>NC_139318.1:4185000-13550000 GCF_056507025.1 Lutjanus erythropterus | reverse complement strand
GTGTCTACTTGCACTTGTTTTGTTAATCAATTTTCTGCATGTTCTGCACGAGACTCCGTGTGTATGTGGGCTCGGTTTTCGTCAGGGATGGGATATTATATGCACACTGCATTAGATGGCAGGGCCCTTCTCCTTCTGATTATTACCAGGGGTAATATTTCATCGGCACCGCGCAATCTTTGTTCTCTGTGAAGATAATAAATGGCCTAATCGTTATCAGCAAACTGCTGGGGGTGTCAGCACCGACCGAGGCTGGAAGCGGGGTCCAAAGTGCTGCTGAATAAATTGGTGTTCCTTATCTCTCACTCCCAGATTATCGCCGCCTTTTCAAACTTGCACAACAAATACATTCAATGCATCTAATGCATCATTTGTAGGGAGGGGGGATCCCGCAGGTTGATAGAGACAGATAGGCGTACGGAATGAGAAATATTTACACGTTTTACGCGCTGCAGCCGCGCAGCTGCCAATATAGGCTCTATATTTGGCATTAGAGGGAGTTTATTGGCCAGACTATTGGTACACACACTTTACATATCAATACACGCTATATTAAACATACATCACTGTGATATGATCCCTATCTCTCTGATTACTCCCATTACTGCTTTTAAGTCCACAACACCCCTTGGAAATTTTCATATGTTGTATGTTACAGCTCATTTTGTGATTTAAAAATATATTTATACAAATGATCATTTATTTACATTTAGACAGTTAGAAAATTTACATTTGATTAAGACATACATTTTAAGAATGATTTTCAGATATTTTTTGGCTATCTCTTAAAAAAAATACAGATAACGCGATACGCTCCATTTCCAGATATAATTGTACTTGTGAGAGTGATTCCTTCCTAAACACATCGAAACATGATAACATTATCTTCAGTTTCACAACAGGATAAGCCGCTTAACACGCACCGTAAGTTTTCAGTGATTTGGTTTTGTCTGATGGTCAGTAGGCCTACTTCTCTCCAGAGAAGACGGGCCTCACATTGGGCCTGCACTGTTATCAGTCAAATAATCTGCTGTGGCATTTGGTTAGCAGTCTGTGTTTTATATAATTAAGGACATATAACACCTTCTACATTTTTAATTGGTGTCCAGAGAGCGCAGTTTAATTCAACGAATAAGAGCCGAGCCCCTCTTTCGCTTTCCTCATGACTGACCTTTTCCTCATGTCTTCAAAATTGAATTTATAATTTAAACATGCTGTTAAAAAACATAGTAATGCTGCAGGCCAAAAGTGGCAGAAGAAAAATGGTTGTACGTCCATAATGCAGTATTTATGAGTGACACTTGTGACAAAAAAGAACATTTTCCAATACACACACAAACACACACACACTCCCCTTTTAATACCGTGGCATCTCCACCGGCCCCGGTGCTCTGATGGTCTCCCTGACAACCGAGATAACGGTGCAGCAGTTTTCCATATCGGTCCCGGAGTCTATTATAGCTCGGGATTAGCTCTCTTTCTGAAAAGGTCACACACAAAGTCACCAAACCTGCTTTTTTCCACCTCACGTGGCCCCGCGTCAACGCACACTCATAAACATGCATGTGCCATTTCATCTGATGCCATTATACTAATGGCGCTGCGCGTTTCCCTGCGCTAAAACACACCAGTAATATAAATGAGATTCTCCTGAGGAGATGAGGAGCCCGCTATCCTCCTCAGCACTGAGGCTGCTGCACACTGCAGGACAGACGCACGCAGTCAAGTCACGCAGGAGCAAATGCGCTGTTATGTAGCGACCCCTGGCGACGAGAGGAGGCAAGAGCACGCCTCTCTGTCTCTGTGTGTGTGTGTGTGTGATATCAGCGATTCCCAAACTTTGTCATGAAGAGGACCCACTCATTAGATGACCACAGACCTCCAGATGGAGGGACAGTGTTAAAGGGACAGTTAACCCAAAAATTAAAAATACATATTTTCCCCTGGCCTGTAGTGCTAAATTGGATGGATGGATGGATAAATCTAGATTTTTTTTTTTTTGGAGTCATTTGCTGAGGCTTGGAGATATCAGCCATAGAGCGGTCTCCCTTCTTTCCAATATAATGGGGCTAAATGGCACTTGGGGCTGAAAAATTGAAATTAATTTTCCAAAAAATGACCGAGTTCCTCAAGGTAATACAGATGTTGTTGAGATCAGTTTCATGGAGGACCTCCTTTCCTTCTGCAGGAGAATCTACCAGAACTGCTGTTTTTGTTGTAGAAAGAAAGACGTTCCTATATGAATGTCCTCACAACAAGGTCTGTGGATTATAAGCGGGTCAGGATTTGTGGAAAGAGACGTCCTTGCTGAAATTTTCAAGTGTATTTTTTGGTGCTTTGAGCACCACAAGCCAAGTAACATTTAGTCCAATTACACCAGAGAGAAGGCAAGCATCTCTATGGCTGATATCTCCAAAACTTGTCACCTCACCCCAAAAAAATCTGGATGGATAAATGCCACTACAGGCCAGGAGAAGAATATGTTGTTGTTGTTTTAATTTGGGTGTGCACTGTCCCTTTAAGGAATCCCCCCTTTTTATTTTTAGGCTTGAAGATATTAAAGTCTTCACAGTCAATCGATCAATCTAGAATCACCAGAAGTTACAATCAGTCAAGTCATAAAAGTTAAAATACTGATTCCTGCTTTTGCTGGGGACAACCTTTAACCCATTTATGCACATGTAGAATAAAATATTCAATAATAAGATAAAGTATATTGTGAGAAGACATAAATATAAGGGCAATACAGAGGTGCCGGGGTTAGTTCCCCTGTGTGTTTTGTGTGTGCACTGCATACAGTTATCGGTTAAAAAAAACTGACAGGTTTTAGATTTACTTTGTTGCTTGTTTGTTTGTTTGTTTATTTGTTTTTGTCTGTCCCAGCAAATTTTGTATCAGTCTTAATCATTGTTGTATCTGTAACACCACCATTGGATTGTTTTTGCACCATTAGACAAACAAACAAACAAAAGAAAAATTTACTTTAAAAAACTCATACAGTAATTTAATGTATTTAGTGTAATCTTTTCTCATTAACTTAATGTCAATATACAAGATTTATTTGTTCAAGTGTTTAAACTTATTATCAGTATTAGTATTTAATTTAACTTATAAATGAGTTGAACAAATGCCCTGTACAGAGTTCAGTCAACTCATTAAATTAAGTTTCTAAAGGAACATGATCCACTTATTAGCAGATTTACCTGCAGAGTAAAAAATCTCCTGAGACCCTTGTTTTTTATAATTTGAAGAAATCATATTTGAAAAAACTTGATGTGTGTCTTTCAGATAAATCATGGCTTTTTATTTTTACAATAATGAAAACACTGTGAGCCATGAAGAAGGTTAGCATTGAATTCAGTCCCTGCCCCCTTAAAATTTTAAGAAAATTCCTATTTGACATATTGTCTTTGTGCAGATGCTGGAACAAAGTGGCTTCGGCAGGAGCAGCTCAAGATCAGTTTAACAGATCCTTTATTTGATGAAAAAAGTATATTTATTTTTGAATCACAAAATTACCTCAACTTTTCTTTTCAAATTCAGTCAACTTAGAATTTTAAGGCAGCCAGGACACTAATATTTTAAGTTAAAACAATTTTTTTTGTTTGTTGTTATTTATTAAATAGTCTTATGGCTTGGTGAAAAAACTGTTCCTCAGTCAGCTGGTGATTTGTGATTTGTGGCTCTGTGTTTGCATGCATGACTCTGAAGGATTGAACAAGTAAGAAATTGTAATAATCAAGTATCCCAGAGAGGGAGGAGGGAGACTGTCACACAGCTGGAATGTTCCAGCTGGGATTCCCGGTGGCTGGACAGGAAGTAGAGGAGCTCTGACAGGAAGTGTGTTCTCAGGGAGGGCCAGCATCGGGTGGAGTGACACAGAGAGAGAGAGAGTGGGTGATGTTTCCTGTTGGCTCTCTCCTCATGTTTAGACGCCTCGCTTATTCTTTCCACCCCCCTCTTTCTCGATTCACTTCACACCCAGCGTGAATAGGGGAGAGCAGGGTGATTTGAGTCTGTGGGGAGGTTTAGCCACCCCGTGTTTCTATGCAACCATTGGCAAAACTGATCATGTGACCACACATTTTTGAACAATCATCCATTTTACTCACCTTGTGACAAGGAGAGGCTCATGGACTACGTGTTAAGCACATTTAAGATCATTCAAACTTTTTTATGTTCAAGAACTTGTGATTCTTGTGTCTGATCAGTTACAGACAAATTCAGCCAAAACTCTCATGTGCTAGTGCTTCAGGAATTTACAGTATGGGGCTACACTGTTAGCACAACTTTAAAGTACGGGATAAAACAAATTGTTAAATGGTGGCAGTGGGGAAAATTGAGCCAAAAGGCCTTACATTTTAATCACCAAAATTATGTGTCATTTTGAATTTTAGACCAGCTCCCATTTGTATATCTATTTTTAAATGCTGGTAGAATTGCAACCAAATAAAATAGAGCAATAATTCTTTTTGCATATAAAACCGGATGAGTTACACTTATATATCACACATTCATTGTGTCCCAGAGCACTGTTTCCTTCCACTAATGGGTTTACAGAAATCCAGTAAAAACACACACAACAAAAACATTATAATCCAGATCGCGGGTGTTCACAGCACTTCCTATGTGGGAATATATGTCATGATGTTGTGAGCATGAACTATCACGTGGTTTTCTTGCACGTTTCAACACAGTAAAAACGATTTTCTTTTTTTGTTGGTTTATTGCACTTTTTTAGCAATTTATTTAGTTAGTATGGACATAAGTCCATACATATTATTAAGATTTGGGGTATAAGGGTTGATTCACAGCAAAATGCTAAAATGCTCCAAAAAAATGGCACTAGAGCATGTAAAAATGTAAAGATATGCTCTGGCGGACTTCTTCTGTGGTTGGTCAAAAAGGGTTAAAGACGTTCCTGTGTCATGCCTCCCAGCTGCTGGGTAAATTGAAGGGAGAGTCTCTGTGATTAAACCGGAGCAGACTTAGATGCTGTCTGGCTGTGGAGCACACGCTGCTCCACTAAGGTTACAAAACGAGGATAAAATATGTTTTTGTGTTTTTCTCCTGGGCACTGGCCTCACGTCTTGGCACATATTGTCAAAAAAAAACTGACTCAAAGTCTAAATAAACGCTTCAGGTCACAGTTATGCTCATCAGACACATCTGGGATGTGAGACGCACAGAGCTGGTGTAGACAGCTGCATGGATTAAAATGTTTCTTTTGTGAGAAAAGTGAAAAAGTGAAAAAGCATCTGACTCTGCTGTGGTTGAGACAGGGGGTCAGCGTGTAAGTGAAAACAGGAATTTCTAATAATCATTTTCTGAGGAAATGCCCACCATGACCATGTGGCAAGCATGTAGTGAAGCACCCATGTGGCTCAACTTATCCTCTCCCTGGGCTCAACTTACCCCTCATTGGGGGCAAGTTGAGCCAAGAGACCACTTTTGTTTTATTTATTTATTTATTTATTTATTTTTAAATTTAGAATCAAGTAATTATTTCCAGGGATAAACCACTCACTGAAATATATGTACATATTTTAGTTCTCTCAAAGATGCCTTTTTGTTTGTCTGTTTGGTTACCCGCTTCTTTTCATTTATTTATTCTTATCGTTATTTTGTTTGTTTGTTTGTTTTGTTTTGCATGTTCTGTTGCATTTGTCAGCATTACTTTGATAAAACCCAGTATAACATCAACTTACGTAAAAAAAAGATGCCTCAAATTAAACTGGTTCAACTCACCCTGTTCTCCCCTACATACATAAAATATACAAATGTATCAGCGGCAGCGTCTGCCTGCCTTCACAATATATTATAGGAATGCTATTAGGGGACAGTGTTAAGCTAAGTCAGTAGATCACAGTGTGCAAGGTAGGACTGTGTCACAGGATGCAGATGTCGCCACATGAAGTGAGACTTCCTGCCCATCAAAGCAGTCAGTGCCAGTTTAATGGACTCACATTCAGCAGCCCACAACAGAAAGTGAGTGCATGGAAATGTAACGGAGGAAAATTCAAGAGGGAGAGATGGCTGAGGAGAGGAGAAGAAGAGAGAGCAAGTGGGAAGGGAGATTGTAGGTAGAGATGTGATGGAGCGATACGTGGACTGCAAGAGGAAAAATCTCTTTGTCTCTCCTGAGCTCAGTGGACAATCAAAGTTTCCTATCAGCTCTGGAGTAGGGGAAATTGGCTGCCCTGGGAAGGAGAGGGCCACTCTCACAGCCAATGGGAAGTGCCCCTGTCACTCTAATCAGGTCCGAAAGAGAAAGTAGGAAATGTGTGTGTGTGTGTGTGTGTGTGTGTGTGTGTGTGTGTGTGTGTGTGTGTGTGTGTGTGTGTGTGTGTGTGTGTGTGTGTACACGCTCAGACAGGGAGTGCTTTTTAACAGAGGGCAGCTTTGTTTCACTCTCCTTCATGTGATCCAAGATGATACAAAGTCTAAAGTAGCGTCAGACCTTCATCTGCCGCTGATCCTCTGCACTGAGGGACATATATGAGCCACATGGGTGCGTTTTTTGGCAAAACTTGCCCTGAGAGGCATGACCATCAGTGCTTTGATGGAGCGCCATGTGGCAGAGATCAGTGGGTCTTAGTGGGAACTGTGGACAGTTGCACACAAGGACGGCAAGGGAAGAGGATTACTGTCTCATCGATACAAATCCATACAGGGAGGGAGGTTGACATCAATATGCACACAGATACAGGCCGAGCACAGAGGCTTTGAGCAAAAGTGTGAGCGATGTAAACATCTGCATGAGAGGACTTTGATGCTCGCCTTTTTGGTGCCATCCATCTCATCTGCTCTCCCTCTGCACTGTAGAAAATCATGCAGGACTTTAGTGGCATAAACTAATCTTTTCTCATTTTCTCATTTGTTATAAGTTAATGAAACTTAAAATTTCTCATATTTATTTTCAGAACTCTTCAGAACTTACAAACATGCATCCTTCTAATTTGAAGTCTTTTGACTTGAAATGGTGAGTTTTAATGAATGTATAGCAGAGTTCAATCGACTCATCAAATTAAATTTCATACTTAACATGATCACCATGTTAGCAGACTTCCCAGCATATATCGTTTCAGAGTTAAAACTCTCCTAAGACCTCTTTTTTTATAATTTGAAGAAAACATATGATGAAAACTTCAGTTTGAATGTAAACCCACTAAAATAGGCAATTGACCTTTTCCCCATTGCCAGTAGAAGAGTTTGCCTTGCGGTTTTGTTTTGTTCTTCAAATTCTGCTGTGTGCTGGAAAGCTGAGGCTGAATTCATGTGTGCAGAAAAATTCATTTAAAAGTCTCTTTCTGTTCAGCTCTCAGTACTTTTCTAACTTCTAACTGAATCTCTGGTTTGAAGTATAGTTTCTCTCCTGCCCTGATGTTTGTACTTTCAGGTATACGCTTCATTTTACCGTTTCATGACTCTTTCAGCTGAATAGGAGCCGTGTTAAGTTACTGCTAATGAAAATCCAACTTTTCCTGATTTTGCTGGCTCACAATAAAAGCTTTTAGATAACAAAGTAACTGGGAACTTTTATTGTTAAAAATTTTCAAGAAGTAAAATGTTTATTCACCATACAGCAAAGATGAGTGTTTCATCAGTAAATACACACCTTCAAGTAGGTGCAAGCTCCACTGTGCTGGGCTGACGTGCTGAGTCAAACTCTGTCAAGCCCAGCAGCACTTGTGTATCAGGGCTCAACCTTTGGGACTTGCCTGGGGCTAGTAAAATGTCATGTCGGGTTAGTAAATCTGGCAAGCCACTCACCCAACTGGGCAAGTGGTAAAAAATTATTAAACTATTAAACTATTTTGATAATTAGTTAATTATTAAAGTTATTTTTCATGCAGAATATCATTCATTTATTGTCATCATCACCTTGGATTTTGAAAAACTTGGATGGAATTTTTTTCCCTATTTTCTGACATTATATGGACATTGCAGCCCTAGATTGAGCATGACAATCAACTTTATTTTTGTAGTTATTTAAGAAAATCTAATAAATAAAACAATTTGTAAAGGTGTAAGACTTTAGGCAAGTAGATTTCTGGCCCACTTGCTTGACAGGGCAAGTGAAAACAAACACAATGCTGAACCCTGTGTATGAGGAATAAGGAGCTAAAGGTTTGCAATAGTTACTGACAGAGGGAAAGCCTTCAGTGCCTCCACCAGAAAGGAGTGAAAATGGCGTCTCCACCCGGATGTAATCACTGCTGATCAGAGCTGCTGAGTATTTGACCCAAGAGTGAATGCCAATTGTACCTTTTCCCACTGAAAACAAATGCCAGATGTTAGTGGGTGTAAAGTTTTTTGTCCAGTTTAAAAGGGGCTTAATACATTTTAAGATAAGTCATGGTTGCCTGTTGCTTTCATTATAATGAAAACACTGTGAACAATGATGAAGGTCAGTACTGAATTCAGTTCCTACCTCCTTATATTTAAAAAATAATGAACTCATTCAGAGCAGTTTCTCATGTTGTGCCACTGATGGAACAAAGTAGCTCCAACATGTGAAATGAAGAACTAATGTTTTGAAACTGAAAAAAATTGGAGGTAAATCAAATTTGTATGTGATGTTCATCAGTGTGGCTGAAGAGTTGTTGGTTCAGCTTAATATATTAAGTTTACTGAACATGTTTGCTCAAGTACAAATGAATTAATGTCAAGTTTACTTGACAAGAAAAGTTTGTTCGTTTACCTCAACTTGTCTTTTCAAATTCAGTCAACTTAATTTTTAAGGCAGCCTGGACACTAACTTTTTGTGTAAAAATAAATCTGTTTTTTTTTTACAGTGTGTTCCCACCTCCTCCATGCCAGACAGGAATGTGTCTCTCTGCACCCAGGGCCCAATCCTCTGTTTGAAGTCCCATCTCCATCTTTTTGCTCTCCCTTACGCTGTCCTTCCCTTCCTCTGTCTGTCTGACTGTCTTATCTGTCAGCCCCGCTCCTCCCCGCCTCCAGCATCTGCGAAGAGGGGCCACAGATGCCTTCATTGTCCTCCTCTTCCTCGCCCTCACGCTTCTGCACCCGGCCAGATCACACCTGCCACCTGCACAGGACGCAGGGCCCCGGGACCTCAGTCGCCGGCTTGCTTTCATCCATCCACTCTCCTCGCCCTTCAGAGCCACTCATCCCCTCGTCCCGGCACCCTGTCACTGAGGAATGGGCCCGGCACGGAGGGCCAGAGCCGGACACAGAGCGGCTGTTGTGAGGATGTGTGTGTTTAAAGCAGGGCCAGAGAGAATCAACAGCAGGTGAGGTGTGTTTGTGGGCGAGTTTTGAGTTTAAATTTCTTCTTTTTGATGACATCCTTTTACGCACAGGCAGCAAGATTGACTGAATTGAATGAATGTCTGTCTGTCGTGAGGAACGTGGACCTGAGTGTGCGTGTGTGCATAATAACAGGCTGACAGTGAGGGTGGTGGCTCTGTCTCAGTGATTTATGAGAGTGTGCTGTGAAGGGTCTTCTGAGCAGGATATTGTTCCCTGACTGGTGACTTCTGCCTCTCTCTTTGTGTGTGTGTATGTAGGTGTGTGTGTGTATTTCAGAGCGAGAAAGATTAAGAGGGAGAGTACTGCAGGTGAGCCCTCAATGTAATCAATCACCACCACGTCACAACGCCCAGGGCTTCAGCTGATACCTAGTTTGACTCCACATTTTTTTGCATATTCATTATTTTTCTGGCAGATAAAGAAAGAACACACACTGCATCTTTACTATACTTCAGGAAGGGAAGATAATAATCAACTTCTTCCATGACAGCTCAACCACATGGCCCAACCAGTCCAACACCCTGCACAAACCCCCTCATCCACCTCAAACACACACTCATACACACACACGGTTTGCCACATCAGGATACAGTGCTGCACATGAATTCCGGTTTAAACAGTATTCTGCTCGGCTTACACCAACAGATAAACCGCACTTCTTCTGCGACCGGTAATCACATCCTGGGCTATAAGACAGGGCTGGAACTGAAAAGACTGTAAGGCCAGTCAACCAAACACAACACAGTGATACAACAGCCAACTGGGGAACCAAATGCATCAACAAAATGATGTGTGATGACATAAACCTTAAGGTGCAGCTGTATTCAATGGTGTCCCGTCATGAAACAGGTCCAGCGGTGTGATACTCATCAAGAGCATCATTCATATAATTCAAAGACTTTAGAAAGGCTTGTGAATTCATGACAGCAAGGGGTTCAAATGTGGCCTGTTCAGGGTTACGTTATGACATTGGATCTTCAAAGGCATCGCTTCTTCTTTATCTTTAAGAATTACAGTTAAGAACACCCTGAAGACACAACTGAGGAGTAAGAATGTTCTTCACGGACAGCATGAGACATACTTACTAAGCAACTTACTCCTACTCACAAATGATGATTGTGTGTATGCTCTGAGCACCAGTAACCAATAAGAGAGGTGACATCCTTCTGTTCTGACCTACAAAATGCAGTAACAATACATTTGGTTCATTTTAGATCAGACTCAGAGTTTTTGACATCTGTTTTACCATACAAAAATTATGTCAAAAAAAGTGTGTAATATGAAAAACGAGAATTACTGTCTCACAGTTCTATGTGTGACAGCCAGACATGTTCCAGTTTACATCTATGTCTATATAATTTATGTAATTAAGACTTTGAAGGGATTTAAATAAAAGGAGGGTTTAATGTCACTTTATTGAGTCTATGGTTCCTGTGAATAATTTGGAGTGAGAAACATGGTGTCTTCCTTTAGAGACTATTTTTACAGAGGAGTATAGAAGACTATGGAAAACTACACATTATGATGTCACTGTGAAGTTGACCTTTGACCTTTTGGATATAAACCATTTTCCCTACTAGACATTTGTGTGAAATTTTGTGAGGTCACAGTGACCTTGAACTTTGACCTTTGACCATCAAAATGTATTTAGGTCATCCTTGGTTCCAAGTGGATGTGTTTGCCAAGTTTAAAGAAATTCTGTCAAAGCATTCTACAGATACAACATTAATGAGAATGGGACAGACGGATGTATGGACAGACGAACAACCTGAAGACAGAGAACCATCTTAGTGAAGCAGCAGTGTCTCTGCAGTCCGCAACTCAGGTGGAATTCACCTGATTTTATGACATTAAGTTTACATTAAATCACATACAGTTTAAATATATTTAATTAAAAGTTAATTTATTAAACTAGCTTGTTAACTGATATGGATAAGAGGGCTAAAGAAAACAAGATTTTTTGTGTTGTACGTAAGTTTTACATAAAGACTGACAATTATAATCTGTGAATATTATATATATGTCAGTTTATATATCTGTTTATAAAGCTATATCTGTTACACAGTTGGGCAATAAGCCTTAAAACGTCTAACCCTTTTCTTTCACCTTCACTGTTTCTATAGTTACTGCTGTCTGCCTTTAAAGAGAAGCATCATTATTTAAACATTTAAGTAATTTTATTTATGTGATAATGTTGTTTAATATCTACAGTAGGAACAGACTTTTTGCACAGCCACCATTTAGACATGAAACAGCAGTGTAAACACAGGAGTTACCAATGATGTTAATTATGGTTCAGTTCCATTCAAGTGAAACGGAGTCAGGCTGTTGCTATTGCTAATGTTGACCTTAATTAGTATCATTGGTAACACCTGTGTTTACCCGACTGAAGCTGACAGATGCTGCTGGGAGAGGCGGTTGCGTGTATCAGAGAAACCATGCAATAAATGTAGTTTTATACCACAATGAAAGTGGTGTAGAGCATGAAAATGCAAGGAAAAAGTCTGCAAACAAAACCAATGCCAGCTTTATCCTATTCTCCTAACCCAGAGGTTTTCAAAGTGGCAATGGACTCCAAGTTTCAGTTTCAGGTGAGGCTCAGTGAGTGGAAATGGAAAGAATATTACATTAGTTATCAAACGAGATCAGAGAATAGTCTTTATTTGGTTAAAGAGAAAAATCAGATAAACAATATTAGGGAATTTTACTGTTTTTCCCCAAGTCAGAAACTATTAAAAGTATTAGGACAGACCATTTTTATGCATTTGGTGTAATCTGATGTTATGTCAAGTAAACTAAGGGAGGCACACTTTTTTGAGCTTCGTTGGGGAGACGCACGGCCTCTTCTCTGAATTTTACATAGTTCTTCTGATTACATATTAGTCATCAGGGGAAATGTTATTGTGCACCATTGTTCCAAAATATTTCTCAGAAGCTGCGTGCTCAGCTACTCTTAACCAATTCAGTACTTCTGATGCCCTATAGATTTTACTCACAAACTGCACGTGTTTAGACTGTGAGAAGAAGTTAAAATGAAGGATTTCACTTTTATTCTTCACCTAAGTCCATAATTACATTTTTAATAATTTGATAAATACAGGCCCTGGTCCAAAAACTCCTGGTGACATCACTCATTTTCAAACTGAGGTGGAGTCACTATGAATCTCCATCAGTGGGACGGAGAGCTTAGGCATACTGATGAATTCAGGTTCTCTGTTATTTTAAAGGAAGTATTTTCACGGCCAGTGATTCATTCTATAAAACCTCTCAGATCCACACATTTTAAATGAGTTTTCAGTCCCCAAAAGAATCCTTCCATCACGTCAGCCCAACATTCAAACTCACAGACTGACCTGATAGCATCATTACTGAGTGGCAGCAGACGTGAGCTCAGTGGTTTGGTGCGGAGGCGAACGTGTGTGAGCGGCAGCAGTCCGCCTGCTGTGCTCTGCTGTGAGAATGAGACTCGGCGGCTCTCCGAACTCTCACTGCTCCAAATCTCCACTTTAAGTCCAAACACACTAACAAAACTGCCATTGTGTGGCTTTTCACCAGCACCGAGCATCAGTGCTAACAGACATTGTCTTTGCTTTCCCCCTGCTGTGTATTTTCAGAATGATTATTGTATGGCACATACAATATGTTAACATTATCATTGTGAGGGGAGCGGGCCTGTTATTATGGAGCAGGAAATGACCTGCCAGGACCTCTGGTGACCTCAGAGGGAAAGCGATGACCTCAGACTGACCCTCATGTTTGTCCTGTGCTCTGACTGTGATCGAGGCAGGTCGGCTGCTCTGCCCGCTGGGGCGGAGAGGCTGATAGGTGGGGTTACTCCGAAACAAGGAATGTAACAATGTGCTGGAAATCCCCTTTGAGGTGCCAGCTTTAAAATGAGGCACCAGTCTGTACAGTCATAGTGCAAATATAGCTGATATTTATATTGGGATGTTAAGATGAAACCTTTATCTATATGTCAGCACAGTAATTAGTGGCATTGACAGGACTGAGTACAGTGTTATTGAGAAGAAAAAAAGCTTGCAATATGGCTAAGTGGTGGTTCTTGACACAATTGTGCCCTCTTTTGATTAACTAAGGGTACTGCTTCCCCCGGAAATAATCTCCACCATCCATCTTAATACACCCTGGGCCATAAGAAAGAAACTTCCTCACCAGCAGATCCTGTCTTAACTGTTTGCTAACCATGGTGATTAGGGTTCGGACTACCCAATTAAGGAAACAGGCCATCAAACTGATTAACGTTATTGTTTTTGTAAATTCACACTCATTCTGAATTTTATGCCTGCAACACGATTCAGAGAAGTTGAGACAGGAAGAATAAGAGAATGGTAACAGTATTATGATTGGGCATGAAAGGGGCATCCCCAAAATGCTTCACAAGCAAGGATGGGGCAGGGTTCAACACTTTGTGCAAACTGTGTGGGCAAATAATCCAACAGTTAAAGAACAATGTTTCTCAACACATAATTTCAAGGAATTCAGGGATTTCACCATCTACAATCCATAATGTCATTAAAAGATTCAGAGAATCCAGAGAAATCTGTGCACATAAGAGGCAAGGTAGAAGCCGTTCAGGTATTGAACTGAAAACCTTCATGATTGTATAAAGGACTGGGACCATGCTGGATGGACTGATGCAAAGTGGATAAATGTCCACATTTCAAAATAATTTAGGAAATCCCAGATGTCATATTCTCCGTGTTTAAGGAAAAAAAAGATCACCCAGATTGTTACCAGCACAAACTTCAAAAGCTATGTGATGGTATAAGGGTGTGTTGGTGGCCATGGCATCATGGGTAAATGTCACATTTGTGAAAGCCCCATTAATGCTAAAAGGCACATACAGGTTTTGGAGTAATGCTGTCATCCAGATGTCTTTTTCAGGGATGTCCCTGCTTATTTCAGTAAGACAATGACAAGACACATTCTACATGTGTTACAACAACTTGTCTTCATAGTAAATGAGTTAGAGGACTTGACTGACCTACCTGCAGTTTGGACCATTCTTCCACTGAAAATGACACATTATGAAGCATAAAATATGACAACAGAGACCCCTGACTCTGGAGCGACTGAAGTCATATGGGAATGGGAGAGAATTTTTCTTTCAAAACTTAAACAATTAAGTGTCCTCAGTTCCCAAATGCTTGCTGAATGATTTTTAAAGAAAAGGTGATGTATTGCCACGATAAATGTGACCCCGTCCCAACTTTTTTGGAATGTGTTGCAGGTCAAATTCAGAAACAATTTCAAAAATTTTTTTGGAATCTGGTTTGCACAGAAGCTTCCTATTTTACACATCCTATCTTAAAAGTTTGGAAACCACAAGATTTACAGTTAGGACCCGATTTAGTAAAAAGTCATTACACACGAACAGTTCCTTAGTCAGTGTTCCTATATTAAATTAAGAAAAGTGGACTACACAAGCATCTTCCTAAACTTCCCAAAATCTGGAATTCTCCTAGCCTTAGGACAAACAATAAATTGTCTTAACTTGAAGTTTTCCACCAGTAGTAATACCTAACTTACTAGCGTACAGTAGTGTTCATTAACTTGTTTAATTCATATGACTGCTCTTTTATACAATGGATGACTGGAGACTGACTGCTATCTCAGTCCACGCTTTCACCTTTCAAATTAGCAATGTTAGAAACTTCCCAACAAGACTATCTTTGGATTTTTCTACAGAAGTTACCAAAACCTCAAACTTGTCTGTCTTGAAGTTCAGTGCCCATCATTGTTTTTGTTCCATTTTCTTGTATGTTTCAGTATGTTTTAAAAGGAAAACCAACAGTTACAAAGTTGTTTAGATCTGTAAGATGAGAAAAGTAGTGTTGGTTGCTTGGTAACTGATATAAAAGTTGATAAGCAGTGTTGGGTTTCGGACTTCCTTAACCCAAAATAAGATGAAGTAAGATTAGACAGGATTCCTAAAGTTAGTTAAGATCTGCCTCTGTAATAACAAATAGGGGAAAATCTTATCTGAGACTGAGACTTGAGACTTAAGATAGCAAGTATCAGAATGCTGTGTAATCGTAAAAACATACTAAATTATGAGTTTCTCAAAACTTTATTTCAAATTTGACCGCTTTCCATATCATTGCCCATTTCACAAACATCTGTGTCTCATCTCCCATGTCTTTTCTCGCATTCAATCTAATCTCATGTATTCACTAATCTCATGGTCAAAAAACACCATTCACAAAACAAAAAAAACAATCATACAAAATGTAGAAAATATGACTGATGAACATCAAAAACAAAGCATTTGGGATGACACATAATCAGAGCTTCAAATGAGTTCAAATATAAATGTCAGTCAGGGGCAAGTAGAAAAAATTGTAAGTGCAAAAGAGATAAGATTGGTAAAGACTTTCAACTTCATCTCTAAGAAATAGATGATTCAATCTTAGCATCCAGCAGATGTGAGTAAAGACATGAGACTGAAAACACTTGGGCCCTTCAGTTATTCGTTTCAAAAAAGTCCCATAACCACAGATACTTAAGGAAGGGGAAGAATAATACAAAGTCCAGAACTGAACATGAAAATGAAGTGTCAAGTGTGAGCAAAGTGGAACAAAAGTTTTAAGTGTAGCTCAGCAAACTCAAAAACAGACAAACAAAAACAAAAGCCAAAGAGTTATGAAGTAGCTGCTGGAGAGCTGAGCACACAGTGACGTGTTTATGTCTGAGTTTATCAGAAGGCACAGAGGCACAAGATAAACCCATCACAACCAGGAGATGAGATGTTAACAGTCCATGTCTGGGTTCAACGATGGTAAATAAAATGTGTAAGCATTTGTGTCACATTTAACTTAATTCTCATACATACAAACTGTCGGTTGTATGTTGTAGCGGATATAGGTGTGTGTCTGCTTCTGTGTGCTAGTGTGGCAGGAGGCGTTTACAGGGCGTCCAGCAGACTGTCGATGCGGCTGACGAGCTCCTGTCTCTTGCTGGTCAGAGTCTTCTCGCTCTCGATGTAAGCCTCCTTCTTGATCTTACCCGCCACCAGCCGCTCCGCCTCCTGGCAGGAGCGACACACCAGCTCCTTCACCTGGCCGTCCAGCTTCTGCACCTCCCCGACCTGAGAGCACAGAGAGGGGAGTGAGCCACAACGCACAGCCGCTTTTCAGTTAATTACGATTCAAACCCGTGTCACTAACCTTATCGGCCAAGTCAGAGCCCTCAGCTTTGAGGCGGGCCTGCAGTGAGCTGATCTCGTTGGTGAGAGTGCGGTGGTCAGCCTCCAGAGTCTTCCGGCCGCTGTTTAGCGCCCCAGTGTCACGAGACTGCTTGTAGCGGTTGACGACCTCATCCATGTGGCGGTACAGACCCAGACGCTTGTTGACCAGAGTCAGCACCTGCTCCGTGATGGAAGCCACCTTCATACGCACCTCAGCAGCAGGGTCCTGAACACAGAAGAAAGATGTAAAATAGATTTAAAAATGATTCAAAATAGTAAAGTGATAAGAACTGAATGAAGATAGAAGTACACAGAATATCTGCCAAAGGAAGCAAGGGAATGAAGCCCAATTCCAAAGAAACTGGGATGCTGTATAAAGCATAAATATGAACACAATGTAATCATCTTTTGTTTCCCCTGTAGTGGTCATCAAATTCAGAATATGTGCTTATTAATAAAAGAATCATCAAAGTCAGTGAGGTAAAACATTAAATATTGTCTTTGCACTGTTTTTAATTCAGTTCATGTCAAAAGGAATTAGCAAAATGATCACACTGTGCCTCATTCATGTTTTACACAGCATTCTGGAATCAGAAATACATGAATGTTGTCATACCTTTGTGATGGCAAAGTCTAGGCGGACATAGATGATGACAGTAAAGAAGAGGATGTAGAAAGCTCCTACGACCAACAGAGGCTCCTGAAGCATCAGGATCTTATTGAAGTTATAATGGACCTGGTGAATACAAAGGAGGTTTATCAATTAAGATCTGAACACAGTTTCACAGCTTATATCAAATCACAATTCATTTCACAGATATTAGTTTATCCAATAAATATTGGCTATATTAATATCTGATTTGACAGGTTGTCAAAGCATTTAATTTAAATTCTTAGGCAAAATTCTCTATAAAAGTAAAAGTATATTTGTGAAGTTTTTTGATGATCATCGATCTGTGCTCACTACATCAGAGCCTTTCTCAGGTGTGCATTAACTACAGGTTATATGAGCTGAATTTTAACATACACAAATATGAAATTATCTGTTATCGATATCAGCCATGAGAAGCAGGTGTTATCAGTTATTGATATCAGCTTTCATCAAGCCTTGTTCACAAAACAAGATTACAAATTTATCTTGATAAACTTTGCTGAAAAAACTCAAATTTCAAATCTGGAACTAGGACTGATGTAAAAAGACCAGTTCTTGTTTTTACTCAGCAAAGTTCAGTCCAGTCCAGATAACTGAGTAAACCTGCTTCTTGGTCCTAGGTCCTAGATCACGCTACTGGTACCACAAAGGAACCCAGTACCTTTGAAGACATCTTGGTTTACATTCTGACAGCTGGCCTGAAGGTGCCACAAGAAGAAAACTTACAGAGTTCCTGGGATTATTCTGTCAAACTGTAAAATTCTGATTGCTGCAGCGCATAATTACTTAAATAATTTTGTGTATAAGAGTTTTCTTTAACATTTGTCAAAGCTGAAAGGTAAACTGTCAGGATATTTGGACATGTGGGTAATAACACTGTAGTAGCTACATGTTATATTAGTCCAAGTGATTTTCTGCAAATATGCTGGTAAATAGTCTTACCACAACATCCTGGATGTGATGTTCCACCAGGTTACTCTTGGTGGCGACCAGCACTGGTCGGCCAAAAGTATCCAGATATGTATAGTGCAGCTGGTTTGGCATGCGATCAATTTTGTAAGGTGTATCCACATGGATGTTTCTGTTTGGACATTACATGGAAAATATGAGAAATCAGCATCAAGTACTAAAAAATCTCTCTATTCAACCTAATAAACTGTAGATTTGCCTGCAAACACTGACCTGGCTCCCTCTGGCAGGATGATTTTCACAGTGAGGGAGTCGATGACCTGATCGTCATATACATGGTCAACCAGTCTCATCTTCAGAGCGTACTGGTCACCTGGACGATACAATGATGTGACACGTTAACAACACACAGTTTAACAACAAGACAATATTATATTGATTCTTTGGCTAATTATACATTATTTACTGATATCACAAACTCTGCCATAATACAATGTTGTTGTACAAACCACTAAAAATCAACACAAACCACAAAACTAACTGTGACAGAAAAGGAGAAAAGCGACAGAAATGGAACACAGGTGATGCACTGTCAGCAACTTCACCAGAGCGCTCCAGCTGAGTGCACAGGCCAGGCGACACTTCCCTGTTTGTGCTTTTTTTTGCCACTTGATGATTGCTATTATAAGTGCCTGACAACATTATGGAAAGGACTGCAACAGTGACAGACCCTTTTTAACGAGTGAGATACATTTTGTTTAACCAGAAACAGCTGTTTTGTTGCTTTTGCCAAACTCACCAGCCTCCCTTTGCAAACTGTAATTTTAATACCACCACCATCATCATCATCATCATCATTCAAACTTCACAGAAACAACATAAAACTCAGTAAAAAAAAAAAATCTTGGTTCATATTGCCACTGAGAAATTCTGATTTGGTCAAATTAAACCAAAAGTGCAGAGCGTGCAGGTCAGGTGATGCTGGACAATGACTGCTGCATTCTGGGGAGAGAGGCTCTGCAGCACACTAATTTTAGAACTGAACTACGGGAGGATGCACAATTCTGCTTCACACTTTTTACTGTGTGAACATTTGATGTTTTCACGTCACTGATGACAAAGACAAGTGTTAAAACATACTCCTGTAGGCTGATATAAGATATAAGTGTGGTTCAGTAAAGTGAAAATAATAAAGAATGAATTGTCGAGTGTTGGTCAGCCAAATTTGATTAGACTGAAAAAAAATCTTAACAGCCCTAGTCTAAACAGGAAGCCTGGGTTCAGATCACAATGACAGCAAGCATCTGCCCTGCTGAGTGTGAACTGGTTTTGTCTCAATTATCTGTCCTCTCATTTTGGAGTGGTCCCTCAGGACATAAGTAGGTTAAGCAGGGTAAGTTTTCTCCAGTTTGGGTTAGCTGGGGTTATCAGAGATCAACTTACCCAAGGTGTAGAGGTACTCATAGCTGGGCAGATTGTAGCCAATGATGTAGTGGGTCTTCCAGCCTCCAAACAAGGGGAAGCGAGGCCTGACCTCCACCTCCACTGAGTCATCCAGAACCTGCAGGTGGGAGGTGGAGATGTTGCCGATCTCATCTCTGTAGTAGACGTCCTGGGCCGAGGCAGGAAGGATGGTCTGTGGAAGAGAAGGCACATGTAGTCGTCACCATCAGCTCAACAGTAAAAACAAGAGACAGTGACTTGTGTGTACTACAACACCTTGAAGGATTTGACAGACGAGATGCCGCTGTCCGACTGACGCTGATAATCATAACGTGAGAAAGGCCCCTTCAGAATGGCTCCTGTGTGCCTCAAGTCGATGGTCTCTTCCACAGCGATGTTCCCCCAGTGAGAGACCTCGATGGTGCGAGTAATACTGCTGATGGTGAGGAAGGGTGTGTTGTTTTCGTAATGGATCTTCATTGTATCCTGGACAGCAGAGAAGACAGAAAACACAGGCTGTTTTTAGCAAATTTCTTGCAGCTTCACCCAAAGCTTGTCACATCAGATGAGAGCTGTACCTCGCTAAATGGGCCCACATCACGGAAGGGTCCATACTCAATGATCTCATCATTCTTGCTGGGGTTGCCCAGCTTGGTGTAGCTCTCCACGGTCTTTGAGGCCAGACGGACACGTGTGGTCTGGCTGCGGGTCGGGTATGGGGAGTACAGGTAGTGGTTCCCCTGGAAAACCACCAGCTGGCGCTCAGCCTGGGTGATTTGTGTGGGGAATGGCTTCAGGACATGGGTGAATGTCATTTCTACTTTTGTCTTCAGCTGAGCCCCTGCTGCCAGACTGGAGGGAAGCTGCACTTTGAAAAACTGCCCGCTGTACAGGAACAGAGAGGACAATGTGTGAGATATATTTGCATAAGGACGTTAATGCGGTTGCTTCCCAGGAACCATAAGTCTTTCATTTTTCAGGAAGTCATTTTTGGATTCTTGAAAAGAATTAGACTTAAGTGGTTTTATTACTTTACATGGTACGTGGAAAATGCTGCCAAAAAGACCCCAAATATTTATACAATATTTGCATCTAACACATTTCCAAATATTGCTTTAAAATCAAACCATTTTGTTTTCTCATTAAAAGTAACTGGGCTGACAGAAATCAGTTCGACAGAGAGGCTTCTGTTGTGATTTTTTTTATTGCTAGAAAGGAGCTTTGAGACAACAATGTTGGTCTGATGTTTCTTTGGCTATATAGTGCTGAGATGACATGTTTTTGTTGACCAACCTGGAATTTGGCATCACTCTGGTTCCCTCCACCAAAAGGCACTGGTATTTTCCCATTAGATTTTGTATAAGTACAAAAGTTACATTTTGCCACTTTTTTTTACAACACATAAAAGCTTCAAAATTTACAAGTGGGGTAATTAGTGGCATATTTTATGTTGCAGAATCAAACATAAAAGTCTCTTAAGCTTGTGGTAACCACATACTTAATTTCCAGCACCTAACAAAAAACCTATTCAAAAACCATTACCTTCAAGATGAGGGAACTGGAGGTTTGAAGGTGACAACTCATTCCAAGGTTTTAGGACTCACTTTTAGCATTCAAGGGTAAAATAGCCACATCTGAATCAATCACTCATTTAGTACCCAGTATAATGGAAAGGTTGATTTAAATGCACTCATTATACATTGTATTTCATTCAGTTTAGTTGTTTTTGAAGGTTTAAAAAACTCCTGTTAGATCAGCAGGTCCCAGACTTTTTAGGCCATGCATCCCTTCTCCATCCCAACCATTTCAACTGCATTAAAGTTACACAATAATAAGAAGACCAAAACTGCACCACCGTACCCCACTTTGGGAAACCCTGTGCTAGATAACAATAGTCTGATCTCTTACCTTTGGCCCTGAATTGTTGTCTGTTGCAGTTCAAGTGTGCCATCCTCCTCTTCATCACCTTTCACCTGTGGAAACATGATGACTTAAGCATGAAAGGAAAACACCTACAAGCAAAACACAGGACAGGTGAGAGGTTTAAAACACCACAGATTACAGTGCCCATGAATGAAACGTGTATATTTTGTTATTCCGTCCAAAAACAGCATTGATGCAGTTTCATTCATTGCGAAGGGGCAGACCTGCGCAGTCACACACGGAAGTGAGCTGCCCAGCGCATACGTGTCATTCAGCCACTGACAGAGCGTGCAACGCTAAGGAAGTTCATAGCTTCTTACTCACATCCTTTTAGCAATTCAACATGAATTTATCGAATCTGTTGAGTTGTTCCATAAATTTGTGCTCACAGCAAATGAACTGATGCTAATACATTGCACAAGTAATCCACATGATGAAATAGTAGATACCGGTGGCTAACAGTGTCTGTTTGATTTCAGAGCTTGCAGCACCACACTGAATCACATCATATCGGCTTAGCATATAGCCGTGATTCAGGCATTCAATGAACACACTGTAACATCATATAATAGCATGCTGTTAACTTGTGCACTATTGCTGCTGTCAATTTAACACAGAAAAATGCAACATTTGAGAGCAGCAAGATTTTGCACAGTGAAGTTATGTGTAGCTTAAGTTACTATGGAGTGGCTAACAGGCTAAAGCTAGCGAGCCGGGGGTTACAGACAGAGTTGTTGGCGTTGTTTCATCCACTAACCGAAGCTCCGATGTACGCGAGGTGCGGGGCCAGATCAGCCTCCACCGCCAGCACGAAGCTTTGGACGGCAGAGTGTCCCTGGTTGGACAGCACGATCTCCGCGGTGATCTTGGCCAGATGAGTGCTCAGGTCCACTGTCCTCTTCACCTCCTCATTCACCAAACCGTCCGCCCAGACCCGCGAGGTCAGAGCGGCCACCAGCAGCAGGCAGGCGGCCAGAAGAGGCGACGTTCGAGTCATAGTTTTAAAAAAGACTAAAGAGCAGTAAATACCGGGATAAGAGCGGAAAGACTGAGGGGAATGTAGAGCAGCAAAGAAAGGCCGCCGCGCCGCTCTACATCAGAAAGGATGACGCTTCATTCCGTCCGACGCGATGACGTCACTGCGCGCTCTTCACAACGTGCTGTGCGTCGGAAGTGATTGTGAAAACAGTCAAAAACAGAAAAATAATAATCTATAACGTTTTTTTTTTAAGATAATAAAGCGTTTGACCTCTGAATTTCAGTTTTTATTGGACTGTCTGACAATGAAATATGTATTGCAGTGACATGTCCTGGTCTGTTGATGGCAACTGCGTCAATCTATCGTTAAAAAAATAAAAAATAAAAGATTTATGTTGCATTTACCAGGCTTGTTGTTTTCTAAGTTGTAGGTAAATAGTGTGTATGGCTAAAGTTTTTTTTCAGAGCTGCCGAAATAGCTCAGTTGGGAGAGCGTTAGACTGAAGATCTAAAGGTCCCTGGTTCGATCCCGGGTTTCGGCAGGCAAAGGTGGCTTTTAATCTTAATCAGTGACTCCGGTTACTCGATAATATCAGAACTGATTGCTTCATCGAATACTATTAGAAAGGATTCACCTCAGTGACAATATGTCAATTGTGGATTCAGTCAGCAACAATGATGATATAGCATTGTCACTCCACATCACATTTTTCAGGTGGTGGATATGTGCATCTTATTTTCAGCAAAAGACAATAAAAAATAAATAAATAGTAAAACGTAAATGATAAAAACTCTATTAAAATACAGTACCAGAATTTTTCAAGGGTGTTGAACATATGGCCCATGGGCAAAAATTAGGCCCACTGGATGACAGTCATTAATTCCAGTCCCTGAAAGAACAATGAACACTTATTGTGGTCATATTTAAAGATATTGAACATTGTGAAAAATTGTAATCAGCAGCTTCAGTACAAAAGTCTCTATCACTAATCATACTTTTTGTTTTATAAATTGTTTGCATGGCTGGGGATAACCTGACCATCTTCCTCATTAGCTTCCACTTTAGTTGGTGTTGTGTGGTGATGAAAAATTAAAAGAAGAATTCACAGTGGTCAGTGATCTGTATATTGTAAAATTAAATGCCTCAAACTTATCAGTGCAATAGTGGTCATCATTAAATACCCAGATGGTGCAGTAAACTGGCCATGAGAGGACATGGACGGTACTAATAGAGCTGCTGGAGACCCTGTGAACTTATTATTAGTATTACAGCCATAAGTCTAGCATCCAGACAGTGTGCATTGGCTGTAAAGGAGGTAGGACTTAGGGAGAGTCTTTTATCCCACCCCATTTTCCATGTTCGCTGGTATGCACCATATTGGACATTTAAGAACACCAACCTGGAGGATCTCTGGAGGGGCATTTGTCACCACTGACCAGAGAGAGTTCATCACAGGGCATTCCTACAGACATTACCACAGCCATGCTAGCATTTATCTGAGACCATATGGTTCATTTTATAGCATTTGACTGGTGTAATATATGCCCTGTGTACAATATTCATTTTAATGATCCTATATCAGACAGATTTTGATATAGTTGAAAGACTTCACATTCTGTCCCATTTGGCTGCATAAATCAGGCCCCCTATGTCCTTCTCCTAACAAAGTTATGTTGGTGAGTTGCTTACAGTTGTAGAGAGGTTCTTACTCATATGTATACTAGAAACCACCCTTTTCCTGACAACAACAACGACCCATAATTTATCATCTATATCCATCTCTGTCACCATTGCCATCCTTTTATGGAGTTTATTTGTGGCCCGGAGGTTCAGTTAGTGGGGTGTTCGCCCCATGTGCTGAGGGTATAGGTCCTCTGCAGTGGACGAAGGTTTGACTCCTGCCTATGGCCCTTTGCTGCAAGTCAATCTCCTACTTTCTCATACACTTTCCTGTCCTATCTTCATCTGTCCTATCAATAAAATCATAAAAGTCGCCAAATAAATTAAAAAAGGAGTTTACTTGTTGGTAAAGAGGCATCATTCAGTTTGCACTGTTGAAAAAAACAAGAATATTTGTGGAACTCTAATTTTTGTGGCTGCGTAATTTTTAGTATAAGGTGCCAAAATCATTCAGATTACATTACATTTCTTGTCATTGAATGGATTATGTTTCTAATTACACAAATTGCCATGTAATTTGTACTCAACTGACTACAATTCAGAGTCATCTGATCCAACCCCTGCCTGCCAGTGGCTAGAAAAGTCTGGAGCGAAGGACAGCAATTAGGCAGTAATCATAGCTAATCATAGTAGGAGGTCACAGGAGAGGGGAGTAGGTCACATTTTTGCCTCAAGCTTTCTTTGCACGTTATTCTGGCCAATCATAGCATAAGAAAAGAAAGGCTGCAGTTCCCTTGCAGCAGAGCTGTAGATTATAGTATCTGTAGGCTCAAAATTTGTGGCTCTGTATACTTAGTAACAGTCTCAAGACCATAACAATGCATGGAAAACTATGTAGGTTAATGCTCACCCAGTAGTTTTCTGTTCATATTCACGACAAGGACAGATTTATTGAATCTGTACATAATAAGGACAGGTCTACATAACCTGCCACACAGATGTAATTAAATCCACATTATAATTTATGACAGTCGTGTTGTTGTGACTTGTCTCAGGTCCTGTGGAACAAGGCGTGTCCAGCAGCGTCTGACGTCAGCTCTCGCGGACAGAGCTTGTTTTGGAGGAAGTGAACACAGACAGCAGCTCGGCTAGTAGTTAGCACGTTAGCTTCACAGGAAAACGGAGCGTCAACGGGAACAGGACGAAACACACCATTGTACCAAATCGCTTCTGTTACACGAAGGGAGATACCTATCGGCAGTGGCAGCGTTGAATTTGATTAGCAGAGTTAGCTGCGAGGCTAGCTACAGGACGTTTTTTAGCTGTCGACGCTCTGAACGTGTTGTTTTCTCACGACAGACATTTATAGGTGTTAGCTGTTAGCCTGTTAGCTAGCCTGCGCGTTAGCTAACGCTTCCAATCGAGGCGGAGGAAAAGTCCACTTTTGATATTTTTCACGGCAGGATCATCGCACAGGTTGGTTTGTGCTGACTTTAGTTACTGTTTTCACTAACGATATATGTTAACAATATAGCTGTTGCTAAGTAAGTTTCATATTTGTTAATAAACCTTGCTTAGCTAACGACTGTTAGCTTAAAATAAGAAGTGTCACTGATGTGGTAATTGTTGCCAGTGGACACAGTAGCTAAAACGTCTGGCTGTAGTTGTAAATGTTCTCTGTTCAGTAATGATACTGTTACCCGATCTATGCTAAATCTTTGTCTTACATTTGGTTACACAGCTAACTAGCATTTGTCCAAATGCAATTTTTGTTCCTCATTGCTAACCCTTTGCCATTGTGTTTAATAAAATGTTGAAAAGGACTCTGCTACAATTTACAAAGTGGAAATATTTACACCCAGATAGGTCGACAGCTTGATCATAACTGTGGATTATAACACCGGTATGTGCATTGAATTAAACTCCAGCATTTGCTTTGCTAATCATGCTTGCCAAGTCATGGTTCCGTTAGTCCTGTGTTTTAAAACCATGTGATCAGTCCCTGACACAGTGTCATGGGGTGCAGATTAAGAGAGCCGCACTGATCATAGCTCTATGCTAGTTTTGCCTCAGAATAGCACTGGTATGGATTCAAGTTGTGGCTTTTTATTCACATATCTGGCTGTAAATGTGACGTGAAAACCTATGACTATTTTCTTTTCTTTCTTTCTTTTTTTTTAATGCTCTCTCCAAGGTCTAACTCGAGTGGATTGGTTTAAAGCCCATCGATAATAGAGTTTGGACTTTGGTCATTACAGCTGTATGAGGTGGTTTATTATTACAAAGCTCACTTAGCCAAGGTTAGAAATGCTTGGTGATGACTTGAGCCAGCACGCAGATGAGAATGTTTGATCAGACATGGATTTTAGTACAAAAATAATCTGTACTTCTGACGATCTGGATCATTAATTAACATAAATATTGTCTCAATTTCACTCAGTTATCAGTTGGGAAGCCATGATACAGCACAATGTAATGGTCAACACAATTCATGGTTCCATTCTGTATATTTTTTAGTAATTGAGTGTATTCCATTTTTTGTTTTAGTTTATTGTGATTTTGGGACTGAAACAATGTAGTTTGTTGTAATACTCTGACTTAGCAGTTCAATGCATAATTGTGGTGACAGAGGTTCACCTTGTCTTGTGTCTCTCTTTAGCATGAATATTTCAGACAAAGTCCTGTTGACTCTTATTCTCACATTTGGTTGATTGTACATTATTTGTTATCATGCTAACTGGTACTCTCACATGTACTAAATAAATGGTCATGGCATTTAGGACTGCAGCTAATGATTATTTTCATTGTCGATGTTGATTAATCTGCAGATTATTTTCTTGATTAATTGATTAGTTGTTTGGTATATAAAATGACTGAAAATGGTCAAATGTGTGAGCCAGTGTTTCCCAAAGCCCAAGATGACATCCTTAAATGGCTTGTTTTGTCCACGTCTCAAAGATATTCAGTTTACTGTCATAGTGGAGTAAAGAAACAAGAAACTATTCACAATTAAGAAGCTGGAATTAATCATTTTGACTGTTTTCTCTCAGAAAATACTCTAACCACTTAGTCTATTGCAGTAAATAATTTTTGATCTCCATTTAGTTGAAAAATAGCTCTGTATGAGCCACATTCAGTAGGGTCTCTAACTTACTTTGTTTTTTTCCATTGAATGGCTTGTCAGTAGCATAAATATTACAAAATTAGCACTGTACAGTGTAATAAAAACAAGCAGCTGTGGTTACACAAATAGATGTCATCTCGGCTCAACAAACCCAGCACTGCATTGTTCGATATATTCTGGGAAAAAAAAACAACAAAAATGTGCAGTGAATAGTTTGTTTCATAAATTGTATTTGGAGTCTCTGTGGTACAATACGGTGCAGTGTTATTGTTTTAGCCCCATTATTACTGTATTTGTCTTTGTTTGTGAAGTGAAGGAAACTCAAGTATAGGAGAAATTGAACTGTTTCATTCCTAGAAGTAGCCCATTTCTTTGGAGTGTATTTTGAGACACACACAGAGCTTATCATCTTTCAGTACAACCTGTTGGCCCATATCAGAACGGTCATCACTGAGGCATGGCTGTATCCATCTTGTTTGAGCAATACCAGCAGTAGTCTGCTTCTGTTTAGAGTTGTCTTCCCCTCTTTAATCTGCTTTTTTGTCTTTGCAGCTGTGGGACAATGACGTCAAGGAAGAAAGTACTACTCAAAGTCATCATCCTCGGAGACTCTGGGTGAGTGATACTGAGCATGATAGTTTATTATAAAGAAAATAAATTTTGTATATAATGTGGTCTTATGATAATGCATGTACTGTGATACAGCAAGCAAGCAACCTTTTTTTTGCTTCACCAGTCAAATCATCACAGTTTAATTTCTGACTGTTGTCTTGTGTTTTTTTCCCTAGTGTTGGCAAGACTTCATTGATGAACCAGTATGTGAATAAGAAGTTCAGTAACCAGTACAAAGCAACAATAGGCGCCGATTTCTTGACGAAAGAAGTCATGGTGGATGACAGACTTGTCACAATGCAGGTACTGAGGAAGTAATACTCACATGTAACACTGACTTCTCTCTCATAGAAACACAGTTACCAAATCCAAAACAATTACAGGACACAATAAGAAGCTAATCATTTTAACAATAGACTGGCAATTGTTTTATTGATGTACCACTGTGAAAATGCACTGTTTCTGTCTAGTAGTTTTCTGTTAAAGCACTTTATTCTATTGGTTGGCTGATATAGGTTTTTCAAAGAGCAAAGAGCAAGACTGATATGTAATATCAGTATTATTTCATACAATTTATAATCTTAACTTAAATGGTCATGTAAAAGTTGTTTTAGATGGAATTTTTAATAATTAATAAAATATAAAAATTAATGCTGTCAATCGATTAAAATATTTAATCACAAATTAATTGCACGTTTTTTATTTGTTCAGGTTTGTTTCAGGTGTTTAAAATGTAATTCAAATGTAAGTTTATCAAATAAAATACATTGACCAAAAACAAGTACCCTCAAAGGTACTGCATTTGACATAAAAAAATATGTTCAAATAATAACATGACAAACCCAAGTCCGCCAGGCACAGATGAGCATATTGACCTGCTCAATTTAACATTAAGGCCAAAACACACTAAAAACGTCAATAGAAAACTCAATTGAAGCACTATAATGCAGCACAGTGACAAACATTTTGTGGAGGAGACGAGTGTCTGTCAGTTTGGTCTTTACAGTGACAGATATTTTTATCTGTAGTGTTTAACCACAGCTCTGTACAGTAACATCAGGATTCATCATCAATAAAGTTTTTATATCAGTTGGCGCTTCACGCTCCCCAGCCCTCTCTCCTGCAGCTCCTCTCTCCTTCCTCGCTGTTGTGATCAGTCGGCATGAAATAATTAAGTATTTAAATGTACACAAATCAGACTTGGAGTTAAAAGTCACGCACCACAGAAGTGTGTGGTAATATTATGATTCATGATCATAAAAGGTTTTTATATCAAGTCGACACATCTGTCCATATTCACGCGCTCTCTCTCTCCCTCTCTCTCTGCTGTGGGTCAGCCTTATTGTTACTTTTACCTGGCTTTAGGTGGAGCTGCAGCTCGATCAGCACTCTCTCCTCTCTCTCCTCCTATTCCTCTGTTTCTTTGCGTTGAGCCAGTTGCTTTAACAGACAAGCCTGTTTATGTTGTTGGGTGACAGGGAAGCTCGCTTCTGATTCAAACTGTTTGTCAGGCCAGTATTACAGTACGTTCGTTAATCATGCATCAAAAAAATTAGTGGCATTAAAATGAATTTGCATTAATGTGTTAATTACGCGTCAACTTTGACAGCCCAAATAGAAATACATTGGAAATCTGACTGGTATTAAAGGGAGGGACAGGTATTCAACTGCATTATTCTGTACATTATAAGATAATATACATTGAAATTTAACTAGTAATGGTTTTAGATCAGATTTGCTGTCATTTTTAATGGGGGAAGCTAGTTTTTACATGTAGATAAGGCAATGGTGACTGAAGAAATTTAGGCAAGTGTTTATAGAAACTAACTTTGTCACCACCTTCTCAAAACTCACAAGGGGAGTGTTAATGTCTTTCCACAGCAGATGTGTATGCAGACATTTTTTCACTAGTTAATGCAAACATTTCATCATGTTTACCACATATAACCAGTGTTATTGTCCCAAAAGTTCATATCTCAATACAGAAATACCCTTTTAAGGCTTCATAACCATGATCATTGTATAACTGTTGTATTTAATTTAACCTTGAAAAATCTGCTTTTAAGGATCAATAATATATATTTTTGTTTTTAGTGATTTTACAATTTATTTTGGAAATAAACTGGTTACTTTTACAGAATCAAAAACTATGGAGGATGATAGTCATGATAATAATTTCCTCATGTAAGACAATCATCTCATTTGGTCAGAATGAAATTATTGGAAGGGCTTATTACAGCCATAGATACCAGATTTCTCCCCTTTTTTCCTGTCAAATAATTTAATTTGTTGAATGCTGTAGGGGTGTAATGAGAATTTCTATGAATATGACAAAAATGCTGCTAAAATAAATTACCTCCCCTAGCTTTAACTTTAGCTAGATTATCAGATATGGATTTGGAAGTTTTTGTTTGTTTGTTTGTTTGTTTGTTTTTTTAATTCAGTATCTTTATTCTACACATGCACCACAGAGGGACCGAATGAACTGTCAACAAAGCTGCCTTTTTCTACACAAACAGCATTATGGGTAGTGATGTGCAGAATTTTAAAAAGGCAAACAGCAGAACTCTTATCAAAGATAAACACAAATGTTCGTTTCCCTGCAAGTTGCTTGTACGGTAACTCCAGACTGCACATAAACTATTGTACAACTATTGTAAACACATTAGGAAGATCTGGTTAATGTGATCCATATAAACACTACAGTCACTACAGTATTACCTTAATCTCTTTATCTACAGTAATCTCATTATTTTGTGCATGTAAACACACCCCGTCTTCTTTATTTTTTGTCTCAGATTTGGGACACAGCAGGTCAGGAGAGGTTCCAGTCCTTAGGCGTAGCGTTCTATCGCGGAGCAGACTGCTGCGTCCTGGTGTTTGATGTGACAGCACCCAACACCTTCAAGACTCTTGACAGCTGGAGGGACGAGTTCTTGATCCAGGCCAGCCCTCGAGACCCTGAGAACTTCCCCTTTGTGGTGCTGGGCAACAAGATCGACTTGGAGAACAGACAGGTGGGGCCAGATGATCACATCTCTGTTGGTCAGCGGGCTTCTTATGTGCACCATTTATTTATGTTTTTTTTTTTTTTTTTTTTAAGTATATGTACAGTTGTGGTTTGTAATTTTTCATACCTAAATATTTTGCTTGGACTTCTGAGTAATGGGACAGTTTTTAAAATAGCTTGGCTTGAACAGTCATTCTCTTGTGTCTGATGTTTCTAAGTATAACATCAGCTCCTTTGTGTTTCAGGTAACAACCAAGCGAGCACAGGCTTGGTGTCAGAGCAAGAACAACATCCCATATTTCGAAACCAGCGCTAAGGAGGCGATCAATGTGGAGCAGGCCTTCCAGACTATTGCACGCAACGCCCTTAAACAGGTAACAGACTCCAGAGAGATATCACAGCCTAGGCTGTAACACTTTATAATAACCATCACTATTGAATGGTAAATTGATAGTTATTTCATTGTTGACAAAAAAATAATTGTTTGTTTATGACTGCCAGATTATTTGTAAACCTTTAAAAAGTTTGTAACATGAACATTTGTAACTCTTTGTTATTGGTTAATAATTAATGTGGAAACCCTCTGTAAACATTATTTGTTTATTATTTTTATGGCTATTATAAAGTTGCAGCTGATAAATATGATACCGTACATACTTGTGTATGTAACTTACTTAGGTTACATGTGTGAACTTTTGCAAGTAACATTTTAATCCAAATCATGATCTTTAGTTTTTGTGCTTTTACTTTGAAAGTCTTCTTAGATGTTTCACATTTATTATTGCTAACAAGATCGCAAAGCCCTGCATGTGCAAAACTGACGTCAGAGTGCCTATAGTGTCATAGTTTGAAGCTTAGGGCCGTAGACCAAGCTGCTGTATTTAACAAGTTGGGAGTGAGAACATGTTTTGTATAATCATGATTTGGTTGGTCATTATAAAGTTCCAACTGATGTTTGTAAAGCTTTACAGTTGCTTAATAAATGGCTTATAAAGTATATATAATCATTATTTGTAATCTCAAATGTTTGTTAACAGTGAAATAACTATTACTAATTTAAATAACTGTCAATTTACCATTTACCAAGGCACATTTCACCCCAAAATCCAAAAAATACATACATTTCCTGTGCTGTTTATCCATCTAGATTATTTTTGCATTAGTTTGGAGATGTTAGCCACAGAGATGTCAGTCTTCTCCCCAATATGATGGCACTCAGCTCATGGTGCTCAAACCACCAACAAAATATATTTGAAGAACTCAACAGCAATGTGTCCTTACAGAAATCATGACCAAGTTACTCAGTTACTTACTCGACAGACTTTATTTTGGGCGGTGATATGTAGGAACTACTTTCTTTCTAGGGGAAAAAAGTGGTTTGGTTAGATTCTACTGCAGAAAGAAACAAACGTCTTCACAACAAGGTCCGTGGATTATCTTGAGTAACCAGGTCATGATTTCTGGAAAAAACATTGCTTTTGAGTTTTTCCAAATGTGTATTTTGCTGCTTTAAGCAACACAAACTGAGTGCCATCTAGTTCCATTATTCGTAGAAAAGGTTGTCGTAGTCAACTGGACCTTGGTAGAGTTCTTGAAGACATTTCACCTCTCATCCAAGAGTCTTCTTCAGAACAGAAGAATATGAAATACGAATATGAATGACAAATACCATGACCTGGATGACTGAGAATTTTCAGACTGACATAAAACTTGACAGCTCACACCAAAACAGGCAAGATGGATGGATAGCATTACAAGTAACATATATGTGTTGAGAAATCAGATCTTTCAATATTTGTTTCTGTGAAAGCTGGGCCATGCAGAGCCAGAAGCTCACTCAGCTGCCATTGTCTGATTTCAGGAGACCGAGGTGGAGTTGTATAATGAGTTCCCTGAGCCGATAAAGCTGGACAGGAATGAGCGAGCCAAGCCGTCAGCGGAGACCTGCAGCTGCTGAGGACGCTGAACATCTTCAGGGGGGTTGTCGCCGCCCTCAATACCCTGTCTTGCCTTGTCTATATATCCCCTTTCCCATGGCCCACTGTGTTGATCCCTAATGCCCAACATACAAGCAGCATCCCACTCATAGAGTATACTACTACACACACAAACATGCTGCATTCACCTCCTTATGTATACAAAAAACACACATTTTCTATAAAAAATGAGTCTCCTAGCCCAAAGAACACCTTAAGGAAACATTATGGAATTTACTTGTATGATGCTTATTACTTCCCAGTGTTTCCCAGCGTACTTTTTCATGGTGGTGGTGGTTTGGGCCAAGGAAACTTTTATTTTCCTTGGTTTGGGCTAATCTCATTTTCGGTTCCATGTATATTGCTGCTTTCACACCCAGTTTTGGTTCTAACTGCTTTTATTTGGATACTTTAAGTGGTAAATTGAAGCATTATCTCTATACATGTTTGTGTTGATGAGTAAAGTTAGAAAACTGTTTTGTTTGTTTTTTTGTTTTTTTTTAAATCAAAGTTTCTTTAGCAGTGGTGGTTGTTCTCTTACTTTCATGGCCCGCCACTGCTGCATGAACAGAGGAAACACTGCTCCCCCCATTTTACTCATTTGTGTTGTGGCTTAAATTTGTTTCACTTTCGAAAATCACTTGTTACCATTTCACTTTACCTCGTGCAACCTTAAAAAATAAAACTCCGACCTAAACAGGGAGTCCAAAGTGAAGGATCAGAATATGAAGGTGCATGGGTGGATCACATTAATAAGCTGCCTGCTGATTCTTGTTAATTGGCACAGAGTTGAAAAACCAGTTCCATGACCAGTCCATCAGACAAGTGTGTACAGATCTTTTTGTTGACTGTGCTGTCATCCACAATAACAACAGACTTGTTCAGACATCTCATTTAGGAGCCACAATAAATGCAATTGTAGCTCAGGTTGAGGAAATAGTGCGAATCCAGACTCGGCTCCTTGATATAAGTGCTGTCGCCAACACGGTATTTGCTGTTCTTCTGTTGGGGAAAAGGTTTGTCTTGTAATCAGTTACTCTTGGTACAACATTTGACGTGAGAATGAACCAAACTATGACAGCGTGTCGTTCTACCCGAGTCCTGGAGAGGAGAGATTGTTCTCAAGTATAAATATCATTCATAACTGAGTACTATTAGCTAGTACGTTTCTTTTTACTGTCAACTATTGCAAGACTTTGTATATTTGCAAACCTCTCAATCATTGTGTGGGGAAGGCAAAAAGTTGTGTTGTAAATCTCCATATCTTGACTCTGCCAGTTGCTCGTGTTGGCAAAACAATTTAAGTGCTTGACATTTTCTTTTAACCGATCAGATCTTTAACTGTCTGTTCGTATTATGTTAAAACTCTGAAATGCATTATAGATTACAAGATAGCATACATACTGTAACTTTAAAAGAAGAAAAAAAATGTGGGGGTGAAGTATTGGCATTCATCATTATTATATTATTAATATGATAAATGCATAGCATCTACATTGTTTCAAAATGTCTTTGCGTTTCAAGTAATAAGGGTAATAAAAAAAATCTTGGAATAAATCGTACTGTGTTTATTTCTGACATTTATTGAAAACATTTTGACATGAAAAGTATTCGAAGTATATTTTATTACATGTAATACAGCAATTATACAAGAAAAATTAGAACACCGATCTTCTCATAGCTGTCTAAAATGTAAAGTGGAATAAATAAGACCCAGATGGTCTTTCAAACACTGCAGAATCCAAGTTCATATCTTCAGTTGGTTCTTGGCTTCTTATTGGTTCCCTGAAGCCACTGCTGAAGTGCTCCTGCAGGCTTGCGCTTGGCTTTACTTTCTTCTTTACTCTCACATGTGTTGGGCTCCTTCCTCTTTGGGGGTGTACTGCTCGTCAGCCAGCCCTTCATCATCTTACTGCTGGCTGTGGTTTTGGGCTCCTAGAGGTCAAAGGTCAGATTTTGTCAGCTTAAACATATCTATTTTGCCTGACAACTGATGCTATACTGCAAAATTTTTTGCAACAACAGTACAGCTTTTAAAGAGTAGAATTTAGTTACTTTAAACAGTTTCAAGGTATCGCAACCAAAAATTTCCAAACACTCTAAAAGCCTTCATCATCACATCTAAAATGTTACTACAAATGCAATAGCAAATATATATAATAATAAAAGTAATTTAGAAGTCATTTCAAATATAGATTTTTGGTTTACATGAGTTTGCTGATGAAACACCAACTTATGCTGATAATCAAGCAAGATTTTTAAAGGATTAAACTCAAATTCAAACATATTCCTGACCTTGAAAAAATAAGTTAAAATATTAACACTTCCCAAACTTAACAGACTTAATTTAAACATTGTGCCATCTTAAATTTGATACCTTTTTGCTGTTAGGATCTACTGGTTGAAGGCACTCTGGAGAGTTGTTACGGGAGTTGTTTACTACTGATGAAACAGGATGAAAAGTCAAAATGTCTTTGGTCTGGAGCAGTTTCAAGGCATCTAGAGACTTCACCTCCCCAAAATCAAGCCATCTTCTCACTTCTTCCTCTCCATCCAGGATTGCTGGCATCCTAAGACATGACCACACAGTCATTTAGGATTTCATATACACAAATGAAAAAAAAGATTATGTTTTTCAATCAACTACCCGCACCTATGATGGATGCTTTGCAGGTTGGGGGAGGCGTTCACAGTGATGACACTGTAAGTGTACAGGGGATCTCCACCACCTGGAGGTGTCCAGCAGTCAAACAGTCCAGCCATAGTCAGCAGCCTCCATCCAGTCCACTCACCTGGTGCTTTTCTTCCCTGGCCAACACAAAGCATAGAGCAGAGGAGCACTGACACATTGTCAAATAAACATGAGCAGATTTTGTTTGTCTTTTACACGCCTTACCTGGATCTAATATTTAAACTAAACCAAGTTTGTATGTCATATGAAACTTTGATAAATTCTGCAATAGAACCACCTGGTGGACACATGCACATTTTTGCTTTGGCTCATCTCCCACACAGGATATTTTCAGCAGTGGTAATTTCCGCCACAGCTGCTTTGTCTCTACTTCTGTTCTGGATGAAAGCACATGTTCACGGTATTTATCTTGCAAAAGAAAACCCAATACAAACCTCTGTCAAGTCAAGAGAGGCCTCCTCTGGAGGGCACGCTGCCTCTGAATTCTTTTTATTGCGGGCCGAGGTCGTGGGGTCATCATGATCCTCGGTTTTTCCCTGAGTTTGAGGGAAGTATATGAAGAAAGGCTGCTTGCCTTTTTCCTGCTTTTTCCACTCATAAAACCCATCAGCCAGGATAACACAACGCTGTCCTTTAACCATGGGGTCCTTTGAGGAGATGACAAAGTGATAAGGCTTTATTAGTGTATGCATTCACCCAGCACAGAGAGCAAGACATGAAACACAGGGAAGATAATATAGCATAGCAGTGTCTCAGAGTGTATGCACCTTGTAAGATTTCTTCTGCAGTATATTCTCACTGCGGCAGTTGCTGGTGCTGTATTGCATCTTGCTCGGGTCATTCTCCTTGAACCAGGAAGGTACCAGACCCCAACGCATTGTGGCCAATACACGCTCATCCACAGGAGCATTCTGCAGACATACAAGGATCAAACATAAAAACAATCCCCTACACAGTGTAATGCTATTCAATGCAATAACCTATACATGCAACCTTTTTGCAGAGGTGGAAGATATATTCCAATCCACTACAAGCCCTGCATTAAGTGAAAGTATCTAAATATCACCAGAAAAATTAACTTAAAACATCAAAAGTAAAACTATAATACTGTAGTAAAATGGTCCCCATCAGTATCATTATTTTATGTAATTTTGGGATTAATATTGCTGCTGTATTGCTGTGTATGTTGCATTTTTCTACTGTAGATGTTTAAGTTTAAACTACTTTTAAATACTTTATACATTGTTGGGTAGTTTAATCTACACCAATGCATCATATTATATAAGATAACCATATGTTTGTGGTGCCATTGGTTTGTGAAAACAACACATATCTAAAAAGTCCACTTTTTATGAGCTGCAAAAAAGAGCCCTGTTTTCAACTTTGTGACATTGCATTTCTAATCAAAGTATTTTTTAGAGTTTGTTTAGCTTAAGGGTGTGTCTCCAAGTTTGGAGACCCATGGTTTTCACTGGACTGGAATCATATGAAAATTTGTAATATGAAAAGTAACTTCTAACTAAAGCTGTCAGACAAATGTAATGAGTAAAAAGTACAAAATTTGCCTCTAGGATGTAGAGGACTGGAAACATAAAGGTATATAAAATGGGAATATTCAAGTTAAGTATAAGTGCCTCAAATTTGCTATATATACAGTGCTATATTTCACCACTGTTTTTTAAGTTCTCTACTGTTGAATAATATAGAAGTGTTAATGATTTGTGTTTGATTGCACTGTGCTGCACAAATACAGTTGTTCTTACCTCATCAAAGTGCCTCTGGGACAGCAGGACTGGACTCATGGACTGGGGACTCTTGTTGTAAGAGGGTCGGTATTTATCCGCATCTCCATCCCTCCAGCGGGGCTGTCTCCGTCGCCCTCCTCGGTTCCTGTAGGAGCAGGCCCGGCTCAACTCGTCAGGAGCAAGAGTACACGCGGTTCTTCCACACATTTTACAGCTCAGACGGGACTTTTCGGTCACCTGAGAAAGAGGTTCGGCACAGGTTAAGCGGGGTAACTTGTGGTTACGTGAGCATTTCTACAGTGTTAGCATGTTAGCGTAAGTTAATTTCAAGAAACATGGTGTCTGTTAATATCGTCTGTAAAGAAACCGTTCAGAAACATAGCTAAACTTACCTGTGTGCGAGTGTTAAGATATATATGTAGCGTACTGCTGCACTTGTGTGTATCCTGTCGTAAGGGCGTATACGTGTATGACTGTGTGTCTGAGTGTGGCGCGGGAATTTGCCTGGGCACAGGCTCGAGCTACCGCGCACGTGACATCCTGACGTAAGCAGCTCCCTCAACTGTGTGTATACGTTGCGTCTACAAGGGAGCCCTTGATTTGCGAAACTCTCGCGAGATCTTTACGCGTTGTCGCTTCACTGGGCACATTTAACCAACTGATTATGATTTATATTGCGACAAGGCAGTAATTAAAGATAGATGGGTAGATTTAGGGATAAAAACCAACTGGTAAGGATTAGGGAAAGACTCAAGTTTGGGTTGATATGCTCATTCTCGCGAGATCTTTCGCGGGTCTGGGGTTCCGTTCTAGACAAGACTCTCGACGTATGCCAAGATGGCCACAGAACAGAGATGATTCCGTTCTAAATGCTGCACAAACAAAAATAATTTTAAAATATTCCGTAAGAGTCTACGAAGAAATGGTTAATTCGATCTTTAACTCATCAGTGAACGTAGCATTAGCATAATGTGCATCTAAATCCCAGTATTCTTAAATTATACGTGATTTACAGCAGAATGTAATATCAAAAGTTGAAATGCAGAATCCATAACAGTTTAGCATATTCCACAAATCAACATTTGGATAAGTGGAGTAGAATATTTCCAAGGACACGCAGAGGATAAACAAACGGATTACTCTGTTGACATTTTATGATATGTTATTAACACATCAACATAAGCAACGCCTTGTTCGGGAATAAATTTTAAGGTTTTGTAACCTTGGCGACTATAGATAACATTGAAAACACTCTCACTGTCCGGTTGGTATTAGCCAGAAGCTATCCAGCGGTTACCATGGTAACAATAAACAGGTCGATAGTGCGGCGCACCGTGCGTTCCTCCGGTGAAACCAGCACCGAAGTTAATACACCTGTAGACCTCCGCAGGTAAGGAGAACAAACACTGAACCACGACACGGACGCTTTGCTTAAAGAGAGATTTACTGTAACACATAAAATCGCAGTACAGAATGACAATGATCATCTTTGGTAGTGTCAACCTGTACTTACTTTGCCAATAACTCTTTAAAAAGAGACAATGAGAAGGTTCTCGTTTATTTTAGAGAACATGTGGTGCTAAGTAAACAAATAACGCCTTATAACTTGTGGTGGCTTTATTGCAAAAATTGCATAGTCAAATAGTTTGTGTGTGGTGTACACACAGGCTGTGTTTTCTACAGAAAATAATAGGATTACAATGGGCATTTCTGTTGTACTGTTGATATGTGTCCAGTTTTGGACCTCTGTTGAACAGGTAACTGAAGGAAATCAAACTGAGTATCAAACCCTGCCTGTCTGAGGTGTTAGCTACGCTCAAACCTGACAGGTGTAGCCAAGCTGTCTCCTGCACAGCAATTTGACCCACTTTATAGTCCACTGCACTTGGAGGGATCAACAAGTAGCCAGAGTTGTGTGACACTTGCAGTTGTTTACAGGATTTTAATCACTGTATTTGTGCACATTATTTGTGTAACATTTATGCATATTTACACTGTATGACTGTTACCCTCTAAATGCTAGACTGTGTCCACTGCAGCAGTTCGTGCCTGACCAAACCATGAAGCAAAGCAAGAATGAGAGTGGATGTTAGTATGGAGGCCACCATGTCCAGACACTCAGCCCAGCTGGGACACCAGGCTACTGATAGACGCTGTGCACCATGCCCAGACAGTGGTGAGAGACAGAAAGGAACACTGTTAATATCTGAACCTCCCAAGGACCATACAAGTAATAGTGGAAATCCTTAAGGTGTATTTTCTTCAAAGGTTCTTCCTGTTTTCATCCTCTACTACCAAATTGGCTGGCAATTCTTATATCACTAACACTTGCCATATTTTAAATTCGGACCAGATAAGAAACACACAAAATGCTTATTTCTCATCTATATGTCAAACTATTATTTTTTGTCTTCATAGTGTCAAAATAATACAGATTGGGCCTTTAATATATTATAACTTGCTGATGAGGGATCCATTTCTACACTGAAACATGACAAACTGTATCACTTCACACCTCCGGAGAACTTGTCCTTGGCGTTCATAGAGTCTTCTTATAGATCACAAATGCTGAATTATTCATGAGGTCACCCTCCGGACAGGTGGCCAAATGTTTGAACTCAGAGGCTGTGTATTAATGTTTCATGACTTTGCTCTTTTTGGCTCCAGGTTGAAGATGTCAAGCCTTCAGTTTTAGTTACAGCGTGCTTAGCTTTGTCATGGTAAACCTACTGTGTATAATCTATGTATAATCAATGTGCTATTGTATTTGGTTTATGTATTTACATGCACTGCATATTGTATTCATCAGCTAATTTTTGGACTTTTCTCAAGGATGAGTTGATTAGATTTTTGAAGTCAAAGGTCAAAGTTCAAGGTCACTGTGACCTCAACTGTCCCCTTTTCATGAACACAGTTGGAGGGAATCTCTTCAGATTTGGCACAAACTTCCACTTGGACTCAAGAATGAACTGTTTAGATTTTGGTCAAGGTCACTGTGAACTCAGGTCCATCATCAGGTCAGGTCCAGAACACCTTGAGGGAATTTTCTTTAACTTATTTAACTTATTGGGACTTAATGACAAACTGACAAGAATTTCAAGGTCAAATGTCATGGTCATTGTGACCTCGCAAACATGTTTGTGGACTTAACTCATGGATTTATACACTAATTATGACATAATTTCACACAAATATTGGCCATTTCACTGATGTAATATGTATGACAGAGTGCTCCTGTTGTTAACCGTTACCGCAGGTGAAACAAAAGGCCAATCCAAAGATCAGAAGGTCACACCTGTGGTCCGGAGATGCAGCCAAAGTGAAGGCAAAATCCCGCAAACAAGTAAGTAAACCCTGCAAGTAAACAGCCAATACTATTGTAGCATTAACTCTTACAGCAGCAGTTTGTAAGTGTGCGCATGTGTGTCTGTGTTTGACAGCGACACCACCTGAAGGCAAAGTTCGACGCAGTTTTGTCAGCCTACCTGTCCTTAATGCTGAAAGACTGAGAACAGCCAAAGCATTTGTGGACAAAGCTGTCAAGGTGAGTTACATTATTGGACATATTCAAAACATTTCCATGGTCACATTCATTTCTGAAAGTTGTCCATCATGTCTGTGTCCCCTTTCTGTCCACTCAGATGCACAAAGTGTTCTCTATCCAGGGCCCTTACCCTGTAATCAGGGCAGCGTTGAGGGCCAGAGGTTGGGTTGAGCAGCGTATGCACCGCCCAAACCACCATGCTCACTGGCGTCACAGCGATGAGGGCAGAGCCAGCTCTAATGATGCTGGCGATAGTGATGATGATGACGGTGAGCTAGATGGAAGTGTGACTGTTTGAGACATCATATTGCTATTATTACTGAGTGTGGACATCTGTCCGTTTTAACATTTTTCCTTCTTCTCAGAAACAAACGATGTGGAAAAAGAGCAGGACCAAGATGGACTGTATGATCTCATGGTAAAAAATACATTTTAAGGGATAGTTAAGACTGTTTGAAGTGAGGTTGTATGAGGTACTTATACATAGTCGGTGCATTATCTACAGTACATGGCGATTACCATGCCTGAAGCAGAGAGGGGCATCAGCACGGAAGCTAATCAAGGTGAGCCAATAAAGGTATTTTAGCCACTTACAATGGATTTACTTAAACATATCCATATCAGTGCTCTATTTAGAATATGTTCACCTCTTTACTTTGCAATCAGACAGCCTTTTCCAATGGGAAACTGCCGTTATATTAGCTCCAACCAACCAAACTCCATGGGCGAAATCAGTAATTTTACCTTTTACAAAAATTGCTGGTCTACCACTGCTTCAGTCAAGTAGTGTGTCACTTCTGTCTTTTAAACAGATAGTTCACATTTGCCAAAGTCACACAGGAGCCCAAACAAAGTGAAAACTCCTGTGTCCTGCGTGATAAAATCATTGATTTTGCTTATGAAGTTTGGTTGGTTTGGAGATGGTGATATTTGGCTTATTTGGCTGACGACAAAATAAAGCAGTGAAAATATTCTAAATATAGCATTCACTCAAACTGATTTTTTAGGTAGACCCTTTTTAAGTGGCTAAAACACCTTTTGCTGCTGACCCCAGCACAGCAGTACATTGCTTAGTTTACATGCTCATCGGTGTCTCTGCTTCTCCAGACTGGAGGCGTGTTGACCAGCATCTACTGTAAGTAATTCACTGACTATCTAGAAATGTCTTACACAACCCCACATCAAATAATCTGAACTATCCCTTTAAGGTTGTGTGCTAACATGAGGTTAAAGTGAACATCAAGTGAAAAGTTGTTGCTTTCCTTGATAACCATGCTGGAAATTTAAAGTTTGCACGAGCAAAGTTCAACAGATTTTCCAGATTCACCTCTCATCCCCTCCCTCTTCTCATACAGTCTCGCCTGGTGCGGAATGAAATGGTTTATTTCTATTGGACAAACCGAAGAGATGCCATCAACACCAACAACTTGCAAAAAGAACAGATCATCAATCATTTTGCAAAAGCAGGCAGCTTCGCCACCAAAGTACGCTTATACGTTGTTATTACTTCTTACAGTAACAGTTGTCTCCTGTTACACCCACCATCAATATTTGTCTTTTGTTCATCAGGTGGGGTTGTGTGTGAACCTGAGGAACCTGCACTGGTTTGATTCAGCTGACCCGGACACCTTCTTCCCCCGCTGTTACAGACTAGGAGCACAGGATGAGAAGCATGCTTTCATAGGTTAAATCTGACTTTAAAGTCCATCAAACTAGATACAGTGAACAATAAAAAAAAAACTTTTGTTTCTACTTAAATAAAGGTTATTGCCTTAAAATTGGACCAAATTTGAAAAGTCTAGTTGAGGTAATTCTATAGTGATTCAAAACAAATAAACAGTTCTTGTCAAATAGACTATCTTAAAGGGATAGGTCACCCAAAAATGCAAATTCAGTCATTATCTACTTGCCTTCATGCTAAATGAAGGTCGGGTTTAGTTCTTTTAGTCCACCAAACCCTGCTGGAGTTTCACAGGAAAACAGCGTTGCAGAATCTCCCAAACAATTGAAGTGAATGGTGACCAGTTTTCAAATGCAAACAACAGCCAAAAAACATGAAAAGCCTCCATACTGTTCATGTGGGGTTATCCAAGGCTGTTCATGCACACCCAGTTCAGACGGTGTGCATGCAAACATAAATGTGGCTCCACACTAAGGATCTACAGTGAAGATTTAGGCTTAAAACATGGTGGAAATAATGTCTTTCAAGTCGACTTGGCATGTCGGGGCTTTAGGAGACTTGGATTACACCAGATGAGCAGTATGGAGGCATTTTATGTTTTTTTGGCTGTTTTTTCTTTTTTTTTCTGTTTGAAAACTGGTCACCATTCAGTCTCATTGTTTGGGAGATTCTGCAACACTGTTTTCCTGTGAAAATGCAGCAGTGTTTTGTGGACTAAAAAAACTAAACCTTAACTTCAGTCAGCATGAGGGTGAGTAGATAATGATCGAATTTTCATTTTAGGATGAACTATCCCTTTAAACTAAGGGTGGGCAATTATTTTTCATGGGGGGCACATGGGAAATTGATCAGGCTGCGTGGGCCAGACATAAATGATATAAGGTCCTAATAATGGCCAAATCTCTAATAATGGAATGGTCCACGTTTACTGCTCCTCACCCTTTCTCAATTGCCATGTGATGAATTGTGGGCTAATATTTTGTTGGTAATGTCCAAAACTTGATGTTTTACAGTGTACCATGCGTGCTGCATACAGATTGCAGTGACAGTAGCAGCAAAAGTAGAAGAAGAACAACATAAACTACATTATCATTACCAAAGATCATAGCACTGGCGCCTTTCAAAATTAAGGTCTGATGACAGTTGCAAAATGGTGCTGACTGTCTTTGCTAGATTTTTAATATTTGATGCTTCCATGATGAATTTGTGGGCCACACGAAACCTTTCAGTGGGCTCCCAGGCCACATCTTGCCCAGGTCTGCTTTAAACCTAAGATAATAAATTGAACCAATGACTCTTCAGTCACACTTTTTCTTTTATATTTTCTCAGTTTGAAAAGTCAGTGAATTTCTCTCAGTGAATCTATTACATTTTAAGGGTGCAGATGATTTCAAGACTAACCTGAATCATGGTTTGCCATGCTTTCACTATTATGAAAATGTTGAGTATTATGAAAAGAGGAGTTTTCACTCTGAAACAATGCATGCTGGGAAGTATGATAATAATGCTGATCATGCTTCTTGATTGAGCTGATTGAACTCTGTACAAGGCATTCGTTCAAATTATCATTTAAAATACTCCAAGTTAGACTTCAAGTTAGAAGAACTCATTCTACATTTAAGTTTAATTAACTTGAATAAATAAAACTAAATTCATGTGAGGCTGTTTGTAAGTTCAAGCATCATCCTACTTTCATTCATAGAGAAAGCTTAGAATACTTGTCTCTGTCTCTGTCCTTTGTGTAGAAGACTACAGGAGGACAGCCTGCACCAGTCTTTTGAAGTACATTGTGGAGAAGGAGCAGGGTGTCCAGGGACAGAGAATGAGCCACCGCATTCAGGGTATGAGCATCTCTAACCTGACTGTGTATACTCAGTGTTTAGATAAATTATGAGAGACATGACTTTCTTGCTTCAACAGCAGATCAGAGGAAACAAAGCAAACGGCCATCTAGATCAGTGGTCTCCTCCCAAGTGATTGACATCGCACTCAAAGTGTGCCAAGAGTTCCTGGAGAGTCTGGAGTATGGTGACATAGACATAAGCTTGGAGACATCACAAACACTAACAAAGGAGGAGTGGGCAGAGTTCATTGACAATTACTTCTTTGTTGTTCAGTGAGTACAGAGTATAAGAGGTGAAGGGAAACTGGCAAACCAAAGTGCTCCTCGGTATCTCACCGCAGTCCCTCCATCCCTCTGTTTCCTTGCTCAGTGAAGGAGCAGAGATCGAGGACAGTGATCGCTTTGTGACCTGCTGTAAAGCCGTGCTACAGAAACTGGTGGAGGTCAGTCCTCAGCTGGACATAGACGGCGTGCACAACATCTGGATCATCAAACCTGGAGCTAAGTCCAGGGGCAGAGGTCAGCAGTTAGACACTATCACTGTCACTACATAATATTGAGTGTGCTGTACCAACAACGATTAAGTTAATCTAGGACTAGTACAAATCAGAGTTTAGTTAAACTAGGTTTAAAATGAGTTAATCCAGATTTAAAATTAAGGAGAACTCTGTTGCACAATAAACCCTAACCCTAAAAAAATAAAATGTTGTATTGCTTGCTAGCTAGCTAAAAAGTAAAGAAAACATTAAATTGTTTGCTAACCAACAAAATAGTTAGTTAGCCTACTCACGATGGCTCGGCCAAGAATTATTTTGCTGTTGCTGGAGCTTAAAGTTTTAGTGCAACAGAATTAAGTTTCATTTTAGTTTAGAGTAAAAACTAAACTGTAGTTTGAATATAATTTTTATTAATTCTAAGATAAAGCTAAAGGTTTGGTGCAGCATCATTTTAAGTTAGACCATAATTTAATCAAGTTTAAAAATGAATCATTGGTGGTGTAACCCAGCCGTAATATCAGCCCTAATCTTGGCTGACCTGACACACCTGCCTTCTAGGTATCAAATGCGCCAAGCATCTGGACCAGATCCTCAAGCTGGTGGACAGTGATCCAAACCTGATCAAGGAGAGCAAGTGGGTCGTGCAGAAGTACGTGGAGCGCCCCTTGCTGATCTATGGCACCAAATTTGACGTGCGCCAGTGGTTCCTGGTCACCGATTGGAACCCTCTGACCGTGTGGTTCTACAGGAAGTGCTACTTGCGCTTTTCGACACAGCCTTACTCACTAGATACACTGGACAGGTAAGACAGTGATACATAATAAAGGAATGGTGGGAAACTTAAAGACAGAAGCAGATGTGAAACCAGATGAATGTTAAATTTGAAAAAGGGGAAGTGAGAGAAAGCTTGTCATTTTTGGCGGGAGATCTGATTTTGTGTTAATGCATGGGTTGAAAATAGCTGTTCTCCTCTGGGTATAGCCAAATATTTGTGTGATTGCTGTTTTCTAGATATTAGTAACATTCAAATGAACTCCAAAACTGCAAGCTGCCTCTAAAACACCTGCTGCCTGGCACTTACAGTATTTAAGTTCCTACATTTTAAGAAACAAATGAGAAATAAGCAAAGTAAGTACTATAAAAAATAACTTTAATACTCACTATAAGCACTTAACCTACTCACACTCTCTACTTTCTTAGTTAATTTCTTATTACCTGGTATAATAATATTGCATGCCAGATTACTCATATCTAAATCTGAAATTCATGATCATATTTTTGTGTTTTTATACCTGTTACTAAAGGTGTCTTCGTATCATGTAAATATTACCTTAGCCAAAGACAATGTAGTCCAGAACTAGTTTGAGGGCAAAATGGAGAGCAGACTCAATATACTTTTGTCCATTCCCTATCATTGATTTCCTCTCATTTGTCTTTCCAATCCAGCTCTGTCCACCTGTGCAATCACTCCATCCAGAAGCACCTGAGACCCTCCCAACAACGCCATCGAGGTATTCCAGCAGACAACATGTGGTCGGATGACCAGTTTCAGACATTTCTGTCAAGCCAGGGCCGGGAAGCTCAATGGCACAACGTGGTAGTCCCGGGGATGAAGAAGGCTGTGATCCATGCGTTACAGACAACACAGGATCTGATAGAGTCACGCAAAAACACATTTGAACTCTACGGAGCCGACTTCATCTTAGGTAGGATTTGATCATTGTAAATGACATTCTATGTTACTTATCATGTTATATTGCCTATTTCCATATGCATCAACTTATATTGGTGTTTTTTTTTATTTTTACTGTGTTTTACATTTTTTATGTGCCTTTACTATAAGAACAAAAGGAAGTTCATCACCACTTAGAATGAGTTGCACAAACAAAATTAAGTTAATCTAAGATAAATTTTAATTCTTTAAAATGAATGAATCCACAATTAAAAATCAACCTCTGTTAGTAAATTCAAGTTTATTGATGTAAACTCAAAGTTTAATTCATTAGGAGATGCTTGCTTACCCAAATTAAAATAAATTAATAATCAGGACCTAGTAGGTATAAAAGAGGAGTAAAACTGTTAACTTTTATCTGTCTGTAGTTCTGTAGCAAAATGTTAGCGTTTACTTGCAATTCAAAAAGTTAAGAAAGCGTTAAATTGTTTTGTAGCTTGCTAAAAAGTTAATAAAACTAGATCGTATTGTAGCTGGCTAAAAATGTAACAAAATGTTATACTGTCCACTCGCTAGCTAAAAAGTTAACAAAACGCTGGGATGTCTGCTAGGTAGCTAAGTCAGTTAGCCTAGTTTGCTTATTCATGATGGTTCAGCAGAGAAACTATAATTTCTCTGCCTTTGACAAAAATATAATTGAAGATAACAGAAAATTGAAAAATGGACAACAGCACAGAAAGGAACAAAGGAAATTGACTAGCAGTAACTGGAGAGAAACAGAGAGACAGAGATGCCACACGAAACTCAATTGGGTTAAGCAGGTCTGTCACTTGAAGGGATCGTTCACCCTAAAATCAAAAATACCATGGCCTGTGGTGCTATTTATCCCTCTAGACTTTTTTGGTGTGAGTTGTGGTGCTCAAAACACACACACACACACACACACACACACACACACACACACACACACACAAATTGAAAAATTCTAAACCAGTGTCTCTCTTAGTGTCCAAAAGCCACTCAAGAAAGCCCACACACCTTGTTGTGAGCAGTTTCATGAAAGCACTACTTTCTCTCTTCAGTAGAATCTGCGGGAAATACCTTGTTTCTATTAGAGACATGAAACTGCTCATGACAAGGTCTGTGGATTATCTTACCCATGTCACCATAACCATGTCATGATTTTTGTAAAGAGACACTGGTTTTGAATTTTTCAAATGTATTTTTTGGAACTTTGAGCACAAAAGCTGAGGGCCATTTAGTTACATTATATTCAATAAAAGGCAAACATCTCTATGACCCATACTCTGTAACTCACACCAAAACAGTCCAGAGGGATAAATAGCACTATATGCTAGAGTAAAAATACGTATTTTTTGTTTTTGGTTGAACTGTCCCTTTAACTTTATCGGAGGATCTTGATTATTTCACACAATCCATCTCAAAGAAAGGCAGCCACTTTGACCTGATATTTGACTGAAGTGTCAACTTGTTCCAATTAACTTCCATATTCAGCAGAATTAGATTTAATTTTGGTTTAGAATAAAAACTGAACTGAGGTTTAAAATTAAGTTTAAATGTAATCTTTCACTATTTAAGCTAGTCTAAAAGTTTGGTGCAACATAACTTCAAGTTCATCTACAATTTAACCTGGTTTAAAAATTAATCCTTGTTGGTTCAGCCCAGCCTTAGCTATTTTGTTTTGCGTTTCTTAGGTCATGACCTCCGTCCATGGCTGATAGAAATCAATGCCAGTCCCACTATGGCTCCCTCTACCCCTGTGACAGCCGGTCTCTGCACTGCTGTGCAGGAAGACACACTACGAGTTGTCCTGGACCGCAGAGCAGGCCGCACTGCAGGGACTGGAGACTTTGAGCTCATATATAAGCAGGTAAGAAATAGTTTCCCTTCCTTTCAAGACATAGTGAACATTTAAGTGACTCAAATCATGAGGGTGATATATAGTACTTCAGGGGTCACTTTTTGTCTCTAGGCAGCAGTAGAAGTGCCACAGTATGTTGGAGTCAACCTACTTGTTGAGGGCTTCCAGATCAAATGCCCGTGCCCACTTCCTCCACTGAGGTCCTTCAACCATTCAGCACCAAAACACCGGGGTCCCACCAAGGAGAAGGAACCTGTTGCAGAAAAAGTAAAGCCTCTACCTAAGCTGTTGTTGAAGAGTGCAAAGACCTGTCACAAAAACGCTAGCAGTGTGGTTCCGCCACCTCCTCTTCTTCCTCCTGAGCCACCTGTGACCATCATTTCTAAGTCTGTCACACTTCACCTGCCATTGACTATGAAGACTGTCCACCTGCCCTTACGTGAACAGTCTGACTCTGTATTTTTGTCGAAGAGGAGAGCAAAGGTATCAAAATCCTGCTCAGAGAAAGACCAACCATGTACTGCAGAGGAGCACCAAAGTCCTTTGCGTCTGGAAATTACTGTCCCAAAGGGGTCCAGACCAGCAGGCACCAGCACCGTGAGTGCCTAAAAAACCTTCAAAGGACGGTTTGACCAAATCATTCACATGCTCCTACAGATCAAACTGACCTTTTGCAGGGGTTTTGGGCTTACTTCATAATAAAGTCAAAATTTAATAATTACCAAGCCTTGTTTTTCACTCACTACTTTCTTTTTTAAAAATACAGATGAAGTATTAGACCGTTTTCTTCTCAGCAGCCATTAAATCCATTAAACAGCAGGATAAACACAGTTGTGACCAGTGATACTAATTAAGGTTCCATTCAGGTCAAACAGACTCAAGCATGTTGTGCATGTTGCCTCATGGACCTTAATCAGTATCATTGATGAACACCTGTGTTACTACCACTACTACTACTACTTTTGGTAGAAAGTAGTTCCACCACACGTTCACAGTGAAGTGTGTGGATAATCCACAGTATTGTATAGTTCTTGGTGTGGACAGCCCTAAACAAGGGTCCAGACTCTGCCATCAACTTTAGTTAGAACAATTTTTCAGAGCTATATTTTTATAGTTATAGTTAAAGCTCTTGTTGTGGACAGTCGTCAACAGGGAATGTTCCTGTTTATTTTCTTAAATGTTATTTTTTTTAATGCCGTGAGCATCAAAAAACATCAAAAACAAAATTCCCTCCATTGTGCTGCTGAGCTAAAAATCTTGCCAATTAAAAACAAACTGCATGGTTTTGTGATTTGATTGGAATGAAGGTGAACTGCTGAACTTAATCACCATTGTACCTACAAGTAATGAACTAATGAACATCAGGTGTGACTGATTGCGCCACCTACAGAACTCTGGTGAGTACACAGGAAACACCACCAGCTGTGGAAGGCAGAAATAAAACTTCTACTCTTGTGTTCCATTAATAAACCAAAATTGTTCGTTTCAACATGACAGGACATAACCTGATAACCTGTCCATTTTGGACATCCTACTGTGTTTATATACACAGATGACTGAAAATGGCCATTTTTAACAATGCCTCTTAACATGTTGATTTAAAATGTGCTGTTAACATATTCATGCACAGGTCAGCCCAGAATCATCTCAATATAATGGGACCAAATGGCATGTGGCTTGTTTTAGTCAGATCACCCCCCAAAAATTGGAAAAATTCAAAACCAGCGTCTCCTTCAAAAAATCATGACACCGTTACTCAAGATAATCCACAGACCTTGTTGAGAGTAGTTTCATGTAGGAACTACTTTCTCTCTGCAGTAGAATCTGAAGGAACTACTTTAGAATCTACCAGAACATAATACTGAAGAGAAGGGCCAGCATCTCCAAAATTGAAACTCACACCAGAAAAATCTAGATGGATAAGCAGCACTTACAGGCCAGAGGAAAAATATGTATTTTTGATTTTGGGGTGAACAGTCCCATTAAGAAATAATACTGATTGAACATTGTTGACATCTGCATCTTTGCTGGCCACTTTCTGAGAAAAGAAAATGTAGCTTGTGTACAAGATATACTAGACGTATTCATTTAATGTGGCATCTTCACCAAAATGCCCACTAGATGGCGGTATTAGAGCACAGATGGCAACTTCTTGAATTTTGAGTAGCTCGTGGGAAAGAAAAAATGGGTTCTGCAAGCCTTTGATTTCAATGTAAAACGTGTAAAGGTTCTTTTTTGGTTAATGCTATCAATATTTACTTTACTTAATTGATTAATTAACCACATTTATAGAGGCAGTAGCCTATTCTGATCGCTATTTCCTACCTTACAATAAAATACCAATCAGTGTGTAGAAATATCAAAGTTAAGTGAACCTTTCTAGAGTACTTTCTAGAGTAGTGTTTGGGGGTTCTTCTTTCCTATGCGATAATTTATATATACATATATATATATATATATATATATATATATATATATATATATATATATATATATATATATATATATACATATATATATATATATATATATATTATTTGTAATTATTTGTAGTATAGTCTCAGTTTTCTTTAAGATGCTCCTCCACTCGCCTTAAGAAAAAAACAAGAAGAGAGATAATACTGACTCTCACCCTCAGTAACACAAACTGAACAGTTGGTGGCGATAATACATAGTTGATGCGGTAATACACACGTTACGTGACAACGAAGAAGAGTCGCTACACGGCAGCAGCTGACCCTCCTCTACCTTCTGTAACCGAGCTGAGAAATGGCGGCGTCCGTGTGCCGAGTTGGGAGCACTGTGGGTCGAGCCCTTGCCAAAAACCGCAGTGTAAGTATAGATTTAAAGACTTAGCAGAAATTATTTTCGTAAAGCGAAATGTCTAAGCGGGATAACTGTACTGCTCTTGTTTTGAAAATAATGGAAGGGGATTGGCTGAACAGGCTAACGTGCTAACTAGCTAACTGCACTGCCCGCAGTTCAGAAGAGGGAGCGTTAGCTAACCGGTTAGCATTAGCTAGATAGCAAGCACTGGATGCAAGGTCACCTGTTAAATTAGGAAGTACGCATTGTAACGACCACTAAACGTGTGGCGGCTACTTTATACGCGTGCTATTCAGAACAACTGGTCATCGTTTTAGTCGTCTTTGACCACTCACAAGGTCAGCAGCTGTAGTGTTTGTCACTTGTCCTCACTTGCCCTCATACCGCGGCTAAGCATTCTTGCTAGCAGCGGTAGCAGCACGGTGACTTTGGAAAGACGGGTGCTGACAGTGACAATCCTGTACTTTTAATGAGGTGATCGTCAAAATGTTTGATTGCAGAAAAGGTACTTTTATACCATATCGAACAATAGCGTGAAAATTGCACAGTGACGCTGCTTTTTAGATCATGGGTGAAACAGCTCTGACCAATGTGCACTTATATATTAGTTATTAGTTTTGTTATAATCCTGAAATAATAGATCAACGTGTCATTTTACCGTTATAATAAATAGTCATGTCATCATAGGTTGTTCTCAGAAGTGGCCATAATTCAGAACATTGGAAATGTAGTTCCAAGAGGACGCCTTTAACCTTAATTTGCAATGTGATGGATATGTTAAACTGGACAATCTGAATAGAACTGATAAATACTGATTTTGTCCTCTGGTTGTGTCTATTTATAGTCATTTCATTAGTGGTTAATAGAAGGTGACAGTGGTATCAATGTCAGCTGTCAGCCTTAACTGTAGATGTTGTCCGATGCCAAACATTCCTACTCTTGCTTTGCATGTGACTGTATCAACAAGACTTGAGTACAGTCTGACTCAGGTAATGGATCCCACAAGTCTCCTGTTACCTGATCATTGCATTCAGCTTGTCAGTGATACAGTAGAGAGAATATGTGTCTCTAATCAAAGGAGTGCAGTCCTTTTCTAAGTTTGTTTTTTTTTATAACAGAAAACGTGTTGAAAATTTCAATCTGCATCACATCTATTACATAGTAATCTATTACATAGTAATAGATGTGACAGAAAAGGTGTCAGAAAAGTTACCACAGGGATAACTGGCTTGTGGCGGACCGCTTGGCCGCCACAAGCCAGTTATCCCTGTGGTAACTTTTCTGATACCTCCTGCTTAAAACCCAAAAAGTCAGAAGGATCGTGAGGCACATCTATTACATAGTAATAGACAAAGCATGTGCAGTATAAAAGAGTCAGACTTTGCTAAAATGCAGTAATTTATAATTTTTGAGATATCCTCCTAACTAACAGATTATTAACTCACTACATGATATGGTAGGGGAAAAATCATATTGTGATTATTTTGACAGAATGCAATATGATTCACAATGAGTAGAATGGTAATTTTTCATTACAGTGTTATTTTTTTACACTGCACTTGGCCATATTGCAGTTTCAATAATATTTTGATTAATTGTACAGTCCTAACCTGAAACAGACTTTTTTTGTTAGGTAAGAAAAATAATAACAAACAGCTGAGCCATCTAGCAAGCTACAGCTTATGTCAGAATACTCTCAAATTTGCCACATAGAGTTAATTAGTAATGTGCAAAATATTTGTTATCCAAATATATATAAAACATGGTTATCCAGTATGTTAAATGGAACATAAATTCCTGATTAATAGCCATTGTAAATGTATGGGATTTTAAAATGACTCTTGGTGTATTTGACCCTCTAGCCCATCCTCTTGTCTCTGAGGCGTGGACAGGCTTCAGTCAGCTATGCCCAGAGTCTGGTGGGAGCCCCTGAAACTCGCCTCACTGCCCTGGACAATGGCCTGAGGGTTGCATCTGAGGAGACTGGACATGCCACGTGCACTGTAAGGAGACGGTAATAGGTGGTCTACTTACAACCAAGTAGGAGGTTGTTGTAGCCCATTATGAATGTAGCATTTCACTGCCATTGATTGGTGTGTGATAAATGAGAGTTGAAGTTCAACATTTCCCCTGTTCTTCACATATCTCTTCCCTATGGTAGGTTGGCCTGTGGATCAGTGCTGGCAGTCGCTATGAGAGTGAGAAAAACAATGGAGCAGGCTTCTTCCTGGAGCACATGGCTTTTAAGGTAACCTTTAGTAGACTTGATGATTTTAAAGGTACCCAGTGGAGTTTTCCTGTAAGCAAATAATAGTTGGGTTTACTCACTAATGCTGCCTTCAAATGGAAATTGTGAGCTTGTGGTTACGACATGGGAAGTTTTGTACACAATATGCTGGCATTCGAGTTCTCAAGTTCTGAGATCACTGAGGCTAAGAAACGGCATGGACATCTAAACAGTCAATGTCTAGAAGCCACCAAGGCTAACATTTTAGCAAGCCAGCAAGCTGGTAATGTGATGCAGGAAATGCAGAGGCATAATGAAAAAATGAGCCAGGTGGGAATATCAACATTTTCCTCAGATATGTTTTATGAAGACAAACCCTATTTGATTAAAATTAATAGTAAGACAAAGTATTTTTACTCAACATCCATTGAAAAATGAACTTTCATGGCCTCCACCATTTCTGAAAACATTAACAAACATGTCACAACTGCTGAAGTTTGAGATCTCAAAAAAAATGTCCAGGTCATTAATACCACAAGTAGTAGGCGTTCATATGGAATTTTCTTGTGAACACGGTAAACACACCCCATTTGAAGGCAGCATATAACACACTGTGTTTACCCTGAGGTCTAACAAACACACACATTGCACAGGTTTCTTCTTCTCTGCCTTTGTTAGCACATTACCATCATCTGTACATCAGTTGAATGGTGTGAAACCATTAGCAGCACTGTATGTGTCATCACCTGTGTGCACATGCATGAGTCAAATAAAACGAGGACGCCTTGGTCTATAGTGTTGTGAGAGGTCAAAAATTCCTCATGGTACTTTTAAGTCTCCCATGGAAATTATATCTACCTGTTAGACAAACATTGCCATTATGCAGTTCCATCCATTCACCTTTCTTCTTTTTCCGCAGGGAACAAAGAAGCACCCTCAGACAGCCCTGGAGCAGCAGGTGGAGTCTATGGGAGCTCACCTGAGCGCCTACACCTCCAGGGAGCACACTGCATACTACATGAAGACCCTGTCCAAAGACCTGCCCAAAGGTAAGATGAACAGCTTTACAAGCAGTGAAAAAAACTGATTATCCACTAGTTTTAGTAATAATGTTTATGACCTAAAGTTTTAATAATAACTTGAGAGACGTTGTTAAATCAGTGCCATTCGTGTGTTTAAGGTGAAAGTGTTAACTGCTTGTTATAAACTGTTTGTATGGAGGGTTTGAAATTAACACTCACCAAGCAACTACTGAACTAAATAGTGCACAGGTTTCATAGCTTTTTCATAGCCCCCCCCCCCCCCCCCCACACACACACACACACACACACACACATATACACATACATAGCAGCTGCAGCTAATGTTAGCACACTAGTATCTAAACAGTGTAACTTAAGACTTAACTGCAAAACGTTGTGAGGCATCAACAACTACATCAGTATGTTCAGGTGATTAATTGGCTTGTGGGAGAAGTTTTTGTTGGAGATAACTGGGCTGTTTACTGTGATAACTGTCCTGGTTGGCTTAGCATTTTACAAGCATTAGCCAACACTCAGCCACTGGCTGCACATGACACTCCCTACCAGTGTATTTAGTACGCACAGTGTGAGTTTTAGTAGTATGTCTGAAACCTTTGAATGAAACCAATGTGTATGAAGTGCAGACTATCAATGGGGAAATATTACAGTATGAAGCACAGCAGTGGTAACGATGACAACAGTATAACAGAAATGATATCCATGTGTTTCCATAAACAGCGACATAAACAACAGCATTGCCTTGTTGACTGACTGACTAGCTGCGGGTTGAAACAAGAGAGAGAAAGGAATTTTACTTTATGTGGTGTGTAAGATGCTCCAAATGAAATAACCGAAATAAAAGCAGTTTTGAAATTGATAAGTTTAGACTTTTTTTTTTTTTTTTTTTTTTTTGGTGTGTGTGTGTGTGTGTGTATATATATATAAAAGACAGAGAGTAAAGTACCAAAAAACAGGTACCGGTACTGTATCAGTTCAAATGTGAACGGTACCCAGCTCGACTCACTATGTATTTATGGTGTGTGATACAAAAATGATGTATGTATATATTCTGTCATCTACCAGACATTTGGCTGGTGAGCAGAAAAGTTCATTTTGGACCCTGTTTACATGTCTGATGGCCAGTCACTTAGCCTAATACTGTATTGTGTAATAATAAGACCTTCACTGTTTCTTAGCACAAAGTGCGAACATATCCTCTCTTAGTTGTGAACAATCATTTTTCCTGTGTTTTCCCAGCTGTAGAGCTGCTGTCAGAGGTGGTGCAGAGCTGCTCGCTGAATGAGGCAGAGATCGAACAGCAGAGGGGTGTGGTGCTGCGTGAGCTAGAGGAAGTCGGGGGTAACCTCCAGGATGTGTGCCTGGACCTGCTGCACGCCACAGCCTTCCAGGGCACACCTCTCGGACACAGTGTGCTGGGACCCTCTAACAATGCCAGGCAGGAGAATTTGCATGCTCGCACACACTTTTAAATATTTCTCAGAATCTCTTTCATCAAAGTTTCACTGCTGTCAAAACAGTGCAGTGATAATTAAAGGTTGTGGTTAATTCTGACATCAAAAGTAGCACAGTATTGTTCACAACACTTATAATTTAACTCATCACTTTGCATTTCCTTTCAGTACATTTCTTCTGTAGTATGTTATGCACTGTCATGTGAGTTAGCATCAATATTGTATTCAAATCTCGCAGGACTCTGACCCGCCAGGACCTTGTGGATTACATCAACAGCCACTACAAAGCCCCTCGCATGGTGCTGGCTGCTGCTGGAGGTAGGTCTTCTTCTCTTCCTCCTAACACACAGTCTGAGGAGGTACACAGTGAATTTCTACATTTCCTCAAACATCTCTGTGTTCATGTGATGTGTTTTATCTGCAGGTGTGAACCATGAGGAGTTAGTCGGGTTGGCCAAAACTCACTTCAGTGGAGTGTCTTTTGAGTATGAGGGAGATGCCGTCCCTGTGTTGTCACCCTGCAGATTTACAGGCAGTGAGGTGAGAGGTGTTGAGAGTGATTCGCAGGAGTATTTTTATTTGTTTTGTGGGCTTTATTACATGCAGAGGTGTTGACATGAGTCACAGACTCAACTCGACAATATCAAAAATGACTTACAATAGCATCCAATCAAGAACTAAACATTAAGGAATGCCAGTTGGAAAAAACTATACTAAAGATAATTTTGTTTGCTGACAACAATGTGTTGATCAACAAAAAACAAACTGCAGTATGCAAAACGTGTGTGGCAAATACAGGTGGAGATGAAACAACTTCCAGCTTCTTTTGACATTTGAAGTTGCACAAAGAACGGAAAGTTGAGGATAATATAAACATAGTTCGTGAACTAATGCTTAGTAATTTAAGATTAAAAGCTACATAACTTTGTAAATCAGTGAGGTGGGAAAGTCTGTTACATTATGACTTCTTTAGGACATGAAACTTTAGATTTAGGACTTGGGACTTGACTCACACCTACTTTGACATGTAGTGCAAAAACTTGAGTTAGTTGTGACTTACAATGACTTGGTCCCACCTCTGATTACATGAAGTCTTATTCCACTGCTTTTCTACGCAGTCATTAGATTTTTAATACATTGTCAATACAAGTTTGAGAAGTTGTACAAAATTTCATTTTTTATCTATTACAGAGTAATGCAGCAGGTACAGACTCATTTCAGGTCAGATATCTATTTGAGGTTGACGCGTTCCTTTCTTGCCTCTCCTCAGATCCGTATGCGTGATGATGGTTTGCCTCTGGCGCACATTGCCATCGCTGTGGAGGGGGCCAGTGCTGCTAGCCCAGACATTGTGCCACTCATGGTGGCCAACTCCATCATCGGCAGCTTTGACCTCACTTATGGTGGTGGAAAGGTTGGTGACATTTGCTTTTGTACAAGCACGTTTTTGTTTATACAGTTTAAAAAAAGGCAGCAAAGATGAAATTGCCAACTGTAATCAGTACCACCTAAGTTAAAGTAATCTTGGTGGTTAAATATTGTCCCCTTTAAGCTTTGCCCACTTGAGGTTGTTGATGTCTTGAGTGGCCATTATTGAGGGGTAAAATAGGATCCTCTCTGAAAAGCTGGGCCAGGGGACTCACCCCTGCCTCTGGACCTGTCGGGAGGAACAAGATCTGAAATATACAATATTTTACAGTCTTTTTGTTTTATTATTATTATTATTTTTTTAATTTACTATGATGCTAAAAAGTATTTATGTAAAAAAGTTTATTGTTATATTCCGTATGTGTGTTGGATTATGATAAAAACCTCATCTTCATTATCATTATATCACCACCACAGATATGGTAGTGTGATTATATTCTTGCTTTGATTATGAAGAGTAGATTAACACCATCTGTTTCTTCCTCTGACCTGCAGCATCTGAGCAGCCGTCTGGCTCGCCTGGCCGTGGAGGAGAACCTGTGTCACAGCTTCCAGGCCTTCCACTCCTCCTACAGCGATACCGGCCTGCTGGGCATTCACTTTGTGACTGATAAGCATTACATCGAAGACATGATGCACTGGGCCCAGAACGCCTGGTCAGTAATGACTCAACACAATGTATTGTTGTAAAACAGTACACACGTAATATTGTTTCCTTCACTCTCTTCTCCTTGCAGGATGAACTTGTGCACCACAGTGACGGAGAGTGACGTAGCCAGAGGCAAAAACGCTCTGAAGGCCAGCCTGGTCGGACAGCTTAATGGTACATAATGTGTTCATCATACATTTAAACAAACATACTTTTTTTTTCTCCCAGAACTTGATGCATATTGTGTGTTTTTTTTTTTAAATAATTAGATAATAATAATTTAATTTTTGATTTCATACTTGTATGGTCTAATATGAACTTCCTCATGTCACAAGTCAACACACCTGTTTGTCTTTCAGGAACAACACCTATTTGTGACGACATTGGCAGACACATCCTGAACTACGGGCGGCGTATTCCTCTGGCAGAGTGGGACGCTCGGATCGATGTGAGTTGACACAGATATGCTCCCAACTGTTTCTACAATTGGAAGACAGAAATCGATTGCATGGAGCAGTGTCTTTTCAAAAGTGTTCTAGCCTGTCTACAGGACATAAATTCTGACTTCCCTCCACATTTCTCCTATCAGGCCGTGACCCCCAGGGTGGTGCGTGACATCTGCTCCAAATATATCTATGATAAGTGTCCTGCTGTGGCAGCTGTCGGTGAGTTCTTTGTGGTTTTGGTCCTTTCTGTGGCAACGTCATGGCCCATGCTGTAATTTTCCTAATCTGTCCCTCCTGCTTCTCTCCTCCAGGCCCCGTTGAGCAGCTACCCGACTACAACAGAATGCGCAGTGCCATGTACTGGCTGAGGTTTTAAGATAAATTGTTGTTTTGCTCCGAGTGTCCCACGTTTGCTCCTAATCTCCATCCTCGACTTCACCCTGCTTTCCTCCCGTCATCACTGCGAGAGTGAACACTTGAGGATTGTCCACATGTTGGCTTGACAGCACAGGCAGCCATCCATCCTCTCTCCTCTTCCCTCTCCCCGCCTCCCTCTCTTATCCCGCCCACTGATCACTCTTAGTTAGCCATGAGGGAGGTGGCAAGTCTGCGCAGTGCGAGTGTTGAAATAACACATCCGTTACCTCTTGATTGTATGTCACAGGTCCTCATCACCAGGTACTGTTTTGGAGAGGGGAGGGGAGAGATGGTGGGCCGTAATATTAAATTGTCATCTACTTGACTCAGTACAACCAGTACTGAATACAACCAGTTTGGAGCAAGAGTATATTTATAATTTCTGTAAGATTTGTTTCTGTCCTCTATTGTACATAACAGAAGCTCTCATTCCGACAAAATAAAAATACTGTAAAATATCAGGCCGGTGTAGTTTGTCTCTTTCATATGTGTGACAGTATGTGGTGTGGGTTGGAAATTTTTGGCATTTTTCTTACCTAATAATTGAACACATTAAACAATCAATTAATCATTAATAAGATACAAAATGTACATCTCTTTCTCAATTCAAGTTTTTAATTTTCTTATTATCATTATCAGCACTTACGTAATGTGAAACATTTCATGAAGTACAAAAGGCATAAACAAATAGTCTGGAAATAAATTAGGGACATTACAGCAGAACTGTAAACTAAGGTGTATTATTTCCCACTGTTAGACCCTTACTGACTTTAAAATCAAATACTCATACCTGCTACCTACAATTTAAAATCAATCTGTGAACCAGACCTACCCAAGTAGTAAAGAAAAGGCCATAATTCTAAAAGTAGAGCAATAGTTTGTATATGTGTGACTGTGCATATAAATAGTAATGCTGTAGGCAGATAATGTGATTTGATCTAAGACGTAGGCAACGGTCTAGAAGTAGCAGATACGTGATTAACTTCAGTTTACAGTACAGTTCTGTTGTAATGTGACCCAAATTACCTTCTAATAAAGCTCTAATACTGTAGAATAAAGAACATATTTCCAGTTTTTGTCTGATTTGATACAGAGTATGGCTTGTTATATGTTCAGTGTGACCATTTTGTAGGCCCCTGATTTTTGAAAGCTCTGACACACAATGCCTTCTCCATACATTTCTTCAATTACTACCACGACTGCAAGCCATAGGACTTCTCACTGTAGTGGTTCCTCTGTTTTCCAGAAAGCATCATGTGGTAACATATTGATGAGCACAGCTGTTCCTTCATTTTACTCCTAAAAGCATGTATTTTGCCACTGTTAATAATATCTTTTCAGTGTTTGCTCTTGTCCTTTGTGAGTCTATACTTAGTATTACCAATTGCTACAGCGTGATCATTTAGAATTGAACCATATTGCAAATTTAAACATGCAGAACAATCAGATTGATGTCACTGTTCACAGTAATCAGAGGCTCTCTGATAGACACAGTTTATCATATGGAGAATCTACGTCAGGAGGCTGTTTCAATAATCATGCAGGACCTGTTGTGATACATACAGTATATTGAATCATAGAGATGATATCATCTCAGATTCATGTGTAGTCCTGCGTCATGCTGGATCTGTGACAATGATGCGACTGGTATACAACCCAGGACATCTGCTGGCTACTGGGTGACATCTGTGTGACCCATGTTTGTTTATTTGACGTTAACTGAGACAACTCATATTCCCGAGGGCCCCGAGGGCCCAACTATTGTAATCAGGCTGTATTTGTATATTCATATCATTAGTCAGATGAGGATAAGTCCCTTGATGGGCTGGACTGGAGGTGACTCAGGAAACGAAGTAGGCTTGTTCAGTCTCCCTCCTGGGCCTGACAGCTCCTTCCTCCTTGTTCCTCTCCAGAGGGCTTCCTCTACGATCACTCCTCTGTCTAATACTCCTCCTTCTCCTCTACTCCTCTGTGTTCTGTAAATAGAAACATTTGTGTAATACATTATGTTCCCTTAAGTAGCAATAATACACAGTGTCCAGCACTGTGATGCAATTTGTCCATGTCATACCTGGCAAATGTTTCAGGATGTCACACAAGGAGACGCGTGCAAAGCTGTGATGGCTGTCATTACGCAAAATTAGAGGTTGACAGCACCAGTAAAAAGAGCCCATACTGATTATTGGATTTGCGGTCAAGTTAATCAAATTTCAACAATTTTAACCCAGCAAGCAAATTTTCATTACCTTTTATTATACTTGAAGCTACTGCAATAACTCTCATATTTTGTTGGTTTTGGCAGTCACTTTGGACAAAAGTGGTGGTGTTTCCACCTACATAACCACAAATTAGAACCTCAAAATTAAAATTATCTCAAGAAAAATCTCATCTTGCTTCTTTCTAACTTGTTAACGTATTACACACTGTGAAACTTCAGCTAGGAAAATGTAAACATGGACTCGCAGAATCGAGAATCGAGAATGACAAGCAGCAAATGGGTCACAGGTAGGAATCGAACCAGTGACCGCTGTAGAGGACCAACAGCCCCAGCACATGGGGCGAACGCCCCACCAATCGAGCCACAGGAGCACCCCCAACATGGTCTCTTTTGGTCTGTGGAAGTCTGGGAATAAGCTAGGATCATTTGAAAGCTTGTATGTGTATTTTCTTTAACAGTCATATAGCTTGTCCACAGCTAATCTCACATACTACTGGATCCATTAGCCTAATAGTTTTTGTGCACATCTATGACTATACTGAAGGACTGCAGTGACTGACAATTTTTCAAAAAACTTTTTTTCATGACTCAGTGCCAGCGACAGCCATGGCCAGAACCATTATGTGTTTGGGTTGTCCCATTTTTGTGAACATGATATCTCAAGAACACCTTGGGAGAATATCTTCAAACTTGACACAAGCATTCACTGGGACTCAAGGATGAACTGATTCAATTTTGGTGGTCAAAGGTCACTGTAACCTCACATCCGTCCCATGTGATATCTCAGGAACGCCTGGAAGGGATTTATTCAGATTTGGCTCAAATGTCCATTTGGATTCAAGGATGATGTGCTTAGATGTTGGTGGTTAAAAGTAAAGGTTACTATGACCTGTCAAAACATGTTTTTGGTCATAACCCAAGAACTGATATGCTAATTACCACAAAATCAATTGAAATGTTGGTGATTGTAAAGGAGTTACATCCAAATATTCTTTTTGGTTGGGCTGAGTGACCTCTTTCAGTTTAATCTGATTTGAAGGAGAATCCAACCCACTGGCAGGCATTGAAAATAATTAACTAACTAACTTTCATAATCACTTAAAAAATCCTTGTAGTACATACAATTATTACGAAACACTTAAATCCCATTTTATAAAATGCATCATCTCCCTAAACACTAACTGATGACACCACATTTAGTAGCTGTTGCTCCCAACTAAATGCTCCCTGTAGCATTTAATCATTGTCACAATAATGTGTGCAGTATTTAGGCCTGCTCTTTCATGTAGAACTGCCTTTTATGGAGTTTGTGACGTAAGCTCCAAATTTTGGGTGCCGCAGATTTTTGTGTAGTCTGACTAGTTGATGAGAAAATGCTCTGAGTTTTTTTGTTTGTTTTTTTAAAACACATTGTTTCAGTAAAACTAAAAATATAATAAGTATATCAAGCATACAAGCATCATATGGCCATGTATTATCACACCTTTGCTCCTCTGCCTGAGGTTGTCTCATCAAGGTTATGACACAGTTAAACAAGCTGATGTAAAGCCATCAAAAGTTCTCTTTTGTTGTTGTCTTTATTTGTCTCACCACTGTCTTTTATTCTATTCTATGCCCACTTTGTAGTGACGAGACTTTGGTCACGCAGTCTACATGGATGATTGACAACACGTGACCTCATAACACATGATAAGAGAGTGAAATGTGTTTGTTTTTGCTGGTACTTGACTTTTGAACAGAGATGGTAGATTTCAGACTGGGGCAACTATCTATTTCATTACAGGCAAAGTATTGTGAATACTAGCGTGTTATTTTTAGAAAGAGAAGACGGCAATGAGTGTAAAGGAAATGAGATGAAATGAGGAGAGGGTGATGGGGTGTAGAGATGTAAAAGATAAACAGAGAGGGGAAGGGGCAGTGTGACGGCAAAGACCGACTTGGATGAAGACGAAGTCAAAGACGAGCAGGCACAAGTCCAGTTGAGCATCCGACTGCGTGGCGCACAGGTCGCTCCTCTAGTAGCTCCAGAAGAAGAAAGAGAAGACTGGGAGACAGAAGATCCAGTATTACAGGATATCTGACGGTCAAAGACGAGATCATCACCGAAGTCCTGCTTTAGACCAGAGGAAGAGAAGTGCCTTTTTGTCAAGTTACCAACTGTTCACAGTGGTGACACAGAGTAAGTACTGATTGGAATTATGACATTATGATACTGATTACTCAGGTTTATATTTCAACCAACCAATACTCTTCTAATATTTAGAACAGTCTTGCATCTTAACACACTTATATTTATACCCCATCTTAAGCATTATTGTTTATGTTTACACCATTTTTGTGTACAATGTTGTACACATCATTTTATATATTTCTTATTCTTCTATTTTTTTTCTTGTATATTATTGTATGCTGTAGGATAATGCACATATTTTTTACACACATCTCTATTTTCTATTTTCATATAATTTCTTTATGCTTGTATATGTTTCTATTCTTGATTGGGAACAACTGTAATATAACGTAACCCAAAGTGGCTCTGATTCTGATATTACAGCTGCAACAATTAGCCAATTAGTCAATCAAAAGAAAATTAGCTGTCATGTATTTTGATAATCAATTAATTTTAGTCACTTTTCAAGCAAAAATGTAAAACATTTGCTGGTTCCAGCTTCTTAAAAGTGAAGATTTGGTGCTTTTCTTTCTTTCTCAGAGTCTTTGAGTTTTGGACTGTTGGTTGGACAAAAGCAATTTGAAGACATCACTTTGGTCTCTGGGAAATTGTGATGAGCATTTTTCTTTTTTTTTTGTCATTTTATACAGTAAAATGGTTAATCAATTAATCCTGAAAATAACCAGTAGAAAATAAAATAAAATGAATATAATCCTTAGTTGCAGCCCTAGTACATATGTCAGAAAATAATGCATGATTTATCAGAAAGATGGACAAAATTCTGGATTACTTATAGGACAAGTGGCCAAAATATTGGGAAATGTATAATTTTCTGCAGAAAACTATATAATTCATTATAGATATATTATTAGTGTTTCAATACTTCTGTCTTTTGAAGCTATATTTCAAATCTACCAATTACTACATAGTGGAGAGATCATTTATCTCTATTTGTGCATTGTAGGGACCAAATACAAATCTTACTTGGATGTTCCTGGAGAAGGATATGACCTTTTATGTACAAAATTATTGGAATTTGATTATACTGGTGCAATGCATCATATTCTAAACAATTCCTATCAAAAAGCCTCCTGTTTTGCATCACTGGCATCACTTCATGACTGAAGTGGGATTGAAATCATTGCAGAATGACTGTTTTCAGATGGTTTCCTTGGTCTCATGATTGCAAAGAATTAAATTCCTGACACATGCCATGACTGAGAGAAGCCTTTCAGTGTCACAGTTGTGTAATTTTGATTTTTTTGGCTGATCTCTTCTTCTTTCCCTGCAGACAGACAGCCCCGACCATGAGAAGTGTGCATGTGTGTTTCTGCCTGGCTCTGCTGCTGCCCTGGTGTATCCAGAGCCAGAGGAGCAGTGCTGCTCTTGCCACACTCGATGAAGACACACAGAGGGACGTGCTGGCTCTCAGTGTGTTGAACTCATTACTCCGATCAGACCCTCACACTGTGCTCCGGCGAGCACGAGCCCCACGCCCCGCCTCACAGGTGCCAAAGAGAGCCCAGCAGGGGTCCCGCTTCGCCCTGTCCCTCGATGTTCCAACCAGCATCCTCAGTGTCCTCATAGACCTGGCCAAGAACCAGGACATGAGGACCAAGGCAGCAGCCAATGCAGAACTGATGGCACGAATAGGCAAGAGGAAATAAGAAGCTGTCAGGGGCTCCACGGACAAAATCTCACCTCACAGAGGAGTCCTTACATTGTGGCACTGGCAACTGGTTAGAAACAGTGTTAGTTCAGGTGAAAACCGTCATCTGTCCTTTAGAGCTTAGATCTGCTTTACTTTTATACTTGTATTAAATGATTATATTACCTCATTCTACACCCATCGACTGACTCTGGAAACAGAAGTAACTAGACAGAATGATGTAAACAAAAAAACAATGCAAACCATGTCAAATAATGTCAGATGAAGCTGGTCTTTTGTCTCAAAGATTATTCACCCATGGGTCTGAAACTGTGATTGGGTTCTTAAATCTGTTTCTTGTGTTTGCATGTGTAATCTTGACTTCAAAAGAAAAAGGTTGTTCAATTAAATCCAATATGATACTCATATTTCTTTCTCAAGTCCAATTCATTTCACTCTGCATTGATATTAGGCACGCTTAGTATAATTACAAGCATCAGCAACCCATAAAGCACAAATGAATGGGCCTGCGTCACCCATGGCGTGGTCTGATGTCTGATAACAGGACAAAGACACAGGCAGGATATTGACCTCTGAGAGAAGAACAGACCCTTTCTATAGACCTTTGTTCACAAATACTTGATAAATTTTGCAAACAAGTCGCAGCTATTTTAAGTCTGATGCATTATCTGCTCTACATCAGACTAATATCTGTGGTATGATTCATCTGCACTCCTGCGTTGAGCATGAAATGTGAAGCAACAGAGTGAAATAAACTGCTCATCTGATTTATATATGAGTTTGTTCTGTTTTATGCCGGTCATGACCTGGAATTATATCTTTTATCACTTCAAGCTGTGGTAGCTTCAGTCCTTCACGAGTTAAAGCCAGTACAGCGCAAATGTTACTAGACATTTATAATATGAGGCAGCTGCACTGTAAGTAGAAAGGCCACTATGGAGTCACTACTGGACAAAGCATTGCAGAAACTCTCAAAACCCATTTATCCAGCAATTATTCAGACATTAGCGTTTGATTGTTGACCCAGCTGGCATCGAAGGGCATAGGGTTGTTTATCCTGCCATGAGAGAATTGTAACAATAATCTATTTAAAAAAGTCTAAGTGTTTATTTCGGGCTTCTGTTACAGCAGTAATCACTGGCATTAAACCATAAACTAAACTAGAACTTTTTCTAGAAATAATGCTCTATTTTCTACTTAGAGTAGTAAAGCTTTGTTTCTCCACACTACAGCTGTGCAGTCTGGGGACATGTAGAGTAGAGTTTAAATAAACTCCACTCATCCTCATAAGACAGTTATCTCACTAAACATTTAACTGGAGGCTACTCTGTTTTTTTATGTGATGAGCACAGTTAGAGACTGCAATCCTAATTTAGCCTTTTCAGTTTGGGTTTAAAGTAGTTTCACAGATTTGTCTTGACAAGCGTACTTCTGCTACAGTTGCTAATATTATTAAAGTTAGACCCAAACATGTTTCCAGTGCCACTGGTGTACATTTACTCAAGTAACCTAAAGTTGTCCGACTTAAAGGGAACATTCACTGCTTTGTATGTGGATGTTCAGTGCTGATAATAAATGTAGTCAACTAAAGCAATAAATTGTTCAGTGTGTGCTTTATTGGCCTAACCTGACATGCCAGATAGTTTATAACATAGAACCATCTGGGTAGTCATCCTTAGAAACAGTTTGAAAAAGGGCAGGTACTTAAGAAAAAAACACTTGGCAGGTGATTGGATGAACCATCTGTCTATCACACCTAACACAGGCTAACTCCAACCAATCAGATCGACGCTTCCTTGGACCTAAAACCATGGGTGCTTTTTCATTTAGTAAATTGGTCTCCTCATCTCCTCCACTCGCTTCCTTTCCTTGCGTCTTAGCTCCACCCAGCAAGGAAATGAAAGAGGGATGTGAGGAAAAGACGTGAGGACAGAGGAGCCGAAACTCCAAAATGAAAAATCCTCGTTCCACAGCGTCAGTCTGGAGCGACGTCAATTACTGATGACAGGTTGTGCAACTGTATTAGCTGTCAAAGGGACTGCAGCTAAATACCCATAGAAGCCTTTATGTATGAACAATTTCTAAAAACTCAGAGAAGTCTTTAATTTTGTAATTTGTTTTAAATATGTGGACCATTTAAACTTTCTTTTAAATCATCTAATGTATGCATGGGTTTGTGTTGTTTGACGATCACTCAAAAAAGAAAAGTCAGAGTCACCTTTATATCCTAAGGTGCCAGACACAACATGCACAGACTGACGGTGCATGATATTGCATTTCATCATGTAACTGTGAGAATAAACTGCCTAATTAGAACAATTTCATTGTGTTCAGGATAACGTGGAGTGCATCATTTTTACCACACGCCCTTTAATTGATAAAACACTTCTGTGTAGGATACACTAGTGTATCCTCGCTCTGAGAGCCTCCGGAAGCCTCCTCTCTCCTGATCTCCTTCAGGTGCATTTAAGCAATTGGAGAATCCTTCATCATGGCGGCGGGGAAACAACTTCCAGGTCGATGAAGGAGAGAGGAGATGAGGAGGCAAAATCAATGTAATGAAAAGCACCCCATGTCTGTAGATGCAGTAGTCCCCACTAGGACGCTGACTGGCTGCTCCGCTTTTGGTGTGGACACAAATGTATAACTTGAAGCCTAGAAAGCCTAAATTCTCGCGTGATCTTGCGAATCCAGCTGCAGGTAAACATTGGCCAGCTCAGTTCTCCTGCTGCAAATTCTGTTGTTCTTATATAGGGGTGACACTGATGTATCGCAACATGTATACCTATGGGAGAACTCAGCTCAGGAGAGTGATGGGGTGTTGAGTATCTCAGCATCCACATAAAAAGTGGTGAGTTTTCCCTTCCGGTACAATTTTTGGGTTTTGAAGTATGCATCACAGTTTGGGTTTTAAGTAGTTTTTCAGATTTGCCTTCACAAGTGTGTTTCCTTTCCGATGGGTAAACTGTCCAATTTAAAAGATATTATGCCTTGTTATAGACTAAACTAAGCAATAATGTTTAAAGTTCATCTCCACCTTGATCAAATTAAACATTAAATTGCTTCTTACACATTCACTACACTATACTAACCATTATAGGCTGTAAAAAAAGATTGTCCTGGTTGCTATTAGCCTAATGGTCTGATACCTCCATACTTTTACTTACATATTTTTTGAGTGCAGGACTTTTTGCACTGGAGTGACTATTGTATGTATTTCTAGGCCTACTTTTACTCAGTAAAGTAAGTGAACCATTGTCCAACGCAATAGACTTGAACAAGTAGAGCAGAAGGTCTTTCCTACCTGCTGGAGCCTAAACTGAAGCAGTTCGTCGTTTGTCCACATGATGTCCTCATTGTGTCTTTTCCATCAACACGCTGCAAAATATAGGTCTTCAACTATTTAATCTATTAGCTTCCAGTTCGGCTCTTCGTATTGTTAAATTTATCTTTTTTTATTATTCCACCTCTTAGGCTTTTGTTTAAATTCCAGAGAACTAGCAGAGGAAGAAGGCAGGGGGAGAAAAAGGACTCAAAATGGAGAACTGTAGTCTTTAATCAATCTAGTCCAGGTGTTGGTGATTAACGCGGAGGCAGTGACACCTCATGTGGCACTTTAACAACAGAAACGCAGAACAGAGTAAGTCTGCATACTTTTAATCTTGTTCTACTTGTTGTGACACTTTCTTCTTGTATTAAATAAGGTTGTAAAGACATTTTATTGAAACATGTTCGTATCTATTACGACAAATTTAGCTTTATATTATGGTGGGATTTAAATCTTTTATTTGTAATGGTGATACTTAATGGTAAATTTCATTTTTTTCCCCTACTAAACTACCCCAGTCTGTCCATGTTTTTATATAAATTAATTTTTAGTGTAGTCCTAAGCATCCCAAATATTAATTCAGACTAACTGTAGGCTGCCTCAGTTTTTTTTTATTATTATTAAACTCTTTATTTAAAGAAAATACAGCTCATACATGTTGCTCTTAATTTTATACACAAGTCATCCAGTCTTATCATCTAAGCAGATACGACAAGAAAAACAGGCTGCCTCAGTTTTGATGTTCACTTTTTCTACTTTACAGAAAGTCTTTGTTTGAATTTTAATAGTGTGACATTAGACATGACAACAGGATTATAGCCTGTCTAGTACACAAACAATATGCTCAGCCATACTGTCAGGACTGGGTGTGTTTTAGTAACATTTCCTCTATTTCCAGTCCCACAGTTGTGTAAGAGTCTGCTGAGTGTGAATGATGTGCTCCTCAGCTGTGAGTAAACTGTCACAGACAGCGTGAAAATGCAGCCACTGGCAATGAATTGTGTAAGAGAACCACAGTGTGACGTCTTTGTTCTCTGACCTTTCACCTGAATTAAAGTTTATTTAAATGCAGCAGTATATCTTGTTTCTCACAGCAGGTGTGTGAAGTTGCACTGGGTCACTTCAGATCCACAGAATCAAGAGAAGAGTTTTGTTTTTGTTTGTTTGTTTTTTACAGGTAGACAAACATTCAGGCATTTAACTTTTTAAATCATTTGAGGAACATTATGTACAGTTCAATGTGGTCTTGACATATAGCTGTGGCTCCACCTCTCCCTTCAAAATTGCAGATTTAAAGTTGTGCAGCAATTGGATCTATGTCAAGTGATTTTCATATCCATCCCTGGGTTTTAATTCTTGTTGCTAGTGTACAGAGGTGATCTCAGGCTACCTGTCCTGTGGCTATAGTTGTGCAACATGATGTGTGATAGCACAGGAAGGTCTGGACACACCTAGTTTGCATCAGCTGACACTGTAGTGTTTGAGATAATGTGGTGAACATTGACCTATGACCTAATTTCGGGATATTTGAAGTACGCATCATTTTCAAGACTTGTGCTTCATGTCATCCTCACATGACATGAAAAAACGAGCAGCTTTCACTTTTGAAAAAATAATTACTCTTCCCTTGGGATGTAACGATACTAAAATCTCATGGTATGATTATACCACAGTAAAAAGTCCATGTTTTGCATTAGAGGGCGATAACATGGCAGCTGTCACCTATTTCTTGTATGTGTGTTTGTTTCATTTTAGCTTAATGTCAAAGCTGTATTTGAAATCAGATTTATTTATAAATTTTGTTGGAAATGATCCTCGAGGCCCATGAAACCAATTTTATATTTTATTAATCAAGACTCATAGTCATCCTTTCTCCTACCTTGTGTACTGTCTATTATCAGATTAATTCAAAATGTGAATCTGTTGTGTATCTGTCAGATAAATGAAAACATGAACTTAGAGGGTTGTCTGGTTTCCAGGTTATGATTGACCCAAATTACACAAACCATATTCTCACTTACCCCAACTGCTATTTAGCCATGCAAATAGGAATGTATCCTATATACAATACAGTGGATGTGATTAGAGTCTGATTTGTGCTGTTCAAAGCATTGAAAAATGGTGTTTTAATGTCTTCACAAAGATACATTGTCCTCAAAGTCCTTGCTGACATTGTGTTATGTGGAAAAATCCACATAACACAATGCCAGCATGTGTTCTTTAGGCCCATTTCTTCAGTAGAAAGTATTTCTAATGAAAGTTGCCCAGAGAGGCTGATATCTCAATACCTGAAGAAATAAAAACCAAAACTATCTGCATGGCTACATACCACTAAAGGTGTGTGAGAAAATGTGCTTTAGCTATTTGGGTGAACTGTCCCTTTAGGACGCTCGGTTAATGTAACTGTCTCTATAATAAACTGGAATCCAGGTTTTTCACAGGGGAGGTTCAGTGGGAGTGTACATGGAGAATTACTCAATAAAGTTGGCAGCTTGCAACAAGCTCAGCAGTCATCAGCACAAAGTTCAGTGACCAAGTGGTGCAAGAAATAGCAACAAGAGGGTGTACGTTCTGTATCAGAGAGATTTAGTGGTGAAAACAGAGTTAGGAGCAGCACTTCAGGAACACAACAACTTCTGAAGGGGTCAAGACAACAGCTGGTGAAGAGTCACATTTCTATATCTGTATGATTATTTATGTTGTAGCTGTAGCTGGTTGTTGTTCTGTGTCTTTTTACTGGGGATTTATTGTGAAATGTGTGTAGTTTGTTGAAGAAAAAGGTTTATGTTTTTACAAATTCAAGTTCCAATATTCATTCAAAGCAGCTACCTGGCTCCTGTGAGGCCTGTCATTAATTTTATCCTTTGCTAGTGATGATGTGTCACAGATGCTTCTTTCAATTGCAGGTGGATGTGCTCTCAGATGGATTACGCCATGAAGTCCCTCAGCCTTCTGACTCCGTCTTCCCTCTCCAAGTAAGATCACTGCTTCCTGAGTTGGATTTTAGAGCTGCAAGTAATGATCATTTTCAATTAATCTGTTAATCATTTTCTTGATTCATCAGTTAGTTCTTTGGTACATAAAATGTGAGAAAATTGTAAAAAATGTTGATCACTGTTTCCAAAAGCCAAAGGTGATGTCCTCAAATGTCTTTTGTCCACAACCCAAAGATTCTCAGTTTTCTGTCATAGGGGATGATATTCACATTTGAGAAGCTGACATGAGAGAATTTATTTGAATCAATTTTTCCTAAAAATGACTCTATATACATGAGAATAACTATAAAAACACAGTTAGATCAAAATTTATGTATAAATTAAATGTGAATTTTAAAAAAGGATCAATGATGCATAAAATGCTGCCTGTATATATTCTGTTTCATGTTCTCTTTTAAACAAAAAGTTTTTATATAGGCACATATCAGACAAGATATACTCTGATAGTTATATAGACAGATAAAGATGATAATTAGGTCAGGTTATCTGTTTTGTCCCCTCAGGGAAATTTTTTTTTGCAGCAAGGGTTTACATGAAAAACATAATACAAAATGGCAATATCATCATCAACAACAAGAACCGTAAATAAAAAACAATAGATTAAAAACACATACTAGTTGTTTCTGGCTCTAGAACCTCTATCTTTTATCTCTTCTAAGGTGTGTGACAGCCAGCGTCTCAGCCAGCGCCTCCATGACCCAACAGCTCCTGTCGGGTCGAGCTCCTCGGCCAAAGCCTTTCAGGGTCACAAACGCTGACCGCACTGTGAAGAAGGGCATCATGGCAGACACACTCGAAGACCTGATGAACAAGGTAAATTAAGGGCTGAGGGAGCAACTGCGATGTAGCAGAGGGTGGCTGATGATCACACATTAAGACTACAGATATATCGAGGAAGCAGTGAGACATCCTGGTGTTTATAGAACAGAGATTCATAATTTTGTTTCTCAGCCAAAAACAAGATGGAGAGTATACCAGAGACACGGTAGAAATGAAGAGAAAGACAGTTTCCATTGTTATTGAGTTTGAGAGGATTTTATCTTGAGGAATCCCCTCTGAGCATTAAAAAAAAAATTAGGTTTGAACTTTGAAGATAATTAATTCTTCAGAATTAATCAGTCATCAAATTAGGATCAATGTAAAATTACAATCAATAATAATGGCTGGTCTTATTTCTTCCCTTGTTGTTCCAACTCCCAAAGGACCACTGTTGGTCCCCAGAGCTCAGTCTTAAAAACAACTGGTCTACAAACTATTTCATATATATATATATATATGAAATAGTTTGTTAGTTATATATATATATATATATATATATATATATATATATATATATATATATATATATATATATATATATATATATATATATATAATTGTATTCATTGATCTATGAAGCCTTTTGTAAAAATAAATAAACACATACAGTTTTATATTATGATAATTTAAATGAAATCTGAAAACTTTTACGGACCCCCTGGCAGAGTGACATGGACCACTGATGGGTCCCCAGAACTCTCTTGGAGAACCGCTGGCATAGAGGATTAAAATGACCCCAGAGAGACTGGCCTCTGACTCGCTTATTGCTTCACCATCTGTGAGGCTCACACACATTTCAAGCAAGACTGAGGTGAATCTGACTGTAATAACGCTCTTTCTCTGTGTAATGGACTGTATCTGAATTGTTTTCTAATGAGTCATATGTATGTGCTCTCTCAGGTCAGCGACTCGCTGAGTGTGCCAGGTGTCAGCGCCCTGGTGCTGGATGAAGACGGCACAGGGGTGGACACAGAGGACTTCTTTCAGACGCTACCTGAAAATGTTGTGCTCATGGTCCTGGAGAAGGACCAGAAGTGGATCCCACATCCAGTATGATTTTTTTTACCCTTTTCAGATCAACAGAGTTTACACAGGTGCTGGAAATCCTTAAAAAAAAAGTGTTTGTATTTTTGGATAAAGTGCTTGAAACTACATTGACATTACATCAACATACCATTGACAGTTAGAAACAGCTGATCAATGTACAGTGTAAGTACTTGTCATCACCTGTTATTACCAAATTACAATGTTCGCTCATCTTGCCCTCCTGCAGTGTTCCTGCAGCCTGCCTGAGCTTCCTCGAGTCTGGTGAGGAGGCAGCGGGGGAAACAACTCTCTTCAATCATAGATTGTGTTTTAAATAGGATTACAACCGTTTCATACAGTCTGTGGCTTCCACAGAACTCAGGTCAAACAAATCAAGTCATTTTTATTCAACATTTCTGCAAGGCATAATGAAAAAATGTTTCTCTTGGAATCAAAGTGCAAGGTGACATACTTAAATAACTAAAGTTTTTACATAATGCGCCTTTATTTTGTAACCCGTATGTAGAATGCTATAACAAAACATTATTTTGGTTGTTTATAACACAATAACATCTGATTGAATGTGATGAGGAAATGAACTAATTTTTAGTATATGTATATAAATATGTAATTGGAAGGTTTGATAATGCACCTTGAAAATTCTTGAAAAGTGCTTGAATTTGACTTTGGAAAAGGTGTAGGAACCCTGGATTAACCACTAGGTGACACTGTTGATCAGCTGCTTCAGCTCTAAATGTGCACGAGGTATAATGCTTGACATATTGATTGTCCATTTGTATTCAGTGTTTGTGATGCCGGGGATTCTTTGATGTAGACATAGAAATATCTATTTCTGTAACACAGCAACCATGAATATGGATAATGCACGGATCTGTAGACTGAGGAATAATACACCAACTCTTGATTGAAATTTAATCAGCAAATATTTGATCCTTCAAATTGAATAGAGGAGTAATATGTCAGTTATTGTGCAGAGGACGAATACTAGAGATTACTTTCTTCCTTCATCATTTTTAGAGAAAATCAAAGGCTGGGGTTGAATAATAATCAGACCCAGAGGTATCATCAAATTTGAATGGCGTTCACCCAAAAGCAATTAATTTCCATAGAAATTGATGCATGCAGTGAGTTGCACCCCCCTCCCCTCTAAATGTTTACTCTAGTGACCTAACGCTGACCTTGCTTCATTGTCATTTGCCTTTCCTCATCATCATCGCTGGCAGGAGCTGCTTCAGTCTGCTGGTGGGGCTGGGTGGTGCTGTCATTTGACCCAGTTTGCCGGCTGCAATCACACCAACGAAATGTGTCTGTACCCTTTTGACCTGACTTGTGTCTCTCTTCCTTTCGCCTTCACAGAACAGCCCCTCCAGAGATCAGCTCCGTGAGTGCAGTCCGCGTCACCGGACAGATGTGGCCAAGGTGACTTTTGACCTCTATAAGAACAACCCCAAGGATTTCATTGGCTGCCTCAACGTGAAAGCAACCTTGTATGGTGTTTATTCTGTGTCCTATGACCTGCGCTGTTATGCTGCCAAAAACATGTTGAAGTGAGTGAAAGAGCCTGCCAAATACCTGAAACCTTCTCGTATTTTTAGGCTGTTTTGTTTGAACTATTACATAATGTTGTTTTTTCTTCATCTCAAATCATTTCTCTGACTTTACTGATTCCTAGTAATACTTTAAAGGGATAGTTTGGATTATTTAATGTGAAGTTGCATAAGGTACTTATTGATAGTCAGTGTATTACCTACAGTACATGGCGGTCATCATGTCCCCAGTTTGGGGAAGCAGAGAAGGGTACCAACACAGAATCTAAACAATGACATGCTGTGGACAGGGTCAGCAGCAAAGGCCACAAAGGTCCACCTAAAAAAATGTATATCAGTTTAAGCGTATGCAATATTTATTTATATTTTCATGGCTTTACTTTGCTGTCAGACAGCGTTTTCTGATGGGAAAGCACCAAATATCACTCTCTTCAAACCAACCAAACTCCATGGGTAAAATCAGTCATTTTACCTCAAAGAACACGGGAGGTAAAATCTCAGATAGATAGTGTTATTGCATTTTAAAAGGAAAACCGATTCAGGCAGCTGTACACCAGCAACTTCTGTGTTCTGTGATGTAAAATTACTGATTTCATCTGTAGAGTTTGGTTGGTTTGAATAGAGTGATATTTGGTTTACATAAGGATGGTTTTCTGTTGGGAAAAGCTGTCTGACATCAAGGTAAAGTGGTGAAAAGTGATGCAGTTAAACTAATTGATTTCTTTTAGTTGGGACCTTTTGCAGGTAAAATACCTTTTTTTGCTGACTCGTCCACAGCAGTTCATTACTTGGCTTTCATGTTGGTACTCCTCTCTGTTTCTTCAAACTACGGGCGTGTTGACTGCCATGTATTGTAGGTAACACACTGGATTATACCTAACCCTAACCCCTAACCCTAACCCTAATCCATAAATTACCAAGCACATCATCATTTTCTCAATGCAGCCTTTCTCTAATAATCCAATTGTTTTCTTATTCATTTTCTACTGTATATCGGCTGCTTTTTGAACATGGTAGCAGCAGTTACAGTTCTTTAGTCTGCACACAACCCCCAACATATAATTTCTGCATTCATATTTTCCCGTGTATCCCCATGTGGTTGGCAGTTGAAATGGTCAGATTGCAAAAAAACAGAGGCTAGATTTTATCGAGATTAATTTTAGGAGGAATTATGTCATCGCTGCTGAGACCTGCTGGTTTCCAGCTCTGGCACGGAGCTTCAGTCAGAGAGGATTAAATTTTGCAGACTTGTCAAATATGAGGGTTTCTCTGCTAGCATTGCGCCACAAGAGGTTTGTTTCTTCAATGTCAGTCTTATGAGATGCAGTTAATGTGAGAAATGATCATCTGAGGTTGTGAATATTTCCTGTCAGTCATATTCTCGTCAGCTGCTGCTGCTGCTCTGTCACGGTTGTCTGTTTCATTTTCTATGGCAATTACTCAAGAAACGACAAGTCATTTTTTACTGATAATATTCTCATACATATGTAGATCCCAAGTTACTCAAATGCTGTGTTTGTATGTGTCTGTTTAATTCGTTGTTTGTGACCACTCTGTCTCCAGGGAGGCTCTGCGATGGACCATCTTCTCCATGCAGGCCACAGGCCACATCCTGCTGGGCTCCTCCTGCTACATCGAGCAGCTGTTGGAGGAGGAGGAGCGAGCGGAGAAGAGCCTGACGATGCCGCAGGAGAGCAGGATCCGGCAGCTGCAGAGCATGCTGCTGGGAAAGATATGCCACTGACAACAGACTGGAGCTGACGATGGTGGAGCAAAGACACATCGTCTCAGATTTAGGACACAGAGTAGATGTCACAGATGAAATAGGTGATCGCCACCTGTTCATGTCACAGTTTACTGTGCAGACATATCAGTCAGTCAGTTCTCATGGTCACTTTCTTGCTGTTACATTTTTTTTTGCCCTGTATGTATGTACAGGCTGATACCACAAGTTATTCCTCAGAAAGCACTTTTACTCACTACTGTGTATTTTTTTCCTGTCCAGATGAATAAATGAGACTAACACTTTTTATTTTAGTTAAAGGAGAAATCTTTAATGTATTTACTTTCATAAAATTACCACAACATGTCATCAGATATTAAGGAAACATGTTAAATGAAACAGTTGCTTCTCTGACATCAACACTGCAGCTGCAGTGTCCCCTGTTGAACTTTCTATTCTGGGCTGGAATAACTGTTATTATTTGTCTGTTTCATGTTAATTAGAGTTCAAATTAATGTTGACTGTTCACTGAATGAGTTATTGTCTCTGAGTGGTAAGAAATCATTAATAATCTTTTAGAAGGAGTAGATATTTATAACGGTTAAATTGAGCAATATGTTAATGGAGTCTGGCAGGCAGTCATCTATCAGTGTATTTTCGGAGCTGTGGGGTTTTGTTTCCAGGATAACGGGCTTAGCTTTACATTGACAGAGGAGACTAGAGAGGAGGGGACGGGAGAAAAGACTTGCTTCAACCATAGATTTGGATATTAGAAATTCAACTTACTGACTATATTGTCTATGGCAGCAACTCACTATTTGGACTGCTGTACTTTTGCACCTGCAATTGCTTCATATTGCCCCTTTAAAGAAGAAATATGTAAGAGCTTAGTGTTCAGAAATGAGTACTGCAGTTCAAATGGTGAAGTTGAATAGAGAAGTGGAGTTCAGTGACTGCCTGTCTTCCTGCCTGCCAGACCCCATTAATATATCGGTTAATTTGACTGTTAGAACTTTCTGCCTCTAAAAGATTAATGATTTCTTATGACTCATAAGCAGACACGAATTCATTCTGTAAATATTTGGCATAATGTGAACTTTAATAAACATAAAAAGGGCAAACAAAAACAGATGTTTCTGACAGGAATGGAAATTTTAGATGAGAACATGTTGGCTGTAGCGTTAGAGAAACTGGTACTTGGTATATTTCCTTAATCTCTAGTGACATAGTCATTTTATGATTTAGAACAGTAAATATATTACATATTTCTCTGTCAGTCTACTGTACTTACAGTAGGTCCACAAGTTGGTTTAAATATGCAGTATCAGCCCATTAAGCTGACTGTGTCTGTGTGTGTGGTGCCTTGTCAGTGTAATTGGCAACAGGTCCAGCTGTCTCTCCCACGCTTCCCTAATTGTCCCCTGGCCTGTGCTGCTGTCCTGTCAGCTGCAGCCTCCTCTGCCTCAAAAAACCAGAGGAAGAGACTGAAGGAAGAGCAAGCAGCTGCAGGGCGGCGAGGGGACGGAAGCAAACCATTATACTGAGAGAGATGAGAAAGAGAGATGATGGTTTCAGCTGGTGGCAGAAGTGCTACTTTTGTCATCTTGTCTTGGAAGGTGGCAGCAACAAGCTGTGGACAGATGTGAATGAAACTGGTTATCTGATATATCTTGAGAAAGATAAATGTCTTAAGGAAGGACTCAGTAGGTCAAGAGTATAACTAGTCCACACCCCTGTCTTATCTGTTGGTTTCTGTTCTGTTTTGCCTCAATTTTCTGTTTGCAGAAAATATGACCAGACGAAACAGAAACAGAGGTGGTGGAGGTAGTGGTCATTTATGATTCAGACCATGTTTACATGAAATTCAAGAAATACTAGGGATGTAACAGTATATTGAATATCGCAGTAAAATGTCTCTATACCGTACTGAACTGTGTCAAGACCTACCGCAATTTTACATGGTCAATATGTTATTGTATAAAATGACTATAGACTGCTGCATTGTTTTGTTTTGCAATTGTACATACATAATTCAAACGTTCAACGATTCATGCCAATTTTTTGCACATGCTTAGGTCAGGGCTGGCCACTTTTATTAAATAAGGAAAGAAGAAGCACTTTAAAAAGAAAAATACAGTTTATATGAACAAATTGCTGTATGCTTTATGCTTATTTAATAAAGGACGTTAATAAAGTTGCAATTTTTCTGTTTTTCATATCGAGATAAATATATTGTAGACCCGTGGTATTATTGTACCTTGAGTTTTTGGTATTGTTACATCCCTAGTAAATACCCCACACAATATTAGTTGGTTTATTGTTTTGCTAATGTAATGAGGTACCGTCATGGGATAATTCACCTTTTGTATTAATATTGCGTCACTTAAATCTCATATCTAATCACACTAACTCTTGTTGCATACACACATACAAATACAACAAAAGTGAACCCTGGTTATGTGTCATGTCTTTACATTGAAATGGTTAATGAGGCACATGCTGACAGTCTGGTGTTTTAATCTATATTCGTTATGGTTTACAGTATTCCTAAATGACACTTTTCAAGTGTATTGAGATGTAGCCATACAGCTGTCTGCATTTAGATTAGTTTCTAGAGTATCAGCTCGCTACCAAACTGTTGAACAGGTTTGTTTGGCAAGAGGTTTGATTTTTATTTTCCTTGGCGGACGCTGTGCAGATGCTCAGTCCAAACAATGACTATTGTTGTCTGGGTTGACCTTGAAGTTTAAGCTCAAAATTATGTATTTACTGTCAATTCTGTGGTCATTAGAGGGCACAATCTCTGATCTAAATGTAAACAAAAGAGTCAGCAACCCACTGGGAAAAAAATAAACACAAGATTGGGACCTGCTGTCATCAATTTTATATTAATGGCAGCTCTTTTTTATACAGAAACACAGAAAGCAAAAGGAAGAAAGATTGTAAACACTTTACTTCACCCTCCCCTTCCAAGCATGTAGGGGAAACTGCGGTGGCCACTGAACTCAAGAAAAAAAGGAAAGGTTCTGCTCTGGGCTACAACATAGGGGTGCAACATGGCGGCCTCTGTGGAAGAAGACCTGTGTCCTCTTTAGGCAGCTCATTCTAAGGTGACAAACACAATGATTCTTGTTTTCAGGTGATTATACACTAATGAAAACACACTGAATATCATGGGCATCAAATTTAGTTGAACACTGAGGGACAAAAAATGCCAGCCTATATAATGTTAAGGTATGATGTGGTGATGAGTAGGAATTAATATTTTTCTTAAAATTACACATTTTCTATTGAGGGAACGGAAGCACACTATCCAGATTTATGTGGGTTCTACACCTGACCACTTTGGTGGTGGTATTAATAATTATTACTGGGGCAGAGGAACATGATTTCAACATAAATCAATATTTATAATGAACATAATATAAACTGCAGGCAGCGTGCAGCTTAACCTTCGCTGCGGCTGCATGCGAGGATGAAATGCCAAGTTCAAGTCTGTGATCTGTCATTGTCTGACTGAACAGCCCCAGATTTGACAATTCTTCACATTTTAAACAAACCAAAGTTGTTAAAACAAGTCATTCAAAGTCATGATATTGAGCTGAAACAGATTCCACATTCTGTTCACATTCAGAGGCTGCAGCTGAGTGCAGCAAATGGCTTGCACCATGTGCACTTCAGTGTTCAACATAGCAAGCCTAATAAAGTTAAGTTAGTTATCATTTAAAATTAAAAAGCAAAACTCTGCAAAAGCTTCCACTCGCTTGGTGGGAGGCTTGGATTGGATTCTTAGGGAGATTTTTTGGAGTCTTTCTTCAGTGAGTGGTGCTTTTTGCCACAGCCAACTGCTGAAGGTAAATCCATCATATGCTACTTCACTCAGATATGTTTTGGATAAAGTATAAATTCAGTGTTAGGCTTCACGTGAAATTCTGTCCGAGATTCCAAAGGTCACAGCAAACATCAGTCCAGTGCACAATCAACATCTCCATTGTTTAACATTTTGAAGCATTTCCACACAAAGCTGGTGGCAGACATTGTGTTGTTTGCCTAATTCAGGTGGTGGAGCCAAAAGTTACTGTATTAAGTGCATTAAAGATCAGAGGTGTTTGAATTCATGGAGCTTCATAATTATTAGCTCATTAGTTGAAGTGCTTGGTGTGCTCGGCCAGTAACATATAAGAGCAACAAAACACACACTACACCACATGAAAATTAAATCTTAAGAATATAGCAACATGCTATGACTTTATTTTCCTTTCCTGTGAAATGCCAATTAAATTTAGTAGTTTATGGCAGTTTTACAACTGCATTTTTTTCTGCTTTGGTTCAAGATTGGGGAGTCGCTTCATCCCCACTTCAGCTTTGGGTGGGCATAAAACCCAGTGTTGCTGCAATACTGTGAGTGGCCTCTGGGAGTCAGCTGAGTCTGGCACAGCCAAGATGACGTCAGCCCGAGCTACCACTTGTGAGCTTCACCTCAGCTCTTCAGAAACTTATGGGTGACATCAAGGACGCTCCATATTTGATATACTACTGGGGCATTCAAATGGGGTCATGTTTACCATGTCTGCAGGACGAGTCCAAATAAACGACCCCCTCATGACATATTCACGACATCATAAACTTATTTTCTGTTAGCTCCGAGTTCACAATGTCATGTTTGTGACTTCTGAGCCGCAACAATTACAAATTCACAAGTTCCAGCTGAAGGCATCATATGCTTACTTTTTTCATTTTCACCAACCTATGCAGACTCAAGTGAGGTCACTCCACTCAGCTGATCGCATTTCACGCAGCTCCCTCTGGAGCCACAGAAGGCTTTCTACAACCTTTTTAAAAATATGTAATTGTATTCTCCATGTCCTGTAAAACAAAGCCCCTCATTCTCCCATTTACTGATATGAAGATTCAGTTGGCACACAAAAAAATCCAGAGTGGAGCTTTAAAGTTTTCCCTCAACGACCATCAGTAACAATCACTAGTCAGGACGATGAACCCTTGGTGTGAATGACCTTGATCGCAGATGTTGTACCTCCCTCTTCCTTCAGTCAGTATCTTCCAGCAGCAGTAGAGCTGTGTCTGCCCGCGGACAGTCCCTGCGTCCGTCCGTCCGTCCGTCCGTCCCACTGAGCTGTGTGTTGTCAGTCAGTGGCCCCTGGTGGAGCTGCTGCTGCTGAGCATGTGCTCCTCTGCTCTGCAGGACAGAAGGAAGGGACGCTTCCCATGAGCACATAGGCTGCGGACATGGACCGCTGAGCGCACGACTCCGACACAAGAGGTAAGCTGCAGTTTTGTTAAAGAATTCATGCACTTTTAATATGTAATACATCGGTTTCTTGCGTGCAGCCGTTTATCTGATGAAGACATTTAAGAGTAAAATTCTTCCTTTTGACACGCATGTAGCCTCCACCAGTCCAGTCCAACAATAACTTCAATTGTGAATCTAAAAAGACTGTTCAGTCATGCACCTTCATATTATATGACAGGGACGTGCACTCAACTATCACATATTGAAACGCGTGTTCAACTTTTGGAAAAGCTTTGGTTGAACTTTTACGCAGCGTATTTTTAATCCAATCACGACCTCTCCTGAGCATATTTAACAACATCTTTATAAAGTGGAAACACTGTGTTGGTAATGCATATATATCCAACTTCATGTGTTGAACTGATCCGAGGATGGTGACTTGTATTTGTGCAGTGCACAGCGCACGTACAGCCCTGTGTGCTGCTGCTGTTTGGAGGTATCGATTTAGCAGAGGAATCAGTGTTTTATTAGAAACAACGGGCTGCATGTGGGAGTAGGTGCTTGACACAGTTACGGGCTCTGAGGCTGTGTGTTTCTCCCACGCTCCTGAGGGAGTCCTCTCTGCAGTCCGCTGGAAACATCTCACCATGCATACTGTACATCAAAGTGCGATCGTCTGTTTGGATGCTGCTCTGTGTGTTTGCCATGTTTTGCATTTGTGTTTGGTTGCGTGTGCCAACAGCCAAGGGGCCAAACAAGACTTAAAATATCTTTGAATGACACAAACCTCTGGTACTCTATTCCCACTGCCCGTCAGGGTCCATTAGTTGCTGAATTATGTGTCTATCTTCTCTTCTGTTGGAATTTTATGGACAAATCACCTAAATACTACTGCTATTACATAGTTAAAACCCCTTAATCACGTGTTAAAGGGCGGAATGAGAAGTATAAGCAAAATTTAGGACTTGTAATTGATCAGTTAAACAACTGTTAAGTTGTTTTATGCGCATTTTACTCAGAGCTGAAACAATTCATTGATTAGTTGTCGACTGTTATATTAATTGCCAGCTATTTTAATAATTGATAAATTACATTTTTAAGAAAAAGTAAATCAAAATTTTTTGATTCCAGCTTCATGTGGATATTTTCTGGTTTCTTTTCTGCTCTGTGACAGTAAACTGAATATCTCTGGACTGTAGCCAAAACAAGACTTTTGAGGACGTCACTGTGGGATTTTGAGAACACCGATCACCATTTTTTGATGTTTTATGGTCCAAATGACTATAATTAACAAAACAGGCAAAATAATCAACATATTCATCGACAACAATGATAATTATTAGTTGCTGCATTTTAGTTTAATATGAAATATTTTTAGGAGTAAACTTATCTGCCTGCTTTGACTCATTTCATACAAAATGTGTTTTTGAGTTTTATTGACCAGTTGATCAACAATTTACCTTGAGCAATTTGACAATCAATAATTGTTTAAATCTTTTCTTTAAACAAAAAGCCATAAGTATCTGGTTCTAATTTCTGAACTCTGATTTACTCTTTTCTTTGCCTTCTGTGTTTGTAATTTGAATAACCTTTTCGGTTTTGTGGAAAAAACTGTTTGTAATCATCACCGTGGGTTCTGAGAAATTGTGATTGACATTTATCACTATTTTCTGCTATTTTTTTTTAGCCAAATGATTAATTTAGAAGACAATTGTTGGATAAATTGCTAATTAAAGATAATACTACATCTGAAGTGGAAGGCCAGTTTGATGGCATACAAAAAAACATGAAAAGATAACATACATGAGCACATAGTCAAAGACAAAAGCAGATTGACTGCATGTCAAAAACATATGAGAGAATACGCGTAAAAGCACATAAGCATGATGAACAAACAATAAGTACAAATAATGAAACAATGACATAACCAAAACATACATGACAGCACAAACAAAAAATAGTAAAACAATGACTCAGTCCCATGATTGTCCAGTAACTGCTGTTTTATAGATTTGGAGATCCAGTTCAGAGATGTGATGTTGTTCCTTAGTTGTATAATTACAGTCCAGGTATGTGCACCTCGATAGGAAAAGGCTGGCTACTCTGCTACCTATGCTTTGTTTGAATATTAATGAGGGAGTTGTGTTTTATAAACACACAAACAGTATACATTAGAGTTTTTTTAAGTTGGACAATGAGCTGTTCAGAACAATCTGTACTAAAAGAAGAGATTTCTGCTCACTTCAAAGCACTGCATCATTCCCTCACTTTCTTTCATTTAGAGTCATACACTGCATAGATCTAAGTGTGCAGAAATCTCTTCTGTCAGTTTGGTCACATTGATGCTTTCAGCACCTTATAGCAAAGATTTCACAGAGCAAACCTGCATTATAGAACAATCTGTACTCACAGAATCGAATAATTCAGATTTACACTCTCACACAGTCCACACGCTGTATCACAGTTTCTCTCTCAGCTCGTCATCACAAGCAACAGTTTTTTTTACAGTTAAGAACAAAACAGCTAAAAAGAGACATGTACAGAGGGACAAATAAAGCCTGTAAAAGTGAAACTAAATGCAGTAAGACACAGCAGGAGAGATGAGGAGTAACAGAGAAGGGAGGGAGGGATTGGTTGCGAGAGTGTGGAGGTGGAGGAAAGCAAAGAGAAAAAGGGACGAAGTCTTGATGAAAGCATTTGGGTCTGAGCTGTATCTCTGCCGCGCCGCCGTCACCATGTTCTGCTGTGTTGGACGGCTTTGATTTGTGAACATGAAGGAGGGAAACCAAATCCTGCTGGACTCATGAAGACAGGGAGTGTGTGTGTGTGTGTACGTGTATGTGTGTGTGTGTGTGTCAATACAACATCATCCCCTCTCTGTCTTCTTCCCGCCAGCTCACACACAAATGGATAAATTGTCTTCTAATTACCTCCTTCTGCAGTTAAGTAACCAAAGTGTCTTTCTGTTTGGCATCTGTCAGTTGGAACAGACACCTTTTCTCTCGTCTCTGTTTCTTCTTTTCCTCCTCTTTTCTTTGCCCAAGCTTTTGTTTCCAATGGCTGGCTATATCAGGTCCATATTTCTGCTCGGCAATAAATAATTCAGGTAACAGGACAACACAAAGGCCCTCAGTGAGAGCCGCGATGCTTCACTCAAATCTGAATTGCCCATCTACTGTTTGAAGAGTCTGTCTCAATAATGGATTTGTTTCCCAATTCCCAGTGTGTTCTGGTCAATGACTGAGCTGGCAAAAGGTGCACTCACTTATCCCTCAGATTGCTCCTCGGCTGTCATTTAAAGATCTACATACATTAAAGATGAGTCTCCTGAAGAGTTTTTTTGCTTGATTTTACTCTCCCTGATATTTTCCCTTAAAGCACTCTCTGTATGTCTTCATATTTCATGCCGTCCTGCTCACTTTTTCCATTCTGCCTCTCCACTCCATTATGAAATAAACCCAAAATATTTATGACTTGGACAGAACCGGTAATTGGATTTCTGCATAGAAAGCATGGATGCAGCTTTAACAACAGGGCTACAATTAAGGGCTGTAAAAAAACAGCACAGAGGGTCAATAAACCAATCAAAGTGAAGCAGAGCTGTGACCCTGCTTGTGCCCTTTCTGTGGTAACACAGTGATGAGGGTTTAGGAAGTGTGTAGATGCAATGTGTATGTATTAGATCATGTGACAGATGGCAACTTATTTTTTCTGAGAATAAAGTTTTTTTTATATTTTCAAGGTGCTATTCTCCTACTATAATGATACTTAAGATTTGGTGCAGTGCTTTCTATTTCAAAAGAGGATAAAGCCTTTTTTGGACATATTTGTGGAAACAGCATATAATCTTCAAACCTCTTGCTGGGTGCTTCCCATGGCAGCAGCTGACATTTAAGATGTTGATACAAGGCGTTTTTTCCGTGCAGTCCACATATTGTTGGTAATCAGCCATTAGCGATTTAATACATCTGTCCCTTTACAACATTTGTCACAAGTAAACTTCTGCACAATGTCTAACTTGAAATAATACATTTATTTGCAACGTTTCAGCACTAGACATTCATCAGGGGCACGTCAGCCCTGACAAAGGCCAGCAAAATGTTTCTTTAAACAGAAAAGTCGGTGTGCTGTGTGCGCTGTCTTTTTAACACGGCAGAGTTTATATGCATGTCACTTCTGATCGGGTAACACCTCTAACACACTCATCAAACAAGAGAAAACGTTCCTCAAAGCCCATCTTGCACCACTGTATTCCAGGAAACATGTCTTTAAATGGACACACAGATTGAACATGCACCAGCAAATGGTTTGTGACATTCAGAAGCCATCTTCAATACAGAATAGCTGTAAATCGGCAGCCAATCACATTCGCCACATGCAATAGGAAGTGATAAATACAAAACTCTATGATAGACGATAATATAAGACATGGAACTGGAGCAACAAAAGTTTTTAGTTCCATGTATGATAGCGTAGTCTGTCATATAGTAAATTGATGTTTAGTATTTATGTCCTCCTGTTGCTGTTAGGAATGCTGTGATTGGTTGCAACACCTGCTTGAATTGTCATTTCTGCTAAGAAGCACAGCAGGATTTGCAGATTGTGGACAATTTAATGCAACAGTCATGGAACAATGCAACCCGATATTTAAATGATCTTAATGGAATCTAACATCACAAACTGTATGAAAACGATGATCATCAATGTTTGGCAGTTATATATTACTCAGCAATATATTACTGTAATATTATTACTTTTTCCAGTTATGAGGAGTGCAAGTACTACTTCAAGCAACTGTGAGTGACTAAGTTATTTTTTGACCTACGTAGACTATCCTATGACTTGTACATGTGGCAGGTCAGGACAGGTCACGTCAGCTGTTAGCCAAAAAGCTAAATGAAGGATGGAGGATGAGAAGGAGGGAGAGAGGTGTACTTTGCACAGGTGGAACTATTATTATTATTATTCTTTAGATTTTTGTGAGATCTTTGTGATACAACAAAGGGCAATGGAATCTGGAATCTACTTTGAAGGTCACATTTCGAGAGGTCGACTATGTTTCCACCACAGCCAACATCTGGACAGATAACAACAAAAGCTGTCTGAGTGTTAACAGTTCACTGGATTAGCAGCTCAACTTTGGGATGCCACATAGTACAAAACTAATAATGTAGTGTAACTGGTGATATAACTAATTACTTTTCATACCGAGTAATAAGTAAAATAATATTATTACCTTCCTTCATAACACTTCCTGAGTGTGGTCATTTGAAAATGAACTTAAAACTTATGCATACAGTATATACCAGATTTAGGCACATGCAATCACATTTCACATGTATAACATTTCCATATTAGCAGTATAGAACCATTTATATACATTTACAAAATCCATAACACATGATGATACTCATCTCGAAAATAGTAAACATAATGTCACTACAGTAGTTGTCATTACATTTGACGGTCAAAGTCATGCCTCAAAGAGTTCATGTGTTCCAGGCAAACCAGCTGGAAGTCAGAGTCAGGAGGGAATTCTCTATTCAATTCGTATTTGTTTTGCATTTTGCGCTGGCAGAGAAAATAATCCCTAACATGTACAGTCCTGTAATGTACTCCAGTGCTGCTTTGGATGAGACTTTCATCCTCTTTGTATTCATCTACAGCTACAAGACCACTCAGACTCAGCAGGTGTCCTGTTGTACAACTGTGTGTGTGTGTGTGTTTGTGTAGTAGTATAGGTGTGTGTGTGTGTGTGTGTGTGTGTGTGTGTTGCTCTCCCAGGCTGACTGTGCCGGGGATGAGCAGTGGCCTGCAAGTATTTTGCTCTGACATGACATTTTGTCTCCATCATGGCGCGGTGACTGGGGGAGAGCGCTCAAATCACAGCGTGATGTCTCAATAGGGAGTCTATTTACACTCGTGCGCAGGCACACATGCTGGTGGGTGTTTTTATTGTAGAGAGGGAGTGTGCATGCTCTATGTCCTCATGATGACTCCAGACTTTGAGTCTTGTCGTTACTCACCCCCTCAAACTGCACGCTCCCAGGCTTGAATGCTGTTGTTTCTATTCTTGTGCAGTGCTTTGTCCTAAATCATGTGTAAAATCAACACCCAAACTTTATGATGACATTGTCATGACAAGTGACAGAGGCCTCCTTCTTGGCACTCAAGGAAGATCTTTTTTCTGTAACTATCCTATGTTAGTGATTGCTAAAATCACCCTAATGGATATGTAAAGGGATTACAGTCTCATTACACATATATTAGAATAAAATATGGTCAATAAATGTCCACTGCGAACATTCAAATTTTTTTTGTTCTGGCACCACAGTGACGTCTGATTCTCAACAGCACTACACGACAGAAACTTCATACTTTCCCCGCAGCTTCCCTCGGTTGAGTTGACGGTCTGATTAGATTTTCAGGCACCTTGATGCATAACTTTGCATCTTAATGAAGAAAAACTGATTTACTTCAAACTGTTATAACCCCATGATGCTTTAAGTTATGCACTTCATGCCAACACCCATGTCTTATGTGAAGACAAATATATGAATAAGCTTACTGATAAATATGTTGTTAGATTAATGAAACAGCTTTAACATTTCACTAATCATGGAAGTTCTGACCCCCTGATAAGTGGAGGTGTAGATAAAAAATACAGAGAAATGCAAATAAAAGTGTATTTTGAAAGCAATATAATCCAAATATGTGTTTACTGTAGGAAAGATTGTAGTCGATTACTATTTGCATTTTGGAGCATATCTTTCTTCCCAGGGTCCTTCGTGCCCAGGGTCCTATGTTCCCAGAGTCCTATGTTCCCAGGGTTCTATGTTCCCAGAGTCCTATGTTCCCAGGGTTCTATGTTCCCAGAGTCCTATGTTCCCAGTGTTCTATGTTCCCAGAGTCCTATGTTCCCAGGGTCCTATGTTCCCAGAGTCCTATGTTCCCAAGGTTCTATGTTCCCAGGTTCCTATGTTCCCAGAGTCCTATGTTCCCAGGGTCCTATGTTCCCAGGTTCCTATGTTCCCAGGGTCCTATGTTCCCAGGTTCCTATGTTCCCAGAGTCCTATGTTCCCTAGGTCTATGCTTGGCACAATTTATTATTCATGAGTCCCTCAGGATAAATTGTGATCATTTGGGGTGTTATCTGATTTTAATCCAGTGCCCATCATCATCTTATTTTTTAAAATATGTTCAATATTTTTGGTTTATCTGCAAAACAAATGAGATTACCATTGGCCTCAACTGTACTTTAGTGCTCATTCGCAAATGTTGCCATGGAAACATATTAAACTAATATATTGAACATGATAAACATTAGACCTGCTAAACATAAGCATTTTAGCATGCTGACTTTAGCATTTAGCTTAAAGAGGGAGTCTGTGTTCATGGTTCTTTTCCAGGTTTTACAAATGGAAACTCCCACTCAGTCTTGTAGGTAGAGTGCTAAGCCCCTCCTCTTCCTCAGCCTGTGGGGTTTATATGTAGCAGCAGCGTTATCCAGAAACATGCATCAGGTCACATGGGAAAATGTTTTTGGAAGGGCTTGAGAATATTGCATTTTCGCACGAAAACATATGTACTTATTTCAATATTTATGTGTTCAGATTTGAATGCAAAATGATCTCAAAATGATCCTCAAAAAAAAAAAAAAAAATGGACCTACCTTTTGAGGCACCACTGTGCCCAAGTACAGTCTCGCTCCTACAGAGATGCTAGCATGGCTGTTAGTCTTGTTACATAATTCCTCATTCTTTTCCCCAACAGAATATGTTTGAAAAGTAACTTTTTTTTTACATCACAGTGATCATATGGTGTTATCACCCAGTGGTGTCTGGGTTTGCTGAGGTTGCCACTGGGAGCAAAAGACTAACACATCCATGTTGCTTGATCTGATTTAATCAAGATTTTTCCTGTGGTGTGGGTGTTAAAATGGAATTTTCCACAGGACTCCCGTGAAAATCACACATTAAAATGTATTCCACATTACAATTCGTGTACTTTTATTCAGCATTCCCCTCTTCTCACTATGTGTCATTTTGACAACCTGTTACATCAGTGTGTCTCACAGGAATAGCAAGATTATCTCCACTGTCATTCATCTTTTTAATCTTTGTGCTGCTGCTTCTGGGAAATGCTGATGTGACTATAGCTGTTCAATTATACATGCTATATAGTCTCTTGTCACGTATTTTCTGGTTTCCTACACCGGAGGGTAGAAGGTTGTGGCACATCAGTTGGATCTGTGTGTGATGAACATGGTTGCTCTGGATGTGGTTTACCAGTTTGTGAATTAACCCTCCTGCTGAGGCTTTGATGCACCGTTAAAGTGAAAAATTAGCCATTATACTATCAGATTAGTCTCTGGTGTTCGGAAGTTGTTTAGTGATGAAGTGTTGTAATTAAAATTTTTATTGCTCTTTCCCTCAACCTGCATTGATTTTCCACCTTTCCCAGAATCACTTTCTGAAGCCCTCCGGGACCAGGCCTAAATTGTTGCATTCAAGTCTGACTGTTGAGGTGGAGAAGCCAGTAGTGTTGAGCAGATTCTGAAATGGGTGGTTCACTTCATAAAGGATTTCTCCACCTGTGGTTGTCGAACGCTGATGTAAAATGATAGACACAGAAAGGAAAGGAAGTTTTTCCTTTTTAAGTGTGTTATCAAAATCTGTGTACTTGGCCTCTAAATTGCTGAAAACTTTTAACTTGATTATCCTGGTGAATGTTGTACTGCATTAAAGAAGGCCACAAAGCAACAAAATACTCAAGCATAAACAGGTGGCATATGAAATAACCTATTAAACATTGTACAAATGTTTACATATAAATAGAACTAAAATGAGATCAAACGAGAGATACAGACTCTCTTTCCAGCTGAATCAAAAATGGAGGATTAAGGATTAAGATGGGAAATGCTGTACAGAATCAAATGAATATCCTTACATATTGTATGTGTTTATGTGTGCATTTTTGCATTTTGCACTGGAAATATCAGCCACCGACTGTAGCCAGATATGACCAGCATGAGCTTGGCTTTCTTGCCAAGAGTTATATGAGAAGATTTTTACAATTCACATGTTTTTATGGTAAGTATGAAGCTGTAGCCAGCAGCCTGTTACCTTAGCTTAGCATAAAGACTTGGAAGCAGGATGAAACAGCTAGCCTAGCTCTGTCTGTGGGTAACTAATTACCACAATATCATGTTTGTATAATCCATTTAAAAAAAACTGAGCTCACCACATATGAGAGGGCAGGTCCATCCTCTAACATTCTTAAATTAAAAAAAATAAGTGTATTTAAAGGTACCATGTGAAACGATTTACATGTGTTAATCATTTTGTATTGCCAGTGTGTGGACAGATTGTAACATAACCTAAAAGATTAGACTTTTCTGGATTTTCTTGGTCGCCTATGTGGACTAATTTCTATGAACAGGACTTGTTAGTTAACTAGCTAACTTTCTGCTAACATCAATAAATGACCAAGACCCACTAGAGATTCACTGGTGGTTATTTTCTATCTGATTTCCATTTTTTAAAAGACTGACATGCTGATTCAGATTTTCTTTTTCTCTAAGAACTATATCTGGCAGCATACACAAATGTTTTTGTATCTTACCTTTAATGGAAAATTAAATTGTATGTTCATATTCCATTAAATAAGTTTTACATTTTCTCCAAAAGTGCTCCAAATTATTGCCAGGTTTTGTCCTCTCCCTCTCTTCTCTCCCTAATGGTGGTCTCAGACTTCAGGATCAAAATAATGGTGAATCATACACTATTGAGATTATTGTAGCAGAGGCAGCACAATCTCACGCTGGGGAAAGTGACCTTGTGATCGCATGGCGAAGCAGATGTAAACAAAACAGAGGCTGACATGGTACAACTGTTTGCTGTGGTGATACTTTGAATGAGAAAAAACAGAAACTCAGGGCCAAACATGTCAGGATGACAAAATGTTTGGGTAGACGTAAATGCAAAAGCAGCTGTAAATGTGTGTTCTGAGTTTGTCACACCGCAGAAACATATTATTAACTGCCCAGCAAAATTTGAATTCCAGCTCGTAGTTTTATTGGACATGTTCAGACATTTTTGAGCCACCAGACCCAGAGGACGGTGACAGGATGGTATCTTTTTTTCTTCTGTAAACTGAAGTGAACTGAAGTGAACTGTTGGGCTGATTTGGACTGAGAGTGTCACTAAAGGTACGTTTGTAACTGACTGTTCGGGACGGTGAGGGGAGGGGGAGAGGCGGTGTCGTTTGTGTATTAATTCATGGGGCTTATTTAGGGTTGGGGGACCATGGCTCCAGCACGTCCCTGAGCCATATTTTATGTCTGCCCAAAAAATCCTGAACAGAGAAATAGTGATCAACAATTTACCGTTCTAACTCTCTCCTCAGTGTTTTCACATTTTCAGCAACGATGTTCAAAATTGTATGATAACTTTTAACTGACAGTTTTTAATATCTGTCAGTAGTATGCTAGCTAACGTTTGCCTCAAGAGCTATAAAGTTTACTGTTGTTTGGCAACACCATTAGCTGCTCAGCTGCTTCAGTCTCCTTTTGGATTGGTCCTCATTGTCCTGTTCTTCGAGTGTGTCGCTCCTTGTTATGCCAACGACATGCTAGCATGTGTGTGTATCTGAGGCTGACTGCCCAGACAAATTGAAAACCAGCCGATTCAGTCATTCACCAATCTATCAGTTCCTCACTAGCACCCACCACTACACAACACTAATTTTACTTACCTCATCTATCAACATGATACCAGTCTATCACGTTCAGTCTCGTGTATGTAACATCATTGTTTTGGCCAACGCCGAGGATGCCTGCATTCGCCTACTTAGCGCAAACATGCATGCGAGCAACAAGATGCTGGCTGCATGCTGATGCTACTTTTCATTTAATGGCCACTGGTGTCCTTAATAAGGCTTTTCTGAACCTTCCACGCAGTACCTTTATCTGCCAAACTTTATTTAACCTCAAACTCCCAGAGGGCTCTGAGTTAAAACTGGAAAATCAGATCCCAGTGTCAACATGTTCAGAAAACTCGCTCATATACCATGATGGCTTGGTTCTCAAAATCAGCACCTGATATTCAGTTTTCTATGACAGTGTGTTCTTGCTCCCACCTTTGACCTCGTTACATTGTGAGAAAGTGTTACTGCTGATTGAATGCATCACCCGGATGTGACATGCTGGTCCTCAGTATGTCAGGATCTAAGTGAGATTATTGCCTTCTGCAAAGCTAGAAAAGGGTCTCTCACACACACAGTCACCTGGAGCACTCCCCGGTGAGTGTGTTCCACTCGCAGGCGCCTTAATTCGGAGGCCATCTTAAGAAATGCACTTGGCTTCACATTCACCTGCCTCTGACTCACACACAGCTAGTTACCAGGAGTGGAGCTGCTGCTTTCTGATAAGGTCTTATGTGGTATCAGAAATGAATAGTGGTGTCTTACAAGGTCTAACCTGCACCAAACCAGAGGTCACACAGATTCGGGTTGTTCAAAGCAGGAGAAAATTCTTAATAACCAGCTTGTAGATAAAGAACAGTGTGAAGCAGCGCTGGGTCAGACAGGAGGCACTCCAGGTCAAAGTAGGGTCATATTGATTGATTCTTCACACTTCTGCTGCACATGAATGCCCTTTGAGACATAGACTTTTTAATTTACAGAGAGATTAAACAGCACTACATCCAGAAAACCAATGTAACTGAATTTTTTAGAGTAGAGAAAATATCTATATCACAATCACACGAAAAAACATAACTCCTTAAGGCTCATTTATGCCCCCTTTACATATGAAAAGTATCCCAATGTAACTGTCACTGCCCACATACTTCCATGCATCCTTTACAATGGCACAAATGTTAATCAATATATCCTCTTGAGGGTGCCGCTCAGAGTCACAAGTTACTCCAAAGAAGAGGAAGAAGAGTCAAAAGTTTCTGACAAAACAAAAATGGGGTGCTTTTAATTACGTTGAATTTTGCCTCCTCGTCTCCTCTCTGTTGACCCAGAAGTCATTTCCGCTCTGCCATGATAAATGATCTTCCAATTGCTTAAAGGCACCTGGAGGAGACAAGGGTTGAAGACAGAGGAGGCTTCTTGAAGAGCTCAGAGCAAGAATACATCAGTGTATCCTACACAGAGGTCTTGTATCAAAAGGAGTGATGTTGATTGGACAGTTTCGGTGACGTTCATCCTGCATCATCAGGACCTATGCATGGAAATCAAATTCTGAGCAACAGAAGTTTCTGCACCACTTTAATGATTCTGATTGAATATTTATGTCACACACTTTTTAATGGACTGAACAGGGAAAATACCTGTGGTGGCTTACTTTATAGTATCATGCACATGATCTACAGATAATAAAATAAATCACAGTCACATGATGAGATGCTATATAATGCGCTGTCATGTGTTGGAGTCTAACACTTTATAATAGGTTAGTTTCATCGCAGAGAGTTGTGGCATCACACAAAGCAGCAGTCTGTCTTTTTTGTTTCACAATAAAATTGACACACATTCTCACACAGCTGTGTTTGTATTATTGTGCAGACAACAATAATGCAAGTACATGAATAGCCTAAGAAAACAAACTGCTGATCCATAGCCGATATAAAATTGAAGATTTAAAAGGAATATTGATGATAATGAAATGATTAAAATCAACATCAATAAGAATGCCAGTAATAATCAGCCATTTTAAACAGTTTACAGATCTAAATGAACACTGTTAAGTGTTGAAATTGTTCTTAAATAAATGTTTCTGTGGACATTCGTACTAGTCAGTTTGACAGCTGATACAGCTATGATCAGCTCATCATAAGTAACTGAAAGGAACCAAGGACTTTTCATTTCACAAATTCGTCTCCTCACCCTCGCGTCTCTTCCTTGCATCTCTCTCTTTCATATCCTTGCTGAGTGGAGCTAAGATGAGAGGAGAAGAAGTGAGTGGAGGAGATGAGGAGACGAATTTGAAATGAAAAGCAACCATGGTGATGTTGGAGACAGTTGTAATAATGCATCTCATGAGAAAGAGGCAAAAGCTGAGGCAGTGTGGTAGACAGGGATGGTCTGTGCAGCCAGTAAATACACTGTGATCTGTGGAAAGAGATTTTTAAAACTTCTTTCTCATGTCTTGCATGTACTATTGGCAACAGCTACTCTCATGGATGAATTACAGCTTGAAGCTCCCATAGGAACCCAGACACACATTTGTTTTGCCTTTTTTTTTGGAGCTGTTTTATCTCTTTTATCTCCCTTTAGTTGTTTTGTGGTCATTTTTTTCCCACTGTACTTGTTATGCATCTTTCTGTCGTTTTGTTGTTTGTTGTTTTCTATTTGTTCCTCTTAATAGTTGTTTTTGTCCCTGTAGTCATCCTGCATCTCTTTGTGGTCATTTTGTGTGTCTCTGTAATTATTTTGATTCTCTTTGTGCTTGCTTTGTCCCTTTTTGTGGTTGTTTTGCATCTCGTTGTGATCATCTTGACTTTTTTGTGGCCTTTTTGGGGCAGTTTGTGTCTCCTTGTGGCTGTTATGTGTCTCTTGTAGTTGCTATATATTTTGGAGGTGAGGCTTAAAGGGGTTCAGTACTTCATCCATAGTTCCACTGCCTTCACGACTACTGATGGTACTGCTCTGATTCATCTGTATGGTCCATATCCGTAAGCGCTCAGAAAACATGCACAAATACATAAAACAGAGTACAGTACAGAGGAAGGCTCCATCTGTATCTGTATAACATGAATCAGTCTTTGAAAGTAGAGCACACAAACTCAGTGCAACCATTAATTCCATATAATACAGATAAACTGTATAGCCATGTAACCAGTCATATAAAGCTCAATTCTGCACAAGCTGCTGTGCCATTGTACAACCAGATTGCTTCTCCGCTGCATTTTTAAGATATCAGGCAATATCTGTCCACCTGCTAAGCATCTAACCTGTGCCGTCATCATGCAGCTTTTTACTCAGGCAATCATGAACCGAGTCTTTTGGGACTTAAGCGGTCTTTGGGGGACTGGAGGAAACCAGGATACCAGCAGCAGTTAGGGAGGAAGCTGATGTAAGGCTGGTGTAAAAAAAACCTGCCACCTCTGCACCCTGGGACATCTTGTTTACCAGTGCTGCTGGCTGCTCGCCCTTCTTTTCTGCTTCATTCACTCACATTTTCTCTAATCTGTCTCAGCTCTCCAGCAGGCATTTCACATGTCCTACTTCCAGGTGATGCATGCACCTTTTAAAACATGAATACTTCTCTACATTTCCATTTCTTCCCCCATTTGCCCCCTTATCTTCACTCTCTCCCAACTCCAGCCTCTGGTGCCAATCAGACAGTCCGCTCACGATCAGAGCAGCTGGAAACGTGAGTCAGGCAAAGTGGCTGCAGGGCTGTGCTCATGCTCACCTTCAAGTCTGGCTGTTTTTCTGGCTCCCTATCAATTTTTCCTTTTACTTTCCTCACTGTCTTCTTACATTCCCATGAGATTCTGTATCTTGTACAGTTTTGAACTAAATCATATTATTTTGCATCTGCCAACTGCTTCCTCACTAACTTAGACGGGGCTGTAGAAACTCGCCTCTTGTTTCCATAAAGTGTATAATTTGCTTATGTTACTGGAAATAGTTTAAAGAACAACGCTGTAGATCTTCGGGGACCTCCATGTCCTCCCACATCCTGTTGTTTATAATGCCCAAGGAGAGCAGCAACACATGAAATTCAACAGATGAGCACAGATTGTAAAAGCGATAATTAGAAGCAATATTCAGTAAATCAGTGTGGCTGCACAGTTCGTCAAAATATAATCAAAAGCCAAATGAAATATCCAAATTGTAGAGACTGCAATTTTTCAAAAAAGAGTAATATGTGACAAAACAGCTTCATGATGAAGTACTGTAGTGCTGCAGAGATGACCTAGCCTACAAATTTTGTCTTCCAAGAAAACATGTTTGTTTGGTACAGACCCCCCAAAATGTCACATCTTCATGATTTTAATACTTGTTTTCAGTGAAAATGACAATAGTGATGCAAAAATAATCATTCCCACTAATCGTAGAGTGTCCCCATTTTTGTTTAAGAATGTCCTTTTATGAAATGTCCGTTATTTACTGTGCATTAAGAACAGACCGCAAAGTGAAATAATATTTTACATGGTAAGAATGACCGGGCAGCAGAGCCTACTGGTTGATAAAGTCAAGTCAGCTGCCTGCTGTATAGAGGTGGAGTTATAGCCCTTCTGGTGGACCATCATGAGACCTAACTTAAGGAAACATTAACTGTGGTCAATGGCAAGAGACTGTTTTTCAGTTCCGTTTGAGTTGTGCCATGAATTGCACATATGATGTTTGTCAATTTAAAAGATAATTTTATGTCAAGTTAAGTCGCTGTTTGTTGTAAGACCGTTTAAGTATATGACTCTGAAGAACGCTTGTTGCTGAAGCTACAGTTCCCATGTGTTTTCATGACAGAATTAGTCACACAAAAGCCGTTCTTTCACTTCATAGCTGATAAAAGCACCAGGAGTCTCTGGTTAAAACACTTAAGTTAAGATACCGTTACAAGGAGAGATTAGGTTGAGTTTGTTGCCCATGTCCATTGATGATCATGGGCCTGTGAAGGTGATCCCCATAGTGGTCAGATATTTTAAGATACATGAGAGCAGCACAAATGTGGAAATAAAACTACTTGACTTTGTTAAATTGAAAGAAGAATTAACAGGAAACAGCAACTGAGGTCGTCCAAAAATTTAACCTGGGAAAGAAAGTTATTGCATTCTTTGCCATAAAATAACACTGTACTGAACCATTGTAGTTTCATCATTTTCTTTATTTAGTATTCCATTGTTTATCATAGCTTGAATCACCATGGTAATGCAAACCATGATTTAAAAACACACTTTACAAAATTACTTACTTAGCACTCAGTTTTATGAGTCGGCACAGTAGTTCATTACGGTGCAACAGTTATCATGGTCAAAATACATGAAACTTGAACTGCCCTTCTTCTTTGAATTTCACAGAAAGTAATTTGGATATTTAAATGATCTATTGACCACCAAACTGGAAATGTCCTGGTTTTCATTTCAGAAATCTGGTCGCCTTAATTATATCACAATTGCAGTATTTCTCAAAATACTTGCAATATGATTTTTTTCAGCAGCCCTGTACAGTATCAGTAGCAGATCACACATCATTGCACTTTTCTGTTGACATTTTGACTCACATCTCAACAGCCCAATGACAGGGCAACAGTAAATGATGTTTTTCCCGTCTCCCTCATCTTTTTCCGTGGGAATGTGACATGTTTCAAGCTCTCTGCTCTGTAGTTGAAAGATGTTTTAACTCCGCTACTCTACCTTCTCACTGTCACAAGCACCATAGAGCTCGGTGACACACACTTCAATAGTATGGCACCTGTGTCCTCATTAATCTAGTCCCTTGTAGTGTGGTTGCCGTGGCAACAGAAACTGTGAGAAAATGAGTCCATCACTCAACTGGATGTCTTGTAGCTGGTGTGGAGTTGTGCAGAGGTTGATAGTTGAGAGTTGCGTTGTTTGTTTCCTGTGTTTTTGTACTCATATGGGCCCGTCATCAGATGTTTTACAGTCAACATGATGCTAATGCTGAGACTTTCACCTCCTGATGAATTGAGGGGAAAGGAAGCTATGATTTTAATCATTCAATTGATTTCCCGCTTGTGCAATCAGTAGTCTCCTTCTAATCAATGAGGAGTGGCTGTGTATTACACACTGGCTTAATTCTCGTGGTTATCAATAGAACAGTTAGATACTGTCTTGTGTGTATATACCAGTAACCACAATCTGCATCTCACAGCTACAACACAAAACTATAATTAAAGTCATTAATGACCTGCTAACTGCAGTACTGAATAACAGCAGCTAGTCTTCGTTGACCGTTTGGATCCAGATACTGGAGCATAATCAGTACTTGTAAAATGGACAGAGTGAGTGTCTTTTGTCCTCCATGTAATTTAGATCTAAAGGCACCAGCACACATTCAAAACAATGGATTGAATCATTATTACCGCCCTCTTTAAGTCCCAACACAGATTAACACTGGCCAAAAACTGATGCAATGTGTTGTTTTTTGATGCTGTAAAAGGTCTATTTAGTTAAGTTCTTTAAAAATTTATCTAAATGAAACTAAAATTTCTGTTTTAAAACACTTCTGAATCACTTTGGCTGACAATCTAATGTCAAGTTAGTTTTCTAAACTAGAAATGCAATTGTTACAACTGTTTCATGGGATATCACAATTCTAGGTAGTAACTCACCAAAGACATATTATTCATACTTTAACAGAGTTATTGTGGCCAGTGCCACCAAAAGTTGTTTTGTCATTGTGTGAGCCGTGCTGATAAAAACAATGATAAATCCTGACAAGACTACACATGCTACAAGTTCTTTAGAAGAAATAGTTTGAAATGTTGGCAAATGGGCTCATTTGTTTTCTTGCTGAGTTCATGTTTGTGCATTTCATATAAAGCTAGAGCCAGAACGTGATTAGCCTACCAATAGGTAGTTAGCCTAGCTCTTTTATAAATGTCAAAAATACAAATAAAAAATAAATACACTCACAAAAAGATATCTAAAAACAAAAGGTGTTGGTTTAAGTATTTCTTGACCAACAATACTGTTGCTATCATGAAGTTGCTCATCAGCCAGTGGAGAAGCTACACATATTTGTTGGGCAGAACAGGTCAAAACTCCAAGTTTTAAAGCCAATCAGTCATGCAAGGGGACATGGATGAGGCAGTCTTACATAAATAAATGGCCCAAAGTAAAGCTACAATGAAGTTGTTCTATATACTACAATTGTTGGTGGAGTTTTGATGTCTTGAACCCTTTTCCCTTCTCCATACACCTAGGTGGTGCATTCAACTACTATGTGCTAAGAAGACAGACATTCTGTTGTTTATCAAGAAACACTTATGGCATATACACTAACAGGAAATAAAACCACAAATGGTCATGTTACATTTTGTTTGTTATCATATTAAATAAATGACATACATGTTAGCTTTTGTTAAAATGTTAGAAGTGGTGGTAGACATTTGAACTATATTTCCCCCTGCTTACAGTGTTTGTGCTAAGCTAAGCTAAACACCATCTGACTCCAGCTGTAACATAATGCATGAATTTTGCCTCAGTAGAAGTAATTTGTTTTGGTAGGTTTAACTGTAGTTAAAATTGTCTGTTAGCTGTATCTGTATTTAATCACACCAATCTCCCTGAAACCTGCATTCTGATTGATTTTTACCTTTGGTTAACTGTGCAGTTATTCCTTGAAGTCTTTCCACAGTGTTTTTTAGTGAAGAAACTCTCTGGATATTACTCGTAATTCTAAAGTGAATTAACTTAAGTAGTCATCAGTTTAGTTGTAACCTTCCACCACTTAGACTCCTTGGCAGTGGAGGCATTTTAAATAAATTATGTGGTCTGTTACAGCTGGCAGAGCAGAGATCCTAACCAATATTGTGTAAGTTGCTGAATGTGTTGTTTTTACTGATCCAATGAGAGGGCAGCCGATTGCCTGCGGGTCTGATTACTTAGCTTCATTCAATTTGCCCGTTCCCCTGAGCTCCAGTACACATTAGTGATGGCCTATTGTGGCGGTCTGCAGTTCTGACAGCTTGTGTGCAGGTCCGGGGCTGTGGCTGAGCCAAAACCATAATAAAGGAGACAGATTGAATGGACGCATAATGCAGCACCTGTTCAATCTGCAGACGATGGGGTTTATATATGCATATTTATAATGATAGATAGATAGATAGATAGATAGATAGATAGATAGATAGATAGATAGATAGATAGATAGATAGATTATCACTGTGTCATGAGTTTTCTGTCCTAACTTATGTTGAGATGTCTGACATGCTATAAGTGAGAAAATGTGTTTTGTTTTTCTCCTCCTCACTTCATTTCTCATCTGTCTGGTTTGTGTTCATGTCTCCCCAGGACTGTCACCAAGCTGTTATTCATCCCTGCATCATGGAGGCTCAGCCTGGTGCATCATGGGAGCTCATCAACAATGTGACAGATACAATATATGAGGGCTGAGAGGTCGTCATGGAGACTGACAGCTACACCTCGGGCCCAGCCACCACTGGCTGGGCTGGGACGGTGGCCGGTCTTGAAGGAATGAGACTCCTTCAGGAGCAGGGAGGAGGAGGTGGAGGCTCGTCTGGCAGCCCCGTGTCCTGGTACATGCCATACTCGCTGGGCTTCCAGGTGTCGCTCACCGCCTTCCTCATGCTGGAGCTGGTGTTGGGTTTCAGCAGCAACCTGACGGTACTGGTGCTCTACTGCTCTCAATCCAATTTAGTGGACTCGGTGAGCAATATGGTGACCGTCAATCTGCACGTGCTGGATGTGGCAGTGTGCGTGCTGTGTCTGCCCCTCACTCTAGTGGTGGTGCTGCTGCCTCCAGGACCAAACCTGGCACTCCTCTGCTGCTTCCATGAGGCCGGTGTCACCTTTGCCAGCATAGCCACTGCTATCAACATCCTGGTGATCAGCTTGGACCGATACGACATCTCAGTGCGTCCGGCCAACAGGCTGCTGACGACACGTAGAGCATCGCTGCTTCTGGCAGCTGTTTGGGTCACATCTGTGGCTGTGTTTTTTATCCCGTTCTTGGAGGAGCAATGGTCCAGTGGAGAAGTAGCGGAGGAGAGGGGACAGGTGACACCCTTAGCTTTGACCTCAAATAGCATCAGCGCCACGGTGGTGCCAGCTTGGCGTAACCGGACACTGCTGTGTGTTGGTGGGCAGGGCTACCATTCAGGGGTGGGTACATATTACCACCTGATCCTGCAGGTACCCATCTTCTTCACCACCGTGGCAGTCATGCTGTTCACCTATTCCAGAATACTGAGAGCTTTAAACATCCGTATCGGCTCCCACATGAAGAAGAGCCAGCGGTTCAGGGGCCCCTCCTGCAGGGGGTGCCACAAGAAACAGAAAAAGAAGAAGGCAGGGCTCAGAATGAATGATGGCAGGGAGGTTGGAGGGGAGCAGTGCACCACAGACAGTACCAAACAGCTCAGTCACCCTCCCCTCATCCCTTCCCCCACCCCCACACCAACAGCTACCTCCCCCCCTGCCCTGTCCTCTACCGCGCCACTTGTCACCTCTGACACGGGCGCTGCAACCCACATGCCTGCCACCATGGGCGTCCAGGCCTCTGTGTCGGCCATCATCGCCCTGAGGCGGGCGGTGCGGCGACACAGGGATCGACGAGAGCGACAGAGGCGGGTGTTCAGGATGTCGCTCATCATCATCACCACCTTCCTGGGCTGCTGGGCGCCGCTCTCCGTGACCAACGTGCTCATCCTGGGCATCGGCCCCAGCGACGCCCTCGTCAGCCTACGCCTCTGGTTCTTGGCCCTGGCCTACGGCACCACTGTCTCTCACCCTCTGCTCTACGCCTTCACCAGACAGAAGCTGCGCCGTGCCCTCCGTGCCAAGGTCAAGAAGAGGGTGGTGTCCCTGCTCCAGGTGGACCCCTCGCCAGGGGGCACGGTCATACACAACTCCTGGGTGGAGAACAGAAAAACCAGCCGGCAGGTGCGTCTGGAAGCAAGCGAAGGTACTGACCGCTGCCTGGCAGAGGTCCTGTGAGACTGACACACACGGGCCCACCTTGTATAATTAAAAATCAGAATACAGTCACAGGTGTGTTCCATTATGAAACGCACTGGTGCGTGAAGCCAGTGAAGGAAATGTGAAAAACACATTTCCACCCCTGGGAGATGTGTAACCACCAGCAGCAAACTCATGCTAAACACAGCTAACGTTCACCTCAGGCAGCAGTGGGAACAGGATGCTGCCGTCACTGTGGTGCAGCTGCAGGAAATCATACAACAACAAACACACTATTGTATATAAGTTGCACTCTGTCAAAAAGTGAAGTCTGTTTACATATGGAGTTGTGTGATAGAGCGTTCTCATAGTGGTGCTTACCTAACTGCCCCAAAGAACGTGTTTAGCCAGCAGATGATCTGATGATCTGCCACCCACTCAAATGCTCCAAGGCAGCTTTAAAAAAGCATCGATACACTTCAAACAGATAAATAACTCCTTGAATGTATTTGATATAGTCTCTGCCTTAATGCTGCTCTGAAAGTTTGACTAGATAACATATTGTGTATTCTGAACTACATGGCGGATATTTACAAGCAAGACACGAGTACTACATGAAATATGATAATGAGATGTAAATGTGTCAGGGTTCAGGGGGGTTGGTCCACAGAGAGAAGGAGAGAAACAAGTCAGAGAGCAATTTAAGGCTAGTGTGAAATATTAAATGCAGTTTTACTTTAGCTTAAGTAGTTATTAAACAGTCAACGTTGCAGTGTTTATATAAGCTCCTTCATATAAATGCAACTCTTTTGCTTCCAAATTTGTATAAAATTGTGTAATAATAACTTATTGATGTTTTGCATGTACTGCAGGGAGAAGCCAGTGAGCATATTATTTAAAGTAGTAGTTTGACATTTTGGGGAAAAAAACGTTAATTTGCTTTTTAGCTGAAAAGATTGATTGTACTCTCATGTCTGTATGGTAAATATGAAGCTACAGCCAGCTGCTGGTTAGCTTAGCTTAGCACAGTAACTGAAGGAAGAACAGAAGAAGGAAACAGCTGGCTTGGCCCTGTCAAAAAACAAAACAAAACAGAACTTAAACCCCCTGTTTTTACACATTGTATGTGCATAATATGCACACTTGCACAATGAAGTACGCAATTAATTTCCTTCTTAAAATGTCTAAAAATGCAAGACACGTCATGCCGAGAATGCAGAGAAATATATATTTTATTCAAAGTAACAGTGCGTTTCCCACCAGTCGTTGCTTGCTAGTTACTATAATTTCCATGAATACATCAGATGTATAAGACCTCTTGCAGGATCCGCCCATAACGCCTTTCCTTCCGCCACGCTCCTTTCACCCCGTCACACAAGTGACAGTCAGTGACAAATCAAAACTGCTTGATTGACGGAGGTTCTTTAGCAACTTTGCTAACAATCCCAGAGACAAAGTGGGCGAAATATGGAAAAAATATAACAAAGAGTGGGAGAAAGCCAGTGGATTAAAAGCTTGATTCAAGCTCAAGTGGGGGACGATTCAAAGGCAGTGTGAAGAAGAAAGAAGAAGTGTGAAATACATGCACATTGAGCAGCTCTTATTCAGCATACCAGCACTGATGATCTTTACTTTCATTTTCATTCATACATTTATTAATTCTTCATTTTCTTGGCCTGCTGGTTTCAATTTCATTAGAGTTAAAAAGTGTAAAGGGTTGTAATGTAACCTACACTGCAGAAAATATGCTGTTTTAACTTAAAAAATAGTTGTCTGGGCTGCCTTAGAATGTTAAGTTGACTGAATCTGAAAATACAAGTTAAGATAATTTATAATGATTCAAAACAAATAAAGGTTTCTAATCAAATAAACTTGATATTAATTCAGTTGTACAAAATGTTACATAAGCTGAAGAGATTAAGTTGAACCAACAACTCTACAGGTAACTGAATTCAGTACTAACCTTCATCATGGTTCACAGTATTTTCATTACTGTGAAAACAAGCAAACATCTTAAAGTGTGTTAGAGACAGCAACTTTTCATCATGCACATTTTCTTTTAACTCACTTAATGTAATGAGTTGATTGAACTCTGCACAGTACACTCATTCAACTCATAATTTCAAGTCAAAAGACTAAAAGTTAGATTAACTTGTTGTCAGCCGCTGGCTGCAGCTTCATATTTCTACTGTACAGACATGAGGGTGCTATCAAACTTCTCATCTAACTTTCAGTAAGAAAGTGAATGCCTTTCCCAAAATGTCTAACTAGTCCTTTAAAAGTAAAAAAAAAAAAAAAAAAAAAAAAAAAATCTATTTTATGATTTATTAAATGTTGACAGATATAGATAGAGATTATGGGTAAAGTCAGCTGGCTGCACTGCAGTAGTCAGTTGGGACGACACTGTAAAATGGACATGTCACAGACACAATAACGGGTAAACCTTTCAATATAATGCAGTTCAGTATGTCAACAAAAATTAGAATCTCAAAAATACCAGTTGACTTTAATCAACACCCCTCTGACAACCTCCCAACAAAAACTTATAGCTTCATGAAAATAGTATTCATCGCAGATCTATTGTTTTGGATTGCATTATATTTAATGTGTCCCTCTGGTTCAGTTTGGGGCTTTGGCATACTTAAAAGCATCCCGTTTTATTTTGAAATAACATCCATGTACATGCCATAAATGCTGACCAGATTTAAATGTATTATATGTGAAATCTACAGTACAAGTTGCAAGTTCATTGCAGCTGGCTCATCTTGTTTCAGCACCCAGACATCATTCTGGTCCCGTGGGTCAACTCAACCAGCAAACACACGAGAGTGACTGTCACTACAGAGGAGCACTGACACATTGGTGGAATTATTATTAAGAGGACGAGTGATTGCTGTTGACTTTGTTCCACCTGCTTGTGTGTTCACTGCTCTGACACTGTACTCACAGTGGGACTTATTTCAGAGAACAAATGATTTCTCACGCACACAAACAAATGATGTGTTCTTGAATGTAAACACATGAAAATAAAATATAAATATATATTATACTGTATGTACCTACACCAAGAATATGCTATCTTTATAGATTTTCTTTATGGTGTTGTTTTATGTGAATGTATCACCATGCAATGTTGAATTATATCAATAAATATGAAATACTGAGGTCTAGATTTGCCTTTGTGTGTGCTCACATCTGTATGAGCTGTCTGTTATGAGTCTGATTGCCAACGGTCCAGTGTCCAGTTGCAGAAATCACCTAAGTATCAAATTTAAATTTGTCCCTTAACCAAATATTTCTCAGTGCTGAGGAATTCACTTAGGAGTGTTTACATTGTCTTCTTGCATTGTGTTTAGACGAAGATTTTCACAGTAGTAACTGACATAATACATCACATATGCACTTCGGTTACCATGGTTACTTCACTGCATTATTGTCAGTTATTAGCTAGCCTATCTAACACACTTTGTTAGCCTGTGTTAGCCAGCTACATTTTCAGAGCAAACTGGTCTTTAAGGACCCTCTAATAATGCAGTATTTAAGTAGCTAAGGAAAAATACAGATTATAGAGTATTTCCTTACAACATCCTGTGGTAATCCTTATGGTGATTTTATGTAATTAATTTTTTCTCGAGGCATTCTTTGATGAAAATTTAAGGAAAACCTTGGCATAAATGGCTTCATGCAAACGGGCACTGAAAAATACAAAATACACAATACAAAAGCATGCAGGTTGGCTGTGTGGCTGAAAAGCCACTAGCCCTGTCCTCGGGTGTAGCTGTGATAACTGCATTTCCCCTCATGAAGAATTTGAAACCTACTGTGAGAGAAACAGCATGAGGACAATACACAGCACTGTCCATATAGCTCACATGATCATTCCCTCTGTATGTACCTGCAGGGGCACACAGTGATGATACCCTGCTGATCTGAAGAACAGATCCTGAACAAAACCACACATTGTTACAATAAATAAACATGCTTGCGTTAAACATTTACTGCCATTATTTACTGTGTTGAACAGAGACTGCATTGTGTGAATGATATACTGTTTGTGCACTTATAACAATCACAAAGCAGCCAATAATAAAGTGAGTAGGTGGTGCAATTTGTTATGTGTTAATTTTAGCTTTGTCTTGTCTCTGTTGGCATGGTAAAATCAAACTTCACTTCTTCTTGCTGCTGCTGATGAGAAACCATCCTCTACTGTTTCTGTGGGTGCATCCGTGACCAGTAGGGTGACCAGTAGGCACATGAGCACCTACAGCACCTGTGGCACTGTTTATTATATCATGCTCCTCCTCCCAGTGAGCTATACTGTATGAACGCACTGGTTGAAAAGCTGCCAGCGTGCCGTTTGAAAACTTTGCGTGGGCTTTGTGTTTTGCGTGGGAGGGAGGCGCTACAGACCTCTGCAGTATGGGAAGAAGAAGGTCATCTATGTGGGAAGAAGCCTGCAGGACAAAGTAATTCTGCAACACTTGAACCCAGCGAAAACAATCTGATTACTGCAACTACTTTTGATCATTTGTCCGTTTTGATATATTTTGTATGTTAAAATAAAATCACATTTAAATCTCAAACACAGGTCGTGACGATAAGTAGAGGTTTAGAAACATCTATTTTAGTGATGTAGTTTATGAAGTGCAACTCGAGAGGGACCTCTGCTGTTATTACCTGACAGTACAACCTGTGACGAACGCGTGCCGAAATAGCTCAGTTGGGAGAGCGTTAGACTGAAGATCTAAAGGTCCCTGGTTCGATCCCGGGTTTCGGCAGGTTGGGGATCCGCTTTTAGTAAAAACGCTTCACAGATTCAAGTGTTCATACCTCGACATTCAGAACAAAAACAACAATGCACATGTGTGCAAAGTATCGGTGAGAGTGCATGTCAGCAAAGAGGGAGGGGGCTTAGTCTGGAAGAGAACCCTAGGCCTGCGAAAGCTCTCGCGAGAGTTCATACCACCACAACCATTGTCTAACTGGAATAAAGTGTTTTCTCCCCCTAAAACTACCAACATATTAACCATAGCGTCGTCACAGTATAACACTTTACAACTTGCCCAATGGCAAATCGCAAATCTTGAGTTTCCTTTCAGACATGACTGTCAAACAGGTCTAGACCAAAGTTATAATAGATTATTGAAATTAAACCTAAGTTAATGTGAAAACATTTTAGTGAGCTGAAGGAAAGCACCAAAATGAGGATTTAGAAGCTAAAATCAAATAACAGACAGAGAGGGAAACAACCAGTGTTAACAGAAATAAACAAGTGCAATAAATGCAATGAAATTCTTAGTTTGCTATGTCTGTCTACCTGGTGCTGTCAGTTATATAAAAAATATAGAAAATATACTAGAAACTAGTTTAACAAACAAAAAAAGAGGAAAGTGTGAGAACAAGATGACTGAGGAAGTCAAGGTCATAAACAGCTGTGCTTAAAAAGAGTATAAAACAATATGTGCAGTATAAACCTCTGTGCGAAAATACTAGGCCATTGCATGCTTATTGTGCATATAGGCTCAGTGAAAAGGCTCTGCAACACAAAATGCAACCAACCTCAATTAGTAACATTTGTAACGTCTGTGTTTACCCCACTATTTCATGTGAATATGGCTAACTTAAAGAAAGGTCTAAAACGAAACCTTTTCAACAATAAAAACTAAACATAAATGAGCAAACACACTGTGGAAGCTAACTGAAATCAAACTTAACTGAAACAGAAAACTACAACTGAACTAAAAAATAATGAAATACCACAAAACTATAATAACTCTGGTATACCTCTCACTGTAACTTGTTAATGAATGATCTGAAAGATTGTCATTATAAATGACCGCTTAGAAGTGACAATTTCAAACTGTCCACAACAAAAAATAGAAAAAACATATGAAAATATTTCAGAGTCAGAATTGAATTTAACAGAAAGAGAACACAGGATTAACCTGTAAGGACACGTGTGCACAGTCAGCTTTGTTGACCAAACCCTGGAACCAGCATCCTGTCACAAGCGCTACAAGATGAGCACAAGATGTACTGGAGGAGTTCATGTGAGGTATTTGCTGAACCCAACTCGTTTTACAGGAGTTTATGGAAAGTGATGCACTAAGCAAAATGCTTTGAGGCTGAAGCTCACTCATGCAAACAACTCCCAACTCAGTGATTTGCAGCCGCTGGAAGAAAAAAAAAACTCACCTGATGTCCAAAACTGGAAGTCAGTCAAGACCTGAGAACAGAAAACACATACAGATCTATGAGTCTGCTTGTAAGTGACCTCAGATCTAAAAAATCCTGCCAAGAGTTGTTTGTAGACACATATGGCAAACTATTTTAGTTGGAAGAAAAAAGAGTCAAAAAGATTTGGATTATTGTTGTTAATGTTATACCACAAGACCTTGAAAATCACAGAAGATGCAACTTTTTTTTTGTAAATTTTACTGACATGACATTTTGATAAAAATGTATGACCTCTATAAAGTTAACATTGTCTTAGTAGCAAATTTACATGTTAATATAATTAAATTACATTTAAATATACAATAAGCAAATTCAGATAAACCCATTCATTGTATTGTGCTTTGAATATGTCTCCTCTGTTTGCATTCCTTGCACGGCTTACTTATGGTAAAGTAATGTGCCGATTTTACAACAGCAGAGCATTTTTAAAGCTGGAGGGTAAAAGGGTACATGTAGTACTGAACACAAGTGGGAAACCCCCTCTGTGAGGCAAACAGCATGATGATAATGTACAGCAGTGTACTTTAGAAACTCATGATGATGCATTCACTGAGCCGATCCTGCTGCTGATCTGAACTCTCAGTGCTGTTCTAAATGACCACATACTGATGGAGTGAATCTAGCAGAGATGGGAAGTAACTAAGTACAAATACATTGTTACTGTATGTAAGTAGATTTTTCAGGTATCTGCACTTTACTTGAATATTTATTTTTGTGACAACCTTTTATTTTACTCTCTACATTTTAACACAAATATCTGTTCTTTCGAATCATTATATTTTCAAAAGAGGCTTATTACTTTAGTTTTAATGGATTTGAGGAGAATTATGGATTATTTTTATATTGAATAATTTTGCACCGCCTTCCCATGAAGACCAAGTTCAACCTAAGTAGATGGGACAGTAACATAGAAAATGACGTTAAAGATGTTACTTCACTTCACATCAACGTCTGCCACACACGCTCCACACACATCTGTGATGACTGTAGCATCGTCTGACCTCCTCCATCACGGACTCCCTGCTCCCTCACCATCTGGCAGAATGTATGGCAGCATCTGGGCCATATTCTGCCCAGTTTGTGCACCAGTCGTCTTCCAGCCTGTCAACATCCTGAGCTATGAACTTTATGTCTGAGACATCCTAACTTGCACAAATGGAGCTCAAGGTGAATGTTCAGGTAGCTCCACTAATCTAATGGATGTTTACAGTGGATGTTTTGAATCACAAGTACATATATGATTGTTACACAGATGTATCTGCTTGAAAACAATGCTGCTGGACATTATAAAGCTGTGGCTGTGTATAATCTTGTCACCGTGTCTCAGTGTCTCAGCAATGAAGATGGTGAGTATCATGATGATGAACAGATGACTCTCTCTTCTATCTTTTAGCTTTGGTGTGACATCAGATTTGAACGCCTTTTCTATATGCACCACTTTTTATCAACATGTATTTCCTCATAAATAGGACTTTTTATAACTGCCAGTCTTGTTTTGAATACCTTTAAATGAAAGTGAAGATTGCCCTTTGCTGTGTTTAATGAATGAAATAACAATAAAGTACACTGCAGCATTAAAACAAAAGTGATATCTACTGGCAATAGACACTTCACCAATAGCAGTAAGAAAATTGCTCAATAAAATCTTCCATATATGCATTAAGTGCAAACTACAGTGAAAGCATACAGTGAATATGATCTGGCTCATATTCAAGCTATGATGTCCCTTGATGAAGGATTGTGCTATGAGTAACATGAGAACAACAACAAATCAACAGGTGGAGTGAGAAAATGAGTGCAGACGTGAGGAGACGTTTAATAAAAAAGAACAGGTCAGCTTGCCCGTATGACAGTGTTTCTTTTTTTAAAATTTTTTATTAGTTTTTTTTTTCTATTATTGTGTACTTTGATAAATAAAGTGGATTCAAAGGTTAAAGTGTAACTTTCAAGTTGGAGACCCAGTGAATAAAGTTTAGTGAAATGATGTAGAAACTTGATTTTCAAAAAGAGAAATACATAGTATTAACACTAGAGTGACTTCTGGAGCTGTTTTTGTGAAAGAATTTTACTTCCACATATAAAACCTACAAACCAGATGTGATGAAGATCAAGGCAGAATTAATGTTAATAACTTGGTTTGGCATGGTCACTGGAATTGAAAAGCACTGTAAAACTAACTAGCCAAACCAAACCAACTCACTGACAGACAACCGCTCAGACTCAATACCACCCACTTCTGCATGCAATATTTGGAAAAAAAAAAAAAAAAAAAAAAAAAAAAAGTGTTTTTAAGAGCCTTGCTCAAACAGACCACCGTTTCCTGTTTGTTTTGTCCTTTTGTGCAAAAAAATCTTAGATTAATTTTTAAACCTGTCATTTTACACAAGGTTACATATACATTTCATTAAGAAATTTAACATGCAAGTTACACTTGAAACTGATTTTTTTTCTCCTGCTCTTTAGTAAAAAGTAAGTAATTGAAAATTATAAGTAATTACTGACTGACTGACTGACTGACTGACTGACTGAAATAATTTTATTGTGATACATTTTTTTCACCTGTATCATCTAGTTCTAGAATTAAGTTAACTTACTTGTGTGCAGTTAACTGGGCTCTGTATTGCTCAGAGGCTGCATTTGAAACACATGCCTCCTCACAACAATGAACATAAAACGATAAGGTGAGGTGTGTGTGTGTGAGTTTGTACCTGTCAATGCACATTAAGTGTCTCCACACATATTAGTAGTGATTTTCTCCTTCTAAGTTAGAAATAACAAACAAACAAACAAACAAACAAAAACAAAAACATTTCTTTTAGATCGGTCATTAGTGCCTGCCCTCTACAATACACTGCGTTAGGCCGACCCCTGGTGGTCACAACCACAGAATGCACACACAAAGGTACTATGATACAACAGGCCGAAATAGCTCAGTTGGGAGAGCGTTAGACTGAAGATCTAAAGGTCCGTGGTTCGATCCCGGGTTTCGGCAGCTGGTGGGCAACTTTTGAGGGCACAAGTAATCTAATATAATGAGATAAGATTGTACTCTGCGATGCAAAACACGTGCATAGTCCACTGAAACGAATCGATCCTACTGACAGTTTAAATAGTTCAAATACAGGCTACTCACTTCTGCGGGTTTAGATAGTTACACTTCAGCCTTCTGAAATTAAAGAAAAAAATGTTCAATCAATTGCTAAATAATTTCGTGAGTTTTATTTTTTTCCCCTAGCCCTTAATGAACAAATGTAATTTCCACCACCTCCAAATATATATTATATATAATATGATTTTAAAATAGTATGACAGATTTAATGCCATATACATTACTATTGTCACAACTAGTTTTGGCAGTTGATATCTTTCTACCATTATCATACTTTTGTGAATTTAATTGATTAAGTGTTTCAAGGATCAAACAGCTTTATGTACATTCACCACAATCTGAAATATGCCACTGGCTTGGTTAGGTACTGTTTTGAAATAAATCAGTTGTGCTTTTACATTAAGTAGAGTATGTTTTCAGAAACTGTGGATAGTTATTTGATGTATGGTTTGGAACTTTGTGAATATTTTCAAAAAATGTGTGAGCTGGAAAATGACAGGGTGCTGTGGAGATGACATTGTTGTTGTCTTTTGGAAATGACAATGAACATGGATGTAAAAAAAATAAAAATAAAATAAAGCAGTATAATAATAGTATTTAATTTTTATGTATTATTATGGACCTATGTGTCTGAAATGAAGTTAATTTGAATTAGAATTAAACATTCTAACTTGCTCATGTACAGCTGAAGGTCAGTGTCTGATAGGTAAGAAGTGTATCCACAACCCATTTATTAGAGGTTATTTGCTCCGTCTAATTTAGGCAAAAGTTTGAAATGCTTTAATAATGTGGGGAATTAATCAAAACATTTCCTTTAAGTCTGTCCATAGTGTTTACCATACATAACACACTACACTAGGCCGACACCTCGTGAAAGCAACTGTAAATGATCACATCAGACTCGACACAGGCCGAAATAGCTCAGTTGGGAGAGCGTTAGACTGAAGATCTAAAGGTCCCTGGTTCGATCCCGGGTTTCGGCAACAGAGGGGCAACTTTTGAGGGCACAGGTTGATAATGAGATAATTTGAGTGTGTACTTTGAGATGAAGCACTACATCAACTGTAACTAACCTAAAAATTAACTCACATAACAGCAAATTATCCACATACAAAGGAAACAAAATATGCAGTTGAAACCACAGCCTGGGTAATATTCTACACTGCTGTGAATTTTTGTGAATTTAGCAACAATCATTCTTATATTTGGCTCTGTAAAGAATATGGAACATCCACTCAATTAAACATGATCTGAATATACTATAACTTAAGGAGTTTTCACTGGTTATTGATTCATCACTGCATTAATTATCTTACTTTTCAGGTGATGAAACGTTTTGCAGAAGTACATTTAACAGCCAGTAGATGGCAGCACTTTTGCCGAGTTTCAGCCTCATAATGGAAACTGAACACCACAGCCACACCACCACTCACACTAATAACTGTACTTCAGTTATTAGTGTGTGTGTGTGTGGTGTGTGAATTATTGCACCTGCATACACTGTGCAAGCTGAAACAGCCGTTATATGAGGTCTTGTATGTGGTCTGTGTTACTGCAACATCATCATGACAGATCTGTTTGTGGCAATGATTTGGCCTGACTGACACACAGATTTGCTGCTAATAAAAAGACTTATCATTGAACAAAATTATTGGTTAAAATTTGATTACTCCATTACAAGCACATTTACAAAACGTCAAACCACAGGGATGTCTTCAGTGAGTGCCTTTAGAATATAAAGGCATATATATTTTTTGTATTATTATTGCAATGACACAGGGTACAAAAAGGTGATAGAGTATTCATTCATTCATTGTCCATAACCGCTTATCCTTGACAGGTCGTGGGGGCTGGAGCCTGTGTGCTTGGGTTCTCTCTGGGTACTCCGGCTTCCTCCCACAGCCCAAAGACATGCAGCATAATAGGTTAACTGGTGACTCTAAATTGTCCATAGGTGTGAATGTGAGAGTGAACGTGCAGGAGCTGAGAACGAGTTAGACTGAAAATTTGGAGAAACAGAAACCCCTATTAATTGAAAAGAGGCTATTAACAAACCACTAAACATCAAAGGTTAAAAAGACACTATGTAACTAATTGTCAGAGTTGTTTTGAGAAGAATACTTTGTAGTCTTACTTAAGTATTTTTAACACCAGTAGTTTTACTTGTAGTTGCGTAATAGTTCAGTAACAGTACTTCTACTTGAGTACAGATTTTCAGTACCGTTTCCACCACTGTTTTTAATGTAATGCCACAGGAACTCAAAAAACACATTTTGTTGAGTACATTTTATTAACATGACATTTTGATACAAGCTCTACTAGAGATAAAGTTATTTAGTCCTTCTAATTTAGGACTCAGTTTGAAATATTTCTGGTATTTGTTATTGATAATGTGGGAAAATGATCAAAACGTGTCCTCATTCAAAAATGTTATTCTAGGCGGACCCCTGGTGGACGCACCAACAAATTGCACAGACAGCAGTAGACGCCGAAATAGCTCAGTTGGGAGAGCGTTAGACTGAAGATCTAAAGGTCCCTGGTTCGATCCCGGGTTTCGGCAGAAAGTGGGCAACTTTTGAGAGTACATGTAATAAAAAGTTAATTCTTCGGGATGCAAAACAGATTCAAGGCTGCTGACAAATGCTTCTGCTGTAACTAATCTGTGTTATCCACAAACAAGGATTCAGATTAGAATGTGTGTTTATGTGTATTTTCTATATTCTTTATTTTCTGCATAAAGAAAATTGGCTGATATATCAATAACAGAAGTTGTTTTACACCTAACATCAATATAAGCATTAGTCAGGCCTTAATCCAGTTGCTTGTAAGCAACCTCAAAATCGAAAATCTTGCTAAGGTTTCTTTCTTGACACATTTCATTTACGATTTTGGTTGAAAAAGCACAAAAACACTCGAGACGAAGATGAAGAACCATGTAGAGATTATAACTGTTGGAAATGTAACACCCCAGGACCTTGAAAACTACAGATTCCCCCTTCCGTAAATTCTATTGACATGCCATTTTGATAAAATCTATGACCACTTCCAAAGATAAAGTCAACATTCTTTTCAAAATAAGTTACATTTTAACAATGTAATTAAATTGCATATACAATGTTGCTATGAATATATCCTGTGCAGCAAAGTGGTTAGTAGCAACAGAAAAAGAGCGAGGGAAGAGAAATGAGTTTGTCCATGTGTGTGCATCTGATTTGTGTAAACTCATGCTAATAATAATCAATAAAGTAGTTGATATAATGAATATAAATGAATAACTGAATAGTCAATGACAATAGCTCTAGCAAATAATGATAAACAAGGATATAGTAGATAGAGTGAGGAAAAAATAATATTGGAAACATTGCATAGTGATTGTAGGTGAGGTCAAGATACAATCATATACAGATGAAGATAAAATTATTGGCCCCCCATGAAAATTTCATTTTTAAAAGTATTTCCCAAGCGCTGTTAAACAGAACAAGGAATTTCCAAAAGCAATGAATAACATTGGTTTTTGTTTCAAAATTAATAATATTGTTGAACAATGAATCATTTTATTTCTTTCATAAATGCCAGATGTATCAAATATGATACAAAACATATATATAAATGATATGGGAAAAAATGTCAAAGGTGTGTTGGGCTTTACAGGGTTAAGTGATGGATATAAAAAAGTTGCCAAACACAATACCAGCTAACCAGTAATACTGAGGGAGTAACAGAGCCAAACACTGATGGGTATAATTTGGTTCTGTAGACTTCTGTCAGGTCTAGCTGACAAACTTTGGTGTAAAATCAGCAATTATGCAACAAAACAGCTTTTCTTACATATGTAAGGTCACATGAACGTCAGATGGTGCTAGCAGGGGCTCAGCAGGACTGCAGCAGGTTTATGTTCTATGGTACACTTGGAGGTTCTGGCTGTCTCTCAGCTGTTCTAACTTGTCCAAGTGCCAGTCGAAGCATGTAGAGGCAAGAGAGCCACAGTCCAAGAGAGCAGGTCCAGGCCATGGGGCGCCGAACAGGTCACGGATTTGCGTCATTCCCATTGAAAGCTGAATGAATAGCTAACCGGCTCTCTGTGGTGATGTGCTAATCAGCAGTGCATTGATAATGAACCGACAGAAAGTGGTTCAGGGAACTAACAACGCAAGAGATTGGCAGGAGGGCATAGAAGAGGTGCAAAATGTTCTGATGTGCTGCAGGGCTGTGAAGAAACTGTGTGTGTGAGAAGGCTACAAAATGTCTGCAGACTCGCACACACTGACTTAAACTAAAAAGCAAACAATGATAGGAAGAGAAATGACCATAAAGAGGGAACTGAGAAATTTTAGTGAGACTAAATGTACAGCAGAGCCTGACAAAAACAAGCCATAATAATGGAACTTCCTGCAAAATGAGATGCAGAGTCCACCTTGTTCCTATACTTGTTCACTTTTGACATGAGTATTTTAAAGGTCCTCACTCTTTCGTGGGTTTACAGGACAAGGGGTGTCACACACCCCTTAAGATTGTATTGTTAAAATTGTAAAGCCCCCTGAGGCAAATTGTGATTTGTGATGCTGGGCTATATAAATAAAGCTTAACTTGAAATTTTACTTGTTTCACCCTCACCTTCCAAACGTGGCTGCAAAACTAGAGCCGTTGTTTTGTCCATTCTGGGCTACTGTAGAAACATGGTGGTGCAGCATGGTGGACCAGTGCCCTCTGTAGAAATATTAAGAGCAAAACATACTGATAAATATTATATTCGATTTCTGCCATATTCTGCCAACAAGTCCCCATAAATCTTATACACTAGACCATTAAAGCAGCAGGTACATGCAGAGTCTCACAAACAGCACTAGCCCCATTACTTTGCTGCTTTGTGTAAAAATTAAAAAAAATCTCTACTCATTTTACCTGTCACAAGTCTGGGCCTGTCAATCATACTCCTTCATTCTGTGTCCAGATGTGAGAATTAGACATTTTTAAAATTTCCACATCTTTCCAGTTTCCATAGTTCCAGTTTTTAAATATACAGCAGTTACCTAAAGGGGAAGACCCATAAGTTTTGTTTCCTCATGTTGATTTGAGATATTTTATCTCCACTCTCCAAAATCCTCCCACAGCAACATAAACTTTTTTTTTTTTGTAATACAGTAATATAATATTGCATGTTTGGCTGATTTTGCATCAGACTGCATTCTGTGCTTGTTTAAGTGGGTTAATACTGTGGTTGTTATAATGTACATCTCTTGTGTACTTCAGCTCACCCCTGGTTGACAGAAATTACAAACTAATTGTGTGCCTTTCTCTAATGGACGTTCTACATTCTCATTTGTTGCTATGTAATTTGTTGCTGTGTAATATCCTGCGCTGCTGGTTATGCAAGAACCTCTCTCTGTCTCTCTCTCTCTCTCTCTCTCTGTCCCTTTTGACTGTGCCTTGCACTGTGTGTTTCCACTGCTGCAGTGTGGTTTCCTGGTGGTGGCTTTGTTCCCACTGCTCTTGGAGAGCAACAAAGAATGCCTGAAGATGCCAGTCAAGCTCTCAACCGATTCAATTAGGTGGTTGAATGAAATCCGCAGGTGGAGAACCATCCAGACAGCCAGATGGATGTGGGGAGAGGATGTTTTTGCTCTAATTAATCAAAACTCTTTTCAGTCTAGTTCCACTTCCAAGCAGCTCCCACAGACGTCCTGGTCAATTTGGCATTGGTTGAAGGCTTGCATAACTGGAGCACCAGTGACTTCTACCCAGCAAACTTTCCTTGTTTCTGTCCCACTTACATAACAGGTTGAGCCCTCAGTAGTAGAGTGGTTGATGTCATACTGACAGGCCATATGGAGCTCTGCATCAACCCATATAAATATCTTTCATTGAAGAGAAAGCTGCAGACTAAAACTAGAAAACTGGACAACATTACATCAATATTATACATATATTATACAATATTATACAAGTCTGACCATTCCATTATTAGGACCGTATATCATTTGTGTCTGTGTCTGTCCAACAGCGGCTTGATCAATTTCTCCACCCCACCCCACCCCCCCAACAAAAAGTAACTGCCCACCCCTGCTCTACACTCTCAGAATACAGTGCCCGGTTGCATAAACTTGTGGTAAGGATTTCCTTAGGATGTTGTAAGGGAAACTTTTAATCTCTAAATGTTTGAACTATTTAAAGCTGTAATATTTCTATATTATAATGTCTAAAAATCCTAGCCATAGGTTACATATTTTGTTGAGTTGTGTATTGACATTATCCTAAACAGTCTAGCAAACTCAGAATTTTTTTATTTATTTATTTACCTGTTACCAGGCAGGTCAGTCTCAGCAAATCTATCAACCACAGTCGTTATGGTTTATGTTTATCCTGCTAATGACAAATCAACAAACTGAATCTCTATAACTTCTATTGTTTTTGTTGTTAAGCTCTCTCTCTCTCTCTCTCTCTCTCTCTCTCTCTCTCTCTCTCTCTCTCTCTCTCTCTCTCTCTCTCCTCTCTCTCTCTTGGCTGTCTGTGCCCCATCCAGACCATTTAGATCCGGATCATCGTCCCACAGGAGTTCCAGCCTCTCCTCCTCCCTCCCTTTCTCCTAGTTTGCATGCTATCATGTCTCTCTCTCCCTCTGTTTGTTTGTTCTCTCCTGTCTGTGAATGCCGTGCTGCCTTCTGTGTTTGTGTGGCCTGTCCTCCATGAGGAGGTTGTGTGACCCAGGTTCTATCAGTGTTGTACCACCCAAAACCGCTCAACGTCCTCCTGGATCCATCCTCTTCGCTCATGTTTTACAGTCATATTAGTATGTCTGTTCACCCCTACAGATGAATCTCTTTTCTGTTGCACTTTGTCAAGTTTTTTCCTTTTTTTCCCCAGTAAAGGGTTTTTATTTTGGAGAGTTTTTGCCTCAGCTGAATCGAGGGTCTAAGGACAGAGGAAGTCATGTACTGTACACAACTTCATTAAAGACAAAATAAGCGGTTATAACATTTATGAATTTATGAACTTAAAAAAACACCGGACCTATGTTACATGTTTTGTTGTGTTGTGTAGTTACATTATTCCAAATGTTTCCACATATGGTCAAACCCAGAGAAATCTGTAATTTATTCATGTAGTCAAGGTAACAGTGTGTCTCCTTTTAGCCACTAGTTGCTATAACTTGAGATACATTGGATACAAAATTGACATGTAAGTCATGTCCTATTAGATTAGTTTTTCATCTGCAATTGAGTTTGTTTAACAATGACAGCAAAGGCTTGTTTTAATGAGAGAAAGATTTATAGTGGCAAAACTTACATATTGTACTGTTAACTATTTTTATTAGCCTACTTGGAGGTAGTAAAACAACCTGTTAACAGAAACTGACATATTCTGATCTCATAAAGATTTTATGATGGATGTGATTGCAAACAGTTCATTTTTATTTATTTATTTATTTATTGTACACATTTAGCAGATACAGAGCAATGTTAGAATTTATTTTGAGTTTTGTTTCTGGCCATGTGGCAAATACAATTCTAATATTCACTCTCCTTTAACTCAGTTTTGATCTCCACCAGCACCTGAGGGAAATATCATCACTAACTCTGCCTGTCTGTTTGTTTGATGTGGGGCAAATAGATCTTAAATACTGGGTGCTCTACACTCTCTAGTATGCTCACAAAAGTATGAAAAGTCACCATGAATCCACTGTTGCTGGATGCCTCAAGCCAGTGGGATCATCGCCAAGTTCCCAAACACACTGATGAATGAGCTCAGTTGATGACATAAGAATACAAGATCACACGTCTCATGTAACTTTCAAATTAATTTGGCTCAACATGTTTCTGTCGTGATCAGAATCAGAAAAACAGGTTGGTTGCCATGTTTTCACACATGGGGACTTTTCTTTGTGTTGGTGTTGTGGTGCATAAAAGGTAAAATGTATAGAATAAGACAGTTGAAACCATAGTGTTTAATATGTATTACCTGTTGCATAACAAAGAATGAAACGTGTCCCTTAACTGGCCAGCTCTGGCCTACAGAGGATAAGTATGCCAGCATTTTTCTAAGATGGTCTTGTTGTGGAGCTCTTGTGACATAACCCACCATGATGCATACTGTCCAAATGGGACAAGGGAAAGGTTGTCTAAGGGGACAGAATATGACCTCGCTTTTGTCCTTTGAGACAAAAAGGAGGCATTGTCTTCTCAGACTGACTGAGTAGAAAGTAACAAACCCACTCACTGCTCCTTGAACTGGCTCCAGGGACAGTGGGGAGGCTTGTTCCTCTGTGTAATCTGTGTAGATGCTAATGTTCAGATTCTCTGCACTGTGCTGACCTTTGCAAATGCCTGGGTGCTGATCTTCGTCATGAAATCAAAGCTGCTCTTGAGAAACTATTATAATCATCGTCCTCTTCACCCAACAATGTTGCTCTAGTTGCAGTTGAAATTTGTGAGCTTGTGTAAAAGTAAATCTAGACAATTAATTCAAATATCATCAAGTCGTACCTTACTTTCCTCTGTGCTAAAATAATTATGCTGGTAAATTAATTTAGAAAAGTCTGTTTTTTTGTTTTTTGTTTTTTGTTTTTTACCTGTTTGTGGAAAGAGTATTGAAAATCTGTACTCAAGCTGATGTACTCCTACATTACTAAAATATTACTCTGGTGTTAAAAATACTCAAGAAAAAGTACAATATATTCTTCCAAACAGCTACTCAGAGTACTAGTTATGTTTTAGCTGATGATGTTCAATGCCTTTTCAATAGCATGCATTCAATCGAAAGGGGTTTCTGTGTTTCTGCATTTTTTGTTTGTTTGTTTGTTTGTTTGCCATCCATATGTCGTGGATTTTATTGTCCTGTTTGACATCAGATAGGCTACAAAAATGCGGATGAAAGATTTGGCTATTTTTGGCAAAATCTGACTGTTGTAGTCATCTGAAACAATAAATTCCTCTTTGTGTGCTATACTGACAAAGAAAGCTGCGTGTGCAGCTCACACCCAAGTTGCTGTGTACCAGCACCCTGGCTTTGGCCAAAACATAGCGTTACATGACAAATATCGCACGCACCCTGGCTACACAGAGGTGGAGACCAAATCCAAGCTGAAATAGCCTGTAGTTCTTCCTCAAAGCTGCAATATGTAATATTTATGTAATTTATCCAAGGTAATAGTGTAAGCCATTGCTAGCTTAGTTCCTATAGCCTCCAGGAAAACACGGGATACATCACATACTCCAGAGAGTGAGAAAGGAAGTCTGTGAGTGTGACTAAACATAATGTGAATAAAACTATATAATACCAATCCCACAATACCTTGTCCATGAACGTCATGTCAGATAGATTGTCATCAGTAACTCCCATGATCCCACTCTATTTCATGACGTCAACAAACTATGTCTATCGTTATTGTTTTAATGTGAGAAGGAGACCCCTAATGACAGAACCTAAATATTGTGCTACATCTACATCACTGTGACAGCACTGGACGCAGGAACAACAACAGATTTTGAAGCAGGAGAACAGTTTCTTGGTCAATAAAGCAGCACTGAGGGCTTTATTGTTTCCAACTGTATCCACATTAAAAATTTCACCTTAAACTTTGAATTGTAGACCTCCTTTGTAGAAAATTGTAATTTAAAAGTAACAAAGTAGATTTTGAGTAGTTTTGTAACACATACCTAAGTGCTGTGCAAGTGAAAAAAAAAGACTTAGTCTGAGGAATTGAAATAGCTATAATTTGTTACTTCCACCCTTCTACGAAGTCTCAAAAAAGTGCTTTCTACTTGAGTTTCCCATAGTTTAACACTTGTTTTCAACATCTAGTAACTCTTTACTTCCCCTGTTCTCTGTTTATACCACTGACTGCAGATCTGGAGGATCACACACGTAGCACACGAGGGTACGAGCAGTTTACTGACCCCCTGTTCTGCATGTTCCAAGCCAAATGAAGATCATTGACATCATCTTACAGGAGACTGACACTACCAGGTGCACCGGTCCGATTTACGTGCTCCGTCTGCGGACCTCCACAGTCCTGTTCTTATGCGTCTACGTTTCACAGCCTTTCCCCCTTGACTCACAGAGGTCACAAGGGTTAATGACTGAGGTTACCTAATGCACCATGCCAACATGTGTCAGCAGCGCATTCACACTTTCCAGTGACAGTATTGTTGTGTTTGCCATGCCGGCTCCTTCCTTCTCTGGTGCAAATGTGTGTCTCATTGTCAGTGTGTGTTTGAGCATGTGTGTGTGTGTGTTTTCTCTCACATGGGTGGCGGTGCATCTGTGTTTTTCCCACAATGTGTCAACGGCGTAAATAAATGGGATAAATTAAAATAGAAGCTGACATTGAGGAGAGGAACTGAAATTGGGTTGGGTCCAGAAAGCAAACACTTTCAGACACAGGAGGTACCCCCCCCCCCCGTCTCTCCCCCCCCCGTCTCTCTCACCAGCACACACACGGGCACAGGCACACACAAACTGCAAAACCTTCTGGCTGGATTGAGTGTCCCTCTAAAGCATTTCTCTATTGATATCTGTCTGGAGCCTTGCAGCTTGTCTCCCGCCACTGTCTCTCTCTCTGCAGACCAAAGTTCATGACCTGTTATGTAACTCGCATCCTAAACCATTGTACTAGTCAGAAGAACATGATTGGACCTAAAAAAAGATGTCTTTTTTTTTTAATAGAAGATGCAATCACCATTATTGTCACCTCAATCAAACATTTTGCACTGTGCAAAAGGACTTGGACTTAGACAACTTGAATGTCCTCTGAGACACAATTTGTGGTACAACACAAAACATGTAGATGCATTAAACATGTAAAAACATTAAAGTCATAATATGCAACATTTAACGAAAACAATGTATTGACTCATGTGACGTAATTCCTCTCAATAATCACTTATGACCCTCTAGAAGCATGCAGTGACCCTGAGAGAGCGACCCTGCCCTCTGCTTGTATTTCCTTATTTTCTGTCATTGTTTTGCCGTGCTTGGGATGTTTCACCAACACAAAAAACAGTGATATCTGATTTAGGAGAAGCTGGGACAAATTAGTCTCATCTACTCACTCTACCTTTAAAGAGGGATCAACACTTATATGCCAGGGCTTTCTGTGTATAAATTTCTCCATGCTACGGTGGATGAAGTGCATGAATATTTCAAAGTAACAGTACTGCAATGGATTTACAATTTAACTTATAATATGAATGCTGTTCTGTAAAGAGAATTTTAATATTGAAAATGGTCCAGGTCTGATTACTCCAATATTGAGGAGTTCTAAATAAAAAAATGCATCATATTTCAAGATTTTGTCACAGATTTTGAATGTTAAATCTGAATCCGCAGTTAGTAAGCTGCCAGATAAATGCAATAACTGCTAGGTTAAAAAGTACCTTTCCCCACGTTTTCTACTTTTTTTCCTCACTTATAAATATTGATCTTGAACCTGTATAGGATGCCTATGTTTTGGCACATTCGTTGTCTTGATTAAATGGATAACTGCACAATGGTTTGAGTTTGCAACATAGTGAGATAAGTACCTGTATGGATGAAATATGTAAATAAATAAAAAGTATTTTTAAAAAGTATCTTTTCCCTAAAGTACAAAGTATAATAAATTAGAACTACTCAACTAACCAGTACACTAAAAGTACTGTTATTGCAGTAGTAGATACACTTATTTTTCCTATCTGGTGACCCAGGTGCTGTGAAACTCCCCTTGTTGCCTTGTTGCCATGGCATCCAACAGCTACTTCCGGAGTGGTGGGCCAATCAGAGTCGTCTGCCAAAACTGGAAAACGCTTACTTGACAGCGAAAGGGGACTCCGACAAGCAAGTGCGCATTACGAGGTAACTATTTTTTCACAGTTTTTAGCCCATAGCCTGATATACATTAAACTGTTGTGATACTTTAACGCAGCTGAGTTGCAAAATAACGAGAATGGCATGGACTTTAGCCAAAGAAAAAGAACCGACCGGTTTTGGCTCATTTGGCCCTGGTCAGCACCAACTATAGCTACGTAACCAAAGTTAGCGTTAGCTAGTCGGTGTTACATTTTTTAAGCTAAGTCAGCGGTGGCTGGTTTTAGCCTGAGTAAGGTCAGAAGCAGAGTGTGAGAAATAGAAGATATGGACGAGGGGTAAATAATAAATGTAGTAATGATTTTGTAGTGATGAAAAAAGCAGTCCAAAGACAGTAAAGCCAGTTATGGTTATAGTTAAAAGTTCACCTGGTGGCTCGGTTGGTGGAACGTGCATCTCATGTCCTCCTTCACTTGACTGCTTTGGAAACCTTGGGGATGCCTGATAATGGATAGGACTTACATAACATAGGCTATAATGAGTATTCCCCCACACCGTGCTCTGACTGGTTTTGCTGGCCTTGCGTCTCCCATGCTGTGATGGTTTCAGCGTCATTGAAAACTGAAGCCTGGTGGGTGCATGGATGATGACAAGCTGGCTTCTCACTGAAGATAAATTTTAGCACCACATATTTCACAGGCACAACTCATTTTCTTTCCAATGATCTCCCACAGCACACGGGCCCACTCTGACACAAACAAAACAATGTTTTATGGCAGTTGTATAAAGACAGATATGTTGCTAAGAAAAGCCAAGCAGCCGTGTTATACATAAAAAAAAAAAAAATTAAAAAAAGCCAAATATTCTCTGGATCTTACATGTTCTGGTGTTCTCTCTATATTGTACTCCGAACTGAATATATTTGTGTTTTTGACTGTTGGTCAGACAAAACAAGCTATGTGAAGTGTGTCTTTTTTGACATTGGCAGGAACAAAGACATTAATTCGATTAATCAACACAGAGTAATGATGAATGAAAATAATTGTCAGTCGAAGTCCTAATGATGAAGAAGTCCAGGAGAAGAAAAGCAGGATTTGTCCACCTGATTTCACCAAAATACTTTATATTGCATCCAGATGTTCTGTACCCAATGACAATGACCTGAATATTTGACTTCTTTTCATTGAATGTAGTGTTTCTTTGTATTATGGAGAGATCTCTCCTGACTCTTGGATGACTTTTAAGACTTCATGTGATGGAAAAACCACCATGCTTTTCGTGAAGTGGCACTTCCACATACATATATAGGCATTGCAGCAGTTCTAGCCTTTGTGGTGCTGTTTCTAATTCAGATATCACAAATTCTGCACGCTCGCATCATCTGACTCTCTGCCCCCTGTAGGCAAGTAGCTTTTTGCAATCAATCACTCAGCCCCTGCTAATCTCGCAAACCTCTGATCTGAGAGCTCTTATTACACACACTCATATGCACTGCTATATCTACAGGCATTGTACTAACCGGGTTTTAGTGGCTTTAACTGGGAAACCAACCAGGGTACTTTTGATAAGTTTGATATGTTTTTTATCTATATGTATCTGACCTGAATTGATTTACCTTTTAAGGGCATTTTTTAGTGCCCCTATGGATAGGTCTACTCTGGACACTTAAAGTTGTCACAGAGACATGGTCACATACTTCTGCCTTGACTTGCAGGCATATTAGGTCACACTGAGATGATTAACCAGCCAGTGAGCTCTGGCTTAGTGATGGAAACATTCTTTGAAGATGGGTGTCATAGACCAATACAGATGTACTGTATATAAAAACACCCTTTGATTAGATTACCTAATCATTGTTCAAGGGTAATATTTTTGTCTTGACTTCCATGTCAGGCAAGTGGACCAGAAATCTACTTTGTTTTACTTAGTTTTACTTGTCCTTATACAAATTATTTTATTTATTAGTGATTATCAAATATTGCCTTCAGTGAGCCATGTTAGTGTGGTACTGCATATCCGGGGCAGTCCTGCAATCGCCTTGGAGTACGCAGTGAATGGCTTTGCATTTTTTGAAACATCAAACTTTATGGTAATTGGTTTTGTGATTACATGACTTGCCTCAGCATTCGTGTTTCGTACAACCACTGGCTCTGGAGGAGGGGTTGACAGCAGCCCTCTTAGCTGCCGTGCAAGTGAGATACTGTCTACTCTTGTTATGGCAACTCAGGAACATTTTTGGTAAACTTGATGTGGCTGTCAAAAATGCAATACATAGTTGGAGTTCTGCCCACAACCTCTAACGCAACCCAACTAGAGTCCTGAAATTCTTTCTTGTGCTTCAGCTCATACAGTTTGTCTTCATTCTCTGCCATTTTCTTGTGAGTGTCGGATCAATTCTAGGAATATGCAGCGCTCAACAGAGATGAGAAGGAAATACGATGGATCACTGCTTAGTGACTTCCATCATCAGCTCAATTAAAAAAACACAACAACAACAACAAAAACAAAACAAAACAATGTGTTTAATTGTTTTTTACCACTTGGCCAGTTTGGCAAGTTGCTACATTTACTAGCCCAAAGTGGCATTTTACTTGATCAGGGCAAGCAGGCAATACTTATTGTTGGGCCCTGCTAATACTTCTCCCAGTCTGTTTGCCTTAAGGTAGGTGGTTGTTTCATTAAAGACTAGTCCATATCCCCAGAAGAGCTTCCCTCTGAGATCAAAATGCAGGGAGAAATAGACACTTGACACTGGATATGGACAGGACGACACCACATCGGCGTTGTGTTGTGGAGAGAAAGTAACACTGTGCCGGCGCCTCATGTGAGGCTCAGGTATCGATGCGTGGTCTTGGCCAGTAGCCAGCATCACTTCTTTGACCTTTCTGAATAATTCAGGTACTTACCCAAATCCAACAGGTTGACTGTGAGGGCTGTCTTCTCCTTCATGACTGGGACTTACCAGTGAGTCACCATGTCTCAGTCATGGAAAGTGTGATGAGTTTTAATCCTGAGACTGCATATGATAATCTCCTCAGTGGCTTAATATTTCTGATGAGTAGCTGTGAGGCCAGTTTGACAGGAGAAGTATGGTTCTCTAAGGTTCAGCTTTGAGGTGAATTGCCAGCCTGTGCCAGGGAAACCAGTTGGACAGAGACGGAGAGCATGGTATTTGTCATTGAGAGGGCACTGAGCATGAAGCTGTTCCATTCGATGAGTGGCTGACCTGCTCTGAGTAGCCGCTGTGGCACAATCCCGGCCTTTGGTCAGCTACATTCCTCTCTCCACCTCACTCCCTCGAGCTCACATCCTACCATCCAGGCAGACTCTCATTAAGTGCCCTTTGGTTGAGGGATTACTGAGTTTATATTTAACCTCTTGACTGTCAGAGCAGTTGTTAGCATCCATATTAGAATCCATATCTGTGTCCGTCTGGCGTCGACTCCCAACACTGTCTCTCCACATTTTCAGCCTGTCACAAAGACTTCTCTCCCATTTGGTAATACAGTCACTCTTTTATCTATTTTTGCCAAAGCAGGACCTAATTTCTCCCTGTGAAGTCTCCAGCTGTGGTTCACATGCAGGACCTGGACATTCAGAGAATTAGCACTTCACTGTTTCCATCATTTTCCTGCACCTGACTAGTCAGGCATCAGTTTTTTATATTTATATTTGTTTGGCTGACTGCACTCAGTGTGTATGTTTCATACCTTGTGTGACACTAGTTGTGTGTGTGTGCATGCACTGTGTTTGAGGAACATACTGTTCCCTTCCTACTTGGCACAAAATATTTGGGCAGAGTGAATTCTAATTTGTCACTGACTCTTTGAGAGTTCAGTGGGTTTTGGCCTTTGGAGAAATGCACTTAAGCAACTCCTTCATGGTGAAAACACTGTCAGGGTAGAAGAGGTCAGTGGCATGGAAACAACAGTTCTATTTTTAGGGATTGGTTTTGTTTGTGTCTGTGTGTGTTTAGCCTGTTTGACCTTTTTGTTTTGTAACATATGAACTGTCATAGAACTCTGAAGTGGTGTTCATGTGTTCCTCTCTCTTTTGCAGGTAGACAGAGCCTTGCAGGGGGGTGTCCTTCAAGCACACCAAGCCAGGCCAGTGGTGTGATGAGCTTCAGATAGGCAAGGGCTTCTTTGGACTCTTACTTGAGAGCAGACACAACCATAATAAAAATCATAATTTTAATAGCTTTTTCAATTAAAAATGAAAAGTGTGATTCAGAAATAATGTCAAAATATGATTGACGTATCATGCAATCTTATATAGAACAATCACTCTGCACTATGCACTGATATACCTGTCTGCCTCTACCATTAATCCACTGCTCTACTAGTGTTTTACTGTCTGCCACCAGTCTTCCCGATCTCCACCCTGTCGGCTCTTTCTCTACCTCCCCGTCTGACCCTGACTGTGTCTCAGGTGTGGTGTTACTAGGGCAGGTCATGTTAGTGTTATATAAGTAAAGTTTGGACTGGCCAGTACAGACAGCCCAGATCAGATATTTGGGCTACTGTGTCCTCTGCACAGATGTGAATTCAAACATCCTCACTGGGGGGTAAAAATGAGCCAGTCCTTATATGGTCCACTGCATTGTAACTAATGTAACTAAACACCAGGCAGTGGGGAAAGTCCATACAGATGCCAAATATTATCCTGGCTCTGAGTAGAGATAAGTGGGGGTTGGACATTGTAGATGGTTTTGGACACCAAGTTGGTATGCCCTGTTTTATGACTGATATAAATTCTTCACAAGGAAGTCATCAGAGGGATAGACTCTGTGACTGATTTAGAAATTAAAGTTATGCGACCTTCTGTTAGAGGTTCACCAGCATGTCCATGTCTCATAATATACATGTTACATCACAGCTGAGATGATCTGACAGAGGCAATTCTCTTTACAGCTGCTACACCTGGCATCATTTGGTAAATTGTATTTATTTGTCAAGCTTTACATCTTGAACCATTTAAAAATAATTTAAAAATAAACTTTGTTATAGCTGATGCAGCAATTTGTGCTGATACTTTGACAAGGTGTCAATTAGTTTGGAGCCAATAAATGTTCAGGAAATGGCTTGTTCCACAAAAATAAAATACATCCAGTCTGCATATCCCTATCTCCAAACACAATGGATTAAGAGGCACTTTTCTCCTTCTTAATTAACATTAACACCAACTAATTAGAATTTGGTCAGACAAGAACATATCAACCAACCAACCAACCAGAACGTGTCGGCTCTACTGTTAAATTTTTGTGCAGTCAGTCCTAGATAAAATAATTTCACATTTTAACTTGTCTACAACTCCAAAGCACGTTTTTGTATTTTTGTTACTTTGTGCAAATACTGTCTGGAATCCAGAGATCAACAGGATAATGGGGTGTGTGCATGCATTCTGTTTGCAGGTGTGTACTTTCAGCAGTGTTGCATAGAAGAGTCTGCAGTATTTTTCCATTGTACATCATTTAGCTGCCCTTTGTTTCTGTCTCTCTGTGGACCTCAGGTGTTCTTCAGTCAGCATATTGGAACAAGGCCAAGCTTTTCCTATCAGCACGCACTCAGAAACCATCATCAGGCCCAGCACCCCAAACCCCAGGAGTTTCACCGACCTCTCTACCACCCTGCTTCATCACCTGCACTGCTCATTATCAAGGTACAGAATTTTAGCTCAGTCACCAGAGGAGAGTCAGAGAGGTATCTAAATTTTAAAATATGTGATAGATGAGATGTTAATGGGAGTTACTGCAGTGGACTGCAGGTGATGGGAAGCGCTGTGAGGAAAAAAAGTGCACAGATTCAGTTTTGTCCAATAAAGAAAATTTACTTCTTTTTATGTCAGTTGTAGTGGATTGAATGCTGTCTACATGATGTCAGATGGCTGGGTTGGCAGCCAGTTTGAGTGTATAAAATGCTTGTTACGGTGGATAAATGCTGCTATTTGGGGGAAGAATTGAAGACTGGATGTTCACTTGACAAAGCGATTGTAATGAGGGCTGCATTAGTGCAGCAAGGGGTGTAGATTTTGCTGAAGGGAGTGTGGGGGTGTCTTCGGAGGGGGATATGGATGGGCTCTTCTCTAATCCTATGACATGTGCGCTCTTCCTCACGTGCACGCACAAGAACTGCAGTGCAGAGCTGCCTATGGCACAGAAACATGCTGTACTGCTGCCAACGCAGCCCACACTGCTTTGTATCAACAGCCAACATCCCAACCCACGCAGTCTGTAAACACACGGTGCATTTCATCACAGACCTCACTATAAAGCTTACTCCTGTTTCTCACCTGGGGTACAGTAGAGTTTTATGGCTCTTCTAAGAGTCACCCTCTTTTGCCCTGCTAAGATAACACATACAGCTTCCACCATAAGGCCCCAGTAAATGATGCCTCTTCCTATAGTATGATAGCAGTGGGTGGCCGCAGTAATTATAGGAATCATGGTTTTCCTCTTGACCTACTTACAGTTTCACTACTAATGCTGCCATATTTGGGTTCCAATAGAATTATATGAAATAATATCATTAAAATAGTCCTATAAACATGTGTTTTTTTGGATAAGCATAATGAATATATTAATCTCTTGCAGTGGGAATATTTGAGGAGTTTAAAGTTAAGAAGGAAAAGAAAAGCTGGTTGATAATTAATTTAATAATCAATTAATTGTTGCAGCTCTAAATCCCAATCACGATTTTAGCTTCCCACAGTTAAATGATCAGGATCATCTGCAATATTTATTTATTTATTTTTGGGTGGGGGTGCTTTTGCCTTTTATTCATAGGACAGCTGATGATATGACAGGAAAGGGGGTAGAGAGAGAGAGGGGATGACACACAGCAAATGGGCCGCAGGTGGGGAGTTGACCCAGCAGCCGCTGCAGAGGACTAACAGCCTCAGTGCATGGGGCGCACACTCTACCAACTGAGCTGTAGGGGCACCCCAATCATCTGCAATATTGACGTTTAAAATGCTTGCACTGCTCAAAGAAAACCCTGCTGTGTATCATGTAAAATGCTGCTAAAGTAAAAGCCAGCCACCCTGCAGCAGCACCCTGTGTAAAATTTCCTCAATGCTGCGGCTGCCGTCCAGACTAGAAAAGTAATATATAACAGACAGCAGACAGGCAAAAAGAAAGTCAAATGTCTGTAGAGGGTGAAGAGCTCGCCTCTTGAAACAGATCATCCATTGTTTGGAAGTATTTTCAATTTAGTGCAAACCATGTTAAAAGTAGAATCAGTAGGATGTATCCGGGCTGTTCATAAATGCACCAGAAAGAAGAGTGTCACATACCGACCTTTTTGGGTTGGTCCCAACATCTTGAACACAACAAAATAATGAGACAATAATGAAATAAAAAATACAAGCAGGTACAGCCACCACCACACACTTGATGGTGGTTATTTTAGTTTACTTTATTAGACAAAGAATATATACAACATTGTCAGGGATAACACAGTAAAGTCCAAGATTTATTTCCATCGTGGTCCCTGATGTTCCATCAAACTGTCCTCATCACAGGGTGCTCCTGTATCTCAGTTGGTAGAGCATGTGCCCCATGTACTGAGGCTGTCAGTCCTCTGCAGCGGCCGCCAGTTTGATTCCCACCTGTGGACCTTTGCTGTGTGTCATTCCCTCCCCTATCACCTTTCCTGTCTGCTCTTGCTATCCAATAAAAATATCCAAAATCCATAAAATTATCTTAAAAAAAAACAAACTATCCTAGCAACAAAAAGATGGAGCCAGCCATTCAGTGTCCTTGACAGGAGACACACCAGGGATGTGTGCAATTAGTCGAACATACAATTAAACGTTGCTATACTCACTAGTCAGTACCGGAAACACTAGTTGGTTAAACTATTTATCAATATTTTATTTATGCACAATGTCAGTTAACTGTTACCACTAAGGTGTTATGCAGCCGCCCGCCACTAGTTGGGGCTGCGGCCCCACCAGACAGCAGCCCCTCGCTCGCCATACGCTCGTAAGCATGTATGCCTCAATCGTAGCACGCATTTCTGTGGGATGTAAAGTACGATTTGGTGATTGTAGACTGTGATTAACGCCTTCTAAATGGCTCTTAATGCAAACAGTATTTTTTGGACAGTGTTTGACATTATCAATAATGAATTGTGCTCAATTTTAACTGTTTACTGAGTGTTTTCTTACTGTTAGACTAGTCGACTAATCTAAATAATTTTTTTCATTAAATCAACAGGGAAATTAGTCGCCTAGAAGCCGCTGTAGCTGAAAGAACTTTTAGTGGGTCACAAATTATGTCTGAAACGGATTAATTTTGTATGAGTCTACTCATTATTTTTTGGGAAAATGTTGCACAATATGCATAGGCGTCGACTTAAGTTGAACACTGGGGGGGCAAAAAATATCGGTGTATATAATGTTGATAAATTGAGGGGAAGGGCTTAATATTTTCCCAAAAATGACACATTATGATCGCTTTAGTCTATTATGTGGCGATATTAATAATTAGACAGAAGAACATAATTTCAGCATTAATTAACATTATAATGAACATAATACTCTGCATGCTGTGAGCAGCTTGACCTTTGCTTCGGCTGCATGAAAGGATGAAATACCAAATTCAGTCTGTGATCTGTCGCTGTTTGACTGAACAGCCTCATGGAAGTAATACTTTACAATTCTTCATATTTTAAACTAACAAAATTCGTTAAAACAAGTCTCTAATAAAGTTCTCGCTCACTTTGTGTCAGGCTTTGGGTGGATTCTTTAGGAGCTTTTGTCATCCTTCTTCAGTGAGGGGTTGCCTTTTGTTACAGCCAACTGCTGAAGGATGTATGAAAAAGTGTTATGGATGTATGAATTCACTGTCCTTGAAACTGTGGGCTTCACTTGAAATTTCATCTGATAAAACCCAAAGACCCCCGGGGATGGCACCTATGATTGTATGCCTTTAACCAAATACAAATCATAAGCAAAGAGTGCATGAGATGACTTGTGTTTGTACTGCAAAAACCCATAATTAACTTATTTAACTACCTGACAAAGCACCACAGACTGCAGTACTGCATGTTGTTAACCTTATGTCACTGAATCCTTGTTCTTGTCCAGCACCAACTCAGACATCCATAATACTGATGCTGTACAGCACATCATTGTATGATTGTAGCACAGTGTGAAAGAGAGAGCAGTGTTCTGTTGATGTAATTTTGGGCAAAAGGTTTTTGAAAAAATTTATTTCTATTTTGCTGCTAATTAATGCAGTGTGAATAAGAACCAGTCTTATTTTGATACACAGATTTGTACACTAACAAGAATGTAGCACAACATGGAAGTGAAAGCAGTGCTCTGTTTATGTAAATATGAAAGTGCAAAAAAAAAAATGTCCCTAAAATCCATAATCATTGTAAATCATCTTGATCTCATTATTGATCAAAATAAATGACGCACCATCAAATTGAATTTGGTTTAAGTTGCCAGATAAGTCAGGTCCAATAAGGAATAAATAAACAAGCCTGCATCTGCGCAACACCACAAGCATTTCGTGGGTGACAGATTATTTCCCTGTTTTATGTTCCTTGTACTTCAGATCAGATGCAGCCTGCACTGCCAGCAGAGTGAACAGCAGAGCCAAACCATCCAGAAATGTGTCACAGTAGCAACACTTGTGTCTAATAGCCTCAAGCTGCTCTCGTTTCAATCACAACAAATGCATGAGATATGGTGTGTGTGTGTGTGTGTGTGTGTGTGTGTGTGTGTGTGTGTGTGTGTGTGTGTGTGCGTGTGCGCGCGTGCGTGCTCAGTTGCATTTGCTGTGCAGTTAAAGCGTATGTTCTTGTATCTGAGGTCAATGTGCACCAAGCCTCTAAGTTGCTGTAGCTGCACTCCGTCTTAGAGCCTTATATTACTGTATTATGTTTTTGCACGTGTGTGGACTTTTTCCAAGGATTAATATTCATCTGGCTGGCAGTCAGCAGGAGCTGTGTGCCTTCTGCAGGCTGAGTTGATTTACAGTATTAAGTGTCCTGGATGAAGCAGTTGCTTGTCTTCTCACCCCAATGATCACATTTCTTTTGATATGATAATCAATTTTCAATGCCATGGCCTCACATTTCCTTCTTCTATCCTATAGTAGGCTCCAATCGTTCTCCCACCATTGAAATTGTATTTTTCCTTCATCTTTTCCTTCAGTGACCCAGTTTTACCTCATCCAATTTTCTTCTCATATTTCCTTTATATTTGTTTTTTATCTGTAATTCCTGGCTTTCTTATGAGTATGGCTGTGTCCAATCCTTTTAAAGACATAATAGACACACATAGTCATTATTGTGGTGGTCAACCCTTTTTGGTAAGAAGTAACTGCATCCAAATGCTGTTTGGATGAAACTCCGTTCTAGTATGAGTGTCTGGAAAGAGCTGGCGCGTTACACTGAGGGCATGCTATTGTGTTTATGTCAGTGTCCAGTTTTTAATAGTATGTGATAAGGTGTATCAGTGCTGTTATTTATGGTAAGAGAGGTGTGTGTGTTTATATTTGGTGTGAGAGATGTGCCAAAGTGTTAAAGGATATGTGCAGCGCCCCTCCATCCTGTCATCTCACGTGAGGTGATGGATGCATGAGATGACACACTTTGACAGGGGGAAAATGCCAAGGATTCACATGCGGTATTGACACAAACCCATGGGCACTCTCATGCACACATACACACACGCTAAATGGATCAATATCATGAGATTTTCCGATCTGAAAGAAGATGGTGTTGTCTAGAAAGAGGCACCTGCTTTGATCCGCCCTACACACAGGCTCTCCAACTTGTCAAAGGCGAATGCTCTGTTAGCAGCCCTGTGTATTATTGGATCCACTGTTAACTTTACTATATGCAAAAAAATGGCAATTTATTTAACAATATTGAATTTCATCCCAAAATACACAAATTTAAAATACAGCACTGGCACATGCTGTCACTCACAGTAATTGACAGGTCCTGAAATATACTGACTAATCTCTATAATTTGCATGTGAATGGACAATGTAGGCAAGGGACAGGATTTTGATATTGCATGTGTCCTGGTTTTTGTTTGTAGTCCATTTGTAGTCCGAGTAAAGATCAATGAAGTTTTAACACACTTTTGTTCCATGCAGTTATACAGTCAAATAAGGGGGAATGCATTGCATCGGCCAGAATGCAATGTTGGAACCCACTGGCTTTTATCTTAGCCCTTTTTAATTAATTTGCACTCATATGTAGATATCTGTTCATAGCGCTTAGCTGCACTTTCATCTGAATATCTCAACTTGCTCATTGGACTGTAAACAACAATGACAGGTGCATGGAAGAGGGAGTTTTGGCCTGGATATTCATTATACTGGAGGCCCCCAAAAATAGACGTAGATCCAATCATTGATGTTTTGTGATTTCAGATAGAACTCTTTACATCAGTGATATTTATAAATGGAGAAGTGATAATAGGCCATTGCTTTCATTTAAGATGAGTAGAGAAACGCAAAAAGTCAAACTCCTCATTTAAGTATATATAATTTGATTGGATATAAACACTGGCAAAACAGAATATAAATTATATTTGAGTCATCAGGGCAGATATGTACTTGTTACTTGAACATGTACTGTGCAGTTTCAGAAGTGGAGACCTTGTCAGAGGTTGTGTTGTTTGTGCATTTGAAATCCATGGGAAAGCTAAGGTACCTGTGTCTGAAAGGAACTCAACCCAGCATTTCAATACAAAAATGCTTTTAGAGATGAATTACAACTTGTTGGAAATGCCACTGATACTGCATTCAAAACACAAACACAAACAGACCCCCCCCCCCCCCCCCCCCGGTCCCATGATATTGCAACAGGCAAGGGGCAACAGGTTTGGTTTGTACTGGCAGGCCTTCAACTGTCCACACTGTTTCAGTGCTTCATGTAAAACCATCCATGGGGTGTTGAGTGTTCTTGACATACAAATATGTCGAGGGTCCTATCTACATGATTAACCAAACACAGGCTTCAGCCCCTATACAGCAGAGTTAGGGGCCTGACTAGGTGCTCATGATACTGATAGGTTGAAAGGTATCACTTGCTCACACGATGTAACCCAACTCGAAAGGTCCCTGCCAAACACAGAGCAACTATAATGGATATCCTGGGTTGAACTGACGTTTACCTGCCCGCTGCCTTACTCGGTCCAGGCTCATCTGACATTGACACAGCTATGTATACCATGTTACTGTCTCACTTAACTGACCTGTCTAACTTGTGGGCTTATGTGTAAAAAGAAGTTCACAATCAGACTTTAAAAAGAGAAACTATGACATCACATTGTTTCTACACTTGAAACATCTGTTGTTTTCTTCAATTTCGTGGAAAGGACTCTTTTTCTCATTGGCTGCACAACTGTTGGCCAGATTTTGTGATGAGAATAACTTGTTGTTTTCCTCTGAGTTGAATCACAGATTTGTGTTTGAGCATGGTCTGTATGACAGGCAGTCAGCCAGAGGTTTTCTCCAACCAAGCCATAGTGCTGTTGGGGGACAGAAGAGACTGCTCTGCTGTCCTATTTATCAAGCTTCCTAGAAACTGAACTAAAGAGTGGGGGTGAGCCAATACCTTTGACCTTCCTCAGCTGCAGCGGAGGAACTCTGCCAATGACAGGCCCTGGAAATTGTCTGATTGAGCAGAATGCCAGAACCAAAGCAACTTGAGGAATATGGGTTTAATACCAATATTGTTCAAGGCGGCGTATTGAAATGTGAAGTACCAGTATCATGACAACACTAGTTTCCTGTGAAAACATGAAAGGCAGCCAGGGAGGGACTTGTCACAGTAGCCTAGTGTCTGTTAATGCTACCTCTGCACTGCTAAAAGTTGAAGATTGATTGGCAGGTGGATTTCATGAATTACTTGTTGAAATTTGTTGGTTTTACCTTATGTAAGCATGTCATATTTTGTTTTACAGAAAGAAAAAATGTTTCAATGATTTTGATATATAAATACAAGGAATTTTATTTTTTATTTTTTTGTTAAATAGGTGTAGAATATGATTGAATATATGATCTAAAAGGGTTAGAAGGGCATTTTTCATTTCATCTTATTCAAGGATTTCAGAATTTTTCTATGCATTAGAGCTTGCAGTTAAATTCATTAGTCGTGTTGTGCCTTATGTAGCAGTCACTGAATGAGAATCTTGTTCCAGACAGTAATAAAACCACAGTGTCAAGAGGCATTCAGTAGCGTAAGAAGCTGTTAGCAGTTCTCTGCCAGACTAGTGCTGGTGTACCTGCATTGTGTCAATGGACTGAAGCCAGCTGAGTCTCTGTCTAATGATTCTGAGAAGTGTGGACAGTTTAAGCCTGAATCCAGGAAGTGTGTCACGTCCACATCCTTATTTCCTGTTCAGTGTTGCTGAGCTTTACAGCTTTAAGTACTCCCTTAATTCAATGACTCACCAACAGTCACAAACTTTGCCAGTACTACTGGATTAACATGTACTAGAAAGACCTCCTTATACAGTCTTCAAGAGAAACATTGTCAAGACAGGACAGGGTGTTTGCAGCCATCTTTTCTTTTTTTTTGCCAGAATCTAATTACTATTTGGTAAGGTGTCCCTTGCTCTTTGCAGAGTTGGGAGTCAAATTAGTTGGACAGTTAATGTGAACCAGCTCTGTCTGTCCTCTTTCCTCTGAGCACCCACAGTTTTAATCCTCCCAACCTTGTCCTTGCTCCGGGTAGACTTCTCTAAATTCCAAAACCCATGTTTTTTATCAACCATCATCATCTTCACGGTCCAGCCAGCCCAAAGTCCACTTTCTGCATGACATATCTCCAGTATCTATAACATTTGTTGGGTTGAAATTTTTTGCTGTGGTAGCAATAAAAGCATGGGTATATTAAGATTTATGCTGCTCCTGTTTCATTTCAGTGTGCCAGTGAGTTAGCATTCACAGTACCAGGGCCAAGGCATTGGCACAGTTAATGGAATGCAGCCATTAACACTATTAGCCATATATATCTGTGTTTGGCAAGTCAAAGCGTCTGCTTTGAGAAAGGTCTTTTTCTCAATGCACCTATTAATCTCTTCCACTCCACCATTCCTCACAATAGAGCAATTTTTGTCCTTTTTAGGGGGTGGGAGGGCTGTAGGGGAAGACAGAAGGTCAACAGTATATGTCACATAGAAGTGGTATATCTACATCATCTGAAATACGGGAACCTGAAGATTAATTTGAGATGCAGCTCAAAATTTTGGTTGATAACATTTATTGCACAGATTTGGTGCAAATTCTAACATTTTTTTTACCACTCGAGAATTTATAAAAATATTTGGAAAAATCATGCAGTCATGCAATTTGCTATCAAACCTTTTAGCATTTGGGGACTCCTGTAAGAATAGACGGATAATTGATCATAAACCCTATTATTGTCGGTATATGTAAGAGAGACTTCCATTCTCTGAATGCCCCAGGTATCTAGTTCCCAATAGGTCATTTTGTATAGTGAGGTCAAGTTAAAAAACAATGGTCTCTATACAATGAAATGACTTTGATGTGGACTAACATCATCACACATGAATACAGTTGAGCTCAGAGTCTCACCTTTCCATTCATACCCAAATTATGCAATTCCAGTACTGTTTAGGGACCCCGGTATGCAGGATTATTCAAATACACCATTTTAGAGTAGGTGAAAAAAAAATAACTGCATGGTTTTTGCCCAAAACTGCATGGGATTGGCATAAAGTGTGTATGGCTGTAAAAAGAGTCTTTGGTAAGCATAGAAGAAATTTCCTTTCAGATATCTGTAGGTGAGAGGTCAGTGGACCCATTTTGAAGATGGCCATGCCAGTTTCTCCCTCACCAAAATTTTGCCTAAATTTGGAGCATTATTTAGCCCCCTTCCTGACAAACTAGTATGACATGTTTGGTACCAATGGATGCCTTCGATCATCTAGTAAAACTGAAACTGCTACAGCCTCTGAAAGGCACTAATGTCGGCCAAGGACATGGGCATCCTAACAGAGTTGAAGAGGTTAAATACACACGTAAGCTGTAAGCTATGAAAAACTAAACATACGGTATACGCATATGAATACAAGTGTTATTTCCAGGCTATTACCGATATGTTAATAGTGATATTTCACCATTGGCAATTTATGATTTATTGAGGACATTAGGATATTTTTGGTACTTCTCATTTACGAGTTAATTAGGCCAGTCATCAAGCCAAAAACCTGCTGTTCTCCTTTTGTCATAATCTAATTGTCTCCCTTTGTCCTTTTTAACATCTTTTATCTCCCTGGTTAGGTAAAAACTAGAGATGTTAGACAGGAAACAGGTCCAGGATGGGTGAGGGTGGGATGACATCATTACGCACACCCCCCACCCATTCACTCACACGTAATCATATTCATGTACATGGTTGTCACACAGTAAGGCAGCCCTGCCCTCCTCTCGCTGTTAGAGTTAATAGTTGTACCTTGTATGGTATGGATATACAGGCATTCTTATACAATCCCAAGAATAGACTAAATAGAGAGGAAATAAACAAAAGTATTTATATTTTACTTATATTTTAAGACTGAATTAAGACCATTATCCAGAGATGAGATACTTTAGATGACTCTGAATAGCTTGGCCTCTGAGAACAACAAAGTTTTGACAAGTGAGACCTTTTTACTTTTTGTTGCTTGGTAATATTTGATATTATCTTCTCACTGTCATTATTACATTTGTTCAAGTTTAAATCAAAATCAGAGGGCTTAAATGTTTGTGCATTTGTAGTGTTGTTGCAGGCATAGACAGGAGTTGTCACTGGGACTTGACCGGTATGTGCAGCTATGATTTCAATGTCCGATCTATTGGCCTGCAGTGGCAGCCAGTGAATAGTTTCCCTCTCGTATGATCCCTGTGTTTTCTTTGTCTCTTGAGTTTGGCATGGAGCAGACTTTGTTTATTAATAGCTACCCAGCAGCTTGAATTGCTCACAATCTGTGGTATTTTTAGTGGGGGGCTTAGGTGTTTGGTGACCCATGAGGATTTGGTTAACAGGTTTATCTGGTGTGATGTCGTGTGAGGTGATCAGTCTGGAAATTGACCCTGCAAATCACCAAACAGGTAGGATCAGCCTTTTTCCACTACACCAGTGCCAGGTGCCAGGCCAGCAGAGGTAGTGTGTGAGTGCATGCGTTTGTGTTGGGACTTACTGTTTGTTTGTGTTTTTTATGTGATTTTTGCATATGGCTTGCTCTGTTTCTGCCTGCGTGCACACGTGATCGTCATGGCTTCTGAGTGTTGTGCGCACATGAATATGAGTCACTGTATTTATGCACATTTCCCCTTGGCCACTGCGTAAATCGGTCCAGGTAAATCCAGACTCAGGCCACCTCATTCAGATTATTTGTCTCATCCTAAATCTTTTAAGACTCTTGAAGTCGATAAGGTCAGCAGTACAAAAACACACAACAAACTAGTTCTCTGAACCATGAAGAATACTTAGCATGCACATAATATTACATAAGATTGTTTGTGTTGTGTTTACTTGAAGTAAGGACAATGTGATGAACCTGTCAATATTTTGTATTTACTGACTAGATACGAGAGTGCAAGTGATACTGGAATTTTGGGGCTGTATTTTATTGTTATTTCATTTATTTCAATGTCATTGTCTTGATTTACATTTTTATTTTGCTGTTGTGAAGCACTTTGTTACTATATTTTGAAAGATGCTCCAAAAAATAAAATGAATATTAAAAAAAATTAAAAAAAATAGCAACTTTCATTGATATTTTTAAGAATTATAAATAACAGTAACAAACAGAGATACTATAAAACAAACAAAAAAATCTATGAAAACAGTACCCGTTAGCATCTATTAAAAAAAGTTTTCATTGTAGAATATATCAGACAGCTATACACCGATACCGATAAAGACGATTTAACGGCAACTAAAACATCAGTCTGGCTCTTCTCGATACCAAATGGATTTGTGTGAGTGCACTCTTTGTTATTATGCCCTTCACATTACATTTCATTCAGCACCTCCGTATTAGCCTCCTCCAAGGTCCATGGCCTCACAAGTGCACATAAGGGCAAGATAAACCTCACCCACCCTTCCTTCCTGCACTACCCTCCACTCACCCCACCAGCCATCCTTCCGTACATGGGACCTCTTAATAAAATAATACGTGCAGATCACGTTTCTAGGACGCCTGAATGTGCTGTAAAGCCCACTGGAGCTGCCACAAACTTGATTCAATAAAACACTGACCCACTTGATAACCCCAATGACATACCTGCTCTAGCTTATTCCCTTTTGCCGCTCCGTTATTGTTGACAGAAGAAAGCTCCCAGAATAAAGCTGTTTCATGTCTGTAAACGTGTAAACGAGGTGAAACAAGGTGATCATGTCCAGAGAGGTGTCAGTGTGACTCTGAATAACTCTGAATGTGGAGCAGAAGGTGATGCACCGGTCAAAGACGTTTAAGGTAAAATATTTTAGTGGAGACGACATGGTGGCTTCATCTTAGTTTTTTAGCATACATTGTCAGCTTTACAGCAAGGGAGATGGATCCAGGTTTGTGTAAGCACTATTGGCTACTGTAAATGGCAATCAATATCTGCGACAAGTCCGTCCTTAGCTGCCTACTTTTACAGGAAACCCACTAATAGGCTGAACCAAATAGCACTGCTTTCTGTTTCACGGGAAGTTTAATAGGGAAATTTTGGGAAGTGTCACAAAAGCTAGCTCTGCTCCAGCGTGGTTGTAATCAAGCCTAAATCTTGCTTGCTGTCACAGACAAAACTGAAATTGTCATTGACTGACCTACAATTACCGGGCTGAAGAAGAGAGCACACACAAACCAAGGAGGTTGAAATGCATGTGTAAACATGTTTCCTTGACCTCATTAGGCAGATTAAAATCTGTCCTCTCCCTTTTGTCAAGGCTGGAAAAGCTCTGATCTCGACAAGAGGCGTTCTTCGAACTGCACGCCTGTTGAGATGAGGGGCTGGATTCCCACTTCCTGTTGGCTGCATATCCCAGCATCTCTGTTTGGGACTGGCACACTCCTCATCAGTGCTGTGAAAAGCCCCTGCTAACTGCCCAATGCTGTACTCAGCCCATTTCTTTCAAGGTCATGGCTTTAACTTCTCTGTCTGTCCTTTTTATTTATGTTGCTCTCTACAGTTAATAATTTCTACTGCACAGTTCTTAGCCATTTTCCATCATACGCCAGTTAAAATCCTCTGCATCCATTTAAAGGTTTATTGCTTATGCTGTAATGCATACTGTTTGTTTGATATACATATATGTGATTGTTTGCAATTATGTCAGCTGGTCTGTGAGCTGGTGAATGTCAGTCAGGTGAGTGTCTGAACTCTTTGAGCTTCAAATAGTATATGTCGTATTACTCTTACTGTAATTGATATGCTCTGAGCTATTCATTTTATTCCATGAGGGACTATGTCCCTCTGGTGTCTCGCAGGTTATCCTTTTAATGTTGACCCTTTGACATTGCCAAGTATCTGTCTGTCATTTCCAACTCGATTGCTAATTTTAATATAGCAATGCTGTACAGGTGTTGTCATTGACATAGCTGTATGTTTATGCTGCAAAACAAGCATGTGGTCCTAAGCTCAAGGATTACTTTTATCCTTGGTTAAAGTAGAAACAGACAACTTTTCAACTCCCCCTAGGGGTTTCTGTAGTCGTATTATTGCTTGTGCCACTGTTGCAAAGACTCCCAAATAGGGCTGAGTATTGGTACTCAATACCTTTTCGATATCAATTGAGATAACCCAGTACCAAGTAATATTGAAACTTCCCCAGTCAAACGATACCTGCATTTAATCCTCTTTGTACCCTTAACCCTTAACACAAAAAAGATTAATTACTTTTTTTTTCTTGCAGCCAGTCACCACAAGTGAAGAACCTTTGAAAAAAAGGTAATGTCATTGGTTCTTAAAGGGTACTGGTATCATATTTCTTTAAACCATACCCAGCCCAACACCCAAATTGCTCTCCATTTTCCTCAGAGCCTAGCTCTGAAGAAATGATCAACATCACTGTGGAAAAAAGGCAGGAAAAAGAAGTATTTGCATGAGGTAAACTGAATTGTCACAATTTCATATTGAATTTGGGAACAGACACAAGATACTGTAATGATGTGCATTGCATAGTAATGACATTGCTTCACACAAACAAATAACTGCAGCAGGGGTTGACATTGAGGTGAAGCTGGAAGTAACAGAAGAAAACATGATTCATTCAGTCCTTGATGGAGGCACCATTTTCAAGGGAAAATTGTGCCTGGTGGCAGACAGAATTGCATAGTCAAAGCGACGCTTACAGAGAACCAATCTAACTGTCATTACTCTATAATTTTAATGCTGTGCAATCAAATGTACTTCATAATAATGAGTTAAAGCAAAAAATTGACAATTTCCACTAACAGGTTACATTTATTGCCCACAAACAAATCATAACTTTTCATTTGTGCTGCGTTCTTACAATGCAAACACAAACATCCATCAATAAGAACACCTTTATTGTATATTGAACTGTCTTGAAACAAAAAATGAATTTCAAAAGTTCATACTGTTTGCACTGGTAATAGTCTGGATTGCACTTATCCTCTCCAGCCCGGAGGACATGATATTCATAATTTTCAAAAGCAATCTGAAATGTGGACTTGTCAGGCCACAGCACACTTTGTGTCAGATCTCAGATGAGCTCGGGCCTAGAAAAGTTGGTGGTATTTTTGGATGTTGTTGATATATGGCTTTTTCTCTGTGTGGTAGAGTCTTAACTTGCATTTGTAGAAGCAGCTATGAACTGTGTTGTTCAAAACAGGTGTTTTGTCCCAACTTTTCTGGACCGTGTGTATATTAGCAAAAAAAAAAAAATTCAGTTGAGTTTGAACATAAAAGATCTTGTCTTTGTGCTGTATTCAATTGAATATCAGTCTACAAGGTTTTGCAGATAATTGCATTCTGTTTTTATTGACATTTTACACAGCATCTCAACTTTATGAAATTGAGGTTTGTATGTACGCAGCACATACATGTGTTAAAGTGTTACTGTGGCTATTTTCTACTTGTTTTTCATCATGGCCTATTTTCCTCTTATGTTTCAAGGGCAGGATTAGTGAGATTAGTGCTGGGCTTTCTGACTCCATTCAGTGTGCAACCAGCCAGTATACAACTGTAATGTAAAGAACAAATGTACACAAATGTGCACACAAACAAACACACCATTGCACATATGCAAAAAAGAAAAAAACACATGATGATATTTTAGAGTCTACAGACATGCGACCAAACATTGATGAACATTTTATATGCTTTGGTAATAATACATCATGCACTCATCTGTGTTGTGTTTCCCCACCAGCAGTTAAAAGGTGGACTCACATGAATGGAGACAGGCAGCAGTTAGTGACTGGATTAATCAGATGTTATTTTGTCTGCTACAATAATCGATGACAAGAATTGCTTGGAGGGTGCCAGATGAGGATTATAGTTTCCACTCTGGCTGCAGCACGAGCTCTCAGCAATCCCCCTCACATCTTCCCACTTTGTCTTCATAACACCACACCCTGACCTCTGTTGCCATTTTCATCTTCTACTCTTTCTATAAATCCTTAATTCTTCTTAATATGCTCTGTTATATTTGTATGTCTTGTCAGCACATAAAACATAGAAATTGTCAAAGCTGTTAAACATATCAGTGTATGCATACATTTGTAGAATCTAAATTAGATGCTGTTTTGTAAGAATATTTTTTTATAAATGTAAAAGTTTTAGTAACATTAAAATATGATTACTTAGAGTAATAATACCAGAAATTTAGTCAATAGCAGTACTAGTGAAATTCAACAATATATACCCAATGCCCATTTTGATACCACAGTAAAAAAACACAAAATAATGATCAAATGCAGCGATTACTGTTTTTCTTTACCACCTGAAATTAAAACTGAATTTCTAGGACTCAGTGGACGTTGACTGTCAGGCATCATGATAGACAATGGCATCATTCATTGGCCCAACCCAAAACTTTAGCCTGAACACAGTAGCTTTTAGTATTTAGCCATTGCAAATGTCATGGAACATAGCTGGCTACGAAGCAATACCAGCTGTGTCAAAAGTTAACATGTATTTTAGGATAAGCACATCAAGAATAACACTTTGGGTACATTGTTTATGTAACATTATGAATTGAAATCAGTCTACTCATGCTTTCATTTGAAAAGTTCAGCAAATTTATTATTAATCCAAAGTACTTCTGTAAATGTTTTTCTTTTCAACGAGTCGAGGCTTAGCTGTGGTTACAGCCACGCTATCGTCAGTGCGCTGCTGCTGTTCCGTGCCGGTAGGCATTCTTCTTTGTTCAGCATTTAATGGTAGACTATAACACTTGGCATATATGCCCGTCTGGTCCAGAAGAAGAATGTCTGTTACCGACAGTACTGTAAGAAAAATAAATACTTTCAAGTTTTCAAAATTTCTGCATCAACTTGGTACCAAAGTATCTGTTTTCATGACATCCCTAGTTTTCTATCAGTCAAACAGTATTTTAGATAGATACATCAGTCGGATAAAATTTTGAAAAGAGTGTTTACCCTGTCTAACCTTATCATGCAGCTTAAGATGCATAATGTGGAAAAACATGTTTAAGTAGGGAAAAAGTACCACTACCTAAGTGTGACAGCATTAAAATGAAGATGTCTTTCTTTTGCACTATGTTAAGTCACCATACCAAAACTGTTAACTAAATTTTCTGTGTAGTTAGTAGCTTTATATTTGACTACTGTATGTTTGTTTTTATTTGACTACTGTGTGTTTTGTGCTGCATGTCAGTTTCTGTGTTTCTGTTCCCCACTTGTTTTGTTATATCTTTCCCTACACCTCACTTTATATGAGGAACTATTGCTGCTTGTTCTGTCAGGTTGTTAAAACCCTGCTGACATCTCAGAGACAAAAACAGCTGGGTTCAGCTTTGCCCTCCCTTCTTGTTTTTATTCTTCTTTCCTCTTCCCGTCTCTCCCTTCCCCCAGACTCCCCCCTCCCACTACCGTCTTTGTTTGCTTGCTCCTTTCCCTCGAAGGGTTACCACCCAACAACCTGCTTTGGGTGCTCCTGATTGGTGGATGGCTTGTGACGGGGGCGGTCCGAGTGTCGGGCTTGTGAGAGCTTTACCAGTGGTGAGCCAGCCCTCAGCTGTCAGAGAGCATCCAGTCTGCAGTGGAGGCACAAGCAGGATCTGTCTCTATTTGCATTATCTGACGCTGCAGCGCTTGTCCAAACATCAACGTTCAGAGGACTTTCTGTGGCTCTCTGTTTCATCTGGACTTTAAAAGGACTTAAATATCCACTAAATCCTGGCTTTTTCTCCTATTTCTCTTCTATTTCCTGTCCTTTGTTTTCGACCAGCAGAATCCTCAGCAGCACAGACAAATCAGATCATCATCACAACAACAGCTTCTGAAGACATTGTGGGAATAAATTAAAAAGAAACCTTCACCCTGAATGAGACTAGACCTCTGTGGATCTGCAGTGTGTGAGTGAGTGTGTGTGTACTCCTGCCAGATCGGGCCCCCACCACATTGTGTGTGCGTGCGTGAGGAGGCTAATGCCCACCGTAGTGCGGTCAGGGCCAGAGGAGGATGGGTCCGGCTGTGGAGGCTCAGGCGCAGAAGGCTGTGGATGCAGAGCAAAAGCAAAAGCACCAGCTGCAGCACCAGCAGCAGTGCTACATGGAGAAAGGGGTGATGCTTGAGCCCTTCGTGCACCAGGTGGGGGGACACTGCTGCGTCCTGCGCTTCGGGGAGCAGACCATCTGCAAGCCTCTCATCCCCCGAGAACATCAGTTTTACAAGAGTCTACCTGCCGCAATGAGGACGTTCACCCCACAGTATAGAGGTAATGCAAACCAGACGTTTCTAACCTGTGTTGTGCCTGCTGTGTTGTGTTGTGTTGTGTTGTGTTGTGTTGTGTTGTGTTGTGGTGCTATACGTTTCTCAGTCTTCTTTTCACGGCTCTGTGTGTGCATCCAGGTGGGAGTAGATATTTTGCAGACCTGCCTTGCATCTCTGCAGGTGTAAATTTTGAGATTTTTAAGAAATAGAGTTTCCTGCTCCTGCTCAGATGTTGTTTCTAGGCGCCTGCCAGCAGCACGTACCAAACTGTGCCACAGGGGGGTACTGCAACTGAGCCTGCAAGTTGGCCTGCTACAAACAGGCCACCTGAATGTGATGTCCTGTTTGTAGGAGGCTGTACTGGCACAGGTAAGACAAGCTCTTTTTTATGGCACACAGCCAGCATGGTGAAAAGGCAATTGGGATTCTTCCTCACTCAGATCCAGAAATCCAAGGAGCTGCTGGACAGAGACAATGAGGTCATCTGAAAGGTCAATGTAGGTAACAAAACCTCCACCACACACTGTTTAGGATCTTTAAAAACTGTGACATTTGCAAACAGAGCATATTATATGGGTTTAATATGTCATGTGACATGTAAGTGTACATGTGCATCTGTCACACATATTAAAAATACGTTTTTTGTGGGGGATTTGTCATCTGTGATAGAGATTAAATCCCCTATTCCCATACTGGGCTACATGTACCCCGGGGGTATTTGAACTGATGTAGAAAAAATGTGCTTTGCAAAATACAAACAGGCTGTGTGTGGAAAGTGATTGAAGACTCAGCCTCTTTCAAATGCAAACATATATGTATGTTCTCACACACATCTGTTTCATTAACCTGCATTCAGTATTTCACAGTTTCAAGTGGATTTTATAAACAGGCTATATGTGATGTGTGGAAGAGGCTTACAACCATGAAAAAAAACATGAGAATGAGTTTATGTAGCTGATCTTGAACATCTGAGGGGAAACAAGACTGTAAAAAGTTTGGGAAACACTTGATTAAATTGCGACATAACATGCCCCTTTTCAAAACACTGAGCTTCACAGAAACTCATGTGATCATGGGGGGATGTTAAATCTGTCTCATATTTCCCATCTTCCCTTTCCCTTCCTGTGCCATGAATTTTTTTTTTCCATGTCAGAATTTTTACCTCTTTATTTTCACTTAACATTTCAGTTCAGTCCTCTTCTTTACCTAACTTTGGTTTCACTTTCAGCCATATTATGGCACACCACTGTTTATGGTACAAACAGCTGTCATGCTGGCTATTATTTGTTTTACTTTTTTGTCTACAGTTGAAGCCTGTAGACTGGCACAGTGGTTTTCACACTTGGGTCTGGGGATCGATGAGGGTCCTTGAGTGAGTTCTAGGGTGTCCCCAGCAAAATTAGGAACAGGCATATTTTAACACATTTTTTGAAGTTGGCACAACAAGGAAAGCAATAGGGTTAGGTGTTTTTTTTAGCCTAGTTCGATCATTTATAACTATGAAGACTTTTTTCAAACTTAAATGTATTTTTAAAAAATCCTCAGAGAGCATTTCTTGGGACACAAATTGGGGTCCATGGTCTAATGTGCATCTGTTGTTAGGGGTCTTTGACATGAAAAAGTTTGGGATCTCATGGACTAGAAGCATATCTATTTTTCTGTGTTCTTTCATGTGTGCTGTGATCCTTTGAAATTTCTTTATGCTATGTGTACATTGGTCATAATTTTGTGTGAGATGAAATCTGTGGTAATAAACGGAACTGACTTTAATTTTATAGCCTTGTGTCATTTGTGTTTGGGCTGTGATTTACTTTATGCTGCTGTATAATTTTTAGCATTGAACCTATTTAAGAGCATGGTTTGTTTTTGTGTGTGGGTTTACATCATTAAAAAACAATGCCTGCTTATCGATATTGATTGATTGATTGTCCTTTCATTCTGTCCTCTGTGATGCTTTGATAGCTCAGCATCTTTGTCCCATCCTTTCTCATCTGTCATAGTTTTGTCCAGGTATTGTTGAAACAGATGTGGGTGTAGAAACTCCTCTGCAAGTGTCACTCCTAAGCTGGATGGGGATAAGAGATTCCTAGCACTTAAGCACTCGTGTTATCGTGTCAGCTTTGATTCTTTATCAGAAACACAACCTCCTCACTGTGCCATGACACAAATGTCTAACAGATGTCTCTCTCTGCCTTCTGCTTCTCCTGCTCTCAGGTGTGGTATCAGTGAGCTTCGAGGAGGATGAAGAAGGGAACCTCTGCCTCATCGCTTACCCCCTCCAAAGTGACTCGGCAGCAGACCTTGAGAACAAGGACCCCTTGGCAGACAGCGAGTCCAAAAGCGAGATGCTCAAGTGGGGGAAAACAATGGCGTCCTCTCTGTTTGTGGACAGCGAAAATTACAGCAAAGATGGCCGCAGCCGCCACTCTCGTAAAGACAAGGACAAGAGGTGAGATGAAAGAAAATGTCCTAAACGAGAAACAGCAGAACACTGAGGGACTTATTACTCATTCTAAAGAGGAAGGAAGGTGTAGTCAATGCATCAATGTTAGACGGGGGCAAAGTGAGTCACTTTCACACTTACTGTCTCTCGATGCTCTTGTTAAATTGAATTGAACATGGTGCATTGATCACTACAGAACTGTTACACAACCATGATATATTTAAAGCAATCTTTAGTTTTCCATGAATGGTAAAGCTGTAGTCTGAAGACTCACTTTAATCGACTGATGACGCACGTTTTGATTTACACGTACAACCTTAGGCAAAACTGGCTTGAAATGCTGCGAGAGGCTGATCCTTGACACTGGCAGTCAGAGAGAGGGTCACAGCCTCGGGGTTACATAACAGAAGATGGATGTCCGTGCATATACACACAAACGCAAAACTAAGTCACCACTGAGCCTATAGTGGACAATGACTGGAAGGATGAAAATAAATGAGGAGTGAAAGTGGCTGCCTATTCATTTTCAGTATAACATTTCATCACTGCCCAGTGATCGTTTTTACATTGAAACGTTTTTACACTGACTCTTGAAGATGTTGATTGATTGTTCACATTTAGACCATATTTCAACATTGACATTTTCCATCCTCTACAATGTGTAAATAATAGAGTTGTGTATCTTTTTTTCTGATAATGGTGATAAAACAAAACTTAGAAAGTGGTACCGTTCCTAAACAGTGCCTGAAGCAAAACTTAAAAAAAAACAAGCACAAAGTGATGACATTAAAGAATGGCTCTTTGTGTTGGTGGATGTCCTGCCCAATTTTTGGAATCCTTACGAATGATACACAGCCAGATTGTAAACTGTTTAGCTTTGCATTTCAACCATGTTTACTGTGGGTAATGGAAGGCTATGTGCTGCCAGAGCCATATAGATTTACTCTTGCGGAAATGTTCAATAGGCACGTTTGGTGACGTGTCCGTAATGTCCGTGCCAGTGACCAACTTCTTCAGTTGACAGCTCAGGCGTGTGGCACAGAAATGAGGCACAGTAATCTGCAGTGTGATTCAGTCTGTTATGTACTGGTTGTATAGGAACCAGTGAGTTATGGTACCCAACCACTGTAAATAATCTTCACCTATCATCACCTTGGAGCCTCACTAAGAAAGTACATCCACATTTCTCAGTTAAAAACTGGAAAAAAAAATTGTCTCACAGGGGATTCAAAAGTCAGTTGCCTTGATGAAAGTCCTGTGTTTAACCTGTTTATCCACCAAGACTTTCTGTTTCATATATCTTCTTTGTCGCTATTTATACCACATCCCGATATGTATATACCATGTATATACCAAAGCTGTAACCAATATGCCCAGGTGTGTGTTAGGCTACTGAGTCTGTGTTTTTTCTTTCTCCTTTGTGCCTGATGAGTTTCTCTGTTCCTCTGCCATCCAGTGGTCACAAGCTGCAGGAGGATGTGGAGCTGGAGTGGCTGAGGCAGACCGAGGTGCTCTACTACAGGCTGGAGCACAGTCACAGTAATGCCATACCACAGCTCAAACACAATCCCTGGAGCCTTAAATGTCAACAGCAGCACCTGCAGAAGATGAAGGAGAACGCCAAGCACCGTAACCAGTACAGTATCTTTTCGCTGACTGAGGACTGCATTGTTTTTTTTAGATGGCTTATTTGCCAACAGCCAGTATCACAGTGTTAAGAGACAGGATTAATTGTTCTTAGGTTCCAGGCCAGAGGACATGGCGTGTGTCCGGCCAACTGAGCCACCAGGACACCTGGATATCTGCCTGTTTACATGCAGTTGAAACTTATACATGTTTATCAGTGGTTTCAGCATGTACCTGAGGCCCGTCATCTAATACACTGTCTAACTATCAATGTCTTTGTTCCAAAGCACTCCCATTAGTTACTTGATATCGCTGTGACTTGTCTGCACCTCTTGTTATAATAATAGCATTCATGTGAATGAAGTTAAACTTGTGGATAGAAAAGCTTAGAGGTACATAGTATTTTTTAAATCTAACCTTGCCAAGCAGTTTTAAGTTGTAAGCTGATTAGTCTAGACGAAGGCCATGGTTTTTCGGCTCTGGCTTCCTTGACTTAGTTTTCAGAATTCATCCTGCTGGAGAACCTGACGTGGCGGCACATGATGCCATGTGTGTTGGATCTGAAGATGGGAACACAGCAGCATGGAGATGACGCCACGGAGGAGAAGAAGGCCGTCAAGATCCGCAAGTGTCAGCAGAGCACGGCATCCACAATAGGAGTCTGCCTCTCTGGCATGCAGGTGAGCCTCGAGTCAAGACTGGCCTCAGTGTTAACAGCTCTGTTAAGAGTTAGGGCTTTAACCATAACCCATCTTTGGACATTTTGGAAAATAGATTTAGTCACTTTCTGGTGGAATGAGATGAGAAAATCTATATCGTATATATGTTCTGTCCAACAATTACAAAATCTACTTACCAGCACCTCTAAAGTTGTTTAATGAACACATTATATCTTGTTTGTCTTGTGTTGGATCCATTTCTTTAATAGCCTGACTGCCAGCAGGAATTCTAAGTTAAAAAAAAAAAAAAAAACAGATCTGCACACAGTGTGCTTGATAAACCCTCGTAACAGAAATGTTTAGATGTACAGATGTTTTTCTTTTAACTTTTTATGTTTTGTGATCCAGCATCCATCCAAGTGGAAAAAGAGCCAACAAAATGCTGTCAGTATCAGAAAGAATATGGTGCTGATGGTGCAGCGCTGTATTGATCTTGTTTAGGCATTTTTTTTTTCTTAGGCCTTGACCACTGACAAAGTCAAACAAATCTCGGGTCTTATATAAGTGGTTACTATTTTAATTAATTTTATCTAGTGTAGCTGTTCATGTTTTGCCTTCTCTGGCAAACCTTCTATGTTGTGTTTTATTTGTTGTTTTAATGGCCAAGTTAACATCTGGCTGAGGGACAACAGTTCAAAATTAGCATTTTGCCTAACTCTGGCACACTTGAAGTGATGTTGATCAATGTGCATTGTGTCTGAGAGAAAATAAATAAATGGTAAAAAGAAAACCCTACTCCTGTTCTGCTTTTCCAACCTCTCCATGTTTCTTCATCCCTTCAGGTGTACCGCTCTGACACAGGCCAGCTGATGTTCATGAGCAAGTTCCATGGCCGCAGGCTGACCCTGCCGGACTTCAAGGAAGCTCTGTTCCAGTTCTTCCACAGCGGGCGCCGTCTGCGACGTGAACTCCTGTCCCCAGTGCTGCGCAGGCTCAGGGACATGCAAGCCGCCCTGGAAGCCTGTGAATCGTACCGCTTCTACTCCAGCTCCCTGCTCATCATCTACGACGGAGCACCCCACCGGAAACATGCGCGCCAACATACCGAGGACGGCCTCTCTGAAGAAGATGATGATGAAGAGGACGAGGAGGAGGCAGAGGCTGAAGCAGAAATAATGGAGCAGGAGGAGGAAGGGGAGGAGGTGGGTGAAGTAGCGGGTGCACTCAGTTTTCCTCACAGCCCCTCCACATCTAGCGATGGCAGCAGCAGCAGTGGCGGGAGCTCGGGCATCGGTCAGTCTCTTCTCTCCCGCTCAGACTCTCATAGCCCTGTGGTGGATGTGAGGATGATCGATTTCGCCCACACCACCTGCAGACATTTCCAGGGGGACACAGTGGTGTACGAGGGCCTGGACAGCGGCTACCTCTTTGGTCTCCAGAACCTGATCAACATCATCTCTGAGCTGGAGAACCACAGTAAAGACTGAAGACTGACGCACTCTGTCCGACCTTTGGAAGAAAAGAGGAGAACTGGACTACAGAAGAAGAGGAGGGAGAGTCCTCCTCTCCTCCTCTTCAGAATAAGATCTTGTTGTAGCTGGCCTGTCATCGGACCATGTTCCTGTTTCTGCCATTGGTGCTTCGATGTTCCTGTTGTGTGTTTCTGTCTCCGGGTAACATAGAACAGCCATCTGTGTGACTGACGCAGTGATTTACCCCATCGCCATCATCCTGTTTAACCCAGCTGTACCCACCGGTAGGACAAAAAGATTAGGCAGCAACAAATAGAAGCAAGTCTCGAAGCAGTAGAAATGTTTTCCTTGTGTCCAATTCCAAAGAAGGTATCAGCATTTTGCACACACAAACATGCATTGAAACTGTTAAAGCAGTGTGTGTTTTCACTGAGACAGGGCTATGTGAGAGAGCGGGAGTTGTATGTGCACGAGGACAGTCGACAAAGGAGGAGGAGAAGTAGCCTCTTCATTCTGCCATCCTTCTTTCCCTGTTCATCTTCACTCAAAGAGACTATATTCATAATTAGAGACAGACGATATAGAGGTTTTTCTTTATTTGACTTGTTTCATAAAATAAACTAAAAGTTCAAAAAAGAATGTGAATGGAGAGTACTACATTCCATGTTATTTTAATGTTATAATAATGATATGGATTAATATTGTTATTTGACATGTTTGGATACCTCTATCTTGTATGTATGTCTTGTCCACAGTTTGTTGGGGGGGATTAAAGACTGGTTTGTGCTAACATCTGCGTCGTCTTTTATGCATGATTTGGTATTAAAGCACACATCTGAAGAAAGAAACCACAAGACTTCCTGCTGACGTAAAATTTAAATGCCATGTAAATCTGCAGGATGTGACGCCCACTGTAGAAACATCCTGTGATGGTATGGCATGCAGCCAAGACACAAGAGTCCTCTAAACATGCCTATAAACTTGTTTCCCTTAGTCTGAAAGAATGTATCTGTTGCAGGGGAGAGTTTCAAAGATATCGGCTTATATATGTCCGGCTTCTCTCCAACATATTAATCAGAAAATTACATTTGAAAAACTCAAGAGAAATGTCTCCTGCAAATCATAACTCATTTACTCAGGACTTTATTGTGAGCAGTTTCATCTCATGTATGAGAGGTTACAGCTCAGTCAAGGAGAAACCTGTTAACATTTATGTCTCGTGCCGTCAGACACGAGCCTCTCATTCATGAATAGATCTGTGAATATACATCTGGCAAACAGAAAATAATTCCTACGCAGAACTACTCACAACAATGTGTTTTTATTTACGTGAACTGTCCCTTTCAAATATAGAGCAATGGTGGGGGGTTCTGGCTGGAGGAGGATGACGGCACCCTGTGCTGCTTCAGCCAGTCCTGGTCATCTCCAACCAGTCTGAGGCAGACGGAGCGGAGCTGAAACAATCTGCTCGCAGAGTCACAGGCTGTGTGTGATGTGAGGAGGAGCTTGTGTCAACAGAGATCATGGGTCATTACCACCTCAGTGAGTCTGTACTGTACTGCTGGCAGAGAGATCCATCTGACACAGAGCTTTGAAGTCAATCTGAAATACAGATCACATGTTTATAATCAGGGTAATAAAGACACTTTTTGATGTTTGACTCACCCACAGCTACACACTGTGATTTTGCTAAATTAGAACCTAAATGTCACAGTTGTTTTATCCCAATTTTGATCTCACACACTGGTTAGAGTACGTCTTATCATTATCTTATGGAAGCTGTGAGTTTGTCTCTGTTAATGCTGAAAATAGTGACCTCCTGCATGGCACCATCTGTCACATGCTCGCTTAGATTTGGGCGTGAATAGGTTATCCTATGAGGTCGCACAAATACAGACTCATACTGCCAGTAACAAGTAGCTCCATTTGAACAACCAATACACTAAATATGGGTTATCACATTTTTGAAAAACTGAATAAACTACTTAATCATCTTTACGGATATCTTTCCCATACTTTCAATAATGATAGTGGCCATAGTACGCTAATTTTCAATCTCATACTTTCATTTTGTGTTTTTATTAGAGTAGGTTTGCATGCTTTCATGTTCAAAAACACCTTACTTTTCTAAACCTACCCATAGCTGCAACACCAAATTGCAAATTTTGTGATGGAACAAAGGCTGCATTACAAACAAGGTGTTTCAGGCAGTTCAGGAGCAGTGTTTTCTGAAAGAGTTAGAAACTCCCTTTGGTATGGACTTAAGTCTTTGTGACGTTGCAAACCTTTTAAATGCACAGAAAGCTAGACAACACATTAAAGGAAAGGGAAACCCCCCTTTCCTAACATAGCCCAATATAGCCACTTTCAAAGTTTTTCTGATTTTTGTGAACTATTAAGTAAAATATTTCTGTCCTTACAGTTCTAGTGGTCCTGATGCTTACCTTTAACATGTAATATTTTCATCAGTAGTCTTGTCACTGATGTCATTGGTTGACTGTAAACACATATGCTCTTTATATAATGTGTGTCGCTCTCAGTCTAGCTGGCACCTTACTTATAATCCTGTGGCTGTTTTAGGCAGTAAAAGAAAAGGTCAGAGCCTTTAGTGTAACCCAGTAAAGGCTTTGGCCGTGCAGACAGACACTTTAATCTTAAGTGGATGGGTCAGGGCAGGGTTATGAGGGGGTTTATGAGCGGCACATACTGTATTTGCTGAGTTTAATAGACTGTCAGAGATCAGCTGCGGAGCTACAGTGGGTCCTGAAGCAGGACGTGCATGTGATGTTGAGCTGTGTGATTGCAGAGGGATAGAAACGATTGATAGATGAGAGGAGGTGAGATGGAGAAGATAAGCTCTTCCATCTCCACTGGGTAGAGGAGAGGGTGGTGGGGGGTGGTAGCTGATGTTGCATAACGGCCTCAGGGTCAGTGGGCTGCTTTTAGCCATCAGAATGATCCCATTCTGTCACTGTATTGTGTGCATGCATATGTATTTTACACCACACAGACTGTAGATTCACTGTTGTTCTCTACCATAGTGCTCGCATACCACTGCGTGACACGTGCACGCATGTGAGTGCGTCCTTGTAGCCCGCTGCTTTGTGAAGGTCGCCACTGCAAGTGGAGCAGTTGCATAACACCGGTTAATATCACCATGGCAACGGCAGCCTTTGCTGGGAATGAAATAGTGTCGTAGCTTTTGGGACCACGAGAGTCACATCCCTGTTCATCAAAATATTAACTCACTCTGCTCCTTTCATTCATCTGCTCCATCATCACATACACATTCAGTCAGTCACTCCACGCTGCACACACTCGCATATGGAAAAGTTTGTGCACTTTCATTCAAAACACCGAATGATGGATGTGTGTGTCACCTGAAAACAACAATAATTCCATTACTTTGCATTGCAAAAATCATCCTATAGTAGCTGAAGTTCAAGGTTATTTGTGATGAAAAACAAATTTTCCTTGTTTGTTCACCACCACCACCACAGCTCATTTCCTTATCTCTCAGCAGTTCACTTATTATCTTCAACACACTGAGGATTATCTAATAACTGTGAATCACTTTCACTTGTTACACTGTTGACAGGCAGATGACTATTGCACAGCTCTATGGAGGAACAAATTTGTGTTTCACCAATACCACGGCTCCACGTTCCTCTTGGACATTTCATGTTTATAGGATCTGACTGCCTCTCAATTACAGATGATGACATGGCACGCAAAAACAGTGCAGAGCTTTCTGCTTTTATACTCAACAAAAATGTAAACAACACTTTTTTGTTCCCATTTTTCACGAGTTGAAAAAATCTAAGACTTTTTCTATGCACGCAAAAATTTTATTTCTCTCAAATTGTGTTCACAAATTTATTACTGAGCACTTCTCCTGTTCCAAGATAATCCACCTGACAGGTGGAGCATATAGATACTGATTAAACAGCAGGATCATTGCACAAGTGTTTGTCAGACTGGCCACAATAAGACACAAGATCGCCCTAAAATGTATATTTTTTTCTTGAAAAAAAAAAAATGTTTATTAGGTACTGAACTGTGGCTATGTCACATAGGGCTACAGATACCAAATGTTGCTCCCATGAGGGCAAAGTCATGACCTGACCTACTCTGCCTCTGATTGGCTTAACCTGATATTCTTACCCTGACCCTAACCAATCACTCCTCATGTCTAAACCCAACCAATGAAAGCAAAAGAGAAGTGCTTGCTAACATGGATTTTAATTAATTCATAAACAAAATTGGAGAGAAATAAACCTTTTGTGTGCACAGAGGAAGTGTCTTTACTTCAGCTCATGGAAAATGGGAGAAAAAAACATAAGTGTTATATTTTTGTTGAGTGCATTTCTGGGTGTTTGCATTTTTGGGCAGAGTCTGTGAGTTTGAGTGTGTCTGTGAAATTGTGTGTCTTTCACACCCTGGCTGCATAAATCTATTTTTCATTTTCTCACACTGTGAATGTTTGCATGAATCCTGATAGATGCTACATAATTTAAGCCTAATTCCTCTTGCATAAACTCGCCAACATCCTCTCTTCTTTCATACAGAAGCAGACACACACATAATAACACATGGCGCACAGTATCACACTGATCGTCCCTGTTTCCAGGGGCCTTTGGTTAAGATGTGATGCAACATAATATGAAATGGGAACAGATTTAGATAGATTTAGTTTGGAAGAGTGGGACTAAACTCTAATTACAACAATATAGAGTTCTCAGGCTTGTCACCATAGGAGAACTGAGAACTCATTTATATTACAAGGGTTTTACCTAGAAACCTACCTGAGGGGTTCTACTGAGAACCTTTGTGAATTTCAACGTTTTTACCTAGAATCCATCAATGGAGTTCTGCCAAGAACCCTTTTACATTATGGTACAACCAACCCTTTCTAAACAGAAGTTCTTTAGATGAAAAGGGTTTTTAATGGAACCCTCAGTCTTAAACAGAACCATTGATGAACTCTTTCTTCAAAAGAGGGTTCTATAAAAGCAGATGGTTCTAGGTAGAATCTAAGCCTTTTGGGAAAATACATACATTAAAATCTAAATAGCCTATGTTCTACCTGTCACGTATATTTCAGTTTCTAATTGTATAAGTACTGTAAATCAAACTTTCTGAAATATTGATATTTTATGTGTTTGTTTTCTTTTTGTGTTACATCCTAATGCCTTTGTATTGTTGTGAATGCTATATGTATTATTTGCCTGTATTAAATAAATAAACTGAAATAAAGATACCTAATGCTCCCTACATGCGTTTCCCAGTACTGTGTCTCGCTGCATCTCCTCTCTGCTGTCTGAGAATTGCTCCATTGTCCCGTCACACAATTTAGAGTACAAGCATGAAGTGGATGCTGCTGCCTCAGGCTGTGAAAACAGAGTGGGGGTTGAAACCAGTCAGCACTGTTGAGGCCAAGGTACATGGTGCTATTCAGTTCTCCCTATTTATAGAGGATGGCACCAATCAGTTATACTAAAACCTCTTTAAATAAATCACAAACAGCACTGAAAACCTGTTTTGAAGTCCTTATTTCTGACAATCCTGCTGCATGCTGCACCTGTGATGAATACCTTTCAATCTTGTTTGTGGTGTTTTAATTTCTAGAAGAAGATGACTGTGTATACTGTAGGCAATTCCATACATGGTGTTTATAATTAGTCATGAGGAGGGAAACTGTCAAATTTGTGGTAGATTCACGCTGACATAAAGACATAAAGCGAGAGCTGCATGAATCAGGAACAGGGCCTGTTTTGACAGGTGCTAAATTGAGCTTGCACAGTGGTGACAAGCTCTGCACAGGCGGTTACATAAACGGGTCAATAACGTAATGAGGGAGAGATGAAAGACAGACGGACAAAATGCTGTTCTGCCTCATAAAGATTATGGAGGTAAGAAAAAAGAAATCTTATGTGATTAAGATGATGATGGCTGTGGGGATTAATCTCCTGACCTGCTTAAAAATCCGTATATGATTTGATTAGAGTTCAGCCACCAGTGGAGTGTGTATGTGTGCACCTGCTCATGCAAAGTTGGTTTTTAGGTCAGTTTGTGTGAGATTATAGGCAGCTACGCTTCAGTGTACGGACTGTGTGATGAGAAGACAGATATACGTCCACGACGTTCCTTCATGATGCTGCGTTTGAGTGACAGCTGTGTGTGAATCCTGCTGGTTTGGTTAATCCAATTTTTTGTGTGTCTAGTTTGATCTACAGAGCAAATAAAAAGGATTCACCCCACTTGGAAGTTTTATTGTCTCTCAACATTGAATCACAGGGGATTTAATGTGGCTTTTTTGACAATATTCAACAGAAAAAGACCCTGTGAAAACAGACATCTAGTATTCACACCAGCTGTCATACTTTCAGTTTTTTAATGATTGCAGCAACATTCAGGGGGAAATCTTTAATATATTTTACTGTAATAAAACATAAAATCACCATGATATGTCTTCAGAAATAAAGGAAAACTGTGGTGTCCCCCTAATCCAGGCCAGAATAACTGTCTTTGTTTTCCTGTTTCACATTAATTAAGGTTAAAATTAATGTCAAATGATTAAGTGTCTATTTATGAGTCAGAAGAAATCATTAATACTCTTGCAGAGGGAATTTAAAATGGTTCAGTTGAGCAAAATGATAATGGAATCTGGCAGGCTGAAATGCAGTTAATGAACTCCAACTCCAGACTGTGTCAATGTCAAGTTCAGCCTCTTATCCTGAAAATAAAAGCCCACTTCTCTCAAACTACAGACAGCTGACAGTTCTAAACAGCGGATCAACTTATAGTGTACGCTCCTGCAGCCTGCAGAGCTTTCTCAAGTCTGGGGAGGAGGGTGCAGCAGAAAACAACTTGCTTTAGGACTGTCCTATTAATTTTTGCACATGAAATTGCAATACTGCTCATTAAAATGTTCTTTTATCCATTCCCTGACTTGTGTTTCTCAATCATCTTTTGCAGAGTGTCTATATGAATTCATGCTGGTTGTGCCACAGTACTAACTCACCAAAGTTAGATCTATCAAATATAAATAAAGGAATTCAAATTTAATTGTAACTAACTTTAATCCTCAGCCAAAATACACATCCTAAACTCTAATCCCCCCTGAACACGTTTTCTTTGTGTTTCCATACAGTATGACCAAAGGTATAAAATAAAGACACTGTATTACTCATTTTGCACAAAGGATCTATTTTTGAGTTCAGCCCTCATTTGCTGCTCTGATTAAACTACTTGTACCACTGAGGTTCTTCTAATCAGGCCACCTTGACACAACTCACAAAGACATGACATAAATATGAAAGAAGGCAGAGAGGCTATAGTCATGCTAGTAGATCTGTGACACTGCACTTAGACACAGTGGTGCTTTGGGCTGAATGCTAATGTTGGCATGCCAATATGCTCGGGGTGACATTGCTAGCATACTGATTTTTAGCAGCTACTATTTACTATATGTGCCATGAGTAAAAAGACTCCAATAGAAAATGGCTCAAGTAAAAAAGTACCGGGTTATATTTTTGTGGTGAACTGGCATATTATTAAAGGTAACATTGTGTTTCCTGCTAGACATTGCTAGCTATTTGCTAGTTGTTATAGCCTCCAGGAAAACATGCCATACATCAGCTTGTGGAAGACAAAAGAGAAATTGTTTGTTTTCCAATTTTGGTATAAAAAGTGTTGCCAGATGTAGCCAGTGATTGTAGTTGGAGCCTGTTTCTTGTTCTGGGTTGTGCCCCATTATCATCATTGAATCATGGTCCAAAGACATGTCATGAATTTAGAGCAGACTGGTTGTAACAAAGGTATAAACTGCAAATGTAGTAAAGTAAAAAGTAGATTACTGAGTCGAAATTGTACTACTCCAGTATAGAGTAGAGGCACAGTTTAAAGAAAGGAACATGAAAAGTTCTTGTCCCTTTAAAAAACTATGTTTTTACTCATGTGCATTACTGGTAATGTGTTACTACCTACCCCTACACTCGAGTTTAGCACAACACACAAAGTACAGCTGAGGATAATGGGAATGTGATAAGATCTGCAGGTGTTTAAGAACAAAACAAATTTTAATTTTGACCTGATGATGGTGTTAGATGAGGTTCCCCACAGTTATTACATTTGATTTTGAGTGGAGAATTCATGTCTGTAGCAAATAGTAATCAAAGCAAAGTTTTAGAATTAATTCACTTGTCCCCATTGTATCTTGTAACACCTCTGTAAAGATAATATTACCTAGAAGGTGGGTAATGCTAACTTTAGCTGTTGTTTCATGTAGCTAACGTGTTATGAAATATGTTCTTTAACTTGAATTATGGCCCCATGTCCCTCTGGATTTTCCCCGTCTATTGTCCTTTCAGTTGTTTTTCAATCGGGAGACATCGTACATTTATACAACTTACAACCTGTATCACAGCAGTACAACATTATCCTTTTGATAATAGTATTTGAGCTTCCCACCTTGAGCGTGACATCAGAGGAAAATGGCCGCTGTTTGAATATGATGGATAAAAACTGAGCCAACAGAATTGGCTTGCAAATAGTATGGCATGTGGTTGAAAGCACCTGAAAAAAGCATGTAAGTGAACCATAAGCTAAGATTATTTTGTCAGAAGCTCAAAAGGTGGACAGTGGACCAGTAGACTGAAAAAAAAAGCTGACAGAAAAAAAGTTTCCTCCCCAACATAAAGTCAGACATAGATTTGAACAGGCTGTATAAAAAACCTGTATTATATAAAGAATTTTTCAAAACACCAGTTTAAAAAATAATCAGACTTATAACGCAAAGTAATGAGTTGTATTACAACATGATGTAACAGAACCCAATGATTAGGTATCGCTGGAAGATAAAATCATGTCATAACCCCATTCCAATCTAAACCATTCAATTCATAAAATCCCTACTGGCTGGCTTGATCCCTGCTCTCACATACACACAGCCTGCAGCCTCTGCAGCTAAACCATGTTAATACTACACTGAAAAAAGAGAATTATTGGAACAATTTAAAAGATTACTGTAGCCGTCTTGCTACCACCGTGAGTTCCCCCAACACAGATGCACAGATTCGGCTCTCAGGCAGTATGCAATACCTTTATTATGTGACTCCTGCTCAGAACACAATAACTAAAACTAAAATACACAAGATGTGCCTGCAGCTGCCGCACTCCTCCAGCACGTCCTTCAGTCCGCTCAGTTTAACAGAAAACTCGGGCAGAGATCCTCCTCTTTGTCTGAGCAGCAGTCATCTGAGGGCCAACACATGACTGCATGAGAAGGAGAGAGATGCAATCAGGAAACAACAGCAGCAGCTGTGCCAATCAACTGACCTCAGGAGCCATCGCCCCCAAACCTCTCTGTCTCCTGCAGCTGACTGCTAAACACACCCACTTCCACAATCACTTCAATTGGTAACACACAAATTAAGTTTTACGAAAAAGTTATATGAACAAAATTGCCTTAAGTCACTTAAAGTGATTACTCTCAAATCAACACTTTGCATTAGTTGCTTTATCCAAAAGTAAAAGATTTCTCCACAACAACCTAAAAGCATGTTTTCAGGAAAAGTTGTTTTTTTTTTTTTATAGCAACTTTGGTGTGTTATTTCAGTTTGTTGAATATAGTTAATTTAATTACTAATGTTAGAATGACTTAACATTAGCTTGCCTGACTTAAAATTAGTCTGACTTAACAATAGCTGGTTTCGTTCAGTGACTTTACTAAAGTTTAAACAATACAATTTAAACAAGTCAGGTAGACCATATAACATAATACATTTTTTATGATACTAGACTTGACCTTCTTTCCAAATCACCGAGACAAAATAGCAGCTCAACTGCAGGGGAAAAATCTGGAAAAGATGTGGACATCATCATTTCAAATGTATGTTACTAAGAGAGACCTAGCTGTCGCGCTTGTACTGAAATAAGAATAGCAGGTTAAGGGAGCAACATGCAATTTCAAGTTGTTATAATCCACAAAAGTAGACTGCCATCACCAAAGCAGAAAGCTGAATGGGACTCCTTCAAAACATTAAATAACTTCAACTACTTATGAGTGTAGCAAGACCCACGTCTTCACCACTAAATAGACTGAAATGACGACACAGCGCACAGAGGCTCTGTCTGCTCGTCCGGTCACTGAAAGACAGAGAAATGGACGGCAAAGGCAGGAGAGCAAAAGCAAAAACGAGCCAAGATGTAATTAGAGTGTTACATAACTGTGGCAGTGACGCTGTGGACCAGGCGTCGGGCCTTCAGCTGGCCTCAGGCCCCTGCCGTACCCACGGCATGCCGGTCCAGTCTGTCAAACTCATTTACACTGACCTCTTAATTACTATAATGAACCTTCAGAGGCTCAGATTAACACTAAACACACTCTTTACTCAAGCTCAGCCATGAAGGTCAAATTAAACGAGACTTGCTGCCCTCCTGATTCGGTCCATGAGTGTTACTCTAGCTCTCATTACACTGCCAGGCCTCGATTGGATTAGTCAGGATTACAGCAGTTTGGGTTTAGGGTTGTAAAACAGATAAATAGAGTGAATATGTAAAACCATTGTGAAACAGTTTGGCTGAGTCGTCCAGACAGATCCTCTGGTTTCAGTGAGAGACAGGTGCCAGACATGGTGACAAATTTATGAAATTCAAACAGTACATCCAAAGATTAACCTATAATTCAACTCTCTTATCCAACCCACTGATATCTCTGTCCCCGTCATCTACTACATGTGGACACGCCCTCTATCGTCATTGTAGGGTTTACATAAGCCCTTCATGCTGATGTGTATGTGTGTTGTATATGCGTTCATGATGTGTGTTAATGCTCATTTCCAGCTGGTGAACAGATCAGGACTCATGTAACCCAGAGAACCCTGATGGGAATGTGACATGATTATCTGGGAGTTTTCATACATATCTATAAATGTACACAAGCTGTGCATACATAGGTGCATTGTAAATTTAAATATATTTGTTTTAACTTTAAAAAGTTGATGTCTGGACTGCCTTTTTTAAGTTAAATGGATTTGAAAACACAAGACGAGGTAATTTTGTAAAAAAAATAAATAAATAAACCATTCTAGTCAGATACAATTGATATTAATTCAGCTATACTTGAGAAAACATGTTCAATAAGCTTAAGCTATTAAATTTAACCAACAAGTCTTGAGTGACACTGACTAACTTTTCAGTGAATTTTGATTTCTTTTTATATTTTCTCCATTTGAAAAGTCATTTCTTCATTTCACACTATGGACTTGAAGCTGCAGCTGTTAGAGCTACTTTGTTCCAGCATCAGCACAAAGACGATATGTGGGACTGATCCCAGTGAATTTATTAACAAATAGGATTGGGAATTTAAAAAAATCACAAATCACAGAATTGGATTAGACTTAGACACTGACACAGACTAAGTAGACCTTCCTTCCTGGACGATAAAGGTATTTATACTGCATCAACACATCTGCCCATATTCAATGTTGGGCTTTTCTTTCTTTTTACCTGGTTTTAGGTGGTCCTGCAGCCTCACCAGCACCCACTTATTGTGTCCATGCCTATTTATCTTTTAGCTCTCTCTGAACAGATGCTGCAGCTGCAGAAAAAAACAAACTTTAGTCCTCACTGGACATTTGATATGTGCCATTTTAAGGCCTTCGGGGGAAAGAGACTGAATTCAATTCTAACTTTCATCGTGGTTCACAGCAAGGTTTCATCATATATATTTGCTTCAAACCATAAAAAAGAAGGGTCTCAGGAGAGTTTTAAATCTCAAACATTGCATGCCAGGAAGTCTGCTAATATACTGACCAGGTTTCTTTACATTGTAAATACTAACATCAAGTTTAATTAAAAATACTGAGTTCACCAAACTCAGTTTTTATCAACTTGTTATTAACACTCATTTAAATAAGTTACTTGTACTTTAAGGTCAAAAAAGCTGCCAAACTCAGTGTGCTTCAGTTATTTTAAACAAATGCAGATTCAGTTCAGAACTGCATTTTTTAAAGTGGAGATAAAAACATAAATGTTTCTTGTTAACATCATAGATTTGATAGTGTTACATTTGTAACCTCCCATAATCATTTTTTTCAGTGTGTTATATGTTTGTCACTTTCTACTTGTGGTCTACTCCACCACATTTCATGGGAAAACTTTATTTTTAAGTAGGCCTAAATGTAGGCAAAAGTGTTATTAACAAATTAAAAATCTTGTATGCACAACACTGTAAGAACTATAAATAATCATGTTTCATTACAAACATTCAGTTCATTAATCAATCAGAAAGATTTGGCATCTACTTTTGCCCTTTTATTTCACAGCCTACTAATAGAAAGTGATTGTGAATATCATCATATTTTTCTAAGACATTATAATATCAATGTTTTACACATAAATGATCTGTCTTGTTTATTAGTTTTCTTTGGCTTGTTTTTAAATGTCTTCAGTGGACATCTTTTAGCAAAGAGAACAGTGAAGGATCTGCTTCCTCTGCCACTGTGTGGCACTACTTTTTTTTTTTTTTTAACATTCAAACCTGTGCAGATCACTCCGCCTCTTGGTGCATTACCTTACTCTTAAAGATGCCTGGACACGGCCAACTGTGGATGTCGTTTCAACAGCAGCGGCCATTCTTGTAGCGTTACTGTGATTCTTGTGTTTGCTACACTGATTTGATGAGTAAATAATTCTATGCTGTCTTGTAGAAATTCAATGCCAGGTGTATGTGCTTGCTGGTTAACATGTGGTCACACTGCTGCAACGTGACTAACAAGAATAAAAATGTACAACCCAGGACTTTGAACACTTCCTCACCTTTTGGCAAACTCGCCATTCTAAGTTCAAAATGAGAAAAAAACAGTCAGCAACTACATTGGTGTGGATCTGATGAGAAACTGGGTCAGGGTTGGGGATGAAGGGTGTTCGGTTTATTACCTTATGTAGCTGGTTATCTGGCCAGTACCGTCAATTTTCAATATTAGATTTTACAGTGTAGAAACTTAATTTAATGAATTGATTGAACTCATTGTATTTGTACAGTAAATTCATTCAACTCATCCTTGCAAGTCAAAAAACTTGAGCTCAGGTTTAGGTAAGGTCTGAAGTGTTCTGGAAATAATTTCAAGAAATTTTAAGTTTAATTAACTTTAAGAAATAAATCTGGTATATTTATATTAAGTTAATGAAAAAAACACATTAGTTGATTCTACTGAATTTCTGTATGATCTTTTACAATGTAAATGCCACTGCTAATAGACACGAGCCCACTGAGAACCATTTACTATAGTTTAACAAGGTAGAGCACATATATGTAATTTAGTTTTTGATCCATTCTCTGCTGATAAAACTGCCCACTGACTGACTAAAACTCATTCACATTAATGCCTCCATGCCCACAGGAGCACTTCACTGTTTGCATTTACACATCTCTATAAATAAGGAAGAAAAAGTCTGACTCATCTGGAATGAACACAAATTAGCTGGCTAGCTGTGTCCCGACATCACTGTGTGTGTGTGTGTGTGTGTGTGTGTGTGTGTGTGTGTGTGTGTGTGTGCGTGTGTGTGTGTGTGTGTTCCTGTTCACTTATTAGACTCCCACACCTCAGGCAGACTGCATGTCTGTGTCACTTTGGAGGCATATGTGTCTGGTTGTGTGTAGGTGAAAATCAGCGTGGTGTGTGTTTTCTGAAAATGAGGTCAGAAAACATATGGTTGGACATAATGATATGTGATGTGTTTTATGACAGTTTGTGAGGAGACGTGGTATTTGTAGCAGGGGTTGTTGTGGGCAACTGGACTTGATAGAGTTCTTCAAGACGTTTCGCTTCTCATCCAGGAAGCTTCTTGGATGAGAGGCTATGAATTTGTGAGAAATGGCCCAAGTTCACTAACACATCAAATGAGTTCTGCTTCTGGAAATGGAGCATGATTAAAGAGTGCGCACTGTGGCTTTATTGAGAAAAGAGTTACTGACTTAGTAGACATTTAAAGACTGTACTGTGTGTGTCAGACACTAATGGAAACAAAGTGTGGGTGTCAAAGCAAAATGTCACTAAATTTATTCAGGTTTCAATCATAACTCGAGTCTCTTAATTATCTATTAGTGTTTATAGATGTTAAAATAACAGATGTTTTTCACAGCAGCCAAATTGATATGAAATAGTTCAAACACAGGTATTACCAATGATACTAATCAAGACTCTGCTACACTTAAATGGAAAAGGACCTTAATAACTTCATTTACAAACTCATTTATTTCACACAGGTCACTTTTACAGACAAACAAATGAGATGTGTGTATAGATAGATAGATAGATAGATAGATAGATAGATAGATAGATAGATAGATAGATAGATAGATAGATAGATAGATAGATGTTCTACACTGATTATTATCCTGTCGTAATTAATAATCAAAATATTTGATGTGCCCAGTGTTGGAAAAAGTACTGAAAATCTGAACTCAAGTACAAGTACTGTTACATTGCTAAAATATTACTCAAACACTTTTTAAAATTATTTTTAATTACAAAAATGCAGATGAACGTTTTGGATATTAATTCAAATTGTACTCAGCACTCAACAATGATTTTAAAAGTATCTCAGTATATTACATGGCATAATGAATAATTAAGTACAAGTAAAAGTACAGACTTGAAAATCTTCTCATAAAAGCACAAAAAACTACTTAGTTACAGTAATTTGATTATTTGTAATTAATTACTTACGCTCCTGCCAGTGACTGATCTCATCTGTCCAGTTGTGATCAGAAAGAGGGTTTCTAAAGTATGATTTAAGCTAGACCATAAAAATGAAAAAGTCAAGGGAAAAAAAATCAAAATTTCAAGGCAAGTTACTGCGATAGTTTTTTTTTAGCCTGACTCAAACTCATAAGTTTAATCAATTACTTTTGTTCTTTGTACTTTTGTTCAGATAATTTACTTCTGTTCGTTAGACAAACTTCAATCTTTGAGTTTTAGAAACCCGAAAGAATTGTATTTCAAAGATTATTGACTAGATTCATCAAAGTGAAAGTGAATAATTATTAATACTTCAGTATTTCCTATTAAACCATTTCGTTTTCAGGCACCCAAATAATGACCAACAAAGCTTACAGCTGTGACCATTTAAAAAAAAAATTTTTTTAGTTTCTAAAACTCAAGGATTCAAGTTTATGTAAAGAAGAAAAGTAAATTATCTTAATTAAAGTTTATAGATTGGCAAAACTTTTAAAAATGTATAAGTTGCTTTGGAATTTTGATTTGTCTCAACTTTTATTACGTTTAGAGTCAGCAAAAGAGGAAACACTGGTATATTTAATTCAAGGGACTTAATGCTGATTCCTGGGTACAGAGGAGGTCATCCAGGATAGTTTTGTCTTGGAGCACCTGAGCCTGAGGCACAGTCTGTCCTCTTAGGTTTTGGTTGCCCTTATGCAAATTTATAATGTAAAGTGGTGCAGTCCTGGGTCTGTTTCTATGGCCTGGGGTTCCATGAATTAGGTGGACACTGAAACACTGGTGAGTTTACATAACTAAAGGTTGCAGACAGACATGGTGTCCTCCACAGGTACACACTGGAGGGGGAACATATCAAAAGACTGGATCAGGATTGCTGTATCATGTTATTTTTACATGGATTGTTCTTCTGTACAAAAAGATAATAGATTGTTGTTTGTGAATTGCCACAGACTATTTTACATAATCTTGTGCTGACAGACTGATGATTGCACGTGGAGTATTAGGCTGTTATCTTTTTCAGACCATTAAAGCATTGCAGATTAAACAATCGTTTCTGTCTCGCTTAGTTTTCATTAAAACATGAGTCATTCAGAAGCAAATTCCCTCTAACTAATAATAACTTCTGTTTAACATATCAAAGCTGAAGTTTCCTCATGATTGACAGGAAAAATTGCACACAGGATCTTGACTATAATCGGCTATTCAAAGCTCAGTGAAAGGCAAGCGACTAGAGGATGCCTGTGTGGAATTTGCTTGTCCTCACCTCTGTGTTAACTCACAGCTCTGTGGTCATTATGTAACCACATGAACAAATATCTCTTTATCTGAGGGCAGACGAGCAGGCTCCCGACCATCCTCCACTTTATACCTTTGTGCGTGCGTGTGTGTGTGATTTCTGCCAAAAAACAAATCAAGTGATAGATGATAGTGAGTCCTGAACAGATTTTAGGCTGATCAGATGTCCTGTACAGATGGCTGGAAGCTCCAGTCATCATCACGCTATTGTTTGGCTGCAATGTGCCGGTGGCACACTTAGCCACTGACCCATGATGATCAAACCAACATTCAATACTGTACCACAATCACTAACCCACAACTTTACAAAACAAAGTGATGAAACTAAACAAACACTTTAATTCAGTCTCTCCTCACTTAGGCAACTGTTCATCATTTGAACATAATTTGTTGTTCTTCGTTTTCATCTGATAGAATTCCAATTTACCTCCTATGTCCACATCAACACCACCATCATCATCATCACACTCGCTCTCACAGGATACTGAATATCATCACTGGAGCAACACTGAGCTCTAGTGGTGAGATAGCTGCATGAGAAAAAGCACAAGATCGCTTCAAGCATAATTCTGTTGGAACTAAATGTATTATGAAATTTTGCATAAAATTTTAGAAAATGAATAATTGATATCCTCTCACAATAAAATTTAAAGGGAAAATCCACCCCAAAATCCAAAATACACGTTTACACATTCTCCCTCTTACCAGTTGTGCTATTTATCCATCTAGATTGTTCTGGTGTAAGTTGCAGAGTTTCAGAGATGTCAGCCATAGAGATGAATACAATGGAACTAGATACCACTCAGCTTTTAGTGGTCAAAGCCCCCCAAAAATAAATTCAAAAAGCTCAACATCAGTGTCTCCCTCCAGACATCATGACCCAGTTACTATAGACCTTGTTCTGACCAGTTTCCTGTGGGACCTATTTTCTTTTTATGGAACAATCTACTGGAACTACTTTGTGCAAGAATGAAAGTAGTTCCTAGATGAAATTGCTCACAGTAGGAATTATCTTGGATATCAGGGTCACGATTTCTGGAAAGAAACACTATTGTTGTGGTAATTTTTTTTCAAATGTATGTTTTGGGGCTTTGAGCACCATGAGCTGAGTACCATTTAGTCCCTTATATTGGACAGAAGGCAGACATCTGTACAGCTGATATCTCTAAAATTCTGCAAATCACACCAAAACAATCAAGATGGATAAACAGCACTACAGGTTGGTGGAAAAACGCATGTTTTTGATTTGGGGGTGAACTGAACCTTTAACACTGTACTGCTAACACTTTTTACAGTAAATATTTTTCATATAATGCCACACATATTTTGAGTTATAATAGCAGTGTGTTCATTTGACATGTGACCTTCAATTCTGTTGCACACTGAAAGAAAAAGGAAACCAAATTTGGTGAAATGAACAGGAAACTGCAGCAGTGAGGCTCTTTAACAGCACAGTCAAAGTTGAGTAGAACATCCTGTGTGCTATTTTCTACATGTGACACCAGACAGTGTTGGTTTACTTGCATGTGTGGAGCACTGGAAGAAGTACTGAAATCTTTCATTAGTGAAATTAAAAGTCCTGCTAAGGCAGAAGTTACTGTTAAAAGATGTCAAAGTTTGAATATTCTAAACAGTTGGGGACTAAACAGTTATTCTGCTCTGAAATACATTTAAATTGTGTTATTTCCACTTGCCATATGCATCTATTTTATTGTATCTTACACATTTATTCAATGTTTAGACTGATGAACAAACAAACAGTCTTGCTGACTTAGGACTGGAAACAAGGAAGAAACAATTCCAGGATGAGACCAGACAAGACAGGAGATGAGCAAAAGAGACAGCATGCACTGTGAACCTGCTCACTTCAAAAGGAAAAATATGTATTTATTCTATCAGAGGCTTTATATTGATCAGTATTGTCCTTTATTTGATCACTGGAGTTATTACTATTATTGATTTCTATTTGTCTCTTACAGGGGGAGACGAGATGAGGCAAAGTTACTGTGCGTGTCTGTACTGAGTGTCAGAATAGTGATTTTACTAGGGGTTTTCAGGGGGGAGTTTTAGTTCAGAAGATGAAGAAGAAGAAGACGAAGAAGAAGAAGAAGAAGAAGAAGAAGGAGAAGATGACGAAGAAGAAGAATAGCAGCAAAATTTAGACAGATATTGGTGGTCAAAAGTCATGGTTACCTGTACTCTGTCTGTACTCCTCTGTAAAAAATAATCTCTAAGTCAAGACAGCATGTTTTTCATGGGAAATTATTCACTGAAATTCTACTTCCATTTAGCAAGAAATACACTTAAATTCCTTCAAACCTACTGGACAATGTAGTGGGAAATACCATATTAAATTCCTTCATAGTCTTCACTACAGACATTATATGAGTCTGACAGACATGACTGTAAACTGTAACTTGACTGGTTGGCAGAGACAAAGGCGGTTATTCTGTTTTTTGACTGCTCTGTTTTATGCAACCATTGACAGCTGACTTCTAACTCTTCTTAGCCAGCTGCTAGGGACCACAAGTGATCAACAACTGCTTCAGTCTGAAATCTTGTTTCAGCTCAGGGCAACACATATGGGGGTCATGTTAATGTTGGCAGAACTTAGCAAATTTCCTCTGGTTGCATCTTGTAGTTGTGGTGGCATTGCAGTAGGTACTTCCCTATCTATTGCCTGGCGGGGATCTGCACTCAACTAATTTGGTTGGTGTCTGGGCCCCTATTCTCAGCTTCAGATAGCCAGTGTCCTGTTTCATGTCATCAATCTGTCTTAGTACAGAAGTATTATCAGCAAAATGTGCTAAAGTATCTCAGAGTATATAAAATGGCAATACTCCAAAATGTTCTGAACACTAAATGTACTTAGCCCATCACTGCATGTGTACAGGAGACTTTTTGCAACACTCATATCCACTACTAAAGCTATGTTGGCAGGTGATTTGGTAAATAGCACATACATGTGGACAATGACTGAGTATTGTCAGTCTGACTGTGCAGCTGCACAATATTTTAAGAAAAACATTAAATGTCTTCATGCTCCTGCAGTGCCCACAGTTGGAGAGCTGAGAGATAAGCCTGTCACTGAGAAAACTAATTACCTAATGGAGCAATACCTTATATACAGTATACATGAGATTACAAACTACGTCTTGATTAAATCAACTCGGGGGGCTCCAACAGGGGTCCTTCGGTTGTGGGAGTCCTCAGCAACAGGAGGAATAGAATAATTGAACTTTTATTACATTTTTTTTGGAAGTGGGAACAACCAAGAATGAAATAGGGTGAATATTAAAAAAATCCTAGATGGGAGACAAAATTCTCTCAAATTTGGGGTCCGTGGTCTGAAGTGCATCTATTTCAGGGGTCCTTGACATGAAGAAGTTTGAGAACTCCTGATCTAGGGCTAATTTAATGATACAAGCAAAAGGCAGAGGACTGTTGCTTACTTCATGGATAAGTTTTTTAGTGTGTACTTCTCATACTTGTTATGTTCAATTCAACTTAATTGTCATTAACACAATGGGCAGGCACACAATCGAAAGAGCTTCACTAAGACATTGTGAGGGGGGAGACATAGGGAAATGCATCCATAAAAACAAAATAAAATTCAGATAAAAGACAAGAAGAAAAGGCAGAATATCATGTGCACAAATAGCAACATATGTACAAACTTGTGTTGAATGAGGTCGTATGTGTCACAATATTGTGCAAATGTAAATATAACAGTGAAAGATGGTAAGCTGTCTGGTGCTGTAAGTGTCATTTAAATCTAGCAGTAGTGCAAAGAGAGAGGTGTGATAGAACTGTACAAATGGTATGATTATGGCAGTAGTGTAGAAATACAGTCATTAATAAAGTTCAAATAGGATTAATATAGGCCTGAGTGAAAAAGCCTATCACGAAGTTTATATTTTGCATGATAATTATTGAGCATTGATATCCAAAATCTATCATGATATCTAGTCTCATATCGTGACATAATATAATATCGATATATTGCCCAGCCCTAGATGAATATGGCAGTAGTGCAAGCATACATGAATAAATAAAATTAAATAAAGTTATTAATGAAGTTAAGTTTTCATCCATCCCTGTCCTGATCTATATTGGTCTAAGTACTAACAAATACATCCATGGTTCATATAAGTGTTTCTCAGAGGGAAGGAGGAGTCAAACATGGAGGAGTGTGTAGCCTGCTGATCAGAGCTACTGATGAGTCTGGAGTAGAGCGCCCCCTAGAGGATGGGAGATCTCTGTGTTTACAGGAGGTTAAATTATACATGTATAAAATTAAAATCGTTTGTTTTCAGAGTTGACAGTCTCTGCTAATCATGTTAAACAAACAGTGTTGACAGACAGGCCAGTGCAGGACCCGCAGGGTGCAGTGTGTCTGGTGTGTGTGTCTCAGAGAAGTGACGTGTGTTAGCGGCTTGTCTGGTGACGTGTCTCTACTGCTTCTCTCTCTTTCCTCACGGAGCGGCTGGATGGATCCACACTGACTCCAGTGGAGCACTCAAACTGGTACCAGTAACACGGCAGGAGTCGGCCTAAGGACACCATGGGGAGTAAGTGGCTTTCTTTTCTTGTGTACACGTGTTGAGGGTGATTTAAATGACCTCCTGTCTTTTTAAATCTCTGAGAATAATGCACAGAAAGCGGCCATCGGCAAGCTAATTAGCTAACCTTGGCAAGTTGAAGCTAGCTTAGAACGGGAGCTAATTAGAAGTTTTTCTTATTGTCAAATTTTGAATCGCTGGGCTTGAGTAACGATAGTTTTGTTTCACAGTCAGAAGCCATTTCTAAGATCTTACCCAAGTATTTCAAACAGGCGTCAAAGCTTCCTCTTTTAAAGTATTGCTCACTCGTTTTGTGATGAAATGCTAGTTAGCATCAGGCTAACTCTAGCTGTGTACACTGTTCATGTAGAATAGTTTAATGTAAAAACACGTTCAAAGAGGTTTCCTCTTGTTTTCTTTGTTAGCCCGTTGATAGATTTGCAATTCGACAAACTGACTGAATTAGTCGAGAACAGCATAATAATTAAGATGGTTTTAGTTAAATCTCTTGCTGCCAAAGTCAATTTCAGTGATTGACACAGCTGATCAACACCAAGACAAAACACTCAGCAGAGAGCCGGTTAACAGCGGTATAAACATGACTACATACAGAAGACTAGTTGCTCTCAGCTTCGCTCAAGTTCATGTTAGTATATCCATTTACAGCTGTCACAGTTCTCTGCTTGTTGCTGCATTGGTCAGTTGACCGCTGGCAGCTGTTTAGCTGCTGGTTAGTGATGACGTAGCATGTAAGCTAACCTGGTTTGAGGTGACCAGTAACGTAACTGGCTCCTATTTATTTTGGTCTTGTAAATTTACACATGATCTGTGGAAAGATAATAATTTCGAACGTGACAAGATTTTGCTCTGTACCACACAAATGTTATTTTGGTTGTTGTCATCATATTGACAAGGATGTTACTGCTTTTTTTTCTCTTATTAATCTAAATTTTACTTCTCGACAAAGTTTTCAGCAGAGCCTGACTAATATTATCGGACTGATATTGATCTATCACAGCTATACTGATAACAGCAGTATTGATTATTAAAATTAATCGACAGCTATTTTGATAATTGATCAATTGGTTTCAGTATTTTTCTGAGCAAAAAAGCAAAAAAAAAATCTCTGATTTCAGCTTCTTAAATGTGGATATTTTTGGTGTTTCTTCACTCCTCTATGACAGTAAACTGAATATTTTTTGAGTTGCGTGTAAAACAAAACATTTGGGGACGTAAAACAAAGAACCATTAATTAATTGACTGAGAAAATAATTGACCAATTAATCGACTATGAAAATAATGATTAGTTGCAGCTCTATTGCTATGCGCCTATATGAAAGCTGTTTTTTTTTTTTATAACATAACATTCATTCATATGAATTTGATTATTTTTCTAAATTCAGGTTTTAATATATACATATATTTAGCATTATTTGTGTTTGTCTACTGTAGTTAGTTATAAATGTTTAAAAGTTTATTGTTTCAGTGCAGTGATATCATTTTGGACAATAACGTTTATTGTTAAGCTGTAACCTGTCTCTATTACATATCTTTGTCACAAATGTTGACCATTTTTGAGGGATGACTCCAAAACTGTGTTTATGTTTGTATTCTGTATGAAGACTATCAGCTGATATGAAACATCAGATTTTTTTACTCCGTAATATCAAAAATCCTGTATCAGTTGGGCTCTAGTTTACACACAGAAAACATCAGTTCTTGTTATTTGTAAAGAGATCAAGGAGCAATACTTGGTAATGATTTCTCCTTCACAAAACAAAAAAAACTATGCAAAGAATAATATAATATAATAATAATATATTTTTTTAGGTGAAGTTATTGGCTTTCTCTTGTGTCTTTATTTCAAATTTATTAATATTTTGTTGGATTTGTGTTCTTTCTGTTGGCTTCTTCTGTTTGATACCATTTTTTGTTTTAATTTCTCAGTTGTGCATCTCCATGTGTGTGATTCTGATTTTTTTCGATACTATGCATGTGTTGACAATTTGAAATATAGTTTAAAAAAAGACCAATAACTAAAGATAACACAGATATTGCTGAGGAGAGCTCCTGTTCTTAAGTATAAATGCACTGTTAATAATGTATTTTAACCTTCTTATCTCTTCTGCAGTTAAATTTTTGGAGGTCATCAAGCCGTTCTGTGCGGTCTTGCCAGAAATTCAGAAACCAGAAAGAAAGGTACACTTAAAAGTTTGAATATATATTACTGAGTTGCATTAAACTTATGTTTTACTGTTCATGTATGAATGGATATGAATAACATCCGCTCATTTTTTAATCCTCACAGATTCAGTTTAGAGAAAAAGTACTATGGACTGCCATCACACTATTCATCTTCCTGGTGTGCTGCCAGGTTAGTATCTGTTGTAATGAAAACCAGCCTGCTGGTTCTGCTCTTGGTCATACTGTTTTGTGATACTGTGTTCTAACTTTGTCTTTCTCTCTTTCTGATTTAGATTCCTCTCTTTGGCATCATGTCGTCAGATTCAGCAGATCCCTTCTACTGGATGAGAGTCATCCTGGCTTCCAACAGAGGTGCTTGAATTGTACATGTTCAACAGGCTTAATCACAGACTCCTTTTATGTCTTATTCATCTCCAGCAAGGAGAAATAATCTAATTCCACTGTTGTAATCAGGCCTGACATAATCTCATTATCACATGTGAGAAGTCAAAGGTCATTGTATTGTTTCAGGTACTGCTATTGCTGTACTAACTGATGCTAACAGGGATACTAATGCCGTTCACTTTGTACCTCCAGGTACTCTGATGGAGCTGGGCATCTCACCCATTGTCACCTCAGGCCTTATCATGCAGCTGCTAGCCGGTGCCAAGATCATTGAGGTGGGAGACACTCCCAAGGACAGAGCCCTCTTCAATGGAGCTCAGAAATGTAGGTCTACTACTCCCTGTGCTTGCTATTTTTATAACCTGTCACAAAACTTTTGTCAGAATTTTTCGTTTTGCTTTGAAGATGGCAAACATAATAGTCTGTTCAGTTTTTAGTAACATCAGTTGTCACTGTCTCTGCAAGATTTCCAATTGCATATTGTATTTTCTGTCTTTTTGCAGTGTTTGGAATGATCATCACCATTGGACAGGCCATTGTATATGTTATGACTGGCATGTATGGAGACCCCTCAGAGATGGGTGCAGGGATATGCTTGCTCATCATCATCCAGGTTAATAAAAACTCCCACTGGTGCTCTCTAGATTTAACTTTAGAACTATGTGTATTTGCAAAGAGTATCTTTGTCTTACCTGTTTAAATTACACTTCCCAGCAAAAATATTGAATTAACTCTTTTATAGTCATACACATAGTGAAGTATTATGTCATTCAACCTGGTTCTGATGGCATGTCACTGGGGCTGAACAATTTAAATTGAAATATCATCAAAATTGCAATATGGTCAAGTGCAATATCCAATTGCAGGAGCTGCAGTTTCTTTGATGAAGGTTAAGTGTTTCACAGAATAGCATTGTAAATGAATCATGGTCATGCCCCAGCCTGCAAATCATATTCTCCAGCTATAAGGGAACATGATTGTTTGGTACAGAATCCAGCAAAAATCACAGTCATCTTTTTTTTTGTGACATTTTTCCAGTGAAAATTAAATGCAAAAATTACCATTCTAGTTAAAATCATGACTCATATCACCCTGTCAATTGCAATATAATTTTTCTTTATTTTGTTCATTCCTATGTGTTATGTCTAGAGTCAGCTATTGTGTGAAGCACTTGAATGATAAAAACATTTTAGCTTTCGTGCAATATGTGTTTGGCTTAGTTAGTTAGTTAGTTAGTTACTTAGTTTCTGTTTTGTGGCTAGCAGACAAATAAGATAAAATTGTGATTATATCCCTTCATTGGTTTGTCAGAAATCAACTGGTTCATTGTATGTCATAAAGTTTTGTTGTAAGCAGCTGTTCTGAACAGCTGGTTGTCTGCCTGAATCGGCTCAATTCAAACCTCCTGTCTGTGTCTGCAGCTGTTTGTTGCAGGTCTGATTGTCTTGCTGCTGGATGAGCTGCTCCAGAAGGGCTATGGTCTGGGCTCCGGTATTTCTCTCTTCATTGCCACAAACATCTGTGAGACAATCGTGTGGAAGGCCTTCAGCCCCACCACTGTCAACACTGGCAGAGGTACGGCTATTGGGAACAAACACATTTCAGAGCTGAGATGATGATAAAGGAGTTCACATTTATTATGGTGGCTGACCCTGTTTGACTTGTTGTTCTTCCAGGTACTGAGTTTGAGGGAGCCATCATTGCTCTCTTCCATCTCCTGGCCACCCGCACGGACAAGGTGCGCGCCCTGAGAGAGGCCTTCTACAGACAAAACCTACCTAACCTCATGAACCTCATCGCCACTGTCTTTGTGTTTGCAGTGGTCATATACTTCCAGGTGAGCCGGCAACATCTAAACATAGACCGGTGTCTTACTTGTTGCACTAAATTAGTTTGGAATGCAGGTTTTCAGACAAATCCCAGTTTACTGATTGTCACACTTTGTAACCTCACCAGGGCTTTAGGGTGGACCTGCCCATCAAGTCAGCTCGCTACCGTGGACAGTACAACACCTACCCCATCAAACTGTTCTACACCTCCAACATCCCCATCATCCTGCAGTCTGCCCTCGTCTCCAATCTCTACGTCATCTCTCAGATGCTCTCAACACGTTTCAGCGGCAACTTCCTCGTCAACCTTCTGGGAACCTGGTCTGTAAGTATATGATGAGTGCTTCATCTCCAGCACATCCGGTGTCAATCTCTGTGACATGTTTAAAGACCAGGAAATTGTATTAAAGGGGTAGTTCTGATTATTTGAAGTGCGGTTGTACGAGATGGTTATCGAGAGTCAGAGTATATATTAGCTTGAACTGAGGACACTTGGCAGAGTTCCAGTTAACAGAAGCGGAGAGCTAAGCAAAGAACTGCCATGGACAGGGTCAGCACCACTTAAGAAAAGTCCACCTGAAAAAAAAATCACAATCATTTTAAGTGTATACTAGATTAAGAATATATCACCACTTTACCGTGCCATCAGACAGGCCATTACATAAGGCAGGTATTGCTCTCTTCAAACCAACCAAAGTCCATAGACAATCTCGGTAGTTTAACCTTGCAGAATTTAGGAGTTGCTGGTCTACCACTGCCTTGATTGGTTACTTAATTTGTGTTATTGTGTGACTTAGGTGTTTTAAAAGGATAGTTTGAATTCACTGAAATATCACAAACAAACAAACAGATTGAGGCAGCAGTAGACCAGCAACTCCGTGTTCTACATGGTAAGATTAGTGGTTTTGCCTGTGAACTCAGGTTGGAGAGAGCAATATTTGGCTTGCTGTCAGAAAAGGCTGTCCGATGGCAAGGTAAAGCATTTATTTTAAGTGGGTAAAATATATTTTGCTGCTGACCCTGTTCACAGCAGTACATTTCATTTACTTCTGTGCTGGTACTCCTCTCATCGTCTCCAAACTGGGGGCATGCCAACTGCCAACTGCCATCTGCTGTAGCTAATACACAACACACAATACATAAGTACATCATTTAGTCCCACTTCAAATAATTCAAACTAACCCTTAAGGGAATCCTTGTTCTTTACAGAAAGACAGGTTGGTCAGGTTCTGTCATGGACATGCAGTGTTTTACAAACAAAATCTTGTTTGTTTAGGACACCACGAGTGGCGGACCAGCTCGGGCCTACCCAGTGGGTGGTCTCTGCTACTACCTTTCTCCCCCGGAGTCATTTGGTTCTGTTCTGGATGATCCGGTCCACGCTGTTATCTACATTGTCTTCATGCTTGGCTCCTGCGCCTTCTTCTCTAAGACCTGGATTGAGGTCTCAGGATCCTCTGCCAAAGATGTAAGGCTGTGTTTGTACAAACATTAAGCAGCTTGCTTTGTGTCATTCAGACAAGAAATTAATTTGTTTGTCACATTGTCTTTCTCAGGTGGCGAAGCAGCTGAAGGAGCAGCAGATGGTGATGAGGGGACACAGAGAAACCTCCATGGTGCATGAGCTGAACAGGTACAGAGCAAACACTGTCTCTCATGTTGGTTAGTTGCAGCATATGAGAACAGAGTTACTACACAGCATGATATTTGATTTTAATAATTTAGAGGTCTGAATAAGGATGGGGAAAAGAAAAGAGTATGGAAAAATATTCATATGTTTTCAGACTCTTGCCCCTATTTTGTTTTCTAGAACATAAAATTGTGAATTACTAAAAAGAAATTGATCATAACAGGCAGTGTTTTCATGGAGTTTGGAGCAGCCAGCCAGCACAGCTAAAGTGTGCTTGATGTCGATGTTATTTATAACAGAGGCTAAAAATATGGGGATAACAGTAATATTTGTATTCAATATGTAAAGGGAAAATAATAGTACGTACTGAATGGCCGTAATGGGTACATGCAGATTTTCTGAGGGCTGGTTTGTTATAAAGCCTAGTAAGCTAAGGATTACAAAAGTGAAAAAAAAAAGCTAAGGTCAAACTTTGTATAAAATCGTTCAAAATCTGCAACATAGAAAGTCACAGTCTTCTGTCAATTATGTACAAATACAAAAGCATACATAGTCAAAATGTAGCACATGTTAACAGTTAGACCTTAAAATCATTATAAACATCCAGCTATATATACTTGGATGCCAAATATAGTATGAAAAATTTAGTGAGACTTGTGAAAATTTCAGTCTGGAATTTTGAAATATGGAAAATGTGTAGGAACCCTGTTGAAGGTTGTCCTCTTGAATGTCTGTGTATCTATAACTGATTTCTTCTTCTTCACAGGTACATCCCCACAGCTGCTGCCTTCGGTGGCCTCTGTATAGGAGGGCTGTCTGTCATGGCTGACTTCCTTGGTGCCATTGGATCGGGCACAGGAATCCTCTTGGCTGTGACCATCATCTACCAGTACTTCGAAATCTTTGTGAAGGAGCAGAGTGAAGTGGGCAGCATGGGAGCACTGCTCTTCTAGAAAACACCGACCTTCTGACACATCAGACACAAAACATCCACCCCCAATCATTTTTTACCACCTTTGTTTTCCACCATACATCTTAAGCATGTCAGTGCTGAGAAAACTGTTTTGGTTACTCCCAGGGTTGCGCATAGTATTGTGTCTCTACAGTCTTTTTTCCTTCAGTAGCTATCACCCATCTCTCTGCAGGCTGCCTAAGTCCCAAGTGACTGTCTTATCAGCTGAAAAATGCCTAAAAGCACACAAGTGTGAGGTGCTGTCTCCGACTTACCTCAGGCATTGTTCATTGCAGCATGTTCAAGGAACAAGAAGACAGTGACAACATGTAAGTGCTTATTTCAAGCTGAAAGCACTGTGCCTGGACGTTTTGGGGGGAGTTAAAAGAAAGCCATGTCAAAGTCATGTTCATCACAGGTAGCGATCATGCTTGAGGTTTGTAAGGGCCTATAGTAGGATGTGAAAAGTATAAATAAAATATGCTTGTACTCCTGATAAGGTTTCTGGATAATCAGACAAGCTGTTGGTGAATTTTATTTACCTTTATTTTGATATTTTAAATGATGGACTATGTTTATATTCACGCATGTAGGGCACAGTGTTTGTCCTCTGTCTCTGGGTTCTCAAAGGAAGCTGTTTGTCTGTGTCATCATGCTCTTTTATTCCCAGACTGAATCGCTGCACAATACTGCCGAGATGGTCGGGATGAGGGTGGGTTTGATAGGGACGAAAAGGGGTTTCATTTTGATTTTTACTTTATGTAACAGACATAATTGTGTTATTAAAAAAACAGGATTTTTTTCCCAACACACTTGTGTTTTGATTCCTTTGTCTCCTTGTGATTTATACCGGCATGTGCTGTGATGACTGCAGGATACTGATTGTGGCTCAAATATTTAAGAATAATGCATAGTAGCATAGCAACCAAATGGTCTGAAACAAACTCACAGCAACAAGTTTGAGCATAGTTAAAAACTTACTTTGGCTGTTTCTCTGACATTATCCTCAAGTTGAGACAAGTTGATGCCTCAACTGTGGCTTTATTCAGTCGCTGTACTAATCACTTAATGTCCACTAGAGGTCTCTGTATCTAAGTTAAACTTTTTAACAGTGAAGTTAAAATCTGTAAGGGGAAATTGCATTTCATACAATGTATTCCAAAACACCACCACCTGCTACCATCTCACATTACAGTCAGTGTTTATATCAAATGTTGATTAATATAGCTTTTAATTTGAGAACGAAAAGGAGATAAATAAGAGAACTGAAATGTCCTCTAGACTAATCTCAAGTCCAGTTTAGTGGACTAGATATCTCCTGATCTGAAAACTAGAAGAGTGGCCAAACATAAGTCAAGAGGCAGTGCATTGATGGATATTTAATTGAGTGATCATTAAAAAAGCATTAGCCATACATACAAACACAACAACACATAACATTGTAATGATTCTTTTAAACTTACATTTCGTTTTATCATCTTGTCCATATGTGATCTCTTTACACACTGAGGCCTCCAAACTGTCAGACTGATGTGTGTGAGCTGACACTGACATCACCTGTAAATTATCATAGAAATGAATCACCTCTCAAAGGGTGAAACAAACAAAAGCCACGCCATCTGTCCCCTGAATACTTTAGTACAGAGAAAATTTAAAGGACATGCAAAACGGTGTAATTTCTAGGTGTTTAGTTAAAGCATTAAGGCAGCATAAGGTCATATGAATGGCATAGAACAAGAGACGGGAGGAATCTTGTATAAAATACTAATTTTCTGTGTAACTGTAATATTTAACGCTGGATATATTGGTCTCATATTGTGCAATGATGTTTTAATCTGTCAGCAAACACATCTTGTGGCTCATAATAATAATTAAGTTTTTAAATATGTGACTTATCAGAAGAACAGTTTCAAAGTGCTTTACAAGGCAGATAAAAGAACAAAAGTTCCACGTAACAGAAGGGGGATCTCTATTTCAACTTCAATCAACGATCAAAAACACACTTTATTTCTTCAGCTATGAACGTGGTCTGCAAACTTCAGGTAACCTGCAGGTGAACTAACAGGATGTTAGTGTCTCTTCCTGTATGTTCTCTGAAGTCTGCTGAAAACTTGACTGCAGATTTTTGTCTCCACCTCCATCTCGAACGTACCTATTATGAAGAAATTACAAGAAAAAAAAAGCTGAATAAGAAAATGTATATAATTCATAGATATTTCATAAAAATGTCATAATATTTTTTCCTAGAGACATAAAATAAAGCCCCTATCAAATATCTTAATTTCTTCATAATTTCGTTTTTAAAATTTTCTTATTTTATTCTCCTTTATTTCTTTATCATTCTATTTTATTCTTTTATTCTTTAATATTCTTTTCCACTTGTAAATCTTTTATTTTCATATTTTAGCTGATATATGTGTACATAAATTAAAGCCAGAAACATCCGTCACGAGGGAGCGGCGGGTTGAAAGATTAATGAATCGGGGAACTATTCATATATTTAACTCATTTTATTTGCGGATATTATTTCAACTTGATTTACTCATTTATTTTCTTCTTCTTCTTTTTTTTTTTAGACGGTGACGTCATCACCATGCGCCCACATGTGGACAGGTCAGAGGGGGTAACGGGACTGTTGGACGCCGGGTAACTTGTCAAATGAAACTCTCGCAGTTATTGAGTAATTTCTGTCACACCGGTCGTATTTTATCGCAGAGGACGAGGCTCGACGGACTAAAACAGCGGCAGACATGTCGTACTGCAGGCAGGAGGGTAATTTATATCTTTGCTCATTCATTTTCACTCCACAGCAGAGCAATGTCATCGAGAGAGCCAGTATGCTAGGCTAGCCTTACAGAAACACCGCTAACTTATAGTAGGTTAGCTGCTTGGCTAGGCACGAGCTAAGCCTCCAGGAATAGTAAACGCATGTATATAACATCGCCTGTTATTGTAATGACTTAATACACTGGAAGCTGCAATGTATTGACTCGCAATGTTAGTTAGGAGAGCTGTCAAACGGCTAACTCTGATGATAACTATTGTCAGGGCTAGCAAACAGCAGAGCAGTTTCACTCAAGTTAAAGCTACTGCCACAGTGCGCCCCCACGGATCACTGCCAATCAAATACTACTTTTGGTGTATTGGTACCGAAATGGTAGTAAACTGGCATCATAAATGATCCAGGACCAGGTTATATTCTGTGAGAATTTAATGTAACCCATGTTGTTGTTGTTTTTTGTCATTTAAGGTAAGGATCGCATCATCTTTGTGACCAAAGAGGACCATGAAACACCCAGCAACGCTGAGCTCATTGCAGAGGACCCCGATGATCCTTATGAGGAACAGGGTTAGTTATTTTGTTGGTGTGGGGGAAAAAGGAGACCTGTGAGACTAGGACATAGCAGACTTAATAAAACTACTATTACTACTACTACTACTACTACTACTACTTAATAACAGACATCCTTCAGATTAGAAGAAACTGGACTGATCAAAAGAATCTAGCATACAGTGAAATGTTTTGTCTGTTCATTTTGTTTAGGAGATAAATAACTCTGTGATCACTTCCGGCAGACGTGACACAGCCGTGCCCAACGGCATCAGGCTGTTAATGCTGTTTGCCACCTGCTATAAAACAAAAGAATAAAGAAAAAGTGATCTGACCTGACTTCCATATGTTGCTTACATCATAGTTACTCTTTTGACTTGCTTCTGTCTGGTCTCCTGCTTCTTCAGGTCTCATCTTGCCAAATGGAGACATCAACTGGAACTGCCCATGCCTGGGTGGCATGGCCAGCGGACCATGTGGCTCTCAGTTCAAAGAAGCCTTCTCCTGCTTCCACTACAGTAAGGAAGAGGTGAAAGGCTCAGAGTGCATTGACCACTTCCGTAACATGCAGGAATGCATGCAAAGGTATCCTGAGCTCTATCCTCAGGAGGAAGAGAAAGAGAGCTCCTCCCAAGCAGAATCTGCTTCTGTCTCCGCCACACCAACTGAGGGCTCTACCTTACCTCCTGAAACTGACTCTACCCCAGCCACTTCAGCACCTGAGTCCGCTGTCTCATCTGACAGAGTGTCACCTACAGACAACCAGACTGCCAGCTAAGCTTGGTCATATGTCATCCAGGCTCTTGTTCTCTGAGCGTGAGCACTGCCCAGCGTAAATGACTGTCCATGAGGAGCCCTGATTGGTCTTTTCTCCTTTTTAAGCCCACACAGAGGGTTTACTGACACAGCTCTGACCCTCATGGGCAAGGACTTTGTGAATGCAGAGAAACATAGTACAAAACTATAGGCTGCTTTGTTTGCTGAGCACTCAGAAATCATTGAATAATATGATTTAGTGACAATGGTCCAAGCTATCTGCTGCAGGGACGTTAGCTGAAAGACTCACTTTATATGCAATACGAATTTAATTTAATATATATGCTCTGATCTCAAACAGTAGAGCTGTTTGTTAGCAATCATTGGTTGTGCTGTCCTGTTAAAGGAACAGTGTGTAAAATTTCAGGGCATCTATTGGTAGAATATGGTAGATATGCAATAAAATAGTCATAAGTATGTTTTCATTAGTGTTTAGACACCTGAGATTAGGAATCATTGTGTTTTCATTACCTTACAATGAGCTGTTTATATCTACAAAGGGCACAGGTCCTCTTATACAGTGGCTGCCATTTTGGACTGCTATGTCTCTACAGTAGCCCAGAATTGACAAACCAAACACTGGCTGTAGATACGGCCTTGTGAGTTTGCACAAGTTTTGTTGCTATTAAAGTTCTCAATACACACTTTCAGGGGAAGGGGAGGGTAGATGAGGTGTTTGCAATCTATAACCTCACTGGCAGATGCTACTAAATCCTACACACTGGTTCTTTAATGTTAACTGGTCGGAAGAATCACTTAGGACTGGTTTCTCACTAATTATTGCATTTAACAGCAATCTTAGGAACTTACCTTGATTCACTTGAATCCCTTTGCTTTATGTCACTTGAAAGACCAAAACTCAGATCATTGGTAAGAAAACAATGCTACTGTTCCAGCTTCTGTTCAGTGAACATCACATTGTTAGTGACAGACGTTTTTAACTGTGTTTGTTGACATCTTGTAGAAACTACAGGGTCTCCTTCTACATCTGTTGCCATATGAACAATTGTCGTCTGTGTCTGGCGTAGACCAAAGTGGTTTGTCACGTTCAGCTGTCACTGCGTAAATGTTTTTGCTGTCTTAACACTGTCTTCAGTCTCCAGTTTGATGCTGTGGTCACCGTTCAATGTCATTCAGGCCTTCCAAGACTTGATGGGTTTTTCTCAAACCACTGTCAGTGTCCAGATTAAAATGATCAATTAACAATCTTCAACTTCCTTTTTCCTTTTGTCCTTTGAAAGTCTTATATCTCTTATGTCTGTGATTTTATCTTTTGTTTTTTTTTTTAAAGTCTGAGGTTCTGTGAGCTTTACTCACTAAACATCACAAATGTCTAGGAGCTAGACACCTTTAATGTGCACATAACAAAATTGAGATGTATTCTGGGTCGTGTAGTTAATGGATACCGAAATTCCATAATGTAGTGTAGAACTGTATTGCACAAATTGTATTCTTTGCGCGCTCTTGCAGGCCACATAAAATGAGATGACAGGCTGGATTTAGCCTAGAAGATTTACAAATTGAAGAAAACATATGACTGTATAATGAGAGAGAAAAATGCTGTCCTATTTTACAGCCTTCACTTATCTCATTATATTGCATGTATATTAGAAATATTATATAGTAAATTATATAGGTTTATCTTTCAAAAAGTATTTACAATTTATTACTAATGTTTCTTCAGTTATGAGACATTAAAAGAACTAAAACTCAAAGTATTGCCATATTTTCTATATGGTTAAATGACAAGCATAATCATTTGTACAGTGCTCTTTGCTAGTAAATAGATGAAACATTGTATAAGAGACTTTTTTAGACTAAGATCTTAAAATCCATGTATTTTACCAGCATGTAACTGGATTCCAATTGGAATTGGTTATTAGCTCTAAAGGTACTATGTGAGGCAATTTAGATGTGTTAATTGCTTTGTATTGCCAAAGTGTGAACAGATTGTAACATAATTTACAAAATAAGACCTTTCCTGACTTTCTCAATTGCCTGAAACCAAGACAACACAAACCTAACTTTACTAACCTAATGTATCGCCATGATGCCTGTCAATAATGTGCAGGTTCATCTGTGTCATGTCATGAGTGCAAGCAAACTCACGAGCCACTGGGGACATGAGTAACCAGCATTTTCTGAAAAAACCACATAGTGCCTTTGATTGTGGTAAAAAGAAAACAAAAAAAATCTTGTATGCAAATAAAGCCTTTAATGTTAGACACAATTTTAACATGGGACCACGCAGCTCATTCATGACAGTCTTTATATTGTGTTGCACATTCATACATTGTGACTGACTCTTGGATAATTTCCCCCTGATGACACAGCGAGTTGCCCGGTGATGTTCAGTCTCTTTTCTGAATTGTCCACTGACTCTTAAATTTACTTTTGAGATCCTCTGAAGTGTGTCCTGCCTTTTCAGATCATATGGCTCATGGACATCCATTCCTCAGGCCCTCTGATATGAGTAGACCTAGTCGGGGGGTCCATGGGACCACCACACTCTGCATGGTGACCAGCAGACGGCCCGTCCCGGCCTCCTCTGGGCCTGCCAGCAGGTACTCCATACCTGGTAAAGATAAGGTAAAGGTAAAGGTAAGATATCATAAATGATAGAGGTAGGAAGTAACCAAGTGCAAATATTTACATTTTTCAGGTATCTCTACTAGAGTATTTAATTTTCTGACAATTTCTACTTTTTTCTACTAAGTTTCAACACAAATATCTGTAGTTTTTACTCCTTACATTTTCAGAACAAACTCATTACTTTAGTTTTAATACATTTGAGGGGAATTATTGATTATTTCTATTTTGCATAATTGCACACCGCCTTCTCAATATCAAGACGATGTCTTTCAGCACATAGAAAAATCAATTCTGTGGTGTATCCACCAGTGCACAAACGACGGACATAACAAGATGAAATTGATTTAACAGTACAAAACTATGTAAAAGATTCAAGATGAAAATGATGTGAAAGAAGTCACAATGAAAATTATGTAAAAGACATAACAAGGCACAACAAATCAAAAGTAATGTAAAAGACATAAGATGAACATTAACATAAAAGACGCAATAAGACATAACAAGATGAAAATGATGTAACAAGACAAAAATTGAGTAAGTGCTTCCACTTCTACCAGAGTATTTTCTTAATGTAAGAATTTGTACTCCTACTTGAGTAAAGAATGTGTGTACTTTTGCCACCTCTGCACAGCTGATTTTCTTTTGTGTCACTGTTCGGTCAGCTCAAATATTCATCTTTTAATGCTACAACTCTTTTATAGAAAACTTGAAACTACATACAGTAGTTACTACAGGACAGTAGTGCTTCATGCATATGTTAAAAATCCTTTTTCTTTGGAGTTTGTCCTACCCGGGTTTAGAATAGGACAGGTGCAGCCGCGGCTGGTCCAGGACAGAGGATAGATGCTGATGGTCCCCAGGTAGAGCGCCGCCTGGCCTGATTGAAGGACCTTGCGAACTTTGACCTGCACTTCTGCGTGGCTGCCTTTGTCATGAGCAGACAGCACACTGGCTTTTATCACTGTCATGGGCAGAGAGACAGAAAAACAGACAACTGAAAAGGCAAGTAATTTAGACTTTTAATTTAGCAAACAGTTTTTAATCTAGTGAAATTTTTTCTTACCATAATCATGTTTGGTCTTACAGAGGTCAGACACACTTCTCAGCTTTTTCTCCTTACAGCTACACTTTCCTGTATAAAGACAATGAGTTATGCTCCGATCCACCTTTATACCTCCATAACTACACTGTATGAAACACTAAGATCCCACAGTTTTAATATTTTCAATGCAAATAGACATTACAGTTAATGGGCAGCACAGCAGTACTTCAAAATAGGGCTGCAACTAATGATTATTTTTGTTATTTATATTTTGCCATTTCTTTAAGATGAATTTCTTAGTCTGTAAAATGTCAAAAAATGTGAAAAATGCTCATCACAATTTCCCAGTTCCCAAAGTGATGTCTTCAAATAGCTTTTTGTCCAACCAACAGTCCAAAACCATCACTTGCTATAATAACCAACAAAGAAAAGCAGCAAATCCCGATCAATAATCAACTAATCATAATCCTTCTATGTAAATTGCTGCATACCTGTGTAATGCAGAGCAGAGACAGCGAGCTCCTTTGACCACTGTACCTCTTCTTCAGTTGAGAACATGTGATCCAGATCAGGGATTTTTCCACCAATAGGCACATTGAACACCTGATTATTTGAGTAGCTGCGAAAGTGAAATTGAATCTATGACGTCAAAGTTCAATTTTAGCCTCCATGTTGATGTGTAAAGAATTTAATAATTTGTATGAAGCATATGGCTTACCTGTCCAAACACTGGCCAGTGGTTGGATCACAGCTGTGAGGGCAGGTGCAGGGCTTACAGCCCTCCTCTCCAAGACCCCAGTAGCCAGACAGACAGTGGCTGCAGCTCGTGCCCCCTACACCAGATTTGCAGTGGCACTGCCCGCTCCTCGGGTGGCACCAGGGTCCCTCCTCTTCAAGAGCAGGAGGCAAAGAGCCTCGTGGATCACACCAGCAGCCTGAGAAAGAGGTACAGTCACAGTTCTGTATGCTGCTGAGATATTTAGTTTTTATCTTCTTTTACTGTCAAATGACTTAACATATACCAACAGATAGAGCTATAACACATTCTAATTTCTTTTACGTTATTTACAAACATTTCTAACTTAATTAATCAAGATCAAATCAGTCATTCAAGCTGTGTTACACCAAAACGGGATTATTTCATGGCCTAACTTAAAATTATATTGCACTAAACTTTAAAACAAGCTTTAAATTAAAATTAGATTAAATTTTTTAACCTCAATTTAAACCTCAGTTTTGTTTTTACTCTAAATCGATATTAAATTGAATTCTATTGCATGAAAACTTTTAATTTCAAATGGGATCCCTAAAAACTGAGGTGCTTTAACTTTTAAAATATCTGCTGTTTTCAGATGGATTGAGCAAAATAATCAAATTCCTTGACGAAATGTAACAGACCCAATTATTCTCTTTCTTTCACTAATTAATCTCTAATTTAACAGGAAAGGTAAGGGGAAAAGACTGCCTGACAGCAGCTGACAGACTGTTTTACTTCCCCCCTACTATATTGTTGCTCATTTTTTAATCTTATGTGATCATTATTTGACCATAATGTGTCTGGTCTGTGTCTCTTACGTGTGCAGGCATGGGGGGAGTTAAGGGGCAGAGATGGGTGTCGATGGTAGCCATGGCGACAACGCTGACACCTGCGCCCCACAGTGTTGTGTCTGCAGTCATCACAAACGCCCCCACTGGTAGCGCCAGAGGAAAGCCACACCCTCTGAGAAAAGTGACAACTGTCTGCGTGACCGTGACACTGGCACTCTGACAGGATGATGACAGGATGGGAAGGAGAGAGAAAGCCAATAGTCAACATGGGTGACAGGTGTTTTTTGTTGAACAGACAGCTCACCCCAAAATCAACAGTACATATTTTTCCCCTGGTCTATTTTGCTATTTATCCATCTAGATTTTCTTTTTTTTTTTGGTGTTTTACAGCAGAATCCACTGGAACTACATGAAAATAGTCACAACAAGGTCAGTGGATTATCTTGAGTAACTGGGTCATGATTTACGGAAAGAGACACTGGTTTCCAATTTTTCAGATTTATGCTTTGGTGCTTTGAGCATTATAGGCCAAGTGTCATTTAGTCCAATTATATTAGAGAGAAGGTGGACATGTCGCCAGTATCTCCAAAACTCAGCAACTCACGACAAAAAAATCTAGATAGATTAGTAGCACTACAAGCCAGGGGAAAAACATGTATTTTGATTTTGGGGTGAATTGTCCCTATATGTCTATGCAGCATCATCCACACTTTAAAGCATTTATTTGCTTCTCTGCACCAGCAAGATGAGTATCCACTGATCTAACGGTCCTGTTAGTGGTCACTTACTCTGGCATGGGTTTGACTCCCCACTGCTGCTGTTGGCTGGTCTCCAGGGACGATCGTTGTAGAGCGGAGCACACTTCTCACAGTGATCCCCTGCTGTGTGGTGAGTACATAAACACCTGCCAGACACCTGGAAGACACATCTGGGGCTGCTCACTTCACCTACATTAGCAGACATTACACCTGCTGTCTAGATCAGTAAATCTAAAATAGATCCGGGCGGGTCAAGCTATTTAAAGCCCCTTAACCAGCAATTTTTCCAACCGTAAGTACATTTTACATCTGGACCTAACATCCTGACACATGTGTTTTACATGGTTGTAATAAAACACAGGCCAAGGCTGTTGTTCTTTCACTTTGAAAGCACCTACACCCACAGGAAAGACCACTCACCATGTTACTGTCCTGAGTCGTGTCTTGGCTGCTGTTGTGTGGTACGCAGTGCTCAGCGTGTCCGTGGCACAGGCAGGTCCCTCTGGCCAGTAAAGTATAAATAGCATAAGGTGCTGAGGCTGAGCTTTCTGTGGTGGACGTGGAGGTCAGAGCTGAGGCTGCAAGGCTTGTCTGGTCAAGGGGATTTAGAGGTGCCACACAGGTCTGAGGTTTAAGCAGTCTGATACGGAGGTTAGTGAGCGTGAGGCGGGCGAGGGTCTCTGGACTGTAAGGGTCCAGCGTTTTAGCACTGTTGGGGTCTAATGTCCGTAATATTACCTGGCAGGAGAAACAGAGCACTGGGTCACATGCTGTGGATCACTTAAAACATTACATATGTGCTCCATAAAGCCTTTTCACAGCAGCCATTTTGACATGAAATAGTGGGGTAACACAGGTATTCACCATATTAAAATGGTGGGTAGTTTCCTCTGATGTCACACTTGGGATGAAAAGTTCAAATGTTGTATTGCTGTGTTCCAGATGGCAAGCATAGACTGTATGTAGAGAGATGGACAACATGACAGCTCCCTAATAGTGAATTCAAAGTATCTCAATCGCCACCCAGTGATGGGCTGCAGTGCAGGTCATAAATCCAACCTCCCAATGTTAATAGAGGAAACATGACCAAACTAAAACATCAAAGTACACGTCCAGTAAATTTTTCCCAAACATGGTACCTGTCATTTTAGGTAGTTCTCATCATGCTGATGTTTGTTCAGGTGTTCATTTTTCTGATCAGTTCAGTTTTAATTAGGTATCTGAAGATATACGAGTGGGGTTTCATGCCATAATTAACAGCTGAGCTCTGCTTGTGATCGAGTCAACCAGCTGTGTGGGCAGGACCTTGAACGTGTGGCTCTAATGCTAGTCACTACTGCACAGACTCCAAATGACGTCACCAACGCAAGATGGCAGTGCTCATATCACAATGCGAGAAAGTGGGGAAGCATCATCCATCTTTAATTCATGTTGTTAGTTGCCGGTCATATAAATGTGGAGAATTTGACAAATTGTTATTATTTCATTGCTTTTCAGTTCATCAGCAACTGAAAATACAATAGATAGTGAAAATCAAGAGGGACATCAGGCCATATTTCAAGATAAAACAACATCTTTGACCATCAGCCAACATTATAATTCAACCACTTCCTAGCTAACATTGCGGTTTGATACGCTAGGAAAGGCTAAATAAATTCTGAAATATCAGCGCAAATCTTGGACACATTTATTTAAGCTTGGAAATAAAACACACTGAATGTAATCAAGCTTGCACTATGGGCTAATGGGCTAATGTCTTGTTGTCTCTTCACGTGACCTCAAAAATGTTCTGGTTAAGTCAGTAACATTATATGACATTATGTTCACTGCTGGAACATTTCTGTGTAATTTTAATACAGATTACATCCAACACATAAGTGATTTATGTAATGACAAGGAAAACGTAAGATCAGTGTGTCCGCAAATGCACATGCCTGAAGCAGGTACACAAGCTCTTGCCCAAATGGCGCGGCTGCAGCAAAGAAATGATGTTCCTCTTCTATATCGAAGACCTCTGACATTTTCTTCTTTGCTGAAAGTTTGTGCAGTCAACTGTACGCATAAAAAGTCACTATTTCTGAGCAGATCTCTGTTGTCTGAGTCGCTTCCAGATAGCATGTAAACACAGGCGTGAAGGTATCATGAGAGCTCGTATATCGCCACTTGGGCAACAGCTTGTGTACCCACTTCAGGCATGAGCATGGGGATCCAGTCTGAGAGGCTACAATTGACATTTAGGCTAAAAACATGGTGCAAATGGTGTCTTTTGGGTCAAATTTCAATGTTGCAGCTTATAGACACTTGGATTACACCACACAAGCAGTATGGAGACATTTTGTGTTTTTTTGTGTTATTTTTTTACATTTTAAAACCGGTCACCGTTCACTTTAATTGTACTGGATTTGGCTCCAATGCTGTTTTCCACTGAAGCTCCGGGAGTGTTTTGTGAACTGGAGATCTTCACCCATCCTCACATCAGCACAGGAGTGAGTAGATATTGAGTGAAATTTCATTTTTGGGTGAACTATCGCTTTAAGTGTTGTCTCACAGTAGCTAAATGGACAGGAAATGGAATGAGACCTTAATTACATTCAATAATTAAACCTGTGTTTACCTGTTTTTTTCATACCATTATGGCTGCCATGAAACAGGTCTATTTTCTTACCTCCCCTCCAGTGCAGGGTGTAGCACTGGTGTAACGGGACGTACACAAAGAGCCTGGCTGAGTGAAATCATCAGGCAGACCAAACTCCATGCTGCAATTGTGCGCAAAGAGTTTAAGAGCTTTCCAGGTCTCTCCAAAGTCAGTTGAGCGTTCGATGGCCATGACAGCAGGCCGGGGTGACCTGAACACCAAAACCACATGGGACAGACAAAACTGTGTTTCAAGGTCCAACCGGATCTCATCCTGCTGCTCCTGCATGGTGGTACCTGCACCTGATGCCCACCAGGTATCTGGATGCAAGAACGGGTCGTCAGTCATGTGAGCAGATGGGTGTGTGTCCTCGGGGCAGATGCGGGGGATCACAGGAGGATGGGGGCAAGAGCTGTGGTGTAAGGAGCTGTTCCCACAGCAGTCTGAGAGGGTGAGGAGGGTCCGGCCACTAGCCAGGTTCCCTATGGGTGGACTGCAGGCATGGTCCACACATCTGGAAACTGACACAGAGAATGATGCAGAAGTCAGATACAGTCTTATCAGTTAGAGTGTTATGACATGACAGAGTATATTTATTACATATTGAGATAAAATGGTTACACTGAGGTCATACAGGAATTTAGTGTAATCAGCTATTCTTTTCTCATTAACTTAACTTAAATATACAGTTTTATATATTGTATGAATGTACTACACAAGGTTCAATCAACTTATTAAATTAAGTTTCTAAAGAAACACAATTGGCATATTAGCAGACTTCCCAGCATGCATTGTTTGAGTTAAAACTCTCCTGAGCCCCTTTTTTTATTGCTCGATTGTGTGTTTCTAATAAACTTTAAGCTAAGTCATGGTTTTCACAATAATGAAAAGTTCAATCAACTTAAAATTTAAAGGCAGCTCAGATCTTAACTTTTTAAAGTTTAAACAAATAGTTTTTTTCCTTTTAGATCAGTGCTTTTACATTATATCTGGTGGCAGAAAAGCCTTCAAAAACACTTTCCAGCACTGACATCACGGACAAAACTAAAGTCGTCTTCATTGTGTTTTCCATAAATATTTAATTTTCCTGACTGACTGCTCATTCTGATGTGACACAGAATCCTGCTCTTTCCTCTTTGAACAGCACTGATACGCTCAGGTTTCATGTAATGGTAAGACACAAGGCAGCTCTGCTATCTAATTTATTAGCCACAGGTACATTGTACACTGTACTTTAAAAGGTTAGTGGCCAGACTGCCTTAAAATTATCATTTGAAGACAAGTTGAGATAATTTTGTAATAATTCAAAACAAATACGCTTTTCTAGTCAAACACACTTGACAGTGATTCAGTTGTACTTGAGAAAACATGTTCAATAAACTTAAGATATTAAGTTGAATCAACAGCTGTTTAGTCACACTGACAAACAACGTATACAACTGAATTTAACACTCATCACTCATTCACCACAGTATTTATATAATAGTGAAAATGGGCAACCATGCCTTATTTTAAAGTACTGCAAGTTTCCATCACATGTTGTCTTCAAACTATAGAAAAGTAGTGTCTCAGAGAGAAACAATGCATCCTGGGAGGTCTGCCAATATGGTGATCAAGTTTCTTTAGAAACTTAATGAGTTGATTGAACTCTGTACAGTACATTCATCTTATCATTTCAAAAGACCTCAAGTTAGAGCAAATCTAGATATTTTAAGTTTATTTAACTTTAATTATTAAACTTGTATACTTAATTCCTGTGTTATTTTTTACAGTGTTATGGCCCTTACGTCACTTTTAGGACAGCAAAAACTTCGCTAATAAAGTGTCATCTGCAAATGAAGAATCATGTAAGATATCATTGGGTCATCAATCAATTTCATAGACATTTTAAGTACTTAAATCACCATAACTCTGTGCAATCAGTAACATAGCCGCACCACAACACGGTGTGTTAAGCTACAATGACGCAACTGATGCACTGAAACAGCATCAACCGCAACAGAAATGATGAGGATGATGATGACGATGATAATGATGATGATAATGATGAGGATGATGATAAGGATGATACACCTCACCTGCTCCGCTCCTCGTCACAACCAAACACAGCCAACAGAGCGCCACCAGCATCTGATGTCGACCTTCCCCGAGCATACTAAACACTCTCATCCTTGTTTCTGCTGTGTTTACAACATACACGATGCGATAAACGCCTTCCAGCACAGATTTGTCCCAACATTATGTGGAGCCTATCTAACCGACGAGCGCATTTCCCTGCCAATTACGCAATGCGCAAAACGCGTCAAGACGAATCCAGGAGTATTTTTCCCCAAGTCCTTCCGGTAACAATGGTGAAATAACAATCCTTGAAAAAGTTCAAAGCATCCTCAGGAGCAGCCAGAGCATCTCGCTGACTCACGTGGTTTGTGCGCCTCCATTGCAGCAAATTGGTTATTCCAAGAACGAAAACTCCACATTTGACATTAAGAAATGTTACTAAATTCCATTTGATAGAGGTTTATTTTCTTCCATTTTGCGCAGCAGAGAGTGTCTAGAAGATGAAAGTGATAGGTCCTTTTCTATGCTAATTAATTCATGTACCAACCAAGCGGAGGGTTCCGTGTCCCAGCCAGCTCCAGCGCGCAACGCATTTACGCACAGGAGAGGAGTGAGCGCTCTATTTAACTACGGTCCACCCCGCCCACACACGTGCGCCGTGAGGACGTCGCGCTGCACCCACAACACTAAACCAAAACTACCCTGGATTGAGAAGGTGTGTTTTATCTCCCCACCGTCTGACTTTCATCCACTGGGATTCTGTAGAAGATTGTGCACAGTGGGGAGGACAGACCTGCGGCTTGCACGGGCTCGTTAATGTAAACCAGCCGCACGGCGCATACCAGCTAAAACAGGTCCCTGCACCAACCAGGGCCTCATAATAAGGCGAGGAAATTAGTTTATCTGCTCATGCCCTCCTGTTTTTCAGCTGCAGTAATTCCAAGTTACAGGTCTCTTTGATGTCTCGCAGGAGGAAACCTGAGAGGGGAGACAAAAATAGTCCTCGGTGCTGCTGCAGTGTTATTTGCAGCTTCATGGCGTATTGTGGCACCAAAAGATTTTGACAGCTTGGAGTTTCATGCAAATGACTTGGACAAGAAAAGCGCCTTTCCTTTCTCCCATCTGTCTGCCTGACTGGATGGATTACCCTGCCACTCTCCATTATAACACTGGATAATAAACACATGTTCAAACACATGACAGTCCTTCTTTATATCCCCACAGGTCAGGTCCTTTATGGGCCTGATGTATTCTCACCCCCTTCAGAGTTGGAAGAATAAACACAATGTCTCTTCAGTTTTATGGCTCAACTTCAAATGCGACAGCCTCAGAAAATTGGAATAGACGCACAGAATTGGATTAGTTTCCATAAATGTCTTTAAAGACATACAAATTGTTTACAGACGTGCCTGCTTTCCCCAGAGTGGAGAACAAAAAGAGAGCCATAAAGGAATGGCATATGATGAATGACAATAATTATGATGTGTGTTATTTGTTGAAAATATGATGTTGTGTAAGGAGCAGCCAGCAGAGGATTAAGCAGGTTGTCCCAGTCATCTATCCTTATTAATTTGACATTTTTCCTAGAGCTCAATACCGTTATTTGGGAGTGAAAATAACAAACAAACATCTGATATTGATATATCAGCGGATATTCTTCATTTATTCTTTATTTCTTTACAAAATCCCAGCAAACATCCGGGCACTGACATAGTAAACTTTCACTGAATGATGAATGAATATAAATAACTATAAATAAAATAAAGAACAGAGTGTCTACTTGCACCAAGGTGAGAGTAAGCTATTTGACTATTCACACCCTCTTCATCTAGCTTTAAATAGTGACAAATTTTCTCTAAATGAGAGGCTGCAGTCAGTGAACAGGTTAACCACAGGACTCTGCTGTGAGAAAGTGGAGTCCCGTCCTGCGAGAGTAGGATTTTACTCTAGTGTGAAATTAGATGTCAGTATTAACTACATTTTTTGATTAACTTGGCTTATTATTAAAGTTTTTATTTTAATTATTTTCAGAGTTCAGTCACAGTTTGGTTAGGTTTAGGCAATAAAAATACTTCGTTATAAAGATTACACTTTGTCTTGCCATGCGGGTGTAAATAGTCACACTGGTTATTCCACCCTGGCTGTAAATAGCATTGTTGGCTAGGGACACCTGGAATATACACCCAGGTGTAAATAGCTACATTGGCCATTCCACCCTGGGTGCACATAGGATCTGTCTAAAAAAACACAAATAGAATGACTTGAATTAAGAGGAAGGATGAAATAACAGCAAACAAAAACCCAATTTGCTTTATGTTCTGTAAGAAAAAATATTGGAAAAGATATATGCATGATATAGACCAATATAGCTGTGCTCTGCCAATATTGGGCTGATAATATCGGTTGACTGATATATGTGCCTGGCACTAGTCCATCTGTGTTGATTTTAAAAGTATCTTACTGTTTAAAGGGACAGTTCACCCCAAAGTTGAAAATAATTTCTTCTGGACAGAAAGTGAGTTGTTTCCTGTTTTTATCCTCTTTTCCACAGTCTCTCAGTCATATATCCCTATTTGTTGTACATTTGTCTTTGTTCACCCCTCACTGGTCTTTCCTTTCCATCTCTCTGTCCTCTTGCTCTTTACTCACACCAGCTATCGTGTCTGGCAGGCCTGCACACAATAAACCCCCCCGGAGGCTCTCCATCCTCTCTCATCTCACAGTTCTCCTTTCGTCTCTCTCCAGCGGTGCAGTATATGCTAAGAATAGCTTTATAGGAGATTAGGGTAATGCCATTTATGAGGGATTAGCTGTTATCTGGTAATGTAAGTGGCATACAGACATAGTTTCTGGCTGCTTTGAAATGATTTAGAGGCAGTTCTGGCTTAGTGGGACTCACGGAAATGAGATTCACATCTTTTCACAGGTCGCAGGATGGGAGGACCTGTGTGCATTTGTGTGTGTAAGGAGGAGGGATAATGGATAAAACATACATGGAAATCATCAGTGTGGTCCTGGGGCTGTATTACAGAAACTACCTAACTTGTAGATCCTATCTTTAATGGTTGCTATGGTAATTAGGGTTAGAACTTGATTTAGGAAAAAAAAAAACATTACAGGTTACTAAGTTAAATCCTAATTTAAGATACACAAAGTGTTTCACAATAGCATCCTAATTTCCCCAAATAAATTTTAGGATGGCTGTTCAACTGTCCCAATTTTCACTTTTCCACACTAGATAACAAGTATATGGTAGTGTTTGTTAACACTAGCTAATGTTAGTGTTAGCTGACAACAGCTAATGGTATCGTTTGCTAACAGTAGCCAATGGTAGTGTTGCTAACTTGTTTAATCTGTTTGGCGGCTCGTTTATTGCTTTTACTTAATGGGTGCCAGATATGGTGGAGACTGTCTGTTATCTTAGACCACTCTTTTCTTTTATCTCCCAAGCGAGAGTTGTTGTAAATTTCCCCAAAAGAACATCTTTGGATTCCTCTACAGATGTTGCCAATACCTCTAACTCATCTGTCTTGAAGTTAAGTGCCCATTCTTGATTTTACACCTTTTTTGTGTTTATTTCAATGTATGTTCCACCATGTTTCAAAGATAAGAAACCAACGGTTACAAAGTACTACTTAAGATGGGAAGTTTCTGTAATACAGTCCCTGCTGTGTTTTCACCATCACTGACAGAATCGAGCTGGTTCTGGAAGAGTTTCATTCTATATGCATCTCATTTCTGCAAAGGCAGCAAAACTGCAGGTTTCGGTGAATGTAAGTCAATGAGGTTTGAGGTCAATGTTTGCAGCAGAGTCATAAACCATTTTAAGAGCAGCTGCTTCAAGTGCAAGTAAACTATGTTTGGTTGCTCACTTTGGCTTCAAAATGCAAAACACATTGAATTCTCAATTGAGTAAATTGTAATTAAAGGGTAATTTCTGGTGATATAGGAATGCAAATCTGCCCACACCAAATAAAGTGCTTGTTTAGAACGTGAGCATATAAAGGATAAACAAGAGGATCCACACCGCAGTGGCAAACATGTGTTGCATTCCTAGAGAGAAATGTTCACTTCTCTCCCCCCACTTCCAGTTCTTTTCAGCAGATACATTCTGTCAATGTTCAGCATGTATCTTCATCATGGCCCCCAGCTGTGAGAGGTCAAATACCAGCCAGGAAAGGTCACAGGGATCTCCTACCTGCCCCATGACTGCCTCTCTAATTGCTCCTCTTTCTCTCATTTACTGGGCTTAATGGGGGCCGGGGGTTACAGAGCCCGGGTCAGATGAACAGAACACGGACTCCCCTTTCCCACCCTTATAATCCTCAGTGTTTGTCCAGACTGCTGCTCATACATGTGTGTGTCAAGCACATGGTGTCACTCCAGACTTAACCATCTCCTCCTCCCTCCATGCCCTGCATTTGAGCCTCACAGGCCAACATGGCCAGGCCTTGATTTGTTTCTCTTATTGGTACATCTGTTCTGTTGTTGCAGTGGTTTCCAATCTTTTCCTTGAGGGATCCCTTTTCTGCTGTTGGATCAACTGAATACCCCTAAGTGATGTATCTGATGGATATTTCATATTATATTCAATGCATAACAACAACAGCAGAGAACAAGTAATGAACTTTACAATTTATCCAAATATTGAACACAATATCTGCAAGTTTGTGTAAAATGAACAATTTGGGTGAATTCTGAGCTGATTATTGCATCAGAAATGCAGGGCCTTTTTATAAAATTTTTTGTTAGCATTGTGGGGTTTTTTTTAACAATCATAGATACTCTTTCTTCTCAATTGGCAATTGTCCAATTAGCGAGAGCGAAGTGAGAGTGAAGGTGAATATACCTTGGGTTCAAGTTTTTATCTAATAATTTATACTTTAAAAAAATAAAATTTAATTTAGTTTTCTTCACACACACATCTGCACACTGTGTTTTTTTATTTTCATAAAATGAAAAAGGCCTCGTGACCCCCCATGAAATCCCAGGTAGGGGTCGAGACCTCTAGGTTGGGACCCAGTGTGTTAGATTATGTGGATTTGGACGATGAAGGTTATGTTAGTCCAATACAAATCAGTCACACTTTGTTTTGGCATTTTTTTATGGAGACTGTGTTAACACAGAGTAGGATCTCATATGATGTTATCCACTGGCCACAGGAGCAACCACTACAAGCCATGGTTAATAGGGCGTGTTTGAGTGAAGTACTGAGGTCAGAGTTAATGATCCTGTTGAATTTTTGAAGAAAGACTCATAGCTTTTATAATAAGCACACAACTGCACTCAGAAAAACTTTGCACTCTTTAACATCATGCAATACATTTTATTTTAGTCCCCCTCCACTCAAAAATGTGTTTTTTTTCCCTTTTCTACAGTTTGATCTTTTAACTTAAGGAAGTTTCTAGGTGCTCACTTGAAACCTAATTTTAATTGGTGGGCCTATATGAGCGTGATTTGTGACATCTTGACCAGTTTGGAATGTGTCCTGGTCCAGTTTGCCACTTATATACTCTAAGTATGGTATATAACCCCAATTCCAAAAAAGTTGCTACGCTGTGTAAAACGAAAAACTGAACACAATGATTTGCAAATATATTTCAACTTGTATTCATTTTAATACAATACAAAAACAAGATGTTTAATATTCAAGGTGATTAACATATATTTATATGTATATGCACTCATTTTCAATATGATGCCTGTGACAAATTGGAAAAAATCACATTAGTTGAGACACAACAACAAAAGAGTGGCAAAGCTGTGGAATGCTCAAAAAACACCTGTTTGGAACATTCCACAGGTAACAGGCTGAAGAGCAACGTTTCTCAACACAAAACTGCAAGAACTTTAGGCATTTCACCATCTACAAAAAAGTGTGCTGTGGCCTGACAAGTCCATGTTTTAAACTGGCTTTAAAGTGGCTTTGTAGTAAAAGATTGTGGGTGATAGACTGGCCTTTCTGCAGTCCAGATCTGTCTTCCACTGAAAATGTGAGGTGCATTATGAAGTGCAAAATATGACAATGGAGTTCCCGGACTATTTAGCACATATAGTCATATATTGAGCAAGAATGGTGAAGAATTTCTCTTTCAAAACCTGAACATTTAGTGCCTTCAGTTCCCAAGCACTTACTGAGTGTTGTTTAAGACAAGGTCATAATGGTAAACATGCCCCTGTCCCAACATTTTTGTAACTCATGCTGACATCAAATTCAGCATGAGTGCATATAAACAAAAAGCAATCAAGTTTGAACATTAAATATATTGTCTTTGTACTGTATTCAACTGAATATAGGTCAAAAAGGTTTTTGCAAATCATTACATTCTGTTTTTTTTATGTTTTACACAACATGCCACTTTTCTGGAATTGATGTTGTAAAAGCTTGAAACCACCAGTGCACATACACTGAGAATGGACTGGAGAATGGAAAACAGGAAATGAACTAAATCTGCATTTTCATAGATTCTTGAATTTGTAATGAGGTAGAAGCAGTGCATTCCCACATATTGTTCTAGGCAGACATTTGCATATATCCTTTATTACATGTCTGGAGAGGATCTTTAAATACTTTACCCTGAAACCTCTCACTTAGTTTTGTTAAAGTTAAAAGGTCAAGGTGATAGGTCAGATGCAAAGGTCTTAAGTTCAAGTCCAATAAAACCAAAAGGACTGTATTTCTTTAGGATAGTTTTGAGTTGGTCTGGTACTTGTTTATTATCACCATCATAATTGGTGTGGACAGCTTACGAAGAAAGTCTCCTTGCTGCTGATGTTTGCTATGATTCTCTTGTCATGGAGGATTTTTTAATAAACCTCAAACAGACAGATTAAAGTCTGTTAACATGTGCATGTGTGCATCTACCTCATGTGCGAGTGCATTTATGTGCCAACGTGATAGGTTTAGATTGCATGTTGCCTCTTTGATGTGAGAGGATGAATGACACAGATTAAACTGTCAGACCAGAAACTGATAGAGGCCAGATGAGGCAGGATGGCAAGTCAAGGCCTCTGTGGAGCACTCGGGCAGCCTGCCAAACCAACAGCATCTGTGAGCTTATGTGTGGATTTGTGGGTGTTTGTTCATGGAAAAGTTACGGTCATACACTCTCACGTATGTGTAAGTGACAAGAAAATATGTGGAACCATTTATTTTTTATTGATTCTTAACAAGGGGGAATGTCAGGAATGTTAAAGGGTGGCTGCTCCTGAACAGTGATGACTTATTTATAGCTGACAACCCCGTTTAATATCAATTTAATTCACCTCCTGCCCACAAGCACACTTGCAAACACACACTCATCTCTTCAGTCTCGTGTCCCTGCCTGACTCCTTTATGTGTTTATGATGTCATCAAATAACAAGCTCAAGATTTACTTTTTTGTGCGTCATCAACCTGCTCATGTAAACACATTGTTATTATGACACACAAACACATGCACAGATACAATTTCTTGACAACTCTTTCTTGGCTTTCCATCAGCCACCCACATAAACAAACTGGAATGCCAGAGTGCATTCTTCTACCACAAAACACACATGGACATGTGTTACGGATTCCACTCACCGCTTTCTTATTCTTCCAGCTCATATACGTGTACACCCACTTTGATACGGTATGCTGACTTGGCTTACATAACAAACCTGCTGTCCTAAAGAATTTCAGTGGATTCAAATGAATTGTAGTTTGGCACTTTAAAGGGACAATATGGATTTTTGGAAGTGGAAAAAACCCACTTATCACCCACCAACATCAGATTTTTGTCTGCAATGGGAAAAAGGTACAACTGGCATTTATTCCTGGGTCAGATGACCCTCCAATAGACACAGGTATTTATCAGCTCCAGCTGTGATCGGCAACAATGCAAAAATGACGTGGATGGACTTGGCTTGTCGCCTCTATCTGTAATTACTGTGACTCTTTTGCCCCTTTTTCTATGCACGTGTTTTGCCTGGATTGACTTGGTTTGACTCAGTGTCTCAAAGCACCAGCACATTCTTCTGATATTTAAAAACTTTTTGTCATGAAGCAGTAAAATTAGGAAATGCTTTGTTTTCTTTAGCAGTAACCTTACACAACTCCTATCAGCTGAAAGCAAACATGAAACAGCAAAATTAAGCAGATAACTGAATGTAAAAACAGCAACACAGGAGTGAAACTAAACTTTAGACTACAGAAATTCAGTTAGAAGCTACAAAAGTACTGAGAAGTGAACATGCAGAGAAAAAAAACTCTATTACTTTCTCCAAAGCAACTAAACTCTTTGGCGACAACAGTAATTTTAATTCACAGAACACAGTAGATGCTGGTCTATCGCTGCCTTGATTGATCAATTTGCTTGCATTATTGTGCAGCTTCAGAGTTTTAAGCGGTTAGTTCTGACTTATTGAAGTCAACAATAGCAAAAACTAACTGTTCAAGGTAGCAATGAATGAACAACTCCCATTGTACAAAATAAATCTCAAGACGCCCTCTGCAAGGTAAAACTGCTGTTTTGCCAAAGTCTGGTGGCTTTGGAGAACCCGAAATTTGGCTTATATAACAGCATTGTAAATTTTAAACTGATAACTGATATTAAACTGATAGTGATTTATTTATTTATTTATTTTTTTGGCTAAAATACATTTTGCTCCTGATCCTGTCCACAGCAGTACAATGCTTAGCTTGCTAAATTAGTATACTCTGCTCTCCCATCTAATGTAGGTAATACACTGACTATGGATTAGTATCTCACACAACCCACTTCAAAAGACTAGACCAGACTATCCTTTTAAAAAGTGACATAATAAAAGGGGTAAACTAGCTGGACAAAGCTAACTAGCATTGGTATTCTAGGGGTCAGAGTTCAGCACAGTGAGGCTGAGATAACTATTAGACATAATGGTTATGTTCACATTCACACAAACAGTTTTAGTTCTTCATCCCTGAGATTCTCCCACTATGTTGAATATTTTCATGACCACGCTGCCTGACTTTGGTTCCCCTCCTATAAGTCACACTGAGAAATGGAGCAAATGAGAGGAAAAATCAAATGCAGCTGTTGGAGGTCCTTGGCCACAGGTTGGGGGTTCCAGTCTGTCTCTCATGTCTGGCCACTTTGCTGCTTTTTAAGGCACTTCTCAGCTCATTAAAAAAGTCTTTATTGGCATGCCAAGAGTCCACCTGTGAGTCACCAAAGCCGTGACGGCAACTTCAATGTACAGCCAGCACAAGGGTCACCATTAAGCAACAGTACCTCGTTTGACCGGACAAAGTAAAAAATCAAATCTGCATGGAGGCAACCTCATGTTTGTTTCTTGTAAAACACACTGCCACAAAACACTACGATGTCACCATGACATTTGCTGCCCTCCTGGTGGTTCTGTTTCATCTGTGAACTGACGCCAGTGACATTCATTGTCCACAGTGGGGTTGTCCCTCAGATCAGATGCCCTTTAAAAGAGACAAAGTACTTTGAAAATGGTGTGCAGTGATGGGTATTAAGTTGCAAGAGGTAGGTGTAAATGATTCTTACAATGTGTCCAGGAATTCTATTTTCTCCTAACTGCAGTGTCAATGTGTGAATCAGGAGGAAGACTTTATCACTCTGTGGCAAATACAGTGGCGGAAAATAAAGTATATTTACTCAAGCACTGTATGCTACTTAAGTACAATTTACGGAAATCAAGATTATACTTTTTACTACACTGCATTTGTTTGATGACTTTAGTTACTTGCAACATTGCAGATTCTGATTATTAATATAAAATATAAATAAACTAATAAAACATGATGTATTACCATAGAAGAATCTACCCAGCAGTGAAGAAGCTGAAAGGAGCTACACCTATACCAGCCGCAGAGATCAACACATTAAGGGATCATAAATTATAATCCAGTAACACAGTAGCGGGGGACCTGGGAGTGTTGGAACATGGGGCTAGTTGTAACCCTTTCAGCCTGACCAATCAGAAAAGTGTTGCTGTGATCAACATGGTACACTCCCATGTCCGTCTTGAGCTTGCAGGAGTGGTGTGTGTCATTGAGCAACGTTGTAGTGGTTAGGACCATAAAACTGATTTTCAGGTAAGAAAACAAAAATTCTATTGTGATTATTTTTGCCTAGCATTCATTGTATTATAGATACAATCATTTGACTTACATAGCCTAAAGTAGCAGTTTCTCTGGTTTAATTTGATGCTTTGTATTCATGCTACCTTTAAGGCCACATGCTAAAACAGTTAGCTATTGAGGCATCGAGGCTAAGTTGGGTGCAGTGTGTGCCTCATATTCCAAGGCTGTGGGTCCTCTGCAGCAGCATTAGCTGTGTAATGGCTGCTTGGGTTGGGGATAGTTGAAAGCTGTGTGTGTGAAACATTTTGCAAACTCAAGTCAAGTGAACAAACTGTCAAGTGGGTCAAGTGAGGATGCTGTCAGTTCTGGGCCCACCAAGTCTGCACCGCAGGGGATAGTCATGTACATTTTCCACAACTGTGGCAGTGACTGAATGCTTATGTAACAATACACATTCAGGAATACATTTAACTTGCACACAGAGTGCTTCTTTGTCACTTTAAATTGTTCACTTTATTCAAAAGTATCTATTCTTTATTCTACACTCATTTTATTTCATAAATTGGATAGTGTGGACCTTCAATCAACAAATTACCTCTTATTGTTAGATCTATCCCAGCTAGTGTTACAACTCACCTCAGTAGTGGGGTAGGCTGTAACACCAGAACTTTGATTCTACTCTATTTGACATTAACTCACATAATCTGTGACTGTGTAGATGTCCCAAACAGTGGACAAATATGGGTTAGGGTTAGGGTTAGGTCATGTATAAAAGTTTTAAGTATATTTTTATGCTACTTCTGTACTTTTAATTCAATTTTTTAACTGATTTTGAAACGGTCTCAATTTATCACTGATGCCTGTAGATATGACCCTCTGCTCCCGAGTCGGATTCTCTGTGAAATCAGATGAAACGAGCCTGTTTACATATTCCTAGGCAAAGTTATGATGAGTAGTACCTTAGCCAGTTAAAAAGTAGTAGGTGGAGATTTTTCTTGAGATAATTTTATTTTTGACATTAAATTTTTTGGTGGTAATTATAGTGCAAACACCACTACTTTTCTCCACAGAGGCCTCCAAAGTCAACAGACTATGAAAGTTCTTTGTAGTAGCTTTAAGTAAGATTGTGAATGCAGGGCTTTTAGTTTAGTTGTAACGGTATTTTTACACTGTGGTAATAAAGGACCAGTGTGTAGGATTTAGTGGCACGAAGCAGTGTGCTTGCAGATTGCAAACACTGCATCTCACTCTCCCCTTCCAAGTGCATAGGAGGGTGGCCACAAAAATGCAGAAGGTTGTAAGTCAAGTTAGTGTTTGGTTTGTCTGTTTTGTGGTACTGCAGAAACACGGTGGTGCAACATGGTGGCCTCCATGGAAGAGGGCCTGTGGTGTGTATTCATATAAATGGCTCATTTTAAAGTAACAATAACACAGCTATTCTCATTTCCAGGCGATTATACAGTAATGAAAACATACTTCTTCATACATTTCTACCATATTTCATCCATGACTGGGCAAATGATCCCTTCATATTTTCATCCTTTTTTCATGTAACTAATCAAAATTGGTCTATTTATTGAGATATTTGTAAACTACAGCAGGCCTTTGTATGTTCCCATTCCTGTGTACCAATGCAAAAATAAAATCACATTCCAACTTAAGGGTGTGCCCACATTTGTGGTTGGATTGTGGGTTTCTGCAGGAGAAAAGAGGTATGTGGGAAAAAATTAAACTGTTAAACCCTCCTGGCTTGCCCAACAATGTGACAGTAAGAGGGGATATGAGCCAACATCTGGCCCTCAGGAGGAGCTAAAGTTAGAAACACATGCTGATGTCATTACCGTAAAATGGGAGTTGTATTCATAAAGGCATGACCCTCACAACATCCCGATACTGTAAAAGTAGGACAGAGGGAGGAAGGGAAGTGGATGAATAATATGAGGATTTTAGGCTGAAGAGAGGAGAGGATGGATTATACATCTGGGTGATTATGTAAGTGACTAATATTGATGTTCTTTAACGGTTGATGTTGAGCCAGATCTTTCATGTCAGCATATATCTGCTGCTGGACTGTGAGAGCAAGAAGTGGGAAACAGACGAGTACAGGGCAGATCAAAGCTGTAACAAAGCTTGTTATGGTTTAATCAGTTCCACTCACCCTGAGCTGTTGGCCACATCTGTCCAATCAAGTCCCATTATCACCGTGGTGGGCTCCTGGCTCCAGAGATGGCTACAGCACTGCCAACCAAGCATTGGTAGGCCACCATATTTTGAGGACCACCACCTCATCAGAGACTTGTGGTTTTCATGAGATTTTCCATGGAACCTCTCTGGTCTGGATCTCTTCAGTCATTTGATCAATAGCATTAAACATGTGCTAATGATTAATAGATTGTGGTCAGTGTGCTTGGAACGCTGAGGCCGCTCTGATATGATAATGTCATTATTAGATGTGGGTTATTTAGACCCTTGGGGAAGTCTTTCATTTGGTTTAGGCTTCCTCACTGAGTGAGGTCATTGCATTGAGAAGAAGCAATTGAAGTGGAAGGCTCTTATTAAACATTTCAACAGGCCTAATCTGAGTAATGACTGCTGCATAGAATTGACCTTTCCTAAGTTGCTCTATGCTCCAATAACAGTTTAACAAGCTTGGTACCCAGCGGGCCCTAAGCCCTTTGTCTGGTCATATCTAGACGGGAACCCAGGATTTGCAAAATTCACAAACAAACACACGATTCACAAGTTACTGTATTATAATGTCCTTGTTTGTATTATTTTAAGGTACTTTACATATGTACTCAAACACTTTACATCTTATTGGGTTATACATAAAGGCAAACATATGCAATGATAGGCTATATGATTAGAAAACAAAAAAGAGAACATTTATAATAACTTAAATATGACTGTTTTTCCTGACTCATAGTGCTGTTTACTTATCTAGGCTGTTTTGGTGTGAGTTGTAGAGTTTTGGAGATATTGGTTGTAGAGATGTCCGCCTTCTCTCCAATATGAGGGATTAAATGACACTCTGCCCGTGGTGCTCAAAGCACAGAAAATATATTTGAAAAATTCAAAACCAGTGTCTCTTTCCAAAAATCATGACCTGGTTACTAAACATAATCTACAGACCTTGTTGTGCACAGTTTCATGTGGGAACTACTTTGTACTAGACAGAAAGTAGTTCCTACTTGAAATTGCTCACAACAAGGTCTGTAGACTATCTTGGGTCATGATTTCTGGAACAAGACATGGCTGTTGAATTTTTCAAATGTTTTATGTCTTTTTTTGGCTCTTTCAGCACCAGAGAACTAGTGCCATCTAGTTCCATTATATTGGACAGAGGGCAGACATCTCTACGGCTGATATCTTCAAAACTATGGAACTTATACTAAAACAGTATAGATGAATAAATAGCACTACAGGCCAGAGGAAGAATATGTATTGTTGATTTGGGGGTTAACCATCTGTTTAAGTTTGCTATTGTGAGCAAAATGTTAGGTAACCAGTCAGCTAAGTGATGATGAAGATTAACTATCTAGTTAACTTGCATTTTACCAACATTAGCTATCAGATGTAACTAACTAACAATTTATGGAGATTAGCTAAAACACTAGCTAACTAGCTAGCTAATGATTTATGATGAATGATATATTTTCTGAGAAAGGAGAAAGCTGACCAACGTTTCAAAAGGGGCGGGACTTAGGAAGGGTCAATTGAAACATTTATGCCTTGGCTCCACTGTAAAGCATTTTTAATGTCCTTCTCACAAAGCTGAGTATAGCAATGTAGACCTACTGTCACCTCTGACCCCCCTGTCCTCACGATCCCAGCCCCTACTTTTCACACAGACTACACCTCTTCAACTACTTGTCAGTCCCCTCTTGACCTTATTTTATCCCTATCTGCGTGGCAGCATGTCCTTTGCAGGTGACATGTGAGGGTTCAGACACATGAGATGATTCATTTGTGCTTGGTTACCCAATCTCAGGCTGCTCTGATGGGCTTCAGCTGAAGAGGCCAGGGGCAGGAGCAGGGGCCGCAGTGCATGATGCCTGTGATCTGCCATGGGAAACAGGCGAGGTTATGATGCCCTTGTGACCCAGGAGTGTGGGGATCGCACGGGTCAGTGGGGTTTTCCCCTCTTCTGGACACATTCAAGCTGTCATAAGTGTGGAAGGAATAGACTGAGGAAATTTGTGCACATGAAAGTGTGCATTCCAATCAGATTCCATTAGTTTATCATTACTGCCATTACCATCACCATCTTCACCAGGAACAGCATGGGATGTGAGTGTTCTGGTGCTTACCTGCGGAGAACAGTGTCATGTGAAATTTCTGTGGTGGTTACGTAAATTTCTCACACTTGTCAGTACCAATCTCCCAAAACCTCAAACTATCCAATACATATGTAATGTATATGCATGTATGTATAAGTCCAATTTTTAACGTGAAGATGAAAACCATATTATCAGTACATCTTGCTGTGGCTGTTTACATTCCCCAAGAAATTCAAATGTTCTACAGGGTTATTTCATGAGTGTATAATGTTTGTTAATTTATTTGATATTTTATCATATTCAATTCTAAATTTAATTATCTGTATGTATGTTATATATCGATGTAGCATAAATGGACTACAACTTTCATTTTATTGTGAACTATACACTGTATTGTATTATGACAAATAAATTACCTCGACAAAAAAAAGTATATACTACTATAATACTGCTGCTGTCAGATTCAAACTACTTTTATCCAACAGTGATCCATCTGTTTGAACTTAAGGACAATTGGGATTTGAGAACTGGGAGTGGTTTGAATGAGAAATGGTCTAGCTCAATGAAAAACAATTGCTATAGAGAAAACAGCGGTTTTCTACAAGGACAGGCTCACAATTGACTCCCGAATTTATTAGTGGAATCGGTACTACTTTTTGTTCACTTCTTCCATCATGCCTGGCCTTCTTACTTCACTCCTTTTTCCCCTCTCTTATTGGTGGTAAGAGAAGTATGCAGATTGTTTAGTTAAAGGGACAGCTCACCCCCCAAATCAAAAATACATATTTATCCATCCACATTGTTTGGGGGGTGAGTTGCCATGTTCTGGAAATATCATCTTTCTAGGGTAAAAAGAAAGTAGTTCTTATATGAAACTGCTCACAAAAAGATGTGTGGATTACTTTGAATAACCGGGTCATGATTTCTGGAAAGAGACATAACTGTTGAGTTTTTAAAATGGATTTTTGCAGCTGAGTGCCATCTAGTTTCATGATATTCAAGAGGTGGCAGACATGATATCTCCAAAACTTGACAACTCACACCAAAAGAATCTAATAGCACTGCAGGTGTATGTATTTTTGATGTAGGGGTGACCTGTCCCTTCAAGCAAAAGTAACACTATAATGTTAAAACGCTGTTAAAATCTTTAAGGATTTGTAAATAAGTAATAGAGAAGTAGCCTTTTTTAGGCATTGAATGTGCTCACTGTGCAGCAAAATGACCTCTATTAATTATTAGGCTACATATCATAATCTATTATTGGAATACTTATTAATTATGTGGGCATCAAGCAGCATGTTCATGATGTAGCTGCTGGAGGTACACTAAATATTAGCTGCAACTAGTACAACATGAGTGGTTGGGTAGTTTCATCAGTAACGTTACATTCCACCACTACCACTCCTGTTTTCAGATTTATGTAGACTACTTCCCTTCTTTTGTTCTCGTCCCCTTTTTTTTCTGTTATGTTCTCTCTTTGTTGTTTTCTTTTTATTTCCCTTATAATGGACTCATTAAACAGCTATTAATCAATTTCTTCCGGTGAAGTACTACTTACTTACTTCCCTCACACCCACAGTGGTACTTCGCTTTCTGGCTCTCTCTGTGGTTGGCGGAGCGATACCTCGTCGTCTCCATGACAACCGTTTCCGCGTCCAACATTTACATAACGGTAGTTAACTATCCTCTAGCTACTTGGAAACTGAGATTTCAGAAGTTTTGCTCGTTGGGTTTTATGTTAGGAAGGCTACAACTTGTAATGACATTTAGAAGACGGTAGGTCAAAGTTCTTCTTTTCTGTTATTTACAAAATGAAATTAAAAAAACGTCACGGACTTGTTAGTTTCATGAGACGCATTCACACAAGTGATTCGACGATCCCAAACGCTCGAAGCTGAACATAGCGTTAGTGCTAACAGCTAACGCTAGCTAAATAACTAGCTTAGCTAACCGACGGTTTTACAACGGTTTTGGAGTCTGAACTTGAAGTTCTTATTTTGCTGGTTTGGCAGTAGCGGTCGGTGTTGTTAATTTAGCATTCTCCTTTAAAAATAAAAGGCAGTAGACCCTTTTCACCACAATCATACTGACGTAAAATAGTAGAGTAAACACAGGTGTTACCAATGACGCTGCTTAAAGTTCCGTCCCATTTAGTGTAGCAAAGCCTTTCCAGTGAGCCAGCATGCACTATAGTAGCCCCCTGACCCTCTTTGACCTGAGTATAACGGAACCTTAATTAGTATCATTAGTAACACCTGTGTTTATTTCATATCAAAATGGTTGCTGTGAAAAAGATCTCTTATATTAGATGTTCTTATATCAGAACCAAGCACAACTTACAGTTTACATCTACATTGCATATAACATAAGCTACCTCATGTTTAGGCGATGGTCTTCAATAAAAGCAGGTAATGATTTCATTCTGCTGATGTAGAATATGGAAAGGAAAAATTTGCCTCGTTTGGATGCGCTGGTTCCCCCTCATCCCCCCAGCAAACCTCCAGATCCTAAGTCTCCAGGTCTGAGTCACAGGCGCAAACTCCTTCCAATCAGTGAACGCTCTGTGAACGTGCTCTATGGCATCTACTCAGATAGCATCACTCCATTGAAGTTTCAGGTAAAAGCACGTAAGCTCATGCAAATCAGAAACACATTTGAGCTTCTGTTATGCTCTGACCAAACCTGTTTTTATTGATTAGTCTTGTACAGTCGGAACGGTGATCCAGCAGAGATCACAGGGCCAATCCATCTTCGAGGTCAGTGATGTCAGCACAGCAAAAGGTGAGATACCTTACTACATGATATCTTTAGGCATGTAGGAATTTTAAGTTATTATTCCATATCAACCATGCATTTATTTTAGGAGCATATTATGCTCCTCTAAAACAGCTGTTCTCAACCTGTGGGTAGAGACCCCCAAGGGGGTTGTGGGATATTTTCTGGCAGTCCAAAGATGGCTATGGAAAATACAGTTAAATATTGTGGCAAGCTGCACAGAATGAGGGGCATGAAGCAGCTCTCAGCAATATCAGCCCCTTAAAGTTCACCCCAAAAACAAAACTACAAATTTCTTCATACTTGCAGTGCTGTTTATCCATCTGGATAGTTTTGGTGTGAGTTGCAGAGTTTCCAACAGAGCCACAAGCTCCCACCAAGCTTCAGAAATATGACCCTTATTTCCTGTAATATGGATTTTAAAAAAATGAGAACTACTGCAATACACGGTTTTACACTGTTTTCCTAGGTCCAATCTTCAAGACTCTATCTGACCAGTACTTCTGCCAAGGCGGAGCTGCACCCAAAGTCCAGATACCCTACCAAACCAATTCTGGGCAGATCCCTCGCAAGTTACAGATAGAGAGGTATGTACTGTTTGTGTACACCATGTCTGACAGAAGAGGACACTTCACCATCTTCTTTATTTACTGGTTATGTGTGAGTAAGTAAAAAAGAACTTCTACAATGCTGTACATATTTTGTGATTTCTCTTATTGTGCTTTAGTTGGTGTAGTGGGATCCATGAATTGTTTTATTTGGACTTCCAGTTGTCTTATACTCTTATATATTATTTCTGATAGACTTCGAAGGGAATACTTGAACCTAGACTTTGAACAGCTTCTGGCAGAGAAGGGCATAAACTCCAATCTCCTGAGGCCAAGACATCAGAGCAGAAGTGATCAGCCTGTGACTACACCAGACAATCCTGCATCACCCTACCGCCCTCTAGAGGTTAGTCTGGTCCTGCTGCAATCTAATCTGTGGGATTTGGGTTCCCCATTGCCATTAAATTCAGGGGTGAAAGTAGATTGAGATTCTTGCAGGTACCACTACTCCAACCTTCATCCCTTTATATTGTTTTCCTATCACCCCCAGCTTCCTGTATCCCTGAACATACTCATTTAATGCGCACCTGTAAGGTATAGAAAGAACTTCATATAGGCCTATCGTAAATTATTTAATTAAATAGTGAAAGTGGCACAGAATAATTTATGACAGTTGAACTGTTTAGAAGTGACTGTTGTTGAATTTTCAGAACATCAGGCACATAAATGAAAGAAGAGATTATGAGTAAAATGTCTCAAAATACTTTTATGGGAACATTTTTCCATCAAAGCAAAACACCTTGGTGTTGGTTTGGTCGTGAAAATATTAAAAGTACAGGAACACTACATCAAATGCACCATTCCAAGCGGTGTGTGTGTTTAAGAAGTAAAGATGCACACCTTCAGGCCATCTGGGTTCCCACCAGAACAAGTTAAAATCCCACTGGAACCATTTCGAAGCAGTTTATAAGAAAACTATGTTGACATAACTTTATCAAATGTGTTTTCTTGTTGGAAATTCAAATTATGATAGGTTGTTGTATGTAGGTTTTGGCAGGCAGCTCTTGCCCCTTCTTTCCAGTGCTGCATGCTGGCACCAAATCTTTTAGTGATATGGACTACTGTACCATTTGAAAACACTTTCACCCCTGCTTACATTCCATATTTTTGGGCACAGCACCACCCCATACTCATCTTTCCTATTTTTCTTAGATTTTTGACAATGAGGAGTATGACTGCCGGACTCCAGTAGACTGGATTGCCCTGGGCTATGCTGAACGATCACCTGATCGAAAACCTATTCCTGCAAAAGCCCTGCTGCCTACTGATGATGAGATTCCTTTTGGTAAAATGTCCTCAAAAATATGCTGGGTAAACAGTAGCTAGATGATGATGTTTTCTGTTCTTTGATGTTTATGCTTCTCTCTCTCTTTTGAAGATGATACAAAAAGCTCCTCCCTGAAGTATAGCTGGCATCTAGTTGGGGTTCTTGACTATTGTAAGGAGAAGTGCCAGTACCTGGTAGAGAAGGTTCACCACAATGCAAAACTACTAACTATGTTAGTAGGCACTAAGCACTGGGTTCCCAGGATCAGATTGTTATTCAGTGCTGAGGACCCACGTGTCTTTGTCGAACGGATCCAGTTTGCCCTGTGCCAGAGGGACAAGACAGAAGCTCTGTTTATGTACCACTTGACTGTCAACTGCATGCCCATTTGGGAGGGAACACCATCTATTGATGCCCACAGTCTCCAGCGTATCAAAAGTTATGTCCTTACAACACCTAAGCTCAGGCTGAAAAAGTGAGTTGGGGAGCAACTAATGATTATTTTTATTATTGATTAATCTGATGATTATTTTCACGATTAATCAAGTAATTATATGGTCTATATAATGCCAAAAAATGTGGGAAAACAAAATTGCCCATAGCCCAAAATTTGGAAATGTTAGATTTTTGCTTGAAAAAATGACTGCAACAATTAAGTAATTATCAGAATTGTGAATTAATTTTCTTTTGATCAATTAATCGACTAATAATAGCAGCTCTAAATGTGAGTAATGTCAGTGTCATTTTTGCTGCTGTTAGTTGAAGTGTTAACTACCCAATGGGATATTATTAATATTATGTGTGCAGTCTGGAGAAGTGTATAGGGGACCTGGAGGAGGAGGTCAGACTGGATTATGATCGCACTATGAACCGCATGATCTTAGACAAAGTAGTGATGAGCAACCCAGAGGAGTTTTCACACATCACCCTGCCACAGAAGGACCCTCAGTATGTACCACCAAAAGGTAAGATAGTTAGACTTGTGCTAATTTATCTGAGTCTGTGGGTGCAATATCAAAGAAATGTATTACCACCCAATACCTGGCATTTACAATCTAAACATGTTTGTTTTATCTATGTACAGGGTGCATTCCAATTCCTCCCTTTGCCTATAAGAAGAACCAAGCTTCTTTTACCGTCTGTTCCTTGCTAACAAAGCCAGAGGTGATCTGTGTGTTATCTGAAATTAGATCTGAGTGTAACAAAGTAGCAGCCATGAGACTGTTCAATGTCACCTCGCTCAAACCACTGCGACTGGACGAGTTTGAGGACAGGCAGACTCAAATGCACACTCAGGTATTGTAGAATTGGGATAGGTTTCTTCTGCCAATACTTGGCTATGAATTCAAAGTATTTTTGTTTGCTTTATATATATGTACACTGTAGGAATTTGAATGCATAGTTTGAATGTCTGGCAGTCACTGCTTGTGTAGCACCCATATTTAACCACTGCTCATGCTACAACAACCAGGGTGACTAGGACCGTTGTCCCTTATTCACGGTCAAACCATATCCAAATGATTAACAGCAATAACTATTGGTACTGATAAAAAAACAAACAAACAAACAAACAAACAAACAAGGAATTACCAGAAAGACAAACAAGAAGCATCATGTCTTTTCCTCTCTCTCCAGATAAGCTTGTTTCTTAGGGAGACATGGATGGTCACACTGAGCCGCTGCATCCGTTCCAACCTGGGCAGTATTGGCAAGGGCTGGTACAACATAAATGAGTTCAGCATGGAGATATACAAGATTTCCAAGCTGTCCAGACTTATGCTTGTGGTGCGCTTCAACATGCAGGACTCCCTGCGCTTCCTTGTGCAGGATTCTCTGGACAGCCTGACTCAGCTCATTTTGGACGCGTGCCACAGTATGCTGACATGTCCTCAGGACCTGGTCTGGGGGGACAATCTCTACATTAGCCCCTACAAGTAGGATGGCATGCACTTGCACCTATATTAGAAACACACATGGTCTCACAGTCACATTTATACAAACATCTTCCAACATGCTCGTGCTTATATGCAGCCATATTTCCTTATTGTTACTGTATCTTGGAGGCAGTTATACATTATATGCTCATTTCAGTTTCATTCAGTGTTTTAAGCTGTTTACACCTAACATTAATATGCGTCTTTGGTGATCTGATCACAAGTGGACAGCTCTGATTATGTCAGTTCACACCTGGCATTACAGTGCATCTCTAAATGTGTCTCAAGTGACCACTTGTGATTTGATCTTGCTTAAACAAATAAACACTGCATTTCATTTTGCAAAGAAGAAATCCATTGTTGTATTTAACCAGTTGGCCACCAATAGTTGCCAGCATGCTGGAAGTGCTCACTGATTTTTTACACAAAGAAAGAAATAACTTTATGTATAACATTTGAATTTACATGTAGGCTCAAATAATTAATCATTTGTCATATACAACGTTTCACAAAGTTTAGGACTTTTCTCCTCACCCAACAACTCTTAAATTGGGTGATTTTTAAGGAAGTCTGGGGACTTTCTCCATGGGCAACCAAAGAACACCCTACTGTTTTGGAAAATAATTACAATATAATAAAATGTTGTCTTCTTTCATAAATTTAGTGTAAATGGTGAAATCAGTTAAAACAGTGTGTTCAAGCAGCTGCTAAATGTTGGCAGATAAGACACACTTAAGACAGTAGCCACTGGTACAGCAATGCCACTTTTTTTTTTTTTTTTTTTTTTAACAAGAAAACAACATTTAATGCTTAATTTAAAAATAGGTCCAAATAAGTTTCTGTAGACAGGGTGTCACAAAATTTACCAAATCTCTCTTAACTTTGCAACTCTCAAAATAGCATGATTTTTAAAGGAGTCTGGCGATATTATGGTTACTGGTGCAATCATCTTCTGAGAGCCCAAACAGGTAATTTGCATTACAGTGAACCAAATGATGTACCTTTAGGATGTCAGTTGAGTAGGTGGTCTTTCAGTGTGCCCCACGACACATTATGGGTACACTGTTGAAAGAATCTGGTCACATCTGGTCCAGAAAAACTCAGAATGTAGTCTAAGCAATTGGATCTCATTACATCATGCACCCAAGATGCATTCCCACGTGTACTTAAAGCTGTCAACCTGAGATTGGATCACCCAGGATGCATGTTAATACAAAACTTTTTACTTTGCTAACTATTTATTATTGTGTTGGTAATACTACTCCATTCTCTAAAACTAGGCCAAAGAGGAACCCTCTGTTCCTGGTGGACTTGGTTCTGGATCAGACTGGGGTACATTACAGCACGCCTCTGGAGAATTTTGAGTCATGTATCATTAACCTGTTTGATAAGGGCATTGTGGCCACATACAACACACCACAGCTTGATAAGGTAAAAAAAAATGTAATGATCTGAATCACAGACCATTAAATTAAAAATAGAAATGCAGGGATATAAAGCTTGTTTGTGATAGGCTCATCTATTAATGGATAATGATGATGACAAGTATACTCTAAACAACAGTGGTGGAACTCTTCCTCTCTTGTCCTTGCCAGTTTGTGATGCACAATTTGTTTACTCGTGACGATCCAGTGCTTGAGTCAGTGACTTTGTGGGAACCAGAAATAACTGAGCTGAGGGAGAAGCTCCGCAATGTTCTACAACAAGCAGCCATACCGCTCAGGGCTTATGCTGCTGAATATGAGAAACACTTAGAGCTACATAACTTGAATATCGAAACCCTTCTCAAGTAAGTCTGCTCTAAGGTTCTCCCACAAATCAGTCAGATTTATGCTCCATTCAGCATGCTTTCCAAAATCAAATTGAGTAATTTTCAGTCTTCTCTGCCAGATCTCATACAAATGCAGAACAGACATCCCAAGAAGTAAAGAAAGAGGTAGAACAACATCTCAAAGACAAGAAAATGCTTGAAAACTCCCTGCCATCCTCCATTGTCATTGGTCCATTTATGGTCCGTGTGGAGGCTGTACATCAGGCTCTCTCTAACAAGAAAGAGGCTTTAGCCAAGGCGGTGTTGAACCACCTTGTTGTGAAGCTACGCAAGCAGGTTGATGAAGTAAGTTTAGAGGCCAGGAAACACTTAGTTAAGTACTTGTTTTTGTTTTGTTTTTTGTTTTTTTTTTACATCAATCTGAAAGCAATATTTTCCTGCCATTTAACTGCAACTTAAATTTTTACTGTGCGTATGTGTGTGCAGGCATGTGAAGAGTGTAACACAATAAGTAGAAAGTTACGTGAGAAGAACAACAGCATTGAGGAGCTGACTGAAAAGAGGGACTGGATGAAGCAAATCCCAGAACAGATCAAGAGTTACAAGGTGCACATTCAAGGCATGAACTGGTTATTTCTGTTATGTATCACATGAAGAGTTACTTTGTAGGGATGTACAACATGGATTTTTTTCAGCTGATACTTAAAACCATTAATCACCAGTTTGTCATGGTTGATACCCATAAAATAAAAAATAATTTCACATTTTTGTATTTTAAAAAGAAGTTCATAACCTGTAGAATATGCACACCTAAGGATAAGAAAGGCTAAGATATATTGCGCAAAGATTGATGATTTAATATTCCAGAGCTCTGAACCAAATCTAACTGACCTCACTGTTACAACAAAAACAGAGAACAGCTCTCACTCTTCAAATGTTCATTTATATTTTCTGCTGTAGTAAAGCACATTAAAAAACTTTTGTAGAACATTTTGTCTAAGAATTCAAATTAAATCCTTTGGTATAATCTGTCAAATCAAATGTTATTATAGCTGATATTTAGCAGATATTAATCATTTCCGTATGGGAATGATAAACAATAATATGAATAATATGAATTCTCATTATTGTCCAATAATTCATTGGCCTCGATATTTGTTGTGCATCCCTATTACTTAATCAATAAATTGGAATCTTTTTTTAATCTGTCCGCAACAGGAAGCTCTTGGCAAGACACTGTCAGACTACGAGCTATTGGAAGAATTTTTCTACAGTCTTTCAGATGAGGATATGAACAAAAAGTGAGTGTAAAGTCATCATGCTAATTTTATGTAAATTAAATGTAATTTATATCTTGTCATGTGGGATTAAGAGTGATACATAGTTATATAAAGAAGCTTTATAGTGATTGCTATAGTCATTTTCTCTGTTCAGGTGGATAGCTATTGGATGGCCTCACAGAATAATCACTCAGATGGAAGCAGCAGCCGTCCAGCATGTGGAGGATGAGCAGCACTTCCATAAGATACAGCTGGTCGACCAGAGCAACCTTGAGGATCAGATTAACTCTCTACAGGTCAGCTGAGCCAACTACGTTTTTTTTTTAATTAATCTGTGACTTACAAGATGAGTGTGAGATGATTTTTAGATGAAGTTTCAGAAATATTTCTAAACACAAACACTTGTTTGGATACATCTGAATGTACACCCACATTATTATTTGTATTTTTTCAAAAAATACAATTGCCCTCTCCAAACTTGTGTTAACAATCTCCAAAATCATCCCCTCTAGAGAGACATTCGTTTTTTCAGGTTCAGCAAAGTAAGTTGATGTTATGTGCTTCTAAATCACCACAACTGTGTTTATAGAGGCTGGTTGCTGGGTTTGCGGGCCATTCAGACATTGATCGTGCCCATGAGATGGCCACTGAGGTGAAGCGTACAAGCAAGCAACTAAAGGAGTGCCAGACAATGGCTCAAACCTACAACATCAGAGAGCGTTTGTTTGGTATTCCTGTCACTAATGTAAGCAAATCCATCAGAATCCAGAAAGCAAAATGATGTCTAGATACAGTTTGTCATTCCAGATGCCGGATTATTCCCCTTTTTTCTCAGCTGTCTCCAGTTTGTTGTATAATCTCCTGATTATTCAACATACTTTTTCTGACAATGAAATGTAAATGTGTATTACAGTATGATCATCTGCAGAAGTTGGTAAAGGATCTCCAGCCTTTTAAAGACCTATGGACCACTACCTCTGATTGGTTACGCTGGCATGAGAACTGGGTCAATAGCCCACTGTCTTCCATCGACCCTGAGCTGCTTGAACGCAATGTTACAGACGCCCACAAGACTATGCACAAATGTATTAAACAGTTCAAGGACATTCCCGGTAGGTGACACGTATATCATCATTCAATGCTGACAAAATGAAGTGTGATTGTTGATATGTGTGACATATTTTTTCTTTGTCTTACATAACAATAGACTGCCAGATGATGGCAACTGTAATCCGCAACAGGATTGAGGACTTCCGTCCTTACATCCCTTTGATTCAGGGCCTGAGGAACCCGGGGATGAGGAGCCGCCACTGGGAGATGCTTTCAGAACGCATTAAGATGAAAATTAAGCCTAAAGCCAACCTGAACTTCTCCCACTGCCTTGAACTTGGCTTACAGAACTATGTAGATGATGTAGCTCATGTGGCTGAGGTGGCTGGGAAAGAGTACACCATTGAACAGGTACCTTTGTATAGAAGTGATACCCTGACTACAGTATGTGAAGTATTAGGTTGCATTGTGTTTAGGATGTGTGGTAAATTCAGTGTCACTGTGGAAGTGTTATTTTTGATAATGTAGTTATAGTTTCATATCATCTAATATTCATGTGTTCACAAACACATCTTCCTTACATTATGAGCCACTTTGTTCATGAGTTGTACTTCCTGAATTGTATTTTTCCTCTGGGTGTGTGTTTTTTCCCATCCTTTTGTTATTTGCTTCAGTACTGTGACTCTGGGGATTCTGAATAATGAATAAATAGTTGGCATCTTGACTGAGACCATTTGGAGGTTTTCCCAGTATCTGCCTTTGAATACAGAGTTTAAAAAAATCTTGAAATTTAAAAGATTCTAAACAAAACATATTTACTAATTTGCATGAATAAAAAATGTATAAAGATTGTGAAGAAGAAAAACTTCTATTATATCAAAAAATAATAATAAGTATTGCATATTTATTTTCTGAGGAAATTCTCTCACATTGTATTATTTTAAAACAAATCCAGTCACTTTTCTTGCTAACACATGTTATTCTGTGAATATGTGCAACATGTCTCACTCAGGCCCTGGACAAGATGGAGCAAGAGTGGTCGTCGGTAGACTTTGATGTGTTGCCCTACAAGGAGACAGGCACCTACATACTGAAGAGCCCAGAAGAAGCATCCCAGATGCTGGATGACCATATTGTCATGACGAAAAGCATGTCATTCTCTCCCTTCAAAAAAACCTTTGAAGGTCGCATCAACACCTGGGAGAGCAAACTCAGAATCACCCAGGTACACACACACCCACACACACACAGACACACACGCGCACACAGACACACGCGCGCACACACACACACACACACACACACACACACACTTAATTACTTAAAGGGATAGTTTGGGTTGTAGGAGATATTTATCCATAGTCAGTATGTAACCTACAGAAGACATAGTTTGAACTAACCCTTTAAAAGTCTGAAGTCACACAATAACACAAACAAACTAACCAACTGAGGCAGCGGTGGATCTCACCTCCTGTCTTCTGTGAAGTAAAAGCACTATTTGTCTTATGTAATAGTGATTTTCTGTCAGAAAAGCCTGTCTAACAGCAAGGTAAAGAGATGAAAATATAGTTAGAAATCGTACACTTAAACTGATATTGATTCTTTTAGGTGGGCCTTTTTTAAATGGCTAAAATACATTTTGCTGCTGACAGTCCACAGCAGTTCATTTTCTTAGCTTCCTACATTGACTCTTGATTGACACTCCTGCTGCTTCTCCAACTGGGGGCATGCCAATGGCCATCTACAGTAGGTAATACACTGACTATGGATAAGTGCCTCATGCAGCCTCTCTTCAAAAAATTTGAACTATCCCTGTAAAGTCTTGTGTCTTTCATCAGAATCATGCAGTGTCTTATGCTGTGCTACTGCCCTCTTCTGGTGCTTGCAGGATGTGCTAGAGGAGTGGCTGACATGCCAGCGCTCCTGGCTGTACTTGGAGCCCATCTTCAGCTCTGATGATATCAACCAGCAGCTGCCTGTGGAAGGAAAAAGATATGAGCAAATGGAGCAATTATGGAGAACTGTGATGACAAATGCTTTTAATAATCGAAAGGTCCGAGCTTCCACAATACTTTCTTTTGTCTTTATACAGAGATGAGTGTAGAGCTAGATGACGATGATGGAGATTTTTTTGTTGTTAACTGTAAATGTATGTTTCTGTATTTATTGCAAGGTGATTGAGCTGTGCTCAGATGCTTGTCTACTACAAAAACTGCAAAAGTGCAACACACTCTTAGAACAGGTGCAGAAGGGCCTCAGTGAGTACTTGGAGACAAAGAGAGGCTCCTTCCCCAGGTAAGCCTCACCGAAAGTGCCTTGAAATTCCCCTGCCTCTCAATTTTTAGTGGTGTAACAGATTTATGAGTGTTTCAGTTCCACATACACACATGCAGAGAGGGTATGTATTGAATCACTTTTTCATATGATACACCACCTCACCAACAGTGAGTGGCCAAAGAAACTTGTTATGCTGTGGCAGCCCTGTAGCTCAGTTGGTAGAGCATCTGCCCCACGTATGGAGACTCTTAGTCCTCTGCAGCGGCCGCTGGTTTGACACCCGCATGTGGCCCTTTGCTGCATGTCATCCCCTCTCTCTACCCCCTTTCCTGTCTGCTCTTCAAGTATCCTGTCCAATGAAAGCAAAAAGCCCAAAACATAACTTAAGAAAAAGAAACTTCTTTGCTTGCTATTAATGTGTAAAGTACAGAAATAAGATGAAAAACATTTCATCAATGAAGTCAAAATGATGAAAAAAAATTCGAAAGTCGAAACAAACAACCAAAATTAACAACAAAATAAAGTCTAATTTCCCATATTAGTGCCAGGCATTAGACAAAATAAGTTGGGGTGGAAAAAGTTTTTTTTTTTGTTCAGTTTGACTTTAAAGTCAAAATGTTGAGAATAAAGTTCCAATACCATTTCAACTTTTATCTTTCTTTATGCACTCCTAGCACTCTTCATTACGGAAGCTATGATAGTAAAAGGAAAACAAGCAAATATGTGCAAAAAATAAAGGCTCCTGGAATCAACAATGACATGTACAACAACTAGATGGTCAGTGGTCTTTGGATGGTTTGTGTCCAGAAGTAAATTTCTATTCTAAATTATATTTGTTTGTAGGTTCTACTTCCTGTCAGATGATGAGCTCCTGGAAATTCTGTCCCAGACCAAAGATCCTACTGCTGTACAACCGCACTTGCGCAAATGCTTTGAGAACATTGCACAGGTTTGTTCTGGCTGGTTGTCTCTTCTCAAGGATTCCTCTCATATATTACTGAGAGTGTAACATGCATACCACATATGACTGAGACTTCTGTTTGTTCTCAGCTTCAATTCCAGTCAGATCTGCAGATCACACATATGTACTCTGGAGAGGGGGAGGAGGTGAAGCTGTTCCTGCCAGTGTGCCCTACTGGAAATGTGGAGGACTGGCTCAGGGATGTCGAGGAATCCATGAAGGCCACACTGAGAGATAACATTGACCGCTCACTCAAAGTCTACCCTGAGGTCTGCAACCCTGAATTTCACTTTAATGTTTTTTTTCTCTTTCATCAGTTTTCTGTACCATTTTAAGGTGAGGTATATTTAAGTAGTCCAGTTTTGTAAGATCTGTGTGTGCTGTCTTGACCCCACAGCAACCCCGTGCTGAGTGGGTGTTATCGTGGCCTGGTCAAGTGGTGATAGCTGGCTGTCAGGTCTTCTGGACTGCCGAGGTGTCTGAAGCCTTGGAGCAGGGAGACTTGACCAACCGCCTTTATCCCCAACTTCAGACACAGGTGTGAACTTGTTATTAGACTGGGCAATATTCAAATTAAATACCACTTCAAAAGTTTAGTTTGGATGATTTGAAGTGGGGCAGAATGAAGTGCTTGTCAATATTCAGTATATTACCTACAGTAGATGATGGTTGATGCACGAGATAGCACTATTTGGCTTGTAAAGCGGTGGCTTCCCGTCAGAAAAAGCTGTCTGACAGCAAGGTAAAGCTGTGAAAATAATCTTAATATAGTGTATACTGATATCTTTAGATGGTCCCTTTTTCTTTTTTTAAGTGGCTAATGTACTTTTTGCTGCTGACCATGTCCTCAGCAGTTCATTGCTTAGCCTCCATGCTGTTACTCTCTACATCTTCAAACTGGGACATGTTGATCGGTTATACACTGACTATTGATAAGAATCTCTATTTATTGCTCACATTTGTATTGAACATTGTTCACATTATTCTACAGTTTATGCTGACATTCTTAACATTTTGTTTATTGAGCTGGGTGACTTGGTGCGGCTGGTGAGAGGACGTCTATCTAAGATGCAACGAGCTGTGCTGTCCGCCCTTATTGTCATAGAGGTCCATGCTAAGGATGTTGCAGCCAAGCTGGTGGAGCAAGAGGTGTCAAGCATCAATGACTTTGAGTGGATCAGCCAGCTAAGGTTTTTTGCTTGTCTTGTTGTCCACTGTATACTATCATCCTACAATACTACACCCAGAATGAGTGTGATACTGTTCATCTGATACTGTTTGCAGATATTACTGGGCAAAAGATGACCTGTACATCCGCGCAGTGAATGCAGAGTTTTTGTATGGATATGAGTACCTTGGTAACTCTGGACGTCTGGTCATCACCCCACTCACTGACAGGTAGTCGTTGAGTTTAATGTTGTCCACTTCTGAATGTCATATACTGTTTTGAATACACTACTTTCTGCTTCTTTTAGATGCTACCTGACCCTAACTGGGGCTCTACACTTGAAGTTTGGAGGAGCTCCTGCAGGCCCAGCAGGGACAGGAAAGACAGAAACCACTAAAGATCTGGGAAAGGCCCTAGCTATCCAGACAGTTGTTTTTAACTGCTCTGATCAGCTGGACTTCATAGCTATGGGCAAGTTTCTCAAAGGACTAGCCAGGTGAGAGGCAATTAGTAAAGTATGGCAGAATGTCAAATGATCCAAATGGATACTTGAAAAGTCTCAAAAAGTCTGAAATTTAGATTTTGATATTCACGGTTAAAAAATGTTTGTCTGGAACTGTAGGAGAGGAAGCAGAATGAATGAGTGTGCCTGTTTTTTTCAGTTTTTCTGTTTTATTTGACTGATATTTTGTATCCTGTAACAGTGATCATTTCTGCAATGTCCAGTACATGGTCCAATACATATTTGTTTTTACGTTAAATCAGTAGCATACACTCTGCTTGGTAGATGTCGGTAGTAAACATGGTAAACACACCAACCTCTTTGGCTGCTACACTACATTCATTTTGCAACTTAAGTTATTTTTCAAAATTTGGTGATTTTGAATTTTTCTGATAAACTGAAGGATGAAGTGTTCCTTTATGAATTCTCATACCACTCATACTATTTTTTGTGTCTTCCATTTTGCAGTTCTGGGGCCTGGGCATGCTTTGATGAGTTTAATCGTATTGATGTGGAAGTGTTGTCTGTGGTAGCACAACAGATCACCACTATACAAAAGGCCCAACAACAAAGGGTGAGTAACTGTTTCAGTAACTACTGTATTCAGTACAGTAAGTATTTCCATTTTGTGTGAATCTGTTATGCTTGTTCCCACTGCATTTCAGAATAGAGATTTTTGAAAGTGTTTAGTAAATTTAGCAACATAGGAACCAAGAAATGAGCATTACACATATCTGAATCAAGCACGTCACACATGGTCATATTGCTCTAAAATGACAAATATTGCTTATATGTGTCTGTGAAAAGTAAATTATCTGTCATATCATTAAATGAATGACTGAATCAATCAATCAATCAATCAATCAATAAATATTTTATTTCTGTGTCTGGTCATTTTCATGATCCACTCCATATGGGATTATTTAGACACAAAAACTGCAAACAAAACATTCTGACATGCTCATCCATGATCATCAAAAAGCACAATACATCAGCATCATGCAGGCATAAATATCATTCCAATATAAAATATAATCTCACTCAGTTATCGCTCCAAGAGACAGAAACACAGCCCCATAAACACAAAACAACCAAACACTCTAAATTATATCTATAGTGCATATTTATATAAATTAAATTCTGAGGAAAATTATCTATCATGTGTTACTTGTCTCCTGTGTTCCCATGCTTTTAAAAAGAAACTCAGAAAATGCAAAAACTTTAGTGCTGATTGATTTTCTATTATGAAATTGTAAAATGTGTATGTCTGTAATGTTTTTATGTAAGTAAAGAATTTGATTTTTTTTTTTTTACTGGTACTGCATTTCACATGTAAAGACATGAAGAAGCAGTTTTATGTGTCTTTAAAATGACTGAGTTCATTTTAGGTGGAGCGGTTTGTATTTGAGGGGACAGAGATCCCTCTTGTCCCTTCTTGTGCTGTATTCATCACTATGAATCCTGGTTATGCTGGACGCACTGAACTGCCTGACAATCTGAAGGTTTGATATAATAACTGAAATTTAAGTAATTGTATAACACTCAGGATAAGCAGATGGAGCTCAACAAATGAGATTGTATCTCCTCCAGGCCCTGTTTCGTCCTGTGGCCATGATGGTACCTGACTATGCAATGATAGCTGAGATCTCCTTGTACTCTTTTGGCTTCAGTGATGCCAAAGTTCTCTCCAAGAAGATAACCACCACCTTCAAGCTCTCCTCTGAACAGCTTAGCTCTCAGGTACTGTATGGATTCAGAGGAGGTCAGAATTAGAATCAGTTAAACCTTCACATACATTTCTGTCTTCCAAAGAAATGCACTATTTGCCTAGAGATAATGTGATTTTGAAAAGGCAAGTTAAACTGACATACATATTTTATGAAAGATATTACTTCTCTAAACAATGTAATTTTAGAGCATTAGACTAAACAATATCAGCACACAACACAAAGTTACACAGTCAACATATTCCTGAGAGGATAGAGAAATGTGTGCTCACTATGTGTATGTATATAGAAATAACCAAGATATGAAGATGTGCTGACTTTTGACTATTGGTCTTGTTTACATGAAGGATCATTATGATTTTGGTATGAGAGCTGTAAAGACTGTGATCTCAGCTGCTGGAAACCTGAAGAGAGAAAATCCTGAAATGAATGAGGTAAGAAATGTTTCTTATGTTTATGATGGAAATTAATTGTCAGAACACATATCCAGTTAATATCTTATTCTTCCCCAATCTCGTTGTCTCCAAGGAGCTGATCTGTCTGCGGGCCATTCAAGATGTCAATGTACCAAAGTTCTTACAGGACGACTTGAAGCTCTTCAGTGGTATAGTGTCCGACCTTTTCCCTAAGACAAAACAGGAGCCAATCAACTATGGCACACTTGAAGAGTCCATGCGTAATGTCTGCACCAAGAGGAACCTCAAAGATGTGGATGGTTAGTGTTTCTGGAAGCACAAAACATATATTTTCAAATATGCAGTTACCTGTATTTTTAGGATGAGATGCCAGTATTGTGGTGATTACAGGTTATATAAATAAGTGTATTCAGCTGTATGAGACCACTGTGGTGAGACATGGACTGATGTTGGTGGGACCCTCTGGATCAGGTAAAACCAAGGTGAGTCTATGACTTGTCACTGTTGTTTACAGTTTTATTCAAAGATCTCCAAAGTTGACAATGAGTTTGTTTTGTAGTGTAGAATCTTGTATGCAAGTATTATTATGTGTGTTAGTGTTATGAGGTACTAGGTGCAGCAGTTACAGCTCTGAAAGGCCAGCCCTCTGTGAGTGGTGGTGTGTATGAGCCGGTTCAGATATACGTCCTCAACCCCAAGTCTATCACCATGGGACAGCTCTACGGGGAGTATGACTTGCTCACACACGAGTGGTAAGTGATACTTTGTTTAGTCTAGTGTAATTTGTTTATTTCATTTCAATGCATATTTTCTGATACCAGTATACAAAAACACTCTAACACTCTAATGCAAACTACCTATACACATTCCACTAGGTCTACATTCCATTGACTGAAAAAGGATCAAGAAAAAGAAAAAAACTGTGTTACCTGCTCCTTTTTTTAATAATAAAATAGCATAAATACAAATGATCTTTGTCCTTTACACAGATCATATAAAAATCAATAATACAAATAAAGTCACTTAAAAGATTCAGCCATACTCAAATACAATTGCCATGTGGTCATCTTAACATAAATATTAATGATTAAGTTCATAATGTTGTCATTGTCCATTTATTTTTTCTCTAGAAAATTTTCTCGAAATTGAATAATATTTTAGCACCATTTTAAATCATTGTTCAGGGATTTCCACAGTTTCAATCTATATGCATAAATATACATACACATACTGCTTTAATGTAGTTCTTGCATTAGACTGTTGAAATTAGATTTCATTTTATAATTTTTGTCAATTGTTCTTAATATAAACAACTTATGTAACTCCTGCTTTGTTTGAAACAAACATAACAAACTAAATATGTCAGACTTTACACTACTATACACACACCCTTTGCCTTTTTCTCCATCCCATAGGACAGACGGTATCCTCTCATCTCTTATCCGTGGAGGGGCATCCTCCATGGACCAGGAGAAAAAGTGGTACATGTTTGATGGACCAGTGGATGCTGTATGGATTGAGAACATGAACACTGTGTTGGATGACAACAAGAAACTGTGTCTTAGCTCTGGGGAAATCATCAAGCTAACTGATGTAAGGCTAAGGAGTTTTCACACACTTAATTTTTGTCCCTGTTTTGCCTTCTGTCCCATGTGCATTCAGACATTCTTGTGTCTTACCCCTGCAGGTGATGACCATGATGTTTGAGGTGCAAGACTTGGCAGTGGCATCTCCAGCTACAGTGTCTCGTTGCGGTATGGTCTACTTGGAGCCCAGTATTCTGGGCCTTGTCCCTTTTACAGAATGCTGGCTGAAGCAGATCCCTGAAGCCCTGAAACCATACACCGAGCAACTCAATTCCCTGTTTGCCAGGTTCCTGCAGGTAAGGGGGGAGGGGGGGGGGCATGACTGAGAGAGACCAGCAAGAAATCTTAAGACTTTTTCATATAGTAGATTATGATTGTATAAACAGTAGGGATCAATCAATCAAGTATTGTTGTACTGAAATAAAAAATACCTCAAGTAATGTTGCATGGTTAATTGTTTTATTTTACTTTATAAAAATGACAGCTACAGACTGCTGCATTGTTTTTGTTTTGCAGTTGTACTTACATAATTCAAGCATTCATTGCCACTGACATTAATGCCAATTTTTTCTATATGCTTTGATCATGGGTGGCTACTCTTATTTTATTTTATTGAAGAAGGAATGCAAAGGCACTTTAAGTTAAACAAAAATGAATTTAATATATATGTATGAATTATAATTATAATAATAAAAAATGCTCATTTTTCTTTGCTTTTTAATATTCTGATAGATATCATATTGTGGACTTTATATCATGGCATTATTGTACCTTGAGTTTTTGTACTATTACATACCTTATAAACAATGCACTGCTTTTGTTTTTATGTTTTTATTTATGTTTTTTGTAGGACTCCATCACATTTGTCCGCACATCAGTAAAGGAGGTCATCACATCCCTGGACAGCAACCTTACCTGTAGTCTGCTTAAACTTATGGACTGCTTCTTCTGTCCCTTCAACGTTAAAGAGGTGTGTGCAGCTCCTCTGTGTCAGAATAACTCACATTGAAGAGTATATATGGATTTCTGTCCAAGTAACCTGTTTGAAGCAGATAGAACGCTGTACTTTAAAATATAGGATTATGTTAAAAACTGCTATTTGAATTAATGTATTATTATCATATCCAACTGTATGGTCAAGTGTGGTGAAACAATACAGAAGATGCTCTACTATTGAAAAACACTGAGTTTGTTCAGTTACCTATTTACGTTATATTTCAGTAAATAATGTATCTACAGTCATGTCACTTGATTGGCCAATACAGTTACATTATACATTATACAGTACATTTTCTGGCTTTTGTCTTTTCTTGTAGGGTGAGAGGCCACCACCCCAAAAGAAACTGGACCGTCTCAAGGGACTGATAGAGCCCTGGTTCTTTTTCTCTCTGGTGTGGAGTGTCGGCAGCACAGGAGATGCAGCCAGCTGTAAGCGCTTCAGTGCCTGGCTGAAGAACAAGATGGCAGAAGAAAAGGTCATATCAGCATCCCTACTCCACCATCCCACTGCCAAATTATTTCTAATGTAATTTGCATTGATAGCTGGATTATCTCTACCTCTTTTTGTCCTGCAGATTCAGTTATGTTTTCCAGAGGAGGCCCTGGTGTATGACTACAGGCTTGATGATGCAGGCATTAGTAACTTTGAGAATGATGATGAAGATGAGGAAAGAAATGTAAATATGATGATGGATGCAAAAGCATACATATTATTCATGCAACCAAGACTATCAGATGCATTTTTGCTTTTCTTACAATCATTTCTTTCATTTTAGGTGCAGTGGGTTAGTTGGATGAAATCTGCAAAAAGTGTTGTAATCACCCCAGAGACAAATTATGCTGACATCATCATTCCCACTGCTGACACAGTGAGAATGTCCTTCCTCATGGATATGCTTTTGACCAATAAAAAACCCGTGAGTACTTTGATTGTAGTTGAACTCCAACTTTCTTTGACTAAAATAAATGTTAAAGAAAAGTCCAGCAGTATCACTTGTTAGTATAAACTGTGATCATTTTATACTGAAGCGCTTATTGAGAATTCAGTAAAACTGGTACATTTAAATGCATTGATTTCCTTGAGAAGATACCATTAGACTAAATTTGTCTGTACTTGTGACCCAGGTGCTCTGTATCGGGCCAACTGGCACAGGAAAGACCCTTACCATGTCAGACAAGCTGCTGAAGAAAATGCCTGCTGAATACATCACACACTTCCTCATGTTCTCTGCCCGCACCTCAGCCAACCAGACTCAAGATTACATTGACAGTAAACTAGACAAAAGGTATGTGTAATCTACTGTGCATTGTCCAACCAACTACACATTATTTACAATACAGCAATATGTTTGTGACTCACCATTTCATATACTTGTGTGTCAGGCGGAAAGGTGTATTTGCACCTCCAAAAGGGAAGCACTTCATCTTCTTCATTGATGATCTAAACATGCCCATGTTGGAGACTTATGGTGCCCAGCCTCCTATTGAACTGCTGAGACAGTGGATGGACCACGGTGGCTGGTATGACAGGAAACAGATAGGTGAGAATACTGCAGGGTTGGGTTTAGCTTATTGCATTAGTGGTACATTTCTCTAGAGTGTTTCTTCACACCTGCAATCTTAAAAGGATAGTTCAGATTTTTCGAAGTGAGTTCATGTGAGGTGGTTATTCATATTTGGTGCATTACCTACAGTAAATGGTGGTTTGCATGTCGATAGTTTGGATAAGCAGTAGGAGTAGGAAGCTAAGCAATGCCAGCAGCAAACCTTTTGTAGTCATTTGAAACAAGGCCCAGCAAAAAAATCAAGATCACTTTAAGTATATACTATTTAGAATAGCATATACTATAATATTATACTATATGTTCATTCATTATTTATTTATTAATTTATTTATATATTATAATATTTGTAATTTCACTGCTTTACTTTGCTGTTAGACAATTTATTGTTACTGTGATATTAATGTGACTTCAGTGAATCAAAACTAATCCTTAAAAACACAGAAATCACACAATAAATGAAATAATAATAATAATAATAAGAGAGAGTAATATTTGACTTATTTAACAGCAGTTTCCTGTCAGAAAAGGCTGTCTGAAGTAAAACTGTTTAAATATTCTAAATATAGTGTACACTTGCTAAAATACTGGAGCTTCTCCAAACTGGGAACATGCCGATTGTCATCTGTTGTAAATAATACATTGACTGTGAACAACTATCTCATACAATGCCATGTCAAAAAAATCTGAAGTACACATAATACATAGATAATGTATTATGTAATATATAGATTTGGATTTGTTATTTACATTCAGGAATATGAAATCTCATTAGCTCCTGTTTTTTTTCTGTCCTTCACAGGGACATTCAAGCACATAGTGGACATCAATTTTGCCTGTGCCATGGGACCCCCAGGTGGGGGCCGGAACCCCATTACCCAGCGCTTCACACGCCATTTCAACTTCCTCTCCTTCACTGAAATGGAGGATGCCAGCAAGAAGAAGATTTTTGCTACCATTTTGGGTAGTTGGATGGGTGAGTCAGGGCTGTTAATGTGTATAAATTTATTGGTAGGATAGATGTTGCAGGGTGGAGAATACTTACATTGTCTTGTTAAAAACAGACTAACAACCATCTATAACTGAATCTTTGTTCTCTTTCAGATGGAAATATGAGTCAAAAGGAGCCAGGCAGTGAGTCAGGGACACTAAGAAACAATGTAGACAAAGAGTACAGAGTGTGTAAAATATCATTTCATACCATAAGAAGAAGTTAGTATAGCTCATATGATGTATGAATATACAAAACCCATTTCTCAATAATTTTATTCATAGACTTCATGTAAAAGCAACAAATGTTGACCAAAAGTGGTGCAAGTGTCAGTTCTGATAAAGCACTGTCTCAAAATCTGACAGTAAACAGATTTTCCCATGAATTTCATTTTTTTATATTATCACTTCTCTCTTTTATCCTGCTGCTTAGGACCTGTGCCAGCCATCCAGCCACTGAATGAGTCTCTTGTAGAGGCTACTATCCGAGTCTACTCTACTATTACCTCCCAGCTCCTCCCAACTCCAGCCAAGTCCCATTACACCTTTAACCTCAGAGACCTGTCCAAAGTCTTCCAGGGTATCCTCATGGCTGAGGCTGGGATGATAGAGGTATTCACATGCAATAGAATGAAATCAATTTGACATTATCATATTACTATTATGAATGAGAAAGTCATTTGGTCCATCCAACAATGGAATAACTGTAGAAATGTTATGGGTGTCCCTGAATAGTCATGGGTAAAGAAGTTCAACCTAAGTAGAAATGTTGGAAGAATCCTCAATATAGAAGTTGCTTTGGTGATTTTAGGACAAACTGCAGCTGCTGCAGCTATGGTACCACGAAAGTTGCCGGGTTTTCCAGGACCGCCTGGTGTGTGCTGAGGATAGGGACTGGTTCAGTGGGCTCCTGAAGGACTGCATTCAGGAGTTTGAATGCAGCTTTGGAGAGGTTGTGCCCTGCACACCTGTTTTGTATGGAGATTTCCTGATTCCTGGAGCTGACCACAAAGTCTACACACTAATGCAAGACAAGGAAACGGTGAGTGGCGCTCAGAGGTGTTCACACACTCTTCAAGTATGGTAGAAAAAAAGGTAAAATTATAGTTTGATAGTTCTGATTGAACTTATTTACTCAAGTGAAGTGAAAAAGGCTCTGAAATGTACTCAAAGTATAAAAGTAAAAAGTAGCCCTCTGAAGGACATTTCTACCTCACCTTTTCTCTGCGGTTGAGTCTCCCTCCCTTGTTTGTTTCGTCTTGTGATGTCTTTCATGACGTTTTTGTCTTGTTACATCAGTCGTGCATGATACGCGCTGATGGATACACCAAGGAGTTGTCTTTTCTATGTGTTATTGTAAAGTTGCTTCATTTTACTTAATTTGTTTTTCCACTCTACAGAATATGAGGGTAAATGTGTACTTCAATAAAATTATTATTTTATTATTATTTTTAACCCTACATTACATTTTCTAGTTGATGAAAGTGATGGAGGAATACATGGAAGACTACAACCAGACCAGTACCACTAAGTTGAAGCTGGTGCTCTTCATGGACGCCATTGAACATGTGTGTCGTATCAGCCGCATCCTGCGCCAGCCCCTGGGCAATGCCCTTCTGCTTGGAGTGGGAGGGAGCGGGCGCCAATCACTCACCAAGCTGGCCTCATATATGTGAGATTGCCACACTTTACAACTCCCATACCAGCAGACTGAATACAATTTTCATGAAACAGAAGTTTTATTTTCTCCAAATATCTGCTTTTCTGAAAGATAACACTGTTGGGTTTTGCAAGTTTTCTTTATTAATATGTTGACTGCTGACCTTTTTCCAAAGCATACACACATTTCTAAATTGATGTCCTTCTTTATAGGCAGCTGTTTGTTTCCTTTCATTTCAGTACAATGTAAAAATCAGAATAAGATGGGATAACATGAGATAGATACAGTAGTGCGTAACACTCAACATTCGGTTGCCTTTGTTTTGTGCCAAAGTTGCATTACTTATTGATTATTGAGTGACAGTTCAGGTACAAGCCGGTGCTGCTTTGAAAATCCATAAAGTATAAATGATTGTGGCCTGGTCCTCATTGTGCGTTTGTCCATATTCAGGTCAGAATATGAATGTTTCCAGATTGAGCTGGCTAAGAACTACGGTCAGACAGAGTGGAGAGAAGACATTAAAAGCATCATGCTGAAGGCTGGCCTTCAGAACAAGCAGATCACCTTCCTGTTTGTAGACACACAGGTAACAACAGTATTCTCTTATCACCTACTCCATGTATGTGGTACTTAAACAGCACTGCTGGCACTTATTTTTAGTCCATGTGCATGAGAGCACAAACAAACATACAAAATGTCAATCTAAGTGGTCCAAAGTGTGTAATTGTTAAATAATGGTGTGTGTGTGTGTCTGTGTGTGTGTGTGTGTGTGTGTGTGTGTGTGTGTGTGTGTGTGTGTGTGTGTGTGTGTGTGTGTGTGTGTGTGTGTGTGTGTGTCCATAGATTAAGAGTGAGTCATTCCTTGAGGATATCAACAACATTTTGAACTCTGGAGACGTTCCCAACCTATATGCAGCAGATGAGCAGGAGCGCATCCTGACAGCCATGAAGCCAGTGGTGCAAGACCTGGGCCAGCAGCCAACTAAAACCAACCTCATGGCTGCCTACATCAGAAGGGTCCGCAGCAACATTCACACTGTACTCTGCATGAGGTGAGAAACAAAGTTTATTTTTTCACTTTCTGAAAAGCAGATTAAAAGAAGTGGTTCTGTTTCTTCATGCTCTTTGTTCTTCTTATACCCTTCAATCTTATTCTCTCCCCTCTCGTCCTCTACAGTCCTATTGGTGAGGTGTTTCGTGCACGGCTTAGGCAGTTTCCCTCTCTGGTGACATGTTGTACCATAGACTGGTTCAATGCCTGGCCAGAGGAGGCTCTGCAGGCTGTGGCCACATCGTTTCTTAATGAGCTGCCTGAGCTAGAAGCCAGCCCCACAGCCATGAAGGGACTGGTGAGTATGCTGTGTGTGTGTGTGTGTGTGTGTGTGTGTGTGTGTGTGTGTGTGTGTGTGTGTGTGTGTGTGTGTCAGTGAGTTATTGGTATGAAGGTGTAAAAATAACTTTTGCAAAGCAAGAAAATACCATACATTGAAAGATGTATGTTATTTAAATAACCATACAGTATATAGAAATAAACCTAACCTCCACATCAAAGTTAACTGTTGCCTAATATTGTCATGGTTTTGGATTTTGTTGGACACTTCCTGTTTTATTTTGGTAGTCTTGGTTCTCCCTCAAGTGTCTAGTCTTTACTTCCTGTCTTTGTCTGTTTTCCCACGCTTGATTGTCATGTGTTTCACCTGTTTGCCCACGTGTGTGTCATTAGTTCAGTCCATTTAGTCTCTATGTTTCTCTGTGTCTTTGTGTGTTCATTGTTGTCTCCTTTGTTGAGGTCCTGAGCCCTGTCTGTGTGTTTTCATGTTTTTTTTTTTTTGTTTTTTTTTTTACCATCTTGGAAGATACCCACGTCGCTAAATCTTCATTTTGGGTCCACTCTTTGTTTTACTGGTTGACTCAGCACATACATAACAAATATAGAATCTCTGTACAATGTCCTTTAGACAGACCTATATTTCCATTTCTTCACTTTGTTGGTTGTCACACTGAGCCCATGTTGGGTATTTCTTATCTCTTAGAATAAGAGATTCAACATATCACAAGATAAGTGCATATGCATGTGGGTCACTATGAATTGTAATTTGCTTGAGAATGACAATCAAACACAGTCAACATGAACATAGTATTTGACAGTATTATTGTCAACTTATGTGATAATACAAATTAGCCAGGGGGACCAACATGATAAAGCAGATACTGATGATAAGGAATAAATGTGGTATATACATTTTATGATTCAAGAGTGAGCATGTGAAAACAAACAGATTGGTTGCTTGATTTGTGAGTAACAATTGAGAAAATCAAATTTGAATGGATTAAATTATGGTCAACTTCATTGTCATTGCACAGAGTACACATACTGACACAGTGTTTAGCAACCAGAAGTCACTTGACAGAACTGTGACAGTAGTTACAGCAGGGTTTTCACTGTGATGTATTACCATACTTGAGCTACTTTTAAGTCTCTGCAAATGTAATTTATATTTTAGCTAAATAAATATATCAGCTACCCGAAAAGAGAAGGAAAAAAATACAATCAGAAATCTAAAATACTGAAATCACTTTTCATTAAGCACAGTCTCAGTCTAACTGATTGATTTCCTTCTCCAGACATTGATGTGTGTGAGGATCCACCAGATGGTAGCCAGGAAGTGTGAACAGTATCGGGCTGAGCTTTCTCGACACAACTATGTCACGCCCAAGAGCTACCTGGAACTGCTTAAAATCTTCTCAGATCTCATTGGACGTAAGAAGCAAGAACTATGCAGTGCTCGTCAGCGCATGAAGACTGGCTTGGACAAGGCAAGGGAATGAACTAGAAAAAAAAAAAAACGCTAATAGAAATTCGATATGCTTAATTAGCACTCTTGTGTGACTACCTGCTCTTCTGTGGTTCTGTAGCTTCTTCGCACAGCAGAAGATGTGAGTAAGATGCAGGAGGAACTGGAGACAATGAGGCCTCTTTTGGAGGAGGCTGCTAAGGACACTGAAGTCACTATGGAGACCATCAAAGTAAGGAAAAATAAATAGAGGCAGAAATGTCTGCGTCACACAAAAGTTTTTTAATTTGTCTCTGAATTATGAGGGGTGGAAGTAACAAAAATTAATTGCTTAAAATGGAGTTTATGTAAATCCATATGAATTGAAAAACAGAGGTGTAAAAATGGATGTTAAATGAAAAAATGGAGTAATAAACTATCAAGTGATGAGATCATACCAGCCGTGACTGATGAAAACAGAGCCATGTTTCATCATTTACCCCATTTTATATTCATCATTCACAACACAGAATGTCATTTAAGTAAGTTGCCTCATGGCCGGAAGTAACAAATTGCTTGCTGTAAGCGATGAATGTCAGGTTGGTGTTTATGAATGATGAATAGTAAACAGTAACACAGCCCAGTTGATTTTTACTTTTCACTTACATTTATCACTTACATTATTATACATTATTATATATAAGTGTTTATTCACTTTTTTTGTTACTCTCACCCTTGGTGCTACTTTCCTTAAATGATGGATGGCAATTATGTGTTGTGAATGATGAATGTAAGATGCTCTGTTTTCATCATATCACAACTATTTTATTTAAATCAGCTTTAAATGGATCAAAGCACTTGATAATTTATCACTCCATTTTTCTTTTCACTTGTATTTTTACCCCTCTATTTTTTCAATTCAAGTGCAATTTCATCAACTCCATTTTTATCAATTAATGTTTATTATTTTCACCCCTCATACTGAATTCACTAGACACTGGTATGAATTTCAAATCATGTCCTTCTTTCTGTATACAAATGTTGAAATTGACACAGTACAGCAAGTGAGTCGAACTGGGCACAAATGTTTTTTTCTGTATGTCTGCATGTGTGCAATATATGTGCATGAGCTGTGTTTTTTTGAACCTTTGGACCTCATTCATGACTAATACTCTACATTTCCAGAAAGACACAGTGGTTGCAGAGGAGACCCGGAAGTCTGTACAGGCAGAGGAAGCCAAAGCTTCAGAGAAAGCCAGTTTTGCAACAGCCATCGCAGCAGATGCCCAGAGAGACTTGGATGAGGCTCTGCCAGCCCTGGATGCTGCTCTTGCCAGCCTCAAGTCACTCAACAAAAATGATGTCACTGAGGTCAGGGATTGGTCATAATATCCTTCAAATAGTACAGCCTTTATAAAATTAATAAAACTTCCTGATTTTCTTTTTTCTTTTCATAGGTGCGAGGCATGCAACGACCTCCTCACGGGGTGAAGCTGGTTATTGAGGCAGTGTGCATTATGCAGGGCATCAAACCCAAAAAGGTACCAGGAGAAAAGCCTGGCACCAAAGTCGACGACTATTGGGAACCTGGTAAAGGTCTGCTACAAGACCCTGGCAAGTTTCTGGAGAGCCTCTTCAAGTACGATAAGGTAGAGCACGTATCTGGTGGACTTATTGTCATGTCATTGTATGTTTAATGATATTGTCATTGTCTCTCCAGAACATCATCTCTTTAAGACTTAAGTTATCTAAGTTTCAGTGTTGGTCATTTCCTGTTTGGGATCTGTGAGATGTATTAAAAGGAGCTTTTTCTGGCACTAATCATTGCTGCAGGAAAACATCCCAGATCATGTGATCAGTGCAGTCCAGCCATACATAGATAATGAGGAATTCCAGCCAGCCTCCATTTCCAAGGTTTCCAAAGCCTGTACCTCCATTTGCCAGTGGGTGCGAGCTATGCATGTGTATCACTTTGTGGCAAAAGCTGTCGAACCTAAAAGGGTAAAAACTGAAATCCACTTTTAAACTACTATCTAATATCCATGTGTGTTTTTTTTTAATAAGAATTAAAAACACCATCTAAATATTAAAAATCTAAATATTTGTATAGCAAGCTCTTCAGGAGGCCCAGGAGGACTTAGCGGTGACCCAGCGTATCCTGGATGATGCTAAAGAGCAGCTGGCAGCGGTGGAAAGTGGCATTGCCACTTTGCAGGCCAAGTACCAGGACTGTCTGGCCAAGAAAGATGAGTTGGACAAGAAGTTTCAACTGTGTGAGGCCCGCCTCATCCGAGCAGACAAGGTCAGAGGGAGGGATAATAAAAGATAAGTCAACAAGGGGGCAATTAGGATCATAGCAGCAATAGAAACAGACCAGAGCACTAGCTACGAACAGGATATATATATAAAACAAAAACATGCAGATAACAAATAAATAATAAATCAAAGTTACTAGGCTATAAACTGTATGTTAACCTAGACCAGTGTGCATAAATGTAAAGACTTTGCAAAACCAATGCAAAAGTGACAGTAGATACAATATATTTGCCATATATGTAGATTAGTTTATGTGCATAATGAATATAATCAACTGCAGATAAAAATATTTAATATTAAACATAATACAAATAATACATCTAAATTGAACAAGAGTTAAACAGTATGTGATATATATGTTCATATAATACCTATACATGTAATATAATATAAACAGTATAAGCAGTATCAAATGCAGTTAATATTGTCTAATGACAAATTTTTTCCCTCATATTCAGTGAATCTCAATATATCTGACTTATTTCATATTGATAGTTATGTCATGATGATGCATTGATCTTCTCCAGCTTATTGGTGGGCTTGCAGACGAGAAAGTGCGTTGGAAGGAAACAGTGCAACATCTGGATTACATGGTCAATAATGTGGCAGGCGATGTGCTTCTATCTGCAGGATATGTAGCATACCTGGGACCCTTCACTGTAAGTGGGTTATAAGTGAGTCCATGAGTGTGAATACATATCAAAAAGTTGCATTACCCATAACAGACTTCATATACACATATTTCACATCACAATTAACTGCATTTTTAAGATTCAATATTGTGAGACGTTCCTGTTGGAAAGTTGCTGTTTATTTTTGTGTTTCCAGTTGAATCCACTAAAAGTCAGACCTATAGCAATCAAACAGTTTGAACATAATTGTTAAGTATTGATGAAAAAATCATAATTGCGATTTTTAGTACGTGTGTCACTGTTTTTCCCAGACTTGCATGTATTTATGCTAATCAGTGCAGCACTATTGCATTATGTGCATGAAGATGGACTGTTTTATTCATGTGTTTTTAGGGAGAGTACAGGGTAGCAATGGCAGAGGAGTGGCTGCATTGTTTCAAAGAGCTAAGTGTTCCACACACTGATAAACCCAACTTGATCAACACCCTGGGAGATCCAGTCAAGATCCGCTCCTGGCAGGTCAGAACCAACCTGTCATCAGCTTAGACCTTTATGGTCTATACATCTTAAGACAGATTTTGACTTTTAATAGTCAGACCATCAGACTGACTTAGTTTTTTTGCATGCTTTTAGACTTAGATTAACTTAAGTACCTTTGTGATCATCATACTTTGCCATTTCTATGTGCACAGATATCAGGTTTGCCTAAAGATAACCTTTCAGTGGAAAATGGTGTGATTGCCCAGTACTCTCTGCGCTGGGCTCTATTCATTGATCCTCAGGGACAAGCCAACACGTGGATCAAAAACATGGTGAGGACACTTTTCTGTGTGCTGATCTGACCTTAACTGCAGAGGGTGCCAGTGAGACGAGAGACATGAAAAGTAGCCATATCAAGATTTTAATTAATCCCCTCGCATCCTGTGTGTAGCCACTTGCCCGTGTAGCAGTGGGTGTATTGTTAGGGTTACCCCTTTTCCCACATTACCCACAATTCCACAGGAAAGCTTCTCAATGTCTGTAGTTATATTTGATCCACTGCTTATTCATGCTTTCTTGCTGTCACTAAGGAGAGGGACAATGGATTGGAGGCTATGAAGCTAAGTGATGGGGACTTCCTTCGTAGCCTTCAGAACGCCATTTGCTTTGGTAAACCCTGCCTTTTGGAGAATGTATTAGAGGAGTTAGATCCTGCTCTAGAACCTGTCTTGTTGCAACAGGTAATTACACTCATTGATCTATTAGAAACAAACATCACTTGTATGAGAGTATAATGCAAATATCTATCATGCACTGTCCTGCTCAACTTTTTTGTTGCCTTTAGACATTTAAACAGCAAGGCAGCACAGTGCTGAAGCTTGGTGAGTCAGTCATCCCTTACCATGAAAGCTTCAAGATGTACATCACCACCAAGCTGCCTAACCCACACTACTCTCCAGAGGTCTCCACCAACGTCACACTCATAAACTTCACCCTATCACCCAGGTAACACATTTTAAACAGATAAAACAGAAAACCAAAATGTCATTGTATTGGTTATATTTTAGTCACATGAATTGTTACAGTTTTAGTGTAGTTTTAGTTGATGTATCTTCAGATTTTAGTGGACAAAATCTACAGTAGATTAAGTTGACAAAAATCAAATGGATTTAAATAAAGCAAAGTGGATGTTTTAAAGTTTCTCTAGAATTTCAAGATTCTTACTCCTTGAAGAAACATCTATTAACTGGTTAGTAACATCAAGTATATCGCATTTCTGCTTGTTTCTTCCATGTATTAAGTAGGCTACATTTCTTCAAACATGCATTCTTTGTTTTGTTACATCTTTGTTTCAGACAGTGAAACTTTATATGTAGACAGAGATGGGAAATAACTAAGTACTTAGTTATAATGTCCTAAAGTATATTTTTCAGCTGTCTGTAATTTACTTGAATATTTATTTTTCTGACAACTTTTTACATTTTAACACAAACATCTGTACTTTCTACTGTTTACATTCTCAAAACAGGCCCATTACTTTAGTTTAATGCAAGACGAAAACAATGTAAAAAGATGTATCAAGACAAAAACCAAGTAAAATGATGCAACAATATGAAAATGACTTAATACAAGTATCAAGACAAAACAGACAGAGAGGGAGTCTCTCATGTGGAGAAAAGGTGAGGTTCAGGTAGCTTTGCACAGAAACAGTCAGTAGAAATGTCCTTCAGAGGGCTACTTTTTACATTTACACTTTGAGTAGATTTCGGAGCCTGTACTTTTTTCACTTTTGCTTGAGTAAAGAAGTTGAATCAGTACTCCTTTTACCAGTCTTTTTTACACAAGTATCTGTACTTCTATTTGAGTATAGAATGTGTGTATTTTTGCCACCACTGCACTTAGATCATAAATTAAAAGATTGATTGACACTCTAAAGATACTAAGATTAACAACTCTGGGTTATTCACTTCTCTGATCAGTGCAGGACAGTGGTGGTTTGTTTAAGTTTGTATTGTATTTCAAGTTTAGTTAAAACTCTAGCTTGGGTTAGCTGATGAGATAACATTAGCTTGAAAAACAAAAACATTTAAGTGTGTTTACTTTTGCAGTTTTCAGGATGACTCGTCTGCAAATATCGCTTGAAGTTTGTTGTGTTTTTAGTGCTGTTTTCTTCTACGTTTGCTTTTCTTTTTCTCCCACATGTTGATTTTCTTTAGAGTTTGAGACATGCAGCAGGTCTGGCCAATCAGTACTATCAAATTGTGTGCTTTTCTAAACTTCCTACCACACAAAGAGATTAATTCTGATTTAATCCTTCCCTAACATTTTTGATTTGTTTTTAATAATTGATGAAAAGGTCAGTAGATTTCATCATAATTATTGTCATCATCAGGTACTTTTTATTTAGTTATTGTCTTGTCATCAGTGAAAACGTGATTGAAGAAAACTATGATGAAAATTATTAGTCAACAAAATCAACAGTGTAGAAAACCAATAATTCTCAAGAATCAATTTGGGGTATGAACTTCATTGTAATTATTTATGCCTTAGTCTTACTGATTGTGTTTGTGTAAATGTGCATTTTGTGTGTTCCCAGTGGGCTAGAGGACCAGCTGCTGGGACAGGTGGTGGCTACAGAGCGTCCAGACCTGGAGAAGGCTAAAAACCAGCTGATCATCAGCAATGCCAAGATGAAACAGGAGCTAAAAGAAATTGAGGATGAGATCCTGTACCGACTGAGTTCCACAGAAGGAAACCCTGTGGACAATGAGGAGCTCATCCAAGTGTTGGAGGCTTCCAAGATCAAAGCTGGAGAGATCAAGGTCAGACAATGTTACCTCTAACTAGCTCTAACTAACTGTTACCTCTAATTTCATATATGTCCTAACATGAAGTTATGGAATAACTATTGTAGAAATGCTTTTTCCCACATACGACTCATTGGAAAACCTTATATATGATAATTATAAGCTATTATTGTTTATTATTGTTTATAGGATCCCCATTAGCTGCTACCAGGATAGCAACTATTTTTCCTGGTGTCCACATATAAAACACAACATAGACATACATCATACATGAACACACCACTACCACCACCCAAATTCCCCTTCCACCCACCCGCAACCCAGAACATCCCTTAAATAATTTCACTAGATCACGTGTTAAACTCAAGCCTAGTGGGCAAATCCGTCCGCCTCATTTTTTGTGGCCTACAAGAGCTTGCAAAGGAGATAATTTGTCTATATATATGTCCTGGGAGTTCTGTTGAGTTTATCTGAGTAGTTATAACTAGTAACATTAATAGTAGCACCTGAGCAAAATTTCTCCCCGAAAAAAGAAAAGTCGTTGCAGAGGGAAGCAATTTTAATGAGAGATGGGACAGTGAGTATGAGTTTAAGTGAGTGTGACACCCCTGTACTAGATCATAGAATCTAAGACAATACAAAACATTTTTGCATAGGTTCTAGGTTCTAGGTACAGGAACTACCACATAACTTTGTGAAACCTGTCTGGTAATATGACTGTGTCTCAATAATATGTGAAGTCTTTGTGCATACATTTTGGGCCTAGCCATATGCAGACTAAACAGAACAAACTGAAACATATTGATTACTCAAGAATCTGTCCTCAGCTTTTAGCCAGGAGAGTTCATCATGCATTCCCTCTCTACTCGCCTTGGATAAACAGTGCCAGGCATGCAGCTTTGTTTTGCACAAGTTGAAGCTTGTGAAGCTTTACAGAATGAATGAGAACAGAGAATAGAGTCAAATGAGACAAAACTGTTGGATCATCTACTAACACAAGCTTGTTTACTGGCAGGCTAAAGTGATGGCAGCAGAGCAGACGGAGCAGGACATTGATGCCACCCGTCTGGAGTATGTGCCTGTGGCTGTGCGCACACAGATCCTCTTCTTCTGTGTATCGGACCTGTCCAATGTTGACCCCATGTACCAGTACTCACTGGAGTGGTTCCTTGGCATCTTCATGGCTGGCATTGCCAACTCTGAGAAAGCAGGTCTAAACATTTTACAGTATATTTCATTAACTCTGTTGCAAAATTATACACAGAATAGTGCATGTGCAGATGGAAAAAACATTAGGACTGGTTTATGACACTGAAACCAGATATAAAAAGTTTTTTCAGACTTTGTCTTGATGTGTCTCACAGATGCAGTGGAGCAAAGAATCACCAACATCAATGAATTTTTCACCTTCAGCCTGTACAGTAACGTGTGCCGCAGCTTGTTTGAGAAGCACAAACTCATGTTTTCCTTCCTCCTGTGTGCTCGTATCATGATGAATGAGAACAAAATTGACATGGTGAGTGACAGGGCAGTTTGCAGTCCTTCCCTTCACTCTTTAATTTCCTGCTGGACATCGAGTTAATCTAAGTATATTTAATGAAATCTGCGTTGTCTCTTTGTGGCAGGCTGAGTGGCGCTACCTGCTATCTGGAGGGATGCCCGTCCACGAGCTGACCAACCCTGCAGTGAGTTGGCTGTCTGAGCGTGCCTGGCAAGACATCCTTGGCCTCAGTGCTCTGGACAAGTTTAGCAACCTGGCAGAGAGCTTCACAGAACATCTGCAGGGTTTCAAGAGAATTTTTGACAGCAACCAGCCTCACAGGCATGCATAGATAATCACTGTGTTAACAAATGTGCCTTTGTCCTCTGCATTTGGACTGTGCAGAAACTGTCAGTATCTAATGAGGTGTACATGTGTGTGTGTTTTCCTACAGGGAGCCCCTCCCAGGAGAATGGGACACAAAACTGGACTCATTCCAGAAGCTCTTGGTCCTGCGCTGTCTGAGGGCTGACTGTCTTGTTCAAGGCCTGCAGGACTTTGTCTCAGATCAGCTGGGACAGCGCTTCATAGAACCTCAGGTAGAGTCCTCTTGACTTCACATTGATGTTAAAACTAATATGTATGTTGGCACTGGGCCTGGAATTTCACCATTTTAGGGGCAAGGCCACGTGGCCCTTGGTGTTGTCGATTTTTCAAAGGCACAAAGATAAAATGCCAAGGCAGCAAGGCCATCAAACAAAACAAAGATGGAAGTAATTAATTTAATTACCATTTTTATTTCTGGGTAAACTATCCCTTTAAGGATGAAGGATGGTTTAATTTTTTATTTTTTTTTATAAATTTGTTACTGAAATCATAGTAAATGTCAGGATAAGTTATATGTAGTACTTACTAACAACATTTTCAACAATTTAAGAGTATTTTACACCACAGCAGATAGCAGTCATTATTTTGAGATACAAAGTCATTATTTTTATCATTTATTTATATACATTATATACATTTATCATGTCATTTATTTTAGTTCTTCATTATAATGACTTACAGATTTTATTTTTTCATCACATTGGTGGAAATGGACATCCATAGTGAGAGACAGGACATGGACAGCAGAGGAGATTGGCTATATAATGGTATATAATAACAATCTTGCTGTTTGTCGCTGTTAACAGAGACACCAGTCTGCAGACGAAACCACAGAACTGTAAAGTAACATCATACTTCATGATCGAAGAAAGTACCCAAGTACTTGTAAATTCATCAAGTACCTTAATTCACAGGAGAGTTTAGGCTGAGTATGCAATAAACCAATCAGGAAGTCGGCTCTTATCACCTTTAAGAAGCATGACAGCAGATTTAGCAGGAGGAAACAAAAAGAAAAGATATTTCAAGCAAGGAGACAGATCTCCTGGTTCAAGAAGTTAAAGTATGAGAGTGCGCAATATATGGAGATGACAGGATGCCTCCAAAGCAGCTTCAAGTGTAGTAATAGTAATAGTTAATTTTACATGAACGCCTGCTAAAAGTAATACATGAACCGTAAATGTCATGCAGATATGTAGCTGGATATGTTTACACTAAAGCACCTTGAAACCTTGAAATTAAGTTATATTGTATCATTCATTATTATCTGACAGCTGTGATCCCATCCTGTGCACAATTTGCAGGTCTTTTGAGATTTATTGGGCTTTATACTTATAATAATAATTCCTGTTTCCTTATTAGTGAGAATAATTGTACACACACACACATGTTTAATATTAATGAAAGGTGTTTGATTGTGTGATTGTATTGATTGTGGTAACATGCATGTGCACCTCAACCAAGCATGAGACACACACACCCGCACACTTTTAACTTTTTACATTTTATTGCCAATAGAAAACAGGGCATATATCTTTTTTAGGGGCATAAGGCCAAACTGAGGTTGTATGGTGGCCATGGTTATCGTTGCTGCTGTGAAATTCCTGCCCTGGTTACATGGCTTCTAAGACAGTGGCTTAGAGGTGTGGTAATATGAATATAATAATATGAAAATTATTTTATTTACTTTTAAATCCCTAAATGGCCTCGCCCCGCCCTACCTCTCCGAACTGCTGCAGCCTTATACACCCCTCCGCTCTCTCAGGTCAGCTGATCAGCTGCTCCTGAGTGTACCTAAAACTAAGCGAAAGCTCAGAGGTGACCGTGCCTTTGCTGTAGCAGCTCCTAAACTGTGGAATGATCTGCCTCTCCACATCAGACAGGCCTCCTCGCTGTCTGTTTTTAAATCACATCTTAAAACCCATCTTTTCTCCCTGGCTTTTAACATCATGTGAGATGTTGAATTTATTGTATGTATGTGCATATGTATGTGTGTATGTATATGTACATATATATATGTATATATATATATATATATATATATATATATATATATATATATTTGTTTAATTTTATTTTTCTATTGCTTTAAATTGTAAAGTTGTTTTATGTCTTTTAATCTGTTCTTGTATTTTATTTCTGTACAGCACTTTGGTCCACTGTGGTTGCTTATAAAGTGCTTTACAAATAAAGTTGGATTGGATTGGATTGGTGATAATGGTTCAGTTTATTTTGACTGGGTCTGCAGCACTGCAAACATTGTTTATTGAGGACACAATTAACTAATAACTTGATATCTGGTTGTTTGATCTATGGTACTGTATATGAAAGCATTATTCATAGCTTGTTACTCCTTCTTTCTCCATCTCTCCTCCAGACGTCAGACCTGTCTGTGGTCTTCAAGGAGTCGTCCTCCTCCACCCCCCTCATCTTCGTCCTGTCCCCTGGCACTGACCCTGCTGCTGACCTCTACAAGTTTGCTGACGTCATGCAGTTCTCCAAGAAAATGAGTGCCATCTCTCTGGGCCAGGGCCAGGTCAGAGCCTGAGGGATGCCTGGGATTTCTCTCTCCCACTCACTCTGACTGTCTCTCTGTGACTCTGAAGGAGAGCCACTGTGAATCACTTTCTCACAGAACCAGGCCATTCTCATTTGTCTCATTAAGAATGGCCACCTTGGTGCTAATTGTCTTCTCTACTTCTGACCATAGGCAAAGACAGTGTGCCATACTACTTAAACAGATGCTAGATTACAGGACACCATACACAAACCCAAAAAACAATCATATTAACATAATGTGCAGGTTTTATGATAAATGCAGAATCATCCTCCACAAACCTAAAGCCTAGGGACCAATCAAGCAATCCCCGTGGCTGTTCAATAGGTGTTTATCACATAACTTGCAATTATGTGAGTAGGAATACTGGCTCATGCTGAGCTGTTGCTTCACCCTGTCCTCAATTTCTGTCTACGTTGGACTGAAAGCTCTTAAGCCTTCCTGAAATCTCTTAGAATGTCAGGGAGATGTGCTGTATCCCTCAGTCAAGGTATTCCTTATGTTGACCGCTCCTTAAATAAGGATCAAACTTTAAGGAAATGTGGATGCTGTGTCTTAAATTAAAGCCTCATGTTGAGCTTACCGTAATTTGTTTTGTTTTTTGTTTTTTGCTTTTGGCACAACTCTTGTTGTTGTCTTCACATGTTGTTTGTATGATTCAGGGCCCCTGGGCTGAGAGCATGATGCACACTGCCATGGAAAGAGGTCAGTGGGTCTTCTTCCAGAACTGTCACCTGGCACCCAGCTGGATGCCTGCACTAGAGAGACTCATTGAAAACATCAACCCAGTAAAGGTCAGAACATATCCTTGTGTATGCTATTTCATATAATGTAGAGTATACATTCACTTTGACAGTGTTAAAAAGTAACTTTGGTATATTTCAAACTGGACTTTAATAGTATTTTCCCATGTTTTTGTGTCTAAGTAACTAATGGGGACAACACTTTTTGAAATTCATCCAGTATTGAGGGAGAGTGCTGCAGCCAGCAGTGAAACATGAAAGTGAAACTGAGCTACCACATAATCCCTATGTGCAACGGCACTATGTCAAAGTATGTCCAAAAGAAGTCGTCATTGTCATTTTCATTCAAACTCAACAGAAACTAAATAAATGCACCACAAACATCCTCTTGGCTTGTCTATCCACTGCTCCTATAATCATCAACACTGGTCTGGTCAAAATATACCTTTTTTAAAAGGTTTAGATGAAATGAAAGAGCAGCAGGGTGAAACGGCGCGTACAGCAAGAATATTTTCACATATACTTTTGTGACCAAATAATTATTTCAACCAAATAACCGGAGCTGGTGATTGTTGGAGCAGTGGAAAGACTTGCCAAGATGTTTTTGATCAGTTTTATTTTGTTTCTGTCATGTTTTAATGAAGATGATGATGTTAAAGTACAGTTTTGGAAAGGAAGTCTAGTTAGTTTGGCAAGAGCAAGCTAGCTGTTTTTGGTGAAATATTACTCTATAAAATAAGTCCAACTCTGTGGGGATCCTTTCCATAGTGTTGTCAGACTCTTAGAATAATAATCTGAGCCTGTCAGAGGTAAAAACATGCAATTTTAGTGGATGGTGCGCAGTTGCCTGGAGGGATTATATTATAGCTTAGTTTCATTTCTGCTGGCTGCAGCAGTCTCCCTCAATACTGGACGAGTTTCAAAAAATGTTTACTTAGACACAAAACATGGGGAAATAGAGTCCAGGTTGAAAATACTAACCGACCACCATGCCCTTTAATTACTTTCCTTTCTACCCCCGGCCACCACATGTCCCACAACCCCAAAACAGGTGCACAAGGACTTCCGTGTGTGGCTCACAAGTCTTCCCAGCAACAATTTCCCAGTGTCCATTCTACAAAATGGCTCAAAGATGACCATAGAGCCTCCCAGAGGAATCAAAGCTAATCTACAGAAAACCTACCTGAGGCTCACCAATGATTTCATCTCCTCTTCCACCAAGGTCCCCCCAACGTTCACTCACCATCCTGCTTATTACATTCGCTCTTTTTTTTTTTTGAGAACATCTAGTATCTAGTAGTATATTCAATGTATTCCTCTCCTCTTTCTTCCTCAGATGACACACTTCAAGTCTTTGCTCCTTTCTCTGTGTCTTTTCCATGGAATTGCTTTAGAGCGAAGGAAGTTTGGCCCACTGGGCTTTAACATTCCCTACGAGTTCACTGATGGAGACCTGAACATCTGCATCAGCCAACTAAAAATGTTCCTGGACGAGTACCAGGACATCCCTTACAAGGTAGGGGAGAAAAAGCTTTTGTCTATGTTCATCTACCTGCTTTGACCACAGTTCCAAAGCTACATAGTTTGCATTTTCTCTCTTGTTTTGTCTGTATCTTGCTGTCCTTTTTTCCTCTCTCTGGTTTTTGATCCTGTCCTCATAGTCTTCCTAACTTGATCAGTTTATTGCTGTTGTGATATGTTTCTCATCACTGTGGATAGTTGAGATAAAAATTGAGATAAACACATGCTTGTTAGTAAGAAAAAAGTTTTGCCAAAGTGTGTGTGTGTGTAAGTGTGTGTGTGTGTGTGTGTGTGTGTGTGTGTGTGTGTGTGTGTGTGTGTGTGTGTGTGTGTGTGTGTGTGTATGTGTTTGAGAGTCTTCATGTGTTGTCTCCCCTCTTTGTCCTCCACCTGTCCAGGTGCTTAAATATACTGCGGGGGAGATTAATTATGGCGGCCGTGTGACAGATGATTGGGACAGACGATGTCTGCTCAGTGTGCTGGAGGATTTCTACTGTCCCACTGTGCTTATTGATGATCATGTCTACTCTGCGTCTGGAGTGTACCGGCAGATAGACACAAATCTGGATATCAAGGTTAGATAAATGCAGGAGCATTCTAAAGATTGTGATAAGAGAAGTGCATTAGACTTGACCTTTGTCTGCATCAGTTGGTATATTTTCAAGGGTTGGGTATCACCGAATATAATGGTGAGTCTCCGATAGGTGATACACAGCAAGACAGTCATCTATGAAACATAATTAGATCTTTGTAATTAAATAACATTTTCTAAAAAAAAAAAAAAGTACAAATCATCTGATTTCAGCTTCTGAGATGAGAATATTTTCTGCTTCCTTGACTCTTCAGTGACAGTAAACTGTATATCTTCATCTTGGGCATTGAAAGACATTGATCAACATTTTTTACCATTTTGAGACATTTTTTGGATCAAACATTAATTGATTAATAGACAAAATGATCAACAGATTAATCAGTAATAAAAAAAATCATTAGTTGCAGCCCTGAGACAGTGTCCTGATTATATATCGCAAGAGGCCACATGATGGTACTGAGTACAGAAAAACTGGGAATACTCCTACTTTTGTAAGTTTGCTCTCTGTTTCCTAAAGTTGTTCTCTTGTTTCCTTTCACAAACAAGAAAAGAAGGTGAGACTATGATTACTTGTCATTTTGCAAAAACTGTACTGTAGCTTTATCCAGTATATCAGGTGTAGATGTTGTACATGTTGAGTCAGGACACCTGCAGGTCAAGGTCAAAAATAGAAATTTTAATCAAAACTAGTCTCAAATGCAGTTAAATTGTTTAGATTTTCAGTTGAAAATACTATGGTTTCTGAATTTAACTTAAAGATAGAATCAGTAGAGCCGCAGAGCTGTTGTTAAACGCGTCAGAAAGATAGTTGATTCTTGAGTCTCATTCCCAGGAGATCAAAAACCCACATTTTGGGTTGGTAAAGTGTCCCAAGCAGCAAAATAATGAAAAAGATACAGCATCAGATACAACCACCACCACACACTTACAGGGGGTCAGAAGCGATGATTGAAAGGGATTATGTTTGTGTAATTGAAGAAAAAATGATGCATATTATGCCTTTAATGACATGTGCAAGACCACAGCTTGTGTTTAAGATCTTATTAACATTTCTTAAATGACTGAAACTGATATTCTATGGTGTGCAAAATATCATACATCAAATCAAAACACGTCAACTTTGGAACTGCAAACTAACTGATGACAGCAAGTGACCTGTTGCCATGGCAATTCTGACCCTAGGGTTACTTGGCATACATTCGTGGTCTGCCCATCAATGATACACCTGAGATCTTTGGTCTCCATGACAACGCTAACATCAGCTTTGCCCAGAATGAGACCTTTGCCCTGCTGGGGGCTGTGGTTCGTCTCCAGCCTCGAGCTGCATCTTCTGGGGGCAAAACTCTGGAGGAGGTACAAATATCTATTTATTTTCTTTATTCTTACGTAGTACTACTTGCATCATATTTTACTATATTATGGTAATTGAATACAGAATGAGAGGTGAGAGCAGAAATAGCATCATTTTCTCCATTAATTCCCCTGGGGAATGTTGAGTAGCCTGTTAGGAACATCTCTTGTGTCAATACCTTTTCTAAATGCATGTACTTTGGCTGAGAAATATTATGTTTCACTGGATATGCAACTCTTCTGCACCATAGATAGTGGAGGACATAGTGACAGGCATCACTGAAAAGATTCCTCAGCCATTCAGTGTTCAGGAGGTGATGGAAAAGTACCCGGTCCTTTATGAAGAGTCCATGAACACGGTGCTCATCCAGGAGGTCATCAGGTAACATAACAGGCTGTACCATTAGATAACATCACAAACCACGCTGTGGGTCTCCTTGCTACAATGACACACGTCACTTGGATGACTCCAAAGTACTCGTATCAGCAAATTAAGTTGTCCTTATCTTTTATGTAAATGACCAGTTCTTTCACAATATTTTAAGAAAATACTGTTTACAGTTTGGTAATTCTTTTTCAGTAAAAGAAACTGCAATCTGTGCTGCGCTCAAAGTGTCTTTTGATATTTAGCTCACCTTACTTTTGAGGTAAAAATAATAATTAAATGTATAATCAGTACTGTTGTATCGCTATTTATGACCAGTAGCTAAAATTGTACCCTTCAAAAGTCACAGCCAGTAACCATAATTATATGGCTTTGCACTCATACTGTAATAATAGCAACTTTTTCATTTGGCTGTGTGTGAGCTACTACCAACTTAGAGAGAGTTTGGGAAGTCAGAAATCTCTGAACCTGATATTTTGTTTGCTGTCAGCAGTCTTGCAAGTCTCTCACTCCTTTTTATACCATGGGGTAGTAAAAGCTTTTCTCATTTTTTTCCTTTGAGTGTTGTTATCCTCATGTTATAAACAAGATCATTGGTGGCCAATATTTGTTTTGTTCAAGTCTTGTGTACAGTTTGTCTTTGGGCTAATCGAGGAATTAAATTTGCTTTTATGAACTCCATCTGAGTTACTTTTTAAGTGGTTTACACAGTATTACTCATTTTTATTTGTAAATAATTTTAACAGTTATGTTAGAAGCACTAGAAGTCAAATTTAAGTTAGATTAGGCTGTAACAACAGGTTTGGATAATTATTTCACTACCTGATTGAGACTTTCAGAATAATTAATATAAAATATTTTTTAAACAGTCATCATAGTGAAGATTTGGACTCCAGGGGAACAGGTGGGGATGGTTAGTCGGTTTGGGGTGGTCTGGTGGGAGAGTTGGGTGGGATAGCTTTTTCAAATGTAATCATTTGAATACAATGAGGGGATTGGGATGGGTGGGGTACATTTTACATTTGTAATAATTTGAATAATGCAGCTGCCCTTTGGTTGTATACATTATGGTATGCCTTTTTCTAATATGTACTGCAAACAAATTCATGGTGGGTTAAATGGAATTCAATAAAAATGTTTACTTTACATTTTTACTTACCTTTATGACTTAGAATTGTTATATAATTATCCTCACTCACCTTGACAAAATGAATAAACATGAGTCCTGAACATGTTCTTGTAGTAGACTGGCAGTAGTATACATGAATGACAATCTGAGTCATGCTCAATCAGGTATTTCCAGTTTAAATCGTTAGTACTTCAGCAGTTGTTCCCTGTCTTGTCTTTCAGATATAACAAGTTGCTGGCCGTCATCTCTCAGAGTCTCAGTGATATTATGAAGGCTCTGAAGGGTTTAGTAGTGATGTCATCAGAACTGGAGCTTATGGCTAACAGCCTGTTCAACAACACGGTGCCTGATATGTGGAAAGCCAAGGCAAGAGAAACACAACAGTTATTCTCCTTCTGACTGCTGTAAAACATTATGTAGCATAACATATTGAAGACAGTCGGCTAATGGATTCATCACAAATGAATCCTTCTTACATTTATATGCATTTTAGCAATTTTTTAGACAGGGTTGCTCACAAAATACACAACACAATTCTTCATTTTTAATAGGATCATTTTAAGGAAATGCGGTAACATTTTATAATAATTATCATCAGTAAATGGTAAATTGATAGTTGCTGATTATGGTAATAAATATGCAACATCAGGATAGACTCAAAATAAAGGCACACAGACTACTTGGTTAGGTTTAAGTAACAAAACTACTAGGGATGGTTTAGGAAAAGATCATGCTTTGGGTTAAAATAAACATATCACTTGTAAGTTCATGTATGTGACTTAAGATATTCAAATAATGTTTACAGGGTTTACAGACTAATTATTAACCATTACCTAAGTCTTGCAAATATAGTGTAGTGTTCAAGATACTGGAATCTCTAATTTTAATATGGTACCTTGGGAAATATCAATATTCACTACCATTTTTGATACCACAAAGAAAGACTGGCTCACATCGATGGCAGAAAATTTTAGATTTTTATTAACATAAATGTAACAAGGCAAGTGATGAGAAGAAGACAGCACTGTGACTAAGTGAGAGGAGCTGGGACTATGTGGGCACTGCAGCTGTGTTTGTGTCAACTCACTGTTGGACAGAAGAGAGAGCAAGAAAGTGCAGCTGGTACTGGAGCATCGATACTGCAAAAATGAGTATTGACAGCATTTCAAATATTCAGTATTGATTTTCATTGATATTTCAATATTTTTGACAACACTAATATAGTCCTGAAAATGTTAGAATGTGTACAACACTAAACTGTTTACTAATTTAATCAGAATATAATTGGGCTATTCTCTTATCAGCTATGATATAATATATAATTTAGAAATTAATTATTTCATATTGCAAAAGCTAAGTATAGCATTACTAAACATAATAAGTACAATTAATTTCAGTGTTTATTAACAGTGAAGTAACTATTAAATATAAGTTGTGCCGTTAGGGTCTCTCTAACATAAAAAAATAAAAAATAAATAACGAAAGAGTGTGACCAGAAATGCAAATCCAAAATGTCAAAGTAGAGAATACTGTGGTGTGCCTTGAACTGAGATAGTATTGTGACATTCATCTGTGTGTGTTTTTGCACACAGGGATGGGACTCAGATATTTGACATTTGAGAGTAATTTCAGTGTTTGGGATATCAGGTGAATCTTGGGTGACATTTCTGTGCTGCTCTAATAATTCCAGGCACTGCTTTCTAAGAATACACAGCTCTTTTTTTTGCGTCTCTCTCCCTCCAGGCCTACCCGTCTCTGAAGCCTTTGGCCTCCTGGGTGTCCGACCTGCTTCAGAGGATCAATTTCCTACAGAGATGGATCTATTATGGCATTCCACCTGTCTTTTGGATTAGTGGCTTCTTTTTCCCCCAGGCTTTCCTCACTGGAACCCTTCAGAATTATGCCCGTCGCTCTGGCACCTCCATCGACACAATTGGATTTGACTTTGAGGTCAGACAGTAAGCTGAATGCCTGACTGTGACTGTCTGTGTCATTCCACTAAAAACATATTGATTTTTATTTACCGCCACATATTTACCACTTTTAACTGACCACTTATGAATGTCAACATGTAGCTTTGATGTATGTTTTGTTCCGGCTCTCATCGTGTTTCTTCCTCATCTCTCTTTTAATCCCCTTCAGGTAATAGTGAAGTCAGTGTCAGAGATAACAGAGAAACCAAACGCGGGCTGCTACATCCATGGTCTATTCCTGGAGGGGGCTCGCTGGGATAATGAGTCAGGTCAGCTCACAGAGTCCAGGCCCAAGGAGCTCTACACAGAAATGGCTGTCATCTGGCTGATCCCCAAACCCAACCGCAAACCTCCGACCTCTGGGGTCTATATCTGCCCCATCTACAAGACCCTCACACGTGCTGGTTAGTACACACAGTATCAGACTGGACTGGATTCATCTATATTAACTAATATTGCTTGTTAGATTAGATTTGCTTATGTAGATTTATGAAATGTATTTTTAAATGAAAGAAATACTTAAGCTAACTGTTTATCAGAAGCTTAAAATGACATTTCACCCCAAATTCAGAAGTACATATTTTTCCTCCAACATATAGGACTATGAATCCATCTAAATAGGTTTGGTGTCAGTTGCTAAGTTTTGGAGATATCAGACATAGAGAGAGTCTGCCTTCACTTGAAAAAAAGGACCTAAATGGCACTTGGTGCTCAAAACACCAAAAAATATATTTGAAAAACTCAATAGCAATGCTTCTTTCCAGAAATCATGACCCAGTTGCTCAAGATAATTCACAGACCTTGTTGTGAGTGTAGGGGTGAACAATTCCTTTATTGAGGTCATTACTAGAGCCAGTGTTTGGTTTGTCTGTCCTGGGCTACTGTAGAAACATGGTGGTGCAAAATGGAGCCCTCCATGAAAGAGTACCCACTCCCTCTGTAGATATACAGGGCTCATTCTTAGGTAACGAAAACACAACAGTTCTCATTTTCAGGTGATTATTCACTGAATGAAGACATACTTATGAATGTTATATTCTGTTCCTGCCATATTCTGCCAATAAATCCCCATAAATCCTACACACTGGACCTTAAAGCTCAGTGTATTAACACTGTTTTTCAGTGGTGTTGGTGCTGCTCGCCCTAGTGTTTGTGTGCATCTCCTTTTGGTGGTTTTATTACCCACCCAAAATAGACTCCAGTTAGTGTCCTGTTTCATGAAGCGTCTGAAAGTGCAGCTCTGTATTTTCCACCCACAGCACGTAGCCAACACCTTGTGCTGGCACGTTAGAAACTGCTCAGAAACACAGGGCAGTGATGGAAAAATACCAGCAAATGTCTTCATGTCACTGAACCGCTTCGTGTGCTTTTGTAGGGACTCTCTCTACAACTGGTCATTCCACCAACTATGTGATTGCGGTGGAGCTGCCCACAGATCACAGTCAGAGACACTGGATCAAACGAGGAGTCGCCCTCATCTGTGCACTGGACTACTAAATACACACACACACACACACTTTTTATATACAAGGAAAAACACCTGTCTTTATACTGTATACTTTGTTATATAACCCACAACAAAGATGATTGCAGTTATGGTTGCTTAGACAGAATCAAACACAGATACTTTGCACCTTATGTCACTAAAAATGAGCTTTAATCTGCACAATAAATTGTTTTTCACAATGCAATATTAGTGTAATTCTGTTATGTAAGATTATGTGATGTAAGATTAGTATTAGGGATCCTGCTTCAATGGCTTTCACCGTACACGGGGTGTCTACCTGTGACAGCACATTGAATATCAGACTTCTTAATACCAACATTTAATTAAATTTAAGGCCAACTTTCTAGTAAAAGTAAACGATGGTGAAAATACAGGCGTGCTCTTCTGAGTAAATACATATATTAAATATATATTATTTAATATATTATTAAACTTAACAGGATAGCAGTGGCATTCAAATTAAACTCTTGCCTTTGTAGTGGACTTGAGACCACCATTACAGCACTCAGTAAATAAAGACCTATAGCAACCCTTCTTACTGTTGGCCCTATTCTGTTTTCTAAAATATAAAATTCAGAATTTCAAAAAAATAACTGGATCATACAAGCAGAGTTTTTTTCATGGCAAAATGTTAACCACTGTGAGAGACCGTGTGCCAAAACAAGCTTGATGTCATTCAAAGCAAAGCAGCTCTGCCCTAAGTGTCTAATCACTGTAACAAATCCAGACATCCACAACAAAAATGTTCTGAAAGAAAATGTGGCAGTGTCTTTAAATAATGTGCATACAGAGCATCATAAATAACCAAATATTAGGCTTTTCTAAACATGTATGAGTTATGCAGTGATGTAATTATCAGAAAAGTGTAATGAAACCACACCTTTCTGGCTGTGTTCATCAACACTGAACAATAAGGCTGTACAAACACAGAAAATCAAAGTATTTCACTTTTTCCAACTCATTTTCTGTTGTTACTTTTACAGGAGACTAAAAATATATAGGAATAATAATAATATTTATTCAGGTTATTCAGTAGCACTTGTTGGTTTACTTATCTTCCTGTGTAGATGTAATCGATTTGTTTGAGCTCCAGTACCTAGCTACAGTCCTGGCAATTATTTGGCAACACAATAATAAACAGGTAAAGTGTAACATACATCATAACAGCTTAAATCCATTCATTTTCATAATAAATGTATTACTATTAATGTTATCGAAAAGTCAGCTCGTCTCTTGTACTCTGAGCATACAGCCATGTCCTCTTCTCCAACGTGCTCACGCAACACTGAGCTGATTATACGTGCTGCTCCTTTAAGGCGTCCGCATAGGGCCAGTTGAGAAATCTGACTTTACTGTTAGAGGGTGGTGCTTGTACAAACAGTGACAGTGACTGGCCATGTGAGCACAGCCACAGGACTCCGGATCATCGGGAAACTGAGATCACCACCAGGACCAGCTGAATATCCTCTACACTGCTGTGAATTCAAGTTTTTAATTTTTGTGACATTCAGATCTTCTAAAATATTTGGATTTCTCTGAAGAGATTCACACGATTGACAGAATAGTTGTTGAAACAAGTAGGCAGGTATTTAATTCGGTGAGAGGAAAAAGTAGTTATTGTGTAATTTTAACCAAAGTAATTCGTTTTCTAAGCTGTACTGTAGCTACATACAGTGGGATTACTGTGTGGATCCGTCCAGGACCTGCGGTGACCCGGACGACCAGACGCTCCAGCGGTGCTCTCGGATTCCACTCAGCTCAGTTACCGGAGGGCAGCAGGAGTCATCGCATTACTTTGGTGAATTACTCACTCTTTCTTCTGCTCCCGCTGGTGGCAACAAGCCGGTGTGAACATGCTACAAAATGGAAACGAAAAGGAAAAACCGCTTCAAGCGCCGAAGGCTGAGCCGGAGCCAGACTCCCCGGCTGACGAGCCCAAACAGCAGCAGCAGCAGCCCGCTGCTCCCTCCGCCGCTGCTGACGGAGAGGTCGGGGACAGCAAATCCACACAGTTCCCCCTGCCCGTTTATCCCAAACTGGAGATAAAGCGCAACGCAGTGACGGACGATTATAAGATCTCCAGTCAGGTTCTGGGCTTAGGGATCAATGGGAAAGTCCTCCAGTGTTTCAACAAGAAGACAGGAGAGAAGTGCGCACTGAAGGTAAAGAAGTCACCTGACACTATGAGTATGTCATAACAGAGTAGTAGACACAGCTCAGTTTGCACAACTCATAATTAAACCTTAGTCAATACTTTTAAACCCTAAAATATATACACTTACTGCATCATTGAAGACTTAGGTCCAGTTATGATCACTTGAGAAATATTAAATGCTCTGTTACACCTAGGTATTGATGTATTAACAAACATGAGTTTAATGTAAGACATTTTGACATTTTGTGTCTGGATATAGTTTCATTTAATGTCCAGTGTCCAAACCTGTCGACCAGATTAACACTTCATTGTTTGTACAGTATAAATGTAAACCTACTTGTAGATTCACCAGCAAACTAATTTTAAGAAGTTACATATGAGCATGAATATATTAATAAGGGTGCTATCTGAACATGTAATTGGGTTTTGTTACATCTACATTACATTACATTTGACTACCAGTTTTAGTTACTTTTCAGATTTTCTGATGAAGAAACACTTAATCCTTCAGTTTATGGGTATAGAAAATTCTCCCTCTTCTTAAAGGTAGAATATGCAGGATATGTCGATTGCTATTTGTAAACACAACATTCAAATTTGGCCCCTCCTCCCTGGCTCAGGAGTGAGCAAGACAGAGACAGCAGCAGCGCTCAAAGAAGCTAGAGAGTGAAAAAAGTGAGGGAGCAGTATTAGTGAGAACGAAATAAAACCTTTTCTGAGTCTTTCACAGCCGTTACTGCATTTGAGTGTAGCTAAGCCCCGACCTTGATCAAACAGACACACAGACCTGCAGCTCATTATTCATCCATGGCATAAACAGCGAGCAGAGGACAGAAATGGAGACAGAGACGTAACCTACAAAAAATGTATGAACATTCTCATTGTCCCAACCCTACAACCTGTGTGCTATTATAGGCTGGGGCCTACACACTACTGCCCAAAGGTTGACATCCAGAAACAATCCCGAACACATCAAAATAAGAAAATACAGGCAGAGGGAAGGGTCTCTGCAGATACAGACAGCAGAAGAATTAATTTTGAATAAGCCTATACATTGTTTTTTAGAAAACCTTGCATATCGTACATTTAAGCAAAATAAACTATTCAAACATCCTCTTGGATTAGCTGGAAAATGCACTGTCACAAAGCTGAAAACAGGGATAGTTTTTGAGTTCATAAAAAGTCGACTTTTTAGGGATACATGGTTCTCACAGGACAGCAACACTACAAACATAAGGTGATTTTATAGCATATGATGCATTGCTGTAGATTAAATTACCCAACAGTATATGAAGCAGTTAAAGCTACTGCATGGAACTTTCATATTTTGTTGATTTTGGAAGTCCCTGTAGACAAATGTGATAATGTTTCCACCATAATAACCACAAACGTTCTACCCACTGTAAGTTTGCCTGGGAAAATGCACAGCCTCATTATATGGGTTCTAGGAGAATCCGACTAAGTGGCAGGCAATAAGAACAAATATACAGAACAGCCAGTCTTCTTACAGATGGTCTTTAGATCCTTAAGAGGAATCAGTTTCATAACCTGTTAAAACTCCAAAATTTTGCTGATAATGCTGAGATACTTATACTTGTTTAAATTTTTGAATGCAGGACTTTTACAAGGGACAAAAGAAGCAGTGTAAGGGAAAATGCAGAAAAATAAAATAAAATAAGATGAGATAAAACAGGAATACTGTGTTTAAGTGTAAGTGTTTAAGATTTAAGAGTTTTGAAAGGGGTTCACTTGTGAGCCTGTAGACAAGATTCAAAAACCCTGACCTGTATTGACTTCAGCTTCTTGTCACAGACGTACAACACTGTAACTTGTAACAGACAGACTATTACAGGCATCCATACATGTCTTATCTACGTTTTTGCATGTACAGTATGTGTACCTCGTGCTGCTGACATTGGGTTTGACATGTACTGTACGTGTTGCCCACTGAGCTCACATGCTCATGTGGACAGGCTGAATGTGATCATGGAGCGGCTGTGTTTCGTAGAATCTCAGCCTCTCTGGATCAGATGTAAGTTAAGGGGTGTGTGGTCACCTGGTCATATTCTGTGACATGTTACGCTGCTTCATAGAGGCACATGGACTTTGACAGTGACACCTTATTCCAGGCAGCAGTGGAAACTTGGGCACGCCTTCATACGCGCCTAGATGCACACAAGCACGGGTTGTCAGGCTGTCACCTGTCACCACTGGGTCGCAGACTCAGAAAGATTTACTGGCTTACAGTAATCCATCTGGATCTGAGCTGCCAAACCAGGCAGCAACAGTGTCACAAGCAGAACTGCAGACCCGAGCACAGGGATGGAAAGAGAGACAGGGGATGAGAAAGGGAGATAAACTGCTGCAGAAAATAGGAAGTCACAAACAAAACAATGTAAGGCCAAGAGGGATGGAAAGCTTGATAGCATCATGTCAGACTGGAAGACAGAAGAACACAATCACAGCTTAGAAATGAAAAAGAAGGAAAGAAAGACAGCAGAGAGAATGAAAGTCTTCAGGCAACTTGCTGAATTGAGATATTTTTTCATGCCAGAGCTGCTTAAAAAAGTAGAATTTGTAAGAGATGTTTACATGATACCACAGCACAAGACTGTTTTGTATGAGAAACTTGGCTATGAGGAAACTGGTGTGTTGAAATGGGAAAATATTTTCTGTGTAGTCATGTGACTGCTGACAGCATCCATTACAGCATCACCTGTTGCCTAACAGACCTCAGCTTCCAGTGGGAAAGCTAACAGCAGGTCAGGGTGACCCTCGGCTTAGAGAACACACCACAAACCTCAGCATCTGAAACTCCCTGTGCTCTCTGAAGACTCTTAAAAAGTTTCAGAGAAAACCAACAAAACACTCAAGAAATCACAATATGCCTTCTCTACTGTAGCTCATACTGGTGTCTGGGTTGGTTTGCTTGCAAATTATTCTGGACTAAGTTAACATTTTTGGTGACACATTGTTTGAGGGATGCACATAAGACTTTCATTATATTGTCATAACCACATTATGACACCTGTCATGAACATGAAGGTGCCTTTATGAGTGTTTTGACTGAAGTCAGTGGCATTCAGGAAATTATGTCATATTTAATGGACAGTTGTCAGTGTTTGACATTTGACATTGACATTAATCAAGACAAAAATATTCATACTTTATTATACCAACTTGACTTTGGCCAAGACAAGATAACCTGTCAGTGTGTTTGTTATGACAGCCTGACACGATTAAACTCCAACAAACTGTTTGTGTTTACTATGCTCTCATATGTGATTGGTTTTGACACTGGCCATCATAAGGCCATTATAAGTGTGACATGAATATTTTCCTTGTTTTCAAGTAAAGTGGTACCATTTGGGCTTGTCATAATGATGTCATGAAATGTTATAAGGCCAGTTTGACAACAGATTGTCATTTCAAAGATATTATTAACTTAATTAGTTGTTTTTCCAAAGACATCTCGGTGACACTTTAGTTGAAGCAATGTGCAATAGACTGTCATTACACTGTTATTATCATGTGATGAACATGATGGAGTTTTTATGATATTTCTTCATGATTTTTATGACTGTTAGGTGCCATTCAGTCAATTATGTATTTTTTAATGAAAAATAACATTGTTTGAGGTGCCTTTGTTAAGACAACTTGACATTAATCAAGCCAATAATTTCTTAGTTACGACATCTTGACATGAATCAGACACTGGTTAACCTACTTTAGTAAACTAGCTAACTGTTATCTGTCCATCAGGTGACTCTATAGGCTAAATAAAGGCCTCTTGGTACAGTACACTTGTCACATTGGCTTTAGAACATTTAATGGCACCTTTCCAGTCTATGTGGTACCATTTTAGTCAAGGCCAAGGGAATTATTCATGACATACTTATAGTGGTCTCATGATGGTCAGTGTTAAGACATGGTTATAAGATTGTCATGACAGTCCTTTGTACAGCCTGTCAAATAAAGTCACCCTTTTTTAGAGTTTTTATTGCGATTTAAGATCATTTAAAGCCCTTTTTAATCTCAAGGCAAATAGAAGGCAAAAGAAAGTAATGGAGAGTGTTTAATGTGGAAGAGGGTGAGGAGAGTGACCAGCTCACTGGCTTTTTAATTAAGTGTTGCTCTGAGCGCTAAACGTAATGGATGGGTATAGGTTTAATCCACTTTGCAGCTAGAGCTGGAGGGGAGCCATCCTTTTAATGTAATGCAGTTACAGTCATCAGGATTCTTTTAATTTGGATTTGTGTGACTCCTGGGAGGAGAGGGACCTGGGAGATCCCTGCAGTGCATAGCAGTTGTCCTGAGCCCTGCCATTAACTGTTAATACCATTAGAAGCATGTATTTGGCCAGTGATTTTTCCATTTTAGCGTCTTAAGTGCCTTCCAGCTTAGCACATGGAAACCTGCAGGTCTGTGTAAAGGCTTCCATTCATAGTCCGAATCTTTATGTTCACCTCTGTGGTCAGTTCCTTTTTCATGCTGGTGGCACATCTGGGTTTCCTCTCGGACCCACAGAGACCAAACTGTCATCAAAAATCCTCGGTGGTTTGGTCCAACGCTGCTGAAAACTGCGCTCAGATCTTATGCAGGCTCGCTCCAGGCAGCCGGTGCTCTTAAACAAGTTAATCAGTCTCAGAGCTTTGGGCTTATAAGTCTCCACTGACTCTCAGGCTTCAGAGGCTCGTTGTGCAATTCAAGCTCATTATCTGCTCTGACTGTAACACGGAGAAACACACTGCAGTCCAACATATCATCCTGAATGAGTGTAACAGGCATGATTGAGCATTGTTGCAATATTAGCATGGAGGAACTTGTTTTTATTGGCTAGTGGGGACATTCACTGGGGATTTTACTTAAAAGGTTTTGTGTAAAGTTCACTGTAGTTTACGTCTGATACCAAGGAAAAACATACAACAATAAGCCTGTGGTATTCTTCTTACTGTAGTTGAAAGGTTGTAATGTATAGACCTTTTTCACAGCAGCTGTATTAATATGAAATTGTAAACACAAGCGTTACCAATGATACTAATTAAGGCAGCAGAACCTTTCCAGTGAGCCAACTTTCACAATAGCAGCACGCTGAGTCTGTCAGCCCTGAATGGAACCTTAATTAGTATTATTCATAACACCTGTGCCCTACTATTTCATGTCAAAATGGCTGCTGTGAGAAAGTATATATAAAAGTAAAAAAAAGTATTATAATATTCCAAAATCTACACAGGAATTATTAGCAATTAGCTGTGCTGTGTGGTACATCAGTCTTTTGGTCCAGACTGAAATATCTCAACAATGTCCATGAAATTTTTGGAGCCCAGAGGAGAAATCCTTTTTTTCAGTCTAAATCTTCATTAGGTACAACTTTTCATTGTCCAGTACAAAAAGAAATGACATTCCCATCAGTCTCAGCTGTTCTATTTTTTTAGTCTAATAATAAATACAAACAAAATGTCAAGAAAATAAATATTCTTACACCTATTTTCCTTAAACGGAAAAATATACAACCATAATAAGACCAACTACAACTTGCTTAATTGCCTTGTTAACTCACTGTGACACACACGTTATTCAGACTCGATAGAAAGGAAATAAAACACACAAAAACCATCTTGGTTTTGCCCAACCTCCCCCTCACTTCTCTTCCACTTAATGCCTCTCCTGTCCCTGCCTGCCATGTCTTCATCATCTCTGAGTTTCAGAGTCCTGGTCAGAGCTGCTGTAAATCACCTCAGTGCAGTATTACTGGGCATGAAACCGGTCAGTTCAGTTGTCTGCCTGACTGCCTGGCTTCAGTTTTGGTGCCCATTCTAGCACTGCTCCACGCCAGCATGCCCTGCTGGGTCGCCCCAGGCCTGTAAATCGTCCTCTCCTTGTGGCCCGAGGCTCCTGTGCTAGCTGTATAAACACCAACACTCCTCCAGTGCTACAAGCTTCTAGTCTGGGCAGCTGTTAACAGTTAGCAGCAGTTAGCAGTTACTCTGGCAATGTGCTGCTGCATATTTGTTTGTGGTATGAATGCAACAGGTTGCCACTTACATATTACACACTTAAACTGCCAGGACTTTTTTTGTTATCTAAATGTAAGCTAAATGTAGTAGGAACAGTATAACATTGTTATTACTGCACAAAGCAGGTATAGGCAAGTATACTGTACTTGTACATATTAACAGCTTTTGATTTGATTTGAACTTCCTAGTTCACTTTGATGTAGACTTTATGAGTATTGCTTTATTGGTTAAAGTTGTAAAGATAAACCACCTTTTTATTGTGGCTGTCCAGCTTGCTGACAGCCACTAATATCTGATAGTGTGGACATGGAGTGTAAACATGTCGGAGCAATATCCACTCGTGTGTGTGTGTGTGTGTGTGTGTGTGTGTGTGTGTGTGTGTGTGTGTGTGTGTGTGTGTGTGTGTGTGTTGTTAAACTTGTGGCCACATGGGGTGCAGAGGTTTGTGTCTCAGTGTGTGTTGCAGTCTATGGACAGCGGCTGGTTTAGAGGACTGCGAGGATGTGGTTGATTGGCTCAGAGCAGGATCAGAGACAAGCCTCCATGATGTCGACTCACATAAGAAAAGAGTCCATGAAAAGATTAACTGTGTCCGTCTCATTCTCTCAGCTCTGTTAGTGTTTCATATGTTTATTTAATCCACACAGTCCTCTTTTATTGTTGCCATTTCTGGTTCATTGCAGGAAATTAAAGGCAACCTGCTCACATGTCGTCTGCTTTGATTAAAGTCATAAAGCTATTAATGACACAGCAGAAAGAAACCTGCCCACTGCTTTGCTCTTCAAAGTAGGACACTTAGAGTGGTAGATCAGTCACCGGAAACCTCAACTTCTTCTTTCAACGGCCTACTGCTCGAAACCAGCGGCCTTCACTTCCTCTTTGACATCAGTAAGCTGAAACGCGACGTAGGGTGCAGCTCTGACATTTGGAGTTTCCAAGAAATGTGAAATTATTTCATTGTCACCCATGGAAGTGAAAATCGTGTTTCATAAATATTCCTTTCACAGTCTGAGTAAGTTCACCTGTTTGAGAACATGTTTAGCGTGTGTGTGGCTGTCATACGTCAGTGAGTCAGCCTCTGTGTGTGTTATGTACTCCAGACTAGATCTGTGACCAGACCGGCCTTGTGAACAGCAGGTCACTCCATCACTGTCATATCCAAAAATACACCCTGACTGAAGATGTGTGCTATGTAAGGATCTAACACCTGCTGTGTGTGTGTGTGTGTGTGTGTGTGTGTGTGTGTGTGTATGTGTGTGTGTGTGTGTGTGTGTGTGTGTGTGTGTGTGTGTGTGTGCTTATATCAAACATAACAGTCAACACATCCTGTGTGACCAGGCTGTCCAAAGGACTAAAACAAAAAATGTAATAATTATTTAACCATGTGATATTAAAATTACTGCTGCAAATAACCATAATTTCATCAACCTTTTCTTTGGTTAATTAGAGTTCTAGTGTGTAAGATTTAGGGAGATTTATTGGCAGGTCATGGCAGAAATTTCATATAGTATCCATAAGTATGTTTTCATTAGTATAAAGTCATTTTGTTACATTAGACTGAGCCGTTTGTATCTACAGAGAGCACATGTCCTCTTTCATGGAGGCCGCCATGTTTCTACAGTCACCCAAAATAGACAAATGCAGGGTTTAGGCGAAATTACACATTAAATAACTAATTTTGTTAGCTATTATATTATTAGAGTTTGCTCTGAAACAGACATTATATGTAAATAGTAGATATTAATGTATTGAGGTAATGTATGAGTTCTTAAGTCCTGTCGTGCACTGAAAATCTTTTGTATTCATCATTGTCTCTGTGTCACCCAGATTCTCTACGACAGCCCCAAAGCGAGACGAGAGGTGGAGCTACACTGGCGAGTATCAGGAGGGCCATATATTGTTCGCATCCTCAGTCTGTATGAGAACATGCATCATGGGAAGAAGTGCCTGCTTATCATCATGGAGTGGTAGGATTCACATTTCACCACTGTGCTCTTCAGTTAACACACCTATCAGAACACTTACCTTAATAACCTCGTAGTATTTCCTCGTCTTAATATTTGGTGATGTTTGGTGTCAGATAAACCGAAGGACTCAGTTTATACAGGATTCTCCTATAAATAATAATAAAAGTCACTTACAAAAATGAATTGTGTACTTTAATAGATATTATCAGGATTAAAACTGGCAGCAGAGCTTACAATGATTCTAAATTCCCATAAGTTGTAGCTTGGCACAGGAGCATAGATTTGAAAAAGGATGATGTGTATTTATCTAATGAGTAGTTGACCAGAAAACAGGACAACAGAACAATTTCTACAGGTTTCCACGGGAATTTTTACATGTGCTTTGTGATAAATAAAGAACGCAAACTCTCCACAAATCAAAACAGAATCATAATATATAGTTCAATAGGACTACCAAATAAGTAAATCCAGATTTGGAATAAAGCAGAGCTCTGTTGCACAATTTAAAACAAATCTAATAACTCCAAGTTTAGTGATGTAAACAGAAATTAAATAGAGTTTAATTAGTATGGAGATAATTGCTTACCCAAATTGACGTGGATAAATAATACAAAGATCATAGATGAATTAGAGTGCTGTCAGGACTTTGTAATCTTACAATTCAGCAGACAGATGAGTTGTGTGGGACAAACAGTTCCCCCTTCACCCCCAGGAACCTTTCAGTGTCATGAAATCTCAGGGCCACTATGAGAAGTTGGAACATTGGTGGTACACCTGCATTTCTTTCACTGCCATGTTTGACACTTGGTCCAGTCTTCCTCTTCAGCTCCATAACATTTCCAATGCTGAACAGCTACTTTCAGAGAAATTCAGCAGCATCATCAAACTCAGTTGGGTTCTTTCTTCAAGGCAACTTGATTATTTTGCTCAGTCCAGCTCAAACAGGCAGCCAAAGTTAAACCTCTTCAAGTTAATACTAAATCACAGTTTAAATTGGAGTTTAATGTTCTGATGAAACAGAATTAAATTTAATGTCTGTTTTGAGTAAAAATTGAACTGACTTTTTAATTGAATCTTTCTTAATTTTATTGATGAAAAGCCAGGTGTTAAAGCTCAAACTGTTGCTTCAGTACAGCAAGTTTTTGTGGAGCAGAAAGAGAGATTAACTAACAACATTTCATAAAACAAATAAATGTCATGTTACAGTACTCAGCTGAAGCCTGAGAATGGTGAAGGAAATTAATTTTTAAGTATATTTAATATGTTATATGTGTATATATGTTCACTCAAAACAGAGCCTGTGTGTGTGCGTGTACGGCATCAGAGCATAAGCTTTGTACCACTGAGGGCAGAATTATCACATGTCAAAGGTCAGTCATAAGATGTGAGGATGTCGGCACTAATGGTGTGATAGACAGACAGATTTCCATTTTGGCTTCAAATGTTATAACAAACTGTTATAACCCAAGTGACTCCAGTGACAGTAATAAAACATTGTTTGCGTGTGTGTTCTTTAGTTAAGCTTTGTACTTTTTTATTGGCCTCTCTTTCACCTGTGAGTGGAAAAAAAAACATAATTATCCAGGGAAAAAGCAGAAACCACAGAGCGTGACAGCAGAGACATGACAGCGTCCTCAGTTTATGGGAATTTTTAAACGGTGACTAACTGGTTCTCATTATTACATCTATTGACACAGCAATTGTTTGTGTGGTACTGTATGTTGTTGACCTTGTGTGTGTGTGTGTGTGTGTGTGTGCTGTCAGTAACCTCAGTTCTGTGAGCTGCTTCCTGTGTGAGCTGTGAGGGATTGGAGAGGACGGCAGCACAGCCCACTGCAGTCAAGTCAGCCAGCCAGTCAGCCAGTCAGCCAGTCAGTCAGTCAGTCAACCAGCCAGTCAGCCAGTCAGTCAGTCAGTCAGTCAGTCAGTCAGTCAGTCAGCCAGTCAGTCAGTCAGTCAGTCAGTCAGTCAGTCAGTCAGTCAGTCAGCCAGTCACATCTCTGTCAGCTATCTGTTCATCTGTGCACTCATGAACCACAGAAATCATGAGCTTACTTCATACAAGTTAATGCACAGCCACGTCACAAATGAGCACAAACACATTTTTCTTAGGAAGAGAAGGGCGAGTTTCAGGCGTCAGCTGAAGCTGTTTGATGTACGTGTGTAGAAGTGGAGAGTGGGAGGCTGATAATGATCCTGAAACATTTCTGCTGGTGAGAGCGTCTGAACTTTGAAACAATTAGGTCAAAGGTCCCAGGTGCCAAATGTCAGTGTCTGTGTTTGTCAAAATTAGGAAATGCAGGCTCATTTCATATAAACACTGTCAGTTCTTTTCAACAAGGTTATTTTGGTACTTTTCCTTTGTTCCGCCTTTGATCCAGTTTCCCTCTTACACTAGGTATTTTTAGAATTTCAATTTCACTTACCATTTCTCTTTTTGAAGAAGCTGAAAGCTCTCAGGTGAACAATGTCAGTGTTTTTAGTTGTAAACAACCAAACAGATTGTGAGTGAAATCCAGCCCAGCGTCTGTGCAGATAAATGTATAAAACAGCAGGGCTGAACAAACAACTGAAAAGTAATTGAAATTGCAGTATGGCTAAGTGCAATATACAAATCACAGGAGCTGCAATTTTTGATAAAAGTAAAGTGTGTCACAACATACCATTATAAATGAAGCACTGTGGTGCTACAGAAATGCCCCGGCCTCTGGTACAAATCCTTTTCTCCAGGTGAAAACATGCTTGTTTAGTACAGACCCCAGCAGAAATCACCAAGAATTTGTGTTAAATCATCATGATTTTTATATTTTTTTAAAGTGAAAATGCAAAAAATGATCATTTCTACTTTGACTTGTATCACAATCACAATATCTGACAAAATAATATGAAAGCAATATGATTTTTTAACATGTCGTTCAGCCTTAGAAAACAGTAAATCTGTCAGACTTTTTGTATGATTTATTGTCGTTAGTTTCCATTTTGTATGCATAATATCACGTCATGTCTCCGGTTATATCAGCTAATAGTTTTCTCTTTCATTGGAATCTACTTTGCACATGTGGACTGTAACTGTGATTCTAAAAAAACACATGTATTTATTAGTTCCAGCCCTGATTCATTGCTTATATTTCCCAGTGTCCTCATTCCACATAAAACAAGTAGAATTTATATATATATGCATTTATTTTGGCAAAATATTGAGGGCAGATGCTTTGGCCATATTTATTTTCTTTATGTGTAAATATAGTAATATTGTACAGTTCATTACAAACCTCTACACACAGACACACACACATGTGCAGACAAAGACTAATAACAATTACGTCCCGACTGATACTCGATTTTTTGGGGCCAATGCGGATGCTGATATTATGGAGTAAAAAAAAAACAATTCAACATCAATACATCAGAATTTGATTCTTTATATGTACAACACTGGAACAGTAAACTTTCACTGCTGTTTTTGATAATTATAAATAATTGTAATTAAAAATACACTAAAATAGATTACTTTAATGAAGTAAAAGCATTAAATTTTGTGTGTGTGTGTGTGTGTGTGTGTGTGTGTGTGTGTGTGTGTGTGTGTGTGTGTGTGTGTGTGTGTGTGTATGACCAGCATGGAGGGAGGAGAGCTGTTCAGCAGAATCCAGGCCAGAGGAGACCAGGCCTTCACTGAGAAAGGTGAGGACTGATGGATGGATGGACTAAAGACATTCAGGATGTGAGAAAGAAAGAATTAACCATTATTAAGAGTGATATATATGTTGGATATAAGTTGTTTATTGTGTGTAGCATAAAGGAAAGACAACTCAAATTTTGTACAAACTTGTGTTGTATAATGAATCATTGTTTGTTCCTCTATTTTACATGATCTCTGTTTTATTTGCATCTTTTGTTGTGTGACACTGGAATTGCTTCTGGTTTGAGAGAGTGTGTTTTCCTCTTTTTCTCCCAGAGGCTTCTGAGGTCATGAGGGACATCGGCACGGCCATCGAATATCTCCACAACATAAACATCGCACACAGGGACATCAAGGTGCAGAGAGATGAAGACCTCCACCCAAATGATGAAGAATATGATCAGTTCTGGGTCATTAAAGAAACTTTTATCATATTATTTTTCTTGTTCTTCTGCCTCCTAACCAGCCAGAGAATCTGCTGTACACCACTAAAGAAAGAAACGCGGTCCTCAAATTAACAGACTTTGGCTTTGCTAAGGAGACCACACTACACAACCCCCTGCAGACCCCCTGTTATACACCATACTATGTGGGTAAGTTGCTTTATGCTATTTTCCAGACAGATGAACTATTAACAGAATTTTTAAATAGGAAAAAATCTATATAAATCGTGGCACAGCAGCTCGTTCATATCATTGAGGTGCACAATATTTTCAATAAAAATCTGGCTTTTGCCAGTGACACAGTAAAGAGACAGCACTAATTAGAGTGACAAATGACATCCTCCTGCAAGCTGACAGTGGGAAACACTCTGTCCTGGTCCTGCTGGACTTATCTGACGCTTTCAATACCACTGATCACTCCATCTTAGCTGTTCATCTCAGTAAATATACTGATATACTAGCATCTCAGGCTCTGCTCTCAGTTCTTGTCTTACTCAACAAACAGGAAGTTTCAGGTCATTTTAAATATCTGTTTTATCATCTGCAATTACACCCTGTGGAGTACCACAGGGTTCAGTCCTCGGCCCCTTCCTCTTCTCACTATACATGCTTCCTCGAGGTAACCTGGGCAGTAGATTCACTTGTACCTCCCACCAGTGTTATGCTGATGATTTGCAGCTGAATTTTTCAGTCAAACCAAATGAGACAAGTAAGATTGTTACATAGCGTACTGTTATTTTTTCAGTATGTATATACTGTGCAACAATTTGTCAAATTGTTTTAAAAGGTGCTTTATAAATAAAATGTTACTTACTATCTATATTTACCCAAACTGCTTTTGCTACTGATCTCTGTTTATAATTGTTATCTTTTCCTGTGTGTTTGTGTTTCACCAATGATAAGCTCCTGAGGTTTTGGGCCCAGAGAAGTATGACAAGTCATGTGACATGTGGTCTCTGGGCGTCATCATGTACATCCTGTGAGTACTGGGTGTGTGGTTGGGTGTGGATCAGTGTGAATGTTACCACAGTGTTGTTAGATGATACGGTCTATGGATACCTTCAAAGAAAACATATGTGAATCTTTTTTAAGGTTTTAAAGTTGCTCTGTCTGTCCCACAATGTCTCTGTAGGTTGTGTGGCTTCCCTCCATTTTACTCCAACACGGGCCAGGCCATTTCTCCAGGGATGAAGAGGAGGATCAGGATGGGCCAGTATGAATTTCCCAACCCAGAGTGGGCTGAGGTGTCACAGGAAGGTGAGAAAACCTACACACAGGCCCTGTCCACACCAAGTCTTATACATTTAAAAATAAAGAACACTTGTTTTTCTCTCCTTTTCACAGCACTGAAAATGTAAGAGTGGGCAGATTTACTGTCAGGCAATAACACATCCTGCCATGTGTGGATTAATAAACCTACAGTTAAGGACAAAATTATTAGCCCCCCCTATGAAATTTAAAGTTTTTTTCAAGGTTTTCCCAAGTGCTTTTTTTAACAGAGCAAGGAATTTTCAACGTAGCATTTCTAAACATACTACTTTTCTTTAGAAAGCATAAATTATTTCTATTTGCACACAATAACAGAATTATTTCTTTAAAAAAACAAAAATTACAATATTATTAGCCCCCTTAAGAACTGACCTTTTTATCGAGTCATAGCACAAACCACTGTTGTGCAATGATGTGCTTTAACTTTGTAATGCTCAAAGCTTGAAAAATCAAGTTAAAACTGAGGGTTATCTTCCAATTTACACACAGTACAAAAACTTCAGTAAGGGTTTGAGCTGTCACTTGAGAAAGCATCATGCCAAAAACAAAAAAGAAATCAGTTTAGACTTGAGAAAAAGAATTGTTGATGTCAACAAAGCAAGAGAAGGATACACAAAGTTATCAGAGCGTTTCAAAGTGTCAAGAACTGGAGTGAAAAGTATCATCAAGAAATTCAAAGAGAGCCACACAGTACAGAACAAGACTGGCAGAGGTAGGAAGAGAAAGATTTCAAAGACTCTGGAAAGAAAACTAGTGAGAGGTGTCTCAAAGAAGACAATCACTAGAGCCCTGCACAGGAATGGACTGCGAGGTTGAAGACCAAGAAAAACTCCACTTCTGCAGAAGAGACACCTTCAAGCCAGACTGAAGTATGCTAAGGACAACCTGGAGACAGATTATACATACTGGAAGTGTGTCCTTTGTTCAGATGAGATGAAACTAGAGCTCTTTGGTCATAGAGATGTTGCTTATGTTTGGAGAAAGAAGGGAGAGATGTATAACCCAAAGAACACAGTCCACACAGTGAAACATGGTGGTGGGAGTATTATGCTGTGGAGATGCTTCAGTGTGTCTGGAACTGGGAATCTCATCAAGGTGGAAGGAATCATGAAGAAAGAAGGATATGTGAAGATTTTAAAAGAAAACCTCAAGCAGTCAGCAGCAAAACTGGGTCTGGGTCATCACTTTGTCTCCCAACACGACAACAAGCCAAAACATACGTCACTCCTGGTGAAGAACTGCCTCCAGAAGACCAAAGTGTTACTGACTGTCCTGCATGAAGCCCTGACTTGAATCCTGTTGAAAATCTGTGGGGTGAACTGAAGACCAAGGTCCATGTCAGAAGACCATCAAATCTGGAGGAGCTTGAGAGATTCACCAAAGAAGAATGGGCTGAGACTTGTTGATAACTACAAGAAATGACTGCAGGCTGTTATAGTATACTGTTATGTTGTCACATTAACAAGAGCTGCACAATAAACTGACATGTTCTTGAAATGAGCTGCAATTTTTAAAGGTAAAATGCATCACAACATAAATTATAATTATAGCACTGTGGATGCCCCAGCCTACAAATTATATCCTCCAGATGTAAGGGAACGTGCTTGTTTGGCACAGATCCCATCAAAAATTACACCTTCATCATTTTTATATATTTTTAGTGAAAATAAAATTCCCATTAAAATTGTGACTCATAACACAAAATCTATCAAAGTAATCACCATATGATTTTTTTGCATATCGTTCAGCCCTAATAATTAGCTGCAACAGCCTGCCTCCGCCGGTTTACTGGATGACCGAGTTAAAAACGTTGTCATGTAGAAAACCTCAGTACGTGATCAGCTGCTGTTGGTTGAAAATGTCACATCGTGGTGGGAACAATGCACTGATTTTTAACAACCTCAGTTTAGAGTTTAGAGGTCTGCATCACCTCTTTAAGCTTCATGTATCCTTACCTGAGTGTAAAGTTTAGGTAGGGTCAGTCTGGTTTATCTCCCACGCACACTGACATGACTTTTTTCTGTGATTTCCTGGAATTAAGATTTAGAACACATTATCATTCCAAATCTCCTCTGTGAGTCATCTTACAGATAAGTCAGAAACAACCGGTGTCCTTCAAAGCAAAGGCAATGATGGTGCCGATTTTCTATTTTTTCACTCAGTCACCCTCTTCTCTCTCATGTAACCCTATTTTCTGTGTACAGTAAGTAGGCCAGTCTGTCCCTGAGACCAGGAAAAGCTTCATCAGACACAAGATTTGCATATGCGCGTGTGTTGCTATTAATAATGTAATTATCTTTGCATTTTCTTTGCCTTTCCAGTGAAAGATTTAATCCATCAGCTACTTAAGACAGACCCTAATGAGAGAATGACCATCACTCAATTCATGAACCACCCCTGGATCAATGTAAGAATCTGTGTGTCAAGCACAGATACACAATCTATATTTCCTCTGCTTCTTCCTGTTTGCTCATATCTTCATCTGTTTATGTGTGTTTATGCACTCTGCAGCAGTCCATGGTCGTTCCCTCCACGCCGCTCCACACCACCCGAGTTCTGACTGAAGACAGAGAGATGTGGGAGGATGTGAAGGTAAGAGGCACAACAACACTGACCCCCTCTGGTCACTCCATTACATTACAACCTGTCAATGTTGGGTTGACCTCAGTGTTTAAGGGTCATTCCAGCAATTAAAAGTCTCATTAACATGAAGCTTTAACATGGATTTTCTAAATGTTTCTTCATCGCCCCAATGGGAAAGATACTGTAAAGCAACAATAAATGTGTGGTATGAGTTAGTCACACCGCAGAAATGTCTTCCTGACCACTCAGCCAAATTTGAATGATTAAAAAATCATCATTTAAAAAAATTATGTCTCAAAATCATGAAAAAATTAGCATTGTTGTATCCTCTGAAACGCTGTGGGCGTCTGCTCCACTGTCTCAGTGTCAAACACCTGAACGACCTGAAAACGTCCTAAAACATGGACACTCTTTCAGCTTTATTGATCATGTCCAGACCCATGTGACCCAACACGTGTGACGGTGACAGGATGATCATTTATTTTCTTCCGTGCCAGATTGGTGGAATACATTTGCCAGATATCTTAATTACATATCTACTCCAGTTATGAAATGATTCCAGGCCAAATACTTTAGTAAAAACACTGATTCTTCAGTTCAAGGACAAGATCGCTATGACATACAGAGATTAAATTGATCTATGTGTCTGGGGTCTTGGTAGCTCACTTGGTAGAGCAGGTTTTTCGCAGGCTCTCCACCATTTCCTAGATATCTTCAGCTGCATTATCAAATAAAGACACAAAATGTCCAAAAATATGTCCAAATGTTCAATAATAATAATCCAATAATGAGTTACAAGCAACTGTTTAGAATTTGACGTCCAGCGCTTTTCTGATTAAACATCTGACAAAACATTACTATTATTAATAATATCATAACACACTGTCTTTTAAAATTTCTCTGAGCTCAAGCTTAGATACCTCTAATGACATGACAATGATTACAGTGATTACCACACTGAAGCCAGCAAAGGAACATTGTCAATTATAACTCGCACCCTATAGTGAGTAAAACTTATTTAAGTGGTCAGTAGTTTTTTTGTGTGTGGCACCATCTTGATAATCCCCTGATGCCCACCAGGGGGAGGCAGACGTCACAATCTAGTCTGTATGAAAGGGTGACAGGGGAGTAAATTTTCTGTTCACTCTGTCCCCTCCCACTTCCATGATAGAGTAAAAAAAAAAAAATTCCCATCTCACCCCAATCCCAGAAGAATGGCTCGCATTCCATTTCCATGTTGTCCATAGTCAGTTTACGTCATTCATTGGTCAGGTGGCTGCAACCAACCAGACAGGAGAGAATAAAAGGGAATAAGAAGGACAACAGATGGACTACAATTATGTTCTGAATAAAGAAAATAAAGGTTTTTCATATTTGAGCTGTTTTATATATATGAAAACCTACCTGCTTTTACCATGATTCCCATCCTGCCTGCTCTCTGTCATAGTGATGTCACTTAGATTTGGTGTTTTTTTCTGTCCTGTTCCATTTCTGTGATGAACAGAAAAAATTTATTCCTATCCCGCAGGAATCCTACAAGAACCACGTGACCCACAGTATTCCCGAAAAATGTCTGCAGCACTTCACTTCTTCTTCAAAAATTTACAAAAAACGTGAAGGGCCAGATCTAGAGCCAGTGTTTCGTTTGTCCATTTTGAGCTACTGTAGAAACACAATGGTTCAGCATGGCAGTCTGTGTGAAAGACGACCCATGCCCTCTGTAGATATAAATGGTTAATTAATGGCAAGAACACACAAGAAGAGGAAGCCCTGTGAAGCACCCCAGAGTTCCCCAAAGCACTACCTGCTTCCATTTGGAATGAAAACACAATGTTAATCTACTGAAAATATACTATACTATATAAATGATATATCATATATGATATAAATTATGAAAAATACATCCCATGCTCTCCAAGCCTTTTCATTTTTTGGCCCTCTCCCTGCTGTTCTTCTGGAGTTTCAATTCCCCAAAATATTTCCACCACATGATGAAATATCAAAGTCTGTCCATCCACTACGTGCTGTTTGTGGTTGTATGTTTTTTTATATCATGTGCTTATTACACATACTTATCAGCTGTGTCTGCAGAGAGAAAGTGAGATGAGCAGCAACAACACAGACGCAGGCAGGAAGGAAGCCCCCCTCGCAGATCTTCCTACAAAGGAGTGGTCTGCTTTATCCAGGAACACATAAAAAGCTTTAGATTCATGAGGTTATTATAAAGTTCAGCTCTCTGTTTAATTAGAAAACAGCAGAGGGGCAGAATTGCGGGTTGACTGGTGCAGTGAAATGTGCTTCTGGTGTGTTCAGCCAGAGTTGTAGTGTTGCAGTGCTTCATGGCACCCCACCTCATATGTGTCCTCAGGGTAAGGTGAAGAATACACAATATTATATTAAATTTCTGCCATATTCTACCGATATATCCCCATAAATCTTTAACATTTAACACACAGTTTTAACACAAAGCCCTGTGTCATTCTTTCCAGCTTGTTTGCTCTCATTCAGTCACTGTGGGGTCACTTCCCCAGAACTGAACAAAATATCTTAGTTGTGCAATTGCATATTTTTTTCACTGGCTGTAAAAATGAGCAAAAATCATGAGTGGAAAACCACATTCCTTCACAAAAGCTGAATGAGTAAGTTTTGAAGTGATAAGGTATGAAAAGAACATTTCTCTAAAATGATACACAAATAATACCCCACTGTTCAGTTCTGCAATGGGCAATGCTATGTTGCGTAAAAATGTCACAGATTGCGCTCCTGAACCAACACTTCTCAAAAAGCACAAAAACGAGATATTGCATGTCAAAAACAAAAACCAGACATGCAATGTCTGTTTTTGTGAAACACATGTTTCTACATAGGTAGTATGGATTGCGACTGACAAGTGAAGAGTTTAATGGTTTTTATTTGCAGGGCTCTCAGCTCTAGTTTGCACACCAGTCTTCTGACAATTTTTATGGTCTGAGGCCTGTATTTGCTCCAGCTCCTCTTGGCTTCAGCCTGTGATGACTTGACCATTCTGGAACTCATAACGTTTTCGTTCTTTGATATGTCGCTTTCTGTTTCCCTGCACTACAAAATATTTACTGAATTACTGTAGAACAGCCCTTAAAAGAGTAGAAAATTACATAATTGTATAAGCTTGTTTGCTTTCTTGCTGAGAGTTCAGAGTGTAAGAAGATTGATATCACTCACACATCTGTATTTTAAAGGTCCACAGTGCCAGAGTTATGGGGATTTATTATACTTCATAGTATACTTCATTAGTGTACAATCATCTGAAAATAAGAATCGTTGTGGTTTTGTTACTTTAGACTCAACCATTTATATCTGCAGAGGGTGCAGGTCCTCTTCCACTGCGGCCACCATGTTTCTACAGTATGGACAAACCAAACACTGGCTCTAGATGTGGCCTTTTGCATTTTTCACAAGTTTCTCAGCCACAGTAAGCTCTCCTATGCGCTTGGAATGGTAGGCTGAGACAAGCAGTATTTAATTTGTGATAATCTACAACCTCACTGTTAGATGCCACTAAATTCCACACACTGGTCCTTTAAATAGAAGACTAAAGTCAGCAGTCGGTTATCTTAGCTAGTTAGCATAAAGACTGGAAACAGCTTGCCTGGTTTTATCCAGAGGTCAGAACTCCACTCCTAAAGGTCACTGATTATAAGCTGAAGTGTAAAAAAGTGAAGTTGCTGTTTTACTGGAGTTATATGTCAGACTATTTCATTGTCAAATGCGTAAACTTCCTTAACTCTCCACTGGTTTCCTGGCAACTGTTCCCTGACAGGAAATAGCCTGGCAAATAACCCCCGTTAAAATGCAAGTTCACCTTTCTATACTTAGTTGTTTGTGTGGCTCAAACCAGCCATTCTCCAACTAAGGAGCGGGGTCACCCTGGAGTGGAGAGGGTGTTGGTGGGGGTCATGGAGCAATAGAGCCACTTGGATGACCAGGGGAGAAATATGGAGCGAAACTAAGTTGCTGAGTTTTATTTGTCTAAAATTCAACTTTGATTCTTTTATGCTATTTTTGATTGATAAAAATAAGGTGGTATGAACTTTTTCTGCCTCTGAAGGGGACATGACAGAAAATGTTTGCAAACCATTAGATTAAACAAACAAGATATTTTATGTCAATTTATGAGCTTTTAGAGGTGCTGGTAGGCTGATTTTGTTACCTTTGGACAGAGCCAAACCAGGTGTTTCCCACAGCTACCATAAGCTAAGCTAAGCTAAGCTAACTGACTACAATAAATGAGGATATTTTCCAAGATGTCAAACTGTTGGCATTTAAAAACTCCTAAAGCACCAGTTTAAATCATCAATCACACTGGTTAAGAATAGAACTGAACAAAGGTGCACTTAAACTCTCTACCTTTTGTACAAATACTGGAGTAGTCTTCACTGAGCTAACTGATCCTCTGCCCTGTCTCTCTCACAGGAAGAGATGACCAGCGCTTTAGCCACCATGCGTGTGGACTACGACCAGGTGAAGATCAAAGATCTCGACACCTCCAGCAACCCGCTGCTCAACAAGAGACGCAAGAAGGCCGCTGCAGGGGCCAAGAGCAGCTCCACGGTCTGCCAAAGTCAGTGAGACACAGAGGACTGCTGGTGGAAACCCGGGCAGAGCTGCCAACGATGAAGAAAAGCAGCTCAGAGGAGGAAGGAGAAGCTGATTTGTGCAGGAGAGACCTGCCTGGGACTCTTGAGAGACTGTTGAGGAAATGTCCTCTGAAATAAAGGGACAACAAAGGAACAACAGCAAGGTCAGAGCTGGACATTGAGAAGACACATGAAGACATGATATCATCTGTTTGTCCTGTCAGCTCTGCTCAATGTGGGCCTCATCTATTTTTAATGATTTTTTTAAATGTAATTTTTAGATCTTGCCTGTTTGTAAGAGTGTGCAGACATGAAGAATTTGTAGTAATCGTGTTTTGTGTATTTGAATGCTTGGTTGCCTATTTGAGGGTCTCCTTTGTAACTATGCACTAGTGTGCAAATCACACACGCAGACAGACAGACCAACTGTGGACAGACTGTGAAACTAGAACACTCACCACTACCTGCGTTGTCTTAATATTGTCTCTTTTTTGCTTTAATTAAAGCAAAGTCTGACACTGACTGTCTTGTCAATAAAATGTAGCCTCCATGATGACTTACACTTCAATCCAAGGGAGTATTTCACTGAAGCTACAATAAACTGGTATACGTAGCAGAATATTTAATCAGTATCACTGCTGTTGATGAACCTTGTGTCCTCTTATTGGAGCCATATGAGGCAGCGCTCAGCTTCCTGTCAGTGTGAGGCCACAGAACTTTATGTAAGCAGCAGTGGGGTAATGGTTAGTTCTGCTACATGGATGAGTTGTGACACTTATCTTGAGAAAGGTCCTGTGTGTGTGTGTGTGTTTATGGGGGTTGAGTAAACTGCTTCCAGCAAATGAGGGCTGTGGTTTCAATTCATATTAAAACATGAATAAGCACATGCAGCCTTTCATAACGGAAGCCTCATTTGTAAGATACATCTACTCCATGTAGAGACTGTATTAGTCCATACGGTTGTAAATAAAACTTTATAAAGTGAAGCTTTAGAGAGTATTTATGTGCAGGATGTTTTTTTGTCTGTGAACCTTGGAGCCATTGTTTTTGTCTTTCAGGCTTTGTGAGGCTGCTATAAATAGCAACACTCGAGTATTTGGGACGCAGCCATCTGACTTAGTGTTCAACTGGAAAAGGTCAACATTATTATGTTTAGATTATTTCGTACCTTTCCCCCACTTCGATCACATGGTCCCCTTCACTATTTAGGGGATAGGTTAGGGGAGGCTAATCATAAGAACTACTTGGCTTCCCTGCTGTAAATATGGGCCGTCAGCCATGATTAGATGTGGCCCAAATACAGCGTGACATCTCAGCTGTCGTTTAGTGCTCCACGTCTTTGAAGAAAGAAAAGGGTTCTCAGAACAAGACAATAAGGATGGGCTCTACTAACAAAGATTCACTTTTAAACCTGATTAGATTATGTTGCACCAAACTTCATAACTCAATTGAAATTAAGAATGAATAAATTTAAACCTCTCTTCAAACCTCAGTTTAGTTTTTATTCTAAACCTAGATTAAACTGGAGTTTAAAGTTTTGGTGCAACAGAATTTAAACTGTGATCCAGTCATAACTTTAAATTTACACTTGAGGAGGTTTAACTAAACTCAGTCTTTTATAATGTGAATTAGAGCCTTTCTGCCTAGCCATCCTGGGTGGCATAAATAGGCTGACTAACTTTTTAGCAAGCCAGCAAACATATAACGTTTTGTTTTTTACTTTTTACTTTCATTTTATTAACTTTATTGCTAGCTCGAAAACAATTTAACATTTTGTTAATGTTTCAGCTAGCTAGCAGACATGTAATATTTTAACTTTTTATTTTGTTAACTCTTTAGCTAGCTAGCAAACATGTAACACATACTTGCCAACCCACTGATTTTCTAAGGAGACTCCTGTTTTTCATCACCCTCCCTCTATTTCCTCCCAGGATCACAGTTCTCCTGTATTTCCCCGAATTTCTGACAAATTTCCTCACCTTTTTTCCTTTTCATGATACTTACTAGGTCCCACCAGCACTCAAATTTATTTATTTTTTATTTATTTTAATGTAGACAACCATCTCCAAATTGGCTAAACTCTATTTGCGTTCAGTTTACATTAACTGCAACGGAGCTCTGCTCAGTTTTGAACTTCAGTTAGAACAAATCTTAGATTAAATGAATCTCTTCTGGTGCAACAAGAAGTAAATAGAGAGTATTTGTTGGTGGAATTTTACAGCATGTTGCAAATGACATGTTTCCTCATCAGGCAGCACTGAGCAGTATTTTTCCTTTCTTAGTCATTTTGCAGACAAGCACAGTCATAATTACAGCATCTGTCAGTAACAGCATTCATGCTGACATAACAACGTCTGGTACAATTCCTATTTATTATTATTATGTATTATTCACCTCCAGAGATTTACAAACACCAACATAAGGTAAAACCTCAATGCAACAGTAGTGTTCATGGGTCAGCAGTTCAGTTCAGTCATAGGTCTGTTTTTCAGCACTATTTACAGGAGGCCTTTTTCATATATATTCTTTTGGGAGTTGGGTTTAATACAAGTCCCAGCCTGTGCAACAGCCCAGTACTGATTTATTACATCTGCTCTCCTTATAATAGGTTAATCTGCAATCTGCAATGGAAGCTGTTTATGTATGTAATAGCATAGTGTGTTGAGCAGAATGAGGCATGAATATTGATTATTACATGGTCAAATGCAGCTATTTATCCACTACCCCACACTAAATGAAGTTTTATGCTCCATTGAACAATTCAAAAGGTGTTATCCCTGCTTGACTTTGCCATAAAGCCCAGAGGTACAGGTCTGACTAGTGTGTCACACAGTGACTGTGCAGGACGTGCTGCCCGAGGCTTGGGTGTGAGGTGTGCAGGGGCAGTGTACGATGGAGGGGGGGTGGATCACTTTGCCCTTTAGGGAGGAATGTATTTAAGGTCAGCTGAGAGCCATCTGACCTTCAACTGTTTCTTCCCCTCTGTCATGCTCTGTCAGTGTTGTTTGAACCTTTCAGGACTCCACTGGGTCACTTTCTCCTAATAGTTCCCTGATGCCTTTCTTTTCTCTATCTTCTCTCTCTCTCTCTTTCTCTCTCTGTGTGTGTGTGTGTGTGCGTCCTTAATCCACAGTTACAGGCCTTCTGCTTGACAATTAGTGTGATCTTTATCATAGGCTAGTGATAAGGGTGCCATTAGTGCCTCTGAAATAGCCTCATGTCAAGAGTTCCTGTTTATTCTCTGGTCTACGGATTTACACAATTTCATAGCACTGTGCTCTCAGTGTAAGAGGGTTGGAAAAATTACCTGAAACCTGTGACATATAACACGTAATGAAAAGTATTCAACCCTCCAACCTGCATCCACCTTTACCTTGTTCATACTTTTTAACTTTAAAGGCATATAATGCATGATTTTCCTTGATAAACTATGTGCAGGCCCTCTGCCTATATATTTTTTTTAGTTTTCTCATTATTTTTCTGTGTTTGTGAGGTTTTACCAACTCAAGATGTCAGTGTTTGACAACTTGAGACTCAACAATTACCTGTCTGTTTCCAAACAGCAACAAATCCTGCGCAACCTTTAAATCAATGGATAAAATGTATAATATGCAATTTCTGCATTAAAATGCCTAAAATGCTGGACGTTTTATATTTTTTGTTGAGTTGTGTGCTTACATTATCTCAAATGCTTCCAGCAACGATCATTCACAGACAAATCTGTAATTTATTGATGATAGTATCTTGCGTATCCTGCTAGCCGTTGCTAGCTAGTTGTTACAACCTCCCGAAAAACATGTCAGAGGGTAAGAAAAGAAGTCAGTGAATGTGACTAAACTTAACATGAATAAAACTTTAATATTACCTTGTCCAAGAACATGATTTCTGCCTGAGTCAGATAGATTTTACCATTTTTTATCATTACCTAAGGTGGTTATTTAAAAGTGAAGATAATGAATGCCATGATCCTATGCTACTCCACAACATAATCAAACTACGTCTTTTCTCATGTTTTGCCCCTAGCACCAAAATTTACATATGAATAGTTAAAGTTGGATTTTTGACCCAGATAAAAAAAGAAAAAAAAATGTTCATCAGAATCTTTACAAATGGATCTAATTTGAGCACAAAAGTCTGAGCCATGAAACCCTGTAACTCATTCACACAGATCCACAGAGATCCATCAATAATGCCTCTCTTCAGACAGATTCATACCTGTGTCTTGTTCTTTTCACTCTTCATATGACTGATCCAACTGGAATTCTGATTGATATTCAGTGACTTGCTATTTTTTTTGACATCCTCTCCTTCATTGGTATGCAGACCTACTTCTCAGGTCACTTGTCACAAACTTTAACTTTGATTGTTTTTTTAACCTGCCACACAGAGGATCATTGTTCAACATAGAATAACAACTTCTATAAACAATAGGCTGCATCAGTGATATTTAGGTGTGTTACAGCATTGTGCACATGCAGTCAATTTTTATTTTTAAGCAACTGCTCCAGGTCAATTAGAGATTAACTTTCAATGTGATGTTAAAGAGCATTTGTTCTGTTTGTGTTGGAAAAAACAGAATCACTGGTGATGATAAGTTGTTATGTAATGAAACATGGAAAAGTTGAAAGCAGGGTGAATGTTGCTGTATGCTGTGCAGAAAAACAAGTTTTACAGGTTTTGAAGACTGTCCTTGTAACACTTCTCGACTCTTCCTGTTCTATTCTTGCATGGACTTAAGCTCTGAAGAGAAACATTCAGCAGCCAATATTTGGAATTTTTGGTATGTGCTATGTTTAGGTCCCGTAAGATAGGTATAATATTAGTTATTAATTATGGTATTATCAATAATAGTATATATATTAAGTCTTAATAGTATAGAGCTCTGGTTGACATGAAGGTTTCATCATTTCAAAACTGTACTTTTTAAAATACAGAATCAAAACTGTAATCAAGTAATACTTGATGACTATTAACTACAAACTATTATATTTTACAGTTTTTTTCACATTAAATTATGTTTGCAATCTGACTATGTAATCCCAATTAGGCACTATAAACAAATGCCACACAAGCTGTCCAAACAGTAAAATTAACACAACAGTTTGAATCAATCGTCTTGAGGTATGACGATTTCCAATGAGATTATGTGAAATCAACAAATTACACAAAGACAACTGGCTATTCCTCTAAAATTAAAAGTATTTTTAATTATCACTTACTGAATAATTGGTAACATAAAAATATGTTTTTATGTTGATTACTTTTATGTTGTTCCAAGTTTTTTCCTGGCATTATGTAAAATGTATAGGTTGTATTATATACACAGCTTAATCTCCATAATTATAGACACAAGTTTTTAAGTTGACAACCTGTTAGAAAATTAAGTTGCCTCTTAGTTTTTAGTTCTCTCGTGGTTTTGTTTGTAGCTTTTAAGAAATCAGTTCATTACGTGATAAAATTGTGAGCAGATTAATATTTTTTTAAACTGCAGTTGTGTATTTGACCAAATATTTACATCTTAAAAAAAACAACATAAAATTGCCCCACAAATTATATAAAAACAAATTGGCCAAGCCAATTTTTAGTTACTTTAGAAAAAACATCAATTAACAAATTTGAGTTTAAATTACACACAATACTAAGCTGATGTAATTATTAATATTATTACATCAGCACAACTCATCAAAAATAATGTTTGCATCTTAAAGGCTTATCTAAATAAATGCACTTGATTTTTTTTAATCTAGCATTTAAATAAGTGGTGGTAACAGCTGACTTTTTGAGCGCATGTAGCCTAATCCAACCCTGTAGATGAATATAGCCTATATCATGCTAATACTACAGATCTGTCTGTAGAGAGTATGACTGTCTGCTGTAATGTTTATTTAAAAATATATGTGACATCCTAAATGTAACCATGGGAAACAACAGACCACAACTCCTGTCAGGACTGGTGGGCAGCAGCTGTCAGCGGGTGGGTGGGGTGTAGAGGGAGGGTGGTGGAGGGCAGGTAGGTAGGCTGTTACCTCACTCACTCCATCCAGTTATGGACAAAAAGCCTCCCTCCTCCAGACAGACCTGAGGTCCCACACGCACACACAGACACAGACACACACAGTGGGTGTGTGCACACACACACAGGCAGCCAGCAGCAGCATCAGTGTCTCCGTGCAGCGCTCAGCGGGCTGCTGTTGGCCGCACGTACACACACCGAGAGGCAGCGGCTGCTCCATCAGACTGACGCCCATGATGAGAGGCTGCTCCAGCCGAGCCAAGCTCACACACAACCAGGACAGAGCGGGTAAGAAGCCTTCAGCACACTTTGAGTTTACAGCCGAAATTGTGCGTCTTTGCGGACAGAGAGCGGCAGAGAGGGAGAGGGCAGGTCGGACAGACCTTCAAGACGTAAACAAGAGTGGCTGCTACTGTGTTGGCGCTGTCACCGAGACCTTTACCCTACATAACAACTACAGGCGACAATCTCTGGATTGTTTTAATGTAACCAGCCTCGTTTGTGGCACCAGCTGTTGGGCTGAAACACAGAGGATGAAGAAGAGGCAGGCGGATGGTTTTTTTTTTTCGATATTAGAAGAGTATAATCTAAACGCTTCGTGTAGACTGAGCTGATCTGCTGTATGTTGTTATCAGGCTGTTATCATTTTAATTCCTCTCACAGTGGTTATGATGCATGCTGTTGCACTGGTTAAATGTGTGCATTTTCTGGCTGTTTGTTGTGTTTATACTTGTTGCTGCTGCGATGCAATACATAAGCTATTAACACCTAAGTCTTATAATAAACACTGAGTGATGGCTCATGAGCTGCTGCGGTCTGTCTCTCAACATGGAGAATGCTGCTTTACTGCCGAGCGTACAGTTAACACAGACTACTATATTGGGAAATGACTTGTCCAGCCTATATTACAGGCTAAAGGCTGCTAGCTGCAATCAGAGCTGGCAGCTGCTGCTGGGAGGAGGAGGAGGAGCACACAGAGCTGTTTCCTGTTCATGTCCCACTGTACAGTGTGCATCTGACACATTTACTACACTGCACATACAGGCATTATAATGCACCATTGCACACAAATAACAACAGAATCTCTTTAACACTTCTAGTCTCATAAATATATCATGTATAACAAGTCTTAAGAAATCCAAGTGGGGGAAAGTATATTCCATGTTTTAAAAAAGGGAGATGCTATTTGCACCCGAGGTGGAATGGCCATTGTGACTTTTTACAGCCAGGTGTCTATGGCCTAGCATGGCAGAAACACGCACCCAGGTGTCCATAGACAACAATGCTATTTACACTAGGGTGTAAATAGCTAATGTGGCTATTTACATGTGCATGGCAGAGACAAACTGTGGTCTTTTACTGAACCTAACCAAGTATTTTTGTTGCCTAAACCTAAACAAACTGCCTTATAATAGAGAGGAGTAAAGAAGAATTTTAAAATAATAATAATAATAATAATAATAAAAGCTAACAGGGAGGATTGTGAATAGCCAACTAGCTGTTGTGTGTCTATTCTCACCCACATGCAAATAGAAAAAAGTAGAAAAAATGTTTATAATGTATAAAAAATGATGTTCATGTCTGCTTGTCTGATGTCAACACAAAGGGTTAACTGCTGTCCACAATCAACCGGGAACTGTATTTTACATGAGACATGGAGTCGGATACAGTACAATGCAAAAGAAAATTGTTAACCTTTAGATGCATAAGTGGATCAAAATGACAGAGTAAGTTTTGCTGTCTTGAAACACACAACACACACATATATACAAGGTTTACAAGTTTATGTTCATCATTGTCAGCATTATATTGATAAGTGTCAGTATGACAGTCATGAATATGTTAAAAGTAATGTAAAAGTGCTATTTTAAGCATATAATATTATAGTAATAATTTGGTTTAATGTTTACAGCATTTCAGCAGGTTTCAACAAGTAACATCTAAGATTTTTAAGACAAATACTGGTAAAAAAAAAAAAAAAAGTACAAACAGTTTTCTTTAGTTGTTACTGGATCAGTGTTGGTTTTGTTTTGTTGTTGTTACAGTGTCCAAAATTTCCCAAAAAACACATTTAAAAGTGAGACTGACATAAATATAACTTTATAAAAATAGTTAACTAACATAACTTGGTCAAAATTTCATATTGGTTAAGACATTTCAAGGCCTTAAAATGATTAGATTTTAGAATTTTGAAGGACCTGCAGTGTGATTTAGCTTAATCAGTGCAAACAATTATGTGGTTTAGTGCCAATTTATATTGCCTAGCATACAGTTATACTAATATAGTAATACTGATTTGAATGATTATTTTAAGAAGCAGAAAGTGGTACCAGATTCTGGTTAAGAGGAGGAGGAGGGGGAGGAGACATTTATGAGAAACATTCTTCAGATTTTCTCTTGTAATTTGTGGGGTTCACGCCTGTACGAGGATCTCATTTTGGCAATTTTCAAAACTTTGCCTTCATGAGATTCTTTAAGACTATTTCTCCTCTCAGTCAGAACACACTGAGGACACTAAATCTGTTTGTTTATGTTGTAACTTGTGTGAGGTTGACCCCTGACTGCTGCTGTTTTCACACAGACCACCCGAGCTTTATGCAGATAAGATAAGCTACTTTAAATAGACCACCAAATAATACATACTGCCTGGCCAACCTTGACACTATTGCCTGAGTTTGTGTAGGTTTCTTATGTGTTTGTATTACCCAGCTGAAAAAGCTAAAAATAAATCCGTAGCATGAGTTAGTGTGCCATTTATTTGTGGACCTGAAGAACCTGACATATAGTCTACTAGCAGTCAGGGAATTTGAGAGAGAAGGAAGCTATTTAATTAGAAACCCTCCATCTCACCATATTTAGGTCACACGGGCCCTGTAACTCCACCGCCATCACTGACTCTAAAGCTTCATATAATCAGTGCATCAGTCCATAAGGAACACATAAACAGATGGACAGATAGGCCTACTGACCTGAAAATGTACAGTGACCATATCACAGACACCTGTGCAGTATAATTCAATGCAATCAAACACTTGTGCAAAATGTCCTGTCTTTGTGAAGCTCATAATGTTCAGGTTTTGTTGACTCTATGTCAGTGTGCTGTGGATTTATCTCTATGGTAATTTCTCAGGCCGTTGTGATGCCAGAGATGTACTGGGCTGCATTCATTTGAACGGCACCTGAGAGGAACAGAATATTAGAAACACCTTTATATAAATTCTCTGACACCTTGACCCCAAGGAAGTCACGACCGTCATAAGCATGACATCTATAGGAAATACTGAATCACTGTTGAGTTTGATTGATTACAGGTGTTTCTTATATTCTGGGTCAACACAGGCACACACAGAGAAAGAGGGAGAGTGATGCTGCCACCTCATGGACATTGTCAGGCCATGCATGAAGTGTTAGCCTCTGTCAGTGAAAGAAGGTATTTACAGTTAACAGTTAACTTGTGTGATGTTAATTTAAAAAAGACACACAAAAGGCCCTCGTTCAGAACAATAAGATATTTATCTGTGAAATGTGCAGTACAAACAGATAGTGTAGATAACACCATTGTCACAACAGGTCTTTTTCACAGAAGGTATTTTGACTTGTCATAGTAGGAAAAACACGGCTGTTACTAACAATTGCTCCTCTCTGTTCAAGCATTCCAGTAAGTCATGCCAGCGTAACAGTAAGCCAGCATGAACAATACCAGTTCCCTGAAACTGCAGCGGCTAAAGGGAATTTAGTCACCATTACACCTGGTGCTTTTCCAGCTCTGACAAGTCAAAATGTCTTCCCTGAAAAAGGTCTGTTGTCCGTACACTGTAGAAATGACTCACAGTAAGTTAGTTTGTATTATATCTCATCATAACACAAGGCAAGTTATCTTGTTTAGTGTCGTCCTTTTCCAAATCAAAGTGACCCTGACTTGTTTCTTAAGAATGTACATGGCCTAAAGCAATTTTCCATATTCAGAAACAGCTCACGCTGTACATTGTACTTGAAATCAGGGCTTAAAAATTTTGAAAAAATATCTTAGTGCTGTTATCTTGACTTTTTACGTCATTCTCATTTTCATTGAAAAACATATTTTTCTTAAGCCTGTAGAATAGTACATGTAGGCCAGGACAGCTCTGCAGCACTTTTATTTTAAAAATGTTACTTTTACACACATTTTGCCTTTAATAAACATATATATGTATATATATATATATATATATATATATATATATATATATATTTTTTTTTTTTTTTAATAAATTGAAATAAAATGAAATTTGTAGTGGGCCATATTGTGATTTCACTACAATTTAAATTACTTTAAATGCCCCAAGACCAAAAAGACCTGCATGATTTAAGTTGCTGAATTATGTTGTTTGTAAGAGTTTCTATTAAGCACAGCTCTTGGCTGATTCTACCTCTCTTGAGGTGTCAGTAACACTGACTGGTTACCTCTGATTTAACAACAGTCCTGTGAAATAGGCGTACTAATCCCAGGGCCAAGTCTGAAGTAATCACTGTGCTAAAAACACAAAGCAATGTTGAACACGTGGCGCAGGTGTACACACACACACTTGTTTTGAGTGTGGTGTTTGAGTCATTCAGGCTGATTAGACCTCTGCTCAGACGGAAGTTACATGCAGCTATGTAGGACAACAGAGTGGACCCTTTAATGCAGCATTATTAATGTTATTAGTTTCCGTCTGTGACACGTCAAAGGTTTGATGTGAAAAGGGTCTCTAACTAGAAAAACTCCCTCAGCATCTATAACCATGAATACTACAATACCTGCCGTGCTAGAGCTAAAGCTCCATAGTGAAACAATTGTGCGGTGGTTAAAGTCACAAATATATTGTTGGTGCATTTTAACGCCTCGTTACTTTGTATTTTTCTGGTCTGAAAACATACATTTGCGCATTTCCTGGCCGCGCGCAGCTCATGTCTCTTACGGTTAAGCAGTAGCTGTTCTAAGCCTTTACTACAGTCATTACGGCCGGCCGACCGTTGGCTTCCACTGTGGCCAGACCGGAGCACGTGACAGCAGCAGTGAGAGGGACAGACACCGGCGGGGTCTATCTCCATCCCCGCAAAGAGAGACAGCACCGCGGATGAAACACCGGTCACCTTTAGAGCAGCATCACGGGAAAAGGCCCCGTGTTTCCGCCGCGGCTGCCTCCACCTCACCGCGAGACGGAATGGAGGACAAAATACCGTCAAATCCGCGGGAACTAACCCAAAACCCGCTCAAGAAGATATGGATGCCGTGTAAAAATGGCCTTCCCGAAAAACACATTTCTCAAAGAAAGGGTGCGTATGACAACGTGGCGACGGTGAATAGCATCTGGTTTAATGTGTATCAACAGATATTTCTCATTTCTGTCGTTGGAAGTTTGTTGTTCGCATTTGTGAAGACGCAGCCAGACAGACCCCCTGTGGTAACTGAAATAATTAATGCTAATCCCACTCCTCCTGAATGTAGTTAAAGCTCAGTGTGTTTTGACGTGCTAGCTAACGTTACTATGGTTATTAGCGCGGGGACACTAGGTTCAGATGTCTTGTGGCTGCCGCGCTGCTGCCATCTGGTTCACAGTTATGTAAGGATGGACTGCACGTTCACGCAGATGAAGGCTGCTCGCATCGAGGAGAAAGGACTGGTACCGGGGGTGTCCATCTCTCTGTTACTATATTCCAAGCCAAGCACCAACTGTTGGTAAACAGGGATTGTATCTCTGCGGTCATGTGAGTGATTTGTAATGTGGATGTCCTGCTGTATTTTATCCGCACTCACATTGGTCACTTCTCTGTGTGGTCGGTGTCTTCTCACTGTGGCCTGACTGAGACAGGATTTTTGAATCAAACGAGGTAAAATGCCAGTAAAATTATGATCTTATGCTGAGAAAATTGAGCAGAATTGATTTTTTGAGCACAAATTGGTTGTCAGTAGAGCTGTAATCGAATAATAGATTATGACTATTGAATTAATATATTTTGATATGATCAATTTGAGTCATTTTCAACATTTTTTAAACAAAGTATAGACTTAGAAACTTAATCCCTTTGTGACCTACTAGAAGTGTGGTGATGGCTTTATCTGCAGAGACCCTACCCTCTGCCTGCATTACTCAGTGTTTTGCTCTGCTTGGGATGCTTTACCAACCCAGTGCAGTGGTACTGGACATCCTGGGTGATACAAATACTATAAACTTTATTTATGGTACATTTCTGAACAGCTATTTATTCTACCTTTCGATGTGAATATTGTCTGGTCCTCTCTGACAGTCACCTTGGGATTTGGGGACCAAACAATTAATCAATTAAACAAGAAAATAATCAACAGAGTAATCAGCAATGAGTAAGTAAGTTGGAGCTCTAGTTGGCAGAGCCAGTAACACAGCACAAACATATGTTGTGAAAGAGTCCTTATGTCTCAAGAACTTTATAAAATGCATTCACTAGACCTGTTTGGACAGACATAGCTTTGTTTCCTCAATAATGGACATTCTCTTACAAGAATGTACATTCGATGGTGAAGTAGCACAAAATTGCACGCTCTCTGGCCTAGTCATCTGTGCACACACTGCAGCTGAATGTGGAAACTAGGTGTTAACTCTCACCAGATGTCTTGAGTAGTTAAAGTGCAGTGTTTCACAATGTCTTGGACATGTCTGCTCCTCGCTGTCAACATGTCAAGCTCAGGGTGGTGTGATGTGACTTTGTCTTCATGGCAGATAACACTGGATTACACCATCTGATAAGGACAATCAAATGTTAACATTAAATTTTTATATCTTTTTTGATTATGTAACATGTAAGGTAGTGTAAGGGCAGGTTATGAAAGAGAGAGAAGGATATTGTTGAACAAAATCTTGAGATAAACTTCTGTTTTTACTGAGGCGCTATGCATTTCACCATGAAATCGGTTATACATCTTCCCTGTGCTTTAAGTGTGATCAGCACATGACTGAAGCTGTCTTTTCCCTCTCTTTCTCTTTCATTTTAGTATGCATGACCAACTGTCCCACCCTGATTGTGACAGTGGGCCTTCCTGCCAGGGGGAAAACCTATATATCCAAGAAGCTGACCCGCTATCTTAACTGGATCGGAGTGCCCACCAGAGGTAGGACTTCCTCGGATTGTCAGCTCCAGTGAACAGAGTTTAAGAAACTTTCAGCAAAGAATGGCATAGTTGTAGAAACAGCCATTCTACAGAGTAAAGGGAATTCAGCATGTGAATCATGAGTTTCCTGCCTAAGAGAAAGATGATCCTAAGTGTCCTTGCCTTCATCATTCCCATAGAGTTCAATGTTGGGCAGTACAGGAGAGAATGTGTGAAGATCTACAAGTCCTTTGAGTTCTTCCGTCCAGACAACGAGGAGGGGTTAAAGATCAGACGGTAGGAGTGCCAGCTAGCCTCTGACTGCCATGACATTCTATTCAGCCACCAACCATGTGACATTTATGTCTGTGTTATCTTTGCAGACAGTGTGCTTCAGCAGCATTGAACGATGTGCGACAGTATCTCACAGAAGAAGGAGGCCAAGTTGCGGTGGGTGAAATGTTAAATGGCTAGTTAAATACAGTGTACAATGCTAAAAAAGCTAATCTATTTTTGTTCTCTCTGTGTTTTACAGGTTTTTGATGCAACAAACACCACCAGAGAAAGGAGGGAAACCATCATCCAGTTTGCAGAGCAGAATGGTTTTAAGGTAACTTGCTGGGTTACAATTCTGGGGGGCGACACTGCGTTAGTTGACATTCACTTCTAAGTTTGATTTGCTCCTCCTCCTTTCTCAGGTGTTCTTTGTGGAGTCTGTGTGTGAAGACCCAGATGTCATACAGGAGAACATAGTGGTGAGTGTTTTGTGTTGATTTGTTTATTTTATCTCAAGAGAAGATGATGTTGTACTCACTCCTCCACTGTTTCCTTGTTTAGCAAGTGAAGCTGGGTAGCCCTGACTACACCAACTGTAACACAGAAGAAGCAGTGGAGGATTTCATGAAGAGGATCAAGTGCTATGAAAACTCTTATGAGACGCTGGATGAAGTCCTGGACAGGTGAGAGGAAAGCTGGTATGGAGGGAGGCACTGCTGTGCTAAAGTATGAGTTATAACTGGCTCAATAAATTAGCAGTTTGAAGTATACCCTGTTTTTTCATCAGGACATTATCTTAAACGTTAGTTTGGCAGCTTTTTCTCATGTTTGAGGAAGATGTGGCACCACATAGACTCTGTCCTCACTTAATCATTTACTCTAGAAATTAGATTTTTAGATAGTTCATAGGTTCATGCAGTTTTTAAAGGGGAAATTCACAACTTTTTATGTAGCTGCTCAGTTATTGTTGATGGTAAATGTTGACAACTAAAGCAATTAGGGATGTCCCGATCCGATCACGTGATCAGAAATCGGACCGATCACATGATTTTCAAATGATCGGAATCGGGTGAAAATTATCTTGATTTAACCTTACAAAACAACAAGCATGGCCATGTTCACGTTTTAAATTCATCCTGAGGTACAAAGATTGTCAAATGGAATGAAAATGGCTTAGTTTTAATTTTATTAAGTTCCACAACATCAATATTCATTGTTGCACAGACAGAAACAACACTGTAAACATCACAATTTACGGGAATTCAGACAACATAATAGTAGTGACCTGGTAGTTAGTAGGCTAACGCAGGGCAAACGTGTCACCTCAGGACAACGAAAATGTCTGCAGTTTGGAGGTATTTTAAACTGGACAGCCACTTGTAATGTGTGCAAATTAGGCATTTCGTGTGGTGGAAATGTGGATGTGTTCTCTTTTTTTCTTCTTATTATTAATGCATTGCTGAAGTATCGGATCGGGACTTTGTATCAGCAGATACTCAAAATCAAATGACTTGGACTAGGGGGCAAAAATATGTGATCGGGACATCCCTAAAAGCAATAAATTCCTCAGTGTGGGCCATATTGACCGAGAAAGCTGAGTTGTCACAATAATGTTGTTGGTGTTAAGGAAGAACTACAAGCTTTTTCATCTTGCATTTTTGTCTTTTATTTCAATGTTTCAACCCAAAAAATAATAGCTACAGGCAAGGATGGTGATACATGGCAAGGCTGGCTCGTGTACAATACATCCTGGTACACGTAGGCACGGCTGCTCTGTAAGCAGAACTCAGCTTTCTTAGTCCGTATAGTAGCACTTAGGAATTTATACTTCAACTGACCACATATTCCCTAAAAATTTCCCTTAAATTTATATTCCTACAAATTAATATTTTATGTCCCACAAATCTTGTTCTCCACATATCAGAAAATGTGTTTGTTTGGTACAGACCCCAACAATTGTCACAATCATGATATCAGTACTTTTTTCTGGTGAAAATGAAATTGTGTTGCAAAAATGATAATTTGCGCTAATTGTGAATCATATCACAGTATCTGTCAAAATGATCACTTTTTTTGCTATATCATGCAGCCCTGTCTTAAAATACTAATTATGCAGAGGTTATCAAATCTATACACTAGTTTTGAACAGAAAGTGTTGGAAAAAAAGGCTTAATGTGTCTGTGGTCTCTCCTTAGGGACCTCTCCTACATCAAAATCATGGATGTTGGTCAGCGTTATCTGGTCAACAGGGTGTTGGATCACATCCAGAGCCGGATCGTCTACTACCTCATGAATATTCACATTACACCACGTTCCATCTACCTGTGCCGCCATGGTGAGAGCGAGCTCAACGTCAAGGGTCGAATTGGAGGAGACTCGGGCCTCACACCCAGAGGCAAAGAGGTATATCAAACATTTTCAACATCAGTTTGTCTTCAGGACAGTTTACTCTTACTGAACTAGATGAGTTAGCAAAAATTAAATTGTATTTTTTTTTCTTCTCTATGCAGTTTGCAAAGAAGCTGAGCCAGTTCATCCAGTCACAGGGCATCAGCGATCTGAAGGTTTGGACTAGTCAGATGAAAAGAACCATCCAGACAGCTGAGGCTCTCAGTGTGCCCTATGAACAGTGGAAGGTCCTGAACGAGATTGATGCAGTGAGTATCACAGGGTTCATACAGGTGCTGAAATCCTTGAAAACTCTTGCATTTCAACATATGTTTTGGATAAAATCCTTGAAATTGCAACTGCATTACTTTTATAATTGCAGTTGCATTGTATGTGCTGTAAAAGTTTGAAAATGTGCCTTGAAAGTGCTTAAAAGAGCCTGAATTTGACAATGGAAAAGGTGTAGGAGCCCTGGTATTAAGTTCATAACTGCTATGCGCAGCTCTTTGCTGATTTGTGTGGCATTTATGGAGTTTAATCTGTGCGTGATGTCCTTTTTAAGGGAGTGTGTGAAGAGATGATGTATGAAGAGATCCAGGACCACTATCCTCTGGAGTTTGCTCTGAGGGACCAGGACAAATACCGCTATCGGTACCCGAAAGGAGAGGTCAGTGTCTGAAATGTCTTTGTCTAATGATGCAATGTGGTTATGTAACTAAGGGTGTTGTTGCCTGTTAACACTGAGATACCATGCGGGTGACAGTGCCTCTCTGTTTGAATTTTGGAATCTGTCAATGCAGAGTTGCTGCTCCTTTGTGAATCTAAGGACTCACACGTAACCACAAACACAATTAAACAGCATCCAGATGGCTACTGGCCACTTAACTCTCTGCTAATGAGCCTCAGCTTTGACAAGCAGCCTCTCAAGACAGATTTGGCTAAACACCAGACGACAGTAAACAAAGACTTCACATTAGTCAAGTTCATATTAGCATGAGTGTGTGTGTTGTTTACTGTGTGTCTGAATGCCTGCTGGTCTGTTCTCACCTTAAGTCCATCCCATTACCCCTCCATTAATCTAACACAGGAAGATGGATATGGGCATTAGTCGGCTCCCCAGGCTGACAGTGCTGATACCGGCCTTTGGGGAATCTTGTTAAAACTGGTGTTGGTCTAGACAGCTTGTATGGATTTCTCCATCTGCTAAAATGTCAATCTGTTTATCTGAGATTCATTATTCAGCAGAATGTGTGAAGAAAATGGATTGTTTGTTAGAATTTGCAGATTCACAGCTCTTTCTCAGTTTTATTTGTTTCTGGTAGTGTAGTACTTTGCTTTCCATCTGTCTAATTTCCCTCTTTTTGCATCTCTTCTGACTCAGTCCTATGAGGACCTGGTGCAGCGGTTGGAGCCGGTCATCATGGAGCTGGAGCGGCAAGAGAACGTGTTGGTCATCTGTCACCAGGCCGTCATGCGATGCCTGTTGGCTTATTTCCTGGACAAGACAGCAGGTTGGTCCTTTGGCTGAACCTCAAGTAACCTGTGGAGCAAATGCAGGCTCTTTAAATTTGACAATTTAGCACCATGAATTTCAAAGTGAGGGCCACCAGGGGGCGCCAGTGGGGCCTCAACAAATTGGGGAAGATGAAGGAGAATGGGACACCTCACAAAAAGGGGACCATAAGCAAATGCTATTTGGAGGGCCTTGGCACTGACAGCTAGCACACATACAGAAACATGCACAAATAATCACACATTCTGTTTAGCTGACTTCTTCAGCAGCTGTTGAACAGCATTGTGGGAACTGTAAGAAGTCACTAAATTCACCTAGGAGAGCTTTCTAACATAAATTCAGGGAGAAGTGGATTCACCAACAAAATAAATTTTAAAACTTCAGAAAATAACAGTTCAATAACGATTTCAGATCACATGTAATATTATTATCTGGAAGGTAAATTTTTCCTCTTAGTCTCACAGTTTATGACTCGTTCTAAATGAGACACTGGATACAATTTTTTGCACGCTGTGACACATTCGGTATAAAGCTGTGACATACTTTCATAGCACGCAGATTGACTAGTGTGTTTCACTCCTGGCTGACTGACCTGATTTCCATGTTGTAGACCAGGTTACTGTCGCAAAAATTGACAGATAAAAAAATAATTAGGTTTCTCTCAGATTGGTTAAAATACTACAGTGTATATAATGTATCTGGAGACCAGGGAGAGGTATCATTAGGATTTTATTGATACTGCTACTTTACTACTAACATTACTACTTTACTATTATTTTATAGATGCTCTTATTGGCTATTTTGTATTATTAAAAATACATTGTCAGTACATATGATTGCCATCATTATTATTTAAAAAATATGAATTATAGAAGGATTAAAATTTATATATATTTTAAAAATAGCAAAATATTGTTTCTAGAGCAGCAATATTTGCAACAGCAAATTTACTAAAAAAATCTTTATCTCTCTAGACCCAAAAAATAAACTATTATTACTATGTCACTATTATTTATCCGGTTCAATATTGCTCGTATCAGTTAGCTTGTTGTATCCTTTCTCAAGAGCTTCATATGTTATATTACGAGCTGCAAAATAAAGTATAAAGGATAGATTCAAAGAAATATCTTAGAATAAATTAGAGGACTTTGAGTTCCTTGTTTGTTCAGCTTGTTTCATGAACTGCTGGTTTGTGTTCCCATAGAAGAGCTGCCGTATCTGAAGTGCCCCCTGCACACTGTGCTGAAGCTAACGCCGGTGGCCTACGGTAGGTCTGGTCTCCTGTTAGCATCTAATGCATGAAAAATTTATTTTCAATGAATAGAAATAAAAACCACTCTCCTGACACCTTGAACTAATGAAACCAAACTTCTGTCAACATGCACAGGCTGCAAGGTGGAGTCCATCAGCTTAAATGTGGAAGCAGTCAACACACACCGAGAAAGACCAGAGGTGGGTACAACAACATGCAGACACACACACAGTACAAATCAGAGTCACGTGATAGTGTGTGAGGACAATACAGATTTCTTTGTTAGCAGTTCATTCTGTTGGCCATGATTTTATGAAAAAGCAATGAGCTCAGAGCAGGTTTTTTGTGGGATTATGTGTGGATTATATGTTATCAGAACACAACAGAAACTATGACTAATGCTCCTATTGCTTTTCATGCTCACACCCTTTAGATAAACTCATCTGTGAGTGGACGATGTTACAGTTTCATGAAGGATTTGATGATGGAAAGCACTGATTCAAGTAGTCACACAATGATGATGCAACAGCTATCGATAGTTCTTTGTAGCCATTTTTAAACTGAGATCCTGCAGTACTGCTGTAAAGAAGACCTGCCCTTACACCGGCTTTGCTTTTTTACACTGACCTGAACAATAATGCTTTATGCTGCCCCAGTGTGTGATTTTTAGGCAGCATGCCAGTGCTTCACAAGCAAAAGAGTACGATTGGGTTATTGAGAACTGGTTCCAAATGAGAATGGATTTCAGTAGTTTCAAATTAAACTGAATGCTGCAAAGAACATGTACATCGACTTAATGATGAACCTGTGAGTTAAATGCATGCATACATGTCCTCCCGTCTCCTAATGCATTTGTTTTATTAAAGCATGAGTCCACCATTTTTCTTGGAACGGGATACTCCTTTATTGTTAGAGTAAAGTAGCCTAAATGAACCATAAAATATTCAAGAACCCAGAAATACACCATGGTTATCTAGCTAACATTAGGTTAGCTCAGTGTTTCCTGCAAGTAATGTTTATCTGCAGTAATTATTATTTCACACAACTCTCCTGTGAAGAATGTAGGTGGACACTCAAAGAGTTGGAATTAAGAATCATTCAAAAATGAAACTGATGAGCAAAAATGCAGCCAGAATCATTAAAATCCAAACTTTAAGCTTTAACTGTGTCAGTGTCCAATCCTACTGGCTCCTCCATTTTACACAGGCTTCGATTTGATTCTGTTACTACCTCTGCTGCTGGTTTAATGGCAGAACAACAATGCCCGCCCATTTCATGTTCATGTACAACATTCCCACCTTGAACAGGCTGTACAAAAGGGGCAAGTAAAATACACTGGTCATAATACAAATGTTGTATTATGACTGTAAATGTACAGTATGTAGTGTGTATGAGGTGATGTAAGGCTTTGAAAGTCAATACTATCAAGATCATTTATTCACACTTACAGGTGAAGTTTGGGACTTAAAGATGATTGTTCATGATGTTTTAATCTGAGAAGAGAATTTTTTTTAAGAAATAGCATTGAATGAGCATAAGTAAAGCACACATGCTTAATTTCTTCTTGACTTGCACTGCTGACACATAACTGATGAAGACCCTGGTGACAAAGAAAGAAATAAAAACCTAAACAATATGAAAAATATAACTGTAAACTGAATCCATCTGTCAAGAGTCTTCCCCAGTGTATGTGCAGTGGATTTCATATCTCCCATGTGTTTTGATCCCTCCCCCTCTTTGTGTGTTTTTTTTTTTTTTTTTATCAAACAGAACGTAGACGTGTCGCGGATGTCAGAGGAGGCTTTGCTAACAGTGCCAGCTCACCAATGAGGCAGTACCCCTCACCCCTACCCCCATCCTCTTTACCCCTTTTTTACACACACTCCACCCTTCAGATGCACAATGCTTCTGCCAAACTCTAGTCTTTCTTCTCCACCTTCCTTTGATTGAATCACTCTTCACCGTTCTTATCTTCTGTTTTTCTTCCACCGATATTTTAAGACGTGATGATAGTGGTAATTGACTGGAATCCAGTTTCTAATTTTGATTATCAATCATATGACACAGATTTTGTGTCACACACGTTCTCCCATTTTTGGAGAATGAATGAAAAGCCAATGAAGGTTTTTTCTTTTTTTGAACTGATACTGTAATCCCAACTGTGAAGCAATTAAACTCCAGCACCATTTTTGTTGATTACATATAAATTATTTTCTCATTGATTTTTGTCTGTTAAACTGATTTTTAATTATTTTAACTTTTACCGGTGTCCCAGAACTCAGAAGACACTAATCTTAGTTTTACAGCACAGCACAGCTTGAAACAAGGCTGTGCTTATTAATATTTTGCACATTAAAATCAACTCTGTCTATCTCCTTTTTAAATGTTTGTCTCTACAGTTTTTACAGTTTGTCTTTAGATTTAGAATGTCTAACACTGTCTAATGAAGATCCTGGAAGTACACACGTACGTTGTTTTATTGTTTTTTGTTCAACAATGTGAAGGTTCCAGTCACTGATCAGAACTGAGACGAAGATATTTCTGTTTAATGTTTTTAAATAAACTCCACTCAACCATTTCCTGTATCCGTACCACACTCTCCTTGTGCTTCATTTTAGAAAGTTTGACACAAAAGTTGTTTCCTGAAAGTTATGATATTGGGTTGTATGCTTTACTTTGAAAGTGAAGTAAGATAAAAATGCGTCTGGTCTGCTGAGCTGCCTTACTCATATTACTAGGAGATGAAAAGAAACCGACTACTTCCTTCCTATTCTTACTATCAACAGGTCGAGTGCTCAGTGCAGTGCCCTTCCTGCTTGCCTCTGCTGTGCAAACTTAAGATGGAGATTTCCCCAGTCATTCATATGCAAAGGCTCCACTGGAGTGCATAGAAAAAAGAAAGTGCTGCCATTCATCAGCCTGCACAAACCACTCACTGTGTCACACACAGATTTCTTTCTGTCTAGATTTAGAGTCATAACAACATGTACACTTGTTATTCACAGCAAATAATACTGGCACTTTGTTAAAAGCCTTAGTCATTTCTTGAAAGCAAAAGATGATATTGCAGTGTCTAAACATAAAGACAGTACCTGTTTCCATGTTTATGATGGAATGATCAAAATACATCAGGAAAAAAAACTTAAATCATGCAGTGAACAAATGCTGCTACAGTGACTCATTTTATGTTGATGGCAGCATCTGTCAGCTATTTAATGTACTTTTCTTGAAATGGTATTTCAACTTTGTCAACATTTTGACTTTGATGTTTTATGCAGCCCTTTTGGCCAGATCACTCTTGAAAAAGAAAGATTTTTAATCTCATTGAAGCTTTTACTTAGTTAAATAAAGTATGTATATATATTCATATATATGTTCAAAAAATCTTCCTATCATTTATTTTTCTTGTGCCTGGTTCTAATACTTGTTTCTGACATTTCAACTTTTATTTTTGACATTTAGACTTAATTCTCAATTTCAAGTTTATTTTTTCAACTTTTCAACATTTCTGCTTTTCATCAATTTGATTTTAATCAACTTTATTGGCATTTCAACTTTATTCTCAACATTTCGGCTTTATTTTTAACTTTTCAACTTTATTTTCAACATTCTGACTAAATTCTCGACAATTCAAGTTTAATTCCAACTTTTCAACATTTCTACTTTATTCTCGTCATTTTGACTTTATGCTCAACATTTTGACTATTCTTGACATTTCATTCATTCTTGAAGTGAAAAAAAATTCTTCTTCCTCTCATTTCCCCCCCTTATGCCCGAATACTATCCCATAGACAAGGGTCTGGTTATCTGCCCTTTAATGCCTTTTCAAAGGAACCTGAAAAATTCAGAACAGTTTCAAAGAGGTCAAACCATCTGTGTGTGCATCATTCAGAAAGAATCTTAACTGTCTTGAACACAGTGACATCTGCTATATACAGACTACAGTACAACAGACACAGCAGATATACAGCATTACATTGCATATAACTTTCCTGCGGTGTTTGATATGTGGTCACAAAATCACAACTACAAAGCTTTGTCGTACTCTGGCCTCCCTGTAAATGTGTTTATACACACATGCAGTATTCATTCAGTAGGCATCTGACACTGATACATTCTTCTTTCCAGAATGTGAACATCCATCGTACACCTGAAGACGCCCTGCAGACTGTACCTCCTCACCTCTGACCGCCTGCTGGAACACCAGTGTGGCTGCAGTCTTGTTCTCTCGCTCCCTTTTGACGGACTCCTGTGGTTATTTCACTTTCCCAGTCTGCACGACCTGTTCTCAGTGGTGACCGTCTGGGTGATGTGCCTCCTCCTTCTCCTTCAGCACCTCTGTCACACACACACACACCTTTTTCTCTGTCTTTTTAAAGGGATTTGAAGGAGCATAACCTGAATACATGATGTGTTTGGGCCTCAGTGTTCATATGTGAAAGTTACACGGTACACTGTACACTGTATATGTATAGGTCTATTTTTAAGTATTAACCATATGGTTTCATCAAATGATCATGTGACTTTCTGCTACATGTGTGACATGTTCCTGTACTGTGCAATTGTTTTGTGTGAAGGTGTCTTCAGCGATAATGTGCAATTTGAAGGTTGCAAACCTACTTGGAAAATAATACAAAAAAGTATTTTGACTATGTATTGATTCAATGAATGAAAGGATGGACGGGGAAATTATTATTATTAGGTTTTCTATGGTGAAAACAAACAGTCGCTACGACTTTATACTGATGACTTTCTTCAGCTGATCCTTCTACACACAGACCTTCAATGAAATGAAAACACATCTGTGCACTCAAGGTACTAGAAATGTGAAAATGAAGTTCTATGTCCCAAATCCACTATAATAAAGATGTGTTATTTTTATAAACCGACCTGTCATTACCTCTCTGCTGTGGGTTTACTTATTTATTTGGGCTCCAGTGGTGATTACTTTCATTTCCATTCATCTGCTACTACTTTCTGACTTAATCCAGTGATTCTCAACCTGGGGGTCAGGACACCCAATGGGTGGGGTCACCAGATGGTTGTGGAGAATAACATAAAATATATTGTGGTAAGCAGCAAAAAGTGAGAGGCAAGAAGCAGTTATCAGTGATAGAATCATAAAAATATGTCAAATCCAGCTGTCCTCAAGAAGTGTAACAGGCACCTCACTAACTGTTAAAACTAAGCCAGCACAAAAATGACCAGCATCTTCTGAACAGACACAAACAATAAGTAACATTTGTATTTTGTAACATAAAATAGCAAACTTAAAATCCTCAGTCCCTCAAGCATGATGGGAAATAAGAGCTGCATTTTAGACTGGAGAATGGTTTTGAACTGTACCAGTGAGATAATTTGTCTCAGAACAGATTCTTGTTGGGGTTGTGACCCAAAAAGTTGAGAACTTCTGACCTAATAGGTAAAAAGTCAGAAAATAGTAAAAATAAAGAGCCATCACATTTTCTCAGAGCCCAGGTCTTGTTTTGTCTCAAACTCAAAGGTATTCACTCAATGAACCAGCGGATATTCACATTTGAGAAGCCAAAACCTGTGAATTTTTAGCCTTTTCACTAAAAATAATAAATGATTAATGAAATATCAAAATTGTTGCCAGTTAATTTTCTGTTGGTCAATAACGAGCAAGAGGAGATGGTGGCTGCATGATCAGAATCAAACGGGTGAACTGGGATGACCGGGTGAAAATACATGATCACAAGCAGGGAGTGTCCAGGAGACAACTTTATCTATTATCTATCTATCTGTCTTATCACTTTTATAATCCAAAATTAGGCTGTGAAGCTCCTCTGAATTCCTAAAATAGCTTAAAGGGACAGTTCACCCCAAACACATATTTTTACTCTTATCTGTAGCGCTATTTATTCATCTAGATTGTTTTGGTGTGAGTTGCTGTTTTGGAGATATCGGCCATAGAGACATTTGACTTAGGGAGCTGTTTGATGTAGGGACTATTTTCATTCCAACCATATCACCGAGCAGAAAGAAGTGTATCTACTCATGGGCCAGAGGCTCATAACAACTCATAACTTATAACAGAGCAGGATGTAAACCTCTCCTCCATTAGTAGATGAACGCTTCCTTCTACATCATGATATGGTGGGCTGATATAGTTTAGTAAAAAGAAAATAGTTCCTACATGAAATGGCTTTCAACAAAGTCTGTGGCTCATGATTTCTAGGAAGAAAACATTTTTTGGCACTTTGAGCACCATAAACCGAGTGCCATCCACCTCTGTTCTAGTCAAAAAAAAGGTAAGCATCTCCGATATCTGTTAAAATCAGCACCTCACTCCAAAACAATCAGGGCAAGTCTGAAACTTGAAAGGTCTGGGTGTGAACTGAATAACAAGTCAATCCCAACCCAGCCCACACCTCCTGTTATGAATACAATACATAATAAAGTGTAACATTACACATTTTTAAATACATTTTCTATAGATCAATAAATTGTTAGTCACACAGAATGGGGATCATTCACAGCGATCCTGTCCTGAGATGAATTTCCTTATCGTTGACATCATTGTCATGGCAACATTAACTGCTGGAGAGAGTGCAGTGTGTTGCTGCTGCTGAGTTCACACATTAACACTGGAGAATTTGCTATCGTCCCCTTTCAACCTCCTGATCAGCTTCTGCTACTACGCTCTACTGTATTTTTGACTTTCTTGAACTTGAATGGACGTTGCTTTAAAGTTGTATATAATTTGGATAATGTTATTTTGTTACGGCCAATCATTCCAGGCCTTAAATAAATTAAATAAAAAATGTGTATTTTAAGTAATAAGTTTAAGAACCTCTGATCTAAATGGATAATTAGCACAACAGGTAAGCAGAAAAGTATGTATTTGGATGAACTGTCCCTTTAAACAGAAGCCCTTCTTTACCCATTATTACATCAGTGTAGTTGAGCAAAGCAACAGTAACAGTACAAGCCTTGTGTAGGAGGTGTGTAACTATAAGGAACCACTGTATGTCCAAGAAATATACCCAAGGCAATAAAAGTGAATTTAAAAAGCATTTAATCTTATTTTACTTTCTCTCTGTGGACCTTAGTCTATAGTTAGATAAAATGGATTAAGTCACAAATGTGAAATTTTGTACGACACTGCTTCACACCGTCTGCAGCATGAAGGTATTACTTCCTCTTCCTCACATCTGAAATAACAGTAACTGTATAATGTGGCCAAAGTGCTGACTAAAAACAACTTCCTCACAAGCAGAATAAAGCCATTTATAGGCACAGCAGCAGCAGCAGCAGCAGCAGCACATCATGGTCACTGTGAACAACAGAATAACTGACAGTCCTGAAGTAAGAACACCAAAGGTATAAACAACAGTTTTATTATCTTTCATTATTTTCATACATGGGCTTTGGTGGCTTCTTTACAGACAGCTCTTGCTTCATGTCTGCCATTAAACGCCACACAGACTACTTTCCTCAAACGTGGGTTACCTGAACAAAGAAATTTTGGAGACAAATTTGAAACGACAGCGACAGAACATACAGACTCACATACACAAAAATACAAAAACCCGGCCATCTGATCACTGCCCCTGTATTCATGGATATCAACTTGATTAATACTTTAAGGACCCGCCTTTGTTTGGGGATTTGTTCTAAGTGGCTGAAAATGAAACTGGTAAATATTTCATTATATACAGTCATCGATATTCATGAGTACAGGGAAATACTCGAGACAGGCGCGAAGGATGTCATCGCCAGATTGGTCACGTTCCTCTCGTCTCCTTGCTGATTGGCTGTTTACCCCTTTAGTTCTCCACTCTTGGTCTGATTGGCCCTTGCAGCGTTTTCCCAGCTTGTGTGGGACCACAGACAACACGGTCATCAGAACTGTGGAGAAGAAAAGTCAAATTATTTTCTTGTTCTGTCTGTTCCACTAAAGAACATTTGAACGCAAAATAACATGCCAAGAGCAGAGAACAAGTTTCTTACGTTTTTGAGGAATTCCTCAGCAACGATACGGGCCCTGGCGTTAACGGACAGTTTCATCTCGCTGATCTCCTTGTCGATCTCCTCCATGAAGTGGATGACAAAGTCCACCAGCTTGTGTTTGTACATCTGCTCCGTGTGGAAGTTGGTAATCAAGAAGCTAATGTCATATCCCTGAAATTACAGTGAACAGTCAACAAATTAGACAAAAATATCACTTGTTTAATAGTACCAGTTTATGCCAGACATAAAAAAAAACCAAAGTATATAACTTATTTTATAATATGGGCATTAATATTACAGAAGTCCCAGCATACAGAACAAAGACCTGGGTGATAGAGCCAAAAAACCTGTTACGATAGTGAAGTTTCATTTCGGTTGATATCAATAATTATTGATTGTGTAAGTTGTGACTGATATGTTGTATACTCCAAAGGGTGGAAGTGGCTGAGGGGATAAAATAAGTTTGTTGTATCATATTACAACAATATTACAGGGATGACTATTGGTGCTTTCACAAAATGTGAGATTATTTTATAAATAATCATCAATAATGTGGATATAATGCCTAAGTGAGTAAAGACAAATAATAGATCAGCTGGAACAGTCTGGTAAATTCTCAAAATGACATCACTCAACTCTAATGCAGCCTTTAAAACGAGGAAAAGACAACACTTCTGACATATCACGATAAAACGATATCCAAAATCTATCACGATATCTAGTCTCATATCACAATACAATATCATTATATTGCCCAGCCCTAACAGAACACGTACCAGACATTTGTTTACATAGCCTGTCAAGTTCATTTCTTAGTCCTTTCCTGATCCAGACACAGGAAGTGATCATGTATAACAAAACAAATGCTCATTCAAACTACCAGACTTAAATCCCCCCACACTCCTTTCAGTACTGTGGATAGCACCACTCATCCAGACGTACCAAGTCATGCCATTCTTGCAAATCACTGTTTATTTGGCTGTATGCAGCAAACTTTAATATTAAAATGAAAGTAATCACAATTATTTTTAGACCCCCCCCCCCCCCCCACCACCACCACCAGACATTTTGGCTGTTGATATTTTCATCTGCTGGACAACTACACATGACACTGGCAAAATAACAGCAGGTTGGCTGAGTTGAACTCTGGAATATACATTGTAGATATTGGAATCTGAGCAGGAAGAAGAGGACATTTGCAATTTAAAATGTTCACACTGTTCCTCATTTTTTCATTTTCATTCTCATTACCATACCGTCACAGTATATTGATTCCTCTTTTGTCTCTCACTTTTTAAAAAAATTCAACTAAACACAACCCACACGACCCCTCCACCACTCTTACCTCTACTGGTTTCCTCCTCAGAATGAAGAAGTTCTCAGCTCTCATCATCATGAAGCGCATAAACTTGTGGCAAAGGATCTTCTCGATCTCATCAGCCTGCAGTGAATCAGTGTTTTTTTTAATGCATATAAGACTGTGCAAGACAATTAAGGACTGTGAAAAGCTCATAAACAAAAAACAGTCAAAGTCCTGACTGTGTAAAATCACCTGTTTGACAGCGATGCTGACTCTGACAGAGTTGATGGATCCCTCAATGAGAACCTTCTCCTTGTCATTACGGCTGATCACCACAGGCTGAAGTAGCAGCTCCTTACTGCTCCTGTAACCACACCACGATCCATCCATTACAGATTAAAACAGGCCTGCTTAGTTTTAAACTATTATATTTACAGGATAGAAGTGATGAAAGTCATTGTTGTGTGCATGGGTCTGCATAAACCGTTATAAGTGGTGCTGCACAATATTGTAAAAATAAACGTCACATTGCAATTATTTTGACAGACACTGCAATTGAGATACTCTTCATGATTAGTGGGAATGATCAGTTTTGCATCATGATTTCCATTTTCAGCAAAAACAAACAAAAACAAAAAAAAAAAAAAAAACAACCCACAACTAATAAAATCATGATGATGTGATGTGACATTTGTTGGAGTCTGTACCAAAACTACATGTGTTCTTACATTAGGCCTGGGTATTTCTGCACATTGTATTGGGGAGACACTTGCAAACAGGCTGCAGCAAGTCCCCTCTGGCTAATTTTACAGCCCTGCCCATGCTTGTGTAATTTTTTTCTCTCCCACATTTTCTTATGCAAGTCCACACTTGTGTGACAGCTGTAGATGATCCGCACACAGCTCAAGGGCAGGAGAAACAGGAGACAGCAAAGCGGGGGGGGGGGCAACAAGTGACAATGCTTAATCCAAACTCATGCAATTAAACCTACCTGACCTCCACCTCTGGCTTGTTGTGACGCTCCACCACCTGAGAGGAGAAGTTCTCCAGACAGAGGGCAGCCTGGAGGGTGGCCCTCACAGCGTTTAAGTAGGGGCGCAGAGTCGCTGTCTGGAGGAGAAGTTGAATGAGATCAGTGTCAGTGTGGGTCCCACTGGAGAGAAGATCTTGTTGGATGATGCATTTGTGATTTAGATCAGGGTACTTGGGCGAGTCCACCAGCAGGGTCAGTTTATGAGGTCATGTTTGATCAGGAACCAAAATGCAGTGGCTACTTCTCAGTTACGACCCACTTACAGTATACCATTTTATATTTTGAAGACAGAACCACGAACAGTCATTTTCTGAAGAAAATATAATGATAATTACAATTCACCTGATGTACGTTATTTGTGTACAGATTTGAGATGAGATTTTGCTTGCATTGACGTTAATAAGCGTGATGCTTTCAGGTGACCGAGACTGCATCCAAATTATTTACGTTAATGTACATCACTCTGCCTCTAACAAAAATATGAAGAGCTTTTCTACCGTCTACTGGCAGAGCTTTGGGGAGCCACTGTCACATTATCGAGGAGTGAAGGGGGCCGGGAGGAAAAGACAGCTCAGCTCAATCACTTTAGTTTCTGCAAACCGTATCAAGGATGCCTGTCCTCCCGTTTCACTGCAGCCAACCAGAAACCCCGTCTATGAGAAACACATAGCTAGCGAACTTATCTCGCCTCGAATGTAACGATAGTTAGCGGGGGTAAATGGCTAAATAATAAAATATAAAGATACATTTAGTGCGAGAGACTTACCATTTTTGCGCTGTAAAAGACGGAAGTTCCTCAGCCACGCCTGGGACTCGTCTTCCGTAAATCCTACATAGTCGAGTACAGCCAGGGTGCGCTAGTTTTTAATCTTGCTCTTCGTTAGAAGAGGCGGGTTTCTTGGCACAACTGAACTGCCGTTGATTGAGCGTAGTACTCCGCCCAGGTGGAGTGTTTTTGTTATAAAACGAGCATACCCTACGATGCGTCCATTCCGCTCTGTGAACAGGAGACATTCCGCACAGTTACCATTGTCTCATAGTATTTTTGTTCTTTTGGAACCTGTTTTTGAATAAAAGACGTTAAATAACAGCCTATAATATAAATATATGACCCAATAAATTTGCTACATTACGGATTTAGTAGTAATAATTTATTTTTTATGCTCCAGGACACAATATGGTTTGTTCCGATAATACCATTCTAGCATTGGGCTAGCATTTTCAAAATTCTGCAAGTTCATTTTGAAAGATACTTAGATTTAAAATGTGCTTCATTTTTCGTGATATGGGTAATTAAAATATTACTTTAGAATGGTTAAATAGTCAGAAATATGCCGTAATGCAATTTGAATGTACTTCACCCCCCCCCCCTCCTCAAAACACGATGGTTTTTCCCATCATGGATGCCATTCACTGACGGTAAATATCGTTGCTCTTAAACATTCAAACATATATATTTGTGCTTTAGGTTTGTATCATTCAGCTCTTATAATCTTAAAAGACGTTTAGATTAAACGTTTGTGTGCAAAATAGTGAAATGATAGCTACCGTAATTTTAATTTAAGAGTAATTTAGGCAGTTTGGGCCCAGCCAGCTCGCGCTCTATGAAGCAGATCTGCGTGTGCATGTATTTGGGTGCGTGCGTGCGTGCTGGCCTGAGGTTTTAATGTGAGTTTGTGTTAGAGAGATAACAGAAAAACACAAACGGGAAATAGAGCTGGACGCCAATGCATGTGACTCTCATCTCATCTCATTGTCCACGCTGTTCATCTTTGATGTCTCAGGCCATTCAGACAGTGCCAGGTCTCTGCTGCCACACAGCATTATCATGAGTGAGTTAAAGGACTGTCCACCACTCAAATACTACGACTTCAAGCCCGTCGAGCATGTGAAGGTGTGTCCCCGCTACACGGCTGTGCTCGGCCGCTCAGAGGACGATGGCATCGGCATCGAGGAGCTGGACACCCTGCAGCTGGAGCTGGAGACGCTGCTGTCCTCGGCCAGCCGCCGCCTCCGAGCCCTGGAGGAGCAGAGACAGGTGAGAGAAAGTTGGGGACCTCCCCCATCTTCATTCATTTTTATTTATTGTGTGTCAGGTTTTCATTTCAATACGTTGTCTGTGATTGAATCCCAAATGAAGACATAGGGGTTACACAGGGACGATGGGGACATGTCCCCAACTTGACTCATGAACTTTTATGAACTCTCTGTTACTCTAATGTTAAAGTATGCAGGATAAGAACAAAAAAGCAGTTCAACTTCTCATCTAAGGTTGATTTATCATCTTGCATATTTCCCTATTATCATAGGATGATGATAAATATTGGGGACAATAAACTATTGGCCTATCCAGCTATATCAGTATCTATCTTTGACCTCACCAATCCCCACTTACTTTGCCTAAAATTGCATATGTTGAAGACTGAAAAATGTTTTGTGTGTTCTGTGCCCTAATGTCTCCACCACTTTCAGCCCAAAGTGACACCCTTGGTTTACATTGCCTCCTTTGTTTGTTGCTGTTTGTAACTACCCCTGTGCTGCGTCTCAGATTCTCACAGACTGGCAGGACAAGAAGGGAGATAAGCGCTTCCTGAAGCTGGGAAAAGACCCAGACCCTGCTGCCACTTCTCGCCACAAACCAAAGAAGCAGAAGTTGGACGGCAAAGGCGGTCATGGGCCAGGTCCAGGTCCTGGCAGACCCAAATCAAAAAATCTGCAGCCTAAAGTCCAAGAGTATGAATTCACAGACGATCCACAAGACATTCCCCGCACTCCTAAAAATGATGCACCCAACAGGTCAGCAACAACAGCCCCTCAAAATATCTCTCAGTCTCTGGTACACTGTGTTTGCTTTGCCTCAGTGTTTACCCTCTTTTCTCATTCAGTCAAATCAGAAATTATTCTCTTTTTTTATTTCAGATTTTGGGCATCAGTTGAGCCATATTGTGCTGATATCACGAATGAAGAGATTCGATTGCTAGAAGAGCTTCTGAAACCCCCGGAGGATGAAGCAGAGTATTTCAAAGTATGACATAAAAATCCATGTACCTTGTTATGTTATATATCTAAATTCACTCATAGCAGGGCCAAAATTCTGTGTGTATTTACTGCATCAAATAACCTGTATGATTTTTAAATGTGTGTTGATTTTTGATACCATCTTTGTTATCTGTAGACGCCTGCATTGGGGAAACACTACTCTCAGAGGTGGGCTCAAGAGGACCTGCTGGAGGAGCAGAGGGAAGGAGCACGAGCCAACGACAAGAAAAAGAACCTGATGGGGGGGCCGCTGTCTGAGCTGGATGCAAAAGGTGAAGGAAGACTGCAGGCTGTGCCTTTAAATGAGTGAAGATGGGTTAGTTTGCTCCTGGAGTTAACATGTGTATCTATCTTAATGCTCATCTTTCTTTTGAAATACTGTAGATGTGGACTCCCTGTTGAAAAAGTCAGAGTCCCAACATGAATCTCCAGAAGATGGATGTCCTTTCGGTCCTCTCACACAGCGTCTGCTTCAGGCCCTTGTAGAGGTCAGTATGTTGTAGATTTAGTATTTTGTCAAACATCCAATAATGCATAGAAGCTTTTAAAAATACAAATTACTAATGAATGAGATGCAGCACATGAAATATGTGAACACACTGAAAGATGACCATAATTGGGGAGATTTTTTTTTCTGTTTTGTTCCAGGAGAACATAATATCCCCCATGGAGGATTCTCCTATACCCGACATTTCAGGGAAGGATGCTAATGATGGCGCTGGGACTTCTCCTCGAAGCCAAGGAAAAGCTTTTAGGTATTTGTACAACACTTAAAAGCTGAGGGAGGCAGTTTATTTTTGGCTTCACTGGGCAAAAGCTCCATAACAACCTTTAAGCAGTGGTGAAAACAGCACTGAAAGTCTGTACTCAAGTAGAGGTACTGTTACATTACTCAGTACTCAATTATAATTTTAAGAGTAACTAAGTAGATTACATACTGCATTGCATATTTAAGTAAAATTACACACTTAAAAAAGTACTCAAAAGTCATTCAATTACAGTAATTTGAATAGCTGTAATTGGCTACTTCCACTCCTGCCTTTAAGCATAATCTAATTCTTTTGCTCTGAGAGAAAACGAGACTTCTGCTCCTCCTCTTGGCTCCATTTTCAGGCTTTAGAAAATCTAATCCATGATGGGAGACTTTGACCAATCGCAGGTCAGTAACATAGTTGATTGTTGAGTCTGTTTACAACCTGGGAATGATACTTGGCAATCAACTATCTTTCTCCAGATTCAGTTACTGAACCTTTACTTGATGTGCAGGATGTCAGAGGCACCCATAAATATATAACACAGATGCTGTATCAGGCTTGAGAAATGTGTCTCTGTTGCCGCCATCTTGCTGTGGGATTCTAATCTGTTTTACCAAAAGAAATGCCTAAACCAAGCAACAGGAAATAACATTTAACAGGTGAGAAGTTCTTTTACAGATGGGACTAATTTGATATCACAATAAGTCCTTCATCTTTTAAGCTAACTATGTTAGGTAAAGAACAAAAAGATGAACAGTTTTTATAAACGTAACATCACATCTTCTGTCTTTCTTTTCTCCCTCCAGTGTTCCTCACACACGTTCTCTGGAGGCTAGGATCAAAGAGGAGCTGGTGGCCCAGGGGCTACTGGACTCTGAGGAGCGACCAGGACCAGGAGGAGACTCTGAGGACGAGGTCCTGGCAGAGCTGCAGAAGAGACAAGCAGAACTCAAAGCCCTGAGTGCTCACAACAGAGCCCGTAAACAAGAGCTGCTCCGGTGAGGACAGATACCAACTAAAGAAATAATTACCATAATATAAATTGTACACCAACTAAAGTTTGTTCAGTGATCATCTGTTGACGTCAACTTTTTATTTGCTGCTGCCTCACAGGTTAGCAAAAGAGGAGATGCGCAAGCAAGAGCTGAGGCAGAGAGTCAGGGTGTCTGACAATGAGGTCATGGAGGGATTTCGACGAATCATGGCAGCCCGGCAGAAGAAACGCACTCCGACCAAAAAGGAGAAGGACCAGGCCTGGAAGGCACTGAAGGAGAGGGAAAGCATCCTCAAACTACTGGATGGATAAAAGAAGAAACAGTTTGTGTCCGTTTTTTTTTATCCAGAAAAAAACAAAACAAAACAACAACCGCTGGAAGCAAGAAGATGAACACGGATTAGAACAGCTGTGACAGCTGTTACATGGTCAGTGAACAGCTGTATATCTATAATGGTTTATGATACAGTTTACTGCAGGTCTGCGTGATTTCAGTAGGGATGTTTCTGTAGTGGTTTTCATGTCATGAACAGCAGCAAGTCATTGGATCACTAACATTTAGTATGCATCAGAGACTTTTTTTGTTGAATCTTTTTCTTAGTTCAATTTTTATGTTTCTTTTTATTTTGTTTACCGTTGTAATGTTATGAAAACAACACACATGAATGTTTGAATAAATCAGTACCACTTAAAGACTTTTCGTCTGTGTATGAAATGTGTGTTCTGTTCTTCAGTGCAGACGATGAGCCCTCCAGGGACACGCAGGAAAACACACTTCTGCTACCGATTCAAATATGGTTAAACACCATAAAAGAAAAGGTCAGGAGTACTCTACAGGTCAAACAAGTGTAATTAGGGATGTCCCGATACGATACCAATATTGCAGCCTTGAGTACTGGCCGATACCGATATCGATCCGATACGATATCAGCACGAATCATACATACTTTTATTACTTATTTTGTAGTGTGGAATGTTAGAAAAGGCTTGATCAAGTGATGTTACTCAAACAGAGAACAATAGTCAGCAACCAGAGTCACCTATGGATAAAAGTACTGGAGCGGAAAATGGACTGCTTATCTGAGCGCTTATATCAGAGATTTTAGATGCAGTCCGATAAAATCCGATACTCGTTTTTTGGCTGATATCGGACCGATATCCGATATCAATATCGGATTGGGACACCCCTAAGTGTAATGAATGTGGTCTGGACACAAAAGTTTAAAAAGAGAAACATCCAAGGCACTCTTCTGGCAGAAAAATCCTTTATTTCGACAGCTATTTCATGGTGACATTTTAACATCAACAATGCATTTACCTGTTAAAATGAGCTGGGGTTACAACCCACATGTAGTGGGTGTAACCCTCAGCACAGTTTCCCTCTGTGTAGGTACAAGATGATTGCCAACACTTGAACAAAGGCCCTTTTACACAACCTGTTCAAGATGAGACTGTTGTGCTGTTATTGCGCTTTGCTGCCAGTATAAAAGTTACAGACATTAACTTTTGACAGAGGTGATCTCAGGTGACAAGTGCAAAGTATGACCACTAGATGGCTCTACAATACCTTTACAAGAAATACATAATGCTAATAATTACACATCATTTAATATATGTATGTTTTGTTGTGTTGCTGTGTTGATGGCCATACCTCCACAGTACATAGATGGTAAGATGTTACTAACTTTTAAAACCAAGGGCAGTGGCAGGGTCCTTTTTCCTGAACATGACACAATGCCAGACTTGGTCTACATAAAGCCTAGTGCTGCACTAAAGTGTCAGTGATGTCAGTTACAGTTTTTCAGTTTTTTCTGCACCACAAAAAACAAATGGACCTTTTCTTGCTTCTGTTGCTGAGTTGATGTGCTACTAAAAACTGGTTTTAATCACATTCATGCTCCAAAAACAGCATCTAGAGAGGTAACCCAAAGTTCACCATATTTTTCATCTGTGGATGCCTGTGTCATACAGTAGACACCTGTTTTTACAGCAGTGTGTAATTTTGACTTTCGTTTTGTTTTTGTGCATCACACAATAAAGGCCAAATGTGCAAATATGTAACAGCACAGAAGAATTTCTACGGTTATGTTTCTAAGTTTTTGAAAAGATGGGTTTTGTTTTATTCTTTTACTTATTATTTTTCTAAAGTTATTTATGTACATTGTTTCCACTTTATGTTAAAGTCAATATCCTGGTATTTGGATGCAATTATTTGTTTTTTTTCGTTCTGTCTCTTTTTCCCTTTCCAAGTAAACATGTTAATAACACCATAGTCCTCCTCTTTACAGAGTCACCACTAGATGGCAGTCATTGTCTTTTGACTGATCTGGCCCACAGAATTTACATAGTTAAGGGCCTGTGGTTGACATTAACCCAACACAGTGTGTGTGAGATTGGAGTGGTGTGTGTCCAGTCCTCGCTTGAAAATGTCCTCACTGATCTTGATCCCAGGATAAAGCAGGAGACTGTGTGTCTCACAGTGTGCAGCTGTGTGTGTGTGTGTGTGTGTGTGTGTGTGTGAGGGTCACACAGTTCACAACAGTCACACTTCTCTCTCACCAACCATCACATGGTCACAAACATATCATAACATATATATCTATGCAGTGAAATGTCATCTCCTCATTGGTTGTTTCACTCAAGACATTGCGACGTTCAGAATCTTCAGGCTTTGGCATTACAAACTGGAGATCAGAGCTACCATCATACCTGCTACACTGTAAAAAAAAAAAAAAAAAGTTTATACCTTCAAAAGTTTTGCTGACCTATACTCTTTAGTTGAGATAATTTAAACTTGAATCATTGAAGTTTAGCAACTAAAAAAAGTTCAAAAATTGGTTGCAGTGAGATGCAAACCTATTTTGTCTTTTTTAAGCCCCTGAAAAATCAAATGGTTAATTTGAAAATATTAAAATTTTAACATTTACTTTTACTTCGATGAATTTACTCAATATTGGTTTAAATACAATATTTTGAGTTTAAAAAATTCAAAGCTATAAACTCATCTTTAAAAAGAACATAAATGATCTCAACAAGAGATTAGGAGTGATTAAAACGTTTTCAAAAGAATTTGAGTTGGGCTCAAAACTCAAAAATCAATTGCAGTCTTTTGCCTTGAAATTCTGAAATTTCTCGGCTTTTTTCCTTCTGATAGCGTGATGTCATAGGTATTTAGAGAAATTCCTTTTTTTAAAAATATAATAATATAAGGTAGCACCTAACTGTACAGCTGTGTTCATTTTAAAACAGATATATATTTTTTAAATTTATGGTAATTTTTTGTTTTATATTTAAGATTGATTTGACATGCAGTAGGCCTACTTGTTTCTTTTTCCTTTCTCTTACTATGTAAGAGCAAATGCAAATGCCTTGTATGTGAAAACTGGTAATAATCCTGATCTGTTTCTTAATTAGGATACTATAGGATAACATAGCCAGACCTATATGCACAAGTATGATTTTCTACATGTGTGTACAGAATATGCCGTTAAGGCAAGACCCTAGTTGGACAATAATACAGCTAAACCTTTTCAGTAAAACACAGATTTAAAATAAAAGCTCAGGTTTTGTGTCCTTGAACAGAGCTCGCAGCTCCAACAATGGCCCAATCACCGTGTAAAACCCCCCCAGTCTACGCAAATTCATAATGCCATCAGCCCGTGTGTATGAAAGCTTTAATAACATGCAGACCTATTGAATCCTCCTCACAGGTGAATGAGAGGCTGAATAGATAGTTGTGGCGGCCCCTCGAGGCTGGGCGTATCACACCGCGCCTTTGTTGCATTTGTTGTCATTAGACCTAAACTGAAGGGCAGGTGGGTTTTGTTGATACACTGCTCATACACACTCAATGATGCTCGTCCGCTGTTTGCACATCACGTATTGAGCTGTTTTTTAAAGGCTATAGCCAGACTCCCTTTGACAACCCAGGTGGTGTGTCCCTGAGGGATCCAACTTCAGCCTCAGCTCAGCTCGGTCACGTAGCTCCCTCTCCTCTGCCCATGTGAAATTCAGCTCCGTGGTGAGCTTCTTCACTCCTCTTTGTCATGGCCTGTAAACCTTTACGGCTGTTTAAGAAGAGGGCTCTCCACTGGAGGGTCTGAGTAAATAACTTGAACTTCACTGTCCTGGTGTAAGACATGCAGCGGCTGAATGTCTGGAAGCTTTTTCTCTGTCTCCTCAGGTAATTATGAGAGGATAATTCTCTACTTGCACAATGTAGTGTGATGTATATTGTATATGAACATCTGTTTATTTCCTGTAAACCTTTTAGTAAAGTTAGCTTTTTCCTCCTTAAGTGAGTAGGTTTACTCTTCATAGTCAGCTTGGCACATATAACAGTATTTCTGTTCATTTTGCATTAAGTGTTTTTGAGCATTTTGATTATCACCTCAGTGTCTTACATAACCATGACCAACATTAGCTAGTTGGCCAGCATCATCATCTTCACTTGAACTTGACAGAAACAAAACTTGCCAAAAACATCTTAGCTTGTCTTTCCACTGCTCCAACAATCACCAGCTCTGGTTCGGTCAAAATAAACTCTTAATTCACTGCTTAGATATTAAATTTTCACCAGAAGAAGAGCAAGGAAGAGGACACACATCAGAGAGGCAGCGGGAGAAAAAATTAGTACAGCAAGGTAACCAGATTTCCATTTCAGCAGTAAATATCCATTGTTATTATCTATGAAATAAAAAAGGGGGACAATTCTTGCTTCATATATAGAATACTCAAAGAAAATGATAGAACAACAATGGTTCATTATAGTATATATCATCTAGCCAATACTATAGATAAAAACATGCATAGATTTCATGTGTACAAGACAGAGACAGAGCAAAAAATGTGGACATCTCCATGGACAGCTCCAACCAAGGACAGGCCACCAAAAATGGGGTACTGTTCCTGGAGAAGGGGGGCATTTGGTTACCCTAGTGTACACAGAATATATTTGCTTCCAATGATGTGAATTAAGCCTTTATTCCAACAAAACCACAGCTGGGATTTTGGTGACTTTTTCTGTTTCTGTCGAGTTTGAAAGAAGATGGCAATGTTGGCTAGCTAGCTGACAGCTACGTAAGTTACATAAGACACCATGGTGATTATTCATATAAAACAAACACTAAATACTATTACCAGTGTGATCCAAGCTAACTTACGGATGGAAGTTTGTAGGCAAATGTAAGGAAGTAAACATGCATGTGTGCAATGTATGAAATGGATATACATCACACGAAATTGTGCAGCTGGAGAATTCAAATGTAAATACAGGAAGCATTTGTACTTGGTTACTGTGCTTAAGTAGAGTTTTTAGGTATCTGTGCTTTACCTGAGTATTTGTTTTTCTGACAATTTTTTACTTTTACTCCCTGCATTTTAACACAAATATCTGTACTTTTGACTCCTTTCATTTTAAAAACAGGCACAATACTTTAGTTTTAATGAAACTGACAGGACTTGTTGATTACTTTTATTTTCCATCATTGTGCATCACCTTCCCAATATGAAGACCAATTTCAGCATAAATGGATGGGACAGTAACACACAGAACAGACAATTCCTCTGTCTACCCGTCTGTGTATCTTGAGTGACAGACATAACAGGACAAAAACAAAGCAAGATGTAACGAAATGAGAGAGGCAGACTCGACAGCAGGGAAAAGGTGAGATAGAAATGGTAGAAATGTCCTACAGAAGGCAACTGTTTTACTTTTACACTTAAGGAGCCTGTACTTTTTCACTTTTACTTGAGTACAGAAGTTAAATCAGTACTTTTTTACACAAGTATCTGTATGTCTACTTAAGTAAAGAATGTGTGTACTTTCACCGCCTCTTAAATACAGGGCTGTCATGTGGGCAGGCTGCGTGTTGTGCATTATGTGTTTACATGAGCACACACACACATGCATCTGTGCTGCTATCACTCCTGATCTCCTGTCAGTGGGGGCCTTTCTGTCCATTGGCTCTTTGTTTTACCAGTTTGTCCGAACTATGTTTCTTTCTCTGGGGCTCTCCTCCTACTCCACCTCCGTCTCTGCGTTCCTGAGCTGGCACAGAGCATGGACGGAGAGAGGCTGACACACACACACACACACACACACACACACACACACACACACACACACACACACACACACACACACACATAGGGGTAAAGGGATTTAACATAAATCTGTTGATCGTTTGTCCTAATGCTATGTAAGCTTTCATGCTGAATTGAGATTGCATGTGTGACAGAGATACAGACAGAGGTTGAGACAGCTGCTGAGGACGGCTGGTCCACTGAGAAGACCCTCTGTCCAGCCAGGCCACGCCTCGGCTCTACTCCCGCACAGAGAACTATTGTCTTCAGCGCTGCTTCCACTATTCTGATGTCATGGTTTGTTCTTCCCCAGAGGGCTGCGGTTGCTGTTGTGCTAAAACTTGATGGACCTTTTAGCCCTTTAGCAAGTCAGAGATACAAACGACTGCATGGATGCATGGTGAGACAAGTCATTGCATATACAAAAACACTTCTGTGCTCTCACCTCTTCAACCCCTCCTTTACCTTGGTTTGAATCTCATTTGCCTCTCATTTGCATGGCAGTTGATGCTTTTCTTGTGTGACTCCAGAATTTGGCAGCTCACATGCAAATCTTTCTGCCTCATTCAGCCCCACCTGCCTGACTTTGCTCATCGGTGAGGTAAAGATAAAGATTCTTGGGTCCCCTTTTTCGGCTTGTTATGCCTCCAGGGTATTTTGTACAAGATAAGCACAATAAGCCACAGATGAGCCCTTCATTCTCAGTATTACAAGAAAAAAAAAACAGTCAGACAAGTGTAGTCTGCAAGTTGTAAGGCCGTTGTTAGCTGTGCAACTCTGTGGATGGCGATGCCAGTGTAGGTACCAGATGTGCTCAGCCTACAAGATCTGCTGGGGGTCGTTGTATATTGGAAAGTACAGTGTTTGCATACAAACAAACAGAACTCATGACACAAAGCTCAAGTAATTTAACCACTGTAATGTTAATCTAAAAGCAATTGACAAAATTCTTATAAATTAAATTAGTTAACATTAGCTAACAACCCCAGACATCAAATATTATACTTATAAAATGATCAAAGGTTATACAACTAATGTTAGGTTTTAGTAAGTTCTGTCACTGGTAAGCTTTAATGGACAAAAAATATATCACAACCAATGTATTTACACATGACATGTCCACACTTTTCTATGCACAGCCAAACTGTGTGCCTCATCTGTAAGTACAGGACCCCATGCAGATCAGGCACTTTGATGGACAGTTGGTTGATCAGTGTTGTCCAGACTGAAATATCTCAACAACTAAATTAGCTGCCATGAAATGCTGTCATGGTCCCCAAAGGATGAGACCTACTGATTTTTTGGAACCCTGGATCTGAGAGCTGCCATCTTACGCTGGTGAAGTTATTTGAAGTCACAGTTTGTGCAGTAGCGATCCATGTTGGAGCCTCACTTTCAAGTTCCTGCCCACACAGCTGGCTGACTCAATCGCAAGCAGAGCTCAGCTGTCATATGGCATGAATCCCTGCATCATGTATCATCAAATAACTAATTAAACTAAACTGATCAGGAACATGAACACTTAAAAGAACTACCTAAAATGACAGAAATCATCTTTGGGAAAATATTTCTATATTACTTTTAGTATTTTATATATTACTTGACATGTTCTTTTATGTTTTAGTTTGGCCCATGCCCCACCTATTAGCATCTGGGAGGCAGGATTTATGACTTGTAACTTATGTCCTGCTTTGGCAAGGGTCTGCGTAAATTTCCTTATCAGAGGGTTTGAGCGTAGGCTCTGTGTGGACATCCACACATCTCCAGTCTGGGCTAGATCACACTCCCAAATGGACACGTACACGGGCCCCTATTAGCTCTTTTTATTTCACTTTTTTGAGTCTGCTTGGAGGATGTGTTCCACACATGTGCAGTAGATCTGTGTCTGCATAATCAGCATAGTGGCTGTGGGGACAAGCCAATGCTTTCACAACAAATTTGGGGTACGTGGATGTCTGCATAGAGCCTAGGCATACACCCTCTGATGACAAAATTTACATAATGCAGACCCTTGCACAGCCTCAAACTGTCTGTCGTTGCCTTGCGAATTTGCCCACGACTTGTCCGTGTGTCCATCACAACAATCTACGGAATACAATCTGCGCATGTGCACATGTCTGCCTTCAGTCTTATGATCTATGATGAGGCCAAGGTTGGAAAGTGATTATGTTCATGGCATTTAGAGGTGGTAAGCAAAATTGAATCCGACAACATCTGGTGAGATCAGGATTAGGGGCCTGAAGATGAGCATGAGGTACAATTGCTGTCACACCCAAGACCTACAACACACTATAATGAGTCGTTAAAGCTCAGAGGGGCAGTTCTCAGCCCATGTTTGCTGAAGGTTTTTATGAGTCTTGACTCAGTCTTTTTTTAAAGGCTCAAGTCATGCCAAGTCTTCGACCAGCCCCCATCCAAGACATTTTTTTTCTTCCTCTTTTTCACCTCTGCCTCAGCAGCACAGTCTCAAGAGAGCTGGCTCGGTGCCATTAGTGTTTGACTATACTTTGTTTGAATCACCAGGCGAGATAAGAAAGAGAGAGTTAGGTGGATAAGATGTTGCCATGTTAGAGTGCTGTTTTGTCATTGGCCGTAAATTTGGACAGCAGAGGTCAAAGCTCTTGAGAAATATGCTTCTCTTTGGAGATAAGGCCAGATAGCAGAGGTAGCCTATGTAGAGGGGAACTATAAGAGGGCCATATATGCACATATATCCTACGTCTGCAAACTCAACCATTTTGTATAGTAGGTAAATAGGAGCAACAAGACTGGAGGAGACCCATCAGGTGATTGTGGGCCTTCAGGGGGCCGCCAGCCTCCTCCCCATGGGGCTGGATGGATAACATGCCCCTCCTTGCAGTGTGATGGTGGGGCAGAGAGAGGACACCACCGGCACTCTGGATAATAGTCACTGAGAAAGCGAAGGAGACACAATGAAAAACACTTCTCTCACCACCCACCACTTCTCTGTCGTCCTCCTTCCATCCTCTACCCATCTCTCTTTCGTTTCCTCTGCTCTGTTATTATCACCCAGATCATTATCAGGCTCACTCTCCCCTCACTGCGATGGAGAGGAGGGCCTGCCGCCCACATGGCTTTGATGAGAGATTTCTAACAGCAGCAGCACAGGAGGAGGGGGGAGAAAAACGAAGACAAGAGGCCCAATAAAGTCCATCTAAATATAGAGGCAGCAAGGCCTTTTTTCCCTTGTCCTTATAAAGAGCTGCTGGTGAATCCGGGTGGACCGTCTTCCTCGCTGCACCGAGGGCTGATCACTCCCTCCAGGATAGGGAACATAACTGCTGGAGCATGGAAACACACACTCGTGCACACAAACACACACGTTGTTTTATGAGAGGGAGAGAGAGAGAGGAAAGGGAGCTTAGTGAGTTTTTTCTTTACACGAGAGGGCAAATCATGTTTGGTGGAACATACTAAAATAGGAGAGGTCTGAGGAAACTCCAAACAGAAATGATGGGAGAAATGAGTGATGGGGGGAGGTGAAAGCGATTAGGAAAGAAGATACAGATGAATTTATGGCCAAAAATATCTCAAAGCATGGATTATATATTTAAATTTATATCAACAAGCTTCCGCCCAAATATGCCCCTTTTTGGGCTTCTACTTCTCTCATCCTATCTCACTTGTAGTCATCATGTTTTTCTAAAAGAGATCCATCTTCTAAACTTGGTTCTGTCTTAAAATAAGTTTCATATTTTGGGAAATATGCTTATTTGCCTGCTTGCCATGAGTTAGGAGAAAAATCGATACGACTCTCATGTGTCAATATGAAGCTGCCACCAGCAGCCAGTTAGCCTAGCTTAGCATAAAGGCTGGAAATGGGCAAACAGCTAGCCTGGCTCTGTCAAAGGAAACACAGTCTACTTACAAGGATCTGCAAAGGTCACTGTAAAATGGTTTTGAGATTTTTATGGTTTTACTAAAGTAGAGATGGCAAGAAAAGAGAGTAGACAGAGATTGTAGTGACATGCATCAAAGATCTCAAGTTGCACTGAAACATGTTGCGGTCAGATGGTGTGTTCATTCATAAGCAACAGGGTCGCTCCTGGAGCTCACTAATTAACATTTTATATCTCATTTGTTTGTCAAGTCCATACAAAACAAAAAAAAACAAAAAACATGTAAAAAGAAGTGTGAAGTGTAAAAACATATGTATTGTAGATTTATATGAGGCTGTTGCCGTTTACATCAAAGCAGTGGATCATGTCCTATTGCTTTTATCATGTAATTTTGTGTAGCTGAGTTGAAAAAAAAACATTCATACCAGTCTGACCTGACCCCTTTTGCTCTGTGTGCCTAAAACACTTAAGCAAGCTTGGCACCTGTGGAACTTCCTCCTTTCACATAGATATAATCACATCTCAAGGTAGATAAAGTGAGTAAAATGCTAGTTAACTAGGAAGCTAGTCTACATCAATCAATAGCTAAGTAGTTAGCTATCCTTTTGCTAAATGAGCTAACTTAACATGTGACTATGTTGCTTTTACAGGAAATATTTTGTTATTCTTTAAATTTTGTTTTTCTTTTCAAGATGATCCTAGCACATAGCACACCAGGAAACAGGAAGGGAAAAAGTTGACTGAAGTTCCACCGTGTACCATGCTTGCTCAACTGTGACTGATGCACAGAGGAAAAAGGGTAGTCGATGGTAGTTATATCTATAAAGTCTAACATGAACAGTTATAGAATTTAGCTAATTAGTAATAGCTATACAAAAGTAGAGAAGTTTGACTAACGGGAGGCTTTCCTATTCTTCCTCTTGTGCCCGAATTTTGTTAATGCAGCAAATATGCAAGGATATACAGTGCAATAAAATCCATGAGTAAATATCCTTGTGAACTTTTACATGTTAAAAGAAAGTGGTTGCTAACAAGTGGCTTAATGAGACTAAAGTGGTTGTCGCGGACAATAAACATCATCATGCCGAACACTACAGTCACCACCACTTAGTCACTTAGTGGTGTTGACGTGAAGTCATGCAACCGTGGTGTAGTTCGTTTGTAGCCTAATGTTGACTGTTTTCTTCTGCCAATTGCGTTTAAGCTTCAAAAATCAGAAAAATGGTGTTTGTATCCTAAACCTTTGCTTGCAACAGCGTTAATTTTTTGTACTCATCCAAAATCCAGTGGAAAAATTTCCTTTTTTTCCTTTTTGCGGAGGGTTCTTCTTCTGGGTTGGCTTCCAAAAATATGTTATCCCTGTAGCACGCTATTTCTTGCATAGCGAGCATCTGCTGGTTGTCTGGCAACCGCTTGACAAGATTCCAGATTATGTTTTTTCCAGATTGATGTTTTTGTATGGATTAATTAATGAAAACAAGACATAACGTCTTAATTTTCAGGCTTGGGTAGTTTGTTACGGTTGGGCAGATCCAGGCTAGCTCTTTCTCCCCATTTACAGTCTTTGTGCTAAGCTAGGCTAACCAGATGCTTTCTGTAGCCTTATGTTTCCAGTGTGGATAAAGCAGATTGAAAAAAGTCAAATGATTAAAAAAAAAGAAAAAAGAAAGACCACTTCTTTCTCTAATGACAAAGGCAATTCTCTTTGCAAAGTACCATTTTGTAATTTTTATCTCTGTGGCCTGAGGTATTATATTGTCGCATTGTTGGTCCATCCAATTCTTGTGAATGTGATATCTCTACTCTTTGACTTAAATTCTTCAAACTTGGCTCAAATGTTCATTTGGACTCAAGAGCAAACTGATTAGACTGTGGTGTTCAAAAGTCACTGTGACCTCATGTCTGTCCCATTCTTGTGAACACATTATCTCACAAACGCCATCAGGGAATATATTCAAATTCCTTTCATCAAAAAAGATTATGTCTATCACTGGAAATTTTTCACTGGAATCAGACATGTCAACATACTGATGACTTCCATTTTGCCAAAAATACACCTGGTACCTTTCATTTAATTATATGAGTCAGACATTGGTGTACAGTGGTGGTTGTTTGCAAATGACAGGTTCCTTGTTCCACCTGAAAGAGAGTTGAAGCTCACCATTTGAAGGAAAAAAAGCCTAATGGAAATGATCAGGCTGTAGTCAGCTACATAAAGGTAACCTCTTCATCGGGACCTTCTCCCTCATGACAAATTAACAAATGCAACAGCTGTGCCATCAAGTGACTAATGTGATTTACTCCCATATCCTACACACTGTTGCTGTCTGTCTGAAGTGCAGTTATCACTGACGGCCTGTTCTGTTTTCTGCTGTTTTTGTGGTCTGTGACATCGGCAGCTGCTCTCTACCATTAAATAACAACATACAGGCCATGTGCTGGTTAACACAGCCCACAGATAGACATGTTTCAACAGGAGACACAGAGGCAGGTCACTTTTAGTGTACTTACTCACACAGATATGTTTGTTACGTTCTGCGTGAAGGAAACAGGAGGTCATTTTCACAGCTGTCCTCGTATGCCAGCGGTGACAGCGAAAGTTCAGAAGTCAAAAAGGGGAAAAAAGGTTCACTGTGCCTTTTAAAATCCTAGTTTACACCTGTTGCTCACTGTCCCCTGCGGTGTGTGTGTTTGTGGCCACACACGCTGAGGCACTCATGGACTAACGCACACAAAGTGGTTTCACCGTGGCTGCCTGAGTTGAGACCCTGCATCAAAGGCAAGCAGAGAAAACCAGAATAACATCACACACGTACACACACTCACACACTGGGCATCAGCGCTTGTTACATAAGACCTCCTCTTCGACACACATAGACAACTCCACAGCACAGTCTGACAGAGTCAATGTCAAACTCTGCATGAGAGACAAAATGGGTATAATTCGTGCATGACCACTCAGTGGCTGTGTGTGCGGCTGAAGTGGATTGATCTGTGTGTGTGTGTGTGTGTGTTTGAGTGTGTCAGTTTGTGGTCATGAAAGCCCCGCTGAGAGAGGAAGCTCAGCTGTCAGAAGTTGTCAGGCGCTGGGCCTCTGCTTCTCTCTCGTTCTGTGCTGATCCTGTTGTAGTTAACCTCACCCACCACCCCTTCCCTTCCCTCTTTCGTTCTCTCCGCTTTTCTGCCCCCCAACAGAGGCTGTCTGGGTTTGAGGTCGAGGTGGAGGCGCTCGTTTGTACAAGCGTGTTGGCCAGAGATAAGGAAATGTGGCACAGGACCAACAAACCTCCCTCTGGGCTGAACATATTACAAACACACATACACACGGCAAAGAAGAGTCCGAAATATTGTGGTCAAAGGTCAAGACATTTATCCCGTGGTATGTGGAATCGATATTATAAACTCTGACCTCTCCTCACCCCTGGATTTAGCACTTCTGTCCTACTTGTCTTCTTGCACTGCTCTGTCTCACCCCATGCAGGGTGTTACCCATGCTACATTAGCTGCTCTTGTGCACAATGACACAGAACAAACACCCTCTCTCTGCAGAGCTCGCTCAACGTTTGGTGAGGGAGAAATCATTTCTGTGTGCATGCCGACACTGGCAGACTGGTGTGGCGTGGTGTGAAAAGGACATGAGGAGAGGATGTGAGGCTGAAAGCGTCTGTGGCGCCTCAGCTCAGTTTGCTGTTGTGGGGGTTGTGGGGGTTGGATAGAGGCTGTTGTTGAAAGGAGTGTGAGGGGTGTCAGGACTTGTGATTGCAGCGCAGCTCTGATGGGCCTCCCCAGGCTCTGAAACTCAGATCACATTACAGAATCAGGGACTTGGATGCTCAGAGGGAAGGTGCAAAGTTAAAGGTCCGGTGTGTAAAATTTACAGGGGTTTACTGGCAGAGTATGGGAAAAATTGAATACAGTATTCATAAATATGATTCCATTAGGGTATAGAGTCAAAGTCCCTCTCCTTCTGGTGGACCAACATGGGACCTTACTACAGCTAATTTTCAAGTCAAAAAAAGTCTAACTGTTGAAGAAAAAGTAGAACTGTTGAAGTATAAGACATTAAAGAAAGACTACACACTCAACAGCCGCAAACATGACATCATGACTTTCCCCTTCCAAAAGCTTAGTCTTAGTTAGCTGCAGAGGCTACAATGTCTGTGTGTCCTCGTATCAGGATGTAGTCACATGAGCGAATCTTGCTTGTTCTGTTGCTTTCCGGCGAAAGGACCTTGTAACAACGTTACAAGGGACAGTGATGTTAGTGTTCATGACATATATTGAGTGAGACAAAAGATGTAATTCACAGAGCAGTTTCTTACAAAACCAAAATAAACTACAACAACATCATATGTGTACTTTGTGACACAATTCAAACAGGACTATTTGTCTCTTGCTGCTCACTGACTATTGTTTATATTTTTTGCCATGGGGTACACCAGAAGGGGAGGGACTTTGGCTGTCTATAATCACTTGAAAACAAGAATTGTTGTGTTTTTCGTTACCTTAGAAGGAGATGTGTAGATGTACAGAGAGAGCGAGTCATAGGTTTTGTGGACAGCACAGGTTCTCCTGCCTGATTAGAACTGGAGGGAGAGACGAGGTGTTCAATCTAGCTAACTGCTAGATGCCGTTAAATCCTACACACTGTTCCTTTCTGTTCTAAGAGAAAGTATGTCACTGGTACATGCAGTGTAATGTAAAATACAGCCTCATTTCCCATCATGCCTAGAGCTGAACTGAGTGGTTTGTTACAAAATGCAGGTGTTACTTTCTGTTAGTGTTTTTGCATATTCAGAACGTGGTGGTTTATCTTGGTAATTGTTATTTTTGTGCTGGTTTATAGATTTTTTTCTTGATGCTGCCTGTATTTTACATTTTTTTGAGAGGTTGTCACTTGAATGTCTTTAAGGGGCGGATATCACCACCCCTTACTCTTCCTGGTTCTCATTTCATACAGCGTGCCACAATACTTTATTTTTTTAATTTTTTTTCCCCCAGAGCCATCTGGTGAACCCCAGAAGTCATCTTGTGACCCTCTAAAGGATCCCAGGTTGAGAGCCACTGCTTTAACTCACATAGATTAATACATAGACTGCAGCCCACAGATGCGTAGTTAATTGAGACACACTTAATCACCTCACTTCATTCAGAGAGCAACCTGTTCCAGCTGTTGTCATGACTGCCTTTTCCTGTCTCACCAACTAATAAACCCTCTTCAATCCCATTAACTTTGATAAACTTTGCCTCAAGTATCAGTCCTGTATGGACCTCTATCTCCTCTGGCTCTTCTCATTATCGCCAGGCCCAGTTTAAGTGCCAGAAGGAGCGGGAGGTGTGAGAGTGACGTGTAGGGCCATTGGAGCAGCTGATAGGATACAGGCCTGTTGTTGGATAAGCGCTTGTTTCTGCCAGGGCCCTGAAAACTCACACTGCTCCAGAAATATCTCAATCTTTATCACACTCAGACTCCGCAGTCCTGGTTGTTCACTTTCTTCAGTTTCCAGTAGCATTTTTATTGACTTGCAAGAGATACCAAGCTCCTCGCTCCTAAAAATGTCCAGGTGTTATAAGTTATGGTCAATAGAGCAGGCTATGTGCAGTATTTCAGAGATCATTTCTCAAAACAAGCAATAAATACTGATGAACATACACTAATGTTTTTTTGTTTTTTTTTCGGTTTTAGCATCAACCACTTTCTCGTTCCACTGAATATAAGATGAAGGTGCATTGCATCCTTATAAGGGAGTCTGATGGGAAAGAAGCTGTGCAAGTGCATTTTTTGATGGCCAGAAAAACTCTTATAGTTAAAGGTCCAGTGTGTAAGATTTACTGGGATCTATTAGCAGAATATGGCAGAAATAGAATATGTGTGTTTTCATTACTTCTTTCGTGCATATGTAAAGCAGTGTCAGACTCTCTTTCATGGACACCACCATGTTGCACTGCCATGTTTACACTGAAATGCTAAAAGGACACCATGTAACTTTTAAACAAAGAAATAGCACAAGGAAAAGTTGAATTCATAGGAAATCAAATGCACCTTCTCTCAATTCAGTAAACTCTGGGGTTTTTCACTCCTACAGTCTTACTTGGTCTGGTATGACCAGTAGTTTATAGTGGCTAATGTTAGCTAATATTACCTAACTGAGATTGGTGAATTTGTACTATTATAAATATTAAACTCTTACAGTGCATTTTAGCATTTAACCTAAGGGGTTTTGTCTAGATGGTAAAGAGCTTGTGAGAGTGACCCTTTTAAATGAGAAATCTATAATATATTTACCGTAATAAGTCATAAAATGACCATTATATGTCAGCAAATATCAAGGAAACAACACACGAGTTGAAATGCTTCTCTAAAATCAGCGCTGCAGCTGCTATGGCCTACTTTGAAATTCATATTCTGGGCTGGAATAACATTTTGTTTGCCTGTTTCATGTTAATTAGAGTTCAAATTAATACTGAATGTTTGCTGAATGAGTTAGTGTCAGTTTATGAGCCATATGAAATCATTAATAACCTTTTAGAAGGGGTGGATGTTTAGAACAGTTAAATTGTCCAATAAGTTAATGGAGTCTGGCAGGCAGACGGCAGGCGGTGACTAAACTCAAGCTCCAGAGTGTATATTTTCAGGGCAGAGGATTTTTTCATTTAGGATAATGGACTTACCTTTACACTGACAGACAACTGACAGTTATCAGTTATCTTGTTATTGTCAATTTACAATGTTGTGTGCGTCCTGCATTCCTGCAGAGCTCCTGCATCCTGCATAGGTCTGCACAAACAATTGCTGCATATATCTCCTTAAACCCAAACTATGATCTTTCACTAACCCTAGCCAAGTTTTTTTTAATCCCTAAACATAAGCAGCACAACACATTATAAAACATTTAGTTTTCACAATATGCAACTAGAAATACATATCTTGAGTTTCTCAAATGTCTTACGATCTAGACACAACACAATAGCTGTGGCCACAGTGCCTGTTGTCCAGCAAAAGTTACACAGCTTCACTTTAACATACATATTGGACACAATTCTTTGCTACAATGTTCTTTTTCCCCATCAGCCTGCATCCCTGACTAGTTTATGGTACCCTTGCAGTCAAAGCAGCAATTTCACAGGGACAAAGGGACATGTTTATGTAGAAGACGTAGTATATTGGTTTAAGACTGCCTGCCCAGTCTTACTGGCTGAACCAGCTGAATTCTTTGGTGCTCCTTTGAATGATGAGGTTGCTCAGCTTGTTAGAGATTGTTGGCAGCTTGGCACCAGTTGAACTGCTTTTAATCCTTATTTCCTCATTTCTCTCCATCCTGTAACCTTTGTCCAGGTTTGTAGTATCTGTGTGCAGTATCAGAGTTCCTCCTACACTTATTGTAATGCGGGTAAATCTTAAACTTCCAACACATCATCAAGGTAAACAGTACCTTTTATAGCGCCATTCCTCGCGCCATCACGGGATGGGATCATGGTTCACAGCACGGCAGAGGGCAAGGGTTCACTGGTGAGTCTATCAGTTACTGTTTCTCTGAGCTCCAGTTCCCTTTTGCTTACAGTTAATCTCATTTACACACACTTCTCCCAGGGGTGTCACACAAACAATGCTAATATACCAAGTGAAAACAACTATTGTGTCCCTTCAACTAAAGTTCATGACTTCATCTGGGCTTATACTTTTCACTGTCTCTACTTCTTGTTCTGACCCGAGTCTTTCCAGACCAGACCATGTTATCTGAATGAGTTACTGACACAGGAAAAAGCCACAGGAGAGAGCATGTGAAGAGTTTTGGGAGTCTGGTCATCTCGTCTAAGAGCCTGGGTAAATATAGCCTGTATCTGAGACCTATCTGACACCACAGCACCGACAACACTCCCCAGGCCCAGGCAGACCCATGTGGAGTGGGAGAGGCCAGTCAGGTGTAAGATGCTCGGCTTGGGGTTTTAGGGGCCATTTAATAAGGGAGCATTTGCGTGAAATAATGTTAATGCATGATCATCATAGTCCATTACAAAATAAGGAGCTCATAAAACTGCAATTTATGATCCTCTATAAAGCTTGAACTTCCAGTGGAAATTAAACAAGAGGGGCACCGTGAGTGCTCATAACTATCATTTCAAATTTATGTAGTTTAAAAATGAAATGGTACTGTATACACAGCAAGAATGCAGCCACAGCAAAACAAGGCAAAACAAAACTGAGGTCCAAAGCTTTCATTTATTTTTGTAGTTTTGTCAATTAAGCCTAGAAATTACAGTAAATGTTGTTTAGCAGTATGGATGTATACAGAACCTATAAATTTAAGTTTTATTGTACTTACTAATTGAGTGTATTTAACTGTGTAATCATCAATTACAAACCTTTGCATTCTTTCACAACAATGTGTAGCAAACTCTGTCTGAAAAAATTATATGTTAAAATTCAGATTCATTTAAATGGAGGACAACATATTTTTTAAAATAACTACATGAGCGATTACAATGTCTGGTTTTGTGGCTGCAGCCAACTAGCTTAGGCAGGGACCGTTGACACCAAAATCTAAAGTAAAATAAATATTTAGAGTTGTCTGCCCTCTCTCAAATATAAATGGACTAGATAGTGCTCAAAGCACAAAAAGGTACATTTGAAAACTCAACAGAAATGTCTTTTTCCACAAATCATGACCCAGATTCATGTCGGAACTAATTTCTGTCTATGATATAAAGAAAGTAGTTCCTACATGGCTCCACATATATGCTATCTTGTGAATGGAAAAATGAGTACAGAAGTACACATAACGAGGTAGAGCCATAGACTGCATAATGAAGAGGTTGTAATCTTGTTTAATATACGATCTGTGGTTGAAGTAAGTTGTTTCCCCTCGCTGCCTCCTCCGCAGACACAACAGAGACAGGCAGACTGCAGGAGCTCTGCAGCAGCACAGGATGTGTGCAACTTTGTAAACTGACAATAAGAAGCAACGATGAATCCTCCACTGGATCAGCTGTTTATAACTGTCAGTTGTCTGTTAATGTAAAGCTAAGCCTGTTATCCTGAAAATAAAAGCCCACTGCTCGGAAAAAATAAACACTCTGGACAATTAGTTAATTGTCCACCAAACTCTACAACATGTCGCTTAATTTAACAGTTATAAACATCTATGCCTTCTACAAGATTATTAATGATTTCTTGTCAGTCAAAAACAGACACACGTCTTCACTGAAAATTCAAATTCACGCAATGGAGATTTCAAAAGAAGATCCCATGGCTGTCGCATTCTTGTCGAGTGAAGTGAGTACTTCAACTTCATGTGTTTCCTTTCCTTTCCTCTGATGCCACATCATTTTATGATTTATTACAGTAAATATATGACAGATTTATCATTTAAATACTAACATCTAATAGCTAACATAGTAACTTACTAACATTTAGCTGCCTGTGGAGAAGGAGGTCAATATCTTGTCCTGGCAAATCTGTCAGTGTTTGATTGAAATATTAAACAATATAACAAACCCATATGCACAAAGACCAAAATTCCTGGTGCTGTCCTGTTAGTTACACTGGGACCACACTGGCTGTATGTACCTGTGTGTGACGGCCACCTCGCTGAACCCCTGTAGTGTCCACACAGGCAGCGGTTCTGCTTTGGCGCAGCTCCTGCCAGCAACATCTTTCTATGTTGAGTTCGCAGAAGAGAGAAAGAGAAGTAGAGAAAGAAAAAGAGAGTGCACTGGAAAAACACAGCCCTTCACCTAATTTATTCATGTCTGACAGATTCTACACATATAGACATATATATAGACTGTAGTGAGAGGTGTCATGTTGCTGATAGGATGTCGATATGACTGTCAACAGATCATTTTTAAGATCTATTTTTTCTGAGAACGGCGTGGCAAGATGCCATATCTCTATGCAGTGTGGCTGCTGTAACCTGTTAAAATGGGCACTGAAATAAAAAGCGATTATCTTGCTGTCTCTAAGTTGCCAAATGTTGTAAATGGTTGTTGAATTAACTATTGTAAAGAGGTTGTATTTACTACTTAAAAAATGCCAGATAGCATTAGGCTGGCCTGCAGTGGGTTGACTATCAAAAAATAAAACAGTGTTCTCTGATTTCTTGCCTTATTTTTATAATGTAAAAAAAATGTTGTACAAGTATTTTACTCACTTTAATTCACAAGAAATACTAGACATTTTACTTTATATATTTGATCTGCAAGTAGTTTAATAAACATTCAACACAAACATTTTTATCCACATTCAATCAATCAACACTTTCAATGTGGTTTCAATGTCAGGCATCAATATTCTATATTTCTGCCTGACAATAGATCTGTTTTTACAGCAGCCATATGATATTTATGAAATACTCATGTAAACACAAGTCTTACCAATGACACTAATTAAGGAACATGTTTAATAATATAACATAAACATATTTTCTATCAATTGTAGAAAGGTACACTGAGAAATATTGAAAAAAAGCTTAATAAACATCAGTAGTGTTCAGTATCAGCCACCTGCTGAATATTTTAATACATTTACACTTTTAATACAATAAAGGACAGAGTATAAAACAAGAAGATTCTCAGTATGTACATCTGCCAGGAAGCTCCTCTTGTCCTCATAAATATCCCCCATTGTGTTAAATCTAAATCACCCCAAGCATAATTTTCTATATTGAATATTCTGTAAAAAAGAAAAAACGTTTTCATATTGGTGCATATTGTTAAACATATGCACTAATACAGATATATCCTCTGTAGGCTCATATCAGGCCAATATGGAGCTGATGATATATCGGTTGGGCTTTAATCCATTTCACATAAAATCAGTCTTAACTCTTTATTTAAATTTATTATTTCCATAGACTTAAACCATTCTTTTATTTGATGGCTGCCCTGACATTTGGCCTTCATGCCCTCAAAAAATTGACAACACTAAAGGCCAAGTGGTCTTGCCTCTAAAATAATGAAATTCCAGGCCTGGGGATATGTTATCCAAAAATCTCACTGTACTCAATTACATTACCTAAAATTGTTCTCTTGTTGCTTGTCCTTGAGTTTGTGTACACATTAGGCGCATATTTCTGAGATGATGTAACTAGATGACATAATGATAACTAGGCCATCTCAAAGCTGTCCCACATGGTGCTGAGTGTGTGTTTGTGATTAAAGTCGAGCTGAGGTGTCCGATAAGGTGGGACAGTTTCTATAATGGTTCTGAGGAATCCCTGACGTCAGAGTTGCACGACGGAGTGAGAAGCGTGCGGACAGTGAGATTTGACTGAGCCTACTTTGTATGTGCATGTGAACGAGAGGCAGAGTGAGAGAGAGAGAGAGAGAGAGAGAGAGAGAGAGAGAGAGAGAGAGAGAGAGAGAGGCCTTATGGTGACTCAGCATAACAAGGTCTGCTGGGCCTGCATGACCTCGTTCATCAAGCTGACACCCGGCTCTGTTTCTGCTCCTCTCCTCTGGTGTGATTCACGAGGAGGACGCGAAAAGGAGGAAAAGATGTGGGGGGGGGGCATGTGATGGCATGTGAGGAGAAACAGGACCATGAGTCCCGAAGTGGGGGAAGAAAAAACACAAATGACGAGCAGAAAAGTTGAGTAAATAAATGTGTGAGTGAGATCACAAAGGAACAGGAGGGAGGTCAGATAGCGAGAGATAAACAGTGAAGAGAGGAGAGGAGAAGAGAGGAGAGGGGGACCAGAGCTACAGCAACAACCAGTAAACACAGCAACAGCAACGACATCAATTCTGCTCAGTGCAAGTGTGTTTAAACATCTGTGACATGATTCAGCCATAAAAACTGCAACTTGTCCTTTGTGTTGTCATCTTCTACAGCGTGTCCTCACACACTGGCATGGCTTCCATCAAGCTCTTTGTTTTACTTAAAACCTTGTCTTGTTCTCAGCTCACAGCTCCTGAGCACAAACACACTCGGCTGTCATCACTGAAAAACAAAAAGATGATATATTTTATACATCAGTACATCCTGACTGAATCTGTTAAAGGGGCACTGCAAGCAATTTTCCGCTTGGAAGTCAGTTTATTCATCACACTCAGTCAACCTGTGAAAAGTTGTATAATGTCTGGAAGAGCTTTCCAAAGTCTTTTGAAGACCATTTATTAAAGGAGGCATGCATTATGAACTGAAGGTGTGGAGTTTCACAGATTTAGGCATTTACCATGGAAGGACAATCTTACAGAAGGAGACACTACCAAGCTGCATTATGGGAATGTAGTAGTATTATAAATTTCCAAATGTAGTTTTGAGTTCTTCCTGGAGGACTGGGAGGTCTATTAGCATTACGATGTACGATGATGTTGTTCTCTTTTTCTGAGTTAAAGACAGTATAATTTCCACCAAGTGAAGCATTTTTTTCACTCATGAGAATGAATTAGCAACTGTAAGTTTAGCTGGTTTCACCTGAGACCAGAGTGCTGCTGTGAGAGTCATGATGTGTTGAAATGTATGTGGACTGTCCATAGTAGTGTATCAGTATTTCTTTTAAAATGCATTTTAAACCTATGATCCTGCTTATAATCCCCATTTGACTAAATGTCTATGTGATCTGATTCCGCCTGCTTTCTCTAACTTTGATGGAATACAGTTACCTTTTTTGTATCCTAATGATGTAACTCCATTATATGTCTTCTGTTACTACCCAAGTCTGTGTGCCTGTCATGAATACTCTTCAGTTGTGAACAAGGGAATCTTTACAATCTTTACTGTCCATCCCACATTATGTAAATGTGGCATAAATGTCAGGACATCTTGGCCTCTGCTGCTCTGATTTTGACCACTCTCATTAATCATACAAACAGCGTGGCTTTCTGGATGACAATGTGGGTCACTAAATTCAGAACTGAAGTCCTGACTGAAATCTCGATAACTATTGTATGGACATTCATGATCCCCAGAGAACAAATTCTCTTCTCAAAACACTTTGGTGATCCTCTGACTTTTTCTCTATTGCCACCATAAGGTTGAGATTTGTGGTTTTGGATTTGTTGCTGTTAAACACAGTGAACATAGTGAAAAAAAACAAAATATAGTCAGTGTATAACCTACAGTAGGTGGTGGTCAGGATGCTACCAGTTGGAGAAGCAGCAGGATTATTGGTGTAGGAAGCTAAGCAATGAACTGCTGTGACAAGGGTCAGCTGCAAAATGTATTTGAGCTACCTATGAAAGCATCCGTATCAATTTAATTGTATGTGATACCTCTTTAATGTAAATGGTTAATGTAAACAAATTTAGCTCATGTCTTGCTCTTGCCTTGGGCAAGATGCCTACGTCAACATGCTAATATGCTCATGAAATTATACCTGGTAAACAGAAGCGTGTTACTTTTCATCATTGTGAGCATGTTAGCATGTTCAACTTAGCATTTAGCTTATTGCTGTGCCTAAATATAACTTCAGTGAGCCACTAGTATGGCTGCAGACTCTTAATTTTATCGGTGTCTTGTTTGTCCCAAACTTAATGGAAGTACCATACTAAATTGCAGGACTACAACTTTATAAAACCTGTGGCATGTTTAAAAGAAAACTATGCTGTGAGGGTTAACATTACCAACAGTCATGTGAACTGAAACTCGCTGAAATGACATATAAAAGGGCAAATAGTCCACGTAATTAAGAGCAGAATTCTCTGAGTAAATGTGGTCTGAATGGATTTCGATCAAAACAAAGCACCGCAAAAACCTCTATTGAACCCAAGGCCATATTGTAAATCATAATCGGGTGGATAAATTACACCCTGTGTAAGGACAAAAAGATAATGGATGTGTTTTTGTTTCTAACAACCTTGTCTGTGTTTTGTTCTCTGGGCCTGAGTGGGGTTTAGAAGTGACACATCTTCTAAAGTAGCTGATGTAAGCACAAACATGTAGAGACGCTGCTGGGAAACAGAACTAGCTGAGCTTGTTTAGCAGAGTGAAAAAAAAAAAACCTGTTACTTGTAACGGGGCTTAAAACCACTTTCTGACACTTTGTTTTTTTTTTCTGCTCACACAAAACTCTCAGCGCGAAAAAAGCAAGCTTGCTGGCCCGAGGGAACACCCAGCACCCCTGGCAGGTGGTGGTGTTGTGGCTTGATAAAAGTCTGGGCCTCCTGATCCCCCCACCCCCAACCCCCCCATACAGGATTTAACAGCACACACAGGCTTGATAACAAGCACACACACATAACTGAACCCTCTCACCCCACAGGGTTTCACAGTATCATCACAGCAGGATCTGTGCTTCAGTTCTGTTGTGAATAGTGACGCTGCAATAACACATACTGTAAACACAAATAAGTCAAGTGGAAGCTTTCTGAACTCTCTAGGTGACAGGATCAATGTTCCCTTTTGACTTTTATTCTGGGTGTTTCCTTTCAAATGAATAGTTCAGGTTGTATGAAGTGCTTATTCATGACAAATGTATTACCAACAGGAGATGGCAGTCAGCTTTCCCCCATTTGGGAGAAGCAGCAGGATTACCATTGCAGGAAGCTAAGCAATGAACTGAACAGGGTCAGCAACAACAAGTCTTTTGGGTACCTAAAAGAATCTATATCAGTAAACCAGCAATTTTACCTCACAGAAAACAAGAGTTGCTGGTCTTCCTCTGCCTTGATTGGTTAGTTTCTTTGTGTCATTGTGTGACATGGGTGAATATGAACTAACCTTTTTAAACACCGAAGTCACACAATAACACAAACAAACAAACCGATCGAGGAAGGAACTCCTGTGTTCTCCTGTGTAAAATGATTGATTTTGCCTATGGAGTTTGGTTTGTTTGGAGAGAGTGATATTTGGCTTCTATCACAGCATTTTTTTTTAAGTAAGCCAAAATATGGTTTGCTGCTGACCCTGTCCAGAACAATACAGTGTTTGGGTTCCTACAAATCTGAACTCTCTCTTTAAGGTCCCTTTATTTCTGGTACTTCATTCTAACAATCAAAGACAAAGTCAAAGGGCATCTTTAATTAAACAAAGTCTTTATTTTATTTTTTTGGTATGGCTTCTTTGAAGAGACTGTAAAAGACATTTTTATTGAAAAAAAAAAAATCTAGAGAATTTCTGATGCAACCTGTCAAGGATCTACAAACAAGCATCTACTGTAGTTGCCGTGCACCCGGGCAAATCCACTGACATGGTGACAGGACAAAAAACAAAATGAATACGACACCTGTTGAGCTGCAGGTATGCCTCTGCAGGTTAAATGACATCAGTGCCACAACTAGAGTCATAGTAACAAAAAAAAAAAGCTATTTTAACTTAGTACCTCATATAAATACCTACATATAAATATTGTAAATGTACTTGATGACTGAAAACATCTTAAAACGCTGTACATGAATGTCCTCTTGAGAGCAACAGTTTGTGACAATCTCAGTGAGAAAAGGAAGAAAATAAAAATACACTGGTGTTTGAGCTCAGTGTCGCTACCTTTCAACGTCGATACACAGCGCTCCCGGTCCCCGTCGCCCACATACTGCATGTGATTATCTACATCCATTTGAAATCATCAAGACCCACGTAGATTAATGTCCCCGACTGCTGCAAGGCCAGTTACAAAGGGCTCTTCTGTGGTGGGGGGAGCGCTTGAAAAATCAGGAGATTCAAAAAGGAGTTTCTCTTTTTTTTTATTAAGGCCTCTTTAATTAAAAAGAATTAAAAAATAATGTATAGTCCTGATGTCACAGTCTCAAAACAATGGAGCTCCCACTGTCTTTTATACTGAAACTTTCTTCTGGTTTGCCCTTGAGGTGAAATCTCTCGTCGTTGTCGTCCTGTGTGAAGCTGGAGGTTTGTTCATGAGGCAGAGCTCCACCTGGATGGGACCACAGATAGACTGAGAGGCTCACCACCCTGTCTCCACCCCACATCTCTGACTGTCCCACAGTGTCCTTAAGCAGCAGCGCCCTTCATGTCCACCCCAGATAATCTGGAGTTGGGAGGAAAGATGTATTACATGTCCCAGACAGCTAGCTCTCCAACAGTCATCAATATGTACCATGGACACACAGAACTTCCACTGATTGATGATAACATTGATAATAATAATAATAATAATGGCATACAAACAAACATTGACAATGACATTAATACAATAATAAAGGACAATGATAATAATAATAATAATAATAATAATAATGATAATAATTAAAAAAAGAAGAAGTGTCAGCTTCTGGAAGCCCTTGGAAGCGACCACATACTTTATGCTGCTCAGCTTCCCAACCTGAACCACGACTGTCCTCCAACCCCTCCCACCCTTTTTACCCTTAAACCAATGAGCAAGCAGCTCATCCTGATCGTATAGTGCAATAGTCCCGCCCTTTTTCCTGAAAGCCCCTGCTGACGATAGCTGGGTCACCCTGTAGGGTATTTTGTCCCCCTCTAGTCTGTCCAAAGGTCTTCTCCTCCTCCACCACCTGTACTCCTCTTCTGCTTCACTGCATGCGGTCGGGCTGGATGTGCTGCTGTGGAGCGTAGTGTAGGAAGGCTGGGGCCTGGGCGGCGGCGGCAGAGGGTAGGGTGGGGTGAACGGTGGCCGGAGCTGTGGCGGCCGCAGCCGGGCCAGCGGAAGCTGAGGGGCTGGTGGCGTAGCTGTAGCCTAGAAAACCAGCTGGGGAGGCGGCGTATGGATACTGCTGCTCAAAGGCGGCCTGGGCGTACTGGCTGTAGGCGGCGCTGTAGTCCAGGTAGGGGCTGGTGCTGACGGAGGAGGAAACCTGAGTGGGCAGCACCAGGCTGGGCTGCACAAAGGCTTGTGGGTAGACATATGGCTGGACCATCCTGCACACAGACACAGAGACCAAACAGGGTCATTAGACAGAGGGGCAGAGAAATCCCAGAATGCCTGGCTTCTATTGTTTACACTGCTCCAGGAGGGCGAGCACGTCAAGAATATAAACTCTCTGTAGGTGTTCTGAATGTAAAGAGTTCTCACACGGATATCCACTGTTATTAAAGACTAAACAGACGAGAGGCAGAGGAGGTTAGGAGGCGAAGGTGACTCAACCCTCTGTCTGTGGCAGTTAGTGAAACCTACCAAACCTGTTAGGTGGGGCCTCCTGAGGTAGACGAGAGGGGGGTGAATGATAGAGTCAGCCGTTACTGGCAGGTTTTCAAGCTCAGGCATCGGCAGAGTGTTTTAACAGCTGCTGCTCTTCACTCGCTGAACACACTCAAACACACACGCACACACAGACAAAAAAAGGGAAGTGCATGAAGGCTGTGCAGAAGTCCCTTACTTCTCTCTTAGTGTGTAAATCTCATGATCACACAGGTGATGATGTTGCGAGCTATGGGAGGTAATGGTGGCGGGGGAGCTCATCAGGGTTGGGTGCCAGGCTCCGCTGGGCCTCACGGGTTGGCACTCAGACGTAGCTGATTAGAGCTGTGGGGTCTGGGGACTGCAGTGTCTCTCCTTCTCTTTCGGTTTGGCTTTGCCACTTTGTCCGTGGAGGAAAAAGAAGGGGAGAGGGCTGTGCAGGGGGCTATATTTGGTTGGGAATTGAAGTATCTCATCTGGGGTTGTTGTCTACGAGGAGGGATAGTTGTGGCAGTGAGGAGAAACCCCCCTCCTCCATTTAAAGGGTGATGTAACTGACTTTTTTTTTGGTAGACATTACTCTTGATACTACTACTACTACCGTTTTTTAAGGGAAAACATCCACAGACACACACACACCCCCAGAGACAAAGACGCGATAGTCACAACAAATTAGGGCTGGGCGATATATCGATATCGTGATATGAGACTCAATATCGTCTTAGATTTTGGATATCGTGATATTTTCTTTTCCTGGTTTTAAAGGCTGTTCTAGCTGTTCTTTTTGCATTATATCCACAATACTAATGATTATTTTTCAAAAATCTAATTGCATTATTATTTTGTAAAAGCACCAATAGTCATAAGTGTGATATCGTCTAATATCAATGTTTAGGTATTTGATCAAAAAGAATCTGAGTTTGTCCATTTATCCATGTTAAGTTCTGTATTTAATAAAAGTCTGTAAGTACTGCAGCAAAATGTACTTGAAGCACTCATTGTGCAGTAAATTGGTTCTAGTCAGTGTTTTACTATCATATATGGTGTGTTTTTAAATTAATATTACCACTGCATTAATTTGTACATTGCATTTCACTGCTGTAGGCGTTTAAGGTTGAGCTCATTTTAAATACTTAATTTACTTTTGGGTTGTTTAATCTAAATCTTCACTGATTACCGATATGGTGGTCAATATAGTGAATTTTTTTAGCTAGATTTAAAAAAAACAAAACAAAACAACTTTTCTATGTGGGCTGAGCCACAATATCACAATGCAAAGGTACTCAGAAGGCTGTTTTCTGAAGCAAATAACTTTATTCATTATTAATCTAAGATGTTAAATAATTTATATACATATGCCAACCAACTATAGAAAGGTACACTGAGAAAAGAATAAATAAAAATAAATAGCTAAATAAACATCAGTACTTTTAAGTATCAGTTAACTGCTGAATATTTTAATAATGTCAGTAGATTAGGGGAAGGTTGTAAAACAAGAAGCAGCTTCTCAGCCTTGACACCTGCCAGTCCTCATAAATGTTCCCAAATCTGCTCAATGCATTGTTTTCTGCATTATATGTTCAATAGAAATGCTTTCATAGGCTTATCTGTAAATGTGTATGGCAATACATACCAATATGTCCTACACAGGCCCATATCAGATCAACACTGGGCCGATACATCTGTCAGGCCCCAGATTAATCTACAACAATGCAATGTATGTATGTAAGATTGTATGTTTACACTATTTGAGAATTGATGTTTTAGAGAAAAGGTGTGTATCAAGATGTTTATTTTGTATATCGTGAAATAGCCTAAAAATATCAAGATATTTATAAGCCCTATCGCCCAGCCCTACAATAAATGTCACTTTGAGGTACGCTCTCCAGTTGCATCTCAGTACTGATGAAAATCTTCTTTTCATGGACTGTATTTAAATTTTAGTCTTAGCTTCTTGTTTTCTACAGATTTAATGGAGGAGAAGAAGAGGATCAGCAATGAGAGGCAGCTATGAAGTCAACACAGCAAAAGATTGAAGCATGCATGGATAGGGATGTCATCACGCTCTCAAACACACACACACACACACACACACACACACACTCACTCACTCACTCACACTCACTCCTGCCTCACCCCCACCCCCTCTTCCACCCACCCACACACCAGTTACCACTGCAAACCCCAAACCATGCCATAATAGGGAAAGAGTCACACCGCAATCAGCATAACCTCTTCAGTTCATATCACACAAAAGGGAAAAAGATAAAAAGCCACTCCAATCCATCACAGCACACCGCACTGCACTCTCAAGCCATCACTGGCACCTTGGAGAGAGGCTGGCTGAGGGAGGGAAGAGGGGGTGCGGGCGGACAGACAGACATTTTCTGTCAGACCCCCTCCTCGGGACTAGTCCTGTACTGTGGGCATCTTCTTATCCTCTGCTGGTACACTGGTCAGCTGGCAGCACAGAGCAACCATGGTTGGATAGGAGGATGGCAGTGATTATTGTCAGCAATAATATTAAAGGGGTAGTATGGATTTTTTGAAGTGGGGTTGTATGACCTGCTTATAGTATTGTATAGTGTAATACCTTTAGTAGATGGCAGTTGAGATGTCCCCAGTTTGGAGAAGTGTAGAGCTATACCAGCACAGAAGCTAAGCAATGTACTCCTGTAGACAGGCTCAGCAGCAAATGGTATTTTAGCCACCTAAAAAAGGTCCACCTAAAAAGTAAATTAATACGTTTTGTCGCTGACTCCGTCCACAGCAGCTCATTACTCAGCTTGTGCTGATGCTCTTCTCTGCTTCTCTAAACTGTGGGTGTGCTGACCAGCATTATTGAAGCTAATCCACTGAAAACCAAGTCAGTTTCTCATATAACCCCACTTCAAATGATCTGAACTATTGGTAATGTTGTATCATTACAATAATACATGGATGAGATTAAGAAATGTGGAACCTAACACTTAAAATTAAAAGTTGCATGACCAAAATCCCAGAAATTCAGAGTAAGAAAAGAAAAATACCATCTATAACATGGAAATACAAACACACAAATATATAAAGAGCAGGGCTGGTGACAGCTTTAGCTAAGAATCCTGCACAAATGCCCTGTTTTTACACCATGAGGAGAAAATTTCAAAACAACAGTGTGGTTGAAACAAGTTACAGAAGCTCAATAAGCTGATCTGGCAACTGAAGGAGAAAAACAGTGATGGACATAAAATCAGACAACAGTTAAATGTAATGAGTAAGCAAATGAATGTAACCCCCCACCCATGCGCGCAAATCTACACTTTGCGCTCACAGTGCTATTGAGCTGCTCACAAAGGGGCATTCACTCTCACACACGGCTTTCAAACATGACCATACATTAATGCTGCGGGGCATATGTGCTTTCACTCGCATCATGTATAATGAGCCTGCCTCCTCCATAGCCTTGGCAGTGTGTCGCCATGGGCTGTTTGCTGTAATCTAGCCTCAAAATCAAGTGACCTTGTGTAGGTAAAGAGGAACAGAAAATCATGTAAATAATGCGAGCCTAAGGGAGTTAAGGAAAGCACTGATGTGGTATGGAGTTAATTTTAGACTCTATCTAAAGAGAAAAGAGGGACGGGACTGGGGCAAGTTTGGGACAGACAGTAGCGAGCTCCCGGGGCCACAGAGATGCCAGATGCCAAGTGGATTGTGGGACAATGGCAGGGGAATGAGGATGACGGCCAGAAGATCATAGGTCAGCTGGTTTTGTGCTGACGGCTAGTCGGTGTGCGTTTGACATCGTGCCACTCTATGGACGGCAGGCTGAGACACCAGAGCAGGCCTATTCAATTGGTGGTCCGTGGGCCAAATCTGGCCCTTTAAAGACTTCAGTCCAGCCCTTAGATCATTTATAAATATGAAAAAGAGTATATCATTGTGATTTTATTTGAACAATCTGCTAACAAGTAATGACAGGTAATAACAAGCGAGGAGGAGTGTGCCAGTTTAAGTTGTAACTGTCAGTTGTCTGTCAATAAAAAGCTAAGCTTGTTATCCTGAAAACAAAAACCCACTGCTCTGAAAATACACTCTCTGGAGTTGGAGTTTAGCGATTGCCTGCCAGACTCCATTAACTATTGCTCAACTTAACCGTTATAAACTTCTGCTACTTCTAAAAGATTACTGATGATTCCTTATAACTTATAAATAGACACAAACTTGTTCAGCAAACATTCGCCATTAATTTGAACTAGAATGTGAAACGGGCAAATAATAACACAAATTACAGACTGGGATTGAGATTTCAAAGGGGGGCAACACAGCTGTAGCATTGGTCATTTCATGATTTATTACAATAAATATGTTACAGATACTGCTGCTTAAGCAGAGGGACTTTAGTAGAGTCAAACTGGATTTTAAAAAAAAAGTTAAAATGCAACATAAACATGCTACCTCTACAGGTGCATTGTTGTGTACAGAACAATGTACAACTGTGAAAACTAATAAAGTGAATAAAAAAAATAAAAAGATGCATTGTTTTACATGTTTAATATTCCAACTTTATAGTGCCGCTTTACTTTTTTCAAATCTGGCCCTTCTAATAAAGTAATTGTATAAACCGGCACCAGAGGCAGACACATAAATTCAATTCCCATAAATATTACAAATACAGGTTGAAGAAATCATCTTCATGAAGGCCACTTAATGAGCAAATGTGAAAAACGCCTGTGCGAAATCACACCAAGCAGCTAAATATTTCTACACGATAACACAAATGACCTTCAGCGCATGACTCACCGCAGCACAAAGTGTGAAAGCAGACAGGATTGGACTGGGTGGGGGAATTAAACAACACCTTTCACAATACTTGTAAAGAGGACTTGATATTACTTCCCTCCTTTGTTTGAGAGGACTGTGAATATTCTTTGAAAGCAGGAGGGGGAAAAAAAAGGTGTTTTGTTTGGCACCTGTAGATGTGGGTTTCCTAGGGAGCACACAGCCTCATTAAGCATTAGTCCCAGAAAACACCCCCAGATACCCTCCCCCTCAATCTCCTCCCAGTCTCACAGAGGTGTCAGTTTTCAGTGCCTCTACCTGACACGCTGATAGTGGCAGCACTTAGATGGGAGAAGTAAAAACCAGACCTAAAGGAATTAAAAAGGATATATATGACGAGGGCCTGACTGATATTTTTGGGCCTGATGACCATACCAAAGAAATTCTGATGGATATATTATCAGCTGATATTCTTTTTATATCTAAAATAACATCAAGACACTGCAACTAGAGCTCCACCAGAGCTATGGATAGACTGATCTTATTGGCCCCATATTGGCCTATCACAGCTATTCTGGCCTATACTGATATCGGCATATGCAGTCCAATATGTGCCTATATGAAAACTTTAACGAAACATAATGCAGATTGTTTTTATTTGTTGGTTTTAAAGACAGAATTTTCTGTATATTTGATAAATTTTCTTACTTTAGGTTTACTATATACATACTATTTTCGTTTTTTTTACTTCTAATTATTAAAAAGGGTTACTGATAAACACTTTTGAGGGGAAAAATGTGCATTTTCTATATTTGGTATATTATTTGCTATATAAAGAATATTGGCCAACACATTGATATCTGTCTATTTTTTATTCCCCAAAACTGGTATCGGCCCCAAAAATCTAGTATTTGTTGGGCCCTAACGGAAACAAAAAAAAAAGTTTGAATCATATCGGACAACATATATGCAGGCCAATACTGGGCTGGCCACTGTATGTGTCTGACTCTATATATGACGTAGGAAAGCGCAGGAAAGTGGATGGAGTGGAGGAGGTGATGCATGAGAGGAGATGAATCTGCAAGCACGGTCGACAACTCTTCCCCCTCCCTATCAAAACAATGTTCCTGGCCTCAGTGACCCCCTCTGGCCCTCACAGTCCACAGCATCTGCTGACCACAGCTATACACACACACACACACACACCGCAGTAAGTCCACACCAGCACACCGCCGCTACATGCATTGCTCCAGCAGCAGCAGCAGCGCTGCTTGAAATCCTCCTTCAGACCATGTCTTTGCACCATATGTTGTCAAGAGGGTTTGGGGGGAGACGAGAAGGCTGAAAGAAAAGCCACTTGTAGGCTCTGCATCTTAGGGAGGGCTGCGTCTGTCACCCGCCATACAGAGGAGCCTCAGAGGGGACGGACAGGTGCTCCCTCCGTGCGCCTCTCTACGTCTCTGGGGTGGTGGTCATGGGAGATTATGGGGGTGTAAAAGGATGTAATACGAGCCAGCACCTGTCAGGCACATGCCTCAGAGCAGCTCCACGCTCCACTTTTCAAACCCCTCAGGGTTTTGGTGCCATTCAGGCTCACTGTGGTAGCAGGAGCGCGGACGTTGGAGGGACTTTCCAGAGTCCTCCTAAGGTCCTGGAACATGATGGGACACGTCCCTGGTGGACCCTGAGCTTTATAATGCAGATCCAATGAGATTTTAGGATAGTTACATCATATAGCCTCCAAAACCACAAAATGTTTCTTATTCTGTCCTTCTCCCTGAGGACCGTCCTGGGATTTCCATGAAGCTCTTAACCACTCACATGTTATGATGTCATATTGTGTTCGTTTCATTATAGATTAATCTGCTAATTATGTTCTTGATTAACTGATCATTTTGTTCAAGGAATGCCAGAAAATAGATGCGAATTATAATTCTGCACAGGGAAGGTTTACATATTCAAATTGCTCGTTTTGACTGAGCTGTAGTGAGGAAATTTTTGTCCCGTTTACTTAAAAATGATAACAATTCCATGTCAATCAGAATTTTTGCCCATTAATTCTCTGTCTCAGAACTTAAAGGTGATGTATGTGAAAGATTGATTAATATTTGAACTCAACAGCCAAAAAAAATACACCCCCCGAGGGCCCTTGTCCTGTGCTTAAGCACAAACGCAACCTATTGCCAGTTGGCTGGAAAAGTGTCATGTGACTTGGCCACAGACAATTTTTGTTTCCCATTTACAGAGCCAAGCATGCGTAGCTATACTGCATGGTTTTTCACGCATGCCCCACCTTAAATGTTTCAGCTCAACCCTGAAAATACATCTTGGGCTAATGACTCTTTCATTATATTTTATCTGTTGATTATTTGTTTCAATTAATGGATTAAACATTTCTCATATAAAACATCAGAAAAATGGGAAAATGTCTATGGGGAATTGCTGTCTGGGTCCAAAAAATCTTCAAGTGACAATAATTTAAAAATATAATAAGCAGAAAATCTTCTAAGAACATAGAACCAGCTAATGTTGACATATGCTTAATTAATTATACAAACAATTAAGTAATCATCAAAATAGTTGCCGATTGGTTTTCTTATGTTTTACCAATGAAATAATCACATTTCTTTCAGCGCTTGTCATATATTAAAGGTGTGGTGAGTGATTCTGGAGACAGATTGTTGAGTTTCATTCCCAAAAGACTTGTTTTGTATATTTTTATTTTTTACATTTTGCAATGTTTTCATTTCCTGCCAAGGAACAGATGAAAATTAGCATTTCTGCTACAATCTTGCATGTTTACATCTTGTACCTTTATACTGATGTTCATTAATGCATGCTCTCGCTACCAAATAAACAAATAAAGTTAAGTAAAGTAATGGCAGTACTCAACAACATAGGAATGAAACCCGACAACTGACATTTTGGGAATGACACTCAACAATCAACCACTTTACTGACCTGTGATTGGCCAAAAACAGAGCACAGAGGAGGAGCAGAAGTCTGGTTTTCACTCAGATCACTTGAATTACATTACGCTTAAAATGTTATTAAAAATCCTTTTCTAATGATGGCAGAAATAAACTGCCTTCCCCAACTTTAACATAGAAATGTTACTGCTCATTAGCTTGTATTTCTATATGCACCATACATTAAAACCTGTAAACAAAACCACTTTATAAAGTTGACTTGTCTTCTCCCAGACAGATCAGAGGTTTCTGCCTGTAAAATATGGCGGCATGGGGATGAATTCTGGGAGCTGCAGGGGGCAAGCAGAGTCATTACTGCAGTGAGATGCTCATTAGCTGCTCAGCAGACCATTATGGCTCCTAGACGCAATCCAGGCTGTTTCTACAACACAGCCACTTCTAGGAAGCATTCTCAGTGACAGAGCCCACTCAGGCAGGTACAACACTAGTCAAGAGGCTCCTGACAGAAGCCAATGAGTGAGTCACACATTCACCTCTGGAATGCTCTTCTATTACCACAGATATGTGAACCATCTCACAGCCCTCCCAGGCCTACAAAACTCAAATATGCTAATAGACTACAACTGGAGTTGCATGTGGACACAGAAACTGACATGTACTTTCTAGAGGCCATGTTTGTCAAAGAAATAGTAGCCCGGTGGTGTCCCATGGAGAGTAATACATGAGAATACAGCAAGCGCCCACTCCTGCTCACTTACCCATACTGCCTCTGGATGAGCGCTGGGTGAATGGGCTGCACTCCGATGGATATGCCTGGAAGATAGGAGGCCGGCTGTCAGACGCACACACATTTGCATTTACAGAGGAGGACCAGAGAACAATACACAGAGGGCATGAAGAGACAGAGGCAGTGCCTGTTTCAGACCTACCACGAATGGAACAACAGTTTCAAATGCACAATAAGCAGTAAAACATGTATGCATTTGAGAAAGCGTTATTTGGCCTGTTAAAATAATAATGCTGCATATGGACAGTGTGGACTGTCGTACTGAATAGAAACTGCCTGTCACACATGCTAAACTAGTAGTTAACAGTCTCTTTTAAACCCCAGGGGGCCAGACAGCACAACCAGAGGTTTGTACTCAAGCACACTAATAAGCATGTATCAAATGAGTTGTTTGAGGTACTTATCAACTTTATTGTCAGCGTATTATCAACAGTAGATGATTGGCGATGCGCCCCAGATTGGAGAAGCAGAGAGGAGTACCAGCATGAAGTTAAGCAGTGTACTGCTGTAGACAGGGTCAGCAACAAAAAAAATCCACATCAGTTTAAGCGTATGCTGTTTTAAGAACATTTTTACTGCTTCATCTTCTATGTCAGACAGCCTTTTTCTGATAGGAAACCGCTGTTCTATAAGCCAAATATCACCCTGTCCAAACCAACCAAACTCTGTGGGTGAAATCAGTGATTTTACCTTGCAGAACAAGGGACTTGCTCGTCTTACCAGTGCCCTGATAGGTTAGTTTGTGTTATTGTTTGACTTTGGTGAATCCAAACTAACCTTTTTAAAACCCCAAAGTCACACAATAGCACAAACAATGTAACAGATTGCGGCAGCAGTAGTCCAGCAACTTCTATGTTCTGTGAGGTAAAGCCACTGGTTTCACCTATGGAGTTTGGTTGGTTTGGAGAGAGTGATTGTTCGGCTTATATAATGGCAGTTTCCTGTCAGAGAAGGCTGTCTGATGGCAAAGTAAAGCTGTAAAAATATTCTTAATATGGCATACACTTAACCTGATATTGATTTTTTAATTGGCTAAAACACCTTTATTTCCGACGTGTCCATGACACTTCATTCCTTAGCTTCCATGCTGGTGCTCCTGCTGCTTCTCCAAACCAACCGGCATCTACCTACATCAAATAATCCGAACTATCTTTTAAAGTTATGAATTCATATTTTATGTTTTATGTTGTAATCACTCTTGGTTAATTGTGATGGAAGGATTTTATAAATTTACTTTACCCGTGAAACACACGTCTATCTCACCTGTCTGTATGCTGCGGGGTTTGGCACCCAGGTAGGCCAGGTTGACGTTAGCCTTCCTGCCATCGATTATGGGGTTGGGATCCTTGCAGGCTCTCTCTGCTGCTCCTCGTTCTGTCATTGTCACCTGGTGACAGAATCAGACTTGTCAACAAGGGCTCAAAAAATCATTATCTCATGTAACACAGACAGTAGCCTGGCATTAGCTGGTGACCCATCAACTGTTTAAGCAAAACAAACCAAGAACTGGAAATGCATAAAAATGACTGTTGCTCTTATTAGAAAATTGCCCCCACAGGCTTTCCACTGTTAAGATTCTGTTTGTCTGAAGAAGAACAAGAAGAGAAACTACAAACAAAGCACAATGGTAAGCTTTGAAACTGCCCACAGCAGCAGTGGTAGCCAGCCACTTGACTGCCACTCAGCCATGGGCAGAGCTGCTGAAATATGGATCTGGGAAGAGCAACAAGGAGCTTATCCAATTAGGGACAAAATATTAAGGAGATTGGTATTAGTCCACCCCTCCTCCTCTCTCCCTCCTGGCATTAGACGAGGCCTTCTGTTTTGATTGCCACATTCTGCCAACTCAGAGGGTTCAGCCACCTCGGTGTGCGGACCGAACAGTGAATGTAGGCCACGGCTTGCATTGTTTAAGAGGACGTGCCTTTCTTTATTTTAAAAAAGCAGCATGGCTCTTCATAGTGGAAGGATCCGGAACAAAGCCCACTCCAGGGCCTGTGTTGTGAACACACAGGAAGGAGCGAGGCTGTGTTTACACTGTGAAGAGCCTTGCTGTGGGGGGGGGGTTCTACTAATCCACCTCTGAAGTGTGTTTAGAAAAAAGGTGCGCCTCCCTCCCCTCCTCCTGCTGCTGCCAGCTACCTCTCCAACTAGAACACTCAGAAAGCAGAATTAGCAGGTTGCCTCATGCCGCACAAAATGTGTGTCTGTGTGTCCCGAGCAGCACCCACATCGGCCCGAGCCTGTTTAACCTGAAACACCGGCTTCAGAACGCAGCCGTTTGATTCCAGCTCGACTCACAGGACTGCTTTCCTCTGGAGTTAGGAGGGAGCTGATGTGTAAACACTGAGAGCAATTGTCTTACTTTAGAAATAAACATGCACACATAACAGTTTTCCATTCCTTCTTTGGCCTGACAGTGCATTAGTGCTGATGTGTCTCTCCAAGGTTCTGGTAAATATTTGCATTTCTGGTACTGCTTCTGTTCTTTGTGTCGAAGAGAGAATGAGTATCTGTATCTGCCTGGAACTGGATAAGTCACCTATTAGGGCAGATTTAAATGAGACATCTAGGGTTGCAATGATTAGTCAATAAGTTGATAAATTAATTGCCAACTACTTTGACAGTTGATTAATCATTTTGAGTCATTTTTTAAAGAACACTGTCCAAATTCTAGGATTTCAGCTTCTCAAATGTGAATATTTTCTGGTTTCATTAGTCCTCAATGACAGTAAACAGAATATGTTCGGGTTGTGGCCAAAACAAGACATTTGAGGATGTCATCTTAGGCTTTGGGAAACACTGATCAACATTTTCCACTGTTATCTGACAAAACAACTCACTGATTAATTGAGAAAATGATGAGATTTATCAAAAATAAAATAATCGTTAGTTGCAGCCTTGTAGACGTCACAAGAATGCTTGGCCATTTTTCATTAACGTGCCTTAAAAAGCAACTCTGGCTGAGGATCAGGTTGTGATTAATCTAGCAGCAAACAGAACTTTTCCCATCTTATGCCATAAGCTGACATCAGAGGGCATGCCAGACTAACTTTGTTTATGTTTTATGAACTTCAAAGTATTTTCTATTTATTGGACAGTCCACAGACTCAAAAAAGAGATAAGATCGAAGGGAATTCTCACACAACAAACACAAATTTGCACTGTATGAGAGAGCCAATTTGTTGATGTTGGAATTTCTCTCTCAGCAGCCAAGTTGTGATGTAAATCATGTGCTACAGCCCAGTGCTCCGGCCCTTGACAATGGAGGGCAGGGTGTGCAAGGTCAACCTCCCCGCTGCTCCAAAATAACCATATAAAGCAAGCAGACTTGCACGCACACATATGAACACACAGTCTTCCAAATCCATAAGCTGGGGCTGCTCAGGGGTGAGTAAGGGGGGACTTCACTGGGGGGTGGACGTCAGACATATGTTGAAATATAATCTTCTTAGTTACCCATCAACTTGTGCGATCCCTCATCCTCATTAAGCTAAAATAACAGCCAGCCAGGCGAAAAAACAGAGATGCTGCTGTGCAATTATGCGTGTAAGCTTCAGTCAGTGGAGGATTACCTTTGACATAAATCTGAATGATTGCATACAGTAGATAAAACTACAGATGGATATTTACTCATAATTTCCTATATTAAAAATAGAGCCTGCCTGAACTATCAGATGACCAGTATCATTGGCCCGATATTGGCCTATCACAGCTAGTGGTGTAAATCACACGTTTCATCTCAACACAACATTATGTCAATTCTTTGAACAACGATATATGTGCTGATATCACGAAGTCCGCCACAAAGCAATTTGATTAAATTCAGTTCAGTGGTCTGCAATCGATGTCAGGTGATATCATGTCCATTTAACGCATTCAGTTACACTTATGTCAACTTGCATAGACTAAATTATAATTCTACAATGTTATGAGATATTTGTGACACAGACATGCCATGGAAATTTCAACATGAAGGTTTATGTTAAAGATGATGATGATATATAATCAGCATTTTCACTTTACATCGATCACACCGGATCTTTGAACACTGCCTTCATATGTTGATCCAAAATTAGGTATTATTTCGCCCCTAATCACAGCTATATTGGTCTATATCGGTATCAGCATGTTGTCCAATATGCACCTGTATGAAAACTTAAAACAAACAAACAAGCAAACAAACAAACAAACAAAAAAACCACCATAATGCAGATAGTTTGAATATGCTAGCTTTCATATTATGCTGGCTATGTTTATGTTAGCACTATTTGTGGTATTTATTTGTGGTTCTTTATCATTACTAAATTTACTAGTAAAAGGTTATGGTTTCAGAGCCCCGGTATCATTTTGGACAAGTTTACTGTTAAACTGTAAAATATCCTGCTTTCATTACATATCTTTCTCACAAGTAAAAATGTGTATTTATGCATATATTCTATATAAAAATTATTGGTATTGGACGCAGAACTCCAATATCGGTCAGGTTCTAATTAAAAGAGAAAATATACTAACACATAAAAAGCAATTGTTACACACTGTTTTAGTGTCAATAGCCAGGAACTGACCTGTATGACAGAATTACAGTAGACAGGTAGCTTATACAGTGGTTTGTGTTTAAAGTTGTGAATGAGAGCTGTGTATTTGGTCTCATGGTGGATGTGTGTTTGTACTCACAAAGCCATATCCTCTGGATTTACCGGTCTGTCTGTCCGTTATCACCACAGCTTCGTCAATGTCCCCAAAGGCCTCGAAGTATTTTCTCAGAGAGGCATCGTTGGTGTGGTAGGGCAGCCCTCCGACAAAGATTTTGGTAAAAGTGGTGTCTTTCTGCAGCGGTGTGGGATGCATGACTTCCAGGGCTCCGTTCATGAACTGATGCAGAAGCATTGGTCAGCCGGGGAGAAGACCACCAGAGGCACGCTGAAGCTTCAATAAGCCTTTAACAACGTCCCAGCATCAGTAAAACTCAGCTCAGCGCCTCTTTATGTTGTCCTGCAGTTGTCCTCTTGTGTTTCCCGTCGCTCAAAGTTGCAGCAACCTGATGACAACTATGACTCACACCGAGGGGATCCTCCGGTCGCGTCCACACTGGTTGCTCTGTGAGGAAATGTGCCGGGAGACTTTATACGCCTTGACTGAAGCCACACCCACTCACAACTGTTGACCAATAGGCGCAAGCGCTGAGTGCCAACTTGGGCATGGACTCCTCCCATTGGTCCGCCTTCCCCGGCGCGGCGCTGCACCTGCTTTTGTCCTTTACAACACAAAGAAAAAGCCCGTACAGTAGGACAGAAAGCGCGGCTCTGCCACATGGTCCATTGTACGACTGTAATGAGGAAGTAATTGTCTCGGCTAATGGATTAAAAATCACCTTTCCTGTTTCATAAGCTGTGGTTAAAAGTACATATATTTTCCTGTGACTTTGCCTTATAATCATGACATGGCACATAAGAGCCTGAGCAGACAGCAGACTTATTGGAGTTGTGCGATGTGGTTCTCAAACTTGGGGTTGGAACCCCCACATGAGTTGGAAGATAATTTCCGGGGTCGCCAGATGGTTGTGGAGAACATAATGATATATTGTGGCAAGCAGAGACAAGCACTTAAAAAATATGCAAACTACAGCTGGTCTAAAGAAATGTAACAGCCACCTCACTCATGGTTAAAACTATAAACCTGCACCCAAATGACAGTTACAAACATAAACCACCATGCTCTGAGCAGACACAAACACTGGCAAAAAGAAGACTAACATTTGTATTTTGTAAAATTAAGTAGCAAACTTAACAAACTAGTGCAGCAGGGAAATGGTGTATTTTTAACGCCTGTATTTGCTTCAGTAGAGATGGTATTTATAGTGTTTGAGTCAAAATGTGTGTGGCTATACATTCTGATGGACATGCACACAAAAATGTTTTCATTTTGGCTCTTCTGTGCCACAGTATCAAGCTTAGTTATAGCCAGTTTTGCTTGATATCACATGGAACAAGGCTCATGACGTGTAAAGGTTGACGACCTAAAGTTAGCTGAAACAAAAGGAAAGTGGAAACTCCACCACATTAACTAAATAAACAAGACTCTTAGGCCTTATTTTATAATCAGTTCATGCTGGATTTGTAACCCTCACCTTCGGTGGTAGCGAAGCTGACTGGACTCAAACTAAGTTTGTTTGAGGTGCTCTTTGGATAGGAAAACATTTATGGTCATTTACTGTCATGGAATGGTCATGTAGACCTTAAAACAAACACATTAACATGTGTTTTGGCACACAAACCCTGATGAAGACCATACCATGACAATAAAGGCATTTTAATTGCTAAAAAAAAGGTGCCTCAGAGGTTTTTTTTGTGTTTTTTAAGGCAAAAGTCTGACAAAGCTGTGTCCTTTTGTGAAATAAACTGGCTGAAGTACAATATGACAAACTTCAATGGGCCCGTCTCAACAGGCCATTTCTTATTACCCTATCATAAAAGCAAATGATTTGCACATTTCAAAATATAAAAATTGCAAATGTTAAGTTTGTACTTGAGCTCCAAGCTCTTATTTTCCAGTACCATAGTAACGGTTTTGACGTGTCTCTACATGCTCCTCACAAACACTGATAACCTCTGTGCAGGACAGCTCCAACAGTCCACAGCAACAGGTCAGTCAAACAGTTAAAGTTTTTTAATTGCTTGCCTGTCCAAATAAATATCACTCTCTTGGTGCTCATGGGAGCCGGCGAGTCAACCTTATTTATGATCATGAGTGAAGTCGACCTAGAGTTTAAAGAAACGTAGTGCAGCTTACAGGAGACACTCGTCTAGAGGAGTGGTACCAACGTCACCCCATGAAAGCTGAGAGGAGCCGGTGAGCTGTGGCAGCAGCATGTCTTCCCGCCCCTGGTGCCTTGGAGTTCCACTGCTAAGTATGAAGGGTCAGGCCTAACAGTGAGGTGATACTCTAATGACCTCAATAAAAAGGCATTTAATTCACACCTTCTCCTCTATGAACTGGTTCACTTTTCACACATGGCCTTTGTAGCTGCCCATGCGACCTCATTCATATCCTCTTGATAAATCCCCCCAATTTCCAGCTGTAAAAAGGACCTAACCTGGATGAAGAACCCCACTGTCCTGCTTTGATCTCATCTGTCCTGCTTAGCATTCTGACCTCAGCTCCTGGACTTATCTACAGGTGACTGCTGGAGGCAACACACTGGAGGGCAAAATGCTCCACCTGCTGGTTAACTTGCATTAAAACAAGCAAACAGGACGGGTCAACGTGATACAGATGTTGTCCAAAGTTTATGATTTTGTGAGGTTTCCAATGATGAAGAGATTTACAGCTGAAATATGAGATAGTGGTCAAGTTCATGGTTTCGCATGCACAATACAGTTCTGTGAATCCCCAACATTTATACAGCAAACACAATAGGTTATTTTTAACCTACTTACTCCCTCCAGTTGGAATAAACATTTTCAAATCTAATAGTATGCACTTAATTATTTATTTTACATCCCAGTTTCAGTAATGGAGCTAAACCACCGAGTAACAGCAAGACATAAGCGAATGAAAAGTCTTTGGAAAGCTGTAAAAAAAAAAATCAGGACCTGGACATATTTAAAAAAAAGAAATCGAAACATCAAGATGAATGACAAATAAAGCCCTCCCCTTCTATGATGACCTCTAAGACCAATTGTCACGCAGCTGTCATCAACGCCAGGTTGGGTAGGCCCCTCAGATTGGTCCATGCACAGTATGCACCACCACGGCATTGGTCCAGGTGTTTGCCGAAAGGAAGGAGTCTGTCTCGAGCGTATACACACACTAATGCAGCAGGTCTTCCGCATTTCCCCACAAGAGATGTGACTTGGCACGGCGAATCTAAAGACAGGAGGGAGCAGTCAGTCACAAGGAACATTGTTCTGAGGTTTTGTTTATTTCTTAAAAGGGTGTTCTCTGTGTCTCTTTTTGCACAGAATAAATGGTACAATATCACTCTTCAGCAGACAAAAATCAATCAATGCTCGCAGATGGTCGATTCATCATAAATTATTGCTTGCTTATGTTCGATATTTCCTGATTCTTTTCATCATCCATTATGTCCAAAATCTAATAAATAAGAGTCCTTAAATGTGCTGTATACGATATTTACTGCCACTAGAGGTCACAGCAGACACCAGCATCTTACACCAAAACAAATGTGCGCTTAGTTCACTCAACCAAAAAAAGGGGAAAAAAAAAGAAAAAGAAAAGAAAGCGGCATCTAAACACACTGCTCACAAAACTCAGATCAAACTGTCAAACTGTGCAGTGCTGATCAAATATGGAGCAAAATTATGTTAATATATTGCCTATTTTGCATGTAAAATGTTTTTAGAAACACATTTTATTGTACTGTTTAGCTGTAAAATTAAAAAAGCAACAAGACGGCTGCCATTTTGTGCCAAGCTTGGAAACTCAAACTGAAAATCAATTTGTGAAAGCAGGCAGTGCTGATCTAATACAGAACAAGATTCTGTTACTTTTTTTCCCCAGAAACATTATTTACTTATTTTCTTGTAATATGACATATATTGGACCTGGTGGCCACCATTTTGGCTCTGTTTCCAACAAGGGCTCCTTAAACTCAGATCAAAGTATCAAACTAGGCAGTGTTAATCAAAGATGGCTCAAGATTAGGTTACTGCATTCTCTACTACTCACCTAAACTATTGCCCAAAACATAGCTTAGTGTACTATCTAGCAATAATATGAAAAAATTACTCACAGTCCACCACATCGGAAATAGAGAAACTCAGGTTAACAACACACAGAGTGAGTGTGACTTCACTCTCTGCTCAGGAAGCCATTACTCTACTATAACTTTACATGGCAAATAGTTGTTTGCTGACATCTAGTGAGGCTGATTGTTGTATACTGCACCTTTAAATGCCTTTTTATGTCACTGAATACACTGCAAAGCCTCATTTCTTACAAGCTTAATGCTGTAAAAAGCCAGCAGGCTTCATCACATCAAACTCTTGATTGCACAGGCAGCTTGTATCCATTATTATAGCAGAAACCACACAAGCCTTGAAAACAACTTCACTCGGGTCAGTACAGTACCACTCTCATACTAAATGGCTACTTGCAGCAGTACATGGCAGTACTGAGATCTGAATCATGTCTATCGTCACTGCCCACATCCATCACGGGGTGCCTTTAAAGGCCCTGCTGTGAGTCACAAGGGCATTGAGGACGTGGGGCAGCCCCGTCCAGCGACCAGTCTCCAGGTTTACAGACAGCGGCTGCCCTTCTCTCACCATTTCTTGTTCCGAGGCTTCAGCTCCTCTGCAGCATTCCTCAGGAAGATGTAGTTCTTTTTCTGGGGGTTGTAGTACTCGTGGCCCTGAGGAATGCAGATACGTACACAATATTATAAAATATGAGTGAAGGCCAGCATGAGGTGCCTCCCAACAGTAGTGAAATATGCACAACCTCCTACCTTTGACCAGTCGTAACTGGAAGCGTATGCAAAGATGTTGCCGTTGTGGTTGAAGCAGCACGCTGTGATGGGCTGGTCGAGCTGCTCTGAGGTCTTCAACTTGGTGCGGGCGTCTTTGTCCCAGAAGCTGAAGCGCCCATCTGAGCCCACAGTTGCCAGTGTGCCATGGACAGGATGGAAGGAGATGGCATTCACCTGATGAAAGAAAATGGAAATTAGTATGTGAGACTTGGGAAAACACTATAACTAGGCTGTCTGGTGTATCGGAGTGACTAAACTGTAATGACAGACTCTGTGAAAAGACACGCAGAGACTGTCCAGCAAGGTGGTGACAACTAGGACTGCAACAGCTACAATGATTAATCAATTAGTTGTCAACTATTACATTTATTGCAAACTATTTTGCTAATTAATCAGTTTGAGTAATTAAATAAGTAAGTAGCAGAAAATCAATAGCTCTGTGTTATATATAAAAGACAACATTTGAGGACATCATCTTGGGATTTAGAAATATTGATCAACATTTTTCACTATTTTCTGTCATTTCTAGACCAAACAACTAATAGATTAATTGACAAAACAAACAACTGGCTATAACTAAACAAACAAAAAAGTTTAATCAACAATGGAAATAATCAATAGTGGCATGACCTGATCTCAATCCAAGTATAGTGAAAATTGGTGAATGATTAATCCAACAGAAATACAAGAGGGAATCCTGTCATCATTCAAATGATACAGCAATTATATTAAAATATGTGTATTTAAAAATATCCATGACATTATTGTTATATTCGCATTTATATTGAGATATTGAACACCAATAATAACACACTACAGACCATTTTCTCAGCAGCCTTGACTGGGATCTTAAAGTATCACTGGTAACTCTAATGGTTACTCTACCATTTCACATCAATATGGCTGCCATGAAAAACATCTATTAACCCACTGGTTTAACTGCAGATATAACATGTCATAAGAAAAGCACAGGTTTCATTAATTCTACTCATTCTAGCTGTGGTTTGGCAAATCCCAGAGGATCCATCATTAATGTTAATTACTTACACCTGGGTTTTTTCTGGTATTTCAAGCAGAATGTCTGCTGTGAAAAAGGTCTGTTATAACACTTTGCATCAACACCTTTGACAAAGAAAATCCACAAACTGGCAGAATATAATAAGTAATATAATTCAACACTACTTCAGCAATTCAGAACAACTTACAGCATAGATGTCCTGTGGAGTGGTTGTGTTAGTTCCGTTGGACCTGTGGCACTTAAAGGTAAAGTTGTCTTTGGCTCTGAAAAGGATTGGGAACACATTCATGTCATATTGCCATGGTACTAGCAGTTTCTTGAAAAACATAATAATCAATCATTATTGAATTTCATTGGATTAAAGAAACACCTGTAGCAAGACTTAAAATATAATTCACTTGTGAAATTGATTGCTTTAGACACTCACGGGTTTGGAGGGTTGATATAGTGGATGGCCACTCGGCCCTCAATACTTCCCAGTGCAAAGCCTGTGGGCTTGTTCTGCTTGTCCTTGAATATGGCAACACAGCGGTGCTGCAGGACCAGGGCAGAAAAATTGTTGAATCAAGAGGCAGTCATATGGGAAAAATCAAATATCTTTTGCTGTCTTTTAAAGTTTGGCTTAATATTTAGCATCAAGTCATAGAAAATTAATCTGACATAAAACTGCAAGTGTGAGTGACACTATGTATCAAGAGAAATATGAATAGTGGGAAAAGATTAAGAGAAAAAAGGTCACGGAGGAAGAAAATTCACCTGATGTTTGAGAGGAGAGTCTATTCTACGAAACTCTGAGGGCTGGTTCTCCAGCTGGTAAACTATCAAGCCTCTCTCAGCTGTGGCAACCACTGCCATGGGGTATACCTACATTAACAGTCAGGGAGGTTAGAACAATGCATTAAAAAATCTACATAATTAACTCCTTAGTAAGCATTAAAAATGTGCATACTTACAACATCTGCACAGTAGCATCTCTCTGGCATCTGCAGAGACATCATGGGATTGGGAGAGCGGGTGTCCCAGAACTGAGGAGAAAAACAGAGAAGTTGTCATCATGTTTCTCATTACAAAAACACAGCTATGTTTGAAATGTCACTGACTGTTAGATCTTTAATCAACAATCATTATGGTTATATTTATGTGTCTACACAAATGCATCAAGAAAAAAGGCTAAACAGCGGCCAATACTGGTCAGTAAGATGCTGATTCAAAGATGACTGAAACTTTGTTTACCAGAAAGCTGTTTTGGAAGTATATTGTACCCAGAAAGGACATTAGCTATTTTCAGAGAGACAATAAGTCCACTCTGTTGACACAGCAGGCCAATACAGACGAAGTCATGCAAAAGAAATAAATAAAATATATATATAATATATATAATGATATACGAATAATAATTTTAAAAAAACAGGGTAGGGGTGTCACAATTCAAAACAGATGAAAATCAAAAAGGATCGGCAGTCCTGCCGGTATTTTTCCCCTCTCTAACCCCACCTGATGTCTGCCCAGCTTGTTTCTGAAGAAAAAACACCACACAACAACACTTCAAGATCACATGTTGTATCTTAATGTTAACTTGCAGCAGCACTTTTCTGTCTTTTCAAAGACGAATTTGAAAATGTAAAAGACAGCTGTCAGGCATAAAACCAATAATTTGTTGATCTCTACAAATCAAGAATCTATGGTCTAACTTTGACAAAAAATGTTTAAATCAAAAACCTAATTGAATCAAGACTTTAAAATTGAAAGTCAAATCAAACTATGGATTTGGAGAATCAAGTCACCTCTTCAGGGTCACCAAAAAAGACTTTAAAATTGAAAGTCAAATCAAACTATGGATTTGGAGAATCAAGTCACCTCTTCAGGGTCACCAAAAAAGTTGAACCTGGCACAACTCTTTCCTGACCATACCACAATGTCATTCAACAAGGTACTTCGTTGGCTGATCAAAGATGTGTAAACGCACATTTCTGGTAGATTACCTTCTAACATGAAGGAAGCCATTTTTATTGCTCAACTGTCAATCATCAAAATGAAAAATAAAAGCACCATGACAACTTACCAGAATCAAGTCCTGCCCCAGGGTGTTATAAACCACTGTGTAGTGTTTTGATTTAACCCTAGACAGTTGTGGATCTATTGGCAACATAATTATTTGTCTTGTTTTTTCGAGAAGTTCTTGTGACCCTAAATGCAAAAACTGGATATCTTTTCAAGCACTAACAGATGTGTTTAAGTTGCTGTTGTACCTTCAGTGTTTTGTCCCAGCTGCCAGTCATAATACAGCTGTAGTTTGGGGCTTTTATCCAGTGGATTGCTTTGATTGGACCATCATGCTGTGAAGAGGTATAGTGAGAGGTGTAAGATGATTCTGCTTCATTCTTATGATCACATAGTTGATCTGGGGGTTGTCATCCAACCTGTGCAATCTGCATTGCTTGATTGCTGTTAAGATCCCACATCTTGGCTGTTTTGTCACAGGAAGCAGTGAAGACTTTACTCCCATCCTTGATAAAGAGAAAAACAGCACATCATACATTTTTCTGTGGCCCAGCATAATGCAGCTTAAATTACTCTGTATGATGAGACCTACATCACTCCAACATGCATCCAGCACTGGGCCTGTGTGCATCTGCTGGGCTTTGGGGACAGTCTGTCCATTGTCCTGCACCTCCCAGCACCGTACCTGATGTCAGTTTACACAACATAGTCAAACTTATTATGTAGAGCAGATGTTGTCATCTTGGAAGGCAACCCTGGTGAAGATATCCCCCTGACCATACTGTACTGAAATCACATACTAAAATGATCATCCATAACCTTGGGTTCATTAAGTCCATGACTAAATAAATTACTCACGTCGTTGGCCCAGGATCCTCCGATGAGGAAGTTCCCTGGCATGGTGGGGGGACTAAAAGCCAGACAGCTGATGCTATCATCTGGAGGTGAAGTTACTTCAACATCCTGCAGGACAAGTCAGGAAAACATGCGATAAAGAAATGCATTAAATACTAAACAGGGCCCCAATTTATCCAAAATTATAATGCTGATGATCAGATGACATGAGTCTTGATCTTTTGGTTCTTCAATGCTGCTTTAAAATTCATCCAGAGCTGTTGTCACAGCAACAAGTCCATTAAGCACAAACTTACAAAGTGCAGATTTATTGACACTTAGCTGGATCAGGAGAAGGACATTTTATGGGAAACTCCGTATATGAATTTATTTCAAATACAAATGGCTTACTTTCTTAGATATATAAAGAAAGAGTGTTGATATATTCATGATTCCAGAAGACAACATGGATATTCTGGTGAAATCACTCTGACGGTGTAGTTATCACAATTATATTCTTCATGACGAGATACCTACACTTACACACGATCAAACAAAATAAAAGAAAAAAATTAATTCAATAACAAATTAAAGTATGTAAACAAAAAAAGAGCCAAACTAAAGTTAATTTGACATGCTGTAACCAAAAAGATATAAACTTAATTTAAAGAGTTTGACTATTAAAAGACCAATAAGGCCCAGACATATGACATTTAATTTGACACTAAAATGAGAATTTGTTTTCTCACTATTTCATCTGGAACCCCCACGAATCATGCACCAGCATCTCTGGTAATCTGGCCATATTCACTGATAATATCTAACAGTGAAGTGTGGAGACATTGCGGAGCACAATGTAAAACAAAATGACACCTGCAACAAAACAGGAGCACACTTAAAATGAGCCCTATGTTTCAAAATGAGAGTGCACTGTTATTCAAGATAATTTCATCCAGGATTAACAAACCAGTCCTCAAACTACTATCAAAGAACCAAATCATCTGGATGGAAATGAAAGTTGGATGACAACATGTCAACCCCCGTCCTGGTTTACCTTCATGGGATTGTGGCTGTCTGTTGTTGCGTTTCCAAAGACTCCTGTCCCTCCTGTCCCAAACCCGGTGTTTGTCCCAAATAAACTCATAGTGCATTAAGGTTAATCCTAATGTACACCTGTGAGAGAGGATAGAGACACAGGGTAATTTACATACTAGTGAACTACATTCATTAGCATGTCGTCTTCTAGTTAATAACAGTTAACGTACATTAGCTGATGCACGCAAACTGGATGTAGCTCAAGTTGACGTCACATTTAAAAAGGACTTAGCAACAACAAGAAGGCAAATAGCTAACATAACAGCGTTAGACTGAATTACTTTTGTTACATAGACATTTATCATAGCCTTAAGTTAGGATACTCAACACTAATGTTATAGATAAAATTTCAGGAAAAGTTAACTTGAGTAACGTGACATTAAACTTTGACAATTTACACCTGACAAGACGTAGCTTGACAGCTAATGTTAACGCTAACCTAACGTACCTAACGTCAGTCACCGCTGTTAGCTTCTGAATACTAGCTAAGGTAGATAGCTTGTTACAATATAAGGGCAGTTTAACAGCGTATTGTACTTAATTAACATTTGAGCGTATATACTACTGTGTGTAGCCATTCTGTGGGTCAAAACTGACTAATAATAATGATTCAACGCTGGCTAACGTTAGCTAGTTTAAGAGCATCCACTGCGTTGGCTTCTAAAAAAATACATATTTCCTGTATAGCAACATTTTCAAGCAGCACATTTAAACAGCGTATCATCTACATTATTGTCCCACGACTACATGGATGTACATACCCCAGATTTCTTAAACTATGACTATAAACTTGTTGCGTTGAAATGCCACAATAATTCGCCGCAACAGAAATGTGGCGCTTGTTTCACGGTGTGTCGCAGTTTGGTGACGTCCAATCTCCGGTAAAAGCTGCAATTTCAAGAGTGACCGCTTGGAGGCGGTGTATCACAACAAGTCACTTTACTCCTGAGTGTGAAGTAAGTAAGCTGTGTTTTAATGTTGCAACTGTGTAGGACAGGGATGCCCAACTTGCTTTGGGGCCACATTAGGAAGCCTATAACTAGTCTTTCTTTGACACTCTTTATTTTCAAGTTAACTGACTCACTGACTTAAATTAAACTTGTATTAAATTAATTTGGCACAAAGATTGACATAAATCAGGTGTTTTATTGCATTTAATAGCTGCAGCTGCATTTTTTGTTGTAAATGTTTTGGCCACATTTATAATCTATACACATTTATAAAACATTAACCAGCTGTAACCTCTTCCATCATAAAATCACTCAAATCTTGGAATGATTCATGAGCATAAACTATAAACAAACTGCTCCAGGTACAGAATGAATAGCATGATCAAGCTCTTTTGGTGTTTAGGTTAATATACAACTTCTACAAGTAACAGCCAAGGGACAACAGAGAACATTTACTAACTGGTACAAACAAACAAACAAACAAACAAACAACAACAACAACAAGAAAAATTCCAATGTGAATCCATTTATTGTCATTGTGATTGGAAAATTATTGGTGGGCTCTATTGTGGATAAGTTGAATACCACTGTTTGAAAAGGCTGGGCTAATTTTATCTACTCTTTATATTGTTGGATGTTTTAATTGATAATAATTCAAAATATTCTCTAAGATGGTTATATGTTTTAATGTAAAATATTCAACACATCCATCTGAAATGTAACTAGAAGTATAAAATAGCCTCAATTGCAAATACCCAAGACCTCAATTACTTAATTATACAAGAGCCTACTAAACATACTTTTCTGCTTTCCAACACTGTTAATAAGCAGACCTGATACTTTGATTTACCCTGCATGGGAACATACTCAGAATGAAATTTAGCAAATGATGTGCCTGTGAAACTCTGCCTCACTTTCTCAGTGGGTCATCCAGGCTTAGCTCTATACGAGGGCCACCTGTAGAGTGATCAACGAATAGGCGAGGTGTAAATGATAAGGATTTTGGTGCAGGATGAGTCAAAGAACCCGGCCTAATATAATTACACATTTTTCTGTTCTTCTTACTCATCTGCTGCGGTCAAACAGTCTGAGCCACAGCATGGCTGAAGCTCCGGTGGGAGATGAAATGAATGATTTTTATTGCACTGACTCAGTGCATTAAGCAAATGAATAGAATATGGTGTGTGAATTAAATTATGAGATGCACTGTACACCCCTGAAGCTGAAAAAACGCCCGGCTGTGCAGCAGCTAAGCTACAAAATTATGCTGCTGCAACATAATGTAAAACCTCCGTCACTTCTGATGAGTGGGATGATGATGACCGTCTGTCAGTTAGAAGTCCTGCTGGCATGAATCCACTCTGCTGAAGAGTCCTTGAGCAAAACAGATTTTTTTTACTGTCTTAAATTGTTTGTATTACAGCAGTAGTAAGGTTTACAAATGTTTGTAGTGGAGAGGGCTGTGTAACTTGACCTTTGCTGAACAAAAACAAAAACATCTTAAATGACTAGTGCATGGTGCTCACGGAAATTTGGTTGTGTGATTTTAGATCATTTTTGGATTGTGTCCGTTGGTCCCCTATATAGGGGAGACCGGGGGAAATTTGTAAGCGGGGGTAAATGTAACACTCTAAATTCCTTCAGTCAGAAACAAGCATTTCACTGTGGCTAAAGTTTTTTTTTTTAATGAAAATTAAATGACTGCTACTTTAAACTTAAAATCTGTTTTTCTTTCGGTTACTGGTTAAAGATTAACATGAACAAACAATACTAATAGAGGTGTTGATAGCTAGCATACTTGATTTACACAGCTGCAAGACTGGGGGCAGTTGTAACACTGAGTTACAATTTCTCAATGTAAGCACCTCATTTATCTGTGTTGACATACTTTGCTGTGAACATATTTCACCAAATTTAAATTTAAAATCACTTTTAACTCAGTTCACATCATTCAAACCTGGTCATCACATAGTTGTCTAGTCTTCCGAAAAATAAGAGACAGACTTTTGCTTTGAAAGTATGTGATGCCTGACATGTAAAAGAATTTGAACCATGAATATTTTTTAAAAAGTAAGATTTTCAGATACTATGGCAGTAATGAGATTACTGTGAGGTGTGCTTTTATTTGATATACAGTAGATCTTTATGATGTATGTTTCACAATTGCCCCCTTGGTTGGTGACAATTGTAACACTCTGACCTCTTGCATCAAATGAAGTATTATTCTTGTCCTTATAAATGAAAATATATCAATTGCATTATTAATCAGTGCACAGATTTATGTTGTTTTTCAAGTATTCTCTGAGTTATGAATGTCAGTGTAAAACATGTTACATTTATCCCTGGTCTCCTCCACAAAGACAGCTGAAAATAGCAGTTGAGAAACAGAAAAGCACATCAGTAAAAGGTCATCTAAGTTTGTGGTTATGACACATTAACTTCCCTGCTTGAGTTTAATGTGCTGATCCACTCGTCGGGCACATGTATAATCTGTACCTCAGTGTTGGATTCTTGCTTTGTCATTCATTGCTCACCCCCCACCCCATTAACTCTCTATTAAAGTCGTCACAGTGGAGTGCTTGACACGTTGTTGTAGTAATTCATTGGGGCTATTGGCATGTCTCTTCATGTGCCTGTTCTGCTGCTGATCACTCAAACCTCTCAATAATTAGGGTGGGCCTCGGTTTATTGTTTGAGTTCAAAGGTGTCTGAGTTGCAGAAGGGATTAGGGGATTTTCCCTCCTTACCTTTAGACTGATCTTTGAGCGGTGTTGGACAAGCTCCATGAGCACAGCGTCAAAGCCAAGTGACAATAAATTTAAACTGTTAAATCCAGATCAGTTATAAGCAAAATAGCTGGGATTCGGAAGTAAGTAGTCATAGTCTTTGATGTTGGAGGCATAAAATAAGGTGTCTGTGAATCTATTTGCCTAAATGCATGCTGGGAAGATTCCATATCCCATCACACTGACCTCTCTCTTCTCACTTTGCCAGCATTTCAAAATAAGAGTGCACTGCTATTCAAGATGAATTCGTTAACGAAACAGTACTTACTTTGGTTCATACAGCTAAATTTCTGGATGAGAATGAAGAGGATTATTTTAGCCTGGTAAGAAGTCTTTATTATTTGTGCCACATTTAGAAACACGGACTTGGGCACTGTTTCCATCAGATATCAACAGAATTACTAAAAGTCACAGTGTTGAGGTAAAGTGACAATAAATCCAGATCTTTGATAAGAAAGATTATAGAGGGATTTGAAAATAAGTAGTCACTGCCTGTGCTGTTGGAAGCAAATGACTGATAAACCATGGGTCAGCTGGCTGACAGGCCACTGCTAAAAAAAAGAAAAAGAAGAGAATGCCAGGGAAGATGTGCTAATCAGATACATCAAATGAAGACCAAGCTGCACTTTTAAACCACCAGGCCACTGTACAAAGACATCAGAGACAAATACAACTCACAATTCACAACCAGCTAAAAAAGACTTTTAAAACATGACTAATAACAAAAAACTCCTGTATCTACTGGGTGAAATACAACAATTTGCAAATGCAGCAGCAAGATTTGTGAGCTCTTGTGACCAAAAAAGGACCTCCAGTGGAAATCAAGCACCATGAACATTTTCAATCATCTGACCTCTGTACATAGACACAGTTACTGCACAGCTCATAACTATTATAATGTTCTACCTCTGACAATTTTGCAGTTTTCTAATCACTTGTACAGTAGTGAATGTAACAATGTAATAGTCAATACAGCAGCTTAAAGCTACTACAATAAGTTTTTTAACTGGTTATTAAACAGTTTTAAATTATTACTTATGTTTCCATATGACCTACATATGTAGCAAGACCATCGAAGAGAAGATTTGTTATTTATTTATTGTAATTCTCCATGAAATCAGATGAAACAAGCTTGTGTTTACATTTCTGCAGGCAAAGTTACAGTGAGTAGAACGTTATCTGGTTAAAAATAAGCTGAGATTTTATTTAACTAATTTTCCATTTGATGTTACATTTTATGGTTGTGGTGGTGGAAACACTATAGCACCTTTGTCCAGAGGCCTCCAAAATCTACAAAATATGAAAGCTCCTTGTAGTAGCTTTAAGTGTTTTCAACAGTCTTTAAACTATGCACTGGTTTAGCAACATTTTTGCACTATACAGTCATTTTTGCACGATGTTGTGCTGCCTGGGTATCTTTAGCCCTAGTGTGTGACCCTGACCAAGGGAACACACCAACTAAACATCTTACATGGTTGCACACTAAATGCACTTTATGTGCACTATGTAGCATCTTCTTCAAGCCATTTTTTTCACTCATTCTTATATATACATGTATTTCTAAGAACAAAACCACATTTCCTCTTTTTGGGTACACTTGTGTGGCTTTTATTTCACACACTTTTTTATGGGTTTTTTTTTTTTTTTTGCTTTGGCAATATAAACATCTGTTTCCCATGCCAATGAAGCACTTTGGAATTGACCTGAATTTAATATTTACAAGTACAGGCCACTTTCATCAGTGGCCAAACATGTCCAGACAAAAGGCGCGCTGATTGGGCACTTTGGATTGAAAGGTCCGCACCCCACCTATCTTATTAGCAAGATAGAGCAACGCACTTCACGATAGGACACTGATATCACCCCCACACACTCTCCCAATCTCTCCAGTCTTGGTTTATCCCACTCTGAACCCCTCCTGCCCCTCCCCTGACACAGAGCCTCAATAAAATCCATTCCCATGTTGCCATACAGAGGAGCGCACGGCTGTATCAGTGCGCAACTAAATCTGATGAGTAAATGATTCTCTAATTTGATAGAAAACGGTTTGTTTTATTCCCGCAACCGAGCAGGAGAACTCATTCTGTATCTTTGTACTACTTAGAACCGTGCGTAATATTTGCGTAAAATGATGACAGGCGTCTTGGCGATGGTAATGACCCTCCTGTCGTGGGTTTACTGCGTGCCGGCCACGCAGATCTCCTTCTCCAATTTCTCCGTGGACAACGAAGTGCACTCCAGCTTCATCCAGCGGCGGCTGCGGAGCCAGGAGCGCAGGGAGATGCAGCGGGAGATCCTCTCCATCCTGGGGCTGCCGCACCGTCCGCGGCCGCACGTCCACACCAAACACAACGCTGCCCCGATGTTCATGCTGGACCTGTACAACACCATCTCCACAGACCTGGAGCCGCCCGGATACTCTTACTACAAGCCCGCTTTACCCACTCAGGTGTCTCCCATAGTGACCCCGCAGGAGAGCCGCTTCCTAGATGACGCAGACATGGTGATGAGCTTTGTCAACCTCGGTGAGTTTACAATCCAACTTTATAATGACATTTATTAAGTTATAACGGGATGTTTCTAAGTTGTGTTAGATACAATGAGTGTATAGTAGCATTGTAACGGTTGGTAATTTTACAGTAACTCTTGTATAATGTACAAAGGTGCCTGACAGTCTAGTATCTGATAACTGGTCTGGAGATTAAAGCGCCCAAAGATCTGCTAATCTTATATCGCCAGCTGTATTAAAAGAACTTGTTTTGCCATGATACTGTTTTCATGAAAATAAGTTATATACTTAATTTTGTAGTTATATAGTTTTTTTTGTTGTAAATTATATAGTTGTTTTTGTTTGTAAAATGTCCAAATCAGTGCCCACTTGAAGTTGATATCCAATAGACTTCACATTAATTTAGTTGTTCTTGAGAAAATATGTTCAGTAAGATTAAGACAATGAGTTGGACCAGCTAATCTCCAGTCACTCTGATGAATTTGGTAGCAAATTAAAAACTATTTGTTTTAACTTTAAAAAGCCTTGAAAAGTTGGCTGAATTTGAAAAGACAAGTTGAGGTAATTCTGCAAAGATTCAAACAAGTAAGCACTTCCAGCCAAAGAAATCTTGACATTAATTCAATTGTAATTGAGATATCGTGTTGAATAAACTTATTAAAGCTAGTACAAGGAGTTTTTAACTTGTTATGAAAGAGTCTCAGTTTATTGGTGATGCTTCTATATGACTTACATAAGCAAACAAAACCATCTGCAAGAAGACTGGCTGTTTAAAATAATTCTTACTGGTCGTATTCTCCTTGAAATCAGATGAAACAAGCCCGTGTTTACATTTTCCCATTAAGTTGCAGGGAGTAGAAAAAGAAGGAAGAGATTTTTATTTAGATGATTTTGTTCATGACTTTATGTTTTGTTGTTATTACGTGGAAACACTACCACTTTTGTCCACAGGGGCCTCCAAAGTAAACACATTATGAAACTTCTTTGTAATAGCTGTAAGTTGAACCAACAATTCTTCAGTCACATTGACGGGCAAATTTGATTAAAAAACTATTTGTTTTAACTTAAAAAAGTTAGTGTCCAGGCTGCCTTGAAATTTTAAGTTGACTGAATTTAAAAGGATAGGTAATTTTGTAATTAGTCCAGCAAATTAATCTTTTTAGTTAAATTATCTTGATATTAATTAAGTTGCTCTTGTGAAAAACATGTTCAGTGAGCTTAAGATATTAAGTTGAACCAACAACTCTTAAATCACACCGATGATCATAATGAACAAGTTTGATTTCCTTTCACATTTTCTCAGTTTGAATATTTAATTCTTTATTTTATACAAAGAACTTTTACAAAACTGTCTCCAGTGATTTTATTTATTTATTTACTCTGTACTCTGTACAGTACATTCTTTCAACTTATCATTTCAAATCAAAAGACTTCAATTTCGGAGAACTAATTTTTAAGTTCTGAAGTGTTATGAAAGTAAATGCTAGAAATGTTAAGCTTAATTAACTTTTAATAAAACTTGTATGGATACATTTAGTTAATGAGAAAAGATTAATCAATTCCACTAAATTCCTGTATTTTTTTTTTTTTACAGTGTATGTCTAGGGGAAGTTTGATCTCTGTTATCTGACTGAATAAACGGAGGAATGAAAGCACAAGAGTTCATTAGTTAAGTTTACGTGAAAGCCAGTGTCTCTGACATTGTGGCTTATAGGTCACTTTCTTCACTTGAAATCCAGCATTATGCATTCCGAGCTGTAAATGTTATGACAACATGCCTGTATCCGATTACCCAGAATCCCTTCAAAGCTCCAGGGGGAGAGGCTTTAGCATGGCTTTGTTTCACATGACTAGGAATTGAACGGGCATTTCTGAACCCCTAGGGAGTGAGAGACAAGTTGACTATAAGCTGGAGCCACAAACTGCATCCAAACATGCTGTAGTAATCTCTGTTAGTGCAGGTGCTTGTGTGTGCAGTACATTCCTGCAGCTATGTGTCTGTTTGTGTGTTTGTTTGGGGGCACAAATCACAGGGGTCACAGGTGGGAGTTTGGGCTCACACAGACATTATTGAATTTATAAAAGGCAAATCCTGCGCTTGTTTACCCTGGAGATCCCGCTCTGATATCACTATGGTGAACCAGCAGACGGCACGGTGCCTGTGGCTCTTATCCGGATGTGGTTAGATCCAAAGCCCCCTCTCCTGCCTCAGGGCTGATGGGTCAATGTGAAAAGATGAAGTTTGTTTCGCTGATGCATTTTGTCTGTTTGTTATAGGGCTGCAACTGATGATTATTTCCACTATCAATCAATCTGACTATAAAACGTCCAAAAATTGTTAAAAAAAAAAAAAAGCTCATTAAAATTTCCCAGAGCCCAAAGTGATCAACAAAACTCGAAACGTAATTTTTATGAATAACATGACTCAGAAAACAGCAAATCCTCACATTTAAGAAGCTGGCACAGGCAAATGTTTGAGATTTTTGCTTGTAAAATGGCAAACAATCAATTATCAAAATTTCTTTTCGATCGATTGATTGATTAATTGTTGCAGCTCCAGTTTGTATGTCACTGAGCATGAACTGTAGCCTTTTAATGAAGAGCCATGTAGTTATTTCTCAATCCGCCCATAAAATGTGCAGTTAATACAAAACATTTGGAGACTGTAAAAAAACCCTGAAACATAACATTTAACATGAACTTTTAACTGACAGTCTTTAGCTAATGAGTTCTGGAAACAACGTTTCTGAAAACTCAGAGCAGATTTATGTGGTTCCACATCTGAAGAGTTTGATTATAAGGAGGAAGGAGGAGGGTAAAAAAAGGACACAGTGAGTGTGTATTATTTCTCTCTGGAGCCCACCACGGCCTCCTGTGCTGATGATTGGCAGAGTTCTTTAGCTGGGGCTCCAGCTCACATTGTGCTGGAGTCGACTATCTTGGTGGTCCCAGGATGATCGCTTCAAGACCGAACTGGATTATGGTATTTCCCCTCTAAAGACCACAGCTTCCAGTGTGAGGGAGAGCTGCTGTAGAGCTGCCCAGCCCCTTCTCCCAGTGCACCCAGGTACATCCTGCAGGTTGACATGGCTTAGAATAGATTTAGTAGTAGTACAGTTATTTTAGATAAATCAGCCTGTATAACTCACTATCAATTCAGCCCTTCTTTTTCTTTTGGTAGACACTATTTGATAACGATACAGTATCATCATTGCACACATGCTGATGCACGTACTCAGCTCCTGCATGTGTTTACTTGTGTTAGAACGCCAAACCATAGATTGTACTTCAGAATCACTAGCAGGAAGCATTTGTCTCATTGTCATACAACATTACACAAGGCAACTGCTATTGCACTGTACATTTGTGGTTTCTGTTGTGCATTTATTTATTAAGAAATAGACTGCAATCAAGAAGCCTGATTTACAGGGATAATTCTCCCCCAAAATACAAAAAACATATTTTCTCCCCTGTCCTGCTGCACAGTTTTTGAAGATATCCACCACTGAGATGTTTGCCTTCTCTCGAATATAACAGAGCTAAATGGCACTGTGGATCTCACAGTGTCAAACAGTACATTTGAAAAACTGAACAGCAATATCTTCCTCTAAAAATCATGAGTCAGTTACTCAAGATAATCCGCAGACTTTACATGAGTATGTTCATGTAGGAGCTACTTTCTTAATACCATAGAGAGAAAGTCGTTCCCATATGACGAACATCTCCAAAACTCAGCAACTCCCATCAGAACTTCATCCTCATTCAAACTATACAGAAAGAAAATAAATCTCACCAAAAACACCGACTCGTCTCTCCACTGTTCCAAATTGCACCAATTATGGTAGCTTGGTCGAGGTAAACCCTTAATTCACATGCTGTTTCCACGGTCTGACCACCCTCGCTCCTCTACCAATATTTTCATATCTGACATAGTGCATTAAGGGTTTATTTTGACCAAACGTGAGCTGGTGATTGTTGGAGCGGTGAAAAAACGAGCCAAGATGTTTATGGTGAGTTTTATTTTGTGTCTGTCGAGTTTGAATGAAGATCACAATGCTAGCTGGCTAGCTAATGCTGCTAATGGTTATCTAATACACTGAGGTGATTATCAAAATGCTCTAAAACACTTCATACAAAATGGTAAATACTATTAGGTGAAGGTAATGTTACTGTAGCAAAAGTACACAGATGTGCAGCTCCTAAGACCAGGGTTGCTAGGCCTGTGGGCATGTGAATGATGTGTGCCAGGTCTGTGTGTGTACATGCTGATCTGAAGTCAGTTTGGTAGAATTTAGATATAAAAAAACACTAAATTTTCATAGATGCTATTAATTTAATTTGCATGCAAAATAGGTCAACCCAGCAAGTGGACAAAAAAAATCATCACGTGGCAACACTTCAAAAGTAGCCCAATTCCACAGAAAACATGCACACCTGGCAACCCTGCCTGGACGTACATACGTCACACTGCATTGTGCAAGTAGAGACATCATATCAGATGTAGCTGTGACTGTAACTGCTCTGCTACTCGTCATGTCGGCCGGCTTGTTTACTGCTCTGGAAATCTCTGCCTGGAGACGAGTACACATGCGTTCAGCATGGGACCACAACACACCTGCAGAGCATGGGAAAAGGCTTAATGACCAGAAATGTCACTGGCTTTCATTAGAGTAGAATGAAAATGTTCTCATTTGGAGGAGCGAGCGTGTCGCTGAAGAACAGAAGACGTATTGTGTTTTTGAGACCAAGCAGGAAGAAATGAGTTTGTCCTTCTAAGCTGATCTGTAGGAAGCATAAGGAGATCATTCTAAGAATTTCTTTTGCCTGCCAGAAAATCTCATTAACCTCCTCATTATTTATACATTCATGTGCAAAATAATTCTCTAATACTCTGAAACTCTAATTGTAATTGCATTCCCATGACAAGACACTTTAAGCCCACTTCTGTCTTTTAAGTCCTGTGTAGAATAACTCACTTTGTCATCAGTAAACAAACATGGTGCAACATTTCCTTAGCAAAAGCCTTTTTGGTCGCTCTAATAATCTGCAAGGAAACAGCTTAAGCAACTTTGTCAAACATGTTAACACATGCAGACATTCATGGATTTGAAAGGGCAGAAAATGCTCACTAGAGTAATAGATTTACAGCTTTAATTAGATGAAAATTTAAGTCTGAGCCTGACTGATTCAAGTCCAGTCAACTTTATATATAGACATCACATATGACACATTTGCCTCAAGGGGTTGTGCAATATGTACAGTATACAACACCCGCTATCCTTAGAACCTTGTTCCAGATCATGAAACCCTACCCCCCAAAATTTTAACAAGGAAAAAATGGAAGAAACATCAAGAAGAGCTACAGATGACGGACTGACATGCAAACGATGTCATGTACAGAACAGAATGGAGGAACAGACCAACATAGAATTATACACATAGTGTCTAAAAAAGTGATCACATCATTTTTTGCCAGGTTAAGCCTGGAGGGGAGTTTGCGATTGTTTGTGTGTATGCTTGTGTATGCGCATGACCGATGGACCTGGACCCTGTCCAAAGTGAATTTTACACGCTAATGGACCAATCAGCACATTTTTTTGCACATTCATTAACTCTGAATTTTTGGAAAAGCTTGAAAAACTTTTTCATGCCACCATTATTCTTTTGAGTCATCCCATTCTTGTGAACATGAGATCTCAAAAACACATCAAGGGCATTTCTTCAGACTTGGCAGAAATGTCCACATAGACTCAAGGATGAACTGATTTTAAATTATAGGACAAAAGTTTAAGATCACTGTGACGTCACAAAGCATGTTTTTTGGTCATAACTGAACAATTCATACTCTAATTATGATAAAGTTTCACTCTAATGTCTGATCAGATACTGACTATTGGAGAGTTACTAATTAAATGACAAAATAAATGTAATTCTGATCTGGTGCAGTTGCTGAGAAAAATATGTAATTAAATTACAGTTACTAATCAAAATGTTTTTGATTACAAAGAGTATGTTGCCAAATATTATTTTCAGGTTGCCTGGTGGAGATCTGTACCCAACTGAGTGCATTCATCTCGTCAGAGATTCTGATACATCTTTAAACCTCCCATGCTGATTTCTAAAAAAACAAAAAATGCAAAAAACCCCGACTTACTATAAAATTGCAATAGGCTAATGATAGTTCTGTGGCTGTGTGGCCCTGCAGCGTGAGGAGCAATCTGAAGTGTTGAAATGCCTCCCAGAGGGAAGTTTGCATATCTGAGGTCTGATCTCTGCAGCTAATGGTCCCTAACGTAAACACACCAAGTCCTTACAAGCAATTATTGCTTTCATAAAAACACCCCTCGTTCCCTTCCAGCATTTAATTGCGGTCAAACAAATGACTAGCAGGGTTCAGAATGCACTGCTCTTAACGACGAACGGCTTGTGTGTGTTTTTGTGTCATTGCAAATGTTCTTAGAAGACTGTGACTCAGTGTGTGTGTGTGTGTGTGTGTGCTGCACTGTAAAAAAATCATGCTGGAATTTTAGAGGAATCAACTAATCTTTTTCATTAACTTGGTATAAATGTACACAATTTATTCATTCAAGTTAATTAAACTTACATTTTGTAGTATTATTATTTAATATATATTAAGTTGTAATAAATATGAAATAATAAATAATGAATTCAATTAAGTTGTTTAATTAAATTTCTAAACATGATCATGATCCAACTTGATCATTAAACTCTCCCGAGATACTTTTTTATATAGTTAGAAGAAATCTGCAGAGCTGGAATTAAGTAGCTCCAACAGAACTGAAATGAAAAACTGACTCTTCAAGCTGAGAAAAATGTAAAAGAAAATCATGTTTGTCAGCATGACTGAAAAGTTGTTGGTTCAATTTAACATCTTAAGCTTACTGAACATGTTTCTCAAGTACAACTGAATTAATATCAAGTTCATTTGACTAGAAAAGTTTGTTTTGAATCATAAAATTACATAACTTATCTTTTCAAATGCAGTCAACTTAAAATTCTTAGCCGGCTTTTTAAAGTTAAAACAAATTGTTTATTTTTACATTGTGTTTCATGAAAAAAGTATGTTACAAGCATTGGAGTGCTGTGTTTCTGGTTGACTGGATGCAGAAACAATATACGACCATCAGAGGAGAATATGAGATGATGTCATGATGATGTCATGGTGTACGCCAGCGGGCAGGATGTGTTTAAGGCGACTAATCGCTGCTCTGCTCTGGACACCTTCACCAGAGACCTCCAGTGTTCTTTCCAAGGACAAATACATTGACTAACGCTGTAAAAACACGACACTGGAAAGCTTCAGGAAGCTTTGGGGTCTTTTTGACCACCGTTCCCCTGGAAAGTCTGAGTGCTGGAGAGCTTCAGCTGGCTCAGGGTGGGTTGGAAACCCCACAGTGCCATCAGCTACTGCTGCTTTACTTCATCCTCTACGGTCACTGGACGGGGATACATGGAAGAATGATCAGGGGGGTGTGGGTGGTACACACTCTTAGTAGTTAAGTCACATGAATTTGTGTGTGTTTCTTTACTTTATGTGACTCTGTTTATAAAAGCACACTGGCTGCTGTGGTTTTCCGGGCAGTGCCTTAACAGGCCTTTTCTTGTGGTCAGCACATGTGTGCAATTTAAACAGGGAGCCAAACTGAGCCCAGAGTGTGTTTTTTCTCCACCACATCGGCACGTATGGCAGACTCGACTTAAGTGATGTTTAGATCAATCACTTCCTTTGCGGAAGCAGAATTTTTCCTATTTCTGACACACTGCTTCCGAGATGTGGGCAGAGTGACACACATCAGAGAATCGTTTGATTTTGACAGATATGCAACCACCGACTGGTTCACCATCTGATTGTACTCACAGTGGTTTGGTTTTTACTCAGATGTACAAACTTTCCCTGTGAGGGTCAGAAGTATTATTACAGCGTGTGCGTCAGCTGATGCAGAATAATAAACCGTTTCTTGTAGTCAGAAATCTGGTGTATTATGATAAATCTCATAAAAGCATTGATGAAATTAAAGATTCAGACTGTATCTTCTTTTCTCTTTGTGTCTTCCTCATAGTTGATCAGGACAAGGATCTTCTCTTCCAGCATCACAGAAGAGAATTTCGCTTTGATCTTTCTCGTATTCCAGAGGGAGAGGCCATCACAGCGGCAGAGTTCAGGATCTATAAAGATTTCATCCAGAAACGTTACGAAAACGAGACTTTTAGAGTCAGCATCTACCAGGTGCTGCAGGAACCTCCAAACAGGTATGAGTGTTCTCTGTCCAGCTACTGCACATCTCAGAGTTTACAGGAACATCACAGATTCTTTCCAGAGTTTTACTGCTGCTTACCCTCAATTTGATTTATCCTGTGTCATACCAACTTATCAGCTTGATCTCCTGAGTATTGTGAAGCATTTAATTATTGGTTAATAAATTGTTTTAAATAAAGATAAAAAAGTGTTGGTGTTTTGCCTCACTTTTCTCTAGCCATCTCTGCTTTCATTTATCCAGGTTTTGGTATCTGTCTGATTTCTGCCACCAGGTGAATTTGTTTAATTTCTGGTGCCCACAGATTTGACACATGACATTTAAACAAATCTACAGCTATGCTAGCTGCTCTAAAGCTGCATTTGGCCACAGCAGTGCTTCAGGATAAATGCTAACATCACCATGCAAACATCCACACAATAACAAAGCTAACATGCTGATGTATAATGTTAACCAGCTTTAATATTGTAAACATTTCCTAACAAGCGATTGTGACTCATGTCAACATGTTGACATTAGGACTTATGAGCATCCAATAATCATTACAACATTATTATCATCTTCAAAGTTGGCCTTCATTTTGATCTCAACTTGAAAAAAGGCCTAGACCAGGGGCGTAAAGTGGAGGGGCCTATGGCAGCTACTTCCGACCCTCTCACTCAGACCGCACCCATCTTCAAACTCGACCTTTAAAAAAAAATGTGGGGAATTTTTACGCATTTACTTAGATAGGACTGCTGAAGATATGCCAGAATATGGGGCTGCTGCTGAGGACTCAGCCTCAGTACATAGGACAGACTGACCAACTGAGTTTCCACGTTGCCCTTCAAATTCAGCCTTCATTTTGATCCCAGCTACACACCTGTAAAGTTTTGTGACTGCATCTTGCATTGTTTTGATGCTATAGTGGTGACAATGTCTGTCCACAGACATAAAAAACAGGCAAAATACTCAAAACTGCTTCTGTGGTAGTTCCACTCACAAGGTGAATACCATGAAGTTGTGAAGTCATGAAGATTCATTCTCTGTTAAAATGTTGTACCGATGGATAAAGTAAGGTGGCATTAGAGGCAAAGTTGGGGAATCATCAAAGTCATCAGACTTCATAATCTGGGCATGTTAAATTTCTGTATAATAATTCACACCACTCCATCCAGTGGTTGTTGAGATATTTCTGTCTGTGTCAAAGTGGTGGACAGACCAGCAGGCCATACCTAGAAACCATGCTGCTAGTGTAGCTTAACATTCATCAGCAATGTGCCCGTTCGTCTGGGTAATTCCCAAACTCCCAGGGCGTGTTGCTGGTTTATATTTTAAATGTAATTTTTTTAAACCTTTGAGCAGGTTTCATTGGTACATATGATTATCCTCTTATGACAGGGACACAGTACTTGTAGTGTGGTTGAGTTTAAACAATCACCTCGTGCTACTGTGTGTATTTTTCAGTGAAAACTGGTTGTTAGGCTGCTGTACGTTCATACAGGTCTGTCTGTGTCGGCCTCGTCTGTCTAATATTTCCCCACAGGTTATTTCTGCCCATGTCCGTGTCAGCACCAGCGCTGTTTACACAGACATTAGTGTCAATTACAGAAACACAGTGGTTCTCTCCAGAGTGAATTTTCTCTCACACGGTGAGAACAGGACAGTCCCCAGGAGACCTGCATTTATAAAACGCAGCTCCGACCACGAGTAACACTCAACGCTCAACACGTCAGTTCTCACACAGTTGGTTATTCCCTCATGTCTGTGTGACTGTCTGTGGCTCTGTTTTGTCTGTCAGCCTGCCAGCTTCTGTTTCCTCCTTTCTAACCACATCTGAAATTAGATAATTAGACTCCGCACACCTCCCCTCTTCCCCGCAAATCAAACGTTCTACCACCCACATTACGAAGCCCCTCTACCCCGTTTAACCTGCTTCACTCTGTCTGCCTGCCGGGGAGACGTGAGTGAGCAGGAGGAAACATGTGCGGGCGGTAGATGTAAGTCTTTCATTGGTGACAGCAGGGCTGACGACGGTGTTAAGGGCAACACCATTGTCATTCACAGACACACAAAGGTCACTCCACACAGACGATCAGGGACTAAAGGCAGACGTCTGCCTGAGGGTCTGAAACTCAATCCATAGACAAAGGTGTAGACTGGGATGGCCCATATCAGTGTAGGAGTTTACTCCCAGGATATTAAGAAAGTGCTGCTTTGATAGTGTCTGTTCACTGTGAGGGGAAACATGATTCAAGGAACAGACACTGGATGTTTAGTTTAGAGGTTCTCGTTTTTTTCTCAGCCAAGGACCCCGTACAAGATTTTTAAAAAAAGCATCATGTATGTCCTTTGGAATAATTTGATGTAGCTTACAGTATTTTCTACACTTCTTCAACATTATGAGAGAAATGTGTTAGAAACTTATGAGATGTTTTAAAAATGCACCATTTTAACAAAGAATACCCCCAACACACATACACACGCATCAAGAGTGTTGTTTTTTCACTCTTGAGACATACATAAAATAAAATGTGGATTTTGATGATTTCAGATAATATGAATACAAATATAAAATATATAGAAAATATAAATAATATAAAATAGACCTAACACAGAAACATTAAAAGAACAATAACAGACCTAGCCTGGGACTTGAATACAACAGGCCTATTTTTTATAGAAAGGAAATAATTTGGGTAAAATAAAAGTCAAATCATAAAATAAATGCAGGATATAATGAAGCATTTTGTAAAAAACAAACAAACAAACAAACACAAAAAAAAATCAAAAGCAACGTATCTGTCCATCAACAGAGCATTATGAATTTCTGTTGTATCAGTTTCTTATTCTGATTTGCACTTTTATATTTATCCTGATTCAGTGTGTTTACAGTGCAGTCAGAAATTATTACAGTCACATTTTCTGCTGTGTTGGCACTGTACCCCAGCACAAACAATGGCTGGTTATGAAACAGTACCAATTTAATACTGATGCTCCTATATGACCTACATAAGCAAACAAGCCCATCAGTGAGAAGGTCGACTGTTTCTCGCTCTACAGTTATTCTTGACGGCTGCTGCCGTGTTGGCTTTTCCTTGAAACCGGATCATATTCAAACCAGAAGAGTTTATGTTTACATTTTCCAAGGCAAAGTTGCAGTGAGTAGACTAGTAGACGCAGGGAGGAGATTTTTCTTTAGATAATTTTATTTTGACATTATATTTTGTGGTTATAGCAGTGGAAACACTACTGCTTTTGTCCACAGGGGCCTCCAAAAACAACACAACATGAAAGTTCTATGTAGCCACTTTAATTTGAAGTTATTCATATCCACATATGATGAATGATGTGGGAGCTGTAACCCAATTTTAAAAATATAGTTTCACAGTTTTAGGTGACACAGTGTAATTGGACAAGTTTATACAAACTAAATTATTTACTTAATTTGATATTTGGTTCCTTTGCAACCACAGACATCAACACTGTAGCCTTGCTAATTATTTTGCTTGTTTTTTGCCTTCAGTATGGTTTACAGCAAATGAAACACATTCTCGACTTGACTGAGGTCAGGTGTCGGACTTGGCTAATAATCAATAACATTCCACCATTTGGCCATAAAAACCTGTGTTATTTGTTTTTTTCCAGCTGCATTGGGGGAATATGTATAAAAAGGGTTATGTTTCCCACACTGGGCCCCAAGTATGGAAGTAAACACCTTCAAACACAAGGCTGAAAATAAGCACTTTGACCTCAAAGTTAAATCCAATGTGCTGGTGTATTCACCAAAACAACATAAAACAAGTACTTTCTGATTGCACTGAAGCTATTACTGGACCACACGTGCATTTTCAGTCTATTAAATACTCATTTTATGTCATTTGCATGACAACTAACCATTTTCCTAAGCATACCACATGCTTTTGGATTGTTTTCATACACTCCAGAAAGCTGTTTCTTTACATTCATTTCAGGAATAAAAATCAGTTTGTAGAAACTTGAAAACAAGAGATGGGCAAGAAATCACAGTGAACAATTCGTCACTGTAGCATTTTGTCAAACTTGTATTTTCATTCTGTGGAAACATATTTCCCGACTCTTTAAAGTCTTTGATGTTGCATCCAAGGAACATTTGGAATATTTCAGTCTGCGGCCAAACAACCGATGTTTTGACACTCGATGGTTTTAGCTTTGAATTCAGTTGCATACTGTCCTCTCTCCTCAGTGAAGTGGAGCTGTTGCTGTTGGAGCAGCGAGATGTGTGGGCTGCAGAGGAGGGCTGGCTGGCCTTTGACCTGACCGCCGCCAGTAACTTCTGGCTGGTCGAGCCTGAGCAGAACTTGGGCCTGCACCTGGTCCTGGAGGACAGCCATGGTTAGTCACTACCACACATTAACTAACATAAGAGCAACAACAGCAAGAATACAGTCTTTGTCTGCAGTAATGATTTAATGCTCTTTAAATCCCATGGTTAAAAGGACCACCACATATTTAGTCAGTGTGTAGAGGGTTCTCACAGAGTTCAAGTCACTATTGAGGTTGTTGTGGTCATATTAGGATGAACAAATGATTGTTCACTAGAGGCTTGGATGTGTATTATTGTCATCTTCAGTGGTTTGGTTGAGACTCTCATCACTTTTGCTCTCCCTGTCTCCCTCTGTAGGCCAGAAGAGGAACCCACAACTTGCAGGGCTGGTGACGGGCAGTGGACCTCAGGAGAAGCAGCCCTTCATGGTCGCCTTCTTCAGAGCCAACGAGGTGCGATTCCGCAGCGTCCGCTCTGCGCACGGCCACAAGGGGCGCCAGTCTAACCGTTCCAAACCCCAGAGAACTGTGCAAGATGCACTAAAGGCAGTGGAGGCTGCAACAGGTGCCTGAATCCTTCAAATCTCACCATCATAGACTCTTGTCATGACTTTGACCTACTGGCCTTCAATACTCGTGTGTACTCATACTTGTTTTTTTGTTTTTTTTTCAGATAACCTTGGCCTCTCCAAAGAAGGATGTAAAAAGCATGAGCTGTACGTCAGTTTCAGAGATTTGGGATGGCAGGTATAATTCAGAACTTTCATTTGATCTCATTTTAAAGGGATAGTTCAGATTATTTGAAGTGGAGTTGTATGTGGTACTTACTGATAAACAGTGTATTAGCTAAAGTAGATGCTGGTTGGCACACCCACAGTTTGGAGAAACAGAGAGGAACATCAGCACGGAGTTAACAATGTACGGCTGTAGACAGGGTCAGCGACAAAATATATTTTAGCCACTTAAAAAAAGGCCCACCTGAAAAGAACATCAATATCAGTTTAAGTTTATGTTATATTTAGAATAGTTTCACGTCTTTACCGTGGCATCAGACAGTCTTTTCTGTCGGGAAACCATGAGCCAAATGTTGCTTCAGAGGCAAAGTCAGTAATTTTAACTCAAAGAACATGGGAGTTGCTTGTCAACTGCTGCCTTGACCTGTTTGTTTAGTCAGAGTTATTGTGGTACGTTGGTCAATCCAAACTATGCTTTTAAAATGCTGAAGTCATGCCATAACACAGCAGTAGACCTGCTTCTCCACACTGAGGGTGTGCCAATCTCCATCTATTGTAGGTAATGTTCAAATTATCAAGAAATACCTCATACAACTCCACTTAAATTATCCAAAGTTTCCCTTAAATATAATTTTATTTACAAAAGTGACAACTGACTGACATGTATGTGGTTTCTTTCTCATCAGGACTGGATCATAGCACCAGAGGGCTATGCTGCATACTACTGCGAGGGAGAATGTGCCTTTCCTCTCAACTCCTACATGAACGCCACCAATCATGCTATTGTGCAAACTCTGGTAAGTCCCAAACAGCCCTGTGATGACGGTCACTTTCACCTAGCACGACCTCATCCACTGTCTGTGAGGACTGATTTATTATATGTCTTCTAATCACAGGTGCACTTTATCAACCCGGAGACAGTGCCCAAGCCTTGCTGTGCCCCGACCCAACTCCATGGCATCTCAGTGCTCTACTTCGACGACAGCTCCAACGTCATCCTGAAGAAGTACCGCAACATGGTGGTCAGAGCCTGCGGCTGTCACTGACCACTCGTACCCTCTCCTGTGAGCTCCGCAAATCCAGAGGGACACTTAAGAGAGGCTGGAAGTGAAGGAATCAGAGATGATTTACTGGCTGGCCACCAGGGAGCTCCTGCCACAGAAGGAGCTTTAATCTGATGTACTGTTGTTATGACCAGCAGCTGAGCCTCCCATGCAGTATTAACCACTATCACAAACAGAACTATTAGTCACAAAGGTTGAACAAAGGGGTTTCTTTTGTTTTCCTATAAGCGTGACTAGAAAAAGTGCACTAAAAGGACTCATAGCACTGTGGAGTCTCAAATGAAACATTAAGTGCCAAAAAAACACTAAGTGAACTATTTCCCCTACTGTGCAGCACATATCTCTCTGTTTCAGTTCTTTTTTGACCATCAGGCATTAGAATATAAGATATTGCCTGAGTGGAAATATGCATTTGGTCACTGATTTCACAGCTCATAAAACTTTAAATCTCCATCTTCCTGTTGAACCACTGCACCTTGTCTTTGGAACAGCTGGATGGACTTATGTCTCGAGGAGAAGAAAAAAACAAACCGTACTGGTGTTGAACTGGTTGTTCAGGAGGCTATGTGGACGAGGTCAGGTGTAAGACATCTGGCAGCTTGTGCATGTTCTGGAGCTCAGTGAAGACTGACAGGTGAGACTGTTAATAACAGTGTGTGGGACTGAAAGGCTGGCCTGTTGGGCCTAGTTTTCAGTGGTGCAGACATATATCACCGGGCCTGTGAAAGGAATACAGTCTGCAAGATGTCAGTGATTCATCTTCATGAGGCGGACATCAGCGTGTGCACAGTCACCCTGACTGCAGCTGAGACCAGCACAGGAGGTGGGCAAAGGGAAACTGTAATTTTATTTTGTCAGATTAAAGTAGTCGAATAAATGGAAACTTTAAAAGAAGAAGCAGGTGTGTGTTTTTGTCTCATTTGACCTCAATAATGTCCCTTGCAGTAACACTCAAAGCACCTTTAGCTAGAAATTATGCGTCCCCAGAATGTTCAGAGTGTCCCTGCTGGTGTAAAGGACGTCGCCATGTATCGTTCCCAGAACTTTCTTGGACAGTCATGATGTGGAGAACTTTTAAGGATAGGGGAACGTTATTTCGTGGACTTTCAGGGAACATTCAGGTTGTTCTGGTAATGTTTAGGGGACTGTTACCCTAGGACGTTCCCACCTGGTCAGAGGTTCTCAAGTTTTTCTCAGGCAAGGATTCCTTACAAGATAGAGAATATTCCAGGGACTCCCTCATATATATCCCTTGAAATACTTAGCCTAATTTTTTACACTTCTATTTAATTATGTGATGAAACAACATAAGTGAAATGTTTTAGAAAGATATTAGAATGATGTTAAACATTGCTGTGTTAGTTGTAGTTAAATACAGTATTCCTATTTGAACTGCTGGGCTTGATATCTCAGCATGATACAAGTAACAATTCTTTGACAAGTCCGCTTTGTGAAGCCATGTTGCCATAAAATAATGACAACAGAACCTACATCTAATGCTGTCATGAATGAAACATGACTGTGGGGAATATGGAGATGTTCTCTCTAAGTCCCACATGTCCTCTTTATAAAATTGCAGTGTAATCATAAAATAACCAAAATGTAACATCTCCCTACAGTTGTAGAGGGAGCTTTGAACCACAGCACTTTCAAAACTAAAGAGGGCATTTTTGTAAGGTCCCCAGTGTTCTGTAAAGATTCTGGACCAGGGCCGGCCCAAACATTTTTAAGGCCATAAACAGAATTAAATTTTATATTTAATTATATTTATTAAACCAGTAATATAAGCCTGTTAACAAAATATTGTGTCTTTGTATGATTACCATTAACAAGAATCACATCAAAAAAGCAACAAATACATTTCAGGCTCTCTTTGAGGCCCTCTGGTGGCTACGAGGCTGCTAATCGCTTAGTTTGCCTGTGCCTCGGCCCAGCTCTGTTCAGGACATTTGTCACCTTAAGAGAACTTTTAGGGAACATTAAGGAAGGTCCCGAGAAAGTCCCCTCCTACGTGGGTTGGCATTTTGGTAATGATTAATGGGTTTTAGAGAAAAAAAAGAGAAAATCTGACACATGACATATTTATTTAACAGTGAGAAAACTGTTTCACAGGTTAAAGACCCAACCTATGCATACAGCGCTGTCTGTCCTAACTGTGAAATCATTGTTGAGTCCTCATGGTTCAGATTTCAATTTTCATTTGTCCAATTGTGTACCATGTATACTCAGGAGGAAATAACATTGCAGTGCCATGTGGCACTGTACACCGACCACAGATTGTGCTTATAAAGTACGTAACATCTCCACTCTAACCTTGAGACAGACAGTTAAAGGAGCATCAGTACAAAAGCAAAGCAGCTATACAGTTTACTGTAACAACCAGGCAAATAAAGGCATTCACACTAACATTCACTGAGAAGCTGAGAGCTTCCAGAGTAGCATATTACAACACAGCCCACACTGTTAAAAACACACATTATCAGATGCATCTGTCACCTTAAATAGAAAATAGAGGTAGAAGCGTAAAACTAAATTCTCCTACTGAAGTAAGTGGTGTTGATTGTCAGTGTGAAAATTCACTCTTACCAGAAAAGTTCCTGTCATTAAGGATACACAGCAATTTTGAATGAAATTTTTCATTTGTTATCATAAAGAAGTCTTACATAATAATAGGTGGAAGAGAGATAAACTTTAATGATCAGCAGTGAAGAACCTGAGGGAGTATTTTCTGTGCTTTTCAGGGAATGTGGGACGAGTTTGTCAGAAGTACTAGAAATAATATGAACGCTCACTTTAAAACCCAAACTAAAAATATTCTTTTAACCTACAAGATCTTTCTGAATTCACTGAAGAAGCTCCCTGTGGCAATATGTGCACTCTGTTCTCCATGTTCTGACAAAAATGTATTAAATTGACGGAGTGCTCTCACATGGATACGATCTGAACGCTGTGTTGTGATCACAGAAAATGTAATGTTTATAGTCAGTGTTTGATCCCTGACTTACCTTGACTAATATGCTAATACAGGTTTACCTCTGGGGGATCCTGAGAGTTAATCTTATTATTCTTCCTTAGCTTTTATTCCTTTTGTGCAATTAAAAAAAGACAGTCAAGCACAGAAATATGATTCAGGAGGTAGAAAGACAGCAAACAGAGGCTGAATATAGCAGAGCTTAAAAGAGATTGATTTGCCCCCTGTCCCTCCTCGTTACATGCAGTTAGTCCCTGGTCCTCTCAACTCAGGGGCTGAATAGTGTCTCCTGCGTACCACCTCTGCCTTCTTCTTCTGCCCCCCTGCTGGCTGCTCTGGCCCCGAGGAATCCTGGGGTTGTGGTGCCTTTAGGGTCTCACACCCAACTTCTGACTTCCTTTTTGGCTCCGGGGTGGCTGACGGTGGAGGCTGGGGGGCTGAGACAGGGGTGAGAGCCAGGCAGACGTCCCCCACGCTGAGCTGGCGGCACTGCAGGCCGCAGAGACGGGCAGTCCTCTGAGGGCTGCAGGAGGACCAGCCCCGGCCACGCACAAAGAACGGGTACTCCACATAGACATCCACCAACTCCTGCAGCAGGACGTTACATATGTAGATGAAGATTAGACAGAGAAATGCAGCTTACACACTTGTTCACTAGGGGGTGCTGTTGTTCTGTTGTGCTAATTTCATGTAAAATAGCAACTGAGAGAGACTTCTTTAATGATTTCAGATATGTTTGAAACTACAAACACACAAAGTTGTCTTTTCTGAAGCATTTAATAGTTTGAATAGAGACCTTTCATAAATACAGGCATCTTTTGTTCAACTGTTTGCTCAGTTAGCATCGATGCCCCAGACTAATTGAGTGCTTAATTTCAGCAGTTTTTTTCAAAAACCACATCCAAGGATGCAATGCCTTTCAAACATAATTGATCCAATGTGAAGTTAGGTTAATGTACTGCCACAGTAATTAAATTTCAATAGCTATGTTGTGTTTGAAAAGGATAGCTTGAATTCCCCAAAGTCACACTGAAATAAAAATAAATACATTAAGGCACTGATAAAAAAAAACCTCCCATGTTCTGCAAGATTGTTACTGATTTCAGTTCAATCGATTCAATTCAATTGATCGGTTGATTTGGAGAGAGTGATATTTGGCTTACATAATGGTGACTCAGCGGAATAAGATATATCAGGGTTCACAGACGATGTTAGGAGGATCAAAATACAAACTATCACCTTATCCTTTAAAATACCACTGGATAGGATTTATATAGCAGTCAATCTTACAGTGAGTTTACAGATTGCAAACACCTCACCTCACCCTCCCCTTCCAAGCATGGAGAAACTAAGGAGGCTGTCAAACTCATGAAAAAAGGCCTTATGTGTACTGAGCTACTGTAGAAACATGGCAGTGCAACATGGCATATTATATTCAGTTTCTGTCAATAAACTCCAGGCAATGGCTGCACATATAGATGCAGTGGCTGGAAGCTCCTTCAAACTTTTTCGACTTCATTGCTGAAACACTTATCACCTATGACAGAAATAAATTAATAGGCATTAGAGAATGAAGCATGAGGTTTGGATCAAAGCGCAGTGGACTTTGAGAGAATCAACAAATGCAGTTGGCATCTTTCGAACATGCAGGCAGATCAGCTGGACGCACCGATGTGGGTGACTACAGCTGGGACTTAGGAAATTAAATAGATGAAATGAACCAAGAAAGAGAAAAGTTCCAAGCTGACAGAATACTGCATGCTAGTCTCCCATAGGACGAGGGAAGGAGGACTCAGTGTTTTTATATCAATATTTGGTGCTAAAACACAGTCAAAGTCCATGTTTCCAAGATCTTGAACTCTTTATGTAAAGATGTCGACCATATTATCACCATTATCTGCTGTTTGCATTCAACCTGGTGAAAATTGTGCGTGTAAATACCATATATATTATTAGATTTTATTTTATTTTATATCTGATCCTATTCCATTCTGAATGCATGAAGCATGAAGGAATTGCAGATCTAATTTCATTGTCCAACCATGGGTTGTGCAAAATAAAAATAGTAAATGACCTTGATTCCTTCCATCTATCGTGGTATATTCATGTTCAATATGCTTTGGATGCAACTTTTGGTAGACGTTCTACATGAAAAGGAAAATACCAGCTACTTGTAAAGTTTCTGCTGTGACTGATGAACACACAAAGTGATTTCTCTTCACCTGGGTCTGCTGGTCGTGGAGCAGGATGAGGAGACGTGAGATGGAGGAGGAGGTGGCTGAAGGGGAGATGCTGTGCACCGTGCAGCAGCTTAGTCGCAGGTCCGGACAGGCCAGCGATCCCAGCAGGAAGTCCTCTGTCTGCAGGTGCTCCACCTTCCTCAGTCGTCCGTCTCTGAGCTCGATCAGAGAGCCGGCCACGAAGTGAGGAAGCAGCCAGGGAAAATGGTTGGGAGAAGAAGAGGAGGAAGAAGCCTGCTCAGAAGAGGTGAGAGCAGGAGATCTTGCATTATCATCAGGGGACACTCTTATGAAGGAGTGTCCTGAAGCAGGATGTTTGGCAAACTTTGTTGATTTGTGTGTAATGTCCTCATGTGGAGAGTGAGGTAGGCATGTGCTCAATGATGGAGGACTGGAAAAATACTCAACTTTCCTGTCTTTTCTCCTCACATACGGCCCTTTATTTCTCCCATTACTTTGCCTCTCTGTGTTCAAACTCTTGTCCCTTAATGTCTTGAGCTGCTCCCAGCCGTACCCTCCACCCACCTTCTGGAAACCATCACTGACCAGGGAGACGGGGCTGAACCGGGAGGGGTGGTGCGGGTGGTGGAGTGCAGGAGTGCCAGAAAAGTGGCCAGGGTGCTGGTAGTGGTGAGAAAAGTCCCATCCGAGGTGGAGGGGGTTGAACTCTCTCCACTCCCCCCAGCCGTGATGCTCCCTGAACGCAGAGAGGACCTGAGGTTTGGACCTAGTGGAGGTGTGAGTCTGCATCCAGGGCTGGTACAGCGCAGGAACCCGCTTCGGTACGGGCTGGAAGGGGCTTGTGTGTTTTGTCTTGTAGGGGTAGGGTGCCTTGAATGTGACAGCATCACACTGCTGCTGCTGCTGCTGTGAAGGTGGAGTGGGCGAGCTCCGTCTTTGGTCCCTCTTTTTGAGTGGGAGGTTGTCCCTGTCCGGGACCAGAGCTGGGTTTGGTGTGAAGCTCATTGGCTCAAGCTGCCTGTCACTCACGCTGGCACTGCATGCCCTCCTGCAGAAGCTGAGGAGGTGTTGCGATCATGTGACACAGACTCCAGTCTCTTGGCAAGCGCTGCAGATAGTTCGGTCCAAGGTCGTCACGATCTGAAAAGTAGAAGAAACAAATATTGGTGCACTTTATATCCTCGCAAACAAGCTGGAGAAAGTCATTAAATCCTCTATTCAGACACGCTCTCTTTCTCTGTCTGTCACTTTCTCTCTGCTCAAAGATTTCTTCATAAATGACAGACCTTTTCCCCTCCTCTCTGAATGTGCCACCTGGTGGGATCATTGCCTGTAAATATCCCCTTGACACATCAACAATAACTTCACCATCAGCTTTAAATGACGGCTTTCCAACCACCAATTTCTATATTGATGGGGTTCAGTTTGATGGACATCTAACAACTCCTTTGTAGAAAAAAAAGTTACTATGGTAACAAAGTACAGCACAGTGTGGTCGGAATGAGGAATGAGCATGGTGGGAATAATGCAAGTAAAAGGCTGAGGGTAGGTATTAAAGTGAGAGGTTAGAATGAAACATATCCAGTTTTTACTTTTTTAGTGTAAAGTACTTTCTAAGAACATTCACAATTCATCCTAAATAAGTGCAATTTCTCAGTGTGCAGTGTCTGAGTTTTTACAGACTCAGCCAGTCTACTTTCATTGCACGTACACTGCAATATGGAGATCACAGTGGATCTACAAATGTAAAAACGATTTATGTATTTTGGAGCTATGTAACAACATAGTATTTTACTTTTTAAATTATTCTAACAACTAATCGAGTTCTACAAACTATTTTTATAGTTTATCTCTCTAACTGAATTGGAAGCTAAACAGCAACTTTTGAAACCACAATTACATGGTGCTGGACAGTGTGAACATTGCAGAAAAGTAAATATAAAAACAACAATAAACAATAAAAACTAGCCAGAGGGTAAACACACATTACAGGATAAAGTACTGCGAAACAAATTAATTTTTAACAGCTTCTGACTCTGTTCTTTTTATAGCTAGAGGAAGACAGTTCCAAAGGATGGGAGCCACAACTGCAAAAGCTCAGTCACCTTTGGTTTAGAGCTTAGATTTCGGGAGGTCAGAAGCCCTTGTTCATTAGACCTCATTGCTCGAGGGGACACAATAATTCAGGAATATAAAATGGGGTGAGCCAATGTGGCACTTTATAGATGATTAAAAGAACTTTAAAATCAATTCTACACTATATGGGCAACCAGTGTTGGTTGGGCAGCACTGGTGTGATGTGAACCCTGCGTTTGAGGAAGATGTGGTCTGATGCACAATCAAAGTGGGCTGACAACAATACATCTCTCTCTGGCTTGCTGTCACAGGTCTAAGCCGAGTTAACTTTGCTCCTATCCTGGCTATCTTATGTGAGCGCGGTCCAACTGGTCTGGCTGGGTGCCCTGTCTCCAAGTCCGCTGCACTTTCACTTCCTTTTCCCACGTTAATGAGTGTGTTTCTGTCATTTATCATGTAGATATACATGCTGTATTTCACCATCTGACCAATGTTTGTTGAGTTGTGAGCTAGCTTTAGCCTCAGTCTTTTAGCATTAACATTAGCGTTTAGCATTAATGTTATGCCATGTGTTATACCAGCTGTCAGTTAACTTTATATTTACATGTTCACAGGGTTCTTGTTTTAAAATGTGTCAGATAACTAAGGGAGCAATTCATTACTGTGATTTTTAATTTAAGAAATACACTTGAATCAGGGACTCAAGGGGTAGCATGTACACAGAGAAGAGAATACCACCAAGGATCGAACCCTGAGGTACACCACTACTGATAATGGATTGGTTCCACCAATATTGCTTGAGAATAGAAGACAGATTATTTTATACTGAAGCTGCTGATTGACAATATACACCAACTAGGCATGACATTATGACCACTGCCAGGTGAAGTGAATAACACTGATTATTCTTCATCATGGCACCTGTTAGTGGGTGGGATATATCAGGCAGCAAGTGAACATTTTGTCCTCAAAGTTGATGATGAAAAATGGGCAAGCGTAAGGATTTGAGCAAGTTTGACAAGAGCCAAATTGTGATGGCTAGACAAGTGGGTCAGAGCATCTCCAAAACTGCAGCTCTTGCGGGGTGTTCCTGATCTGCAGTGGTCAGTATCTATCAAAAGTGGTCCAAGGAAGGAACAGTGGTGAACTGGTGACAGGGTCATGAGCGGCCAAGACTCATTGATGCATGTCAGGAGCGAAGGCTGACCTGTGTGATCCAATCCAACAGATGAGCTACTGTTGTTCAAATTGCTGAAGAAGTTAATGCTGGTTCTGATAGAAAGGTGTCAGAATACACAGTGCATCACAATTTGTTGCGTATGGGGCTGCAGACCAGTCAGGATGTCCATGCTGACCCCTGTGCACCGCTGAAAGCACCAACAAATGGGCTGCAGAGCATCAGAACTGGACCATGGAGCAATGGAAGAAGGTGGCCTGGTCTGATGAATCATGTTTTCTTTTACATCACATGGATGGCCAAGTGCATGTGCATCACTTACCTGGGGAACACATGGCACCAGGATGCACTATGGGAAGAGGGCAAGCCGGTGGAGGCAGTGTGATACTTTGGGCAATGTTCTGCTGGAAAACCTTGGGTCCTGCCATCCATGTGGATGTTACTTTAAACACGTACCACCTACCTAAGCATTGTTGCAGACCATGCACACCCTTTGGAAACGGTATTCCCTGATGGCTGAGGCCTCTTTCAGCAGGATAATGCACTGTGCCACAAAGCGAAAATGGTTCAAGAATGGTTTGAGGAGCACAACAACGAGTTTGAGGTGTTGACTTGGCCTCCAAATTCTCCAGATCTGAATCCAATCGAGCATCTGTGAGACGTGCTGGACAAACAAGTCTGATCCATTAAGGCCCCACTTCGCAACTTACAGAACTAAAAGGATCGCTGCTAACATCTTGGTGGCAGATACCACAGCACACCTTCAGGGGTCTGGTGGAGTCCATGCATCGACGGGTCAGGGCTGTTTTGGCAGCAAAAGGGGGACCAACACAATTTTAGGCAGGTGGTCATAATGTTATGCCTGATTGGTGTGTTGCACAATGCACAATATCTTCAAATTTGAACACAATAAGTATTCTTTTATTCACAGGACTGTATTCAGTTTTGGAATCAACGACTGCTCTATAATATTTTGCACTTTGCAAAGTCATCCTGTAGGCTGCATTGGAATCTTTGATGAGCTGCATCTGGCCCAAAGGTTGTGCATTTTACCTCCATAGGTTAGAGTTTATCACAAGACTTATTATTATTATTATTATTATTATTATTTTTAAAATATATTCTGGGCCTTTGTGGTTTTATCAATAAGAAGGCTAAAGATATGACAGAAAAGCGGGAGAGAGAGTCGGGGGATGACATACCAAAAAGGCCCACAGGCAGGAGTCAAATCCACAGCCGATGCAGAGGACTCACAGCCTCAGTGCATGGGCCAAATGCTCTACCAACTGAACTACTTGACCAGTGTTTTATCACCAGGTTTATTTGATCTTTTAATCAGGTTTTCATGGGGACATTTCCCACTAGAAACAAAAGAATGTGGGTGTATTCAGTGAGTAAACAGGTGCAGGGTGTTCAACACACAACCCCAGTCTGCATCTTTCTCATGGGCCTGAAGTGATCTCCAACATCACAAACTACTGAAAATCCATCATCCTCCTTACATGCATGCACAGTGTTGAGTCAGTTCACTGAGGAGGGCTAAATATAAGCACTTTGTGAACACACACATACAGTTTCTTACTTATTTCTGCAGACACATTATGTACACAAAGTGGAGGTAAAGAGCAGTGTGGGACTTTTACAGCCTGTCAATGCAAAGCTCATCTCAGTGCCTGTATTATGTCATCATCAGAGCAGGGCACCGCCGCTGAATGGACCTCTTTCACTCTGCCTGACAGGCATGTCTCTGATATGAGCTGTTTCGCTATTATGTGTGTATGTGTGTGTGTGTGTGTGGGATCAGACAACACCCTCACACTGACATTCCTGTGCAAGCACCATGATACATAAATAGATAAGTATTTGTCAGCTAAATGCCTGCAGTGTAAATGTAAATTCATTCAAATGGCTTAGACGTGTGGGCTTCTTACTCACACTGGCCGGCACACAGGTATGATCAGTTCATGACCCAAAACAGGCCTGTACTGTAATGTCATCCAGACTGAATAACCTTATGAGGCAATCACATCACTACAGGGCACTAATCTACGGAAATGAGATATGGGGGCGACTGGGGACAGTTGCAACACTTTTTGCATTTCTCTCAGTTACTCAGAGACTATTTGCCTGCTAATTACCCATGCCAAGATAATTACATATGACTTATCATTCACAATATTCATTTAAAAATTAGGAGAATATGTTAATATTTTTTGAAGATAGAAGTCTGATACAGATTCAGATGTTGCAACTGACCCCAACCCTGTACTTTTTATAACATATAAAAAATACATAAAATTTAATTAATTAACTTTTGTTTTTTTGTCTCAATAAGCAGTGTTCAGAAAATGTACATTATTTTACAGTATTATAGCATTATTTATGTATTTAGTGGTATTTATCAAATCAAATCAAGTTTTTTTTGCACAGACTATCATATGCAGATGTTACAGATGCTGTTCAATCTCTATATTGTGGCACTGGCCACTCCAGGTTCTATCCCACTGAAAGATGGGACCTTAGTTCAAACCACTGTTTGATGATTGTTCGTAAATGTGTTTGTATGTAGTCTACTTTTTTTATTGGTGGAATGCTGAGGATAGAGGTAGAATAGACCTTTTGAGGACCTCAAGAATAAAGTATGGAAGCATTATATTATATTTGTAGTGTTCCACTCTGTTGTGTTGCGATTATCTGTTAAATAAAGAAATCTTAAACATGGAGATATAAAACTAATAAAGTAGAGAAACAGTGGTAGAGAAACCTAAATCAGTACTACTCTGAAGCATGTGCGTGCATACATGCCTATATTTCATACCACCCCTGCATAGGTCAGTGCCTCACTTGTGCCAGCCCAATCAAAAACGTCAGGAAACACTCCTGTGTAACTAAGAAGTCAAGAAAACAATTATTTAGAATAGTCAGGTTTTCATTAATTCACAGGAAAGGTCAGGACAGAAGTACAGCCAAAGAATAAAAATTTCCTCCATACCTCCAAACATTTTTTTTCAGAAGTTCATCACAGTTGAATGTGTATTCTGTCTTCTCAGTGGGGACCAGATCAAACTGAGCATGCTCAGTATCAGTGTCACGGCTCAAGCATGTTTCTGACTGGAGGAATAACCAATAACGGTTGTTGCAACCGTCCCTTGTTGCAACTGTCCCCAGTCTACCCTATACACAGCACTGTTTAGTGTTTTTGGTGCCATCATGATACAGACAATCTGCACCGGAGATTATTTGCATATCAGTAGTGGCAATATTGCACACAGTCAGCTTGATGTTTCTATCTATGGAGCTGTAACGCAATACAACCAAATTCAACCCACAGACCGCAAAGAGTTCCTCAACCATGCATTCAGAGTTAGACTACTGCATTTAACATAAAAACCAGACAGGCATATGCTGCATAAATCAAGATAAACTGCTTTTCAGAGAAGCTTCATGTTGGAGACTTACTTACGTGTTCCTCCATCCATCCATCTCTTTGCATCCATCTTCACAAAGCATGTCCATCCATGTTCACTGACGCTCCACACACACCTGTCTGGCTTTGTGTCGTCCTCTGAGGCTGCAGGTGTGAAGGCAAAAACAGAAGCAGAGATGATCAGAAGCATCCAGACAAGCTCAACAGACTGTCTATCAGACACGCTCTCCTCCTCCTTCTCTCTTCTCTCCTCTTCCTTTCTCTCTTCCCTCCTACTCGCTTTTTACATTTTACACTCCCACTCTACTTAGTCAGGCAGTCCTGTTAACCTTTCTCAGACAGATTTGATGTCTCTCCCTCACCCTCTCTTACTTTCCTTTCTTTCTCTCTCTCAATCTCTCACATCTGAACTTGTTCACCCTGTGTTTGCTGCTGAGTAGCACTCTCAGCCTCTCTTCCATTTGTAATCACACTCCTCTTCCTCTCCTCTCCATATTCCACTCTCTCCCTCGCTCCGGAGCTCTCTCTGTTGTTGGGTGTATAATTAGAAATGAGACTGCTGTGCAACTCCTCAGCTGATGGTAGGCGTATGACTGCCTGATGGCTTTGGCGCTCTGCCTGGTGTAGTGAGGGCGGGAAACCGACGTTGCTTTAGACTAGCCTGGACACACACAAGCAGGAACAGAAATCTTGCTGCACATCACATCTGCAGTCTGATAGCAAACAGCCCTCGCTTGATGTTAATTCCTCTCACTTCCTGCTTTTCTCACCTCAATGGGAAGATGCAGACTTATAAACTGGGTTGCACAAACAAAGATTAATTTAATCTAAGATCAGTTCTGATCAGAATTAAGCAAAACTGGATTTAATCTAAAATAAGCAAAGCAAAAGCAGAGCTCCGTTGCACAATTAAAAACTAATAGCAGCTTAGTAAATCCAAGATTAGTGATGTAAACCAAAACTAAACGGGGGTCAATCAAAATGGAGATGCTTCTTTACAGAAATTAAAAAAAAAGGGGTGGGTGTGGGGTGGGGGGCATAGATATACTATAAAGAACTAGATAGTGTGTGCAAAGATGACGTCCATTCAGTCCAGTGAAAGTTGATTCCTGGCGCGTAAGCCAGGATTTCCGGGTTTACTTTGTGGTTATGTGGCCCACTGAACATACGCAGTAGTGTTTCCTCTATGCCCCTGCCCTCAAGTTCCTGCTCAACCCATACACTTTACATTGTGATGATGTCACAGATTTTTAAATATTGCTTTTTTTGGCTCAAGGAAAATTTTACAAATATTAAAACCCCATGGATCAAAAATGCATAATAGAAAGAGTCATAACTGACCTTGTTTGGAGTTTGTCACCAGTTTTACAGATGTCTCTTTTGTAATGGTGGCCAATGGGGGGAAATGCTTTTTGGGTAGGTGTGAAATTCTTCACTGTAATACCACAAGTGGCCACTGAGACAAACTGGCAGCAAGGCTGAGCAGCAATGCCCTGTCTAGTTCTATTATAAATCTATGGGAAAACTTTAGGCTGCTCTGTATTCCTTAATGTTGCATCCCTGTTAGCTATAAAGTTAACAAAACATTACATTGTGTGTTAATTAATGAAAAAGCTAATAGAAGGTTGCACTGTGTGGTAGTTAGCTAAAAAGAAAAAAACAGCTAGCTAGCTAAAATGCTAACTAAAAGTTATATTGTTTCCTAGATAGTTAAAAACGTAGCCTAGTTACCAAACTCATGATGGCTCACCAGAGACGCTCTAATTTCTCCCCCTTTGAGAAAAACGTGTCAACTGTAGCAGAATAGACACATAAGAAAGAATAGACAGCCCATAAAGTAGGGTTGAGTTGAGTCTATCCACTAACTTTCTTTGAGTAACTTCATTATTAGTTTAAAGTTTTGGTGCAGTAGAATTAAACACAGTATATTTATTAATAGGGATGTCCCAATACAACTTTTTCACTTCCGATACGATACCAATATTGCAGATATCGATCCGATATGATATCAGCACGAATCATACATACTTTTATTACTTATTTTGTAGTGTAGAATGTTAGAAAAGGCTTGATCAAGTGATGTTACTCAAACAGAGAACAATAGTCAGCAGCCAGAGTCACCTATGGATAGAAGTGCTGGAGCGGAAAATGGACTGCTTATCTGAGCGCTTATATCGGAGATTTTAAATGCAGTCCGATAAAATCTGATACTCATTTTTTGGCTGATATCGGGCCGATATCCGATATCAATATCGGATCGGGACACCCCTATTGATTAATGCTGCTTCCCAGCTAGCAAAAAAGTAAATGCAATGTTACTTTGTTTGTTAGCTGGCTAACAAGTAAACAAACTAACAAACAATGACAAAATCATTTTATTTTTTGGCTAATTAGCCTCAGTTTACTCATGACGGCCAAGCAGAGCAGCTCTAATTTCTCCTAATTTGAGAAAAACTTATTGACTAGATAGAAAGAAGGAGGAGACAGATCATAAAACACAACTGGGTTGAGTCTTTCCCTTAACTTTCTTCGGGGATCTTGATTATTTTGCTCAATCCATGTCAAATAGGCAGCCAATTTAAAAGTTAAACCTCTTCAGATGTATGGTTGAAGTTAATACTTCATCATAGTTTAAGCTAAAGCAGGTTTGGTGCAGCAGAATTAAATTTAATATAGGTTTAGAGTAAAAAACTAAACAGAGGTTTTCAAGAGATTTAAAAGTAATCCTTCTTGATTTTAAGGTAGTTGAAAAGTTTGGTGCAACATCAAAGTTAAACCATGATTCAATTGTGTTTGAAAATGAATCCTTGTTGGTGCAACCCAGCCATAATGTTTCATTCTCAATGAGCCAGACAGCAGACTGTATCAATGCTTTCAAATGGCCAGTAATTGCTTTCGAGCAAAATGCTCAAAGGTCGGCATTAAGTACCAAAGCCAATCGTCTGCAAGGAAAAGAAGTCCTTTCATGGCCGTGCAGACAACATAAACGATGTCCCTTCACCCTCACCCACGCCCTGCTGCCTGCTAGCTTTGTGTATACTTCGCCACACTTTCTTCTTGCTTGCTTTCGTGCCTCCTCTTTTTCTTCTCATTTTAAAACACAAGAAAGAGGACTTGGCCTTTGCAGCAGCCCAGGTCTCAGCTATTGATTTTGCACGGCCTCAGCAGGTGAACCCCCAGTCATGAGAAAGCCCACGCAGAATTTAGTTTGAGGTGAAGAGGATTTCTCACTTTGAGTCACATCGTGCTTCCTCTGCCCACTCTCTCTCTCTGTATCTAGCTCTCTGCTTTCTCTCTCTGATGCGCGCGCGCACACACACACACACACACACACACGCACACACTGGAGAGAGTTTACGGCATGGTAAGACGGTGCATTGCAGTCTTTTGCCACAACTAACCACAACCACTGACATTTACAAAGAGAGTGTTTTTATTGATAGAAATCGCCAGTCACTCCCACCACTTTCCAACTGCTAAATTACAGCCTGAGTTTGAAGTTTCACTTTTCAGTTTGGCACAGACACCAAGACAGTTTCGGTGGTGTTCATAAGCGTTCATGCTTAGCACTTGTAGACAGAAGCACATAAAGGTTTATTATTAAATTTGGGCACCACTTTACAATAAGACTATGGTTTATAATGGGGTTATTTATTAGGTTCAATTGGTTTATTAAATATTAATATGCTGTTACAACACATTAGATAAAAAGGGAAAGTGACATGTTGCTTGTCAAGTAGTGACCCCACATTTATCTCTACTGTTAAGCCTCAGATTTCATTGCTTTTCATTACTTCAACTTCTCCGTCAGCAGCATTTATACCAGCATTCATCTGATATTAATAAATTACTAACATTTAACCACACTCATCATCCTTCAATCTCCAACTCCAAAAGAGTTGGGATGCTGTGTAAATCATAAAAAAACATAATGCAATGATTTGCAGTTACTTTTCAACTTATACTGAACTGAATATAGTAAAGTATAGTACTTGCAATATATTTCCAAAAAGTTGGCATGGGTTCAGCTTTTCCCCTGTGATACATCACCTTTTCTTTTAACAACACTCAGTAAGCATTTGGGAACTGAAGGCACTAACTGTTCAACTTTTGAAAGTGAAATTCGTTACCATTCCTGCTCGATATATGACTTCACTTGCTCAACAGTCCAGGGTCTCTTGTTGCATTTTGAGCTTTATAATGCACCACACATTTTCAGTGGTGGACAGGTCTGGAGTGCAGGAAGGTACACAAACCGTTTTGCTACGAAGCCACGCTGTTGTAAGATGTACAGAATGTCCTGGAATTGTCTTGCTGACACATGGATGGCAGCATATGTTGCTCTGACACCTGTATGCACCTTCCAATATAAATTGAGCTTTACAGATGTGCAAGTTACCCATGATTCCATGGGCACTAACACACCACCATACCATCACGGATGCTGGCCTTTGAGCCGGTACCAGTCTGGTTGGTCCTTTTGCTCTTTAGCCCAGCGTACACAATGTCCATGATTTCCTAACCAAAATTTAAAATTTGGACTCATCAGGCCACAGCACACTTTTTCACGTTGTGTCAGTCCATCTCAGATGAGCTCAGGCCCGAGAGAAGTCCACAGCCTTTCTCAGTGTTGTTGATATATGGCTTTCTCTTTGCAATGTAGATTCTTAACTTGCATTTGCAGATGCGGCAAACTGTGTTTACTGACAACAGTTTTCTAAAGAGTTCCCAAGCTCATGTTGTAATATCCTTTGCAAGTATGAGGTTTTTAATACATAGCTGCCTGAGGGGTCAAAGGTCACTGGCATTCAATATTGATTTTTGGCCTTGCCCCCTACATGCAGAGATTTTACTACTATTCTCTTTTAAGGATATTATGGATTATGGATTGTAGATGGCGAAATCCTTAAATTCTTAAATAAATATTTGCTCACAAATAGTCCAACAGTTTTTCACAAAGTGGTGAACCTCCCCCATCCATCCATGAACAACTGAGCTTCTCGAGGATGTCTCTTTAATACCCAATCATGATACTGCCACCTATCACCAATGAATCTGTTTACCTTCTGAATCTTCCAAACAGGTATTTTTTGGACACTCCACAACTTTCCCATCTTTTGTTGTTCCTATCCCAACTCTTTTGGAATGTGCTGAAGGCATCAAATTCAGAATGAGTGTATGTTAACAAAAAACAATCAGTTTGACATTAAATATTTTGTCTTTGTACTGTATTCAGGCTACAAATCAAAAAGGATTTACAAATCATTGCATGCTGTTGTTATTAATGTTTTGCACAAAATCACAGCAGCCATATGACATATACTATCAGGTTGTTATGCACCGCAGGTATTAAAGATGATGTATGAAAATTTACAATCCATTTAATAACATAATTATAAATAATTTATAAAGCATTTATAAGTGTAGTCTTATTGTAAGGTGTTACCTAAATGTGTGTCATTTGATAATTTAAATTGTTCTAAAGCAAATAAAATATAATCAATATAAATCTTCCTTTTGATCAAAGTTGTGGAAGATCAACAAGTTTAGTCACCCTGTACTCATTCTCACACACAAAAGATTCTTGCAATGACTCACACCAGCAACTTTTGCCGCCTGTAACGGAAGCAAAGCGCTCTTTAAAGGTCTCTCTGAGATGCAGATGCGGTGTTTTGGAAAAAAAAAAAGCTATGATGTAATGCTGCTTTGTGAGGTCTGCATACAAATGTTGTTTTATCAGGAAGCACAGCTTAGAGGAAGTGGCAATGACAGCTGTTGTCCACTAGGTGGTGTTCAGGACACATAAATTATCACATAAAACACTGGTTGTCTCTTCTTGACTCTGGGTCACATGAAAGTGATTCAAATTCAGTTTTGAATAAATATGATTTTTGTGGAAAAATTTAACAGCCAAAAGTTTTGTTTTTCTTATTTGTTGTTTCTAGAGTTTTATGCCATTGTGCACAGGAAATGAAGCAAGAGAGGGATATGGAGAATGACATGCAACCAAAGTTGATGACTGGACTCAAACTTTGATGTTGGACATGGTCAAAAACCAAACAAACCTCTAGCCCACCAGAGCACCCCAACTTTAGGTTGTTTAAGCCAATGACCAGGAATCAAAGATCATGAGCCACTTATTAAAATACATGAATTGGCTACAATGAATGACTATTCTCATCATAGATTAATCTTTTGATTATTTTCTCAATTGGCAATGAACAACAATTAAAATGTCCATTTTCTCAGAGCCTAAATGTCTTGTTTTGTTCAATCAACAGTCAGAAACCAAACGATATATCATTTTTTAACAGAATAATGATGCAAATCCTCACCGGATCAAGCTGGAACCAGAAACGATGATGATTAGAGGTTCTCTAAATAGTGGCTGATTAATTTTCTGTCCGTTGAATTATTGATCAACTGATGTTGGTTTCAGCTCAAATGTGGATATTTCTTATATATCTATAATATCTGAAAGATATGCATCTAAAAAGACACCAAACAGTTCTACTTTCTTGAGTAAAATTGGTGCTGATTATTTACACAGTATTATCACGTACATTAATATGATATCAATATTAAATTTTTTTAAATATGGTCAATATGTATATTATGACACCACAACACAGACAGAACTATAGACACAACGCTGATATCACTTTATAAAGTTGCTTTGATGAACTAGCATACAGTTGTACACATCCAGCAGATAAACTGACATATGTAAAGATCAATGACATGACAGCTTTGCAAAAGAGAAGCCAAAACTTCTTGATCGCCCCTTGGTGGCTGGCTGCAGCATAGGTCATACACCCCACCCCTGCATGTTAGTAGATACATCCAAACTAAAAAACAAACTTAAATAATCAAAGTCAACATCAAACTAATTTTCCACAAGGATGGTGATTTTAGGTAGTTCTTATCACACTGATGTTTGTTCAAGTATGTTCTAATATGCAGTATAAAAAGGGGGTTTTAAGTCATGATTGAGAGCTGAGCCCTGAGTCAGCGGGACCTCTGTCCAACTCTGTCCAACAATTAATGCACAGACCAGTGGCGCCACCAGAAATCTTGGGCCCCCTGAAAGATTAGATAGATAATACTATTAAAATAATATTGATAGTCCTCAAAAGGCCCCTTGTCAGGCCCGGCCCTTAGAATCGTCCTAACTTTTCCCCCCCTGGTGGCGCCCCTGGCACAGACTGTGCCTCCAAATCACACCACAAGTGCAAGATAGCAGTGCTTGAATCAGGAATATTTTGGCTTCATCCATCATCCATCTATGTCAATGAGCAGATACAGGGAAACATTAACATTCATTTGATTTAAAAAACATTATAAAATGCTTGTTGAGCAGAGAGGAAACTGGATGAAAAATTCTACAGATTTTCTTTTTTACAATGAGTGACTTTCATATTGCATATTGTTGTTTATTTTTTAATTTTTCAAAACATTAGAGGCAGTGTAACTGTAGCCTGGTGGCAGATCTTTGAATCACTGTCTACAGCCCCAGTTTTTTGGGATAGGAAATCACTTTTTGAATTTTATCCAACAGGGATGTAACAATACCAAAAACTCACGGGACGATTACATCATTATAAAAAGTTTATGATATGTATTTATTTATATTTATTTATTTATTGTGATATTAAAAAATAAAGAAGAATAATGACTTGAAAAAGGCCTTTATCAAATAATAAATCTGAGATGTACAACATTTTATAAAATATTTATTTTCTTTTACCTTAAAGTGCTTCTGCTTTCCTCGTTGAATAAAATAAAATAAAAGTAGCCAGTTATGAAGCACGTTCAAAAAAGTGGCCATGTTTGAATTATGTAGGTACAAAAAGCAAAAACAAAAAGAATGCAGAAGTCAACAGCAGTGCTTTCATAAAATTATAAGAAAAATAGTAAAATAAAATAATTAACCATGTAATATCTCGGTAGATATCACCACATTTTGGTATGGTATTGAGACATTTTTTTGATGATGTTTAATATATTGTTACATCCCTACTAGTAGCACATTTTCTCCAAAGGTAATAGTAATATTAATCAGTCATCAGCAAGGAACAAAAATGTACTTTGAAAAAGAGAAACCTGGAAAAAACTTTAAATTAGTCAGAAGAATCAATGACCTCTGATTACTTATAAAAACTGTTACGAAACTACAACAATTAGAAGGATATTGTTGTGCTCAAGTAACATTTGTTGACATCACTTGACCCTGAAGGTGACTCAGAAGGGAGATTTAAATCTGCACAAAAAAAACAAAAAAAAAAAACAGGGAGACAGCAGGGAACAGGAGACGGAACGGAGGGTGAGGAGGGAGGGGGTGTAAGAAGACAAAAATAACAAAGGCATGTGCCTGTCTCTCCTTGGTATTTTCCACTCCGTTACATAAAAATCCCTCCTTCCCTCTTCTCAATCCCTTCCTCCTCGCTCTCCCTCCCTCAGCTCCTCCCTCCTCCCTGTCATTGGTCAGCTGGTCGGCTCCACAGAGCCACAAACTTGTTCTCGTTTCATCCAAGTGGCTCAGAGTGAGTCCACTGAGAGGAAAGAGGGAAGCGGGGAAGGAGAGCAGAGCAGAGAGCATCAGTCACTTTGGAGCAGAGGAGGAGGGAGATGACCGGCTGTCACACACTGATTGATCTCTGATTGATTATCTCCAATTATTTCCTACGACTCTCCAGCAGCAGCATGAGTTCCTCATCAGCCAACCTTCACAACAAACGCCTGCCCTGTGAGTCATTTTTAAAACTTCTAAACACATCTTGTAGATCAGGTGGATGTTTAGAGATTTATCACAAGTTTGCTCCATTAACACAGTTTTGTATTTTTAGACGTGGAGCATGACATTAGAGAGGAGAAACAGTACTCTCCATATTTGGTTGTCAGAAGCACAGCAGAGACACAGATTGAACATTTAAGGCAAAGAAACTCAAGCAACACATGACTGTGATGTGCAGGCACGTAAATAATATAAAACTCACCTTTCACCTTTCCCACCATCTCTCCATCTTCTCCATTTCATGTATCACCTTTTGAAGTGTCAGAAATCCTTTTTTATATGAAATCCAGTGTCTGTATTAGAGATGTTCCAATTCTGACAATTTTTTCCTTCCCAATACTGAATCCAGTACGTGAACTTGCTGGCACTGAGCACCAGTGGCAGACTCAGGCTTTCTGTGGGGCAGGGGCAAAAAAAAAAAACAAAACCTAAAAGGGGTACCACAACCTAAAGTTGTGATGCATTTATGGTCAAACAGTTCCAATCCCTGGCATCCTAGAGGTCACTTTATCATGTTTTGTCCGCTGGAAGGACATTCCAGAGGACATGCAGGGGCACCAAGGGGGCAACTGCACCCCTTGTCTCCCCCGCTGAGTCTGCTGGTGCTGAGTACTGATCTGATACAAGTGTGTTAAAAAGAAAATATATTATTATTTTAAACAGCTGCACTAACCCTGTATGGATGTGATATGATTGACATTGTTGTTTTATGGTTTATTTGTAAAACATGAACAAATACATTACATAAGGACAGTTTTGGGGTTAATAAATTTTATGGTATTAGACTGGTGCACAGACTTGCATACTTGCTGATACCAATACCAGCTTTTTTGACAGTACTGGTGATGTTTTCTAATATAGTTATCTGTATTGAAACATCCCCTGCCATTATTATATTAATTGGTTTTAAACTAATGTAATTTAAGTGAAGAAAATGCACAAATGACAGTGTCTTGCAGGTTTGTGAATGGGCACTGAATTTATTCACTGCTCCGTTACTGTGAGGCATAAGCTGTGTATGTATGTGTGTGATATAATTTAGAAGCCGGTGTGTGACAGCTCAGCCAGTGTGTTAAATAGCTGCTGTTGTGTTGATGTTGCCTGAAGTGACTGCTCCAAGTGCTGTGCCAGCCCCAAAAAATCAGACAGGAATGTTGAATCATCACCCTGAGTCATGTTCACTAATACCAAGTGAATAGGTCACACTCTCTTTGCACAGGAAAGGGGATGCATTCCCCCCCACACACACACACACACACACACACACACACACACACACACACACACACACACACACACACACAAGGCAAGCTTGGATTGGGGCCACCGCGCACAGCTCCAGACAAAGATCTCGTATTTCTAATGGGATTGTGCCTGCAGATCTCATCAGAGTCGGCTGACTGACTGCAGCGGGGTCTCTGCAGCTCACTCCGCAGACACACCACCGGCCCAGATCGGACTTACAGACCTGAAATTGAATTAGTCCCAGTGAGATCAGTGTGTGATTTCATGAGGCTAAAAAGGATCAGGGCTGTGACTCCAGAGAAGACGTCTCCCATCTGTTGCTCTATGCCTCCACAGTCCGCTCTGTCACGTTTTGATTATTGTGGGAATGTGCCAGAGAGCGGCATGTTGGTGTGCTGTGGAGTGAAGGGCTGACCAGCTGTTGAGAGCCCGTTACAGACAGCAGGGCACCGGGTGTAGGAGTAATTGTCTATATTCTCCATGTATTCTTAGCCAAGTCCCCTTGGACATGACCCAGATAGGACTGAGGAGTGGATTCTGTTTAATGAGCAAATTAAAGGAGTAAAAATCACATACTGTCTGTATCTTTAATTGATCTTACTCCAAGGAATACATACAGTACAGCATATGTCTCTGCTGTACTCTTCTGCTATCTAGTCACTGGAGTTTAATGTCTGAGCTGGAGGAGATACAAATGGGACCAAACTGAACATATTAAAGTAGGTGTAAACCAAAATATGTAGGTGTTTTTCTACCTCCTTTCCCTCTGTCTCCTCTGAAACAAGGGCTTTGACAGAGTTACACACTTCTCATTCTCATTATTTGTTTCTCTTGAGCACCTGTGTGTGGCTATACCTACCAACAATGACTTCATGTCCTCTGAACGTTCTGCTGAGAGCTGTTTTTACTCTAGTTATATTCAAACCTGTGGTCTTTCGCCTTTTGGTGTCTTTTTGGGAACTTATAAAGTTGCTATGGTGAACTTGTTAGTATACAGTGCCCTATTTACACATCCAGTAGTCACAGGCAAACATTAGTATCCCTTTGGAACCACATTTGTGACCACCTGATGAATGTAAGTCCAATATTCACCCTCTTTTAGCTCTGGTTTTGGTCTCCTCCACTGACTCCCAAGGGAAATAGCTGGCTCTCTACCTGCTAAACACTGCACTATGTTCACCAGATAGTTGCTAACTATGTCTGTCTGCTGTGGAGTTAGGTGAGGCTGAAGACAGCTGCCTCTTGCAGCCGAAAACAACACTTTTGGGGGTGTGGAGACCAGTAAAACCAAAACAAAGAGCTTAAGGGACCAGTGTGTAGGATTTGGTGAACTTGCAGATTGCAAGATTGCAGATTCCTTCTCTGCCATTCCAGGTGTGTTGGAGAACCTGCAGTGACTACAAAACAAAACCATTAAGGAAGAAGTCCATTATAGGCGACTGTAGAATCTAGAAGAGCCTATGAGGGTCCTCTTCCAGGGAGTCTGCCAACATGAAAGACTCCACAGAAGAGGACCCGTGCCCTCTGTGGCTATTAATGGCTCATTCTAAGGTAATGAAAACATTACAACTCTTATTTTCAGGTCTTTATACACTAATGAAAACATCCTTGTGAATATAATATTCAATTTTCCAATAAATCCTGCTAAATCTTGCACACTGGACCTTTAAAGATAATAAAGTATCCTGTAGAGCTGAGGGAAACTGCAGAGGTGGGTAACAATACTCTGTAGGTTGTCTCTGAATGACTTAGATAATTTATTGTTATTGTGGAAAATATTTATTATACTGGCTTTAAAGTTTCCCAACCAAAGCTTAACTCCATTGTGGGGGAGGCTTTGAAACAGCATTACGACCTCCATATCGGGATATGAAAAATCAGAGACAGTATAATTGAACAGTAGCCGGGTGGCAGACTTCTGAATCATTCCCCATGGCTCCAATTTTTTCATCAGTTTAAATGTCTGGTGTTGCGCAAAAATGGGATCAAGCATGGGGACCCATGTAAGAGCCAGAAGAATGTCGACAGATAAATGGCTGTAAAAAGGCAATAAATGTGGATAAAATCGATGCGGCCATACAGGTTGTTGTAAGTTGACCGCAGAAATGATGACTCCTAAATCAGCATATTTGCTCAATCAATGTGAAAAGCATTACTTTAACTGCTTTAGTAACCACTTCCAAAGCTTCTATATCAACTTAAAATAATGCTGGCGGGACAGAAAGAATAGTTTGCTACTGATTGGCTAGGGTCAATGGTGGATTTAGTCATTTTGGGGTCTAAGGCAAACACAGGTATGTGGCCCTTCATGTCCCTTGTTCTCAACCATTTTCAATCCTTGTATAAATAATAAGACATAAAAGTAAACTTTTATTTATGGTGACGTGTGGTGGACAAATTCAGCAGTCTTGGGGAAGAAGCTGCTCTGTAGTCTGATGATACAGCAGCAGACACTTCTGTATTTCTTTCTGGACGACAGAAGGGTGAATACTATCTTTAAGTATGGTTCCTTCTTTTTTCAGCACCGCTGAGGTAGAGTCACTTCATTTTTTAACAGTCTGTACACCATGCCAAGTTGTTTGTTTACACAAGTTGCCTACAGTCTTCCTGAATTATTTCTGAAGTGGGATCACAGAATAGTCCAAGTTAGTGGGGAGGCCCTGAGACACATGTAAATTAACCTTTCTGGTGTCTGTTTGGTGTTTGATAATATGAAGGACACAATATATTAATTAGCAATTAGTTTTTAAAAAAAAAAAAGCTTTCTTAACCATAAGTTTAATGGACCCTTGGTAGCTTTGGGACAAAGGCAACTGCCAGCTTACCTAACAGTAAATCTCCTGAAGGCAAGCGAAGTAAAATACTCTGCCTCAAACAAGTCTGCTAACATGAACTTAATGTCACACTTCAATTTCAGAAAACAAAGTGGTAATTCAGTCTGATCAAGCTAATTAAACATGCAACTGAAAATATAAATTGTATTTCTGGCTACAACCGCACCCATGAAGTGAGTCTCTACAGACGCTCAGTGTTTTTTGGGACCAGACTGACTTTAGTTGGGTTGAACTGAGTGTAAACCAAGTGTTCATTGTATTCAAAGATAGGACTGATAAATAATGACTAATATACTACTATACCATACTGAATCGTCAGTGGGTTTAGTGTATGGTAGAAAAATCTTGATAGTTGATAATATGGATGTTGACATGATTAAAATGAAAATTTCCAGCAATTCAGTCACTGTTTTTGAAAGAATTGCTAATAATGTGTTATGCTCTTGGAGTAACAACAGGAATATCAAGAGGATGATAAATTACCATGTGAGAGAAGTTCACATGGTGTAAATGTGCAGATTATTATATATCACAAACAATGTCTCATGACTTTAAGATGATTAGGTGCGTGTTGGTGTGCCGTTATACTGAACAGTCTAACATGGATGGCTCAATAAGATTCCCATCAATTCATCAGTCTAAGCTGTGCTGCCCTGGAGACACAGACCAGCTCCTCTCATTAGTTCTCTAACAAATCCATCTACTCACTGTTCAGCCGAGTCCTCTGGGTAGAGACAGAGCAGAAGCCTCAGGCAAACACTGAGCGCTCAGAGTCCTACACGGAAAGACAACAGCAATTCATCATATGAACACTCATCCTGAATGTGTAAACCATGCAGCACAAATTCAGCACAAAATATTATTCTGACTATAAAAAAGAAAAAGGTGGGAAATTAAAGTAGTTATTTTTATATTAACAATCAATTAGTAATTGATTAAATGTATCACTTGTAGAGAATTTTTACTGGACTCTTCAGGTCTCTGCCTCAGCTCTGTGTAAGCAGTTAACAAATCTGAAAACCAGCATGCACGCAAAGGAAGCTGAAACCTCCAGGGCGGAGTGGACTTCGCAGTGAGTGATAGTAAGCATCACCTCTGTCACCCAGTTACAAGCTAACAAGCTAACAAACAACATAATCAAATAAAAGATGCTAACTACACTTAGCAGGGGTCAGATTCCAAATTTCATCTCATTTTTTTTTACTGTGGTGAAATCCTTTTAAACGAAATATTAATCATAGCAGAGTATTTTTGGCTCCATTTGTTAGGATGGAAACTTTAAGGCTTTTGGAGGGATATGTCTAATTAAAAGGCAAGGCAAACACACTACTTTTCATAAGGCTCATAAATGCATTACAACAGCATTTTAAAGCTCTGTATAACCACAGCTCATCAACAAAGGTGTTTTGACTTGTTTTGCCTCATTAGGCCTGTCTGGGGACTTTTTCATTGGTTCCTAAAGTCTGATGTCCTCAAGTATTTCTAGTAGCTATGGCTCTACCCGGCATCAAACCCGAGAGGGCTAATTAATCAGTAAGTGAAATCACCTGAGTGGATGTGCGAGGGCCATTTAAAAACACAATGTAGAGGAAAATAACAACTGTGCAGTATTAACGCGCACCAAGTGTAATAGAGAAAATTAATAATGCAATACAAGTAATTGCATTTGAGAAAAGATGATAAACTCAAATAATATTATAAGAATATAAATATATCCTTGGTGCTTGCAGCTACATGAAAGATGAGACAACATGGAGCTCAGACTTAATCTTATAAATTAATCACATGCAATGTTCATGATCGCTATAACTTGAAGTAGCAAACTTTCTGGCCACTCCATGCTACAATAAGTCATGATAAAATCATGCTTAGTCTTCTATACTGTAGCTGGCACAGCATCTCCAGGCCATACTGCCAAAGCCTCAGCAAACAAAGGAGAAATGTCTGAGAGATTGTGTTGAGTTTAACCAAACATTCCTACAGTTCTTTCAGCTGAAGGGAAAATAGCTTCCAGCCTCCCCAACAAATATGTGGAGAGGCAGGGCTGCTTTCCCAGGAAGAACGTGGAGCGGTGTGAATGCTGAAGTGATGCCATGAGAGAGGTCGGCCTGTGAAGGTTTAATAATAGTGAAAGAACACTTTCCCTGCTTGCCTTGCTCTCTTGTTCAGGCTCCATCAGACAGAGAGGATACACAGTCAACCTTCACTCGATAATTTCATGTTTTCAGCGTGACTACAGATTTAATTATCTGATAAAAATGTGACAGGGTTTTCTGAGCTCAACTATGTTGCAGTGTTCTCTGTCAGATTGTTGACAGCCACTCCAGATGCACCAGTGATTACTGATGCCCTCAAAGAGATTTGAGCATTATTGGCTGGTTAGATTGCTTTAATAATAGTTTATAAGTCAATTCGAATGTTCATTAATAGTCACTCTGAATAAGAGGATTAGTCAGTGTAGAAAAAAAACATGGGTATGTTGGTACTTTGTCAGATGGTGAAGCCTATTGTGTTGATCAGAACTCATGACAATGTGCTTGTGGGCTTATGGAGGGCAGTGGGACAAGACACTGACCTACAAACAGTGTCCTATTGTCGGTCTGGGTTTAAGCCAGGCGGGAGGGAAGGAAGGAGAGGGTTAACACTGATGTCATTGTTGTGCTGACGGACTGGGCTGATGGTGCTGGACACTGCTTTGTCCCAGAGAAAACAGCAAGATCTAATATGCAAATGAAACAAACACACACACGCATGCACTAAAATATTGACCAGACAGACACACAGACACACATCAACAGCTCGCATAAATAATTTACTGTCTGTGCAACTGGAGCCCAGCTTTTTAGAGAGCAAACAGCGAGTGAGAGAAACCAAAAATCAAAGTGTGAGGCAGTGCAAGTGCACAATCTCCAAAGATATTACTGTCCATTTTACAAGCGTGGCCACCTGTCTGTGTCACTTTGGCTCAAAACATTTTCTGTTCTGAGAAATGAGAAAAATATATAACAACCACAACAATAGTAATAATAAGTAATAAAACATAAAACAATAAAAAACAACTAGTGTAGAAATAGCCTGATTCACAAGATGTAGACTGTGATATAAACCTGCCACTGGATGTGTGTTTCAGATGGCATAAGTAAATGGCAAGTTAGCAGACAATTGGACTCGAGTCATAGGGACTCGGACTCAAGTCGACTCGAGTCGCAAATTTGATGACTTGCAACTCGACTCGGACTTGGAGCATCACTCTTTCACCTGACTGCTGCTCTCCTCCTCTCTCTGCCTCCTCTCTGACAGTCAGTCAGAGAGACGTGTCGTGGCTTTTATACCTATGGATGTTAACATTAGAGCTGGACAATATTACGTTGCAAGGCTGGTAAACATATAGCTTCGCTGTTTGTTTTTGTTTTGTTAGTTTTTTTTTTTACCCTGCGCTACGTTGACTTTGCTCGTCTCAACCACAGACTGTAAAGGTCTCAGCTTTATGGTCATCACCTTTTTAAAAAATATTTAATAAATCTCTAAAGCCTCTATTTTCTTCTTCTCTTCTTCTCTTTTATTTTCTTCTTTGTGCATCGGACTTCTACCGACCGCACATAGAGCATACTGAACACAAATAGGCCTGTTTTGAAATATTTTAAATAATTACTCCATAATTTAATGAGGTCCCACAATAGATATAGAAATAGAAGTATATAGTTTCTTTATCTATGGTCCTGGCACCCCCTGCACCCTCCAACCTGGGCCCAGGAATGTAGCCTTTCCCCATCTGCCTTGGTCTAAATGATCAAACATGTAATGTAAGAATAGATAAAATTAACAGCTTTATGCTTTAATCAATGCAGACTAGACTGCATGCTCTTTTTTGGATGAGGAACAATAGTGAGAGACTTGACTTGACATAATCTGCGACTTGACTCGACAACCTTGTGACTTGACTCGACATAACCTTGTGACTTGACTTGACTTGACTTGCCCATGACAAAAAAACTTGGGACTTGCTTGAGACTTGGACCGAATTACTTGATACTTGCTTGGGACTCGGATTGGAGGGACTTGTGCAATTGTCTGCAAGTTAGCATCTGGTCGCTGATGGTATGGATGTAAACAAACTAGCAGTGTTGTCTTTTTTGTGGTGATTGAATAGCGAAAACTAGAACTTGCTTTGACAGGTTTTCTAAGGTATAGCATTCCACTCTATATGGGAAAATGAGTGTGTTCAAGGCGTACATAACTTTTTAGCTGTGTATTGCAATAGTAATTTATGATTGTCACAAAATCCCAAGGTACACCTGGACTTGCCTCATGGCACACCAACATGTTTCAGCACACTGTTTGGGAACCACTGCTCTAGGGTGCCCTTCACTGTGATAAAATACCCTCTAGTGAGTCCTTTCGGTAGAGAAAACACAATGAAGTGTCCACCGGGGTGCCCTTGGCTTTAAAAGTGAAGAGTAAAATTTTAAAATAAATTCTAAAACTTACTGGCAGCCAGTGCAAAGACAACAAGACAGGAGAAATGGTCTCCGGTTTTCCGGTACCTGTTAAAACCCTGGTGGACACATTTTGGATGAGTTGTAGTGAAGAGAGAGATTTTTTGCTGCAGGCAATGAAAAGAGTTTCAGTCATCCAGCCCTGATGAAACAAAACATGAATGACTTCTTCAAGGTTTTTGGTGGACAGAAATGTCAAAAGAAGCATGACTGTATTAAAAATATGATATGGCTGCTCTAACTAAGGTCGCTGTCAAATAAAACACCAAGGTTCCTGCATTGTAGAGTAGTAGGATTGGAATCTGAGCATATAATGTTTGTTTTATTTAATTTAAGAACTGGAGGATTCAGTGCCAATCAAAAGTATGTCACTCTTCTTGTCCTTGAGTTTTTAAGTGAAACTATTCCATTGAAATTATTCGGGTTACAGCTAAAATAAAGTTTCATCTGCATAACCATAGAGACTGACACAGTGTGATCATGAGATGTCCCAGTAGCAGCATGTAAATGGTGAACAGAATCAGGAACCCTGAGGAACCTCATAGTGCAGTCAAGCAGATCTAGAACCAGCAATATCAACAGAAAAAGTCCTACCACTAAGGTGGAACTTCAGCATAGACAGTATATTAGTGGACAGAGTCACCAAGTGGTTTGTGGCCTACCATTTGGAAGCCTCAAGTCTGGCATTATGGCGGTTGCCATTTTGTTTTTTTTGTTTTTTGTGCTGTCTATCAATTAAAATATTTAATCGCAATTAATCACATGATCACCGATACCCTAAAGAGATATTTGTTTAAAGTGTAATTCAAAAGTAACTTTATTAAATAAAATACATTACAAATATTGTCCAGAAACCCTCAAAGGCACTACATTTGGTATAACCCATCAGTCCATCAGACACAGATGACCATATTGATCTGCTAAATTTAACATTAAGGCCAAAACGCCTTAAAAATGGTGCACTGCAAGCTTCAGATTTAAAACACCACAGAACCAGCAGTAGTTTAGAAAAAGGCCACTACTCATATGTATCTGTTTATTTTGTTAATAATAGTTTATTTGTTTAATAAAATATTGTCCTGTGAGGAGAAAAATCCTCACCTTTATTCAGCTCAGTCTATATAATGACAAAACGGTGATTGATATTCATGTTTTTGTATTAAAGCAGCAGGATCATTTACATCAATGTCACTCTGACAGTTTTCATTAGTGAGGATGTTTTAGACAACAGCAGACAGCAAACTGCACACCGACACACACCGAGGAGATGAGGAGCCGTGTCTAGAAGGGGACCCCAGATAAGTGAAGACTCTCACAAGAGTGATTACTTTAACCAAAAACCATAACCAGGTGTTTTTGTCTCTAAACCTATCTATATCTTACAGGGTTACATTATAAAACAACTGGTTTGTTCCATGTAGACAATAAAGAAACATGTACAGACCTCGAGAGACCTTTACAAATCTTGGGTTCCCTTCTAGACACAACCCAACCGCCTGGTTGAAAGTTTTCTCATGTTAAAATGAAAACAGTACACTAAATAATGTTTCTGTGGTAACACAGTCTTGATCCATGTTTGATCTGCACTGCCTTATTTGACAGACTGATCTGAGTTTCACGAGTAGGGCTGGGTATTGTTCAAATTACAATACCAGTACCCTAAAGTGATACAGATACCCCTGGAAAACTTCATTTGATACCTCTTTTTGAAGGTTCAGCTATAGAACAAATGTTTGTTGTTATTTTGTGCGAGCAAAACCATATAAATAGTCTGTCTTTTCTAGATCTGGGTAGCAAAAGATTTGAATGTAGGTGTTGTTTGACTGGTGAAGTTTAAATACTACTTAGTACTGGGTAATTTCAATAGATACCTTAAAGATATTGAGTACTGATACCCACCCCCACTCATGAGCCCTGTGCCTTGCACTGGACAGATTCACTGAGAATGACCTGTCAATCATATGGTGGCCCCGCCCTAAATCATACCCTGCTTTATCATCTGTTTTTCTCTAAATAGGACCATAATTTACAAAATGAACATCAAGCTTTATAGAAGAAGATGTGAAACTGGTGATTGAGCCCATAAACTCACTAGGAAATTGTTTAACAGAGGTAATAAATCAAGGGAGAAGTAGGTCATTCTCTCATCTGTTGAATTGATCTTGTTTTGCAGCCGTAAGAGTCGCCCCCTGCTGGCCATTAGAAAAGAACACAGGTTTAAGGCACCTCTGCCTTGGCTTCACTTCTCAGACCTAGAAGCTCTGTACACTTCTTCTTCTACTGTCTTTGGACGTAAACCGTTCAAGGGCTGTGCCACTGAGTGAGCGAGCAACGTGATGCTTCTGAAACTGCGGTCGTCAGAAAATAGAAAACCGTAAAACAGCAGGAGTAACTTCAGCGGGAGCTCTCAGGATGTGCTGACCAGGATGTGTTGAAGCACTCAACATCATCTTTTTTAGTGTTGTGATAAATTAGCACATGCAGTTATTGTTGCAGCACTGCTCTTGCTGAGCAGTATAAATCTTCTACCTGTAGCCAACCAGTTGCTCCACCATCCTTCATGGCCACTGAGACACCATTAATTACTGTAACAGCCTGAGCAGAGAGACTGATCCACTAATGACCAGCTGTACACTGTTAACAGCCTGCTGCTGCGGTTGAGGTCAATGCTGCGCTCGAAGGTACGGAAGAGACTCTCAATAAAAATAACAAGACATCCTCTTTAACTAATGAGCCCGTGCAGAATTCCTCCTCTCTGTCCTCTCCATCTCTACCACCCACACCCTGGTGTTGACTCACTTTTGGCTAACCTCTCTCTCCTATCATACTTTAGATTTTTTTAAAACATCCTCCTCCTCGTTTTTTTCTGCGAGCGTTCCTGTCCTGCCTGACCTTTCCTCCCGCACTCTTCTTCTTTCTGCCTTTCTGTGTTTTACAGCCACTCAAGGCCCTCTTCTTCTTCTGCAGCCTCTTTTGTCACAGTTGGGAACCTGTCCATGTGAAATAAAATCTCTCTCCTCTGACAAACAGTGTCTGGGTGGAAAGGGCAGCCAGTCTCAGTCCAAACAAGTGTTACCTCAGAGCTTCAGGTCTGCTGATGGTTAGAAGCCAGGCTGGTTTAGTGCCAACAGGTGATCATGAGACATATAAAAACTTTATTTCAAAATTTCTACAAATATTTATTTATTTTGTTATGTCTATATAATAAATAATAAATCATAGAAATAATGTAAAAATAAATCAAGAACATTGGTCTACATCCTGATTAATTGCAAAGAGTAATTTATCTGTGTGCTAATTACTTATTTATTTCTTAGCATTTATTTTTATTTTTATTTTTAATTACCATTGTTTAGAGTGTTTCTTAAACTTTTTAAACCGCATACCACCTAACATATTTGTCTGTCTAAGTACAAATACATTATGACAGACGTTAAACAACAGCACAGGTCAACTCTATTCAGCTATGGACAGCTCACTCAGGAGGCAGGTTTATTCCTAATAAGAAGATTATTTATTGTTTACTGTTGTCAGTCACAGCCACACTTCCTTTACAGTAATGGAGTGGCTTACTGTCACCACAGCTTAGCCTGTAACTAATCGTGGATGATGTGTGTGTGTGTGCACCAAGTGGATGAACGTGACTACGTAGCAGGCTGATATGGAGACAAAAGCATTACAGGAAAAACAAAACTTATTTTAAATTCCAGCGATCTAATAGTACTCTAATAGTACTTGTACCAAAGTTTGCCTGAATCTAGGCATTAGAACTATTGACTGTTTTGCCTTATTAGTCTTGTCTGGGGACTTTTTCATTTCTTCATGAAGTTTGGTGACCTCATGTATTTCTAGTAGGGGAGACCTGGGGCTATTAGAACATACCCAGTTATTCTGGTGAGAGATTGTATCTCTGACTGTGAAACAGGAGCAGGATCAAGTTTTCAACAAAAAATTTATTTGAGGTGTAAAAGTCTTAAGTAACATTACCAGACACAGCATCAGTAGTTTATTTAAGGTAGTCTGAGTTATAAAGGAAAATATTTTAAAAGTTACAATTTCCCCCAGTCTCCCCTATAGCTCTGCCCTACTTCAACCTGAGCAGAGGTCAAATTAGCCAATAAGTGAAAACATTTAATGCTATATTTTAATTTTAGTTTCTGTATTATTTTATCATTCAGGTCAATATTTATTTATTCATTAATTTATTTGTTACTATATTTATTTTGTATATAGTTTAACATTTATTCATTTATTTATTTATGGATGAATAGGACATTTTTTTTTACTTAAACCATTGATGCTGCATGATGTTTCTTCTTGGCAGTCTGCTATTTAAATTTAATGATGATAGGTGAGACAACACATGGAAATGTGTACCACCACCACAGCCATTTAAACGGGGATGACCTCATCTGTTTGTATAGCGAAGCCACTTCTCAGGAACAGTGATGAAGAGTAAACTAAGAGCTGGGCAAACAAATCAAACCAGAGGAGGAAACGATGGAGCCCCACTGGGATTTCTGTTTAACTACTGTTTACTGAGGTGTTACAGCCAGAGCTGCTCCTTCAACCAACAAGTGTAAAAACAACAGGATCATCTGGGGAGGTCGTTTTCTCTGCTCTGCTCTGCCCTGACCTTCCCTTTCCTCCCTCACAGGGTACTGTGCCAGTGGGCTCACATTTTCATTTAGCACAGTGATGGGCTAATGGCAGCCTGTGGGCGACACTGAGCCCGCCTCTCTCTTCATTTAGCCCCCAGATCAATGTGCTGTTTGTCTGTCGGTGCTTCTAAACCAGCATTATAAGGGTCCTGTCCTTGAAAACATGTCAGTGGAAAAAGAGGCATGTGACATTACGATACTAAATAGATAGAGAGTGACCTGATTGTTTGGGTTTATGGACCAGAAAATGTGCTCTGCTCAGAAAACAATATATACTATATAAAAAAAGCCTGCCTGCCTTACAATTTAAAAATGTTTGACTGAATCTCAAAAGACAAGTTGAGGTAATTTTGTAATAATTTAAACCAAATGAACTTTTCTTGTCAAATAAATGATGATATGATATTATTTAGTTATACTTGAGAAAACATGTTTAGTAAGCTTAAGATATTAAGTTGTACCAACAACTCTTCAGTCACACTAACGAACATCAGAAACAAATTTGATTTACTTTTACATTTTCTCTGTTTGAGAAGTTAGTTTTTTATTTAACACAAAGCTACACAAAGCTGTTGGAGCTACTTTGTTCCATCATTGACACAAAGACAAAATGTGAAACTGCATTGGCTTGCATGTTTTTATTATTGTAAAAACAAGCAAACTTGACTTAAGTATATTAAACACACAGCAAGTTTTCATCACATTTTCTTCAAACTATAAAAAAGAAGGGTCTAACCAGAGTTTTTTCTGTGTGTCTTTTGAGACATAATTAAATGAGTTGATTGCACTCTGTACACTACATTCATTCAACTCATCTTTTAAGTCAAAAGCCTCCTTGTCAGTAGAACCCATGTTTATATGTTCTGAAAATAAATACTAAAAATATTAAGTTGAATCTGCTTGGATAAATAAAATTATAAATAAGAAAAGATCAGTTGATTCCACTAAATCCCTGTCCGTGTTTTTACAGTGAACAGTCCAAGTGAAAACAGAGGCCCATTGAACAATCTCTGTATCATCATGTGATGATGATGATGATGCATTATATCTGTTGGCAGCATGCCTGGATCTTCTGAGAAGTCTTTCTCATCATGACACAGTTTTTATGGACATTTAATTTGAGCAAAAAAGAGTGAAGAACCACAGAAACGGAGGAATTTAAAACATCTCATGGGTGTAACTTTACTAGACAAACTGGAGGGTGGGTTTAGATGTTTTCACTCAGAATGATTTCCTGTAAATGGCATCATGTCTGAGGAGTGCAGGCCAGTCCTGCTCTCCTACATCTCTGCTTTTGTCCGTCTCTGAATGGGCTCTTTCTCTCTCTGCCCCCTGAGCGGAGGATCTGGATTTGTCTTTATGTGGGGAGGCAGAGTGGCAGGCACACACGTCCGGTCCGCTCTGTCTGTCTGTCTGTCTCTCTGTCTGTCTCTATCTTTGTGTCTGTTCCAGTCATTCTGCGTGTCCAGCTGGTCCTGAGCCCTGATCTATGACCTTTTCTTTCTCAAGTCCCTGAGCACTCAGAGGAAGGAAGGAAAGAGAAGAAAGGAAGGAGGGTGAGACAGAAGCAGCCGAGATGGAGATAGAGAGAGACAGGCAGCCAGAGAGAGTGATAGAAAGATAGTAAAGAATGAGGAATTGAAGGAGATGGAAAGAAATACAGAAAAAGACAAAAAAAGACATAAGGAAACACAGACAGAGACAAAATCCAAAAGGACAGAAGGACAGAGAGAAAGAGGAGAGCAAAAGACAGAAAGTGAGATGGAAAAAGATAGAAACAAACAACAAACAAAAAGCCAGATTGATAGAGAAAAAAAACATTAAAAAAAGATAGAAACAAACAAACAAAAAGCCAGATTGGTAGAGAAAAAAAGATTAAAAAAAGATAGAAACAGACAGAAAAAGTTAGAAAAAGACAGAATGAAAGAAAGAAAGACAGGAGAAAACTGACAAATTGAGTCAGAAAATTAGAAATATTAAGACAGAAAAAATGAAAAAGGCTGTAAGAGAGATATAAATAAGACAGAAACAGAGACTGAGACAGAAATAAAGACAAAATAGACAAAATGAAAGACAGAAAGAGACCCAAAGATTGACAGACAGGAAGACAAAAAAACAGAATGAAAGACTGAATGTCAGACAGCAAGACTGACAGACAGAGACAGAAAAAAAGACAGAAAAAAACAGAGACAAAATGAAAGACAGAAGAAAACTGACAATAGGAGTCAGAAGAAATTGAGGGAAAGACAAAAAGACAAGAGATGACAGGAAGACAGGAATGGACAAAAAACAAAAAGAGAGTCATGAAAAAGACTAACAAAAAGGCAGAAAAAAAGAGAAACAGACAGAAAGGCTGAGACTGAAAAAGAGTAGAAAGACAGAGAAAGAAAGAAAGATGTAAACAAACAAAGACAGAATATGAGGTCATTCTCCAGCCTGCAGGTTGTTTATCTCTCCGTCAGCTCTCTCTGTTCAGCAGCCACAAGCCTTCAGACATATTGTGCTGTGAAACTAAAGACTTTGGGTTGTGGTGGAGCTGTAGTAGACCAGACATGTGATCTCATGTGGACTCCATGGCTGGACGAGGTTTTCTGGTCTTGTTCTTGGGGATTTTCCCGTGTGACTGGTTGCACTAATCAGAGGTCGCAGGGGTCGTCCGCGGTCAGGGAGGACGTATTGATCAAGGTGATCCGATGGAAAAAAGAACTGGAGAGGGAAGCCAAATCAATGTGAGGATATACATCTGTAGCTGACCTTTAACTCTGCACAGGCCTCTGCCTTTAAGTAGAAACAATCAATGCTGTAATCAATCAGTGTTTAACTGAGTGGGAATAAACTGTGTTTAAACCTGTAGTCTGCAGTGAAAAGCATCTCTGTCCTGCACCACAGACGTGGTATGTGAGTCCTGCCTGCTCTCTTTTTAAGAACAGTCATTCATCCAGGACAAATCCAGCGTTTTGTTTGACATGATGTCCTCTGATGGTCACATTAAACAAGGAGCTCTTTTCATCCAAACACTCATGTCGTTCGTGCGGCCTCTGATTGTGACTGACATCTTGCTTTGTCAGTGCTGCTGCCCTCAACTAAAGTGTTCCTGATTGTGTAACAGTGCGAGGAGAAGAGAGCATCGCAGACACACAACCTCAGATGTCCTCACAAAGACAGAAGTGCTGCAGAGACAAAATGCCATAAAGATGACTGACACCATATAAACAACTTGTAATCATTCGCCATCTGAGCGTATCACTCTTTTTTTGGAAGCTTACTACAAAAGAGCAGTAGTACCCTGCTGACTGCACTGTCACACTCCTTCATTGCAACATCATAATCGCTAACATCACCTCCTGCACGGGACGTGTAGTCACACCTGCTCTCTGTCTCTGTGTGGTGAAGAGCAGTGATGGAAATTACTTAAAGGGGAAGTGCGCTGATTTTCCACATCAGAATCTATTCACAGGTCTTAGGCAGCATCGCATATGTGAAACGAGTTGTATAAAGCGTTCTGATAAATTGCCTCAAATGATGGCACTTGAGTCAGCGTCTGTTGAGACCAAAGATTACAAGCTGCGACTGCAACTACAAGTGCAGCAATTAGCTGCAGGTTTGAGTGTGTGTGGTGGGTGTGCATGGGTATTTATTTGTGTTTAGACCATAACCACGGTGAAACAATCCCAAATGTTTTATTTCTCTGATTCACTGACTTTCTCACTACTCAGCGCTTCCTCACCCTATTCAGGCGCAAATCAGCCGAGGTTTTCTGGTGTCGTTATTTTGCAGCATAAATTGCAGCCAGACGTCAAAGCTGGGAAGATGAAATATATAAGCAAGGACAAAACTGAGAGATTATCATTGTTTGGTCCTTGAACTCTGCCTGGATAGTGCCCGCTTTTGAAGATGTTTCAGACTGACTGTGGAGAATTCTGTTTGCTGGCTCGTGATTGGCCACCATAATGTGACATATGGCTGCATTTCTCCAAAAGTTCCATCAACTTTTCTGCCATAGGCCACAACATTCTTGTTTGGCATCCCCACTGCAGCCAAAACGCACAACCTCCATTCAAAATGAATGAAATGACACCTGATTCTGTCTGGCTAGCAGCTACTATCAGAAAACATTTGAATCTCTAAACTATTCTGACCAAACTGTTCTCAAGATGCAATATGGGTACAGGCACCATGTTGTTCTGATCACTCCCAAGTTGTTAAAAACATCCTCAACTTATGACGCTCAAGTGAGACCGGAATAGATATCGCTCAAATGTCAGTTTTGCACTTGCAGGACTCTGTCACCAAGTTAGCATTAATAAATATGCAACACTCAGGAAGACTTTTAAAGGCCCCAAAACTACTTTGTTAGGTGTAGGGAAATGGTTTGGGTTAAAGAAAAAAAGTATTTTTGTTATATAAGTTAATGTACCTACATTACATTAGTTAAAAAGAATCTGATGTTGATAGTGGTTTCACACAGGACATGAACCCCAGTCTCTTGGATGAAAGTCCTGTGTTTGTTTAAACTCATCCATCCATCCCACCACCTGCATACATATACTTTTTCACTTTTTATAATACATCACCTGACTTCAGTGGCACATCAAAACATAATGCTACAGGGGCGCCTCCAGAAATGACGCTGGATGGATAGACACAGCATCACAGCTTGAAGCACAGGGGCATCCAGCTGCCATGTTTGATGTCTTGCAAGTGAGAACGATTGGGTTTGCCAAGGAAAACAAATCAAAAAGATGACATATATGGTTCTCCTGCATGGAACTTGCTACTTTTTTTTTTCCAACTGTTCACTGTGAATCCAACAACACTGTAGATGAGCGATGCTAAACTGGTGTAGCCTGTAAACTTTCAGAAAAGACAATCAAGGGGTCAATCTGTACAGCTGAAGAGGTAGTGTCTAGCTCTGAAGGCACTTTTCAAAGTCAAATTAACTCTGTTATATCACAAGGGTTCTCCTAGCTTGACTTGGAGCAAATCTGTAATAGACAGCCTTGTAGAGCCATGGTGTTTGAAATATGTACCCACACTAAGGACTGAAAGGCAAGATATCTCTGCCAAACAGACTGTCTGGAAAGTATGCCTTTAGTGCCTTTAGTGTTGCTGAGAGATGGAAATGAAGAAGGAGGATGAATGAGGACAGGTCATCAGTTTAACAGATCATTTTATGAATTCTGTCAATTAAAAACTAAAATAATAAGACAGGATGCATGTCAGGATCCCCTAAAGCCATCATCATAAAAACAAAACAAAACATAGGGATGCTGTTTATCGTTGATCTATTATTTCAGCTCCATAATTTAAACACAAACACAGTATAATCACTGATCACAGGTATTGTTGACTCATCACTTTTTGCTGTCAGTTTGCTCGTAGATTTTTGTGTTTTCAGTCTATTGGGAATCCCGTTCATATTTCCAGGTTCTGCACAGATACTGTATGCCCATAGGTGCTGTCAGGCCTGGAGTTTGAGTTGTCCTCTTGTTCCCTTCCCTCCAACGCTGTCTGCCTGTCTGACTGCAGAGCCAGTGAGGTCCCTGCACCCAGGAGGGAGGGTGTCAAACAGGGCCGAGCAGAGCTGAAGTGACAGGCGCGTGTCCCTCTGTCACAGCAGACATGTGCATGGGCACGGTTCATGGGGAGGACTGTGCTGATGCAGCAATCTGAGGATGGCAACCTGTTGCTGCTTTTAGGCAACATCTGCATTTTTGGGGATTTATAGTTTGCAGATTTTATCCTGACTGCAGCAGTTATAAAAGGTCCAGTCTGTATGTTTTACAGTGATTTTATTGGCAGAATATGGCAGAAACGGGATATAATATTAATTAAGTATGTTTTTATTAGTGTGTAGTCACCTGAAAATAAAAGTAATTGTGTTTTTGGTACCTTAGAATGAGCTGTTTATATCTACAGAGTGTGGGTCCTTTTCCACACAGTCGGCCATGTTGAACTGCCATGTTTCTCTAGTAGCCCAGAATGGACAAAGGAAATGCTGGCTCTACAGTAGATACAACCCTTGGCATTTTTCCCCCGTTTTTTGTTGGCCATCGTACTATCTCTTATATGCTTGGGTGACGTAAGATGTTTGCAGTCTGCAAGCTCACCACTAAATGCCACTAAATCCCACACAGTGCTCTTTTATGTCATGGCTGTAGTTCATTATGTGACAGGTTTTGTCAGCGGGAGTCTCATGCTGTCAGAGACAATAGAGAATCCCTGGAATCCTCTCCTTTCCTGGTACTTTAAACATCCTGAGCTGAAAGTCTTCCCTCAACCCTCAATCACCCAGTGGTGTATATATAGGGCCTCTGTGAGTGACTGCTGCTCTCAACACGGGCCAGATAATCTTGACATTATTCCCAGTATAGACATGGCTTGAAAGCCTCATCCAATTAGCTCAAGCCCTGTCTGCAGGTTGCTCCTCAAGACTAAATGCCATTATGCCTGTGCAACATGTTCATTAGCCTATATGTAAAGGAGGCAAGAGTGGAACTGCACTTCATGATAAAAGACTGCAATATCTGTCAGTGCATACTCAGAGTATGTGCATAAAAATCGATCTTTTTCTATTGAATGAATTTAAAGCAACAGTTTGCTTTCTTGAGTTAAACTGGTAGATAGAAACCACTCATATGTGTCTAAAGGGTAATTTTGAGGAAGGACGTGGTTAGTCTATAAACTGGAGCCAGCAGCCTGTTATAGATTAGCACAAAAACTGGAAGCACTGGGGAAGCAGCTAGCTTGTGTCTGTCCACTTACTAGAACCTCTAAAGCTCATTAGTTAACACATTATTTGTAATTTGTTTAATCCACAGAAAAACCATCCAGTTTTTAATGAGTGCAGCATTTCCCCTCTCCTCAGTCCTCTCGCAGGCACACTGCTGCAGTTCAGCCCTCCACTCACACACTGGACTTGCACTCAGCTTTATTGCAGTGATGCTGATGAGAGGGAAAATGGGATCGCATGGTACCTTAAACAAGATTAACTAAGTAAAGGACCTGACGGCTTGGTTTGGCAGATCAATCTGTGGATCAGGGCTGATTTAAATATGCAGGTTACTACAGTGTGGATGTTAGGAGAGTGTGTTTAAATAGTGACAAAAGTAACAGTTTGTTGTATTTGTTTTATCAGAAAAAGTAGTGCATTAGTGTCATAATCCATATAGGAATGACAACTGTTTACATTGCAGATATCAGATATATCTTTTATTAGTTGTGATGTATGTGATTGACTTTTAATTATGCCTCCTTGCTATACTACATTTTGAAAGACAATGTCAGCAGTGTCCATAAGGAGATTCCACCTCCCTATGTCTCTCACTTACAGCTCAATGTCTCCCCCTTCTGGCTACCAACATTTGACCTCCTGTGTGATTGTAAAACATTAGTGTCACATTATATAACACCAGATTATGTCACTGACTGGCTCTCCTGCCAACAGACTAGAGAAACTAGTCTGTGAAATCTTCATGTGTAGTGTTTGATTGGAATACAGACTTACGTGCTCTCAGGTCTTGAAACTCCAGATATCAGGTGTGAAACTTTACCCGAGCTGGTATCTAACCCCTTGTCCCTCTGTTGCAATCGGCAGCCGAGACTGAGCGTGGCCAGAGGCACCCAGATGTGGATGCAGCACAGCAGCTCAAGTTGAGAGAGAGGCAGCGTTTCTTTGAGGAGGTCTTCCAGCATGATGTGGACGTCTACCTGTCCTCGGCGCACCTTTGCATTCGGGACTATAAGAGACGTAAGTAGGACTGGTGGCACTTTTGTAAATACATGCACACACATATGCACACTCATGTACAAATGTGTTTACTCTCCTGCAGCTCCAATTGGCAGCGTCTCATCCATGGAGGTGAACGTGGACTTGCTGGACCAGATGGAACTGATTGACATCTCTGACCAGGAGGCTTTGGATGTCTTCTTCAGTTCCAGTGGAGAAGACGGGGTGCTGACCTCCCCACTTCCAGGTATGGAAACAGGAAATACACTCAACAAAAATATAAGAGCAACACTTTTGTTTTTAGCTCCCATTTTTTATGAGTTAACATAAAAGATGTGAGACTTTTTCTGTGCACAAAAACATGTTTATTTCTCTCAAATTTTGGTCTCATATTTGTTATAATCTTCCATCATTTATTGTTTGCCAAGATAGTCCATCCCACTGACAGACATGGCATAGACAGATGCTGATTAAAAAGCATGATTATTACATAGGTGTGCCTTTGACTGGTTCCAGTAGAATGCAGCAGGAATGTGTCCTAAAACCTGGAAATGAGTTAACATGTTAGCACCTTTGGTTACTTTGTCTCAAAATCTGTGGGATCTTCTGTTATTTGCCTGAAATGAGGTCTGTGGTTAACAAGAGAGAGAGAGAGAGAGAGAGAGAGAGAGAGAGAGAGAGAGAGAGAGACAGACAGAGAGAGAGAGAGAGAGAGAGAGAGAGAGAGAGAGAGAGATTTTCATTCAGATTTCATTCTATGACATAGCATGAGTCAGTAAATACCTTGCTGAAGCATTTACACGTCATTAAAAAGGCAGTTGCTGGCAAGTGGCTATATGAGCTGAGTTTGTTTATAGCCTGATATTACCTTTTGGCTTCTGAGGAGTGCATTTACGCTTCAAAAATCATTATCTCACCGAACAAAACATGTTAGTATCATAAACCTTTGTTTGCTAAAGAGCTTATTTTTTGTACTAATCCAGAATCCAATGGAAAAAATATTATTGGAGCGAACCTAACTTCTGGGTTGGCCTACAAAAAAAATATTTTAGGCAGCACTCTGAAATGTGCAGTTTCATCTTTAAAAAAGACATTTATTAGGCACAGAAGTTGAGCTATTTCACATAGGGCCACAAATACCACTTTTGTTTCCCAGGAGGGCAAAGTCATGACTCGCCCTACTCTGCCTCTGATTGGCCAATACTCATTGCCTTTGTTGGTTGGATTGGTTAGGGTTTTTGCATGAGAAGTGACTGGTTAGGATTAGGGATATCAGGGTAAGCCAGTCAGAGGCAGAGTAGGATGGGTCATCATTTTGCCTTCCTGGGAAAAAAAATCTGTAGCTCTATGTGAGATAGCCATACTTACACTAGTATAGTTCAGTGTCTAGTTCAGTGCCTAATAAATGTCTTTTTTAAGATCAAACTATTCCCACACAGATTGTAAAATATTTGTGACCAAAGAATACTTGACAGAAATATAGTCTTAGATATTTTACTTTTACTCATGAAAAATTGGAGCAAAAACAAAAGTGTTTCATAATATTTTTGTTGAGTAACAGAACAAAGATTACAAGACACTGCATGGTTACATCCTAACAATGTGTTCTGTCTGACTCACAGTCCAAGGAAACAACAACAATGAGGAAGTCATCAGTAATGGACTCTTTCGACATGTCCTTGAGGGTCTCGAGGCTAAGTCTCGCATGTCCTCCACGTCTTCAAACTCCTCCGATGACAGCCAGACCAACGCCAATGGGGGAGACACCCCTGTGGTCAGGTCAGACGACGAGGAAACGCACAACAACACAGTCAAGCGAAGAGCCACACCTCCAGAGACAGACAAGATAAAAACTCAGACTCCGTCATCGTCTTCATAGGATGGACCCTCGCTACTGTAGACCTCCACCTGCAGCACAACAGGCGTTGGCACCTCGGGCTGGGGGAGAAGAGAGGAGTTTGGGATGTGATCTTTTGAAAGAGCCCTCTCAGCTCCGACTGTCTTCCACACAGTGGCTCACTGCTTTCAATCTTTCCTTTGATTTATGAGTTGTAGGTTGGGTTCTCTGTGTGCGTTTCGGGGCTGTGGACCTTGAACTGTAAATGTGGAATTTTCCTATTAATTCTGCTTCCATTCTTGTTCCGGCATGTTTTGAAGGACAAGATTCCTCTCTGTTTCTGACCTCGCAGGACTTGTAATTGATGAACGATGCATTTTGTACAATATTAAGACAAACCAGGACAGTAAAGCAGTGACTGGAACAAAAAAAAAAAATCTTGGATGGCTCTGATGAAGTATGACATGGGGTAAAATTGGCAGTAGAAGGCTTCAGTTTATTAAAATGTGCTGTTTTGTCCTGCCAATGCAAATTCTGTTTTCTAGCTCTAATTTTAAATATATCTCTCACGATATTTCTTTGTTTTAACAATAAAGGAAAAGGGGAAAATGCATCCTTGTGTTTCTAAGACTCAACACTAGCTTGTTATTTTAAGGTGCTTTGACGAGTGCAAACTACAAATGCTTAGGTGCCTCCAGACAACAATCAAAAACATCCACCTAAAGGGATAGAAAGATTAAAACGTTTTCTCCAGGGAAAGCCTGAGCATACCACAGCCAGAACCTGCAGTGCAGCTTCATAATGAGCCCATAAACAATGTCAAGGCTGCGGACCGCTGAGGTCATTAAATGTATGTTGAAGAACAGGAAAAGTGACTGAAAAAATGAAAAGACATGATCGACTAATAAGTATTTTTGAAAGAGTGGTGGTGGAATGCAACTTGGTACATCTACTCAAGTGCTGTAGTTAAAGCTACTATAAGGAACTTTCATGTTGTGTTGATTTTAAAGGCTACTGTGGACAAAAGTGGTAGAGTTACCTCAGGCATAACAGTAAAACATGTCAGTAGTTTCAGTAGTTAGCTACACAACCATGCAGTTAAAATACTAGTTTAAAGCTGCCACAAGGACTTGTTCAACTGGTTATGAAACAAGCTCAATTTAACGCTGATGCCTCTTTATGACGTGCAAAAGTAAACTAGAGTATCTGTGATAAGATCGGCAGTTACAACCGTTGTTCTTATTCACGAATCAGATGAAACAAGTCAGTGTTTCTACCACATTTGTCCACAGGTGCCTCCAAAATGAACAAAATATGAAAGTTCCTCATAATAACTTTAAATACATGTAGTTCACTACTCCCTAACACTACAAATTTGAGGTACTTGTACTTTACTCAAGTATTTGCATGTTATTGCAACTTTATACTTAATGGTAGATATTGTACTTTTCACTCCACTACATTTATTTAACTGTCCAATGAAAACCATGTATCTCCAACTTTTTTGATAAAATGAAGGATGAAGTGTTCCTGTATGGGCTGAGAAAATGAAATAAATACAGTGAAATAAACTATATAAAAATCCTCTCAGATTAGCTGGAAAGTATGTGGTCACAAAGCAGAAAACAGGGCTGTTTTCTCTAATCTTGTAGAATATGATGCATTGCTGTAGATTAAACTACCCAACATTATATGAAGTAGTAAAATTCAATATTAATTAATGCAGCAGTAATATCAGTCTAAATATTATTAATAGAAAACACAGACAGGCATCATTTTTCTGCAGAATGAGTACTTTCACTTTTGCTGATAATACTTTGCATGCTTTTACTTAAGGTAAGTATGGTTTTAAATACAGGAGCCACTGAAGGTGAATATTTATTTGTCAAATTTAGTATCAATGCTTTCACTTGTGTCAGGAATCTAAATACTTCCTCCACCACTGTGACAGGGTACAGGGTACACTGTAGTGACAGGGTGTGACTGTTGTGTACTGCACTGTACTGTACTGTACTGTACTGCACATTGTGGACGTGAAAAAAAAAAAAAAGCTCTGTACCCGCATGCATGATTCAGTTCTTAAGAAAACCTCACAAACATGCAGTGACGCGTTGAAGGTTATTGAGCAAATGTTGGTTCAATAAATATGCACACACCTCCCCACTACACACTCCTTACCCTGTGATTATGTTCATGTGTGTGGGTGTGTAGAGCAGAGAAGGCAGGGTCTTATCTTCCTTTATTGGAGTGTCAGGTGAGCCAGTCCTCAGACGCTCAGAGCTGGATCTACTGAACAAGCACAATGCTCAGCTTCTTCCTCCTGGTAGGTAGCAACACACACTTCAAAATCCTCTGAAAGTCCTTAAATTTGAGGTGAAATGTTATTACTCCATATTTATAGATGCTATCTTTAATATATGTCAGTTAAATTCAGTGTTACTTTCACAGGAACATTTGGTTTTCTTTATTTGGGAACAAAAGTTTGCCACAATATCACCTCATTATCTTCCAGCACTCTGTTGATCCTCAAGCTCAAACACACGCTGTGCAGCTCATGTTGATTTGTAGGTCAGTGTGTTTCCACAGACGTCAGCAATCATAGATGATCTCTTTAAAGGGCAGGTCCATTGTTATTTATTTATTTATAATTATTATTATTATTTTTGTTATTTTAAATCGTTATGTAGCTTTCCAGTAGTATTCAATCCTAGCATTCAAGTACACACGTGCGAGCATCAAAATATTATTTCCCCAAGCCTTCCCACATGACCTGACACAAGTATTTACACAATGATGCTGCCAAAACTACAGTCCACATGCTGAGTTAGTGGAGGTGAAGGCAGTGCCACAATCTACACTGTAAAAAAAAAAAACATATAGGAGTTTAATGGAAATGAACTAATCTTTTCTTATTAACTTAATGTAAATTTACATGTTTTATTTATTCAAGTTCTATAAATTTAAAAACATAGTATTTGCTTTCAGAGTACTTCAGAACCTATAAACAGTTATAGTCTAACTTCAAGTCTTTTGACTGTTTCTGAAAAAAACAACAACCCAATAATAATAATAACAAACAAGACTGAAGGTTAGTATTGAAATTAGTTTGTCTTGTGACAAATTGTTGGTTCAACTTAATATCTTAAGCTAATCAAACATGTTTTCTCAGGTATGACTGAATTATAATCTTGACTTTATACGGCCAAAAATGTATTTGTTTTAAATTGTTGTATGGGTTATTCAGTTATCAGTTAACTTAAAATTTTAAGGTAGCCCGGATAGTAACTTTAAGGTAAAACAATTTTTTAGAGTCCACATTTGCAACGGATGAGTGGGCGTTTCTATTTGAAAAGTCCAGACTCTGATACTGTTATTTCCATGGAAATGTTTGTGTGCGTGCGTTTCTTTGGAACCGGTTCAACAACTATGCAGCACAGTGAGTCTAAGGTCATTGTCAGCTGGGTCCATGAAATGAATTATGAGCCTGTCGCGTTAAACAAACATTCATTGTTTGCGTGACGCTCATTTAAACAACAATGTGTTTCAGGTTTGTTTGGCTGTGTTTCAGGTTTATTGTCTGTCAGGTGTGACATGCTCGGAGCTGCTGAGCCGTCACAGAAGAGCTTGGATCATTGACTCCTTCAAAATTGAGGAGGGTCATCCAGGGCCGTTCCCATATGCGCTAGACAAGGTGAGAAAGCCACCGTGTAAAAAAAACTAGTCAGACAGTATGTCAACAAATAAACAGCTTCACTGGAGTAGGCTCTGTATCCGTTTCCAAACTCAAACACCAAATCTAATCAATTGATTCAACTATTGGTTATAATAAATAGCAAACATCAGCATTTGAATGCAAAGCTCATCATAACCCAGGTTTGACAGTTCACCCCAAAATCAAAATCAAAGATGCATCTTTTACCTCTGGACTGAAGTGCTGTTTACATATCTAGACTGTTCTTGTATGAGTTGCAGAGATTTGTCTATGGAGAAGTGTGCCTTCTCATAATTATAATAAGACTAGCTGGCCCACCACTCGTGGGGTTCAAAATACCAGAAAATATGTTTGAAAAACTCAACACCAGTGTCTCTTTCCAGAAATCATGACCTGGTTACTCAAGATACTCCACAGCTGTGACCAGTTTCATGTAGGAACTCTTTTATCTCTTGTAGTTCCTTCATGAAACTGCTCACAAGGTCTGTGGATTAACTTGAATAACTGGGTCATGATTTCTGGAAAGAGACACTGGTGTTGAGTTTTTCAATGTATTTATTTTTTGGTGCTTTGAATCCCACAAGCCGAGTGCCATTTAGTCCCATCGTATTGGAGAGAAGGCCGACATCTCTCCAGCTGATATCTCCAAAAATCGGCAACTCACAGCAACACAATCTAGGTAGAAAAATTACACCACAGGTAAGAGAAAATATGTCATTTTGATTTTGGGGTGAACTGTCCCTTTAAGATGATCTTTGCTGTATGTATTTGTCTGTAATGAGCTTTATTTTGACATCTGCTGTCATTTTCTTCAACCTTTATCACTTCTGTCCAAATGTAAATCAGGTTTTTCTTCAGTAAAATGTATAAATGACTACTGTCTCAAATCTCAGGCTCCCAAAATCTGACGGTGAACTGTTTTGTGTTGTGTTGTAGATAAATATTGAGCGGAAATATAGCGTATTCTTTGACCTCTTTGGGGAAGGAGTGGACGAGGATCCAGTGGGACTCCTCTCCATTGATAAACAATCTGGTATGGTGTATGTCCACAAGACTGTGGACTATGAGGAGCACAAGCTGCTTAAGGTTGGACTCAGTACATAAATCTTCCATACAATGTTGGGATGCACAATCTGTCATATACTGATAATGCCTTCAACAGTTTCCATAATAGGCACTCAGCCATCAGAGAGGGCTCAGTGCTCAATTAAGGAGAAGGAATTCTTGGTGACTATTAAGTTGCGTAACTGAAACTGCAAAATACTACAACATACATTCCTTAGTTTAGTCATAAACTAATTTAAAATGAGGCTTCACCAATTTGGGTTAGCTGAATAAATAGTTATTAGTAGAAAGGAACAGCTGTCCAGAGAAACAAAAAGAGGGTCTTTCATATCAAAAAGACAGTCACGTTATAAGATGTACACTTTGTCTTTGACTAACTGACTGCTGAAGCCTCATACTAACTTAAGCGCAACTGGATTTTGTCCCACTTCACTTACATTGGAATCAAATTGGGAGAGTTTAAAGATAGACAGACTTGAGAATAGTGCTATTTATCCATCTAGTTAGTTTTGGTGTCTGCCTTCTCTCTGATATAATGGGACTAGATAGCACGTGGCTTGTGGTGCTCAAGGCACCAGAAAAGTACATCTGAAAATCTACACAGCAATGTCTCTTTCCAGAAATTGTGACACGGTTACACAAGATGATTAGAACTACAACTGCCAACTGTATCACTGCACAGAAGGAAGTGTGCATCTTCTCATGGACGAGAGGCTCGTGTTGGTGACAGCGCAGGATATAAAACTTTAATGGTGATCTCTCGTCCATGAAGAGATGCACACGTTCTTGTCGTGATACAGCTGGTGTGTGTCATTTTTTAATAGAATTAAATACCTCCAATGTGAAACTGCTCACAACAAGGTCTGTGGAGTTGTGAAAGAGACATTGCTGTCGAGTTTTCCCAGATGTTTTATTTATGTATTTTGTGCTTTGAGCACCACAAGCCATCTAGTTCCATCATATTGGAGTGAAGGCAGGCATTTCTTCAAAACTTGGAAACACGCACTCAAATAATCTAGATGGATAAGTAGCTTCATGGGTAAGAAGAAATATAAGCACTTCTGATTTTGTGAGGAACTGTTCCTTTATATCTCATATCAAAATTACAATGTCCAAGAACTTCATATTTTTTATTTATATTTTGACTGACTGTGAGTTATATATGTCAAATTATAGCTGAAATTTGAGGCCAGAAAGGCGGATGTATCAGTCGACACTGTATTAGGGGTTGAGATTACCATCCTGGACATCAACGACAACCCCCCGGTCTTTCTGAAAGATTTCTATGACATCAGTATTGCTGAGCAGGACGCACAAGGTAAAGAATATCATAATCCATGACCCTTTTTTCCTTCTTTTTTTTTAAACCTATCATGTCTATGAAGTTTGCTCCTTTACTTGTATTTGAAAAGAGTTAAAGAGCCATTTCTCAACAGGCTCCCAAATCCTGACGGTTGTGGCCTTCGACAGAGATAAGAGTGGGACACCAAACTCAACGTTCCACTATGAAATCAAATCTGTGTCTCCAAACCCTCCTGACACCGAATTCTTCATCGATAAAGAGTTTGGAACAATCTCATTCAAAGGATGTTTGGATCACGAGGCAAGCATTAAGTATATATGTGGTTTACTTAAGTATGTACTGTATGCTTGCTTTGATCCTTCTAATTAAAAACACTATGAACTAAAAAGACCTGCAGGGTGAATTCTGAATCTGTTTAGAATCTGTATGTGTGTCAGTGACGCTGGAAAAACAACAACATGAACAATAAAATAAGCTACTTAGTAGAAAATGAATGCAAGACACACTTAAAAAGTATTAATTAAATTGTCTTTATTTGTTTGTATTAAGGTGGCTGACATGTTCACAGTGTTGGTGGAGGCGAAGGACCACGGTGAAGTCGTCAGTCTGTCCAGTTCAGCCACTGTTGTCATTCATGTCCAGGACGGCAACAACCACCTCCCAGAAATCAGCGGACAAACAGTACGCTCACCTCGGTTGACAATTTCTCCCTAATATCATAATGATTTCTGCGGATCTCATAGTTCTTCATTCAGTAAACACATCAAACTCTAACCCTTTAATCTATAATGCTGAGGTACGGAGCATGTAGAAAGATGTTGGAAGTAATTTAATTGTCACTACAAGTTGTTTTCCCCTGAAACTTAATTGTCCTTGAGGATTTACAAAAAATCACTTTCCAATGTACTTGCAGGGATGAAAACCAAACAAGCAAACAAACAAACAAAACAGAGCACTGATGAAGTTAAAAAAAATAGTATAGTTGCATAATGGCTTCACAGACATATATTATTGTCGTCTTTAAACCAAAATGCAGTTTTACATTTCCTTCCCACAACCAAAACAATATGCAGCAAATAAGATGAAGATTAAAATGTGACAAGGAAACTACATGGTATCACAGAGGCCATGAATGACTGTGCGTGCAATTCATTTTTATTGCTGTGAGCTTGAGATCATGAGGTAATTATTTGGTTATCTAAAGAAAACACAAGGCTGACCTCACAAGATGACTTATCACTAGAAAATGATCACCACCTGTGCTGTTGCAGTCAGGTTAGTCTTGGTTAGTCAGTGTCGAGGACTGATATGAATGTTATCTCTAACAGAAAGACAATATCTGCCTGTTTGATCTTGATTCACAGTCTGATGCACTGACCACACATTTTCAGCTAAATCAGTTGCTGCAGTTGTAAGATGAAATCTGCGCATGCTGGCATGGTTCTCCTGATTTCCTAAAGGGACAGTTCACCCCCCAAATTTAGGTAAATGCATATTTTACCTCTGGCCTGTAGTGCTATTAGTGGTGGACAGTAACCAAGTACATTGACTTAAGTACTGTAGTTACGTACATTTTGAATATCTGTACTTGTATTTGTGAGTATTTGTGTGGTTTTTTTTTTTTTGGAAACTTATGACTTTCACTCCTCTACATTTCAAAGACAAATATTGTACTTCATTACTACATTTCTAGGAAGGTTGTCATTGCTTGTTACTTTTAGTCTAAGCATAGCTTTGAAATCAGCTGCTGCTGGTTTTTCTTTTCTAAAATGCAACTGGCTACACGCTGTGTTCCTCACAGAAGGAAACCAATCACAGTAGCTGCTCTCAACTGGGATTGATGTAAAAGCAGAAATGCGTCATGTAATGTAACAAGAGCAAGCAAGCTCTCCCTCTTTCATTCAAACAAAACACTGAAATGGTGACAGCAGGAGAAAGACAAAATTAAATCTCAAGATGTTATTTTAATTAGAAAAGAGAAATAATTCCAGCTAGGCTTTAAATGTTGGATTGTTTTTATTGGAGTGAAAAATACCATATAATTAATGTATATACTATCCCTGAAGACAGAAGGAAATATCAGTTATTTAACAGAATTGGAGAACTCCTTACAGCTGGCTTCAATCTAATTGTATGCAGTGATGTTAACACAGGCCAGATCAGGTCAGAATATGACTATAGCTGTCCTTTTTGTTTTTGATTGCATTGCTGTGCTTTCAGGTTGATTGCATTTCATGCATTTTGCATGAAGTTTTTATAGGTGTTTCTATAGGCTTTGTATAGCAGAGTGATTCTACAGGCAAGTCAGTGCATCATTAGATGGTTTCAGAGATGCATTGTGAAAACAATACGGCAATGTATTGATATTAGAAAATGTACTTTGTAATTTGTACTTTTGAATACTTAAGTAGTTTTAAAAGCAAGTACTCAAGCATTTTAACTCTAGTAGAGTATCTATACTTTGACTCAAGTACTGGGGTTGAGTACTTTGTCCACCACTGAGTGCTACCCAAGTGACATTAAATTCCATTATATTGGAGAGATGGCAGACATTTGTAGGGCTGATATCTCCAAAACTCTGCAACTCGCTCCAAAAAATCTAGAGGAAAAATAGTCCTATAAGCCAGGGGAAAAAACATGCATTTTTGATTTGGGGGTGAACTGTCCCTTTAAATATTATAAGAGGAAACAACCCTTTGTTTTCTCCTGATAATGAGTTGATTATTTCAAGACAACACAGCTCATTATCTCAAGATAAAGACAGAACATCTCTATGAGCCAATAACCAACAGTCAATGCACGTCAATTCCAAGTCAACAAGGGACAAACATTACATTTAATTAACACAGGGTGTGTACATGCTTGGTAGTAGCAGTGGGGTCTACATTTAACAGGTTTCTACAGTTTCTCCTCTTACTTCTGCACACTGGGTTAATATAACAGGGCTCTGGCAAAGTAAAAGAAGACGAGACTGGGTCCTCCCCTTTGCGGCTGCATGTGACAGACATGGACACCCCGAATACCCCGGCATGGAGAGCCAAATACACAATACAGGGTGACAAGGGAGAGCACTTCAAAATAGAAACAGATCCAGACACTAATGATGGAATTCTGACAGTAGTTAAGGTAAGAGCTGTTTGACTGCATGCCTTACATTATAGTGACACCCACCTCCACTCTGACATATAATTACTACTTGTCACAGTGTGTTTGCTTGAAAGTTGCTCGTTTACTTGAAGCTGACATGTTTAAATGCTGCACAGTTTAACACAACTACTGTATAATTTCAGCCTCTAGACTTTGAGGAGGGAGCACAGAGGCAGCTGTCCATCTCAGTGGAAAATGAGACACCACATTTCTCTTGTAAAGTGAAGGAGAGGACGTCCTCAGGCCTCTGGAAAGTTGACGCCAGTGCAGGTGATGGTGCGGGTCAGCCTCAGACTGTAAAAGTCCTCATTGAAGTCGAGGATGTCAACGATGCCCCGGTGTTCAATGTAACCAACAAAGAGGCCGTGCTGACGGAGAACGTACCCCTTGGAACATGGGTAGAGAAAGTGACTGCTTATGACCCCGACACCAGTCACGCAAAAGATTTTGTGTAAGTGGGATGTTTATTCCAACTTGTTTTAGCTCTAATCTGGGTCTTGCTGCAATAAAACAACTTGCGTTTGTCCACAGGTACAAGGTGGGAGACGATCCTGCTGGCTGGGTGACGGTGGATCCCCAGACAGGAGACATCACGACCATCAAAAAACCTGACAGAGAAGCTACTTATGTTGTTAACGGACTCTACACCGTCATACTGTATGCAGTGGATCAAGGTAAAGTGTTGCTCTTGGCATGGACACACACCAAAGGGGGGACAGTTCATTTTTCCTCTTACCCGTAATGCTATTTTTCCATTTAGAATTTTTTGCTGTGAGTTGCTGAGTTTTGGAGATGTCTGCCTTCTTTCAGGCTTTTCCACTGGCATTTTTGGCTGCACCGAGTCAAACCATTCCTGCACCAAATCGCTATCTCTGGAGTAAGGCCAAAGCGGGCCTGACCAGCCTCCAAGTGGGTTGTACTGGCTGCAGCCAACGTGTGACAGCCCTCCCTCTCCCACTCAAACAAGCACGTGTTGTGAGAAGAGGGAATCAGAGAGACATAGGTTTTTAAAAGTCTCTGTATGTTCAGCTCTCTGTGCTTTTGCAGCTTCTTACTGAATCTTTGTGGTTTAAAATGTTAGCTTCTCTCCTGTTTCACTGTTTGTACTTTCAGCTAAATAGGAGTCATGTAAAGTTATTGGTGATGAAAACGCATTTCTAAACATTTCTTGATTTTGCTTTTTTATAGTTAAAATGTTTGGATGACAAAATAAGTCAGGCTTTTATTTTGATGCATTTATAGGAAATTAAGTGTTTATTCACTGTCTTACAGCTGCTCAACTTGAGCTAAGCTCATCATCGGTTTAAAGACCCAGCTTCAAGCTGGTGACCCTGTTGTAATGGATATGTAAATCCCTGCTGTGCTGAGCCACAGCACAATATAAGGGTTACTGATGGCCTTCAGCTTGTAGTGCTCAAATTGCCATTATACATATATGTATATATATGTATATATATATATATATATATATATATATATATATATATATATATATATATATATATATATATATATACATATTTGAAAAACTCAACAGCAACATCAGAAATCATGACCTGGGTACTCAAGATAATCCAGAGACCTTGTAGACAGCAGTTTCATGAAAGAACTATTTCCTTTCTCTAAATTAAACCTGCCAATCCTATCACCATGAAAAAAGGAAGCATGCATCTACTCATGGACAAGAGGCTTATGCTTCTGAAAGCTTGGGATGAAAACTTTAATGGTGTCCTCCTCAGCTGAGCTGAAACATTAGACTCACTGAGCCAGTTTAGCGCACTAGTGCACTGAAACAGTTGCTGGATGTAGTTCTGCATAGAAAATATATGCATGAATATATGTAAAATGTATTTTTTGCACTTTGAGCACCACAAGATGAGTGTCATCTAGTTCCATCATATTTGAGAGATGGCAGACATCTCTACAGCTTGTAACTCCAAAACTTGACAACTCACACCAAGACAATCTAGATGGATAAATAGCACTATAGGGCAGAGGAAAAATCTGTATTTTAGATTTTGGAGTGAACTGTTCCTTTAAATTGCTATTGCTTTGTGACACTATTTGTTTCTATCTCGGACAGGAAACCCACCTTTGACAGGCACAGCCACACTGACAATCCATGTGTCCGACCAAAACGACAACGTGCCTAAACCCACAGCGTATGATGTGGATGTTTGTGTGTCTGGCAGCCCCACCACCACCAACATCACAGCTTTTGACCTGGATGGCAATCCCTTTGGAGGGCCTTTCTCATTTGAACTACTGGGGGACGCTAAAGGAAAATGGAAACTGGATCCCTCACATGGTAGAAATGTCTATGCTTCCTTGGGCTGGGAAATTAATCAATAATATTTTAATATGATATGAGAGTAGATCTCATCTTTACATTTTAGACATTGTCATAAGGCATAATTGTTGTCTTTTTATGGTTTTAAATGCTGTTTTACAGTAAGATGATTTAATTCTCTGAGCTTACCAGACTGCTCTCCTTTGCCTTTACTCACTTGGTCAATATATCCACATACCTGATGATTATTTATCATAAATCTTATTATTATATTAATGTAGGGGATGTGCACGATTAGTTATCTAGTCAATTAAACATCCTAGCCAGAAATGATTCTTAAGTCTTTTGGCTGTTTCTGTCTGGGGTCACCGTAATGAATCCTCTTGCTAGCAGGATGAGGCCCACCCAACACTGAATAGACCCACATATTTGATTTGGCATAGGCTTTTTATACTAGATGCACCTCCTGGTGCACCCTCCCCTATTTATGTGGTTTTGGGACCAGTAATTTGGGAATAATCTGGCTTGTGCATCCCCAGTGGCTGGGGAGCAAAGTGCAGCCCAGTGTCTTGCGCATGTGGAGGTGGGAGGAAGACCCAACCAACCACCTGCTGGTCAGCACCAGACATACGAGTCGGTTAAATCAATTATTAATATTTTATTGATTTATTATGTCAATTTGCAATGCTGGTGAACTGTTGTACCTAAGACGTCATGCAGCCACCTGCTACTAGCCAGCGCTGCAGTCTCAGCATGCGCTTATACCCAGCAGGCTGGAGAGCTGGACCAAGATAACATCTAAGGCAGCACTGTTTGACAGTATTTTGATTTAAAAAAAAAAGTGTGTGTTGGTGTGTTAGAACCTTGATTCTCAAACTGTGGTACTTGTGCCACTGGTGGTACGTGAGCTCCCTCTACTGGTATGCGGAAGAATATCAGAAATATCATTTTTAAATGAAAATTAATTAAAAACCTGTAATACTATCAAAAATACTACAAATTTCAAATGAAAACATAAGATCACTGACATGTAATATAAAATAAGATTTCTCTCCTGTGTTTCTGGAGAGGTCAATATTTTCTGAGGTGGTATGGCAGCATAAAAAGTTTGAGGAACACTGTGTTAGAGTAAACTGGCATATAACCTCTCAACCAGAGCATTGAGTAACTACATTCAGTACAGGCATATGGACATTAACCTGCAAGGAGCGCGAGCTGCACACAAGTTGAACCAATATGACATTGTTTACTAATGTGAGTGTTTTCTCACTTTTAGACTAGTCACCTAGTCTAAATTCAAATTTCGGTTTGATTGACAGGGTGATTAGTCACCAGGAACATTCACAGTCAATATCTTGTGAAAGCACCAATAGTCACCCCTAATTTTGTCACAATATTGATAAATGTTAATATTTAGGTATTTGGTCAATAATAGTTATATTAAATTTTTTCCATGTTGGGCAAACAAGGGTTAAAAAAAAACCCCTGCTCATTTAATGTTGTGCTTGTTTCACACAGGGTTCACAGCTGGCCTGGTGAAGGAGCCTAGTGTATATACTGGCCCACACATACTTCAACTGAAGATCTCTGACCTGCAGGGGGAGTTTGGCATTTACAACATCAGTGCGATCGTGTGTGATTGCTCCGTGACACCCAGCTGCCGAAGCCGCCGAGCCACTGCCACAAAACCTTCCTTTAGTGCCATCGGCATTGTGTTTGGCTCACTGTTTTTACTGGGGTGTAAGAGCCTGAATCACTGCCTTTAGAAGAACCTGTAATATGTTACAACAATATTGATAACTCACTACAAGTTGAATTTTTGTCTGGTCTGTCTTGCTGACAGTGCTGCTGCTGATGGTAGTCGCCATTTCATGCAAAAAAGAGTTCACCACTCTTCCAGCCGATGACATCTCTGGAGAAACCCTCCTCACAACAAACACTGAGACACCAGGAACAGACTGCAAGGTAACTGCTCAGAAACATGTGCAAACTAGAAGGGCCAGGGAGAGCACAGACCACCGCCAACAACAACAGTCCACTTGTCTGTGAGATGCAAATCTGCAAGTGCCAACTTCAGGGTCAATATCATTGCTTGTTCTTGTGAAGTGTAAAGTTCAAACATTCTTCTGTCATTTCTCTGGTGGAGTTCATTGCAGACAATTCACATTTGGATGTAAAAGTACCCAGAATCCAGGGAAGTACAGGAAGTAAACAAGCTGCCATTGCTGCAGTGGTGTCTCATAAAAAGTACAATGTCTAAGAAGTCGGGAAGAACCCGTTGAATCTGGAACAGTTGCAAACAAATGCAAAACACTTGAAGAGTGCCCCTGTCTGAGATCATACTCTCTATATAGATTTCCAGGTCGTACAGAAAACCAAGGTATTTTCCAAAAATGGATCAAGATTAGCAACAGAAAAGACTGTGTTCTGGAAATCTAGAATATGTGAATAATTAAATACATATAAGAATATAAAGTCATATCTTTTTTTAAATTTTACACATATATTACACGGCACTTCATTACATAAATGTAGCAAAGGTGGTCTGTTTTGTCTCTACTTCTCCATTATTCATTTCTGGATACTGTTGCAACCAATGTCTAACTACTATGTAAAATTTGAAGGTTAATTTCAGTACCCAAAAAGATGCCTTCATCAGTTACTGAGTTACTGTCTAACATCACAATGGATCCAATCCAAAATTTTTGGATTCTCCCTTGGCTCATGCTATATCCATCCACCAAGTTTCATAAAAGTTTTTCAATAATCCTGCTGACAGCCAGACAAATGGCACTGCAAATATAACCTCCTTGCTGGAAGTAACAAATCAGTGATACATTTCCAGATTTCTCTTCATGCAGACAGTAGTAAGTATTTTCTTTTCTTTCAAGCTACCTGACAGCACCCTGGGAGTGAAGCACCTCGATCAATTCGATGGGCAAATTCTGCATGATGGAACGCAAAAAGGACAGATTTCAGCAAAGGTGAGCGCAGGTGGAAATGATATGGACAAAATTTTTTCATTGGTCAAATTGCATAACTTCAGATTGGTTTTGGGATACACAGCGACATTGGTGCACCATTGGTATCAGCCCATAAAGACTTTCAAATGAAATTTATTTGATTAAAAATTAAATAAATTAAAAATTAAATTAAACACCTACTGTACTTTAACTCAGCTGTTACTCCTGTCAGTCTGTTCAACAGGTTAAGGGGAAAAACCTCATCTACACAAACTCTGCAGATTACAGGAAGGTTAATCAAAACTACCTCTTCAGTGAGAACTGGAACCAGGTATTCTGCAGGGTCAATTACATCAGTCACAACTGTGCATTCAAATACTTATTTTCATCTTTGCTCCTTGCTGTTTCACTGTTTCCTCTAATCTTAGAACTGGAATTCCCAAATGGGAAGTGGTCACTATGGCGCCTACCAGGTAGAGTAACAGTTGTTCGGTTTGTGTTCATTACTGTGAGGCGGCGGAGGAAAGAAAATTAATCTTTGTGTGAACATTTTTTTGTGTACAGGTGGAGGGCATGAACACAATGAATTTCCACCATGGAGTGGACTCAAGATATCAAGCGTCATATTCAGCTCTCCTAGACCTGCTTCATCGGGTTGGTGGTGTTCTTACAGTATCACATCTACTCCATTGTAAATACATGCATGGACCTGCTGGAGTAAAATATCCACTATATTTAAACTTGACTTACTTTCCACTCCTCCTGCAGAGGCTCACTGTTCTCAAGGAGACAGAGGGAGATGTGCTATCTGACTACTGGCCTCACCAATACGCAGATGAGGGGGACTTGGAAAACCTCTCAGAGCTGGAGAGCATCATCAATCCTGACGATGAGTCATCCCTGAGTGCACTGCAAGACCTCGGCCCCGAGTTCAACCGACTGGCTTCGATTTGCATGCCACCACATAAACAAAAATGAACACGTTTCTTCTGTAACATTTTTCCCCAAACATTAGCTGCAGTCCAAATTGCACACTTCTACTTCAAGTTATGTACTGTAGCTGCTCTTAAAGTATGCAGTATACAATTGGGATACATTTTCTCAAAATTGCACCGTTGGGGCACCCCGTTAGCTCAGTTGGTAGAACATGCACCCTGGGTACAGCAGCTATCAGTCCTCTGCTGCAGTTTTGGGTTTTGATTCCAGCATGTGTCTCTTTGCTACATTATATTCCTGCCCTCTCTCCCTCCTTTCCTGTCATATCTTTAGCTGTCCTATCTGAAAGCATAAAAGGAAAAATAATCTTAAAAAAAAACACCTTAAGCATGAAATTTAAGCTAAAAAAGGCATGCAATTTGGAACACTGCATCCTTCATCTGTCTTAGTCCCTGTCTTAGTCCCTTAGTGTGTGAGTGTGCCTGTGTCTTCTGCTGGGCAGAGGATTGTGGGTCTCAATAGTCAGAAAAGCAGGCTGGCTTCCATGCTGCTAAATATGACTGATGCAGCAGGACATCTTGGTTTTTTTAGCATATGTATATACCATTTTTTTCAGCATACTAAAGAGTATGGAGTATGGTAATCAGAAGTGCACAGGCTGTGTTTTTCTGGTAGAATGATACTAAATATTTTGGAATAAAAGAAATTTTGGATTCTGTGCATTTCTCTCCTCAATGACAATGAAATCACACAAAATCACAGAAAAAAAAAACACAGTTAATCATATTATTTAATAGCAACCTCCACGATTTTCATGTTACAAGTAGGGAAAAATAAAGTACAGCTGTCCTCCAAAAACAATTTGGAGTTACAACTTGGACAGTCAAGTAGACAAGAATTTAATATATCTTGTCAAAAAACAAAACAAAAAAACAATTTACATGCCTGCTGGCCCGTTCAAAAGACAAATTCCACATTGCATTTTACCAAACTACCAATAAATAAATGTGCTTCTAGCATACAGCTGCTGTATTAAAAATAAATTCCTCTCCCATTTCATATAATATAAAGCTTCAAAATACAAAATTCCCTAGATGCATATTTGAGATAAAGAAAAAAAAATACTTTGCTTCAAGTGCTTCAAACGGAGGTACCATTTTTAAATAAGTAGAAAACTAGAATATTTACAGAAAATGTTAACAAAAAGAGAAACAAAAGAAAGGGCTTCACACCCTCCCACTACCCATTTTTGGGAGGGGTCGCTGCTCAGCGGTGCTCTGCCCTCCACGTCCTCGGCCCCTGAATCCTCTGCCTCTCAGGAAGCGGCCGGGCACTCCAAATGTCTCCATGTTCAACTTTTTCTCCTCCGCCCAGGTGGTTCTCCTGATGAAGTGTGCACAAACAATGTAAATTTTGTAGAGCGTGACAGACACTTCAGGTAACAGACAGACATAAGTTTCATAATTACCTGGGCTTAAGGTCTGAAGAGATGTTGTCAAAGAAGCATTTGGTTTTGTCGTAGTATTTCTCTCCCAAAGGGTCTTCCTCCTGCATAACCGGGCTGTCCTGGGCCTCCCCAGAATCCACCTTTTCAACTGCCGAAACTCACAAAAACAAAATACATACATCACTTAAAAAACAGCTTTATCTTGTGTCCACTGGAACACACGTGACAGAGGTCCCTCCAAACAAACATACCTACAACCTCCTTTGTAAGGTCATCTTTAAACTGAGCATTTGCAGTTTCAAAATCAAAGTCTGACTCAAACTGCAGGGTTGTGGCCTTTGAGTTTTTCACAAGCAGCTGGCCTCTGCTTCTGTTCCTGGATCTCCGACTGCCTGCAGGAGAGCCGAACGTTTAGACAAATACACCAAACACTACTGTGAAACTGGTTTAGTAACCATGTAGAACAGGTTCATCTGGTCTTTGACATTTACTCTTGTAATCCATTTCTTACAGTTCCTGCTGTACTTCTGCACTGTACAGATGTTTCTTGACAGCAGAAACAAAAGTCTCAAAACAAGCTTTGTTCTTCTGTTAGTAAGAAAAAGGTTTCAGGGTGCATTTTTCATTTTGGTACCTTGCTTTTGCCTTCGCTTCTGGTTGTCAGTGCCTTGGCCTTGAATCTTGGCTGCACTTGGCTGAGATTGTGCTCGGCCTAAACATAAATAAAATGTTTTTTATTTGAGCTGGATTAAAAACAGAAGCAATACAATAAATAGAAGAGTGGTAAGTCATGAGCCACTGTGAAAAGGACACTACTGGACTATTTAACGTGGGGTTGTAGTCCAGTAGAGGCTGGTCCGTATGCCCCCAGTTTAGAGAAGCAGAGAGGAGTACCAGCACAGAAGCTTTTCACTGATAGCCTTTCCTGACCGGAATCCACCGTTCTAAAGACAAATAAATATCTCTCTCTCCAAACCAACCAAACTCACTATTTTTACCTTGCAGAACATGGGACTTTCTAGTAAACCACTGCCACAATCTTAGTTTGTGTTACGGTACAACTTCAGTGTCTTGATATTTCAGACTCAAAGTCACAAAAAAAAAATTAACTAACAAAATGACACAACAGTGGACCAGAAACTCCTGTGTTCACTGAGGTAAAATGACCAATTTTGGCTATGAAGTTTTGTTGGTTTAGAGGGAAAAAGGCTGTCTGACAGCAAAATAGACCTGTGAAAATGTTCTAAATATAGCATATACTTAAACTGATATTGATTTTTTGCTAAGTTGTTATACCTTCTGTTGCTGACCTACTCATCTACTGTAGGTAATACACTGACTATTGATAAGTGTCTCATACAACCCCACATCAAATAATCTGAACTCTGTTTAACTTTGCTTACTGGTTGGTATGTTCTCCTTCTGAACCTGTGAACCGCCTCTGACAGAACGCTGGGTTGGGCGAACAGGCTGTTTGACCTGTGGCTGGGTTAAAGTCTTCCCCCTTTTCTGGGCAGCGCTGGCCAACGGCACGGTCTGGACGGCTTGCTCGACCATGGGAGCTCTTCTGGCCGGGATACCGTGAAGTCCAGGTACTAAGGGAACAGGAACAAACATGATGGGGCTTACCAAACTGCAGATACATGCAAGACACAGACACTCTATAGTGCTGGAGAAAAGCTGAAGATATCCCAAATGTCCAAAAGATCAGTAACTGTACCTAGACCCAGTGCTGCATTGTACTGCTGACTGAATAGAGAACTAGCAGCCAGCTGGTTGTAGGTGGGCATCATGTCTCTGTATGGACTCCAGCGTGGGTGGTACGCAGCAGAGGAGTTGCCAATAGATGACTTAAAAAACACACACAATTGAAGACAAAGGGAGTTGTTTTATCAACTGTGAGTACTGCAACCCTTGATTAATATCAAGTACACATTCAAAGTGAAAATTCATTTAAAATGTGAGTGAAATGAGGCACACACCTGTACTATAGCAGGGTCACAGGGCAGTCCATGGTGTGGTTTAGGAGGTTCTGATACCGTGATGTCTTTGATGTCACTTCCCCTGAAAATTATGTATTCATAAATTTCATCTTTGGGTGGCACTGGTCTGTCTGTGTGCCGGTCCTCTGTCCCAAAAGATTTCACTGATGGGAAAAGAAATTAATCAGGGAAAAAAGTTTGTTGTCGTTTGTTTACCTCCATACTTTAACCTAACATTAGCAGAGGTTCTGTAGTTTTCAACAAGAGCATTATGAGTGCAATTTAAGACCCATTATACATCCATAGTGATAAAAAAAAAGTACATGAAGTTTGCATTAGTGGTTATTAGTTCAATGATAGTTTCATTGTGTAGTTGTTACAGCGCGATTAATAGCCTATATTTGCTCAAAAGACATTTAAAGAGATAGCAAATCATTTTTAAGACCCGTGAAACGTGTGTCCGAGAAATCTTAAGGCCTGCAGTAACCTTGTATAGAGATAATTAAATAATAATAAATAATAAAACACAGGTGTTGACTGGGCCTATCAACCTACCTTTGGCTAAAGCAACCGTGGACCTATCGGTGTCGACAGAAGACAATATTCCCTCATAGCGAATCTGTGCCTTGGATATCAAACTTATTTTACTGCCAATGTAAGGGGTTCCTCCTCCAGCACTCATGTCTGCAGTGAAAATGAGCTTTCAGAGTAGAAATAGGCGGTTAAATCACAGAGTGTTAATCCACGGACCACAAGACACGTTAATCAGCAACGAGCGCAATTAACGAGCACCTGTGTCCTTTATAAGATTGTCACGGTGACGCACTTCTTTGCTGCGGGATCACAGACAGGGTTTGTTCCTGCGGCCAAACACCGCGAGACACACACAGGTCTGCCGAGTCTGCAGACTTAATAAAACTGCAAAGTGGTTTAAAGAAGTACTTTATTGTTCTACTTTCATGACATAATTTTGAGAATTTTAATCTAATATTCCCACCTGTGCCAATATGTATGGAGTGAAATGGATCCAAATTTAAAAGCAAAAATGAAATGGAAAATAATCTATTATAGGGGAGACTGGGGACGGTTGCAACGCTTCTTGCATTTCTCTCACTGACTAGACCAACCAATTCTTTACACAATAAACCTACATCTGTTTGCTAATTATCAATTCCAATTTAAGATGATTACATATGAAATATTGATCACAGTATTTATTAGAATGTAAGAGTTGCAGCTGACCCCAACCTTGGGGACAGGTGCAACACAGTCAAGGGACTGTTGCAACATGTTAAAAATACATAAAATCTTTACCAATTAGCCATTGCTTTATGTCTGAAAAAGTTAGTGTCCTGCAAATATGCATTGTTTTATAATAATATTAGTAGTAGTATCAATTATGTATACAATAACATGATACTATTACCTATTTGCAATGTTTATTAAATTATATAATTAAGTTATGTTTGTTTGTGGGCAAAACATATGGCTATCTTGAGTCAATGTGCAGATGTTGGAATCTCTACATTTCTCTATGAGTCAAGAGGAATGGAACAATTTGCAACAGACCTTTACTAAACATGGATTTATTGAACAAAACTGCAACAATAACTAGTTTAAACTGAAAAACACTGTTGTGCGGTCTGGTTTGATATGTGTCTGATGTTTTTGGATTCATATTATTGCTTTAATATTACTGCTGTTTACTGCTGTAGATTTTAACTAGTTAAACTATGAGTTTAATCTACATCAATGCATCATGGTCTATAAGACCATCAAATGTCTGTAGTGTCAGTGTCCTGTGAGAACCACGTATCTCTAAAAAGTCAGAAAACAGACTTTTTTCAGCTTTGTGGATTAAAAAGTACAGTATAGATGTAGTGTAGAAGCATAAAATTGGATAAAATGGAACTCAAGTAAAACAGAAAATAAATACAGTACTTGTAAATGTAAATGTACTTAGTTACTGTCCACCACTGATTACAACTCTGAACTGATGCAAGATAGAAATTAATGGACTGACATTCACTGATGATTGATTAAATATTGAACTTAAACTCAATTAACTGACTAATTATCAGGCATCTGACCCAAAGCTCAGTCTTATGTTTTAGTGTTTTCTACATTTTATATATTCTAAAATTTCTAATTCATGTTAATGTCAATATTCACATATCTGAAGACTCTACACAAAATATTCTATTCAATAAATATTGTTTTTGTTGTACCTCACTCTATTCTATATAGATCTCATTCTTAGATCTTATTCTTTGACTGACAGGTGGAGCAAACTGGTGTGGTGGAAAATCTGAAAATGAAGACAGGCACGAAGACCAAGATTGTCTTTGTGGTGTTTTAATAGAGCTTTGCAAAGGATCAGTACACAGTCACACAGAAAGTGTAAAAGGGGTTAGGAGGCGAAGGAGGTTGGGTCAGGATGGACCTGAAGTGCTTATTGGGAGGGTCAGGATGTGATTATGTTATCAGAAGTTGTTCTTCCAAAGGGAGAACAGCTGTGTGTTCAAGGGCGAATAACCAGTTAGTGCCTGATAATACATGAGAAGTGACTAAGAGGAACAATAGTGACCAGTTCAGCATATAATTTTCCCACTACACTGGAGAGGAGGACTGTAGTGGAAGTACTGGGGCGTGAGTGTGTGGCAAATCATTTACATGGCTCTCCGGTCAGTTAGGAGGGCCCCTTAGCAGAATTTTGCTTAGGGCCCCACAGAGGTCAGGACCAGCTCTGGATTAAAGTCAAATCAGAATCATGTGTGTGTGCTTTCCTGTATGTGTGTGTGATTGCTCCATTTAGCGGTGTGTCACAATATATCTGTGTGTGTGACTTGTTTTTTTTCTTGCTTGCTTTTTCAGCTGTGAGGCCTGAGGCCCAAGTGCTGAAGCAAGTCAGGTCGCCACAGACCCCCAAAAGGTAAGACAATACAAGTTTTCACATTGATGGCGGACTTTCACTGAGCGATAATGCAACTTTAATTTTTTCGGACCAAGGTTGATTTTTATGGTGATGTCTAGATGGGAACCCCAGACCCACAAAAACTAAAACCTTAAAGGGATAGTTCACCCAAAAATTAAAATTCAGTCATTATCTGGACACCCTCATGCCGACTGAAAGTTGGGTTTAGGTTTTTTTTTTTTTCTCATGGGAAAACAGTGTTGCAAAAGTGTTTTGTGGACTTACAAAATAAACTTGACTCTCAGTCATCATGAAGGTGAATAGATAATGATGGAATTTTCATTTTGGGGTGAACTACTTCTTTAACAACGATCTGTCGAGAGTTTAGCAAATCAGGGGTTCCCCTCTGGACATGAGCAGGAGGACAGGCTTGCTGCAGCAGAGGGAGGTCAGTTGTAGTGAGTTTCTATGGTTACAGTAACGCTCTCACTTTTAAACTTTCTGTGGATTGGATCTTCTCAAAGTGTGAGTGAGCTTCTCTCACTCTTTCTGTCTCCAGATCTCCAGATTGAGACATTCCTAAAAAAAATATGTAAAGAGTTTGAGCTCCTCTCTCACTCTCTCTTCTGATCTCTGGCTCAGTGTGTTCATATACAGAGTCATAGAGTGTCATAAAAATATAAATCTGTAAAACAATAAGAAAAGAAATGTGGAAATATAAATAGTTTGATCTTGTTAATATTTAAATAGTTTGAACTAATAGTTAATTTCTCCAAAAGATGGATGATTAACACACAGATTAAACTTCCACTGAGTGTCTATATTGATATCAAGATATATGAGCCAAAGTATTTCATTTGATTTTTTGGGAAAATATTCTATGAAAGGTAAAGTATCTTTCTTAAGTTTTATGATGAGTTGAGCAAAATTAACAGGACATGTCAGCAACAAAGTTTCTGTGATTCGGCTCCTTTTTGCTAAACATTTATTTGAATAACAAACTTAGTGGGACCATTTCATTCAAAGACCTGATGATTATACTAACAGTCCACTATAGTTAGCTAACACTTTATATAATATATTAATATGATATGAAAGACAATCAAACAGATCCAACTCTGAAATGACATTTTATCATTGAATCAACAAGGCTTTTCAAAACCATGCTAAACATACATTGATTACATCTGTTGACTATAATCTTATGACCAGCTACCAAAGCTGTTTTACTCCCTGAATGCATGCACACCCTGTGATGTTTGTAAACAAGAAACTTGTCTATACATTGTATAAATTATTATACCTGCCTGATTATTTAGTAACTAATTCCTCTTTAAGACTCCAGTCCAGAAAGAGGATTTTTTTGGCCCAGGAAGAAATCTTGTTCTACAGTTTTGGTTCAAATTCCATTCCAGGGTTTTTATTAAATTTTATTTTTTAAATATAGTAGTCATACTCATAGCATCACCTACTGGCAACAGGAAATGTCATGTTTTAGACTTGTGTCTCCGTGCTCGTCCAAGCCATATCCAACTCAAATCTGGTCAGAAAGGCCTTAAGATCATATTTATGCTATATTGCGAAGATCTTGACGTTTGGTCAAATGGCATTACTGTGATGGCATGGGAACATTCAGTGTTTTGCCAAAAGACAGGAAAGCTGCATTAATTTCCGTGTACTTGGTCGAGTCTGCCTGAAACTTGACATGTTCAATCGCAGTCCAGGCCTGAACATATGAACACATCTACATGACAACTAGAACATAGTCATAGCGCCATGTGAAAATTCAGCACCTCGTACACCAGTTGACATCTGGTGACATGGTTGCGGTCATAGTAGCCCTGATGCATGGAGGTGTGCAAGGCCCCATACAATGCTGATTGCAGTTTTCATTTTTTTCTGTTTTTTTCCTGAAAAAAAGAAAACAGTGCCTCCTCAGGTGGGGGTGACTCCTTGTTGGGGGCTGCTGGCCATGGTGGGGGCTTCCTGCCTGTTTATCTTGGGGGCAGGGTGAGTGATGAACTCGGTGGCATTGCACTAAGTTAGACAGAAAAGTTATTTGTCTTACAATGAATTGCAGAGTACATTATAAATAAATGGTGGTGTGATTTGCATAAAGGAAAATCATTTTTATTCTTCTTTGGCAAAATACACTGAATACAATTTGTATTATTTCAAAGACAAATAAATTGTAACTTTAATGGTGATCCAAGACAGACTGTATGTGAAAGTAAGCTGCATTTTCCCAAAGTATCTGTGTTGGTATAATCTCTGTTTAGCTCTAGATATCCTATTTGTATGCATTCATTAAAATGATGATGTGTACATAATTGTAATTGTAAACATAATTTCAAACAAAATTATTTTTTTGGAATAAAAGATGAAACAAAAATTTGGAGGGTCCCTGCAGTGACTGAAGACGCCTAGGGGTCACAAACCAACAGCTGAAGACCACTGCCTTAAATGATGTGCATCAGTGACATGCACACTAGTTTTCAACTAATATTCAGAATATGTCAATATTCATATAAACAAAATGTCTTATTTATTTTAACATCAATATTCACTCATCTCAAGATTTTACATAAAATATTCTATTCAATAATGTTATTTGTACCTCATTCTGTTCTCCCCTTATTCTTTGACCGACAGATGGAGCAAATTGTTTGAAAGGAGGAGGGATTGTAGTGGAAGCACTCAGGTGTCAGGTGTGACTGTGTGGCAAATGGTTTACGTGGTTCTCCAGTCTGTTGCTTAGGGCCCCATGGAAGTCTGGACCGGCTCTGAGTATGAACACCATCACTCTAATATGTTGCTGATTGGAGGAATAAGACCTGTTGCAACCGTCTCCAGTCTACCCTATTATTATATTATGATGTACTATTCAAATTAATTGTCAAGAAAAATTGAAAAGGAAACTGGAGTAGATATTGATAAATGGCAATTTAAAAATGAACATTAATAATATCAATTATATTTCATATATCATATTTCCGTTTTCTGTTTAACATAAATGACCTTATCCTGAGCAGTACAACATAATAATAGTTTATTTGCTTTTCATTGACTGGCAGTCCATGAACATTGGCATGTCCAAAATAGCTGTAACTGATATATTTTTTTTAAGCTGATATATAAAGACTGTATAATAGAAAATGACTTTATAGTAGTTGTGGGGTCTTATACATCTCTTAGCCTATAAAGATTATAATGTAATTTTTTTTCAGAAATTTACATTGAATTTAGATGTCATGAATATAAAGATAAACTAACTTTGAGTTGTGCATGAGCACTTTTTTTTTTTTTTTAATTGTACAATATATTTATTGCTTTTTTCAATACATAATAATAGAAAAAAACAGTATAATAAAAGAAAATTATTTTATAAAATAAAAGAAAAAAAATTAAAACTAAAAAAAACACTCAACACGTGGGAGTTTAACCACACTAAATCCCATGACTGCTGACAGTACAGTACAATATTTCCTCTCTAAAAGGAGGGTGGGGCGCCCTCAAACGCCTCTTTTACAACAGCAACTTCACTTGCTGGCCAAAACGCTGCAGCCATCTTGCACGGCGTATCGAGAGTGTTTAAACTCTTAAATTTGGTTTGTTAGCTTGTTGTAAACCCCGTTATTATTCTACCAAGAGTCACACGGTACAACTCTGAAACGAAGCAGCTATCGTGACAGCAGAAACACACCGGGGACGACGAAACATTTGATGAAAACACTTCGTCTCCAGTACGATGTTGTTCCGTCTCATGCATCCCCTGGAATGACAGCTGAAGCCATTGGTACCGCCTTTTACAATGCGGAGCAGCCAATCACAGCGCGCCGAACTCCCTGCACGGAGACGTTGAGTTGTTGTGCGCAGGCGCATGTCAGTTGGTAAGTACCTCACTTCTCACAAGCTCGCAGGAGTGTGAAGATGGCGGTTGGCCCCGGCCCGCTGGATGAGCCGTTTTTACACACAGAGGTGAATAAAGCGGTAGTTTGTCCTCTTGTCCAGTCTGTAGAGTCACAACTGTCGCTCTTGTGTCACAACAACCACTGGGGTAGGCACGAAGCAGCCGGTAATTACACGGCTATAGTTCCGGGACAAGGGGTATAGCGCAAGCTAATGTCCAGCTGGGACTTGGTCAAGACGATTGCTGAAGCAGGTACGCTGTAACTACTTATGTTGTTTTCCTCTTTGTCTCTCCGGGTATTATACACGAAAAACAAGCGCCGGAGCTGACAGAGACGAACAGTAGATGTGTCAGAGTGTTGCCCCATCTCACTCGAGATTGTTTGTGCTCCTTCTAACAAGTTGAAGTGCAGGGGGTCTCATCATAACGAGGTCCCCATGGTTCAACTATGGATGCATCGACGGCCAGCACGGACTCCACCACCACCACCACCACCCCGGGACGCGACCCTGGCAAAACACTTGTTGTTAGTGGCGGTGTAACTTCTCTCCCTAATCACCAGGGGAAAGTAGTAGGCTCATACTCAGTGCAGACTTTCAATGGGAGCCAAACTATGAACTCTCACAATTCAGGAAGCCCCGCTGTCCCTCTCGGGGGGGCGACAGTGACAAGTGGAGTCGGTAACAGCAGCATTAACACTGCGGTGTCTGTCACAGCTGTCAACAGTGGACCAGTGATGTCCAAAGCGATCATGCCCCCGTCGTCAAACAGTGTAATTCAGACGCCGCTCATGAACTCCCAGAGTGTTGTCTCTGCAGCTCAGCCTGTGAGCCAGGCAGCAGCACCCACTGTGACACTCGTCAGGCCGCCTATGCAAACCGCGGGGTCGGGCACAACTTTGAATGGGAACAACAATGCGAGCCCCGCTGTGGTGGCCAGTACAACAGGTCAGGCAGGTATCGCCATTCAGACCCCGATTGTAAACAATAGCCAGCCGTCCAACTCGGTCTCTGTCAGCGCAGGGTCGCACATAATCAAGGCAGAGCCACCCACAACAATTATACAGTCAGCAGCACCGCAGCCGGCTGTCATTCCCAGCGCTCCCCGGATCCCCGTGACGGTAGCTGCGGGTCCAGGCGGGATCCGAGCCCTGACGCCTCAGATGTTGGTCCCCAGGCTCCCCCAGACCTCCCCGGGACAACCCAGTATACATAACATCCAGCTCCCCCCGGGTGAGTCAAATCACAACTTTTTATTGTATGTGCACTGCACTTATTTTCACACTCGACTGATTCATCAAAGTGGTTTGATTTTCATTCTCTCAGATCAGTGATTGCAAAAAGTAAGTATCGAATAGTTGTGATCATATCGAATGTTGGTCATCCAGTTCAGAGCACAGAGAAAATATGTGTCCTCTAGGGCTGCACAATTAATCAAAAAACTGTCAGATCATAAAATGGCCAAGTGCAATATGCAAATTGCAGAAGCAGCAAATTTTTGATAAAGGAAAAAAAACTGTACCTCTGCAGCAGTGCTATGGCCTACAAATCTTGTTCTTCAGATATAAGAAAACACATTTGTTTGTTACAGACCATAATAATCATCATGATTTTATCATATTTTATTTTTCCAGTGAAATTAAAAATATGATGCAGAAATGATAATTCCCACTAATCATGAATCTTACTGCAATCACAATATCTGTCAATTGCAATATAATTTTTTAACAATTCTGTGCAGCCTGCCTGTCCTCTTATACTCATTTTAAGTATTGTACATGATTCTTTGAAGGGATAGTTCATATTATTTTAAGTGGGTTTGTATGAAGCACTTGTCCCTCCTCCACTTGTCCATAGTCAGTGTCGACATGCACCACGTTTGGAGATGCAGAGAGGAGTCTCAGCAGGAAGGCTAGGCAGTGTACTGCTGAGGACAGGATCAGCAGCAACACATTTTAGCCACTTGGAGAAAAGTTCACCTAAGAAAACAATATCATTTTAAGCGTGTGCTGTATTTCACTGATTTACCTCACAGTCAGACAGCCTTTTATGATAGGAAACTGCCATTTTATAAGCCACATATTGGTAACATTATTGATTTCGCTTGTGAAGTCTGGTTGAGCAAGAGAGAGCAATATTTGGCTTATATAACAGTGGGTTCCCTATCAGAAGAGGCTGTCTGATGACAAGGTAAGGTGATGAGAATATTCTGATTAAAGAGTGCATATAAACTAATATTTTTTAAGTGGTCAACATATGTTTTGCTGCTGAGCCTTTCCACAGCAGTTCATTGTTTAGCTCTCTACACCAGCACTCCTGTTGCCTCTCCAAACTGGGGTCGTGTCGACTAGCATCCACTGTTGGCAATACACTGACTATGGATAAGTACATCATACAACCCCAAGTCACTTCACTTTAAATAATACTAGACCACCAGTCTGTCACGATTTATCATGACTACCTTTTCAGACAGTTGCTCATGTTTATGCTGCATAGTAGCTGGGCTGTTCACTGTGTCATTTATTTGAAGAGCTTCTGGTTTCTCTCATTTTCATAATTATATTCAATTATATTATATTTTGTGACTTGGTTCAGGGATGGTTCTTGTACGCAGTGAGAGTGGACAGCTGCTGATGATCCCACAGCAGGCTCTGGCACAGATGCAGGCACAGGCACAGGCGCAGGGAGGCATGGCACCGCGGACTTCTACACCAACAAGTATGCCTCCTGGTCAGGTAAGATCACACAGACTGCCCTCAGGATAAGGCAACATTAAGTCTTAGTTTAGTGCCAGTGTCAGTACTATAGCTGATGTTCTGCTTGCCTTCTTGCCTACAACTCAGGGAAGCACCTGTTGAGTAGAATGTTAGATAGATCACAGCTCATAGATAAGTATATGGAACGTAATGTGCGTGTGTGTTGTATTATTACCCTTCATTTTTGCAGAATTGTATAAGATGTATAGCTTTTTCTTTACTTATTAGGTGTAATCAGTGGATGTCTATTTTGGTTTGATGAAACACATACATCATGTCATGCATTGTGCTGTCTCTCAGGCTCCTGGAAACACCATCATCAGCAGACAAGTAGCTCCCAGCACTATCATCCGTCAAGGCTGTCCAGCTCCAACGTCACTCGCTGCGACCACCACTCTTCACAGACCTCCTATTCTTCAGGTAACCCCACCTGTTGGTGTCGAATCATTTCTGCATAAGTTGCAGACTGCTGGATGATACAAAGTGCCTTTTTCACTGTTTGAAATTGGATCAACATGATAATATGTTACATTGCACCATAATATTGTCTCAAAGTCACACTGGCAGGATGCAAACTCTCATTTTGTAGAGGTGTGTTGTATGACGCATATTGTGAATTCATCTTTTTCAGTTGCTTGGGTTTATCGGTAATCCTGGACTTTGTTTCCTAAATTTACTACAGTAGAATTGAGTCCTAGGCTTGAGGGAATTAAACTTTTTTATAAAGAGATATTCTATGAATGCCAGCAGCCAGAGGTCTCAAGAAAACTGAACCCTGGACCGTATGTCTAATGCCTCTACTAGGTGTAAAATAGATGATGAAACAAGATACATGTGGGGTTGTTATTGTAAAAAGTGAACCAAAGTGTGCACTTACATGGAGCTTACTATTGCATGATTGGAACAATTATGTTATAATGTTTTATAATTTATATGGGACCTCATCCAGCCAACATTTAGTATATATATGTGTGCAAAATATTCAAAATATTTCAAATTTCAATTATAATATTTTTACAAAGCTGTTTACATGGCTGATGAAAATCACTAATATTCCTGTTCACATGCAGTGGTATAAACTCCAATTACAGAAAAGTGGAAGAGCTGGGGTTGCCTGAGACATTTTGCTAGTCTGTTAAAATAGGTTTCTTTCAGTTTTCCAACAGTGTCAGACTTTCATTTATTTAACCACCTTCTTGAAAATGTTGGTCTTGTGATATTTGCTCATATGTTTTGTCTTTCATGATGTGTAAAAGTAGGTGTGTTTCTCCTTCTGACCAAAAGTTTTGTGCATGCATCTTTACCCCAGTCTTGCAAGCTGTTGGAATTATATATGTATAGAATAATAGTGGGAAATTGCTGTTCATGTATTGACACATGTAGATGTCTTCCTCTTACAACCTGGCAAAGAGGTTGTGAGAGGATGAGAGGATTTATGTGTTACACACTCCAAAACATGTCAGCAGATTTGCCAGGTATAAATCAAAAAATGAACAAGTGATACCACTGGAGTGCTGACTTCTTTCCTAAAATCTTAAAAAACCAACACACTGAAGTTCTTTTTTTGAGGAAGAGCCCCCAACTGAAATTCATTGCAGAGGCACACCTGTTTCCTCTTATGAACCTGAAGTTTGATGCAGTTGATTGACTCTGGAACAGCTTGAACACCCACACTCTCCTGTGATGACTTGAGAAGTGGGTGTTGAAATGTTTCAACAACCTCAGTAACATGCTATGATGGTGATGTCTGTCTTTCCAGAGCTCAGTTGGGGCTCCAGTACCAGGAATGACCCCCAGGACCGTCAGCCAAACAGCTGGGACCACAGTTACCTCAGTAACAGTGAGCAAAGTGAGTTGTGCTCAGCCCAAGGGATCAGATAGAGCTGGGTGTCTGCATGTAGTGGAACAGTGTACTGTTGAGTTTATGACACAAGCACAGTCTGTACTGAAGTAGACAGGTACTATATGATAACAGATTAAAAAAGATGGATAAAAGCATTGGATATTTACAAACGAGTCTTGAATTTGTTCAGAATCCAAATGTTCTGTGTTTTTGGCAGGAGACAATGGAGAATGTGAAAAAATGTAAGAGCTTCCTGTCTACACTGATCAAGCTGGCATCCACTGGGAAACAATCAACAGAGACTGCAGCCAGTGTGCGAGAGCTGGTCAAGGACCTGCTGGTGAGTGAGCTGCACACACAGGAGACACACAGGAGCCCACTGGCTGCTACAGTGTGTAAATATATATCTCACATGTGATAAGCATGTAGACCAGGGAAAGCTCTAAAAAACTTAAGGATGCTGTGACTGACTGACCACCGATTGTCATCAGCCAATATTAGTTCAAAATAGTTTGGTCAGTGGTGTCTATAAGGGCCAATCAGAATAGCCAGTCAGATGATGAAGTGACAGGGTCTGAAATTAAGACCCACCAAGCCCAAATTCTTCTATTATCTGTTTTTATAATCGATTAATCATTAATCATCAAGCAAAACTGTCAAACATTTGCTGCTTCCAGGTTCTTAATTGTGATAATTTACCATCATTTTTGACAGTAAATGAAGAGTCTTTGGACTGTTTGGCAAATTGTGATGAGCATTCTTTTTTTTCACATTTTTTTGACATTTTATAGACTAAATGATTAATCAATCAATTGTGAAAAGATTAATCAGTAATGAAAATAATCATTAGTTGCTGCTTTATTCTGAAATCAACATCTGTTTGTATGGCAAGGTGTACAGGAACTTCATAGTGCATTCAAGTGTACCTTGTAAACTATGACATCTGTTCTCCAGTGGCCACAAAGGTTGTTTCAGTTGGCCTTCAACCTACTACAGCATTTTTAATAATTACATGCTAAAATCAGAACAGTGTCCCATTCATTTCTACACAGGCAGACTTTAATCTGCTATAGAAAACTTGAATAGTTATGGGTAAATGGTAAATGCAACCATATACTTGTACAACAGGTCCCCAAGTACCTCTGTGATAATTGTGAAGTTGTTAGCTGTATATTTAATACACATTGTTGTTTATGGATTCTAACCAGGGATCAATAACGTATTTCTGATTGTCAGTAATAGAATAAAGGTTCATGCACATGTCCGGTTTCTTGTAGACAGGTGCGTAGAAGGGAAATCCATGGACAAGAGAAAAAAGAACTCCCACACACTGTCTTTTACTTGTTTCAGTCTGTAGACCTTCATCAGGTGATCTTGATCTTGATTCTGAATGGTATTTAACCATTCATATACAATGCTACACAATAAATAGAAGGCTTCGAATAGATTCGGTGGTTGGTATACTGCTTCTCATGATTGGTGATTGGCCCCCAAAGTTCTGTTTGGAGCACCCTGGACTTTAAAAGAAGAAAACCTTCAGCTAAGAGAAGCATCCTCTGTACCTGCAAATATGACACCTCTCACATACAGCTCTTAATGTCTTAATATTGTACTAGGAGGGCAAACTGGAAGCTGAGGAATTCACCAGCAGATTATACAAAGAGCTAAACTCCTCACCCCAACCTTATCTTGTGCCTTTCCTCAAGGTAAGAAGGCTTATATTCTGTTCTCATTTTTATTGATTACCCTTCAGCACAGATCAGTAAAATGTGTTTTATATGATCTCAGACTACATAAAGGAGAACGTCATCTTTAAGTGCATTTCTGTAATGTTCATCCACCTGTTTGTTTTCTGTAGAGAAACCTCCCAGCATTGAGGCAACTCACCCCAGACTCAGCAGCCTTCATCCAGCAGAGTCAGCTCCCCCAGCTGGCCTCAGCTCCAGTCTCCTCCACCTCACCCACCCCCAGCGCGGTGGTCCTGGGCAGCCCAGCCCCCCACCTCACTGCTCCGGTCAGCAGGCCCCAGCTTCAGCCAGGAGTTAGCAAACCAGGACAGACCTCCTCACTGGTAAACTGATGTTTTAATATCTCAAAAGTCAGCTCAACTCAAATCTATAACTTTGAGTGGCATTCATATCAAATTTCATCACAAATGTTTCCACTCCCTGAAATTTCACAACAAAACATAAAGAATACGCAGCATTCTGCTAATAATTACATAATGTGCTTTTGAAACTGTTGTAGGTTCTCCAGCCTCAGCAGCAAAGAGCACTGTTGAGACCTCAGGTAACCTTACCGACGACCCCCGTGGTGACTCTCAGGAATCAGGCCCCTGGTCGCATCATGCTGGGACAGCAACAGATCCAGCTTAAAGAGCTGCAACCAGGTGAGGATGTCAGTCTAATAACACCCTCTCTCTGGGCATTTATGGGTGTTTCACTGGATGACCTGCAGTTTGTATTGTGATTTTGCATCTCTGACAGTTCCTGTGAGACCAGAGATGCTACCTGTTTCTAAACAAGTCGGTGCTGCAGCCTTGACCCCGGCTCAAAAGAACAAGCTGAAGGAGGCGGGTGGCACTTTCAAGTGAGGACAAAGATTACAGAATTCAGCTTTACTATAAATGTTGTTTAATCACACCTGTTTTTGTATTACTATCAGTTGCTGGTGAAAAATTAACTTTTTTGAAACTTTATAGCTACATATAAAATGATATGTAGTTGGACAGTTGAAGAACAATTCATAGGGATTTTTCCAAGTTTCAGTTTTATTTTTGTCACACCCCCATGAGACATCTGGATTCCTGATCTTTAGTCCAGTGCTTCGGTTCGCCATACTGCATTTATATTCACAGAGATGACGACGACATCAATGATGTTGCCTCCATGGCTGGAGTGAACCTATCTGAGGAAAGCGCTAATATCCTAGCAACCAATTCTGGACTGGTGGGAGCGGTGACACATTCCTGTAAGGACGAGGCTTTTCTCTCCTGTGCCGTGCTGCAGAGGAGAATGCTGGAGATCGGTGAGACACTTAACAACATTATTGATAATATAGCATCTATCTATCCACCTCCTAAAGCCCTAAATAGGAATGTTAATCATTAATTGATTAATAAAAGTTTAGAATTTAACTGATTGAAAAATGTATTAATGGATAATTAATTGTCCAGAAATGGCAGTATTTGTGCTGTACTTTTGACATTGTTTTGTCTGGCTGAGGCATTTGTTGAATAAGGAAACTTAAAATGAGAAGAAAAAAAATTGACAAACTTGCACTTTGTATCCTATTAATTATTAATGAGCAATTGATTGTAAGCATTTTCAACACCAAAGGTGTGTCACTGTTTTTGTCTTCAGGCAGGAGGTATGGTGTGTCAGACCTGGGTGCAGATGTGGTGAATTTCGTCTCCCATGCTACTCAGCAGCGGCTTCAGAACTTGCTGGAGAAAGTTTCACAAGTGGCCCAGCAGAAAAATGTCACTTTCAAGGTTTGTTGACAGCGTCATTATGGAGTGACTCACACTAGTACATATGGGTTAGATCACTGGTTCCCAGCTTGGGATCCCAGCCCCCACTAGGGGTCATCAGTGCTTCACAGAGGATCACGAGGCCTTCTTGAGATGAAAGGGGTCCCTTAAGGTTGGAAACCACTATTTTAGGTTCAGCATTAACCAGATTCTTGCAGACAAGTTACACTGGTGCTGCGAAACTAAATGGTCTGAAATGGCAAATGACAGATGTTTTGTTCTTTTCCGGAGTAACATTTTATCACTACTGTCTGTCGGCAGGAGGACGAGAACTATGAGCAGAGCAGTGATGTTCGTGCTCAACTCAAGTTCTTTGAGCAGCTGGACCAGTTAGAGAAACAACGCAAGGAGGAACAGGAGAGAGAGATCCTTCTAAAGGCAGCTAAGGTACAGCATCACTGATGGACATCAAAATATATCTCAAGGCTATTTGTGGAATATAAAAGTTAATGTGGTAGCTTTGTGGTGCGTAGTAGGAAGTAAGAATCAATGGATTTACATACCTGGTCTCAAATAGAGTGTAAATAAAAAGCCGTGTAATAAACTGTGAGGTTCTGATGTTTTTGCACACGTTTTATGATTCCAGGGCCATATTGTGGCATCCATTAATTTTTTATTGTTTAGATTAACTCAAGGCCCATTTATTAATAACAGGTATGTAATAAATGCTGATTTGTGTGACCTACATTTTGTGTTTCAGTATCCTGCAGCTATTCTCTTCTCCAGAGGTACTTTATAGTCTATAAAGTTTGACAAAAGGTCACCTGCAATTGATTTTGACTCACCCTCAGGATGCCTGTAAGGATATAACACGAACAGAGTCTAACAAATGTGCTGTGTGATACATCAAACAGCACTGGGGATGAATTTAAATCACTAAATTAAATTCCAGTAGGTATGTGACAGTAAGAACAAAATGATGCATGGGTTTAATGAATTATCTGGGCATAACAAGATAAGTTAAAGTAGTGAAAAAGTTTTTATTCAGCTGTTGTGCAATATAAACAATATTCAGATCTACAGTTAAGTATTGGTGGATGTGGGATATTCAGGCAAGTTCAGACAGCCAAAAATGAGTCGCTGATGTTGAATTTGCTTTTGAAACACAACCTGGACTTTGGTCTGTCTTTTGCTGACATCAGTTATTAATGTGTCTTGCTTTTGGCCTCACAGTCTCGAGCTCGGCAAGAGGACCCAGAGCAGCTGCGTCTGAAACAGAAGGCAAAAGAGGTAGGATGAGAGGAGGACAGACAACTAGTCTCTATTTCTGTACGTTTATGCAGTCCATGCTTGACTTCCATGTTGGTATGTATGCACTGTCCAGATGCAGCAGCAGGAGCTGGCTCAGATGAGGCAGAGGGAGGCCAACCTGACAGCTTTGGCAGCCATCGGTCCCAGGAAGAAGAGGAAGATTATAGATTCTCCATCCTCTTCTGCTGCAGCAGAGGTAACTGATTGCAGTACACTTTAAGACATACGTCTTCAATAGGCGGTCTGAGACCGTGAGGGGGGAAACCCTGCATTTGTCCTTACCCACTTATCATTATATCCACATACTGATGATTATTTATCAAAAATAATTAAATTTTTTTGAAAGCACCAATAGTCATCTCTACAAAACTGCCACAACATCAGTGTCAGAGTATTAGGTCAAAAATATTGTGATATGATTTTGTCCTTATTGCCCAGCCCGCTTTATTTCCTATTGGGTAGTTTAATCTGCAGCAGTGCATCATATTCTGTAAGATCATCATATGTTTGCACTATTTGGTAATTTACAGTTTGTTATTTTAGAGAAAATGTTTATGTGTATCGAGATGTTTGTTGTATCACAGTGTTGGCTAAAAATACCAAGATATTATTTATAAGCCATATCACCCAGCTTTACAAATGACTAAACAGAAATGCGTAACTTAGACGCCATAATGAAATGCCAAAATAAAAGCGGATGGTGGTCAGTATTATTCCACTGTCTGTTCACATAGAAAGGTTGCTTTTTTTTCGAATGCTGCACTGTTGGAAGTCAGACATGACTGTCAGTTAACCACAATGTCTTCAGCTGCATATCTGCTGTAGATGCATTACCACTGCTGTAGTACTGCAAAGTGTTAAAACCACAATTAGTCTACAAAGATGCACAGTATCGACTAGGCTGTGAAACCTCTAATACATTTGCTATATAGTGTTGCTAATCTTGGGGTAGCTTTCAAGTGTTCATAAAATCACCAAGTACCTTTGTCCATTTGGTACTTCCTGTATGAGTCACACTTCAACAAAAGACACCAAAGTGTAAAATACTCCTGACAGCAATAATAATATCAAGTTAAAGTTAAAATTCTACTCCATCAGTATAAAATCCTGGTTACAGAAATAGCTCTAATGTTAGCATTAACGTTACTCAGTTCTTCTCTCTAGTGACTGTATCAACCAGACAAAGTTAATTTGGTGACAAGCTGTCCCTGACAGCCCACACCACCCCGACAGGAACCTGCTGTCAGTCATCTGTGCTGTTCATACCTAGAGAAAATAATATAATGAAGCAGCTCATTAGTTGTGGCAGAGGACTGCACTCATGCAAACTGTCAGCTGACTCTTGTAATTACGGCTCACATTTAAAAAAAAAAAAAAAGGCACCTGTCACATCCAATCAATACAATGTGACAAACCTTTACTCACCGTGCTGCAGCTGCTGGTTCTGCTCTGTCCTACCTGCTACACATTACTGTTATTGGCTGAGTGAATTGATGTCTCCTTTGACCACAAATCTCCATGTCTTCTAGATAGTTGATCCTCTCGGTTCTGGTGTTCTCTGCCTTGTTCTTTATATATCTACCAAATGCATGTGTTCTGCTCTATTTAGTGTCAGTGTGTCTGGGGCTTTGTTTTTCTCCACATAGGATCTCTTACTGTTTTTGTTTGGATTCACTGGGGAGCATCCACAAGAGCCATTCTGAGAAATAAGTCTTAACAAATTGCTGCAATAAATGCTCCTGTGTTCTTTAATTGTCTCTGACAGGAATGTTTAGAAAGCGCTGTGTGATATCAAAGCTTTCATTTACTTAGTTTGACAAAGGATGCAATAATTTAAAGACAGTGTTAAATCATACACTCTCCCAATGGCAGTTCTGCTTTTTTTGCAGTTTTTCTGTCTAACTCTGTAAAAATACAGGAAAATTAAGATGTCATAGAGTCATATTCTGTTCTGTTAAGTACTATGCAAATTACTATAGAGGGGAATGGATGGTGTGAAAGGAGTTATCAAATTAAAGTTACACACATGAGAGTTAGGTAACACTTGAACGGCATTTCCAACCAGAGTACCTGGATGACACCATATAAAGCAACAGGCAGGTGTCAATATCTGTTGTGATAATTGTGTATAAAGCACAATGACCAAAAAACTCAAACTGGTTTGTGGCGGCAGATTTTCAAAAATGGTGGCTGAAATAAAATAAGAAAATGTTCAGAAATATTTGCCTCTGCAAGCCCCACCCCCAGAGTTCCTGCACTATACTCAAGCACTGCTGCACGATTTGGTAAAAGAGTTATTTTGCGATTAATTTGACTAACATTGCTATTGTGATTTGAGATACGATTGGTGGAAATGATCTGTTGTGCATTACAATTTTCATGTTCACTAAAAAAAAAAAACTATTAATAGTGATTAACAGTGATATTTATGGTTTGTACCAAACAAACTTGCTTTCTTTCAACTGGAGAACAAGGCCAGGTCATCTATGCAGCACTACAGTACCTCATTATAATGCTGTTTTCTCATACATTTTCCCCTTTTTCCAAAAAATTGTGAATTGGTTCAGACTCTGCAATTGCAATTGATATTGCACTTGACCATATTGTGTTTTTATTGCAACTGCATTTAGTCATGCAGCCCTACTGTCCTTGGAGTAAACATCCCCGAGCTTCATTTGGACCGTGTTCCCTGCGGTGGAAATGAGTCATTGCAAAGGTTCCTAGTTCCTGGAGGAATTTCCTGCAGTGGAAACTTGGCTTTAGTAAAAAAAAAAAAAAAATATTGTACTTCAGAGGGATTTTTAGAAGATGTTTTTTTCTAAGTAATTAGGCCATGACTGCAGGGCTTCTTAAAAAATCTGCTTGGTGCTGCTGGGTAAAAGATGAACTGCATTTCAGTTAGCAACAGTTTGTTCACAGATTTAACATTTATTGCAAATTGGAAGCTAAATTGCAACCTCCTCACCCCCAATGGATATACAGGAGTAGACCTAAGCAAGACATGAATACCATTTAACCTTTGAGCCAGTCTGAACTAGACAGGTGGGGGCTGGGGTGCATTGGTGTAGCAGGGATCAGTGAGGAGAGAGGCATACTATATTTGAATGGGCTGTGATTGATATATGACTGATAGATTGTGATTCTATCAGCTGGCTGTCACCGTCTAACAGCTGGTGCATATGACTTCCTGCATGAGCTAATTTGATGCTTCATGTATTAGGAAAGATGTAAGACAGAGAAGATAACTTTTAATTGACAATTCAGAATACCTGTTCACTTTGTAGCAAAAGTCTGTACTTCTTAAAACAGTCCGTTTTCTTACTTGACCCTTAAAGAAAAAAGTTTGCGACAACTGGCTGAGAAACAACAGTTCACTGGACAACATGCATGCATCCATTCATTTTCTGAGCTGCTCTGTGCTGTGAGTGTACCCAGTCACTCCAGACAGGTTACAAGTCAATAAAAGTGCCAATATAGCTGGCAATGTAGAGTTTCCAACTCAGCTAGTGATCCTATTTCGCCCGTTTTATCCTTCGCTTCATGCTATTGTATGCATTGCTTACCTCCTGTGTCACAAGCACCCCTGTTTGGGAATCGCTGACCTTATCTACTTTTCTTTGGACTGTGGGAGAAATCCAGAGCAGCCAGAAGAAATCCATACAAGAGAACATGCAAACTCTGCACACAGTCAGTCACTTAGCTGCTACTTATTGATCAATATTACTCGTTTAAATGTGAAAATATAAAGGTATTTGGTAAAGGTGCACGCAGGTATGAATTATTCTTTGGGTCCAGTGGTGGATTATAAAGTGCTTTTACTTAAGTACTGTACTTAAGTATAGTTTTGGGATACTTGAACTTCGAAGTCGAGTTCTTCCATTTTATTTAATGCTTACTACTCCACTATATCCCAGAGGGAAATATTGTTCTTTTCACTCATCTACATCTGTTTAATAGCTTAGTTAGTTTAATTACTTTTCAATAAAAATCACACAATAGGGTTATAAAATGCACTAAATGAATACATGTATAAATATTAAATAAGTTCTCAGTTTTTTAATATCTATTTGAGCCTCAAAAAAGTTAGGTTACTGAATATTTCACAAAAAAATTCCAAAAGAAAGATGTTTGGATTCATCTTGAGACCCTTAGGGTGGAGCCTAACTGCATGAAAATACCTGATTCTGTATATATGAAGTAGTTAAACTCGCTCCACCTCACACAGTGGCAAGAGTGAAATACTGCTTAAGGAGAAAAGCATTAGTGTAATCAACCTGATAGTAAAATATATAATACAGTGTTAGTCACAGGGACCATTTTCTGTGGAAAAAATATTTTTACTTTTCAGACTTCTAGTCTTGAGTAGGATTTTGAATGCAGGACTTTTACTTCTAGTGGAGTACTTTTTATATTGTACTATTGGTACTTTCAACTTAAGTAAAAGATCTTAATACTTGTGCTTCTGTTGAGGTTCATCAGACCATCTCTCTTGCAGGTGACAAATATGACATACCTCTCCCCTCTTTCACCCTCTCTGTCTCTCTGTTCCTCCCGTCTGTCTCTCCTCCTGCAGGGATCAGGATCAGGTCCCTCTCTGTCTGGCGGGGCCGGTTCGTCGGGCTCCAGACCCACGCGGCAGCGCATCACGCGCGTCAATCTCAGGGACCTGCTCTTCTGTTTGGAGAACGAGAGATTTACCAGTCGCTCCCATTTCCTCTACAAGGGCTTTCTTAAATAGGCTTGATGTCAGAGAGGAGAGGGGGAGGAGGAGGAAGAGGAGGGAGAGGGGGGTAAACGAAGTGTGTGGAGAGACCAGCCGCTCCCACCACACAAAGAGCGTGAGAGACTCTTACAAATGAAGCAGAGGAGAGCAGAAGCTTGGCACATTTCAAGGTCTTTCACACACACAAACCTGAAATACAGTAGTAGCCATATTGGATGGCCTCTCTACCTCTCCTCAAATAACGCCTATTTTCTTTCACAGCAGTCATGGACTAACGCCCCTTTATTTACCCTGTACAAGTTTTTTCTTTTTCAAGAAAGTGCAAAAATGGATCATGTATTTTATGACGAAGGGTTTTTGTACGAAGAAATGACTTATTGTACATTTTTGCACTGTCACACAGTACAATTTATTTTCTGATTATTCGTGTGTGCTTTAGGCTTTAAAGCAATGGAAATCAACACATTTGTTTTTATAGACCACCAACTAATTTCATTGAATAATAATGATTTTATTTTTATTTTCATCAGCTGAATTAGTTTGAACTCCAGACTGTGTAACCTACTGAGTTGCCTTCCTAACTATGAATAAGCCATATAGCCATCCTGAAGCAATTAACCCTTCTGTAACCCATGAAGCAGTAGCTCGCTCTGCATCTGTCATCTCCACCATGTTGTTTGATTTTGTTTTTTCAGCATATTTATTTACTAAACTCAAGCTTAAATTAATGTTTAGTTATTTATTTAATTTCATGTGACATCTCAGTTCTTTCATGTAGCTTAAATTCAAAACAAAATGTGCATTTATGTGCACAGGATGTGTTTAAATTCTGTTTTTGACATTATGTTGGCTGTATAGTTTTCAGTGTGTGAACAGAGGCGTGTTTGTGTTTTTTAATCGGTTAAATTGTACTTTTTAAAATTAGTTTAACATGTATTGATTTCTAAACCAGTTTTCTGAAAGCTTTTGACCTGTATTGCTATACCAAACATACATCTACTGGAAACTATTTTTGTAGCTGCCCACCAATACACATTTTTACTCTTTTAATAGTGACTGACCATGTCCTCCAGCCTAACAAACTGGAGTTTCTTCCTGTATATTTGTAAATGTTACACCTAAAGTTTTACACAGTTTTGTATAGAATGGAAAATTTACCCAGACAGCATAAAGAAAAACATTTTCTCTATTGAAAAGTTTGAATAAATAATGATTTTACAGTAACTGGTTTGATGTTTGATTCATTACAGTTTTTTCTTCATTAAATACATGTAAGAAATGGAACTATGCAAACAAGTCTGAAAAGTCAAAGTTCATTTATCACCAACAAGGATACATGATTCATTCATCATTGACAACAATGTTGTTTGAGATTTCAATGCAGTTCCCTCTTTGACTGATTGATTGGATTGGCTGAAGAGATTAAATACAATTATATAACAAACCAGTTTACATGGAGGATGAACTCAGCGGTCTCACAGCCTCAGGGGAAGAAGCTGCTCTTCAGTCTGATGGCAGCAGATTCTTCTGTAACTTCTGTCAGATGATAGCAGGGTGCTGCTGCTAAACCTTCAGCACAAACACAATCAAATAGAAATTCAAACTTCCATCTTTGAAAAATCTTAAGCTCAAATCACATCATTTAGCACATTCTCACCTGGAAAACACTGGCGTTAAAAACACTACACCTTAATTAGCAGTTTATCTCATTCAGGTCTCACCTCTTTCAAGTCAGTTGGCTGAACACTTCAATCACCTGTAAGAGTGTAATGTAACAGAGGCCTCAGGTGACCTCTGCTGTAGCAGGATGGAGAACAGAGAGAGAATATTTCTAATGACATCTGTGAAACTTTGATTTGAACTCTAACAATGCTGCCATATTAACTATACTTTAAGTTCACAGCATGACTTTGGGAAGCTTCTAGACAAATGAGAATTGTATCAATGCATTATTTATTATTTTAATACTGTACTGCAGTATGGCAGCAGTATTTGTCATAAAATTGCAGCTTGGTACAAAAAAATCTTCCCCTAAATCCTAAGGGATAAGAATGAAACAATTTCTACTCAGTTTTGCAAATTTATGACACCAATGTCTGATTTTCAAATGACAACTGTGTGCATCATTTTGGTGGAAAGAACTGGTTTTGAGGAGACAGAATATAATTTTGGGAGCAGAGATTTGTGGAGTTTTGACAAATGGTTAACACCTCTGTGTTTGTGTTTAGAGTTTTTCCAAATTGAACTATAGTTTCAGGAAAAGTGTTTACAGTTTTGATCTTGATCGTCATCATCACCTTCTTAGCACTACAGAAGTCTTCTTTTGCAAATGTATCAACACTTTTTCACTGTTTTGAAACGTTTCTCACACCCTTTTTCACAACAGTTGACACAGATCTCATAGAAAAACACTGAGCTCTGTTGGACTAACTGTGTTGAACAAAAGGAAAGCTCTATTCATAGCTGGTAGAATTTATTTGTGTAATTATGACTCTCCAATGCCCCTGTGTGAAACTCCTTTACACGACTCTTCAGTCATTAATCAGTCCTCATCTATGTAAAAAAGAAACTACCCCTCTGTTGCTACTTGCAGGTGCTGGTCAAAGAGGCCAGATGCACATAGGCCGTGTCAGAGGGACCTGAAGAAGAGGAGTTTCTATTTATATGACTGTTGTGGTCCAGCCAAAAAGAATAACTTCTTCTTTAGTAACGAAAGAATGCTGTATACAAGCTGAACTATAATTGATGGAATATTGTAGTCTAGATGTTCACCGTAGGTCTTACATGCAAATGACAGATCATGGACACAGAAAGAACTCCACACAAGAATACTGAGAAATGAATTAAGAAAACTTTTTTAGAAAAACAGTATTTCAGCAGTGCAGAAAACAACTCATGCTGTGATATGCTTGCTTGCAATTTTTGGCACATACTATCTAAGCATGTAAAGTATCAACAAAGGGCTTAGGCTAGGCTTAAGGCTGAAGTGGTTCATACTGACAGCTGTATTTCGTTGTCCATTGTGTCATTATTGATTGAAAGAACATTTTGATTTGGCCACAGCGTGTGTATTTTGATTTAAGTATTTTCTTTTGTTGCATGTGTTTTAATGTTTTGTTTAGTTCTAGTTTAGTTCTGTGTGTGAACTGTAAGAAATGAAGTGTAACTTCTGAATTGACAAATGTGTTCAAGCAAATGAGAAAAACTGGAAAGGATTAAAAAAAATAGCTGTAATAGTTTTTTTTTTTTTAATTTACTGCTTCACACTAGGGGGCAGCATTGCATTATGAAAATATATGGCTGTGTGCAGCATGTGGCACTAAGGACACTGAGGCTTTGTACATGAATGAGCTGAATGCCTTTAATTCCTTCTTACTCTACCTGTTCACAGATAATTCCACGTAATCCTCTAACATCTGTAAAGCTACGTGTAGTACACACACCGTGTGTGTCCCTTGAGTCTGCATGTGCATATTTTGAACACAACTCCCATGAGCGGAACGCACAAAATTAAACACACACACACACACACTCTCACACACAGTCTGCTACCAGTCTGTGCTGCTCTTTGTTGGGCTGTCTTGTTCGAGTCCGTCTCCATTATCAGCCCAGCACACGGTGCATTGGCAACAGCTGCAACATCAGCTGCTAACATTCAGCACAACCATGGGCTGGAAATAATTAGGCCATTCTGCCACTGGGACAGTAGCCTGATGTTACGATGATTGGGAGCAGCTTTTGTGTCTGCGTTGAGCAAAGAGGAAAAATAAGTGTATATTTGGAGCCATCAGTGGTGATGAGCCACAATTTCATTTTCCATAATGAGAGTACATCTGGGAGCCACTAGGTGGCAATAGCTCATTTGATCAAATTACAGGATCCTCCTGTAGCTCCCATGGACTGAGCTGCAGTTTCTTCTTTATACCTCATATTACCTGGTTAGTAGAAGTGAAGAGAGATGTCATTATCTGTATCTGTTCAACTGACAAAATTATCTGTCACTGTATCTGTATTCAGACAGAAAACCAGATGTGTGCATGCTTCATACCAGAGGTCACATTATGTTGTATTTTGTAGCCTAACATTCATTGATAGTCCAATTGTTGTACCTTCAAAGCACCAAGTTCATTCAATATCAGCATATAGTTAATTATGAAATATATTTCTACTTCTTCATATGCAGGATTATAGTTATATTATGAATAATGTGCTTACATTTTTTATCATATCTTTAAAATATGACAGTCTTATTTTTCATGCTCTATTAACTCATAAAAAGCACCCTTGACATATATTTCACCTCTGAAGTTGCCAGTTTTGTTAATGGGGACTAATATTTGTTTTTGTTTTTTAATGATTTATGGATTGTGGGGTTTTTATTCCTTTTTACATTGAAAATGAAAGACGTTCATTTTGAGCCAGTGCTCTTCTTGCATTACAAGAACAAGTCTTCCACCGGTCCCTTCAAAAAGTAGCAGCACAGGGTCATTTGATTTGACCAACTGTAATTGCTGGAGATGCTGAATGCATGTTTTTTGAGATGTTTAAAGAGAAAAAAAATTGAGAAAAGTTTGTGGCTACATCCAGTTTTTAATATAAGGTGCAATAATTTCAGTGTTTGATTTTGAAGTAATCAAGAAGTATTGGGTTATATTTCAGGTGTTTGCAATGGATTACATTACTAATCACAAAAAAATGCCATGTATTTTGTATGCAGTATCTGACCCAGCTCTGTTCATACTGTGCTCTTCATCTCTCTATCATCTATTTATCTATCATCTATTTTTAACTAAACTAAGTTTTGCTCTGGAAGTAGAAACTCTGTGATAAAGATATTAAAAAAATTCTCCAGTTGAAGGAAAAAATCTTACACTGTAATGATGCTGCATTCATGTTTTTATACATAAAGCAAAGAAGGTGTAAAAATATGGTTGCTTGGACATTATGTCACTTTCAGGCAGGGTTTCTTGGTTATTAATGGGGCAAGGATACCGATGGATATTCTGGTTGTATGTGAAAAGGTCTGTACAGATATTTGTGTTTTATTACATTATTGGAGAGACATGCAGCTACACATATAAATGAAAGATGCAAAATATTTAATTCATATGTAACATTAGTCAAAGTCAGTATATGACTTAAAGCTGCTACAAAGAGTATTTAAAAGGTTGAAACTGTCTCAATTTATTACCGATGCCCCTATGATGTATATAAGCAAAGAAGTGAAAATAATTACTATAGTTATTGTTATTGCCTGTCATTGGGTCAGATTGTCCCTGAGATCAGAGTGTGTGTTTACATTTTCCCAGGCAAAGATTCAGTGAGTAGTGTGTTAGCCAGTTAAAAAGAAGCAGGAGGAGATTTTCCTTTAGAGAATTTTATTTTCGGTATTATATATTGTGGTTACTATGATGGAAACCCTGCCACTTTTCTCTACTGGGGCCTCCAAAATAAACAACATATAAAGGTTCCTTGAGGTAGCTTTAAGGTATGATTTTACCCAAAAATCCAACATACTTGACACAAAATGGCAAATGCAAATCCATGTTTCAGTGCCTGGATCCAGCTGTTTCTGTGAATCACTTTTCTTTAGTTTGTGGCAGTCTGTAAAAACATTGTTGTGTTCTTGATTCTTTTTTAATCTACTTGTTCAGTCAATCGAACACTTTAGCAAACATCTGTGTGAAAGGAACATAAAATGACAGAAATTATCTTAATAATAATTCAATTGATGTATACTTTAATGTTTGCCTTTGTCCCATACATTAACAGGCAGGTGATTAGATGTATGACCATCACCAGGGGGCAACTGAGATACTTTGGCATCGCTACTGGGGAGCAGTCATGTTGTACATTTCTATATAGTGTCAGTGTTACAGACAGACAGCCCAGATTGTCAGGCGCTCTCATTTTGCATAACATTTAGCCAAAAAAGAGAAAAGATAACACACTGGATTTTTTTTTTAATAGTATCACAGCAGGATGCGGTGCTGTAGAAGCAGCACCAGATAAAAGGCTTTCAGATGAGAGTACAGAACCATCCTGACAGTCCCTCCTGGCATCTCTGTTTGGTGGTGGTGGTGATTCAGGTAAGGCCTCGCCCCTTGTGCCTCGGCCCAATCCAATATTTTTCCTGGTAATCCCCCTTCCACTCCTCAACACTGCTGCTCTTTCAGAGTTAAGTCCACATAAGCTCCCACTTGAGTGCCAGAGGCAGAGCAACAACAGGGATGGTGCGGTTGCCTAGCGACGTCTCAGTCACTGCACCTGAGGGTGTTGGGTAAACACCCTGAGCCTGCCAGAGGGAAGAAGAGAGGAGTAACATCACCGCTTCCTTCTGTGACATTTATTAAAGGGGCCTGTTATTAATTTGTTACATTCACTGTTGTCATTTTGGCTTTCACCCCAGGGTGAGATTATATAATAAACCATACCGAAAGCAACTTTATTTGCGTGTTAGTGTGTGTGTGTGCCAGCACACTCACGCCATGTGTCTGTACTTTGCTATGGGTGCTTTTGTCTGATTCGAAGATGGGATTTGACTGCTCTGATAGTGCTTCAGTCTCAGCAGGGTGTTCCTTTTGCACTTTTATGATAAGTCTCCAGTCTGAAACTCGTAGCTTGTTTACGCTCACAGAGGGGCTCAGAGTTTTTAATGATGGTTTGAGGCTGATGAAAGCTCCCCCGGCCCCCATTACTTCCATGAATTATTATGAAAATCTTTATTAAGGTAAGACCCCTATAGCTAGATGAATAAGAAGGTTGTGATATTCTTTCTTCATTGACATTACTCTGCAAGCCAATGAGTTTAAAATTCCATTCATAATCCCACCGTATTCACACTGTGAGACAAATGCAATACTAAAAGTCAGTTAATTAATTTGATCCCTTTCAACGCCTCCTTGCATATTGTTGATTAAGCTTTGAGCTTATGAATAAAACTCTCTCTGAGGAGGGACGTGAGAATGTGATTTGGATGAACTGATGTGGCACACTGTGATCCAGTCGCTGCATTTTATCATCCATTAAGATGCACAAATCCAGCAGCCTATAACCACTTTTATCCTGAAATTAAAGTGATTTTCAGCCTTTCCTCAGGAATCGGACCCTGAAATGCAACATGCAATAACAGTTCATTAGTTTACATTCCCTTACAAGTCCATTTCTTGTGCGTCCATGCCCTTGTTCCGCCCAGGTTAATGCTGACTTTAGGACTCTGTTGTTACGGGGTCGAACGGGACACTCTGCTTTGGCCCGGAGATACTATAATAAGACCAGTGTTTATGACCGCTGCTGAAATGGGTTTGTAAGCGCAGCTGAACCTGTGAGGTATTGATGCGGGGGGTTAATAGCCTGTTGGCCTCTTTAATGGAGCTGAATCAGGTCAAGCAGCAGAGAGTGTCAGCCCACGGGAGAGGAACGTCTCCATTTACAAAGTCATCTCCTATATGAGGTGGGACAGCCACCAAAATGTGTTGAGTGTACACACCTGTGGTTCACACAGAGAAATGTGTGACAGGCACTTGAACACACACTCAGACATGCAGCGGAACAAACAAGCTGAGGTGCCAGACTCTAAATGACTCAGGCTGATGTGAAAGTCGAAAACGGCTTTTTGCATTTTAACTCAGATCTCAGATTATCTTATCTTTCCGCTTATCTTTGTTGTACATTGATCCGGGGCGGATTTAGTCATTTTGAGACTGAGGGCAATTACAGGCATGGGGCCCTCCTCATTCATAGGTCTATATATATATTTTTTTTTTTCAACCCTTGAATAAATAAAAAGTCATAAAATGCACTTTAATTTATGATGGAGTATGGATGGATCAATGAGTTTAATTGCATTGGATACTTCTACATCTCTTGCCAAAGGGCATTGTCTTTTAGTATCCTCCCACCTTCTTTTTCACCTTCAGCAGTGCATTTTTTTTCTGAACACTTTGAGTCGTTGAGTGTTTACACAAGTTGGCTTCTTCTTCTTACTGAATCATGTCTGTAGACTGGTAGTGAAATCACAGAATAGTCCAGTGTGGACTATTGGAGTGGAGACGCCCTGAGACAAAATTCAGCATTGAATTCTTGGACATAATTAAAGTAAAGTAGAAATGAAATAAAATAAAAGTACAAGTTTATGAGGCATTTTATGGGGAATGTGGTGCCCTTGTTTGTGTGGGATTTAAGGAAACTGCAGATGGTCACACCCCCTGTATTGATCTTACTATGATCCTCAAGACTCTTTAACAACTTGCTTGACCATTGTAAGTGTTTTTCAGGAACACTGATCTTGACTTAATAGAAGTTTTCACAGCAGCCATTTGACATGAAATAGTAAACACAGGTGTTACTGATGATACTAATTAAGGCTCTGTTGCGTTCAGGTCAAACAGAGTCAGTGCGCCGGCTTGCTTGAGGGGCTTTGCTGCATTAACAGTGCATACATGTGGTCGGAATAATTGGAAAAATGTATTCCTAACTGGGAAAATTTTGACTCGGGAAGTCAGAGAAAATTTTGTTACGTGAGTTGTTGTCTGGTGAGGTCATATACACAGAAATATGGCGGATGAGAGTAAGTGTTTGGTTGATAGCTTTTTATTAATTAAAATATTGCATATGACTCTTTAGTCACATGTAATTTGTAATGTAACTGTTAATTGCTGCCCTCATAGAGTGACCTAGATCAACTAGAAACATTATTTATTAGGATTAACACTGATAACATGTCAGGTAGTCTACAAATGGATTCAGCATAAAGCACACTGTACCCAAGTCTACCCTGAGTAGCATCAATGTTGTTTACACTTTAAAACTTAAAAGCACATGAACACATCAAAGTCAGACTTCACATCTCAGAAACTGTGACCATTCAAAGAGCGTGTGCAGTCTAAATGTGACAGGACCTTAATTAGTGTCACTGGTGACACGTGTGTTTACCCTACTATTATATATAAATATGGCTAAAAGAGGTCTGTTGATATGAACACAGAGGGAGGAGCTTTTTGACATATTTATTCTCTTCTTTCATCATTTCTACAATTTAAAGAAAATACCACATAAATTCTATCACATCAAAGGAATACAGAAATCAATAAACAACTCTACAGCAGTATACCAGTACATCCCTACTCTAACAGATCATAATAATGTCACAAATGACTAAATATACGTACAACTGTACAATGACAAAGTAAACATGACTTGAACTATCAAATGAAATGGAATCGCTCAGTGTCCTCAGGGACAAAGACCCAGGACAAAAGGAGCCTCCTCAGTCAAAGTGCAAAGATTTGAATGAACTCAGGACACTTGATGCGCCTGTGTCAGCTGCCTCATGAACACACCTGTGTCTGCTTCTAGGAAATACATAAACTTGTACACTTTGGAAGACAGACACTAAAATAACAGTGTTTTGAGGTAATTCTGGTATGGCAACATGCTCACCATGAGAAAATGCTGATGTTAAGCAGTTAGATTTACCACGTTCACCATCTTAGTTTAGTGCAGAGGTTTACAAAGTGGGAGGCGGGCCTCCCCCAGGGGCTCCAAGCAGTTTCAGGGGCAGTGAATGGAAGTGGAAAGATTAGTTTGCAAGAGAAGATCACACAGAATAGCCTAAATGTGTGTGATTTGGTGAAAGAGATAGTTCAGACGTACAGCAGTTTTGGGGTAATTTGCTATTTTCCATCAGAAACTAATAAATGCCTTATCCATTTCATGTGTTTGGTGTAGTCTGAGGTTATGTCAAACAGAAATATTAGGCTATCTTTGCTCATCTGTTGAGTGTCTATGAGATCAAACAGCATAACCATGGGTTAGGAAAACATCTGGTTCAGCATGTTAAGCTTACTAACATTTGACAAGGGCAGCTGATGGATGTCATTAGTTTCCAGGTACTGTGGTCTAAAAGTGTCAGTTCACTCCAAAATCTATTTTAAATTTTACAAATGTATTTATTGTTTTGGTGCCTTGAGCACCAAAAACCAATTAGTCCCATTACACTGGAGAGAAAGCAGACATATCCATGGCCAGTATCTCCAAAACTCAAAAAGGCCATATTGTTGTTGTGTATCTATGGAATAAAATAAACAAACAAACAAACATAATTATGAGCCCATAGACATCCAGGAACTAAGCAGAACTAAGCCAGTAAAGTAAGCTTTGTCAGAGGTGAGGCCTACAACCACAGACTTTGAAAACGCCTGGTTTGGTGTGTTAGCATACTAAATTTGACAAAGGAGGCTGTTGAAAGTGTCATTAGTTTTGCATAACACTTAATCCTGAGGGGTACAGGAATGTCTGTACAACATTTTGAACAGTGTCTTCAGGATTCATTCTCTGGGCACCATGAATATATACAAAAGTACTTGACAATGCAGTTTGCAGAGACATGACACTAAAAGCTAAAAATGACAATCTCATGGTTCTGTAAGAGGAAAAGTCAGAGGAACAGCATTTCATGGAATCCATTAAAATTTTTCAGGATATTTAAGTCTCAAGTGAAGTGATGGACTGACTGATTGATAAAGTGGAATTACCATCCACAGAGCCACACTAATAGCATAGCTAAAATGTTCAAATTCTGCTGAAAAATATCCCATTTTAAATAAAATATCTTCAGATGATGAATTTAGAGGGAAAAAAAACAATAAAAAAAAACAATATAAAGGGATATAAATGAGCATGAGACACCTTGAAGCCAAGAAATCCTCCTCACCTTGAAGCACCTTTTAAGATTCGTAAAGACAGAAATGAATTATGTATGAAAAGTGTCATCTCTTTAATGGTTAATCACCATGAAACATATGTAAATTATGCTTTTGAAATGTAAAAAGGAGTTTATATACATAAGACACACACATTTAAGAACAGAGTCATCAAGCTGCGACTAATCAGCTTACATTGGGCACGTGGCCAGATAGGTTGTCGTTCCTCCCCGTCGTGTTACTATAATATCATCATTACATTTACAAGACTAATTCTGTTACACACATGTGGCGGTCAATTATTTATTTATACTAATGACTGCACTAGACATCCATTATTCATGGTAAGTGTTGGTCTGCCTTCCTGGAGTGATGCTGACAGAGGGAAATGGAGGGGCAGATGGGAATGGAAACTTGATTGTACCCTTAAGGACACCAGAGACTGACTTGGCTACGAAGGAATCTTCTCCTACCATTTAGAGATGTAGCCAGTGTCCCGGGGAAGGCACTTAACCTGTGGCTAAGGTGAAGAATTACATCCAGTTGATTAGAGCAGCCGCTCTGCCCGAGGATGCAGCTCGAATTTCCAACTGCACTCTAGCATGTAATCACACAGAGAAGAGCCGCTCAGCATCAGCAGCTGCAGCAGCACAGGTTTCATGTACTCGAGTTGAGGATGTCAGCGAATAACACCGGGGCAATACCATGATGCATCATTCATGGTGATTATATCATAGGTGTTCCTGAGCATGACAAGTATGTTTGAGCAGTTGAGTGAGCATTCACAGTGTAAAACTGTCAAAACTTATAATTGGAGGGTTCAGTTGTCAATGGTGAAAATATTCAGATCCTTTATTTAAGTAAAAGTGTCGATATCTCGATGTGAAAGTGCTTCACAACAAGCACAAGTTAATAAAAGTCCTGCATTAAAGAGGTACGTCAATCATTTACTATTACAACTCTGAAAAGCTGCAGGACTCCTAAGAGATATTTAAAAAACAATGTTAAGAGTGATAAAAAGAAATATCCTCACTTTCTCTCTAATATGCTATGGGTTAGGCCCCAAAAACACTTGATCCAACATTTCCCATAATGCAACACAATGGTGTCTTTGACTAGACCACTCCAGAGAAGTCACTAACCAACTTGTTGTCACAGTTTGAGTAGTACCCCTGTGGCAAGTAAGCTGAACCCTCATGTGAAAAGAGACTGAGTGCCCTTTTAACGATTTTACTAAAGTTTTAGCAGCAAGAACAAAAAAACAAAACAAATAAACAAAAACAAACTGTTTATTTGCAGAATACCATTAAAATAGAATATCATATTCATTTTCAGTGCATCAACACAACATGTGAATAAGAACTGTTGTGCTCTGTTACCTTAATGAGCTGTTTATACAACCATATACATATGTTCACCACCATGTTTCTACAGTAGCCCAGAATGGACAAACCAAATACTGGCTCTGGTTTTGCAGCCACTGTAGGATTTTCCACACGCTTGAAAGGGGAGATTGAGATTAGATGTTTGCAATTTGCAAGCTCCCTGCTAGGTCCTTTAAGTATCACATATGAAATCCCTCACACATGTTTTCAAAGTGTTATAGATTATTTATACATTGACTGATTAACAGGTGAATTATTTCCCAGACAACCAGAAATTACACAGTCCTCCTATGCTGGAATAATATTACCTGACCCAGTACTACTCTGTGCAAGTGATTTCAAGGTAATTTCATTTTTTAAATAGTACACATGGTAATATGAAATATCAGCGCATGATACAACATGACTATAGAGTCTGCAGCCACATTCAGCGACTCTGCGAGGCTGTGCATAACCACAGTGCTCCTCTGAGAAGTGCTAACATCAGCATGCTAATACACTCACACTGACAAAGCTAACAAGCTGATGGTAAAGAGACAATGAGGAACTTTCATATTGTGTTGATTTTAGAGGCCCCTGTGGACAAAAGTGGTAGTGTTTCCACTGCAATAACCACAAAACAGCAGCCATTAAGAACCACATAGAAATAGACAATGTTCTCACTGATGGTCTTATTTCCTTATGTAGGTCACATAGAGGCATCAGTATTAAACTGAGACTGTTTGATAAAAAGTTAAAAACTCTTTGTAGTGGTACATTTATTTGTTGCAGTTAAGCAGATACTGTGTTTACGATGATATCTGTTTTGTTTACCATGTTCATGTTTACCATTATAGTTTAGTGTGTTATCATGCTAATACCTGCTAGTTAGCACAAAACACAAAGCAAGCTGAGGCTGATGGAAATGTATTTAGTTTTGCAGGCATTAAATCATAAATCAAAGCACTGGACAAATTGAAATTTTGACCTGATGATGAGCACTAGATTAAGAGTTTAGGGATTATCAATCCTGATATAATCATGATATTATCAAAGCATTGATGTGTTGATTGCTCTCAGTCACCATGAGACAAAGCGCCTTGAGGGTTTTTTGCGTTTTATTAGTCCTCAATTCATTTTTAATCCTGGACTATTTTGCGCAAAAAAAGGTTGGTTGTGTTTGATTATTTCCCACTTGACCTCTGACATTACATAGATGGAAAGATTCACTTGAAGGTGTGGGGAGAGGTGACAATGGTTGGTACCACTTCCTGCACCTGCCTTACAGTGTAAGTAACTTTTCTGAAAAACACTTTTTGAAAAGATGTTTGAAAAAGTGGATATAAAATAAATATGAAATCCAACCATTTAAAGTTTTATGTCCCACCCCAGTGCATGTTCCACCACCACCAGCACCCTCCCTTATAAATGACAAACAGTCCCTTGGGACTAAATAGGTGTAAATAACAAAAAAGAATGAAGACTGAATTCTATTTAGCTGCTTCAGTTTCAGTGTCCTGGTATTATACATGCTGGCTCACTGTCACACTGCAATGGCTTACTGGGACACTTGAATAGATCGATAATATTATTAGTAACTCTTGTGTTTTTCCTAGGATGATTATCAAACTGTTCCACATGAGTAATTAATCTATTTATATGTAACAAACTGACACACAGTGAAGCTGAGGCTCTTGAAGCCCCCTGGAGGTATGGGAAATCAAGTCAGGTCAATTTTTATTTACACAGCCCAGTATCACAGATCACAATTTGCCTTAAGGGGTTTTACAGTCTGTACAGCATGCGCCACTCTCTGTCCTCAAACTCTCAATTCAGAAAGGAATAGTCCCCTCAAACCTTTGATGGAAGAAATCTAATGAAGAGCAAGACAGTCCATCTTCCAGGATGGACAGACATGCAATAGATGTCACTTGAATTGAGCTGTGCAAGTGCAATATATTTCAGTAATTAAATATATAGCAATGCAACATATTAAATTAGTTAATCATCCTAATCAAAATGTTCAAACGCAATCAATGTAAGTAGTAACTATGGCTGCTGAATAAATGTATGGAAGTAAAAGAGTCTTTCATTAATAAGATGCCACAAAACACAATCACCATTAGTAGGTTTCGCTCTTTTCGAGTGAAGTGTGACAGCACACAGACAGTGTTTAAGCCCTGACTGAGATGAACACCCTGTCTTGGTAGTGGCAGAGTGTCTCGACTGGACCAGCCATCCATATCATAAATGGCTGGTCGTTAAACAGTAGATATTCTCTCCCCCACTTGCAGCGGTAACATCAAATTTATTCTGGGGCTTTGATCTCATTTTAGACGGAGTCCTGAAATAGCAGGAGGCTCAGAGTGGTGTCAGCAGAAAAGCAGCCAGCAGAGCCAGCCCGTCCTGGGCGGTACCTCTGCTGAATAGCAACATCAACACTAAACTGCAAACGGTTGATCACGCAGCCGGCATCAGAACCAACATCCGGCGGTGTTTTTCAGATTGGACTGTTCCCAGCACCGGCCCAGGAGACTCACTAGCTATATGGAGAGGAAATGAAAAGAGCCAGGCTTGGACATGTTTAAAGAGGAGAACTTTATTTACAACACACAAGGCATTGGCTGCAAGCCAGCTGCAAAGCTTTCAGTCTATATACGCCATTTATCAATGGGGTAACTTGAGTTTGCTTTCTTCTTTCACTCTGAATATCTGCCACTGGGAAACCAAGTGAACCTCAGCTAAGCCCATCAAAGAAACCTTCCTGAAGTTAATCTCCGTATCTGCCAACTAGCTCTGACCACGATGACCTTTTACCAACTTGATTATCATTTCAGAGCAGCAGAGTCCACCTGTGATGGCTCCCTCATTAACATAGGAGCACAATTCTGCTGGGTCTGGAGCAGAATTAACTACTGTACTACAGTAAAGGTTAATTTAGGTTTATTAGTGGATGTTCTCATTACTGGGATCCTCCAGTACAGATGAGGAATCAAAGCTCTCATTAACTATTCCAGCATGCTCCATCAGCTCTGCTCATCCTGACCTAGGGCTGTGACGGTATGGATTTTTTCTGACGGCGGTGACAAAGCAACATATTCCCACGGGATGGTGGTTTATGGAGACTGGACAAATAGTCACATTTTATTTGACTGTATTGAAGGATACTGTCATTAGAATAACGTGACTCCTTTAAGGAATAGGGCAGCGCGTAATGTGTGTGTGGTGTGTAAGTGAGGTAGAGCGAGCAGCAGATGAGTGATGCTGCTGCTAACAGAGCAGAAACTTAAACTTAGCAATATGCAGTCAAAAAAAAGGAAGTAAATGTATAGTATATGTTACAGTGTGCCAGTTTATAAAAGCTGTGGATGCACAAGTCCAGAAGCTGTATATATAAATATGGACAATATGAGAGCTCCCTAAAAGTAAAGCCAAAGAATCTTGATCACCCCCTGGTGGCTGGTTGCAGCACACATCATAAAACATCAAAGTACAGGTCAAATAAATTTTTCCCAAAGATGGTGTCTGTTGTTTGACGTAGTTCTTATCACATTGATGGTTGATTCTTGCTATAACAACAGGGTTTCATGTCATGATTGACAGCTAAGCTCTGCTCACAACTGAGTCAGCCACGAACTCGAAAGCCTGGCTCCAACGCTGTTCACTACTGTGGAGACTCTGACTCCAAATGGCATCACCAGCAAAAGATGGAGGCACTCGTCGTATCACTCGGGATAAATGCTCAAGCCCAAGAAAAATCTCAAATGTTAAGCTAATACTAACACTAGCATTGTACCTTTATAATTTTGGCTCTGGTGAGATTGTATCCCTCTCAGAGGATTTGAAATCACACTAGCATTTTGCAAAATAACTCCAACACTGAATGTCTTCTGTGATTATTTATCCATTTTTCCACTGTTGTTGATGCTTTGGGTTTCATTTTGACCAATCAGAAGCTTTGTTCCTGACTTGTCAACCAATGAGTGGCTGTGTTCCTAACTTTTCTAATACGTACAGTGGAATAACATTAGATGGACCCTTCAGAATAAGATTTGCGGTGATGACAGTCATGAGCTCAACCCTGTGGTAGGCATCACATGGCTGTGGTATTGTGGTAATGCAGTTATCATCACAGTCTTACCCCGACTTGTCTTCTTTACCTCGCCATGTCCCCCTTCTCTAATTTCTGGCCGTAGTGGACAACATGCCATTAAGTAGCACTCTCTACCTCATATTTAACCTTTTTTTAAGTAATTTTCTAAATGTTATACATTGTCTCCACTGTGCTTGAATCGCACTTCCTTCCCCACCCACACCCCCCTCTGCTGACCCTTCTCTTCCATCCTACTAATCACCTCTCCACACGGCCTACCTGCATCCTGCCGCCGCCTCATTTTTCTCCCTCGCTCTTTCTGCCTGCCTCTCTGCTTTCTCTCTGGGTGTCTCATTAAAGGCGCTCTATCTAATGAGATTACGCCGTGGGGATTAATGGTGTGGCTAATTGATAGACACACAGCCGGAGAGGATTAAATCCCTTTAAGTCCCCAGTGGGTTTTTTGGCGCTTCAGCTGACTAATTGAAATCACAGGAATGGACACAAATATACTTCCTGACCCCATACGCAGCTCTCCTACTCCTTCTGAGATGCAATAAAACGACAAATAGCAGGAGTTTTTATTAGAAAATGAAGCCATATCCAAACAATAGGGTCAAAGATTAACTATGTAATTGCAAAGGGAGTCTGTTCTGCTTCATGTCTCTTTCCAACACTTAAAAATGCATGATTCCATAGTAAAAAATAAAGAAGGTGCAGTCATTCAGTATGCAAATACAAACAGTTCATGAATAAAGCAGTGAATTTAAAGCCACTGTGTGTAGACTTTTTTTTTTATGTGATTATAGAATATTTGAAATACAATCCAGGTGAAAACCGATGCAGTCTCTGTGGTGCTTTCAGCTCATTCATCATCAGTATCCCCCAATCGATTCATGTGTGGGTGGGAGTTGGAGGCATGCACTGCTTTCAGCCACAGTACCTTCATTAATACCACAACTGGGGGTTGCAAACATCAGACATGTTCAAATCCAACACGTAGCAGCTTTAAGTCTAGACTAGTCGAGATAAAGCTGTAATAAATGATTATTTTAAAGACGACAGAGGGCCCATTGTGATTAAAAGTTTTGAGAGACATTATATTGTAAGTGACCAGCACTGAACCAGCCTGAACATGTTGCACAGTTCAGCATTAACCTGAAGATGGGTTGTGTCTAGATGGGAACCCCAGACTTGTGAGAGTGATAATTTGAACCGAGTTTTGAGTTATTTTTGTCCCTAAACTTAAGCAAACATGAGCTTTAAAGAACACCTGTTGTTTTCAATGGCTGAAAGTGCACAAAAAGTGTTAAGAGGCACATCAAATTGCCTTGATACCCCGACCTTGTTTAGACCTTGAAATGTCAAATAATTACCAAAGATTTTTTTTTCTGCAGCTGCAGTATCTGTTTAGTGAAGGCTAAAAGGACTAAAAAAGGCATCCATGCCAGAGATGGGTGCTGACGGGGGGGTAGCACTTTTTAAAACTACATTTAAAGCACTCTGTGCTGTGCTTTAAATCTAGTTTTGGGAATAAGGGGGAAATGGACATGCAAATATGGACAGTGCCAATGTGATTACAAAAACTTTTTGATCATGAATCCTAATGATACTGTAGTTCAGTGGTTTCCTCCAGGCTGGAGTCTGGAGAAATGCTGCGCTGCATTATTATAAACTTCGATGAACAGTCCAGGCTGTCTCTCCCTTTTAATCTCCTTGGTCTATGCTGGTGTTCAAGCCTGATCTCTGTTGTACTGCAAACATTTGCAAACTGTTATATGTTGTTAATAATCCTGGCTGCCACACACCATTTAGTCATTATATAGACTAACATGAAAAAAGGTGAGGACGTTTTTCCCTCAATAATATTTAATTAACAAAATAAATTATTGATAATAATAATAAAAAGATACATATAGAGACATATAAATAGCAACCTCTTTCTATAATACTGCTGGTTCTGTGGTGTTGGCATTTTAAATTTGATGGTTGCAGTGCACCATAGGAGCATCAAAAGTGCAGTTTGATCTTGAAAAATGAAATTCATTAGGTACTGATCTATGGCTATTTTACATAGGGCTACAGATACCAATGTTTTTTGCCCAGGAGGGCAAAGTCATGACCTGCTCCTCTGACAATCTTACCATAACCATAACTTATCACTCGTCATAACCATAACTTATCACTCGTCATACCTAAATCTAACCAACCCAACCAATCAGAAGCAGAGAAGGACCGGTCATGACTTTGCCCGCCTGGGACAGAAGAAAAGTGGTACATGCCACACCTGTCAGGGGGATGGCTTATCTTGGCAAAGGAGTAGTGCTCACTAACACTTATTCGAATAAATTTGTGAACAGAAACAGTGAAATAAAACTTTTGTTTCCATAGAAGAAGTTTTAGATACAGCAAAAAGTGCTGAGTTTACATTTTTGTTGAATGTACAAACACAAGCCAAAACAAATAGTCCTTGCATGTCTTGTGACTAACAAGACATGCAAGGACTATTTGTTTAGTGGTTAACATGGCTTTTTACCTCAACAAACATATCTCTTATCTCTATTATCTACCATTTTTTTCCCCCAGCAGGGCTGAGTCATGACCTGCACTATTCTGCCTCTGAGTGGTTAGTACTTGTTGCCTACATTAAAGTTTAGGCATGGGGGAGTAACTAGTTAAGGTTATGGTATGAATATCATGGCTATCCAATCAGAGGCACAGTAGGGCGGGTCATAGCTTCTATAGCCCTCTGTGAAATTACCATAGTTCAGTAAACATCTTTTTGTCACGATAAAGCTGCACATTTTAGTGCAGAGTGGCCTTTTATTGTAATGAGTCGAAAACACAACTAATAAATTTGTGACCAAAATTTCAAAGACATACACATTTTGTATGCATTGAAGGAGTCTTAGAGCTTCTACTTTGATTCATGCAAAATCGGAGTAAACACAAAAGCACTGCGTTTATATTTTTGTTGAGCAAAATCAGTGTTTTAGAGTCGTTTCTCAAATCTAGGGTTCCCATCAAGACACAACGTCAACAATGTAGGGAATATTGAAAAAAGATGGCACGTTTTCAAAACATGTCTCGTTTATTTTCTGAAGCACACATCCAGTATCTAGATGAATGAATAAAAGAATTCCAGGACACTGAATAATAGAACAACTATCAGCAGGCATGGCTAATGAACCTTCCACTGTCCCGAGGGCCCAGGGACACGTCTGTCAGAGACAACACAGAGTGAAAGGGGAAGGCTGTGTTTTCACATATAAAAGGGGTATAACAAAGCACTTTTAGAAAACAACCTCAAAAAGAAAACGAAAAAGAGCAAAACATGTATAAGCAGGCATCTTAAAAATGGAATTATGCTTCAACAGAAAAACAAAGAAACAAAAATATCCACATATTAAAAATGAACGGGCCAAAAATCCCCTAAGCCCCATGAAGAGCTAGAGAAAGAGCAGCAACTTTTATGTCATCAATACTTCAAAAATAGGTATCTTACAGTATTTTTATTTTCTCAGTGTCTTTATACAGAGTATATTCATATAGTTTCTGCTGACTATTTTCACATTCTCACCACATAGTAACAAGTGCTTTAAGTAAAACATTTTGGAAAAAAAAAATCATGCACCTTTTAATAGTTTTGTTGGCCTATAAAAAACGGGAATGTTCAAGGCGACAAAAAGAAAAAAAAAAATTCCTCGGATGCCTTTGTTCCACTTTCTTACACTGTCTGACTAATCAGATCATGCCTACATAAGCTTTACAACTGTGGAGAAAGCAACACAAAACCGTACAGGGCAGGCAAGCGTCTCAACATGAAGGCTCCTAAACTCATGAGTCCACAGAGGAAAGGCAGGCATTCTCCACTAAATTAGAAAACCCCCACATGTATAAAAATGGTCTCACACAATGTCAGCGTGTCGACAGGTGATGCTTGTGAAAGTCAAACTGAGCAGGTCCGTGGAGAAGAGGCTTGTCCTCCCCGTAACGACTCGTACTGGCTTCTTTTGGGCCGTAATTCACTGGGTTATGATATCCGATAGTCTGCCCTGGTTGTGTCCTTCCCTCCTGGGACTGGCTGCTGGGGTTGTTTGTCTGCACCACTGTAAGGAGGGGGAGAGGAGGAGAGACAGGCAGGGCTGGTTCGAGGAGCACAGAGAGGGGGGAGTGCGGGGAGACGACGAGAGAAAACGCGCCTCCACTGTACTGCACGAATGGCAACCGATCCTGAGATAGCAGGAGTCTGATACAAAAACACACCACAAAAGGCACTTTATAAAATGACAGTGCTTCTGTTCTAAGGAAATTCAAGTTGACAGAGTGAAAGAGAGAGTCAGAGAGCGTCTTCCCGAAAACATTCTCTTCAGTGTGAGACTAAAGCAAGAGATGGGTTTGTTTTAACAATCAATCAAAGCACAAATTCACTACTCGTGTCTCTCACGACCGCCTTGATTCATCCCCGGAGAGCTCCGGGTCCAGCACGGTGAGAGAACAACAAAAGAGAAAACAAAAACGTCACACTACAAACTCGCCACTAAAAAATATAAAGCCAGAATACAGTTGCGTTGCAGCGGAATTCATATTTGCGGGCTCGGTCGCTAACTCGGCGGAGGAACAGACCCTCGCACGTCCACCGTAGAGCCTGCGTCATGTTCTTGGCCCCTGCCCGCGGTTTTTAGGAGCATCCGTCCATCCGACCCCGCCTCTCCCGACCCCTGCCACAGCCCCGCCCAGCCCCCTTCTCCGCTCTCAGTCGTCGTCCCCTCCGCCGTAGAGGTCGGCCAGCTTCTTGAAGCGAGGGCCCCAGTCGTTGAGGTAGTCGTAATCCTGGTCCCCTGAGCTGATGGAGTTGAGCGAGCTGACGGAGCCGGCAGTCGAGCCGCTGCCCTCGTAGTCAAACACCAGCAGGGAGTCGTAGGGAGGGGCTGTGGGGTCGTTGTCTGCTGCCCTCAGACCCTGGAGACACAAACATCCACAGATAGAAAATGAAGGACCTTCCCTGTAGTCATAGTATTTCTTCTTGGATGTCTTTTTGTCCTTTTAGGTTTTGACCAATGCTTTTGATACTGTCATAAAATTCTAACTTACAAACTTCCAAAATGATAGAGAATAATTTGTAATCATTACTGGCTGCATGTTTAAGAAGTTAAAGATACTTTCCGGGGCACCACTGGGCTCTATCCTCGGCCCTCTATTATTTACACATAAAAAGAGGCAGAGTACAGTTTTCAGCTATCTGTACTTTACTTAAGTATGTATTTTTCTGACAACTTTTTAATTTTACTTCCTACATTTAAACACAAATATCTGTAGTGTTATGTCTTTTTTTAGTACAAAAAGACATAACAAGACAAAAAAAGACAACAAAATGAAAAAGGTGGGACAAGGTGGAGAAGATGAAAAAGACGTGACAAGTGTAACAGAATGTAAAATGTTGTCACAAGACAAAAAAGACATAACAACAAGAAAAAGATGTAAAAGACAAAACACCAAAAACATGTAACAAGACCTAAAATGTCGTAACAAGTCAAAAAGACAAGATTTTTAAGACATAACTAGAAAAAAAAATGATGTAAAAGACAAAAAAGATGCAACAAGATGAAACACCAAGGGAGACTCGATCACAGAGAAAAGGCAAAGTTCAGGTAGCTTTGTACAGAAACAGTCTGTAGAAATGTCCTTCAGAGGACAACTTTTTACTTTTATATTTTGAGTTCCTTTCAGAGTCCATGAGTACATGTCCACTTTCACCTGAGTGAAGAAGTTGAATCAGTACTTATAGTTTTTTACACAAATATCTGTATTTTAGTACAGAATGTGTGGACTTTTGTCCACCCATCCAGCTGCTTATCTGAAATCGGGTTGCAGAGGTAACAGTTCCAGCAGGGGACCCCAGACATCCCTTTCCTCGGCTACATTAGCCGGGTTTTCAGCAGAATTACTCTCAATATTCTGAAAAATTTAACTTCATGATCTTTTGCAATAAAAACAAATCCTACTTCAAGGATGGTGCCAAATATTAATTTTCAAAGTACCTAATACCAAATTCTTATGAATTATTGTAGATGGAAATTCCATTCAAATGGGAAAACCATATTGTACATGTATGCAGGGCATGGTGTTGCTCAGTTTATTGAGAAAAGTTTGTTCTTTGATCCATCTTTTAAAAATCTTTATTATGGTCTTATTTTCCCATATATCTACTACTGTAATATTGTGTGAACTTCTACACATCCACCATATTTAAACAAAACATTAATAATTCAGAATTCAGAATTATTTCACATTCTGACAGACAAGATCCATCTGCCCCTCTCTTTAAGAAATATTCATTACTATCCATATCCATCAAAGTTTTTCAGTTTTATCATCAGACATTCACTCTTATTCAACTGGGCAAAAAATGATTTCCACTTACCCTATTGTCCTCATTGTTAGCCCTTAGATCACAGTTGAAGGCACAGTTCCAAAATAAAAAAAATATTTTTTTTCCTCTGGCCTGCTGTTAATTCATCTAGATTTTTTGGGTTTGAGTTGCAGAGTTTGATAGATATTGGCCATAGGGACGTCTTCCTTCTCTCCAGGATAATGGGACTAAATGGCACTTTAGTCCATTTAGTCCCAAAATAAAGAAAACAGTGTTTCCAAAAATCATGACTCAAGATAATCCACAGACCTTGTAGTAATGCAATTACATTTTCATGTAAGAACCTTTTTTTTCTTTCTAGTAGAAAAGAAAGTAGTTCTGGTAGATTCCACCACACAAAGAAAGTGGCTCATTCGTTAAAATGCTCACAACAAGGTCAGTGGATTATCTTGAGTAACTGGGTCATAATTTCTAGAAAAAGACACTGGTTTGGAGTTTTTCAAATGTATTTTTTGGTGCTTTGAGCAACACAAGCTGAGTGATATTTAGTCCAGTTATAGTGGAGAGAAAGCAGACGTCTCTACAGCTGATATCTCCAAAACTCTGCAACTCATATTAAAAAAATCTAGACAGACAAACAGCACCACAGACCAAGGGGAAATATGTATTTTTGATTCTGGGGTGAACTGTCCCTTTAAAGACATTTCTCATTTCATCTTGAACCTTATAAGAAGATGTTTCTGTTGACTGCTCATATCTAATTATTCCAGGTCTTTTCACTGTTTCCTTTTGTTCTTTTCTTTTCTTCTGTTTACGCCTGCTTGTTTGTCTTCAGTATACAGACAGTTTGTGTTAAACTGTCTCTATTGTTTGTTCATTTTTGCTGAGCAACAATGTTATTCTGTTATAGGGGAGGATTCTGGATGAGCCTCTCTATTATTGACAGTATTATTGTTGTCCAACTAAACTAAACTAAAGTAAACTAAACTAAACTAAACTCTTCTGTTTGGTCAGACCTGTAAAGTTAAGGAGGATGGTCTTTTAGTAAAACTGGACTCCAGCCAGTCATTGTTGTTCACCAACAATATAACTGAGTCAATGGTTTTCCGCAGACTGTAAAAGTTGCAATAAAGCGTGTCTCATCTTGCTCACCCACCCATTAGAGTTTTAATGTTCTATCATGCTCTGAATGCTGTTTCAGAGCCAAACATCGAGCTGTATACACGGGCCAAATATTTCTAGCAGCCTCCCTGCTGACAGGAATACAATTCTGGAGAATAAAAAAAAGTGAATCATCACATTTTTCATTGAAATATTAAAAAATCATCACTTCTGACAATCCATCCCTCCCCTCCAAAAAAGGCCTTTTAAAACTCATGTTGTGTAAACTTTTGGAAGAGTCACTGCAAGACCGTCCAGCGTATAAAAAGAAAAAGTCATGGGAACGACATCAAAACATCTTTCCTCCATTCTTGAACTTACATCATTGATGAAGTCTCCTATGTCTCCAGGGTGGGGCAGACTGGGTCTGACGGGGTACTGCGACTCAGCGATCACAGGTCTCTCGTCCACCCTGCGCACCCCCGCTGGCTTATTGATGATGTGGTCTAAAGATTCAGGCTGCTGCAGCTGGCTCAGGTCGTAGTCCTGGATAGAGGCCATAGAGAGAACGTTGAGACACTTCATCATAATATTCTTGTGATTTTTTTTCTACTTTTGGCAAAACTACAGATTTTTTGTAAATGTGAAAAGCATTCAGTCAGGCCAGTTAACAACTGAACAAATGACTAAACCTTTTCTAATTTTCTGATTCTCTAAATTGAGTATGTGCATTGTGTTTTAAATTGTGCTCAGTTTTTTTAAACTTGATAAGAACAGTATAGTTTGGCCTCGTCCAATTGTCTGCCCTGACACACTTTGATGTGCGTTTTTGTTAAGTCTGCGAGATCTCAGGGCTGACCTGCAGAAAAATCTGTGCTACAGATCTCCGGTTTCTAACGGACGTTTGAGCCCTTTGGTAAATCTGCAGTGCTGCAGTCTTTGCTTGAGGGAACTACCCACAATTCATAGTGTTTCAGTGTTAGAAAAAAGGATGTTAGGGCAAGTCTGACATGATAAAAAACACTGAGAGCACTTAGAAGAACATAACCTTCAGGCAGCAGCTACGGTTTGATCAAACAACACTGATAATCAGTGCTGGGGAGTAACTAGTTACAGAGAACGGTATTACGTAATTAAATGAAAAAATAAATGTTACTGAAATCCACTACAGTTACAGTTCATGTGATGTCGGGGGTGTATGAGGAACTTATCACTGAATGTATTACCTACTGTAGACGACGCGTCCTTAGTTTGGAGAAGCAGTGAGAGACTCCAGCAGGGAAGCTAAATAGTGACCTGCTGTGGATAGTGTCGGTAACAAAAGGTAGTTCAGCCACTTGAAAAAAAAGCCCACCGCCCAAATATTATATCAGCTTAAATGTCTGCTACATTTAGAGGATTTTCATCGCTTTACTTTGCTATCAGACAGCCTTGTCTGATGGAAAACCACTAGGAAATGAACCAAACTCCATAGGCAAACCAGTCATTTTAAGTTTGCAGACCCCAACAGTTGCTGGTCTACTGCTGCTGCTGCTGGTTAGTTTACTTGTGTTATTGTGTCAATTCAGTCTTTTCTGTTCAGATTCACCAAAGTAACACAATGACACAAACAAACTAACAGATCAAGGCAGTGGTAGAGCAGCAGTTGTCAGATTCAGCAGGGTAAAATGACAGATTTTGTGTATGAAGTTTGCTTGGTTTGGAGAGAGCAATATTTGTATTATATAACAGTGGTTTCCTGTCAGAAAAGGCTGTCTGGTGGCGAAGTAAAGAGGTGAAGATACTGCAAATACAGTGTACACTTAAACATATATCAATCTTTTAGGTGGACCTTTTGTTAGAGGCTAAAACACCTTTTGTTTGCTTATTGCTTAACTTCCATGCTGGTACTCCGCACTGCTTCTCCAAACTGAGGACATGCCGACCGTAATCTACTAATAATACACTGGCAATACACTGACTATTGATAAGTACCTCATACAACCTCACATCAAATGATCTGAATTATCCCTTCAGTACACTAATGGTCGGGTGTCTTACCGAGAGCTGTTAATACATCAAATTTGGACCTTTGTTTTTTTATTGGTTCTCTACTTTGAGTTTGGAGCCCCTCTCTTTTTGCTAGAAAAGTAATCAAAAAGTAATCAAATGTAATAAATTACATTCTTTTGATAAAGTAATTTCTTTCTTTCTTTCTTTCTTTCTTTCTTTCTTTCTTTCTTTCTTTCTTTCTTTCTTTCTTTCTTTCTTTCTTTCTCTCTCTCTCAGAAACTCACAAACACTCTCGGTCTGTTGATATTTATGTGCTAATTATTCTAACTGCACTATGTGCTTGCTGTTCAATTTACATTCACTGCTGATTTCTGTGAGTCTAAACTAAATGGTACATAACAAATGAATGGTCTGTGGTCCAGAATGTTGTAAAATGTTTAACTATGTGTTGTAAATAGAGCAGGTTGAGTTCACTCAACTGTTCTCTTGCATCTGATAAATAATTGTACCTACTAAATCCTCACGCAAGTGCTTAAGAGTGAAATATGTCTCCATACACTGCAGCCATCTGACGCTGGTGTGTGTTAATGCATTGGATAGCTGCTGTGTGTGGGCGTTGGAAAGTAGCAAGTATCAAAAAAGGCATAATTAATCATACATTTCTGAATTAATCAAAGCTGTCGGAGCTGAACATTGTTGAAGGTTTTCATTTATTTAGAAAATAGTATTAGATAAGAAATGGCCGTGTGCAGTGGGTGTCGGACTTACATAACCATTTCTGGGCAGAAAAGGGGCTCGTCATACAGAAAGAGTTGCACAGTCGACTGTACGTGGAATTCAAGCCAAGCAGCCTCAGCCCCAGCAGTTGTTTGTGAGGCAGAGGGCAGACTGCACCCTGAAAACATTTTTCTAAGTCTGGCTCACATTTAGAGAAGAACATTTCGTTCTCTGAAGACTCTATCAGCCTGAACAAGCCCTTCCCAATCTTGTTCCTGGTTCTTTATGATTCATTTTTACAATAATGGTACATAGACTCATCTTCTGTCTGCTCACAATTTCATTAAATATATTCTTAGTAAGACAGAGTTAATAATTGAGATTGAAACTGTTAATTTCTACAAAAATCAGGGGTTTCATTTCGACATGAAATTTAACTGGCCAGAAGATGTGAATGCTTTGTGCTCATAAAGGACAGGCTGGGTTATTTTTCCACAGTAAGGTGAGCAGGAAGCTGTAAAATGTCTTTAAAATGACTTCTGTAGCAGCAACCTTCTTTTATTTATTTAAATGATAACCAGTGATAGAATTTAACTCGTTTCACTTTAAGCTTTAAAGGTTTTTGTAGCTTAAAATGTGTTTTGAATGATGCTCCACAGAACAATTTAGAAGTCTTTTGGGTTCACTGCTGTGAATCATTTCCATGCCGTGATATTTGATTGTTTTTCGGAGACACAGGTGGTATGTTTCACATAAATTTTAAGGTCTTGTTTCAGCAATGGTTTATCAATAACTGTTTTACTTGTTTTTCAGGCAAAAATGCCAAACATTCGCTGGTTCCAGCTTCTCAAATGTGAGGATTTAATGACTTTCTTTGTCATATATGACAGTAAACAGAGTATTTTTGTAATGGTTTTGGGATTTAAGTTCAGTTATTACCTGTTTTATTATGAAAGAGTCTTCCCTCCTGTGTCCCTGTTCTTCCCGCCTGATTTCCTCTGCTTCAGTAGTTAATTAGTTCCCCGTGTATTTAGTCTGTGTGCTTCCCTCTCTTCTTTGCCAGTTCGTCTTTGCCCTGGCATCTAGAGTCCCAGAGTTTCCCAGTATTTTGGACTTCTATTTTGTTTTTGGACTCTTGGCCAGATTTATTATTTGGACCATGGTGCCTTTAGACAGTTTTGACCTATGCCTGCCTACCTTCTGTAAGCCTTTTGTATTTTGAATTTGAGTCTTTAAATTTGAATCTGAGTCTGCATTTTGATACATTGATGGTGAAATAAAACAAGCAATTTGACCACAACAGCTTGATCGGTGGGAAATTATAATGAGTGTTTCACACTATTTTCTGACATTACATATATAAAACTATTAACTGATTAGTATAGAAAGTTACTGGCAGATTATTCTCTAATTGAAATGATCATCAGTTGCACTTGATCTTATTAAATATACTCTTTTTTTAATTTTGTGGCAAGGCAGGCTCCTGAACTACTCTGGTGTCATCAAGGAATGTGTATTAGTTTGACTTGTCTCTCTTTTATTACTTGTCACTAGGGTTGCAGTAGTATATTGTTGTTACAGTATACCATGGTATTAAAATTGATGGTACTGAAAACCATGCACCCTTGCTTATCTACAGTACTGAATTCTGCAGTACAAATATTGAATATTAAATGACTGAATTTTGAAAAGGAGGCTAACAGTGGGGTTCTCAGCGGAGCACTAGACCCCAAATCCAGTAGCACATCACAAGTTTTCATGGAGGACAAAATACTCACATTTCATTTATTTATTTGGCTCACATCACGATAAAGAACTGCTCACATGTTTTGGCACAATGCACAAAACACACAACGTCTGTAGTGCGTTTGACTTGAAGACTTGAGATTTGTCATCTTTATAGAATATTGCATTCTAACAAGTTTCATGTCTGTCAGGACATTTTATTATCTGTTGAAGTAATAATCTGTTATTATTCCTTTGAGAGCCATTATCACCGGTGATATTAATTCTAATTGTATTATTCTGTGATATTTTTAAAGGGTTATCATACTGTGAAAATCTCATACCGTTGCTTTCCTCACTGACACATTAGTGTCCCTTATGGGAATTGATAAAGTTATCTAATCTAATCTATCAATAAATTCCTCACCTTCAATGAGAGACACTAAATAAAGAGTTTGTTTCAGAGTAAGTTAAATTTCTCAAAGATGTCTATGCTGTTTAACAGCTTTTGTTATTATGCATATATTCATTATCTTCAAACAATACCTGGTCCTCCTCTCCTCCACCCTCCTCGTCATACTTGAGGATGTTGTCTCTGACGTCGTCCTCGGGGTCGATCAGCAGGGGCTTCGCCTGGCGCTCCTTCTCTCTGCGCTTCATCCACACCACAAACAGCAGAACCATGCCTGTGAAAAACACACAGCGGTAGCAGCGGAGAGTGAATACTGGCATGGCTTATGAACAGTTGTCATAGAGAAAAGCTGTCAGTAACAGTTTGCTGAGCAGTCTCGCGACTACAAGTAACGACCCGACAAGTTTGATCGTCCCTCTGTGCTGGACTCACTGAGCAGTATGATGATGCAAATGAGTATGGCGATGATGGCCCCGGTGCCGAGGCCGGCGGCTGCCACGGCCCCCGTGGCGCTGCAGTCCCCGTTATCGTCACAGGGACAAACTTTGACTCTAATCACGGAGCGGTTGGACAGAGGTGGGTTCCCCGAATCAGACACAATGATGGGGATCTCGTACACGCTTGCCTCCAGGTAAGGAATCCTTAGCCTCAGCTGAGCGTAGTCACCTGGAGAGTGGGAGTGAGATGAGGAGAAAATAGTGGAAAAGGGGTGAAACATGGGGGAGGAAGAGATGGAGGGGAGTGAGTAGGAGGGAAAAAGACATGGAGGAAAAGAAGAAAATCCGATTAGGCAGTGTACTGCGGAAAAATACATTTTGTTTACTGCAGGATATCATGTCATCATGCGCGTAGGTACGAGTGAATGACATCCCAAATAAAAGCTGTGCCCAAACAAACTGCACAGCAATCATTCTGACATGTATGCATGCGAGGCGGCATTAAAAAACAACAGAACGTATAACCTTCAGCATCTATCACTCAGTCAAGCTCAGACAAGCGCCTTGGCAGGAGAAGAATCCAGGTATGTGATCAGATTTGTCCTCAAGACAACTGCTGTGATACATCCATCTGGGTGGATTAGGTGACAGATCGGTTGCTCGGGGGACAGAGAGATGAATGGATCTCATTTGTCACAAACGATGGATCGTACGTCAACACTGGATGGCACCCGCGTCTCTCACTGTGAGCTTTGTGAGACATTTTGTTAAACTTGGACTTCTCTCACAGCTTACAGCAATCCCCAGTCCCCGTGATTGATGTCGCCAGTTACTCTGCAGAGGGATTTTGCATCCCATCTGTTAAGTTTATGGTTTAATTCAGTCGGGGATGCAGAATGGTTATATATATCAGTCCCTCATGCCTCCTAAATGTTACATCACAAGCGTAGGTAAAATATTTGCAAAATGTACAGCATTTAATTACCGCTGAGCCTGGAAATAGTCCAGTTGCGACGAACGCTGGCGGGAAAAGAAGGCAGCTCAAAGACGAAGGGCCCCACGTTGGGATCGGCGTCAGCATCGGAGGCTGTGATGTTGATCCTGGAGTTGGGGCGCGCACGCTCGCACACCTGCGCCTCGCGGGGTATGAGCACCGGTGCGTTGTCGTTCACGTCAATCAGGTAGATCTGGAGGGTTCCCGTCCCGCTGGCTTGAGGCGAGCCTGAAGGGAGGTGAGAGGAAAGAGAGGAGGAGGAGAAGAGATCAAAAGGATGAGATGGTGAGATAATAACGACAGAGGAGGGGGAGCAAAGATTAAATGAGTGGAGACGGAGCGAAAAGAAGCAGAGTTGGGAGACGGCGTGATGAGAAAGCAACAGAAGAAGGCAAAACAATCCTTCCATTTCAATTACATTTCTCCAGTTGATTCATGTGTGGAAGTGAGAAAATGAGGCGTGCAGGCAGACAAACAATCAGAGAAGAAAAAGGTTTTGTTTACTGAACGGCTGAAAGTGGAGGGGCAATACTGTGTGCATTTGTAGCGGAGCGCTTGAACAAAACAGCCAGAACAAATGAAAGGACACTTGCATTTTTTTTTAGTCCTTGTGTTTAGTGCAGGCTGCTTTCTGAAAAGGTTGAGGCGAGACTCGTATTGGAGGGGACAACACGCACATAAAGATTGCTGCTATCTGCACTCTGCAAAACCCACTGGGAAAATGATTTAAAGGCTAACCCGTTCACTACATCCAGCAACACAAGCTCATCATAACTTATTCAGGGTTTCACACGATTGTCAGGCCAGAACAGAACCATCAGGTTGGGGGGAGACATTTTTTGATGTTTTATGCATTAACAGCAAACCCTCTAATGTGCTTTGATTACAGCAGACTGCACAGTCACTGAACTGCACTTAAAACTGACGGAGAAATGTTGTTTATCCGCAACACTGTTTTTGTTGCTCTCCATGCTGTACAACATGGTGCTGGGAATAAGCGCCTCATTGTTTTTTAAGTGCTCTGCTTGCTTTTAAAGAAGCAAAGTGAACTTGAAGTTGTTTCTCTGGTCTGTTTCCAGTCAGTGCAACATGAAAACAGTGAAAACATTTGTAATGGCGGTGAACTCTAGTGTGAGGTTAAATATTTAAGTCTTAGACTGAAAATGAGAAGGAATAAAATGATGGTACAAGAACACAAGACACAAGAATAGTTTTGGTTATTAATTATTGTTGGCAAATATTTTGCTGTTTTTTGTGGGTAGAGCTTAAGTGCTAGATGCTAAATGCTAAACTCGTCTATGTTGAAAAGACAACTTGGAGATGGTTGGAAGAGGGACATATAAAACCGAAATATAACAAGGAGAAGTCACGCCTCTTCCTTTGAGCCCCTTGGTACCTAACTTCCAGAAAAATATGTAACATATATTGTTGTAAGCGACAGTGACATTCTTGACTTGTTTCTCATTTTTTAAATTGACAGACATCATATATGTAAGTAAGAGCACCATTCAGATCAAAAAAATAATTAGTCTCTTACCAAAGACTACATTTTTTTCTAGGTTAGGTCACATGGTCGTCTGCCAGAAGGGGTGTGACTTTGGTTCTCTACAGTCACATCTTCAGTTAGCTAATGTTAGCAAAACACTAGCTAACTGTCAGCTTGCGTTTTGCTAACATTAACGATGAGATTTAACTAGCTAGCTAAGGATTGATGTAGATTAGCTAGCTAGTTAGCTAATAATGTGATATTATGTTACTTTTACAGGTCCCTCAGCAACAGCTTTTTTTTTTTTTTTTTAGCACATTTTGTTGTTTCTTGTTTCTTAACAATGGTTGAAGAAAATACAAGATATTCTGAATTTGCACCATTACTCACTTCCTGTACTGTTACTCACTCACTTTAAAAAGTTCACATTAACCAATGGGACCAGACTGGCCAACCCGTACACACTCACTCAATGGATGGATGATCTTTTTACACTTGCAGGTTGGTTGACTGGATGAATATATTGGCTTTTGGCTGAGTCCATTGCCGGTTGTTTTCTTCTGGGTGTTTTTTTTCATTTTATTTTGTGGGGAGTGGATGAGTGCAAGTAAAACGGCCTGCAGACCCAGGCTTTTTTCACATCTAATGTGGTGAATTAAGGATTAATTTTGACCACACCAGAGTTAGTGATTGTTATAACAGTGGAAAGACAAAGATGACAAAGATGTTTTTGGTGAGTGTGTTTTACAAGTTAACAAAGCAATGAAAGCTTGTCTTAGTTCAAGAAAAACTTGAAATCAGAGGGAGTATTCTTCTGTTTAATAAGGAAAATAGGTGTGAAAATATTTCCTTTCTTTACATTTTGTGAGTTAATTTTGTTTATTTTGTTGCAGTTCGCACACATCTTCCAGCTTTCATCTTACTGTGTTTAACCATAGTTAACCATAGTCTTTGGTTTTATTGACTGACAGTGGCAGCTGGTATGTGATAAAATTGCAATAGCGAGCCATTATTACTTTGATTCTGTAAAACGGTCTATTTGTTTTGCCAGACTGCTGTCAATCAAATCTGATCAAACCACACCACACCACAACCAAACAGTCCCAACAGAGCAGATAAGCTGAGTTTTTGAGCGCCGAGCTCTTGTAATAAATAATACAGAGAAGTTTTTTTCTTCCAAAATGTAACTTTGATTGTTACTTATTTAGTTGTTAATATTTAATGATGAAGAGAAATACTTAAGATGTGAATTTCCAAGTTATTCAAGCCTCGGCAGAAGTGTGGGCAGGGAATAATGCAGAACAAATCAGCCAAAGAAAGACTCATAAATGTTATTTCTCTCATTTTAAAGTGTCTGTTTTCACTGGGATGTGGTTCAAATTACTGAAAAAAAAATCAAAAGACTTGACTGTGTTCAGAAAGAAACAGCACACAATTCAAGTTTGATTTATTTTCTCCAGTGAAAAGTATATGAAATTATGCAGATGAAATCAGTGGTGAGAAATGATCACAGTTACCAAAGCTAAATTCACTCAAGTACTGGTCATAAAGAGATAGTTTGGATTATTTGAAGCAGGGTTGGATGAGGTAGGACTTCTTTATCGATAGTCAGTTTGGAAGGGCACAGTTTCAAACTATCCAAACTATCCCCTTTGAACAAATCTGAGGTACTTCAGAACTTTTTACTCCACTACATTTATGTGACTTTTTTCTTTTTTTACAAATAGACTGATTTATCTTTAAGAATTATTTTTGAATTCTTTCACTTCTGACTTTTCTTGTTTGCTAATAACAATAATAATGATTTCTGTCTGACTGATAAATTTTCATCGGCTATGGTGGTTGTTCAAAAGTGATGAAAACCCATGATCCCACACCACTTCATGACATCATCCGACTACATATTTTGTTTTCATTTTTTATAAACACACCTAGCAGCATTGTGGTACTACCACTTTTACTTTGAGTAAAGGGTCTGCATGTTTCATTTGCCTCTGACAATCCTAACATTCTTCAGTGATGCTGCTTCTGATCTGAACATTCTGACCCAGAACTACAGATGAAGAATGTATGTGCGCTGCTCTGTTGAACAAACAGACTGCAGTGATATATTGTGGCCTTGATATTCAGTTGACAGCCTCCCTGCACATAGACTGTCAGCATGCCGAACATAACTTCTGATGCGGTGTAGTATAGATAGACTTTGCTCCAGTAGCTCATCAGGGCTGTATTTCAACATTTTTCCCCTATCAGACAGTAACTTGGTGCATCAACTATGTAAAGGTCTGTTGCCCCGGGCCCCAAGGCCCATCGACCGTCTTGTCGGTTATGATTGGCTGGGTGCTTTGTTGCTTCTTACGCTTCGCTTGAGTAGAATAAGTACAGAGAATTTCAATCAAAGTGGAATATATCCCCTTGTTGACACTGGGCTCCAGAATCAATAGGCAGTCAACACTTTGAGCTTAAGTTGGTGTGCTTCAGGGCAACCGATCCCTCATTTCTCACTAGAGTAAAAACACCTGGGTCCCTCCTACTTAAACAGAGAGCAAGCACCACCATTTGTAGTACTTCATAGTACTTTGGCTTTGTTGCAGCACCTGAGGCTGATACGCAAGGCCTTCATTGACTGATATTCTTTTTTTCCCATCGCAGACAGGGCAACGAAGGTCAGTGCATATTTATATACAAAAGATTGTATCCCCACACTTCAGAGTATCTTTTGAGAAAGTAGCAAGAGTGTGACGTATTTAACACTTCACACAGATTTCATTCATGGGATTCCCTGCCAAAGACCCACAGTGAATAAAACTTTACTCTTAGCTCGCCATGAGCGTGATTTCTACCCGACTGGTTTTGATTGTGGTTGTTGTTGTTTAAAATTGAAGAAAACAACGCCCATGGTCCCACACCACGTCATAACATGATCAGACTACATCTTCTGTTATTGTTTTCATGTGAGAAAGATGCCTAGCAGCAGAATTTACATATTGTGCATTTAAATGTGCAATGGCTTTGTCAAATACAAAAAGTCACAAGGTGACAAGACAGAAATATAACACAGTCTTAACATGTTGCTTTACTGAGGTGAGGTTTTCTAGTGCATATGAGCTACTGCAAAATCATATGTTCTTCTTCAAAATGTAGTATAATACATTTGATGATCAGTGCTTTTGTTTCAGTGACTCGTATCTCTTCACTGATTCACTCTGGACTGTCATGGAAGTTCTGCCAGCACTTATACATAAATAAAAAAATGAAATCACCCTAAATGTAGGTGTTTGGCCACAATGAGTTTTCATTATTCTTTTAGTCATTGGTTGAGTGACTGTTTCTTGCTTATTTTTAACTGTTAAGTTAACTGTTATGTGTAAGCGCACATATTTCTCAGTGTACAGCATGTGGTGGTGGGACCTCATATTTTTCAAATCTGAACATTTATAATTAAAATGATATTCCCTGATGCAAAAACATTTTAATTTATATGTAATGATTTCTCTGCTGTCCCAGAATTGTCACAGACACCATATGTTTGTGTCCCTGGAACAACAGGGCGTCCTTAATTTCAAGTGCTTATGACAGCTCTACATTGTGGGCAATTTGAGGGGGGATGAGGGGAGTTGAGGGGGGATGAGGGGAGATGAGGGGGGATGCCTTTGGACTTGTCGGCAAAATAACCAAAAGCCTGGGGCGCTTGGATAGCTCAATTGGTAGAGTGTGCCCCTCATGTATGGAGGCCGTGAGTCCTCTGCAGCAGCCGTGGGCTCAACTTTCTCCCATGGCCCTTAGCTGTGTGTCATTCCCCCACTCTCTCTCTCCATTTCCTGTCATGTCTTCAGCTGTCCTGTCATTAAAGGCATAAAATGCCCAAAAAATAAATGAAGTACATAAATAAATAACCAAAAGCCATCTCCCCGTAAACTTAACTGATGTTGATTTTTGGGTCAGATGGGTTGTTTAATTGAACAGGTTAGTGTAATCCTCCTGACTCAAGTCCTTTATCTAAATGACGTGCTGTGTTATTGATGAATCCATGTCGCTGTCCATGGTGCTGAAGTAGCAGATGATTTTGTAAATGCGCCTTTCTCTCTCAGCGCTGCCTTTCTGTCAGTTTCATCTTAGATCTATAATAGTCTGTAAACTATATGTTATAAATACTCAGTTCTAATGCATAGTGTAGCCCATATACTCTATAGTCTGGTGTCACCTTCATGATCAGAGTGACAATGGTGACATGTTATCGCGGAGGAGCCAGAGGATCATAGAAACACGCTGTCTATATATTGTTATAATAATTACTTGCATATTATTTTATTATCCATATTATTCATATTATTATACAAAAAGACAATTGTAGTAGAGAGAGAAGGGAGATAAGTGGAAAAAATGGAACTGAAGAATTAGAAATGGCATGTTAATGTGTATTGCAACAACGTCCTATGGGAGGTGCATATGGATGTGTGTGTTGGTTGGTGGCGTGGGGGCAGGCTCTCATTGGGCAATCCACCCCGTTAAAAATTAAATCACCAACTGGACGCAGTGCTTTCATTCTGATGATGGATTGAGATGAAAAATGTGACAGACAGCTTCCTTTTCAGTCAGAAGATGATTGATGGATTGTTATCAATATTAAAGTACAGCTGGTGCAATTTTTTCACAGTTCTGATGTTAAGCAGGGGTGAAGTCATCATGGTTTAGCATGCTGCAAAAGTACACACGTTGTTTACTCATGACGAAATACAGATACTTGTGTAAAAAAGAGGTAAAAGTACAAGTACTGATTCAGCTTCTCAAGTAAACATGAAAAGTACATGCTCTAAGATGTACTCAATGTATAAAAGTAAAAAGTAGCCTTCTGAAGGACATTTCTGCCAGCTGTTTTTTGTGCAAAGCTAACTAAACATCCCTGTATAAATCTCATGTTGCTTTTGTCTTGTTACGTCTGTCATGTGTGTACATATGCACTGATGGATACACCACAGAATCATATTTTCTGTGTTACTGTCCCATCCATTTGAGTTGAAAATTGAAACTGATATTAGAAAGCCGATGCGCAGTGATATAAAATAAGGCATAATCAATCATTACCCTCAAATCCATTACAACTAAAGTAACAAGCTTGTTGTAAAAATGTAAGGAGTGGGAAGTAGAGATATTTATATTAAAATGTCGGGAGTAAAAGTTAAAAGTTGTCCGAAAAATAAACACTGAAAACTCTATTCAAGTACAGTAATGACGTATTTGTAAAAAGTATATGCTCCCTGCTGTTTACTGGATAATCACGACACACACACTCATCCTGACTTACCAGACTTACCATTGTCGAATGCTAGGAATGTGGCCTCGTACACATTGTTTTTGACGTACATGGACTCGCGGTCCAGCAGGGCCATGGTGGTGATCTGACCGTTGGTCCTGTTGATCTTCAGCCAGTTAGCTGGGTCTGACAGCTTGGAGTACCTGCACACACACGCACACACACACACACACACACACACACACACACACACACACACACACACACACACACACACACACATGCGGAGGCAGAGAGAAAGCAGATACTTCATTAAACCCACACATAAATATACAGAAACATATTCTGCACATTAACAGCCAACTGTTACTTGAATTCCAGCAGCTCTGAATCTTTTATTTGTAGATTCAAAGTACCCATTATCAAGTTGAATGTTCATTACCATAATAAGCAATACCAGCCAAGCACCTTTGAAATATTACAGTGACATGGAGAGCGGAACATATGTTCACCGGGCTTATCATAGCAGCAGCTCATTAGCATGAAGACCGATGAAAACCTGAACCCATATGCAGAATGGCAAAGCAGCACTCTTAACAACTCCGCTGCTCTTTGTACCCACACAACCGCCACGGCGGCTCTCATCACCATCACCGGTCGTGACATCAACGGAGTGGAAAGTGACAGCTGCAATTAAAGTCTATAAATCCCATTAACAACTATGGCGAGACTTAACAAGTGACCGAGTGAAGGAAGTGCTTCACTTTCAGGAGTAATGAGAGACAGTTAATTGTTGACAAGCGAGAAGTCTCACCGGTAAGTATGTGGTCAGCGTGTCGCCACGGCGACGGGAGGTGGAGGTTAGAGACACGAGCGCAGAGAGAGGAAAAGTGAGAGATCAGAGGCGAGTTTCTGAATGTAAGCACGGGTGGTGGAGAACGTGATGAGGGGGAAAGGGGGCTTAATTAAAGCAGTGCGTTGGAGGCTGACACTGGTTAGCCAGACTCACAGGCATGGAGTGAAACTAATTCCACCTCCAGCTAAAGACACACAGTTCTGGACTAGTACACACTGAGCAAACAGACAGACAGAGAGACGTCTTGACAGACAGAGACAACCAACGTCACATTTTTGTAGTTTTTTTCAATGAGAGAATAAAATAAATAGACGAAAACAGATATAATTTCCGACGAAAGAGCTTGTCATGCAGTGTTTGTCAGGATCTGATGTTGCCCTGCAGGTTCGATTCCGGTGTTCGTGTGTCATGGATGGCACTCTCATCTCCTTCCTGTGCCAACGAGATGTCACCTCCTGCTGTCTTCATCTGAAGCTCTGGAGCAAAGTGTCTCACTATACTTGTGACAACTGCTACAAAACTTCACCCTAATGTTGTATTTGGAGCCCTCAAACAGCTCAGAAACAAAGCCCATATTATTGCTCTATCAGCTTTAATACCTCATTTCCTTAGTGTTATGAGAACTGCTTGTAAACACGATTTTGATTTATTTAAATGTCTCAGATGTTGGCAACAGTTGCATTAATTCTGTTTGTCGTCTCAAAGAGCTCAGCTGTAAAACACGGTCAGCTACAACAGATTTTATATTCTCTATATCTGTGATTGGTGTTGACAGTGCTCTTTATTCAGCGCGTCCCCTCCCAAATCCCAAATGCAAAAGTCTATTTGAATTTCCCTTATCAGATTTTTTACAAGAGTTTGTTCATAAAAGGCTTAACAGGGAGTTTGACCTCTCTGGGGTGTGACTGAAAATAAACATAAGTAATGTCAATATAAAGGACAACATGTCTTTGAGAGTTTTGTCAAACACAATGAATATGTTCAAGCACAGGACATGTAACATAAAACATGAAATATTTTGGTGTAATAACCTTTCGATATTGCTGTTGTTATTTTTGCAGATACAGCAGAAGTGTCTCTGAGACCCCAAAACACGGAAGTAAAGTCAATGTAAACAAAACACAGTTAAGGTTAATCCAAATCCTAATTAGCTTGAACACTTATCTTAAAGGGATAGCTCGGATTATTTGAAGTGGAGTTGTATGAGGTACTCAGTAGTCAGTGTATTAGCTACAGTAGATGCTGGTCGGCACACCCCCAGTTTGGAGGAGCACAGAGGAGCACCAGCACTGAAGCTAAGCAATGTACTGCTGTGGACGGGGTCAACAGCAAAACATACATTAACCACCTCAAAAAAAAAATCAATGTCAGTTAAGTGTACACTATATTTTGAATATTTTCACTGCTTTACTTTGCTGTCAGACAGCCTTTTCTGATGGGAAACTGTTCTTAGATAAGCCAAATATTGCTCTGTCGCTCAACCACTCCACTGGCAAAATCAATCATTTTACCTTGAGGAACATGCAAGTTGCAGGTTTACAGCTGCCTCAAGTGGTTACTTTGTTTGTGTTTTTGTGTGAGCAATATTTGGCTTATATAAAGGTGGTTCCCATCGGAAAAGGCTGTCTGAACGCAAGGTAAAGTGGTGAAAATATTCTAAATATAGCATACACTTAAACTGATATTGATTTTTTTCAGGTGGTCAAATATGTTTTGCTGTCCATTGCTTAGCTTCCATGCTGGTACTCCTCTCTGCTTCTCCAAACTGAGGGTGTGTTGACTGCCATCAACTGCAGGTAATACACTGACTATTGATTAAATAACTTAAGTTCCTCATATAACCCAAGTTAAAATAATTAGAACTATCCCTTTAAACTCTCTAATAACTTTAACCTTTAAAGGGCACTTCTTTCACTCCTGATTGTACATATGGAGTTGGGTTTCCTCATGACTCAGCCATCACTCATAACATTTTGATCATTTAGGAGAAAGAGAGGATCTAATGAAAGATGTCATTCAGCTGCATTGTGGGAATTACAGTGCTGTTTCTGCCACATTGGCTGCACAGACATTGTGTAAATGTCAGGGTATCTCAGCCTGTGCTGCTTCCATTTTGACTGCTCTTTTTTAATCTGTCTCCTCTGAGTCTCCTAGCTTCATGGAAGTGCAACTTTAATCCTAAACCAAAGCCCTAAAGTGAAGTAGATGTAGAAGACCGACCAACATAGCCTCACATCACTCTGCAGGGCTAATATTCTAATACTAACATGAAATACACACAAACACACATAAATCAGCTCTTGCTGCCACTTAGATCACATCTAACAGCAAGTCAGTTGGCAAAGAGGCTCGGCCTCACATCATCTTCTCTGATAAATAAAAAAGCAAAAAAATCCAGAAACATAAAAAAAACAAAAGCTGGCTCCTTTCCCATCCACTGCTCACGCATAGGCCTTTCACTCATCCTCGGCGGGCACTTGTGTGCATCTTGGCGTGCCTTTTTTGAGTCTGCGGTTGTGCATTTCTGTGCCTTTTGTGTGTGCTTTAGTGAGGGGTTCAAGCGAGGTCACCCAAAGGGAATTCAGCAGCAGCAGCAGCAGCAAAGATGAGGCTGTCTGAGCATGAGCCGAGCGTCTGCTGGCAAGCTGCTTTGGAGAAGACAGCAGCTCTGAGGTGCCATCAATAACAGAGCCGCAGACTGACAGAGAAGAAAGTGACAGGGTCAGCGGGAGCGAGGGGGAGGGAGTGATGAGAGAAAAGGGAGTAAAAGAGGAGTTACGTCTCTCAAAGGGCAGAGGAGCCTGGTCCACTTAGTTTGCACGACATGTCTTTTTAGGAGGAGAGACCTGAGATGTGGATATTGCTTACTCTTCTGTACAGTATATATACGAGTACATCTCCCACTGCCGCCCTCGCCATCAATTCAGTAACATTTCCACCGGGTCCCTCGGTGAGAAGAGGCCGTCTCACTGACATTAAGAAAAATCAATCTCTCCCCGTTGACGCCGGCTATGGAGTGGAACGGTGCCGCTGGACCTCAGTGGGCATGTGGGAGTTTGTATCACGCAGGGTCGATGCCTGGATGGCATGGTGCCCGCTGCATGTCATCCCAGTTAGGGAAGGATGGAGGGAGGGATCAATGAGGAGGAAGAGAAGAAGGACGTAGGGATTTTCAAGAGGGCAGGCAAGACAGTGTCCAACTCATTACAGGATGACCTCTTCACACTGGTCGCCTGGCAACCGGGAGGTAACTGGAGCTCGGGATGTGGGCGACGGGGTTGGTGGAGAATGTCACTCAGAGAGGGACAAACTGTGAAGGAAGCGCCTGCCATGGAGTTAACACTGTGACACTGTGACTCAGTGAGAGACAAAATACTGGAAATTCCTCACTACATTTCTAACTCGAACCATCAAGGGTTCTTTGGTTTGTCACCATAAGGAGAACCCTTTTTCGGTTCCTAGTAGAACCTTTTATAAAGGAAGCCTTTCAGAGGATTCTATCTAGAACCCTAGATAGAGGGTTATACGTAGAACCATCTGTGAAAGGTTTCACCAAGAACTTGCTATAAGAGGTTCTACAGACAACCTTTCTATGGTCTAATGGTTTCCACCAAAACCCTCTCTAGGGTTTCTATCCAGAAACCTTTCCACTTTCTAAGGGTGCCGACAAGAACCCATCATGGGGGTTGTACTAAGAACCTTTTTATATTCCAAGGCTTTATATCTAGAACCCACCATGGTGGTTCTGCCGAGAACCTTTATACATTATGGTACATTATGAAAGAGTTCTTCATGGATTTCAACAATCCTTGAAGAACTCTCTTTTCAAAAGGGTTCTTTGACATTTAGAAATCCCCCAAAACTGTTGACAGTGAGCTGTGAAGCTGATTTGTCATTATTTTGGTGCTTGAAAGTGAAGTGGTTGCAAATGAAAATATTAAATTATTAATCGTTATTCACTTTCACTTCAAGAAGTTCACTCAACAGTTTTTAAAATTCAATATTTTGGAGGTTCTAAAAATCAAAGTTAATCTGAAGAAGAAAAGTAAATGATCCCCACAAAATATTACTGAATGCTAAAACCTTTTCAAAACATACATTTGAGTTATGCTCAAATCTCAAATCTCATCTATTTAAATAAGTTGTGTTTTGCATTTTCTCAAAAATACAACACAAACTACAATAAATAAGTAAACAAAAACCCAAAGAAATAAATACATAAATAAATAAACAAATACATTCATACTGTAAACATGCTTCAGTGATCATCTTCAAGTGTGTCTAAAAACAAAATAGAAACATTATAGCATGGAACAAATATTATAATATATCAATTAGTTATTTAATCTCTCCTATATTTGATTAAAGCTACTCGTGTCATATAACAATAGACACTTCTTCTCATCTCCTCATTAAATGATCTTGTTTTTAATTTGTTTCTGAAATTGTGACCTTTGTCTTTATTACTTGTGTCACTCGGTGTAATTAGTTTCTTTGAATGTTGTTTGCATTTACAGTAGAAGATTTTATAACTGGCAACGGGAAAAACATCCTGGCATGAGAAAATGTATTACGGTGTGTAAACACAAGTAAAAAAGAAAAAGAAATTAATCTTTCATGTAAACACTTTAAAGTTGTTATTGTCAATATTTTTAAACTAACAATAACTACATTTACACCCATTTTCTACTATTATTCAGAATATGACAATATTCTGAATTTGACAGAGGTCATGTAAACAGCATATTCTCATCTTTATTTTCTTTATTCTGAATGTACATTTTCCGATGAAGACATGTGGGATATTATTTATCTTTTAGGAGCATTTTTAGGCATGTATACAGCGTATTTGGACAACGTGTCCACGTGTAATATTAGGGGAATTCATTCATTGTCATTATCCATGTAAACAGCTTAGTAGGAATATTGTCTTTTTCAGGATGAAGGCAAAACTGGGATATTTTGAGCGTGTAAATGTAGTCAATGATCACAAATGACTACACGTGAGTGAAAGGTGTTGCTTTGTGATGTACCCAGAGATAATTATCACCAGACTGCAGTTCACCTCAGCTCTACACTGAGTTTTACCACCTGCGACTTAAGTGTTTTGGTTCACAAACACACACACACAATACTCCCATCAACCTCATTTTCAGCCAAAGCAGGGAGCTGTTTTCAGGCAAAATGCTTTAAATAGCTCACTGTAAGCTACCAAAGAGCACCAGATAGCAGACAGAAAAAGTTAGCGACGAGCTGGTGATCATAGAGGAGCCAGATCACTCCTGCAGGACTAAAACAGAGCCAACAGGAGACTGAATATTGGGCTTAAATGTTGCTCTTTGTCTGTTGGATACACAAATACACCACATCACAGCTTGTTTGCTCCCCACACGTGGCCAAAAAGTCAATTAATGCAGTATTAAAGATCATTTCAACGGGATTTTAGCATTTCAGGTGAAAACGGTCCTGTCAGAATAAGCAGATCTGGACATTACAAGTGTACTAACATTACATTCAACAACAACCTTCCATTCTGTGATGTCTTTTAACTTTAATTCTCCCGAATGGAGTTCCTGCAGATGTCAGAGGCATGTTTCACAGCTGCTTTATTCTGTCATTCCAGTTTTTCATTATTTTATCAATCAATTTCTTCCTAATGGCCTCATATCATTGTGTTCTGTTCCTTTTTTAATCAGTGTTTTTTAAAATACCATTGTGTTTGGGAACAGTAACACTTAACACTAAGGGTACATTAATTAACATTAGTTAATACAGTAATAAGCATTAATAACAGGTAATTAATAGTTAACTCATGTGTCCAGTAATCATATACTAATGTTCATGTTAGCTATGGTACTAAGTCCTACATTACAATAGTTAATTAAGATGTTGTTAACATTATTTAATACCATAATAAGCATTAACCAACAGTAAATTGGCATGATAATAAGCTTTAAGTAACATTAAAAAATGTCTCTTGTAAATATTTATTAAAGGTTTACATGTTAATCAGGATAAACTTAATTAATAGAACTTTTATTTTAAAGTCTTACTGACAGAACTACATATTTATTCAGTACATTTCATGTATCACACACACATTTCCTCATGTGCTCTGTCTATTTTCATTTTACACAAAATTTACAGAAATTTACTATAATTTTCCTAAAATAGCAACAACCATTTTTTTTCTGCAAAATTAAATTAGTTACATAACTACTGTAGCGACACCTGCAAGCGAGTTCAGACAGTCAACTCGAGCTGCACCGCAGTCACACATGACGGGCCTCACTCTCTGTAGTACAAACCAAACGCACCCTTCCAATCTGGCGGTTTATTTAAACTGCTAAAACCTCCCATCTCTCCCTCTGCCTCTCAAGGCTATTGCTGCTTTGCATCAGCGTCACTGCCTGCTCATTCAGCCCCACCGCCACCCCAGCATCCACCTGCAGGCTCCGGCAGGGGGTCCAAGATATTTGTTCATCCGTCCTCAATATCTCTATGTAAACAGAATCTGCGAGGAGTGATGAGGTCGGAGCCCAGACGCCAAATTCTAACTACGTTCTGCTGCTGCAATAAACACTCTAAAACATGAGCTGTCTCACTGAAATAATGTTATAATAAAGAATCAAGTTACATTTTGCTATGATGGTTGTTTTATAACCTAGTAGTTTATCTCTGGGGTCCTCAGAGACCCAGCTGGTCGCCCTCGCATGGAAATTATGATGGCAGGATGGGGGTTGCAGTACCTGACAATCTGGTGGATGAAGTGGTCAGGGTCCTGAGCAGCGAACACGGTGAGAGTGGTCCCTGCCGGCACGCCCTCCTCAAAGCGGATCGTCTTGGGGTTGACGGGGAAGACGGGCGGCTCGTTCACATCCTGGACTGAAATGGTGACTCCCGCTGTGGACTGGAGCGAGGACTGGATGCCGCTGGCCAGGTGGGCCTGGTTGGACACCACCACGGTCAGCATGAAGGCACGATTCATCTCGAAATCAACCGGCTGGAGAAGAAACAATGAGGGAGGAGAGAGGAGTTATAGAAAGATGAGAGGAGGGAGGAAAATGAGTGTAGCTGATTGCAAGATTGGTTCTGACTGTGCTCCAATTTGAGAAATGACATATAATTCAGTGAAAACAATGTGAGACCAAAGCACTCAGTCATCAACATCTGGCACTTCAGAACAGGTGGAAACAGACAAGATGCAGCGTTGAATAATAATGGAGAACAACTGTATGCTTTCATTTTTTAAAGAGCTAAATATGCCTTTGTTTCAAAAGCTGTTTTTGCTTATTTGTGGATGATAATACCCAAATCTATACATGTAAAAATGAGTATCATGATTAACCCTGAGGGTTTTTTACACTAAATCACAGCTTAATATACCCATACATTTCCTATTGTAATATTGGCTGATACATTTATTTTATCTATCAAGCCACTTTCTGTTCTTCAAAAATGGTACACTGCAAAAATGAAAAAACTGAGAAAACTCAAAATTTCACCGCAACTTGCTTCAATAAATGTTTGAGTTCTGAGCCCAAGTCAAACTTGTAGGTTTTGATAAAAGTTTTGTGGTTTGTTGAGATTATTTATTTTACTTTTTTAGGTAAACATAAAATTTTAGAAAGCTCCAAAAATGTATTTAAGAAATTGCTAAGTAAACTAACTGAAGTGAAAGTGAATAATGGTTAATAATTTCATATTTTCACTTGCAACCATTTAACTTTTAAGCACCAAAATAATGACAAATCACATTCATAGCTCACTGTGAACAGTTTTTAAACTACAATTTTTTCTAAAGCTCAGAGATTCAAGTTCATCTAAAAATGAAAAGTAAATTATTTCAAAACAAGATTATAAGTTGGAAAAACTTTGTTTATTATATTTCAAAACTTAAGAGTTTGAGTTTGATTCAAAAATCTACTGAAGGCAGCTTACTTTTCTTATGATAAACTTGAAGTTTTTGAAACCCCCTAAAAAGCTGAGTTTGCCATTATTTGGGTGCCTGAAAAGATGCTTTTAACTGAAACTATTTTAGTATCCATTATTCACTTTCACAAGAGGAAAAGTAAATTATCTCAAGCAAAAGATTTGTAGTTGGTAAAAAGTTTTCAAAATTTAAGCATTTGAGTTGGGCTCAAAACTCAGAAATCTATTGCAGCAACTGTTTTGTTAGCTGAAAATTTAATACATGCTTGACATGAATTGATTTCAAGGATGTGAGTTCATTAATAAAGGTGTTCCTAACAACAACAGTATGCCTAAAGTTTTCTGGAAATATTTTCAGTTCAATTCAGATCATCACTCCTATAAAAGCAGACAGTCTAGTCTTCTTCTCATTCCCATGTTAAAACTTGTCTGCCAGCCGTCAGCCAATTTTCTGTACAATATTTAGGACCCATTTTGAGCTGTGATGTTAATCAGCTCCCACGTCAGTCCCTGTCAGTGTTCAGAAAAACATTTGAAAAGCACTTTTTCAGAAAACTTGTATTAGTTAAAGTTTTTTTTTTTGAGTTCATTGTTTAGTTTGGTAAGATTATTGTTCTTACTTTTTCTTATTATTTTTTTCTATTTCTGTTTCTGCTTTTCTGTTTTCTTTTACTGTTTACTGTTTTACTCATCTTTGTGAGAACTACTGTATAAAAAACAGGTTATTAGGATTTGAAATTAATATTTAGACTCAAAATCATAATCAGTAGTTGGAGTTGTGTTTTGATTACTCCAATTTATAACTGGGAGACATCCATGATAATTCTTTGCATATTGTTGTTATTATTTATATTGTTTTTTAAATGTCTTTTTATATGTCCTATAAATCCAATCAGATATCAGGACACATGTAGTGAGGCTGAATGTACAGTCTCATTTTTACCTTGACCACCGTCAGCATGCCCTCGTTGGTGATGGGGTTAGTACGGATGGTGAAGTGTCCGGACGGGTCTCCGCTGACGATGCGGTAGACTGCGTTCCAGTTTGGACTGTGGGGCTGATCCCTGTCCACCACCGTCAGGTTGGTCACCACCACGTTCACCTTGTTCTCTGGCACCTCCCCTGAAAACTACAGATCAGGAAGGGAGGAGAGGAGGAGGGGAGGGAGGAAGGGAGGGGAGGTGACAGTAGGGAGGATGGGAGAGATAACAATTATGCTGATGTTGTTCCAGCAGTCGGCTAATGCATGTTAATAAGTTGATTTATTGAGATTCTAAACATTTGCTCGTGCCGTCATCAATCTCTAAGCATTTTCCATAATCATTCTTATGAAAACAAAGTGCTTTTAGGGTCACGCCAGTAATGCTCATTACACTAAAACATGAGTGGAAGCAAACAAATGAGGGAGAAATTAAAAAAGACACTCTTAAAAATAAAGATGCTAACTAGAACCATAAAGAGTTCTTCAGCTTGTCGCCATAGGAGAACCTTTTAGGTCTGTGGTAGAACCAAAGGTTTCACTCTGAACCATTTCAGAGAATTCTATCTAGAACCCAACATGAAGGTTATAACCAGAACCCCTGTGAGAGCTTTTACAGAGAACCTTTCTATGTTGTAACGGTTCCACACAGAAGTTTTGTCCAGAAACCTTTTCACCCTCTAAGGACAAGAACCCACAGGCGGTTCTACAAATGATCTTTTTATATTCCTTTTTTTATTATCTACAGCACTCAGTGGGTTCTACTAAGAACGGTTTTATCTTGAACATAATAAGGGGGTTCTACAGGGAACCTTTTTATGTTCCAATGGGTTTTATCTAGAATATACTCAGGGGGTTCTGGAACACTTTTGTATTATGGTACAAAGAATTGACATACCCTTGACAAAAGAGTTCTTCGAGGATCTCAACAAATCTTTGAAGAACTCTGTCTTCCAAAAAGGGCTCTTTGGATGAAATGTGTTCTTGATGGAACCCTTAGTTTTACAAAGAACTCTTGATAAATGCTTTCTTTAAAAAAGGGTTCTTTGGAAGCAAATGGAACCCTGTTGGAACCCTAATTTCTAAGAGTGTCTGAAGAGCAGAAAGAGACATATTTGTTTAAATGTGGATAAGAGAGAATCATATCTTCCATTATGTTAATGCTGTCCTTTATTCCACTCCATGTCTGCTCACATGAAACTCATTATTTGAACTAATGGATTTGTTCAATTAAGTGTTTACCCATTTAATTTAGATTCTGTGCATTCACCAAATCTAGGTCTTAATAAGCAATTAGATAAGTACTGTAATTAAGGCAGCGGTAGAAATAATCTTTGGCTAATGATCTTCATTATACTGCAATCTGAAACAACTCCCCTCTGAACTAACTCTGCAGGAAACTTGGTGACAGCTGCAGAGCCCCAAGAAGAATTTGCAGCGCGATGGGATACACGTCTTTCTCTATGGGGATTTATGTGGCTACAGAGGGATGGGCACTCAAAGGTAGAGACACACACACCCACACATCCACGCTAAAAGCTCTCATTGTCAGACGATAATCCGTGTTTCCTCTTGTGAAGCGTTAACTTGTTTATGGCGTGTGTCTGCCAGCTGCTGTTCACTTTAATGGCTTCATCATCGTGGGACTGAAGCAGCGTCCAAACCGCTCGATTCCTCTTTTCCTCTTCTTTCCCTCCCTCCTTGTGCCCTCTCCTCCTATCCCCCGCAGTACGACCAGGCTGATAAGCACAGAACAAATTAAATATGCACTCTCAGTCTCTGGTGTGTGGGCTCCTCCATTTCATTTTCACCCCGAGCTTTAGCACAAACACCACCACAAACCTTCCAAGCTTGTTTGGGCCGCGCTGTCAGGCAGCCAAATGGAATATGCTCTCTCAGAGGCACACACAATGGTGCTGACTGTAGGGGAGGATGCTTCCAAAATGGCCACTCTCTCTAAAATGCAATGTGGACCCATTGATAAGCCACCGGAGACACAGACTTTTGAGTTTCTGAAGGATTTTGTAGTTACAGAGAAAAACTGCAAATAAGAATCAATTATAGGTAATCGTCAGATGGAACACCCTTCACCAGTGAGTGTAAAATGGGGCAAAAATAAAAGGAATCATTAAATTTTCATTTGAGTTGTTTTGTCACAAAAGGCTTTTGTCAGTATTATGGATTCTGGCTTTACAGGGCTTTATAAACAAACTTTATGTGCTTTGCCTTTTTAAACATTTAACAAGAACTTTTATTGAGGAAAATCTGAGGAACAGTCAGAGCCTATTCAGCAACATTAGGTGAAGACACATTGTCAAGATCAAAACAAAATGCCTTTGAACATCATTTGTATGCTGGTGCCGTGGGCACAAATGACTGTTAGGATATAATGGTGAATACTAAAACATATAGAGGTGGAATTTATGAATCACTTTCCTGATTCAAATTGTTTATTTTAGCTCAGGTTAAGGAGTTAGTGTTTGTTCACTTTTTCTATAAACTAATCGATCACATCGCTGTTTTTAATGCGTACAACAGTCAGTGAAGGCATCAGTGTTCATACAGCCGTGACATTTATCACTGATTCTGACTGACCTACAGTCAGCAGAACATTCAGTCTGCTCATAGTTAAGCTAAAACAATCGGTTCAGTAAAAAAAACTTTTACAAGCACTGTTAAGTTTGTGGTATGCTAATGGCCAGGGCAGAAATTTCACAACAGCCACGACACCCATCGCCATCGTGCCCCCTTAGTTTGGCCTTATGCCCCTTAAAAAAAAAGATCAGCCCTGCAGCCACAGCGCCCCGCCCACACTGTCCCAGCTGATTTAGCAGTTTTCTCCTCTTCGTCTTTCCTGTCGATATGATTTGTAGACAACAGTGTCTTTTGTTGAGATTCTGGTTGGACAGAATCAAGTGAAACGCTGCACACATAACCAGCGGTGGGTTCGATTTCATGTCTGGTATGAATTGCTGGAAATCTGGGCTGTTTAAGTGTGATGAAGATTCACATCAGAAAAGGCTCAAGACAAGCACGAGAAAGGGAGGGTGTGAAAATGGACAGAAATGTCAACGTGATATAAACCCTCATGTTACTCTGCAATTCTGTGGTTTACTCTGCAGACTGGAGTCTATGTTAACCCTAACAAACAGCTAGGTCTGCGTTACTCATGCTCATGTCCTCTTTATTGTGCTGCTCTGCTGCTGTATGTGCTGTATGTGTCTATGGAAAACCATCATTGCCAATGTGATGAAAAATAAGACCCTGTCACTATATATTGAGGATGCCCTGTTACATCAAAATAATGAGCTATTTTGTAATCTCAAAATAACAAGAAACATTCTCAGTATTATTCCATGACTATTTTGGGAAAGTTTCTCCTTATCTTAAGATACCAATTCACTAAATATCACACACTGTTTAGTTTGTCAAGGTATCTATCCCTATTCATCCCTGTGCTTAGAACTGTACTTCAGTTTTTTTGCTAATATGTTGATATAAATACTGAATACAGATGAAGTTATCCTTAAGCCTTAAGTTAAATTCATTACTTTTGCAGACTTAAAATCATTGTTTTATTTGATGACCTTGTTGCTCTGGCATTTCACCCATGTATCTGCCAAAGGTCAAGAAGCCTTGCCCTCAAAATGATGAAATTCCAGGCTTGGCAATGCCCCAGCAGCCTGTTATTTGAACATACACGACAACATGCAATATGCAGTGTGATTGTTTCTGTGGTTTTCTTGGTCTTTTTAATAAGATTTTACCTACAAAGTAATGTATTGCCTATGAAAGCAGAGGTAACCACTGTCCTTCGAGCCACCAGTGAACTACTGATATGAGTATCAGTTAACTTTCAAGATTCTGTGTTTAAAGACTCTCGAAAACCTCTCAAAACAAAGCGTAATAGTTGCACATGTAGAAGAGAAGAGTCGTGAAGTTAGCTACTAAGTTACCAGACCAAGTTAAAAAAAAAAGTAGCTGCAGAACTCTGAGTGGGCTGAATTGAAAAAGGTTGCAGTTTATAACTTACAAATGTAGTTTTCCTTTTGTAAAATAATGTTCTTGTTTCTTTCAAAGGTTACATGGCCTAGCTTAAAAAACGTAGGCAGACAAAACTTCATGTGCGGGAGGTGTGATAGGATCAATGTGGGCCAACATTTGTTGACCCTGCAGAGAAATCTAACTTTTATAGCTTCATCACTCAAAGCACAAGCATCATCACTGACACGTTATGTCAGGGTCTTGTTTAATGAACCTCCACCAAGTCAATACATTACATGTGTATGAAGGTCAGCCCCAAACAAAACCCAGCTGACACAGGGTCACTTATGCCCAATCATTTGTGATTATTGCTTTTCATGTCATCAGGTGTCTACAGATCAGCCTTCAAATGTTTGAGCTGCGGTCCAGCCAGGAGGAATTAGTAAAGAAAATGAATCTGCGTCAGGATGTACGGCGCAGTGAGGGGAATCTACCGCCTCACTGAAAACTGACTTAGCGAATGAAAATATTCCATTCTAGACAGCAGAGCACCAGCTGAACAAATCTAAATGAGCTCATCCTTTCCTTTATGGGGTGTTGAAAACAACACCAAATGGTAATGACAGCATTACACAGGAATGACAGACTCCTACTAATATCAGACTGACATCAGTCCACTTAAGACGGCTGTTATGTCTTCACTATGGTGTAATAAAGGTATAGCTACTGGCAACAGGCGTCTACGCTCGCTCTCATTTTTCATGTTGTACAGACATATCATGCTGCTTTCCCAGCAGCTCTATTTTAACACAAATCAAAGTCGAGGAGTGGGAAGCAGAGGAAAGTGGTGAATGGCACTCCAACTCTTTCAGGTATTTAGAAGCTAGACGCCGCCGCAGCTCTACAGGTGAATCACAAATAGCACTCAGCGCTCATTCAGATCTGCGCGTCTGTGTGTCTACGAGTTCAAGCTTTCAATCCCACAAGTCTCCCAAGCAACACTCCTGCTCGTCATCAGAGTTCGCTGAATGAAACCACTGGCTGCTCTCTAGCAGGGGTGTGATACACTTGATTAGATAGATTTTGGCAAGTACCATTGTCTTTTTGTTATCACATAATGATTAACATTGCACTAACATAGCGCGCCCAGGCCCATGTGGTGATATGAATAAAACATTTGTCTTTTTCAAAAAAATTAGATGCTATATATCAGCTTGGTTTACACCCCCTCAAGCAATTTCACTTAATTAGCGTGCATATGTTTTCTCTATGCCTCCCGTAAAGAGCAATGAATTCTTCTCTTGCCTGTCATGCACAAATAATTACTGAACTGCTGCAAGTCTAGTTGCTTGTGTGGGAAGCAAAACAAAAAGTAGAGATTGACAAAGCAGTGGAAATGGCAGCTGGTGAAGAACAATTGCTCTGCCGTGGATGTTTCATGTGAGAGTGTGTGGATGTTTGTCTCTAAGTGAAGGACATACAACAAAAACAAATTTTTTATTCATTTTTATTCATTACCTTCTTTGAGTCACGCAGAAATACGGGCAACTGTTCCTTTACAAGCTCAGGCAAAGTGTACAGTCATTTCCTCAGGAGGGTTGCAGGGAAAGTAATGAGGCCCTGAACAGACGATAAACATTTTTCACAGCCTGTGTGAGAGCACACATGTACAGTATGTGCACGTCTCAGGGCTGGGCGATATGGCTTCTAGAGCCAGACAGATACTGGATTTTTGGGGCTGATGTGGATCAATGAGTAAAAAAAATCAGATACTGATATATTGGCAGATATTCTTTATTTATGCAAATGTATGTAATAATTGGGAATAACTGTAAATTAAAAAAACTGCTTGAATTAAGGATCAAATATGCATAAATTGCTGCCTATATAGGGTTCTGTGTTAGTGTTTGTTTTTTTTTTTTTTTACATGCCTGGTTGGTCAAGTGGCTCAGCAATATACTTGTCCAAAGTCAGTTTTGACTTGCCCCTGTACAAATTGTTTTATTTATTAGTTTGTATTAAACAACAACAATGATTCAAGTCAGTTCTCATGTTTAAGGAATGTCTCTAAAATGTCAGAAAATAGTGAAAAATGTGATTTCTTTACTTCTCTTTTGTGGCTTTTGACAAATAAGGTCTATTAATTTGGGTGGAAATTAAACAAATTCCAAAATATACCATTATTATCACAATTTTAGTGTGCTTTTGTGTCTGTTCGGGATTATGATTGTATAAAATATCGAGATATTAATGAGACAAGTTTGTGATATTTATTTTGGGAAGTATTTCTTATATTGATTGAAAAATAAAAAGAATCTTCAGAATAATTGAACCACTAGTTATTAGATTAGTCAGCTAATCAAAGATTACATTAATCATTAAAACAAATCACTAGGTGCAACCCTAATCTAGTCTCATACCACGATATTGATATAATGTATATTGGCCAGCCCTAGCAAGTCTCACCACTATTTACTGTATATGTAAATGTGTTTCTGTGTGTCTGTTCAAGCACAGCATGTCCATTTCTCTGGCTAGCGGGAGGACTGTGGTCCAGAGCTCCTCCCCAGCGAAGAGCGCTGACGGAGCCAGCACCACAGACGGGGGACAGAGCAGTTCTGAGCGGAGCGGCAGCCTTGTTCGGTGAGCTCTACCCCTGACAGCTGGGGAGCTCTTATCAGAGCATGCAGCTGGAACTGTACTGGCACGCACGCTGCCGACGGCCCCGCCGAGGAGACGGGGATCACAGTGTGTGACGCTGACACACTGCTTGCTCTGCCTCTGAGCTCGGCTGCAGACAGCATCTGTCTCTCTCTGGAATCTCAGAAATCCAAGCGCTCACATAAAGAGCAGCTACAATCCTGTAGGTCTGTCAAGCTGCGGTCAGCGTTTGATTCGATTCTACCACCAGGCTGGGAAGAGAGAATACAAGCTATATGTGGGGAAAGATGCAGGAACTTTTTATTTAAAATCATAAGTTAAGATAAGGCGAAGCAAAGACCAATCTGACACTGCAGAAACAAATTGTAACTAACTTTAGGAACCCCCTTTTTTTTTAATCTAACTTCATCCTAAATACTCAATCTAACATCGCTTATCAACTTTTATGTCTGTTTCCCAGCAACCAGCACTGCTTCTTACATATCGCTGAGCCAAACAACTTTGAAGCTGTTGTTATTAATAATTGAAACACACTGATACTTAACAAAAACTAACTTGGGAGATAAAAGAAACAGAGTGGTTTAAGATTAGGCACAGTTTCCACTGTACCGAGCATCCGTTGTGTAAAAGCAATAAAAGAGCAGCCATAGCTAACACTAGCATTAGCGACTATTAGTGAACACTACAGTTAATATTGTTATTTAGTGTCGGGTAAGTTACTAAGTAATTACTTTAATTGTTACTTGGTATCAAAAGTAATTAATTACACTACTCGTTATATTATGATATTATTTTCGTACCTTGCCGGCAGCCTTGTCACACTCACAGAAAGTCTGTGGTGGAAACAATAGTCTAGCTCTCTGACCGTGGCCTTCAAATGAGATCCCATCACCACAAACTCAAAATAATGATAACACTTCCACTTGTGGAAAGTACCTCTCTCTCCCTCTCTCACATCCTCCATTCTTCCATAAGCTTTTCGGCTAGCAGCTGACAGGACCGGTCGCACATATGTCATCATAAGATACTAGGTCAAAAAGTAACTCAGTAACTCAGAATTAGTTTGATTGGCAACTGTTGGGTAAAATAATAAAATTACACCAGTATATTACTGAGTAATGCATTACAGCCCAATACTAGTTAGCTACTGTTAGTGAATGCTATGTTAGCTTTGGTTAGTGAACACTACCGTTAGCTTTAGGTAATTAGCTTCTGTTAATGAACACTACCATTAGCTACTGTTACTGAACACCACGGTTAGGTATTGTTAATGAATGCTACTGTTAGCTTCTGTTAATCAAAACTACCATTAGCTACTGTTAGTGAACGCTATTGTTATGAACGCTACAGTTAACAAATGCTGCTGTTTGCTTTTGTTTATGAATTCATAGAAAGGGTTGTTGTAGGCAACTGGTAGGGTTCTTGAAGACATTCTCTTCAGTTCTGACTAGTTAGTATTTAACCTCTGTGGGGTCATTACCACCTTGAGAGGCATGTGACTCATGTACCCACCCCTCCATTGAGTAAGGGCCACCTGGAGAAAGGTGTGAACGGGAGTCATTAAGCTCACTTGTGTTTCGTTGACTCACCCTGCCATCATGTGAGTTGGTAGAGTCACATGAGTGTAGCTGGGAAGTGATCTTAAGACTGTATTGTATGCGGCAGATAGATTATGTCACACACCTTCTCCTTGGTTGTTCCAGGTTAACAAAAATGGCTTCTTTACTCCTCTCTCACACTATCTGTCTTCCCTGGCCAAAATTTGAAACTTGTTGTCTTCAAAGGAATGTCCCTTGGCCTTAAGGTTAGCTATGTTATGTAGACAGTAAGTAACCTAGCTCCTACTACAGATGTAAAAGTGTTTTCATCTGTAATGCCCTTTTCCCTAAATCACAATGGGTATTTAACAATTAAGATAGGATCTGTAAACTAGGACGTTTCTGTAATCCTGCATCAGAAACCTAAAAGCATCCCTGCATACATGCACAGCAGTCACTCTGGGTTCCGCTTTCAGTTCCATCATCAGTAAGTACACATACAGTAACCATCATTCTCAAAAACAAACTGCTCCCTACCTAACCACACACACTGCCATAGTTAAGTAGGGCAGCTGTGCCAGCGTGGCTCCCTGTCAGACCAATGTGGAGGTATCAGGGACCAGGGCCAGATGCCTGCAGACAAACCCTGGCCACCAGAGGCCCTCCTGGCAGGGAGCGCACGCAGAGAGCAGAGCAGGGAGGAGCACACCTCCCATCACCTAAACTGATCCTGATCTCACTTTCAGTCACACTATCTTTTTCTGTCTCTCCATATGCACAGTGTTTCTTTATCTGTCGCTGTGTTGTTTATACCTGTCCTTATCCTGTGTACATCTTTGTCAGCCGCTGTGTACACGTTCTCCTCATCTCAATGTTCTCTGAAAACATATTTCAGTTGAGCTCCTCTTGTATGATTGTTGTCTTTGACAGGGACTAGATAATGTATTTTCTAATAATATCTCTGACAGCAGTCTTTCTTTCTTTGGAGGTCTGTGTGACCTGTTCTGCCTAAGAATAAAATGCATTCATGTGCTATATGGAGCACAAGGACCACGGAGTAGCATGGCAACTAAATGAGCAATTGTTAATGAGTGATACAGGGTCAAGAGGTGAAATAATTTCATGGAGTTTGACCTCTTAAATCCCTCTTTAGGCATAGAGATTATTCATTCTTTCATTCTTTATAAGTGCTGTACAAAAATTATAAGGGTTGGTACAGTGGCTGAATCTTTTGTATTACTTTGTTGTACTATTTTAACCACTTGACATTAAAAATAAAGGAAAAAATCAATATCCTCCTCTAAATATCTTTAAATAATATATTTATAGCAAACAACAAAATGGTGAAAATACAGCAAACCTTGATTTTTTAATAAAGAGCTATTCAATAAATGTTAATGACAGCTGATTTTGATGAGAAAAATAAAGCCCTTATACAGAGGGAGGGCTGTTATATTCTGCATATTTCTTAAGAGCACTTTTACATTCTGTGGCAAATAAAAAATGCATCTTGTTGATGTAAACACAGATCTGTATGGGAAAGTTCAGGACTCACCGTTCTGACTGTCAGCTCTGGGGGATTGTCATTGATGTCCGTAATGCTGATCAGGGCTGTGGCTGTGTTGGACAAGCCAAAGTTCAAGTTGCCCTCCATGTCGGTGGCCTGAACAATTATGGTGTACTGGGACACTTTCTGTAAAAAGATAAAGAGAAAACATACTCATCATTTAGTTGCATGCTGGAATTACCTCATACACAGGAATCAATCAACAAATAAATCATTTTTTCATGTGACAGTGACATAGTGAGCCATATCAATGAATACAAAAAATGAATGCATGAATGAAATTGCCCCAACTATCAGCCAAGCATACATACATCTTCCCTTCTTCCACAGGAGACAGGACAACTGGAGTATGTTAGAACACCTTATTTTCTCAATAACAGATAGTAAACTGCACACACACACACGGACAGACAAACATACTTGCAGGGAGGGAGCAATGTGTTGGTAAAAGGCCCATCCATTATTGCCTTAAAGTCTTGGCTTTCCGCTGTGGGAACAGACCTGGATCATCACTCATTTTAATGGAGGCTCTGCCACTTTAAGATGCAGCACAGTGCTGCAGATAATACCAGGAGGTGGACGGGCCGCACTTAGTCCAGTTACAGTGAGGGGGAGTCACCCCAGAGTGTACTGCAGCACAAACTGCAATATTACGGCACCACAGCAAGAGAGCCCAACCCATATATTGGTCGACTAATATTGTCTGCCCAATATTGGCCTGTCACCAATCAATCAGTCTGCATAAATGTTGTCCAAATGCCTCTATATGACAACTTCTTTTTACACAGAACATGATGCAGATTGTTTTTTATTTGTTAGCTTTTTAGGTAGGTATTTTCTGTATACTTGATCCTTTTTTGTTAATTCAGGTTTAGTATAATATATATATTTTACTCTATTTGTGTTTTTTTATTCATTGTTATCTGTGACTATTAAAAATATCAATATTATACATTCAATATCAATATATTCCTGTTGTGCAACAGTGTTAATCAATCTGTTTATATTTCATCTTGTTTATATTGTTCCTATTATTTCTATTTCATCTTGTTTATATTGTTCCTATTGTTTATATTTCATCTTGTTTATTTTGTTCCTATTGTTTCTATTTCATCTTGTTTATATTGTTCTTAATGTTTCTATTTCATCTTGTTTATATTGTTCTTAATGTTTCTATTTCATCTTGTTTATATTGTTCTTAATGTTTATATTTCATCTTGTTTATATTGTTCCTATTGTTTTTATTTCATCTTGTTTAAAGTATGTTGTTCCTGCTGCTTATATTTCTTCTTATTTATATTATTTCTATTTTTATTTTTTTATTTCTTGTTTTTATTGTTCCTATTCTGTATATTGGTTTTGCTCTTGTAAAACTGTAAAATATCCAGCCTCAATTGCGTATGTTTGTCACAAGTGTTAACCACTTTTAAGGGATTATTGCAAAAAAAATGTGTGTTCATGTATATATGCTTTATTCTGTACATTAAATTATGTATAAAAAATATCAACTGATGTGTCGATATAGGAATTTTTTTGCTTCCTAATATCAGTATCAACATTGACAGCCCTATGAGAAACACGATCAGAAAACATTTGCTTTTGTTTGGACTCAGCTGAAAAACAAAGAGGCAGAGAGAGCGTGGATCCACAGCCCAGCGTTGTGCCGCTGTCCATGGTGCTGAAAGTTCAGTCTGTCCCCAGACTCCCCATTGGAAAGAGGACCGTCTCTGTGTGTCTGTCTAAGCCTGTCTGCTTTGTGGTCTTTTTCTCTTTCTATTAATCCATCTGGCTCGAACCTCCACTGTGCCAAAGCAATAGGAGAGCGTGAGAGAATGAAAGTCAAGGACAGGCCAGTGTTCTGCGCGCAGGGCCTACTGATTTGTTCAGCATCTGCAATGTGTATTGTCAATGGTCTAATGTTGAGTTTGTTGCTAGGCTGGATTCGTCGTATTCACCCCGGGGTCACGCTTTCTAACGACTTGACGGCCAGTGGCACTGATGTCAGAGACTGCCTGGAGGTACGAGAACAAACCGAGGCAGAGGTCTTGTAGGTGTAGACGGGGGAGTTATTGCTTGCTTCTTAGGTGGCTGCTTCTTTATTTCTTTGAGCTATGTCTCTTTTTCCCTTTTTTCTTCTTTGGTTTATTCTGTTCTCTTTGTTAACTCACATTCTGTGCTTCTTTTGATCTCTTGCTATCTTTCTCATCACATCTTGGTCGCTCAATGTTCTCCGCCTGTCTGTTCTCTATCTTTCTATCTCTCTGTCTGTCTTTCTTTCTGCCAGTCTGTGTATCTCTATATCTCCTTTCTCCCTCCTACTCCTTTTTCTCAGCCGTGAAGGATGCAGTTGATTGTTTGATCAGTCAAACCATTGAGGCCAGTTAAAAACACCCAGCTGGAGCCATTTAGCATCTCTCCAAGTCATTATGAAGTGCGCAGACATGTTAATCTGCACCAAACCAACCCTATTAATGAAAACTCAATACTGGCTGCCCTTTATTAGACTCATAATGAAATATCAATACCATCTCCCCTCATAGAGCGCTTCGGTAAATAGAGCCTCCAATGAATGTGTCTCTCTGCAGACTCATTTAGATCCAGTCACATACATCAATCTAGAAATAGCAGCAGATGGCTGTAGGAAGCTAATAGGCTTGAGCTTTGATGGACGCCTTTTTTTCCTCCAGTCAGGTGAAGAGGAATGAGTGGAGCTGAGCCAGCAGGTGGAGCTGTCACACAGTGGGAGGTGTGGCTGATGCGTCCATATCCTGCAGGGTTATATCACTCATCTGAGGGTAGTTGTGAGTTTATGGCCCTTCTAGTGCACACATACATATCCGTTAACGCTTCAGTGAGTGGGAACAGGTGGGACACTCAGGCTCTTACACTGGGGAAACACGTGCACGCACACACACCGAGCCAAGCACACTCTGCCGTCCAAAAGTGGCTGCCCGAACAAGCCAGTAAAGGGCTCTCTAATGAGTCCTATAGAAGTGCTGAACAGAAAATCTCTCTGTTAGATTAGAGTCCAGCGCTGGCAGGAAATACAACTTCTTGTCTCATGACCAACAGCCACAGCCCAGAGTCCCCCACAGGCCTCGAGCCTCACGGACTTAATCTGCAGAAGCCGAAAGCCATCAGAGGCCACAGAAACACCTGTACACAGAGCCCCGCCAACAATAAAACCCAATCCCTTTCTTCACGGACACTGAATTACGTAGTTTACCGCCCAACAGGCTGAAGAAAGGAATGGGAAAATGGCTTCAGGCTATCGATGTTAGCTACTCGATGAGTCAAGCCAAGCAGCCAGCTGGACAGGTGGAAAAAAAAAAAAAAAAAGAAACCTGGCTGCTGATGGTTTGTAAGCAAATGGACGTGTGCTCCAGTGAGACTTTGTTAGCAAGAACAAAGTAGGGGAAATAATGGTCTGAACGTGTAAGGCGATGTCGAACAAGAAAATGGAGAAGAGTGGTTTTCTGGCAAAACACGTACAGTGGTGAATTAATTATACCTGAGCTGAGTGTGCATTTTCACCACTCAAAGAGAGTAAAGAGAAAGAGGCCAGACAAGCGAGGGACTTGCTTTTACTCGTGTCGTTTGTGAATTGAGTTCCGGCCTCCCAGGCTCCTGCTGGCCGCAGTCATTAGTTTGTCACTTACAATCTGTCTCAAACAGCCAGCGACTCATGGCTAAAACTGTAGAGACCAAACTCCTTCCTTCCTTTGACTACACGCTCTCTGTTACCTCAGTGACCCCCAGTGTCACTGAGGGACCCCCGAGTGCAGCTTCGATGCAGTTCAGCTGAGATCACTTCAATTAAATTTACTCAATTTGATTTGATGCTATTTGATTCCACTTCATTATCCCTGCCAGGCGTAAGCCAAGAGGGGATTATACGCTCACTTCTGTGTGTGCATGAGTGAGTGTGTGCGTGTGTGATCAGCTGACCTGCATCTTGTCTGCACTTATCCTCAAATACTGCTAATACTACTACTCTAATACTACTTTACCAATACCACATATAAAGTAATCAGTTACTAGGGAAAGTAACTTTTTGCCATATTTTTGAATATCTTATTTAAGTAATTTCAGTATTTTCTTCAACTGACACTAATTCTGTGCTGTGTAAACAATGGAGGAAAACCCATTCTTGCCGTAAATCAGTTTGGTGGTGGTTGATGTGATTAATGCACATATAGCATTATTATTTTAGTGTAACAATATTACTTTTGTAACACCTGTCAAATTTTTATCTATAATTGTACCCATTATCGCTGATAGGAGTTAATACTCCTGCCCATCACATGGCATCAATGTCTACCTTTCCTACATGTAAGCTATATTCTTGCCTATGGTTTAGAAAGTAGGGTTTGGTAAACAAGAACTCAGATGGTGCTGGACATACACGTTAATGTTTCTACAGTAGTTAATTAGTTAACTGTCTGCTACGTCTACAATCCCATGCTGTTGTCCACTATTTTCATGTACGACAAAAGCAACAAGCCCATTTAAATATGTGAAATTTATCTGCAAGTGTGCTCTTCTATTTCTTCCAGATATTGACATTTCTGTACAGTTTATGAGACATGCAGCAAGTGCATGCTGGTTGACTTCCAGGTAGTATTATCCTATTACATGCATCAAACCTCCTAAACACACAAAGAGAATAGATCTCTCCACAACTTGTGCCTCCCTAACATTTTCACCTCATTTCTATTTGTTGACCAATATGTCATGTTGTTTGTTCATGTTTTGCTTAGATATCATCTCATTTTTGTCAGCGAAAAAAATGCTGTTGATGGAAATTATGACATAAATCTTTAGTCAATGAAATTTACACTGGAATATCTATAGTTAGAAGTGAAGCAGCTGCAGTTGGAGGGATTCTGACAGAGATACAGTACACATCTACACAGTTGTTTTCTATTTTCACACATTTCCCCAGCTAGTACCAAAAATAAGCAGAGAAGTCTTGTTTTGTCTCCATCTTCATCACCCATCCCCCTCCCTCTCTCCCAGGTTGGGCTGAGGACACAAACTGCTCTACGTTCGTTTGATGAGAACACAAGCCAGCGATGACTTACTGCGAGCAGCACACACAGTTCTCTGAAAGCTTCCATCTGAATCCAAATGTTAGAGACAGTCACTCAGATACGTAGGTAAATCTGAGATATAAACTCAGAATCCACTTGATTAGATACGCCTCCACATTTACGCAAACGGCTCAGAGTCACATACTGGATAAATAAAGGCTGTGAGTCACATATGAGTAAAGCTGCTAGAATGAAGCAGACAACATGGCCGAGCATGAAGTTTAGTTAATCGTCCAAGTGAGTTTTACAATACAATAGACAGGACATGAATAAGCAAATATGAGGAAGATGAACGTGCTGTTGTCAGACTTGCTGTCTCCAGCGTGTCACAAACAGATAAGAACTGGAGAGGCAGACAGAGGCAAATGCTTCCTTTTCTACGGCAGCAGATCATGTCAGGTTTCTTATCTCTGACCAAAGAGCAAGAAAAGGGCACATGGTCGCTAAAATCTGGTTCCTAACCGAAAATGAAATGAAAAATGAAGGAACACACTATTCAAGGAAGATTGTGCGGTCACTCAAATCACATCTTAGAGAGAAGAAAGAGGAGCAGCAATCACTTGTACATCTCTTAATATGAGTTAGGTGTAAAATGAACCCTTCTGACATATTGAAATAAGAAAAAAGTCATGCGACCCACTCTGTGAGATTGTACTGAGGCACACCAGTGGTTTGAACTAAATGCTAATATGCCAACAATGGCCACTCCGATGTCAAGGTATAATCAGAAACGGTTCAGAAAGGAAAGCACTCCGAATGCACTTTAGAGTCATTTTACATGTCTGTGTTATGTGGGTTTCACCACTGCCCCGGCCCTTTAAGGGGACTAGCATGTCCTGGGTCTATTCACTCCAGTGGGAGAGGTGAATGTGAGCACAGATTATTACAGATTCTTTCGCCCCAGAGTCACCAAAGTAATAAATAATATGATAAGTATAATGAAGTATAAAGGCCTCATTTTTCAAAAGCCGCACATCCTCTAAATATTCTGACACTATACTCGCATTTTTCAAACAGACAAATGAGGAAAAAGTTTACTTTGCTCAAGACTTGTCTCTGTCTTAGCAGCACATTCTTACAGGATTTTGCTGCACAGATATTCTCTATGACAAAGCATGTTAAACATATTAAGCTAGTAGATAATAATGAGTGGTAAAATAAATCTTATACAATGATTACCATCTTAGTTTAGCATGTTAGCATGCTAACATTTACTAATTAGCACTGAATACAAAGTACAGCTGAGGTTAAAGGGAATTTGTAGTTTTAGTTTCATCAACCAGAGCAAGGAGAAATTTAAAACTGATGATGGCGATAGAAAAAGATATAATAGATAATAGAGAATAATTTTATTTTGATTTTATTTGATGACCCCCTTCCATCAAATAAAACATCAGCAGCAATAAATCATACAACCATCATAAAAACATACAAAGTCAGGGTATCAACAAAGTTATTATAATCCATCCTGAGAGGGATATCAATGTGGTCCAGATTTCACATTTTTTCATTAAAAAACACAAAAACCTCCTTGTCTGGGGACTGACATTGCCATTCCTACAACCATGCTGCAAGAGAGCACCACACTGGAAAATGAGCCATTCATTTCCAATTTAAGGACTTCCAGCTTCAGCTAATCAGTATCAATCAAAGTTAGATCCTGAACAAAGCTGTGAACAGACCTGGCGTGTCTGCCTCTCTGTTAATACAGTGATATAGTGTTAAAATATCCAGTAGTTATGTTTGGATGGTCAAAGTCAAAGGTTTGCAGTGCAAGTGAAAACATTATAGATTGCTTGTTTTTTTTTGTTGTATAAAGGCATGTCAAGTGCAGATACAATGCAAAAATTTGACCAAAGGTCATTTGGTATTTTCTCTCACAAATCATCGTCCCTCAGGGTCCTTCAGGGTTCATATTAGGTGGACTCCATTTTAAACAAATGAGATAAATCCATTTAAGAAATGGGCTGGTGTCAAAGAGTCATCAAAGGGTCATCCAAGGGGAAAAGCAGGAAACCCAGTGAGGGGACAAGAGAATGAACTCTGAATAGCTGCAGAAATTTTGCTTTGGTAGAAAATATCTATCCCAGAATATATAATTTAAACCAAAATAGAAAATCATTATCTATAAGAGCGGGTGGAAAATCATGATTGAATGTAACAATTCTGGCTTTTCTAAAAACAAAACAAGGTCCAATTCAATACTTGCTCTGTTCACATAATAATGTGTATATTGAGTTAAATTATTATTTTTTGATTGAATGTTGGCTACAAGCAGTCAACATCCACCTACATGCATCAATATTCTTCATTCAGCAACCAGCTCACAATCCTCTGATGGCTTTGTTGTCTGGCTGCTGGAGCGTTGGTGCTCAGCGGTGAGTTAACATAACTCAGTGTTTCTCTGAGACAATAAAGCCCCAGACCCATTTCGGATGCCCCCTCTCAGGCTGTATCCTCCTGCTCTGCGCATTCTAATGGAGCTATAGGCTGTGGGCACTCATGTCCTTGAGGCAGTCCAGGAGATGTCCTAATCGACTGTGAGACAGTCCAGCGTAGAGCTGGCATCAGCCCGCTGGACAGCCTGGCACTGGGCCACGCCGCGCCGTGCCACGCCAGCCCGTTCCAATCCAGGGCTCATGGGAGATTGAGACAGCCTGGGGTAATGAAAGACAACAGCTCTGCCTGCCAGTGGAACTGAAGCCATGGAGAGAGGGCACAAAGGGAGAACATTCGAGCCAGCTGTGGCACCCTGACATCTCCCACTCTGCCTGCTACCTGCTGCACCAGAGCTGTGCTTCATTAGAAATCTGTTTCTTTCATCATAGACTGACAGACGAGTCTATTTTTAGTACAGCATAGTAATAAACAAAATAGTGTAAACCCAACCTAAATCTAAATTTACTGCATTCTTAATGATCTCATCAGCCTGATATTTTTGTGCAGATTTATGGCTGTATGCTCAAGGACTGCTCTGCTTTACAGCGACTACTGACTTCTCCGGCTGGCCACAAGTCATCAACAACTGCTAGGCTGAATACAAGGCTGTTTTGGCCTTTGTTGTGGCTCAAAAACTGACATCCACAGAAAAGTTTTGCAGAAAAACTGGAGCATCTGCAAATTAGTTCCATACTTGATATGTTATGATCCACTAAAATTAGTCACAATACGAGATAAATAAATCTTCTGTTTTGCTTTGCGGCTATCTCCACTATGTGTGTGTGTGTGTGTGTGTGTGTGTGTGTGTGTGTGTGTGTGTGTGTGTGTGTGTGTGTGTGTGTTGTGTTCGAAGCACACGTAAACAAATGAGAAATCCAGACTTAATTACAAAATTGACTGTAAATCGCTTAATTCTGAACTGATTTTCATGAAATTTAGTTTTAACATGATAGTGGTTACCTGTTGGAATTAAATTTGGTTACTGGGGTGATCTAATCCACGATCTAACCCTTCTGGTGGCTCCTATCTATGAATAACCAACATCAAGTATAAATCATTTCGAATTTCATCTTTTTTTGATTTTTTCATAAAATGTAGATTTTTATAAGCCCCGTGGTAAGTTGGAGAACACAGAACATTCTGTTACATTATCATCACACTATTCTATCATCTTAAAAGAAAACTGAGACCCGGCCTCATCATTTTAGGGGCGAGACCACTCTACCTTTTGTGTTGTCATTTGTTTGCAGGCAAAATCTCAGGAGAGCAAGACCGAATAAAATAAGTTCATGGAAATAATGAATTTAACTTAAGAGTTAAGAAGGAAACATTACATTTCATTGTCAAAGAAAGTTTATATCACATCGACACTTCTGTCCATATTCATATGCACCCTTTCTCATGCTTGTCCTGAGCACTCTGTCTCTGCTTTGAGTGATCACACTTAAATGCCCCTGTTCTCCAGAAATCTAACCCACACAGTATGTGTGCAGTGCGTAGCTCAGTGTTGTCTGATCGGGACTGAAAGACACGTCTTAAAACCGTATTGACAGGACAGAAGCAGAGGAGAAAACGGTGAAGTCAGCTGGGGCAGTGCGGGCGGCGCATCAAGACCACTGTGACTGCAGAGAATGTAACTTTTTGAGGGACATATGGTCAGATTGAGGGAGCATGGCAGCCGTGACCTTGTTGCATACATGTAGATATAAAAAAAACCCTACATATATGATAACATACCAAAAACTTTATTCAAAACTTTGCAAGTCTCCACTGATTGCCTCTGGCAGTTATTCCCCCCAACCCCTTATATGCGTTACATCACAAATACAAAACATGAACCCGCACCTACATACAAAATGTAGGCTGTACAGAGACAAACACACATGTATGTGGTTTAGCCCGGCTTGTTAGCCTTTGGGCAGGAGCACATGGACGCATGTGAGGTCACAGGCAGATAGGGGGTTGCAGGCAGTGAGTGAGGGAGAATAATTGGTATTCAGCAGTGTCAGAGGTAAGTGATACGAGGCTAACCTCCATGTACCCCCTGGTCTCCTCAACACGAGAGAACCTGCTTCACCCCTTAATTAGCACATGAATATTCTAATTAGACACCAGCATGTTGGATGAGGATTAGCTAAAGTGAGAGTAAGAGATGGGAGAGGAGACAGAGAATATAAAGTGAGCGCTGCAAATGTGTTTATAGGGTATTCAGCATCAATACAGCGGGTATGCATATTCATGTTTTTTGTGTCGCGGCATGTGTATACACCGCTCCGGCTGCATAGATCCAGGTTGACACCTTGGATCTTATTCATCATCTCTGCTGCTACTCCTCAGTCTATGTGAGCTTTACCACCTCTAAACAGCAAACATAACTGCATGGGAGGGTGCGCACGAACACGTGCCCATGTGTCTCTGACTGTTTGTGTGTTTGTGTTGATGACCTTGACAGCAGGTGGGTGAACTCCCAGGTGTGTCCCAGTTTTAGTGGGAGGATCAGAAGCAGGTGGGACCGAGCTTGGCTCGATGTGTCCAGATTAATGAGCTTTCCCTCACTCACATCAGCTGCTACTGCTGCCGCCTGGGCCAAGCTGGAAACAGGGACACGGAGCTGGCTCACGTTCACTGGGCTCATTTATATTGTCCCGCAAATGTATGACGCTATCATGCCGTGCCAGCTCTGTATAAAATTTGGATAAGGAATGAACATTGATGTATTGTATTCTTCTGTTATCAAAACCTGGGTTTTGTTCTTGAGATTTTGACCGTAATTATTCTCCAAACACACTCGCCTTACTGTTGCTGAAATCCAGCTTTAATTTCCAAAGTGTTGCCTGGCCGGGTTTAGTGCCGACATGGACCAGCGGGACTTCTCAGAATATAAACATTATGAGACACACTCAACGGTGCTTTAATGTCGGTAGTAAAATCAGCCAACTAAATTACGAGGATGAGATTATCCTCATAATAGCGGCATATGAATTTGAACGTTTCCCTGATTTTGCCAGTTGTTTTATTTATTTATTTTTCTTGCACCACAGAGAGATAAGGGACGACTCGTGTGTGTGTGTGTGTGTGTGTGTGTGTGTGTGTGTGTGTGTGTGCGTGTGTGTGTGTGTGTGTTTGAGATAAAGGCTGCAGGATGAACAATCTGCCATGAAACACCACTACCCACAGTCACCTGATGCAGCTTGGGATAAACAAAAGTCGACCCGCCGTGACCTCCCTCATTAGTAGAATAAGACGGAAGATGGAGCGGGGGATAATGTGTGTTGTGGTGGTGGTGGTGGTGGTGGTGGTGGTGGTGGTGTGTGGGCTGGCAAACAACCACAGCAAGCAACAGACACACACACTGGCAGCTGATGAGACAAAAGGCGACACTGAAGCGAAAGCTCCAGTGACCTTGTAAGCAGAAAGGTGCTGGATTTGTCATTATATCCGCACGATATGCAGACAGACATTAGATATTAGCCCTTCATTAATATTTACACACAATAAGACAACAGGTAAACCACTGGAATGAATGATTGAGTTTTATGTTTGGTTTGTTTTATTTGACATTTTGAAAAGGGCGAATGTTGCTGAAAGTGATCCCGGGTTGATTTTAAAGGGCTAGATCACCCCAAAATCAAAAGTACACATTCTTCCTGTGGCCTGCAGTACTATTCGTCTTTCGAGACAGTTGTGGTGTGACTTGCCCAGTTTTGGAGATACTGGCCGTAGCGATGCCTGCCTTCTGTCACATAAAATGGACCTTGATGGGATCTAGATGGCACTGCACTTGTGGTGCTCAAAGCGCTAAAAAATACATTTGAAAAACTCAAAACCAGCATCTTTTTCCAAAAAATCATGACCTAGTTACTCAAGATAATTCACAGACCTTGTTGTGAGCAGTTTCATGTAGGAACTACTTAAAAATCTACTTAGGCAAAAAGAAAATCATGTATTTTTGATTTTGGGTGAGAGTTGTCGCTTTAAAGCTACTGCAAGCAGTTTTAACTGGTTACAGAACAGTTTCAGTTCAGTACTGATTCCTCCATATGACCTACACAAGCAAACAAGACCATCTGTCAGAAGATCAGCTATCTCCATACAGTTATTCTTAATGCCTGCCATCAGGTTGGATTCCCCATGAAATCAAATGAAACAAGCCTGTGTTTGCATTTTCCCTGGCAAAGTTACAGTGAGTAATACATTAACCAGTTAAATAGAGACAGTAAGATTTTGTGGTTATAAGGGAGGAAACACTACTGCAGTCATCTACAGGGGACTCCAAAACCCAAAAAATTTGAAAGTTCCTCGTTGTAAACAAAGTAGCTCCTACATGAAACTGTTCACAATAGAGTCTTTAGATTATATTGAGTAACCGGTTCACTTTCTTTTTCTGGAAAGAGACATTGCTTTTGAGTTTTTCAAATGTTTTTCAAATGCATTTTTTGGCCCTTTGAGCACCAAAATCAGAGAGATATCCAGTTCCACTCTATTTGAGAGAAGGCAGACATCTTCATGGCTGATATGCCCAAAACTCAGCATCTCACAACAGAACAATATAAACAGTTAAATAGCACATTTACCTGCACAGTTACATCTGGGTATTAAACTGCGGTTTGGGAGGCAGAAAGCCCTGGAATTTGCAGGTTGAGACACATATGTGGTTATTTCATGGCATTGTGTATACAGAAATGTATACTACTGTATATGCAGACAAGTCATATATTTTCTTGTTGCAAGCTGATTGCAAATGGATGTTGAAAAAAGTAGACCTTTATTTAAAGACCAGTGAAATATAATTTAAACTTTTAATAGGTTTGGTTGAAAGCAATAGGATTTTCAGTTCATTAATATTTAGGGGATTTAAGGATTTATTTTGGGAATTGTAATTAACTTACAATTAGGTATTTTCAGGTTAAATTATGGACAGACCAGATAAAGACATTAAAACCAACATTAGGTGCAGACTTGGAAAGCATCTATTATGGTAGCTAGACTGTGTTCCAGCTAACCTGCATTTTTATCGATCTGATGTTTCTCAGTCCATGGAGACAGTAGCAGCTGTGCAGCACTAGTGTTATTGTGTGTGTATGTGTGTGTCTGTGTTTGTGTATGTGTGTGTCCATGATGTGTGGTTTTGTCTCTGCAGAAAGGCTGTGTGAAATAATGAATGACTGAATGGAATGGCTGTTTTGTTTTCAAGTTTCTTTTTGAGTGGGTGGGAGAAGTTGGTGGCTGGAGACCAGAGTAGTGACTGGGTGGTCAATGCAATCACTCACTATTTTGGGAAATACACACCTTCTGCTGGGAGTTAGATGAGAGACTTATACCACACTCTGTCCGATCTGTCTGTCCAGTATGAAGTATCTTTGCTTATTTTACCATAAAGACTGGAAACATAGGGAAACAGCTTGCTTTGCTGTATCCAAAGCTGAAAACATCTTCATAACAGCACCTTTGTTCTATAGACAACCTCTTTCTCTTTCCCCTCATTTCCTGTCTGTCTCTTTAATGTTAAAGGACCAGTTTTTTAGGATTTAGTGGCATTGCACCTACCTACAGACTCAGTGAAACTTGTGCAAAACACATGGGCTGTATCTAGAGCCAGACTGTTTTGCACTACTGTAGAAACATGGCTGTGCAACATGGCGACCTCCTTTTTGCCCTGTGTTCTGTGTTAGCAAAATGCTAGGTAACTAGGTAGCTAATAATTGATGGAGATTAGCTAGCTAGTTAGTCTTTTGTTAAGTTATCAGTATACTTAGCTCATGACTCGTGTAGATAGTTAGCGAGTACTCTGCTAATATTAGCTATCAGATGTAATTAGCTTGCTGGCTACTGATTGATGTAGATTAGCTAGCTATTTAGCTAAGATTGTGCTAACATTAACCAACCTATTACTGATGATAATAATACTTATTGTCATTTTTAAAGGTCTTTCAGCAACATCTTTCAGTCATCTTCAAAATTTGTTTTTAACGAGTCTAGCACATTTAGCATTTAATTACAGGAAACAGGACAGGAGTGTGACAGAGTTTCTAAAGGGGGCGGGACTTTCTACCATTTCTGCATAAGGACCGGATGACGAGCCGACACCCAGGATTTAAAGCTGAGCTCTAGTCGGGTGCAGTTTGGATCAGATATTCAACCAAACCACTAAAGGCCTCATTGTCATCAGGTCATCTAAGCCAAAGTTTTAACTTATGGCTGGTTGGACAAAAATGAGACACAGTGTGATCAAGTGATGAGAGTAGCAGGGACAAAGCAGACTCACCTCTCTGTCCAGGCCGGCTGCCACTGTCACTATGTCTCCAGTCTCGCTGTTGATGGTGAACATGTTGGGGATGGGGCTGTGGGGTGTCTGTGAGAGGATGCGGTAGCGCACCATGCCGTTGGCTGTGGTGGAGTCGTCCGAGTCGGTGGCTGTCACCTGCATCACGGACGAGCCTGCGGAGAGAAAGTTTGTTAGCCAGGGACACTCTGAAGGATACTCTAAAAAGATGAAGACGTACATCAGTGTGCACAGCACCAGGGAGGTCAAGCTGAGGAAAAAAGCACGGCGGAAAAAACAAGCAGACGACATTCATTAAAATACAGAGATGTGTTTTTTAAGGTCCTTCACAGACATACATTTTGAAAGTACATACAACATTATGAAGGTTTCTTGTAAGCCCATTACTGTTAATGAATTTGTCGAAAATATCAAAGAAAAGGAAGAGGCCTCAGAAGACAACAAGCCCATTTATAGACAAGAAACAAGTCAATCAGACTTTGCAAATTGCTGTGACATTCTCAGTTCTTTGGCAAGCAACTTTTAAAGTGAGAGCTATTACAGCTCGCAGAACAAAAACACAACAAATCTGTTAAATAAGCCCCTATTTTAAGTTGTGCTGTTTTGTCCTTTGTATATAGCAAGCTAGTGGGGCAAAGTTTCCACCTCTGCAGAGTCCATTTAGTAATGAGCAGCGCTGGGTCTTCTGCCATTTCCACCATCCATTATTTCAGCCTTCAGCGGCACCGTGGCTGCCCTTAATGCTCCGATGCTCTCTCCCTATTTGTCTTAGAATCACGGATAAACACTGCCATTTAAGGCAGACAGCACAGAGGTGTTGAGGTAGAGGAAGTGTGTGTGTGAGAGCGTGTGGGTAAGAAGTGTATGTATGTATGTCTGCGTCTGCACACGGGTACACATGCACAATCTGTATGCATGTGCGTGCACGTGTCCTCGCAGCATGTCTCACAGTGAGAGACCCCTGTGTCCCCTCATCTTCCCCGAGCAGAATTATTGATTTGCACGAGTTTGTCAGCTGATGCCTATAAATGCGACCAGGCAATTAGGGGCACTTTGTGCTGGAAAGAGGAGAGATCACCTCGCCTCTCTCGCAGGGTTCTGTGAAAATGTCACTTTCCATCAGGCGGCCATTTACAGGCTGCTGCTGCTGCTGCTGCTGAGAGAAAAAAACTGTCAGCTCGCAGGAGGGGGGCAGCAAAAGAGATAGCTGAAGCACTAACATGCTTGGATGAGAAGGGAGTGTAAGTAGAGAAAAATTCAAAAGGAGAGAGACAAGGACACAGGTGCTCAAGTATAAAAAGGAGAAAGAGAAAAGGAAAAAAGTAGCAATTATAACAACAATATTTCTCCTCTAAATGAATTGGAAACTTTTAATAGTAATACAATTTCTGATGGTTTTAAAAAACATACACCTGTTTTCATGTTAGTGGGCACCTAAAAGTGACTCAGCAACTAATGCATTAGCCCTTCGGTTACCTCAGTGGGCATGCTGGTGGGTGTCATGCTGGGCAGGCACCAACACAACAATGGTCAATTATCACATTGAAAGCAATCAAAATCACTGCAGTAAATGTGAGAAAACAAAGCTTTGCGTCACCATCAGGCTCAAAGAGTACTGGATTTTATGTAAGAAGTTGGGTAATGAGGATACCCCCTGCAAAAAAGGTGACTGCAATCCAGTACAGTTACAGAAAATCTGAATGTGAATCAGAAACACTATTGATCTCCAGGGAGAAGTTGGTTGCATTACAGTTGCTCCCATTCAAGCACAGAGGTGTATATATAAGCAAATAAAAGTAATAAGTCTGTAAAAATAAGAACCATCAAGGACAAATAAGTGCATGTGAAAATAAGACAATAAGAGATCTAAAAATACAATATAACAAACAGTAATGGAGGATATAATAAGAGTGTTAAATTTAAGAGTGTAATAATAAGGGTATAGGGTGGCTGAAATGCACAGTATAAACAAAACAGACTACATTTAGAAAAATGGGAACTATTAGGATTAAAACTGTATAGTACATTTTAAAACAAAGAACAAGATACTAACAAAGGCAGTGCACACAAATTACAACACATCACATGTCTCACAACATCACTCTGGTTTGAGTGAAGCCACAGTTAATCTTACAGTAGTCAATTCATTTTCATGGTCTTTAGTGAAAAAAAAATGCTTCACTTGGTTGAAATTTCAACATTATTTTGTCTTAAAAGCAGACAAACTAGAACATGCACGTCACGGTTCAGTGCAGGTTCTGTCCTCAGCTGTGAAAACACTGCCATCATCCAAAGACTCCACATATAATAACCAAACAGTAAGCTTAGCTCCACAGACATTCAGAGAGCGAGCTAACCTGTCAATACTACTGCTGCTGAAAAATGTACTGGGGCTGGTGGTGGTGGTGCTGAAAACACAAGTCCCTCAGTGGAACAGGTTTATGAGTTTACTTAAAGTTTGAGTCAGTGTTTGGACAAGAATTTTTAATTTAGTTGTGCTTACTGAAAATTGTCTTTTGTATCACATTTTAGCCTTTTGTATTTATTTCTGAGTTATTATTATTATTTTACTGGATTTTACTGAAATCCAGTATAAATCCTGGCTGTAAAAATTCTAATGCATCATGTCTGTTCATTCTACATGGAGCTAAAATGCATACTAAATTATGTTAAATGTTGCCAAATTTAACAATGTGTTAATGTATCATGGCAGTGTGCCCTGAACCCACACACACGTTTTGATACTAACATTATATTTAATCCTAAAAAGGAATTAACATGTATGTTATTGATTCAATCAACTTACATAACTGATATTTACCTTGGCAGACACTGTGGGATAGTGTGCTTCCAGGTGTCTATTGTGTTTTTCAGCACGTCTTTAATCCACAAGACGTTCTCTTAATTGGGACTGATAGTCTTTTTTGGTTTGAATATAAAAGTGTCCATAGCAGAGGTCATCTCTCCACTTTCTTTTCCACCTGAAAGGCTGCTGGCGAGGATGAGGCACTCACTTTTATGCTCGCTAGATTTATTAGTTCTTTGAGGTGGCTGATTACTGTGAGCTAATTAGGTTGTCTGCTCTGCAATTTCGTCTCGCCTTTCCTTGTCAGGGCAGAATGGACAGAGATTTTGCTGTCATTTTTCAATGTTTCTTTCATTCATGCCATGATCACAATTTAGTCATGAAATAACAACAAATACTCATGGGCATAATTTTGTTGTCAAAGTTCATATTGTGTTAAGTGTAAATAGCAAAGGCCTACTTTACAAAGTTCATTAAATGTGAATAATTACTGCTTTAAATTTAAATATGGATTTGTGCATATGGAATAGCTGAACAAACAAAAATCAAACAATGACCATAAAACAATTCTATTAGGTATAACAATCTCAATGTTTGCTTTTAAGATAATCCAGAGGCAACAGAAAGTAATCAATTACATTACTTCAATACTGTAATACCTGGATGAGGTTATTGACCACAAGTAATTAGTTATTGTATTGGAAGACATTTTTAAAGTTACTCTCCCAACCCTGTTTACTGCCGTCCGAATCATAAATGTAAATGTCTCAGTCGAAGCAGGCAAAGACTTGACTGTCCCTTGTGGACCTGAGCAGTTACAGGTGTCTCCATTCCCATAATTGGGTCTAGATGGCATCATCATTCCTGTGACAGCCTGTATGGACAGGATAATTGTAGCCTCGAATTCTATTTCAAACGTCATTAAGTTTCAAAGCAGGATTTGTCACTTTGTCCGGCGGAGGAAAAGAAAAAGAGTCAAAGGAAAGACAGGATGAAGAAAAACAATTACTGCTATTCCACTGAGGACAGCGTCAATATATAATCAACCACTCCAGTCCCACAGGGAGGGAGAGGCTGGGATGTTGAATCACACGTCAGAGCTGCTACCTTTCATTTCAATGAGCAGGATTCAGTGATATGATGATGGTGCGCTTTTAGATCCACAGAGGGGTGGCCATGCCTGAAAGGGTTAATCTCTGAGCCTGTTTAATTCCTCTTTAATTTGAACACTAATTCCAAATCCTAATTGCTTTTCCGCCAAAATCGCTGGAGCTGAAAATTTAACTGGTGGCAGCCGTGCATATTGTTGGCCATTTTGCTCACGTGACTTGAGATCACCGGTGAGGTCTATCTGCTGCCTAAACATTAGTAAGCCAGAGTCAACATCTGCCTCCCAATTAAGGGGAAGATGGAGAAAAAAGGAGGAGATGGATAGAGATAGATTTAGCAGCAACTGGGAAATAGACATGCACAGATGCAACGATAAGAAGCAGGGGAGGAAATTGCAAAGCAGGAAAAGAAAGTGAAGACGAGGACGGAGGTGAGAGGGTTTACAAAAACCACTAAAAGCAAAAGCACAAGGGGAAGTAAGGGGAACCAGGGGGGATGGACGGTGTAAGAGGATAATAACTCTCATCAGTGGAGGGAAGATAGAGGTTGAAAGAGTTGCCGCAGTACAGTAGATAGCGGGAAGGAGAAGTAGAGGTTGAGAGGGAAGGGAGTTTTGAGAAAAGGTTGAAACCTGGTGAATCTAGGTGGAACTGATGGAGGCGACACGTTGTGTTCACTCAAGAGGCTCTAATGGAGTCAACCACTCTCTGAGGACACAGGGACACAGCCAACCCATTCAAACCATTCAGAGACAGCCACTAGGATGGAGGTCAGAAAAGGCAGGTAGCATTCATAACTTGGTGCAAAGGCCAGGTCAAGAGCGCCTTTGACCTTGATCGTTGTTACTATGTGTGGATCTTACTCTAATTCAGGCACACAGGGGAAGCCTTTGCCAGTGTGAAGGGCAAACAGCTGAACCGGAACAAGTCCATCCATTCCAGTCCGTCACTCAGAAAGGCAATAGATTAACTAAATGGGTGTAGTTATTTTGGATATCCAGGGTTCTGGTAGCAATGAAAGTCCAGCTCATTTTCTGTATTGACAAGGATAGCTGATTGGCAGCTGGAGCACCTCCAAGGCTTGGAAGGGTCTAAAATGATCCTGCTTGAATCACCTAAAATGAGCAGCAATGTTAGCATTTGGCTGGTTCTTTATGGGGGCACTCTGCTGATTTTTCACATGAAGATCAGTTTATTTGTCATACTGAGTACTACGTCACCCGAGAAAACATTTATGTAGTTTCTTTTGTAGATCTAGCTGAGCTTTGTCAAGATTATGTCCTCAGGGTTTTCACCGCTTGGAGTTCTTGCTATAAGGAGATAGTTGGACCCAGTGTTTTCGGGGCTTGATTCACTCCAGAGATTAATGGTCTGGGTGTTTCTACCTCTAATCTGAAGTCTCTCTCAAGTCTCCAAACTTTATAGCTTGAAAACCAAACAAATCTGCCAACTTTGCCCCCCTTCCGTTTAAACAGAATTCCACCAGCTTTAGATCTGGTCAGTCCAATCACAGCCATTGATTTAGTATGGGGAGAGTTCTATATGATGACTGGCAGATGTACATCACCAGTCCAGTTTTGAAAAGTCACACGTTGTACTGCTTTGATTGGTTGTAGGTCTATCCAATTGGATCCAGTCAAGCAGGTCCATTCAGAATAGCACCTCATTAAATTCAGATAAAAACTGTCAAACAGGGCAATGTTGATTAAATATGGATCACGATTCGGCCACTACATTGCTTATTTCTTGCCTCAAATGTTTCCAGAAACATAGCTTAGTTTGCATTTTGGAAATATGAAAAAGGCATTTTGTTTCATTGTTGAAAACAGACCAAGCACAGCTATGCCACACGTTTTGTCGCTCTGATTGGTTGTAGGTCTATCCAATTGCATCCAGATGCATTTTGGTCTGTGCCCCTTGGAACCCAAAAATAAACTGAGCACTTCCAGGCTGATACATATTTGTGAATTAGCCTGGTCATGTCAGGCCACAAATTTTATGGAAATACAATATGAATTCATGGAATACCTTTCATGAAAAGTCAAAATAAAGCATTATGAAACTAAAAAAGATAGAGATGCACCAATTTTTTAAGGGTCTGACCTGCCGATTCTGATTTTGGCCGATTTGCAATCTTTCTAAGAACGATAATTGAGAGCATTCACAAAAATTTTTGCAACTTTTCTTGTAAAAATTATATTGGATGTTCATAATAAGACACTGACTATTAAATATTCATCAAATAGTATTTTACATTTTCTCCAAAGTCATCCAAGTTACAGCCAGGGCTTATTATAATTTTATATTAAGATTATGAATAGGGTGAACGTGATCTTGTGACATCAGGGAATCTCGCGGGATTTCGTGGGACGCAGTTTCATGTGATCGCCTGTGGGAGCGGATGAAAACCAACCGGAGACTGACGCACTGCAACAGTTTGCTTCAGTGAAACTTCGCTGTGAGACAAACAGATGCAGAAGTTAAACGCGTCTGGATGAGAAAATGTTTGAGGAGACACATCAACACAGGTTGTTTATTCTTCAGCCAGAACAGGAGGTGAGATTTTAACTGTCCCTCTGTGAACAGCAGTCTGCTGCTGGCTAACATTAGCCTGAAGAGCTACAAAGTTTACGGCTGTTCTGTGACATTGTCAGCTGCTCTGTCTCGTTGTAGACTCTCTGTCTTCTCTTTATCCTGTTCTTGGAATCTGTCGTTTACACCAACTGCATACATGTGTTTGAGTGTGTGTCACTGTTATCAGTGCCGTGTTGATATCATTGTCAGTTTGTCTGCTGCGTGCATGACGTGACCATCGTGCAGAACATGTGTGTGACAGTGACGGGCACAGAATTGGATATGTGATGATGATGCATGAAGTACCTCAGCTGTGTAAAGATTATATTCTTCTTAAGCACAAATAAGACATCCATGCAAACAACCTCCCCCCAAAAAACCCCATACATGCTGCCACAAGCTTACATTTTTCCCAGAGAAGTATGTTTCAGCATTAAGGTTCATGGAAATCACAGTATTATAGCCTGATACCAGACAATCAGAGATCTCGCCACTTACCAATCATCCAAGATTTTTAAATGCAAAGGAGCAACTTGAACAATGGAAAGTATGGCCACCAACAAACCTTCACCCCTTTCAGCCCTTTAAAGGACATGCAGTAAGCAAACTCAGGGACAACTGTTGAAAATTTGCCAAGATGGTTAAGGTAGTTCATTTAGAGAAAAATGTATTAATGTGCACTGTCCCTGTAACTTTAAACTATATTAATAACAAAATAAATGAATAACTAAAATAAAACAACTTCTGCATGCCACCACTGTAACACCCTAAACGGCAGCCCAATAGACTTCAGACTGGCTCTGCAATGCAGTTTTTCTTTTTAACTCTCTAATTGTGTCCACCTAGTTTTAACATCGAAAGCTGAAAGACTTCCCTCAGTCTCTACTGGAGACACAAGAGAAAAGTGTCTTTTCAGAAATGCAATCAAAAAATGATGGCCATAACCCCAAACCTTAAATATTATGACATTATCCAGGCGAATAAATGCTTTTATATTAATGTGAAAATATGTGAGACAAGCAAAGCAGTTGAAAAAACAGCTCATCCAACTTTGAAACTCTAAAGAAAGCCAAGTGTTCCTCTGTCCTCGCTAGCCTCTGTGTTATTTCATAGAGGTTAGGGTAAGGTTCTCAACCAATAAGGTTTTGACAGCATACAAATATCAAAATGCACTGCATGGGTAAAGTCCCTGAATTACAAATGGTCATGGAACTATAAAGTAAATGTGGTGAGACTTCGTTCTCACAGATACAATAGCGTCTCTGCTCCACATTATTTTGCCTACAACAGCAAACTGGTAGAAAACGCAAACTGACAGTACTTTATACTGAGGTGGCAGTGGTGACCACTGACCCTCTGTGAGAATAAAAGCTGTTCATATAGCCTTGATATTTTTTTTGCATTGTCACTATGGCATAATGGAGTTAAGAGCACAGAGGGAAACACTGGCTCACAAAGTCTACCTCCAGTACCGATTGAAACCTCGCTGCACTCTTCCACCTCTGCTTGCTTCCATCACTGCATCTCTCCTTTCCTGTGCCAATCCCTAATTACCCCCCCAAGGTAAGACGGAGAAAGAAAGTCTCTTAAATCTCTCCACAACTGTTAGCAAACTCTTCAGGAAAGAGAAAGAGAGGAGACAGAGACAGAGACACATATACACACACACACACACACGCACACAGCCCCCTGTCCCTCCCCTGGGAGGGCAAATTGACTGTGAGAGAAGGCACTCAGCTGCTGGTTTTGATCTTGCACTCTCATTTCCGACGGCCTTTTTGAGGAAGACGGTCCATAAAAGGGAACAACTTGCTGTCAGAGACGGGGAGAAGGGGGAGGGAAGGAGAATGACAGAACATCAGAGGGCAGATGTTCTGAGTACACTGCGGCCTCAGAACACACAAGCTTTCTGAGGAAGTCACGCCATGTTGACAAAGCTTTATCTGAGGCCACTTAGAACAACACATGGACTGTCCCATATAAGGTACAATGTAGATTTATCTATCTATACTCTGGTGGATTGGCTGAATAAATAAAATTAAAACAAAAGCTTTTGCATGGTGGACTGCAGAAGGTGAATTAAGCAGGCTCACAGGCTGAGGGTCTCATGGCGCAGCAGTGAATACTTCTGTATCTCTTGCCAGATGGCAGCAGGCAAGAGAACAGGCATTGTCTCTTGAAATATTTAATTCTTCTAGCAGGTTCTGGGTCTAACCCAGGTCTCCTTGCAGTGAGATGTGCCTGAAAAACCTCCACAGGAAGACCTCCGGGCGGCATCCTAATGAGATGCCTGGACCACATCAGCTGGCTCCTTGCGATGCAAAGTGTTTCCAGTCCCAGCAGCCCCTGGATATCCGTGCTTGTCACCCTATCTCCAAGGCGAGCCCAGCCACCCTACGACGAGAACTAATTTTGGCTGCTTGTGTCCGTGATCTTATTCTTTCAGTCACTACTCGAAGCTCATGACCATAGCTGAGGGTTGGAACATAGATCCAACTGGGAAACTGAAAGGCTCAGTTTCCTGAGCAGCCGATTCCAAGTGGAGATATTTGGTGTTCATATCACAAAACATATCACAATCTTGAAGATTTCGCAGAAATGTTGATCATTTTGATCATATTGGAAAGGCAGAGGTGTTTCATGCATTTTATTTGATTTTCTATGTGTGTACTATATATTTGCATGAGCTCATAGCTCTTGAACCACAAGTGATTTTTTAATGACAAGAAATTGGGAGCACTACCATAAGAACCTATTTGAAAACAGGTTTAGCAGGTATCCCAGGATAATCCTCCTTTTCTATCTTCAGATTTAATTCCATTTATTCCTCATTAACAAGAGCTGAATGTGATCAGATAGCTTGTCATGTACTGTTTTGTTACGTTTGATTACCCGCACAAATTAAATTATATTAGTCACAGGTTCTTTGGGTGCAGAGTAGGGGGCCCGGTGGCAGAAAGTGACAAATGAAGCTGTTTCAAACTGATCCTGGCTGACGGTTTGATCGGATCTCTCCCTATGTAACATCTGGTGACCGTGATAAGGGCGGTTCCCTGTAGGTCTCCCTCTTTGATGGCTTTCACGCAGCGCTAGATGTGAAGATGTGTTGTAATGCTTCAGAGAACCCTTGATATCTGGGTCTGTAGATACAGAACATGATACTACTGCAGCTTTACACATGTCCCCCCTATGCTTGGCATTCAGAATGAAATACAGCAATCCATAATACAGGCTTGTTGCTGTTCCATATATCATTAAGTACATTACAAATATTATTGAAATGTTTCTTTATAGTTGGATTATTCATTCAGCACAGTGAAGATGAAGAACATATAATCCTTTGTGCACAGCTTTACTCAATTCCTTGGTGTTGTAGAAACTCTGCAGTGAACTTCTCTACTTTTCATGCATCACGGCTCATCTTTCTGCTGAGACAGTGGTGCCGATAAATATGCCTTCAATTAAGTTTCTATTGGGATGATGGAGCATGAGCACTGAATTGGCTGCAAGCCATCAGTACATGAATATATTAGAAATATTTTACAAGTTCTGGATTAATTTGAACAGTTTCACACTTTTTCCCAACAAAACAGTGGAATTAAATTGTTTGACCTTTTTTAATGCTTAAAGAAAATAACACTAGTGGTATCTAAGTCTGTCCATGCGGATACTTTCCTTTTTTTTGCCAAGGTTTATGAGATCTCCGCTGCTGAGACTGCTCTAACCATGCCCATACAAAGTGAAGCGAATACATTTACTTTGTCTTGACAGCATCAAGAGGCAAGTGAGAAAATATCTTTTTAATTGCTTGTTACCTCCACCAAAGATGTTATGTTTTTTGTTCACTGTGTTTGTTGGTTTGTTTGTCTGTTTGTCAGCAGGTTTATGGAAAAACTACTGGCCTGATTTTCATGAAACGAAAGGTGTAGCATGGGCCAAAGAAGAACCCATTAAATTTTGAACAGACCCGAATCACACAGTAGATACAGGAATCATTTTTCAGTTTTGTTAGGATTGTGAGATAGGTCATTACCAACACCTGTGTCTCTGGCAAAATGAAGAGAAATTGTAGCACATGCACAAACCCAGCATAACTAAAGTGAACGGTGTGCCACAGTTAAACACACAAGAACACAACAGCCATGTAAAAAAAATGTCAGTAAAAATAAGCAGGTATTTTAGAAGTATGCAATGTCTAAATAATCCTATTTTTTCCAAGTAGTTGTGCATGCAGATTTGCAGACATGATCATAAATGAAAGGACTGTGTGCACTTCTAGTTGTTTTTTTATTTGGGCAAAATGCATGTTTCATGATAGCTGAACTAATGCATTGCTTATTACCATGAAATTTCATACAAAATGTAATTTAATTAAAAGCTTTTGCTGTTACAGTTTGAGTTCTCTGGGTCCCGATGGGCTTATGCAGTGAATGGGCACAATAATATTTTGGAAAACCCCACCACAATATGACCGTAACTGTATTTTGTCCTGAATCATTATGTGATAATAGATAGAAACATTCTTTGATGTTTCCCCACTGTTTGAACCTGCTGTGGGCAGTGGGGGAGAATTGAGATTTTCCAGCAGTATCGCTGGACGCCCTGCCCTGAGCGGCACCTGTCAGCTGCAGTGCTGTGATAGGTTTCAATAAACTACCTGTTGCCAGGATGGAAAAAGAGAGTCACCTGGAGTTCCCCTCAGGGATTTCTATGGTCATTTTTTGATTCCACAGAATGATCCAAGCCTCATGCAAATTCTGTGATCTGTGAAACTCAGCAGTAAGCACTTACTGCACCTTATTCATTTGGTAGCTCTTTTGATAATCACTTAAAATTTCAGACTTATGTGTGCGACATGTTAAAATTATGTTTAAAGGATGTAGGGGATCATTATAATAAGCCAGAGGTACTGATTAGAATAGTGAATACTTTTCAGCTGCAGAGGAGCTCCTCAGGTCAATGATGGAAAAGCTTTAAGGTTTTATTTTGGGGTCAATGCCTTCCAGACATAAGTGTTTAAGGTAGGCTGAAGGAAGCAGGGTCTGGACCGATGTCACACACAGTGGGCGGTGGCTCTGACTTATTAGCCGTTAGGAGTTTCACCTGCTGAGAGTTTTGGGTTTTAGTCGGATTGGACACGCCACAAGGAAGGCAGTGAAGGCAAACATTTTGGAGACAAAAAGAGATGGAGAAAGCATAGTTTATCTTCTCCAGGTGTGACAATAGCAGTGCATAGATCTATTAATACATCTAAGAACAGTGCTGTCACACACAAGTCAGGAACGCAGCCTCTGATTGGTTGAAGATTCAACCCATGGCATTTTGGGAATGCCTGTGGGTGGCTCACAACATACTAACAATACCAACAACTGCTGATGTTGATGATCACAGAAGACATTATAAAAGTACAATGCAAATGTTGGCATTAGCTTAATGTTAGCATCTCCTGCTCAGCTTACTTCAGAGCTAACCACCTTCATCTTTCCAATAGCTGTGAAATCACAGACTTTTCTTGGTCTTTTCTTGTTTCATGTTCAGTGACTTTGCCTGGGCCACGTGAGCTGGTCGCAGGAAGCAGGAGCGACAATCCTGTGGCATGTCAACAACTAGAAAAGGGAAGGTTACATTCACCCAGGAAAGACTGTGTCACATTTTCACACGCAGGGTAAGGCACTAGGTTACAGGCATGCTAGCCTTAGATTTATATTTGTCATGAACCAAGTCTGTATAGCGACACAACAGTAAAGACAGAAAGAGAGAAGAATCCAGAGAATCTGAGGCACTCCTGAGACAAAAATAAGTATCATTTGTACATCAGATTACTCTCTATTTTAGTGCAGACAGCTCTTTTTTGAATCTTAATATTTTTGATTGTTGCCTCAGGTTTTGTGGTTCAATGCAGCAGAGTTTCTAGTGTGTCAGAAAGGTGCATACAAATTAGTTTAGTCAAAGTTGATAATAAATGTGCATGACCTCAAATGCATATCTTGCAGTTGAATCCTGTTCTCTATCTGGAGTGCTGCTGGGTGTGAAAACTGACTTTGGCAAAACTGTGGGGGACATAACTTGAGGTCCAAACTGGGTCTGTTGTTAGTGAGTAAAATATTTAACTGGCAGAGGATATTTTAAAAGCTTAAATGAGCCTGAAAAGTATAAAATGTCTCCTTGAACCTACACTGGAGACGAATCATCATCATTCTTGTTTTCTTCGACTAAACAGGCAATTAGGACAGCACGGCTTTGCAGCCTACTGCATTTTCCTAATTAATATTCAACAATTCGGAGACAAATGACTGAGCAAAGGAAGGCAAAAAGTGCCACGCTCCAAACACAACATGTCTTTTTAATACTAAACCCTCAACACCTGACATTATGTTCTCCACAAACAAATGTTTCGTGTGATTGCTAAATGAAGAGCAGAGCAATTAAAATGTACATAGTGTAATATATTTCCTGTTAATTGGTATCACAGATTGCGTTCTGTTCAAAACAATTTTTAATTCAAAGACTTTTGTCCTTGCTTGCTCTTATTTTAAACTAAGCCGAGACTATCAGCGTGAAAAAATGAAGAAAGTAGCTTTTGGAATGTCTGGTTGCCCTCGCTAATTAGGAGCTCTGTATATAGACCCATGCTCCACTGAGGAGTAACCAGTACTCCCTCACACACACACATGCACTCACATACACACAAAGTCAATCCCATACTTGCTCATCCATACACACACGTACACACGCACAACATGCTTTCCTATATTGTTTACAAATCCCCCTGAGATTAAACTTTGCAGCAGAACAATATCTGAACGCTGTGAAGACAAACATGGGTCCTCAGGGTCTGATTGTTAGAACAAGAGTTCTTCCAGTCGAGACATGAAAGCTACTTGTACATTCTGCTCTCGTCCTCGGCTTCCCATTGACCACAACTCTGTTCCCTGATTCTGAGGGAAGGTCTGCATCTCTCCATGCTCTGCAGAATCTGATAATGATGCATCCGGCCAAGATACTGTAACACAAATATCTCATGAACTTGCCCTTGACTGAACCGACTGAAAACTTCAAGAGTCACGGCAAATTCACACTTCAAAATGTTGCTCAGCCGTATAAGTCCAAGTTTATTCGAGGTTACCGTAAGTTAGATTGAAACATTAACATTTAAGCAACGAAAAGCTGTTGGAATTTTAAATATTTTCACCTCGCAGTTGTTAGTATTTTAAACTGAACCAATAAATCAGCCTAAAGCACAGCTTCAAATGGATTACAGCATTAATAATTATCTGCAGAAGACAGTACAAAAGCTGCAAATCACTCTATGAGGAGAGCAGAAGAGACTCAATCTCATAACCCATCAGCTATGATCTGATGACGATTTAGCACTGTAGTCTTCATTTATATGGAGATATCTGTTTATAGAGATTAGCGTCCAACTTCATTATTGCGTCTCATGTCTCAACTGTAAACAGCAACACAGACGCACAGAAATGGAAAGTCGGATGGCTGACTGCTGGCTACACCAGAAGCCCCGAAGCATTAGCTGTTGCCCCCAGAGGCTCACCCGTAATTTACACCAGGTGTGGCTGCGCCGCGTCACGGCTCTGCCGCGGTTTTGCTCTGTCATGCACGTGATTTCAATTTACACCAGAAGAATTTCAGAAGCGTTTCAGCGGCGGAGCGTTTTGCCCGTCTGATTATGTTTACTTGCTCTGATTTTGTTGATTAAGTCCTCTTTCCTTGCTCTTTGTGCTTCTACCATGGATAAGCAGGCTACGTAGTTATTTTGTTTATTTTCTGTCTGTCTTTATGATCGCGAGTCTGCACGGGGTCTTTTATTTTGAAAATCAACCGGATTCTCTCCTGTTTTCTGTGCTTGACTTCCTACCCATTCGACCTGCTTTGTGCCAATTGATGTGCCAACCATCAAAAATAGACTTGCTGCATGTCCTCTGTGGAGTGGAGCACCGAGCCGCTTCTGGGACGCTGCTGAAACGCGCCGCGGCACTTCTGGTGTAAATTACAGCATTGACTAGAATGGCAGTGTATTTCTCTAAGTGCCGCAGCGCAGCCGTTACGCGGCGTAGACGTGACGCGGCGCAGACGTGACGCGGTGCAGCCGCGCCTGGTGTAAATTAGGGGCTAGTGGTTCCCAACTCTGGGAGTCTGAAAAGCTGTATGTTCTTAACAAGAACGTGAGGGATAAAGAAATGCTTATTTCTACTACAGGGTTTTCTGTAATCTGTAAATGTGTTTATTCTTGTTAAATATTTCATAGTTTTACCTTTTTTATCTGAAACATAATAAAAAGAAAACAATCTGAAAAGGGAAATTACTCATTAATTCATCTGTTCACATATACAGCCTGTGATGAGGGGTTGCAAGTGGATACTGCTTCATGTAAGGGGTCATAAACCATTATTATTCCAAAAATCCCAGTAGTCTGGAAAATGTCCCATTGGACTGAAAGCCAATTTGTCCAACAACCCGTTATCCTGAAAACGAAAGCCCACTGCTTCAAAGGCCTGTTGTTCTGAACATACACACTCCTGGAGTTTTGTTGCCTCTAATGTCTTCGTATTTTGATGTGCAAGTGTCACCTTTGTCTGGTGCCCTTCTTCGTTATGCAAACAATGTTTAGCACAAAATTCGGAGACAGTCACAGTTTGGTTAGGTTTAGAAGACAAAATCAAAGATTATGGTTTGGATTGAAGTTAGAAGATTGAGTTACATCAATTAAGTTATATTCTGTTGGCAATGGCCATTTGTTTTCGGGATAATGGGCTGCCGTCATCACCATCATTTAATAACACCAATGCCAAGTTAGAAAACTGCCACCCCCATAACATGGCCTTATCTGCAGGGTCAGTTTGCTAAGATCAACACAACAAAGACACCTGAATGATTACGGTGTTGTTTGTGTGTCAGTTTCTGGGGCTTATATAGTGTTAGCAGACCATGGCTCCAACACATCACCAAGCCATGTTTTAACCCCTGCCCAAAAAATCCTGAACACAGAAATCATGAACAACCGGTCTAACTCTTCAATTCAGCACAACCATGACTCCATTTTTTCCTTTACATGGACTTTAAGGGACCGGGCATACAAATCACAATAAATTTAATTTGTGCCTACCACTTTCCAAACCACACCTTAGGTTTTATTCGCATTAAAGGTGCATGCTGCTATGAAGAGAAGTAGCTCTTACCTGGTTTGGACCCTTCAGCCACAGAGCCGTTGTACACCTGGTTCTGAAACTCAGGTCTGTTGTCGTTCATGTCGATCACATAGATGTACAGATCGATCGGGTTCTCCACCTGGTTACCGTTCATGTCTACTGCATGGGCTCGCAGCTGTGAATATACACAAATGCACACAAAGAAAGACGGGATCATTAGCAGTCAACGCTGAATGTGCGCTTGAATGAAATATTCCAAATGCTGCTCTGCTGACAACAGGCCGCTGGCTTGATTGATATGAATCTCTGCAGCCTGTCTGGACTGGAACAAACTCAGCACACAGCACAACTTTGACTTTGTTAATTGGCAACTTCATTGAACTGGCAAATGTTCTGTTTCTTGTCTGCCAACGGGGCATGAGTATCCTGTCGGCATCTTGGCACGGACCGCGACAACACAGAAAGGGGCAAAGTAGTGAAATGTTCCAGACACACACAAACAACACCTATTTTGTTGTTAGCACAGCCAGAGGCCTAAAAAATATCAGAGAGGTGTCGCGGCTCAAGCTGTGGCTTCTCTTTGTTCAGGGGAGAATGTTTGTCTCAGTTTGGTTTGACAAAGCCAGCCATTTGGATGGATGTCTCTGACTGATGAGCTGTTCCTTGACAATTCACAGTGTGAGAAGAGAGAGAGCAAAGAGGAAGAGAGAGGGGCGATGCAGGGAAAAAGGCGAACGAGATGGGAAGGAGAGGAGGAGAGTGACTGAACCTTGTGCAAGTAAATGAGAGATGAAAACACAAAGAGGCAGTGTGGGGGTGTGGGGGCTCGAACAGGGAGGACTGACAAAGGCAATCATCATCTACAGTGAGATGTCTTAATCTCCACTGCTGCTGTTACACACCCTCTACTCCCCACCAATCCCCACTAATGATATCTAACATAACGCAAAGCTTTGTAATAGCCCTGGAACCAAACCGGCACTGTTCACTGTGACTTACATTACTCTCATTCAATTGCCTAGAAACTCATATCCTCTGCAGAAATGTTATTCAATCACAGCTTGGCTTGGTAAGAGGAGCGTGGCTCTCATTCCAGCTAAAACTGACACACTGGCAGTGGAATATTTTGTCTGCCACAACACAGCCGAGGAGAATCCGCCTGCCAGCCTATTTACAGGAAGTCGTGATGTATTGTGCGGTGACATGAAAGATTGAATGGCGGCACCTGCCTTCGCCGAAACACAACTAATCATGTCGGCTTTTGTGCCTGCCTGTCAAGGATGTATCCAAACATACCCAAACACGCGCCCGCCTGAGCATTCACACACCACATCCAAACAGCAATTCAGACACATGTTTACGCATATTAACACGGACACCGACACAAGCGCGCAGACACACGCTGGGGAGACACACACAGCCAATCAAAAGAGCCCTCTTTAGCCACTTAATGATCCTCAAGATGCTAGTTTTCCATTGGCTGAAGCACAGCAAACAAACATGGAGAGGAGACCCAACAAACAAACAAACCCAATCTGTTTTCTCAGCTGTGAACACTGTGCGCTGAGGGATGTGTGACTGTGATATGTGTGACTGCTTCAGTGCATGGGTGTGTGTGTGTGTGTGTGTGTGTGTGTGTGTGTGTGTGAATGAGTGATAATGATTTGTGTCTTTTTGCCTCTGTGTTAAACTGTGTTTCTGTGTGTGTGTGTGTTTTGTCCTTTCTGCCTGCGGATTTCTATACGATTACTGCACATTTTCTTACATTTCTATAGGTGTATATCTCCATACTCGTGTGTGTGTGTGTGTCCGTCTGGGTGTGTCTGTGTTTGTGTGCTCGACAGAGGAATTGGAAATGTGATCTGAGGGCCTGGAGGAGTGTGTGCGCCATGTGGATTGCCAATGTATGTGTGTGAATCCACATCAGTATTCTGGAGGGTGAAATTTAGTATGACTGGACCAACCACAGAGGAGAAAAACAGTTTGCATATGGCCCTTTGGTACCCTCACCCAATATTGTACTATGGTACTTTCAGAAATCCTTGACAATCTGCTTTTTCCTCTCTCTCCTAGAATACTGTAGTTGTAGACCTTTTCACAGCAGCCATATCGATATAAAATAATAAGGTAAGCACAGGTGTTACGATTAAGGTCATTCCATTTAGGGGATCAGAGTGTTTCCAGTGAGCTAACATGCACAATAGCAGCACTGACTCTGTTTGATCTGAATGTAAAGGAACCTTAAGTAGTATCATTCATAATCTGTTTTTATTCTTGTATTTCAGCTCAACATGGCTGCTGTGAAAAAGAGTCTTTTCCAGCTTATGCCAACTACCTATCTATGTGTAACTATAGGCATTTTCCAAACAAGTTGCTGTTGGAAATATTTCTCTTCTTGTGCACTCATCAAGGATTTTTGTGGAGTTAAATGTACAAACCTAGCAGACATGCTACTATAAATATTTTCTTCCTTTTTTTTTAACCATGCTAGCAGCGTTGGCTCACTGCCACTTGGTTGGTTCACACTCAAATTTGGTAAAAAATATTCAACATCACTAGAAGATAAATTCTAATGGTTTCCATAATCTTCCAACAGTACCAGCAGGTCAAATTTTTCACTTAGCCAGTGAAATATCTCAACATCTACTGAATGGACTAGCCCAAGGTTTTACAGGATACATCATCCACAGACAGTTGGGGCGGGGCATCGGTATTCAGTACCTTCAGGTATTGACTGAAATAACCCAGTGCCAACAATACCTGCATTTGACCCTTTTTGTACCCAGATTTAGAAAAAAATAGTGTTTGTATGGTTTTGCCACCAAAACGTTTGAAAGTATGGCTGTATTACACACTTGTGGTGCCTGATAGAAATAAATGCATACAAAAGGGAAGGACTATTTCTGGAAAAACTCAATATCACTGACAGGATGAGCACCTGATAAAGCAGGGTGGACAGCTGCACTGTGTAAAAAGGTACTGCATCGAGTACTCTATCAGTGTTGGTATCATGTGGGTACTGTTCTTGGTAATGATATTGTAATTTTTTACTAGCTAAGGCTAATCTGATATGCATGAACTGATGAAGCTTCTTGGATGAGAGGTGAAACGTCTTCAAAGACATATTAACAAGTCTAGTTAATCTTTTCTTTAGAGTAATTTTTCACAGTATCATTATATGATTTTTATCTGAATTTTTAACATTATAATACCAGTCCTACAGACAGTATTAACTAATGACTTCAATGATCAAATTTTAATTTGTCCAGTACTTTGCTTCATTCATTTTCAAATGTGCAAAAATACTGACACTCCCATCAACCAACAATGTTGTGGTAGACATAGTAAACATTATATCTGCTAAACACCAGTATAGCATTGTTATTGTTAGCACATAGGAGGCCTGTCTGCCAGAAAACCATGTCTGTTAGAAAGTTGTCAGAAGGCTTTCTGGCAGAAATGGCCAAATATCAAAAAATGGGTTCAAGGAGCTTTACAACTTAAACATTATAGGACAACCTCCATTATTTGACCCCCTATTTAGATTTCAATTTACAGAATTACAAATTATACACAACCAGACAAAACCAGCAACATTTATATGGAAGATCAGGATCGCAGAATTATAAACATACTGTATGTCAAAAATATGGATCCAGGAGGACATCAAGTGAGATGCCAACAAACAAATAGGACCTGATCCACATGACTTCCTCTCCAAATGAACCTCCCAACAGCACTATCAGCTAATTGTGATCGGTGCATCTGTGTGAAACACACACACTGTCCAAACACTCGATGTCCACTGAAGTACATGCATTCATGCAAACAAATATGGGAAAAAAAAAAAGTCACAGACGTTCTTATATTTGCTCGATTCTCCTCATGCCCTGCTGACTCACAGCAGATCTGTCTGACAAAACCGAAGCGCTGGCAAACACCCACTCTCCTCACCTCACAGATCACTTCCCCCTGGTGCTAGTCTGTCAAAAACAGCAGCCTTGTCTCTCTTTTCACTTGAACCCAAAACTAACAAGCAAAGTTTGGCCTGCGAGAGCGCAGCAGTGCTGGGAACTTCCTGTCAAGTTGAAAGAAAGTAAGCAATGGACTAAATTTCCCCTGGGTCAAACACTGGCTACATTCTCCTACACCAAATCATACATCACATCACAAGCGGCGTGAGTCCATGGGAGTCTAAATAGGAACTGCATTCAACTTGAAGTGCCCTCAACCTAACATGCTGTTTTCACTACAGGCAGTGTCAAATAAGAACTGTTTACTGAGCGGCTGTCCTTTCCCAGGGACCAATAACCTGGCTGCTTTATTGATCCCAATTTGCTGGTTGAGTGTAAGAGCAGGTATGGAGAGACAAGAAACACACGAGCAAACCTTGTCCAGAGCCTGAACGTAGCAAGTAAGGTAACAAGAGGCTCATCTAAAACTAAATGGAACACACACACACACGGAAGTACGAGACAAACCAATCAAGAAGACAATCATCTGGAGCTTTGCGTTTGTTTATAATCGCTGCACGTCCTGTGTGTGTGCGCGTGCACTGGTGTTTATAATGCGTGCATACTGCTGAGAGTGTGCACTGATACAGACACCAAAGAGATCCACTCTGCTTTATTCTATTCTCCCTCCGAGACAGCAGCATGCTTTTGTATTAGCTCTATCGGCAGCGCAGCCATCTATCATGCTGACAGGCACGTGGGCGTTGGGAGTCTGACACCAGCACTCACCTCGAGTGGAGGTGTTAGTCTTTGCTGATATAAATTGAAACCTGTAATGTGTGTGTATATGAACCAGTGGCCTAGCATTAACACAAGTCTCATGTGGTCCGCATATTTAATTCACGCATTTACGGAGCTGCTTAACCCAAGGTTCCAGAGGGGCCAGTCATGAACTCCAACCTGCAGACTCACATATGTGTGTGTGTGTGTGTGTGTGTGTGTGTGTGTGTGTGTGTGTGTGTGTGGCGGGGAAACCAATGGGCCATATGCAGGCGAACAGTACAGCTGTCAGCGTGCTGTCCTGCACCTTTGAACAACACAGCTGGAGAGTGCATGAGGTGAGCGTGCAACAAAGTGCTGGGGTGGTGAAATAAAACGGGGCAGCGGCACACGGAGGAAAAGTGGGAATGACGTGCAGAAAGTGAGAAGAGATGGGAAAGAAAAGACTTTACTCAACAAAAATATGAACATGTTTTGCTCCCATTTTTCATGGGTTGGAGTATTAAAAATCTAAAGGCACAAATGCACTGAAGGCCTGTGGTTTGTAGTGCACCTCTTATTTTAAATGGCAGAACAGGCACTGAAAGTGCAATGAGGTGCATCAAACCCAATCCAATCCTCAAACTGCGTCAAACTGCCTCCATGATCCCACTCCAACCTTGTTTCGATTTTGGGGCATCAAATGAGGACAAAAAGTTTTGTTTTTTATCTGGAGAGAGTTAAAAGAATTTAAAAAAGAAAAACCAGGTTAAAAAAGACTCACAGCAGAAAGGGAGATATAGAAAGTTAGCATCCCAAAACAGACAGATGTGTTGACAGGATATAAAAACTTTTTTCTCTAATTTTGTTCACAACAATACATGTTACTAAGCACTTCTCCTTTTCCAAAATAATCCATCCACCTGACAGGTGTGGCATGTAGAGATGCTGATTCAACAGCATGCTTATTGCATAGGTGTGTCTTAGACTGGTCACAATGAAAGGCCACTCTGATTGGCTTACACTTATATCCTTACCCTAATCCTAACCAATAAGTCCTCATGCCTACATTTAAACCTCCCAACAAACAAATACAAGTTCTACCCAATCAGAGGCAGAGCAGGGCAGGTCATGACTTTGCCGTCCTTGCCCAAAACAAACTGGTATCTGTAGCACTACGTGAAATCACCATAGTTCAGTGCCTAATAAAAGTCTTTTTCTTTTCAAGATAAAACACACTTTAGAGTGGCTTTTTACTGTGACCGGTCCAAGATACACCTGTCAGGTTGAATGGATTATCTTGGCAAAGGAGTCCTCAAACATGGAGCAAAAATTGAGAGTAATAAACCTTTTGTGTGCACAGAGGAAGTCTAAGATCTTTTACTTCAACTCTTGAAAAATGGGAGCAAAAACAAAAGTGTTACATTTATATTTATATCAATCAGCATTCAATACATGTAGGCTACACACACACACCAGACACAAAAACACATGCACACACACTTGAAGCAGCACCTGCTCATTAGCTCTGATGGAAAGAACAAAGACAACAGTTTTCCTGCACTCCACCTGGGCTCTGTCTCTCTCCCTCTGTTCTATCCATCCTGCACTACTCTGCACAGCTAAACCTCAATCTAAATGACAGCTGAAGTGGCTGTGTGTTTTGCCAAGGCATTCATCATTTCATTGCTGGCCTCGGCATCAATCAGAGCCTGGAGAGGCTGGTGTGAAGGTACTGTACAGCAGCTAACAGTACGCCGAGCTCTCTGAACACGCTCTGACTCTTGATTGCTCAGAAGGCAACATTAGTGTGTGAATAAAAGGTAGATGGGGGGAGAGAAAAGGCGAGGCTCATTTCCACAGGGATAATTGGAAGATAATGAGACAGACGTAAATGGAGCTAGAAGGGAAGCAGACAGTCTCGTTTCTTCCTTACATGGAAGGAGGCTCTCTCCTCTCTGTCCAGGGGTTGGGTGACAAACATGTTGCCGCTGATGGGGTCTATGTTGTAGATCCCACTCGGGGGCTGATCGGCGCCCGCTCCTGTGATGCTGTAGCGGATGCCCACGTCCTTGTCCTGATCTGAGCGGATCTGGGAACAGAAGCAGAGGAACAAGTTCAACAGAGAGCAAAATATCATTTTCAGTCCTGGCTTTTTAGGCTTTTTACTGAAAGCACGAAATGTTCCGAGCATAGTGACATAAACTGTCAGAAACACGTTTTGGAATAGAATCAAAAGTTTGCGAGAAGACAGAGTACGTGGGGTGTTTGATAGATACACTGATGATAACATTTCCACTGCGAGCTTTCTTTTGTGCTAACACTTTGAACCTACAGACTGGAGGTAAAAAACTGAAAATTGAGCAATGTGCAGAGCGGGAAATAGATCCACTGTCAGAATATTTTGTCTGACCTGTTGAGTTTCTGGTTTTCTGTACCCTGATGGCAGCTTTGCAGTAGACCTTGAACAAATGTAAAAAGACCTTACGGCCAGCTATGACGCTGTTTCTGACGACTACCTGCCTGGATGATTTGAAAATGATTCATGCAGTTATTCTCAACTACCTGACTTAATATCTCAATGTCCCCGTTCCACCTTTAACACCCCGCCTGTTACTTCACTCACAACTCAAAATGTGACATTTAAAGAGTGATATATTTTACTTTGAAGAAGTTTCAGTGTAAGCGCCTCCACTGCCACAGCAATAAAAATATCAATACTTTTGCTCAGCACCTTGCTGATTTCAAAGACAAAAGGAGATGGGATTGTAGCATTTCTTCCTGTGGCATTGATTTTCAATAGATTCTCTTGTCTCACCACACAATACAGCAATGTTAATGTGACATTACTTAAATTGGAACGTCTGAAAGTGTTACCATTACCAAGTTGGCATACAAAGGCTGTCATCTCTGAATCTTCAGACTAGTTAAGTTATTAAATTATATTTCCTTTACTTCATTTATTTAAAGGCACAGCACAAAATCAAAAATTATTATTTTTCTCCTTGACTTTAGTGCTAGATTTTTGGAGATATGAGCTGCAGAGATATCCGCCATGTCTCCAAAATAATGAGACTAAATGGCACCTGTGGCAAAAACATGTTTTTTCCAAAAGTTATGACCCAGTTACTCAAGATAATCCAGACATTGTTGTGAGCAGTTTCATCATGCAGGAACTACTTTCTTTCTGCAGTAGAATCTACCAGAACTACTTCAGAATCTACTGGAGCTACTTTCTTTCCTACTAGAAAGAAAGTAGCTCACAACAATGTCTTTGGATTCGCTGACGCATGCTGAATGCCATTCCCGTTATGAGGCAGACAACTTTACAGCAAGCAGCCAGCTAGCTTAGCTTAGCACAAAAAAGAAACAGGGGAAAATAAGTAGCCTGGCTCAGTCTACAGGTAACAAAAAAAAAACCACAATGTATAATTTTAACGCTTCAGTTTTTGTACAGATTAAACAAATGAGATATAAAGCTTTAGAGGTTTATTATCTTTAGCCATTCCCCCCGTTTCCCATCTTTGTTGCTAAGCTACTCAGCTCCTGGTGTCAGCATCATATTTAACAAGCAGTATAAATCCTCTCAGTTCTGGCATGAAAGTGAATAAGCTTATTTTCCAGAAAACTATTTCTCTCACTTTTAAACCTATAACGTAATATTTCTGCATTAAAATTTCAAAAGTAAACACCTGTGTAATATATTTTGTTGAGTTGTTTACTTATATTGTCCCCAAATTTTTCCAACAACGGTCAAACCCAGAGAAATACATGATTTATTTAAGATAACGGTGCATTTCTTACTCCCCACTAGTTGCTCTAACTTCTGGGAAAACACAGAATCAGAGATCAGGGAGTGAGGAAGGAAGTCAGCACACATGATAAAACATAGCATGAAAAAAAAACTCACTACAATACCTTGACAGAAAACATATTTTCTACATCTTTTCTCATCGTTTTAATGTGAGACAAAAACCTCGTGGAGGCAGAGCTACTGTGTTTAAATGAGAGAATCGATTCCACTCCCACATCTATACAGTAAATATTTAGTTACAGTCAGTTTGCTAAGTGCAAAGATAGGAAAGACGGGGAAACAAGTTGCCAGGCTCTGTCTACAGGCAACAAAATCCACCTTCTAGCATCTCTAAGATCAGTCACAAAATAGTCCGGTACATAATCCTGCATAAAACCAAAAGCTGTTACTTTTACACTTTAGATTTTGCACTTAATGTTTTGTTATATTTAACAGATGTAACAAATGCTTAATTCTGGTCCAAATCATTTGAATGGTTTTATTTTAATCATGTATAGAAATGTCTAAGACTCCAATAGCACACTCATCAAGACATGTTCATCAGTATGTTACATTTTTGTGTCATGTAATTACTGCACACCAGCACTAATGAAGTCAGTCAGTAATTACAGAGAGCTTATATTTAGGATTTAACGCTTAAACACATGACCTGAGGCAAAAGTCTACCAAAACCAACTTTTCTACATTTGATCTAAACATACAACATTATTATGGATGAAAAAAAAGAAATGAAATCAAGAGACTTGTGTGTTCTGTTCTACTTAGGGGTGATTTCTCCAACTCAGATGGTTTAACTAGAATAATCTATCAGAATATTTTGTGTAACAGTAGAAATGTGTCCTCTGGTAGATGTTTGGCATTACTGTTTCCACTGTGAGAGCTAATAATCAGTTTCTCTGCTGCACATTCGGGAAAGGCTGTGTGGCAAATCTGCGTGGAAGTTTTGCGTGATCTTGCAAATGCAGCTTCCTCAAAAGGTAACGTGATTCTGGCACCGCAACTGCTTACCACAATCTATCGTGACATGATGGCGACAGTTGGTGGCGGTAACGCACCTCTGAGCTGGTTTGCCTACTGCCACAGAAGAAGAGAGTGACAAGAAAACATGGAGGAGGAGAGTGAAACTGTAAATACAGAGCAGGAGGTACCCTCACTCAGTTGGCATTAATTTGCACCTATTAACCTTAAAAACCTTTAAAACGTTTAACCAAATGAGATACGATACGATTCATTTAAACCATTTCTTAACTGATCTTGCAGAACAATTATTGCATTGTACTGTTACCATAATATAAAATGACATATATCATAATAAAAGATTTTGGCCATATTGCCCACCCTGAGATTGAACAGGTGCATTTCTATTATTTTCAAATATGTTTTATTCATATTTCCTACCTCAAACACTGTCTTGTGACCATGGTGATTCATCTTATGACCCTTTTTGGAGGTCTCAAACTCCAGGTTTGAAATCATTGTCTTAAATAAACTACAGTACAACCCAGCATGCATAGTGCACTCTGATGATCTGATCACTGTGGTCTTGTTCAGGACAGATTTACAGCAATCATTTTTATCAATTTATAGTGGTCAAAGACTCCTTGAACCCAGTGCTATGGATTGATTTTTATGTATCCTGAAGCAGTTTGAAACATCTTAAAAAAGCCAAAACTCATCTTTTCTCCAACCTCACCCTTTGTTTTTGAACACAACACTGCGTTGACTGTTTTTTTTTTATTGGGACCGAACCATCACTATGGTTACAAGTCAGAAGGAATAATCACAGAGTCAAATGGAGAAAACGGAAGGCTTGGCTCTTTTTTTCTCTCTATCTTTCTCTTCCCCTCCTATGCAATTTTCCTGGTCTGTGGGGTTGCAGATCATGCATGAAAATGAAATTACTTCATCCGTTCAGCAGTGACGGCAGCTTCTGCATAAAACATCTCTCTGTTTGAACATGATACCCTCTCTCTTAATTTCCAACGTGGTCCTCCCACACCCACGGTGTAGCACTCCGCTGCCAGCTTTCACGGGTGCAGTTTTCATTTCCTGAGTTCACCTCACACAGGATCTATATGTGGCCCCTGCAGCTTCAGGTGTAATGTACAGTATTGTATAACTCCTATTAATCAGTGCACTTAGGCTGTTCTACTTATACATGTAATCACTGCAGCGTGACAATGATACTGTAAGACAAATTACATTTATTATGCACGACGCCCACCATATGCCAATCAAAGCGGGATGAAATCATGGCATAAATAATAACATAATTTGATCATTCACCCTCATCATCAGTGTCATCTGTTTGGATAACAGACAGATAATGTGGAGCAGAACAGACGGATTATGCATTTCAGTAATGAGAACGTGCCTGAGAAATCCTCTGTCTTATCTGTGAAGGAGACAAACATGGGGCCTCTGTCAAAAACAACAAAAAATGAACTGAGGCGCACCATGCAGAGTCCCATCTGCTCGAGATGCAGGGACACACAATTATTCCTCTTCGACCATAAACTGAATATCTTTGGATTGTGGGCAAAACAGTTGATGTTTGAGGATGTCACCTTGGGCTTTGAGAAATTTTGATCAACATTTTTCACCACTTTCTGACATTTTACAGACTATCACACCCTATACAGATTGTAATGCCCCCTGATGCAAAGTGTGATCTGTGATTCTGGGCTATACAAATAAAATTTGACTTGACTTGACTACCCTCTAATGAAGCCTAATAAGGGTCTAACAATCATACACTTTAGTTTATCGTAAAGTTCTGATGTGATGTGTCCCTATTTACCCTCAAATAGTGTATTGATATATCACTCAATATTAATTTTCCTTAATATCAATAATCTGGCACCAGCTGCATTTCCTCACGCTCTCTTTTCTTCGATGGTGACTGGACAAACACACTGCTGCAGTTCCCATGTAGTCCCACCTCCTCTTACTCGCTCACAGTGCTGTTTTCTTCTCCTCACTCATCTAATTTGTTCCAGTTGAATATCTGTTGTCATGTTATAGTCTCGTTACCTATTATCGTTATCTATCTTTTCATAAAAATAAAAAAATGTTATGCCCTCAATGTTTAGTTTACAGTACAGGTCTGTTTGTGATGTGTCCCTAATTAACCTCTAATGAAGTCTTATTATGGTCTCATACTGTCAAATAAAGAACATATCATTTCTAGATTTTGTCTAATGTAATACAAAGTACAGCTTGTTATGTCTTATTACTGTAGTGTAAAATAAAGTGCGAACAAAAAAGCTTGTATCCATGTATGTGTGTGTAGTGGAGTGTTTGACAGGTAAGAGATACTCTGTGTGCACACCAAAGCGTGGATCAAGAGGAGCAGCTCAGTTCAATAATTCACGGGGCCGTCGTGTGGGAAACGCACATATGAAATTTTCACCTGCCACGGCTCTGTGCTTCTTCATCCGAACGTGAGCACTGTTGCGTGTCTGAGTGTGTGCGTCTCCCTTCTACTTTGCTGGAACTTCAAAGTGGACGGCGCGCAGTTGGCACATTTGTGTAATAGCCCCAAGAGGAGACAAAAGAGCTCTTACATGTCATGCGGCCTCTGCTTCCACGCCTGCTTGAAATTCCACATCAAGGCCACCTGAGACCACGTGTCACATTCGCCGGTGTCTCTTAATGAAGAGTCTTTATATCAATAAATTGAATAAATGAAGAAGCATGGCTTCACGGAGTCCTGGGAATCCCATGAGTGACAACTGCTCAATTGAGCCATTTGAATGGAATGCTAATGATGAAAGCTGGGATTTCTATCCTCCTCTCCCTCTTCCTCCTCCTCTCCATCTATCGCCATCTTTCATTGTCTCTCTTACTTCGGTACCTCCTGGCAGATAGAATGGCTACTAATCACACTAGAAATAGCAGAGGGAGGCAGATGCAAGGGACTTAACTGGCTGTCTGTCTCCGTCAGATCAGACCAGACATCAGATAAGTGACCTATTTGTAGCTCTTTGAGAGTGATTTCCTTGATTACTGACAACTGCTGGGATCCTGTGGGACAAGCTATCAGCGTGAGAAGAAAGATGGAGAGGGATGGAGGCAGGGAGCGAAAGCAATGGGGAGCTGGGGAGAATTAGATGACGAATTAGTGTTCTGTTAAACTCCTCGGGTTGACGCGAGGCACACAAACAGATAGAAGGAATGGAACGGAAAGGAATACATTTCCATTTATTGAGCATAGCGGCTGGCTGCCTAATTAGCGCACTGTGAAGTTTCAGTCTGTCCAAATCTCCTTTAATTGATCCAACCCTGTATGATCGCCCTATCAGCATAAATAGTTTGATGCCTACATAAACAGTGACTAATTTGGTGTGTATTTGATGGTACTCCGCGATTCATCCATTCACTTATTTTGAGCAACGCTGCAAAAATGAACAAAGCAGCAGTCTGCTATGCAAAGGACAAGCTCGTGTGCAGCTGTAGCTCTCTCCCCGGCAGTGTTTTGCTTCCAGGAAACAACAATCATTCAAGCAGGAAGTCATTAGAGGACAGTGTGCTGCAGGCACCCGTGGGATCATGAAGGGTTACTGTGTGCTATGGGCTAATGTCACACAATAATGGGAATCTGTGGTTTACACTCTTTGATAGCCTCTTTTATGTCTCGTCCACGCTTAATGGTTCAGGCCTGTGCTATAGTCCTTTGGCTTCACACACACACACACACACACACACACACACACACACACACACACACACACACACACACACACACACACACACCTCTCTCTTTATTTTATAGCTCTTTATGGGCTTAGTCACCTCACTTTGCCTTCTGGGCACATCAAACACCCCCCACAGGTTACACAGGCTCAAGAGCCAAACCAGGAAACCAGGGGATCATTCAATCCTACAGATCTTTCCAACAAAATAAAAGCACTCTATGAATGTACAAACACTCACCTACATTATTATCCAGAGGATGGTGCTGCATGATGCTGCCACTGAAGATGCGTAAATTAACAGTTTAAAATTAAGGCTGAATGTTTGCCGAATGAGGTAGTGTCTGTAACGGAGTCGTACAAAATCATTAATATGATTTGAGACATAATATTAATGTGAATCTACCCCACTGTGACCAGGAAAAGTCAACCCCAGAAAAAAAAAGTGGCAACCACAGGAGTAGATGTTTTTAATGGTTAAATTGAGAAACATTTTAATAAAGTCAGGCAGTTACTGAACTCCAACACCACAGTGTGAATTTTCAGCAGCGGGCTTTTGTTTTCAGGGTTAGCTTTACATTAACAGACAATTTGCAGTAATAAACAGCTGATCAACTTACAGCGTAGGACGCATCATTGCTTGTCGTTGTCAGAATATAATATAGTCGTCTTGCGCTCATGTAGGTTGTGTCTGTAAAAGCCTCAAGTTTGGGGAGGCAGCAGCAGCGGGGGGCAACAACTAGTCCCAAACATAGATTGTAGATGGATCCAATCTGATAAATATATCACATATGGCTCCAACTCCCCAGTTGGACTGCAGTACTTATTTTTGAGCACTAGAGTATTACATAGTTCTCCTTTAAATGACACCATGGTCACACAGCCGGCCTGTAAGAGAATCTTGCTCCCCCTTGAATTTGTCTGGCGATTTTTTTCTGACGTCAGCCTTTAATTTTTTTTTTTTTCAATTTCTAAACTTGCTCTGTATCACAAGAGTCCCTTGTGCCAGGCAAGAATTTTCAAATTCAAATAAAAAATGTGTTAAAAGCCTTCAAAATTTAAAACTAACAATACCTACTGTTAAATTAGGTATAAAAATGTCAGTCATTTTTTTTTTAATGACAGTGTTTGCCCTTCAAAGTTGTGTGCCAGATTTCCATCAGCGGAGTCAGATTTCTACAAAGACGTGATTTAATCGGACATAAAAGGGTTAGCTATAATTTGAGGACCCCTGTCTCACCGGTTTAATAACAGCACAAATACTGCTCAAGCATTGGTAAGGTTTCTATTTTTCGACAAGCTCTTTAAATAATATTGCTGTGTGTCTGAACCATAACAAGTCAACTCTGTGGCCCTCAATTAGAATTAAGCATGAAGAGAACTCTTGGCCTCTCACTATGACTATGCTGAGAATTGAAAAAAAAAAAAAAAAAAAAAAACTCTGTAGGACATTTAACAAAAAATATAATGATTAGAAGCTTGGCCAAAAACAAGGTTTAATAGCCAAGAGTTTGACCTTTTACAATATATTTTCCCAACATAAAAATCAACCCCCCTGCAAAATACAGTTTTGTCTTAACTGTCAAGAATCAGTGACCCCTGACCCAGACTCTGGTTTAGAACTGGACTTGGTTCCTGGCTGCTGCAAAGTGGCTGCCAACTGCTCCTGATACTATGATGGATTAAATGCAGAGACTACATCTCATTCTACGTGATACTCTGTGTAATATAATATTAATATATAATTATGACTTGTGTATAATAGGGTTAAATACACTGAGAGAAGCAGCATAAAGTCAATTATGTATATTATTGGTTTAGACAGCAAATGTCAGTGATGACGCCATTTGCCAAGTATAGCAAGTACACAGCAGTTATAACAGGTTGGTATGAGGGATGTAAACATGTGAGTTCGAAGGATGGATAATATGCAGAAGATAAAGGCAGTAAATCCAAATTAATGCCATTTCCGTGCTGAGGTGCATTGTGGGAGGAAGTGATGCCAAACACTCAGGGCACAGACAGGCTATCACAGAGCCCTTCTGGCGGCCTCTCAGTCACGCTTAAGCTGTCATAGCTGTCAACCATAATTAAGACAGCGCCTGCCAAATATCTGGATGCCTTTAATAGACACTACTTGCTGACTGGATGTCTCACAGACCCACAAGCCTGCTCTGCCTTTAGACTCCGCCTGCAAGTCTGAATGCCTGTTCAGACACACAAGCACGTACGACAGTATGGTGAAGTGAGGATGAAAACATGATTCTGAATTTTTATTGTCCAAAATTTAAATAATGAGGCAAAGTGCACAGAGTGAGGATTAGTTTGACGTAGGGCTGGACAATATATTGATATTTTATTGATATCATTATGTAAGACTGGATATCGTCTTAGATTTTGTATATTGTCATACTGTGATATCTCATAAATGTTTAAAGGTTTAAAGGCTGCATTACAGTAATGCGATGTAATTTTCTGAATTATCAGACTGTTCTCTTATATCCACATTACTGATGACCAGTAGTCATCCCTAGAATACTATTGTTGTTGCAATATTGATAAATATTGATACGGTATTTGTTTTGGTTTGTTTTTTTTTTATTTTTTGTTTTATGACTGTATACTGTATTTATAGCTGTGATGGAATTTTAGACAAAATATGTAAATCAAGACATATTTCAGTTGAGGATATTCAATTGTAATCTTAAAGCTTATATATATATATATATATATATATATATATATATATATATATATATATATATATATATATATATATATATATATTTTACAAAACATTTAGTGCTTTCACTTTATTGAAAGTACTTGATCATGATAATTTAGGAAAAATCAGCAACAGTACTTTCTCTGTAAAACTATTAGTGCTAATGATATATGCTAATTTCTATAAATTTGTTGTTTTTGCACTTAGGACATTTTACTGCCATTGCTGCCTGTCATTTGTCTGGGTTTTTTTTTTTTTTTGTTTTGTTTTGTTTTGTTTTTTTACAGTGTATTATATATCACGAAAAATCCTAAAGAATGGACATATTATCAGTCATATCTCCTGGCTGTAGTTTGAGGTATTCTGCTTAAGCACCTGATGGTCGATTCATCAAGTAGATTCAGAGAAAGAGGAAAACAATCAGAGGATGATTTTTGACCTTTTTAAAAGGGTTTTAGAGATAACTAGATGTAATTTGCTTTTACTCTTCCCTCTTGAAATGACTCAAATTTCCCTCAAGTAGTGTGAATTTCCAGTAATTTCAGCTGCAAGCTCATATGTCTAATTTCTATGTGCTTTACTGCTCCTTTTTACGCCACTGCCTGTCACTTGGGGAAATGCTGGCAAGCTATTTAATGGTTTTAAAATATGCTTTCAGGATTTTTTTTTTGCATGTTTCAATAGCAGATTCATAGCAGGTCTGGCATCTTAGTGAGCAGTTTTAAAGAAAGAAAATGACACTGTCATGCTGGAATAGACTATTGATTTTCCTATCTTGAGCAGTCTGACTTCAGTGTCACCACTGGGGTTAAAATATTCAGATCTGACAATAAACCTCTGCACTTGCGGGGGTGCTGGAATGGCTGCTAACATGAGTCGCCGCAAATGGGTGAATTTCTATGTTAAAAAGCATTATCAAAAGCATCGGTGCATCTGCAAACTACACAGGCATCCTTGAAAATCACTGTTTGATAATGTCTCATCTTTCCCTGCTGTTATACTGTATCTGCTTTCTCTTTGTTGAACATGAGGGAAATGGCAAAACTACATGCTTTTTAACTTCCTCTTAAATTCCAGTTTTGCATCGCTTTGATCCCTCCTGCTGTGTGCTTGTCACTCTTCAAAGCTGATGTGCCCTGCTTTTGATGGGGGAAGAGGAATTCAAATAGTCTGATAGGCCATCCACACAAACATCCAGTGAAATGACAGAGGAGGAAATAGGGAAGCAGAGGATGAAAGAAAGAGAGAGATGGGGCTGACAAAATGGAAACAAAATTTCCAATTATGGGAAATGTGGGACCTCAAGTTTTTTTGCCAGCCTTCAAACTTTCCTCCCCTAAAAAAAAAAAAAAAAAAAAAAAAAAAGAAGATTACAATAACAGTCTCACACGCGAGAGTGTGGCATAAACAGGGGTAAAACCTGTCAATTTGGCGGCGTCATGAGAAGGGAATGGTGCGGATGATTTTAAAAATAGGCACATAGGAGGTCTGTGAGGAAGAGAAGGAGAAGCTGCAGAGATCTCAGGTTTAATATCTCTCAAGTGAGAGCCACTGACAGCCAGCGTCGCACACAGTTATCCCTGATACTCATAAAGAACAGTCGCGTCTGGGCCTTGGCGCACAGGCATGCTAGTCCATTATGGATCGGAAGCTGAATGGGAAATGAACCGAGCTCCATGCAGCTCTGAAATATGTATTTTTTTTGCCTTTTCATTTGGTGGTCTCTCCCATCTTGTCTGTATTTGTGCTGCCATATCGGTTTGTCTATCTCTATTTCTTTCTGTCTCTCACCCTCCTCCCGTTTCTCCCAGTGGGAAGGAAGCAGCGAGAGTCCCATCAATACAAACGAGCAGGAGTCACCACCTGAGGAAGGTTTGTCTGCTCTGGTAGCGACACTGTTATTCAGCCATTCTTTTCCACTTTCCAACACGGTCAATTGAATTGAATCCTTTGAGTTGCTGAGGTTTCCTGAGGTAATGTTTCTGTGAAGTGGATTTGGATTTAAAGATAATAGAGTGAGACCACTTTTTTTTTTCCTTGACAATTTAAGGAAACAAAGCAGAAACCTTTAGGGGGCCATGTTTTTCTTCCTCCAGAGGAGCTGTTTTAATGTGATGTATAAGAGGAAAAGACAATCCAGTTATAGGTGAGTGTGAAAAGACGGAGGAAGCTTAGAAGAAAACATCTGAGAAAGCGGCGGCATCGTCGAGTAATATGTTTTTTAATGAACAGCAGAAAGCCTTCTGAACGCCGGCAGCACATCCAATAAATAACCTTCAAATGAAAGAGTTTGGCTCGCTTTTAAAAACTGATATGAAGTCTTTGGAGGAGAAATGTTTTTTTTATCCTAAGCTCATATGGATGTTCCTCAAATTTTGACCGTGAACCTTTCTGATGTCTCTTTCTCTCTTAGACTCGAACACCCCGTCTCTACTTTACTGAGGCTAAATGTCAAAAATGTTTTCAGTTTCCATTGACAGTTGTCCTAGATGCCATTATTCACCACTGACAATGGCCCATGTGTTTTGATCAGGTAACTCACTAAAAAGTTTCTGGACCTCAACATTTGAAGTATATTCATCTGCAATGAAACACTAGATCCTAATCCACATATTGCAGTATTTGGTGTATCCTCCACAATTCATAACATTGCTTTATGTCAATCCAACTTCACTTTTAGCACGATGATTAATTTTAACAAGGTGGAAAGCTACCAGCCGTCCCTCTTTTATGCAGTGGATTAAAGAAATCATGATGTGTCTTAAAATGGAGACGCTTTGAAAGATCACTTAAAAAATATAACAGAACCTGGTTTCCCTTTATTGACTATAAGGAGAACTTCTCCTTCCCAACAGTCTAATAATAAATTTGGCACATGAGCTAATAATCTGACCTGATTTTTTCCATTTAATTTCTTTTCTGAGTGCAAATAACTTGTTTTGATGCATTTACTGTACTGTACAGACATTGTTGTCTATTTGTTCTTGTTCTTCTTTTTCTTTTTCCTCCCCTCGATGTATTCTCATGCCTACCTATCTGTGACAGAGACAGTTCACTGCTAGGTGACGGGATTGATCTGTTCTGGGAAAACTCAAATGGACTTTATGCCCGTACTTATATTTTGTGTCTCTGCTTCTTGGGGTCTCTTTTGATGTCTGTCCTACCCTTTTGTCTCTTTTATTATTGCTGTTGGTGTCTTGTTTTATTGTATTGTATTGGGAAAATAAATAAAAAAGAAAAAAAAGGGGAAAAAAAAACTATAATACCCTCCAACTCCATCCTGTACACTGTAAAAATAAACTATTTATTTTAATCTAGAATGATAAGAGATGAGATAACATTGTAGTGATTCAAAACAGACTTTTCTAGTTAAATAAATCTGATATTAATTCAGTTGTACCTGAAAAAACATGTTCAATACTCTTAAGATATTAAGTTGAACCAACAACTCTTCAGTACAGTGGAACAAAAATTAGTCGATTAATCAATCAGTCGATGAAAAAAATATTATTTTCCATCCATTTTGACAACCATGACAACAAATGAAGAGTCGGTCTGGACAAAAAGAAAGAAATGCAAAGGCTTTAATTTAGACTGAGAAACTGCCATAAACATCCCTCACAATTTCCTGATCTAACAGACTAATCAATGTTGATGTTGATGTATGCTGATAAGAAACATGGGAGAGTCTTAACTCTCACACAGTGCATGCTGGGAAGTCTTCTAGTAGGCTTTCTTTAGAAACTGAATTTAATAAGTTGATTGAACTCTGAACAGTACATTCACTCAACCCGTTATTTGAGGACAAAAGTCTTCAAGTTAGAGAAACTTGTGTTTATAAGTTCTTGTGAAAAACAAATGCTAGAAATTTTAAGTTAAATGAACCTGAATAAAAACTTGTACATTTCTGTTAAGTTAATTAGAAAATATCAATCGATTCCACTAAATTCCTTTATGATTTTTTGCAGTATATGTCATTCATTGTCACCCGGAAGAGAGAAAGAAGTCTTAACATTTTGTATCTGCTCAAAAATAGATTAGATGCTTTCTCAGGCGTACACGCGAGCACACGCACGTCACTGCCTCCACCTCAGACCATTAACCAGACAGAGGAATGAAATGTAGGATTGGAAAAAGGGGCAATTAGAGAGAGAACAAATATTAATGGAAGTTAAGAAGTGACTCACAAACCCAATTACAGCATTAGCCAGGCAATTTAGATGAGCTCTGCGAGAGGCAAGAATCCTGTTGAAATGTACCAGCGGTCTCTCTGCATTAACAATGGCATTAATTCCCCTGATTCACAGCGAGGGGAGAAGAATAGAGCAAATACAGCCATTCTGTCTCCTCTATAAAGAGAGCCACATTCTCTAATTCTGCAGCAGGAAAGGAGGAGGCAGAGGGCTGACGATCTTGTCTTTCCCACCCCAAACAGACCGCGGACCCCTGGAGAGTCTCAACTCGTTAAAAATCGTACAGTTCTTCTATTCTACTTGAGTGTTCCCAACACAAGGATGATAGGTAAACCAACACTGTTAAAAAATATACAGGAAAAATGATTGGAATCAACTAATCATTTCTCATGAACTTTAAATAAATATGCACGTTATTCAGGTTCATTAAACTTAAAAATTTCTGGAACTTAAAAAAATGAGCTGTTCTAACTTGAAGTCTTTTAACTTGAAATGATGAGTTGAATGAATGTACCACACGCAGTTCAATCAATTCATTAAGTTTCTAAAGAAACATGATCAGCATAGCAGACTTCCCAGCATGCATTATTTGAGAATTAAAACTCTCCCGAGACCCTTGTTTTTATAGTTTGAAGAAAACATATCATGATGATACACTTTAAGACAGTGGTTCTCAACATTCTTGAGTCGTGGCCCCCAAGAATAATCAAGTTGATGTTTGTGATCCACATGAAAAATCTGTATTGCTGAAAGTCAGCGTCATATTTCTGAAGATTGGGGCTTTGTCTGAAGCACCAGCATCTTTGCGTTTCTCAGTTGATGGTGCTGCTGACAGTGGTGCTAAATCCATGACAGCTAGCTAAACTGGCTATAGCTGCTTCTTTAAACTCGATACTGTGGCACAAAAATGCCAAACTAAAAAGATGTTTGTTTGTCCAAGTAGAACTCGTGCACACACATACTTTGACACCTTAAATAAAAACTATTCTAAGCCAAATTATATCACTGGTACAGGTGATGTAATGTAAAAACCAGTTACCAGTTCAAGATACATGCTTGCTGGACTGAGTAGTTAACTTTTTTGTTACAAAATGTTCAGTGCCTGTTCAGAACATGGAGGGTTATATTGGTAACTGTCACTATGTGCTACTTTATAGTTTTAACCACTGTTACATTCTATAATTTTACACTAATCCCATCACCATATGGTGATCCCCAGGAATTATCTTGTGACCCCCTTGGGGGTTCTAACCCCCAAGTTGAGAACCAATGCTTTAAGATAAGAGATGGTTGCTTGTTTTCCCAACAATGCCCATGAACCATGTACTGAAAAAAGAAAATTGTTGGATAAACTTAAAAAGTCACTTGGTGACACACAAATAATAAACTGTTGACAAAGCTAAGTTAAAAAGATTATACTGGATAGACAGATGTGTTTGATCTGAAAAACACTTAATTCAATTGTGTGTTACCAATTTTTTCTAATCAGTCCAACAATGCTCTTTTTTCAGTGTGAATAAGGTTAGTATTGAATTCACTCGCTTCCCCCTTATAGACATAAATATATTAAATTCACTGGAAGCAGTTTTTATTTGTCTTTGTGTCAGCGTTAGAACAAAGAACTTAAACAGGAGTAGCTGTAAGTTCTTTATGAACAACTGTCTTTTAAAACTCAGTAAAAATGTAAAAGGAAATCAGATTTGTTTGTTTGTTCAGTGGTTGAATGTTTGTTGGTTCAACTTAATGTCTTAAGCTTATTGAACTTGTTTCCTTAAGTACTACTAAATTAATATCAGCTTCATTTGACTAGAGAAGTTTATTTGTTTTGAATCTTTACAAAACTACTTCAACTTGTCTAAGGCAGCCCACACACAAACTTTTTCAAGTTAAAACAAATAGTTTATTTTTACAGTGAAACTATAGGTTCTTTCGTGCACAGAGAAATGTCCCACAAGATAATTACAGTGAAGACATGGCTGGCTGCTGGAAGGGTGACTAAAGGGAAAGACAGCGGCAAGAAGAGATAGATCTGGATAGAGTTATAGATGGAAGGAGAGGGGGCAGTGACGAGCTTTCTGCTGCTCTTGCACTTTTCCTCTCCACCTCGCCGCCATTGTCAAATTGCATCCCTCAACCCAAGCTTCTGCCACACGCTCCCGTAGGGGACGTGCGGCCCTGACAGCCTGGCCAATCAGTAGCACCCTGAGGCCAGTTGAAAGCCCTTCTGGCATGCCTAAGGCTAGCGGGGTCCAACCAATCAGTTAGAGGCCAGGCTTGAAAGGAGGGCCATGCTTGGCTCAGGGAGCTGCTAAGGCTGCCAATGAGAGTCCAGAGGGGGAGTTCGAGTGGCTCAGAGGGAGGCTGCCAGAGGGGTCAGAGTGGACGAGGGCAGACTGACAGTTATTTAGTGAGAGGCAGAGCTCTGTGTCACTCACAACAGCGCTCAGCCTTTGTACTACTGGGCCGGCTCTAATGGGACTGTCACCTTCTAATTGTCCGACTGGGGATGCTGAGAATGACAAACAGAAACACTCAAATGCGCAGACAATACACAGAGACACAGGGACACACACGTACCCTCACAGACACAGGCACGAACCAGCAAACAAAAGGCGCAATGTGGACAAATGTTTAGATACACACACTCTTTATATGCTGCAGGAGATTTGTGTTTCTGGGAAAATCCTAACAAGCTGCAGTATGTGAGGCTGCACCGACCTGCACATCCATTAACAGCAAATGCCTAGGGCTAATTTATATATTACACCCAGTACCTTACATTATGAGTATATAATATCTGAATACATTTGCAGAGCACACCCAATTAAGTTGAACCCGGCTTTGCAGCACGTGTGACTTTTATTGATTTTAAAGGCTTTTTGCAAATCTTCCCTATAATTGTAGGCATGTAATTATGATAATAAATGCATTTTAAATGTTGGAGAGTTTGCAGAACTAGCCAGGCAACCTTATAAATGCCTGTGTGTATTTTAGAGGAATGTTTAATGGTGAGATTATTTTATCATGCGATAGGTCGTAAGTGTGCATGTGTGTGTGTGTGTGTGTGTGTGTGACCAACAGGGCTAGAGCTACTGTCCATAGCTACTTTTGTGTACTACTGGGTCCTAATATTTTTTGTGCAAATTCAAGACTGTATGCTCAAGAACTTCTCGTGGTGGCAGTGATTCATAAGTTCTGAAAAAGTGCCCTGTTTTAGATGCTGACTTTTCACTCATACAACAACTGCAAGGCTACAAACAAGGCTTACCCATTAGTCTGTTGCAGGCCACATTTTGGGAAAAAAAAACCTGACATCCAAAAAGGAGAACATCCGCAGATTATTTAGCCAATCTGTTATGTTCCAATAAAGGTAGGCAAGATATTAGTTGAATAAACCCCTGTTTTGTTAGCTTCGCTGTCATATCTGCTATGTGTCTGTGTGGTCAGTGTATTGATGTGTTCAAGGCCGGCTTGTAAACAATGCGATATGAACAATGAGATACTGAACAATGAGAGACGCAGACTTCATTAAAAAAAAAAAAAACCTACTGCAACTGCAAAATTTCTGATCTGATTTTGATGAAATCTTGTTTGTTTTAAACCTGAGAAACTGAACATGAATCTGGCGACTTGTTGAAACTGAATTCAGTTACTGGGGATGATGAAATCAGCTCTATGCCAAAACATTAACTCTCTGAAAAGACATAAATTCCACTGGGATATGCAGGTTTCAACCAACATCAAGTGTGAGTTTGTCCAAAAATGTGGATTTCTTTATTACTTATATTGTTGTAAAGCTGATTGGTTGATTGTAATGTTCCCAATTAATATAAAATGTTTACATTTTATAAGTTTGGACTCATTGTCCTGTTTATTGCTGCCTTATAAACAGTTAGGTGAAGCCAGGATGCTTGGTTACACCACCATTACACCATTCTATGCATATTAAAGAAAACTTACATTATAGGATAGAATACAAAAAACTGTATTCAAACTTTGCAAATCTCCGTTGGTTGCATCTGGCAGTTGTGGTGACATTGCAGTAGGTGCTTCATCATATTTTGTCTGGCAGAGATCTGACCTTTTTTAGTTTAAGACTTTTTTGGGCCACTGAGTTAACTCTAAACACAAAATTGATTTATCATCACCTTGTAAGGTTAATATGGTGAACATGTTAACAAACAGTTGCGTCTTTACTCATGCAGCTGACAAGAAGGAACACTGAGATTTATTTGAAGTTGTGTTTCTGGCCACCAGGCAAATATACACTGCATTTTGAATTGCTCTCCACACAAACTTTATTCAGTACAATCAGATATCTGAGAAAACTACTCCATATTTTTTGATTGGTCTTTCATGCATTTAGATTGTAAAAAGTCCTCTTTTCAAAAACATTTTATTTTTTCTATGAAGGTTTTGCAAAGGCTTCCAAAAATCTGCCAGAAATGTCAGATATGTCAGAAAGAAACAAAGATATCTCAAGGCAACAGTTCAGTAACAATATCAGAGATCAGCAGTCATTGTTAAAGGAAAGTGGAATCAAAATCTGAGGAGATTTAAATACAAGCAGGTTCCCATTTCAGTGTCAAGTGCTCAATAATGTCTATGACCAGCTGGAATTGACAGGTTTGTTGCCTGAGCAGAGCTATTCTAAAATCTTTAAAACTGAAATAGGAGATAAGTCTGGGGTTAACACTACAGAACAGAGTTGTATCAAAGAATATCAACTCAACACACTATGAACTGATAAATCACAGTTAAACCTATTTTATCTACCTGCTGAGTAGACTGCAGAGAGCTCACAGAAAAGAAGGCTATAAATTTAGAGCCCACTGCTGTTCAATAATGACCTCAGGTCACTTACAAAAAAACAAATTTTAAATTGAAATAATACTTTGGGTGTCTGGATTGTTTTTAATCAGAGATACATTGGTTGCAACTTTGCCGGCAAAAGTCTGAACCTGCTGGTTCTGATTTTCTTTGTTTCTTAGAACTATAATGAACAGAATGCACAAATATTTTTGCAACTTTTCTTTCATGCAAAATTAAACTGTACGTTCCTGATAAAACACTGACTTTTACACGTAGCAGAGGGAGCCCTATTTGTGTGTTTTCATGGGTAACATGGTTTCACACGGTCTCATGGGAAAGCAGATGTAGGCAAACTGGAGGACGACATGGTGAAACATGTCGTGAAACTGCAGTGATGCTTTGTCGTGAGAAAAAAACAAAGGCATCATGATAACAACAAGGGTTGTCTACTCTTCAGAAAGAACAGGAGGTGAGATTTTTTTTGTGGGTCTGTGAACAATAGTATGCTGCTAGTTAATGTCAGCCTTGTTACTGTTGTTTGGCAAAACCATCAGCTGCTCAGCTGCTCCGTCTCCTTGTACATCTGTCTCTCTTGTCTTTATCCTGTACTTGGAGGCTCTTCTAAACACAGACAACATGCTAGCGTGTGTGTATGTGAGGCTGTAAGCAGCACTGTTGACTGTTAATTTACTGTCTGTTTCACTGTGTACATGACATGAACTACTGTGCAGCACATGCATACACAATCAGATATCTGATGCTGAAAACCGGCCGTGTCCGGACTCTGGTTGATCAGCGCAACCCTAGTTTTTATCTGTGTAAAATCGCCATTATTGTGGGAAAGAATACAAAAGTTGAGTCCAAACTTTTGAATAATAGCGTAAGTCCAATTTCCACTGTCTGTCTTATCTGTCTGTTGAGTTTCTAAATGTTGCAGTATGTTCACAGCTAGTTGCTAACTTTGCCTGTCAGCCTTTCGGTGCCGGGGCCAGTAGCATACACTTGCGTTTTTAACTGTCTTTTTTTGTGACAGGAAGCTGCTGGCTACTGCTGGAAATTAGTTTCTGAGAATGAGTTATAATTCTCTGTGCATGTCTCACAATGAGTGACCTTTTTCAAATTACAAAGTAATTTAGTCCATTGTTAATATAAATACATATTAGTGCAGCTTTATTACAAGCAGCAGCTCTGTAAGAAGTAAAGGAAACAAAGCTTTAAACTTCTCCAAGCAATTAGATTGTGCATATTTTAATTTGATCGTAAATATAAAATGACACATTTTACTATTAACAAATAATGAGATTAAATGAAGCATTAACATCAGTGGGAGATTGAAATGATGATGTACTTACTTTGAAGGGAAAGTTAAGCTGTAAAATCCATACACAGGATCAAGTAAGAGATCTCTAGACTGATGTTGAGGAGATAGTTCAGATGATTTGCAATGGGGTTGTAATGAGGTACTTAATCAATAGTCTTTGTATTACCCACAGTAGATGGCAGTTGGCACACCCCCAATTTGGAGAAGCAGAGAGGAGTGACATGTAGGAAGCCAAGCAATGTACTGCTGTGAACAGAATCAGCAGCAAAACATATTTTAGCCACCTAAAAAAGGCCTATCTTACAAAAAATCTATATCAGATTAGATATACACTATACAGAGAGAGAGAGGGGGAGAGAGAGAGAGAGAGAGAGAGAGAGAGAGAGAGAGAGAGAGAGAGAGAGAGCAATATTTAGGCTCTTTAATGGCAGTTTCTGTTTGGAAAATCCTGTCTGATGGCAAATCAAAGTGGTGAAAATAATCTAAATATCGTGTACACTTAAACTGTAAACTGTATTTTTTTTAGATAGGCTTTTAGATGGGCATGTTGACTGGCATCTACTGTAGCTAATACACTGACTCTCAATAAGCACTTCATACAGTCCCACTTCAAATAATCCTAAGCATCCCTGTTGGTTTGGACCCAATTTCACAAAAGGTCTGAATGACAAAAAAGCTTTATGTAAGACAGATTGATCACAACAGTAACAAATGACATGATCAGGTTTGAGCCTCTGATACTGAATAATCTGTTAAAGCCGAAGGCTGCATCACGCTTTCTGGCCTCCTCAAACACGAGGACAGGCACACCAGAGGAAGAAGGAGTCAGGCTCGCTATTTGGCAGATCTCTTGTGGAGGAGACAGTATGTTCATCATGAAAAAGTAAAGTATGTGGAACAAGATTAAAGGGAACGTTATTCCTGGAGACCTTGCCGTTATTGTGGAAGATTCAGCAACAAGAAAACTCATGGATTCTGGGGCTCGTGTCAGGAGAAAAGGGAGTGAGGGGTGTCCTGATTTAAACCAGAACGAGACATGTCAACAAACTCTGTCTGCTCCTTGAAGCTGAAAGCCAAACTCACTCTGAATTTCTATCACAGACAGACGCAACATGGAGACTTGAAAAATGAAGCAGGGTTCAAAGAAGCTTAGCGGAGATGTAATGAGTGACTGATTGTATTGGCTCTATCGATTGAACTCTAACTGCCATGTTATGAGGAATTAGAGACTGAGTTATTATTATAGTCATTCTGATGGTTCTGGTTAATTAAATCATTATTTTTACCTGCTGGCGTTAGCAAGTGGAAATTCATATCGTACACATCAGTCATAAAGATTGGTTTAGTCTAGTAGAGAGTAGCTTTTGCCCACAACTTTACTCATATAATATTTTGTTTTTGTTGTTTAAAAATCATTTAGACAAATAATGTCACATATGCTGCAAAGGAAACAGCACTCTGTTATAGTAGTCAAGACTATGGAAACTACAGTACGCCAAGATCAAACTGCTGCAGCATTTAAAGAGCTTGAACCCAATTAAACTCCACATTTTTTAGTCAGACTGAGATTTTCACACTCTTAACATTTGAGAAAACACTCAGACGTCTTGTAAGTTCTGACGTTACTCTCACAGTTTTGCTATATTTGAGACCTTCCACTTGCTGAGGATGAAAATCTGTGTAGCCTATGATAAGCTGACAACTCGTGTTAGCACTTTGCTGACAGACAGAGCTAACAGCCACATCAGGTTGTCGTGTTTTAATGTACTACATGAAGTTAGAGAAGGAAAATTTGATTAAAGCCTGAATAACTGGAACTTCACTAGCCAGTGTATCCCAATGAGCCTTTGATTGTGAAAAGACCTTTAAAAGATGACAGTGGTCACGGGTGAAAAGATGTTCAGAACAGCTTCAAAAGTGAAAGTTTTGTCACTATTTGAAGACCCTGATTAAATGTTCACATTTCACCAGGATTTGCTATAGCAAATGGTCGCAGCAGCGGCTTGTAGCGCCTTTAAACTTTGCTACTTTTCTCCTTTCATCTGTTATCTTTTAGGCTTTATTGCTGAAACATATATCACCTATGACAGAAATACATTCATGGGCATTGTAAAAAGAAACGTGGTAAAGTGCAGCCGACCGAGAGACGATTAATAAATGTAGTCAGCATCTTTTGAACAAGCAGTCAGATGAGGTGGATGCAGTGCCACGGACACCCCAGAAGGAGAGGAGGAGAGCAGGGATAAGAGGTGTGCTACAGCTTGAATTTAAGGTTGATGCCTGCAAATGTGCGCTGAGAAAAATGAAAGTGATGACGCAGGAAAAGCAACGGGAAACCAGAGACTGTTGCGCCACATCTTACAGAGACCTGCCCCACAGCATCCTGGTACAAGATGTCGCACCTGACCAACGGACTGTACTCCGAGCTCAGACTCGATGGTGCTTCGTGTCCGAAAACAGTCACAGTTAATGGACAATGTTTAGAAGATGTTGAACTTTTGATGTGAAGATTTTGACCATGTTATCATCACCAAAGTCAAAAAATGCACTACTGAATTATTTCCAGGGTGCAGAAATTGTACATGTTGTTTTATATTTCATCCTATTCCATTCTATATTTCATTAATTAATTAACTGTATGTAGGTTGTATTTTGTGTGTAGGGAACTACAACTCCAATTTCATTATATTGCCTTGTCTTGTAATATTAAGGTTAACAAATGACCTGGATACGTTGAAAAAAAAAAGTTTGATTTTTCATGTTCTACAACATGCAAATATTATGTCACCTTGGAGGCCAACTAAGAAAAGACATCCAGATTTCTCAGTTGAAAGACAGGAAAAAAAAGCCACACAGTTTTAATAACATCAACGCATTTAATGTTTCCTATAAAACTGGGACGTTTCATAGGAAACATTAAATGCGTTGATATTATGTCTTCTTGGAGACCACATTTCACCTGCCAGCGAAATATGACTTTGGAGAAATGCCTTCGAACTAATCGGTTTTGTCTCGCTTTTACCTACGACTGAACAAAATATCAAAAGGAGTCATCAAATTTGCAGCTTATGACGTGTTGATGCTGTGAACTGCATTTTATCTGTCTGAAAAGAGGTCAAAAAGAGGTCTTGGACGTTCAGACCGAATATCACCCAATTTTCAACTAGAAATCAACATGGAAATCCTGGGTGGTGCTCAGCTGGATGAGCTACGGCTCCCTGCCAGTCAATTATGTGGTACAGACATGAGATCATTTTGAAGTTCTAGTTTATTATGCAATTTTAAAAACAGCATGTGCTTTGGGTGCTGGATCGAGTGGAAGTTTATTTTGCTGCTGTTTCTCCTACAGCATCCCTCACTCCCTCTTTTTAGAAGTGCAGGAATGTGAGTACAAGTGCTTTCCATCTGGAAACTGGGCTGAGAGGAATAAGTAATTGATGTGAAAACTACTTTTTTTTTTGCGTGAAGAATTCTGTTAAGCGTTAAATTTAGATAAATTTGGTCTTGAATAATGTAACATAATGGTGTGCATTTTGTCCTGCTACCTCATGCACCCATGTATTGGTGGAAAACACACATTCATGCACACACATGCACAAACTCGACACGTTGTATTTCAATGCACAAGAGATGCAATAAAACTGCAAACAAAACAAGCGGATCCAAAAAGCATATTACGAGCTCATTACGAGCTGTAATGAAATACACTCTGCAATATGAGGTTGTAAATAAACCACCGTGTTTTCATTTTGGGGACTGAGCAAACAGCAGTACAGACATTACAATGTCATTGAGCTAACTTGCTCCCACACTCATATATATCACATATAGTTTAGCTGCGCGGCACAGAAATTAGAAAAGCAACAAAAAGCTGTATATTCTGTTTCTGAAGTAAGTTTTCTTCTGCTAAAGTGGGAAAGTTATCGTGAGTGGTGGCTGAGCTTAACCATTTGTTTTTGTTTGTGTGCTTGTGTTTGCTTTTGATAAAAATACCTCTAAATGAGGAGCACCCAGTCTCTCTGTCTGTGACACATTCAACTCGACACTGCACCGTATTATATTACCCATGAGCACTAGCATAATGGGCTATTCAAAATAATGAGGTAAACCAAATCAGACTGAGATGCACTCTAATATGCCGGTTCACCTATTCACCTTAAGACCTCCATTTTTCTACAAGAATGTGAGCGTACGATAAGGAGACAGTTTCATTTAACTCTATGGAAAGAATTGCATGCTGGGAGTCAAAGGAACAGCAAACACTGACATCTCTCTTTAGTCTTTCTCTTGTCTACCGAATCACATGATATTAAAACAACCGTCCACAAAGCGCTCAATTATTTCCAGCTCATATTGTTGGTTTCTTTGTCCTAACCGCGGGTCAGAGAAGGAGTCGGAGTTTGAGGTCTGGTTAAATGAAAGGAGGGTCTTTTCTCTCCCATATTCTGACTGCTTTCCATCAGTTTTGCCTCATTGGCCCCGGTGTAGGTGCTGCAGGAGACGGTTGAGATGAGAATGCCACAAATGGCCTGAAACTAATGTTGGCCTCCCTCACCCCCACAGATTTACAGCACTCTCTTTTACAGACTTTCTATTTTTTCTTTTCTTTTTTTCCCCCCTCCAATCTCCGCCCATCCCTTCTGTCTCCCCCTTTTTCCGTCTCCCACCCTCACCGCTTTTCAGTTTCTGAAAAGGAGTATTTCTTGCCATCTACCTCAGTATCCATTTAACTCAAGCTGTTTTTCTGCCTCACCATTTCCACTGCACTTATATCTGTCATGTCAAATAATTTGACAGCGAGAGCTCGGAAGCATATTCCATTTGAGCACAATGGTAAATCAATGGCATCAAAGCTGCACCACTTCTGGTTCCTCATGACTGAATTGCACATGTCAAAGTGAAAATGGCCAGCAGAATGGTGCTCTGGTGTAGTGTGTGTGTGTGTGTGTGTGTGTGTGTGTGTGTGTGTGTGTGTGAGCATTTTTTCTTTGTTTCGATGGAGTGAAAGTAGCTTTTAGAGGCTGAACCAGAATACTGCCATCTGACGTAGCGGCCTGCGGTGAGGATCGTGGCAATGTCAGAATGCGTAATAACCTAGAATGGCACCATAAATCTAAACTAATGGGAATGAAGAAATACATAAAAGCTTTATGATCATTTAACTGTAAAAAAAAATCATACAGGACTTAACCTAACTTAACACAGATAAACAAATTTTATTTATTCAAGTTCATTAAACATAAAATTTCTGTTATTTATTTTCAGATCACTTCAGAACTTATTAACATGAGTTCTTCTAAGTGGAGATCTTTTGACTTGAAATGAATGTCCTGTACAGAGCTCAGTCAGTTTCTAAAGAAACATGATCAGCTTGAAGAAAATATACATGATGAAAACTTGCTGCATTTTTTATAGTTTAATAAGTCATGGTTGCTTGTTTTCACAATAATGAAAATACTGCAAGTACACTGTGAAAATAAACTGTTTTGATTTAAAAAGGTTAATTTAAAAGACAAGTTGAGGTGATTTCTTATTGATTGATTCAAAACAAATAAACTTTTCTAATAAATCAAAACTTGATATTAATTCAGCTGTTCCTGAGAAAACATCTTCAGTGAGCTTCAGATATAAAGTTAAACCAACAACTCTTCTGTCATGTTGACAAACATTTATAACATTTATTATCATTTCCTATTTTTAATGAACTAATTCAACCTTCACCATTGTTTGCAGTGTTTTAATTAATGTGAAAACAGCAACCACGACTTCTCTTACAGTGTGTTAGAGGCACAGCATTATATATGATTTCTTTAAATGTTCTCAGGAGAGTTTTGACTCTCAAACAATGCATGCTGGGAAATCTGCTAATATGCTGATGATGTTTGTTTTAGAAACTTTAAAATTTAATGAGTTGATCGAATATGGTACAGTACTTTCATTCAATTCATTTCATATCAAAATACTTCAAGTTAGAAGAACTCATGTCACATCACATATTTACTTTGAAGTGTACTTATAACATATCTTTAGTTCAGTTTAGTTTATTAGGACCCCTCCCCAGCAAATAATGCCACTAATCTTCCTGAGGTCCAACACATGCAGAAAATTATGCATGTGTTCACATGAGAACTTTGAAGGCCAAAGTGGAGAAGGGTTCCATGTGAACAGCAGTTGAACATGAGTCAGTCGTTCCTTTAAGTGTTCTGAAAATAACTAGAAAGTGTAAGTCTAATTAACTTGAATAAATAAAACTTGTATACATATGTTAAGTTAATGAGAACAGATTTATTAACCACTGTATTATTATTTATAGTATACTGCATTCAGGCTCTACAGCCAAAACTTAAATAATAATAATAAATTAATAATAATAATAAATTCACAGGGAGTGGTTTCACATATTGTCCTTATGATGGAATAAAGTAGGTCCAACAGGAGCAGCTGCAGCTAGAAGTTCTTTGTGTGAAATGAAGAATTTTTCAAACTGTTGCTTCAGCTTCATCTAATTTACTGAACATCTTTTCTCAAGGACAACTGAATTAGTATCAACTTAATTTGTCTTGAAAATGTAGCTGTTTTGACTCATTGCAAAATTAACTCAACTTGTCTTTTCAGATTCAGTCAGCTTAAATTTTTAAGGCAGCACGACACTAACTTTTTTAAGTTCAAACAAATACTTTATTTTTATAGTACAATCAGCTAGGACTTTGATTTCTATATGGAAATGCACTGGTCTGGAATGAATGAAATATCAGCAGCAGCAGAGCTACATCCGCTCCTCATTGTACTCTGTGTTATGTAGCCAGTTCTTTCTCCACACTTGCAGTCCAAGGGGAAACCACACACCTCTTTGGGCGTGTCATTTGCATCATTTGATGCTTTGCAAAGCTGTAATTACACTCCGAGAGTTAATTGGTCTTTTGAAACCTGGTGAACCCGACTGTGCGAAGGCTGGATTGTGGGAACACAGGTGAAGAAAACTCAAAGAGCTGGCACAGCCCAGGAGGGCTGCTGCGTCCTGAAATCAAGTGCATACACTTTAAAGGTTGCTCTTAGCCACTTCTGAGACCAGCGAGATAAAGCACAAATTCCCTACTGTTCCTCTCCCCGGCCGCCTGTCAGAATGGAGAGTTGTGTTGCGGAGAGAGCAGGGGACAGGCGAGCTCACAGAGCAACGGACAGCATGAGTCACATCCCCAACGGTGCACTGCTTTCAGCTGCGGCTGAAGGCTAAGACACATCCAGACCCGGGCTGGCCTTTGGGAGCACTGGGAGGATTCCCGGTGGCCTTGCAAGCTGATTGGCCTGGAGTGCCAGAGCAGTGTTTAAAATTCTATGTGATCAAAAAGAAAACTTCACAAGGCTGCTAAAGAACCTCAGAACTATTGACTGTCAGCCCCCCACCTGCTTTTAACCTGACGGTAGGATTCCTGTCATCACACATGATGGAGAATTTAACCACCGAATCTAGTTGCAGTTTTTTTTAAGGCTGTTTTCATCAAACCATTCCTTCCTTATTTCCGTGCAAGCCTCAAGTAACAAGGCAGTAACAGCATTCATTATTTTTTCTCCCTTCCTTGGCTTTTCCAGGTCCTTTAATTCTACAGCTAACGCTGATATAAAATTACAAGCTCTCCTTTTCTTTCTTTTTGCTCTCTGATGCCACTTTCATGAATGAACACTTCCTGACATAAGGGTCAGAACACATAAACTTACATGGTATTATTGGAGTATTAATTTAGTTAATTTACAAGTTTCATGAATGTGTACTCAAATACACACAGGTGGCTCATTTACACAGTTACTCTGAAGTTAGGAACATTTGCTAACTCTGATGTGACGCACTAGTATACAAGCCAAACATCCGAAAAAAGTAAGAGACAGTTAAAAGGAGAATATGAAAATTTTCTGGCACGAGGCCCAGAGTTCAGTCGGTGCATGGAATGCGCATTCCTGTGCAGTGTGGAGAAAAAAAAAGAGAACAGAACAGGAAAAAGAGTAAACGAGAGATACAGAAATGGAGAGGGAGCCCGTTAAAAGGAGAAAAGACAGCCAAGAAGAAAGTGCCGCTAAACATATCTTCATGAGCAAGACACATGGTAGGTGTTTAAATAAAAAACATATTTAGTATGGCTGCCCTCAGCATATCATATCAGAACTACATTTGCCAACTTGACTGAAAAAACACATCTGTATCTCCAGTTATTAGAGCTACCAGAGCTTCATGAAGACAAACACAAGTCCAGTCAGAGCTCTGAGGAACTGCCAGGTGCATGTGCAATACCAAACTTTTAAAATTCAATATGATACAAATACCTTTTGTTAATATTTTAAAGTCAATTATTTAAATGGCTATGTAATTTTCAAAAATAGTCTTGATTTTTAGAATAAAAAAAGGAAAATCACCTAACATATACTGACCAGTAATAACATATTTATTACAAAAGCAAATATAGTATACATAAAATGATGTAAGTTGTTTTAGTTCAACCTCCTCACAAACTTTGAGGTGTATTGTTCTTTTGATGTTTGAAGACTTCACTCTAAAACTAGTACAGCTTGTATTTTTATCTCCAGGTGAAAAGTTGCACAACACCATTCTGCCATCTGTCACAGGTGTGAGAGTGTGAGCGTCTGCATGCTCACTTCTCAGGTTTCCAAAGAGGAGTGACATGGACCAGCTAAATAAAACAATCAGGGCTCATTATCAACACAAACATTATACAGAAATATTGAAAATGTTTGGAAGTGACGCAGCCACCACGTTGTGTATTTATATAATGCTGTCACTGATAGTTTTTTAAAGTAACTTGTGAGAATCCTTGTATCGATCCTGCAGAATCAATCCACCCGTCCCTAAACAAAGTACTGCTGACAAATAATCTTTTTCTGAGATTTTCTGAGTCTTTTCTTCTTTAGAAAAACAAAATCGTTCACACTGAGCTGTGAACCTGATTCGTCATTTCTTGGGTGCTTGAAAATTATTTACAATTATTTGACTTTCACTTCAATGAGTTTAAACAAACAACAAACAAATCCTTTTTGGTTTCTAATACTTAAAGATTCAGGTTTATCTAAAGAGGAAGAGTCAAGTTATCTCAACAATTATTAGTTGATTAAACTTTTTTAGAACTTAAGTTTTAAAAACTCAAGACTCTACTGAGGTAAATTCCCTTGAAATTTTAATTTTTTTGTTTTTACAGTGTACTGGCACAAAATGGTATACAGAAAAAAAAATGTTTCAACAAAACGTTGTCTGTTGTCAGTGGACTGAAAGTGGAGACTGACTTGGACTGACATTAGATTCATGACCTGACACACCTTCCTGCGTTCTCAGTATATGCAAGCTAGAAGATGTTACCTCTCCCTCTCTCTCTCTCTCACACACACACACACACACACACACACACAGGCGTAGTACATGCCGACACAACCACACTCAATCCAAGCCAACCTCAACACTCACATGGCCACACGCACAAAAGAAGCCCTTGAGGTTTAATCCAACCATCTCACACCCGACATGTGAAAAGGGGATAAAAGAGGGTCCGTGTCTCCAGCAGGGAAGCACAATTTGGCGCCTCCCCTGACACTCCAAGGACCCGCTGTGTGTGTTTTTGTGTGAGGGTGAGTGCTTCCATGCTTTGGTGGAAAATCTGCCCTCACTTGCCGACACGTTGGTGAAAGGCGATTTCCGTAATCCGGGAGTGTAAGTCTCGCTGTACAAATGGGCGTAAGGGACTTTGTGTGTGAGTATGAGTGTATAAATGTATGTGTGTATGTGTGCATGTGTGTGTGTGTGTGCATCTGTGCTGGAAATGCCAGCAGAAAGCTGCACGTCTGTCTGGGAGTCTGATAAGAAGCATCAAGTGAGGAGAGTTTAGAGCAGCAGCACAGAGCTGAGAGTGTGATGCCTGATGGGAAATCGCTTTTGATTTTCCTTATTGTTATTATTCACTGTTACACACTACATACATGTTCAGAATCAAAATAATTCATTTTTGCCCTGCAGCTCAGCTTCCATTTACATTACAGTGTGAAAGTGTACATTTCTCTTACATAAAACAAGTTTAAGCTCAAGTGGAGTCAGATGTATAACATAAATGATACATATGCACAAAAGCCACTGAGGTGGTATTAATAAAAGAACAACATGTGTCCCTCATGTAAACTTCAGACCAGTCATTCAGCCTTTTTCTAGAGGCAGCACTGGATAACATGAAAAATGGAAAAGAAAAAATAAGCCAAACAATGTTATTCTTTGAGCCTGTAAGAATAAATTATTTTTTGCAGTCTACACTTTAATAATTCAAATTATGGTCATCAAATACGCGTTATAAATGTTACTTTTAATGATTGTTCCGCTTATTCATTTTGCTTTGACATTCTCCCTTGTTTGATAATTTCCCTGTGCCTGTAATTTTATAATTAATTTAAAATTTCAGAGGGGAAAGTCTGTTTGAACGCGCTAAACAAAATCACTATTGAATAAACTCCCAATGTTTAATGACAATGACTGTGTGCTATAAATAGTGCAGCCAGCAGCAGCAGCTCTGGTGCTGCTTGAAGACCTTGTCAATGCTGTTTGGTTAAACTGTGCTTTTTGTTTGCCGTTCTTTTCATCGAGAGACTGACGGAGCAGACAGAGGCATTTATAATCAAGCCGTGAGTTATATCTATTGGAGTTATACTTCACTCAAATTTAACAATGAGTGAGATTCATAAAGGAGAACCATGTTTATGCCCGTCTTTACAAATCTGATGAACAGTGTGTGTGTGTGTGTGTGTGTGTACTACCACTTTAGACGACTACCCTTATAAATTATTCATAAATGGCTTACAATTAGGCTATTAATTTCAACCTAATTAATAACTTTATAAATCATTAGTAAGCTGTTACAACACATTAGATAAAAATGGCAACAGTGACCTGATGCTTGCCAAATAGTGAGCCCACATTTATCTGTACTGTTAAACCTCAAATCTCATTGCCTACTGAGCCTACTTTGATTTCTCCATCAGCAGCATTTATACCTGTCAGCTTCATCACATACATGAAGGATAATCAACGAGTAGATGTGCGTTGAATCGTTTGAAGGCACGACATGGAGATGAAGAACCACCTGAGGCAAAATGCCTTCAAAGATTTGCACTCAAAATGTAATATTTTAAAGCAGGAGCTTCACGTTATCGTGACAAGGAATAATTGTAGTCCCTTTTACAAACAAGCAGTCAGTCAAAGTACAAATTACAGCGGGGGGTATTTTAGCTGATTTTAACATTTCTTTCATTCTATTTGAAGAAAACATTCATTTCAAAGATTGGAACGCAGCAGAGGAGAGAGAAATGAAGAAGAAAAGGAAAACAGCAACTGAAAAACAGCATGAGGAACTGATGCATGTTTTTCCTGCAGTGTTTCAACATGGCTTTAAAGCCAGCCTTTAAAATCCTAATGCTCATTAAACTTGCCGCAGTGTACTTGCCACCAGTCTTAGTGGACTGAACCAAGGCATAAAATTCACGTAAGATATCATTAAGCGTGACCACAGAGACCAAATCCACTCTCTCTTGTTTGTGGTTTAAAAATATGATCAACTAGAGCATTCCTGGTAGGAGGAGGTTTTATAAAGAATTATAGTTAAATAGAAGAAATGTGAACTAGTTCATTTTGATCTCTGAACTAACGTTGAGCTAGCTTTTACACAACACTGATCATGTGTCATACAGTTACACTCCCAGTGTGATTCTGGCTAAGAACCTTTGTTACTTGTCATCACTCCCCCTCTCTTTCTGTGTCTCCTGTCTCTTTATAGAGCAGAACTGAAAAACCCAAACTGAATCATTTAAGTGAGCAGAGGATTGGCAGTATTTTCAACCTTTGCAGCTCTGTATTTAATGTTCAGCTTTGCATATATGCTAAACTTTGTATTCAGCTGTATTACTGTAAGGCAGTGTATGCTGGTGCCCAGAACAAACTGAAATCATCAGCATTCATCATCACAAATTAAATGAAAATTGCGTTAAATTGCTTTGTTTTCTTCAAAATTCTAACTTAATCAGATTGCCTGCTTTAGAAAGCATTCCTTTAACAAACATTAATCTCAGTTTTCTTCTCACTCACAACAATATGACAATATGGATGTCACAACCACCCATCAATTTAGCTGTAATGTAATCCACAAAGAGATGCACTGAGATGTGAAAACTAGTCCACCAGCTTCTATTACCAGGTGTAGAAACACCAGTGAGAGAGAGAATACTCCAGAGTAATCCTTAGATCTGTTCTTCTGAGACCAGGCGTGAAGTGCGTAAAGTATTTGTGTGCTTTCTAAGCAAGGAGGTTTTTTTTGTCTACCTGTCTGTGGTGCCCACGGGCACAGCAGACGAATCATCTGGCATCATGACTTAAATCGGAGACAAGAGCAGCGCTTTTAGCCTGCTGGGTGTGCTTGACAGAAAATACCAGAATGTTGAGTCTCTTGGCCTCATGGTGATTGTAAGAGATATTACTGTATATTCCCCACTCTGCTCTCTTGCCTGGCCTGAGTAAGTACTTAAAAAAAATATATGGGTTGGATAGCTAGATTTTCTTGAAATCTTCGCCTTTCTGTGCAAAGACAGGTTATATAAAGGTTCTGTGGTGCACCAAAGACATTCGGCATCAGGACAAGATGTGTGATGTTTGCTGTCACTCACCCTGACAAGCATGTGAGGGAAAGGTCCTCGGGAGTTTTCAGGCACATTGATAGGCGGGATGACCCAGTCTCTCTTCTGTCGCCGCAGCCCATTGGCGGAGGAGCTCCTCTGATGTTTTCGAGAAAACTTGATAACTCTGGGTTGGGAGTCCCACACTCTTGACAGCATTTCTTCAATGCCAACCTGAAAAGAAAAACACATCATATCAATCCACATCTCACACTGAATAACTTGCGCACGTTATCATTTGAAGAATGCTATTTTGCCACGACAGGTTGGAAGATGAATCTATAAAGTGCTGTAAAATGACAAGTTTTCTCCTCTGCTAAAATTGAAACTAAAATACTGGGTGTCACGCTAACAATAAACCCATTTTGGGAGAGTGACAGGAAAACACAAATACAAATAAACATTTTTCTGAATGCTGCTGTATCACATTTCACAGGGCCCTTGGCAAGACACACTTAGCCTGCCCAAGCCCCCAGCTTCTGCCTAAGAAAGCCAGACCTCCCCCAGGCTACATGGCTGGCTTCTGTCCGCTGAGGTGCTGTGCTTTTGTCGACATCCCTGCACTGATTTTTCAGGCAGACAACATTATCCCCCGCCTGTCCCCGTCCTCTTTGTCCCTGCTGAAGACAGAAAACAATGTGACACTTTGCGCTGACAGTAGCCTATCATCACATAAAAACAGGTATTGATGAAATACCAGTGTAATAACAAGGGGAGCAGAGAAACAGGAGGCCGCCCTGCAGTTTCATCCATGCAGCAGTCGCTTAGAAGATGAGCAACTCAAAATGTCACACGCAGTTGGTGAGATACTCTTTTATCAAAAAAAAGTAAAAATACAGTAGCTGTGTTTAGATGAACCATAATATTCCACTAATAATTGGAATAAAATCCCAGTTAGAATAAGAATGCCTCATGTGAACACCTCAACTGGAAGAGATTGGCCCGATCAGGAAGAACTTTCCATTGGTTTGAGAGGGGTGGTGTAAATCTCTGATTATCTGTTCAATGGGAAAATATTAGCACCTAATAACCACGTCAGATCTTAATCTAATCGTTTCTCGCTGGTTGGAATAATACATTCTTTCTGCACATGTTGGTAACATGACAGGTGACATTAGCTTTCTGGGAGGGACAGAAACATGGCGGTAGCAAAACAAAACTGGTACAAGACCTAAAAAGACCTAAAAATATTTAAGGACTGTTGAACATCTCAATGGTTAAAAAGCTTGTTCAAACAAGTGTTTGAAAAGGTGAACAAAGCTAGAATCCACTGAACCATAGATGATTCTTTTTCCTCTTCTTCCTTCTTCATCTTCAGATGTTTTGTCTGTATTTTGATGCTTCTTCATTTACATGCCTCCTCAGATGCTCCTTCATCTTCAAATGATTCCTCAGATGCTCCTTTGTCAGATGCTTCTTCATCCTCAGATGATGCTTCATCAGATGTGTCTTCCTCTTCAGAATCTTCTTCATCTTCAGATGCTTCTTTGTCTTTACATGATTCTTCACCTTAAGATGTTTCTTCAGATAATTGTTTGTCTTCAGATGCTTCATCAGATGGTCCTTCATTTTCAGATACTTCTTTGTCTTCAGATACTGCTTTATCAGATATATGTCTTCGTGTTCAGATGCTTCTTTGTCTTCAGATACTTTGTCAGATGCTGCTTCATCTATAGATGCTTCATCAGATGCTTCTTTGTCGGATGCTTCTACATCAGATGCTTCTGCTTCAGATGCACAGTGGATGGAACAATTGTGAACATGTCAAAAAGTTCTTCTGACTAAATGCTTTGGGGTATGTAAATGCACACCCTATCAGATCACTTTATTTAACGTTCTTGTCTACAGTAATGTTTGAATCTCTAATCAGGGTGATTACAAACAGGTTGAAGAAATATTGTCCATGTAACCACAGCTAGTGTGGAGACTTTTCACTTACTTGAGTGTTACTCAGTTCAGAATCCTTTGTTGATTTATTTGATTTGTGTGTACTACTTGTTATTTTTGAAGTTGAGGTATCTCTGAACATCATACAGGACCAAAGTATTATGGGCAGCTCCTATGTAGTAACAGATGACTGTATATAAACCCCTCCAGCTACAGCTGCAGAGAGAAGATTGTGTTCTTACTCATCTTGCCTGGTGAAATGAGGGTTAGAAGAGTGTGTAAAAGACTGAGTGTTTTTTCCCGATCCTCTATGGTGTCCTCCTGTGTAAGATGGTTGTATTGCTGTAATCCACCTAATCCTATTGTTGTCTCTGTGCCCCACGTACACACACACACACACATACACACACACACACACTCACTGGCAGTGTGCCGCTGTCACCTGAAACACAGTGGAAATCCTCCTGCTCATCACACCTGGAACACACACAACGCAGTCATACGGGCGAAGACACACATGTGCACACCAGCAACCGTGGATGCGTCACCATGCCAAACACAGGCCGGCAGTTCATCCTATCAATGTACACCTGCTTTGCAGACTGTAAGCTAGACCTGAGCAAACGCAGTGTATATTTTTCATCTTTTGTTTCAACTTCACACATTCACAGCTCAGAGGGTTGGACTGCGAGCTCAGAGCAGACCTCCGGTCAGCCAGGAGTTGAGGGTTTAGCCGGGCAGGAGGCTGACGTGGAGGGTGGATGGTTAGAGGACAGAAAGAGGAACGAGGGGACCAGATGTGTTTCCCAGATAAGATAACTCTCATTCCAGCGCCACTCATCCAAAACACTCACAGGTACCAACTGGCACGGGGGAGGCAGGGTGCTGCCAGCCCCCCTCCACGGGCGGCAGGTGGAATTAGTCTCTGCCTGTGAACGTGTGTGTGTGTGTGTGTGTGTGTGTGTGTGACTCTGTGGCTGTGTGTGCATTTGCAGATGCCCATTTGAAACAAACAAAAAACAAGGGAAAACAAACAAGCATGTAAAAAAAAGCAAACATACAACAGAGTATCAACAGCGTGCTCTCTGGCAGATGACGATGAATCATCAGGACCGTGTTTGTGTCAGTGCATATGGACTGTTAGAACATATATCAATTGCCGGCCTGTGGGCCAAATCCGGCCCTTTAACAACCTCAATCCGGCCCTTTGATTATCTATATATATGAAAAAAGTATATCATTGTGATGTGGCTTTTTTTAAACAACCTAATAAAAGTTTAAGTTTATGAGTGTTTGCATTGTTCAATCATTAAGATCATAATTTCATTATTAGGATAATTAGGCTAAGTTGGCTAATTTGCTCATTCACTGGTTACGCGACTCAGAACTCAGCCTGTTTAACCAGAGGGAATTTAGGATAGTTAAACTGAATGAAAAAGATGCTAAGTGCAACACAGTGTTTGTTAAAGCAACAAACTACTTCTAAACTAGGTTTTAAAAGGTGCATTGTTTTTTTTCCTGTACTTTTGTATGCAATGTTTCTTTGGAAACTCAAAGTGGAAAAAAAGAAAAAAAAGTGAATTGTTTTACATATTTAATTTCCACCTTTGCAGGCCAGATATAGGAAATGTAAGGATATGTTCACACTACGAGCCTTTGTGCTCAAAACTGATTAATTGCTCATATGTGATTTATTTTTGTTTTTCTGTCTCACATAATATTTTAAATGCGGCCAGTATCAGTTTCCAGTGTGAGCTGGTCATGTTCAAATGAACAAGACCAAAGACGTCACACACAGCACAGTGCAACCAAACATGGAAGCCACTTATTAGTAATTCATGAGCAGATGATGATGAGGATAAGGATGAGAAGAAACAGAGAAACATTTTTTTAAATCACGGCTTTTTGTGGAGCAATGGCCGCACTGTCTGTACAGAGGTGTATGTGGAGGCAGAGTTGGAGCTAAGAGTGATAGGACTGTGATGTGAGTGGCTTCACAGGAACAGATTTCAGTTGAGAGTGATGTTAAAGAAGTGTTTTTGTGCTGTTTACACTTTCAAGAAAAAAGATATGAATCATTTAAGAAAAAAACATCAGATTTGGGCCATTTTTGTTTGCAGTGTGAATGTAGCCTTAATGTCCAGCATATGCTTCAGCACTGCTCCTCCTCATCTCTGCTCAGTCATTGTGCTGCCACCATGATAACTTCCTTATCTTCCTTCCCTGCTATTGGCATAAAAACACAATAAATTAATGGCTGCTTTACACGCCAATCAGCCCGCTGACGAAGGCAGCCCCACAGGCCCGACGATAACGAGGTTGAAGCTTCCGACTGGTTGGGCCTCAACATTCCTTTGGAAATGTTGCCAAAACAGAAATGAAGAAGAGATGGTCAGGCAGACAGACAGACAGACACGGGCAGAGACAATGAAAGGGAGAAGTCCTTTATTGTAAGTCTGCTTGTGGATGATATCAGCTCAGTGGCTGCATGTGACTGTCACTTTCAAACAGCATGGCAGATGACAGGCTGTTGGCATTGTGACAACAGCAGAGTTACAAAGGAAAGATGGGAAAACTGGAACAAGCTCTCTACGGGCCGCCAGGAAGGTAGGTGCTTATTAGGGTTGGGGGATCTTTTACTGTGTGTGTACGTGTGTGTGTGTGTGTGTGTCTGTACGAATACAGTATGTGCATGTGTTCGGTCATGCCTGCGTGCGCATATGGGAAATCATGTGTGCTGGCCTTGATGCAAGCATGTGTGCACACGTACAAACGTGTAAAAATAATGCATGAACATATGTGCGGGTGTATTTGTCCCTGTGTGTGTGTGTGTGTGTGTGTGTGTGTGTGTGTGTGTGTGTGTGTGTGTGTGTGTGTGTGTGTGTGTGTGTGTGTGTGTGTGCTCAAACACATGACAAGGAGTCAGTTAGTGTGTCCCTGAAACCCTGAGGCAGCAAGGGCCAGCTGGCAGCTCTCTGCTCCCAGGCAGCCTGCACGGTGCCTGGGCATTCTTCAGGCCTGCAGCCCCCGAGCCCTGGAGCTGACATCTGGAGGTTATCAGTCTGACAAACAGGCAGAACAATACAATAAGAGTATGTGCTCATTGCCCATTCTCTGTTCTGTGTGGCTCTGAAAACATTTGATTCAGGTCTTTTGATGTTATTTTTTTTATGTCTTTAGTGCTGCAGTTCCCTTTGCTGGTTCACTATGATAACAAAAAAAGAGATCAGAGTGCTCGTCTTCAGTACGGAGAATGTTCTCCCTTGAGATCTCTTAAAAACTAAAGTGAAGAAAAATAACATTTGCTAACACTTTATTTGAAGGGCTGTGAATAAGACTGTTGCTACACTGTTATAGCCATATCATGACAACTGTTATGAACATGAAGGAGTCATTATGAATATTTCTGACATGACATTAAGTGCCATTCTGTTACTTATATCATTTTTAATACAAAGTTGACATTGCTTGAGATGTAGGTGTTATGACAACTGGACATTTATCAAGCCAATAATGCCTTTGTTATAACAACTTGACATTAACCAAGGCAACATAACCTGTCAATGTCTGTCATGACAACTTGACTTGACATGGGACCTTTATAAGCACGTTGTGAATATTTTCCTTGACCTCAAGTCAAGTGATACATTTTGGACTTGGCATAAAGGTGTCATTATGCTTAATTACACTGACTTTGCATTAAAAATTACATAACTGACCAAATGACACTTACTGAAGACAGTCATTTATAATAATCATGCTCATAACAGGTGTCATGACATGGTTATTACAGTGTAAAGACAGTCTTATGCACACTCCTTCAACTAAGCATTGAATCAAATAAAGTGGTATCTAACACTGAAAGTCTCATAGCTGCTATTTGTCGGTTGAGACATGCAGATTTTCAGGGTGTCATTAATATTTTCCTTGACCTCACATCAAGTGCTACATTTTGAACTTGTCATAACGACGCCTTTAAGTATTATTACACTGTCAAACGCTTTTGTGTTGGTGTCATGAATAATTTCCCTGACAAGTACAAGTGGCAGTAACATAAAGTGAGACATCATTAGATGTTGTTAAATGTTATAAGGCCAGTTGTAATGTTAAAAAAAAAACATAAATCTAAACTGTTTTTTTATTTAAATTTGATAATGTCAAGTTGTCATAACAAAGACAACTCTGTGCGTCATAAACATCCTTCATGTTCATAACAGCTGTTATGACATGGTTATAAAAGTGTAATAACAGTCTTATGCACAGCCCTTCAAATGAAATGTTACTTAACATTTAAATCGAACTTTATATAAAAAGTATTGAAATTCTCGCAGCAGCTATTTGCCTGTTGAGACTTGCAGCTTTCCAGTGTGGACTGTCAACATAATCAGGCTATAATCACAAAGTTAAAGCACACAGCCGCCATCCAACCCTGCTGGTGTTGCTTTTCAACGACCAGTGGGCCCCCAGGGGTCCCACGTTCCACCCTGCTGCCGGCCTTTTGCTGTAATCTACCTTGAACAGGTGAGACTGTCTGGGGAGAGCGCGGTAAAAATGCAAATCAAGTAAGCACTAAAACCCGCTCCGGCAACCGGTCGACTCCAAATCCAGTGGTGCATAACTGATGGGCTCTAAGCTGGTGGAGAAGGCAAACCAACGTGCCATGAAATCAGTACGAGTTGGAGAGCACTCAACGAGAGGCCCTACCTGTGTGAGGTGCGATAGCCTGAGTACATAAACACAGCGGAAAGGGCTCTCAGGCCAAAGATGCTCTACACTTCAATTGCTGTGGTATTGTACACAGGAAAATTAAATACCAAAATGAGCTGGTCGATCATGGAGCACATTCCAAGTATGCTAATTTCAGCTACTAAAACAGCACAGACAGAAACTAAACCAGTTATTAAAAGCAAATCAATGCACTCTCACAGGCGCTATACAACAAAGCAAGCATAGCAAGAGAAGACAGTCACAGTGCAAATACTACGTGTTTGTTACACTACAGCATCTCTCTTTACACACATTATCTGCAAGCAAGTGAGCAAAATGAGTTGGTATTTGAGCTGTCTGTCTTTTAATCGCCATTGGGAAGAAGAGGATATCCTGAGCTGTTTGTATCCCCCTGCTGCTGCTGCCATGTTGATTACGCAGAGATAGGTTGCGGTTAGGTGATGCGATTATGATTTCCCCTTTTCTGAAATAACTATTGACTTCCAGAACAAAGGGATGGGCTCAGATAACAACTCCTCACTTCCGTGTGTGTGTTTACCGAACTGGAAAAGGGAAATGGGCCACGCAGTTCAAAAACACTGCAGTGCACTGATAACACTGATAAGTCTTAACTTCAATTCCCAGAAATCACGTGGAGTCATTGCACTAAACTGCCCACAGTGCTCTTCTGTTAACTGACTCACTGACTTCCCCACTTTAGAATGCTATATATCACAGGAGAACAAACAGGACAGTTTAGCTTTCTAACTCACTGCTGCTGCCTCTGCTACTGTTACATCTACTCGGTACCTTTAATTGGAAAGTGTCCAAACCCACAAGTTTATTTTGGCAAACAAGTAAAATTTACAGCATCACAGTTAGACAGGATGGAACTTTATTCTCTATGTTTGTGATTGTAGGGACAAATATATTCCACACAACGGATTCAGACACACAGTTTTGTTATTACACAGCTGACAAACAACTGACAAACAACTGACAGGCACATTTACGTTATGATATTAAAATTTGGTACAAAAATTAATTTCCCCATCAGAATCTATGCAGTATATGTACTCTATGGAAGGTTGTGTTGGACATGTATTTTTTTTATTTGTGTTGTGTAATGTCTTACTTTGTTAACACATATTTTAATTTCACTTAAACTTAAATAATTTCCTTATAAAACTAAATATAAAGTGCTATTTATACATTTGTGCCTCCATTTGTACTATATGGGGGAAACAACATTTGTGGATTGTGTCCTGTCAGTTTGTGGGTCATGTGACATTCGTGGCTTCCCTCCTATTTGTTTGTCATCAGTAGCAGCACTATTCATTTTGGCTATGACTTTTCACCTAGTTGTAACACTATCATTTTTTGCATATTATTATATACAGTATATTATCATTGTAAGATGTAATGTTGCTGACGTTAGCATTTAATGTAAAGCACGACCATGTCATAAATTGTTGTGGTTATAGGTAATAATGTTTTAATTATGCGTTTGTGTTGGGCTATAAGTGTTTTCCTGAACTTTCAAACTACTGACTGTGTTTAAAGATGGATGACATGACAGCACCCCCAAAAAAAAAATGAAGCCAAAGCATCTCCATTGCCCTCTGGTGGCTGGCTGCAGTATTGGTCATGAACTCAATCTCCTCCATGTTAGCAGATGGGACATGACACAAACTAAAACATCAAAATACATGCCACATATATTTTTCTCTAACATTGTTTCTGTCATTATATGTAGTTCTTATCACTCTGATGTATATTTAAGTGTTATTTTTTCAGTCAGTTTAGTTTGAATGAGTAATTTGATGCTATAAAAACATGTTTCATGTCATGATTGGAGCTAAGCCCTCCTTGCAGTTGAGTCAGCGGGCTGGACCTTGATACCGTAGCACCCACCTATATCCCTGCTGCAGAGACTTTGGCTCCAAATTAAATCACCAGTATGAGATAGCAGTGCCCATATCTGGTATATTTTGGCTTTGGTTTTGCACAGTGGTAGGAAGTGGAGACACATTGTCTAACAGCCAGAGGTTCAAACATACAAACTTTCCAATTGAAGGAGCCAGACGGGGGAAGGCAGCAGGGAACCGGAAGTCAAGGGGGACTGAACAACACAACCTTGTCCACAGAGTCGGAGGCTTCTGTGCAGGTCCTCACAGGTCACAGATTCAAGCCGGGCTCTGCCGCTCTATATGAACTGATTTTCTGCCTCATCCATGCCAAGTGAAGGGATATAGTGGCAGCTGAATAAATGTTCAACTCTGATAGCACGAAGTGTAACAAAAAATGAGTCAACCAGACAGAATAAGTCTACAGTAAAACTATGATCACTTGGAAATGTCTGTCTTCCCACTCAAGTCATAAATAGTAGATGTCAGTGAGGACAAACTGTTTAAAAGGGTGATTTGTCAGCCGTGTGGAGGTTGTCACTCAATGATTCACTCTGTTCCTTACATTTGATACAGTTTTAACAATGTGGGCCCATCAGATGAAATGGCAGTATTGGACAGTACAGTAACAAGCAGCAACATGAAATTGTGAAAGTGTTTTTCCATATTTTTTCTTCCTCAAAAAGTTATTACTTGTCTCACCTTATTCTGTAACATATCCTGTATTTTAATAACCGCATATTTTTATGATTATGGTCTAATGAAACATGTCTTTATTTTTATTTTTCCTCAGGGAGTACCAGGAGATTGGAACTAAATTCTACAGTAGCACCTATTTATAGCAGCTGAGGAGAGAGTGACAAGAACACATGTAAACACTATTCTGGAGAAGAAAATGCATACTGTACTGTACATATGAAAACAGTTTTTCAAATTTCCATGTGATTAGAGAAAACACATTTATTTCTTGTTCAATTATTGAATCTTTCTCCAGCTCGGCAATGTGGGGAACATAATTATACGGTGAAACTACATCACCTGGTCCTCGCAGACTCCGCCAGAGTGGAACATTAGCTCAATCAATGTCAATTATTTCCCAGTCTCCATTATTGCACTGCCAGGAGTGGGCAGAATTTTAATCCCCACTCTGCAATTGCTTTAGCTACATGAGTCTTGGGCTTTTTGTCATGATTAGAAACATGACTGAACATTAAGCCCAATGGCGTTCAACAAGTAGTGCAGGAAAAATGATAATGGGTTTGTCGCTCAACAAAGTGCAGCCTGGTAGTGGAAGTCAGTAACAGTGGCTATACGTTTTGCCTTGTGCAGTTTTACAGTCTCTGTTAGCTAATAGAACTTTGGTAGCAAATAGAGCCATGTCTCTACTTGTCACACACAGAGAAGCACTGGATCTTAATGGCTATGCATGCACCGTTACAAAACTGTACCTTAATAACAGCTGGAAACACAAAGACTGTGTGCAGGCCAATATATCAGCTGAGCAATATTATTGGCCCGAAACTGGCCTATCACAGCTGTGTCGGTCTAAATCAGTAATAGCATATATGTCGTCTGATATGCGCCTATATGAATTTTTTTCTCTTAAAGAACATGATGTGGATTGTTTTAATTTTGTAGCTATATAGGCAGCATTTTATGTATATTTGATCTTTTTTCCTAAAAGCTATAATATGTAATATTCCCACATTGAAATGTCAATTCACACTAGACACGTTATATATTTTGTTGAGTTGTGTTCTTATTAAACATTATCCCACATGTTTCAAACAATGTTCAAGATATCCATAATTTACTCATAATAATGGTTTGTTTACAGCTAGCAGTTGCTATAACTTCCGGGACAACATGGGATATATTGGACATGTCATAGATTGAGGAAGGAAGTTGGCAAACGTGAACATGATTTCTGCCTGAGTCTTGTCAGATTTGAATTAGATATGGTGGTTGTTTATCAGTGAAGGTAACATCTCCCATGATCCCATGTCACTTCACACTATGATTTTTGACAGACCCTTAGCTGCAGGATTTCCATGTGCATTTAAGTTTAATATATATATTGTTCTATTTGTATTATGCATTTAGAAAAATTTTTAAAAAATAGTGAAAGTCTACTGGTTCAGTGCCCTGTTATCATTTTGGACAATAAAGTTTATTGCATTTACCACATTTCAGTCGTATTTTAATTGTTTTGTAAATTGATCCTCTGCTTTAACTGAGAAGATGCTTTGCACTTTCTGCAACAAACAACAAAGCCCATCTCATCAGAAAACAACCTAGGCTTGGGATTTAAAAGCATTTTTATTGAATCCAAATCCAGTTTCAAATCCTCTTATCAAATATAATTAGGCTTAGCTGTCAACACTTGCAAGCAACTAAAGATGAAAATAACTAAAACAAAGATTTGGAATCACCATTTGTTGCCTGATTAGGCAGAAACTGTTTTCACACTGATTTTCACAACCAGTTGCTACAATGTGAAATGAGATGTAGAGATGCTGATTAATATGTTAATCAATTCCATCTGACACTTTGAAAGACTTGCTTCTACACCTTCTTTAATCACAATCTGTTTGCTCCAGATACCAGACTTTCCAATGCAGAACTATAAAGTTTATAATAAGGATAAAATATTTAAATGATGTGCACTTATTTCTTCTGAAACTTGCTTAACTACACTCCTGGATGAGCCCCCATTTTGACACCAGCAACCAAACAGGAAATAGGCCTGAGGTTGTCACAATATCGCCATGTTTCTACAGTGACATATGGCAGGTTTTATGACCGCCCTACGTTCTTCTACATACTTGGAAGGGGAGGTTGAGGCAACGTGTTTGCAACCTGGCAAAGTCACCACCAAATCCTACATACTGGTTCTTTAAAATGAAAAGCCTGCCACCTGAATGTTTTCGACACTGGGGCCTGGCTTTCAAATGGACCTGGCTATCAGAACTCAACACTAAAACAACCAAACAATAAATGCAGCAGTATAAAATTATGTCATCACATTAACAGAACCTAACTCAACATCAACACCTTGGAGAGGGGCCTGAATTTGTCCTCCTTTGTTACCTTTGTTAGGGGCAAAGGATGAGGATGTCCGGCCAGGGCTAGCTTAACAGTGGTCTCCCAGATGTGCGGGTCATGGAGCCCCCGGGCCGTCACCATGAACTGTACAGGCTCTGACAGGTTGGCCACCTCCTGCTCGGCGTACACTGTCCCATCAGGCCTCACGCTGAAGTTGGGGTCGTTGCTGACAAAGCCCACCTCTCGGCTGCGCTGGCAATCCTCAAACTTAACTGCAGAGACGGACAGAAAGGGGAGAGAGGGGAACAGAATTAGAGAGCAGCACAGTGAGATTTACTCCATGAGGTGTTCACAAATCCTTGACACATCTGGCAGGCTTAAGATTAACCTGCATCCATCAAGACGTATCTTGAAATATCTCATCCCTTCTGCTGTCACTTTTGATTCCCCGCTTTGACGTCTTTGGCAAAACAAACTGCTTATCTGTTCCTGAACTGGAATACACGGGAGGGAACCTAATTCTTTTTCATATCATTCTTTTCTCAAACTAGACAGATAGCAATGTCAAAACAGCATTTCCTTCAGCTTCTCCAGGGAAAGCATGAAGAGAAGGTCTAAAGCACATTAGGCTGACTGGGCCGATTGCACTCCCTGCTCTGCTGCCAAGCACATGGAGCACAGGCTTGAATGACATTTGAAGGGTTCTGCTTGACTGAGACAAAAGAAAAGTAGCTGTGAGGAATCTCATGTTTGCACACTCAAACTATACTGCTATTTCTGTTTCCAGAGCAATGAACCGTATGTGTTAGGCCTAGGTGATACAACAATAGCTGTAAGAATTGGTGATGCACACATCATCAACAGCAACAAGAAAATGGTTTGATAAAATGTTCATTAGGCCAATTAAATGCATTACATCCAACCCACCGTGAAAGCAGATAATGAATATAACCTGGTTCATAAACAGCCTATCACATCACGAGGTGTTATGAGTGACACTCACATAGCTAATTTTTAGCAGATGTGTTGTTTGGTTGCACCATCAGCATGTGACAACAACACCGGGTACAGCATGGAGTAACAAAATGAGCACAGGCAGAGAGGAAATCGTGAAAAAAAGGGCAGATCGGCTTGACGGTACAGCAGTTCTTAAGGTTTTTGAAGTCAGGCGACTATCAGAGGGTGAGGGGTTGGACATCCAGAGGGGGTGCAGAGCAGAACCACTGCTAGAATGCCTGAGGATCCCCCAGAAGGGGCTGGAAATTGTCGATGGGGAGAGGGACGTCTGTTTAGCCTGCTGCCACTGCAACCCAGCCCTAGATATGCGTAAGAAAATAGATGGACGGATGGATGGATGGATGAACACTGCTGTGTGTAATCTGTGCAGGAACACCACCTGGACCAAGACAAATATTACAACAAACGTATTTTTATCACTTCAGCCACTTTTTTGAGCTATATGATCAAAACGTATCAATATCAACATTAAATTTCACTTTCATTTTTTTCTTTTCATTTTTCATTTCATTTTTTCAAATATATATCATCCAGACCTAGTATGAGTATGAGCAGAATGGGAGGATGGTCTGGTTATAGGAGGCATTTGCAGTCTTTCCACCCCACACGAGTGCAGGGGTCAGATGGGGACACATCACAGACACACAGGTGGGGCGATGGTGTTGGGCTGAGTGCATCAGTGCAAATTCTCCAGTGACAGCTGACACGACTCTGCCACCACACCACACAAAACTAGGAGAATCCTACGGAGCCTCACACACGACTATTTGGAAAATCCTTTCATTCCGTTGCCAAATTTAATCAACACTCAATGCATCATTGTCCCACAATTCACAGCGTGATGCAAAGGCATGAATGCTGAGAATGACTGATTGTTGTTTTCAACATGTCTATTATGTTAACTCTCACACACATACACACCCTCCTCCGTCTCCCTGTACCCCCAAGTTGAAATGCATGTGCACTGATGTTATCTCACAAACTCTGGCTGCTGATAACAAGACAAATTGATTTCATAAATCACCCAGGGAACAGATCGCCTGTTATGAGCTATGGCAGCGTGATTTTTCAAAAATCCAGCGTGAAGAATTCTGCACAGCAAGCTTTTTATCAAGCCATCTATTTAATTTATCGCCCAGCTTCCTGTCAAAAACAGCTCCCAAACAACGGGCCAATAAAGCATGAGATCTGCTCGGCCACTGCAGCTTAGCGTCACACAAATGAGGCCGCTTGTTTTCAAGCTCTGAGTAATTGCATGCGTAATGGGACGGATGGTAAACACGGTTTTGAGGACGTGCGTGCATCTGTCTGCGTTGGCAAATGCCATCCATATTTTCATTAAAAAAAATACGCCCCAGTGGAGAATGTCCCTTATGTGAGTGATAAGCGACTGCTTTACTTTGGGGATCATTTATCAAGGCGGGGGGCGATTTAACATCAGGTTGTGACAATATGACACAGACCTGCTTGAATTGTCCACAGATGAATTGTGATGGCAGGCATGTATTATGTAAATGACTTCAATTAGCTTGAACTGAGCTGGCTAATTGTTGTCACTTAGACAGGTCTCTAGTGGTGCAGCTGGAGAAGCGAGGCTTAAGGACACGTGCACTGCATTGCGCTGCTTATGAATGTGTGTGTGTGTTCCTGCCTGTGTGTGTGGAGGAGGAAGTTCAGCTACTTTAAGAATGTCTGTCCTCAGCTGGTGCATATATTAATTTCGATCTTAATTGTACAATAAAGCCGGCGAGGTCTCTGAGGGTCTGTCTCTTGCCTTGTGTGCTGTGGCGGTGGTGCCAGTTGGCATGGGAACACACGTGTGGTCTGTGAAGCTTTGCCATTGTGCAGCATTGTTAAAGGATTGTCCTTGATTCTTTGTGAAGGCATCTTTCAGTTTACCATTCACCACCTACTGGTATGTACCCGCGAGGGGCTGGGACCATGACCCTGAATCCTACCACATCTACTTAGTGTAAAGATATTCATGAATGCTCTGCTGTTCATTAAAAATGCGGTTCACAAAGCACATTCAAATCAGGTAGTGGGATCTAATCTGCCACACTGTTAAATGGAGATGAAAGCAGTAGAAAGAGACAATGCTGAGACACAATTCTGATAGAGGAACTATGTGTCTGAGACAGACGGGGAGATGGTAGGATAAAAAGAGAAGACGAAGATGAAGATACTATAGCAAACAGAAAAAGACAGATAAGGATATGTTACAAAGTATAAAATAAACCGTAATTTTCTCAGCGTTAAACATCTGTGCCCAGCTGCATAAACTACATTAAGTTTCAAACTTAAGTTGGTACCTTAAGCTAAATATTTCCCTACGCTAAGGGGTACATTTAGGACCATTGCATAATGCCTCTTAGCTTGTCTTAGTGCTTAGACTAAGGCTTTCATGGCAGTTACTGTCACAATACAGTACAAGTGTACTTCACTTACCATGGTTACACTTCATTTAAATCACTCTTTAATGTTACTAAACAGAATTATTGTCAGTTGTTAGCTTGGCTAACACACTTCATCTGAAATCCCATACTCACATGCTAATTATGAAGCAAAAAAACTATGTAAGATGTTTTTAGTACATCCGAAACCTTAGTATGAAACCTATAGTGCATGAGGTGAATACTATTTCTGGGGAAATTACAATTACAATATATAACTGCTGGACACTATGCCGGCATAGATTTACCACTATGCAGTAACAACAACAGCTAACAACAACTAACAACTAATAAGTTACAGACAAAGGTGGACAGCGACCAAGGCAGCTCTGTGTAATGTTAAAAACATCATCATGATTGTGTTACATGATCCCAAAAACATTCAACAGTCGAGGCAAGATAGCATAATATTGCTGGTAGCATAACTTCAGACTACACCAAACACATAAAAATGTCTGTCCAAAAGTATATATTCGTTACGGACTCTAGGAAAAACAATGAAATTCCACCAATTCTATATTTCTGGACTATTTCTTTAATGAAATCACACAAATTTAGACAATTCAATGTGATCTCCCTTTGATAACTAATATAATATATTTTGCCTGAAACTGTTTGAAGCCTCCGCTTAAAAAAAAACTCTGATTTAGAAGATCAACAAAATGTCAAATAAGGCACAACATTTCAAGCCACCTTGTTTACCCACCATGCATCTCTCTGTCAGGGTGAAGGCTGTCAGGAAAACTCACTGTTTTCAATTTTTCAAGACCTCTCTGTAGCCTGAAGCTTGAATGCATTTCTGATCGCACTCCATACAAACAGCACGGACTAAAATGTGAATTAATGCATTAAATAATATAATGCAATATGTATAATAGTGACAACAGTTTAAAGGGACAGTTTGCCACAGAATCAAAAATACATACTATATAGTCTTATTTATCCATCTATATTTTTTGGTGTTAGTTGCCTAGTTTTGAAGATATCAGCTATTTCAGCTACAAAAAAGTAGTAGAAAAAAAAAGTAGTTCTGGTGCAGAAACAAAATGGTTCTTCCATGAAACTTCTCATAACAAGCTCTGTGGATTATCTTGAGTGACTGGGTCATGATTTTTTGAAAAAGACACTGCTTTTGAATTTTTCAAATGTATTTTTTTGGTGCTTCGAGCAACATTTAGTCCCATTATATTGGAGAGAAGCCAGCTGCCTCTATAGCTGATATCTCAAACCTCTGCAACTCACACACACACAAATATCTAGATGGATAAATAGCACTACAGGCCAGGGGGGAAATATGTATTTATGATTTTGAGGTGAACAGTCTCTTTAAGACATTAAAATGTGATAAAATGTACTGTATATACACAGTCAGACAACATGAGCAAATGAAATCCAATTACAGATGACACAGGTACTAAGTACAGCCATGTTAAATGTGGATAGAAACATCAGTATGTATCACTATATTGTATATCACTGCATATTCCTATATAAAATATACAGTGAGTGATGACAGTGTGTGTGCATGGCTAATGTGCTCTATGTAAAGGCTGATAGTGTTGCTTCAAACAGTCATCACATCAGTACAGAATCAAGCCGTAAACTGTACAAAAGTCAAGACAGTTTTGTGCCTTGCTGGTTTTACCCCAACGGCCTTCTGACTCTGAGATCAACTGTGTCAACTGCCTTCTTCATCTTCTTCATGTGTGAGTGTATAAATGTGTGTGTGTATCCCTTGTTTCACTGTAGTTGATGAAGAAAACATCAGGGATATTAAACCACCCCACCAGCTCAAGTGCGCATGTGTGTTTGTGTTCCGTCTCTTCTATTTTGCAGCCTAGATATATGTGTGTGTGTGTGTGTGTGTTGGTCTGCCTCTGTGCGTCCCTGTGTAAGCCTCTCTGTGTGTATGCCAGCGTGCATGTGTGAGTGCTTGTCCTGTATATTTTAGTGCGTCCTGCCATCCACAGCGATGTTTGGCAGGCTGCTGAGGCTGGTGTCATTCTGCTCGGCTGCTCCTCTCTGGACTCGAACATGTTGTCCAACAGAGCGGCTAGCGCGGCACAGACGCGGCTAAAACAGAGCAGGCAAGCAGCCGTGACCACCAACCACTGAGTCCTCTCCACACACACACGCCCACACACAGAAAGACAGACAGAGACACACTTATGCTCTTTGTCTCTCCCTGCTTGTAAATCCACGACAATACCCCAGAGGAGGCCAAACTGCTCTTGTATGGACACATTACATGTGCATAATGTAGATGGCAGGTAGTAACTCTGCTTTGTGCATCCACATGGAGCATGCCTCCCTCATCCCTCTGCACCCGCCTACACCATGTTCACCTGTCGACCATGCACTCCTCCCCTGCCGTTCTCTCCTCACCCTGTCACCATCTCCCCCCTGTCTCCTCCGCTTCCTTGTTCTCCAGTCCTCCTTACCTCTCACTGTCCTTATTTCCTCCCTGTTTAACCCCCCTCCACTCCACCTGTCCTCCTCTATCCTCCTCTCCTTGTATTCCCCGCAGACTGAGGCACTCACTTTCTTTCTCCCAGATGCAAACCAGGACAGCCGGTCTGAGCCAGCGACCCAGGCAGACATAAAAATGGGCACCCTGGTGGGTCAGTTATTACAATTGTTAAAGTGAGCTGAGGAACGGCACAAAAGAGCTAAAAGAGATGAAAAAAGACATAAAAAGGGTCAAGATCATGGCTGATTTTAGCAGTTACACACTTGTTAGCTGGTTTTAGAAGTGATTATATGATTTTACACATCATTTTTAAGACTCAGATGAATCTTTTTATAGACCTGCTTTTATGTAACAACCTTTATTACTGTTCTTAGCCCCCCTTTTTCTGTTTTCTTTTTGTTTTTCTTCTGCATGCCACACCTTGTATTTATCACTTCCACCGCTCATTTGATCTGATGTTTTAATGAGGTGCAAAGTGCTTTGTTTTTGTGATTTGGATGGTCTATAAATAAAGATTATGATATTAGCTACAAACACCGAAAATAGATGTCTGACAGCAAACACACTATGGGGGAGACTGGGGAGTGTTGTAACACCAAGTTAGGTGTAAAATTAAGAGTTGAATCAATTAGAAAAGAGCTATCATACATTCTTATTTACTTCGGGAGCATGCAGGGGAAGTAGCAGTAAAATAAAAATGTAAATAGAGATGAGACTGATCCGCTATCAGCATGAGGGCCTGATATTATGTATTTTATATATACTGTGCACTATATATATTAGCATGTAATATAAGGGAAAGGTATTCCAAATTACTCTCAAACAATGCAGCTGGAGTGAAGAAATGTACTAGCCACCGCACTCACAAACACAAACATCAACTGAAAGTAACATTGGCATTTTGGGACATAAAATAGCTAACTTAAACTTTCAGCAAAGCATCATGGGAATTCATGTACATGAAGGCTGTCTCTCAGCCTATAGGCTGCAAATGTATCAAGCCAGAATCCTGCTTCACCCCACATACAAGTTACATTACACAAACTACACAAACTTTCTAGACTACACTTCAGTTTTAGCCTTATGCAATCTTACTGCTACTACTACTACGACTACTACTACTAATACTACTACTACTAATAATAATAATAATAATAATAATACTAATAATAATAATAATAAACATAAATAAACAGCGCTGGTATTGGTATAGCATTGGTATTGACAGATATCCAAATTCAGATATTGGAATCAGATTGTAACTGAAATAAAGTATAATAAGTTTGTGTTCATTTTATAGCAGATACAATGGTTTGACTTCCATAACCTAAAGTAGCCATTTCTCCAGTTTCATTTGATGCTTTGTATTTATGCTACCATAAACAGTTAGCTATGTGCGCTTGAGGCAGCTTAAGGTGGGGATAGTTGTAATAGTTCATTAAAATGATGAGAATTACTGCTTTACATGCGTGGCATACTTTGAAAACTTAAGGCAAAGTATGGGTCAAGTGAATATGTTGTCAGTTCTGGGCCCACAAAGTCCAGCGGCAGCCATCTGCATTTACCACAACTGTGACAGTGACTGAACCCCTTATGTGACACATCGCATAACGTGTTTTTTGTCATTTTAAATTGCACAATTTATTCTAAACAGTGTATTCTTCACTAATGCTTATTCAAAAATTGCATAGTGTTTTAATTCACCAAATTGCATCCACAGAGTTACTGATGCTCAAACAAAAAGTGGTACTACTGTCCCTGGTCTCCCCTACATGAATGGATTGGTGTAGGAAATGAAATACCCCCCTATTATGCACTTGAAACAGACAGAAAAGTTTCAGTTAAAAGTCTCACTTGGTTAGGGAGCCAGGTATATAAGCTGGTAAATACTGTAGATGCAGACTGAGCATATGGAGCTCTTTTTGTTAAGGTGCTGTTCATCCCAGTCGTGGCACAGTGCTAAGTAAACATTCCCTCTGGTACCCTGCTGCTTTCCTCAAGCCAACAGGAAAATCAACGCCACCCACTCAATTTGCAAATAACAGTATTTTTTGCCAGGCTGAGGCTGTGATAGACAGCAGCACGGAGCCCACTGACGAGTCAAATAACACTGAATACAGAACATATTGTATGTTAGAGGCTGTAAAGAGTACTGAAACATCTCAGCCCATAATAAGCTCTGTGACTTCAGTGTATTATGTGTGCGTGTTGTATGTAATTTGATAGGTCATCATTATTAACTCAGTCACCCATCAACAACAATCATAAAAACTTCTCATACAAGCACCACATTACCCGTTCTGTGGATGAAATATCACTTGCACGTCTGTGCACCTGCATTTGTGCTATTTATTCCATTTGCATTATAATTATTCATTGCAGTTCATATTATCACAGTTCTTGTTCTTTTTCTGTGCCTTTTTATCTTAACAGTTTTTGTTAGTGTTTTACTTGTGTCTTGTTTTTGCTCCTCTGGGTCCCCAGCTTAACTTGTAAATACTGAAACTCTTATTCTCATTTTTTTCTTTACTTTTTTAGTCTTTTGTTACTTTTTTTAGTATTTACAGTAGTAGTGTTTCTATTCCAGCATTTTTTTTATAGCCTCAGGCCTTTAATATCAAAATGCCTATATGGTATCAAAGGTTACTTTAACCATCCGCAAAGATCTGAGTGAAAATATACATTCAGAACTATTGGAAAACCTTGTTCAAAGAAGAGCCCACTTTGTTGTTTAGATCACTTCTGAAGACTGTGTGGGCGTGCCATGTTTGACTGACATCTAGTAGTATCTAGATCAGTCATCTAGCAGAAGCTAAGCAATGGATTTCTGCGAGGTAAAATCACTAAGTGTTTGAGTCAAAGGAGTCTGGAGCGATATAACGTGTTGTTGAGTTGGCTCAGACTCAGAGAGAATAAGAGAGCAGCAGCAAGAGCAGAGAAACTCTGTGGCACCAACGTGGCAACTGATGTGGATTTTCTATGATTGGTTGTGGAATTAATCGCGTAAAGTCCGCACACAAGTACACCCAATTCAAACCCAATATATGAAAGTGAACAAAAACTTCAATTCCAATATTCTGAATTTGGATTAAAAATAATTTCTAATACTTTTGAGATGCTTAATATTATGTTAACCTAAATTATATGGTTAGAAAGCAGATTTGAGTTCCCAGGGGTTTCAATGGATGTTGTTGTTTGAGTCCTTGTATATTTACACCAAGGGTTTGAGAGTAAATGCATTTTGATCATTTATATGTCCTGTGCATATGGCAGAACTGACAATAAAGTGGATTTTGATTATTTGCCCATTTTAAACATATGGTTTTAATTTTATGAAGTCTATAATAATTAATTCATTAACAAATCAGATTTCACTCACCAGCAGAAAGAAAACTGAAAAAATTGAATGAAATACTAAGATGCTCAAGCACTTGTTTACTGCTCTGATAAGAAGTGTCACTCACAATAAGCTGCATTAATTCTGTAATGCTATACTGCGTCAAATGTGCCTCTGTGAAATGAAATACAGAAGCTTAATTTACTAACTTGGAAATTAGACCCTTGAATTCCATATGCTGATAGCAATGAACTAAAAAAAAAAAAAAAAAAGTCTTGTGGAAAAAGCTGCACCTTATCCCAAAAAATGTCAGCTTTGAGGAACAGCCTTGTTTTCAGCTGAGCTGCCAAACATTTTTAAATGCTCTCATTGGGGAACTACAAGGTTTTGATGAACTAAAACAAACCCTAAAGGTGCGTGTAATCCTCGAGCGTGATTTTCAACATGAAAAAAAGACAAGGTTTTCACACGACGGGGACATTACGGCAGCTACTCAGGAGACATTTGAGCTGTAATATTCTCTCCAAGTATGAAAGGCAGGAGAAATGAGAAAAGTTTACACCTTCCAGTGGGCGGCGAAGTAACTGCAGAGGTAGCGGGCGTGATTGGCAAGCAAAGATGTAAAAATCTATTTTCTGATGTCGTGATTTATCACAACTAAAGTGCAGCATCTTGTAGTCAAACCCGAGGCTCCCCATGCAGTACATCCACAACCCTTGAAACTCTTTTGAAACCCAGCCCACCGAGCCCCCACAGGAATGCTCATAACTAATTCAATTTACATGCTGCTGTTTTTAAAACACTGCAGGTACAATGTGACTTTCCTGAAAAGGCTTTTTTTTTGCCGCAGTTGGAAATGAATTTCTCTGCCTCTGCAGTTCTCTGTTTTAACAAAAGCCCACACAGTTCCCTCTGACAGCTCGCTCTCACAAAAGGAAACCACTGCGACTCAAGTGTGTGCGCGCGTGTGTGTGTGTGTCGCTGTGTGCGTGTGTGTGCGGCTGTGCGTGCGAGGGAGCCACAGTGAGGGAGATAAAAAAGACAGAGCGCAAGAGAGAGAAGAGGGACACTGGAGTGGGAGTGTGTGACACGAGCTCTTTGCATATACGATTATTACAGCTGATGCATAAATGGGTACGGGTGTCATGCACTTGCCGCGCTCTCATAGGTGTGTGTGTGTGTGTGTGTGCGTGGGAGAGAAGGTGCTGTCAACTGCATTTGTGTGCATCAGTGCTCATGTTTCACTTTTTAAACACCGTATGCTTGTTATCTTGCGCCGCCGCACTTACGGGTCTGAACAAAACCATGTCACATTGTTAGTGCGCTGTCACATCTATAGGGCCAACATCCGCCCACAGCCCCGTCGCCCCCACCCCGTCACCCCTTTGTTTCCCTTCTGTCACCTCCCTCTTTCTGCAGGTACGGATGCAGCAGCTATAAAAGAAGGCCCTCCTGCGTTGGAGCCTGTCAGGATACAGAGAGACTTTACACTGCAGATGTAATGTAAGCTCACACATACAGGATGTTGTGTGGGCCACACGCTCTGTGGGGGTTTCTCAAAGGTTGTCACAGTATTTCAATGGATTATGAAGATTTCCTCGCTGATATTTTATTTTTCTTTGCACGCCACCACCTCTCTTGCACATCATCGCATTACACAGTGAGCTTCTGCTCTACAATCTCAGAGTGTTAAAGTGCTGCGAGTGCAAACAGCGTCCCGTGAGTTTTGGTCGGGCACTTTTGGGTCGAGCGCTCCGGTTTTGCACATCCGCGGCCCCCTCACTCTTATCTCTGCATTAGCCTCCTCTCATGGGCACGGGCAATGAGGAGGCTTGAGGAATGAGAAAGGGGAAAGAGGCGAGATAAAGGGGGAGAGCGGGAGCAAAGCAGAGCGGATGCAATTAAAAGACTGGGTCACAGATCGCAGTGCCAAGCGTCAGTGTGATTAATACACCACCATTCAGCCCAGGAGCTTTTCTCCTCACTCGCTGTGTCGATGTGTGTGTGTGGGTGTGTGTGTGGGGTTTTGTTTGTGAATGTTATCTTCTAAGCGTACCCCAGCTAGGGGGCACCAGTGTGTCTCGATACATGCTATCCTCAGGTGTGTCAGGATTAACCCTTTTTAAGGTTAAGTCAGGAATTGTGGTGACCTGAACAAACAGGTTTGAAGAAATGATCCGTCTCCCTGTCTGACCTGAGACAAGACAAACTAACATCCAAGTTAAAGAGCCGGTGTGTAAGATTTACAGGGATTTATTGGCAGACTATGACAGAAACGGATTATAATATTTATAAATTGATTATAATATTCATAAGTATGTTTTCATTAGTGTATTTTCATCATGTTTTCATTATGTCATTATGTTTTCATTACCTTAGCTATTGATATTAAGGATGCATGAAAAATATCAGACTGATAAATTATTGGCTGACAAACTGGCCAATCCAGCTATGTCGATCTTTATTGGTATCTGTATATATAAGTTAAGAAATATCTGCCATAATAATTCTGATTTGACACATCATGTCAAAGTTTCTGTAGTTTGCTTAATTTTTCTTTTCTATTATTTTCTCATTGAAATGAACTGTGTGTATGCATACTGTCATTACACAGTCATAACCATGCCATGACACCTGTAATGAGCATGAGGTATAATTTATGAAAATTTATGACTGTTGTCATTAAATGTTATTTGGTCAAATATGTCACTTTTAATGCCAAGCTGAAATTGTCTGAGATGTCGTTGTCATCAAGTTTTATTACACTGTCAAATACTTTTGTGTAACAGTGTCATGAATAATTCCCTTGATGACAAGTAAAGTGGTGCCTTTTGGACTTATCATGGTGATCAAGGTGTTTTAGCCTACAGTGTTAGCTGATAGAAAGAAAACAGTTAGCTAGTTTAGCTTACTTTTTCCTAAAGTAGGCTGACCACTGTCTGCAGTGGCGTAGCTGACGTAGGGTTGGTGGGTTTTGTAAACCCATGGGCCCTCTTGTGGTCAAACTTTTTTTTTTTTTTTTTTTTAAATGTAATGTTGCCGCGGGGTTACGTTACACTGCCGCACGGAGTGTAACGTTAGACTGGGTCACTGCATTTTGTTGCATATAAGGGGGGATACGAGCCCCCCCCCCCCCCCCCCGCTACGCGCGATGTGTCTTTCTCCGGTCAGTTGTCATGGGAACAAGACGCTCTGACGGAGCAGAGACAAAACAAACGTGTGTGAATATGTAAAACGGAGCTGAAGAATGAAACAATAAGTTTACACCAATGTCAGGCCCCTTTAACCTCAAAACCCATGTGGAATACAGCCCAGTTACGCCACTGACTGTCTGCCATCATCTGTAGCTGGTGTTAGCTCATTTAACTAGTTAGCCATGGAGATAGCTGCCTAATTAGCTGACTCAATTCCCGGGTTGCCAGAAGCCAAACCCAGCAAGCAAGGTGGTACTCAACCTGGCCATATTATTTCACCAGAAGAGTGAAGAGAACTTTTTTCCATGATTATCTGCACAACTTCATATTACTGTAAGCAAGACTGCCTGGATCTTATTGTCTTTTTGTACTTTTACCTCAATAAAAAGCACCTGTTGGATCAGCAATCAGAGCCATGTAACACTTTTTTCTCCAATTATGAACTGCGGGAGAGACAAGGGGTTTCCAATCTGCAAGCTCACACTTGATGCTACTAAATATTACATACTGGCCCTTTAAGAGGCTTTCTTCATTCTGCCTATTATAAAAAGAAAAAATATTGGAAGTGAGCCACCACACTTGCTTTAAAACTTTAAGACCTTTGATAAAAGATAATTTATAACTAGACAATTTTAAAATACTGCATACAAATTCTCTTCAAGTTCACAGGATCACTCTGTTGTGAACTTTAATGAACACCCACTATCCTTGAATTTTTGTGCATGCCTTTTGGCTGACCGTCTCATGAGAAGCTACCCACTAATTTCAGACCGTGCCAAAACAGTCAAATCTGGCTCCCAATCAATCCATCCTCTGTAAAACAAACTCACATCAAGGCAGCAAAAGACGCTTCGAAACATTCCCCCGATTGAGTTGGTGGCCCTACCCAGAGCCTTATGGTAATGAGAAATGTTCCTTCTTGAAACAGAGCAAGCCGCACACAAACATATCAACTCTTTCTTTTATTTCTTTCATCTGGCTCCCACTCACCAGACCTTGCCTTCAAGGCTTCCCCTTCGATTTAGCGTGAGCAGAGAAGGAGCCACGCTTTATCACAGCAATATCTTTTTTAAGGAGGTGAAGCGAAGAAAGTGCCTCAAGGCTACACGCTGTCTGTTATCTCCCAGTACAATATAATAATTTCACATAGCCCAGAGCGAGGTGGCGGGACCTCAGCTGGGCCAAGTGACAAAAGGGGGAATGTGAGCAAACTAGGAGCAAGGATCAGGGGACAAAAGGGGCTTCTGGGAAATATCTGTGATTCTCACTCAACCATATAATGACTGTAATGAAAACCTATTATTCTCAAGGAAGCATTTTTTTCTCTCTACACTCTTAGAAATGAAAATGATAACTACAACTGCAAAGGGTTCTTAAACGTGTCTACATGGGAAAATCTTTTTGGTTCCTTCTACAACTTTTTATAAAGGTTTCACTTGGAACCCTTTCAGAGAATTCTATCTAGAACCCAACATAAAGTGTTATACCTAGAACTGTCTGTGCAAGGTTTCACCCAGGAACCCTTTGAAAGGTTCTACAGAGAACCCTTCTATGGTCTAATGGTTCCACCCAGAACCTTCTCTGGGGGGTCTCTAGCAGTTCCATCCTCTAGGGATGCTAGCAAGTACCCACCCAGAAGGTTCTACCAAGAACCTTTTCATATGCCCAGACTTTTATCTAGAACACAGTCAGGGGGTTCTACTGGGAACCTTTTTAGATTCCAAGGGTTTTATTTTGAACATTCTCAGGGGGTTCTACCTGGAATCTTTTAATATTCAAAGTGTTTAATCTAGAACCCACGAAGGGGGTTCTATCAAGAATCTTTTTAAATTCCAAGGGTTTTATATTGAACACACTCAGTGGGTTCAACCCAGAACCTTTTATGGCACAAGGAACCCTTGATGAAAAGTCTTTTTTTTTTTCAAAACAGGGTTGAAAACAATGCAACCCTTAGTCTTACAAAGAACTCTTAGCAAACACTTGGAAAATGGTTCTGGGTAGAACCTCAGCCCTTCAGGAAGAACCCTTCTGGAACCCTTGCTTCTACGAGTGTGGTGTGAATCACACTGACCCTTCTGTTTACACTGTAGAGAACAAACTTGAGGTTTAAGATAATGGTTTGTCATAATAACTGACACTGCAGAAATGGCTGCCATTTGAATGGGAGAGACTTTCCGGCCGGGTGAGTAAATGAGTCTGGTTACAGTACATAAGGCAGCGCTCGCTCTGTGTCCAGCGTTTATGACTGCAGCACATCTCAGCTGGTTATTTTTAGCTGGTCTTGATTACCCGGGAGACTGGCCTTAATAAATACTATAAGAGTAAAAACAGGCTTCCTCCCCCAGCCCCCCCCCCCCCCCCCCCGAACCTCAGAAAAACCCAAGACTCACTCACAAGGTAATCAGCTTTTAATTTTCTCCCCCTTCTCTTCTTACATTCCCTCATTTTATCTCCCTGCAGCTCTCACTCTCCATCACCCTCACTTGCTGACTGAGCCGACCAGCAGCCCTTTCTTCTCTCTGGTTCTGCTTTCTGCTTTTCCCTCCATTTTTTCCCTCTTCTCATGTTATTAGCATAAAAGTGTTTGCATCCTTCCCTGGTGATTGTTTAGCTGCTGTGTTCAGCATCTTGATTCGATTCCCTACAATTGCCCTAATTAGCATTACAAATATACACTTAGAGAAGAACAGAAATATCTGTTATGCCTGACAGACTAATTTAAGGGAATGGAGGCCAGAGGACAAGGCAGCACTAAATTTGTGTGATAAAAGGTGTATCACCGCGTCTCAATAATGAGGTGTCTTATCCAGAGTCGGCTGAAGCTACAATTTCACTGCATTTATGTAAATCAATGAGTGGCGTGTTTGCTTTAACTGAATAAAACAGCGTACAATGGGAACATATTGGATGCTCAGTCGTGATAAAAGGTTTAATCACAACAAGAAACGCGCCTCTTATCTCCTTCCGCTCTCACCCTCTCCAGCCCAGATCATGTCTTCTAAAGCCAATGATTAGACTTAAGACAGATCTCTCTCATTATCCGTTGCTCTCATCCATTTCTTCCTAATCCTGTCTCTACTCCAGAGCCCCCTGGGGCAAGCGATAGGCCAGGGCCAGTCATTAGTCTCCGGGCCCCAAGACCAGGGACAGGACTCATCCGTATTTTCCCTAAGAGGAGATCAAGGCCATCTCAGAGGTCAGCTGCACCGACCGCTATCAAATACCCTCATACCATGGTCTGGGTGAATACTTGATTCTGATTGGCTGCAGGGTGTCCATTAATTCCTGATAATGGACACCTACTCAGTAGCTCCAGCGAAACTGTCTCTTCACCATTCTGAATTAATGTGCAGCCTGTTTCTAAAACGAGTTACCATAGCAACAGGGAAACTGTCAAAGACCCAGTTTGAAATTTATTGCAACACGTTAACGAGCTAGACTTATTTACAACAACGAGTGTCCTGTCCTCTGACCACACGGTATGGCAACTGTAACACACAAGCTGCAACTTGTAGACTGCCCCTCTGAAAATACTAGTATGTTATATCAAATAAGCAATTATCTCACATCCTGTTTGCTATTTAACTCGCTACTTTAGGCTGTGAACGAAAGTAGACATGGTGTATCATTTGTTCATGAAATTCTTGATATTGATTTGGGAACAATGACAGGGACAGATGCTAGTATTTTAAGCATGGCCCACCAAGCCCCTAAATTTGTGCACATTTGGTGGCCAACAAGTAAGTAGTTATGTAAAAGCAATACAGAAAATATTTATTGCAACTTAACACAGCATGAAGGCAATCCTGAAGGCACTGATGAAAAATAAGCTAGATAGCATGGGGATAAAACTTGACCACCTCTCGTCCACCAGGATAGACTCCAACATAGCAGCACTCAGACAGGGACTTGTGTGTATCCCCACAGCCGTCTGGTGCCTCACACCCTGGAAAACTCCACCGCAGCCCCACCAGATCTAACCAATAGCGCTCCACCTCCTGCACAAGCTCCAGCTCCTTCCCCACCAGAGCCAGCCCCTGCCACCCGGGTCCGGTCCATCCACAGGATGGAGGAGCGTTTTCCTCATTGCTTGTTCAGACTGTGCCCGGCCGGGCTCCGTGGCATGCCACCAGGTGCTCACTGTTGGTTTCATTATTGTTAACCAGCACACAAAAGTGGAAAGAGGTTGGGTCCTTCAGAAGGCCAAGTCGGATCAGATGACGTTCATCTGAAGAGTACATGGACTACAGGGACAAATTGTTGAGAGCTGGGTGCTGATGATGCACAACTATAGAAAGGAACCATGCATAAAATAATAAACCTCAAATCAATACTGAAAGAACCCACTTTGTTAATGCTGCATTATTGATCTTTTGGCCAATAAAGGATAGAGGAATTAGCCTGAATTATGTAGATGTGGTGACTGTTGCCAATTAACACATCCAACTGACACAGAGCAACATTAGCATTCATCTGGGGTTGCATGGCTCTGCTCTACTATATTCACTAGCTAGTCACTAATTGTCTGGTGTTTTAGTGTTGGGCAGGTGGAACACAGTGGGTTTATAAGAATTGTTGGGTCATAAATCCAAAACAATGAGCTGAAAGCCACTAAAACCCTCTATAAAGCTGAGGGATGCTGCAGAGTTGTGTTACAACTGTCCTTCATCACTATGAACAACCCCTTTTACATTAGACAGCCATGTAATAGATTGTTTATCTAGAAATATTGACTCTAGTAGCTTTAAAGGATTTAGCTTGCAGACTGCAAACACATTGTTTCACCCTCCCCTTCCAAGTGTGTAGGAGAACCTACAGTGGCTGGGAAACTCTGCCCTACAGAGCCGGTGTTTAGTTTGTCCATTGTGGTCTACTGTAGAAACATGGCGGTGCAACATAGGGGCCTCCAAGGAAGAGGACCTTTGAAGATAGAAACAGTTCATTCTAAGATAATGAAAACATAACTATGCTTATTCATTATACACATCATTATAATGTGCATATGGAAATTATAATACATTTGCCAAGAAATCCATGTAAATCTTTATATCATGGTCGCATACTGACCACAGTGGGCAGCAAATGTACAGTGTATTAGGTTGTAACTATATACTATATGTAAGCTAGCATATAACATTATCTCTGTGACACTGTATTGTAGCTAAAATATTCCATCCTGTGTAACCGCCCTTTCACAATCCTTTGAGCTTGGATATGTGTAGGTACTTGAATTAGAAAAAACTCTCTGAGCCTGTGTGCCAGAGTGCAGCCCTCCCTTAAAAGCAACAAATCTGAGTTTCTTTCAACAGCTATTTGCTTTGAAGTCACCCTGGCCTGTTCCAGAAAATCAATTAAAAACATGACTAATACATTCGCACCTAACATTTTCCACTTTTCCTCTTTAGAGCGTTTGATGTCCCCCACTGCCTAACACTGTGTAAATGCTGAGATCACAGAGATAGTGACGGGAGGATTTCAACAAGGACCCTTTGTACTTATTCGCTGCTTCAAGTGAAGCTTCGACCTGAAGTGAAATGAAATAATGAAGGATATCAGTGGACTCCCGCTGTGCTGTTTTTGCACAACACTCGACATAAAAATCCAGCATGCCTCAAAAGTCCATCAGATGACTGGTTCAATATCATGCCCTGCGAACGTCCTCGTTTGTCTTTCAGGCCCGCAAAGAGGGTTTCATGTTGGATGGTTTGTAAATAGTCTAATGGAAGTGTCTCCCCCACCCCCAGCACTCTGCCCCGCCTCACTTTTCCTATATAAGTCCCCCAGTGATAGTTATCAGAGAGATCAGCAGTGGTCCTTAATACAAGCATACCGCTGTCCCTTAAGTAGGCAGTGCTAAGCCTCATTGTCTGCCATAGATGTAGGATTCACAATAGGAGAGGCTGAACCTCTTCGCTCAACTATCTACCAGGAGGGAATGGGAGGTCAGTCTCCCCTGGGCCATGGCGCCAAAACCATTATTCTTATCACTGCAGGACAACTCACCGCAGGCCAGAAAAAACCCCTCTGAAAGGTGAAATGAGTGTGTCTCTCAGTGTGTGTGTGTGTGTTTACCTCCTCCCCACCTCTCTCACACCACACATTTCTGTATTTCTCATTAACTGATAATACATCACTCATGACCTTGTGATAAAAATACATTAGCTGGAGACAAGTCATTAATCTATAAAGAATCAGGCTGTTTAGGTTATCAGGTGAGAATGGGTATACGTGTTATCGCACAGGTAATGGGAATAGGCTTAATTGCCCTTCTTAAGCGAGTCACTATATATATAAATTTATATATATATATATATATATATATATATATATATATGTATATATATATATATATATATATATATATACGTATGTAGTAGAAGTGGTTTACGTGTTGTCGTTACCAGAAAACTTGAGTATGTCACGTTTAGCTGTCAAGTGGGAGGATCAGACTGGTTGTCGTACCGAGGAAGAACAGCTCTGTTATTAGTGCTTGATTGAGAGATAAAGTTATATGTATGTTAGATGCTGTGGAGTAGTGGGTGGTGCAGCTTTATGAGGAATGGGATTTGATAATAACAGACTCAAGTATATATATAGATACCTACAGTATGTTTGGATTTACTGTCCAGTCTCAGATTGCACTCACTGAGAGCACCAAAGCAAAGGCTAGACAAATGCATTGTATATCACCAGACTGTATTGTGCTAAAATTTCAGTATTTTCTCCACAGTCAAGGTCCATCCACATCAAGAACGATTGCTAGAACTATAACCTGTAGGCAATTTGTTAATTATTAATGAGGGGGATGGATTCGTTTTGTTTTGTTGAATATTATAGATCTCAGACAAACTGACAGAAGGACGGGAGCCAGTAAAAAAAAGTCACAATTACAAATCCATCTGGTACTTCAGCACCACGGACAGTGCCATGGATTTATTAATACACAGCACAGTTAGGCTGCTGATATTTCAGAGCCACGGTTGAGGCCATAGATTCTAACGTACACAAATCTCACATAAATGATCGACGAGTCAGACACCCCAGACTAACACATTCAACTAAACAACCCCTCTGCCCCTGCACTCTCTCTGCTACTAAGAGGTAGAGAGGGGGGATATCGATGAAGATGTTTATCCACACTGATGAATGTTAAAATTTTGTAAACAGTGGTGCCCGGCCGTGTTGGCAGCTTAGGAAAATGGATATTGATGACCTGTTACTGCTGAACTTTGCACAGAGAAAAAACAAAAGAAAGATGCCCAGAAGGATATGGGTTCACCAAATTATTCAAATCATTTTTGAAGACAAGATTTTAGTTGGCTGTCGGTGCTTCTATCGTTCATCAAATCACTCTGAAAGTGCTCCCAACAATAATGTTCACAACGGCTGTGTTTTGCAAGAGTCTGGCAATGCAATACATATCACAATACAGAGGTTATAATTAAATATATTGTGAAAACTGTCACAGTAATAAGGAACACAGCACCATATGCATAAAATCTGAGTTAAAAAGGTTGACTTTTAGTGCAAACAGAACGGTGGGATCTACATGCTTTCAGTGCAATTTGAGCAAAAGGAAAGATTTGCAAAATGTTTCCCACAATGTGTCTGAACATTCCACATGCTCGCAAATCCTCAGGGGGAAAGGCACTAAAGTTAAGTGTGAAAATTCTATTTAAACCTGCAAATCACTGTGTAAACAAAGTCTGTGCTGGAGGAATGTGTTCAGCAGAGTCAGCCGTACTGCAATCACAGGTTTGGGCTTCAAAATATTAATTAACTGCTGATTTAAAAAAAAGAAAGAAAAAAAGAAAAAGTTTGCTTTGAATCAATAAAAAAAAAAAACTTTTTGTGCAAACAGAACAGTGAGATCTGCACTTGTAATTATCACACTACTTTCTGTGCAATCTTAGCAAAGGAAAGATTTGTGCTTACTTCTTCCTGTCTCATTTTATGTAAACCAATAATTAAAAATTGATAAAATGTATTTAAGAACTGATACAGTATCACAAACCATAATGCATACTCGAGTGTGTCGATATTTTCTTACACCCCTACTGTTAATCACTGCAGTTGTTATAGCTGTGGAGTGGACTATCAAGCTATCCACTTGACCTAGAACGATTTTTAAAACAATATATTCATAGTTATTGTTATAGTTATCAATCTAGATGTGGAAGCTCTTTTACAAACCATTATATTATTGATTTTCTCCATATGATAATGAGCTACAAACTACTTAGATTTTAGTTTTATTGTTTTATTCACTGTGACAGAACAGTGAGCATGGTAAGGACTCCTTAATGATGTCCTCACTCTCAATAGTCTCTACTGATATCAGAGCCTTACAAGAGAAAAGACCAACCACAGTTGTTGGGGTCTCTGCATGGTGGGGCCACAGCAGCTGTGAAGACACTGTCCATTTTTGAGAGCCACAGAGCCTACAGTAAGCACTCAGCTGTAGCTATAGTTATGCCTTAACCCCTCAATGCACAAATATAAATCCCCCTTTGCCCAGTTGCTCAGCAACATTTTGTTGCTTTATGGTCAGTCCTTTTGACAACCACTTTTCCTCTGTTAAAAATCCCTCAGTATACCTCCATCTGAGGGTACGGGCCTAGTCTTCTGTCCAAGCGAGCTAGAGCACTGCTGTTACATGGATTACCACTCTTATAAACAACAAAGCTGAAAAAAAGATAAACTGTCAGCACCACGGGGCAACCTGCAAGACAGCAGCCATCTTCACACAGCTAAATCTGAACAAAAGAGACATTCAAGCTTCATCCAAAACAAAACCGAATAAAGAGGAGGGCAGATCAAAACAAAAAAGGAAGAAGGGAAAGATTGTTGAATACAGTTAACTAATTTTACAACAACACTATATTCTCAAAAACATAGGGCCTTTTTCTGTCTTATTTGAAAGGACTGATAAACTCTTTGGCAGCAGGTAATTAATCCTCCCTTTTTAATTTTCCCTACAAGGTACCTTACTTTGAGTTTTTTAATGTTTCATTTTGCTTTGGAGCAGCTGAAAACGTTTGTTTTACAATGTATGTGTGGTGAGTGTGTGTCTGTAACACACAAAAGACAGCGAGGGAAGTGAAAAGTCGTTTGTATTAAGAAAAATATGTTTAATCATTCTTGGTATCATTTTTCATTAATTAAATATGGACTATAATTACACAGAACCATCATCACTCCCATTACAAACAATTAAAATACACCATCCATTCTGTCGATTTGGCAACTGAAACCTGATGGCCGGTTGCCAGCCTGGCAAACCGCTTCAGAAATTTCCTCTGGGGCCCCGCAGAGGTTGGCAAAATTTTATTTTCACTCGAGCAAAAAGCTTGAGAATCTAAGACTGTACTGAATACGCACAACATAAAAGCACACCGAGGGTCCGTCTCCCAAAGACGGATTATTTAATTAGCAGTTTAACAGCACTGAAAACAAGGCGGAATAGCTCTTTTTACTTCAGTTCATGGTAAGGTTTCAGGGTTCTGGGTTTCACTTTATTCAACTAACATGATTATCCTGCTTCTTGAGACAGGACTGAATGAAAAAAGCTAAACACACACACACGGCCTGTGTGTGCACAATGAAACGCAGCCTTCAAACCAAGATTCAATGCAACAGTGTTGACTAAACTGATGTATGCAGAAGCCGCTGGATGTCTGAGCAATCCACGAGTTAATCCACCGCAAATGTACCAAAGCTGGCACGCACAAAATGTTTTTCATTCTATAAGTCAATGCTTCTCAACCTGGGGCTCGGGATCCCAAGAGGGTCGCGAGATACTTACCAGGGGTCGCAACATGGTAGCAGAGAAAAAAATAAAATAGCATATTGTGGCAAACAACATAGAATGAGAGCCAGGAAACAGCTCTTAGTGACGTCAGCCCCTTAAAGGAGAAATCTGTAATTTATTTACTATAATAAGTAATAAAATGACCATAATATGTCCTCAGAGATTCAGGAAACACACCAAGTTTAAATTATGACTTTTCTGACAGCAACACTGCAGCTGCAGTGTCTGTCTTTGAAATTTCTACTCTGGCCCATAACTTCAGTTATTATTTGTCCATTTCACATTAATTACAGTTCAAATTAATGCCGAAGGTTCCCTGAATGAGTTAGTGTTTGTTTTTGAGTCATGAGAAATCATTACTAATCTTCTAGAAGGAGCAGATGTTTGTAACGGTTAAATTGAGCAACATGTTAATGGAATTTGGCGGGCAGTGAGGCAGACATCACTGAACAACAACTCCAGACTACTTTCAGAGCAGTCAGGTTTTTGTTTTCAGGATAACAGGCTGACAGACAAATGACAGTTATAAACAGTTGATCAAGTTGCAGTGTAGGGCTCATCATCGCTTATTATTGTCAAATTACGATGGTGCACTCGTCTTGAGGCCCTGCAGTGTTCCTGAGGCCTGCCTGAGCCTCTTTGAATCTCGGGAGGAAGGGGCAGGGGGGAAACAACTCCCTTCAACCATGGATCATACATTAAATGGATTTCAGCCTATTAAATACACTCTAAGTTGTCAGTACTTAAAGATACTACATGGAATATTGAGGCCCCTGTGGACAAGTTGACAAATCTCCTCCTTCTTATTTCTTACATATTTATCACTGTACCTTTGGCTGGAAAAATGTAAACACAGGCTTGTTTTATTTAATTTCAAGGAGAATCCGATCTGGTTGCAGCCATTAAGAATAATTATGGTCTTGTTAATTTATGTAGGTCATATAGAGGCATTGTATAGAGGTATTAAACTGAGCTGGTTTCATAACCAGTTAAAAACTCCTTTAATCATCACCTTGACTACTCTGGTGTTTTTTCCCATTCACAAAGTGCTTCCTACTGTGTTTACAAACATTCCACATGCTTACAAACCTTCAGGCTGGGAATGCATATTGTGCTGATATAAAAAATATCAGGCACTAAATTTGAGTGTGAAAAGTATATTTAAACCTGCAAAACACCATGTAAACAAAGTCTGTGTTGGAGGAATGTGTTCAGCAGCAGAGTCGACTGTACTGCAATCACAGCTTCGGGCTTCTAAATATTGAATTAATTGCTGAGCTTTATTTTCATGCCAAATCCACGGCTGAGTTTGGCTTTCTTGCCAGCATCAGCTTGTCAGCGTACAGTAGGTGTTAAACTTTCCAAGCCGTGCACCAATCTAAGCTAGCCAACAGCACTGCTAGTGTCATACGCTGTCGCTCGCTAACCTATACCGTATGCTTGGACTTGAGCTGTCTGCTATGCATAAATCTCCGTCCTGCCGCAGGCGGAGAGGTGACAGAGAGGCAGATGAGGACATCCAGTGCAGTATGAAGGATGGTGGCAGCCGTTCCCCCAGGCCACGGTGATGGCACTACATCGATCCAGCCACTCCGGAGCCTGAAGTGCAGAGCCTTTTGGCTTTGTCAGCACTGTTCAGCTCAGCATTGCTCCAACTCCCCTGATCACTGTCAGAAACCCAGAAGGAAAAAAAAAAAAAAAAACGGAGAACAGGAAGAGAAAATGCTGATGTATCTGGAGCCAGACAGGTGGCGCAGAATTGGCTAAATTACTGCTAACTATTTACGGAAGCACTTCTTTATCATTTTCTAGCTGTTTTGAGATTCAAGCAAATTAATGTTTACTGTGAGGCAGGGGGAGAGCAGAGAGACATCTACCTCTAAACACAAGCACCTGTTTGTCCTACTCAGCCTGCCAACTGGTCCTCCAGGAAACTTAATTCTACTAATCCACTCATTTATTTACACAGGTGGAGACACCACTGAAGGTATGCACTGTTGTCTGAAGGCAGCCAGTGTTTGTCTTCCAAGGTGATTCACTATGTACACTAGTTTATGTCTCGTGCCATTAATCTCTCAAGTCACTTTGGATGTACCTGGAGACTTTGTGCTCTCTGTCGTCTCCTCGCTGACTGAATAGAATCAATACAGACCAGACCCCGGACTTTGAGTCTCTTGTTTTATTGTTCCACTGTTTCCTCTGCATCTGAGTCATAGCACTGGCGAGCACAAAATGTGCAGAATCTGAAAGAAATGCCTTGGCAATGGAGAGGCCTTGAAGTGCACAGACAGAGGGAGCACATTTGCTTAAACCCTCACATCCTGGGGTTAGTCTGGGGCATTTTGAATACAGCAGCCAAGGCTGGGCACAGACTTGAACAACGTGGCCCTGACCATGGCATTGATATGACAACACCATGCTCAAGAATGCAAGAGCACAACACAAAGATATTTATGAATCAGTTAAAACAACAGCTTCACATTTTGTTTAGTTTCTGAGAGTTAGAAGAATGGCACCACTCTCATGTCTGTATGGTGAATAAGCCAGACCCCGGTTAGCTTAGCTTAGCAAAAAGACTGGAAATAGGGTACACATCTAAATTGGCTCTGTTAACGGATAACAAAAAGATCACTAGTTAACATGCGATATCTCATTTATTTGATCACTTGAAAAACTGAACTTCGCTTTTCTGCTGTGCACAGGAAAAAAAAAAGCTTTCATTCACCCCATAACTGTTGTGTATTCAGCAATAATGCTGCAGTGAAATCCATTAGGCACAATTGCTATGTTGGCATGGTTACTGTTTAGGTGGAATAAGCAAATTCCTGCACACACAGGGAAATTTGCAGGGTTGTCAAATGTGGAGAGGCAACAAATATCCATCTCTCCGGTTATACGTCAACATAATGAAGCTAGCTTGTTTTAGGCTGAAGAATATTTTGTTTTCCTCAGGGACTTACATGACGATGCTCTATGTAAGCTAAAGAGGCTGAGTGAAGTCCCTGCACATACACCTGTCTCTTTCAGAAACTGCTAATTCAGTCCAGCTCAAAAGTTTTGAATTAGTTACAATACATGAAGATTCTTTTCATTATCTTATGTATGTTCAAATATTTTGGAATAAGAGTGAAAAAAAAAAGTGGGTGAAATCTTTGATGTCTTAGAAACTAGATATGCACTAATTAGAGGGGTGGTTCGGGGGGGGGCAACAGTAGCCGGTGCCCCTGTAAAATAGAGTTTGAAAACCCCTGCGGTCCCCCCGTAAGAGTCTGCAATGAAAATAAAATTCTCACTTTCTTGCACTGATTCGGCGCTGACACCATGTCACTGAAACAAAAACCGATCAAATGTTCTGCTAAACATAGTTTAAAGTGTATGTCTATATAATGTTGCAGTATACTGTCAAACACTTGTCCTAAAACCTGAAGAGTTTCAATTCTAGTGGGAGAATCTTCCTCTTTAACCACTTGCCCCGAAGTAAAGCAATGTTCATCAATCTGCTTACAAAACAGAGAAAAAAATGTGGTCTTTATAACTTCAAAACTTGTCTGACTTTTCTTCAGTATAAAGTAATTCAATGATAGTTCAACCAGACAGACAGACAGAAAAAATTATTACTCCAAGAGGGAAAATGGACTTGCAGTCAGGGCACAAGATAAAAATCAGCACAGATAAAAACAACGCATGTATAAAGTTGTCTATTATACATCCATGGATACATTGCAAAAAAGAGCTGCTAAGAGCTTATTTGGCTACTTTCAGTGATGCCGAATTGCCAAAATATAAACAAATATTGGTATTTTATGTTGTTTTTTTGTGTGCTACTACTTTGTGTACTATTACTACCTGGGCCGTATGTGCTCCTCTGACTAAACAACTGGCCCCAGTCTGGCTCCGGTAGTAAAATCGGTCTAGAACCGTCACGGACGCGTTGATAAAGTGTTCATAAAAGTTAGTTTATAGACTTCCCACACTGAAATAATGGCACGATGTGGCATTTCCCTCCATTGTACTGGAAGAAAAAATAAAAATTCTGAATAAGTATTTCCTATGAAAAGCTTGCTGGGAAATGTCAAGCTGGCTGTCATTAAAGATGCAGTGACATTTTTATTCCATCTTTTAAAGCTGCGATTCCATCTCTGCAAACAGAGGCCCTAATCTCTGCTGCTCCCCAACAGACAGAAGCCAGACAGATTAACTCAATTACTCTTTGACTTGAGTGAATGAAGGAAACAATACATTTCTCATTTAAGCCTAATCCTGCGTGGGAGCAGCGGAGGAGTAATATTGCAGGTGGAAGGGAAGGGAAGGGATGCGGGAGAAGGTGGGAGCATGTGGGGGGCTTGGAGAATTCTGAGGCAGGCAACATTTCTGCTCATCTTTTTACATGCCTTCTCTTAACTACAGTCGGAGAGCGGCGGAGTGGGGGAGACAGCGGGTGGGAAGATGGAGGGGAGGAGAGAGGGCAATAGATGGAAGGATAGACATGATGGAGTGACAGACAGGCAGAGAGTCGGGCTGAGGGGGAAGAGAAATGAGAGAGACAGAATGGGGTTTACAGCTCCAATATGTCAGAATTAGTTTGCAAGATGAAGCAGCAAAAAATCTACCAATTTCCACAGTGCTGACAAACTCAAACTAATACCCTACATGGGGCATTAAAGTCAGCCTTGTGTATGAAACACGGTGTGACACGTGTGGCCTCGGCATTGTCTGCAGCATCTGTTGCAGGGGCACAGATGGCGATGGCCATCCTCGCCGCTGCTCCGCCTCGTGGGAGATGTGGTCTGTGATGACGTTTTACTGACAGCGCGGGCCATCTGTCAACGCATGACAGCCTGTTTTCAACTTCCTTTTTCTCTCCCAGAAAATCCAGACGCGCGGGGGTAGGTCGCAGAAGAAGCGGTCACCGTGTGAAGGATGGATATTTGTACAGTGTGCATGAAAAGGTCAGGGCTGGGCGCTTACTGCGGCAGCAACATCAGTGAAACCCTGGAGCGGCAACAGCGGTGAAACCCCGGATCCTCAACAAAGCTCTGTCAGACTGCAGGAGAAAGCTGTCAGTGCAGACGCCTAAACCTTTACCGCCCTTCCCTCTCCCTCACACTCACTCTCGCCTCGCTCTGACTCATTGTGTCAGCTCTTCAAACACTCTCCATTCTCTCCCGCCTTGAGCTAGACGCAGAGAGCAAAAGGAAGAATGAGTCCATCTCTGGCTGCTGTAAACAAAAAGGAACACTCTTTGTGGTGTGTGAATTCTTTCTCCCCTGCCTTGCATGCCACATCAAACTTCTCTCTGTTCCCTGTGTATACAAGAAGGAATTCTTCCCCCTCCTTTTCCTCATTTACTGGTCCTTTGGTTATTCACAGATAAAAATAGGCTGAATTGAAGGCGGGGGAAGATAATGAAGATATGATGGGGACGAGACAGAGACAGTGATCCTGGAATATTGAAATTGGACTTCACCAGTTTTCTCCTCTCCCTCAATCTGAATGGTGATACAGGTTCATTAAAAATTCATCGCCCTACTATGAAAAGAGCGTACGTCTGCACTTTTTTGGCCGGACTGAGAGACAGCCAGCAACGTCTGAACTGTCTGTGGCTTTAGGGTGTACGATCGTCTCTGGTTCTGCAGAGACTGACGTTTCTGAGATTCAAAGTGATGTAAAACGGGCTATATATAGCCTGATAACAATACGAGTCTACAGTCATGCTAGCAGCTCTGCATGGTTGTATTTAGACACAGAGATGCTTTGAGCTAAATGTTATTGCCAGCATGCTAACATGCTCATAGTTACAATGCTAACTGGCTGATCTTTAGCGTTTATAATGTTTAGCGTCTTAGTTTGACACATTAGCATGCTAAGATTTGCTAATTAGCTCTAAACACAAAGTGCAGCTGGTGATAATTTCTTTCTTTCCCAGGACAGCGAAAGCTTGACCTAATCTGCTCTGATTGGTTTACCCTGATATTCTGACCCTATCCCTCCCCAGTCTCACTCAACATGCCTAAACCTACCTGATCCAAATGACTCAAACCAACAAAGACAACAAATACTAGCCAATCAGAGTTGGAGTAGAGCAGGTCGTGACTTGTCATCAGTTTTGCATGTTTTTTGATCTTGGACATTGAAAATTTAATCTGATAATTGCTGTAGATTAAGTGGGCTCACCAAAGTTGTTACAGAGGGAGACCAGATTTCATGGCAATTTAGTCTCGCAATACCAGACAAGTGGAGATCTCGCCACCTGTTTCTAAACAAAAGAAAGAAAAGCCACAAGCTAAAGGTAGCTAACTTACTAAACCTGCACCCCTTACATTTTTTCAAGGCCTCACCAGAAACAATGCTCTCCTGACATCCTCTTGATTACAAACCACAAGATGTCAAGACTTTGGATTGGATCTGAACTTTATTCTTAAGTCTCTAATTGTTTATACCAAGTTTTACAAATGAAAATTAGAGGACTGTCCTCAGTCTCTATTGAGTGAAACCTTCGAGAATGACTTGTTCGTCTCATAAAAATCCACCCAGCAGTTCTAAGTTGAGACATTTCACTCAAAACCACAACTTTCAACCTCATGGCAGAAAAAGAGGATCACCTAAGTCATTAGGACTGAAAACCAAGAATATCTGTCCAAAATTTGTGCCAATCCATCTATTAGATGGTGGAATGTACCACTGGATAAAACTAAAAACTGAGACCTGCTGCTGTCGCTAGTTGAAAAGTCAAGGGATCAGGAAAGGCATTATGTTTCCTTCCCTGAGAACCATGAATGTTGTGTGAAATTTCATGGCAATCCATTAGGGCTGAGTGATAATGTGAAAATCTTCCAACCAGCCACCGTCAACCTCCCAACTGGCCCTTGCCGGTTTTGAGATGTGTGGGAGCAGCAGAGTTTGCTGTGTTACATATTTTCACTAAATACAAAAAATAAACAAAATTAAACTCATAAAGTATCAAGAAGGGAAATATTCTTACAATTCTTTTCCTTACTACACAGAAACAGTTTAATTGCCTTGTTAACTCATCATGGAACACTTTTCATTCAAACTCGAAAAAGAAACAAAATTAAATTCACCAAAACCATCTTGGTTAGGCTTTCCACTGTTCCAGCAATCACTACCTCCTGTTTGGTCAAAAGAAATCCTTGATTCACTAAGTTAGAAGTGAAAATATTCTGTCTCTACAGGCTATTTTCTGCAGTTGTTCTCCATCTCAGTCGGTGTGCGGTGTGCAGGTGAATGAGAGTTGAAAGAATATAATCCCCTCATAAAAACATCTGTCAGTGGGCTCAACCAGTCATGGATAGCCGTTATATTTGTCCACTTACCCAAAAATCCATCCAATAGTTGTAGAGACATGTAAGCCTAGACTGAAACTGATGACCAACTGACAGAGCATGACTAAAAATGATGATGTGAAGAGATTTGTAGGGTACAGAGAGAAAGAGTGTCGGACACAGACAGTCCTTCCTTCTTTGTCAGCAGTACATTTTCACTTTTCAGCAGTAAGACAAGGTTTCCTGCATACACCATTAGCACATATAATTATAAACCAAATTAATAGCCACGTGGGCCCAAGGCCATAATGTATTCAGTGCAAAGGAGACATTTGTTATTTATTTCATTTCATCATTGGTCACAAATTCGAATTCCCCACTTGTATACCATGCAAACCCGAGGTATCAAGGTTAATTGCTATACGAGTGTTAATGAAGCAAGTGCTCAAGAGCTGGACTTATTCAAAGAGAGGCAAATTTCATCGGTCATTCAGTGGCGTTACAGATCCAAAGACTGTAAAGCTTTTTATTCTATAGCTGAGACATCTTATTGATCAAATGGCCTTAACATAAGCCTGGCTGAGTCTCACAACATAAGCTAGTATTAACTGTTTAAGCTCCATAAGAACGTATTTCTGTGCTGCATCACAAGTGGTTTCAGTGGGTTTATGAAAATAATCTACCCATACAATGCCTGCCTGCAAGAGCACCCTGGTGAGCGTGTAATTTAGCACGAAGGAACGTAAATTTTAAATTCAGAAATTTAACTGAAATGAGCCATCCTGTTGCCACAGTGCATCTGTGAACTTCCTAAGTGTTTTTCTAGTTTTAAAACACTGAAAATGAAAAATGTGGCTGATGCACCTCATCAAATGATGAAAAGCGAAAAAAAAAGCCTGAGTATGAATGCACAAGGACATCTCCATAACCCCACAGAAGAATGTGGTCAAATCATTTGTGTTCCTGCACTTAACATTCAACATTTCTCTGGTTATCGACAGTCTGTTCAGGCGAAGGGCGACAGGAATGAGCCGCGTCCTAATGAGACTGATGAGCACTTTAATAAAAGCTGTATTCAAACACACCTTTTTCGTGCCTGCTTTTCAGTTATGCTCAATCAATTAGTCACCAAGTAACACTTTATATCTGGAATTATAAACATCCATATGTGCACAAATGTTCTTACTTATTAGCACTATAAATCTAATGTATTCATTGTACAGTGCACCCATTTTAAAGTCACTTAATTTGATGAGTTTTTGCATTACAACATTTTTTTCTTTCAGTTCTGTCACCATGAATGGAAATAAGTGTTGAATAAAAAGTGAAAAGGTGAATGCACTTCTGATTCAGTAAGTTGAAGGAGCCCAACATCATGAAGTAGCCTAAACACGTCCTGTTTGATTTCTCTTACATCCAAATGGAGGAATTCTCTGAACAAGTTTTTTTCTTTTTTAAGTCGACATGGTGAACCTAGGGTAAGCCTACAAATCCAGCAGATATGGAGCAACATTATCATTAATTTGATGTTATGTTTCTGGCCACATTGTCAGTATAGCTCAATATTCACTCTCTATTGGCTCTGTTTTTGGTCTCCACCAACCCCTGAGAGAAATACACAGCTCTTTAGCTGCTAAATGCGTCACAATCTTCTCCAGCTACTCTCTATCTGTGTCCATCTGCTGTTTGATGCTGAGCAGGTGGTGTACCGTGGATTTTAGAGCTTTCTCACTGCAAACAGCTGCCTGCTGCTGCCGCAAACAAGGTGAGAAGAGCGGTGAGAGTGAACCAAAACAGTAAAGTGAGCCTGGGCAGCTAAACTATGAGCTAAAACCTGTTGAGCTACAGTTTTACGTGATGATTCTTGGTTGTGTCATCAGAAGAACCGACTCCTTTCACATCGTTTTCACATGATAGATATTTAATTTTAACATTTCAACAGCTGCTTTAAGGTCCTGCCCACGCCTTTTCAATAGCACTGAAATTTGGTCTTTGACTCTGTTTCAAAATCCAGATTGTGTCCTTTTCATAAATCTAATTGTAGATGTTAATTTTTCCATGACCAACCTGCTTAATTAAATTTTTTTACCCACTTCTGGCAAGTGGAGGAAGCTGAAACGACAAGTTAATATTAGTAGCATCTTGTGATATTTATGTGGTGAACTCATTAGCATACTGTTCCCTACTTACATTGATTAATTAAACAAGCATTAGTGCAACTTCAAGCCAAAATCTAATGTTGAACAGGTGGTCTCATATTTCCCACTATGTGCTGTATGACAACATAACAAGGTGTGTGAGTTTTTATTACAATATGCTTGAGTATTTGTTATAGGGTACGATGTGCTGGGATATTTTAGAGGGAGGTTAGTCTTTATTTATACTCAGTTTACTTTTCTCATAAACGCTATTTGCAGGATGCAAGAGGCACTTTTTTTTAACTGTCATGGATAAATCTATTTCCCTCTGATTCCACTTATTTTGATGACTACTTTGAATTACTGTTATTAGTTAAAAATGATTTTACAGTAGAGCTTTAAGGGGTGGGAAATATGGCTTATCAGTGATATTTTGATATACAGATTGTCTAGACATACACATTTTCTCTAAAACAACGTGTTATAAATTCTCAAATAAAAAAAAAACATATGATGATCTCATAGAATGATGAATTGTTATAGCTTAACTATCTCTACTGTACCCACTTAAACTTCTTTCATGTTCTGCAGCTTATCTGAGTCTTGGTTGTTGTGGCATCAGAGTAGCGCAGACGTCCTTCTACCCAGCCACGACCTCCAGCTCCTCCTGGGGGATCCGGAGGAGTTCCCAGACCAGATGAGATATATAATCCCTCCAGCAGTTCCGGGTGTGCCCTAGGGGTCTCCAGGGTCTCCTCCCAGTTGGATGTGCCCAAAATATCTCAACAGAGAGGCATAAGGAAGGTGTCCTGATTAGATGTCCAAAATTACCTCAACTGACTTTATTTAGTGAGCTGACTCTGGATATATGAGCTCCTCAACCGTTCCTAAAGCCCAGACACTCTTGTTTTGGCCAACAGAACAAAACTCTTAGTTTGTCTTTCCGTTGTTCCAACAATCACCAAGCCTGGTTTGGTCGAAATAAATCCTTAATTCACTTTGTTAGATGTGAAAATATTCTTCCACTCACCAGATGTGTCTCTGGGCAGTGACTCTCACACGTTCTGGAATAACCAGCAATGGACTCAGCTAATAGCCAATATAATCATCCAATTTACCAACCTTACTACACAATGATCAAGATCATACCAAGACATGTTTCAATACAATTTTTTCCTTCCTGATTCTGATACCTAAACTTTGCATAATTGCAAATATCAAGTATCGTTCCAATACCAGTCTGCATAAAAAAATAAAAATTCAGTTCAGTTCACTTGGTAAAGAGTCTATTTGGTTTCCCCCAAAAAGGTAAGTCTGATCCGTGCGCCAAAAATGACCTGATGCTGAGGTTAAGTTGGCGTTTCTTCCCCTCTGACCATAAAACTAGGCATATGAGACACAGTGGGAAAGTCTTGTTTCAAGGCTAGTACATTATGTGCTATCAGAGCAGTGCTTTGACTTGCATAGCCGCCAATACCCAGGCATTTTTACTGGTATCTGTATCGGAACAACCGTATTCAGAGCTGAGAGCTGGAAGGTAAATTGACTGAGAAAGTGAGAGCTTTGTGTACAGGTGTAGTTCTGTAAAGTAAAGCGTAACACAAAGAAACATCTGGTCTCACATTTCTAAAGTATGTCAGGATCACACCAAAGAGAATTAAATGAAAGAGTTATGCAGCTATTTAAAGCCTTGTAAAGCAAGAGGATAAAGTCCATATTTGAGAGAAAGTTACATATTTCTTATACAGCGAAAATCACAAGGTAAACTTAATTATGAAGTTTTTTTCTGTCAGTAGTAATGGATGCAATACATTCAACTGAATGACAGGCTGCTCTTTAATGGAGGGCAATTCTAATAAAATACTGAGAATAGCATCATCTGTGGGTGTATGACAACCTACTTATGCACATAAGCTAAAGGCTAAAAATTGATTTGGATCAAAACTAGTAAAATTACCTTCACATAAACTGAATCTCATCTGCTTTTTTTGAAAATGGCCTGCAGCAGTCGAGTTCGATCGAGCACTACGTCTCACATAAGTCTGCATAAAATGAATGTGAACATTCCTTTGCCACGGAGACATGAGAGGCGACACCACTGCAGCTGCTCTGCTCCATCCACTCTGCACACAGACACGCCCACACAGACTATTACATCAAAGATCATGAATCCACGCCAGCGATATACGTTGAAACAGAGTTATCGACTTATTCAGAATACACTCTCACATGTGCTCGAAGCTCTGACATTTTGTGAGCTATAATGACTTTCACAACTGGAGGCAAGCGTGCAACTCACTTTAAATCTTTAAAAAATGTGTTAATTGACTGATACATGATTGAATATGCATTAATTGGAGTGTTAAGGTTCAATCAATGTTGGTAGGGTGCTAATTTCAGTACACATGCCATGTGCAATGTACTGTATAAAGATCACTGCTCACCAAACTCAACACTGTAAAATCATACATGCCATTAAAATAAATTTGATTTGATGAACATTTATAACATTTAACATTTATTATTATTCATTAACTTGTAAGTGTAAAAAATTTTTCATCATATGTTTTCTTCAACCTGCAAAATTGACAGGTCCCAGGATGGTTCTGACTCACACAATGCATGCTGGGAAGTCTGCTACTTTACTGATCACATTTCTTCAGAAGCTTAATTTAATGAGTTGATTGAACTCTGTACAGGGCATTCATTCAACTCATCATGTCAAGTTAGAAGAATTCACGTTTATAAGTTCTGAATTGTTCTGAAAAAATAATAGAAATGTTAACTTTAATTGACTCAAATAAATAAAACTTGCATATTTACTTTAAGTTAATGAGAAATTATAAGTTAATTACACTAAATTCCTGTATATTTTTTACAGTGCAAGCATTCAGCATAATCAATTAATATTTTCTCATTAACTTAACATTAATATACAAGTTTTATTTATCCAAGTTAATTAAACTTATAATTCCTCGCATTTATTTTCAGAACTTATTAATATGAGTTCTTCTAACTTGTCTTTTGACTTTAAATAATGAGTTTAATGAATGTGGAGTAAAATCACAAGTTCAATCAATGTTTTAAATTAAATTTCCAAAGAAACACGATCAACATATTACCAGACTTCCCAGCATGCATTGTTTGAGATTTTAAACTCTCCTGAGAATCTTAGTTTTTATCATTGGACGAAAACATATATGATGAAACCTTGCTGTGTGTCTCTAACACACTTCACAATAAGTCATGGTTGTTTGTTTTCACAATAATCAAAACACTGTGAACCATGATGAAGGTTCAGTCTCTACCCACTTAAACACTTAAAATGTAATCAATTCACTGAGAGCAGTATTGTCTTTGTGCCAATGCTGGAACAAAGTAGCGCCAACAGGAGCAGCTGCAGCTTTGAGTTCTTTATCTGAACTAAAGAACTGACTTCAAACTAGGAAAATGTAAAAGGAAATTGAATGTGTTTGTTTAGTTCATCAGTGTGACTGACTGTTTGTTCAACTTAATATTTCACATGTTTTCTTAAGTATAAGTGATTTGAATTTGACTAGAAAAGTTTGTTTTGAATCATTACAAAATTATCTTTTAAAATTCAAATAACCTCAGATTTTAAGGTGGTGCTGGCACTAACTTATTCAGTTGAAACAAACAGTGTTTTTTTTTTTTTTTTACAGTGAAGGTTAAAGGTGCAGAAGTTGATATTCGATGTATAATGATAGGAAAAACATCCACGGAGTCTGAATATTTCACAGATCGCACCATGAGGAGCCTTTCCTTCCATAAAGGTGGCAATTTAATTGCAGCCCTGCAGCTGCTGGACATATGCTGACCTTCATGGGTCAAAAGGTGCTCTGGGGAATTTTCTTGTAAACAAACAAAAGTTAAGTTTACAGTCATTGTTTCTCACTATAACACTCTGTATGCACCCTTGAGGTCTGGCAAACATGCTGATTTCCTCCCCTGTGAAAACACTGGCAAAGCAGGAATGTGTGTTTCGTCGTGCTTGTGTGTGCATGATACAAACAAAATGCTCCATGCTACTAGTTGTGGTCAAAAACAGGACACAAAACAAGACCAAATAAATACCAGATAAATTATTACTTTACAAGCCTGACATTCAGACTAGACGGCCATCGCATTACAGTCTAAAATTGCTGTCTTGTTAGCCATCTGTGGTGGACCGACTGGATTGTCATCTGACCAATCACTAGGAACCGGCCAACATTTCATTTTCAGTCATCGCTGAAAGTTTGTAGTTAAGCAAGTTTCCAGAGAATGGCAGTAAAAGGATACAGGGACCATAAAACCAGGAATGTCAGGTTTTAGAAATGCTTTTGTATTATTGATCTAAGCAGAAGTGAATGAAAATGTGAAAAATGTAGCTGCTGCCGTGAATAGAACAAATGCTCAGAAGAAAGACAGTCAAAACAATTTGAGTGTGTTTTGTGCTTGTGCAGGAGACGTAACAATGGCAGCACTGCTCATTTGCAGGTTATATACAGTGCCTATGTATATAAAATGTATAATACATAGTGGAAATTAACATTAACGTGCTAACAGAAATTAGTATTGTGATAACTCAGTCTGCTACTCTGACTTCAACAATCTACACTGCAGAGCTACAGCAACCTCAAAGGGTCAAAACTCTAAATTCCCAAATGGTTAAAAATACAGCTTCCATTGTGTGACACTATGTGCCAGGAGAAGGCAACAATATAATATATATATATTTATATTTTCTATTTTATTTATTCACTACTGGATGAGCACGAACAGCCAAATGCAGCATTTCACCTCAAAACATTTTATTTACTACTTTTATATGTAGTACAGCAACAATACTGCAGAAATAAAACTCAGACAGACTGACTGATATGTGGCATACTTTGTTTTTGGAAATATGACTCACGATGTACAGTCCCTAGAAGTGTGTAATAAATCATAATATTGAATCACAAAACTTGTAGAATTGCGGTATATATTGAACTGAATTAAATGTACATATTTCCTAGCCCTACCATTCATTTATTTGAGGACATTGACATCAGAATCAAAACAAAAGTTTATTTTCAGTCAGATCACAAAAGAAACTCCTGTTGTATATAATTATCTAATATGGACAAATGTGTTCGTTCATGCGGATCCTTCCCACCTTTGTTTTATCTGTGGTATAACCTTTTGAAAATGTGATATCGTTGACCTTATACTGCAGGATTAGTGAGAGAAATAAAGAAAAATACACCATGAGAGAGGGAGAGAGAGAGAGAGAGAGTGAGAGTTGTGAAGTGAAGAGGAGAGAGGCGGACAAATTGAGAGAGCGATCATGTATAATTTAAGAACAAGTGCTGCTCCCTTGAGACATCTCTGTCAGTTAATAGGTCACAGTTATTAACGCGAGAAAACCGTTGCAGCCCGCGCGGCGCGTCACAGCATTTTGGAGGCAACAATAAAGGGGAAAATGAAAAGCAAAGAGGACATTAAAAGACAAGGAGGATTAAGTAAAAGAGATGTGAGGAGGAGATAAAAAAAAAAGGACGAGGAGAGGAGGAAAATAAAAGGGGAAAGCATGAAAATTAGCAAGGACGCTGGGGAGCTTGTGATCAGATAAAAATAGACAGAAAGAATGAGAGATGAAGAGGCGACTCATGTTCATGGTGAAATGTGCATTTCAAGACCCAAATAGTTCTCAGAGTGGCTACTAATGCACTGCAGAACCGCTGAATGAAATGGTTTGCGTTATCTAAGCGCTAATACAAAGTGAGTACTAAACAACTCCTTGAATAATCTTAATTTGCATTCATCTAATTTTGCTTACCAGAATCAGTTTTTGAGTGTTTGAGTTTTACAAAGTGGGTAAACCCTACAACTTCACAAATTCAGAGATGATTAGTGTGATCAGTGTGATCAGTAAGCTCTTAGGTCACACTATTCCTTATTCCTCCTAATGCTGCTACGACCCTGACGGCGTGCACTCACACAGGGCTTGAAACTGCGCAGCACATTAACTGAATGAAGCACTGTGGAGGATTGTTACAGTGGGATACAGACAGTGGAGAGCTTTAGCAAGCGCGCTTGGCAAAAAAGAATCTGAAATTGTTAACATTCCAAGCTGAGTATCCTTGAGCTAACACAGACTGTGATTCTTTGTTTCTTTCCATAGAAAAAGCGACAATCGAAGAGGCTGTAAGTGCTGGCTGAAGAAACATCACTTGATCAGTGGACTTTCTACAGTCAAATACAAACATCTTTAAAATACAAAGAAGTGGCATGAAGTGTGCATCCACAAACAGGATCACATATGAATGCTGACATGAAATACAGTATCACAGGTATGCTCACCAGTGGTTAACTCAGGCTGTCTGCACAGCAGGGGCAAAGAAAAAAAATAAAAAGGGCAGCAGCTGTATGTGGTGGGTCACCAGCATGCAAACTTGTGATACAATTTTGATGAGACAGTTAAAACCTCTGGATTAGATTAAAATAGTTTTACTTTTTTTCTGTATAACTAATGCACCTCTCTAATAAAACACACAAGAAACAACGTGATGTTAGTGAGAATGAGCTATATACTGAGGAGCTCAGTAAGGGTTAGGGGTAGCATTTTATCATGTTTTATCTACCATGAGGACGTCCAACATGGGCAATCCAAGGGGGACAAATGCAGAGTTGCCGAGTCAGAGGATCACAATTACAACCTGAGGATCGGGTGTGCTGGTTCACAAAAATTAACATTTTGATTATAGCATATGTGTTGCAGATGGGAAATACTGTGTGTGTCTCCCAAAGAGAAAGAAAGATGATGTGTACGCACACAGCAAAGCAGGGTAACTTCATTGATTATTTAAATCTGTTTCCTCTGTAGAGTTTCCTTGTCACTTGTCCTGTCAAGTCATATTCATGTTCGCTGCAGTGACATTACTGCATGCATGAAAATGACACTGAAAGCAGCCTCTCTAATCAGTCCTTACAAAGAAAACACTCATACATCAATGCATACAATGCACAATAAAGAAATCACCTGGAAAGCTTGCGTTATTCAACATAATTTAAAAGGTAATGTAGCTTACAGGGAGTGGGAGAGATGTGGGCGGGATATAGAGTGCATTTCCTCTGATGCTGTGTGTGCATTTATGCACAAGGTACAGCAACACAGCTTCATTGAGTTTTGATCATTTGTTTTTGTTTCCTCTGTCCTGTCAAATTTATAACTTGAGTTTGTAGTTTTGCTTCTCAAATATTAAAAGCAGTGACATTACTGTGGGCATGGACACATTTATAATTACTAAAAGCAGCCTCTCTACTAATTTAATAAATTGTTGAAGAAAACACTTATACATCAATACAACACACAAAAAAGAAACACCTGGAAAGCTTGTGCTGCTCAACATAATTTATAAGGTAATATTTCCATCAGGGATGGGTGGAGATGTGAGTTCAAATAATATGTTTGATGGTGGTGGGTGATGATTTATGTGTGCATGTGGGTTCCAGTGAACTCAGAGCCCATCCACACATTACTAGTCTAAACGGAATCAAGCCTCTTTGCGCTCTTTGGCAAAAACATCAATGCTAGACTGAATAAAGAAATAAATTAGTAGTTTTGTTGCTGTTGTCCTAAAATGTATTTATACAACTGTCCCTTTACAGGAATAAGGATGTTATAATTTTCAGGTTTGGCATGTGTTTCTCTCAGCTGAAGAGAAATTTGATGATAGCGTAGGTGTTTACTCAACCTGTTTGCCTGATTATACTGATAATGCCATACTTAATAGGTCTTGTTCATGGCAGCCATACTAATGTGACATAGCAGATTAAACACAAGTGTTACCAGTGATACTAATTAAGGTTCCATTATATTCAGGTCAAACAGAGTCAGGGTGCTGCTACACAAAATATATATACATATACGTATATATACGTATATATACATATATATCCACACACACACACACACACGCACACACGCACACACACACACACACACACACACACACACACACATAACACTTGTTAATTAGTCTGCAAGCATAATGTCACCACATGCTGTCAACACGTTTGGTTTTGTGGTCGTCGTGTTGTGTGTGTTGTTGTTGACTGTTGGACCTGAATGCTTGTAATGAATAATGTGACGTGACACTGTAAGTGTAAGTACACACGTAAGTGTGGCTAGCAAAAAAAAAAAAAAAACTTGTGAAAACTAAAAAGCACAAACTCTCCAGAATCAGCTGCAACAACTTATAGCCAATAATAGTCCAATTATTCATGAAATGTGCATGTGAGCATTATCTTATTAACTGAGCCTTTATCTAATTGCTTTATCAGTATTCATGTTTGAAACTATATCTACTACAATTTCATGATGTTCCATTGGATATCATGGAGCTCAAAGTTGCCCTACATTATAGGCTAATTGAGTTCAGATGAGGTTAAGTTCTAAAATTTCATCTGAGTGATGCACATTGTTTGTAGAGACAAAACAGAAGAGGCAGGGGAAATAACAGCACGTTAAATAAACTCAGGAACAACTGAATCTTCAGTTTTGTCTCTGTATCTTTTGTTTGGGACAGTAATGAGCATGTTTTACAGTAACACGTATAGATTGAAACATACGTCTGATTGTTTTTTCAACTTTCAACTTTGACAGTTTCACCTGTGTTCAAAGAGGATCTCACATTAAACTAAAAATGATGCCAGGCAAACCCATGTCCGTCATGTTATTAAACTATAAAACTAGAAATTCACTCCAAAAGAATCAATTAAATGAATAATTTCTCATTTTTCTCCCCTAAGGGGGTGCATACTTTTGAATAAAGCCAAAGCCTTTTAAAATGTCCATGCATGTCCCCTAACCGTATGAATGTTCATGCCCACATGCACAATCATGCCATTATTGTTGACATGTTATCATTCAGCCAAATATTTTTACTGGCTTCTGGGTCCCTACAGGCTGTCAGACCTCTCAGCAAACACCGGGTGCCCTGAAAATACCCCCATTTTAACTTCTCAGTGACGAGATCATCAGCTGCCGCAGTCTTGGTCTAATCTCCCGCTCATCAAAGCCGTATAGGTTGTGTGAGAATACTTAAATAAATGTGGCAGCAGTGTGCAGTGTTGAGCTAATCACTTAACAGGTCAGCTGAGGGAGTGTGCATGCTGGGAGCCTGCACTCAACACTGCTGAGTGAGAGGCAAGTGAGTGTGTGTATGCGTATATTTGTGTGTGTGTGTGTGTGTGTTTGCGTATATGTGTGTGTGAGTGCGCTGAGGATGACTGAAGGGTTTTGGCAGAACGAGGTCACTCTGTTCTACCAGGTAAATTTGTGTGGGGGTGGACAGGATAAGGAGATGTGTCTGTGTATGTGTGTTTGTGTGTGTGTGCATTTGTATGTATGGCCTCATTGTAATGTCTGAAAATGTACTGCCAAAATGTGTTTTCATAATTACATTTTTGCATTTTTTTTTATGTTAAAAAAACTTGTCTACGGGATGAAAGTAGGAAAGGAAAAGTGAAGTTTTTTTCTGTAGTAATTTTAGGAATTTCTGCACTGCAGAAAGTATGATGATGATAACATGATGTCAACATCAGCACAGTGGAAAAGGGTCCAACGTTGGGCCCACCTCTGCAGATGGTTGCATGCCTCATTAATATTCACCACTGACACCAAGGTAAACAATAAAACCTTAATATTTTGATAAAACTGGAACTTATAAAGTTAGGTTACGTAACATCAAGCAGCAAATTACTTCTTGTTGTTTGAATGTGCTAGACGCACATACATGACCATATGAGCTTGATAACGTTAGCTAGCAATGTTAACATTATCTGCACACTAACATGCTGAAATGAGCTGAAATGATTAGCTACATTAAGTTTTTTGCATTTTTGTCTTGTTGTTGGACCTGTTCTGGCCTTGAGATTGGAGGAGGAAGTGCTGTCTAAAACTGTGTATGCTAGAGGAGATGATACCGACACTAGCATGCCTTAATGACACCACGGTAAAACAATACATCCTAAATATTTCGATAAAACTGTAAATTATAAACTTAGGTAAAATAACCTTAGAAGCAGGTAACTTGTTGTTTGAACAAGCTGGATGAACAAAGGGGCCTTCACATGATAAGAAATTTGTTCTGGACTCAACACGAGGTAGGACGCAGAGAGGTGAAGCACAGCACTACAACCGCTGCGTCCTGTCTGCCAGGTATACACACGGCTGAGCAAACTTGATCTCTGGATGTAGCTAAGTTCATAAACGATATGATTCAGAAATCTTATAACCCAACCTGAATGTTCACATTTCGCCAGGCGTTTACTGGCGACATCGTAGTCTGCTTTTAATGTTGGGTTACAGAGTTTGGGGAACCCTGAAACACTTTTATTAGGTCGTGTCTCTGTCCATAGGAAAACAATGGGACAACCAGCACAAAGCGTTTTTACCACTGATCATGTGTTGGGGTCTTAAGAGTCTGCTAACATTTGCTACCTATGCTAATGTTGTTTGCAAACTTAAGTTAGCTAAAATTCTTAAGTTTTTTGCATTATTTCTTGTTGTTTTTATTTGTATCGTTAACTAGAATTTGTGACTCATCATGTAGCTAACATTAGGATAACAACATGGATTTATTATAGAGAACTGGATACAGTATTGGAGGCAAACCTCCATTCATTCTTAGGAGAGTTCCTCAGTGGTGCGTGAAGCCAGCTTTGGCGTCGGATTTACTGCATATGCAAATGTTATTGGGCAGGATGAATTCTGATAATTAAATTATTCATTCTGCAGGTGCTGTGAGACTCAAAAAAAGTTTTCCGCTGTTTCACAATGTAAGTCTAGGGCAAAAAAGTCTTTTTTGGTCAGAGAGCATCACGTGACATTGCCATTAGGTTACACCTCAGCAAGAACTGGATTTGTCTCTCCTAGACAAGCATGGATCCTTGACATTATCTACAGTCTGGTATAAACATGAGTGGGAGTGAGCCAGTTAATGCCTTAACAGCCACAATAAGAGCCAATTCATGACAATAAGATTACAGACAGACAATTTGAAATATTATTATCTAAAGTGTTTATTTGTATGTGCTACATTTTAAGTACAGAGAGCACATTTCCAGCAAGAGATGAATAAATTGAGTCCAGTTTGATTACTCATTATTATCATATCAGCCTGACAGCCTGACAGTGTGTCTGCCGGATCCTATTTGTTTCCTGCTTCCAGGAGTGTGGCAGGTGGAACTGGGAGAGCCTGTGGGTTGTGGCTGATTCAAGACAACATTTTGGTTATTTTTTAAATCTTCAGAACCACCATTGCCCTCCATGGTACGACACTGCTTATTCTATTTCTATGACAAGACTATTTAGGCATCTGCTTTTGAGCCCCGCAAGGCAAATACATGCATGTGCATGCAATGAAATATAAATACACAACTAATGTAGCCCTCTGAGGAGCCAGGCAGCGATGTAATGTGATGTGAACACTGTGCTGCTTAATGAGTGTCTCAGGAGAAAGCAGGTACATGTCTTCTGTCCCTCCAGCCAACCCAGAGCAGTGCCCTTCTCTCTCAGCATCATTAACTCGCACAGTAATGATGACAAAAACACACACTCACGTAATGAGGTTAAGTGACATTTTTATGAGTTGACACCACAATAAATGCGGAGTTACAGAACGTGTCAACACAAAAAGTCATCACAATGAAGTTTATTAGTTGAGAAAACTAACAATGGAGCTTGTTTATTAAAACAAAGAAGAGTTTTTACAAATTTTCGGCAGGATTTGTAAAAAGTGCTAATAAACATGCACTGGAGACAAAATATGCAAAGACAAAAATAAAAAACAGCACACATCTTGGAGGGTGATGTTGTGGCAGTTAATCATATTGTTAATGAGTGAATAATAGAGTTATTTTCATAAATGGCCATACAAGCTGGGTCTCAGGAGAGTACTTTTTACTGTTTGATTAATCCAGTTCAAGATGTCTCTGAGCCCTGTTTTTATTTGTTACCCTACAGGGTGCGTTTTATTTTCTGCTTCAGACAAACAGCCTTTCATTTATCACAACCGGGGCTGAAAAGACACCTGTCGCATAGCTGGCACCAGAGAGGGAGAGGAAAGGAGAGCCTGGGGGAAAACTAATGTTCAATGTGCTTCGTCCTAAATATTAACCAGGCGCCTGCTGCTCGAAACCTGCTGATGGTAGCCACTTCTCGATGGACGGAGGGAGGATGCGCCCCAATCCTCCATGGACGACTCTGCCCTACTTGTGCGGAGGTGACCCCCATGTGTTCTACACGGCTCTAACATTCACCATTGTTATTTATGAGCTCGCAAAGGTGTCCTTTTACAGGGAGACCATGTGCCACCTGTTTTAGCAGTAGGTTAAAGTACAGCGCAATGTGTTCTGCAAAGGTGAAACTGGAAGTGTTTGAGTGGAGCTAACCTGCTCGGCAAAATGGGATATGAGTTTTAAACTAGGCTGCAGGTTTTCAAGTTAGCTGCTAGCTGTTAGACACCAACAGCAGATTTATTGCACTAATTTTAGGCGCTATGGGGAGCACTTAAATGTACCAAAATATTGTTCCATTAATTGTGATGGTGATAACTAAGGCTGCATATGGTTCACTCAACAAAATTGAACGTTTCCCAAAAGATGGTCTGTTGCCACCTGTTGTTTGAGATATACACAAAGAGTATGATGGAAACATGAATTCCACTTTCATGTTTAAAAACAGCCTGTAAGGGCAGGTTCCCACCAGCTTTGTTTAGTCCAGTTGAACCACACCATGAGTATTTACCGCCTTGGTGTGGTTCATTTGGGTCAGTGTGAATGCCAGACTCCAGATCAACACCAATAACGAACAATATTCAGGAACAAATTGGGCCATTTGTTTTCTTTTTACCTGCCAGCTGTATGAACCACAATTGAGATTTCCACCACATTAGTTGTGTTCATTTCTGGGCCATTGTGCCATTTTCCACAATGTGGATCAGTTAGAAAACTGAAACAATGTATCATCTTTGCACTGGTTCAATTTAAGAACTGGACCTTTAAGTGTGAACCCACCGTAAGTGGAGCGAACAGCCAGTTAGCTGGGCTTAGTATAAAGATTGACATTGGTTAGCATGACTTTCTCAAAGGTAACAAACTTCACTCAGCAGCACCTCTAAAGCTCACTTATTAACACATATCTTTTGTGTCTAATTCAAACAGAGGCTGCATTGGAAAAGCAGCTATTTGCCCAGTTACAGTGGTTTATGATAGACTGTTTCTTTTTCTGTTTCCAAAGTAGATGATTCCCTCTGCCTCTTCCAGTATTTATGCTAAGCTAAGAAAACAGATAATAATTTCCAAAATGTAGAACGATTCCTTTAAAGAACAAGAACATGGAGACAAATCCTATAATAGAAACCTGATGTAAAACAATCGAGCAGATTGCCCACAAAACTTGACCCAACCAAAAACTTCCAAGCGTTTGTGTATCGACTGGAGCGAGTGCTGCCTTCAAATGGTTTGGTTGGTGGTTGGTGGTTTGTATTTACTGTGTTCGCAAGACGAGTCCATATGAACTTTCCCTCCTTGTAGTATTCACAACCTCTGAAATGGAAACTTTCTTAAAGCTCTGAGTTGACAATTTTGTGACATTTTTTCAGGAATGTTGGAGGACATGGAAGTTTATTAAGTTGGTAACTTAATATATTGTAATTTTAGATGTATAGAGTTTTTCTTCTTAATTTCATATGTCTGAGGAAGGTTTTCTGCATTATGTTACCTGCTCACCAGCTTGCTAAACTGTTAGCTTCGGTGGCTTCTAGATGCTGTCAGTTTTGTCTTCTATGCTGTTGCCCGGCAGTAGTATTCTCAAGACTTAACTACTTGCACCTCAAGCATATTGTGCACGTGAATACCTATGTCATAACCACGAGCACACTATATCTTCACATTTAATGTGCCCACATTAAGTGTCTGACACTAGTAAGGGTGTAAGAGAGAGTCCATATAAACATAATAATAATAATCATCATAATAATCACAATAATCATAATAATTATTTAGGTTAATTCATATTTTTGTAAAAGAGCACAGTCTTTTCACTCTCCCCTCAACATCCCTTGGTTCTTCTCTGTTAAAGTGGGTATAAAACTCTGCGCCATAAGAATTTATGCACCTCTGGCTTTATAAAACCAGGTGGGCTTTAGCACAGGATTCAGGTGCAGGAGAGAACAGAGGCCTTTTCAGGGACACCTTGAGCAATCCCTTACTGCTGATTCTTTTATTTCCTTTCTCTGAAGGAAGGTTCCCATTTAGGCTCGCAGTGAAGCAGAGAATTAAGGATGTAATCATAACTGAAGATAGCCATCTGGACTGTATTTGTGATTAAATGTAGGGGATATAGGTTGGCAATTTCCTTATTAAGTGCTGTTGTGCTGAATAAGGGCCCTTGGGGTTTATTATCTGTTCTTTAAAATTCATGACATTAAAAAGAACTATAACAAAGACCTACGTCATTCAGCAGCAGCAGCAGCAGCAGTTCTCAGTATGGCCAAGGATGCACTGGGGTGGAGGTTATTACTGAGTTTATCCTCATTGAGGTTGAATCAGCTTTCAGGAAATATTCTTCTTTCTTCATCCACGTTTAATGGCGTTGAAGTGCATTTATTTAAGCATTCTCTTTGGTGTACTTCTAGTCCAGAGGTACACGATGTACACTGCATGTGCTATATGCACACACACAAATGCATCCCTGCACAGGGACTCACACAGGCAAACACAATAAAAGCAGACATGGTCAATGGACTCTGAGTGAACCTTTGCACTACTTCAAAGCAGCAAGGTTGAGCAGAGGACTCTCTTTCCTATAATGAAGAGGAGATAGTTAATCTAGCATTAACGCCTGGCTTCCCACGAGGAAACACCATGATTCAGGGAGGTGTGAAGAGGTCGTCAGTATGCATACAGGCACACGCTCTCTCTGTCTCTTTCTCTCTGCTCTGCCCCTCTTTTTTTTCTCTGTGGCGATACAGACACACCACAAAGAGCGCCTGAATGAAAGGGGCGTCAAACGGACATCGATTTCTAATAGGGAACTTTCTGGATCAGCATGGGGCTTGGCCTAAGTCACGTCTGTGCCGCGGTCAAGGACACCATGTGTGGGAGCATCAACCGGACCTGTCTCTCTCCAGCAGGCACCAAATGAACCGCCGCAGCAGGACACAGGGATCAGAGAGCAGTGGGAGTCTCCTTTCATCTCTTGGGGATTAGCACTCCCATAGGAGAGAAGTATACATGTGTGTACGTGTGCTGTGTAACACTCCAGGAGAAGTATCTACCTTTTAGCCACAGGCTACATACTTCCTGTTTCTGCTGCATGCTGCGAATCCCCCCAAGGCCACAAATATATGAGGCACCATAGGCATGAGAGAGATGAAGGAGAAGACATCCTCCTTGGGCAAGTTTTCTTAAAATAAACATGAAACTCTGTTTGTGCACTCTTTCCTCATGTGCAACAGTGACGGTTACAGGCTGAGTTACTCCACTGTCGGTTCATTATGTTTAAAGGAGAAATATTTAAAAGCCTAGACTTGACTACTACAGTCCAAACAGTGAGTTGGAAGCCACTGACTGTATATTAAATAGGTTGAATCCCTATTTAATACACAGTCTATGGTTGAAGCGAGGTGCCCCCTCTTCCCCAGACTCAAAACTCAGGCAAGTTGCCTGCAGGCTGCAGGGACACTGCAGCTTAACAAGCACAAGACGAACACAACTTTAAAATTGGACAATAATGAATCTTACACTGTAAATTGATCAGCTCTTTATATCTATCAATTGACTGTCAATATAAAGCTAAGCCTGTAATCCCGAAATCTAAGGCCGGATACTGAGCTTTGATGTTTTTAAGTCACCGACCGAATTGTTTTAATACTATCAAGTATTGAAAAATGGCTTGTCATTTGATATCAAATCTCGATACCTAAAGAGTAACCAACACCGCAAACGTCATGTCAGCATCATGATGCATGAGGAAAACTGAAGCATCTGTCTATATAGGCTCTGTATTGTCCGTGTGTTTCAAAGCATCCAGCAGCAAATGAGCAGCCAAACTTTCCATGCAACACAGTTTTCCTTCGATATGTGTGAATACTCCTGACCAATGTTCCATCAACACAATGCATAGACACTGCAGTGTGTGCGTGTGTGTGCGTGCATGCGTGCACACAGTGGGTGTGGATGAGCAAAAGACTGAAAGGAAAAAGAGAGTGCCGATGGCTGCGCTCAGAACAGAGAGGTGTTTGCGATCAAGGCAGAGGTGTAGCAGTGAAGTTGTCTAGTGGCAGTAAATGAACAGTTTGCCCATGAACACACTGTAGAAAAACTCCTGTGTCTTGTTTCCCAGCTGCTGAGTAAAGTGAGGTTTTCAGTACCATTTTATTGGGCGCAAGCCTCGCCTTTACATGTCAAAAAAGACTTAAAGCCCAAAATAAATGCTTCGAGTTGCATCAGACGCAGCTGGTGAGACACAAAGAACTGATGAGAGAGCTGCACTGATAAAAAATGAAAGTGTTTCCAGTGCATGAGATGTGCAAGTTAAAAACATGGGAGGGTAAATCTCATCAGCGTCACTGAGCCAATAAACATGCAACACGCTTGTACCAACATCTCATGAGGCTGGTGACTGGCTGCCTAATGTTACAGGTTGTAGGTGCATGAAGGAGGAACACAGTGTTTTTTAAACTGGTCTTTGAACAGCTTCTTCCTTTAAAGTGATTGTACCGTAATGTGCAATCCCGTTTTCTTTTTTTGTTAAAATGGATTTGGTTTTGAAAAAAAAAGTATTATTCAAGAACTGGCATTGGAGCCAATGTATCAGCACAGGTACTGGTATTAAAACCTCTGAATGAAACCCAGCCCTACTGAAAACACAAACCCAGTGCCCAGTGAAAATACTCACTTTGGAGTTGGATTTCAGTCACTGCCCGCCAGACTCCATTAACATATTGCACAATTTCACCATTATACCATTATCTACTCCTTCTGAAAGATTATTCTTTTTTTCTTTCAACTCATAATTTGACAAGATTGTTGGAGAAGCCAGTATTTCAACTTAGCATGTTTCCTTCATTTCTGATGACCAAAACGGAATCTGCAGATTTTATTTTTATTATTATCTTTTTTTTTTTTTTTTTTTTTTTTTTTTTTTACAGTTTTCAGTGGTAACAAAATTGGAAGCAAAAATAAACACATAATACACGAAAACAACCTAAACTGCCTCATCCCTCAAGCAGGACTGAGAGAAATATTCAATGGATTTTAGTAAGCTTTAAATTTGAGATTTTATCACGTCGCCAACAGCTGTCAACATTTGTTATAAAAGTCAACCGGCATAAAATGTAGGACCTATGATTACTAAAATGCAAGGCCGACAGTGGAGCAGAGAGAACAAAAATTAATTTGCTAAAATATTTACTATAAATCATTCTATTTATTTAAAAGCTGCGGCTGTTAACACATGTCCTTTATAATATCTTTAAAATATTCAGCGTGTAAAAACTCCAAAGCTCTCTGTTATGTTCCACAGAGGCACCGATTTGTATTTAGTAGGAAACACAGTAATGCCAAAAAAAAAAAAAAACATTGACATGTGCCGGAAAGTGCCATTTGTGGTACTGTAATTCTACTACAGCTATTAAACATGCATGGAAACAGCGAAGGCTTCACTGGATTGTATCCACTCAGTTCCACTGAAGCAGCAGCGCCATGGGGGGAAAAGGTGGGGCAAAGAGCAAAGCCATCTGGGAAACAGGATTGCGTGACAATCTGCGGGATCGTGAATCATCGGCCTCTTCACACTAAGCAACACCTTTAGTGTACAGCACACGGAGGGAAAAAAAAAACCTGCTACACAAATACATTCGGTCTTTACCGTCCTTGTTTTTGTTCTATTCCTCGCTTTTTATCTGGACTGTCTTTGCACACATGCAGCAGGTCCACACATGTGTACACACTTCCTCCCTTCATTAATTTCTGCCACGCTGCCTGACACTGATGGCAACTCTTCACACACTGTCAGGAGAGGATGTCTGTGTGTCTCACCTTGTGCACACTTGCTCCTTTATTGATGTCGCTACTAAGAATAAGAATGGCTCCTGCTGCGCTCTGTGTCCTGGATACCAAGAACAACCACTCAGCTCTAACTGTTCAAAGCTGCCTGTCTGCACATATCGAGGTACTTAGTCTCACCATGGAGGCAATTTAGTGAGATTTATATCCAATTACAACAGTCCAAATGTGAATACATCATATCATATTGCCCATTTACTGAGTAAAACTTGGACAGCTTGTGTTTGGTCTTATGTGAATGAGCGATCCTCTCAGTTCTGATGACAGTGTTGTTTTCTCAGTGTGTTATCTTACTCACTTATATTTCATCTACTGTAAATATGACACCATATTCACAGCTGCCTACCTCTCCAATAACACCAGCAAGCTGAAAACAGACCAAGCACCACCCGATATTAGGGAGTGAAGAAATTCTGATTCGGGACGTTAATGATTAATCACTGATGATTCAATATTTAACCAGTTCAAAATGTATTTATCAACAGTGTATGTTTTGGAGGCCATTTTTCCAGCTCACAGGTTTTCTCATTGTTTGGTTTGTCTGCTTTGTTAGTCTAGAAATGTCAGTCATTGTACCACATTTGATATTGTTTTGAGCCACTTGTTGAATAAGGACAGATGATCTCTTTATTATTCTGTTGGTTAAAATTGTTTCTGCTTTATATATGAATTTTTCACATTACTAATCTGCCACTAGAAGTGCTTAAATACAACTTGAACTGAGAAAAATACGTGTTTTGTCCCTAATTATTAATTATTAAAACTGCAGTACATACACCCACAGTTTTTAGAAAGGAGTATATCTGTGTGCAAGATTTGTTACGTTTGGTTCCTGGACAAGCACTACAGCAGGCTCTTCCACAAAGGGACGAGTGGCTGCAGGTTTTCGCTCCAACCAACCAATATCACACCTGACACGACTAATCAGCTGTTTGAGTGAAATCAACTGACGTCAGTGGATTAAATGATTAGAGCCTGGTGTGGCCTCCGGCTTGGTAGGAACAACAACCCGCAGCCACATGGCCCTTCATGGAACAGTTTGAACATGGCTGCACTGCAGCAACTCGGCAACCACTGAAACTGAGTGGAGGGGCTCAAGGGGAAGTGTGACCTCTAGTGGCTGAATGTTATCAATAGTGCCTTTAATGATTAATCTATCAATTGTTAAAGTGTTCAACAAGGAAATAGCACAAAATTTTCAACGCTAATTCTGATATCAATATATTGGTTGATATTATTTAATTTTATATGTAAAATCCAGTCTTACTGGTATTTTTAATTATAACTATACATTTTAAAAAATACAAATATAACTCCTTGAATTAAGACAAATTATCAAATTTACACAAAACTAAAAACTAAATAAAAACAGTATGAATTATGTTCTGTAAAAAATATCAGACAACATATAGATATATATGACCATGATACAGTTAGTCCTGACCAAGCATTTTGACTGGATGAGAGACATTACATGAGTGCTGATATAGAGTACAACAGCACTGGGACTTTGAACTACATGTATCACTCCGCTTTACCATTCTAATAACCGTTAGCCTACATTAATGTTACAATAGATAGAGACCATAGAGAAGTACATGATTCTGTACTTATTACTGTGGGATCACTGTCACACACCTTTAGATCTGACAAAGTACATTGAATAGGATACAAGCATAGCAGCTTTAACAGCTTTCAGCAGGGCTGTGATTCTGTTGTAGGCACAAGGCCGCAGTGCTGACATTCAGTACAACAGCACTCCCTCTCGTGTGCTGTGCTAAACCAACATCGGGCTGATAATATCAGCTGACCAATACATCGCTCTGGCTCTAAACACCAGAGTCCTGTTTCAGACAATTAAACAGCACAGTCCACCACCATGTTCTTTTTAAAGACAGTCCTGGCCCTGCCACAGCTGAAAGCCCTGGCACAGCCGTCCACCTACTGCTCGCCCGCCATGCCAGGCCAGGCCCGGACACCAGGCTCTGGGCAGCGAGCAGCGGGCAGCTCATAAATGAGTAATGGCAGTCACATTAACATTCGGTGGTAGGGCAGGCTAAGGGCAAGAAGGAGGGGGACCCAGGGAGTGCAGGCGCTCCCTCTGTCTTATAAAACAGCAGCTGATTAATGTTTGATTCTAGCTGGCCTCATTCTTCCGCTCGCACAGTGCACAACTAATCTACAGAGTGGGTGAGAGGCGAGCAGGAGTGATGGAGCTGTAAGAGTGGGGTGAAGAAAAACAGTTTGTACAGGTGCTGTTTGGAAAGGTTGAGCCAGCAATATGCTGTCTTTCCTGTGGCCCTAAAATGAAAAATATCAGCGGTGCGGAACAGTTCAATCAATTCAAAATGAATTGGGGCATCGATACGATAGGGCACGAAAACGATGATGAAGGATTAGGAGGGGACAACAACAGGGTCATTTTGGGTAAGTCACAAATATGAGCTGCTTTACGAGAAAAACACGGCTTATAAAACTTTAACACCCACAGCAGGTTAGTGGTGATAACTTTGTCATTTTTCTTTTTTTCAAGTTTAGTTTTTCCACTGTTCCAACACATATCTGGAACTTTAATACAAAACTAAAAACAACAAATGACCTAATGAAAAACGCAACTGATGACTCCCCAGGGCGGTGTTACCTTACAGTTTTCAGCGGAAAGCAAAGAGAGCCAATTACTTAAGTACATTTTTCAGCACATTTTTCATTATTAAAAGATATGAAATAAGGAAAGTTTCATTTGATGGCTTCAGCACTTAGGAGACAAGACAAAGGGCACAGTCTTCATCTGTAATGTTGTACAATGGTGGCTGGTTAGATACAGGAAATCAAAGTCTCCTCCATCTTGTCTCACAAAGACAACCACAGCCAATGACAGCCAGGTCGAACACTGTCAATTTCATCAACAAGGAACTCCACATGCAGCGATGATGTCAATTCGCTTTCTCATCATAAGAGAATGTTTTATTCACCTTTTCACATGAATAACATGAAAGTGAATGGAATGCAAAAATTAGCCAATGTTAATTTAGCTAACGTGTGACCATGCCCTAAAAGTCTATAGCTACGCTAACAGCTATGTAAGGCTGTACTGTACTGCGCTACTTTTTTTTTAGCTTAAAGTCAACATGCTCACATGCTACAATGCTAACACACTGTTGTTTAGCACACATAATGTTCATGTAACATAATGTGATAATTAGCAGAAGTTGTGACAGTTCATCCTGAGGAAATGTGAATTTCACAGCTGTCCATGCAATAGTTGGATTTTGTTAGCCTGGTATCGCCAGACTAATTCATAACCACAAATGAACCTGGAATCTCTTCATTTTCAGTTTCCATGTTGAACTATCAAAGGATACAGACCAAAATGCCTCTGGCAACTGGAGAGACCTACAACCAATCAGAGCAACAAAACATGCAAAGTAGAGTTGAGTCACACATGGAAGTTGGGGTGGTGCTCGGTCTGTTTTCAAACAGGAAAAAATAGCAGCCCGGTTGCAAACTTTCTCAAGCTACAGCTAAACAGTTTGCTAAAATGTGTTTCTGAAAACATCTGATGCAAGAAACAGGCAATGCAGAAACAGAATCTTGATTCATATTTGAACAGCACTGTCTGGTTTGGAGTGTCATGAGCCTGGTGCGCTGCATTAAACTTGTAACATCACTGATGTTAAACTATTTAAATCTGGTGACACTCCGTTGTCACTCGTTGTATTGACCCTGCCATGCATTAAATAAATGGTTGTGATTGGCCCAAGGAGACTCGGCACAGGTGGAAACCTCTTTGAATGGGAGGGTGACCCAGAGTAGGTACCAGAGCAAATAATCAGCTCTTGATCTTGCAGATTCGTCTGGTTCCCAGTCTAGGATTTTGTGAGTCAAAGTCAAAGATCTCAACCTCATAGTAGGGCAAGAGGAAAAGATCACCAAAGTCACTAGGATTCATCCTCTGGGGACCATGAATGTCTACACAAAATTTTATCCGTTCAGTATTCAGTGAGATATTTCAGTCTGAATCAACACACCACAATGTTATCATAGTTGTATAATCATAATGATAACATGAAATATTAAGTATGAAGCTGAATTTCAGATACAAACCACATCTGAATGAAGTGCTGAAGATGGTCAAAAAAAAGTGAGAAATGCAGGAAACCATTCACAGAAGTTGATGTAGATGAGGTGGGTGGCAGCTTAAAGGACAACTTACAAGCGCTCATCATAAAAATTTGCACACTGCATGAAGCATCAACTGTACAAACACCTCAACAGACGGTTGCATCAAGTGTGATTTCATAATACGGACTGCATGAATCTCAGAGGACCATGCTGACAGATCTTTATCTTTAATTCTTGTATTCATAAAATGTCAACGGCCATATGCCGCCCTGCACATCTAACTCACAGGTGGAGGGTGGATGTGCTGTTTTGGATGATGAGGGAGAAAATTGAAACACTAAAGTGATTCTGACAGTTGTGTGACTAGGGAGCAGAGGAAATTAGAGTTTGTCATAGGTGAGAAAAATACGCCTCTTCATACTTCACAGAAAACACTCGTTTCATTTTTCTTTTCCAGGGAGAATACTTTACAAAGTGTTTCACTGTTCAGTTCCTCTCGCTCTGTAAAAATGAGGGGTAATACTTTGCCTTGCATTACACTGTAGTCCCGCAGCTATTTCAACGTCTATGCCCTCAAGATCAAAGACAGAACATCTTTTGTTTAGTGGCCTTATGATGATAACAGTAATCAACAATAAGTTGATGTACATAAACTGAACATTTAGTGCTGACTCTCACAGCCTCACATGACACATTCAGAAACTAGACGTGTACTTACTGCAGGCATGGGGAGCTTGAGTCAGACTCAACTTGAAAGGACTTTTTCTAATTGAACATTTACATTTTTCTACATTCACGTTTTGGTTTTTGACATATGATTGAGGCATTTTCTAGCACAACCCCTGACCTGGTGACCAACAGGACGAAGCAGACCAACACAGTTATCATAGAGAGGGCCAGCAGAAAAAAACAATACAATTTTGGATTAATGGATTATGTTATTGATTACAGTAGTATGAAAACAGAGGTATTCAAGGTCTTATAAAACCTGCAGGTAACTTACTGACTGGTTAAATGTTAGCTAGAAAGCTAATGTTAATGTTAGCTAATGTTAGCTAATGTTTTAAGCTATGTTAGACTTGGCTTCAGTTTTCATTTTAAAGCTTTTTATACCCCTTTTCTAAATACATACGCTGGCTTGGCTTGACTTGGTTTGACTCTACATGTCAGCCTAGCACAGCAGGGATTTGGCCAGCTCAGAAAGTTAAACATTGGTCATGGAAATGCAAATCAGCATGACACAGTTTGACTCAGTGCAGCCAAAAGCAACAGTGGAAAAGCCCCATTAGAGCTCATTTCAGAGCCGAAGCAACAAAGCTGTTTATTTGCGAGGCTTCTTATTGGTTGCCAAATTTCAAACATCATTGTATTAAAATTTAGAAAGTGAGCAGGTTGTAACAGTTTTCACTTATTGAAAATAAAACTTTTCATGCTTTTTAACTGATTTAAATGTGGAAACTGCAGAAGATCTTCAAAATTTCTGATGACTTGACTTCTGACCTGAGCATTGACTCGACTTGACTTGTCACCACAGTAACTTGAGACTTGCTCGAGACTTGAAACCTGCTTGCACATGTGTGACTTACTCCAACCTCTGTCTGACTATGTTAAGTTCAGTTTAAAACGTTAGAGTCAGTAAGGTGAAGTTTGTTCTCTGGCTTTGAAAACCACACACAAAAAAAAATATTCATGTTAACATGCTCATGTTAACAAAATAACTGGACTGAACTGTAATGATATCATTAGTGAATCTTCAGCTTTTAGTGGGTTTTCTGCTTTCAAGTGCAGATGAGCAATAATTACACAACAGTGTTATGTCGTTAATGGAAAAAGGCCCAGTGAGACTGGAGGTGCTCTACATACCAAATTTGCCCCTAAATGGGAAAAATTGCAGCACTGAAGGAGCGAGTCAGAGAGAGTTTAAATGATATTAATGTGTCAAGTTAGTGTCGATTAAAGTAATGTGGTAACATGGAGGGAAGTGCAGTTAGAATAAATGTCAAGGAAACAGGAACTCAGCAGGTTTTGTCAGCTAGGATGTTGACATGCGCCGCATGAAGTCAGCTCCAGCAGTAATCTTATAGAAATGACAGATTAGTACTTATAACATTAAATGTCTGGCATGCATACACACAGGCACACACATACACACACACACACACCCATAAACACAACTGCAGCATGCACGCTCATTTGCTCACGCACAGAATGCAGCACATCCTCAGAGTAGCAAAGTAATCTGTTCACGTGAGGAAAACTGAGAGGTGGTTGTGATTGACAGGCAAATCGTTGCTGCTGAAACACCCGTTTGACAGAGAAAAGCACCAAATGCAAGAGTTAAAAGTCAGCCAGAGAAATCGCCTCAGCATACTTCACATGAAAGCTTGAGCATTTCGCGCGCCTTTTGAGAGGCTGAGCATGTGAGGTGGAGTGTGTGGAAAAATATCAGGCTCTTTTTTTTTTTTTTTCCTAAAACGAAGAAACTTAATGCTCTTTGTGAAAACCGGGGTGCCAATCATGAGCGTGTCTCTTCGAGGACCAGGCCTCATGCGAATGTCAACTCCCTAGTACATTATAATTCCACCCCAGATCTTGAAGAATGACACAGTTCCAAACCTGCACTCGCTCCAGTGAGCAGCTCTGCCAAGGAGGGAAAACGGGGGTAATAAACCGCTCGCCTTTCTGTTCAAGAGACATTGTAATTTAACTGTTGGTAGCAGGCAGTGGCAATTGCCTTTAATAATGGTCTCTACACTCTAATTTGTGTAGGGATTTGCCTGGACCGGCGTTGTCTCACAGTCCCTTAATGCTTCCGTGCAATCCAGCCTTAGCACTCAGAGAAGTGGGGAGGACGTGCCTGAAAGTACCAGGCGGAGGAGAGAGGAGAGACACATAAAGAGATGGAGGCAGAGCTGGAGAGGGAAAAGTCTCCCACGGTGGGAGGTGATGATGGAAGGGAGGGATACTAAAGTGTGCTTTGCCATTTCCTGTTCCTCATAATATCACATAATGTTGGTGTAATTAACCCCAGGAAATGTGGCTTCATTAGTCCCATCCCAGGTGTTAAAATGAAGTGTGAAGTAATTGGTCAAGTATACACTGTGGCTGAAATCACAAAGGCCTGGTATGGAGATGTAAGCAGCATTGGCGGACTCAAGATGTTTGAGAGGCAGGGGCAAAAAATATTAAGAGGGCACCAGCTGCAGGTGGTTGTGCACCAGCACGCTAAAAGTCGTGATGCATTGATGGTGACACAGTTCCAATCCCTGGTTTAGACTGAAATTGTTTTAATATGTGACTTAAAGTACAACAAATATTACACCTCTGTAATAAAAACACACAGGGAACTATCAACTATTCAACCTTTTAAAGGCATGTAGCCCAACTAATTTTGTAGTATGTGGGGCACTGCATTGCCTTTGCAGCACTACAAGGGCACTCAAGAGAGAACTTCTCCACGTTTTCTCCACTGGAGGGGTACTTCACTACATTTTCTTCACTGGAAAAGGGCACTTCACTATGTCATCTGTACTGTTTATCATGGTGTCTTGGAGATTGGGCCACCCCAGAGGACACGTTATCATGTTTTATCTACCATAAGGGCATCTGAGAAGGCACTTTTGTAGGGTTTTTCAAACACCTGCCCAGCAGGGGCAACTGCCTCCAAAGCTCATCCCTATATCTCATGGTAAGCAGAGATAGAAATGACTACAAAAGCCTGACGACAAAGATGACGTCTGAGTTGTCGGATGCTTCGTATAATGATGAAAGTCGGCAGTATGTGCTCTGTCAACAGAAACAGGTATGATTAAAGGAGAAGTGACCACAGGTGATGTAAAAACACACCGCATGGTAAAGTGGTCTGACTGTGAAGAAAAGCTTGTTTTGTGTATGATCTCTATTTCCCGTGTTTAAAAGCTCTGAACAGCAGCACACAGCCTTAGACCCAATTGGTTCCAGCGAGTTTCCCGTCTGCTCTCATCTGCATCACAAAAAGAGGCTTTTTCTCTAGAAAAATACTGATCAGGCCTTATCTTTTTGAAACATGTAATCCACTGGGGAAAGCCGGACTTGTAGCCATTAGGCACTGTCCTCTGTGCCTTGACTCTCTGCCGTCTCAGCCTTTGTAGCGAAAAGGCCAGAGCAAAGCTTGCCTCCATTCAGCTGGGAGAGCTGGTCAAAGCCGTGAGATCAAGCGGCTCCCAGCACATTTTTTTTTTTAGTTAGCTGAGAGTTGAGTCGTCTCAATAGTTTTTGAAAGATGGTGTGCAAAAATTCTCCACAGAAAAAGATCTTATCGTTTCCCTGGTCTCCTGCAGGTTTGACAGCATTTTTGAGGAAAAGTTTGAAAATTTGGAAATGGTAAGTCTTAAATTGGGTAGAAAATAGGAGCTCCTCACTGGAGACAGGCTGCCATCTTTATGCTTGTTTGTTTCCTTCTTTTGCTGCTTTCTCTCTTTGCTCATACTCTTGCACAAACCATCTGCCATACAGGTCCTGTGCGACTTTACTTCAAGAGCTCTTAGTGGCTGTCTTCATCAGCTCAAGATCTGCTGCAGAAAAACAGCTTTAATTGGTACTGAGGGGGAAGAGAAGCAGAAGGGGTCGCACGCTTCACCACATTTTAGAGAAAAATGCTTGCGAATGATCAAAAATTGCATTTCTTCCAGCTTCTCTTTGGCAAAGGCATTTAAAGCAAACATCTCCACATAGGTCTTTGTTTTTCACGTTATTCCTTTTGTGCTATAAAACACATAAATGCTTAGAGTATTAACTGCACTTCAAATGAACACATGTTCAAATTAGCTCCAAAAAGGCATGTTGTGAAACTACATCCTTTACTTGGAGCAAAAGCTCTCAGGTTTCATGCAGGTAAATCAACTTGTTGGGATAAAATTGCCAGCTGTAATATTTCACCATGTCAATATCCCAGAGCCTTGAATTTGCCCTACTGAGCACAGTGCTCCGCCGCTTGGAAGATTGAAATAGCAAATGTCAGAACAGTGTTGAGCTGCGTTCAGGATCTTGCGTTACACGGGGAAAGGAAACCCTACAGAGTGCAGCCAACAGTAAGCATCCAATCCATTCCAGCAGGCAATTACGTTATTTCACCAAGGCCACTATGAAAAGCTTTACTACAATTAGGCTGACAGAAATGGCCTCTCTGACACATCAGAGGAAACCAGGGATGTTTTCCCTCCCCTTTTCTTCTCTTTGCACTGTCAGGGTTCCTCGCCACTTGTGTTGTTTCAGAGGGGCTTTGAGACATTAGCTTCTGTTGTTGCTGTAGCTTTGGAGACATTTCACAGCCCATTAGCTGCTCTTTCAGCCCCAACCACTACTCAAAACCAGAGAAAGGGTGGGGGAGACACAGACAGAGCGAGAAAGACTGTATACAGCATTACAGTAGGTTCATCTGGTGCACAGGCATTGACTTTACATGGGAAAATATAATTGATAGTTCAACATTTTAGCAAATATGCTTATTCAATTTCTCACCAAGAGTTAGATGAAAAGACTGATGGAACTCTGACACCTGTGTACTAAATATGAAGCTCCAGCTCCAGCCACCTATGTTGTTTGTTTGATCCATAGAAAATTTGAAGTTTAAAACTTTTTAGCTAAGTGTTGAACTATTTGTTGATCAGGGAACAGTGACTTTGTGGAGACTTGTCAGTTTTTTGCACGGATTGAAAAGGACAACACAAGGTACAATATGTTCGTATGTTTTAGAGATTTTGGCACATAGCCATTTGGACAGAATCAGGCTTGCTGATTCCTTATTTCCAGTTTCTATGCTAGGCTGAGCTAAGCTAATACAAGTTAACTGTCTGCTGGCTCTAGACATGGGAAGTTTGACTTTGTTTCCAGACTCAAGTTTGTATGAGCGACTCAGTAAATAGAGTCGGGTTTTCAAGTCCGTTGTGTTGGCTTGGGCGGCATCAAGGTATTAAGAAATCTCGAAGATAGAATTTTCAATATTGTCGCTCCTCTTTCTACAGTATGTAAGTGATATGGAGATGCTGTATTGAGGTGCACTATTGTGGTGTGGTGGTCTTCACCGGCTGACCACTGTACTCACCGCTGTGCTCTCACTGTTGCTCTGGCGGCTACTTCCAACTGTCTCACTCGGAAACTCGCATCACCAGCAAAGGAAGTAGGCAGATTAACTCTGAGGCGTGAGTGTCTGACAAACATATAGTGCAGGGTTTAAAAGGGTCTAGTTAGCCAGCAAGTTTTGCTGAGGAAGCTAAGCTAAGAAAGGTGCAAATAACACCAGCATGACTGATTGAAACACATGACCAGCAGCCCACAGAAAAGAAACACAGCTGCCACTAATACAACCAAGCGTCTTGGGTTCACCTAACCGGGCTGGTTTAATAAGAAAATAATAAACGGGACATAGAGACTGTGGTGGCAAATGAGAGTTGATGCAGAGATGAGACAGAGACAAGAACTTAGTGCATAAGAGGAGCAGTGTGTCTGACAAACAGAAAGCTAGAGTGCAGATGCATGACCTCCTTTCATAGTCTCATCTGTGTATGTGTGTGTACGTGCATGTGCATGAGTGTGTCAGTGTTTATGTGTGTGTGTGTGTCCTTGATTGAACCCAGATGTTTCCTTGATTGGTCATTTCTGAGAAGTCCGTCCCCAGATACTTCAGTGTTTTAGTGTTCTTAAGAACATGTTGCGCCACAGTCTGTTGAAGTCAGTAATCTCTTGAGGTCACAGAACGTTCATGGCACACACAGAAAGAACTTCTCCGTTACTTGTGACAGAATATTAAAGTATTATACAATATATTTATGTGACATATGTTGGCACCACCATAAGACTAGGGCTGCAACTGACTTTTTTCCATTATCAATTAATCTGCTGATTATTTTCTTGATTAACTGATTAGTTGTTTGGTCCATAAAATTTGATCACTGTTTTACAAAGCATAAGATGCCGTCCTTAAATGTCTTGTTTTGTCCACAACCTAAAGATATTTAGTTTAGTGTCATAGAGAACTAATGAAACCAGAAAATATTCACATCTGAGAAGCTGAAATCAGAGAATTTGGACATTTATTTATTAAAAATAAAAAAACTCAAAATAATGAATTGATTATCTAAATAATTGGTGATTCATTTAATAGTTGATTAATAATGAATTTATCGTTGAAGCTAAAACGAAGATGTATCAGCAACATGTAAGAAACAGAATTTCCCAAACAACTCCTGCCTTATGGCAACTCTGAGGGGACATTAGCTAGCAGTAGCAGGGAGCCAGGGGGGCGATTTAGGGGCAAGTCAGTGAACGAGTCAGAACTCGAGAACTTGTCAGTCCCAACTCATTAAAAAGAGTTTCAAGAGATTGATTCATGGCTCGTACAACACTAGCTGGCCTTAACTACATAATTAGCACACAGACATAAGAGTGGTATCGATCTTCTCATTTAACTCTCAAAAAAGTGAATGGGCGATTTACCAAAATGTCTACTATTAGCTTTTAGAGCAATACTGACTCCTTAAACTGTATTAGTGAGATGAAAATAACTGCAGGCAGATACAGTATGGCCTTGTTAATTTGACCATAAAACGACATTCATATGGCACACCAGATGTTAAACTGTGCTGTCACTAATAAAAGCCCTGTTGAATTTCACAAAAAAAAAAAACAGAAATAATGTACACACAACCAGAAGAGATCACAGCTGAGAGCCAGTGGTCAGATTCCTGCAGCCTAATTAGCAGCATGTCCATGCACCGTCTGGTTTATAGTTTGCAGATGTGCATGGCGGTTTGGCCAAGACAGAGTTAAGGTGGTTTCCAGTGCAGTTGATGGGGCTGAACAATTTGCACGGCTGGCAGAAAAACCATAATCAATCCGGAGACTATAGATAAGGGCCCTAAAACCAGCCAAGCACAGCATTTTCTCTTATCGCAATTACACCTTGCCCTCCTGCCTCAGGTACAGCCAATTAAGCTAGGAGAGGATGCACCGGCAGCCACTTCACATCGAGGAGGCCTATCAGACGACTCCAAACACACCCCACCACTGCAGAGGGGGCAGAGAGAAGCTTGTTAAGCACAGGAAGACACAGGAAGGGAGCTCCAGTGTGTCCTGTTCTGCACTGCAGGTATATACACTATGTTTATGTTCCTCCAAAAAACACATATGCACATGCATAGAATGATGTATGTTCAGGTGAGTGATGATAAGCAGTCTGCTGGATGGCTGCCTGCTGGCATGAAGGCACCAAGGGCATGCAGACCTTGTCCTAACATTGTCTACCTCTCACTCTCTCATCTGCTTTTTAATCCATTCATTACTTTCTCTTCTTTTTCTGCCTTTCATTGTGTAACATCATTCACATTATGTGACTACTCAGCAGTACAGAAAAGGGAAGGAGGTGTGGGAGAGGAGAGAGAACTCATGCGTGTGTTTTAATGTGAGAGCGGGAGGGCGGTTAAGAAAGGCACAGATGAGGTCAAAATCAAGGATAACACTCATGATGAATACAAATCTTTGCCTATTGTGACTTCTTATTCCCCGCTTTTTGTTCAACTGGATTGAAAAAAAGTGCCACACTGTTGCTACTTCAGCAATGAAAAATTGATCACACAAGCTTGCCTGTGCTGTGTATCGTCGTCTCCTCCACCAGCGAGCGAGGGTTAACCAGGCACACAAAAATAAACCTCAAGTGCTTGATCTGTACCACAACTTTACTGTTCCCTTCCCTCTCGCCACTATGAGGTTTCACAGACCAGACACACAGCGTGTGGTGTTTTGTCTACACCGTGTGATGCCACCACACCAATTCAGCTCGACAATTTCACCCCAAAGCGCCATCCTTCATGGAGCGGAGAGCGAGTTCAGCAAGATCTCTGTTTTGTCTCAGTGACATACTGAAACCCTGATGATGACACCTATAAGCACAGTGGTTCTCAAGCTGGGGGTCGGGACACCCAAGGAGGTCACAAGATAATTTCCAGGGGTCACCAGATGGCAGAGGAGAATAACATAATGTAACATATTGTGGCAAATAACACAGAACGAGAGCCAGGAAGCAGCTCTCAGTGTCAGTTCATCAAAGACATTCAACTGAAGGACAATAAATGTAACATCACTAATGGTTAAAACTATAAACCAGCATAAAAATAACAATTACCAACATAGACCAACATATTCTGAACAGATGTATTATAAACACTAACAAAATTGCATTTTGGAACACAAAATAGAAAACTTAACAAACTACTCAGTCCAGCACTAGGCATGATGGGAAATGAGGCCGTAATTTAGACTGAGGAATGTTTTTTACATTACATCACCTGTACTAGTGATATAATTTATCTTATAAGAGATTTTATTTAGTGTGTCTGGTAGCTTTCATGTGCTAAAAATAAAGGTTCCAAAAGGGTTTTTCCTGAAGGGCTGAAGTTCTAACCAGAACAATTTGCTTTCTAAGGACCTTTATTTGAAGTGAAGGTTTGTAAAGGGTTTTCTGTAAGACTGAGGGCTCCATTAAGAACCTCTCTCTGTTGAACCTCCCATAGAGAGTTCTGGATGAAACCTTTCCCAGATGGTTCTAGGTGTAACCCTCTATGTTGGGTTCTAGGTAAAGCCCTCTAAAAGAGCTCCAACAAAAACCTATGGAGATCAGCTAAAGAACCCTTCATGGTTCTGGTTGTTACCTTCATTTCTAAGAGCACAGTAATTCCTTAACAGTCCCGGGCAGACTGTGGGTGTGAGGGGTCTCAAACACCAAACTGATTGTTTTGGCGGGGGCCGTGATTGGAAAACACTGAGAACCACAGTTATGGATAAAGAACAGATGACAGAGGTGTTTACTGGGGAGACCAGACTCACATGCAAATAAACCAAAGATATAAACAAAAGCAGTGCTGCAGATTGACTCCCTCTTTCAGCTTGTTTGATGAAGTGATTAAAATGCTCCTCCAAGCACAGGAAGCCATTAATAACAGCACGGCAGAGGGGAGTCAAATTCAAAATAAAATGGAAAGAGTGGCTGCCTCAGTGGGGGAATCCATCTACCCTCTATTTAGACTAGATGCGTTCCACTAACGCTGGAAAAGGATACTCCTTATTGGCTCCTTATTGAATACTATTGGAGTCAAAAGGGGGTAAATTGACTAAGTAGGTCGAGGCAAAATGCATGCAGGGAAAATATGCTAAATTCAAATTCTGATTGGCCACATGGGCCCGCGGATGCTGCTTTCATAATTGCCTTCGCTTGATGTTTTTCTCCTCGTTTCAACATTTGCCGTGACATGCAATGTGATGCGGAGGAAAATAGCTTCCTGGTGATGCAAATGATGTTTGTGGCTCGGTGTCTCCCCCACTGAGACCAACGTGTGAGAATGGTTCCTTCCACATCGACACAAACAGCCAATCCGCCATTGCTGGCAGGGTCCGCGCACAGATGGCTCTAAATCAAGGGAGTGTGCGGCTGCGGTACTTACCACGTTCACTGGACAGGGTGGTATCTGTCAACGGGAGAGAAGGAGAGAGGGGGGAGGGAAGGGGAGAAAAAGGGCAAGGGGAGAGAAGAGAGGAAATGATTAGAACATAATAGGCTTCAGTAAAAGTGGCATTGCAATACTAAAGTCACCGTTAAACAAGAGAGCAAAACAGATCAATTTCTGAGGATTAATGGAAAGTCACAAGCAATAGCCGGACAGTGACATATACAGAACGCAAGGCTACTATTGGAGAAAATCTGCTGTCACAACTGCGTAGTCGCTCACATTTGTCTCTGTCTATTATCCAGGCAGCACCATTTAACCAGAATACAGTTTGTTTTCTCTCTTATACTACTTGTCATTGCCTCAAGCAGTGGGATTCATCATTATCTTCAAACGCTTGTTGCGATGTCTATATTGCTCTTGTGCTCACTCATTGAAACACAGGAGAATTGCAGGATATTGCATATGCACACCGCGCACACTTATGTACGTCGTCGTGGGCGGTATTTATTCAGACCCTGGCACCTCAGCTGGGTGACAGAAAGAGGAGAGGCAGCCGTGGAGGCCCTCGGCGTCGCTCTCTTGGTTGCCTGCCCTTCTCGCGTCCTCCAGCAGAGTCGCTTAGTGAGATTTGATCAAAAGCAATCTCCGTGCCTCATTTTTGCATTTATTGCTCACATTTTTAATCTAGAAAGCCTTACAGCTGACAGAAACTTAGAAAAATGCCAACTTTGATCAGATTCTCTTGCTTTCTAAACTTTAGGTTTCAGGACATCCCGCTTTAACATAAATCCCAGCATCCCAGCGCTAAAAAAAGAAATGGTTTTGTTTTAAGAGCAAAATGGTAATGTTGTACTAGATAATTGAACTTTGCTTTCCCACAGAAGTTTCAAGAACTGCTGAGAGTCACGATGTGTAGTTGAGGCACGATATTTTATAGTTTAACAATAAACTTAATGGTCCAAAATGACATTAGGGCACTGAAACTTTTTGTTTTTCATAATCACAAATAACCAGAAATAAAAAAAACCCAAACACAACTGCAACAATAAATATATATTTTAAAGCTGAATTTTTTAAAAGATCAAATATGCCAAAAATACTACCCACAAAACTGAAAAAAACTTTGTTCTCTAAAAAAAGTAGACTGATATAGTTGTGATAGACCAATATTGGCTGATAATATCGACCAACATCTGCCTGGCTCTACTGAGAATAATCACATTGTCCTTATTTTTAATCAAACTGGTGATCTAGTAGATTGTAACGTCAGTCAGTTTAACAGTTTTGCTAAGACTGTAATGTATCAAAAACTCTGTATTATATCATATAGGCTTTGGTTTATGACTAAATACCTGCAAAACCACATCAGCTTCAGATGTACTTTGTGTTTAATGCCCATTAACAAATGTTAGCATCATGTCATCTTGTTAGCATTGTCATTGTAAGGATTAGCATGCTGGTGTTAGCAGAGCTGCTAGCATGGCCTGTTATTTTTATTCAAAGCACAATGACAGTTGCACCGTTGCTGAAGAGGCTGATGTGTTGATAGAAGACATCTGGGAAAATGTCTCATATCCTAAATGTAATCATCACTTGGAAGCTGTCATGAATATTTTCTCACATTCGGCAGCCTGAATTTATGGCAAATCTGACACAATGTCAACATATCAAAAGTCTCACTGACATTTATTTTAGGCTTAAGCCAGTGATGCTGGATGGAGCTGTATGAAACAACATTTTCTTTTTCTCACTTGCCTTGGTGAGATGTGTTAACTTTTGCACCCCGTCTTTTCTTGAAATCATTAAATATTGTGCAACTTGGCAAGACAGTACGTATCTGTTTAAAACATATGACCAAAAAATATATTTCTTTGGTATTTCATGGTCAGCATTTACCAAATTATCAAAGTTACTTGAATTTGGGATTGGACTACTGGTCAATAAGAGCCTGTTGAAGTATTGCAGCAACAAGCCAGAACAGTCAATGTAGCGTCTACATATATATGTCTACGGTTTAATTGGTCTCAAAACCAACACACATAAAAAGCAGGCACATACATGTGAAATGAGCACAGAGAACAGAATTCAAGATTCAAAACTTTATTGTACATTAATGCAAGCAGAAATTTGTCTTTAACTAGCACATGGCGCACATAAGGAAATTTCATAGATTTGTAATAAAAAAAAATATGTCAGCAGAAAAGTATCTGTGAGAAGGAGCATTTCTGCTCCACATGCAAACATGATGCCCTTCCCTATATGTGTAGATAGCCTCTATCTTCTCTGTCCCCACCTTCAAAGTTTCAAGAGTTGTTGAGCAATTGTGCACACAGAGCAAAAATGCTCCCTTGTGAGGATGCTTTTCCACTTGCTGCTACTGTTCTGTGCACTTATATCATGTGTGCGTACATGGTTGTTATGTGCGGAGGTTTTGAGACTGATTAAACGCCACACTGCAGTGAAGTCTTAGAAGTGTTAGAGCTTGTAAGCTTGTTCTACCATTGCATTTGTTACATGTTGGAGGCTGATCTAGCTTGGACTGTCTCCTACATGATTGCAATTTAAATATAAAAATGCATACCTTGTTTGAGTATATGTCTACACTGCAAAAAAACCAACTTGTATTTTTTGGCCTAAAACAGTAATTTATGTTGGTAAAACTTGAAAATATAAATTATTGACATTTAAGACAATAATCTAAGTTCACACAACAAAGCAAGACAGTTGTATGCTCCAAAATAATTTGGTGAGTTGTTTATACTTAAATCCTTATGTTGTGGTTCAATACAAGGGACAACAGTTCTGCCAACTCATTTTTCTTTGTTGTGAAATGCGGGAAAGCCAACTTTCCGAGTTGGCATTTTTCACTTCAAGTCTCGTGGCTGTGTGCTGCTGCGAGGAGCTGGAGTGCTGCTGCCTCGGGCTGAAGTCTGCACAGGTAAGTTTTAAACAACCTTTAATTTTATTTATTTTAACGTTAAATCATACAGGAATTTTATTTTGAGTTGTGTCGTAATGGAGAAAGCGACCTACACATTTTCAACATTTAAACACAAGGCTTTTCAGTCCTTAGCAGTTAGCAGCTAACTGATGCTAGCAGGGCTGCAGCAGGTAAGCCAGTAACATTAGCTTGTCTGGGCAAATCCTATTCAAATATGACAGCATGTTGTCTTCTGACTGGTTGGAATTGTGTTAATTCATGCTCAACTCAAAATTGTGGTTGCAACTTTAGCCGACATTTTATTTCATCTTTCATAAATGTTGAAGGTGTTATTACACAGGGTAATAACAGTCATGCTCGTCTCTGCTCCCAGACAGCAGCAGGTGAGCAGGCTGTTTTATGTTAGTAGGGACAGAGAGAGCCGAACTAGCCACATGCTGCAGTAAGTTAGGTTATCGTAGTTTGCTGTGTGCCTCTCTATTCAAATAGGCTACACATAAATAATCGAATCTTCCGCACGGGGCAGCATAGCATTTGCACTCGCGGCAATTCAAACAATATACAATTAGCGCGATTTAGCGTATTTTCCGTTTTTTACTGGCCAAACACACCTGTCCATGCACCCGCGTTTGTATGTATGTGCGCACATGTGTATGTGGGGTGCGCCTGCAGAGAAACGACACAAGGGTGGGGGCCCTGTGATTATCGAATAGTACTTTTGCTTGAAATGCACATCCCTACTTATTAATGTTTAATGTTACATCAGACTGAGTTCAATAAATCACCATGCCGCTGTGATTTAAGTATTAAAATAATAAGATGTAGGGTAATTTATATCAGATTTAATATCATCATAATAGTGTAGTCGCAGGAAAGACCAGTTCACCTGTAGCCTATCAATTATTGTGTTGGTCATACTATACCTAGACAGATAAGTTACTGTGTATCTGTGGATTCAAAAAAGTTTAATTTCATTTAAGTTAAATTTTTAATTTTGAATTTCCATTCCTTGTCCTGGTTATACTGAATCACGGTGTTTGAAAATGTTGAAATGCATGTATTTGGCTCAATTTTATACTGACTGCTGACTTGTGTGACTGTCCTGGTTGGTTGAGTAGTCTCCCTAATTACTAAGTTAATTGAAATTCATCTTCACAACAGCAAAATGTATTAAAAATTAAAAATGGGACAGAATATTATATTGTTAGTCTTGTCAACTATAGTCTCTAGTCTACTGTTTACATGATTGTCATTAAATTGATAAAATGTTTAAAATTCTTACTGACTGCTTTACTAATCCCCAGCAAATTGTCATCTTTGTTTTTCAGATTGAAATGAATGCAGTGCAAGTTGTGCAAGTTCACCCACGCCGTTGAAGCTGAAACACTATCGACTGCATCACAGAGGTTCAACCTGGCCTTGCATCAACAGGGACTGCTGTTGCACTTTTAGAACCATTAGTGCTTTGAAATCACATCTTTCAAGATTGCACAGGACTGAAGGCAAGAGAACTTAACATTTCAGTGCTGGTTGTGTGAATACAAGGACATTTGCTGTAAAAAGAAAGTATTAATTCATTTGCTGGTACAGTTTAAATAAAACAAATGTTTTGAATGTATATGTTGCATCTGTAATTATTTATACATTTGATTATACATTGTTGGTTCTAAATTACACATTTGAGCTACATTATAAACTATTGCAGTGTGCAAGTTTCAATTCCTCTTGAATTATTCTTCTATATACTAACTTAACTCAATCAAAGTGCATTCTGTGTAAGAACTTACAGTAGAGTCATTACAATGTAAAATTATAAGTTAGTACAATTTACAGGATAGTTAGTAGAAGTAACATTTAAAAGTTATTACAATGTAAAATTATGAGTTAGTAGAATTTTGGAGCGAGTTAGCACAAATAACAATTAAAAGTTATTACAATGTAAAATTATAAGTTAGTAGAACTTACTGTTGAGTTGATAAAAATCTAAATTCAGAGTTGAGCAAACTCAGAAGCAAAACTTAAAATATTTAGTTTAATTGTCCAACTTAAAATTTTATCGAAGTTTGTTGCCTTGAAATTTTGAGTTGACCCAACTTTTCTTTTTTTGCAGTGTACACTTAAGTGATTAAGTTGCACAGATTTTTCAGTAAGTACATTTATTTTCTCGATTTTCTATGTGCAAAGTTGGCTTTTGGCCTCTTTGGTTGTAGTTGTTATGATGCATCCAAAAGCATAAATGAGTTGTGCTTTTTTTCCCCACTCATGTATCACCATAAATCCATTCAAGTTCATTTTAAAATCTCTGCAACTTTTTGACTTGTTTACAAAAAGCAAACACATCACTATCTAAATGAGAGTTTTGCTTGTAGACAGCCCGACTGTCTCCATTCCTTCTCTCCATGTATAAAGGCACCCCACTCTATCCCAACAGAACTTCTCTCCGCACATGTTCAATTATTCATCTCCCTCTGTCAAGAATTCAGCCTTGCTAGCACTTGCCAGTATCCCCCACAAATTGGCAGGCAGGCTCATATTTGGCATATGGTGCAGAGCAGTGCTGCTTTTCCTCCTCTCTTCAGTTGGCCTGCTAGCACTCCTGAGGAGCACCGCAACGCACACACACACACACACACACATAGGTGCACAGTCACAAATCCACATACACGCGCGTGGATGGTGCAACATGTCTGTCAGTTTTGTATGTGAGACCCCCCCACCACCCCCCCACCCGTTGAGCTGGTGGGCATTCGTCCACAAACTCTTTGCAACAGGTTTCCAGGTTTTAAACAATAGCACTGTACATGCAGCAACAGCCAAATCAGCCACAGCCCGTTACACACAACACTGGAACACTCAGAAGTGGATGATTTGGAAACATTTGCCATAAATGTGAACATCCTCTCTTTTCTAGTGAGCTCAGTGCGTACTCCAGTAACGGCCCTGCACGACTGCAAAGCTGTTTTCATGCACTCTAACTCATCAGACCTCTTTTGTGGCAGAGGTTGGGTGGAGCTATGAAAACTAGGGCTGTGACGATAACCGAAGTCCACCACAGTCATGTGATGCCTCATTACTGTCATTGCCGCAAATTTTATTTTGAAGGATCAATCCCATGTTGAGATTAAGACATGGATCTATTAATAAACCTAAGGATCAGCCCTGTCACACACAGGTCAGAAACACAACGTCTGATTTGTGGACATATCAGGAACACAGCCTCTGATTGGTTGACAGACTCAACCTAAGGCATCTTGGGATTGCCAGCGGGTGTCTAACAACAGTTTTCAAGGCGTACAATTGGATAAATAACTACAGAAGACATTCAGTGCTGGATTTATCATTATGGATCTATTCTCCAATATGTCCAAAAAGACAGTGCAGTTCAAAGCTGCATCACAAAGGTTTTAAAAGGGATAAGATTGTACCAAGATGTCATTGTAAAGGTACAATGCTAGAGTTAGCATTAGCTCATTTTAATCTTTCCTGTGAAGCTTACTTCGGGCCTAACCCCGTCACTTTGCCAGCAGCTGGGAAACATCAGGCAACACTTTTCTTGGTCTTGAGAACCTACAGCATTTATTACCTGACACTGTAACGTGTGCTGTACATTTACAGCCAGAGTGACAACTCACTGCTGAGTTTCTGCTCCACTATGAGCAGCAGCAGTCTGCCGCTCACTCTCCTTCACTTGAATGAGGCTCATGCTTATGCACTGTCCTATTCCCTAAAGGAACTATGCTACTTAAAACAATATGCTTCAATAAAGTCTAACAAAACATAAAAATATTAAAGCAGTTGTGGTAAACTGCCATCCTGCAGGATTGTGTTGCTTCATCACCTATAAGCCCTAAACTATGGGAACAACAACAACAAAAACACAAAGGTGTACATTTTACAAACCTGCCAGGTGCAACAACACTAAAAGGAGGGTCAATGACACTTAATCAAGTACAGTACTCACACCAACACCCTCCAAAGAAGGTGTAATCAGGCAGGTTAACAATAAACAACTGAGTGGGTGAACCATGTATGTGTGTGTGTGTGTGTGTGTGTGTTGTGTGCAAGTGTGTGGGGGCTTTAACAAATTAACCACCTCAGTGTCATTCATATAGGCCTTTTTCAGGGGAGACATTTTGACATGTCACAGTAGGAAAAGCACAGATGTAAATTATAAGATTAATTACTCCTGTCCTTTGACTGTGATGTTTGCTGTGAAAAAAGACCTAAAGACTTTTTCATGATAGCCATATTCATATGAAATAGAAGGGGAAACACAGGTGTTAGCAATGATACTAATTAGGGTTTCTTTACATTTTTTTTATATTAAAGTTTTCTGCAAACCACCATAAGCACCATTTAATGCCTCATACTACAGATGAGGATTCAAGAGTCAAAACATAGTGACCACAAAACCAAACTCATTGTAATACCGTGGTACCTTTACACTATAGACTAATTAACAAGAGCAAGAGACCTTTATTAAAGCAGCCATATTGATATGAAATAGTAGTGTAAACACGGGTGTTACCAGTGATACTAATTTCGGTTCTGTTCCACTTCCAGTGAGCCAACATACACAACATCAGCACCCTGACTCTAGGTGCTGGAACCTTAACTAGTATCGCTGGTAACACCTCTGTTTACTCTACTATTTCTAATGCTAAAGTGCTGGGGTTGGCTGGTTAATTGGTTGGTTATGTTCTTGTCCAACCAAATTTTCAGCAGTTGGTATTACTTTATTAAGCAGAGATGCACTTCTTAATCCGTTATTGTCGGTTGGCAGGACAAAATAAGTGATATGCTATTTACTGAATACTTGGTTTCAAACTATTTGACCCCATGTGAAAGTACCACCATAAATGACTAGATCGGCCCTGAGCTCATACCTTGCGAAGCAGCTGGATTTGCATCAATACTGGCTGTCTGGGACCTGACTTCAAACTCAAAAGCAGCAAGTTTTGCCATATTCTATCTTGTTTTAGTGTTTTTATTTTAGTTTGTTGTTTGTTGAATTTGCTGTTAGCATGTTGTTAATATGGTTATTCCCACAGAATGGGGTGACGTTGGACAAATGTTGTGATATTGAGGGACAGTCAAGAGAAACCGTGTGGAAGTTAAGCCTCGTTTGTGCAAGTTTATACTGCAGTGCAAGCTGCGTTTGCACTTTGTTGTTATACAGAAGCCGTTGTGACCCTCGTCTCGTTAGCGTGTGTGTGTGTGTGTGTTTTACTGCTGTATGTAATGGTATATTTACATGATTGCCATTCCCTGAAGGGAATGATATAGCTACATGTGAAAAAGAAGTGTTCAAACTGTGGAATTCATTTGCTAGGCAACACTGTGTAATTAGCACCCATTTAGGCTACCAGGCGGAGTTCCATCAGTGCATAGAGGATAATTTGGTTAATCTAGATATAACATAGAGATTTTTTTCCCCCAATCAGTTGTTTGAAGGTTAGGTAGAATTTTAGTCATCTAAGCTTTTCTTTGGTTAACTATGGCCCTGTGAAAATGGCTGCAGTGAAAAAGGTTGACTGACAGAAATGTCCATGCATTTGTTATGTGTAAAATCTAAATGACGTACTCTGTGACCCGCATGTCTTGTGGATGGATTTGTTGACTGGCTTCTGTTTGCTGCTACAGCATCTCCAGCAGTCCTAATCACAAACTCATGATACATTATTTATTATATATCATTATTATAGATCATCTTCTACAATCTATTGAGCATTACATCACAGTAGACAAAAACACAGTACCAGGAGATGAACTGATTTTTAAAACATATGAGAGCTGGCTTTGTTGCTTTAAAACTGTCATCAGGAGCAGAGGGTGACAGAAACCAGCAGCTAATTAATATCTAGCGCGCTAAGTGATTCCTTGGTTTAATCAGTTAGGATGATCATGTCACACGTCTGAACTGTTTGTAAAACTGAACATCAAGATTACAGCAGTCAACTGTTCACTGTAAAAAAAAAAACATACAGGAATTTAATTCATCTGATCTTTTTTCATTAAGTGTTCATTTGTTTTAAAGTTAATTAAACTGTAATATTTATTTTCAGCACTTATAAACATGAGTTCTTCTAAATTGAAGTCTTTTGACTTGAAATGATGAGTTGAATGAATCTACTGTAGAGAGTTCAATCAACTCATTAAATTAAGCTTCTGAAGAGATATGATCAGCTTATTAGCAGACTTCCCAGCATGCATTGTTTGAGAGTTACTTTTTTAAAGTTTGAAGAAAACATATAGGATTAAAATTTAATCAGAAAATCTGTATCACTACAAATTACCTTAACTTAAAACTTTAAGGCAGTCCAGACACTAACATTTTTTTAAAACAAATTGTACATTTTTAACACTGTGTTATTGCTTTTGTTTTTGTTCCTGATCACAATTTTCAAGTAACCTTGAAAAAAAACACGACACTTGCATCGTGCTGCACCACAAGTATTCTTTACAATACAGAATGTAAAGTAAGCTTTCATGTCGACTGCATATAAAAATAAATAAATAAATAAAAAATGTCAAATGTGGTTTTGATCATCTCTGATAGTTAGCTAGTGCAGTCCCTGGAGGCACTGAGAGAGAAAACCAGCCAAAGCTTCTCCATTCATTGATGTGAGAGTGCTAAACTGATATATAAAACATTTACATGTATAGTATTGCACAGTGTGTTTTAGACAATCTACACACGCCATCAGTTTTAATTTTCATATCCTTTTACAAATTCACACAATATGACATTGACAGTATAAAAGCTCATTCTGTTGAAACTGAAATGGGTACGAGGCATCTCACAATGGCGATCTTTCTTTTACTTGTGTCGCATTTGCTCTCAAATTAACAAATTCAAATTTCAGATAAAGATCCCACATTCTTTTTTTTTTTATTTATCCAACACATTTGACCTCCATCTTTCTAAAGCTGACTGCTGCTGCGAAAAGAATCAGTCAAAGCAAGTGATGATGCAGACTCCCACATATTACAAACTCACCCAAAAGGTCACAGTTACTCATTTCCTTCATCAATGACACGAAGAAAACATTTTCGAGCTCGCAAATTACATCCACCATTGTCTGCGCGATAACCTTTCACTGCACACTTGACTAGAGAAGCTTAGAGCCATCCACAGTCTCTCTTTATTAATGCAAATGGTAAATGCGTCTGGTATTTCTGCATTTAAACAGCTTCAATTCGTGTGTTTATGGATCTAATTAAAATACTGAAAAAAAAAGCTTCACTTGCTTACTTTTGAAACTCTCAAAGACTTTAAAAAAAGAAGCAGTGGGTTGAAAAAGGCACGCTCTAACACACGCTGATAGGCAGTTAAAATGTTCACAACATCCTAAAATGTAAAATCACACATGCACACACACGTACACACATTGCCACCTGCCATGTGAGTGAGCGTGGATTGATGTGAGCATGTCTGTTTGCATGCAGATGCGTCCTTATGCCAAATCTTCTTGTTGCCCTTGTGATGACTAATAACCGGAGAGCATTTTCAGCTAATAAATAATACATTTAAGAGTCTAATCAAATTGAACAAATGAGTATGTCTAGAAAACTATTAATCAGAGAGCAAACGTGTATTTACAAATATAACACTGGCACAAACAATCAATTATTCATAAAGTGAATGCTGGGTAAGTGGGCTTCTTCCCGGGTGAGATGCTGCCATAATTGGAGTGGGACTACAGGAGTGCCGGCTGGTGTGTGTGTGTGTATGTGTCTATTTGTGGGTGCATGTGTGCCTATGTGTATCTGTGTGCTCACACACACACACACACACACACACACACACACACACACACACACACACACACACACACACACTTCTCCCCATGCGCCAAACTTCCCCCAAACACGACAAGAGCAGGCAGAGTCGGCTCATTACTGCCTAATGAGTTGTCTGATTAGTGCCGAATATAAAAGCCTTATTGTCAAGCGCTGTATGTTTATTTTGATTAATTATTGTACTAAAGTGACTGAATGGAAGCACAATGACATGGAGCATTAACGTTTTGTGGTAATAGGGCCCTTGCGGAGTGAGCAATCGTATATTCAACCCTCAATGTGACACGTAAACCATGGCAACTGCCCAAAGAGGTTTTATATTAGACTAACAGCAATGTATGTTTAAATTGCAGTCTCCGTTCCCAGCATGCAATTCAACCTTTAACTCCATATAGTAAGATTAGGACTGTCTAATCCATGGTCCTGCAGACACTAATGCATACTGTTCCTCTGCTGCCAAGAGGCAACAAATATCAATCACTTCAAAAAAAAAAAAAGTAACAATACTAAAATAAACAATAGATTAGTGCATTACTGATGAACATGTAAGTAGTATTTTAATGTTGTGGCTAGAGACAGACAAATATATTGGTCGATCAATATTATCAGCTATTATTGTTTTTTTTTTTTGTTTTTTTTGTTTTTTTTGTTAGTATTTCCTGTTCTATTTTGAAGTTTAGTTGCCTCTTTGTCCCTGGTTTCACTTCCTGTCTTTATCTGTTTCCCCGCCTTTTCGAGGTCGGATTTTTTTCACCTGTGCTTGATTGTTTCCACCTGCATCTAATCAGCCCTCTGTGTATACAGTCAGTTTGTGTCCCCTCTTTCAGCTGTCAGGTGGTCTGTGTCTGCTCCCTAGTGTTTCCCGTGTCCTTTTATTTGTTCTGGATGATCTTTGTGATTTTTTTGGACTCTTGTTTTTTATTCTTTGCTGGACTGAGTGGTCATTCCAGCCGACTTTTGTTATTTCGTGTTCCTCGTCTTCCCCAAGTAAGTTCGTTAAAGTTAGGGGATCATTTCAATATTGGCCGATATGTCAGTATTGGATTTTTTTTACTCCCTTATATCGTTATTGACATTGGACACAAAAATCCAGTATCAGTCAGGCTCTAGGTGTAGCTGATCAAACTGGGGCTAACTTGCCAACTATCTGTTTAATATACTGTATATACTTATATATAACAATTATTTGCGGTTCATTTGTTTTGTTTGAAAAATCTAATGCAGTTATTAGCAGCAGCCCTTTTTACACAGAGATCCCACAACACTTTTGTAAAAACAGCCTGTCATTACACCGGCTTTGTTAAATACTCAATTCCGATTTGTTATTTCTGTCTAGCAGACTGTTGCTGTGGACACAGTTGTGATCATAAACTCTGGAGGAACAGTAAAATCATTGTTAAACCACTAAAATCATTTTAAAATTAAAATTTTGGGGTGTTCATAACAGGCAGGATAATGTACAGTAAGCAGGTCACTACTGCGAAATAAAGCCATAAATAGTCTAAAATAGAAGAAATAGAAATCTAAAATAGAAGTGGTGATTGTTTGAACAGAACAGTAGTTCTGAAAGGTGTGAACCAGGGGAGCGCCAGACACTCAAACACTCTTGTTGAATGTTTGTGGGGTGTTGTTGTTTCTGATTCAAACAGGAAAAATGATTTTGCTGTTTTCGTGATCACATATCTATTTTTGACATTTAACAAAATCAGCACCAGCTCGGTGTGTTCTGCTGCACAATATAGCACAATTAATGATACCAGTCAGCACACTGGGGACATGACTTTCTCTCTTGACTTGCCCTGATGACGGAGAAAGTTTAGCACCAGTAAATGTACTGGGTTTGTTAGCACACTTGCGGGTAATTTTATCATAATTATGCACTTTGATCAGTCAGTTAAACATGTTTCCAGTTCAAAAGAAATGCCTAATTAGTTTGGTTCAGTATGGTTGACATGCTTTGAAGCACAATTTGCAGCTAACATGAGGTCTGTAACTGGGCTACTTAGAGTAATGTTGCATGAATAAATGTGTATGAAGTCAAAGTAAAAGGTTTTCAGTGTCTCTTCTCTAATGCACATCTCCAAACATGTAGATCTTTATTGAGCAAAAGACCAAACACAGGGAGGAAAAAAAAGGATGACTGACAAAATGTTATTAATGGTAGAAAATTTGATTCTGTGCCTGTGAATAAGCCTCATTTTCTTTCCCATAATTTGCCTCTTTCTCTCTCTCGGCAGCCCTCCTCTCCGTGAGCAGAATGCTGCTGATATCGTCAGAGGAGGGACTGTATTGCCTGGCCTGTTGCTCTTTACACACTTTAAATCAGAGGTAATGGGGCACTTCAGGAGACTGCTGTTACACACACCCAACTGCCAATACACTGTAATCACTAAAGGTCCCTTTTCTTCGGAGATAAGCACTGCTTACGTGCACTGCACTCACAACTACAAGTCTACACACTGGGGATGTATTGACGACAACTTAGTGAACAGAACTTTGTGATTTAATGCGCTTTGACATCACCGCCTCAGTTACAGACAGGCGGCAGGTCTGGGTGAGACTTTGTCCTGTTCACGCTGGAAAAAAACACGTGGCACATGTTCACACATCACACGTTCACTCACAATCACGTTCCCAAACAAATGTTTAGCATAACATCGGCAAGAAAAATCTCCACACAGATTGGGAGGTTAATTAAGATTCCTCAAGAGATGCTAACTTCTAAATGTTCTCTATCAGAGAGCCCGTCAGGAGCTCATCCGCTAATTTCCCCAGCTGGGTACGAGTAAAGACAAGAAGCTAGAGCGTCTCAGGCAAGGGTATCAATCCTGTCTATAACCTTGTCAACAAGCAAAGAGAATCTATAGTCAGTGGCTACTTCGCTGACTGGAGAGTCCAGGGTTCAAACAAATGTGAGGCCGAGACATGAGGATTATTAAACATGGTCAGCGTTGAGCTTGTTATTTAAAAAGCATTCTTTGTTTTTCAATTTCACTTTCAAGAACTGTCAGTTACATCAGCTCTTATGTTTGGAGAAACAAAACACAGTAACTCAATAACGCAATAAAATCAACAGTGGGAATACTAACAGCATGAGAAAACAACTGTCTTCATTCATCTGAAAGAACAAATAACTACAAGCAAAATAAAAGATGGGAGCAGTATGCAGTTTTGTTTGTTTTTTGTCTATACTTAGAATGCATTTGATTGGGGGCACCAATAATCACACACAGGTTGATTGATTAAAATTCTTCATTGATTATCAATATGCATTCGCCCTCTCTAGCCCGAAATGTCCCAGATACAGAAATCATTAAAAAGATTTAAAAAGAAAAAAACACAATGAAATCCAATGAAGGTGGGAGTCTGTAATGATTTGGCTTGGGAACTGGAGGGTCGCCAGTTGAAGTCCAGTACCGACCAGTTAATACAGAGTGTGGACTGGTAGCTGGAGAGGTGCCAGTGCACCCCTGGGTATTGCAGAGTGCCCTTGAACAAGGCACCTTTAGGGTGCCTGACATTTCTCCATTAATGCATGTCTATAGGCCCTGTTTGTGCATGTGTGCATGTTTCAGGCCTGTGATGGTAAAATAACAACAGAATGAAAACACGTAATGTCTCACAGGAATAAATAAAGTATGTCTTATTTCCATTGTGGCCCATCTGGGGAAGTGGGGGTATGAACAGTAGATAAACTGCTAGAAACTGTCTGTTTCCAAAATGTTGCGCTGTCACGTTCCCAGAAAGTTCCCTGTAACGAGCTCTTTACAGGGAAGGGGAATGATATTGGGTGTAATTTCAGGGAATATTCAGGATGATCTGGGAATGTTTAGGGGACAATCCCAGCTAGAAACTGTATGTTCTCAGAGGGCTCTGTGATTATGCTCGCTGGTGTAAAGGACATCCCCAGAACGTTCCTGGATGATAACAATGTGTAAGTCTTTAAAGGATAAGAGGTCTTTATTTCACAGACTTTCAGGGAACATCAACATTCTGGGAATGTTTAGAGGTCCATCACATAAAGGAATTGTAAGTTTTCAGAAAATTCTGGGAATATCAGCACTGTTGTAATGTTCCCAAGTGGTCACAATGTGGAGTTCTTTAAAGCTGCAGGGAGACATTATTTAGTGGACTTTCAGGGAACATTCAGGAAGTTCTGGAAATATTTCAAGGACCAACCTAGCAAGAAATTGTAACTTCCCACAAGGTTTTGAGAATGTGCTCCATTGGTGTAAAGGAGGTCACCATGTAACACTCCAACAATGTTCCTGGGTGGTCACAACGTGGTGTTCTTTAAAGGGTAGGGAGACGTTATTTGACAGACTTTCAAGGAACATTCAATATTCTGGGAACTTTTAGGAGGCCATCCCATCCAGAAACTGCTCCCCTCTGTAAAGAGTGTCACCTTGTAATGTTGCCAGGAAGTCTCAATGTGGAGTTCCTTAAAAGGTAGCAGGAAGTTATTTGGTGGACTTCCAGGGAATATTCAGAACATACTGGGAATGTTTAGGGAATCATCCCAGCTATAAATGTGTTACAGTAACATTCCCAGAGATTTTCTGGACAGTCACATCGTGGACTTCTTTAAAGTGTAGGTGGATGCTATTTAGCTTTCAGTGAACATCCAGGACATTTTGCGAAGATTTTGAAGACTATTACTATAGAATGTTCTGTAACGTTCCCAGAATGTTTTCAAAACCTTCACATTACATTACTGGAACAATTGCAGATCCTTAAGAGGACCTAAAATCAAATGCCATCAAAGCATGTTTACAAGATATATTTTATTAATCCCTGTAGGAGAATATGTTCTTAATTCACTACATTTAACCCATCTTAAGTGTTAGGAGCAGTGAACAGCCACTGTGCAGCACCCAGGGACCAACTCCAGTTCTAAGCTATTGCCTTCACGGCATTCGTCATCACCTTTAAAGAACTTTTAGGGAACGTTAAGCAAGGGCCCCAGAACGTCCCCTCCGACGTGGGCAGTCATTTGTTACGTCAATTTTTACACAGAAAAGTAATGATATAGCTGAGTGAAACTAAACGCTGAACATGACTCATTTTGATGAAAATGACCCTCTCGCTGTAGAACGGGGAAATTTCCCACCAGTGCCAGTTGAATGAATAGACTCGACTTCTGCCCTCTCATTTCTCCTCCCAGTGTCAGATGGCTACACAATAACTGTCTTAGCCTTCATTGTTAACAGCCTCAAAAGCTGAATCAGTTACATTAATGTATGCTGTATGCTGTTAGACCCTAAATATAAAATGGATCCTGCTTGTTCCGAGCTATTTGTGCTTTCTCTCAGCAAACATTACAGCCCTTTCCCTCGAGGCTAAACGCATTTAATGGGGTGACTCAACCTTAATGTTAATGCACTGTAGGCAGCAGCCGATTAATTTTTGTAGCCCAGTAGGTGGTTTCATTTCAGCATGTAAACATCTTATGTGTGAGGACGTTTGGCATTTGTGCACTGGCGTGTATTTATATGCTCGACACCTATACGCGCTTGTCCAGTTGAAGCCAGCAATTTCAACCTCTTCCTAATGATTAAATCCACATGAATATGCATGCACGACGCTCACTCATAAACACCGAACCGCCATGAATCACAATGTGTAACGCAGCTTTCTCTGAATGCAGCTTCCCAACATGCAGACACACACACAGAAGTAGAGAGAGGGAGGTGGGTGGGTGAGGGAACGGGGGGGGGAGTGGGGGGGGGTCCCTGCTGTGATGAACTGGTGCTGACACAGCCAGATGTTTAGTTAAAATGCAGAGCCCCAATGTGGGATGGAGGGAGGAGTTGACATGTGCTTCGGGGTCTTTAGGCAGCCAAGTGCTCCTCTGTAGCCGCCTCGTGTCTCTGTAGGCAGAGCGCGTGTGCACTTTATCTCACAAGATTTGCATTCGGCTGAGTGTGCGCGTTTGTGTGTGTGTGTGCATGTGTGTGCAGTCGCCCTGCAATTCAGAGTAAATGCAAGAACAATCAATCGCATGTGTGTGCGCGCACGCCTCTGTGTCTGTGTGTGTGAAGAGTGGTACATTGAGCATATGTCTGAACCAAGGTCTCCTGTCGCAGTTTCCTCTCTGTGGACTGTGTCAGAGCTGGAGGGCGAGACTGCACAAGCTCGCACACAGTCAAGCAGAGCTCACACACACACACACACACTGCTGACTCAATGCTTCCACTTACATGCGGAGTCTGACGCTGCTGTTTGGTGGAGAGCAATATCCCAATGGCAGAGCTTCTGTAAATATAATGAAGCTAGAGGCAGCGTTGAAGAAGGAATCAGCGATCGCATTACCAACTGACGGCGTCAACAGCCTGTCATCGTCGTCATCATCACTACTATCATCGTCTTCATTAACATCATCTCTGTCATCGTCTTCCTGCTGGCTCATTCTGGCACACTGCAGTGAGCCATGATGGTAGTCGATGACAGGATGACAAGCGATGGACTGTAGTGCTCTAAACATGTTGTTCTAAAGTAACTCGTGTTTGAAGCTGCAGAGGCAGGCAGGTGGCGGCTTGATGGGCTATGAACCTTATAGACAGTAGAAAAAGTGTACAGAACCATTGATGATGTCACCCAGTGGTTTGTATACTGCTATTCTGAGGCCTTGAGTCTGGCATGCCACCTTGGCGTTTTGCAACCAGAGTATGCACAGTACCAACAAGAGCATGGAGCTGGTGAGTGACCTACGTTTGGCTTGTCTGTTCAGCAGGAAATAATGGCAACCTGCCTGGTCACAATCTCTCTCATATTACAACTAAAACCTGGGCAATATATTGGTTGTACACTATATCAGTCTATAATCAGTATCTGTGTCCATCATGTGCTGATATAAACATATTCAGACTGTTTTTATTTTGACATTTTTTGTTTTATAAGCATTATTTTATATATATGTGATCCCTTTTCTTATTTCATATAGAACTATATAGTGTCCTATGTCAAACTATCTAACAATCAAGTATTGAAAGAGGAGAGATATAATGATCACTCATTTAAAATTTGTATAACTTTCAACAGTTTGGAAAGAATAACAGCAAAGCTAGAATTACATTTATTGAAAAAGTCTAACAAGTCATGGGGACAAATTGTGTTTCATAATTCCATATGAAATAAATAACAGTGTATGAAAATAAGTTTGATTACAATGAAGATAAATCTCTCTCATGTTATCTGTACGTGTAGTCGGCCCAAAAGGAATTGGCAATATATGAACACAATCTTGATCCATATTTGATCAATGCTGCCTAGTTTGGCAGTTTGTTCTGAGTTCTGTGAGTTACACTGGACAGACTCACTAAAAATGACTTGTCAGTCACACGGTAGCCCCACTCTAAAGCATACCCTGCTTTATTGTCTATTTTACTCTAAATGGGACCATAATTTATGAAAGGAACATCATGCTGTATTGAGGGAGACTTGAAACTAGCAACTGAGACCATAAAGTCATTATGCAACTCTTTACTGAGGCCATAAATCAAGTGAGAAGTAGGGTCATTTTGCCATAAGACTGCATACAATCAGACTTCTTTTTGCAACCAGCGGAGTTGCTCTCTTCTGGTCATTAGAAAGAACACAGATTAAAGGCTTCACTTTTCAGAACAGTAAGCTCCATCCATTTCTTCTTCTTCCGTCTATGTCTACAATGTACACATATTCTCACTTTCTTCCTCCCTCTCCTTTTTCTCTGGCTCCATTCTCTGTCCCCTCTGTCCTCCCCTATCGAAACTAATCTCATTTCCCACTAGCTTGAATTAAATAAATGTCTGTCATTAAGACCAGTGAAGGATGGCTGAGGGCCTGGGGGAGATCAAGAGTCGGAGCAGGCTGGGGGAGGACAGAAGGTGCTTAGTTAGACCCAGTGTGTCCACAGAGGCCGGGAGGGAGATGATGGGAGTGAATGGCAGAAGTGGACACTGATGAAAGGGCTTCACAGCTTCTTTCTGCTTTTTTTTTTTTTTTTATCACTTCTCTCTTTTCCATTTTTGTCACATGCCACATACATTGCAGAAAATGAAAAACAAGCAAAAAATAGCAGCAAACTGCTATGGTGAGAAGAAAAAGATAGAGACTGCACCTCTGCAGCAGCAGCCAGAGAGTCACTCACCATTTTTTCTGCGTCAGCTCATTACCCTCTCCACCACCTACCCCACCCCAGCAACCCCATTTAACCATTAAGCCAACAAAGAGCACCACTATCTGCTCACCAAGCAACCAAACCCACCTCAGCTCACTCGTATCCCCTGGCTTCTATTGACAACCAGCACTAACAGGTACTGTGAAGTATTTCACATCCACCTGGGACTCATACTCGCAGTCATATCTGTTCAACGTGTGACTATTAGGAGGCGGCTAAAGGCTGCCATCAATCCCTTAGGTGTCTATTTGATGATCCCCACATGGGAATGCTTCACTGCTAGTCTTAGCTAACCTGCTGCGCTATTTTAACAATCTCCCTTGGGTCTGTTAGAGGTCTATTATGTGTCTGCTGGAGGAGCTGCATGGCACATTATGAGATGCACGTCGACATGTAGACTCCGCTTCGTCAGTGTCCCCATAGTGTGTTCCCGAGCAGGTTTTCTGGCTGTGATTTTCAAGAAAAGTGGGCCAAAAAAGGCCACAGAAACCTCCTCCTGACCCTGCACGCATGCTGATTTGCTACCTGGAGACACAAACTGAAGATGACAGACTGGGAGACTCGCTAAAACTGGTTGTCAAACTGGTCCATTCAGACATCCTCTGAGAGGATTTTGATAGGTGGAGGCGCATAAACTGTCATCAAGCCTGTTTCCTGAAGAAAAACTGGCAAAATGAAGTCAGACTTTGAAATGCAGCATCACACCAACCACACTCTTTCACATTGACCTCTCTAAGCCTCGAAAATGTCAATGGCCTATAAATGTCACAGTTCTATAAATACAGCATGAATGCCATTGATGTTGTATTTATGGAACTAAATGCTTTGTTTTATGGTAATGACGATCAAGGATTCATTCAAATAGGTCTGAAAGTCTGAATTTATATATCTATAAATCAAACATGGATTACAACAGACCTTTATGAATGGACTGTTAAATGGATTATTTGAAGTGGGGTTGTATGAGGTAGTTATCAAGACTCAAGTGTAATACCTACAGTCGATGGTGATCGACACGCCTCTGTTTGCAGAAGCAGTGAGGGGCACCAGCAAGGAAGACAAGCAGCGTACTGCTGTGGACAGGGTCAACCACAAAACATATTTAACCACTTAACAGGGGTCCACCTACATAACAACATCAATTGACGTGTCAACTATATTTAAAATATTTTCACTGCTTTACTGCCTTTTCTGACTGGAAACCACCATTATAGGAGCAAAATAAATTAATCAAACTCCACTGTTTATTTTATTGCGTGACTTCAGTGATTAGTATGGACACACCCAAGTCACACAATAACACAAACAAACTACAGATCGAAGCAGCAGTAGACCAGCTAATCCTGTGTTCTCCGGGGATAAATTACTGATTTCGCCTATGGAGTTTGGTTGGTATGGAGAGAGCAATATTTGGCTTATAACAACACAATCTACTCCAAGTAGTACACTGACCAAAAAGCATACAACTTCACTTCAAATAATTTGAGCTATGCCCATCACAACACCAAAAACTAATTGTTTTCAAAGTGAAAAGGGGGTTGTCAGGGCTGGATATTATGTGAAACCAACAGAAATGCAGCTTTATTAGGCTTTTGTTCCTGCTTTTGAAGTGTCTCGACATTGATTTCTGTGTGTTTGTCCGCTCCACTGTCTTTAGTTGCAGTTCAAGGAAAATGGCAGCGAGCAAGCCTGTGAGAGTGGGTCACGATGAGCTCAGTTCTGGGCACTGAGACAGTGAGAAGGTCAAACGGAGCACTTAGATACGTGAAGGCACTAAGTGGACAGAGAACACACTTCAAAACCCCTCTTGTGATGGACTAAAGAAGCACTTAGGGGCATTTGCTTTTTGGCACTTTGTGTGGCCTGTCCAAATGTTTCAGGAGTGTGTGTGTGTGTGTGTGTGTGTGTGTGTGTGTGTGTGTGTGTGTGTGTGTGTGTGTGTGTGTGTGTGTGTGTGTGTGTGTGTGTGGGAGGGCTTTATGGCTAGTATGTGAGTAGCACATTGTTTAGGAGGAGCACTTAAGAAGTAATTTAACATATATCACTGCAATACAATAAAATATACCCAACTAGGCCTGGACAGTAAAACAATAGTGATATGTATTGGCAATAGACACTTTATTAATAGCAATAAGACATTTGTTTAAGAAAATGTAACTTCACTTCAATGCATTAAATGCAAATTTTCCTTGATGATGGAGTGTACAACAAACAAATAGCATTCATCATTTAACACGCATCGTTGCATCACTGACATGTGACAACAACAGAAAGACTGTGGGAGAAAATGAGAGCAGACTGTCAGAGGAAAGGTCAGCTCACCAGTATGTCATTTTTTTGTTTTGTTTCATTTTGTTCTTTTAATCCAGTGGTTCCCAAACTTTTTCTGACATGACCCCCCCTTTTGGAAGCCAACAAAAATTTGATTCCCCCGACTCCTTTTCTATCAATTGTTGACAATAACTGGGGAGGGAACTGATAAAAAAAAAAAAAAAAGTACAGTTGAAAACACACACACACACACACACCATGGGCCACTGTTGTAATCAAGTAAGTTAAAAATTAAATACCCGGTTAGATGGCTAATGGCGTTTTAATTCAGGATGAAGTGGTTATATTCATCTCTGTTAAAAATAGGTCATTAGAAATTCTCAATAATTATATATATTGACTGAAATTAAACATTTTAATGTGATAATTCTTTCAGCTCACCCAGTCCAGTACCTAATATAACCTAACATCGATTTGCAGAAAATTGTTATTGCATTATGTGATCATTTAAGCAAATGGCAAACACATTTTTCCTCTGTATCAGGAAATTGCTCTTGAAGCATTAACTGCATCTTAATGTGAGAGACATCATGACTCCCTGAGGAGCACGGGGGTGGTGGTGCAGCACCTACTGGAGTTATAGCATCTATCCTCAGCACTAATCCTCTGAACAGAGAAGAAATCAGATGCTTTTTTTTTTTTTTTTTATACCATAAATTAGATTTATGGTAAGATATGTTGTGCTGTTGAATGAGCTTCACAAGTTCCCACTCTGGTGTTTATGCTGCTTCTTTTACCATGAAGAGCTTCGGTGCAACATAAGCCGGGCTTCATCTCAACAACCTCAATCATCTGAGAGGCTGTTCATTCCAGGTGGTTTATTAAGAGCCTCAGACAGACACTCAGGGAGTCCTTCCACCGCAGCATCCAGGTTTTCATCAACAATAAAAGTAAGTGATGTCATGCATGTCTCTTTAATACTGTTTACTGTCTATTAGATTCATGACCAGATTTGCAATGTGGTTAAAAGCCTTGGCTTTGGTTGATTTCTACTCCTCATCATCAGATTAGGTCAGTGACATTTTCCAGCTGTTTATCGAGACAGTTATTAGTCATCAATTATTCTTGTAAACAAACACAATTATGTTTCCCTTGAGTGTTTTGCTCCGAAAGGAATTGTGTGTATCTTTGACGGATTTCCTTGATCATAAAACATTTGCAAAACTTATTTTAAAATTCATCATCTGCACTTTTTTTACGCTGCACATCCTTTTGCTTATGCATCAGAACAGTTCTGTCACACATTTGCCATCTGCTGTCATCTTTAATGTGAATCACATGTATGTGTGCATGACCATGTATGTTCTGATAAGAGCTGAGCTGAAAAACTTTGACAATAACATTTTTCATTTCAGTCAATATAGATAATCATTGTATAATTACTTTTAAGAAAGACCAGAGTGAAAACGATTTAATTTAACAACTTTATTTTGAATTTTACCTCTTAACTTTTAATTTAACTGACTTAATTGTCAAAAAAAACCTGCCACCTAGCAATTTGATCAGTCCTTTTTATTAACATTTTTTTTAATTAGCCATCTGTACTCACTTTATCACTCCACACTGTTTCATGTCACCAACAACCAAACAACACACCTGTTAAATAACTGGCTGTTGCGTGGCACGCTCCAGTATCAAGAGATAGGTTTATTAGCCAGGGCATATTCGTTATGTGCTTTTATGGTGGTTTGCATTTACTGCATTTAAATGAAACTACTGAACATTTTATTTAACAATTTTCTTGTCCTACTGATGATGTGTCTATTGACAATACATATAACTACTGTTTTATTGCCCAAGCCTGCGTTGAGCCTGCCAGACATCAAATAACCAACAATAACGGTGAAGTCTGTGAACAGGCTGAGGCTCGATAAACGATATCCCTCTGACATCTGACTTCCTTTTTCATCTGTCTTTATCAAACTCCCATAACTTCCCCCCTTTCTTTAATCTTTCCCTCTCCCTTTGCTCTCAGTGTCTCAGTTGTGTTCCATATGTGCAGTATTTGCATTTTTATGAGATGACAATTGACTTGAAAAACAAACACAATATAACTACTATGCAATTATGTCCTCTACTAAAACCCACATAGGGAGCAGATGTTCGCATTCGTATGTCATGCTGTCATCTGTCTGCATAACCTCAGTGAGGAGACTTTTTTTCAATAAAACCACCCTCTGTGGAGCAAATACAACAGTACTGTATTATGGGGTGGCAGGAAAGCAGTAAAATCCCATCATCTTCCAAATTCATTTTTGTATAGTACTGCCTATAAACTACAATCTGATCTATTCCAATACAACTGGCCCAATATTAGCAGAAATACAGTTATCATCATGTGGCTCTGGAGTAACACTTGCACACAGTTAGATACAGATATAAAAATCCTACTTCTTTATTTGATACACATCTTTATTTGATGCACACCACGCAGCACTGGTGCACCATTGTTCTGCCCCCTCAGAGGATTCATTGGAAAAATCTAACTTTTGCTTTCTTTTCTGTGTTCAGGAGAGACAACAAAGATAGAAAAGCACCCAAGCGAATAAGAACAGGAGTTTGTCTGCATTTCAGAAAACAGCGAGCAGACTGCAGCAGCGCTGAATACTGCGGGGCTTCTTCACAAGCTACAAGTGTCAAATCTTTTATTTATTCTTAAAAGTTTGTGCCAAGCAAACTTTAATCACCCGACTTTGTGTGTCTGGCAATGAATTAGCAGTTGTGCAGGGTCGTGCATTTCCCTCAGATTGCTGGCTGGCCGTACACAGGCATTTATGCGTCAACACAGGACAAACTAAGGCAGACAAACAACAGCTCCAGCCCATCTAATAACAGTGGGGCTTATCAGCCGCCTCTGCCTCCTCTAATTTTCATCAGTTTTGACAAGCCCATTAAATGAATCTGGGACCAAAAATAAACATGTTTTTGTTGAGCTGAAGTGACAGGCAGTGATCACACCTCCCAATGTTGGAGAGAGAGATACGACGACTTTTAATTAAAAATGCGGCCCCCGTGCACGACAGCCTGGACATGATAAACAGGACTTTTTGCTTCCAGCAAATGCTCTCGTGCGAAGCTACGAGGACAAAGTGTGAACCCAAACGTAGCACATCACTAGTGTTGATGATCATTAACACAGATGCTGGAATATTCTGGAAGATTCATGGTGAGAGTGTTGGTAGAGGGATTACAGAGCAATCCTTCCTCTAATCCTGATCTAATAGTAATGAGTTTTATTATCCTTCTCCTTGAGTATATTAGTTGTGTGGTTACAAGGACTGAATTCCTGATAAGAGGACAGTCGACTTTTCTCTTTTTTTTTTTTGCTTCCACACTGCTCTCAATCTTTCTCCTCCCACACTCATCATCAAATGAAAATGTATTGATCCAAATTTCACCACTTCACGTTTCCATTATTGAGGATTACAATGTGTAGAAATGTGTAGAAATAATATTTACTAAATACAACATCAAGTTTGCTAATCTGAATATATATTTGCTCTGATTTATCAATAAAATGCCCATGATATGTCATAAGAGTAAGGAAAGATGTTGAGCTGAAATACTTGTTACTCTGATAACAACACTACAGCAGAGGTATCCTTCAAAATTTCCATTCTGGAAAAGAATAACTGTTACTGTTTGACCATTTCATGTTAATTAGAGCTCAAATTAATGCTGAATGTTTGCCGAATGAGGACGTTTCTGTTTATGAGTCATAAGAAATCATCAATAATCTTTTAGAAGGAGTAGACATTTATAACGCTTAAATTGAGCAATATGTTAATAGAGTCTTGCAGGCAGGCACTGAACTCCCACTCCAGAGTGTGTATTTTCAGAGCAGTGGGCTTTTGTTTCTTGGATAAAGGGCTGAAGTTTACACTGACAGCCAACTGACAGTTAGGAACAGTTGGTCAACTTACAGTGCAGGACTCGTCCTCGGTTGTTATTGTCAAATTATAACGTTGACTGAGTTTTCCTTTTTTGAGTCTAGAGAGGAGGGGGCAGGGGGAAACAACAAGCTTGAAATCTATTAAATAGGAATTAATACTATTTAATATACATTGTAGTGCTCTGACTCACTATTTGGACTGAAGTACTCATTTCTGGATGAGCAATTGCTACATACTGCTCCTTTAAAATTGAGAATACAGACCCTGGAATAATTTGAGAAACTACAGCTAGAGTAAAAATTTACCAGCCACAAAAATGGCAATTATTCTAAACAGATATATAAAAAAAAGTAACATTTGTATTTTGGACGACAGTTTAGTGAACATGCTGTGGCTGGGGTGGCTATTGTCTTTTGGTATTCTCCCTCTTCCTCTTTTTTCAGCACTGCTGTGGTACTGTCACTTCATTTTTTAACACGCTGCAGAGCCCTTTGCTCTACAAGCTGGCTACTGTTTTCCTAAATCATTTCCACAGTAAGTTCATGAAATAGTCAAAGTAAGAGGGAAGGCCCTGAGACATAATTAATTAGCAAAAGTACCAAAAACAAAAAGAAACAAAACTTTCTTTACCATACGGGGGCCTTGGTAACACGTGACATGGGGAAATAGCTGACCTTTGCCTGATGGTAAGTCCCCCCGTTCAGCATTATCTGAAATTCATGTGAACCTCACAAGCCAGAATCCTACAGCGCCCCACATTGGTTGGAGGGTGCCATCACACAAGTGGATCATGAATTTAGCAATATGATCACTGAATAAGCTTTCCAGGCATCAAACAAACTGTTTCAGCCTCATGCAACCTTACACTTATTAATAGTGGTAATAATAATAAAAGTGGTTACGAGGACAGAATTCGTGATAAGAGCACAGTCAACTTTTCTGTTTTTTTGCCGCCACACTGCTCAGTTGATCTCCTCCCACACTCATCATCGAATATGAAAAGCAGAACATATCTTTCGCCACAGTTCGTAGTGTGTCACATCCCCGCTCTCGCTGTGTGTTATCTTAAACAGGCCCCGTGGGGAGGACTCTTCAAATTCAAATAAAATAGAGACACACTAGAGCAGCCGTTAGAATCCTCGGTGGACTGCCCAGGACAATGCGGCTCCAGCAAAAGGCAATGTCAGCACTCAGGGCCATTGACGGCCAACACCTATTTTTCTCAGGATGACATCTTTATCGGCGGGCATTGTCATCCACTGGAGAAAAAAAAAACACACACAAAAAGACCACCCGCCAGTCAGCAGCGCAAAAATCAGTTTCCATGACAACGCTAGTCTCTAAACTTCCAAGTCATTTCTGTCACAGAAGCTGACATAAGGTGAGCTATCATTACTTTTTATCCCAATCTCCACCTTGCTTCTGCTGCTTTTAGTTCGACTTTTTTTTCGCCTCCTGTGGAGTTTGTCTTGTACTATTACTGCCCCTATCATTCTTCTGCAGCTTTGTCTCTCATTTTCCTTTCTTTGATAGCTATTTATTCCCCAAAGCTGCACCCCTGGGTTAAGATAGGAAACATAAGTGAAGAAATGACTACAAGTTAAGTTTCTATTCTCCCAAAGGCTTGAAGCAGGTTCACGACTTCAGATTTTTTCCTCTGTATTACTGGGTGGGTAATGACTACAATGTGTTGTTATGCAAACATTTGTTCTGCACTGGACTTGCTCTGGACTCTGCATCCCTGAGATGTTTTGGAGAGCTTTATAAGATCATTTCTTTTCATCTGTTTGCCAGGGGGGCCTCCTACTCATCGAAGATGCGTCAATGAAACGTTATACCTGGGAAGTTAAAAGAGTGTGTGTCTGAAAAGATATGAAGATGAGGAAGGGGGGCAAGAAGGGAGTTGAAGATCCTTGGGCAAATATTCCTTTATTTTTTCTCTATCCTTATTTGCCCTGCTCTGAGTAAATGTCAGACTGTGCTGGGAGCTGGCAGGAACAGCTTATTATAAAAATCTGAACCTGAAGCATCTTGCCCCTCTACGCCAAAATGCATCAAAAGCAAAATATGGAGAATAAGCCGCAGCCGGAGATATATGCAGTGCCTAAAGTGCCTGTTCCTGAAGTCGAGTCTTACCATGACAGCCTACATGACCACGAGCGGGGCAGAGGCTGTTGCCCACTACCAAACCTGCAATTACAGTCACTTGTGTCTTGCATGATGAAATGAATCATTACCACTGCAGCACGAAGGAGCATAATCTGGCCCGCTCCCAGCTATTCCCCTATGGGGACTGATTTGTGATCGCGTCTAAAGATAGACTGTGCATTCAATCAACAATGCAGCTTTCGGCTTTCAGGCCACCCTGCTGAAAAGCTTGAGGGATACAAGAGATCAATAGAGATAAATTAATTACTACGCTGGCAAATGGGAATTCTGCATGGCCAGAGCAACTAGAAACACAGAACTGCACGGCAGCCCACATAAACTAGAGATGGGATATATCCGATCCAATATTGGTATCAGGGGCCGATATTGATGTAATTCATTCATCGGATATCAGACTAATGTCTTGACTCTGACTAATACCACAAGTAATTATTGAATGTAGCACCACGTAATAAATGCTGTTTTCCAGTTATAACATCATGTCGGCACTTCTTTATTAACAATGGCAATGCAGACCGTCAACTAAAAACTAGCCACTTCATTCATGGATCAAAATATAAAGATTCTAAGCCATACAAAAATGACATTTACCAACATAAACCACAATGTTCTGAGTAAGCACATTACACATGCAGGGACTTACCATTAGGCAAAGATCAGCAGGTGCCTTAGGCCCCAAGCAAAACTTATGGTCAAGAAGGGTGAAGTTTTTTTAGATTTTCTAAAAATCTATAAACTAAAACAGCAACAGAATGCTACATTAAAGAGAGTCTCAGGACCTCCTCACTACTTGGACTATTGAGTGATCTTACTGTGTATCTGCAGAAATCATTCAGAAGACAGGAGCTGACTTGTACATAAAAAAATAAATGAATTAATTTTAAAAAAGCAAGCAAAGCTACTCCAACAGTGCTAAAAAAAAGGAGGAAGTGGGGGGATACTAAATGACATTACCCACCAAAGCCAACGCCCGCTCACTTGACTTCTGGCAAGAGATACAGAAGTATCTCCTGCCATACCACCAGAATTCAGAACAGCTTCTGTCTTCAGGCTGTGAGACTCCTAAATTCATCCTCAAAATCCCATTATAAATAAAAGTTTATTTTTATGACTTATTATTCAAGGATTGAAAAATGGATGTTGAGGGCCCCATACCTGTGTTTGCCTCAGGCCCCAAAATGACTAACTCTATCCTTGATATTACAAACATCAACAAAAAGTTTGTTGGTTTTGGAACTTAAAATAGCAAACTTAAACTCTTAGCAATGTATGATGGGAAAAGAGGGCCCTTTCTTAGCACTAGGAGTGGATTTTGTCATTTTGGCGCCTAAGGCAAAAACAGGCACGAGGCCCTTCACATCCCTTGTTCTCCCTTGTTTCGATCCTTGAATAAATAATATGCATGAAAATAAAATTAATTATGGTGGAGTGCTGAGGATTAAGCAGTCTCACAGCCAAGAAAGAAGGAACTCACAGGAAGAAGCTGCTCCGTAGTCTGGTGGTACGGCAGCAGATACTTCTGTATCTCTTGCCAGATGACAGAAAGATAAACAAGCTGTAGCTGGGATAGGCATTGTCTTTTAGGATCCTTGTGCTTCCCTCTTTTTCTCAACACTGTTGGGGCAGTGTCAATTCATTTTACAACAGTCTGTACACAACACAGAGCTGTTTGTTTAAATAAGTTGGTTTCCTGAATCATTTCTTCAGCAAGATCATGGAATACTGCATGTTAATGGGGAGGCCCCTGACAGACTCAATTAAGCTTTCTGATCCCATTGTAGCAATTGATTTTAAGAGAGACACAATTAACTAGCAAAAAAGTTATATATATATATATATAAAAAGACAACTTTCTTACAAAAGTTTAGGTGGCCCTTACTGGCTTGGGGCTGAAGGCAACTGCCGACCTTTGCCTAATGGTTAAGCCGCCTCTTACTCAGCACTACCTGCAGCATATATGAACCTCACAAGCTAGAATCTGACAGGACACCACAATGGAGGATGCCTTCACACAAACAAATATCCAAAGAAAAAAAAAAACGCTTCAAAGATGACACAGTAGCTTACCAGCCGTTATTTCACAGCTACCATATAAACTATTTTGAAAATGTAAATGATAGTTGTCAGAGCATAAAGCCAGTGATCTTTACAAATCAAGACTTGACTCTAACAATAGTATAGCTGTCAATGCCAAAAATAATATATATATATAAATAAAAAATGGTATCAAATCATAACCTTAAAAACAAAATATATTCGTGGACACCCCTACATAAAAATAACTAATAAACTGAAAAACAAAGTGAATTGGTGCTTCTCTAACATAAATGCTACTGAAGCTGACATCCGCAGTGCTACAAACAGGATCCGAGGGAGGTCCTGGAGTGGCCTGTGACATGCCATGATCATTTACTGCACTGCTGACATTAAGAAATACCCACTGGTTTGACGCAGAGGAGCAGCCAGTTGCAGGAGTGAAATAAGTGAGGTGTTTCTGCAGCAACGCTCGGATACTGAAGGCAATCGAGCAAAAAATAACACCGGCTTGCCAGGGAGGTTTTGTGTCTCATTAATGTGAGTGAAACTCATACAAATTCATGATATGAAAGCAATTAAGACGAGAAGTAAGCGGGATGAAAACAAGAGGAGAAAGGCCAGATACGATGAGCTCCTGTGGCACTTATCGCCACCGTCCACTCCCCCTCAGCTTGTTCCACTATGAGTCCGCAGCAGGGCCCGGGCTGCAAGCAGACTTCCTCCTGATACGCTCATCTATAAAGAGCAGCGGCGTGCCGGCTGCCCTGCCTGCCTGGGGGCTACATTTGCTACAACACTAATATGATACAGGCAACCAATGAATTCCTAAAGAGTACAATCAAGGGAGAAACAACCCCTGCCGCTCACATTGCCCTGGCACTTGCCTCCCTACTTACACAAGCAATATTCCAAGTTGTTGTTTTGCTTCCATCAAATTTTCCATTAAAAGTGGCATTTCATCTAAATCAAGCCCTTGGGGTGGGAATCCAGACAAAGACTAAGGGAGGTGAGGGAATTCTCACATACAGTTACGAGCACGAGCACCAAGTCTGCGCACGCAGGCTTGTGTGTACGCCTCCAGCACCTAACTGACTCCATAATCATGGAGAGTGCCATTATTTGTAGCCATCAGAGCAACATCAAAGCAATTACATGTGTCTCTGCATTCAGTGTGGTTATTAAAGCAAACAGCACGGCCATTTATCTGAGATGTGTAAACATCACAGCCTCCTCTCCCTCTCTGTCTCCTCTCATGCTGCCGGCTTCACACCGCTAAAATAAAAATTCATAACCATCCCAAAGCAAGGTGTGCATGTGTGTGCGGCGAGGGTGTTGAGGGATGTGATGTGTGGCGGGGCTGGGGAACTTCACTGGGGCTCACAAGACATGCGAAATAGGCTCCATTCTGCACTCGCTGCATATGAATCATTGTTCACTTGTCACATTGCCACTGGAGCGAGAGACTGAGAGGGACACCAAAGAGGAGAGGAAATGAGTGTAGGCAAGGAGGTATGGGAATAGAATGAGTAACAGCTCTTGACCAAACACTCCTCTTTTAGGAGGATTGAGTCTGGGAAATATTCGTCCCCTCAGGCACCCAGTCGCAGAGTTCGCTGGGACTCATCGAGGTCCGGGCTCTTTTAACAGTCGAGAACACGCTGAACTCCCCCGGAGACCTCACCACATTTTCCGCCAGAAATGAAAAACTAAGACATAATATCAATACTGTACGGATAGCCGCACACTTCAAAAAAGTGAAAAGCAGTCTTGCCTTGAAGCACGGCAGCTGCATTTAAGTGGCAGCTTCTGCTATTTCCTCACATTTGCAGAGTCCCTGCAATATCTGAACAACTGATGAAACAGTTAAGAAGAGCGCTAGATGCACTCTCCTTAGGAAAAAATATTACCTCTTGCCAAATGCAGCTTTGTGGCAATCAGCTTGACTCACTTTTGTCTATCCATTTTCTATGCCCACTTAATCCTTCTCAGGGTCTGTCCCAGCATACATTGGACTATAGACAGGGGAAAAAATCTGTGCAGGTTGCTAGTCTCTCACATTTACACTCACATTCACACATATGGACATGTGTGGTCTCAAATTCACAAATAACACTTTTTGAGAGGAAACAAAGGCATAAAAGACAAACAAGCAGATTATATAAACTCAAACTTCTTCTTCTTTTGGCCTCTTGGGGGCACCAGCTGTGAACATGCACTATACATCCTGTTATGACATGGTTAACATCATAGCACACATGGAACATCATTAGAATTCATTTAGTCGTGTTCTAGGAATGACTGAGACCAACTAAGATGCCAATATTCACTTTCCTTTTAGCTCTGTTTTGGTCTCAGTGCCTGGGGAAAATTTGCTTGGCGGCATGGCCTAAAATATATATCACAGTATATTAATTTTCTTAATATTTCAATATAAATGCCTCTGAAAGAGCAAATCGCTGATTTGGCAACTGCATGGCAGATATTACTATACTCTAAACTGCATTACTAGGACCTATTTCACATAGTACAGAGTAGGGCTGCACCATTAATGTCAATACTACTGAAATCACAATGTGTCCCAGGGCAAAATCCAAATTGCAGGACCAGAACTATATTGCAGTTTTTTGAAAACGGAAAAATGTGTGACAGTGTGGCCTAAAAACTTTGTTCTTCAGATTGAAGAATTGGTACAGACCCCAACAATTATTATATCATCACAATGTAATGATTCCAACTAACTGTATCGCATATTGCAATTTCAGTAAAAAAAAAAAAATCACAATATAACTTTTTTGTACTATATCATAGCCACTTGTACAAAGATTTTTCAAGAGCATTTAATGAGCAAAACGGAAAAAATAAAACAGAAAAAATACAAGACCTTCTTCTCAAGTATCTCTCTCTCAAGAACTTCTGCCCCTTGTAACCACTGTTGTCCAACATAATTTGCAGATGATCATTTTCTGTTGTTGTCTGTCTTTATAAACCTGAACTATGTCCATATAGGAAGATGCACCAGCCTTTTTTTCATCTACTCCTCTTTGTTGTGCTCTCTAGAGAATTGTTACAAACAAGCTCAAATGAAAGCTGCCTGCATGTAGTCCAACTGTTTATCTTAGTTGCCAAATATCTTAAAAATTGGTCAAAGCTCCAACATTATCGGTTCTCTTAATGTTTTGGTATAACTTGGTATCATGCTGCACAGTGTCTTCTGCTCTCTGTGTTGGCACTGATCAAATGCACACACACACACACACACACACACACACACACACACGCACACACACACACAGTTGTGTTTCCATTACTTCAGGGGACATAACATCGACTTACATGAATTTCCTGGAGACTTACTCTAACCCTTCCCATGATGTCTTCTAGCCTAAACCTAACCCTAAGCCAAGTCTTCACCCTAATATTTTATTTTTTACTTTATGACAACTACCATCACTCCTTGTGAGTTCATCATTTACATTTTTCAGATTATCTGTAGTCTCTGTTTTCCACCAATATTTTTTGCCACCGATACAATACAAATACTGATTAGTGCAGCTTTAAAGTGATTCTGACTTTACGTTGTTGGAGTTAACTGGAGCTGCCAGTTTACCCAGAACTTGATTTTTGAAACATTAAAATAAAATCTGTCCTGATAAAAAAAAATAACTCACAGCGTTCCCATTATATATACAATGGGTCATACGAGTGAATCACTGTGCTGTGCCGTCATAGCTGTGACAGTAGGTGACAGTATTATTTTATTCTCCGCAAATACTCATGCAAGGTCACACAAAGTTTGGTTCACATCACTGCTCAGTCTGCAGTGCGTAAGTCACCTACAGTGTGCATCCTTGAAACTATATCGAGACTGTGTTAAGAACCACTGGGGCGTTCATTTACACGTCTGTCGTGACCTTTACCTTCTACCTTAATGAGATTTCCATCGATTCACTTTTCCCAGAGAAAATAAATCAATCGGAAACTCTATCAAAAATTGACACAACACCCCTGAATGCATCAACGGTTATGTCTCCAACAAGTCAACTGCAGGTATAATGAAACATCTTATAAAACAGCCAGGTTATTATGCTTGCTCTGTGTGTGTGTGTGTGTGTGTGTGTGTGTGTGTGTGTGTGTGTGTGTGTGTGTGTGTGTGTGAGAGCATTTGGGTCGTGTCTCCGTATGTGTTCTGCCAGGAGGGGGTGTATGTTAGAGAGGCAAGAGGAAGGCTGAACTCTTCACCTGCCATGGACCAATTAGCCTAATCTTCACATGGTTCATTACAGTTTGGGAGGGTTACAGCTGCAGGATGAGGAGGATCAATAGGAGTTCAAGTTCAAGTCAATTTTGTTTATTTGTTTAAACATTCATCACAAGTGAGTCTGAAAGAACCTTGTGGCGAAGCGTTGGAACTGAAAGAAAAGCGAGAAAAACAAACTAGATCTGCACCAAGGTGAGCCAAACGCTAATGAATCTATTCTTGTCAGGGATGCAGAAAAAGTCAGAGGAAATGGAGGTTTGGAGTGAGGAAGCTCTCTAATGCCCCTTTATTAATTAAAGGATGTGTCAGCATATTCACAGACGACAGTAGCTATAAAACAAAACGCTCCTCATCAATTACACCAACTCTCACCAGAGCAAATGTACGGGAGAGTTGAATAAGATGAGTCAGTGGGAAATGTTTCTAGGCAACTGTAAACATCTGATGTCATGTGACCATGAATTCAGAAGGTACCAATCCTTTTTTTTGGTAATCTAATCTTTGTTAGTGTCTGCAAGTCCATATTTATGACAACAACATTGCTTTAAATGTAATTTGGTAGGTTTAATGTTGTTGTGTTACCTTGTTATGTAGGAAATAAGTGAGACTGTTTGTGTTATTTGTGAAATTACGCTCAGGTTTAAACTTGAAAAGTTGCCCACTGACTTGGATCATCTTACCCTGAACCTGGGGAAAATTGAGCCACAGGAACATTTTTTTTCAAAGTCATATTTTCAGGGCCTTTTGCAATGTCAAATAATATTACACATCCTGAAATGATAATAAATGTTTTTACAGTCTCATTTTTCCTTGCAGAGAACAACATCAGTTAAAAAAAACTGGATCATCTTACCCCACTCTTCTGTATACTTTTTATTATATCTCAGAAAATGTCCAAGCAGTATGCAGTTATGTGCTTGTATGTGTAGCACGAGCATCCACAAGGAAGTCCTGGTTCATCACGGTATCAAACTCTCTGTGTGTGTCCTTGTATTTGTGTGTGTGTGCGTGTGTGAATGTCTGATTAGACAAACAAAGGAATATTTTGGAAGGCAAACGAGTGGGAGCTCAGCAATTAGGTGTTTCAATTCCACTGATTGGGGATGACAGGGGCAACACACTGCGTCAAGCCTCACACAGTCAAACACACACACACACACAAACACACACACACACACACACTCTCTCATGCACACACACAGCAGAGAACACTTTGCTTCATTTACTGCAATCCCAAATTGGATCTGATAAGCAATTAATGGTGTAATTGGCCGTTGGAGAGGTTGTCTTCTCCCTGGAGTCTCACTGGTTCCACTGGGCGGTGGAGTGGAGAGGGAAGGATGTGTTACTGATAGTGCTGGGTCAATAGAAGAAGGAAAAAAAAAGAAATTCTGCAACTTGTTAGCAAGCACAGAAGAAGAATGACATACCCAGCACTGGGCAACCGAACTAACAAAAGATTTAGATTGCTAGACAACACAGGGTTGCTTGGTGAGATTTAGTTGTTCACTAATATTGTTCACTATTTTGCTACTCATAAAAACAACATAAAAATCATATACAGTAGAATTGGCTGAATAAATAAAACTAAAAATAAGTAATTTGCATGGAGCAGTGCTGAGGATGAATTGCTTTTCTTGCATCTAATCTTTCTAGCGTCCATCTTTGGGTAGCCAGGGGCCGTGCTAGATGAGTATTTTCGTCGTCTTATGTTATATTATGGCCAACAAAGCAACTGGGTGGTCATAACATGGCAACATGGGTGTGGGCATCTGAAGCTTGTCGGCAGTGCATCCTGGTAAATGTAGGCACTGCCATACAGCCCTGTGAGCAGGAGAGTGGTTGATTATAGCACCACTGAGGAATTTCCTGCTTTAATTGACTACATTTACCATCAACACTGACTGGACAGCCACGTTAAAAATAACAAATTTTCCCCCGAAGCAGACTCACAACCTGAGGGAAGAAGCTGCTCTGTAGTCTGGTGGCACAGCGGCGGATAATTCTGTATCTCTTGCCAGACGGCAGCAGGGCGGACAGGCTGTGACTTGGGTGTTGTCTTTTAGTATTTTTTGGGGGGCCTCTATGTAGCCACCTCACTTTACCAATATTATTGATGCCGGGTAGATGGGTACGAATGATGGGCTGCACAGTTTTAATAGCCTGCTGCAGAGTCCTCCTGTCCTGGGCTGTGCACATCTCCTTTTCTATTCTACTCTTAATCTATTCGGCTTTTAATATGGCACAACCTGTACAGAACGGTTTGCAGGCCTGAGGTAACAAGTGCCCAAAACAACAGCCTAGGTTTGGAAGCAGGAAATAACCTGACGCTGCTACATAATGAAGGCAATCTATTACTTTGTCTGCTATCATAAAAAAAAAGTCAATTTTCAGTTGTCCAGTTTGAAAATGTATTCAAGCTTAGACTAATAAAAATTTCACTTTGCCTAAATTAACAATGCACCATTTCTGTTGTCTAAAAAGTTACTCTTGGGTTTCTTGGGAAAATTAAATGAAAATCAAATCATAAAAAAGAGGAAATGAAGCATCTTCTTTGTCCCATGGCTATGCAGTCATTCTGTTCTTTAATGCCAAATACACATAAGAAACAATAACCACCCTCTGTTTCATATCCGCTTCTGCATATAGTACAGATAGTATAGACACAGGTAGGAGCCTGAGGTACAGAAAATATATTTCCTGTACATTACTGTTCCTGCAGCCTGCGTCAATAGATAATATGTAACCTAAAAGCAGCAATTTAAGAATGTGGTGTCACCCGACACATGAAGAGAGATTTGATTATCCGCTTTCAAATCATGAGCACACTCAAACCACGGGAGTGCAAGAAAATGGTGCATTCTGCCATGTTATCATTAAGACTCTTCTCAGCAGAGATCCACGTCACCTATAGCACTTTGTCTCACACAGGTTCGCCTCCTCCTCCCTCGGCCTGTCACAAATACAATCACAAATGAGGTCTATCTATGCCTCTCTCGCTCCCTCTCAACAAGCACTGTCCATTACAGGAAGTAATTGACACCTGCCTTGGTAAACAGAGGCATCTACTATTACCATCACCATATGTGTGTATACGGTATGTGAAACGAAGATCAGATGTGGAACATGTAACAAAAGGTTTAGACCAACTGGACTACCATTTGTAAGATTCAAGTCTGGCATTATGGTGCCATCTTGGTATTTTTGAGCCAGAACTGACCTAGCTATAGAGGATACATATCCCTGCACCTCTATCCTGATTGGATCTGACTAATAACCTGAAAACACACCCTTGTAGCAACCTGTCAGTCACCCCACTCTAAAGCAAAGCCTGCTTTGTTCGTCCATTTTACACTAAATGGGAACATGATTTATAAAACGAGCACCATGCTGTGTTTAAGGAGACTTGAAACTAATGTTTGAGGCCATAAACACATTAGCAAAATACAGTAATAAATCAGCTGAGAAGTAGGGTCATTGGTGTGACAGTACGTACAATCAGGGTGGAGAACCTCCCCCACACTGCTGGCCATTAGAAAGAATGCAGATTTAAGGCACTTCTGATTTGGCTCCATCCAATATTTATCCAGTCTATGGTTAAGGCACTTCATAATTAAAGCAGCAGTAGAAACATGGTGTTGCAACATTGCAGCCTTTGTGGAAGAGGACCGTCCCCTCTATGGACGGCTCAGTCTACTTTATGAAAACATACTTGTGAATATTATATTCCATTTCTGCCATATTCTGCCAATAAATCCCCATAAATCTTACAGCCTGGACCTTTCAAGGATAAAGCTGGTGTTATTCAAAAATAGTTCAGTAATTTCCTAAGTTAGCTGGGCACTGTCATTTTTAGTGGCCATTACTCAAACAGGAGTAAACAATGTGTTTGGAGGGGACTGTTTTGTTGGGGATTAATACATATTTGGTGTACTAGTGAGTACGAGTGTAAGATAATATCAAGTATCACGATATTATATTTTGTGATACTGTATCGTGATATTGTGATACACCAAAGTTTTATGGCAGTGGTGGCTGCCTATGATGGCGTGTATGGGACAAACTCAAAATAAAATACAATGTCTATATTTATGGTAATGAGGGAACACAGAATCCCATAAAACTGTAAGGCTCATGTGTTTTTAATAGTTTTTGGACAACAATGGAGCTCTAGAAAAGAGGAAAAAGCTTTGGCTTTATAGACTGTACTTTTTAGTAGGACATTCATTCTTGGTTTTGTTCTTTTAATGGGATTTGTTGACAGTAAGATAAATATAAAACACCGACCTCGTTCTTCCCAAATGCAAATGGTTCAGAAAAAAAAAAGTCCACTATTGATGGTGTATTTAGAATGTGTTTCTCTTAAATATTATCTGTTAACTGTGATAGAAAATTCACATTCACTCATGTATACTCATCACTCTGCACTTATACAGGTGTAAAGTCAGGTCTAAGGTCTCCATAAACCTTGACTCCACTTTGTTGTATTCTTGTTAGTGGAAAACTATTGAGAAGTGCTTATGAGACTGAAAGTTTGACTAAATGACATCAGCTGAAATATTCTCTCCTTCAAAACTGACTCTCTTCTTTGCTTCCATTTGCAAATGCTTGAACAAACCTCACAAAAAGACAGATCCTTGTTTTTTCCTTTTATTGATACAGATTTTCATCACATAATACTATAAAAATTTGTGAGCTCTTCTCTCCACAGCTGTCAGTCATGGAAGTCTTTCAGAAATATGGCGATAATCAAATCAGCTCCCCTCTGCTTCCTGTGTCATGGCCAAAACATAAGAACTGGTGATTGATGAAAGGTGAGCTGCAACATGCCCGGCAGCACGGGGCCATACATTCATACTGAGGCATTCTTAATGGAATTGACCTTGTAATATCCCCACCCCCTCTTTCCTATTTTTTTCTTTTATTACTTCTGTCCCCACCTCCTCTTATCCACCGGAAAAAAAACTGTCTTTTCAGAATGAGGAAAAAAAAAAACAAATTGCCCAAACCACAGATGTTGCCCCCCGCTGCAGCCGTACTGTGTTTCCATGAGTCAGCAGAATTATAAATGCACAGTTCATTATTAATCTATCCACAGTCCCAGGCGCTGCTCCAACTGGGAGAAATGTTTCTTCCCTACACGTAGTGAAGCCATCAGGTTCTCCCGCTCTCCTTTTCTCTCTCTCAATGTAATTAGGTGCCCGGCCTTTCATCAAATCTCTTACACACACACTCGGACGTGTGTGCTCCCATAATATCATATACTGTGCAGAAGACACACACACCCTGCTGCTCGTCCATGTGGGGATGCTCATGTAGCTGGACTTGTCAGATTCAATCCCTGGTAAGTAAACACAACACTCTTAGGAAAATGGTTCTTCCTGAAGGGCTGAGGTTCCACCAGAACCATTTGTGTCTGAAGAACCCTTTTTGAAGAAAGGGTGCATCTTTCTTTGTAAGACTTAGGGTTCCATTAAGAACCCTTTTTGGAAGCAAGAGTTTTTCATGGATTGTTGACATCTTTGAAGAACTCTTTTGTCAAGGGTTCTTTGCCCCATGATAAAAGAGGATTCTCAGTAGAACACCCTGGATGGCTTCTACGTGAAACTCTTGGACTATAAAAGGTTTCTGCTGAAGGGCTGAGGGGTCTAACCAGAACCATTTATTCTGAAGAACCCTTTGCTGAAGAGAGGGTTCCTCAAGGCTCCTTTGTGAAACTAGGGGTTCCATTAAAAACCCCTTTCATCCAAAGAACCCTTTCTGGAAGGGTGGGTTCTAGATAAAACATTTGGAATATAGAAGGGTTCTCAGGTGAACCCATTGGAATATAAAAGGTTTCTTGGTTGGTCACCTGGGTGAGTTCTAGATGAAACCCTTGGAATATGCAAAGGTTCCCAGTAGAGGCCTGTGTATGGGTTCTTTTTGGTACCACACAGAACCTCATCTAGGTACCATAGAAAGTAGTAGCAAGGGGTTTGGGGTGAAAACTTTCACAAATGGTTCTAAGTATAAGCCTTTATGTTGGGTTCTAGGTGGAACTCTCTGAAAGCTTTTCAAGTGGAGCCTTTATAAACAACTCTACCAGGAACCAAAACTGTTTCCTATGGAGACAGATCATAGAACCCTTTATGGTTCTAGTTATCACCTTTATTTCTGTGAGTGTAGTAAACAGGTTGTTATTGGTTGTGCTTGGGTGTGTGTGGGTGGTATTTGGGATGTCAGGCTGTGTTGACTACATGAGCCTGTGTCTTATTGCTCTGTCGGTGTCGTCATTGGACATTTATTTGTCCAACAAAACCAGTGGCACAACAAATTGATCAGAGAGCTGCTCATCCTGCTCAATCCAATAACCAGATATGTGGAACGCTCCCGTTACTAAACTCGATCCCGGCGGTGTTTCTTGACTGTAACAGCTGTAGCAGGGAGAATGTGCACACTGCAATAAGTCTATATACGCTCCTCTGTCTGTTTCACATTTTCTGCAGGTGCTGTCCACACACACACACAGCAACATGATGCATACTTGATGTGCCGAACAAATTCCCTTTAGCCTGCGGCATGTCAGGCGAATCTCCCAGGAGAAAAGAGGAGAAGGAACGCCACAGTCTGGACTGGCAAACAGAGAGAAGCCAGAAAACAAAAAAAGATAGAGAGAAAGAGAGATGCAGGGTAAAGGTAGAGCTCTGCTTTCCAACAGAGACATTTGACCACTCTGCTTTGATGTCCTCCATACAGGCTTTTTCTCTCCATAGAATTCCCTGCTGCATGTTTTCTGTAAGCTGAACCACCCACAGGTGTGCTGGCTGCATGTAAACCACACACAATAGGACATCTTCAAAGCTCAGCTGAATTTTCCTTTCACATTTACAAAAACGTTACAAAATATGTCTCCCCAGGAGAGCGTCTGTGAGCTTGTATTACACTGTGATCAACAGCAGGGAGGATGCTGAGTTAAGGGAGTGGTAGAATACATTATGGAATGGGACTGTTTTTTTGTTTTTTTTTCATGGACGAATATTCAGGTCTGTTGTGTGTGTGTGTCCTTCATATGTTTGGTCGCGGAGTGACCAGAGCTGGACAGCATTCCACCAGGAAAATTTGGGAGGGAACATTAGTTTTTTCTGGGGATATTCTTGCCCTGAATATGACCTGTCAGGCAGCCCGCAGCTCTACTAATCTAACTTTGATATTAGTCTCAGTGGTTAAGTCTAGCTACTCGAAAGCTTAACCCAGGGCAACAAGTCCACTCGGACAGAGTTCTGCCAACTTCTAATACTATTAACAGAAAATCAGAGTGACCTCAGGTCTTGTTGGTTTTCCTCTTTCCAGTTGTCAAAAATATTGACTTATCCTTAGCATATTGAATATTATATCATATACTGAATATTTAAAATTCTTTCAATACTCATTTGTGCAGTATTGATAAGGTCAGAAGTAAATTAACTTAAATGCTGCTGTGTTTAAGACCCTTCTATTATCTTTACCTATTTTCTAAGACTAGTCAATTAGGTGATTTACTAAGGACTGATCTAAAGAGAAATGACAAATGTCTCTAGAAGGATTATGTTTCTCCTTGTCATGTTACAGCCGCATATGTTTATCTTTGAATACTTTTCCCTATGGTATCAAATTTGGCAATAAATATCAATGTTTTTCTAGGTATTGTAACAAAGTTAGAAATTCCAGTTTTGTGACAACACTGGTTTCTACAGTCTAAAACTGATCGTATATTTCAGGCCAAAGATGCGTACTCTGATCAGAGCACCATCTTTTGAAATGTTACAATCAATAATCAAATGCAGCTTTGTCTTTTTGTAAACTTTTCAAGTAACCCACAAAGTTTTTCTTGGCATGTTTAAGTTTGTGAGTTTGTGTGAAATTGTAGGACAAAAGTAGCATGAACAGAAAAGTGCTTTATTATGTCTGTTATACTACTGTGTATAACAGAAGTAGCATTTTATCTGAGCAGATCAGACTGAAGTATTGATATTTTCATACTTCTTCAGTACCGCAATGTGGAAAACTATACCATACTGACGTTCAATATTATTGAAGTACAGAGCATATTTAAAAAATAAGATCTAATTGATCATTCAAGACCTCTGGTAAGTTCAGTCCTGGCTGAAATTTGGCTTGCAGCAAAACCAGCCAGTGTTCAGTGACCTTTGTCTGTATCAGCCCAGTGTGCAGACTGTCAGTTACACAAAAGATCCTATTTTGTGTGCCATATCTTTTTCTTTTTGCCATGGTATCAAAAGAGGTATTGAATAACTTCTTTATTTAATACTAGCTTAAAATGTGACAATGCTACACTCAACTAAAAAGAAGGCAGTTATTAATCGATTCTATTTTGAGTAGCCTGCCATATATTTGTAGAATGATACTGTACATAAAAATGGAAAACACAATTCTCCCACAGTGCAGAAGTGTGTCAGTGTGATGTCAAGTGCCGCCTTTGCCCAATGGGAGGCGACCACACACAGAGCAATTAGTCTCTTCTCATCCATTGTTCTACACACATAAAAGACAGGGTTGTGTCTAGAGGGGAACCCTAGATTTCTGTGTTTGGGTTATAAGAATCACTCTCACGCGATCTTTCGCAGGTCTGGGTTTACAATCTAGACACGACCGAGAGACAGGGAGAACCAGAGGTCAGGAGAGGAAGTTCAGCTGCCATGGGAGCAGAGAAGAAGAGCTGGGATGTACAAGAATAAAGCAGGTGGAGTTTATTGATATATTTGTTGCCTCGTAGATACAGGCACAGGTGACATAGTTTAAACTACAGTGAAAATAGGCCTGAGCGACGCAGCCGAAAAATCTATCACGGTAGTGAAGTTAATATAGTTTGATATCGCTAAATGGAAAGAAAGCAAAAAACAGTAAATAACATCAGTAGTTGTGCCAAAGTTGCATTGATTTACAAAACTTGTGTGTTCTTTCAGGGGTGGCGATGCTGGAAGGAGAACACTGACATGAAGTGGATAGTGCATCAACTTGTGGTGTAACAATCGATTCAATATTCAGTGACCGAATGTGATGCACCTTTATTTTGAAATTCCCATGGCTTCTCTGTGTCACAAAAATCTGGAGGAGTTCAGTCTTGTATAATAACAATTTGGTTGCTTTTTGTGAGATGACATAAATGTGATTGAATGTGTAAAATGTTAAATGTGTTATTTCTGTATAGCAGACCGTTGCTATGTATAACAGACAGTTATAAAGAACAGAAAGTTACTATGGGCGCAGTTCTGATCATTTTTCTGTAACTAACCATGTAATAAGTGGGATAATGTACCATGAGCAGGCCATTATTGTGAAACAAACCCTTCAAGAACATTTAAGACCTGTATCATCCCGTCTGGATTTATTGCACAATAATGACCTGCTCGCTGTACATTATGAAACTTGTGATTTGGATCCACAAACACCAGCACACGTCTAGCCACGGCCGCTGTTGGGGTTGTACACAGAAAATCACAGAATGTTTTGATGTGCGCCATTCTGCAGCTGTGTGTTTTAGGCTAAAGCCAATTTGCTGACTATCATTTCTGATTTTCTGGATAGCGTTCAAGGAAAATTGACAGGAAGGATTTGACGAAGGTTGCCAGATTCAAAGCTGTCACGAGCACACAGTGAGCACTTAATCCCTCCAAGCAACCAGGTCCCTTCCTTCCTCCACTCTCTGATAATAGTTACATTTGAGGTAGGAATGCTGATGAGGTATCCCACTGAGGAGGATCTGAGGATGAAACTGCCACAGACACCACCTGCTTACATGGCACGGATGCCCAGCTTCCCTTCTTTTATCCTACATTTTCCATTCTCCCTCTGTTCTTCTCTCTTTTAAGTCCTATCGTAGATTTGCAGAAGCCTCGCACTTTCCCCGCATCCCTCTCTGTTTGTTCCTGCCTATCTTTTTTCAATATCTCTGTCTGGAGGTCTGCTTCCCTGTCCATCTGCCTCCTCCTTTATTCCTCTCTCTGCATCCCCTTCTCTCTCCTCGTTTTCCTTGTTTCCCAGCCCCTCCCTCTGACCAGACATCTGAGCCAACAATCAATGCCATTTCATTCCGGAGAGGGAACAAATGGAATTCCAGCTGAGAGCGTGGCAGCAGGCAGCGAACAAAGGTTTTTTTTTTCTTTTCTGTGATACCCACTCCCCTTGCCTTCCCCTCGCTCTGCGGCAGACCCCAGCCTTCACCGGGTCCCTATCACCTCCTCACACAAACCCACTGCACATGCAGACCAGCCATGACCCTTCTGCCATTTACAGAATGTGGAGCCGTACGTGCTCGGTAACTGATGGAGAAGCTGCTCATTGTGTTTCCTGTAATAATTTCTTCTCTGCCACTGGTTAAATATTCTCATCAGTGTTTCTCTCTGCTGCTGCCTTATTGATATAACTGTTGGTAATATAGAAATTTACTTTATTCATTTCCTAATGCCCATTTGGCTACAATCAACTACTAATATAAACAGCTGTGATTCACTCTAATAAATGACTGTCTTGTTTTGTCTTGTAGGTGTTTTCTAATAACAATTCATGGTCCGTGCTAACCTGTAAATGCCAGGATTGGGTGAATTACCAGTCATTCTACATTAAATGCAGCTTCACTCCAAGAGCTAGCTCGAAGGTCAGTTCACAGAGATTAAAATGAACTAGTTTACATTCATTTCCTCTTTCGTCTTTTTTAAATGTGATTTTAAACAGAACCTCCTACCAGGAATGTTGGATTATATATAGTGATGTTGCACTGCGCAACGTTTTTTTTGCACACAGCATTAATTTGAATGGCCAGAATACTTGACATCTATAGCTATTAACAACAATTTGAGAGGGTTTTACAGTACAGCAGGCAGTAAACTTTAACACCAACATACTGTTGAAATTTCCAAATGGGAAATTCTGACTTTCCAGGTTAAACTGAATGCACCATAAAGCATGAGAACTGCAAGGAGATGAAGAGGGAAAGGAGACAGAGAAGAGGATCTATCAGTCTGTTTGTCAGTGTTAACAAAGCCTCCAGTCTGCAGTGTAGCTCGGGTCATGATATCGCATGATCAAGGATAGTTTTGTGCGTTCATGAACAACACTGGCTCCCAAGCTCATTCTGCCATGCTCCCTTTCAGAGCCTGAAAAAAGTTCACACCCCACAGTTTGTATCTATCATTAAAAATAATTGGGGATGGCACTGATGAAAAAATATTCAAAAGTTGAATTTTAGTCAAATAAAGGTTTGCAGGATAGAAACTTTTTGTGCTTGTTTATTTCCCATAGATAGATAATATTTCTCCCCTGGTCTTTCTCATCCCCCGACAGTGGCTCTGCACCCTGCCAGTTTGGGAACTATAGGCTACAGCACCATGGCAAAAGTTTACTGCAATAGAGTTATGTTTTGGGTTTTTTTTGTTTATTTTTTTACTTTGAACCAACATCATTCCAAGTCAGTGCTAGCCCAGTGATCAATAAAACTATCAGTCAACAGACAGGCAGGCAAAATATGTGCAATTGTTTATTAAAGAATAAGCTATGCTTTTTTCTTTCACTGCTCCAAAACCAGTTTGGCAGCAAAACAAACAAGCAAAAAACCCATGTGCTCCACATAATAAGAAAAAGCAGGAGCCGAGAGTGTGTCTATGTTCACTCATGTTTGTGTGTGCGTGTGGATGATCAATTCAGACTTGGGCACCTGTGCATGACAAACAAAATTCAATAACTCAACTCAAACCACAGTAGCAAAAGAATAAAGACCTTGCCTGCCTCTGGATCAAGTCCTCTCCATCCTCACCCTCTGCCACCTTTCCATCGACTTAACTCAATCTGCATTCCCCTGTCACAGACATCAGCCCAACAACTGGTACGTGACACCACCGTCATACGAAACGCTTCTGTTCGCTACACGAGAATCCCACGTGAGTCCAGTTTTGCAAGCTCACACCTGTCTGTTCCTGCAACGCTGTGGCCTGCTGCTTGAAATTATCTTAAAGTCAAATCCAGACCAGCCCAGAACTGTTATTAGAAGTTCTGCGATTGAACACACATACACAGTCACTAACTCGTCTTCTCAACGTGCTCCTGCAGCTCGCGATGTGTTTCCTCACAGACCCTGTGCCTAGCTTCCAGCTACCTAAGGCTAATACATTTTGACACATTTTACAAGCAGTAAAGCCGCTGACAACATCATTCTCACAGTCTCTGATATCACCAAATTTATCCCAAATGTCTGGATACTGGATTTTTTTGCCTTTATGTCATCCATTCTAGCTGTCAGATAGCTGACACTGTCAACTGAGTGTGTCAGATCAGACAGTGGCAACCCATTATTTGGCAGGATGTGGCGGTCAACGGTCGTGTTGTAGGCTTTTACAATAAAATCCTGTCGGCTGAGAGGACTTGATAATATTAGCGGATTTTAAATATTGCACATCATTTTCATTTATCATATGTGTCATATGTGTTATATTAGCTCTCCTTTAGCAATGGCAACAGCACCGGACCTTGATCTTTTTTATATATATACCTCTGCGACTTTAATGTTCTGTGCCTATATAGATCAATATAAAATCCCTTGTGTATGAACTTGTTCTCTGTCAATAATGCACTGCCTTCTCTCAGCCATCCCCAATCAAAATAAATCCATTGGTTTGAAGAACATATCAGTCTTTTATTTCTCTAGAACTCCTTGAAGAAAAAGGATTGAGAAGAAATTACACCCCTAGACACCCTGTACCGAAATACAACAGCAATGAGCACTTACCTGTAGATATCAAAACACGTCATTTGTAAATTACAACTTTTACTGACAAACTGGTAGCACTCAGACTCTGATTCACCAAACCTGCTTTTCACAGAAGCTCTAACTACTGTAACCTAAAAGTGCATCTAGAATCCCTCCACGGTCATTCAAAATATATTTATAGATAAATCAACATTTTAACAATGTGGCAAAAATGTAATTTCTGTAGTGCAGGGATTTGGTATCGACTTCTCCGTGCTGCTCGTGTCCACCTCTGGCTGCTGCTGTCAGTGTTGTTTCTGCAAGTCGGTGCGATTGACTGGCCTGTTTCTCTGCCTGACAATGGAGGATCAGAATGGATAAAATAACATATTAATAGCTGCCTCCCTGACTCACAGCACAAAGATGTGTTTCATTAAAACCCAACCGCGACGTGCCAACCAGAAATAGCACTAAATCGAAGCAGGAGAGGAGAGAACATGCCTGGCAGAAAAAGCATTGTTACAGCTCTCAGCTTGCTTACAAGATATTATATGGGAAAATAGAGTCAATCTTCTGCAACAGGCTTAGATTTACTGTCAAATAATATATTCTGTTTTTGTTTTTTTTTAAACTTCCACAGCAGGTTGATTATTCTATTATATAAAAATACAACTTTACAGCGAGACTTCATACTGTACCTAAAGTACATATAGATGGGTCCTTCGAAAACACTGTTTTCTTTTTTGTGTCCTGTGTAGGATGGAATTGTTTTTGTTGTTTTTTCAGCACTAAATGACTTGAATGATTTCAGTTAGGACATTCAATGGTTAAGGGAAAATGTGTTGCCGAGGTTAGAAGAAACCAACAATGAATGTTGGTAAGAGATGAGATGTAATCCATGGTCTCCAGCGCCATGGTCAGACACTCCTCTGTACTCCAACGAATCACTTTGACCTCCTCCCTGAGGTTCTGTGGTGCTACAACGGCATCATGCTACCTCTGCTTCTGACAGATGACGATTATTATACACACAACCAAAGAAGGTCACTTGTCAGGAAAATCTAAACATACGTTGTCTGTATAAGACTGTATAAGAGCAGTGGCTGTAGCGCTTGGGTCTGAAAATGAGGCTATTTCTCACTTGATTTATTGTCTCAGTAAACAGTTTCCTAATCAGTTTATGGTCTCGGTCGTTAATTTCAAGTCTTCTTCAATACAGCATGGTGTTCATGTAGTAAATCATGGTCCTATTTAGAGAAAACATGAAATAAAAAACGAATAGCTGAAAAAGAAGTGTATATTTTAGGGTGTGGTTGCCAAGTCATTTACACATTTGCATGTCAAGTTGCTACAACTACAACCTCTCAAGCTCCACCCGCTCATCCAAATATGATCATTTGTGGCTCCACAAAGTGTACATGGTGATGACCATAATGTCAGTGTTGATGCTCCACAAACCAATGGGTCTTTGGATCAAGCCCATGAGAACAAAATTGGCCTGTGAAGCCATTTTGACATATTGGCTGCACGGGGCACTGAAACTTGAGCATTTGTCACATTACACACATTAGAAAAATGCCCAAAAATCATCTTCCCCATCCACAATCACTGGAGAAGTAGCTTGAATAAAACAGTTAATACATTTTGAGCGTCACAACCAAGATGAAATGATCAGAATTTGATCAGCATTGTCCAATAACACTAAATAGTCTAGGAAGGCCATATGACTAAATCATTTTATTACACAGTTTTTTTTTAAAAACTTGACACTGATTGGTCAGTTAAGGCATTCAAAGGTCTGCTATTTCTGCATGGCAAACCACTTCTATGAAAAACAGTTGGTTTCTATGGACACGGTTGGTAGGATTACATAAAATCTGTAGAACAATAAAATAATTCTTAAAATAAACAAAATAAACTTTAAATGAACTTTTTGTGCATTCATTGTGTTCATTTTTTAGTACGGAGCCATGTAATACATGTGACTATGTATAAGCAAGTCATTATCACAAAATAAAACCCTTAGGAACCTTCAAGACCCTTCAGTTTAGCCTTGGAGTCCTGCATCATCCTGCTGAGGTTTATTTTGCAAGAATGACTTGATTGTTGTACATTATCCCACTTATCCTATTCATGTTTGTGAGGAACCAACAGGAGAGCATCCAGCTCGGCCAGCAGAAGTCTCAGACACACAGGAGAAGGGCTCTAGTGTGGATGGTCTATGCGCACAAAAATGTGAAAGCATGAGGGAACCTGAATATGTTTGTTCTGCACGTGAACCCAGTGAGCAACTTTCACAGGACTGAAGGTGGCCATCGTTGGGAGCGATATCCAGCTCTTATTGATACGTCTGTGGTCTTGACTATACTGAGTCCAAAATGGAGGGAAGCTATTGTAACCTATTAGCTGTGTTTCACTATCCACTTTTATTTACCCTCAGATCCACTGCACTACGTACAACTGTCCACTGTCCCCACCCCCCTCGCCTCACCCCAACTTCCACTACTGCACCTCACTGTCTGCCAGCTGCATGGGGCTCCCTCAGGCATAACCCTGCCTGGATGTCTGGCCAGCTGTGGCCAACACCCCCCCCCCCAAGCAAAAGAAAGAAATAGTGGTGGAGAGGAGGAGGGGTCTGATGGAGAAAGGGAATGTAAGAAAGAGACAGAGTGACTGACCAGCTGTGAGAAGCTATTTGCCTCTGTTGTAACACTGCACAATCTATCGAGAGCAAACCCGTAAAAAGGAAATAAGGGACACACACACACACTCATACACACTCAAACCTGCAAAACACAGGAGAGTGCCACATGGAACGGCAAGTGAACAATTCCAGGATGCCCGATATGACTGAATAAGCACAGCGAGCACAACGGTACTCTGTGGAATTATTAATGAATGCACTGACATTTCTTTTAATCACCATGCCCTGTTAGACGCTGTCCAGCACTGTGGGAGGTGTGAGTGACTGAGAGAGGGAGACAAAAAAGAAGTGGTAACAGATAATGAAAAACATAACGCATCAGCATACGGTGGATTGTGCAAAGGATGGCAGAAATAAGTCGGTGATCCCCGAGGGAAAATCCAGCCCCATGCTAGAGCAGCCCAGGAGGTCCAGCTAACATTAACACGCATTATACGCTAGGCCAGACTTACAGCAGGACACCCATCACATGCTGTTAGCATCTCTGCTTCTTTTACTCTGCTGAATTGAATAATCAGCTGGACTGTAGGGTTTACATCTATGCCAACATAAAACTGGTTATATGCGCTATACATGCTAGTATTCTCATCCACATGTAGAGAAAGAGATCATTTATTTACATAAGGCTTTAATAAACCCCAGTGTGATTCATGCTTCTGTGTCTATGTGCAGCTGCTGCATAGGAATATATTTAAACTCACTTAAAAGACATGCAAATCGCCATAGGCAGTATTTCTGCAGGTTAGGGCGCATTTTCATTTTCTTCTCTAGCTCCTTCTACCTTCATGTGACAGCAGCCTCCTGGAGATCTCATTAATAAAAGCTTTTAATGGCATATGCTTCAAATATTTGCATAACATATTACAATGGCCATGGATTAATCTGCTCCTTGATTTAAATTAGTCACATTCAGAGATTCAATTAAATCACCATCACTTTGCAAGTTGCATTAAGTGCAATCAACAAGGGGAATGGAAAATTACATTTCCTTTAACAAAATTTGCATATTACATTGGCACGGGTAATGTGTTCAGCTCCTTGGCAAAGAATGTGCTTACTTGGTTCCAACTGCTAAAGACAGCTGAGAAAACTGTTCCTCACTCCTTTGTTTCGAGCTGCTGTGTTTTTCTTGAGAATACATTACAAATGCATGCATTTTGTAGTGATTTCTTAGAGGGTTGAATAAAGATAGAGTGATTTTGTTTGTAAAACACAACATGTCCATTATAATTATGACATATATTTCCAAGTGTTGCCATGTCATGTCTCAAGCATTTATGGTGGAATTGTGAGATCATGTTGAGCTAGACTCTTAGAAATAAGGGTTCCAAAAGGATTCATCCTGAAGGGCTGTGGTTCTCCTCTACTACTACTATACTCTACCCTGTTCTGAAGAAATGGTTCATCAAGGGTTCTTTGTAAGACTAAAGGTTCCATTAAGAACCCTTTTCATCCCAAGAACCCTTCTTGGAAGAAAGAGTTCTTCAAGGATTGTAGAAATCCTGTCGTCAAGAGTTCTTTGTACCATAACAAAGGGTTTTTGATTGAACCACCTGGGTGGGTTCTAGATAAAAACCCTTGCAATATAAAACAGTCTTGACTAGAACCTGCTGGGTGGGTTCTTGTTAGCACCCTTTAAAGGTAGAATAATTCTGGATAGAACCCTTTCTGGGGGTTTTCTGGGTGGAACCACTGCACCATAGAAAGGTTCTCCTTCAGAGACTAGAGAAACCTTTCACAAATGGTTCTGGGTATAATCTTTTATGTTGGGTTCTAGTTAGAACACTCTGTTAGGCCTTTTCTACCAACATAGAACTGGCCTATTCCAGTTCAAGGACCTTATTTTGAACCGTTCTGAACATTTCAATCTAAAATAAATTGGTTCAAAACTGAAAAGCTGGCTCCCAGCTGGAACCAAAAAATGTCAGGTTTTCCTTGGGAACCAAATGTTGCGCATCATATTCTACAGTAGGCTGTGCATCATGCAACGCCCTCTGTTGATGACGTTCTTGATTTTACAATGGTTCCATTTCCCACAGAAATACAGACTGGCTCACCAGATAGCACTGAGGATGAATAATCTTGAATGGGTTGGGTTCAAGAACCAGAACTTTGTGGAAAAGGTGCCCCACAGACAGGGACAGATTCTAGGTAAAACTCTCTGAAATGGTTCCAAATGGAACTTTAATAAAAGGTTTCTATAGGGAACCAAAAATGGTCCTCCTGTGGAGATAAACCAAGGAGCCCTTTATGGTTCTACTTAGCACATTATTTCTAAGAGTTTAAGCAGGCACATAAATAAACAAGCGTGGTCTTATAAACACATTTGTGACTCACATGTAAGTGATAGGGCAATGTGTCATGCCTTCAAACATTCTGGCACGTTTTCCATAAGCTGTTTAATGCGCAGTAATGGTGACAGGCAAGCAAAAAGGTTGTCATGTCTCTCTGTCACAACCAATTAAAATCCTCATTCCTCGAGTGCGCAGAATTCAGGCCGTGCATCCCCAATCACCGCCGCCACACCTGCGCTTCTGATTTGCCTTTGAGCCACGCAGTCGGTACAAAAACTCAGCTTTCCTTCCCCTCCTCTCCTCTCACCTCACGCTGTCAGCTGGAGTCCACTCTTCACTAACATCACCATCCACAAAGCCCGCTACTCACTATACTTCATAGACAGCCGAGCTGACATTAAGGCAGATGGATTTTCTCTCAATCCGCTTAAGACATCAGACGCTGAGTGACTTTGTTCCATTTTTTAAAGAAGCATTTTAATACTGCTGCTTTCATGTCTGAGTGCCTCCCCACTGTTACAGATATTGAGTTGGTAGACTGCTGCATGACAGGCAGTCAGACATTGTCGAATGAGAGCGATGAAGTGCTTCCACACTCCGCCTACCTACTTTACTCTGATAGTCTTAATATCAAAATGATATCTGGTGATGAATCTCTGTGCAGATGGATTATTGTAGGTAGGAGGTTATACGTATATTATATGAGTAAGAAAAGAAATCTAATTTATGGAAGAGTTTGATCATATCATGGTTCCCCTTTTTGGTTGAGACCCCTCACTTAGGTTGTAAAACGTATTGATCTTTGATACTTTTACTAACACGTGTTGAAAATTACACAATATCTGTTAATTGTAGTATCCAATGTGGCTACTAAAAAAATGATCAAAGTGCTCAATCCAGACCTCAGTTCAGTCTTTACTGTCCTGTCTGTAATTTGGCTTGCAACAGAACCAGTGTTCAGTTTCTTTTTCTGTAACAGCACTGTGTGCACATTGTTGATAAGAAAAGAAAGAAGAAAAAAAATCTATTTTGTGTACCTGGGACTTTTTTTCTTTTTGTTGTGGTATTAAAAGAGGTATTGACTATTGTTCTTCTGCATTGACGTTTAAAATTCTAGGATCGTGAAAACTCAAAAAACTCATAAGAAAAAAAGCAGAATCCTGTTGAGGCCCCTTGTCATGATTCAGATCACTAGGAATGGTTGCAGCTCCATCAGAGTGATTTCTCAACTAAACTTCTCAGGTGGAAAGTGCAAAAGATACAAGCTACAAAGCAGATTTACTCTTCATTCTACAACACAGTGTTATATAACAAGATTAAGTTGCAGTTCCCTTTTTGTTAGTCCAAAAAAATCACGTTATATACACAAATTATACACAGTAAATTGACTGAATAAATAATAAGTAATGGAAATAAAAATAAAACAAACTATTTTGCATGGAGGAGTGCTGAGGAGGAAGAAGCTGCTCTATCATCCTACTGCTACATCCAGATTCAGTAACTTGCTCACTGGATTATTTTCAAAATCCAATATTTGAGTGAGGGTAGGAGGTTATATGTATATTATTTTTTATGAGTAGGAGAAGAATTCTAATGCAAGGATGACTTTCATCATATCTTTTTGCTTGTGGCTCCTCACAAAAAACAGAGGGTGGTCTGGGCTTTTTGTCATGTTTAAGGAGTCTATGAGGTAGCAGCTCTTTCAAAGAGTAATTTCACCACTAAACTTATCTGGTGTTTTCTAAAAGTGTTCAAGGCCCAAGAGAGGTCAAATTATCCAAAGACAGAACAGGGAAAAAGGCAGAGGATACAAGGTACAAGGTAGATTTATTCATCATCCTCCAACACAGAGCTGTACAACGAGATTAGTTGTAGTCCCTTTTTTGCTACTCACAAAATTATTGAATTACATAAAATTGATTTGCTGAATAAATAATAAATAAAACAAACTATATCACATGGAGTACTGAGGATGAATTAAGCAGTCTCACAGTCTGAAGGAAGGAGCTGCTCTGTAAGTCTGGTGATGCAGCAGTGGATACCTCTGGATCTCTTGTCAGATGGCAGCAGGGTGAACAAGCTGTGGTTGGGGTGGGTATTGTCTTTAGGTATGCTTTGCATTCATAATTTTGAAATCTTTTTCTCAATTTGCAATCATTTTTGAGTGCAACTTTAGCAGAACTTTGTTTTTTCTACCTTCTTACTCATTTATCATTTCACAACCCCCCGAATTTATCTTGTGATCCTTGGGACGGAGCTTGACCACCACATTGGAAACCCTGGATCAACCACTACCACATGCACATACAGTAAGCTTTTTAAAATTCAGTATTTGAACGGGGGTAGGAGGTTGTGTAATAAGTAGTGTAATATAAGTAAGAGAAGCAGCCTATTTTAAGGATGATTTTCCTCATATCATGTCATGATTTTTGCTTGCATCTTCCTGCAAAACAGCAGAGTGTAGTCGGGGCCCCATGTCATGTTCCAGATGTCTATGAACTGTATTAGTAGCTCCATGAATGAGTGATTTGGTGGTTTCAAAAAGTGTTCAAGACCCGGAGAGATTAAATTATCCAAAAGAAAGGATTGGGAAAAGTGCAAAAGATACAAAGCAGATTATTCATTATTCTACAACACCGCGTTGTAATACATAAGTAAATTGTAGTTGGTTTTTTTTTTTGTTACTCACAAAACAAAGATTGGGTGAATAAATAATAAGTTACAGAAAAAAACTAAATAAAAGAAACTATTTTGCATGGTGGAGTACTGAGAATGAATTTGCAGTCTTACAGCCTGAGGGAAGAAGCTGCTCTGTAGATACTTGTGTATCTCTTGCCAGATGGCAGCAGGGTGAACAGGCTATGGTTGGGGTGGGTGTTGTCTTTTAGTATTTAGAATTTGCATTCATACATTTGAATTCAGTCTAAATTTGCATTTAATTTTTTCAAAAGATGAATGCAAATTTAGCAGAATTTTGTTTTTCTTTTTTCTGACTACATGAATCATATCACAACCCCTAAGATTCATCTTGTGATCCCTGAGCTCAACCACACAACTACACTGGAAACCCCAGATTGACCCACTGCCCCATCCATGTACAGTAACCTGCTTACTGGTGGATGCTTTTCAAAAAATCAATATTTGAATGGGGGGTAGGCGGTTGTGTATTATATCTTATAAGTAGGAGAAGCAGGCTATCGTTAAGATGATTTTCCTCTCATCAGATCATGATTTTTGCTTGTGTCTCCTTGCAAAACAGCAGAGTCTAGTTGGGGGCCCTTGTCATGTTTCAGATGCTTAACAGTTGTGTTAGTAGCACCATCATTGAGAGATTTGGTGGTTTCAATAAGTATTTAAGGCCTGGAGAGATCAAATTATCAAAAAGAAAGAAACAGGGAAAGGTTCTCTTTTTGCTACTCTCAAAACAAAGAATGGTTAAACAAATAATAAGCAACATTAAAAATAAAAGAAACTATTTTGCAAGGTGCTAAGGATGAATTAATAGTCTCACAGCCTGAGGTAAGAAACTGCTCTGTTGTCTGGTGGTACACTAACAGATACTACTCTGTCTATTGTCAGATGGCAGCAGGGTGAACAGGCTGTGGCTGGGATCGGTATGTATCATTTGCCTTCATAAATTCAGTCCAAATTTACTTTTTTTCCCCAAAACATGGATCCACTAATCATCTCACAAACCCTGAGATTTATCTTAGGTCCCTTTGTACTGGGGGAGACCACAGATCGACCCACTACCACATCCAGGTACAGTAACCCGCTCACTGGTGGATGCTGTTCAAAATTCAATATTTGAAAAAGGGGTTGAATTCACCTGAAGGGACCATTCTGTATGTTAACTATGCTCCAGAGTTAATGGAAAAAAAAATCTCTGGAGCGGTTTGTGGCGGGGCTCAAATTCACAAAAGGTTCCTCTTCACCCCTCAAACCTTATCTGCCCAGACAAAGGGACTTTCTCTTCTCTTCCAGAACCTGAATTTTTCCAAAACTAATTCCAACACAGGGGTCAGCAAATCCAAACTTGTCACTTTCTGACTGTTTTCAAAGCAAGAGTATGGGAGAGGAGGAGGAGAGCAGATAGTGGGAGGCCAGGGATGAGGCAGTTTGTCTGATGTGAATGCGTTTTTCTGTGTTATCACTGTTGGCCTGATAACACACCGCCTCTCTCCTTGCTTTTCTCACTGTCTGTCTGAATAGCTAAGTCATTTTGTGTCAACACAGCTCAGCTCCGGAGTGAACAAAAGTCAGACGCTGTCCGTGCTGCATGGTCGGAGGTCGTGACTCCTACTCTCTTCTGTGGCCGTGTGGTGTAGACTCGCGTTGGCAACACCTCAAGGTCATGACCACTGTGGGAGGCCAGTGTGCCACAAGTAGACCGTTTCTATGTGAAAGAAAAAGACTTCTACTGAATCTTGCTTGTGTAGTTCTTCATTGATAGAAATAACCTCCCCCCCAAGGGAAGGAGCAGAATATTTTTCATACAAGGACAGCTCCATTACTTCAATACATGTAACACAGGCTTGAATCACATAGAGAGTGATGTATAACCCAGGCCTGCGATATTCATCACTCTGTCTGACAGCCACAAATCACATGCATGACTTACCTGAATCTGACCTTTACAGGTAATCAAAATTTCTCAATTTATAATCAAATGTAGGACTTGACAAAAGGAAAGAAAACATCAAAAAAAGGAAACGGTTTTTTGTGTCTTTAGCCTTGTCGCTCCCCCTCGTTGTGAAAGCGCAAGACGAAATGCAAGGAATAATGCAGGGATTAGGCTCATAATCAATCAAATAGATTAGAACCGGTGACAACAGTGCAGGCAGTGGTACCACATAGGGTCCGCAGTCAGTCGGCAGGAAGTGTTGAGTGTTTTGGCTGTGATTGGCTGCAGAAGGGGGTCTGCAGGAGAGGCACAGCACTGCAGTCAGTGGTACGTCGTAAATCATGTTCCCTGCTTCTTTAGATTGGTTTAAATCGAGCTTCTCTTTTGGGCCTTGACTGGGTCCCTGGGCTTATTAGAGCCTCACGCTGAGAGAATAACCAAGCTTGCTATTCATCAGGAAGGCCTTAAGAAAGAAAGCCGGGCCAGGCCCATTCATTCGGATCATCCATTTACGTGCATCCTCTTACACAATAGAGGGGAATCTTAAAAACAGTACACACTTGCAGCACTGCACACTAGAAGGCCTTTCACACATGTACTGGAGCTCTGCACTTATGCAGACATTACCAGGGGGGAGCGGTATGTGCGAATGCAAATTTCTACATAAGTGGGCCCAAACTTAACCCTGCCAGCTCCAGAGTCCAAAGTCAGAGTGAGCCTCACGACTGAATAGAGCAGGTCATGGGCATGTTGATGACTCTTTTCTGTTTGTCTGTATATAGCTTCCCACTCTTTCACTGCTTTGATTAATCTACACTGTAACTTATTTTACTTTTAACCATATTGAGATGTCTTGAAATGAAAAGCCTTACGTCTGTTTTTACATCTCGATGGATTTTGTGTTTTATGTAAAGCACTTGAAAATGGCCTTGCTTTGGAAATGTGCTTCACAAATAAACCCTGCCTTGCCTCGCTCTGCCTTGATCGTTTTGTTTTCATACAGACTATTTGTCGATCAATACCAGCCGACACGAGTCTCGTTCCTTCAACTTCATGTTTTAATGTGTTTATAGTCAGAGAAAGTAAAAACGTGTGTCCAGTTATAAAATCCTAGCACAACACAAAGTGCCTCTCCGACAGGCAGGCTGATACCCTCTTCCTGTTGAAGTCATCGATCACTTTGCTGTAGAAAGATGTTGTTTTGTTTTTTTTGTTTTTTGAGTAATTTTCTTCTTTTTTATTTCGGTGACAGTACAACTCTCAGGTAACAGCATTAACAGCATTCATTTTTTCTGTTCTGTGGCTTTAGCAGGTCCCTTAATTCCATTGCTGATGTGCTTAAAATGAACTTTATGGATCTCTGAAAGGACTTCAAACTCTGAGCTTGTAAAGTTCTTCTTTTTACTCTTTGATGCAATTTTCAGGAATGAACACTTCCTGATATAGGTGGCAGGAAGCATAGCCTTATATGATATTATCAGGACATTAATTATGTCAATTTACAAGTTTCATGCATGTGCACTCAAAAGGTTGGTAATTTACATGTTTAGGCTGTGAGCGTTTGCTGAATCTGACGAGACACACTTTTATGAACCCACTGTATGAGAAAAAGACAGAGAAAGTTAAGATAAGAATACAAAAATGTTCTCGTATGACTCTTTGAGTCCTTCAGGACCAAAACCTCACACCATAAGAACAGTTTCTTTCCATCTGCAGCTGTCCTCATCAACAAGGCTCATGACCCCCACACATTTCAATATCCCTCTATACTGTGCATGTTTCATGTCAAACCTTTTGAACTAATAACAGTCAAACTTGTAAATATTGCTTCTACTGTATTTTTTTTTTTTACATTTTTTGTAATGTGTTATTGCATCTACTTTTCTATTTATGCTGTTTCAACTAACAGTACTCGGCTTAATCTATATAATAATATATATGTTTCTAATACTATATTTGTTGCACCAACATGCCACACTGTAAGTGAAAACTTTCTTGGCAATAAAACCATTTCTGATTCTGATTCTGGTATTTCACCAGCTCATCACTGTAGTCACTGCCGGTTCCCGCTGTCGCTCTTACAGCAACGTTGAAGAGTCTCACTCAGGCGACAAAACTCTGGCTCCCATCAGGCGGATCAACTCTCACACATCTGCCTGGCAAGCAACCGGCATATATCCCTGTGATGGTTTAAAAGGGTCTTTGTCTGAGCACAACATGTCTGTAACTCAACTGTGTTCGACCTCTGAAGCTTGAAACAAAGTTAGCCCGCCTGCCGCACTGAGGAAACTACGCTAAGAAAACAACAACACAATTGAAAGACACAAACTAAAAGCAGCCCGCAGAAAAGAAGCACTGCCGCCACCAAGAAAATTCAGAACATAGAGATATGGCGTTACTGCAATGACCAGCAGCAACAGCATCTTTTTATTTTCTTTCCCAAATGTCAAAAAACTTTGCCAGCAACTTCTGCCTTACAGCAACTCTGAGGGGACACACAACCTCAAATACAGAAGACTTTTTAAATTACCATGGTACAACGTTAGAGGACTGTTTTGTTTTGTTTTAAATAGATACCACCATATACAGTATAAAGCAGACATGTCCAGGAAGAAACTTGTTCTTGGACATCATTCAAAGTCTTATATTCTCACATGAGAAGTCAAATGTGTCATCTAGGTTGCACAGTCAGTTCTATCTTTCGGCTTTACTTCAGCTCCACGTGTATAAGACTGTTGTGCACTTTTGTTCTACAAATAAAACAAGTGTAATCAATGAAGGCACCAATACAAACTGAAAATTGTAGCAAACAATTACCAAGCTAATAGCATTTTCTTAAGCATGAACTGCAGACAGACCCCAGCAAGAAAATGGTAGTGAGCAATTACTGCAAAACTACACCTACACATATTTGCCGCCAAGCACGAGTAACAACAAAAGATTGAGGCAGAACACAGAAGCTGAGAGGAAAACAACTGTAACTATCTGTGCCATCAATAGCATGGACGCTAAACCTCCACAAGCCCAACAAAAGCTTCAAAAAAAGACTGTATTCTATCCTGTTTGAATAGTGCCTCTTTTATCAAATCAATATACATGGTGCTTTGAACAAATCCAGTGGCCACATGGAGACACTGTCCCAGCAGGGGGGCCCTTCAATTCAGGGCGTTTCTTTAAAATGTTATTGGAGAGGCACACTAGTCTGTCCTGGCTGTTTACGAAAGCTTCTCTTTTCTCAATGTGTCACTAACAGCTCGAAGATTACTCTCTCAAATCACTGGGAGCGCATCTATCCTGTCACACAGATATTTTACATCTGATTATCCTACAGTGCTTTTTAAAAATAATTCGGTATCATTTCAGACTGTGTGGTGGTGGTGGAATGCTGGCCAAAATATTATGTTATAGAGCTTGATAGGGTGTGATGGTAACATGACTTTTTTATCAGCAGTGAAATCCAATAGCCTTAAATATCTGATAGCTCATCATGTAGCTGCAGCAACTTATTACGACGTTGCGGCCTTACGAGCTATACATAAACACTGGCAGCTTTACATGACTGACAGCCTGATTCTGCACGGTCAGCAGACGACTACAGCATGTTGCTCTGAGTCCCAGCAACACTCAGAGAGGAAGTGAGAATAAAAGAGATGATGTTGCTGAGAACCCACGCACAAGGGGATGTTCTATCAAACTGCCATAAGATGATTTCCACAATGAAACGTTGTAAAGGACGAAGACATTGTTGCTGGGTCTAAAAGTGGTCAATGACTGCCCCATCCCAAACCTTTACATGACATTCAGGACATTCCTAAAACATGCCATTTAGTTTTTTATGCAACATTACAAAGAGGACAGTTGGGGGGTAAACAAAGCATTCCCATATGTTCTCTGCTGGTTGGTTTCATTAAGGACTTATAAAAAATGACCACATACAGGTCCAAGTTGGTCATGTAATAATGTTCCCTATATCACTTCAGAGGGACGTTCCGTTTTGATCATTCTATGGTGGCATAGCACGTTACAAAGAGGACAACAGAAAAAACAGAAACACAATGTTCCTATATGGTCCCCTGTTAGTTGGTTTCATTTAGATCTTAATCAGAATGTTCAAATTAATCCACATTAGTCATATAATGATGTTCCTCATATGACCTTAGGGGAAGGTTCTTGAAATGGTGTGTCTTTTAAACTAGCTGGGTCATTCTCAGATGGTCCCCTAAATGTTACCAGAATGTCCTGAATGTTTCCTGAAAGTCCGCTAAATAACTCCTCCTTAGCCTTTAAATGGTTCCATGTTGTGACCATCCAGGAACATTACAAGATGATGTCCTTTACCCCATCAGGCAGGTTCTCAAAACATTTTCTATCTTTAAATTTCTATCTTGGAAGTGTCCTTACAATGATATCAAGTTGTATCAGCTTCTTTAACTCTGTGAAGAACTCAGCGTGACTTTGCAAATATAGTAGACTGAGTATTTACTGTCCTATTCAGATTAAACCTACAGATGGGTGCCTGTCACACAGCACAGCACATCATACACAACTGCCCACATTAACACCTTTTAATCAAATTCACTAATAACTAATCTTGACGTGATTTTACAACTACACACACAAGCAGGCTGAAGCTAAATAAACATGTTTCTTAAAGCGTGAGGGCCCATTGATGCAGCTCATATTGATTTTTCTTGTCTAGTTATTTCTCCCTCATGCAAAGTCTCTCCGAGCCTAACCTGCACCGCCTGATAAACACGGGCTGTCAATGCAGACTGGGGCGGTAGGATTAGACAGGGACATCCTTCAAAAGGTCTCTGTCTCGTTCACAGGGGAAGGGTCAACCAGAGCACCAGGGACAGCCAAGCTCGTCCTGAATCAGAGACGAGGTGACGGGCGAGGAGTGGCAGGTGATAAGCCTCACCTGGGGAGGGGCGCCAATGCCACTGTGTTGTCAGAGATAATGGGTTCAAAGGTAGGCCAAAGGTCAAACAAGAGACATGCATGTGCGTGGATGCAGTGCTAATCACAGTCACAAACATGTCAATGGTACACATACTGGCTGCAGAGCAGAAAGATATGCAGTACTGTACACATGAGCCAAAGGAAAGGCCTCTTTAATTCATATAAAAACACACACAACATGCATGCAACCATGCACACTTCTCCTGATAACATTTCCCATTGTATGCAACTGTAAATGTGTTTTGTTAATCAACAGATCAAGCCAGCAAGTGCAAACGAATTGGTGACGGAAATGTGCAACTGCTACAGATTTATCTTGAAAAATGTAAATAAAACCTTTGATGATATATTTCCCAACAATTATATTTAACAATGTTAACATACTGCTAAAATCAGCTTTATATCATTAGCAACATTGTTATGTGTATGTAAATAACTGAATGTGATAATCAAATTTACAGGTTATAATGGAAATGTGTTTAACTGACCCTTCTAAAGTTTTGCCCATTTGGTCTGTGCTCCAATATGAGTTGAGTAGGCTTGGTATCTGTCAGAACCTGAAAACGTTAAAAGATGTTGCTGTGGACCTGTCAAGGAACAACAAGTTGACTAATGTTAGCAAAATAGCTAGCCAACTTACATCAAGCTAGCTTACACCTAATAGCTAATGTTAGCAAAATGCAAACTAACTAGCTAGCTATTCATCATCAACTATTAGCTAGCTTGTTACATCTCATTGCTAATGTTAGCAAAATGCTAGTTAACTAGGTATCTAACCTATATTAATCATTATCTAGCTAATTTATCTGAACGCTAATATTAGCAAAACACTAGCTAGCTAGTGAGCTAGCATTTGGTAACATTAACTAACTAACTAACGCAAGATGTGACTATATATGTGTGGATATTACGGATCCCCCGGCAACATCTTTTCACCCTCTCCAAAGTTGGGTTTTCTTGTCAGTATGGACAGGTCTAGCACGTAGCATATCTAAGTACGGGAAACAGGAGAGGAGAAAGTTGACCGAGGTTCTGCTGGTTACCATGCCTTGCTCAACTGTTATTGGAGAACAGAGCAAAAAGGGGCAGGACTTAGGAGTGGTCAATTGTACTAGGAATTGCTGTAATTGTTGCCTAATGACAGTAGTATCATTATCTTCTAAAAATCACATCATTTATCACGGACAGGATCTGTCTTTATTTGGATCTCAGTGACTACTCGTTTTTGTGATTTCATATATCAATACTTGGGATTCTTTGCCCCTGGTTTTCTCCTCAGAGAACTCCCTTCACCCAGCATCTATCTTTGGCATAGTAGCCATATTTGGAGCTGCGGGACGAAGAAACAGCTGTAGTAAAATTTACTGAGCATTGTACCCACTCAGCAGTATACGCTGTGTAACATTTTCAGCCATTATGTCTAATATAAATTTAAAAGTGATGAAAGGCCGTACTATGACAATATTTTCAGGCCATTCATGTGTGCGGAGAGTCGGCAGGCTCAGCCACGCCTGAAGACCATTTAGATGCATGCATCTGATGAGCAGCTTTCATTGAAGTGAGTGGGAACACAGCACCAAGTTCTCTTAATACAACCATGGACGATCCGGCCCATTAAACTGCTTCTTTTAAAAGGGATGAGAGGAGCTGATGTAATTGGCCATCATTAAAGGCCACTCGACAGGGTGGCCTTAAATAACGCTGCTCATACTGTACTTCTTCTACTGAGAACGTAATCATCCTGCTCCAGCCTCGTCTCTGCGTTCAGCTCCAGGGTCACACTTGCGTCTTTGGTGAGCAGAACCCTGCCATGAGTTAGCACCTAGTTTCTGTTCACTTTTTACAGACCTAACTGTGAATGAATAACATTTACCAACCGACCCCGTGACTGTCACTGTGGCCTGTTGCAGTAAGCGAAGCAATGTGTTTCCAGGCGAGCTTTAGGGACGTCAGTGCGGGCGTTTAATGCAGTATGCCAATCTGCTGATGTTTTTCAATTAAACTGCATGGACGCGGTATAGGCAGTGGGCCTGCCTGCTTGACAGGCCAGTAATTATAGGTGCTCCATTTGAGCTATCACTCTCAGGTAATGGCAGACCTGTCACACTCACAGCTCATGATGATACACACATTCATCACCACTGGACTGTCTGGACCCTCTAACCGCACAGCATTAACACAACTTTGCAGCCATCACAACGCAGATGAACTATTAGTTGCAGAAGGAAACAGTCAGTGGCGAAAAGACGTTTGAAGCTGCCTGAGACTTTCAACAGCGTGAGACGCTGTGACATGAGAATGTGACAAATCCATTTGTGGTTGCCAATTATCGTCACACATCTGGAGACTGTGTTTTGCTTTTTTTTTTAGTTAGTGACAGATGTCTGCTTCTCTGTGATCCTCTAAGCTGCTTTTAGACAGATGTGTGAGACTATCTAAAATGTTTAAAATTAACCATGAAGACCATTAACACCTGACATGCAGTGTAAGAAAGTGTAAGAAAAAGATGGAAGCCAGATGTTTCCACATCTATCACCATGCAGTGAAGTAAACAGGTAGTATCAATTATGATCACCATCTTATCACAGAGCGCTGCAAACTGAAACATTCACTTAAAATTTAGAGATCAATATTGGATCTCATTTAGGCCGATATCAATATGCACATATTTCTCTACAGGTACAATGTTGTCTCTAGGTAACACATTTGTGACCCTTTAAACTCACACAATACATCCTCAGCTATGGTGCAATAAAAACAGAAGCAGCACCTTGAGGAAACTAAGCAGTGTTTTAACTTGTCACATGTCTTTGTGGAAGTCAAGTTGGATCCCTTTTTCCTCACATGGTTCAACTACATCCTTTCTCTTCACAAAAATGGTCTGAAAATATCTTTTTCTGCCATTTTACAATCTGGAAAAAATGGATTCACATTAAACTGAAAAATGTTACCTTGAACTAACGTCATAGATTCCTACCATGACATTTCTGGCATTGTGTATTTAGGTTTATATGCTGTTCAACCAATATAAGATTGTAAAGAGTGTAAAATGCATTGATAACTATGACGATGACAGCGACACAGCAAATGATGGCAACATACTGTTTGCCAGGAAAGACACAAACCAGAAAACAGAAAACAAGCATTTAAACAAACAACATCAACACAATGTGCCTCACTGTCTTGTTTTGAGGAGGATAACATGGTTTGGTTTGATAGTGTTGATGTAAATTTGGCTGAACTATACCTCGTCGTTCCTTCTGCTGCTCCACAGTGGTACAATGTTGCCTGAGGGTAACGTCCAGACTAACAAAATTATGAAAAGACATAATCTTTAATGTTCTTCCATTTCTAATGGTAGACATTTTAATTGGTGTGATAATTTAATATTTTCCATAAGTATTGCAAAAAAATAACAATAACTCTTAACTCTTTTTTTCAGTCCATGCCATTATGTCACAGTGATGCTTTAAGGTGACACACCCTAAAGTTTATCCTATTTTTTATTTCTTCAAATTATGTTTACCTGCTATATTTTATGACAAAGAAAAAAACATTACAAAATACTTGAGTACCATAAAACATCAAGTCCTGCAGTGGAATTAACATATTATTATACCTACTCTTATCTTATCTTACTGACAGATGCAAATGCTTTGCAAATGTAAACATTCACTGAGTAAAATAAGAAAACTGCACCTAGCAGTTTTTTTTTCCACTGGTGCCTGTTTTCCTTTGTTCCTTGTAAATTTGTTGTAATGATCAGGATGACGGAGCTTAAGACAGGCAATTAAATTTTGTAGTTTTGAAGGAACGAAATTTGGCTCCTTCTCACATGACAGATTCTCAGCAATCATTGGAAACAGCAGCTTTGTTATCTGCTTCGGACACATCAAAAAACCTCCACGCCACAGATATGTTTGCATCACATGTGCATAATTAAAATCTTATCTGCATAAATGTGCTCTTTATAAGATTTTTTTTTTCTTTTTAGAACAACAACAGCAGTGCAGCCAGTATGTTCTGCTGAAAATTTCCATTCAGATCCAGAATGTCCGCAATGTTTCGGAGCAGTGGGCTTTTGTTTTCAGGATAACAGGCTCAGCTCAACAACTGAGAGTCACAAACAGCTGATCAACTTACAGTGTAGGACTTGTTGTCACCTGTCAGAGTCAAAGTATAATGTTGCGCTGGTTTTGCGCTCATACAGGTACAATGTCCCTGCAGCCTGTAGGCCACCTGCCTGAGCCACGAGTCTGGAGAGGAGGCCACAAGAAAGACTCACCTTAACCGTAGATTGTATTTTAAATGGGATTCAACCTTTTTAATATACCATCTATGGCTCAAACTCAGAGCTGCTTTAAACGGCAGACTTCAGTCTGACATATTGCTCTTTTAAAGCCTTTATTGTCTAAAGCCAATCACATGCAAATATAATGTGCACCTCTGTTAAAATCGCACTCTGTTTTGCCTCTAATCACAAATTAAGTCAGGTTGTCATTTTACAGCACTGTTTTGTCTGAGTTTTGTCTGTTCTGAACAATAAAGTGCTCATACACTACCGTTTATGGGGTTATTCAGACGATAGCTGACATGCTGGACCAAGTAAGTAACTGTAGCAGAACAGAAACATGCATCCTCCTCTACAGTGCAACAGCTCAAGCTGCGAGATGTGAATGGCACAAATATGATGAACATGCTGTTTGATAGAAAAAGGGGATAAAGGTCCCAGCAATATTTTGTCAGCAAAATGAGTTGAGCGGCCTGTGATTATTTCATCCAGAGATGGATGTCACCTCGGAACGCAGACTCCTCTGCTCTGCTTTGGTTTTCTTGAGCTGCACAGCCAATATTCTCACATCACAATATACTCTCTAACCCTAAAAAAAAAAAAAAATCAAAAGTGGAGGAGGGAGGGGGGGGGGGGGGGGGGGTTTGAAAAATGAAAAATCCACGAGAGTCGGAGATGCTTGTCCCCGCAGAATCAGAGGCACTTTAAAGCATCAAACAGAAGAGGTGATTCTCCTAGCCGGGCAATTTGAGAACAATCAGCGTGAATTGTCGAGGTGCTCCTTCTCGCAAGACTGAGGCAATGGTACCATTGTTCATGTCAGCAGGACTAAACACGGCACTACAGAGCTCTTCTAGGAGGAAGGCGGGGAAGGAGATGCACAGTGGCCTGATATAAAGCTGATGGAGAACAGGTGGTGTTGGGAACAAGGTTGGATAACCCCTCCAAAAAAAACCCCCTCTCTGTCTCCATATTAAGCTTCTCACATTTAAATTGACCACAGAGCTTTGGGTCGATTGCCTCAATGATCTGCTCTGTCGCCTGTGTTCTCAGCTCCTCTCAACACTTACATTTCCACAGGCCACCCCTCAAGTAATCCATCACGATCAATCAAGTCACAAATAGCTATCTGACTTCACACAAAAACCCAATAAGCTGTTCGACGCATTCAACCACTGCACTGTATGTATGATACACAGAGGCTCCACGTTTAGAGGGACAGTGTTGCAGACTGAAAGATTTATATTCTCATCATCAAAAATTCTGCACCAAATGTTTTAGTACAACCCTAATGCCAAAATAGCTGGTATGCTGTGTAAAGCAGAAATACAAACAGAATGCAATGATTTGCAAATCCTTTTTGACCTCTATTCAATTGAATGCAGTACAAAGACAAGATATTTAATATTGAAACTGATAAACTTCACTGTTTTTGATAAATATACACTCATTCTGATGCCTGCAATACATCCAAAAAAAAGTTGGGACAGGGGCAACAAAAGACTGGGAATAGTACCATGACTGGGTATAAAAGGGGCATACCTGAAAGGCTCAGTCATCCACAAGCATGGCAAGGTTCACCATTTTGTGAAAAACTGCGTGGGCAAATAGTCCAAGAGTTGAAGAACAACATTTCTCAACACAAAACTGCAAGGAATGTAGGAATTTAACCATCGACAACCCATGATATCATTCAAAGATTAAAAGAAATCTCTGCACAGAAGGGCCAAGGCCAAAAACCGAGAGCGATTGCCTGTGACACCTCACCCCTCAGACAGCACAGCATTTAAAACCACATGATTTTTATAAAAGATACTCAGATATTACATGGGCTGAGAAACACTTCAGAAAGCTGCTGTCTATAAACACAGGTTCTGCATCTACAATTGCACACGGGTTTTGGCGCAAAATACGTTGTGATGCAGACGACGTCTCTGCTTATTTCAGCAAGACAAAGCCAGGACACATTCTGCACGTATTACAACAGCTTTGTAGTAAAAGAATTTGGGCACTAGACAGGCCTGCCTGCATTCAAGACCTGTTTCTCCTTGAAAAGGAGCGGTGCATTAAGAAGCAAAAAGTACGACAATGAAGACTGCGGATTGTTGAGCACCTGAAGTTGTATATCAAAAATTACAAAATGAGTGTCCTCAGTTCCCAAACGCTGACTGAGTGTTGTTAAAAAAAAAAGAAAAAGAAAAAAAGCTGATACAACACAGTGGTAAACATGGATTACAACAACAACAAGAAGGTTTTGCAAATTAATAGTTTTTATTAATATTTTATACGACTTCTCAATTTTTTGGAATTGGGGTTTTATTATAGAACTAAATATGTCTATTTGATTGCAACAATTTCCTACCTCAAGTAGTCCCTGAACTCGTCACATAATGGGAAAGAGAGGCCAGAGCCACGGGGAGCAGAAAGAGAGGAAGCTTTCACTATCACCCAATACCTCATTTAGTACACTGACCAGGGCATTAGAAGCTGTCAGACTGAGTTTGACTTGGGCAGGTATCCATCCACGTAGCACAGGATACTTCATTTCATCCATGAGTGAATGGGCAACAGCAGAAAAAAAAACTGGCAGAGAGGGGAGAAAGGTTCAGAGCCGGGCGGATGGAGCTCTGTGCGTGTGTGTGTGAGAGTGTGTGTTGTGTCGACATATGAGTGTGTAGGTGTGCTAAGGCAGTTTTATAAAGCCAAAAGAGAGCCTTCAGGTGAAGGTTGGAGGCTGACATCTGCTCTTTGATTTGAATTCAGCAGTGGACTGGAGCGCTAAATGACCATGTAAAGCCTCAGGCAGGCCCGCAGACATGATTGCATGTATGCATACTGTACATATAAAAATCATAGTCTAAGCCCTCATGGCTCTGTTGGCTGATTATGTCTCAAAATCGCTCTCCCTCTGAACACTCTTAAGGGTGCAAAGTCTTCAGTAAGTAGGATTAGAGGAGAAGTCATTCAACTACTTGAAGAAAAACAACTCCATTCACTAAATTTAAAACCTGCCTCCTGTAAGGGCCTCAATTATAAATGTCATGCAACCACTTAAGTACTTAAGATGAAAGACGGTATAAAAAGATGCCTCTCTTGCATTAAATGTCAGAATTTACACAGTGCCTAAAGTCACATCTATACCTGCAATGTGAAATTTCCTGTTTAAACAAGCAAGATTCAAGACATAGAAGCAGCCTGAGCTGAGCACAGAGACTGTATATATTCTATATCTGCACATGCCTTTAAGAATGCTAAGGTAACATTTTAAAATATACTCAACAAAAATATAAATGCAGCACCTGTTTTTGTCTGCATTAGTGAGCACTTTGTCTTTGCCAAGACAATCCATCCACCTGACAGATGTGGCATGTAGAGATGCTGGATAAACAGCATGATTACAGCACAGGTGTGTGATCTTAGAAAAAAGATGCTTATTAGGCACTGTACTATGGACATTTCATATAAGGCTACAGCAAGCATTTTTTTCCCCAGGAGGGCAAAGTCATGACCCGCTTTACACTGCCTCTGATTGGCTTACCCTCGTATTCTTACCCTAACCCTAACCAATCAACAAATCAGAAATACTTTATTGATCCCCAGGGGGAAATTGTTCACGTTACAGGTGCTCCCTACAAGGATAGAAAAATATATTGCATAGAGCAATAAGGAAAGAAAATGTAAAAAATATAGCGAGATGTTTAAAAAATAGTTACAGTAAACTATCAAATATAAAAAGAGCAACAAGTACTAACCGTTCAGGGGCAGAGTGGGACATTATCTCCCAGGAGGCCAAAGTCAAAACCTGCACTTGTCTTCTTCTGATTGGCTTGTACTCTTTGCCTTTGTTGGCTGGGTTGGTTAGGCGTAGGCATGAGGTGTGACTGGTTAGGATTAGGGTAAGAATATCAGGGTAAGCCAATCAAAGTCATGAGTAGGGCAGGTCATGACTTTGCCTTCCTGGGAAAAGAGGCTGGTATCTGTAGCTCTATGAGGAGCAGCCATAGTTCAGTCATTTTTAGTTCAGTCATTTTTCCAAGATAAAACTGCACATTTTAGAGTGTCTTTTTATTGTGAGCAGTCCAAGGCACACCTGCACGATAATCCTGCTGTTTAAACAGCAGCTCTATATACCACACCTGTCAGGTGGATGGATTATCTTGGCAAAGGAGAAACACTCACTTGCACAGATAACTAATTTGTAAACAAAATCTGACAGAAATAAAAATTTTATGTGCATAGAAAGTCTTCGATCTCTATATGTAATGTAAAACTTGAATTAAAGTTCAGTCAGAGGGAGCTACGTGAATAAATGTTTCTAAAACCTACAATATGTAGGCGAATTTCCTCCTTTAACAGAAAAATGAAAGTGTGGTAATTATAAGTAACTAATTAAAACAGAAATTCACAGATATGAAGTTGGCTGTAATTTTCTCTGCAATTAAATGTGTTAACAACATGACTTAGGGCACTTCACAGGTTTACCTTGACAGAGCCTCAAATAACATTACTAAAATAGCAGCCACTCATTATAAGTGTTAGCTATATCATTCACCCCTGCTTTTATGCCAAGCCGTCCCAGACCCATATTCCACTTCTGTTTGCTTCCTGTGGACATATACAGTTATATTCAGTTACAAACATGAGAATCTCTGAAAACTACAGATGGTGGTTGTCATGCCATACACTGAAATGTATCTGGAGTAAACCTTAACAGTCATAACAGTTATCAAAGTGCATGCACTATTAAGATGATCCACTGTGGGGCAAGATTCCTCACAGCTACTCCAGATTTATAGTTCCACATCTTATATAAGCAGCCAGGAAAGAGCAGACACACATGCTGGTTGGTTATCAGTTCCTCCTGTGCTGCAAAAGCCATGAAAGCATTCTGCCTTTTGGATCTACTGATGATGACTCTGGCTTCACAGTGTACACGACAGGTTGGTAGCCTGAAATTCTTTCAATTCTACTCTGAAAAACTGCTTTTTTGGAGTTTGCATCTGATACGAAGCTGCAGGTCCCACTGAGAACAGCTACAGCTACAGCGATCGTGGGATCTTCCGAGACGGTCTAAAAGTAAATAATAAATTGCTTAATGAATGTGTATTATATGGTGGCAGATGAATTACTGATTTATTGCTGCATTCTCTCGTCTAATTTAGCACGGCTGTATTGTTAAGTGAAATATTTTGCCTGAAAAGAATAGAACTGCTGCATAGCATTGTGCTAAGTGTATTTGGCTTGACATGGGGTCTTGTGTGTGCATGCTAGGGCTGGGCATTGTTTAAAAAATTACAATACCAGTACCAATAGTTGTACCTTTAAAGCTACTGATATCAACAAAGTACTTAACTGTATTATTTTTTTCTCCTTCCTTTGATACCCAACATGCCAATGGAAGTATTCCTGAAATAATCCTTCCACATTTTAGTGAAAACCATACAAATAGTCATTTTCTTTTAGATCTGGGGACAAAAAGAGTCAAATGCAGGTATCATTTCACTGGAGATGTTACAATACTACTTACTACTGGGTTATTTTGGGTGATACTTTAAAGGTTCAGTCAGTTTATATTAGTGAGGATGTTTTTAGACCACAGCAGACAGCAAACTGAACAACGACACACACCGAGGAGATAAAGAGGGAGAGACAGCTCGACAGTTCATCATGATTTACATTAAGACAGTGCAGTGACAGATGTTTCATGGAGGAGACAAGCGTCTATCTGACAGATACAGACAGATATTTTAGTCTTCAGTTTCTAAAACATAGAACTGTACAGTAACATCAGGATTTATCATCCAAAAACTTTTTATATCAGTCAGCACTTCACACACGCTCCCCCTCCCTCACTCCTCTCTGCTGACTCTTTCTTCTCCTTCATAGTTATGACTAATCAGCGTGGAGTAATTAAGTGTTTAAAAGTACTCAAATTGGACTTGGAGTGAAAACTCATGCACCACAGAACTGTACAGTAATATTATGATTCATGATCACAAACTGTTTAAACCAAGTCAGCACATCTGTCCATATTCACACACACTCTCTCTGCTGCTGTCCCTCTCTACCTTTCAAGAAAGGTGTCTTTTTAGATTCCAGATTGAATCTTTACTGACTGAACCGATGTCTCCACATTCTTTTTCTTGTATCACATTGTTGTCATCAGTGATAGTACACCTGTATGACTTCCTTGTTTCTTTTTTAAAGTACTTTGGGAACTCCATTATTGAGGCTGCAACAGCCGGGTTTTGACTGAAAGTGGTGTGGGTGTCTGTACAATGGACACTTGGGCATGCATCAGACTCGTGGTGTGAGCGGTACCTGAGCGAAATTGGAGCGGGACAGAGTGGGAGATAAGGTGACGCTCTATCCTTTTTAAAAAGCTGCTCTTATGTAAAGTTACAAAGCTGACGGCAGGTAAGAGGCTCAATATGTATCGTATCAATAAGCAGTTTCAGTATTAATATCAGAATCAGTAAAATCATGAAGATACCCATCCCCACGCATAAGAGGTTTATTTGTGTTTGTCTTTCATTGTGTTACTGACAGAAAGAGCCCCGTCCCCATAGTTACTGTTGCTATGTCTATCAAGCATTCCGTTGCTGCACATCACAAATGCAGTTTACGATTATAACTGTCAGATTTACCACTCAAAAGTGTCTGTTATTAGCTAATTAAGCTAACGTTAGCTCAGTGAGTGTGCTGAAAACGCCATCTCCAGCAAGAGAAAAGGATTCAAAGACAGGGTTTTACAAATGAGCTTGGCAAACATCCAAACCTTGACAGGCCTGCCGTACCTAATTACGGTTGCTAACGTACGATTGGACAATTGTTGTTGGAGGGAGGGGGTTGAGGAAATGATTAAGTAGTAGTGCTCTTTTATGTGATTAATGGATGAGAATATGTTTTACAGTGACAATTTTTTTTATTTATTTTTAATTAATCACTGTATTGTCTGCTTGTTTAAACTTTTACTGTAATTAATGTTGATTTTTTTTATTGAAGTTGGCATCTCTGTTCTTCTATGGCTGCTTTAAAGTGTGTACCATAATTGCTTCTTAAATTAAAAAAATTATAGGATCACTGACAAAACCAAGCAATAAAATAAAATCAATCTATGGCCTCACCGCTGCAGATCCCACATCCATTGTGGGACAGCATTTATGAGCCAATTTAATCTGTTTAATGCATCTTAACTTCTTCAAATATACATAAAAATGCTTTATATTATACATGTCATTGTAGCGTGAAGACTTGATTGAGGTTTCTCTTTATTCATATATCTGTAAGCCACTAAAAGACCTCTGTACACATGAGACAGGACAGTGTGAAACACTTTAATGGCTCCCTGAAAAGCTCTTGAAAACCTGGCCTTGGCTTGAACATGAACACATCTCGTCTTTTATCACACTGATCATAATGTTTTCCGCCCAACAAGCCTCCAAGGTGAAGGGTCAACTGAGGCATCTCCATGTCTTTGGATGAAGTTCTGTCTCGATTGGACCAATCTGTTTCTCTATTCATGTGCACCATTCATTAAAGGGCCTCTGATTCTTACTTACTGAAAGCTTACTGAGGAGAACCAATATCTTATGCATTTGATGCAACATTTACTGAGCAAAGGTGCCCACCAACGTGTTTCACCTGAATACACAGCCACCTCTCATGCAGCCCATACTCCTGCCAACACTGTGTGGCATCTCATTTATCATCAATCACTTCAGGTAAATGTCTCCAGGCACTTATCAGCCTCTTGGGTCTATCTTTCTGTCCATTTCTCTTAACATGTTGAAGGTTTGAGGGCTCTTCTTCTCATGCCACAGTAAGATTTAGGTCAGGGCTTTGACTTGGCAAATACAAAATACTAAATGCCTCCTTCCTGAGCCTTTTTTAAAAGATTTGCTTGAATACTGAGGGTCATTGTATTGTTGGAACACATTCAGCCTAGCTTTACTTAGAGCAATGGCCAATCATTTTGTTCAAGAGTCCTCATGTATTTCTCAGACTGTATGCAGATCCACAGAGAGAAAAAGAAACATTCAGACAGCGTCTCTCCTTATGTCTCTGCTCAACTATTGCTATACTGTAAAGATGTTCTGCAGGAGGGCAGGGTGGAGATTTTTTTACATACATACATACATACATACATACATACATACATACATACATATATATATTTGATCATAACTACAAGGTACCACTACGAGTGAGTACACCATTATTTGTATCTGTTCAACCAACTAAATTGTCTGCCTCTGTACTCACAATGGATGTAAACCAGACATGGATGGTGCTACAATCAGACGTTGGTGGTACTAAACAGAAGTTGTTAATTTAAGCCTGGTGTTGATATGGATTGATCAAAAGTTATTATTTATTATAAATTATAAAAAATATATTGAGAGAGATTCAAAATTGAGCTTTAGAGCAATGTTTTCTAGCATGAGAACAAATTTCTTATATATTAGAATTAGACAGATGCTATTTGCACCTGGGGTGAAATAGGCCATGTGACTATTTAAACCCCAGTGTACATGTGCATAGTCTAGCATTTCAGAGACAAGCACCCTGGTGTCTGTACGCAATATTGCTATTTGCCTCTGAGGTGGAATAACCAATGTGACAATTGGCACTCAGGGTAGAATAGCCAATGTGACTATTTACAGTTTGGTGTACATACGCTAGCATGCCAAAGACAAGCACTCAGGTGTCTGTAGTCAAAAATGCTATTTGCACCCGGGGTGGAATAGCCATTGTGGTTATTTACACCCACATGGCAGACAAACATGATCTTTTCCTAAGCCTAACCAAGTAGGTTGGTTTTCTAAAGCTAATCAAGTATTTCTGTTGCCCTAAATATAACCAAGAATTTTTATTGCCTCCTAACCAAGATGGGACTGAAAACTAATAACAATAATTAAAAACTGTAAATAATACCCCAACCACATCTAAAAACATAGTTAACACTGATTTCTAATTTCTAGACTTCTAATTTGCTACACTACCATCCTATTACCCTGGGACATGTCTCTAACCCCGCTCTCCAGCGGTCTGCCCCCGCAGCCTCTTATCAGCAAATCTGTCTCTATTTATAGCTTGACCAAGGGGGTCGGGTGTGAATTGCCAAAGAGCTGCCGTGTGTCTATTCTCCCTATTGTGCAAACAGACACTCTGCATGACACATGCAGTATTAGCTACCCAGTGAGGATTGCCCTTCATCAAGAGGCCAGATATTGACAGATTTAACTCTGATGATTCTCATAAAAAGTACATAATCTGTACCGGATACTCGCACAACCCCAATAAACACACTGTGTAATCTTGGACTGAACTCCCCCAGCAGGTCTCAGTAAATCGTCAGGTTTGTCCAGGTGCTCTGAGGCAGACTTTAGACCAAATCTGCTCTCCTATAGTAAAAGTTCTCCCTGGCTACCCTGGCGTGAATGCCATTTCTATTCAGTGTCCTGTTTATTATTGATGGATGCACAATGACATCGGATGCAGCAGTGTGGGCTGAAGGGTCTCTCAATCTTATACTTTTTTATTCTTTTGCTACTTTTAATATTTTGCTTTTGGCTCTTTGTGATAGTCTGTTTCCATTTATATATTATTTGTCTCCAAACTTTTGAATATGACTTTATAACCTTTTCCAAACGGATGCATTCTAACCTGAGGTCATCGTAAGACATCTTGGATCATGTTTTGCTTTTAACTGCACAAGAAACGCAGGACTCGACAGGTTTCTCATCTGTATTCATAGGACTGTCACACAAACTGCTACCCGAAAACATCATTACATAATCTGAGGAATTCTGAGACATCTTAGACATTTCTTTTTAGCATTCTACTTTCATCAGCCAATTAAAAGTCACAAATTCTGCACCAGCATTTATTGCAATTAGCATTCAAAAAATATTAGCAAGGCCCAAATGCTGGTGTCATCTAGTCTCATATTTAGTTGAATAAATTCATAAGTGAGAAGAAATGATTTGCAAGCTATCTTAGTTTTATCAAAAAATAAATGACATTATTAAAGAAATAACCTGACACCCTGAGCTAAGATGTAAAAAAAAGGACCTAATAACAATAAAAAATCTTGAATCAATGATTTTAAAAGTAAAATATTCTCAACTTTTCACCTTTTTAAAGAAACACTGGACTTAATGATTCACAGCTGATACACTGGTATTATCCCACAAGTTTACATTTGTTTCAAATGTCAAAATTCGTGCGGGTGTTTCATCAATGACGCAAATCCACCAAACACTGAGAAAGAAAAAATGTCACTCACAACAGCTATGCGTGACATTTTGATTCCTGTCAGGCTTGATTTGCTGATTTCCCTGACCAGCGTGGTGTGTCCCCCTCCGCCTCCTCCGCCTCCTCCGCCTCCTCCTGACATCAACCTGACAGCCACTTAAACTATAACCTATTCTGCCTCTGCCAGGAAGGCTACAGACAGGTCACACCCAGGTGATAGGTCTTAGTGCTCCATCTGATTCTCTCTTCATTTTTCTGCCTGTGTGCACTTTACATTTACTGACCTTCCAAGTCCATCCCTTCCGGCCTCAGACTCTGCTCTACAAATGCAGTGAGGGGAAACCAGTGTTTCTGACTAAGGTCAGCAACACAAAATAATTTAACTGCTTTCCTAATCACTCATCAGAGGCAAAAGATTATGTTCATAATCTTATTGACTGCAGTAAAATCTCATTTTCGCCCACTTCAATAGTTCATTTTTTAGTTGAGCTAGCAGCATTCAATGTTGGTTGGTTCATCTATCAAAATATTTCCACAGACCTTCATTATCCCCTTAGAATGAATCCTAAGGACCTTTTTCATCTGACAACACCAGCAGGTCAAAATTTCCCTTCTCAGCTGCCCAAGTGTGTGATTTCAGATACCATACTGGTGACCTAAGTGCTCATTCAAGACCTCAGTCAATTCAGTCCTTATTCTCCAGCATGAAAATTGGCTTTCAGCAAAACCAGACAGCACCAGTACTGTGTGCAGGTTGTCAGTGAAAGAAAGTAAAAAAAAAAAAAAAGCTATTTTATGTGCCTATGACATTTTTTTGCTGTGGTATCAAAGAGATATCGAATATTGTTCTTTTGTAGTAAGTCTTACATCACAGTTTAAAATGCTGGTATCATGACAACTCTGTTGGAGGATAAGGAGTTTCTGGTTATCTCCACACTTTGCAGACATTTTCTGTTGCCGTTCTTCTTCTTTGGTTTAGCTGCCACCTTTGTAAATCTCATGGTGGTGGGTCAAACACACAACAAGTAATCTAACTGTCACACCCCTATCCCAACCTGACAGCTCGCCTTTTTACACAGTCATCAATTCCGCTCTGTTACAAACTACCCCGCCGGCTTTAAGGCAGATCAACAATGTCCTCGCCAATTCCATGTTTGTACATTTTATACAGGAGTGGCAAGGTTTCAAAGAAGTTATTTAAAAACATATGATTTGGAGGATGTTTCTCTTTTTATGATCTGTGAATATTAGTAGTTTGTGGTCTGTTTCTTTCTCTTTTGCACAACTGATCTGAGAGGAGCATGTGACCATTAACAACAAAGACAGAAATAAATGTCTCTATGTAGGTGTGGAGAACGGGAAGCAGAACAAACAGATGAACTGAGGGAGAAACAACCAGGTCAGATGTGTGAGTACTAGTCCGCTTCTCAGCAGCCAGCCAGCCAACGGCAGGCTGACGTGATCTGCATCTCAATCGGGTGCAACACAGCACTTGTCCTCTGGCACACTGGCAGCTCACAACCTCCTCCAGCCCGAGCTGCCAGGAGAAAGAATGAGCCTCTAAAGCTTCAAGGTCAGATATAAGATCAAGATGGGGAATAATAAACATGTTTAAATTGACAGCCTTGTGCCCGGCCTGGACAACCATTCAATTACAGATTGACAGTGTGCTAATTCAATGCTAGATCTGAGCGGCTGATTGAGTTTGAATTGTTGCTGCTTGTGGGATTATGAAACATGACAGGCTTTTTATAAGGTGTAATTAACGCTCTGATTTTAATGGGGACATGACAGATATTAAATTGGTTTCAGATCTCAGTGTCGAGGCTGACTGTTAGGGATGCTGTTTAGTGTGTGTGTGTGCGTGTGTACACCATAAATTTAAGGCTGCATTTTGTTATGACACGTAGCATTTAGAAACACATCATCTATAATCATTTTCAGCTTATTTACACTACAGCTGAAATGTTTGACAAAGGCCTTTTGATTTTATTTATTTCCCTTCATTTTTTACGTAATAGAATTAAAGGAAGCTGAAGAAAAAATAAAGAATCACTAAAGCTCAGTAAATCACTCAGGGGATGTCTCATTATAAGCCACCAATGCTGTGCTGTGCTACACATGCAGTATCGATTACACGTAGCTGATTTGTGAGATGACCACTTCAGAAAATTCAAGAACAATCAGCGGGTGCGTTTTATTCAAAGCTGTTGAAACTTTAAGACATCCCTCCTCAGCCTTAATGATGTCTCTGGGTACCTAACTTTTGTATTCATGTTCAGCAGAACAGATTGCAACAGGGCCCAACCATATGGCTCAAACGGAAAAGCAGCTTCAACAAAAATTTGTTTTGGCACTGGCGTAAGAAAAACAAATTCTGATGAACACGGACTCTCAAATATAATTCTTTTTGCATCAATATTAAAATCCAACAGGAGCACATATGACTCTTCGATGAATACCACATCCAGTGGATTTGTACCTATGATGTAGAACAACGATCAGGACCAGGAATGGACAGTATAAACAGTATACAAGCTACACAGAAGCTTTGACTGTTGACTGGCAGAGTCTTCATTTTGCTTGACCAAAAAAGAAGGACGGATGGTGGCTAAGAGACTGCAGACAGAGCACATAAAAATACCACTTTCTTCCTTCTTCGAGCAATCTTAGTTCAATTGCTGCACCGCGGCCTCTTTAATGACTTTGCTTTGTATGTGTTTTTGTGCGTGTTTGTGGAGGAGAGTGGCTGCAACGTAACACTTAAAGCTGCAGCAGGTAGAAAGACTGAAAAACGGTAGATTTTTGAGTCTAATCTGAGTTTGGTTTCGTTTTCTGTGTCCTGAGCCCCTCCCACTAGACGAGCAGCACGCCCTTCATGAGTGCAAGCAACTAGGCTATCATGAGCGAGCACAGACCGACAGACATCAACTGTGTGTAATAAAACAGACACCTGACAGTAAAAAACACAGACAGAGGAGAGAAACTATATTTAAAAACACAAAGATTCAGTGTGAAGATAGAAAAGTACTGAGAGCGAAACATAAAGAGACTCTGCTCTCCTGCACACACATGAGTTCAGTATCATGACACAGAAAAGACAGAAAGGAAGCTCGCCACGGTCAGGCCATGGTCATCATGACGTGACCGCACCCCTGCGATATAAGCAGTCATAAAAATGCAACTCAGCAGCAACACAGTCTGACTCAAGCGGCCAAAAATGTCAGTACAAAAGCACGGCGTCATTTAGTTACCCTGTAAACAGCGCGACCAGCTCCTCCATGGTGTCTACAAGCAAACACGAAGATAAATCCACTTTGTAATTTTTTTGTAAAATATTTTGTAATTGTTCAGTGAATCGCTGCTGCAGAGGGGCTGAGAGGCAGAAGTAAAAATAAATCTACTTTTTCATCTCAAAATTTTCAAAAACAAACTTTGTTGTTGCAGCAGAAGGTTGAAGCACAAGTGAAGATAAATCCTCTTTTTAATCCCAAAAGTTTGAAACATACACCTTGAGCTCCTCTCCTGCCAGTAAAGTAGACGGCATCACAGTGACTCCGGTGTATTTTCTCTTTATTATAATGACGTTTTATAGCCACTTTTCCTGCAATAGTTTCCATCATTCGGCACTAGTAGCAGGAGTCCCCCAGGTCCTAAAAGACCTGTGATTGGTTTAAGTCTGCTGTCACGGGGCAGATTCTCTAAATGCTGAAAACAAAACCACAGAGGAGGTGCAGAAATCTGGTGCTCACTCAGAACAGCTGATTTACAATATGCTGAAAGATTTTTATTTAATTATTTCTCAATTATACCACAACGATGTTGCCTACTGGAGCTTTAACTACATAAAAACAGTAAAAACATGCTAAAAGAACCAATAATGTCAGAGCTTTGCCAATTTTTAAGATATGTGGCAAACTAAGCTAAACAGACTACACTGGCTTTAGTTTGTTTGTAACATTTTGCTACAGTGCACACAAAGAGGGCAGAGAGCAGTTTAAAAAAAAAAAAAAAGCAAATTTCATTATATGGACTGGGGATGAAAACAATAATCAGTTTCACAAAGAATTGTCCTGGTACTTAGCAGCAATGATTGTGATAACCGTGTTTGAAAATCTCACCATAAATACTGTTGTCGAGAGGTTTTCAAAATAAAATTGGTTGAAATGACTGCAGTGTGTGTATCAGCACTTTCTGAACATGTTCTGCACATTTTAACAATACTGCGAGAATACTGATAACCATGACTATTTTGGTCACTAATCGTGTTAAAAAATTTTCTCATCGTTTCATGTCTAATATGGACATAGACAGTGTCTTTTTGCACCCCAGTGAGAACAGGCACACAGCACACCTGACTCCCTTATTTTATAAAAAGCAACAAACTGACCATTGATAAGAGGTTGTGGTGGATGAATGGGTTAAGCACAAGACTTTTCTGTAGGATAGCAGGGTCCTGCCGTAGGAAGCTAGCCTTAGGCAAAACCCCACTTGGTTGGGTTATGAAACAAAATGACTTGTAGGTTTAGGGAAAGATCTGTCATGCAGGTCTAAATAGCCACACTGGCTATTTACACCACAGGTGCAATGTGTTTGCTACAGACACCTGGGTGTTTGTCTCTGCCATGCTAGGCTACATACACCTGGGTGTAAATAGCCACATTCGCTATCCCATTGTGGCCATGGACACCTGTGTTTTTTTGTCTGCCATGCTAGGCTATTTTACCTTTTTATAAATAGCCACATTCGCTATGCCACCTAAGGTGTAAATAGCTAAATTCACTATTCCACCTTGAGAACAAATAGCCACACTGCCTTCTTCAAACCTGGCTGCCAATAGCTTCTGCCTTAAAAAACTGACAACAAGCACAAAAGTCTTATCCACAAATCATGTCAGATGATAGTGTTTACAAGGGTGGCAAAACTTGATATATTGGAGAATAGGTTGTTGATTGTTTTCTGTTTATTATTCCAGTTTTGCACATTAAATGTTCTTAAAATAACTCTGCACCATGTGAAATGTGTAGTAACACAGTTAAGATTACAGTAATAGCTGCCATACAGATACATATTATTATTATCAGTGCTTCTAATTATACAATAATATAAATTTCAGGCCACACTAACACACCCTGCCCATGACTATGGCAGTGTCCACAATGGAAATGTCATATTGGATCACTACATCATCCGATCTGTCTGTCATTTTTTCTTCCTCTCTCTCCTAACGTCAACCCCTGCTGTTCCCCTCCGCAGTAATTCCACGGCAACACCTGAAACAGCACTTATGTGCAATCTTCCGAGACACATACCCCTCTTGTCCCATCTCTGTGAGCACCAGCTGTAGCTATCTCTCTGTCTTTCTGTGCCATAAATACTGGCAAATGGAGTGTACAATAGCCAGTAAAAACCAGCAATTAGTAAACCCATTTCCCTGAGGGAGCGGCTGTCAGAGGTACTCATGCCCATCATCCAGATCTTTCTTAGCACTTTGATTTTGCAGATAGAGCCAAGTGGGAATACTGAATACTGTACAATATGTGCTATTGTGTGTCTGTCATGTGACTAGCATGAGGCCGGATATAAGATGACCCTGTCAAGCTCTTGGAAGCAGTGAGATTTGGGGACCATGGCAAGAATTTCTCTGACTGTATTTTTTCTCGTCTTTTTCTGCTCTCTATCTTCTAACATGATATGAGGTGACACTATTCCTTGGCCATTTGACAGATGGCATTGTCTCAGTTCATTCTGGGTTAAACTGGACTTACTAGACACTTCTGGGGCCAAATAACTCTAACAGACACACTGCAGATGCACAGATAGAGACTTGGTAGACTTGGGCTAAGGATAAGAACAGCCCAAAATACAAAACTCTCTCAAAATAACAAGTCTGACTCTGTATTTTACTATTTAATAAAGTGTAAGTGCTGAAAAAATAATGTCTGAAAAATGTCTAAACTCTCAAATATTAATAGAAATGGATATTTATAAAGGTCAGCTGTTAAATAGATAGCGTTTTGCACAGTTGCCCTCTCAGTGTGACGTTAACGGTGTGAGCCTTCTCTCTCAGATGGAGATGCATTCACAGGAATGGTCCCGACAATATATTTGCTCCACTGCATCTGTCTATTGAATAAACATGCCAGAGAAATTATAGGTAATTTTCCGTTTTGTTCCTCATGAATTGTTAAGTCAGACATCTCCACATTGCAAAAAATGGAGCTTCGCATTTAAAGCCGCTTCAGTCAAGTAGCAAGCGGAGCATACGACACAATCGAGCTGATAACTGAGTTTCTTGGCCTATTGACTCACATTCAAACCACATTCAAAGGGCCGTGATATAGTTTTCTTTCTTTCGTTTTTACGCAGTTCTTCTCACACACCAACTGTCTGACAACGTTCAGCCTTCAGGAGCAAGGCTGGATACCAAACTCTGTATTTTTAAGGATGCCAACTGAGTTACGTTGGTAATGCTGAGTTCCAACTCATGTTAAATCAATCAGTGTGAAATTTCAGTATGTGGGAGCACATCTGGGTGACAGAGTAATAGGAAGTATATGTGGTTACACTTTTCAAAACTTGATGCAGACAACACTCCCTGCAATGTTTGAAATGTGAAATGCGAAGCTGGCCAGAGCAACCCTTCAAACCAAACACAAAATACTGTATATCTAAAATCTAAAGAGTGCATGCCTGCACACAGCACCTCAACAGTGTAACATAACAAAAAAACTTCCATTCAGGCATTGAGAACTTCATCAACATCTTCAGATGATTAATGAACTCGTGCAATAAGTTGTTGTTAGCACGGTCACCTCACAGCAAGAAGGCTCTGAGTTCAGCCGCCTGGGAGGCTGGGTGGATCTGTGGCAGGGGCAGCGACTCTCTGTGCGTGAGTCTGCATGTTTTCCCCACGTCTGTGTGGGTTTTCTCCAAGCATCCAGCTTCCAGTCCAAAGACATGCAGCTTAATAGGTTAACTGGAGACTCGCCCGTGGGTGTGAATATGAGTGTGAATGTCTCTGTGTGTCAGCTCTGTGATGAACTGGTGACTTGTCCAATGGCAGCTGAGATAGGCTCCAGCCCCCCTGCGACCCTTCAAGGACAAGCGGCTGAAATTTTCTAATATAGCAAAAAATAAGCTCTGTGGCAAACACAAGTGTATGATACTTACACGTGTTCTGTTCAAGATAGATAGAAGATAATATTCACTGACAAACACCACTTGTATGATTTTTGAACCATAAATGCAATAAAAAGTAAATAACATTAGGGAATTAACTAACAACACCACAGTCGTGAGACTCAGCTTGAATCCACAACAACCACTGCAGTCTCATTCAGCTGTTTGTTAGTGTAATTTAAATGCTTCAAAATTCACAAGCAGAGCATTCACTGACGTATTTTATGTCATAGAATAAAACTTCAAAATCTCTTATACTTTATACCAGCTATCTAACCAAAAACCCAATCAAAAACCCACTGCTCCCAGTGCAACTATGCTAACTCACTTGTGTGTTTCAGCAGGACTCTATGTATGCGGAGATATTACAGAATGCACTACGACTTTATCAACAACAATAACATAACATGAAGGATATCACATGTGCTTCCTCCGAGACACAAACAACAGCATTAAATGTCAGATTGACAGGCTACAGGTTGTAAGGAGGGGTTTGGGAGGTGCATAGGGATTTTATTCCATGTGGTGTGTAAAATGCTTGAAATAAATAACAATATTAAAAGTGATGAGTTTGGAAATGACATACTGTTTTTACAGAGACAGTAAAGTAACAAAAAGGTACCATTTGGTATCAATACCAAACTCCAGGTATCGGCATCAGTACTTTAGGGGTTTAAATGTGAAGGGTAGTCAGCCTTGTTCAGAAGTAAAGTGAACAACCATACAGCCTGTCTGAAATCTGAACTGTCAGTTAATTTGCCACCACGTCATGACAGCATAGCTGATCAGATGCCATATTAGATCACACAGACTGGAAAAGAAACTAATCTGCATCCTTGTGATGGACCCTCGGACGAGACAGATTAACCTTAAAACCATCCCGCTGGAATGTGAGGAAGAAGAGGAGGAGGAGGTCTCACTAGGCCTCCACCACTCTGAAGAGTTGCATCCATTTTCTCTGGAGGGTTCATGGCTGCGGGGCTGCGGCTTGTCAAAAACAATTACATCCTTTGGTCTCTGGGAGGGCTTCCTCTTAATTTGAACTGATAAGCATCTACTTGCATATTAGCAGCGAGGCCCAGCGGTCATCCTGCTCCCCACAGATAATGGACTGGGCTGGCAAACAGCATTTGTCAGGGACAGCCACTTACCTGGGTCGTGCACGACATGCTGAGCAATGCTAATAATAGCCACTCAGCCAGACTAGCAGTTAGCCGGCCGCGAACCCCCAACCCCGCGGCTGGCCAATCAATAGTCATTTACTCTCACTCTCCTTTCAAGTCAACAGAGAAAAAGATGTATTACTGAACCCCCTTTCTGTTTCTTTAAGGCTGGATGGTGAAAAAATTACTTTTTAGTGCCCTCTGCTTGATGAAGTTGCTCAACTGTTGGAACCTGGCAGCTTTTCTTGAGCATGAATGTTGATGTGAAACTTGCATGTTTGATAATAACTCCATGTGGAAATCCAATATAGGTTTACAGAAGCATGATGAGAGTAAAATTGCATTCAAGAGCTTGAGGGAAATATGATAATAAAACATTGTATTTCTCTTCATCTGGCAGCAGTTTATTTATGCGCCATGGGCGGCATAAGACTTGTAATATCCTGGCAAAGTAACTAACGTCCATCTAATACAGCTGATGTGTTTTCACCTCCCCGCCCCATGTCGCGCCTGACTATAAGGCACGACATTATTACATTGAAAAAGTGGGTAATTTTGATGGATGGACAGATATATGGACACAGAGTGGGGACAGAGAGAGGCTGCGAACAAGAACGGAAGAAATTATGGAGGAGGGCTGCCTGGCTAACTAATGGTAAGATGGATATCCAGCCAGAGCGATTGTGATGAGCACAGTGAGCATCGTGGCAAGGAGGCAGAGATAGAGGGAGAAGCTGGAGAAACAAACACTGAAGTCTGGAGGAAAAAGACAGTGTGATTAATTCCTGTTCATCATCTCCACTCATGCAGCACACGAGCAATAATGGCATTCATTTGGCTGGCAAGTCCGCCTGAGCGGGACGCTGTTTCCTTATGGCCGCAGGTTGGCATTAGCCCAGCACACTTATATCATTAAATCACTCATTAGTGGCGGAATAAACGACATAATTCGATTTACGGAGCCAGTATCACTCCCCCAGCAAACAGGTGAGTTGCACAAATACAATTACATGGTAACAATGACTTCAGGGTGGCGGAAACTATCAAGGGAACCCGTCGGCTCTCTTCGTGCATAAATGCACATTGACATTTACAGGAAGATCCAGAGTAGCTCAGCTCATACATGTGTGCATTCAAATTCTCTCTCTTATTTGTATCATATGGGACTTCATTGTGAACAAGAATACAGCTGTCGACATTGATCTGCAAGGGCGTGGATCTCAATACAGCTGATCTCAGTACAGACGGGGACGGTGGTATTCAATTGGACCCACTGTTAAACCAAACTCTGTTCTAAAGTCAGGTGTTTTATGGTAGGGCCATATTTTTTCACAGGAAAAACTTTAATTACACCATCACTAACACTCTTTTCTGGTTCACTGTGATCTACATGCACAGTCGGCACACATCATTTACTCTGTAATATCATTAACTAACCTGTGATGAAGTGTTTGCCATAGACATATGCTATACATACTGACTGGTCCAGTACTGGAGAGCTTGTTTTCACCCAATGAAAGTGATGTAGGCAGTTCATACACCACTCATAGGATAGATATGGGACAAAACTTTCAACAAGTGTTTATGTGTGAATTATTTCAATTATATGTTTCAATTATATATTATGTGGCAATACAATATGTATCACAATACAGGGGTTAAAATTCAATATATTATGATAGATTGCAAAACTGTAAGCAAGGGGATAAATTACTATATTTAATATAGTTTTAGGAGAACTGTCAAAGTATTAAGAACACACCACCACAAGCATAAAATCAGAGTTTAAAAAGTTTACTTTTTTATGCAATCAGAACAGTGAAGATGAAGAACAAAACTGCTATTTAGTGGTCGAGGGTTTAAACGCAGCACAAAATGAACAGCTATCATGAATCTTTGCATGTATTACGATATCACGATACAGTGTTTTGAGAATCAATACTGTATCACAAACCATAACACTGTGATACTCAAGAGTATCAATATTTCTTTCACCCCTAGTGAACACATCCCCTCTGCCCCCCTCCCCACCCGGGATCACACCCAAGTTGATTTGTATAATTCTCTGCAGGCCAAAGACCATTTGATTCATCTCTGCTGTTAGGCTGACCAAAGCCTTCAAAATATGTATGACATACATGACAAATCAAAACAACAGCAAAGGTTACAAAGGCCAACTGCTTGTCGTGTTGAATGAATAAAAAAAGCTGAGAACAGCACAAGCTGGTCAAATGTGTTTGTGTGTCTGTGTGACTCCCTGACAGCCCCGTTTTCATATTAAATGTGTTAAGTTTCACTGCTGGGCCTCAGAAAGCCATTTGCCAGAGACAGTTAGATCAAAGCAAACAGAGCTGATGCCATAAGCAGTTAGAGCCGCAGTACGGCAGACAGTCCATGAGCCATCACCTCTGTTAAAGAAAGACAGAGAGAACAAAAAACTGAAGACAGAGACAAAGAAGTGAAGGAGAGAAGGACACTGAGGCTGGATTTTGTGTTTGCACACTGCTAAGCGTCTTAAATGGAATCTGTTTTGTCATTCTGTTTGTCTTCAACTAAATGCATGCGTATCTAAATATGTCACCGAGAATGAATAATGCGTGCACACTGCTGCCTTTGTGCAGTGGAATATTACTCCAGCAAAGTATAATACTTGGGTTCGAATACATATTCAAACTAAGTGACTCAGGAATCCAGTGTAATGCGAGGGGGGATTTGGATACATTCCAAACAGCCTTTACTCATTTGCATCTCAATGGACGTTGCCATTAGTATGGTAAATATGCTGTAACACATGATAAGCACATTTAAGAGGGAACACGCACCAAATTAGGATCGAGATAGCTATGCAGTATGTAACACAAAGAAAGTTGCTCTCTCCTGCACAAGCAAGCAGACACACAAACCAAGTAAAGCTTGCAGAAGCCTTTTGTACCTGTATTTCATCCTGGTCCTGAGGGGCATTTGCCTCCCCTCTGTGTAAGCAAAACTGACATCCTTTATAAAAGATTTATGAGCCAAAGATGCAAACGATAGAGCGTGAACTCCCTTGGGTGCGGCCTCTTCCATCTGTGAAGGATCACCTGTTCTTAGGTGGGCTAAAGCGCTTGTTCCCTGCCAGTGTACTAACAGGCGTCCAGGCCGTAGGGAGCGGGCAGGGGGCTGCAATAGGATGCTGTGCGAGAGGAGTACAGCCTCCTGGCAGTGGCTGCAGCCCAGCTGAGTGATGCAGCTTCAGCAGCAGATATTATGGAGTCCTCAAGCAGCTGACAGAACTTTCTACTGGCTATGGCGTTGCTTAAACATATGGCCAGAGGCGACTGGAAGGTAACTGATAAAAATCTGCCTTTGATGTGAGCGAACTAGAAGGGAATAATTCAGCAGTCTTCACCTGGGTTTTTAACTACACATTGACCTGGAAATCAGCGCCGCTTTAAGGGTTCTTTATGAGAGGCTTTCAAAGAAATGCTACAGATCAGCAGAAACGAGATCACTTCACTAAAGGTGAGGCCACGAGGGAGCACAACACATGTTGTGCGATGGCGGCGCGCCTTTAATGTCTCTAATATTAGCGCAGGTAGGTGCATGTTAACAGTCAAAACACAGACGCAGCAAACCAAAACAGTGTAGAGGAGCACAGACGGAGAGAAGTAGGACAGCCCCTCCTGCGCTGCTGCCAGCTTAATGTAGGAAGTGAGGAAGGCCAGGGAGACGCTAGCCAAGCCAAGAGGCTAAAACAATTTGCAACTTCAACAGGATCTACAGTGGAGGATGAGTGCTGAGGAAAGCTCTTACATCAAACCCCAGGGAGCCTCACAGGATTACAGCTCTGCACCTCTTTATAACCTTTTACAATAGTATGTTTAATATCATATAGTACATTCATTACCATGTACAATATTACTTTTCATTAATATGATGTACAGTAGCATTACAAATATCTGCAATATAGCTTTCACTCTTATTTTTATTATCATATAGCATGTACATTATTACATTTAACAGCATGTGCAATATTATGTTCACTATTTATGAGCAATATTATTATATTATTGTTATCATGCATCATGTACAGTACTTTTCATTATTATTAACATGTTCCTTGTACAATATTACGTTTTATCTCTTTTCAATATCACTGCTACGATTACTATCAATGTCTTTTACTCTTTTAATTAACTTATTTTTACTGTTATTGCATAATGCACTGGTTTATGCGTTTACTCCTCATACAAACACTTCACATTTTTATAATCCACCTGTATTTAGTGCTCTTGTTTTTCTCTGACGGTTCTATCTTATCATAACTTCATCGTAACTGGTCTGCATAAGATCAGCATTGGTCAGACTGATGGTCCAGCTGTGGCTGTATGTTCCACATACAGTGTCACCTGTTACATTTTCCTGTCAGAGTATTAATCTGAGTGTGTGTACAGACACTGTTTCCCCACCTGCACCGATTCTGCTTCGTTCTCTGCCTCATTCCACTTGTTATTCAGATAAATGAATAGCTCAGCACTGTTGCCTTGACTGAGTTGTGCTCCTGGAGAGGAGCATTCAGCCAAGTCTCCCACAGGAGAGGGGGGCCACTAAAATAATGCCGGGCTTTGTGTGGGGGGGGTGGGATCCTAGTTCATACCCCCCTCCTCAGTCTATTCGCCATCTCTCTCTCTCGTGGCCTCCCAAGGCCACCTCTCCATACCTCCTTCCATCAGTGTGAAAGATAAACGTGCCCTGGTATAAAGTGGGGTCACACTTGTTGCTTTTATCAAATTTTCTATTCATCCCCTGTATAAACTTGATAGTCCTCACCCTGACCAACCTCCCCCCTCCCTTTCCTCCCCCTCAGGGCTGCTGCAAGCTTAAACAATGCAAGCGGCTGTCTCCCAGAGCAACTTGCTAATACGGAGGGCATGTATTTAGTCCCTTCAGACACATTTAATTGCCGACCTCGTTCGCACGCCACGCCCCTGGTGCTGTTTTGTCCCTGGTTTATCTCGTTTGCTCCCAGCGAGGCAAACGAGAAATACTAAAGACGCAGAACACTGACCTGAAATACAAGATGCCTCATCAGGTGGCGAACACGGTTTACACGTGAGAACCGCTCACATCCACACGAGCATTTTCAAATCTTTTAAATAAATCTCACTAAGTGCTGAATCTCAACAGGTTAAAGGAGCAATTTGTCCAGAAATGAGTACTGCAGTCCGAATAGGGAGTTGGAGCTATAGACAGTATAATAAATAGTTTGAATCCCTATTTAATACAATCTATGGTTGAAGCGAGTTGTGTCCCCCTGCCCTTTCCCCGACAACCTGGAGGAGGTTCAGGCAGGCTGCAGGAACACTGCAAGAGTGCAACACTGCAAACTGACAATAACAAGCAACGACAAGTCTTCCACTATGACTTGATCAGCTATTTTAAACTGATCTCCCAGTTGTGTGTTATTTTGTGTACCCAGTTTTGACATCTGGGTGTGACCCTGAAACCAACTTTGGTTGGCGTTAATTTGTTTGATAGAAAGAGCGAGCATCTGTGGTCATGCGTGGTAGAGACTGAATGAGGAGAGGGAGCGGTGCTGGCGAGAAAGCTGGTTAATCAGAGAATGGTCTAAGCATATATAAACACCACCGCATGCCGCCGACATCCGGTGCTGCGTGATTCTGGTATACAACATGAACGACCACACACGGAGTCTGAGAGGTTTTCCTACACAGCACCCAGCCGCAGGTGTGAAGGCATACGTCATAATTTTCTCCATCCATGCTACAACATGACATTTTCAGATTCATCCAATCTGTGAAGTGTTAGGCTGGTGATCTGGGGTGTGAAAAAAACATCATCTTCATGTGGACGACAGAAAAAAAGATGTGTTTTACAAGTGTACTCAGCTTACTCTGACCACTGCCTTAAATCACAGCCCATAAGGAGACATTTTTACCTTGTGGAGTCATTTTGAGTCTCAGACAAAAAGGAGAGCTTAGGCCTGATAAAAGAGAGAAAATCGGCCAAATGGTCATTATCATGCTAGACAGCTGAAAGAAATTCCCACTGTGGCCTGAATGAAACTAGTGTCATTACCGGGCTTTGCTTTGCAAAGCCATCAGATCAGGAGGAAGGTGGGAGGTGGGAGCCATAATCCATTTGTTAATTGTGCCGGCTAGTCATTACTCATCCACCTTTGACCTTATAGGTTTCAAGAAGAATTTACCATCAGTCAGTGATGGACCAAAATTGGTTTGAACTGAAAAGTAATGGAGTCAGTACACCTATTCAAATCATTTGTTTCTTCATGTCCTTCCATCCATTTGATTTCTTTCTAATTACCACCTTTATTCCCATCCCTCCTTCCTCTTTCTTGCCCTCTTTTTACCACTGACCCTGATACTTTTTAAAGGGGCACTCCAGAGGTTTTCTAGTTCAGTTTACTTACCACAGAGACTACTCAAACTGTGAAAATCACTGTATAACGTCCTCTGTGACTCAGAATATACTAGAAATATATATAAATGATGACATCATAGACTATAAATCTTGAACAGAAAGTAGAGCAGCATGATACAGAAATATTGCAGATCATATTGCAATTACTTTGACTGAAATTGCAATTGCATTATGTGATATGATTGGTGGGAACGATCACTTTTGCATTACAATTTTCATTATTACTGAGAAAAAAAAATTAAATCGTGATATTTGTTGACATGTTTTCTTTCATCTGGACAACAAAACTCTTAAGCCAGAGTTTAGTCTACGCAGCACTACAGTAGTTCATTATCATGTTGGTTTGGTCTCAGGTGTTTCTCTAATGAACAGAAGTAAAATATACTTGAACATCTCCAATCCTTCAATCACACCAAGTTACATACGCCAAGTTTGAGAGACCTGGTCCTCACAGAAGAGAAGTGTACCATCTATCACTGTCTAAGTGGTGTCTGTATTAACAATCACCTCACCTCTTCTCAGCAACTGCAAATAGCAGACATTTCAACTCCCACCTTCACATTCATTCTGTTCCCTACAAATGCATCACTATTTTAGGGCTCATGTCCCGCTGTACGAGGAAGCCTCATCGTGCATCGTCTCTCATTCAACCATATACTAAAGGCACTGTGTACTGAAAAGTCTGAAGGAATATAGGAAACCTGTATTGAAAATATTCACAGCCGTTCTATAAATACTTGGCATATTTTGATTCAATTCAAAGCTGTATGTAGCTTGCACTTCTTTCCCACTGGATTGCAAAAGATATTCACAGATACCTCGCCCCTCTATGTGAAATGTTCAAAGATCACAGGAGTCTGACTCACCAATTCTTGCAGTGGCATAGGTTACAAACTTTTGGGGATTATTTATTTTATTGAATTTTTTTTTTTGGCCAAGGCTTTTAATAGGTCGGTTCACCCTGTCCCTCATGCTGCATTATCTGGGGTGGTTGAACCAGGTAGAGTGAAGGAGAGGCACTATGCCCAGGCCATCTGTCTATCCACACTGCTAGTCAGAAAAAGCTGCTACAAGAAGTCCCCAATGTTTCATATGTGGCTGAAGTAAGAACTGTGTTACATCCTGCAACTCTGTCACCAGCCTGGTTAAGTGCGTCATAGCATCAGAGATCAACTCTTTGTAACATGTGTGATAAATTATGTGGGACTTCTGATGCCACACCAATGACTTTTTTCCTTTCTTTTGCTGTTTTTTGTGCATTTATTGTTGTTTGTTTGTGTATTTTTAAACCAATTTTTCAATGTCAACAAACAGATGTTGCATTATGGGAAATGTAGGATACTTGACTGAAAAACTGGACGTCCCTGCCTCTGCTAGATCGAATTTGACCAATCTTTTTTGAACCAGTCTCTTCTGAGTCTCCTAATTTTCTAAAAGTGCAACACTAACTTGTTGGAATATCCCTTTAAAGACTGTGCTGATTCACTGGTCTCACCTTCATCTGCTCCTTCTGCCTTGAAAACACTTCTCTCTCTCCCTCTCTCACTAACCTTCCTCTCCCTCGCACTACAGCAGTTGGCTCTAGCTGACCGGCGCAGGGAAAGACACAAGGCTCACAGCTGAGAGACATAGCAGCCCTGGTGAGTAATGCCTAAGCTAATGAAACATCATCTTGCAGCTCATCCTCGCTCCCACAACTCCACCAGTCTCGCTCTCTCTTCTCTCTTTCCTTTCCCTGAGGGGCTCCTGACTCAACAGACCAGTCCACCAAAGTCCCAGGCTGAATCTTCAGGGGCCGTCCCCTCCCGCAAGTGCCACACTTCTTCAAAAATACCAAATTAAGGTGTCACTACGCATCACACGGGCCCTTGAGTGAAAAGCTTTCTCACGCCCTCACACATATTTGTATAAATGCCACACACGCATACACACACACACACACACACACACACACACTGCTGTGCTACACACCTCATCAGAGATGCAGAGCCCTTTAAAGGGCAGCTAACAGTACTGTTATGTCTTTTCCTCAAAGAATTAAATTTGCACATGTGGGTGTCATGTTTGTGCGTGTGTGTGCAGGTATAAGAACACATTTATGATGTATGTGAAATGCATTTTAACACTACAGGCTAAACTATGTCTCCATTAAAGGCAGAGTTCAGGTTATTTGATGTGGGGTTGGCACACCTCCAGTTAGGAGCGGGGCACCAGCACAGGAGCTAAGCAACGAACTGCTGTGGACAGGATTCGGCAATTAAAAGTATTTTAGCCACTTAAAAAAGGTCCACCGAGAGAAAAAAAAAAATCTATATCAGTTTGAGTGTTTGCTATATTTAGAATGTTTTCACCACTTTACTTTGCTTTCAGACAGCCTTTTCTGACAGGAACCCACAGTTGTATAAGACAAACACTGTGCTCGCCAAACACACCAAACTCCACTGGGGAAATCAGTCATTTTACCGTGCAGAACACAAGTGCTGTTCATCTACTGCTGCCTCGATCGATTAGTTTGCTTGAGTGTTACTGTGTGACTTTGGTGAATCCAGACTAACCTTTTAAAACACACAATAACACTAACCAATCAAGGCAGCAGTAGATCGACAACTCCCATGTTCAAGGTAATATTGCTGATTTTGCCACTGGAGTCTGGTCTGGTTTGGAGAGAGCGGTATTTGACTTAGATAACATCGGTTTCCCATCGGAAAAGGCAGTATATCGCTTAAGCGTCCTATGCTGCTGATTCTCCAAACTGGGAATGAGTCAACCTCCATCTACTGTAGGTAATACACCGACTATCAATGAGTACCTCATACAACCCCACTTCAAATGATTTGAACTATCCCTTTAAACTATGTCTCCATTAAGCTTCCTGTTTTACTGTGCGACAACGAGATAAATATTAGATTAGGCACATTTAAATATTTTGTGTCCTTTGCTATTTGCATTGCTTATGGGTTGCCCCAACGTTCCCATTTATTCTCGTTCTGATCTGTTTAATGACTCTTCTGATTTAATGAGTCAAATCTCAACTTTATGAATCTCATCTAACTTTAAAGAATAAATTGTGCCCCTGAGCCTTCACATCACCTATGAGAGAATGCGATAGTGAGTGTTACATTGTGGGCAGAGGAGACATGCAGTGGGGGAACAGGTGCTACAGGGTAATTACAAACACAGCAAGCTTTTAATTATGCTCTCTAGTATGAACTGTTAATGAATGTGAACCTCATGCAAATAGCGATGTGTTCCCACTGTGTCTTCGCACATGTGCAATCACCCACGCTCACACACGCATGCACGCACACACATCGAGTGTTAAGGAGGGGGATTGGCAGCAGATAGCTTCAGTGTAGTGCCTCCTCATGGTCTGGAGCTCTCCTCTCAATCCCCACTCTTCTTCCTCCAGAGTTTCACTAATAACACAAACAGTGACAGCAGGAACCTTGCCGGGCTCAGCCTGGGCTCCTTCACCTGCCATTATCAAAGGAGGAGACATAACAGGTTGAAAACAGGTTTTAACAGCCTCTACAAAATAAACCTGCATGTAGTTTTAGATTGCAAAAGATATTCAAAAGCCACTTTAAAATGGTCGGCCTAATAAAAAACAATCAATCAACCACCATTTTACCTTGCCCTCAGACAGTCTTTTCTGTTAAGAAATCGCCAGCATATAAGCCAAATATAGTGCTCTCCAAACCAACCAAACTTAAAACAAAGGTTAGTTTGTCTGTCTTATTGCTCTTCCTAACCTTTTAAAACACAGATGTCACACCAGACCGGCATTTCTTGTGTTCTGTCGGGTAAAGTTACCAAGTATGACTGTGGAGTCTGGCATATTTGAGCAGAGTTCCACTCATAACAGAAACAGTGACAGCAGGAAACTTGTCAGGCTCAGCCTGAGCTCTTTCACCTGGTGTTATCAAAGGAGGCAACATAACAGGACATAAACAGGCTTTAAGGTGTCATAGTTTGTTGGAGCAGTCTCTACAAAATAAGCCTGCATGTGGTTTTAGATTGCTAAAGCTATTCAAAAGCCAATTAAAAATGGTCCACCGAAAAAAGCAACACCAGTTTAAGTGTACGCTTTATTTTCAATCTTTGTTCTGACAAGAAATCACAGATATATAAGCCAAATATAGTGCTCTTCAAACCAACCAAACTCCATTGGGGAAATCAGTTTTCAGAACACGGGAGTTCCTAGACTACTGCTGCCTCGATCGGTTAAGTTGTTTCTATTTCTGTGTCTTTGGTGTTTAAAATGTTGGTTCAGATTGACCAAAGTCATAATAATACAAACAAACTAACCAATCAAGGCAGCGGTAGACCAGCAACTCCCATGTTCTGCAAGGTAAAATTACTGATTGTGACTGTGGAGTTTTGTTGGTTTGGAGGGAGTGATATTCGAGCAGAGTTCCTCTAATAACACACACGGTGACAGCAGGAAACTTGTCAGGCTCAGTCTGAGCTCTTTCACCTGGTGTTATCAAAGGAGGCGACATAACAGGACATAAACAGGTTTTAAGGTGTCATGGTTTGTTGGAAGAGCCTCTACAAAATAAGCCTGCATGTAGTTTATGGTCCACAGCGTTCTGTCCTCAAAGCCTGACCTGTGTAAAACCTCTTCCTTTGAGGGTTTGGGCATCCTCTTCCTTTTGTGGTCGTCCTGTTCCTCCCGCTCCTCGCTGCGGGCTCTAATCCCTGTAACCTCCCATCCTTTTGGCTCACCTCGAAGCATGATCCTGCCTGACACGGATGGAAGCTCTGATAATTGATTCACTGTGAAATCCTCTCATATGATTTGTCTGTAATCTTCCCCATCTCAGTTTGTGTACGCTTGTGTGTTCACCACGACTGTCTGTTGGCATGTGTTCCATTTTTTCATATGAATGGTAGATAAATTATTGCTTAAGCTATTCAGCTTAAGCTCCTCAGTCTGGGAGAAAAACAGCAGCAGTGGGGAGAGTGTGTAGACGATGCAGTGGCTGTGCGTCCTCCTGTCTGCATGCTGGTTTGTCTCTCTCGCTCGGCAAGGCTGCCTCGCTGCGTTATATTCTGTCCCCCCGCGTCTTCATCCCTGTTCTTCTATCTCTCTGCTCCACTTTCTCTCCATGTCCTCATGTCATCTCTGTCGCCCAGATCTGTGATGTTAAAAAAAAAAAAAAAAAAAAAAAAAAGACCAGCCAAGCCAAGCGGCAGACTTTAAGGCTTTTATAAGGCATACAAATAGGCTGCAAATCGGATTAGGGCGGAGGGGAGGGAGCCTTTTCTATTGAAAATCCATTTTGTGATAGGGTGGACATTGTATGTACAATGACAGGCAGGACATACACTTGTCTCAAACAGTGTGAGGGTGACAAGCAAAGAGAATGCCACCAATCTGCATAAAAGAGAAAGCTTTCATATCGAATGCCACAGTGGATGATGCTGCATTTGATGTTCGCGCAGAGGAATCTCCCAGATTCTTTGTGGTCTGTTGTTATTATCCAACATACAGAGACACAGAGAGTCTGAATGTGCTGCAGACAATGTGCTGCAGACAATACACCCCAATATTTACATGAGAACTGTGATTAAGTACAACTTTAAGGTACTTATAGTTGTGTTTCCTTTCTCTGCTACTTTCTACTTCCACTCCACAACACTTCAGAGGAATTATTGTATTTATTTAACAGCTGCAGTTTCTCTATAGCTGGACTGAAGCACAGTTGGACCATCCATATAAACACAAAAGCCGATCCCTCTGATGAATTTACGCCATTTGTCAGTCGACTGCTGGAGTATCCCCTTCGGCCACTGCTCTTTCAAAATGAATAGACACAAACAGTCTTGAACGATGCCTTCAGGAGCACTGAGACTACACATGGTTCAGCCAGATACTCAAATTTGACTGAGCCTTGTTACTTTACAGGTCCAGATTTTAGATAGAAATTTATGATCAACAAATATAATTTATAATGCATTTTTACAGATTAAACTACCCAACATCAGTTACAAGAATTTAAAATGATCTCCACCTCAACCACTGACAAAAATTAAAGCTGGGGTAGGCAGTTTACTTTTGGTATCATTGGACAAAAGCTGCATAATAACCTTCAAGCATAATTTAATTCAAGCAGTTTGAGAGAAAACTATATATTAGCTCTTACTCTTCGCTCTGATTTCAAGCTTTAGAAAATCTAGCCTGTGACAGGAGATTTGGCCAATCACAGGTCAGTAAAATTGATTGTTTATCTCCCAGAATGTCATTGCTAGTTGATTAAAATCAACTGGCTTCTTTAAAAATCATTACTGCACCTTTAAATGTAACAAAAAAGTTGTCAATAATAATAATCTGCTTAATTAGTACTTTAAAGTATATTCTGATGATGCAATTTCATACTTTTACTTAAGTAACATTTGTAACCAGCTTTAATACTTTCCAGCACCTCTACCATAAACTGCATCATTAAGAGCATTGATTCTTAATTAAGAGGTAAATCTTAATAAATGCGTCAAAAATATATAGCCTCATTTTCAAAAATGAAAGGCTACATGATTTCCTAAAACAGCAGGGCACTGTACTTTTGAGCAAATGCTACTCCAACAGGAGTAAATAGTGCTTTTGTTAGGGACTATTTTGGTGGATTTGGAGCGCTAGTGAGTATTTACAGCAGCAGGATATTGTGTGAGCGATTGACTGAAAATAAATTACAGTGCCCACGTTTATGGTAATAATAGAACATGTCATCCTAAGCAACAGTGTGGCTCAGTAATGTGTTTTTAATAGTTTTTGGACAACAATGGAGCTGTTCGGCACAAAAGAATAAGATATGTCAGGCTTCTGATACACTGACAGTACTTGTTAGTAGAATCCATTTATGGTTGATTTGATCTTTCAAATGCAGCTGTTGATAAAAGAACTACAACGATTAGTCGACTAATTGATTAGTCGATGGAAGGAAAATTAATTGGCAACTATTTTGACAATCAACTGGGCAATTTTTCAAGCAAAAGTGTCATTTGCGGTTTCCAGCTCCTTACATGTGAGGATTTGTTCCTTTTCTTTGTCGTTTATGATAGAAAATTAAGATGAAGACGTCACTGGGCTCTAGGAAATTGTGATCAACATTTGTCAGGACATTTTATTGACTGAACGATCGAAACGCTGATTTTTTTTTTTTTTTTTTTTTGATAAATTGATTACCTGCTGTCTTGTTTTGCTCACAACCCAAAGTATATACAATATATTCAGTTTACTGTCATGAGGGAGTAAAGAAACCAGAAAATGAGAGAGAATTTTCAAACTAATTAATCGATGATTTAAATAGTGGGTGAATTATTTAATAATCGATTAATCCAATAATCACTGCAGCTCGAAAGGAAAGTAATCGTTAGTTGCAGCCCTCGTTGACAACAGATATCGACCATCCAACACAGAGAACCTGTTAAACAACATATCACAGTCATCAGAGGCTCTACTGGTTTCCACAGCTAGTGTTGTGTTAGTGTGTTCCTCTTTTGGCTGTACACTACATGTGACACTGTGGCCTGCTGAGATACACACTTTCCATAAAGATGGGCATGGGAGAGCATGAATGGACCCCTGTGGTCTCTCTTTCTAGTGTCCTCTATTGTTTCTGGCCATCCTCTGGCCATGAATGTGTGTCCGTGCTCACAGAGCAGACGAAAAAAGGCAAAATATCAGCCTTCAAAGCGCACACTGTTAGCAGAAGCAATGCAGCAATTATCACCATGGTATTTCTGCTAACAATAGAGAACACAGAAGCCTGTGTTCAGAGAGTTACATAAAATGTAATTATACATGGTATTTCAGGATGTGTTGCACTGCATGAAATGTCAATGGATCATGTGTATGGAGAACAAACACATTACAGAGAAAAGTGCATAACAGGAAGCCTGTGACTTGTCAAAACTTTCTGAAATCAGACAGTTGATATTTTGGTTGCTGGCTGTGATGCTCCAGTGCTCTGCTGAAGCTGAGCAGGCTCCAGTTGATAATCATCTGCTTTGTGGCGGGAAGCAAGGGGAGATGGAGCAGATGGCACTAGTTTTATTTTGCCGCGGATGCTTTCTCTGAATAAGGAACGCTCTGCTGAATGCCAAGCTCTGTGGGAGAGGAGAAGCAAATTGAAGCCCTCCTGCACTGCGCTCCTCACAAGGGGAAGGGGCTATTGTTGTGTGTGCGCTCCAATTCTAGAGTGACGGGCGAGTTCTGCTCATTCATTAAAGCGCCGCGCTCGGGGACGGACGAGCCGCGCAGGAATTTCATGACCTCACTCACTCACCCTTTCTGTCTCTCCCTCTCATCCTCTCCTCTCGCTATCTCGCTGACATCCCCACATTGATGAGGAGCGGCCGCATTGTTCAAGTAAACAACCAGGAAAAATAGTACAACTTCGATTCAAATAAAGAGTACTGATTTTGTGTTTCTGTTAACGATGCACTGTAAAAACAAAATCATACCTGAATTTAGTGGAATCGACTAATTTTTTTCTCACAAACTTGATGTAACTGCAAAAAGTTTTATTTATTCAAGTTAAGTTTAAAATGTCTAAGGTATTTTCAGACACTTCAGAACGTATAAACATTGAAGACCTTGATAAGTTGAATGAATGTTCTGTACAGAGTTCAACTACATTCAGCTTCTAAAGAAACATGATCAGCAGAGTAGCAGACTTCCCAGCATGCATTGTTTGACAGTTGCAGGTCTCTCCTGAGACCATTCTTTTTCAGTTTGAAGAAACTATATATGATGAAAATGTGCTGTGTGTTTTAAGTAAGTCTTTGTTGTTTGTTTTCACAATAATGAAAACACTACAAACCATGAAGATTAATACACTGTGTAAAAAAAAAAGTGAGAAAACTCTAGATACACAAGATTTTTGAGTTTTTAATCAAACTCAAACTCTTAAGCTTTGAAACTAAACTAAGTTTTGGCAACATATAATCTTTTGTTGAATTAATTTATGTTTCTTCTTCTTTTCTCCAAAAAATGCATTGCAAAAATTTTTCACAATGAGCTGTGAACTTGATTTGTCACGACTTGGGGAGCTGAAAATTTTATGGTTACAATTGAAAATATTGAATTATTACCCATTACTAAGTTTCAATTCAATTAATGTACTCAACAATGTTATAAAACACATTTTTTCTAAAACTCACAGATTCAATATTATCTAAAGAAGAAAAGAAGAAGAAATCTTAAAATTGTATGTTTTCTTAACTTTTTCAGTTTCACAGTGAATTGAATTCTAAAAATCTAATAAATTCACTGTCCATATTGAACAAAGTCACTTGTTACGTCACCAGGAGCAGCAGCTCTTTGTGTGAAATGAAACAAACTGACTTTTCAAACTGAGAAAATGTGGAAGGAAATCAAATTTGTTTGTGATATTTATCCATGTCACATAACAGTTGTTAGTTCAATGTAATATCTTAAGTTTATTGAACATGTTTTCTCAAATACAACTGCATTAATATCAAGGTTATTTAACCAGAAATGTTTATGTTATTTGAAACATTGCAAAATTTCCTCAGCTTGTCTTTTTACATTCAGCCAACTTAAAATTTGAAAGCAGCTCACACACTAACTTTTTAAATTTAAAACAGATAGCTCATTTTTGCAGTGTGGCCTTAACGCTAAAAGGGACTGTCAGTCCACTCACAATGTAGCACTGATTGGACTTTTCCTGAAGAGCTAGCGGGCTCTAACAGACCTCATATGGAGAATGACTACCACAATCATGTAACATCCAAGCCCTTTTTTACAGAGATGAAACAGTGCTTCGGATGGTCTAAATGTCACATTTGGTGGCATTTCAGCGAGCAGCGATAATGAGAAACCAGAGGGAATTCATATCATATAGCAATAAGAGCCCCCCACAGCCCATTTGAATGTAATTATGAAATATTTGGGCAGAAGTATAATTTAAGTTCAGCACAGTCGACCTTAAAGGGCTGCCTGTGAGTTATCTGAATGAAGCGAGTTACTGTTAATGGAATGAGTTTATGCAGGAAGGAGGCCAGTGGGCCAGAAAGGTCAAAGGGCATCAGTGAACAATAGAAAACAGAGCAGAGCGAGGGCAGAAAAGAACGAGAGATGAAAAGAGAGGATAAACCCAGAGAGAGGAGAGAACGCTCTGATCATCCACACTGCTCATGAGCACTAATGATGCTCTCTGCTGTCTCACATGCACGAGGCACACGCCTTCTGTCCTGTGTGCGCCCACTCCTCAGTACGGCGCTCAGCTCGCTCTGAACGCTTTGTCACTGCAGCCCAGCACGTCACGGTAATCTGTCGAACGGCAGATCCTTCTGAGATCTCAGTGTTATCGTTTTGTTATCAACGGAGCCCTCTCCGTAAATGGGAGCAGAATGAGGTGCAGTTTGGATCCCATTTCACACATGTAACTATCAAAAAGAGGTAGACGAGGCACTTCCATCTTTTGTAATGACACTGACAGAGTGTAATGAATCAATATCACCTGATTTAGAGAGTTGCAATACCAACTGTATAGACTATGCTATTAATTTAAAGGGATAGTCTCGGGTATTGGAAATGGGGCTGTACAAGATACTTATCAATAGTGTATTACTTGCAGTAGATCCTGGTCGGCAAGCCCCCAATTTGTGACTGTTAATATGCTATATTTAGAATATTTTCACAGCTTTAATTTGCTGTCAGACAAGGAACCACTGCAAAATATGAGTCCATCCAAACAAACCAAATTCCACAGGCAAAAATATTAATTTGGTTGGAGTTTGGTTGGTTCAGAGGTAGCGATAATTGGCTTATATAAAGGTGGTTACTCATCAGAAAAGGCATGTTTGGCAGCAAAGTTAAGTGGTGGAAATATTCTAAGTATAGTGCACACTTAAACTGATATTGGCTATTTTTAGTTGAACTTTTTTTTAAGTGGCTGAAATACCTTTTGTTGCTGACCCTGTCCACAGCAGTGCATTGTTTAGTGTCTGTGCTGGGACTCCTTTCTGCTTCTTCTAACTGGGGGCCGTGCAGACAGCCACTTACTGTTGCTAATACACTGACTATCGATCAGAAACTCATAGAACCCCACTTCAAATAGTTCAAACTGTCCCCTTAATGCTGCCCTACATCACACAATATGTAATCTGTATCGAACTGTTGTGGATTTATACGAATGTAGTGAGGCCATCTGAGGAGCAGGCTGCCACCCCCCTGCCCATGTGCCATCTTTCTGTGCTGGACATGGACACTGGCACCGGCCAGCATAAATGATTGAGTTGGATGTCAGAAGTGGAGCTCTTGCCAAGGGGCCTCAGCATCCATGCTAATGGGCTGATGGAGCCTAATCTAAATAAGTGTGAATAAAAGGGCTTTTACTGTGAGTGCTCACATCTAAAGCAGAGAAACGTGCTGGAAATTGCTTCATCTTAATCAAACAGTAGCCAGGACAGAAATTCAATTCATTTAACTTTCACCATTTAGCTTTTACCTTGACGTCAGCTAAGGAAAAGCTAAGGAGGTGGCTGTGCGTGTGTGCAAGTCACATTTCATGCGCATCTTGTGTGCGCACTGTTTGTTTGTTCTGTAAGTCCTTAGTCTCCTGAAGCCCATCTGAGATCAATCACAAGGCCGAGCATGATGGAGAGGCCTGTCACTGCTCACTGTTGTGGCCTTGATTCAGTAAAACAAATAAAATAGGCAGAGGCTTTACAGAAGGGTTCAACACAAGCCAGACGAGAGACCACACCAACCAGCATTCAGACAGAGGGGTGAATAATGAGGAGGGGGACAAATGTCAAATAGCAAAGGCAGGAAGAAAAATGATTATGTGGAAGAGACTGAGCGAGGCGAACGTATACGGAACAGGGCGGACGTACAGAAAGCAGCAGGCCACGGCGTCGTTGTCTGCCTACATTAGCCCAGCTCAGCTCCTCACCCCGCTCCTCCTCAACAGCGTGTCATCAGCGCTCATCTCTGTGCAGACCCCGCTGCGGATGGCGCAGTGCGTGGCCATGTGATGACAGGGAGGCGGCCTCGTGAGATAGTTAATGCAACTTCCCTCACACATCTTTTACATTCTATTATGTCAGAATGCATCAGAACAGCGTCAGCCTGAATACCTCCTCTCTGATGATTATGTCGGCCGTGTAACCTGAGCACTGCAGCACTCAGCTCAGCTCAGCTGGATTCGATTCAGCAGCATTTACAAGACTACATATGACAACGCAGCACAGCTCTTCTTCCCCCCCTCAACATAACATAACCCAAGGAAGCCATTATATATCAGCCGTCAGCACTTAACCTTCCCCCAGCACTTCAAAGAGACATTCAGAAGCAGGTAGCTCTGAGGTGAGGCCCCCCTGGGAAGCCCCCTGCCAGACCCCGGACCCCACGCTCAGCACCGTCAGATACAGCACCGAGCTCACGCATCAGACTCCCTCCTGCTGTTCGACTCTACTACATACTGTACATGTGGAGCAGATGATGGTGTTCACCCTGTCAGCCTGACTGGTCAAAGAGAGGTCTGCTTTGCATCAGCTGACTGAAACTCAGCGATCGGATGAAAGATGTTCCTTTTGTTTTTCACCACGGCGCACAGAGAAGCTCAAAAGAATTATTTGTTGCTATTTTGTTGTTTGTTCTTTTGTCTAACTCTATTTTCTTCTAATTTTTATAGCTTTTAAATCTATTTTATTGTATTTCATGTCATCATTATAATCACTTCCCTGTGTGTGTGTGTGTGTGTGTGCACGACTGTGCTTTCTGTGTGCATGGCTGTATGCTGAAAGGCCTCTGTGAAGGACGTCTGTGATTCAAAATGCGTGAACAACCTTGAAAAACCTTTTTTATCACTTTTATGCCTTTATGTTTTTGTGGCCGGAGGCATTATGTTTTCAGTTCGGCGTGGGGCCGCAAGTGATCAACAGCTGCTTCTGTTTGAAATCTTGTTTCAGCTCGGGACAACGTACGTGGGGTCACGTTAATGCTGGCGGAATTTTATAAATGTCAGCTGGTTTACATTTGGCAGACGTGGTGGCATTGCAGTAGGTGCTTCACTGTCTGTTGCCTCGTGGGGATCTACGCTGTACTGAGCGCACGGTGTCTTGTCCTTTTAATCTTTTTTATCTAAAGTTTTTATTTCACTCTACTCACACTACTTTGAACTACACTAACCAGTATGAAAGGTGCTATACAAATTAGGTATCATTGATTGATTGACTGATTGACTGATTGAAGGAGCTTCGGTCAAACTGATGCAGTGGTACATTGCTGCCATCATGTGAAAAAAATATCAGCTTGGGTTCTCAAAATGACATGAGGTTTTCTTCTTGTTACAGAACTAATTTTATTAGAACAAGAAACTTTTCTCATTATAGCAACATTCAAAATTATCTCGTTACAACAAGGAATTTTTTGTTTTATAAGAAGATAAGTTGGTACGTCATAATCACAAGAATCTTTGATATTGTTCTTTAGCAAGAAAAAGATTTAGTTAAAGCTGAATGAAAGAACACTGTAGCCTATGGACATCAGAGAAACAGACAATGGCTGATTAAATAATTTAGATAAGTTGGTATGAAACAGCCATTATAGAGCACTGTAGATGGTACTGAATGGACAGAGCCTTTGTACTGAGAATACATTTGTCAGTGGTAACGTTCAATGGTGAGCCTTTTTTAATCTAACCAAGCTTGAAAAGTCTAACTTTTTGTTCAAAGTAGAAATATGTAAAACCCAGGCTTTCAAAAATGAGTACAGCAGTCCTAATAGCGAGTTGGAGCAATAGACGGTATATTAAATAGGCCAAATCTATATTTAATACATAATGTATGGTTAAAGCGAGCTGTTTCCCCCGTCCCCTCCTCAGACTCAAAGCTCAGGCAGGCTGCCAGCAGGCTGCAGGGACACTGAGCAGGAGTGCAAGACGAGTGCAACATTATACTCTGACAACACCACACACTGACAAGTTCTGCACTGTAAGTTGATTTTCATGACTGTCAGTCGTCTGTCCATGTAAAGCTAAGGCTGAAAACAATTTCACAGAATTTCACTGCTGTGAAATAATACACTCTGGATGGTGATTTAAGTGGAATTCCATTAACATTTTGTTAAATTTAACCATTATAAACATCTACTTCAACTAAAAGATTATTAATTATTATTATTAATAAACATAAACTAACTAATTCGTCCAACATTCTGTAAAGTGGATAAATGTGAAGTGAGCAAACAAAAATAGAAGTGGAGTGAAACATGCTGGATGCAGTATTTTTGTCGGAGGAGCCGGTATTTCAACTTTCCTTACATGTTTCCTTAATCTCTCATGACATATCATGGTCATTTTATGATTGAGCACAGTAAATATATTACATGTTTCTCCTTTAATTTACAAATCCTTGAAATTATGGTTTTAACAGTATTTTTCTGCCCTAAATCATGAACCGTAGTGTCTGGGTAAACACTATAATGCACTACAGTCTCTGCATATTAGGCATAACAGAGGGGAACATGTGAATGTTTTTTGTGATACCATCATACTAACTTATGTTTTTTAATTAAAGTGTCTTGTGAGAACGAGATGCCGGTATGTGATTTTAATAATTGAAATTAATGTCAGTTAGTCATAATGAAACATATCATTATGACATGAAAGTCTCTTGTTAAAATGACAAAAAGATCCTGTTAACGTCTCCTGATAATGGAAGAAGGAGCAGGTCTTTCTGTCACTGTGTCTGCCGTACAGCTGCAGCTGTTCAAGTTTTACTTTTGTGTAGGCGGGCATCTTTGACTGTTTGCTCCCTCTGGAACTTGGTTTCTGGGTTCACATCCAAAAGAAAGCAATTTTCGCTTGACTTTTGTCTTTTTCCTCTTAGCATTTTGCATATCGTTTAAAAGAAAAAAATGACTTCTGATCTTGCATTTAAAATATGACTTTTGGATGAAATTTTTGACACAGTGAAGGATTATTTGAAAAAGACTCACTTGCTGTGAGCATATTTACAAAGTGGGTATTTGTATCTCCACTGATTAAATCTGCTGTACTGTGCAGTATGGGAAGGAATGCATATTCAATTCAAATGCAGCTCAACACAAACAATCACTGAGGAATGTTTTTCCAGTTTTTAAAATGTATGTGTGTGCTGTGTTTGGAAGCACAAAGGCAGATTAAAGCTGTGATTAGCTGATTATCAATTAGTTGTCAACTATTAAATTAATCTACAACCATTCTGATAACTGATTAATTGTTTTGAGTCATTTTTAGGAAGAAAATTCTCAAATATGAATATTTTCTGTTTTGCTTATCTATGACAATAATGATTGATAGTGAATATCTTTGTGTTGTGGACAAAACAAAATAACATTTTTCACAATTTTCTGACACTTTATGGACCAAACAACAAATCAATTAATAAAGGAAAATGATCAACAGATTAATAACCAATGAAAGTAATCGTTAGCTGCAGCCTTGGAGCAAATCTAAAACTGATATGACGTCCCAAATAATCATAAATCTGCCGTCTCTGTGCAGACTGGCAGTATTTACATAGAACACCTGTATAAGAACAATTCATGTGTATTTATTAGCCCTGAGGGTTCCATTCATTAACTGATCCCGTCCTGATACAAAACACTCATAACACTGTTATCAGGCACATGCTGCACCCCTGGCAGTAATATTAGCAGGATCGTGCTGTAATCTAACTGCCCTCCTGCTGGATCGCTGCAGTGTTAGTCTTGCTGATGTCTCTGACCGCCTCATCGCGCCACATGAATGGCAGTGTGAAGAAAGCTGAGCTGGACGCTTCAGAAAGGCGGGAGTGGAGGTGTCAGCTCATTTACCTTGATTTACATTTCATCTGTGTACTATCTGCACCGGCCACACACTTGGCGCTCCAGTTACACGTGGGCTGTGAGCTATTTATTAAGGTGCCATGTTTGATGTGTGCTCTGCCGTTAATGATCCAAGGCAGGGTTTTATAAATTCATAATGATGTTTACCATGAGATTGGTTAGATTTTCTCATTTGGACTTCATAATAAAAAAAAAAACAAGGTTGTCTGCTCAGGAAATTTAGATATTTAAGCTGTTAAAGGGATATTCTGGATTATTTGAATTGGGGTTGTATGAGGCATTTATCGATAGTCAGTGTATTAGGTACAGTAGATGCTGGTCGGTGTCCCCCCAGTTTGGAGAAGCAGAGAGGAGCACCAGCATGGAAGCTAGGCAATGAACTTCTGGGGATGGGGTCAGCAAAAAAGGCATTTTAGCGACTTACAGGAGAAAACTTTCATATATTTACTGTAATGTACTGAACAGCCATGGTGTCTCTCTTTTAAATTTACATTATGGACTGAAAAACTGTTTTGCATCTCCGTTTCACATTAATCGGGTTTAAATAAATACCAAATTTTCAATGAATGAGTAAGTGTCCCTTCATGAGTTGTAATAGTATGTTCAGACAAAGCATCAGGTTTCAAGTCACTTTCAGTGGAAGCTGGGATCATGAAGCCAGAAACTGATGTCTGACACTTATCACTGTGTGTCAGGCGTGATGCGTTACAAATCAAAGTTTAGCTAGCCTCAGCACTCGGCAACAATGAACTGGCCATAATTGGCCATTTTGTAGTTGTGTTGCAGTAACGGTAAGATACAGTAAGAAATCATTACTAACCTTCTAAAGAGAGTAGATGTTTATAACTGTTAAATTGAGCAAAATGTTAATGGAGTTTGGCAGACAGCGAGATAAGCAGCCAATCACCATCCACCGTGTTCTATTTCAGTTTCTATTGCTATTTGGACCGCTGTGCTTATTTTTGCATGCACATATATATTTAAGCCACTAAAAGGGGCCCACCTAAACAAATCAATAACAGTTTAAGTGCACAGTAAATTTAGAATAATTTTCCCATTTTACTTTGCCATCTGACAGCCTTTTCTCACAGGAAACTTCCATTACAGAAGCCAAATATTGCTTTCTCCAAACCAACCAAACTCCATATGCAAAATCAGTCATTTTACTTTGCAGAACACAGAAATTGCTGGTCTACTACAGCCTCAGTCTATTAGTTTGTTTGCGTTATTGTGTAACTTCAGTGAATCTGAACTATCCTTTTAAAACACTGAAGTCAAACAATGAAGCAAACTAACTCATAGATTGAGGTGGTGGTAGTCCTGCAACTACTGTGTTCTGTGAGGTAAAAATAGTGATTTTGCCTGTGCAGTTTGGTTACTTTAGAAAAGCAATATTTGGCTTATATAATGGTGGTTTTCTGCCAGAAAAAGCTGTGTGACAGCAAGGTAGAGTGGTGAAAAAATTGTAAATATAGCAAACACAGCTGATAATGATGTTTTTAGATGGGCTTTTTTGTAAGCAGCTAAAATACCTTTTATTGCTGACTCTGTCCACAGCAGTACGTTGCTAAGCTTCTGAGCAGGTGCCTCCCTCTGCTCTGACTGGCATCCCCTGTAGTCAATACACCGACTATTGACAAGTACCAGTCTCTTTAAGCTGGAACAATATCTGTTAATGGAAGCCTCTACAGAATTACAGTACACATCAAGATATATCAGCAGCGCAAGCAGTCTGACAGACACACCGGCAGTGGGAGCGTGCTGACGCCTCGCCATGAAGAGCTCCATGTGAATGGATGGAGGTTTGGCTCATCTGCAGTGCGTCGGAGTCTCACGGGCTGGCAGGGCTCCAGTCCTCTGCTCGCTTATTCATCTCTTTCTGCCACAGCCAACATAGTCTGACACACACACACAACCACACACACAAACACACATGTACATTTGGCACGCCCTCAGCCACCAGAACAATACCACTTGATTCGCACAATATCATTAATCTGAAACAAACCAAAATTCCGAGGCACCATATGATGGCCACAAAACAAATTATGCTAATTGACATTTCAAAATCAATCTCTTCATGAAGATAAGCGCAGAGCTACGTTACATTCAAAGTCCATTAGAATTACTGCACTTTACAATTCAAGGACCACTGTGCTGATTCCCAATGGTGTACGGAGAATAGACTAAACTTGACATCCTAAAGAAAATATTCATCCATGAGAGTAAATTATGCATACAAATGTGCCACAGGTTCGAAAAAATGCTATGTAGATTTGCCAGTTAGGTGGTTCAGGGTGCGGAGGAAGTAAATAAATAATCCTGTTTAATAATTCATTGAAATTCATGTTGCTTTGCCTCCAGCCTTGAGAGTATTTAGAATGCAGCCTGCAAGGGCCCTGCTTCTGACTTGTGGTGGTGTGTGGTAAGATTATTGAAAATGGGTGGGGGGAGCTCAAGCACTCCTCTGCACACACATCCAAAGAAACTCATATATGTATATCATGCATCGTATATTCGATAAAAGAGTGAAAAAGGACATACGCTGTCAACATCTTATCCCCTGTTTGCTCCATTTCTCCCCGGAACGTCAGATACAATCTCCAGAGTGTGAAGAGAAGTTCACACAGAGCTTCAGGCTGGTGAATACACTGAAGCTGAGAGAGATGGCAACGCAGGCACCGAGAGGACTGCAAATTGGATCTAAAAAGTCTTCGGAGTGGGGAAGAAAGGGAGAAAATAAAAACAGTGAGAGGAAGAGGGAGAGGAAGGGGGAGAGGAGGAGGAGAGGAAAGGAGGAGGAGGAGGAGGAGGAGAGGCTCAAGGCTAGTGATCCATGTGTGACCCAATCCTGATGATGTCTTTGCTTGATAGAATTACACCAGCAAATAAAATAATCTGTCAGTCTGTGTGCATGCGTGCGTGCGTGTGTGTGTGTGGATTGTTGATGGTCACTTTGTCCGATTCGCTAACATCTTTCAGTCTCTAATGCAAGAATTCGTCTCTGCAACAATCCTGATTCTCTTTGGATTCAGTTCATACAGTTAAAACGCTGTGACAAGTGGATGTGGCTTCTGCATATTAAATATGCGAATGACTGGAGGGGGGGTTGATGATTAAGAGAATATTGTGAAAACAGCATCTTCAAGTACTTGCAGGGTACAGCTTACATTCTGGCACAGCTACCAGTCTCTGTTAATGCCAATTAACAAGACAAAGTTAGCGATTCTTTTGCATTTTCCCCTCTGTTGGCAGCAGAGAAATGAATGCTAAGCTTTGATTAAATTAGAATGGAAAATGCACGCTGAGAATTAGGATTGAAGTGCAAGAATTGAGATATTTTGGGGGATTTCACAGATTAAAATGACTGCAGGAGGGTTTCTGGCGTGTGCACACCTGCATGGTTGACTGGGTGTGTGTTCACATGTGTTAAACAGTAGCATATGTACTGAAACCAAGCTGCCTTCTCAGAGCTGCATTAATTATACCACAAGTGATATCAACACTGAAGCAGGGCCTTGAAATTGACTTATTACAATAATCAAATTGGCTCAAATTTTCAGATTTCAGCTGTTCCTTTTAATTACTTTTTGTGTTAAAATAACACATTGGATGTGTGATAGAATTATTGTCAGGATAACTGTGAATGACACGGAGCGCACAAACTCTTAGCCGCTTATAACATATGCTGGTGGTTCAACAAGTGGCTTCATCAAACATGCAAAACTCCCAAAACCAGAGTGCAGAGAGGCATTTAACAGGAGGAGCAATGACAGCAGAAGACAGAGTTCTCACAGAAAAATGTACTGAAGCAATGTTCACATAACCAAACCACCACGATGACCTCAGATTGGCACTAAAAAATGATCTCCGTATGTCAGCAGCAATTGTGTGAAAACTGAAAAAAGACAACTAAAAAACTAACAAACATTTCCACAGACAGAATTGTGTGTGCGAATTTTCTACTTGGGAACTCAGAAATTCCAACTTCCCAGTTCAAATGGACCACGCTACGTCGATAATCTGCTGATTATTTTCTCGATTAATCGATTAACAGTTCTTTGCCTATAAAATATCGCCCAATTCTGCTCTGCAGGCTGTTTTCTTCTCAATCCCCACCAAGCTCAGCGCCTTCATGGTCCAGGTGTGTGTGTCCTGTGCCACTGGATGAAGAGCAGCTGTCACTCTGCAGATCATTACATTGACAAAATAAAATTACAAATATTGCCAAAAAACGTCGGCCACAAAAGAAAAAAAAACGCCCGTGATGGACTCAGCCCATCATCAATAGGTAATATATTTGTCCAATCACACAACCCTACATGATATGATATCTACGGTGTGAACAGAGATAAGCTGTTCTGACTAACAGCCTTTTTAAAAGAGACACTGTAAGGCAGTGGGGGACCAGTTAATGCTCAGATCAATTCAGAAGTGAAAGGTAGCAGAAGCACAGAGATAATAATGATGTGCATCACAGGAAGAAGCCATGAGAAAACATTCGACTCAGTGTGGATGATCTGGCGGGAGACAAGTGAGTATCCCACAGCTGTGATTCGTCCATTCTGTCCCACTGTGGTTGACATACAGACTAACTGTAATATTCAAACATCCACCAAAAATCAAGACTCCATTTTCATTCAGTAAGTATTCAGCAAAATAACCCAGGGAGATTTCACTAGTGTTCCATAAACTTGTTTTATATTCTGATTTTTATTACAGCAACAATACGTTGTGTGGTCTGACTCGAACATCTCTGCAATGAGTCAACATCACAGATAGTACTAGATCACCATGGAAATGAACTCTGTATCCCACACAGCATATATCCCAATGTCAAGTGCATGTTTAATGCATTTGTATCCGTACTACTATTTAAGTCCGTCAGCACTCTTTAGTGTAAATCGTTATACGGCTTCCTGTGTTGATCACACATATGACTGCACTGATGTTCAGGCCTTCTTCCAACTCCTCCTCACATTTCATCTATTACGCTGCAGGGCCTGAAGGTGGAAGAGGGTCTTGTATTGTTGCCAACATCCACCCTAGCTCTACAATAATGAGCTCTACAGGCCCTGAACCTGACCCAAGCATGCAAAGCTATCAGTTAAAAATAACAGGCAGGGACCATCGCTGTGGTCAGAGCATCGCGTGGTGGTGTTTCAGTGGTTTAATGCAATCGTGGAGAAGCACAACGAAAAATGCAAATCAAGCTGTGAATCACCACATGAAATCAGGGAATCCACGAGATATCTACGGACAGCGGATGTTTATTCATGACAGGTGAGTTATGCGCAGTGGGGTCTACATCCCTGCAGCAGGGCTTACACAACCAGGACGTTTAACTCTCTGCTTCATAATGATACTTTTAGAGAGCTGTTCAAAGCTTTCCATGGCCTCTGGTTAGAATACAGACGGGTGATTAGAAATGACTACTGCATGTTTCAGCAGGTAACCTGTGGGCTGCAAATCAAAAGGCTACATGCTTAAGCACAGACATGAGCTATTGTATGCAAATTCCATCAGCCTAACAAGCTCTCTGCTGCTAACAAACACAGGCAGAGCAACAAATGAGCACCGAACTACAGAAGTGTCTGTGAACATCTGTCATTTTCTGTGCCATCTCTGACATGCCATCATTTGGATTAGCCTTCATGTTAGATTGGTTTGCACTGCTGTAAATTTGACGCTGCATAGGTGGCTGGCTGTAACAGCTATCACTCATGTTGCCACAGCCCCGTGGCTGCTGTAATCATGATGACACAGTAATAGGGCTGCATCTGTTTTTCTTTTACCCAGTCTAAATTGCTGTTTATAGCAATAAGAAGGTTTCTATTCCCAGAGGCCAAAGTTAGTCAGTTACACCGAAGTGAAATAATATTTTACATGGCAAGAAAGACCAGACAGCAGATCCAACTGTAGTCTTCTCACAATACTCGAATTTATTACTTTGATGTGATGCTTTATCAATATTCAATACCATTTCCGACACCACAGGCAAAAACTGACACAGCCCTAACCCGAAAAATTCTACATTTTTATTGAATGATTAATTTATTATATCCCCACTCATTAAAAGAAAAATATTTTATTTATGTTATGTTATGAATTCTTCATGTTCAAACGTTTATGTTCAGAGACCTTTATTTTAAAATTTTAGTTTGAAATTACAGGTTTGTGTCCACTTCCTTCACTATCCGCTCATAGCATGTCTATGAGCTGCCTGTCACATTGACTGCATGGCAGATCACTGGCGCAGAAAACACTGACGACGTTAATAGCATCAGGGTTGCCAGGTCTGCGCTATTATCACAGAACTGGGCTACTTCTGAAGTGTTGCCGCAGGATGAATTTTTTGTCCACTGGTTGAGTGGACCTACTTTGAATTCATATTGCATTAATATTATCTATAAATACACATCCATATTTGAAATAAAATCATTTATTTATACTACTTAACTGACTCCAGATCAGCAAGTACATACACAGACCTGGCACAAGTCACACACAAGCCTACATAAACACACAATACGATGTGCCTATGCTCTCAGTGGACTCGGCGCTGGTTTTATCGGTTTTGGGCTTTGGGCTTGTTTTGATTTACCATTGGGCTGGTTTTGTCACACAGACCTGGCAACCCTGAACAGCATTACTGCTGTAAGGCTCATATAGCTTTCTCTCTTAGTTTCTCATGATGTTTCATGATGTGTGTTCATGGAGGCGCTGTCATGTTGGCAAAGACTTGTTTCATTAGCCTTGCTAGCAGTTAAGCCAATTGGCTAGCCCTTCTAACTTGCCCTGTGTTAGTGTGAACACACAGTACAACATCCCCTCTGACACAGAGAGAGAGAGCAGATCATCATTGTGAATCGATTTTGCAGAAAGTGTTGAAATGGTTTCAAATATTCAGGATCATTATCTACAGAAATGACCATCTATCACAGAAGTCTGTAATATATTTATGGTAATAAATCATAAAATGACTATGATACATCATCAGAGATTAAGGAAACATGTTAAGTTGAAATACTCGTCTCTGACATCAACGCTGCAGCTGTGGTGTCCTTTGAAATTCCTATTCTGTGCCAGAATAACTGTTTTGTTTGCCCATTTCTAGTTAATTAGAGTTAAATTTAATGCTGAGTGTTCACTGAATTAGCAAGTGCCTGCTTATGAGTCATACGAAATCATTACTAATCTTGTTGAACAGTGTTTCCCAAACTTTTTTTCTGGGGACCGAGTTTTAAATGACAAAACCATTGCAACCAAATTCACAATAGGCCTTTTCAAAAATTAAACATTCCTGACCATTTTTACTCCCATTTCTGCATCACCATATTCAATCTTAGGCTGAGTTAACAGGTCATCTCATTGTTCTTATTTCCTCCCATTAGGAAAACAATATAGAACATTTTAGCCTACTTCATAAATGAGATAAAATAAGTGGAGTGAAATTAACAGGTTGCTTTATAAGGGGTGTACTGCAGATCTAAATCTTTCATTTATTTATATATATATATATATATATATATATATATATATATATATGTATGTATGTATACATGACTGTTGTATAAGATGTTTATAAGAGTTACACTAAACAATACATTACTGAAGTCTGGCAGGCAATGAGACGGGCAGCCACTTAACTCAAAATCCAAACTATTTATTTTCAGCGCAGTGGGCTTTTGTTTTCAGGATAACAGGCTTTGGGGTTAATTTATGCTTTGTCATTTTATGATATTACACATGTCCTGTGCTCCTGCTGAGCTCCTACAGCTGCAAAGCTTCCAGAGAGAGTCTGTGGCAACAACTTCAACCAAAGATTGTATATTAAATAGGATTTCAGCCTATTTAACACAGTCTGAGGCTCCAGCTCATCATTTGGACTGCAGTACTAACTTTCACACACACAATTGCTACATATCGCTTCTTTAAGAATCGTGATACGTATCCAATCAGCGCACAAGTATTGTGATAGCAATGAATGTGGAGATGAGGGTGTCATCCCAGCCCTAGTTTAGACAGCTAAAAATTTGAGGCTGCATTTAAATAGGTGGCTGGCTGTAACAACCATCACTCACAGTGCCACAGCCCTGTGGTGGCTGTAATCATGATGACACAGTAATAGGACTGCATCCGTTTTTCTTTTACCCAGGCTAAATTGCTGTTTATGGCAATAAGAAGGCTTCTATTCCCAGAGGCCACAGTTAGTCAGACTGCCTCTTATTGTCTTACTGCTGGGTTGTGGTGCAGAGCACAAACACTGTCACCAACACCACTGCCACCCCGCCTCCCTCCTCCTCCTCCATGCCTCTCTTCTCTGTTGGTTCTCAGAGCTATTATTTTTATCTGAAAACCTATACGCAGCTACAGAGAGAAAAGAGACAAGAGAAAGAGATCGAGAGGGGAAGAGAGGCACACAGAGAGACAGAGTGGAGCGGGAGAGGAAAACTGTGATTCTTCTGAAGCTGTGATCGATGCTACCAGCATGTGTCTGCGATGCACATTGCCAGCAAAAAGGAGGGCTCTATTGATTTGCTCCTACATTTCAATCAAAAAAGTGGGTTCTCAACCCCAGATTTTCCTCTGTACTTCTATGAATTACCAACCTCTCACTAAATAAAGACTAGAATGCCAAACGTCAAGCTTAAGCGTATTTGAAAAAACTCCATCTTGTTATGCAGAGACAACAAAAGACACGTTTGTGTGTGTGCAACTGGGACATCTTTGGCATGGTAATGATTTTTCATGTGGATTTCTGACTGTTGCTAGCCGGTGGCTATAATCTTCTCATGGGTATTTACTGTGTGCCTCTATCCACATCGCACACAAATATGTCAAGAAGTGAGTAAGCAGTACAAAAAGCACAATCAGATTTAGAAATTAATCTTTTTTTTTTTACCCTGGCAGTTTAACTGTGTGCACGTTCTCCAGCAGAGATCAGAAATATACAGGACTGCAGGTAGACTATTATAACGTAGAAGAAACCCATCTGGGGGTCAGAGCTAATAGCATAATGGCATGTTTAACATTTGTACAGATACCTACAGGGGCCTCTGCTACAATGAATTAACCTCTAGAGTTAAAGTGTGTGTGTCTGTGTGTGTGTGTAATGCCAGTTTGTGTGTGTGACCTGCTCCTGTGCAAGTGCAGCTCTAAATATAAATCAGACAAGTAAGTCGTGCTTTGTTTGGTGTCTTAGTTTTTGAGGAAATGGATTCATAAGGGAGTCAGTGAGAGGATGATGAGCTCCCTCGGGCTTTCAGAGGGAGGAACAGACAGACAGACACACTCTTAAAACAAGGGTTCCAAAAGGGCTTTTCTTGAAGGGCTGAGGTTCTACCCAGAAACATTTACCTCTGAAGAACCCTTCTTTTGAAGAAACGCTTTGAAAGGATTGTTGAAATACATGAATGAGTTTTTTGTCGTTGTTGTTTGTCAAGGGGTCTTTGTACCATAATATAAAAGGGTTCTTGGTAGAACCCCCTGGGTGCCACGGATGGGTTCTAGATAAAACCCTTGGAATATAAAAGAGTTCTCGATAGACCCTCTGGATAGTTTCTAAATAAAATGCTTGGAATATAAAAGGGTTCTTGAGAGATCCCCCAGGTGGGTTCTAGATAAACCCTTAGAATTTAAAAGGGTTCCTGGTAGAATCCCCAGGTGGGTTCTAGATAAACCCTTTAGGATTTAAAAGGATTCTTTGTTGAACCCCTTGGGTGGGTTCTAGATTAAATGTCTGGAATATAAAAGGGTTTTCAGTACAACTCCCCAGTGGGTTCTGGATAAAAGAGTTCTTGACAGACCCTCCAGGGGTAGGTTCTATACAAAACCCTTGAAATGTAAAAAGGTTATTGGTGAACCCCCCCCCCCCCCAGGTGCGTTCTTCTTAGCACCCTCAGAAAGTGGAAAGGTTTCCTGATCTCAGGGAGATCAAAAGGTTCTCTGGAGAACATCTCATAGGGGTTCTGGGGGAGCCTGTAGAAAAGGTTCTTCCCACATACAAAGAGCATCCTCCTATGGGGACAAGCCAAAGAACACTTAATGGTTCTCATACCTTTATTTCTAAGAGTGCAGACAGACAGATGGCTGAAATAATGTGTCCATGGAAAGAAAGCAAAGTAAGCAATAAAAACATGAAAAGAAAATTCCTTCCTGACATCAGAGCTGGCGATGAGAGGGACCAGGAAAGGGATTAAGTTGTATTACAATTCGACTGCAGAATATTGTCTGTTTATTCTGGTCAGCAAAGCATATTTGCAGATTTGTCGGCCTCCCACAGACAAATCTGCATCACAACAGGACGGAGCATGGCTTCGTATTGTGGCTTCCAAATCAGCCATCTGAATCCGAGCCAGAATGAGCTCTTTCAAACAGACTGTCTATAGAAAGTGTGACTGCTGTAGTAACAATAGTATTTTTTCAACAAAGCGAGCCAGTCATTTCTCGAGAGGTAACAGGTAGCACAAATCTGAGCAGAAATACACCTAGAAAGCTCGTCTACAACATGACAAGATTAAAAGCAACGTCTTCCTCTAAAATCCTAATTGGAAAGTTTCATGCGAGAAAATGGTTTCAAACTCAAACAGAGACACCTAAATGGGAAAGCTACAATTTACGAAAAATGTAAAAACAAAAAAACAGAGCAGTGAGTTTCAAATTAAATAAGATGAGCTGCATACGAAATAGTTCCCAGCAGTGGGCATCCACAAGTCACTATGCATGAGCAAATAAGCCTGCACACACAGCCCATTTTTCGGATCAAAATAGACAGCAAATTGATACAATCAAATCTGAAAAGCGTCACCGCCATAGGAGATGCAATTTCCTCCCTTTTTTCCATGATGGAGTCAGGATTTGTGTTTCCATTTTCTTTTATGGTGCCATCGTTTCCCAAACTGTTTCTTTTATGTGCCTCAGAGCCTGGTGAGAAATGGCAGAGACGCTGTATATCTTTCAACACCAAGGCTAATCTGCAGCACACACACACACACACACACAGTTTATATGTTGCTGTGTACGTCACTGTAGCTGCCCTCCTTCATTTGCTATGTAAAACTGTGAATTTCAGCAGCTACTGTAAAACTCTGGTAGCAACAGTTTCACTCGTGAGGATTACAGTTACAATGTAAATCCTTAACATGGATTATAATGTAAAGAGTCATGCAACTGTGCTTCGAATGCATTTTAGCTTCTTACAAAAGGTCCTCCTCAAAAATCAATATCAGTTTTAGTGTACTCTACATCTGTAATATTTTCACCGCTTTACCTTGCAGACAGACAGCATTTTCTGATTGAAAAGTACTGTTATAGTGGACAAATATTGCTCTCTCAAACCCAACCAAACTCCATTGGTAAAATCAGCGATTTTACTCTCAGAACGCATGAGTTGCTGGACTACCGCTGGATAGTTTGGATTCGCCCAAGTCACACAGTAACGCAAACAAACTAACAATGGCGGTTTCCCATCAGAAAAGGCTGTCTGAAAGCCAGGTGAAAATATTCTAAATATAGCGTACATGAAAACTGAGGTAACTTGTTTTCATGTAATGTGTTAAACCCATGTCACAGAGTAGTGTGATGACGTTTCCATTTCTAACAGCCAGTTTGAGCTGAGTTGCAACAGAACAGAAGACACAGAAACAAACAAAATTATGATAAATGTCAAAGCCTTCTGTTGCGTTAATTCAGCAAATTAACATCCAAATGTGCAATTTAATGAGAGTTATATTTTTCATATTTAAAGAGTGTGTGGAAAATCTAATTTTGGTTAATATTTGTTTAACCATGAGGCATGTCATCTCTGCTGCTAAGGTGAAATCAATGCCTTCACTTTAATAATTAAAAGTTCATTAATTGATATGGGAAAACAGAAAACCTTCCTTATTCTGTTTGACTAACAATTTCACATCTTTTGCACTATAAACAGGTACTCCTCTCTCTCTCTCTCTCTCTCTCTCTCTCTCTTCGTGTAGTGCATGTCTCTATGTCTCTCCCTCTTCCCTCTCCTTTGCTTACTAATGAGCCGTGAGATTGACAGCTGGATTACTGAGCTGCTTTGTAATCCTTTAATTTCTCCATTTAAGATAATCACCCACTGGATGAAGCGCTGCCTACAAACACGTACACACACAAACACACAAATACACACAATGCACAAAATATACAGTGCTTATATATAAATAAATAATTGCATTTATGCATATGGAAGAACGAACAAGAGAAAAGGGTAAAAACAAGAGCGCGCAGCTGCCCTGATCAAATATAGATCCCAGGCTGAATAAATCCAAAGGACAAAGTAGAGCCCAAGCCGCTCTCTGGCAAGGGACCTTTTTGATATTTGAGTTCGTAGAACAAAGGCATCTTGACAGTGTAGTCTTTTAATTAAAGCAATAGAATAGCAAAAGCCCCGTGGTTTCAGAAATGGCTGTACAGTACAATACAGAGTGGCCCTCTAGAGATGCATTTAGCCGCAGCTTAGAAGGATCTATGTGTTGAGTCGAGCCCGGTGTAAATCATTTTGATTGGGCCGTGTTTTTCATCTCCTCCAGCACCACAGACTGAGGATATGAGTGTTGGAGAACATGTGAGGTCAAGTGGCAACACAAGGTCAAACCGCTTGGCCGTGATTCATCAATAAAATGTGGAGCTGCGTGTCACTTTGGGTCCCCCTGAGTCAGGAGTGAGTGAGGAGCAGGTGGAAGGAGAAAAAAAAAAAAAACAAGGAGACGCAACTGATCAAGAGGGCACGATCTCAACGTTCATCACCCAGTAAACGCGTGATGTAAAATATGCAAAAACTGTGCTGAACGTCATTTGGTTTCAAGTCTGGTTCAAACACAAAGCGATCCTGATAAAATATACATCTCAGCCTGACACGCCGGAGTCTGTGGAAATGTCATGATGCGTCACACAAGAGCACCAGAGGCTGCTTTGAAGGATGATGCTCAAGAATGCCTTCAAATGTGGAATCGTCAGCGTGAGGCAGTAATCCATTACTTGGTACCATGTCACAGTAACTACTTTGTTCAGCAGCAATTCAGTAAAAAGCAGCATCATGGATTATAGCTTGAAATTATAACACTGTTAATTAATCCCAGTAATTTGGGAGTTGGCTTGTTTGTTGTCTGAGTAGGAGTTTGATGGAGGAGGGTTGATGTCAGTTTGGCCTCTGTGTGTTCAGTGAACAGACTGGGCTGGCGCGTGGTAGCTTGAGGAGGCAGTTAGCCTCTAACAATTAGCATCAGAATCAGAAATACTTTATTTGATCCCTGGAGGAAAACTGGTCAGGTTACAGATTCAAGATCCCATTCAAGAGTAGAAATATATAAGCACAGACAAATTATGATAAAGTAGAAAATAGGAAGTGTATAAAAATATGTTCATTCTACTACAATATATAACAATAATACGCATAAAAAATATACAAATATGAAAAAAATACAAAATAAGAAGTGTAAGAATTATGTAGAAAAATGCGCATCATGCTATAATACATAATGCAAGTGGCAACAAGAAATGCATCCTCAAGTAGTTTGTCTTATTTCCATGTTTTCTTCTTCGTTGGCTTGCTAACATTAGCCCACATGGAGGAATCACACAGTTTGAACCCCACAGCTTTACTGTGAGGGCAGGATTTCTGAGGAGCTGCAGGCGCTTGCCCCGGCTAAGCTAGCCGTGCAATGCTCAGTAAATCCCTCCAAACTGTAGGCTGCCTGCTTGTTAAACCACAACGTCTCTGTCTCTGTTTCTACTCGTGTTGAATACAAAAGATGAGACGTGTGAGTGTGGAGGACATGGTGTCATTTAAAGTTACCTCTGAGCACTGAAAGAAAAGTAGCACACTACTTTTGCTGCTAAGTAAAAAAAAATAAAGTAATGTAGTTACTTTTATAATGAGTGGTTTGAAATGAGCATTGTTTCCTGCACACAGACTTTATATTTTTACTTTTTAATCCATACAGAGAGTGACACTATTTGCAATCACATAACTTGGTCTAGATGCTCGCCGCATCCTCTGCTGCGCTCTACCCCTCCCTCTCGTGTTCGCTCTGCTGCTGCGGTCTGTGTGACAGTCACACTGTGCTCTGTACCTCAACACACACACACACACACACACACACACACACACACACACACACACACAGTCTCCTGTTTAATGTACTTGAATCCACCTGGTTTCAGTACCACATCGGTTTTGGTTGTTTTAATAGACTCCATCATTAAGAACGAGCCTCCTCCCACCAGCTTAGCTGCTGCTGTGAAAATGGAATCGCAGGCAAAAAAAAAAAAAAAGGAAATCCATATCACTACTTATGCTTTTGGACGACTTTATAAAACATTCTGCTGATGAAGAAAGTTAACAGAGCAGACACAGACAAGGAGAAACAGATGGAGGTGGGCCCCATTGTGTGTGTGTGTGTGTGTGTGTGTGTGTGTGTGCAGTAAAAGTAACCAGGGGTGTAGGTGTGTGAGTGAGGAAAAGAGAAAGGAAATAAAATAATATAAAATAATGTTCCATTTATTACATTACTTATTCTATTACTTATAAAGTCCCAATGCACAACAGAACGCCAACTTTTCTAGAGTTGGGCATCAAGAGTCGATTCCAAAATTACAATTCCAGAGTACTTATGAAGAAATTGTCATTTTGATTCTGCTTATTGATTCCAACACGCTATCGCTAATTAAACCTGTCCTGCAAAAACCTTCTGTACATCGACCTGATTATCTGTCTGCACCTACAGACATGAGGTGAATACATGCATGTCTTCCTGTCTCCAAATGCATTTGTCTTATTAAATCATGAGTTTAGCATTATTCTCAGTTAATCTACTCAACTGTTGCTAAGTTGCTTGGACAGCAGTCTTTAACAAATCCTATGCTAAAAGAGCACTTTACAAGAGCGGGATGCTCTCTATATTTACAGTTAAGTAGTTTAAATGTGCCGCAAAATATACAGTAATCTAGCTAACGTTAGCTTAGGTCAGTGTTTCTGGTAGCATTATCCGTGGTAATTACTGTTTCCCACAACTCAGCTGTAAAAAAAGCAGGAGGACACACACTTGAGAATCATTAAGAAACAAAATCAATTAACAGAATCAGAATCAAAAACAAAAGCAGAAACATTAGAGTCCAGACGAAACCGAACCCTAATCCTCTCTGGCTATGAACATTCAGGCTGGGCTTAATGAAAGTGTACTGGTAAAAGTCACATAGGCAGATGGACAACGGGAAAATAAATATGTTCTATACAGTATGTGAATTCTTGCTTTTTTATTCTCAAATGTTATTTCTTGGAGGAAGAAAGCTTGGCATGACTCAGCGCCAATCACAGCTTTGAAAAGCCACAACTTCAGACTGATGATAACGGAAATGGAAAATTGGTTCAAACTGAGCTTTTCCACATTATTTTCTGACAGACGGTTTGCACAGAGCTCTTACTGACTTCTTTCGGGATTTTTTTCTGCTGAGTTGCTTCAAAGCCCTGTCTTTTTTTTTCTATTTTAATTGCAATAACAATTATCTGTCCAATAATCCACCTAAATGACACTGAAGTACGCATTGTCATGACAATGCAAACAAGCGGGATAACACACAAGTGAATAAATTTGAGCTGAAGAAACAGCACTTCAATGCTGAAGACCTGATTTGTATTCAGATGCATGTAAATCCTGCAAGCTGAGAGGAGGCGGGAAAAACCTTTGTAATGAACTAGTGGGTTACACTTCCAGCTCAAAGGTAAACCAGAGGTCTCCTGGTGGGAAAAATGTTCACTTCTGTACTGCAACAAAAAAAGCCAATATGATCTTAATCAAGGCCACCAATCGTTAAAGTGCACTGAGATGTAAAGTGCTAATACACATTGATCGTGAAGTAGTGGCCAATTAAAAAAGGGGTTTTCAATAACAAATGCAAATAGTATTCAGAAAATACAAGGTCATCAATGCGAGATGTGACATTCATTTCTTTCAAAGATGCTTTTTGCTGCTTTCTTTGATGTAGTATGCAAAAAAAAAAGAGGCATCCATCGGGAGGGTTAAACTGTAATTTGGAGGCAATTTCTAAGACGGAAGAAAGAAACACCACTTTAAACTTTGTCCATGGATATTTTTTTCTAAATGTGCCCTTGTATCAACTCCAGAAATACAGTGCTAAGTCCCTAGTTCCTCTTCCAACACTGTCTCTTTCTTATCCGTTAATCCCTTGCCAAGGACTCTCTTTTTTGGCTAACACCATCAAAAGTGCCTAGTTTCTTCTTTCTTCCATATAATCACTCCATGATTTAACCCGCAGCCGCCAGCTCTCGCAGATGCAATCTGAGGTCTGATAATATCACCGTTTGGCTCCGTTTGAAGGTCAGAATTCGGGGGCACAATTAGCTCACCTCTATTTTGTCAGGAAAATGTAGATCCACTGCATAATCTCACCCAGCGGAGTGCAAACAGACACCCGCAGCGCACGGAGCTTTTTAAAAAAAATGCAGCAGAGGGTCTCCGAGCGTTCTCTGACAGCTTCTCATCGTCAAAATGCAATAAGGTCGAGATGAATCACGCCCGTCTCTCGGTGGGCACCAGATGGGGAGGCAATGAAACTATCTGCGTTGTAATGAAACTACATGAGAGCACATGCCATGACCCGAAGAGCAGGCATCAGACTAAAGCTAATGCCGGTGCACAGTGAGAGGAGCTCGTGGAGATCGGTGCGCTAGAACTAATAAAATTCACATGGAAGCCCTGACAAGAGGCAATAATATTTCTGCTGACAGCCGGTTTCCCATCTATCAAAACCCCCTTTTTTACTTACTTTACCTCCACTGAGGAAATGACTACAAAACAGGATGAAAAGCATTGTGCTGTGGCATGTACTATATCTTGGGTGGCTTGCTTGATGGAATTGGCTCAGCATGTATGTCATGTTGTACGGAGTTTGAGGGATATAGGAGCGTAGCTTGGTTTGGTAAGAAGGCGGCCGAGATAAAGAGAAATGATGTGGCTCATCTTCTGCACCTGTATTCTATCAGCTCGCCACAGACTGCAGGTCCTGGCTGCAGAGATGAAAGACTCTCTGGAGGACAAGAGAGACGTTCGTGAGTCAGAAGGAAAATGGCATCCCGCTTATCAAATGCCTGGAAACATAATCCCCCTCCCCACCCTCAGTTCTTGGGTCTGGACGTACTTATGAAAGCCCTGTCACTTTGGATAGTAGGTTAGGAGTCAGAAGTTCTCCACAGCGCAGCGAGCGCCAAGCAGGCTGTTTCAAAGCAGATATGGCTCCTTGCCAGATTTCCCTGCTGTAGTCTAATTGGGGTCATGTTACAAGTCATTTTGGATGTGTAACTTTTCGAGATGGAATTAAACAATAGGAAATCCACGCCGAAAGCGTATAGCTGATGAAGGCCTGATCCTCCCTAAATTAATCTTTTAGATTAAAGTACAGTGTGCGTAGTTTTTTTTTTCTCCCTGCATAGACTGCAGCAGTTATAAAATAACTGCAATAGAAAGACCCCATTTTAAATTAAAAGCTCTGGAATGAAAGGGGCAAGAAAAAGAAGATTATTTTTTCATAGAGCGAGTTCATCTCCTGTGATTCAAGAGACAATGCAGGGACTGAAAAGAAAAACATGTCCATTCTCTTTTAAAGGGTCGTGTAGATCCAAGGTGGCAAAGCAGAGGCTTTATTAAAAGATGTACACACACAAATCTTTTGTGATGGTAATGGTCGGAAATAATGCTGGCCTGCCTGGTCACGATCTTTCTCCTGATATAATTTAACAGTCACTGTAATATGTTTCTGAAAACATTTTGTGAAGTTACAGAATCTTGCAGGGCTCAACAAAAAGGGTTACCTGCTGGAACAGGGCAAGTAAAATACCATGTTGGGCAAGTAAGCAATTCATCTGTTAAACTATTTTGATAATCGATCAATTGTTAAAATAATTTTTCAGGCAAAATGGCAGAAAATGTTGTTTTCGCCCATTACAATATGGAGATTTCACGCTTTTTGTTGTTTATTATCATATTAAAGAAAGTATTTCTGGCTTTCAGACTAACAAAATGAGACATTTAAAGACAGAAACTGTTCACTAGTTTATAGGCATTGAGCCCTAGATTAAACATGACAATTAACTTTAGTCTTTGTGGTTCTTTAATAATCACTAATGAATAAAATAATTTGCAGGGGCAAATATAAATTTACTTTGGGCAAGTAGATTTCTGACCCACTTGCCCAACTGGGCAACACTGTGTTGATTATCATTTGAGCAACGCTGCCTACTTGTACTTTTTAATCTGAGTTTGAGGAGGCTCTGTCGTAAACTACAAACATAATGGTGACCGCCTGATAGCGATCTTTTCATGGATGTATAAAAGATCTTTTTCATATCACAACTAAACAGTCCACTATATTACGTTTCTGAAATCATTTTAAGCGAGAAATAGGCAATGCAGTAACAGAATCCAGCTCCACTTTCCAGACTCAGAAGCACTGTCCTCCTCTTCTTCTACTGTCTATGAGTTATCATCTTTTTCTGTTAATCTTATTTGCCAGCAATAAAGCATTTCTAAAATCCACTGCTGAAAAGATGAAATCATTTTTTCTCCAAAAACAAGGTTTCTGAAACCCAATAAATCCATCAATTTAATTTTCCTGGCCACAAAATCTCGGCAGGGTAAAGCAAATATGCGGTTAGACAGGTGTTTAATTCACACAGAGCAGTGTTGTCCACCGTCTCTCAGGACTGGTGAGGGGCAAAAGGTGAGACTCATCACTGCTGCCTTTTCAAATATGCGTTGACAGTGACTTCAAAAGACACTATCCTGACTGAACTGTATTTCAAATCAATTTCTTTTGTGCTGAGGCCACATCCCCTTGTCCGTGTTCCTAGGTGTCTGTTCCGGCTCTTGGAGCGAGGTGATGGTTTACACAGCGATGTGCAATCACTGGAATATTTCTTTTCATGGCTTATCTGCCCACAGCGAGAATCTGCACGGACCGCGACTCAAGGCCCCGGCTGTCTGCCTGCCTGTGTGCCACAGCATCCCTCCTCCAATCCTGACCCAGCTCTCAGACAAACATCTCCATGGGAGCATGAGATGATTTATTCAGCACAACTTAGCGGCAGCACAGAGATTTGTGAGTTAGTTAAACAAAGGTCCTTTATGGTCAACCACAAAGCCATAACAGCCTTTTTAACCTATAAAGCCAGCCAAGAATGACCAAAGGGAACACTGAATGATGCATTACAATTCAAAAATGACCTTTCAAGTCTTGACCAGACACCTCGCTTTTACCTATGGGGGACACAGTGGACAAGAAGCAGGGTTAAAGTACCATACCAATGTTTCAGCCAGATGTTGTGTATTTAATATCAAAGTGTTCCTGTCTCAAGGCAGTAACATTGGTTTCCATTCATTTCCATTTTGTCACTGCGCAGTGGAGCTGCACAATTAATCCGAATATTATCAAAATCACAGCATGGACAAGTGCAATATCCAAACTGCAGAAGCTGCAATTATTTGATGAAGGAAAAATGTGTGACAAAACATCATTACAATGAAGTACTGCAGTGCTGCAGAGATGCTCTGGCCTACAAATCTTCTTCTCCAGATGTAATTAATCATGAATCATATCACAATCGGAATACCTGTCAAAATAATCAAATATGATTTTTTTTTTTTTTTTTTTTACCACAGCCCTACTGCCCAGTGACAAATAAGTTAAATATTTTCATATAAGTTCAATCAGTGATTCCCAACATTGGGGTTGGGACCCCAAATGGGTCATAATATAAATCTGCAGGGACAAAAAAGAGACAAAAAAAAATGGGAAAGAATAAGTTTTACTCATTCAGGAGAGTCATATTCAAATAAAAACACATGTAGGAGGGTAGTTTTTTAATGTGGCTTTTGGGCCACATGAAGCCATTCAGTGGCCTGGGTCTGGTCCCTGGGCCGTATTTTGCCCAGGTCAGCTTTAAAACCATGTTTTTTATCAGCGTTTTGTGTAGTAATGCAGATATACCATGAACTACAACATCCTTGGATCAGGGTTTCTGCCAGCCTATTGAAAGCCTGGGGGCTCGCTAAGGCCTAAGGTGACTAAATCTGGGATTTAAACTAAAACATGTTATACAAGTACAGTAGCAAACTTCTTTAAGGACTATTTCAGTGCGTAGGTTGTGTGCAGAGTTTGGGCTATTTGTTGGTGAATGAATACTGCAGATCCTCAAGGCACAAGTCACAAGCCCATGTCTTGTTTGCTGATAAAGGGGGAGAGCTCCAAAGTTAGCTACAACTTCGGCTCAGGCTCACTTAAGGTGGACTGACCTTTAAGGTCTACCAGCTATTCTCATCTTAGTGACAAGCTGCAGAGTGATAATGCTGTGTGCACAGTTTCGGTTATTCTTTGGTGTGTAAGTGCTCTAACTCAAGACACAAGCCAAGGTCACATGTACTTGCTGATGATAGGGGTTAGCTCCTAAGTTAGCGACCACATCGATCTAGCCTCACATAAGATGGACTAATCTTTAAGATGGACCAGATCAGCTGTTCTCACTTTAGTAACAAAAAACTTGAAAGTATGCAATAATATCTTACAGTTTGCACTTTATTTCCAAATGAAGATGACACTGGCCAAACAATAATAAATACAGAAATGAAAGAGGTAACCAATCTACGATTTTCAGTCCATACCGAAATGAATACAAATCAATGGCCACCTTGAAGGTACACAATGGAGAAAAATGACTTTCCAGTTCGATCAGCTGCTGTAGAATTCCATCATTTTTATATTGTATATACATAATGTGATGTTTGTTAGTGCTGTTTGCACCTGAAAGGGATCTGATTGATCGAAATGCACATACACAGCAACAGTAAACGCTGTGGAAGCAGAGAGCAGTGGGTGGATTCAACTTTTGCTGTGAAGGCAAACATTTAAAACACTGCTGCCTGCCGTGACGTGACAACCAGGCCATTACAGCTATAGAGACAGAAATATTTCTAACACTTTCAATTAACTCAGATTGGTGTTAATGAACTCACCATCAGAAATATCATGCACTTGCCCCTAAACTACCCACAATCCATCAAAACAATAAAATAGACGCAAAACAACTTCCCCTTCCACCTCAGCATGAAAAGAGCTGTGGTTCACACATTGTTCAGCGACTGGAAACAGAGGCCTGGTTCATGCTGCACCTGCTGGGCCACAGCACTTTAGTCCTTCCCCCATCGCTCACTGTCCATCTCCCCGGGGAGACAACAGCCACGGCCCACAGTGGTCCAGCAAACCCCTAGCCAGCTCTGGAGCATCCCAGTCCCTCCCTCGTCTCATCCCAGGCACATTCATTTTCTTGCAAAGTGACAGTTTCAGGTTATACATATTGTGGCGTAAGTATTAAAGGCTTCCTCCCACTGTATAGAAAACAGACCTTCAGTGAGGCTAGACCCTGCACATTCATCATTGCATGAGGATGTAAGCTGCTGCAGCCCATATCCCCTTTGAGTGGCCAGTTGGGAGGACAGCATGGCTCTCAGATTGATTTTCACAAAGAACAAACACAGAGACAAACAAAATGAAAGCGAGAGACTGGAAGCAAAGGTAATATGGGATCAAAGCTGGATGTAGCATATAAGATATATCAAATTGATGCAGTTGAGCTTTTCCGTAACCGCTGTTCATATTGAAGCATTAAAGTAGATAAAATGTACTGGGGATTAGTACTGCACGATTAGTCGACTAAACAATTAAACACTGCTACCCTCACAAGTCGGCACCAGAAATACTAGTCAACCAGTTAAACTTTTTAATAATATTCTATTAATGTACAACTAGTGCTGCGATCATAACCACATCACTGTAGTAATAACCACAAATTTTATTTTGAAAGGGAAATCTCACAATGTGTTTGAGATGAGCGCATAAATTTATCAATATGTTTATGGATCAGCTTTGTCTCAGGGTGTGATGTTAACTGCAATGCCACAGTCACATGTCGTCTACCGCAGGGTTGAGCTCATTACCGTCATCACGCCAGATTTTATTTTGAAAGGCCAGTCTCAAAATGCCTTTGAGATCAGCGCATGGATCTATTAATGCATCCGTGGATCAGCACCAGCACACATGAAAATTCAAGAACACAGCCCTTGATTGGTCGATAAGTCAATAATACAATCCCGTACCCGTACTGTACATTTACTGCCAGATTGACAACTTATCACTAAACTTTTAGTCTGCTCCGCTTGTGGCATCATCACTCTCAGTCTGATGCTCACTGTCCCTCACTTGCATGCCACACATACTGCTCTGTTCCTTAAAGGAGCTACACTATTGACAGTTATCCAACAGTATCCCTCAATAAAGTCCAATAAACATAGTTATTTGGACAGCGACTGTAAACCACCATCCTGTGGGAATATAGTGCTTTTTGACTTTGGCGAGAAAAAATCCATACCATCACCGGCCTATGTACAACACAGATTTGCTGTCCTTTAAGATGTTTTGCAGCTGCCCACTACTAGCCAGGGCTGCAGCTTTGGCAGATAGTAGCCCGTCACCTCCCTGTGCTAATGCCCAGATGGTCCAGATGTTGTAATCAGAAAAGTGGGACAGATGGCATATAGTAAAACCAGTGCAATTTGGCAGTATTTTGATTTAGAAAATGAAGAAAAGGATGACGCAGGCTGTGTAAGAATAAACAGGGATATAAATATAACCACTTGACTAGAGCAACATCTAACCACATTCAGCACATGCAGGTGGACGTTAACCTGCAAGGAGAGCAGGCTGTTGATGCTAGCATTGCTAACGGTAGCTGAAGGTAGACAATGTGGTCCTGCTCAGTCTGAGAAGATAACACATTTAGTGAGAACAAAAGATGTAGTTTGATGATATCAAAAGTAGTGTTGGATTATGGGAGTTGTTCTCTTTACTGTTAAACAACTAACGTTCATCCATCTGACATGACAAGGCAGCAACATGATCACAGATGGGGTAATGAATCACTGTTTTATTCACATTATATTAGTCATGTTTGCGACTTCCATCCTCACTTACTGATGTACACCGTTTTTTCGCAGAAATCATAGCAACTAGCGGCTAGCAGGATCTCCACTCTAACTTGAATTAATTATAGATTTCTCTGGGTGTGACCATTATTCAAAACATTTTGGAAGATGTAAGCACACAACCCAACAAAATATATGACATGTATGTATATAACACGTTTTTTTTAGAAATTTTAATGCAGAAATGTTACATATTGTAGCTGTAATACACACAATGCTTTTTCATTGTGCTCTATTTTGACTTTTTTCTCAGCGTCTTTCTTTTAGACTATCTGACTACTCAAAATTAAAACTGACAGGGAAATTAGTCGCTGGGAACATCCCTAATATGAACACCAGGAAACCTCCTTCACCCCCTCCATGCACATATAACACATGCAAAACCCAGAAGAGAAACCCACATACATTATCTGTCACACATCACATCACCCTCTGTTAACACTGTTGGGGTCAGTGAGGACACCTCAGCCCATTTCCGAACAGGCGGAAACCTTGAGCCCCTTCAGGCAAACTCGCTCCCCACTGACCGGCTGCACTGTCCTTGTCAGCCTCCTAAATAACAAAATAACCTCCAGAATAATTCAATTGTTTTGCTTGCAGGCGGAAAATGCTCAAACAGCTGTTACAATGAGAATGCCATTTCCTCCCGGCAAATAGCATTTCACGTTACAATAGACAAATATTTGGCTATAAAAGCAATAATATAAAAGTGTCAGGGGAGAGCTAAGCCTATTGTACACTGTTGTTGTGATGTTGCCCGCATGTGTGAGTAACAATGTAGAGTAGGTTAGAGGAAAACAGAAATAGGAGGAAGTGTGTAACAACCTAAATACTGGGTCCATATTACCAAGTCCTTCCACTTTTATGGCGGAAATCCACAGTGCAGATATAAAAAGCTGCAAAATGCTCAAACACTCCACATCTTGGGGGTAATTTCTTCATTTGCAGTTGTAGTTTAGAGCTTTAGATATAATGTGGTCTATGTTATGGAAGCATTTGGGGATCCTGGGATGTGACTGAGAGGGATTTTCTTTCCATTATGGCAATGATTCACCAGCAAACAGAAGAGACACGCCGAAGAAACTACAGCATAATTTCAAATGGCAGGAGATGAACCCCGCAGTAGATTCAGTACACTGCCTGCTCCGAAAAGAAATGGAGCGAACGAAAACAGAATTGAATTCCTTCTGAAAAACAGATAGAATAAAAGGCCTGGAAAATGTATTACAATGAACACTGGGAATAAAATAAAAGTTTGGGGGCTTCCAGCTGCAAACACGCAGAGTAGGTAACAGGCCATTTAAATGAGTCTGCCTGCTGCTCAGTCAATCAAAAAAGAGGAAATGTATTGGGGGTTTTTTTCACCACAATCAGAGTAATTTAGGTGTTCATTCATCAATGAAACTCCATATCAAATGACATCTCTTGAACAGAATGCATTACACACCTGCTGTCACGTCAGGTTTAATCACATCGCAAGATTTGTTCAACAAAAGCTGCATCGCAACTGGATCTATGTACACAGAATGGACGTGAATATGTGTGTGCTTATGTTCTGACCTTCTTCAGGAGGGATGGAGAGCCACACACAATAATATATGTCACCACACCCACACACACACACACACACACACACACACACACACACTTACTCACTCAATCACACTCAATCACACTATGAGGTTGGGGACAGATCTTGCCAGAGAGGAGAAAATACAGTCAGTCAATAAATGAGATCCAGCAGCGGCGGTGGCGGACTCACCTTTGAGAATGCTCTGGCCGTGCAGCAGGTCTCTCGAGACAATCACCGTGTAGAAGTTCTGGGAGAAGCCTGGTCTGCATGGCGGTTTGAGGGGCTGGCTTGCCTTACTCCCCTGAGGAATAAAAACAAGACGGCCTGTTAAGCACTGGCAAATTGACTTGCGGCCACAGGGTCACAAGCTGATCTCACAGCCTTTTCACACTGATATTGAGCCTCTCTGGCTACAGTGAGCGGTTCACTTCAGACCACTGCGGCACGCTGCACTTGGAACCGCCACAGTGTGGAAATCCACATCTGGGGCTTCAGACACCTGCTTTCACTGACTGTAGTGAAACATGGAGTCTCATGAGAGAGACGCTGAAACATCCTCTAAATGATCGCCATTATCATCATCATCATCATTACAGATGTGATCCTCATATGTTGGATAACATAAAAATTATGACAGCCGTGATAATGATGTAGCCATTATAAAGATGATGCCTATGGCTTGCAGGAAATGTGTAGGGCTGCAACTTAGGATGATTTTCATTGTTAGAAAATGGTGAAAAATATCAATCAGTGTTTCCTAAAGTCCAGATGACGTCTTTAAATGTATGGTTTTGTCCACAACCCAAAGATATTCAGTTTAACGTCACAGAGGAATAAAGATACCAGATAATATTCACAGTTAAGTAACTGAGCTGTGACAATTTTGATGTTTTATCTTAAAAAAAAAGCTAAAAATAATAGTTACATTAGTTGTTTTGGCCCATAAAATGTTAGAAAATGGTGAAAAACATTAATCACTGCTTTCCAAAGCCCAGATGACATCTTAAAATGTCTTCTTATGTCCACAGGCCAAAGATATTTAGTTTACTGTCACAGAGGAGTAAAGACACCAGATAGCATTAACATTTAAGAAGCTGGAATCAATAACTTTCTTCTCAAAGAATCACTCAAACTGATTAGTCAATTAGTTGTTTGGTCCATAAAAGGTCAGAGAACTGAGAAAAATCTTGATCAGTGTTTCCCAAAGTCCACATGATGTCTTCATAAAATGTCTTGTTTTGTCCACAACCAAAAGATATTCAGTTTGCTGTCAGAGAGGAGTAAAGAAACCAGATAGCGTTAACATTTAAGAAGCTGGAATCAGATATTTTTTTTCTTAAAAGAATTACTCTGACCAATTAATCGATTGGTTGCTTGGTCTCTAAAACGTCAGAAAATGATAGAAAATGGCGATCACGGTTTCTAGGGTGACGTCCAAGATGGTGTCCCTAAATATGAATTTTGACTTTTTTTCTTAAAGAATGACTGAAACTGATTAATCGATTAGTTGTTTGGTCCAGAAAATGGTGGAAAATGTTAATCACCGTTTCTTGTTCAAAGCCTGAAATGACATCCTGAAATGTCTTTTGTCCACAACCCAAAAATATTCAAGTTACTGTCACAGAGGAGTCAAAAAAACAGCACATATTCACATTTAAGGAGCTGAAATCAGAGAATTCTGACTTTTTTTTTCCAAAAAATGACTCAAACCAAATTAAATGATTTTCAAAATAGTTGGTGATATATATGGTTGACAACTTAATTGATTGATTGTTACAGCTCTAGAAATGTACAACCTAAAGATGCATAATGCATGCTGACTGGAGTGTGAGTGCATGTGTGAAAGAGACCAAAGAAAGCAGCCAAATGCAGTGTACTGTATATAAGCATGGCTGCCGGCACACAGTACAGTTCCAGCAGACATTTCATTCTCCACAGAATGCACTTGCTCACTCATCACATCAATTGCTCTTTTTATAAAGAAAATATGCTGCACTTTGTTGCATAATAGACACCTCAGTATTGACTGCATATGGACAAAACAGAGCAAACTAAAGGACTGCTGCATATATTTGCGAGGGAGAGGCTGATTTTGGGAACATTATTTGCCCAAGTTTGAAAATAAAGTAAGATAAGATATACAAAATGGCTGATTTGCTGCTTCAATTAGCAATAAACCAAATAACCAAGTCATCAAGTGAGCCATTGATCCCAGAAATGCAGAAAAGGAGAAATGACAGTGCGTAAACGTGCGTAAACGAAGTTGATCGCAGGCAACAGAAGGAGAAGCCCCTCCAGAAAGCACTGTCCTCTGCAATAATGCACTGCAGCTGATTTAGAGGAGAGGGTGGGGAGGCAAACGGACAGAGTTGTCAGTGACTTTTTTCTTTCTACACCAGACTTAAGACAAAAATATTCTTGACCTTAAACGTCGCTGTATTAGTCTCGATTACACGCATCATGTTGCCTTTAGCGCATCGCTGCGGGGGGAAAGTGAGCCTCTCTCTGCCACATGCAGCGCGCTGCAAAGCCGGCGTGAAGCACTACAGCAGTGCAGCACTTCCACACCACAGTTGAGCAGAAAAGACATGTAGAAATTAACTCATCTTACCGAGGATGCGCCCACAAGTAAGGTGCACGCCAGGATGACGCAGCCAACGTTCATCTTTGCAAAAAAAAGAAAAAAGCGCGTTTTAGGAAGGAAAAAAAAGAGGAAAGAGATGAGTCTTCTTCGCTAAAATACACCTCAGTAATTCCCGGAGCCCTGGTTCTTCTTCTCGGCTGCTGAGTGAGAGACCGTCCCTACTTGTCTGGCGCAAAAGTGCCGCTGAGACAGAGATGCTGCGCTCCGTCCAGAGGAAGCCGGTGCCCATTGGATAACGGCGTCACTACAACCCCTCCTACCGCACGGCACGGCACGGCACGGCGGAGCAGGCAGAGCAGTCAGCGTGCATCTGCGCTTCACATGACTCCCTGTGATGCTGCTGCTGCTGCTGCTGCTGCTGCCCCGGACACTTCTGGGATCTATATTGGGAGAAAAAAAAAAAGCATTTTCCAGGCTATTTAGATTCATATTTTAACTTCAGATGGAGCAAAGGCGGGTGTGGCGGTGTGAGCGACAACCAACCATCCGAGCCTTTTCATGTGTCCATCAGCTAACTGGAGTCTATTTCACACCCCAGTTCCCCCCTCTGCCCCTGATCCGCGGCATAAGTATTCGGCAAGAGCAGCCCAGTTATTAGCTTTTTATTAAGGCTGCTATGATAGAGCAGTGCGGGATAAGACTGGGATGGTGTGTGAGGTTCAAATGAAATCAAGTGCAGTGGATCAGCAGCCAGTGTGATCATCTACAGGAATATGTCCATTTTATTGTGTTTCTATCTGTTTAAATACATTATAGGTGAAAAATCTTTCACTGATGTGAGATTATTCCAAGATTGTTTGAAGTTGAGATCATTTTGTAATGATTCAATTAGTCAAATAAACTTGATATTATTATTCTTAAACATGTTCACTAAACTGAAAGGAGAGATATAACAATTGCACTACACTATTATAGCCCAAATAGTGAGCTGGAGCCAGATGGTGAGTTGAAAACCTATTTAATATACAGTCTATGGCTGAAACTAGTTGTTTCTGCCCCCTCCTCCCTAGACTACAGGAGGCTCAGGCTGCAGGAACACTGCAGGAGCACAAGACCAGTGCAACATTGTAATTTGACAAGAACAAGCAAGGACTAGTTCTACACTATAAGTAGACCAGCTGTTTGTAAATCTGCCATTTGTCTGTCAATGTAAAACTAAGCACGTTATCCTGAAAACAAAAGCCAAATGCATTGAAAATACACTCTAGAGTTGGAGTTCAGTGACTGTCTCCCAGACCCGATTAACATATTGTTTAATTTAAGTGTTATAAACATTTACTGCTGCTAAAAGATCATGCATGATTTCAAAAGACTCATAAAAAGACACTTAGTAAGTTGACATTCGGCAAAAACACAAGTTACCTGCCGGAAGATAAAGGATGATATGGTGGCTGTGGTGTTGTTGAAGAAATTAACATGTTTTTTTTAATCTCTGATGACATATCACTGTCATTTTATGATTTATTACAGTCAGTGTATTACAAGAAGAACTCGTGTTGAGAAGTTCTGAAGTGACACTTAAAGAAAAAACAGAGGGAGGATAAATGTATAGTTTCTACATAAAATACTAGAGAGAAATATTGAATTACAAGACACAGTCAGGTCAAAGTGGAACTACAGTAGGTGGACAGTTAAAAGAGGAAGACTGGGATGGTCTTTATAGAACAATAACTAAAACAACATATTGTAGGTTCTAGAGGGAGCACACACAGAAGATTTATACAAGATTCTTTATCATGCCAAAAATACAGTCAGAATTTATATTATTCAATGAAGTGGACTGCTGGAGAAGCTGTGGTAAAAAAAAAAAAAAGCAGATCACTCACATTTTTCTTACTTCTTTTTGCCCACTACTGAAAATTGTAACTGTTATCATTAATTTTTTTCAAATTAAAAGACATTTGAACCTAAATGTATTCTTCTAGACAGATCACCATCTGAATTCACATCTGAAATAGACAGATACATAGTCTGGATTCTTAGAAATGGAGCCCTGAAACAGATAATGAGAAATTTGTTAAAATCCACTCCACTTTCATTTAACAGCTGGAAGTCAAATATTAACTGCATCTTAGAAATGGAGAGAATAACTTACAGAAATAAAAAAAATTGAAACAGTGTGATAAATTAAATATGTGAAACACAATGAGATAATATTGAAGGATTCAGCCTTGAAGAGTTAATTTTTGTCTTTATGCAGATATGCAGGTGAGTATGTATGTACATGTATTGATTGTGTGTGTGTGTGTGTGTGTGTGTGTGTGTGTGTGTGTGTGTGTGTGTGTGTGTGTGTGTGTACAGTGCCAGATAAAATTTTGGATACACCTTCTGATTCAGTGCATATAGATGTAGTAAGCAAAAAATAAAACATTTAAAGTGCAAAATGCTTTATATTTTAGATTTCTAAAAAGCAAAAGACTCCTGCACACCGTCTTCTGTAAATGCTGTCCAAGATTTAAGAACAACAATGTGTGTCAATCTTAGATTGGAAATGCAGAGGACAGAGCACAGGAAGCTGTTTTGCTTTTGTATTGTCGACCCATGGTCTTCTCCTACGCACCTTTCGATCTACAAGTGTGCAAAAGTTTTTGCTTTTGGTATTTTGGATTCTTCAGAGTAGCCACAGTTTGCCTTGATGACAGCTTTGCACACTGTTGGTATAATCTGAACCATGCTTATAAAAATAAAGATGTGTATACGTGACCTCCTTTTTTCCCTCTAATGTCTGCCTTTTTAATTGACTATAATTAGGATTATTACTATCTTTCATCACCATTTTCTCTGGCTATAAATTATACACACATTGATAGGATGCTGATAAGTATGAACATTATGTAAGGAAATATAAATTTATCTTAATCCTTGCATTTTTACAATTAAGTATAAAAAAATACATTTACAGTTTCTGTACAGTGGTCTGAAATAAAGCCAGGAAAAAGTGTAAACTATGCCTTTAAGTGCTCTCACAATTTAATAATGTTGACATTTCCAAAGCCTTAGATCAGTGCCTCAATTTCCATATCTGAGAGGTCATGACAATTTAATCCCATCAAAAGGAATAGGACAGTATTGCAGTGTCAATCAACACAGCCCAGTGTCTGCCCCTGTCACTGCCATTCACTCTGCTGCTGCTGCTGCTGCTGCTGCTGCTGCTGCTGAGGCTGCTGCTGCTGCTGCTCTATTTTCACCACACACTCACTCCTTCAATATTTAAAGAAATGGCATCTGAACAGTTCTTTTTATCCAGTTTCTTTCCTTTAAACGGTATCTTCAAAATAAACTGCTGGAGGCTGATAATTAAGAAGTACTCCTGCCCTCGTTGACTACAGCTCAGTGGGTGTTTGTGTCCAGAGGGCAGGATTTCGTTAAGGTCAGAGATATCAGAAATATGCTTCACTCATCTCTCTTCGGGGCATTGTGCTTCTGCTTTTATTACACCCTGGAACACTTGGCACAGGAACTGTATGACTATGATTTAAAACTCGCACCGTGTACAGTAAACAATGGCTGTAATAACTAATCTCACATGATCCTGGTATCAGTCACTGTCATTTCCTCCAGCTGCTGACAGGAAGGAGGGTTAAGATGGGGAAAGAGCTGTGACTTTCTCTGTGAGAAAACGTCTTAGTGTGCTGAATATGGCACGTCCTCATGGGACTCACGCCAGCAGTGCAACCATCCCAGTAACGCTTTATAATAAAGGTCCATTAATTAATATTAATTAATGCAGTAATAAGCATTACTAACACTCAATTAATACTTAACTAATGTGTCTTGTAATCATTTACTAATAGTGTTCATGTTATCTATGGTATTAATTCATGCATTCTTTAATAGTTTGATGCTACTAACATTAATACCATAATAAGCAATAACTAATAAGCATTAACTAACAGTAATAAATGCCTCATGTTAACATTAATTAAAGGTTAAGAACATTAACTAATATCAGTAGACATAAACTATTTATTAACATATCATGGAGTTCAGAGTGAAGCCATTTCAGTAAGAGAAAATACTTTTATAAATGTTTATTTAAGTGTAATAATTGTCCACTTATTTGTCCACCATCCAACTTATAAGTTATTTTTGGTTAAGGTTGAGATCAGTGGACACAATCTTTCACTGGTCTACACGTAAATGTTTGCTTATTTATTTATTTTCAGTTAGATATTCATGTTCTAATGCATGTTATATACACATTACTTAACCGTAATTAACCATATATCAATGCTATATTAAGTTTTACCTAACAATAATTAACCATTTGTTAATGCAAAATAAGCATTACTCAAGCATAATTAACCATGTATTAATGCTCTTTGTGACCCTTATCGTAAAGTTGAAAACATGTACCCTTTAAATGACACTTCATAAATGTGTAAGGATGGGAAACTCCTGCAGCTCATATGGTAACGCATGAACCTCATTCACCATGTTCCCAAAGCAGCCATCACACTCAGGATCAATGTCGTACTGCTGTGTTCAAAGTTGTATTAAAGTAGAGAATCTGACAAATGTTATAATTTCACCGCTTTATAAACTATTAAATAATTTATGAATTAGTATCGTAGACACAATGAACACCATTAGCAAATGAGTATCAGAAATGTTACTTAACTATTAATTAATTGTTAGTAATGCTTATTACAGCATTAACTAGTGTTAATTATTGTAATGTGTTACCATTGTTTTAACTTTTAATCCAATTAGTACATAAAGTGACCATTGTTGGATGCCGTTACACACACAGACACACACACCACCACCACTATCCCGTCTGCCTCTGCAGCACAAACACAATGATATTCATGAAATTATTGTTTTGCTGAATTAGTACCCTGAAGAACGGCCCGACTGATTCTCTGCTCAGTAAATTCCGCGTTGCTCGAAGGTACCCTGCCAGTTTCGGAACGCAAGTAAATTATTCCTCTCAAGTATCGAGCATTCGCCTAATAAAAATACCATCTGGGCACTTGAAGTGAATTGGTTTAAGGCTGTGCTGAATTATTAAACAAATCTCACAAAATGGGTCCCAGCTCTCTTTTTATAGGGGGCACAGACGCTACTGTAGGAACACCTTACCATACACTATACAGGCTGACAAATTCTACTTTCCATGTTTTATTTCATGAATTGCTTCAGTTCTTCTAGAGCAGTAATTTGTGAAGAGTTATATGTTTCTCTCAAGCTTCTCCTAATGTCTTGGTTTCTGTCTCTATCTGTACAAAAAGGTCTCTTCAATCAGTGTACAAATAACATGACTTGGCATCTTCAAATAGCGTGCGGTGCATATGGCAAAATAACCCAAACCACAGTCTTTTCCTAAATACATTTACAGTCCATGTTTTCCGTCATGTCGCCATGGCAAATGCAGACATTCTGAGTCAAAGTGAAAAAAAACCTGATGATGGCCATCCAAAACTTCCGACATGTCAGAAAGTTAGACATGTATCCGATCATCGGTGTCATGAACCAGCTCAAAGTTCAGACAAACCAAGAGAGAGACCACACAGGTAACTCAACGATTAAACTGTAAAACCAAATTGCGCACAAATTCAACACAAGTCTGGTGTTCCTTTTTCCTCAAATTTCTGAAACGTTGCCTATAGTCTTCAGGAACCACTTCACATGCAGAACACAACACTGCAGTCTTAACATCATTATATTTCTTACTCTCTGCTACAGTCAATGAAGCATAAGCTTCCATTGCCTTACCCGTGAGGACACAATGCAACAGTAGTATGCGCTTCTCATCAGAGAAGTCCTGGGACTCTGCCACCTTCTCAGACAATGAGAAAAACAGGTCAGGATCGTTTTCTGGGAACAACTTCGGGTTATTTCCAACATTTAAGTGACTTTCCTCCTGAACATTTCCCCCACTGGACAGTTTTCCCTTTCCTATCAGCTTGAATTTATACTGTTCCACTTCCAATTTTGCCTGCTCTTTTTTTTTGTTTGTTTGTTTTATCACTTTCGATTCCAAATGATTATGCTGTATGATTCTTTCATGTTCCAATTTAAGCATTAGCAACTCCTTCTGTTGTTCAAAAGTTAAAGCCCCGGGGGTCACTGCAAGAGAAAGCGCATCATGTTTACCAACATTTTGAGACTAAATTCTTATCTTTGACTGGTTTACTTTTCAGAAAAAGTTTTATGTTTTCTCTCAAATGTCTATCAGCCACCTCAGTATTAAAGTGCTCGGCAATCTTTAACAATTGGTCCTTCATACACTGATGCACCAATGGAGACTGGATAAAGTCCTCCACTACATTTACCTCTAAGTAGAGGACAATCAACACTACACCTGGTCAAAACTAAAAATGGTAAAAACTGGAGTCCCACTGACCCTTCACTAAGCCCCACCTCCAACAGCAACTGTCCAATCATAGCTTAGCAAATGTAACTAGTGCTGTCAAGCTTTCCATTTCTCTACATGTTGACGCAGTGTGCAGAGGCTCAGAGAAGAGCGATACTTGGCTTTTCATGAGTCTGGAAGGCGACGTCTTTTCTGTAGTCTCTCAAAATGTGAAACACGAGCACACGTGGTGAATGGATTAAACTCTGTCTTCATCTGCTCTAATACAAGCTGCGAATGTAACTAAGACTAGCTTACTAGCCGCAGTAACTTTACCTCCAGCCAAACCTGTTAGACACCACTGCATCTGCATTTGTTACGTGGGGGTTTGAGGAGGAGGATGTGGGCTGATGCAGAATCAAAGTGTGTCAACGACAATTCATCCCACTTTGCCTCGCTGTCTCAGATCTAAACCCTGTTAGCTTAACTCTTATCCTGGTTACGTTCCACAATCGCGGTCCGACTCGTCTGTCTTCAAGGCCCACTACACTAATCAAGTCCCTATGCTTTCTGTCATCTATCATGTAGATATACCTGTCGTATTTCACCATCTGACCAATGTTTGCTGAGATGTAAGCTAGCTTTAGCCTCAGTCTTTTAGCGTTGACGTTATACCATGTGCACAGCTGTCAGGTACCTTTACATTTACAGTTTCACAGTGTTGTTGTTTTAAAATTTGTCAGATATTAACATTAGAACGGACTTTTCGGCCAAGTCAAGGGGTTAGCAGAAGCTTACATCAGCCAGCTACACTTATAAAATCTGCGTGAGTTATTATTTTAGCTGACAATATCCACCGTCGTCAGCTAGAAATAAGAAGCTGCTTTTGTTTTCGTAGGATTCAAAGACCTCTTGTTTCAACAATTACCCCCAATTTCGATGTTTATATCTGCCACCATTATCACAGTAAACTGTATAAAAGTAGTGCGAGAATGGAAAGTTTGGCGGGCTTAGCAACAGTAATTAAGGAGGGCGGGGCTTAGCGAAGGGTCAGTTCCCCAACCTACTTCATCAACAACTATCACTCTCAACCGTAGTCTTCAAGTACTCTAATAGTATAATACTCTAAATCAGTGGGGTGGAAATGCAACTGTTTTACAGCGACGCTCCCAGGAGTGCCCCTGATGTTGTTCAGAGCAGTGTTCTACCCACGTTCACCACCAGAAAAACAAAAACAAGAGACAGCGGATCACCAAAGCAACACACTGTCAATCTAAAGCCTAGCAGGAGAATAGAACTCCAAAAAAGAGCCACTCGCTTAGAACCAGTCCTGCACCAAACCAGTGACTGACCAAAATCTCTCTCTCTCTCTCTCTCCCAACAACCAAAATCAAACACCTGTGTGCATCTCCCAGAACAACTGACACAAGTGAAATAATTTCACAGGCAACTTTCCAAAGTGTTATCTAGCTGAGTGTGAGGTAGATATATAAATCAAACAAACATACAGCAGCAACTAATCCCTGTTCATCAGGAGGAGAGAAGGACCAGAACTGACAGTTCAAGCCCTCTATACAGACTAACAAGGGGATCAATCTGGGAGACTTGAACCAGGCGTGGCTCATCCTCCAGCACACCTCTGCCACTCTACCCGCCGCCTGCAGAGGAACAGAGAGAAAGCAGGAGAAGCCACAGGAACAACAACCAGAGAGTGAGGGGTCGTCATAATCGGACGGCCTTCTGAAGCAGTCGATCGGCCTTTGTTCCCCTCCGTACACTGCACAGGAAATGACACCCCGCGAACCCCAAATTCTGCCTGATTCTCACAAGTCACGCGGCTTAGAAAAGATCAGGAAGAAGGCGACAAAACGGGCTCAAACTGCACTGTGTACGACCAGTTTTATTGTAAGAGCTGCCTGGTCAAAGATCCGTCCTCTATGGGACTCCATGTCTCCTCTTACTCTAAATCTTGTTAATTTCTCCCCTGCATTTTTTTGATAGCAGGATGTGGTAATGGGAAAAGTGGCTAATCTACTGAGAGTTTTGAATATTAAACCAGCATTGTGAAATCTAATAAGATTTTCCCCGCAAAGGAGACCATATCTAGGAAATGTGTTAAAGTGATGATAGCTTTTATACACAGATTCATTTCATACACACATTGTACAGCCTTTAATATTGGATCAGCAGTAAGAAATTGGTTGACTTTTGGTTACACACAGGACACAAACACTGGCCTCCTGGGTGTATGTCAGTGTGTTTGTTTGACTCCTCCATACACAGACATTTCTTTAATGGACTCCACCTGTCTTTTTTTTTTTTTTTTTTTGGCTTGGTTGGTCACCATAAGCCACATTCATACATTCTGCTTTGAAAACTACAAATTTACAACACCATTTTTTTTTCAACTGCATTTATCACCAAGACACAAAATTTGTAAGGGCTCGTTGGGAATTTAATGATCCTGCCTGAATAAATTAGGGCCAACTAGTACATAATCACTTAGGCCTGATATCTGGATCATAATTAGGGAAGAAATTTAACTTAGTAAATATTTATTTTCATGATACACTTGTTGTTCAGCTTTAACCCGCTCAGTCCCGCCCCACATGGCAGCTTTCCACCCACCATTTCAGTGAGGCTTGCTCATTTTCCTATCAGTCAACATCTGACATGAACCCTCTGAGCAGTGTGTGCTCTCACATGTGGTTCCAACCCACACGTGTTTGTGACTCATTCTACTTAATGGGGTAAGAGGCCGTAAACACTTGCAACTGTTAACTGGTCATGGCACTTTCGGAAACTATTCACTTTCTCGGTGAAAAATAAACCAGTTTTATGATGTGATAACACTATGGTTAAAGGGTCACCCCAAAAACAAAAACCCATATTTTTCTCTTGGCCTGCAGTGTTGTTTATCCATCTAGACTGAGTTGCAGAGATTTGGAGATACATTTGAAAAATTAAAAACCAGTGTTTCTTTCCAAAAATCATGACCCAATTACTTAAGATAATTCACAGACCTGAGCAGAAAGTAGTTCCAGTTCTACTGCAGAATGAAAGTAGTTCATAGATGAAATTGCTCACAAGATCTGTGGGTTACTTTGAGCAACTGGGTCATTATTTTTGGAAAAAGAAGCTGGTTTAGAATTTTTAAAAGGGAGTCCAATCTTTTGTTGACTCCATCCATCCACTCTGACTTTGTTGCTCTGTAATAACTTGACTTTCTCAATTGCTTCCATAATAATTACTTAACAAAGAGCTTTGTCTCATGAACATGAACATACGCTGTTTCGGGATACTTTTTGGGGCACTGTTCTTGAGAGGTTCAGTTGTTTTACTACTGTCATTTATTGGTTATCAGACAGTTCTGAGCCAAACGTTTCTGTCACTGTCATCAAAATTCTAATAAAACGCATTTTATCATGGACTTCTTCGGAGCTGAGACACGGAGCCAACAGACAGCTGCTCACAGCTGGAGAGCTCTGGATGAGAGGACACTGTTTGTACTCTCAGGTATCTGCTTTGTTACACACACCATCACACACCACTGTCGGTCCGTGCTCGCTCACGATTGCCTCGGTAAACAGCTGCATGATAGCAGCTCGTCTGGTAGGAGGCGCTCAGGATGGAGAAAACGAAACCTAACTCAGATGAACTCACTTGAATTTAGTCTTCAAATAATTTCCGTGCTTACCTATGATTCATAAAAGATACTGAGAATTAAAAACCTTTCATATGCAGATTCGAAGAAGTCCATTAACTTATTTACCTGTGATCTAAAATCTCAAATGAACTGGAAACTGATGCCTGCTTTACAATCAGCCATTCACCCTTATTTAATGCAGTCACAAATGACGGTTTAGTCAGGACCAGCCATGGAGAAAAACAGACTTTTTGGATGACAAGATCACAGCGATGGTAGAGGAGACTGAAGCCAGGCAGCATGTATTATTTGGTAGACTGGATACTGGGTTGACAAACAAAGCCAATTACATAATTCCTATCACATTGTCATACTCGCCAAACCTCCTGATTCTCCCAGGAGACTCCTGTTTTTTATTGCCATCTCCCTATTTCCTCCTGGGATTTCAATTCTCCTGTATTTCTTCCAATTTTTGACAAATTTTCAAACCTTTGTTTCCATTTCATTATCACAACCTGTTTCCAACTGGCACTGTCCAGCATGTATAAACCTTGTACGACTCTAAAATTATACTGTTTCCATCTGGACAACAATTCAGACACACTAAACCAGACTTCACTGTTTCTTAAGGAAAGTTTTAAAGGAAGAAGCCATGCAGTTTTTATAATTTGTTGCATCAATTTTCTTTCAGTAGCATTAAATAAAAGAAAGAAAACTGATGAATATTAGTTTATGACAGAGATTTACGCAAATTCATGTTACAGGGATGAATTATTCTGCATGGTTCCTGAGAATTAAAAGCAAAATTAAAATGATTCAACATAAAAATGTTATTGCAGTGTGCTTATTGTTATATTCATTCTTCAGAAGCCACCAGAATGCAGGGAACAAAGTCTCTAAAACAAAAGTTTTTTGGTTTTGAAATCGTACTTATTTTCAAGGTGTCAAGGTTGCCAAATTTTCACATTGTTCATAAAGCTAATGTAAAGTTCATCAACATTTTGGGCACATCCCAAACTGGAGGAAAATCACTTACATCAAGCCTAGACCCAGTTTAGAGATGAGATCATTTCCATTTCAAAGTAAAGTTTTATAAGTCATACAGAAGAATAAAAGTAATCCTAAATCCATTTTAAAAATGAGGCCCCTGGTTTTTCAAAACTTGACTGAGGTCTTATCCAGGTCTCTGAAACCAGGATAAGCTGTTTACCAGGGTTGGGCCAATGGATGATGCCATCGTCCATCATGACGGCTGCCATTATAGCATTGTAATTTAAAAGTCTTCCTAATTTCAGGTAGTGGGTCCCTTCAGAGTTACCATAGAGCTGTTTCCTAAGTTGGAGAGGAACTAAAAAGACTGCTGGTCATTGCACAGTGTCTCCATATCCTGTATATATTTTTTGTTTTTATTTTAACTAAATCACAGACATGTGGATGCCAACATGATGACTCTTTTAGACAAAGCAAAGGTATCATTGTCCATCATTAAGTTTCACTGTGGACATCGTCACATGCCAATTCAATAGAGATCGTCCAACCCTACCATTTACTTACACGAAACATAACCAGGACAGTCCAAAAATCTGATCACAAACAGGATGCTGCTGTGCATTTAAACACATAAAACATTTTGAGAGATCAATAGAAGTAAAAAGTACAGCAGTTTAATTAATTAATTCTAATTAATATTTTTAATTCCTCAATGGACCAAAAGTCATACAGCAGATCTCAGCTTTATAAGCTTAGGGGTGTTGAACACTTTTATCTCAGCGTTGCTGCATTTCACTGCCCGGTGCCTGTGTTATCAAACAGATTCACATCCACTGAGGGGTATCTAATTAGTAAAAGGAAGTAACAGTATGTTGCTGTATCAGTTTGTACCTATTTTGTGAATATTAAAACCTTCACACGGGAAAAGTTACTCCCTCTGTCTTTATCTTCATCAATGATCATGAAGTGCTGACAAAACAGTTATGTGCACCTTAAATTTATCATGCATAACCCTCTAGTCTAAAAATAATCTTGGTATTTTGTAAAGGCCATGGTATAGGTGCTGCAGTACATGTAGATAATTTGACAGCCATCTCATTACTATAATTAAGCCTGTCAAGCAGATGAATGTAGCTGATCAGATGAGAGCCTAAAGAACTGATATCACACTTGAACAGATAATTATTAGTTGTACTGTATACATCCTGTCATCCCCATGACTGAGCAGTGGGGCAGAATCTGTATGCATTAATGTTACTTTGAGCAGACATATTCACAAGGTGTAAAAGCCACTCAGAGTTCATCACCATGGCATTCGCTGCGATGCCACTGATGATGCAACTATTGCAGCGCTGTCATCTGTGCAGGGAGGTAGCACAGCTCGAGAACGATGTGAAACTTTCCTCACTGCTGACCATGGAGAAAACTTCACAGACATTTCCAGAGTTATGTGACAGCACAGTAACATCAACAAAACTCTCCAGATTCATTTTCTCTCTCTCTCTCTCTCTCTCTCTCTCTCTCTCTCTCTCTCTCTCTCTCTCTCTCTCTCTCTCTCTCTCTCTCTCTCTCTCTCTCTCAGGAAGAGGAGAGAACAGCATTTCAGAAATGTGTTCGGTTACAAAGCATTTTGTGAGATGTTTGGAGGCTTTGCAGGTTTTTCAATGACACGGGTGATTCAAAGGAAAACAATACCACAGCCACTGGCAGAATGTCTAATGATACCTCTTAAAAGATTTTAGTGAGCATATATAGAGCCTCAACAACCACACTTTACATCAAACTAGAGGGTAACTGGTGACACATTACAACAGAACTGTACTGTAAACTAAAGTCTATTATTTCCCACTATTAGACTTTACTAGAGGGCAACTGGTGACACACTGTAACATAAACAAAAGTGAAATCACATATCTGCTACTTCAGATACACTTTCTTTGGCTGGTCCCATACAACTGGCATAGTAGCCACAGCTGATGCCTACTTATTTGATCAAATTATATTATCTGCCCAGAGTATTACAATAAGACTTTCCAGTCACCCATAGAGAAAATATTCCCCTAACTCCATCATTCTTGCCTTTTCTCGGTAGATCTGGTTTATATGTTGTTTATAAATGTGAAAGCAGTTTATTACCATCTATTAAAGTCTACTAAGGGTCTAATAAAGAACTTATTCTGTCTAATAAAAAACATATTACTTATACTTTTTGTCTAATTTGATACAAAGTCTGGCTTGTTAGGTCTTATTAGTGTACTGTAAAATAAAGTGCAACCCATAATGGTCATTAAGAGTCTATCTTTTCTTTTGCTATATGCAACTATACTGGATATCAGTGGAATATACTATTTAACTACAGTGCATTAACTTCTGCCAACTTCGGTACTACTTATCACATATTGTTTGGTCTCTTGAAAAAAAACATATAGTGAACAGGCATGCTGCAACAATAATTTATGAGTGTTTTTTCCCCGAAGACTCGGGCTGATGCAGTTTTCAGTGTATGAATATCAGATTGATGCATACCAAGAGACTGAGAAGAGGCAAAGGACGGCAAGCTCCATTAAACTGTAACATAAATTCCGCACAAACTCTCTCAGACTTTCAGCAACCGCTGTTTTGTTTTTACCTGCTTCTCCTGAATGAATGAAATATTGATATTTGCACATAGAAATGCCCAAAACCACAGGAAGCAAATGATCTATCAGTGAAAGACCAAAGTAAACATTTACTCAACACCTTGAGAGGAGCGGAGGATGTAAAATGAATATAAAGCAATTTCACCCATGATCTGATTTTTTAATTTAGCTGAGATTAGATAATACTTCTGCGCTCTGTTCCGGCGAGCTTCACCCATATTTCAGCAGTATAGTGCAGCAGCATCCTTCTGCGTCCGCAGGGACCGGACTGTAGAAACAAGGAGAAATCAATACACAATCGGTCTGTTTTTATCAGAGACAATACAACTGTGGTCCAGAAGTAATGACACAAGGCTACGGGCTACCCTCCATATTTAACACGGAGGGACGAGCCCCTGCAGATGCCTGTGTCCCTAACCTTTTGACTGCCATTTCAATACACCACGATTGCCTGATAGGCGCATGGAGAGAGGCTCGACGGTGATGGATGACAGTGGATGTCATTTGATTTTCATTTGAACTGGAACATCAGAATCTACTCCGCCTAATTAACCTCTCTGTCTGTTTCCACTTGGCAGACTTCCACAGCCCATGTGGAGAGAGAAAAAAAGCTCTGAACCAACTTACACACAAGACACACACACAATTTATACACTATAAGCATTAATAGATTTGTTAAGAAAGACTTTTACTGCATGGAACCAACTCTGTCTCATAGAAATATATTCATATACTAGTAATTTGTTCTTGCAGTCACAATTTTGTGGAGAAATGCCATTGCTGGCTATATTAGGTTCCGTGTTTTGTTCTAGTGTTTCTAGTTTGTAGGAAACACTTTGATGTTGCAGGGAGGTGATCAGGATTAATGCTGGATATACAAAGCTGAGGTCTTTGGCACTGGAAACTGAGGTTTGCATCCTGAGTGCCATGTGTGGTTGGGTTTATGAACGTGGTTTTGGTTCATAATCTTTTCCTAACAATAAACAAGTGCAGTCAGCCTAAATATAGCCATGAAAAAAAGTTTAATCATACTCTACTTGTTACAAGTTGATACCATTTTGCAAGTCAGAGAACATATTACCAACTCAGTATCAGTGTTTCTAAAATTGGCAATGTTAAAACCCTCGAACACTTATTTTCTGATTCGGCATCTTCCTATGGGTGACGTGGTCCTACACAAACTCACTTTTTTTCTGCCAAAGTTAGTTGGTTATTGAGAGATTTGCATGAATCCGTGTCTTTCTCTGGGCTCTTCTCACTGGTTTGATGTGGGTGGGTCTCGGTTACAAAAGCATGATGTCTCATACTTCCATATACCAATTAGGATTTTGCAGCATTTGGATCAAAACGTTATGAGAGTTGGTGGCTTGTTTAGTTACTGTCAGTTAAATGTGATCGAACCACACCCACACAGTCCTGCTGAGGCAGATTAGCAGAGTTTTCGACTGTTAAACTCCTACCTCTTCTCCAAACTTGAAATTTAATTGTTACTTACTCAGAAATATATCTATTTCGAGATTTTAAACGGAATTGTCATAGGCTTTAATTAACATTATGACACTGACATTCTGTCAAGATGCGTTCACTGTCACTAATAAGTAATACATTGTAATTTCTATCAGACAGTGTTCATGGTATGGTGTTGGAAGTCCTTGAAACAGCCAGAGATTTTAAGGTATTTTTGGTTTTTACTTAAGGTTGCTCCTCTAGATTTTTGTAAAAGAGTAATGCAGAATTTAGACTTGCACTCCTATGACATTTAACAGTCTTTTTTTTATTTCACATATTCCTCTACCTGTCAAAACTTGGCACCTACCCACAATACCCTCAAACTAATGATGGTGATGGGTGGTTCGGTCAGAGATTCAGGTGTTTGTAGCGACTTATGTGCCATCGAGCTGAAGCAGAGATGAGGAGCAAACTACAGAGATCTTTCAAAACTTTACTCCCAAGCCCCAACTAACACTGACTCCACTGACACATTAATAATATTGTGATTGAAATTTGTAAGAACATTGCTGTTAAGTCAGCCCTGCGATGAACTGCCGACTTGTCCAGGGTGTACCCCGCCTCTTGCCCAATGTCAGCTGGGATAGCCTCCAGCAGCCCGCGACCCTTACGGAATAAGCGGTTTGAGAAAATGAATGAATAAATGAATGCATTGCTGTTAAAATGTCCTTTGATGTAACACCAAGAAATCTGAACCATGTGACTGAAGCATCTCACCTTGAGTGCTGGTCAATCATTTGCTCATCTGCAGCTAAAAAAAAAACCTTCAATTCTCTCAAAACAAAGCCGCTTGATTAGCTCTCCACTGTTCAGTGCACACTAATGTTTTTCAAATGCGCAGAAATCTCTCATGGCTTAGTGTTGGGGGCAGATTACAATCCAGATCTTCTTCAGGAATAACTTAAATGAGTATTTTTCTGACCAAGTATTGCACATCAGAAATAAATGTATTCATCTGACTAGACAGGCCAGTTTAGGACCTCTTCTGCTCACTAGATCCTGGTCAAACCTCCTCAAATAAACTGTAATTTACCAGATCATGTCATTAAAACTAATACCAGAGCCCCTTTCAAGAAAACAATGAAAGAGCACTGAATACAGTTAACAGTTTGAATAAACAGCAATGATTTATGTTGGTTGTAGTGTCAATGATTTAATTAAGAACTTTCGTAAGTAAAGATGTTATTGATGAATGTATACAATGGATAAAATTGTTGTAAACTCCTAACAAACCAGTATAACTGGTTACTATGGTTAAGGGCTGTGGTTATCTCCTGAGCAAATGAATAGCAGCTTATCACTTAAATGGGAATAGCTTCCCTGCTCCACCTTAAATGTCAGCCCACCATAGATGAGCCTGTATCGAAGTTGTTGCTACTTCAGAGCTAACAGCTAACCCTCTCCAGCAGCGTTCCAGACAGGGGAACTTGGCCTGGACTTTGAGGAGTTGTAGCATTTATTCAGCGACAAACAGAGTAAATGTTCACTCTGTCTCTCTGCATATTGCATCCAAACTGCACACTCACATGGCTACATCAGCAGGAGGGGATGCCGAAAGAAAGACAGCGCTGTATGTAGGAAAAGTTGAACCAGAATCAAGTATTGGAGAAACACATCACTCCCACCTGTACCCTCGCTTGGTTTATTTTGTGTACCCAGCTTTGACGTCTGTGTTTGGCTGCAGTTTATGCCGCAAAATGGCGACACAAGAGCTTAGTTTTGTTTGTGACGATGTGTTTGAGAAGGAGACGGAGGGGGAGAGAGAGCATGCAGGGTACATACTAGGAATGTCCCTGGCGACTAATTTCCCTGTCGATAAGACGCAAAATTTAATTCAGACTAGTCGACTAGTTTAACAGTAAGAAAAACTGCCTCCACCTTTTCAGACCAAAGAGGATCACAGTGTCTGACGTTAGCTGTGGGTAACGTTAGCAGTGCTGGCAGCAGCAGCAGCTGCTGCTCTGCTTGCAGGCTAATGTCTGTGCCTGTGCTTAATGTGGTCACATTTTGCTCAAGTCAAGTGACTATACACCAGTTTATTCTGTCACAGTCTACACTAAACATTACTTCCATTTTCTACATTAAAACACTGCCAAACCACGCTGGTTTTACATGCTGTCATCTGTCCAATTTAGCTAATAAAAACATCCGGAGTTGGCTGGACCATCAAGGCATATACGCTTACGGCTGCTGTCTGATTGGGCCGCAGCCAGAACTAGTGGCAGGCGGCTTCATAACACCTTAGAGGCAACAGGTAACTAGCATTGTGCATGAATGAAATATTGATAAATACTTTAACCGACTAGCATTTCTGGTGCCGACTAGCGAGATTGGTGATGTTTAATCATTAAGTGACTAATTGTGCATATCACTAGTAAATACTGAACAGGGAGAAAGTCCACCCACACCTCCACACAACACTTGGGCTAATTGCTGTAACCCCTGTTTCTGTCTAAATGTGGACTTTTGAGAAAATTAGCATTACATAATTTTTTTTTTTTTATATCTTCGTGTATTTTGAAGTGCAAACATAAGGTGACCATCATCAGTCATAGCAATAGTCAGTTGGCCGTCATCATGGTCCAGTGACCTTCATTGTGACAGTAACAATTATAAATGGTGGTTAACATTGTGAAACAGTTGCAGTTTGCTTAGGTTGAGGCCTGCTATCTTCAACATTTTTCAAACCACTCATCTGATAGAAAGAGAGAAGGAGCAGGGACCCCCTACTACATATATCGTGCTGAATATTTCCAGGTCTTCTCTCATTTGTGCTTAACTGTAGCTGCCAAGTCAGCAGCGGCTGTGACATGGCTAATGTCAGGTGTGATAGCTTCATTCTTTGTGCTTTCACCTGTGGTTTCTGAGGTGAAGGATATGTCTGAGTTTCTTGTTTGTGAAGTAACAAAACAATCCATTGAGTGTCTCCACACTTGGGACAATAACACAGCTTATTGGCCAAAACGTTTCAATAATGTGGCTAACTAGTTAGTCACTATGGAAAGCTGACACAGCAATTTAGAATAACCCAAGGATTCATGGGTAGGCTTTTTTCTTCTTCTTTTTTTTTACAAATAGGCTGATTTATTTTTGCTAATAAAATGTTGAATTCATGTTAATATGTCTTTTCAGACATATTTTAATATTTGAAAAATTGATCAAACAATAATTTGGCAGACCCCCTGCAGCTACTCTCAGGATCTCCTACAGGGCAGTGGTTCCCAAATTTAGTTCTCGCCTTCAGAAGCCAGAAAAGGTTCACTCCCCACCACCCCACAATTATTATCAATCATTAACAATAACTGAAGAAGCAACTGATAAAAAAAACAAAGGATTCCAGTTGAATTTCAGTGAAATTGAGGTCAGTAAGATAACATCAGCAAACACTTGTTTGTTTATTTCCCTTACATAAATCATATTCATTTAACTTTCTTTCACACTATATTTCTCCTCTGGCCCAACCCCCTGTTTGGGAACCTCTGCCATAGGGATTGCGGACCCCTGTTTGAGACCCATATTTAAGCAAGAAAAACTACTTGGTTAGTTTCAGGAACATGGTTTGGGTTAAAATAAGCATATTAGTTATGTCAGTTCAATTCAGCCGTGGGGATTTGTTTTTAGGATAACGGGCTGTTGGACAAATGGGCTTTTGGTCCAATGTGACATTTTTCAGACTACTGGGGATAAGGAACAATGAGCTATTGGAATAATGGTATGTGTGTAAGTGTGCGTGTGTGTGCGTGTGTGTGTGTGTGTGTGTGTGTGTGTGCGTGTGTGTGTGTGTGTGTGTGTGTGTGTGTGTGTCTGCACAGATAGTTCAATGTTTAAAAATTATTCTTGGAAAGCTGATGTACTCTCTAGAGGCAGTATAATTACTCTTATTACACACTGTGTAGTTGCATTAGGCAAAATCATACTCACTTAAGCAAAGAAATGCAAGCCCAGCTCTTACATGACTGCATTGTGTAGTACTGCACGGGGGTGGGAGGGGGCTTAATTAATAAAAGAAGCAATCTTGAGGGAAGTCCTATTCAATAACGGCAGCCCCACAAGTTCTAAATGTCTCTGGAAAAAAAAAATGCAATAACACATAAAACTGTTGTGTGAATAATTCAGAAGTAGAATGCATAAATAGTGGATTAGGCTTGATTTAATTATGTCTGTGTGAAAGCAGAGCCTGGCGTTAAACAAACAAACACAGGCAACCGGAATGAAGCAGTTCAGCACCCAAGTGGCAAGGCCTTGCAAAGGAGCCAAAAGCAGGCTTCTGTAGAGATCAAACACAACTAGCAGCATTTAACTGGGGCCAGACAGGGAGACAGGTACAATAGACTCAGCTCCTCTTTTCATTGTTGCGTAGAGAATTGGATGTGATTCTCTCACAGGAGTGTATCCAACATCATTTTCATGGGAAGATCATTGTATTGTTTACTTCATAACACTATCCTCTGTATTCTCATTTGCACGCATCAGGTGATATTTATTTCACTTTGATAGAAAACCAGTTTCCTATGCGGTGGCAGTCTTATGACGGAGCACTGCTTCCCTTAAAACTTCTATAACGTTGAGTCTGTGCTTGTTATAGAGTCGGATGTATGGCGCGCTTCCTGCATACATTTCCAACCTTCTTTATCTGGTGCAGAACGCAGTCAGCACATTGGCCTTTATTGATTTGCTGTAAGCAAATATTAGAAATGGCATATGAATAGCTGCATTACCATAGAAATAAGCCTGCATGGGGGAATATGGTCACAACATTAACATCTTCATGGGCACTCGTGATTCTCAAGCTAAAATTGATCATATCGCATCATTCAGAGCTACTATTTCGACCCTGATAAGACTGCAGTTCATTTGCAAGTGGCAGAGGCCTGAATGAGAGCAGATGTAGCCAACCTGAGAGGGATACGGGGGTGGGGGGGGGCGGGGGGGAGTGTGAACTGATTGCAGAGTTATTCTCTGGGCAATGGAAACCAATATGAGGAGCCAACAGTAAGCTCCGTCTACACGCACTGAATGGCTGATTGAGTTCAGGTGGAAGAATGGGACTTGGCAGCGGGGAAGGGAACACCCCTTTCATCCACAGCCATCCACTTTCATTACAACACACCTTTGAAAACCGGCAGCACATAATCACACCTGAAAACTGATCAGAGGGGGAAAAATTGCCACTATTCACGAGCGGCATTATTCAAAACTTCCAGCCATGTCCATGTTATGCCCACAATGCATTCAAAGATGTAAAAGTTTGACAATTTGATTTATGCTAATGTAATTGCATTCAATTTTCCACTTTCCATAGTGCAAGTGTTGCCTTCTTTTTAAGAAACCTTGTTCTATTTGCAAATGTTGAAATTTAATGGATTCCTTCTGTCAGCAGGCATCAGCTGCGCCACAGCCTCCTGCAGCATCTACCATCGGCAAGACGGTTAAAGCTGTATGTGGGTGTCATACATCTTACCCTATTTGAATTTGCACTGCCCTCTGTGTCTCCTTCCAGGTAGAGATATGAAATATTGACTGTTCTCATCTGGGCCTGCAGCCCCCATCCCCCCCATTAAAGCACCACCACCCCCAGCTACTCCGCTATCAAAGTGCTGGCACAGCAAAGTGAAGAGAGGAAAGAGTGAAGGAGCAGGAGGCAGATATATGGTGGGTGGGGGGGGTTGGCTGAAAGGGAGCCACGCATGAGAAAAACTATGTAAATCAGCAGGCAGTCGCAAATTATGCATAAACAAAAAATCATGCGGGGTGCTATTAAATCAATAAGACCTATAATAAGTCAGAGAATAGAAAAAATGTGGATTGAAATAGGCTGTGAATGCCAAAAAAGGAAGAAAAGTTAGAAATCTGTGAAAGGGGAAAAACTCTCTTCAGCATTTTCAATGTGAATCTGAAGAGTTCTGGCGATGAGGGTGTGACAAGACAGCTGATTGTGCAGTAAGTGGTAATTATACACCCCAGTCTGCGGTCTACTGCTGAGTGACAAATAGTCTTCTTGCTGTACACTTGCCTATCTTACCAGCTCTAAAGCGCAGGAGGGAGGCACTCGTGGTGGGGCTGCGGCTGTACGACCAATCTGGAGGAAAAAAAAAACTATGCTCGGTCTGTCATTAAGATGTTCTCAGTACATTAAATTCAGCAGCAGCAGACACAAAGGTAGTTGTTAGCCGCTGAGCCAATTATCTGTGCCCAGGCTTTGTTTCCCATTGAAAATTAAAGGGGACAAAGGTAGAGCTCTGTGGCGTGCCCAATGATGATGACAGCATATTACGCATAAAAAGCTGCATGATGCACAAATAGATGGACTTGAATAGACTCTAAAAAGTCAAACTGGCATAGATCAGACACTTTTTTTCTGGGAAAGACACATCAGAAGTAAGAAAAGCACAGAGTTAGCAAGACTTCCCTCGGTGATGCCTTCAATTGTCTGTCAGACGTCTCGTGTTAAATGCAGTCTTCACTTATTTTCCCATCATGATGAAATCACCGAGTGGTAAAACTATGAATTAGGACTGTCTGTCAAACATACTGCACCTCTGATGAAATACCAGACATCTCCAGTCTTATCTGGGCAGACAAATGCTTCCTTTTCCAGCAGGGACATTTCCAGACTTTCCAGGGGCACTGATTTATGCAGAGGTGCCATGAAGTTTGTATGTATACATGCACATACATATACATGCACACATCAGATTAGCATTTACACTTCTCATATCTACTTTAATTCCTAACATCACAGTATCATAAAATTTCTCTTATTCTTTTGTTTAAAATGTTAATTTACAAGATAAATAGCCTACCAATCATATCACAACAGAATGGCATCACACAAATGTAAAATAAAGCTTCCATACTTTATTCTCAAAACAAACTTGTACCTCCACTCTACCTCTATCATTTTTAACATTTATTATTTACCTTTATATAGTTTTTTGTTTCTGTGAGTAGCGTAAAGCTAACTACTACCTAACATCTCATTATACAGCCCTGTGTTGTAAAATGGTTAATAAAATAAAATAACCGTATAAAAAGTTAGAAAGAAAACAATGCACATTTAGAAATAATCATCAAACGGTTGGCTCAAACGAAGGTCTCACCTCGTACTGGAAAGACAGCCAATCATACTTGAAGATAACAGGATGGCACTTGGGGTGGCCAATCAGATATCAGGCCACTGCCCCCTCCCCGTCTAGAAATATCCTTGTTTCCCAGCACTCACAACATTACTCACTGGCTGCTGTAATTGGGTTGTTATTAAACTAAATGTCAAACTTTAATTTCTCAGCAGACCACCAGTCTGATTACGGGTGAATTCAGAGGCAGGGCAGCACCTTGTTACTCATCAACCAAAGTGGATTGTTCTGCTTTATGGCTCTAAGACACAAGCAAGATGAGCCTGTGAAAAACAACTATTTGCAGGGCGACAACGTTTGAAAATCTTCTGTTGCAGCATGCACTGAGCACTGTTTGCCACTGTAATGTGTTGATTATTAATTCAGCAGGCGAACACTTCATCACTAGTGGAGTCTGAATTACATTTATTCAACCACCGACGTTATTTTTACTGTTGAATATGAAATCAAGCTGTTATGAATTTTACATTGATGTAGAAATTGATTTATTTCATTTTTTGAAATGTATTTTAACGGTTCAGTGACCTGTCAGCAGTTGATATTATGATAGAAAATAAAATAAGTACTGGAGAGAGTAGAATAATTTCAAATTAACACATTTGTATGTGTATTTAGACACATGCTTATACTCTACATACTTGCCTGTATACACATTGACTACAGACCTTTTTCACAGCAGTCATTTTGACATGAAATATAGTGTAACACAGTTGGTACCAATGATTTAATTAAGGTTTGATTCAGTTCACGTCAAACAGAGTCAGGGTGCTGCTGTTGCGTATGTTGGCTCACTGGAAAGACTAGAAAAATATGGAGAAGGAATACTTCGCATGAAGCATTTTTAGTCAAATATGAATTATTAAACATGTTTTAAGGTCTTTTCAGTTAGTACGGCTGATATGGCTCAGACTAACAGTTGTTTTCAATTATACTGATTATTTTGATGATTAACTGATCAGTTTATTAATTGTTTAGTCTATAACCTTGATTCTCAAAAGGTGGTACGAGGACCACTGACGGTACTCAAGCTCCCTCCAGTGGGACACAGAGGAATCTTTTAAAATTTTAAAAGTGGAATAAATCTATTTAAAAACATAGAACCCAAATACAAGAAAATTTCAAATGCAAATAGTTAAATTAGATTATTTAGTTAGGAGCTAAACTGTGATGGCAGTACACTACGTTGACTATGAGGGCTGTGTGACTCACAACAGTCAACAATAAATAATCTTCATATTAAGAATAAGCCTGCCTCCTGCATGAAATGTCAGTAGCTGAATAGGGCAGCCCTACACTACTCTGTTTAAAGTCGGTCATACTGTTGGTATGTTTCTGATGTAGTGCGCAGTGTAAAATGTTTGAGAAGCACTGGCCTATAAACTGTGATGTGATGACTTTAAATTGCTTCTTTTGTTCAACCAACACTCCATAACTTCATAAACTATCATTAATGACAACAAAAAGCAGCAAATCCTCACATTTAAGAAGCTGAAGATGCCAAACTCAATACACCAGTAACAATCAAGTTGTGGGGCAGTCACTTATTCAAGAAGTTAAGTTCAAACAAACACTTAATATTATCAAATCAATTTAAACCCAACCCAGGCAGCCTGACTCTAAATAAGGGAGTGTCAAAAATGCAAAAGTGTCATGGTTATGTTCACTGGAGTGGCACGCTATGTAGTGGATTTTTACATTTTTTGGGGGGCTTTCATGCTTTTAATTTTACAGGATAGCTGGAGATATGAAAGGAAAGAGGGAGAGAGTGTGAGAATTACAAGCAGCAAAGGACTGTAGTATGGAGTCAAACCCACAACCACAGCAGAGTACCTAAACACAACCACAACCATAGTCTAAGCAAGCACACAGTATTTGGCTTAAGTGAAAACTCCTGTGGGTTTAAAATTAGTGTGCATCTCAAACACAGTAAATCAATGAAAAATTAAACAAACCACCAAAGAGAACATTTTTCCATCTTAAATATGCAAAATGCTGGTTGGTGTTTACCAAAGCTCTCACCTGAGTAATGGATATGCTAATGTTAGCTTGCTAGCAACCCTTACTGTGACAGTGTTTGGGTTATTGGCCTTGTCCTGTTGTTTGTTGGAGGTAAGAAAGTTTACCAGAGATCCATTTAGCAAACTCATTGTTTAGTACTTATCCATGAGGCCCTTTCTCTTTTAAGTTAAATAAAATACTTCAAATAAAGCATTAATCTCACCTGTGTAGCTTGTTCAAGTATGTGTTCAAGTGCTGCAGTAGCATTCCTAGCTTCATTGTGTCTCCTCAGTCACATACTCTTCAGTCACGCTCTCCTGTCTAATCCGTGGAGGCAGTCAGTTTTTTAACAGTCACAGAAAGTCTTTTTCAGACTGTCTTTTTGGGCTTAGAATTCTGTGACACTGGATGTCATCTTGGCCTCTTCACAGATGTCTCTGTCCAGTCCATTTTTGTAGTTAAGATGTCAGAAAAGTCTCTCCGCTTGTTTGCCTTCCTTAGGAATTTATTTCCACCTCAGCATCAAAGCGTCTAACATGAGCCAACAGGAAACTCCTGCAGATGAAACTGGACTTACTGGACACTTTCACAGCTGATGAAAACACACACCATTCAGACAGCCAGGCTCCCTTAAAGGGACAGTTCACCCCAAAATTTGATTTTGTGCTATTTATTACCATAATTTATTCACTTATACTGTTTTGGTTTGAGTTTCCTACTGTTGGATATATTGGCTAAAGAGATATCTGCACTCTCTCCAATATAATGGAACTAGATAGTCCTGTTGTGCTCAAAGTGCAAAAAATAAAAAAATAAAACTGAAAAACTCAATACCAGTGTATCAGAAATCATGACCTGGTAACTCAAAATTATCCACAGACCTTGTTGTGAGCAGGTTCATGTAGGAACCACTTTCTTTCTAATAGAAAAAATATGTATTTTCAAACGTAAAAAAACAAACAGAAAATGCCTCCATACTGGTCATCTGGTGTAACCCTTATCTCCTAAAGCCCCATCATGCCAAGTAGACTTGAAAGATGTTGTTTACACCATGTTTTTTTTGCTTAAATCCTCACTTCAGATCATTAAGCTTGAAGCCACGTTGGTGTGACAAAGTGCACGCAAGTGAACAGCATGTTAGCACTTTAGAAGGTTTGTAAGGTTTTGTGTTAGATTTTTTTCCATTTGAAAACTGGTCACCACTCACTTAAATTGTTTGAGAGATTCTGCAACACTGTTTTCCTGTGACACTCCAGCAGTGTTTTGTGTGACTAAAAAACTTAACTTGACCTTTAACTGGCATGAGGGTGAGTGGATAATGAGAGAGGGCACAATACAACAAGACAAAAACAATAAAAGACAATATGGCAGTTATATAAATGAAAGAGCTGTACAGTTTGTGCAGAAATGCTCAATTTGCTTTCCAGGGAACGTGCAAAAATTCACAGTATGAAGTGTAAAGATAGAGTTCAAGACATGTGCACTAATGTAACACATTGATTCAAGTGTGTACTTCTTTACAGGTCTTCAAAAGTAGCAGCAGAAAATCGGATTGTGGTAGTGAGGATTGGCTCAGTGATGAATAGGGATGGGAATCAAAAACTGGTTCTTGTTGAGAACCGGTTCCCAGTGTTTCAATTCCTTGGAATCATTCGCCAATTTTGCAAACGATTCCCTTATCGATTCCAGTGGGTGCGAATGACGGGTTGACATCATTCACCAGTGCAGCCAACAGGAAACACGGTCCCCAAGCAGCACAAATGCTCGAAAGTTTGGTTACATTTCACGAGATAGGATGACAACAGGGGAACTTACAATACTTGCAAAGTGGATATTTCATCAAAGGGAGGAAATACTACCAATATGTGGAAACATTTTCACACACAGCATGCGATAACTTTGAATGAATGTCACGTTTTCGATTCGCTCCTGAGTGAATCTCAACCCAGCAGCAGCTGCAACGTTAGCACATCCTCTGCTGTTAATACTAGGGGTGCAACGGATCGCAGTTGATCCGTGTCCTGTACGGATCGCCATCTATGGTTCGGCACGCATGTGATCCGTGGACCACATGTGAGCATCGTAGTTTTACTGTCACTGTTACTTTTGTATAAGTTAGAATACTCGAAATCTCAATGCAGAGTTGCAGTGAACAGACAGGACAGATGCTGCTGTGTGCAGCGCATCTCTGTGAAGAGCGACTGATTTAAAAGCCGTCACATCACCTTGAGTGAAATCCAGACCATAACTTTTTTCACTGATGTAACTATGCAATCACCAAAAAAAAAAATCATAAAACTGTGATGTTTATTGAAACTTTGGTGATATCAGCTGTCTTAACTTCTACACAGCTCCTCTCTGCTCACCGGCGCAGCTCTGTCTCACCCCGTCTGTGACACAGTGTGTCTGCTGATTGATCATGACTTCTAACCAATCAGATGTGCTGCTGTAGGCGGGACATTGAACCATTATTATTGGTTCATTATCATTACTATTATCATTATTATTACATTACATAACTATGGTGATAATTACAGACAGACAAAGATCAAAGACAAGTGCATTTTTTTAAAAATTTAACCCTAATCCCACCACTTTTTTCTTTTTTGCTGAGCCGAAAAATGATCTGATCCATGACTCAAAACTGTGATACGATCCAAACCATGAGTTTTTTGATCCGTTGCACCCCTAGTTAATACTGCAGGTAACTAACTAACTAACTAACACTGCCTATCATGTTAGCGCCATTTGCCTCATTGTAAAACCTGCTATTACTAACTGTTAACGTTAAATGAATGCCTTCTCATGCATTACATTTAGATGATCATGACGAGAGACAGAGTCTGACTGGCTCAGAGGCTGGCAGTACTCGCTCCAGTTCACGTCTAGCTTCCTGTTTGTTCTCCTTTTTTTTTTTTGCTTTTGGAAAATTTGGCAAATTGGTGTAATTCTATATATATAGAACATTTTTTTATAACATTTTTATTTTGCATTTCAGTCAGCATAAACAGCTCGGTCAGTATAAACCAAATTTGTCATTATAACAGAATTATCAAAAAAAGACAACTATAAGCAAGCTATCACTTGCTCATAACTGCAACACATAAGTTATTATAATGAGAGTAGGTTATATATAATCACTGTCAGACACAAACCTTGTCTCTGATTTTTTTTTCATAACTCAACATTAGTGGTCACCCTTCATGTCTGTCTCTTTTACCAATAATTAACTGTCAAAGTGTTTAAAAAGAGCAACTAACATTGATTGGCTGCATTCAACTAATTTAAAAAAAAACTTTTTTTTCATTTCTTAAAAAGTAAAAAAAAAAAAAAAAAAAAAAAAAAAAAGACATACAAATATTTAAATGCCCTCTGTAAATTTATGTTAAGATGACATTTCAGTCCTAAATTAGTTTGTTTTAAGATATATTCTGATTGTGGTAGGAATAATGCAAATTGCATCGTGAAATTCAATAGCAAAATGATTGATGGAGTCATAAATGATCTTATGTACATGTATCATATTTTATACACGCACTTTCAGCATGATTTTACTATACAATGAGGCACAAAATATTAAGTAATTCTAGGTTGTTTCATTTAAGACAATATTCATATTGAAAATATTAGTAACAGTATAACTGTTATTCTTAGAGTACCTTTTGTGAAATTAGCAAAGATTTTGCTGCCAAAAACATGCGACTCACTCACTCACTCACTTCACTCATGTGAAGGCAGCCATGTTGGATTTTGCACTGAGACGCAGGCTGCTGCCTGCAGTGCACTGATGATCCACCGGGGGGCAGAAGACATGTCTAACATTACATATAACAGGTTTTTCAGGGATGTATTGATCATATTGATGTTGTAGAGGTCTCAGAATCTCATGTATCAAATATGATGCTAATGCCGTTATAGCGATCATGAATACAGCATAAATGGAATGCTGTCATTGATAATGTTATTGATTATCCTTGCCAAGAATAAATGATTGCTTGCTTTGCAAATCTCCACTGCTTGCATCCGGCAGCTGTTGTGGCATTGCAGTAGGTGCTTCATCATCTGTTGCCTGGCGGGGATCTGAATGCTACTGACTGCACTCCTCCACTTACTTATGTCACTTTTTCTGCTCCATGTCAACATGTCTGTCATGAAAAAAGCTATTTTATTTATCTCCTGAAAGAGAAAATCTGCTGTTGTTCATGAGTCTGTTTCTCGTCTTACTATATCAGACGACCGACACATTTTCAAAACACAATTTCAATCCAAAAATGAAATCACTGCTGTCTGTTCCGGCCAGTATGCTGTTTTGTTTTCTAGTCTGTGGGATGTATCCAGGACCGTAATGTTAATCATATCTTTGCTCATTTGTTGAATGTGTCTGCTCGTTAGTATGAGGTTGCAGGTGCAGCAGTCGGCAGGGCTGTCCTGATTTGGGAGGCCTGGTTCATGTGTTGGCACAACAATGTGGATACAATAAGGAACTGGGAGCGTTTCCCTGCTCTGTGCAGCCAGAACTGGCTGTCTTCATCTCCAGGCTGGTTTGACCCACTGTCAGGTGTTTATAGAGACATCACTTCATTAGCTGTGGATGATGCCGGACACACATAAGGGCCCACCATCTGCTCCCTGAGCCTCGCCAAGGTTAAATATTCTCTTGGCGAGATGGAGAGGAAGGCGGCGGTGAAATGTGTAAGCAACAATGGATGGAAAAGATTGAGTTAGAGAGAAGTAATGGAGGAAAAAGGCAATATTTCATATGGTCTTTAATGGACTGAGGGCTTGAACATAGACAGTTCTGCTAAAGAAGGAAAAGCATTATTGTTGTAAGCACTCACTGGAGGAGAAGTTAGGAAACACTTAAGCGAAGACTGATTTTGTTTTCCGCACAAATGTGAAATGTACATACAAATAAGAGGACGCCATTGTGTGTTTTGTGTGTCTGCATGAGTGAGCATGTGTGCAGACTAGCTGTTGCTTAGGCAACTGGTACTTTACTTTTTCATTATTTTTGAAGGCTATTACTCAGTCAAGTAACTGGAATGCATAAAAAAAAAAGATGGCATTAATTTATCTGTCAAAGCATTAATGTTGTTTAATGCATCGGGATGTCATGACATCTACCTCGATCTAAAAAGCTGTTCAGCCTCATTTCACACCGACGTTATGGAATAAACAAAGCATCAGGGCCAACAGGTACGGCCCCGCTGGAAGTCAGTAATTGCTGCAGACATTCTCTGCACGTCAAACGCTCACCCCGACACCGGGGTCACCTCAGAGATGAGGGGATTGGCTAATTCGGCTAATTACCCTGGCAGATACTGATGAGTTCTTTCATTAGCAGGGTCACCCTCCTTTCCCTGGAGTCCCAATGCAAAAAATGCAAGTAGAAGTAGCTCTGAAATCAAATTCTGTATGTCATCATAGGTATATGATATACAATACATATCTCAATATGCATATTTTCTCTTAAATAACATACCGTCAATTCTCAAATAGTGCAAACATATGATCTTATATCATGCACCGATGTAGATTAAACTACTCAATAGTAGGGCTGGACCATATTGATAAAATCAAATATCATCATATGTTTGGGTTTTTTTTACTGCATATCTGTATGTTGCAACAATATTGTCAGATAATGGATGACACCCGGTGCTTTCACAAAATATTAACACAATGAGCTTTTTAATAAATAATCATCAGTTATGTGAATATAGAGACTAAGCGGGTAAAGACAAATAATAGAACAGTCTGGTAAGTTCAGAAAATCATCACTTTACTGTGATGCAGCCTTTTTAAAACCAGGAAAAGATGACACTCAAAGCATATCATGATGTAATGATATCTAAAATTTAAGATATCTAGTCTCATATAATGATATCAAGATTATATATTTATATTATGAAGTGGTTCCCAACATTTTTCCCTTGGAGCGTCCCCTCTAAGAAAAGCTGAATCCCCCCACTCTCGTTCAACGCTTCACGTTCAAACACCGACATCAGTTGTTTCCATTCAACCTTAATCTTTGGTGAATGTCTCATCTAGTCAAAGCTGTTAACCTTAGGCTAGACTTTAGAACTTTTTTAACTTTTTATTTTAACAACACACACACACACAGAGTAGGCTTACACACATCCTCAGAGGTCACAGACACCTGGCCTACCAAGTAACCAAGTAACCAAGTAACCAAGTAACCTCTGCGGCATTTTTGAGGACTAAAAATGTATCTTTTTCAAATATGTTTGTATACAGACTTTTGTATAACTTGCGATTTTAGTTAACATGTGCAAATTTCACTTGGACAACCTCAGAGCAGACAAAGCGTTGAGGACCCCTGTGACTTTGTCTGGCCCCCTGAGCTGGGCCTGGATCCTAGGTTGGGAACCAGCATTGTAGATTTTAAAAACCCCAACAGTAGGGCTGGGTCATATGGACAAAATTAAATATAGTTATATTTTTGACCAAATAACTATCAAAAAGTATAGTTTTTTTTTAAATATAATTCTTTCTTTTAACTATTAAAAAAAATACTGGTGTAAGTTTACTGTTTCAATGCCCTGGTCTCATTTTGGATTATAACATTTATTGTTAAACTGTAAAATATCCTGCCTCCATTATATATTTTTGTCACAAATGTTAACCAGTTTTGAGGCATTATTGCCCCCCAAAAAATTGTGTTTATGAATATATTCTATATTCTGTATGCATAGCCACCATCTATGGGGGGGCTCTGGGTTTTATGCCCCTCCCACGGTTGAAGCTGGGGGTGCAGCGAACCCCCAGTCTTGAGGCACAGCAGGAAAAAATGCAGTTGTAAATAGGCATTCACTAACTAATTTAATTGGCAGTTCACAGGAAAGGAAAATAAAGTCATAACATGTGCTACATTATTCTGAAGATTTAATTTTCATGTGGGGTAGCGTGTGTTTTGTTGCCGTGATGTGTTACCAACTGAGCACACCGAGTGCTTTAATTAATTAGTTAACAATCATGAACTGCCATGAATTCAAACACCTCAGATCATTAATGCACTAAATACAGTAACCTGTGGCTCTGGCATCTGAATTAGACACAACACGATGTCTGACACCAGAATTTATGTGGAAATACTTAGAATCTTAGACAAAATTCCAGATGAAAGTCCAAAGCTTCAGGAACACTGGATTTATACTTTATTCAAAACACATCTGGGTGAAACAGATGATGATGGATTTACCTTCAGCAGCTGGCTGTGGCAAAAAGCACCACTCACTGAAGAAAGACACCAAAATCTCCTGAAGGATCCAATCCAAGCCTCACACCAAGTGACAGACAGATTTTTTTAGAGTTTTGCTTTTGAACTTTGCGTGATCATCAACTTTATAAAGCCGTCTATTTTGAACATTGAAGCGCAAACACTGTGATCCCTCTGCTGCGCTTAGCAGCAGCCTCTAAATGTGCAAGGAATGTGGAATCTGTTTCAGTTCAATATCATGACTTTGAAAACACAAAATAACTTGTTTTAATGAATTTCATTAGTTTAAAATGTGAAGAATTGTAAAATATCATTTCCACAAGGCTGTTCAGTCAAACAGCAACAGATCACAGGCTGAACTTCACATGCAGCTGAAGTTAAGGTCAAGCTGCACACCGCCTGCACAGTATTATGTTAATTATAACTTTGATTAATATTGAAACGTGTTCTTCTGCCTCAATAATAATTATTGATACCACCAGATGAAACACTAAAGTGATAAGGTTTGGAATAGTGTGCTTCTGGTCCCAGGATAGAAAATGTGTCATTTACGAGAAAATAATCATCCCTCTTCTTCACCTCATTACACCTTCACATTATACAGGACAACATTTTCTTCCATCTGCATGTTTGTAGTCAGTCAGGTGATCTGATCACAAACGAGCCAGTGAAAACAAAGACATACAACTGAAAAACAAAACAAGCATTTGGAGTAAGGATATTAATGATAAATCATTAATCGATTAATTGCCATTAAGAATTTACCCAATTAGAAATGTATTTATTGAGTCATGGAAGTAACTGCACCTCAGTTGATATTGTTTTGTCTAGTGGAGCCATTTGTTGAATATGGAAACTTAAACTTTGACTTAAAATGAGAGTAAACTGATTTAAAAAAAAAAAAAAAAAAAATTAGGAAAATAAAATGTTTTATATATCTTATAAATTATTAATGATTAATCAGTTGTTAGTGTTTTCAATCAGGAAAACGCACAAAATTTACAACCCTAGTTTGGTGACTATGACTACAACGCTTAAATGTAAGTAATACTCTGAGTAGTTTTTGAGACAAATATTATGTACTTTTACTTATGTGTAATTTCTAACACCAGTACTTTTTCTTGTAATTGAGTAATGTAACAGTACTTGTACTCGAGTACAGATTTGAAGTACTCTTTCCAACAATGCAAATTGGATAAATGCAAATAATAGAACAGCTAGAACAGTCTAGTAAATTATGCTGCCTTTGAAACCAGGAAAAGACACTTATGTCTTCTCACAATATTACAATAACCCAAACCCTAAGATTATAGCTAGTCTCATGTCACAATATTGATATAATATCAATATACTGCCCAGCCCTATGTCCAGAAGAAACAGCACTGATAGGGAAATGGTGGGGGCTGTTATTTTATACTTCTGAAATATGGACACCTTGTGAAGAGGTGCTTTCAAAACATATATGTCTGAAAAGTGCTCTGGGGGAGAAAAAGACATCTCTCCTCCTCCAAGGAGCCAACTGCAGCACCTCATCCATCTTGTTCATTGCCGTGTGAATGTTCCCGCTAACAGCACACCTTTGTGCAGGCTGAGCCGTCACGATACTTTCATCCCGCTCTGAATGGACAGGATCACATATTCAAGGCCATTATGCTTTAGGGGTGAGGAAGATCAAACATCAAATTACTGTAAGGCTGATTTAGGGCCATTTAACTGTCTCAGTCAGACACAAAGGAGCCAACCGGATTTCTCTCTCCTGAGATGGAACAATTTCCCGGGACCTCTACTGTGATACATTATAATGTCTGAATTTCAACTGTCATCTCAGCCCTCATTAGGAAGACTTCCATGGCAACAGTCTGATCGTGCACTGGTTAATGTGTGTATATATGCATGTGTAGGAGACCGTCACTCACTGTTTGCATGTATGTGTGTGTATTTGTATGTGTTTGTACCTGCGTGTTTGTGCGGATGAGGTGAAGCACGCAGAGGTAATCTGCTGATCTCCTGACCCATCTCAATTTACATGAAAACCAATTACAGCTGAGGCTGAGGGAAGTGTCTCGTTCCGGAGCAAAAAAACAAAAGAGACGCAGAGCAACGTATCACAATGAAACGGCACAATTGAATGGACGAGTGCTGAGATGCAGTGCAGTGGATCATCTGAGGGGCCTGCGCGCTTTGATAAGACTAACAGTTTCCTTTTAGACAAGCCACAACTCTGCATATGAAGACCCTCTCCTGCTGGGAGAGATGACAGTTTGAAAAAGAAACTCTGGAAAATTCACTCCATAATCTCATTTATAATATTGTTTCTGTAGTGAGTAGTGGTTACACAAACTATTTATTTTTGTTTTTTTCCTACTGAAACAAGAATGCACAGATTTCCTGTTTTCATGTTGTAACACTTTATATTAACCATCATTACAAATGGTAAATTGAACTTACTTAAACTTTAGTTATTCTGCTGCTAACATACAATGACAAATATTTATGTTGACTTATTATTAGTGATGCTATTTTTATCATTAGTTTGTGTGTAATATAAAATAATTTGTTTATAAAATATACACTGCCTGGCACAAAAAAAAGTCTCACACTAATATTTTTTGGCCTGCCTTTAGCTTTGATTGTGGCACACATTGACCATGGCATCATTTTGATAAGCTTATGCATTGTCACAACATTTATTTCTGTCCAGAGTGCATTCATTTTTCGCCAAGATCTTGTACTGATGATGGGAGAGTCGGACCACTACATAAAGTCTTCTCCAGTTCTCAGTGGGGTTCAGGTCTGGATTCTTTGGTGGCCAATCCATGTGTGAAAATGATGTCTCATGCTCCCTGAACCACTCTTTAACAATTTGAGCCAGATGAATCCTGGCGTTGTCATCTTGGAATATGTTCGTGCCATCAGGGAAGAAAAAATCCATTGATGGAAAAACCTGTTCATTCAGTGTATTCAGGTAGTGAGCTGACCTCATAACATCGCTGAACCTCGACCTGAGCGACTGAAGCAACCCCAGATCATAACACTGCCCACACAGGCTTGTACAGTAGGCACTAGGCATGATGGGAGCATCACGTCATCCGCCTTTCTTCTTACCCTGATGCCCCCATCACTCTGGAACAGGGTAAATCTGGATTCATCAGACCACATGACCTTTTTCCATCGCTCCAGAGTCCAATCTTTATGCTCCCCAGCAAATTGAAGCCATTTTTTCTGATTAGCCTCACTACAGCTGTTAAGTCCTCATCCCCTGAGCTCTCTTCACTTTGTGTGTGTGGAGACGCTCCTACTTTCACTATAAAACATGACCGTGAGTTCTGCTGTTGAGTTTTTTATGATTTGATTTCACCAAACCTTAGAGTAATCTCCGGTCATGATCATTCAAGATTTTTTTCCGACCACATTTCTTCCTGGAAAATGATGGTCCAGGTTTCATCAAGTTGTTTTCTTTGCTTGACGCAAGCCACTAATTTGACCCTTCTGAAACATCTTTACCGCGATCACAGGATATGACATGCTGACATGCTTGTTTAAGAAATGAGAAGCTACTCGCTGCATCAGTTACGGTTAAATAACTTGTTTCCAGCTGAAACATATCAATCACTGCAGTAATTATCCAATGGAAGGATCTTATCTATTTGATTTGTGGTGACTATTTTTTTTGGCCAGGCAGTGTATATATTATCAGAGCTGATAAGAGACGACCACGATTACATTCTGATGAAATTAGTGAACTTAAGAGTTTGTTGTTGCACACATTATAACACTTTTTTTATATTAAGTATTTGTTAATGTTTACCAAATGATATGTGAAGCTTAGAAAAAATATTACATAAAGAGATGGACCAGATATTTTTAACACTTTGTTAACATCTAATACTTTTATAGAACTTCTATATGCATTATTTGGACGACTATTATGAATTTGTAATTGATGATTCGAATACCTTGTGTTACATTAACTTAAGTTACCTCAAGTTAACTTCTGTTACCGTGCATCAAAGGTATAATCTGCAACATTTTTCTACAGAAAACAATGTATAGACTTATATTACATTATCCTTTTCAATCATCACTTGTGTTAAGTGTGTGGTGGTGACTGTATCTACAGTGATTCTGCCCTCTTCATGTAAATCCTTATTTGTTCTCATTGTTTTGCTGTGCTCAGGACATCGCACCAATTCAGTATTTAATTTTTAATGTCTTGATGCGTTTCTGAAAAGCTCAAACAAATCCTACATTCTACACTTTTAACTTACGTTACTTGAACTTGCATCACGTTACATTACTTTAACGTTACGTTAAGTTATACTACATGATATACTTATTTTATTTTTTACAAAACCTACCAAAGCAGTTTTTGTGCCTTTATTTTAAAACTAATTTGCACATTGCATACTGCAAATGCAAAAATTACGCTAGAAGGGTACCTACAGTGTTGGACCACTGACCAAACTGCTGTATTTGATGAATTGGGGTGAGAATATGTTGTCTACAAACATTATCTGGATGATTATTGAGAAGTTGCAACTGATGTTTATAATACTTTGTAAATGGCTAATGAATACCATGTACTTCATCTATAAACGTTTAAATGGCCATTACAAAATTATAACTGATGTTTATAAAACGTTACAAATGCTTAATGGTTTATAATGCATTTATAAACATTATTTGAGTGTAAAATAACTATTTACTAAACTTAAATTAATTTTCAACTTACTTTTATTTATGATGGTTATTGTAAAGTGTTCCTGCAATTTCAAAGCAGACAGAAAAGAAGTAAACAAGCTTACAAAAAAAAGAGGACCACTTTGACTTAGGATGCAAGAAACAGCATTCAGTCTGGCTCAATTCATAACAAATATATTCTTTATAAAAGCTTCTCAACCAGATACGCCAGGGAGACATTTTCACACAGCTCGTGAACATGTAAAAGCACCTTTTATCCTTACACCTTGAGAGATTTCCTTCCACAGTCTGTTATTCCTAATTCAATCTTCACCTTCAGCATAAACACATACATTAAAACAAAGCCTGGCAGCAGGGAGAAAAGCCTCCGTTTAAGCAGCTTGTCTGTAAAAAAAGGAAAACCTCCCTGTTTGGCATGATGTTCCCCCAGCAGGAAGGTGGGTGGAGCGGGCTGAGGCTCAGAGCGGCGGGGTTCAGGTAAAAGGGGGCAGAGAGGAGGAAATGAGTGGAGACAGGCGGTGCTCTCTGCGGTGAGCCTGTGACACTGCCTGGCCACCTGTCAGGCCCGGTTTGCCGCCTGTCAGGCAGCAGCCTGGGATGGGACAGGCAGGCGGTGGGCTCAAACATGGAGACGAGGGGATGGGGAGGGCGAGGAGGATGTATGAGAGACAGATGAACTGCTGTATGCAGATCTGTGTCAGGTCAGGAAGAAGCTCTTACTGGGACTTCAAAGGACACGCGATTTGTACACAAGCTGCAGCAGCTGGTGTTGGGGACTATTACTGACAGGTGAGTGGAGGAGTATGCATAATGAAGCTTACAATATTTTACGGGATTTATGACAGTGTTTTTATTCTCAGCAGCAAATAAAAACATGTACGAGCTATGACCTCCATGATTAATACACCACATCACAACCAGCAATAAAATCAATTACGTATATATTTTTAATGTGTGTTTATCCTCAGAATGCTAAGTGAAAAGCTGTGGTTTGTGCGATAATTCACAAATACAGCAGATGTTAAAGGTGATAAAAAACCCTATTCTGCAAATGAGACTCAAGTAATTCTTTATTTTACTGCATGTTTCACGTTCTGAGAAAAGAGGAATAAAGGAATAAAAGATCTGGAGCTGCAGCTAGCCATTATTTTTCATCACTCTTGAAAGGTGCAGTGTGTACGATTTAGGGAGATCTATTGGCAGAATGTGGCAGAAATGGAGCAGGGCTGCAACTGACATTTATTTTCATAGTCCATTAATCGGATGATTATTTTCTTGATTGATCGATAATAGTTGTTTGTTTTAAAACGTCAGAAAATGGTGAAAAATGTAAATCAGTGTTCCCAAAGCCTAAGATGACATCCTCGAATGTCTTGTTTTACTCACAACCCAAAGATATTCAGTTTACTCTCAGAAAGGAGTAAAGAAACCAAAGAATATTCACATTTAAGATGCTGAAATCAGAGAATTTTTGCCTATTTCTTAAAAAAAAATTACTCAAACCAAGTAATCAGTTATCAAAACAGTTGATGATTCATTTAATAATCTATTAATTAATTGTTGCAGCTATAAAATGCAGTATAATATTTACTGACTGATACTAGATTTCTGGGGACAAAGCTGACACTTATATTAGGGAGTATAAAAATCTGATACAGATATATCAGCCAATATTCTTCATACAGAATATAAAATGAACATACTTTTTTGCAATTATTCCACAAAAAGAATTAATTTTACAGGTAAACAATAATCATTGTTTCAGGGAACTGAAACTGTGAACGGAGGCGGTCATCTTGCACCGAGACTTTTCTCAGAAAAGACAAGCAAAACACTGACTCTAGAGAGGGCCTTTCACATTTTTGTCACGGCCACCATAAGTCCTCCTACACCCTTGGATGGGGAAGGGGAGGCAAGCTGGATGCAAACTGAAATCTCACCACCAGATGCAACTAAATTCTACATATTGGTCCTTTACTTGGCTAAATATTATTTACATGCTGTATAAATGAATTGGTTAATCTTTTGGTGGATAAAATATACAAAAGTCCCTGATGAAATCTTCAGTTTACTTGCTTTGTCTTAAGAATATTTTCAATTAAATCTCATATAAAATCAAATTCAATGACAAATGACTGGAATCACGTCTGTTTGAAAAATTAGACAGTTGGCAAAGTTGTTGCCTGCTTATCAAAAAAATAATTTCTGCTCTGAACAGAACAATGATTAGATGTAGGCGGTAGTTGTCAGGTACTTGTCAATACATTTATATAAGGCTGTCAAATAAAAAAAAAACTTAATTATTCTAGGGTAATGAACATAATTTGTAGGCAGATGAACAACATCCTCATCCACACATGCCTGGCAAGTGTATTCAGATATTGCAGACAAAAGAAAGGTTTCCTTCCTGAAGATGGACAAAGTAACTTTATTTTACCCACCACTGTTCCTCTGACTGCGCTGGAAGCTGTAAATAATAAAAAAGTTTGAACATTGTGCAGGAGAGGCTGGAAGCCAAAAGAAGCTTATGAAGATACATCCTCTAAATAAATAACAACAGTCGTACTACAGTGTTATAAATTGTTGCTAATTGGAAACTTTTCAGAAAAGAAGCGGGTGTGGGAGAGTTGCATCGTCTAGTAAAGCTAAAATCATCCTCAAAAATGTCTTTTCAATTAGCCAAATCCTGAAAAGAAGAAAGCGGGACAATGTGTTGATAAATTAAGCTGTTATAACAAGTTAAAATAAAATTCCTGCCTCATGATTGTATGTCTCCACCAACCAGTGAAAATGCAGTTTATATTCATGTCTGTCCAGACTCATGTGATGTACTAAGTGAGAAACATGGTACAAGAGAAACATGCTGTCTTTACAGAGGAATGAGAGCGACCTTTAAGTGTTTTTGCAGAACGTTATGATGTCACAGTGAGGTTTGAGGTTGACATTTGAGATTTTGGACATAAAATGTCATTATCTTTTTAACCTATTAGATATTTGTGTGAAATTTTGTCATAATTAGTGTATGAATTCTAGAGTTATGGGCAAACACACATGTGAGGTCACAGTCACCTGGACCTTTGACGTTTGGCCTCCAAATTCAAATCAGTTCAGATGTAAAGTCAATGTGACCTTGACCTTTGACCACCAAAATCTAACAGGTTCATCGCTGAGTCCAAGTGGACATCCATACCAAATTTGAACATTTGAACAAACACCATTATGGTGTTCCTGAGATATCACGTTTACAAGAATGGGATGGACAGACAGACCACAGCTGTTGCAGGTACCAAGACTTAAATACATTAATGATTTTGAACAAACTCCACTCAAAATAGTCATTGATTTCACTGTCTTTTTACAGACGGGTGCAAAACGCATTGCCTCCATACTTGCCAACTCTCCCGTTTTTCTCTCCCAAGTTTCTCCCACATTTCATGGCCATCTCCCGGTGCCCTCCCGTTTTGTTATTTCTCACAGGAACTTCAGTAATTAGCACGGGCCTCAAACTTCACGATTAATCATTTTCACAAACAGATGCATAAGTTTCATATGTTTGTCTGACACAGCCCTGGTGTTTCAGTTTAACATTTACACCCTCAGCGGTGGGTCTGGTACTTAATACGTAAAATAGCAGATCACTGTTTGGATATCAGCCCCCTCCATAATCACAATCATGTATAAAGCGTGTGCATATATCATCCATCCATCCACATCCATCAACCTAAACTATAATGGCACGACAGTAAGTGGAGAATAAAAATTAATGTTTCAAAAACAGCTATCTTGGCTCGAAAGAGGAACCACTATGAAGAGGACTGCAGATCAGCAGAAGAATATTTCAAGCAGCCATGTTGAAAATGAAGTCGACGACAGTGCCAGAGGCTACTTATGAAGACACAGTGAAGTGTCCACTAAACCTGCTCGCACCACACAGCGTAAAACATTAAGGTGGTACTTGTAGTGTTCAATATTTTTTGAGGTGGCACAGGGTTTAGAAAGTTTGAGAAACACTGCTTTAATGTGTCTTAAGGGTCAAAATGGAGTTCAACAGCTAAATAATCTTTTCAACATGAGATCTGATTATTTTTCCTGGACTGACTTTCACAGTAAAAATGTACCACTGCTCTTGTTTAATATAAAAAAACTGCTGAAAGTGCTATTATTTCTTCTACAGTCTATCGTATATATTACCTGCAGAAAGCAAAGCGTCTTCAGATAGACTCAAAGAAAACTCACTATATGTTTTAGTGAACTGCAGCAGCGTGATTCAAGTTCTCTTTTTCGTTCAGCGTCGATAGATTCACTCTCCATCATGAAAACCATCCCATCCGGTCACCGGGGGGGAAGAGATGATGTGAAAATCTGACATGTTGTATTCTGTTTGAGGATTGCATTAATCCTCGAGTCATCCTCAAGTCGGTCTTCTCCACATACTGAAGATAAATATTGAACAGTGGAGCAATACGGAGCAGGGAAGAGGGCACAAACACGTACACACACATTCAGTACACTCACACAGAAGAAAAAGAACACACTTGTTACAGTTCAGTGGGCATGCATGCACACACTCCTCACACACTTGTACCATGGATGAAAGCTGATATCAGGCCCTGTTTGCAGCAAGGTGAGGTAGGGGACATCCTGTCGGAGTTCTTTAACACCACAGACCTGACAACACCACGGGCTGAGGAGGTAGACAGCTTCTCCCCATACACGCTTCAGCTCTTTTTCTCCCCTCCTTGCACACTACTCCACACACAGACACACACCCACGCACACACACACACACACACACACACACACAGAATCCCTGACCTCTGTGGTGTGAAATGGAGGGCTGGGGGAGGGGGGTGTGGGTGCAAAGTAAAGCGAGAGAGCTGTCAGAAGAATGCATCCAACACACACTTGACAGGATGGAAGTTCAGATGCTCGCCCTCATCATGCAGGCAGAGCACAAGGGGTGTACATCTCAATTCAAGCGATTCAGCAAGCGGAGCACAAATCAAGGAACGTTCTCCATATGTCTGCTGTCAGAGCTCACACTGCTGCTAAATCTGCAAAGATGAACATCTCATTCTATATTTTGTCTTTTTTTTTCGCATTTTAAGTTTGATCATGGCGGAGGAAAATATTGTTTTGAAAAAAGTCTCTGCGCGCCTGAATGTGTGACAGGTGCGTCGGAGGAAAGTGCAACTTGAAAACAAACGGAAGAGCTCCTGCACGGTGTCTCGCTTACTGCTGAATAATTTTTTATCAGATCACAACATTTCAGTCTATCTGACTTTTATCAGGTATGTGGGCAGAATCAAACCATTTCATTACACACATAGGAGCGGCCTCAATAATCCTTTCAGCCAATCAGAAGACTGCAGTGACTGGTTTCAGTGATGATCACCTGAAACTGCTTGGTCAAACAACAGCATTTAACGGACACTATAGATCAATCTGGAGAAGTACTGTAAGTAAGTAAGCCGCTAATACTGTGGTGGTGTCTCCTTACATTATGCACAGGCTTGAAAGTGAGCTGTCATTACAAGTGTATGTTTTCTACTTTTACATGTACTTTTTATGTAATGTGACTTTTGACAACATGTACTCACAAACAGTACTGTGCATAGACCCACTGAGCATACAGAGGTCCAAGAGGCTCACCAGAAATTGATCAAGAATGTTACAAGAAAGGACTTAATTCCTGATAATCTTGAATACCTCATACTTAAAAACCTATAAAAGTATTAATTCATTTTTAAGATACTCATACCGTAGAAACATGTCATTAATCACCCTGCCAAATTCAAATTTAAACATGCTAAGCATCTAAAATTAGGTCTCAAAATCATGAAAAAAGGGGGCAGTTTTCTCTGCTCTGAAACGCTTGGGGCATGTCTGCTCTGCTGCCTCAGTGTCAAACACTACCGTGACCTGAAAACAACCTGAGACACGGACGCTCTGTCTAGCAGCTTTTTTGGACATGTCCAGACATGTTTGAGCCACCAGAGCCAGAGGACGGAGACAGGATGGTATGTTTTTTTTTCTTGTGTGTCAGGTTGTCGAAACTTAAATGAGCTGAAGTGAACCGCAGGGCTGATTTGGACTGAGAGAGCCGCTGACGGTACATTTGTAACTGACTGTTTGAGAGGGTGGGGGGTGTTGCTTATGTGTCAGTTTGTGGGGGTCAGACAGTGTGTTTTAATGTGTAAATAATGTGTTTAGAAGAAAAACTCCCTTGTTCCTTTACACAGACTTGGGTGCCTTCATCAGTTTCTGAGGGCCAACGTCTAACGTCACCAATCCAATTATCCATGCAGTCAGTGTCAGCAGGCAACAGCAGACAGAGGGCAACCAGACAGAGTGATCATGTTAACACAAACCATGAGAAAATCTTGGGTTCCCTTCTAAACATGACCAGCAGACACAGAGAGTGACTGCTGCGACATGCCACCACAGTAATGGTGGGGCCACTAGTTGGCAGAACACGCACAGCTGTCAACGGATCTGCTATAAGTCATGATTGAAAGAGATTAAGTTATATGAGTCTATACGTTGGGTGTTTTTTGAAAATATTGCAATTATGCATGTTGCAAAATACAGAGGGTGTCAGGGGGTCCGAAACCTCTTGACTGGCACATGAGACCCCTTTTTTGGGGGACTTTGGAAAAATCTTTAAAAACTCATTTGCCACTTGTAATTGCCACTTTTAAAAGCTTACTACAGCCAATATTCTCTATTCAAATTGCAAAATATTTATTCAGAAATATGAATACAGAGTAATCTTGTGGTGTTTCTCTTATATTGCCATGTAATATAGGTGTGGGGGGAAATAATCAGTTCTTAGATGCATCCTGATTCTCTATTGAAAGATTATAAACCAATGCAGAAAAGTAAATAATTGGATATTTAAAACCTAATTCTCAACATTATGATTGCATTCCTCATGGCTGAACCAAACATAATGGATGTTAAAATGTGCGACATGTTTATGTTCTGAATGAGGCAACATGTTGAGTTTTGGTGAGGATGGCTGAACGTGAACAACTGCAGATGGACACAATCCAACTAACACCACCTGGCTTAAAAACTGAATCTTTTTATATAATCGTATCGGAATCAAATTGAATCATGAGATGTCAAGAGATTCCCACCCCTATTTAATAACCTGTTGTTTCTGGTAAGGCCTTCTTTCTTATCTGCAAATGTTCTGCAATTCAAAATACCTCATGTTACAACCTGAGGAGTGGTGGATATTTTTTTTTTTTTCAAGGTTACAGTGGTTTAAAAATATAGACTCGAATCTTGTGTATTGCTTTTGGAGTCTGTGTAGGACTTCAGCAGAACACTAGAACCTGAAGTAGGGGGGACCCCCAATTGCCACCAGGTATTCTGCACACTTATTTTATACATTTAATGTAACTAGCTACAACAACTCTGCTAGTCTGCCACTGCTGGAAACAGCTATATGATTTTGACACAACATCTAGAGTATATTGACTTCTAGCAGGTAGGAGCCTTTAAATCATGGATAACAAAATCATGATGCATTCTGGGAGTTTACTGTGTACCATACTTCAACAGGGAATTATACTGCACAAGTCAAATTCTTTGCAAGCTCTCACAGGCCACATAAAAGGAGGCGCCGGGCCAGCTTTGGCCCATGGGCCTAGAGTTTGACACATGTGGTTTAAGTAGTAAAAGACATTCTAGAGGCTGGGGAAAAATATCATCACAGGTAGACAATCAGGCTTTGCAGAAGGAGGAGGACTAATTCATGATTTAGTAAATGCCTCACAGAATATACTAACTGAGTATATATCTAATAAATGGAGCATGTGACTGGATCTTTAGAAAAAATTTTCTAAACAGACAAGAAGTTATTACATTAACAAAAAGCTCACTGTTTTCAGCTCACCCTTTTGGAGGGTTTGTGACGTGACTACTCAGAAAGCCTGCCGTTTATTTCATTCTGGATATTCATGTTACAAACCCTGTCTGAAGGAAAAATATCTTTATGAAAGCATACATGAAGTTAGCTCCTAATAAATACTTGGCTGAGGGGTTTGTTTGTGCACAAAAGACATGCTCCACTGCAGCGATAGACTGTTTAGTCATGATTAATGGTATCCAATCAGGTTGTAGCATCTCACCACCCAGGGGTGTCTATGGAAATCATTTTCATATCTTGAAATTGATACCCACTCTCTTCTCGGCCTGCCTCTCTCTGTACATCTGACCTAATCAAGTACACAAGATGAATATGGTCTGGTCATGTGATTAGGTCTTGATCGTGTTTACGCTGTCTCTTTCTGCATTGCAAAAGATTGCTAATCGGCAGTGAGTTATGGCAATAATAACCAAGCTTCCTTATAATAAGCTAATCAATTCAATCTACTGTCAATTGGCTCAGATTAATGCTCCATCTTTGTTCCCCGTAGGGGGGCCATAATTGAAGGTTTCTGCGACTATTGACTTATGTTGAGTAAACATCTGTTCTTTAATATTCTTTGTTGAGTGCCTCCATTAATTATAATTGTAGCCAATTAACAAAGTACACATTCAGAGGAATATATCGGGATTCAGTTTGTTTTCTGATGGATGAAGTGCCAGCCTCCCTCTCAACATCAATCGCAATTACTTTGTATTTCCGACTGCACAGCTTCCCACCAGCACTTCTTAATATTCCTCCTTTTTAAATCCACTATAAACTCTCTGAAGCAAGTGAACTCTGATCCTCCAGCAAAGGATGAAAGTTTATTACCAAAACAATCACACAAACCACCTTTGCACAACAGATGCCCTTTTTTTTAAGCCCAGAGGAAACTCCGGCTGCTGGATTTCCACTGAACACCCACACGCGTGGCCTTTTCTCTCCATGGAAATGCTGCTACACTGACCCTTCAGAGACCCTCTGTAGGTCTGCGGGTAAGGGTTGCAAAGAATTTGTAAAACAGAGAGAGTGGAGACAGAGGCGCTGGTAAGATTTTAAAACATTGGGGCTTAGTCCAGCCAGGAAATATTACGATTTTCACATGATAATTGCACCATTTTCAATTTATTTCAGAGTAAAATGAATATAAGATGGGATACTGTGCTCTAGCAAAAGGTTCCGGTCAGGTGCGTAGGCTGGCTTTCACAACATGAAATCAGACTGAAACAAAATGAGAGCAATCTGATTTCTCATTCAACTTTGTTATTATTTTTATTTTCAGCAGCAGGAACAAAACCCTAAGAAAAAATAAGAGCCTTGACGCTGATTAAACAGTCATATGCCAGATTTTATGTTACCAGTGCTTTGTTCAATATGAAAATTGATGAACCCTGGCCTCATAGTTTCTCCTTCTATTATGTGACAAGGGCTTCTTTTGAACTGTGACAAAAACTGTGTTATCTGTCTATCTGACACTCTTCTTCACCTCTCCAGTAATTATTCTGGTGTCTCGTCTGTCTGTCACACTCCTCATATCCTCTGCTCTGTCCTGCTGTTCTCTTCCTCTCTCTCCTGTCTTGGTCCAGCTCGTTCTCACTCCCCACACATCAAATACTGCAGCTCGGACACTGCCCTTATTCTTCAAAGTATGAAGCTGTGGGTACCCCTGTAGTGCTGTTTCTGGAGGGGTCCCTCCGATGTTATGCTTTAATGTGTTGTCCAAGTCAGGTGACTTAGTATCAAGAGTGAGAAAGCTGACATCTGGACGAGGCGGAGTGAATGGACAGGAACACAGGACTTAAACCCAGGAGTGTCCTGAATGACACCAAAAGTCAACTATGAGTTCTTTTTTAGACATTACATAAGTGACATAGATTACGTAACATATGACATATGTTATGTTACATATGTGAACCTATGAAAGTACTTGAAATGTACTTATTTTAACACAAAGCATGATCTTTTTCTAAACCTAGTATTACCAAGTATTGTTCTCTAAACCTTATTTATTTTGTGGCCTTTATTTTGAAGGTCTACCCAGACATTATTGGACTGGAGTGGGATAGGATGGGAGACATTCTTCTGGGATTGGGAGAGGAAAATAATTTTTTATTTCTTAATTTTATTTCATAAGACTGGGATAGGACGGGAGTATTTTTGTGGGAGTGAGAATCCACTCCCATCGTCACCCTCTAGTCGTCTCGGGGTGGCTACACTCAGCAAGACATCACTGCAACCCACTTGGAGGTGGTTCTGGCACACTTTGTCCCTATTACAGAGAAGCTCCATCTCAGGTGCAACAGCTTGGCTCGTTGAAAGCGGTAATAAGAGGCAAATCAGAGCAACATGGTTTGACTTGGCGAATTACTTTTTTGATGTTATAGTATTTTCGAGGGCTTTAATTCATGATTGGAATGACAGATGAATAGATTTGTGGCTGAAAAAATAAAATTCATTAAACATTCGGGGCTGCAGCCTCAGACGGCCAGGCCTAATGACGCCACTGGGAGCGAAATCTGAGCTCCTCTCTTTCCTTCAGAGACTCTTTCTGAGGGTAAGAAATGAGAGGACGGGGTCAAGCAAGGATATTGAACTGAGCTTCAGACAAGTCTGAATTTCAGGATATCTATGCTGACATGAAACCACCAAATTAAATTCAGTGCAATTGAATCCGCCTTTCCTCTGCTCTAAAACTGCCTCTCTTTCAAGGCAGGCAGAGGGGAAAAATCAATAGTGTATGTATTGATATTAATGTTCAGCATTATGCGTCTAAATGAAATCATAGCAGCAGAGAGGAGCATAAGGCCTTTATTAACAACATGTGCTGAAATCAAATTACCATCTAGTTCTGTCTCTCAGGTGGCCTTCCTGCAGGTAAACCAAACTGCTGCCGCCTCGTATTGTTTACCTCCCTCACATCCCGGCTTTTCTAGAAAGAAGAGGCTGCTGCATTTTACTCGTTGAAGTGGGAGTGAGCAGATGGAAAAGCAAAATCCTCCTAATTATTTCATTCATCCATGTCCTTCTGGCTCTCTGTTTAAAATAACAATCCCACAATGCTATGGGCAGTGTGCATGAGGTCAGCTGAATAAAGCAAGGAGCTAAGTGGCTCAGTACTTGTGTTTTTATGCTTTCTTCATAACCCTCTCCTGATTGTATAAAGGTACTTACATGCAGACACAGACTGAGAGTGTGGCCACAATACAAAATCAATACATTAAAGGAGCAACATGTAAAACCCTGGTGTTAAAAAATGAGTACTGCAGCTGGAGCCATGGACGATATATTGAATAGGCTGAAGCCCTATGGTTGAATCGAGTTGTTTCCCCTCAGCCCCCAACTCTCCAGACTCGAAGCTCAGGAAAGAAGAGTGCGACATTATACTTTCACAAAAATAAGCGACGAGTCCTACAATATAAGTTGATCATCCTTTCATACCCTGTCAGTTGTCTGTCAATGTAAAGCTAAGCCTGTTATCCTGTTCCTGCATCACTGCCTGTTGCTCAGTTTAACCGTTTTAAGTCTGCTCCTTCTAATAGACTATCAAGGATTTCTTATGACTCATAAACAGACGCTTTACTCATTTGGCGAGCATTCAGCATTAATTTGAACTCTAATTTAATATCATGGTCATTTTATGATGTAGTACAGTAAGTATATTACACATTTCTCCTATAATTTACACACATTTGCACATTTTGTCTCTATTTTACTTCACCCTCATGGATATTCAAACATAATAGTCAGTTGCTTATTGAATTAGTGTACGCCAGCATGAAGCATATTCTTGTTTGTATATTTTTGTTCAACTAATATCACAAAATGAATCTTTTTACAGCAGTTAGACAAGCAAGTGGCTTTTATATTAGTGCTGCAACTCTAGAGGAAATACTACAGGTACACAAACTGCCAAATATTCAAAAAGTCTGACAGGAGTGAAGACGGTGTACCTCGTTAAATGTGTATAAAAGGGGGGAAAATTTAACTAAATGGTAATTCAGACAAAACAAAACCCAAAAAAAAAACATGTACGTCACTTAACATGCAGTGGAACAGAGTTTCAGTCACACATGTTCACGTGAATAAAATGTCACATCCTAAAATAATCTAGACAACCTCACAGCTTCCTGTGCAAATTTAGAGTCTGTGGAAAGGAAAGGGGGAGATTTTTTTAAACACATTATACATGTTAGAGCACAGTTGCTGTGAAAAGACTGTGCAGTACTGAATTTTTTGAGAGGGCCTGAAACGGCTCAGTGACATGCCAGAGCCATATAAGCCCCACGAGCCGACACATGACCGAGACGGCGGAGCAGACACGTTCCCAGCATTTTAAAGCAGAGAACGCTGCTCTTTTTTTTTTTTTTTTTTAAGATTTTGAGATGTCAGGAATGCCTTGAGGGAATTTCATCAAATTTGGCACAAACATCCACTTGGATTCAAATATGAACTGATGAGAATTTGGTGGTCAAAGGGCAGTGTGACCTGACAAAGCACATTTTTAGCCACAACTCAAGAATTCATACAACAACTATGGCATGACTTCACACAAATATCTAATTTATTGAATTATGAGGTGATGACAATTCATAACCAAAAGGTTAAAGGTCAACTATGTTCTGCAAAAACATGTCAAGCTCTTTATCAGTCCTCTGTCCTCCTCTGTAAAAATAGTCTCTGAGTGAAGACAGCATGTTTCTCAATAGAAATTATTCACTAGAATAATTAGATGTAATTATAATGATATCTAGAAATTCCTTCAAACTATTCACTGCATATATTACCTGTGTGGACAGACATGGATATAAAATGCGAGCTGACTGGTGGGTGGAGTCATACAACCATGAGACAGAAATTCTAGTTTCATTGAGGATTTATCAAAGCTTGAAGAGAGAGGTATGCTTGTGGTTATGTGACTTGGCTGACAACTGTCACAACCAATCAGTCTCAGCTGTGAAGACTGCCACCTGCTCAGGTCCAGTCACCGAGAATGACGGAAGGTTCCTTTATAAATCTATGGGTCACACCGCAGGTGTTTCCCCATGTAACAGCAGGCAGGTAACACGTTGACAACAATATGATGACCTGCTATCTACCAACATTTTCAGCAGCAAAAGATCAGCAGTGAATCTGTGCAGGTTAATGCTCATTTTGCCGTTGACAGACAACTCAAAACAATTAATGTGTAAATTAAAATTTGAGCTCAAAGGGTTAGTCAATTAATTGATTAGTCGATCAACAACAGTTTTGATAATTAAGCCTATAAGTAATTTGTTGCTTTTCTCAGCCAGGTATAAACCTGAAGAGGATTCAGTGTACTATACAGAGGGGAGCATTTTCATTTACATTGTATTATATTGTAGTGTGAATTTTTAACACTGGTTTTCCATTTCTTAATTTTTTTTTTTCAAGATATATAGTATTCCTTATGTATATACACATATTTGCTGCTACAGATTAGTAAACAAGGCACCAGTCTTACTTAGATCCATATATATTTTACTATAATGTACATATTTTAAATACAGATTTTCTATTTTCTTAATTTCTCTGTGCTTTTATATATTTTCTATTCTGTAAGGATCAATAAAGTATTTCTGATTTTGATTCTGATTCTGCAAATCCTTCAGTGTGTGTGTGAGTGTCCAGTTGACACAAATGTTCGCTTTGACTCAAAGATGAACCGATTCAATCTTGGTGGTCAAAGCTCGAAGGACAAAGTCACAGTGTTCTCACTAAACACATTTTTTGCCATACCTCAAAATTTTATACATTAATTATGCCAAAATTCCATACAAATATCTAATAGGATAAAATGATGACATTTTACATCCACAAGGTCAAAGGTCAGCTTCACTGTGACATCATAGCTGTCTATCAGTCCTCTGTACTGCTCTGTAAAAACAGTCTCTCACTGGACTTTATACCTTTTATTAAGTTCTCTCAAAGTCCTCACTACATACATTACATGAGTCTGGACAGACAGGGATGTAAACTGCAACTTGACAGGTTTGTGGAGGCAGAAACCTCTGAGGCAGTAATTCTATTTTTTGTCTCTGTTTTATGTGATCATTGACAGCTGACTTCTCACTCTTCTCAACTGGCTTCTAGGGGCTGCAAGTATCAACAAATGCTTCTGTTTGAAATCTTGTTTCATTTAAGAACAACGTATGTCGGGATGCGTATTAATGTTGGAGGAAATCTCCACTGCTTGCGTCTGGCAGTTCTTGTGGCATTGCAGTAGGTGCTTCACCATCTGTTGCCTGGCGGAGATCTGAACTCTACTGAGTGCACTCCTCTAGTTGTAAACTGAATATCTTTGGATTTTGGACTGTTGTTCAGATAAAACAGGGCATCTGAAGACGTGAACCTGTGCTGTGTAAAACAGATTTTTCACTGTTTTCTGACATTATATATGGTTTACCATTAATTACTTTGTCTCTTTATTATAATTAACAAACCCTTTAAGGAGCAAAATCTGGAGCTTGATTCAACATGTTAAGATGGATCCATGTGATTGATGTGGTGGCGGATGAAGAGGCCTCTTCATCCTCCTTCAGATGGCCGACAGATAACAATGCGAGCATGGCCAATGGTCCATTAGACCTTCTTCAGACCAGTATTTTGTGCTTATGAAGCAGGGTTTTCAATATTCATATCAAATCTGAATAAAAGCATGAACTTGTCGGGGCTGGATGCATTTAAATATTGAGTAGCCTTCCATCATTTCTTTCCTGAGGCCAGCTCTTGAGATGAAAGGTAAGGGAGTGGAAAGGCCAGGCCTGGTCAAGCGATTCAAAAGTGCTGATATCTGCATCCCTTTGAAAATCAAATGCATTGCCTTTGTCATCGGGAGCTTCGTCTTTGATATTTCTTTCTTTTTGTCACCATGATGCCCAGCCTTTTGCTGCGTTATGGGTAAAACGGCTCCAATATTAATGGTAACTGACTATATTTTAACAACCATTTGATCCCAAGAGACAGATGCAAGACAGATACACACTCCTGCTGTGCTTCTACAAGAGAGATTAGAAAGACTGAAGCAAATCTATTATATATAATAAAAAAAAAACAAGTGAGAGTGACAGTTAGTGTACTAACATTGCTGTGTGATTTATACTGAACCTTCAAACTTTCCAGAGCAATCACATCAACAAAGACACTAACATGTCCACAATATGTATTTGTTCAAATAAGTTGACATTTTACTTACATTTATTCTGAATAGTCATTACAGCTGGCAGCCATGAGGAAACCAGTTGTATAGCCAGCTTTAACACTGAAATAAATCTAATGCTTTCAGTGCATAAGCACTACAGACAATCCATTCAGCAGTTCAATCATTCCCTGCATGAACCATCTATTCATTATGTATATAATCTGTCTGTACATCTAGTGGTTTGCAAATGCAACAGAAGTAAATTTGGGTGCTGGCCAAACATTAAATTGCTCTACACTACTGGTGGCCAACAGGGCTGAACAATTAATCATAATTTTATCAAAATCACAGTGCGAGCCACTGCAATTGTCAAATCACAGGAGGTGCTATGTTTGTTCAAGACAAAATGTGTGTCAGAATACCATTTTAAATTAAATACTGCCACGCTGCAGAGATGTCCTGGCCAACATATCATATTCTACAGACTTAAGTGAACATCTATGTTTGGTGCAGATCCCTGCAAAAATAAGTTTTCAGTAACAATGATATAAAAATGATAATTCCCTCTAATATCACAAATCATGTCATATCTTTACTCATATCCTCTTTCACCTCTTTCTGTACTTTTCTGTACTTACTATCCCCACTGGACCAATGTACCAGTGTGTAGAAGCAAGTTGGGGTTTCTGGCACAACTTAACCCACTTATAAAGTGCACCAAGACGAAGAAAAGGGCTCAATAGGCAAAACTCACTGGTACATTGGTAGTACGTTTATTTTTAGACCAATGCATTTAAACTCTAAATAAAATAAAGTTGTTAAAGATGCTACAAGTGTTGCAGGACTTTTGCCTTTTTGAGCTCAGAAGAAGGTTGTGAAGGTTGTCAGTCACCAAGGTTTACAATGAGCAACTGGATTTGCTAAGGTTATTGAAGATGTTTTGCCTCTTATTCTTCTTGTTGAACTGGCTGCGTAATCAAAAGATGCCAACTGCATCTCAAAGTCCACTGCTCTTTAATCCAAAGCCCACGCTTCATTTTCCAATACAATGTATTTCTGTCAGAGGTAGTCCGTGTTATAGCAATAAAGCAAAAAAAATAAGAGAAGAGTAAAGTAGCGGAAGGTGTTCGGAAGTTCAAAGGCACTGCTGGATGCAGCATCTACATCCGCTGCTGTTGCCATGGAGATTTAGCTGGATGAGTTAAAACGTGGACTTGCTGGTGGTGCTAAAGACAAGTCAGGGATCAGCAAAATCAGTAGGCTTCACCCTCTGGCCACCATTGAAATCTGCACAAAATTCCATGGCCAGACATCCACTTTGACAAAGACTGTGGTTGAAATATGGTGTCACAAAAGACCAAAAATTATTCCTTTTATTTACAAACTTAAGAAAATGTTTTGTTTTGGTTTGTTTGTTGACTTGAATGTTAAGTATTTGAAAAAAAAAAAAAGTAGTCCTTTTTCCATTACGAATTCCTCTTCTATTTCCAACCAATTACTGTTTACAGCCAGTACAGTTGGGGGTTACTAAACAGCAACATTGCTGTGGGCTGTTGTCAGGATTCAAACAAGTCAGATTCCACTTGCGGAGGAGCATTTAAAAATACATTTTGTTTTCTGGCTGCTTTTAGAAAATGTGTAACAACCTGGATGACCGCAAACACTGACAGGATATCTCCTGAATGAAATAACAAACTTGAGAGGCCGATTGGTGATTTGTAAATCTTTTAACCAATCAAGGTGTCCTGCTGCCAGAGCATCGTTTGAGGATTACTTGGATCCAGCTCTCAGAATCACTTCCGGGGAGACCGCTCCATAATCGGAAGGCTTGACAGCAATCCTAACACGCCATCTGGGATGTGGGTGCAATGATTTCCTTAATGACGACCTCAGCATGGGGATGAAGAGGCTAACAGGGACAAGAGGTAATGGCTCTCCCTGCCAGGACACTGGTCCAGATGAGGTCTCATCCACTACCAGTCCAGACCAATCAACTCCCGTGAATAATGCTGGAGAGCTGCCTGTGGCCATTCTTACAGCAGGAGTGGGGTGTGGAAAACTGCCCTTATGTGTATGTGTGTGTTTGTGTAACAGCAGGTGTGAGCGTGGTGTGCATATTGTATTTGGAGTGAGGACTGGTTAATTGGTGCCTCAGGTGACACTGGACATTGAGGCATATTGTCAAAGCTGTGAATCCTCACCGGACCTGACAAGACGGCAGTTATTCTGAGCCATCAAGCCGGACATGTCAAGACTGACCATGCCACTGGGACCGGTCAGACGTTCACGCATCTCGGGGGCCCAGCGTGGGCCGGCTCTCACTGGGCCTGTTTCCTCTCTGGTGGTATAGACCGATGGCCGCCATCACAACAACTATCCCTTCTGAGCTGAGGATTTGGCAGATCGCTCCCCACGGCACTCCATGATCTACACAAGCTTTGTCAAACCTCCCGCACTGCAGACACACTGTCACAACCTAAGAGCTTTGCACCTTTCAGATGCTTTGGTGAAGTTAATAATCAGATTTAGAGTTCAAGTGAAGTGCGTTTGAATGTGGTTTCCCAAAGCATCCATTAAAACTTAATGGGGAAAGATTGACTGAATTTTTTATTCACTTGAAAAATGAACACATTTGCATTGGTGGGACTTAAGACCTTGAAGCTGATAACACTGCTTCTAAGAATCATTAAGTACGTTTCAAGAATTGAGGGTCACGGTGAGCATGTGTGGGCAGAGAAATTCAGTGAAAATATCAAAGAGGTATTCTGCTTTTCTCATAGCTAATATGTTTGATGCTGAATGCACTGTATGTCCTTAAAAGTGCAAGACAAGTGCGTGCCATATAACTCTGCTGTATTAGTTCTAAATATGCAGAATGCACATCACAATTACAGATACTGTAAAGCATCAATACACAATGTCTGAGTTTATCACAACACAGAAATGTGTGTTATTAACCGCCCAGCCAAATTTGAGACTAAGTATATGTGGCCAGATCAAAACGATGAGCCAGGACTCAGAACAAAAACTACCCAGTGGGCCCCCAATTCCCTGACTGGATTAAAAAAACAACACAGTGTTAACTGCAATTTTGATAAATATATCAAAATCACACTGGGAACAAAACAGAAAAATACCTTAACCTCTTTCTGTACTTTTTTGCACTTACTATCAACTATCAGATTCAAACTAATACAGTAACCTGAACATTAATATGAATAAACAGTATTGTGTATAGGTAGTGAGATTACTCAAAACACTAGACAACAGTGGTGGCTTTATTTCTACATAAAGAAAATACAGTAAAAAAAATGCATTTTTAAGCCACACAATTTCTAAAATGTCTTACAGTAAAGTGCATCAGCTCACTGGTTATTCTATAGTACATTCATGAACAAAATATATTAGCTCAGGGTTAGGCAAAAGCATTCAAAATACACAGTGTATCAAAGTACTCAGCTTACACCAGTAGGATATGATCCTGTTCATAAGTGTACTTTATCACCACTTACGCCAACCCACTGTTAGTCTTTCCCTCAGCGCTGTGGAGATATCACACTGCCAGAACATTTTACAAATCTACTGCAATCAGCAAGAATACAAAATCATCACTCATCATCCTTCGTCTGACAACTTCATTACACCCTCATCTACTGGCGCTGGTAACTATTTATGTGTTTTACCGATGTAGTGCATTCCTGAACATAAACAAAAATACACACCTCAGCAGTCACTCATTTTCCCCGGGACACCAGCTTCCGCGTCTCTAGTGTCTTAACAAGCACTCAGCGCCCTTCAAGCAATCTGAACCCGCGCTGCTCTTAAAGTGACGGCGTTATTTCACAGAAAGAAACACCTTTAACTGTAATAATTTCACAGGGGATCATATGACACCATTTCAACAGCTTAGAAAACCCTCTGTAGCCCTTGTTAACCTGGCTATATGTATAAAATTAGGGCTCAAAATCAGGAAAAAAATGAGCAGGTTTCTCTGCTCTGAAATGCTGGGAGGATGTCTGCTCTGCTGTGTCAGCGTCAAACACCACCATGACCTAAAAATGACCTTCAGCACAGATGCTCCATCTCACAGCTTCATTGGACAAGTCCAGACATGTTTGAGCCACCTGAGTCAGAAGACAGTGACAGGACAGTATTTTTCCTTCTTCTGTGTCGGATTGTTGGAACTGAAGTGAGCTGAGGTGAACCGCTGGGCTGATCTGGACTGAGAGAGTCGCTGAAGGTTTGTTTGTAACTGACCATTAGGGAGGGAGAGGCAGTGCAGTGTGCGTGTTAATGAGCTGTTAATATTTACAGAGAGCACAGGTCCTCTTCCATGGAGTCTGCCATGTTGAACCGCCATGTTTCTACAGTAGCCCAGAATGGACAAATCAAACACTGGCTCTATGCCTAGATGCCACTAAATCCTGTACACTGGTTCTTAAATACAGCTTTGAAATCATTTTGATGCTACACTGATTTGTAATAAGGTGAATGGCGTCTCTGTCACTCCCCGTACACCCACACACCTCTACTGCTTCGTTATTGCTGTATTTCACAGCAATAAGTCACACAGCACCTCCTATGTCATTGATTTCAGTGAAACTGGATCATACACATGTAGAAAATGTTTTATGGTTTTATCTTTAATGTCCTCTGGCTGCTCCGTCTCAACCCTCTTCTAATAGTAGCTGCTCTTAGCTTCGCTGGCTTGCTACATCTTGTGTTGTTATGTTATCTGATCATAAGTAATATATTCATACATAAAGAATGCATGTGTAGAGCAGCCCATATTTACAACAGTAGTGCACAGGCCAAAGTCTGTTGTACACTGAAACTGGGGGCACCAAATAGCAAACTATAGCCTACCAAGCCTTACACAATGTTGCTTTAAAGTGTCTAAAAAGGGATATAAAATCACTCAATAGAAATGCAAAACAACCACTGACACACAAAAAAACAACCTTTTGTAATTTGTAATAGAAGAATGTACAATGAGAACTTGCACACCTCACGCATACTTCAGACCATTTGGAGATATCGACCCCGAGAAAAGTCTGCCCTCTCTCCAATATAATGGGACTAAGTGGCTCTCTTCTTCTGGTGCTCAAAGGCAAAAAAAAAAGAAAGAATACATTTGAAAAATTCAACATCAATGTCTCTTTCCAAAAATCATGACCCAGTTACTCAAGATAAATCACACACCTTGTTGTGAGCACTATTGTTGTAAGAACTATTGTCCATTTTGGGGTGAACTGACCCTTTTAAGGAAAAGCGTTTATCAGTTTCACTGACTGTGTTATTTTTGCAGCCTACACAGCAGTAAAACCTTTATCACTGATAAACTGTATAATTTGCTATTGTTTCCCTGTGTTCAGAGACTGTTTCAATTTATACTTATTCTTCAGGTGAAGGGCTCATCGCATGGCTCAAACAGACTTAGTAAAAAATCAAAAATGCAAGTTTCCTTCAAAAACACCAAAGCACACTCTTAAATTTGTATTAAGTTAAAATGCCCTTATTTTACATGGCAAAAAAGAGTTTAAAAAAAAATGACCAAAGCGTGTCGACCAACACAGGTCTTCATCAGGGTAACTTGCACTCCTATGCTGTGTTTCACTAATGAGTTGAGTGGGTGGGTAGTTCCCTGTCAAGGCACATGCCCACTGACCAGACACCAAGGGTATCAAAGTTAGAAAATGGGGGTGGAGGACAAAAGGAAAAGAGAAAAAAAAAGAAGAAAGGTAGAACTAAAGAAGAGAAATAAAATAAAACATCATTGTTATTATTTCTAAACCCGTCACTGAAAGAAGCTTGTCACATTATAGCAATATTTAATTCATCAAAATGATCCAGTAAAGAGAACATTATAATCTGTATTCTCACAAGAAGAAAATAAAAAGGTTTCCAGGGACTGCTGTGCTAACATTACCACCACTCTGACTCCATTTTCACAAGTATAAAGTAACTCTACATTCTCTCCCAAAGGTATTGAAACCCTGCATAAAAATGTTCTGTTACAATGCCGGCTGCCAACAGTGATCTGAGCTCTCTCTTTCCCCTGGTGCTGCGCGCGGTTGCCACAATAATTCTGGTGTTACAGGCAGCAGAGGCCGGGACAGCCGCGAGCCCTGGTGCACACACTGCTAATTCGCCACTTGTTTTTCCTGGCAGGGATACATTCAGTACACGCCGTACTCCAGCCGAATGAGGAGAGAATCGATACGCTGTTGGCTCTGCGAACAGGATTTAGCTCCAATTAGATTCAATTTACAGGTGTCATGCTTGAGATTATTTTGTTTTGACAGGGCTGGGGAAGGGAGAACGTAATAAGCAGAAATGTTAAATGAGAGCCGGACGACACAGAGCACCGCCTGGGGATGATCACCCACAGTAACCGAGTCGAGGATTTTAGCCGAAATTTGAGATTGTTGAGATTGATCTCCTCCCCCCGGAGAAAAGTTCAAAGAGGGGACGAGTTTTCTTTTCTTTTAAGCTTAACCGCAGTGTTTGAGGGAAATGGTGGGATCTGAGTGCCTCTCCTATAAAGCAAACTATTTGCACTGACAGCTGATTATTTTATGTCTACTCCGGCCTTACCCACCTCTCACATCTCACTCACTCTCCTCCCACCACATCGCCACACAGTTTCTATTACCTTTCCTCTCTCCCGGCACTTGGGCCTTCACTTGCTATCGCCTGCGCAGAAACAGCAGAATACAATCATTCAATTTTTTTTCTTTTTTTTTTTTTTTTTTTGCCTCGGCTGAACACTCCAATTCCCTGTATGGATGGAGACCATTACAGATCAGACAGCGCACGGGGGAATGTGTCACGCCGGATCGTCAGCCCGGAGAGTCACAGGTGGACACGTGACAAGTCATTAAGTCTCAGCTCTGCCCCCGTGTAGGAGAGAGCGCCCTGGGTCAAATGGAGACAGTGACTGTAGAAGTGTAGCGGAGACAGACAGCGATCATAACACACCTAATGGGCAGGACTAATGGTGCAATGGGCTCCAATTACAGGCCTTTCTGACAGCTGCTCACCACCGCTCCGGCTTCACCTGCACTGGGATCGCCGTGCAGCCGATGGCCGGCCAGTTGAGGACATTGTTAGCTCGCATAGAGTTATCTCCCCGGACTCCCTGCAGGAAACAATGGTCCACTGCACACAATTTAAGGGCCTCACTGTGCATGGAGGAATTTTGCTCTATGGACAAGGGGGCAGGATTTTTTTTATCTGCAGTTTACAATTTGTGAGAGAAGCTGAGGTAATAATTCGTTCATGAGAATTTTTCTCTGCTCCTGTATTTTTTTAATTTTCTTTGTGTTGTGGCAGAGAATTGTAGGGAGAGTTACCACAATTGTTTTTGGTTTTCACTTTTACTCAGAGACTTAATAAAATGTCTGAATCTGCAAGAAGGGACAACAATGAATTTTTCTAGAAAACTAAATGTTTTAAAATAAAATGGAATTATGTCCTTGTTTTTTAAGTCATTTATTGAATCTGCTCTCACCTTTTCTATGATTGCTTAGTATGGGAACTTGAACATCAGGGACAAAAATCACCTCAGCCATATTGTTCAGGTGGCTGGTAGGGTGACAGGTGTCCCATTGTCCCATCTGCAAGGCCAGGTCCATATTGGACTGCAAAAACCACCGTGTTCGTGATGAGTACCCCGGTTCAAGTGCAATAGGACAAAAATCACATTTGTCCCTTTTGCAGTAACTGATAAATTTTGCGCATGTAATCTGGCATTTTACTGACTGAGTGTTGTGTGTTTTATTGTTTTTACTGTATTCTGTATATTTTATGTACAGGAGACATTTATGTGCTTGTCTGTCTGTACTTTGGTTGTTTGTATATGCGTTGCTTTTATCTGTGTTGTTTTTTATCCTGTGCCACTGGATAAAAAACAGCTCAGTCTTGAGTTATATGGCTAAAAAAGCAAAACAAAAAGCTTTCAAAGCAAATAAAGTAACTGTTTTTACGTTGATTTCATACCAAGGATGTGACCAGATAATATATAAAATATAATGATATTATTAGCATGTAGTGGATGAACCAGTTGGTGCATTCATGTCCTTCCTTGTTGGCAGTACATTGATTAAACCAACATAGTTTGCAAATTTAATTGATGGTAGTTGTAAAAACACTATATACATCTGTGATCTGATTTAGAATATAAAAGAATGGTATCCAACTGAACAGAGTAGCCTATTGGCCAATGGGGAAGATGTGTTTGGGGAGGCCCTGTGTAAATGTGCCCTGATGGTTTTATTGAACTTTGTTGAAAGATACAGTCAAAAGTGTAGCATAGCACCTTTAAGGAACAGGACAGTACAAAATGTGCTTAGTAATGAGCTTTCACTCTGCCAGTAAATGTACAATACAGGTCACACTGTGTCAATTAATGAATGCTGCAACTTCAAAAGACTAAGAAAAGTTTGTTGTTTCCCATCTGCTGAAAAATTGACGGGGGTCAGACCTCAATAAAGGTGAGCAGGAAAGGCTAATTTTAAGCTAATGCTAATACTAGTGCTGTTCATTTACAGTGCTGGCCATAGTGTAATCGTATCCCTTTCAGAAGCTTGGTAATCCAGCATTAAACTGCAGTGTCTTTTCAAAGGCTTTGAAAAATAAACCCATGATGATAAATCCAACACTGAGTGTCTTCTGTAACTGTTTGTCCAGTTTCCATGTTGAAAACAGCTGTTGTTGTTGTCAGTATCTTGTTAGCCCTCCACTGACAATCCCATGATGCCTTGGGTCAAGTGTTGGGTTGAGTGTTGACCGATCAGGGGCTGCGTTCCTGACTTGTGTGCGCAGTTCTGATTTCAAATGCATTGCACAAACCCTTCAAAATAAAATTTGCAGTGATAAGGGTAATGAGAGGCACATCATCATTGAGATTATCACTAATGCCAATATGTCTACTGAAAGCTGAGTTTGGAGCCATCGGTTGACAGCAGCATGTATCACTTCATAGTATTTTTCTGATCAAAATATTAATCGTGCTGCAGTGCCGGCCTCCACGGTTCTAATCCATCTGAGAGGGAGTACATTAAATAAAGAGTAGGTCCTTCCTGGGAAAACCCGCCCGCTAATGTTCCCCAGCATTATGAACACACATTTGTCTTTGAGGAGGGCAGCTTGTCCTGCTAGTGAATTACTCTTCAGCGCTTAAAGAATATTCATTCACTTACTGCCGGAGAAACCTGTCTGCTTCCTGCCCTTCTAAATGGCTGCGGATCATTATCAGTGATAGAGAGGGGTTTTTTTTCCTCTCTGTTTGTTGGCAAGAGCTTTGTTTACAGTATGTGTTCGACTAAACACCCAAGCTCAGCATTTGTGGTGATGGATTAAAGCTTGTTACGATGGCAGGAGCATTTCAGTGAGGCACATCAATCTTAGGCACATTAGTCATTTATTTTGGCGAGAGGCAGAATTATTAAAAGGAAAATTCTGGTTCATAACAACTTGGGGGAAATTTGTATAGTGCTGGTCCTGCACTCACCAAAATAATTGCTGAGATCTGGCAACACACTGTCGTCACTGCAGCCAGAGGAGCCAAGAAACATGAGAATGAACGAGACCAGTTTAGCCAGAATATCTAAATCATTTCATAAGGAGGTAAATCCAAAACGAGCACATCTGAAATGTCGCTAATGATCCTCGCACCTGCTGAATTCTCTTAAGTTATGTCCCAGATCTCAGCACAAAACTTTTTGAGAACACTGGAACTCATTTGAACTGAGTCAGGAGAAAACCGCTTTGCAAATGTTTTATAAGGAAGGACATCTGTTCCATATAATAATCTGGTTGTTAGGCCTAATGGATACACAAAATGCATATCTTAGAATCTGCATAAGATTAATTCATGATACGTTTTAAAATCTGTTCTGTTTGAACAGATGAAAACAAACATGTAATGAAGATTGAATGAACTACTGGCCACAGCATCTGCATGAGCCGCCGTCGCCATGGATACATGGCATGACCTGCCTACATCTTACAGAGACCTGCTGCACCACAACATCTCAGATCAAGCTATTGTACTTGACGGGAGGAACAAGCTGACTCTGCAGGTATATATTTACACAAGTAATTATCTGAATTTATCTGTATATATGTTATTTGTGTGTAGTGTGAAGGGACAAACTTTCATTTCGTTGTGCAACAGAGAACTGAGAACTAATTAAATGGGGACCCACTCATAAAGACATCACTTCATAATACCATAGTGTTTCAATACTCCACAGGGTATCTGCAAACAAGACATTTCTTTGGCATGTAAATTTGTGTCAAACCGTTCCCTCTTTATTTCTGTCACTTTTTGAGTGGATAAACAGGACCTTAACGTCCACAGAGAAAGGGTTCTTTTCATTCTTGGGTATTTGTTGAAAATGAAGCTTCCCCACAAATGGACCTTGTCTGTTGTGTATGCTAATGATCAGATCTCATGAACAGGTGGCATTCATCAAACAAGCAAACAACACATTTGTGCAGTTATGAGAGTTTGGCGCTGTCCTGGTAGGAATGAGGGCCAAAAGTATGAAAACGAGACCCATGTTGTTATGAAGCAGAATTATTCTTTAAAGTGAAGACACATTAGCCAATGTCAATATATAGAGAGCAGCAGGGCATTCCCTTATTCCATGCACATAACAATCATACACGGTTATCTTAGCCTGTGACATGTTATTTAAAGCAGAATTTGTATTTAATGGTGAAACAGAAAAATGCATTGGGTTATGCTGCAGATTTCAGAACATGACTGATATTTAAGGGACAAGGGTTTACAGTACGTCAGAAGTGACATAATTCAACTACATTATTGTGTATGTTATAACATAATACATTTAATGCTAGGCAATAACATTTTAGCTCAGATTTGCTGTCATTTAGGAGAAAAATCCTTTAAGGTTTCTAAAAGAGCAGATGTAATTGCTACTGACTACTTCTGTTCTTCTACCTACCTCCACATAGGGCCGCAATACTAAGAAAAATATATTAATTTCAACCAGAGCGAAACCATCAGAAAAAGAGAGAATTTATTCTGATCTGGCTGGAACCGGAGGTGTTGAGCCACTTTTCTTCTGATTGAGCTATCATTCTGATTATTTGTGGAATATTAGGGTCCATGTCTCACTGGCAAGGCTGCCTGCAGATGTGCCTGCAGACATTTTTTTGTTTATTGGCCTTGTGAGTGCAGGCATCAACCTATGCTCTTCATCTCAAGCTGTCAGATAATCAGCCCAATTAAATGGTCTATCATTCCCTCAACCAGATCCAAATCACACTTAGGTAATAAGTAGTGGTCACCTGTTATTGATACGCCATGGTATATCGAACTCAAGAGCTGCAGTATATCACAAACGGGGATTTTAATATCCAGGCCTGTCAATGTTAAATCTGTGTGTGTGTTAACCCAACACCTCCGGCTCAACATTCCTTGCCACAAACTGGACCTCTGCATTCCAATTACTCAACAGATAATATCTGCGGTGACTATGTGACTGGGAGGTTCATTACCACAGCGAACCCGAGCCAGCATTAGCCTCTCCCAAGTAAGGTTATATACATACTCAATATTGCATTTCAATAGGCTGACCTCAGCAGTTGTGGTTTAACATGCCAACTCTCAGAGCTCCGCAGAAGACTTCACAGCTCTATTATAAAAGTCAGCAGGTCACACTCCGAACAGACATTATTCTCATATTAAACAGCTATCCGCTCTCACATACTGTCTTATTCAGACCATTTGTTATTCCACAGGCAACCGCACACTCCACACAGGGAGTCTGGAGAATCAGGCCACACTTTCTTCATTTTCTTCCTTAAATTTCAGTCTTAATCCTGTGTGGCCCGGCTGCTGTGGAATTCAAGTGGATAGGGCAGCATGCAGCGCACAATTAAGTCCCCATTGTGCTGTAATAGAGCGGAGGCTTATTTTTGTATACTGTAAGAGCTTTCTGTGTTACAGTGTAGTTGATTATGTTATGTAAGCTCTGTTGTCAAGTCACTGAAAACAGACTCAAATGAACAATGCGGGGGAAACAGGAGCAGAGGCAGGAGGGTGGCTCAGTGTTCGAAAAAACGCTGCAAAAGTGCCCTCTTGGTTGCCCCTAAGGTAGATAAAACACGATAAAGTGCCCTCTAGTGTGCCCCTCTGGTGGATAAAATGTGATAGTGTCCTCTAGGGTGCCCTTCAGTGGACAAGATTTGGTGAAGTCCTTTCTAAAGTGCCCTTCCAGTTGACAAAATGTGATAAAGTTCTCTCTAGAGTCCTTCCAGTGGACAAAATGTGATATATGACAAAACAAAAAAAGGACAAAATTTGGTAAAGCGCCCTCGAGGGCACCCTTCCACCGGACAAAGTGTGGTCAAGTGCATCACAACTTTCAGCACCACCCCACAGAGCCAGCACCTTTTATTTTTTCTAGTCCACCACTGATAGCTCATGATAGCTCATAGTGTGTTATTTCTGTCTCAGAAAAAATGTTGTTCGAGCTGCCAGTTTGTTGTGTATGTTTTTGCTTTTTTCTGCCCATGGTGTCAGTCATCAGGTCCAAAACAACACTGGACTAATTCCCTGAAGGGGCCCTCGGAGAGGAAGCGGAGAGAAAAATCTCAGTTTTGTTTTCCTCATTCCCCTTCAAGACTAGAGTTTGCTACATGAGGGACCTCTCCTCCCATGTTGCATAGATTTTGTCTGATAGAGAGAGAAACAGACTAGTAAGACTCGTCTTCCCTCCTCTGAGCTGAATCTGTTTTATAGGGAGTCTCCAGAACTCAATTTCCATGTCATTTAAGGCCTGTGCCCACAGACGAGCGCTAGTCAGAGGTGTAAAATTTGCCCTTATCTACCCTCTACACAGACACAAACACACATATTTATCCCCTTGTGTCTTTACAACACACAGTGCTATCATTTACTGCCAAATCAGCTCATAATGTTGACACACCGTATTTCAAAAATATAGAGCAGAAAATTATCTTTTAAAGTTGGTTGTTTAACCACAGAATTTGATTGAATGTGTGTATCTGTGGAAAACAAGGATGAACACTGTCAGACACTGGAGAATGTCACTTTAGGCCCAGTAATGACAGCATTCCTGGAGCTACTGTGTATTTTATATACGAGGGCCACAGAGCACCCAGAATATTTGTGACAACAGAGCATTTATATGTTGTTTCATTCACTTTCCACAGTGACACAAGCATAGAAACACAGAGTGAGCTTTATCTGCTGTCTGTGCAGCTACACTGCTTTGTATGTACCGAATATCCACCATATTTGTTTTTGTACATGTTACGACTCCTCTTTGCTCTTTCCACTAAATATTTGACAGCTACTTGCTTACAACACCAGAGCCGATCTTAAACAGCTTTACACAGCTTTTCAGTGATGAATCACTGTAACAGCACCACATGCAGAACTCTAGGATAAATCACTAACGCTTCATTTTAACCTTCATTTTATAGGAAGATATATGAACACTTAGCCTGATAAATTGCTATGGCAACAGCTGTACATATAGGTGCAGCAGCCGGTAGCTCCATCAAACTTGCTACTTTTTTCTTTTTAACTGTATTTTATTGGTTTTATTGCTGAAATATCTATGACAGAAATGCACCCATAGGCAATGGGAAATGAAGCATGGGGTTTGGATTAAAGAGCAACGAGAGAGACGATTAACAAAGGTAGTCGGAAACGTTCAAACATACACTCAGATCAGCTGGACACACCACTGTGGACCGCCCCCGAATGAGCGGAGGAGGAGAACAGGGATAAGAGCCATGCTTACCCAGTTTGGACTTCAGGCTGCTCCTGGATCATGTCCGGTCAGGAAAATTAAATGAACAAAATGGGACTCAGGCTGGCCGAGCAATGGGAAATCAGAGACTGTTGCTCCCACACAGTGAGACCTGCTTCACAACATCCTGGGCAGCCCAGTTCTAAACTGACAGGATTAGGGCTGGGTATTGTCTAAAAAAGTGAGATACTAATAACAGTACCAGTACCCTTACAGTGATACAGATACAGAGTTCTCTCTTTGATGGGGTACAAAAAGGATCTAACACAGGTATCGCTTGACTGAGGAAGTTTTGATCCAATTTGTTGCCAGGTTATTTCGATTGGTACCTTAAAGGTATTGAGTACAGGAGAATATAGTTTCCCAGATGTTAGGCCCAGGTGATATATCTGAAAAATCTATTATGATCAGAGATGTTCCTGGTGACTAATTTCACTGTCAATTAAATGCAAATTCAATTTAGACTAGTCAACTGGTCTAACAGTAAAAAAAAAAACATTTGGAAAGTAGTTCAAAATGAGCACAATTTATTAATTGATCATGTTAACCACCGTCTGAAAAAATACTGTGTATTAAGAGTCATTTGAAGCTGTCAATCACCGTCTACAATCACCGAATTGTATTTGAAATGCTGGAGAAATATGTTCCACTTTGCGCCGTGCAAATTAAGCCAAAGGGCCAGTGTGCAGGATTTAGTGGCATCTAGCGGTGAGATTGCAGATTTCCACGACTCGCCTCACCCTCCCCTTCCAAGCATGTATGTGAGCAGTGGTTGCGAAAAAAAAAAAACTGTCCAGGCCATATCTAGAGCCACTGTATGGTTTGTCCATTCTGGGATACTGTAGAAACATGGCGGTACAACATGACCGACTCTATGGAAGAGGCAGAGGATACACAGATGCTGCACTGACCTTTGGATCTTACATTGAGGCCACTTTTGTTAGGTCAAGACTAACCTGTGGTCAGATACATGTAAATAAGGGAGCTGCGGTGTTTCTGGATAAAAAGCACAATAACATCTTCTTCACAACTGATCTCAACTGATTTTGTTTTATCCATGTAGATCATAAACCTTTCAGTGTAACACCACAGATCAGAGATCAGTAGAGAAATAAATTTATTGTGCTTTTAAACCAGAAAAACCACAGATCCCCTATTTGCATGTACTAGTTCACTGGTCTGTCTTAACAAAACTGGTGACGATGTCAACATAATGAAGCAACAAGCTGAAGGGCATCAATACAGGATCAATATTCTCTTTTTTCAAAGATAATTTTTCAGCATTTTGCCTTTATTTGATAGGAACAGCTGAAAATATGACAGAAAAGGGGGTAGAGAGAAGAGGGGATGACACTGCAGGTAGGAGTTGATAGTCAAGTATTATACTCCATTTCTGCCACATTCTGCCAATAGATTCCTCTAAATCTTAAGTGTTTACACTGCTTAATGCAAATTAGTGGGCTTGAACCATAAATGTGCACATAAATGTATGCCAACATGTCCATTAGGTTTGGTTTAAACTGAGAGGTTAATATATAAACAGTTATATTATAGGTAGATTAATTCCTGTTAGAAGTGTGAAAGTGCACTGTGTATTTCATGTAAATATACAGTAACCACAACCTCCCATCCTTGATGGAGTTAGTTAGACATAATGTGTTGTACTGTTGGCTTTAATGAAACAGTGAAATACAGAACTTAACTAGCTAGTGTCAGCAAGATTAAAGGGGCAGCTGTTTATAACATGCATACTACAAGGTGCAAGCATCTGTAGGTGTAAAGACATAATGAAGGTGAGAAAACTGCCTATTATTTCACACAAAGAGCTTCCACTTATACATTAATGCATCTCTCTTATTTCCTGTCCAGTTCCTCCTACAAATCATCCAGACTGAACTCATCACTAAGATCTTTCATTACTGTCACGGTACAGTTAAGGTATGACTGTGAGAGGTGTGTTGTCTAATGGGTGTCATTTCCCAGCACACACTGGTGATCAGTCTGCGTGCTGCAGCTGCAGCAGAACGCGCTGTTCTCATTATGATCACTGGATATAATCAGAGCAGCCATCCATCCATTTATCTGTCCATTCCCCAACATCGCCTTCTCACTCACAGTCACTGCACGGCTTGTGCATGCTGGAAGGCAAGGAAAAGAAATAGCAGCACTGGGTTGTGTCGATTTTGTCACAGCTGCCTTTGGACTTTTTGCCGTACACGTCCATTACAAAGGAAAACCTCCAAAACAGCACGCACACACATTCAAAAATGAGTTTTTCCATGTTTAAATATATAGTATTTACAAGCAACCAAAAGTCAAGACCATTTTTGTCATTCGTGTGCGGATAGTCAGCCAGAGAGGGAGACTAATAGGAAGTGGGAGAAAGTTTTAAAGTGAGCAGCTTTAACTGAAATAATGAGCCTCCATGTTTGAATAACTCTGAAAAAAACAGCCATTAGGGACACACGCCGTGTTCATGACATATCAGACTTACCATAATTACCAGTTTCTGACTTGTACATAGAGTTCACGTCAACATCCAAGTTGTAATTACAACTGGAATTTTTCCTAAAGCTATTAGCACTTAAAGGAGCACTCCACCAATTTTATATAAGATCAGTTTACTTGTAATGAGGTAAAGTGTGGCTCCGGAGGAGGTCTCTAAAGTTTGAAATCAATCCTGATGATAGAACAATAAATTGAATACTGCAATATTGCAATAAAAATGCCTTAATACAGTACAGTACAATATCTATTGTTATACTACATGGTTAATTATTTTATATTATTTAATATTTTTTATAAAAGGACTGCTACTGACTGTATTGTTTTTGTTTTGCAGTTGTTCATGCAGCATTTACATGTGCATTTGATCTGTCTTCTTAATTCGGGTTTAAGATATACATATATTTTATACTACTTGAGTTTTTTTATTCATAATTATTCATTATTACTAAAAAATACCTGTTTTAGTGCCCTGATATCATTTTGTCACAAGTGTTAACAACTTTTGAGGGATCATTGCAAAAAGACTGTCTTTTCATGTATATATTCTACACTCTGTATATTTAATTCTCTATGAAGAAATCAGCTGATATATCGGTATCTAATTTTTTTTTTTTTACTCCATAATATCATTATCTGCTCTAAAAATCCACAGTCAGTCACGTCCTGGTACATATATTATTCAAACATTCAATGCCAAAGACAATTATGTCAATTCTAAAAAAAAAATGTTATCAAGTTTCTTGAAGGAACTGTAGGATCCAGTATTTTTGGAGACCCAACTAAAAATCAGAATTTGCCTACTATAATGAATCAGTTTATTATAAAGACAGCATGTTTTTATAAATAATGGGCCTTCTTTCTCTACGACATGAATATGCCCTCTTTTTTGATGAGGTTATATTCTGGAAAACAAACTCATGACACAGACGTGAAGATCATTTACAAACTGATGATGCTTCAGTGGCCTTTAAGCCCAGGTGAGAGGAGTGCTGACTGCTAGATGCAGGAAAAAGAGATGCATGTTGCAGACATGCTGGGCTGCAGTGATGGATACTGGTAATTACTTTTAGTGATCTCATTTAACCCTACACACGCGCACATGTTTAATTGCCTGGAACAGAAAAACACAAATCGAGTTAATCTGGTGTAAGGGGATCTCATGTGGAGAGAGTCCTGAAGAGTGATTGGAGCTGGGTGGCGCTTCATCTCTGCAGACAGGGCGTGGCTGTGGACTCCTACGGCTTCTCCGTGGAGAGAAGATTAATACGAGTCTGATCTCTATCCCACAGAGGGTATCTTCTCGGGTAGGGAGCCAGAGTTTGTGCACTATGGTTAAAGTGTGTCTGTGTGCGTGAGTGCAAGAGAGAAATTTGATTAATCCTGCACTGTTAGAGTAGCAGTAATGAAAAATACAAAAACGCAGACAAAACTGAGAGTGTCAGCATATTTCCATTCTGCCCCTTTTGCACTACAGTGGTGTAACAAAAAGCTACTATGTGCCTCTATTTATGTATTAACACCAGAAGTGGATGTGGTATACACAGGAAGTTGGTGGACGTCATCTAGAATGATTCATTTTGTGCCTTAAAAAATTTTCTTTTGCCATTTGTACACTATATACGGATGGCGCGTCAATTGCCACAGAGCAGGTCGAACAGGTAGGAAGTCAGGCACGGAAAACAGGGGAGAATCTGGTTGTTTTTCAAAATAAAAGACCCCGTGCAGATTTGCAATCATAAAGACAGACAGAAAATAAACAGATTAACTACGTAGCCTGCTTATTCATGGTAGAAGCACAAAGAGTAAGGAAAGAGGACTTAATCAACAAAATCAGAGCAAGTAAACATAATCAGATGGGCAAAACGCTCCGCTGCTGAAACATTTCTGAAACGCTTCTGAGTTTAAATAAAGTTCTATGAAAGCTTGAATATAGCCATCATTATGATTTATAGTGCCATTGTCAGACTGATGCAAAATAATAACAATATTACAATTACAATTACAATAACAATATTTTGTTGTTTAAATGTATGTATGTGTCTATAATTTGATTAAGTCATATACCAAAATCCGTTTAAATTGAAAAAATATTGTTATGCCATTAAAATGCAATTAATTGAGATTAATTAAGCACAAAGCCTCTAATTAATTAGATTAATTTTTTTTTATTGAGTCCCACCCTATACATATTATATATATATAAATATATATATATATATATATATATATATATATATATATACATATAAAAACAAAAAAAACAAAAACAAAAACATTTTATTAAGATGAGCAATATCATCATATTTAATGTTGAGAAATAATGGAAAGTAATGAAGTTACATTATTTTAATATGGTGATACTTGGATTAGGTTACTGACTACTTTTTTTAAACAGGTAATTAGTAACTAAGTTGGAAAACATTTCTAAAGTAACCCTCCCAACCCTGGAATTCTCCACAGACACAAACCTCATTATATTAGTATTTTTGTGCCAAACAAATTGCTTCAGTGTCAGATTGTGTTAGTAATTTTGATTTACTGGATGGTCCAACTTTGGATGAGTGGCTGAAAGAGATGGACATGATAGAGGAGGGAGACAAACCAGATGACAGAGTGACAGAGAAATTAAAGAGCTAGAAAAGTCAAGAAATGAAGTCAGGACAGTTAAACAGACTGATCATCAATCATCTGCCAGGATAAAAACAGTCAGGAGTATTCAACGCTGTCGATCAACAAACGCACAACTACAAGAGTGCATTGGTCACAAAACCTATTGAGTTCGTTTCAGGAAAAAGATTGCGCTTTGAATTAAAATGACTTCATCACGTATGTCACATGATGAAAGTGATGTCACTTGTGTCACAGAAGTGACTGTGGACGTCATGTCCATAACGACAGGGTTAATCTGCAACATTTTGTTAAAAGAAAAAAAGAAAAAAAAACAATGTATGAATTCACAGAACATAATCCCTTTCAGTCACCACTTATGGTGTGAGGTGGTGGCTGTATCTGCAGAGATCCTGCCTGTACTTCCTGTTTTTTCCCCTCATTGTTTCGCTGTCCTTGGGACGTTTTCACAAATGTTGGTATTTGACATCCTGATACATTTAGAAACACTTCAGACAAATCCTACTGACTCTACCTTGAAGTTACACACGTTTTTCTGATGATGACATGCTGGAAGGTCTGAATACTTGAACTTAAAATGATCTGCACCTCTCCATCACGGGAAATCATGCTGCTTTGGCTGAAAGCAGTTTCCATTCACACAAACACACACAATAATCGCCATTTGATACAGAGGAAAAAGTATTGTTAGGATCATGTTTTAAGAAGATATGTATGTGATTTCTAAACTGATTTATAGACTTCTGGCTCAATCATGGATCCTGACACCAGTATTAAGTCCCACTGATTGCAGCAGTGTGTGTGTGTGTGTGTGTGTGTTTCAGTTTGACTTTGTTGTGACTCTGAGAAGGAGCGCTGTGACGTTTGTGGCATATTGTGTCAGTTAGGTGACAGGTCAGTGGGTGGGAGCGACAAATAATACAGCGAAAAATTCAGAGGCTGTTCATATCTGAATAATGTATTTGTTTATATCAGAAATTTTTGAGTCACTTTTTAAAATTTTAAAACTCTTTTAATATGAAATTGTTTATTTTGTCACAACAGATGAAGCCCCCTAACATCTGTGATAAGTGTAATCGATTTACATACATACTGCAGCTGATGTGTTGCTCCATATTGCATCTCTCTAATGATTAGATCATGATGTGTCTTTGTTGTTTTGGTCATGTATGCCTAACAGCTAATCAATTATTAATCAATGAACACATGCAATCCCTTTACGAATAAATAGAGCAATTTGCACTCAGCCCAGTATATCAATAGCCCATATGACAAACATGACACTGCCGTCTCTGGATAGCTGAGATTCATCAATACTTCATGAACCGACAAACATTTGTGCCCAGTCTGATCGTATCTCTGCAATGAGTGATGGCATCTCGCCTCTTTTTTCATCAGCCAATCTACCAGCACAGGAAATTAAGAGAAACAAGAGCCAGATGGAGATTCCTATCACGTCTGCGTTTTATTTCCAGTGTATGAAGGTTAACAAGGACTCATCTGCTTCTCAGGTGGAAGACTTGAAGCATGTTTGCCGAATAGCTTTGGCGTATCGTGTTTTGAAAGGCGACGCGTAGAGCATAGAGGGAAAATGTTTACTTTCACAACCCTTTTGATAAACTCAAGGAACTATGGAAGGGAAGTTAAATCAGGGAGGCTTAGGCACTGACACTGACACTGTTCCTGTGTTTTACAAAGATAGGGACACATTCAAAGGTTTCTGACAGGCAATTTAGAGTCGGTAAGAGAGAATTAAATTTTTAAAAACAACAACAACAAAAAAAAAGAAACCTTACAACCCGACCACAAACCGGGCGAGGAAAATTCTGGTCTTTGATAAGCTTCATCCCTTTCCTCTGTAGTCACTTCTCTTATTTGTTTCTTTCATCACAAACCTTCTGTCATTCGGTTTTCTTCCTTTTTATGTTATTCCAGAGTCTAGTAGCTATAACCACAATTTCCCCCTCAAGATGATCTATAAAGGTTAAATGATGATTAAAATATCTCTATGAATTCACATTAAGTGGAATATATAATCCCTTAAAGGGATAATTTGGATTATCTGAAGTCAGGTTGTGTGATTTACTTACAGTCAGTGTATTATCTACAGTAGACGCTGCAGACAGGGTCAGCAACAAAAATGTATTTAAGCCACTTAAAAAAAAGGCCAGACTAAAAAAATAAATACAATTTTAAACATACAAAGAGTTTTTAACTGGTTATGAAACAGTGTCAGTTCAACACAGATTCCTTTATATGATCTAAGGAGAACCATGAGAAGACTGATCGTCTGTATATAGCTGCCACTGTGCCAGAATTTTCTTGAAATCAGATGAAATGAGCCCGTGTTTACATTTTTCCAGACCAGCTGACCCTGTCTGCAGCAGTACATTCTTTCACTTCTGTCCTGATACTCTCTGCTTCTCCAGACTGAGGGCGAGTTGACCACCATCTACTGCAGGTAATACAATGAATAACACTGAATAAGATAAACACCTCATAAAACCCCACTTCAAATAAGCCCAAATATGTAAGTTGTTTTCAGGATAACAAGCTTAGCTTTACATTGACAGACAACTTACAGTTAAAAACAGCTGATAAACTTTCAGTGTAGGTTCGCTTGTCCTTGTCAAAGTATAGTCAGGTTTCCATCCAAATGTCTCGAAATTTTGGAGCGAATTTAGTGAAAATGCGCAAAAAGAAAATGCGACTTTATGTCCGTTTCCATTTGTTATTATTTTGCGATTATTGAGAGGAGAGTGCGCCATGAGATGACGTCATCAGAGAGCGTCTCTCTGCCACAAAACAAACACACTCGGCTGACAGTCAACAATTGATCATGGACAGATTCCTGATCGACTTTATTAACTTTATTTTTATTAACTTTTATTTTATTAACTCCAGAAATCTTTCAGTTTCTTCGTCCCCCAAAACATATCTTACTTTATCGTCCGCCGCCTTTTTTTGTGACCACAACGTATATGTGTGATGTGATATCCGGTCCAGACGCATGATGTGGTATCTGGTCCAGTCATCGTTTATCTGCAAAACCTGCTTCCATAGCAAAAAGTCGACTTTCCTTTTATCAATATGCAGACAAAATCCACCCCCTCCAAGCGTAAAAACTTTTTTGCGAATTTTCGGCCTTTTTTCGAATTTCTAGCATTTCCATTAATGTTTATTTTCGCTATTTTTGAAAATTCGAATAAGAATAGGTGGATGGAAACCCTATTTATGATGCACTTGACTTCCTCTCCTGTAGGTTCAGTGTCTCTGCAGCCTGCAGCAACTTGCCTGAGCTTCCAGTGTATGAAGGAGGGGACAGAAGGGAACAACTCACTTTAACCATAGATCATATATTAAATAGTGCTTTAACCTATTTAATATACTGTCTATGGCTCCAACTCACTATTTGGACTGTAGTGCTAATTTTTGGACATCAGGATCTTACATATTGCTCTTTAAGATGGTTGGTATCTCTTAATTGAGGCGTTTCTACCAATACCAAATCTGACAGCCAGTGCTAACATATCTATGTTCGGATAAACAAACTTTCATCTCCTCAAACAAAGACAAAGAAATCCTTTCAGGTGGATCAAATGTGCTTTCTGGAGTGGGGAAAATGGCATAACCTACACTCAAGTGCGTTTGTTCCTTCAGGTCCATTACAACTACAGAAAGGTTCATCAGCAATATAGAAAGGAGAGAACCTGACATTTTCCAAATGTTTCTGCATCCATAAGCATCATCGGAAAGGTCTGTAATAATGCATATTTAATTATATTCCTCAAATCATGAAGGTCACTGCTGGTGAACTCTTCGCATAGATCAATATGTCTGCATGACCTGGAAAGTTAATATCATCACACTCCCGCTGCTGAATTTCTCACCGATCGCTGATGATTCTCTTTCAACGTCATTCATCTGCTGCTAAAAGAATTATCACAAACTTCCGCAGGAAAAGATGCCTTTTTCATCCAACTGTGATGCACTGCTGATGAAGAAAATCTGGTTGCATTTTATTTTACAGAACACTAAAGATGTAACAAGCTGTACTATGTATCAAATTAGAGGGAAAAAAAACAAAGAATTTTTATTAGACATATATGAAGTGTGTGCAGTCACCAACTGACAAAACATTCCTCTACTTCTATAATTTTGGCCTTTAATTAGTTAGATCTGATTCACATATTGTATTTAAATGCAGAAAATGGCAGTCGACAGAAGACTTTCCTTACTCAAATCAGATTTGGCTGTCCTATACAAATATTCATTTGTCCCTTTTTTCTGAATATGAGTATGTTTTACCAGTTAGACTCACATTTTAATGCCCTTCTTCATCATCTGGGCTGTGAAAATATCAGATTTCAGATGAGAGAAATTCCTGTAGTTCAGTTATTTTTATATAGTTTTGTACAGTATAGTTTTTTTTATATATAGTTAAGATAAAAATCAGCAGACCTGCGGAGCTTCTCTCTCGAGGCTGCAGCCACTGACCAGCATCACCTGCACTACGCGCTCTATTACACCGTGAATTAAGGATTTATTTGGACCAAACCAGAGCTGGTGACTGTTGGGACAGTGGGAAAATGAACCAAGACTTTTGTTGGCAAGTTTCAATTAGTTTCTGTAAAGTTTGAAAGAAGCCGAAGATGATGATGAGGAATGTTGTCAGACACTAACAAAAACAATCGGAGCCTGTCAGTGGTGAAAACATGCACCGCTGTGCACGCTCTGCAGGAGCCTCTGGATGAGGTGGCTGACGGCACGTCAGCACTGCTCTGCGTTTCTATCACTCTTCTCCTTTTGTGTGTGTAAAGTTTGTAAAGTTTACAGCCAGCGATGCTGTTACATTGCTCTGTGTACAATGACAGATAAAAACAACCGGTCCTTTCACACTCTCTCAACCTACAGCACATGTGGTCCCGAGGATATTTTTTAATAAGTGCACCAGCTAACATAAAAATATATCTATGATTCCCTGTAATTGCTCACTGAAATCTCCCTGTGCATTTTTGTGAACCTCTATCTGTAACTGTAATGCACACTGACTGACAAAAGAAAAAAGAAAAAAGACTCTCAGTCGACTGAGGAGTCTGCGAATAATGGTCCACTATCATGAGGCACAGTTCTGTTGTAATGTGAAATGTGTTGTAAAATCCAATAAGAGTTTAATAAGAGACTAATATTGTCTAATAAAGAACATATTATTTCTAATTTTTGCCTAATTTGAATCAAAGTACAGCTTGTTATGTCTTATTACTGTGCTGTAAAATAAAATACAAGCAAAAAATTTATGGAAGTTGTCAGATCAATGATTTTTTTTTTGTATTTGTAAGTTGTGGCCATTCTGAGCTAGAGGTTGTGTGCTTTGCAGTGATGTGGACGCTGTAAGAAATCGACTGCTTCCTGTAAACATCTCAAATCCAAATAGATTTGCAAAGTTCCTCCTCTGCAGACCGCACTCGCACAGCCCAACTGCTATCACTCACAGACGGGTTCATTTTCTTTACTGCGAGCTAAAAATGAGCCGACTGCTCCGTTATAAGAGATGGTAGTTGTTCCTCCTTTCAATGCCATGATGTATGATTCCTGCGCAGTGGGCATGTGTTACCTATAGACTATAGGAGAGATCAATACTGGAGCTAGAAGAGCTTGCATTCAAAGTATAAATCTCCAAGACATCTGAAGAATGGAGCAGCAGCAGCTCTGACGGCCCGCTAACTCCCTCCTCATTGCCTGTGATGCTCAAGCCTGCCCGCCCTCCCCCCTGCCTCGACCCCCATCTCCCAATCACGCACACACATCACCGCGATCGCCGCTCCCGTCCCACCACCCTACTTTGACATGGAGTGAGAAATAAGATCCAGTGCACTCCCAAGGTCACCGTCACAGTCTCTCAGGCTCCTGCGATGATACGATACACCTCACACTGTCTCGGAGAGTTAAATGAATCTTCAAGTGCAGACGTACAAGGGAGAGATCCAGCGATGTTCCAGACTTGACAATAAACAACATATCAGATGGTGAAAGAAGTCGAAGATATTGATAGCTCTGTCTGCTGGGGCTCTGTGCTGGAGCTGCCGGCAGGGGCTTTGCCAGTTTTTCAGATTCCCAACAGCACAACGCGTGCTTTTAAGCCCAAAAGTAAACTTTGTGAGTTTTTAATGTCAACAATGTTCAGCGAGGCCTCGAGGAGGAGCGTCACCCAACCTCAAACTAAATTATGAACCAGCAAAGAGGGGAAAAGCATCTGCTCGAAGGAAAGTGTTTAAAAGAACACCAGTGCAGACTGGTTTCCATGAATATTTGATGGCTCAGTCCTTGAGTGCAAAGTGCAGCACATTATTTAATGTCCCTAATGGTGTTAACTCCTCATCTGCTGATGTGAACGCTTGTCTAACTAAATCTCACAAATCTCTCTTTCTCTATTGAATCGTACAGCCCAAGCATTGTCTCTTTGTTAGTTTTCTCCAGAAATTATGGCGCTTTGAAAGAGCACATTTTTCAACTTTAGTTCGAGACGTCTTATTACCTGAGCACACTTTTTCTTCTTTTAATTAAAACATTTGGCGCGGCAGCGGCAGGTTGGAATGGCTCCTGAAAAGCGGAGGCATACGTCACAGGGAGGATTATGAGAATCTAACGCGGGAGAGGAAAAGGTGCTTAACTGTGGAATTACAGCTGAAATGAGTTTTTAATCATGCAGTTAATGTTGGGGAAATGTGAAGCTCAGAGACAGTGCAAATTGCCTCCACGAGGGATGAGACACCATCAGGGGAGCCGAGTGGACAGATTACTTTACATCAGATTGCATCTTGGTGGAGACAATAGAATTAAGTGTGTCTTTGTAGATACTCTCACCTCTACCATTTCCTCTAAACTCACATAATTGGTATTTGAAGCATTTAAAGTTCCCATGAAGTCAAAATGGATGTTTAAGTGTTTGTTATCACATACGTGTTCCACTACATGTCACCTATATGCCAGTATCTGGCCCAACAATGACAAAAGTGTTGTATTTTTTATGCTTTTTTTTTTCTGGAAAATGATCTCAACCTTCACCATTATTATTACCTGTCATCAAACTCCGTTGGTCTCAGAAGCTGTTTTGATCCCTGTCTGACCACTTGGAGCTCTCAGTCCTGGAAGACTCAGCTAATCGGACGGCTCTCCCTCCTAGCGTTACATCCGTGCACCGCTTTAGCTGCACGGCGGGAGGCGTAACACACAATGCTATTGGTGCCAATCAATCAAGTCCTGTTTTACAGGACACACATAACCAATTAGCACTCCACTTGCCATTTCACAGGAACTTTAATGTGCACAATAAATGCATTGACAAAGTTTGCAAGTTGGCAACTTCAAACCCGCGACCTGCTTAAGCTGCAGCTTCTACCTTTTGTGGAATATGAAAGCCAAAGGTCACATGGACTCATTAGCCAGAGCTAATCCTATTTTAGTCTTTAATGCTTGCATGGCTTCATTGCAACAAAAAACGACTCCCCACCTTATTTTTTAGCCCACACTGGAAGAGCGGGAGAGCTGAATGTGCTCCTGTTAATGAGATACTGGTTATCTCTATAGCACACTGCCTCCCACCCTCTCCCAGCACTGCATTATTGTGCATCAGAGAGGAACTCTCAGTGTCATTAGTGCTGAAAGAGGGTAATGGAACAGAGTCTACCAAGTTTCATGAGGGGTTACCATGACCCAGCAAGAGTAATAGGCCTGGATGGAGAGGGCTGATTATGTGGTATCTAGTATGTAAAAAAAAAAGTGGGTGAAAATAAAATGGAGACATGTCGTGCCCGACACTTCCTCGCAGGTTCTCCAGGGCTTTGTGCCCAGTTTTATCCGTCTATTAATGAATGGATCACAGTAGCGATTATGAAAATTATCCCCCTTGTCGTCGGCTTTGGAAAAGTTCTCAACCTGAGAAATTTTAAGGCTCATTTGCAGCATAATGCGAGCACGAGATTCAGAGTCCATCTTTCTCAGGAGCACGCCTCGCTTATGCATAAATGGATGATGAATACTGCCGTGATTAGAGATTCATCTTTCATCACCGCGGCCATAGACACCAAAGTTCCCGAGAGCAACAAGTCAAATGGCTTGTGTAATCTTCAGCATGGAGGGCTTGTTTCCTTTTTAATTCAGGCGGAGAAAGGCAGAGAGAGAGGCCCGGTGATTGTAATTCCCCAAAGCATTTCATTATTTCAGTCGGTACGATAACATCTTTAATTCCATTTTAAATAGGTTTATATGTCCATCATAAAATACTCCCTCGTGGGTTTAATTATTGCTGTAAGATAAGAGATGCTATGGGAAGAGAGCATGGACAAAAAAAAGGGAGAAAGTCATTTCTACAGATGGAGACACAAATGATGTAGCTCGGTGTCTGATGGTGTCCTTGTTATTGCTTATCGCTTGTGACATCACTTCCTGTAGCTTTCATTCGTGCGGCTTTATCTTGTCATCTATTCAGCGCAGACAATGGAACTGCAGCATCTGCTATGAGCCCGACACAAAGAGGCTTATTATGGCAAGATTAAGTGTAATCTGAATTTTTTCTGTTTTGAGGGGCTTTTGACACAGTCACAACACTGAAGAGGTTACCAGCGACCCGTTTAAGCACGCATACGTTCACCTATATGCTTACTTTGTCCTGTACATCAAACACTGATCATAGTAGCATGATTATTTGCAGTGATTATAGAGAGCAGCTCTCTTCAGTCTTCTACACACAATATTTCTCCTGTGTACGCTCGCTTTCCTTTTCAACATGGTTCCTTTGCTCCCTCACCCCAGGAATACACCGGGGACACATTTGAATCTGAATACATTATTTGGGAAAGCACAAATAATGCGATGAAACTGGAGATTTCTTCTATCCGTTGCTAGTTATTGTTTGGGTGGGAGGAGTCCAAAATGTACCACAGCAACGTTACAAGTACTACTTTTTACTTTTGTCTAAGTACAAGTTTACAAAAGTACTTAATTTTAATATTATAATATTAATATATGTGTGTTATATTCTAGTACTGTGAACTGCAGTAATATTAACGCACCAAAAAACATCAAAGCAGCATCATTACAATTAAAAAAATCATTCCCTTCATCTGAAGTATATTTTTCTATATATCAGTCTCTCAAGGATATTTCGATGTTGCGATTACAACAATTAATGCGAATTCATCACAATCTCTGTCAATTTTTGCACGACCTTGCAATTTTGTCTACTTTTGCACAAATTTGACCAATCATCAAAGCTTCCGGGAATTCCACCAACCTTAGCAGTCCTCCATGCAAAACTATGTACATCTCAATGAACAAAGTCAATTTTCAACAAATTATACACAAAACTCCTTAACTTTATTTGCAAATTTCACTTGCAGAACAGTTTCTTTTTCTTTTTTTTTTTTGAAAAGTCAGGAATTTTAGCCTACAAAAATCCCCAAATAGGCCCGAACAATCCTGGAGAGACCTCTTTACTCTAAGAGAGAGAGAGAGAGAGAAAGACTTTCCAATGTCTTTTAATTTTTTCTTTATTCCCTATTCAGTACACCCCAGTTAAAGGGCTGCAGGGGTTCAGATAGTTCATAAAACTTATTTTAGTTAAAACTAAAAAATAAGAAATATGTATAAAGAGATGGAAAGTACAGTATTAGGATGTGGAAATATATTTCTTAAGTAATTATGAGCCAATATTAAGTCAACTTGGTGCTTTAAAGGCACAACAAATGCATTTCTAATGAATATTAGGTTAGAATATACATTTGCTTGATTTAACATAGCTTCCAATATAAACTCTTCTATCTGAATACAGATACAGAAACGGATCATTTTGATCACTGAGGAGCTACAGATGCAGACGAGGACATATCTGTGCTGCTCCAGAACACACACATGCATACACAAACAAATCCACACATGGCCGACAGCGGATGCTCTGAAGCTCCTCTGTGTCTCTGAGGCGCCGTCACCTTCACACCAGACGCTCGCTGGCTAAAAATTGCTATGTCAACCATAAAATTACCTTCAATTCAAATTCACTTCAGCTACTTGGAAATTCTATTCCATTTGGCACAAACGTATTTCAGTGATGAATACGCCAAATTATATATTTTCTCTTTTTTTATATCCTATTCTCTAAAAAAGAAAAACAACTGGTGGTTTGAAAGCCCAGTGAATATGTTGCGTGGTAAAATGGATAATCTCTTAATCTGTCTCCTTATTCGCCCATGATGTTTTTCTGAACTATTCTCTCTTGACTTGCAGTAACCTCCATCACTCCCACGTACTCTCTAACAGTTAGGTAAGCTCCGTTTACCACTTCTTCTGCTGCAGGAAATGATTACCTGCCTGAAGAGACAGACCTGAGACATACTCCTTAAGCTCCGCCGCCCAGCTAAGCTCTTCTTCTTAGAATAAAAAGACAAAAAAGTCGGCGAGCGCGGTTCCTCTGTGAAACAATACCTGCTGTGACTTGGTCCTCCTCTTTGACGATCTTAATCAGCACCTGCTGATGTTTAAACCACACGGACATGTGGCGAGTAGGATAGACTCACTCAGTGGGAGGAAACCTCCACAACCAAACAGATCTTATTCTGTTCTCGCAAAGGTTACAATTAACAGTAAATCTTTCCTGAAGTTTGAATTCCCCTGACTGTATTGATTAAGTGTCAGTTGAAGTCAACAACACTGATGGGAGCTTTATTGCTCCACTTAATGAATGATGTTTTATTAATGGCCACATAATAAGATTACCTTCATCTCAATGAAAGCCATCAATCTTTGCCCCCTGCTGTGCAGAGCTGTGAACACTCATTAAGCAGCATATAGATCTTGTTCTCTTAACCTGTGGAGGACCTACTGAGCCATGTTACCTGCATGAACACAAAGCAAGTCTTTTACTGAGATAAATAAGTAAAGAGTAAATTAGCAAAATATTTTCTAAATGAACACATATATCTGTTACTTTAAGAATCAATTAAATCAAAAACAAAATAAATAACTAAAAATCAATGCATATGTACATAAAAAGTTAAATTTGTTGGGGATTTTTAATTGTTTTTTTGATTTGCCATTTGGTTCCCTCTTTAAAGGAACAGTGTGTATCACCCTTCCCTTACAAACATGTAGGACAAACTTAGGTGGCTGCAAAACTTGTGTAAAATGCTAATAGTTGTATCTAGAGCCACTGTTTGATTGGTTTGTCTGTTCTGGGCTACTGTAGAAACATGGCAGTGCAACATGGCAGACTCCATGAAAAAGGAGCCACACCCTCTGTAGATATAAACAACTGCTGGGGCAACACATATGACATCATTAATTACGAAAATACGCAGATTTGCATATCGTGCGTCGACGATGTCGCTATGAAGTGCTGCGCCCAGTCAGAGCATGGACTCACCCAGAGAAGGAGCTACAGAGAGCCTTGCTGCGATCATCAAAAGTACGGGAGTATTTTTTCGACAGAGATGCAACAGTTTGGCTCTCTTTAGCTCCACAAATTGGACATGACTTCATGATCACAGCAGGACAAACTGCTTTGCATGAGTGCTGGAAGTGAAGCACCGAGCGACCTGTCCTTCCCCTGCAGCAGCATCCTGTTTACTTTCTGTCAGCACCCAAACACGATTTATGAGAATTATCAACATGTGGAACATGTTTCTGTCAGTAGAAGTCACTTAAAATAGATTTTCTACAAGTTTCTTCATCAACCCGTGTCTGAAGTAATGTCTGTACCACTGCTGTTAAATTTACACCATGAGTCATCTAACAGTCTTATTCTGCCATTTTGTACTTCCTGTTCACTTTACATTACAGAATTCATTTCAGTCAGCTGGAAAATTACAAGAAGTATTTTCTTTGATCCACACTGATGCAAAAATACTCACCAGTAATCGTCACACCTGCATATGACTCCAGTGATTAAATAATTCTACATCATGACGAGTTTTCAGTCAAAATACTGATTGTCCAGTTCAGTGAAGGGCTGTCACTGATTAGTTATTAAATTAATAAGCATCACAGCTCCTTTTGAATTTATGGTCCATTAATTTTCTGATCAGGCATCTGACATGGAGTCTGCTAAATAGGGAGGACATTAGACTAACTTTAAAATACGTCACTACTATCATTATTCTAATGAGCTTCCTTTTTTCTTTTTTTTTCTTTTTTCAGAATTATGGTTGAATAAAATATTGAAATATTAAGGAGACATGAGATAAATTAATCAATAGATTAATCAATTAATTGAATAAATAACTGATAGATTAATCATTTAAAAAATAATTGTTAGGTGCAGCCCAACAAAAACACAATTTTTTTCAGGTGATTATAAACTAATGAAAATGTGCTTATGAATATTATATTCCATGTCTGCCTTATTCTCCCAACAAATCCCTGTACATCTTACACACTAGACTTTACAATTCAAGTTGTTGGTTTTAGTATCATTGCATTTGAGAGCATTTAAGGCAAAACATGGTACATGGTATGAAATGTATCACTATATTCACACAAAACCAGGTGTCAACTCTCTGAGTCAGAGAGTTGACACCTGGGTTTGACACTTTGGTTTTGGTTTTCTTTATTTCATAATATTTCATAATATGGTCAGAGACTCTGACCATATTATGAAATAAAGAAAATGAATCAGCCATAATTATGCCACATTACAATAAATGCATTGTATTATTATGTATTATTCATCTGCAACACTTGCAAATTGTTTTCATGGTGTTTGACGTGCATTTCATTCATAAAATATTATTCTATATCTGACTTTAATTTACATCAGCACCAATATCTATTGTTGTAACTGCATTTCAGTGTCACTAAAGTTCCTTTTAAATTGGACAAAAAACTCACAGGCATTTGTCTTCAGTGGGAAAGAGTACAATCATGATTCATTGCCTATTAAATTCTTTACAATAAAAGTCCGCTCATATTTTGAAGCTTTATTATGAAGCTGCACAATCAAGAAATGCCGCAACTTAAGCTTAACTCCAGCTGAAAGCAAATATGAAAAGGTAAAACAAAGCAGATACCTGAAAGTACAAACAGCATCACAGGACAGAAGCTACACTTCAAACAACAGAGATTTAGTTATTAAGTTAAGCTACAAAAGTACTGAGCTGAACACACAGACGATTAAAAACATCTTTCTCTCTTCTCCACACGAATTGAGTGTCGACTTTCTGGTGTGCATCAGGAAAAAAAAACACAAATGCAAACACAAAAGGAGTCTATCACCTATTTTTACCAGGTTTTTCCGTGCTTAGAAAAACTGCATGTAGATTAATTTTGGTGTAAAAACAGTGAAAATGTATTTCTGCTTATTGGGAGCAAGAATTTTACACCCTATGGGCTTCAGCAAAGTGATTTCAGTCCAGTGTTACATTTTCATGAGCAGACATTAAGATAGCTAAAGATTTTAAAGCTGTGGTTTACCCATTATAATTTTATAGCAACAATTTGATCAGAGTAAGTGGCGTATGTGCTTCTATAGCTCGGTGGCGCCTGTTGAGTGATATATTGGAAGGTTTACAGGGGCTGGGTCAATACAAACAATTTAGCTTGATCAAAGCCCATGTGACTATAAAGCCAGGATATTTGCTGTACAGAATACATTACAGCCCCTGCTGTGCTAGCTCAGACAAAATCGTTTTTTGAGATTTAGTCTCAGGTTAGCACAAATACATGAACCAGTTGCTCCACCATGACCTTTAACCTGCACATGAAAATTCAGGTTTCACCGACGTTAAAAAAAAAATATGCTCGGAAATCCTCCAGGAATCAGGGGCCGGTCTCGCATTGGCTGAATGAGTGGATGAAAGTGGTCGGCTGACAGCTCTGCTGAGGTTTGTTTTCTGCATCCAGCCTCGCCGGGTTTCACTGACGCTGTGTACAGCGGCGGCCAGTGGACTCTGAGGTAAAACCATCTGAAACAATGACAGCCCCTCCCCCTCTCCAGCTTCATCTATCAGAGGCTTGACACAGGTCGGAGAGATTGATCTCTCTTTCACGTGGGCCTGACATCCCCCGAGCTCTAGCGAGGCTTGTTTAACAAACGCCATCCTCTCTGCCAATAAAAAGCACCTTTTTCCCCCCTAAGGCTTCTCACAGGGCAGCGCTCGGCGTATATATTAGCCATAACTTTTTTTAAAAGCGGGATTTATAGACCTCACAGTGGGGATATATGACCAAGCATGGTGAATTAATTATTCCAAAACAATTTGATATATCTGATTATTAATTCTGGGACACGAGCTCGGTTAGAGCAGAGACTGCTTGTAAAGGTTGGATTTATCATGTTGACATTTTGCTACAGCCAATGCTCGCTCGCTCTCTCTCTCTCTCTCTCTCTCCCCCTCTCTCTCTCATACAGTGCAGTTGTTCAAAGATCTGCCCTACAGTTTTTTTTCCTGCTGCACAAAGTGGCAGAACACAAATATGCCCTTTTCATCTGTCTTCTGCCTCTTTCTCAATGAGAAAGCTACGGATGTTTTAGTAAGAGATTACAACAAGCACACAAACATATTGCCCACACACACCGGGTGTTGACAAGCGTTCTCTCTACTGGTGTGCCATGCATGGCGGAGCACGCAAATGAAAGGTCAGGCCCATCAACATCCATCTCCCCCTCAAACGGCAGAGACACCAGCGTAATCCAGCTGTATGAACAAACAACAAAGACGCGAGGAAGGAAGAACTCCAGTAGATGCATCAATCTGAAAGCATTAGAGAAGGTTAAGCCCCTCAGTTTGTTCAGCAAGCACTCAACAGCAGCTATGCACTCCCTGCTAAAATGCATACAACTGAACAAAAGGGAAACGTTATCGTTCAGGTTCTGCTACATTTAGAGGGTTACATTACATCTACTGCTGTGAGCTTTGTAGTGGCGACCTCATGAGTGCATACTGGACCTGCTGAGCCATCAAAAGTGAAGAGCTGATCTCACCAAACCTTTGACATTGACTAAAAGCAGGCCTGAGCTTTAGACCGAGCGCATGAGCCTCACTGATATCAAACCACAAGTTTGAAACAGAGGAAGCTCAATGACGTACAAGGCCATGGATGCATTACAGTACGGGCTTCCTGAGTCCTTGCACTTCACAGCTGTCAGAGCTTTTGTTTTAACTAACTTTAGATATTTCCTGTTTGAATGTCACAAAGTTCAATTGTAAGTAGAAATGTCCTGATCGTGTTGGGGATGATGCAATCACTTGCGTGTCTGCGTGATTAAAAGACCTGCAGCTTGTCTACAGCTAATTTTGCAAACTGCCGGACCAATCAGCAATTTTTTTTGTGCACATTCACGACTATATGCTGGAGGACCTCTGTGATTTACAATTTATGAAAAATCTTGAAAACAGCTTTTATTTATGCCTCAGTATTATTTTTCAGGTCTTCCCATTCTTGTGAATCTCCAGAATGCCTTGAGGGCCTTTCTTCAAATTTGGTACAAATGTGCACTTCAACTCAAGGATGATCTGATTACATTTTAGTGGACAAAGGTCAAAGATCGATCACACTGTGACCTCATGTCCAACTCTCGTGAAGGTGATATCTCAGGAATGTTTGGAGGGAATTTCTTTAAACTTGGTATAAGCATCCACTTGGACTCAAGGATGAAAAGATTAGATTTCAGTGGTCAAATGTCAAGGTCAAGGTGCACTCACTGAACACAGTGAGTTATAACTCAAGAATTTTAATGTTACCTAAAGATTAGCTCAAAATTTAATATTTTACATCCAAAAGGTCAAAGGTCAACTTCACATAGCTGACATTATAATGTTCAGCTCTCTACCAGTCCTCTGTCCTCTTCTGTAAAATAGTATTCACACATACATATATTTTAGAACCTGGAACCTGCATGTCTTTGACTGTTTCCTGTAATATTTTGTATTACATCCTATAAGGATATCACAATACCAAAAACATAACAATACCAGTGAAATTCCACAATTTTCAAAGCCAATTCAAAATCACAGTAGAAAACACAAACGATTCCAGCTGTCTCAAACAAAAATAATAACAAGTATTTCAAGATAAGGATAATGCTGCTTAAATGCATGACACTGCGCCATGCAATAAGAACAACCGCACATTAACATATAAAACATGGTAACAACTCACTAAGTGCTTCACTTTTTCAGAATGAAGAAGATTACAGTGTCTGTGAGAAAAAGACCCTAAGCTGACAGTCTGCCACACAGTGTGGCTAACGTTAGCAGTGCTAACAGCAGCAGCCTGCTCTGTCTGCAGGCTAATGACTGTGTCTGTGCTGAATGTGGTCACATGTTTCTCTAGTCAGTTTATTCTGTCACAGCCTACATTCTACGTTATTTTCATTTTCTAGATTAAAACTCTGCCAAACATGCTGGATTTCCAATCTGTCATCTGTCCGACTTTGCTGATAAAAACATCCGGGGTTGCCAGGGCGATTGGGGCATACATGCTTACGGCGAGAGGGGCTGCCCTCTGATGGAGTCGCAGCCCCAACTAGTGTCAGGCGGCTGTATAACACCTTAGTAACAGTTAACTGGCATTGTACATGAATAAAACATTGATAAATAGTTTAGCCAACTAGTATTTCTGGTGCTGACTAGCAAGGGTGGCAACGTTTAATCATGTAGTCGACTAATCGTGCACATCCTGACCAAAAACTATGGAGAGACTCAAAAGAACTACAAAGACATGCAAAACGACTACAAAAAGACACAGAACGACCACAAAGAGAAACTAAATAACTGTGCAAAGAGACACAAAGTCAGTCTGGGTGCTTCTGTGTAAGAGGTGTGAGGGGCCTTTTACATGTCTCTGCCCAGGGGTCCATTTTCTCATAATCTGTCCATGGCAAGACCAGAGTGTTACCTCCACAGACACAGTCCAACATGACAAGTGACCTTGAAAATGAATTTCAGCCTCTCCTAGTACATCATTAAAGCAAGCCAAAACACACACAATAGCCATTTCCCCAAGCTCTGAGTTTCATTACACTTTGGTTTCCTCAGTTGTATTTTGGCAGGCTCAGTATGTGCCCTTGATGTGACGAGAAATGTGTGAATTTCTACAACAGGACATATAGCATGAAGCACCGTGCTGCCCTCTCAGACACACCACCTCATAGTCATAATTTACATCCCACTTGAAACATTTCTCTCTGTCCTCTCTGCAGCTTGTTTTTCCCATACTCCCTTGCACACGAGCAGGCTAAAAGCACTGTCATTACTCCATCACGCTCTTAAAGCGGTGTATCTGACCCATTAGAGTGGGCTGGTGGGAGTAGGGCTGTGAAATAATGATCACTAAGAATTCTATAAAAAGAAAACTGGTGCGAGCATTTGTTAGTCACAGTGGAGGAGCGATTAAGGCAGACTGATTGAAAGTGTCCCGAGTGAGCGGACGTGCCAGACTCCGAGAAAGTTTCGCGATCGGCGTAATGGGCCAAATATCTGCTCCGCTTGGCTCCTCTCTCCTCCACTCCGCAACGCTCTGCTCAATTAATCCAGAGCCTCTAAATGACCCTCGAAGGTGACTCGCTAGATAAGTGCAATTACACTGGAAACAAGGGTGCTGCCAATTAGTCCTCAAGTCTCCCTCCATCTTTGCGGCGGAGGCTGAGCACGTCCCACCGGGTCGGCCTGTTTGTGACTTCATTAGCAGGCTTCTAAAAGGGGAAAATGAACGCCTGGCCTAGATCACACTTCTGTGTGCAGGGATCAACACCACATAGGATGTGTTTGTCCTTAGATGTTCAGGAATGACAGAGGAGGCTCAGGAACGTCACAGGAGGCAAAACCCTGACATCCCCAAGTGTCCACACAGAGCTGGTGATATCACACGCTTTTTGTAATTTTAGGCAGGAAAACTCAGGGGAAGCCGACCAATGTCTGACTTCATCACGCCAAGGAGTGATGATGATGATAATGGTGATGATGATGATGCATCCAGTGACAGCAGAGAGGAGGTCTCGCTCCTCATCCTTCCTTTCTCTCTCTAATGCCTCTTTGCTCGTCTCTAATTGCTCCCCCATTGTTCCTTCCTGAGCAAATTGTTAATGAGAATTTCCTGCTATGTAGACGTCAGGGGCACAGTCACTTGTTGTCTGCCAGCACAGAGTCTGTGAGTAATGGGTGTGACTAATGCTGCTTGGCAGCTTCCACTCTCGTCCCTCCCTGCCATCTGTCCCCTGCCACCCCTCTGGGTGCACTGGGGTGCTCTCAGCAGGTCTCAGTAATCATAGACACACACATACCCACACACTCACACACAAGCAATTTCAGCCATTTGACAACATCCAAATATTTTAGAAATTGTGTTTTTCAAATCTGTGAGTTTCTCTCACACTGTGCCTCTGCATCATATGAGTCACCTTCTGAAGTTAGAGTTAACAAATAATTATTTTCCTTTGAATACACTGTGTCCTCTAGAATGTGTTTGGTCTGTGAACTGAGCGTGTGCATGTTTCATATCAATTAAAAATTCATCTAAGAATAGACCACCCACTCTCCATTCCAGGCTACAAGTCACTGTCAGTGGAAGCGGGTAAACATGAAACCAGAACATTACACACGTTGCTGCATGTTTGGTGTGAGGCGCTTACGAATGAAGTTGAGCTGGCCTCAACTTTTTTCAGCGCAGTGGTGCATCAACCAGTCATAAATTGTTTTCCGTCTCCTCACAATTCCTGTTCCATATGAACAACGGACTTGCCCTTAGCCAGTTTCCAGTTTACTGCGACATAAACAAAAAAGATAGCTTGACAAACCATGTTCATTGAATCTACACACAGGCGCTCACTGACATCAATTTGGACTTAAGGAACACTTCACCGGCAACTTGGCGAACATGTAGCTGGCCCTGTTTGGCTGTTTTGTAGCTATGTGCTGAAACAGAATGAGGTATGTTACTGCCTGCCAGACTCCGTTAAACTATTGCTCAATTTAACATCTACTGCTTCTAAAAGATTATTAATGATTTCTTACAACTCATCAACAGAAACTAACTCGTGCCATAATGGAAATTTCGCAAAAGACCATGCTGGCTGTAGCCTTGTTGTCAGAGAAGCTCATATTTCTTAGGCTGTTTCCTTAATCTCTGATAAAATATCATTGTTCTTTTATGATTTGCACAGTAAATATATTACATATTTCTCCTTTAAGAATTCTGCTTTCTGCCTTGGACAAAGTACTAACACAATTTGATGAAATATTTGTTGGCATTCCTTCACTCCTAACTGCTTTCCATTTGTGAAAAAAAACACACACACACACACACACACACACACACACACACACACACCCCTTCCATGTGGTGACGCAGTGGCAAATGAGATGTGTGAGTGAGTGTGGAGGATGAATGTATCCAGGATGTCAGTGCTGGCTTAAGATAGGGAGAAGCCGCATGAATCTCATTACAAGGGCCCCCGGACCTGCCCCTGCAGCCAAGTGAATCACTCTGAGTGACTTTAAATTGGTGTCCAATGAAGTAGGAATTGATCCCTGGCCCTGTTCTGGTTCTCTGAGGCGGTTTGGACTGTAATCTGCAGAAGCTGCAGCTTCGATGGACTTGTGGATTTTGCACAGTTTCCATACAGCTGAGGTCACTTTATAATTCCTCTGCAGAGGAAAATATTTGTCTCTCTGGTGACTCGAGAGGTGTTAACCTTGACTGATTATTCCTCTCATGCTATTTTTGAATGTTCTTGGAGCAAATTACAGGAAAATCTCAGACCAGACTTTTCCAGTGTGTCGCATTTTGATTGTGCGTGTTCATCATAACTGAAATAGTACATTCTCTTATGATCTCCAAGGTCGAGGATTTGGCACTGCACTGTTGGCACTTAAGTAGCAGCGGTATCACAGGGCCCTTCCTTTGCACGGCTGCAGGTGAGGTGGGAGTGTTTTTCACTCTCTGAATAGCCAGAGGCATAGTCACACTCATTCTACCTGCCAGTCATTAAATTAAAGCAGCTTTGGCAGGAAGACTGTCGCCTCCCAAAATAATAAAATTGCCAGTTATTACCTCTCAGCTATTCTATGCACTTTTTAGATAAAACTGTCTCCCTTTATGCTCTGCAAAAATAAGTCTTTCCAAGCATTATAAAAGAGTCAAACTGAATGTAATTTAAGGGCAGCACTGTGACTGTTGATGCAGGTACTGTGGTCACCTGTAAAGTGTTCTTAAATGCACTGTATTGCATATTTTTGCAGTTTCATTTGGTTTGACCATGACTCAACAGCTTGTGGCCACAAAAAGTTACTCTGTGGCCATCAAATTTTCCATGTCCATGGTTCCCTTCACCTACATTCTACATACTAATTCCCCAGCCAGCTATTAATATGTCAATGCTTCTGAAGTCTGAGCTTACTGAGGCTACTGTTGACACAATCCTTACACAAGAACCAGGAGTGCAAAGGACAGACTATGTAAAAAAAATTAAACAGCAATGAAAATTTAGAGGTGAATGAAAGGAGGAGTTTAAGTGGGCTACCAGTTTCCACAACTAGATGAGAAGTCTAGCCCTTTTTTCCTCTGGAAGCATGTCACAGTCACAGAAAACTGTGTTAAGTTGTGTTAAATGATCTATTCTGTATTGTTTTTACATAACTTTACATTTGGGCCACCAAAAATGCCCTTTGGCCACCAAATATATGGACTATTAGTGTCTATCCCTGATTATTCAGTGTATTTTTGCACAGTGAGGAGTAGTTAATTATTTAAAACCAGTCACCTAACCGCAAGAATTGACAACAGCTGCTAAACAAAACAAGGTCGACTCTATTGGGTTTCAATGGGGTATTGATATCAGGTGGAGACTTTGTTGAACTGTATTGAATGCAGTCGCCAAACTGTGATGTCCCATGATGCTTTGCTGCCAGCCAGATGAAAAAGAAAACTCACAACAGCACCCGAAACACAAAAGAAGAAACATCATGCAAATAGGGGATTACGCTCATTACTTGACACAATATTGAACCTGTCATCTTAAAAACGTTTGCAGTGAACTCCTCACACTGAAATACAGTACACACACGCAGCTTTTATGCTCCACCTTACGAGCAACAGAGACCCTGCCATGCATCAAGAAATGGATTTGCTACGGATATTTTCAGGGTCACTCTGTTGGTCCATAATCTCATTTGGAGTGAATGAAATAAACATATCCGTGGGAATTGGACACAGTTAATTCTGAAGGGTGCAAATTGATTTTCTGTAGAGTCGGGTATGGAGAGCAGTTGTGCAGCGTGAAGACATGCCAGTGATGAAAACCTCTATCTGGGTTTTTCCTTTATCAGGCGGCTTACAGTAGAGAATTGCAGGAATTTCAGCTCTTGAAAGAAATGAATGGATGCTCTCTTTCTGCATCGACTTTCTTATGAGAAATACAAAAGTTCAAGATACATCATTACATTTTGAAGTAATGACATAGCTTTTATTTTACTGCTCCAGCTTTGCATTAATGCAATAAAAATCTCCAGTCCCCTTTTTCTGTAAAGGACATTTGTTTTTTTTATAGTTACTTTTAAAGGACATTTGATTTTTATGCCTAGTTTTAAGAAAACCCTGTAAATGTGCAGAAGCTGAAGGGGACAAATCAATGAGGCCAAGTCAAATATTCTGTGGCTGAAAGGGCTCCACGCTGAAAGCATTTCCAGTTGAATGACTCTGTGTGATTTGTCGCATTACAATCTGCTTTTTGAGATGTTTTCAAGGGGACGCCTCTCATGTTCAAGTCTCAACAACCTGCTATTGAAACCCTCCCGTCTCATATGTGCAGAGCAGCGGCCATTCTGTTAATTTCGCTTCCCTCGACAATACGGGGACGCATTCCTTCACCATCAGCACTGCATTTCAAACTTATCAGCCATTATTAGAATCATTGAAGGGAGGCTGCTATGGCAACTAGTCCTGTGGAAATCCACTTCTCACATCACAAGGGCAGTGGCTTTCATGCTGCTTTACCTTCTGCATAACATGCAGTTTCTTTGTGAAGTGACACTGACGTAAATGTGTAGGGAAAAATATGAGCGCTGTCAGGATTGTCTGTCTTTCTTTCTATCTACCTATCCATCCATCCATCTCTGCACAATTAATCCAAATATGATCAAAATCAGAACAGACCCTTTTAGTGTTCGTGTTATGATTACTTTACGGTGTTATCTGGAGGCAAAACAAAGGAAAAACTGGAGTCACGCCACATAACCAAGTAAAAATGTCATCTTGCTGTGATGTTGCCACCAAAATCAAAGTAGTAACAGCTCAAAATGTAAGTTTTATTGCCTATTGCTTACTGCCTGTCAAAAAAAAAACCTAAAGTAAGCTGTGGTTAAACGCAATAAGACGAAAGCTGCGAGATGTGTGCGAGCCGCGGCAAAATAAATTAAATGAACGCACAAAATGTTTGGGAAATATTCTCACACCTATTTTCCTCAGTAATAAAAAAAAATACAACACATTTCATTTAAGCTCAACTGACTCACCAAATGAAACTCACCGAAACTGTCTTGGCGAGTCTTTCCCCATTTCAACAATCATCAACTCTGGTTTGGTCGAAATAAAATCCTTAATTACACCACCACTCTCACTCATTCTCCGGCTCAATGGGTGTGTACTGGGTCACTGAGTGTGTCGTGGAACAGCGCCTGTCGTTTGTCCAGACCATTAAATTGGCAAAATAAACTGACAAAAATTACCCACAGAAAAGGAAAAACAACCTGTGATGAACTCGGTCCACTGAGCGAACACATACAGGTCAGCCACACGGCTTCATGTGAAATTTTTCAATTTACACTCTTGGTCCTGGAGAGTTTGTGACCGTACATATTATGAATAGTTTCTATTTTCTTCATCCACTGTGAAGAAACAAACCAACAAATCTTACTAGCTAGTGTTAGCTAATGTGTTTAGGGAATTGTTTTGCCTCCACCGATGCTCCACCCTACAACAAAACATCATAATGTTTATTAGGGCTGGGTGACTGGACAAATATATATCGCCAATCAGCAATGGGCTGAATCCATCACAGGTGTTTCTCGGGGCAATATTTTGAGCATTATTTGACATTCTGGGTGACGAATAAGAGGACTGAGAGCCTGTAGAGCCAAACTTTTTTACATCAACCTCAGCAAGTTTATGGATTTATTTTGAGAGAGAGTCGCTGATTGTTGGAAGAGTGGAAAGACTAACAAAGACAGCCTTGGTGAGTTTGAATGAAGTATGCTTTACAATGAGTTAACAAGCCACTTACGTGCAGTAAAAAGAAAGAAACCTGGATTCAGAAGGTGATCGGTTGTGTTTTTCTGTTTAATAAGGAAAGTAGGAGTGAGAATGTTTGATTCTTTGACACTCTGTTTGACACTTTGTTTACTGGACATGGTTTGCCTAACACAATGAACTCATTGTTTGCACACATCTCTCAGATGAGACTCGGGAGGACGAGGATGTCAAATTTTCAACACATAGCCCAACCCTAATGTTTACCAAGAGGAATGGGTCTCTACGGCCAAGTGCAATTTCTCAAATCTTGAAAACCTGCAATTTTTGGGAGAAAAGAAAAATATTTGACAAAAAAGCATGATAATGAAGCACTGTAGTGCTGATGAGATGCCCTGGCATACAAATCTTGTTCTCTTGATGTAAGAAAACATGTTTGTTTGGTACAGAGTCCAATAAATGTCACACCATCATGATCATAGCTTTTTCAGTGAAAATGAAAATTGCGATGCAAAAAATTTCCTTCTTACTCATCATTGCAATATGATTTTTTTTACCATACCATACAGATATCTATCTATCTATCTATCTATCTATCTATCTATCTATCTATCTATCTATCCATCCATCTTAAATTTCTCCCTTTCATCTTTTTATTAGCTCCCCCATCTCTTTATAAAATGGTCTTTGAATAGTTTTATGTACACATTAAACTTTCATAGGCTGCCGATTGCAAAGCTGAAAAAACACAAACGACAAGTTTATGACTTTATAATCCCTGCATACACAATCCTGCAGAGAAGAGCTTAGGCTGCTTCCTAAGTTCCCGGAATCAATAGTAATTCAGCAGAAGCCAGAGGGAAGAGAGTTAATTATCTCAGGGTTCTCAGGTATAATTGAACAGATGTGTTTTGAAATTGGTCACCTCACCATTGCAATGCCAGTGGTAATATCCTCCCACACCGTCATGGTCTGCAATGCAGAAACCAACAGAGAGGACAGAGACAGAATTACTGTACGCTCTTCCTGAAACACAATTCAGTTGCTGCACACAACAGTCCACCCAAGAGACTTCTGGAAAGGCAATTAACCTTTGACCTCTCTGAAACACTAGCCATACGCTGCTTCAGACTAGCTAGCTTAAAACTTTTAACCTTACAGGACCTTGATTTGCTGCAGTTTGAGCCTGTTTTGAATTGCGTTAGATTCAGCTCTGTCATACATCATTCATACCCTGAGCGCGCTTTGGTGGATCCCCTGTGGTCTCAGCAACACCACAGTTCTCATCTGTGTGGGGCCCTCCAGCCACAGGCTGCGGTTGGTGATAAGAAGATGGCAGGGCCGGCCCTGACGAGTGGCATCTTCCCTCCATCACTTCTCTCATTTCATTTCCCTGCTTTAAAGAGGAGACATCAGGATGCGGTGGCCCCGGGCTGCTACCTCCACCACTCTGCCTCCATGAGTCACTCTCTTCTCAGGCCACTCTCACACTCTGTGTCTCTCTGCCTCCTTTTCTTTGTAAGTCAATATTACAGTAAACATGCTGCTGTTCTCCAGCACAAAAGATGACGGCTGCTCAGAAAGCTCCAGGTTTATATGAACAAATAAAATCTGTTCCCCACTCAAATACTCAGAACACCTCTGAGTCATGGGCCACTAATGAAAACTCAATCAATAAGGCAGCCCACAGGTCACACAATACCAAAGAAACAATCCAAGCACCACACCACGCTATTCTCATTCTGAAATAGTTTGGGTTTGCTTTGGATTCTTCCACAGTGGGAATTGTGACTTTTATTGTGTGTGTGTGTGTGTGTGTGTGTGTGTGTGTGTGTGTGTGTGTGTGTGTGTGTGTGTGTGTGTGTGTGTGTGTGTGTGTATTTTCAGTGTGCTGCGTGATGTAACTTAACTTCAGTACATAAAAGAAAAAATGAATAGAAACAGGTAAAAAAAAAATTAAAAAAAAACACTATAGCAGAGGGGTTTGGGTTGCTGGATTGGCTGAAAGCTCTACAATCCACATTCTAATCATTTTATCCCAAAAAAGAAGGTCACTTATAACAGCAATTGGTTGCACTTTATTTTACAGTATACTAATAAGACATAACAAGTTGCACTTTGTTTTAAATTAGACAAAAACAGTAAACATAATATGTTCATTATTAGTCATTAAACAAACACAACTTTAAGCTTATTAGACACTATACACCTAATGGTACATGGCACATAAGTTAATACTACTTTGTATAAATTAGATAAAAACTCAACATAAAATGTTCTTTATTAGACAGAATTAGACCGTTTATTAGAACCTTATTAGACTTAAGAGTGTAAATGACCATTCGCTAAGCCCCGCCTTCAAACAGCAACTTTCCAATCAGTTGAGAAGGGTCTGGGAAGACTGGATTCTTCTCATCTATCATGTAGATACCGTATTAAAACATTACAACAGAACTGTACTGTAAACTAAAGTGTATAGTTTCCCACTGTTAGACCCTTTATTAGATTTCATTCGTGGGTAATTAGGGACAACTATTGCTGCACAATTAATTTTGATCAAAATCACAATATGGTTTTCTGCAATTTTCAAATCACAGGAGGTACAATATTTGCATGTTCAAAAACATCTTAATGTTAAAGTTAAACCTAAAGTTAATGAATGTCGTGTGGCAGAGATTACAGGCTTAAAAATTCATCAAAATCACACTTCTTTTTTTACTTTTAATATTGTAATTCATATCACATTTACAATATCAGTCAAAATAATCACAATTAGATATTTTTTCAAAATCGTTCAGCCGTAATTACAAAGGAACTCTTTACAGTTCCATTGTAATGTTTACTTAATCAACTTCCAATTTAGTCTAATAAGGGCCTGATAAACATCTAGGTTTTTGTCTAATTTGGTACAAATTACAGCCTCTTATGTCTCATTTGTATCCTGTAAAATGAAGTGTGGCCCAAAACTTTACAGATGAGCCCCAAAATTGTTGCATGGAATATTTTTCAGAACAACTTTTACATTATTGTACCTCTCATATATCAGTCATCATTAATAGCTCCTTGTCAGTACAGTACTTGGCCTTTCACAGTCTTAGACCAGGTTGGTCATGACTGCAAGGTTGATCAGGTTGGTGTGACATTTTAGCAGTCGTCTAACTAAAACAGAAGTGGTCTGATTTTGTGTCTGATTTTGTCAAACATTTCAAGGATCAGTCAGGTAAATGCTTTCGTTAGTGGCAATAATCTGGTCCCAAATAGCTAACGGCTAGCAATGACAGCAGCCAGATTATCTCATGTTTGCTATTAAAGGGATAGTTCACCCCAAACTGAAAATTCAGTCATTATCTACTCATCCTCATGCTGATTGAGGGTTGGGTCTATTTTGTTAGTCCACAAAAGCTGCTGGAGCTTATTTTTATGTAATTAGAACATAGTTCCCCTCATCATGACAAAGGTCCAAAACGGTCTTATCTAAATTCACTCTGTGCTCCATGCAACCTCCAAACATTAGTGAAGGCAGCCAGCTTGCTATCCACATACCTTTGTCTTTCCTCCCAAATGGAGACCAAGCAGAATTACTCTCCAGTTGAGTGTGTACTTAGAGGGCTTTTGTAATATGAAAGTGAAGCAGTTTCAGCATCTTCTCCACTCCTATTCATTTCTACATCACCTGTCTAAAGTGTGAATTCCTCCTCATCCTACTTGCATGCCATCCATTTGAAGCTATTTCTGAAATTGTCTACTTTTCAAGCTTTTTTGCCTTTTCTACCGGAGTAAAGCATGATGGTGCTTTGTGTGCTATTTCTGAATGGTTCATTTCCCTTTCTGAGGCACACTCATTTCAGCAATATGCAGCACACACTTCCATGATGTAACATGATGCATTTGTATGTAGCCTAATGAGGAGTTTGTTTTGATCTTAGCTTTTCAAAGTGGGGGGCATCAGTCTTCCTTCCTTCCAAAACCACAAGGTCCCTCTCCACTGCTGCTACTTTCACCTTCTGCCGGATCAAGTGACATTGATAAAAGCTTTCAGCGAAGGGTTGGGGATGTGTGGGCTGAGAGGCCTGAGTACAGATGGAAAGCATGAGTTGCCAACGTACATTCAGACGTTTGATGTTCGGTGTTTCATGAAAAAAGACGAGGGCGCGCTTTGAGATGTGACGTTAATGGATATCAAAGACCCTGGAAACTCAAATCTGACTCAGATCCTCCTCTAACCATGTAATTTAGGGTATAATGTACATAATAATAAGCATCTAAAAATGTATGAAAAAATGGTTTTAATCCAAATTCAAAATATTAATATAATATAAAATATTAAGATTTGTTCACTCCTGACATTGGGTTTGAATTGGGGTATGCTTGTGTTTGGACAGTTATCACTAAAATGATGCAACTGATTGAAGAAATCAATCATAAAAGTTGACATCAGTTCCTGAGTTGTGCCACTCGGGTAACAAACCGGGGGACTGGCCACTCTTGACGCTTGACGCTCACATAACAATAATAAATTATGAATCAAAAATAAAACCAATTTTCATGATGAGAATGAATTTAGGAGACCACAGCCTGAGGAAAGAGGTACAATGGACGTACAAATTCTTTTGGAGGATTGAAAGAATTAAGTATAGAAGCTTTATATTATAAGCCTATTTGTATGGTCCCACTCCGCTGTGTTGTGACTGGTAGTATTTAAACACAGGGATGTCAGAAACTGTACGATACTGTTTGTTAGTTATTTAAGTAGACATGAAAAATGCTAATTTTACACTACTCTGCTGTGTACACACACATGTCCTCTGAGCCTACTCAACAATGAGGAGCTGAAGCTAATAAATCACTTCAAACTCCTTTGACAAAAGCAGCACTTTTTCAATGCAGAAATCAATATTGGTTCAAGTGTGCTCTATACGTAGAACATTTTCACCACTTTACATAACCATCAAGACTCCTTTGAAAAAAAAAATTTACCTTGCAGGACACAGGAGTCGCTGCTCTATTGCTGCCCCGATCCGTGGCAAGCAACATTAGTCCCACTTCAAGCTAACATGTCAGAACACTGCGGTCACACAACACCACACACAAACAAACCAACCAACACTGACTTGTTTTTTAGGTGATCCTTTTTGTAAGTGGCTAAAGCATCTTTTGCTGCAGCTGCCAATCTAAACCATAATGCACTGTTCTATGAAGTAGGTCACTCAGATCTTTGTGGATGATTAATAAAAAAAAGTTCTTTGATATGATATATGGATTTTTACTATTTGAAGCCACATTTCCAGAGGCTTTAATAATATTCAGTGCAAAGATTAGTTTAGTTGTTGGTACATATTTTGTGTTAACTTGAGCCAGTCTTAATCTAAAAAGGGCCGGTTGCATTTCTAAAATGTGTTGGGGGAAATGATGTCCACCATGAGTGTCTTCTTCAGCTTTGACGAGATTGTTTGCTCCTTCAATTCCCGCTTCGCTTTTATCATCTTCGATCTCTGTAAGATTCTTTCATTCTCTGTAATTCTCGTTAATATTTTGGTCTAATTAATTCCCAACGACCCCAGCAACTCGTGCAGCTGAGCAGGGTGACATTTTGTGTTAATTTAATTATTTGTATGTGTTTTTCATGTTTCAGCCACGAGGGACCTTTTAATAGCAAAGCTCTCTTCACTGATTGTTTTTTTTCTTCTTACTCCTTTTATCCCGCTCAACGCTATAGGGTAAGAAAGTCTGAGCTGGAAATAGACATCTGACGTGAGTGTTGTGCTTGTATACATGTGTGAGCGTATGTGTGAAGCCAAGTGTAATTATCAGAGGCTTCTCATGTATCAGTCGCTTCCATCTGCTAATTGCCGATACAAAACAAAATCAAACAGAATCCTCAAGATGCATCCAGGGTATCCTATACCCAGACAAAACACACCACCACAAGCAGCAGAAGAAAAGAAAACCCTCTTCTCCCTGTGAACTAGCTCTCTCTTTCTCTTCTCCCTCTGTCTCTCCCTCTCTTGGTTCCTAATAAGGGTGATCACAGCTGAATGGCCTAACAGCCTGACCCTCATTATAACCAAAAGTAATAAGGATAAGACACCAGTGAACCAGGCCTCATTAGGCCTATAGCTGGAATACTCGTCGGAGGTCAACACCCCAGACGTCTTGCGCTGCTCACGACTCTTCTGCTCTCACATTGTCTCACAGCTACCCAGAAACCTTTGTTCTCCAGCCAACAGCGTCTAAATGAAATGGAAGGAATTACTGAGACCCTCTGTGGTTTGTGTTCTGCTCTGCTCTTCACCGTTATGAAAATGATATTTTTCCTTCTGCCCTACCTGAGAATGTACGGGCTGCTGGACCACAAGCACCATTTCAAAAACGGGCGATGCACTGCTGATGTTTTGCAGCTGTCTTCTGCCATTGGTTGCTCATTGGAGAGTAGGGCTGAAAGATTTGGCAAAAAAAAAAAATCATATTACAATTATTTTGACGGATATTGTGATAATGACATGATTTATGATAGTGATAATAATCATTTTGCATCGCAATTTTCATTTTCTCTGAAAAAAAAATAATGAAATCATAATAATGTGACATTTGCTAGGTCTGTTCTAGAGACCGACCAATATGGGCCTGGAACAGTTATGTCAGTATCAGCGTATATGCTGTTCAATTCAATTCAGTTTATTTTTACTTTTACAGGCAGCAGTTTATGTATTCATTCATTCATTATTATCTGTAACCACTTATCCTTGAAGAGTCACAAGGGGTCTCTTAACAGACAGAGACAAACAAGCACTCAAACTCCTGTTCATACCTAAAGTGAACTGTTATATACAGTACTGTGCAAAACTTTTAGGCAGGTGTGAAGAAATGCTGTAAAGTAGGAATGCTTTCTTTATTTTTTATCAATTTACAAAATGCAAAGTGAGCGAACAGAAGAAAAATCTTAATCAAATCAATATTTGGTTTTCCTTGAAAACAGCATCAATTCTTCTGGGTACATTTGCAGTTATACGTAGGTTGAAACACAGTCATTAACTGAAACAGAAACAGCTGTGCAGGAGGCTTAAAACTGGGTGAGGAGCAGCCAAACTCTGCTACCAAGGTGAGGTTGTGGTAGATAGTTTCATGTCAGGACAGGTTAGACACCATGACAAGACTGAGCACAGCAACAACACACAAGGTAGTTCTACTGCAACAGATGTGCTGTTCAAGTTCATCTGAAGAAACACAAGGAAATGGGCAAAGTTGATGACTGTAGACGCAGAGGTCGGTCAAGGAAAAAGACACGTTATGCTTACTTCCCTTCCAAATTGGAAGATGTCCAGCAGTGCCATCAGCTCAGAACTAGCAGAAACCAGTGGGACCCAGGTACACCCATCTACTGTCCAGAGAAGTCTGGCCAGAAGTGGTCTTCATGGAAGAATTGTGATCAAAAAGCCAAACCTCCGACATGGAAACAAGGCCAAGCGACTCAACTATGCATGAAAACAGAGGAACTATGGTGCAGAAAAATAACAGCAGGTGCTCTGGACTGATGAGTCAAAATTTGAAATATTTGACTGTAGCAGAAGGCAGTTTGTTTACTGAAGGGCTGGAGAGCGGTGAGATAATGAGTGTCTGCAGGCAACAGTGAAGCAAGTTTGGGGCTGCATTTCTGTAAATGGAGTTGGGGATTTGGTCAAAATTGATGGTGTCCTCAATGCTGAGAAATACAGGCAGATACTTATCCATCATGCAATACCATCAACGAGGCATCTGATTGGCCCCAAATTTATTCTGCAGCAGGACAACAACATACAGCCAATGTCATTAGAAACTATCTTCAGCGTAAAGAAGAACAAGGAGTCCTGGAAGTGATGGTTATGGCCCTCACAGAGCCATAGCCAGAGAAAGAAGGATCTGAGGCAGCCTACATCCACAGAAGATCTGTGGTTAGTTCTCCAAGATGTTTGGAAGAACCCTAAGATGTTTGGAAGAACCCTAAGAAAAACTGTGTGCAAATGTACCTAGAAGATTGATGCTGTTTTGAAGGCAAGGGCGACCACACCAAATATTGATTTGATTTAGATTTTTCTTCTGTTGGCTCACTTTCTGTTTTGAAAATTGATAAAAAAAAACAAAAAAAAAACTATTACATTGTATATTTTTGAAAGTGTTCTTAGCTTACAGCATTTCTTCACAACTGCCTAAAATGTATGCACAGTACTGTATGTATATACATAAAAGTGGTAAAAAATACTAAGTAGTCTGGAATGTAATGTTTTTCCTCCCTTATATCGGTATCAGCCCCAAAAATCTAGTATCAGTCGGCCCTAGTCTGTACCAAACAAACAAACAAACGGACAATAAGATTTGTAATGTATTTAATTGTATAATGCTGTTTTGTCACACAGTTTTTCTTTAGTATAAAAACTGCAGCTCCTGTGATTTGGATATTACACTTGGCCTCATTGTGATTTTGATCATATTTCAATCAATATTGCAGCCCTACTTGAGAGGCCTGAATCCATTGATTGGAGCTGGACTGTCCATGAACAATGACAAGCAGACGTGTCTGTCTGTTACACAGGTGATAGTTCTCTGCTTCACTGTAACACACTCAATAAGCAATACTATCTTCTGCCTTGTCCAATCACTATCAATCACTCTCAGTTCTGACCAGGTGGACATACTTCTATTGATCGCATTTAAATAAAGACAGAATGCCTTGTTTCTTTTTTACAGGTCAGAGACAAGAAGAGCACTGCTGGACCCTCAGCGGACAACAGTTTCACAACCATCAGCTGTACAGCTGATAGACGACATTTAGACATTTATTTATGATTTTTGGAAAGCAACCATTTTTCTCAAGCACTCACTACCCAAGCAAATAGCGGCCATTCAGAGATTGCATTTTGTGACAAAAGCCAATTCATTTAATTGGTGTAGCAAAAAGTCAACAACAAAATGACCTTGAATGTTGAAAAAGCAACAAAATCTCCTGTGAATATAATTACAGGGCTCTCTGTAGATACATTTGTCGCACTGAGAGCAGAGAGGTATTTTAATAAACACGCCTGTGCGGGATGTGTGGAGCAGCATTATCTGTGCAGAGTAGCTCTTTACTCGTGTATAATGATGTTGAGTGTTACCACAAGACTATATCTCTGACATAATAACACAGCAGTACGATCACAGGTCAGAGATGACCAGAGGGGCTGCACTTTTAAACCACATCAACCACATTATGATAAGACAAGCGTTATTTCAGCACTTACTCCACCATCATATGGGCCTGTAGATCATTATGATTATATATAATATATAGCTGCAACCAATGATTATGGATTCATCTGCTAATCATTTAGGTTTAGGTTAATCTATGGGTCATTTGGTCTAGGAAACATTAGAGGACAATGAAAAATGCCAGTTTCCTAGAGTCAAAGGTGATGTCATCAAATATCTTGTTTAGTCTAAAACAGTCCAAAACCCACAGAAATTTGATTTAGTACAGTGTAAGACAAGGAAAAGCAGAAATTTGCTTAGAAGTTTTGATCAGTAACTGTAATTTAATTACATTTTTTTTCTCAGTAAAAGCAAAAGATTACAATTACATTTATTTTGCAATTTAATTACTTATAACTAGTTATATGCAAGTAGCACTCTCCAGCACTGCTAGTATCTTCTTACATTTTGACATCATTATCGTATGAATTCTTGAGTTATGACCAAAAAAAGTGTTCAGTGAGGTCATAGTGAGCTTTGACCACCAAAATGTAATCGGTCCATCCATGAGTTCACGTGGTCATTTGTTCCGAATGTGCTGAAATTCCCTTAAGGTGTTCAACAACAACAGGATAACCCAGAAGCACAATGCTTGTGGTCACAGCTGTCGTCGGCACGGAGCCATTAAAAAAAAAAAAAAAAAAAGGGTCTTTCAAGGTTTTTCATAAATTGTGAAACACAGAGATCCTTCAGCAAACAGTCATGTATCAGTGAGTCCAGTAGTGTGCATGATTAGCTGAGGACAAGCTCCAGGTCAGTTGGTCTCACACACACACACACATGAACACACACAAGTGATGGTCCCCTTCGGGAATTACACCTGCCTGGTGAAGATAATGCTTAATTAGGGGGCCAAGCCCGCGGGGACTGGGGAACGCGGATGCAAGCATACGCGTTTCCCAGTACCAGCGGTGCTGGGAACCCTATTGTTTTTGTTCAGATTTTTATTATTATTCATCTTTTCTATTTTTATTCTTCTCCCGATAAAACTCATGCTGCAGCCTAAACCGTACAAGTTTGGACGATGAAAATTTGAGGGCTGGCCCACACCCCCGCACGTACCTCAGACGCCAAAAATTGCACATGTCCGCCTGCAGGGGGCGCTACAAGCAAGGACAACGCGTTTTGGCCTATAACTCCCACACCGTATGTCGCACATTCAAAAACCTTATATCCCCACATTCCTTGAATAGAGCTGAGTCACTTTGCAATTGGCCACGCCCACTTCCGCCTGGACGTCTTTTCCCGAAAAATCGCAAAAACTGGAAAACCTACTTTTTCGAACTCCTCCTAGGGATTTTGTTCGATCTGCACGAAAATTGGCCCGGACACTCTTCTGCTCCTCCTGACCTAAAGTTATCAAAAGATTTTTTTTGGGTTGAAAATTCCGCGAATTATTAACGAACAAATTTCTGTAGCTAGCCGTAAAAATTGAAAATGTTGCATATCTCGGTCAAAGTAAATGCTATCGACCCCAAATCAGAGATCCTTGGTTGGCATGAGACTGGGAGCCTATGAGCTGAATTTGGCGAATGTTGGCCCATAGGGGGCGCTAGAGATATGGGAAGTTTATATCTCTAGAACGGCTGCACCGATTTCGACGAAATTTGGTCCGTACGAAGTAGGGCCGGTCCTGAGGCCATATCTTCAAGGGGGTCATGACAGGTCAATGTGGGCGGGGCTTATTACAAGATAAACAAAAAAATTTAATTTCTGCCAAAGTATAATACTTAGGGTTTTGAAATTTTATGGCTACAGTAAAATAGGACTCAGATCCCGCCTACCGAAAATCGCGTTCGTGCTCCACTAGGGGGCGCTATAACGCATTTTTGCCTATAACTTCCACATTTTAAATGACACGTTGAAAATTCTTATATTGCCGTATTCCCCGAATAGCGCTGGATTTTCTGACGTAGGCCCCGCCCACTTTCGCCGAAAATTCCCGTCGCTAAGTCGCCACATGTCCGAAACCTACTTTTTCGAACTCCTCCTACAGTTTAAGCGCCATCTGCGCCAAACTTTGCACATACGATGTCTAGACGTGTCTGATCTAAAGTTATCAAAGGAATCGTTGAACGACAAAAAATTCGCTAATTATAACCGAACGATTTTTTGGCTAGCTCAAAAAACGCATGTTGTGTCATATTTCGGTCAAACTAAAGTCTTTTGACTTCAAACTTAACACGCTCGTTCCAGAGGTCATCCGCAGACTCGGTGCCAAATTTGGTGCGGATCGGCCAATAGGGGGCGCTACAAACCCAACTAGGTGGCGCTATAACGCATTTTTGCCTATAACTTCCACATTTTAAATGAGACGTTGAAAAATCTCATATTGCCGTGTTCCCTGAAAAGCGCTGGATTTTCTGACGTAGGCCACGCCCACTTTTGCCGAAAATTCCCGTCGCTAAGTCGCCAGATGTCCGAAACCTACTTTTTCGAACTCCTCCTACAGTTTAAGCGCCATCTGCGCCAAACTTTGCACTTACGATGTCTAGACGTGTCTGATGAAAAGTTATCAAAAGAATTGTTGCACTCCAAAAAATGCGCTAATTATAACCGAACGATTTTTTGGCTAGCTCAAAAAACGCATGTTGTGTCATATTTAGGTCAAACTAAAGTCTTTTGACTTCAAACTTAACACACTCGTTCCAGAGGTCATCCACAGACTCTGTGCCAAATTTGGTGCGGATCGGCCAATAGGGGGCGCTACAAACCCAAAAACATCAGGTTTCCCAAAAGTTGCTCAGAGTCGTCCTAAATTCGCTGTGCATGATGTGGGTTCCCTCCTGAGGCCGACCGCAAAGTTACCTAATGATTGGTCATGAATACCGCAGCTCAGACGACAGCGCGCGTCCCCACGATCGCCCCGAGCCCCGCGACCCTCGGGGCCCGCAGCGGCGGGTTCCGAGGGCCGCTGGGACCGGGTCGCGCGGGGAGGCTTGGCCCCCGTTCATAACTGCTTGCAGTTCTAGTTACAGATTAATTTTATGCCAATCAACTAGTTGATCAGCTAATCATGGCAATTAAAATCTAATATATGTACAACTGCTAATACTAATTTAAATAAGCCAGAATAACCAATATTTTTTTCTGGGCAGAGAAAGAAAGAAAGAAAAAATAGAGAAGTCATTAAGATGAATGTCAGTCAACGTGTTATTAAATCTATGGTAATAAAAGGGACGTTCCACTTCCTCTGAATAATTAGTTTTATCAAAAACTCAAAACTGCTAATTTGTACAAAGAGCATTATGGCTATTGGGGCATACTGACTAGAAGATATTGCTTTAGATTTAAAGGGGCATTGTGTGGGACTTAGTAGCAACTAGTGGGGAGCTTGCAGATTGCAAACACCTTGTTTCACTCCCCTCTCTCTTTGTTGATTGTGGGCTGCCATAATGGTGCAACACAGCAGCCTGTGTAGAAGAGGACATGTGCCCTCTGTAGATAGAAATGGCACAGTCTTAGGTAGTGAAAACACAACAGTTCTTTTTTCAGGTGATTATACACCAATGAAAACACACTCATGGCTATAATGTCTCATTCCTCCCTAATTCTGCCAACAGATCACTGCAAATCTTACCCACTGGAACAACGGAGAGAGCGGGATCAGTGTGTAAAAAGCTGTAGCTGTAGTTTCAGGGATCTGACCAGGGTGCTGAAGTTGATGCTGCCTACAGCTCAGCAGTCAATTGCATCAGACTCACTTTAGCTGCCTTCTTAGAATAAATCAGATTATATAGTAGTGAAGCTGTTGGCTGGCTGGCTGAGACTACAGGTTCATGGAGCTCCCTAACTGAATATCTGATACTCAACATTACAGTAAATATTCAGTAACTGTGAATTAATACAACTGTGAAAGTATAAACCTTCTCATATTTGACCATTTTTACCTAAGTCTGAGGACCAAACAGTGAATGAATTAGCCTAGAGCCAGACAGATATATCAGTCGGCCAATATTATTGGCCTGATATTTGTCTAACACAGCTATATCAGTCTATATTGGTAATGGTGTGTATGTTGTTCAATATTTTAATTTCTCTTCTTTTACAAAACATAATGTAATGTAATGTAACATATATTCCAACACAAACCTCCTCATTCTACTTAATGAGACACTGATTAGATGATCATCTGAACCAAATCTTATTTTATGAAGTTAAAATATTAGTGTTGTGTTGTTTAAAAACGAATATGAATGTGTTTTCTTTGCATTATTCAAGGTTTGAAAACACTGCATCTTTTTAGTTTTTTCTCCAGTTGCCTTTTTTTTGCTAATAAATGCACTAAATGGCAATATTTTAATTTCAAATTTGAGAGAAATGTTGTCAGCAGTTTCTAGAATGAAACAAAATGTTCATTTTACTCAAACACATACAATACATACAATACAACAATAATAATACAATACAACATTCAATAGTAAAATCAGACAAACTGATCATTTTGCAGTGTTTCATTATTTTTTCCAGAGACAGACAAACAGACAGGAATATCAGCTGACATATGATATATATATTTTTTATGTTTAATGCCTGTATCTATGAATCCAGCATCTGTCAGGCTCCAGAATGAATGAAGTGATTGACAGTGTAGAGGATTCTTTGGCTGCTGTCACTGTCAGAGACGTTCAGCCCATATAATATGTATGCTTGAGTGGTCATGTTGGCAAGGTGTGCACTTCACTGGGTGAGCTAAATAATCGACCAGGAGGATCTCAACACACTCCCAGAGGACTAAAGCCGATTCTGACGTGACAGAAGTCAATGCAGGTCCTCTGTGTTGACACGCAGTGCTGTCCAATCAACGGCATTCTTCCAATACTCCTTTTAAAGATACAACCATGCTCGCACAAATGTGTCTCACTATGCTTGTGGGGACTCCCTCATTGATTTCTGAGCTCCTTATCATGTCTAACACGCCTACCTTTAAACCCTACCATGACCTAAATAGACCAATTTTGTAACCTTAACCCTGATCCAAGCATTAGCCTCAAATTAAAGGTTAGGTTCACATTTTCTCAAACCTGTCTTAAAATAATATTCACATATATAAACACAAACGTTTTTGATTGTTCTGTTAATGTAATGATGAACAAAATCCACTGTTTGTGTGTGTTTCTCCAGCAGCCTCTTATAAAAGTTAAGCAGGTCTTTTCCAAAAGGTGAAGACTGAAGGTAAAATCCCCTTTTTGTGTAACTATTCCACCTCAGCTCAGCAGAGAAACACTGACTGAGGAAATGTCTTGTGTCCCCACATAGGTAGACCTGTACAGTTTAATTAGGATGTACAGCCAAGATGGTCATAAGGATATATATTATGCCTTACATCACTAGGTACAAGTATGGAATATATAAATCAACCTTGACTAAGTCTTATGTCTATTTCTGTTTTAGTACAGACCTTTTTTAAAGGCACTGAAAGTGAAAATCCACAAAGGCCTTTAAACTATGTCTTTATGGTCTTATGTACAATATAGTAAGCATTTGAAATGTATTAGAATTAAGTTCTGATCAAAATGTGAAATATTGTCATTTAGGTTTTTGTTCACTGCATTTGTTGAGAGCATAGCTATGATCGTTACAGGAATAACTTGAAAAATAGGTCCAAGACGTGTGTGTGTGTGCGCTCCACACGTTTGTATATTTCAAGTGACAAGACTGTGACAGCATTAAGTAACTGATTGATCGAGGAAATAATCAACAGATTCACTGACGATGAAAATAATTATTTGCAGCCGCAATGTGTACAGTATCTGAGCTATTATGTATTCCATGTAGTGTCACAAAATGTTTGCTTGTATGAGTGTCTATGAAGCATTAGTATGGTTGCAGGTCCTCCTCTCTCTTTAAAACGCCGCCCCCCCCCCGTCTGCAATGCTGCTGTCCCACAGAATCACTCTTGTACCTGCCATTGTTTTCTTGATTGCTTCCTGTACCTCTGAGTTTGGCCTTAAGGATAATATCGATTAGGAAAAGACCACACTCCATCTATTATTATTCTGTTTTCTTTCCTCAGCCGTGCTCCATTCCAAAAACTATTCCAGAACCACTGGAGCCAATTAATGTCCAACCAGATGTGCAACGCCGAGAGCTAAGCTCCGCCGCGGGGTCAAGCAGCCTGAATCTAATCTCCTCAACAGAATTACATTTCCTCCATCATGACCCCAGACTTGCTGCCCCGCTCTCGGGCTGCGAGAGGCAGCTTTTGCGTAATCGCACGTTGTCATTGCGGTGGAATAACTCCACATGACCTGAGAGGAGCGCCATGCAGGTTACGGTGAACACTGTCACTGTATTTGACCGATGGCTGTGCAGGCTAAGCTGCCAGAAGTGGAAAGCCTGCAACATTTTAATGAGGAAAACTGCCTCGGTTCCATTTGATTCCTAATGTGTCATATGATCATGTCTTTGATGTGCATTTCCATGTCTTTCCTCTCCTCATTTTATTCTGATTTGTGTTTGTGGAGAATGAAGAGGCAGATACAAACACAGAGAAATGAAATACCTGAGGCAAAAGTGGGACTTTACACTTGAAAGTGGAAAGCATTACTTATGCATTAGGTATGTCTTTGAAGAGCCCAAAACATGCATATTTCCCTATTCCTTCCCCCAAAATAATACAGATAAAATCAATTATTCATTTGTAAATGTTTATTTCACTTCAAAACAAGTATGACATGGGCCTTGATGTTGGAAAAACTGTTCCTGCAGTAACCCACACTCACAATGCCCTCATTGGAAGTTTGTACTTCTGTATTTGAAGTTATACCAAAGTGTCCTACAGCACAAATTAAATAAACAGTGATTAGCAACAAATACACACAGTCAGTGCATGTTTTTATCAGTGTTAATGTTGTCGGCCAACATTTTATTTTGGGCAAAGTGACCCCTACACACAGGAAAAACAGGGGACAACAGATCTTCTTTCAAAGGAGAGCAAGAGTTTAAATGTAGCTTACAGTAGCAAACAAGATGGGAATGTCTTGTCACCACAGCTAAGGCAAAATTATCACCTGTTACCACCATTATTCCAATTTATCATTGTGCGGATTATAATGAATTCTGAAGCATATAGTGTCTGCATAATATCAGTGTTACTGGACCAGACAAATTCTTTCAAAATGTTAGATTTCCTTGTTAATTTTTATTTACTGACCTGGCTGCATGTGGATAAATGGTGGAAAAGGGAAGAACGGGATAGAAGAGGAAGATTAAAAAGAAAGACGACATGCTGAGATTAATAACAGAGAAACTGAAGAGCTGGAAAAGTCAACAAACAAAGCTGGGACCATTAAACAGACTGTTTGCGGTTTTCACCTGGTGTGAAGAGAAATATCTGGATACTGATTTTTAAAACAATCACCAAAACGTATCCTTTTATGCCACTAAGAAAAACAGGAAAATTGAACCCTTTGCTTCCAGCAGTTATGTTGGCCTGTGTGCAAAGTTTTAACTGATACATCAATGATTCATCAAGCAGCTTATCCTGGTGTCTCCTTCTGTCCTCCTACCTCCATCCAAAGCAGACAAACTATACCAATGATCTATGGTAAGTTAACAATGAAACTTCAGCTACTTACATGTTTTAATTTGCAGCCTATAGACCCTTTAACAGCTGATGTCATCAAAAAGCTGCGCATGACTTTTGGCAAGGAAAGTAACAGTCTCCCTCAGTCATCCAGACGGCGTGTTACCAGCACCAAAATCATCAAAATGTGTTGTTTTCGCATGCACAGTTGTCAGAATTGATATTCCACTGTTTGAGTCAAGTTGTACAGAATTATGACAGAATCACAACTGTTTCAGAGCAATCAGTCTATCAGCATCGATAAAAACATGTTTGATTTCCCGCAAAGAAAACTCATGGCAAAGCCTGTCTAAAATATTCACCCCCTTCAAAGTGACTGACCTAATTCAACAGAGGTCCTGCCAATTGGGGCTCGTAGTCTCACAATTAGTGAAATGGAGATCATGTGAGTGCAGTGAATGTGTCTCAAGTGATTGTAGTATAAAGAAACCTGTGTCTGGAAGGTCCAGTCACTGGTTCATCAGTATTCATGGCTACAATTACAACATGAAGACAAAAGAACGCTAGAAGCAACTCCAAGAAAAAGTTACTGAAAAGTATGAGTCAAGGGATGGATACCAAAAAAAAAATCCAAGTCAGTGAACGTCCCCTGGAGTTCAGTTAAATCCATCATTAAGAAATGGAAGGAACATGACACACGTGAAAATGTGCCTAGAGCAGGTCGTCCGCACAAACTGAGTGACCGTGCAGGAAGGTGACTTGTGAGGGAGACCAGCAAGACACCCATGACTACTCTGAAGGAGTTAAAAGCTTCAACAGCTGAGATGGGAGAGATTCTGCATACAACAACTGTTGCCCGGATTCTTCATCATTCAAAGTTTTATGGGAGAGTGGCAAAGAGAAAGCCACTGTTGAAGAAAGTTCATATTAAATCTCAACTAGAGTTCACCCAGAGGCATGCGGGAGACTCCATGGTAAAGTGGAAGAAGGTATTTTGGTCTGATGAGACCAAGATGGAGCTTTTTTGGCCATCAGACTAGACGCTGTGTTTGTCAGACACCCAACACTGCACATCACCGCAAACACACCATCCACACCGTGAAGCCTGGTGGTGGCAGCATCATACTGCTTCTCATCAGCAGGCCCTGGAGGGCTTGTCAAGGTAGAGCGTAAAATGAATGCAGCAAAATATAGGGAAATCCCAGAGGACAATCTGATTCACTCTGCAACTACAACTTGACTTTTCTAGCAAGACAATGACTGAAAGAATACAACAAAAGCTATACAGAAAAGACAACAAGGTGAATGTTTTGAAGAGTCAAAGCCCAGACCTCAATCCAATAGAGAATTTGTGGCTGGACTTGAAAAGGGCTGTTCACACCCAATCCTCATTCAACCTGACAGAGCTTGAGCACTTTTGCACAGAAGAATGGAGTAAAATTGCAGTGTCCACATGTGCAAGCTTGATTGAAACCTCTTCACTCAGACTCACTGTGATTTCAGCCAAAGGTGCATCTACTAAATACTGACTTGAAGGGGGTGAATAGTTATGCAATTACATATTTTGCATTCCATATTTTTTTTAATTACTTTGTAGAAAACTGTTTTTATTGACCATGATACCATCTATAAAACCAATAAGAGGGCATAACATCTAAGGGAGTGAATATTTTTTATAGGCATTGTTAATAATTATACAAAAATTGTAGTTATTGTCCTTGGTGTGGACGTCTCTTACCAGCATCAGAGTCAGCCACAGTCCCTCAGACGCAGGCATGTATGTTTGGGGAAATGAAAACATCGTGTCAAGAGGTGACAGAGCTGTTTGGATGATTTTTTCGCCATCTAAGAGGACATAGCCTGAAGTGTGGACTGAAAAATCTATGTTTCATATCAGTTGATATTGATAGTTATTGATCATATAGGTTATGATGACAACTTAGTGTACTCCAAAGTGTAGAAGCAGCTAAGTAAATAAAATGTTTTTCATATTAGCACTGGGCAATCCAACCAGATGTAATACCTCAGAGCAGTCCTTTCATATGGTTGCTCTTTTCATATCTGCAATACACACAAAGTGCAGTTACCTCTCAGGACCACATAGTGCCATCTTTAATGTCAGTGCACTGCACGTTAGTATTTTCATACGTTTACATAAAGTTACTTCTTTTATGTTTATGCAAACAAAGTGCATAGTGCTGCTAATTTTTATATGTAGTTTTCAATATAAAACTTTGAATTCAGTGTATCAGTACTTTTTTCAACATTTCAACATTTTCATGATAATAGTGATTTTTTTTTGTTGTGTGTTTATTTTATTAAATCTCATATGTATCACATGTCATGTCTAATGGCCGGCCCACGCAGCCTGCTTGATCAGTGCATGTGCATGACAGAACCTGTTGGTTTTAATTTCAGCATCTATATATTAACAGGTTAGAGCAGCCACACAGCCCACATGATGTGCATGGTTCTTGGCTGAAAGACAGTGAAATGACGTGTTGACAGCCATATCAACAAAATATTAACTACATGTATATATATCTGTATATATCATGTCACACACAAAAAAAATCGAGTGCAGGGCAGGATACTTTTTCTGGCTCTTTGTCTTTTTCTCTCTCCCACGCTGACTTCCTGCCTCTTTCTCTCTCAGAATTTGGGAAGAAAATCATCACGCTACTTTGCAGTGACAGCTGTATTCTTCTCTTCAACACTGCTAACTCAGTGTAGACAGATGGAGCTGGTGGCAGCAGCCCCGCAACAAAAACACTGTCTGTGTGACCAGCGAAATCGCTGTCACACACAGGTACAAGCAGGTTGGGTGGCTAAAGCTTAATAACACCCTTTAGCAGTTTTAAAATCACTGTAAACCATGGCCTATTGGGGCTTTTTGCTTTGTTTGAACACTGTTCTGGACAGAAATACCCAGAGTAAACTCATTGTTTAGGTGCATCACTTGACTGGAAAAATCCTGATGAAATTACAACACACTGGACAAACTCCACACTTAATTATGGTAGGAGAATTACTTCAGTATTAAATACTTTGATCTAATTAATCAAAATCCGCTAATTGTTCATTTTAAAAGCCAAAACACAATAATCTTCATTTGAACTTTTGAAATTAGCTGTGGAAGCACAGGGCTAATTTATTTAACAACATCATCACACAATACAAGCTGCTGATGAGGTCCCGATGGTTCACGCAGATAAATGAAAATATCTGTGGTTGAAAATGGGCTTGAAAGCTCTGATGGTGTCTGGAGTTATATTTTCATTACTTTGGACGCTCTTGGCACTGTACGGCTTCCTGATTAGTGAGTTTTTTAATTTGCAATTTTTTGAGCACTAGGGGAAGAGAGGAGAGGGGAATTCTGCAGCCGAAGCCAATAATTAAGCTTGATCTCTACCCCCTGAACACACTGGACTATCAGACACAAGCAGAAGATCACGGTTAGCTTCTTGTTTAAAGAACAGGTTGAATATCCACTATAGGAGAAGAGTGGAAGCATCAGTCGTTTTAACAAGTGCCCCAAAACACCACATCTTTAGGTTTAAAGGACAAAGCTCTGTAGGAAACATAAAAGGAGTAAAGGAGGAGGATATATCAGATCATTGATTGACAGTGTCCACAAAAACACAAAGTCGAGGTGGATTCTTGCTCAACAAAACACTGGAACGAAACACAGGGGACAGCTTCTTGTTTCCCATTTAAAACCGTGGGTCACTGTTGATGTTATTCTGAAGCATGATCACAATTATTCCCTAACCTTTATCACGTATCTATTACTGTAACCATGACGACAAAGCAGCCCTAACTTTAAGTAATTATTCATTTTAACGCAAACCACAATGTTTCCCCAGTGGGGCAACTGTCTGATGGAGAGGGGCAAAAAAACCTTAAAGATCTGCTGATCAGATTCAAACTGTTTTATTACGTGACTCGGATTTGGAGGCACAGAGGAGCCAACTAATTTTCTAGCATGTAGGGCAGCCTATGCCACTGCATCATGGTTTCTCTATGCATGAGAAGAGCACCCAAGAGGGCACTTTATAATGTTTTATCTACCATAGTCACCCAAGAGGGCACTTTGCAGCATTTTGTAAGGCGTGATTGCCACCAGTGTTTTTCCCCCAACCTTAAATAAAAAAAGTACTTATTTTTACCCAACACATCCCTAAAACCCAGTTTTTTTTGAGGGCCTAAATCTAACCAAACCTTAATCTAGTGTTGCCACATAACTTGCGCTAATGATATTCCACAACAACACTTAAAACAAGATTTTAGCAGCCTTCATCTCTGTTTAAACATGATGACCTCCATCTGAATTTGTATGAATGAGTTGCAGATATAGGAGTTTCTCATCATTTCTTTGTCTTTTTTTTTTTTTTTTACTGTAAACTGTAACGACAGGATATTCAAGAATGCCATCTTACTGGTAAAGTGGCTGCAAAATCTATTGAGCTTTTAAGTGACTCCTGCAGACTTTTTAACGTCTTCCTGTCATTTTAGAGAGAGAGACAAGAGAGTAGACGCCTCCCTGGAAAAACAAAGAATTTAAGCATTTCAAGAGAAAGTGTCCAACAGCAGAAAGAAGATGGAGAAACAATAATAGTTAATTTTCTAATTTTCTGTGAGCAGCTCACTATCTACAATAAAGCAATTAAAGCTTACTCAAATTGAAATTTCACTCAATATCTACTCAGCCCTGTGCTGATGTGAGGATGGGTGAAGATCTTCAGTTCACAAAACACTCCCAGAGCTTCAGTGGAAAACAGCGGCACAGCCAAGTCCAGTACAATTAAAGTGAACAGTGACCAGTTTTAAAATGTAAAAAAAAGAACACAAAAAAAACACAACATGTCTCCATACTACTCATGTGATGTAATCCAGGTGTCCGTAAGCTGTGACATTACAATTTGACCCAAGAAGACGCCATTTACATCATGTTTTTAGCCTAAATGTCAACTGAAACCCTCTCAGACCTGATCCGCATCTGAGTCGCTTCCAGACAGCATGTAAACACAGGTGTAAAAGTATCGCAAGATCTTGTATATCTCGCGTTGCACCGCTTGGGCAAGAGCCTGTATATCCAGCTCAGGCGTGTGCATGAGACAAATAATTGTTTGATCCCACTGAATTGTCATGGATGAATTGCACATATATTTGTCAATTAAAAAAAATGATTTTACAAGTAAAGAAAGTTGCAATTCAGTGAATTTTGTTGTTGTTTGAAAACACTGTATTCCATTGTCCATTGCCAGTTGTTGAAATGTTCAAATATGTGTTGAATAAATGACTCATTTATAACAGCATATTGTGTGGTAACATTTTTAGCACTGATTCACTGTACGGCCCTTTGAAATCTATGCGACGGCTTTTTGAAATTCTCAGTTGTGTTATTTCCAGCCATGATTATGTGAGCACAGATACTACAGAGCCCACCTTAATGCTGTCATTAGTCTGTCACTGGCCCACACTGGGCCCCCGTCAAAACAGACAGTTGGTCACCAGCCCCCATTAAAAGACACTTGCCAACCAGCCGGCAAAAAAAAAAAAAAAAAAATCGCACAACATACACGCCAGTACAGATATAGACAGACATAGCTGTTCATCATCATTGCATTTTTCCTCATGCATCCACAGAGGCAGCCCACAATTTGGGAAAACCCTCGAAAACAAAGCAGAACATTAAATGACTTTGACTCTTGTTGGGGATTCATGTTCTGTTGACTGACTGATTAAATAAGTGACTGATTATTTCAGCTCAGAATCCATGGACGCTTTGATGAATTACACATATATGTACAGATGTTTCTAACATTGTAAACAAAAAGACAATTCAATGCAAGACACTGTAACATTACAATGTTATACAAGCTCCACAAAGATAAGATGTATTTCAGGGCTGTTGCACTACACTGCATTGAATAATTCAGATGTATCTTATAAACTGAAACATTCTGATTGGTTAAGAAGGTACATTCAGAAACCTAGACCTCTCACCTGTGTGTATAAAATCAACTACAACTGTTTTTTTCTCTATTTGACTGATTATATGAATTCAGTTTCACACTGGCATCAGTATTAAAGGAAAATGAAACTAGTCTGGTATTCCACACATCCTCAGCTCAGTTCTGTCTTATCTATTATTTATTATTATTTAAATCACAGGCAGGGTGGAAGGAGGAATAGCACCTAAATACCAGTGATGGAGGTTAGCAGATAAAGTGACACAGTTGGCCATAACAAGGCTATTTCAGTCGGCAAGACAGTTCATTTTCTCCGTAAATGTTTCATTCCACAATTCATCTCTGACACATAAATTGTATTTGAGCCGGATCTTCCAAGGGCTAAAGTGAAGTCCCTCCTCTGCAATGTTAAATGACCTCTGGAACAATTTGATTATGATGTCTTGCTGACAGACAGATTTATCACGGCAGTGGAGCCATGTAATGGATATGAGCACAGCTCTGGTGACAGGAGAGAAGACGGTGGGAGTGAGGGATGAGGGATAGAGGAGTGGAAGCAGCAGAGAATGGACTCTGAAGCCTGGCTAAGTAATCCATTTACATGTGTGTCATATGATAAATAAATGACAAATGGCTCTTCTTTGCGTAGCCCTAGTAAACGTGACTTATTGTTTTAAAATACCAGCGGCATGTTAACTTCACTCAGAGCAAATGGATCCAGGAGGAGCAGTTTTACCACAAAACTGTGTAAACACTGATTACATTTATGACCCCGTTTGAAGCCTGAGTGCCACACATCACTCCTGGTAAGTTGCTTTACTGATATTACCAATTATATTCCGGCTTGGCAGGTCTAATGAAGCTGGATGTGTTTGCTTTTGCTGCAGCCTGTAAGCTTGACACATTGTTAACAGTGTTGACATCTCTGCAGACACTGCACAGGGGACTTAAAGGCCGGATGAGCCACAATTCAACACTGCGGGCCAACAACAAAACAAGCATTTTCAAAATGTCACCACTGAGGCTTAACTCCTCTACATTCACCGCGTCTTTCTGTCTTCAGCGATTGTCTGTCAGCACTTGGCTGAACTCCAGAACACCACGTACAATGGAAATACAGGGACGACTGACTCCTGTGACATTTGTTTGGAGACCTGTGTGATGTCTGGAGTCTTTCCGCAATGGATGGAGGACCTGTGTTAACTGTGCCACTGATGGAGACCTCTTCCAGGCAACAAGTGCTGACATTATTCTTCTGCCTGCGCTTTTCTATCAATCACGGGTTTTTTTGTTTCCACGGAGACCGCGGAGGACAAAGGTGAGTTGAGGAGGGGGAGCGTGTAAGGACAGCTTATCTGTCAGAAAGTGCATCAGGACAGGAGAAATAATTTGACTGGCCCTGACAGACCTTTCACTTTGCCTTTCTCTGACATAGGCTGCTGTCAGGCTGACAGCAGATTTGTTTCCTTGTGGCAGGCTGAGGAGAAGTCGCTGACAGACCACTGGCATACGGAACGGAAATGGGTTATGATATCAAGACGAAAGTAGTTCTGAACAATTAATCTGAGGTTTTTCGAAATCATAATATTGCCTGCTGCAATTTTAAAGTGAAACAAGGCACAATAACTTGTTAATCTGTTAATTTGTTGCAATTTATTAAAGGCAAAATGTGTGACAAAATACCATTTTAAATAAAATATTGTCATGCCACAGTAATGTCTCGGCCTACATATCATATTCAACAGACTTAAAGAAGAAATATGTAATATATTTACTGTAATAAATCATAAAATGACCATGATGTGTCATCAAACATTTAAGGAAACACTTTAACTTGAAATACTGGCTTCTCTGACAGTACTAGAGAGCCATTCTGGTCTGGTGGAAGGCAGGCAGCCACTGAAACTCCAGAGTGTGTATTTTCAGAGCAGTGGGCTTTTTATTTTCAGGATAACAGTTTTACTTTGACAGACAATTGATAGTTATAAATAGCTGATCAACTTACAGCTCGTCATCATGTGTTATTGTCAGATTATAGTGTTGGACTCCTGCAGCCTGCCTGAGCTTCCTGGAGTCTGGGAAGGGAGTCTTACTTCAAGCATAGATGGAATATTAAATAGGACTTCAACCTATTTAATATGTTTATGGGTCCAACTCACTATTTGGGCTGCTGTACTCATTTGTGGAAAAGCAATTGTAAGAAACTGCTCCTTTAAAAAAAAAAAAAAATCTTATAAATCTGCCCACAATCATTTTAGTGTGTTTTCAATGAAAATGAGGATAATGGTTTATCATTCCCATTATATTGCAAATCATACTTCAATTGATTATCAAAATCAAATAAAAATAATCACAAACAAACTTTTTCACTAGACAAAGCTGTGAATGTTCTACTAAGCAGATGAAAATGCTTTTCATTTTCCTTTGTCTACAAAGGGCAAAGGCATATTCCATATTCCATATCCATATATAGCTACACAGCTAAGAAAAAATAGAAACACCATTGTTTATTCTGAAGTCCAGATGGGAGGAGAGACTGGGCGTTTCATTAAGATGCAAATAAAATCATAGAAAAACACGGAATAATGCAATCTACCCTCAGGCCACAAACAACAAATCCATAGACTGATATGTGCTACAAGGCAATATGTGAACATGGCGCACAGTGTAAGGCAACACACGGATGTTACAGGCATGAACTGTAGGTTTGACACGGATAAACTCCACTGACCTCAAGTCAAACTACTAACCAGCAGCTTTAAAAAAAAAAAAAAAAAACAGTTCGCACTTAATTATTTAAACTCACCGACGAAACGTCCACGTCAGAGCAGCCACGCCGCCTCCTGCACCAAATCCTGTTTGTTTTCTATCCACTTTATCCACTGAAATCCGTGCTGCAACCAAATATCCCTTTTCTTTGTCACTTGAAATAAGTTCCGTGGGGTTTTATAGTGCAGGATTCAGGCATGCGTTCAGTTTCCTCCTGCAGTTGTCCTTCAGCTCTTCAACACTTCTCAAAAGTGCCAAAGTGACCCGCTGCTAACACTAATTTGTCGATACAGGTGCGCTTGCGTCACGACTCCTCCCCTTTTTTGGGTGGTAGCAGCGTCCCTCCAGTTTGACTGTAGGTATGTGCAAATTGTGACGTTTTGACCAATTTAATAAAAATACTGTATTGCTTTTCAGCTTTTAGGAGTCCAAATCATGTCCACAGTCAGGTAAACAATTATCTTGTCATTTAGAGAAAAATAAAGATATATGAATTGTGTCATTCTATCCTCTTGAAAAGTATTGCAGTGATTCCCAAAGTGTGGGCCTCGGCCCACTGGTAGGCCATGAAGGCCCTGCAGGTGGTGCCTTGACTGGTCATGAAAAATAAATAAATGCAACGTTTTTGAGTTTCAGTTTTGTTAGAAGGTTTGAACTTATAAAATATTTATGATGATTTATATTTTTAAGTAGTAATCAGAACAGATAAAACAAATCCATGGGATATAAATTACTTATTTTTCATTTTCCTGACCTCTTTTATCACATATTTAGTGACCTGCCACATTAAGGCCGAAATGTATTTTATATTTCGTCATTGGTATGATTAGTTTCATGTTTTGATCAGGGTTGTGATTAAAGGTTTTGGTGGGCTGCAGAAGATTTTCAGATTGCAAATTAGGCTGTGGCATTCTCAAGTTTTGGAATGGCAGCATTATATATAATCTCCGGATAATGTATTTCTGATTTGTCACTTTTTATGTCGTTAAGACAATTTATCTTGCTGTTTTGGTGGACTCATGTTACTATAAACTAATTGCTGAACCTGGTGGTGACGTGGAATCGCTGGCTATGTGATATTATACTGTATATACTGTCCAACTGCTTTTAAACCCAGTGTCGGAAACTGGAAATTAAGATAACACTTAAATCCACTAACTGATATTTTCTATTCACACTGGAAGAAATGAGCAATGTGAAATGTTTTGCACATTGTGATGACTGCTCTGCAACACCTTCAGCTCCATGGTGTGTTTTAGCATCTTTCAACTGTGCCAACGACAACTAGTCTGGACTAGTTAGCAACTACCAAGTGAACACAGTGGAACATTTAACCACTGAAGAGACGTATATTTCACTCAACAGTTGGTGGAGACCAAAAACAGAGCTAAAAGGAGAGTCAGTACTGCACTTACATCTGCCAGGTGGCCAAAAACACAATGCTAATGTTCATGTCTGTTGGAGTCAAGAGGCAATTGTTTTCTAACACATTCACCACAGCAACTTTATAAGGTGATAATATGTCACTTAAAGGGACAGTGCATAAGATTTAGTGGCATCTAGCGGTGAGGTTGCAGATTGCACACATCACCCTCCCCTTCCAAGTGTGTAGGAGAACCAACAGTGGCTGCAAAACTCACAAAAAATGCAGAAAACCATATCTAGAGCCTTCCGGGCTGCTGTATATACATGGCTGTGCAATGACCGCCTCCATGGAGGAGGACCCACACCTTCTGTAGATATAAATGGCTTTCTCTAAGATAACAAAAACACAATATGTCTTATTTTGAGGGGATTATACACCAATGAAAATATGAATATTATATTAAATTTCTGCCATACTCTGCCAATAAATCCCTGTAAATCTTAGACACTGGACATTTAAGGTGGGATCAAGTACAACAAATAAACATGGGAGCAACTGACCAAAAGTGATGATATTCACGAGAGTTGATGGTAAGACCACAAATACGATTAACTCTTATTCACTGAGATTCCTGTAGCTACCTTTAACTAGAATAAATAAGCAACACAACATCTAAAAAAAAGAGTTCACATCATAACTCATGTGCCATGTGTATAAAAGAGTTTTGAAATGAATCACAGCAACCTGTAATAGTCAGTCAATTAGTCATGAATCAGGGCAGCACTTAGCTCTGTCAGGATCACCTGATGGATTTTGCCAGTGCCACTGCAATATAAAGAAAATGAGCGAATGAGTAAGTCAAAAAGAGAGCTTAAAAAGTTGAAATGAACAGCATTTTTTATGCTTGAATCGGAGTTATTTCATGTCTTTGATGGCATCACTGTTAATCAAAATACTTGAAGTCATCAGCCACATATTCATTAATGTTATCTACAGCAGGGGGGTGGAAGTTTAATCACCCTGCTTTCTAAGCACATGCCTCTAGTTTCTGCAATGCATGTCATTACATTTTAATGTTAATGAAATATTAAATTTTACGTTGGAAATCTTCTTACATGGGTTGCTGTTGTTACCTTAATAAATCATCATCATTAATCTTCTATTGAGCAAGGCTGCATTTGAGTGAACGTCTCCAGAGATGATGGTAATGACTTTAACTGAGAAAAATGTTGCTGTCATCAATACATGCTCTCACGAGGAGTAAACACACACACACACACACACACACACACACACACAACTGATGGATTTTTTTCTTCAAACAACTTTCACATCGCCAGTCTTTTTATTTATATTGACCATGTATTTTAGCAGTTTATTTACTCCCCCAACCACTGCTGCTGCCGCTGCTCCAGAGCCATCACTCAAACATAAAACAGCTTCATATGAACACATCTCAGCAAATTTAATGACTGGTATGATGCAAGTGTTTTGCCTCTTTTGCACAGGACTTTCACACATTTCTCGCATTGACAGTTTTGTGGGCTTTTTCGGATAAATCTGATTAAATTACTTAACCACTGAAGTGAAACTTGCAGTTGATACACTGCCGTCAGCGTTAATTATTGTATGTTTGTTGAATGGCTCTAGATTTTAACGGCATGACAGTTTTTCATGACGTGGGCCTCACGCCTGAAGTATGCGGACTACTTTCCTTTACAGAGGCGTATACAATTACTTTATTAACACGGTTCAGTTAATCACCTCCTAAATTAAATTACTGTACACTCTGAAGTCTACAATCCAGTGATCAAAATGGCCCTTGAAGATCCTACATTTGCACTTCATTATACAAGTTAAAACAACCATTTAAAGTAAATTTCCTCTTGATGTTTCTCTTGTTGTTTCTTGCTTGTATTCCCTCGGCGTTTTCGCTTCTAAGAGCCAACAGAGAGACTGCTGACAAGGCATCTGGCCCAGATTTGGCTTCCCCATGCAGCAGTATGATCAATAGATTGCGATTCATGAGAACCAGTGAACAGCAGTGTGGAACAGCACCCTCTTCACCCTCCCACAATTGCCCGTCTAGGGAGAATCAGTCAGTTAAGTTCAAAAGAAAATGTACAAGAGATTGATTAAGCAGGCAGAAGTGGGCCTTTCAGCACTATCACAGGTCACATCACCACCATACTCCACAAACACTGGAGTCAATGCGGCAGAGTGGGGGCCACAACACTTAATCTTCTCAGAGGCAGGGCAGTTCTTGGAGGAAATGTGTAACCAGCGGCACGCACCAAACAAAATATGTGGTGTGCTCACAAAAGCCAATTGAACTGCTGTTGAATAAAGAGCTGTGAGCAAATTCCAGCGTGTTCACTGAGAATTTCTGTCAGTCTGGACTCTCACCTGTTTGGATTCAGAGCTAACAGATCCACAGAGGATGCCATCTCCACCACCCTCCACAACACCTACATCAGAATTCTGTTTGTTGATTTCAGCTCAGCATTCAACACAATCTCTCTCATGAAGCTGTGAGGCAAACTGAACACTCTGGGTCTGAGTACCACACTCTGCATTTAGATGTTGGACTTCCTCTCAGACAGACCCCAGACAGTTTGGATTGTCTCACCTTGCCCACTCTGCTGCATAATATCGGAGGCCCGCAGGGCTGCGTGTTCAGCCCTTTCCTGTTCATGCTGTACACTCATGACTGCAACTCGTGACATGGAGAGAACTCTATTGTAAATTTCTGAGATGACACTACCATCATCGGCTGGATTTCAAACAGCCACAGGACTTTATATCAGAAGGAAATCACCTCCCAGCCAGAAATCACAGAGACCCTGTCATGGACATCACATGTGTCAACTCTAGTAAAGAAGGCACAGAAACATATGTAATTATTAAACTTAAAGAAACAGATAAGTGACTAAAAACATACTGATTGGAAACATCACAAACTGGAATAGAATATACATGGCCCAGCACAGGAAGACTCTTCAGCTGGTTTAGGTTCTGTTCAGACCAAAGATTCAGAATGAGACAAGCTGAAACTTCTGTACTTTAGCTGTAATTCGATGTAATTTGTAACATCTGAAAATATAAATGAGCACAGTGATAGTTACTTGTTATGAAATATGAAGGTTACAGAGAGAGTTACTCACCACACTTGTATTTCTAGTTTTGTTAAATGGCAAAAACATAAAAGTGTGTGCTGGTTGTGTGCCATCAGCAAGCTTGAGTCAAGCTGAGACATGCCGGATCACACTGCTGCAACTTTTCCCTACAAAGCTCTAAAATGCTTTTGTCTCAGTGTGACTCTTTGGTCTGAAGTGGGCTTAAAACCACCCAGAACATCACTGGTACTAGATCTGGGTATTGTTATTGAAATACCCAGTGCCAAGTAGTATCAAAACCTGCATTCAATCCATTTGGTACCCAGATTCTGACAAAAAATACTAGTTATATGGTTTTGCTTGCAGCCAATCACCACAAGTGTTTTTCATAAAGAAGAACCCTTGAATAAAGGAATGAACGAAGTACTCCATTAGGATCCATATCATTTTAAGGGTACTGGTATAGCTGCTGCCCCTGGTTGGTATCCATATACTGAGCATCATTGATATCGGGGTTGTGAGACACCTCCTGCTGTCTGGAAAGAGATACAGAAGTATCTGCTGTTGTACCACCAGCCTGAAGAGCAGCTCCTTCCCTCAGGTTTAATTCATCCTCAGTGCTCCTCCACGTAAAAGAGTTCTATATTTTTTGTCTCTTATCTTATTAATTAATCGAAGAGGCAGCTACACTGAAATCTCTCTATGCAACACTGTCGTATGATAATAAATAAGTCTCTTGTGTCTGGCACTTCAGACACATTGTGATCATTGACCAGGTTGTATTTCCTCTTCAAACAAATTGGATTTAACAGAGTCAGGTTCATGGACTGTTTTCTGTGATACTGTCGCACATTTCCTCCCTGTGTGTTTGCAAGGGAATCGGTAATGTTGACTACAGGTTTGAAAAATTGTCTACATCAGGATTCAGCTTGTCTGTCCATTGAACTGGTTACAGGTTATGATACAAAGGGCCCAGGCTCACACACTAATAATAATATCCCCTCCAGCCATACATGTACTTCAACAAACATAAGCAAGGAGCTGGGAGAATTATTTATGGTTCTGGGGGCATTACACCACAAAGTCAGAGTGTATCTTTACAGTATCTGTATGTGTAATACGCCTCTGAAACATAATTTGTCTCCAGCATTTGTTCACTTAAAATAGTCACAGTTTTATGCAACTACTGCTTGTTATTGCATTGTTATCCTTAACTATTGCACTACTGCTTCCTCAGTCAAAACAAAACATCTGAGGTGACGCAAAAACAAGACAATTAGAATAGAGCCGGCAACTTTAAGTATTTTTTGTTTCTGCTCAGGCTGTGGAACAAGATGCTGCCAACCTGCTCACCGTATTCTTGAGCAAATAGAGATCCTCCAGCAGCACCAGACATCAGACGTAACCTGCCCCGCCACGAACTGACTGTGTCTTGTCCAACGTAGCTTTGGCTCTGTGTGTTTCATCCAACTGCTTAAGCAGAAGGCAAATTGGGAGTAGTGGCTTTATCTAATTAAGAGACTGTATCATTAACAGGCGGTTCGTTTGGCAGTAACCCCCTGATTTATGTGGCTAAGACGAACAGAGACTTGTGCCAAGAATATCTGTCTGACAGTAACAAAGCAGCTGCAGAGCAAGATGATACAAGAAGAGGAAAATGGAAGTATGAACATTTTATTATGTATGTGTTTTGTGCTGTTTTTAGCTTCCCTTGCAGTGTGGCTCCAGGCAATGTTGGCCAGCCAGACCACCACTTTGGTTCAGAAATTAAATATCACAGCAACTATTTTTGATGGATTATCACGATATTCACGGTCGTCAGAGGATGAATCCTAATAATTGGTGATCCCTAAACTTCTCATCTAGCATCACCATCAAGTCAACATTTTGACCAGTTCTTTAGTTTAAGCCCAAATAACATTCCCATCAGCCTCAGCTGTAAATGGTCTTCATGTTAGCATGCTAACATGCTAAACTACAGGAAGATGATGAACATGGTAAACATCCTACTAAACACAAGTTTGTTAGCACTGTCTTTGTTAGCATTCAAAGTGCCAACAACTGACTGTAAAATGTATGGGTCCTGCCCATACATCTGGCCAACTCAATCGCGAGCAGAGCCCAGCTGTCAATGATGATGTGAAATATAACATAAAAATAACTTACTAAAACCAAACTAATGAGAAAAATGAACACTTGAAGATATATCATCCCAATGTTTGGGTAAAATATTTGGTATGATTTTTTTTTAGTAGTAACATAGAGGGAGCAGGATTTTTGACCTGTACTGCAGCCAGCCACCAGGAGGCGATAAGGATGTTTTGACTTCACTTATGGGGAGCTGTCATGTTGTGCATCTTTTAATGGCATGGACATAAATATTTAGTAGCAGCCAGTCGATTTGAGCTCATGGGCATAGAACAACATCTGATAAACCTTATCAGAAAAACTATGATCAAGGAAAATAAATAATCCACTTTATTTAAATAATAGAAGATTCTGTGAATTAAGTCTGATATACTGTATACTTTAATATGATATAAAAAAATTGTCTTGGATCCAGATGCTGCAGACATATAGCTGCCTTTATATTAATAGTATGAAAACCACAAATCAAAACAATTTTAAAAAGGCAGCAAATGAGCAACACAAGTCTAAGTCATTGGCGAAGAAACTCATAAAAAAGGATTCCAGTTCAATTTTAGTGAAATAAAGGTCAGCATGATAGCATTAGCAAACTCCTGTTTGTTTATGCCCTCTGCATACATCATATTAATCTGACTTTGTTTCACTCTGTTTTTCTCCCCTGGTCATCCATGGCCTGGCTAATGGAAGAAATGATATCTGCTCTTTGATACCATCTTTAAACAAACAGTTTTACAACTCTTTTTTTTTATCTGTATATGATTTAAAACAAACAAAACATCTTGGAAATATATAGTACATCCTGTAAAATGTTAGTTCCCCCAGTGAGCAGTGCTGAAAACTGTCTGTCCCTGGGTGAACCTAATTTCTAAGTGGTAGATCAAGTCAATTTTATGTATACAGCCCTCAGATAACAAATTTGCCTTAAGGGGGTGTACAATCTATATAGCATACCCCTGGGGAAAAAATGAGTTTGAATTTTTATCAGATTCCAAAACCCTGCACAATGAACAAGACTTTACAGCTCTGGAAAGTTATCACGGCAATAAACATTTTATCCTCCATTTTGGTGATTGTGAAGTTAAGATGCTTTGAAAGTAACCATATTTCACCTGAACTTTTTTCAGAATATGTTGCCTCCTCTTGTTATATGTTACCACAGTCTGTTTAATGTCTATTTGTCTATTATTAATGAGTGTAGCCACAGGGAAGGCAAATAACCTGTGCGAAAAAATGTGAAGTTTAAATATAAAAGTTTGCATTTCCAACCTGCAAGTGCTTCAGGCTGCTCTGGCAAACCCCAGACACAAGGGCTGATGCAGGTAGCTTAAAGGGATTCACTCTCTGATCTCTGCTCAGAAGAGATGGTGCAGGATGGGTGATGCCTTATGGGTTGTCTTGGCTGGCATGCTGGGAGAATTCACAGAATCATTCACTAGCTGACGTGATTTCAATATGTCATGTATCTCATGAAAAGCGTGACGTACATAACAAAAATAAGAAAATTGAAAATATGATGAGTTATACACATGCTCTGAGACAGTAAATGTTGAATTTGCACATGGTTGCACCTCTATCATGTGCCTCGGCTTCATGAACCAGCTCAAACTGAGCAAGATTGGTCTCCTTCTCTTGTCAGAAAGTGGTCCAAAGGGAGCTCACTCGGGGAGTTGTAGTGGAGAGCCTCTTGTGAACCAAAGCTGGGAGGTTTGAGATGAAAGGTCAGCAGATTGCAGGAGGTTGCAGCATGAAAGGAAGAGCTCAAGACAGTTCAGACCCACTCTAACACCCACAATGAACTTCAACCACTGTCCATTCCAGAGCAGTGCACTGGGACAGGCAATCTGGACAAGTTATTTTGTCAGTCATGATAAGACCTTCAAAAAAAACATCTTATATCCACTTAACTTTACTGTCTGAAGACACAATTCAGCTGCAGGCAGGAATGATATCTTCATTGTGTCACTTCACCTGTTTAATGGCCTCATAGTAGTACGTCATACTGAATACTACACTGTAACAAATTGCTGTAAACTGTTGTAAATTAATAGTTAATGCAGTTGCTTAACCATAACAGTGGATAACCATATTTTTTCGGCATAGTGCAGCAATTTCTGTCAAGCAGTAGAAATATGTGCTATCATGCCCTTACAAGTCTGCAGTCACAATCCATCAACATCATACTGATGATTAGACTGAAGCTTCTGTCATGATAATAACAGTTTTTTTATTAATCAAACTGCTCATTTTTTTAATATAAATGTTCCACATATTACTCTTACAAAGACACACAATTTTTAATAAAATACAGATGTATTTTATTGAAATGTGTGTCCTCCCAAGATGTGCAAAACTCTCGTGAGATTTGTGTGTGTTGTTTCATCATTGTACACTTCATATAAACTCAATATGTGTTATAATGTGATATGGGTTGGTTAGGGACAGACATCTGGTCTCTCTCTCTCTCTCTCTCTCTCTCTCTCTCTCTCTCTCTCTCTCTCTGTCCCTCTCTCTCTCTCTCTGGGGTTCCCTTTTAGACACAACCAGTAACGAGGGTTGTGATGTGTAACCTCATTTTGTGATTTCAAGAACACACCATGCAGCACTGAGTGTACCAGCCAGTGCGCTGCTGGTTGTTTGAATCATATATCTGTCTGCGTTCATGCAGAGGAGTGATACTACATAAAGGTCCACTTTTGCTCCTTGTTGTTCCACATGTTCATTTGTTCTTTTCATTTTCTCTAGTATTTGGGTTATCACAATGTCTTTTTGTCTAAAGAGGAAAGAAAACAGATTCACACGAATCAATATACATACAGTATATTCGTTGCTGTGTGTCTCCCTTTGGTGCATCGTCTCTGCGCAGAACCACAGGCCCTCAGAGAGTTCAACTGCTTTCAATTCCTACAAAGCCTCCAGACAGGCTTTTGCTTTCCATTTTCTGTCTGTTCTCCCCAGCGCTCTCAGTTGCCCCGTCTTTCTGTGTGAGTAAATGAATTCCCCCCTGATGGTAGAGGATGTGATGTGAGAGCAGCGATCGGGGCACTTTAATCTCAGAGATCCATCCTGGAGGTTTGTGCCCCGCCTCGTCACTCTCTGTTCAAACACTGAACTTCCCCACCAAGACGACAAGGATTACAGCACAGCCATTCACTCTCTCGTTCTCGTCTCGCTCCATCTCCCACCCTTTAATGCTCTCGCTCTTTATATCTCTCTCCATCTCCCTCATATCAGTACCTTTTTTAAAACACAGAGGCGTTAAACTTTATGTGAATGTCTGCACCTCAGACGCAAAGGCCACTGATATAATGTTTGCACAGAAATGCCTCTCTCCTGATGTGATGATGAACAATACTGCACACACACACACACACACTCGTCACCAACAATCATGATGTGCACATTTCACCGAGTGTATAAAACAATACAAACAACTGGAGATCTGATTATTAGCACTGTGCACAAAACGCTGTTTTGATGTCATTTTGAAAAATGAAATCAGTGAGAACCATGACAAACGAGGTAACAGGAGTGCAGCACTCAAATAAAACCCCATGAGCTGTGAAATTATGTTTTCAGACATCTGCACCATCTAAATGAGACAGATAGAGAAAACTGTTTATGAATAAGATGCTACAATCAAAACCCCTGTGTGGATTTGTGTGTCCATGCATCGGTATGTTTAACTTATGGTATGTTAAGCGTGAATATGAATATTCAGATGATTTGGAATGTATACACTGAGATAAAAATTACAATTCATCTGTGAAACCAAGTATTTACACTATACAACCAAACTTTTCTTATGAATTTTGGTAAAGACATTGCCCTTACCTGTTTTAAAGGTTATATAAAAGGGATTCTGCACATTAATTAGGGGCAGTTCAGCCCAAAATCAAACATTTTATCCATCTATATAGTTTTGGTGTGAGCTGCAGAGTTTTGGAGATATCCACCAGAGAGATGTCTGCCTTCTCTCAAATATAATGGAACTACATGGCACTCAGCTTATGATGCTGGGGAAAAAAAAGAAAAAGAAAGAAAGAAAGAAGAAACTGAAAAACTCAACAGCAATGTCTCTTCCCACAAATCATGAACTGGTTACTCAAGATAATCCATTAAACTTGTTTTGTTTTGCTTTTTATGTAGACTCTGCTTGTAATGTGACTAGTAATGTTTCATCCCACGCATGAGCCTTTATATAATATTTGTATATACTATATCGAAACTGTATCAATCCAAAATTGGGTGGGTGTAGTTTGGTAAAAACAGCATTATGTTGAGTAACAAGGTCATGTTTTCATTACTGTTGTCGAGCCAAGTGCCACCTCATTCCATTATCTTGAAGAGAAGGCAGACATCTCTACCGCCTATAACTCCAAAACTCTGCCACTCACACCAAGACAATATAGAAGAATAAATAGGAAAAAATATGTATTTTTGATTTCGAGGTGAACTGTCCCTTTAATATAGGAGCAAATAAGTATTTGCTATGGATATAGTGTAGTTATGGTGTCCTGAGCAGAGTAATGAGTAAGTGGAGTCAGGTAGGGCTGACACCCTCTGGTCAGATGGTCGAATGGTTGGTCGCTGTGCTCATGTCCAACCAAATTGTTATTGGTCAGACAGTCAGTGGCGTTCTTCCTCTTGCTGGGGGCGGGACATATGCAGATCTGATGTATTTTATTTTTGAGGGACAGGCTGTTTACTGAACATTTACTGGCTCCAAACTAATCAACACCATGTGAAAGTACAAACACAAATCACTATATCAGCCTCCGGCCTCAGAGGACAGAAGAGCTGAGAGGATAAAAACTTTACATGCTGATGTATGTTACACTAAAAAGAAATGGCCGTGTAACTTTGATTAGCACCTGTTTAGGGTAGCAGGTAGAGTGAACTCACTGTTTTGTGGCTGATAGTTAATCTACAGATAATGTGCAGGTTTCTTCCTCATAGACAAATTGATTGGTGGAAGAATTAGTAGAATTTTAGTTGACCAATATTTTCCTGATTACAGCCCCAGAGTGTTTAGAGTTATAGGGGGTTATAATTCCTTTTTTTCTCTTTCCTTTTCCACAAATTCTTAGGATCCGTTTTCACTGATAAATAATAATGAGAACTGGTTAGGCTGTCTGTTATTGAAATGACGTCACTGTGAGGCGCACATGCGTCCACTGGAGACACACTACAGCTTCACCAACCTCCACCTGAGGCATTAAGGCTAGTATCTGATACTTGCAAGTAAAACCCACAGACCTGACGAGGCCTAAAAGAGTCTGGTGGGCTGACACGCCTATTTGTTATGGACTGAGTCGCTGGCGCTCCAGTGCTACGTCTGGGGGCTGTGAATGACATACGAGGAAACTTTAAGAATATATGCTCCATCTGTCTGTCAGGAGCAACAAGGGGTGTAGCTGGACTAAACCCAAGAATCCACCTGTTTGAAATGAGGCTTTATTAGGGCCCGAGCACCCGAGGGTGCGTATCGCCAAACGGCGTTGCCCTGAGAGCCTGGCAAAGGTTGATGTTTCACCAAAACACAGGAAGTGGCCGTAACTTCCACGTACTTGGTTGAATCTGACTGAAACGTCACATGTTTGTTAAAGGTCCAGGCCTGAACATATGGTATGAGTTTTGTTGATGGGCGGCTTAGCCACGGCCTTTAAAGTGCAGCATCCCCAATAGCAAGTTTCGCTGACATACACGAAAATCAGTATGCATATGTATGACACCCAGACACACAAAAAAGCCTCTTGGATGCATAGGCCAAACCCAACAGGAAGTCAGCCATTTTGAATTTCGTGGCCATTTTTGGCACCTCTGAGTGAAATGTAACATCAATCCAACTGAACTTAGTTTACTCATTTTATTTTGTGGTATTTTATAATAATTTTAACATGTATGTTTTATCATAATTCAGCCTTAGAGATGAGGCTGTTTAGTATTTCTGTGCTTGGATGAAATTCCTGTCAGGATATAGGACGTTTTTGATTACAGCAATTTGATCAAACACAACTGAGTAAAAGAAACACTGTAACATTTAAAGTTCTCACACTTGTTAAAAAAAAGATGATAAAATATGAAAATTATCTAATAAGTACAACATAAATAAAAAAAAATGTTGTTGTTGTCACAGACTGTTTTCTGCCCACAACAGAAGTGAACCGCACTGAAGGTGAATACAGAAACATCGAATTATATTTAAAAGAACTCTCGAGGTGCTGAGGGTGCTGCGAGTGGGCGGATTCTGTGATTAATGCTCAGGTAAGAGGTGACAGAAAGGGGAAATGTCTATTTTCAAAACAATTTCAATAACTCACTGACAAGCATTAAAAGTAGCGCTGTGTTGTGCACAGCTTCAGATCTCTTTGTCCTCTCCTCATCCTCCTCTTAGTCACGTATTGCGGCGTCCTCGCTGTAGGACAGCAACACCTGATTAATGTGTAGCTGAAATTAACAGCTCTCTTAGTCTGAGAGCTAATAATAAAAAATCATCACACCTACATCTGAAGTTATTATATTTTTTGCTTGGGGGCAAGTATGTTATTAACACAGAAGCCATCAATATACTGGGTGTGTGTTGTACTGTGAGATAACAGCTGACGCTCTCTGTTTCTGAGCACATGTAATTGTTTTTTTCATGTTTATTTCATTTTTTTTTTACCACAGTGTATTTACATAATCCCAAAATTTACATACAATTAGATAAATCAGCCATTATGAAACCAAGTGAGTAACATTGCAGCACTTTCAGAGGGAGATGGAGCAGCATTAATTAAGATACACTTAATTATGTTGGGCATAGCCTCACTTTAACTGCTGCTATGAGTAATGCAGACTGATAATGAATAAACCCCTCAAAGCACTTTACCTCTCAGAGCGCCTGTTATCAGGAAACGAGGCCCGCATCTGTGTGCAGAGCAACCTGTTGACACGATCTTGTTACATCAGGTGATGGAGTCATTTGGTTTCACCAGGTATGCGCCATTAGAGGGTGAAACAGCTATGAAACTGTGTAAAGCAGAAACAACAGCAGGAGTCAGAGCTCCCTCCCCTCAAAAAGGCCCAGAGTTGAAATGAACAAAGCAAACTTTGCCGACAAATATGAAGAGTGAGGGCGATGCTGGAGGAGAGACTGAGTGATGTTAAAACATAGGACCATTTGGCCGCAGATACATCTGCAGTTTAAATGGTAATCAGTAGAGGCCTATAGCTATAATGGGTCCCACTGCAAGGGGTTTTTTTATGGCAGGACATAAGATTGCAAACGAGCACACATGTGCATTTATTACAGGCCTCAAGCATGAGCAGGGTTGGGATGGTTACTTTAATAATTTATTTGATACAATTACCTGTTAAAATGTATTCTATAACTTAATCCAAGTAATACAATATTAAGTAATGCAAATTGACTGTGTTTCTTTCTGATTTGAAGACATAATAATGGCAAAATGTCCACCCGATGAAAGCATTTTACGCCTCAGTTCCAGCAACAGCCATGGCCACAGGCCTTATGTTTTCAGGTCACCCATCTGTCCATGTGTCCGTGGTATTCTTATGGATGGATATCACAAGAATGCTTTGATGGAATTTCTTCAAATTTTTCAGGCATGTCCACCTGGACTCAAGGATGAACTGATTAGATTTTGGGAGTCAAAGGTCACTGTGACCTCACAAAACATGTTTTTTGTTGTTGTTGTTGTTGTTGTTTTGCCATAACTCAAGATTTCATACATTAATTATGACAAAATGTCACACAAATATCTACAAGGGCAAAATGAAGAGGTAATAACATTTTATAACCAAAAGGTAAAAGTTCAACTTCACTGTGACATCGTAATGTTCTTCTCTCTGTCAGTCCTCTGTACTCCTCTGTACTAAAAATAGTGTCTAAATGGAGGCAGCATGTTTATAACTGGAAATTATTAACAGGAATCAACATGTCAATATAGTGATAAAAAATACACTTAATACCTTTTTATGAAATTCAGCTGGAACTTGTCTGTTTAGCAAGGCAAGGCGATACTTCTAGTTTCACTAGAGGCCATGATAATGAATTGCCATCTGTAGGATGAGCTGGTTTCACTCGAGACCAGAGTGGTGTTGCAATATGTGCGTGTGCACATAGTAGTGTATTGTTCTTTACTTTAAAATGTATTATATAATTGTAATCTTGCCAATATTTCAGATTTTTACGAAAAGTATCTGTAATCTGATTATGTCTTTTTTATCTGTAACTGCAATTAAATTCAGTTACCTTTCTGTACGGAAATGATGTAAATCCATTACATGTAATCTGTTACCGCCTCAGCCTGTAAAGAGATGCTCTGCCCTGTTTTATACAGGAAGGAGCAGAAACAACATGATGTTAGTTGTTTTCACTTAGCAGGCTGTTTTGTGTTTTTATTAAATGCATTCATCTCTTTTTCTCTTTCAGTTGAACCTTTCTTTTCTACGTCAACAATAATCTCTCTTCCAACAAATTTCACAATTTACCTGTTCACGCATGGAGGGTTTCACATATCAAACAGCTGAAATAGCTAATATGAGATACAGTTTCTGAATGTACAAATCTGTTGTTCAGCCTAGCAGTAATACAGTAGTTAACTTATGCTGTGAGGCTTTATGTGTACCACAACTCACACTCAGTGGAAGGACCAGTGTGTAGGATTTAGTGGCATCTAGCAGTGATCTTGCAGCAGAGGTCTGCAAGCTTGAGGGACAAGTTTAGGTCATTTTCTAAAAAAAAAAAAAAAGATATAAAAGGCTTGGGTTGTACTAGAGCTCATCTAACTTCTCTCTTTACATTTGGCTTCATGCAAGAACATTTTTGTATTCTTATCTTAATTCTCTTGATTGTTTTCATATGAATGGTTCATACGAACATGCCACACTCTGAACTTCAGGTATGTGTGCATGTGTGTGTGTATGAGACTTGTAAATTAGCATAAATGCCACCCCAATAACACTATATAAGGCTATGCATCCTGCCTCATATGTTTGTTCATGCAAATGGCATAGTAAAAGTATGGCAAAGAGTGAAAAGAAGAACTTTACGTGTTCAGAGTTTGAAGCCCTGCTTTCAGAGATCCAGAGTGCTGTTACTGCCATGTTAGCTGAGAGTCGGACTGTCACTGAAATAAAGAAGAAAAGTCTCGATATGGAAAGAAAAAAATGTCTCACCACTGCAAGGGGAAATTCATGACTACAACAGGAGGAGGAGGTCAAGAAGAAGCTTTCATCCCAGAGATGAAGGACAGCAACTTCAAAAACATGCATGATAAGATATACATCCAGCACACTTGACAGTAGTTAATAACACATCATTAAAGGAACAGTCATTAGTGAAAAACTTTGGTTTAGATAACAGCAGACTAACTGCACATGACTCCTTCAACAGATCTGGACCGCTTGCAAATTGTGTTTGTGACAGAAAATTCAAAATACAAAAAAATCGTTGAATCTGACAAGTTCTCCTAAATCACTCGTACTAACCACTTAAGAACAAATCTGTTCCTATGAGAGTTTCTTGCATGTGTCCCATTATGCTCACGTGCAGAGAACACTGTATGAAATACTCTACTATTGAACATAATCTAAAGATTCTACATACACATTTTATTCACACACATTTTATTCACGTGCATGTGACAGTAACTGTCATGTGTAATGTACGCTGACCTTGCAGAGCATCGAAGAGAAGATGGCGTGTGGGAGTTCCCAGATGTTTTCCATCCTTCAAGAACTCTACAGTGCTACAAACAATGAGGGTCATGCACAGTGCAAAGACAGGTAGGCATGTGTCTTTATTTCTGTATTTGCTGCTGCATCATGAAGCTTCACTGCATGCTCAAGCTTCTCTGTAATGAACAAACAGTATTAATATTTGTGTGCATAATTTTCAGTGGCACTGGTAGTTAAATAACCCCAGAGGGAGACATGCATTAGAGAGAGGGCTTGAACACTACAGCTTTCAAATACTCATGTCACTCTCCCCTTCCAAGCACATCGGAGAACCTACAGTGGCTAAAAATGTGCTGTGGGCTACTATAGAAACACAACGGGACAATATGTCAGACTCCATGCCCTCTGCAGATAAACGGCTCATTCTAAGCTAAGAAAAACACATTATACACTAATCAAACATATTTATGAATATTATATTCCATTTAGGAAATATTCAGCCTGTAAGTCCTAAACACTGGACCTTTCATCTTAAACACTGGACATTTAATGTTGCTTTAACTAGCTTCCAGAGAAATATTGTGATTAAACCAAGCATTTTCCATATTAGTGCATACATAACACATTTACAAAATATTAACAACAATACATGATATAAACACCTTTGATCATTTGAATAAATGTTAAAACAACTATGTATAAACTATGTATAACTATGCTAACTACCCCTGTAACCATGTATAACTATAATACATAAAACTCACTCACTTTACTTTGTTCTATTTCACATAAACCTTAAATAGACAGTGTTGTTGGGACATAGATGTCAAGGAAACAAAAGGAGCTAACAAAATTCTGAACTTATCAAAATATGATTTTCTATACCAGACTTGATCAAAACAACCCCAGAAAGTCCTTCGATATAAGTTGTGATGATGTGTTCATTCAGCAGCATGCTGTTGAATGAGAGACTAACAACTGATTTGAGACACATGGGCAGGGTGAAGAATCAGACTGGAGGACCGACTGGGACTGTCCAGAGGTTTGACTGAGTTTCCTCACCTCATCATCAGAGCAGAAGATATCCCCTAGTTGTCCATCACATCATGATTACTGAGGAGAAGTGAATGAGAAATAGAGAGAACGTGGTCCCTGATATAGAGCAAAATGGGCTCAACCTGATTAAACTGAGCATATAGATGCAAATTTTCAGTGGATAAGGAGATAAGTGAAGCCTAAAGAGCCCCATTAGAGGGGAATCTCAATGTGAAATAGAACAGTAAAGTGTCTTATTATCCCAATACATATGAAGTATTGAACATCTTTATCATTTACACATTCATTCCAAGTCCAATCCCACTCAGCATTGGCTGAGTTACTTTATTGCAGTCACACTTCTCTGCAGTCATCATCACACTCACAATGTACTCAACACTGAAATCCATACCATATTATGATGAAAAAAAAAACATCATATTAAATTATCTGCATGGAAGAGCTTTGTGAGATGTTGGAGTAGTTGTTCAATATTTTGAGAAATACAAACACTTACTTGCTTTCCACCGAGACTTAGATGAGAAGACTTCTCATCTAAGTCTCGCCAAATAAAATGCTGTTTTATTTACCTCAAACGTTGGAAATTGGAGCTGGAAATGACCACGCTTTTATTCCAATACAATTACTAATTATATGTTTAAAATGTTGTCAGTAAATTAATCCAAGTATCACAAAATGAAAGTACAGGATTACCTCAATTCCAAGTATGGTAAAATTGATTAGCCTACTATAATGTTTATGTTGGTTGTAGGTTTGTTAATAGTTTGTCCTGCTGTTTTGGTGGTTTTGGTGTCCTATCAATAGTGTTACAAACATGGAAGCAAACCTGAGCAGCTACGTCCTATCTAAATGCTATTATATGTTTAAGATATTACTACAGCTTTCACAGCTGTAGCTGGACAGAACAGCCATCTTGGATTTTGAGGTCAGGATTGGTTGAGATTCCTTCTTTCCAAATTGGAAATCCAATTTCAGTGGATGTTCCAGTTGAAACTTCCAAATGGAAAATAGGAAATTCTGGCATTCCAGTTCAGCTGTGATGCACTGTAAGTCTACAGCCAGCAGACAGTTAGCTTAGCTTAGCATAAATTCTGGATATATCTCACCTGAAATTTTGTTTCAAAGGAAACAAAATTCACCTGCCAGAACCTCTAAATCTCATAAACTAAAGCAGCAATATGAAACATTGACATTAACATTAATTTCCACATTAACATGTCTAAGAATGGTAGACATACTGTATGTTATATATTTTGTTGAGTTGACATTATCCCAAATGCTTCAAACAATGTTAAAATGTAGAGAAAAACAAAATTTATCCAAGGTTACAGAAAGTTTCACACTAACCATTGCTAGCTAGTTGGTAGTTAAAACTGCTGTAACTTGTGGGTGACTGTGGCTCAGTAGTAGAGCGGTTTCATCCACTGAGATCAGCGGTTTGATGCCCAGTTTCCTCAAGTCTGTAGTTCGAAGTAAGATACTGAACCCCAAACTGCCCCCCCTCAGTGTGTGCAAATGGTTCTGAGCAGAGGCAACTTGCATGACAGCCTCCACCATTTGTGTATAAATATGTGTGTTGTAAAGGAGACTAGAAAAGTCTAAATAAATGCAGTCCATTTACTAATGCAGCATATTCAACTTCCTGGAAATTGGATTTCTATTTGTGTTAGAAAGAAAGTAGTTGAATTGCAGAGAGAAAGTAGTTCCTACATAAAACTGCTCACAACGAGGTCTGTCAGTTATCTTGAGTAACTGAGTCATGTGTTTTGGAAGGAGACTCTGGTTTTGAATTTTGAATTTTATTTTTTCGGTGCTTTGATCACCGCAGGGCTCATGCCATTTAGTCCCATTGTATTGGAGAGAAGGTATAAATCTCTACAGCCAATGTCTCCAAAATTAGTTGACTCACACTCACAGGCCAGAGGAAGAATATGTGTTTTTGAGTTATGAAGCTCAGTGTAAGTTCAATCAGGAAGACTTTCTTTTACACTGCCTTCATTCACTATTTTCCATTCTCTGTCTCACTTCTCCTATTCCCTCTAATCAGCTGATTGTGGGCGTTCACCTTCCTCTACTATCCAATCAGATTTTGCCACAGTCTCAGTAGCCAGTCAGTTGCTGCTGCCAAAACTTTAAATCGCTTCTGTCTCTGCTCGATCAGTGTCATTTGGTCAGTTGCGCGACCCTCCTCCACCCCTCTCTCCTCCAGTCATCAGAACCAGGCAGCAGATGTCGTTCACCTCGATCCTCCCCGACGACCTCTCCTCCAGTCTTCAGGTCCAGGCAGCGGGAGTCCGGAGCCACTCGCTTCACATTCTCTGTTTCACACCTCTCACCACCACCACCAGTGTCTAGACCCCGGGGGGTTTTCTTCACTACTGCTTCATCACCCCCATTTATATATGTGCATAGTGTATTCACCATGTCGGGGTCTAACCGCCAAAGACTGTCATGTTTCATATCTCATGCTCGTGTCAATAAACTACTTTCTTTTACTCTTAGTCTCTCCTGATTGAATTGGGTGTGAACAGTCCCTGTAAAACAATCGTCTGCATATACATAACAAGAGGCACTTATCTGAGGCAGCATGGGAGACGCACAAACCGATCAAAGGGCGTTCAAAAACACTTCCATGATGAAAGATTGATAATATAATGAGTATTATACTGCAATAGGCTGACCCACCATATGTACAATGTACAGTCTACATAACATTTCTGAACACCTGTTTTCTCTTCTACTATGAAGCCAGAAGTAGAAACGTTTAACCTATGATGTTCATTATTTTTTATGTTTTATGATTTCTTTATTTTTTCAATAAAATGTTGTTTGTTTATTAATGTTGGTCATTTGTTGTGAATGAGTGGTTTGTTTTGTAGTTTTCCACGTAATTACTTAAGAATATGGATTTTCATGATTTTGTAATTTGATTCACGTTTCCTAATTTGTTTGGTGAAGCGCAGGGCTCTGCCCAGCCGTAATATTGTGGCAACAACTTTCATCCAAATTCTGAAGCAGCAGAAATATTCTCTACAAGGCTAACACCAATATGAGGCAGATGAAAAAAGGAATTTTTCTGTTTTTACAGAACGTCTCTTCACCCAAACTCAATTCCTCCCAATAATGACCAAGTTCATATTATCATGACAGCAGTATCGTATTCATCAAATGAGCATCACTCAGCCAGTTCATCGTCGCACTGAGTTGAACAGAGGAGGGGGAGAAAAACAATAATGTTTCTGAGCTCTAAATTGTGTTTGCTGATAGCGCTACTGCTTGGCTGGCTGTTGATGGATATTACTTTCCATGCCGTTCCCCAGGCCGCCATGTGAAGCAGTGCCTTTTGAAATGAGCGATTGTGTGATGCTCCTCTTAAACTAGTTCAGCATGGCATCATTCATCATCTGCGGCACTGCCAGCGGGGAGCAGCAGCGTCCCCTTGTCTGCCAGTCACAATGGGGTTACAGGGAGAGGCGCTGTCTGCAACCTCACAGTGCTGCGCTCTGCACTGGGCCACTGAGATAGCACTACCTTCACATTATACACACATCTGAAACAACCGAACCACAGTGGTAGATACTTTCAGAAGCTATTTTAAAGCACTGCCACCCTGCATCTATCCTGGATTAACACCAAAAGATTTGCCACAGAAATTTCTCCCGAGAGCGGAGAACAGTGCAACAGCCATGTATCATCCACACAAAAACTGGGACTACAACATCTTTTTACATCTAGTCAGTGTTATTTCACAGTAATATGAATACGTACTGAATGATGCCCAGGTCTATATAATCAAATTTCAGCTCAGCAAATTGGCATGATAAAGGTTTCTCTCCTCATTAACACCTGCTGTTTACCGTTTCAGTCAGTTTGTTAGTGCTCCAGTTTCAGGCTGTGCTTACTTTGCAGCTCTTCTTTTCTGCAGCACATCTAAAATCCACACCTGTCAACCCTTCAGTCTGCATTTGTGTGTGTGTGTGTGTGTGTGTTGGAGAGGAAATGGTTTGCACAGGGAGTGAACATATTGTAGGTAGTTAATTTAAGGCTGACTTTGGATCCGCCGCTATTGGGAAGCATTTCCCACAGAGTAAAGGGCAAAGCTGACCTCAGCACTTCTCAGTCACATCTGAATTCTGATTTCCAAAAAACACTTTCAAGAGACTTCTCACCACATTATTGTCTCTGAATTTAATGGCCTTGGCTCCAAGTGCTTCCAAAGTGCAGCTGCTGCACCCACCACTTTCTCCTTGCTGTATATGTGGAGCTACAGCTTTGTGGGGAAATAGAGAGCTGTCGTCGGCCATCAGAGACTAGCAAAAGCCTAAATAAAACTGGCTGCCCTTTGAGTGTACTGCAGTTTGCAGAGTAATGAAAAAGAAACATCCACAGTGTGTGTAATAGTACAAAAGTCTTGATGCCAGGTCACACCAGCATTTAAACTTCATTTCCATGGAATAGCCCTGACCAGTAAACTGTATTCATAGTGCTGACCTTTGCAGGAACAGTGAGCCTCGGAGTCCGAAACAGGAGAAGCTATCATAGATTATTAGCTCCACAAAAGAGACAAGGCTTACAGACTGTTATGAGACCTGAGTCAATGGTACAAATACAGCTCTTAAATTAAACATGTTGAGCGTACCGCCAAGACCATTCACATTCCCAACTCATCAAATATCGATGTGAAAACAAAAATATTATTGAAAGTTTTGAGGTACGTAACGTTATGTGTGCATCGTTTGAATTACATCCTGCATGTTGCTTCAATGACACATGTAATGTAACATAACTATTGTAACCCCAAATATGGTCTTATTCTAAGCATAGTAGTTTTGTGCCTAAACCTACCCAAACTGTGACTGTTTCAAAACATTAATCACATGTTAAAAATGCTTTCTGGCAGCATCTCATACAGTTGCTTTGGGGAAATCTTGTGCATCAGTATGAAATGCTGAGCTCAGAGCTCAAGCTCAGAGTCCTATTTTAAGTGCACATTAGCTGTTAGCCTTTCAACATCAGCGTCAGTATTCATCATCAAGTTTGTAGAACCCAAGCGTGAACCCATCTGGATGTGACACATTGGTTTGTTAACTTGCCTACTATTTTGAAGTTCTGAATTTGGCACTACAGGTGTTGCCATCTTGTTTTTTTGCAACAGAACATGTGCAGATCTGGATACAGTTGGAGGCAGGCCTTCTATCATTCCCATGAAGCCAAAATAGTTTGACTTCCATGTAAAAAATTTGCCAGGTCTTCTGCAATGTGCCGTCCATATAGCTAGCACACAAAAGACCTCCCAGTTTAGCCCTCTGCTAACTTGAATGGGGATGAAGTGAATTAATAATACAACTCTTCTAGACTTTCCAAATGTTAATGGATCAAATTGGATGGATGTCATTTTGCAGGGGTTGTAACACTCAAAAATGTATTGACAATTTATTAGCCACTTCTTTGACAATGCAAGCTTCTGGGGTAAAGTCACTTCATTGGCATGACTGCATAAAATACACTATTGCCAAAGCATATCAATACAAACTTTCACTAAGTTGTTTTGTGCTGCAGTGCATCACATGACATTGTCATTACACAGTTTGGCTAAGAAGTCAAATTTGTCCCTCCTTTCCCTTGGGGACTGAGCATGCAAAGACCAGGTGAGAGCGTGGAGCTGGTGGGTGACATAGTCTGTCTGTATAAGGTTTGGCTTGTCCTTTCAGCATGAAACAACAGAAGCATGGCTGGCCAGGTTTCTTGCAGTTAAAACTAAACAGTACACTAAAATATGTTTCTGAAAAACATTTTAGGTGAGAAATAGGCAGTGAAGAAACAAGTTTGACAGTTTGATCTGAGTTTTGGGAGTCCTGTGCATTGCACTGGACAGACTCACTGAGAATGTTAAGGTGGCCATGCTCTAAAGCATTCCCTGCTCCATCCTCTCTTTTAATCTGAACAGGACCATAATTTGCTAAATGAACCTCATGGTGTAGGCCTACTTAGTAGTACTAGAATCTAGTGACCCTGAACAAACCCTGATAACAGTTTACTGGGGTCATAAATCAAGTGAGAAGTAGCCTCATGTTGCCATAAGAATACATACAGTCAGACTTCTTTTCGACACCAGTGGAGTCGCCCTGTGCCTGCCATTAGAAAGAATGGAGGTTTAAGCTGTTTCTGCACTGGTTTCACTTTTCAGACCCAGGAGGTCTGTCCACTAATTTTTATATGTTCTTTGGTAGAACCACATATTTCACTGTACCCGTTGCTGGAGTGGATCATAGGTTTGCCCTTAAAAAGAACTGGTATTTCATCTATGATGCATTTACTGGTATTATCATTCATGAACCACTAATAAATGTGCAGTTTAAAATAAAGGAGGTCATTTTTAGATCATTGTTCACTTGTTTTTCAGCAGGATAATGCTTTCTGTTTGTTGTAAAAAAAAAAAAAAAAAAGACAAATTGCTGGCACAGTCTTATCCTAGCTTGATTATGCTGCCTTCAGCTCAGTGTCTTCAGTCATTAGACACAGTTAATCATGATGCTTTCAGGTTTGTAAAACTGTAATTAATTTCTGACTCACCCTGCTCCTTGCGTGGGATGAACCTCTATCCACTCAGTCACTGTTTTTTAAGACCATCTTGGACATGTTTTTCTTCTTCTGTTTTTCTAAATATCTATTCATGACTCTGATTTCTGAAGCTCATTATAATCTGGGAGCCAAGACTCTTTGTTTGTTTGCTATTTCACAAACTTTAAAACTGAATTAATTACACTTGAAACTGTGATGCAGTGTTTGTTTGTTTTAGCCAATTTCACTTTATTGCCTATAATTTTTCAAGCATACCATGGAGTTTCTGTAATGCCATATCTTATAGTGTAAAATAATATAACAAGGTTGCCTAAATATCTCAAGTAGCCCTCTGCGAGTTGTTTTTCATACTGTGTGCACTGTACCAGGGTGCAAAACCTGACTTTTAATTAAATGCATATATTCAGCACCAGAAGTAACTCTGTAAGATAAAAACTAACAAGAATTTTTCTAAATGCCTGCATTTAGCACCCAGTTCTGTCACTGAATATTGTTAGCACATACCTCTTTTATCCTTCAGCTCACACTGATGGAAGCATTTGATCAGAGGGCATAAGTGGCGCCCTGCATCTCTTTCCATTAAACTCTATAGGGAAACCGTCTCCTTTTATCAGATGTGTAGTAAAAACTATATTTCTGCGATGAAAAAGCAGCCAGAATGGAGCAATGCCATCAGAACCTGCCTGTAAAAACAGTTTACGGTCAAGCCTAAATTTATGTGGTCTGTCTAATTTTCAGAATGTTATTAGTTCTGTGTGAAACATAGCAGACTGTAATTTTATTTTTAACCACATCCCAGATAAATGTGCTCTGCATTTTTGCTTTCTGTAGATGTGCTGTGAATTCTGACCATGATACCCTACAACAAGTGTCGCTGCTGGGCACTGATTCTCGTGGGCAGATATTGTACAGCATCAGCAGTCAAAGGTCATTTACAGCAATTCAGGATAACTTTCTATTTTCAGCTATTTTCAGTCTTAATATAATTGAAATTAATGTTCTTTTTTCCTTTACTCTGGCTAAAAATGCCCCTCAAAAATACAACAACACAAGTAATCAGGGGTTATATGTTTGAACATTCAGTGTAGTTGACCCTTGGTTAAGCCTGCAGACAATGATTGGGTAGTAACTGTCCAATCAAAGATTAGCAACCGTAACTTGAGCACGCCCTGACAAGCCTTGCATTTATCTACACATTGAAACTGTGTGCGTGGGGCTCTAAGAGGAGCCATACTCCATGCCTCATTTGGAGGGTGGTGTCTTTTCTGCAGTCAAGGAAGATAAAACCAGTACACGTAAGGAATGGATTAAACTTTGTCTTTATCTGCACTAAGCTGAGAACATTGGCATGTCTGGCTAACTAACACTACCTTACTACCTGCAGTAACGTCAGCTCCAGCCAAACTTCTGTCGGATACCACTTAATTTGCCAAAGTCATGGCTTATTCGGGTTACATTGGGATTGGTTTTGCAAGGGGTTTGAGGAGGAGGAGGTGGGCTGGTGCAGAATCAAAGTGGACTGATCTCTCTCTGGCTTGTTCTCTTAGGTCTTAGCTTGGCTCTTATCCCAGCTCTCTTCCTGGGATGATCACGTCCTGGCTGGTCTGGCCTGGGGACCAGTCCACTGCATTTGATATAATCCCTGTGCTTCTTTTTCCCACGTCCCAAAAGAAAAACCGGAGGCAAACACAAATCACGTCACAGTAGTACATAACCAAGCAAAAACTGTAATCTTGTTGTGCTGTTGGGTGCCAGAATCAAAGTAGTAATGGCACAAAATTGAAGTTTTATCACAAACCAGCTGCCATTGCCAGTCAAAAGAACCCAAGACAACTTCAGCTGTGATAAGACTGGAGAGCCACAACAAAATCAACATTAACTTACAACAGAAAAATACAACCATTCACCTTCTGAATTCATGTTTCTCTCCTTTACTGAACTAAGACAAGCTTTAATTGCTTTTTTTTAACTCTGTAAAATACTTCATTTAAACTCAACAGACAGAAAGAAATGCAGTGCCTGTCACTCATGCAGACCACTGAATTAGCAAAATAATATTTGGCTTTTTTGAGTAACACTTGCAGTCCTGGAGAGCGAGTGACTGTACGTATTCAGAAGAGCTTGAATTTTCTTCAGCAGTTGTTAAGAAACAAGGCAACAAAATGTGCTGGCTTGCTAGTGTTAGATAACATCTTTAATGTTTTGTCTCCACCTAAGCTCCGCCCACAAACAAGGTCAGAATTTTAAAAGGAGTCTCTTTCACTGTCTGGTTGCTGAAATGTAGTCCTTTATCATTAACTTATACCATGTTGGCAGCTGTTAAATTGAAATATGACATTATTTAAGATCTTTTAACAGGGTTCCTATTTTTAACTTTAATATTTACACTTTATTGCTGATAGAAAATATGTTCAAATGACAATCTACTAATCCACACTCCTGTGTGAGGAGGAGAGTGACCGTAAATTAAGGTGTTTTGTGATATTGAAGACGTGTGTTTGTTTCAGCCAAACAGACCAAGTGCTATCTTGTGCTGAAAGACCCCAGACTTCGACGCTTCACCCAGGTTTTGGCTGGTCTAAAGTGCAAATGGTTTTTATTCCAATGCACCGAGCACAAGATAGCAAACACGCCGGGCCATGCCTTCATTTTGCCTTCATGTTTAGACCTCCCGCCCACAGCTGCACAGACTCCGCGCAAGTGCATTTGCTATCTTGCAGACATGGCAAAAATGGCACTTGCGCTGGTGACGCGAAGCCATTGCAGTGTAAGGTAGGGCCCCAAGTGTTTCACAAATTACTGCCAGTCTCAATGTTAAATCTGCCATCATTATCACTGTAAACTGCATATTGGGTGCAGGGCTTAGGGTCAGTTAACAAACTACATACCAGAGCCACAGATGAAACTTTTATAACATGCTTTCATTTAGAACAGTTTTCTTCAAATTTGATTACATCAAGTCTGAGGTTCAATTACTTGTAAGGGCCACCATCTGACAGCTGTTCTGTCAAACACACACACACACACACACACACACACACACACACACACACACACACACACACACACACACACACACAGACACACACACTCTAGATCCCCTTAAGTCACGTAGAACTGTGCCTCTGAAACCCACAGATGTTAAACAACCGAGGAAAGACTGTTTTAGTGATGTGTGGTGAGCAAAAACTCATCACTTTATTCACTGTCAAAACATCTTTGCAGCATCAGACCCAAGTGAGGGAGTGAAGGTTATTTATATAATGCCTGTCATGAGCAGATATAGGAGGATAGGTGCTTTGCAAATATATTGTGTAAGGTGCATATAACAGAGTGGTAGCTATTGAACAAGTTATAAACTTGAACAAAAGCCAGTCCAAACAGGTAGGATGTGAGCTGTTTTTGAAAAGTGTCTACAGTCCAGTGGGAGCAAGTTCCTAAGTCCTGGAGTTATGACCCGAAAAGAGAGATTTACTTTGATCGTCTTAGCGTCTGGAGTGCAGCACACAAAACAAGCCCTGGTCAGATGGCCTCAGTGACCTACTGGAAAGGTACAGCACTTTAGTAAGTCGGAAATGTGAAAAGAGAGACAGACCATGGACAGATTCTTAAGTGATAACAAGGGAAGCCAGTGTAAAAACATAAAGATGTAAGATCGCAAATGTATCTGCGTATGTATTTTTTCAATAACAACCATTTGTGAAGTGTTTGTCAGCTAATGCTAGTGGAGTCTTATTGCTTGCGTTTTTCCTGTAAAGACATCAAGGGAGGATACTGTATTCCCTGACAGTCTCAGAGGCCACGTTCATCCTCACTGAGCCCAGTCCTGCTGCCCGTTAACCGCAGCTAACAGTTACAATTAACTATTTTAGCAACAAGTTAGCTGCTAAAGCTATCTGTCCATCAGGAAACTGCAGTTAAAGTCATCATGAAACAGAAATCAGAGCTCTGTTTGTTTCTGCTTGTTGACATGTTAAAAAGGCAGTTTTCATTTCAGCTTGACTGTAATCACAGAGTTGAAGTTGAGCAGCCGCAGGATATCAGAGAGAAAATCATAAATTATTTTCTTCATAAAAGATGATCACCTAAATCAGTGAATTAAGTTATAAAGTTGTGGTTTTGTACAGTTATGTCTGTTCTCCAGAAACACTGCAGGTTAGGCAGCATCATAAATGAGTCATCAAAGGGTTTTTTTTTTTGTCGTTTTCCAGGAAAAAACAAACTCTGAAATATTTAAGTCCTTGTAAAGGACAAAGGGAGTTTTTCCTCTAAACATATTATACATGTTAGAACAAAGTTGCTGAAACCATGTGAAAGACTGAGAACTATGTAATATGTGAATTTTGGAGTAAGACCGTTAAACTGTTGCTCACAAGTTCTGTGTTCAGGCTTTTTTGGGGTGGACCTGACACATGGCTCAATGACGTGCCAGAGCCATGGTCCCCCAACACTACATAAGCCCCACAAACCAACGCACAAACAACACCCCCCTTTAATGACAGGACAGCTGAAGATGTGACAGGAAATGGGGAGAGAGAGTGGGGGAATGACACGCAGCAAAGGGCTGTGGGCAGGAGTCAAACCCACAGCCGCTGCAGACGACTCACAGCCTCCGTACACTCAGCTATCCAAGCACCCCAATGGAGTGTTCATGTTTCAGTGTTTCTTTAGGTCATAGCAGTTTTTGACAGGACTGGACAAGCCCCCACTGTTTTTCATGATTTTGGAACCTAATCTCATATACTCAGGACACACATTTACAATACATAAAAACACAGATTATGTCTTCATGGGAACTTTAAGCACTGCTTGCTTTTTGTGAAACAAGCATGTGGTACAAAGCCTCGCAGTAGCCAGACCACTTGTAAATGATCAAGAGATGACCTACGAGAGCCAAGTAAACAGAGCTTCAGTAGTCTGAGCAGATGAAAAACATGCACAAGTGATCATCCTCTTCTCATTTGGAGGAATAATGAGCTTAGTGATATTCTTTAGGTGTCAAAACAGAAGCAAAACTCTTGTGATTTTACAGTGATGCTGGTAATAAACAGGATGCTTCAGTACAGACAGTGAGCCAGTATGTGGGACGTGTGGTTGATATTAAGTAGAACGGTGACATACGTATTCTGCTGGACTCCAACAGAGAGAGACCTCTGGCTCTCAGCTCTTTGTTTAATCACCTCTCCAAGGAATACACAGCTCCACTGAGCCAGGTTAGCTGCAGGCGTGACGTAGACACACACACATGCACACACACACACAGAGCAACATCAGTAACAAAACCTTTTGACCAATTATTTGCACATTTCCTGTTACCCACACACTATTTTAGATGGTCAGAGTGCACGTCTTTTTCTCTAATGGTGGAAACATGAAGGTGAAAGTGTTTTATTGTCTTATAAAACAAAATCAATCTAACAAGTCTGCAATGCTAATGAACAATTCATTTTTCAACCAACCCAAACAGGTATAATTCTACCTGATTTATGAAAAGCAGACTCAGTGCACTTTCAGTCTAGTCACATTTTCACTGGCTGGACTTGCCACAGAGCATAATTCCTTTTTACCCAGAGCGTCTCTTGGATCTCTGTTCTTGGCTTCTTCTTCTCCTGGCGTGAAGAAAATGTCTTTCTGTCCATTTGAGGTTACTGCACGATGTACCAGGTATCTGCTGATATTACATTACTTATGTCACTGATGGATGTTGATAAAAGTCATGAATTAAATAAATGCAATGCAGCAGTAAGCAGGAAATACTGCAAAGCAATAAACTTGTGGAGCAGTACGGGCTGCGGATCAGACTGCTGTCTGGCACAAGTTCACTTATGTCCAACGTACACCAAGTAAGGAAAATGGCTAAAGAGGTAAAACTCCAGCAAAACATACTGTAGAGTAGAATGATTTTATTGTTAGACAAATGTAGGCTTGTGGCCTTCATCAGGGTCATCATGAAACACATTAACAACAAGAGGAGTGCACAGAGTAGAGTGCGGCTCTCCACCAGACAAACTGAAAATAATATTAAGTAATTTAATTACATGTAACTAGTTACATATCAGCAGTCACTCTCCAGCACTGCTAGTATCCTATTATACATTTGTGTGAAATTTTGTCATAATTACCAAAATGTAATGAATTCATCCTTGAGTCCAAGTGTGTTTGTGTAACATACAAGTGTGGTTAACACCAACCCATAAGAGCCAAAGGATGAAACGTGAAGAAGACAGTCAGCTGCAGCACCATTCAGCTAAAGAGCCAGACTCATTGGTGAAGAGTCATGCAGCTGTAATACTGTGTTACATTTATACCAAATGTCAAGAAATTCTGTTTAATTTGTAATTTTATTACATCTAACTAGTTACTCTCTGACACTGCTAGTAGGTAAGCTTTGTAGTTGATAGCCCCTACTGACAACTTAAGACCAATATGCTGACTTTGTCAAGGTTTTTTTTGTTTTTTACTTGTTAATCACCACAACCACAAGAGGTCCTTGAGCATACAGTTGTAAAATGTACACAAACAAATTTACAGACTGGTCTAGTAGTATGCAACATTAGCTGTGGACACACACACACACACACACACACACACACACACAAACACAACTGATGATATGATGCCCTCCTGGCATATTATTGTAATATATATTTCAAAAGTTCATCATAAAATAACACAAACATAACAAAATATAAATTATAAATATTTAGGAGCCACTATAAAAAAAAATTAGAAGCTGCCTTTTCTTCTAATTCACTCTTTTGTTTTGACAGACTATGAAACATTTGAACAAAATAACACTGAAGTCAGCATACACTGATCAGGCACAACATTATGACCACCTGTCTAATATTGTGTTGGTCCCCCTTTTGCTGCCAAAACAGCCCTGACCCATCGAGGCATGGACTCCACTAGACCCCTGAAGGTGTGCTGTGGTATCTGCCACCAAGATGTTAGCAGCAGATCCTTTAAGTCCTGTTAGTGGCGAGGTGGTGCCTCCATGGATCAGACTTGTTTGTCCAGCACGTCTCACAGATGCTCAATTGGATTGAGATCTGGAGAATTTGGAGACCAAGTCAACACCTCAAACTCGTTGTTGTGCTCCTCAAACCATTCTCAACCATTTTTGCTTTGTGTCACGGCGCATTATCCTGCTGAAAGAGGCCGCAGCCATCAGGGAATACCATTTCCATGAAAGGGTGTGCATGGTCTGCAACAGTGCTTAGGTAGGTGGTACGTGTTTAAAGTAACATCCACATGGATGGCAGGACCCAAGGTTTCCCAGCAGAACATTGCCCAAAGCATCACACTGCCTCCGCCGGCTTGCCCTCTTCCCATAGTGCATCCTGGTGCCACGTGTTCCCCAGGTAAGTGACACTCACACACCAGGCCATCCACGTGATGTAAAAGAAAATGTGATTCATCCGATCAGGCCACCTTCTTCCATTGCTCCGTGGTCCAGTTCTGATGCTCACATGCCCATTGTTGGCGTTTTCATGTTATGCCTAATGGGTGTAAATGAAGTGAAGTCTGCTGGCTGGTTCAGACAGTCAACCTCAGTCTACTGTTCAACTTTTGTGGTATACTCATTTAAACATTCATTGAACACATCCTTTTTTTTTAAATCATGGTGGTGTATCTTCATTCAGTCCAACTCTTTTGCTTCTCAAAGCACTTCAAAAGTCCCACCTCCACCCCAACATCCACCTGTAGGCTCTGGGTAAAAATTCCTCTAGTTCTTATCACGTCTCCCCAGTCCCTGCTGTGCTGAGCTTGGTGTTTCCTTACAGGGAGTGATGAGGAAAGATACCAAACTCTGTATTCTCCATTCATATAAGAAAATATTCCACATGAGGGGGCGGATTAAAATCATTTCTCTGGTTGTAGTAAATGAATTGACTTTTTGCAGCCTGTTACTCTCCAAGCTTTCTTTTGTTTGTGAATTAAACCTGAAATAACTGATTTTTTTTTTTTTTCCCCTACTTGGTGCAGCGGAGATAAGCTGTGAACACAACACTGACATATCAGCACCTTTTAAGTCGAAGTGGCGAACTTGTTAGCGATTCACTTATTTACACATCCAGAAAACAGCTGCCTGCTTATGGAGCATTTATTGCTGAATAGGTGTGAGCTATCATGTGAGATATTTCCCACAAGAAATCAATAATCGCTGATAAATATTCACGTTTCCATACTTTGGCTCTATAATTCTGAAAACAAATCAGCAGTGGCCTGATTCAGACAGTGTTTAGCGCTCTTTTATGCAGCACGGTTATCAGATATCTGCTAAAAGAGCTCAGAAACAAAGAGACAAATCCAAAACCAAGGTCTGCATGCATGTCTTTAGTCGCTTCTTTGTTGTTTCAAAGTGTAAAATGTTTTATCACTTAATGACTTGCACCTGGTGAACAACTGGTATGCTTGTGTTTTGAATAGCAATTATGCGTGGTATCAAAGGAGCTATTATATAATGGGGATTTTCTCATTACAATCAAGGTCTCTTTATTGTTTTCTGCTGACACATCCACACACTCATACACATTCAGACACTGACCCTTGTGCTGAACAAGACCTGATTCTTATTCTGACTCTGACCTTCTCTACAAAATTCCACATCTAAGTGTTAAATTCAAGTACTATTATGCAAAACATGAAAAAATCTATCATGTAACCATGCATTTAAAAGAAGAAAAAAACAAAGTCAGCATCCACAGGCTAATTTACAAGATCTCAACTTTTTTGTGTTTCTTGTGTGTTCGTACATTTTCTCGTTAGAGATGGAGAGTGAGTGTGTTAGAGGATCTCTGCAGGTGGCGAAGCTGTTTGGGGACGATGAGCGATGGTGTGTCTTAGGCCCATCTTTAATTCAGATGTCTCATGGTTCTGTAGTGAGGAGAAAACAAGAGACTTGAGATACAAGATTGATGTTCAAGTGGGAGGCGTGCACAGCCAGCGTGAGTCACACAGCTGAGGCATCATGCAACAGAACAAGCGGTAGATTTGCGGTTCATATGTCATGCCATATCTATCGACTGGGCTGTCTGGTTTTGTTGTTTTATTCATAAATCACGTCAGACGTTGTCTGTCTGTGTGTTTTGTTGTACTGAATTATTGCTGGAATATCAACAGAAAATGCATCTCAAATGAATATTTGAGAATTTGTTTGGTGAAGGACACTTTCGTTATACAACAAACATGGGTGGATGAACCCACTAGAGGGCCCTAGGGCAAAAATGAGCTGTGGGCCTCTCTTCCACTTACTCTCTGTGCAATGTGTCACTTTCAAGGACACGCCATGTAAACTACGCTCATTAGCTTGATCTGGAGCCTCAGAAACCAATCAATACTTTGTCAGTAATTTTACTGAGGACAGAATGATGTAGGAATATGGACCACATATGCAAAATATAAACCAAAACAACAAATGTCTCTAAAATAGAATTTAAATGATGTTCTCTAATCACTCCGTTATGCTACAGCTTGTCTTTATACTGTACTCAGTTGAATATAAGTCAAAAATGATTTGCAAATCATTGTATTCTGCTTTTATTTTTTCATTTTTGGAACTGAGTTTTGTATTATTAGATAAATCTAAGGACCTAAAAATCCACTATCAACTACTGGAGGCTGTAATGTCAGTTCAATCAGGAGAGACTTCAGTCTGAGTGTACAAAATATATTTATTTGACATGTCCGCAGTCGAGATGAGAAATGTGAAAACTCTTTGATTCGATTAGAGTCCATCGTGACATCATCATGTATAAAGGGGTTCATTAAGCTGTGATTAGTACAGGAAACCCCCCAGTGGAGTCTAGACACTGGTGGTAGTGGTGAAGGGGTGGCTGATGATGTGGATGAGATGAGGACTGGACTTCTGATGAGCTCAACCTGGGCACTGGATTAGATGAACTGGAGGAGAGAGGGGTGGAGGAGAGTCACAACAATTCTGTGCAGGAATGACGGCTGAAAGCAACAGAGAGGAGAAGAGATTTAAAGTTTTGACACATCGACATGATTGGCCGATGGAGATTGCGGCTAAATCTGGTTGGCAGATTTAAAGAGTGAACGCCCATACCCGATTGAGAATAGGTGGGTAAAGAGGGAGAGGACGAGAGAGTTGTGGATGAACAAGACATAAAGAGTCTTCTGATTGAACTTTCACTGAGCTTCATTTACACCCCACTATATTAAAGTATAAGACAAAATGAACAATATATTGACAGCTGTACAAAGACCAGCTGGTGCATGGGAACAAAAAAAAACACAAATAATTGATGTTCTTGAATGAATAAATAAGTAATTTGTGCTCTTGAATTATGATATTCATACTTCTGAATTCATAATTTTTGCATAAGATTTAACAGAACATTACATCGAACAATATTGTTTACATTTTGTTGTATGTTCAAGGGATGTCAAAGGTAGCATGTTTTTGAAGGGCAAAATTCAAAATATTCCAGTGTGTGTCAGAATAAATCAAAACAAGAGTTGTTAATTTATAGACTATGCACGCCCTGACAACCTTCACCATTTATTTTGCATTGCATTAACATTTCGGTACATACACTAAATGCTACTTACACTTAACTGATAGTCAAAGCTGTCCAAACCTGCCAAAGCACTTACGATGAAGCAAAACAACTCTCTGTATGAATGAAAGTAATGAATGCTATAAAATGTAGTGTTATTAATATAAAAGGTGAAATAAGTATAGGCCATGGGCCCATATATAGACAGTGCTGTGAGGCAGGGGGCATACAGAGAGAAAACCCTCCATCAAAAAGCCATTATGAATTATTCTAAAATATGTCTTTGTTCAAAAAAGAACTCACAAAGACAAACTCATCTCTGTCATTTAACCTTATTATTTATTCAACCTTTATTTAGCCGGGGAAAACCATTGAGACCAAGGCCTAATTGCCCGTACATGCAATGCATTTAAATTATAAAACAACAGAAACTAAAAAAAAAAAACTAAAATAAAATCAAATAATAAGTCAATCATAATAATTATTATTATCTTATTTTATCTAGTAGTTTTGCTGGGTAATTAATATACATATATGTTGACGTTGTCCAATGTCCATCAGAGGGCACACGTAATGGTGGTTGTGGACTAGGGCACGTAATAACTGTCTTATGACACTGGTAATAGGTGGCCTAGTAACAAAAGAAAAAGATGCCAGCCCGCAATTAACAACCTGGCTGCTCTGAATAACTCCTTGAATAACCAAAACAACCCGTAACTGCAGCTCAGGCTTCACATTAACTTGAAAGCCACGACTTATTATTTCATGCACACAAATATAACAGACAGAGAATATCCCTGATAACTGCCAGGTTCTGTTTGATTACCTGTGAGAAGAAAGGTCAAGAAGTCAAATAAATGTGCTCAGTGAAGTCAATGGCAGTCTGCTCGTTTGATTATGAGAACTAAAGGCTAAAATTAATTGCACATAAAGAAGTTCCCGTGTTTCCCTAGAGACAACACACCTCGAATAATCAAAGATAAAGGAAAAAACATAACATTTAGAAAAAAAAAATCTATGTCTTATAATTTGTCTGCTAACCTGATTCCCGTCAGCGTCAGATCTGAAAATCACACATATTCATATCTTGGCGATCTCATTTAAGTCCAACTTTGTTATTAAAAATATTGTAAAAATAGATTGAAGCAATAACAAAAGTGATAGTGTGGCTATTTTAATGCTGACAGACTTCTGAGGACACCATAAACTGATGTTTTTGTTCTGACTTTTTTCCAGAAATTAGTGGTTAATCATTGTGAGGCCCCTTGCCTTAATTTTAATTCCACTTATCTACTTTTTTTCTGCTATACACCACTGTTGTGCTTAGAATAAATATTGGTTCTTCTATTTATTTTAAATGAGCCACTGTTGCTAATGTTGTTGTCATTCAAAGACGTAAAGAACAGGATCCAGGACCCTCACCAGTTTGTATTCTGAACCAACAGATCCACAGAGGATGCCGTCTCCACCGCCCTCCACTCAGTCTTCACTTACCTCGAGGAAAACAGCACCTACATCAGAATGCTGTTTGTTGATTTCAGCTCAGCATTCAACACAATTTCCCCCATGAAGTTGATGGGAAAACTAAACACGCTGGGCTTGACTCAGCAATTGGATATTGGACTTCCTCACAAACAGACCTCAAACAGTTTGGATTGGCGCTCTCACCTCCCCCACTCTAGTGCTCAACACGGAGCTCCCCTGGGCTGTGTGCTCAGCCCCCTCCTGTTCACTCTATGCACCCACAACTGCAGCCCCTGACATGGAGAAAACAAGAGGTGCTTTCTTGGAAGTGGAGCAGGTTATCAGTTTTAGATCCATGCCAATTAACATCACAGAGAACCTGTCATTGGCATCACACATCTAAATCCTCGTAAAGAAAGCTCCGAAGTGGCTGTATTTCTAAAGGAAACTTAAAAAAGCATAGTGGCATGGAATGTGGACAGCCAAGGACAGAAAAACTCTACAGTGGATATACATATATACATATATACATACACATATATATAAGCCACAGTTGTGATGTACAGAACACAGCAAAAGACTATAATTGAGTGGAAGAGTTTGTGGAGTCGTGTCAAAACTTAACACTTATTTTTTCTGTTCTCCATACCAGAAATATTATGATAATTAGATAAGTGATGTCTACAACACAACACAACACACCACATGGGAAGTAATTACCATGGAGTAGTTATATACTGTGAGTTCCTTTGTGAAGACAGCTGCAAGGAATGAGGACTGAAGTCATCTGCATATCACACCTGTTAAACTGTCAGAGTGGTGTGGATATGCTTATATGACACTATATGGTGTATGTGGTATATGGACAAAAATAACATGAAATATGTGATGTTTCTTTGTGCACACCTATTTGAGTTTAACACATTTATTGAGGATGTTTTGCGTACCTGATGGTTAAATGTATGATTAGCATATGTGGAACAGCCATAGTCAGTGGGTTGTCCTCATAAGTAGAGAAATACCAGTCTCTCTCTCTCTCTCTCTCTCTCTCTCTCTCTCTCTCTGTGTGTGTGTGTGTGTGTGTGTGTGTGTGTGTGCCTCTTTTGTTTAGTTAAAGCACTCAGTCCTCAGTACAATCCCTTATCACTTTCCATATGTTAGGATCGGCTGTGATGGACAACAATTGTTGCCCCATATTTGGCTCTTGCCATCACAATCCAACTTCCACTGCCAAACTAATTTACTGCTGCCGCCAGCACCCTTCATGGTTGCCTTGGAAACGAAACTTGCGGTAGCTTTTCTGTTTAGTGAAAGTGAAGTAATTGATGCATTATATGCTAATCAGAAATAACAGTGTGGGTAGGATGATGTGGATGTTCACCCAGTTGGCATACCAAGCAGATGCAGATGAGTGTAAAGCTGTCTGTTTCCTGGGCAGACCTTTGATGATGAATGCCAGTCGCAGCTCTGCTGATGGAAGCGTCTGCTTCCTGCTCAGCAGACCAGCAAAGACACAGTCAATGGAATATTAAAATCATTATATCTGAGAATGAAAAAAATGGAGGCGGGAAATGGTAGTGCGATAAAGAGCAGCGATTGTTCAAAAGAATTCATTTCACATGGACTGGGAAATTCTCAGATGCTGCTGTGGTCATCACAGATCTCCTCGGAGCAGGGGAAATGTCTCTGGACAAAGAAATGTTCCATAGAAACAGAGCTCAACAATGACTGCCCTCTTTTCAACAGCTCCAGTTTCAGAAGTGAATTCTTCATTCTTTCACTTCATAATGCTTATATATATGTATAAAAAAAATAAAGCCAGGAACCAAGCCAACCAACTACAAGATGGATTGTGATTTGGAGCAAAATAGATCAGAAAATGAAAAAAGACAAAGATGCAAACTGTGTACATAATTATTTTAAGAGTGAAGGAACTATTCACTCCATAAACCACTGTGAATGATACCACTTCCTCTTAAATTTAACTGTTGCCATTATTATAGTGTTAGTGGTATGTCTCATGTTAGCTAATGCTAACTACCTAACTAGCCAGTCTGCCAGCAGAACTACCTGTTTGCCAACACAGCGAATATTTGCCTGGTAACAGCAAGCTCCATCGATCAGAGACGTTGCTGTTACACTTTAGGATTGTGGGGAGCATAGTGCTACTACATGACATTGCAAGTAAAACATGTTTCTTAAAAACAAGGTTAATACGATAGCATACACCATCATTTCACAATCTCATAGTGTGTGGTAAGTCTACCTTAGATGGTTCCAACATTATGACTAATAATCTAAATCCTATAATCAGCATATGAATGGGATTTTCACCCCTGACACCTCACTGTTGAGCACTATACAGTAGATTTAATTGACCCTTTCTAAGTCCTGCCCCTTTATGCTCCAATGACGGCTGAGCAAGTTTGGTACCCAGCAGAACCTAAACTTTTTCCTTTCCTGTGCCCTCTGCATGCTGAAAAGAAAACCAGCTTATGAAGATAGTTAGACAGTGTTGCTGAAGGACTTAAAAAAGCAATGGTTATATCTTAAGTTAGCTAATATTAGCAAAACACCTGCTAACTAACTAGCTCACCATTGATGTAGATTGGCTTCTTAATTAACCTTGGTCGTTGGCTTACATTAGCTATTAGATATAACTAAATAGCTAACAACTGATGTAAAGTGGCTAACTAGTTTTAAATTTCATTTTCTTTTAAATGTAGACTAGCACATAGCATATATCTAAATAGCCTACACAAAACAGAAAAGGAGAAAGCTGACTGAGGTTCTGAATAGGTGGGACTTTGAAAGAGTCAGTTGACCCTAAGTCCTGCCCCTTTTGCACAACTTAGGGAGGCCTCCGTTAACAGTTGAGCAAACTTGACTTGTCAGCTTTCTCCCTGTCATGTAAAGGCAACATATAGGGTCACATCTTAAGTTAGCTAATGCTGGCAAAATGCCAGATAAATAGCTAGCTAGTGCTAGAAAAACACTAGCTAACTGATAATGATTGATGGTAATGATGATGATAATGATTGATGTCAATAAGCTAGCTAGTAAGCTAGCATTTTCAAAACATTTGCCAACTATCACGTAGGCAAGCCTAGCACGTGACATATCTAGGACACAGGAGAGAAGGAAGTTGACTGAAGTAACAAGTTTGGTCAACTGTCATTGGAGCACAGAGTGAAAAGGGGCGGGATTTAGATATGTGACTCAATACCATCTTGTTACAGGAACATAATGAACACACAGTCTATCACAGTAAAGTACATTACCATGCGGACAGTGCTTTAAATGGCTAAAATGTTACCTTTTTTCATTATTTCTCTTTGTTGTCACTCGTTCCCAAAAGGTTCTTCCTAATAAGCATTTATCTATATGAAAAAGAAATACAACAGTGCCTTGTGATTCAGTTGCAATGATTTTGACTCCTGACAGTTGACAGGGAGAAAAAAAGATAAAAATGGAATAAAACTGAAGTGCAGTATTGTGAATTATTTAGTGCAGGGGCCATAGCAAAGATCTGACTACTTGCTCATTTAGGAAGATTAACAGATGCGGCAAATCACTCTGCTGTCAATCTTTTACAGTTCCGAGCTGAAGAACCATGAATAAATCGGGTTTCATATCTCCAATGGGAACTATTCTTTATGAGGGTCCTCTTTTCCTCTCTTCCCCGCACAGTACGTCTAAACATAAAAAAAGGATGCATTTGTTATCCAACCCGACTGAGGGCCATTGTGTTGCATTTTTCTCTCTGGCCTTATCTCACTCATTCAAATTCTGCCCCGACAGCAACTCCTGAATCAGTCTTACTTACAGGAGGAAACACATTGAGCAAGTTCTATGCAGAGCAGCACATAATGAGAAAAATATGGTGCTGCTGGACAGGAGATAAGCCTGACCTGTACAACACTGAGAGGCTACTAGCTACACATTTTGCAGAATAGAAAAATATCCTCATCTCATAATATTGTATCCCCTTAAACTCAGCGCCTATGTTGTTCGTCATTGCTGAGACTCCTGTGGACTGTAACTTTTCACGATAACTTAGTCCCTTCGCTCTTAACAACCTGTCCTCTAACGGAGGAGCACTCAGACACAATGAAGACACTTTCACACAGACATTAATCTGCCACCAGCCACAGCCTTGCTTCATGGCCGCAGACACTGGCCAAGGAGAATAAGAAGTTCACAGCCTCCTCCTCCTCCTCCTCCTCCTCCTCCTCCTCCTCCTCCTCTCTCTCTTTCTCCCATCTCTTGCTCCATCTCCAAGCCACTGTTTGGACAGGAAGCCGTGTGCTCAGAGAAGCTGTTGTCTTGTTAAATGGTACAACTGTGGAGGAAATGGATAACGGCCAACCTTGATAATTTTACATCCTCTGCCTCACACAACAGACTGAATTGCTGGCAGTGATTTGCCTCAAAGGCCACTGTCCTTTTCTGCTGCTTCATTAGTTAGTACAGTCATGTCTTGTACAGCTTTACCATTTACCTCAAGTCCATATAGTTGACTTAAATGATGACATCAGCACGCAATCATGATGCTAACATGCTAAGGGTTAGCAGGTATAATGTGTAACATCTGTTCAACATCTTAGTTTAGCCTGTTAGCATGCTAACATTTAGTCCTGATTAACAACCTCCCACTGTACAAAAACAAAAACCAGAATATCCCAGATGGTGGGAAGGTGGCAAAAAGTACACATTCTTCACTCAAGTAGAAATACAGATACTGATTCTGAAATGTAGTCAAAGTATAAAAATGAAAAGCAGACATCTATTATGTTGTTTTCATCTTGTTACATTTTTTACATCTTGTTACTTCTCCTGTCTTGTTACATCTTTTACACTGTTTTTCTTGTCTTGTCTTCTTGTCTTTATAGACTTGTTGCGTCTTTTATGTAGTTTTTTTTAACCTGTTTAATCTTTTTAATCTTGTTACATTTTTTTTGTCGTTACATCTTTTACATTGTTTTTTTGTCTTGTTGCATTGTTTTTTGTCATTATGTCTTTTTTGAAGTGTTAATATAAATAAAAATAAATAAATAAAACCCACCATACTAGCCAGCTGGCCTGTCGTTTTTTTATCTGCACTCATTTTTCCGTGCTGTTTCTGTTGTCCTCACATCACTTTGTTATCTCAAGTGTCGATGGGGCAACCAAACAACACACCTGTTCAATGATTGGCTATTTGTATGTCACTTGTAGCATCCAGAGATATGATAGGCTGTTTATGGGCCAAGGAGGGAGCACGCTTGGGGCTGGTCTGTTAAATGATTGGCTGTTTGCGTATGACTCATTGCACTCTCCATTATTATGGGATATGACAGGCTGTTGATGTGACGGGGTATTCGTTATGTGCTTCCATGGCAGTTTGAATTTAATGTGAAACTGTTGAACATTTTATCAAACTACTTTCACTTTGCTCTTCTCCCAACTGGTTTTGGCAAGAGTTTGATGTATCAACTTGCTCATATCACATCATATAGTTAGTTGATCTGATTGGTTGAAAGTAGCCTGTGAAAGACGGTGATAGACAGATGGTTCGTCCAGTCACCTGCCAGATTTTTTGAGAGGGCCTGCCCTTTTTCAAACAGTTTCCATGGACTACTTCCCAGATGGTTCAGTATAACAAGCCATCTGATGTGTCAGGTTAGGTGGTGGAATAGTTTAAAAGAAAAGCCGGTGGGTTTTATCTTCTGGGGATCATGACTGTCTGTACAAATTCCCACCAAGCTCAATTGAAAAGTTGCTGAAATACTTCTATCGGGTTTCGAAGCTATGCTTAATGCTTCACAATAGTTTGGCAAATGCTCCTGTGAAAACACCTTGGCTTCTGTTGCAGCAGGGCTGAAATTCAGTGGGGCATTTTGCATTAAAATGGAAAGACGAGGGAATGTTTGACAGTGTCTTGTTTGAACAGTAAAAGTCAAACACTCAGAGCACACTAATGTGGTTTCTTGAAGGCTCAAGTCTACTAGCTCAGAGGTGACACAGACATTAAGAGCAAACAGAGTGGTATTACTCATTTTCAGTTTATGATCACTGTTATCAAACTCGGATGTCATTATTGTAGGGGTGTAGGTTCAGTGATGAGGGAGAGATGATGCAAACTCCTTTAAGACTTAATTTAAACTGCAATTAATAAAGCAGGGTGACGTCTTTGACACAGCATGTCAAAGAAACACTATATGTCAAACACAGTCTGATTGGAGAAGACAACCACCGAGTGAAAACAGCCTTTTCAAACTGTTCAACACAAGCAGCAAATTGGCTGGAAATTAAAACTAATGAGCAATTACCCCACAAATGAACTTCTATTAATGTCTGTTTTCTCGATGCTCTCCAACTGAAAGCTAATTTCTACTTATTTAATCAATCTGAATAAATATGACACTTGTTTTTAGTTCCTTAATCTTTCATTGTGTTCACTGGGAGCTGGAGAGAATGCGCTTTTGCTTTCTGACGCACGTCCAAGAAAATAACTCATAATCTCCGAGCTCCCCCTGAAAGACTGAATACAGTGTACACAGACAAACATATTTCCCCATAATCAAAACATGGCAACCACTATTGGTTCAGTTTATTTGCACATTCATAAATATTTTATTTGCATGCAGCTTCTATTATGAACCTCCTGCCCATATTTCTGCCATATTAAAGCTTTTCACCCTTTAGAAAGAGGAATGCTGCACTCTGCTTGAACCAGTGGCTTGTTTCCGATTTAATCTGGTGTGCCATACCAACACGACTGCACATGAAAGACCCTTCAACAGGGGACAGTAATGACTTAACAGGGTGTGTTCACAAAGAGAAATATCTAACAATATAATCAATTATTCACCCACTCTCTCAGCCCAGAATGACTACGATACAGAAGAGGATAAGTGTATGTGCTGCTTTGATGGTGGAATTCAACAATTATCAATGAACGATGAGGTAAATTGAAGGTTATTGTTGTTGTTTTTTTTTGTTTTTTTTTGGTGAACTAAAGTACTGTTGTGTGGGTAGGTATTAATTAACATTTTGAATTACAAGTTTATAGATTTGCAGGCACTTTCTCTCCAGCAGAGCTGAGCGTTTGGTAGGAGGGGCAGGTGTGGAAATTCATCATAAACAAATAACCCATCATGCCAAAATGACTGGACTTCCCATAGAAATGCATTTTCATAAATGTGAACAGATGTGAGCATGGTGCTCGAGTGTGTGCATAGGGAACTGCACTCATATGAAGTGTTTTGCATTCAGAATGTGGGTGTTTTTAAAAAGATCACTACCACCACCTGCAGCTCACAGCCTGTAACAACATATAACATTACCTCTTGTCATGAGGCTGTGAGTCCTCTCAACTCCCCCTCTCCTGTCCTGTCTTCAGCTGTCTTGTCAATAAAGCAATGAAAAGGCATAAATAATATATATTTTTTAGAAAGGATCTTGTTACAGACTACAAATATTTGCTCATGAGTGTATCAAAATAAAATACAAAATACCAGATGTGAGCAAAACTTAAATGTTGTTAAATATAAATCATCTAAGGAAAAATATCTTCTTCCTGCTTCATTTTAACTGGCTAATGTAGTACTTACTGTAACTTTGCCTGTGAAAATGTAACCACAGACTAATTTCACCTGATTTCCAGGAGAATCTGACCCAGTGAGAGGCATTAAGAATAACTACAGAGAAATAGCCAGTCTTCTCACGGATGGTCTCCTGTTTGCTTATGCTGGAGACATCAGTATCAAACTGAGACTGTTTCATAACCAGTTAAAAATTCCTTGTAGTAACTTCAATTTGTCATTTAAAAATACAAAAATGCATCCTGTACAACTGATATTATCACATTTTAGCCATTTAGTATCCTCAATATGGGTCTGATCTCACCTATGTTGGAAAGGTTTTCTCACATCATAGAAGTGAAGTGGACAATCAGGAGGTAGTGAATTCAGGGGTGTGCGCTGGGTGGTTTGTTGCTTAAAGTGACCAGTGACTGACTGAACTGACTGAAACTGAACAGTGAGGTCACTGTGATGCACTGGTTCTTTCAGATGACAATAAGACTGAGTATTTAGCCTTTCTCCAGAGCCATACAAATACATGCAGTGGAGTAAGAACATTTCTAATATCTGCGACTTTAAAAGCAACCAACTGAGTAAGTGCAAAAAAAAAAAAAAAACACAACCATGAGACAGTTTCTCAAATTGGCTTCCAGGGACCCCCAAGGGGTCAGTGGTACTCTACCAGGGATCCATGAAAGGTTTTCAGATTCATTTATCATATTCAAGACAAAGGATGGGCCTATTACTGTTCTTCTTAAGTTTTCTGTCAGGCCTATTGTATATTTTCTATTATTTACAATTTACATATATTTTCCTTTTAGGCTATTATGTATTATTTAAAATGATCACAATCTGCATTTTATAATACTAAGAGTGAAACACGCTCTCACACTCTATTAATGAGTGTGTATATATATTAAGGGTTTTCTGTGTTGACACAGCAAATATTTATAATATATTTTCTTTTTTTCGTGTTGTTCGTTTACATAATTAAGTGCAAGTGTAAAAAAAAACAGACTATACGTCATATTATTCCAATGGGATGACCAGTATATTCTCTATCATATAAGGAGTCCTCGGTCAAGAAAACCTCTGCCGTAAGAGATCCCAGTGTGCTCTACTTTTTTCCTATCTAACCAACACAACGCAAAAGCCCACTGAATACATTAATGTTACAACCTATTAAGTATACTTGCAAGCACATGCGTTTGCTAATTACTCTTTTCTTCTGATGTATTTCAGTGTCATTCAGTAAGCTTGCCTTAGCATGCAATATCTGATCATATTTTGATTGCATATTAGGGGAAATTTGCGTCAAACACCAAAGCAGCTTCTTTCCTCAAGTTGCTGGTCACGAGGAACACAAATGAAATGCATACTGTAGTTCACAATAAGTTCATTGCTGAACCCAGCGGGACATGCCACCTGATTCAGTTGCATTTAGCCAAACACTGTGATTAGGCTAATTGCTGTACAGTTTTTTCTACAATTCAAATCTAGGGATAAATTTTTCAGAATAAAATTGCATATTAAGTAATGTATTTTAAAGGTCAAGTCTGCAATTTATTTACTGTAATAAATCATAAGTCATCAGAGATTAATGAAACTAAGTTGAAATACATCACTACAACTGCAGTGTCCCCCTTTGAAATTTCTACTTGGTCCGTAACTTGTGTTTTGTTCACCCGTTTCACATTAATTAGAGTTCAGATCGATGCTGAATGAGTAGATGGTTATAACAGTAAAATTGAGCAATATGTTAAAGGAGTCTGGCAGACAGTAGAGCTGTAAGTTACTGAACTCAAACTCCAGAGTATTTTCAGAGCAGTGGGCTTTTGTTTTCAGGATAACGGGCTTAGCTTTCCATCAACAGACAAATGACGGTTATAAACAGCTGATAAACTTACAGTGGAGGACTCATCATTGCTTGTTATTGTCAAATTACAATGTGCTTGTCTTGCGCTCCTGCAGTGTTCCTGCAGCCTGCCTGAGCCTCCTTGCTGACTTTGGGGATGAGGGAGCAGGGAGAAACAACTCGCTTCCACCAGACTGTATATTAAAAAAGATTTAAACTTATTCAATATGCAGTTTATGACTCCACACTAACCCTCACTGTTTGGATGTACGTTTTTTTGGACATTTTTAGACTCCTTCAAGTATTTCAAATACACAAAACACATGCTCGTCAAGTATTTTGTTGCAAATTCTATCTTTTTTTCTGTACAACAAAACACTTATACGATACAAAATGCACTTACAAAAACTCAAAAGTAAATAAATGCATATTTTAAATGCATGTATAAGTTCATTGAATTAAAATACTGCCTATCTCTGCTCACAGAAAACTGCTAAATGTACTGCCACTCACTGAGCCACACAAGAAGGTTTAAAAAGTTCAATGTGGGTGTCACTCTTCGTCACAGTTATGCATGAGATGATATAACAGCTGAAAATCATCATACAAAGGTCTTTGCGTTGGAGCGAAGCAAATAATTCAGAATTTCCAATTCATTTTATACCATCATTTGCCTCTTCTGTGTTATGGCATTAGATCAGTGGTCTGTGTAGAGAGTTTTCAAAACTTGTAGGCTCAGAGATTTGGAGCAGATATGAGGAGGCGTCATAACACATTAAAGTGAAGCACCAGCTGCAATATTAATGAGGTAATTATGTTAATCAGATACCAGCTTTCATCACTCACACACAGTGATCTTTATGCCTCGCAGAAACAAAGCTCATTGTTCAGAGCTCTCCTTTCTGCTGTTTCACAAATATCTTGTTGATAGTGTTGATGATGCTGGGAGCTGATGCATGTCTGTACGCTCGACTGAGAAGCCTGTGCTCACTTGTCAAGCACCCGAACAGCTACTCCCACAGAAGTGATCTGTGTCACAGTTCATGCTGTCAGATGAAAACAAATCTCGACTGTCATACATTAATTCCATATGTGACACTGAGGACGCACAGGACTGAGGCTCTCTCAGGACACAGTGTTGACTCTGTTGTGAATGGCTGAACACACACAAACACATCATAGCATATTAGTATGTATGCTTTAATTACAGACACTACCAAGTACACAAATTTGGACACACTTTTCAATCAATATTTTTTCTTTGTTTTATAAGAAATGGTTGACATTATACGAACACTGTGTAAAGCTGTCATCAAAGCAAAAAGGAGGCTACTTTGAAGAATCTAAAACATCAAGGAGCAAAAAACTTTTGTAGAAGACCAAGGGTCAATGATAAAAAGCAAAAAGACTCTCCAACACCATCTTCTGCACTTGGAATCAAACATTTAATGACAATGATGAAATTAAGTATTTGATTGCAAGTGCAGAAGACAGTGTGGAAGAGGTTTTTTGCTTTTTAAGAGTCCAAAAATAAAACATTTTGCCTCGTTTTCACATTTTTTTCTTACATCATAATTACACATTTCATAGTTTTAATCTACAATGTTCACAGTTAGAATTAAAGACAAAAAAAACATTAAATAAGAAGTGTGTCCAAACTTTTGACTGGTACTGTAAGTCATTCTTGAAGTTCTATAAACTCAAAAATAAAACTTTACCAAGATTTCAGTAAACATGACCATGTTTTAGACCCCACAGATGTAGCTTTTATGTAAACCAATGCTGCCCCCTAGTGTCAGAAATGGCACTTCCCGCATGTGGGAAGGGAAAGAAGGGGGGGAAAAAAGAACCGGTCTTTTTAATAAAATGGGAGGGTTTCAACCAGAGGTTCCTGATAATAATATAATGCAATGCAAAACTGGAGTGATCCTCAAGTTTGACTCTCCACAGGGAGGTCAGAGTACAGGTCAGCTGCGGATTACTGAAATTTTAACAGGGGAAGATTTTCAAAAATTGGACATCTGGTGGACATCTAAAACATAAAGGCCAACTTCACTGCGTTCATACAATCACAGAGAGTTCAATTATACAGTCAAATTATGTCCCTGCATTCTGCATCCTATTCTGAGAACATGTCAACTCAACACAGAACAATGGCTGTTTTGATGGCTGAAGCGGGATATGAACCCATGACCTTGTTGTGAGGCAAAAGTGCTAATCACCATGCTGCCCAACTATTCATCAGTGTTGGTAGAGTATTTGTAATTCCATTATTCTTGGTAGTAGTTACTAGACAGGTAACTAAACATTTTTTTCTAATTAATGATGAAATTACAATTTCTGAAATCCACACTGACTTATTTCTTGTTACTTCTGTCTAACCTGAAAAGTGGACAATTGGAGATGATAGCGTACGGAGCGGACAAATGCAGTCTATTCCCTGATCTTTGACCTAACAAGTAAGACAGTTCAGGTAATATTAGCTAACTTTTAAATTAATCATAGTATAATATAAACCGTTCATCTTATCAGTATTTATTAACCACTGTAGCAACATCAGTTTAACATACCCAGCATCATCCATGATCTTCTTCTACGACATCCTACTGTCTAAACTACAGGCAATGAAAACTGTAGTTTACATGTAGGAACGCTATGTTGCTGCCCTCTGGTGGTCCAGAATTTTAGTAACTTCAATCAGTGATAATGGGTACAATGATAGACAAAAAGTAACAGCTGCCACTAAACTAATATACCTACACTAAAATAATAAACCGAGCAGACATTTAAAAATAAAACAAAAGTTACTTTCCCCAGTAAGTAATTACTTTTATTATTTGCTTGATTAATCGATTAGTGGTTTGGTTCATACAATGTAAAAAAAAAAAATGCTAAAAAATGTTGATCGCCGTTGTCCACAGCCCAAGTTGACATCCTCTAATGTCTGGTCTGAGAAACTGACATTAGGGAATTGGACATTAAAAAAAATGACTCAAATTTTGTTATTTGATCAAAATCTGTTATCAACATAGTGGCGATTAAAATAATAATCAATTAGTCGATTGATCATTGCAGCTCTACATTTGAGACTAATTCCTAAATTGCAGTAACTTGCCCAACACAGCCACTCATGGACAAGAGATTCCAGCTCAACCGAGGAGGATGCCATTAATGTTTACATCTCAAGCTGTCACAAGGACGAACCTCTCGTCCATGAGTAGCACGCCTCCTTCTGTGCGGTGATGCAGTCAGTGGGTGTACAGTGATTCCCTAAAAAGGCCATTAAACAGTAATTTGGAGATATTTCTAATTTGCCTTTTTTCATGCAGCTATATTCCATTCTTTGTTGACAGACTCATTCATCACAGAGGACACGGTCTGGGAATTGGAGCTTTGAGTGGATGCTGCCTACAGACAATCACCGCTCACTGTACTGTACTCTTGTTTTCCACTACGCCAAGCAATGAGGATGGAAACGTTACCTTGGAAACCAGAGTGACTGAGTGTACATTCCTATTAGAAGACACCGATAACTACTGACTGGAAATAACTGAAGGCCACAGGTGACAGTGACTACAGAAGGTCTGACACCTACAACATTAATGCAGATGACCCCACCTTTCTCAGGCACATATGTTGCATTTTCTGCCGGCTGATCACACATTTCTTGGATATACCATTTATATAACATGCAGCACATTAGGACAAAAATGGTAGAAAACAATGATTTGTGTATATCACATATTTCTCTTTTACACATTTATCTTCATCAATAATATTTAATGTAGAAAAATATATTATTAACTGTAAAAGATTTCTATGACATGCTACATTTCATCTGATGGCAGGTAGGGGTGTCACAATGTCAATTCTAAATCAAAAATCCATCAAAATGAGCTTAATCAAAAATGGATCAAACTCAAAAGTAGCATCAGCAGTTCTCCCAGTATTTTTTCTTTCTTTCTCTAACCTCACCTTCTTGCACACATCTGGCATGTATCAAAAGAAAAAAAAACAAAACAAAGACACACCAAAACACACCAAAGATGACACAGCGTAACTTACCCACCTTACATACCTTACCCTTTCTATCTTTTTAAAGAGGAACTTGAAAATGTACATGATAGTTGTCAGGGCATAATCTAACAATGGCATAGGCATCAGTGCTAAAATAAGTGTTTTATCTAAAATCAAACTGAATCATAACCTTAAAGATCATGTAAAGCAACAATAGTTGTCACACCACAAAAACATGTGTTATTAACCACTCAGCCAAATTTGAATGATTAAACAAATAACTAAGTGTATAAAATTAAGTCACACAACCATGAAAAAGTTAGTTGTGTGTCCGCTCTGCTGTCTCAGTGTCAAACACCACTATGACTTTAAAACAACCTGAAACATCAGACGCTCCATTCAGCAGCTTTATTGGACACCTCCAGACATGTTTGAGCCATTAGAGCCAGAGGACGGTGCCAGGATGTTATTTTTTTTCCTTCTGTGTTGGGTTGTTGGAACTGAAGTGAGCTGAAGTGAACTGCTGGGCTGATTTGGACTGAGAGAGTCGCTGAGGTTCATTCGTAACTAATGGTTAGGGAGGGTGAGGGGTCAGAGCCATGTTTCAGGTCCACCCAGAAAATCCTAAACACAAAAAGTGTTTAGCTCAGTTTAACATTCTATCACCACAATTCAGTACTAAATAGTTCTCAGCCTTTTTATGTGTTTTCTGCAACTCCTTTCTAACATGTTTTATGTTTTTAGAAAAATGAACATCATGGATTTGAAGAATTGTGACACTCCTAATCGCAAGTAATGCTACATTCATGACTAAGAATGCACAGGGCTGTTTGTGCCATCAATTATAAAATCAGATGGTTCTATCTTTTTCTGTGCTGTGTGCAAAAAGTCCAAAACAAAGGCCACTTTATCAAAAGTTCAGAGAGTGAATGACCTCCTCCTGGTGTGATGATAGCTTTCGTCCAGACAGAGAGCGACACTGCTGGGGGAGGCCTGTGATGACAAAGTGCAGGAGCTGCACGAGGCCTGGTCCACCCTGTAGGAGATGGAATTGTAAAAGACAGGGTTGCTGTGGCCGCCCGCCTCATCACAGTGAAGCGGTGAGGGACTGTCATTACTGGCTGGGCCACAGCACATGCAGGAGAAGAAGGTCCTGAGTCTGCTGGGTTCAGAGAGCTTTGCGTGCTCAGATAAAACATGTCTGTGCTCCTTTACAGGTGAAGGGAGGAGGTTCATACAGCTGGTGCCAGCCTCCATGGGAAGGCTCAGGTTGCACAGGCTGCTGTGTGCGTCCTTGCCGTCTTTATATCCAACATCAGCAGTTTCTGCTTCACCATCCGACACCTCTCCGTCCCCCTGTGCGTCCTTAGGCTGTGCGCCCTGCTCCTCTCCCCCTGCCTCAGGCCTTGCTTCATCAGGCTCCTCGGTGCTCACAGTGAGAAACCTCAGGACCACCAGGTTCAGAAAAGCCCCAATGACTGTCAAACCAACCAAAATGTACATGAAGCTGAATACCACATAGGGGGGTCGTTTCTGCAGAGCATCGTTCTCCTGCAAGGCCACAAAATCCCCAAATCCGATTGTGGTGAGCGTGATGAAGCAGTAGTAATAGGCATTGAAGAAGGTCCAGTCCTCAAAGTGGGAGAAGGCTGCAGCTCCGATACACAGGGTGCTCATGCATGACAGCAGACCCACCAGGACCATGTTCCCCATGGACACCTCTGTCATCCGTAAGCCCAGACCTTGCTTGGCCCTGCACAGGAGGTAGCGAACTAAAGTGTTGATCCTCTCGCCCAGGCTCTGGAACATGACCAGTGTCAGAGGAATGCCCAACACAGCATAAAACATACAGAAGGTCTTGCCAGCATCAGTGCGTGGAGCAGCGTGGCCATAACCTACAAAGTACACAGTACGTTGAAGGTCACATAATGGACTGTTGTTTAAAGGGATAGTTTGGCTTTTTTGAAGTGTGGTTATATGAGGTACTTAACCATAATCAGTGTATTAACTTCAGCAGATGGCAGTTCGGAGATATTACAGTCTCAGAGTCCCAGAAGCAAAGAATGATTATTTGTGTAAGAAGCTAAGCAATGTACTGCTGTGGACAGGCTCAGTAGCAAAATGCATTTCAGCCAACTAAAAACTCTATATCAGTTCAAGTGTATGCTGTATTTAGAATATTTTCACCCTTTTCCTTTGCTGTCAGACAGCCTTTTCTGACAGGAAACTGAAGATGTTATATCCATTCACCAGACTCTCCAGACTCTCTCTCTTTGACAAAAACTGCAGAACACATCAGTTGCTAGGCCATCACTGACATGATAAGTTATTTTGTTTGCTATTGTGTGTTAAAAGGTTCAGATTTACCCAAGTCAGACAATGTCAAACAAGTTAACCAATCAAAGCAGCAGTAGACTAGCAATTCCTATGCTCGGCAGGGTAGGCTGATTTTGGTGGCTTAGGAAAAGCGCAACAAACTGACCCGGGATTTACACCAGGCGCGCCTGCGCCGCAGAATGGCTGTGCCACGGTTTTGCTCCATCATGCACACGACTTCAATTTACACCAGCAGCATTTCAGAAGCGTTTCAGCAGCGGAGCGTTTTGCCCATCTGATTATGTTTACTTGCTCTGATTTTGTTGATTAAGTCCTCTTTCCTTGCTCTTTGTGCTTCTACCATGGATAAGCAGGCTACGTAGAAGTAGTAGTAGTAAGTAGTAAAGTAGTAGTAAATTGTTTATTTTCTGTCTGTCTTTATGATCGCGAGTCTGCACGGGGTCTTTTATTTTGAAAATCAACCGGATTCTCCCCTGTTTTCCGTGCCTGACTTCCTGCCCGTTCGACTAGCTCTGTGCCAATTGACGCGCCATTCGTCGAAAACAGACTCGCTGCGTATTCTCCGCGGAGCGCTGAGCCACTTCTGGGACGCTGCTGAGACACACGGCGGCACTTCTGGTGTAAATTACAGCATTGACTAGAATGGGTTCTATTTCTTTGCGTGCCACGGTGCAGCCGTTCCGCGGCACAGCCGCGCCTGGTGTAAATGCGGGGTAAGGGTGTGATAACTGGCATCTACTGTAGATAATACACTGGCTATGGGTAAGTACCTAATACAACCCCAACTTAAAAAACTGGAACTAACCCTTTAATGTCCATGAAGATTCACATTCATTAGGATTATGACTGCATTACACACTGCAAGGTGACAATTCTTAATGTTAAATGACTTTAAACCCCCAGAAGCGTTTTCACTTATTCTGCTCAGGTTGAACTTAAAGCTTGAGTGCTGGACTTTAAGTTACCAAACTACAAGAACCAATAAAAACAGGTTACACCTTTCCCATCCAAAAGGTCACATTTCTTACAAAAACACTATTTGCTCATCCTAATTCACCTCCATGAAGGTCCATACAGAGGACAAATTAATAACTTTCCTGTTTTGGTTCTATCTCTAGCCAGACAGAGCAGACTCACCTTTATTGACCACATCAGAACACCATGCCCTTTTTGCATGTGGGACAATTGCATAGACAGTCCAGATACAGCAAAAGTAATAGGAGGGTCATTCACAGATGTCAAGTGCCGTCAGTCGTCAAACAAATTCTTATCAGCCAACCTGAGTGACCATGTGCATGAGGTCTTGAAGAACCGGCCAGGAAACATGAACTTCTGAAGGACGTGGCAGAAACAGAGTTGTAAAGTTTTCTTTGAACTTTTCAACCTCATTTTGTTATGGTTCATTAGCTGAGGGCCCTGTGGTCCTGATTCTGTCGTCCTGTGGTCCTGTTTCTGTCACATTCTTCTGGCTCACATGGAATAACTTAACCATCTAACAATGATGGACGACTGGCAAACCTAATTTGCAAATGGACTGCACATTCATATGGGTATTTGAGAAGTCTGACAAAGTGATCCATGTTTGCAAGTTTAATTTTGTGTCTGCAGTCGAGTCAGATCAAGCCAAATTTTATTAATATAGCCCAATATCACAAATTTACCTCAAGAGGCTTCACAAGTCTTACAGTCTGTGCCAAATTAAATCGTTTCATTGGGTCAATTGATATTTTCTCATGTGTCATTTTCAGCTGAAGCTGGCAGCTATTTTCAGGGAGAATGCAATAAAAACAACTCTACCGTAACGGCTTGGCACCAAACCACAGACAGACACAGTTAGGAACAAGCCAACAAACACAGTGGAGCATTTAGCTGCTAAAATAAATTTTCCTTCAGAAGTGGTAGAGACCAAAAACAGAGCTAAAAGACAGTATTAGATATTGGATTTATATTCATCAAATGGCCAGAAACATGACTCCAAATGAATGCTAGTGTTGGTAACAGCTAGATGTGTAAATAAAAAACTGATTGCTAACAAGTTTGTCATAACAACTTAATTACATGTAGATGCATTAAGCAAAACTGAAAAGAACATTTAGGAAATGCTCCTAAGTCGCTGTCTGAAGAGCTCAAAGACAGCTGTGAAAAGTTGTAGTTTCATGCTCTATGGAGCACAGAGACTGTGCTTAGCTTGAATTTAAGTGACGGTGACCAGTTTTCAGAGAGGAAAAAAGTCCAAAGAAATTTCTCAAAATGACTGCATTCGAACTGTGTAATGTACCTCTCCACTCTCTTTCTACATGCTCACTGTGTTCCAGTCATATTTTTATCAAAACTTGGCTAAACAGGCCTACATTAGACGGGCCTACGATCTTATCAGGACTCTGACATGTTTATACTGAAAAGTTATACTGCATAAATAATGTTACATGAGTCTGACTCTGAGTTTGAAAGGGTCGTGCATGAGTTTCAAGACAAAAGTAGCATACGCATGAGAAGTTTTGAGAAATGATTAAGAAAATTCTTACTGTTCTGATATTTTTTATTTATTTTTACATTAAGATTATGAAAACTGGTTACTATGAGATTTCATTGTAACTAGGGGTGTAAATCACAAGTTTCATCACCATATGATATTGATTCTCTGGGCAATGATATCTGCTGATATCATACAGTTTCAATGAGATTCAATTCAGAGGCCTTCGACTGATACCAGACAATATCATATGTCCATTTAACAGATCCGGTTACATTTATGTCAACTCACAAATAGCAACTAAATTATGTTTTGACAATTTTATAACTGAACTCCTAGACATTTGTGACACAGACACGCCATGGGAGTTCCAAAATAAAGGCGTATCTTAAAGGTGACAGTATAGATCAATATCTTTGCATCTACTACTACGAATCCTTGTTCACTAGAAGTCTTCTTATGGACACCTATCAACCCTATACTGGTTAATGTTTCATGGCAGACATACATTTTTGGTGGAATATGCCTCAAGTTAATTTTATGTCACAATACCAGTCACTAAGTTGTTGTCGATTGTTTGCACAGTGCTCATCAGTGGGAAGTGGTAACATGACATAACATTTTTTACACAGCAGCCATATTGATATGAAACAGTGGGGTAAACACAGGTGTAGTGAAGCAGAGCCTTTCAAGCGAGCCAACATACTCGATAACGGCACCTTGACTCTGTTTGACATGACTGGAATCATAATTAGTATCACAGGCAACACTTGTGTTCACCAAACTATTTCATGTCAGAATGGCTGCTGTGAAAAATGTCTATAGAGAGGAAAAATGCCTCCCCTTCTGGTGGACCACTGTGGGACTTTACTTTGAAAAAATATGAACAACAGACTATGATGAGACAAATATTTCCCGTTTTAATTGTACTTTGAATTACACATGTGATGTTTGTCAGTTTAAAAGGTAATTTTACAGTTTATCGTAAAACTGCTTAAGTATCAAACTGTGGAGATACGTTATTAGAAAGACCACACGGCCAGAAGTCACAAGGGTGATATGAGTTTCTCCATTAGCTGCTGAAGATAGGATGCCTGTATGTTTTCACATGTAGTCACACGAGCAATGGGTTTTACTCATTCTTTCTCTTCCCAGCTGATAAAAGGTCCAAAAGTTACTGGACAAAACACTTTAAGTAAGACAACACAAAGCACAGCCATGTAGATGTTGGTGAGGTATGTTGTGTGGGACAGAGATGAACGGTTTCACACATTAAACTGTGACAAAGCTACGAAATATCGGGACTGTCTTTACTTGTAAAATTATGTTAAAAACTGACAAACATCGTGAGTGTAATCAGTAACACAATTAATATGTCTCTATTTTTTTCAAAATGAGGTCACCAGACACCAGAAGGGGTGGAATTTCACGTCTTTATAGCTTAAACTTAAGTTTCCATTTGCAAAATTACCAGGGGTGGAAGTAATTAATTACAAATACTCAAATTACTGTAATTAAGTAGTTTTTTGGGGTACTTGTACTTTTATGAGTAGATTTTCAAGTCTGTTCTTTAACTTGTACTTTAGTATTCATTATGCCATGTAATCTACTTAGTTACTTTTAAAATCATAGTTGAGTACTGAGTACAATTTGAATTCATATCCTGAGCTTTTATCTGCATTTTTGTAGCCAATAAAGTGATTTGGTAGCAAAAAAGCCAATGAAAACCAGGACATATGGACAAAAAACAAAACAAAACAAAAAAAAGTATATTTAATGACTGATTAATACTGGTAATTGATTTTTCATTAAGAATTTAACCAGTTAAAAACGTATTCATGGGTATTTAATCAATAGTTGTGACCATAACTGCACCTCATCCAGCTTTGTTTTGTCTGCTGGAGACATTTGCTGAATAAGGAAATAAAAAACTTGAAATGAGAGAAAAAAAGACAACAAAAAAAAAAACAGCCACTCAAAATGAGGAGGTATCAAATCAATTATTAATGATTAATTGATTGTTAGTGTTTTAACTACTGGTAAAGCAAAACACAGAAAATTTAGAGCCCTAATCTGAAGAGGTGATGGTGACATCATTGGTTAAAAGTAACTAATACTCTGATTAGTTTTTGTTGACAAATACTTTGTACTTTTACTTAAGTATTTTTCTAACACTAGTACTTTTACTTGTAATTGAGTAATATTTTAGCAGTGCAATAGTACTTGTACTTGAGTATAGATTTTCAGTACTCTTTCCACCACTGAAAATTACACACAACAGACATTTTTCACGGCAGCTATTTTGACAGGAAACAGTTGGCTAAACACAGGTGTTATTAATAACACTAATTAAAGTCCCTGCTCAGGCCAAACGATGTCTCTAATACCTGAACAGAAAAAACAATTAGTATCATTGACAACACCTGTGTTTGAACTATCATGGCTACCTGTAAAAGATATTCATGTTAGCATTAGCATTAACTCCCACTGCACCGCAGCCCTGTAAAACTCCACCTGTTCGTCCCCAGCTCCAGCTTTAAACTATATTAGTCGCCTAAGACACACGCAGTGAGACATACATGCTACTTTTCCAGAGTTTTTACTCACCGATAGTGGTGATAACAGTGATAGCAAAATAAAACGAGCCGGCGAACTTCCACTGCCTGCCGGCGCGGTGCGGCTCCGCCTGGAGGACCACTTTCTCAATCTCTCTGAAGTCATCCTCGGTGAAGCCGTACTTCTTCTTCAGCTCGTCCAGCCTCTGCTCCAGAGCCTTGTTCTGCAGACTCTCACTGTCCGACTCCAGCGCGTCAAACACGGCGGCGCCGATGAGCAGGTAGAAAACGATGGACACGATGAGGCAGAGGGTCCTGATGTTCTGCGTCTTCATCCTCAACTCCGGAGTGCGGAGCAGAGCGCAGGGAGGGAGGGAGGGAGGGAGTGTGCTGCTGCTGCTCCCAGAGACAGACACACAGAGACACAGAGAGACGTACAGAGGACACAGACAGGTACATCCATGGATTCCAGTCATCTTGATGTGCTGACTTGAGGCCCCTTTGGCCTGCTAGGATTACACCATAGGAATACAGGTTGTTGAAATTGTAGCCTGTTCTCTAAGCGTGTCATCAGGTGAAATGGCACCAAACCCTGCGTGCATGTGTGCACAAGTTACCTGAGCTCAGCAGCTGGCTGGCTGTGACTTTCCACAGGATGTTAGACTAACTTCAAGTTGCTCTCATGGCCTCATTCACCTTATTTAAAGTATCTTGTGTGTATGTCGTCGTGTTTTCACAAGTGCTCACTTACACCTGACACACACTGTCAGCAGATGTCCCCCTCAACTCACAATGTGTTTGACATCGTTGAGCACAGTGGAGCCGGCATCCTCTGTGGAGCTGCTGGTTCTGAATCCAATCTGGTGAGGGTCCATGCTGGGGAACCGGTTTCTCAAAGCCCTTCATCGGGGCGGTGGTCATTTAACCAAGACACTGCTGACTTTGTAGGCACAAGGATGCTGGTGGATGTCTTGAAGCAGGTGGAGGAGACAGTGACATGTTAAAGATGTCAGTAATAACATCTACTAGTTGGTTGGTGCATGTTTTTAGGACACAGCCTGGGATGTTATCAGGCCCTTTACTCATAGTCACTCTCAGCAGGATTTTTCTCATATTCTCTGATAGTAGCTGGCCCTCTGGAAGTGGAGTAGACTTTACAGCTGACTCTTTGTTAAGGAGGTCAAAGCGAGCATTAAATGTTTTTAGCTCAACTTGTGATGTGGCCTCACATATAAAGGGGGACGCTCCTGCTTTTGTAGCCTGTGACATTTTTAACGGCCTCCCATAAATCTCTCTCCAGTCTCTGATGATGTGTCTGTTTTGCCTCCTTGATGACCCTAAGTTTAAGTTCTGTGGTGTTTATGCATTTTTTTCACCCCATTATAATTTGTATGTACATTACTTTACTGCTGACCAAGTTCCAGTGTCTCACTTGACTTTTTCCTACCTACATTCATTGCATACATTTTTATGTACAGGGCAATACTCAACTTGCAGCATTTCTAAAAGCAACAATAACAGCTGACATGGTAAAGTATATTTCCAGAAGATCAGTGTATTTTCATTTTCAGTGAAAACAGCAGATGGCAAAAGTACACACATGCTGTACTCAAGTTAATGTACAGATACTTGTGGGGGAAAAAAGGCTGATAAAAGCAAAGGTACTGATTCAACCAATTTACTGAAGTAAAAGTGAGACAGTACAGGCTCTGAAATGTACTCAAAGCATCAAAGTAAAAAGTTGCTTTCTGAAGGACATTTCTATCATCTCTTTCTATCCAAAGCCGACTGACCTCACCTTTTCTCCACACTTGAGTCTCCCTCCCTGTCTGTTTTGTCTCCTTACATCTTTCACATTATTTTTGCCTTGTTACACCATTTTAGTTTTGTTACATCCTGTTACGTCTTTTATTTAGTTTTTGTCTTGTTACGTTTTCAAATTTTGTTTTCATTTTGTCACGTCTCTTTTGTTGTTTTTGTCTTTTCTACATATTTTATGTCATTTCTGTCTCACCTTTTTGAGTTATTTTAATCTTGCCTTAAAACTTAAGTAATGAGCCAGTTTTGAAAAAGTAAAGTACTCCTTACAGAATTGTTCAGATATTAGTGTTAAAATGTAGGGAGTAAAAGTAAAACGTACACTAACAAAGTATTTGTACTTAGTTACCTCTACAAAACAATATTGCAATTTCCATGTAAATAATCTGTTTTCTATGTCCACATCAAAAGTTTAAAAGCATTAATACAACTAATTAAACTCTAAATAGTACAAGTGGAAGTTAATGTAACATTTGAGTCAAGTGGGCCATGTATTGTCATGTGGTTTAAATACTGCTGTTCAGAAGCAAAGCTGGTGCATCTAAAAGGAGCTTGGTATCCTTGATATACAGACGAGGATGAAATTATTACCCCCCCTATGAAAATTTCATTTTTTAAAAGTATTTCCTAAGTGCTGTTAAACAGAGCATGGAATTTTTAACACAGTGTTTACAAATATCCTAGTTTTATTTTGGGTGGCTTACATAATTTTACTTTTCACACAGAAACAAAATTATTTCACAAAAAACAAAAACTACCAGGGTCAAATAATTAGCTCCCCTGATGCTAATAGTCAGTTGTGTATCGTTTCTGCTGGATAACAGCCTGCAGTTGTTTGTTGTAGTTTTCAACACGTCTCCTGAAGAATCCCAGCCCAATCTTCTTTGGTGAATCTCTCAAGCTCCTCCAGATTTGATGGTCTTCTGACATGGACCTTGGTCTTCAGTTCACCCCACAGATTTTCAACAGGATTCAAGTCAGGGCTTCATGCAGGACAGTCAGTAACACTTTGGTCTTCTGGAGGCAGTTCTTCACCAGGAGTGACATATGTTTTGGCTTGTTGTCGTGTTGGGAGACAAAGTGATGACCCAGACCCAGTTTTGCTGCTGACTGCTTGAGGTTTTCTTTTAAAATCTTCACATATCCTTCTTTCTTCATGATTCCTTCCACCTTGATGAGATTCCCAGTTCCAGACACACTGAAGCATCTCCACAACATAATACTCCCACCACCATGTTTCACTGTGTGGACGGTGTTCTTTGGGTTATACATCTCTCCCTTCTTTCTCCAAACATAAGCAACGTCTCTATGACCAAAGAGCTCTAGTTTCATCTCATCTGAACAAAGGACACACTTCCAGTATGTATAATCTGTCTCCAGGTTGTCCTTAGCATACTTCAGTCTGGCTTGAAGGTGTCTCTTCTGCAGAAGTGGAGTTTTTCTTGGTCTTCGATCTCAGCTCTAGTGATTGTCTTCTTTGAGACTAGTTTTCTTTCCAGAGTCTTTGAAATCTTTCTCTTCCTACCTCTGCCAGTCTTGTTCTGTACTGTGTGGCTCTCTTTGAATTTCTTGATGATACTTTTCACTCCAGTTCTTGACACTTTGAATCCTTCTCCTGCCTTGTGAGCATCAACAATTCTTTTTCTCAGGTCTAAACTGATTTCTTTTTTGTTTTTGGCATGATGCTTTCTCAAGTGACAGCTCAAACCCTTACTGAAGTTTTTATTCTGTGTGTAAATTGGAAGATAACCCTCAGTTTTAACTTGATTTTTCAAGCTTTGAGCATTACAAAGTTAAATCACATCACTGCACAACAGTGGTTTGTGCTATGACTCGATAAAAAGGTCAGTTCTTAAGGGGGCTAATAATATTGACCCTGGTAATTTTTGTTTTTCTGAAATAATTCTGTTGTTGTGTGCAAATAGAAATATTTTATGCTTTAAAAGAAAATAGAGTATGTTTAGAAATGCTGTGTTGAAAATTCCTTGCTCTGTTAAAAAAGCACTTTCAAAGGGGAGCTAATAATGTTGTGCTCATTTTTGCTATTCGCGACACAAGGATTGGCACTGTTTCTGAATTCATTGAGAGTTTTGCTAATTAAATATGGCAGAAAAAATGTAAATAACGAATCACAGTAAGCAAAAATGAATGAAAGCTGGAACCTAGAGAAAATTTACTGCCACTTTACTGCAAACTGGATTTTTTTCCCCTTCTTTTCTGTAAATTTACACAGCCGCCTCAGTAAAATAAAATGTCAGTTCTCAGTTCTGTCCTCTCATTTTGTGAAGTATTTTTTTCAGCAGACTTTCTTCAACTGACTCCCCCAGCTGTTAATCACTGATCCAGTGTTTAGAGAGGTCTGGGATACACAAGTGTCAGAGTGTCTGTGTGTGTTGTGTTTGTGGCTGCCACAGAAAAGCGCAGCAGAAACAGCTGGCTTTCCCAGACTCTACTCTCTTGATTATTTTGCCCCGTGAAGCGTTCATGTGCGGAGCATTCACAATTCGCTCGGCTAAAGTATTACTCTGAGCGATGAAGCATTAGCTGGTGGCAGCACTGACCTTTATCAAGCACACTTAGTCACTGAGTGATCCAGCAAGCCTTCATCATTAACTAAGTCCAACGCGCAGCAGACTGAGCGAGAGAGACACAGCGGAGATGATTTGTGTGTATGTATCAGTGCAGCTACGAGCAGGCCTGCTGCTTCATGGAGGTTCTCAGTGGTGTCTGCAGGGTTTTTGCTCAGTGTCATGCTAATTGGGTTCACAGCACAGCAACCAGAAAACAGGCAGCCTGCTGTAGCTCCGTGCTGCAAGTTATTTCAGTTTCATATCCTGCATGAAGTTCCCATCTATTTCAGGAGGGCATTCCAATTTGTGGGGCCTATTCATGCACTAAACCAGGCCATAAAGAGCCTGAGATCTGTCATTAAAATCCACATTTATTGCCTCCATTCCATATAGAACATATGGCTATCTCTACACTGTGTTTTTATCTTCCACAGACAGCTTAGGACCTTATCACGCTTTAGTAAGCACAAATGAATCTATTGTAGAGCAGATGTTAACAGTGTAGCATGCAGACACGTCTTGATTTTCTCTGCGGCCAGTGAGAGCAATTATCTCCTTTTGAAAGGAGTCCCTGGGAGATAATAGCCTCGCCAGAGTCCACTCAGTGAGAGCACACGGTGCTTACATCAGTTTTATTCAACATCACTTACTTCTATACATTGTGCATTGTATGTAGGAAAGAACTAACTCACAGAAGAAGTTTATAAAGTCATAAATAGACACATCAGTTCAGAGGTATATTATGCAATAACTGCGAAGGACAGGTGACTTATATTTTTAATAAGGATCCTGTGGTTTAACAGCTCTTCGTTCAGTAATGATGCCAGTGTTATCTGATGTGCTCATCTCACATCTCTCTGCTCCACAGGACAGTACACGCATCCCTTTATCTTCCACAGGAAGACATTAAGAGCAGGATGTCCACTGACTGAAGTCCACACACTCATCTGTCCAAGTGCCAGCCCCTGTAGAAAATGAGGAGGGGGAAATATACTGCAAACATGATGCTATCTTTGGCGGAGATAAAGACAGTTGTTATAGAGCTCAACAGTGACTTTCTCATTCATGCACTCCACTGACATTTCAGAAAGTCCTCATGTAAAGAGTTTTAAACCTGAAACCAACCAACTATGAGATGAATCGTGACCATAAAACATTTCATTCACACACAAAAAAAGCTTGTGAATCAGATAAAAAGGCAAAGGTACAAGCCTGTGTACATACTTATATTAAGAGTAAATGAACTAATCATCCCATAAACCACTGCAAATGATACTGCTTTGTCTTAAATTTAACTTTTGTCATTATAGTGTTTATATTGATAACAACATTGTTGTAATGTTGTAAATTGCGTTTTGAGTGTTTATAAATTATATTCAATGTGGCATAGCAACATTATTAGTACGGTTTATGTTAGCTACCTAAATAACCAGCCCTCTCACGGAACCACTTATTTGCAGAGGGCAGTAAGCATTTCCGTGGTAACAGCCAACTCCACCAATTAGATTACATGCCCACTTTAGGATTGTGTGCATCACAAATAAAATGCATTTTTCTTCAAACAAGGTTGATATCACATGGACCTTTGGCTTCTGCAGGAGCAGACACCAGTTTTTCACAATTTCATAGCCTGTGGTCAGCCTGCCTTGGATGGTTAAGACATTAATCAATCAATCAAACTTTATTTATATAGTCCTTTTCATACAGAGTGCAGCATTACAATAGTCAGTTCTGCAGGTAATAAAATGATGCATCAGTGTCTCTGTGTTGGCTCGGGAGAGAAATGGTCAAACTCTGGGGATGTTCTTAGGATGATAAAATCCAGTTTTGGTTATACTTCTAATATGTGTTTCAAAACTAAGATTCGAATGAAAGAACTCCAAGGTTTTTCACTTGTTGGCAGGGTTTTAGTGCCAGTTCTTGCAGTTTTGCATTAAGTTTCTCTCTCTGAGCTTCAGGACCATTTAAGACTAATAATCTAAATCCTATACTCAGAATGTAACTGAGATTTTCACCTCTGGAAGCTCACTGTTGAGCTCTATGATCATATAGTACAGAGAATATTTGTATTTTTGTCAAAAATCTTTTTAAGGTCTGTTCAATAAAAAAAAGTGCTTTATATGACTGTGCAGGCTCTTTGGTGAAGAGTCATTAGTGTCATAGAGAGAAACAGGTTTGAACTTTGCAGCTAATTCAAGTAGTCCTTTGAGCCTTATTAGACTAAAGGGCAGGGGCTTCGTCTTTAACTCGTCTACAACGTCAGAAAGACGTGCCTCATTCTGGGTGAGGCACCTGGTGTGAGGACAGCTGGCAACAAAAAAAGTGGATTTTTGATTACATGGATCATTGTTCTGTCAAATTACAGTAAAATTTCTGCTGGCTGCGGTCTTTCTGTTTTGAAATACAGCTGTTGTGTCATTTTGTGTATAAGTGTTAAAATAAAAATATGTCCATGTTTTGGCACTGGGGTACTTTTTTTTCCTGTGAATGAGACTACCTCAGCTCAGATGACTAAATGGGAGATAAAATGGATGGGAGAAAAAGACAAATAAGTAAAATAATCACTTGAATGAAATTTCAAAAAAGCAATATTGTTAAATGTCAAATAGATTCTTAATTTTGATGTTGTTAATAATCTTGAAATTATGGATTTCAATGTGACTTGGGAACTTTGATGAATGAATGATCACACTGTTTCACACTGAAATATTTGTCCAAAAGGAAAAGGGGTCATGATGATGGTGATTCCTTTAAGTTTTATGCTCATGTTTAAAGGTACAATCAGACAGATTTATCAGTCACTATTTGGAAATGCATCAGGGAGCTGGTTGATTGTTGAGTCTCATTCCCAGGTCATCAAATACCAACAAATTGGTTTGGTAAAATATCCCGAGCACAGCAAAATAATGATTAAAAAAGAACATGGGAATGTTTTTTTGTTTGTTTGTTTGTTTGTTTGTTTGTTTGTTTGTTTGTTTTATCCAACAATTTTTAATCATTTGAAATGTTTTAATTTCGAAATTCCATAATCTGGAATATTTTCTGACAAAAATAACTATACAGATGTAAACGTAATCCTTTTCAGTCATCTTATGACTCACTAGAAGTGTGTGGTGGTGGCTGCATGTATTTCTCACCATTTTCTCATTGTTCTGTTCAAGATGCTTTAACCCAAACGTCAGTATGTGACATCCTGTGAATGAGACCCAGCAATCAGTTATTTTACTGGTGTTCTAACGGAAAGTTTGGACAAATCCTACTGATTCTACCTTTAAGTAAAAAAAAAAATTGAAATACGTGACAAATATTTTCATTATTAAATTAAAGTGTTGTTGAGATCAGTTCTTTGGTCTGAAATACTTTCAGTGTTCAGGTATTTGATAGGCTTGTTTTAGGGTTGAATTAGTTGATAAATTAATGGATTGTATTTACTGCTATATGCACGTCTGAGTGTGTAATACTGTGGGCTCTGAGCAGCCTACACTATTACACACTCAGTACTGCAGCCTGTTGAATTTGACCACAGGGGCATCCAGCTTTCTCTGTCCTCCCCTGAAATATCAAGATTTTCCCCACAGCACTTAGTTTCAATTAAAATCATGAACAAGTTTATGTTGAATTGCTGAAAATAAGGTAAACTGACATTAGAGTTGAGCCATTTTACACAAGAGCTTATTACCAACACAGCCTCTCCTCTGGCGCCATCCTCAGGGCAAACTTGACATTTCATGCCAGTTGTATTTAAGAATAGCAAAGTCTCTTCTCAATTCTTCATCTATCCGTGTGTGTGTGTGTGTGTGTGTGTGTGTGTGTGTGTGTGTGTGTGTGTGTGTGTGTGTGTGTGTGTGTGTATTACTTATGTTGTGGGGAAATAAATCACTATATATTCACATTGTGGGGACTCGCCTTCCTTATGGGAACAAAATGCAAGTCCCCATAATATAAATCATTCAATTTTAGGGTGAGGACTTGGGTTAGGGTAAGGTTACACTAAAGTAGTCATTATGGGGAGGGTTAGGGTAAGTCTCCAGGAAATTGATGCAAGTCAATGGAATCTCCTCTGAAGTGATGGAAACATGACTCTGTGTATGATGGACGAAGCATTATTATTATTATTATTAGTAGTAGTAGTAGTATCACATTTAAAAGGATTATAAATCATGTATGTAATAATTAGATTTCTACTAGATATTGCTGTTGCACATTTAATGTAACCTTCAAGTGATCTACTGTTAAAGAAGCTTCATGGTAACCCAGCTTCACTGAGGGTAAAGGATCTCACAGAACGCAGGATGATTTCATGAGTTTTGCTTTTGTTTGAATGAATTCAACATCGAAGCAGTCGAGCGTAGAAAGTCAGGTACTGAAGGGACTGAAGGTGTGTTCTGTGACTGCTGTGGTGACATCAGATGGGTTGTATGATTCTGGCTTTCTGTGCTCTGGTTGATGTCCACTCTCAGGGGCTACAGGAGGAGTTCTGGCCTGTGAGATCAAAAAACAAGCTATGAATATGGATTCTGGCCTTGGTCCACCATCAGTGTCAGTGTCTCCCCAACTTTACTCATAATATTGGGCTATGTAAGTGCTGACCTGCAGACAAATCCATGTCTAGATAAATCTACATGAATCAGTCGTGTCACAGCTTGTTTGAGGTGAGAAATCATTAAAGATTGTTAGATTCTGTTATTAATACAGACGGTAAGAAAACATCCTTAGCACACTGTAAAAATTTGTCATGTAGATTAAGTACAAATTTATTTTATATTTATTTAATTTAATTGATTTTATAGTTCTACTGTAATCAACCATACAGTATGTTACTGTAATATGACCATCTATTGAATTACAGTACATTGCAGTATTTTCTTGATATTACAGTAGACTACTGGCAGCATGGTTGCCAGTAAATTACCATATTTTCTAGTTTGCTTACTGTAAACGGATTTACATTTTATTACTGTTATAATACTATGTACTGAAACACAGTATAGTTCTGTATTTTGTTGAATTTACAGTATACTTGTGGCAGGGTCTACAATATTTTTTTTGTCAAAATAGTAATGGAATTTCACCATGATCCCAAATACAGTACCATGTAGTAATTTTTCTAAAAAAAAAAAAAAAAAGAGCATATTACTGGCAGTATTGATGACAGTCAATCATTATGAAGTAAACATTGCCTTAACTGTAACCTTGACTAGCAATTTCAGTGTGATATATTGAACATATGCTGAATGACTTTAACTAAAATGCAATAATAAAAAAAATCTATGGAAAAGAAACTTGGAAAATATGACATAAATGATGTAACCCAGCATTTTTTTTTTTTTTAAAGGCAGCACCAACTGAAATACTTCATTTGTTGATAGAAACAAACTGTTTTTTCCAATACAGTTGGAAATTTCAATTATGCTTGACAGAACAAGGCAGTATATTCGTTAATCAAATGTGGTAACACTAATAAACTTTCTAATAAACTTTGGGGAATTATGTATCTAACCACTGTGAGTATCACTGCCTTTTTGATACAAAATGCACACTTTGTCAGTGAGATTGAAAAATAATAAAAAATGTGGGGTTTTTTTATTATAATCTAAATGATGGAAAATCTAGTCAGTGATCTTTTACACAAAATTAGAGTGGTTCAATCAGAGAAATCCCTATAATACAATACATTTCACAACACATTGACAAGATACATAATTCCTTAAAACTAGGACTGGGTGATATGGACAAAATCAAATAGCACAATATTTTTTAACTAAATACTTCTACCTATATTGCCTATTGCACACATTTATTTCATATATGTCACTTATATATGCTATGAAATCACAGGGCTCCCAGTGCCTGTACCTCACAAACAACAGCTCACACAGCCATGTTCAAATTTTAACAGTGTTTGATAATCAAAATTTTTGCAAAAGTGAAATACACTGCACAAATTCTTACTCAACAGTTTTAGCTTAACTCAGCATTTCAAAGCAAGTGTTTTCAAATTAACTTAAACAGGTATTTTAAAACATAAAGAGAAGGCTTTGAGTCCGCTTACAACAGAACTGATCAAGTATCTACCAAGATTCTGCTGACAACAACAATGAACATACAAGAGCACCTTTGTCCTGGGACAAGTAACAGGATGCCTTCTTGTTAAAATAAATAGTAGTTCTGCAGCATAAATACGCAAATTTTTGAAGTGAAATATAACAAATTTAGTGGACAGGAGAATATGAACACATAAATTCCACTTAAAGCCTATGAAGTTCTTCAGAAGAGTGGACACACAGGGACTGACTGTGACAGACTTCTTCTGAACAACTCTCCCTGTCCTCTTGAAGACAATCTTGCCCCGGCTGGCCATGGTTCCTCTTTCTGGGTTGATCCCAATGAAGAGGTTGGACAGAAATGAAGTCTACTGCTATACAATGTAGCACTGGGTGATATAGACAAAATCAAAATATTTTGCCCAAATACCTCAATATCAATCTTGTGATGCTATTGTAGGGATGACTATTGGTGATTTCTTAACATATTTGTATACACGATTTTTGATAGACAATCATTAGTAATTTGGATATCATGACCAAAGGCTATAGAAAAAATATTAGAATGGCTGCAACAGTTTCAAAAGTTCAGAAAATTGCACATCTCACTTATAGATGGCGGATAAATCTCGCATGTCTCTCTGGCTGTACAGAAGAAAACAGTAACCTAAAAGAACATAAAACATGATTTAAGTCAGGATTAGGGCTGGGCAATTTGGAGAAAATATCTAATTGCAATTTTTCTGACTAATATTGTGATTTGCTGTGTGTATTTTAAGTTAAGCTTCAGTTCAAGGCTGTCAAGCTTTTGATGAAACACTTAGGCAAAAAACAGGAATGCTGAGACAGATCACAAGATCAGGGATCAAAGGCTGTGGTGAATATCTGGGAACCAGGCAAGGCAGGAGAGTCAGAGACAAGCAGGGTAGGGAATAGAGAAAACAAACCGGGAACAAGGGCTGGAGAGTCCTGCAGGGAAATACTGAAGAACAGTCTGTGAAGGAGTGAGAGTGCTGGAGAGGCTTTATACTGGGCTGACTGGGGATGAGCTGCAGCTGAGCTCTCAGGTGGGTAGAGTCGGACTGATGAGGTGGGAGTGGCTGGCAGGTAGAGTGGAAAATGACTGAGGCAGGGTGAGAGGAGGGAAACTGGAAGAATAGGGGACAGGTCAAGGTAAACTGGGCCTGCAGAACTGTGACACCATCTATATGACTTAGAGGCTTTTACCCTACAATGCAGTATTATGTTGAGAAAAACAACAATGATTATAAAAGGAAGGGCTGAAGGATACATCAAAAACATAAATCATATTGCAATTATCTTGACAGATGTTGTGATATGATACATTATCAGTGTTGATCTTTTTTGCATGACAATTTTCATTTTCACAAAAAAAAAAGTTTCAGTCATGATGATGTGACATTTTTTGAGGTCTGTACGAGGATTTTTAGGCCAGAGCATCTCTGCAACACGACTCTACTTCATTATAATGCATTCATAATAAGGTGCTTCCTGATAAGCAATTTGTAGATTAGATTTTGATGATAGAAATGACTCATTTATGGTAATTTTATGTAGTTTTATTTTGTTGTTTAATGTTATACATTAGTTTTGTGTCTTTGGAGGAGCACCTCCTATTGCCTCAGATGGCATCCCAACCCGAGCAGCACCACGCCATGGAGAATGATGGTGAAAAATATTGATCAGTGTTTCCAAAAGTCCAAGATGACATCTTCAAATGTCTTGTTTTGTCCACAACTCAAAGATATTAAGTTTACTGTCAGAGAGGAGTAAAGAAATCAGAAAATACTCATATTTAAGAAGCTGACCATAATATATGTAATTAAGACTGCCTTGTATTCATGGATGTGGGTTTGTTTGTTATTTTTTTCGGACACCTCAGGAGCACACGGTCAGAGCTGCTGGTCCAGCTTCTTCAGCAGCTGTGGGCTCTGCTGCAGCTTCTCCATCTAATGCTGCAGCCTCTTCTTCACGTTGGACCCAAACTAAGCCTTCAAATGGCACTTAAAACTGCTCTTCTCTGAAAAATCAAATCAAATCAGAAGCTTACACAATGATTAAGTTCTACTTTTTAAATACATGTATATAGATTTGACCTGTACACCTCAGTGGTTGTTTAACTTGTGAATATTTTATCATTCCCCAGTTTGTCAAGTTACAGAGCGCTGCACTCAAACCTAACCTCAGCCTCTCCAGAAACCTCAATTTCAATTCCATATATTGGCTTATCAATGTGGTAACCATTTTCTAATGTTATTTACAATACTTAAAGAAAAACCTTGGATATGCCGTTGTGAATCTCTTCCAAATTCTGTGAATCTCATGGTGTCTGGTTTCATTTCACCTTACTTTATTATCCCTTGAAGAGGAATTTTATTATCTAATGTTTTTTATTATCTTATCCATTGTGATACATGAAAGTTTATCTAATATGATAAATGACTTTGTATTGAAATGTTTAAAATGTGTTTGAATAATTTGTATTGTTATGTCTCTCATAGAATGTCTCATTTTGTATCACACCATATATGTCATTTCTCTTCTCCCGGCTCCCATCCAGCACCATCACCATCACATCTGACAGTTTGACCTCAACAAATCCCAGTGTCCCTGGGACAGTGTGGACAGTTTGGGACTGCAGAGACTGGGCACAGCCAGTATCAGGAAAGAAACATGTTTTAAGACTTATAAATTATTAATGATTAATCAATTGTAGGATAACACAAAATTTGCAACCCTAGTCTGGAGAGGTGACAGGACATCAACAGTTAAAAGTAACTAATACTCTAAATAGTTTTTGCAACAAATACTCTGTACTTTTACTTGAGTATTTTTCTAACACCAGTACTTCTTCTTGTAATTGAGTAACATTTTAGCAATGCAACAGTACTTCTACTTGAGTATAGATTTTCAGTTCAGTTCAGTTCCACAACCCATTTTTCAGACGAATAAATTCAACACAAGAGGTACAAAAGGCAAAGCAGATTTATTTACAGTTATACAACACAGGGTTGTATAGTGAGGTTTTGTTGTAGTTGGATGTTGCGTGGCAGAGAGCTGAGGATGACTGAGACAGTCTCACAGCCTGAGGGAAGAAGCTGCTCCTCAGTCTGGGAGTACAGGAGCAAACACTTCTGTATCTGTGAACAGGCTGTGCATTGTTCCTGTAGAATGACACGCATCGTTTCAGTGGCGGTGGCACAACATCATGAATTAATTTATATCAGACACATATCTTTGCTTCTTAATGAATGTAGGATTAAACTTAAGAATCTAATATATTAGAATATTATATAGAATATTATCATTCTAGAGGTAAAAGGTCCACATTAAACTTACATTGGTTCTCTCCGTGTTCTGCTCGGAGAGAAAAGAGGCACCTTAATAAAAAGACAGTGGACAAAAGAGAAAGTGAGACATACAGGCCACTTCCCAAATCAAAACCATAATTTCTCAAAATGATGCAGAAAATCTTAACATTTCACTGTGAGGCTTTGGCATACTTACGAGAGGAATAGTGGAGTGGAGCACAAAGATTTGGCAAGACGGTGATGACAATGATGATGATGATTGGTGCCTGTTGTGGGATCAACTGTGGAGACATACAGGACAATCCTTATAGTTTTTCTTTTCTGCCATCACCTCCTCTAAATGAACATATGAACAAAACCACACTGTAGTTTGTCTTTTTTTTAAAACCTGTTTTTTTTTCTAAATTTGTATTTGTACATAACTCATCATAAAAAGGACAATACAGAAGAAATGTAATTAATTCTCAACTTCTCCTAAATCACACAGTTCCTGGATGTTTTTAAATCTGCCAATTTCAAGGTTCAACTACAGACCTTTGACTCCTTGTAAGATTTGCTGTAACATAAGATTCAGGTCCATAATTGTGCTTGATTTGAATATATGTTCATAATTTTCATTTTAAGAAAATATCGTTTAATCATTTTGACTCAAATCTAGCAAGTAACTTTCCTCTGATTACATTTATGCTGCATGTTAAATTATTCCTATACATATATTGTAACTCAGCTTCCTCAAAGATATCTTTAATCTCTTTAACCCAAGGAGAGTTTTGCAATTTACTCCAGAGAAAAACCTTTTTATTGATCCTGTTTTCTGTCATATTAAGCAAACGATTCCACAGTCAAATCATCTCACAATTCTGCCTTATTGAACCAGGAATAAAAAACCCAAATCACCCTGAACAGCCAAAATAGGAGCAAACTTATGAACACCTAAAAAACAGTGTGCAGCTCTGTTCTGTATGGAGTCTGCTACTTTACATCCTTTAAAGCCCCATATCTACACAATGATTTTAATGCTTTATAAAATCCACTGCTGCATTTAAAAGTTTTAATTTAAGTAAATCTCTCTGAACCCAGTCAAAAACCTTTTGAAAATCAATAAAACATACAAAAGTAGAGTTATTTTCAGCAAGCCTGATTTTGGAATGGGTTTAATGATGGATTTATACCAAAGAGAAGGAACAATACTGTGTTTAAAGCAAAATTTAAACAAACAAAAAGGCACATTTAGAAGTTTACAAATGTAACTGATATTAGTGAACATCTAAAATCATTCTGTTTATTAACATTTTTGCAACTGGTACCATTAATGCATCAAATGATGCTGATAATAATCTGGTAAATATCTAAATATATAAACAAAGTACATGACAAATTATTAATAGGCGCATTCTGAAAGATTATTGTCAATTGAAATAATAGAAATACAACTCCATTATATAAAACAGTCACAGCTAACTAAATTTTTAAATCATATTTTTAAATAATATTAAAAAAAACAAAACAAAACAAGCATTACAAACATTGAAAAACTGTAAACAGGAATTTAAAACAAGTGTTTTGGAGTAATATTTATGAAAATACACATTAAATTAGCTTCAATTCTCATGGCATCTGTAAAAGTACCAGCAGAGGGACACGAGTGCAACGACTGCAACATTTCACTCAACATGAAATTTCCTCTAATATTATGAAGCCACCATAAATACAGTCTGTTTTGAACAAATGCATTTTAGAGAGCAAGTAAAACAAGTTTAGTTTTTTAAGTTGTGTTGTGTGAGACAAAAAGTGCAGTTACATTTCTCTGATCACAGACAAAAGATGTACATTTTGCTGCAATGTTATTTGGAAAGTAACTCAAAAAAATGTATTTACTTCACATAATGATGCAAAGAAAATACATTTACTCCTTTCTGAGCAGAATACAGTTCAATAAAACCAAAACACACGAGCAAAGAAAATCATGTCTTACCTCATCAAAGGTTGATTTGGGAATGAGGCCCAGAATTCTCGGAATTCTATTTGAAAAAGGTTCCGTAGTGATGTCACTGACCCTGACGTGATGTCACTGTCAGAGTGAACACGACAGTTCTAATTCCTTTTAAGGACCAGCAGCCATCTTGTCATAAATTCATATAAAAACATTATTATTAGTATTATTAATGACTTTTTAAAGTGTACTTGCGATATTAAATCAGTGTTTCCTGACCTTTTTCCCTTCATCTGTCTCTGAGTAAACTGTCAGCCCCTGACTAAGTGACATATTTAAGCATGTTTCATATTATATTCAATACATAACAATAACCAGACAGAACAACTGTTTAACTTTACAATTAACCAAAATAAAGAACACAGTCACTGCATGAAGTTTAAAATGAGAGATTTTATTGAAATTTAAGCATATATTTTCCAGTGAATATTACATCAGAGATGAACATTTTCTCCAATTCTATAATACAGATGCATTATGTTTTTGTTTTGTTTTTAGGCCTTAAAAACTTAGGTTAATAGGCCTATTAAGTATTTTTAGTATCTTTTCTTTCGACAAATGTATTTATTTTTTCTTCTTTCTTTTCTACTGTTCTGATGCAGGATGAGGCTGTTTCTCAGAGTGTGGAGGCTCTGTGAATATAGTTTATGTTCAGGTCTGCACCCCGTCTTTATCCTGTCAGATATTTTTTAAGTTTATATCTTAGAGTGCACTTTAAATTTTAAAGATAAATTAATTGATTTGTCTTCACAAGACAATGGCAAGTTTTCCCTTTAAAATCAAGAAGACCTTGTTACCCTGTGTGAATCTTTGTCAGGACCCACAGGTTGGGAACCAGTGTACTAAATCACCACTGTCACTGTCTGAATCAGTAGCTTTTAAAAATGGAGTCAATAGTTGTCTTTAAAGGGTTAGTTCACCCAAAAATAAAAAAAAATCATCATCCAATCATGATACTCGCTGTTCATTGTCACATTGGTTTGGGGCCAATCATGATACCCTTTATAAACATAAACTGCTCCGATAGGGACAAGACAAATAGCATATTTAAGCTCTTTTAGTGTCTTTAGAATAATATGCAATTGCCTAAGTAACAGCCAAAGAACATTAGTGAATATTTACTAATGTATAAAGACAAACAAACAAACAAACAAACAAAAAACAATATGAAACTATTTCTTTTCATTGTGAATAAGAAAATTGTTTGGAGAGCCACCTAGCACCCTATCAGGAGGCCAGATTTGGTCTACAGGCCACAAGTTTGAGTATCACTGCAATAGGATTTGTCTGAGTTGTTCATAAACACACCAGAAAAATACCAGATGTTAAATACCAACAATTTGGGTTGGTAAAGCAATCCCACCACAGCAATATAACTCTGCAGGACTGTCAGTGGGTCTGCAGGATCACAATTTGACAACCAGCTTAGTATGAGCAAAAGACAACACCATGTTAAAAGGGTTTCTAAAAACACAATTTCAGTATTTACAAATATATTCAAATCAGAGCAATAATCTAACTCTGGGGAGGGGGAATGGTCAGTTCCAAAAGGGCAGGGGAATGTTTTCTACTCGCCAGGGGGAGGGGTGAGAGCAGGCCAAGGTTGTCCTAGCCACACGTTGGTTGCTTCTACAGTTGTTCATCATTGTCACACTTAAACATCACTTGATGGCCGACTTCAAACTCTCTTACTCTTAGGCCTTCTGGAAGCCCAACTTGGGCTTTGGGCTGCAGCATGTAGAGCAGGCCTTATCCTGCAGACTGAAACACACCAGAGAATGAGAGACAGCATGTGGCTTAAATACCCCAGAGAATGAGGCACGTGGATCACGCCTGCCTTCAGTCAGTACCTGCCTTACAGCCACTGGCTCACAGCAAAGTACAGCCCCTCCACCCCACACACAGACAATCCAAATCATTGCCAACAGGATGTAGGTCAGATAGTATGAAGGTGCTGATACAGTTTTATAAAAAGTCAAAAGTATGAGTTAAAAAGTTGTAATCATGAGATAAAGTGAAAATAACGAGATAAAAAAGTCTAAATTATAAGATGAAGTCATAATTTAGACAAAAACTCGACTTTTTTTTATCTGAAAGGATTATGTTTATCTGAGTCCATGTGTTGTGTATAAAGAAAATGTTGCATTATACCTTTAATAGATGTAAGTGGTGAGCAGCAGTAATTCATGACACACCGCCCAGTTCATTCATGCTGACGTACTGGTGTTTGTTGTCAGCTAAGTTTCTGTTTCCTGCAAAGACTGTGACAGCAGTCTGAACAGAAGTGAAAGTGAAACAGACTTCATGTGCAGCACATGAATGTCAGATGAGGCTCCTGTCGGTTCTGTATAACCTCGTGAGACAAGTTGCTAACATGTCCTGGTTTAACAGTAACCGATGGTATCGTGTGTTACACTGGTTATGGCAAAAACTGGTATGTAATATGCGCTGGCTGGCGTCAGTGGTTCGTCCAATAGTCGGACGTGTGTCTTCAGCGAGACAAGATGGGCCTGAACAAGGCAAAGATGATTACTCCTCAGAGGACGAGGTGTCTCGCTCAGGGGGTCTGACTGAGAACAAGGACGGACCCGAGCCGCCAGAGAGTAATGATGGACATGTAGGAGGGAAGGGTCGAGCTGAGCCGAGGAAAGAAGACGGTGTTGAAGAGTTTGACGGGCCGGAGTACCGAGTGGACCCCGAGGATGAGCTGTACTGTGAGTATGATTCAACCTGGGAGACTGAGAGCATCCAGGAGGGGACATCCAAGAACAGAGCCAGGCGTCCAGCAGCGTCTAGAAATGTGAGTAAACCATAAAGGCCCACTTTATGTACACTCTACTGTACTACTGTACTACTGTACTGCAGTACTGCTGCTTTCTCTTCAGGCCTGCAGTGGAATAAAGCCTTATATTTGGTGATCTTATAGTGACTTTATTATATGTGGAATTGCTTTACTGCAATTTGAAGACAGTTGTCACATTTTTATTTTTTGGTCTGGATGACTTGTCAATGACAAACTGCAAGGTTTACCTTAACTACTAGTGTTGGAGAAAGTATTCAGATCCTTTACTTCAGTTAAAGTACTAATACACACACAAAGTGTGAAAATACTCCACTATAAGTCCTGCATTTAAACTTGAAGTACTCAAAGTATCAAAAGTAGAGCCTAACAATAAATTGGCCTATCACAGCTATACTGGCCTATGTTGGTATGTTGTTGTGTTTATTCGTCAGCTTTATGAGCAGTATTTTATATATATTTGATAATTTTTCTTCATTCTGGTTTAATGTACACATATAGTTTTCTCAATTTGTGTGTTTTATTCATAGTTAATTAAAATTATCAAAAAAAACACCATTGAAAGTTTACTAGTTCAGTGCCCTGATATCATTTTTGAACATTCAAGTTTATTGTTAAATTGTAAAATATCTAAAATATGTCTTTGTCACCAGTGCTAATCAATTTCAGAGATTGCAAAAAATGTATGTTTATGTATATATTACCAGCATCAATTATGCTGTTAATGGTGCAGTAAATTGGTGTCTGGGTTTTACTGTTATTTGAAGGGCAAAGGTCATCTTTATATGATGTTTATGGATTAATATCATGGCTGCATTCATGTTCATGTTTCCTTTTATTGCCGTAGATTTTTAAGGCTGAGCTCAGTTGAACTACTTTATATACTGTTGGCGACTTTAACCTACTGCAATGCATCATGGTCTATAAGATCATCATAGTGTCACTGTCCTGTGGGGACCACGTATCTCTCGACGCTTCGCGAGCTCTGAAAAACAACCATTTTCAACTATGTGACAAGGGATTTTAGATTATCCAAGATTTTTAATAGTTTATCTTGAGAAATAGGAAAATAGACCTTTTTCACAGTAGCGATTTGACATCAAAAAGTAGGATGCACACAGGTGTTACCCGTGATATTAATTAAGGATTCACTCCATTCAGGTCAAACAGAGTCACGGTGCTGCTATTGTGCATGTTGGCACATTGGAGAGGCTCTGTTACACTGAACAGAACAGGACCTTAATTAGCATTTTCATATAACATGAAGGGTATGGAAAATAAAAAAAAAGTTGTCTGACAAATGTAATACAGTAAAAAGTACAGTATTTGCCTGTGAGATGTAGAGGAGTAGAAAGCTGTTAAAAAAGGGAAGTAAAAGTACTGTGAACTCTTAGGGTACTTAAGTAGAACAGTGAATGTACTTGATCACATTCTGTCACTGGTAACTACTGAATGTCTTCAGTTTAAACTGACCTGCATTTATTTTCTGTGCAGCACTACAAGTTCAGCAGGTTTGCAAGTGCTGCAAGAGACATGCAGAACTACAGGCATGACTACCCTGTAAGTTACACTCACATATACACAGCCTGCAGTCGACACTGCAATCACGCACTGTCCAAAGTGTATACCATGCTCACGTTGTTCTTGTATCTCTCCAGTGTCAGATCAGGCAGCGACACTGGAGGCCAGACTCTGTAAGTACACACATGATGGCTGCGTGTTTATATGACTTATTATATGACTTGGTTGTTACTTGATTGAAGAATAATTAAATGTCTAAGTGCAAATTTCTTCCATTGGAGGTCGGCTCCGTTGATGACAAGCCTAATTTGTGGTTCTACCTCGGAAAGAAGCCCTCTGTGCCTGACGGTAGGCCCAAAGTTACAAACGCACTGTGTTCGTAACATAAATTAAAAGAGCTCCACATATATTGTGATTTAAAGGGACAGTTTCCCCCCCAAATCAAAAACACATATTTTTCCTCTGGCCTGTAATGCTGTTTATCCATCTCAATGTTTTTTCTAGAGTTTTGGAGAAACCGGCTGTAGAGTCTCTGCCTTTTCTCTAATATACTGGGACTAAATGGCACTCTGCTTGTGGCACTCAAAGCATACCAAAAAGACATTTGAAAAACTCAACAGCAATGTCACAGACCTCAGACCCCTATTAGAAAGACAGTAGTTCCAGCAGATTCTAAACTAGTTCTGCAGAGAGGAAGTGGTTCCTACATTAAACTGGTCACAACAAGGTCTGTGAACATTGCTGTTGCATTTTTCAAATTTATTTTTGGGGTGCTTTGGGCACCACAAGTCGAGTTCAATTCAGTCCCATTATATTCGAGAGAAAGCAGACATCTCTGGTTGATATCTCCACAACTCACACCAAAATAATCAAGATGGATAAACAGCACTATAGGTAAAAGGAAAAATATGGACAGTGTTTTTGATTTTGGGGGTGAACTGTCCCTTTAATTTGAAAAATCAGTGCAACTTCAGTGTAAATTTTCTTCAAGAGTAAGGATTAATTCAGTGGTCTCCAACCTTTTTGGCCTGTCCTGTATACTTATCAGCTGCCATAGGCAGCCTGATCAAAGAGAGATTTAATCGACTCATGTTGTTTCATTTTGATCATTTTTGAACCTGAAGGAGTAAAACGGTGGAGTATTTCAACAGAGAACTGCAGTTACTTTTGTTTAGCAGAAACATCTGGTCTAACCAGCCACTGGATTAATCCTAATCTACACAATTATCTTAACATCTATTTCCAAATGAATTTACCTCTGGTGATTTATATGTGTTATCAGGTGTCTACATCCACGATTTCCACAGCAAGTGGTTTACAAAATATGACAAACTGGAGGATGTGCACACATATATTCAATGGTAAATTACTTTATAATCATAGCTGTATTGTAAAATGCACAGGTCCTGTTTTTATAACATGTAATAACATTTTCCTCTCAAAGGTTGTTCCCACTGCAAGAACCTGGAGTGAACTACGAGGCCACTCCACTGACAAAAGAAGAAATTAAGGTAAACTGCTAAAAGCGACCAAGTTAACATCTCAAAAGAAAGTGCTTCACATATTCTGACAGCAGTTCTGCCTTTGCTCCAGGCTTTTCGAGAAAGCAAGATTGCAAAAGACAATCTGCTCAAGTCCTACAAGCTCATGTTGGACTTCTATGGTATCCGGTTGGATGATGAGAAAACTGGGGAAGTCAGCAGAGCACCGAACTGGTCTGAGAGATTCTACAACCTGAATGTGTGAGTTTTGACTTTAAATCAAGCACATTGTTCATTAAGGCTGGTTTGCACTGACAAGGATTAACTTTAAAACCAGATTGAATCATGGTTTAAGTTTAAATTGATTTTCGTTAAACTTTTAAATTAGTTTAAAATGAAGACAGATTTAACTGAAGCCTCTCTTTAAACACCAGTTTAGTTTTTACTCTAAACCTAGATTAAATTTAATTCTGTTGAAGACTTTACATTTTAATTTAAACCTTGATCCAGTATTTAGTTAACTTTAAACCTACACTTGAGGGGGTTTAACTTTTAAAATGGCTGCCTTTTTGAGATGCATTGAGCAAAACAGTTAAGTTCCTTGAAGACAGTTAATTGTCAGACTGAACTGAGAGAGCCGTCATGAGTAGGCTAACTAGGCTAACTAACTTTTTAGGCTAGCTAACAAAGTAAAATTCAGTTTTGGCGAGAGCGCAACCGCTAACATGTTTTCGTTAACTTTTTAGCAAGCTAACCAAAAATGTCACTTTTGTCCAGTAATTCAGGGCAGACGACTTAACATTTCCCCCATCTTTGAATTACTAGGTCCTGACAGCACTATCTTTTGTTTATTTATTTTAGTTTTGGTAAGCAAGCATCTCCATATTGATTACACTATTTAATTTCAGCTTACATCACTAAACGTTTGTTCACTAAACTGATTAGTTTTTAATTATGCAATTCTAAAACTGGATGTACTAATTTTACACCCAGTTTTGCTAAACTCTGACCAGCACTAACCTTAGATTAAGTTAATCTTTGTTGGTGCAACCCAGTTTTAAAGGAGAACCTGCTAAATAATCTATATTTTTCCTTTTTACTGCTTGTAAATGACAGTCGCACTCACAACAACCTGCGCATCACCCGCATCCTGAAGTGCCTGGGAACACTGGGGTACGTTGACTACCAAGAACCCCTGGTCCGCTTCTTCCTGAAGGAGACTCTCGTCAACGGACAACTCCCAAATGTCAAGGACAGTGTTCTCAACTACTTTGTGTTTGCTGTTCTTGATAAAAAGCAACGCAGGAAGCTCATCAAATTTGCCTACTTGTACTATGACTGTCCAGAGGAGTTTGTATGGTGCCCAAACAAAATTCAGATGGTGTGGAGGTCCAAGCTGGAGGTCTGAGCTGCCTCAGAAGAGAATGAGGTTTGAGTCCAGATCAGAGGATTTCAAAGTAGGAGTTGGGCCTTCACAGGGGGGGGAACCCCTGATATAACAGATACGGTGCTCCCTCAGTCTTCCCACTCCAAAGAAGGCCAGCGACCAAGTAAGCCAAGTTCAAAAAAGGGTGCAGTTTTATTTAGCTTCAGGGGAAGAACAGGCCAACATGACAAGTAGAACAAACTAAAATCACCCTAGACTCACCTAATGAAAAAAGAAAAATAAATGACAAATTATTAACCTAAGCAGGAGAAAGCAAGTTTCAAAACAAAAGGCTTCTCCCCCCTACTTAACTGCCCTACTATTTACAAGTATTTACAAAGATTTACAAAGATTTGAGACTTGATTTACACATACTCTCAGCAATCTACCAAAGAATTACTCTATCCAGTACAAATAATCTCACATTGACTCTTCTACAAAGCTTACTCTAACCAAACAAATTAGAAGACCATGCTGGCAGTTCGTTGTAGCAGAAAGGCTGGAGTGGAGACAGAGTGCAGGCCGCCGGTGTTCAAATAGGCCTGGGGATCCGCCCCCTGACCAATCGCGCTGCAGCAATGATCATCATCATCATGTGCCACCTGTTCTCAATTCAGGCTGGAGAGAGGAACACAGACACACTGGGGAGAGGAGACACTGCAGCAAAGGAAAACACATACAATCACAAATGACCCACAGGGTCATAACAGCTCCTACCAGTTTGAGGGGAGCCACAGTGAATAGAAGTAAAAAACAAAAACAAACAAAAAAAAACCCAACTGATTTCAGGAATTACCAAAATGAGATAACATAAAGTAGCCTAAATATGTGTTTGATGTGGTTAAGGAGAAAGTCCAGAGATAAAGTAGTTCTGGGGAACTTGACTGTCTGTCCCACTTTCCCAGAATCAGGAGCTAATAAATGTCTTTGGACAGACCTTTTTTGTATTTGGTGTTGTCTGAGGTCAACAGCAATATTAGGCTGTCTTGGCTCAATTGTTGAGTGTCTGTGGGGTCAAACAGCATAACCATGATTCCATAGACATCCTGGAATTGCGCAAACCTAAGCAAGTAAACCCAGAGAAGGCACTTTGAAAACCTCTGATCTAGACAATGAAGATGAAGCCAAAGATGAAACAAATGTAGCCGGCACTGTGACCCAAACCCATACTGATTCTCATAGAATCAGGAACAGGAAATGACACAATATTTGTGATGTTGGTTGTCAGTCAACATGCAACAATAAAATGTCACTGCCAATTAAACTTGAAAAACAGACTTCAAAAGAATTTCCTAAAATGTTATACAGATGTTAATTTTTTCCAGTTTTGTATTAATGTTATGGGACAAATGAACTGTAAGAACTGCACATCAGTTTGTGACCTGAAATGACTATCCGCTTTTTTCATTGTCTAAAAGCTTCATTCTGTTTTATTTAAATCCTGTTGTTTTATTCCTAAATACCATATATTTCTATCAATATTTCACTGTTCAGTTTATTCCTATGAAACTAATAACATTAAACATATTTATCTGATTAGACTCACCTAACATACAACTTATCAAGAAAATGTCAAATAGTGGTTCTATGCAGGTTGTGTTACATTTAAGGCTTGATTATTACTGAAGTATTCAGTATTGTATTTAGAAGTTGTATTACTGGTTAACTGCAGTAAAATGGCTAAATGGTTAAGGAGTCATGACATACTGTATTATGTATACTTGTTTTGTTTTTTGAATCTTGTATTAATCTTGATAATACATTATAAAAAGTTCTGATATCTTTCTGTCACAGCACATTTGTTATTCTTCTCACACATTAAAAAGAAGTGATTTGGTCACCCAAATATTTCTCCTTATGTCTTTGCCTTACCAGGTTCATTCATTTTTTGTTGTATCTGCCAGATGTAAGACTACAAACATCTTATGAAGTTACTTTACTGGTCACTACATTTGGTACCTGTGCTTTGTCACATGTGGATATTAACTGTAATTTAAGTATGACCCATGATATCAACATGCAATTAATTATGGTCACTGTCAGATGCAAACCTATCTCCATATTTCCAAAAAAAAGAAAAAAAAAGAATCATAAATAAATGCTATGGGTCACCCATTATGCCTGATTTTGGGTTTTATAAATTTTACGCAAAGTATTAAAAAGAGCTAGTAACTTTGACTAACCAAGATTCAATTAATTTTAAAACTGTATTTTTTTAATTTCCTGAAAAATAACAGTTTTGGATATATAAGGTTTCTGTCCCACAGTGACAATATTTTGGAGGTACTGCAACAGCAGCACTGGCCTAACTGGTTGTCATGTGGCTCCTTACCACCCAGAATCACTCTTGTGACACAACATTAAAGCTAAGCAATCTCATATTACATTGGGATGAAGACTTATTACATATTTTACACACACAATTTTTTCTTTACAACAACAGAGACAAACGCACATGTCATCAAACCGGTTTAATTGGTTGAGCTGAAACAAAATCACGACAATTCACTGACAACCATTGATGGGGTATATACTGTAATTGTTGGAGCCTGCTGGACATACAAACACACATTTGTGTGTAAACAGTGTTGCCTTAACTTTCACATTATCCATCTCAGATATATGGCTTTTAATTTCTCTACTTAGAAAAGTACAATTAAAAACATCAGTATATACACAAATACATTCATATTTACATATTGCAAATGGTGTGTTAATCGGTTACACAGTTTTATTTTAAAAAATGCTTTGACAGGAGAAAAGTACGTGTAATAGGACTCAGTAGCCTAGGTAATACATTTTGTACACAAGCAACTTAAATGGCCTTCAGTTTCGTTTTTCAAATGTGATAAAACAAATTAGAAACTTTTAGGTGACAAAAATAATACAAACATTGTCAAATCTTTTTTCTAGTCAGAACATAAGTGGAAATTTAGCGAAATACTGTCCATGTACATTTACAGTGTTAGTTTCAACTGGTGAAAGATTTAAGTGTCTTTCAAAACCATAATGTAGTGTCCATAAAACAGAGACTAGGACATGCTCTTTTCATTTTCTGCACTTTTATCACTGTCCTTGGGTGTATCGTGTTTACTGTCCTTTTTCTCCTCTCTCTTTTCCCTGCTTCTGCTCCTGTCACGACGATCCCTGTCTTTGTCCCTGTCTCTATCTCTGTCCCTCTCCCTGTCTCTGTCCCTGTCCCTGCCCCGATCTTTCCCACGGTCTCTGTCCCTGTCACGGTCCCTGCTTCGGGATCTGTCCCGCCTCCTGTCTCGCTCCCGATCACGTTCTCGGTCACGGTCACGGTTTCTCCCTCTGTCGCGGTCATAGTCTCTCCTGTCAGAATCCCTGGGTCTGTCTCTCTCCCTGTCTCTCTCTCGGTCTCTCCTCTTGTCTGCATCTTGATCCCTGTGTCGCTCTCCCTCTGACTCCCTGTGCCTCTCACCCTCCCTCCCTCTGCTGCGGTCTCTTTCTCGGCTACGCTCTCGATCGCGGTCCCTATCTCTGCCTCTATCCCACTCTCGCTCTCTACTCCACCGTTTGACCTGACTTCTGTCCCATGATGGCCTGCTGGCGTGGGGGCCTTCCCGCTCCCTTTCCCTCCGGCGGTCCTCGGACACCTCCTTTGGTCTCTCTTCGGAGACTTGTGAGGGACCAGAGGCCGATTCTCTGTGCCCACCTTCAAAGCGGCTGAAGCGATCTCCACTGCGGGTTTCTGAGCCCTCTCGTGTGCTGCTGCTCCTCCTCCTCATTTCAGGAGAGTGACGGCGCCAGTGGTCATCCCTGTGCAGGTCTGGACTGTGGGCTCCCATCCGACTTGGAGGACCTAACGGAGCCTCTGGAGGAGTTGGCAGTAACGGCCCACTGTGGCGAACAGGTCTAGCCTCGTCAGAGTGCCTATCGAAGCGGTATCGCTCTGATCCTCCAAAAAGCTGAGAGGGGTGGGGTCTGCTCTCATGAGGGGGAGGACCTCTGTGCTCGTCAAAAGATCCTCGATGTGGTGGTGAGGAGTGTGGTCTGGTGCTCCCATACTGGTTATGTGAACTAAAGCTTGCATCACCACTAGAAAGTGGGACTCTTCTGTCCTCATACTGGTTAGGTGGAGGTCCCCGGTATGCTGGACCGGGCTGGGGACCCTGACTTTCTTTAAAAATATGGAGAGAGTTCGGATTCTGGTCCGCATTTAGCTTAAATGAATTAGAATTGTCTTTATTATACTGTTCTGTGGGGCCTCGAGGTTGATCTACCATTGGGCGTTGAGCCCCATGATCACCATACTGTGCTGGCGGAGGACCCCTGGGCCCTTGGAAGTGGGATGGAGGAGGGAGTCTGTTATCAAAGTGAGTGGGAGGTGGCCCCGTGAAAGGTGGAGGAGGACCTCTGTTTGCAGGGAAAGTAAATGGTGGTGGAGGACCAGTGAATCTTTGTGGAGGCAAACTGTTCTGTACAGGTGGGGGAAGGCCTGGAGGGGGGCCCTGCTGTCCAATGTGCTGAGGGGGAATGGAGGGATCAAACATTTGAGTAGCAGGGCCTCTCTGGGCCATTGGAGGGAATGGCGGTGGCGGTCCTCTGGGTGGCATGATATTCTGAGGAGGTGGTCCAGGAGGAGGAGGCTGCTGCTGCTGCTGCTGCTGTGGTGGGGGCTGGGTGCCTGGCCACTGGTTCTGATAGGGAGGGTATGTACCTGGAGGTGGCCCGTATTGCTGGCTGCTGTCACCCTGCATGGGTGGAGGGCCACGTACTGGGGGAGGAATGTGGATGGGTGGAGGAGGTCCCTGCATAGGAGGGGGTCCTGACATTGGAGGAAGACCCTGCATGGGTGGCGGCAGAGACATTGGCGGAGGCCTAATAATCAGGTTTTGTCCCTGTATTAGATGGGGTGGGGGGAAGTTGGATGGCGGGGGGATGTCAGCTGGAGGTCTGTACTCACTGTCAAAGCCTGACGCTGACACGTGATGCGGTATGTGACGGGACTGTGTGTCAACCATTGTTGTGCTCTGAGTGAGTACAGGGATTGTCGAAGTTGCTGTGGAGGTGTTCGCAGGCTCGTCATAATAACTTGTGGCTGGGGTATCTTGGCTATTCTCCTCAAAGTCTGAGTCCTCAGCAGATTTTAAAATACTGGCAGCATTTGGCCAAATACTGAATTTGTCCGCCTCTGCTTCCTTCTTGATTGGCTCAGCTTCCTCAGTTTTCACTTCTTTCTCATCCAAGTAGTTGACCTCCATATCAGGTTCCATCTCCTCTCCCAATAACGGAATTGACACCTCTGCCTTGTCTGAGTCCAGGAAGGGTACTGTCTCAATTTTCACTTCATCTTGGGGCAGTGACGTCTCTGGGCCTTGGGAGGAGTCTGGGAGTTCAGCTACATTAGACAGCTCCGGCTCTTGAACCACAGGCTGTGAAGGAGTCGAATCCGGCAACTGAGCAGATATTTCTTCTTTCTCTTCGGGTTCATCAGTCGATTTCCTGCCAGTCGCAGCTTGGCGAGGATCCCTGCTCTGTCGGGGATCTCTCTTTTGGTTGATCAAGGGAACAACTGATGAAGACTTCACTAGCTCCTCAACCTTTTTGCCAAGCTGCAGTAGCTGAGTATTGGCCAAAAGGGATTTAGTGGGCTGAGTTAAGAGTGTGTCTGGAAGTGTCAATGAGGCACCAAGTGTCCCTGTGGATGGCAATTGCTGCTCTCCCTGTTTCTGGAATGTTTGATCACCAATCTTTTTAAGGCTCTCCAAGATCTTTTGTGGATCGGTCACAGATTCAGTGGTAGCCTTTGCTTGACCTGGCACTAAAGTTTTGACGTCTTCAAAAATGGAGTCATCTTCTGGGTCATATGCCACATCATCACCTTCATTTGCAACCACCTCAGGCTGCTTAGAGATTTCAGGTTTGCTTACTACTTCAACAGGCTTCTTAGGCACATTGTAGCCCCTGCTGGGGTCATACTCTTCTTCTGGATCATATGGTCGGTCATCTTCGTCCTCCTCCACCTGTTTCTCTTTAGAAATCTGCGCATACTGCCGCACAATGGGGTCTAGCATTGTAGGAGGTGGGACAGAGAGTTCCCCACCTTGATCCGACGGAGAGTTGGAAGCTTCGGAGTCATGCTTTTTCTTCCCAAAAAGAGTGTTGAGGATGGTCTGAAGAGGAGTGGCAGCTGCTGCAGAGGAAGCAACAGAGCTGGTTGGGGAGTCCTTGCCAGTGGTCGTGGATGTGGCCGGAGCTTTGACAGAGGACAAGAGGGAGAAGCCTGAGGAGGTGGTCACAGTGCTGCTTGAAGTCTCGGAGGAGCTTGGTGGAGGTGACCCTGGAGGAGTGGTGCTGAAGGCGATTTCAAGACTCTGTCGTGTACTTCTGTCTGCTCTGACTGAAGGAGACGGCTTTGTGTCATCTGCATCTTTGGTTTGAATCTTAGGCCGTTTTTCCTCAGTTTCCAACGGAGCAGCAGCTCGCTTTCTGTCCTTTTGGCAGATGAGCAGCCCCAAGAGAAGGTTGGGACGAGCTGGTTCAAGCCCTGCAAGGTGGACAAAACAAGAATCTTATAAAACATCTGCATATGTACTGATATACAATTTTATAAAACAGACTGCCACTCTTTACATAGAGCTCCCAAAAATGCTTCGTTGAGCATTTCTGACTTATGCAATAAAGAAACAGGTGAAATGAGAGCCTCCATGATACACAGACAAAGAACAAGTAGCACTCAAGGTTTTGTCGGATATAAAACCAAAGTTCTCTGAAATCCAAAGTCTATCCTTTTAAATGACAACGGAACTGTGAAAATTTCCTTGTCTACGGGTCAGCAATACTCAGCAGTCATTAAATGTGTCGGTGAATTCAAAAAGTAAAGTAAAATAAAAAAGCATGCTGACATTAGTAAATTAGTAGTAGGAGCAGAGACATATTTGTTATCAGTGGGCTTGAGTTGGTGATTGAATTGATTTTTTGAAGTGTACATCCAGATATAATCAAGATAAGACAAAATCATTCTAAATCATTCACTGGCATCACCGGATCGTACCCTGAAAATGGCCAAAAAACAGCTCCAAGAAAGACTGTGTCAAATAGTAATCTAAAACATTATTCTGGTTAATCAACAGTCAAGTGCACAAATTAGTTCCTACTGAAATTTTATTTAAGATGACTGTCATCTCAGACAGAGAAACATCAGACATATTCCAGATGTGTAATTTTATTGTTCTGAAGCTACTTCTTTAACAAAGGGGGAAAAAACCTCATGTATCCAATATTCTCTTTCTAAGGCACAATATGCATGAGTACATCTACTGATGTCAGACCTTTGTACTTACCACAGGTGCAACAGCCATGTGGGTACTGCTGACTGTGTTTTACAATCACTGGGTGAAAAATTTCATTCATTTAGGAGGTTTATTTCAGTGGTGCGGAATGGTAACATATGAACACCAGTGTGGTATAAAATGACTGACAAGTTACCTCACAGCAATTTATTGATTACACAATTGTTATGTGCGATCCACGTCTCAAGAAACAACAGGCTGAAACTGGACTGAAATGGCACCAACCTGCGATGCAAACTTCCTTTATTAGAAATGTGTGATACAATGTCAGATACAAAGCAGAGAACACAGCAGCTGTTATTTGCACAGAGGTGTTTTCCAGGGGAGACTCATCAAAGAGTGTGAGTGCCCCCTACAGTACAGACTCATGAATCAAACAAGCTCTCATTTCAACCTGGGTCCAAAAGCAAAGGTGATACTAAATATACTCACCACACGTACAAAGAGATAAAACAAGAGAATTTAACAGCAAAAAAATTCAGATAATACAGTTACATTCATGTCACCACAAAGGCATTTGTGTATCCCTTTAAATGCTTACCTGGCCCATCAAACGGTAAGAGTTTGGAGGGTAATGGATCCTTTGAGCTCAGTGGGATGAGATAGAGATCTTTGATGCGACGGTTGTTGTTAGCCACCACACCAAATCGTTTCCTGCTGCTAAAGTAAGAGAAGAGAGAGACATACGCCACCTCCTCTTCCTCTGTGGCTGGGTGGAAACGGATCAGACACAACTCCTGCAAACACAGAGGGAAAAAAACAACATTTAATTGACGCAAGGCCTATAAATAAAGATGATAAAGACATTTACACGGACGCATTTTTCTCCAAACAAACCTTGGACAGTGATGTTTTCAGTTTCCCTACGTAGTCCCACACTGTGTTTGGGGTGATGCGTCCTCCAACATGAATGGTGTCTGGCAAATCCTGCACAACATTGTATGATGCTTTTACTTATATGTATGCCCAAAAGATTATAATGATTGAGTTTTAAATTAAGTATGTGCCTGATGACCAGGAAATATTACTAACCTCTTTCAGATGTTCAAAGGATCCTGACACTAGATATGCCTTGGTCACAAACTTAGCCACCGACTGCATGTTGATAATTCCCTTCCAAATCTTCTCTTGACCATGGAGGAAGATTGCCGTCTCACCCTCAAGAGGAGGCTCAGATGTACTGGAAAAACGAAACCATATCAATTTTAGAGAAAAGCTAAAACCCAAGACTCAAGCCTATACACGGTTAATCATGTGCAGGACTTTTCTTAAAGATTGGAACAATGATGCCAAACCTCTTTAAAATAGAATTTTTCATAAATGGTCTATTCTCATGCAATTAAAGCACACATAATACTAAATATACTGCTAAGAAATCTTAGTACAACACAAAACCCAGGAATGTTGCAAAAAGATAATTTTCAAAACCATGATGAGATTGAGCACCTTGTTTTTGATGGTTTGGACACAGCTACCGAAGGTGGCGGAGCTGGGGGCATTGGCAGTGGTGCCTTGGGTCCGACCTCCATTGGAGCGCTAACAGGAGCTGGGAGTGCTTCTGCTGAATTGTTGATGGGTTTTTCTGGAGCAGTGTACGTGACAGTCACACCGGAGCTGTGCCTGGCCATGCGTGGGTCTCTGCGGGTGATGCTGACAGAGGACACGGTGGGGGTGACGGTAATGGGGGCTGGAGTTGGAGGCGGCAGCATGTTGAGGTCGTCCTGATAAAGCTGCGGCTGTGAGTCTGGAACAGCTGGCTCCATGTTAGACTGGTAGGATGGAGGGACTGGGTGTTGGTAGGTGTCTTGGTGCTGATAAGCTGTGGGGACCTGAGGTTGGCCGGCAGGAGAGACGTCCCCTGACCTGGACGAGTGCAGCTCTTGTCTGGGTGGCTTAGTTTCAGGCTTCTTGGTCAATTTGGCTTTCTTAGCTACAAGTTCATCTTCCATCTTCTGACCTAGAGGACAAAAATAAAAAAAAAACAGTACTAAAGTTGTCTAGTGTATAACTGATCAAATTTAACCCACTGGATGAATATAATTCTGACACTTCATGCAGGGTTCCTACATATTTTCCAAAGTCAAATTCTAGCACTTTTCAACCATGTTCAAGCTTTCTAGCACCCTACAGCTGTGGTAAATCAAACATTTATTTACATATATAAACTCATGATTATTTTTTTTTCCCCACTTCATCACAGTAAATCAGAAGTTACTGTGCTATAAACACGCAAAATTACATGTAATGATAGCATTTTACAGAGGGCTGTTAAAGGAAAACCCAAGGAAAAATATTTAAAAATGTCTGTAAGTAGATTTTGCATCTTATACAACCTGGCTGAGCCAATATAAAACAATCACTGCCTAGTTTCAATTTAATTTACTACTACTTTACTGCTACCGGACGATGGCCCTTAGTGTAACATTAGCCTACTACAGCTACTCTTTATGTGGCTCAAAAAACACAGATTCTTCCATGGTGAAAAGCTGCATGATTCAAGGACTTTATCCAAAATCCAAGCACCTTTCAAACTTTTCTGAAGGGTTTCAGTACCCGTACAAACCGTACTCATGTCAGCCTCTCATTTACCTGTGCATATTTTACAGTTGAGGTCAAATAGATGGGTCCTGTGTTCAGAAGTGGTGTCTTTAAGCATGGAACTGAAAATCTCTGGCATGTTCCCGCCACTGTTCCCCTCCGCAGCGGACGACTGAGCCAAACCTGAAGGAGACTCATCTTGGTCCTGTGGACACAGAAAAGAGGACCCCATAAAACCTATGGTAATCTGGAACAGATGCTCATCATTCACATGACGCACAACATTGTATTCTGTGCAAGACAGATGCAAGTAGGAAGGCAAAGCATCAGAAAGAAAAAAACTGCATTGAAGAACAGGACAGTTAGCAAGATAACTAACCTGTGATGTCTTGCTTTTGTCTTTACTTTTCAGGATTCATGTAACAGTTTGTGTACTAAGGACTACATGCAAAGGTGAAAAGAAAAGTGTGAAAGAAAGACAGCATGCCACCACTTACTGCAGCAGAGGCCATGCGAGCAGATGAAGAAGTGGTGGAAGAGATACATACATCTGCATCAGATGTTGGTGGAGCATCTTCCAAATCCATGCTATGAGAGCCAGAGTCATGCCTGTTGCCCAGTTTGGACTGCCCTGAATGGGCCCTTGAACCAGGAGACTGGGCCTGCAGGAGGCAAACGGATACATGGTGTCATTATACGGTATAATTACAACCTGTTTGAATCTCAAGTTGGCCTGTGCTTGGTGTAAAGTTAAATTAAAGCTTACCTCAGGAGTATCTGGCTTCCTCCACTCAGATATCTCTTTGGAAAGCAGCTCTTCCGCACTTAGTCTCACCAGTCTGAAGGGACTAACCTCACCACCCACCACCCTGTAGAACAAGCCCTGAGACAAACAGTATTGTAACACGTCAACATGCAGGGAATCAAGTAAACTCAGAAAACTACAGCTTTTCAGGCTGTTGACATTATCTTTACATACACAATTTAACAAAAGATATGTACTTGACTAAAAATACAACTCACTTTGTTTTTAGGATCTTTCAGGTTGAACATGAGGGACCTGTACTTGTTCTTGTACTTGCTGTCAGTGCTAAGGCAGAGGTTGAACATCTCCTTCTCAATAGCAACTGCCAGCCTTCCCACCTCACTCTCAGTCATTTTCAGATCATCACTGTCGCTCACCCTGGTGGTCAGGAACACATCAAATGTTGGTGCTTGTTGTTTAAAGATGAAATATTTACTACTAAAGTATTCTGATCTAGGGTTTGTGGGACTCTTACCTCTTATAGATGATGTCTGTAAGCGAGCGGCGAATGTTCTGTCTCATCTGGTTGTTGGGTGGTGGCGGCATGGGCGACACAGGGGGCGCTGAAGCGGCTGGATGTGGAGGCCTGGATGAGGAGGTGTGGCTGGATGGAGCTGAAGACACTGGAGATGAAGGGACCCTGGAAGATGAGGAGGACTGATTGTGGGGTGGAGCATCCTTTTGTTGTGGCTGCTTCTTCGGGATGGTAAAGTTGGACTTTGTGACTCTTAGGGCTCCTGTGACATGGATCGGACCTGGTGGGAAGGGAGACGGGGTACGGACGGGCAACTGGCCTGGTTTCTTGGACTTAACTGCAGTTTTGCTTGGGGGTATCGCAGGTTTCTTGGACGCCTTTGAGCTGGCAGACTGAGGGGAAGGTTTCTTGCCCTTCGGTGAAACCTTGGCTGCTTTGGTGGCTGAGACCTTCCTGTTTCCTTTGACTGGTGTCGCGGATGCTGAGGAAGGTTTCTCAGGAGCCGGGGCTGGCTCCTTCTCTTTCTGCTCCTTCTCACTCTGCTTCTCGGGGGGTGCTGGAAACCAAGAACAAGATCACACATTTTAAAACACACATCATTTACCATATCAGCAGATGCAACATGTAGTGTGACAGTATTTTAACTCTAACTGTGCAAATGATCATGATTGAGTCTATAACACAAACTATATGCTCTGAATGAAAAAAACTCCACACTGTTTTTAGAAGACCATCATATTTAACAGCTTGAAAACCTCCAGATTGGTATGATGACACACTGCCTCAACTGATCCAAAAATAAAAGAAATTTAAATCATTACTTGTGTGCTCACATACTGAATGCTGCAATGAAAATTCTGAAATAAACACAAAGTTGACAACCGGGCAGTTCAAATGCCCTTCTTTATTTGTAGCAGTGGATGGCAAAACACATTGTGCTGTTTATGCACGTTCGTTTGAGAAAGAAGTATTGTATCTTCCCAAACGTAAATTAGCAGCAATGATATCAGAGAAGAGTATATGAGTACCTCCTCATAAGAGGGCTCAGTTCCCAGAGATTCATACAGGAGGAAAGAAACTAATGCGCTGGAGTCTTGTACAATCTGTTACCTCACTACAAGCAGTTACTGAAAAGACTAACTTCAAGGTCCCTTCATTTGAATGAGACAAGCAGCATAAACAAGTTATTCACTGGCTAAAATACTGCTGAGCTTGCTTTTTTCACTGCCTATTAAAACATAAATGCTCCATTACACTGTATGCATAAAATATGTGGATCAGAATAAAAGAAAATGCTTAAGCCTGACAAAAGTTCATAACTTACTCATCCTTGAAATGCAAATTTGTACATTCATCCAGGTCATGGGCACAGCTACAAACCCTAACCACTACACCACAGCTGATGAGGCGATGAAGGAAAAGTAACTAGAACCAAGTCTCATTAATGGCTGTTATTTGAAAAAAATATGCAGGTGCACATGAATAATGTCTTTTTTTTAAAAACTTGTCACTTCAAGATATATGAAATAAACCAATTTGTAACCCGACCTACATGGCAACACACACTTGACAAATCTATCTTCAAACTGTCATCTTCAGATGCTCATCAATTGTGTCCTAACTGCATGTTAAAGCTGTATTAGCATTGGCATTAACCCCACTTGGTTATACAAACCATACACTTTCTAAAATGTATAAACCACCATATTGTTCAGAGCAACAGTATTGAGAACCAAAGCAACCAAAGTCAACCATCTTCTGAAGAAAACAGTTTGGCACACCAATCACAATATCACTCAGCAAAATGAGCCATAATTTCCTTTCTGTTAATTACACAACATAGGTCATACTGACCTCCTGACCTGAGAAGATGCATTTACTAGTACAGTAACTAACACTTGCTATTGTATCGGTTAAGATCAGTCTAGTGCCGTCAATCACCTCTTAAAGAGAAAACTGAAATGTCCAAATTTCATTGCAACATATGTTCCCCACAATATATATCATCAGATGCAAAATGTGTGTGAAAAACACTGAGCGTGGTGGGTCTCTCTCTTCTGAACCAGGTCTTCAGCTTCTTTCTCCTGCTGTGTCCGCTTTCAACTTCACTGCAAGATCTCCAGGTGGTCTGGTCTCCATGGCAGAGCTCCTTTCTTCTCCGGCTGGTCGTCATCCGAGGGCCTCTTGAGTGTTGCGTCTCCACAGTGTGTGTAGATTTTAATCAGATGTACATGCTTGTTTTGAGTTGAACTTGGTGAGGATATCCTACAGCAATCCAACACTGCTCACATAATCAATCGAGGCATCCTGAAATCTGTTATATCACCTTTTATTTTAAAGCCAGTTTCCAACTGAGTAGTGAGGCATCATATTCAATATGAATCAAAAACTTTGCAAAAAGTCAGCCACAAAATTAATGGCAGGGAAAAAAAAACAAGGATGTGCTTAACAGCTGATATTATCAGCTCAAAGAACTGTTAGCTTCATCACTCCACATTAACATGGGGGAATTCTGAGACACCTACCTGCTGGAGAAAGGGAGGGGAGGGACCTTTTTACGGGTCCAACAGCTGAGGTGATGAACCAAGGACGTGAAGAGATTTGAGGGGGTAACGTGAAATCTCACACACACATCAGTCCATTCATCACATCCATATATTTCACAATAATTAACTGTGTAGAGCCCTGAGTTTGGGATGACTGCCCTCCTTTTATCTCTACCACGTTCCTTTATAGGTTTTCTGCAGCCCTGTAGTTTATCTGTAAAGGTATTCAAAAGGGGTACTCCAGCAATTTAGTACTGCACTTCCAAAAAGTTAAGGGACTGATGAGTCATATTAGAAAAGAAATGGCCGATATTGATGCAGCAGAGGCAGAGGAATCTTGACTTTTAGTTCAAAGGATGGATCAAGATCCAAATAAACCCACTGAGTTTTGAATTTTCCATAATACATAAGCATCTTTTGTTAGACCCTTCCTGCCCAATAATGCCTACATCTTTCAAACCCCTCAGGCTTTCTGCTAAGAACTTAAGGTCTGCAAGGCCTAAGAAGATAAACCTCTGCTGACAACAGAATTTCAAGTTTTTCAAATTTTATAAAGGGCCACAAGAGATATACTATGTTATCTGGTTTTGCACCAACAAAATAAACCAATAAACCTTTCATACTAAAATGATCATGAGTGCCATCTGTGGAGTGCCCCTTTCAAAAAAATATATATATGTGTGTTCTGGATTATTAAATACTTACCCAAAGCCACAAATAACACTTACCTTCTCCACAGCTGCCAACATTTCATTGAGTAACAAAACCTTTACATGATCAAAATCATAACAATTTGCAGATCATTTTGAAGTCTAACACACAGCTGAGTTCATCTCCAGAGCACTCTCTTTCTTTCCCAAATGTATGGATCATTTCTAAATTATCTTAGCATGACAGGATAATAATGGAAAAACAACACTGGTGTCGACAACAGCCCCAGACCGTCAAAGAGATACATACACTTTTTGTTTAACACTGTTGGTGATATGGGTGTAGTCTTTTCTGGTGTTACTGCAATGTAATTATGGTCGCTGGACCAGGATGCAGTGGCCGGTGGGGGTGGGTGTTCCTCAGCATGCTCATCTTCATCGTCCTCATCCGGATCAGGACTGTGGTCTTCCTCGCTGTCGGACTCCTCGCGGGTCTTCTTCTGCGTCCTCTTCCCACCAGCACTGACTCTCTAGGTGGATGGGAAGAAACACATTCAGGTGTTTATGTTACAGCACTCAGTGGGCATTGTGTGATCAACATTACAGTGAAAACAGAAATGTTCAATACTCAGTGACTTGGGCTATGTTAGCTTCTAAAAACAGATTCCTTCTATGAAGTGCTGCTGAATGCTAGGAAAATCTGCCCTTTGATGATAAAATTATTTAAATCTTGCAATCTTTCAACTGCCTGCTCTTCCTTTCTGTCTTTTCTAACCACACAGTAGTATGCATAGTGTGCACAGGCTCTGATTGGCAGCCTTTTACACTGCTCTGCATCCAAGTTTCTATATATTTCTGTGAAAAATGTACACTGTGTACTAAATCAACATTGGCAGGTTCCGTTTTATTGGTCTTGGCTGGTGAGCCAAAACATTTCTTCAAAGAAAGGGCCCTTTTCGCAAAGCAAGGTTAAATACTTTTAAGCTTTCTTACAACTTGTATTTCAAATTTAAACCCTGTGAAGATTGCATACATATCACTTCAAAAAATGCATGCAGGGTAAAACACGCTACTTGAGTGTACATAATTGTTTACTCACTCCATCAGAGCAATCACTCTCACAAAAGTCAATTAGAGTAATGCGAGCACAGGATTTTTAATCCAGCAATGAAGCACATTAAATAGGCAGCGTTTGCCAACCACTTCTAACAGCAATGTATGAGAAGTGGAGCATTTAACACAAGTATGACCATATACACCTGAGTAGGGCTGCACAATTAATCGCAGTTGCAAGAAAAGAAAAAATGTGTGAGAAAACAGCATTATAATGAGGTACTGAGTGCTGCAGAGATGTCCTGCCCTAAAAATTTTGTTCTCCAGATGAAAGAAAACATGTTTGGTTCAAACCTCATTAAATATCATATCATGATTTTAATAGTTTTTCTTGTCGATGTCCATGAAAACTGTAATGCAAAACTGGTCATCTCCACTAATCGTATCACATATCGCAATTTCAGTTAAAATAATCGCAACATCATGTTTTTACCAAATTGTGCAGCCCTGCTCCAGAAGGAATTTTTTTTGTTGGGAAAAAAAATAAGTTATATTAGACTTTTGGAAGAATTTAAGCACAAAATTAAACTAAACAAAGAAGTAATAACAGTAACAGAAAAAATACTGTCACTAATTAATATAACACAAATATGAATGAATGAATGATACAGAACATTAGAAATGCAGACATGGGGAGTGCATGAAAACTTTGCCATGTATGATGACTGTAAACAAAATTCTATCAAGATTAAGTATTAAGAGACATATTCATTTAGATATTGTTTTGTTAAATGACAGTCCATTCCATTTAGAAAATATTTTTTCTTCATCAAGTCAGAGCATATACTCTAGGACCAGGCAACATCAGTGGTCTAACTGGGCTACAACATACTCTCTTCACTGATGTAATAAATTAAACATCCCCAGAATTACTTAACTTTATGAGCTCAACATTTGAAACACTTGTCACTTTAATCTGCATGCAGTGCTTTTGTCCTTTTAACAATCCAGCAGGAATGATGACTCCTTTATTCCCATGATCTGACTGGTCAGTAGACAGGCCAGTTGCTCATTTTGAGCCGATCCAATGAATTTAACCCACTCCACTGCAGGTTAACGTGATCTGACCCTGTTAAATGTGCGTCAGTTTCAAATGACAAAACAGCCTGTGTTAAGACCAAACTTAAGACGCAACCCACCAAACATGCTTCTTGAGAAAGGTTCTTAAACATCAAAAGGTTCTGGCATCATGGGAGCTGGTAGTTAGCATTTGTAAGTAATTCAACTTCCAAGTACTGTTGTAGAGCAACAGCAAAACTTTCTGAAGTATTTTAATCAGGCCAAGATTTGACAGTCTTGTGACGTTATCAAAATCCAGTACAGCCACAGCTGCCATTTCAATTCTCAAAATGGAATTTTGTTTTAATCTTTTGAATCTCAAATAAGACTTGAGACTTAGGTGATGATTGCACTATTTATGGATGTACATATAAAAGTACCCAAGTTATCATGTTATCATTAAAGTTACTCAGACAGAGTAAACATTATTTCAACAGTCTCACAAATACAGACTAAAGGATTCAATGCCAAACAATGCCAATGATAAACATAACATTCAGCGAACAACACAATGCACTTGAGAAAATAATTTCTCAAATGGGATTAACACATGTGACTGAAAGTATATCTAAATTACTTGGCAGAATATCTGGAATTCATACACAAATTTATTTTAATAATAATTAATTTAAAGGTATATATCATATCTGCTACACTGCACAGATTTCCTCATTAAGAGAAGGCTATCATTATTTTTTGCTTTAAGGACAGGAAAAGGACATCGATTCAATTACTCCGAGTTACCTTTGTTGCAGGCTTGATTTTCTGACCCTTGGCCTTGTCCTTCTGTTTGGGCTCTTTGACGTCTGTGATGGACTTCATGGCCGCTGCCGCATGTCTCAGGATACAATCATTGCCACAGTACACAGAGTCTGGTTGGGCATTGTTCTCACAGCCAGGCCCAATACACTTGGGAAGGGAAGAGTCCTCGTCTGCCTTCTGGCCGTCCTTCTCTTCTGGCACCTCCGCTGTCGGCGTCGTTTTCACCTCCACATTTGATGCCACTTTCTGCTCTGCGTCTGGTAGTGTTTTTGGCTCTGCTGTGGGCGCCACCTTCTTTTCCGGAGCTGGTGCCGATTTCTGATCTGCTTTCGGCTCGGCTTGCTGTTGTAGAGCCTGCTCCAAATTCATACAAAGTAAAATTAAACCTTAAAAATGAGCAGTGCCACTTTCCAAAATGTTTTCACAATAGCAGCTTTCCATATTTACTACTCATGTAATTGATACAAACGGTATTTTTTAAGATTTTGTGTAGAATGGTTAACAGAATAAAATTTTGGTAGGCTGGCTGATGTAATGCCTTTAACCATTTTTTGTCCATGTAGAGGTTTACAATCTGGAGCCAATGGACTCTACTGTGTGGATCCTAATCTAAAAACAGGAATATCACCCATGCAGGCACAGAAGACAGTGACGGTATCATGGCATGCTACACTCTTAATCACAGATTCAGGGATTTATAATTACAATTTACATTTCACCCACACATTTAAGATCTATGACAGTGATAAAAATGGAATTCAATTGGTATGAGCTGTTTCAGGGTTTCTGCAGGTTTACACAAGTTCAATTTAAGACTTATAAATGTAACTGTAACCTATTTCACATCCATATTGGCAGAAAAGTACATGCACACTTTGCATTTGTGTTTATTGATTCAAGTTTGGTCTTGTTTTGTAGTTGTTACAGTGTGATCAAAACAATTTTTCCCAAAAAGCGAGGCTCAAGTTAAAGCAAACTTTAACATTAACTTCATAATTTGATTTTTAAGATCTGCCAAACTGTATTTGTGACATTTTGTGCTCTAAACATTCAGATGGTTGGATTTTAAACTTTTTAAAGGACTTGCAGAAACTGTGTGTTTATAGTCAAAATAATTAACAATACCATCACAGCAACTTTAAAATTTAGATTATCAGGATGACATTTAACATGCACAATGACATACTGGACAGAACAAGTCAAAAATGATTAAATAGCTGGACTCCTGATAACCCAGTAATTCAAAGCCTTTAAGTTGAGAGATCAGCTGCAACCTACCGGCTGAAAGATCTTTATCTTCTTTTTCCCAGTTGGATTAATAGCTTTCTCTATCCTGCCTTTGATGCCCAGATCCTCAGCTCCCTTTTCCTCAGTTCCAGCAGACGTGGTGGATGGAGGCATTTCCACAGCCTGAACAGCTGGCTGACTGGGCACCATTACTGCACTTGAGTCAGTATTCTCAGTAGCACTGGCAGCAGAAACTATAGGAGCAGAAGGAGGAGTAGCAGCCTCGACTTTGAGCTTCCCGACCTCTGTGCTTGTAGCGAGGATAGATGTGGCGGGTCTGACCACCTGGTTTTTCTTAGCGGTGCAGTTGGGGCAAATGTAGTCTTCCCCATTTCTCTCCATCAGACGCCCACGGGCCTCAGTAATGCCCACACAGTCTCCATGGAACCACTCCTCACAGCGGTCACAGCAGATCATGAACCTAGTTAGTGAACAGGGAACATTTATAGTGCCACATTTCTTCTAAGTAATGTTCTACAGGAACTGTCTGGCTTTCTTCATACTTTTGAGTAGAGTTTGAATACATCCTGACACAATGTCAGACAACAGTTGTGGCTACTAGCCTGACAACAAAGAGGGGAGGAAACAATGGCAACATGTTCCTTAAAATGTATGATGTACTTCATTACTAAAACTTTAAGTGCATCAAGTAGACACTAGGGCTGCAACAAACAACTATTTTCATTACATATTTGTCCATCATTTCTCAGTTAATCTATTAGTTATATGTGGTCTATAAAATATCAGAAATCATGGTTTCCCAAAGCCCAAGGTAACATCCTCAAATAACTTGTTTTGTCCACAAACCATTCAGTTAGAGGACTTGAGAAATCAGAAGATATTTTTACAGTTTGCATTTGAGTAGCTGACATCTTAAAGTGATTCAAAACAATTCATTAGTTATCAAAATAGCTGGCAATTAATTTAACAGCTGACAATTTATTGATTAATCAACTAAATGTTGCAGCTTTGTAATACTACAAATAATTAATAAAAATAGATAATAAATTACCTTTTGTTGTGCTTCTGCCGACAAATGCAGTAAAGTGCATTTGGGTCATAACCACCATCATCAGACTCCATCGATGATGAAGACGAAGACGTCGAAGAGTCATCTTCATCGTCGTCATCGTCATTGTCATCTTCATCATTTTCATCGTTGGCCTCTCTTGTCTGGGGCTTGCGTGACGTTCCACAAGCTGGGGCAACTTTGGGCTTGGTCTCCCTCTTCACTGGAGTGGCGTTCTTGTTGGCAGGAGCAGGAGCAGGAGCTTTCACAGGAGTAGAGTTCTTATTGGCAACCCTCTTTTTATTGACATAAGTTCTTATTGGTCCACGCTTTACCACCATTGCGGCAGACTTGTCAGTACCATCCTCGCCAATCTCTTTATCAGTCTCTTTCTCCATTTCCACCTTGTCATTTTTATCTCCATGTTCACTCTTCTCCTCGACAACCCCTGTCTTCTCAGAGTCTGGCTCTGGCTGGGACTGTACTGCATTAGTGCTCCCTACATCTACAGAATTGGGAGGATTCTTTTCATCCATTGTCTCCAGTAACTGGTCCTTATTGGCAGCATCTCTGCCATCCTCCTCAGAGCTTCCTTCATCTTTGACTGTTACTCCCCCGCCACCTCGGGTCTGTCTGCCACCTCGAGGTTTCCGCTGCGGCTGTTTCCTTGCAGCACTTCTCGTCCTCCTCTCTGGGGACTCTACCTTGTCCTCTACAGCTTTGGCATCAGCATTACCATCAAAGCTGGCCTCTGACGCAGTCTCCGCATCAGTCGGGGTTTGGGAAGGAGGGTCCCCACTTTCCACACTGGGAGGAGCACTCTTTCTTCCTCTTTTGGCAGTCAAGAGGAATTCCTCTAGTTTGTCAGTTCGCTTAGACTGCCTGCCACTGCGACGTACTACGATATTACCGTCGGTTGCTGCCTCCACTGGCATCTCTCTCTTTGCGACAGTGGACCGTCGGAAACCCCAGGTCTTCTTTACCTCAGTGTTGGCCTTGACAGATTTATCTGGCTCCTCTAGTGTCTCTTTGGCAACATTCTCGCTTTCAGTGCCAAACTGTTCCTTCTGCTTGCTATCCCCTTCTCCAACACCTGTGAACAGATAATCAAAGATGGCTGTGGGCAAAAAATTACAGCACACAATCCCCAAAGCACAACATTGCCAAAAAAGTTTGATTATTTTGCAATCAAGCAAACATATGAATCAAAACGCAAAAAGGATTGCATGACCTTATTTACCCTGAATTTTCACCCAAATTTAAAACCTTATAAAGATTAGAGAACCTGACACCTCCTTCCCCACCCCTTTATTATGAGGGAAAAGAAGCTCATCCAAGGTACCTTGAGAGGAGCTATCCATACGGTCCTGGCTCTGCTCTGGCTCAGGAGCTAGAGTGAGCTCAGGGCTCGCATTCTTCTCCATAGATGACAGAGTCAATCACTATTTTCAAACTGAATGTCTAGAAGAGCACAAGAGACCAGCTATGAGTCACTCTTTTCAGTTCATAATATGACAAATACTGAGGACTGCCATGTTTTTAGTCATTAGGCAGTGGTGGGATTTCTCCACATCTAAAAGTAATAAAAAAAAACATATATAAATGTTTCTATTACATTATTACTCCAAAACGCTGTTACAAATAGATTACTAAAGTTTATTTGCACTTTACAAAGACACATGGAAGCTCTACTGAGAGTCTGCAAGGACACCACTTTTTTACATGATACCACTACCATCACCAAGAAGCTAATCCACCTCATTATGGTTATTACGAATGGATGGGGAGGGATGCAATGCAAAGAGGAAAACTAACACATATCATTAAAGCCCAACATTAACATGATACAATGTACTTGTCAGTAAGTGCTCTGTGTATTACAGCTAGTTGATATATTTTAATTGGTGTACATGTCAGTTGATGGCTGACAAGCAGCAGGACATTGCAGTACAGAAATGTCAAACAAGGGTTTAACAAGTGTTCATTTAGAAACTGTTTTTACATACATAGTTTTTACATTACATAGTTTATGCAGACAGCACTGACAAGTTGACTTTTTCAACTATAAAATGTTCCACTCAGTATGTAACTTGGTCACAATTCTTAAAATAAACAAATTAAAAAAGAAAGAAAAAATTAGTATCTGCTGATATGTTATTATCAGATTTTTTTTATAATGCCCAAATTCCTATCTCCATATCAGTCTCAAAAATCCAGTCTTGGTCAGGTTATACTGTGGATGTTAAAGTACAGGGTTTATTTGTAAAAAGAGATACCTCCATTTTTATTTATTTTCCTGAATCATATTTTTTGTGTGCATGCCAATGAATATCTATCAAATAATTGTCAAAATGTGTTGAAGATATCTTATTTTCATAAACCATGTTTTTTTTATTGTACATTCAGGGAAATATCTACCAAACTGGAGTTTATTATTTGGTGGATTTATTATTTTAAGAATGGAGTCTGTTGTTTTAGCAATTCAACTCCTAAAAATGTGGTTGAGTGAACGAGTTCCGTGACATGTTTACTAATGGTGTCACCATTCTCCAAATTCATGATTTGATATGACTTTCCATTTTCCATTTCAAGATTTAATTTGATCCTTCGAGATAAACATTTTTTGTTCGTACTGACAGCTATAGCACTGTTGATTATACTTTATTTGTATAACATTTTTCCTACAAACCAAAAGTAACAGAAAGGTTTATAGAATAAAAAGATGATGTTTAATTCAAATACAGACTGAAAAGGGAGGTGTTCAGTTTGCTTTCAAAAATATGAAAACTGCATTCAGGTCTCCAGGTTCCACAGAAAGGCTCTCAAGAGTTGCAAAGTTCAACATCATTGGTTTTATGCCCTGACAACTAACATTTACATTTTCAAATTCTTCTTTAAAAAGAGTCTATAAGGTATCAAGTATGATATATTGGCCAGTAAGCTATGTTGTAAGCCCTAGTGTGTTGTTTTTATGTCTTTGGATACAAGCTGGATGCTGCAAGTAGGTGTGGGTGGAGAGAAAAACAAATACTAGGATTTGAAGGCTCATTTCAATGAATTTTCGGTTGTCACAATTGTGACACCCCTAATGCATACAGTTTATATGTATGTCAGGAACCAGGAGAATAAGCTTCCATATCAAGTCATACCTCATTCCACTATGCCTTACTTTATATATGTCAGTCTAATCAAAACCTTGAGAACTTTGAAGGATATTCTGGTTGTTTGTGGTCAGGTTTGATAAAACAATATCCATCTGTTTGGCCCTCTGTGGTCTACATTAATTGTATGTCTATTTTTTTTTTTTTAAATCGGTGTATTTGGTTGTACAACAGCTCTTAATATTTATGGCAGTAACTTCAATGTGTCTTTTCAAATTATAAAGAGCTTATTGTAAAACTGACAGTCAATGGCTTGTATGCATTGTGGATGATGTTGAGTGTAGCATGTTTGATACCCATGATGACTGGCTGTATATCTCATGCATATCCTCTATAGTTTATTGCTGCAATGTAAAATTATATAAAATTGAAAAATAACCACCTGGACAGAATATGACAATTTAAACCTTTTCTCTTACTTAAAATAACAGGTGTTAATGTTTGTTGTCTGAATAATTTGGAATTTAATTTACAAGTTGAAAGTTGAGATGTCAAACAAAATCATGTTTAATGGTAAGGCAGTCACAAGTCTAAAACCAAATGTATTGTGGACCAATGAAAAAAAATTGGTCATGTTTATCATAAATGGCAAATTCTTCCCATTAAATCTTACAGCAAAAACTGTGCTTCACCCAAGATAGAATTAGAGCACACATACTGAAGATAACCAATGTCTGTACCTGCAGTTTAAAGGTGATGGGTAACAGATTGCTTCTTCAAACAACACAAAGGCTTCAGAGCAGTAATCATAAGGCTTGGTACAAGGATAAAGGATCTGCCAGAGAAAGGAAAACACAAGTTAGGATGCAAGTAATCCCTGCTTCACAGGAAAGACTGAGATGCAACAACAGTGACAACTTAATCACATTATAGAAACAACAACAACAGATTGTGAGGATTTTCTTGAAATGTAAGATGGCAACTACTTGGGACATTTATCAATTGCCCAACTGAAATCTGAACTTCTGAACAACAAAAATCACAAACAAAAGTGAACTTTGACCTATAGATTTAATATGCCACAATGATAATTTTACTGAGTTATTCATAGTAACTGCATATGGATAAAAGATCAAACTTTGAGTTAGGCAACTGCTTGCTGTACAAAACGGATACAAAGCTGAACTGTTGGCAAATTCAGCACATTGAAGGTAAGAAAGCTTCGTAAATTATCTAAAAAATGTAATAGCTGAATAGCATTTGTAAAGATTTACATCCTAAATCAATCCACAGTGATTAGATCCGCTCTTAGACTACTGAGGAGCCGAGCACACTGCAATAAAGAGTACAAGTGCTTAAACAGGATTCCTCCAGTGGTGCGCCTGTGGTCACGACACCGTGCCACGTGAATGTTGCCATGAAAGGTGGGAGGGGCTCGAGACGAAGATCAAATTTTCAAATTTTCAAATTTGACACTAGCGAATAATCACTAAATTATTTAAAGCGATGTAATGAAATCGGACATATATTTTGAAAAATAGCCTTTTAACTGTGACATCATGTTGCTGGGGTCCAGCAACTGAGGCGCAACACCGCCTGAGGGTTGACGGTGACGGAAGCTGCACGGGCCTTTGAGCGCATGATAAAGGCCGATATTTCTAACATCACAACCATGCATCATTATCACTTGTATATTGTAAAACATGCCCTGCACATATGTTTGAAATAAGTGGGAACGTCTCAGGGAAGTCATCAAACTACGTTACGACAACAGACTACACCTCCTGCACACCCGACACAAATGATGGCCGCAAAGCGAACACTCTGCCAAACCACGACACAACTATCTGCCGTTAGCTAACGTAACGCTAAACCATAAACACAATGGACCAAAATATTGGGCGCGGCACACTTGGCAACTCATTGAATAACGTTACCCATCCATTAGCATGAGTCTTCTGTCTCATCGATGAAGTTATCGTTTCGTTTTACAACGAGGATCTGAGCGTTGCAAAACGTGCACTTGTAGCTAGCAAGCCTGGCTATTAGCCACGGGCAAGCTAACGACAAACTCAACCTTTACTTTAACTATAAGGCATTCAAGTAACCCCCAAAACTTAACCACATAATTGCCAAAAACTAAACCATGAGAGTCACGCAATTTACAGCCATAACTAACTAAGCATTGTGAATAACCGAGTCAAATGTAAATGCGTAGTTTGGCAGTACAGAAGTTAACGTTACAGCTAGAGTGGCTAACGCCAGGCTCATTATATTCAACACTGCCTCGACTGGCTGGATGAGGACAGACAACCTCTGCAGGACAACAAAAGCTGAGACACGGAAGTATCCCACAAAATTTAAACATTACATTAACGCTACTTAGTAATACTGCATTGGACCCACCTACATGCTAGAAATACCGGAGATATGCCCTCGCTCTTCGGTCAATCCTCCATTTTCCATTCCCGCTGGAGCTAACTGACTGCGGCAGATGGCTGACGACTTACAGAATACGCTCAGTGTGTCTACAGCGCCCCCATCGGCCAGGAGGACACTTGGGCGGGCACAATTAACAGTGCTGCGAGGCATACAGTAAAGTTTCTTGATACTAGGGATGTAACATACCAAAAACTCAAGGTATAATAATACTACGATGAAAACAAGTCCACGATACGATATTTATCGCGATCTTAAAAAAAAAGAAAAAAGAAAAATGACGACTTGAAAAAATGTCCTTTATTAAGTAATAAATCTGATGTGCACAACATTTTTGTTGGTATAAAATTTGCTTTTCCTTTTAAGGCAAAGTGCTTCTGCTTTCCTTCTTTAATAAAATAACCTAAGCATGTCAGAAAAAAATGGTCTGAATTGTCTTTGGCAATGCATGTTTGATTTTCTTCTGTATAACCGCAAAACAAAAACAATGCAGACATCTTTTTATAAAATAATAATAATAATAATAATAATAAACCCTGTAATATCACGATAGATATCTTCACAGTCTGGAACAGTATCGAGACATTTCTTTATTGTGATACGCAATATCTGATGTATTGTTACATCCCTAATAAATACACAGCCCTCTAGCATTTTTAGTTTTATCTCAACTATTGGAACACTATAAATACCATAGTTTGTTGTCCAAGTTTGCGACTTTTTATTTTATGGGTAACAACCTTGAGCTAAATCTGAATTTTTCATATATATATATGGCAGACAAGGTACTTAATATTTGTAGTTGGATCACTTTTTTCCTTACATCTTAACATATGATCATACTGTAGATCAGGTCACCTTTTAAAAATGTCTGGTAAACTTTCATTTGTATGGGTAAAATGTTGCAATAGTCAGCTGAAATTTTTTTGACTTTTATCTGTGACTTGTTTCTCTGACATTTGATACTACTGAATTTTGACCTCTCATGAGTCTGTATTAATTCCTGGCTAAACCCCTTCTTCAGGGACCTCTAATGTACAGAGTCCTGAAATGTTATAACGTGCCACACCTGTTAAAAACAGTCAGTGTGGAACTGACAGAATATAGTCTTACAGAATTTACATACACCAAAACCCATCCAACCCATGAACAAGCACCAAACAACTTTTTAAGATTATATTATCCGATCTTGAGTTTCAGATCTTGAACTGTGTTTAACAGCTACATACCTTCTCTACCTTCTACGCACACTTCAATCTGTGCTAACTGATGGCAGGCTGCTTCATAACTAATTAGACCACAGTATAATCATACAAACAGCTTGTTTAAAATGTTTGTATTTGTTATTTTCTTTACGGTATACAGCAGGCAACATTAGAATAACAAATAAATTAACATAGAATACAAAATAAGTAATTTACAGACATTTCTGCCAAAAGTCCTCTACCCTAAAGCCGGGGTGGTCCATTAACATGGGTTACATGTTTTGCAGTCTTAAACTGTTTAACTGTTGTCCTTTACACTATGTGTATGTTTTCTGACACTCAGGCATGCTCTTTACACTGACAGCTCTCTATAGACTGCAAAGGAGTGCATGAATATACATTTTTTTAAACTGCCCCCTCTAGTGGTTACTAACTACCTGCTGTCAGTCTTGTTTCCACATTTAAAATGTTTCAGAGACCACTGTGCACTGGGGGCAGTATGTGAGTCCTTAAAGGCAAACAAAAACATAAATAAAAAGTTTTTAGATTGTTCCCTTAACAGCTGCTTGAACAGAACAATTTACATGGACATATCCTTGTAGTGAAAAAGAAAACATCTATACATTTACATTTTCAAGTAAGATAAGCTCGGTTAGGACAAAGTGACTGCAATGTTGTCAGTGCTCTTCTCCATGTCACAGTCTTTGTCTGAAGGTGCAGAGACCGGCACATCTCTGAGAGAGTTTGGCCCACTGCTAGTCTGCCCTAAACCTTTGTTTGGGAGGTCTGCTGTCGACTCAGCCTCAGGCTCTTGCTGTGGGGCTGTGGCTACAAATAGAACAAAAGTGAAAAAATACATTACATCTGTGAAAATGGCAGTAGTAATGTGACTGGTGATTATGTAAGCAAGCAAAAGACTGGAGACATCCTGTCCATGTTTGTGTTAATACGATCAATGTTAGGGCTGGGCAATACATCAATATCTATTGATATAAGACTAGATATTGTCATCAATATAGTTATATTGTGACATGGCATAAGTGTTTTCTTTCCCTGGTTTTAAAGGCTATATTACAGTTAATTGATATAATTTTCTGAACATACCAGACTGTTCTAGCTGTTCTATTATTTGTCTTTACCCACTTAGTCATTATATTCACATTACGGATGATTATTTATCAAAAATATCATGGTGTTAAGGACCATATGGTCCAACAACTCTGTATCATGTTGGGTAGTTTAATCTATAGCAATGCATGACAGTTTGCACTATTTGAGAAATTATGGTATGTTATTTTAGAGAAAATTAGTATATTGAGATAAATATATTGGATTTCACGGCATAGCCTACAAGTATGAGATAATATTTGTAAGGCATTTCGCCCAGCCCTAAACAACAGCATGTTGATGCTGGCAGGTGATGTTACCTGACTGAGTGCAGGACTTCATGTGTTCTGGCCAGTGGGCTTGCTGACAGGGGTAATCACAATAGCTGGTGTTCCAGCAGCAGTAGAAGATGGCCTCTTTCCTGCAGTTAGCGCACCACTGTTTCTTCTTTGTCTCATCCACTGCCTGCTGCTTCTCCAGCTCCATCTGCTTCTTCACCTCAGTCACCAACCTCTCTCTCTCCTGCTCCAGGCTTTGCCTCATCTCAGCCATCGTAAGCTCTACGTTGAAGCACAGGCAACATGGTTAAATACAAGCACAACTCACTACACTGTTTTGAAAAAAGGAAACTGTGCTTAGAGTATTTCATAGATCAGTTAAGTTCTCACCAAGATTGTGCTTCATTTCTGATAACTCTTGTTGATGCAGCCATTGTAATTTTTCTATTTCGATTCTCAGTCGTCTGATCTGAAGTAAAAACCCACAGGTGCATTAGGATAAATAAAATACAAACTCACTGTTATGATGTGGATAGTATTCAGAGTTTAAAGGGCTAGGAGCAAACACTTACCTCTGCTATTGTATTCCCTGAAGTACTCTTAGAGAGGTCATTATAGATTTCGGTCATTGTACCTTTGATTGCATCCATTATCTGTAAAAGAACGGAGCATAATATTCTGAAGAATATTTAATGGATGGATCAGAGTGATACATGAATGACCAACATCAATGCAGGTCTTTGTCTTATCATCTTCAAGTAGAGGTGCAATGATTAGTCAATTAATCGATTGAGAGAAAATTACTTGCCAATTTATTGATCAATTAATTGTTTCAGTAATTTTTAAAGCAAAAATGCAACATTTGCTGGTTCCATTTTCTTAAATGTGAGGATTTGCTGCTTTTCTTGATCAATTACGACAGTAAATTAAGAGTCTTGGACTGTATTTGCAATTTGAAGATGGCACTTTGTGCTCTGGGAAATTCTGATGAGCATTTTTTACTTTTTTTGTCATTTTATAGACAAAACAATTAATTAATTGTGACAGTAATTGGCAGATCGAAAATGATCAGTGGCAGCCCTATCTTCAAGTGCCATTTTATGTAGCAGTGAAAAATATGTTGTTTGAAAGGTATCAAGAATTGCTATCTACTGTATCTCAGTGCATCAGACAGCAGAAATCTGTCTAATAAAACAAAATTCCTCTCAGAGCTTAATTTCATCTTGGTTATTTAGCCAGAGAGTAATCAGTAAGTTCTGAAGTCCAGAGGATTGTGGCACCGTACAAAGCAAATGTAAACAAAAAATTATACTAACTTTATTTGTGTACTTGGCAATGTCTGCAGCCACGTCTGCTGACGCAGTGGGAATATACAGGTCTGTTGCCACTGGTGAAGATGTCGCAGCTGTGCCCAAACTTGATGCAGCCATCATGGCAACAGAAGCTGGACTACTGGATACCAGGGTGACAGCCGCCGTGGATGTGCTGAGTGGAGTGTCTTTCTGTTGAACAGCTGTGTTTAAAAACACAATCAGTAAGAAAAATCATGGATGAACTCCTGGTGAAATGTTTAACAAGCCCATGTGTTGCTGTAGATGGTAAATTGTGATATTATAACTGGTATTTTCTTTAGCATACTGTGTAAAGTCATACTTGAATACTGTCATGCTTTCTGGTCTCAGTAAAGATGAAAATGATTTATTTGGAATTCTCAGAATCACAGCACTGAAGAAAATAACAAAAGGGAGGGGGGGACACAACCCCTGATTTAATAAAATAAAAACAAAGAATTCAAGAAGTACATAAATATATGTTTGAGAAAATGTGGATGTCAGATGATGGGAAATTACCTAAGTGTGTGCAATATCCAACCTGTCTGTCATAGCTCTCTTTTTTCTGTTTTCTTCTACCCTTTCTTCTTTTGCTGTTGTTGTTGTTTGCTTGTTTAATTAAAAATTTGATTTAAAAACACATTATTATTATTATTATAGAATTGTAATTTTGAAAGCAGTTAAGATGCATCTATGGAATCAGTTCTGGAAAAAAATAAAGTATAAAAAAAGAATACTGTCATATTTTCTACCTTTGACAGCTTGTCTGGTCTGGTAACGTGTGCTTTGTGAAGACTGCTGCGATGACGATGAGGATACCGCGGTCGAGCCGTTACCGGCGGCCTGAGTCTGGGTCAGCACTTGAGCCTGGCCTTGCCTGGGAGACAACGCCTGCATCTGTGTGGTTGCCACAGGTTGCTGGTTCTGCTGCTGACGCTGCACCTTCTGCATGTGCCACTTCTGCGAGGAGGTCTGAAACTTGGCAGTGGGATTCCAAACCACAGCTCCCTGCACCACTGGCACCGTCTCTCTGGGCAGCAGAGGGCGCTGTTTCTTCAATGCTGGTGTGGTGGAGGCTGAGGAGGAGGAGGGGGCTGTTGCGGTGGCACTGGACACGGTTGTAAGGCTTATAGTTGCGGGAGAGGGAGTGGTGAAGGACACCATGGTGACAGGAATGGCCATGGGGGACTGCGTGGAAACACTGGATGGGGTAGAAGGAGCTGTGCTGTTTTGAGACGGGAGTGTCGATGGGGTCAGGGCTTTACCTACAAGAGAAACAACATACATTATTTACCACTTCAGTTAATGGACAATACATTGAGTGTGTGTTAAACTATTTCAGTGGACATTGGCATGATATTTGCCATGATTTACCAAAGCACAATCACAATATTAAAGACAATTAACAATAATAATGTAAATAGCAATAGTTCATTCAATAAAATGAAATAATTAAATTAAATAAACTATACAGTATATGAGTAGTCAAATTATTTTTCAATCAAATCAAATTATTAGTAAAATTTAAATGTGATTATAACAATAATAATGAGGATGAATAAAGAAATGTTGGTTCCACAGTACATACAGTTTACACACAGCACTACATACACAGTAGTGTAGCATTACAGTATACACTACACAATGCTTGTTTTATCCATACTAGAGCTGCAACAATTAACCGAGTAATCAATTAATTATCAACTTTAAATTAATGACCATCTGTTTTGATAATCGATGAATTGGTTTGAGTATTATTTCTGAAAAATAAGTCAAAATTCTGGTTTCTGACACAACAAAACATTTGAGGACATCATCTTGGGCTTTGGTATAAACTGGTGGACACTTTTCACTATTTTCTGACATTTCATGGACCAAACTGCAGCTAATCAATTAATCAAGAAAACACAGACAGATTTATCAACTATGAATATAATCATTAGTTGCAGCCCTAATCTCTGCAGTGATATCCAGGGACAACCACTTATCTAATAACACAATAGATAAAACAAACAAAAGGATATGATGGTGCTCAGTCAAATACTGTACTGTCTCACTAGTTGGTTCTTTTGTTGTGGCAGGAGCTGACATATCTGGCAGCCAACAATGCACATTCTTCTCTCTTTCTGTTGAATACTGGGAGCAATACTTTTTAAATTCTGGAAATATCTGAAATTTATACATTGTGTTAACAAGTGTAATTCTGTTGTTGTTTCTGTTACATTTCTACAGCTCCTTCATCACAGTGACAGCACAGCCTGCCCTCTCTGTCTGCCTGCTCGTATCCACCCTTCTCTACTGCCAGGCTGTGTCTCACTCAGTCTGTACACTGTCCATGTCTCTCTCAGGTATGTATCAGTTATTAAGAAGTTGTTAAGTTGTTAAGAAGTCTGCCACAGAATACTGTCTGTTTAGGGACAAACATGTATGTATCTTTGTGTTCTGAGTATGTGATACCTTTCCAATAACTGATGAATTTCTCTTTTTCTTTATTTATAATTTGGTTTCATCTAATCTTCTAAGCGATAGTGTAACTGATCTGAGGCTAGCTGGGGTTTGTGATGAGGTGAAAGGTCAGCCAGCATCAGGACCAGCTGCTAAGGGGACTCCATTCAATGTTCAACTCGTCAGAAAAGGTCCTTATAATGGTAACAAGCAGGGTCACAGGCAGAGAGAAGAACAACTCTCACCTTCAGGTTTACCAGCAGACGACTCTTTAACAGCAGTGCTGTCTTTTCTGCTCCTCTTCCTGTCCTTGCCTCCCTGCTCCTCCCCAAGGTCAATAACCAGCTCTCTCTCAGAGTCAGAGTCCTCCACCGGCACAGGCTGTTTCGCCTCCTCTTTCACCTGAGACTTCTCTCTGGGACCAGGTGATGCTGGAGGTGCTTTGGTCTTCTCTGGGCTCTCTTTCTCCAAATCTTTGCTCATTTTCTCTTTCGTTGGAGCATCTGATGCTGTAGCAGTGGCGTCGCCTGCTGCAGACTCGGATCCCATGACTGTATCAGCTTTAACCTCCTTATCTTGGCTTGGGGAAGGCTGGTCTTTTACTTTACTTTTGGTAGACTCCTTCTGCCCTTCATCATTAAGTGCTGTATCCTGACCATCTTTGGTTTTCTGCTCCTCATCACTGGCATACTCACTGTCACTGGAGTCAGATTTATCAGAGTCTTCTGAGTCACTGTGTTCCACACCTTTATACACATCAACAGAGATCTCATCTATACCTGCAAAACAAACAAACAGGAGGGATATCACACCCAAGGAATGGAATTAGGTCCCCGACCACAATGGCAGAGAGGTTTTCCTCATATAATGATATACTGTTTTTAAAAAAGAATTTCCCAAGTCAATAATGGTCAGGGAAGAAACTTTTATAAATCAGGGATGAAACTCATTCCCAGGTTGTCAAACATAAATGTTTTGGGTTGGAAACTAGTTCTGATTAGTTGTTTTTGTCCAGACATAGAGGCATTTTTTTCTCTCATGATCTGTTTCATGTATTACTGTCAGGATATAGTTGCAGTTTCAGCAAATATGACAAAAAGTTATTTCACAGAATTTACCAACTGTAGCTTTAAGGTTACATGATCTATTTCATATTTCTACTGTATGGTACCACTGACTCTACCACTGGACGGGCAGACAAAAAAGTGAGTTGCTGGTAGAAATGCTCAGTGACCTGCTGCAGTGGCAGGTGAGGAAAAGACTTACAGGGTTCAGCAGAAACAAACACAAGTAACAAAATAACTGGGTCAAAATTATTCAATAATATGACAACACCACATCATATTCAAAGTCATATCCCTAAAATGTGTTTCATTAAGCAACTTTTCCACAAGTGCAATTATTTTACTGACTATCAACAGCAGAAGACCTTAAGATTTTTTTTTTCCAATGGGAACTCTACTCACCCAGCTGTGCCTTACAACTCTCAATGGTTTTGTCCAAGTTCAGCTGGAAACGACTCTTGATCTGTCGTTTTGGAGAGGTGAGGACTGGTGTGGCTCCTTGTTTCTGCTGAACCGTTTCACTAAGTTCCTTTAGGTCCATTTCTGCTTTACTCCGATCTGGAAGAACAAAGTGTAAATTAATCCCAAACACAGGACTAAAAATAAAACTTTTTAGGAGTAAAATTCAAGCACTTTCAAGGTATCTAATCAAAAAAATTCTAGACTCTCTAAGCTTTTATCATCACATCTAAACTGTTAATATATATGCAGTTACAAATACCTTCATATGAACAGAGCCACACGCTCTATCTATTGTGTCAGCTTGTCATATTATGTTTTGATCATGATTATTTTAAAACTTGCTCATCTCCACGATGAGAAAAAGGTTTCCTTTCAAATATTAAAGATTTTTGGTTTATATGAGTGATTGTGTCGATGAAAACTAGAGCTGCAACCATTAATCAGACCACTAGTCATATTCAAATAGTTGTCAACTAGTAAATTAATTGCCAACTATGTTGACAATCAATTTATTGGTTTAAGTAATTTTTTTAAGAGAAAAAGTTCTCAGATTCCAGCTTCTTAAATGTGAATATTTTCTGGTTTCTTTACTTCTCTTTGATAGTAAACAGAATATCTTTGGGTTTTGGACAAAACAAGACATTTAAGGACATCATCTTGGGCTTTGGTAAACACTGATCAACATTTTTTACTATTTTCTGACATTCTGTAGACCAAACAACTAATGTATTAACAAAGAAAATGGTTGACAGATCGATTGTCTTTAAAAATAATTGTTAGGTGCAGCCCTACTGAAAGTCAAGCATTTTCAAGGATCATATCATATTATCTCATACATATTCTATAATCAGAATAAGACTCACCTAGATTGAGGTTCAGAATGCTTCCTGTCGGTGGTGTCTTCTCCTGCTTACCAGGAGTCTGAGAGTGGAATGGTTTGGGGCTGTCCAAGGAACTGCCTGCAGGACCAGGTCGAGGATTGGCAGGTGATGCTGATCAGAGATATTTACCATTAAAATGAAGTCTTCTCCTATCAGACACGACATACTTGTTGCTATACTAAAGTGCACCATGAGAAATACCTGTGCAGTCCATGGACTCTTCTCCCGCACTGTACTGGTTGTTTGGAGCTTTTGTCTGGGACTTGTCCGCTGCTGTTTCCTGCTCCCCATCCGAACCAGTATGGGCAGAGGAATTGGTGCTCATGGGGGAGCGAGGCATGTCACTGAGAGGGAGCCGCCGGCCTGCTGTGCTCCCACCCACCCCAGACCCAGACAACATGGTCCTGGCCAAAGGGATCTTGGGTGATGCCGTCATATCAAAGCTCAACTTGATCTTCTCCTGCTTCTCAGGTTTGACCGGGGTCGATGAGGGGTTTGAGGGATCCAGCAGCATCTGGAAGTTGTTGTCAGGAGTGTAGGGTGTCCTGAAGGGGGCATAGTTAAAGACTCCAAACTTCTTCCTCATGTTCTCCACGTAGACCTCCATCTCCTGCATGGCACTGTTGAAGATGCTTTTGGTCTTCTTCACAGAGAATGGAATCTCTTTGGACATGAGGTAGCAATTGTTTAAAGGAACCCAAGCCCTGAAGGATAAAGATTCACATCATAAACAAACCCTGAAATGTACCCCATAGTCCAAGAAAGTGAAGCACAAAGGGCTGATACCTGTCATGCTGACCAAAAAAGCGAGCATCCACCTGTCCATCTTTGTCCCGCAGAGCTTTAGCAGGCCAGAATGGAAATCCTTTCAGTTTGGCCCACACCAGAGGATGCGGGTTACTCTGCAGACATACAGTAAAACACTGGAACTAAATGGTGGTATTCCAGTGATCTTTGTTTGAATGAGTAAACAATCTGGTGGAATCATCAACAGAAAACTCCAAGTTACTCAACTAGCTTACACAAGGCTCACAGAACCAGTTGTCTCTCTTTTGGCAAGCAGACAGATAGCACTCAGGACAAACTTCAATCTCATTCATCTGCGATGAAAGAATCAAAAGACATATGAAATAAAGTTAGTGTTTTAAATCAATACAAAATAAGCTTGAATATAAAACATTTTCTGACTCAAATCACACACCCACCTCATGTTCACAGATTTTAACTATCACTTTAGCAGTAGCCGTGAGTTTGTGATTGCCTGAAAGAAGGACATCCATGTTAAATTTAGGGCTGAAACAATTCCTTGAGAAACTTAATTATTAAAAATCATTAATGCAGAGATTTGCACAGTTTAATCCATATAACTATATGCATTGCAGAAGTGGTGCAACACAATGTAGTTGGTCTGTGAAATCCAATTTTACTGCCGTTGTTACTTTTTAAACTAATAATTCCCTACATCTTGCTGCAGAGTTGCAGTGAAAAGACTGGACAGATGTGTACTGTGTTTTGCTCTGAAGTTTAACACTGTGGCATCAGAGGCTTAAGATGAAAAGGAAGAGCAACTGATTTAAAAGCCGTAGCTTTAGCCTCCATCGAGTGAAATGCTGTAAGCTGACTTTTGGCATTTTCAGTTGGAAACTGGGAAACTAATGATGCTTGTCATCACAGAAATAGATCAAAGATTGTGATGTTTATTGTAACTTTAGCAATATCTTCTGTTTTCCTTCAACACACCTCTCCTTCATCAGCAGAGCAGCTCTGTGTTGTTGTCTGTCTGTGACACAGCCTGCAGTGTTGATAGGCTATTACTCGTGAGGTATAACCAATCAGACAGTGTGGGCATTGAGTGAGATGACAGTGTAGTATTATGTATAGTCTATTATTATATATGTATTATACTATAATACAGTAGAGTATACAGTTGAGCACAAAATTATGAGCTCCCCTATAATTTTTTTATTTTATTTTTTCAAAATTTTCCTATGTGCTTTTTTTCACATAGTAAGAAATTTTCAACACAGCATTTCTAAACATACTACTTTTCTTTAGAGAGCATAAATTATTTCTATTTGCACACAACAACAGAATTATTTCAGAAAAAACAAAAATCACCAGGATCAATATTATTAGTCCCCTTAAGAACTGACCTTTTTATTGACAAACCACTGTTGTGCAGTGATGTGATTTAACTTTGTAATGCTCAAAGCTTGTAAAAATCAAGTTAAAACTGAGGGTTGTCTTCCAATTTACACACAGTATAAAAACTTCAGTAAGGGTTTGAGCTGTCACTTGAGAAAGCATCATGCCAAAAACAAAAAAAAAGTTAAGACTTGAGTAAAAGAATTGTTGATGCTCACAAAGCAAGATAAGGACATACAAAGTTATCACAGCATTTCAAAGTGTCAAGAACTGGAGTGAAAAGTATCATCAAGAAATTCAAAGAGAGCCACACAGTACAGAACAAGACTGACAGAGGTAGGAAGAGAATGATTTCAAAGACTCTGGAAAGAAAACTAGTCTCAAAGAAGACAATCACTAGAGCTGAGATCGAAGACCAAGAAAAACTCCACTTCTGCAGAAGAGACACCTTCAAGCCAGACTGAAGTATGTTAAGGACAACCTGGAGGAAGTTTATACATACTGGAAGCGTGTCCTTTGTTCAGATGAGATGAAACTAGAGCTCTTTGGTCATAGAGATGTTGCTTATGTTTGGAGAAAGAAGGGAGAGATGTATAACCCAAAGAACACCGTCCACACAGTGAAACATGGTGGTGGGAGTATTATGTTGTGGAGATGCTTTAGTGCGTCTGGAACTGGGAATCTCATCAAGGTGGAAGGAATCATGAAGAAATAAGGCTATGTGAAGATTCTGAAAGAAAACCTCAAGCAGTCAGCAGCAAACTGAGTCTGGGTCGTTGCTTTGTCTTCCAACACGACAACGACCCAAAACTGACCGTCCTGCATAAAGCCCTGATTTGAATCCCATTGAAAATCTGTTGGGTGAACTGAAGATGTCCATGCCAGAAGACCATCAAATCTGGAGGAGCTTGAGAGATTCACCAAAGAAGAATGGGCTGAGATTCCTCAGGAGACGTGTTGAAAACTACAACAAACAACTACAGGCTGTTATCCAGCAAAAAGGATACACAACTGACTACTAGCATCAGGGGAGCTAATTATTTTGACCCTGGTAGTTTTTGTGAAATAATTTAGTTTCTGTGTGAAAAGTAAAATAATGTAAGCATCCAAAATAAAACTAGGATATTTGGGAAAGCTGTGTTATAAATTCCTTGCTCTGTTTAACAGCACTTGGGAAATACTTTAAAAAAATGAAATTTTAATAATTTCATCCACATCTGTATATTAGTAGTAAACTGTGTAGTATTATAAAAACTGTGACTTTTCTCAAAAGGAAACCAATTAGTTGTTTATTTTAAGAGACTTGTCTTATTTGTATATTTACTACTGCTCTTTAATAAAGCAAAGGTATTTCCTATCCAATTACTCAATTAATCGACGGAATAATCAGTAGAATACTCCATTACTAAAATAGTCAATAGCTGCAGGCCTGTTTAATTTAAATACACACGAGACAGTGTCATTCACAGTTTTTCTGATTCAACATCTGTTCACCCAGTGGTTCTCATACTGTGGGTATGAGTAAAAGTTGAATGAATAGGATTATGTAGAGAAAATAAGCAAACAAGAGTCTACTGATGCTATCATGCTGACCTTTACTTTTTAATGGTTGCTTTCCCCATCATTGTTAATGATTAATAAAACAATACTGTCATGTGTGGGGTATGAACTTTTTTCCCCTTGTGAAGGTGGGAAATGACAGAGAAAATTTGGAGAACCACTGTGAATGAAATATTCCGAGCAAATCATAATCTTTTTTTAAAGGCATTTAGCAAACAGTGGCACACAGCAGATTGCATTGAGCGCCAGATAGTTAACATTTGTATTCTTAATTTTGTATTCTCAATAACAGCATGATAATGATTTAATCTGTGTCACCCAGCCCTGCTTAATGAAACATACCTCCATTGTATATAATACAGTTGTGCAAAATCCATTTAGCATCTGCCAAGAAGGCCTCTGTGCAGCCATACATTTTCTTTTTAATGTTCTGCAAAAAGAAAAGATTTAACATTTCAAGCTTTTTTTAATATTTCCACATTCATATTTCCAAATTAAAATATGCTTGTGGTTTACCTTCTCAAGTGTGCAAAGATCCATAGGGTGAAAAATGTACTCTGCATAATCTGGATGCTGTTCAAGAGAAACAGGTTTCTGGAAGGGTTCGGTCTATAAGATTGATAAGACAGAAAAGAAAATGAAGGTAGACAAACTCTCAGGCCAAACTTGCTGCACAGCCTTCCCCTCTACCGCACAAGAACATGCTACCACCATGCTACTACTAGAAACTCTAAAAGCCGCTTCAAACAAAAGGAGGAAAACCAGTGGAGGAAGAAATCATGACGGGGTCTTGTTAGTGGTGTAATTGATTACCCAATTAAAAGTCTTTCTCTGCGTGGAAGCTGCATGGGGGGAGCGAGATGACAAGCGGGGATGATCCTGAAAGAGAGTGAGAGGGGCAGCTGTATCCTCACCACCAGCTAGCATATTTACCTTCATGGTTTCCAGCCATGACAGGCCCATTATAGTACAATGATTGTTAGTTCTGTTATTAGAAATTATTTGCTCATGCAAATCAATAATACATCATGCTGGACAAGTAGTACTTCAGGGTGCAGATCTTAACATCTGGCACGACTGCTGGGAATATGATGACCAGAAAAAAGCGTGTCATTTGGCTGCATAAGCAATCTAAAAATTAAGACTGGCCAGAAAAGAATACATGCCAATATCCAAGTCAAAATAAGATGACAATAAACAGAGTAACCCATGTAATAAGACTGCCTGCCTCATCACAACATAGTAAATTTGGTTGCATGAAATCCCTAGAAAGACAGAGAGACCAGAATACTTACACCTGGCTGTTTCATCTTCTGAAGAGCAAACTTTAGTAGGTAAGACAGCTGGTCTATAGTTAGCATCATCATGGCTTTGCTCTGAGTCTCTATACACTCAGCAACTGTTATTTTCTGGAAGACATCGAGAGGAAAACAGTTGAAAGAAAAATAGTTTGTTCTCATCCCGTTATCGCACAGAAAGTATGTAGGTCAACATGTTTTAATCACTTACGTCCAAACTTTATGAGACATAACAAGCTGTACTTTATATTAAATTGGACAAAAACTAGAAATAACATGTTCTTTATTAGTTAGTAAACAAACACAATTATACCCTAATTAGACACCAAACACCCAATGGTACACTAATTAGGCGTGACAAGCCATACTTTGTATCAAATCAGACAAAAATTAGAAATAATATGTTCTTTATTATATAGTATTAGACCATTTATTAAGCCCTTACTAGACATTATTAGACGGTAATCAGGGACACGTTGCAACAGGTCTGTGTCAAGTAGCAGATATGTGATTTCACTTTAGTTTAAGGTTGAGGTCTGTTATAATGTGTAGCTAATTACCCACTAATGAAGTCCAATAGGGTCTAGTAAAGGGTTTAATACTGTTTAATAAAGACCATATTATTTATGTTTTTTGTCTAATTTGATACAATATACAGCTTGTTGCATCATATTAGTGTACTGGAAAATAAAGTGCGACCAATGTTTTCACTACAGGCTTTGAAATTCAGTTCACAACACCCATACGCTATATACATTCCTGGGTGAATACCTCACACTCCGGACAGAACCAGTCGCCCTCGGGCTCGGCTGGTAGTTTGAGGCACTTGGCGTGGTACACCCTGGGGCAGAGCTCACAGCAGAGCACCTGGCCCTCGCGGTGGCACAGCCAGCAGTAGAAGTCATTCCTGCCGTCCTGCGGTACAACATCAACAGGGTCTGTGGTGAGTGCTGGCTGCTTCACATAGTAAAAGGGACCATGTCTTAGTTCTGACTGGAATGCAGGCAAAAGAAACACAAAGTTGGGGGAGGTCAAAATCAGGCCAGAGATTAGAGAAGCCAAGCAGACATGCACAGCATCAACAAAAGGCACACTCAAGTCCAAAAGACAGACTGCTGTGAGCCCTGAGAAGTTCAAGTGAGACTCACTAACTGCTGATGAGAAACTGAAATGTTCCATTTTTTCATTGTGATGGAAATGACCTCAAAACAGGTCTGTATATTTATTTGAAGTCACAGGACTCGCTCAGTTCTCTGATTTGAGTCTGTATTTTAGAACACAACCATCACCAGTGTGCACAACGATAAACAGTGTGGACAGCCTTGATTAAACTTGATAAAGCTCAGATAGTTACAGTGGCTACAAATCATTTACAAAGGTTAACTTAATGTGCCAAGGGTAAGATACCAGTAATCATTTACCTACTGCTTTAAGCACAAAGGCAGCAAAGCATGCATAACAACTAAAGGTCCAGTGTGCAAGATTTAATGGGATTTAATGGAACGATATAGCAGAAATGGAATTGAATATTTATGACTACGTTGTCATTAGTATATAATTATCTGAAAATAAGAAGTGTTGTGTTTTTGTTACTGTAGAACAAGCCGTCTATATCGACATAGGGCATTACACTGCCATGTTTCTATAGTAGCCCAGAACAGACAAACCACCACTGTCTTTTCGTATGTTGTGTGGCCACCTTAGTTTCTCCTACATGCTTGGAAGAGTAGGGTGAAGCAAACTGTTTGCAATCTGCAAGTTTACCACTAGATACCACTAAATCCTACACACTGGTCCTTTAACTAGCCACAAATAATCATATTATTTTCTCAGATTACAGAGAATTTTGCTAAAACAGTGGCAACTAAAAAGCATTTTGTTAAAATGAGCTGTGCACAGATAGCATTTTATCAAAACTCGGTACCTGAGCAGAGTCTAGAGCAATGGAAGGGCCGATGCTCAGTAAAGATCTGAGCACTTCTTAAAATTGTTGTTATCAGTATATCCGATGAGATTGACCAATTATGTAAAAGTGTACATCAATGATGTTTACTCATATGCCAGACAGTGCTAAGTATAACACTGTAAAATGCAATAACTTAACATGCTAATATTCACAGTGCATTCCACACTGTTCCTGAAACACTTTAACAATTACATCCCAATGGGGCAGATGTGAGGCGTAAATCACAGGGTAACTCACGATATACTGTAATATTAAGCCACAGATCAAACTTGCATCAAACTTAAAGACAGCTGGAATAAAAGTGCAAAGAGTTTGAGGTACATGAAAACATGATGCCATTATTCAAATGTCAATCTTACAAAAGTCTGAACTACCAAAAAATAGAGCAGGTCAGAGTTTAAAAGATTCCAAAAAGGAAAGGCAATACCTCTGCCTCAGTATCACAAGAGATGCCACTTTAGCCAATGATGCCAGTTTAGCAATAACATTAAGCAGGACACAACATAACTTTGTCCCAACCCTGCAGCAAACTGTTCTGGTGAAAGTTCAGGGTACAAGGGACTATTTTAAGAAGAATATAAAATTCTACATGCACAATGTCTAACATTTCTTTTTATAATAAATTCCTGTAAAAGAATGACCTTACCCTGAAAAGAATACAAGCCTTCAAAATTGTCAGAATATGAATTGCTGATTACAACCAATCTCTTATTTCCCACACCAAAAAGACTGTGTCAATAATGAGTGATTGTCATGGTATCTGAAACATAAATATTTTTTTTAGGAAGTACACAAAGTCTAATTGCACTCACACCCATGCTACACTGTGGAGCAGTGCACCTAATTTACTCGATTTGAATATTGCAGCTACATGAATAACAGTATAAAAACAGGCTGTTTTGAAATGATTTTTAACAGGATTTTGTATCAGCGTGCATCAAAAATGTCCTTGTTTTGGGCGAGACTGTGCTCACCGTAGTTTACGATACACAAAACCCTTCTCTGGCAACTACAGCTCAGAACAACACCAGAGAGTATAGAGAAAATTCAAAGAAATTAAAATCTTTAGCAGGCCAGCAGATTATGCTCTGTCCACTAAAGTCAGTTAAAAAAACAAAAGGTAAAACACAGATATAGATTTCTGTTACTGATATTTTTTGATTTATACATTTCTTTCATATGTAAAATTAACCTCACAAAAACCTAATAGGTTAAACTAAACCACAATAACACCAAATACCAGTTTAATATTTCATAGTAATTAATATGAATTCAGTTGTACTGACTGAAAACATTAAAGTCCTCACCATAGTTTGAACAAACAAAATACATATTTACTTTGACTTTAATCTTTCTGGATGTTTAGAGCAAAGTTTCATGTCTGAGGGTGGCAGCAAATGTCTCAGATGTTTGTCAACAGAAACCTTTCCACACTGCTTGATACCACAGGGTCAAGAGGCAAAATACCATATTAGTGATTTGGGTGAACTAACCCTTAAAGACAACTGTATAAACTATACACATTAAATTGATTCTCATCCTTCATTAAGTGTGACATCTTGATGATCAGAAAATTCTGGGAAGCCATTGTCTGCTGTGACTCTGAATATCAAAAGACAATCAATCAGTCAGTTGCTGGAGGTGAAAGCAGGTCTGTTTATTGGTGATTGTTACCTGGTCTTTGCTGCTGCTAAGAGCTCCTGGTTTCTTCTTCTTTTTCACTGGGCTTGGAGAAGTTTCAGCTGATGAGTGACCATTGGACGAGTGAGAGGGACTCGGCATCTTTCGTTTCTGGGTCGTCCGCTCTGAGTCTGAAACTACAGACAAAGGTCAGTAAAAAATGCCAGAAATGACACAGTAGCTTTCCTATATTCGCAGTCAGTTGAAGCCTGTAAACACTGTGATATATATATATATAATATATAATAACATATAACAACAAAACCACTCTACAAACCTATCTGAGAACAATCTTGTACGTTCTTACCTTTAGACCGTGTTGAGATCTCCATTCCGTCTGTTGTAATCTCAGTTTTTCCCTCGTCCTCTGTCACACTAATGTAGAGAAGAGCATCATCAGAGGTTTGCCAGTCGAACATAACCTACAGCTGGAGACTTCTAATATATATTATTTATGCTGTTATCAATCAGTTCAAAAAGTTTTTTAAAAATGTTCTTTCAAACAACATGTTCTGTATTTACACTGTAGTCAGGGCATCCCCGTGACCGATTGGTTTAAGTTGTTGGCTACTCATTCCCTGTCAGCTCACTCTTCACTCAAGAACATTGTGTCCTTGGGGCATGCAGCATCATTATTGCTCTAGTTTATTAGCCTAGCAAGAAGAACTACACTTAAAGGACAATTGGAAGATGCAAGAATTTGATCAATATTCTTACTCAGTTTAAAATTCACAAACAGTACCAAGTTTCCGTATCTGTAGTCAAATCTGAGTTTTTTAAATGTCACCAAACACAGCTGATTGGTTCAGGAGGAAAGTGTCAAAATAATCCAATCAATCTTGATTATTAGTGACTTTAAAATTAGATAACTTTTTTTGTGATCATATAGAGTGAAATTATAAAGTACAGTCAACTTCATTCTCTGCTTTTAACGCATCCTAGTAAAGCTAATCTAAAGTGCCCAGGGACCAACTGCAGTTGTAAGCCAGCACTTTGGTTAAGGGTACTGACTGGAGAACTGACCTTGTATACATGTTTTTGAAAGTAGGGGAAACCAGAGCACCTGGAGGAAAACCCACGCAGGCACGGAGAGAACATGAAAATGCAACACCGAGAGGCTGCATCCGAACTGGAATGCAAACCCACAACCTTCTTGCCATGAGGTGAAAGTGCCACCATACCGACTTTCAGCATGTAAATGACCACATTTCCAGTGATGAGACTGCAGAACATCCCCTTCAGAAGTTTGTTATCAAATAGCCATCTCACCTCCCTAACAATACATTCCCCTCATCCAGTACAACAGCAGGGTCATTCTAGATAAGAAAGGTCAATGTTGTCTCTCTCTTGACACTAATATAATTCTAGTTATCTTTGCGGTGCTCAGTTGGGAAGAGAAGCATCATAAATCTTCTGTAAAAGTTCATATTAAAACCCATCTTCAAACCATTACTTCTGGCAAAGTGGTATGCCAAAAACAGAAATTTGAAAAAGCTTCAAATAATACTAATGATTAAGTCTGTAAATTAAAGCTACCACAAGCAGTTTTCAACTGGTTTTAAAACAGTCTCAATTTAATACTGATGCTTCTGTATGACCTAATGAGCAAACATGACCATCTGCAAGAAGATTGGGTTTGTCTATATAGTTCTGCTTAATGCCTGCGGTCAGATTCTCTTTGAAATCAGATTAAACGAGCCTGTGTTGATATTTTCCCAGGCAAAGTCACAGTGAGTAGTACAGTTGCCAATTAAAGAGACGCAAGAGGTGATTTTTAGTACCCTAATTTTATTTTTGATGTCATATTTTGTGGTTATGGCAGAGGCAACGCTGACTCTGTCATCTACAGGGGCCTCTAAAATCAACAAAATATTAAAGCTCCTTGTAGTAGCTTTAAGTTATCACTAGTAACAGGCTGCCAAATTGTGCCTGGGATGCTGAAATCCTGAAAAGTGACTTTTTGACTCTGTGTGCAGTTGATTAAAAACCCTGTTTCTAGTCTGCTGAAGGTTACGTGATAGCAAGAAACACTTCAAAATAGAGCTGAAACGATTAATCAATTTGGAATTGATTATTAAATTAATCACCAACTATCCTGATGATTAATTCACCAGTTTGAATACATTTTTCAGAAAAAAAGTCAAAATGTTCAGATTCCTGTTTCTTAAATGTCAATACTTTCTGGTGTCTTTAGTCCTCTATGACAACAGACTGAATGTCTTTGGATTGTGGTCAAAACATGACATTTGAGGATTTCATCTTGGACTTGGAAACACTGACTGCCATTTTCCACCATTTTCAGACATTTTATGGACCAAACAACAAATAGACTATTCAAAAAAATAATTGATTAATTGATAATAAAAATAATCATTAGGTGCAGCCCTACATCAAAATAATTCTTACAAAATAAACAAATGTAGGACTACGCTGCATAAAAACAGGATACTGGAAATAGTCAGAAAAATGCCTACTGGCACACATACTGTCTATGACACAGGTACTGTATAGACTTAGTAACAGATGATAGTTAACAAATAGGAACTTGAACTTTCAACACCCATCATGGCTGAAAATACTGGCAAAATAGCAATTATGTCACTCAAAAACATGTAGAAAATAATGTTAGGCTCTTGGGTACAATTAGTCCACAACTTGATGACTCAGTCAGACATCTTCTAAATGTCAAATATATCTTAGATTCAGTTAAAGCAAAAGTTAATGAATACTGGAGCAACAGCAGTTGTGTGTGGCCATTCTCCAATTAAAAATAGAAGGCACCTTTCTCCACTGACCACAGGTCTATAAATAGTAATCATGAAAACACAGAACAGAAGAATCTGCAGTGTCTGAACCTTGTGACATCCAACAAGTGATAAACAGGTAAACAGACTTCCCTTCCGTATTAAAACAGCCACTTAATATTCATTGATCAAGTGACCTATAATAACAGACAACATATCATAATGTATTGCGTAATCACAGCACCAGTCCCGTGGAGAATCATTTCCTTGAAAAGCACGTCACTATTTTCTGTGAACCACCGTCTATTCAAAATCTGCCCAACAGGTTTTTTCTCAGTGTCACTTCAACGTGATTCACCTTGGTTTGCAGGCACCCTGTTGTCGATCCTATTATTGTTGCCATTTTCTCTGACGCCACAGCAGATGCATCGGCCTCACCGTTCAGATGGCTTCAGTTTTACCCTTTATTATTTCACTCACTCCTGAGGAAAGCACCATTTGAATGCTTTATGTGAAAAGTAGACCGGCATCCACTGAAAACAAAAATACTGCTTCCATTTCAATAATCCTGCTCACCCACCCCCCATCCCTCCTCCTCCTTCTCCTCCATCACTACAGAAGGATGAAATGACAGACAGGAGCACAGCACATCTGCACACAGACAGACAGGAGTGCAGTGACATGGCTTTACTGACCTCCTCATCTAACCTGTCTGGACAGCCTCAGACAATCTGCCCCAGCAACCTCCTGTCCTGTCCTGACCAGGGCAGGAAACACAGCAACAAGAGACAAAGAGAAAGAAATGGACAGGCACAAGGAGGACAATCAATTCTGCCCATCCTGACAAAAACATTTTTAAATCACAGATCACACGATACAGCCTATTGTAACCTCCTGATACAACCCTTTCCACACCCACTACTGTCATAACATTCATGCTTCAATGTAGGAAATCAACAGCATACCTTTGTCCTTTCTCACACACAGATTCTTCAGCCTATTCTTAAATCTTTTTCAATTATTGAGGGCGTTGGGGGATGAGGGAAAAGATGGGTCCAGGTTTCCCAGAAGGCCTTCTCTCCCTGCTGCTCTCTCCTGCAATTGTCAATCTTTAACCTCGGCTGCAGGCTGCCGATTGGCTTGAGCACCACACGGAGGTGCCTGATTGGGTGCTCAGCTCGGTGTGCCACACAGGCTCTCTTCTCCCCGCTCTCCTCAGCCACAGTGCTGCAATGCAGAGAGGACTGCTCCTCACTGTTGCTAAAAACCTCCTGAAAATCAAGTCTCCCGCTCCCTTTAAACCCAGTACAGACATACACTGGCCGCGTGCCTTTTATCAGACATGTAAGATGCAGCTCTTCAGGCTTGACAGGGAGAGGATCAGATTCCCTCCCTCGCTGTGCTCTCAGACAGTGTATGTGTATGGCATCCATTTTGAACACACACACATACTCTCTCTCTCTCTTCTTCCCTCTCTCTCTGACCACTGTGCGCACCGCACACACAGCACGTACACACGACGGCACCAGTCAAATCTGCTGTAAAGGACCACATGCAGCTTATTATGTGCCCCCAGCATGTTGATGTGCAGCATGGGCCCTAATACTGGACACAAAGACAGGACTGAAAATGTCACAGGCCTCTCAGACAGCAGAGAAGGCATTACCCCCTCCCTCCCCTCCCTCCCTCCCATGCTTCTTCAGCATACACTTTAGATATCTGCCTGGAGATTTGAGTGTGAGCAACAGTACACTGAAAAAAAAACATGAATAAACAACTGCAACACAGTACACTTTTCCATCATTCTGTGGAAGTTATTTTGAAATATATGTATATCATTCATGGATAGATGCTAATATTTTCAAACCCTGGCCCCACAGGACACCAAACCCTTATATATGGTGGCCCAAGAATGAAACTGAAATACAATACACTTTTCCTCAAAAAGAATGTATAGACATAATCCTTTTCAATCATCACTTATGTGCAGCGGTATCTGTATCTGCCTGTATTTCCCTATTTTCTCAATATTTTGCTGTGCTTTACCAACCCAGATCTTCAGTATTTGACATCCTGGTAATGAGACTCAAAAATAATCTTTTTGGTGCGTTTACAGATCCTCAATCCAAATCCTCAAATCCTACCAATGCTACCTTTAACACAGCCTTCCTTAAGTGTGACACTTGTGTTGTCCACTTTTTACATGAATTTTCAAATTTTCCTGTGTGTTTTCTTAAGGCATCATTTCTGAAAACCGAGCTAGACTTCTTGGCTAGTTAGGGAAACTGGGGGCACACACCACAGTACATTTAATCTTTAGATGTGTCATATTCTACCCACTTTAACACCTGCTGTTTCTTCATAGTCTGCCTGCTTCTTCTACCAGCCACTCACATATGATAAATGCCGAAATGCACCAATCACTTGGCAGTAAAAAAAAAAACATATTTTTTTGTCTATAATCTACCAGCCACTTTCACATTTTCCTAGCATTTTGCTGGTGACTGGTGTTTCCCACACTGGCCGCAACAAATTGGTAGCTAGCCGGTGACTAGTATTGTTCGCTGTGTTTGTAGAATGTTGAACTCAAAAGCGCAAGAGAAACTGGATGTTTTTGGAACTATAACGTTGTGTTGGCGAAGGCTCACAGTATGGGGATAAAATTTGGAATATTTGGTGGCCACAGAGTAACTTTTTGTGGCCAAGGACCATCGGGTAATGCCCGAAAAAACATTTCATTTACACATACAGTGCAACACAGCCATGATCCATCCTTCAAAAGAGAAAAACATCCAGGCCAAAAATTCAAGGCCAATGACATCAAGTCTGATAAGGTCAACTGGTGGATACTTTAAAGACAGACAAAAACTAAACTGGCTGTGTGTGTTGGTGTAATGCAAATTTCAGTGTGACTACACCAATCCTCACACCATAGTGGAATGAAGGGATTAGACGAATTACCAAGCACCATTCACAAAACACTGAGGGGGGGATTTGCTGTTTCAGTCAATGCAGACTGCTCCTGAACCCTGGTCAAGCAACAATATGTGCGTCCTTATATCCAGGCCACAGCTCCCCTAGTTATATTTGAAATAGAGCCTTTGTCAGACATCCTCCACTAATAATGTCAAAACATGTCACATATTTCAGCTGAAAAATATATTAAGGGTTTTAATGTAAAATAACATTGATAAACTGGCAGAAATAGATATAATCATCAACTAAATTTCAGCTTTTTTAAAATCTTCCCCATGCATCCAGAACACCAACATCAACATCATTATAAATAAACAGAACTCAGTCTAACCTGGTCGACTTCAAACAGGTTTTCAAGCCTCTATGGATGAGATGAGGGTTCTGTGCAGAGCCTTTTCAGAGGAAGTCCTTCCCTTCTCCCTTCCTTCTCTCTTACATACAAATACTCAGTGTGCTTGGAGCAGAGGGACAGAAAGGGGAAGCTCTCTAAAATGGCTGACACTCGGCAGCAGAGAACAACACTGGGAGGCAGTGCACACCATTAGGCTCAGGCAATTCCTCCAACACTGTGATAAATAAGCTGCTACGGCATATTTAGTCCGTAGATAATTGGCATTTTAGAAAAAAAATGGTGAGCTGCTTACAGGATTAGGCCTGTTAAAAGCATGTGTTTTTTTATTCACCAAGTAAAAAGGTGCATAATGGTGAGGTGAGGTGAAGTGTGGTTTGGGTGAAGTGCAGAAAAATTAGGTAACATGACAACTTACAGTCTCTTCTTCACTGCCATGTTAGTCTGGCAAACAATTAACAACAGTGCCCTGCTGCCTTAGTCTCATGCCAGTTTGAGGCCTAAATTAAACTTGCTGTGCTGTCAGTTTACCATCTGTTAATTCCTCTGGGGACTCCCCTCTGCACTGCTCCCTGTCTCTCCCATCCTGCCTGGATCTCTCACCAGGCCTGCCATCTTGACAGCACAGGCCAGGAGCTGCCACAAAAACTCACTCCTCGTTTGATCTTGACAAAAGAAAGCAGGTTTACTCAGTCAGTATACAATGAATACACAATGACCTTACACTTGACCCATGGCCTCCTTCTGTAAGTGTCCAGACAGCCACCCAACTAGCAGAGGCAGTCTGTTGCACTGTGCCATGCTATGCTCTCCTTCCAAGCTCCACTCCTATGCTGTGGGGTGACAAATACTCTTCCCCCTCCCCCAATCTGTCAGACAAACCTGTATTATTACTCAGGCACGGATCACACACAGTGGCTTGTGCCTTATCAACAGAGTAGTATATGTGAAAGAATGAAAATAAGGCTTACCTCTGTGGATGCATGGCTAAAAACTCTGTGTGATATGTCAATGCTTATTAAAACATGGAGGACAGCCCTGTCAGCCCTCACCCTGCTCAGAGCACAGCCACGGCTCTCCAAGCTGTCCGACTCACTGCTCTGATATAAGGCACACTGAGACTGGCCACACATGCTGGCAAAATGTAAGGCAGCTGCTGATTGGCTCATGCATTTCCTGGCTGCTTGTCTTTTGTTCAGCACAGGCAAGCTGAAACGCAGTACTCAGAGCAAGAGGCACTAGGCCCAGGTCAAAATAATCGTCCACCAGACACCTATCAGCTCAGTATAAGACTGTACACAGCTGTTGTTGTTTCATAAACATGCTATAAAGTATACTTTTGGTGTAGCTGTGAAGGGTACTCAGTCAGCAGATGTGTGCATAAAGAACAGGCCTGTGGCTGTAGTCTGCTGGAGGAATTTGTCTCACTAGTTCCCACCCTCAAGATAAACCAAAGATCATGAGAGAGATAAAAACTGCACGCCCACGCTAAACAAAATGTACTCCATGTCTTTGACCTATAAATGGTTGACAACAATGTTAAAGAAAAGGAGAGTTGCAGTGATGTGTGCTTTGCCTGACACTGGCCTTTGAACTGGGGTGATTACATGTTAACAATGTGGTTCCAGATAGGCCAAGATTATACTGTTACAGAAACAATGACTTTCAGTTTCTGTTTATCTTCCAGTCTTAGTTTCTACCATTGTACTGTGGAGCATGATTTAACAAGATTTTCACAAGATTTTCAATGACTTACAAGAGAATGTTTTTTGTGCCTCACAATACATGTAAGCACAATTCCCACCTTCATCGCAATTTTGCCATTTTAAGAGCTTCCTGTTTTCGTTATTTTTCACTAACTATGTATATCTCAAGAGACGTGTTGGTATATATTGATGTTATTAAAAACATGTTATGAAAGCTTAGAACTTTACTTTTGAAATTTCATTTGTTATGAGTCAAGGAGGAAGAGTCATGTTTGGATATTTCATCTGTTCTTCTGTGTTGTCACAAATTATCAGAAAATTAAAGTATAATAGATTTGTGTTAATTTCCCCTAATGGCCTAAATAACTGTTTAGATTTGTTGCTAGACACTTTTTAGAAGTAAAGTTGCCAAGAGGCCAAGTCATTAAGTTGGCAACATAGATTAAGTACCTACGTGTGTTTGGCACAAAGGAATCAGTGTATGAGCTCATAATTCATATTCCTATTAAATATTTTGGCAATAGAAAACACTCATGGCTAAAAAAAGAAGGTATTGCTGGGGACAAATCAGTATTTACTGGATATTTGTAAGGAGAAGTCCGGACCGTCTCAACCAAATTCAACACTCCTTATGTTCTTGCCTAATCTGATATTTATTTTCACTTTCACTTTCATCTCATTTAGACAAAAGTTGTTTTTCTTAATTATTTCAAGGTGCTATTTAAAAAAGTGTCTTATGTTTATATGCATTGTGTGTGGAGCGCCTACACACAGACAGCATGAACCAGAGCGTTATGAGCACAGCAACAGCTATGACCTATTGCCATGTAGGCAACAGCAACACTAGAGGAATTCATTGTTTGTTACAGTTGTCGGTTGCTGCATGGCGATGATGCTAACTGAGCTCTTTTTCTGGTAATTTTAAAGCGCTGAGAAGCACTGGTCTGCACTATTTACTTTCCTGTGGTCTATCTCTCTACATGGAGTAAGACAATAGCGACCTCTTGTGGAAAACCTTTATAATAGCACAGTACACACCAGTACTTGCCCAAAGAGGCCAACAGATTTGTTGTCGCCATAGAGCAAGGAATGCAAAAGAATATATAATGGATAATAATTGGGTGAGGCCTACATAAATGTAGCCATCACATATTCACTCACTGGGAGAAAACAGTTTAAGCTATGTGTTTAATATGAAATATTAGTGAAACAGAAAATTCTCATTCAGCTAAGGACTCATGTCAACAAGACAAACATGTCTTAAAACTAGATTTTAGTGACAGGATCCCTCTACAAAACAGGGACTACAAATTAGGGAAACCAGTTGACACACATTGGGTCTTTAGGGACAGTTTCTGTCTTTGGTTATCCAGCCCTCCTTTTGGACATTACTGCAGAGGTTTAAAGGTGCAGTATGTAACAATTAGCCACATGTCAAATTTATCAGGGATGGCATATCAGCAGAGTACCACCTAACTGCTGCCATTAAGTAATTAGCTCAGTTATTCATATTCAAGTGTCCAGATATGGATGTTGGCGCAGGGTAGCATTAAACAATTTTTATACCAAAATTAGCATGTTTATAACATTTTTTTAAAGGCAGCCACATTTGTGTGCCCGTTTCCTTTGCCAGTAGACCCATTTTTTTGTTTTTGTCCTAATGTGCACTGGAAGGCCAAGATTCAACTCATGTCTGTGCAGGAAAGAAGAGAGAGAGAGTCCTTTTTAAAAGTGGTTGTGTTCAGCTCTCAGTACTTTTGTAGCTTCTACCTGAATTTCTGTGGTTTGCAGTAAAGTTTCTCTCCCCTGCTTGTTGTTGTTTACTTTCAGGTATCTACTTTGTTTTACTGTTGCTTGTTTGCTTTCAGCTGCAGAAATCTCACAGCAAGGAAGTCCTGTTTTTGCATCCCTGTTCACCTGGCCTTTCTGTGTGAGTTTTGCATGTTCTCCCCATGTCTGCATGGGTTTTCTCCAGCTGCTAATACTGGGATGGGTTAAATGCAGACACTGAATCTGACTGCATAATTGTACTTTATGTGGTTGTATATGTCACAATAAAGTTGACATTTCATTTACTGGAGCTGGGCAAGCAGCAGTGGAACTGAACTCAGCAGCCTCCCAGTGAACACAAGACTGAACACAATCTTTCAGACCAACAGAGGCCAATTTCAGGACAGGGAATACAGCATTGGGGTGACTGAACAAACTACAGAGACTCTGACCAGGACTTTGGGGAAGACAACGGCAAGCAGGGTCAGGAGACACAGGAAAGGGCGGTTCGGCATCAGCAGCAGTATGCTGTAAAGCCAGAATATTTTACATCTAACTTTGTAAATTAAGAGTTTATTTTGACCAAACAAGACTTATTGATTATTGGAACAGTGGAAAATCTAACCAAAACAGTTTTGGTGAGGTGAATTTTGCTTCTGTCGATTCTGAATGATGTGTGTTTCACCATGAGTTAACAACGCAATTAACTGTGTCCAATTTTTTTGTTTAATAAGGAAAATGGGTGTAAGAATATTTAACTTTTTGATATTTTATGAGTTTATCTTGTTTATTTATTAGTCTAAAAAAGCTAAGGGAGCTCTACTTGGAGGCCAATACTACCAGAGTATTGCCTCTTGAAGCACAAAGTGGTATTGCATAACAGGACAGGGCTAGCTGGTTAGCATGCTAACTTCAGTAACTTCTAAATAATACATAACCAGGATGTAGAATAGACTCTGTTGTCCACTGGCCAAATGGCTAGTGAATGTTCCAGCCACTTAACAGACTGTCTTTGTTTTTGTGGCTGGTGATTGAAGCAAATCTCCTGCCACTTGCACAACCAGCATTTGGCTGGTGGATGGTGCTAATGTTGTTCCTTGTACATAAGGTTAGATGTCTTTAACATAACTTCAAGAAGTAAAGAAGTAAACTAAAAATTCTCATTTTTGATGGAAAATGAACTCAGTGTAGGTTAAGTCAGCAAAGTTTGTTTAGCTCTCAAGGCATGGACACAACGGAACAAAAGCTAAACTGATCCGAGTTCAGCTATCTAGTCTCTCTAAATTACACAGCTAGTTAATTAAGTTGCAAGTAATAAATGTGTTTTCATCATGGACAGTTTTCAGGCGACAAAATCTGGAACAGAGTCGTGTTCAGTACTTTTACGGAAAGTTTTCTCACGAGTCAATTTACATACGTTATCTCTCGCCAATTAACGTCAGTTAACATTTGCATAATTAACTGGTAGTTAACACTAGCTGGGTATCAAGTTAGCTTAAGTTACAGTTATGCTAACTAATAGGTTTGAGCTCCGTGCACAGTGAACAGGATTAAGTCGACTAAAGACGCCGTGTAAACACTTGCCCGGTCCATTTATCGAAAAAAATATTATTACGTAAAAGTTATAACTAACTGAACGGTGTATTCTGTCACCTTTGTCGGGCCTTACTGTACCAGTTGGTGTCCAAACTGCAGCAGACGATCACCTGTGAGATGTACAGGTAACAGACTGGTAACGAGCCCTGCAGGCCTCAAGATGGCGCCCGAGCCAGACTTTGACTGTTCTGCATCAGACCAGTCCTCCAACAACAGCCTTCAAGTCTTTACTGAATATGATACGTGTAAATGTATCATGTACATTAATATACATGTTAACACACACACACACACACACACACACACACACACACACGCATTGCTCTGTTGTATGATTCACCACATCATCATTTATCTGAAGCCACTGAAAAAAAGATTAAAGTTAGCTGGCAGAAAGTCTTGATCCATTACTTGAGACTTTTTGTGGTCAGTCACAAGGTACTGTTGACCCATGGGTATAAGTAAAAATTAGAAAAGCCTAATAATCCCAAAATCTTAAAAACAGATTATCTTCGTGTATCCAGGAGGGCATTTAAAAAGAGAAATGCTAAATGTTTTGCTGTTGTTGTTCTATAATTTTCCACCATTGAAGTTATCATTATAATTCATGTAGAATTAATTAGAATCAGATTGGTTATTGACAAAGAAAAAATGTCTAAAAATAATTACAACAGCAACTGATAAGACAGTTGATATGTTTTACTTAGCTTTAAACTTATAAAGCTAAATAGACACAATATGTGTCACAGAGTCAGTGTCTATTGGATTTTGTAAGCAGAGATGTTTTTGTGCTTCATTGCATCTGCATAGTGTTCAGAGAATTTGGGGGATGGGGGTGGGCTTGGAGCAAAGAAAGGCATGCTGTTAGCTGTTTGCAGGTAAACCAATCTGAATGCATTAATGATTATGGGGCTATCTCCTGTCCTTTCAAACTGTTATCTCCTGTCCTTTCAAAGTAGAGAGGCTGTGTAGGGAGGGGGGATGGGATAAAGTGTCTCACACTCACTGAGGGGGGAGGTCAGTTTGCCATGTTTTGTGGGGGAAGGGGCACAAACAGAGGGCCACTGGGCCCCTCTTTGGGTCTCTATGGAATGTAATTGAGGCTCTGTCACTCGGGCAGACAAACATACCAAAAACACACACAACAAATGCACATTTTTTTCAACATGTAGTGATTTCACCGTGCCAAGAGCAATTACAAATCCTCTGACATTTGAAAACATCTGCATAGATCTGAATTGATATGTAATCATGTTTTGTGTCAATAGTCAATGTGAGTAATTGTTTGCATGACATTATCCATATTTACAAGTTGTGTAACACTTCAGGTAGTTCTGTCTTGCCAACAATAGCTAAGTCTGATTAAATGTGTGAATCTGTAACACAACATAAAATGCTGTGACAGTAGTAATGAACTTCACTGCTTCCTCAGCCATGCTTTTACCAAATAAACTCGTTCTATCCTGCATACACACTCTGATTTTTTTTTTTCAACTCAAAGTCATTGATACTGATTGCAGAGAGAATTATGTCTAAGTAAGGAGCTAATTACCTAGACTTTAACATAGCCTCTTCTCTTCTTTACTCTCTTCACTCCTTATGCTGCTGCTCTCCCTCCATCTTTGGCCCTCGTTCCCTCCTCAGTAGTAAAAATACAAGACTAGTGTGCTTGAGAGATCACCATGGAGATCTTCTTCTTCCTCTTCCATCCTCTGTGGCCACTCGGGGCCACAGTGGCTCCACACTCACTCCTATTGATGTGACTGAGACTGGACACACAATCTGTGAGTTATCAAGCATATGTTGGAATATATTTGATAACTGTCTGGACATTTGGGAAGTTCAACAGACACAATACAGGAAAACCATCTAGCTTTTAGCACTGTGTTCCACCATTGGGCTGAACTATATGGCTCATAAATAATATCTTGATATTTTTAGGTTATGCTGTGATATACTATATATGTGCATTTTTTCCTCTAAAATAACATACTACATACTACTAGACCTGAAATAGTGCAAACATATTATGATCTTATAGATGATGCATTGCTATTAAACTACCCAACAGAAGGGCTAGGAGTTATTTTTGACCAAACACCTCAATATCAGATATTTCAACAACAGGAATGAGTATTAGGGCTTTCACAAACTATTAAGACAATGACATTTCTGATAAATAATCAACAGTAATGAGCATAGGAAGTAGTGGGCATAGTAAGTAATACGTAAGATTCTGTATAAGTTCAGAAAATTACATCACTTTGCTGCAATGGAGCCTGTAAAATCAGAACACTTATACAACAATATAACAATTTTCTAAATCTAAGATTATATCTAGTCTCAAATCATGGTATTGTTATCATATCATATCATATCATATCATATCATATCATATCATATCATATCATATCATGATGTTACATTATCATCATATAATATCATATATTATATTGGCATTTATGTAGTATCATATATTATAATATCATATATCATATATTAATACATTGCCCAGCCCTACTTCACCCTCATACAATGTGTACAGTTTCCCCTCAAGTATATTCAAAATACTCACTTGTGTTAAATATTTAAAAACAATCTTCAATTCCTTACATTCAATGATTTTTTAAAAACTATTCTCTGAAAATGTATGTATAGTGAATATTATAATAATGTAATACTGTATGGGGTACGATAAGTCATTTGTATAAAGCTGCTTTTCTGCCAGCCTATAAATACATTTTTAAATCTCTCCCCTAATAATATCAGTGACTGCTGTTCATATCACCTATGGGTATTGCTGTACGTGTAGTTCATTTGCAGAACGTGTCAAACCGGTTGATGCGGCTTGAATTGGAAAGCGACTACATTACCCAGAAGCCCCTATGGCTCTGCTACAAGCTGGCTCCCTCCGCTCTGGGAGTGTTTCGCATTTAAACAAACACGGTCCTGCCGAAGATGGCGGAGAGTTTGTAGAGGCGAAAAAGAAACTGCTCCACTCAATGAAAGCGTTGTAGTCGGTGAGTTTTCCGCAGTTAATGTATGGTTAATTTATATCCAAGTTTTGAACTAATGCTGGTGTGTGTTTGAAGGCGCAAATTTGTCACAGAGGCAGCAGTTGGTGTTGCTCCGCTTCCGAGCAGGCTGTGGTTTTTAAGCTACCGTGATACAATGAACCACCTCACCACTGTCTATTTGTTATGGAATGTTTGTTGTGTTATTATTGGCTCAGAAACTATAAATTAGATGATAAATTACGTTAACCCTGGCTTGATAATGTGCCTTTGTTATCGGTGTTTGTGTTTCCATTATCCGCTAGCTACAAAGTTTACGAGATACAGTCTCTGTGATTCGCTGGGGTGCAATAGCCTAGCTGTTAATACTCAACACTGCTTATGAGTAAACTCGTTTGTGTTTCAAAACGTTCATGTAAACTTTGCAGCACCACTAGGCCGTATTCATTGTCCACAACACAGCTAAACAGCGTTGGGCATTATATTTTCTCTTACCAGACTGTCCGACTTGCTTTACAGTTTCGGTACAAGCGGGGGGCTGCAGGAATGGTCTGTGTTCACACAGCTAACGTTAGTTGCACCGCAATAGTTATCAAAATAAAAACACTATTGTGTATTGCTCGTTTGTTGCAGTTGTTTAGCCTCCACCATGAATGTAAACACACTTAAGCACGGTGAAGTGTACCAGCATTTTGTCTGTGGGATACTTTTCTTGCCTTTAATTTGTCCCACAATGCAGCACTATATAACAAATACCAATCAAGTAATTTCTGACTTTAAGTCATGTAATTAGAAAAAAATGTATTCCTTATTTCTTTCATGGTGGTGTTAAATGAATGCTATGAACAGCATTCCTGAATAAAACAATTTATGGGTTTATTAATATATTATTATTTTAATTGTTGATTAATCTGCTGATTATTTCCTTGATTAATCGATTATTATTTGGTCTATAAAATGTCAGAAGATGATTAAATATGTCAGTCAGTGTCTCTTAAAGCCCCAGCTTATGTCCTTGCATGTCTTGCGTGCCCAAAGATAGTCTGTTTGCTGTCATAAGTAAAGATTAAAGAAACAAGAAAATGAGCACATTTAAGAAACTGTAATGAAAGTATTTTGTCTTTATTTTCTTTTTAAAAATACTCAAATCAAGGAATCAATTATCAGTGTAGCTGACGATTAGTTTTATCGTTGCTGCTCTAGTTAAGTCATATATTATTATGCCATATTCCTTTCGGGGTGGTTGTTAAAGACAAACTATGCACGATTTTCAAAAAAACCCATACAAAAACTTTCTCTCTCAATCATCTTTATGACCTACTAGAGGTGTGTGGTGGTGCCTGTATGTGCATAGACCCTCCCTTTTACCTGTATTTCCCTCATTTTCTTTTATTTTGCTGCTTTTGGGATGCTTGACCTACACAAAGTGGCAGTACTTGACGACCTGGCGATGAGACTTCACGAACAGCAACTGAAAAATCCTGCATTTTCTACCTTTAAATGTGTAGTGTTACTGTTAACCAGCAGCAGGTCCTGATTAACAGTATATCAGTATATCACTGTCCTCATTGCTGCTGACAACCAAACTTGAACTGACTGTCTAAGCGTGGCTGTACTGGAGACTTTACAGCATCTGTTATTTATTTGCATGGCTATAGTGAGATTATGTTCTCGTGATTATAATGGTTGGTATAATGACCCATCACACTCTGATGAATGTTGGTTTTCACCACTAATAAATCATATTTGGGTGCATGTGTTTGTTTGAGACAGACAGGGTGGCAGAGGGAGATGGATGTGTTTCAGTGCAGGGGATGATGAACACTCAGGGTTCAGGTAGAGTCCAGGTTTGCTTTCTCTGTGCTCGCCAAGGTGTATGTTGAGTTTTTAAGGTGGTAAGAGGACATTCTTGGAGAGCGTGTTCATGTGTAGGCAGACAATGAAGGGGTAAGTTAGTCATTCCACTGAAACCGTTGAGGTCTATGTGTGCTGTCGCTTTCTTCGCCTGGGGCCATCCCTGCCAATACTTGCAGGTATTTACAGCTCGATGTGTATTTCCATGTGAGAGTTTCTGAAATAATTTCTGTATTTTGTCATGTTGCTACAGTCTAGCTGCTAGGTTGTTGCAGAATTTTTCTTGGTTCATTAAATAAACTGCGATATCTCAATAATGTGAGCATTTAAATGGTACATAGCTGGGAATGAACAAGTGAGAATGGATGCTGCTGGCAGTCTTCAGCCATCAGATGAGCTAACTAGTCTTTATTTTGAGTCTGATGGAATGCCATTACTCAAGCCCACGTATGTGGTATTTTTGTAAGTGGTAGAATGACCACTGTGGGAACCTGTCCAATGAACTGCTTCTGCTCATATTCTTGGCAAATGGAGCCCCCTGTCCCCCATTCTCTGTCCCTTTATCTACCACTTTCTTTCTCCCTCACACAGGGTGTCAGGCTGCGTTAACAATGAATCAATCTTTGGGGGGATTCTTTGACTGCAGATGGGGTGAAGAAGTGACTGGGATGCATGGCTTTTGCTCTTTGTCTGCCAGCCCCTGTGCTCTCAATAATTCATTAACTTATCACTTTTTCTCATGGGACTGGGAGAAGTCTCTGTGTGGTGGCAGATTCTGTGGTTACATCAGATTGCCTGATTGAAAATCGAATGAGCGCACATTTAGTAATACTTAGTTAATACTCGAGAGCTTGCTTTTGATGTTGTATATATTAATGTCACATGGACCATAACATAAAATATATATATATGTTCTCTGAGATAGTTTATACAATAGGTTTGGTAAACAAATAAATTTGTGCAGACAGGGCAGATATCAGATTAATATAAAAATGGATTTGGTTTGGCTGTTTGAATTTATTCAGTGACATCTGTGGCTAGTCATTTAGGTTTGGCAAAGTGTCAGCTCTGATTTTTGACATTGATTCCAGTTTTCCAGCCCATTGTATTGTGAACATAATACGTGTGTGTAATTGTGCATGCATCTATATAAAAGGTAATTCACTGCACTTGCTTCTGGCTAGGGTATGTCCCAATTTCAATATTAAATAAAACATTTATTGAAATTAGCTTTCAATTTCAATAATCAAAATCAAAGACAGGCAAGTGATTGTCCTAGTATTTTACTTTTCTCTTCACCCCTGCCTACCAGTAGTGTCCGTGCACGTACAAAGAGAAAACACAAAACTTCAAAGACAATAAAGGGCATAAAATCAATCATGTGTTAATTGTAGCAAATCAATGTACGATCTAACAGTGACATAGTTGTTAAGGTCATCACACTACCAGAACTTTAAACTTGTTCAATACTTCTTTAGATGCCACAGCAAAATGGGAAAAAAAAAGTCTGACACACACAAAACATGATTTTTTTTTCTTTTTTCTGTAATAACCTGTTCACAACAGAGAAAAAAGTCACTGAACACTGGTTTTGCTGCAAAGCCAAACTTCAGGCAGGACAAAGAAAAGACTGAACTGAAATGAAGTCTTGAATAAAGGTTGGTTGGTTATTTTCCTTTTTATAGCTTCAGTACTTTCAATACTGTTGAATGTATTGATACTTTTGACAACCTTGATATCCATCAGCGCAAAATGAAAACCTTTAAATTGAATTGAAAAGTGACTTTAAACTCAAAAGTGGAGTCATGGATTAAGAGGATCATAACACTCCTACTGAAGGCTGAATTAAAAATGGGGTATTATTGGGTAAATGTTTCTGCTATATAGTTGTGTTGCCTTTTTAAGACTGGCTTGTGAAAGGGAGTAAAAATAAAGGTTTGACACTTTTGTGTGGCAGAGGCATTTTTTGATAGCTGTCTCTTATCTGTCTTTGTCAAGCTGCATTTTTGCATCAGTGATGTTTGAATAGATGACATTCTTTCAGTGTGTCGTCAGCCTGTGTGCCTTAAGAGAGACCGAGAGACAGAGATAATAAGTTTCGTTTCAAGCAAATGCCAATTGGTCATGTGGACTGTGTTCAATTTAAGATTAATAGCTGTGTGGGTGAGCCGTGGCTCTGAGAGGACTCTTGATGACACAGAGCTGAAAGGCTAGAAAGATTGTTTCCCCTAATTGAAATATGACTCCTTGGTCTTCGTACCTTTCTGTTAGGCAGCAGTATAGGTAGTGTAGGGTTAGTCAAGGGAAAACGCTGAAGTTGCTGCCTCTGACTGATAACTTTTAACTAGCACTTGTAATTCAGGGAAAGATTACAATTTAAAATTTTCCATTGCTCATTTTTTGCTTAGGTGTTAATGTGATTTACCCTGGCTTGTTTCCAAGTCAGAGTATTCAACAGTTGTACTCTGAAAGACTTGACTCTGACTTGTCATTGGAGGCTGTTTTTACTACCATGGTTTAAGGACACAAAAGTTTCCTGTGGTCAGTTCAAGCCATGTACAACATCCTGTTTAGTCCCTGCATCTCAAGGTCACTCATGCAGTGACAGTGATCCTTATGTGTTTGCTAATGTGCACATACTACACACACTGGTGTGCTGGCGTGGTAGTACTCAACAGGTAGGTTTGCTTTTTCTGCCTACCTCTGTAGAGCTAAATATAGAAAACTCTGCTCAACAAGACAGTCGTGTTTCCACTGCTAAAATATTTACAGCTACTTCGCCCAAACAAGTGAGAGTGAGAATATGAGATGAGAGCTGCTGGAACCAGATTTTTATTCACTATTCAGAGGAAGCCAGACAACCGAGTCCCAAGTCAAGCGGCGCAGTTTGCACTCTGACTCTATTTGAAGTCACATCTCATTCATCCCCTGGGTCCCCTCTTCCTCAACTCTGAGGTAATACCCAAGTGTTAGGCTAGCTGCACCATATGTGAGCCATGCACACTTCTACAAGCCAAACGGGCAGCCTGAAGCAATCATTGCACCCAATTCCAGTTTATAACCAGCAAGGATTTGGAACAGTTCGCTCTCTATAGTCCTTGTTGATTGGACGAAGGCTAGAGTTTATTAGGGAAGGGGGTGCCAAGAGCTTTGTCCCCCCCCCCCCCCCCCTTCCCCTCCCTGCCCTTCCTCTTTAACTTCAACTCCCCCTTTAACTTTCGCTCCCCCAGCTGAAGAATGCTCGTAAAATGGGTTCACCTGAACAAGCCAGTGGGAGGGTAGCTCCTTGGCCTAGTTTTGTTACCATTGTAAAATGTTAGCAAGACCTTGTTTGTGTTTTGTTTAGGGCCCCCTTTTATAAAAAATGCTTTGGGGGAGAGACAGCAAGGGTGAAAAAAAAGTTTGGTTTGTGAGATAACTGCTACCAGATGCTCCCTCTGTCTGTTGTTCAGGGTAAAGAGACGAAGAAAGAGAGGCTGGTAAAGGGAAGAGAAAAGACACACTGTCATTTCTGGATGAACTTCTCAACTGCTACATGGACCTGCTCCATATTCTCCCCCCTCTCCAATTTTCTTATCCCAATCCATCCATATCCTGCTTCCATCAAATACATAAGAATTTAAAAAGGAGAGGTATAGTTAAAGTTACTACAAGGAACTTTTATATTTGGGTGATTTTGGAGGCCCCTGTGGATAAAAGCGGTAGTGTTTCTATGGTAATAATCACAAAATATAACATCAAAATTAGATAATTAAAAAAAAATCTTTGTCTGCTTCTTTTTAACCGTTTAAAATAACTTTGCATGTGAAAATGTAAGCACGTCTGATTTCATGAAGAATGTGACCTGATGATAAGTATGAAGAACAGCTATACAGAAGTAGCCGATCTTGCGGATGGTCTCGTTAACTTGTGTAGATCATACAGGCATCAGCAATAAATTGAGATAGTTTCATAACCAGTTAAAAATTCCTTGTAGGAGCTGTAATTGTCCACCAAAACAAGATAGGGTTTGGCTGCAACCACTCGTGTCCTAAATTTTCACAAAGTTTTCTTTTTTTGCCCTCAACACTTCTGTCCCCTGTAATTCAATAGCATCAAATGGTTGGTTGTGTTCATTTCCTTTGTTTACATTGAGTTCCTCTGTCTCTCTGTACATCTCCAAGATCAAACAGTTTGATGTTGGACTTATGTGGCAGTGGGGTGGGGTTCCTGGGTCTGTCTGGATTGAGAGGCAGCTGTGGCAGGCATGGCGCTGCAAGTTGTAAGAGGATACATGCACGTATGTGACCATGCAGGCAGGGATTGGGAGGCCACTGAGCATCTTCTGTTTTATAGTTCACCTGCAATTTAAAAGCCCCTTTAATTAAAAGAAATTACAACAAGTTGCAGTAAATGTGCAGACATTTGCTCATAGCACTATGCTAGACGGGGTTTTGATTTTCCACAAGTGCGATTTCTACTTTATTGCAGCCTCGAGTTCAAAGAGAAGTCAAGTTGTGAATGACAGACTTCCACGCCATCGTTAAAGGCTCCAGACTTACTATGGCATGTCAACACTGGCAAGGCATGTGTCAGATAATTTATTATTATCCCTTTTTTCAACAACACTCATTTCTTAATTGGGCTGATTCCCCCCCCCCCTCCTTTCTGGATAAAGTGGAAAATGTTCCCTTCAACATTACAGCTCTTCACTCTGTCGGGTGACGTCAGCCTGTGTATGTGGCTCGTCGTTAAGGCAACACTCCAATCAAAAGGTTGCTGCTCTGGAGCTTACTGTTGTCCCCAGAATAGCCGAGCCAACACTTGCCTCCTGACGTTGCCACATCACATCAAATTTTGCACCAATGCAGTAGTTTTTATATACTAAACAGCTCTGCCAAATGTTTGCCATCTGATCCCATATTTTGTATGGAAATGGCTCTACTTTTGGCAAATGATCCATCCATCCATGTTTCCATTCAGCTTATTTCCTGTGGTGCACATATATGTTCATCTGATTACTATGGCCTTAGTGGATTATAAGTCATTCTGTATGACTAAAATAGGCAAAGTAAAGGTCCCTGTTCAATTAGCACCAACCTAACAGTCTATACTAACCCTTTCATGTGGCCAACATTCAACATTATTTAGAACAATTTATGAGTTCAGTTTGAAGGAGAGATGGCAGATTTTTGACAGTTGGGGCCAAAAACACAGCCTGGGGCAGATCAGAATAACTGTATGTTGGCCCAATGTGGGTGAAGTCACCCCACATGGTTTTGTAAGTGTCAATTAATTTCCCTCAACAGAGTGAATATAGTAGGAATCACAAATAGTATAACAAGACAGTTGGCACAGGATACAAGTTAATAGTTCAGTACTTTCAAATATGAAAATAAAACAGACCACCAGAAGATCACTTATTCATTCTTCAGTCAATTTTGCCATGTCTTAATTTTATAAATGTAAAATTCACTAACCTAATCATTTAATCTTGTAACTGTAGAAAAAATAGTTCCAGTGCCAGTCTAAGTGTTAGTCCTAGTTGAGCTGTACAACCCACATGCTGCATTATCTACTTCACATATCAGCAGGATATAGCTTCCAATCCATGCAAATTTCTTACTAAAGCCAGGACACAGTCAGTGGTAAGAAGTCCATCATCATGGTGAACTTCACACATGAGCTGGCTTGAAGGCGTTATGAACTTCAGTGCACTCCCAGAAGACCATTTGAAGACTTTCACCTTGCTGGTTTTGTGTTGGGACAATGTATGAAACACAGGATATTGTATTTTCCTTGTCCTTCAGATGTGATTGCAAAAATATTTTTACATAAGAAATTAACTGTAATGAAATTATGTGGTGTAATTTTACTATAGATAGTCTAGATCTAGATTTTTTGATTTGACAAAAACTAAGTTCAATCCAAGGCACCTTACAGCATGAAGACATTACAAAAATGAACAGGCTGTGGTATATTTTCTTGTATTCAAACCTTTGGTTTGACACTTTGAAAGCCTTTCTGAACCCATCAAATTTAATCTCACTCGGAGCAATATGTGGGTCTGCAGGAACATTGACCCTTAACTTTTTGTACTTGCTTTTTTTGGTGGTGGGTGAAAACTAAGAAGATAGTTTGAAGCAGAGACCAGAGTGTGTCAGCTCGACTAGCGTGTGTTGTCCTTTGCCCGTTCCCATACAGTGTGAGGGACTTGATTAGCAGTGCAGGCTTAATCACTCAGCAGATGGGAACAGAGTGCAGTGTCACCAAGACAAAAACAAACCCACAGTTGGATTACGGCTCAGTGTGTGCGTGTGTGTACGTCTGTCCAGTCAGACTGAGCAACTCCGATTTGATACCTTAACAGATTCCTGAGTGTTACAAGCCCAACATACCCTCTTATTTCTCTCTCTTCTCTTTCAGCACTCGGCCCTTGTGACCCCTGTATCCCGCCTGTCCTCATAAGTCATTTGAACACACTTTTAATAGTGTTAGCGCAGGCTCTGTAAAGCATCGTAGATGAAGGAACATAAAGAAGGAACACCAAAGAGTAGAGTTGTAGACCTTGTCAAGTGCACAAGGATTTGATTTAATGGTCTGTATTTTTATAAATCCATAATTCTGTGGGTTTTATTGCACTGGGATTCAAACAAAGCAAGCTAAAATGGTCTCTGCTTATGTGTCCGACTGTAAAATGATCCTCGTGATTCTCAGATTTTTGGGTAATTTGTGTCATTTTGTTTTTTATTTTGCCATGGCTAGCTGTTCATCACCCGGGAGATAAAAGAAAGCAGCTATTGATAGTTTTCTAATAAAGCATGGCTGTGAGGATTAAAAACCACAGTTCTGCTCCTGCTCGCCGTTTTCCCCTCGTACCTCATTTATGGAATCTTTTTCACCTAGGCTCTGTCAACACATGAAACTGGCCAGTTGAAAGAAAGGAAAAGGAGTAGTAAGGGGAAAAATGGGAGATGGGAGGGGGTGCAGTTGTGAAACTGGCGTCAGACCATCTTTTGAGTGGAATTCTTTGCAGGGGTCAGAGTTCAGGCGCGGCAGTGTGGCGCTGTGATTGGCTGTGGAAAGGTGAAATGAAAACCACAGTAAACTTTTGACCCCGGCACAGGAGCTCTGCAGGAACGCCCAGTCCCAGCTCTGGCGTGGTGGAACAGAGCCCGCTCTCTTCCTGTGTTTACTCCACCAATCCAACAGGGACGGTGGGGAGAGGAGGGAGGGGGGAGGGAGCACACAGAGGGAGGAGAGAAAGACACGAGAGCGAAAGGGAGGGAGGAAGGGAAGAGAGAAAATCGTCAGCGCTGGGCTGCGGTCTGAAAATGAATATCTTTTTTTTTTTTTTTTTTTTTTTTTACTGAGTGGCACAGTTGAAACGTGTACACAAACACTGCATCTGAAGAGCAAAGTTAAAACTGAGCACAGTCTCTTTTTTTATATACCAACATGAGGTCATTTAAAAAATATTGCCAAAAGTTATTACAATGGTTGACATATCTTCAGTCTGAATTATCTGAGGCTACATGAGATTTTCACTGCTACTGAAGATGTGTGTTATCAGACAGGGCAGCATGGCAGCTGATCAGGCCCTGGTGCTCTGGCTCTCCAGATAAAAGGCTGTTTAGCCATTGATTAATGAACTAATTTCCATAATATTAGCCTTGTGTGATCACAGCCGCTTGCATTTTGTTTGGTCGCTGTGGTCTTCCCTGGATGATGTTGTGTCCCCACTCTTATCGCCCCACCATAAACACCAACATGTCAAGCTTATAGAAAATGAAGCGGTTGTTAGAGATGCAGCATAACAGTGATGCTATGCCATGAGTTAGCGGGTTAAATCTGTGCCCGCGTGGGTCCTTTCCTGTTCCTTTCTGTTCTTTGTCTGTATTAATGATGGATAGTTGTAGGGGATACATGTGTGACACACACACACACACACACACACACACACACACAGAGGAATCTGCCATCTCTTTGTTTCCACCTTCATTTATTTTCTCTGGTTTTTCTACACGTTGCAGTTTGTGTGAGAAAAATGGGGAGATGCACACAGTCTGTCTGAGCTCTGTGTGTGCGCTGGGCGCGGGTGGGGGATGTTTTCTCTGGGAGAAAAAGCAGTCCTATGAAGGCAGTTTCTCTGTGCTTTGAACTACCTACTCTCCTTTGCCACATTCATCTATGGACATCATGTACGCTACAAGTTTGAGGAAAACGCCACCAGGACAAAAAATAGATGTTTTGTGTTTTTATATTTGGACTGTTTTTCATTTGTCCTTGTGAATTTCTAAAATAATTTACGTCAACAGTGTCTTGTTTTGCAGACAGTGTAAATGAGTTGCAGATGGGCTAAGCAGCATTTAATTTATTGATACTTCACCCCATATTCATTTTTGCAAAGTTTGTGTCTGACATAAAGGGCTGGTATCAAACTTACAAATAACTATCATAAATGACAAGGAAAAGTAGAAAATTCTCATATTTAAGAAGGAGGAACCAGCAAACTTGACATTTTTGCTTACAAAATAACTGAAATGAATCGACTATAAAAATAGTTGATCTGTAATTTTCCTTTGATCTAATGCTTCATTAAATGACTAATCGTTTCAGCTCCACCACCAGATGTTAATCTGTTAATAAGGTGAACTTGGTGCTGCTTGTTAGCTACTTAGTCCAGCTAACCTGTTAGCTTGTTGGAAAGTCTGTTCACCACCACCACCACAGCTGAGGCGGTGTAGCTTACAGATTGGCAGGTAAAAGTAGAGAAACACACAAGTTGACACAATGAATGGTTGTCAGAGCTAGGCTAGCTGCTTTTTAGCACAGAGGAAAGTAAACGGTCTCACTCTTTCCCAGTACCACAAACATCACCCACACGGTTATTGTTCTTTAGGTTAGGCAGACTACTGTTTATTATTTATGTTCCTTTTGACAGTTATTTATATTTTTATAGGATATCATTTTAATTTCAGTTTGCAAACTTTACTCAGTCTACAAAAATGGACTAAAATGAGGAGAGTAAAAACAGTATCTCAAGCTTCTCCCAAGTATTCGAACGGCTTCCTCAACTACTCTTGAAGTGAGTAACTGTGCTGTAATTTGTAACGTAATTTTCTAAAAATGGATTTTAGAATACGTATTGAAAAAAATTCAGGAACCAGGATCAAAGTCAAACTATCAGTATCTATACCAGTACTGAAATTTAGTACCCAGCCCCACTGACATAGATAACTAGACCTGGAAATTGTATGTTTAGAACATGGCTTACTCCATACACATTAACTACAGTATCTGTTTTCACATATTTTAGCCCTTGTTCGGTCAGTCAAGTTGAAACATTAAGTTGGCTGCATTCTTGCTAAAGCTGTCACAAACTCAGCGCAAAGTGTCTGTCTGCTGTCCCCACTCCACCTCCCTGTCCTCTCTTCTCTTAACTGTAAGTCTGAAACTGTACTTGTATAACTGGTGTGACAATGAACAGCTTGAATCTTACATTTGCGTCACTTCCATGGTTTCGAAAAGTGTGCTTTATTTCACTGTGAACTGTTCCTTGTGTGACTTTAATATTAACTGTAAATCAGTCGCACTTGTTGAGGCTTTTCATTCCATAGACTTGTCTAAGTAAGTGAATTTGGTAAAAATTTTAAAAAGTTTTATTTTTACTAGTGTCAATTCATAACTCAGACATGGTTTGAATTGACTTTCACATTTAAAGTACGTAGAGAAATAAAAAATCAGAAACATCTTGCTCTAGCACCAGACACACTGCAGACGAACAAAGAGACATAGCCTGTGTTTTCTGTCTGGTTTTTAAGACTTGCTGGAATTTCACAGCTGCCTCAGCATCTAAATGGAGGCTTTCTCTGAACAATTTACAGCTTCACTTTTTCAAAATGCACACTTGTACACACATGCTTGACATATGTCCTCCTCATCCCCATCCCTGAATCTCATCGTGTGGCAGCACTCTCCATCTTGCCATCAAACCGTCTGGCTCCAGTTCAGTCCCACTAACCCATGTTCATTAAAATCATGTGTATTGTTGGCAGGAAAACAGCTAACCAGCAATAACAACAAGGGTAGGGCTGGGTATAGTGGAAAAAATTTCAATGTAGATACCTAAAATTCAATACCAGTTCCTGAATGATACCTTTTTGATACAAAGGAGGAAGCTGTTCAAAGATCTGTTAGCAGCTTGAGAAACTGTTTTACTCTACCTACTTTACTCACCCTGGCTGACTAGATCTAGTATCAGACTTTAGATATTGTTATATTGTGATATGGCATAAGTGTTGTCTTTTCTTGATTTTAAAGCCTGCATTACATGTCACAATATTGATCTAAAATATATTGTGATATTTGATTTTGTCTATATTGCCCATCCCTAAAGGTTTGTTATTATGAAAAATGTGTGTATCAGGGTATATATTGTATATCATGGAAAAGCCTAAAAAAATCAAGATATTAGGCCTACTCATTAGCCCTCATTGGACTATATGAAATATAAATTAATGTCAAAAGAAGAAGAATATGAGAATACTGGGGGGTACTGAGAAGATAGGTGCAGAGTGAGACGTCTTATTTGTGTGCTGAAAAGCAGCTAGCCTGAATCTGACAAACACCCACTGTGTCAACTTGTGTATTTCTTTCCTTTTACATGTCAGTCTGTAAGCAACACTGTTTGTCTGAGACTTCCCTCACAATTAAGGGGAAATACCCACAGTGTCAAAATGATAGATGGCTGCTAAACAAAGTGAAATTTTGCTCAAAATTACATGAAGCAAAAGCAGATCCTTTCCAAGTTAACTTTCAAGTTGAAATGTTAAGTTTGTAGGGTTTCATGCTTTCATTCACATGAACAGATGGCAAGATCTCTTTTTTTTTCATTGTAATGGCCATTTTATTTCAACTTAAGTTGATTTCTTGTCCTTTTTGCCTGCCAGATGTCCAGAAGGTTTCATGCATATCTATCACATATCTCACCATTAGGGGTCTCACCAAAGTGAAGACATAAAGCAAGACAATGTGCTAATGACCTTTTGCCAGACCAGCTTTGGAACATTGATGGTCCAGTCATAGGTTTGTCATGCCTCTCTGGAAACACAAGCTAACTATCTTGTAATTATTTCATTTCTCTGTACAATCATGTTGTTATCCCCAGTAACAACCTACTTTCAAGGCCAAACAGGAGCATAACATTACAGTGTTTCATTTACACATTAGTATGCCACAGACTCATGAATCATTCATGAAAAAGTTGTGATTTGTTTACATTCATTTAGTTGTACCAAATTTCACATTTAGTTGCACAGGGTTCTTTCGTGTGAGTGTGGATAATGAGCTCCACAAGCTGCTCCTCGTTAACTTCTCGTGGACAGTATTTTACTTGGTGCAAAATTACAACAAGTGGGTTGTAATAGACAACACATTCCTCAGCCTATTATACATCAAACCTGGAACTTCTAAAGGCAGTCTAAAGGGTGGACAGACAGCTTAGTTGTAGCTCACATTACAACAGTAGCTCAAGCTCGCAGAGTCAGTATCTCTAAATGGCTTCTCATTTTTTCTCTGTTGATGCAGGCTTCAAATCAGGGCTATGTGTCTGTGTAAAGATTCCTATGTTATCTTTTTTGGTCATTTTTCTTAAAAAAATATATTATTTAACTTTACTCATGAGTGAAGTCCAAAACGGCCCAGTTCCAAAGTCTAAAAGATGGAAATTTGTATTCAGCTAACCATAGCTTCAAAATTACCCAGGATTTGTTCTTGAATGAAGACATTGAGGCTGGGGCTGGTGTGGATGTCAGTTGCACTTAACCCAGTATATAGCTGGTTGTATGTTCAGCAGGAGGTGGAGAAGTTCTTTGAAGAAAACAGGAAGTAATTCTGTCCTTTTGTTTCCTTTTTGCTCTTGATGTCCCAAACTCAAGTAGACACCTTTTGTTGCTTTATTACCTTGTGGTGTCTGTGTGTATTTGAGTGCAGTGAAGAAATGATGCTAAATGCTTCTGGTAGCTCACATCTGTTGTGATTTTGGAAAGAGAGATTGCAGTATGTTTTCAGTGGTTTTTTTTCTCACAAACTCTGACCCTGAGCTGTTCGCACTGTTGCAATAAAGAGAGTTTGGGGACATGTGCTTTGGGTGTGTTTTGGGGGTTTGTAATTGTGTGTATGTGTGCCCCAGTTTGTCTGATCTTTGTTTTGGGTAGGCCAGTGTTTATTGTTGGGCCTGCCACTCATTGTCTCAGGGAGCTCAGATTGCAGGCTTTATTTCAGGCTGAGCAGGAATGTCCTCCTCACTATTCTGGTCCTGACTGACTGACACTGCTGCCACTCTGGCCTATTGCCAAATGCCTGCCTATCATATTTTTATTTTTTTTATAATACTAACTGAGATGCTTTGATACTGCAGAATGAAGAAAAAAGCAGACATTCAGTACCCATTCTACTTATTTAATGTCATCAGCATCGTGTCTATAATCAGCATTTTTGTTTAGAGGTCCAGGGTGATTGGCTGCCTTGTTTATACCTGGTAACTTCCTGCCATACAGGAAAAACAGCACGAGTCACTAATTCCTTCACATAGTCCCTTCAAATATGTTCAGTTTATTGAGGAAACCTCTTGGTAAGAGGAGAGTTTTGGCAGGAAGACCTCAGAGTCATCATAGCTATCCCCTAACGCCAAATTCACACTAAACAATTCAGGGCTCAACAATAAGTATCGTAAGCTTGCCAGGGGCACGTAAAATGCAAGGTCTGGCATATAAATCTGTCAACTTACTTGTCCAACAGGACCAGTGCTGAAAAAGAAATAAACTCTTAAAGCATTTTGATAATTGATTAATTGTTGAAGTAATTCTCATACAAAATGGCAGAAAATGCTGTTTTTGGTCACTCAAACATGGAAATTTCCCCCTTTTCCCTGTTGTTACCTGATATTTTATAGATGATGCAGCCCTAGACTTAATATGATAATTAACTTAAGTCTTTGTTGTTATTTAATTACTGCCAATAAAACAGTGTCTAATGCCTTCAGGTAAGTACATTTCTGGCCCACTAGCCCAACCAGGCAAGTGAAAAAAATGTTAATGTTGAAATCTGGAATTGTAGTCCTGATATACCACTTGGCATCCATTTTTGGAGGTTGCAGACATAAGCCCCAGATCAGCAAATTTGAGTTTGCTTGGTCTTTGCAAATCTGCGCTTGATCCTTATGTGTGAACTGTTCGAAGATTAAGTCTGAGCTCCCTGATGCCTCGCAGATGCCTGAAATATATCAAGCAGGCTTAATGTCTGCTCATGTTGGGGACAGGGAACTATGCAAGGAGAGCAGACTGGGCTAGGGAAAATGAGGAGTTGAAAAGGAGAGCACCAACCAGAAAAGCCAAAGTATAGAAAAAACAGAGTAAAAAGTAGTTAGGTAGTAGCAGTACAAATTGCCCCACCCCCAGCTGCGACAACGGTAACATGCTACATACTGATGTTTCAATATTAGTAATCTTATGTCACTTCTCAGATGTGTTTTTGTTATAAAAATAGGTTGGAGAGCAGACAGACTCATGGATTCCTCTGGTGGAGGATCTTGTAAAGAATGAACTCCTGTCACTGATCAGCCATGTAGTAAACCACAACAACGTCAAGATTTCCAATTACATGGCACTGTGTGCACTGTGAATTAATACAATGATCTTACGACTTTAAAAGCCATGTAGTGTAACCAAGGCATAAGTCTTCAAAATCTGCTGCACTCACCTTTCAGTGCAACAAATCACCTAATTCGGCTAGCTAACCATTGTTGTTTTGCATATTTGTATCTCCCCAGCTCCCCAATCTCTCAGGCAGCAGAATCACTGAAGTGCCTCAGATGAGACCTGAATGTAAGCTCACTCTCTGAGAACACAAGAATTAGTGGACAGATAGCCTGAGATGCTCCCTATGTTCCCTTCATGTCCTCAGTATGGGTGAAGTGATGCTTGATTAAAAAGCTTTGTGGCATGCAGTGCTTTGTTTGATAGTCATGTCTCTGGTGACGTTTAAATGCTTGTTCTATGACACATGACTGGTATGGGAGTGGTTGCAATGTTGGCTGCTTGTTTAGATGAAGATATGAGGAAGCAAAACCCCTCACAGTCTATGGGGTTTGTGGTAAAAGGGATTGTGTTGGCCCATTTACAGCCCAAAGTGACCTCTGACCAGCTGAACAAGCAAATTCACTGTCAAAGCGCAATCAGTGCCCCTTTAAAAGAAGCACTGTCACTGTTTAGTCATTTTAAATTTAGAAATATTGTTCCTGCGTAGTTTTACATTTCACTGTTAGACTAACAGTTCAGTAGTATAGTATAACTGTGCATTAGTAGGCAGTGGCATAATGCTATAACCGACATGGATTTCAATATTGTATTAATGTCATAACAGTCTCTCTTTGGGTTTTGGCGTGTGCACTGCCTTAACCTTTAAACGTAAGGAATATTTTAACGTAGGGCTGAACACTGAATCGAAATCTTACCAAAATCACAATATGGGCTACTGCAATTTTCAAATCCCAGGAGGCACAGTATTTTTTTAAAGGCAGGATGTGTGTCAAAATACCATTTTAAAGTAGATAGGTTCATGTTGTGGAGATGAGATGGCCTACATATCATATTCTAAAGACTGTTTGGTACAGATCCCCCCAAAAATCACATCACAATCTTTTCAGATGGTGATTAACCTAGCCTTGCAGGTTAATCTCTGGGTGCTCTTTCAAAGCAGACTTGACAACAACAATAACCCATAACTTCTGTTCTTAACCCTACAATTACTCTACTCAACAGCAGTCAGCATCAGACATACACAACTTTCTCCACTGTTTTTAGTCCATGCTACTGTAGCTTGAATATTTTGCTTTGCAGTATGACTTGTTTATTTTTACTGATATTGTACTGAAATAAAGAACTTGGCATTTGGGCTTTAAAAATATTCAAAAGCAGTTGTTGTTTTATTTTAAAGCAGTATGTGACAGGCTTTCTTTTTCAAAACAAGTAGCCAACAACTTCAGTGTGTAAACTGTGTCAAAGTCAAATACCCACCAGTATGCACCAGTATGATACCCAGCACTATTTATCCCAGTGCACCGAGTCTCTTCTCCTCTCCCCTCCCCCTCCCTGCCCTCCCCCTCTTTATTCTACTCAGCCTTGACTCCTCCTCCTGAGGTCAATATCCATACCAGTGCTCGTATCTCCTGTTTTGAATTACATTTCACTTCCAAAAGTTACTTGTGCTGCGTGTGTGTTTGTTAGTGTTTTTTTAACCTAATTTACTGAAAAAACGTACAAAGTTTACCAATAATACTGGACATTAATGGGAGGAAATATTTAAGTTAAAAATGTCAGAAAAGATGCTCAAAAATATATTCATGCTGCCCCCTCATTCTAGTTTCCGTGAACTGATTTGAATTGTTGTTTTGGTGTTTGCAAGAGTCGATACGGAATTATTAAACTGTGTTTGGACAGTTGACAGAAAGGGAACGCTTTTCTCTCTTTCTCTGTGTTAAATTATTCAGCTGCAGCATTAGCTCAGTAGCAGCCCAGCGTTTAGGACTGATGTGATCAGTGGTCTGTGGTGGAGGATCACACACACACACACACACACACACACACACACACACACACACACACAAACACACAAACACACAAACTGTAGGCAGAGGAGTTGCATGCTCTACTACTGCTTTGTGAGTTGTGACTCAAGACTAAACCTGAATGGAGGCATCATTAGAAGATTTTCTTCTTTTCAAGAGTTAAAGTATTTTGTTATTTTAACGCATAATTTTTGTTTAGCGTGTGCTTTAGAGGAAAGCAGTTTTTTTCATGAAGGAAAGAACATCTGACATGCTTATCTGTGGCAGTGGGATGATGGTGCTAAAGGTCAGTGGTTTTGGAAGCAGATTGTTGCCAAAAACAAGACCAGGCCCCTGCACTTTTTGTGTTAGGATCCCATTACAGGTCCACTTAATATGAAAATGTGGCTAACAAAATCCTAAGCAAACACAAAGTTATTATGTCCTTGTGTAATAATGTCATTGTTTAGAACCAGAGAAACTGTACATGGATGCTGGTGACCAGCTTGGGAGAGATTCATTTCTGTTGCTTTGATAAAAGCTTATCCAATTGCTCTGATGAGAAAACACAAAACCCCAAAGGGCCTTCTTTACTGTGATTGTGAATAGCTTTGCATGATACTGAAGGTTATGAAAACTTTGACAGAATGGTAGAATCTGACAAATGTTTCAAAAAAGTAGTAGAAACACTAGGCCTGAGTTTTGGTACTCAGTACTTTTAAATTACCCAGTAACAAGTAGTGTCAAAACTTCTCCAGTCAAACCATACCAACATTGGATCTTTTTTGGACCCAGATGTAGAAATAAGAGTATTTATTTGGTTTGCCCAGTAGCCAATCACTGCAGGTGTTCTTTGATTTAATGTGACGTGTGATTGGCTCAATACCACAGCAGCAACAGCCCATACAAACTGTGGTACGGTGAAGTCGAAAGCAGTGTATTTGACGGAGTTAGCAGTTCAACCTGCCAAGATACCAAATTGTTCGAGAGTATGGCTCTACTACGTGCTCGTACTATACTAAAAATGGCCTAAACACATAGAATGAGATTGTGTCAGGAATGCTTCCATCCATGTGATGCATATTAAATTAAGTAGGAAAAAAGTAATCAAATGAAGTACTGCAGGGATATGTATCAGTATCACTTCAGGGCATTGGTATTGATACTGTAATTTTTTTTAGACAATGCCCAGCCCTAATAAGCACTAAAGCTGCAATGGTTATGTGACAGTAAATTGAATATCTCTGGGTTATGGACAAAACAAGACATTTTTGGACATCACATTGGGCTTTGGGTGACACTGAGATAACTATCACCGTTTTTAATTATAATTTTTAATCATTAGTTGCAGCCCTAATAAACATTGAATATTTTCTTAGGAGAGAAAGGTGACATGCTCAGCAGCTTCTTGGTTACCATAACTAATGACCATTAGTAAAGCACTTAGTTTTATACACAGTGAGTACAAGTTCAGTGTGAGAAACCATTTGATTAATTTTTGCTGGAATTTTCTGACCTTTTGTGAGACTTGGGCTATTTATACACTGTTTTGTTCTCTTAATGCTGAGTTAAATACACTTTGGAAAGCCTCTGCAGTAATTATACAAGGTGGGACTGTGAGTAGGAACCAGGACGACAGGGAACCAGCCTGATAAACAGAATATGTAAATAGGGGGGATGAGTGGCCACATTTCCAGGAAAGGGAAGTGATGACGCAGTGGAACGGGCTGAGGGGAGGACGCAAACAGGATGCTATCTGCTGTGGCTTCCTGTGCAATTTTAGAAATAAGATTTTCCCATGAATTTCTGTGAAAGCAAAACATATAAAGAGCTCATGCTTTTTTCATAGGAAGCGGAGCAGTTCCATTATCAAGTCAAGTCAAGACATCCAGGCATTCAGAGAGCGGTTCATGACCTTTTTTATTTTCTCTTTCTGTTTTCAGGAGATGTTGAGACAGTGAAGAGACACTAGACTAGACCCTGGATGGAGCTTGACTGGGGCTTGTACTGGTCAAGGTGAGCATGTGGTATATGAGGAGAAAAACACACACAGTCTTGCACAGATACACAAACTAGGTGGACAGTCCATTTCATTTTAACTGTGAGATGTTGTATTTCTCACATTGGCAGCTGCTGTTTGTGTAGCTGATGGCTTGTGCAACATATCTTGTCTTGTCCCTGAGCAAGTTTCACATTGTCAAATGAAACTGATTCAGGTCAGTGGCAGACTGCCAGGCCTGTTGAGACTCATCTGTGGTTTGGTGGGCTGCTGCACACAATCTCTGACTCTGCTCTACAGTTGCCGTCTACTAGGTTGTCAGTTTTCAGATTTCAGTTGTGTCAAACTTTTACAAAGAGCAGAATGCCAACATGAGTTAACTATTAAAATATACTAATGTGATCAATCAAAGCACAATAGATTGGGCCTTGCAGTTTTCTAATCCCATCAGATAATAAAAATAGTAGATAGTTATAGTTTTATGTAACAAATAGACACAGACTGGATTGCACCAGCAAGGATTAATTTTTTGAGCCTGATCAAATCATGGATTAATTTGAAATTATGTCACACCAAACTTTAAATCTAGTTCTAAATCAAGAAAGATGACATTTAAAGTTCTCTTTAAATCTCAGTTTAGTTTTTACTTTAAGTTTAGATTAAATTTACTTCTGTTGCACCAAACTTCAAACGCCAATTTAATTGTGATCCAGTATTAACTTTAAACCTACACTTAGGGAGGTTTAATTTTTAAAATAGCTTGTTTTTGAGATGGATAGAGTATATGAATCAAGTTACTTGAGGAAAGTTAAAGGATTTATTAACCCAATTGTTACATTTGTAGCTAGGTAACAAAAAATGTAATTTATTGTTAAGGAATGAAAAGTGGCTGAAAGTTGAGGGTTTTATCTGTTCTTTTATTCTTACTAAGTCCCGACTGCACTCAAATTTATTATTTTTGTTATCAATTTCAATTTTGGTAAGAAATCTCCATAATGATTAAACCCTATTTATAAAGATTAGTTGTGAATTGTGCAACAGAGCTGTGTTTAATTTAAATGTGTATTTACTCATTTTAAACCTGGTTCTGCTAAACTCTGATTAGGATTAACCTTACAGAGATTAAATCTGTTGGTGCAACCCAATCTCAGAAGCTTTATTAAAGAGAATTGCATTTTCATGTTGAAACCTGTTCAAATTTGCTTTATGTATTTTCTGCGTTGCCTCCCCATGACCAGAGTAGGAAACTGTATTACACAGCTATACATTCCCTGCTTTCATAAAGACCCCCAGCAGCCCCCCAGCTCTGCTGTTTGTCCGTTTCAGGATGTGAGGCTGACTGAGGGCTGATGTCATCTTTCTCCACTGCTGCAGAGGTGAGCCTTAGGACAGAAACCAGGAAGGAAGGAAGAGAGAAGGGAGGGCAGTGAGAGTCACAGCCGGAGCAGGACAGGCAGATTTAGAGAGGGGTGGTGAAAGGCAGACAGACAAGAAGCATGCGATGCAGATTTATGGCACAGAGAGCGTGTCTGTGACTTGGTGCTCTTCTAGTTGTAGTAGTAGTGGTGGTGGTGGTGGGTGACTGGGCTGCATGTCCTAGCCTGCATTTGCAGAGCAGGAGTTGCATAATGGCTCCCATCCGTTCTACAGTTTTCCACTCTGGAATGAGCTCACTCTGTTTTTAAGAGCGCTCGTGTGTGCACTTACACACATGCAGACACAAAGTCCAGGATAGTAGAACAATCTGGTTGTGCAGCCGCACGCTACAGCTTTGTGTGAGTGTCTCTGGGTGGGAATAGGAAAGAGCAGTGACCTTAGAGGCTGGGTACAGGGGTTTCCTCTACCATGAACTCTGAAGGGGTCAAACATGGGGCAATGCCAGAGTAAGAAAACAAGGGCAGGGTCCCCAGCCCAAAACTGCTACACCCAGAGAGGGAGGGAGGGTAGGGAGGGGTTGTCTTAGGATGGTATGGAGGGGAAACGGCAGTTAAAACCTATTGGAAGAAAGCACGGATGTAGCCTAGTATGGAGAATGCAGAGTAAAGAGAATGCGGAAGAGGGATAATTCTCTCTAGTCCCTGAAATGCGCTGCAGAGCCTTGCCTGGATTGTTTCTAGGCCTCACAACCCTAAGCAGTGTGTATTTTTTTTTTTTTTACTTGTGCAGACCGAGGCAGTTAGACAAAGGCTGGTGAATATGTGCCTTGCTGGGACAGTAGCTACTAGCGCTCATCTCCTTTACAGACTGTGCTGCAACATGCCTCAACATGCAAGTGTACTGGAAACGGGTTGTATTCGTAGCAGTGTGTACGTGTGTTGCCGCTGCTAGCAGAGTGGTATCATTCTAGCGGGCAGCTTGGCTGAACGCAGGATGACCCATCTCCCCCGAGGCTCCAAATCACTACATCATCATCAGTCGCTCCTCGCAGTGGAACAGATGAGATTTCACTCCCATCGAGCACTAAGCAAGAACCAAGGCTGCTTTACTAACTGGATAGTGTACCCTCATAAATCTGTAGGAATCCACAATCTACTCTCCCCTTGGAAGTCACTTCATTTATAACCCCAATAGCTCACAGATATTTTTAACTTGACACTAAGTTTTCAAGGTTTGCCCGAATTTGGTGCAGCGGACTTGCCAAAGAAATGACAGCCAATCCACACTCATCTTTTGATTATATTCTACCACACACATATGAATGTATATGAGCATACCACCCTCTCAATTCATTCCCTCTAATCATGTTGCACTGCTTGTGTGTGTGTGTGTGTGTGTGTGTGTGTGTGTGTGTGTGTGTGTGTGTGTGTGTGTGTGTGTGTGTGTGTGTGTGTGTGTGTGTGTGTGTGTGTGCGCGCGCGCATACACTGGAGTTGTCACAATATGAAATTTTACACTTCAGTTCAGAACTATTATTAAAAAAAACTATACTCGATTCCTCTTTGATACTTTTGCACATAAAGTAGGATAATTAGTTTCTGTTAACAACTGTTAATGCTGATTTATTGATAAATATCGATTCTGAATTCTTGAAATGCTTTCAGCACTTATTTTTCACAGTATCAGTGCACCAGTACCAGGTGTGCTCTCGCTGTCTTCTCTCAGAGACCGATTTAACACAAATACATCGCTGCCCACATAGCCCCACCTCCTTTGACTATGGTCAAAAGTATATCAACTATTGTTGATGGTGTTGTGCTTAACACACAGTACTATTAACTTAAAAAAAAACTTCTTACTTTTATCTTTTAACAAAAATCTCAAATTTAATACCTTCGAAGCTGTGCCAGTTTTCCCCATGGAATCGACAATAAAATTGAATATCAATCTTTTTCAAGGCATTGTATCATGTGTAGAAATTCCACTACTGTGACAACAGAATTATCATCCTGCACAGTGGTGGTATAGAAATAATCACTTAACACTGTCTTTTTTGCTTTTCTGCTAGCCAAAAATCAGGACAATAAACAATAAAAATTGAACTAATGTGAGGCTGGCATGAGTACTTTTTGTAGTTATAGCATCAGTGCTTTTGATAGTATTGGATGGTTATATTTTAAACACGTTATCAAATAAGCATCAATATTTTTGACAATCTTAGCATACATGTATATGATGTGTGTGTTTTCAGGTGCTGATATGCGCTGAAGATGAGTGGTGTAGGAGACAACACGTTGGAGCCGCTGTGCTCCGACCGTAAACGTAAACTGTCCACCTGTGACACACCGGGCTTAGGGTGAGTACTGTAACTTCTGATAAGTGTCGATCACATACCCGTCCACTCTGTCTGCTGCTGCTGCTGCTGTCGCTGGTGTCTATGTCAGTAAGTTCATGAGGTCACTTCCTTCTGCCTGGCCTCACGTAAACATCCCTACCCCCCGGTCAAATGTGTGTCTGCTGTTAGAAAAATATCTGAAGCATCTGAGCCCCGGCCGTATGGCCCGCATACGGACGGGGCATGGGGAGGTGAGGTCGTCATGGTAACATGTCTAATCCCTTTGGCGCCCCGGCAGGTGTGACAAGCGTCGGAGGGAACAGGAGAGCAAGTACATTGAAGAGTTGGCTGAGCTCATCTCTGCCAACCTCTCCAACATCGACAGCTTCAACGTCAAGCCTGACAAATGTGCCATCCTCAAGGAGACCGTTAGACAGATCAGACAAATCAAAGAGCAAGGTACCACCACCCAAACACTCCTGGTCATAAACACAGCCATATATAAAAACATTTAACTTGTCTTTTTCCGCATTTGTTTTGGGGAGTAGTCAGTGAATAAAGTTAAGCTGAATCATTTGGAGTACCCTGCTGCAGGACAGATGATGCCAGTGATGAAGTGGTGTGTTTGGTTCGTGGCCAGGCTGCTTCAGACCGACAGCCACTCTGGCTGTTTGTATTGCTGGGGGTAAATGAACACCAGTAATTGAGACCAATCCTTGGTGGTCATCATGGCTCAAGGCTGTCAGTGACAGTCTGTATCTGTTAGTGCCAAATGCTGCTTCTCTCTGGAGAAGAGGAGACTGGTGGGAGACACTGGTGATTCAGAAATCAGACCTAATAGAGTGTCGCTCTTGTCCTCCAGGCCCTTTTCCAGTCATTTTGCAGATTTGACATGATTGTAAACACAAAGGAGGATGTTTTCTTCCACCTGTTTTCCACCTTGGTTGAGATTAGATATGTGAGGTTAAGTGGGTAAGGAAGAGAGAGAGCAATCATATTGGAATCTGCCCAGAGGGTCACAGCTGGTTACTGCTGGCCCACTTGTTATGCAGCCAGGTTGCCATAGTTACAGGATGGGAATGATGGAGGGCTTTTTTTCTTCTCTTTTTCTGTGTGTTGTTCATTTAATGCACCTTTCCCCCTCCCCTTGTTTACAGATCTTTGCATCAGTTTCTCAGGCATCTCCTGTTTTTATTTATTTATTTACTTTTTTTTTTATGTCAGTCACTAGTTTGTCAGCACTGTTTGCTCGGGCAGCTAGTTTGGTCAGAAAAGGAATTAAATCCTGTGTCATATTATTTACTGTCTTGCTTAGTGACACAGATGACCTGTCTATATAGAGTGGTATCTAACAAAGCCTCAAACACATGCTGACTTTAAAAATAGAAAGGCATGCTAACCATGCATCCATGGCTCATGCTGCCCCCTGCTGGCCAAAGAAACTACCCCATGTCATTGTTTTATGGAAGTGGCTCCCTCGGCAAACTGGGAAATATAGAATGGTTGCCTTGAAATTATGACATACATAAGAGTATCTCCAGCTTATATAATAGCATTCTCCAGTCCAAGTGAGAGAATACACTATATATAAAACAGAAATGTGAGGAGGAAAAATTTAGTATTTTAGAGGAGGGCTGTGGAATAATATGTCAAGCGCCGTAAGATTCAACTATCTGAAGTTTTTTATTACATGTGAAGTGGTGGTGGATGTTGGAGACTGTGTGATAAATGAAGACAGTCACTTCCATATTTCCTGAATTTCCAGGTTATTATGCCTTATTGGCAGGAATTTATGAGCATAATGTATTTGGAGTTGTCATTCATTTTAGATGTGATACTGTATATGTGGGTGACATTTAATTTGAAGGGTGGACTATTAATGACAAGAAGCTGGCACAGCTACACCTGCTGTCATGAGTATGTGGCTAAAATCAGTGTCACCCGCAATTGATGAATGAATAGAAATATATTATGAAAAGGTTGACATTTCCCTCAAAATCCAGAAAGAAAAAAAACTTGCCTATTCAGACTGAGCATCTTAAATCTATACACACAGACTATAGCTGATTTGATAGAACAAATGAGTGAGAATAAATTGCAATTTTTAGAATTTTTATCAACATCTGGCTCTTTATCCATTTTTTTTCCTGTTCCTCCTTCAACCATGGTAGAATCTAAGGTGAAAGCCCCTCATGTTCAATTGCAAAAGATTAAAGCTAAAGATATAGAAGAAGTGTATGCAATGTTATGTGAATTGCAGTGATAATGATAGAATGCAAAACTTGTGTGAAAGTGTGAAATTAATGCTTTTCCAACATAAAAATAGAATTTAAAAAAGAAAATACAATAAAATATCTAAAATATCTGTTGTTCTGTGGTCAAAAACACCATGTAAAATAAATTGATTTGTAATATGTAAAGTGCCAAAAAAAAAAAAAAATACAAAGCCCTTGATAGCTGTTATAATATGACAGTTCTCTTCATCCGTACTGAGACACGCTTTCTTTCTCTGTCTTCAGGGAAGAGCTCTTGCAGTGATGACGATGTCCAGAAGGCGGATGTGTCCTCCACTGGTCAAGGGGTCATTGACAAAGACCATCTGGGACCACTGCTCCTACAGGTCAGCTCGGGGACAATCACTGGGGGGCAAAAGACTAACGCCAATTAGCTGCTGTTCCATATGCTGGACTGGTGTTCTGCTGTCACTGCTCATATGGAGTTGATAGAAATGTCTCAGCTGGTGTCTAGAGAGACAAAACAGTAATCAAATAAGGTATATTTTATGTTGGTGTTTGCATTGATAATTCTTCTTCCCATTCAACTCTCCAGGCCTTGGATGGCTTTCTGTTTGTGGTCAACCGAGAGGGCAGCATCGTATTTGTGTCAGACAATGTGACGCAGTACCTTCAATACAAGCAGGAGGAGCTGATCAACACCAGCGTGTACAACATCATCCATGATGAGGACAGAGAGGAGTTTCACAAGAATCTACCCAAGTCCAATGGTGAGACATGAGTTAATATACATGTGAACATGTGAGGGTGCAAACGCATTCAAGATCACACATGCCTAAATGAACGCTCAAACACAGTCACTCAATGATACACATGTATATAAATGATTGAACACCTGAACATCTGAGTGCTCTTGCACACACACAGTCACCTGTCGCTTATTTGTCTCAGTAGCACCAAATGGGGCGCCCTGGGGTGGAGAGGCACCCCGGCAGAAGAGCCACACCTTCAACTGTCGTATGTTGGTGAACTTTGTTCATGGTCAAAGTCATGGGATGTCTGAAGAGAGGCCTGGGGGCCAACGCTATGAGACGATGCAGTGTTTTGCTCTCACTCAGCCCCGGGCCATGATGGAAGAGGGAGAAGGTAAAATCACCGATAACAACTTTGAATGTTTTTCGATTTGATTTATTTTGAATATTAAGAAAAACTAAATTAAAAAAATAGATATAGAAAGGAAAAACAAAATAACATAAATATTCAACAGACTTTCAATGAGTAATGTAAATTTACATTCCCTGTTTTTGATTTAAAAAAATGGAAACAGGTAAAATATTCATGTACATTTAATCATGCAGAGGATATGATTTAACTAACAGTTACAAAGTATCTCATTTATATTTTTCAGTGAGTTTGTACTGAAATATTGTAAATGAAAACACACAGTTAGGCATCTGGATGTCCTGTTTCTTCCTCCCAGTACAGTCAAATGAAGATCTGACATTGTGTTGCCTCTTTCCTCAGATTTGCAGTCATGTATGATCTGTGTGGCACGACGCATAATTGCAGTTGAGAGGACAGAGAGGTTCAGCACTCGCCATGAACTCTCTGGTAAGCTTCCACCAAGAGATGCAAGTTCTTTCCTCAAGTGTATTAATTTTGTGTACATGTGACGTGACTTTTGGAAATGTTCTACTCTGGCACACCAGAATTGCAAATGTCAAACTAGACTGGATTATAAATGCAGTGTTAGATGACATTGGTTGATTTGTACTTTTACCTTACTAAAAAAATAACATTAATATCCCCCACTTAATTCCTCATTACTTGTACTGGTACAACCTTTCAAGCCATGTCAGTCTAGATATTTAACATGTACATCATACATTCTTAATACTCTGAAATAGGAATATACACTACTTCGAAAGTTATTGCTTATTTACTACTAGCCCTTATTGTTTGTGCAGTCTTAATTATGCATCTTCTGTTGCAGGTAAACTTATTGAAATTGAACAGCAGAGTTCTCTTAACACCACAATGCGTCCAGGCTGGGAGGATTTGGTGAGGCGCTGCATGCAGATGTTCCTCAATCGAAGTGAGGGACAACCGTGGTCCTACAAGCGTCACTATCAAGATGGTTTGTAGTTGTGCTTTTCTCTTGACACCATCACCCAGTCACTACCAAAAAAAGTTATATGAGCATAACATGAAACTGCATTAGCAGGTGTGGCATACTGGCATACTTATTTTCACACTTGTTTTACATGTGTATGGATTACCTCCAATTAGAGCATGGTCACAGACACTGACAGAGGCCTGAACCACTATTATGGGAAGGAGAGCAGGTTTAAGCAGCAATCACAAAAGCGTACAAGGAATGTATCAGAGCACAAGTCACCTCACTAAAATGTTTGGTATGTGAGACAGCCCTTGTTGGATGAAAAAGAGACAAATAATTAATGAGTAATCTCCAGTTTAACAGGATGCCTGACCGGATTTGTAAGACACATTGATTAACACTCTTGACTTTATTGGGTGTAACAGATGAGGACCATGCAGTGTACCTATCATCTTCACAGTAAACTGTGAATGATAACAGCCATAACCTGTGATATAAACCATTACAGTCTGTGCCCTAAATTGAGCTGCATCTTTGCAATATGTATCATCATGTACCTTTTCTATGAAGGGGCCCCTTTTCTGACATAATTTATGAATATTTCATATTATATTCTATGCTTATCAATTACAGCACAGAACAACAGATAAACTGTATAATTAGTCCAAATTGTACAAATAGTGAATAACTACAGTAAATTTGTGTGAGACGACCAATTTGGATGAATTTTAAGCAGATTATTTACTGTGAATATTGCATCAGAGATGACTTTTTCCTGATATGTTGAGGAAAATCGATATTATGTTTTCTTTTTCTTTTTTTAAGAATCATGTATACTTACTTGACTTCTTTTTTCAGAAATTCAGTGTTTCCTTCTCCCTGATGCTTGGCCATTGTTCTATTAACTCTAAAGTTGTTAGAACTGTGTACTTTTCTAATGCAGGATGAGGCTGTTTAGCAGAGAGTTAAGGCTCTGTGTATATAGCTTGTGTTTGTGTCTCTACCGTGCCTTTTTCCTGTGATATTTTGTTTAAATTTGTAATTTAAATTTAAATTGAAACAATAAAAAAAACTCTCTCAGAAATGAATAAAATGCTGAGATATATGTGTAATGTTTTATTGTTAATTTGCTTTTTTTTACATGTTTAAAATAAAAATCTTTCTATCTAGATTTGATATTGTTATAACTTAACTGACGGCAGCCTCTGATCTTGTGATCCAGCCTTCTTTGCCAAACTATCACAGCTGTATTTGAATTGTTAATTCAGTCAGCTTCACATCAAAAGCTTTAAGTCACCGAATGCTAGCAGGTTTTGTTTGTTACCAGTGTCAGAGATGCTGATGTGTGCATGCTTTGTCCTGTTGTCAACTATGTTCGGGGAGCTTAAATTATCCATTTTTTCTGCTCCAGCTTTCCATAATGGCCATGCAGAGACCCCCCTCTACCGCTTCTCACTCTCCGATGGCACCCCAGTCACAGCCCAGACCAGGAGTGACCTCTGCAGGAATCCCAACACCAATGAGCCGCACTCTTTCCTCTCTACTCACTTGCTTCAAAGGTGAAAGCTGTGATAGTTAAAACCAACAAGAATGATTTATAGTTAATTAAGTCATTGTCTCACTGTGTTGTTAATGTGTTTAATGTTGGTTCTGTTTTCAGTTTTTGTTATTTACCATACTCTTTTTTTTTTTTTTTTTTTTTTTTAGGGAGCAGAATGGTTATCGTGGAAACCAGAGCGGAGGCATGAGGCCGCAAAACATGGGTGTGAACAATCCCAACCAACAAATGAACATGGGCCCAGGAGGGGGCATGGGCATGAACAGGGGCTATGGCATGGCTGATCAAGGCAACATGCCACAAAGAGGAGTGCTTCCGTACGCTGGAGGCAACCGCATGAATCCCATGAACCAGATGAATCAAATGAATCAGATGAATCCCATGCATCAGATGAATCAAATGAATTCCATGCATCAAATGGGTCAAATGAATCAGATGAATTCAATGCACCCCATGAACTCCCCCATGAACTCTATGAACCCAATGGGGCCCATGAATCAGATGGGCCACCACAGCATGCACCAACAGCAGCACCAACATCAGCAGATGGGTCAGTTCCATGGAGGCGGAGGTGGACCTGGAGGTGGAGGGTATGGGATGGGAATGACCAGTCCCCCCCAAGCCAGCCCACAGATGAATGCCCCACCACACAACTGTATGGGTTCACCCAGAGTGCGCGGAAGCCCAAAGATGGGTGCCAGCCCCTTCTCTCCCGGAGGTATGAACCACACTTTTCTAGAACGCAAAAGAACTTTGAGCTGGAATTTGATTTTGGTAATGTCCCTGTCTGGATAAGTATGGAAAAAATGAAAGAGTATGGGAAGATATTTATTTCCAGACTATAATCCCTAATCTTTTTGTTTTCTAAAATATAACACTCTGAATTTCTAGAAAATAAATTGATCATACAAGCAGAGTCTTTTTCAATGAGGTTGAAGCAAAGCGTTTACCATTTTGTGAGAGAGCAGTGGCCAGAGTGAGCTCGATGTTGACGAAAGAAAGGCAAGATTCAAGACATTTATTGTCACACCAGTTATACAAGTGCAAATGTGAAATGATGATGTGAAATAATTTTGCGGGAAAACTCCGTTAAAAGTTAAGTAAAAAAAAGACTGAACAATAATTATACGATAAAGTATATAGTAATGAATTAACATGTGGATTTATAAAATAAAATATGCAATAATAAAATAAAAATACTCAGTAAAGCCATTAAGAAGCACTAAAGAACTTAAAAATATCAAAAGAATCTCAAACTAGCATAAAGAACATAAAACTAACCAAAATAGTATGGAGCTCCCAGCATGTTGTTCTCTCTGCAGATCCATGTGATGTGTGACTGAACGCACTCTTTTATGTCTGTATGCCACAGCTCACAAAACAGTTCTAACAATCATAATCCTCACTATTAACCAGATATTAAGCTCATCTGAACATTTGTGAGTTATCCAGTGATTTAGTTATCAGAGAAGTGAACAGGAAGTCTTTTCTGCGTAAAGAAACTTAACCTTTATGGCTTCGTTCCTGGTCATTTACATGGACACTGTAGATACGCAAGGCTTCACAGACACTGTGAAAATTAAATTATTTAACTATTTAAATAAATAAATAAATAACTATTTCTCCATTGTTATTCATAAAACATAATGCATACAAACATAATAACAATAATAATATTATCAGTATTGGTAGCACCAGTTAGTTTACGTCCTCTTTTGGCTTTGAACTACAGAACCAAGCTACAGTGTGTTTTTTTTTTTCAATCACATGTGTTATATGTCATGCTGTTGTACTGTGGAGCACACTACACTAATTCCAATCAACCATGGTTGATAGAGCACTAAATTATTGAATCTTGAATGCATAATCAGAATGTGAACTGTTGAATTTTAAAACCATATATTTACATAATACATTTCTGGCTATTTGTACTCTAATGTCAAATATGGAAATTTTGGTCTGGAAAAGTCGGGAATTTTGAAATGGAAAAAATGTGTGGGAATCATGATGTTAGTTGGCTGTAAAATCACAACTTTGTGTGACACTTGTGTTGTTAACTACATGGATTGATTACATGTCTGGTTGTTTCGTTTGCAGGTATGAACTCTCCCATGAGCTCCAGTCACCCAGGTAACTCTGGAGGAGGAGGCACCACCTTTTCTAGCAGCTCCTTGAATGCCCTTCAAGCCATTAGTGAAGGAGTGGGCAATCCCATGCCCTCCCCCCTCACCTCTCCTCCCCCACACAAGCCCGACAGCTCCCCGAGCATTAACTCCACTAACCAAGGAGCAGGGGGACCCTGTAAGCTCCCACCATACTCCGACTCCAAGAGCCCAGGCAGCTCACTGGGTGCTGGAGGAGAGCAGCCGTCTCAGCAGCACCCACACACCCCCACCAGTGAGGGACCTCCTGATAAGCCGGACAGCCAGGCCAGCAGAGACGTGGGTCCAGCGGGGGGAGACTCCAACCGACGAGTCCCTGACAACAAGTGCCACAAGAAGCTCCTGCAGCTCCTCACCTCCCCTACAGATGAGCTGGTGCCACCTAATCACACACCCAGCTCTGGGCCCAGCTCCACACCTGAGGGGAAAGACGGAACAGCTGGTGTCACGAGCCCCTCATCCTCAACAGGAGTGTCCTCCTCTACGGGTGGGAATCATGGCGCCGTGTCCTCCTCTGGTGGCACAGGACATTTAACAAGTCAGTCACTGCAGGAGAAGCACAAGATTCTGCACAAGCTCCTGCAGAATGGGAACACCCCAGACGAGGTGGCTCGCATCACAGCCGAGGCCACCGGGAAGAGCAGCCTGGATTCAGTAGCACCAGAGCCCGGCCCTGCAGCCACCGGAGGACCCAGGGGGTCAGACTCAAAGCAGGAGCAGCACAGCCCAAAGAAGGAGAAGTCCCACGCCCTCCTTCACTACCTCCTCAACAAGGATGACTCTAAAGAAGGTGGTGATATCAAGCCAAAGCTGGAGGAGCTGGAGGGGAGAGGAGCTCAGGGTGCAGGAGTGACCAGCTCCGACCCTCACTGCATGGATGGGAAGGTCAAGTTGGAGCCATCTGATGAGGTAAGGCTTTGTCCCAAAATAACAAATTATTTGATGTAGTTTAAAACATTGTTTTGTAATGGTTCTGTATCTCACCGGTTCAGACTGAGACTCTAGAGACCATTCTGGGTGTCCCGAGGAACAACTCCGGCTTCTACCCTGAACCAGACTCGAGAGCAGGGAAAGATGTGGGAAACAAACCAGGAAATATGCCTGACAGTTTACATGGTGAGTCCATCAGTCAAATTGAGTGTGTCATGTGATCAAAGCATTCAAGCTTCATTTCCACTGCTTGTACCTGCGTGATTCGGCTCAACTCGACTTTCTTCTGGTACCAGGTACTTTTCTTTCTTAGCTGATTGTCATATAGATGTCATGTCAAACTGCTACGACATCTTCAAAACAAGATAAACACAGGAACAATGGAGGATATTGACGGAATAGTAGGGGTGTGTATCTCACTGACTGAGACGATTCGATACATATCTCGATACATGTTCAACAATACAATATATTTTATAAATAGTAGTATATATTTTATGCAGTGGCCAACGATTCGGTTTGATACAATTCAGCTCTGTCACGATACGAAACGATACGATGTAATACGAGACAATGCAATATGTCAGTCTTCACATTTTGATTCAATTAATGCTACGTTTGTAGAACACTGTTAGTTGCCAAAAAATCCTGGTAGTTTTGCTAAATATAGTAACAGTAGAGACGGAGAGAAGGAGACATTACATTGGTGTTTAAATCTTATTATGAGTCTCATGTGTAAATGGGAAACTGTAAAAAAAAAAAAAAGAATCTGTGAACAAATTTTAAAACTATTTAAAATATTAGTATTTTTGCAGTAAGATGATCTGCTGCTCTGTTTCATATGAAGAGTGCTGTGGTTCTGATTAGTGTGGAGGAACAGTGAAGTGTTACTTGCTCTCACAGTGACATGACGTCTCTGTGGGTCAGACTCGTGTCTCTGTTCTCTGCTGTCCGACACATTCTGCATAAATGATCTGCAGCAGCGTTTCTCATCTTTCTAATAAAACCCAAACTTATTCTACACTTGAGCGTTAGGAAAGTTTGGTGGTGCGAGACGGTACTTCTCTCGCTGTTTTCAGCACGGCCTGTTTTTTGAGCAAATGAAGAGGAGACACAGGAGTGCTTGTTTTTGTGAGAGCGGTGCAGGCAGAGACACTGATCCCAAAATTAAACGTATGCGCATCCTAATGAGATGTATCGATACGCTAGTGCTGCATCGATTTGTTTCCGAATCATGTTCAGCTTTTTACCAATGCAGGCCGTCTGAACAGATGCACTCATATCTAACACATTAAAGTTAAAGCATTGGACGCATGAGTGAATCGTTACACCCCTACGGAATAGTGTTCTTGATTCTCAGTATGTCACTGTTTGTCACATTAAGGAGACAAACTTTGAGAACAGGTTGAAGGCAGACAGACAAGAGTGCTGAAAAAACAGGAACGTTTGGGAAAAACATCAGAGCACAGATGGCGAGATGATTGGTTGCTCTGTGTTGCACAGGTGACTGTTCTCTCTGAGAGATGATTCTCTCTGACCAATCAGTGGTTTGCAGTATTTGAACTCCAACTTTTAATATTGGCTCAGTTTACTTGGAACCTCAAACAAGGTGAAACCATAAAAGTACCATGTACCGTTCACTACTTTTACCAGTAGAAAACCAAAAAAGAATTATTCTACGGGAGTCAAGTCAAAACGTACCATGCAGTAGAAATGAGACAAAATCTATCACTGTGCAGCAAAAGGGTTCAAGCTTAGTGGATAAACAGACTATGCATGGCCAAAACACTTCATTAGCAGTCATGGAATATGGTATATCAGATGCTTTTGTAAGTCTTGCAAAAAGTATATGTCTTATTATGTCTTAATATTACAAACTTAAAGTGTGAAGGTCTGTATTATAACTTTGGTTTTGTGTGTCTTTCAGAGGGGGAGAGAGGCCCCGTGCCTCCCAGTCAGCGCACTGCCTATCAAAGAGCCTTGTCCATGGACGCCAAGCCCATGGGTGGAGAGGGAGCAGTAGGAGGCGGGCTGGCCGGTAGAAGGAATGTCCCATGTCCCACATTGGTCAAACAGGAGAACATGGATGCCCCAATTCGACCCGGAGCCATTCCCAACGGCTTTCCAGGAGGCATGAGTGTGTGTCCACCGAGGGGCAATCCAACAAGTAACTTGAACACTTACTACTTTGCATGAACAAGATAGCCTGGTTGTCTGTGAAGACCACAAAGAAGAGAGCATGGGGATATTTGTTTTTGCAATACTTTATTTTACATAAGTAGTTTAAGTTGGGGTATACAATTTATTTGTAGCATCTTTGGCAAAAAGTTTCATAATAACCTTTAAGAATGTTATAATTGAAGTGGTCAGAGATCTGAGGAAAAAAAAATAGACTACTGTTCCTCCCCTTGGCCCAATTTTCAGGCTTTAGAAAATCTATCCCATGACAGGTGACTTTAGCCAATCACAGGTCAGCAAGATAGATAACTGTAAATCCCAAAATGTCAGTATTTGATGACCTGGCAATGAGACTCAACAATCCAATTTTTGTCAGAATCGCTTCCTGCACCTTTAGCTGTACAGAAGCATAGATTCCAGTATTCACTGTTTTGAAGCAAACTGATGAAACATGTTTATTTTCTTAATGTTGTTCAGGAGGAGGTATGGGCAGAGGAATGGGAATGCCCCAGCGCCCTCCTATGTCAGCACCAGGGGACTGGGGGATGCCAAGGTCCAGTGGCAGTCCTGTGGCTGGACCAGGACATCCTGGCATGGGTCGCTCTGGTCCAATGGCAGGACCCATGATCAACCGCTCCAATAGTGTACCGGGAAATACCACGTCTATGCTGCAGCAGCAACTCATGGATATGGGTAAGTCATACATGTGTGTTGTAGTTTGTGAAGCTGTAACTAGAGTTACTGTTTCCACTCATTATGGATTATACTGTACCCTCTCTGTTATCACCTCAGCAGGTGCCAATGAAGCCAATATGGGTATGAACCGATTTGGTGGACATGGGCCCCCACCTCAGTCCCCCTCCTGGCCAGACTCTGCGATGGGAATGGACAGACCACAGAGGAACACAAACAGGTAATCCTGGTCCCAACCTGATCGCTCTGAACTTTTTCAATAGTTATAGACCTCAAGCTGAATCAAGAAGCTGACATCTGTGATTGTGGTCTTCTTTTGTTGAATTTACTCAACATCTTCTCTGATGTTTGTTGTGTTAGGGACCAGTTTGGGCACCCCCTGGAAGAGCTGCTGGGGCCCCTGGCAAACAGCGATGGCCCAAGCGATGAACGGGCTCTTCTTGACCAGCTGGACTCTCTGCTCAATACCGCTGATGTCATCGCTCTACAGGAGATAGACCGAGCCCTGGGCATCCCTGAAATTGTAGGCCAGGTACAGGACACATTACAGCATGCAAGAAACATCACATACACTAATTTTGTTAACAGGAAATGGCAGCATGTTACTAGTGTGGGCATGAATGCACTCACCTCACCGATGGTTATCAAACTATATTTGTTATAAATTGTTAGAAGTCTCTGTAAAGGCCAACCCGAAGAGCTGATCGGATGACAAAGTGGCAGGGTGCAAATTATCACCAACCAAGCATCAAATGCAAGTAGACTTTCAGTTTGAAAAGTAAATCTGGGAAGGCTGTTTGCCACACTGGCCAGTAAATGTTTGCACCAAATGAGTCATGTAACAACAAGAAAAAAGCTATCCGCTGTGGAGACGCTATGCTGAGCATCTCTACCGTGTTTTGGTGTCACTTTTGGCACGCTGCTTCTGTCCTCTGCTGTCTGTGTCAGAGTTTAACATACACACAGGGGACTGACACTTCTTGGTGCATTCAGGTACACCTCCACATCGCTTTGAAAGGCAAAGCTTGGGCGCCAACAGAGATGTAATGGTGTATTCAAATGCACCTCAAATCTATACTGGAATGGACACAAAGGTTGTTAAAAACTGGAAAGCTTCAATTTTTATTTTCTATTAATTTGACTTTGTTGAAATGCATAGGCCTACATGTGTAATTATTTTCTTGTTCTTTCATTATAGCATTTTATATTTAAATATTTTTATTAGATACCAAAATCATAACAATCTCCCATGAATGAATCACTGAATGAATTTCTATTAGTCTCTTTACTTTTCTAGTCAGGTCATTGCATAATGTGATTTGAATGTCCTCAACCTGAATGTCAGCTTGCAGTAAATGTTGTTAAGCTTCTAGTGTTTTGTAGCTTGTTGTGTAGGTGATCTGTAGACCTGATATGATGCTTCTGCTGCTTGGGAAGTTGTTTTATGTGTGTATGCGTTGTGTTGATATTGCTATAAAATTTACTTTGTCCAAATTAGCATTACCTGTGACTTCTCTGTGCCCCAGACTCAGGGACCTGAAGGTCACCCGCAGGGCCAGGATCAAGGCCAAGGACAGTGTCCGCCATCTGAGCCTTTCCCAGGGCCTGACTCCTCCATGGGCATGGACCAAAAACCCATGTATAACCAAGGCTACCCCGGGCCCCCAGGTCCTCCCTCTGTGGGCATGCAACCCGGTTATGGTGGCAACACGATGCAGGGCCAGTCTCCTGGAGGATTTAACCCCATGATGAATCAAATGGGCCAGACAGGGGGTTTCCCTGGCATGGCCAACATGGGCAATCCCCGTGCAAACATGATGAGACCTCGCATGATGACGGCCACCAAACCTCTCCGGTTGCAGCTGCAGCAGAGACTGCAAGGACAGCAGGTGACTGCATACACATAATATTCAACTTAAAAGTGGCGCTCCATATTTTTATATTGAAGCAATAGTTCAGATTATGTGATGTGAGGTTGTGTGAGGTATTTATCAATAGTCATGTTTTACCTACAATAGATAGCAGTCATGGAAGGAAGCAGGAGTACCCAGTGTAGGAAGCTAATCACTATATCAGCAATAAGATGTATTAGTCACTTTAAAAAAGGGCTATTTCAAAAAATACTTTGCTTATATAACACTGATTTCCCTTCAGAAAAGGCTGTCTGACAGGAAGGTAAATTTGAGAAAATATTCTAAATATAGCATACACTAAACCTTTTTTTTTGTTTACCTTTTTTAAGTGGCTAAAAATTTATTTTTAAAGTTTTAAAAAGTTGCTGACCCTGTCCACAGAAGAACATTGCTTAGTTTCCATGCTGGTTGTCCTCTCTGCTTCCCCAAGCAGGAGACATGCCGACTTGCATCTAGTGGAACTAATACACTGAGTACCTCGTACAACCCCACATTGTATATTCTGAGCTACCTCTGTAAAGAATGAAAGTGTTAGGCAACTTGTGTCTTAGAAGAAGTTGGTGGCTTCTTCAATGCTTCATTAATTTTGAACATAAAAAAACTATCATATTGAGCTCACTTTATCTTGCCTCATTCGGCAGTTTATGAACCAGACCCGACAAGGCATGAAGATGGAACACCCCCCTGGAGGAAACCCCGCCATGCATCCTGGCATGCAACCTGGCATGCAGTCTTCAGGCATGGGTGGTCAGGTGTGTATTCAGCACTTCCTCACATCTAATGTGGTGTGCATTCACCTGATACTTTGAGTGACATCAGTCAACACAACACAATAAACCAATGCCCCTCCTCACACCCAAAGCAATGACTCTATCTTTATTAAAGCACTAAAATAAGAGCAGCATTCTTTAAAAATAAGAAACTAAAGGAAATAGTATCACAGGTGAGGAAACATCATAGGCAACATAAACACTAAATTCAAATCAATTAAAAATAAAAATGACAATCCAATCCTGTAAAAAGTAAATGAAAGTTAAAGGAAAAAATCACAATGTACTAAGAGATTATGCCTTGAAATGAGTAGAAGCAATAGTAAAAGGTGTGTTAAGAGAAAAACAATCCAGATCATCAAATTAAAGTCAAAGTTTGGATGTTTTTTCTGCAGCCTGGTTTCCTAAACGCCCAGATGATGGCTCAGCGCAGCAGGGAGATGATGACCATCTCCCAGATGAGGAGGCAGCGGATGGTGATGCTGATGCAGCAGCAGCAGCAGCAGCAACAGCAGCAGCAACAGCAGCAGGGGCAGGGAGCAGCAGGAGGATTCAGCCCTCCACCAAATGTCACAGCACCAGGAGGCATGGACAGCCCGATGGGAGGCCCCCCCATGAACCAGACGGGCCAGCAGGGCTTCAGCTATGGAGGTAATTACGGTGAGTTGACTGAGACAGAACTGTGTCATTTCCTCCTGGATCTGCAACTTCCACACTCATGACTGGTGTCTTGTTGTGCTTGCAGGGATGAACCAGCAGGGGGACCCATCATTCATGCCCCCGGGTAGCAGCCCGCCAGGAAACATGATGCAGGGACGAATGGGAGGTCCTCCACAGAGCACCATGATGCCAGGGATGCAGGGCAATCCACAGGGAGGCCCCATGTACCCGTCTGGAGACATGAAAGGCTGGCCACAAGGCGGCATGCCACGCAACACGTATGTATTTTCCAGCTTCCATGACTAAATTTATTTAGATTCATCAATTATTCAAGAAATAAAAAGTTCAGTTTTAGGAGTTTTTAAACTGGGTATGAAACAGTTTCAATTTAATACTGATGCTTCTATATTAGTCATTTCCAAAGACTGGGTCAAGACCTACAGGTGGGTCACAGGAGATTTTATTTGGGACCCCACATGAATAAAGACTATGGAGGAAATGCTGCATATTTAAATTTATACACCCTTTATAAAGCATTTAAATGTGTATATTGTTTTACTGATGAGAGGAAAAAACAAGCCTGTTAATTCTGTCTACATGCGCTTATTTTGTCTCATTTAAGCTTAAATGTCCTATGTTATTTTCCTGATAAGAGGAAATAAAAGCAATGAGATGGTCTGTTAACACAGCCTAAATCAATTTATTTCTCATTTATAAAGTATTAAGTTGTATATATTTTCAATAAAGTGTCAGTATAATGTAGGATTATGCAGAAATGGCAATAAAAATGGGCAACAAAGTTTATTTATGCACTGAACATGAACAATGAACTCTCCCCTGAGTTTATTGATAAGGCTTATTGTGACTTGGGTTGCAATGGTTTGTTATTTTTAAAAAGTGGGTCCCCAGGAAAACAGTTTGGGAAACACTGCTATATATGACCTACTTAAGCAAGCAGAGTGTTTGTTAAAACCTACCACCAGGTCGGATTCTCCTTGAAATCAGATGAAACAAGCCTGTGTTTACACTTTCCCAGGCAAAGTTACAGCGAGTAGTACATTAGCCAGCTAAAAAAAAAGATTTTTATTTAGATTATTTTATTTTTGACATGATATTTCTTGGATAATATGGTAGAAACACTACTGCTTTTGTCCACAGGGGCTCCCAAAATCAACTCAATATGAGAGTTCCTCATAGTAGCTTTAAGTATCACCACTTAAGCACCATCCTCCCAGAGGCTAATCATTCTGTGACATTTCCCTAAACTCTAGAGGTAAATGACTTGTGTCAAAACATAGTTTATTTTTGTGGTTTTCCAGCTCGTACCCCCAGCAGCAGTTCCCTCAGCAGGGCAACCAGGGCCAGTTTGGACCCATGATGATGAACAACTCCATGGGCGGACCCGGGCCAGTCAGCGGGGCCGGTGCAGGACAGATGGGCCAAATGCTAGGACAGAGGCACGGCCAGATGCAAGGCCAGATGCAGGGCCAGATGGGCATGAACCCCATGGGAATGGGCAGAATGCCAATGGGACCTGATCAGGTAGGTAATACTTAAACACACAGGAGTTCATGGGAAATATCTGCACTTTTCAATGGAAAATGTAGTCAATTGAAATAAATTCGTCAGTGTGATGCTATACTGACTGAGAAAGCTGAGTTCTCCTGCTGCAAAATCTGTTGATTGTCTGTTTAAAGTAAAAGCTTATAGGCAAGAGTGGCGATACACAGCAACATGGGCATGGGTGTCAGAGGCTTGCATGCAAGCAGGAGAGCTCAGCTTTATTATATACAGGGTTCTACAGGTGCTGGAAATCCTTTAACACTTGGATTTTAATGTTGCGCCTCAGGGTCTGAAACGTACTTGGATTTTGTATAAAGTGTTTGAATAGGCTTGACATTGTAATTGCATTACTTTCATAGTAAATCACTACCTGACTGAATAGTTCACTTTTTAGATAAAGAAATAAAATAAGTCAGAGAGAGCATAATTGCTTTTAGCTTTCTCACAAAATGAAGTCAGCTCAAGCCTCATATACCACTCTGAGTCTGCGTGTGTGGCTCTGTTTCATGTGATCTGTCAGTCTTTGTGGATTTGTGCCCTCTGAGGGAACGGTGAGTGGGAGGGTAAGAGATGACAACATGCTGTGAGGTTGTCGTTTCAATTAATTTTTGAAAATGAAAAAATACAAATCATGGTTGAAATAAGGACCAAATTCTCAATAAGCCTCCGGTAACATAAGCTGTAGCAGGAAATTTTGAATTGGGTTATCATCACACTAAGTTCCATCAGTAGGTAATAGTCAGACAGTAAGATTTTAAATATTGAAGTAATTTGTCTAGTAATTGTATGAGTGTATTCTTTATTGAGAGTGCCAAGTGTTCTTCTGTAGAATAATATCTCAAAACAGATTTTGGTTATTTGAAGCACAATAGCATCACTTTGATCACTTTGATTATAAAAATCTGTAATTTACCACAGGTGTAAGGTTCTGAAAAAGCTTTAAAATGCACCTTGAAAATGCTTGAAAAGAGCTTGAATTTGACTTTGGAAAATGTGTCGGAACCCTGAATATAAAACACGCTGGAAGAGGGGGAATTTGTTGCATCAATTGACTACACTTACCATCAGGTACCAAATTTCAAATGCCAAATTTCCCTTTCAGTGATTTTGCATGAGGGTCAGCTGATGTTTTAAATCACAGTTGAAAGATGACACCGACATGTAAAGAGAGATTCCATTTGAACGTCTCACTGTGATTGTGTCTCTGCAGAAGTATTGCTGAAGACTTGCAGCCAATAGCAGAATCTGAAGCCTTTGAGCTTTGGCAGAGCAGTCTGAACCCCGAGAGGAGCTGGACCTACACACACAAAAATACACACAGTAGGAGTTTGCCAGCCTAAAACATGACGTAGGATACACAGCATAGCGGACTGCTCATCGTAGAGGAAGTCGGCTACAAGGACAAACGCACACAAACACAAAATACCGGTGTGTGTGTGCATGTTTGTGTGTGTTGATGTGAAGACCTGTAGCTGTCTGGCAGTATTCGGTGTCACGGCCAGGCTGCAGAACGGGATGACGGTACAACTGGCTGTGGCAGCACTTTACCTGGAGGCTTCTGTGTGGAATAAAGAGTGATGCAATATTTCTTCATCATTACAGCCTTACTAGAGATTCAATGCCTTCACAACGATGGGTTTCTGTTTTCTTTCTTATCCTTTGGACACGCCTCATTCTTGAAGTCATTGGAAGCTATAAGCACACAGTTTACTATGTTATGCAGATTGGAGCAATAACTCTTGCCTCTATGCTTTAGACTGTAACTGAGCATCATAACCCCTGTTATAAGCAAACACATGGTACTGCAGTATTAGATGTCTCAAATGTCCTCTGTGAATATGAATTGTAAATATTCTACAAAATATATCAGACATGCTTTTAAAAGGCCCATTATTGCACAAAGTATGAGACCTGGTTGTATTTTTGTGTCCCATAGGTCAATACTGATTTGGTTGATTTGCTTTTTTTTAAATGCCTTTGCAAATATTGCAGGTGTGTTTTGATTTTTTTTTTCCTTCCCTTATTTGTCATTTTTTTCTGAATGCTGTATTTTTTAATTTTCCCCCCAAAAAAGTCATGTATTTCATGTTTAAGCGAGGCACTTTTACTTGTGACGAGTATCTGATGAGTTGAAGGTTTGAGCTTTCACACAGAGGTTTTATTTGAGAGGTGGCGGAAGTGAATTCTGTCAGGGCGGTCGATTACCTAAAATGATACGAGTCTGTTGGGTTCTGTGTGAGGTGAAGACGAGAGGACACTCCTCAGTTCACCAACGAGCATGGTCCCTGTGGTGTCCTCCCCCCTGCCACCAGCTCTGTCTGTCAAATTTTGTTTTTTTTTTATTCACACTATCTTCTTTTGACTGTTATTCTCAACTCGCTGAATCTACCTTTTCAACATGCGCAATCCAAAGATATTTTTCCACATCTATGTATAGTTTCTGAGGTTTTCTGGTGTACATTTTTTATGTGTTATATTAGTCTGATGGTAAATGGGTACATATCATAGATCTGTAAAAGCAGATGGTTATGTACTGTAAGCATAAAGGGCATGGGGGCTCAGTATCAGTGCAGTGTGAAGAGGACTGGAAACTCACAACCCCACAGCAGAAAGTTTTTAAGACAAAAAAAGAAGAAAATACGAAGCATGTTTTGCTGTGAAAGAAAAATACCAATGGAATGAAATCCACTTTAAGACATATCAATATCTCTTCTATTTTTCAGGAAACAACTTCATTTTATGTCCAGATTTTTGTTACTTCAGGAAAAAGGAACTTTGTAGAGTTTGAATGAAGTGCAAAAAGAGGCAAGATATCATTTGGTTTGTTTTTGTTTCTCTTTGGAGGTCAGATAAGCTGTCATTTTGCAGGATGTATATTACAGATTTTTTCTGTTGATGTTGATATTGATGTAAATACAAATTTCTATTTAAACACTCTTGGCTCTGGTTCTTTCATTATCTTCTCACTTTGATTATGAGCAGTGATGCATCTGTGCTATTTCCTCAGTCTGACTTGAGAAAATGTTCATATCAACCAGAATATTACATTGACAAAATAATCACTGATCAAACCAAACTAATGAGGACTGCTGCTGCTGTCAGCAGGTTATTGGAAGAAACTAATCCATTCTCTTTTTTTTAGATCTAATATTCTTCTGTCAGAGGAAAAGCTGCTTTGCCTTGATTCTCAATATCACACTGCTTAGTATTTTAATGGCATACAATTGCTTGTTATGAGCTATTGTAAAGCCCCTGCAGTAGGATGCATTAACTTTTGTTTCACTTAAGCAAAAATAACTGAAAGTTGTGATCGTACCCTTTATAAATACTTGAGTAGAGACGTGATACACTGAGACAGTAGTGGAAGAATGATCTTTTATTTTGGTAAAAGTAAGAATACCACATTGTAAATACTCCATTGCAAGTAAAAGTCCTGTGATCTAAATTCAACTTAAAGTAAAAGTACATAAGTATTATAAGTAAATATACTTCAAATATTCAAAGTAAAGTTGCACTGCAGAAAAATGCCCCCTGTGACTGATATATTAAGACATAATTAGGCTGTAAATACTAATCATCAGCAGTAACACTCTACTTGTAGCAGGAGCTAGTTTACTATTTTACTACTTAGTACACAGTTTGATAGTTTTATACACAATTGAGGGTATCAGGCTCCCCCAAAGGGTCACAAGATGAATTTGAGGTATTGTGACATTATTTTTGACGCTGATTTTAAATCTGGGGGTCTCGACTAGGGCAGCTTCATGGGGGGTTCGAGGCCTTCTTGATTTGGGTGCAAGAACACATTTTAAAAATATACAGCAGGCCTTTTTTCTTAGCATTTTATTCCTTTATGTGAAGAAAAGTAAATGAAATTGATATTTCTAAAGGTTAAATTATTTAAGAGATAAACTTGATCACACATGACAAGGGCACAGTGAACACAGACCAAGTGTCAGGGAGAAGAAAACACTGAATTTATCAAAAAAAAAAAAAGACAACCATTATGTATTTATGATTGTTATAAATCAAATATGAAGCATGCAATAGAAATACCTAAATATATATATATATATATATATATATATATATATATATATAAGCAGTATTTAGAATGAGGACTAATTTAAGTACTTTATACACTGTTGGGTAATTTGCTAACAATTCATAATTTTTTATTTAATCATTATGTCTTTAATGTAAATTAAGGTAATACAACTGTTACATGGAAATAATGTAGTAGACATTACAATACTTCTCTATGAAATGTAGAGAGTAAAGGTGGAGTATAAGTACGAAATAACATTACTTGGAAATACTTTCGTAAAGTCAAAATTGTAGTTTGTAACAACAGACCTTTTTTAAGGCAGTGTTGACCTGCTATAGGAGGATAAACACAGGTGTTACCAACGACACTCATTAAGTAAGCGAGAATATTAATTAGCATCACTGGTAACACCTGTGTTTTGAACTGAATTCCCCACAAGCATTTTATGTCACCAAGAAAAGAAAAGACATAGCAGTACTGAAACAGATTTTTTTTCATGCCAGTTTTACCAGCAGGCGGCGCTGTTGTCCACTAATGTCCACCTCCACACAGCAGATAACGGAGCCTTTTGTCCTGCGGGAGGCTGCAGTTCATTTCATGCTCGCAAGAGGGCGCTGACTACAAGAGAGATACAGGAAGGGGCCATGATTCCTGTTTATAGACTGAGGATTTAAAATAATAATAATAATTAGGAATGAAGCAAATATAAAGCCCAACACGAAGGTCTAATTGGATTTAATGGTAATAAAAGATCGAGAAGAGACTTATTATGGAGACCACAATAGCCTGCTGCTCATTTTCTCCACGGCTCCACCACATTACGTAAGAGGGATTTATATCTGCCATATAGATAATTATAAGTAATTAAAAATTCAGAGAGGAAACGCTATAAATGATTTTCAGGATACAAGAGAAACATTCATATTGTATATGTTTAACATTCAAACGCCTGTGGACACTTCTCTAACAGCTCAAACATTGTTGGTTAAAAAAAGAAAAAAAAAATAAGTGTATATATTAATAGTAAATTTATAACATACGACTGTACTGTGGGAATCTCTACCCGACAGCAACTCTCTCCCTCTCTCTCTCTCTCTCTGAGTGTTGGCGTGGTTCCCGGCCCATCTGCGGCCTGGCCCGTGGATTACTGTTTGTTAATGTTTCAATCAGCTGTGTGTTGAGGAATGTGGAGCTATTTAACCTGAACTTCCCCAGGTGTGCCGAGGCGCCGCTCAGTCTGGGCCCCGCCGCCCTCCCCTGCCCTTGGCACAAAGCTATCACACAAACACAATCACACACTGGCCACGCCGGGGCTGCAGCTGTGCGCATCGCACCGCAGGGAAATGGGAAAAACATTGCACCAGGGAGACAGAATAAATCTTATAACGAATCGCCTCGCCAAAGCCAGTTTAACCCCTGCGGTGCCGACAGAGGCGGCTGATTTACACGATAACATATTGAAACACCACATTTAAATGTTTTTTTTATGGAGTGATCAAACTTTTTTCTTGTTCATTTCATTTTTCTCTCCTTATAAACCATCTTACATCACTTTATTTTGTCAGCAATTTGTTAAAAAACTCAGAATCTTAAATCTTCTTGAAAGTAATACATTTATTCTGTCTGTGGTCATTTTATTTCATTTTTGAATTTATTTTTTATCTTCATTTCTATCTATAGCTGATTCCATTTGTAAAGATCTTCTGACTTGACGATTTTAAAGTGAGACTTCCTCTTGTAATGTGATACGCTAATGACCCATAGAGAGGCAAATTACCAATTTAACTGCCTATGAGCCATTATGTTGACCACCAGCTTTGGTTTTATGTTACCTGAATGACTTAACAGCTTCTTCTAGGTGTAGCACTTTTTATAGTGACAACCACTTTACACTCCCCAAGCAACAAGATAAGCTTTATGAGAGGGCCTGCTATTAATCTCAGCCATAATCAGGCTATAACAGCCCATAATAACCACCAAAGTGTCATGTTTCACAACTATTCTTCTAGTTTGCGTAAAGAAATCAACACTGAAACTTCCCAAGTGTATGAAATGGCACCTTATTTCTTTATATCTCTCACACACAAACACACAATGACACACAAGAGTTCTTGTTCAAAAATAATTGTCTTGTTTTAATAAAAACACCAATAAGGTACATTGTAAGAAAACAATATCTTCACATAATGTGGCATTGTAATATACAATACAGTTTGTCGCTCAGGAATCTGAGAAATGTACATTTTTCTTTTACAAAATGTTGAAATTCTCTATATGGTTTACACAAGATACAAAGAGCGTAACAACAGAAACTTTCTTTAGAAACTCTACAAGCAACAAGCGACGCCTGTTGCACTGAACTTGTCTTGGTCCCCCGGCTAACCCAGTCTATATCTGGACACCACCGGTCTTCTTCTTCTTCTCTCAGGACCCTCTGATGAATCGAGAGCCCTGAGTGATAGAGACAGAGAGATCCTCGCCGGCTGAATGGGGAGGATGTCCACACAACGTTTGTTTTTCTAGCATTTGGGAGTTCGAAACGTCCCTACACAGTTCAAGGTTTTTTATCGATGTGTTCAGTCACACCAGGTAGCCTTGTTCGTTCTTCTTGGTGGTGCTCGCTGTCGGGTGATGATGGCGCGATGCTCCAGGAGTTCTTAACGGCACATAATCCTGTCATCTGAGCATCCATTCTGCAGGGAAAGAAGAGATAGTTGATTAGTACATTTGCGTTACATGGCTATTAAGAAAATCGGTGCGTAAAACAGACTTTTACGCACGGATTTTGCAACTTTACGCACGCGTACTGACGCCTAAAATAGCTTACAGTAATGCATTCAGCTCTATATGACACGGAGATGATCTCAGATGTACTCTGTAGTACATGTGATGAGATATTTACCTCAACTGTGATGCTGGCGAGCTCTGCGTTCAGCGTGGTCAGTGGGGTGCGGGGGACGCTGCTGACGGACAGCTGGCGGCTCTTCTCCGGCTCGTCCAGCTCGACCTGCAAGTCCCAGATGTAGTCGATGACGTGCTGCAGGATCTCCACCTTGCTGGCCTTCTTGTTGGTGGGCAGGGTGGGCACCAGCTCCTTCAGCTTGCTGTAGCAGCTGTTCATGTCCTGGAGGAATGCGCTCATCTTCTCGTCCAGCAGCGGGATCTTGCATTTGGAAATGGTCAGGCTCTGGTCGGACAGGCAGCGCACCATGTCCTCGCCGCCGACCTTGCTCTTCAGGGCGCAGGTAGATCCGACAACCTTCATGTTGGTGGGTGTACGAGGTGTAGTTTCCAAAGATGATGAAGGAAAAAAAAAAGTTTGGTTCTACTCCTCTTGGAGATGTTGGCAAGGCAATGTTGACAGTTTGCAACATCCACATGGGCAAACCTCCACAGCTTTATAGCGGAGCAGCAGCCGGGGGCGTGCCGGAGTCGTCCTGTTTGAAGACAGACAGCCAATGAGACACTCGCGTTTGTATTGGTAGGTCGGTCCACAACGGCGCCCTCAGCCAATGAGCGCGCTCGCCTGGTTATCGGGATTTACAATCTGTTTGAGGGATGGCGTTACAAATGGAAACAAATGTGTGTCTTTTATGGGTAATATGTGGGAATCCAGCTGTCCATGGCTTGGGGACTCTGCAGGTGTAGATTGCCTGGGGACAGTCGAGGGGTGGTGAATGCTTGGGTATGTGCTGTGAGAATGTGTGTGGGATGGGACGGGATGAATAGGATGAATGGTTAATGATAATTAGGCTGCCACAGTGCCCTAGATTTGCCGCTCACACTGCAGATGTGGATGACAATAGTACAGTAAAGTAAGACAATTGATAGAGACAGAGTGGCCAAACAAGTGTGGGAACAGATTCACTTTTTGTTAACTTTTAATTACTTCGGGATGATGAAGTTTGTTTGGAATAAACTGTGTGGAATGCAACCCCTAAAAAATGATTGAATATATCAGATCACTAGTGTAACAACATCACTATCTGAGGGCAGATTGTTGGTTGGTTCAGAAAATATGCTGCACAGTCACTCCAGGGTGCGTCAAATTTAAGCACTTTTCAAGAATCATGAATTATATTAAAATAATTATTTCACTCACTTTTCACATGACATCAGGTGTTATTGTGCTATGAACAAAATTCTGTTTTGTTATAACATTCATGAGGGTGACAAATTACATGAATACACAACAAAGATTCATATTTCAAAATGTGTCACCTGTCTGTAAGTAGTCTTTGCATCCTATTCAACCTGGCCAACTTTATTTCTTAAGATAAAATGCAAACTATTTAGTCAGGTAGTGATTTATTACGAAAGTGAGTCAGTTACAATTTTAAGCACTTTATCCAACATCAAAGCACTTTTCAAACCTTGAAAACAGTGTTCCCAGAACCTGTACTTTCTTGGAAGTTTATGGTAAATTGTGCACTAGTATACTTTTGAAAATGCTTATTAAATTGCAAGTAGTTGCAGTCTTAAGTTAGGTTATTTAAAGCCAGTGTACTTTGAAAAAATAACAAAAACAATGTCAAGGTTTCATTTTTAGTCATCAAGCATGAATATTAGTATATACAGAGCCATGCAATTTAAAGGTGAAATAAGTGAGATTTGTCCGAGTTGTTCTTAAACGCACCAGCTGTGATGTGTTTTTGTTTTTGTTTTGTTTATTTTCACTTTTTTGTTCCACTTTTGCACATAAAAGTTAACTACACACATTAAAATTGTGCTTTTCTATAATTTAATTACAAATATGTAAAATAGTTGTTCCAAAATAGCAAAGTTAATTAATCATTTACACAGTTGCAGTATACTGATGATTAGTCTGACTGCATGTACACTCAGGTATGTTAAAGTGTACTGAACGTAATATTTTTCAGCAGGGTTTATGTGAGTGCACAGTGTGATCATCATCGTCATCATCATCATCAGCAGCAGCACCAGCTCCACAGATTCCTTCACATGTTCCTGCAGTGTGTGTTCAGCTCTCTCTCTCTCTCTCTCTCTCTCTCTCTCCCTCTCTCTCTCTCTCCCTCTCTCTGCACACTCAGATCGCATCGCTCTGTTCTGAATCTTCCCCCCAGATTGTCCAAACAAGCCCGAGCAGACTGGCAGGCGCCAGCGCGCTGACGTCACCCATTCATCCGAGCCTTGACGCCTGTCAGCCTGGCGCCGCTCGGGCGGTCTCCATGGAGACGTCAAACAAGAGAGCTCGCGCTCCGTACTCCTCCATTCACCTGCGTGGCGCGCGGAGCCCTGAGAACAAACCGGCTCCGGAGCTTTTTGTCCCTCATTTATCACCTTAAAGAGCAGCGGGAGGAGATCACCGCCCCGCACCTGCACAGGAGGAGGAGGAGGAGGAGGAAGGCTCGGCTCGGCGTCATGTTGTTCCACCGCATTTTAACACCAAATAACTGCTGCATTCCTCCACACAGACCACTGACGACTGTGCCTCTAATGTGTTATAAAAACTCAATTTCCAGCATTTTAGTTTATTTGTTGGAATTAAGTTTGAACATAATGTATTATGTCATACATTGCATAGACTAGATCTTGCATTAAACAATATTTAAGAAAAAACAAATATCCTACATAAAAAATGTATGTATGTATGTATGTAAAGTAATTAATAATTAATGTCCTGATTTATTACTACTTAAAAAATATATTTTCTAAAACTCAGTTATGTAGCTTAAAATTCCTGCATTCAAAGGTAAAAGTACTGTATGATCAGAAAAGGAAAGTATCAAAAGTTAAAAGTATATATTAACCAAGAGAGTGGTCCTTGCAAGTGTCATATTGTTGTATATGATGTTATTCGATTATTGTTAATGATCTATTAACTTGTAGCATGTATTTTAATATTGTAGCTGGTCAATGTGAGTCTATTACTAAAAATTTCTATCCTGATTTTAGGCAGGTTTAGTAACAATACATCAAATTATATAAGTGATAATGTTTTACATGGGAAATCAGCAGTGGTAAAGGAAGTGTTTACATTCTTTAATTAAGTAAATGTACTGTAATAGCAGTAAGTGAAAGTTGTAAAGTAACCAAAACTTTAAGATACATACAGTGGAGTACAATACTAAATACAATACTTACCTCTGAGATGTAGTGGAATAGACATAAAGCTGCATAAATCAGCTAATTGCAGTTATGGAATATATGTTGCAGAGTAAAAAGTACAGTATTTTCCCTCTGAAATGTAATGAAGTATAAAAGAAATAATCAGGTTGAAGTTCATAACTTAAATAAATGTATTTAGTTACATTCCACCTCTGTATAATACCAAATGCTTACAAATAGCTATTTTAGCTCTGCAACTTATGGTTGTTTATATATACATACTTTTGCAAATGTCAGATTTTGTTCAGAGCATTATTATCACTATATTATTGCTATCGTAGTTATGCACAAACTGATGTGATGCAGTTTTGTTTTTTTAAAAAAGTCTTAAATTAATTTGCCTCATCTTGAAGGAATTAAAAGCAGCTTTTTCTCTTCAGATTTTACTACAAATGCTATTTAAAGAGCCACTGCTTTTATCTGCACAGATGTTCCACCAGACCAAAGATAACGTCTGCATTGCTGTGCTGTTGTGTAACAAAGTTAACTACCACCGGGACTGTTTCTTCTAGCAGTTGCAGTAGCCTGTAAAAACTTTTTAAAAACTTTCTTTCTTTCCCTTTTTTTTTTTTTTTTTTTTTTTTTTGCCCTCTGTCCTAGGTCGCAGCTGACAGGGCGGAGGGAGGGCCGGGTGGGCAGAACAATGGGAGTGCGGTGCAGGGATTGTGGGAGAGAATCTAGGCTGGAGCCACAGTGTCTGGAGCGCCCCTCCACTCCCCTCATCCAGCTTTTGTTCAGCTGCAAAAGCTATCAGCACTTCCTACTGACACCAACAATAACTCCACACAGCTGGGCCCTTTTTAGCCTGTTTACAGCACATCAAGGCGAGGGGAGAGAGAAGACAGAGGGAAGAGGCAGAGGAGGGGAAAGAAAAGTGAAACATATTAGCTCCTGATTTTAACTGACAGAATGGCAGTGCCCTCAGCTCCCCTTCCTCCTCCTTCACCACTGCTGACACACAGTTCATTTCCCAGCGGACTCTTTACATGTGAGCCGATTATCACTTGGTGTTTTATTCCTATGACGGGCTACTGTTTGTGTCAGGACTGTTGCAACATCCCGCATCCATCAAACAGCAGAAAGGCAACACTTGACTCTTTTTTTCAGGACACTGTGTATCTTGGCTATATTTGTACCATTTCCCAGTAGCGCTTTTTCAGGATAAATTGTTCCATTTGGTGAAGGGGGGAAACGTTATTAGCTAACACGCCCTCTTTATCGCTCCAGCAAATAGATCTACAAAAGCACACTACAGGAAGTCGCGAGGGGAAAAGTTGGTACAGGGAATTCATTCAGAGGAAATCGGACATTCCAGCAATGCTTTCACACTTTTGCTGCTGTTATTATTACTGTGGGGACAATAAGCAGTGTGTGGACTACTTCCTGAAACACGAAAGTGACCAGTGCACAATAATGGCAAGAGGAGAATAAATGGTTTCTTAGACAGAGAGGATTTGACTTATTGAGATATGTGCAGGAATTTGATTATGAGAGGAGATCACCACATGCAAGTTTTCAACAATTTTTACTCATGTACACACACACACACACACACACACACACACACACACACACACACACACACACACACACACACACACACACACACACACACACACACACAGAGGCCATCTCCTCGCAGCTGTGGGATTAGTTTCCAGTTCCCAGTCTCGCTCTTCCTGTTTGCTTGATAATGATCACACCTGTGTGCAGGTGTGTGGAGAGGCTCATATGGGACTGGCTGGGAGGGGTGAGTGTGGTGTCAGATACAAAAACTTTTACCACACCGCACAACGTCACATCTTTCCTCCATCTGAGTGATGACTGATTGGTGGCACTCAGGACCAAAGACATACACGCGCAGACGCCACACTGATCACTGCCACACGTCAATGTCGGCACCATGTTGGACCAGTTAAGACTGCCCTGTGAACAGATACATGTAAAGTCACTTTGATGCACTTTCAATGTTTTACCATCTACATGGAGTGAGAATAAACTTTTTTTCCCCAACATAACCACATAAAATATAAATTCTGCCAATAGGGGTGTCTCACATTACAACAATAACAAAAAAAACACTTTTGAACAACCGCTGTTGCAGCAGAAAATCTGTCTCATATGACTCAGAAATCAGAAATCACAGTCATGGACAAGGTTAAGTATTACAATTTTATTCAGGTTACAATGAACACAAACACTATCCAACATATCCTGTGTTGTCCTGGAAATTATAGCAACTAGCAACCAGCAAATAGCTAAAAACCTTAAATAAATTATGGATTTCTCTTAGTTTTAACATTGTTGGAAACATTTGTACACAACCTTTACTTTGGCACAGATGTTGAGCAATACAGAGTCAGAGTCAAAAGTGGTTGTGTCTCACTTGAACTATTAGATTAATTTAATCCATATCTGTAAGCTTTTAGAAAATTAGCACAAATACTGACTAAATGAACTGACAGTTTGTATTTGTAAGCATGTGTAACATTTAGTATTTAATCTATGTAGATCATGAACCCTTGATTTAAAAAAAAAAAAAATCACAGGGCAAGCAGCATGAATTTACCATTCTCAGGAGGGTTAGCCTCTGATTGGCTTACCCTGATAGTTGTCCCTCCTCATGCCTAAATCTAATCAACCCAAACACCAAAGGCAATGAGTACTGGCCAATTAGAAGCAGAGTAAGGCGAGTCATGACTTTGCCCACCTGGGGAAAAAAATCAGTATCTGTAGCCCTATGTGAAATAGCCATAGTTCAGTGCCTGATGTCATTTTTCAAGGTAAAATGCACATTTTATTCATTTATTAATCATTTTATTGAGAAGTCTTCTTTTAGTTTTTGTTTAGACACTAACCTTCTCTTTGAGAAGTATTTTTTACCGCAACTCATTAAAAAATAAAAACAAATGTGTTGTGTATATTTGTTTACAGGCCAATCTTACCCTGCCCTGACATACAATCTCAAGGCCAATGTGGCGTCTACATATATATTTCTGTGCTCAGGACTCGTCAGTCACAGATACAAGAGGAGGAAGTTTGTGCTGAATGTGAAAGTTTTGTAAGACTTGTATGTCATGGCAGTGTCTGTGGGTGTGTGTTGTGTGTGTTTCTGCCTGGTGTGTCCCGGCGTGGCCTGCCTGGCACCTCCCTGGGCAGCCCAACCTCTGTAATGACTGAGGACCAGCAGTGGTTGGGAGTCACTTCCTGTGGGAGTCCTGCTTCAGAGATGTGTCATCAGCAGCGCAGACCGGCTGGAGCCTCGCTGCCTGTTGGGTGTTTTTCCTGTGTGCAGGCGGGCAGGGAGCAGACTGGGTGGGTGGATGGATGCCCTTCCCTGAGAGCCAGGGGCAGGTTACTGGAACACTATCTCCATCTGATAGCTGTTGTGCAGAGAAGCTTCACAGAGATCCTTGAAGCCCCACAGGTGTCCTCTGCATTGCGTCCTTGGCCTCGCAGGGACAGCTTGGTCTCTTTCTATCTCTTTCTCCCTCTTGTGTACATGTGTATGTGTGTGTGTGTGTGTGTGTGCATTCACCGGACTCGGCGCTCACCCCTCCTTCACACCCCTGTGGCCATCTCCCTCCGCCTGGTTCCCACACACACTATCAAAGCCCTTTAATGGCTTCTAATTAGCTCCCCATCTGCTGGTGACAGCGCACTGGTGGCATGCTAAAGCACCCATTGAGAGCATCGGCATTGTGCTCTGGAATACTTTCCACTCCAGTGGCAATTGCCTGGAGAGAGAGCTTTAGTTGGGGGTGCTGGGGTGGGGCTGGGTGAGGAGGGGGTGAGAAGGACCAGGAGGAAGAGGAGGAGGGGATGCTGGGTAGTGTTCTCTACAGTCAGGGGCTTGGGGGAGGGCAGGGGTGGAGGGATACACAATAGGAGACAGTGTTACGGCTTGTTGCAAATCTAATAACGCCAGAGTCCCTTTTCTGTCCGCTGGTCATCACCCCCCACCACCACCTTCACTACCACCAGCAGCAACTATTTCACAATCCCTCCTCACCCTTCCCTTGACTTCTTTCATTTTAGTAGCAGTTTGGCGCTGACTTCTCACAGGGGATTGATGGTCGGGTGAGTTAGATTCGACTTTGCGCCGAAGCCACGCTGAAACCAGCAACACAACCTGATGAGGTGCTCCATTGTGCAGAGGAGCCCCATGGCTATTGCTCCCTTCTTGCACCGAACAATAGATGCACCTCTATAGAAACTGTAAATGTAGCCTAATGAGGCCTCTTCATTAGCAGAACCTGTCTATGTGTGAATGTGGCCTGTTTGTCAGATCCTGTGAGGCCTTCTCCTCTCCAGGACTTCCAGCAGGGCGTGGGTCCACTGGTAGCAGAAGGGGAGACCAGCTGTTCTCAGCTGGTAGCCAGAAGATGCCTACAGGGGACAGGCCTGATTGCTGCTGGCCAGCTGCCCCCTGCTGCAGGAGGGAGATAGTCCTGGCTCTGTGTCCACCCTTTGCTTATTTACACCCCCAGACAGCACTGTGGACTGAATGAAGAGAATTCATGATAAATATTTATACACATATATTTTAATGAAGGCATTTAGCTAGACTAATTGAGAATCGGATATCAAATCCAAGCTCTTCACCAACACCACTTGGTGGAGGTGAAAAGGTGAAATGTAACAAATTACTGTGAGAATATTTCAACATTTTAATCAAATCCATAAAAGCAATTAAATCAAACGCTACAGTTTTTTGTTACCATAGAAGAGCATATTTCCATAATGAAGCTTTAACACCTTGTTTCCCCATATTTCATCAGTTTTATTTCTTTTTTTTTATAAATCAATGCTATTGGTCATCCTTTGTCCATGTGTGGGTTTTACGTATATTTAACCAATCAATTGTATTAAAGTGAGATTATGACTAAACCTTCAAACTATTGAACCCAAAACGTCATAACTTAATCCCAGCTTCCTCTTGAATGAAGTTCCCACACATGGGAGAAGTTAGCCATCACAGACTTTCTGGGAGTTTCCTGCTTCAGTTATTTGAAAAATAGGTAAAGTTTTGGATGTTTCTCACACTCTGAGCCAGACATCTCTACTTCAGTAGCACATACATACACTAAACTTTACTGGTTTATTGCCATCTATATTCTGAATGTTTCTGAATGTTTTTACAGATGGGTTTGTACATATACAATTCATATTGTAGCCTAAATTATATAATAATAAAATATATATATTTTCTCATTATTTAAGTGATAAAAGAGGATATCCAAAAGTCCCTCTGTGAACCTGGCTTCATCCAACGTTCAGATTTCTGTTCTGGAAATGTATGCAAATGAGCACATATTTAATTAGATAACGCATCATTGGCATTTTTAATTATAAAATGTCAGAAAACTTGCAATTAAAAAAAAAATAATAATTTAAGTAATGAGCTGGGAAAGTTTCATGGTAATATCTGTTGGTTAAAAATTTCACCCTATTCAGTGTCTTGACTTAACTTCAACATGTTTGGTTAAAGAAACTCATTCTGGTGTTTTTAAGACTCCATGGCAACTGAACGCACCACTTTGAAATGACAAGCAAGCCATGTATTTGTGTGCACTTGTGTGTGTATGAGACGAATGGTCTGTCACCTAACCTCTCTCTCCATCCCACACGCACACACACACACACACACACACACACTCACACACTCACAAACAATCCCGCACATCCCCACAGCTGCACAGAGGCGTCCAGTCAGCACGGCCAGGGGACATGGGAGCCAAAGCCCAAAGATGGAGCATGGACAGTGGCAGCTGGGGAGCTGACAAAGCCCCATTCAGAGGGCCCGGGCCTGGGGACAATGGCTGGGCCAGGCTGAGCCCTCTCCTCCACTCTTCCACCCAAAGATTAATACTTCAGATGGGCTTCCCAGTGGCAGGCAGGGCTAAAAGGAGAGCCCTCCTGTTTGTCACTGGGCATTGTGCGAGTCGCCTGAGAACCAACCTCTTGGATGAGCTTGACAAATGAGAGCCGCCATTGACAGTGAACAGATTGGTCCTGCCACTTTTGTTTTGATTGTGGAGCGGGTATAATCAAGTTATTTGGGCCTCGGGGAGTTTTTGTTTCTCCCTCCTGATGCTCTTGACACCAAAGTCCCACCTTAACAGTCCCTGCTGGCTCAGCTGTGATCTGAGCCTGGTCAAGTTTCCCCTCCTGTTTGTTGTTTCTATTTATCAGAGCTGTATAGAGGGCACAGCAGCAAGAGGAAGTTAATTTACTTGGGTGTGGGAATCTGGCTATCTATTCATGTGGCCTACAGAAGGCAGTGCAGGTGCAACAGGTGTAGGTGTGTGTACTCTTGTCACAGTCAATAGGGCTACAGTGGAGTTATTGTTATGTTTTCTATGCAGATGTCCCCTGTACACCTGACCTGATTAATGTTAAAAGAATAGCTCAGCCGGGGGACTACAGTAACCAGAGACCCTGTTAGGTAAGGGTTGGGGTATAAACACAAGCGGCTCGGGTGTAACCCCTCCCTCCCTAACCTTTTTCTCAGTAATGCTGCGAGGTGAGTGCAGCGCAGGTGTTTAGCCCCCAGCAAGGCAGCATTTCAGGTTAAACTGTAGGAACGCTGCCCCGCCTTTACACCGGGAAACTAGAAGTGGCCACAGAGTACACAGCGTCACACCTGCACACCTGTGTTTTGCTACTGTGATCACATCACATGATTTCACAGCAGGAAATATTTCACCACTGAAACTTGACAGAGAAGAGAGCGCTCATTCACTTGGTATTTTATATGCAAATAGGCACCACAGTTAAAATTAAACTTCCCCAGAATTAATTTCCCCTCGCTGCTCGATCTTTGACTGTGGTGGAAGTAGCGAATTGAAACTATGACCATTAATTGATTTTTTTGGGGATACTTATACTTTTATGAGTTTTTTTTTTCAAGAATTTAATTTTAGTTACTTAAGTATGCATTACACTATGTAATATACTTCACTCACTTCACTCCAATCTTAAATCTGAGTAGGCCTGCAGTTTGATTTAATATACAGACCTTGATCTGCATTTTTGTAGCCAATAAGGCTATTCTCTCACAAACAGGCCATGAACAGATTGACATACTGTTGACAAAAAACCAGGTTTAGAGAGGCTGTGATTCTGACCACTGTCCAGAGTTAGAGAAACAGAAACCCCTTTAGATTGAATGATATGATAAAAATTGATAATGCATTGAAAATCAATTGATCAAGTAGCTGGGACCAGGTTGCACCAACAAATATGAATTTAAGTTCTAATCAGAGTTTAGCAAGACTAGGTTTAAAATATGTCCAGATTTATGAAGAAGCAGAGCTCTGGTGCACAATTAAAAACTAATCTCCATTTAGTAAATCCAGATTAAAATTAAATTCAGTTCAATACATAGAGACGCTTGCTTAAAATAAATTAATAAACATTTTGATTGCTGTCGAGACCTAGTAATGAAAAGTTGAGGGAAACTGTAAACTTTCAGCTGCTCTGTATTCCTAAACAAAACATTATATTGCTTGCAAGCTAGCCAAACAGTAAAAAAAAAAAAAAAAAAGTTAAGATTGTTTTCTAGCTAGATAAAATGTTAAAATATTACATTGCTTGCTACCTAGTTGAAAAGGTAACACTGGATTACAGTTTAAATTGGAGTTTAAAGTTTTGGTGCAACAGAGATAAATTTAATCGAGGTTTAGAGTAAAAACTAGAGGTTTAAATAGTTTTAAAATACTTAAATAGGTTTAAGTAGTTTTAAAGTTTTAAGTTAAAGTGAAACCATCATTTCATTGGAGTTTTAAATTCAATTAGCTGAATGTTTTTTGAGAAGAATACTTTGTATTTTTACTTAAGTATTTTTAATCACCAGTGGCTTTACATGCAGCTGATGAACATTTCATTAAAGTAACTACTTTTACTTGAGTACTGAGTTTCCTACTACTGCTGTTTGGTAAAGCAGTAGTTGAGTACTTGTGTTCATGTGTTGTGGCTACAATAAGGGAGGCCTGGGACCATCTGCCCTCTCTGTCCCGGTGTTATTGCTGTGCATCGACCAGCCATTCTCACGATAAAGGAATGTGCCCTTCTTGTAAATATACATCGACCCCCTTGAAGTGCCACAGGCGCCCATTCCCTTCCCTCATTCCCTCCCATCCCTCCTCTCACGCCTCGCCCGGGTGTCCCCTCATCCTACCCCAGTCTCTCCATCGGCCTCTCATCCAGCCCCCCCCCCAAGGTTCTTCTCCTGCCAGTTCCCTCACTCAGCTGCCCAGGGAAGATCCTCCCCTGGTTCCCACGTAGAATTGAGAGACACGCAGCCACAAGACAAGCGCCCTGCTTTTCACCCAGGGCCCACTTCCAGGAATCTGCTTGTGTGAAACTTCGACGCAGCAGAAGGTGCCCTACTTTTAAACTTCATTCTTCTCCCTGGGATTGTTTCAGGGCTTCAACAAAAGGGGAAAGAGCCTGTGTGAGGGTCAGCAGGGATGTGTGCGTATGTGCATCTAGGTTACACCGGGGTGCATGTGTTCGCGTGCACGCCCGTGTTGATGCGACAGTGTGTATGCGTGTGTGCACGTGAGGGGAGGGCTGGAGGATTATAAAGAGGAAGTGAATGGGAAGTACACACTCAGTGACAAAATAAGAGGGAGACATTCCTTTGCTGCCCCTCCCCTCCTCCTCCTCCCCGCTCCCTCTTTCTCTCCTCTCCCTCCGCCGTGGCAGGGCCCTGGGAAAATCAAACAGGTGGTTTGGGCCTGGCAGGAAAGCTGGCTGGGCCCGGGGTGGGCAGGCCTACAGGCTGCTGGGGGCTATCAAAAGCTCTTAGGCCCAGCTTTAGGCCAGCACTCTGAATGGCCCCGGGCTTCATTATCATGTGAATTCTGGGAACTGCCCCGGGCCCCCAGTAACACCAGTGAGCTGCCCATATGGCGTTCGCTTGGCAACTAGGGAGACCCAGCACCCCCCCCCTCTCCCCTTCTCCTTTCCAGTTCTACTCCTCCATTCCAGCACTCCTGATATCAAAGGAGGACAAGGAGGAGAGGGAGGCAGAGGCCCAGAGCCCCCCTCAGCCCCAGCCCTCTCCTGGGGGGGCTCCTGGACCACACAGAGCAGCACTGGACAGTCCTTAGGGACCCTGGATAACACTACTGCCCTACAGGGCACTACAGATAGCCCCACTCTGGGTGGATTTAGCCACTGAATTAGCATTAAAGACACATTCTAAAGCTGTCAATTTAGCATCAGAGCGAGAGCTTTGACAGATAAAGATGTCGGCAGCCTCTCCACTTCAGGAGGGTGCTCCTAATCAGCTGCCCTCCCTCCATCATACCATTTCTCCCAGAGGATATGTGAGATTGTGGGTGAGGTCCCTCTGAAAGATCACTGATAAGTAGGGGTGGGCAGATCGATCGGATCCTGGTTTTAGCATCAATACTAGGATCGATACCAAAAGAACAGATCCTTCACATGTTAGATGATGCTGATGATGACATGTTATGCTGTAAGGACTCAAAATGGTATAAATAGGAATAGGACAGCACTTTGCGATACATGATGTTACCTTAATGACCCCGAATCATGTTGTGCACAATTGTGGGTTGGGACAGACATATGCTAGACAGCTGCTATCCCTTTCACATGTCACTTTTACAGGAAATGCTGCTGTGACCAGACCCTTTGTGAGTAGGGCTGTCACAGTCTCAGATTTTCACTACACAGTTATCATGACCAAAATGACTCACAATAATGATGTAATCACAATATCTATAGAATTTTAAGAAAAAAGTGTTAGTCAAATTCATCATTAACTTTCATTAACTCTCTTTTTTGGCAAATAAATTACAGAAAAACATGAGTGCAGGGTGGTTGAGAGAGTATCTGTAACTAGGGCTGGACAATATATTGATATTATGTCAGTATTGTGAGACTAGATATCATTTTAAAGATTAGATTATTATATTGTGACATCGCCTAATCTTTTTATGGTTTTAAAGGCTGCATTACAAAAGAGTGATGTAATTTCCTGAACTTACCAAATTGTTGCATTATTTGCCTTTACCCACTTAATCATTATATTCACACTACTAATGATTATTTATCAAAAATCTCATTGTGTTAAAGTGTTGTGAAAGCGTCATACATACAATATTGCTGCAAAAATATTGTGATATTTGATTTTGTCCAACAAAACATCCAGCTCTATATGTAACCATAACTGTACAAAAGTGCAGATAAAGCAAGAACAGAAAGAAACAGAAATGAATTGTATATGAAGTAACAATATGATCATATTAACACGATATCAGTATCAGTTATCGTCAACACTTGTATAACCTTTCATTATTTTCTATGCAGTAAGTACAGCAGTATGCTGTAGGTGTCCTGGCCCCACGCAGCCCCCTGTAAGAATTCTAGATACATAAGCATTGACATAAAAATCCCACTGAGATCCCTCTGAAGTAAATAACCTTGTGAGTCATCTGATTTTCCTGGATGAGGATGAGGACACTTCTACAGAGGAGATGTCACTTAACAACAGAGCGGGAATGAAGCTCCAGCTGCTGCAGTCAGCCACCTGCGCTACAGTGCAGCAGGGGGAGGAGGACAAGGAGGAGGAAGTGTGTGAGCGATGTGTGTTATATGTGCCACATGATCTCATGCTGATGAAGAGACATTGGATGGCTCCGGCATTGTTCATTGTGATTACTGAGGTGTACGTCTCTATGTGTGTGTGCGTGTGTGTGTGCATGGGACTGGGGTGTGTGATCGTATTTAGCATATGTGGATAATCGAGTCAGCTTACTTCACTGCTTGCACCTGTGATAAAGAGGGCGAGATATGGAAAACACAAGAGAGACAAACAGGGAGGGAGGAGTGTGTGAGCTGAGCCGAAAGTGTGATCTGACTTCTGAGGAACTCTACTGGTGATTCATGCTGTTACACATGGAGCAATTCACTCCCTCCACAGCTGTGCGGGCCACATGCGCAATATGATTTCACAACATCTTCCCTGTCCTTGGAAATTCCTTTTTTTCATACGGCGCCTTCACCCCCTTCCCTCCTGTCAGTGTGCTGGCGGTGTTACCCTGACTGAGAGGCAGGTGCACGACTTAGTCATTCTTCTCTTCCCCGAATGCTTCACCGAGGTTTTAGTCAGCCCAAAAAGCCCTGTCAGAGTCATGTGTTTATCAGACAGAAGGCTCCACAGTGGTGCTGCTTCTGGTGGTGTTGTTATCACTCGGCTTAGCCCTCCTTCTCCCTTCATGGTCGGAACAGCCAGATGGAAGCAAAACAGTCCCTGAAACTCAAGTGACTCAGCATTTCTAGGTTTCGGCCCCTGCTTTTTGCCCTACAGTGCGTGTTTATTTATCTTTACTGTATCACACTCTCTTTCTAGGATTCGATCCACTCCACATCCAGTTGTGCGACCCAGCTGGGTGGGATCTCAGACCCAGGATGACGTGTGTTCGGGCTGTGATTCATCCCACAGCTGCCCCCCTGACCGGCTCCAGCTCTGCAGGAGCAACGTTCAGACTGTTTACAACAAACTCATTATTTATAGCCATAAAAAAACTAACACCACGTTCACATTTGGAGGCCACAATGATGACAATAGACCTTTTCACAGCAATATGAAACAGTAAACACGGGTGTTACCAGGGATACTAACTGAATGTACAATATGTAAATTCTGCCTGTGGGTGTGTGGCTCACTTTAGAACAATAACAAACAACATAGTTTGATGACATAGTGCAGGAGCAAGGGATCATGGGGGTTGTTGTCTTCACTGTTAACATGCTAAGTTCAGTAGATATCAGTGCAACAGTACACAGATGTCAAAACTGATATTTCTTCACATTCTGTTTATAATTTTATTTAGCTTTAAATGTTTCAAACTAAAATTCTGGCGTCATCAGACTGAGGTAACTATGTACATGATTACTTTCTGTAAACTGATATTGAAGATCTGCTCTGAAGGGTCTCTCTCACATGAAAACAAGGACAAAAATCAGAATTTGATGGCATTGTCAAGCAGGATGAGATCATGCTCCTGAAGAAGTTGTTTTCTTTGCTTTTAAACATTACAGATGAAAATCTATCTGACGTGACTCAGGCAGAAATCATGTTCATGGATGAGGTCATTTTAAAGTTTTATTCATGTAATGTTTAGTCACGTGTCACTCTCTGGTGTATCCCATGTTTTCCCTGAAGTTATAGTAACTAGCAACGTGCTAGAAACGACTAGCTGGAAATGCATTGCAACCATGAATACATTTCTCTGCCTTTTAAGATTGTTGGAAACATTTGGGATGATGTAAGCACACAACTGTACAAAATATATAACATATGGCTGGTGTTTGTAGACGTTTTAATGTGGAAATGTTATATATGATAGTTTTAAGGTCCCATTCAGCTTAGGGAAGCACAACCTTCCTGTGTGCACCCTGACTCTGTTTGACCTGCATGTAAAGGAACCTTAATTAGTATCACTGGTAACACCTGTGTTTACTCTATATACAATTTCATGTCAAAATGGCTGCTGTGAAAAAGGTCTGTTATCCAGGCAACATGATTGTTCAGGTCTGGATAGATTAGGTTGCGCTCACCTAAGACTTGGCATCTGCAAGGGTTGATTTTTTTATTTTTATTTTATTTATTTTTTTTGCAGTCATTCATTGGTAATATGCTTCAGTGTGTAAACTAAGTATCATTCAGATAAAATAAGCACTTCTACCCAGATTCCATAGCATTTTTAATTGCAAAAGCTAATAAATTATATTCATTTTTCACATGACATGTCTGTTTGTGAAGCCTTCATACCGTGACTGCAATAGTAATACACAGACTTCACTTTATTCAACTGATCTACTGTCATCCATGATACGGGAAGTCTGGTTTTTCTCTGAATGTCTCCCTCGTAAAAATCATATCAACTAGCAATAAAACCTTCTCAGTGCTTTAAAGAGAAAGATTGCTGCTTTTGGTTTGTGAAACTTTTACTAGTAATCAAGAAGCATTTACTGTGTTTCCTGACACAATGGTTACTTTGTGTACTGCATGTGGGAACACAGTTTAAACTCAAACCTGTTTAACAGTTGAATGACACTGACCTCCAAATTGTTTACAGACCTTTTTTTTTTTTTTTGAAAAAACTAATCATGAGAAAGGGAAGATTATTTGGGGTGGTTGATTAGCACTGAGCTGTGTGACTGACTTCATAATACATGATAAGATAACAGTGATAATAGTGAGGCCTGTGACATGATTGTGAACCTTAACTTGTCGTCCTTGTATATTCTCTGCAACTCATTTCTCTCACAGAGCACCGTAAAATCATGATGATGACTGCAATTTTGGACCACAATACATTTTTCACCATTACCTGGAATGTGTCCATGTCACTGAACATTGAATGCTGAGATCAAATGTCAGCACAGATCTCTGATCTCTAATCTCTGAAAATTTTGCAGATTGTAGACATGTATGTAGCTTGTGTTTAGACAGTCCTGTAACATTAGAGAATATTTGAGTCTTCTTTTATTAAAAAATTCTGTAGCAACACATCTGTATTTGTCACAGTAAGATGTTGGTATTGAGTTGGTATCTGTATCTGAACTTACAGGGACAGTGTGTAAGATTTGGATACCTGTTGAAGGTCACCCTATACTCATAGCTGTAGCTTTTTACTGGGGCTTTTCCACTGGTACTTTCTAACTCCAGGACAGAAAGAAAAGGGTTTTTAAAGGTCTCTGTGTCTTCAGCTCTTAGTGCTTTGTAGTTTCTATCTGAATCTTTGTGGGTTGAAGTTTAGTTTCTCTTCTGTATTGTTGTTTCTTCTATAGGTATCTGCATTAATTTACTCTGTCATGTTTCCTTTTAGCTGATAGGAGTCGTGTTAAGTTAGTGCCTGGTAGCTCAAATGGTTGGTCCATGGTACATTCACTCATCTTCAGGTAAAAGATACACCTTTAAGCAGGTAGGCTGTTTAGTGGAAATGCATGTCACTGCTGTGCTGAGCTGACGCGCCGATTCCAACCAAGTCAAGCCAAGTCAAGTTTTCTGACTTCCTTTATCACTCTCTGATGTGTCCCCAGAAGTTATTGCAACTAGCAAACAGCTGTCAGGAACCACACCGTTACCTTGATAAAATGACAGATTACTCTGTTAGTGCACAACTCAACAAAAAGTATAACACATCCAGCGGTTTTAGACATTTTAATGGGGAAATATTACATATTTACATCGTGTAGCTTTCAATAACATCATAAGGTGAGCTCATGTTCCAGTGTCACATCAGTTAGCCAGGTGGTGTCTTTATAACCTGTTTAATATAGATACATTGTAAATGTTAAGACCTATATTTATTGTTTCATGAAGCATTTCAGTTCCTAATCCCCCTCTCCACCCAACCACCCACACACACATATACACCTCTTATCCCCCTTCGCGCCAAAAGAGCCACCAGGAGAAACTGAAAGGAAAGAGAATGGGCCTTCGAATGGCGAGGAATGAGAGTCGAGGAACAAGTGAGTGAGTTAGAGAATGAGAAAATGAGAGGGAGAGACAGCATGGATTCTTTTCTTTGGGGCCTTAAAGACATGTTTCCCTCAGATGTTGGCTCTTCTTCAGATGCTAATGGTTCACTCTTATTCCCAAGCTGGGCCTTAGCATAACAATGCAGTGGAAGTGAAAGAGCTAAACCTCTGCTTTCTTTAAGAAGCCAAAGCTGGGCTTTTCTTGTGGACTAATGCCCCTCTCCCTCTTTGTGCTCCCAGTGAAAGGACTGAGGAACGCAAAGGCAAGGTGATCACAGAGTTTACTGAAAATGAGACTGAAACAACACACGGGCCTGCCCGGGCCGAAATTGCATTGGTGAAGTCATTGTAAGCCAGCAGAAATGACCAAATATAGAGCAGCGAGTTAGCTGGCCCTCAGCCAGAGTGCTCAATCTCTGGAGTATGATGACAGCAGTCATTTTGAATATTATCAACTTTTGCTTTTAAAGCTGTGCTGAATTATGTCTGTTGGAAGACTCCAACCCAAATGTTATGACTGTGCGTCCCGTGCTGACTCCGAGACGCCAGAGTCCCATCTGAAAAGCAGTTGCAAGCCTTAAGGGTTTTTGGATGAACTGCGGTCTGACCTTGACGCGGCCCTAGTAGATACTGCGGTGAGGCCCTGATAGCCTCTGATAGCGAGAGGAGAACATATGGCTGCCTGCTTTATCATTCATCCAGGAGGAATGAATAGGATGAAAGTTAAAGGACATGCTGGAGTACACAGAGACACTGTACGGGTCACACTGGCATGCGTCGTCGAGACATGATGACTTCATCTTATCCGTGTTTGTGGGGAGTCATACTGTTCCTTCTTATTACATGTCATTCAATTTTCTGCCTTTCTGACAAAGTGGTTCTTAGAAATCTGGAGAGATCTCACAGGGCACATTTTGAGATGTGGTTTCAAGGCTGGCTGGCATTTTACGACTGCATGTTTATGACATAGGCGCACATAAAAATACTGTATGCCAAAAATATACATACATGGAAGGGAATTCATGCTTTTAAAAGGAGCTATCTGCAGTTTTGTTAACAATTAATACTACAATGGGAATGATATAATAGGTCAAATAAATTGTATTGAGTCCATGCAGTGTCACATCAGCAAGGACTAGAATACTAAAGGTGGAATGAAGTTGATGCTTTGCAAGTCCTAGACTTTGTGCATTCTACACCAAATGTAATGCAATTTAAACAACAGGTGGGACTGAGTCATTGATTTGCAGGCCCAAAGTCAAGACCTACAAGTCCCAAATCAAGTCCCAATCCTTAAAGTTTTGAGTCACGAACAAGTCATAATGTGCTCTTCATCAAATGTAATGCCATTTTAACAACAGAGCATCTACTTACTGTTCTTTGTATAACTTTAAATGTCAAACAAAGTTGGAAGTTGGTCTGGACTACTGTAGAAACATGGCTGAGCAGCATGGCAGTCTAGGTCGAAGTGGACTCAGTCCCTCTGTAGGTATAAACTATTACAGTTCACAGTTCTTATTTTAAAGTGATTATAGTCTAATGAAATATAGTTGTGAATAATATTTCTACCAAATCTTACACACTGAACCTGTAAAGGTACTAAAGACATACATACATACAGTGTAGTTAGAGATAAAACAGAAGAAAGACTTGGTATGTAGACAATAATACTGGAGTAAATGTCTAGAGAACAGCAACTGATATGAGTTTAAAGGCACCACCACATAAAGTGACGTGTGAACTCTAAGAAATCCAAATGAGGCTTCATCTGTTGGCCCTCGGGCCTCACGGTGACAATAGCTTACTAAGTACCCCCCAATTACCAGGTTTTAACCCATTAACACCACTGACGCGCTCTCTCTAGTTTCTCTGTCCTTGCAGCACTGCATTGCTCCCCCCTTCTCTTTATGCAGATGAGCAGTGGCCCAGGTGCAACACAGAGGAAGTTAGCGCCTCCTCAACACAGCGACACACTCTATTTACATGCAAAACACTGGGCTTAGTGAGAAAATGTGTGAACACAGGTGCGTGTGAGTGGGACATGGTGGGGCTGTTGTCCCTGGAGCCACTAATCTGTTTGTCCTGACATATTTTGAGTTTACTCTGATACTGCTGAATAGGGCTGCTCAATATGGTATGATATATTGAAACTGTGGAATGATTCATGACTAATGGGAATGATTATTTTTGCATCATTTTCACTGAAAAAAGCTATTAAAATCATGATGATTTGACATTTATTGGGGTCTGTACAAAACAAACATGTTCTCTAACATCTGGAGAACAAGATTTGTAGGCCAGTGTATCTCTGCAGCACTTTAGTACTACATTATAATGCTGTTTTGTCACATGTTTTTCCTTCATCAAAAAATGTGCAGCTTCTGTGGTTGCAATTTCAGTAACATTTCGGTCAATTGTGCAGCCCTGTTGAACTGCTGAATCGCAGTGTTGTGTAGTTAGAAGCTTTTTGGAAACAAATTTCAGTTTTCTATTGTAGGACTTTGCATAAGAAGCTGAAAATATGCACTCTCACAAACACAAGCCTGCATTTACTTGTGCTGAATTGAGCTTTTTGTGCTCTTTCATTTGTGCGCGTATATATATGTGTGTGTAGGATGAGAGGAAGTCGGTGGTGGCACCCAATGTCATTTGAAGCAGAGCGCCTGGCGCCACAGCATCAGAAACATCACTCCCTGGTGCCAGGCTCATTTTTATAAGCGCTCACTAAATGACACACAGCTGGCTGCATAGAGACAGCTGTCACTGCCGACACTACGCCCTAATCTGTCTCTCTCTCTCTGTCTTTCCCTCTCTTTTCCTCCTCTCTCACACTCTGGTGTTCAGCTGGGCTCCCACCCTTCCTCCTCCCCCCCTCCCTCCCCTCAGGCTCCAGACTTCATGGAGCCGAAGCTGCACAAACTCACTTCCTGGAGTTGGTGTTCACTTCCTTTTCTTTTTGTGGAACTTCCTGCGCTGCCTCTGTGATCAGGCCGGTCCGAGCTGACTCTCTGGGAGAGACTTCCTGATGCACAGACAGCTGGGGAGATAATTCTCTCTTTCTGCTTTTGTCAGGAGTTTTTTTTTTCTATCTCTCTTTCTGTGCCTCCAGAGGTCTGTACTGTTTTTCCATTTACTCTGCTAAGCTGCAGGTTTATTTTGATACGAACCAAAGCAAATCTGATCCCCCAGAGACAGATCATCTTCTGAAAAGGCAGACCTCTGACGGGCAGCATCACAGGAAAATGAGCCTAACAGATATGATATCAGGCCGAGGCACGGCTCATACCTGCTGATCTGCAATATCGCACCAGGATGTCCCAATCATTAGGACTGATGTTCACCTCACCCAGCAGGCTACCTCGCCCTCCCCTCTGGCTGTGAGTGGAGGAATGTGGTGGGTGTGTGGGCCCTGGTAGCGAGCAGAGACTGGCTCTAGTTGGTACGCCAAGCCTCAAGAACGGGCTTCTGTGATGGTTCAGGCAGGACGGAGCGCACACAGCCTGCGAGGAGGAGGCCTACAGAGAAAAAGAGGGAGTGATATAGAGGAGAGAAGCTGAAGGAGGTGTGTAGGAGATATAGTTTGATTTTAGACGCCTTTCTGTCTGAGCTCTTGGTGCATCCCATTCTGCAACACATCACCCATCATCCATAAATGTTCTGTTATCACTGCGGCAAAAACGTAATTTTCTCCAAGTTTAGACAAAACACCAGATCCTTCAGAGGTAACTTTAAATCTATTAGATCTATTAGGATTTGATTTTCTTCACCCTGAACACCAAAGATGCACATTCAGGTGTTGGGTTGATGATTTAGATTGAGTGACTGTGATAATACTTTGGATATTGTATTCCAGTAAGCTGTGAGTAAGGAAGTAATGAAACATGTGAGTGAGGTCTGCTGGTGAAATGTGACATCTATTGTGGGTATCTTTTATATGTGAATACATTCTGTAAAAGTTAGAGCAAAAGAATTGTAATAACTTAAACCATGCACACGCACACACACGCATCCTTTAAGCAACATATTTCCCAAAACTTAGGGGTTCATTTAGGAGTGTTGCATAAAGCCCTGGTTGTCTCCTTGCATAAGTGTTTAGACTAAGGCATTCACAGCAGTTACTGTCATAATACAGAACATGTTCTCCAGTTACCATGGTTACACTTGGCCCACATCATTTTTTAATGTTTCTAGATAGGATTATTGTCATTTTTTATTAGTGGAGTTAGCCTGTGTTAGCTCGCTTCTCCACAATGGACAAAAAAGGGAAACAAAAAGAAAAAGAAAGCCAAACTGGAGAGAGAATGCAAATGTTATTCCCCTTGAAGAATATGGAAAGAACAAGCACATAATCCAAAGTAAATTTAACCAAGCAGCCCCAGCAAATGTGCACAAACAGAAGATGTTGCAAGAACTGACAAAACCAATATGATAAATGGTCATGTGAAAGAAACTCTAGATTAAGTAATGAAGAAATATGAAAATATTAATGTGGCACCAGGAAAGGAGACAGTCAGACTGTAATGATAGAGCTAATGCAATTATGAGACAGTTATGTTAACGTTTAGCAAGCTAGCTTCAAAGTTGTTAATGATGTCAAAGCTGAACTCTGTAACATGTTGCACATCACTCATAGATTTCAGTGGATGTGCCTCCTCTTCTTCAATCACTATATATTCAGTCATTGTCTTGTGTTGCACAAATTAGTCTTACTTTTAAGGGTTTTGGGTCTCTTAAAATTGTCTGAGGAAACTGGTCGCTAAAGACCCTCTAGCAACACGTAAAGGGATACTTAAGTAACAAAGACTTAAAACACTTTAAACAGTTTCCCCTGACAACATCCTGAGGAATACGATGATTTTATGCAATTCTTTTTTTTTCTTATGGATTGTATTGGGTTAATATTTAGGGAAGACCTTAGCCTAAGTGGTTCCAAATAGAATATGATGAACAAATGAACTTCCTAGCCAAAGCATCCATCTCTTTTTCTGCAGCATATGTTCACCTTATGCTGCTTCTTCTCTGCACATCCATGTGGCCACCTGGGCCACTTTTGACAGCAGGGTGGCAGGTCCAGGGTCAGGCCAGAGGAGAGAGGGCAGCACTAGCCCGGGGATAGAGGGTAAGATCCTGAGGTGCTGGCCAACCTAACCTAACCTGAAGAGAGGCTATACGGGCCACTGAGAGCCAGTACGCCACCTCAGCAGCGTCCCCCTTCACACAGAGGCCAAACTGTGAGAGCCTCTTTTGAGGGATGTGGCTCACACATGGGCTCTTCAGACAGAGCATGTTCTCTATGCTTTGTGCGACAGACAAATGGGTTGAGTGTGTTGCTCGTCTGTTTGCACGGCTGCTCTCATATGTTTGAGGTTCTCTGAGGGGAATGACCTGGCAGGGGCAATAAATAGCTGGGCTGGATAACTAGTGTTGTTTCACCTGAGCACTCAATCTGTAGTCAAACAAGCCCAAGGGATACCTATTGAAGTGCTGAAGGTTGCTGAAGGTTTATATTGCCTCAATTAACATAAGCACAGATAGTATCAACTTGTGTAGAATCTGAACTATGCAAACAGAGCTAAAAACAGAACAAGTGATACTGAACAAGTGAAGGTAACATGGAGAGATAGCAGCGTTTTGTAGCAAATAACCTCTGGCAGTTTCACTTTCCTTACTCAACAGAAGTAACAGCCACGGTGATACAATCTCATTTTCAATCCATCATAATTAAGGCGGTGTAGTTTTTGGGACTCATCCTCAGGGATGAAGGTTTAAATGGAAGGAAGGAGGGGGAACTGAGAATCAGTGGCTCCTACCCAGGACGAGGCCTGTGCTCTCTGGGCACGTTCCGATGGGATCCCCCCAGCTCCGTGGCCTGGCCCCGGTCCGCCTGGCTCGCCCTGGCTGGCTGTTCCCTAGAGTGCTGAGTGACAGGAGAACACGGCGGCCTCTCCACACGTCCTCCGCTTCCTGAGCTACCGCTGGGCTCGGCAGCCCTTGGGAGCTCCACATGGCAGCAGGCTATGTACACACACAGGAAGAGGTGACATCTGAAACAGCAAATGCTGCAACAGTTTGTTTGTTGTCTCCTCAAACTGGTGAAAGTTGTGTCCCTGCAGGGCCATCCTGTCTCACTGCATTGGACAAATAACAATATCCCACATTCAGATTCAACATAAATGAAACATTTTGGCTGGGCTGCACCAACAAGGATTCATTTTTAAATCTGATTAAAAACAATGGAATATCTGATTTTTCAGTCAACTTTTATCTCGCAGGTTAGCAAATCGTATAGCATGTTTTAATTTGTTAGCTACCTAGCAAACAATGTAACATTTTGGCAACTTTGCTACCAAACAACATTTGAACTGCATTCAAATTTATTTGTTTCAATTTGAGTCAGCAAGCATATTGATTTAACTCTATTAAATCTCAGTTTACATCACTGAAATTGGATTTTCTAAACAGAAATTGGTTTTTAATTGTGCAACAGAGCTGTGCTTCATTTTAAAGTTGGATTTATTCATTTTAAACCTTGTTTTGCTAAACTCTGATTATCACTCATCTTAGATTAAAGTTGGCGCAACCCAGTCTTTTGTTCATGCATCTGCAGAAAAATACTCGTGAATTCCATTTGTCCACAATTTCTTTGACATTGCATGAAAAATATGTTGCTATCTATGACAAAAATGGCATTTGTATGAAGTATAACTGATCCAATTATCTGAAAAAGAAAAGAGTACATATAAGTGACATTTTCAGCAGAATTGTACTAAAGTAAAAATAGTAATACAACAGTGTAGAAATATTCTGGTACAAGCATGCATTAAGGTGTACATCATTTTAATGTTGCAGCTGATAAAGGTGGAGCTAAATTCAATTACTTAATGTACTGTATCTGCTCATCTATCTATAGTATAACATCATTTACTTGTTTATAAATCTGAATCTGCCAAGTAACTAAAGTTAAGTTAAGTAAAGTTATCAAATGAATGTAGTGGAATCAAAAGTGTGGAGTAGCTTTAAGTAGCAGAAAATAGTGCTTGAGTAAATGTACTTAGTTACTTTCCACCTCTGATTTTCAGCTGTGAAATCAAATGTGCGAATGCTGTGATACATTTATCACAAGAGCTACAGTTGGATTATCTGCAATGACTGTCATTTTTTGCTTCAAACCAGTGAAACTTGCTTGATAATTCCATAAAAAATGTAATAATGAATTCAAACATTTCCAAGGTATTAACCAGCTTAGCCCACAATGTTTTTTTCATATAAAAGGAGATGCTTTAGGAGAGCTCAGGGATGAATGTGTAATGAGCTCGAAATAACCTAAAGCCCTTTTTTCTCTCTTTTTCTCTTCTCTCTGTGTCCTCCCTCCCTCCCTCCTCCCCTCCCTGTCTTTTTTTCTCCTCTTTTGGGAAACATGCCTTTCCCAGCTGCACAGCCCCCACAGCGCGAGGCCAGGCCAGGAGCACAGCTGGCCAGACTTGGTGGAGCCAGTCGACAGGCGCATGGAGCGCAGCCCGCCCAGGGCCCGCTTCCTCCGCAAACATGCCCAGGTGTGGGGCCTCCGAGCTGGGCTTCTGATCTCCACCAAACAGTACTGTGTGTGTGTGTGTGTGTGTGTGTGTGTGTGTGTAGGGAGGGACGGTGGGATGAGGGATCAAGAAGGCAAAAGGGGAAAGGAGGGGGGGGGGTGTCATGGTGTAGAGAGGAGGAGGGGGGGTGTCCCTGCTGAAGCTGTGTCAACATTGTGTGCTAATGTGTGTGAGTATATGCATCTGTATCTGCATGTGTTTGTGTTTCGGGAAGTGAGGGGTCACCCCTGGGGGAGACAGTGGGCAACAACAATTACTGCAGCATTGTAGCTAAATTGTGTCTGAATTGTTCGTCCCTGCCCACAGCCAGCCGGTGCCAGGAGAGAAAAGCTTAGAGTGGCTACGTAATTACTGTGCAGTGGCTCGTTTGAGAGATGCAACACTGCTTATTAGCATATAATGGAAAATAAATGATCACCTGCAGGATGAGTACACACTCATGCAAAGCTCAGAGGGCTTGTTTGAAGAATGTAATTCTGTGCAGATTACTGATTACCTTCCACACACAACAATAACTGTCTCCTTTCTGTTAACTCTGGGTTTCTGTGAGTTCTGTTGTACTCGTTGAGCTGCGGTTTTAATACGCTTAAACAAAAACACACTCCCGAACATATCCAGCTCAGGCCACAGAGCTCGCCTGAGTAACATTCCCATAAATCACTTCATAAATCACCGCACAAATGTACGCTTAAATGATTTCAGATTGCTTCGTAACAGTGACATTACCTGTGGCTGATTTGATATGCAGCCCCCCCCCCCCAACCCCCTCCTTTTTATTTAACTGTTACAACTGATGGTGACCTCACACTGGCCTGGTCGACATCCAATCCAAGCATTTAACATTATAACCAGATTCCAACACACACACACTGGCCTTCAAATGCACGCACACACACGCACACAGGAATCAATTCCACACACTCTGCACCAGATGAAACATAGTGTAACAGGAGGCGTATGAGCAGGGGTCAGATCAGATAAGGCGAGGCCAGACAGCCTCAGATAAGCTCTTTGAACGGCTCTATCTGCAGCGTCAGGGAGACGTTCTCCCCTCCAGCCGTTTCACATGATGACTGCTGGCCAGGCGGCTGCTGCTGGCCTGTTTGTGGCCTAGCCCTGCCACTAATTAACTGGGAGAGCCCAGGGCCCTCTGACTGACTGCCTTTTCTCCTGCAATCCCCCCCAACACAGGATTGCTCATGCATGCATGCTAACAGACACTCACGCAAATACACACATGGACACATAGGCTCCAATCTGTTGTGGACCCCAGGAGGATCTTAGATGGTGTAGGTGGCCCTCTTGTGGTACAAAATGGAGGCTGTTGAGGATAGTAGGCGAGTGCTGTGTAAGCCTCCAAGTCGCTGCCTCTCTCCAAAACCTTATTAAAACCTGATAAGTAAATGGCAGAATTCATATTTCAGTTTCGATTATGGGTTGTGCAAAATGTTAAACAGCTATCCAGGGCTGTAATTAAAGCTTACTTTAATTATTGATTCAAATCTGTCTGTTCTTTTCAAGATAAGCATTTAATAATTTAGTCCAGTGATTCCCATGGGTATATGTATACTCCAGGGGTTGCTTCTATGGCTCCCTGGGTGTACTGAAAGAATTTGGAGTAGGTCAACTACTTTAAAAACTGTAGAAACTGTGAATTTATTTTTGAAAACATCCACATAATGAGTCAGCTTTGGTAGCTAAACACAATGACTAGGCTAAACAGTTTAACTAGCATGGTACAAGTAATAGTTAAACTGTTGAAAGACAAAATGGGAATGTGACGTCATCGACAGCGGCTCTGCCATTTTTGAAGGATACCAACGGTGACCTGTACACCGTGACCAACCATCTAGCCAGGTTGTCTTAATCCGTTCAACTCAGTGTAACTTGATAAACTTCGATTTCAACATGATCAGTACAAACTGTTGTACAGACAAAAAAAAAAGAAACAAAGAAAAAAACAGAACATATCATTCATGAGATTCTTGTCATTCTTTCCCAACATGGAATCTAACGAGGGAACGAGGGAAACCAGGTAATGTCACTAAGAAATATAGTGGCAGCTGCAAAAAGAGGATAATGATTACATTTGCTGCTAATGTAAGCATAGTTTCACTGATCAAGTAACTTTTACGCAACATTATGTTATATTTACCTTTCCTCTCTACTGCAATCATTCTGTCTTCCTCTCTTTCTGTGAATGTACAGACTGAAAGTCGAGGCACAAAATTAGTACCAGCCACTAAACAAATTCAGGTAAAATTTGCAAGTTCGTGGTTGATTTGCTTCACTCAGCTAAACAAATAATGGAAATACTTTGACCATATGGATCAATATCGTAAAATAACTTCAGTTACGTAATACATCGCTCCTATGTCCCCGTGTAGAGCTTCTCTTTGTACAGGCATTCGTCTGTCACATGTAAATTCCTGATTATGAGCGACTGACAGTTGACCAATGAGCAATAATGACAGCTACATAGCCTAAGATAGCGCCCCAGAATGCTCTGTGATTTCCATTCCCTATAGTTAGCCAAAGTAATGGATAGACAGTTGAATCTAAGAGCTAAAAGTGAGACAAATGTTGAAAAGGTGAACAAACTAATTGATAAGCAGTTAAAAAAGTTTGCTTAAAGTAATGAATAAGTATCTGAAACTGACAGCTAAAAGTGTTACATTAATGGTTGAATAGTTAACGTAAAGTTGCCTAATGAATAAACTAACTGAATTAGTTAGCTTAAAGTAAAGGAATGCAAAAGTAGGTAAGTAGAATAAAATTATTAGGTAGCCTAGTAGAAAAAGCTAATAAAAATGGTTGAAATATCTAATAGTTAAATGTATGAAAAAGTTAGTGGTTGAAGCATTCAGCTTCTGTCAAAGTTGAGAGTTCAACTGTATGAACAAGTAGGCTATTGTAGCACTATCCACTTTTCCGTAATCAGTAGTATTAAATAACACCCACCTTCAAATCATTAGGGGTGGTTCAGTTCATCTGACTGGCCTGTGGAGGCACGTCACACTAATATCCTGATTATGAGCCTTATCCTTGTGTTGTTTTTTTCAGGATGATGTTTACACAGAATATGAAAGTCTGTGTGCAGTTGTATCTCACTCTCTCACCATCTCAACCACCCTACCTGTGCCATCAAAGAATGATCGGAAACCAGGATAAGAAGTTTACGTGCCACGGTATCCTGGTTTCTATCAGAGCACTGCAGGTAGCGGCATGTACAGAGAGCCTAACATGACTTGTTCAAATTGCTTCTTATGACCGACAAACAGCCTCAAACCCAAAGATATTCAGATTAAAGTTATATAAACAGGATAAAGTAGCATTCGTGTATTTGAGAAGCTACAATTGGTTGATATTTGACCTTTTTTCTTGATAAATTACCTAAAAAAGACAGAATAATTTCCTGTCAATTAATCAACTAATCACTTCAGCACTCCTACTAACTCATAAACACCCTCCTCTTTCTGATTAATCATGTCAGGGCATTCTGTAGAAGTTTTAACTAAACAACACTGACCATAAATCTCACAGTACTAATATTGTTAAGTCGTGTCCACTTCATTGTCTAATGTAAGCTTCTGATGACAGTCCGGCTGGAGGTCTGCGCTGTGTTTCGGCAGCGCTCCCCTCCCACGGTGCAGAGGTTAAAGCCCAGTTAACCTCATATGTCCAGGAGCATTCCTCAGGCTGTCAGCTGTTTTTTCCTGCAGCGTCCCATGCAGCGTCTGCCCCTTGATGCTGGGAAGCCTCCATCTGAATCCCCACAACAAGGAACAACACAATCAGGGTATTTGGAGAGCCACAGAGTGCACACACACACACACACACACACACACACACACACACACTGACACAGGGGAAGGCTGTGTGAGTGCTGCTGGTACTGGAATCTCACCATGAGCCTGCATAGGTATGCTTAGGAGGATCAGCTGGGATTTGTGAGTGTGTGAGTGTGTGAATAGGTGCATATGTGTGTGTGTTTCAGTTACTGTGTTTGTGTCTACTGGTTGGACTAAAAATGGTGGCTTGTTCACCTGTTCACACACACAGAGGACAGAGGGGGAAGCTGCCTCTTTTCACAGGGCCACAGTCACGGCTGAGTGCACACACACACACACACACACACATACACAAACAGATGCACACACACTGGCCTCTGCATTTTTTCCCTGCGCTCACCTGTTTGCTCAGAGGATGTCTGCAGCCTGATCAACTTAAACACAGCTCCAATGTTTCCACGCTACCTGTTTGAACAGCTGAGTGAAGCGTTGACTTTAGCACTTTGCACAATAGCAGAGGATTGGTTTGGAGACACACACACAGGCCTCCTCCTCCCGTGCTCCTTCTGCTCGCGTGGACTTGGATGTGTTAAACACTGCTCAGTGACCCACTGAAAAGACTTTTTCTTCCCCCCCTCCTTTAAAATAGCTCACTCTGGTCTGATGGAGTACAATAAGAAATCTGGTTTTAAGTGCATGTTTGTGGTCTGCATTGCTTACTATATATGGGCCGGGCCTCCCAGTCCAACATCTAATTATGTGTTGAGCGCTGATGGGAAAGGATTACACACACACACTCACATCCAGCAGGAATCTGTAATTGTGTGAATGCACTCTGTGGATGTTGGAGTGGATGTGAAGTATGGGAAGCAGTGTGCTATTGAAGGAATGCCCTGGTGCCAGTGAGACTAGGGAGCAGAGCAGCAGACAAGCTGTGGTGGAGCTAAATGAGGAGAGACGGCAGCGTTTATGACACTGAGCTGCATTCCTCTATCATCTATAGGCAGCTGGACGGGCTGATGGACATCATCTGCATGTTAGAGGAGCTCCTGCATATGCAAACTGAGGCTGCAACTAACTATTATTTTCATTGTCGGTTAATCAATTGGTTGTTTGGTCCATAAAATGTGAGAACATGGTGAAAATGTTAGTGTCCACAAATGCTTTGTTTTGTCCAGAACTCACAGATATTCATTGTCATAAGGAGGTAAAAGAAAATATTCATACTTAAAGGCACAATTTGTAAATTCTGATGCGAGGAGTCTCTCGCTCATTAAAATTAGAACACAAGATGTGTTTGGCTGCTACCTTACAGGTAAAAAATGGAAAATACATACTTTAATGCCGTGAAATGATCATGGGAGTTTCTTCTGTTATTTTCTTCATTTTTAAATGTCTATCTGACATCAGAATCAGACATGCTTGTTGATGTTACAGGTGCTCCCGTTCAAGAATAGAAAATAGACATGATTTGGGTAGAATTCATCTTCACGGACAAGAAACTCTGATATTATGTTGATTTTAGAGACCCCTGTGGACAGAAAATGGTAGCGTTTCCGATGCCATAACCACAAAATATCATGTCAAAAATATATCTCAATAAAATCTCCTTCTGCTTCTTTTTAACTGACTAATGTTCTACTCTCTGTAACTTTGCCTGGGAAAATGTAAACAAAGCCTCATGAAATCTGACCAGCTGATCTTCAAGTGGGTAGTTTTGCTAACCCATGTAGTACTGTTTCAAATCCAGTTAAAAATTCCTGGTTGTAGTAAACTTGTATTCACATTATGTTTAGTCATGTCTGCCGATTTCTGTCCTCACTCTCTGATATATACGACAAATCCTGTGTTTTACCAGAAGGTATGCGTGCAAAAAACAGTTAGCAGCAAGCCACAATTAATTTTTTGATCCAGTTCGTGTCACAAATTACACATACGATGTTTGTCAATTTCAACGTAAAGTAAATTTAGCAGTTTTACGATGAAATGTGACTGTCTTGACTTGTAAAATTATCATTTGAATTGATAAACATCATATGTGGATCAAAAATGTGTTATTTGTCTTTTGCTATTGACTACTCTACATATTTTTTTTTTCCAAAGTAAGGGACTTCGCCTCTCTATTTCAGATTTATCTGTGTTTGAAGATTAATGTAAACATCTGGGACATACACAACTCAACAACAGAATATGTACCATGCCTAGCATCTTTTTTGATATTTTTATGCAAAAATGTTAAATGAATTTTGACTTTTTTATTTAAAAAATTATTCAAACTGATTAATCGGTTAGAAAAATAGTTGGTGATTCATTAAAAGTTGACAACTAATCAGTTAATCATTACAACTCTAATGCAAAAACAGTTAAAAAACCTAAGGCAACAAAGGTGTATATGGAAAAGGGTGGTAACTTTAAAACTTGGAGCACATTCTATCTCATATAGGCAGTGAGGGAGGCTATTACAGGCTTAACGCGGCACAGCGGGCTCGTCGGCGTCCGTCTGTCGCTGGCCGGCCTGTTTTGGGGGTCCGGGCGGAGGGGTTTTGTGGCTGCGGTGCTGCCTCAGGCCTGGCTGGGCTGATTTACAGGCGGCGTGGGGACATGTGCTGGGGATACTCCCAGAGCAGCCTGGTGGGGGCCAAAACAGCCACACTGCTGCTGCCTGCACATCTGGAGTCTAGACTGAGTGGCTCTGCCGAGCGCCTCACTCCCTCCCTTCTCCTTCCCTCTCTCCACATCCACATCTATCCATCCATCCCTCTGCCTCTCAGCTGCTGCGTCTCCCTCCCTCCTCCCCTCCCACCTTCTTCATCCACTGTTTGTGTAGCTGCTGGGGCTCAATTGAAATTTAAGATCAGCTCTCACTTTTTCCTCTCTCCCACTCACTTTCCTTCACCCTTGTCTCTTTCTTTCTCTCCTCTCCCCTTCTTGCCCAACCTCCAACACATCTGATGAAGGACAAAATAGTCAGAAAAAAAATGAGTAAGCGTCATGGAGCGCATGTGGAAGACATCATAGAGGGGATTGTTATTCCTCTCCCTCTGAAAAGCCGGAGCCTAAGTGTTCACAGGGGGACCCTCCCGTGATCTTTCAAGGAATTGAGGATCAGGCTCCTGAGCCAAGGAGCGGTCATATAAACATATTGGCTCTGACACACATAATAAACAGCAGTGCAATAAACATGATACCTCACATACTCACTCCGTCACACACAGCCTAGTGTTAACGGTCGCTCGCGTTCATTGCTGCCAGGACAAATGTTCGTTGTTTTGTTGAAGACCTTGTAAAGATGAAGACTTACGTCTGATCTGACATTTCTGCTCTTTGTGCTCCCAGGAGCCACAGCCGGCCATTTGGGCCATTTCCCGTACTCAATTATGTCTCATAAGTTGCTGCAGCAATTTTTAGGTTGATTCTATTGAATACACAGATTGGTGCAAAATGTAACAATTTCTGACCAATCAAAACTCAACAAAAATGGTTAAAATATTGTTCATATCATTCTAATTAGATTTTTTAGAAATCATATTATGATTAGGGCAATATAGCTGAGGAGTTAGTTCCAAAAAGAGAGGCAACTTCAGTATGGTGGAAGCGGTTTGGTTAGAAAAGATCAGATGTACAATAAAGCATGGTAATACATAAGAAACTTGTGATATCGTCAAGAATATTGTTGTCACAGAAATACCCCAAAATGAAAGCTAAAACTGTGACAGGATGAATGGAGCACATCACTAAGGGAAAGCTTACAAGGGCTTCAGACCACCATTCTAAAGGTAAACCTTTCAGAAGGTATATTTCAGCTAAGGAGACTCTGGGAAACAGCCCATAAACTTATGGAGACCTTAAGGTATAACTTATGATGCACGTAACACTAAGGAGGCTCTGGGAAACTGGGTGTAGGCCAGAGCATGTGAGCAAAGCGGAACGGGAGCAAGCGGGGGAGGATTGGATGGAGTGGCTTTTTTAAAAGGATGGAGTGTCGCCTTATCTCCCACTCCGTCCCGCTCCAATTTCTCTCAGCTACTGCTCACACCACATATCTGAGTTATGTCCAAGTGTCCATTGCACAGACACTCACACTATTTTGAACTGTTCTGTTGATGAACTGTCCAGAACTGTCTCTCCCTCTTCACCTCCTTGGTGTGTGTCAGTGTTCAGCTTGCTGTTTGCCGTGGTCCAAAACATCCGAAGAAATACACTATTATTCACAATACTAATAAAGAAGTAAATAGATATATATGAACAGCGACCTTTTCCTAAAATGCTGCTGGTTCTGTGTTGTTGGAATTTTAAATCTGAAGCCTGCAGTGCACCATAGCAGCTTCAACTGATGTGCATAAATTGAAGCTTTTAGTGTGTTTTGGCCTACAGGCTACACTTTAAGCTAAAGCTGAACTATAACACAGGTTTTTCTTTTTTTACAGTGAGCAATTTGAGCGTTACAGGATGAAATCTGAGTTGAGCATGAAGCGATAATGAACGGAGTGGCCTGGTGCGGCTTTGAGCATGGAGGCGGTGGGATCAAACAGCTCCATGAGCGAGGAGAGGATTCTCACCGCTCCACTCTGCTCACATGTTCTGGCCAAGGCTAATAACAATTGTCAATAAAGATTCGTTTGACAGCTCTGAGGCTCTGAGGTTGTAGGTCGTTTGCTAGCAATAATGCTAACAAGGCAGAAACAGGCTGCCTTGATGATCTTCTTCTAAAAGAAAAAAAAAAATGTGCTAGCTCTTATGGACTCCAAGGTGGTGAGGAAGACACAGACAGTGTGCCTTGTTCATTCTGCAGAGAGAATCTGAGATAAGCTCGCTACGATTTACTGTCCATATTTTCCATCCACGTGACACGTGTCATCAAAGCACTTTCATACGCTCTGTTTGCCTTTTCGTGGAGGTGCACCGAGAAGAAAGGCACTCACATTTGAGCAACCGTGTGAGAGCCTGAGCCATCCAAAATTTCTGATGTCAGAGATTCAATGGCCAGTCAGGAGCAGCTGGTCGGTTGTCGTTCTCCCCTGTACACTTAACAACAAACAAGCTAAAATTTGGTGCAACTCTAAAATGAGTCACGCAGCTGAAAAATGGGCTCAGGGCTCAAATTGTACAGTGCACGCTCAGCTATACCCCCAAATACACACATCTTCTCCTACCATTCATTTTCACTATTTATCTGTCCTCTCTCTAAACCACACACACAGAGGTAAAACCTTTAATGCTTATGTTCTTTCTTTCTTTCTCACATCTATCTCTCATAAGGGAGCACTCATTTGCACAAGCTTTGTATGGGAGCCCATAATGTGTAAACAGAGACATATGTGTTATCTCTCATTACACCGACATGATGGATGAAGCACTCAGCTTCATAAGATAAATATGTTTTGGTGGGTTGGGTGGTCTCGGGAGGCAGTTAGGGACTTATACTTTCTAGCTGAGACATGAATTGTTATGCAAATTATCTATTGTGCCCGAGAGTGGCTGTTTTCAATTTCATAACTGCTCCTCCAGTAAACAGCGTGCATCAGGGTTTCCCCTTCTTGGCCCATGAGCACAATCACAATAGTGTCTCCCTTTTAAACAGTGGAAACTTGTTGCTGAAACAACTCGTGTCTGTGGATCCAGAGAGGCAGGCGTCAGGGTAATTTACTGCAGACAAACAGGGACCTCTCTTTCTTTCCATGTTGCCTGATTTCCTCTCACAGAAATGAACACATGCTTCTTTTTTTTTTCTTTTTTTTTACAGCGGTGTTCACCCTATCGCATTCACACCGTGTCATTCACCGCGGGATAAATGGCTGTGTTCAACTCTCTGGTGTTAAACAGGTCGTAAAAAGCAGCTACATGATACCCTTCCAACAAGGCCTGAACCTGTGAGGCTGCTCGCCTGACTGTCGCCTGCCTGCCGCAGTCCCCCTCCCCTCAAATGGAACAAATTATCCTGCTACTTGGGTAAAACAAGGTAATATTCATTTTAGAAAGGAGTCAAGAAAGAAAGACGTAAAGACAGAAAGAAAACATCTGGTTAGCAGTGGTTGCTGTTTGCCTTCTCTGGAAGCAATTAGAACAAACAGTGGTCTATCTGAATGGTCTCCTCTCACTCTCACGTTTCACTCTGCTTGAACCTCGCACATCCTCTCACCACCTGTATCAGCTCTGGTTCCCACCCTTGTTTTCTGACACAGGACAGATACCGAGGGTGAGAGAAGGGAGAACGACACCAGATACAACAGAGGGAGGGAGTTTTTGTGAGAACAAATAGTCCCAAGTGATAGACGTGACCTCAGCTCTTCAGATTACAGGTGCAAACCGTCGGCATGGCTCTCACCTGCGCCGAGGCTTTAGTATCACACGACAGGTCGCGGCGCCAGGTTTTCCTCCACTGTGCTGCAAGAGCCACGCAGCTCGAAAGTCCTCCTCAAGCACCTGCTAAAGTGCCACACTGATCCTGGCTGACATAAGAACAAAAGGTGCTCTCCGCTGACGTCCCAAAACACCTCAGTCCCTGAGATCGATGGGAGTAAAGGCCTTCATACACATTAACAGTGACTCAAATAAATATTTCAGAGGCAAAATTTCTACCTACCTGACGATTTACATCGAGCACGACATGAGTTTGAAATGATTACACTTCTAAAAATAAATCGTACCACGACAAAAAAGATGTAATCAATATAAGGGGATCCTTTTACTTAATAAAACAAAGAAAAACAACAAACCTGTACACCCAGTATTGAGAGAGTGATTTCAGAGAGCCAGTTGGTCTGGAGCAGGACCTAAACTGTTCCACCTTGGTTTATTCATACTTCCACAAGAGTCACCCAATTGCAAGTTTAAACAAATATGTTTTCTGTACCCACTTTAAGCTTGAGAGATACACTATCGCATGATGTCTTTGAAATCGCTGTCTCTGTAGTTTTTCCCCCTTTCATCATTCAAAACAGTGTTTGGTAAAACAAGTGATCTGCCATGTTTGATGTTTAGGGTGCAGTGTTGTCAACACCTTGCTGTTTGATTGGTCAAATGTGTTCATGTTGAAAGTGAAATTTCAGAAAAATCAGCCTTGGTCCAAAAAAAATAAAAATAAAAATTGCAATATCACTAAGTAAAATGCTAATGTGGGATCTTGCATTTTGCAGTTTAGTCCCTGCTGTAAGTCAAGTCATTGCTCAGGTCAAGGAAGTCGCAAATTAAGACAAAATTCTGATGATCTAGGCTGGTTTCTTTCTGATAGTATTTAACCCTCTATCAATCCCTCGGTTATCTTTTACATAAAATGCATAACTGATTCAAAGTCAAATCTAACATAGCTAAAACATAATGGTAGCTTTCTAGCTCATGTTTGAACAATAAGTTTGCTAAAAAGACACATTTATGTACCTTCTTTGTAGTGGTTTGTAGTCATTGATTTTTGAACTGCAGATGTCATCAACATAATCCTTGACTCCAAATTTTATTATTTTTGGGCTAGCCTCCTCCATGATCATGTTTCAAGAACAAAATGTAACTTATAAACATCCAGACAAATGCAAATATCAAGTACTTTAAAGTCATCTGCCAAGTCAAGTATTTTATCAGTTTAATTCAAGCAAGTATCAAGTCTTCAAATTTGTGAGTGAAGTCCCCACCTCTGCTCACTGACAAGAGCTGAAACACTTTATTCAGTGGAGAATCAGTAAGACATTTTTTGACCTTTCCAAATAAAACTGAAATAGTCAAAATGCTGCTGACATGAACAATTTTTCCCCCATTGACAGCTACAAATAGACACTAATGCTAAATGACTTGCTGTGAACCAGACTGAGAGGCAGCTGAATGGATTTTGTTATTTCAAGAATAAGCGCTGACTCATATTGTCCTTGTGAGACTCATATATCGCACAATAAATGTGTGTGTACAAGAAAAAGAGCATGTTCTACTCATGAGTCTGCAGAGCTAAAGAAAGTGTCATGTTGTTGCACAATAAGCCAGCGGCTGACTGACTGGCTAGGCGTGTGCACCGTTGGTGTGTGTTGAGACCCGCAGATTGGCACAATATTGTGTGTGAATCATCAGGCTTACTGGGGCAACACCACTGTCAACACGGGCCTGCCCAACGCCCCACTGGGAGAGGCTCAACAACAGTGTTGGTGCACATGGACTGGTATTAGGCTGTGTTTGTGCTCAGAGAGTTAGGCAAACACAGGATCAACGTGTTATCCAGGGGATTAGAATAAATTCTGCCTGGTGATGAAGTCAGGGACGAAGAAAAGCAATCAGACTGCTGCAGGAGGTGAGAAGTGCTGCGTATACGATCTGACCGCTGATAAAGTGGTGATAAAGTTGTAAAGTGAGGTGTGAGGAAAAGCAATTCCACAGCCATAGTGGGTGAGAATTGCTGTGAGTATCATCTGCCTGGTTTGATATAATCACCTGGTTCATCTTACTGCTTCCACCATTCCCATGAAAACTCCCTGTAACTTTTGAAAATCATTAAATGACAAGAAGCAAAGTAACATCAATAACATTTTGGACTTTTGATGCTATAGCCTCACTTGTCTTGGTATGACCAGTAGCTAATGGTAGTTTTTAAACTGTCTAAGTGACAGGACTGAGTTAAGCTGGGCTCGCACAACACAAGTTTTGTGACAGTACCGATTTTCAGACCTGAGCAGAATCTCAATAGCTAGTGAGAGTCAAGTCTACAAGAAGACAGAGGCAGCTGACAGTGTTGCTACGCGGTAAACTGTAGCCCAGGGATACTCAAATTGCTTTAACCACGGTCAATTTTTGCAAAATGGCAGTTGGCCAGGGGCCAGTTAATAAACAAACAAACAAACATTAATAATGTTATTTATCAGATAACATGAATAAACATTAAAAGGCCCATAACTCATCTCTTTTTTAATTTATTAATTTTTACTTTACTTATTAACTTTACTACTTAACTAAACTGACTTTGTGCAAGTTGGATAAATTACACATTTTAATGCATTTATGATGTTAATAACCTCAACTGCATTTTAGTTGTAAATACTTTGGTAATCAGAATTTGTACAACAAACACAACTGGAACCTCTTGCATCATGCAAACACTGACATGTTGGAATGATTCATTAACATAAACATAAACTGCTCCCATCAGAATGAATACCACATTTAAGCTCTTTGAGTGTGAAATACACATTTATGAGATCAGAATCATCCTCATTTCTGTCTAACTTTTGCTCCTCTTCAGCTAATAGTTGTCTTCTCCTGCAGAACTCACCGTCTGATCCTGCTGCACTTTGCACAGTCTGCAGAAACCATGATGCAAAGATCAGCCATCTCTCTGTTACTATCAGCCAAATTTATTCCATCAGACAAAACTGAAAAAAGTATCAGTTTATATTTATTGTGGATTAGAAAAGAGTCAGAGGGCCACCAGGTATTTTGTGGGTTGCAAGTTGAGTATCTCTGCTCTGGCCCTTGAGGCTAATGTTAGCGAACATGCTACTGTTGATAGATATTAAAAATTGGCAGTTAAAGTTTTACCTTTGAAAAATGGACAAGCTGTGCTGACCACATCTTCCCAGCATTTTCTCATTTAGACTCTTTAATCCATCTGCTTTTCTTTTCTGTCACTGCAAAGCATTACTCCAGCAAGCTGTTGCACCACATCAGTCTCCACTTTGTTTACATCTGCTTCCCCACAAGATCATAAGACATCACGTTCTCCATGAGATCATGTGAGATTGTGCATTATAATCGTAATAATATCTTGTGGTGTGTAATGTGCCATTACTTCCAAATCTTGTAGTGTGTGCATGTTTGAGAATACAGAGGAGTGTGTGTCATGCAATTAGATTTCAAAATCGATTAGGATTTTAAAACAGCTTTTGTCTGAGCCCACACACAACAAAGCATGGACCATTTACTCCATACTTCACCAGGAGACAAGTTTGTTGTTGTCAATGGATGGATGAATGAGAAAGGAGAGAAAACTGGATACCAGACTCAAAGATGACTTAAAATCATTCCAAACAAAGTTGCTCACCTAACAGATACATCAAAACAGTTTACTCTTTTTGTGGTTTTCCTCTGAATTATGTGGCCCCACAGTGCATGTACATATTCATTTCCTTGAGCTCATCCAATAGACTTTACACTGATATGATGCCACATTTATAAAAATATCTGCTCTTGGCTCTTGGAGAGTTTAGTTTAACTTACTCTGCCTTAAAATGACAGCTTCAAAATCATGGTGACTCTTAAATTCCCACTCTGCATCCTAATGCTTGTTCTTGCACTGTGTAACTTGGGTTGCCTGGTACAATCAGTGTGTAATGCTTTATGTCTTTTGTCACACAGCACTATCTATGTCACTGAGTGTGGAGAAAATGCATTCTGATTTTCTTTGTGATGGACTGCTAGCCTTAAAATATCTGATAAATGCTCTGTAGCTCCCATTAGCTCCTTAGCTGGGCTGCTAGCTGACTCTACCCCAAACTGACTGGCAGCTTGGAGCACTGGGGAAGTGTTGGTATTTACATCGCTAGCACAGGAGCTTTGGACCACCAGAGGAGGAGCTTCTCGTGTCCGAGGCGAGTGGGACCCAGCAGGAAATGTTGGTGGGGAGCTGCTCCAGAATGGGCACCAGAGTCAGGCGAGGAGGCAACCCACTCAGAACCGGGCTCAGCAGCCTCAACGAACATCAGATAGAGACAAAGGGACCGAAGAGGACATTCTTCAGCTAAGAAGAGAAAAAGAGAGAACCTTTGTGAGACGCTTTGTGAAATAAAAGGCAACAAGACAAATGCTGAACTGGCCTTCTTGCTGTTGGATTAGCAAATAATATTAGCTTGCTTGCACTTACTTGTTGTTTGGTTGTGTTAGCAAAGTTCAACTCACTATTAATGTATGCATAACAAATGCACATTTACAACTGTACATATTTACAACAGTGGTGAATTACAGAAACTGCAAGGTCGACAAAATACCCAAAATACCAGTTCTTGCATTATGTTGCTTTGGTACACCCATTTGTTTCCTGCTTGTGGTCCTGTTCCATCACAAAATATTATGTATCTGCATATTCCAGACTTCACTGAAACTATATCACTCTGTGCTGACTGGAAAGTGAGAACATCTGTCCATGTTATGGTATTTTTAATGACTGCAGTCATAAAAACATTGTCAGATTTCCCAAAATTTAATTTTCAGTGAATTTGGACTGTGCTTTCCACAATTTCGGATGGATCTAACAAATGGTAAGCAGGGTTTAAAGTAATAACTGAATACTATTTATCTGGAGCCATCTTGAAATTGAATGTGGGAGTTACATGAAAATGAAAGGGTGGTGTCAGCAGTCATGCCCTGTCAGGTAGAACCAGACCAGAACAGTCTCAATGACAGGTGACAGAAGCCTTGTTATTACAGCACTCACTCATGTTGATCACATTATTATAAAGATCATTCTTCCAATATCTGTGTGTGTGTGTGTGTGTGTGTGTGTGTGTGTGTGTGTGTGTGTGTGTGTGTGTGTGTGTGTGTGTGTGTGTGTGTGTGTGATAGTATCTGCAAAACCAGTCAGTCACACCGACTGTGTAAAGTGCTTTACTGTGATTCAGCTCCAGTTGTAAACTGCTCCAGCGTGTTAACCTAGTTTGTAACAAACTGCCTTAAGAGGGTTTTTTACAGCTGTGTTATGACGTCCTGAACGGTCCTCTGTGGCACTTAACCTTTCACTCAACTCTCTCCATCTGTGTCTTTCTGTATCTCAACTGCTAAACTATGTATGTATCATGCATCATCCAGCTACTGCTGTCATCTCTGATCTCACCTCGCCTGTGACAGTGAACCCAACCATTGCAAGGAGATACCTGTCAAGCTCACAGTAATGCCTGTAATAACAGCTCTATTGGTAATGACAACAGCAATTCTCAGAGACATATTTAAACAGATTACGGGCTCCTCTCCCAGGGTGTAGGCTGTTGTTTCATCTGTAAATGATTGCTCTACCATCACCTTGAGAAAAACAAGCAAACACAAAAAGTGAAGCCATCACTCGGTCTTCAAGGTTGCAGTAGTTTTCGGGACTAAAAATAGGACTGTTACGGTCGAGCTTGTAGTTTGGATGAGACGCTGTTCATGTGTGCGAGGCCTCTCCTCCAGGAGCTCGGTGCCTTTGGGAAATAATGAAAAATAAACACAGAGCCTTGATGTTGACTCAGAGAGAAGTGATCCACAGGTTATTACTGCGCTCCTCTCTCTCCTGCTCTCCCATGGCCCTTGGATGAGTTTGTGAAATCTAAGCAGATTGCCTCCCCCCTCCAACTCCTTCCACACACACACACCCTCTGGCCTGCGGGGCAATAGATGTCAGATGCTGCTGTCATGTCTCATTTACACCTATTGCTTTGCAGCTGTAATAGATAGATGGAGGGTGTCGATGATACTGATCCTCTTAAACAGAGATTTCTCATGAAAGCTTAAGGGTTAAAGGTCAGTTCCGTTATATCTGATCCATACATATAGGGCTACAACTAACAACTATTTATTATCAATTAATCAGTCAATCATTTTCTCGATTAATTGATTAGGTGTTTGGCCCATAAAATGTCAGAAGATTGTGAAAAATGTTGATCAGTGATTTGATGTCCTCAAATATCTTGTTTCATCCACAACTTAAAATATTCAATTTATTGTTGAAGAGGAATAAACATTTGAGAACGTGGAATCAGAGAATATGGACATTTTTTCTAAACAAATACTCAAAATCATAAATAGATTATCAAAACAGCTAGCAATTAATTAATTAATTAATCAATTAAAAGTTGACATCTAATCAATTCATTGACCACCTGCATATCAATATCAATGCACTCTTCAGTGATGCAGTGAGGCTGAAGGATTCTTCTGATTTGTCTAAGTGTTGCAGTCCTGGTACTTGCAAACACATGGTGACTGTTTTTAAAGGTCTAAAGAAAAAGGTTTGGACCCTACATAAATATGCAAATCTGAAATTTGTAATAAGAGAAGTCATAAGCTTACAGAGGAGGTTCTTGACCGTTATTGTGACTGATTAGACCACATTCCTCACAAACAATCTTTCATATTATTCAGATATACTTTTACACATGAGGATAAATTGACACATTTTCCTGTGTCCTGCTAACAAAACTAAACGTCAGTCAGTCCTGCCTCCCTGCTTGGTCCTGCTCTGCTTGTGAAAATAATAGAAAGCTGGTGGCGCCCTCTTGTGTCTCAAATGGGTAAGTAAAAATAATGGCAAGAATCATCTAGTAGCTCATAAATACTTAATTGTCATAGCCTGGAAATACTTTTTACTTAAAACAGTAAAGTTTTTAATCATTTTAAATTAATCTGAAGGAACACATTTGATAACAGGAAGGGGTTGCAGTCTTGACATATGTCCATGAGTAGTGCTGAGGAAAGTGGCGGAGGAATACACATAGCTAAATAAAAGTAGTGGTACCACAGTATAAAAACACTCTGCTACAAGTAAAAATCCTACATTCAAGTAAAACTACACACGTATCATCAATAAAATATACTTTTTTAAAAATGTAGGCTATTTGCCTCCACAATGTAGTGGAGTAGAACTATAAAGAAGCATAAAATCGAAATTGTCTGAGTACAAATACCTCAAATTTGTACAGTACAGTACTTGAGTAAATATACTTATTTATTCCACCACTTTCTGGAAATATAAATTTCTGTCTGACAGATATCTAATATAAAAATCCTGCACTGACTGACTACAGTAGAATCACTAATCAAACTGCACCTTGTGACCGGATAACAGGTCAGATATCAATGCGCAGACTGAACGGTAGCCTGCTGTTTCTTCATCGACCCCGCCTTTTAAATTAGTTTATTATATTACTTTACCCAAAAAACGTTAACATTAAAACATTAAACGTCTCCTGCCTGAGGTCAGTCGCTCAGTTTTATTCCACATTAGAATAGAGCTCGTGAACAGTCAGTAGAGGTCGCTGGGGAGTCATGCTTGTCCGGACAGGAGCGAGCACACAGCAGGTAGGATGAAGCACAGGTGTGTTCATTTGTTTTTGTTAAAGACTTGCTGAGCACCAGGTGCGTCCAAGTTTTGTAATAATGTCTGGAATAGAAAAAGCATGTAAGGTCAAACCACTGTTATCAGCGGCTACCAGACCACCCAAGAAATAGGCCTTTGGTTAGCCCACAACATCTGTAAATAAAATAAAGCAAGTCATTTCCTGTGTCGTTACTAAACGGATACTTTACATGCAGTTTTAAAAGTGAGATTCGCATGAAAAGTAAGATACCCTAGAACCAGTTAGATAAAAAAAAAAACAGTGTAAGACTTGTCTAAACCTTGTCCAGGCGGTTTGTTGGTAACTAACAAATATTGAATTCAAGTGTTTCATGTATGCGGGAATATGTTCAAGTCTGCATGTCTGTGAATTTGATATTAATAGACTGCGAGTGATGTTTGGGGATTCAATATACTGAATGAATTATAGATGATATGTCCTGGAAAATATTTCTCTAATCTCTGAACAAAACATCAGAGACCTCAAGAGCTGTTTTAGCCTGAGCTGCTTCCAGTCTGCCTCAAGACATCCAGCCAAGGAGAAAGAGACAGACCGGTGTCTGTCATAAAATACTCCACTGTTTCTATGATCCTCTCTGTCTGTCTCACACACACACTCAGGTCGGTGGCATGGCCAGTTGTTAGGCATATTTGGGACATCTGTGTCTCAGTGAGGCTGTCACAGTAAGGTCATTCACACACTGAATCATACTGTTATTCTTTTTATAGATCAGTCCTGTGACAAACGCTGTAGTGAAGCAGCAGCTCTGTCAGATGCAGATCTCAGCCTCAACCAGTGTGCAACTGAAGCTGTGCTGCAGAGGTCATCCATGCGCAAGGTAGGAGAGTACTGAATATTGATCACAACTGCTGGAGGTGGAATTCAGATCCTTTATTTAGATAACTGTAGCAACAATACAATGTCAAATACTACTTAACTAGTCCTGTATCTAAATTTTAGGTGTATTAGCAGTAAGATGTAAATGTGTTGCTATTAGTAATGACCATTTTCAGTGTTCAAATCTAATGTTATGTTTGCCAGTCCAAGCTACTTAATATACTGTTCAATCTTTTTGTTTTTCTTATAATTCTGAAGTCTTTATCTGCAGTCTCTATCCTTAACTAAAACAGTCAGATAAATTGGTTTAAAAAGACATGGAGTAAAAGTTAAAAGCTGTGTAAGCTAATTAACTAAACCTCCAACTCAATTTCCCCCTGGTTAATCAAAGTATTTTCTGATTCTTAAATCCTGAGCATCACAGTATAATGTTTTTTGTAAATCATTAAACTTCACAAAGAGAGAGCATGTTTGTTTAACATTTAAAACTGATCTTTTTGTTCTCCAGTATCTTCCTGGAGCTGTCTCACCGCAATTTTTTTTTTTTTTTTTTCCAACAGCACCTCCATTTTTTCTGTGTATTGCATTGTGGGAGAACACTATCCATCCACAGTACACTCAAAAAATGATTCAACATTTTATTTTAAAACTTTTTATAAGTTTTGAAACACAAAAAACTGCTTAGAATTGGTATGTAATATGGACAGGGACACAGCATGTAGCTAGTAAGTCAAAATTACCCAACAAGTAATAATTTGATATGCTACAGTGGGGAAGCAAAGGTGTAAATAATGAAACAATAATGATGTCTGAATTGCATGTAGCTGTTTCAATTTCAGGGTTTTTATATCATGAATTCTGACTTACTGTCCCACTGTCATGATTTGACACCTTAAAATGCTGCATTGAGTATTGGGGAGTAGAACTTTAATTGGGCCTGAAACATTGCGCCTGAAAAGGCCCAAGCTCAACAAAATTCTGTCCAAACCCAAACTGAACCCGTCCCTCACTGACATATTTCAACCTGAACCTGATTACAGCCTGACATTTTTTCTTAACAAGCATCCCTCTATGTACCAAACAGTAGGAGTTGGCAGTTAGAGGGACAATACATGGGGGGAATTTGAACTGGCAACAACAAAATTGGAGAGGAAAAAAAATACTCCTACTACTGATAATAATAATAATAATAATTATAATAATAATAATAATAATTATAATAACAATAATACTAATACTACTACTACTACTACTACTACTACTACTACTAATAATAATAATAATGATAATAATAATAATAATTACTATTATTATGATTATGATTATTATTATTATTATACAGACCAAACGCAGTGTAAGCCCATGAGAAATATGGCCTGACCCAACGAAAACCAGTTGGGTTCTGTTGGGTTCAGGCACAGATCTCAATATCATGTAACTTATCAGCACCAAAACAGGACCCTGCTACTTCCCAACAATGTCCTGTAAGTCAATTTTTTTAAAAACTGAGCCAGGCTGAGGCCATACAACAGTGCAGTGATATACAGGGTAAGCATTATAGTTGTTAAATAAAAAAGACTGACACACTCGTTTTGTGATGACAGATACGGAAAACTCAGAAAATGGTATTGGGACATCTCTAATTATTATTACAAGTTCATTTCTAATGTTTTAGGGAGTGTAGACTCAACAAATGTTGTCATCATCTTCAAAATCTTGTTTTGAAGATTTGTATAAATTCACAGTCTAAATGCTCTTTTCCTTTTTGAGTAAATTCCAAAAAGCATAAAATAGTCAAATGTGATTATTCCTCTGCAGTAAACTTGTTATAACCGCACAGTTTGTTGTTGCAGGTAGTACAAATTATAATCAGATTAGTATAATCTAATTATGTGTAACACATCGCTCTTCAGCGTCTTCATGTGTATTATAAATTCACCTCTTCTCTGCAGCAGATTTCTCTTGCGTACTGTGTTGAACACAAGGTTGCTTCTCCTCTGTTTGTGTGCCTTTGTCTCCCCTCTAGCCCCTCCTATCCATCCATCTGTGTTCTTCACTTGCTGACTTTGTCTCTCCTCCGAGTGTGTTCCAGCCATATTGTGGTTTGAAGTGTTTCTGCTTCTAATGAGCCAATTGTTCTTGTGTTTTGCTCCCCTCAGGGAGCGTTGTGTAGCTAACAACATTCTGCTCACAACCATTTTAAAACATATTCACTGCACCGGGGAGGGATCGGGGCCAACAAAACAATAATGCCTTGGAGCATGTACAAAATGAAAAATGTGTTAATGACACTCGCACTAGCGAAGTGACAGCGCATTCTTTTCCTGTCAATTAGACCTTGGTTATTCAAAAGCAATTTGCAACTCCCTGCAGAGTAAAATGTGTGCCATCTCCCAGGCCTTAGTCTGTGATTGTGTAAGTGATGTATTCATTCCATTTCGCTGTGTGCGTCCTAGTTTGAGACATCGAAATAATATTAAGGTTAGGGACGAGCCAAAGTACTCTATCCACATAGTGTTCTTCCCCGGAAAACAGAGGAATGTATAGGTCTATTTCGAAGTGTGTGTATGTGTGCGTGTTTCTTTATGTGTGCACAAGTGCGTTCATGACCGTGTACAAGGGGTATTGATACAGCTGGCATTCAAGGCCCTGATTAATTGCCATGGCATTTGGCTGTTCTCGGTAAATGCCATATCCCATGCTGAGTGCTTGGTTAATGGATGTCTGCCCATTGCAGGCCCAGCATCGGCCCTTCTTTTCTTTCCTCTCCTTCCATCCTTCTTCCTCTCCTCTTCCTCCTTCTCTCTGCTCGTCTGCCCCCTCCTCTTCTTCAGAAAAGGTTAGCTGTGCTTTATCAGCAGGAATAGACACATGAGTGGAATGATTGCATACAGCTCAGATGTCCACACTCTTGACAGTTTTGTCCAGCCATACAAAGGCTCAGCCTCCTCTCCATTTCCGACTGCAGCAGTTCAAAGGTAGCTTAAGGTTACGTCCTCTCCCGACGTCTCTTTAATCTACAGCAACTGCGTTATGATAAGAGCTGGGAAAGAACTCTACCTTCAAGTGCGTATACCCCTAAGACCCAATTTCAGTTTGTCTCTATATCTCTAAAAAGGAAAAAAAAGATATGAAGAATTAGCTTTCATCCTCAAGTGAATTAGTTTGCTCTATCTTAATGAGGTTTGCCATGTCAGAGGGAACAGTTCAGAGCCTGCATGCTAAACAGACTGAAATTGGAACAGAGTATTAGCTCCTTAACCGCAAAAATACCTTCTCTCTGCAGCTCTAATTTCAACACTTCCACGCAATTACCCTTATACACAGTTTTATCTTGTCACTTCCAAATAGGAGTAGAAGACCAAGCAGAGGAGAAATCATCCTGTTTTTTTTTCTGTCTTTTTTTCTTTTTGGAAAACTAATTCCAAAATCTAATTAACTGCAGAAAAACATGTCACCAGTCTGGCTGGAAACATCGAACGTAGTTATGCAAATGGACCCGAGGATTGTAGAATGTGATTTGACAGAATCTCATTCTGGATGGTGCGAGGCCAGATAGAAAGATTACTCAGCCGTATCTGAGTGGAGGCAAACAGGAAGCGATGAGCCTGGTAATTTATTGTGTTGGTATTTCTCCTGTTTGACTTCAGACAGCTCATTAAGGAGCGAGGTGTCACCCAGCCGGACAGAAAGACAGACAGGAGCGTTTCTCTAATGGGCCCTCCTCTGCTCTGCCTGCATCAGCTCTTTTCTGCCTTTTGCGTCGCTGGCTTAATCTCTGACTTTTTTAATATGAGGTGCCAAATAAGATTTTACACAATTCATCATTTTGCTCCTCACGGGGGAGAGGGAGATGCTATTTCATCCTCCCACTTGTCTTTAGTCTGCTTACAGGGCTGTTTCGGGGCAGCCACTGAGAGATGGCCAGAGGGCTGAGATAAGGAGAGGAGGTCTGTCGCATATTTTTCAAGACGCGGTGGAGGAATGATGCAGTCTGTTGTGTCGTGACAGTCAGTGCTGTACAGGTGTCATTCTGCTGTAGCTGGCTGGTGTTACTTTTGGCAGAGTGTGGTCTATATGCTATTAGAGTGCTGAAACTCAGTCAACATTTGCGTCACATGCAATGAGGACTTTACAATAACCATCCTAACCATAACCCGTAGTGGAAATCTATACTCAAGTAAAAGAACAATTACTTGCATAAAAATAACATATTTACCATTTGAGAAACATACTCAAGTAAAAGTTAAAAAGTATCTGGTTAATAAATTACTCTCGCATTATGTCAGGTGGATACTGCCATCGACCACTGAGCCCTCTACCATAGTAACATTGTGATTTAAAAGCCTTCTGTGTTTTAGGTTGTGTTTCCCTGCAGAGTTGCCATAGAGTTGCTGCCTACATACTGTTTATGACATGTGGGAGAGAAAATGAAAAACTGTTGCTGCTGTTCATTGGACTATGTCTCCATGTTGTGCTAATCATTTTCTTTTTAAACCCAACAAGTTACAGATATGTATCTGCAGAGACTCTGCCCTCTCCATGTATTTCTCATTATTTTGCTGTGCTTTGGACTCGTAACCAACTCCAAACCTCTGTATTTGATGTACTGGGAATGAGACTCAATAGTCAACTATCTTTCTCGTGTATTAACGAACAGCTCGGACGAATCCTACTGATTCGACCTTTAACATATGACGTTAACCACATTTTGACCTACAGTACGAGCAATTTATTTCAGCGTGCTTTTGGAGGTTGGGGTTAGAAAGAGGAGGTTTTAAAAAGCAGAGATCTCAGTGTTCAGGAGACACTTCATCATGTAATTGTTGTCTTTTCTTTTAAATTTTGATATAAAAAGTGTGGTCAGATGTGAATAGGGATTGTCACTGTATGGAAGCTGCCTCTTGTTCTGGGTTTTGCCCTATAATAATCACATTGTGGTCAAAAGACAGATGATGCTTATTTTTCTTCTAGGCAGCAGCTTGTGGAGCTGCTCCTCACACACTCTTCCCCTAAACACAGTCCTCGCATTTTAGAGCAGACCAGTTGTAATGAAGATATAGGTGTATGAAGAAAAGTCAAAGTAATATTAGTAAAAGTACAATAAAAACAGGAACATGAAAAGTGCTCATTCCTGCCTTCCTTCCTTCTCAACCATGAAGCTACAGTCAGACATTCTTGAAGAAATGCAGACAAGCAAAGGATCGTCACTTTTGGTAGTTTTTGTAATCTTTCTGGACATTTAGTCATCACAAGTACAAAAATAAACATACTCACACGATATGAGAATACCCCCCTGCAGCGGTGACCTTTTGTTGTGATGTCAGTCTGTACACCGGACTCTTCAGGAGCCCTCCTCACACCCTGACAGCTCCTGATTGCATGCCAGAGAGTGTTTGTTTGCAGACACAGAGAGCCATGCAAAAAAGAAGCGAGGTCCATCCTGGTACAAACAAGTAATTAATTATTGAGGACACCAAACACGGCTGCTTGCTAATCTACATAGCAGTTTAAAGCCCCTTGATTTATAATTCAGGCCCTTCTCTCACTCCGGTGACTGCTGAGGCTGGAAGTTTGCACTCGAAGGCACTTGAAACTTCTCTGGGGTGAGGTGTGGCCTTTAACTGAGGGTCCTGTGTGACTGTATGCACGCATAGTTGTCTGCAAAATAGTTACACTTGTGATGTTGGATTTAGGGCTGTCACAATATCAGATTTTCATGACATGATTATTGTGGCCAAAATTCACAATAAAAACATCATGATATCAGGGTTGAAAAAAAATGTTTATTGTCCCCTTTTTGGCAAATTAATTGCATTTAAAAATATGAGCGTAGGGAGGTGGAGAGACAGTCTGTGAGCATAAGTGTAACTTATTTAAGAGCATACGGTATGATTAGATTATTTACACCTGGGGTGTCCAGTGAATGACCCACAGGCCAGAACCAGCAGGCCAAAGGTTCCAGTCTAGCCCACTGCAAAGTGTGAAAAATTGCAGAGCTGTCATTAATTCCAGAACAGAATTTAGTTCTAAAGATATTGAAGATTGTGCCAAATAATCTGTCACACTACTATCTTAAAACAATATTGCTGGGAGCCTGTTGCTAAGGTGCTGCCCAAACACTTGGCAGGTTGTAACATTTGGCAGGAGATAACTTAACCTCCCCCCTTATTAGATTCTGATGTAGTTGGCATTGTATGGTGATGCAGTGTTACTATTATACAGGAGTGGAAATGTCTGAAAAATTGAAAGAATTTCTAGATCTCAACAAGTTGTTAAATGATAAATAAGTAGAAGTTACAAGAGTAGTTCAGTTCCAAAATATAGAAATATTCTGTGCATTCATAGATCCACAGTGATTTGTATGTTGTGGAATGTGGAAAAATTAAGACATTGAAAACATTGTTGAGTATTTAAATAATTATGAAACAATTTCAATTTAATACTGATACATCTATATACCTACATAAGCAAACAAGACCATCAACTAGAAGATTGGCTGTTTCCAGATATTTATATTTGATGCCTGTCACGTGTTGGATTCTCCTTGAAATCACAATAAATGAGCCTGTTTACATTTTCCCAGGCAAAGTCACAATATGTTTTGTGGTTAAGATGGTTAAGATGAAGCAGGAGATTTTTATTTAGATAATTTTTTATATATATATTTTGTGTTTATTATGATGGAAACACCGCTGCCTTTGTCCTGACGAACCTCTAAAGTCTACAAAATATGAAAGTTCCTTGTAGTAGTTTTGAGACATCTCAGGCTGTTCACCTGTTTTGTAAATTAATGGTTCATTAACTGTAAACATTTCCAGAATCAGAATTTTTCTTATATCTAAAAAGGGGAACATTTTGAGGTGTATTTCATTTTTTAAATATCACAACAATAACGTCTAGTTGAAATAAACAAAAAGTTGTATGCGTGCGCAAAGTGAGTTCACATTCAAATGTTCATTTAACAATGTTGTAAAATTTACCACAGTTTGAGAGTAATTCAACTCCCCCGTGTAGCCGCCCTCACAATGTTTTAAAGTGATTACAAATGTATTTGTGCTAAAAACACTGGGGTGCCTTGTTAGACAAACCCACAAGCTCTTCGTATTTAATATGTGTGGCAGATATTACACTGAGTGCTGTACATTAGGAATTCAAATAACATGGTGTCGAAGGGGTTTTGGTTAATTAGCTGGAGATGTGATGCTGGCTGTGGCCCATAGCGGCTTGTGTTCCTCGGGACCACAGACCTCGACGGGGGGTCGCTCTTTGATCTGTGGATCCCACGGTCTGCTAACGGTTCCCCAACCTCTGCAATGCCTGCTGTGCGTGGACAGATGGGAATGATGTGTGTGTGTGTGTTTGTGTGTGTGAGTGTGCACTTTTGTGCATGTGACAGATCCAGTCTGGTCTCATCTTGTTTTTATCACAACTTCCTTTTCTGTGAATTAATGAATACATAAATCAAGTTTAATAAACTCTTCAAGTTTGACCTCTGATTCTGTAGAGGATGCTTAAATTTGTCTTCTTTTTCAGAGCACAGAGAAAAAAAATATACGCCTGCACTGTAATAGATGGAGTCCAACAGCATTTCATTTTGGTTTAATCTCTGTCTCGACTCAGTTCATCACAAAATGCCCCATTCTGCTCATGATTTGATTCAACTGAATTTCTCAAACAGCAACTTGTAAAAGGCATTTGAACTGATTCTTTCGGCAGCAGCTAAATATATGTAAACATTACAGCAAAGCACTGTTGCAAAGACTGACATTTATATCTAAAGCTAAACTCTGGCCTCAGAAGACAAACTCAGTTCGTGCAGGAACATAAGGGAACAGAAGTAGACACACATTAAAGGCAGCAAACAGCATTATTATTTCAGTGACAACAGCAAGATATTGCTCAGATATGAGCTAACCTCAAAAAATCTATGCAGTTGTCTTTCCCACCTCAAAGTAATGCATCAGGGTATATTTTGTAGACCTGTGATACACAGTGGAAGATATATTCCTTCCAGACCTTAATACACCTCCCCCTGCTGGCTGATCATCAAACAACATGGGCTCCTTCAGTGGAACTGGCAGGGTATCTCACTTCTAATTAGTATGTGCTAATACACTATGTACTAATGTCGACAGCAAACTGTTTTGGCAGATAGAGTCCACAAGAAATTAATGTATTTTACTGTTGCGCACTAACAAGGAGTCACACAAGCATTGTGGGATGTCAATGAGGCTGCAGTTTTAGAACCAACTTTTGAAAATGAAAAAAAAACTTTGTTTTTCCAAATATTTTGATGTGTCAAATTCAAGTGTAACTAATTGTTGTGTTCCACGGCCCTCATGTTTGGGTCCCTATTGGACTCTATATATAAATGTACGAGGGGCCTCATTACAGTATACTTTCTGCTTGTCTTACCCTAACTTAAAGGGACAGATCCCAATTTTTTCCTCTTACATGTAACGTCTTTATCCGTGTAGATTGTTTTGCTCTGAATTGCCGAGTTTTAAAGACGTTGGTCTTAAAGATGTCTGCCTTCTCTCAAATATAATGGAACTAGATGCCACTCATCTATGATAGAATATACCAAATCTACTTTCTTTCTACTAGAAAGACAGTAGTTCCTGCGTGAAACTGCTCACTACATCTGATTATCTGGGGATTATCTTAAGTAGCTGGGGGTCATGATTTAAGGAAAGAGACACTGGTTTTGAATTGTCAAAATGTACATATATATACATCTTTTTGGTGCTTTGAGTACCAGAAGCCAAGTGTCATCCAGTTCCATTATATTCGAGAGAAGGCAAACATCTCTATATCCGATACTTCCAAAACTCAGCAACTGACACCAAAATAATCTAGATGGATGCCTGTATCCTTGACAACAGCTGTCTCACTTCACCTGTCACTAGCTAGCTAGTTTGCCATAATGGACAAGAAAAGACAGGCATTCATTTTTAGACAAGATGAGCCTGAAGTATTAATCATGGTGGTGGAGGGGAAGTAACGCCACTTTTTTGTAAGTTTTCTTTACAATCATTGGCTCAGGGTAAAGATCTGAAACAAGTCTGTCAGTTCAAAATTAATTTTCGATGTATCCATTAATACGTGGTCCATGATGTTTAAAGCATCATCACACGGTTTGAATAGTCTTTCAATTGTAATATTTCCGTGTTTATGTTGTTCCTTGTTGCCACTGGCCATACAGACCTAAAAACACTAGTGCTGCCACTTTTGGCAGTTATTTTGGATTCAGGATGTTGTCTGGCTCTGTATCATCCTAACTGAGGATTACTAACTCAGGAAATACAAGATAAGATAGAATTTTTTTCAGACATGCAGTTAGGAAACGTGTTTTTGTAATACCAAAAGTCTTAAATGTCATCCTAAACTGAGATAAAATAGGATTTCAGACTTAGGATGTTTCTGTAATGAGGCATCAGGATACCTCAGTGGAGTGAGTGTCACTCATAACACCGTGCTTATTCTGCTCTGACAATCAAGATATGTGCTGTGACCTTTATACAGGTTTTCACTTTGCTTCAGCTGTCAGTCGCTCTTTCATTTCTGGTGTGCATCAGTGTCCAACCCTCACACTTTTAGTATGCGTGGTGGCATTTTTAAGTATACCTCGGTTCAGCATTTTTCCAATGTGATTGCACGACATAGTTAAAGCACAGTATAAGAAGTGGAATAACTATAGTGTATACACTTATCAGGCATAACATTGTTGTGATGTGTTAGAAGCAGGAAAAATGGGCAAGTGTAAGGATTTGAGCAAGATTGACAAGAGTCAAATTGTGATGGCTAGACAACTGGGTCAGAACATCTCCAAAATTGCAGCTCTTGTGGGGTGTTAATGGTCTGCAGTGGTCAGTATCTATCAAAAGTGGTCCAAGGAAGGAACAGTGGTGAACAGTATTCCCTGATTTCTATGGCCTCTTTCAGCAGGATAATGCGCCGTACCACAAAGCAAAAATGGTTCAGGAATGGTTTGAGGAGCACAACAAGAAGTTTGAGGTGTTGACTTGGCCTCCAAATTCCCCAGATCTCAATCCAATTGAGCATCTGTGGGATGTGCAGGACAAACAAGTCCGATCCATGGAGGCCCCACCTCGCAACTTACAGGACTTTAAGGATCTGCTGCTAACATCTTGCCTCAATGGGTCAGTGCTGTTTTGGCAGCAAAAGGGGGACCAACACAATATTAGACAGGTGGTCATAATGTTATGCCTGATCAGTATATACTGTATATAGGAAACTGGGACACCATATTGGCCTTTCTTCTGTATACATATCTGTCTTTGCTTGTATTTGTCCTTGTCAGGTCTAGAGTCACTGTAACTTTGGAAACTTGGAAAACTTCCACAAAATGCAAACTGTCTCCGGAAGGTGCTGGAGGGGAGGAAATCCACAGTCTGTATGACAATTAAGGAGGATAAAGGCTTTCTCACGGTTGCTCTATTGGAGATTTCATATTATATTGCAAAGCTTTTAGTCAGAGCCTTAGTCAGACTTTCTTCAGTCTGAAAAATGTCTATGACCAAAAGCTTAGCAATTAAATTTGAAATCTGCGATGGAGAGAAACTTCGCCGAAGCCTCTATTCTTTTTAATTGTACCATTCAGAGTTGTGGGACACTCATGAATGAATTATAACATCACCTCAGGGTGTGGAACCAACTGCTGGAAAACGATGGTCGCTCATAACTGACTTATTAACTATTTATATTTTCAATGGGAGAATGTGATGTGATGGTGACAGGAGGGACGAAATAAATAAGAGGAGAATACATTAGACATGACAGGACGATGTGTGCAGAGTTCATCATTGCCCGGATGTAATGATGTCTGGGTATTGAGCTAATTCATGCCTGGCATTCTGACGACCTTCTGCACCACGGGAACTCGAAGGAAACGCTGTCCAGGAGCAATGAGCACAGATGCAGAATGTGACTCATTCAACTATTTGCATTTGTAATTAGCCAAGAAAGCTGTCCTCTGGACATATGTTAAATCCTTCGATGCTTGTGTGTGTTCTTCCTGTCCCGACATTTCATTTTAACACACACCGGAGACGTATTTAGAGTATGTTTGAGTCTATTTGAGCTGAGCAGGAGGATGGGGTGGTAGTAATTGCTGTCTGCCTCTCAAGCCACATGCTCAGAGGTGAGATGGTCCTTTTACTATTATATTTGCAGTAGCCGTTGTGCTATTTTCAGAGGAATTGTTTCACAGGGCCAGGACTTCTCTCATCCTCAGTTCTGTCAATCCTGTGTCCTTGAGTCCCCACACTGTCAGCTCCTAGGCTGCTCTTCTCTGTTTCCCTCTGTTCTTCTCTCTATATCTGTTTCCCTTCATAATGTAGCCATGGTGATGTAGAGCTGTCTCAATGCACAGTCAGGACCCACTTGCACATTCTCACACACACACACACGCACACGCACACATTCAGTACGGAATGGATGGAAGGCAGGGTGCGGGGGATGTGTGTGTGTGTGTGTGTGGTGGTGGTAGTAGTTGTGGAGGGAAGTCAGCCTTGAACCAACTAGCCCAAACCAAGAGAATAATGGGAGGAGTGGTCTTGGAGAGAGCTGGCGAGGAGGGGGAGACAGTGTGGGGGTCTGCCTCATTTGCACTGGAGTCCTCCCCTCTTCACGCAGCCAGCTGACAGGGGATATTTTTATCAGCCTGGCACACACAGCACAGAAAAAGGAACAAATTCATTTGTAAAACCACGCATCCAGCCAAGGACAAGATCTCAGCAGGATAGAACATAGCTGTCTTTCAGAGTAGAAATAATTCATTCTTATTTATGAGCCTGTCTAGGCACTCTCATGCAAAGGTGGTGCACAAGGCCCCACCCACAAGTGCTAGCCAATATACAGTGGGAACCTCTTATGGTGATAATTGTAGTGATCGATTGGTTACATAGATTAAAAAGCTTGTAACAGAATAATTCCCATACAGATGCTGTTTAAATCATTTGCTTATAGAAATCAATGTTATTTTGGGTCCTTTCTTATATGACAATATATGTAAAACAATTCTAAAGCTACAGTAATTCTGTTTTGTTTGTTTTTTTCATTTAACTCCCACAATACTTTACCTGATGGTAACCTGTCTTCTTCCAGCTTGCTACCTGAGGCTGGTGGTGGGTGCACAGGGAAATGATGACGGCAAAAAATAAATAAAAAAACATAGTCTCCTTGAGGGTCATGACAAACTCTCAAAAACGAGCCAATGTTCCTCTGATTATCTTGTGTTGTCTACTCAAACAGGAAACAGTCTGCTAGTGATAAAGACAGCTAAGTCATGTAATGCCCTATGAGCAGGCCCTTGGTGAGGGAAAGATATCAAAGCTATCTTATTAATTGCTTTTATATTCATGTGCTAAAAATACAAGTGTCAATTAGAAGAAAAAAATAGGTTATAGTAATCTTCTTCTTGTGATCAGTTTGACACATACTGATATGATCATTATTATAGCTTTCCACACAGTCATTATATATATCAATATTGTGATATGAAACAAGATATTGTCTTAAACATTTTTATATTGTGATGTGGTATCAGTGTTGTCTTTTCCTGGTTTTAAAGGCTACATTACAGTGAAGTGATGTAATTTTCTGAACTTACCAAACTGCTCTAGCTGTTCTCTTAGTTGCATTTACGCACTTAGTCCTTATATTCACATTACTAATGATTATTTATCATAAATTTCATTGTGTTAATATTTTGTGAAAGCACCAATAGTAGAACAGAATATTGTTACAGTATTGATATTTAGGTGTTTGGTCAAAATTACTGTGATATGTGATTTTATCCATATGGCCCAGCCCTATTCTATAAGACATCACATGTTTGCACTATTTGAGAATTTATTTATAGAAAATGTGCATATTGAGACATATATTGTATATTGCAGAATAGCCCCTCACCCCATCCTCCACCCCCCCGTTGGGAATTTCCCAGAAGCCACTGGGGTGATACCTGTGGTTTACATAAGGAGAGTTTACCCTGTTCATATACACTGGTTTGATGGAGGCTACATCTGTTGATGTAAATCCAATTAGAGGTCAGTGAGATGACACAGCTTTAGTGTGCGTGAGAGCAAGGAGGAAAGAGTGAGTGGGAGCATGAATAAAGCATGTCCTAAAGTGGTGTCACTGGGCTGCTGTGTTGGCATGTCGGCAGCGCTCAGGAAAAACATGGCCGTCTCTGGGGCATTGTCTGTAATCCAGCATGTTAGAGCAGCTAGATGGCTCCTTTATGTAAGCAGTCCCAGAGTCTCAGACATCATCTGATATGCACACAGAGGAGAAATAAATAAATTTCCGGCAGTATATTTTGTTTTAAGATGATTATGAATAGTGTTAGAACAGGCTAATCCATTCTTACAAAGGGCTCATGGTTCCAATTGGCTTGAATGACAATGCTTTTTTAACCAGGATTAGTGCTGAATGCACCTGATGTTAAAGCAGGAAATATAATTTTCTTTATCCTCAAATGCCACGCAAATCCCCTGCTCTGAATGGTTTGTTTTGCATCTGTAAGGGACAGTCGTGGCCAGAAAAATACTGTTTGATTTTCTCAAAGCAGCATGGTTTCATCTCTTTGCAGTGACACAAATTCCGTACTGTGCCAGAGCTGACAGATAGATGATCCATTGCAGACGTTGTAATTGAAAACACTGAGAGGGGGTGGACAATTAATCTCTCTTTCTCTCTCTGCTTCAAATTTCCATGGAGAAATACCTTGAAAATGCAGATAATAGATAAGAGTGTTATTGATTAGATGGGGTGGGAGGAGAGGCGAGGAGGTGCAGAGGTTCTCCATCACTAATCTCTCTGGCTGTGACTGCATCTAAATAACCTGCAGAGAGGGATAAACAGGCGCATCCATCATGGGACGGCTGGTGCGGACAGTGATGGATGCCTCCGCCCTCCGCCGCCCTCCACCGCACCTCTCCCCTCCTGGTCAGGGATAGGAAGTGACACCGGCACTCAGGAGAAATACCTGGCTTAAACTGAGCAGGAAAATGCCTACTTTAGCTCTGCTTGATGGAAGGATTCAGGGCAGGCTTTGTGTGCGCGCCCGTGTGAGTTTGTAGAATCGCCCCCTGTCCTCCGTCCCCTTGTCTCTTTAAGTTTGTAGGATTATCCATCTTGATAGATCCTGTTTGTTTTGTCAAAGTGGAAATTGGTTTTGTGGATTTGTGTGATTGTGTATGTGTGTGTGAGCTCAGCCACATATATGCCTTTTGTGTGCCTCTGTATAAATTGATTCGGGTGTGCGTTTCCTCTCTATCTACATGCCCATGCACTACGAGCCAAATCCCCCTGCGCTGCCTGGACCCAGTGAGCAGGCGTGCCCACGCCAGCCAGCTCGCCTCAGAGGTGCCAGCCTGATAGATATGGTGTGTGTGCCAGGCTGTGGCTTCCCTCCCCACCCCTGCAGCATTAAGATTGATCCCTCGTTCCCTCCCATTCCTTTCTCTCTCACTCCTCTGTGTGCCTCTGCCTTTATGAGACTGTGAATAGGTGAAGCTCACAAGCTCCAACAGATGGCCGGAGCTGCTCTGGTTCACTGTCTCACACATACAGACATACACACACACACACACACACACACACACACACACACTACTGCCCTATGAATGAGAGCCCAGAGAGAAAGAGAGGAAGAGCAGAGTTAAATGAGAAAGAGAAGAAACAGGAAACAGTACCAGAGAAGAAAGACTAAAACTAATGGAAACCAGAGGAGAATAACAAACAGAGAGGAAGATGGAAAAACAGAGTAATAGAATATCAGCAAGAATATGTAAAAGAGAAAAGGACAGAAATGCCGCTGAAAAAGGGAGTAAGGGCAAAATTGAATTGTAGATTGAGGGAGCCTCTCTCCTCCCTCTTTCCCTCCCTCTTTTATTTATCTCATGTGAAACCACGCCTCCCTCCTTTCACTTGTCAGTGCATCTATAACAGTGAGCTGTCTGCACCGGGCTGCGTGGGGGGTGAGACGAGCTCCTCACTCTGCCAGCACAGGGGGACCGGATCTGAACGGACCGGACAGGACTGGATGTTACCGGACTGCCCAGAACAGGTGTGTGCATTTGTGTTTGTACATATGTGCTGTTTGTGACAGATGACAGAGAGCAGCATGTGTTCGCCTCAGTGTGCGATCGCTTGTTCCTCCACAGGACTTGCTTCCAGAGTCGCGTATTTAGAAGGTACAGTGCTGGAGCTTTGCCCTAGTTTACACTTGAATGCTCTGATCCGTTCTGTTTGCCTCTGAGATTTATGCATGGAGTCGCTAACGGCGGTGCTCATCAGGGTAAGAGAGATAAGACCTCTCGTTCACCAGATGAACTGGACTCTTCACGGAGTGTGTGGCTTTGAATCAGAGCAGCACGGACAGAGCAGCTGCTGTTTATCTGGTGGAACAAGTTAGTAGTTTTTTGGGCTGGACACTGTCGACATGTTGCTGTGGCTCCATTGGTTTTTTTTTTTAAGTGTCAGTTTTTGAAGTGATCATCTGTCTACACAACAGTATCCTCTAGTAGGAGAATCATTACAGTATGTGTCCAGAATCTGTGAGAATCCACTTCACGCAGTGAAACAAGTCAGTACAGCTTTCACGGCTCTTTGGTCTGTCTTGCTGTTGAATCCAATTTGTGATTAGTTCTCTTTGTCTTGCTGTCTCTCAGTCTGCTGTGTTTTTGAAATATGGAACATTCATTGTCTCAGCATTGCTTTGTATTTACTCAGCCAAATATAATCCTCACTGTTGCTGAATAGTGTGCGGGGGGTTAAAAATAGAGCAAAAACAACAAGTACAAGAGTGAAAATATTACTTTTTCCAAAGGCAGGACTAGTCCAGCTTCTTGACTGTTTTATGGGAACCCTTTTTAGAAATCGCGGAGGTATCCACCACGTAGCGTTCATTCTAGAGTCGCCATTTCAACAGTTACAGCCACTCCTATAGAATCCTGAACGGCTTTAGTATATGAGGCTGGTCCCAGTGAATCTACTCACTATCAGTGTTTTGTCAATATCTTTATGGGTCAAAAGGCTGTGTCATCACCAAGTGGTGGCGGTTAAGAGCAGCGGAGGGGAGGAGGGCCACGAGCATTGACCTAAAGACTGAAATATTTATGATAGAGACAGCTGAACGCCCCACGCTGTTTGTAGCGATATGAGTGGATGGATAAACGAATGCAAGGATAGAGGGATGGATGGAAAGTAAAGCAGCTTCAGAGATCTGTTCTTTAAGCATTCATTATTTATCACAACGCACTCTGCCATGGAAGCTCTAACCCCCACATCAACTGGCCTCTTTTCTCACTGAGATGCCAGTGGACTGAAGGAGGAGGATGCTCCTGCTTAGTCTACCTGTCAGCTAGTCCCCAGGCATGTTTAAGACTGCTGCACACACACACACACACACACGCAAGCAAATGCACGCACCCAGACATATATAACATTTTGCTCAGATTTATATTTTTACACACATTGAGCTGCAAGTGCATGGTTACACTCACTAATGTGATGGAAAGTGCACACAGAATCACAGGCACTTTTACACTGCATTAACCCAAACATACATGGGTGCACTCACACTGCATACATTTGTGCTCATGCTCATACATCAAACACACACACACACAGATGCACACACACACACACACACTCTCATGGCATCCTTAACCAATTTATTTTGCTCACATCTTTCTCCAGTTTCTATTTTTCTTCTTTAGTTGTTCACACTTTCTGAGACACACACACGATCAGTGGGAGTGACGACCTTGAGACCTGTTGATGTTGTTTGCGGCAGCCGTGCTGTGAATACATAAGAGGCCATGTGGGACTCCCGGCGAAAATGGGGCGCTTGACATGCCGTTTGTAAAAAATGACTGGAAAATGTGCAGGAGGGCTGGCGATGCAGTTGAATGGAGAGACCGGCATGAATATGGATTGTATGCTAATGCCGCACGCCGGGGCTGTTGACTCAAGCTGTTGATGAAAGCAGAGGACATGTTCCCCCATCGCCACTTAGGAGGTAGTGCTATCGACAAACCCATTGTCGACACCGTCGCATCCCGGGCCAGGGGGGCCAGCGTGATGACAGGTGGCAGATATCAGTGACAGCAGCCAAGGTGACACCGCTTGGCGGTCTCTGCGGGCCCGCAGGCGGCCGGGACAGCGCCAGTGTCTGCTCATTTTACCGCCGCCTTGACCTTTTGTGGTTAGACACAGCGAGGTTATATTAGAGGGTCCTAAAGCTAATGTCTCCCATTAGCTTCATTCAGCCCTCTCAGAGCTACAGCTTCTTCCACCTGCTCTGCTTGCTCTCTTTCTGCATGTTTATTGTCTATAGCAACACCAGGTGGTGCATCTGTTTAAATTTTCCTATAAAAAAACAGCAGGAATGAAAAAAAAGGCTGAAGTGTCTCTAAATTTTGCTGGCTGAGTTGGAAAAGGTTGTCATACTGAAAAAGAGAAGATGCAATGAAAGCTTATGGAAACAGAATTTTTCCAATACATCTTGACATTATTGTACCTGCTTTTGCGTCTGTTGTAGACAAGGAATTCATATCATTCTGCCACAAACAGTTACGTGGCTCCACTCCACCATAAAGACACAAAAAAGTAAGGAATAGAGCAGGGCTTGCCAAACTTTTTCATGCCAAGAACCCCCACCGTAGGTGCACATTGAGTTATCTGTAATATATTTACAGTAATTTATCTTAAACTGACCGTGATATGTCATAAGAAATTAAGGGGGAATGGTAAATACTAATTTCTCTGACTACAGCACTACAGCAGCATTTCTGTTCTGGGTCATAGTAACAGTTTTAGTTTGCCTGTTGTACCATAAATCATATTAAATAGGCATTCAACCTATTTAATATCAATCCATGGCCCCACTCACTATTTGGCCTGCAGTTCTTTTCATTTTTAGGTTTGAAGATAATAAAATCTTTATAGTCAATCAATGATAAAACTAAGTATTATTACAATCGATTACAGTCAATCAAAATGGCTTCCTTTTCCCACCTATGTTCCAACTTCCAAAAAATGTGATCCAAGTTCAAATGTTTTATTCCCCGTTTTGCTGGAGATCCCCTACAACCCACTCAAAGACCGCTCTTGGTCGGACCCCAGTTTAAAAATCACTGGAATAGAGCAGAGTTTCATGATTGTGCAAACCGTAATGTCACAGAAAAAAAAATAATCTAGGGTGAAGTGCAGAAATTAAATGTCACAATATATTAGTCACAGATATTTGCTTAATTGTATGATTTTGCTGCATGAATAGATAGATATCTGTTTTCTATCTTCTGTGAATTTCGGCTGCTCCCGTTAGGGGTTGCCACAGTGGAACATCTCTTGGTTATGCCGAAATATATTTCCATGCATCTAGTTAAAACACACAAAGTCACATTTAATCTTGCAGAAATGTCATCTGAAAACTTGGAAACAGAGGCAGAGTTTCATTACTCTTTCACTCACACACCGGCCTCCTGTAGAATATATTAAAAGTAGCCTGACAGTAAGTAGCACTCACGTGTTCCCTCCCTCTGGGTCCCTCTTCATCTGTATGTATGAGATGCTGTTAACAGGTCCTGCGATGAGGCGGCATCAAGAGATCAGTGCGTAAATCTCGGTGCTGCTGCTCCCCTCAGCTTTAATGATAGAGAGGCAGAGTGACTCCTTGACGACGACGACGCTCAAACACTCCTCTCTCAACAGTGTGTAGAGAGCTGTGAGTAGTCTGCGGCTGATAGGAGCAAATGAGGAGATGCACGTTGTTGTGTGTTTGTATGTGCATGTGCTTCTGTGTGGTGTGTTTCTCTGTGTTGTGTGCGCACAGTGTGTGTACGAATGATTCCCAGTGTCCATGTGTGGACGGCCTTCAACTGCTGTGTGCCAGCGCAATCAGATTTCAATCTCATGCCTCTATGTGGCTGAGCTGCTGCAGAGCTGGTGCCCCATGGGGAAATGTAATTATACCCTGCTGGCCACAGAGTACGGGCTTCACTGCCCTATCTGTCTCAGGAGAGACAGCAGCTAGAGGCCCCTTCTCACTTGCAATATCAAACAGCGTGTCACTAAAGCCCCGCTCTATCTCCGAAATTTGTATTAAATCCTTGCTGCGATCTCCTCCTCTAATCAGCTTTTAGATCCCGGGGTTATCGGTGGCCTTTTGCTACAGTTTTGTTACAGTTGTGAATAATTTATGACAGAATTAACTGTGGTTGCTAAGAGCAGTGATTGGGAGATTGTGGCACACGGCCAAAATCTGACTTGAATTCAAAGTCATTTTCTCAACTGTTTTTTTTGTCTGATAAGCAAATTCTCATCGCCGTGGCTGTAATTATCGCTTTAATTATTTTCATCTTCGTTTGCACCACCTGAGTCTCTCTTGAGCAGATATGAAGAGTTTATTTTGATTCATCTGCTGTATATTCCTCTCATCTCAGCCCTGCTTCTGTCTTTTATGTCTTCTCTGCTTACTATTGGCTGCTCCCTCACTGAGGTGTGTGCTGAGATGGTGTCCATTAGTACGGCAAAACAAACAGACACACCCCACTCTCCTGGATTTAGGCAAACAATCAATGAGAGCACTCACATAACAGCAGCCTAAGTGGCCCATTGATGTTACGATTAAATGAATACAGGATGCAGTGGTGATGGCAGGACGCACTAACCCAAATAAGATAAAATAGATTATTTTCTATTCTGGAATCCTATTCATATATACAAAACTTCACCCACAACCATTTGTCCTGTTCAGGCTCTTAAAGGGATAGTTCAGATTAGCCTGGAAACTAAGCAATGTGCTGCTATGGACAGGGTCAACAATAAATGTATTTTAACTATTTAAAGAAGGTCCACCTAAAAGAATTAAGATCACTGCAAGTGTATGTTATATGTAGAATATTTTTACTGCATTACCTTTCCATCAGGACAGCCTTTTCTGTGGGGAAACTGCTTTAATATAATATCACTCTCTCCAAACTAAACCAACTCCATGGGTGAAATCAGCAATTTTACCTTGCAGAGCATGGGCTGGTCTACCACTGCCTTGATTTGTTTGTTTTGTATTATTGTGTCATTTCAGTGTTTAAATAGGTTAGTTTCGATTCACCAAAGTGTCACAATAACGCAATCAGATTAGATCGAGACAGCGGAAGACCAGCAACTCTGGTGTTCTGTGAGGTAAAATTACTGATTTCACCCAGAGAGTTTGCTTGGTTCAGAGAGAACGATATTTGGCAGTTTCCTGTTGGTAAAAAATCTGTCTGATGGGTGGGTAAAGTGGTGAAAATATTCTAAATATAGCATACTCTTATACCTTTTTTTAAGTGGCTAAAATACCTTTTGTTACTGACCCTGCCCACAGCTGTGGACATGCAGATGCAATCTAGGAAATACACTGACTATTGATAAGTACCTCATACAACCCTGCATCAAATAGCAGAGACAGGATTTTATGGTACGTAATGGTAAAAAACAGGAAACAGAAAAAAGAAGCACTATGACAAATTTACAGCATCAGTAAATAATGTGAGACAAGGGTGAAACGGGGACGACAAAGTCTCCCACAGTGAGGACGCAAACATGACTGGCAAGTTGAACATTTTACCCTGTGAATCTCGGTGTGTCAGCCATTTCATCATGTTGTACCTAGTCATGGTAATTTACTAGAAGTGCAACTGTGCCAGAACACTTCTGTCTTCTTCATTTTCTTGATTTGCTACACCCCGACTCTACCTTAATCTTCATTCCTGTGTTCGTCACCCTCTCTCCGTCCCTGTGTTTAGCCTGGTCACAACTTCAGCTAACCCCCCCCCCCCCCATCCCCTCCCTTCATGCTTCTCCCTGAGGGTGTAGCAGCCATTGTTGTGCCTAATAAGGTTTATGGAATTACAGATCTCTGAAATTGGATTTTCTCACTCCACCAAAGCAGTGGGATTAGGGGTTTAAGGCCGGCTGCACCAGGGCACAACTGACCTGTGACTGAACTGTTTTCTTCTTGCTGCCCCCTCAAGGTGGACAGATCATGAAATTGATGTGCCAGCTCAGGAGAAAGACAGAAAGACAGACAGGTTCCTTGTATCTGTATATGTACCTGGCAATTAAATTGATTCTGAGTCAGACAGCTCTTTGGCTCCTACAACTACATTTCTGTTTCTCTCATGTCGACCACTCTCACACACTCCTCCTCTGTCTGTCCTCACAACTTTTGACTGTGTTTGATCTAATTCTAATCTAATGAATCTTTTGATCTTCCTCATCTGACACCCAGACACATCCCAGATTTCTACATCCAAAGTATCGCAATTCGTTCTAATCCTTAAAATCTGGCCTCTGGTGAAGCAATTGATTCTCAGTGATGTACAGACATTTGGACTCTCTACTCCATGCTCATGTTTAATGAACTGTGGGATCCCCCTCCTCCCTCCCCAAAAGACACTACCTCATCACAAATCCAGATCAATTCCAGCATTATTGTTCAGATGTAACGAGTGAAGTGGAGGAGTAGCAGACGAAAGTGAGAAATGAAGTGAGAAAGCACCAGAGACGGGCAGTGCAGTGAATGCAACATTGAGATGTTGGCAGGAAGGTGGTATTCATTAGGAGTGGTCCACAGTGGCGGCTTAGTGAACTCTTAATTGGTGAGGAGACAGGACTGGGGATGAGGGATCAATAGGGGCAGAGCCGGGGTTCCAGCCCACTGAAATCAATCAGCCTCCTGCCCGATGGGGAGAATGCAGCCAATCAAAAAAAAAAGCACAGCCTCGGGCTGCTGCTCGTTTACCCTCTCGGTCAAACTTCATCACGATCAAGAAATGCACAGCTCATTCCAGCTTATCTCAGTCAAAGGCATATGTAGTCTTCTGATTGCCTTTATTTGTTAACTTGGGCATTTGATCTTTTGGCTGGAATGCTCTGAAACACCATCGCAGTTTTAGAGTAAGTCTGCAAAGAAAAGGAGATTATTGCAACTAATAAAACATGATTCATTAACACAAGAGCGCTGTATGGAAAGGAATATTAAATGAACCCCTGGAGTATTTTTACTCCACTGCTAAAAATAGTCACTTTCTCCTCTTCTTCTTCATCTTCCTCTCCGCCTGGGTAATAGCCATCTTTCTGCCCTGTCACTTTTTGATGTATCATCCTCTTATTCACATCAAGGACAAGGCCAGGTGTCGCATTTTCTCTCAGTTGCCACGCTTGTCACACTGCCTTGTCACCCACAGCCTGTTCCAATCCCCTCCCTTTCTTCCTCCCCCTCTCTGCTTATTTATATTAAATCTGTCACTCCTTTATTTTAGCAGGAGAAAAGGAAAGTAAATCACTTGTGCCATTCGCAGCCTGCGGTGTCTGCTGAATGCTGCAAGTTTATGTGGATGTCATCTACGGCCAAATAAAATCCTGTCAAAACAAATGATGTCTCTGCTGTTTTGTATTGTTGTCGCACAACTGAGATTCCTCCTCCTCCTCCTCGTTGTGTCCTTGGTTTCAAAAGTCTATGTCAGTTATGTGTTAAGCTATCTAGGAATATGCTTCACGGCGCAAAAGCAAGCCTTGACAGAGGTCTTAGGCTCTTTTTATTGCTCTGGACGAACACACAAGCAGATAGACAGGCACAGGTGTCCAGCCTCACCTCTCTTTGATGCCCATGAGTGGCTGGCAGAACAGGCTCAGGCAGAGAGCAGCTGGGGTCAGAGGCGTGCCTTTGCGGTGAGATACTTGTGGGCTTATAAGGGTCTCTGGTTTATTCTTAGCCTTCTTGCACATAAACAGGCGTATGTGTGTGTCCACATCGTTGGGTGCAAAGCATTTCACCAAAGACATACATATGAAACTTTAGAGGCTCCATCATTAGGGCGAAGATTTCACAGAGTGGTTATGGAGATGTCAGAGCTGGTTTGGCTTGGCTCAGATGTTTACATGCTGGACACTGACACCTGTCTGATCCGGATATGGATCAGACAGCTCCTCTCCTGTCAACATGTCTTCACAGACAGACACAGAACAAGGCCTTGTAGCTTACGAGATCACAACCAGAGACTGTTGGAGACAGTGTTAGACGGCAGCTTGATGGAAAGAGCTGGGTGAAAACATCTATTTTTCTGTACCTCCGCTGCTTCTAACAACTGCTTTAAAGCAGTAAGAGGCTGACTGCCTGACTGAAAGAGAGCAGTGCTTACATAGCAGTACAAACAGAAACTAATTATTATCACTATCGCTAAAAGTGTCCTGGAGGGTTCGAGATAATTATGTTAAAAATGAGACAATATTATATCTGGCACAGGTCTAATTAAACCACCTCCTGAACTATTGTCTGCCTCCACAGGCGTCACAGCATCAGTCAAATAATGCATTTTATCTTGTGCAAATATCATGTGGCCTGACATGACATATATGGTTCGTTATCTCCGTATCCTACAGTTTGTCGCAGTGTTTTCGTCTGAAACAGATGTGTCCCCATCCTCAGGGTATGTGTGAGGGAGGAGTGGTAGCTGGGAGTGGCATCTGGACTCAGTATGGCTTATGGTGTCTGAGACAATAAGGCCAGCGTTGGGCATGGATGAACTTGCGCGTGTGCAAGATTCATAGATTTAAAAAGGTTTTTTTTAAAAACAAACAAACAAACAAAACAATCAGAATGGCATAGATATGAGGTAGTCTGGCTCTGTTTGGGCTCCTAAGTGGAAGCTGCATATGTTCCAAGCATTCATCCACTCTGGTCTTTGTGTTTGCTTGCAGAACTTGGCAGTCAGAGGCTGATTTCTGTGGGAGAGGAGAACATCAGAGACAGCTTGTTTAGAAGGGAAGGTAAGGCTGCTCACCTCTTACACACTGTGAAATCTCCCTCTGCCCGCTCATTGCTCCCTCATACACACGTACCGTAGGGAGTTGTGTTGTATATGCAGATGCAGATTTTTGTTATGTTGCTATGCAGTAGCAACAGAAGGTTTCTCTATTTTACAGTGGGAACCTCATATAGTGTCCATGTATGCCCAGGTCAATTTGATCACTATGAAAATACAGTACAGCTGTTTCAACCTCTTTTCAAATTAAATTACTCCACTGTGTAGGGCTGGGCAGTATGGCTTAAAAATAATATCTCTCTTTTTAGGCTATGCCGCAATATATAATGTATATCATGATATATACATTTTCTCTAAAATAACATACTAAAATTCTCAAATAGTGCAAACACATGATGATCTTATAGATCTTGGCAGTGACCAGGAAAACACTGTTTATTAGACATCTTTTTGGCCTTTCATGGCTTTATTGTATAGGACAACTGAAGATGTGACAGAAACAGGGGACAGAGTGGGGGGACAACATGCAGCAAAGGGACGCATGCTGGAATCGAACCCATGCTGAGCTAAAGCTCAGTACATGGTGCAGGCTCTACCAACTGAGCCACCTGGGTGCCCCTAATTTGAAATACTTTGTCCATATGTTGTCATTTATGAAAAGACCCAAAAAAATCACTGTATGTGGACTACTTGATTGCTATAAACAAATTATTTAAAAGAACTACTTATAAGACCCTAGCATTCAAAAGTTTGTACTGCAGTCCAAATAGCTGGAGCCAAAGATGGCATATTAAATAGGCTGAATCGCTTTTTATATATGGTTGAAGCGAGTTGTCTCCCCCGCCCTCTCTCTCCCTGCCTGAAGCTTGGGCAGTTTGCCTGCAGGCTGCAGGAACACAGAAACTAAATGAGTGCAAGACAAGTGCAACATTATACTTGGACAATGACAAGTGACAATGAGTCCTACACTGTAAGTTTAACTCTGTCGGTTGTCTGTCAATGTAAAGCCAAGTCTGTTCTGAAAACAAAAGCCCACTGCTCTGAATATACACACTCTGGAGTTTTAGTTCAGTGACTGCCAGTTAACATGTTGCTCAGTTTAACCATCATAAACAAAAAGATAAACATAAACATCTCCTTCTAACAGATTATTAATGATTTTTTATTTTGTACTACTCATAAATAGACGCTAACTAATTTGTTGAACCTTCTGAATTAATTTGACTCTAATAAACAAACAAACAAAAAGCAAACACAAAGATGTTCCAAACTGAAATGGAAATTTAAGTGGAGAGCATACTGGCTGTAGAGATGTTGTCAGAGAAGCCAGTATTTCAACTTAGTATAATCTCTGATGACATATCAGGGTCATTTTCTGATTTGGTACAGTAAATATATTACATGTTTCTCATTTTAAACAGCATTTGTATAGATATGATTCTGTACCAAGCTTTTTGATCTATATTAGCAGTTAATCATTGTAACTGTGATCTAAATAAAGTGGCTTTCACTTTGTTTATTTATTTATTGCATGTGTTTATATACACATTTGGGTCAGTGCATGCAAGGCCTGCATGCTTCATCATTGAAATGTAATCACAGTACTCAACTGCGCAAAGTTCACTCTCCCCAGTGCCTTGTGTACACCCATCCATCTTTCCACCTACAGTAGCTGGGTATCACTCCTCCACCTGAGCAGACAAAAGTCAGGTTATGACTATTGTTCCTGTTACCATGGATTCTGCAGACCTCAGAGGAAACAAACAGCACAGCGGGGCCACAGTTAACGTCAAAGCTTTATTTACTGTGGGGGATAGATATGTCACCTCCAGAGGCGACTCATGCATCACGCTGCTTCAGCCTGTCTCAAAATCACATCACCTCATTTGATCTGCCTGCCAGTGATTAGCATTTCATGCTGCACAAATAAGAGGATAGTTATTGCTGGCCACACTGAGATGGAATCAATGATCAAAGAGAGCTGTGGGCGTTGCGGCTGTGTTGTGGCCACAGCAGATGCCCCCTCTGTGGCCGTCCGTCCAAATGGTAATTATGAAGAGAAGAGAAAAGAGTGAAAAGAAAGATGCAGAGAGTGGGAGTGAGGTGAGGCTGAGGAAAAGAGTCATGAGACTTAATGAGAGAGCCAAAGCTCAGAATTATCAAATCAACAGCTGAAAAATCGCCTTCACCCCCTGTGGCTTTGGGCTGTAAACTAGCTTCATGTCTTTACTAAACAAGCAATGTTAGCGCGGGCCATGTTTTATGCTTTAAATCAGTAGTTTGAGGCACTGAGCTGGAAAAGATGGAATTGTTTTTGTGCTAACGCTGTTTTAAAGAGGCAGTAAATCTGCATGACCTGGGCACATCGCCACTGCAGTGTTGCCACTTTCCAGTTGGCTGTTTACCAGTAGCATGCTTGAGCTGCTGCTGTGATCAGAGTCATCCTGTGCGAACAGTTGGACAGCAGCAGAGGAAGCAGCTCTCAGCACATGTGGGCACATTATGTACACAGCTGTGCACAGCTGACTCATTATCACTTGCAAAAACATCAGTACGTGACTGTAATCAGCTCTCCTTTTTGATTAACAAACAACTCGCTACAAACGGCTCCTAATATAGCCGTGATAGTTTAGTGTTCTGTTGTGAAAATAAAACATGCCTGGCTCCACAACTTTTCTTTGCGGAGCATGTGAGAGAGATGAACTTTGATTTTCCTCCTTGTCTCTGTGAAACTACCAACAGCAGACAGGTGAATGATGTGCCTTTGGTAAGCTATTCTGTTTGAGGACTGATCTCCACTTCAAAACCCCAGCGTGAGGACAGCATTCACCTCTCTCTTTCTTCCTCCTCTTCTTGCTGGCAGAGGGGGCCTTCGGCAGTGTAGGATAAAAACCAAAAGTCTGAAAGAGAAACTCTTCAAAGGCGCAGTTCATCTGCCGAGTGAAGACCTCATCAATTCAGTTTTCTTCTCTTAAACCACTGTCCCTTCCACAGAGCCCTGGTTGTTTACGAACAGAGTTATGTGATATTTCTTCTCCGTCCTTTGCAGCCGGTTGCGTAAGGTGCCTTTTGATATCTCGTGAGTGACGAAGGGAAGGGATATTCTCCCTTAACACTTTAGGGGATTAGTCTATGTTGTTGGTGGCAATTTCTCCTCAGACTGATTCCTCACATCCTCCCTGGAGTGTGTGATGCACATTATAGGGCTCTGGGAGCAATTTCCTGACCCTCATTTTCCACATCAGCAAGACGGGAGCTGCCAGTTTGCCTCCATGCCCCAGCCTGCCTCCTGCCCACTGATTAAAAGTCAAATATTAAAGTGCTCTGTTGTGAGCTCGGCCTAATTGATTCTTTCCGCCGGGTGCACACAGAATGGGCTGACAGCAGGCGATACCAGGCTTTGTCAACATCGGGCATGCAGCCTGACGCTTAGGACGGCACCCCAATAAAGCCTCCTGTGACTGTGCCAACCTGCGGCGCCACACACAGAGAGGCCACTCGGCACTCTGGCCAAGCTTTAAAGTAACAACACAGAAGCAGCTCATTCTTTAGCTGTGTGTCAGCTCCAATCGGCTGGCTGGGAAGTCAGCTCTCTATTTGTAAGGAAGTGGCTGGCTCTGTGTCTGTGTGTGTGTGTGTCTGTGTGTGTGTGTGTGTGCATCTCAACACTTGAAAAAAAATCTCTTCTGCCAATTGCATAACCACTCAGCTAACTTAAGCTATCTGGGGCGATGGTGCTGAAAGGAGGTTTCGTCTGAATTCCACAAAAGGCTCTCTTCTTCTCTTCTCATCCCCAGCTCTCCTGCCGTTAAGATAATTGCTTTAATAGCTTTTAATCACAGCCGTGTTTAACAAGGAGCTTACCAAACACAGGATGACACCAAGTATGTCATCGCTGCCCACCCTGTAAAAAAACACCGGACATCTGGTGGCGGTATGGGGCTTCTTGTTGAAGCGTGGAGTGTTTTACCCTCCCTTAACTGCGATGTAGGGATAATTAATTGAATCTATGGCAGTAAAACAGTGTCCCTCTCTCCTCCATAAGCAATGTCTCCCTGTCCCACTCTTGTCTGCTTACCCTATGAATTTACCGGCCCGTTTTATGTGTCTTGAATTGGCTGTACTCCCCATTTATTTTTAATGCTCTTCTACTTCACATGTAGGAGAGTGCAACAGCGATCTTGGCGCTATACAACGCTCATTAAGTGCAGACATTCATCCACAATGCTTTTCTCATGAATCTGATTGACCTTTTCGCTCAGTGTGATCCACAGTAAAAGGTTATAGGCGCCTATTAATCCCCTCCCCTCCTGCTTGAAATGCTGGTTTATCTCCTGTCCTGTCAGATGCTTTATGTTCCATTGGAGCTGATAGGAAGGTGCGATAGGAAGGTTTAAAGGTGTGTGGAGGTGGAGGTCCGAGAGCTGGCCGATGGCGGTAATTACTCTATTAGTGAAATGGGGCTGTGCTCTGCACTCTGACACTGTGCTAATTACAACACAAAGGTGATGAGCTTGATCAAGGCACTGCTAGTTCATGTTTAATAGACGAGAGAAGGAGAGAGGTAAGAAAGAAGAGGAGGGCATGCAGGAGATCAAGAAATCAAGGTAATTTATCACAGGGTTGTACAACAATTAGAATTGTATTTACTTCAGGCTACAGACAAAATACAACATACAGATAATTAATTAAATTCATAATGGATAAAATATAAAACAATATGTTCAGTGAAGTAAAGTATACACTCAGGAAATAATTCAGTAGTGTGTTTTTTTTTTATTTACATCAGGTTGAATGTAAAAAGCAGCAAAAACATGGTGATGATGATATAGTCGGCATCTTCACATTAAAATTCTGGCAACTGGGAAACACTAGGGATGCACAGATATCAATACCATCAACAGGTATCGGTCCGATACTGTCCTCATGCACTATTCATACTCATAAAACTACTCTGATACCCCACACCTGATACCACATCATGAAAAGTAGGCGCTCGACACAAGCAAACTGATTTTTAAAAAAGCCATAAAGAATCAACTTGATGCAGAGTTCAAGGAATTTGCTGATGCTTACCCTCTTTTCTTAGTTCGTTGTCCTCAACATCATCCACTAACGATCGCAGCAACTTTGGCCACTGTCCGTAAATGTCCATGCAAGTCCATAAAAACTGAAATAAACACACAGAGTGCACATGTAGACTGCAGCCAGTTGCTGTTCAATAAGTCCTGGTGGGCATAAACTATTTGAATGCCTCGACTAATTGATCTGAAGACGAAGAAAAAACCCTGCTACCACCAGTCTATAACCCTCTTTTCTTGGTAATAAGCTGCTAGAACTTCTCTGAGTGTACTCTTCTTCATTCTCCTGCTATACTTCATGAAACAGCATGATAATACAGTACACCCAACTTCACTGTTTGGGGTTCACAGCAGGGTAAACAAAATTGTTTGTCAGTCACCACACTTATACCTGCCCCCCCCCCCCCCCCCCCCTAAACAATGGCAGGTAGGAACTAATTAGCTCTTAGACAAGAGGGACATGGAGAAGAAACTAAAATGCTACACATGTAAATGTGTAATTAAAATACTAGTAAAGTGCTGTAAATGATAATAAAATAATAATATGTAACAGTAAACTTAATTCTGCAAGTTCATAATAATGTTGTATAATCATTATACTGAAATATATCATGTACACAGAAAACTGTACAGCCCTATAAGGGAACACAAAATTAGTAAAGTAACTTACTACAAATAACCCAAAAATGTAATGTGTATAGTAACTACGGTTACACTAGCAGCAGGTGTGGCCAGGCCCAGCAACTTAAATGCTGTGGGCTTCAAAATCAATTTAAGCATTTTGAAATTTAATTGAGTTCAAACCAACAACACCACCCAGGACCTAAATACCAAGCAGGAGGATAAAAGTCAATTAAAAGGGAATTTATTACAATTAAAATTAAACATTGATGGTACCATTAATCACTGCTGTTAAATTATAAAAATCAACACTTAATAAAATACTAAACAATAAAATGTAGGTCAAGGTTGCTAAAACACTAAGAATGGTTGTTCAGCAGTCTGCTAAAACTCTATCAAGCAGTCCAATCCCATGCAGCAACTCCTCCAGTGTCCACGTCCTTCCCTTCGCTGTCATGCCAACTCCAGCCTTGCACAACTCCCACACCAACTCCAAAGTGCTCCAACCGTTGGATCTGCAGAGGAGCAGAGACATCTGGCGAGTGGTGAGTTCCCCCACGGCTACCCTAGCTTCAATAGTGTCGCTCCTGCACTGCATTTCACGTGGATGTGGCTGGTGGCTCTCGGAAGGACCACTTGTCTCTCATCTGCTTGGCGTAGCGTCTGCTGCACTGACTGAAAACATGGAAATAAATAATAACACAGTAAAACATGGCACATGCATTAATTTTTGACCCTGTCACACAGGAAATGGCAGCAATGATTTGTTACATTTAGAAAGTGAGGAACATCTGATGAAAATAGTTTAAATGTTGTCATCTCAGAACTGGTCCGTTCATCAAGTATACCTTGATATTGGGATGTTGTGGAGCAGGTCTCAATGTGACCATAAAAAATTTGAGTGGACATTAGCCAGGAGCAGCCTTAAATGGACAGCTCACACCAGAATCAAAAATACATAAGTTTCCTCACACCTGTGTTGCTGTTTATCCATCTAGATAGTTTTGGTGTGAGTTGCAGTGTTTTTGACATATCGGCCGTAGAGGTGTCTGTCTCCTCTCTGATATAATGGGTTAGGGTTAGTTACTGAATGGCTCTTGTGGTGGTGCTCACTTAAAATGTCCAAAAATCATGACCTGGTTAGTTAAGATAATCCACAGACCTTGTTGTGAGCAGTTTCATGCAGGAGCTACTTTTTTTCTGCAGTAGAATCTAATGGAGCTATTCAAGAATCTAGAGAGAAAGTAGTTCCTGCTCAGCACAAGGTCTGTAGGTTATCTTGAATAACCAGGTCATGATATTTGTAAAGAGACACTGATTTCAAATTTTTCAAATGTATTTTTGGTGCTTTCAGCACCACAAGCTGAGTACCATTTAGTCCCATTGTTTTGGAGAGAAGGCAAATATCTCTACGGCTGGTATCTCCAAAACTCACACCAAAAAAAAAAACTAGATGTACAAACAGCACTGCTAGCCAGGGGAAAAATATGTAGCATGGCTCTTATCTCTTTCTTCCCTCCTGGTGTGTCTGTGGCAGTGCATCCTGGTGATCAGACTGTGTGGTTGAAAGATGCTGTGTGCACATTGTTGTTGTTCTCAGGGTCAGCTGCTCCAAACCCACGCTTCATTTTTCAATACCCACGGGTGCATTTCTGTCATAGGTGGTACATGCTTCAGCAATAAAGTCAAAGAATAGTAATTTCAAATAGAAAAGTAGCAAAGTTTAAAGGAGCTACCAGCTGCTGCATCCACAACCGTTGCCATGGTGAACATTTTGAGGAGGACAGAATCACAACATGTACCTTTTTCCACCTGTTCAAGTCCAGCGCTTTCTGTGTTTGAATTTTAAAACTCACATTTTGGTGTGACGGATAGGCAGCACAGTCATGGAATGGTCCTCCCGCTGATTCGGTAGTAAAGGGCACTGAAAAGTAATCACAGTGTCGTCTCCCCTGAGTACTGAGCAGGGTTTCATTTCTACCTCCATCCTGTTACTGCCCTGCTGAAAATCCCAGGGGGGTCCAGAGGCTGAGTGTGGGGGTCATGATCACAACCACAGGGGGGCAGACAGCTGGCTGGCTCTCTGACAGGAGCCTAATGGAGGGCTAATACGAGAGATTGGAGTCAGAGACCACTGCTGTGACCTTGACATGAGCCGGTGGAGGCAGGTAGACAAGAGGAGGAGGAGGAGGTGAGGAGAAGAGATGGCAAGATGAAGTACTGTTATGGATGCTGGCAGGCTGGTGGTTTAAATATCTCTTACTCTTCTCCATTCTCGCTCTGACTGTTTATTTGAGTTTTGTTTACCTCTGTTGTCCGGCTCGTGACTCCACACAGAACTTCAACATAAATCACAGATATTTGGCTTTCTCTCTCCCCTGTGAGTGGCTGGATGACTCACTTAGTTAAATGTGTATGAGCGCGAGTGTTGGCATGCGTCAGGATAAATGTTTAAATATTGTTTTGATTTTTCTTCAAAGATTTACTTTACTAACTTAGTTTTCTTCACACTGTTAGTTGTTATTTCAGCAGTTCTCTTTACAGAGAGAAACATAAGATTTTTTCTTTGTAAGAGCTGATGAAATATTCTGTTTGGGGGAAAAATTATTGAAATTACAGCAATTTCATCTTTTTATTACAACATGCAGACTGAAGTTGGAACATGTTTTATTTTAGAAGTCGAATTCAAGTTTCATTTATGTTCTTTTAAAGTTTATTGCCAGTAGTATATTAAACTAGATGACTCTGGCGACCGACTGAGTCCCTTAGCAGTTATACTTCGCTCCAGCAGACTGCTGCCACCCGAACCCTTATGATGCTCCAATTTGGCTTTTGTTCATATACTTCTTCTCAATTATAGTTACAACTAATTGTAACTAGGGCTGGGCGAAATATCAATATTACATTGATATTGTGATAGTGGTATGACAAAAGTGTCATAGTCTTTTCCTGGTTTTAAAGGCTGCACTACAGTAAAGTGATGTAATTCTGAACTTACCAGGCTAGGTTCTAGCTGTTCTATTATATTTCTTTACCCACTTAGTCATTATATCCACAACATTACTGATGAAATAATTCTGTTAATATTTTGTAAAAAGCAAATATTGTGATATTTGATTTTGTCCATACTTCCTAGCCTTACTTTATGGTATGTATGGTAAGGGTGGACGATATGACCTCAAATTTATGTTTATGTTTGTTTTTTATGGTGATGATGTTATACAACAGAAATTAACGTGCTTCACTTGTAACGTTACGTTCTGTATCTCTCAGTTACACAGTTCTGTATCAGAGTCAGCATTACTGGATGTAACTCCAGCTCTATGAATGTGTGTAGCTCTCTGCCTGCATGTTATTGCACGGTAAAGCACATCTGTTGTAATTAGGGGTTGACAACCCTTAACACATGCCAAAATGTGTCATGGTAAAGACAGAATTGCAAAATCCATGTTGTGTCAAGCGGACTCAAAATTCAGTTCACGCAGATTAGCGTGAACTAGTTCACGTTCATGTCTTACTTTTTTTAAAATCTAATTTTAAATAAAACCCCCACTTACCAGGAACACAGTAGTCATACTAAGTGCTGCATGATATTCATGTTTTTATTTGAAGTACCAGGATTACTCATATATATTAACAACAGTTCTCTACAATTTGAGAATGTTTTAGACTACAACACACAGCAAACTTGAACACCAACATACTGTTGAAATTTCCAACTGGGAAGATGTCTGTGAAGATTCTCAGTCATCCAGGTCGTGGTATTCGTAGCAAGGCTTGTTGTAGTCAACTGGACTTGATAGCGTTCTTGAAGACGTTTTGTCTCTCATCCAAGAACTGAAGAACTGAAGAAGCTTCTTGGATGAGAGGCTTGATGTCTTAAAGTGCAAATTGAATGTCTCATAATTCATGAGAGCTACAGGGAGAAGAGGAGAGAGACAAGACAGAAGAGCAAATATAATGCAGATCTGTCTGTTCCTCATTGTAACACAATCTCCAGTCATCAGTGTAGTTCATACACTTAATGTTGCATGATAAATGAAAAGTTTTAATACCACACTGACATTTCTGTCCATATTTACACACTCTGTCTCTGTCTCTGCTGTGATCTTGCTTTGTTTTAATCAGCTGACAAAGTGAGCAACACTCTCAGGAGTGAGCATCGCTCACCTTCATTAATTGCAAACTGATCTGTTCAGTTCACTGTTCACAAAAAATATGAACGCCGCTATTTTAGTACATTCATGCACAACACTGACAAACTGTGCCACAAGCAATGGTGACGAACCCAGCATACCAGCCACCCCTATTATAAGATATGTAGAGAATGTTTTTATCGAGATATCTATTGTATATCATATCTGTGTATGCATAACCTTAGAATATGGAGATATTATTTATAAGTCATATTGCCCATTCTTCCTGACATCTTTAGTTTTTCTACATTCATTTATACATGTGCCAGGATGTGTGTGACTTATGTACTGGGGGCATGAGTGTGTTTGTCTCACCGCTCAGTCAGTGATACCGATCAGAGGGAGGTCAGGCCTGCAGGGACAGCCAATGAGCATCATCCACAGTAAAGGGAGAGCCACTACCGCCTGATCAATCTGAGCTCTCATTAAAAGGCTGCCAAGCCCTTTGCAACCTGATACAATATCAATACCGTAGCACCACAGAGAGACCTCCAGAGCTGTTAGGCAAGCCACTGGCAGCTTAACTGTCATTACCGGACGGGCAACATGCCAGAGACCCCCTTCGTGGGCCACTTAGGCTCCCCCCATGGTCCCAAACACAGGTCAGCGCAGACAGATGGGCTGTCTGGGCAGCTGTCCCGAGGACAAGGCAGAGAGAGATGGATACCGACCTGTAGAGGAGGAGACAGCCTGTGCTCCCTCTCACAATATGGAAGGATGATGTGGGCTGTGTGTGTTGACTGTGCATGCAGTTACACATCACTGCGGTTTCACCTGAGGCTTGTTTGTTTGCCGTGGGTATTTTCTGTGTCGGTCATGGAGGATTACAAGGACCATCACACATGTTTGTGTTTAAACTGAACAAAAGACAAAGAGTTTGGTTAGAAAAAAAACACACTCTCTGAACTCTGTAGGTGTTGTTACAGATTCAAAAAAATCCACTCTGGGTTTTTGGCATACATCCCAAGATTCCTGCTGGGAAAACCACAAGCACTGAATGGCGCTCTGTGGTGATTTCTGAGTAGAGCAAATGGGGGGAATATAAGTGGCCATACATAGAAAGCCTCTGTAATTCAGATCATTGTGTGGAGGTCTCCCCTCCGTGCTCCGGTCTTAACCCCCTGTGTGGTTCTGATAGGGGAGGGAGGGATCAGTCTGTGTGTCTCTAAACCCCCAGTAATCCGCCGACAAAAGGACCAGGAGAAAGCCAGCTAGCGAAGGTGGGGGGGGTTAGGACAGAGAATGGGAGGAGTGAAGAAGTAAAGAAGTGGTCTTTGCCTCTCCAACCCCCCAAGGGTATGCTTAAGACCAGAGAGGATGGTCCTCGTGGTGCTACAGACCCCGTGGTAAAACATCCCTCTGCTGTGTTGGGTCTCTTTGAGTAGTTGAGAGCCATTGTTTATCAGTCGTGTTAAAGAATCCTGGGTCTATAGAAGTGATCACTTCTGCAGCAGCTGAACTGTAACTTCCAGCCAGCGTATTGATTTATCCGCGCTGTCAGTAATTTATTCAGCGGGCGGGCAGCAGTTGTTTACTGAAAGTTGAAACCGATATTGTCTGTAATCATCATTAAGTCAGGGCCATTAGGAGCAGTCCCCACTGCAGGTGCTAATTTGATGATGGGAGAGAAATGGCATGTAATTAAAACACAACAAATGACAGCTTAAAACCTATGAGTCCTGTAGAACATTGATCTCATTTTACCAACACGTGTGCAGCTTATAAACTTGAGGCAGACAACAGTGTTTAGGGGGATAATTTCATTATTGTGAGCAGATAAGTATCACCGTGTGCATCTCAATAATGTTTCTCTCATCAAGCTCTTTTTGTGTGCTTCTTAGCAGATCATATTTTCAGTGATTTCTCATTGGTGCTGCACCTACACAGTGCCATGCAGAAGTCACTTGCCTGCATGTCTACCAAACTGGCATATGATGATGTCAACAGGGAAACGTTGTGATAAACGATAATGTTGTTCTTGGTTGGCTAGCTAGCTATCCTGATGAGGCTAAGCTCAGAAAACCATACCGCAAAAAAAAAAAAAAAAAAAAAAAAAAAACACCATTGAAAGAAACATACTAACAGTGAATCACAGAAAAGAAACTGCTGCCACCAGTGTAATCAGGCATCTTGGGTTCACCTTACTGGGCAGGTTTCATAAGAGAATAATAAAGGGCACATGGAGACAACAACCAGCAGAGACAGCTTCTTTTTATTTTCTCTCACACATGTCAACAATCTAACTTTGCCAACAGCTCTATGGCAAACTACCTCAAACAAAGAAGGCCTTCACATCACAATGTTGCAACGTGACAATGTTAGAGAGGTCAGTTTTTAATGATTGTCAGCCATGACAGTGGACAATCATCCATTAGTCCAACCCTTGGCTGTGCTGAGAGTCTCGGTGAAGTCAAACAACTTCCACATTACAATGTTGATAAAGTTTCAATAATTCAAATTACATCCAAGTCGGGGTCTGATATTAACCACGGCATGATGGCCCATGGCCACAAAAAGTTATTTGTGGCCATCAAGTTTTATCCTCCTACTGCAAGCCTTCACCAAACATCCTGATTCTTTCTAAAGCTTATTTATTTGGGTGCTTTAGCCTTTATTTTGATAGGAACAGCTGGGAGCAGGCAAAGGGGACAGAAAAAGTGGATGACACATAGCAAATGGGCTGCGGGCAGGAGTCAGACATGCACCCGCTGCAGAGGACTGATAGCCTCAGTACACAGGGCACATACATACGAATTTAGGAGCTTGGTGCTGCTGCTTGAACATATTGGCACCGATGATTGTTGTTGAATATCTCATTCACAAAACATGGGCATTAATATGCTATAACAGCCTCCACTCTTATGAGTCCTATTGAAGATTGATCCCATTTTACCAACATGTGTGCAGCTTATAAACTAGAGGCAGACAGCATTGCTTAGAAGGATAATTGAATTATTGCGAGCAGATAAATATCACTGTGTGCATTCCAATAATGTTTCTTTCATCAATCTCTTTTTGTGCGCTCCTTAGCAGATCATATTTTCAGTGATTTCTCATTGGTTCTGCAGCCTCACAATGTCATGCAGAAGTCAGTTGGCTGCACTGAGGTCTCAATGAGGTAGTTAGGTCGGTGGAACAATTGGCCCCGGCTGATTTGTCTGTAATCCATTTAGCTGAGATGTGATGCACTGTAGGGGGGCTTTGCCTCTGGTCAATAAGTGCCAATAAGAAACAGCCATCACTCAGCGGGCTGCCCTGTCCACCAGCTTGCTCACTTGTTTCAGCTGTCAACCCCTGTCTCAAAGGAGCTGGCAATTGTGCCGCTCTCTCGGACGCACTACAAATGGCTTTCCCATACAAACCTCAATAGGACAGGAAAGGCAAGGACACTCACAGACTGCAAAGCAGGCACATTTCCCTCCGACATCTGAATAAACCCATCTGAAGTGAAAACAGCTTCGTATTTACAAAACACCATTGACAGTTGCTCATTCTCTCGGTCTAAAACCCCTGGAGGTGGGGCTGTGGGGGGTTGAACCCTAGTCAGGGACAATCGGGGCTCTGTTTGTGTTTTCTCTAACACCTCCGTGTTCTCTTTGGGCTCTCTTGGAGCGTACCGCAAGGGTGCAGAGGAGGAGGGGTAAATGCCGTGACCCTGCCGTGGACCCTTACTGAAGCCCCCCGAAAAATCTGCAGACCACCACGCTAGCACTACATGCCTCCCGGTTGCTGCTGGAAACAGAGCAAGAGCAAAGTGGACATGCGTGGATGAAAGACAGAACCAGCATCTTAACAAATGAAGACTGAATTCAGTCACCAAAACATCCTTACTGCGGCAGGTTTTGACATTGTTATTTATGATGCGGTGGCAATCCAAGCTCATTATGAGGAATATCTTCACTCAGTTAGTTTGTTAAACCTGGAGGATACAAAAAGGCATGCAGGAAGTGTATGATGTCCCTCTAGTGCTGCCAGGGCCAAACAATTTCAGAACAATACAACAATACAGTGCTGTTCATTTCCTCCAGATTCAGAGATAATTATCCTAACTGTGGTTCTCTCCTTTTATGTCCCCTTGTTGGAGAGAGAAGTTTGAAGTCTGATACGCAGAGTGGGTGTGTGTTTGTGTGTCTGTCTGTCGCTCTGCCTCTGCCTACATGCGTGTGTGCGTGTGTGTATGCTGTACATTTATAGTCAACAGAGCAGATACAGGGAGTCTGTCAGAGCTCTTTGTTCTCCAGCAAGAACACATCATGACTGGGCCTTTTGTCTGAATTGACACCATCATACAGTCACTTTCTTTTCCTACCTCTCTCTCTCTCTCCCCTTCCTCACCCTCTTATTTTTTCCACCAAACTATTCACCCGGCATCCCATCACACTCTCTCTCGCGCGATGAAACCATTTAAAAGATAATGACCCCTGTGGATTATGGAGCTGCAGAGATGGAAATGTTTTTTTCCCCCTTGTGTGTGGGTGTGGACTAAGCTCTAACTTCCAAAGTAAAGTGTGACTGGAAGATGACTTCTGAGGACAGTGTGTCTGTTTGCATTTATAATTTATCAGTTCATCATTCATCAGTCTGTTTATTACCCCATTTCCATGTGACTTTCACTTGCATGCTATTTTATGAATATTATATGCACCATGAATCTTAAGTCACCTATTTAAAAAGTAGATAATATATCCCAAGTGAGGGTTCACCATGGCCCGATGGCCACAAAAAGTTACTCTCTGGTCACCAAATAGTACGTGTTGGTGGCCCCTTGTGGCAACCAAGTTTTATCCCCATACCATGAACCTTCGCCAATATAAGGTTACTGTTCCACAAACATCCAGATTCTTTTGCACCTTTTAGTTTGACATTCTACAAAAACAGTGAACAGAACTTGTCGCCAGCTAGCTACCAGTATGTTGTGGTGACTGAAGTATGAGTTTACTAAACTTACTCAAACTGCTAACACAATCCTTACAGAAGAACCAGAAACATAAAAGGCTGTGAAAAAAAGCGTCCAGTAGTTATCATTAATTCTTTAAATATATATGTTTTGGGGCACGAGGTGAGCCCCCTGTTAAATCCTAACAGCAGAAAGGGTAATGATTTTTAATATGACAGACTTGGCTGGACATTTTATTTCAACACAGTATAACCTCACACAACTATTACTTTTTTTTAAAAAACACAGCAATAAATAAAACTTCAAACTTCACAAAAACAAATACTCACAGACTTACCAACATGATGGACGATGTGTGCTTACAAATTAACGTTAAAGTTTCAAACTCGCTCCTCAACTGCATCACGCCACATCACAGTTCATGGGGAAAGTACAGAATAGAAAACTACGTCACATTTAAGTACACATTTCTGTATTGTTTCTACGTAAGTTTACATTTGGGCCACCAAAAATGTACTTTGGCCACCAAATTTTGTGGCTTCATGCCCTGTGGGGCCAGTGCTTAAAAATATTAGCATCCATCCCTGCAAGTGTGATTATGTCATACGCAAAACATGGGCTTTAACATGCTGTTATCACAGCCTCCACTCTTCTGGGAGGGCTTCACTACAAGTTTTTGGAACCTGGCTGCAGGGATTTGCTCACATTCAGCAACACAACAGCTCGCAGTTAATGTTCATCTGAGAGATGTTGGGTGAGGTTAGGTCAGGTCAAAATGAACTGGGAAAATGATTTCTTTATGGACTAAAATATCAATGTATGTTGTAGCATTAAGATTTAAAGGGTGACTCCGTCTGTGTTCTTTCCAAGTTTTTCCAATCGAGACTCCCACTCAGCAATTAGCTAAAAGCAGTGATGCAGGTAAAAGTACTCTGCCCTCCTCTCCCTCACACTAGGGGGGTTTATATGTTGTAATGTCACCATGCAGAAACCTACATCAGGTCACATGGGAAAAGGTTTTAGAAGGGTATGGAAAAATAGAATTTTTAATGCTAAAACAAACATACTTTACCAAAAGTTTAATTTTTGGATTTGAATATACAAGAAACTGTACTCAGAAGATATGATATAAAAACCTCAAAACACAACGAATAATGGACCCAAGTTGTAACTTGCGTAGAATGTGGGTGCCTAGTCCAAATCATAAAAAAAGCCCCATGCCAAGAGCGTGTGTGTATGCGTGCATGTGATGTACAAGAGCTTCCCAGCCAGAACACATCACAGCTTCACCCTTTCTCTGAGGGCAGCAGACTCACTGCAGGATTAATGATGTGTTAAGTACTAAAATTACACTCATTCATATTTCACCGTCTGGGCAGCACATTCCACATGGTATTAAAGGTTAGGGAAGAATATAATGTATAAATAAGAGCAGAAACACACACAAATGTCGAAGCAAGCAGTTTAACAGTAACCGCACAAAGAAATATTTCACACTTGAGTCTCCTCATCGCAGCAGAAATCTCATTTTCTCACTTTTAAAGTCTAACCACTGCTCTTTGTGTCTGCGTATTCAAACAGAAAATTGCTGTGCAGGTTCTGACTGTCATCTTTAAATGTCTGCAGAGTGCCGAGCTTATCGGAACCTGAGGGAAATCTAAATTAAATCTTCCCGGTGAATGGGATCAGCCTCTGCATTATCTCTTGTCATTCTCAACTATTAAAGTTAGTTATTAGGAAGTAAAGGCACATTTGTCAAAAGAATGTGCAAGGACTATTTTAAACCAAAGAGCTGTTGGAGAGTTATTGAATATGATTTCAGGGTTATCATCCAGGGACTGGAGAGTTTGGACGGACTGTCCTGACCTGTTAAAGGAGACATTTTTTTAGATGTCGTCACACCAACATTAATAATTGATAAGTTGTTAGTTTAGAGGTCATTGGTAGAACAGATTATGCGGGACACAGCTGTGCTACCAGGATGCTTAAATGACTTGTTATAAGGAGGCTGTCCTCTCCACAAAAATTACAGCATGGTCACTAGCTGAAATGGCTTAAAACGATCTACTTTTACATTTTTTACATTTTTCTTCTTTTTTTTTTGTAAAAATGGAACAGTTCACATTGGTACCCTTAAACCAAGATTGCACTCTTTCCATAAGCTCAGTTAAATGTTTTAGTTGCCTAACCTTAGCTAGACCTTTACAGTAGTTTGTCGTGACCTACCCTAACCAGTGGTTTAGTTTTGGTTGCCTAAACTTAGACCAACTGTAATTGATATTCATAGAACAGTCAATCAAATGGCAAAGTAAAAAACAATGACAATGTGAAAGAGATTGTTCTTAGTGATGAACTTAGAGAGAATTATCACCTGAGTCTGCAGCTCCCCTTCCCAGTGGAAAAACAGAGCTATGGTTGTGGCAGTGTACCAGGGAAAGAACACACTACCAAATTAGAATACAAAAGATTGTAACTGGTTATCTGCACAGTAGTTTTTTATTTCTGTGTCCTGAGACAATTGGGGTATATTTAAAAATGACGGAGTCAAAGAAATCATGTTTTGGGTAAATTAACTCCCATCTCCCATCTGAAAGTCCTTTGTTTGATCCATGCATCCAGACTGCTTTGTCCCTTTTTACACTAAGTTCCTCCTTTTCCTAACCTATCCAAGTATTTTTGGTGCCTATCCCTAACCAAGTAGTTTTTGTATCTAAACCAGGGTTCTGCAACCTTTACTCTCAAAAGAGACATTTTTGGCCAAGAAAAGCCCCCAAAAATCTGTCTGGGCCATAACTATCGAATTCTCTGCTGTCATTTTCATTTTTTCAATTTGGCATCTCTAGCACGCCTAGGGAGACTCAAGCCACAAAGTAGTTGATAAAATATTAAAACTTTTAATGCAATAATTCTGTATATAGACCAAATATTTTACAATTAGATAATTTATCTAATTTGTCCTTTTCAATATGATTTCATGTCAAAGCCATAGGGGGCCACTTGACAGGGGCGAAAGAAATACACATAGAAATACACAGGTGTAAATGCTGCACCAAAGAATGAGCTTCATTCTTATTGTGTTATCAGCACAGAGTTCTCCTTACATATTGCCAGGGAATATGCTATTTCGACAGTATTTGTGTAAAACTTGTGTGAGCTGATTGTCATAGCGATGCTATTCCCACAGCTGGGAACAACACAAACATACTCAGGAGCTCTGCTTCAGTCTTGAGAAGCTGCAACTTTCATTAACTGACAAACTCAGGCCTACACTGTATATTTACAGCCGCATCGCTGCTCATTGACTGAAAGACTGACAACTTCGCAGCTCATCTTTTCCTCTGCTCAGTGCGCATTCACCATCCACCATCATTCACCGCAGACAGTAATTAGTCTGTCACTTGCCCTCTCTCTCTCACACTCACTAAAGTTACACACTCATGGAGAAACACTACTCTGACCAGTCTGTAGTCTACAGTGTTTAACTTAGATTTATCATCAGGAATGGTTCCAAAATAATCCCAAACAGAGTCATTTTTTTTCTTTTTTTAGTAATTAGTCTGCTTAGCTGCAGTGCTGCACAGAGACTGACCCCTGGTGGTGTGTTTACTACAATACAGCGTCTCCCTACCAGTTTAATAGACAGAGGGGCGTCTTTGACATTTATGACGGTATTGAAAATCATACCGTCAAGATTTTTTAATACCTCAGTATACATTAATAAATTCATACTGCCCAAGCCTATTGCCCTGCACCAAACAGCATACAACCAGCTGGTGACCATAGTTGAGTATTTACTGCTGAAGTGCCAGATATTTACTTCAGGTGCTGGCAGAGACCAAAAAAAGGGCTAAAAGAGAGTGAATATTGGATTTGCATACACAAGGTGGACACCAACACGACTCCAAATGATCATAATCTTCACACGTATCTGCTGGATGTGTAAATAAGTAACTGTTTGCTAACCGTACCTCAACTATCAGGTCAAATGAGCAGAAAATGCTCATATCGATCTTTTCAGTACACTGTGTTAGTTGACAGTACACTACTGCTACTCAGCTAACATATTTTTACATTTAGGTACAAGATTGATGAGCCTGATTGAAAACTGTGATTTTCCAGATTCTGATGGTGCAGCAAGGATTTGCAAGCAGAGAATAGAATGATAGATGAAGGATGGCAACAAACCATGGCTTCTTATTATCATGAAAAAAGCATTCCATACTGTATTGAGAATTGCAAACCCCTCCCTCCACCAACACACACACACACACACACACACACACACACACACACACACACACACACAGAAACTTCTCTGAGAGAAAGTTACTCTCACATAGATGCATGCCATTGCAGAATTTACATCTGAATGCCAACTTTTGTTGGTAAATTCAAGGGTCCTTGGAGATTTTGCACATTCTGTTCAGAGCTAGGCAGGCCAATGGGAACAAAGTCACACATTAGCAAAGCCCTGCCAGCCTCAATTATGACCAAAGGGATTGGCTTGATAGTGTTGCAGCGGGCCGCATTCAGAGCTGGATATGTCTATTTAAACTTCCCCGGCCACTTCCTTTATGTTTTCCAGCACTAGAATACAGCGGTTGGCAAATTCCTGCATCGAGAATGCCGCAGAAGAGATTTGGAGGCTCTCTGCTTCCGCATTCTGTTTTATTCTCTATTTTATATGGGAGCCTTGGTCTGTGAATCTAGTTTTCATGTTTGGGAAAAATCCATCTGCAATGGAAGTGCTCTGGCTTTGTTCTCTCCAGACTCTATGCCTAGAGGTTCTTTCCCTTTCTCACACGTTCGCTGTCTTTTTCTTTTCCATCTCTCTCAGAACATGGGAGATGGAGGATCCAGGAGTCTGGCTTACAGCTTGTGGGCTTTCGTCTCCATATTTCATATGCATTATGAGACACAGCTGATTAAATTGCAAGTGTACGCCATGACTCGTCCTCCTTCAATATGTAATAAATGTCTGTTTTTTTCCCTTGGTTTTCTCATATTCTGTCTGTGTTTCGTGCCTTCTCAGGGGGCTGCAGATTGGATGAATCAGACTTTATGCCTGTTTCAAAGCCCAAGGTGTTTTATTTATAGGGAAAAAGTACATTAACGCCCCTGCGAAGTCTTTGGAAGATTTATCAAGCACCCTCTCAGCTTCCTCCCTGCCTCCCTTGAACTGTGATACTTGAAGTACAGATGTGTGCTGTTGGGCAGTGTAACGTATCTGTCTGTGGATCTGGTGTGTGTTTTCATCTCTCCACTCTTGCCACCGTCTTACCATCATGCCCGTGCTGTGACATGGCCAGCTCTGTTGTCACCGCATTTATAATTCAGTCTTCTCAATAAAAGATGGGCGGCATTAAGTTTTTATCTGGTGATGCAGTGCTGCTGTCTCTTAGAGCCTCTTTACAAGCGAATGACTGAGGAGCAAAACTTTCCGTCTCTGTTCTGACTTCCAGGCATCACTTGGCATTAGTATAACCCTAGATGATCCTTGTTCCTCAAACATGCTTTTAGAAGCTTATTCCCTATGATCTCATATTCCGCTAGCATACTCCCCAGCCCTTCCTCTCTAAGCCCCCAACCTTTAATGAGTTTTGCTGAGAGTTATATTTACTCATGTTGTCTTGTGCTTCTGTCTAAATGGCAAAAATTCCTCTTTCATTCTGGGTTGTCTGGCTGAATCAGCATTGTCGTTTCGCAGCTCACTTAGTGCAAAGAGCTGATGTGGGCAGAGCTCTGTCAGGAAACAAACTCTAAATCATCCCAGTTTACAGAAACTACATGGCTTGCCTTGCATTATGAATACATGCAAACCATAACATTGGTCATGTTGTTGGAGACTTAGAATAGCCTGCTGAAGTACGGTTGTCCACCTCTGTTTTACCACACATCCTCAAGGTATAATGGCTTCTGTCTGTTTGGACGTTATGGTTTCCTCGGCTTTTTTCTGTGTGGTTTCATGTAGCATCTGCCACCCGGAGAGATAAACAATGCGAGTAGATAAAAGAGAGAGGGAGAGAGCAAACTGGAAAGAAAAGGACTGTATGTGTCAGTTAGAGCTGATAAAAGCCTGAAAATCCAATTAGTCCTCAGTATCGGGGGAAGGGGGGAGGCCTCATGGGAGTAATGTCAGAAAATATCCACCAGTGGAGCATGTCAATAACACAACATTTACATACTTGGCTATTGATAGACCAGCATGTAAAATTGAGCTGGATGTTTTCATGTACATCAGGACTATATTTGGTTTTGCCCACGTCAGCGTTTTGAACAGATAAACAACCATGAAAGGGAAGTACTGTACCTTCCACACCACAAACCACCCTAAATGAGGAGCCAATAGCTGAGGATCATCTTAATTTGAGCACCCTGAGTGTATTCTTTATTCCCCGAAGATGTCCTGGAATCCATTTTGGCGACGGGGTATTCATCGCTGGGTAAATGTCTCTTTTTTTCTTTCTTGTGAATTTCCTCGTCACTGGCGTCTTGTTTTCATCCCATGCCAGAAGTGAGCAAGTGATGCAGGCAGGGAGAGAGCACAAGGCAGGAGCAAGGACAATTTCAAACAGCACGGCGCCCTGGGTCAGAGCTCATGTGTTCCTTCGGGGAGGAACCACATGCCCTGGGAGTAAGAAACCAGAGCAAACACAGCTGCTGCTCTAACTCTCCAGATTTATATGTGTGTGTGTGTGTGTGTGTGTGTGTGTGCATATTCCACATGCGCGTGGTGTGTAGGTGTGTGCATTTTGCGAAAAGCAAGACCACGGAGGAGGATGGAGGACATGTGTGGGTGTTTGGGAAGACCTTAATGAGCACAGTCTGGACATCAGCGTAGAGCAGAGAGGAACAGGGAGCTTTGTGTTAGACAGGAGCTCTCCCACATTCAGCTCACACTTACTTCATCTGCTGTGACTCTGCAGGGAGATAAAGAAATCTGTAATCATCTCTTCCCGTAAATGTTTTACATTTTTTTTTGCTTTTGAGGGCTTCGTACTGTCTTTGATAAGTGCATCAGCTGTGTGCGGCTGCCTGTGTGTCCGGATGTTGAGCTGTTTTCCAGTCAGGCTGTTGTTAAGGAGGACTCGCAGTCCCAGCAGAGGTTGCCTCTGTGTTGTTGTTATTGCCTTCATCTTCAAACAGGGATTGCTCTGGCCACGTGTTCCTTGCGGGCTCACAAACACACAATCCCCTACCTTACTACAACGGTGGAGCATCTCAGCAGGCACACTGGTGCTGCTGCTGCTTGTAAACTGTGTTTATGATTATTGTTACTGGGGTGTGTTGCTGCTCTGATTATGTGTCATGATAAAATAGACACAAAGGTCCAGCTTCCCTTTATTCTTCTGATTCTCATTTAATACTTAATGTATTACAAATAACAGCTCAGTGAAAAGAATGTGGATCATTTTTGCAGCTGTGTCAGTCTATATCATTATCTGTCCTTTATGCACCAATTTGAATACTTTCTTTGACAGAACATAAAGCAGATTTTTTTTTTTTAGTTTTTTAGGCAGCATTTTATGTATATTCCATCCTTTTCTTTTTTCAAATTTAATATATATGTTTTGTTTATATTTGTTTGTCTTTTTTTCTTATTTATAGTTATTTATAATTGTTAAAAATATTGGTGAAAGTTCCGTTTCACTTCCCTGATGTAGTTTCCTGACAATAAAGATGATTGCTAATTGTAAAACTACCTCCATTACATATTTTTATTTTGTCTTTAATGACCACATATGAGCAATTACTGCAACATTGGCAGATATATTTATCTGATTTTTTATTTTTTTTATTCCCTAATCTTGGCATTCTGTGGGTACAGAAAAAAATCACAGAACACTGTCTGGTTTCGCTCTGCTGTAAGCCAAATTTCAGGCAGGAAAATAAAGAATGAACTGAAAAGGTTAATAAACAGCTTTGGTACTTTTGATATTAGAATGAATAGATGCTGTATCGTTGTAAACGTGGTATTGAAAAAGTAGTGAAGTTTCGATACTTTTCAGTTCTCACAAACTTACTGTCTAATTGTATTGATCATTGTTTCATAATTACACTTGCTCAGTAGATGTTATTCAAGGATATAAAATAGTAAACACAGGTGTTACCAATTATACTAATTAAGGTCCCGCTCCATTTAGTGTAGCAGAGCCTTTCCAGTGAGCCAACATGCACAATAGCAGCAACCTGATTCTGTATGGTCTGAACGCAATAGGATCCTTATTTAGTATCATTGTTAATACCTGTGTTTACTCTAGTATTTCATGTCAGAATGGCTGCCATGAATGAATGTCTACGAAAGATATTTTAGGACAGGTCACTGCTTTATCTGCTGAGATTTAATATTCACTGAACATGTAACATCTAAATCAGTAACAATGCTCTTGTTTCAGCTGGCTTTGTTTTCTCTAAATGCTACAGTTATTATTTCTTGTACATACCACATAGTCAGGTACCGCTGCTACATGTTTGCAAGAGAGACCATGAACAGTTGCCATGGTAAACTCAGAGGGGATATACTGTTAATGAGGAAGAGTTATTAGAGAACTAATAGGATTTTAGTGTAATTTTGGTGAACCGCATGTGGAGATTAATTAAGAAAAAGCCCTATTTAACACATACTTGACTCTAATTGTTATGTTAAACTTGGCGGAATTTGTAATTCTCTGCACATCTAGAGGCAGTTTGTTTTTCTTATATTTGACACATTAATATTGCCGGCTTACATTTTCACAGGTACCTTTGTATTTCTTCTGTTCCACCCTGTGTGTTTGCTTTGTATAATTTGAAGTCAGTGTTTTCTCGAGTCTTGTTGCTCTCTTCACATTGTCATGCTGCTCATTGACCCCTGTCCTCCTCATCGTCTCTTCATCTGCCTCTCTCCTTCACCTCTGCCCCCCACACCTCTACCCATCCCACCTCCCCACATCCCTCATATCCACCCTAACCCTCTCAGGGGGAGGTGAGTCCTGAGCTGGCCCCAGGCCCAGGCCCATTAGCCCCAGCCTGGCAGCCATGTGCTCATCACCAGAGATCATTACACCCAGCCAATGACACCGCTCTAATGCATCATTAATGATTGATTAACGAGCTGAGCTCAGCCCGAACGGGTGCACTTGTACGGAAGAGCAGCCTGTAATGGCTGTGCATGGCTTGCATCTGCCATTTTTCACAGTGTTTTGTGTGAGCGCATGTGTGTGTTTTGTTCTTATCAGTCTCCCTCTGTGTCCTGTCTCTCAGGTTGAGTGAGAGAGCCGCCAACTCCTGTGTGTGAAACGAAGGACTGAGGAGGTGACTGCAGAGTAGCGTGATGGCAGGGTGGGGGCTCTCCGCCCCTCTCCCTCTTCTCCTGCTGCTTGTCCTGGCGGGGATCCTCCTCCCTGTGTCCCAGGGCTCTGGCTACCTGTCTGGATATCGCCTCAGGTCTCGCCTGCAGAGGGACCGCCACATCCGCAATGTCCGACCCAACATCATCCTCATCCTCACTGACGATCAGGACATAGAGCTGGGTAAGACATTTCCCTCCACTGATCCATTCCTGTGTGTTTGTGTTTACTGTGTGTTTGTGCATCTGTCACTCTCTGTTTGCTTTGTGTCCATGTCCCATGGGTGTGGGTATTCTTTCCATGTGTATCCAACAGCATCAGCAAGGGAAAGTCAGCCTAATGCTGCCTCTTGGCACCATAACAACTGGCCCACTCAAAGTCATGTGCTCCACTTGCCAACTCCTCCATTGCTGGCATGAAATGAGGGCGGCCTATGGCTTCCATTGTCTGGGTGCCAAACCCTGGCCATCTCCCTTCCCGCTTAAGTCCTTTAGCGGCGTATTGGACTGGAGTGGCTGCATAATGGCCTCGGTGACATCCTTTGTCCTCCTGTGATCGCTAGTGAGAAGAGACCCATTGAAAAGCAGGAATTTATGGTCAAGCATCTGTTTTCCCAAACAATCACCATCAGCCTGAAAAGCTTTTAGTACACAGGAGTCCAAATGGGTTACACTTTACCAAAAAGATTTGTTCCCTCATTTACGTTCCCCTCCTTCTTTTTCTCTTACCACATCCATAAAGGTTTTTGCTCTTTTCCCCTCTTGCCCTACATTTATATTTTTCACTCTTTACCCTCTCTGTTTTCCTCAATCTCTCACTCCTTTTTTTCTCCTCCAACTGTTTTATGTCCCCCTGCGCCCCTTTTCATTTCAATCCTTGGCCTTTGAATCTCCTCTCACCCTTCTATCCCTCTTTACAACCCCCCCATCCCCTTCTCTCTTTCTCGTTTTCTCCCAGGCTCGATGCAGGCTATGAACAAAACACGGCACATCATGGAGAAGGGCGGCACGCATTTCACCAACGCTTTCTCCACCACGCCCATGTGCTGCCCGTCACGCTCCTCCATCTTAACGGGGAAGTACGTACACAACCACCACACCTACACAAACAACGAGAACTGCTCCTCACCTTCGTGGCAGGCCCACCACGAACCACATACCTTCGCTGTACATCTGAATGACTCTGGCTACAGGACAGGTGAGTGCTGAAGGTCTGTTCCACGAATGTCAAAACAGATTAAAACAGATACATTCACAGATGCGCTGAACTTACTGCTCGCCTGTTCCTCCTTCAGCCTTCTTCGGAAAGTACCTGAATGAGTATAACGGCTCCTATGTGCCCCCTGGCTGGAGGGAGTGGGTGGCACTGGTGAAGAACTCACGCTTCTATAACTACACACTCTGCAGGAACGGTGTACGAGAAAAACACAGCAGCGACTACGCAAAGGTATTTATGCATTCCACCTGATTGATATCACACCTACCCTCACAGAATGCTTGCCTGTATGAAAACAAATCCCAAACGAGGCATTTTTTAAAATACTTTGAGTGATGTAGTTATCTCTAGCATTTAGCATGAAGTAACCATATGTTACACAAAAAATACACTGTGGCCCATAACTTGCCCCTTTCTGATCATGCTTTTTTATTTCCAACACTTATAGCTATGATATTATTAGGATATTCTCTGTTGATTCCAATCTGTCCGCTCTCTTACAGAAGGTCTTCCCTATTATTTCCTTTCAATTAGCTCAACATTCAATTCTATTTAAATGGAGGGATGTAACCCCTTTATCACATGACCAAAGGATCAAAGATGTAATGCAGAACATCAAGCTGTAAAAAATAAAATGCACCCTCAACAGCTCCATTAAGAGATCTTACAAAACCTGGAATCCATCAGTAAACCCTGTTAGTAGTTTAAATGGCCTAGAACTATGAACTCGTTCCTCTTTAGGTGTTAGAGTATGATGGAATTCAACTGGTCTGAGAGAAAACTAGACAACTGCTCCTCCTCTGGGCTCTGTGTTCAGGCTTTAGAAAGTCTTTTGCCCACGATGGGAAACTGTGGCCAATCACATGTCAGTAATAAAGTTGATTGTTGAGTCTCATTTTAAAAATGTACATTTTTGCTGACCTAGGAATGAGACTCAATAATCAAATTTCTCCAGAGTCGCTTACTGCACCTTTAAATACAATATGATACACAGATTGGTCTTTTTTATTTTTGTGATTTATCTTTTTGGATGTCATTAGTTTTGTTTTGGTTTCTTTCCAAAATTCCTTTTCTACTTGTACATATTTGTACCTTGAGATAATGAGCTGTTAATATCTTCCCTGATAACTGGAAAAAATCTCTCTAAATGTTTAGTTTGGAATTCATCACCTCTGTAATTTCTACATTTAGAACTTCATACAGTTTTTTCTATGTCTTAAATAGCAGGTGTGGGTCATTATTTAGATATAGTTGTGGTATTTGACTCACACCAGGTCAGTGATGGGGACTGACCCAGCACAGTACTGAAGGCTGCTCTGTCTGTCACTCACTGAGTGCCTGATGGACAGTGTCTGCTCACTCCACAGGACTACCTGACAGACATCATTACCAATGACAGCATCAACTACTTCCGCATGTCTAAGAGGATGTACCCTCACCGTCCTGTCATGATGGTCCTGAGCCACGTTGCTCCGCATGGACCAGAGGACTCCGCCCCGCAGTACAGCTCCGCCTTCCCCAACGCATCACAGCACATGTAAGACGATGAGTACATTCACATTATGGCTGCCAAAACCAGCCATAAAGGTTATTAAGCATTAAAGGGATAGTTTGAATAATTTGAAATGGAGTTGTATAAGGTACATATCCATAGTCAGCATATTACCTACTATAGACTGGCCTCAGCCCTCAGACTGTTGCAGGTTTTTGGATGTTCTTTAACACAACCAACAGTCTGAAGTGGAGTGGCTTTGTCCATTTAATCTGTACTGACTTGGTTCATATGGGACACAGCAGACAAACACAAGGATAATTTTTTTATACAGTTTTCACATTCTCAGCTATTTACTTGTATATGAGTCATCCACACATTCACGCTCCCTTTCATTTGACCCAGAATGACACAAATTCCATAATCTCAGCTCGATCTTATCTTCCTCTGCCTGCAGTGTGCTCTTGGCACAGCTGAGCCCTCTCCATGCACAGCCACAGTGCTTCGCTCCAGTTTATTTGGCTCATGTGTTGTTCACATTAGTGTTACCACCGTAATGAGCCTTGCTAATTTGTACCATTTTGTCAGCCGTGATCAAAGAGAGGCATGAATGATGTATGTTTAATGCATAGGTAATGAAATGATTTAGCCACACACACACACATACACACACACATTTCAGCCTTTGTCTTCCTGACCCTCAGTGCTCCTGACTGGCTGTCTAGTGCTGCTGGCTAATGGCAGACCTGCTATTGGCCTCCAGAGACACATCCAAGGCCAGTAATGAGACTGCAGTTTCTGCCCCCTCCCTCCAACCCCCTCACACCCTTCTCCTGCTTCATCTAATCCCTCCAGCATCATTAACCTGTGCCACGCAGGCTTTATACACAGAATATTCTGAAAATTCAGCCCCAGTGTCTTTGTACAAACTTTTAATTGCTCTTTCTCCATAAATTTGCTCTCCCTCGGGTGATGTTCTCTGAGAGCGCTTCTCTGGCTATTTTTCTCACTCCATCTCCCTCCGCCATTATCAACCACATGGAGAAAGAGAGGCAGTAAAAGTCCTGCATTCCTCTGGTGATAAATGCTCTCCTCACCTTGGAACCTTGCAGACACATCTTCACACTACATTAGAGTTGCTGCAGGTGGACCAAGCTGCGAGACATTAGCATTTCTTAAAGGTCCGATCGATCCGCTCTAAATGTTAAATATATTTTCTTCAAGGATCTCATTAGCTATTTAGCGGTGTTTATTCTCAAATAATTAAAGTTCCATATGGCTCAGAGTTAATTATTGATCAAAATGTGCTCACTGTGTTCAGGCCTATCGATTGCAGGGCTTTGCATTTTATATGGTTTATGTAACCTCCAGTTTAGCATTGCATAAACAGTTTTCTGGATACATCGGAAAGAAAGGATAGGAGATATCAGCAGACACAGGCAGATAATATTGCTGTGAATGCACAGCGTGGCTGTACACACATAGATTTTCTATAATCCAATTTACAGCTATAGCGTATGAAGACCACATGTATAGAGATGGAAAAAAACACTGAATTCAAATGTATGGGTGAATTACAGTGGCATATAATGGAATGAGTCCTGCGCTTTGTTATTTTTTCCTTTTATAATGTAAAAGAAGCAACAGGAATAAAATGTTAAAAGTGGAATATGTAGCATTTTTTTGTAAACACAACATTCAAAGTTGGCCCCTCCTTAAAAGAGAGTGAGAGAGAGTCATCAGGCCTTTCCATTGGCACTTCAAACTGTGCCATGCTGAATATGAATTTCCATGACCTCTTATGATGTTCTGAGCTGTGCCGAGTCTCTGGAGTAGGGTCAAAATGCACCCAACCTGTCTCCAAGTGGGTTGCAGTGAGTATAGCCAACCCGAGATGAACCCCCTTGTACTCCTAAAACAAAGGTGTGTTGCAAGACTCAACTCAGGTCTTTTTAGGATAGCAGAGAAAAAGTCTCTTTGTGTTCATCTCTCAGTACTTTGTGGCTGCTAACTCAATCTCTGTGGTTTGAAGTTTAGTTTCATGTTAACTTTGAGCCGCATATGATTCGTGTTAAGTTACGGGTAATGAAAACCCAACCTGATTTTGTTGCCACATAATAAAAGCATTTCAGTATCAAAATTTTATTGGTAAGAAGAAGTTCAGTGTTTATCCACCATTTTACAGCCACTCGACTCATGCTAACCTCATCTTCAGTTAAAAGACACATCTTCAAGCAAGTACCCTCGCTGTAATGGAGATGCAAGTCTCTGCCATGCTGGGCTGACAAGGTGAGGTAAATCGAGGCAGGCCAGGCCAGCACGTGTATGGGAAAGGGATAATATGGAGTAAGTTGAGAGAATAAGCACAGTCAACCAGTATAAAGAAGTGAATCATAAAAATAAAATGTTGTTTTCTGATTGTGTCACAGCAATTATGTTCTAAAGCACAACTGAACACACCCACACACCTGAACAGTGCCAGATTTTGTGTAAATACAGCCCAAGTGAACCTCAGCTTGTTCTGCCTGTGTGTCCATGTGTGTTTCAGTCTTTCTGCAGCTCTCATGGACAGAAGAGACAGACAGCGCAATGTCACTGTTGATCATTGTGTTTGAGTCCAGACCTCAAGACCCACACACTGTATTGGTTGGGGGCTGCACACAACTGCAAAACAGGCTAAAACCCAAAAACAACCCAAGCATAGCCAAATGTGAAAAAAAGGGAAAATACAGGCAGAAGGCAGTGTCTCTGCAGATACAGCCGCTAACACACACTTTTAGTGGCTCATTAGTGATGGTTTAGAGGAATTATTTTTATGAGTCTGTACATTTTTTTTAGGAAAATGCTGCATATTATGCTTTTTTCAATTTTTTTATGGTTTAGTTTGATGTTGTTCCATCCTGTCTCTGCCTCTTTCAGAACCCCCAGCTACAACTATGCCCCTAACCCAGACAAACACTGGATCCTACGCTACACAGGACCTATGAAGCCCGTCCACATGCAGTTCACTAACATGCTGCAGCGCAGGAGGATGCAGACCCTGCTATCTGTCGATGACAGTATGGAGAAGGTAAGTGGACCTGCAGGCAGATAGAAATATGCTTAAACAGAGAAACTTAAACACACACACACATTTCATCTGACTGTCTCAAGTCCTGAGAGATCTGTGCTTGTTCTGACTGGGACCGCATAATGTATTCACTGACACACTTGGTAAATTGTTCTATCCCTTTTCCTTGAAACTGGCACAGGAGACTTGAGCTATCAAACATGAAGTATAACTTTTCACACTGTGTGAGTGCTCAATGAATTATATCCTGCTCCATAGTTGTACAACATGTTGGTGGAGACAGGGGAACTGGACAACACCTACCTCATTTACACCTCAGACCACGGCTACCATATCGGCCAGTTTGGTCTGGTCAAAGGCAAATCCATGCCTTATGAGTTTGATATCCGTGTCCCCTTTTACATACGAGGACCTAACGTGGAGCAAGGTGCCACGTGAGTGACACAGACTGTTATTTTTCTGTTATTCATTCAATATTTTGATATATATATGCTCTGTTCCAGTATTATGTGACATTAATGACACTGTGACCAAGTTCTATGAAAAACATCTGCTTATTCTTGCTTCCCAACAGTAATCCTCATATAGTATTAAACATTGACTTGGCACCGACTCTGTTGGACATGGCTGGTGTTGATATTCCTGCAGAAATGGATGGCAAGTCTATCCTCAAGCTGCTGGATACAGACAGGCCAGTCAATAGGTGAACACACACATCCATTATTTTGCTCAGTGTCCTAGAATTCAACAGACATGTTCAAAGGATAGTTTGGATTATTTGAAGAGGGGTCATATAAGGTATTTACTGGTAGTCTGTACTGCAGATGGCTGTCAGCATGCTCCCAGTTTGGAGGAGTACTGGTGCTGGAAGCTAAACAATAAACTGCTGTGGACAGGATCAGCAAAAAACACATTTTAGCTACCTAAAAAAAATAGTATCAGTGTATGTTATATTTAGAATATTTTCACCACCTAACTTTGTCAGAAAAGGCTTTCTGATGTCAAAGTAAAGTAGTGAAAATATTCTAAATATAATGTTCCCTTAAACTTATACTGATTTTGTTGGGTAGGTTTCAGACTCCTCTGCTTCTCCACACTATAAATGTGCCAACCACCATCTGCTGTAGGTAATATATGACTTTACAATTACCTCATACAGCCCCACTTAATCCAAACTATCCCTTTAAGAATGACATTTATAATATTGCAGATTAGGCTGCTATGTGCCAAAAAGTAATTTGCCTGGATATCATAAAGTTTTACTAAGTCTTTGCTCTTGGTGTATTCTTGAACATCTTTTCAGGGCCGTACAAGAATGTCATTTGAATGTTTGTTCAGTGCAAATATCACAGAGTGGTCTGACAGGATTTTTTAAAATTTCTTTCTAATCACTTTCCAGATTCCAGTTGAACAGGAAGGGTAAAACATGGAGAGACTCTTTCCTGGTGGAGAGAGGGTATGTTTTATTGATTGACCTTTTGCAGGACATGTTCTCATTCCAGTCATTGTCTTCTGGTGACAGCAGGCTCCTTGTCTTTGGTTGGCTGAAAAAAATATTCATGTGTTTTCCTGTTCGTGCAGGAAGCCTCCACACAAGAGAGCTGATGGGAAGGAAATGGCCCAGGAGGAGAACTTCCTGCCAAAATACCAGCGGGTGAAGGACCTGTGCCAGAAAGCAGAGTACCAGACCTCCTGCCAGCAGCCAGGACAGGTACCTGACCTGCAGGAGCTAAGATGGAAACAGTATTAAAGTTTCAGGAGAAGAACAGGGAGTGTAGTTCATGCAAGGTGACAATTTGGTTGATGGATGACAATTTACTAAATATAATATGCAGTCATTGTACAAAATCTCTTTTTTAATCTGTCAAAATAAAGTGCGCTGAATAGAGTTATAAAAAGAGACCTCTGATTTTTTTTTTAAATCTAGCCAAAATAAAGACTTCTCCCCCAAGAATATTTGGCAACACTTTTTATGAAGGTCAAATCAATAATGCAGTATAAGTGAATTCATTAGACATTTATAAGTCTTTAGAAAATTCTTTATAAATGTTTAGAATCAGACATGACAATAGGTTTATAAAGAGCTATAATTGATGGACATAATGCATTAATGCAAGTTTAGCGGTCATAATGATTTGTACCTCAATGTTGAACAGTATTTGAAGATAAATCTGATTCTTGGGTTAAACAGGACATTACAACTACCCTTACTTAAGGCAGTTATGAAGACACATAGAACTCTAATGTATCATAACACATTGGGAATGCTAATTTTGTTTAAGTTTCTATGTTGAATAATGTGTTATAAACGTCATATAATTGCTAATGACCTTATGCAGTGCTGCCACTTTGTTGAAACCTCACAGAGTCATGGTATAGCAGATTATTAATGTTCATAAAACATTATTCCATTTCAGAAACTTAAATGTTATATGTTATATGTTCGAGTTGTTATGAATGTGCATGTAATGCATTAGAGACCTTAATAGAGAGTGTTCCCAAATATTTTAATACTGTTGATGAGGAATATTTCTTGCATTCTAAGAGTTCTACCAAATATCTTTAGAGGTCTGTGTTGGGCTAATTTGAGCATAATGCCACAAAGAACATTTAAAATCAATAAGTGGTTTTTATTCATCAAAAAAATAATGATTTTTAGGGCCAACATCATGAAGTTGCCTTCTGCCTCTTTTCAGAAGTGGCAGTGTGTTGAGGACCCGACTGGCAAGCTGAGGCTGTATAAGTGCAAGGGTATGGCAAGCCTCTATGCCCCACGTATGCAGGCTCTGATGGCCAGCGGTGCCTCTCAGCTGTCTCCCATGTCCAACTCCGACAGCTGCAACTGTGGCAATGTGGGCTTCAAAACATCCGTCCTGAAGAGGAAGAGACTGCTAACCAAGAAGAGTAAGTTCCTCACATTGTCACTCACATGTGCCACTGTTCTGGTAGTTATTAATAGATGTGATTGTGTTCAGAAAAGACACTTGTGCTTTACTTTGAAATGTCCTTGCAGTAGCCTACAAAGCCTTGCCAAACAGGGCCATTAATCTCATGCTAAAATAACCAGCTTTTGAAGTTTTCATGGGTTGAGGAGGGTGTGTCTGTGCTGCCATCAAGTGGTGGACTAGTACATGACAAGTGAGTCTTTAATCAAAGAGCCTTGAAAGAAACGGATACAAAAGTTTGTAAATATTTCAAAGGATATGACACTAATTGCATGGAAGGTTTTTCATATCTTTTTTTTGTCACATGCTGTTTTTCACTTATCACAGATCTTGATCTTCAGTATCAAAAACACATTCCTCTTTTTAATCTTATTCAGGTTCCTCTGTCTCGTCTTATTCAGAGATGAAATCTAGTAAGACTGTCTCTAGGAAGCGCTGGGCCCGTTCTGTATCATTTGAGCTGGATGGAGACCTATATGCCGTAGACCTGGAAGAGGGGTACCGGCCCTTGGGCTCCAAAAACAGCAGCAGCAGCTGGGCTAGAGACAGGAGGAGAGGAGCAGCGAATGAGGAGGACACTGAAGAGTTCAGCGGCATGGGGGTCACAGCCAAACCCACCAGCAGCAAAAAACTCACACCACCTGCCGCTCTTAAAGTCACCTACAGGTGCTGCAGCACACATCTGTCTTCATTAGTGGGATAAAAGAGAGAATTAAAATGTAAGGAAACAAATTAGACTTCATATGCATGATTTTTAGTGGCACCATTATGTTTTGTGTATCGTGCAGGTGCTCTATTCTTATGAATGACACAGTAAAGTGTGATGGAGGCCTCTACAAATCTCTCCAAGCATGGAAAGACCACAAACTGCACATCGAGCATGAGGTACTGCTGTTTAATCCGGCCTATAAAACTCATTTCACAGGTTGTTAGGTCACCCTTGGTGTATAATGAGCTTGGTGTGACTGTGTGTTTGTCCCCGTGTGTTTAGATTGAAACCTTGCAGACCAAAATCAAGAACCTCCGTGAGGTCAAAGGTCACCTGAAGAAAGTGCGGCCAGAGGAATGTCACTGTGACACTCCCAGGTGAGATTACATCTGAACCACACTAGGCGCTTTGCATTTTTTAAGAGGATCTTCACCCTCGATGAGACGAGGAGCAAGGAGAGAGGAGGCTTCTGGAGGAGCTTAGAGCGAGAAAACAGGTGTTTCCTACGTGGAAATCTTTTATCCAGAGAATATATGTGCTGATGTGCATACTTTTTTGTATTGTGTATAGGGATCCAATAGTATAATAGCACACAGTTACATAGTGAGATACACTATAATAAATCTAACAGATTAGAATGAACAGGATCATTTAATAGTAAATCGTTTGCTTTTTGTTTTTTATTTTACAGTACAGGTCACTTTGACACATTCTTCCCCAGCTCTATGCTGAATTATTGTGCAGATGCCTAAAAAGAAGCCTAAGAAATCATAAAAAATAAATGTGGACAGTCGTACCAGTTGGTTTGACAGATATAGCAGGATGTCATAAATATCTGACTGACGCTCTGCAACCACATATCTATGGACCTCCCATCCTCACTGGGAAGACAGAGAAGTGAGGAAATGCATTAGTATAATAAAAAGCACCCACTGTCACCTGCATATTGTTCTAATTATTACATAATGTGACAATTGTTTCTTGTTTTTACAGTTATCTCCTCAAGAATAAAGAGGCTTTCAGGCTCAATGCACAGCGCATGCTCTCACTCAGGTAAAAGTTGACATCGACAATGAATAAATTGTTTTTTTATTTCCTCTTGCAGTCTCACTGAACTGAACCTGTTCTGTTCTCATCAGAGTGCCATCGAAGCAGAAGAGTCAGTGGCTGCAGAAGGAGCAGAAGCGCAGAAAGAAACTGCGTAAATTCCTCAAGAGGCTCCAGAACAACGACACCTGCAGCATGCCCGGCCTCACCTGCTTCACCCATGACAACCATCACTGGCAGACTGCCCCCTTCTGGACAAGTGAGGAAATAACATATGAATATTGTTTGTGGAACTGTTAGATATTTTCCACAGCAGGTAGGGTGAAAATAAACTGTTGGAACATTGCTGTATTATCTCTTGTTTTCCACACTCACCCCTCCCTTCCTCACCCCCTCCCTCCTTCCCTCAGTGGGTCCATTCTGTGCATGCACCAGTGCCAACAACAACACGTATTGGTGCCTGAGGACCATCAATGACACGCACAACTTCCTGTTCTGTGAATTTGCTACCGGTTTCCTGGAGTATTTTGACCTCAACACCGACCCATACCAGGTATTTCATTTGTTAGATACATACTGCACTTTATGACAGACGCCAAAATAAAATACTCCCACAACATGATTCGTTAAACATTCCTGTGAGCACAGGGGGTACAGATTTTCCTATGTTTTCCAGAGAGTTTCCAAAGCCCTTGCTGACATTTTGTCCTTATTATTCTTGTAGCTGATAAATGCTGTCAGCACCCTCGACCGCAATGCTCTGAATTCAATGCATCAACAGCTCATGGACTTGCGGGGCTGCAAGGGACATAAGCAATGCAACCCAGAGAAGGGTGAGTAGAAAGCCTTTAAGGCAAACATGATTGATTATAGTGTCTCCGGTAGATTCAGACTGAGACTAATGTTACCTCCACTTCCTTTTAGGAGGAAAAGAGCGAAACTACTTCAGTGAATACAGGTATTTTCTTCCTCCTCTTACAGCACAGTTGATTACTTTTACAAACAGTACAGATGGAATTCATGTTATAATCTGAACTCTGAGAGGTTACAGCCTCCCTAGTGGGTCTTTGGCTATGTTTCTTCATCATCTGAGGAGTCAAGAAAATAAAATACAGTTGTGCGGAAATTGAACCTCTTCAAACTGCCATGGTTCTTTACTGTTGTGATCAAAGCCTTTTTAGCATGCAGAAGCAGAAGCCAAAGAGGGACCAAATACAAGCCTGCTTTTCAGCTTCTGCTGTTCCCTTCTTGTAATGAAGTCTAATTGCTTGTCTCTGCGGTGCGTGTGGGGGTGTATGTGTGTGTGCTTGCCTGTGTGTGGGTGTGCGCACGCATGTATGTGTGTGTACCTGTGTGCGCGTGTGTGTTTTCTGTGTATATACCTGTGTGTGTCTGTCTCCATGCACGTGCATTTGCCCTGCGCGTGAATACGTGCTGTGCATGCTTCAGGCCAGTTCATCGTCGAAAGAGGCCAAAAGTGAAGAAGCCTTCCTCCAAATCGCTGTGAGTTTGTCATAACCCATCTGTTCCTGTGTAGTCAGCCAAGCTCTACTCCTGTCTCCATCCAGATTTTTTTCTCAGCTTGGTCAGATGACCCAGCAGCATGTGTCCCCCTCCTCTCCTATTTACTGTAATTCTGTCCTCCTGTACTTACAGTAATTCTCATTTACCTGCATTGCAAAGCTGCACCATCTTCTTTTTCATTCACAAAATTCGGTAAAGCAATGCAGATGTGACATTGTCTCGTAATTTTGTGTTCTCAGTCCTGTTATTGTCATTTCTTACTTTTCCTCGCAGTGTTGCTAGGAACAGACCACAACTGGAGCCATGGTTTCCAGTGAATGCCTCTAGTGGCACATTTAACTCACAGTATATTTGTTTCCCCTGCACAGAGGGCAGATTTGGGAAGGCTGGGTTGGTTAACCACCTGCATCGCACAACTTACCACATCAGCCTCCTCCAGCACAGGAAGGAGAAGGGGGGGAGCACAGGCAAACCCAAGGACCTTGACCACACTTCGATGGACCATAACCTGAGATACAACTTTACTCTAATCTGGGTTTTCATTCTGGAGAGAGCTGCTCTTCATGACTCTCACCCAGCCAGAGGAGACGCTGAGACTGAGAGGAAGCTTAAAGACTCTCCAACTTCGCACACATTTCATTCTCATTTCCATCTTCTGTTACCCCTCAGCTGCCAGGACCATTAACATCCACAGGATGCTGTGAATCAGGTGGGACCATTTGGTGTCCACAAGCCATTCAGTCTAACAGTACTGCTTGTACATAATATACTGTATATCAGCTTTAATCAGCTTTCTTTCATGTCACATGAGACTGGGCGGAAACATGATGAGTTACATGTCACCTCTGCTGCTACATAATGATGTCATGGCCTCATGATGTCTCTGTGGCACATGCTGATTAGATAAATCATTAGTGCTTGGAGTAACAACAAGACACATTTTCTTTCTCTGCACCGACGTGTCTGCACATGGAAGCGGTATGGACTTTTAAATGACCAACGGTAACAAACTTTTTGCCATAATATTCTTTTGTATTATAGTTGATCTTAACGCTGATGAATGTCCTTTATGAAGCATCATCTTCCTCAAAGCTGTGAGACGTGAGGTGACAAGAGATCGCCTGCCTTGATCTGACCCCATCCAGTGTCCGCCACACTTTGAACAGGCCTACACTAACCACTATCTCACAACGATACAACCCAAACCTCCAGAACATTTGACCGCTGGCAGAATAATGCCTCATTAGTGAATGCCATTTTACTTTTTTGTATTGTCAGTACCACACTGTAGAAGTATCCAAATAGTTTGTTCAGCTTGCTATACATGGTGCTACAGGATAACAATACAGAAGTAAAATCTTGCTGTACAGTACAGTATGTATTTGAATGTATGTTGTGCAATTAATATAAATGTTTACAATATTTTTTATAATACTGAAGAGGCAGACCTCATTGTATGATATGAGTTGACAAAATGAACTTATAGGGAGAAATGTAGCTTCAGAAATTTCCTTGCCCGCGATTTGTATGTTTGTCCTTTCCTTATTTACATCGGAAAAGCACTTAAAGGGTTCACTGTGAACAGATGCGCCATGTACAATTAATGGATATATAGTTTACTCTGTGCCAGAGGAACAACACAACAGTGTAATACTTATTGATGTGAATTTCTTGCTACCTGCCTTTGTTAGCTTCTTTGATTTTTTTTAGCAAATATTTCCATAGACTTGAGTGCTGATAGTTATTGTGAATAAAGTGTTGTTTGACCATAAATATGACCTGACTTGTTCTTTTTAAATTCTGGATAACACTTTATTTTAAGGAATGTGTATAAGACTGTCTTAACCATGTCATGACACCTGCCATGAGCACGAAGAAGTCTTTATGAATGTTTATGACTGTCATTAATTGTCATTTAGTCAATTATGTAATTTTCAATGCAAAGTTGCCATTATTTGAGATGTCTCTGTCATGACAACTTGACATTATCAAACTCAAATAAAATGTTTAGATTTATGTTTTAACATGACATGAAATTGTTTTATGTGGTATGTTTTGACACTTCCCATTATGAGACCATTTTAAGTGTGTCTGGAATCCTTTCCTTGATCTCATTTAATGTGGTACATTTTGGACTCATCATAAAGATGTCATTAAATGTTATAAGGCAAGTTTGAGGATGGAAGTCCAAACATGATTTAGTTTAAAGGTGACTGAGAGACAGCGATAAGCTAGTTCAGTTGTCGCCAAAACAGGGTAACTGCTCTCCGCTGTTAACTGTAGCTGGTTAGCTAGTTAGCTTGGTTAGCTCTGGAGCTAGCTGCCTAATTAGCTGACTCAACCCTGGGGCCCCAGGAGTCAAACCCAGCAAGACAGCCAGCATCAAAACCAACCTTAAGTCTGATAATGTCAAGTTCGAGTCAAGTTGTCATGACAGAGACATTTTTGTCTTGGTTAACGTCATTGTGGTCATAACAAAGGTCATCTCAAACAATGTCCACTATGCATTACAAATGACATAATTGACTGAATGACACTTAATGACAACAAAATGTTCATGACAGGTGATTATGACAGTGTAATGACAGTCTTATGCACACCCCTTCAAATACAGTGTTGCCAAATGCCAAAAAGACAATGAAAATGGAAAATTCTGAAAATTACATACGAGGAGATTAAACATGACCTTATCCTGAAATTGCAGGCTGTTTGTGTTCCTGTCCAGCAGATGTCTCCCTCTGCTTGTCCACGGGCAGGGTTTACATTCAGTGCACAACAATTACAACAGTGGAAATACAGCCAGTTGCGGTCATAAAAAGAGACAGAGTCCTGAGCATCCTGATTGGCTGAGTCAGGTGAGAGTACCTTGTAAAATGAGCCTATCACATACCTTATAAAAGATATTCAAATATGAATCCAGTCATCAAAAAATATCTCATGCCGGTGTGTCGCTTAGCAACCGCAGTATCCTGCCACTTTTGAGATGTGGGTTTAGCATTTGGCTAACATCCGAGTTAAAAATCTGGTTTTAGTTAGGTTAGCTAACTAAATAGCACATATTTTAAATACTCCATTAAAAAACAATAGGGGTTCTGTCTTTTGTAACCACCATGATGAATAAAGTGAAAACAAACTGTCAAAACAAGTTTATGCAGTTATTTTCTTTTCACAGAAAAAATGATGTTGTAAAATGTGTTATTGCTGTTGTTTTTGTTGTTGTTGTTATCATTATTATTTTAATTCAAAGAGGCTTTATTGGCATGACCATAACAAAGTACAACATTGCCAAAATTATTATTATTATTATTATTATTATTATTATTATTATTATTATTATTATTACTATGTTAATTCTCACACTTGCCTTGGCTGTTTCCTATGCCAGTAAAGCGCTTTTGAATTGAATTTGAAACTGAACTGAATCTGGTAGCATATAAGTTGTTTCTCATGCTCTAACTAGAGGAACGTTGGCAGACATTTTTTACTGTTCCCTCAAAGCATGATGGTCACACAAGTTTAACATTTTATCATTCTCGCTTTGTTCGGCCAGCTGAGCCACTGAATGTTTAGCTTATGGTTTGGTCTCTAGTGTAGGGGACAGAGCAGCAGAGGGTGGGGGTGTGGTGGTGGTGGAGAGAGGGTGGGGGGTGCAGACTGGGTGACCCCCATCCCAACCTATGACTCACGTGCGGAGGCGGAGACTCCATATCGGATTCACCACCGGAGAACCGTCCCGTGTTCGCTCCACACAGACCGCTCTGTTCAAGACGAAAACTAACCTTCAGCCCGACACCGGCTAAAACATCGTTTTCCTTTTGTTTACGTCGTCTTTACAATGTGAAGAAAATGGCCGGGACAAGGTGAGTTAACTCCGAATTTCATTCGTAAGTGATACGAACTTAACCTGAGAAAGTTTTGGAGCTAAAGCCTGGTCGCCTCGCTCTCACCCCGCCGCCGACAGCTCTGTGAGGGGGCAGCCAACAGTGAACAGGACCACGCCACTCAATGGATAGTTACAATGTTTTACTACTTTAAACGGTTTGTTAGTAGTTTTAAAGCTTTTAATGTGAGCCAGCGTTTGTGGAAATAGAGCAATTAATTTAGGTAACTGCGTAACTCAATGTGAGGAGAGTAAGTGAAACTAAATTTAAATTCTAACCTTGTTTTTTTAGTGGTTTTATTTTACTGCTCGTAACGTTGGGTTGTTTTAAACAGTTTTACTGTTTCAGAAGTTGCACATAGCTTGAGAAACTAGAGAGAAGTTTGATGTTAAATTTCACCCCTATAATATTAATGCAGGGGTAGAGTTGAAACGGTGGTTTTCAAACTGGGGTCCGGGGGCCAACAGGGGTCCTCAGCAAACTTTTATTACAGTTTTTTGGAAGTTGGAACCATAAGGGAAGAAGGGTTGGCGCTTTTGATTGATTGTAATTCAGACATATGAGTTTGATCATAGATTGACATTGAGGACTTTATTGCCTTCAAAGCTAAAAAAAAAAAAAAATACTCAGGGGATAAGAAAAAGTTCTCTCAAATTGGTCTATGGTGGGGTTTCTTGACAAGAAAAAGTTTAAGAACACATGAGTTAAATAAACTGTGTGAAAGATTGAGCCTACTTTCTTTGTTTATTTATCACCACCAGCTCCATCTTTTGATTTTTCCTAAACTGCTCCACATATTGTCTGAAGTCTTTGCTGTGGTTAGAGACCAATAACCTAAACGGAAGGCAAATGTCCCACAGCCCATTTGTTGCTCCCATTTTTACTGGTGGAAGGTAACTGGGGGCTCTGGGCTTTAGCTACTGGTTTGATCTCCACATGTTGACTTTTTTTTTCAGCATCTGCTTTGACTGCAGATGTGCATTAAAACTTTGTTTAGCTTTCATCGGTTTCTTGAGATGAACAGATGGTTTGCTTTAGTCCTCACAGTCTTATTTAAAGCTACAGAGATCGATGATAAGCTACTTTGGTTCAGCTGTTTTGGCATGATGATGCACATGACTTTATAGTTCAGTCTTGATGGCTTTTAATGGCTAAAGTTGAAGTTATGAGCATCTTTGATGTCTTATTATTCCACTATTCCTTCTATGCTTGTTTTTCCCGCTGAATACTGTGCTGTGGACATTGTTTGACAACCAAACCACCCAGTCAGATGACATTTACATAGCCTGAAGCTGTTAGTTTGGTACGCCATGCCAACCTGACTTCCTGGGTGCAGCTGTTTCACCATTGCCCTGCCAGCTGGTGCTCATCTGATGACTGCATGGTGTCAGTTTTTTACAGACATGTTAACTTTTCTATCTGTCTAGCTTTACATATCTATCTTTCCAGCTCTACATCACAAATGCAGAAGGTAGGGTGGCAGGACAAGGCTTCTTTAAAACTTCTTTACTCTTCATTTGGGCTTGTCAATGAGCAGAAATAACAATAGGATGTTGTCTCACTGTTTTTCCAGCAAGCCTTCAACTGTTAGCCAGACTTAAGGGAAAAAAACATGCATTCCCCCAAACACATGGACATGGCAGGATGTCCATCCTACAGAGGATTTGACAATGGGCAAGTTTGTTTGCCTGTTTAGAGGAAGTGATTTGGAAGCTTGCGCTCCAATGACGACTTGTTGTGGGTTGTTGTGACATGTTAATAAAGTAATGACTGTGGATGATATTTTTCTTTTCGGATTATACAGAGCTTCCAATCATATTTTCCAGCTTCTTTCCTGCTGTCTGTACTGTAATCCTGGTCCCGTCTCTGTGTGTCAGTGCTCTTAAAGGCCCCCCTCATACTTTTCATCAGACGTTGATCGTCTGTGGTGTGCCACAATGACACTGTAATGAGGTTAAGGTGATTTGCCCAAACACATTTATCTGTACCTGTACAACAGCTGACATTGCAAGCCTTTCTCTACTTTAGGGATTAAAGGCTGGGATAGCTTCCTAGAGCACACTAGATTGAACCTGATGCTAAGAGTGCTGATCATCACTCAGTAGCATTATAGGGGATAATAACTTATGGGATGTCGTACGTTCAGATAGGCTGTATGGATGACTGAGGCATCTGCTTTAAACGGGGTTGTACAAGTCTCTGTAAATGTAGATAGCTGTCACAGTTAATCCCAAAATGAAAAATGCATTTTTTTTCTCTTACCTGTTGTGTTGTTTATCAACTAGATGATTTAGGTGTAATTTTCCAGGATTTGGAGATATTGGCTGCAGAGTGGTCTGTTTTCTCTTGAATATAATGGAACTTGATGTCACCAAATACATTTGATGAATTAAACAGCAATGTCTTCCTCTATAAATCATGACTCAAGATAATCCACAGACTTTGTTGTGTGCAATTTCATGTAGGAACGACTGTCTTTCTACCAAATAAGACCTTATAGTAATGCCTGTACCCCAGTTACAACTGTGAGCACCCCAGTCAATCTGTGGGTGGGCCAGGTTATGAAAATTATCAAACTGTTGCATTATTTTGCTTGTGGTGTTGTTATCTTACTGTTCACGGTGTTGGGTTTTGTACACAGTTGAACTGTTTTCTAACTTGCATGTAGCTTGAGGAAATGCTAGAAGAGTTTGAATTTTACCTCCAGTATCTTAAACAGTAGTAGGTTTTAAAACTGGGGCCGGGGGACCAACAGGGGTCCTTGAGGTGGTTTGTAGGAGGTCCCCAGCAAAGTTGTATTGCTTTTTCTGGAAGTTGGAAACAAGAGAAAAAACAAGTTGGCCAATTTGATTGATTGTAATCATAGATAGATCAGGCCAGGTCATGAAAATGCTCATATATAGCAGACAGGTTGTGTGTAGTAAATAGTAAGAGCGACACTGTGTGCTCATTTACGCACAAGGCACAGCAGTGCAGCTTTGTTTGACTATTTTATTTTGATTTGGATCTGTCTAGTACATTATTTAGTTTTGCTGCTCAAATTTATTTGCTGCAATGACATTACTGTGCACAGGTGCTCTAATTATCAAAGAAAATACTTACAATACACAATAAACAAATCACCTGGAAAGATTGACATAATTTGAAAAGTAAAAGTTTGGATTCGAATGAATGAATGAGGCTGTCCGTGCATCACTATCATCCACCAGCATTTGAGTTTTTCAAATCATGTGTGGGTTTTTTGTTTGTTTGGGGTTTTTTGGCACCACAAGGTAGAATCCCATTTAGTTCCATTATGTTCAAGAGAAGGCAGACATCAATACAGCCAATATCTCCGAAACTCAGAGAATTTTACCAGAACTATCCAGATGGATAAATAGCACCAGAGGTACAACGAAAAACATGTATTTTTGATTTTGGGATGTACTGTCCCTTGAGGCTCTAGATAAAAGCACAACAAAACAATCATTACACACATATATGTAAGACTGAAACAGACAGGGGCGAGGCATGCTAAAAGTCAACCTAAAAAAGAAGATTTTTCACCTGTGAAATGCAGCATCACACATAGTTGTCTCCCTCTGTGACAACCTAAAACTCTGTTGTTATAAGGAAATATTAATCTGTCCCTACACCGTCGATCCCCAGTGATGGCCTCTTAAATTATAATCCACCCCAGTCCTGCCCTCAGGCCCCTGCAGACCCCGTGTTAACATCTTCACCAGGCTGCTCTGCACTTCTAAGCCCAGTGGGCCATGCCGTCTGCACCTTCGCTTCCTCTGGAGGACAATCCGGACGTTTCTTTCCTGTGTGGCCCCTCGGCCAGCCACTGACCCCCCACTCAACCCTGTAACTCTGCTCTGGGATTAGACGCTGGCCTCGTTTGTCATGTCAGCAGGGGAGGATTCGGGGGGATGGTGTTGTCCAGCTCCAAAATGAAGTTACAAAGTCCTCCTGGTGGCTGCCAGGCCAGTCAGAAACTAATGGAAAATGTTGTTTTGGCAATACTCAGATGGCAGAGATTGAATGATTCAGTTTATATGGAAAAGCATGTCTTCATTTATAACGTGTATGACCCTGAATGATCTGACAAGATAAAGTTTGGACAATGAATGTGCCGGGTTATTAAGCACAATTACATCCTAATAGGTTTGTTCATTTCTCTTGTTTGGACAAGTGACCCCATTGTTTCCGCTCCTGACAGCTGGTGCACTGGACAGAAAGGGCGGCCTGTATGTGGTAAACACCCTGATCCCATCCTCAGCCTCTCCTGCACATGTTCATTCTCGTCCAAAGTCTCATCTGACCTGAAAAATCCCCCATGTGCTTCTCAAGTAAGGAAAGGGGTGGATTTTTAGGCAGGACAGGGACTTCTGTTTGGTCAGACTTACCCCTATAAAAGGCAATTTATTGACCCTGTTGCTGAGTAGTGGCTCAGACAGGCTGGCTGTTTAGTAGAGCAGTAAGGGGACCGGATGTTCCCAGCATTTCTGCTGAAAGCTGCAGCATTTGTGGGAGAAGAGAGAGGATGACGGGACAAGACAATACTCTCTATACAGAAATCACAGAGCGCTGCTTCTCAGTGGTCGGTTTGTAGGTGGATTACAGCGAGGGTATCTGAAGTAACATTCAAGACAGCCAACACAGAAATGTTCTGCTGGAACTGGCGGCGAGGTAGGCACTATTATCTCACATCTCATGAAGAATCAGTTTGATGCAGTGGGGGTGAACATTTTGGCAGCTACGGGGAATTAATTCACTCGGGCCATGTAAAATCGCGAGTTGGAAAGCAGCATGGGAAAGACCGGCCATGCTGAAGGTGGCTGAACGACCTTGCAAGATCCGGTCTAATCCAGTGCCAATGGAGAGGGGAAACTGTCTCTAGTTCTGGATTAGAGCAGCTGTTGAAGGAGGTCACCCCAGACCTCGTATACATGTCCCAAGCTCCTCCCCCGCCGTGGCTCTGATTGGCTGGGCTCCCCCTGTGTGGAGGCAACACACAGTTCTCGTTGAATGAAGTCTGCCTGTTGATCTGACAATAGTCTGCATTGTTCAGTACCATCACAGGCTTCAGAATAGGCTGCATTTCACAGGCTTTGTAATGCATATGACCATGAGTCATCAAAGGACATTCTTGTCAACTAGGTAACCATTTTTTCTACACCCAGAGAGCCCACATACTTACGTATGACAAATGGTTGGCGACTGCAGTAAAAAGGAAGGTTCCTTCTGTCCTTTCAATAGCTGTGTACAATGTACATGGACTCTAATATTCCACAAATAATCAGAACAAGTGCCTCATGTACACACCTCAATCAGAAGAGACTGGTCCAATTCAGCGGGATTGGAAGGAATTTTTAATAGAGGGGTTGTATAAACCTTTGATAATCTGTTCAGTTGGAAAATAATAACAATGAAAATGCTGCTGTAGCAAAACTCAACTGGTCAGTAGCGGATACAACTTTTCTGTGAGAAAACTTAAAAGATTTAAAGATGCTAATATTGTTCCCTGTATACAAGTAGGACTGTTTGCTATGCTTATCTCCCGATTCAAAACTATGTTGATACTTCAGTGTCGATTCAGTATGCATTGCAATTATTAAATGTTGCAATTCTACAAGTTTTGCATTTGATGTTGTGTTTTAATATTTGCTTTTTTTTAACAAGAGACCATGGAGAAAAATTCACTCATACAATTCTAAACACTGTGTAGCATGACTGATATTTCCAAAAGCAGCGTTTATCAGTCAGTCAGTCTTTCTGGGTTTTTATTTCAGCAGCATCATTGCTATGTTGCATATAATTTAGTAAATAAAATACTATTTGAAGCAAACAGGTGGCTGTTCATGCTCTTAAAACTAATGCCTTAAGAAAATATTTTTTTTTAAAAAATGGGCTTTTTAAGATTGAATTTGACCCTTTAAGGTTGCTGTAGCTGGTTAGTGTACAGTGTTGAAGCCAAAGTAGCAGATTGAAAGCAAAGGAAGCAAAGGAAATACATGCCTGCAAGTCTGAGCGCACATGTCATTTTGTGTTAAGCATGTGAAGTAAAATGGACCCATCTTTTAGGATATTAGAGAGATCATGATGCTAATATCGGTTAGTGTGTTAGCAGGAAATCCTATTATGTGTGAGCATCAAACTAATAGATTAAGCACTTGTTATTTATATACTTATATATATCGATTCAGGGATCATTAAAAAAATAATCATGATAGTTTATAGAATCATTTTTCTTAGATACAATGTGTGTCCAACTTGAAAATTACCAGGTGGAAACACTTCTTCTTCCTCTTTGTTTACAGGCGGTTGGCAAACCAGAACCACTTTTTCTTCTGTTATTTTACTAGCAGATTAGATGCTTCACAGTGGACAGAACCACTTTAAAATGCTATATTAATGCTTTGGGGCATGTAAACACACATGTTTTTTTGGATCACTATACTTAGCATCCATATAAACGGTTGAGTTGGAATTTCTAATCAGAATTATTTCAGTCAGATTTAGGGGGAAATTGTCCATGTGAACGTAGCCAATCAGATCAGTATGTTAACTGTACATCCATGTGTCGTCTCTTTTGTTGTGCTGAACACAGAGTACAGATTAGCATTATGCAGAGAGCCTCAAAATCCAAGTCCACTCTGCATTTCTTTTACCACACTATGGTTTTAAAATAGACCACATGTCCAACAATGGCACACATTCGTATAAGCCTAGCATATAGCTCATAGACAAAACGGGACCATCTGGTTCTTGTGGTTTTAGGCGTGTGCAGTCACTCTGGTGACTCACAACTGCCAATCACGCTGTTCTCGGGCGATACTAGACAAGATAAAAGAGTTCATTGGAAGTATACCACTTATTTTTCATGGAGTTATGATGTAATTTCCTTGTAAAATTCCTGCATTACCATTATTGCGTGAGATTTTACAGAAATGGCAGAAAGGCAGTATTTGCCTGTTAAATCTACTTGTGGCTCTCTTTTACCCTTACTACTGCAGCAGAGACAAACTCCAATGTATCAGGGATCCAACACTTCGGTTTTGTATCTGGCACACCACGCGACTTCCCAATGTCCTCAGTGTTCAGATCAGTGCTGTCACACTCTGTCTTAACAGCTTGTTAGTGTCTTATCCGTGCAGCCTTTTGGAGGTGAATCAGGTGACAGAGTGAGCTCAGGAGTCTCCCCCTCTGCTCATCCTCCCGTCCCAGCCTTTTTCTCTTTGCCAGGCATGTGGATGCCCGGCTGTTTGGTCTTAAAGTGCTTTACCTCTCCTCCCCTCCTTGGCAACCTGCTGCTGCACTGGTGCCTGGATCAGCTCACATAAGGCCGGCTCTATCGTTCCTGACGTGTCTCGCCGTGAAAGACGAACCCCCTCCTCCCCGCAAACTTGTTTGCCAATGTCAGCACACGATGAGTGAGGAATGGACACTGACAACTGCTGCTGAGGGGTGGGAGAAAAAGAGCAAAGGGGAGGAGGGGTGAAGGAGAGGGAGAAAGAATGATTCTGTTAAAGACCATGTCCCCACGAATGTGGTTCAGTCTGAAAATGCTGTTCATATGTCCCCATTAAGTGACTTTCACATTAAAATGCAGAAATCAGATAGAAATGCTCCTTTCTCTCAACTGCAACTCTCTCTGTGACATCTTACTTAGTTTCAACATATTCTATCTCGCAGACTTGTCATAGGTGCAGTCCAATAAATAAACAAAATAAACTCACAAAATGTCACAAAATTATTAAGCAAAAAATTCACTTAATTGACTTAATTCATAAAATAAAACACTTAATTCAAACCTGACAAATACAAAATACTGTTTACAAAAAACTGGTTAGTCTTTCCACTTTTCCAACTATTACCATCTCTGGTTTGGTCAAAATAAATCCTCAATTCAGCGAGTTAAAAGAGGAAATACTGAGTTTCTTGCCCTCGCTCATTCTTCAGCAGCAGACCATTAAGTTAGCAAAATAAAATGACAAAAATCACATAAAAAACAGCCAGCAATGAATTCAGCCAATCAACTGTAGCTTATATATTCATCCAGTCAACCCACCCTAATTTCATATGCCCATACGCAAGTTGTCAGACGGCACTCACAAAATATATGTCCATTAGAACGCTGAAAAAAAGCTGAAGTATTTCAATAATTTAGTGAACAATTGATAGACCCACCCACAGTACAGCTGGATTTTAAATGTATTTACTTCATACAACAACAATTGTTCATAAGTCCAGTTTTTGGTGGAAAACTCTGGATTGCTGTTGTTGTTGTTGAGGCCAAACTGGAGAGGAGAAAACTTGTTTTCAAATTTATCTTGCATTTTGTGGACATGGTCTGAAAAGAAAGTAGGTTTTTTGAAATACCCATTGGTGGGATAGACGAGCATATGGCCATCCATTCAAGGTCTAATTGATCATCCCAAGTTCTCTTCCATTGATTTTTCACCATCAGAACTTTTCAGTAGCTGTACAGAAGCAGGATAACCTTTGGCTGCAAGGCAAAGCAACTCCACAATACAGACAGATGAACAACCTGCAGAGAAGGACGTTTTAATAGAGTATTTAACATTAGCAGGTCGATACAGTGACAAATAAATCTGTAGAAATTCTAATAAGGGGCAAAGGGGTGAACAAGCTGGGCTGTGTGCCACCCTGTGTGTCTGGTTTACAAAGCACCTCACTGTTAAAGTCAGAGAACAAGATAAATATACAGCATCCCAACCCGAACATTAACTTTATGAGGGTTTCTGTGGGGATGAATGCCAGGTTGCCTCTCAGAAGTCCATTACCCCATAACACACTCAGCAGACTTTATGCCGGCTTGTTTGTTGTTAAAGTAAATGCAAGAACATACAACACACACACACACACACACACAGGGACCAATTGTGCCTTCGGTTTTACTGACCTCTAACCCCGGTGACACGGCAGGAACGGGAGGTGTTAAACAAAAGGGCCAAAGAATGTGTGTGTGACAGGTGTGGGGCTTTTTTCTGTCATCTGAAACACGTGCATTCTCCCCTCTCTCTCCCTCTGACTGTTCTGGACACATGGGCGGAGCGTAAGAGTCCACTCACACATCCTGCACTGAGACAACCCTCATACACCTCTTCCCGGCTCTGTTTGCAGCAGAAACATTCGGTTCAGTGGGCACTTCCAGGAAACAACCATATGCCTTTGCAAAGGCTGAATAAAGCTTTTGACAAGGACGAGATTAACCTCTTTCAAAACCTGATTCATGTCCTCACTATCAACAAACATTACTGGCATTGGAAATATGGGAGGAAACAGAGCAAGCCAAGCTGACCTATCATTTGTTGCCATGTCCCGTAGATTGTTTTGGAGATTCGTGTAAACTATGTTGAGACCCTTATATAGCTATAAGCTCTCTGACACACACCCTTAAACAGATCATTTTTAATACCAGTTGGCATTAAGCTGCGCATACAGTGTACAGTTTTTGGACCTGATTTCACCTTTGTCTGGCATAGTTTGCTGTGCAGTGTACAGGGGGAGCAAGGATGAATCAACTGCTCCCGAATATCAAATGTAAATTTCTGACAGGTCAGACATTTTGGTCGTGAGGCTCCCACACAGTTGAAGCAGAGCCACAAGTTGATTCCCCCAAGTGCTTTTTTTCTCACTGCACCTGCATGAAATGGCAAACAGTGTATGAATTTGCCATGGCGAAACAATGAATCATGTGGACATCAACATATGGACAGTTAAATGGAGCTGTCTTACCCCCAATTCTCTCCGCAAAATGGACAAGCCATACTGTCAACATCTTCCTCTAAGTTTCAGCACACAGGATGGCACAGATGCTCAAGGCAGCATGTTTCTGCCTTGTTAGCATTATTGCTAACAAATTTGCCTTGGAGCTTTCAAACAAATCTTTACTACTAACATTTGTCAAAAGCCAGAAAGGTCCACTGTTTTATTTTCTGTTTTACATGTGTAAGCACTCATTTCACGGTTTGACGATTGGATCAATATATCGATTCAGAGTTCAACAATCCAGTATTATCTATGCAAAATGAAAATATCAATATATATTGTCTTCTTTAAGATGCACCTTTATTGAAACAGATATGCCATGTCTATATCACAAAGGTCTAGAAGAGTTAATTCATAAGGTTGTTAAATCAGAAATTAGTTGATTTTTGAAAGTTGACATAAATGTGACTGAATGTGTTAAATGGACATGATGTTGTCTGAGAGTAATCACAGGCTCCTGAATCGAATCAGAATAATAGCATTGCAGACTTTGTGACATCAGAAAATATTGTAACGTCCCAAGAACTGATGTAATATTGTATCATGATTTACACTCCTATTTGAATGAAGTTGGTCTTATCTAAGTCAAAGAAAACTGATTTAGTCTAGTTTTAGTCAGTGAAAACTGTTGACATTTTATTTTTTTTGATCATCATTATATTGAACATTTCAGTCAACCTATTCCAGCCAAAACCAATAATTTGGTAATTTTATTCAAACTGAAGATTTTGTCTTAACCATCGTCTGATGAAAAACATAAGTTGAATGAGCCACAACACAGATACCACCAACCAAATACCCTGAATAGAATGCATACAAGTATTTAAGAGGAAGTGAAGTGGAAAGTGAACCCAGATATACTTTTATCATATCTCCACTTGTTTGAGTGCAGTCACGTCTTGCACTGCTGCTGATGGTGTTACACATGCTGGAGCTGCTGCCCTCTTCGCTCCAGTAAGCGGGACCGTGGCCACAGCACTCAACATGCCAGGCGCACGATTAACGCTCTTCGTTAGTCACAGCTACTGGAACTGCAGCCAAGCACTCAGTAGTCGGTCCGTGTCCCGCTCTTGTTTTACAATATTTAGATAAGAAGGTTGCCTAGCAGCCATGCTGAATAGACTTTGTACATGGTTTATTCATTTTCAAACAGTAGACTGCTTTTGTCGGATCACTCCTTGTATTATATTGAGGTACAGGTCCCTGCTTGCTCTGTGAGAGCAAATTGCCAGTGGTTTTTCACTGTTGCGACATATTTTAATAGTTTGTACCTGTGCGGAGAGGTGAGTTTAAATACCTTCCTCCTTCTTCGAGCAGCAACTTTTTTACAGACCAGTATCTGAGGAGAAAGACTGTTTTATGTCTCTAAATAGGATATGGCAGATCTGTAAATACACTGGCCAGGGTGGACCTTGGCACTTGTTGCTGTGCCTGCTGATGAACAGAGTGCTAAGGTTTCCCTGATGAATGGCAGGCCCTGTGTGAGAACTCGGCCTGCGTCGGTCCACAAGGGACAGTCACAGGCAGCAGCTCAGAATAGTCTGTTGTTAGAAAAGGTTAGAGGTTACCTTACAAGAGTCCTAACTGGTAAATGGTAGCTTATCTGACTGGCTCACTGGTTCTGTCCATTATCTCACCTTCAGTTTATGGACAAATGAATGCAATAATACCCCTCATTTGGCTGTGAAAGCATCCTATCTGTCCATCAGAAATGCCACAATGCCACTGAAGCATAAAGCTGCATTTCAGTCATTACTAGATTATCTGATGAAGCACTGCTGCTATAGTTTGGTCAAAACTCTATAGCTACACAGAGAAAACAATCTTTTTTCTCTCTCTCTGAGGCGTTTATCTTTTGGATGAAATCAACAACCGCATTCGTATTTGAGTTTGTTTGAGATCCAACACTGGACAATGACACAAGGCAGCCTGTTGCCCTGTTTCTAGTGAATGTATTGTCCAGTCCTCTATGTTTACCGCTGCTGGGAAAAGTGCCATTTACACTTTGGCGTTGGCTTCGAACAATGGGGCAGATTCCATGAGCTATATTCTGTTGTTTCCCTCGCTCTGGGAAACCGCTCTCAGTTCTAGTTATTTTTGGAGCCGACTGTAAATTGTGGATGATAGATGAAGTTTTTCTCCCTCAGAAGGAGACCTCTGGCACATTTGGGACTGGGAGTAGCAAGATGGTTAGGAAGGTGTGCTTGTGTTCACGTCTCTTTGGTCTCAGTGGCACACTCTGTTTGCAAAGATTTTTTTTTTTTCACAATTTGACAAGCTTTATTTTTAGTCACTGTGGAATAACCATGGGCTACTGAAGCATCTCCTTGACCCAAATGGGAGACAAAGATCCTGTGTGCCATGGGAGAGCAGTGTTTCATTTCACACGAGAGTGTACAGGACATCGGATTTCATACTTAAGTTTCCAAATTTTTCAAAGCGGTGGGCAGTTGTTTGACACAGAACTGTCTGTCGATATATTATAATACATTTATAGGGTTGGCACAATTTTAATATTAAATTGAAAAACAATCAAAATCAGTTTTCAATTTTTAAATCATTAAAAATGAAGGCAGCAGTTCTCCCAGTATTTTTTTTCTCTCTCCACCCCCAGCTACTTGTGTCATCTGGTGCGTGTCTGAAAGAAACAGCATTTCAAAGACAACAGTTGCTGTCTTAAAAAATATAATTTATTCAAGGTAATGGTACTTTTCCTGATATGTTGGTGAATGTGACTAGACGTAATGTGAATAAAAGTTAAATATCACCTTGTCCATGAACATGATGTCTGCCTGAGTCATGTCAGATAGATTTTTATCGGCAATGGTGGTTGTTTACCAACTCTACATATTTTGTGTTTGAGCTATGTAGGTTAAAAGAGAAATTAAAGCAAATTCTCACTAGGTGATACTGTGGGAAAAAAATGTTCCTTGAAAAATTCCAGTATAAGAAAGTCTTGTGTCAACTAAAAGTTACTATTTATGCACATATTTCTGGTCGAATCTGTAAAATCTAACTAGTCCACAACTCCCTGTGTTCACATGTTAACTGAAGGCAGTAAAGTGCTGGTTTAGGACCACAAAAACCCATAACATGGGTCTCTGGCATACAAGTCCGCTTCAATTAGATTGAGGTTCCCCAGAGGTAAATCAGGTGCTGTGCTCTTCAGTCACAGGACCGTGTGTGTGTACTAAGTTAATTTTAGTTCAATATAAAACATTTCTGTTGGAGTTAAACTTCGCTGAGCTGGTGCAGACTGCATTCCAAACCATTTATGAACATTTGCAGCATGAGGCAGACTGCCTCGCTTGTTTGGAGTCCTGCACTATACTTTAATGTCTGCTTCTCACGTCAGAGAATCGCCTGAAGCTGAGTAGGCTGAAGTTCATTGCCATTGTATTAAAGCTAGTAACTTTTTTCCAGAAGATTAATTTATAACAACTTGGATTATTCTCTCTAATTTTATTTTCTTCATTTCAAGTAATGAAATCAGTTTAATTATGAGAATGAGGAATATGTCATTATGGCTGGAAATAAAATAGGTTTCAGTTTAAATGTAGAGAAATCAAAGCATGTTGACATGACTGAAGTCCTGTTGCATGAGACAAGCACATGTAGTTGACATGTCTCATGTTGTTCAAGTGCTCTCAAATGTGATCCTGATTCCTGGAATTTCAGAACCTGAACACGGGCCCGTCTTCCTGCTTATCTGGTCATGTCAACAGAGCTCAGCAGGCTCGCTCTCAGCTCTAACTGCTGTTTATTTACCCAGAGGGAACAGTCCTTATACAACCACTACACCCCGTGCTGCTAAACTCGTCAGCCATGGCGTCCACAGTTGACCCTCGAGCCCTGGTTTCCTGTTGGGGTGTTCAGGACACCATCCTATATGTTCAATTCTATGCTGGTTTCCCCAATTTCATCACTTCTGTGGAATTTTGTAAATTTAAAAATGCGGAGGGATACACAAACACACACAAAGCCTCAACATTCTTCACTCCATGTTCATAAGGGATTGGTTTATTTTGATTCGGATACAAACACTGCATTTACAGAGAGTGATGACAAACACAGGGCTTAATAACAAGGAATGCAGCATGGAGAGATCAGTTTCTCAGTGTGGGAAGGCCTCTTTCGGAGGCCGGGAGGCGGTAGCATTAAAAGGATGAAGGCTCTGGTATGTGTGGGGTGGTATTGACTGTTTGGCCTCTGCTTTGAATGCCCCATTATCTGCTAGGCTGCCCGCCCATGAAGTGTTGCGGATCTAATCAGTCTGAAAGTCATCTTCCAATAGTTGGGCCTCATTGTGTAAGAAGGCAGACTAAACACTACTCTGCTATATTAAATCCAACCTCTGCAACACAAACAAACACATTCACACAAATTTTTGACACTTAAGCTGTGTTTCCACCGCAGTAAGTTCCCCCAGGGTCTATGAACTTTTGATTGGTCAAGTACTCATAGCATTTTATTTCAACCACCATTTTTTCAAATTAGCAGCCACAAACCAGTTCGTTTTTAATTCATTGTGCTTCGACACATCAACATCAACAACAAGTTAGATTAAAAAAACATATGACAGATGGACCAACAAATAAATCCAGGCCTTATTGAGCATTTAGGCTCAATATCCGGTGGGAATTGGAAACGACAATGATGTACCCAAAAATCAGAAAAATTACATGTAAAAACAGGTGTCGCTTTTTGACGTCAGCAGACTAATTTGCCTAATCTTCACGGGTCTTTAGACTGCAATGGCAACAGCTGAAGGAACCTTTTAGTTCTTTAAAAAATATTCAGGGGACTATATATTCAAGGTCCTGTGGGTTGAAATGTGGCTTTACATAAAATCAGTCCCTAAATTTACCCTTTTGTCTTTTTATCATCATTTGGTTAGAAATACAGTATGAAAAAACCCTACATGTTGAGTCCGCTGTGGTCAAGGCCACTTGCCTGGAGTGAGGGGTTCAGCAGATGGCTTCCCAGCATAAAGCACTGGGACCCATGGGTAGACAGTATGTGTAGGGCTCCTATATCCTCCTCATGCCCTTTCTATGGCTGTTAAATCGACCTATGGAAAGCCTTGGGGTTGCTGTCGACACCACTTAAAAGAGATATAGATTGATACGTTATACCTGAAGAACAGGTATGTCAAAGTTGCACAGGGCTTTGCAGTTAAAATGGAGAACAGCTCTTGTTCCTGGTGAGTCATAGTCAACAGGATGACATCGTAACCCTGGCAGACCTGACTGGCACCAGACTCCTGTGTGTCTATTTATGAGGTGGGGGGTTCACACTGGGTTGATTTGGCAGGCACATGAGGAACGAATGTGGGTATTTCGTGGGCATTGTAGGCACTGTTATCCACGCTAAGCTTCGGGGCCCTTCTGATCATCACAGGTAGCTTGGACAGCAGGCTTGTTCCACAAACAACCATGACAGGGAGAAGAAAAGCTTTTCTGTCTTGAGAAAGCTGGGAGAGATCCAACCCTGTGGCGGATTGTTGTGACACTAATTCCACTTTTCTCTTGAAGATACTAGGATTGAGTTAGGATGGTGGGATACTGAAGAAATGACCTTGCCATGCCAGAACCCTCAAGTGGTCATTACAAGAGACTAGAAAGGAGTGTTGTGAGTCCTTCCTCTGGCTCTGATCTCAACATCTACTGTGCCTGAGACTTGGGAAAGAACTCTGGCTGGCTGTTTGCAGTGTTCTTGTTCCCACATGGATTTGCTGGCACAGTTAAGGTTTGCATTAGGGAACTAGATCAAAGGAGACATAATGGAGCCCGCTAAAGGGTAGCATGACCTGGATACATGGCACCAGCAAACTGCACTCCTCGCTTATTTTTCAGACACATATATTGACCCTGATTTAATGTAGAAAGATACAGCATGGGGTGATATTCACTTCCAATATGCCACAGACTATACAAGTAGGCTGGAATTTAGCATGGCAGTTTGCTAAACGTGAGTACACACCTGTATTAATACAGCAGTGTAGCAGCAATCTAACAGCACCATAAATGACATTCAATTTTGACAAAACTCACAAGTGATGTTCATTGAAAAGTTGCTCTTATAAAAAAGACTAACTTATTTAATCCGATGACAACCTCTTTAGGGTGAGGATGTCATTAAATGTGATAACAGACATTAAAAGCTTCATTCAGAAACCTTAATAGAAACTTCAAATGTAAAAAAAAAAGACATACAGTACAGCTCTACATTTAACATAAATAGAGAAAGTGCCCTATAATTCTCTGAAATTCAGTTCATGGTCTAATTTTGTATAATTGGTTGTCCCTCTTATCTGTGCCCTTTGTATGTGTTCTTTTTTGCAAACTGGGTTGTCTTTCTCTCTGTTTCTCTCTCTGCCTCTATCTCTTTTTTTTTGGCACCACCCCTCTCCACTGTCTCCTTTTGTTGTCGGTGTGTATTGTGCTGAGCTGGCTGTTGTCACTCTGTGATTGTAGTTCAGCTTGGTGGTTTTTGCGTTAGTGGCACTCGGAGCGTATGCTTCTCTTTGGGCCGTGCTGACTCCATGCCTGGTGTCTCACAGAGCGTGTCCACCTGTCTCCTTATTCAGGGAACACACACACGCGCGCCATCACTCCTGCTGTTCCATCGCCTACCAAAGAGGTGACATCATTGCTGCACACACACACACACACATATACACGTGCAGATGGATACATGTAGGGGACACACAAACATCGACACTCTCTCCATATGGGCAAATGGGCACTTTTTGGGCTTCTCAGTCTGTCAAACAGTGTGAGTTGTTTACTGCTTGTCGAGTTGATTAGTACTCAGGCGTGACCATTGCCTCGAATGCATCATCGTATCCTGTTGCTGAATAATCTGTTGCCATCTTCAGCTGTTAATAACAGTTTAATCGTTGTCTCGTTTCAGCTCTGATTGGGTGGAGATCCTGGAGCCACGCTCCCGTGAGCGCATGTATGTGAACTTGACCACTGGCGAGTGCGGCTGGGATCCCCCTCCAGGCGCTCCTGTCCGCCAGGCAGACGGCAACCAGTGGTGGGAGCTGTTTGACCCCCACAGCGGCCGCTTCTACTACTACAACTCCACTGGGCGCCGCACAGTCTGGCATCGACCCCAGGGAGCCGATATAGTCCCCCTCTCCCAGCTGCAGGCCATGAGGCGATGCAGTGAAGCCAAGCGGGCTGGAGGGGGTGTGGACAGGCACCACCATGGGACCACGGGGAGTATCAGCAGTGTAGGGAGTCAGGGGCGCTGCACCCCTCTGCCCGAGCAGGACGGAGACAGCCCCATCCCCAGAGCTCTGGAGACCAATGAAGAGGCTGCCAACCCCGAGCTGGACCCAGCAGTGGACAGCAGACTGGCAGGAGATGGAAGCAGTAGTGAGCACAGCGCAGATGGCAGCAAAGACTCACAGAGGTAAGCCTGACCGAACCTTCAGTAGCCTCTGCAGTAAATCTGGAGAGGGATTTGTGCTTAATCATTAGTGGATCATATTACCAGGAGAAAAGTGGGGAAATGTGATAGTCATCGCAGCATGTGGCACAGTGAGTCGTAATGACTTTCAAATGCTTCTGCTATGAGAACTCGCAGGATTATTTTGACTTTTGACCGCTCAGACCAAACTCAAACTGCTTTTTTATTTTCATTCTCACTTATCTGAACATTCCATATGTCCCATGTTTCCATACTGTTGCCTGTGAACCGTGTACAGCCATTTCAGCAAATCGCTACCAAATGGGGAGAGCGGTCAGTTACATTACAGAGCACGACACTCCCCACCCCTCATGCTTGGGTTACTGGTGCAGAATGGCCCCTAACAGTAAGTCATTCAGAGACCCCATCATGTGCTTTGGCGTCGTGGCCTTGTCCAAACCACCGTCTCTTCCCTCCGAGCCAGATTCCAGACATGCCACTTCTGTTTCCCCTGGCACATGGCCACTGAGGCTGTCTTAGTGTCCTTCTGTGTGCTCACCACCACCACCCTGCTACGCTCTACTCCAATGCTCATTCCCTTTTCCTAAAGCAAATCTAGGCTCCAGGCCATCAAAGACTGTAACGCCTCTTATGGGTGAGAGCTTAAATGTGCATGCATGAGAGGCATGTGAGAGAGTGTTGTCTGTGGTTAATAACAAGCAGAACCGCTACATTCCAGCTGCCTACAAACAAGACGAACCCTGCTGGCGACTCTGGCTCTCCGGTTCCGCCTCACTCTTCTTTTGCCTCACCTTGACCATTAGGAGGTCTCTCCTCTGACCCCTTAGATCCTTTGGGATTACGTAAAGGTGGAGGGGGAACTAATTGGTCAGCCATGGCTGTTGAATGACGCTACTGGAGGCCCTGTTGCATCGGCTCCGGTGTTTGTGAGGGGGTGTTAAAACTCCTCCACAGGATCCCACTTTGCCCCAGTGAAACAACCTTTCCCAGAACCTTTTCTGTCTCCGCTTAAAACAATGGCCAGCTGTGTTCCTCAGAGGAGGGCTGAGGAGTCTTTAGCCCACAGAGGCTTGATACCCTACTTAGCCATATGGCCCTTCACATGCTCACCAGCCGCCATCTCTTAGCAGGTAATTAGAAACGGCCACAAAATGCACAGAGAGGCTGGAATGTGACAGCTCAAAATGGATGAAAACAAACTCTGAGACATGCTTGTCGTCAGTTAGTGGCCCGCCTTATTGATAATGACAAGGATCAATGGGTAAGAGCAAGGGAGAAAGTTTAAATGAGAGTTGGAAGGGTCACGGTGGTTTGAGGTTAGCTAATTGTTCTGTCCCACCCAGAGTGTTAGGGGCTTTCATGAGAACATAGTCCTCTTCCCTTTTTTGTGATCACGCTACTTCCAGTCACAACTATTTTAGTTCCACAGAGTAATCAGGTATTTCAGTGTTTAAAGTTCCTCAAAATTTAGTTTGAGCCTCTCAGCTATTTTAGATATAAACATGCCTTCACATGTTCTCTTTTTTCTTCCCTCTTTTTCTCTGTGAAATTTCAGCGGAGATGAAATGTTATTAACTTCTGACCTTTGAAAAACAATGCTGTTCTTTGTAGAGATGGGACAACCCCAGTTCTTCCAACACCAGTTTCCTTTTGTTCTGTCCTATTAATAAATCTGTTCATAATAGATAGAAGACTTTCCAAAGTTTCCACACAACACACCCTGCGTGTTATTCTAAGCATTGGTCGGTTGATACCGCTTCCCTTCTCCATCTATCTGTCTCTGTTTGTAATAGAGCTAGACAGATACATGGGTTGGACTGTCACAGCCATATCTGTTTGATGGTTTCAATGTGCATGTTGTCTTACATGTGCCAATATGAACACTTGTTTAACAGAACATACTGTAGATTTTTTTTTTTTATTTGTTTTATACATAGAATTTTATGTATATTTGATCCCCTTTCTTAATTCAAGTTTAAAATATAGATTTTTTGTACTATTTTCCTTTTTTTATTTATTTATGTAAATGTTTGATTTGAGGGATCATTGCAAAAAGTGTATAGGGCTGGACCAATACTGATTTAAATATGTAATGGAGGCAGGATATTTTACAGTTTACAATAAATGTTGTCAAATAATAAAGCACTGAAACAGTAAACTTTGACTACTATTGTTGATAATTACAAATAACTCTAATTTAAAAAACACAAAATGTATGTATATATTAAACAGGAATTAAAAAAATAAATAAATTTACACAGAATGCGTTATGTTCTGTTAAAAATGAAAGAGTTTTCATATCGGAGCACATTAGCATATTATACAACATATGCTGATATCAATATAGACTGATATAGCTGTGATAGGCCAATATTGGACCAGTAATATCAGTCAACCAATATATCGGTGGGGCTCCAGTTGATGTGTGTGTGTATGTAAAAGAATATGTGCCAATATATACTTATCTTTATGATTCTTTTACTCCCTGATATCAGCATTGGCAGTAACCCTTAAAATGCAGCATCGGTTTGGCTCTACTGTGTAAAGCTCCTGTCTTTGTTTTTGTTCATTCTTATAGGAAGTGTAGGCGTATCAGTCCACTTAAGTGTCAACTTGCGTGCCAAATCTGTTACTCATTGGCTGTTGTCTTATCACATGTCCTGGGAATTTCTGGGTACTTTGAGCCTGCGCAGCTCATCAGGGAAGTACCGTGGTCTCCAGGGGTAAACGTGTCAGTCACATGTGGTCACATGCACAGGAAACTCAAGCAAACTGATGTCTTTTCATGATGTGGGACCTAAAGGTGTTACAGATCATCTAGCTTATAACACCTGTATTGAATTTCACCCACATTTCAATACATGAGTTTGTGTGTGTTTCTGTGTGTTGGTGTCACCAGCCAGGTTAACATCTGCATGTGATTTAATCATAGATAGTGTGTGTGATCTGTGTGTGGGCTCCTCTCCTCTGAGCTTTTAGGTTACAGGAGACCTGCTAAGGGTTAGTGGATGTTTAAAGTCTGCTGAGGGCACATGACAGCGTGGTGTAAGACAACCCAGAAGTGACCCAAGGTGGTTCACATCAGGGTCACAGCATTCTATTGTCTCATGGGCTGGCCTGGGGGCATATAATGGACCACTAAAAGGAACAAAGCCTCTCACTTAAATCCCAGTTGCCCCCCCAGTTAACTGAAAGCTTTCTCTAAGCAGGAAGTTTAGGTACGTTGAATGGAGAAGAACAGCAAATGGCTTGAATGTGCCCTCTCATTTAGCCCTGTAATGATATAGTGGTGCAGCAGCACTCAATCTAAGGCAGTCACGCTGACATAAGACACTTGAAACTCGCCTTTCCTGATTGTTCACTGGCTTTAAAAAGATTTAGTTTCCCCACAGTTATAGGGTACTTCAATATCTAAATGAACTATATTCTGTCTGGATTATTTCATTGTTTATTTCAATGTGGTTATACAAAAAAAGAATCTGCATCTTCACATTAAAAATGGAGACAAGATAGCTGGCTTTATATAAGTGTGCAACAAGTTTAGTTAAAGGAATGTTCGGTTTAATTTTAGTCTGATGTATTTTGAGGAAACTAAAGCACAAATGAGGAGATATCTCCCTGAAGGTAACAACTGTCTGATGACGCAATGAACAAAAAAGCAGAACTGGAAATGTTTTAATTTCCATTTCAGTTTCTATTTCTGGTTTTTGGGGGAGTTTTCAAAAGATTATTTTAAATAAACCATATGAATGAAAGCAAAAGTACAAAAAAGCCAAAACAAAACACACTTCCCCTTCATATGCTTGTGACTGACTGGCTGTGAGTCATACAGGAGAAGTCACCAGCGGGTTTATTTAGGAAATGAGGGGGCGTCTTATGGGGTTAGATAAAGTTTTTGAGTTTTTAATGAGTCACACATTGTCTGGATGTTAACTGCGAGAGCGCAACCCTGTCATGCTTTTCATCTCCCGCCACTCTTGAGGATGTAGCCACAGCATTTTTACACACACGCTGCTGGAAAGGCTTGTTTTTATCTCGACACTCCTGGTGTGGTAAGCTCATTTTTCAGCTCCTTCCAGATGGTGTTTTAAGTCTGCCTATAATAATAATAAAGTAGTGTTTTTTTTTTCCTTTTCAAAGAAGTTGCACTTTGAACTTGTGATCCTGCATTGTGCCAAAGTGCTTTGGTCTGGTTAGCAGTGACAGTATCCTTATTTCGTTTTTTTTTTTTATCTCTGTGCTGTTTCTCCACGTTCCACATTTCTGTCTTTCTCATAAATGCAAAGTTTATGGCGTCCTCAGGAACTGGATTACAGATCTACAGTTTTATGTGCCTCACTGAAGCAGTGTATCCAAAACCTCTTTTGTTTTATTTTAGAAATCATTGAAACACTGCTCATACAGTTAGACTTCTCTCCCTGGTGCTGCGGTGTGGTGGAATAGCTCCAGTGTTTTCATGACCAACCAATAGCACCACATGTGAACTTGCCTCAGGCGCGCTGCTCTGATGGCCTCAGCTGACTCGCAGCATGCAGCGATGGTGTTCTTCAGGGTGTTTACAGAGTTCATACTCACATCCATTTCTAATTGCTTACTACAGTTATTTTCAAATTGGGATCCGGGGACCAATGGGGGTCATTGTGTGAGCTGTAGGGGCTCTGCACCAAAAGGAGGAATATAAAGTTGGAACGACAAGGGAAGAGGGCTGGCTGTTTTGATTGGAAAATTTATAGTGATCCTAGTTTGGTCCTTAAGACTAAATCCACTCAAATAGGATGTCCATGGTCTGATGTGTGCCTGTTGTGGGGCTCCTTGACATTAAAAAAGTTGGTTTACTACCATGTTGCTGTTTTTTGGCCCTTTTGTGTTCTTGACAGGCCGATATTCAGTAAAAATATGCGATTGGGAGATCAGGATTAATGCTTTCTGGCCAGTTCTCACCTGAGTTTGTCATTGTTGCATGCTAATGCTAATGACCAAAAGGAGCACTTCACCACCAAAATAATTTGTGTATCAGTTGCTCACCCTGTGTTGCCTTGTGTTGCCTCCATGTCAACACAGAATTAATCCTAAATACATTATCCAGACTTGTTCTAGTTGATGGCGCTTCTGTGTTATGTTAAAAAACTTTCACACTCATGTTATGTAATCTAGGCTTAATTTTTCTACTCAATACTTCCAATAAACTTGCTAATGAAATCATTTCTGGTGGAAAGCCCTGAAGGCAGACTAGTACTACGTTTACAACTACAGTTTTAAAATAGTCTCCCAAACACATGTTCTTGACCTCATCTTTGAGACTTGAGACTGACAAGTAAGCTGTTTTGGTGTGTGTGAAGAGGAGCCAGATTTAAATGAGTTTCAGTGTGCCATAATAAGATCTTCCCTCATGAAAAGAGTGACAGATACACTTTCAAATTCCAGAGGCGGGTCTCTCTGGAATCCAGTTGGGTTTGGCCTCATCCTGTCTCTTAGTGGCTGTCCTCTGGCCCAGCCCTGTACTTCTCATAGTGTTGGGCTGAGCGAGCCACAGACAAGCACAACTGGTAGACATCTTGGCTCAGAGGAGGGAGGTGCGTCAGTTCAGCTGTTAGGGGACAGCTGGCTCTCAGGAGGTGTCTGACAGGAACTAGAGAACTACCGGTACCAGCTTCTGCTTATTTAATGCTTCTGGGTGATATTTTTATGACAGATTGTTCAAAAGGGAAAAGACAAATCAGCTTTTAAGTTCACTGGCAAAGAGGATACAACATTGTCCTCAGCGAATCCTCTTTGTCCTCTCAGTTTCCTTCCTCTACGCAGATAACAGTGGTCTCATTGGTTTGTGCTTGGAGGTGTTTGTGTAGCAGAAGCTTGGCCTGTGTGACCTCATTTCCTTTTCCTGTCCAGCCAATGTTAATAATAACCCCTGTTTTTCAGACCCCACTATTCCCAGGGGGTATATTTAAGAACATCTAAATCCATATCCCCATCCGCCGAAGTGACTCAGCTGATGGCTTTTCCAACAACCGTTATTCCATGCAGGGAAGAAAGGAAAGACCGAACATGTGCTGACAGGAGAGTCCCCGTAGTATATTTAGCTGGTTATTGAGACGACCTGACCACAGCAGTATTCAGAACAGTGACAGAGGTATCTGGGACTGTGTTTGTGGGTGTAAGACACCAGAGCTGCTGAGACTAATTGAAATTTGCTGACCGTTAAGTGGATTTGCTGCACCAGAGGCCAATCAGATTACCCCGCTGGTTTCCAAAGGGCCTCTAACTTCATTTTATCTTACATTTCTCTGTTTTCCTGAAGGTCTCACACGCTAGCTCCAGGCTCTGAATAAAGGGGTTTGTAAGCACACATGTAGGCATAGCATAGGTGTTTGCACATGCGCTGTGTGTGTCTAATCATCTGTGCTTAAGAAATGGCTGAAATGGAGATTACCTCTTTGCAAACAGGAAGAGATTTAGACAAAAATGTTTACACTCCCAGTGATAATTATCATGTCTCTTTTAGCTACTGTGATAAATTACTGTGCATAATCCCCACCTTTAGCTATCATTCAACAAACACCTGACAGGCAGGCTACTAGCAGGCAACACACCCTTTCTAAACAACTTTCATTATGGTTGGAATAAAGTTCAGGCCTGTTCAGTGTTATGCAACAGCCTGTCTGTTTGCCTGACTGACTCTGGAGGCTGAAGATGGCTCTTTCAGGTTCAGCCTCTTCCCTATCCTGCCCCCCCCCCCCCCCCCCCCTCCTCCTTGCACTCCATTGCTGTCGTTGAGGGAGGCGTCTCCGTGACGATGGCACAGCCATGCATTGTGCGAGGCTCCCCACACTGCCACAGGGGCCCCTGAATGAGCCCTGAGGAATGCCAGCGTTCCCGCTCATTCCCTTGCTGCACTCTCCCACGACTAATCCCCACCCCTTCTCATTTACACAAGCTCACACCCTCCTCTCTTCTCTCTCCAGCTCTGTTCTCCTTCCCCCCCTGCCAGTCATCTCATTGCTCTACGCCTGTTTTTATTTTCTCACCATTGTGCTGTCTTTTGGTTCATGGTTTGTAATCATACTTTATTTGGTTGTCCTGGGGTTTACTGATATGCAAGTGTTGTTGTAGCTGTGGAATGGGATTAGAGGCTTTGGACAGATATCGAAGACACTGTAAAGCCTGTAAAGTTAGGGTTGGCTGGCAGCCTCCATGCAATCGCGATGATCATTGCGCCGAACTCCCTGCTGACATCCAACATAATGTGCCAGTGCTGGAGGGGGTGAACATGCTAGACCTTTGCTGGGCCTGACTGGGACAATGGTAGACAGACAACAAAGACAACGCCTGATAAAATCTCTCACTCCCAACATTGTTAGCTGCACTGTGAGCTGTTCCTCTCAGGCCTACGGATGTGTTCAGTTTCAGTCCTAAATCTACAACCCCAACTCCAAAAACAAAATGCAATGATTTGCAAAAACATTTTGACATGTATTCAACTGAATACACTACAAAGACAAGATATTTAATGTTCAGACTTTTTAACTTCATTGTTTTTTGTAAATATACACCAGTAGCATCAGGAGACTCAAAAAAGTAGGGAGGACAAGAGGAAAATCAACCCACTGGGTCATATTACTTTACACTGGTTGGCTACTTACCTCTACTTTCTTATGTTCAACAAAAAATAAGCAATGGCTTACAAGATCTCTTAAAAGCAGCATAATTTTAGTAAATCCTGGTGTTTTCAGACCAACCATAGAGGCCAGATGCAGAGGATTATTTATCAAGGGTGTGGATATACAGGCCTGTCATGTAGATAACAACAATCCAGAGTACAAATTACAACAATAATTTACATTTAGTTGCCAGTTAATACTTTCTAATACAACAGCAGTTCAACAAATCCTGCTTTTCTAAAGGTGTTAGTTCAAATTTATGGCCATTTTGGAAGCGTGTTGCTCTTGAATAGTGTTGCATAATACTTAGAGGTATTTCTAATATTTAAGTTTGTCCTCACTGATTCAAATAGTGTGGACAGAATAAACAACTCTTACTCTTACCAGGGCAAAGCACTAGAAGCCACAGCCACCCTCGATGTGCATTATTTTTCCTGGCATTGTCATGCTGAAATAAGCAGGGACATCATGAAAAGGACGTTGTCTAGACCGCAGTATATGTTGCTCCAAAACTTGTCATCATCAGCATCAATAGAGCCGTTATAGATGTGACAGTTAACCGTGCCATGGGTCCTAACACACCGGCATCCCATCAGAGCTGCTGGCTTTTGAGATTCGTGCTAGTGACAGTCTGGATGGTCCTTCTCCTCTTTGGCGGGTTTAAACAGAATGAATAGACAATGGGGAAAAACAGCTTTGCAGTATTCAAATGTTGATTTAAAATTTAAAAGCGAATGTTATGATTGAAGCTCTAATAAATGGTAAATGGACTTTATCTAACACTTTATAACTACTAGTCACATTCACCCAGTCACTCAAACAATCACACACACATGCATACACTGATGGAACAGCCACCGGGGACAATAATCTTCCGATTAGTGTACGACTCACTCTACCTCCCGAGCCACTTGGGTCCAAGCTTAGAGGATTTCTCTTATATGAAGTGAAACATTTTATAATGATGCGTATAAGCTCCCTATTATTAAGATTTAGGCCATACTTCCGCCCAGGCTGTAGTGTGTGAACATTACATTAGGCATTTCCTGTTTGTGTTACATACGGGGAAGCCCTGTGTCCAACCGCCCAGAGGACCTCCACAGACAGGAAGTAGTGGTCACTACTATCTCAGGGTCAGTCCTCCTCATAAAGCAGGCCAAGTCATCCACCCACCAGGAACATAGAAGCCAAGAAGACAGATTCATGTTTTTTTTACTGTCGGCCATCACATGAACCCCCACAGATTGTTTTACATGTGTTTGATCTGTTTAATAATGTAAGAGGAATTTGATTATTGTGGTTTTGTGTGTGAGGTCCACTGTGTTTTTCAGCCTTCCAATTATCAGAAAAAGCCTTGATGTTTCATGTGTGAGCTGTTCCTGCCGTAGCAAACCGGTGCTAAACTGTCAGCTGCTGAGGTGGGAATGATTTTGTTGCAGTGTTTGTATCACCTCCTCCCTGCTTGACAGGAGCAGAGTGAGAAAACATACACTGTTTCAAAGAGTACAAACAGTGGCTTCTCATGTTTACAGCTGTCACCTATCAAACCCCCCCTTCCCCTCTTCTCCACACCGTATAATCATATACACTCACACTTACTTGTAACAACTACACAGCGGCTGTTTGGGGTGAATCCCAATCCATCAGAGCTTCTTGTCTTCACACGTGTCTGTCTGTGTGTGTTATTTAGGCAGTAAACTTTCTTGATTGGTCTCAGTGAGGCAGGCGGGGGGGCTTTGGAGCATTCCCAACAACAGTGGTTGTGGCAGGCTGTCCTGGAGCTGTTCCAGGTGGCTGAGACCCAGCTGTTTATGGGCCCTGCATGCCTGGATGGCGAAGCTGAGGGACCGTTTGAAGATGAGAGCCTGTTTACATTCAAACCGCTGAGGTAGTGTGACTCACTCTATAGACGGGGGGGCCAGAGGAGTCCTGAGAGAGGGAGAGAATGGCGAGCTGTAGCTAAGAGGACTGAAGGAAGTTTGCCGTTAGCTGGAGGACCTCGGGGGAATTGTTTCAGCATTGTTCCAGGGAGATGTGGGGAGGAGAGGGGGGTCACTCCGCCTCTTTCTCTCCTCCCTCTGCGTCCTCTCGCTGCCGTTACAGCCCAACTCTCAGCTGAGCTCTCTTGGAAAAAGGAAGCCTTTGAACACTTGCTCTAGCTCTACACTGATCTGTGTTTATGTTTGGATTTACAAGGACAGAAGGTGATCAGCTTTGATCTAATTAATTACCCCACTGACTGTTAAGTAGATGATGGATGGAGGGAGGGAAGGTAAGTCTGCTTCGCCTGCCTTACAACTTATTTACCTGTTTGACCTTTGATTAAGCGTAGAAGTCTGGTGAGCTTGTGTACTCTGTACTGCGTCACATGTGTCCTACTCAGGCCAGCCGCCAACTGTGTCCATGTGTGAATGTGTAATAATGCCCGCTTTAGACACACACACATTGGTTTAAGAGGGCAAGTTTTTTGATCAGTTGAGGAATGAAAAGTCCTGCTTGTTGGGGAAGATTACGAGGCGACACAGCGGAGTGGAGGGCAGCGGACCAGAGCAGCGTGACCAGATTGATGGCAGATTGTTTTACGTTGCTGGGATTAGCAGTGGGCCATTGGGTTTGAAGTTAGCGCAGCCGCTCAACCAAAAGGAGAAGAATTAACCTTTGGACCTGTGTGAAGATCTTCTCAGCTGTGAACTACTGCAATCCTGACTTCTCTCAGATCAACCTCTTTATATGTGGCCTGTTGGTTTACAAATGTCAAATGTTAGTTCAGTGAGTCAGATAGCAGACTTTTATGTCATGTGACAGTCAGATGTAAATGAAACCAACGTAAGCTACTTCACAGACCTACATCTTCTACATGACATTACCCCATGTCAGACCTGGGCAAAATAAATAAAAACAGGGCCCAGGAGCTGGATCAGGCCCACTGAAAGGTTCTATGTGTCCATGTGGCCCACAAGGCCGCCAAGGACACTTGGAAATATTATAGTTAAAATCTAAAAAAGTTTATACAGTCAATATCATTTTTCTTAATATTAAACTGTTATCAGGCCTTTTCTCTGAAAGGGATCAGTGCTGTGTTCATGGTAATGATAATTAACTCTATCTTTTTTAACTGAAACTTTATTCCAGGGTCTCAAACTCAAATTGGCCAGGGGCCACCGATGGTATTGTCATCTTATAGGGGGGCCACTTCCATGTTCAAATGCAATATTTCTGAGAATAAATTTGAGATTTCCATTATAAACATATTTTCACATTAACCAAAAAAATGCAAACAGTTTCAGTTTCTGTACATTTTTATATGCATTAGTTAGCCATGCATTGAACACAAACTCAGAAATTCTTCTGTTACTATGAATTGGTCATTAGTACCCCTGATGAAATGGGCTGGCTGAGCATTGTTACTTTTGTCTTTGCTTTCATCAAACATCACAGAGTAGGCAGTGAAAACTTTGTCATGTAATTCATCATAAATGTCACTTGATAACTTACTAATCTGCTCTGTGTCTGCTGATTGAGAAATATTGTTGAACAAGCTGTTCTTACCTTGACATAAATATCTGCAAACTCCAACACTTCGGAAATACGTACAATTAGGGATGATAACAATTAATTGGTGTTCGATTAATCAGTCGTTATGAATTTAACTGATAAAGTAATCTGAAGTATATCAGAAATGTAACAATATTTATATGAGCTGCATGTGTTTTGATATTCAAGTTTAAGTGCTTCATATGTAGGCCTTTATATATATGTATATATATATATATATATATATATATATATATATATATATATATATATATATATATATATACATATATATATATATATATATATATATATATATATATATATATACCATCTTCTACTGTTGCTGTTATTGTCAGTGATCAAACATGACATACTGTAACTTCAAGTTTTACTGTGTTAGTTAGCTGTTAGCTCTCAGACATCTAGGTGGTGCTGTGCCCTATTTAGATCACTTCTGACTACTCCACTGTTAGAGATTTGAACATCATTAGGATCTTATATCACATTTATGACTGGCCAACAGCAGCCTGATCAATCCCCCCCCCCCCCCCCCCCCAGTGAAAAATATTTGCCTACCTCTGATCTATATATATTCTCAAAACCTCTGAGTCCCACATGTTTGGAGAAACTGTGAAAGGGTTCAGTGAGATGTGAGATATGTTGTGTTCAATCACCCAGTATTTTTAGGCACACACTGGAGTTATTGTCTCATGGGTTTGACAAGGCTATTTTGACTGCCAGACTAAAAATGGAGTAAAGTCTTTGGAGGTCAGTGAAATGTTTGGAGAGGAATTTGTGGATTGCTGCTGACTTTCCCAACCCTGTCAGCTTTGGATTGTTTTAGATTAGATGATATATAGCGAATGGCTTCATGTTTATGTGTGATTGTATATGATGATAGTGCATTTATGGTACTGTCTGTTTACTTTTGGTTGTTTATTTAGAGTTTATATATACTTTGTTGCTAGTATGTTGGATCTCATTGTGCTTTTGTTTTCTCTTTCAGGGATTCTTCTCAGAGATGGCAGCCTGCTCCCGGTTCCAAGGCAGCCATGTTGGTGAAGGTGAACAGCATGAGCCGTAACCAGCCCAGCCCAGCCCTGCAGCAGCAGCAGCAGCACCTTCAGCACAGCAAAGCAAACACCTTCACCCTGAACCCCTCCAGTAGCAAGGCCCAAGGAGGTCACTTAAGCTCTACCCAGGGGTATAAAACTGCCCCCTCCGGCAAAATGGCAGCTGACACCCGTCAGGCCCATCACCTTAGGAAAGCCAGCAATGGCAGCTTCTGTTTGGTGACATCAGACGGTAGCCAGCCCAGTCCGCTTCTTCATCGGTCACAGACAAGCACACCACGGCCTGTCTCTCCCCAGTATGGTTGTACTGCCCCAATCTATGACGAGCCAGTTTCAGACTGTCCCATATATGATGAACCCCCAATAGACATGGAGGTGGAGGGGGCGCACCTGTACAATGGACAACCTCTGTCTCGCCTGACACCCACCCACAGCCTCCAAAAGCCCCGACTCCTCCAGCACCCTGGTTCATCTCACTCAGGGTCCCGACACCGGAGGAATCCTTCTGCCTCGGACTACAGCCCAGCTGGTCTGGAGTGCATCAAGCACATGGTCAACGTGGACCCCAAACAGGGGCTCCTCTCTGGCTCTCCTGTACCCACACGCACCCCTTCCCCTACCTCCAGGCAGGATCCTGTCCTGACCCAGCCTCACCCACATCCGCAGGCTCAGGCTCATTCTCTGCCCCAGACTCGGGGCCAGTTGAGGGACAGAGAGCCAGGGACCCCAGGCCCAAGTACACTGGATAAGAAACAAACCTGGCGGGTCCTCGAGGCTACCGTCCAGCGCGCTATGGAGGCACGACACAGCAGACAGAGCAGCCAGGCGTCGCAGGACTTCCCCTCATCGTCCACCCCTCAGGCCACAGCAAACTATCAGGACTCTGGTTATTCTACCGGGCCCTCACCAAGTCTGAGAAGGAAGAGCAGGAGGAGGGTGGGAGCCGGTGGTGGTGCGGGAGGCAGGCCAGGGTCGGTGGGCAGCAGCGGGGAGCTGTGCGCCCTCAATGAGAGGCTGATGGCTGAGATGAGGGAGGTGGTGAGTCGTTCAAACACCATGCGGGAGGTGAGAGCGGGGCTGGATCCGGAGATGGGGGAGAGGGTGGTCATACCTCGGACACGCTCCCCTGCGGACTCTCTCAGGTGGTATGGTGGAGGTGGAGGGGGGTCAGTTGGCAGGTGCTCATCACGAGAGGACCTCACCCCCCGGTCACTGAGTAGGGCAGGTAACCATGGCAACCCTGCCCTGACACCGTTGGAGATACCCGGGAGGCAGAAAAGGACCTATGAAAAGGTGGACACCTTGGAGATGAGTGTGAACAGCCAGGCCAGCCTGTCCTCGCCCGAGACCCCAGGACCGCCCTCCCAGGTAACCCCACCCACTATTTTGTGTGTATGTCTGTGTGTGTGTGTGTGTGTGTGTGTGTGTGTGTGTGTGTGTGTGTGTGTGTGTATGTGTGGATGTGGATGTAGTCAGTAGTCGTATTAACCCAGTACATTCTGTCATGGGATGATTGTTTTTAAGCCATCCATCATTTTGACAGAGTAGAATACTGAGGGCGATCTATCGTAATGAGAGAGGGAGAGATCACCTTAAAGGTCCTGTGTGTAAGACAGTAGCGGTAGCCCAGAATGCACAGACTAAACACAGACTCTGGAAAGGTCCTTTCGTGTTTTTTGCATGTTTTGCAGCCACCGTAGGCGTAGGTTCTCCTGCATGCTTGGAATGAGAGGGTAAGGCAGCTTCACTGCTATATGACACTAAATCCTACATACTGGTCCTTTAAGCCATATACAATAAAAGATAAATCTTTTGCTAAATAATCACAAACTCAGTACAGGGATATCATATATTTGAAGTTAAAGTTTTTATTTAAAAAATCCACAAACAGAGGGAGATGATCAAATTAACTTAGAAAATATATCTTGCCTTTTCCCTGATAGTCTCAGTCGGTTTTTGAAACAAGGATCTGAAAAGGGGATCTGAAAAGTCACTAAATCTAGTGTGGAAGTTGGCAACACTGTTGACATGAAAGTGGCTGCATGGTCATCTGAAAATGTAATGTTATTAGTAGGCTAAGTCTCATTATCATTAAAAAAAATGAAAATTAAAATGATGGGTAAAACTGGATTATAATAGAATTTTGACAACCCTGTATGCCAAAGTGATAGTGATAGATAGCATGATAGTCTAATGCAGCTTCTAGTGTGTGTTAGTCAAATAACAAGAAGTTAAATTGTCGATAATAACATAAACAGACATTGTAAGAGAAGACATCTTAGTTAATCCAATATTATGAAACTTTCCTGTGTGATTAAGAGCTCAGCTCTGTCTGTGTTATTGTGTGGTCCATTTATCTCAGCAGGTTTGCTTAGATTCAGCTTTTATTTGGTCTGGAAATGCTCTGATTACTGATGTCTCTCCAGATTCACTATCAGATTAGAGAAAAATTCAGTCTCACTGTGTCAAACGAGGCCAAGTCATGCCTGAATAAAGCATCTGCGTATTGTGGGAATTTTTAGCTGCTGCTTGTATTGTTTAGTGTGTCTCGTCCTCAGAGAGATGTAAGTGGGAGAATGGACAGATTGTTAAACTGAGCAGAAATATTCCTCTTGACTACTGCTGCAGATCAGATTTTTACAAACCCAACTCAGCACATCAGATTTGATTATATTTTGACTTTGCGGGGGGCTAAAATACAAAGAGACATGTGGAGAAGCCGCTATGATGGCTTATCTTGATGCCAAGGGTCCTTACAAAAGTTGCGCATGATCGAAGATGAAAGAACTATTTGACTTCTCAAAAACAGTTATATAAGTAGAAGCATGTGGAGCCACTTCCAAGATCTGCTTCTTCTAATCTCCAAATCCCCTCTTGCAATAAAATCACACGCCTAACCTCCATCTATTATAGTGTTGTTTTCGGATGTGGTGCCTTAGCACCTCTGCAACTAAAGCTGCTTTTCCACCACAAGAACTTTTCCCAGAGACCAGGAACCTTTGGGATAACTTAGTGCATTTCCAGCATAGGGACCAGGGTCTAAATTAAGTTCCAGGGACATGATTTTATTCCCGTACTTTCCAAAATTACAGAAACTTTGTGGGTGGGGCTTACAGCACTGAACGTTTCTGATTAGTTGAGAACATGCAGCATTTTATTTTAGCCACCATTTTTAAAAATCTGCTACTGCAAACAGTTTCTTTATTGTTTATTGTGCGTTGACACATCGATGTGCAGTTGAAAAAGACAAACTTGGCTTAATAATGAATGTTTTATTCAACTGGGAGCTCTGGGATGAAAACAGTAAGGCTAATCTGTCTCTTGAAAAGAACATGGAGCATTTTGTGAGCTATGCGTCTTACATTCCAATATTTAGTGCTGAAATGTCCCCAGGACATTAAGCAGTGGGCAGGCTGGGCACCACTGACGATAATGGCCACAGTCCCAGCATTACCTGTCATCATCTTACCACCGTCCATCTGCCCTGCTCGGCAGGTACTGTATACTCATATGCCAGCTCTGTGTTTGGGCGTCTGGGCCCATGCCAGAGTAGAGAGATTCAGGACATGGCTTCCCCTGGTCAGGAAGGAGGGCCGCTGTGGCCCATATGGCCAAGGCTTGGCAGGGAGATGAGGAAGAGGAGGAGGAAAGGGAGGCAGGCTGGTACTGAGGCTTATTGGTACCACTGTAGCTTTTGCATGTTAGACAACAGCCAAGGAGCACTGAGCGGGCCCCCTAAGTCTGTCCTGGAATGTTCTTCAGACCTGCTGTTATATCACTCACACACACTCACAGATTATGGCCTGCTATGTATGAACAGCTCCACATTTTCTATATTTGAACATTTTGTTCTCGCTGAAAGACCTTTGAACTTCTGAAACTCTGACCATTTCCACAAAGACCATGAATAATTAATGTTTTTATAAGCTGAGACCATTTTCCACTGTTTCACTCTTGTGCCTCGATCCATCGTCTTTGTGCATCTGTAAGCTATCTGTGAAACAGTGTAATTTACTGAAAGTAGAAATTGTACAGCACATGTCCCATTCTCTAATACTTAAGCACGTGCTTCGTTGCATTTGATCTTCTAGAGTTGACCTCCATGTCACCCACTTTTAAAAAAGACATCAACTCTGTACAGCCATACAGGCTCTGCCAATGCCGAACCTCAGATGTGCTCCATTTGATTGAAAAACCAAAATCTAAAGTCCAGCTTGTCTGGCACTCATCAACTCCGAATTACATCAGGATCTCATTGAAAAGACATGTCAGTGCATTTTATGTTCCATTAGTAAATTTGAGCTTTGATTTCTGGCTCAGGTTTTATGTTGTTCCTGGCTGTTTGAGGAGCTATATGGGTTACTGGCCTTTTCTATTAAGGGACGTGAGGTGCTCCTTACAGTCATAAAGAACACCGCAGGGATCACAGGAAGGTCTTGTGTAGTGCTTAGCTTTGGCTTTGCAGGGTAAAGGTGAGCCTGCTGTGGGAAGGGACAGAGGTATCTGGTCACCTGCTCGTGAGACCAGGGTTCATGGAGATTTGGGGAGATTTATTTCTGGTACAATTCTTTTCTGGCATTACGAAATTAATGTGCCGATCCTGCAACAATTCCCCCTCGAGCCCCAGCACTGCAGAGCAGCGATGGTAGGCACAAGGCAGCCCAGCTGCTGGTGTGACACAGTGAAAGCTCTGCAGCTGCACACACACAGTTTTACCTCACTCTGTTTCTTCTTCTTCTACCCTCCCTCCACCTCTTCTCTATCTCATGTCCACCTCTTGTCCCCCTGCAGGTGGGCACCCTCGAGCTGCAGGCTCAGTTGGAGAGCAGAAAGAAAGGCATGGTGGACGGGCGGACAGCTTCCCTGGGACCCCACCGCCCCACCAACCATGACAACAGAGAGGGGAGTGATGGGTCAGGAGACAGAGCACGAGGATCCTCCTACCAGCTCTCCTATGCCACACTGAGGCAGCCCCCACCTCCTGCCATGGGCATGGAGGACTGGGCCAGCAAGCACCTCAACATGCACACACAAGGCCTGTTCCGCCGTCGCGTCTCCATCGCCAACATGCTGTCGTGGAACCGTGGCTCCATCAAAAAGCCCATGCTCGTCACCAGCAACCGCGCTGTCAGGAAAGAGGCCTGTGAGATGTTCAAGCTGGTGCAGGCCTACATGGGAGACAGGCCTTCGCGTCTGGACCGCCGTCACTGCGCCCTGCTCATTGTCACCAAGTGCTGGGACATGCCAGGGCTGCGGGACGAGCTGTACGTGCAGCTGGTGAGGCAGACAACAGGCAATGCCAGTCCAAGGAGTTTGGCGGCAGGTTGGGAGCTGATGGCTGTAAGCCTGGCGTTCTTCGCCCCCTCTCCCAAGTTCCGCTGCTACCTGGAGGGCTACATCCAGAGACACACGGAGCCCACCAGCGACAAGAAATGTGAGTCTCAGAGTGAGGAACAGGGTGGGTCACCTTTCTTTCTTTTGTACCTCCCTGTGTTGTGTGATCGTCAGCAGTGTAGATGTAGGACAGAGAGATGTCTCTGTTTTAAATAAACTTAATAATAATAAACATTTTCTTCTTTGCATTTCTAACTTTACCTTCACCTTCACCTTTTTCTAATGGGAATCTGCCGTTATACGAGCCAAATATTGCTCTCGCCAAACAAACTCCATGGGTGAAATCAGCAATTTTGTCTCACAGAACATGGGAGGTGCTGCTCTACTGCTGCCTCTGTTGGTTAGTTTGTTTGAGTTATTGTGTGACTTGAGTGATTTTAAAACATTAGTTCAGTTTCACCACAGTCACAACAAAACACAACCAGACTAACAGACTGAAGCAGCAGTAGACCATCAACTGCCAGTGTTCCTGTTTGGAGTTTGGTTGGGCTGGGTAGAGTGATATATGGTTTATATAACAGTGGTTTCCTGTCAGAAAAGGCTTCTTGACAGCAAAGTTAACTTGTGAAAATATTAAAAAATTAGTATACATTTAAACTGTTTTTTTTTTTTTTTTTTTTTTTTTTTGACTTTTTTAAAAGTGACAAAAACCTTTGTTTCTGACCCTGTTTACAGCAGTACATTGCTTAGCTACTGTGTTGGTGCCCCTCTCTGTCAATGTCATCTACTGTACAGTGACTATCAATAAGTATCTCATACAGCCCAACATCAAATGTAATTTTAAATGTAATTTAGTCAGTGTAATCATGACAGAAAGGACTGTATTGTCTTTTATGGGCCCAGTAATCATATTGCCGTCTGTATTCACCTAACTTACCATCAGAAATTTGACCTTTGTTATCTTCTGTTTCATAGTGACTCAGTTCATATTGGAACAGCAGGAACTGAAGCTGAAGAAGAATTCAAAGTCCAGAAAGAAGCGGAAACAGAATACAGATGAGGAAGAAGGTAAGTCCTTAGGTTCATTTACATGCGCTTCAGTCCAAAAATCACTTTAGGAACATTGGGTCCTCAGTAATTCCCATTTGTACAAGCTTATCTATTTGACAGAGCACAAAGTACAGCAGGTAGGGGAGGGAATCCTAAACATGTTTTTCTGCTTTCATCAAAGGCTGTCTGGAGCCTCTAAGCAATGCAAGCCATTACAAATCTAACATATCGCTCCCTGTAGAGTGACAAGTCTGAATCGGATGGAAAGTTCAGCACCGTGCAGTTTGTCAGATGAGTACACGCTGATGTACTTGCAGACACAATGAATGGGTTTCACAGAAAATTGAGTTGGAAAAAATATGTAGGATGAGAACTGCAGAGAGTTCTTTACACACACAATGGACCACACTGTGAATCACATTAGCGGTCTCCCTCTCGCCACTTGCATGTCAAACAGCCATTTAAGGGGATACCTACTCATTGGCACGTGCCCTCATTAGAGCAGCCCACAGTGCCTGCTCTGATGATGATGTCGCCAGAGAGGAACCCAACCATCTTGCTGCAGACACCACAGCAGTGGCCTCACACATTGTACTTCAGTGACTCAGACTCGGTGCTTTATGCTGGAAAAACTCCAACTGACTAAGAGGTCAGAGAGAAAGTCTACTGAACGTTTCTGACTAACCCTCAGAAGAGAAGAATCTTGATGAAAGCCAACAAGAAAAAAAAAAGAGTCACATGCACAAAACAGCATAATGAGAGCTGCTGTTTTCCTGATGGATGTCTGACCAGAGCAACAAGCAGCTGTGAGCAGCAGGAGTAGGAGTCGCATGTGGGAACTGGAGGCCTCTTGTCAGGCCTGGTCAGGGCTTGGAAACAGACTTCTTGAGGCTTGGGGCCCGGGGGTGTGTTAGTTTCAGTCAGCACTTGGATTACTGTAGATTTGTCCCATAAATAATAATCAAGACGAGGCTGAAGTTGTCTCCTCAACATCCTTCAGTGTCTGTGTTTTTATTGTCAGAATCACATTTATTAGCCAAGTATGTGTACACATACAAGGAATTTGACTGTTTTTTCAGTGCTCTCTATGTACTCGCACAGGAATAGAATAGACAAGACTGACAACAAGGACAACAAAGCTGAAATAATAAAGGCAACAACTAAACAGGACTATTATGTACACAAGGATGTGAATATGCGTATGGGAATATATCCACATACATATAAATATAAGAAGCAACAGTAATCAGCAGTGTAATTAAAAAGAAACCTCCAACAAGGACTCCTTTTTAAATTCAGTTGAATCATGTCTTAATTATATGGCACCACACTTTAAAATTAGCTTAAAAATTTGAAAGATTAGACTTAAACCTCCATTTGAAGCTCAGTTTAGTTTTGACTTTAAACCTGGATTAAATTTAATTCCACTCTGGCTTCTATTTTATTTCAGTTTACACCATTAAACTTGGATTTACTAAACAGAGATTAGTTTTTAATTGTGCGACAGAGTTCTCCTTAACTTTAAAACTGATAAAACTTTACTCATTTTAAAAGCTAGGTTTGCTAAACTCTGATCAGAAGTAATCTTTGATTACATACATTGTTGTTGGTGCCACCTAGTCTGTATACAAGTCAAGTGTTTGTAGGTTGTCAAGTTTAGCTTCAACCCTCGCAAAGACAGGTGTCAGCAGGGAACAGTACACTCAAGCTGCTAATGAGCTCGTATTTCTCCTGGGCTTTGGTTGCCTGGTTGTTGTTGTTTTCATGCCATCAAACCTGATGTAAATATAGACCACCACCATAGTGTTTAAATCCTTTCTCAGTGCTGCACAGGGGCTCTGCACTCTTGCTTTTCTACAAGTTAAGTGCATAGCTTCTATGTTGGGAGCCTTGGGAAAAATAGCTTGTCTTTGCCAAGATCAAGGGCAAATTATTGGTATGATCTCTCTAATTAGACATAATTATAGTCGAACTTGGTCAGATTAGCATCAGTTGTGTGAGCGTGTATGGGAGTCACCTGTTTGCTATAAATCTGGGGGCTTTCACTGTAGGGAACGTGCTGGGAAGTGTTTGTTACTTTTTTAAATCCCACCAGTGGGTTGGTCCATCTGGCCCCGGTTCTGGTAGCTGATACAGTGGAGATTCTGGGAACAGGAATAGCCCCCATGAGAGCTCAGTGTTTGCTGTAAACCCGAGTTACCACAGCAATGACAGAGGGGAATGATTTACGTCCATGAGTGCGCATGGTGACCCAAAAATCAAGGGTTTCTGTTGGATTTTTGTTTGAGAACTAGAGGTTTAAAGAATCTTTGACTTTTTAGGCACAGATCAGGTTCTTCTTTGTCTCTTGAAGTGCATCAGAAAACGACACTGTTGCTCTATTGCAGTTCACATCCAAAATAGATCTGGGCCCCTACGCTAGCTACTTACTGCAGGTAGCAGACAGGGAGCCTCTGTGTTTCTCATTTTCTTCTGAGCCCTTTATGTCTGAGAACACACTGATGAATCACCTGAACGTTGGATGTGTAGGCCGGATCCTATCTCCAAAGCTTTTGTTCAGCAGCAGTAAATCTTCCCTCAGCCTGACAGTTTAGCCGGGCCTGCTCTAATCCCCATATGCCAGAATCGCACCGTCAACATGTCTCTCCAATTACCACTGCCTGCCTCTCATATGCTATGTGACATCTGTGGGAAAAAAAACACTGTTTATCCTGTTTGTGGGAAAGAATTTAAATCATTTAATATTCTGTGTGCTTAGTAATGCCTGGTGCTTAAGGGTTTTACTGAGGGTCTTTTAGGTCAAAATAAGAGTGTGCACATTGTCTCTTGTGGAGTTTGTTTTCATTTTATCTGAATTTGCTTCTTGTGTCAACCCACAGGTCTGCCTATCAGCACATATGCCAAGTTCTGTCATCGGAAACTGCAGAAAGTGGCCATCACTGGAGGCAAAAAGGTAAGCTAGGAGAATAAAAAAGAGGAGTTAAAGGGGTCATTCAGATTATTTGATGTGAGGTTATATGAGGTACTTGTCAATGATCAGTGCATTACCTACAGTAGATGGCAGTCAGCACTCCCCCAGTTAAGAGAAACAGATGGGGGCACCAGCATTGAAGCTAAGCATTGAACTGCTGTGGACAGGGTCAGCAACAAAAGGTAAAAATTCACATAAAAAGATTAATATCATTTGTGCGTACACTATATTTGGAATATTTTCATCACTTTACTTTGCCATCACACAGATTTTTTGGGAGGAAACTGCCATTATAAAAGCCAAATGTCACTCTTCAAACCAACCAAACTACATGGTTGAAATTGGTAATTTTACCTTGAAGAACACAGGAGTTGCTGCTCTACCGCACCTTCGACTGGTTAATTTGTTTGTGTTGTTGTGTGACTTTTGTGTTTTAAAATGATAGTTTGGATTCACCAAACAAACAAATCAAGGCAGCGTTAGACCAGAAACTCCTGTGTTCTGCAAGGTAAAATTACAAATTTCACCTGTGGAGTTTGGTGGTTGGCTTATATGATATTGATTTGTGATTTTTTTTTTTTTAGGTAGAACATTTCTAAGTGCTAAAATATGTTTTGCTGCTGACCCACAGCAGTGCATTACTTTGCTTCCATGCTAGTGCCCCTATCTGCCTCTCCTAACAGGCGCTGTGCCAACTGGCATCTGCTATAGCAATACACTGACAGTTGACAAGTACCTCATGCGACCTCGCTTCAAATCATCTTAACTGTCCCTTTAAGCTTTAGATATTGCATTTAAATGCCCTCAAAAATATGTCACTTTCACGCGATAAAAATAGGACTACCAGTTTCAGAGTTGTGATTCGGCTCTGAGTCATACTAGATACCGTCAAAGCGACAGACATAATTACAGGCACACAGTCACAGGTAGAGACATAAACACAGACCCAGTCATAGTAGAGCAGCTGCAGACACAGCCGTGATTAGTATCATAGTCTCTGACTTACGCAGGTAGTAAATCTTCTTCTGTCTGTCCTCACCTCTCACCTCTCCAGGGTCTACGTAAGCCCACCTTGGAGGAGATTGACCACAGCAGGCGGGCCATCATCACTCCTTCCCTGTTCGGCAGCTCTCTGGAGGAGGTGATGGAGAGGCAGAGCGAGCTTTTCCCAGACAGGAAGCTGCCCTGGGTGCAGGTTCAGCTTTCCCAGTATGTTCTGGCTCTGGGCGGTGCTCAGACAGAGGGCATCTTCAGGTAAATCAGCCTGTTACATGCCTCAACTTGAGATCTGTGAGAGAAGTTTAGGAAATTAGAAGGGGATCTTATGTACTATATGTTTCTGTGTGTGTGTGTGCTTTATTTTATGTATACTCTGTATAAACAAATGTGTGTGGTCTTCTGTATCCCTGTATTTCAAAGTAGGCTCTCCCTGTGTACAGTACACACAACAGACAGCAGAACAAACACAGCCCTGCTCTGCTCCTGAGACCAGCGCTGTTTAATCTGATACTTCATAATATGTGTTTACATTACTGCTAAAGCTTACAAGCACGTGGGAGCTTCACAAGTGTGTGTTTGTGTAGGGGTTTCTCCAGTAAATTTAATTCTCTAACATCTTGACTTGCTTAGAAAACGTGAAATTCCTACATGGGGACTTTCCTGACCTTGAACAGAGCGTTGTTTAGTTATATTATGCTTGTTCTGTTTTTGTTTTGTTTCAAAGAAGTCCTGCAAACAAAGAGCAGGGTACTTTCAGCCACCAGGCCACATTTGCAGCCAATTGGGTGTGCATGAGTAATGCATTTTGCCACAGGGCATGGAGACTCTGAAATGATAGAGACAGAGGTCCCTCTTGTGGCCACAGAGTGTAACTGATGTGCCGATGTGTTTTTATTTTCAGAGTGCCCGGAGACATAGATGAAGTGAACGCACTGAAGCTCCAGGTAGACCAGTGGAGGATCCCAGAGAATCTCTCTGACGCCAATGTCCCAGGTAAGGAAGGATCTATTTCCTTGTTGCATGTTGGCATGTATGTATGTATGAAATTAATAGTTTTTGTTGAGGGAATCTCATAGACTTTTCTCATCATTACACGTTCATATATACATATGTGTAAATATAAAAGCACAAGCTGTAAAAAAGAAAAAGAAACAAATAAAAAGAAAGAAAGAAAGAAACAAGTAAACAATACAAAAGGAACCTAAAGGAAAGAAAAAAACAAGTGGGGAGATGATGGGCACAGACAGGAATAAAGACAACTTGTTTACAGCACAAAAAACTTTACATTTATTGATTTCCTTTAGAAAACAATGGTTGGAAAATTATTTAGTGCATTATTTATAGCCTAAAAAATAAGATAAAACAACTGGGTTCAGTGGCACTAAATTATTGAATCTGTTTGACCCAGTATGACTGCTTACTGACAGTTTTATAAAAGGTTAATTGCACATTTACAACCTGTAGCGATTACTCCATTACTTGTCAGCTATTAATCACCAACTATTTTGATAATCGATTAATCATTCTGAGTAATTTTTTAAGAAAAAAAGCCAAAATTCTCTGATTGCAGCTTCTCGAACATGACTATTTTCTGGTTTCTTTACTCCTGTTTGTCAGTACAATTAATATCTTTGGCTTGTGGTCAAAAAAAACAAAAACATGACATATGAAGATGCCACCTTGGGATCTGACTGACATGTTTTTTCACCATTTTCTGACCACACAACCAATTGATTAATCAAGAAAACAATCGACTGATTAATCAATAATGAAAATAATCATTTGTTGCAGCCCTAACATGAATATCCTTCATAATTTCAATCAAGTCTTGTAACATCGGCGATACAGACATTTTGTTGTTGTAGTTTTCTAATTGGCCAGAGTCTATATATATATATCATAGAATCTTATTATCAAATACACGCTCTATAACCTCATGTATGTCCTGCCAACAGGAATTGTATGTTTGCTGTGAATATGAACACTAAGAGTGTGTTTGTTTGGTTCAGCCTCTCTCATGAAGCTGTGGTATCGGGAGCTGGAGGAACCTCTCATCCCGATGAACTTCTACAAACAGTGTGTCAGTAACTGTGACGACCCGGTGGCGGCCATCGCTGTGGTCCAGTCTTTGCCTGAGCTCAACAGGCTGGTGCTCTGCTACTTCATCCACTTCCTGCAGGTAACGCACATGTTGACAAAGATTCATAATCCCCTCACACAACTCTTACCGCAGCGTATCTGAACCTTATGACGATATCTGTGCAAGTTTTTGTCCCCGTCATTTTCTTGTAGCTCCTTCTGTAGTTTATTTTAATTAATAAGGGCCATGTTGACCTTTATTTGTATTATCAGATTCAGCTTAAGAACCAAAACTCTTGAATTAGCTAAGACTTTATCTTAAGTTTGTGAGGTGTTTTGAAATAATTAGATTTTCCTGTGTGTTTGTGTTGTTATTTTTACTGACTTTAAACAATTTTTTTACAGTTTTACTTACTTAAAATGTCAGTTGTTATTGAATTTATTTACTCAGTGTATTGAATTTCAACAAAATTTGTCAGATGTCCGCCGTTCCACTGTTATGTGGCCACTCATATTTCTTGAAATATGAATGTTTTTATTATTTAATACACACTATCTTCTGCATGCAGTTCTTGTTGAGAAATTAAAGTGATGCCGTCAAAAATGTATCGCATCTACAAAAAAGTCAAACTAAACCTCACAATTGTTCAAAACTCAAATTAAACTATGATTTAAAACAGACCAATTTAGACTGCTGTACATGAATATTCACACTAATTTAAATACATAATCTGATGTTTCATTGACACAATCACTCATGTAAACCAAGAATTTTTAATGTAATCTTATATTTTAAATGAAACAGCCCTTCATCATATTTGTCACTCATAGCTAGATAAAATCTTGATCTATTTACTCCGGAAATTGATCAGAACATTCAATCAAAATTAATATAAGCAGCTGGTAAAATAAACAAAGTGGCATATGCATTGATTACTGTTGGTATAAATGAATTTGTCCATGTATTGTAAGAGTTTAGAAGATGATAAAGGCTTCAAGAGTCTTGATTTTCAAACCGTTTCAAGCCGTACAAACCCGTTAAAATGTGTGTGACTCATGTGTTTCTCGCTGTAGGTCAAAGGTCAGTCTGCAAACTCAGTGTTACTCATCACTCACTTCCTGCCCCCTCTTTATCTCCAGGTGTTTGCTCAGCCATCCAACGTGGCGATAACCAAGATGGACGTGAACAACCTGGCCATGGTGATGGCCCCCAACTGCCTTCGATGCCAATCCGATGACCCGCGGATCATCTTCGAGAACACGCGCAAGGAGATGTCCTTCCTGAGGATGCTTATCGTTCACCTGGACACCAGCTTCATCGAAGGGGTGGTGTAGACACTGTAAAACCCAGCAGCAGCTCCGGTTACACATTTACAATCATCAAATAAAAAACACTGTTTCTGTTTAGACCACACTGGAAACTTTTGGTGAGGTATTACAGCACCAGGAGTGTGAAAACAGCTCAGACTTTGGACCCTCATTCTCACTTGCTTTCTTACTGAGAGACAAACACATCACCTTTAGGGTTCACTGTGTTTTTGATACTAAAATCAACAGTGACGGCTTTAAAGTGGCTCACTTTAATGACTGTATTTTCTAACCGCTGCATGTGAAAACAGATTTCATTTCTTACTGAATGGGTAGTTCTACAGTTTCATTGGACGACTGTGTAAAATGAGAGTCTTACAGTATTTACTTCACAAGTATTCACTTGCACAGCAAAAGTAAAGACAGCAGTGTTGATGCTCTGCTTTTTTTTTTTTTTTTTCCTTCTCTGGTTTCATTCAAGTGTGTTTGTGTGTGTGTGTGTGTGATTGTCAGAGTGCGAACGAAAAGACACAGCCTTCTTTTATCATGTACAGAAAAAAATGAAAATATGAAAAGTAAAAGGACTCTTGTAACGGTGTCTTATTAATAAGCTTGCCTGTGCTGTTTTGAGTAGTCGTGCTGATAGCTGGTCTCCTCGTATTTCATTTTACGAGACGCAAGAAGCCGTGCCGCCACAGCTATTTTGACAGAGTACAGAGCCGTCATTTCAAAGCACATACTGCAAGGATGTGCGGAAAGCTCTTTTTTTTTTAATGGATGGTGGTGATTTTCTAAGAAAATAAACTCGGAAGTGCTTTGATTTTTACAACTTAAAACGCTCAAGTGAAGCCAGACAAGAGTGTTGTAATAATTTCAGTTTATGTCCTAGTGATGTGGGAGATTGGTTATTCAACTTATAATACTATTTCTCTATTATCTGTAAGTCTTTCAATTGGAATCGTGTTCTCTTTTGTTTGTGGTCTGTATGTTTTTTGGCTCAGGTCTTCTGATAAAACGGGTGTTGGATGTGATAACTGTACATGGCCTCCCTCACAGACTGAAAGTTTAATTAATCTTCCACGATCCCCTGTAATGAGAATGGAGTATTGTTCGACTGTCAAGCACTATGAGAATGTAGATGAATCTTTTTGTGTCCCCTCTCAGGCTTTGCCGATGTAAATAAATTCTGAGTGTAAATAGTATTAACGCTCCTTAAGTGTATTATTCTAATGATCCAGGTGAAGGTTGAAGTTAAATGTTGCTGTAAAGAGCAATAAAAAAGTGTTTTTGTAATTAACTGTTAATTTTCTCTGCTGTAACCGCCTGCCTTTTAAACATCGGACTGATTCAAACCACTTTCCATGTGTGTATATGTGTGTTTGCATATCTTCTTGATATAATATGGAATGGCTGTCCATAAATAAAGGTTTGTTCAATTGTAGATCGGATGTCTCTTGTTTATTTTTGGGGCATGTTTGACTTTATTTTGATATTGGGTTGAAGAGAAGAGACAGGAAATGAGCAGAGACAGAAAGAGGGGGGGCGCAACATGCAACAAAGACCACCGGCAGGAAGCTGTGATCACATGGTCAATGTAAACGCCAGTGAACCTTCATTTGCTTCTTGTGAAGAATAAATTCAAAATGAGACTATTTTTAATGAGTTGGTATGACAAAAGCATTATTCAACCTGGTAAAAAAGGCACTTCATGCATCAGTTTAATAATGAAATGTTGAATCAACAAACAGAGGGTGGGTTAGAGCAGAATTTATTAGTGAGATCATCTGATTTTGTCTAAAATTCTTTCAGGTGATGATTCTAATAGATTGTTATTTTACCTCAGAACATTGATTTAATTTATTTGATTGGGATCATTCAGATTTTGATCTAAAATGTTTTAAGGTGAAATTTAATATTGAGCATTTTTTGAGTATTTATACTTCAGATTTGGGCTTAATCAATGGCTCAACTAATAGATTATTATATATTAAGGTTACTGTAATGGAATATACCAGCCATTCCTAAACATAAGAATGCCACAGCCCAATTGTAAATCTAAAAATTTTCTGCAGCTCAGCTAAATTGCTAATTATAACTCGGATCAACACAGGAGACAAATCATACCAGTAATGAAATATAAGATATGTTCTTGTGTTAATGTGACAGGTCAAATAAGGTGAACTGCCCAGTGAGTATTTTATGGTAATTTACAAAGCTTACATTTAAAGACATTTTATTTATTTTTCATGACCTCACAAGGCCCACCTGTAGCTCCTTGACAGTCTACCAGTGGATTGCAACCCACTCTTTTGGAATCAGTGGAATATATAGTGGAATAGGTCAAATAGAAGGTCTCATATTACCCCCATACATAAATCTCTTCATTGGCTCCTTGTTTCATTGAGGATACAGTTTAAAATTCTCACTCTTACTTGCAGAGCATTGCACATTCAGGATCCCGCTTATGTCACTGAACTACTCCACCCTTACTCGTCAGCTCACCTTCGTAGGTCTAACAACTTAAATTCGCTGTTTCTGTTTTAATCTATACACTTTGTAAATTTCTCTTTTGTGTGTTTCAGTGTTCAGTTTCAGGGGTCTACCACGGTTGAAATGCCTTAAAATTTACAAAATAGCATCGCATGTATTAATTTAATTACTTAATTTGGATTCCAAATCAGGGATTCACCTCAAACAGTGATGAAACAAGACAAAACAGTGGACTGTAACATGTTAATGTATTTTCACTAGATTGTATGAATGGTTTAAGGGATTTTATGGTGTTAAAAAGCCCTTAAAGTGAACAAAAACCATGCTTGATTTTTTTTTATCTTAAAAACAACAACAACAAAAAAAGACTCCTCCAGCTAATCCCAGTAAAATACCTTATTGCATTATTATTAAATAATGGATTTGTACTTTTAAAAATGCAGGAATTTATTTTCAGCAGGCTCTGGCTGGCCTGTATATTTTACATTAAATAATTTTATTGTTTTGATTCAGCAGTGCAAAACTGTAAAGTATCTCTTGGAAGCAGAAGCAGTACCTTTCACATTTCTCAATCCATCAGCATTTCTCTGAAAGGTCTTTTAAAAAGGGGACACTTGACTGTGTTACACAATCAGACACAGAAAATAAAGCTCTAAAGACACACAGCACCCAAGAGGGCTTTTCAGTCTATTTCCCCAGAATTATGAAAGTCTTTTCATTGTGTATCTGTAACTGCACACGTGAAACTGTTAGCAAACAAATATAAGCTGCCCCCTATATATTCCATGTTATACGGCATCACCTTCACTCAATCTGCACGTATTCAAGTGTTTCTTTTCATGCACACCACTGCACAAAACCACCTGCTTTGTGTCCCTCTGTAGTAACTATGTACATGTCCACCACTGGTGTAAGGCTGGACCAGCACTGTAACCGTGGCAGCAGAGTGACTGAGTGACCTCTGTCCTCTCAGTCTGTGGGACTGGAACAAGTTAAGAAAACAGAAACAGAAGAGGAATAAAAAAAAATGACAGACTTTCAAAAGAGACATTCAGTGACAGAAGGCAGCAAAATAGCAGGCTTTATTTTCAAATCACCGTAACTGCAAAAACATCAGCCATTTAGTTAAAGAGCAGCTGTGTTTTTTTTTTTTCCATGGACAACCACTGTAATTTCACAAATAAAAAAAAAAACACACAAAACAAAACGACAAAACCAATGGTACTTTTACTTGACTAAGTTGAATCCCCTAAAACTGATGGCAAGAATCAGTCAATTTATTGAGATGTTGGTTGATAGGCATAGATAGATAGATAGATAGATAGAGAGAGAGAGAGAGAGAGAGAGAGAGAGAGAGAGAGAGAGAGAGAGTATAGGAACAGGCCATAAATGTATCACAAACAGACATTCATGGTAGTCTAAAATGGTAACCACAGTGAAACCCAGAAGTAGTACATGGAGTTTAGCTTGGTTACCCTTCATTCCTGTAAACAAATAACAGTTGATCTAGATGAACAGAGGGTGGAGCTGTCTGCCCAGTGTAGATGGATGTGAACTCTGTCACTGGATCCACATATATTCATACATAAGAGCAGCAAGTCATAGGACTGATATTGGCCTCCTTTAATAAATGTAAATGATGACAATATTAGTTGGTGTTATGGCATTTGTTAAAGGCTTGACTTGTTCAATAAGGTGAAATTAAAATATATTAAAAGTGCTTTTTAAAAAAAAAAAAAAAGTTGACATGTTTGTGAAAATGAATAAAAAGGAGACAATTTAGCAGGTCTTATGTAATAAATTATGTTATCGGGATACTTGTTGGCGCTGGGCCGTTGTACGCGCATGCGCAGTGTAGCGCCACACAGCCCGCGCCGGTGGTGAATGCAACGGGGAGAAATTCAACTGCGTGATCTAGACAGACAAGCAGAGGCGGCGGTTCCTGCACTTTAAAGGGATTACACTGTACATTTTACCTCCAACCGAGCAAAGAGTGACTGGAGAACAGGTAGGAAACCAAAATTGTACGTCTCTTTCGCTTCAGGGTTTAAATTCCCTCCTAACATCGGGAACGAGGCCCGTTTGGCGGCTGCATCAACAGAGTAGATGGTGTGGTCGGTGCCGCATGTCGGCTTTTTGAGTTCAAAACAAACGTGACGAAGTAGGTGATAAAATGTCATGTTTGTAGGTTTTGTTGTTCCATTTGTGAAGTACTGTTGTGTCTCGTTGTTCGTCGTGTGTTTTTTTCGCCGGGGTGCTTTAATTGTGTCGGTCTTGGGTCAGTTGGGGAAGTTTAATGCATTACATTTCCACGCCGCTCGCTCACAGCAGGAAAACTACATCAAAAGTAGGCCTAGCGCGAGGCCCCGACTAGGTTTGTGACTGACAGCTCATCGGCCAATCAGAAGCGAGTGTCCGGCCTACCGCAGACTCTGTCAACCAGTCGTATTTGTCTAAAGCGCTGACGTAAATTATGGTATGCATAGCGCTACGCCCACTGGTTATAAAACACCGGACAATAAAGTGATAATAGTGGTAGAAGTGGTCAACAAAAGAGTACCTGGAAGAGAGTACTTAATCGGATTAGGCTACGTGTTCTTGATGTATTTTTTGTAGAGAATATATGCTTGAAAAAATAAAGAGCGTGAGGTGCTTTTTCTCCGATTATTATACTAATACACTTATCTAGGATTAAACAAAGCATTGCAAAAATTACGTTTCTTCATGTAAAATCAGCTTTGAACGGATAATCATAGCCCCTTAATCATGGTTGTGGCATCATCGTCTCCCGGTTTGCACCCTGCCTGGGTCGCTGTCGTCTCTGTCTGGCTCTCTGTGCAGGCCAAAAAATACCCAATAATTAAAATAATGCATTTTACTGAACAGAATATTGTCCCCCCTCTAATAGTATGCTGCCTGCATCAGGCTGGTAATCGGAATCCATAGGCATAATCTTTGCCATTGTCTCCTATTGTGTCTATACGTGGGATCGGCTGACCAGAAAACACGTGGGCCGAGTAGTGTGAAGATATCCGGTTTGTAGGTTGCACTGAAAGACAGTAACTGCACACTGTCTCCGTTATGGTGAACCGAGTCAGCTGTAACCTGGACACAAGTAAGACGTTTTCATATATAATGTAGATCGTTAGTTTTTAAATACGAAAAGGCACCGATATCACAGTCTGTCCTCTGAATTCTGGCTGCTCAACAAAAGAGGCGCTGTTATCGGGTGGGAATTGAAATTTTCCATGAAGACAGAGAGATTATCGTCCTCCACCAAGCCTTTTTTATTGCAGCTGTGGGGTAGACATCAGCAGTAGACAATGTGTCTGTACTTGATGAGAATGCTCGAACAAGGATCCAAAAACTACACAGTTTAAATCAGTCGAGTATAAGCTTGGTGCATGATTGCATAATTGCCTGCCCTACTGTAGCCTGGTGGTGGGTGCTCTCGGTGTTAAGTGGAAACTATGAACACAAAGGCTGTAAATAACAATTATTTTGAGTATCAATTAGGCCAGTCTTTTAAATATTTTTAAATATTACAGTATTCCCAAACCCCTTAATATTCTAATATTCTTTATTTATTATCATAAATTACAAGGAAAAGCAGCAAATTGTTACATTTAAGAAGCTGCATCCAGCAAATATTTGACATTTTGCTAGAAGAATGACAAACGATTCAACTAATCACTTAATTGCCTCATTGTTGCAGCTCTACTGAACATGTTATTTTCTTGTACCTTTTCTTATGTTCCTTCTTGCTTCAGTAATACAGTAATACTGATATTGATTATCAGTTTGATAAAGATCCTCATAGGATAGAATCTGTGTGACGTTGTTCTTAGACACCACTGTTGTCTCAACTAGTGATCACTGAACATCTGCTATTAGTTACACATTTCACCACCATTTAAGGGGCATGGCTCACCATAATATGTATAATTTTACTTCTGCTTTACACTGTGTTGTAGTATAATACAACATATGTAATCTCTGTGTGTTTACCAGCATGGACTGTATTGATGTTCTGCTGGCATACAGTGGGAGTGGCGTATAATTACCTTTAAGACCAAAATTGCTACTTGGGTGCAAAGCTGTAATTTGCCACAGCATTCTGGTAAAATAATTGGAATTTATGACCTGAGAGAGACAAGGCTGACTTTAAGACTGTCCTTGATACTCACCTATATTTTGTACTCGGTGAGACACAATGTGTGTTTCTCAGTAGTGTACCCAAGGTCATATGGGTGTAGTTTTGATTGGTATGCTTATTGGTCCATGTGTGTGTATGTGTGTGTGCATACAGGAAGGGAGCCTTGATGTGGGCAGTATGAGTAAGACGCCCCCTACCAGAAGAGGGATAACATTTGAGGTGGGAGCTCAGCTTGAGGCCAGAGACAGCCTCAAAAACTGGTGAGTCATGGCCTCGCTCATTCCTCTCCATCTCTGCAACCGATCACTTCCTTCACTCTCTCTCTCATAAAGTCTCATTCTCTCCTCTCTGGGGCTGGGTTAGCTGTTAGCTGTTGTGTGTGTCTATTTAACATTAAAAGATTAAGAAAAGAACGTGGAAAGCCACTTATTGTATCGTTGCTCCTTTGCCAGTAAACAACAGCTGGTGATGGGTGTGTGCTCTGAAGAAGCCTTTGATCTGGATTGATAATGAAGGACAGTATAATAAATTTGTGAATTTTTGATATTATAACTCATTTTAATAGTTGCAAAATACTAAAGCTAGAAATTAAAGATTGTCCTTGTTACACATGGAAAGATGTTGATGTGAAATTGGTCTCACAATGACAACAGTGTAAGCAGCGTTTTGAATGGAGTAGTAGGCCTAGATTTTTCTGTGTAGTAACTGTTCCCCATGGAAACAGTGATACCATTCCTGTACTAGTTATTCTTAAATATAAGGTATTCATTTCATTACATTACCTCTAGTGGTCGAAGGATAATGTTTTTTTCAAAGGCTGCTGCTGACATTTAGAGAGTAGGGTGGCCGATAATGTCAATATCAAAACAAAGAAAAGTCATGTATAATTCCATTATTCCATGCACATTACAATCTAATGTACATGGTTGCCTTAACCACTAACATGTTAATTAATGAAATAGAAAAAATGATAAATTCACAGTAACTGTTTTAGATTAGATTTACTGTCATTTAGGATAACAGGAGAAACATGTTAACATTTAGAAAAGATGATGGTGAATGAAGATATTATATTAGAGGAGCTTCATTACAGAAAAAAAAATCTGCTTGTCCTATCTTAACATAAGTTTCCAAGATAGGAAAAATAATTTCTTCCTATTACAGAAGCAATTCCTAAACTCATGGCTGTGACCTATCCTATGTCAGACTTCATATCTTATCTTGACTTTGGAAGTCCTCACTACAACTGTTAACTTGATTCTTCAATCAATACTCTTTTTGTCATGCCTATATCTATGTTTAAAATGCACACAAGACTGCCTGTATCCATGACAACAGCTGTCTCACATAAGTTGTCACTGGCTAGCTTGTGAATCGACAAGAAAAGAAGGGCATTTAGTTTTAACTCTGATGAGTGAGAGGAATTCGTTGTGTCCTGGAGACAGGAAAGATCACCTTTTTTGGGAAGTTCTCACCAATTACTGAGATTTGAATGGATGGAGCATGCAGATCAAATTCAAAATTAATCATATTGGAAGCTGATGTATACTGATGTGGACAGGGAAATTTAAAGCATCAAATGGTTTGTGTGGCCTTATAATGACAATATTTTGTGTTCATATTGTTACCCTTCGTTGTCATTTCCATACACAGCTATCAACAGTGGTGCTGCTGCCATTTCTGACAGTTATTTTGAATTTAGGCCAAGGTCTATACCATCTGATTTTAGGATTCCTAACTTAAGGAATTCTTTAGTTAGGACACTTCTGCAATAGCTAAATTTCTTATCTAAGATAAGATAGGACATTTTCCTAATTGCAGTCAGGAAGCAGGTGTCTGTGATGCCAAAAATCCTAAATGTCATTCTAAAGTAAGATAAGATAGGCTTTCAAACTTAGGAGGTAGACTTGCACCGATTTCAACTTTCTTAGCCGATTCCGATTTCCGATTTTTGAGGGGTCTGACCTACCGATTCCGATTTTGGCCGGTTCTGATTTTCGGTCTTTCTAAGAACTGTAATTGACAGCATTCACAAACATTTTTGCAACTTTTCTTGTAAATGTGTTCATAATAAGACACTGACTATTAAATATTCATTTAATACTTTCTCCAAAATCATCCAGATTACAACCAGGCCTTATTATATTTTTATATTAAGATTATGAATTGGGTGAACGTGATCTCGCGAGACCATCTCGCGGGATTTTCGCGGGACGCGATTTCACGTGATCTTTTGTGGAAGCGGATGTAAACAAACCGGAGACTAACGCGGTGCAACAGTTTGAAGTAAAACTTTGCCATGAGAAAAACAGACACAGAAGTTAAAGGAGTCTGGATGAGAAAATGTTTGAGGAGATGCATCGACACAGGTTGTTTATTCTTCAGCCAGAACAGGAGGTGAGATTTTACCTGTCCCTCTGTGAACAGCAGTCTGCTGCTAGCTTGCTAACATTAGCCTGAAGTGCGAGAGAGTTTACGGCTGTTTTGCGACATTGTCAGCTGCTCTGTCTCGTTGTAGACTGTCTGTCTTCTCTTTATCCTGTTCTTGGAATCTGTCGCTGACACCATCTTCAAGCAGACGTGTCAGAGTGTGTGTAGCTGTTATCAGCGCTGTGTTGACGTCACGGTCAGTTTGCTGCGCGCATGACGTGACCATCGTGCAGAACGTGTGTGACAATGACGGGCACAGAACTGGATTTGTGACGCTGACCGGCCGGTCACCGGTCAAGGCCAGTCACGTGAAAACCGGCCCGATTCCGAGCATTGCCGATTAATCGGTGCAAGTCTATTAGGAGGTATCTGTAATGAGGACCTAGGGCTCTAAACTAACTTTCTCTCCACCATCCCAAAACTCACAAAGGTGGATAACATCATTCCACAGCATCCACAATGACAAGGCCACCTGTAGGCATTTTTTGTTAATCTGCCTTGAGTGCAGGCATCAGCTGGTGCAGTTTATCTCAAAATGCCCAATTAATCAGCAACAGATTAATGTTACTCAAACCAGTCCTGTGACGGACACAGGAAAATACCATTACTATTAGCCCTCCTATTCAATTACTGATTAAAGGACAAACCAGCTCACCTCCTAAAATGTAGGGAGTAACAGTGTGTTACTGGAGGTTGTAACTTTACTGTGTTACTGAATTTCTAATTGGTAAAAGTAATCATGCCCCCAGCACAGCATCCTCTTAAGTTGAACTTTGTCTCATGATTCATTGTGCGTTTGACATTTTCAAGATTGATTCATTTCTACTGCCTTGCCGCCTTCATGTTATGTTATGGAACCCAAATCTCTGCCTCTCCAGCCACGCTTTATTGAATCTCTTTTATCTTGTAGGTATGCTGCCACCATAGAGAAGATTGACTACGAGGGTGAAAAAGTTCTGATCCATTACCGCCAGTGGAGCCATCGTTACGACGAGTGGTTTGACTGGACGAGTCCCTATCTGAGACCCGTGGAGAGGGTTCAGCTGAGGCGGCAGGGCCTGCAGGACGACGCTCCAGTACCTGTAAGTTAAAAACGCTGTTCATGCTTGCTTTGACCTGTGTTGCGTAGAGCAATTGCAAATCAGTCCCCACTTCTGGGTTTTCTTGTGTTCCTTTAGCCTTCGTTCTACAGTGTATTTCTCACAGAGAGGTTCCCTATCTGTCTTTCTGGCTGAAATGTGATACTGAGGTTTTATTTGCATTTTGCTCAGTGGGTATCTGCTACATGTACTTGTGAGTAAAATTTGAGCACTGTCATTTTAATAAAGATGTAACAACAATGATGGTTTTGTTAGCATTTAGCTCCACCTCCTGTGATATTTTGACAGTGTGTCTACAGTTTGTCAGTCCTGAACCAAAGTCTATGTCCTCCCTTCAGGGCTTTCATGTGAATGACAAGGTCCTCGCCAGCTGGTCTGACTGCCGTTTCTACCCCGCCAAGGTCATTTCGGTCAATAAAGATGGTGAGTCTTAATAACCCTCAGATGTTAAACATTTTGTAGTTGTATATGTTTTGAGTAGAACTGTCTTAAATGTTTAAATCAATGGATTCATAATATTTCTTAAAGGTTTTCTTCTGATTATTCAAGCTGTGTGGTTTCAGTACCGTATTGTGCACTATGGAGCATAGTCTAAAATGTTAAAATGTCACTTTTGTTTTCAAAAAGGAAACTGTGGTATTTAATGGCATTCAATAATAGCAAAATGGCTTTTGTCACTGGCACAGCAAAGAAAAACTATAAAGATAGATTTGTCTGATGCACAATTACACGACTCAAAATAAAGGAATATCTCCAAGAACAAAAAGAACAATTGGATTGTAGCTACTTTAAAACTAGTTCACAATCAGCACCCTGTCAAGCTGGTGGCACTCGTGTAAAACATGGTTTACATCCTTTCTCCCCCGCAGCATCCTACACTGTGAAGTTCTATGATGGAGTTATCCAGACAGTGAAGGAAATCCACGTGAAGCCTTTTATAAAAGAGGTACATGCTCTTTATTGATCACACATATCCATAATCAATCTCACTGTTTCTCTGTGTGTTTTGTCCTCAGTCAATCATGTCTTGAATGCCGTTTACTGCTTATGTTAACTTAAATTTCTTCTTTGTCCTGCTGACATTAGAGAAGTGGTGTTGGTGGTGGGAAGTCGCGGTCCACTGAAAGGAATATGGTCAGGAGGGTCCCAAATCGCAGAGACAGACGGCCTCAGGAGAACGGTGGTCCCAAGAACAAGCGAGCCAGACGCAGCACCTCGGACCAGGAGGAGGAAAGCAACAGTGAGGACGAGGAGCGGGAAGAGGCGATGGTCAACGAGAAGAACAAGAAAACAAATGGTGAGGTAGAAGCTGCAACCATGGTCAAGCAGGAAGAGGAAAAATCTGAGCAAGCAGACCAGAACAAGCCCAAGGATGAAGAAAAGGGGACAGGGCTCACAAACGGGGTGAAGGTGGAAGACGAGGAGGAGGAGAAAAAGGACGAGAGATGCCACGTCAATGGAGAGGTAAAGACAGAAGAGGTGGAATCGGAACAGAGTGGAACAAAGCCATATACAGAGTCAACTAAGCCATACACGGAGTCGCCCGCTCAGACGTCAGCGCAGACAGAGCAGGTGACTGTCACTATGACAACCACAGAATCCAATGGAGACGTTGAGCAGAAGCCAAATGTCCAATCAGAAAGCTCTCAGCCTGCAGCGGCTGCGCCACCTCCCCAGCCTGTGAAACGTAAGTGTTATTGCAGTAAATTAAGAGAAGTGTCATCGGATCTGTAGGACTGTGAAAATGAGTAACTGAGCACAGTAAATATCACATCACGTCTGGGCATATTTTCAACACTGAAGTGAATAAACGAATGTGTTTCTTGTGCTTTCTTTGACAGCGGTAAGAAAGCAGGGCTTCCACAACCCCAACAGATTCAGCAGAGAACCATGTGAGTACAGCTCAAATCTTATTAAGGTCCAGTTTATAAATTTAGGGGGATTTTTTGCAGAATGGTAGAAATGGAATATCCCTATTTTATGAGTATATCATTACCTGTTAATAAGAATCATCATGTTTTCATTACCTGAGAATGAGCTGTTTATATCTTAAGTGCTTGCGAGTCCTCTTCCATGGAAGTTGTTATGTTTTGCTGCCATGTTTCTACAGTAGTCCAAAACAGAAAAACCAAACATTGGTTCTAGAGAGGGCTTTTCATGTGTTTTGCAGCCACCCTAGTTTCTCTGGCACATTTGAAAGCTGAGGGTGGTCCAAGTGGTATTTCATTGGTTGCAATCTATATCTTCTATATCCTCCTCTGCTGGATGCCACTAAATTTTACACATTAGTCCTTTAATTAAATACACAAATCACTTTCATTCTTAGATGTGCTTTGTTTACACACGTCACTGATGTTTTTCTTCGTTTTAGTGTACCGAGTCATCAAAAACCAACCTCCACCCGTCTTGTCCATCAACCTTGACCACAACCCGTTCAAGTGCAGTGCTCCTGGCTGCACAAAGTCATTCCGAAAGGCCAAACTGCTGCACTACCACATGAAATATTATCATGGCGAGGAGCAGCCTCTGGAGGGGGAGCGCAGCCCCACCAGGAGTGTCCAGACCAGGGCCTCTGAGAAACAGGTTACTGCCACCAGTTTGGACGGCCCAAAGAGAAGACGCACCATCTCCGCCTCTATGCGTGAGTGCCTCTCTGCTTGTATGAGCTTATTTGCTGTATCTATTTGTACTTATATATGAATGTCACTTTTTTCGTAAGTATGTTTATTGAGTTTTTTTCTTTGTAAACACAGCAATAGCATAGAGCTCTGCACAACACACGCCTACACAATCAGTATTAATGATAGTTAAAAAGATATAATGTAAATTATAAATGTAACGTAAATTAAAAACCTAAAATAATAAACATACAATAAATAATCAAATGTCAGATCACAAAGCGGTATTACAATTACGGCATCATAAGCAGTCTCCAAAAAGAGGATCTATAATTAGTCAAAGATAAAGCTTCCAAATGTTGACGGTACTTGGGAATCAGAAAAGTGAAGGTATAGAGTCCATATGTTCATGAAGTGTCCTTTTGAAGAAGCACTTCGAGATGTTAAATGCTTGATTATGTGCTCGTATGCTCCTAATTTTTGTATGTCATATGGTGGGGTAACAATAGTTTGTTTTTTGATTTCTGCTCTGTAAATTGTTTAATCTGCAAAGCACTTTGCACATCAACTTGAAAAATGCTATATTGATGATAATAATAATTAATGATAATTTTGCTATTATTTGAAATGACAGAAAAACTGTCATTCAGTTGTTTTTTCTATGATGCTCAAACAAAATGCATGTTATGCAACGACAAAGTCAGAAAAGTTGAATCATGACATGAATCACTTTTATAAATAGAAGAGAAGAATAAAACAAGACTGCATTATAAATATTGCACTTCCAGCCTTTGTTAAATACCAAGGTTTGGACTTATATTTACCCTTTTCCCTTTACTTTGGTCTCTTCTAAGACTCTGGAGCTGCCTCAGCTCCCCGTGGTGAGGTGAAGACTGCAGGTAGGCGCACATCAGCCCCCCCTGTAGTCAACACCCAGGGCCATCAGCAGAGGGCACTGCTGAGGGAGAAGAGCAAGGAGAACCAGCTGGACAGGAATGGATGCCAGCAGCAGGACAAGGACTCGGACAAGAGTTGCTTTGACATTGGTCAGTAGCACACAGTGAGAAGATTGTTTATTAAGTGGGAAAATGACTGCATTGTGTCTATAGAGTCCTACATGCTTTGTACAGTACAATCTAGCCTTTCGAATAGTGTTATCTATGCACAGACGAGGCGTAACTCTTACCACTTAATGGTCCCCAGGGTCAGTAAAAGACAAACTGAAAGAGAAACCGAAACAGAAGGACTTCCTTCGCATTAAACTAAAGAAGAAGAAAAAGAAAAAGAAGTCCAAGTCTGGTAAGAGGGGGTCCCTGGCACCAGGCCTCCTAACATATCTGCTGCTCTGCATGTGCACTCACTGTGACATTGTCCAAACGGCTCGCCTGCAAAGCATAAAGTACTCCATTCACTCCTCTTGGTGTGGTGGCTGAGCCTTTGTGTGTGGGAGAAGTGTCACATCTGTTGCTGGCCTCTGTCACTCCATTATAACAATCAAAAATCTCCAAGTCTTTTTTTTTCTTTTTTTTACAGCATAGTTTGCATTTGCTCTCATGTATGACAACTCTCATGAAAAGCAAATGTTTTTTATTATTGTGGCACTGATATTAATTAATCCAAAAACAATTTGAACACTGTTCTCTTTATTGGCATTCACATGTATGTACAGTATGTTTGGCATGCACACAATTGTATAGGGTACTTTCCACATTGGTCATGTCAGGCCTGGAACACAGGCTGATAATTAACTTTACCAAACTGATTGTCCCTGACTGTTCTTGAATCTATTTTTTGTCCATGATTGTCACCTCCTGATGGGCGTCTTGTTCAGTATTTTCAAAATTGACATTTTGTTCTACATCTGCTTCCCCCCTTCCCTGTATTAACAGACTACACAGGTAGTGAGGAGAATATTGACATCTCAGTATTGGGTCTTCAGTCAAAATTGAATTTTCCACTCAAATCCCCCCCCTCACACAATCACAAGCCTGAGGCCTACCCCAGCAGGCCAGGATACAGCTACTCAGAGCAGATACATGTGGATGGTGGGTATCTTTGTGACGGTGTGTGTGTGTGTGTGTGTGTGTAGGTGTGTGTGTGTGTGTAATTTGTGTGTGACTGTACCTGGCTCCCTCTCCCCTCCATTTTTCTATTTTCTCTGGATTCAATCCATCATGATGTTTTAGTTTGATCTGAAAATGCAGTTGCACATAATACATCATGAAAGAAATGATGAAAAGACACAAATCTCAGTGCCCAATAAGATGGGTGCTGGATCAAGAAAATGTCTAGGAGAGTTGAAACAGATCTGCACACCAAGTAGCTCTTGATGAAAGTTTTTATTTGTTGTAATGTTTCCAGCACAAGGCTCAGGTCTGAGGAGTCTGAGGAAGAGCCTTGTGCTCCAAACGTCAAAACAAATAAAAATCCATTTTAGGGGGGCTACTTGGTGTGCAGATCTATTGCATAACACCCTATGACCTGCAGCGTTAAACTGGCTGCTGTCACAGAGGAGACTAAATTTTTAATGCTTGGTTGATTGAATCCTGATCCGTTCTTTGCTGCTGCAGCTTGCTTCATCATGTAACCCACACACATTCATTAATACTCAAGTAATGCAACACATTTTGTAGAATTAAAATTAAGTTAAATCCTGACATACTGTGTTATTCCCATGAAAAACCAATACTACTACTGTTTGTCTCTGTTACTGTAGATGACGACAGCATCAGTGACTGGTCCACGGACAGCTGCGGGTGGAGCGACGATGACTTTGGGGTGGACTTGGATGTCACCACACCTCCTCTGAGTGTGGACTCGGGTGCTGTGGACACAAGCGACCAAGAGATAGTGCGATGTATCTGTGAGGTGGAGGAGGAGAATGATTTCATGATTCAGGTGAGCTGCTTGTGTCCTTTTTTTTTCCTCTCATAACACTGATAGCTTCGTATAGCCTATTTTTAAGGCATTGCAAGAGGTTTTCTAATCTTAGGGTTGCACTAATACAAACTATACATCCCTTCCCTCTCTCAGTGTGAGGATTGCTTGTGCTGGCAACATGGCACCTGCATGGGCCTGCTGGAAGACAATGTTCCAGACAGATACACCTGCTACATCTGCAGAGACCCACCAGGTGAGGGAAAAACACCACTACCTATAAATTACACGCCGTCATTGTTTAGAGTTGTTGACATCAAAGCACTCTTGTATAGCTTATTATGCAGAGAGAGCTGCATGTTTCCTCTTTCATAGGACAAAGTATTATCTGCCATCTAGTGGACAATAAAAAAATGACACAATTAACAGTGCACAGTGAGGGTTTTTAAGGAAATGTATATTTCTAAGTAACTATCTGAGAGTACATCATATAGTTATGCAGATTTATGTTGCGATTATAAAGTTCATTTCCCAAATATTTTTAAAACCATTTTATCATAAAACAGCAACATTTAAAAAAACTAAACAAAACAATTTGATGGTTTACACTGATTTCTGCCCCAGATTTTTTTATTCCTATGTATCAAAATGTAATGTCTTCTACAAAAATGCACAGAGTACCACAGGATACAGGAAACCTGGTCCTGGTGTAGCAAGCACAGCCCAGATTATGCTTCCAGTTATAGGAAGTGATGAGGAAAAAATCAGAGACGAGCCATCGATTATGCTTAAGATAAACCCCAAAGCATATTAATTTGAGCCCTTCAGTATCACAAAACAGTTGAAACTACAGTATATTTGTGCTGCAGATGGTCTTTTGCCTTATTGATTTTTAAAAAAAATGGAAACCAGATAAAACAGGCTGTAAGTATTGTCCCCTGGCCTGAACACTGCCCACCACTGTTTGTCAGCATTGATCAGAAGCTTGTCCTGAATGATACAGGCTTTTAGGGGCCTTACTAGTGTGTCCACAGTGAATGTGGAATTAAAGACCTGCTTGGCTGTACAGTAGCTGTTTTTAGCTTCAGAAAAAAAGACTTTTAAGAGACAGAGCTAACACTCTGCCAGAGTGGAGGAGTGATCTGGTCTGCATCATTGGAGCGAGTGAAACACATGGCCTATAAACCAGAGCATTGGTTAGCACCAGATCTTTTGGAAAAAAAATTCTGTCAGCATTTGGTAACATTTCAATTTGTTGATCACTCCCAGGTCAGAGGCAGAGTCTGCGCTACTGGTATGATCGCGAGTGGTTGAGCAATGGTCATATGTATGGCCTCTCCTTCCTGGAAGAGAACTACTCTCACCAAAATGCCAAGAAGATCACCACCACCCACCAGCTGCTGGGAGACGTGCACCACGTGGTGGAGATCCTCAACGGACTGCAGCTCAAGATGAGTGTCCTACAGTGAGTTCCTGTTAATTATTGATGTCCAGAGTGATTTCAGTGTATTTTGATTTTATGTTCTTCAGGGTGGTTGCAGGTTCTTAAACAGTCTTAAAGGTTTTTAATTCACTTTTACGAACATAATGCCTTTGAAAAGTCCAAGCACAAAATGCCTGTATATTTAATGTTTGGCAAAATCAAAAAGAGTTGAATTCAAGTTGAATTCCTCTTTTATCTTATAACAGTCTTTAGTTTTTTTCTATTTGTGTTTGTAAACTTTGTCCCCTGGTGACCCCTCTACTGTCTGTCTGGATGGCATAGGTGAACTTGCAAACCCTCCATCTTCAGTGGATTTACTTTCCCTATAATTTTAAGTTGCACTTACATTACAGGGCTCTAAATGACTTTCATCAGGGAATTTTCCATTCTCCCTCAACACAGTATGGCCTCATTTCAGATTCTTGAGCTGTTAATTATAGTGATTGACAAAATTTTCAACCACTTATTGTCATTTTGCTTACTTTTAATTTTGCATTGACAATAGATGTATGCATTTTTAGAAGTATTCACCTATATTTTCACATTTGGTGTTTATTTTTATTGCAAAATTGGCCATAAATTTAATTAGGCAAAACGGTGGTATTAAAGCATACAAAAAAGTCTAGCAAGAAAAGTCTTAGATTTAATTTAATTGTGGCATTAAAAAGTCCTAAATTTAATATAATATAGGACTTTTTAATGCCATATTTAAACTGTGGCATAAAAAAGTCTCAACTTTAATTAAACTGTAGCATTAAAAATGTCCTCAATAGCTTTAAATTGTGGCATGAAAAAGACTTATATTTAATTAGACATCTTGTTTCTCTTCAGGAACAATACCCACCCTGACTTGCAGCTGTGGCGGCAGCCTTGGAAGCATTTGGAAAGGTCTCGAACCAGCTCCGACTCGTGTCGTAGCAGTGACACCGCTCCATCCCCTGCGACTCCTGATGAGGACATGAGCCGAGGTGAGATCTTAATGTCCAACGCCCTGGAGAAGCTGAGCCGGGCTGCCACATCTGCCACCTCCTCTTCGTCCTGCTCTTCGTCCCCCTTCCCATCCTTCCAGGACTCGTACATTACGAGTGAACATTGCTACCAGAAACCGCGGGCTTATTACCCTGCGGTGGAGCAGAGGCTGGTGGTTGAGACTCGACAGGGCTCGGAGCTGGAGGACAGTATGAGAAGCACTGAGGAGCTGTTGGAGCGGGAGCAGCGTTACGGCAGTCTGCTGGAGACAGACAAGCCCAGATCTTCAGGCAACAGTAACAAGGTTTGACTTTTAATATTTCAAGTGCAGCCCAATCTTAAATTAATCAAAATTCCGTATGTGATTTGATGAGCACTGCTGAATATAGTTAACAAGCTCAACTTTTTTTTACCTTCCTCCTGCTGTTAAAGGCACAATCAACACATTTTTGGCAGTTTTGTACTTAAATGCTCCTTGGGAATCATCAGAGACTACCCTCCCAAGGTTAATGTACACAGTCTGGATTATAGAGTGGACAACAGAACATTTTAAATTAGAATTCAAGGCTGTAGCTCTGCCTTTGTTCAAGCACTAATCATGATGTAAATATCCCTTTGGGTTGTTTATCTCTTGTGTTCATGAATAATGTGCATTGATTTTTGCTGAAAGCTTCGGTAGAATGAGGCCTAAATCTTGTTCATTGTAATGAAAATTGTGTCTGATGATTTCACCTGAATGTCTCCAGGCATCAGTGGGCGGTTCTTGGTTCCAGGCTGAGACGAGGGAAGATGAGGGAAGAGATCCTAGTGAGGCTGCAGACAACAGTAGGCAGCATCAACAGAGACAGATCAACCTGCTGGATCATATAGATGCGGTGCAGGATGAGGTCTCACACAGGATGGACTTCATTGAGAGAGAGCTGGACGGTAAGACCTGTGGTAGTTTTGACTCTAGTTACTAACTTAGTCTCCTCAGCAGGGTAGGAAACATTGAAGTTTCTTTGCCAAAAAGATTTTAACAATGGTGAAGATGACACCTGTTTATGTCAGTGGTCTCTCAGTCCATAAAGATATATTAACAGCCAACTGTCTCATTTCACTCTGAAGATGTGCAATTTATGAAGCATGTTAACAGACTAAGACTATAAAAGAGTAACTTTGGCAATTTTCAATCTGGGCCCCTTTTTTCTATGTTTTTGTGTCTAAGTGACTGAGGACAACAATTTTTGATAGAGTTGCACCGATTTCAATTTTCTTAGCCAGTTCCGATTTCTGGTTTTTGAAGGGTCTGGCCTACCGATTCTGATTTTAGCTGATTCCGATTTTCAGTCTAAGAACTGTAATTGTCAGCATTCACAAACATTTTTACAACTTTCCTTGTAGAAATTAAATTGGATGTTCATAATAAGACACTGACTATTAAATATTAAATATTCTATTAAATATTATAAAAGTCCTCCAGATTACAACCAGGCCTTATTATAGTTTTATATTAAGATTATGAATCCGGTGAATGGAATCTCGCGAGATCATGGAATCTCACAGGATTTCGTGGGACGCGATTTCATGTGATCTCCTGTGGAAGCACATGTAAACAAACCGGAGACTGATGTGGTGCAACAGTTTGCTTCAGTAAAACTTTGCCATGAGACAAATAGACGCAGAAGTTAAACGAGTCTGGATGAGAAAATGTTTGAGGAGACACATCAACACAGGTTGTTTATTCTTCAGCCAGAACAGGAGGTGAGATTTTAACTGTCAGTCTGTGAACAGCAGTCTGCTGCTGGCTAACATTAGCCTGAAGAGCTACACAGTTTATGGCTGTTCTGCGACATTGTCAGCTGCCCTGTCTCGTTGTAGACTGTCTGTCTTTTCTTTATCCTGTTCTTGGAATCTGTCGCTGACACCAGCTTCAAGCAAGCATGTGTCTGAGTGTGTAGCTGTTATCAGTGCTGTGGTGATATCACAGTCAGTTTGTCTGCTGCGCGCATGACGTAACCATTGTGCAGAACACGTGTGACAATGACCGGCACAGAAACGGATTTTTTGACACTGACCGGCCGGTCACCGGTTAGGGCCCATCACATGAAAACCGGCCCGATTCTGAGCATTGCCGATTAATCGGCGCAAGTGTAATTTTTGAAATTGGTCCAGTATTGATCAAGATCACTGCACCTGCCTTCATTGATTTTTAACCCTTTATAACACCAAAAGTCAAACAATAACACAAACTAACAAAAACTCAGAAGTGACACAATAAGACAAAAACTAACCGATCAAGGCAGCAGTAAACCACAGAGGTAGAATTACTGTTTTTGTCAATAGAGGGTGGTCCCTTTGGATAAAGTGATACAGCAGCTATGCCAAAAAGGAGCTTAGTCTTTCTGATCTCTGTAGTGATCCTTTCCATAGTGTTGTCAAACACTTAGAATAATAGTCTGAGCCTGTCAGTGGTACTTTGACAGGTGCAGTTTCCCAGAGAAAAGACACTGCAGCTCTGCCAGCTTCTGTGCCTCACCCTCAGTACTGGACCAAAAATTTCTGTCGCCATTAGTCACTTAGACACAAAAACATAACAAAATAGGGGTTAAAAAAAACAGAAGTTACCATTTAAGGCCGAAAGTTTTTAAGAATTTCACTTCTTGTTTTGTCTTGTTTTGATTTGTTCCTACATCAGCTATGGTGGCGACAAAACATAGCTGCAAAGTGAAAAGTTATTTCTACACCATATCTGAACTTTACAAAATTGCACAAGTGTAAAAGGGTGTAATGAGGTTTGTGAATCCTGATTAATATACGGCTGAGAGCTGTGTAAAGCATATGATCTCTATGTGCAAATTAAGTGTCAGTCAGATAACACTTTTGCTTTTGATGGTGCATGAAAATATGCAGCAGTCCAGATTTTGTCATGTACAAATGACCCCTGGGCTACTAAAATAAAAAAAAAAATGAGCATGCTCAACTCAGATGTCTTTATAGTATGATAGGTGTCGAACCAAAAATCACAAAATTGCACATGAAGTTGCCAGCTATCATAAATAAGTATGTAACACTTAAATGTTGCACAGCAACAGAAGGAAATATATGTGTTTCAGCCCCAGGCTGTCCTCACTGTTTGAAATGCTAAGGAAGGCCTAAGGCTGAAACTTTTAATGTGTAACATTAATAAAATTGTTACATATATGCAAGCGCTGACGGCTTCATTTGATGTCATACTTGGGTTGTCCTGATCCACTATCCTGAAGCGCCCCCAGGTGGTGTATGCTTGAGGACAGGATAGAGTCTATGTGGGGTAAAAGAAACCTCTCACCTGTAAGCATGTGCTCACCTGTGGTTCTTCTTCTGTTTGTTCTCCTCAGTGCTGGAGAGCTGGCTGGACTACACCGGTGAGCTGGAGCCTCCTGAGCCCCTGGCCCGTCTGCCTCAGCTCAAACACCGCATGAAACGGCTGCTGACACAGCTGGGCAAGGTGCAGCAGATCGCTCTGTACAGCTCCACATGAGGGCACCAGAGAACAGCAGTGGCCTCAGTCCCCCACACAGCATGCGGAAAAAGTGCAGCGGAGGAAGCTCACCGGTGTCTGGCTGCAAAGATAACATTAATGCAAGTTCGAGACTCAGATTGTTCAGCACGTTCTCTCTGATCTGCCATCTGCTGCTGTTTTCTCCTTTTGAAAAGGTTCTGTGTGGTGGAATCCGATGCTAAAGCCAGCCAGTGTCATATATGAATACATATATGAACAGTTATGGAAAGTCAGCATCTTAAATCAGGATTAAACACAAAAGTAACCTCGTAAATGCAGGAGAAAATCCTTAGGACCATATTACACTTCTGTGGTTCCCAATGCAACTCTAAACCTTATGAATGCCTTTTGTCTGAGCTACTGCTTAAGGTTGCCCTGTCTCTCTCAGTGCACAGTGCTTTACATGCAGAAGCTTTATATTCAAAATTGCAATCGAGTTCTTGAACCTTCACGGCCTCTTTGCAATAGTCTTTCGAACTTTTTCATTTTTAAATTGTCACCGTTTTACCCAAAGTTAAGTTTTGGTCATGTGTCATATCATACTGCATTAAAACTCTCTGTGCAAGCAGTCTCTACAAATAATCTGTTCTGTTTTTGACCTCCTCAAAGGTTTTTTTTTTTTTTACTACACTGTGAAGTTATTTTTGTCTGGAATCAAAGGCATCTTATTTTCACTTTTAAACACAAGTGTGATTTCTTTTTTTCCTGTTTTGTCTTAAACTGTAATGTTCCTTTCTTAACTGTCCTCATCAGTGCACCAGTTTTATCAGTTAATCTTTATGTGTTTGTCAGTTATACCTTCAATCTAATCTTTGCATTGTTGTTGCTGTAGCACTTGACCTATGATTCACTGAAAACTGTAAACGTGGACTTGTCTCTTCTTAACCTAGCATCTTGTGCTTTGTCAGTGACAAATACTACTTAGAAGAACTGTATATTTCTTTTATTCTGTTCTGTTTCATCTGTTTATTTGCAGTATTTTGGTTTGTAAATATGTCATTCAAAAAAAAAGTGGTCTTCTGTATTGAAAACATTCTCCAAAAATCAGATATTGTATGCTACTGTACTGTAAGTGTCTGGCTTAGAAGCAGGGAAATGTCAAAAACAATGCAAACAGATTTGCTGGTACATAAATAAACTCGTTGTTATTACTCACCGTGGACACATTCTTGGCTGTTTTCTCATTGTGTATTACATGCCGGGTATTTCATCCTATTTATTCAGCTGGCAATAACACTGCCACAGAAGTCAAAGGTTGTATCATTCACAGTTCATGCACACACGTCACTCAGATTGATGTAATGTGTTTTCTTCATGTGATTTGTGCTCTTACACAATCAGATTGAAATTAGGGGCAGCAGTAGTCTGGAGGTTGAAGGCATGAGCTTGTGACTGTTTTTCTCAGAACTAGAGGAAGCCAAGGGAGAGGCTTTCCCCACTGACAAGCCACTGAGCAAGGCAATTGACCTCCAGCTCTACAATGGAGTTGCTCATGACCCAAAACATACCGAGGCTTCCAAAAATATATCGGTTTGTGTAGAATGGGGTTTTGCTTTTTTTAAGAAAATTAAATTCATTTTCTGATACCAGCGTTTTGGATTTTATTTTGATACATTTGATGCGCAAGTGTTTGTAATTTCTAATAAGAATTTTCTTTTGTTTGTTTTGATGTGTTTGTATCCATCTCTGACTGGAAACAGCACTGACTGGTTGCACTGCGCAGCAGCATTTTGAAGAGGGACTGTTTGTATGACGGTGTGAAGGGGGGGGATTTTGGGGGGGGGGGCTAGTAAAGGAAAAAAGATTGCGTGCATACTTTGATGTTTTATTGCATAGCCGATTTGTGCGGTTACATAATCAGATTGAAAATAGAAATTTGATGGGAATTCTAATCGGTTAATCTCCAAAATTTGAGCCAGCATCATATGATGACAGAGCAGAGCAACTGATATCATGTCACCCACGAAGAACTTGTACAGTGTTAATCCAACATGTTCATCTCTTGATTTGAAGGGCGTTGGACAACGATGGACTACGTTAAAAAAAAAAAAAAAGACAAATACCCTTGATATAAAAAAATAAATAAATGCAATTATCTCACCTGCCTTTCATCAAAAGTGGGCGTTTACTCTCAGGCATGCGCCGTCCACCTTTTATTTCACTCGAAGAGTAAAGCAGCATTTCAGCATAGCTGTAATAAAATTGGAAACAAGCATAAAACATAATATATTTGATTGAATGAACAGTTGAAACACATGAGAGCGACTTGAACCTTTTTTCGGTCGTGTCTAGAAGGGAACCCCAGACCCGCGAAAGATCTCGCGAGAGCAAACATTTTAACCCAACACACGATCTTTTTCCAACCCTAACCAAGTCCTTCTTGTTTATAAACCACCTCACATTTTACCTATAGCGTTGTCGTGTTATACAACGTGCTTAGTTTATACAACATGCACATTGATCCAACAAGCACAAGTCTCGCGAGATTTTCGCAAATCAATGGCTCCCTTCGAGATTCAGCGTGCTTTGAAGCAGAGTCTCGTCTTCATTTTTATTTCGGAGCGGAGTGAGACCTCTTTTGTGCTCTTCCTGACTGTGCTGTGCACCGCCTCCTCCCATTGGCTCCTCCGCGGTGTCTGCGACGCAGCGTGTAGTTCCGCCCAGAGTCACATCGAAATACTAGTTGAGGCAGAGGAAGCGGCAGGAAGGAGGAGCAGTGTGTACTGTATACTTGAATATACATTTTAACGTTAATATTCAACAATATAACTGGAGAGAAATTGACTGGGACCAACCGGACACTTGTTTTACCGACGAGGTGAGTTTTACATCCGCGTTTTCGCGGTATAATTTTCCCATTTACCATTTACAGATGTGCCCGATGCCACAGGAGATTATCTCAGCTCGCTGGATTTCCCAACCTGTTCACCTTGCTGTCTGTGTATCGCCTCGTTTCTTAGAAGAATGAAGGCAGGCGTTAGAAACAACATTGTTGTACTAGAGTTAATTAAAACAGACGTTAAAACACCGGGGCAACCAACGGATGTAGCTACGTTACTTCACTGAGCGAAGCGGCTTCACTTAGAAAACCTGCAGCTCAAATGAAATGAGTTCATCTCTGCTCCTCTCAACAGTAATGCGACATAACGGCTGTTTTCACACCGTATCTTCGTTTTGTCAGTGCTGAACGTGTTAATAGTAGTTTGTTCCCTGTTTCAATCTGTACCTGCTAAATCATAACTTAGGTTCCAGCTATTTTTAATAAAACGAGGCCTGTCACGATGCATTACATTATCAGTTACCGAGCTAAAACATCTAAAAACGTTAGCTTAACCGCTATAGCTTGATGAATGTAGTCAATGTAATGTAATACAGAGTTCACACCTAAAATCCATGTACGAACAGAAATTAACGATTTATATACTAATGACAACAGGTTAGGTTATAAACTAATTGTTTAGTATCATAATACAAGTTGAAGCCTACAAATGCGTGTACTAGAGAAAAATTAACGTGATTTCCAGTTAGAATTTCATTTGAGCAGGACACATTTAACGCTAGCTAACCCCCATCAAAGCTGTGAGTGTGTTGAATGTGTGGCTTCTTGCTTTCTCCCATGATGTCTGTCACTGGAGATAATACTCTTCATTCTGCACATTTCTCCAAACGCTGTCTGAGTCTAGACTTGGCAGATCCTCCATAATCAATCAGACCAATCACAATGATATCATAATAATGTAGATGCAGGTGTTACACACCATTCAGACTCCACTTGATGGATGACAATGTCACTGGTGGCTATGCGAAGGTCACACAGGTGGGAAGTGTAAGAGAGTGGGCATCAGGTGTTTCCCTTTACTAAAAATAACCTCTGTCATTTTGGGATGTATTTTGAAAGGACGGTGTGTTCTGCAGTTTCCCAGTAAAATGTCAAGAACAGTGGGGATATTAAAGTAATTTTAGTTACAGGAGATTTAAAAATACCATGAAGTAGAAGGTCATTATAACCTTTGTATTAAGTACCACAGATATACTATATGTATATTAAAGCCTTAATTCTGTTCTCTAATAAACTGATCTTTAGTGTGATATTGATTCATGGCAATAGGGTTAAATTCAGGTGTTCTATCTCCCACAATGCCCTCAACCAGTGTCACATGGTCAGAAAGGCTTGAATGGAGCTTACACAACAAGCAACAACCAGGCGTTTGTTGTCACTCACAACACTGTTGCTAAAGACTGTTGGTAAGACTCGAAAGGCCAGTAGATAACAAACTATAGTATTAACAGAAAATGTCTTTCTGTAAGCTGATCTGTAAACTAGGCTTTTGTTTTCAAGGAGCAGATAGTGGGTAGTTGAGTGAAGTTTATTGCCATATCGTTGAAATCAGTCTGCTCCTGGTTGATCATTACATTGAATACCTACTGCCTAACTAATGGGAGTGTCATAAGTTGTTTATTAAGCCACATTCTGTACGGGAGATCTTAAAGATCCCAAGGAAGTGTGTCCATCTGGTGTTTCTAGGCTCTGATTATTAACCCACACTGACATAAAAAAAAATTAAATCGGCTTTATGTGCTTTATTATAACACTTTGTTTTAAAGCTGTTACTTCTGTTCTCATTCTTCTCAACTATGGAGGAATTACAACTTCCACAACTGCCTGTAGAAATTAAACAAACTTACCTTAGGATTCAGAGTAAAAACAACCGCAGCACAATGCAACTGTACTGTACTTTATATTGCACTAATACTGTAAGTGAATGATATAATGTCATTTCAATATGTCGGTATCAAGAAACGACACGATTAAGGTGCCTTTCAGTGTGGATTACAATTTGCACATAATTTATTATGGGGATTACAGAGTACAAAAAAAGTGAGAAATACTCTGGTGTAGGAGAGGATTTCTTGCAGGGATGAATGTCAGGGAATAACACTCACTGGAGAGATGGAGACAGTAATTAAGCCACTGTGCTGACAGCCAGTCTGCCTTGTGTTCACTCTCACCTCAGCATTACTGTGTCTATAGGCTTGCCAACCCTGCAGGGCAAAACATAACCTGTGCCAGACTTGGACATTTACTGTGACTTCTTGTCCTAATTGGAATAATAATATTAACTCAGATCTCAGCACGTCTTAGTCACGTTTTGTTGTTGCCTTTCAGTCATCTTGTCCCAACTAAGACTGTTTCTGAAACATTCATAGCCAACAGGATGATGTTCACATCATATTGTGTGTCGGTTTCTCAGCCTGACCCTCCTGGAGCTCTGCTGGTGTGTTTTTGTAACTGAAGTGCATCTGTAATTTAAGCTGTACCGGGCCTAGAGTTACAGCACCAACTCTGCACAGCCGCTTCAAGCTTTTAGACTGAAAACAGCTGATGCATACACATCAGCTGTTTTTTTGGTTGCACACAAACTTCTTGAATTTCCCTTGACCTCTGCCGAAAAGCTTATTCAGACATCTATCACCTTTATCCCTGCTCCATCATTCTTTCTGCAGTGATGGACTTGTGGATAAATATACTAATAGCAAACAAAACAAACGACAAAACACCAGAGATGGTTGCTAGCAACAGGTTTACGTGAGGTTGCAGCAGTGTCCATTTCACACATTTTTCAGACACTCTTATCTGCTGGATCACACCCCTGCTGGAGGGCGGGTTCTGTCTGACTCCATTTTCTTTATCAGCATCAGCAGTATCAGCAGGTGGTGATGAGGAGAAGCAGAGCACAGGTGGTAAGCTTGTTGATTCAAAGTGTTGGATACAAGCCAAGCTGGACCTCTGGACACCCCAGACTGTCCTTCAGTGTTGCTCGTCAATAAGGATCATATATTTTAAGAACCTTCCCCTATACACCTACACATATACAGTATACTTACTGCACAAAGTGTGCTACATCAAGCCTCAGTTCCCCATTTTCTTTCTCTGGGGGTCATCATTTGATTTCCTCTTCCTTTGTCGAATTAAGAGAGACTATGGAGTGTTGGAGGGATGTCATATTTTTTAGGCCAAACAGGAAGTTGCATAGCCGAACCTATCTCCATTGTGCTCACTGCTGGAGAAAGGTCTGGCTGGCGCTACGCATTGTCATTCTGCTGTAGGGGGAAAATGCTCTGGCTTGTTTGTATTTCTCTACACCAATCATAGTCATGTTAGGCAGTGCTACATCACTGCAGAATAAAAGGTTACAGCTATTAGCTATTACAGCAAGCTACCAAGAGGTTAATTTTCTATTTAATCTTGTAGGTTGCTATCTCTGAGGTTGTTGTTTCTTGGGGACTTTGAAAACAACGATAGCAGACACTGCAATGCTGACTGACACAAGTCATCCAATGGCAGGCTTATATCCACAGATTGTATCTAGAAAGTCAGACTAGCATTGCTCTGGTTCCTTCCACAAAAAGCCAATGGATTTTTTCCACTGGATTTTGTATTAGTGCAGAAAGTAAGGTCTGTGAGGAACAAAAGTTTATGATGTGCACATTTAAATCAACAGGATAATCTTCACAAAAAACATTGCTTTTATGGGTTTTGAATCATGAATGCAGTTGGCAGAAGTAAAAAGCTAATGCTAGGCCATAAGCGAGCTACACCATGGTTGGGAGACTCAGCGTCACCACCACAATGAACACAACATTAAAATCTCTTAAGCTTGTGTTAACCACAGGTCTTATTTCAAGCAAATAACAAAAATCCTATTGACTTCAAGATGATGGAACCCAAGGTGCTAATACCCTAACTCGGTGTGGGATTTTAGGATTCTATTCCCACTGAAAAATCTCATTGTGTTCTTCTCATTGTGTTCATGAATATGTGTGTGTGACAGAGATGGGAAGAAATGAAAGAGGATGTTCCAGTTCTTCACTGAGACAAATCCCAGTTTGTCATAGATACAAATAAGCCAGGCACACACTCACCACACAGTAGGCTCTCTTAAACTCAAACATGTAAGCAGCACACAGCTTTATTTACAGTGTCTCATGATAGGCTGCGTGCAGCTTGAATCATTTCATACACGGCTTGGTTTAATGGTCTAGGGAGCACCTCGGAAAGTTAAATGCTTTAGTGGTTGTGACTGAGCAAATGGCAGATACAGTGCCCTGGTGGTTTGAAGATCCTCCCCTCAGGCTGTGTTCCTGCTAGAAACAGTTCAGACAGAGATGATTCGTAAATAGCCAATTTGACGTGGGGGGGACTGGGTCCCTGGTGAGTATGTGTAGCTCAGTGTGAGTCATGACGTGTTAAACACATTTATGCTTTTGATGCATTTGAGGAAGAGAAATAATTGTCCATGCCTTTTCATGACTCACTGATATCTTATTACTGCATTGAAAGTTAAGGATAACTGCTCAGAGCCTCCTAAGAGCCAATTGGGAGCTATGCTGACTGGTAAAGCAGTCCACATTGCGTTGGTTGTCGTGATGAGAAGAGAATGACTTTATGTAAATGATGGTGAAAAAGGTCATTCGATTTCAGCGGCGCCACCAGCTGAGCTGAGGATGGCTCAGAGAGGGGGGGCCCCGTGGTTGCCAAGGACACCGCCGACCTCCACAGTGAGCATTCGCAGAGGAAGGCGCCAGAGGAGCCACCTCTGTGTTTCTGTGGGAGATTGAGTTGTCAGTAATCAGTCATTGTGACAGCCAAGCTGACCACATGGATAACTCTATTAGCAGAGTCTGTGTTCCTGTGAGGCAACAGGCCTCTTAGCACTGATTCAGACAGAGAAACAGGCTGATACATGTTCTGATTCAAAGACCTCCGTGTGTTCACAGGCAGAGGTCTTTACTATCTCTGGGCACAAGGCTTCTCATGTCCCTGTGCTGCTGTGTTAATGTTTTATAGAAGCACTTTCTAATGTTTCCCCTCAGCTTGTTCAACTGATTCTGTGGGTGTGTGTAAGATTGTGAGTGTGTGTGATATTGTGTGTATTTGTGTGAGAGCTAGTGGCCTGGCTACACAGATGGTCTCACTGCTGCTTCCACAGCTGCCCTTCGGCCAGTCTGACCGCGGTCTATAGATCCTGCGGAGCCTCCAGCAGGACTCTGCTGTTCTGGAAACTCTGCCTGTTCACTTGAGCCAGCTGGGACACAGGACACACACACACACACGCTCAGCACACACAGCATCCCCCTCGCACTTTGTCTTTCTCTGGGCTGTCTGCTCAAGTGAGCATGGCAGAGGAAATCCCCACAGACTGAGCGGCAGCTAGCCTAGCGTGGCGGAGTAGGGGCAGGTACTCTGTTAGCAGCACTGAGTGCAGGGCCGACAGGCCTGGCCATTCACTCTTATTTATAGCCAGATATCAGGATGAGCTCCGACTCATTCAGACGGGCTCACACACCTCTCTGACCTATCACAGCAGATTTATCAAGACTCATTTGCCTCATGGTGCCCCTACTTAGTCGTGATGATATTTTTCTCCCTTTTACCTCATCCTCCCTCCACGCCTTCCTTTGTATAAGACCTGTCTATGCTAGTGTGTATTGATTTATTGATGATGTGTGTCGTGTAGCTACAGCTATCTGTATTGAAATTCTCTTATTTGTCTGTTTATCATCGTTTGAAGGGATCAGCTGTGGCAGCACCTTGCAGGGTATTATGTGCAGTGAAAAGAAAGATGAAAAACATCATATATGAGTGTCTGTGTGCATGTGTGTATGCGCATGTGTGTATGAGAGCGTGTGAGAGCACAGACTGAATATATTGTATACTGCCATTGTTCACACCCCTTTAGAACCTGTAATGTAGACCCAGTAATGTCTTGTTGTTGGACCGGATAATATCTCATGGTGTAGGTTTTTGTTCATTTATTTAAAAATGAATAATATTTCAATTGCTCCAGCTGCACTTCTGATAGCTTTGTCCTGATAAATTACATAAGAACAGTTAATGGGAAAATTTGACACTTTTCATGTGTCCATCCAGTCAATGTAGATGGTAATTGTAGTCAAGGAAGCATTAAATTCTTAAGTTCATGCTTTATTGACCCTTTTCACGACAGCCATATTGTCATGAAATTGTGGGCAAACAGGTGCTATCATTGATACTAATTAAAGTTTTGCTCCATTTTGTGTTGCAGAGCCTTTCCAGTGAGTTAATGTACCAACAACACCAACACCCTGACCTGAATGGAACAGAACTTTAATAACACCTGTGTCTGCCCTAGTATTTCATGTCAGAATGGTTACTGTGAAAAAGGTCTATTGACCGACTGAGTTCTCTTGCTCGTGGAGCTGTGCTGGCAGTACCAACATGTACAAGGATGTATTGCACATGAGTTTCCGATCCCCATGTTGCCTTGTATCACCATCCTTGCATTTAACTATTATTTTGTTCACCATGCCATAGCGTTAGGTGGCAAAATCACTCATACAAGGATGCCCCCTGCCATACAGGGGTGCAGTCTAGAAATCCACGTTGAAATAGCATGTGATTTTTACTTGCATCCAGTGACATCATTGAATGCAGGAAGAACAAAAGATTTGGCAGCATTAGAATTTTGACTCTGGGTCAATATAGCACACACTGGGGAATTTATAGCAACACATTTATCTTAAACACTGACTGGAAATATATATAAAAAGTGCCAAATGTTCACACTTGTGCAGGTCTTTTCACTTCTACACAGGCTCTGCTCAGGTTAAAATTGGGTGGAACTATATTGGGAATTAGCCTACCTGAAGTCACCATGTACTGTAAGAAATTTTATGGTGTAACGGGAGAATAATAAATTCATTTGGTGTTTAGGTCTGAAATGACTCCGATATGTCTGGGCAACCTTAATAAAAGTGTAAAACTGTCTAAGCAGGCTAAATAAGTCAAAACACCTCTACCATAGCCTTTTTTTGGTTTAATTAGATGGCATTCAGACAGTTAAAAAATGCAATATGAGCAAATTCAGGGCATTAAGAGTTAATTTTGGATGTCATTACTTTGCAAATTTTATTTTATTGTATTGTCCAGTCTTAGATTGTAGTCAAAGGAGGAGGAGGGGTTGGGGGGCAAGAGGACATGTCTAAGTCAAAACACATTGGGTGCTTTTCATTATGCTAACTTATGCCTCCTCACGTCCTCTCTCCTCCCGTGACCCAGAAATCTTTCCCCCTCTGCCATCATGGAGGGTCTTCCAGTCCCTTAAATACACAGGCGAGGAGAGAGGAGGCCTCTGGAGGAGCCTAGAGCAAGGAAGCACAGGTGTATCCTATGCAAAAGTCTTTTATCAAGTGGCATGATTTGTAAATGCCATACGCAAATAAGTAGAGTCACTTAAGACTGACACTATGGAACCAAGGATTTCTCATTTGACAGCTTTGATGCCTCCATCCTTGTGTCTCTTCCTCGCATGTCTCTCTCACATCCTTGCTGGGAGGAGCTAAGACATAAGGAAGAGATGAAAGTGAGTGAAGCGAGGGGACACATTAGCATAAAGGAAAACACTGACTGACTCATAAGTCTCTCTTAAAACTGATACGCAGCTCATTGTGGGGACCACTTCTTTACTTAAACATGAAGCCCAAAATAGATGCCTGCGTAACTCTGTGTGGCTATACTGTATAGTACAATGTACTGAGCAGGGTGGAACATAGGAGGGCTGACTCACATCCCAGCTGCCCTCACACACAAGGCCTTACATACCATACACATACAAAATTCATAACTGCTACATACACTTCCTTGTCTGACAGAGGCCTAATGGAGTTTCCAGATTGCTGGTCTGAGACATCACTTCGCCAGTGGAAAATATTGCTGTTGGTCTCTGGGTCTGTATTAGTGCAGTAAATTTAGCGTGTGGCTGGAAGTTATGACAAATAATTTTAAGAACCATAGCACTGTATTTGGGAAGTCAGCTAGCTGTCCTCTGAGAATCTCTCACTGTGTGTGTTTTCATATGAGAGATGAAGCATGTTGATCATGCCAATAGATATATGGTTATAAATCAATACAGCCAGATGCTGCTCTTTAATCTCATAAGGCCATTAGCAGATAAAGTGGCCCCTCTAGGAGTAATTCTTTAAAAGCCCTCAGAGAGTAATGAGAGGGGTCTTGTAGGATTAGAGCTTTGTATGAGTGTATTTTCTACTCTGAGTGTGTCTACTAGGGATGCCACAGTGAGGAAATTATTCCACTGGTTAATAAACTGTGACAAAATGTGCCTTGCCAATTATACCAGACATTTTACAAGAAAAGTTATTTCTCATTACTTTGATATCAAACATTAGATATTTAAATCCTCCCCTTACTTTGAACAAAATGACTGTTGTGAAGGTTGGTTCATTAGATTTGAGTTCCCAGGTATATCGGACATCCTCCACAATGACCCAACAAGTGTAGCTGATGTCGACAGGCGAGTTGTAAAGTAACGCTTACGTTAAGCAGAAGTCAGTTGTAATGTTAGCTCCTTCAGGGATAGACACTAATATTTCTTTAAATACTGACCCTTTGGGTTTGGTGGGTTTGGTGGTAAATTTTTGGTGGCCCAAATGTAAACAATGTGGTCTTTCTTTTTTTTTTAAAGGATATTTTTTGGGCTTTTTTGCCTTTATTGATAGTGACAGCTGAAGGTATGACAGGAAAGGGGGGTGAAGAGAGAGGGGATGACATGCAGCAAATGAGCTGCAGGCGGGATTTGAACCGGCGGCCGCTGCAGAGGACTAACAACCTCAATATATGGTGCACACACCCTACCGACTGAGCTATAGGGGCGAACAATGTGGTCTTTCTGATGACAAAAACAAGCTAGACATCTTGGCTAATTGAGAAAACTAGCAGCACACACTGTACAGATTACATCATTAGATGCATCATACTCAAGCCAATTAAACTCCTGCTTCCACTTACTCCTACTTCATTGGTATTTTGTTTTTTCATAGTCCACCTTGTATTTCTGGTTCCTCTCTAAGGATGACGTTTGCAGTTTGAGTAGGCTTTGTAAATCCAGTCTTCACTGAAAACTGGATGCACCGCTCAACCAGCCAGAGACCGGAACCAGACAGTTTTTAGCGTGATCGGCCCTGACCGGTGATCAGCCGGTCAGTGTCACATATCCAATTCTGTGCCTGTCATTGTCACACACGTGTTCTGCACGATGGTCACGTCATGCACGCAGCAGACAAACTGACAGTGACTGACACACCCACCACAGCGCTGATCACAGCTACACACACTCAGACACATGCTTGCATGAAGTTGGTGTTAGCGACAGATTCCGAGAATAGGATAAAGAGAAGACAGACAGTCTACAACGAAACAGAGCAGCTGACAATGTTGCAGAACAGCTGTAAACTTTGTAGCTCTTCAGGCTAATGTTAGCCAGCAGCAGACTGCTGTTCACATTAGGACAGTTAAAATCTCACCTCCTGTTCTGGATGAAGAATAAACAACCTGTATTGATGTGTCTCCTAAAACATTTTCTCATCCAGACTAGTTTAACTTCTGCATCTGTTTTTGTCACGGCAAAATTTTACTGAAGCAAACTGTTGCACCGCATCAGTCTCCAGTTTGTTTACATCTGCTTCCACATGAGATCACGTTAAATCGGGTCCGGCGAAATCCCACGAGATTCCATGATTCTCGCGATTCTTAATCTTAATATAAAAATATAATAAGGTCTGGCTGTAAACTGGAGGACTTTGGAGAAAATGTAAAATAGTATTTAATGAATATTTAATAGTCAGTGTTTTAGTGTGAACATCCAATTTAATTTTTACAAGAAAACTGGCGAAAATGTTTGTGAATGCTGTAAGCTATAGTTCTTAGAGACACTGAAAATTGGAATTGGCCTAATATATGGTTAGCTAGTCGGCAAAGAGTGCGGTCGGCTATTTTCGTAGGCTTTTGAACTAAAAGGCATGATGCATTCAGGATGTTTGTGAACCTGTAACGTGTTGGCTTGTAGTGTGTCATCCGATTCAGTATTAACAACATACTTAGCATTTTATGAATTGCAGTTTTTTATGTGACAAATGAGGGCACCGAAACCAAAAAAGCAATTAAATGGATTTCATATCTATAATAAAACAAAAGCATAATGACGGTGGGGATGGTGGGCAACTAATATAAAAGGTGTAACACCTACCACTGTGGCAAGCCTAGTGTAGACACTGCTTTTAGTTATTTGAGATTGTATGTGTGTGCTGTATGTGGAGATTATTGTGCCTATTTTTATGGATGTCTGTGAGTGCAACAGCGGCTCTCCCCAATCCTGCGTAAGTATCGAGGTCATGGTTTTGGCATGTGTAGAGGGGGGCCCCCTTTTTTGGCAGGCAGGTCAGTGCAGTGGCTGCTACGTGCCAATCTGTGTCTTTGCTGATGAACCAGGCTTTTCCTCCCAGACATACGCACAAAAAATTCAAGTGATGGATGACCAGTTCAGGATTTCCTCTATAAAAAGATGCAATCGTATGGTTCATTAGACACGTTTTGAAGAGACAATGATGTACTCTCTATGAATAAATATCAAGACCCAGAAGACAAGGTCACAAGTCTCCTCCCATACACAAATGCCATTGGATGTGTGTATGTCTTATACTTTCACAGCAGCACTTGCAATATGGTCTCTGTGTGTGTAATATCCCATGTCCCTTCTGAGTACAACCTCTACAACATTTTTATCACCTACATTCTGAGTTATGGCTGGCCGTAGGCTCAAGATATTAAATGTGGAAGTGACTGAGTGGGTCTGCTTTGAGATTCAGAGGGGATGAGCCAATTATAGTAATGCTGTATTTAGCATTTATTAGACCTTTTTAATCCAGGATGGATCAAACAAGGAGGTCGGTATTTGAGGAGGAAGATTTGTTTCTCTTATTAACCGTCTTAAAATAACTTCTCTGACAGATTGAGTTGCTTATCTTACATTCCCTTTTTGCTTTGTCATCTATTCAGCGGTGATGTGCATATATCTACGTCCTTTATGTGGGCTTACACCTGAGCAGGATCATGTCTCAAAGCTGCCTAATCCATTGTTTTCAGCTTGGTTGAAAAGCCAGAGGTGGGTGTTGTTCCACATTTTGAAGTTGGATATTGGATAAGAATAGACCATTTTGATAGAATCATGACAGAAAAAGACATCAGAGGAGATGTCTCATCATAGTTTTTGTTATATTTTCAAAAGAAGACAAAAAAAATGTTCCGTCAGCTTGTATCAGGAGAATCATATAAGCTGTAAGGCAGATGATGGGGCCTCGGGAGAGCAAGCTGTCATTTAATTAAGTAGACATGAAGCATGGGGAGCTGTGTGTGAGTGTGAGTGTGCTCGTTCATCTGTGCGTGTTTGCTGACAGTATCAGCAGGGGATGTTCTGCACTATAGGTCAACTTTTCCATGACAGAGAACAAAAGAGCAAACTCCAGATCAGATTCTTTTCTTGCCTCAAGAATAGAACAGAATAAAAATTCAACTATCTTTTCTATCACCCAGGTTCTTTATTGACCTGACAAGAGGGGGTGGTGGCTAAAATGCCAAACAAATGGATTTCCTTCTTCTAATTCTCTTACCAAACTGCCCAGGTTAGGGCAATAATCTGGAACTGAGCCTTGTCACAGTCCATTAGCTTTACTCCGGCGGGATTGCTACCTCCGCAGAACTGTAAACACAGACTTGGCCTTGTTACGAAAAAGTTGGAAAAGAAATTTCTAGTAACGCTCCCCTGGATGGAAAAGTCTCCCTGTCTAAGAGCAAGACGTCACCACACTGGTGACTGTGCAGGGATAAGTTGTTTCCACTTGTTTGTAGCCCTGACAGCAAAACACTCCTGCACACAAAGGCGGGCAGGCGTAGAAGTTGGGCCGTTGGCAGGAGGGTAGTATCTCTGGAATTTGTGCCGGCCTATTTTCTGTTGTGATGTGAAGCCTGGTGAAGTGCTGACTACAGATTGGGGCTCCAGTTGAGGACAGACATGCTTGTGTTCCTCTGTGATAGGAACTGTCATTACAATAATTTGGTTCCCGCAGAAAGCAGACAGGCAGATGACACTAATTCCTATCGCTGGAAATGAGTTGGTAATTGTGATTGTTGGCTGTGTCCTGGATCTTTTGATGGTCGCAGCCCATTAAGGTGTGTCCTTCAGTGGCTTGGAAGGCTAGGCTAAATCTGCTCTTTTGCTCTAACCGTCTAGAATCAGTCTAGAATCAGTGCAAACATGTTCATATGGATGGTTTTGTCAGCTTTTAACATCTGAAACAGTTCATGATAGGGCAATATGATGAAAAATGTCCAAATGGCCCGCTTCAGCCCAACAACCAGGAATTGCTGATATATTCTTGCAGGTGCTCTCTCCCAGTTTTCCAGTTTGCTATATTATGTTTGCTAGGTTCAATAAATAACCCAAATAAACTCACAGAATGTCAAGAAATAAAATATTGTCACTAGTGCTGTCAAGTGATTAAAATATTTAATCACATGAGTGTCTGAAGTTAATTATGATTAATCACAAAATAATCACACATCTCTTTTGTTCAAAATTTTTCAAGTGTTTAAAGTGTAATTCAAATGTAGCGGTATTAAATAAAATACATTGACCAAAAACAATGAGAAATATTCAGATTTAAAATTTCAACACCACAGAACAGGCAGTAGTTTAGTAAAAGGTCGCTGTTTATATACATTCATCCATTTATTTATTTATTTAGTATTATTATTGTTAATAATGGTTTATTTCTTTAATAAAATATTGTCCTCTGAGGACCTCGCCTATATTCAGCTCAGTCTATATAATGATTAAAAGATACAGAGATATTCATGTTTTTGTATTAAGGCAGCTCTCATCAGTGAGGATGTTTTAGACCACAGCAGACAGCAAACTGCACACTGACACACACCAAGGTGATGAAAAGGAGAGACAGAGTCTGGACTCTTCGTCATGACTTACAATAATGCAGCGCAGTGACAAACATTTTGTGGAGGAGACGAGCAGCCAGTTTGGCCTGTGCAGCGACAGATATTTTAATCTGTAGAGTTTAAACCACAGAACTGCACAGTAACATCAGGATTCATCATCTATAAAGTTTTTATATCGGTCAGTACTTCACACACTCGCTCGCCCTCCCTCACTCCTCTCTGCAGCTCGTCTCTCCTCCCCCGCTGTTACAATCAATTAGCATGAAGTAGTTAAGTATTTAAAAGAACACAAATCTGACTTGGAGTAAAAAATAATGCACCACAGAAGTGTATGTTAATAGTATGATTTTTTTTTTTTTTTTTTTAGATTCTTTTTGGGGCTTTTTGCCTTTATTAACATAGGACAGCTGAAGATATGACAGGAAAGGGGGAGAGAGGGGATGACACGCAGGTGGGAATTGAACCAGCAGCCACTGCAGAGGACTGATAGCCTCAACACATGATGCACACACCCTACCAACTGAGCTATATGGGCACCCCAATAGTATGATTCATGATCATAAATAGATTTCATATCAAGTTGACACATCTGTCTATATTGACATGCTTTCTCCCCCTCTCTCTCTGCTGTGGGTCAGCTTTTTTTCTTGACTTTTACTTCATTTCAATCCATCAGGACTTGCTCATATCCCTCCTCCTGTAATTCTGTTTCTTTGCACTGAGCCAGTTGCCTAAATAGACAAGCCTGTTAACATTGTCGGGTGACAGAAGCTCGCGTCTTCGCCTCTGTGAGCTAATTCGTTTCCAGCTGGTGATTCAAACTATGAGTCAGGCCAATATAACAGACCATGCATCAATCACGCATTAAAAAAATTAGTGGCGCTAAAAGGAATTTGCGTTGGCACATTATTAACGTGTTAACTTTGACAGCCCTAACTGTCACAACTACTTTCCCTATTAATCTGAAAAAAGCTGCACACGTTCTAAATTCAACTTTCTCTCTTTTAAAGAACTGAGAAATAATTGTTTTGATAACTCATTTTCCTTTAACTAGTTCTACAACTCAGTAGCCATCATCAACTCTGCCATCATCAACTCAAATAAGTCCTTAATTCTCTGTGGCTGATGTGAAAATATTCTGGCTGCAAGGGCTGTTTTTCTCTCACTAGTTCTTCAGCTCAGTGGGTGTGTACTTTGCTGCTGAATGAGTGTCACTGAGCAGCAGCTGTCACTCGTTCTTTGGAGGAAGACCAATACATTAACAAAATAAAATACTAAAAAATATCCAAATAGCCAACCAGCAATCAACTGCACTAGTGACTGATAGCCATTATATTCATCCAGTTGTGCAACCCCAGAAGTTAGTGTAGAAAACCATGGTAAACTGGGCCAAGTTTGTAGTATTTAGTTCAGTGTGTTACAGACAACTGGCAAAAATTCCCCAGTTAACGGTATGTAAAATATACTTTATGTAATTTCTAGGTTTCTAGGAGAAACAGTGGAGGTTATACTCTGCTTCTGGGCAACAGAAGGCATATTTGGGAAAGGCGTTGTTGGCCCTTCATGATATTATCCGTCTAGAAATAGGCCAGCTCATCAATGCTCTGTCTGAACCATCTCCATAGATCTGCAGAGGCTCAGGAGTCATAATGTGGTGTCAGTGTGGCCATGATGTCAAGGAGGAATAAACGATGACCACTGTTTTTTCTATGTATGATGCTATAGTCAAGTGATTGATTTGTCTCCTATGGAAAACTACCACAGAATTTTTCGTACTTCATGGTCAAACTACTTCCACACTAAGTCAACAGAAATACATGGTTTTGTGTAAAAAAAAAAAAAAAAATTAACACACATCAAATAAGCCACTTTCTCAGAACTGGTAAAAACTTGCTGTCAGAGAGAGAAACCAAAACATTCATCTAAATTTATGCAAGTCTGAGCCTGTTTTCAAGCAAGAAATCCTTTTGCATACCACAGAAGATATCCATCAAGGGATTGTGCCTGTAAATATTAATACATATAATAAATAAACCATAATGTTTTTGAATTAATAAATTGTTCATCTGTGTAATGTGGCAAAACACATAGATGCACATATACAGTGATTGTAGACACTCTCCTTACTCTGTAACTGTATAGTTTTGACTGTATTTCCATTGCATTAGACGTGACCTGTTTGTACTGTATTTTTCTATATCACCATCAAGCATAAGCCCTTTTTAATCTCACTGACAATTTTTTTTATATTTTTTATGTGAAAGACTGAGTTTAATAGCAAGCACAACCTTTCACCACAATTTCACCACCTTTGCTGTAAACCTCTCTTACTATAGAGGGTGACAATGTGTGGACAGTGAAAGGTTTCTGTTATCACCATGGCAATACACCTGATGGCTGAGTCAGGGTCTCCATAGAGACCCTGAGGTGGGTTAATATGAGGTTACTGTGCTGACATTCACTGTGGTCAACCTGAGGCCAAAGAGGTCAAAGTCATAGCACAGCCATGATGTGAATGATAATGACAAGAAGTAAATCTGAATTCATGGTTGCCATGGTGATAAAGAGCAAAGAGGCCTAATTGAAGGGGCTAATAAAGGGAGGGGTCAGCATCACAGCTGGGCTCTCAGTCGTCCATCATGCATCTTGCCCAGACCTCCTGACGGCCCAAGGTGAGATGGAGATGGATAGACAAAGACAGGGAGAGAGTGCGTAGAGTGGAGGGGGAGAGGAAGATATGGGAGGGAGGAAAAGCGGGAGGAGGAGCAGGGGATGTGTTCATCGATCTCTCAGCGCCGTCTGCTGACATGGCAGCTACAGGACTCCTTTTTGTTGGCAGAGACACGTATATCTACAGTAGGTGTTTTGGCACACGCGTCCGTGTCCACACATACATGCATCCTGGCACCTGCATGCGGCTCAGTGTTAAGGTAAAGGCACATCCTCTCTCTTCTTCCAGCCATAGAGACAGGATGATGTGTGTGAGGTAGGAGAGACCGGTGCTTGCCAGCATGTGAGGAGAGAGGGAGGGATGCTAAATAAGTTTAATAAGTCTATTTATTAAACTGACAGATTTCAACATGCCTTTGCTGTAATTGTATCTGAATTAAAAACTTCCCGGTCTCCCGGAGGCAGCGCTGACACTATGCTAGAGTGACGACTGACCTTTGCTGCACAGAAAGGGCCTCATGTGGCTTTCCTCTGACACAGATTTGTTTCAGCTGCCATTTGTTCACCCAGTACAGGCCCCCATGTCCCTCGCTGCATGGCAATAGCGATAGCTATGTGCCATGTATACAGGCAAATAGACCTGAAAAACAGGCAAAGAAAATCATGTGTGACAGCCAGCATGTAATTTGCATGTTACTCATCTTCAAGCGAAAGAGCTGAGAGACACAGATTCTGATGTCGGGGAGACCATTTGTGAGAGTGATCCGGCACAACGGACACTCCTGCTGTCGAGGCAAGGGGGACATGTTCCACATCATCAGCTCCCTCAATCCCTTCCCACATCCTCATCCACATTAATGGTATGGTGTGAATATGGGACAAAGCCCGCAAGCTGCACAGATTGCAAATGGAGTTTCCCTCCTGTCATCTGGGGCAACTTCTGATTTTCTATTCCAATTACACTCAGCTTTGCTGTCATACCGAGACAGTCTGCATGGCTCATTTGAGTCCCAGTGATTGTCGGGGGTAAATGCTGCTCAAAGCACGTGTTTTGAGCTTCACTTGATCAAATCCTCTCATTTCTACCACTATCTATTCCCCTTGTCTCCTCGCCTCACATCTGTCCCTTGGGGCTAGCCCAGCTTAGAATAAACATCGGCAGCCAGCTTTGTCTCTATGGCAACAGCTGTGAATGCTGAACGGTAGAGCAGGCATGGAGTGGGTAGGTAGGACACGGTGGCGGTGGATTTTGCTAAATGGGATCTGATGTTCTTTCAGGTGATTTGAGTCAAGGTAGAGGGGGCTTGAGATCTGCTGGAGGCCCCCTAGGGGACACATCTTTCTTTCAAGTGGAAGAAGCACAGAAGGATGGGGGAGCACTGGTAGTTAGTTGCCCGGGTAACCTAGTGTAAGGGGTCAGTGGGGTTGGGCAGTGAAAGCCACCCAGTCAGTCTGTCAGTTGTTTTAAGCTCACCCTGACCCCGTCTCCCTTAACACCTTGATTACCCGGCTAGCCTGCTACAATTAAAGCGGCTTTCACCTCCCTCCCACTTTCTGTGACAGCCTGAGGAAGTGTTGGATTGATCCGGCCAATACGCTCAAGCATGCAGAGTATTTGTTTTTCTTTTTTCCTTGTTCACTTGTCTAAATATTATTTAGTTCCACCATTGAGCCGGATTTGTCAGCAGGGATTTTGCCGGGCATGTTTTCACTCCCCATGCTGCTGATGGCTGAGTACGTCCAACACTTGATGTTTCTACATTTTTTTCCTGACTGTTTTATGTAATTTGAGGATTGTGCACAGTTGTATCCATCTGCTTCCCTGGTTGTTCCCAAGCAAGGTGCAATCTGTTGCCAGAGCAGGACGACCCCTGACCCGATTCATGCGTCAACAGGCAGCTGTCTGTTCAGACCTTTGTCAGGCAATCAGAGGATGAAACTGCTGGTGACACAGACATGGCAAGACAACGTCATCATTGCCGGTACCTCCCGCTGTCAGTTCACTGTTAGAGCCATCACTAACCAACACTCAAGGTTATCTGATACCATCATCTCAAGGTCGTTCCACTGGGGTTGGCTCTGACTCAGGAAGTGATTATCGCCACTCCCTCATTTGGCTAGTCACCTGCCCAGTTGCCCTTACTTCATGTTTGTTTGTTAGCATTATGTGTAATGCAATCTTTTTGTATTAAGTCTGTTTGTGGTGCGGTGCAAGCAGCTTCGGCTTTGTCTTCCAGTTGTAAGCATTGACCTAGAAGAGGCAGAGGCTCCATCTGCTGTTATGTGCAACACGAGCCGCTCTCCTGGGCACAGCCTGGTAATTCAATACCACTTCTTGTCCTCACCTTGTGCAAACAGGCAAGGCCTAAGAGGTACTGTATCAGGAAAAGTGGGGGAGGGGCACATTTTGTCCAATTATTATGTGCAGGGACAAACGGCTGGTTTCAAGGGGAAAACAAATTATGTGGGCTTTAGAGCTTCTTGTTCAACCTGCCCTGATCCATCTTTATGTGTCTGCATGTTTGCACCATCTGTGTGGACTGGAAGTGTGACCTTTCCCTGAGAAGTGATAGAGAAAATGCCCTCTATTCCCTTCCCAACAAGCTCTTGTATCATTATATATGTATGAAATATATCAAGAAGACGAGGTACCCTGGAGAAGAGAGAAGTACTGTGAGGGCTGTACTTGTGACGTCACTACCTGCTGCCTCCTCCTTTCGCCCCATACTTAATCGATCTGTATCATATGGGTAGGCTTTGTTGTCATGAACTGTACCCAGTACTGGAAGGTAGTTGGTTGATAGATTAGTCGAATGATCGGTTAAGTTATTTACCAAACAGAACTCCCAAACATTTTTTCTTGTTCTTTTTATTAAATTTAAGAAATTGTTGTTAATTCTGTTTTATATCATTCTGAACTAGTAACTTCCAGTAATGGCATTCAGCTATACAAACGGAACAATGACTTTGACTTGCTCACCTTGGCCTATGAGAAATTGTGTTTTTACACAAATACACATTTTTATACACATTGAAGTCTTAACTATCCCCTCAGGACGTAAAAAAAGAATCAGTCTATTTCATTTTTATCAGTTGTCAAAAATACCAGGTGAAAGTACTAATAAAATGAGGCAAGTTGATATTTAATGAAATAAGCAAGAAATTCAGGTTTGAAAGATAGTCTTGTTACTTCAGTATGTTTTTGTTTATTTATGTCAAGTCAAGTTTATTTATAAAGCACATTAAAAACAACCGAGGCTGACCAAAGTGCTGTACAGTGAAATAAGGAATATAAGAAATACAAATGGTAAAAACAACAAGGGCAGCAGAAATGACATAAAAATGCCACCCAGACATGTCTCCACATGAATCATAGTTTAACCAGTTCAAAATTTAATATGATCCCAGAGGGGAATTGTTGTGCTGGCCAAGAGCAACATAGCAAGATACAGCACACAGGACAATACAAAAGTCAAAAGACAGTCAAACACATTTTTTCTGTTTTCATGCAACTTTAGGTCTGCTCAACATTCTCTACCCTGGTCATCTATGACCCCCCTCTTGCTGTGGCTCTACACCCACTGGTCCAAACCAGTGGTTCTCAAATAGGGGTCCAGGGAGCCCCAGGCATCCGTGGCACTCTGCCAAGGGGTCCGTGAAAGGTTTTCAGAAACATTCATTTAAATTATGACACAAAAAATATGTATTTATTACTGTATTTTTTACTAAATGCTCCATAGTTTAACAAATAATATTTTAGTTTTTACATCTAAAATCGTTCATAGTTTATGGTCCCCCCAAGGGGGGTACATTTTTCTTGGCCCAAATGTAAACTTGTGTAAAAACAATAGGCATTTTAACACAGCTTAACACAGCCCACCTTAATTGTGACACTGATGTTGTCCATTTCTCCCATCAGTTGTAATGGGGTGTTTCCTGAAGGCATTGTTTCTAATGAATGAGCTAGTTGAGGAAAGGGCAGTACATGATGTCTTTAAATGTGTCATATTTTAGCCACCTAAACTCCTGCTTCCATTCACTGTTAAAAATTTTGGTGCTGTTTAATTTCTTCATAGTCCACTTTTTGTGTTTCTGATTTTTCTGTAAGAATTGCATTAGTTTGAGTAGACTTGGTAAACCCATACTGTAGTAGCCCCGACATGTCAGTAGCTAGCTGGTGAGGATGACTATTTGCTGTTTTTGTAAAATGTTGAATTTTAAGGCACAAAGGAATCAAGATGACACTATGGGCATAAAACTTGGTGGTGACATGGAATATTTGGTGACCACAGAGGAACGTTTTAATTCCTCTGTGGTCACTTTTTAACTTTTTAATTAATCGCAATCAACAATCGCCAAATCGTACTTTAAATGCCACTGAAATGTGCACTACTTTGCTTTGTGCAATACAAGCCTTACACATTAATGTACAAAACATGACAACAACTCACTAAATGCTTCACCTTCTCAGACCGAAGAGGGTCACAGTGTCTGCGGGTAAAGGCCCCAGAGCTAACGTTAGCTGCCAGCCTGACACACAGTGTGGCTAACGTTAGCAGTGCTAGCAGCAGTAGTAGCAGCAGCAGCAGTTCCGCTTGCAGGTTTATGTTCGTGTATGTGCTTAATGTGGGCACGTTTCAAGTGAATATATTTTGTCACAGTCTACATTCATCTGTCCGACTTTGCTGATATAAACATCCGGTGTTGCCAGGTCGATTGGGGTATACGCGCTGGACGAGAGGGGCTGCCATCTGACAGTGTTGCAGCCCCGATTAGTGGCGTCTGGCTGCATAAAATCTTAGAGGCAACAGATAACTGGCATTGTGCATGAATGAAATATTGATAAATATTTTAAACAACTAGTATTTCTGGTGCCGACTAGCGTGGGTGTGAATGTTTAATCGTATAGTCGACTAATCATACGCGTCCCTAGTGGTTAGTGTTGAACCCTTGTTGAATCTAACAATCTCTAGCCTAACTCTAATAATCAGACTGCAATTCATTTTATGTACACACTAAGAGTGAAACACACTCTCTTGGTGTGTTTGTGTGTGTGTATGTTATGAGTATTCTGTGTTGACATGGTGCAAATATTTTTAATACAGCTCTAATGTCAATAATAATTGATAATAAAAAGCTTGTTAGTTGCAGCAAACAGAGGCACCATCAAAAATGATTCAGCTATAAATGATTGAATGATGAAATCAGACATCCTCTGTCACTTTTGAGGAATTTTATTCATCATTTTGAAAGGTACAAAGAAAGACAGACATGATTTATAGTGACATCTGCCTCGCCTTGAATGAACATGTTCATTGGTGCCAGCAATGCTATCTTATGCAATGCTCTCAGAATGTACAATGTTGCTTTCCTAACTTCTGATGCTTATTATCAGTGAGTAGAATATTTTCTATTTTTCTCCTTTGACAGAGTGGTTTACAGTGACGAGATAGGAAGATGGATGAGTTGCAGGATGTACAGCTGACTGAGATCAAGCCGCTGCTGACCAACAAGGTGAGTTGTGGTGGGGACAACAGGACAGTGACGAGCTGCCGCTGCAACAGGCACACAACTGTGCACCCAAACCAAAATGTACTGTAGAGCCACGCAAACACAAACTTAATAGACAGGCAGTGCACACTTAAAGCGAATGAGCACCCCATATGGCCCCAGCAGGCAAATACATACGCTAATACGCAAGGCATGCACACTCTGCAGTCCCGTTCATCAAAGTGAATTATTCATATCGGCTCGACTGTGGAGAGGGGAAAGAAAAGAAGGGAGAGAGCAAGTCAATAGAAAAAAAGGTTGTAGACAGAATGAGGCAAGAGAGAAGAAGAGAAGCGGAGTATATAACGTAAGATACTCCGAGTCAGAAAAGACCGTCAAGCAAGTACAAGAGAGATCAAAGGAGAAGCTATTTCTAAGAGCTTGAAAGATTCTAGCCAGCGAGCGACGCAAAAACAGAAGGCAGTATGCAGGAGAAAAAAAACTCAACGGCAGATCAAAGCACTTCCCATCCTCCTCTGTCCTTCCTCCTCTTCCTCCTCTTCCCTGCTCCATCTCAACAGCTGATTAGCTGATTAGAAAGAGGGTGTGTCTGTGGGTACACCAGAGTGTTTTGTTCTCCCCCCAGGCAGCTGTCACAGACAGTCAGGGGGGCATTGTGCCTCAGAGGAACAGTGAGTAGTGAAGGATCTTGTCTGAGGGAATTGCGTCACCTCAGTCGGGGGTCTAAAGATTTAACAGCAAGAGGATACTTCTCTGTGTAGGGTTGCATGCCACGTAAGGGAGATGTCCTGTGTGAGGTGACAGGGTAGAGAATATACATCATAAAGAATCATCTGAATGAATGATCCTGGCACTGACCTCTCACTCCACCTAGTGGCCAGCTCATCAAAAAGGCAGACCAGAAGCCTTGAAAGCAGACAGAGATAATGACGTGATAACAGTAATGATGGAGGACTCTCATTTTCTGTCTGATCCAGTGTAGAAGTGATGAAAACAGATCCTGATTTCCATACAGATATTATATCAATGATTACATTGTGGATGCAGCAAACAGTGCTGTCTGCACTAGTAAGATTACCATAACAACATAACAGTTTTAATGGCCTTCAGCAAAGGTCACAGATGTATGTGATTATAGTTAAACTTCAAAGTAGAGAATACATAAAAGGAAAAAAGCAAGAAGGAATAATTACAGAGTTTGTACTAAGTCCAAAAAGTTTGGAAAATGCTTAATTCTAACTGTAATGTTTTCAACATTCGCTATATCCTTGAATTTGAATACATTTCATGAAAAATGCTTGATTTAAAACATGATCTCATGTTTGATTTACAAAATCACCCTTGGAAACCACTTTTTTTTAAAATATTGAAATGAAACAATCCTGTCATTATATTTACTGTTGCCTCTGGGTGTCTCATATAAGACATGGAGTGGAAGTACATTAATTGACATGGGCACCAAAATGAAAACAGGGTGGTTTTTTTTAGTTCTATCCAGTATCGCAATTTAGATGTGATGATAAAGGCTTCAAAAGACTAGAAATATTTGGTTTAGGTGCCTTGAAAGTGCTCAAAAAGTGCTTGAAATTTCCCTTTAAAAAGCTGTAGGAACTCTGTTATTAATTCCTTGACTAGTGCAACAGTTGACATAACAACTAAAACACAAAAGGACAGTTGCATTGTAACTTTGACCAGCCAGATTACTTAATTCTTAATTACTAAAACTTGTTAAAACCTGTAAAACATGTTGAGGTAGCTGACCTTGTTGAAGGTGCTTTGTAAAGAGACCTCAAAATTTTAGCTCCTTTCTGTACTTTAATCACTTTTCTACAATACTTAGGCACCTGACCGGATTACAGTAATTGAATAATGGAGACTAGAAACATGTTTTTCCCATGATTTCTGCTGCACCACTATTTCAGCAGAAGAGGAAAGGGATGGCTTTATAGCCACCATCTGCCTCTACATTTGTAGGCACCCTACTGGTGTAGCCTACAACTGAATCCCCACAAGAATCTTCTCTGTTGCTGCTGCCCATTCTCGCTTCACTAACCATGTATTCTGTAGTCCCAGCCAAGAGAAGACTCTTTGTAAAAATGTGGCACCATTACTTAGCCTATATAATATTTGTAAAGAATTTAGTTGTTATGATATTAAAAGCTAAACTCATTTCACATACAATGTTGTGCGTACGTAAGTGTTAATGATGTTGATTGAATTTGTTTCCTAAAAATATGCGGTTTTGCAGTCATAACTTGCTGTGATCAGAAAATTGCCACAATTATGTATCCCAGTGTTAATCGATTGGCCCAAAGGATCCATAAACAGCCAAATGAAGTTTCACCCCATGATATTCAGAAATTGCAGCAGTTACCAGTAGACATTGCACCAGGCTCAGTTTAAATCTGTAACTTGCTGAGTTCTCTGCAATCTGAGCATAGTTCTCTTCTACGTGGATCCCGCCGCCAAAATGTTAAATCAAACTGATCTGACATGATTATTGTTTGTAGCATAATGACCAAATGTTTTGATGTAATTCTGACAAAATATATGGCTTAAATATAGAAATATGGCATCTATGAGCTCATGGTATATTTTAACTCTCCTCTTTAATTTATCTTGCAGAATGCACGCAACTTTCAAGATTTCGACTGCCAGGTGAGTGCTCCTTTCTGCTCCTACACTAAGTACTGTTCTGCCCATGGTTAGAGGAGGTGCTGTTATGTAGTGAAAGGGGGTTGGGGCATTTGGACATGGCCCCATCCTTTGACCCCTACAACTGAAGCCATTTGTTTGCTTGCCCTACATGTGAACGTCATTCCTCACAGGCGGATTCCAGTTTTACCTCACACCACATGCTAGTGGTGGTGTAGGTTTTTTTTTAGGATAAGTCAAGGAGGGCTATCCGCCACACTGGTCATTAACTTTTCAAGGTGGCATTTGAGTGCTTTTTTTGTCAAGTGCTTTTGAGTGCATCTGTGTGTCTGTGGGGGAAGGGGCAAAGAATTTTCTATCAAAATGATAAAAGAGCCGAAAACATTAGTTTCAGGTTTTCTTTGTTTTGAATGAATGTATACTGTATTTGTTTATATATACTGGCACATGTTTGTACTGATATGACAAACCAAAGCTCTGTCACATTTGTGTCATATTTGTTGTTGCAAGGGCAAGGTTTGGGATATGCATATAAAGAGGATTTAGGAGTTAGCATTGTGTTTGTTTGTTGTTCTAAACACAAAGGCTTCGGGAGTGACTGTGGTATCACACATGCTGGTGGCCATGTAAACATGAGTACATCTCACACAAATCTAAAAAATCAGTGAACTATTCTGGTAAATAATTCATGTGAGGATGGTATCAGTTTGGGTCTTTATTGCATATCAGCCCTTGTCACTCTCTATAGTCAAACCCTGTATTAAAAGAAAAATACAAAAAAATGAAAAAATCAATTGGTAGGGTTTGATGTTGTTAAAAAAAGTATGATACTAGTACCAATACCAGTACCCTTAAAGTGATACTGATACCAGTGGAGTACTTCATTTGATAGCCTGCCTTTTCTACTTTATTCAATACCCATCTTGTGAATGGAAACATACTTGAAATAATCAATTTTTAGTCACACGTCCAGTAAATCAAAGAATACTTGTGATGATTAGCTGTGAGGAGCAATACCAAACCTATAGACATTTTTTCTAGATCTGGATACCAAACAAATCAAACGCAGGAGTTGTTTTACTCAACAAGTTTTGATTCAAATTAGTACATGTTATTTTGGTTGATACCTTAAAAGTACTGAGTACCAATATCCATCCCTACCTAAGTGGAAGTGGATGTTTTGGAGTGGTATTTTTTTTTTTTTTTTTCAGTTTAAAATATAGAGGACAGGTTTGGTATAGCACTGATTCTAGAGATTTTTAACAGCATTATCAGACTTTACACTGTGTTTCATGTGGCACTAGGTGTCCTGTTTAAATATATTATGGTGTGTATTTCAAATTGAGGAAAATTAGTATTAAATTATATGTGTAGGGATGGTTCTTTTGTCTTTGTTATTGTGATGGATGTAGGTGATCTTTACTGTACCAGTAAATGTCAAGAAGAGGTATACAGGTGCAGTGCTTTCAGTAAATGTGTGATTGCGTTGCAGAAACCATGCTTGCCTTTTCACAGTAAGCATTTCAACCATAGTCAGGTCTTTTTATGTGATAATATGAGGATAATTACTGTTCAAGCAAAATGGGTTATTGTCCTTGAGCGGGCTGTGTTCCAGATCTTTTTCTTTGATGGTGGTTTCTTTGCAGAGGGAATGGGATTGCTGGCCCTCCACCTCTATGCTACGCAATTGGCTTTTTCTCAAGGATCCTCTTGCATGAGGATTGACTTCCCACAGGCAAATACTCTGCTGTGTTTCATGAGCATCGTGGCTGCAAAGGGTTAAACCTTTCATCCCTCTCTCACTTTCTGCAGTCACGGCTGCTTCCAGCATCCCACCAGTGCTAAATATAGCTGCTGCAGGCAGGGGAGAGCACGTTAGCTGGAGCAGGCATGCTGCATGCTCCCCAGCATCCTCTCCTGTTTGCATTGTCACTAGTACATTAACATTCATAAAATGCTGGACTCACTCATATTTTCAGTGTGATTTCTTTCTACCCATCCTCTTGAGATTCAGTCCAGGTCCTGCAGTTGTACTTTCAAGAACAAAATGTACCAGGATTTGTCTCAGTGGTACTGAGGTAGACTTGAGTGTATTTGACCTTATTTCCATGGCAGCCATTTTGACCTCACACAGTAACGTTCTCAATGAAGTATTAAGACAAATCCTCATACTGATCATTCTTAGAATGAATGCTATTTGGTTGTCTTCCATATTATTATTATTATTAGTATCATTATTATTATTACAAGTTAAAATGTCTGCTGTGAAAGGGGCCTGTTGTCAAATTATAAATAGTACATGAATTTAAAGGGCTGGAAGAAAGTATAGTTTTCTTTATGAATTTGTACTTTAGAATTCATAGAAATTAAAATGTTTTCTTTTCTTTTATAAGCCATAAGGGCAGAAATTCTGAGAAAAGCAGCATTAGCTAGCTTATTAGCAATTTAGCTAGCTCAGTATCAAGGATAAATTGTGGCAGCAAGCTATATTTAATAGCATTTGTTTGAAATTCTTTTCAGTGGAAAACATATGAAGTAGAAGATATTCTATTCTACTGCTATTTTAGCCTTCTGCATTTTTGTGTGCAAGTGTACAACAAGACTGGTTTGAGGTGGACTGATAAAATGCTATGTTTAAGTCAGAGTTCCTGGTCATTTCCCAGGTGAAATCCCCAACTTCTGACCTCCAAATGTAAACCAAAAACATGCCTGACCATGACAAACTGATGTTTCTTTGGCAAGTGTAGACAGAGTTGAACCCTTAGCAGCACAGCACAGTACCTGACTACCACCACCACATGCAGTACAAAGCATTAGCAGCAGACTTTCCCATGAATACAGTCTATGTGTGGTGGGGGAGGGGTCCACACCGCTGCACCATCACTCTAAGCAGCCAATGTGACATTCCAGCAGCTGGAGGACAAATCCAGCTGCTCTCCTCTCTTCCTGCTACTATGACTCCTACTATAGGCAGTCCACAGGTACTGCAACAGTCATGCCAGAACCCTGCAAGTATAGAACCCTGTGCACCTGCATGAGGTAGGTGGTGGTGGTGATGAGGTGAGGTCAGAGAAAAGATCCAACAGGGCGTGGTGCTGCAGTCTCGTGTTCCTTATGATGTCCTGCTTACGCCACTGAGAAGTTAGGAGGGGAGGAAGGTGTGAGTCAGCCTCCTCCACTCATGGGACACTGCTGTGCATTAAAGTGCATACTTGAGAACACTTCATGGGCGTGGAAATGGCTGACTGTACACTTTAAAAATAGATTATGGTTGATGGTTGCTGTTGAGATGGTTTCCAAGAAATCCAAAAGCATGCAATGTTTTAGTTTAGATTTGAAACAATTAGTTGATCAAAAGAAAATAAATTATCAACTATTTTGCTAATTGCTAAATAATTTCAGTCATTTTTTTCCAGTAAAAATGGCAAACATTTGCTGGTTCCAGCTTCTTATTTGTAAGGGTTTGCTGCTTTTCTTTGCCATTTGTGATACCAAATGAAGAGTTTCAGGGCTTTGGGGTGTTGGTTGGACAAAATAAACAATTTGCTTATTGTGATGAGCATTTTTCACAATTTCTAGGCATTTTATGGACTAAATGACAAGGGATATAAATGGTTGATCATTAAATTTTATTAAGAATTTAATTTTAGAATTTAACCAATTTAGATAGATGGATAGATTTAATCGACAACATAAGTTTTGTGGACCATTTCTCCAGAGCTCACAGGTTTTCTAACAGTTTGGTTTGGTCTGCCTCGTTAGTGCAGAAATGACAGTAATTGTGCCCCATTTGACACAATTTCATTTGGCAGAGACATTTATTGAAGTCAGACAGGCAGACAAGAGCAGTCATTTTGAGCTAGAGCCTTTATTTTATTCCCTTCATTTAAATTGTTTGTGCTTCATGAATTTGTTTCAAATAACTTGTGCTGCTAGAATTGTTAGAAAAATCTAGTGTTAATGTCTTCAATTACCAGTCTTGAGAAATGTACAAAATGCGCATGCCTATAAGAAACTAATCACTTATTTGTGAAATTAATCAGCAGATTAATCAATAATGAAAATAGTCATTAACTAGAGCCCAATTTTAGTTCATTGTCTATTTTTACCATTATTAATTATTTTTGTTTGTTCCAGACAGTCTACTCATTATCATTTATTAGGCTGAATATTTATATGATCTTCTTGACCTTGTACCATTTCAGCACAAAGACTAGAAGAAGCTGCCTTCTTTGTTTCTTAGACAAATGGCTGCCAAGTCTTGTCTTTGGCTTTTTAAATGGTCACTGACTCATTACGAGCAGCAGAGGGCGCCATAAGCCTTCTGAATGTTTGGCTGAAGGGCTGTGTTTTGTTTTAATGTGTTTTTTGGTTGCTGTGCTTTTCCTGTTCTTGATTGTCCTCAGTGTCCCAAGGAGAGGCTTTATAGTCACAGAAACACAGGGTATTGCACAGATGTTGCTCAGTCACCACCAAGAGGATAAAATTGTCATGTGGTGTATCATGTCACATCATGTGATGGATAGTTTAATACAAGATGTTACACAAAATGATTCAACATGTTTTTCCTGAATTTAATAAGTTGGGCGTGTAGAAATCAAACCTTAAAATTCTGCAAACCTCTGCACTGAGCAGAGCTCTGCAGAGCAGCACATCACCAAGTGCTGAATGACTCCTCAGACTGCAGTGTCCCACTGAGGCATAGAATGAAACGTACTATCTGACACAAGAGGCACCTGCTCTGTCGAGGAAAGGGTACAGATCATGTCACACACATCATCTCCATGAGCTTATGTGACCAGTCATATGTCAAGTCAATTCAGTTTATGGCACATTTAGAAACAACAGGAGCTGAGCAAAGGGCTTTCCAGTTGAGGCAGGTGGGATAGTATATGCCTCAACACAGATGAAAATAAATACAACAATACAATAACAGCAAAAATACAAAGAAGGCAAGAAATACCTTAATACAATATCACAGAAAAGAGGCTAAAAGATCATATGTGCATTATAATCTGGCATAAATGATAGTATGATGCATACTATTAGTCACAGTCTGAATGCAGTCTGGCTTGAAATGACTGAAGATGGAACAAAAAGAATTAATGCGGTGGAAAATAAATTGCTAAAGGAAATAAAATATCAGATATGCTCCCCTCTTATTGCATCATATGTCCAGTCTGCACATGAACTTTTTATTTTTTGAAATGTACATACACTACATGTGTGTCAGTGGCACCCTCTGTAGGTTAGGACAGGGAAACCTTTAGAGGAGAAACAGCGCTTCACAACCAAACATACTACTACCTTGACCAACCAATGAAACACCTCTCATCTTTGTGATCCCACCCACTCTGTGCTTTGGAAGTGTGCCATTGGCTGCACGGAGCTGCCTGTCTCCAACAAAGTCGTGACACCCTGCCCTGCTTGCAGCTGTGCAGACAGAGGAGAGTAGAAAAGGAGAGATCAATAAACTATGTGGATCAAATAACTCAGAGGCAGGTTGAGGGGAAATAGATCCTCTCATGTAGGGTTGTGAATGGTGAATAAAAATAGTATCTCCTAGTGGGTTTATTTTCTGGCAACTGTGAAATATAATGAGGGTTATCTTTTGAATATCAATACGGAAATGACTACTAAGATTTACAAGAAGATTTTGCGGTATGAGCCAACGTTTGCAGGGAGGCTGTGTGTCAGACTGTTGCATTTTACGCTAGTCCTGCAGAGTGACTCACCTTTGCAATTAGAAGTCATTAACAGATCTGATTATGATATGAATGCTGAGATATTTTCTTATTTCAGTAAGGTGAAGAAGTTAAAGTGAATCTGTAGATAAGTGTTGGTAAATCTCATTGTAGAGCAGCCATTTTGCTGATGCAGCCCAGGGCGAGCTGTCAAAGTCAGCCCCTCTCCTCTCCTCTCCTCTCCTCTCCTCTCCTCTCCTCTCCTCTCCTCTCTTTATCAGTATCGCTGAGTGACGTCAGCAGCCTGCCCATTTTTTTCCAGGACTGCCTCTCTCTGCATCTTTTGCACCCCATCACCCCTCTTCTTCTACACACACATCCCACCCCCTCCTCTCCTCCATTCTCCTCCAAGCCCCACCCTCTCTCTCTACCCACCTGACCCTCCGTAGTCCAATTAGATGCACTGGTGACTGGATGTATGGACGCGCTGTGACTACCAAGCACAAACTGCAGTCTCACTCTCCTCCCCCTCTGTCTCTTTTTCCTGCTCTCTTTCCCACCTCTTGTCTCTGTCTCTCTCTTCTTGTCTTCTCTCTGCATCGTCTCCACCCCTCCCCTCATCTGCTTTCATTCAGATTATTTACCCATCTCCTCCTCACTCCCTCTCTGCTGTGTCTTTCTCCTCCCTCTCTTCCTTGCCGCTCGCTGCTGCTGTTAGCCGCCTCACCCTTTACATCCCTCCCTTCCTACCAAACAGCGCTCCCTCCCTCCTCCTTCTCCTCCTCCTCCTCCTCCTTTTTGGAGATCTTCAAAGCTGACCAGCACACACTCGCACATAGCATAACACACTCCTCTCCTGCGTGGGAAAAACATGTCAGCTATTCTGGACCTGGACCAGATTGCATGCTCTGGGAACGGAGTGGTGAGTGACAAATGCATCTTGCCTTGACACACCTGGCTGGGTGGTTGCAGCAGGGGGTTCTGGTTCAGATTAGTCTGTAGGGGGGCGGGTGGAGGTTGTTGTACGGTCTCCCCAGAAAAGGCAGTGTGACAGCAGCTGGCTCTGGAAAGGGGAAAAGCTGGTGGGGGTCTTTCCTGGCTTTCTTGTCACCACTTACAGCAGACGGCTGAGACTTTGGGCTATTTCTCTCCGGACAGCTGCTTGTGTGGGCTGATCATTTGTTTAGTGTGTGTGTGTGTGTGTGTGTGTGTGTGCGCGCGTGCCTACAGGTCACAGAGTGCCCATGTGTGCAGTCTAAATGTGCATTTTAATGTGTTGATATGAAAGATGCCTGTGTGGAGTTCCTACTCAAGTGTCTCTGAGTCTGCAAAAGCCACAAGCAGAGGATGTGTACGTGCCTGCCAGCATGTGGGTGTCCATCAATATGGTGCATGTTTCTGTGTACTTTAGTGTTTGTCCACAACTGCAGGGATGCGTGTTTTGCCTGGTGAATGGTGGATGGTGCAGCATTGTCTTCTGTTATCCCTGAGAACAGGCAGGGAGGTCATTCACCCCCATGTACAATGTAGCAGCAACACACCGAGACCACTCTAGCGACTTCTCCTTCCCTCCCCTGCAGAGACCTTGAGTTTGTAGTTTCAACCCACTGCTTTGATGACACACACGCCCTGTACATGTGCGGCAGGTGGGGAGGGCTGTGTTTGTGTCAAAGGAGAGCAGGGTGGCATGATCCCACTGGAGAACACGGATGTGTGTCTGCATATGTTCTCATGTGTAAACTAAAGTCATTTGCTGGCTGTTCTTGCCCCGTAATGCTGCTCTCAGAGGTGATTGATGCCCTTCATGGCAGGGCAGGGAAAATTGGGAGGAGGAGGGGGAGGCGCGATTGATAAAGGAGGGATTGCGGGAAGAGAACAGCATGACATACTGCTCTGCTTTTTTCACCTCACCCCACGTCTTTCTCCCTTCGTTCATGGGACCAAAATCCAGCTGCCCCCTACTTGTCCCAGACGACCTCCTGAACCTCTCCTCAAGTACAAACACCTACTCAGTATTACTGTCTCACCTACAACACCCCTAAACATCCACACATCCACATTGTCAAACTACTAGCCACCACAAATGAGGAGAAGGGGGTTGCTGCCATTGCAGTGCTCTCCCTCTTTTTCCCCTCCAGCTGTCCAGGCTATCAGCCCCACCCTGTGTCTGTTTTCTTGAAATACACATGAATCCATACATGTTTGGGTTATATATGAGCTCTCCCTGAGATCAATACAGCTTTCAAACTATGCCACAAGCCAAATTGTTAAATAAAAGGTCCCTTACTCCCTTTCCACAGCCCTTTTCTCCTTGATTCTCCACCCTTGTTTGTGCCAGGACATGGCTGGAAAGGCATGATAAATTTAAGCGCTGCGCCCCTTCTGTTTTACGGCACACCCTTGTGTTAGTCATACAGGACTCCCTCTGTCTTCTCTCCTGTCTCTGTCACACTGTCCCTGCTTGCTTTCACGCTCTATTTCCTCCCATCCACTCCTAGACTCTCTCTGTCTCTTCTTCTATCTATCTATCTATCTCATCTTCATTCTCTGTTTCCCCCTCTATGTTCCCGTCACCATTTTCATTTCCTATCACAGGCGGGGCATACACGCCTGCTTTTTCTGGCACATGGACAGTACATGGACATGACAGAAGGGAGGCATTTGAACAAGTGTTTTTGCTTCAGTCCTTATAGCAAGGCCCCTCTTTCTACGCTGTGTGTCCTTGACTCCGTCCTTGTCTAAAACGAAAATTCTGCAGCAGCAACACAGGCATGGAGACTCCCCTTTACCTAGTCTATAACAGGTTGTTCTGTTCTGCCCTCTCCACGAGGCCGAGGTTGCAGAATCATTCCATTATCTGTGAAAAGGCCTCCGATGAGTTCAAGGCTTCTTGTCAGCAGGAGAGTTACTTCAGGATTCATGCCATCTCAGAAGAGAGATATATAACACTGTCGCACACAGTCAGCGTTGTGTTGCTTTCGTGTGCAGTAGTTGTCATGTTTTGTGCGACAGGCTAATCTCTGTAGCAACACCCACACAAATGAAGATCTCTCATTCCATTGCTGACAGGATGAGTAGTTTCTCTCCTGTGTTGCTGTGTCCATTACAGATTGCAGATGCAAATGACTGCAGCCTTGTCCTTGAGAATTAACCTTCATTTCCTCTGAGGAGACAGTGTGACACATATCCATCAGCTAAGTGTCTGCAGTGGGAATGCTGGAGGAGAAACAGCAGTGTGCACAGTCACAGTCACGCTCCCCCTGTGTCTGTCAGCCATAACCTGTATCTCATCCGCCAAGGCTTACTCTCTTTATTATTGATGACCGGTGGGCCTTCAGACCAGGCGAGTGCTGTGCCCCGCCCGCCGCTCAGGGTCTGTGCAGTACAAACACACACACACATACACGTAGCTAAATCTTTGCACACCATTGTATGCAGCACCACGTCATCCTGACCTTGGGAAGTGTGTATCTTTCTGCGGGTGTGATGCAAAATAATGCTGTGATTCTGAGGGATGTCCGGACACTGGCATTGTCACTTCCTGTATATTTTATTGCTTCCCATTATGTCACTTCCTACAGCCTTTCCGAATCTCATTAACACTCATGTCACACTTCCTTACTGGTTTTGCGGTGTCATCTTTTAACCTATCCCACATTGATCTTAGTAACATAACAGGGTCTTCCAGTCAAATAGAGTGTCAGCTGCAATCACCCTTAAGCCGTTTATTGTGTAGTTTTTGTGTGTTCTTGTAGAAAGCACTGTGAAGTACTGACATGGGGCTTCCTCGTGTTCAACAGAGACAGATATTCAAAAGGAAACGATGAAGCTGGTGTGAGCTTTTTTAATGGGTTTAATGGGCAAAGATGTTCATTTTTGCAGAGTCACACTTGTGAAAGCACTGCGAGCCTTGGATAAAAAGACTGCTTTCCAGACCGCCCTCAGTGCTTTGTTTGTCCAAGGGTACAGGGGATGTGTGGTCGAAGAGGTGCATGCTCTGCATCCGCAATTTGAGATAGAGCCCAAATGTTGTGTTAGTCGCTGTGTGTTTGCTTATGTATGTGTCCGTATGTGTCTCCTGTATCAAATTTTTGTGAATGAAATCATCACTGTGTTAAATCTCTGTTCAAGCGTTGATGTAGATTGCATTTTTTTCACTTCCCTTGTTCATATGTGTCTAGTTTATCAGTCAGTATGGCATAAACACTTTATTAAACTGAAATTGTAACTTTATGTCTGTTGTGGGATTCACATGGATAACCTGCTTTGTGCGTGGCTGAGATAATGTTCATATAAAGTGAAAAAGCCCACACACCGCATAATTAATATTCCACTGCTTAAAGCATAAAGCTTCCTGTGAATAAAACAACACTAAAATTAATGTATATTACTGATTAATATTTCCTGTGTAGCCACAGCTTTATGTGCTATAGCTTGTGCCTCCATGCCAAAGAACTCCATTATGGTTTAGAAATGATTAAAAATACTTAGAAGAGCCATTGATTCATTTCCATTTGATGATATTCTGTAATTTCAAATAACATGGACAGCACAACAACAATAATACTAACAATTTTGACACAAATCTATGGCTGCATAAGTGATAGACTGGTTAATCGGTCAGCTGATTAATCTGGCCGATTATCTGGCATTTTAAGATAATCGACATCAGCCAATTGCTGCTCAAAGATAATGGACAGAAAGTGTCTGTAGACGCATCAGCAGACAGCCTTGTCAGAGTGGCAGTTGTGGAATGACATTAGTCTTCACCCTTGTGAATTCTGAGAAGGTGGTGAAAAATTTAGTGTGAAACCATGTATTAAAACTGTCACTGTTCTGCTATAGGCTGAACCTTTGCTCAAAAGTCCTCAGTCACTAGCATCTTTTCTAAAATTTAACACATTTGTCCTGAATGACAACAAATCTAATCCAAAGCCGTTATTGACTAACATTAAATATATATTATGTTATAATGTATAGAGTAATGCAGTTGAATGACATCACTTCTGATATAATGTATTCCACTTTCTCTCAAATACCACATCACATTTTGAAATATAGGCATCAGCCATCGAAAAACCCATATTAGTAAACCGCTAGTCCACCTGAACTCTAGTCTGCATTTTCTATGCCTCTAATGATATGTTGTGCAGAAGTTACTGAGCGTGCTGGAGGATATTGTTCTATATGTTGCTAGTTCATCATAATGAAGGCAAATGTAGCAGTATGACTCTTTTATTTGTCTTTAATAGTTTTTGGATGATTCTGTAGTTCTGAGGTAAGACCTATATAAGGCTTTAGCTGCAAACACAGAATCATTGTTTTTTTCAGTCAGAATTCTCCTTTAAATTAGAATTGTTTCTGTACAAGTATTGGAAAATAACCCCGATTGAATACATAAAGCATAAAGCAGGACCCTGCAACTCTGCAGCAGCGTCCTGTATGCCTTTTTCTGCCAGGATGGCAAAGTAATGTTGGTAAGGACTGGTATTCATCATTTGCTGAAAAGATATTAGAGTCAGTATTAGGAATGAAAAAAGGTATTGAAACATCTTTTTTGCTTTACATGTGACAACAGTGGCCATGCCACAGACAAATATGTCATCAAAGTTGTTGAATATTAAGTCTTGTGTGCAGACTTTTTACATACACCATATATTGTTTCATCTGTCCTGAACACTCTTGTCTTCTCCCTGCCTGCAGGAGCATGACATTGAGACTCCCCATGGCGTTCTCCATGTGACAATGAGAGGTGTTCCCAAGGGCAACAGACCCGTCATCCTCACCTATCACGACATCGGCCTCAACCGTAAGTCAGCCAAAAATAGACTCATCAATGCACAATGTCCTGGACGTGATGAGACTGTTTTAATTTAGCATCTGCACCTGATGGTCACACTGAGGTCCCAGACAGACTTTAAACTCCTGAACTCTCACAAACTCTGTTTGCAACTTTCTAGACAAGTCGTGCTTCAACACTCTTTTCAACTATGAGGACATGCAGGAGATCACGCAGCACTTTGCCGTGGTGCACGTGGACGCGCCTGGCCAGCAGGAGGGTGCACCTCCCTTCCCTAGTGGGTGGGTGTCAGACTGGCTTTACATGCACTGATGAATGGGAACACATTTATTTTCTGTGCCGCATTCAGTTCATTTCGTTTGAATGTAAAGTGGACCAGTAGTTCATTTACTAATGGAGGCACATTCATGGTCCAGCCAATTAGCTGAAAAGTGTTTGAGTGTTTAAATTTATGAACACACTATCTCAAGAAAAGCTTAAATCGAAGGCAACTGGACTCTCTGGATCTCTTTGAAGACGTTTTGCCTCTCATCCAAGAAGCTTCATCAGTTCATGCCTGTCAGACTAACTCAGACTAGGCACGAACTGATGAAGCTTCAAAGACATAAAAACAAGTCCAGTTGCCTTTGATTTAATCTTTTTTTGAGATTACAATGACCCGGATGAATAAGAACATTCATGGATATGATAAACGCAGTTTTTCTGATTAATTCAAACAACCATACATGTGTTTCATCTCCAGTTATCGCTACCCAACCATGGACGAGTTGGCTGAAATGCTGCCATCTGTAATGACTCAGCTCAAGTGAGTGTCGATAGCTGATCAATGATAATGTGCATAAATTGACAGTTCATCTCCAGTCCCATAGTAACCGGTGATTTCTCTGCAGGGTCAACAGCGTGATCGGCATTGGCGTGGGAGCAGGAGCGTACATCCTCACCCGTTTTGCAGTGAGTCCTCATCAGGACCAGAGTGTCTACACTTTCAACTCTTTATTTTTCTGATGTTATTCCCCCCACAAAGTATTTTTTTTGTGTGTGTCCTCTATGTCTCGCCTGCAATAATTGAAGCTTTTCAGGCCACACAGCTTGTTACATTACTGAACATTAAAGCCTCCCATCCAGCCCACACAGGGCATAAGGTTTCTCCACAGTCTGCTGCATATGCTGCCATTCTCCAGATGATGAATCACCTTGGTGATTCTCTCCTTTTCAGTTGCTTTCATCTTGTTTCCACACTGAACGCAACGAAGCTAAAATAAGCATGATCTGTGTACAATAGAGCAGAAAGAGCTAGAAGTGACAGAGAGGAGCGAGGGAGCGCTGAAAGATGAATAATGAAAAGAGAGGATGGTGGTCAGGGGGTAAAAAGGGAAGGTGTTGGGATTAGAGAGAGAGCCTGCTCTTGTTTAGAATTAATGAAGAAAATTGATTCTGAAATGCATTTTCTTTAACTGCCTTGGAACAAAATGTGTTTACCCTTGATAGATTTATAGCAGCTGTTGCTGCATTGCATTTGCATCGTGTTGAAAGCAGCATCCGCAGTATTCCCTCAGCACTGAGCGAGATGGATCTTAGATTTCCCCAGACATCCCTTCTCTGTCTTCAGGCTATTCCAAAACTGCACCCCTTAATTTAGAAACCGAGAATTTCATCCATTGTTTAATGTCTTCATTTAAACACACAGCGTGCTTCACTTTTCATCATGTTAGAGAAAACTGCAGCGGTTTGATCCTGTATCTTCACTGCTGAGGGAATACATACAACCTTGGGCAAAAATTATGAACTTCATTCTCTCGTTGTGAAGTTATTGCTATGCAGAGAACAATTCCTTTAGTTCAGAGGTTCTCATCTTTTTTCTCAGCCAAGGACCCCTTACAAGATATGAAATATACCAGGAACCTTCTCATGTATGTCCCTTGACATAACCTACTTTTTGCACATTTTTCTACATGCATACATGGTGAAAGAACAACACAAAAGAAATGTAGAGAGACCCAGTTCCTACCACTAATGGATGACATGTACTTGACTGGCGGGAGGAAGATTCATATATTTATAAATATTTATCAAGAGTTATAGAAAATATTATACTAGAATGGAATCTATGAACTGTTTTCAATTTAAACAATTAAATATTTTTTGTTGAACTATGAAGCATTTCATAATTAAGAATTTAAAAAATAAATAAATATTATAATGAATGCATCTGAAAATCACTGATTTAGTTGCCTGGATCACTGAATCTTGTCAAGACTAAACCACACTAGGTGTGCACAAAAGTGAAAACTGAGAACTGTAAGAACACCACAGCACCCGAAAGATGGCACCCATGCTCATACAGTTACACCTTTGAGTTGGCACTGACATGTGTCTGTTCCTTCACAGCTGAACAACCCCACCCTGGTCGAGGGGCTCGTTCTGATCAATGTCGACCCATGTGCTGAAGGCTGGATTGACTGGGCAGCTTCAAAGGTCAGTATTGTCATTGCATCATGAACCTAGAAGGTCCTCTGTGGTCCGTATGCTCTGCAACACAGAGCTACTGCTTAAATCATTAATAAGCCATTTCAGTTCAGTTTCCAGCCTTTTAAGCCTTTTTGTTAGGTTGTTATTAATGAATGCATTTTGCAGTTCAACCACTCTCCTTGATCCTCTCTACCCTAATTATTATTTTAAGCTTACCATTTTATGTTATTTAGTCCATGCACTTTATTCTAGTCTATTTTATATGATGGAAGAAGTAAATAAGATTACTATTACCCAGCCACCGTTTATACCATTGATATACTTAGAAAAAGTTAAAACATACATTTTTTTTCCCTGGCTAGAAGTGTTGGAGTTAAAGCTGGGGCAGGCAGTTTATTTTTGGTGTTATCTGGCAAAAAACCCACAGTAATCTTTCAGTATATTATAACTGAAGTGGTCTGAGACAAAGCTAGACTTCTGCTCCTCCTCTCGGCTCTGTTTTCAGGCTTAAGAAATGACATGGTTCTCATTCCCAGGTTGTCAAGTACCAATGCTTTCGATTGGTGCTTCCCAACCCAAAGCATCAGTAATTGATGACCTGGGAATGAGACTGAACAATGAACTTCCTTTCTCCACAATCACTTACTGCACCTTTAATGGCACCAACAAGGGCTGTGATCCTTTGTTGTTTGGCTGCAGTTTTTGGGTTAAAGGCACTTCAAAGTTAATCAAAACTCAGATTTTACTGGACTAACTTGTCAGAGCACTTCTCATGTTAATTCATTTAGATTTGTTTCATTTGGAGTGGACTAATTTGCTTTAAGTACAGGACACAAGCTGAGTCACAGCATTGTAGTGTACTACAGTAATTTAATACTGTGAACACTGCTGTGGGTACTGTACACATTCATGGAGTCAGGCAGACCTTTATATAAGTTTTGTACCATATGGATTAAAAACAACACACTTTATCTGTTCTCATGTTATTATTTGGCTCAAGATAGCAAAAGTATATAAAAGATTATTGGATAGTGACAGTAGTGATGAGACAGGAAATGAGAGACAGAGAGTGTGACGTTGATCAGAGCTGCATGGCTTGAATCAAGCCACTAAGGTTGCATTTATAATGGTATGCATCTTAATTGCTACTATATGTCGCCAGGATGCCACATCCGTCACGATTTCTAAAACTTAAACTTGGCTTCTCTGTATAATTGCCTCATTTTTTAAATGTCAAAGTCAAATATATATACAGACACAGGCATAGTTATACAGCCATAACCATAAGATTCTGAAGTAAACTGTTAGTCATAACTGGATGTCTCTCCTCTTGTCTGCAGCTGTCTGGATGGACCAGTAATTTAGTGGATATCGTCATGGCTCACCACTTCAGCACCGTGAGTCCTTTTTGCAGTACATTACTCACCCTCTGCTTTTTTTTCTTCATGTTGACCTTTTTCATTGACAGTGTGAAACAGTAACTGAACCTCAGGAGGCTTTTCTTGATTTCCCTCGATACCTTTACCTCATAAAGCAGTCATTTACTAATTATTCTCCTTCTGTCCTCCTGCATATGCAGACTGCTAGACTGTGACATATGGAGTACAGACTCAGTTTAATACCTGACGGTGCTGAAGCTTAACTGAACTGAGCATATAAATCCCACAGCTTGTTTGGATGGCTAATGCAAATTTAAAAATCTCCCTGTACATTTAGTACACATTACTTTCATGTACTTTAGATGGGATGTGCCTCTTTATTTCACTCTAGTTCTTTATGGCTCAAAACATCTTTCTCATTTTTTTTTCACTCTGTTCTTTTTACCAGGATGAGCTGACAGAGAACCAGGAGCTGATCCAGACCTACCGCCTCCACATTGCCCAAGACATCAACCAGGACAACCTGGCCCTCTTCTGTGGCTCCTACCAATAGTATGATGCAACACATTTGTATACAGTATGCATTAAAGGGATAGCTCAGATTATATGTAGTGGGCTTTCATGAGGTACTTATCGATAGCCAGTGTACAGTAGCGGTTGCAATTACTCCAGTTTGGAAAAGCAGTAGGACTACTGGTGTAGGAAGCTAAGCAATGTAGGGCTGTGGACAGGGTCAGCAACAAAATGTATTTTAGCTACTTCAAAATATCAATACCAGTTTAAGTATATGCTATACTTAAAATATTGTCACTCCTTTACATTACCATTAGACAGCTTTTTCCAACGGGAGACTGTCATTATGTAAGCCAAATATTGCTTTCTCCTAAGCAATTACATTCCTAAAGAAAAAAAAGAAAAAAGAAAAAAAGGAGTTGTCAGTCTACTCCTGCCTCACTTGGTTAGTTTGTTTTGTCTTATTGAGTGACGCCTGTGAATTCAAACTATCCTGACACTGAAGTCTCACAATAACACAAATTAAATAACAGATCAAGGCAACAGGTGATCAACAGCTTGGTGTTCTGCAATGTAAAATTCCTGACTTTGCCAAAGGTGTCTGGTTGATTTTGGCTTATCCAAAATCACAGCAGTTTCCCATTGGAAAATACTGGTACTCCTCTCTGCTTCTCCAAACTGGGGATGTGCTGACTGCCATCTACTGTAGGTAATACATTGACTCTCAATAAATACCTTATACAACCCCACTTCAAATATTCTGAACTATCACTTTAACATTTTTTGTAAGCAGTTTCTAACATTTGTTGGTACAGATAAGGGAAATTCTTCTTCCAGTATCAGACCTTGCAGTTAGCCAGACCTAAACACAAACAAGGGTATAATATTAAATTATGAGCTGTACAGGAAATTAGGATTTCTTGCCAAGTCACCTGACATTGTAGCCAGATCACTCCACTAACTCATAATCTGTATCCCTGCACCAGCCGTCGGGACCTGGAGATCGAAAGGCCAATTGTAGGTCTGAATGAGGACACAGTCAACACACTAACGTAGGTTTAGAGATGATACAAATAAACATCTGTCTGAGTGCACAGTTTTGAGAATATTATATATATAATTATATATATAATATACAGCTCATCTTTTTCCTGTCTAGGTGCCCTGCGTTGCTGGTGGTTGGTGACACATCACCTGCCGTTGAAGCTGTGGTGAGTTCATCATCTCTGTAACCTAAGAAGCTGTTTGAAAAGTTTGCAGTTAAGTTCAGTATGAACTTCTCATTTTTGTTTCAGGTGGAGTGCAATTCCAGGTTAAATCCAACCAAGACCACACTGCTAAAGGTGAAGCTTTTTGTAATACACTTGTTGAATGAATGAATAAAATATTCAAATTTTGACTCTGTAAAGAATTTGTTAATGAGACTGTTCATTTTCTCTTAGATGGCTGATTGTGGAGGCTTGCCCCAAGTAGTGCAGGTGGGTTTTTTTGTTTGTGGAGACACACATCCATGTTTTCTAGCAGATTTCTTGTCTAAATTATCTTTTAACTTTAATCTTTCATCTGTTCACAGCCAGGGAAACTTGCTGAGGCCTTCAAGTACTTTGTACAGGGAATGGGCTACAGTAAGTAATCATGCTCACTTGTCGTTTGCTTCTTGTGGTCAGTGATAAAAAAAAAACAAAAAAAAACATCAAAATATAAAATGATACTGGTTCAAACTGGCTGACTCTGAATGTCCGAGAGTTGTTTACTTGCTGAGCTGACGTGGTTGTGGTAAAGGTGTGCTCTTCACTGAATTTCCTGTTGACGTGAGTGCAATGACAAAAGTTACTTAAATGAGAATTGTTTTCACTGCTGTCTGCAGTGAGCCTGTTGCTGAAGCACCCCTGCCGATGGGGTTTGGACTGCAGCCAACAGTGCATGAAAAGACACAGTTTTTTGTCATCCTGGTCACGAAGAGGCAGCCCAAGCGGCTGGGTGAATGCTAACGCCATTTCCTCTCTGCTCTTTGCAGTGTGTGGCCCCCACAACCCTCAGTAGGTGAGGTGTAAGTGCTTCTAGCATGACTGAAATGACAGTGGCACTCGAGTTGTGCTGAACAGCAATTCACTTCCTGTTCAGTTCGAAGTGGGCGTCAAAAAATACCCTCTGTTTTTTTTTCTTTCCCTGGTGTGCTTTTCTTTTCTGTCCACAACTGTTTAATGATGCAGTCTCTTTCTAGAGACACTCAAAGTGCATACTTAAACAGGCCTTCAGGTTTTTACAGTCATTCATCTGCAAAGAAAAATACTGACTTGCAGTGCACGAACCAGGGGGTTCCTACGCAGTATAGAAAAGTATGGAATTTGATTTAAGTAAGGGTACAGAGTTAATTGGAATATTTCCAAAATCAGAATATGGCCATGTGCAACATTCAAATCGCAGAAGCTGCACTTTTTTGATAAAGGAAAAATTTAATACAAAACAGCATTATAATGAAGTACTGTAGTGCTGCATAAATGACTTCTCCAGATTTAGGAAAACATGTTTGTTTTGTGCAGACCTCAATAAATGTCACATCATCATTATATATATATATATATATATATATATATATATATATATATATATATATATATATATATATATATATATATATATATGTATATATATATATATACATATATATATATATACATATATTTATTTATTTATTTATTTATTTATTTATTTATTTATTTATTTATTTATTTATTTTGGGTGAAAATGAAAATAGTGTTGCAAAAATTATCATCAAGTATGCAATGAAAGAAAGAAGAGCATGGAAAATTATGTGTGTTTCCAGACTTTTGACCCTATTCTGTTTTCTGAAATATAAAATTAGGAATTTTTAAAATACTGTCATAATAAATAAATAAGTCTTTTTCATGACATTGGAGCAACCAGCCAGTGCAAACAGTATGTTTACCAATGTGGGCCCTTTTCCACCAAAATGGGACCAACCCCATTCTGGTTCAAGAACCAAATTTTGAACCGTTCTAAACATTTCCTCTAAAAATGAACTGGTTCGGAAAGTTGGTTCCCAGCTGGAACCAAAAATTGTCAGTTTTTTTCTTGGGAACCAAAGTGGGCGTGTCATATTCTGTAGGTTGTTCTGTGTTTTCCAACGGACTCTGTTGATGATATCATTGATTGTAATGGTTGTGCTCAAAACTAGTGGAAATGAAGGCAGGTTCACCAAGGTTCCAAGGATCTTGAACAGAACCAGTTCAAGAACCACAATTTATTTGGTGAAAAAGTGTCCTTTGTGAGAGAGCGCAAGCCAGAGTGAGCTTGAGTTTGTCTCTTGAAAAATAAGCCAGCTCTGCCCCAAGTGTGCTATAAATGTACCGACTGTCCTGACAGCAACAACCAAATTAATCTGAAAGAAAATGTGTCAATATTTTTGAATTGTATATTTACATAGTAGGGGTGGCTGATATGAATTTAAAATTTATTTATTTATTTAATTTTGTTTTATTTTATTTTATTTTGCATTGGTGGTGTTGAAATTAAATACTTAGTAGGGCATACTTAAAGCATGATTCTATCTCTTTTTAGCGATGTAAAGCAATGTAGCTTATGAAAGAAAAAAGATTTTTTAAAAAAAACAGATGTGTTTATTGGCTCCAAATAGGAATGGAAATGAGGTTTAGGCCTACATGTTTCAAGAGGGGTAGCTGCCCCATAATGTAGATTAACTAGTAAACGTAATGTGATGCATCAACTCTTGGAGTTAGACAAAGGCTGGATTAGGCATCTCAACAGCATTTATTTGGCAGATAACCAGTAGTATATGAATATAAGTCAGTGTACCACGGGGCAGGTCTGTCAGCAGTTTTTATATGTGGCAGCAACAGACACACACAGTGCAGCTGAGGAGGCTTTAGTGTAACAATAAAATCAGCTGAGCTTGTGTTGCAATATGAACTTCCACAAAAAGAAACATGATGTCCCACATCAACCACATTATTTAACTGGCTGCAAATGTGTCTCAAAGCTCACATATTTTCTCTTGATAGTTCATTACATTAGTCCAACATTGTCCCGGTATGTGGGAGTACAACAGATGTTAGCCACAGACCCCTAACACTCTAACGCCAGGTACAACCAGTTAACCTGCAAAATAAACAGTAAAGCACAATAAAAACAATATAAATTGAAGCTTCCAAGTTTGATCCTTGAGTTTCAATTTTGAAGTGAAGCTTGCTTTTTACTTGCCCTCATTAAGAAAACAGTCCAAAGTAAAATGGTCTGCATATATACTGGAGTTGGCATTAGAAAAAATAGCAGTTACTGGTGTAACTCCAGTTCTACAAGTATAGTATATTTCTCAACAACAGTATTGCAAAATCGATGTCATGGGTGTATGTGACACCAGTGACGGTGATGTGACTGGTGTACTGCTCACCCCTAATTCATAACATCACAAATGACCAAATATTTGTCAGAACATTATGATGTGATGTAGCTGTCAGAAAAGTAAACAAACTGTCTTTTTTTTCTGGCAATTATTTGGCAACATAATAACACACATAGTCAGAATGTAACATACATGTTAACAGTTGGATTTTAAACCCATTTACTTACAAACATTTAGCTATTTCTACTAGATGTCAAATATTATCTGAAAAAATCTACAGAGAAGTCTAAAAAAAAAAAAAAGTCTGGAATTTTGAAATGGAAGATGTGTAGGAACCCTGCAACCAGACTTCATGGATGGATGAAGTGATGAATGTAGGTTTGCCTGCTCTGGCCATACACATGACGCCTGTCTGTGTGTGTTTTTCTGTAATGCTAATTCTCTTTTGCTCTCTCCTGTTCCCAAACCCTTTACTGTGGGAGGCACCCTTGGGTGTAGCCGATGTGCCGGTGCCTCAGTGTTGCTGTAAAGGCCACCGAGTCCCCCTGTTGAGTAAATGCCACTGCAGGATTAGAACAGATTAAAAAGAGTGTTTTCACACAGAGAAAGTGTGGAAAATAAATCTTAACACCTCAGCGTGTTTGTGAAAGCTGCTTTTCCCTCATTAACACATCGCCACAGTGTGAAATGCACATGAGAAATTGCCAGAAAAATACCAGAAATCAAGATTGTAGTTTGCACACATGCTATTATTTCTTACCTGTTTGTTGATAGCAATCAGCTTCATGTCCTCTACAGCTACAGAGCTGCAACAGAATTAAGAATACACTGCGGTGGGATGAAGCAACATGAGAGCTACATTTTCAACCTTTCTCCCTCTTTCTTTCCTTCTTTACTCACTGCTTACAGTTCCCTACGTTCTTCTCAGTCACCTGAGCAACGAATCAGGTACCGGGTTCTCGAGCAGCTGCCAGACTAGAAAGGCTTTGAACCCACTGGTCTTTTAACACTCCACAGTGGATAAAATGTCAATATATGCAGAAATTCTCCAGAGAGCTCTGCTTCGTATTGGTATTCAGCAGCAGCAGCAGCTCCTCAGTGTGGTGGAAACAGCCACTATTACACACAGTGAGATCATTCTGCATACTTTGACACACATTCATCTCTCTGTAGGAGTTTAGTTTGTCCTCTTAGCATGGATTCTGTCCTCAGTGTCCGATTTTGTTGCATGACCTGCTGCTGTTGCTTCAGTTCAGTTGGATTGCAGATGCTTTATTTCGTTTCCATGTCCTGTTCTTTTCAACAGTGGACGCTCGTGCAATAATTTTCTGTGATGCATTTCTTTTATTTGATTAGTTTCCATATATTTTGAGAACTGTTTGCATGGTATGTTGTCGTTGCATCTGCGTATGTGAATGTTCCCACACTGCACCGAGTCTCCACGCAGCGTGACTGGAATATTAATGCCTGTCTCTCTTTTTCAGTGCCGTCAGCAGGAATGACTCGTCTGGCTCGCTCGCGCACCACCTCCTCCTCCAGCATCACCTCCATGGACAGCAGTCGTAGCCGCAACAACCTCAACAGCCTGCTGGAGGGAAGCGCCACCGGGGGCCTGGACAACCAGGCCGGACCCCAGACCATGGAGGTCTCCTGCTAAACCCCCATCCCCACCCCACTCCTGCAAACTCCCATAGTAACTTATGTGCCCCCTCCCCCCTCCTCTCTTTCTCTCTCTGTCTCTCTCTTTCTCATCCCGCTCCCAAGCAACTCCATGCCAGGAGGATCTGTAATGAACTATGTGATTAGAAAAAGAGGATGTAATAAATATATTAACAGATGCATATTATTAAATATTGAATATTGAATATTGAATACACTAAGTCACATTCCTACCAGAAACCATAACTACATTCAGATGTGTTGTATATTCAAATGGTCAATCCATATGATCGACTCAGCTGTCCCACCTCACCCCTTTGTATTTATTTTTTTCACATTGTCTTTGTTTGAAATGTCTTCACACAAACTGTAGAAATCTTCCATGTCTTCAGAATAACTTGTAGATATTGTTTTCATCACATGGTACATCACTTTTACTATTTTAATTCCTCTGTTTTGAACTCTAAACTCATGGGTTGCATTGATTGTGAGTCACTGTATCTTTGTGTTTTAATCTCAAACTTGGTGCAATGTGACGCTGAATTAGTCACAAAGTATACAGAGGGATCACTAAACCTACCGTAGCTGCAGTAATAAAGGTACAGTGATGTGGATCATACATTGGACTATAGGACACTGTCAGTAAAACTAAAATGAAAGCTGTGTAGAAAAACATTCAGTGTTAAGGAAAAGTCATGTACCAGTGTGTCACATACATCCATGTATTTTGGATTCTTTTTGTAATTCATCTCCTTTTCTTCCTGCTTTGTGTTGATGTTTTTGTTCAGTTGAATAGATTCTTCAGTGATGTTTTAACAACCTTTAACAAGTGGGTTCTGATGTGAAAAGTATGAGTCCCTTCACTGTGGGGCCCAGTGGTGCTTCTCACTGTCTGCTGATTCAACTCATTTATATTACTACTGAATAAAGCTACAACATGACAACACGTCTGCTTTGTGAATTTTTCAGCATATTGAATAATTCTGCCCACAAAGTGCACATAAATAGCAAGTGTAGTGAATAATTTTAATGAGCTAAAGTAAACAACAAGTTTATTTCTCTCAAAATTTGTTCACAAATTTGTTAAAATCCATGTTATTGAGCATGAATCCATAATCCATTCACCTAACAATTGTGGCATATAGAGATCTGAATAAACAGCAGGATTATTGCACAGGTGTGACTTGAACTGGTCACAATAAAAAAAAACACTCTAAAGTCTGTATTTGATCTTGTAAAAAAAAAGAAACATTTATCTGGCAGTGATCTATAGCTATTTCACATAAGGCTACAGATACCAATTTTTTCATGTGGCTCTTATGCCCCAACAGCACCCTGTCACTTTGACCAAAAAAACCCCAGAAATGAATAAATTTTATATTTTAACATTTTAATTTTTCATTGTTGGGGGCCTAAAGTGATTCTTACATTTTTACACTCCAGAATTCTAAAAATGTTTAGCCTATACACCCAAAAAAAGAAGAAAACTTTAAATATTTTTTCAACTAAAATGTGTCATAGTCTAAATTTTGCTGGTGAGTAGTCTTGAGTCTCACTTGGCGAGGGATGCTAGGGATGCTACATCCAAATTAAGGTTCAGAGGAAAATAGATAATTTAATAGAGCATGGACAGATTCATTTGCTTTCACCAACAACACTCTTGGCTTACTGGTATGGTTGATCTGTAGTGAGAAATTAGCAAACAAAAACAGTGATGCTGAAAGACATTTCCAAAACAAGCACCTTCATGTGCTGAGAAGTCACTCAGGAGGACTCGCATAGCTCTTTACCACTACTCTACTCTAGTGGACCAGCCCATGCCAGTGGATTTTTTTTATCTGCAATTGTTCCATTTTGTTTTAAATATATATTTTTTTAATTTTCATGGCTTGATTGATAGGACAGCTGAAGATATGACAGGAAAGGGGGAGAAAGTTGAGGGGTGACATGCACTGAAAGGCTGCAAGTTGGAGTTAAGCCCACGGCCGCTGCCGAGGACTCACAGCTCTACCAGCTGAGCTACCTGGCCACCCCTCACTTTTGTTTTTAGTTGGTGATAGCATCCCACAATAAAAATAACAAAAACTGTCAAAAGTTGTCTTTACTGTAGTAATTTCATAAATGCAAGAAACATGGTATTATTATTATTATTAGTAGTAGTAATAGTAGTTTTGTTGTTATTTATTGATTGATTGATTGATTGATTGGCCAAAAATGCCCCACTATGGGGAAAAAAGTATCAGTAGCCCTATGTGAAATAGAGAAAAATTGAGTGTCTAATAAATGCCTTTTTTCCAAATCAAACTGCACATTTTAGAGTGTCCTTTTCTGTGCACAGAAGAAGTCTTAGATCTTTACTTAAACTCATTAAAAATTAGTGGGAAAAACAAGTGTGGTGTTTATATTTGTTGTTGAATATATTTGAATGAGAGAAAGAGAAAGTAAAGCAGTGAATAGCTGAGTGCAGTTAAACGCTCATACTTTTCCTTTTCTGTTGCTGGAAATGTGAGGTGGTTGTGGTGAGTTAGTTTCCAACCACACTTGTGCTTATTTCCTCACAGAGTGACAACCTCTGTTATCGCAGTTGACGCAGGCTATATTTAGCACACGTTAACAAAAAACAATGGTCAGCTGCATCACAAATGAGGTGAAGAGATTGACATCAAACGAAAAAGAAGTACAGGATGTCATGAGAGTTGAGCGCTGATGTCCGTGTCACCCACTGTTTATCATGCTGGGCTCTCGATTGTGCAACATGACAATTTTCCTCAGTTGATGGCGAAGAGAAATGAACTCCTCACCAAATACACACAGCGGCATGCACAATAATATCTGTACAATATGATGCAATAACAAGTAGAAACCCTGCATTGATCGCTGATCGATTACTGAGGCAGTGTGGTGAAACGCTTGGCATAGAAGAAAATAGTTCCTACATGAAATTCTTTGCAACAGCCTCTGGTGATTGACCAAGTCATGGTTTCTGGAAAGAGACCTTGCTGTTGAGTTTTTCAAATAAGGTTTTTGGAGACTTGCACCACCAGCTGAGTGGCATCTAGATCCACTATGTTTGAGAGAGGGCAGACATCACTGTGGTTGATATCTAAAAAACTCTGCAACTCACACCATCTACATTGATAAATAACACTAAAGGTAAGAGGGAAAAAAAATGCTCTTGATTTTTGGGTGAACTGTTCCTTTAAGATGATATTCCTATATTTGAAGGTGCTACAAGTGATTCTGAAGAAAGACAGTTGATTGTTGAATCTCATTCTCAGGTTACTCACTAGAATGAGGCTCAACTATCTTTTTCCAGAATTGCTTGTAGCACCTTTAATTACAATCTAAACTGCATTTTTACTAGAAAAACCTTAATGTGGAGTAAGATAAAACATTTACATGAACCAATTTAGAAAACAACTTGAGAAACATATCCCACAATGCTGTGGAATGATTCAATTTTTGATAAGCAGTTCTTTCCGTCGTGCGAACACACAGTGTTGACGGCACAAATCTGATCTGTGTTGGTGAAGATTAATTTATTGTTTCCATCCATAGCAGAGTTGCTCTTTTGCTTCGAGAGATTCTCACAGTTCATCTGATTAAAGACTGGAACAAGAAGAGATGCAACATTTTTTGTGGCCTCCATGAGACTCAGCAGATACTGAAACCATCAAACTATTTCTGTCACCTCCACTGTACAGAAATTAATAGTCATCCATCAAAAACATTTTTGAAATTTAATTTGCTATGTATTTTAAACAATGACAAATTGTATTTTTTATTCGAGACTACTTAAAATAATCTGTTTGCTCCAATCTTCAAAAAGTGGTTTACATGAAGTTTTAACATTTCAGATTAAATTCAGTGGAATTTGTTTTTGCATTGAGTCAATAAAGAAACAATTTGCTTCACCTTCAGAAAATAGTTTGCATAGAGTTAAAAATAATAATTAAAAAATACAGGTTAAACTGAATAAGTTATATCAATGTCAAATATTTTTGTGACCCAAATACTTTTTTTTTTTTTTTACACTGATCCAACATTGTATTTTTTTTTAGTGTATAGCTTTGGGCAGAGGTGTTGATGACTGAATGACCTTTTCACACACATATGATTTACGTGTTCAGTATGGCCTTATTGCCAGCTCTGATGCTCTACCACTGCTCTGTTACATCGACTCTGCACTGTCAGCATGATGGATGAACTTGTGGCGGCAGATAAATGAGGACAGGAGTACAGGCTGGCAGGGGAACCTTCATCATGCTTCTGCAGAGCCCTGACTCATAACTGATATCAACATGAATGGCATGTTTTTAACATGACTAACAGAAACAGAATGTAATGGCATTTCTGGACTAACAGGGAAAATGGAGTCAAGTTTTTCCATTAAGCAGACACTATAGACCAAATGTTGTTTGCACCTGATTTACACAAACAATACGTGTGAAATTATGTCACTGCTTCAACCCACCACAGAGCATCAGACACTGCATGTGCATGTATGTAAATGCTGCTGACGTAGACATACAGATTATTCCATAAACAAGTGTACTACTGAAAACACTGTGCATCTGAAATTGTGCGCAGAATTACGTCACAGCTTCACGCCTTGGGTGCCTTGAAGAGGACAAAACAGCAACAACAGCTCAGAAGAGTGGCCTTCCAGTAGAGAAAACATTATAAAGTGCCCTCTGGGGTACCTTTCATGGTGAGATAACATGATAACGTTCCCTCTGGAGTGCTATTCCAGTGGACAAAAAACTATAGAGTGGCCTGACAGTAGAGAAAATAAGATAAAGTTCCATCTAGAGTGCCCTTCTAGCAGACAAAACAAGATACAGTACCCTTTAATGTACCCTTCCAATGAGGCCTGACTGCTGATAAATGAGGGCAGGAGTGGCAGGAGAAGCTTGGTCATGCTTCTGCAGAGGTCTGACGTAAATCTGACAGTAACATGATTTTAACATGACCGACAGTAACTGCATGAAGAGATCACTGGAGTCACAAGGAAAATCTAGTCAAGCTTTTCCATCAAACAGATAAAATGTGGTTTGCACCAGTGTAAGCCTAATTCACACAAACAGTGTGTGTGCGAAATGATGTCACTGCCTCAAACCAGCACATTGCACCCCAGTGTATACGTATGTGTATATGTAATTAAATGCTGCTTACGTAGACATACAGTTAATTCCATAAACAAGTATTGAGAGCATTGCACATTAGAGAGACCAGCACGAGCTGTTCTGAGTCAGGATGTCAAGGTCTCAAGCGGCACAGGAAGCTGCAGCAGGGTGACATACATGCAGGAAGCCTCGTCTCTTCGGTCGCCCCCCTCCTCCCACTATAAACAGCTGCGAAAACACAGCAGTGTTCATGGGAACAGAGCAGAGGAGGGCAGACAGTCATTCGGATTGATCAGCAGCAGGCCTGAGTGAAAACCTGAGCTCAGACATATACAACTGGCATCCATGTGCGTGTGTGCGTGCAGGAGGTAGACGAGCATTTTTCATCAAGATTATTTGGAGTTTACCAGTCCATCAAAAGAGCATCCTGTGCGGAATATAATTTTTGGGCTAACATTTTAAACACAGAGACTGAAGGAAGTGAGTATGTTACTTGCTCTCATGAGTTTTCTAACTTTCTTTTTTTTCTTGAATAACTTGACTTTTACCTCCAGGATATCAGTAAACTTACTGCCTGATCACATGTATTACATGAAATAGTCATTATTTTCAGTTGATAATCATCCTACAAATGAATAAGTTGCTTGTTAAGCAGGTTTTTAGAATTTTATTTATATTCTCACTTAAAGCATATTATCGATTAAAATTTTGTATAATTACTTAATAACATAAATTGATAAATAAGGAAATAGTAAAATAAAAAAAGAGACAGAATAGTAAACTTTGCATTCTTGACTAATGAAATAACTATTCATCCATTTATGTACCGTTATGGGATTAGAGTGATGGGTGAGTTGGGTTTATTACTAGAGCTGCAATGATTAACTGATTATAAATTGATAATTAAATTTATTACTCAACTATTTTGATCAACAATTAATTGATTGTATTTTTTAAGATGAAAATGTAAAAATTCTCTGATGCCACCTTTTTAAATGTGACTATTTTCTGCTTTTTTTTTATTTTTTTTATTTTTTTTTTTTTAGGTCTTTATAACACTAAACCGTATAATTCTGCATTGTGGACAAAAAAAAAACTTGGCCTTTTGGAAACACTAATCAACATTTTTTAACAGATTTCTGATGTTTTATTGACCAAATAACTAATTGTGAAATAATTAAAAGACTAATCAACAAAGAAAATAATTGTTAGTTGCAGCTGTAGTTATTTCAGCATTAACAAGCCTATATAGAAAGTTAAAGTTGAGGTTATCATTGCATCCATCAGCCCATATAGTATAGGCGTTATATGACATTATGTGACCCCACATAAAGTGCAACAGAAACTCTGTCAACTGTTCTAGTCTCATTAATATGTCACTTATACCATATTTAAAGTCTTAGGAAATCCAAGTGGGTTAAAATATTGAAAAACTAGGCGATGCCACAATTTCCCATTGCTAAAAAACTGATTACACGTCTTCTTGTCTGATGTCCACACAAAGGGCTCAGTGCTGTCCACAATCAACCAGACACTGTGGGAACTCTAAGATCTCAATATACCTCTTCCCAGAACACTGTAAAAAATGTTTTAACTTTAGAAAACTTGTGTGGGGCCCACCTTAAAAAAAAAGGAATGTAATGATTAAAAACAAATAAATAAAATTTGATCACTGTGAAAACAGGAAACCATGACCTATCTTAAAGTGTATTAGACACACACTGTTAAGTTGGTGAAAAAAGTTTAGTTGAATCCACTAAATTCCTGTATGATGTTTTTAACAGATGAGAGAAGAATATGCGGAAATGTGAAAATAGAGTGTGTGCCTGGGCCATCTTTTTGCCATTATCTTTGTTTTCAGATTATTTTAAGATTGCAGCATTTTATTAACTTGCTGCTGCTAGTATGAAAAAGTAGCAGGCATCATAAAATGTCTGGATTTTTTTCTTCATCATTTGAATCTATCACTCCTGTGTGAAGTAAACTTTATTTTTCTCAGCCGTGTTGCATGGAAATTTAACACAGGATATCAATGGTTCTTGTTGTGGTTAAGTGCCTTCCTGTATCATCTAGCTTTTGTTGCCAGGTAACAAAATGGAGTACCTGTAAAATGTTTCACTGAGGCAGTCATAACGTGATAACGAGTGGGATAATTAAATTAGAAATCTTACTGAAGAAGACGCACTTGAAGTTTCTGATCATTCTCCCGTTTTCCTTCTGTGTCTCTTTTTCAGCCACAAGAGCCATTTTAAAACAGCAAGAAGACAAAGAACATGGGGACCTGCCCCATCAGATGTCGATCCAACCGAACAATCCTGGAAAATCCACCTGAGCCCCTAACACCAGGTGAGTTTTATTCCCGAGTCTTCAAGACACAAATAAAAATATGAAAACCGTAACTAACTGAGCTCTTTTCTCTCTGCAGCCCAGCAGGACAGCATGATTGTATCCCTCTGTAACTACCCGTCCTTTGGGCGTACAGAATTGACCATGTGCCTCGGTGAACAGCTCACCATCCTATCAGAGTATGTGATGTGGCTCCTAATGTTTCACTTTCACCTTTGTTTCACCTAGACAGATACAGTTACTCACGGCTGCTTATTTTCTCCAACAGTGATGGTGATTTTATGATAGTGAAATCCTCGACTACAGGCTGTGAGAGCTATGTTCCCACCAACTACACCGCCAAGGTGACCCACAGGTGAGTCCCTAGCATAAGAGCACATATTAAAACGTCTGTGTGTGTATGAGGAAGCAGAGGAGTTGTACAGAGGTGAGATGAAAGGTGGGGAGTTCCCTGTCAGGTAGGAGGAGTCTCTGTGTAGGTGACAAGACATCAGTTCTCTCCAGTGACACGACATCAGCCTCTGATCAGCCTCTGCCTCCTGCAGTTTCAGTCCTCCCTCAGTGGGGAATGTGCTATGATGTTGTTCCAGTGGATTTTCCAAACGTGAGAACAACAGCAAAATAGATTTGCCTGCATGACAAATCGTCTTATTGTCCCTGTGTTTCTCCTCTCTGTTCTCAGGTGGCTGTACACAGGCATCAGCAGGTACAACGCAATGGAGCTGCTCATGCAGCCTAATAACCCGAATGGAGCCTTCTTGATCCGAGAGTCGGAGACAAACAGAGGTTAGAGGATTTTTCTTTTTCTAAAGTATCAAGAGTCAGACAGTTATATTAGCTGGCCAAAATTTATCAGCTCAATTCCCGATATTGGCCCAACATATGTATATATATCGGTATCAGTGTATATGTTGTCCAATTATTTTGACAGAACATGATGCAGGCTTTTAATTTTAATAGCATATTATATTTCCTATTTATTCAGGTTTAATACATATTTTTTCTCTTTGTGTTTTTTTTTAATTGTCATTTTTAATTATCAAAGATACCAGTGAAGGTTTACTGTTTCGGTACCCTGATGTTATTTTGGACAAAAAAAGGTTATTTTACAGGTATGCGGGATTTTCACAAAAAAAAACAAAACAATGCTTAGACGCACACAAAAATAATCCCTGTCAATCATCATCCGCTCTCATGCCTTCTTATTTTGCTGTGCTTGGGATGCTATATCAACTCACAACATCAGTATCTGACAACCTGAAAATGAGACTCAACAGTCAACTATCTTTCTGGTGCATTTACAAACAGCAACCGACAAATCTGTCGCGATTCACATATCGTTGTCACAAGTGTTTGATAATCACATTTGAGGGATCATTTTTTACTTCCTAATATCATCATCGGCCCCAAAGGTCCAGTATTAGTAGGGCTCTAATTACAGGTAGAATCCAAGCCTAACACTAAAGCATGTAAGCAAGTATAATTTACTAAAATATTATGTCATTTCAGAATTTTTAATTTTTAATTCTACTATTTTAAGACAGCATATTGAATGAGTGAGATCACGAGAATTAACCATAACCCAAAAGCCCATGGTTACAAAAGGTTACTCTGTGGCCACCAAATATTCAATGTAGTCATCAGTGTCAGACTCATCATCAGTTTAAGCCCACTCAAACTGTTAACAGAAGAATCAGAGACACAACTGACAGACTATGAAAAAAAACAAAATAGAAACAAAAATGTAGGAGTGAATGGAAGATGGAGTTTAAGTGGCTAGAATATGACACATCAAAGGACGTAACGTACCGCGGCGTGTCCCACCAGTTTCCTCAACTAGCTGAGAAGTTTAGTTTTTCATTAGAGGCACTGCTCAGCTGGTAGGAAGGATTTCAAATATGCCACTGACTTTGCAAAATGAAGAATCTGTGTAACCATGTAGTTTAACTGCTGCATTTGTGTTTTATTCTGATGTTCAGATTGTTACTCGCTGTCTGTCCTGAAGAGGACCAACCCTTCATACCTGGACTGTGTAAAGCACTACCGCATCTTTCACCTCCCAAACGGCTGGGTCTACATATCTCCTGGACTCACCTTCCCCTCCCTGCATCACCTGGTGGAACACTACTCAGGTTTGTACTGAGGATGTAATGCTGTTTTCACACCTGAGGACAATACAGACAACTCCAGAATCTTGAAATGTTGCCTCTTCTCACAGAGTCTAGAGACGGATTATGCTGTCGGCTGACGGAGCCTTGCTTCATCCTGGGTTTAGACAGCCCTAGGCCCATACCTACTACTGTCAGGAGGCCGACTATCAACTGGAAGGACATCAGCAGGTGTGTGACTCTCTCTAGCCTCTACTGATGACTGCCACAAGATGTCACTCTGTTATGGGTTGTAAAGTAGAGCATGAGCCCCTGCTAGTGGCTAAAACAACTGATAAATCCTATTTGTGTGAAGCTTATCACGTTCAGTTTGTGTGTCAGAAATATGTTGATTTATCTCTACAGCAATATGTGAGTCATTGCTGAGTAAACTGAGTGTAAAGTATGCATTCAGTTCCAACAGATACAAGTAATTGCAGTGGTATCTGCAAAGTTTTGTTTTTGTAGCCTCCAGTAGAGTTCTGTCCATGTTTAAACACTGGTTAAAAATAGTCCAAGACACTGAATCCGTGTTTGGGACATTGTGGCAAAAGTAAAATTGCAGCTTTTAAAAGAAATAAATTAATTAAATAAATAAATAAAGAAAGAAATAGCCACTACACTGAAATCATACAGGAATTTAGTGTCATCAACCAATCCTATTTCATTAACTTAACATAAATATACAAGTTTTGTTTATTCAACTTCATTCTACTTAAACTAACTTTCTGGTATTTATTTTCAGAGCACCACAAAATCATAAATATGAGTTCTTCTGGTTTGATGAATGAATGTACTGTACAGAGTTCAACTCATTAAATCAAATTTCTAAAGAAATAATATTGCACAATATATTAGCAGACATCCTAGCATACATTGTTTGAGAGTTAAAACTCTCCTATGATCCTCCATTTTTATAGTATGAGGAAAACATATATGATAAAAACTTGCTGTGTGTCTCTATTATACTTTAAGATAAGTCATTGTTGCTCGTACTCACAATTATGAAAACACTGTGAACTATGATGAAGGTTAGAATAAAATAAAATAGAAGGTTAGAACTCAGTCTCTATACCCTTACACTTAAAATGTAATAAATCCACTGGGAGCAGTTTCACCAATTGTCTGTGTATCAGACAACAAAGTTGCTCCAACAGGAGCAGCTGAAAATTCTTTGTTTGAATAACTGAATGAAAATGTGAAAAGAAATCTTTTTTTTTAGAAAAATGTATGTATTTGAATCATTGCATCTTTTCACAGTCAGTCAAACTAAAAAATTTAAGGCAGCCTGGACAGTAACTTTAAACTAAACGTTTTACAGTACACTATGATCACTTTACTAATTTTAATATTTTAAAAACATCCTCTGTCTCCTTCAGGTCTGTGATCTTCAAGAGGAAGAGAACAGAGTCAGGGAACTCTCTGGTGAGTGAGGGGCTGAGGGAGGCCATCTCCTCCTACCTCCAGATGACAGAGGGCAACGACCACAGCTGGGACACTTGAGGACAGACAGTGGATCAGTCTGAGAGAAGCAAATCAGACAGACAAACAGAGCACAGTCAGACTGTCGGGCTACTGTCCTGTCTCATCTGCAGTTTGGCAAGCAATCGACAGAGGTCGTCTGCACGCCCAAATGTGGCCTCTGCTGACCCAGACACTACAATGTTTGGAGCTGTAACATGTATGTCAGCAAGAAGACTGGTCTTTGTGTCCAAAGAGGCACACAGTGGAGATGTGAGGTGAAAATTGAATGTCAGTGAGACATTTGTTCTCATTTGGACTCTAAAGTTGATTTTTTTTTTATTATTAATTTATAACCTAATATGTTTGTTGTGTTTGAATCCCATATATTAATTAAAATGTAATGTGATTGTTGTCATGGTTATGTTATTGGAATCCAATAAAATGTAAGTGATAAATGAACAACACATAAAAATATAACCACCACAAAAGACTGTCTGGTCTATATTTTCTTGGTATGGAGAAATTACTCACCTTTTATGTAATTAAAAGTACTATCAAGCACCAATACCATCATGTATAAGTAATATATTACAGTAAAAGTACAGAACATGGTACACAACTATTATAATCAAAATTCACTTAAACTAAAAACACGTTCTGTACATTATATATATCATATTTTATATTATTATATTATTAATGCTGATGAAACAACAGGCCAGTTAACAGCCAGTGGAGGTAGTTTTACCTACCTCATACAGGGAAGGTCTGTAGTTTAGTCCAGTGGTTCACACTCTCAGCGTCAGGCCCCACCAAAGGATCACCAGATAAATCTAAGGGGTCATGAAATAATAAATGGTTGAGTAAAAAAAGGAAAAACAAAGTTCTGCTATACAATTTTTTTTTTAATATTTAGATTTTCAGTGAAATATTGGATAGTTTTCCATCTGGGATTTGAATGAGGGCCTGAGCAATACTGGATTTTGGGGGCTGATGCAGGTAATGATATTAGGGAGTAGAAAAAAGTCATTATCATATCAGTGGATATGATGATATATGAATAGTTCCTCAGATCCTTAGAATATGCAATGATATATATATATGTATATATATATATATATATATATATATATATATATATATATATATATATATATATATATATATATATATATACATATATATATATATATATTAAAAAGAATCAAACATACACAAAATGTTGCCCATAAAACTGTAAAATAAAAGCATTCCGAATTATGTTCTAACAAAAAAAACCCCAACAAAAATACTTTTCATATTGACAACAGAGGCGCACAGTATAGACCGATATAGATCCATCAGCAAAGAGACATCTGAGACATGACAAGTAAACCAGCCACTGTTTTAATCTTCACTTAGTTGTATTTTATAAAATTATTTTTAATAAAAAATCTTTATTTGAAATGTAACCAGTAACGACAGCTGTCAAATAAATGGAACAAATTATTTTTAAGATAATAAGCAATGTAAAACATGACATGAACATGATAAACATATTTATCGTAAAACCACTTGATTGTTGCAGTGTGAACGTGTCTCTGCCAGCAGATGGGGCTTAATTACCTCCAATAATTCATCAAAGCCTTCCACTTCCTGCCCGAACAGTTCAGTTCAGGAAGAAGAAATAATGGCGACGGTTCTGGGGTCCGAGTCCCCTTGTACTGGAGGAAAACGAAGAAATTGCAACAGCAATATCGTCACAAAGTTCACGGCCAGTAAAATTACTGGCCAGGGTTTCAGTCGAGGGACACAGGTAAGAGAAACGGTGCCTGTTTTGAAAGTAATGACATCCGAAATGTTGTTCGACTGAGACCAGGGACTTGCGGTTGGAATCCAGCCTGAAAATGAAGACGTTGTTCTGGAGACTTGACTGGAGATGTAGTCGCCCCTGTCAGCTCTGGCTTGACAGCTAGCTGCAGTATTGCGAGGCAGACATTACGCTTTTAGACCACTGAGTTCTAGGTGATAATATTTGCTTGCTGACAAAGAAAAGTAACGTTAGCTTTACAAAAAAGCGAGCTCCGCTTCAAGTGGGTCTTTTGTTGTTAGCTCCATGCTAGCTTAGCATCATAGGCCAAGCTAATTACGACATAAAAAGGCTTTGAACTGAAGGTTTGATGGCCAATTGTTGTTTTTTAACAGGCACGGGTTGTGTTAATTTTAGTAGAGGGCGTGCTGTTCAATTTTAGAAACGCTTAAATCACGTAATCAACGCTTGTAACGTTTGCTAATGTTAGCAAACGGGCTAATGTCAGCTAGCTAGCTAAGCCAGCTGAACAGCTCAGGTGATTACGTAACGACACAGTAACCACAATAACTACCGTTTCCATAAATGGATACGCCACAACAGCTGTCTGGACTAGTTAACCTAGTTAGCCGTTGCACGTTTATTTTTATGTCCACGCAATTAAAACATTTACATGATAAGTATAACTTTTACTACATATTTGTTCGTTTAGTTTTAATGTAACGTTACTTTACGTCAGCTGTTTTGGCATATGATCATCACACCTGTCCTGACATTTTGATACGTTCAGCCATTGTATATCTTTATCACGATGTCCTTACACTCTCGTGACATAAGTCCATAACTTGCAAAGCTGATCAAATCATTTATTGCAGTGCAGTTAGTGTCGTGTCTTTTACCTGCCCTGCTGACTTGCAGTTTTGTCTCAGTGGTGAAGTGATCATGTAGCGTTAGCAGACCTCCTCAAAGCTGAGAATATTCCGGAGTACCTTGAAAATGTGGAAATTGACAAGCTTTTTAAGACTGCTTAGTGTGGAAAGAGCTGCCATATTCTGAATGCTAAGCAAATACACTGTTGGTAAATAATCCCTTACAATTATAACTTATTGCCCACTAGAAGTGTGTGGCGGTGGTCTCTCTCTGCTGTTTATGATGATAATAAACAAAGAAAAGTGGAAAACCTACATTTTTGAGAGGCTGAAAGCAGCATTTTCTGCCATCTTTGTTTGAAAAATGACTTAAACCATTAATCAATAAATAGAATAGTTTATAGTTTAGTCAGACACCTGGGTTGTCAGGTTTATTTGCCTGATATGGCATTTTACTTGTCTCAGGCAAGTAGCCTAGTTGCTGAGTCCTGACTTAAATGCCTTAAATGCAAACCACCATATAACCACATTATGCATACAAGCTGGCTCATGAAGAACATCCCTATCAACATCCCTTGATAGTGCTGAGAGTGGCATGCATGAAGTAATTAAATTCAAAGTAAAGCGGTAACATGTTACTAAGATGAAACATTTATCTTGATCTATTTTTTAGCAATAATGCCCAGCCCCATGCTTTAGCAACCTGAAGTGTCAGTATTTGATGACCTGGGAATGAGACTCAACTATAATTTATTTCCCTGATGTGTTTATGATAAATCCCACAAATTTTATATTCTTTATGTTGTCTAGGTAGTTGGTGATCATTAACATACCACCAAAAGCTGTTGTGAAAATCTCAAAAACATTCCTCGAGAAAGCTACTTCCTTCGTGCAGTTTGCTATTTGGAGAGGGGCCCATCCTTGACACAACATTTTTCTGTGTTAGTTCAAAATGAAATACAGATGTGCATAATGAACTCGATTACTAGTTACAGAACTGTGAACAGTTACTCTGTCATCTAGTGAGAGTTGTAAACTATGGAAACAGTGTTTTGTGCTTGGTGGGCTGCAGTGGTTGTCAGTTTCAAAATAGATGGATAGTAAACATGTTTGAAATAATTACAAATTGAAATAGTAATACTTGGAGATGTGCAATAATATTGGCATATAATTGATATCATCCAATAAAGGCTTTAAATTGAAATGTCAACATCAGCCTGAAATGAATGTTTCTGCCTATATGACAGGCTGTTAAGATGCTTTAATTATACACACGTGACGCAAAGTTGTTTACAGTTATTGTTTAATGACGATCATATCAAGAGGAGCCACATGCATTCCTTCACCTCAGCTTCATACCTAATTGTCCATCTTGAGTCGTCATCCTGACCATCAGCCTTACCATCAATATATGAGTATCGGTATCTGTGATTGGCCTAAATGAGATGAAAACACCAACATAAGTCTAATTTAAATATTGTGCATCCCTAGTAATGCAAACCATAGTAAAATAAATGTCAATGCAAATAACAGTAAATGTTTCATTCCTACTTTTGGGGAATCACTGTATAATTATTAAATATCTCAAATTAGAAGACCTATAGTGATACCTGTGTGAGCTTCTTGTGTTTGGTATACTGATTTCCAGGGTTCTTAAAGGCACTTAAAAGCCAGTTTGTGCCAGCAGGGCTGGTGTTATACAGCAACAGGAGGATTGAGCTTGTTTGATGTTATCACACTGAGGAAATAATGTCCAGATTGTATGTAAGATGCAGTTATTACTTATTAGAGTCATGAGGTCCCAGCTTGTTTATATGCTGTTTCTACTAAGAGCCATGCAACATGTGGAGATATGTCATTTTCCAGAGATCTCAAAAGTCACACTACTGTCAAATCAATTAAAGCTTAAAGATTCTGCTGCACCTTATGGCCTTGCTCCACGATACATTTGTACCTACTGACTGTGAGCCAGGCCAGGACTCGGGTTTAGTTAAAAAATCTGCTGAACTTGCTTTCAGTTTCTGTTCTTTGTTGTATATGACCTTAGGTGTGGCTCAACTCTAATCTCATTTACTAGAGGAATCTCAACCTATTGCTCCTGTTCCCTAGGGCCTTCTGCTTTTGTTCAAAATTGTACATGTTTTCTGTGGAAGAATATTATCTGAGACTGTGGTTTTCAAAAGCAAAATGTGTAAAATATCTCTATTTGATCAAGAACATATGCATGCATTTTCTAGAGTGTATATCTACCATTATTTTGTATCCATTATTCAGTTATACTGTGCTTTTCACTGTATAAAACATACTGTTAATGCAAAAATAGTTTAAAGTGTTCTCAAAATTGCAGGCTGACATCCAAAATAGAGCTTTTATAAACTATTTGAAGCACTCATGCAACTAACCATACATGTTTTTGTTGTATATACCACACTCTTTAAGGTTGCCTCTGTGTGTGTGTGTGTGTGTTGTAGCTCCCAGGAGGCCTGCTCCAAGAGAGAGATAAAAGGGCCAAGTGGCATGGCATCCCTACTCTGCTGCAGAAGCTCTATGAGAGCAGCCATCCCAACAGTGACCTCTCCCATGCCCATAACTTTCTTAAGGTAACCACACAGCACTAGTAGTGTTGCTGAATGTCTTTCTTTGGCTCCTGGGGGATGTAAATCACATGTGGACAATGTGTTTCTGTCAGGTATTATCATCCCAGCTCTCCATGGAGGCTATGTCTTTTGTCACAGAGGACAGGAAGACCGCTCAGGAATCCACCTTCCCCAACACGCACACCTTTGACCTCTTTGGTGGAGTCGATGTAAGTTTGGCATTACAATTTCTTGATGCTCTGTATTTATTAGACTTGGAGACATTGAAACTTGTTAGCTCTGCAGTATTAGACGTGTAGAATAGCCCATACTGTACTGGTTCATGGCAGTAAATGCTCATTTTTCTGTTCCCCGAAGCTGCTTGTGGAGATCTTGATGAGACCCACATTAACTATGCAGAAGAAAAAACCCAAAAGTAAGTCAGACTGACATCATATCTGGCAATATTGAACAGTTGAAACAATTTTACATGATAATAGCTTAATTTCATATGAATTGGACTTAAATTTATGCTTCTGTTACAACAGTGAATGATGACTTGGTCAAGGACTGCCTCAGTGTTCTCTACAACTGTTGTATATGTGTAAGTATCCCATTACATTTTATACGTAACAGAGAAATGTCAGAGGTACTTCATACCTTGCTTCAGTTTAGCACATGTATATAAAGCTGCCTTCAGATCATAAGAAATTTGCTCTTGGCTCACTGCAACATAGAGTGCAGACAGTTGCAGAGGTGAAGCACAGCGCTACACTTCATGTCTGCCTGGTGTACATTAACAGCTAAGCTAACTTAAGCATTGGATTTAGCTGCATTTGGAAACTATATGCTTATTGACAAATCTGGCAGCCTCGTCTGACTTCTGACATTTTGCGATGCATTACTTTTAACTGGTGAGACTGTGGTATGTTTGTAATGTTGTGCTGTAGAGTTTGGTGAACAGTACACCAGGCCAAGGGTAGCGTTTCCACTTAGTTGGTTGCCACCTCGCTCCATAGGAAAACAATGGCATAGCCTGCACAGAGCGATTACACTGCTGACCATGTGTAAGCACCTTATCTAAGAGTATTTTCCTTGCAGTTTGTGCTAGGGCTGAACAGTTAATCAAAATATTATCACAATGTTCAAATCGTAGAACCTGCAATTTTTTGCTAAAGGAAAATGAATGAAAAAACAACATTATAAGCAAGTACTGTCGTGCTGCAGAGATACGCTGGTCTACAAATGTTGTTCTCAAGAGGAACAAAAACATGTTTGTTTGATACAGATTTTTCAATGAAAATGAAAACTGTGATGCAAAAGTCATAATTCTTGCAATTTAGATCATAATCAATATTTGTCAAAATATTTGCAGTATGACTATTACCATATCCTGCAGCTCTGGTTTGTTCAGTTATAATGTCTCAAAACAGGTTTTTGTTTATGGGTAGAATTGGGCATGATTTAATTAATGTGCAAAAATTATTTTTCCAAAACAGACGGAGGGAGTCACAAAGAGCCTGGCAGCGAGGGATGACTTTGTTCTATTTCTCTTCACTCTGATGACAAACAAGAAGACCTTCCTACAGACTGCAACCCTTATTGAAGATATTCTTGGAGTCAAAAAGGTCAGAGTTGGACTTTTAATTGAATCGCCAGCCTGAGCATATAAACATTGTTTCTAGCCATGTTGGCTCCTGAGTTAAAAGACCTCTGAAGTCACTAGCATGCCAAATGTGTCATTGCATAAATCACAAAGTAATCCTGTTTTTTTTTTTTTTTTTATAATTTGTTTCGTTTGTGCTTTGTAGATAAATTTGTACTGCTATCCGCTAGCTCTGCTGTTCATGCACAGACACCTCTAATGCCAGAACAAGTGTGCCTGGCAGAGTTGCTAACACCCTAGTGTCACACCCATGCCTTAATTTTAGAATCATGCTGTGCTCTGCTTTAATTTCTTTTGATATTTTTCAACATTTTAAAGTGTGTTGGAATCTTAACTTAGATCTGTACTATAAAAAATATTGGTTTACCAGCTTGCTTGGCAAACACTTTGCACTCTTTAGTCTGTCTTTTTGCTGTTTTTTTCACGTTTTCTTGAACCCAGGGGTTTTACTCATGCATTAGTAAACCTTCTTAATGTTGAAATTCTGCCACTTGTGCCAACATGTGGAGACTTTGGAGACTATCCAGCTGTAGCTTATGAATCTCCTCAAAAAATACTGAGTGAATTATCTATAACTAACTCAATTATCCCTAAGCCAGAGCTTCATGTAGGTGGCCAAAATGTGGTTGTTTTGTGTTTTCTCCTTCATTTTTCTGGTCCTCGTAGTAGTAACTGACAATAAAGTCAACCAGGAGCAATTTGATGAAAGGCTAACCTCTTCTATTTAATAATTATGTTGTGACTTGGATGTATAGAAGATATTTCAAATGCTTAGGGAATGTATGTATCATTTGCAGTTGTTTTATAGTTGGCATTTGTAATTAATTTTAGACAGGTAAAGGGAAAATGTCTAATGAGCAAATGGTTGAACTAGCCGAGATATTTCTTGTTTTCTAAATCTTTTTGTAGCAATTGAGAGTTTAGTGTAGAACAGCACACGTCCTCCTCTGTGACTGTCTATAAGTACCCCAGCATTACTGTGGCTTTGCTTACTGTGGATTAGTAGACCCAGAGAAGCTAATGTATGAATATGCATACATTGCATGGATTATGTAGCAGGCCTAAGGAAGGCATCTTAAGAAAATGCTTTTGCTTTGCTACACATCCTGAGTATTTGCCATTACTTCATGTGAAAAAAGATCAAAACATTGCAGGTAATTGTGTGAAAATATATACAGGAAACAACTGATCCTATTTCATGCTGTCTGTTTCTAGTTGTGTAAATTAAAAGTCATAATTGTATGATGTTTGTTTTAAAATTGTTTTAGCTTCTCTCCATCTCTCTTTAAAAAAATACAGTTTTAGCAAGTAGTAAAGTAAAATAGTAAATGTTACATGAATGATTTCTGTCAGCTTTCAGTCTGGTAACAGTTCATATGTTGACATTTCAGGAGATGATCCAGTTAGAGGGCATCCCCAACCTATCAGGCCTGGTCCAAAGCTTTGACCAACAACAGCTAGCCAACTTCTGCCGCATCCTGTCTGTTACCATCTCAGAACCTGATGTGGGGAATGATGACAAGCACACCCTGTTGGCCAAAAATGCCCAGCAGAAACGTAATGCCAGCCCTTCACGGGCAGAGGTCAACCAGGGTAGGTCGTCCTCAGAGAACAGAGGTCAAACTGACAACACAGTTTTTCATGCCATTGCAAAAGAATGGTTCAGTAAAATAAATATACCTTTTCCCTAATAGTAACCCTGCTGAACATCCCTGGCTTCATTGAGCGGCTGTGTAAGCTGGCCACTAGAAAGGTGTCTGAGGCTACGGGATCTAACTTCCTGCAGGAGCTGGAGGACTGGTACACCTGGCTGGACAATGCTCTGGTGCTGGACGCCCTCATGCAGATGGCTACTGAGGAGGCTGAGCAAAGCAGTACAGGTGAGACAATGGTCACTTGTGCTGTCAGTTCCTCACACTGCTGAAAACCTGCGAAGATTTGATTGAGAGGGATTTTTTTCCCCTCACCTTCAGAGTCATCAGATGAGAGTTCCCTGGCCACCAGCCCTCTGAGACATCGACTGCCCCAGTCCATGAAGATCGTCCATGAGATCATGTATAAAGTGGAAGTGCTCTATGTGCTGTGTGTCCTTCTCATGGGCCGACAGAGGAACCAGGTACAGCACACATCCCTTCACTGCTGGAGACTTAAGCTGGAGTGTTATACTGTGTGTTTTACTGACCGCTGTGTTGTGTCCTTGCACAGGTGCACAAGATGCTGGCGGAGTTCCGTCTCATCCCAGGGCTCAACAACCTATTTGACAAGCTGATCTGGAGGAAATACACTGCTTCAAATCATGTAGTGCATGGCCAGAATGAGAACTGCGACTGTAGCCCAGTATGAACCTTTAAGCCAACATTCTCCTTGGAAACTGTCTGTGAGTGATTGAATGAAACTTTTAAAAGCTAAACTTAATAATTGACACACTTTATTCTCATTGTTCAGGAAATATCCTTCAAAATCCAGTTCCTGCGGCTACTTCAGAGTTTCAGTGATCACCATGAGTAAGTGTCGCTTAAATTAATTCCCTTGGACTCACGTCTCCTTTTAACTTATGTTTATTGTTTTAAATGTTTTGTGTTTCTTTCAGGAACAAATACCTCCTGCTGAATAGCCAGGAGCTGAATGAACTGAGTGCCATATCCATGAAGGCTAACATCCCTGAGGTGGAAGCTTTGGTCAACACAGACAGAAGCTTAGTGTGTGATGGGAAGAAGGGTCTCCTCACACGCATCCTCACAGTCATGAAGAGGGAGCCTCCAGACTCGTCCTTCAGGTCAGCTTCACACAGGACAAACATCGAGATGCAGGAGATAAATAAGTTAATATTTTAAGTGTCTACCTTGAAATAGCCAAACATCCACATATTGGGGTGCCAGAGCCCAAAAACCAGTTAGGTTAAGACTTCCCTTAAACTTTCAAACAAGGATGGTTGTAAAAAAACACGAGTTGCATAAAATCACCATAATGATCTCTTTAGGGTGTTGTAAGGTAAAACCTTTTAAACTCTTTAAGTTTTTACCATCGGCTCTTCAAATATTCTTTTATGTGTTGCTAGAAGGTCTTGAGCGACTGTTTTTCTCAAAAAATGTTAAGAGACCCATACCAACCTCTAAAAAGTCAAATATTTGAAGAACATAAGACAATGGCTAAATTTATGGTGATTGAAGAGGAGAAGGTAAGATGGATTTTTCAGGACAGGGAAAACCCACTGGTCACTATGAGCAATAAACATGTTAGACAGTATAGATTTGACTGTCAGTTTGAACTAGAAAGTTTGTAGCGAAATCTCTGGTTTTTCTCTGATGTCCATTTTGGAGAAAGTAGCTTACAGTGACAATAATCCTGTCAAGTTATGTGAAAGGATGATGGCAGCTGGGCACAGGCTCTCCTTTTAGAATGATTTCTCAATACTTGTGTCTTTAGTTCTGCTTTTTACAGCTTTGCTGAACCTTTCTGTTTCTTTATGTAGATTCTGGCAGGCGAGGGCAGTTGAAAGTTTTCTCAGAGGAGCCACCTCCTATGCAGACCAAATGTTCCTCCTGAAGAGAGGGCTACTAGAGGTAAAACCACAACCAAAGATTGTCTTCTCATCATCCATGAAGACCGTCTAAATTGTGAAGATCTGCCCTTGATTTAGACTTCTCTTGAATGAATGGCTGCTCAGTTTGCGCTTCTGTCCTTCGACAGCACATCCTGTTCTGCATCATAGACAGTGGCTGTACGTCTCGAGATGTCCTACAGAGCTATTTTGATCTGCTTGGAGAGCTCATGAAGTTCAACATTGATGCCTTCAAAAGATTCAACAAATATGTCAACACTCCAGAGAAGGTATAATTGTATACATAATATTCTTCAGAGAAAAATAGTTGTAGGCTGAACTAACAAAATAAAATTTTACAATTTCAACCATTTCTCACCTTGCTTGATGGACGTGCAAGTGTGTCTAACGGTATATTTTGATTTCTCTTCTTTAGTTTCAGACCTTCCTGACACAGATCAACAGTTCACTGGTAGACTCTAACATGCTGGTGCGCTGCATCGTCCTTTCATTAGACCGGTTTGAGAGTCAGACTGAAGACGTCAAAGGTAAACTGAAATGTTGAGTTGATAGAACATTTAAAGGAGGAGTTACTGAAATCGTGTCTTGGACAGGATCAGAAATCAAGAAAGATGACCGCACACCCAAAAAAGCTCCTGTATGAAGGATGTTTATTTACTCCTGCATGATGTTTGAAGCTGAAATAACATACAAGAAGTGGCATGTATTACAAAATTTGTTTTACATATTAAATGTAATATTAAATTAAATGTAGAATAAAGACTCAAATGTAAATCTAGATAAATCTCATACTCGAGACTTTTGGCACCAGAGTGCACTGTGTCACTCTGCAGACCTTTGCATTAGCAAAATAAAATAACACCACCCAAAAAACAAAACAAAACAAACAAAAAATGGTGATGGATGCAGGCGCTATATTCATCCAGTCGACCAACTCTACTAGGCTGGATGTTATTACACTACATTACATCTGATGGTGCTGCGGTCTTTAGCATCACCCTCTGGACTGGATCAAAAATCAACAATAAATTCAAAACATATCCTGGATAAATCTCAAAACACTATTTACTAGAACTGTAACAATACCAAAAACTCATGGTATGATACTTACGCTAGAAAAACATTAGATAATATTTACCGCAATATTAAAAAAACAAAATGTCCATTATTAAATAATACATGTAATGTTGGCAGCATTTTTGTTTGTGTAAAACGGTTTTCCTTTTAACTTCCAAGTGCTTCTCCTTTCCTTGTTTAATAAAAGAAAAGGAACCAGCCATTGTGCCGAAAGAGTGATATTAATTGTCTTTTGTTGTTCATTCTTATATATGCACAGTAACTTAACAAAAACAAGGCAGCCGTCGGTAGCAATCCTTTTTAAAATAAAATAAAAAATAATAAAATAATTAACCATGTAATATCACAATAGGTATGATCAGAGTTTGGTATGGTATTGAGCCATTTTTTATTGTCATATTTGATATATTGTTACACCCCTACTATTTATGTGTTTAAGTTTACATGGAAGAACCCAAACAATACAAAAACACTTCCACATTGCAAATAAAAGGAAGTGCTTTTCATAGAAGAGGTCATGAAACATTAATTTTGGTGTTGTGTATTTTTTTTCCCAGTGGTGGAGGTACTTTCTGAGTGCTGCCTGCTGTCCTACATGGCCAGAGTTGAGAACAGACTGTCTTTCCTCTTCCGGCTGATCAACATCATCAACGTACAGACACTCACACAGGTCTGGGCTGATTTTTACAAATATATATGTTCAGAAAAATTCAGAGTGCAAGAATAAGGAATCACTGGACTTGAGCATTTTAATTGATTGTTATTTGTTAGGTGCGTACATGATGTGATGCAAAATAGTCTGTCACTTAAAACTTGTTCGTTTCTCCATTCACCATACTTTTCCTGCAGGAGAATGTGAGCTGTTTAAACACCAGTTTGGTGATCTTGATGCTGGCCAGAAGAAAGGCTAAACTGCCCTTCTACCTCAACGCCCTGCGGGAGAAGGAGTATGCTGAGAAGTACCCGGGCTGCCTGCTCAACAACTTTCACAACCTACTGCGCTTCTGGCAGCGCCACTACCTCAACAAGGACAAAGACAGCACCTGTCTTGAGAACGTGAGTAGCTCTCACTCTTTCCTGTACCCAGTTAAAGCACCAGTAAATACTGTCATTTTCACCAGAGACTACCACAGCTGTATGATGTGTCACCTCTGTTTCTTCTGTTAACGTTCAGTCATTTTGCTGTCACGCTTTTAAAACATTCTGACAGGGAAATCACTTGTATTCATGCTGTGAAAACAAAGACTTTAAGTGCTGCTTTACAGTGACGTGTTATGGAGGTGGAATGCAAGCTTGTAGAACTAGTTTAGACAGCAGTTTTGTTAAAATGGATGAAAAACCAAGAAACAGATGATTTTTAAAAATGCAGTGGAGTTGTGTTCTGTGTAGATGAGACACGTTTGGAAAGATGTGGAATGATGTTGGTTACTAACCTTTTTCACTTCTGAAAATATTCAACAACCCAGGAAATTGTCTCGTTTTCCACTGAAGGTTTTTTTTTGGCTCCTTGCCTGGCTCATTGCCCAAAGAGACATTCCTCACTGCTTAACATTGTTGATTGGTCAGCACAAGCAACACAAGTATCTTCTAAACGATAGTAAGTGTTAAAGGTAATAATAAGTGATTCTGGAGAAAGCAAGATCTCATTCCCAGGTTCTCAAATACTGACATTTTGGGAATGAGACAAAAGCAGAGGTAAGGAGACAGGAAATCATTTCATCTTTACTTTGGTTTGGCTTATAAGTGTTGTTGTGTTATACCCTCATCATGACGAGTGTGATGCTGCAGTGATGTATGCACAGAGAACTGGTGAACATAGTCAAGCATTTGGCAGCTGAAGAGCCATTTGGTCGATTGGGTGGGACCAAAACATTCACCAGGTGGCCACAAACATGACTTTGAGTGTTAACTGCTGGATGTGTAAATAAGCAACTGCTTGCTAAATAGTTAGCCATAACAACTTTAGAAAGTGATGTCAGTGTTGGGTATTTGCTAGTTCTGCTGCCCCCAAGTGGTCGAAAATATCAATCATGGCTTCTTCAACATTAACAATGTTTCTTAATATTAAGTATGTAGACCACCCAAACGATTACATTATTATTTGTAGCTTCAGTTTACACTACTGTAGAAGTTGGCGAGAGTAAACACAAGGTCAATTTAATAGAATCTCTAACTGTATTAATTAATGCTGAAATTATCAACTTAATATATATATATAAGTTAGCACTGATGCAGTGGATCAGAGGTTCTCAGGTTATAAAGAATATACCTGGGTCCACCTCCTTTGGAAAATAATATTTTATATATATATTTATTTATTTTGTAACCCTTCTATTGTCTTAGTTATGTGAAAAAACAAAAGAGAAATTAATAGAAAAATATAAGACGTATTAATATTTGCACTATTGCTTGAATGACAAGTCTGTTTATTGAGATTTTTAAGAACAGGTAATGTACAAATTATATCAGCACTCTATGGACACAGTGTCAAGGTAAGGTAATGTCCAGTTAAGACTAAGTACCAGGGTTGAAAGACAAACACAGTTGAGATAAAGTGGGCATCAAAAACAGAAAAGTAAATAGTTTGCATATTATAAGTAATTATTGACTAAAGGAAGAAGGAAAAAAAGACACTCAAACAAACAAACAGGGCTGATGACCGTTTGTCAAGAAGTTGTTTTCAGATTTTTAGGAAAATATCTCCCTTACTGGCAAGTTTATATTGAAGACTTTCCATATGAATTACGTTTCCAAGTTTGCTTAGCCATTGGTGGAATGTGGGGCTGGACTCAGATTGCTGTAAAATGAGGTGTTTTGCTTGTAGTGTGCAGAATGAGATGGCCTGAGCAATGTGATTAACTATGGTGGTGTTCAGAGGCGAGTCTGATGTTATAGTTTTACTAAAAGCTTTTAATATATAATCAAATATGACAGACCAGAAGGGTATGGAGCTTTGGACATAGCCACAGCTGGTGGACAAGTGTACCTGTATCCTGTTAGCACTTATCACACAAGGGTTAGACATCATATAGATATATAGTATGAAGCCTTGTTTTCGTATTGTGAAGTCTTTGTACTATCTTGAATTGTAAAAGTCGATGGCTGACATTATGGAACTGTTGTATATCTTAATAAGAATTGCCTTCCATGTAACATCAGCAATTTCAGTACCCAGCTTGTTTACCCAAGCATTCTTTAATTTAACATCAGACAATACAACATGGGCTTGCAAGGATGAATGTAAAAAAGAGATTGGCCCTTTACTCTTAGAGTTGTGGCTAACAAAGCTATCAAGTGTGTTATGTTCCATCATATTTTCATAATTTGTTAAGTGAGTCTGAATATAGTTTCTTATTTGGAGATGTCTAAAAAAAGACCATGAAACTGTTGTAATTGTATAAAGTATTTTTGATCTAAAAATAATATATCTGTCTTTGAAATATGGAGGCTTTTTCTAATTGTCGTTTTACATATACTCTGTATATCCTGACAATTTGAATGAATGAATCTCAAGACTTTTCACAGACCCCCTAGCAGAGTGCCATGGACCCCTTGAGAATAACTGCAATAGACAGCCAGGAATACAGCTAAGCTAGGTTGTAAATGTCATTTTATTGTTTTGAATCCTCTCTGGTTTCCCTCCTCAGAGCTCCTGTATCCCCTTCAGCTACTGGAAGGAGACGGTGTCAGTGCTGCTGGGCTCAGACAGGACTTCTCTGTGTGCCATAGCGAGCTACATTGATGAGCCCTTCATGGATCTGGACAGAGACCTGCTGGAAGATTGACCATCAGCATGTGCACTCGGTGTGCTGGGGGCGGGACAGGGCCGAGGGTCACAGGCAGCATGGACACCTAAAACTGGTGACGACTCCACGGAGCTGAGCCGTCCAGGCGCTTTGTGACTGCGTTCTGGATGTAAAGACTCACCTGTTTGCTGTCTGTACCTTCGCATGGTGGCCGACAGATGTGAGGGGACGTAGTTTGCGCGGCTGTCATCTTCTCACTAAGTTACCGTCCTCTTCTTCAAAGGAAGAGGGGGAAACCTGTATGCCCACCCCAGATCGCCCACATCATTTAACAGACAATTAAAGGACCTTGTGAAATAACACCTGCATTGGTTGTTTGCTTTAGGTGAAATTCAAATAGAGCCTTTTATATAACCTATACAAAATTCTATGAAAAAATATGTATGATTCAGCAAATTATATGTAAGAAAAGAGGGTTTTCACTTGGACTTGGTTGGCCACAGAGTGCACCCTCACCCAAATGTGCAGGTCAGTGGTACGTCACAGGGCTGCTAGGAGTTACCGGCCTCACTCTGCCACTACGTACACGCTCTCTGCTGACTCCACGCCGCTCCACTGCCTGACCTGTGGGGAGAAACTGGTGATATCGGAGTCTCTGCAAGGCTCCTTTAAGTGAAAAGCATTTTCATTTAACCTATCTGTGGGTCTGTTTTATTAGGTGGCTATTGTTGATTGGTGCTTTCTGGCTCTACTCAGCACATTTAGGTAGCCTGTGGGCTGGCTGACACGTTTCACAAATCTCACCATGGGGCTCCTCTCACCTAAAACCATCCACTCACTCTGTCATGGCTTCAGAAGTGTCACCCAGGGACTTGTTTCTTTACCAGTTTTTTTTTTTTTTTTTTTTTTTCTTTTTGTTGATTTACTTTTGTCTATGTTGAAAACAATGGCTTTTAGCTCTGGATAAACTGTAGAATAAAACATTGCACAGACGAAATTCTTTTTTGTTTATTATATTTTAACACATTTGTTTATTAAAAACACCTTCATTTTGTAACAAAATTTGTATCCATTTTGTGAGAGATGCTTTGGGAAGAGAATAAACTATGCAGGCGCTAGTGTTCAGATACCACTTTCATTCAGTTTCGTGTGAATCCGCCTTCTACCCAGCATCATCAGCACTGGACTGAAGGTTTACCACTTTCACTGGTTTCTGGGATTTCTTAAAATCTGTGACTACATGCTGAGAATGACAATCTTTCTATGTGATGGCTCTTTTTTGCATGGCACCACTTGATCTTAAGTTTGGATAAAGACGAAGCAGTGGCTGTGTCGATGATGTGTCCATGGCCTGAATGTGCAGCTGGAAGATGCAGATCTGAACAGATGTTTGGTGTCTCCAATTAAAAACAGACCCAATCTGAGATAAGTACAAATGGATGAGCTACCTCATATTTTATCCTGACACCATACAGATCAAACCACTTCTAATGATGACAAGTGTACAGTTTTACTCCCAGCATGTCATGAGTCATAATACATGTTCATGTGAATGTATAAGGGCATTTCTACAGTTGGCCCCGATGCCATGAGTTACTAGTGCTATGCCGCCTTTGGGATGCAAACACAAACGTCCTTTACACTTTGAAAGCCTTTTATTTGCTTTAAAGCTGATTAACCAGAAATGTTTCCTTCTTTTCTAGCTTTCATTCAGCATGTCTTAAATCTCTCAATGGGTGTGTGCACATACTTTGAATTAGTTCATCTTTTGTGCTTTGCGGTGAAGTTAATGCAACAACACTTTACAAGTGCTTCTCTCTTAGAAATTCTCAGTTTCTCTGCTGGCTGGATGCCCAAGATAATGACAATGGTTTCTTGATAACATGATGTGATTTGACACAGGGTACATCTGCAGTGGTGTTACTGTAACATTGTTAGTACTGGTCGTGTGTTATCATTGATCCAAATCCCCTTATATCACTTCAGTCATCCACCATGGAAGTCAATGAGGTCATTGGTAGAAAAACATGAATTTTGTGAGCGCTCCTCTGGAGTAACTATATAAACAATCCCTGACTTCTGTAGCTTTTGTGATCTGATTTTCAGAGAGACTGATCCTTCTGTATGATGCACAGAGAATTATGCTGTATGTATGTGGTGTGATGCTCCTAGTAGGCCTTAGATATCATTCATTAGTTTGTATAGAAAATGGTGAAATGTTATCTCTCCCCTTGGCCAAGAACATGCTGCATAGTGTTAAGATATGACACTATTTGGTTTTTGTTTTAGATCCCTGATATTTTGACTTGATTAACTGGAGATTTATGTAATGTTTGGCATGTTTTACCAACCCTAAATTCATGTTCATGCGGTGCTTTTTTTAAAAAATCAAACATGATTGTGTCTCACTTCACCAGGATCAATAGCATCTATAGCGTTTGTTGAAAAGAACAACTATTATGAGATGCTGACAGTGGATTATACTCATGGTGTAAAATCTAAATTCATTTTAGTAGACAGCCCATGTTTTTTTTTTGTTTTTCCCTATGCGTTGGCATTGAATAATGCAGAAATTCTCCTTTGGTTGTGTTTAAGAATTCACTTCGGTCTTAATCGCTTCCTAACCTAGTTTCACCATCAAACAATCAGAAGATTCATGTTTCAGTTTCACATTTTACTAGAACTACTTCTGTAACCAACTTTCACCCTCATGTTCCTCCTCTAATGCTGGTACTGAACTTCATTTTCCTTATTTAACAGCTGTTTGTCAAATTAATAATATAATAAATTCTTCTTTAGACCTTCTTTGTGGGATTTCTATCTTTATCACATGTTCACAATGAAAATAAACCAAGACAGTCAGATTTAAAGGTTTAAAAGTCTTTATTTGGATGCGTCCTCACAGTCGCACAGCACAGCTGTTGCAGCTGGCTGTCTGTGATATGTTCAGCCTCCACACATCACTCAGCGAGCTGAAATACACAAGACAGGGATGTTTATTAGCAACCACATACACAGACATGCCATAGCGTTACTCATGACCACACCAGAGATCACATGAGAGGGCTATGTGAGGTCATCTTCAACTGAGGATTACACCCAGTCTCTGCTAAGATTAGTTCTTGTGATGAAGCCCGCAGGCTAATTTTAATAAATACTTCCAAAGGTCACACAGTTCAGCTGTATAATGTAATATGATGAAATGCATTATGTATTTAGTCTACTAACCTTGCCGCCTTGATCGCGGGCACGAATCCGGAACTTGTTGACTTGTGTTTCGGCCATGTCAGCCCTCTCCTCTGCATCATCCAGCTCATGTTGGAGCTTCCTGTACTTAGATAGGTTGGCATTTGCCTGCTCCTCCTGCACAGAGGAGGACATCAAAGGAAAAAGTTAATGTACAGTGAACTGAAGGGGTTATTTCAATTATTTTTCCACTATATTAAACACTACGGCTATGGTCAATGTTGCAGTTAAGATGATCATTGATCACTGACAATACAATAAGCACTTAAAGAGATTACCTGAAAATGAAAATTCAGTCATTATCTACTCGCCTGCATACTGATTGAAGGTTGGGTTTATTTTGTTAGTCCATGAGACATTACCAGAGTTTCACAGGAAAACAGCATTGCAGAATTTACCAAACACTGTACTTAAATGGTGACCAGCTTTTAAACAGAAAAAATGCCTCCATACTGCTCTTCTGGCATTATCCAAGTCTAATAAAGTCCTGACATGCTGTTGGCACACCTTCACAACACACACCCAGTTCAGAGGGTGTGCATGGGCAAGTGAATGTCCCTTGTTATCCTTCTGTTCTTTTTTTTTTTCCTGAAATCTGGTCATCATTCATATCTATTATTTTGGAGATTCTGCACCGCTGTTTTCCTGTGAAACTCCAGCAGTGTTTTGTGGACTAAAAAACTAAACCTGACCTTCAATCGCAATGAGGTTGTGTAGATAATGACTGAATTTTCATTTTTGGTTGAACCATCCCTTTAACTATTTATATTGGACTCACAGCTTCTTCACTCTGTCTCTTGTAACTCTTCACTTTGGCCTGCAGCTTGTCGATGAGGTCCTGCAGCCGTGCCAGGTTCTTCTTGTCTTCCTCAGCCTGCAAACACCACAGGGAGCTTTTACCCTACCTTCAATTTGTAAAATTATAAACATGTATTCAATTATAAACATGTTCTACCTACAGACTGGTGCTTTACCTGGTAGGAGAGCTCTTTGATTCTCCTCTCATACTTGCGTACAATCTTCTGATACTCTTGGCTCTTCTTTTGCTCAGATTCCAGTTCGTTCTCCAGTTCTTTGACCTACCAGTAAAATCATAAAAATGAGCTTACAAACACAAACAGACAGTGAATACAGAAGCATTCAATTTGACTTGTTTCTCACCCTGGCCTCCAGCTTCTGGACCTGCTTCTTGCCGCCCTTGAGGGCAATCTGCTCTGCCTCGTCCAGACGCATCTGCAGATCCTTTATAGTCTGCTCCATGTTTTTCTTCATCCTCTCCAGATGGGCGCTGGTGTCCTGCTCCTTCTTCAGCTCCTCTGCCATCATGGCTGCCTACAAATTCATAGGATCACTGTTAACTGCACATTAAGAAATCTCCAACTGGACTGGAACCAACAGAAGCTTCTGACACCACTTACAGAGGACTGTATTAAAGACATGAGGTGAGCTAGTTAATTTCATCAGAGATCTGATTATAGAATATTACAAACACAGTGAAGGCTGAAAGGTTATTTTGTAGTGTAAATATCTTATATCATGCAATTCATACTTACATCAGTGATGGCCTTTTTGGCCTTCTCCTCTGCATTGCGGCACTCCTGCACAGCGTCATCCACTTCACTTGACAGCATGGACAGATCACTCTCCAGCTTCTTCTTCTGATTGATCAGTCCAGTGTTCTGGAGCAAAAGAGTCCATTTCAAGAGTCCTCTCAGGATTAAAATGTCAATTTATCTATTTTTTTAATGTTTCTTTCATTTCTAAAAATGGCAACTGCTAGCTGGGATTCAATAGAACCTAACATACCACCAGTAACCAGAGCAGCTGAACCAGTGAGTAACAAATAGCCTAGAAAAGTTCTGTGGATTATTTTCAGCCAGTGACCACAAAGATTAGCTAGCTTGGAAAATGAAACACTATTTGAAGTGATTTATTTAACATAAATGCACTGCAGCGTGGTTTGAAATTCATCTTCCTACCTGAGAGTGCAACAGGTTGACTCTCTCCGTGGCCTCAAGCAGCTCATGCTCAGCTAGCTTGCGTGCACGGTCGTTCTGCTCCAGCTGTGCCCTGAGCTCCTCCACCTCAGCAGCCAGAAGGTTGTTGCGGCGCTCCGTCACCGCTACCTGCTCCTTCAGCTCCTCGTTCTGGTGAAGAGTCTCATCAAGCTCCATCTGAATGTCCTGCAAGAAAAAGATCTCATTTAACATACTGACAATGGAGCTGGATTTATGTACTAATAGACAGAGGTGAGACCACGTCATTGTTTTGCAAGATACAAGTAAGTCTCAAGTCAAGGCAAGTAGGTCCCTTTGAATTAGACTCCTAACCGAGTCATAATGCAACAGTGAGTTTTCAGCCTCACTGATTTACAAACTTAGGCAATGGTAGCTTAACAGCTAACTATTAGTTCACTGTGTTAATATTTGCCCCAACTTACTGTTCTTTGAGCAACTTCAACAACCTTGAACAAAGTTGGGCATTATTTTTTTGTCTCTTGATTTTGCCAACTCGAGTCGAAAGTCATCAAATTTGTGACTGAAATCCTATTTGAGTTTTGTGTCCACACCTCTGCTAATTAATCGAATGCATCAGGTAAGTTCATTAACTGGCTTCTAGATGGACACACCTTGATCTGACTCTGCAGATTCCTCAGGAGTTTCTGGGACTCTGAAGCCTGCCTGTTGGCGTGGTTCAGCTGCACCTCCATCTCATTCAGGTCACCCTCCATCTTCTTCCTCAGGCGCAGTGCCTCGTTGCGAGACTTGGCCTCGGCATCCAAGGTGGCCTGCATGGACTCCACCGTTCTCTGGTGTTTACGGCTAGAGGGCAAAAGACATCATGGAGAGAAACCTTAGGAAGATGCAGTTCATATGGGGCGATGGATGGGTCAGAAGCACAGTTAGACAAAAAGAGTAATCAATTAATCTCACCGAAGGTTGTCAAGTTCCTCATCCTTCTCTGCCAGCTTCCTGTCAACGTCAGCCTTCATCTGATTGAGCTCCAGCTGGATGCGGAGAGTTTTGCTTTCTTCATGCTCTAGAGTGCCCTGAGACAAACAGACAACTAATGCTTGAAAATATTCTTAAGGTCACCTCTGCCGAAAAATTTCCCGGACTACAATAAGGAGGAAGTGAGAGAACTTATCAAATTGCTTACTTCAACTTCCTCCAGGGCAGCTTGAATCTCACTTTTCTCCATGTCCAGACCCTTCTTCATTTTCTCCAGTTCTTGGATGGTTTTTGCTCCCTGACTGATTTGATCTGACAGGTCAGCGATTTCCTCTGGGTGGGTGAGCAGCAAGAAAAACAGTTTATACTTTATATAAACTCTGAAATCCTCTGGAAATGCAACCTTCTAACTGGGTATTTGTGATGTGACCTAAGATGCCAAGTACCTTGGAGGTTCTTGTTCTCCCTCTTCATGGTTTCCAGATGATCCAGGCACTCCTCATAGGAGTTCTTTAGCTTGAAGAGCTCGGTGCTCAGGCCACGAGACTCTTTTTGAGAGGTCTCCAGCTCTGACTGGCACTCTTCATACTTCTGTCTCCACTCAGCCAGCAACTTGAGGAAAAAGGACAAATTATTTGCAGTGAAGCAAAAGTCAAAGTGTGGTATCCAATCCCATGAAGCCAACAGGTAAGAAGATAGGTACAGAAATGAGCTATCACTCAAGGATGATATTCCTTGAAGACAGCAAAAGCAGTCCTATGTAACCATTGCCATCAGCTAATACCTTGTCAAAGTTGCGTTGCTTCTTGTCCAGGGCAGCAGCTGCAGCATTGGAGCGTTCCAGGTCAATGACCAGGTCCTCGATCTCTGTCTGGAGCCGATGTTTGGTTTTCTCCAGGGAGGAACACTTGGCATTGGCAGCCTCCACGGTCTCTTCAGCCTCCTGTAGACGTGTTACCAGCTTCTTCCTAATAAGAAGCAAAAATGTTAGTGCTCACACTTTCAAATGATCAGTGTGCGTTCCATCTGATTGTTTAAGATAAAAAATACGTCTCACTCACTTGGCTTCCTCCAGCTCCTCAGTCCTCTGGATGGCATCAGTTTCATACTTTGTCCTCCACTGAGCCACCTCGGCGTTGGCCTTGGACAGAGCTCTCTGCAGTTCAGCCTTGGCCTCCTGCTCCTCTTCATACTGCTCTCTTAGAAGATCGCAGTCATGTCGAGCTGACTGCAGTGCGTGGGCCAGTGCACTCTTAGCCTTAAGAGACCAATCACAACGGTGGAGAGCTATTAGATGAGCTGGACAAACTGTGAAATTCTGCAGAGGCAGCTACCACTTTTGTAAATAACACACATTGACAAATGCTGTGATGAGGAGCTGACCTTATTCTCCTCCTCCAGCTGTTTCTTGAGCTCCTCGACATTCTGGCCAAAGGAGTTCTTGGCACGCTGGAGCTGGGAGACCATGGCTTCCCTCTCTTCAAGCTTCCTGCCCAGTTCACCTACATAGGGAGGAGAAATTGATGCCTCCATTATTAACCGGTCTGTGAAATCTGTCAGTGAGATTTATGATCAAATGACAGTTCCTTACCACTCTCAGCCTGAGCACGGGCCTTTTGGGTGTTGTTTTCATTGAGCTGCCTCTGGAGCTCATCAGCCTTGGCTTTAGCCTCGTTCATCTGGTCTTCATACAGGCGACACATCTTCTCCGCAGTGGCCTGCAGACGAGATGAAAATATTTTTGAGTGTTTGATCTAGTTTGAATCCCTACTACGATAAATCTTTTAGTGTATTTATGCACTTTTTCCCATCTACCTTTCCCTTGGAGAGCTGCTCCACAGTAGAAACCAGATCGTCAGCCTCCATCTTGGCCTCGCTCCTCTCCTTCTCCAGCTTCTGCTTGACCCGCTGCAGGCTGTCGATCTGCTCGCTCAGCTCCGCAACACTATCAGCATGCTTCTTCCGCAAGGTTGCCGTCGTGGCCTCGTGATGCAGCATGGCTTCCTCCAGGTCTCGCCGCAGCTTCAGAAAATCCGCCTCTCTCTTCTTGTTCATCTCGATCTGGGCTGAGGTGGCCCCACCAGCCTCTTCCAGGCGCTCGCTCAGCTCTTCCAGCTCACGAGCCACATCGCTACGCTGCTTCTCCACTTTGGCCCTGCAAGCCCGGTCGGCCTCCAGCTCCTCTTCCAGCTCCTCAGTACGAGCCTGGAGGAAAACAATGGTCAGTTATTCTGTCAAAGTGATCTTCATAGCTGCTCTATAACAGGTTTAGAGATTAGTTTTCACCTGTAGCTCCTTTATCTTCTTCTGGAGCTGATTGACCAAGGCTTGCTCATCTTCAATCCGTGTGCTCATCTCATTCAATTCGAAGTCTTTCCTGGTAGATATAAATATTTGTCAACCATTATTAATCAGTACATTTTCATAGCAAGATAATGTTTTCCTGTGAATAGATGGAAACGTACTTTTTCAACTTCTCGTCAAGTTGCTGCTTGTCATTCTCCAAGTCCATAACAGACTCCAAGGAGAGTTTCAGATCTCCCTCCAGCTTGCGTTTGACCCGTTCCAGGTCCATACGCAGCTTCTTCTCTTGTTCCAGTGAGCCCTCCAGCTGATTCACAGTGAAAGGTTATAAAATATTACATATGATATGTCATTGCCTGTGGACACAACAGTATATTTTTCCAGTGTTCCCTTGATAAACTCACATCATCTACTTGTTGCTCCAGCTTTAGCTTGGCTTTGGTCAGAGTGTTGACTTTGTCTTCCTCTGCCTGCAGGTCATCCAGAGTCTGCTGGTGAGCCTCCTGGAGAGCCTTCTTCTCTTTGGTCAGCTTCAGTATGGTTTCATCCAGAGCTGCCATTTCCTCAATTAAGTTCTTCACCTGAGAGCCACAGGAAGACAACATATTTGTCTCTCTGCATCAATCCACTGCACTGTGGCTCTTTCTGTGGCCTCTTAGCACCCTCTGGAGGCAACTCACTGCTCTCCCTTTTCAAGTTCCTTACCTTGTTCTCAGTGGCATGTTTCTCTTTTTCCACTTTAGCCAGAGTGATCTCCAGATCGTCAATGTCTTTCTTTAACTCAGCACACTCATCCTCGAGCTTGCGCTTCTTGGCGAGCACATTAGCGCTCATCTCCTCCTCATCCTCCAGCCTCTCCAGGAGTTCTTTTACTTTGGCCTCCAGTTGAATCTTAGTTTTAATGAGCAGGTCACAGCGGTCCTCTGCATCTGCCAGATTATCCTGCTCCTGTGGGAGACAGACAAGAGAGACAGAGTATGCGTTCAGTGCATTCATGTACTACTACAGTACAGTATCAATGAGGAGGAGTGCCACTTACTGCCTGCAGTTGTAGAGAGAGGTCATTCTTCTCTTGGATCAGGCTGACCTGCCTCTCCTCCAGCTCTTTGCGCTTGAACTCAGATTTTTCCAGAGCCTCCTTCAGCTTGGCTAGTTCCTCCTTCAGAGCAGCCAGCTCTTTCTCGGTGGTTGCGCTCCTCAGCAGAGGCTTGATTTTGAAGAAGAGCTTCATCCAGGGCCAGTGCTTGACAGCGTTGAAGGCCCGGATGTTCCACTGGATAATCATCAGAGCCTCCCTGAAAAAAGAACGAAATTAAAGGAGGTGATGGAAGAGAGAGGATTTTTCTACCACATTTCTTTCCCTGTCGGGTTGAAAACAAATTTAAAATAGTGCTCTACCATTATTTCCTAATCAGGTACACCTGTACCCCAGGAGGTACTTCCACAGTTGTATGTGAAAATACTGTGGAGAATATTAACTAATCTGAATAAAAGACTAATTTATGATTCGATTTAAGAATAGGCTATATATCTACATTTTGATTAGGCTGAAAAAACTGAACCTGCATTTTGGGATTGAGAATCTGTGAAAACTGGTTAAAATGTAGGTCTAACCAGTTAGCTAAAAGTAAGCAGAAAAAGGTTGAAAACAGCTAAAAGTAATAAAAAACAAACAAACAAATATTTAGCCAAAAATGTTTGGTAACTGGTAAGTTAAAAGAAGTAAATAAATATAAAATATATATATATATATGAAACCAAAATGTTTACTTAAAAAGAACAGATAAACAGTTTAAGGAGTTAGTTAAAAGTAACCAATAATGTTTGAAATATTTAGCTAAAAATAACAAATCTGTTGAAATAGCAAAACATAATAGGTTAACAGTTTGAAAACTACTAGTACTGTAGCATATGAAACAATGGCTGAAGTATTGATAAACAGTTGTAATAGTTAGCTCAAAGTAATGGAAATAACTCAGACTACTCTATATAACAATAATTGACGCAGTTAGCTAAAGTAACTGATAAAAGCTGAAATAGTTAGCTACAAGTCATGGAAAAAATATTAAAATATTCAGCAAAAAGTAACAGATAACCAGATAGTTTGAAGTAACGAACAAACATTTTAAATAGTTACAAGTACAGTATGAAACCATGTTTGAAGTAGTTAGCTAAAGTATTCAATAAACAGTTAAAAGTCATGGATAAATGGTTTAAATATTGAACTTAAAGTAACAGATAACCAGTTAGCTAAAAGTAATAAATAAACCATTTCTATATATAAAACATTGGTTGAAGTAGTTAGCTAAAGTATTCATTAAACAATAAAAAAAAAAATAGTGTAAAGTCATGGTTAATGACATGTCACTAATGCAACAAATGCAAATTTGACCAAACCCACCTAAATAATGACAGTTTAACTGCATGACAAAGCATTTATGAATTCATTATGTTAAAATAACTTTCAGTTAGTCAGTATTAAACTAACTGAAACTTTCTTTTGTAACATCACTAGTGGTGGTTACTGATGAAGGAATACTTGAGCTCATCTGACAGGGCTGTGGGTGCATCAGACACAAGGTTAGGAACCACTGATGTAACCTACGGCGTTTTAAAAGCAGCAGAAGTGAAGTTCAGGTCAAGTAAAGAGAAGAAGGTCAAAAAGATTTATCCGGGAGTTCCCCGTCTATTTATTCAGTTACTTCTCCTTGGTACTTAATTTTTGGCACTAATCCTGCAACCATCCACTCCCCTGTATCTAATCATACACCAAGAGATGCAACATGAAATCATACACCTAATGCTGCTTTTGATGTTTCATGTCTGTGACCAAACAGGGTTACCAGATTGATTTAGTCTCAGAAGAATGGCGTCGCGCAGCCCTAAATATGGACCCTGAGCAGACCGGTCAAGGACTTCTTGTCACTGTTTCGAGGGTGAGTTTTAGTGAGCATGCACACGCCGGGGTGGGAGGTGACTGGCTGAGGGTGGGGGGAGCTGATTACATTTTTGACATGACTCCATGCCGAGTGCCTCTCAAAGGTGAGCGTCTGTGTTTATTTAGAAACTAAAGCCCTCTGTCCGACGGCCGACTTAAATCCTCTGTCACCCGCCACATATCCCACCAATGCACTCACTTAGAAGTACAGGCGCCGCGGACAAAAGGGGCCAGGGGCCATCAGGCACGGAGGGGGCTGGGGGTTGTATTTTTAGGGAGGGCCCGAGCAGCTGCCACTTGACACATGTCGCCACCTGGCTCTGAGGACACCGTCAGCATTGTTTTAATTTAGAGAGAGTGGATAGAGAGAATAGCCGGAGACCTGAAAGAGGGGTGCGTGTGTGTGAGGGGAAGGATGGAGCCCTTATTAACAGAAGGGCCACACACATGCCTGGTAACCATACAAGGGCAAGCACACGCCTCACACACGCCGATAACACTGCCCTTGCATGCCATACATACTAGAGCGAGGGAGTGAACACTAAGGTATAGTGTATCACAAGCTGAAAGGCTCACAGCTGATCGTGTTGCTATTGAACCTGTTCAGAGGAGCAACTGTTGGGGAGAGGTCTTTTTTTTTGTGCCCATGTCTTCACCTTCCTGTGAGGTATTAAGTTCAAAGGCTTTCCTGTGCTTATGAATACATTTAGGTTCAATAAAATGTGTTTTTATTGACAAAAGGGGTCCTTTTACCTCCTTTCCATCATCTTCTGCAGCTCTATCCTCATGATTTTACCACGAGCAGCTGCCTGCAGCAACGTCAGGACTTTGGCTAAACGTTCATCCCTCAACTCCTCGAGATGACCCAGCAGGCCCGCCTTGAAGAACACCTACACCACATGAAGAATATAAAATGAAACACTGACTGTAAATGATCCTGCTTACTGCACAGCTGCTTACTAAAAAAAAACGGACACAAAATATTAATTGAAATTTATTTAAAAGTGATTTTATTGCTCCTCCAGCATGAGTGATCAGAATTGCGTCCACGCAATAATGGTGCCTGACATTCTGTTATTCACAGAAATGGTCTGCTATTCAGAAACACCAGACCTTAGAATGCCATAACTGACCAATCAGAATCAAATATTTAACAAAAACATGTCAAAATAACACAATGAAATCATGAAAAGTGAGAATTAGATTCAGAAATTATCACACGGACATAAAAAATACCATCACACTATGCTTCCATTTTTTTAAAACAATTTTTAATAACCATACAGGGCATGCTGGTTGATTATTTTGCCATTCACAACCCTGCATTACACAAGCTGCTGCCTCCTACCTTTGTATGTCCAAATCTATACTGGTTGTGGTCGATGTCCAAGGAGGCCAGGAGCTTCTCTGCAGCTTTCCTGCTGTCCACAAACTTATCATCTGGGATGGCATGGGGGTTTAGGATGCGGTAGCTGGATAAATGAATAAAAGAGTCTTTCAGGACTGATTATCGCTATGATTCAAAGTCCAAGAGTATCCAAAGAGGAGTCTGAATGTGATCTGTACCGCTGTTTGAATTCAGCATAGAGGATGCGGTTGGGAAATCCCTTCCTGCAGATCCTGATGCCTTCTAGCACACCGTTGCAGCGGAGCTGGTGCAGCACCAAAAATGGATCTATGATCCCTGCGCAGAACAGGTTTCAAACATGAGCCCATAGTCTCATTTGCATAACTTCTGATAATATGTGACGATTGTGCCATGTGTTACCTGGAGTCTTAGTCTCATTTGGGATGATGCAGCGAACAAAGTGAGGCTGGGTGCTGCGGAGGTTGGTCATCAGCTTATTCAGATTTTCCTGGAGGAAAGGAGAAACAAGTTAAATGAGTAAATAAAAATGACTGCTCTACGTTTAACACATCAGTCTGTACGAAAAACAACAACAGTCCCTTCATGGACGTGGACGTGTTGATCACATCCTTGATGTAAAGGAGAGAGGAGCCAGCACAGACTTAAAGTGATGTTCATGTGATCATTGCCCTAAACATCACTGCAAGTCTTAACTGCCTCCGTCCCAGCTGTCCAGTGATGCCCACAAGTTCTCACAGTACACAAAACATTGAAGGCTATTTGGAACAACCTGTCTGTCTACATCCAAATGCATCAGTAAGAGACCATTTCACCTGCTGGTGTCAGTCTCACCTTATGAAGCTGAGACACAGTCTGGAAAGAGGCTGCCTTCTTCCTCTTCTCCTTGAGTCCAGACTTGTGTTCGGATGCTGCGAGGGAATTAGCAGAGTGATTAAAATGACTGCCTCGAGGTGTCCCCTGTATGCTTTAGTGTGAACGTAAAGAAACAATAAGGCTCTCAGAACCAATACTTGTGGTACACCACATTATGTAAAATGTATTTGAAGCACTTTAGTATCTTTTGTTTACTGTACCTGCGTCTGAGCTGACATAATTCTCGTATAGAGAAGCTAGCAGCTTGTTGGAGGACTTCTGGAAACATGCCACCACCGTCTCATTCAGTGGGTCTTTATTTTTATCCAGCCAGCCGAAAATGTTATACGGTACCTGTAGAAAACAGCACGGACATCTGAATTATTGAAGTCTGTGTGGCAGAAATTTGTAGGCATATCTCTGGGCTTTAGTGAGAATGCACTTACCACCCCAGCATAGTGCACCAGCTCAAAATGGGCCTCGTACTTGCGTTTCTTGTCAGGCCGCGGCTTTTGGAAATTAGGCGACTTGCCAATGTGGTTATCGTACAGCTTGGCTTTAAAGCTGTTGTCTGTGGCCTTTGGGAACATGCACTCCTCTTCAAGGATGGACATGATGCCCATTGGCTGGTGGAAGAACGGAGTGTTAGATACTCCAATACAGCAAATTTATGATTAACTTGATCCATTGTGGAGGACACGCTTTTGTTACCTTTTCAATGAGATCAATGCAAGCTTGAAGGTCCAGCCCAAAGTCAATGAAGGTCCATTCGATTCCCTCCCGCTTGTACTCCTCCTGCTCCAGGATGAACATGTGGTGGTTGAAAAACTGTTGCAGTTTCTCATTTGTGAAGTTGATGCACAGCTGCTCGAAGCTGTTGAGCTACGATGAAAGAGGAACAGGTGTTCAGAGGAAGCGTTAGAAATGAACAGCATGAAAAACACAAGAACATCTTATGGAGATTCATCCTGCAGTACAGTTAAATCTTCACACGGGGAAAAGTTGAGGCACAAACTGAGCACCTTTTGATTTTAAACTAAAATATGATCAGAAAAAAAGAAAACCAGTTTGATGGTGACAGATTTGAATAAATTTAAGTTTAATGGATCAACTTACATCAAAGATCTCAAACCCGGCAATGTCCAGGACTCCTATGAAGTACTGGCGAGGCAGGGAGGTGTACAGGGTACGGTTGATGCGTCCCACGAGCCATTTGAACATGCGGTCATACGTGGCTTTGGCCAGAGCACCAACAGCGTAGGTAACCTACCGCACCCACGCACAAACACATACACACAGACACACACACACACAGGTGGAATACAGCTGTCATTCACATGGACAGCCTCTGTTGCTTGGATACCAGATCCTAGTGCGTGTGAAGTGGTAAGTGTATTGATCGACTGAGGATTAAGAAGCTGTCCCTAATCAGCATACTAGTCATACAGCAGAATGAGGTGAAGCTGAATGTTTCCTTTCAGACTGCAGTTCTGCTTTTATATATCTGATATATTGATCAATTGGTTGATCAGTTGTACTGCATTTCCACTTAATATCACAGAAAAATGATCTCTTTCATACTGTTAAAATGATTAAATGGGTTCCTCCTGTAGCTCAGGTGGTAGAGCACAGGCCTCATGTATAGAGGCTATCAGCCCTCTACAGTGACCACCGGCCCGTTTGCTGCATGTCATCCCCTCTCTCTACCCCACTTCCTGTCATATTTTCAGCTGTCACCTATCAAATAGAGGCCAAAAGCCCCAAGAATAATGAAACAGAATATTTAATCACCTCACCTGTTCGACATTCTGTCCCTTCACCACATACTCGTTCCCCACCTTCACTCTTGGGTGGAGGAGGCCCTTGATGAGGTCAGCTGAACTGACTCCCATCAGGTACGAGGCCTTGTCTGCACCTGGTGACCAAACATGACAAATATCACAAATCTGCTCTTAAATCAAACTGTTGTTTTCTTGCCAAATGTCTCATTACTGATTCTCACTTTCAGTGCCGTCGGCCTCCGCCTGCTCCTCACGCTGCTTCTGCTTGAATTTCATGTTGCCAAAGTGCATGATGGCTCCAACTATTTTATAGCAGCCATACTTCTCCTCGGGCAGGAAGCCAAGGATGTCCATGGCGTGCTGTAAAGAAGCCAAGAAAAGTCATCTCACAACTTCCCAAATCTACTAAGTGTGCTTTGTTGAATTTCTCTCCATAGGTGGTGAAAATAAAAGCTCTTACATCGGTGGCCATCAGCTCCTGTCCGTCATCGAGGTTCTCCACGGTGGTCACACCCTGAGAGCAGAAGTGGTAGTCGTACGGGTTGGAGGACACCAGCAGCATGTCTGGAACAAAGAGTTCACAGCGTCACATCACAGTCCTGCAGTTAAGTTTTTAAAAAGTGAAAAAGTAAAACTAGGTGTGAAAAAACATTTTAGTTAACTGAAAGAAAAAATAAAAATAAAACTTCACAAAAAAGAAAACTAACTGAAAAAAGTAATATTGTGTAATTAAAAAACTAACTAAAATAAAATACATATATAATAATAAAATATATAAGGTTACCTTTGCCATGACTGAGTCAACTGCCTTTACAAAGTGTTGTGTTCTTATGTATTGTGAACTTCTTAAATCTTGCTCTGACAAATACCCCCATATCACAATAAAAAACAAAATAAATATAATGAACACTAAAAAAAAAAAACTACTACTAAAACTAAACATTTTTAAACAATAAAAACTAAACTGAGACAAGCAAAGCCACTGAAACTGAATTTAAAACTAAAATTAAGAATGAAGCAAAAATAAAAACTAATCAAAAATATTCTGTCCTGCAGCAGCACACAGTAAAATATCCAAAACAGCCAGAGAGACTAACCAAACAGTTCTGGTTTCTTCTGCGACATGATCTGGTAGTAGATGTGGTAGCTCCTCTCACCAGGCTGCTGAAATATCACTCTGGATTTTTCCAGAAGATCTGAAAATCAGAAAGAAGACTAGTAACATGTTCATATTAGACATGAAACAACAAAAGAAAAACATGACGGATACAGTGTTTGACTCACATATATCGATATCAGCCGAGGCTAGTTTGCCAGTAGGTCCAAAGTGGATCCTGATGAACTTGCCCTGTGTGGAAAATGAACAAAATATCTATGTAATAAATGCTCCAGAAAACAACCAACAAATAGCATATGAATTTATGTACAGTATACTATCAGCAGGGGATTTTCTAGGTACTCACAAAACGGGATGAGTTGTCATTCCTTAGCGTTTTGGCGTTACCAAACGCTTCCATGGCAGGGTTTGCCTCAATGATCTGATCCTCCAGAGTCCCCTGGGAGAGAAAAGTAAAATGTAAAGACGGCCAGTCACATTATTTTTACAATTTGCAGTTTATTTTATTTTTTTTTTCTTGTTAATACAGAAGATTAATCGGGTCAGGCATTAGGGAAAAAAATAAGAGGAGTAATTTTTATTTTGGAATTTTGCATTTTGAGTATAAAGTTGAAAAGTTGAGAACAGAGACGAAATGTTGAGATGAAATGTTGAGAATAAAGTCATAATTTCAGGCTGAACTTTAAGTAATGAAGTCGCAATCTCATCTCGAAATTTTGAGAATGAAGTTGAAATGCTGCACTGAAATTTCAGGTATAAAGTCGAAATGTTCAATTTAAAGTCGAAATGTTGAGCTGAAATGTTGCATATAAAGACAAAATGTTGATTTGAAATGTAGAGAATTAGGTCAAATTGTTTAGAATAAAGTCTAAATATAATTTCAACTTTTCTCTCAACATTTCGACTTAATTCTTGAAATGGAAAATCAAAAAAATCATCCTCCTCTCTTTTTCCCCTTAATGTGGCCCTAATGCTCTGTCGTAAGTCCTTATTGTTAAACATAATATGGCTGCGTTATTTTTTCTGCAGCTTAAACTCACCCCTGTTTTAGTGGCAGGACCTTGCTGCAAAAGAAAAAAGTGAGACGCCTGTGAGAGTCGTATCATACATACATCATACAGTTTAATAATGCTTTCACAACCAAAGGGGAACACCATAACCAACTGGAAAATTAGATACTGGTTATTAACACTGGTAAAAAAAACAATGGCCACCGTGTTTTATATGATGAAGTGTGGTGAACGCAGGGGAGAAAAAGGAGGGAAAAATGAACATAAAACAACACATAAAAGTCAAAAGCAAAACTCAAAGCAAGGGGGAAAATCTGGAGCAAAAATAAAAGAAGAGACATGGAAAAGGGAAAGAAAAATAGTGTAAAAAGTCAATAAGAAAGCAGAGTAAAGTGGCTGAAGGGGCAACACAACACATGAGGGTGAAGACATGAATGTAATCAGTTCTCACATTCACCATTTTGACAGTGAGGAAAATGTATGGGGACGGTTTAAAGGGAATACACTGAAGGATTCCTGGGACCAAAAAATAATGAAGAAAATAAAAATAAGATACAGCAAAAAAAAAAAAAAAAAAAAAAAAAAAAAGCTGGGAAACAAAAATACAGGTTGCCACATCAGCCTTACTCCTTTTTTAGCAGGTGTGTCCCCAAGAGCTGCCACAATGGCAAAATACTGAATGACACGTTTCGTGTTGACAGTTTTGCCAGCACCGGATTCTCCGCTATAGGAGTGTGAAAAAATAACAAAGTGTACATACACACAACAGGTAAAAACTGGTCACAAAACTGGTAACGGTAGTGTAAATCTAAATAATTACACTGCATGTTATAAAACAGAAGGAAAAAGAAAAAAGTGAGGAACATATTTCAGTAAAAGACAAAAAAAAGGAGGAAAAAATATCAAATGTTTAAGGTGGTTGCGAGTGTATGGTCTACATGTTATATGGCTGCTCATACAGTTAAAATCTGTCTGCTTCTTTGTAAATTTGTGACTGAAGCGGGACAATAAAAGTATGAATTTGAAGATACTTACGTAATGAGCATGGACTGGTTCTCCCGATCTGATAAGGAGAAAATAACACGCGGCATATGATGAGTATGTGTGTTTATATTTGGTATATGTATCAGTGCATATATATGCTGTTCTAATACTTCGGTGAATGGGAATACTCACTACGCAGCATGTCATTATACGCATTGTCTGCGATGGAGTAGATGTGCGGCGGAGCCTCAGAGCGGCGTTTGCCTTTGTAGGCAGCGACCACAGGGGCTGTGTAGACGGGCAGCCATTTGTATGGATTCACCGTCACACAGAAGAGCCCGGAGTAGGTCTGAGGAAACAGGACATGACACCATATTCACCCACTATTACACTGGTTCTCAAATCATGATTAAAAAAAATTATTTATTTATTTACATACAACAACAAGTGATTTTTTAAAAAGTTAAAGTAGTTCATAGATTTATATAATCTAATAATCTGTAATTCTTACTAAATATATATATTGGGGTGAAGTGATTCTGGACCTGATGATAGCTGTGATATTTTAAAAACTAAATATTGATAGATATGTAAATAACTGTTTATATCGCTTTTTAAAGAAAATTTTACCCTATATTTATCATTCTTTTCGTAATTCAATTAATTACTTGTATTGTATGTGCGTGTAGCATGAAGGAACTACAACTCTCATTTTGTTGTGCAACCGTGTTGTATAATGATAATAAATTATCTTGATAATATTCTGTAAATAAACCAGCGCCTCTTAAACTTACTGTTTGCTCTAAAATGATTTCTGTTTCTTTACGTTCTCACTTTGTCCCCCCAACACACACACACACACACACACACACACACACACACACACCTTTTCACTATCTATTTTTTTTGTAACTGCACTTTTTGTAGCTTTTGTACAGTTACGCTCACTATCTCTCCACCTCCCTTGACTGTAATTCATATGCCAAAAAAGAGACAAAAAAACACTCATTTAAATTATACCATTAGTTTTTCCTCAAATTTTTATTGATATTGTGATAATATCGTTATTGTAAATTGTTTTGACCACGATAATTATGTAGTGAAACTCTGATACTTTGACAGCCCAATACATATGTATATAAATCTTCCTCACGCTAGTCAAGCACACACCAGTCACCCATTAATGCTGGAAACAGGCACTCTATTCTATGTTGAGATGGCGTAAATATTTTTAATACATGTTTTATATCTTTCTAATACATTTTTGCTCGTGGTCATGTGCTAAAGAAAGACCCTGGTATATTTTCTATCTTGTGAGGGGCAAAGAGAAAAATTGAGAACCTCTGACTTATAATGCCTCACCTCAAGTTAAACTGACCAGGTATCACTCACAGGTTGACATTGCTCAGGCTCACAGTTGAATTGTGTTATTTAATCTGGATGATCATGAGGCCTCTGAAAGGAACATAGAAACATGGGAGAGGGGAAGTACCATCAGTGCGTGACGGAGTACTCACATAGATCATCCAGGCGGAGTAACGTCTGCGCAGGTTGTACAGCACAGAGGCCTCATTGAGGTGTGTCAGCATGGCCATGTCTTCAATCATGTCATACTTAGGAGGGTTCATCTGCTGGATGTCTCCGTCCTTCACTGTCAGAGTCTGAGGTGATGGACACAGACAGATATGAGAAGACAAACATGAGATTGTATTGTGTATATATATATTTTTTGTTTGTTTTATTACTGCAAGTAAAGGGACAAGCACGTACCCTCCCATCTTTGGTTTCAACAATGACTTTGTCACCGCTGAGCTCCTTGATCTCGATCTCGATGTACGCCTCTTTTTCATCAGGGATCCAGGCCTTCTTCTTACCTACAGTAACAGTACCGGACAGAAGTTAGAAAGCTCTCCATAATACAAATATTGGCAGAGACAGTCAAAACAGCAGATGAACAAAATACATGAAATCATCACTAGACACATTACACAGCTTAGTCTAAGTGGTAGAAATACTCATCTCAGCATGCGTCTTATTGTAGAACTTCTTTTCTTTTTTCTTTTCTTTTTTTTTTTTTTTTAAAAAAAACAACTTTTTATTTAGTTTTTCATTTTTTTTTACACAGCAAAACATTTCTTGTTATAGGACTTCATAAAAATGAAAACCAGCAAAATAAATAAATAAAAACTGATCAAATAAATGATGAATAAATGATGAATAAGTTATTTTAAATCTTTATTATACTGTATAGCACCTTTAAAACACAAAATTACAACAAGATAATGATAAATCATTGCATTTTACTTTTAAACAGTTAAGTGATATTGTGAAATTATCTCAAAGTAAGTTCAGTTTTTTTCATGCTTCAACATATTGTTCTTTAAAACGCTGCATAAAACTCGCACCATTTTTCCTTATTTAAAAACAGATATGAACATTAATTCAGTCATTTATATGAATTTAATGTTTTATCAAAGTTGAATTGATTTCTACTAATATTATTATATTCAATGTGATTTGCCCTTTAAGGTTCTGTTTTATTGAACTCTCCTTATTAGGCCTTACCGTCAAAAGCGACAGTGTGCGCCGTCAGCAGCTCCAGTTCAGATTTGCGTAAAAACGGTGCAGCCTCCCCGAACTCCTTCATATCGTAGCGCGACATGGTGGCAGCTCCTCACCGGAATGGCCCCCCAAAACTGGACCACCAGTGAGACAGACGAGGTGAGGAAGTCCTTTGGCAAGAAAACAAAGCTTTGCGTTAAAGGGGTCAGTAGTTATTTATATGTTCAAGCTGTCAACTTCAGCCTTCCTCTGCTTGTGCGTAAAGAGCGCAAATCCACCCTCACCACCTGAGAACAAAAATAAAGAAACGTACAGCGCGTTGACTGACACGTGTCAGCGAAGGGACACAGTATTACTACACTTATTTAAGTTAAATTGTGGCTCTAAAAGACGCTTTAAAGGGCAGCCAACCCGCGCGTAAAATGCGTAATGAACGACCTACCAAACAAAGGCACAAAGTTGTCCAGTGACCTCAGGACGACCACAACCAAATAACAGCCTGGTGGTGAGATGTGCCCTCCTTTATACTGTGCTCCTCAAGGTCACGGTCAGTGCACATTTGTCCCTCATTAGCATATGCCACCTCCTCCGACGCCTATTGGTGCCGAGCGCCTGTCTCAATTGACACAAAAGGAAAGCTACGTTTTTGTCATTGCGCTAAACCCAAGCCGGCTATTTTTGTATCCCAGTTATTTTATGCACTGTACACACTGCGAGGGAGTGGGAGAGAGTTGCATTAGGAGCATCCCTGTAGGGGGGATTTTTTTCACTCTGTAGATCGTGAAGGGCAGTGCATCATTGCCTCTACCAGGACATTGTTTGTGTCTACACGGAAAAGGAAAAACTGGGAATTGAAATTAACATTTTCAGGAAAACCTCTAAATTATATGCATTGAATATCAAACGGAAATATATTCATCTCTAGTTTGGTTATTGTTTTTATCTACCCTCAACCTCTTGATAAACTCTTGACACTTTAGGTGACAGTGCTACTTATGAACTCATGTTGCTCTTAAGTAATAGCCCTGCAGCTTTTGTGTTGTTAAGTGCCAGCAGTGATGTTTGCTATTGTGTGTGGCCACAGAGGATGCAACCTTAGAAGAGATTATTTCAGGAGTGGCGTGGCATTAAACATGCTACTATAAATACACAACATTATATTAATAGACAGAAACATGGCGTGTGCGTGGCTTCTACCACACAATAAAGTGTCTTGTATGAATTTAAAAGCAATAAATGTTGAGTGATGATTTAACTGAGATATCTAATTAAAGATTCTAAATGTAGTTTTAGTTTTTCAGATTGTTTCTATGAAGCTGCAGCCAGGAATATCTAGAGCTTTAGCACCTTTGGCCTCAGATGAAAACATGAAGTAGGCCTATTTTACTGGCTATCCTCTGCTCTGATAGCACAGTGTGTGATATTGTCACACGTAGTTGCTGTTATTTTGTGTATCCTGTAATTCTGGCATAAGCACAGCGCCTCTCACACTCTGGTTCCACCAGATCTGACCTTCAGAACAAGGGGAGAGGTTGGTGCCTGGTATGAGAGCAGGGTGACAGTGCAGCATGGCGGGGGGGAAGGGGACCACAGTTTCTCAGAATAGACAAAGCCAGAGTCCAGCATTCCTGATAGGGAGATTGACTGTTAACTGTTGGCTGCGTCCAATTCTGCAAAAGCCACGTAGATAAGACGAAGATGGCTGTCTGTTCCCAGCCGAGACACTTTACAAACCTTGAGAGGCGACAGGCCGACTTGTAACACGACAGAATCGGTTCGCTCTAGTTTCTGTCAACACACACACACACACACAAACACACACACACACACACACACAAACAGAGAGAAACAAGAAAGCAAACTCCTAAAATAAACTATTTGTTTTAACTTAAACAAGTTAGTTTCCTCAGTGTCTTAAAATTTGAAGTTGACTTAATTTGAAAAGACAAGGTGAGGTAACTTTGTAATGATTCAAACAAATAAACTTTTCTTGTCAAATAAACTTCATGTTAGTCATTTGAACTTGAGAAAACATGCTCAATAAGTTTAAGAAATTAAGTTGAATCAGCAACTCTTAGGTCAAACTGATGAACATTACCAATGAATGATTTCCTTTTACTTAACTGAGAGGCAATCGACTGCCTACTTTTAATACGATGGAAAGGGTTTGTTCTATTTTCTCTCAACACGTACACACACACACACACACACACACACACACACACACACACACACACACACACACACACACAAAACAAAATCCTAAATAAGATTGTCAAAAGTATCAATACTTCAATACATTTTCAGTACCACATGTTTAAAACAATGCAATACCAACATTCAATCATAGTGAAAGTACCAAAAAAGTTCAGCACATTTTTGATTGTCCTGCCTGAAATTTGGCTGGCATCTTATTTTATATGCCTTTTTTTCCTTTTTGCTTTCATATCAAAGAAGGTAACTGAAGTTGAAAATTCCAGTATTGTACAAGCTATTTGTTTTAACTTTAAAAAGTTAGTGTCCAAGGTGCTTTAAAATTTTAATGTGATTGAATTTGAGAAGTTGAGGTAATTTTGTAATGATTCAAAGCAAATAAACTTTTCTAATCAAATAAACTTGATACTAATTTAGTTGTACATGCTGTACATTTGAACAAAACACATTCAATAAGCTCAAGATATTTAGCTGAATAAACAATTGTTCAGTCACACTGATGAACATTACGAACAAATCGTATTTCTTTTTTACAAACTCTGACTTTTATAACTCTTACAAACTTGGCTGCCTACTTCTAATACGGCAGAGATGGTTTGTTCTATTTTCTCTCAACACACGCACACCCCACCCACACCCCACCCACACCCAACACACACACACACACACACACACACACACACACACACACACACACAAACAACAAACAACAAACTCCTGAATAAGGTTGTCAAAAGTATCAATACTTAAACATCTTTTCAATACTGCACGTTTAAAACAATACAATCCAAACATTCGATAGTATCAAAAGTGCTCATTTCAGACCTTAGTTCAGTTCAGTTCACTGTCCGGCCTGAACTTTGTGTTGCAGCACAACCAGACAGTGTTCAGTGACGTCTTCTGTACCAGCACTGTGCGCAGCTTAACTAAACAAAATCGGTGCCCAAGACTTTTTTCTTTTTTCTGTGGTATTGAAGAAGGTACTGAGTATCATTTTTCTATACTAGCATTGTCAGTCACACTGACTAAGATTACAAACGAACCTTTTACATTTTCTAAGTTTGAAAAGTCAGTTCTTCATTTACATTAATAACTTACAGCTGCAGCAGATCCTGTTGGAGCTACTTTGTTCCAGCACTGGCGCAAAGACAGTCTGTGAAACTGCTCCTAGTGAATTTATCACAATTCAAATGTAAGGTAATGTTATGTAAGGAGATTAAATTCAATACTAACCTTCACCGTGGTTCAGTGTTCACAAATTTGTGAAAACAAGCAGCCACCACTTGTCTTAAAGTGTATTACAGACACACAGCAAGTTTTCATCATGTTTTCTTCAAAGGTAAAAAGAGGGTTCGCACGAGAGTTTTAACTCTCAAACAATGCATGCTGGGAAGTCTGATCATGTTTCCCTAAAACAAAATGTAATGAGTTGATTGAACTCTGTACATTATATTCATTAGTCAAAGGACTTAAAGTTAGAAGAACTCATGTTTACAAGCTCTAAAGTATTCTGAATAAATCTTGAAAATGTTCAGTTTAATTAACTTGAGTAAATAAAACTTGTATTTTTACACTAAAACTAATACAAGGAACTTTCATATTTTATTGATTTTGAGGGATCTGTGGACAAAATCGATAGTTTCCACTGTATTAACCATGACATAAAACTATCGAAATAAAAATCTCCTTCTTCTTCCTTTCAGCTTTTTAACATACAACTCACTGTAATTTTTCCAGGAAAACCATAAACACAGGCTCATTAACATATGTAGGTCATATAGAGGCATCAGTAATAAACTGTGACTCCTTCCTACATGGATGTCTTGATTTGACAGGTGGCCATCTTTGTTGATGCCGCTATCTGTTGCCGTGGCAGACTGAGAGGTGTTGCCGTGATGGCTCAAACTTTCTTGGGCATCGGTGAGATAGAGCGGGCCGGAGCTATTCTGGGACAAGGGGGCTCTTCAGAGAGGCAGAGGCTGGTTTGTGTACTATGTCACTTGCTGCACCATTTGAAAAGCTGGCATGCTGATAACACATGAGGAGGAGATGAATCCCAAAGTCCCCAGAGCTGCTGGCTTTAAATAAGTTCACATTCTCCGGCACGTAAACAGACACACACACACACTCACACGCACACACAACCATAGTGAAGTGCATGCAGCATTAGCGTAGTCCCTCAGCACATCTCTCTGCACTGTAAAACTGCAACCCAGTGCAACAGCTGACTCCTCAGAGCAACAGCTCTCCTTACGTCCCCAGTGTTCCTCAAAATCATTTAGACCCCAACGTGGCCAGGGCCCATTAATGCCCATGTTTTCATTATTACACATTTGTGCAGCTTTGAATTACCTTCTCATATGAGACGACCAAACTGATGTCCAGCTGCAGGCCTCGGCCCCAAAATGCCGGAACAGAGTCCTCAGTTCATTCCGGGGGGATTGGCCGGCCGACAGTTTGGTGATGTGCAAGAGAGGAGGCGACATTTTGGGCATCAAAACTTGATCTGGGGGTCGGTCACAGTTGTTTTAGATCATCATGCACTGAATGCCAGCAGGCTTAGGCAGCGAGATGGAGAGAGATTGGGAATTATGACTGCAGTCATTCTCAGCAGTGTTTAATCGCACACGACACAGTCACATCTCTCTGCATGTTGGCCTGCTGCACAGGTGGGACTGATCATCACAAACAACACTGTCAACAGGGCAGCGCAGGCCTCTTACTTAGTTTAGTTTAGTTTAATTTTGCACAATTTAAAAAACACACAAAGGTGGCCGAGATAACATGATTTACAGTGCAGCCAAAACCCAGAGGGCTTATTTAAAGTCTATGCCTAAGTTGGGTTAAAACCTCAGAGTTGTTACAAACACAAAATGAACACACAGAAAATAATATGTGATGACAAACTAATAATAACTTATAATACTAATAATAGTAAGAGAATGTATGTAATATCAACAACAATAGCAACTATAGTAATAATATCAATTTAATGGGGGAAATATGAGTTTGTACTGTGTAAGAGATAACGTGTGTATATGCACGCAGGCGAGGGTGTGTGATGTTAGTTTATACTGTGCTGACACCTGAGGAGGGATAAGAATGTATATCACTACAAGTAAAACAAATAAATTACGGACTAGAACATGTGGGGGAAAACAGTTGCAATCTGTACAAAATGTTAATGTCTAATGTCTAATCAAATCCTTCTATCATAATTGTCTTTTCTTTGAGTAAACTCTGTAAATAAGACAATGTAATGACCAGTTTTACTTGCTTATAGTTGTTTACTAACCCCTATTTTAATGACTATACGCTGCTGTCATTGTTATATTTGAAAATCAATGACTGAAAAAGTGTATTTATGGAATAATATCTTGCACACCATCACTGAACTTATGGCAAGGCCTTTTAACATATAATCAGTTGCTGTTATTGTAGATATCAACAATTGCTTTTTTACTGTTTTTTTGATCACAGTGTAACTCTGACTAGTAGCAGTTCAAATATCTGCAATTCATTTTTCACAAGTCAAAATATTAATTCTTAATATCACCAGCTATTTTCTCCCCAGTGGAAAGATATCTGTAACTTAATTACAACTAGTCAACTTTAACCCTTGACTTCTACTCAAACTCAGTTGTAAATATCTTTAGTTTGGTTTTGATGTGTTATAATTCCAGGTCGACATAACCACAATTAAATGTTTATTAGTTACAATTCTCATTAATGATATCTACAACTCAGTTCTCACTAATGAAAATGTTAATTACTCATCAACAATGTATTTTTTTTTACTAGAGGCAATGTTCAATTCTTACATTACAGATATCATGAATTAAATTAATTGTATTCTGACTTGCTACAGTTGAATTACTGATAAATCAGCTTTGACTTACAATTAGTAAGAATCTAACTTCAGATATCTAGAATTGCATTTCTCTGAAATACAATTGTAACTAGTAAAAACTACATTAGGTCTAGTAACAATTATATCTGAGATAGCTACAGTTCCTTTTATGACTAGTCAGAACTGAATTTTAGATATTAGAAGAGGAATTTCCACTAGTCAAAATGCCTTTGTAGATTTCTTCAGTGACATACATATCAGAAATGAATCTGCTAACTAGAGCAACATGACCAAAATGTTTTTTTGATATGCATATTATATACTATATGTCATGTTATATATATATTTTTTATACTTTTTCATTCATTCATTATATCCTATACTATATCCTTTTTATATATATATTCTAGTCTCTCTCTTTATATATACATTATGTAATATACCCTTATATATTTTAATATATGCATACAGTTAATCCCTCACATCCCAAATGTACAATTATCCTGTACAATATTCTGTGTATTTATTTTTACACTGTTAAATCATCTTCTGTGCAATAATATCTTCATACTTGAATTTTGGCTGCTTGTACTCTGTGCAATCCAACTTTTTGAGCTGTAGTAATGTGTGAATTTCCCCGGTGTGGGATCGATAAAGTTTATGTTATGTCATCTTATCTTATATGCCTGATAGATTGAAAATGCAATTGTTAATATCTGAAATGGGAATTTAAATTAATATTATTATTATGTGGATATTCTATTGTAGATATGTTTATTAGTTTATCAGGATCCCCATCATGATGTCAGCTCGTCTTCCTGAGGTCCATCACAGACATCACAAATGTTACTGCTATTCAGACTATAATGAAAAGGAAATTACTGATATCTATGATTAAATTAATATACATTGTAACGTGTAAAAATTATGTTACTTATATCTTAAAGTAACATGTCAAAATGTCATTTCCATTAGTGAGAATTAAATCTCCACTGGTTATCTTTTTGTTGAGCCTCACACAAACTCTCAGAGACACATTTTTCAGTGAAACAAACTTTAAAAAGAGTTACTATATCTGTATACATTCTGTTTTGTGCGCTCTTGCGTCTTTGCTTTTCTATATTTTCTCTTTTATTATTATTTTCTCTCCTCCTTTTCTCTACAAAGTGCTGTATAAGTTCACCTGCTTGCTTGAGGGAACAAATATCAAGATCTCTATTTTGCTCTATAGCAGTAACCTAAAAATGGGCGCTGAAGCAGTGTGTCATTTCGGATCAAAGCATTCATGGAGGCTGGATATTTCTGTAATCGCCTCGCGCCTGCCCACAATACCTTGCAGCAACTGTGTGGGCTCAGGTCTTAGCCATCGGTTCATCAGAGTGGAGACGGGCTGACGCGTGGCACAAACACACACTAAAGCCCCAATTACTCCTCCACACCCGCTCCACCTCCCTGACATCCACCCATACACAGGCAACAATAACACACAGTGGAGTTAATCAGTCTTTTAGCGAGCCGTTTGGGGGGATGATACCTCAGCTATTAGCCTCTGGCTCCAGACAATACCCGTCTCTCATTGTGCTAAGTTGTGGTCTGGGTCAGTGGGCCCGGCCTGCCCGGCCAGCCCTGCCCTCAGTATGCATGGCAGCCCTCAGCTGTCTTTCTATTTCAGGAGCATGGAGGCATACCTCGACCCAGCTGGGGCATCAGAGACAATGGGCATGCTGCCTTATCCAAACACAGGCCCGCAGACAATCTGACGCACTCCAGGATCCCAGTGAGAGCCCCGCTGCAGCCCCTCCTGCCCAATAAAGTAAAGGAAAGGGTTAACAAGGCTGCACAGACACTCCAGCTCCAAGACCTCCTTCAAACACACTGCCATGACAATCCATTGTAAGGAGAAATGCATCTGTTGTATGATGTGTAATAATAGACAGAAATGTAGTGATGAGTAAACAGCGGCGGCCTGTTTATCCATCTTTTGATATGTGGAATACAGTCGGGCAGCTTTATAGGTCCACACAGATCTGTGTCTATAAAAATTAACCACCGCAGCTAACAGTTAAGATCGGATTAGATTTATTTTGAACATGTAAAAACTAAAAATATAAGTAGGTAAAAACAAATCGAGGATAACCAACAAAATTAACAGTAATTGTTCAGAAAACCAATAATAAATAATTAATGTCTCTTCAGTTCAGTTAAATTCAGTTCAACTTGATTCAGTTTAGTTCAAATCTATTCAGTTCAATTAAATTCAAATCAAAATCAATCTAAATATTCTGTCCCATCTTATTATTGAATTGTGTTGACTTTCTCTCATTTGAAATAGATTTATGATATCACCAGATAATAGATAAGAACTGTCAGGAAAGGGGTGGAGAGAGAGAGGATGACTAACAGCAAAGAACCGCAGGCTTCAGTCCACCTTATGGCTGCTGCAGAGGCCTGACAGCCTCAGTACATGGGACACCCACTCTACTGACTGAGCTGTCAAAGTGCCCCCACATCTTTACATTTTAGTTCTTTTAACTCGATAAAGTGTGGTTTGTTGGCTTCCTGTAAGGAGTTTTATTTACAGTTCTTATGGCTTTTTTATATGGCTGAAGACTGGATCCGTGTTTGTTTTATAAGTATAAGTATTTCCTCACACTTCCACACAGTAGGTTATATATGACAATGTAAAGGAACAGTATAAGCTATACAAAGAAGATTCATTTAGAAGATCTTTATATAATATTATAAAAAGAAATATTTATATATTATATATATTATTACAGTTGACTTTGATATTTTAATTTTGATATAATTATCAGTAAAGTTTATCTTATGTCATCTTATTTTATATGCCTGATAGATTAAAAATGCAATTGTTAATCTGAAATGGGAATTTAAATGAATATTATTATTATGTGGATATTCTATTGTAGATATGTTTATTAGTTTATCAAGATCCCCATCAACTAAAGCCATGATGTCAGCTCGTCTTCCTGGGGTCCATCACAGACATCACAAATGTTACTGCTATTCATACTATAATGAAAAGGGAAATACTAATATCTATGATTAAATTAATATACATTGTAACGTGTAAAAATTATGTTACTTATATCTTAAAGTAACATGTCAAAATGTCATTTCCATTAGTGAGAATTAAATCTCCACTGGTTATCTTTTTGTTGAGTCTCACACAAACTCTCAGAGACACATTTTTCAGTAAAACAAACTTTAAAAAGAGTTACTATATCTGTATACATTCTGTTTTGTGCGCTCTTGCATCCTTGCTTTTCTATATTTTCTCTTTTATTATTATTTTCTCTCCTCCTTTTCTGTACAAAGTGCTGAATAAGTTCAATTTAAATGTGGCTTGCATCATAATTTATTATCAACTATTACTATGAAAAATTTAATTTCAGACACTCCTGCACTTTCTACTTTATTTATTTATCATGAGTTTCTTGTGTTTAACGATTGGCAAAGATTTTAAATTTTACTTTGATTCAGTGTTCTTTTTTGTGTGTTTATTAGAATCAAGTGTTTTCAGTTTTTCCCCGTGTATCTTTAGGTTGTTCCAAATTCTTGCCACAACAAAAGAAAATTGTGTCATCTGCAAATAATAAGATAGTTCTAAGTATTTTGTTGACCTCAAATATTATCCGTGTTAGGCAGAAACCTTGTTTCTCTATTTTTATCTTATTTAGGAAATCAACGATATTGTTCACCCTCTCCATCTGTAATTTTTTTGTTTGTTTGTTTTTATTTTACAAATAATTAACCAACAAAAAGTTTTAAAAGGAGTTCATGGTCTTGAAAGTGTGATGTTCAATTAATTTAAAATACTGGAGTTTTTTTTTTTTTTCATTTTCTGAGAACTACCAGTTTTGGACAAAGTTCTTCACCCAACAGCAACAATATGTTATTGATGTATAATATAAACAGTAATGGTTCCAACACTGAGGCCCAGTTCAAACAAAGATCTTTCTCCGTGTTTTTAATCTCCTGTATTTCTGTTCCTATGAAATCACTGTTTCTAAACACCCCGACATGACTTCAGTTGCTCGCCTTGACATCACATAAATAGACTTGGAAGGGAAATCTGTCTAGCTGCTTGGAAAGACCTTCAGTTAGTGACCTACAGCATCTCACTGTCAGGCTGGACATAGCTTCACCTAATTTACTGTCAGTCCTGTTGCGGCTCTGTTAAAGACGTCCAGGGATGCAGGTGGCGGTGCTCGGCCTCTGACCATAATTGCTGTTTAGACAGAGCTGCTGTCACAATGAGAGGCATTTCAGCGAGCCGCGTGGCGGCTCTTTCACAGTTTACACAGGCTCCAAGCCCTCGTATATTTCCTTTATACACACGTGCACGTATGCCAAAGTGCATGCATACACACAAACACCATCAACACCTCTGCTACAGGAAGCGTCACCTGTCGCCTGTGGCAACTGCTCAAACGCACAGAGAAAGAGAACGAGAGCACATGTCTTACACCATTAAATTGTGGGTTCAATTAGTTCACGTGGTTGCCAGGCAGAATCTGAGCAAAGTGATACATATCACTGGAGTCTCCTCAGGAGACCTGCAGCTCAGCTCTGAAACAGTCCTCTATTAAAAATTAGTCCAGTTACAGAAGTTAAGAGATTGATGCTGCATTTCTAATATGCTTCACTTTATATCACCATTACAAATAATTAATAATAGCCTAATTATGCTAATAAATGATTTATTTAGACATAATCTGTAATATGTTATTAATAAAAACATTTTTAGATTTCACAATTCCATTTTTTTTTATTACAGTGACAAATTTGCAGGGCACAGTTGTTTTGTTATTGAAGTGGAGGAAAACTGCATTATGGACTTCTTAACCTTTACAGTAAGAGACCTGATGGCTTATTATGAAGTCAGAAACTCTTGAGACTTTTGGCAGCAAAAGGGGGACCAACACAATATTAGGCAGGTGGTCATAATGTTATGCCTGATCAGTGTATATATTTCTGTATTTGATTAGGTGTTTGCACACATGTAAAGGGGAACCACTAATCTAGAGCATATAGAGCACAGACAGTGGTTCCCTCTGGTAGGGTTGATAATTTTCTTTATTAGCAAAGGCCTTTTTAGCTCTGATCAATCACCCAAAATCATGTTGTTCCGTCTGGGTAAATGGGACGAAATAAAAACAACCCGATTCCAAAAACACAGCATGATATCAGCCTTGTTTTTTTGTTTTTTTTGCAGTAGTACATTATATTCATTTTTCCATCACGGATTTGTGCCTTTTATCAACTCTGACATTTTTATGACCTCACGATGAAAACTAAATAAAACTTGTCATTTTCCTCACCCCATGCAATGCAGGGTCAACTTCCTGTTTGATGCTTGCCCCACCCACCTCCGATGTCACACAACTGAGTGCAATTTTGAAAATGTAGTTTCACAGGTAGGAATCAACAAAAAATATTTTCAGGTGAGTAAATAAACCCCTTTATGTTATAATGTCCTGCTTCACTTTGTGCCACAATCACCCTTAATTCTCCCTACTTCTGTTTGCACATTCACTTTCCTTGAATTGCTCCGTAAGGGACAAATCAAGTGTTTTGACTTGAATTGAATTTCTTGTTGTTTTTATACAGAATTCAAAATGTATAAGCACAGTTATCTTCAACACATCCTGTTCCACATTGACTTAATCTTTCTGATTACTGCTTTTCCGTTGAACTTTCGCACTTGTTCATTAACATGGTCATTGTTTAAATCTTTACATGCAAAATATTTAAGTCAACTGTGAAGCATAAAGTTTTATATTTTCAGAAATCTGAAGATCAGAAAAAAAAAAACTGAAAACACATGAATCCTAAATTTGTCTATTTTAATTCAGAGGTAAGTCCCACAATCAGGGAACATGAAGCGGGCAGACAACAGGTCCATATATAGTTCATATGTGAAAGTATACTGCTGGTCACAGGGAGAGGTGAACACAGAGGAAGAGAAAGAGTGACAGTAACAACCTGCTAAAATTCAAAGACATCATGCCGGAGGCACCATGTTATAACAATCAGGATGGTCCTTTTTCCTCTTTAGCCCGGAGGACGTGATGTCTATAATTTTATGAAACAATCTGAAATGTGGACTCGTCAGACCACACAGCGCACTTCTCCAGTTTACTTCAGTCCATCTCAGATGAGCTCGGGCCCAGAGAAGTCTGAAGCATCTCTGAATGTTGATGTGTGTGTTTCTCTTTGCATGGTAGAGTCTTAACTTGCTTTTGTAGTTGCAGCGACAAACTGTGTTTACTGACAACAGTTTTCTGCAGTGTTCCTGATTATTATTTATTTGAGTTTTTAATACAGTTTTAGTGCAGTGCTGCCTGAGGGTTCAAAGGTCACAGCTGGACTATTTGCCCACACAGTTTTTCACAAAGTGGTGAACATCATTCCATCTGTGCTTGTGAACAACAAAGGATGATACTTTAATACCCGATCATGATACTGTCATCTGTTACTAGTTAATCTCCCTGCTGTGGGATTAACCAACTGCTATTTTATGTTATCTTAACTTATTTTTAATGATTATAAATAACCATAAAAACAAAAAAACAAACGGAATTGGACTAGGGTTGGACATTGTAAGCACTTTCAATAGTCAATCATTGGTAACATTAACAATCAACTAATTGATTACTCATTATTTTCAAAAAAAACATATACATTTTGTTTACACCCAACAATACCAAATATGTTTTGTTTCCCCTCTCAGTCAAAGCTTCATTTCCATATCAACATCTTGCATATTCTCTGACAGTATTACACTATGAAACATACAAAGACACACAGGCCTACATATTAAATATATATATATACTTATATCAGATAACTTTACTTCAACTTTACATGTAATTGGATGACATAATCTGGATACAAAAAACGTATCCGTTTACATTTAGTAAAAATTGAGATTATTAGTTGGATTATAATTTTAAAATAAAGAACAATATTCTACTATGCACACTGCACACACAGGTGCCAATTACGCACAACAAAGGAAGGACGGACAATAACCTAACAATAAACATAAAACACTTAGAGCTGCAACGATCACTCAATTATTTATCAACTGTTAAATTAACCTGCATTTATTTAGATAAATGATCAATGGATGATGCATTTTTTAAATTAAAAAAAAAAAGTCCAAAAAAGCTTCAGATTTCAGCTTCTTAAATGTCAATATTTTCTGGTTTCTTTACTCCTCTTTGACAGTAAACTGAATTTTTTTGAGCTGTAGAGAAAACAAGACATTTGAGGATGTCATCTTGAGTTTGATCAACATTTTTCACCATTTTCTGACATTTCATGGACCAAACAACTAATTGATTAATTGATAATGAAAATAATCTCAATGGACTCAATTCATCCTTAAGGTGTGGTTCAAGGTACTGAGGAAGTTACAAATAGAGAAACATGCTAGGGTCCTGAATTGGGTAGCATATGATCCAGAATCTGAACCTGCTAGGTTGGACGGGGTCTTCAAACAGTGGGTTAGGACAGGTATCACTTCTTTCTGCTCACTCACCTCAAACAGTTAATTTCAGAGACATTTGGATTGGAAAAGCAGGACTTCCATAGATACCTGCAAGTCGGAGACTATTATATTAAAAAATTACAAATCAAAGAGGAAAATGAATACAACCTGATTTATATATTTCATGATGCATACAAAAAAAGACAAAAAGTTGGTCTCAAGAATATATGGAGGTATACAAGCCTCTAAAAATCGCTCTACAATACCGATCAAACAAAAATGGGAGAGAGAGTCAGAAACACAAATATCAGAGGAGACCTGGATGGAAATATGTGAGAGTCAAGCAACCACCGCAAATTCAAGATTGTTGAGAGAGTTCGGCTGGAAGAATGTAGTGAGATTTTTTATTACTCCTAAAATAACAGCACTGCAAACAGGCACACAGAGCCGGGGCTTCTGCTGGAGAGAATGTGGATCCTCTATAACTAATCATTTTCATGTCTTTTGGGCCTGTTCAAAAATCCAGTCATACTGGAGGGAGGTGGCCATCGAGATTAAACAAAATAATGGGGTGGAGTTAGATTACTCTTTTGTTACCTTATATCTTGGTAAAATACCCGAAACACTCCTACACAAGGATGAATACTTATTGAAGATACTTTTGGCAAGTAGTAGGAAAGCTATAACCCGAAAATGGCAGCAAGTTGATCCTCCAACATTGGACTGAAAGACTACTGTATGGAGAGACTTTTGTTTTAAGACTTGAGTTGGAGAAATGTACTGAATGCTGGGAAAAATGGATTATGTATGCACTCTGTTTAGAATAGCATGACATTATACCATGATGAATGGGAAAAATTTATTGAGATTTTAAATGTAACACCCATGATAACCTCATGTTCCTTGTTTTTATATTTCAAATAAATTAATAAAAAAAAGTAAAAAAAAAAAAAAAAAAAAAAAAGATAATAAAAATAATCATTAGTTGCAGCCCTAATAACACTATACCAAGCTAAACAATTTAACTGAAAAAAGCAATCGTTACATTACTTTAATGTTGTGATACTTCAATTAAGTTACTGGCAACATTTTTTAACAAGTAATTAGTGACTGTATCAGAATACATTTTTAAAGTAACACTCCCAACCCTGCATGCAGTGCACACCTTTATTTGATAGTTTATCGTTTAAATTTTACATGATGGATCAAATTCTGAACAACCGATTAATGGATCATCAATTTATTGTTATCGTTCCTAAATTGGACATATTGGACGGCATAAATTCCGATACTGATATAGCTGTGATAGGCCAATATTGGCCAGTAATATTGGATGACTGATAAATCTGTCTGGCTCTAATTTAAGGGTTAAGGGCTTTAATTCGGTCTTCTTTGCTGGTTCTGCACAGGGCTTTAACTGGGCAATGCAGGACGTGAGGAGAGAGATGGTCATGCTCTGCTGGAGGAGAAGAAGAACCTGCAGGAGAAGCTGCCTATCTCTGAAGGAGAGAACCTGAAGCTAAAGGCTGAACTCCAGGAGGTGAGAGAGGAGATCTCTGCTCTGGAGGAAAAGTACAACCAGCTTTAAGAGCTCCTCGCTGAGAGAGACACACAGATCAGCAGGGCCTCCATCCAACACCTCCCAGCACCCACCATGACCTCCACCTCTATAAAGACCAACACACCCACCCACCACCTGAACATCAACAGGAGAAACACTGACTGGTCCCTGGATGTTGGTGAGAAATGTCTGATCATCAGTGGCTCCAATTTCCCACATCCCACCACACAAGTTCTCTCATGTGGAACCCCTGCTGGAAAAAGTTTGGGTTAACACAGCAGTTAAAAAAGTGGTGCTCTCTTTTAGCATCAACAACAGGGACACAAAACCCAGAGAAATAATTCAACAGGACCCGAGGGCACACAGAGCAGCAGTGTGCTTTCCCTAATGCACGGATCTATGTCCCTGTTGTGAACCTGTCGAACAGCAGAACTGTCTCCAAACTATAAACCAATACCTGCACACTTTCCCACTTTTCATCAGTCCATCTCAGATGACCTCAGGCCCTTCCTTTATACAATTATGTGAGTTTTTAACTCAGTGTTGCCTGAGGGGTCAAAGGTCACAGACATTCAATGCTGTTTGATGCTCTTGCCCGTTATGTGCAGAGATTTCTCTGATAAATTAAGGATGATATTACAGATTGTGGATGGTGGGTTCCCTAGATTCCTTGCAACCTTGCAGCAAACTTTTGTTGTTAATAGGATGCCACCTGGACTTCATCCTCTCATTATATACCACAATGGAAATAAGACTTGGACTTTATGTTGCCGTTGTTGACATTAATGTAGCATTAAAGAACTACTTCTAATAATATCAAATAAACTAAACTACCTAAACCAAAACTGTAGTCCATATTGTGATATGCATGTAAGGGTGGGGGGTCTAAGACATAAAAATGTTTGGGAATCCTGGTTTAAGGTGCCAACAGCTGACATCTATCAAAGCATTCTGAGTCAAAATCCAGCCAAGAGCAGTTGCCATGTCACATCCATCTCTCTTTGTCCCGTTTTTCATGTATTTCTCTTTATTTGCCCTCAACTACAGAGAAAGAGATTTACTCTGAATGAAGCGTTTCTTTCTTCTGTGAAACAGCAATTATTAACTCAGGGATGTGTTACTTGGCTCAAGTTTTTTTCAGTAGCTTTTACCAGCAGAGGGCCTCAGCCTCAGCATCCTTCTCAGGCCTCTGAGAGATCCTGCCAACATTTAACAGCTAGTCGCAGCTATGTGGGGCCCCAGGATGTTGAGCAGTAAGACGCTGGAGCAGGAGCAGGTGAAGAGGGTCCTGAGGGAAAAGCCCTGTGCTCCTGCTCCACTCTCCGAGACGCAACAGAAGGATCAGCTCGGCATTCAGAGAAGTGCTACTCCCCGGCAGCAGGCCAGACACTTGGACAGCTGGCACTGTGTGTGTGTCTCAATCCTCCTCTTCTCTCGCACTGACTGCATTTAGCGCACAATATGACAGTGTGTTCGCAGTCTGTTGTCATCTCCTAATTGGCAGTACCAGAATAGTGTGAACATCAGAGGTTGGAGTCTCAGGAGAAGTCCTCTTCTTACCTGTAGCTGATGCCAGAACAGAGCTGAAAGACGATATGAATCTGAAGGATGTTTGTACAGCAGCAAATATTTTCTACTGTGGGAAAGTTACATGATGTGTGTCAGTGAAAACAGGATTGAAAATGTGAAACAAACTGGCCCTTTTGGTTGGAAACCATTGAGATCCTAATCAATGCTGCCCTCTACTGCCACAGAGCAATAACCACAGAATTACACTAAATATATAAACTACTTTAATGATGATTAAAGTAATAATGATCTCAAATTAAATGTCTGTCCTTGGTAGTATGATTCCCTGAAACACACAGATCTACATCAGGGGAGCCCAAACTTTTTCCAAACTGAAACATTACTTACAGTAATGGCGGGCCAGAAGCCAAAAGTAAATGGATATTATACTGTTATTGTTAAGAGGCAAAATGGAAATGTGTGTATGTCATTTGGCAAAGTTTGGTCCTGGAGACACCCACTGTAGTGGGAACTACCAGAGAGGCAGTTTTGAGTGATCTGACAAATGTGGTTCAACCCACGACTACCGAGTACTTATGAGTTGGAACATAATGACAGGTGTTGTGACTAGTGTGACCTCATGGGAAGAACTACTTGACTGATTTCCTGTGTCACTCTGCCTGCTTGGGGGTTGCTACATATTTAAATAGTATTTTTAACACAGAAATAAAACAGCATGAACAGAAATGTATATACAATTATTTTTTTATATTAATTTTAATTTTTGGGCCAAATTAAACCTTATGATGTGCCAGCTTGGCCACATGAGCAGCCATGAGCTACATGAACTTTGGAGATGAAAAAGTTCGAGTACAGAAAAGGGAGAATACCTAGATGACTGTGAGTTGCTTTGGAAAATGAGAAGTTATTTGCTAAAACTGTTATTTCAGAATAAAAGCCAACACTAAAGCATATTTTGTTAGCCCCGCCAGGCATGAGCTGGGAGGAGATCATGCGATTGAGTGTGGGCCTGGGTGTGTGTGTGTGTGTGAGATCACTGGAACTACATCTTGTTGGCAGCTTTTTTGTACACATTAATAACTGTACGTTGAATCATCTCTAAAAAATTATTTCATGCCTTTATTTTTATGGCCAGGGGCATTATCTTTTCAAGTCATCCCATTCTTGTGAACACGATTTCTCATGAACGCCTTGAGGGAATTCTTCAAAATTTAGACTCAAAGATGAACTGATTAAATTTCAGTGGTCAAAGGTCAAAAGTCAAGGTGTTGGTGGTCAATTCTCTCCACCTCTCAACCCATACTAAAGGACTGGGGGCTGATGAAAGAGCTCAGCGTGACTGAAGAGAAAAAACATGTGAATATGGACAGATGTTTAAACTTTCTTTGACCGTAAAGCCTGATTTTTTTCTGTCAGAGAAGCATATAAACTACACTGCAGGAGTCTCTGTCAGAAACAGACAGATAGATCTTCACTATTCTCTCATCTCTATACGTCTGTTTCTATGCGAGACCATTTCTGAAATTCTGATGGGAAAAAAGATCCTGTAAGTCTTTGCAATATGAATTATTCTTGAAATAACAACTTATTCGCTCAAAACTATTATTTTGTGTTTCATAATATGGAGTTACTGTCTCAAAATAATGTAAATATTTTCTCAAAATAATGACTTTTCAGTGTAAGTCGCTATTTTGAGATACTAATTCAATATTTGGAAATACTAAATAATTATTTTGAGATAAGTCAGTATTTATCACATTTCTTTTGAAATAAATTGTTGTTATTAAGTACATACATTTTTTTTTCTTAGTGCCCTCCAATTGTTTGTGTGAAGGCTGCACAAAATGTACAAAAGTATCAAAAGTAAAATTATTTAAATTCTGCTTAAATTGTGAAATATTACTAGAATAATAATATATAATTGGGCTATAGTTACTAATGCCTGAATGTGTTCATCAGTTTAATGTTGCAGCTGGTAAACGTGGAGCTGATTTTGTTTGTATTTTGCATTGTTAATCTCAATTTACAAAGAAAAGTAGCTGAAACTGAAAATAATCAAGTAAATATACTTATTTATGTTACATCACTGATGAACACTAATAAGTTTAATAGTTCAGTAGATGAGATCAGGCAGCAGCTCAGTTTGGGCCCTTTAGTTCTGTGGCTTTGTTAAATGAAAAGGGCTGCCTCCAAATAGTTTGTATTCACTGGCTGCGATTGTGTTACTAGAGCCTCATATTAGTTTTTGCCTGGGGCCTCCAAATCACTAAAACCAGCCCCACTTATCACATACTCACTCATCGTCTCCCCTCAGCGCCATCTGTCCCCCATTAATTAAGTCATTACTTGATGAATACATTTGAAGAGCACTAATTTATCGCAACAAAAGATTAGTGATTGGTAAAACTTTTTCAAAACTTTTGTTTGAGTTGGGCTCAAAACTCAAAAGTCTATTGCAGCATAGCCAATAAGGCAACCCCAGACCTGCGAAAAGTCTCACGAGACTGGTAATTTAAACTCAAACCACAATCCTTCCACGACCCCAACCAAGTGTTTCCTGTCCCTGAACTCATCCAGATTTATTTAAGCGTAGCATTGTCACATTTTAAAGGAGCACAATGCAGAAACAAACGTCCAAATCAAACCCCAAAAGATTCTGAAAGGTGAAAACAAATTGGGTGACCCACCATGCCATGGAGAGGCATTATTGATCAGCTGTGTCCAGAAATCTTGTTGTCCATAGACACTTTCTACTAATGTGAGCACAGTCCAGACCTCCATGCGCATCAACTGTTGAAGTTTCACAGGAAAACAGTGACAGGTGACCAGTTTTCACACGTAAAAAAGACAACAGGAAAAAAAACCCCAACATAAAATGCCTCCATTCTACTTGTCTAGTGTAATCCAAGTCCTCCACACGCCCAACATGCCAAGATGACTTGAAAAATGTTATTTAGACCATGGTTTTAGCCTGAATCTTCACTGTAGATCCTTACCTTGGAGCCACGTTCACATGCACATCATCTGAACTGGGTGTGTGTGTTGTGACAGTGTGCATGTTGGGACTTTAGGAGACTTGGATCACAGCAGACGAGCAGTATGGAGGCCTTTTTTTTCCTGTTGTTTTTTATATTTGAAAACTGGTCACCATTCACTTACATTGTTTGGGAGATTCTGCAACACAATAGTGTTTCATGGACTAAAAACCTAAATTTGACCTTCAATCAACATAAGGGTGAGTAGATAATGACTGAATTTTAATTTCTTCATCTTAAACATCTACAGCAGTAATATTAAAGCAATAATATAAATCCAAAAACAGACATAATAACAGTGACAGGGAGCATTTCGCTGCAAGATGAATACTTTTACTTTAAGTATATTTATCTGATAATATTTCCATACTTTTACTTCAGAAAGTTTTTTTGAATGCAGAACTTTTATTTGTAGTGACTTGTAGTGAATATTTTTACAGTGTGACATTAGTACTTTTGCATTAGCAAAGGATCTGAATACCTCCACCTCGGAGGAGTAACATCATGTCCATATGTTGTCTGGACAGACAGACTGGTCTCCACAGAGGCTGTGCAGGAAAGTGTGCACGCGCATATGAACTCAAGTTCACGCGCGACGCGGTTATCTTCTCTGAGCTGCAGATTATAAACGCCGCTGCACGTCGGCGCTCATTAAACGTGCTAAAATAGTTTTATTTCATTGTCACTTCTGTCAGACACAAAGTCACAGAGCAGCTCTGGATGAGTCTGTAAGCAGGACACAGACAGACAGACAGACAGACTGCAGCTCAGCTAACATCAGACAGACAGAGAGAGGAGCATCAACTTAACGTTACTGTGAATGAATGATATCAAACTTAGAGAGGAGGAAACACAAGTTTACCTGATTACTGTTCATCACGTTCACTCTTGATATGTTATTTTGTCTTTAGTTCTGCTTCATCCTCTCATTAAACTTGTGTACGAGGGAGGGGCGGGGCCCTTGCGTACCTCGCGGGGCCCTACGCAACCTGCATATTGTGCGTATAGGGCCGACTGGCTCTGCGTAAAACATCATATGTCCGTAATTAATCTGAGGTAAGTTTACATTCAGCAGACTCAGTTTCAACAAACTACAAAAGCTTCCACGCTGCCACACTTTCAAAAACCTGTTTGCCTCCTCGTCGCCCACCTGCTGTTCAACACCTGGAACTTACCGTTTCCTGTCGCAGTGCGCCACCCAGTGTTTGAACATCAAAACTGCATCTATTTACAGAGTCACCTCTGTATTATTTAAACATGAATGAACATGTTTGATCTAATACAATAGAACTATACACGAGATCTTCTAAAGAGGTCAGAAGAGAGAATGGAGATATCCAGAGATATGCTACACCTAGTATTCTTAATGCCAAAAAAAAAGTCTGGAACACTGCTTTAATAAAGTATATGCATGCCACATGCGAAGCTCAATTTAAAAAATAACGTCATAATATTTGATCATAAAGAACTTAAATATCAGATATCAAATATCTTAATTTCTTTGTTGTTCGATTTTACCATATTCCATTCCTCTTTATTTCTTTATTTTATTTTGTTATTCTTTTTTATTTCAAAAAATCAAAAAAGGTAGCACATCTCAAGTCTGGAAGGACAAAATACACACATTTCAGTTTTTTATTTGGCTAATAAGAGATATTAACTTTGTGTATTTGTGTATTTGTATCTTTATCATTCTTTTTACTTAATTCTGACCACTGGCTCACATTTCTTTATAATCAATAACTACAAAATACTGTGTGTGTGTGTGTGTGTGTGTGTGTGTGTGTGTGTGTGTGTGTGTGTGCGTGTCTGTGTGTGTGTGTGTGTGTGTGTACAGAACTTGTCTATGGGCATTAAACCTTGAATAACTATGTATGCAACTATAGGAAGTCTCTAATTGCGTATTTCCCCCATTACAGTGACTGTCCCAGCATGCTGGTGTCCCATATTATCAATCTACACTTTAATGCATATTTTGTTACTTAAACTGATCATAAATGTAATTTTGATAACAAGTTGTGAACTGCCTGTCTCATTGATAGTACAGTAGCTCATTGGTGCAGACCTTGACCTTTGACCTTTGCTCACCAAAATCTAATCAGTGCATCCTTATGTTGAAGTTAACATTCAAATAATTAAAAAAATGGTACAAGACACAAAAAGTCATTGCTGTCTCCATAATTATGAGCTGAGTTTTCTTCTTTTTTGTTGGGTCCTACTGATCACTTGGTGGCACAGATTGTTACTATGGTAACATGGGTCTTAAGTCTGACTCAGTTTGAGGGTAAGATGTCTAATTTTTTGGCTTACAGTAAGTCAGTCTTTATTTTTGTGCAATAGTCTAATTTGCAATAGACTAATCTATGAGCAAAATTAAGACTAGTCTAGCACTACAGGCTAGTCTAAAATATCTTTGTGGAACTGGGCCCAGTAATTCATCTCCTGAACCAGTGTCAATAAAGCATGATTGTAAGAACTCTAATTCTCATTTGCAAAACCAGGGTTGTAGCACAATCCAAACATTCTACTTCATTTTGACCTGGAGTTTGTACTAATGCCATATGTGTACTCCCAAACCTTGCTGACACAAAGTTCAGAACTAGAGGGTGACACAGGGGTGGATTTTCATTCCTGTCCCATCCCACTCCAACAAAAATACTTCTGTCCTGTCCCAATCCCATGACAGAGTAAAAAATAAAAAATAAAAATCTTGTCCAATCCCAATGCTGGGAGAATGATTATATTTTGTTAAGCACTCTGAGTTGCATCTTAATTAATTAGATGCATCTTAATTAGTTAGTTAAGTTATTTTTATACTTTTTACGTTTTATTAGAAATATCTGTGTGAATGTATGACTCTGTATGGAGTCTGTATACTAATGTCTTTTGGTATTATGACTGAAATCTCAATAAACAACAACAACAACAACAACTAATAAATGAAAGTTTACCAGAGACACACTAACACACGTATGCACTGTCCCTGATGACATTTTGTGTCAGTACAGTAGTTCTACTTGTCCATTGGTGGAGTGTTGCACTTTTACCAGCAGGGGGTGTCCTGTTCCTGTAAGGTCGCAGGTTTGAATCTGTTCACATGTGGTCAGCTCAGTCTGAGAAGAAGCACAAAAGGAACCTTGTGAGTGAACTGCACCTTGCAAGCAGCTGGTTTCATGGTGAGCAGAAACAAAAAGAGTGTTCTGTTTAACAAAATAAAACTTATTGTATGTTAGTGTATTATATAAACTAGCTTCAACCTTATGTAAATCCTGATACACTTGACTGTTTGTATTCACTGACAGAATAAAGCTCATTCCACCTAAGAGTCATTAACAAGGTGTTTCTCTCCATGCTTCTCAATGACAGGAAGGGGCTATCTCATAGGAAGTGGAAGTAGGACCGTCCCTCTCTCTCACACACACCAACACACCCCCCATGGCCGTTCACCCGCCTGCCCATCCTGTAGCTGTGAGTGGTGTGAGTCAGGAACACCCCCTCTCTGCAGGGCTACGGCTGCCTGCTAGTGTTTTGGTAATCGTCATCCTCCCTGACCTGCTGGCCCGATCCTGGCGCCAGGAGTCTCCTCGCCTCCCCTCCACCTCCTCGAGCCAACTACCCCCCGACCCCACGGATAATTCAGACCAGCTGTTGCAAGGTGCCTTGCCTACTCCCACCCACCATACTCACACACTTGCCTCTGCTATGGGCTTGAGTTTGTCTCGGCTGTAGGGCTTTTTTTTTTTTTTTTTGGCGGCCTCTTGCAGTCTTTGCATGGGGTCTCACTGGTGCATAAAATAAATCCAAGTCAATCACTGGCCTGGTTCCTGCTCTGCAACAAATCAGCACTGTGTCTGGATTTGATGTTGCAATATGGAAACACACATCCAGTGGGTATCGTGCTATGCCTGATATTTGCTTTTTCTGGTCCTTAGTGAGTGTCAGTGACCTGAATTTCTCTCATTCCTCCAAGCGTTCTGTCTTAATGAAGTGGAATGTGTGTCACTGTGAAATGAGCGTCCCCGGACAGACTCGAGTTTTGTTGCAGAGCCATCTCTTCATTGGAGTCACATGAAGAGCATGTGCGTCCTCCATGATCAAGTGATACTGTGAGAGGATTGAGAGTTATTGCCAAGGAATGTTTGAGGAGAAAAAGATCATTTTCCTCCTGCTGTGTTGAATTTGTGTAGCAGGAGAAAAGGAAGCAGTTTTCAGTGCTTCTTCTTCTCTTGAGTGTTTTTGGCATTTGGGGGCTCTGTGTAAAGTAAGGTGCCTCTCTGTCTATGCTCTAACCACAGTGGGACTCTGGACTGAGATGGAGGGGAACCCCAAGCTTTTGATCCCCTCTCCACAACCCCAGCACTGCTGAGTAACGGCCCACAAGTGAACTACATGAATGTGTGTGTGTGTGACAGAGGTTTGGATTGTTTTATTCACGGCGGTGGCGGCAGTGGTGGTGGTAGTGCTGCGGTTGGCTCATAGAACAGCAGAGATGGAAGCTTTAGTAACAAAGGGTCAAGGCAGTTTATTAGCAGGGTATATTCAACAACGATGGATGGATAGAAGAGTGCAGATCCCCGCCAGGCAACAGATGGTGAGACACCTACTGCAATGCCTGATGCAACCACCTGAGATTTGAAAGGTTTCGCCAACATTAACATGACTCCCCACACACGTTGTCTTGAGCTGAAGCAAGACGTCAAACTAAAGCACAGTTAGAAATCATATTTTATACCATATTTGTATAAATTATGTATTGAAATTATGTAAATGTGTTTAATGAGGTCACTGTGACTTTGACTTTTGACCACCAAAATCTAATCAGTCCATTCTTGAGTCCAAGTGGTCATTTGTTACAAGTTTGACTTTGTGAGATATTGTGTACACAAGAAAAAAAAAAAAAAAAAAAAAAGTTTTATCCGTGAATTCCAAATCACAGAGGCTATTAGCATACACTCATACATGTGTATTTCACATTTTGGTGTGATTTATGTGGCATGCTGGCTAAAATTATGAATACACCAGTTCAATTCAAGACACTGTCTCCTGGGAAAGATAGAGCTGCAACAATTCATCAGTTAGTCAAAGTATTTTTTTGATCCGTCTGAGTAATTTTTTAAGGAAAAAAAACACTAGAACAAAGGAACAGTTTGCACATCCATTAGATGAGACAGGTGCATAAGAGGGGCAAGTAGACAAAAAAAGTTACAGAAGGACTGTTTACACACTGCACACTGTTTAACTTGTGATACAACATTTATTTTGTGACTAGGCTTTCATCAGGCAAGTGGTTCACCTAATGAAGGTCTTGTACCCAAACACCACAAATAAATCTTATATAGCAAGTTAGACGGTGTGTATTCCAGCTTCTTCTATGCAAATATTTTCTGTGTTACTCCTCTATGACAGTAAACTGAATTGAAAATACTGATCAACATTTATTTGACCATTTTCGGATATTTTACAGATCAAACAATGCATTGATTTATCAAGAAAATCAACAGATTAATCAACATTGAAAATAATTGTTATTTGCAACCCTAGACAATCTTGAAACAATATCAGAGTTCCCGAAAAGTCACTGATGTACAGCTGTTTGTCCATCACATTAACTTGGAAGTCAGATTCCCCCCTCTCTAAATCAAAATGCATATCAGAAATAACTAATTGTATGCTTTACGTCTTGAAAAACAGATATGATGTATTTTGAAGGATCTGGCAGCCTGATTGATGTAAACGTTACTTCAGTCAGCACCTTTGAACTGACTCCAATGTAGGCAAATTCTAACATATTTAATGGATTATTATTAATCCATTTATTTATTTATTCTTTACCTCCTTGTTTTCTGTTGACTGTGTATTATTGTATTATTGAGCTTTTAGTTGGAATAAGTTGCACTGTTCATGCATAATTGAAAACCGAAATAAAGTATTCCAAAGAAAAAGACAGAGGCCTTATGGAGGGGGATGGGGGCACTGGTACAAAGAGCTGTTCTGGTGGAACTATGGAGGAAAATAGTTCATGCTGCACTGGGATTTCCTGCCTTTGCCCTGGCCTAGCACCCCACCCCCCCACCCCCACCCGCTCTGCTCTCGACGCCCAGTATGGAAACTGCTCGGACAGTATTTCAGCTGGAGATGGGTGAAGCAATTGATTTAAGGACGGCGAGGCGAGAGATTCAGTGTTGATCCAGACTTTTGCAATATAATTCCATTTCCTCCCTCACAGTAATCTGTCCACCTACAGGCTTTAGTGCAGATAGTTTTGACTAAGCACAATGTCTCATTCATGTCCCTCACATTGACATGCAACATATTCGGATGGTGTTATCTGATCTCTTATCATACACAGCTGGAATACACATTACTTCACCCTTGGGCTGCAAGAAATGGTAAAAAAAATATATTGTGATTATTCTGACAGATATTCTTTTTAGAGCAGTTAAGTAATTAATCAATTAGATAATTGAAAGAAAATAAAAAAAAGAAAAGAATATTAATTGCATACTGTCTTTTGATACATGGATGGAGAAACTTTATGATTCAGCACATCATAATAATATATTAAGGCTGGCCAACAACATTGTCTTGAACAGTGAGAACAGATTGTTACTATTGAACAGAAAGTACAGGGTCCTGTAATTTAGTAAGGTTAGACTGGAAACTCTTTTACAACAGTCAATCCTAAAATCTAAATATGGAGCTGAATCCCAGATCAAACGTACATTAAAGGGTCTTGAATATGATTTTCTGTGCTTGAATTGTTAAACTTTATGTGATTGGAATATTATGGTATGTACTTCCTTTCTTGTCTTAATGTTTGTTATCTGCGATGTTGCAAATGGAGCTGCTACTTAATGCAAGTTTGCAAATTTATTGTGTAAATAATTGGCAGAATCGATAATGAAAATAATCGTTAATTGCAGCCCTAATTGTGATATGATTCGATATTAGTGAGAATGATCATTTTTGTGCCGCAATTTTCATTTTCACTGAAAAAACTATTAATATCATGATGATGTGACATTTGTAGGGGTCTGTACCAAACATCTTTTCTGGCATTTGGACAACAATATTTGTAGCCCAGAGCATTTTTGCAGCACTACACTACTCCAGTTTCATTATAATGCTGTTTTGTCATACGTTTTTCTTTTAACATGCAGCTTCTGTGATTTGGATATTGCACTTGGCCATGGAGTGCTAGAAATTAGCGTTAGATTGTGGACAAAACAAGATATTTTAGAACATAATCTTGGGATTTGGGAAAGACTGATCAACAGTTTTCATCATTTTCTTACATTTTATAGACAACATAACTAACTAACTCAATTAATCAAGAAAATGATCAACAGATTAATAAATGGTGAATATAATCTTTAGTTACAGCCCTCTTTGCTCTGTGTATTGAAGCTAAAGAAGACAGACACACAACTGTAGGAAGGACAGAAAGGACAGGTGTGTCACCATTTGCTGTCCCTCAGACATATCATGTGGGTGTCAAAGAGGAGGTGGGACAGGGATGAGGGGGTCTGGGGGTTTAATGTTTAAACCAGTCCCCTTCTCTTCCAGGGCTTTGATCTTAGGTGTCAGTGGTGGAGCTAGGGGGCATGTGTCACTCATTAGCAGTGTGGTGAGAGTGTGCTGGCTCACAGGTTTTCAGAGTGCAGAGCAGAGGGAAGAGGATGCTGTGAAAATGTCTGCTCATGGGGTGTTCCTGCTAATAAACCCCAAGGGTGGCGTCAGAACTTGGGGGTGGGGAGTGACAAAAGCAAAAAAAAAAAAAACTTGGAGGACAGCAGAGCAGTTTACTCTAATAACTGTACATGCTGAGTATCGCTTTCGTACATATAGGAAGTTGGTAAACATGCTTCAGTCATCACACAGGAACTGCAGGACTAATGTAATGACTAATAGTAACTAATGTTTTGACGGCAGATATGTCTTCATCAGGGTCGAACAGAACAGCGAGTCCTCTTATTAAATATCTTCCTCTATACCCTCATTCTGCACAGGGAAGAACAATAGGGAGGGGCCACCACAGAGTTCCCACCATAGATATATACACATCGATGGCACATTGGCTTCATGTGTCAACGTCATACTATACAGGGCAACACTGACCTGGGAACAAATACATGTAAACTGTGGAGCGGTGGCTGATTTCAATGAATCATGTTATATTCAAAGGTTTATGATATTTATAGAGTAAAAAAAAACTTTCTAACTTACTCCATAAGTAAGATAGAAAAAAGTGCTTACATTCCATGTTGACTTTGTTTTGTAGTAAGCAACATTAACTCCATAATCCAATCAGTTTAATAAATCTGTTCAAACCATATTTAAGGCACTTAAAAGGGATAGTTAAAAAAAATCCATAAAACACCTCCATACGGCTTGTCTAGACAGTGTGCACGTAAACATGGTTCTAAGCTAAGGATCTACAGTAAAGATTCAGGCCAAATCATTTTTTTTGTCATCAACTTGGCATGTCGGGGCTTTAGGAGACTTGGATTACACCAGACAAGCAGTATGGAGGCGTTTTATGCTTTTATTCTGTTGTTTTTTGTACATTTGAAAACTGGTCAACATTCACTTTCGTTGTTTAGAAGATTCTGCAATGCTGTTTTCCCTTCCCTCTGTTATTTTTTGGACTAAAAAACTAAACCTGACCTACATTTGGCATGAGAGTGAGTAGATAATGACTGAATTCAAATTTTTGGGTGAACTATCCCTTTAAAATGTTTTGAAGCCTAAAATTCAGCTTATTGGACTTGAAAAGTTTTTAGGGCTTTAAAGACCTGCAAAACCCCTGTTTTCTACATGCTGCCCTCACTGTTCTAGATATTGGTGTTTTTTTTTTTATATGAGTAATTTATTATACTTTATATTCTGACTCGTTATGCACTTACTTACTGATGTAATGTTTTTCTTCCGATTGTTCTGTATCAAATGACTGTAAAATTAAGTTAGGTTATCTCTTATGTTTGAATCTGATGAAGATGTCAAAAAAGTGTTGATGGTAAATGTAGTCAACTGAAGCAATAAACTGCTGTGTGTGCTATGTTGCCCAAGAAAACTAAGTTCTCCTACTCACAGAACCATGCAGCAGTGCCTACATGTACCAGGGTGCACTGCAGGTGAGTCTGTGGCCCCCATGCCCACATTGCCGTGTCATCACCACTCTAGCCAATAGCTATTACTTTGTTGGCCAAAACATAGCCTTAGGTGAAAAAAGTACTCGTCTAACATGCTCCTGGGCTACCCACAAGTGGAAATTAGAAATCCAAGCTGAAACTGTAGTTCTTCCTGAAGACCAATTACATCACTGTGACATCATTGGATGCAGGAAGAGCAACAGTCTTTGCAGCAGTACTCAGTACTATTGCTTCAATTGACCCCATTTACCATCAAGACTAATTAGACTTTGACATGAAAAGTGCCCAATTTTGCTTTGATGAAACTTTGCCACCATAGTTTGTGTGCTCCAGTTTCTTTTTTTGTACCTACTTTCCAGGCCTTTCCTGTGACAAAATTTCACTTTGTGGTGCACACACTTATGCTGAACTGATATCACAGGAAGTGGGATAGACGATTTCATTGAAAAGCCCTGCTGCCAGCACTCACTGTCTTAGGAGAGGAGGGAAATGGAAACCAGATGTCTGAGATCCACCGTGAATATGTCAAAGCTCTCAGACTATGTCAGTTCCTCCACGTCCCATTGGTGGACTGAAAGTTTTCTGCACTGTCATCAGTAATGTCCATAATACTCCCTCCCCGCGGACATCTCGTACACTCTTGGCTGCGGCTCCGACCTGGAGACTCCGGGAAAGAAGCTGCACTGTTCCAGAAGATGATTTTTTTTCCTCTATTCCTTAGGTTTCAGACCTCACCACATTCCTCAAATTTCAGGGTAACTTCCCATATCCCCAAGGCTCAGTCGGGTGGCAAATCTCTCAGCACTCCTTTGTGGATAGATTGCTTTCTCTTGCTTGAGAAAATAACAAGCTATAGAGTAATGACTTAACAAGCAACAGGATAATGGCTTCAACATGTGCAGGACTGAGTGCATGTGTCTGTGTGCGTGCATAGATTTTGGGATGTGTGTGTGTGTGTGTCTATTGTTTGGGAACCAACTGTGCAGAATCAACTGGTTCTCTGTTTGGTTGGAGTTGTTTGAAAGCTGGACCGCTGATGAATAGATCGCTCTTCTCCAGGTCTGCAGCCTCAGAGCCTTTGGGGAACCAGCAGCAGCCCCCGGGTGCTTCACAATGACAGGGACGGCCTGTGGGGTGTCGGTCGGAGGGAGTGCCGGGTGTTTTCCATCATAACCAGCTGCTGCGAGGGCCTCCCACACAGAGGAGTGTATGGCTGTTTGTTCACCTACGTCTGTGTGTTTGTATGTGAGGATGATGGAGACAGTGTGACAGCATGTGTGCTGACAGCTGTCGTGTGTATTCTGTGTATGAGTGTGTGTACATGAAGCAGATTGTTGGTGTTTATCAGTGTTTTGATGCGATGCATCTGTTCCCGGCTGTTTCTTAACTCTCTTTGATCCCCACTGGAACAAATGGAGAGCACTTGACACCTCAGCCTTCAACAGTGACAAACCAAAGTCCTTATTCCTGCTCCAAACATGCCCGTCTGTCATATCGGTGTTGCTTTAAAACTCTGTGGACTTGTGAGGCTGTTCTTGTGAAATGACAAGCTACAGATGTAGCCATGACTCAAGTAACAGCCCTCTTCCTGTCAGTGATTTTCATGTGTGCGACACATTTAGCTGTGGCATGATCCAGCTTGCCCAAGTGGGCGCTTCTCCATTTCACACACAGCTTTCGAAGTTTCAGCGAATCAAAACCATGAAAAGTAAGGAACAATTGTGTTTCCCAGCGCACCTCCTGATTCTGTTTATACACCATGACATGTTCTGGCAGGTGGGCACAGACCTACGCTACCTCTTTCATAATTCTCTGTCAAGGCCTCCGGCGACAGCTCAACGTCCTCTTGCACCTTGTCTGGGAAAATATGCTCAGGTGCATTCCAGTGTGACAAACAGGTGATATTTCCTCCACTGGCAGGTGTAGAGGAGTCATGGGGATGACTTTCTCTGTTTTTAGCCATGCTGGTAGCTCTATGTCTTTGTATGGCAATGCCAGTCTCTTGTTTGGTTGGTTCACAACTTTGGTCCAATCTAAAATATCTCAACAACTCTTGGATTGACTGACATTAAATTTTGTCATGATGGTGAATTGGAACTTTTTCTGTACTGCCACCATCAGGTTGACGTCTGTTTTTCTTTTTAGTGAAATGTCTCCACAACTGTTAAATTGATTGCCATGAAATTTACTGCAGACAGCCAGGTCCCCTTAGGGATGAAATGTAATTATTTACGTGATCCCACAACTTTTCATCTGGCGCCATCATCAGTTAAAATTTTGTCTAATACTTTGGTTGAACACCATCCAACTACAAAACTAATGATATCCCCATCAGATTAAGCTGTACTTTGTGTTTTTAATACATAGGATTGCCACCTTCAGCGTGGAAAAATAAGGGACATCTTGCCAGTGATACCGGGTGCAAGGACACAGATGAGATTTTGAGTGTCAAACATTTTATTTCCTCCTCGACTACTCCGAAAAATAAATGTAAAGATTACTAAGAGTCAATAAGAATAAAGCTTAGCTGCATCAGTTATATTAAAGATTTAAAAACATTCGATCATATGCATGGGGCAAAATGTTTGGTCTATTCAAATAACTCTATCTCTAACTCTGTCACAAACTGCACAGTTTGCCTTGTGCTCACTCCCACTGACAGGACTGATCCACTCATGGTCTGTCTGCCATTTAGATCTGTATTCTCTCTTTTTACAGGTGGACTTGAGCTAAAGGTACTCGTCAGCATTAAAACAAAACGAAAGAAAAAAGAGTCTCTGTAACCAGGGCAACAATGACGAGTGACAGACAACTTGTCTGTCATTCTGATGTAATACTTCTCCACTGTCTCATGAAACTGTTTTGGTTTTGTTATTCCTCATGTCATTCCAAGTATGTGAAAAACAAAACAAGTGTTATAAATAAGAAGAGGGTGTACATGAAAATGAAAGACAATTTGTGTCCTGTATTCAGTAAGGGACTGTACATTTTATTTTTACAATATGGGACAATCCTTTATTATGTAGGACATGTGGCAATTCTATTAATGGCATATTGGCAAATGTTAGCATGCTAATACACTAGAATAAGCAGAGATGGGACAAAGTTATTGTTTTGGAAGTCACAAGTAAGTCTTAAGTCCCAAGCCCTAAACTTTGAGTTTAAAGTCCAAACAAGTCTTAATTTAACAGTGAGTTTCCAGCCTCATTTTGACAAAGTTACTTAGCTTTTAGCTAACATTAGTTAAGCATCAGCTTGCTGACTATGTTAGTATTTGTCTCAACTTGCTGTTATGTCTCCATCTGTCATTTTCAACCCTGAAGCTCAGTAGCATGACGCTAATTCTTTGTGGTTCTCTCCTGCAACTTGGAGTCTGTTGGGTCAAACAAAGTGGATCTGGGTAATGTGTCAAAATGTGTTGACTTGTTAGAAATGTATAGCGTTAAGATTAGATGATTCAGGAAATGAGGAGAAATTAATTGTTTTGTGACACACTTTACAGTTTTAATCGTTGGGCTTGTCAAGTTGAGTCTGAAGTCATCAAATTTGTGACTCAGGTTGACATACCTGCTAAACATTCACCTGTTAGCTTCATGTTTGTGAGCATGTTAGCATGCTGACGTTTTAGCATTTAGTTCAAAGGTGCCCACTGTACTGTGCGTACTGTACAGCTTCAGAGAGGCTGTAGACTATTTTCTTGTTTGGTTAAGAAGAGTCACATCAGAACTATGATCGTATTTTTCATTCTGTTAAGGTCAGAAGAAAATCTGTTCTGTTTGCTTTTGTGTTCAGCGGACATGCTGCTGCTCATCAGCTCGCTGAGATGCCACACAAGAATTTAGGAGTGATGACAGTTAAGAAAGCTGGGTCAGGATACTCTCTGAGAATCTCTTGTTTCCTGTCCCAGGGTAGAAGTCAGGTTTATTTTCTCCCTCCTTCTCTCCACCAGCCCCAGTGTGAGGCAATGCCCAGAAGGACACACAGAGGAAAAGTGGAGAGCTCAGGCGCCATCCATCCTTCCACCTCTCCCCCTTCTCCTCTCTTTCTCCCACTCTGCTTCTCACTGGCATCGAATCCACTGCAACACATGTCTCTGATCAAGTCCAGCCTGCGTCATCAGTTAGTAAACTCCAGGCTCCAGGAAAACCAACAGAGAGCACATTCATAGCCGGCGACCCTGTGACTGAGTGTGTGATTCATTACTCTTTAATATGCACCCCCTACCCCCATCCCCCTAACCCACCCAACCACTTCTCCAATCCAGCCTTGGGGCAACTCCACAGCCTGATCAAATCCATCATTAAGCATACTTGTGGTGTTACCACTGTTGGCCTTCTTATTTACCAGATGCAGCGGTTGTGTCTCTGGCCTGTTTGCAGCTCAGCAGAGAGGTATTAGCTCTGCATTCTGACATTTACATCAGCCCTCTGAACCTCACCGTGTTTGTTAACAGTGAGACAACACCGCAGAAGAAGAACTCCCACTAAATCTGGACAGGATAAGTTATTAACTCCAAAACATTAGAGAGTAATGAAGTGCTCTCGAGCAAGGCGACAGACACTGAGAGGTGCTAATGTTGGTGGAGGAGGCCAAGGAAGTAATACATGAGGTGAGATGTGCCTGGGGAGTACATCTGAGGATAGGGTGATAGCCTCAGTGCTATCAAAACTGAACAGTCTTTCTATTATTACACATAAAGCACGAGGATGGAGCTCTGTTTCCATTCCCCCAGCTGACTTTTCACACAGATCCTGCTTTTGAGGTTATATTTTACTCATTGCAATTCCTACGTAACATCACACGTCACACATTATTTGGATTATCGACCACCGTTCTGAAAATCTGGACTCAAGTAAAAGTACTGTTACATTACTGAAATATTATTCAACTAAAAGTAAAACTACTACTGTTAAGAAACATAGAGGTATCTCTCACATTAAAACTACAACAAAAGACATATGTAGGTTGATGGGATCACAGAGTTGTTTTCTTCACCCTTAAACAAATACTATTGCTCATGGAAATCTGTCTCAAGTGACTCAGGCAGAAATAATTTTCACAGACGAGGCAAAGTATTTTGCAGACTTTGGTTTCGCTGTCTGACATATTGGATGTGTCCCGTATTTTCACATAAGTTTTAGCAACTAGCGGCTAGTGGAAAACACACCTTGAATCAATTGCAGATTTTTCTGCGTTTGACCATTGTTGGAAACAATTGAGATAATGTAAGTACACTCAACAAACTATATTAGATAGGTCTAGTGTTTTTAGATATTTTAATGCAGAGATGTCACATATTCTAGTGTTAAATGTACAATATGTAACAGAAAATGTTGTTTGTTAACACTGTGAAGTAGTGTGGGGTCATGGGAGTGTTAAATCACCAACCACCAAAGCGGATGAAAATTTATCTGACTTGATTTGGGTAGAAATCATGTTCATGGACGGGGTAATGTACTCAAGTTTTACTCACGTAACATTGAGTCACGTTTGCTGACTTCCTTCCTCATATTGCGTGTTTTCCTGTAGGACACAGAGAGGTGGAGTCCCTCCACTTCTGGTGGACCGCCATGGGACATTAGCTCAGAAAAAATATGAACAGTAGTCAATGACAAAAGTCATTTAAAAAAAATCTAGTTTGAATTCTGCCATGAATTACACATACGATGTTTGTCAATTTGAAAGATAATTTCACAAGTCAAGAAAGTCTCTATTTGTCATAAAACTGTTTAAGTATTAGACTGTGGAGATTCGTAACTAGAGAGACCACACACCCAGAGGTCACAAGTGACATCATGACTTTCTCCCTCCAAAAAGCTAAAGCTGAAGCCGCTGAAGCTAGGATGCCTTGTGTTTTCGTACTAAGATGTAGTCACAAAAGCAACGGGTCTTATTCACTCTTTCTCATGGCTAATACCATGGCTAATAAAGGACCAAGAGAGAGTGATAAAACACTTCAGGTAAGATAAGTAAGTTACACAGCCATCTTGCTGTTGATGAGACAAAAGATGTAGTTCACTGAGTGGTTTCATACAAAATTAAACTAAACTGGGACAAAACATACCTCAAATTGCAACTTTCTTTTCTTGTTAAATTATCGTTTAAGTTAACAAACTTGATATGTGTAATTCATGACACAATTAATTAGTCTCTTGCCATTAATAACGGTTCATATTTTTAATGAAGTAACGTGTAATGGGGCACACCAGAAAGGAGGTGACTTTGTATCTCTATATCAACTAACTAGCAAAGACTAGCAGGAAATGAATCGTTACCTTGAAAAAATTAGGGATTTCTCTGAGTTTGAACATTGTTAGAAATATTTGGGAGAATGCAAGTACACAACTCAACAAAATATATAACATAGGCCTAGTTTTTTTTTTTTTTAGACATTTTTAATGCAAAATGCTACATTATAGCTTTAAGCAAAAGTAAAAATTCAGATTTGAAAAATAAAGTGCAAGAGCCCTCAATAAGAGATTTAATTACAGTGAGCTGTGCTGTTTTAATTGGTTACTTCCACCCCTGTCCACCGCTGACAATCAGCTCACTGTCAAGTGACTGTAACATGCTAATTACTGACTCTCAGGTGATAGTCACACATAGTCAGTGTCTGTGTTATGGTTCATCTCAAGTAGCACCAGACTGTGGTTCTGTCTGAAGGCTTTTCCTGGGAGGCTTGTTCTCTGCAGGTCTTGTGTGTCATGAGTGCAGGATGAGTCCTGTTTATGAGATGGTGACAGCTCCTTCCTGTCTCCCAGGCCATGAGCCCTAACTGCTGCTCCTGCTGCACCCAAGGCCACTCCACAGTTCCTGGCCACCCAACTCCACCCTGAGATACTTGGTTAAAAGAACAGCCATGGGTGTGACAGCTGATGTGGGGGGGATGGGATGGGACACAGCTCTGGTGGTGGCAAAGTGCAGCAGTGGCGGAGGCAACAGCAGGAGAAACAGCTCTGCAGCGTCTCGACCCAGGCTGCTTTTTTTGGGTAAACTAGGCCAATGTAAACTCCCACTTCCTGTCAGCCTTGTCTCAGAGGGGGAGAGATGATCCTTCTGTGAAGAGGGAAAGGCTGCTGCTCTGTAGGGACCGTTTCCCTCACTACACACACACACACACACACACACACATAAATAGAAATACAGCCGAAGAGGCAGGCTAGAGAGTGAGTGGGAGAGAGCCAGCGAGTGAGTGAGAGAGCGAGGAATACACAAACACAGTGGGGTTCAGGAATGTTAAACACATGCTTTATGGCATAAATAGCAGCCACTTTTGGTAAATTACAGTGAGTGCTCTGGCACTGTAAAGCACACAGCAGGAAAACGCTCTCAGATTTCAGATCCAGGCCCTCCAACTCTCCCCGAGGAACAAGAAGGGGAGCATGTTGTGTTTTCATTTCTCTATAAAAAGGCAGAAATAAGTACAGTAACTTGTGATGCAGCAAAGACTTGAAATGTACAAGTTTATACTGGCCAGATGAGGCTGTGCTGCGGTGGTAATGTTGACCTCATAAAACTAAAAAGATAGAAGAAAGCAAGATGTGATGTAATGTTGACCTATAGAATATATTTATATTTAAACTAGTAAAAAAAAACCAACTAACTTATTCGTACACTGTAGCCTACAAAAATGAGAAGATGAGACCCATATGGAAAACAATTTCCCATTGCCTCCAGCAGTTAACGTTTTACATGCATTACAAACCTTGTATGGGTGCCACTTTACAATAAGAATAATTTATAATTACATTGTAAACCTTTTATAAATAATTAATAAACAATTATAAACAAGTTGCAACAGTTTTCATACATTGTGGTTTCATACATTTTCACATTTTTCATACATTTTGTGGGCTCACTATTTGATATTCACTAGAGCTGCACAATATATGTTTGAGCATCGACATTGCAATGTACATGTGCGCAGTAGTGACATTGCAGGTCCTGTGATGTAGGAGGCAAATGAACTAAACGTGTTCTCATCTAATTTCAAGGGTACCTGACACACACTGCGCGCAGCGATCCACCAATCACAATCGTTCTTAATCAGTTTGCCAAAGCAGACCACGCCCCTGCATATGGAGTGAGTCGCAAGATCAGTGCAGGTTAATTGTCCACAAGATGGCAGCAGTGCAGCATTAACATAAAGCGCTATTCAAGTCATCCGGTGAAAATTCCTGTATTTTTTCATATCGCAATATATATCGCAGGGTTAAAAAAATCGCAATGTCAGTTTTTTCCAATATCGTGCAGCCCTAATATTCACTATTCACTATTTAATCTTAGTGATGAGTTACTACCTTTTATATCTGGCAAAAGAAACCTAATTTTTCAAGTGTATAAGCATCTCAGTACACCACTGTGCATAACAACATGGTAGTACACTGATCAGGCATAACATTATGTGAAGTGAATAACACTGATTATCTCTTCATCATGGCACCTGTTAGTGGGTGGGATATATTAGGCAGCAAGTGAACATTTTGTCCTCAAAGTTGATGTGTTAGAAGCAGGAAAAATGGGCAAGTGTAAGGATTTTAGCGAGTTTGACAAGAGCCAAATTGTGATGGCTACATAACTGAGTCAGAGCATCTCCAAAACTGCAGCTCTTGTGGGGTGTTCCTGGTCTGCAGTGGTCAGTATCTATCAAAAGTGGCCCAAGGAAGGAACAGTGGTGAATCGGTGACAGGGTCATGAGCGGCCAAGGCTCATTGATGCACGTGGGGAGTGAAGGCTGTCCTGTGTAGTCCAATCCAACAGATGAACTACTGTTGCTCAAATTGCTGAAGAAGTTAATGCTGGTTCTGATAGAAAGGTATCAGAATACACAGTGCATCGCAATTTGTTGTGTATGGGGCTGCATAGCTGCAGACCAGTCAGGGTGCCCATGCTGACCCCTGTGCACTGCTGAAAGCACCAACAGATGGGCTGCAGAGCATCAGAACTGGGCCACAGAGCAATGGAAGAAGGTGGCCTGGTCTGATGAATCACGTTTTCTTTTACATCACATGGATGGCCAGGTGTGTGAGCGTTGCTTACCTAGGGAACACATGGCGCCAGGATGCACTATGGGAAGAAGGCAAGCTGGCGGAGGCCGTGTGATGCTTACCTACTGAAACCATGGCTGTGGCTTCTTTCAGCAGGATAATGTGCCATTCCACAAAGCAAAAATGGTTCAGGAATGGTTTTAGGAGCACAACAACGAGTTTGAAGTGTTGACTTGGCCTCCAAATTCCCCAGATCTCAATCCAATTGAGCATCTGTGGGACGTGCTGGACAAACAAGTCCGATCCATGGAGGCACCACCTCGCCACTAACAGGACTTAAAGGATCTGCTGCTAACATCTTGGTGGCAGATACCACAGCACACCTTCAGGGGTCTGGTGGAGTCCATGCCTCGATGGGTCAGGGCTGTTTTGGCAGCAAAAGGGGGACCAACACAATTTTAGGCAGGTGGTCATAATGTTATGCCTGATCAGTGTATATGCCATATCAGCACCTGTGATAATGAGAAAGGCTGCTGATAACATGCTGAAAATGTCAAGGTAAAACATTATTGCCAAAGCTTTAGTGTGTGAATCTAGTAATTTGATATGCCAAATTAAACTTTTTAACTTTTAAATGTTATTAACTTGTTAGAAATATTTGATGAGGCTGAAAGGTATAAATGTTGTTGATAAAGAAGATAAAGTGAGCTGTAAGAGTTGAGGCTTACAGATAAATGCTGGCTCACTATTTGGCAAGTAACAGGTCATAGTTGCCCTTTTTATCTAATATGTTGTAACAGCTTATTGATGAGTGTTAATGAGTGTGTAATGAATATGTATTCACAACCTAATTAATGATCTAATTATAAACCCTTTGTAAGTCATTTATAAGGGTGATCTCATTGTAAAGTGGCACCATATTTGGTATGAATCAAGTAAACATTATCTATGTTGTTTATAGGGCTGTCCACAATGTCAACAATTTATTTGTTAGCTGCAGAAAAAAAAACACTTCAAATTCCATTCAAAAGCTGTGCTTTGCCATTAGGCCTAGGAGATTGTTGAACATGGACTTTTTATCTTGTAACACTGTCCTCACTGGTGTCCTGCTGTTAACTGTACTGTAGTTACCATCAGCCAGTTAGCTCAGTTAGCGATTTATAAGACTAGAACACAGCATCAGAGGCTGACTGAGGCTAGTTTGATGACTGAGGATACAGTAACGTGTCTGACTCCAGGGAAAATGAGGACACAGTGGAGTCTGGAGAAACATGAAGCAGTTGATGAGCAACTTTGTAGCTAAGTGAGTCCATTTTTAAGGATACATCATCCATCATGTTGATAAGTCCACAAGAAACTGTTTTTGTGAAGTTGGAGGCTATTTATTCAATTTGAACAATTATACTTGTGGGAGGTTATACAAATATTTAACAAAATGTTCAGCCTCCTCGCTGGTTGTTCAGAATCAGTACTGAGTTTCTTGTTAGCATTTAAAAGCCCCCCAAAATATATATATTTGGAAAATAATTAAAGTGATAAAAACATGCAATCACAGGTCTCATAATGACTTGAGCTGACAACTACTAGTCGCCCAGAAAAATCTTTGGTTGCATCTCTAGCATCTGTAGTTGTTTATGAGTAAAGTGCATTTCTGTGTATGTTCCATATAATGTATAATTAAATATGTCTCAGTTATAAAGTCATATTATTTTATATATAAATATACACCAATAAATATGTTTTAAAGTTTAGTTTCATGTCTTTTAATGTTTTTATACAATAGTTGCAAGATTACAGTTTCAGTGATGGTTGGTTGCCCAACTCATATGTTTGAATTTACAGCCTCTACTAAGGATATTGTATGTGAATTGACTGTCACATATTGTACCTATAAGTTCTTATAAGGTAGTAGTATTATAGTACTTACATGTTTCAGACAAAAAACATTTAGTAAAATGTATCTCTGTTGTTTTCATATGAGGAGAGACTACACAGATGAAGTAAAGTTTAAGTGAGGGACTTGTTTCAATAGTCTTTGCTAGCAGAGTTAACACCCCCACCTCAGGACATACCAGCTGACATCATCAAAACAGTCCAGAGCTAGCTAACCTCCAACAGCTGAGATTTTAATAGCCCTTTTATCCAAGAGCATCCTGGGTAAAACGCCATGAGAGCATAATGACCAAAGGAACCACAATCAAGGACTTTCACATTAGTTCCACATTGGAGCTGGTTGGTGTTGGGCTGCAGATGTTTGAGAATCTGTATAAGCGATTTGGTTTGAAGTAGTGCGTGTGCGAGGTGAGTCACTGCTACATGCAGCAGTGGTTGTCCTGGCTGGTAGCTGTGTGCACATTTCCCTGACTCAGAGGGAAATAAGGAACTGTGCCGTGGAACAGCTTACCTCACTGTGCGCTGGCTCGGCTGGGCCTCAGCCCACGCACACCAGCTAGCTGACTGACTGACTGACTAGTGGCCTGACTTACTGACTGAGAGCAGAGGAGCCATGGGAACCTAAAGCTCCAGTCTGGGCAAGCTCTGACTCACCGTCTGGGCGGAGGAAGAGGAGAATGTTATACTCTCCCTGAGGAGGAAAAAGTATACACACACTGCGACCACAGATATAGCTTACTGGAATTCCACTTTAAGATCATTTCAAGAGCTCTACTGAGCACATATGAACTCATGTTAAATCTTGGGAATGATTGAAAACAGAAGTTCACTCAAGTTCTCTTTTAACAGCACATGCAAACACTCACATTCACATATCCTGCAGTGTTTGCACAGTGACACTGAGAAGTAGATGGCAGGTGGAAACTGGAAGCAGGTGCAATCAGTTGTTCCCGTCCATCACAGTGTGTTCACCTGCACATCTGCAAATTCAGCTTCACCTCAATGGTTCACTTCACTGTCCACACCTCATAATCAAGATACTAAACAGAAATCACCCAGTTAATGATCTAACAGACCTTTTATAGCCAACGTATCAACTATGCTTTATCAAAGAAGAGATAAAATTGTACGCTGTACAAACAAATCATACTGGAATATAGTGGAATCAACTGATCTTTCAGTTCATTCAAGTGAATTAAACTTAAAATTTCTACTATTTAAACTCAAAAAAGATTAACAGTTCTTTCAACTTTAAATAATGAGTTGAATGAATGTTCTACACAGAGTTCAATCAACTCATTAAAATACGATTCTTAAGAAACATGATTAGCATTAGCAGACTTTTCACGATGCATTGTGAGAGTTATAACTCTCCTGAGACCCTTCTTTTTTATAGTTTGAAGAACTGACTTTTCAAAGTGAGAAAATGTAAAAAGAAATCAAGTTTGTTCGCAATGTTTGTGACTTGAGAGCTGTTGGTTCTACTTAATATCTTATGCTTATTGAGCATATTTTCTCAAGTACAATTGAATTAATATTACATTTGTTTGATTAAAGAAATTGTTTTGAATCATTACAAAATAATCTCAACATCTCTTTTCAAATTCAGACCACTCAAAATTTTAAGGCAGCCTGGACAGTTAAAACAAACATTCATACAATATAATAATTTTACAGTGTGCCACTGTGGATCTTTATGCTAATGTAATGAAATGCCAAGTTTTAATAAACATAAATTACTTTATTGAATGAAAATTTATCAGTTACAACATACAAGAAATTGAAGTGAACACACAAGCAAAATGGTACAAAATTGAAATAACACATCATCATCTGCACATTGCACTATAAAACACTGCCATAAAAAGGTTTAGGAAAGTGAAAAATTCATCTTTGTACTGTCCATTTACAGAGTTCCTATCACATATTAGACAGCCATGTCTCCATAGCGTAAACCTTAAGAATCTTTGGTCCCAGCCTTCTTGCATTTCAAACCGTTTGTTTGGAGCTAATTTCTACTAATACTGCAATCAATGTTTCTTTTAAACCCACAAATACTAACTGAGGTAAAAGAGGCACATTTTTGGTTTCAAAAGTTAATACATTTTCAAGGCACAAATTCATTTACAAAATATGGCTTTGGCTGTTTATTATTATTAACACTGTGGTAACCTTGAGGAGTGCATGGCTTTGCATTGTCATCCACGTTGCAGCGGCGCTGCAAAGTGAAGCTTCTTTGGAAAAAAAAAAACAGCGTCTGAGCGTCTTTTCCTATCTCTGAAAATCATCAGATTAAAGAGAAGGTTTGTATGTAGTCAAAACAGAGGCTTAAAAATGATCCCCGCTGGTGAAGAAAGACTAACTGATGCCATTCTTTTGTGATGATATGCTTCCTCTTTTTTCTTAAGCAAACCAAGGGCAGTGGAAGTCACCTGCTATCAACCAGCGAAGGTCATGGCTGTAGCACCTGTTAGCACCTCGTCTATCTACACCACAGTACCAGGGACAGCTGTGTGCATTTGCTTTTGTGTCTGTGTAAGTGTGTGTGTGTGTGTGTGTGTGTGTGTGATTTGAGGCACGCTGAGAGATTTATTCCACCCACGCACCCCTACCTCTCAGCAGCTGTGTCTAGGCCGTGATCCTGAGCCGGCCAGCGCCAGGACAGAGACAGGAAAGAACACCTCTTACCCCGATGAGTTCACTCTACATATTTGGTCTTTGGAATGGGCACAATAGCAACAAGGGGGCTGATATCAAGTGAGCGTTTTGGTCCAGCCTCAGGACCTCAATCTAGATCAGAAGAAAAAAAAAAATACTGCTCCTCAGATGTTTTGAGGAGCTAAAAGGCTTGTAAAGTCGGATCCAATAACGAGGCTCGGTTCCCTCCAAGTCTCTTAAAACAGACCGTTTTCATGCTCTTTGTGGCCTTACAGGTAGTCAAACAGGCCAGCCGGGCTTGTTTAGCCCTCCACTGCCCTGAGCTCTGAGTGGGTCCCCTCTGTCTGTCTGTCCCTGTGGTGGTGTCTCACACCGCCGTGGAGCAGCACCCTGAGGAGCTGTGTTTCTGCAGCAGCGACATGCGGCTGAAGGTGCGAGAGCAGATGCCACACTGGTACTTCTTCACCTCAGCGTGGGTCTGCAGGTGAGCCCGCAGGTTAGAGCGGTCGGCAAAGGCCCGGTTGCAGTGGGGGCAGGAGAATGGGCGCTCACCTGGACGGAAAAAAAGGAGGAAACACATGTCATATAACTTCATTGGCCCGCCTTTTAGTTGTGACTTTTTTGGCAGTCCTCATTACTGTAAAGATAAACTATTTGATTTAACTTAAAATTTTAAGTTTCAAGTTGAGGGAATTTTATAAAGATTCAAACAAAGAAACTTTTCCAATCAAATACATTTTTTAATTTAGTTGTACTTCAGAAAAAATGTGTAATGAGGTTAAGGTATTACGTTGAGCCAACAACTCTTAAGTCACACTGACAAACATTACACTGTGAAAACAAAAGGTTGTAACTTAAAACAGCTAGTGTCTGGGCCACCTCAAAATTTTAGGTGGACTGAATTTGAAAACACAAGCTGAAGTTATGTTGTAATGATTCACAACAAATAAACTTTTCTAGTCAAATTTGATATAAATTCAGTTGTATTTGAGAAAACATGTTCAATAAGATATTAAGTTGAACCAACTCTTCGTTCACGCTGACAAGCACAAATTTTGTTTCCTCTTACATTTTCTTGCTAAACGGTAAAAATAACCTATTTGTTCTAGCTTAAAAAGTTCGTGTCCGGGCTGCCTCAAAATTTTAAGTTGACTGACTTTGAAAAGACAAGTTGAGGGAGTTTTGTAATGATTCAAACAAATAAACATTTCTAGTCAAATAAACTTGAAATTAATTCAGTTGTACTTGAGTAAATGTGTTCATTAACCTTGAGATAGCTTAACTTGATATTAAGTTGAGCTAACAACTCTTCAGTCACACTGATGAACATTATAAAAGACTGAATTAAATACTAACCTTCATTATTGTTCACAAGCTTTCCATTATTGTGAAAACAAGCAACCACAACTTATTTTAAAGTCTATTAGGGACACAGCAGGTTTTCATCATATGCGTTTTCTTCAAACCAAAAAAAACAGAGTCTCAGGAGTTTTAGCTCTAAAATAGTGCATGCTGGGAAGTCTGCTAATATGCTGATAACATTTCCTTGGAAACTTAATTTAATATGTTGATTGAACTCTGTACAGTACATTCATTCAACTCATCATTTCAAGTGAAAACTCTTGAAGTTAGAGGAACTCATGCTTATGAGTAACTTGAATAAATAAAACTTGTATATTTGTGTTATGTTAGCAAGAAAAGATTAGTTGATTCCACTAAAGTCCTGTACGATTTCTTTCAGGGAGGTGACAACGGTCAGGCGTCTCTCTCTGAGTTCACAAGAGCCTTCCATTAACACCTCACACACACACAAACACACACACACATTCTTAAGATAATGAAGAAGCACATGGTAAGCTGGTGGGGTCAGAGGCTGACTGAATTAGCATGATTCAATCAGAGCCAAATGAGATTAGCACGCTAACAAGTTGCTGCAGGTACTAAGTGATAGCAGCTAGAGCCCTCAGGCATTCTTTGAGCCCTTTTGTCACTCCTGTGTCCCCAACCTGTTGTCTTCCCCTGCAGCAGCAGCAGCCGTGATAAGATAATTAGCCGACGAGTCATTGTTACTGGGACATTAAACACAAAGAGTGATCAATGAGTGCAGGGTCTACACAGGGCTTCCCCATGTGATCATGTCTGCTCATCAAGTGTTTGAGCTCATCACACTGATTGTCATGGATATCCTGCTCCATGATGGCATAGGAGTGACCTGCTGACTCAGTTTTATAGCAACACGTACACTGATTTCTTCATTCATGACTCAACAATAACATGGAATTTTAGCAGATGAGGAAGGATGTGTAATGTTGTATAGAGTATCTTTACCTGTGTGTGTGCGGATGTGGCCGCGCAGCAGCCACGGCCTGGAGAATGCCTTTCCACAGGTGGTGCACACGCAGGGCAGGGTGTGTGAGCGGATGTGCATCTTCAGAGCGCCAAGGCTGGTGTACTCTTTAGGGCAGTGCTTGCAGAGGAAGGCTGGCCGGACCGCTGTGACGGGGGCCTCCCTCTCCTCCTCTTCCTCAGGTGGGCTGATACTATGAGCCATGACGCCGGTGCATTTCATCCGCTGCCGAGGGGCATACGTATGCACGGGCTCGGGGCTGGGGGGGTCTGAGGTGCGTCCCTCATCCTCCTCGCCGCAGCTGCTGGCACTGCTGCTGAGGCTGGACGGAGAGCTGAGGTCCAAGGGGCCCGGGGCGACAGTGGGCTCTGTCTGGGAGGTGGGCAGGTAGAGCGTGGGCAGGACGCTCAGGTCCCACACCAGACCTGTTGTGAAGCAGGTGGCAGTGGAGGTGTTGTCCCCTGAGGAGAGCTCAGCAAGAGGAAACCTCTCCAGTGAAGTATCTGAGACAAGAGGGATGAAGGTTCAAACATAAAGTCAGCATACAAAAGTCAAATCATATTTGATTAAATTATGGAACAACAGATTCACTACTTTACCAGAACTTTAACTTAATTTTGTCTTGTTTTGTTTGTCTTTCTGTTGTTATGTTGCCTCCTGGGTATCTTGCTTTTGCTTGCCTAAACTCTGTTCTTTAAAGGTAGTGTATAAATAAAGTTATTAAATTTCACTTCAAACTTTACTACAGACTTAAGGTTCAGATAAAAAAAAAGGACACTGTATATTAGAAGACAATAATCACAATAAAATTGTATTACCATTACTATTATTATTTGAAATGTATTTTATAAACTTTCACCAAAGCACCTATACTTTCTGTATTTATTTTGTTACTTTCTTGTTTTTTCTCAGCAGTTAATGAGCATGAAGCTGGAACCATGGGAAGGCTTCATGGGCCGTTTCCTCCCACGTATTCACAAGGGCTTGTAACATGAATGGAGCTCTGTCTGGTTCCAGAAAGGGGGGAAAGTGCATCTAACGGGCCCCGACTTGAACGGGGAGTTGTCGGTTTGTAGTTGAACCACAACTAAAAGCACAAAACAGTGTATTTCCAAACTACAGTCTATATATTTGCCTCACCCCAAAAACGTCGCACCCAAACTTAAAGGAACCACAAACAGGTGTTTTTTTGTACTTTGCGCACTTATGTAAGGAACTCATATAAGCAACAAAAAAACTTTTTAACTCACCATTCTGACATTCCAGCTCACTGTAGTTTGGCTTTTGTTTGGCGAAGTACTTTTTGACCAAGAAAGATCGAGGCATCGTCCCTGCGAGCGTGAAAAAAACTGTGCGTAAAAGTATCCTGTGGTCACGACGCACACTTTGTACAAGAATGGAAAAACTAAATCGAGTCTTCGCCCTCAGAATCCGCAGGGAACCGAGAAATATCCTCCTTTAGTCCACGAGTTTACAGTGGACTCGAGCAGACGAGTGCGTGTGTGCAGCTTTGATAGAAAATGACTAAATGCTGGCCTCTGTTCTGAAATACTCTGACACAGGCGGGCGGCAGGGGTGTGCTCGCCCCGAGGGCCCTCCCCACCTCCTATCAAGTGCGCAGGATGAAGCCTTCATGCTCACACACACTTTACAACAACAAATACACGAGCCTCACAGCGTTCTCACACACACAGCAGTCCGCTGGTGTTGACCCACAGACGAGAAAAGGTGAAGGAACAGTAGCAGATGATTATAATTACTGCGTGGAAATGACCACGCCAGGGACATAATTTATGATCACATACTGCGGCACTGTGTGGTGCGTTTATTACGCAGATATGTAGATACCTGGAAATGTGATGAGGAACAGTTTGCCACATATATTGTTCGGTGTTTAAACTCTGCAATTCCTGGTCACGTTCACTTTTAAGATCAAAATTAATGGAAAGTCTCTAATGTGCATGAGTTTGGATCCCTTGGGGCAGTGGTTCATTGTCTTGTTCCCATCCAGTGTGTCCCTCATGTTGGAAATGTCGAGGGGAATGAGGTCTAAACATGAAAGTATCAGGAATGGGGATAATATTTCTGCTAAATTATAATTTCATAACATTGAAGTTTAGAGAAGTGCAAGAATGAATTTGGATTGAATCTGTTCTTCTCAGGCTGTTGTTGTTGATGGTTACTGTGTTAATTAGGTGGAGTCACAGTGTCATCAGACCTGCCACACTTTATTTACTGTGTTTAATAAAGCTACACTCCCTACAGGCCTGCAGCCTTACACTGACCTCAGCAGAGTAACTGCACCATCTTCTGGAAGAAAGCGGGTAGTGAAATATGACTAGTTTATTCTAATAAACACCGGAGGGCGCTGTCACAGAAGCTCACAATCTCCTATGAAATGACACATTAAAACAAATCGTGTCTAAAAATGACCTGTGTGTTTTAAATGTACCGAGTTTTCTCTGGTATTCTTTTGGGGGCCTGTAAAGATTTTTTTTTGACTGACTGGCCCAAGTTGGGCACTGAGTTATGCAGGGGTGGCATGAACTATGTGCATCAAGTCCTCAAAAAGAAATTGTACCTCCACTGTACCTTTATCCTCAGGCTATGAGACTCCTTAATTTATCCTCAGCATTCAAACATGAAAAATAGTTTCATTTTTATGATCTATTATTTTTATTTCTTATTTATTCACCCATTTTCTGTACATGTTTTCTGTTTTTGTGAATATCATGAAAGTAAGTAACAAACATCAACAATTATACAACTGTGTTTTGTAATTTGATCAGTAAATTAACCTTGTAAATAAAAATTAAAAGTAGACTACATAAAAGAAAACAATGTACATTTAGGATATTTGTTCACATAGTTATTTCAAACTAAGGTCCCGCCTCTCACTGGACAGATAGCCAATCATACTTGAGGATAATGGGGCGGCACAGTCCACCCCATCTTCATTAAAACACTGAAATATGGACTGCTGAGTAACAATATACTGTTAGGAATAATAATAAATCATAGTAATCCAACAATATATTTTAGGATTAGAAATATCACAGCAACAGCAGAATTGTTAGAAAAAACAGATGAACAGGACTAATATGATATAGTAGAATACCATATAAATGTGCACACAACACTGTGTTCTACAAGTCTCCTGTGTCCTGAAGGAGTATCCTATGTTTAGTGGACATATTGTGTGAAGGCTGCAGTGAGATTTGTGCAGCTCAGTCCACTTTTGGGTAATGCTTCAGGCCACTGGCCACTTGTACAGTTTAATATCATACAGATGGCAACCTTAATTAAGGGCAATTTTCTATGCAATGACTGGAATGTTAAAGTTCTTTGGCAAATATGTTGGAATCCAAATCATACCCTTTCCTTTTTAATAATAATAATAATAATAATAAAATCTGCAATACAGATATCACAGTAGCTTTACAGCTAGAAAGTTTCATTTTTTTTGCACTGATGCATGAATTTCCACCAGTATTCAGGTTTTGTCCCACGGCCCAAAGACATAGAGGCCTGGTGTTCCTTACTCTATATTGCCTACAAATGTTGGCAATGTAAAGTGAATATATATGAGCAATCCAAAAAGTGTTTTTCAGACCGGGCTGCATTGAATTTGGATGTTTGAATTTGAATTTCTAGGTGCTATCTTGTTTCCCCTCGCCTACAACATTATAAGACACTTGCACAGAGCATCAGCAATATTTACAGCACATATGTTAAAATGTCACTCAGGCTGAAGTACTCAGTTAAAGTACTCAGAGTTAGATTTTACTACTAGAGTACACCAAGTGAAAAAGAATGTAGCTACAGAACACAAAAGTCTGGAAGAAATTAAAAGACTCCGGTATCATGCAGTCTGAACAACAACTGTGTGATATGGTTTACTGGAAGAAAAGATCCAACATAAACAAAATAATGTTTCCAGTTAATAATCAGCATTGTATTCACAAAACTGTGGAAAGCCAGATGTGCCATGTTAATAACACATGGCCACGAGACAATTGCTCACCGAACAATGAAACAATGAGATCTTCAAACAAAGCTCAGCACCTTCCCTGGAGCATGCTGGACTGGACATTTGGTGCAAAAACTTTACAACTCGAAGCTTGAAAATTTAGCTTTTTGGTTGATTTTTGTGTTTTTTGCATTATGTAAAGAATCTTGTAAAACTGGTGGGCCTCCCTGAATGACTTTTTAAAAATACGCCTTTTGATTGATGTATTAATGAATTTTCCTTGTGGAATTTTTACCTGTTAAGATAAATAAAGACTGCTTTGAAAGGTAAAGAGGTCGATCCCTTTTTAGTCTGATCCAACCACTAGGTGGAAGCAAAGAGTCACTAATGTTTCTGCCAAACGGTCTGGTGTTCTCTGGTAACAGAACAAATACCTCTCATCAGACAACTTAATGACACACACACACCCTCCATGCATGTGCACAAATGTATCAAGAGACTACTGTCACAGGAAGCCGTCTAATTACAGCAGTTATCTGATAAACAGTGGGATATCTCACCACTTACTTCCGTCTTCTCCACGTTTGTAGTCAAACACCCCCTTTACACCTTGCATTAAACTGTGTTGTACAGTCAAATATTAATGAATAATTTTGTATGGGTAGTATTCTGCTGCTGTCATCCATAATGTCGTTTAAATAGCTACATGCGAAGAACCTACAAACAAGACTGAGCGTAACATGAAATTTGTTATCTTGACAGTACTGTTACAAACGTGTCTTAAAGGGAACCCAAGATTTACGAAACTCTCGTGAGATTTGTATGCGTTGTTTCTTCTTTTGCATTATTTACAAAATAATTCTGTTTTATAATGTGACAACGCTGTGGTTAAGATCTTGGTAGGTTTATGGACATAAAACACTTGTTTAGGTTTAGGGAAAGATAATGATTTGCATTAAAATGGTCCCTCTCGCGAGATATCTGGCTCGTCTGGGGTTCCCTTCTCGAAACGGCCCAACGTTTGACTTTTCCTCGAATCAAATCAAACCGCAGGCTCAACCTGCGGGCTCTGATTGGTGACTTACTCGCGATGGGCGGGGACATGGGCGGGTCCAGTGATGTCTATGATCGGTTGAAGATTTGAAATACAAAACAACAATCCGTTTAGCTGTAACAGTCAGTTAGAGGCTTTCTTGTCGAAATCTGAAGGATCTCTGAAAATTTACAAACTGACACTGCACAATGGTCTGCGACTCAAACTGAGAAACACTAACAGCAGGTAAGGACACACAGAGCTACTGCTTATCCACACAAATCTACCACAGCGTACGTTAAGACAATAACGATGCAGCCGTCATCATGGCTGTTCACATTAGCGACACATTTTATTCAATTATTATCACAAAATTGTATAGCATGGCTGTCATTGGTTGTCTCAGGCTCGTTTAGTTGCAGCCACGGAAGATACAACGACATATTACTGCAAACCTCTGATGACTCTGTGACCCAAATACCTGAAACACTGAATAATAATACATTTAAACTGAAATCAGTCAGTGACACGAGTCTGATGGAACAAGGAGTTCATATCTGTGGCTGTAGTGCTGTTTTTAATTTGTTTTTTGTTTTTGTCTCGTATTATTTCTGCATGACAGTGAGTGAAAACAACAATAACAATGTAACACCATTGAAGTTAGTGTGCATTGCAGAAAATAATTCAAAGGCAGGTCTGATTAAGTGTAACTGCTCAACATAGAGCCATCTGAGTGCAGTGAAAGGTGCAGACTGCAGGCCAGGCTTTGCACTGACATGTCTGATAAAAGCAGCCCCTCCCCCATTTATCTAGAGACAGATGGACCCTAACAATGAAAATCTTTGGGAGTGGACATCATCATTCAAACCACTGTATTACAAGAAATTTCATTGGACATCCTGGTCAGCTGACCCAGCCTCGCATGAAATTTAAAAAATAATAATGAAGGAAGGGTCTGTCAGCATCAGTCACTCCCCAACAGTCAAAGAGGGATTAAAGTTAGCTAGCATCACAACATGAGAGTATGAACATGTACATGACTGAGTCAGTATTCTTCTTATTTTTTAGCAGATAAAGACTCTTGCAACACCTGAGCCTCCTGCTGAGTACAGAAGGAAAGGAAGACAGGGACAACAGTCAAGACAAACAAACCAATAATGTTTAGAACAATCACTCGTCTGATTTTTGGAGGAGAGGAGGAGACCCGTGAGGATGTCAAGTCTGGAGAAGTTGTGGATGAAGAGTGGCTTGTTGTCAATTATCAAGGTCAGTCGTGGAGCATGTTATTCTAATACTTCAAATATCATTAACATGGATATATACAGTATATATACAAACACACAGTGTTAGAAGTTTAAACATGTTTGGCATGTTTTGTAAATGATTCTGGTGTTTTCATCCTTATAACTTAAATATGACACTGCTGTCAGTGTTGATGAATAGAGCTTCTTCTTGACACTGGCACTGACAGTATGGTTAGAATTATACATAATTCCTTAATTATTCATTATCTTGCATTGTATGCAAAATCATACTAATTAATTATATTGGTGTGCACTGATGTCACTGCATAGTATGGTCAAATGTGACATGTAACATGTCAATTAAGCAAAGCAATTAAATAATTCTTCTTTTTTTTTTTTTTTTTTTTCTACTTTATTGTTTCCCAAACTATTTTCATTTATGCAGCTGAGCTGCTTCCGAATATGCCATTCATGATAAAGAGAATTTGTGATTTGTGATTTTTAAATCAAACAAACACAAATGACAACAAAAGCTAAAAACAGAAAAGCAGGAGAGATGACAAACAAGTTGTATACTGCGCACATATGTACATTAAATACATTCACATTGATAGATCTGTGCATTTACCCATACATATACATTCACACACAAAGACACCTGAGCTTACATGCTCACTACAGGGAGGGGTGTCAGATCAGTCAGCCAAGTCAGTTTGATAATGTAGTTATTATTTCTTTTATTCATGTAGAATCTACCTTTTTCTTGACCACATCTTTCATATTATTTGCATTTGCATTGCATTTTTTTACTTGTTTGTCTAGATAGAACTGTTCATCTTAATATCACGGTAGTGTGTGTTTTTGATCCACAAGACGGCATTCTTACAGACTAATTGTCCAATTGTATGACAAACTCCATTTTGTGTCCACAGAGGCTGGTTCAGCAGAGAACCAGGGTGCTGCAGAGCTGACTGATGCCCAATCATCAGACTCAGCTGTTCACGGAGACACAGTTGCAAACAAGGCAGCTAACAGCAGGTGAGGGAGCGGAAGGAGGAGGAATCCTTTCTGTCCACAACTTTAACATCAAGAAATTATTAATACATGAAATTTAAGGGAGGAAAAACGTATGGTCTGTTAGCGCTTACATCTGAATTTTTATTTATTCTGATGTAATTTTTTGGAGTACTTCAAATGCTTCACATCCCTAAAATTTGAACAATCTAAAGTAAAGGGTTATGTAAGTCAGTGAAACATAAAAATTGATCAAAGTATTATTTAAAAAAAAAAAAAAGAAGCAAAAATCTGACATGTTTTTTCATCAAATTTGATGAAATAAACACAAAGATATAGATCCAAAAGTTTTCCAAATGTAAAAAGATGAACACAGTACTTCATAACAACAAGTTATTTGAACTATTTACTTTATTTTTAGGAGATGAGTGTAAAGGTGTTTTGATAGTTTTATGTGCAACAGCAATGTTTCCCCAGTGTTGATATTGGTATTTTTTCCCGTTGTGATGTAATTTCCTAGATTACTTTAAATGCTTCACAGCCCCAAAATATGTAGAACCTAAGCTATTTCTCATTCTCTCTCTGACATGATATATTGACCTGCCTCTCTGATCCTCTGTTGGTGCCACTTCACAACATCACCTTGTGTTGTCACCACATTTTGTACCACATATAACGTAATGTAATGACATCAAGTGTTCAATGTGATGATGCTGGCTGCTACAAAATAATAAATTCTCTAACTTTAGTGTTTTTTATCTTAAATTGATTTAAACAGGATCATTTGATCAGTAGCACAGAGGCACCCACAGAAAGTCCTTTTTCACAGGGTTAACTGTATACTAATGCAAAACAGAGACCATTTCAGTACATTTAACTTCATATTAACCTATACTAATGAATAGCAACTCTAAAGGCTGTGACGTTGACATCCTTGCTTGTGTTTCTTCCCAGTGTGGTGGATCCAGAGCCCACGGATCAAAGCAGCAGCAGCTCCAGTCTAAAAGTTTCTCAGCCTAAAGCTTTAGTAGAAGTGACACCATTAACATGCGTCCAGAAGACTAAGACCTTGTCAGACCGACACTTCATGACTCGTAATGCCATCCAGCGCCAGAACCGCGTGCGCCAAGGAGTCCAGCATCACTTCTTCCACCTCCAACAGCCGGGACATCGCAACCTCTGCCACTGAGGCTCTGGTTGTACGACCAAAGTGATCTCACAACACACGTCATATACTTATTAAACACATATTGCAAGACACACATATTCACACGTATTAGTCTTGTGTAGACATAAGCTATACATCTAATCTTGATGTAACCTATTACAACACTTGACAGCTCTTACCAGTTAGTGGGCAGCTACATCATAACTTGTACTGTATATGAATTTGGAATGAAGATGTTCACCTCATGAAATGAGACGTGTCCTCCTGTTTGTGTGCATGTGAGTTTATACATGTGGATGAGAAAAATGCAGCCTATGCAAAATGTATCCTCCATTTTGGACAAAGTGATGTGATTTGTGTATCAACATGCATTTACCTCCATGTACAAGGTTTAAAACCTTTTTTGTATGGCAATAAAAACTATGACTTTGCAGCATGTGCTTTATTAATTCTTCAAATTATTTAAAAATATATATTTTTTTTGCATATATTTAAAGTATACAAACAGACAATGACAATAGTAATAATTAAATTTAAACAATGAAACATGTCATCATGTTATCCCAGAAAGAAACATAACATTTCACATACTTTACATATTTAAGAAAGACACAAAATAAATAATGATAATCCTTATTTTTATAACACTTTTCAAAATCCACTTTACAAAGTGCTTCACCCAGGCAATAAATTCTAACAGACAGTCATAAAATAATCAGGCTTTAAAAGAACACAAAGAAAGATTTTGTGTATAAAAACAATACAGTGCAAAATGCAAGAATAGAAAACTAAAAACATTTTGAAGCAATAAAGCACACTTCAAAAACAATTAAAAGTCAGGTAAAATCAGGAAAGGCTCTCAGATGAAAGTGTGCTTTAATAGGAGGTTACTGGCTTTCTCTGATTTCCTCTGGCAGATTGTTCTGGAGCCCTGACTGCAAATGTTTTGTACCCCTTAAAAATACATCAGACATGAAAGACAGGAAATAAAAAACAATAACGATGTAGTTATTTCATCCAGCAGAGGTTTCCACACATTTTCAAATTCTCCTGCCCTTCTTTATTTAAGTCAGTCTCTCCCACACAAGATGGCATCTCCTTTATCCATACATGCATCAAAGCTATATCCATTTTTCTCAGTGATAAAGCTTTCATCCTCCTGGCCTACAGGGGTCTAAACATAATTGAAGTTAGCTGTTTTGAACTGGTTAAATTCTAATGTCCAAATGACATTGAACTGCCCACAGTTTGACAGCTAATCTCATTGGTTGGGAGGTAATTGCACCTGCTGTGTCTGATTGATTATCTGAGTGGAAGGTGAAGTTTGAGACCTGTTGTGTTCCTTTAACTTATTCCTGAGTGAATACAGTGAGGATGGATGTTTCTCCTGAAACAAAACTTAACCAGCAGTCGACATTCAGTTACAGCAGCTTTGCTGGTTCATCTCAGTCAACTGACAGCTCATCACCAAGTGGCTTCAACTGTGACTTGAATAAAAACTACGGTGAGAGCAGCGTAAATTGTTTACAATGCAATCTCAGCACACAAGATGTTGCTGTACTTGTCTCGTACTGATTTACACCTGCCATGATGCCTATTTGCAACACTGTGGGTGTAAATCACCTCATTAAACATAACAGGCAGGATCTCTATGTCTTGAGAACCTGTGGTGAAAACAAACAATTAAAGGGATACTGTGGATTATTTGATGTGAGGTTGCTTGAGATACTTATCAAAAATCAGTGTGTTACCTTCAGTAGATGGTGGTTGGCAGGCCCCCAGTTTACAGAAGTTGCAGAAGTACCAGTATAGGAAGCTGAGCAGTGTAATGCTGTGGAGAAGGTCAGCAACAAAATATATTTTAGCCACCTTGCAACAAAGGGCACTATTTATTCATAGTTGACGAACAATGATGTAAATTACATTTTGTAGTTCTGTGCAGTAATACAGACGTGCTAAATATTGGGACAAAGTGTGTGTGCTGGTGCTTAAGTTTAAATATTGTTTACGTTTGTTTGTTACTTACCTGTCCTCCCTTGTGTCCAAAAGAGTCCCCCGGCTTCAGGTGGCATGTTAAATGTTCCAGGAGGGAGATAAGGGGAGGGGGATTTGGGAGTTCACTGTATTTATAAATATTTATTGATTATAATTATGTTTGGGTGTTTGCTAATGGGTTAAACAGCATTTAGTGGGATTTTGTAAATATCTTTGTTTCAACACCGTTTATATACAGACTAGGTGAATTTAATCAGTGAGGAAATTTAGATAGCACCTTTGGATGTTATTTTCTAATAAGGTCCACCAGAGACTCAGTATTTAAGGCGCCAGTTTCCCATCTATCTGTGTTGCTGGTCAGACCTCACTCAGGTTGCTACCATGCTGTTTTACAGATGCTGTTGATTTTGTGAATAAACACCAGATGATTGGTATACTTGACCTTCGTCTTATCATCTTTACTGCAAACGCCAGCCGCTAATGGTCGTCTTAACACACCTAAAAACTCAACATCCATTTAAGTGTGCACTATATTTAGAATATTGTCACTCTTTTACTTTGCTGTCAGACAGCCCTTTCTGACAGGCAGCTGCCTTTATATAGGCCAAATACCGCCCTCTCCAAAGTAACCAGACTCCATTGACAAAAACAGTAATTTAACCCCACAGAACATGGGAGTCACTGGTCTAAGCAACTCCCGTGTTCTGCAAGGTAGAAAGACAAAGGAATTTGGTGTCTTTGGAGAAAGAGAGATAATTAGAACTTATATAATGACTGTAACTTATAACTAACCAGTTTCCAAGAGGAAATGGCTGTCTGACGGTAAGGTAAAGTGGTGAAAATATTTCTAAATATAGTGTACAATAACACTGATTCAGATTTTTTTATGTGGGTAAAATATATTTTGCTGCTGACCCTGTCCGTAGCAGTACATTATTTAGATTCCTACGACAGTATCCCTGCTGTTTCTTCAAAATGGTAAAGATTTAAACTGGGTGTCCTTGCTTCTGCCACAGGTCTCAACCACCTCCCGAAGGAGATCCATCTGAAACAGCTGGCCTCTGGTAGCCCACATGTGTTTGACCGAAGCCCGTCTGTGCTCAAAGACACAGACAAGGACAGCTCCAGTCAGGACTCACTCACACCTGTCTATGTTGTGTCCATCACCTTTGCCATTGGAGTGGCCATTGCTCTGATCCTGCATACTTACCTGGGGAAAAGCTTGGTATGTCGTGCCATATATAACCTATGAAAGTATTTACCACAACTGCTTTGTTTCTCCTCATGACAGTTACCTCTCTCAGGTGTTTGTAAAAGGAGTGTTGGTGTCAGATCACCAGCGCTGCACTGTACTCGGCCAGCAAGTCCTTCATGATGGTGGATCCAGTGTGGATGCAGCAATCACTGCCGCCCTGTGTTTGGGTGTTGTGCATCCACATGTGTCAGGTGTTGGTGGGTATGTGTCTGACGAATTGTTGAGATGCTTAAAGACACAGTTCACCCCAAAATAAAAATAAACCCCTCTCTGCTGACCTGTAGTGCTATTTATTCATCTAGGTGACTGGGCTTTTGCAGCCGAGGCCCCTCAGTTAGTAATATGGATGGAGATGTCTGCCTTCTCTCAAACACTATGGATCTAGATGGCACTTGGCTTGTGGTGCTCAATGGGCCACCCAAAAATATTTGAAAAATTCAACGCAATCTCTCTTTCTGAAAATCATGACCCAGTTGCTCAAGATAATCCATAGACCCTTTTGTGTCCCTCATCAACTCTCGCCAACACAATCAAGACCAGAGGAAACATGTGTTTTTGTTTTTTGGAGTGAACTGTTCCTTTAATATAACATATACATAGATGTGTCTGATCACAGATTCATCCTTTGCTTCCTCCCTTTCTGTAGAGGTGGGGTGATGCTGGTTCACGACATCCACAAGAATGAAACCAGGGTGATAAATTTTCAGGGAACTGCACCAAAAACATTCACAGAGGAGATGCTGCAAAACGTTTCAGAATCAAAGGTAATATAAAGGTGGAGAGGGGGCTACCATTCATTATTTTTGATTTAATTATTTAGCATGTATAATCTTAATTCATCCATTCAGGCAGGTCTGCTTGTGGGAGTGCCTGGTATGCTCAGAGGGTTACACCATGCTCACAGCCTGTATGGGAGGTAAGAGACATTAAAGTGAAGTTTCTCTGGTGTTGTGTCAGAGACAACTCTAGGCATAAGCAATTTGTCTGCTTAGGGCCCCTATGGCCACCAGAGGGCCCCTAAGGGTACTTGAAATATCCCACAAGAGAGGTTTTTTTTAAAATTTAATTTAATTTTTTGGTGATAGGCTAAACTGACGCAGAGGGCCACTCTATATTTCATCTATATATTTAAGTCTAGCATCCCTTATTTTAAAATCATTCCCAATCAATACATAGAACATAAAGTCCTGAACTTTGTGGTCTAGATCAATGTTTCCCAAACCTTTTTTTCTAAGGACCCACCTTTTAAAAATGATATAACATGGCAGCCCAATTCACAATAAATCTTATCATTAAATTCTGTAGTTAATTTGTGCTTAAATTAACACTGACATTAACATTATCCAAATAAATTCATTTAGTCTGAGTGAGCAAGCCATCTTTTAGTTTTTATTTCTTTCATCAGGAAAACAACATAGGACATTTTAGCCTGCTTCACAAAAATAAGTGCATTTAGATGGAGTTAACAAGGTCATTCCCCCCCCCCCCCATCAGTAAAACAACATATACATTTTAAATGGTTTGTACAGTGTACTGCAGACATAAATCTTAAATTTGCTTTTTTTTTTTTTTTTTTTTTTCATTTGGGGACCCAAATAAAATCTCGTCGTAAAAAAAAAATTGTGACCCAGTCTTTGGGGATGACTGGTCTAGATTCATTAAACTGTCATAGATAACTGGACCCAGAAATAAACATAACACTGAGATGAATGATTTTTTTTTTTTTCCTGCATGGATTACCATTTGTAAATCTAAAATGCCGACTAACAGCCGTCCATACTCAGGACTATAACTACAAAAAGTACCGTTCCAAAAGCGTTCAAACTCGGCCCTCTAGTGTCCCTGTCTTAAGATTGTATTGTGGGAGAGATCCTGAACCAACATGCATCAGGAAAGCAGCAAAGTTAAAAAAAAATTCCTTGAAATGACATCATATAATCACTGCAAGTAAAATGAGGGACTTACCCAGTTCTCACTGCTGGAGACAAACACTGTTTTCTGTTAATTGTCCACATAAAATTTACTATGTTTTTTTTTTTTTTTACTAAGTTGTCAAAGACATGGCCTACTAGCATATTCCTGTTGTTTGCTCTTATAACATAGCTACTTGGGTTGAAATGTGGGATCTTTCTTTTATTTTGAAAGCCTAAAACATGCCAAACTAACATTAGTATGATGTAAGCAACATAGCTATAAATAATAAAATTTCTATTGGGTGTGTTTTATTCAGTGGTGGACAGTAGTGAAGTACATTTACTTGAGTACTGTACTTAAGTACATTTTTTGAGTATCTGTATTTTACTTGAGTATTTGTTTTTTTGGAAACTTCTGACTTTCACTCCACTACAGACAAATATTGTACTTTTGACTCTGCTACATTTGTAGGAAGGTTGTTGTTACTTTTCGACTGAGCTTTGAAGTCAGCTGTTGGTGTTTTTTTCTTTTCTAAAATGCAGTTGGTCACATGCTGTGTTCCTCACAAAAGAAAACCAATCACAGTAGCTCCTCTCAAATGGGATTGATGTAAAAGTGGAAATACATCATCCAGGCGCTCTCTGTAACAAGAACAAGCAAGCTCTGCCTCTTTCATTCAAACAAAAAGCGGTAATGATGATGGCAGGAGAAAGACAAAATTAAACCTCAAGATGTTATTATAATTATTAATTATTCCAGGTAGCTTTTAAAGTTGGATTGTTTTATTGGGGTGAAAAATATCACATAATTTATGTATATATACTGCCTCTGAGGACAGAAAGAAATCTGTTATTTAACAGACTTGGAGAACTTCTTACAGTTATCTTCAATCTAATGTTATGATGTGATTTTAATACAATTACATCAGAAAATGACAATAATTGTCCTTTTTGGTTTTGATTGTATTTCTATGCTAAAGTTTTTATAGGTGTTTCTATAGACTTTGTGTAGCAGAGTGGTTCTACAAGCATCAGTGCATCATTAGATGGTTTCAGAGTTACAAGCTTCTGTAAATGCATCATGAAAACAATACAGCGTGTATTGATATTAGAAAATGTACTTTGTAATTTGTACTTTGAATACTTAAGTATTTTTAAAAACATGTACTTTTGAATACTGAAGTATTTTTAAAAGCAAGAACTCTAGTACTTTAACTCAAGTAAAATTCTGACTGAGCAACTTGCAGTTGTAGTTGAGTAATGTTTGACCAGGAGTATCTATACTTTGACTCAAGTACTGGGGTTGAGTACTTTGTCCACCACTGGTTTTATTTACAGTAGGTGTATGAATGATCAAGCACTGGCAATAGTCACTAGTATTGACAATGCAGGTGATGGGCCCCTCCCCCCAAATCAAACTCAGTTTAGGGCCCAATAAAACCTTGGGCTGGCTCTGTGTTTTGCATCATTTCACACCTTACCACAAAAATCTCTGCAGCCTGTCATGGGAGAATGTGGTCAATCGAGCTGCTGCGGTTGCCAAAGAAGGTTTCAATGTGTCTTTCAGTCTTGGTGAGTCAAACTAAACCACTTACTCAGAACACAACACAATGATGTCACCTGAGAAATATAACCATGATGTGACTGACTCATCTGTGTAACTCTACAGCTGACGCTGTATCAAAGACAAGAGGTGAGCAGCTATCGCAGCGTTTTAAGGATGTGTTCTTCCCTGAGGGCCAAGCTCTGCGTCCTGGCTCGTTTCTGAGGATGTCCAGTGTGGCGGCGGTCCTGGAGGCCAGTCTGTCCAACTTCTATGATGAGAGCTTCTCACAAGAGATGGAGGATGAGGTCAATCACATCAACACTCAACTCAGCTCAGCTTTATTTATACAACACCTTTCATACACATGGGCAAACTGCTTCACATAGTAAAATTAATACAACACAGATTTAAAAAATGAAATAACATAAAGATGACAATATTGTAATAGCTGTTGTAAAGATGACAACAATAAAAAAAAAATGTAACAATAAAAGTCAATAGAATAAAACACAAGAAACACCATGGAGAAAAAACAATGGAAAAAAACAGATTAAAATTTACCATTCCAAATTAAAACCCAGATTAAAAAGATTTTTTGTTTAAATTTTCTTTTAAAAATACAGCTAGAGCTTGCCATTGGGGAGATGTACTTGCAGTGGGGAGATGTGATCCATTTTCCTTTTTTAGTGAGGAAAATGGTATGACTTTAGCAATATTCCAAAAATGAAAACAGTTTTTTAATGACTATGTCAAAATGAAAATGAAAATTTAAATCAGAATCTAAACCCATTAATTTTACCTGATTTTCATGGGAAAATGGATGAAATTGGCTTTTATTCTGGGTAGTAACTACATTAATTCAAATGTCAGTGATGTGAAAGCCTGTTCTGTGTTTTCATCCAAAGGTGCGAGCTAATGGAGGGGTCCTGAGCAGAGACGACATTAGTAACTACAGTGTGCAGGTGGAGGAGCCAGTGGAAGGACTGTTCAATGGTAAAAACTAAACTTTGTTCAACACTGCACTCAATAAATGTGCATTTTGTCCACTTCCCTTCATCTATGTTGCGTTACTCTTGTCTTAAGAGTTTATTATTCAAGTTCCTCCTACCTCGTCTGCTGGTGCAGCGTTGATATCAGTGCTCAAACTTCTGGAGGGCTTCCATCTCAATGAGAACAACAACACAGAAAATCAGACATACCACTGGACTGCTGAGGTGCTGAATTGCAAATCTTAAATAGCACAATGTTTTTCATATCGTGGCCTGGTTGAAATTATAGTACTCCTACATAAACATGACTTATCATCTCTGTTAAGGTTCTGAAAGCAGCTTTGTCTAATGGCAGTGATCCAGATGACCCTGAATATAACTCTTCAGTGACTGAGCGGCTCTCTGACATGCTGCCGAGGTAAACAGAATCACAAGTGTGATCAGGGCTGCTGAAAAGTTTTTCATGAGTGATTAAGCATACTATTTGATTTTGATTAATTGCTGAATTGTTTTGTGTAGATACCTAGACTTTTTATTGATCCCAAATTTTTAGATGCATATATATCAGAAAGTACAGGAAATTTCTTTTATACCCAGAGCGCAAGGAGACATCTCCAAATGTCTTATGACAGTCAGCAGTCTAAAACCAACAGTCTAAAACTCAGCCATACACAGCTGACACTGGTATATACTGTACTGTATCACTGGTTCTCAACCTGGAGGTCCCAGTCTCCACTAGGGGTGCCAAAGCTTCAGGGGTTCAGTATGTTCACACAGCCTCATCCTGCGTTAGAAAAGTACATAGTTAAAACACCCAAAGAGCTAATAAAACAAAGGCCAGATGTTAGGGAGAAGAAAACACTGAATTTGTAAAAAAAAAAAAAAAAATGTAATATTGCTAAATACTGAATAACAACTTCCACAAAACAAAAAGAAAACTCATCTCTGATGGAATATTCACAGGAAATAATCTGTTCAAAATGTGTCCAAATTGCTTGTTTTACACAAACGTCCTGCAATCATTGCATTCACTATTTGCGGTCATTGTTCAGTTTGTTGGTTTTTCTGTGCTGTTATGATTTTACATTGAATATAATATGAAATATCCATAAATCCATATATTATGTCACTTAGTCAGGGGTCGTCAGGTCACTAAAGGGGAAAAGGAACCACTATTGTATATAAAAAAGACAAACATCAAGTCCTCAGATTAGAGGAATTGGAATCAGCTAATGTTTGGCATTGTTTTCTTTGAAAAATCACTGAAATTATTAATTATCAAAATTTGTTTTCTGTCAATAGGATAGCAGTGATAAATCATCATATTTTCATATTCAGGTGTTGCTTCTTTTGTTACATTGTTGACTGCCAATCTACCAAACTAACCAATCAGTACATGAGATGTTTCATGTTCACTGTCTCTGCTCTCTCTAAAGTGAAGCGCTTCACCAGAGGATCAATCACTCTGCTGTCCACTCTCTGCAGACAGAGCTGATGGCTGGACACGTAGTTGTTATGGGACCAGATAACCTCATGGTTTCAGTAGCCAGGTGATGGTTTTACTGCCTGCAGTCTGACATAAATGATCACAGCAGGAGGATATGTGTGGTATGTGCTGCTGGGACATTCTGTTATCTTATCTCGTCTTTATGATCTCACAGTTCCTTGAGCCGGCCATTCGGTAGCAGAATCATGACACAGTCAGGGGTTATCCTCAACGGCCTCATTCTTGACCTCTCCTGGACAAACAAAACCGGAGGGGAACTCTCAACCAAACAGGTGCATTAACTATGAGAAATATCTGCCAATAAAATCAAATATCAACAAAGTTTTGTTTTAAATATGGCTCACTGATTACCATATGTGATTTAGAAAAGCAGTGTCCAGCCAGTAAGGAGGCCCCTATCGTCTCTCATGCCCATAATAGTGGTGCCAGCGTGGAATAAATGTGGGACCTACGTAGCACTGAGCAGTTCAGGTGGACAGCAGAGACTGAGTGTCATCACCCAGGTCGGTCACTTTACGGAATTTGGAGGTTTGGATTCTGATTTAACTGAAGATGTTAGGAAGTTTAATGCAAAAGCATTTACTTTTGTGTATTTTAGGTGTTGATCAGAGCACTGTCCTTCCACAACGAGAGAAATAACAGCCTCCGTAAGTATGAAACAGTATTCAGTAGGTCAGTAGTACCTTTGCCTTTATCACTATTAGATAAGTCATTTTCTTTCCAAATTGTCTCATAACAGCTGAGTTCAAAGTTCAGAGAGTGAAGACGAACTCTGCTGTCCCGGGGATCCTGAGGAACAAAGACATCATTACAGCCTTAACACTACCTCAGTCATCTGATAGTTTTATTGATCTTTTGAACTTTGTTTTTTCATAAATGTCTTCCAATGGCACACCATGAAATGGTAGTATCTGAATCAGCTGTTGTTGCTGTATATGATGTAACTTTATGGTTGTTGTTCTCCAGTGTTAAGTACTTTTCTGTTATTGTGATCACCTTTCAACAGAGGGCAGTCCTCCTACAAGTTGCGTCTGTCAAATAAGACAAAATCATCTATTAGTACTGAGCTGTTTAACTTCATCATACTTGAGTTCTAATCTGATATTTCTTAAATAAAGAGTAACAGATGCAGGTCTCATGCTGGTTGAGGACACATGGCCACTATACAAATGCACGAAGAAGAAAATGAGGGCTGTTATGTAAAACTGATGTGCAGTCGAGATACTGTCATACATTCATACCAGCTGCATCACAAGGTAGGACATGTCACATGTTGTGTTCAGTCTGCACACACACAAACATGTCACTCAAAACACTGCACTCTTGTAACTTTGAACACTTTGCTCAGTATATGTTTAGCAGCAGAAAGTGGAGACTTGTTGTCCTCAAACTATTTTCTGAGAAATTCAGCTGTACTGGAGTTTTTTTGGGTTATCTTAAGGTCAGGTCCAAGTACAATGCACAGTTTGTCAGAAAGGACAAGAAGGCAAGAGTTAAAGGTCATAAGATGTCTCTTTTCTCACCAATAGGTTTTGAGTATATTTCAAAAATCACATTTTTTTTTTACACGGTGGATCTTTCTCATCATGACTGTATATATTTTTGGAAATATGTATATAGGCACAAACTATACAAAAAACAAAGTACAAAGCAAAATAAAACATAATAAACACAATACTTTAGTGCCATTGAACCCGGCTATTTTATTTTCTGTCTATTTGAGTGTCTATTTACACCTGATTGTGATTATTCATACAGCAGCTATTTAAGCCCATAAGTTGCTGTGGATGAAAGGGTTAAACATACAGAGTGGGGTATCATTTATTAAAAAAAAAATACAATGCCAGTAACAGTACCATTGCCCAAAACTACTTGGTTAGGTTTAGGAAAAGGTTACGTTTTTTTCTCTGCCACTGGGTGCAAACTGCCTTTTTGGCTACTAACACCTTAGGACTTGTCTCTGCCATGCTAGACTGTATACACCTGGGTGTAAATAACTACACTGGCTATTCCACCATGGATGATTAAATGCTGTTCCACCCTGGGTTCTTATATTGCATGAGATGGGTCTTAAAACTTGTCACTACATATTATATGCTGCTAAACTCTGCTCTGTCTCAGTAAATCAATAATATACTCTGAAGATGGATGCATAAGTCAATATTCTCACTATCTAAAGTGCTATATGGCTTAAAGCTATATGCATTACCCTAAATAAATACACAGTGAGAAGAAAATTATGTGCTTTGTTCAAGACACAGAACAAATACAGACTTCATGTTGAACCACATTTCACTTTTGGGCTATCTGTTGCATGTTCCTTCCCAGTTTCGAGTGAGTTTACTGGTTAGCCTTTAATAATCCCCTTCGATTACACACAACAAAAATATTAATGCAGTGATGTTTTTGCTCACATTTTTCATGTGTTGAAGTGAAAAATTGAAGACTTCTTCTGTGCAAACAAAAGGTTTGTTTCTCTTGATTTTGTTCACAAATTTGTCAACAGTCCATATTGGTGAGCACGTCTCTTTTGCCACAATAATCCATCCTTCCGACAGGCTGATTAACCAGCAGGATTATTGCACAGGTGTACCATGGACTGATCACAAATAAAGGCCATTCTAAAATGTGCAGTTTGATCTTGCAAAAAATACATTTTTCACACACCAAACTGTGGTTATTTCGCATAGGGCTACACATACCTTTTATCCCCTAAAAATTTCATGGTGAGCCAATCAGAGATAGAGTAGGGTGAATACTTCTGGCAAAACAAAAGGGGACTGGAGCACAGTGATTAATTCACAGCCTTTAATTGTGCAAACTACTGTGTCATCCTCTGATGAAGACAATCAAAGGCTGTGAATTAATCACTGTGCTCCAGTCCCCTTTTGCTCCCTGATAGGGTGGGTCATGACTTTGCCCTCCTGGGGACACAAACTGGTATCTATAGCTCTATGTGAAAAAAACACAGTTGGGTGTCTAATAAATGTTTTTTTAAGATCAAACAGCAGATTTTAGAATGCCCTTTTTAGGGACGGCTCAATACCACTTTTTCATGTCTGATATATATTTATCGACATTGAAACCCTGAATGTATGCTGATATCAATATTAATCCAGTACAATCCTTTTTCCTCTTTTAAGCAACTCAGTTGTTAATGAAACATTTGTATGGATGTACTTTGCTTAACCTAGCCATCTAAAAAACATTTCAGTCTGTGAAACATAATCTCATGAAGATGAAATGCACAGCCCACAACTCAGTGTACTGCTGTTTTTTTGTATTTGAACTTTGAACTTTTTTTTATTATTATTATTATTTCACATACATAACTTTTAGATAGGTCAGCTGAAGTGAAGACAGGAAAGGGGAGAAAGAGTTGGAGAAAGAAATGCAGCAAAGGGCTGTAGGCAAGAGTCGAACCCACGGCCACTGCAGAGCACTCAGCCTCTGTACATGAGGCAAGCGCTGAGCTACCCGGCCACCTACACACATGACTTTTAGCAGCATTTTTGATTGGTCAGCACTGTTGTACATGACTCCATGGCATGTCACTCAAGGACAGTTCACCACAAAATCAATAATACATATTTTCCCCCTGGCCTGTAGTATTATTTATCCATTTTGATTGTTTTGGTGTGAGCTGCAGAGTTTTGAAGATATAGATTATAGTTTTCTGCTTTCTCCTGAATATAATGGAACCAAATGGCAGTTGGCTTGTAATGCTCAAAGCATTAAAAAAAAAAAAAAAAAATACATTTGAAAACTTTGAAACGAGTGTCTCTTTCCAAAAATCATAATCCAGTTCCTCAGGATAATCCACAGACCTTGTTGTGAGCAATTTCATTTACAAACTATTTTCTCCAGAACTCTCCTAGAATCTACTGGAACTCTACTGTGAAACTGCTCAGAACAAGGTCTGTGAATTATCTTGAATAACTGCATCATGATTTTTGCAAAGAGACACTAGTTTTGAATTTCTAAAAAAGCAAAGAGCTATTTATTCTCATTATATTGGAAAGAAGGCAGACATCTATATGGTTGTTATCTCCAAAACACTGCAACTCACACACACACACACAAAAAATGTAGATAAATAAATAATACTACAGTCCAGGGGAAAAATATGTATTTTTGATTTTGGGGTAAACTTCATGTGATGTTTATGCTGATGGCTCTAATTGAATTGTACTTTTTCTTTTTTTTTCCCTGATATGTGATCCAGTGACTTTGGCCAGTATTGGGCTGATACCAATACTGAAAATCAGACTGGTGCCATCCCCAGGCATTTTATTGTGACCAGTCCAATCAGAATCAGAAATGGTTTTATTGCCAAGTAAGTTTTCACTTACAAGGAATTTGTTGAGGTATGTTGGTGCATACAAACATAATACCAGAAATATAAATTAAGATAAAGGCAAGTACTGTCAATAAAAACAGCATAAATAGAAGTAAAAGAGCATACACAATAAAACACGAGAAAAAAACAAAGTGGCTAAAAATGTACAATATAGGAACAATAGAAGATATTTACATAGGTGGATAGTAGAAGGAGCTGTGCAGTTTTATTAGGGAGTGTAAAAGGTTTGACATTGAATGTGCAAATTCACAGTATACAGGGATATTGCAATGTGCAAAATAGAGAATTATGTTAATGTAACATATAAGTGGGAGGGGAGGGTGGGGGCAGTGTCAGTGGGGGTCATGGGCAACATTAATGAGGGCAGCTGCAGGACTGTAGTGTCACAGTTTGTGTCCAGGATGGGAGGGGTCGGCTACAATCTTACCTGCACATCTCAGGCTCCTGGAGGTGTACAGGTCCTGCAGGGATGGCAGGTTGCAGCTGATCGCCCTCTCAGCAGAGCGAGCAGTCTGCCCTAGTCTCTGGCAGTGGCTGTCAGTGATATGCATCTCCAGTTTTACATGCCGCTTCCTGTCAGACAGGAAGTCCGTGATCCACCTGCAGGTGGAGTCGGGCACGCTCAGCTGGGAGAGCTTGTCCTGGAGCAGTGCTGGAATGATGGTGTTGAAAGCAGAGCTGAAATCCACAAGCAGGATCCTGAAGTAGGTTCCTGCAGAGTCCAGGTGCTGAAGGATGTAGTGGAGGGCCATGTTGACAGCATCATCTACAGATCTGTTGGCTCTGTAGGCAAACTGCAGGGGTTGCAGGAGAGGGTCAGTGAGGGTTTTGAGGTGTGACAGAACAAGGAGCTCAAAGGACTTCATTACCACAGAGGTCAGTGCGATGGGTCTGTAGTCACCGACTCCTGTGGTTCTTGGTTTCTTGGGGACGGGGATGATAGTGGAGGTCTTGAAGTAGACTGGCACGTGGCATGATTCCAGTGAGGTGTTAAAAATGTCTGTGAACACTGGAGACAGCTGATTGGCACAGTGCTTCAAGGTGGAGGGAGAGTCAGAGTCAGGTCCAGCTGCTTTGCAGGGGTTCTGCCTCATGAAGAGTCTGTTCACGTCCCTCACCAGGATGGAGAGAGGTGTCACTGTGGATTAGGGGGGACGCTGAGGTGGACAGGACTGGAGAGGCAGGGGTGGGGGAGGTGGAACTCCTGTGTATATTTTTATTTTATTTTAGCTCGTTTTTTAGAAACAATATCGTTTCAATTAGTTTTTGTGTTTTTTTCTGATTTAGATTTATTTTTATTATTTAGTTAACGAAAATTACTTTTCACAGCCAGTTTTAGTTTTAGGTAGGTTTTAGTGAACTACAATAACCTCTCAGCCTCTTGCACTTGAGGAGGCAGTTATTGGACGGAGAATTTGAGAGCTGTCACGTGGGCGTGGTCGGTCACAGGCAGGTCAGTATTTAAACTTGCAAGTTTCCTCACCTGCTCCAAACACGTTAAAGAGGAAGAGGGAACCTGGCACCGCTCAAGTCACCTGCTTTACTGTACAGTCAATTCATGGATAAATAATGGAGTAACCTGACACGAAGTAATTCTTCTTGACAAACAAAACAAGTAAGCAAACCAGACAATTCTTTATTTTTAAAGGCTAAAGCGACGTCGGTAACCAGAAATGTGTAAAAGTAAAGACAGGGCAGGTCGGCATGTTTATTTAAAGAGTCGGAGTATCCTAGATCCTATTTAAGACAAGTTCCAGCAGGAACTTGTCTATTTTTTTTTTTTTTTTACAGTATTCTTATTGGTTAGATTCTTACAATGGTTTCAGTATTGCTAATTTAATGTATACGTTTTGTGTCGTTGTATTTTTGTATTTTGTGTGACAGTGAGTGCCGTTAACTAGGAAATGATACGTTTTTTATTCGACATTCGTGTGTAATTTATTTTCTCCCAACTTTAGAGATAAGTAGTAACGAGTTGTTGTTCGGCTACAAAGTAACATAAAAATTGACTCTCCTGTTGTGTTTCTACAGGTTAACTGCTTATACAAGCACAGTAACCGCTTTAACACTATTTAACAGACTATATTGGTGGAAACGAGTGTTTAAATGGAGCCCAAACCTGTCGTAAAGGAGAAGTTTTTCATCGTTATCCGCGGGAAGTCGAGGAAAGGCTTCAGTCGCGGATGTATCGGCCGGGTGGAAGCGGAGACGCAGCGCGGGGAGCTGATGGGGCTCCTCTACTGCGGAGGCAGCAACTCCGGGAGCCCCAAGAGCGGCGGCATCGTGAGGCGGGAGGACACCTACCCCCTGACCCGCCACCAGGCCCAGCTCCTGCTCTTCGTCTCCGCCGCCAGCAAGCGACTGGAGCTGCTGTGTAACCCCCAGCTGTTCTCCGCCATCTGTGAGCTGTCTCAGGACGACCTGGTGGTGGTGAAGCACAAGAAGGGACACATGCCCGGCCTGGTGAAGAACCTCATGCAGATTGGGAGGAAGGAGAACAAGGATGACCTGCACATGTTAGCCTTTGAGGTTGAATTTGTGGTGGGTGAAGTTGTTAGTCTTGTTTTGTTTATTTGCATAATCAAAGTGTGAGTGTCAGGCATAAAGAACAAGGTAGTAGAGGCATTCTTTTAAAGGGACAGTTCGCCCCAAAATCAAAAATATATTTTCCTCCTACTTATCATCGAAATTGTTTTGGTGTGTGTTACATTTTAGAGATATCGGCTGAAGAGATGTCTGCGTTCTCTTGAATATAATGGAACTAGATGACACTCAGCTTTTGTTGCTCAAAGCAAGAACAAAATACATTTGAAAAATTCAAACCCATGACCAAATTCCAAACATTATGACCAGGCTACTCAAAATAATCCACAGACCTTGCTGTGAGCAGTTTCATGTAAGAACTGATTTTGTTCTGCAGTAAAATCTATCAAAAACTAGTTCCCTACATGAAACTGCAACAGGGCCTGATGATCTTGAATAACCAGGTCATGGCTTCTTGAAAGCGACACTGGTTTTGTATTTTCAGATATATATTTTAGGTGCTTGAGCACCACAAGTCAAGTGCCAATTTAGTTCCATTACATTTTAAAGAAGGCAGACATCTCTACAGCTGTTTTCTCTGCTGTTCATGTCAAAATTTATCTAGATGGATCAATAGCACTACATGCCAGATGCAGATGTAGGAAATATGTATTTTTGATTTGGGGTGAATTGCTCTTTAATCATCAGGTTTCTCTGAAGCTAATTATGCAGATACACAATTATAAAAAAGGTCCAGGGCACTCTTCTGGCAAAAAGTTAGCCTTTATTCAGGTGGTTATTTAATGATGAAATTCTAAAAACATAGACAATGCTTGTGCATGTTAAAATAGATCTAGGATAAAATATATCTTTAGGATGAAGAAGGCAGTAGAATTAGTGGCGTAGAATTTCATCATAAAAATAGCCATTTAAATTGAGGCTGTTTAAACTTCTGTCAGAAGATTGCTTTGGAGTTTCCCTCTTTTTTCCCCCTCTCTGGTCTTCCCTACCAAAGAGAACCTATACTTGTTTGACCTTCAGAGCACTCTGGACTTTTTGAAAACACTCAAATAAGTTCAAGAAATGTATTGAGGCAAGCATGACCATATAATCTTCAGTCATCTGTGTGTCTTTAGGCAAAGCTATCAGTCAAAGGGTTGTGAGTGAGATACACAACTCAATGCCATTAGTACAAAATGTACCCACGCGACATAGGTTTATCTACATTCTGTACATCTGAATGTTTCAAGTCCCTTTCTTTGTGTTCCTTGTAGGATAATGATCACAAGATGTCATCCAAGAAACCTGCTCCTCTGCCCCTGTTCAGTGCTGCAGACATCGTGCAGGTGGTCCCGTCATACTCCGTTCCCCTTGGACTACACTGGAAAGATGGCCAATGTGGGAGTAAGTGAAGGAATTCCATACTATGATATAATTTGAATAGGATAATTTCACACAGTGCTGGTACAAGATGTCCCTGAACGCTGTCTAGTTTTGCTGTAAGCCAGATTTCAGGTAGGACAAAAAAGACCAAACCATTCTTGAATGAGCACTTGGATGATTTGCAAAAAAAAAGTTATATATATATCACACACACACACACATTTTCATTCCACCTGTTTTTGTTCTGCATTTTTTTTTTTAATATTATTGCTATGTAATTTAGAGAGTATTATATATCTGAGAAGGAAGCTAACAGAAGAAAAAGTCACAGTTACAAATCTGATTTATTGACACACATCACAGGACGTTATTGATATTTCAGAGTCATGGTCGGGGCCATAAATTCAAACTTAAATAAGCTTCAGTCAGATAAAAGAGCAATTAGTTGGGTAGACCAGACTACCATATGTGACTAAACAACCCCTCCTGCACCTTCTCTGCTACTAATGGATGGCAACCCAATCAGCTCGCCTGTGTCTTTCAAAGTCAACATGTAGCATTTCTATACTACAAGATGCTTGATGGGATGTTGCAGGATTTTTTTTCTTTTTAATTAAATCCCTTTCAAAAAAATTAATAAATAAACTAAATCATTTTTTGGTTGAGAAAACGACCTCCACCCCCCCCCTCCCCTTCACTCAAAGTCCTGCCATTTACAGTTCTAAGAAACTCCACAGAGGGTACACAGAGGATGCAGTCCCAGTACACAACTTGAAAAACTGGTCCTGTTGCTCTGGAATGCAAAACATCATATGGTCTGGTGTCTTGCACATTGTGCACTCTGAGCTGTCTACATACCTCCTATGTACTGTGTTAGCCGGAGGTCAATCTGATGAGGCAGCATGTGACAGGGCTTCCAAAAAAATGTCATATGATTTTAACCATCCGCCTCTCCACCCCCACACACTCTCAATACCTCTCCACAGGTCTAAACAGAAAAGCGGTGACGCGCATTAATTCCATGCCTGCTTTAAGAACTCATGGCCGACAACTGAGGGAGAACCACCCGGAGCAGAGTGTCATTCAGAGCCAAAGTGTGACCACATCTCACGTGCCTCTGGAGGTTGGATCCATGGTGGAGGTGGTGTCCAACTCGGGAATCACAGTGTATGGGGTGGTCCGGTGGCTGGGGGTCCCTGAAGGAAAGACTGATGAATGGGCTGGGATTGAACTGGTGAGTGACTGAAGTTTTGTACTGTTTTTTTTGTCAGTTTTAGTTTTTCATGCAAGAGGGCACCTCATGTGATTTTGTTTTCATTGTTTCAGGACTATGAGGTGAACGGCTGCTCTGATGGGAAATATGGAGGCCAGAGGTATTTCACCTGTAAAGGCAACAGAGGGCTGTTTGTTCCTGTCACAAAGTGCAGCCCTGACAGCAGGTTCTTCTGCTCCTCTACAGAAAGTGAGACCCCCAAACCTGTAGAGACACCTCCAGGTTAGATACTTCTCCTACTTTGGTGCAACACATGTACACAAGCAGTTCGAATCCACACATTACACACAATTTTATTTCTTTTTTTTTCCAACTCTACATGTGAAGGGTAAAATGTAAGCTTTTTTCCTTAATAGAAATTAAACACTCCAAACTCTCCAAAACAATCCATTCTGAGGTGTAGAGCAACAACACTTGGTTAATTAAAAGAAAACTAATTTCCCTCGAAATGTCAAACATTTCTTGGTTCAGACTTCTTAAATGAAAGGATTTGCTGCTTTTCTTTGCTTCTTTTGTCCAACCAGCAGTCATAAATGACCGTCCTTTTCGGTTCTGGGAAATTGTGATGAGCAAACTTTGTAAGTTGCAGCCCCACTGAAGTACTGTGGAGGAAGTTTGTGAGTTATCACATAAATCTTTGGGGATGGATGTTCTACATTTCTCTTATCACTTGCCTTTTCTAATTGCACGTGACATAACCTCACAGAATCAGTTCTGAGGAACTTGGCATCCAGTCTCTCTGTAGGGTTGTACACAAGTGAAAACAACCTTTGCAAATAATGCTTTCTAATTGGTTTGACTGACTTTCATGCCTGTCTGCCTCTGGCAGGAATTAGTGGGGAGAAATGTTGTCAGTCACCTGAAACAATGAATGTCTTGTGACACCACTTATCAGTGAAATGTTTGAGAATACCGTGAACTTACTGCTTTGGAAACACAGATTAATCATTGACTAAATTGATATGCACACTAATTTTGAAGAATTTGATGCAAGTCATGTAGATGACATTTTGTTTTGATAATGTGAATTAGACCTTATTCTGAAAGTAGCATTTTCCAATTAAGACCTGTGGGATATACCAATATTATTCAGATTTTACAAGCATTCTTTGGACATGTATACAGCACATTCAGAACATGTCTGTTGTTTTGTTTTTGTTTTTTACAGCAGTTTGTGGTCAGCTCTGTTTATAGTCAGCTCTGTGTGTTATAAACAAACCAATTTGCTAGCAGTTTGCAAGGCTGGAGTAGAGATGCATGTACACATAGCCAGAATTCCTGGTCAGAAGGAGAAACACGGGTGGTCGAATGAAAGGAGGTTGAGTTTGCATTGTCAAATAAGCCCACCACCAGGGGAAAACATACAGAAAAAATACAGTTTTAACACAGAGAAGCAAAATGGCTTCTCTAGATATTCTATTTGAACGGCTACATCTGAACATGAACATTGGTGGAATATTCATTTTCTTTAGCTATGTAAACAGCTTAGTAGGAATATTGTCTTTTTTTTGGAATAAGGGCAAAAAACAGAATATTTTGTGCATGTAAATGTAGTCGGTGTTCTTGAAGTCCTGTGTGATTATCCCGTTGTGTTAAAGCTTTGGGTGAAATGATAAGGTCTGTGTTAAAATGTCATTTGGTCCTAACATTGTTTTGTTGTTTTCAGGTCCTCCATTTGAGGACTCAGAGGAGGATGCCCCACCCATCCCTGAATCAGAGGCCTTATCTTTGTTGGTGGGAAGAATGAAAGGGATTCAGGGTCACATCAACTCCTGTTACCTTGATGCCACACTCTTCAGGTAAAACCAGTTCACCACTCCTCAGGGCATATTAAGTTATCAAGGTAATTTATATGCATCATACAGTTGCGTAACAAAAGGAGAGTTTTTGTTACTTCATACTACACAAACAGTTCAGACAGGCTTGTTAATGAAATTCAGAATAGAATGGGATGAAAATAAAATGAAGCAATATATGCAGGTATTTATATGTCTACACCCAGGAAATAAATCTGCAGTGCAGTTTTTGGATTTGCTTCTTGTTGAATGTCAATGGCAGCAACGAGATGAGGTGGCAATATGATCAAAATCTTCACCTTAAGACTTCATCTGGGTCATCATTGTCCATCAGCATTTACTGGGTTTGTATTTACATCAATCTATGTCCCCTGGTCACATCAGCTGGACCCAAGACTCCAGAAGGCTGGAGTGTTGAAAGATGCTGTATACACATTATTGATTGTATCTTTAATCCAAACCCCACACCTCCTTTTCTAACACCTATGTGTTTTTGCAATATAGTTGAAAACACATTAAAGGAGAAAAGTAGAAATTTGAAGGAGCAACTGGCTGCAGCCAATGCCATTGCAACATAGAACCATCATAGTTGAGTTTCAAGTAGCACACTGTTGCAGACTCAGCTTGGATTTACTGTAATCTGAGTTTTTTTGTTTTTTTTTGTTTTTTTTTTATTTAGAGGAGATCGTGTACAGCTGAATGAACATGGTGAACTGTATTCAGATATGTGCTGAGTTGATAACACAATGTGCTTTTCTCTCTGCAGTTTGTTCAGCTCGTCTGTGACGCTGGATAATATCTGCCAGAACACTCCTGACACAGAGCAACTCATAACCTGCACTCTTAGAAAAATAGTCAACCGTTTACGCAGGTATAAACACTGTCTTCAAGACGGCTTATGTTTGTTTTACACCATGTAATATTAAGTTTACAAAACAAGAACATTATGACATTTTACATAATCTGGTAAAGAAGTACCCCTTGTCTTAATAGTATTCTGTATCCAGCTAACACAAAACGTGCATATACAAACTTGCATAAGAAGGTGGTTCTTTGATTGTTTTGGTGTATGCAGCTTCTAGTGTGTATGAGGTCATGTTTGCTTACTGATAGCTAATGTATGTATTGCAGACAAGGGTTTGTACCTGCTGAGAGTGTGATGAACTTCCGCAAACAGCTTGGCTGTGACACCTTCAGAACAGAGGAGAAAGGTACACACACATATATGTATATAAAAAACATGCATTGTTAAATCTATATGTTTTCATAGCAGGTCTTTCATCATCACAACATAACATACCAAAGCCTACTGTTGTAGTTCTGTATAATAATTTATTTGTTTCACTGCAGATCCAGAGGAATTCATCACACTCCTCTTTCAGAAGGTGCTTTGCATGGAGCCACTGCTCAAGCTCAGGTGAGATCCTGAGTCACTCTCTATTGAATATACTGATCTCTTTCTAGGGCTGTACCCGACCCAGATTTTCACAGCTGAATTGGAGTTGGCTGTCACATTTTAATGTCTTTCTTTATGGAAATCTGATATTTTCATAAATAATATTTTGTAAATAAGCACATCAGCTAATATAAAATATATTTGATTCCCCTTATTTCTAATTTATTATTTAAATTATCCCTGTTCATTTTTGTAAGCCTCTGTTTTATCCTCTTATTTTAATGCACTCTGACTGAAAACTGTAGAGTTACTTGAATTCTCTTTCTCTTTTTAGATCGAGAGAGGAAACCTCTCAGGGTGCCTACACCTTCCAGATTTTTCTGGAAAAAGAACAGATGGGACAGATGCCCACTGTCCAGCAGCTGCTTGACACGTCATGTTTGTCAGGTGACCTCAAGTTCGAAGAGGTGAATACATGCTCCTCCTTTTAAAGGGCAAAGCACTCCCATTGGGTTTTGAAGTTTTCATCTGTGCAATCATAAAACCCCAATGTTGCCTTTCTATTTGCCCCTCAGATCCCGTCCTGCCTAATGGTCCAGATGCCAAGGTTTGGAAACGAGTATAAGATGTTTTCTCATATCATTCCTTCCACTGAGCTGGACATCACAGATCTCCTGTACAACTGTGAGTAGCAGACAGGATCAGTACTGATTTAAATCATATACGGATGTGAATAGAAGTGTCTTCGAAAAGCTTAAAGGTGCTTATGGGTTACCTACTTTTCCCCAATAGCTCCAAGGGAATGCTTCATCTGTGGGCATTTGGCAGAGCACGAGTGTCTTCAGTGTCTACCAGATCGCAAACTGCAGCCAGGGAAGATAAAACAGTATTGTTCGACCTGCAACACACAGGTGAGTCAGATGATCCTTTTCACATATTGAATATCCCACTGTCCTAACTTGTAGTGTAAGCCATTCTGTTTTCTTTTTTTCTCTAAGGTGCACACCCATCTGTCACGGCAGAATCACTGCCCCAAAGCTCTAACAGTACCAGGAGATGTAGCATCTGATGCTCCTGTGTCCAAACACAAATTACAGCTGTTTGCTGTGCTCTGCATTCAAACCAGCCATTATGTGTCCTTTGTGAAATACGGCCCTGATCCTCACTCCTGGCTCTTCTTTGACAGCATGGCAGACAGATGTGGTAAGAGACATCTTAGCTTGTCTTATTTATTTGAACTAATGGGTTGTTTCTTGGCTTGAGCAGGAAGTCTTTTCTTCCATTATTGGCTTTATAGAATTACCCAGAGGTGAGCAGACAGCCAAAAACTGTATTCAAGTAAAAGAACTGTTACTCTGCAAACATCAAGTACTCAAAGTGAAGTAAAAGTACTCATCAAAATAACTAGACTACAGAAGTATTTACTTAAAAAAGTACTTCAGTAGTGTGTAACCCAGTGTGAGTAGTGTGAAAAAACACCACCACACAACTGTCTCTTCCCCTCTCCAAGTCTTTCATTTGATGTGGATATGAGTGGAATTATTTCAGTCACAGATGATCTTCCTCAAGTAAAGTTGAAGAAGCGAACATAGACCTGGATTCATTTGTGATGAATTGACAGATAACCTGCCACATATACACCAGTCTGTATCTCAAGTGCAATCACAAAATATTACATTAATGTTATACTCTATGAAGAAAACCACCGTTTTTTTTAATTACACTATTTTCTTGTCTCCTATATTATAATTTGGGAAATGGTGTTCAATACAGATGTGTTTACTTCTTCACTTTGACCTAAAGAAAATCATCTGTAGTAGAAACATGTCCACATGAAAAAAAGATTAATTTTTTTTCCTGTGCCTCTCTAGTTGTCTGTATCTCTTCATCAGGCCACACCAATAAGCATGACTAGTCACATGCACACTGCTTAGACAGTTAGATTGAATATTTACATTACGGAATAAAGCAGGAGCAATTGATATACTGTGTGAGTATAATAATAATAATAATAATAATAATAATAATAATAATAATAATAATAATAATAATAATAATAATAATAATAATAATGATGATGATAAACTGACAGCTAACTACGTGCCTCAACAGGTCATGAATTCATAAAACAAAGTAGTGCACTGAATGCATCCCAGTGTAACTGAGTGCATTAAAATTACTCTGACAAGTACAATTTCTCAAGTTAGGATTCTTGAGTACATGCAACAAAATAAATGTCAATCTGCCTACCTCTGGAATTGCCAAGCAAGTCATTTAACTCTGATGTTCGTGCAAACTTTGACTTGTTTTCATTTTTCAAAGAAGTGGTTCTCCATGACTTGCCTTATTTTCAGATAACGCAGCCTCGACATTATTAGATAATGGCACTCTCTGACGTCTTTGACAGCTCTTTATCTCTTTTTGAACTGATGTCTAATCTTAAGGCCGCTCTTCCTTTCAGGTGACGATCAACATGGCTATAACATTCCCGAGATCAGAGCTTGTCCGGAGCTGGGTGACTTCCTGTCCCAGCCGGAGGAGGAGCTGACTCACGCAAACCCCAATCAAACTCCTGAACTAGTGCGCCGGCTGCTGTGTGACTCCTACATGTTTTTATACCAGAATCCAGCCAAGCCGCTTTCAAAGCCAAACCATCCGGAGCCTTAAACACATGAGGATGAGGACGCAACGTTCCCATAACAGTGCCTTTATAACCTTGCATCTCTGCTTTGTCAGCAAGATGTTGTGTTTGTTATTACATCCAAACAGCAGGAACTGAAACGGATGCTTTTAACATCATGGGGTGGGTGGGTGGGTGGGTGGTTGGTTGGGTGGGGGGGTGAATGATCTCAGTCAAAGTTGATGTTGACATGTAAGGAGAGAAGCAATGAGCAGTAAAAATATAATGCTCTGAACTCTCCTTCAGTGACTTTATCTCTTAAATGTTACACTGCTTATTTATACTAAGATCTTTTTTATTTTAAAGGAAAATGGCATTTCTCTGATTTTCCTGGCTCCAACTTTAATTTACCAAATAACTGAAGGCAATAAACACATAAGAACAAGGTCCACTCAAGCCCTTGGTAACATGTTTGTGTGCTGTTGAATTATTTAACTCTTGTCTGTTGTGATCTGAAACACTAGCTGAAGTCTCACACTTCATAAGGGTCCCAGTGAATTCTTTGTCTTAAACCATCTTAAATTTAGTAGTTGATTGTTTTTGTTATCCATGAATTTTTACTGTTTTACAAAAAACAAAATAGTAAAGCATTATTATTTCTTGATTAAGATGTCAAATTATAGTTATTTACTTGCATTCCTGAACAGAAGAATTAGTTTTAGTGGTTGAATGTTATGCTTGATTCATTTCTGACTTCTCAGTGAGCCGGCTCAAATTTGGGTATAAAAAGGTGAATTCAGTTTGAAATTCCTTATTCCTGTTCAAAATGGTAAAACATCGAGAGCTCACAAATAGGGAAAGACAAAGTGTTCTCACAGTGTGGTCAAGTCTGCTTTGGAGTCAATCACAGACACTGGTACTTACAAAATACACCAAGGAAAAGGCAGGAAACAAAAGTTAACTGAAGCAGATGTCAGACACCTCAAGTTTTTAAGTACTAGAGACAGAAGGAAAACCACTGCTGATCCTCAGACAAAGATAAATGCTTCTAGATCAGAGTCTGATAAAGTCTCCAGAATGACCACAAGCAGACGACTGATGGAACAAGGCTTAAAGGGAAGACTAGCTGCTAGCTAGTTGCTAGCTGGAGTACTGGAACTGACGGACTGGCCAAGTCAAAGTCTGGATTTGAATCCTATTGAACAAATTTGGGATTTAGTAGGTTCAAAGATTGATCGCACAAAAGTTTCAACTAAAGCAAGTCTGTGGGAACAGCTAGAAACTATTTGGAGCTCAATAGCAAAAGAGACGAAAAGTTCATAAAAACAATGCCGGCAAGAATGCAAGCTGTTATCAAGGTCAAAGGAGGCCATACAAAATATTAAGTTGTTTGGTTATAATGTGTGAAAAAGGACTGTTTAGTTGTTTCAGGTTGTTATTTGACAAATACATAACAGTAACATTTTTAGTTTTAAACAAGTTTTTGAAAGATTTCTAAAATATTCATGCTTTCTCGTTTTTATGACAGGTGGTCTAATACATTTGTTAATCACTGTAGAATGGAGGCATTAAATTTAATGAATTAGCTCTATTTTTCAGTTTCATTTTACCACCATTTAATTTCCCATAATGATCATTTCCAGAATGTCCAATACAATTCTTTATTTTTTTCCCAGTCTACTAAAAATTCAGCAGGTTGCAATTTGTGCTCCAGTACTGCTATCTAGTGGGCACTTTTGCAAACAACACATTAATGAATATGTCAAGTATGATATTATATACAAGTTACATTGTTTCTCAATAAGTAACCAGTAGCCTGTGAAGTATGTATATTTTTATATCACGATAAATCAATATTCTTTCTTAAGCCCAATCAATAACCTGTGGGCTATTATTTCTTAACCTCAATTCATACATAGTAGGTTGTGTGGGGAACTATCTTCTCTCTTGCAATGATTGCATGTGAGATTTCTCTTCAGGAAGTGAAGTGGTTCCACCCAACTTTAAAACTGACATGTAATAGGAAATTTTCTGTCATCTTAAAACATACAAATGCAGAACAACATGTATAGGTCCACCCCGTGTTTCATAGTCGAGTTGATGGAGTATCTCTGTTCAGAGGAGATCCATCTCTTCTCCCTCCCTGATGGTTGTTAGTGTCACCAGTCCTCTAAAGCACATTATAACATTTCTCTATTGAGGTTTTAAAAAGGTCTGAAAAAGCATTAAAGTTGATTTTAAAAACTATTTAACTGCTAAATACCCTGTATACACTGCCTGAAGATTGAAAATTATATGTATGGTTGTATTACACTTACTGTAAACAATTACACTGTGTGCAAATCATTTTATCTGTAATATAGTATTCTCATCAATAAACTGTAATAGAAATCGAAGTTAGAAGTCAGTAAACTTACCTGAACAAAACATTTTATTGTAGGCCTACTAAAACTCAGGCAAACACAATTCTAGCTGTGATTCGAAACATTTATTACTTTGAGTTTTAATCACATAGAAGCTCCGTACACAAAGACACACCTTCATCGATCATCGTGTTTTTAGCAGTGAGTGATGCATTTTGATCTGTTCAATCAGCTACATGTAAAACAGTATTAAAATCTTTCTCTACCGAGAAAATTGTGCCACAAGGCACTGTGAGGACCAGTGAATCCTATCAGGTAATGTTAAGCACTGCAATGCCATCTTGTGGAGAAAAATTGAGCCTGCCTTGAACATCATTCACTCTGATTCACCATCAAGTCTCATTTATCCCTAACTGAATTTACCTACTTTTTTTTTTTTTTTTTAATCATCAGTGTGCATGCATATAGGCAGACCCATCAGGCCATACCATTATTCTCATCAAGTCACTTTGCTTGAGACAGTAATGCACTATTCAAATGCAAGTACAACACCAGTTGAGGGTACTATGTGCACTGCTATTGCCTGTAAATTTAGCTTAATTGTGCTTGTATAGTTTATATTTAATATATTTACTTTTATTGTATATGCCTCTTTGTTTCTGTACTTATTTCTGTCCTTGTTCTGTTGTAACATCTTCATTTCCCCTCTGTGGCATCAATAAAGGATTATCTTATCTCTTATAATGTCTGGGGGAAAGATGTTAAAGTACAGACTACCATGTCACTGTAATAGCCTACAACTGAAATCAAAATAATGATAAAATACTGGTGTTTATAGATGCTGCCCCATGTAGTCAGATTAAATTTACAGTGTCCATCTGACAACCAGTTTAGGAATCACAGTAAAAACATTTCATACTTTAATATGTTATCAAAGGAGGATCACCAAGATCAGTTTTTAGAACATTTTAGGTGGTTATTATATTTTTCTGAACCATATCTTAACTCCCAGTTGTCAGCTATAGTCTGAGCCTCTTTGCCTTTGAGTTGTTATGTGATAGGCCTGTTGGCTGTCAAGGTTGTGGGGGGCAGGACAGGCTCCTGTTTGTTATGTGCTACACATTCTGGCCGACTCCATTTTTGAAATCACTAAAAGCACAACACTATCCCAAGGCCTTGAAGGCAGCCTAAGATGTATGTCGGCTTCTGCTAATGATGTCTGTAAGTTGTTGGGTCTATGTTATCAGACAAACTAGGACACATGACTTGATATGAATATTCACTAAATGACAGAGGGGTGAGTGATTTCACAAGAGCATTATCTGACTACACAACATTTGGATTGTGGACCGTTTGCCACAGACGGAAGGAGACGGAGACAACCGGGTGTTAAATATCAAAGAGGAAACACCACAACAATATTTATATCTGTAAAAAAAAAATTGCGCTTAGAATAATGAATACTGGACATAATAGGCCTTTAAAAGACATTTTAGTGATAACTGAAAGATTTTTCCAGAGACCCCTCTAAAATGTTGCTGTTGAGTCTTTCTGGGGTCTCAAGTGTCAATCAAAGGGTCTCCACCTAGAGACCCCCTGTATTTTGCACCATGCATGTATACAGGCTGCACATATTCACCTAATTCATGTAAAAAAAGTAACCTCTGAGGCTCACACTAATCATTATTTGTTTATTATTTATTTATATCCATTGTTATCTAGTTTATTTATAAGAAACTCTTTGACTTGTGAATACATTGTGGTTCATTGCTGTTTTTAATATATATGTGCTAGGGTTTCTGCAAGTTTCAACAAGTTAAATTTAAGACTTTTTAAGCTCTTTATAAGACCATTATGAATGCAATTTAAGGCCTATTGCACGTCCATACTGGCAAAAGTAAATAGTTTGCAACAGTGGTTTTTGGTTAAAATTTTTAAAATTTGTTGTTATTACAAATAATTTTTCCCCAAAAAACACATTTAAAAGTGATACTCAAGTTAAATTCAACTCAATACAATTAAAGTTAACTTCATAATGCAATAAATTTTTAAGATCTGTCAAAATCATGTTTAAGATATTTTAAGACATTTTGAAGCGTAAAGACTTGCAGAAACCCTGATATACACCCATACATTGTTTTCACCTACTTGTGCATACAGTTACTTTTTCAATCTATATTCATTCAGCTTTGTTGTCCTTGTTTTTAGCTGGATGTTTATTTCTATCTTCCTGACTTATTGTTCTTGGAACTGTGTATGGCTTCTCAGAGCAATGAAAAAAAAAGAAGCCCAATTTCTTGTTTGTGTGCAATAAAGTTGATCTTGATTATGCTAATTGTTGTTATTATCATTATTACTAATAATATGTATAAAGGGCTGGTTCTTTTGCTCTCAGGGTCTTATCAGGTCAGAACAGCACACCGGGCCAGAGGCAGCTTGTGCTCCTGATACATGTGTACACTGTGTGACCATCGTGGTCCTGAAGAGCAACACGTTTTGGGAGGAGGAGCTACACTGCTCTGTACCATTTAAATTGAAGCGCATGCGCTGTAGTGTACAATTGGGACTTAAGTCTCTTATACAACTGTGTCTTTTCTTCATTCTGCCTGCATACCCTCGCCGGTGTGTGGTAGCCTTACGGCTTGTCATTTTTGATTTTGTCAACCAAACAACGCTTAGGAAATGAGTGGGGACCATTCCCACAGCGAGGACCAGGTAATGTTAACTATATGTTGTAATGTCACCGCTCGTGGTTGACGGGTAAAACGGCTGCCGTTTAATTTGCCTGCTTTGACAAGGTAACTTGGCTAGCTAACTGTGAATAGTGGCTGCTAGCGCGCGTTAGCCGAGTGTGTTTGTAAGCCAACTCATCTTGTTGTTAACAGCCTCTGGACACATTTCATTACAGTCTTATTCGTAGTGTCACGGAAAGGTGATGTCTGGTTGGTTTCCAGGTTTGTATGGCTAGACATGAAGTGCAAGACAAAGCGGGGTAAAGCTACATTTTATTTGGCGTTAGCTGTAGCCGCTGTTAGCCGCAGCGGCTTCGGTATGAGCCTTTAAGCAATATTACCAGCCAGCGTAGCAGGCTAGCCTAGCTTAGCTGGGAAGCTAACAAACTGTCGCTTTGCTATCCAGCAAGTTCAAAGTTAGTTAGCCGGCTAGTTAGCTACTACGAAATTTAACATTGGTCTGTTTTTTGATGTTTCAGGTTGACGGTGGCTCCCGTTTCAATGGTAAGTTTATGACTTAAAGGTAACAGGTTAAAAGGTGGATTTTCCCTTAATTGTGACATATCTTCACTGATCAAATGTAGCGTTACGTTAGTTCTCAGTAAAGGACAGAAATGGCGTCCAGAGACTAAGTCCTCTGTCTCACTCACAAGCGCCTATTGTTCAAAAGGGAGGTCTAATAAAAGCTTTTCTGCACATTATTTTCTCGATTCGAGTCATTATTCGCATACACTTGGAGGTGTTTTATCAGTTTATCGCATTACAATGTCTTGTTGGTTAGCTTTTAATGCCAAATTTCCCACCTGAAAGTGAGGGTTTGGGGGTTGAGGACTTAGTCTCTGCGCCATTTTCTTTTTCGGTGTAGCGGCCTGACTGTACTGCAAGCTGAACCCAGGCTGTGAAGTGCAGATGGCTGTGTGGAGGAGAAATGCGAAGGCATAGTGCTTCATTAAGATCCCATGTGGTGACCAAGAAGGGTCTTAATTTTTTTATACACGGTCTTAAACGCAATTTTCATTGCTAAACTTATTTTTATTATAGCTACAGGGGCTTAACATTCCCACATGTTAGGAGAAAGTGGACCGTTTTTAAGTTGATCCACATTTTAACAGTCAACACAAAGTCATTAACTTTAATTCATCACATTGCAAGTTAAATGAGGTATAAGATTTTAGAGGTTCTTAATATCCTGAAGTATAAATGAGCATGCTTTTGGAGTTTTTGAATATCATTTGCCTGTGTTAAAATAAACTCATATAGGCAGACAACATACATCATAACAAGAAAACTATTGTTTTTTTGTTTTTTTTTTAATTCTGTCACACGGGGCTAACTTAATGGGACATACGCATTAGCACTTAACCTAAAACCTAAAACAAAATTTTCAATCTGTTATTTTTATAACATACTCTAGCAACCTCAAATGGAGGATTATTGATCTGACTTTGACTTTGCTTCTGTATGGCTAAAAAATAACCTGAATGGACAAGTCCACTAATTTGGTTTTCATTCATGAAAAATAGGACAACATTGGACTATGGGAGATGAAGGTCCTTGACTTCACTTCTAGTTGCAGGAGAGTGGTATTCATCCCCTTCAGAATGGCCCAAACAGTACAACTCCAGAAGATTATCAAGTTGGATTGGCTTTTTAAAAAAGCATCTCTTATCTCTGGCTTTGTTTAAAAGAATACATCCTTTGTCAACACCCTCAACCACTGACCAACACATGCTGTATTTTGTATGCATTTTGGACTCTTTAGCACATTTTGTGTGTTATCTGGAGAAGTCATATTTGAAACGTGTTTCATCTGTCAGCTCTGAACTGCAGGATTAACCACAAGTCTGTCAGATAGCTCTCTAGTTTGTCTTCAGTAATGTGGTGGAGCACAAAAGGTCCCGTTCATTTAAATGTACCACACAGTGATTTGGCTTAGATCTGAGAGGATGGCTCGACTCATATCTGTCATGTTCAACTAATGGATGAACAAAGACAAACTAGTTTAACTGTGATAAATGGAACAATCCAGGTGACGCTCCAATTCTGTTTTGGGGTTTACAAATTGCTTACCAGTCAGACTTTTTCAGTTCACTTTTTTGTACATGTGAGCTGTATTTTTTTCCCCTTCACTGGCATACTAGGGGAATATGGACAACTTTTTAGGTCCCGTTTAGACCAGGTTTCAAGTCTCCTTAAGCATGTAGATTTGATTTATTGTTTGTTGATCGTGAAGTTTGGGTGTCAGCTGTTTAGTTTTGATAACTGCCTCTGAAGAGAGAAAGCCTACTTTGTTCACCAGCATGTTTCAACCTGTCAGTTGTTTCATATTGTCTCATAAACAATGAGGCATATACGGGCAGTAGGAGGTGCTGTGCTACTGTGTAGATTTTCAGTCTCCATGCTGCATGACATTTAGATTTTGGTGCATGTTTGACCTTGTTTGTAGCATTTAAAATCATGCTTTTATTTAGAACTGTGTGTGGACTTCCTGTGTGGTCGTTGATTAGTTTGTCTTTCAGAGCTGCTTCACATTAACACCTGGTTGAGGGGAGTGCACTTTGGTTATCTTTGCTAGTTTTGTATAGAATCATACTTTGGACATTAGATCTCATACCTATTAATTACACTATACAATCCCACCTTTTATTAGTCCATTAATTGAGTTTTTTTCAGTTAATTTCTAGTTCACTTTTTGAAGAAAGTGACACTGTTTTCCTCTTATAGACTCCCACAAGCATAGAGACAAGTATAAAGAGAAGGAACACAAACATAAGGACCACAAGAAGGACAAGGAACGGGAGAAATCAAAGCATGGAAACAGGTACGGTATAGATGTATATTTTGGTGGTGTCACCTCAAAGGGGACAAGGTGTACCACTGGACTACTGCACTGTCTTGCATTGAATCATGGAAGCTTAAACCACTAGAAAATTAATTGTTTTGTATTTCTTAAAACTCTAGCGATCACAAGGACTCTTCTGATAAAAAACACAGAGACAAGGAGAAGGAAAAGATGAAGCACAAAGATGGCAGCACAGACAAATACAAGGACAAGCACAAGGAGAAAAGGAAGGAGGAGAAGGTGAATTACCATGCACGAAATTAATAGGAAAGTCCATATGTTTTGGATGAATTTTGTGAGTTTAGGATTTGTCATTATGAAGTATTCTTCAATATTAAGCTGTCAAACATGCCCGTTCATCAATCGTGCTCATAGTCCTCAGCTGTTTAAACAATGTGCAAAAAGTATTGCATATTTTTGTTTGCATCTTCTGTTTCAATTACAATAGATTTTGCAAATCTGCCTTTTGAATCAGGACATGGACATGTTCAAAAACACAGGTACACTACATGTGTGGACTTGTTTTTTTTTGTTGTTTTTTTTTGGTTCTACATCTCAGATGATTTCAAGCAGCCAGAAAGCTGTGCTTTGAATTTGGTTTGGTGCTTCCCCTCGTAAATTTTGGGGGAAATGGCACCATATGATATAAGTGACCAAGAATCATGATAGCTACAAGATTTTAGATGTTCTAGCTTCCATCATTCAGAAACAAAGTATAGATTTTATTTAATAGTACAGATAAAAAAAATCCAAAACCATTGGTTCTTCAGTGAAAGTCTGCAGAAAAGTACAGAAAAACTTAGCATTTTATGATAACATCACATTTACGGTATTTGGCCATGACTGGACTTTAGCCTTTATTATGTAGACATAGTTGATTATAATTTGCTGTAACTCTTTTGCAAGGCTTTTCCCTCTTAACAAGTTTGTGTAAACCTTTTAGGTGAAGTCCCCCGATGGTAAAGTCAAAAAGGAAAAAGAGAATGGCTTTGCCAGGTATGTCTGGACTCCACATTTAACCTAAGGGCTATATTTAGGCTACCAGCAGATGCATTCTTAGATGTAGTCATTTCTGATTTTGAATGTTTTCTTTTGCAGCCCTCCCCATGTGAAGCCTGAGCCTGAGGATGATTTTTACCACTCTCCTAAAAATGAGAGGTCTCTCAAAAGAGAACGGGATGATGATAATGAGTGAGTGGCTTATGCGATTAGAATAATTCTTTGTGTCTGTTTCAAAGGGTTAGGGTGTTTGTGTAGTTTTCTGTGACTTAATTTGTAACGCAATGTGTTTTTCAGCGCTGAATTCAAGCCCAAGAAAATAAAGACTGAGAATGACAAGAAGGCCAAGAAGAGGAAACCAGAAGAGGTAAGGAAGGGCCATGAGCAGAATGCAAGCTTGGTTTTTAGATTTTCTCCAATATATATTTTGGAAAGCTTAAAATGAGGGAGCACCTGAGGAACTGGGGAAACTTGAGTCTCAGTCTTTAATGTTGATTCGTTTTTTTGCCAGCCTGAGAATGAAAGAACTCAAATTGTTTCTCTTCCCTTTTTAGGACATAAAGTCCAAAAAGACAGCAAAAAACAAAAAAGGAGAAGTTGCTGATGGAAAAAAGAAAGCAAAGAAAGAGCCAGAGGAGAAGTGGAAATGGTGAGTTCTTGCTAGCAGCTGTATGATACCTGCTTGCTTATCAGTGTAGTGATGGGGCGAATGTGGATGTATTGCTTGTTATTGTTGGATCAAGTAATGCTTTGTTTCTCTGCTAAATTCAAACTGCTTATTGGATGGCTTCGTTATGTGGTTAATTCCAGGTGGGAAGAAGAGAGATACACAGACGGCGTCAAATGGAAATTTCTGGAACACAAAGGGCCAGTGTTCGCACCACCTTACGAGCCTCTTCCTAGCAATGTCAAATTTTACTTTGATGGTAAGAATGTATCTCCCACAAGAGTACTTGGCTTTTATATCAGTCGAGAGCTTACTGTAAACAATGTGATAGCATTTTGTTAACAGGCAAAACCCCTGTTTCGCATGTTTTTAGGTAAGCCCATGAAGCTCAGCCCAGAAGCAGAAGAAGTGGCAACATTCTTTGCTAAAATGCTGGACCATGAGTACACCACAAAGGATATCTTCCGCAAAAATTTCTTTAAGGATTGGAGGAAGGTAGGGAAGGAAAATTTACTCTTGTGGGTAAAATTGCACTGTCAAATTTCCAAAAATCTGTTAGGAGTCTTGTGATGTAATTCAGAGATACTTGTTTTTGATTGAAACATGTTTTGCTGCTGCAGGAAATGACTGCCGAGGAAAAGGCTAAGCTCACAGACCTTAAGAAGTGCGATTTCACTGAGATGAGCGAATACTTCAAGGCACAGTCTGAAGCCAGGAAGGCCATGACAAAGGAGGAGAAACTGGTCAGCTACTGCATTTATATTTTATCAAAACTAAATCTGATCAAGTCTGCCTCGAGACTAGGGATGAAACTGATAGTGGTTCACCCAATAGATCAGCGTTACAAGAGGATTGCTACCCTGTTGTTTATGTAGTGCTTTTATTATTGGTCAAATGTGTCAGACACACAATCCCTGAATTCAGCGTTCCTTGACCCCACACATTGAGGATCTGAAAAATTCAACCACAGTACCTAGCAATCACATTTTTTGTTACAAGTAATGGCACATTTAATTACAGTATCCCTGAACTGTTTTCCAAGAGTTCAGTGACATATTGGAACACAAGACAACATATTGCAGTAAAACAAGCTAATTTTCAGGTGTTTTTGTCCATCATACATGGTACAATGTCGTGAAATTTGTAAATAACTATCCCTACAACAAATCAATAGATAAATAAAAATAGTAGGAATGTTTTTATTCCATTATATTTTATGTACATGCAAAATTAGAACAGACTTCGTTAAACTTGGCAATTATTTGTCTTTGCGATTAACATTTCAAAAGAGTCAGTGTCTGCCATTAATTTTCATCATTCATCAAAACTAAAATTTGGACTTTGATTAGGGCAAGGATTCTTTTCTTCCAAGAGTAAGACAAAGCGCGTTTCCATATACCTGTTGTAGGCAAGATGTGTCTTGTAATAACCACAACTGGGGAGATTCTGACAGTAGTTCATGCAATCGAAGTCCAATACTTTTGGCTACATGTTTCTAGAAGGAGGCACAAATGAACAATCCGACAACACAAAGAGTACCTACTTCATGTTTTACATCCGAAGTGTAATTGTTCTCCATGAGTCGTTTGAAGTGTAGTTGGTCTATAATACCCGGAGTGTGTAAATTTGCTTGCTCAACCTGACACCAGCCACTATATCAGTATACTCTATATTCTCCGTTTCAAATTAAGAGATTTTAAGTTTTCCCAGTTAACATACAGAGTGTTTGCCATCATTTTATAATATAGAGAGGCTGCCCCTAAACTCATTATGCACCTCCTAATTTGTAGAAATGATCAAAAGCTCTTTGAAGCATTGTTGAAATGTCTGCCCTTTACAAATCAATAACTCTTATGTTTCTTATGCAGGTCCACAGCATGGTTTATCCTATTCAAATTGATGAATGTTTCCAGGGATAGGCCTTTAATGTTTTGATGACCCAGAGTGGATTTTTATTAGTTTGTCACGTACATTGCAAAAACATTTTAACAAATTGGAATAACATGATAAAGATGTCTCGCATATGTTTAGCCCTTTTTACTTAATCAGTAGTTGCAGCCCTAATGACGATAAACTTAATTTCATTGCTGATTAAACTGCAGAGATCATTTTGTGTAGTTGTTAGGCTATGAAATATACAAATTGTGAGAAATGCTCATCACAATTTCCCAGAGCCCAAAGTGACATCTTCAGATAGCTTCTTTTGTGCAGCCAACATTCCAAAACACAAACACTCTTCATTTCCCATCATAAATGTCAAACACAGCTGTTCCTTTATTTTAGGAAACAGGAACCACTGAAATGTGTAATTATCAAAGTTGTTGGCTGCCACTTTTCTTTTGCTTGATAAACTAGTCATTGCAGTTCTAATCATCATTACCAATGGTACATGTCAGATTATTGTAATGTTATGTAAATGTTTTTATGTCACCTGTCTTGCAGTGCACTGAGATGTTTTTGACACTATTCAAATTAATAATACCCAAATAAGATGGAGATTTGATGTTTGGTTTTTTTTGTTTTGTTTTTCCTTCTGCCCTCTGTAGAAAATCAAGGAGGAGAACGAGCGCATCCTGCAAGAGTATGGCTTTTGCATCATGGACAACCACAGGGAACGTATTGCTAACTTCCGCATTGAGCCCCCGGGCCTGTTTCGTGGCCGCGGAGACCATCCTAAGATGGGCATGCTCAAACGTCGCATCAGGCCTGAAGACATCATCATCAACTGCAGCAAGTGGGTAAAAGGTTGCTTCTTCCATGCTGATGAACTGATGTGTTTAAGTGGGTATAATGATTAAATGTTTTATTAATGTGCTCCTCACAGGGACTCCAAGCACCCCGAGCCTCCTCCAGGCACTAAGTGGAAAGAGGTTCGTCATGACAACAAGGTGACTTGGCTGGTGTCGTGGACGGAGAACATTCAAGGCTCCATTAAGTACATCATGCTGAACCCCAGCTCCAGGATCAAGGTAGGCTGATGGGCTGAGCTCTGCACTAAAGGAGGTTTTAACACCGCTCTAAAATGGGTCTTTTGCTCGTGGGCTAAACAATTGCATATTATGGCAACTCCATCTATAAGTAGCATCATACATATATATTTAATAAAAATATGACAATCTCAGCAGAAGACAAATGAAACAATACATGCAAACACAACACCAAAAAACGAAATCCACCATCAAACCTATACATTCTTATTAACACACACGCAACATACATTTAATGACGTAATTCCATTATTATATTGAAAAGAAGGAAATTATATGCTACTCTTGATGTTTAGAAGTTTCAAACCAGCCTTTAGCGTCGGTAAATCTCCCTGTCTTCCTGTTTTTAAGGCCAGGTCATTTTGCAGTATATCTGTATAAAGTTTAAACATTCTAATATGATTAATAGTTGTGAAGGCCATGCCACCTGCTTGGAAAATAAAGCGTGTCCATTACAAAATAATTAAATTAATTTGTGCTCAACTAATACCACAGAAGGAAAAAATCTGGTTGAAGCAGTTTCATTGGAGTAAGCATCCTTTGAGACAAAAAAACTTTTCTGCAACATCTTCTGTTTTCAGTTCCAGTGATATTTTTTTTTTTACCTATAGGATAAATGGAAAAACTTCATTATTTGGCAAAGAAACTTTGCCGTTTCTGTTTTATGGTAACATGACCACTTGGTCCATGGTATTGGACAATCAAGTGTCCTCCTTTTTTTTCTTTTCTTTTTTGTTTTTGAGTACTATATGGAATAACTCTTAAAGATGTAAAAGATTAAATTGAATTTATATTTTTTTTAATTTCTGGCTGTTATACTAAAAGTTTGGTATTCTCACAATTTTGTTTCTTGTTTTCAATCTTGTCTTAAAGCAGAAGTCAGTGTTTATAGATGAAGAGAGCAGATTGAACCATGTTTCGCTGAACTGGTCATTGCCCATAACTTGGCTATTTTCATTCACTGTCATTTATAAGTCAAAAAACATGGTCAGATACATTTCTCCAAAATATTGGGTTTTCCTTTGATTTGTTAGAATTTAATATTGTATATATCTGTACATATTTTATGTTCAGGATTTATTGTGACTTTTCAAGACATTTTATCTAATCTAAAAATTCAGATATTGCAAAGTTTTATGTCTTTGTTCTCAGTGCTTGAATAAACAATGCTACATTGAGTATGTTGCTGTTCAGGGAACATTATGTACTGCACAGACTTAACATGTTTGACACAAATATGGCACCATCTGATGAATTACTCTTGTCTCATTCATCCATGTTGTTTGTCTGCAGGGAGAGAAGGATTGGCAGAAGTATGAGACGGCTCGCAGACTGAAGAAGTGTGTGGACCGGATCAGAACCCAGTACCGTGAGGATTGGAAGTCTAAGGAGATGAGGATCAGACAGAGGGCTGTGGCACTCTACTTCATCGACAAGGTGAGCTGCATGATTACTATTGACTTGTTCCTGAGTGTGTATAGCTTCAGGGAGTGTAATTGCTTTTCAACAGTGACTGTAACTTGCACGCAGGGTTTAGCAGGTGCTTAAACACTAGACTGCAGTGAGGGTAATGTCTCTGTAAGCCGGTTTTAATCCAGCTGTCCTGATGTGCTCTAGCTGGCTCTGAGAGCGGGTAACGAGAAGGAGGAAGGAGAGACTGCGGATACTGTGGGCTGCTGCTCACTCAGAGTTGAACACATAAAACTCTACCCAGAGAACGACGGTCAGGAATACGTGGTGGAGTTTGACTTCCTGGGTAAAGACTCCATCCGCTACTACAACAAAGTCCCTGTGGAGAAGAGGGTAAGGACTGTGAAGCAGTGAGTTGTTTTTTTTTTTAGGATTTTGTTTTAGATTTTTCAGTATATACAATATACACTTTCTACATCAACAAGAGACCCACAGTCTAAACAACAACAACACAACCTGTACAACAAAACACATGTACACCACATAAACACACAAGCTCAACATCTGTATTTTCACATGTGAATGACTTAAATCCCTCAAATCAAAAAGTACAGACTTATTTTTAAGTGCATTTGAAGTTTGCAAACTCTGGCTCTGCATTGATTTGTTCTAATTCTTGTAGGTATTCAAGAATCTTCAGTTGTTTATGGAGAACAAGGAGCCTGATGATGACCTCTTTGATCGTCTCAATGTAAGCAAAACATCACTTGTGAAAGGAAACTATAGTAATTTTCTATAATACATTTTTTGGGGCAGAAAGTTAACTATTGCATAAATAATTTGGCAAGACTGCTCTAAAAATAACTGATCTTTAGATCATTGTTAGCCTTTTGATTATTGTAACAGTTTCTCTGTATAATGATTGATTGTCCTCCCTTCAGACTTCTGTTCTGAACAAGCACCTTCAGGAGCTGATGGACGGTCTGACAGCCAAAGTTTTCCGTACCTACAATGCCTCAATCACCCTGCAGCAGCAGCTGAAGGAGCTCACAAATGGTACATCTTCACCCACAGTCAAATGATGGAAAACCGTTTTCACTAGAATGCAGCTTCATTCAGTCCCATATAGAGCTAAATAGAAGATGCAAACAGCAAGGAATGCACAAATAATATTGGGGCCAATTAAACTGAACTTGGTTTCATTCCCATAAATACTGGCTATAATATATGATTTGATAGTTTGTCAAAGCATTTAATTTGAATTCATCAGTATCAGTCAGGACAAAGCAGGTACTCGGCTGCAAAAAATTCCATATCATGCATCTTTACAAACGGCATACATCGTTGCTTGTTTGCTATTAATAATAGACTTTTCAATTGGGTGTGACTACTGTCATGATTCATACAGAATCTCATTGTACTCACGGTCTCTCTGTAGTGGAGGAGAACATTCCAGCCAAGATCTTGTCCTACAACAGGGCCAACAGGGCAGTGGCCATCCTGTGTAACCATCAGAGAGCTCCACCGAAGACATTTGAGAAGTCTATGCAGAACCTGCAGACTAAGGTTAGCATGTGTTTTTTAATATTCTTGATACTTTTTTTTTTTTGCTAAACCTTTGATGGGAGTAAGTTTTATAGCCATTTTATTTATAGTGTTCTCTGCCAGTGAAGGTACAGTGTTAAAAATGAACATTTTATTTTAACAAACTATCATTTTAAATCACTTTCTTTTGCTCACACCTCCATATTTTCATGCCCTGCTTTAAATCTTTGAATTGCATCCAAAAAGTGAGAATTGACATAAGGAAACTGATGTAGGTGATGTACAGGGAGCTGTTTAATGTGCAATAATAAGCACTTGTTGTTTGAGACTAATCAGTCTTTTTTTTTTTTTTTTTAATCTTAGATTGATGCTAAAAGGGACCAGCTTTCTGATGCCAAGAGAGAACTTAAGAGCGCCAAGGCTGATGCCAAAGTACGGAGAGATGAAAAATCCAAAAAGTAAGTATGCAAAGGTTTGGTATAGATCAGTCAGTCTATAGATCAACAGCAATATTTGCTCTTGGGCTTTTGGTGTCACCTGCTGATATCCAGGCCAAGACTTCCTCTTGCATACTCCACTTGCTGTTTACAGTTTGATTTATTTAGAGATCACCCACCAACTACATTGTTGTTTCAGATCTGCATGTGAATGCAGGTGAATTATTTGAAAGCTGTCGTCATCAGATGATAGCGATGCTACTGAGGTAGCATTTTGCTTGCCACGTGGACTGTTTACCTGCTCTTAACCAAAGTCTGCTCATTTTTAATAAATGTAATACTTGCATTACAAATGGAGACCGAAAAAGCTTTGGATTGTAAAAATCTTGTCCCTTGCCTACGCGTTCTGCATATCACCATTTATAAAGATTAGGTATAGATGAATAATTGTCTTCTTGGTCCATCCTGTTCAGCACATTTATAATAACCCTGTGTGTCTCTTGTCACCTCTGCAGGGCTGTGGAGACCAAGAAGAAGGCAGTACACAGGATAGAGGAGCAACTGATGAAGCTGGAGGTGCAGGCAACTGACCGTGAAGAGAACAAGCAGATTGCCCTCGGCACCTCCAAGCTCAACTATCTGGACCCCCGGATCTCTGTGGCTTGGTGAGATGATATTCTTAGAAATAAAAAAAATGGGGAAGTGTGTTTGAGCTGTCCCGCCCATGATTTATGTCTTTGGGACAAAAGCGCACTTGAAGAGGAATCTTTGTCACATTCTAATGTCAGTCTATTTTTGTCTCTTAGGTGTAAGAAGTGGGGCATTCCCATTGAGAAGATCTACAACAAAACCCAGCGTGAGAAGTTCGCCTGGGCCATCGACATGGCAGACGAAGACTATGAATTTTAAATCCCAGTTTGTGGTTTTAACTATGATACACCCAGTTTTTTTTATCGGATACTTGTTTTTTAGCTTAATCGAATTTCGCTCGATGGCCAGACCTGACCAGGAATTTGAGACAGTTGGAGCAGAAAAATGGCGGCGACATGGTAAGGCCATAATGAAAGAGGCAGGAGAGTGTTGTGGGTGGCGTCAAGGCTGAACTATACCCACAACCGAGCATCAAGGTGTAGTCCCAGTAATTGGAAGACCCTTTTACCTTTGTCTCTTTCCCTCCTCGGGGACAAAACCATGACAATGCCTGAACTTTGAACTCTGTGGTCCTAATAGCTACTGTATTCAGCAAAAAACAAAAAATGCTTTGTATCATTTTATTTTCTCTGTTCACTTGCTCTGTATTTTAGCCCTCCCATGTATTATTAATGAATCTATATTTTGATAGACAAAGTTAAATCAAATGAATTCCTTAACTACACCCACGCGCCTTTTGAGGAAATGGAAAATGTGAGCTTGACTTCTGAGTTGTGTGTGTGCGCGTGCATGTGTGTATGAGGGGCTCGGCCATGGAAGCTGTCTGTTTGGGTGAATATTTTAAACTGGACTATGTTGAATTGTTTAGCATGAAAGAGGATGTCTGGGCAGGCAAGGGGAAAATACTGCAACCATGTCAATATTTACTTAAGCAAGCAGAATGTGAATATTTTGTTTTACAGCCTCCATCAGGGACTTCTTTTTCAGTGTAAATGTGAACCAATCATTTTTATCCTTCAGTTGCTAGCATCCTCTGAATCTCTCTCTCCATAGCCCTGTCTACATCTGATTTTAACTTAATTTAACAATTGTTCCAAGACAAAACTCCCATATCTGTTACTTGAAGATAATGCTATGATAATGTATTTAAAGTCGGTAATGGAAAGTGTTGTTTTTCTTCCCAGAAGGGTATGTGAGGGATTATCACTTTGCCAAAAATCACCAATCTGTTACAATTTAGGCAGTTGTTTTTTAATTGTGTAAAGATTGAGGATAAAGTAATGTAACATTTAATGTGAATTATTGGTTCATTTTATTCCACTCTTATGATAGGAAAATTGTAAGTAGCTGTAAAGTCAACATCCTATTCCTGTTTTACCTTCTGTCATAGCCTTTGATCATGTTTTCTTTTGAGTTTTATGCTCATTGTAGGTTGGAAAATGAATAAAACCCTACAAGTAAATATACTGTGTTGGATTGTTTCACATTTTGATTACATATATGATAAACATTTTGGGAAAAGTGCTTCTGAAGACAAGCGTTTTGCTTGGGTTTTAAAAACAAGACCCTTCTGCCTGAGCAGAGCCCCAAGTAGCACTGTTGGTTTTGGACTAGCAGCCATGGTGGAGGTCTTGCCAGAGTCGCAGTTCGTTAAACACATTTGATCTCCTCTAATCGCAAGGCAAGCTTAGACTTTATGTGAAAATTCTCAGCCCCTGACACGTTATATACACGGTTTAACAAAATGTAAAGACAAATGAACAGTCGAAATAAATCCGATCCTTTAAAACAAACTACTGCCCTCAAAGAATGTTATGTTCTCAGTTGAAAACAAGGTCACACTCTATTTTACACTACGCTAATATGATGTACAAACTGTGCTTTGTATCAGATTAGACTATAAATATACTCTTTATTAGACTGTATTAGAACTTTATTAGAGGGTTGTTTGGGACACATTACAGCATAACTGTGCTATTATGTGAAGTGAAATCACATAATAGCTGCTTCTCCATTTAAAAACAACATGTGAACTTGATCTACCAAGTAAAGGCAAAAATTATAGAGGAAGGGGAATATTTTGTTTATGGGTGACTGCACAGACTGCTCTTAGCTACTGTGACAAAGAAGGTGTGCCTCAAGCAGCAGATTTGTGATTTCACACAGTTCACAGTTCAAGTCTGTTGTCTCCCTACTTACTCTCTAAAAGTCTAATCAGGGTCTAACAGTGTGAGACAATACACTTTAGTTTGCAGTACAGGTCTGTTGTAATGTGTCCCTTATTACCCTCTAATAAAGTGGGTCTAATAGTGGGAAATTATACACTAAATTTATACTACAGCTCTATTGTAATGTGTCTCTAATTACCTTGTAATAACATCTAGTAAGTGTGTAATGGTGGAAATAATACATTTTAGTTTACAGTACAGTTCTCTTATCTTATCTCTCTCTCTAATAATGTCTAATAAAGGACCCAATACTGTCTTATAAAGAACATATTTTTTCTATTTCATCCTGTTTTTTTGTCTAATTTGGTGCAAACTACTGTTTGTTATGTGTTATAAAATAGAGTGCAAGTGAAAACAAATCACATTATGACTGGGCTAATTACAACCCTCTACATTCCTGTTTAAGTACTGTTCATAAAGTCTTCCCTCGTGTCCTGAAGAAGGACTTAATTTCTTTGGCAACATCTGGCACGCCTTTACCCACAGTGCACATTCTTCACCGACTAGAGAAGCTCTGGTCACCATCTGCAAACAAACCGAAGACCAAATACCTCACAACACACCTTGCAGACAAAATAAATAGATTATTCTGCAACGATTGCCTGCCATGGAAACAGACTAAAAATTTTCCTCAGCACAGACTGTATTGTCAGTTGCTCACCAGCAGGTGAGGCTGTAGGCATTTCTCCAATCCCAGCGTTTTACCTGTTACTCTCACATTCATCACACTGAATAACTTGGCTGCTTTAATTCGCATTCACTCCTTGGTGCAAGGTGCCGAGCGAAATAATGAGACGTTACTGCTTGGTGAGTATTCAGTTTATTCTGTAAAGATTCAGAAGTGTAGAAAGGATGATACAACAGTGCTTTATGATCAGACTATTTCATAAAAGTTTTTTAAGTGATCATTAACACCGTAAGTCCAGATTCCATTTATCTCAAACCAAAATAAATTTGTAACATTCGACACAAGTGCATACACTGCTGGTAGGAGATCAACCTCCAATTTCACTTTGGATGGTATAGCACCGTTCTTAGCTATTAGCAGCTTGACAAAGATGCAGCTTAATAGGATTCATGTAGTGACTGTATGTTTATATAAACACAAGAAGAAAATTCAGAGGAGAGCAAAGATCTCCTCATTTGGCTCTCTAGCTAGCACAATATCTCACTCTGTCAGTGTCTAGGGATCAAATTGATAATTTTGCCTTAAACAACATTTTTGCCAGTAACAATATTTGATACAATTACAGCTTAAAGTTAAACATCTCCAAGTGTACAGAAAGCAGCACAAGATTTTTTCACAGATATAGACGAACAGTGACCATTGATGCACTGGCATGTTTTTTTTTTTCTTCTTTTTTTTCAGGACAGCACGGTAGCTGGAAAGCAAGGTGATGGACAGACAGGTCATATAAACACATGGACAGAGCTGAGTAAGGCAACGTTAGCGTGACAGGCTTCTCTCTGTTCAGTTTGCAGGGCAGTGTAGTGTATTGATCTTGACGGAGCTGTCAATACCTTTACTGTGGGGCAGTGTGATTTTTAGCAGTGCTGTCTTCATTAGTGCATTGTATATAGTCTCTTGCGTGTAGCTGAACTGCAAAGTGATCACCAACATTTATACAGATCTAAATAAACCATGTTTGATTGCATCTGGACTTACAGTGACTATAGAAGAGTAAATAGAATTGAAAAAACCAAATAACGGAAAAAGTAAAATTCAAGGCAGTGCTGAAGTACTGGTTGCTAAAAAAGTAAAAAATATCACAAAGCCAACAATAACATTTCCTTGACACATCTTTTTGTTTGTCCAGTCAGTACAAACCCTCTTTTATAGTGCAGTTTCAATCATATATATATATTTCTCCCTCTGACCCAAAAACAATATCTCTCGGCCCTATCCTATCCTATCTTCGCTCATTCAAGTCAGTTTTCCAGTCAGTGTGCGTCTTTTCTCTTTCTTTTCTTTGATCCCTCGTACTGACCTCATTGTGCACCCTCCCCACACAACCACAAAGAAGCATGAAAGGCTTAAACATCACAGGACTCAAAGGTGAGAAGTTCTTTCTTTTGACGATGGCAGGAAGTGATGGCAGATGGAAGAGGAGGAGGAGGCGGAGGAGGAAGAGGAGGAGGAGGAGGAGAAGGAGGAGGGGTGGGGGGTATTCACAGTTACAGTCAGAGTCCAACGGTCCAGCTACAATCACATCTGCTGTCATTATGAACACTCTTTTCAGACCCACTGCCAGGGGAGCAAAGCCAGCCTTTAAAAATGTTGATGTTGCTCTGGCGAGACTGGGGCCTGCTTCATCATCACACCTCCAGCAGCTCCATCCTCAGGCGATCCCTACAAACACAAACACACAACATGCACCAGTCGTGAGGACGTGATTGGAAAGCTCCGGTTGTATTGTGTTACTGTTGTTGTACAGGTGAGGTTTTGGGAGGGAGCATTGTAAAAAGATGCCTGTGTACGGCTTAGCTTGCCTCTTGGAAATCCACCTCACCAAAGACAATTGTCATGATTTATTCACATATATTAGCATGCGCTCTCAATCTATAATTCAACGGCCCAGACTCCTACTTATCTAAAAATAGCTTCTTAAACACAGACCTTTGATTGCCTGAATAAGCTACTCAGCATGAGTACCTGTACACACTTCTCCTGCCTCCTTTTTACTGTACATCACGCCGCAAAGACTACAAACAACAAGCTGTCGGGCTTTCATCACTCCACCTGGCTTACATTGGTTTTGTTTTCTTGATTGATAAATGGCACTAAGCTTGTAAAATATCACAAGGTACTGTGAATGAGAAATATATCTTACTTCTGGAGATTTTTTAAAATAACACTCTGGAATAGAGTCTTTACACCGACGTGATGGTTTTTGGTCAGTAACCCGGCTACACGGCCAGTACGGACATACTGGGATGTAAACGACAGAATGGATTACACGTTGATCATTAGGATGCCTGAAACCATGAAAATATTGAGGAAAACGTGTGGAAGCTGCTAACGCTTACAGAAAAAAGCTTGGTCAAAAAGAAAGGGTGCAATATCTTGAGAAACTAAGGTAAATAGGTGGTCAAGATCCATACAAGATGACTCCTTCGTCTTGGAATGAGAATTCTGGCTTCTATTTTCTATTGTGAACTACTTTGTTTTTTCAGCTGAAGACCTTAAATGTTACAAAGGTAGGTTATCAACTGATCTTTACATTTTGGAAACTTCATATCTATAATTTAAAGGTTGTCTGAGTCACTTTTTTGGATCTTTTGCTGATCTGTCATACGTGTGTAAACAATTAAAATCTCTCTCTGTCAACAATGAAAACACTCTATTTGAGCATTATGACTGAAGTACCTGGCCTGATTGGCATCAGTCTGTTGTTCGATGAGTGACTGACTGGCCACTGGCTGCTGGTGGTCCTCTGCCCTCTCTGACCAGGGATCCTGCAGGACTCCTGGCTGTGCTGACTCCCCAGCTTGGCCTCGCTCGCCGCTCCCCTCGGACCCCATCAGACCCAGCAGCGGTGAGTATGAATCCTGCCACACAACCCGCTGCTCTGAGTTCAGTCCCACTTCTCCTTCAAGGTGCTTGTTCATGTCTTGCTCAACAAGTTTCTTTTTGGCCACCGGAGAGTCCGTCTGTGACACGTCTTCGGCACTTCCGTGGCCCCTCGCTTCCTCTGAATCTGTGCCCGGTCGTTGGTAGGTCTCCAGCCACTTCAGCTGCCCGTTCTTGTGGCTGTAGCGGCTGTCGCTGAACCAGCGCACAACCTCTGACTTGGGAAGGCCCGTCTGGACGCTTAAGTCCTCGTACTGCTGACTGCTGGGCCAGCGGGTGTTGGAGAAAACCTGTCGGAGGATGTGCAGCTGCTGGGGGGTCTTGTTGCCCCAGGTGGGCGAGAAAGACGGCTGAGAAGCAGGCACCTCCGCCATCTCAGACTTCTGTTCTTGACCCTCCGGTGTTGTCTCTGATTCGTTCATCTTCATCCTCTTGAAGCTTATCTTGATGGGGTCGAGTTTGAGCTCTGGGCAGCTTCTGTCCCTGGAAAACGGGTCCTCCTCTTTGATGAGTTGCTGTAAGATTGACATGCCTTTTATGGGAAAGTCCATGTTGCCTTTACCCTCAGTGGATGAGCTGCTTTTTGTAATGACAGTAGTGCTGGTGCTTTCAGTTGGGGATTTGCTGGCATGGTTCAGGTTAGGGGCACTGTCATTACAGGTAGTACTGGGATATTCATTGCTAATACTGCTGTTGTTGGTCTTGTGGATGTAGTTGTTGCGTTCGTCATCTGACTTTGCAGCGAGGGCCTGCTCTTGTGGACTGATGGTGCCGCTGTTATGATTGTTACAGGTGATGTTGGATTTGCTGGTGTTATCAATGATCACTTGACTCTTGGTACTGTTTGAACCTTCCAATCCGATCGGTGAACTGTTGCTTTTGACATTTGGTTTGCCGTTGGTGTCAGCAACACAGTGCTCATCATTATTGCTAATGTTGGTAGAGCAAGTGGCAATGCTGTTGATGCTGTTGGTCGGGCTGCTGTTGTGCAGCAGTTTCCTGGTGACAGTCTCACCACCATTACTACTGCTGGAATAGCTGCTGATGCTGCTGCTACTACTGCAACTACTGCTGCTACTGCTGCTTCGACTGCTGCTAGTGCTACTGACACAACCGCTGCTCCCAGCCATGTCCAGGCTGAGGCCATTGCTCTTGTCTGGCTCTACAGTGGGTTGAGTATTCTTGGTCAGTACCTTTGTTGTTCTGACTGTGGATGGAAACTTTGGGGGGATAATTGGAGTAGAATATGAGACCCTGGTGACATGGGGGTTGCTTGACATGCTTGGTTGTGTGGCAATGACCCCAACAGACCTGGTTTTTAGACTACCAAAGGGAACTTTGGCCAGCTGAAAGTTTGGTCCTTTTGAGCCTGGATGGGCAGTAACAGTGTGGTGGGTTACAATGTGATTGACGTGGGGTTGTGTAGCAGGTTGCTTTTGCGGTGCTCCTCCCTGGAACACAGTGTTGAACATCTTCCTCCTGGCCTCTTCGATCTCTTCAGGAGACCAGCTTATGCCCTGCTTGAGCCTTTGGGCAGTAAACCACAGTTTGATCTGCTCTTCAGGGAACTCCGAAACCACCGTTAGGTAGCAGAGTTCGGCTTTGGTCGGGTAGGGGAACTTGCCAAAGGATGTCTTGAGAAAGCTGCTGGTGTCCATGGCGGCATCGTAGGTAGGGATGCTGCTGAGAGGGATCATCACCTTTGGAAGGTCTTTATTGGAATCAGAGGAGGGGGGAGAGTAAAGGGAGGGAGTGTGCTGGTGAAAGACTTGGTTGGACACTGTCGTCGTAATCACATGATTGACAGTGGTCCTCGGCATAGCTGGGGCGGCAGAAACGCTGAGAGCCCCGTTTTGGAGTTCAGGCACATTTGTCAGCATGCTGGGGTCTACATCCTTTCCAGTGTCTATCTTCCGTACCTCCACGGTGTGAGAGACCACAATCTTTTTGTGCTCCCCCTTGGGTTTCATCATCTTTGCAATGGGTGTTTTGGTGAGGGAGATCCCAGATTCTTTGTAGTCTTCTCCACTGTCCGTGAAGAGGCTTTGCTCCACTGTCGTTACTCCATCCCTTGTGTTGACAGTTAGGGAGGCAGTGACCAAGCCCTCCATTATCTTAGGGTGGGTGTTAGCGTTATGCAGAGCCAGAGCCTCAAAGCGGACGACTGATACCCCACAGTTCAGGCAGTAGAAGGTGGGCTGGGCCCTGAAGTCTAAGTGGCAGTTGTGCATGTGATCCAAAAAGTAGTTCAGATCTCTGGACTCAAAACGGCACTTTGGACAGCTGTATGTACCTCCTTTCTGCATCTCGATGCCACTTTCGGATTTGGAGCAGCTGTGAGAGAAATGGCCAGACTCTTCTCCAGAGATACTGAGTATGCTATCTTCTGGGATTGTTGGTAGGAGTTCTGGTAGCGAGCCCAGTATGATTTCCTCACGCACATGTTTGGATTTGGATGGTATCATGCAGGGTACAGTGGATTTCCTCTTGCTGGCCATTGTGCAGCGCTGTGTAGATGGGAGAGTGAGTGATTGCTTGTCCGGTGTGATGAAAACAGAGGGCGGGTGGAGAGTGGAGAGGGTTGAATGGAGTTTAGTGTCATGGACCAGCCACTATGAAATCACAGTGTTGCTTCATGCCCTCTTCCACTTTAGGTGTCCTGTCACATGGACGAGTTTAATAGCTCCCAAGGAACCTGTGAGAAAAGAGTACAAAAGAGATACATGAATCTTTTGGCCCATCTTTAATTAAGTCATTAAAGAGAGAGAAATGGCATTATAGCATCAGAATATGATCAAAATGACAGAACCCGTCGTATATGGATGGTAGATTTATTGTCTATGCCAACTACTTCCAACCTAGGGTACAAGTACTCCCAGGGGTATGTGAAGTTATGCAGGGGGTATGCAAAAAAATGTGATTTGCTAAATATAGGCAGAGGCTGTGTGTAACATTCTCAAATTCAGCTAAACAGTACTTCACAGTTTCAAGGGGATGTTATATATAGGCTGTATATGTACATGTGTTTGGAGGGCTTACATGAAGAAAAAAAATCATAAGATTGTGTGTGTGTGTAGCTGGATGTTGACGATCTGGGGGGTTACAGGAATGTAAAATGTTTGGGAAACATTGGTCTATATTTTGAGAAAATTAAAAAACATATGAAATATTTAGACATGACATATTACAGTACTGTGAACATGATGTAGAGGAAGCTAATAGCCCCACACAGGGTAATACGTGTAGGTGGAAACAGTGTGATAAGTGTAGGTGGTATTTATCAGCAATTATAACACTAAAGTAAGAGTCCAGGGCTTTCTCTTAAAAACCCCTTTGCATTATGCTCATAATCAAAAATGAAGGTTACATTAAATTACTGCATTGAAAGAGGTAAAGTGGATCTCGCTCAATAGACACATTATTTTAAAAAAAATGGCATCAGAGTTCATGAACAAAATCATTTTTAACATTTTAAAATAACATTTGGCTGATTTCATAAATACTGAAAAAATATTGAACAAATATTTCAAGGAAATCGACAAAGGAAAAGGTTTTTCAATAATGAAAATAGTTAGGGGCCACACACACACACACTCACACACGCACACACACACTCGTCTTCAATCAATGCAGCCTGTCAGTGTTCTGGTTATTTACTTGGATTTACAGACTTCTGTCTAGCTGTCACGTTTTATGAATTCAGAAGGAGCATGAAAATCGACAGAGCCAGAAATGACAGTCTAATCTCGTGGATATTTGTTGTTTTTCTTCACTGTTGCCATAGGTTTGGCTCTCCTAATTATTGATGGCATGTGTCCACAGAATTATTTTTAGTAAAGCTTTGTGATATTAACAAAACATGTCATAAAAATGCTCAGCACACTAAAGCTGAAGTTAATATCGTGTTCTGTAAATGTGATGTGCTATGTTTGAAATCAGTGTTAGGAGCTCCGTTGCCAGATGCCACCTGCTTCCCTCCAGGAAAGAGTTAATATCAGTAAATAAATAAATTTCATCCACAAACTACCTTGGGGATTTTGCATCTATTGAGTGGGATGCACTTCACCACTCAAAATTGATTGTGCCTGTATCTAGTATCTAACCTTACCAGCTGTTTCACATTGTCTGCAGCAACCACAAATATGCAAAATTATGCACACAGGTTTGTGCTTGTCTGCGAAAAATAATATTTGGTAAACTTGTATGTATAGGTACTATTGTTTTAAATTAAGTGGATTCTAACAGGGGGATGGGGAACATTTTTAAATTCATGTTCAAAATTTGTCAGATTTGTCTTGCTCCTCTTTGGTTTGATATTGTAGACATATAAAGCATAATCAGAACATAATGCTTATTGTTTTTAGTTTCATTTTTCTTAATTCGAGTTGCTCCATTTGTGTTCTTTTTATTCATAATTATATATAATTAGTGTCACAGTTTCAATATTATATCGAAAATCAATTGAAATTATTTCAATTTCAATGTTACGGTGATTCTCTCAGTATTTTTTTTTCTATCTACCCTCACCTTCTTGTGTTCGGCACATGTCTGACACTTCAAAGATGACACACCATAGCAAAGTGATTTTTATTTTTTAATCTGGGGGCTCTGGCCCCCTTGGGGACTGCTGGGGATAATAATTAAAAAACTAAAATTCAACTATCATTATGTGACTTATTATAAAATGTAATGTGCCAATCTTTGCAGTCACCTGCCAGTCAAAACATCATTCACCACATCATCAGACATCAGTAGTTTTTAAAAGAAAAAGACCAAACCAACAGCTGACAAAAGCTCAGCTGCACAAAATCAACTCCAGGCCAAGCAAAACTTGCAAGTATGATGCAGCACACATAAAATATGGATTTACTGCTGCATGTAAAAATGACTACGTGTACCCAGAATGTGTTCTCTGCTCGGAGACCCTCTCAAATGTATGTTTAAAACCATCTAAACTTCAACATAACCTGAAACAAAAGCACCCTAAAGAGGCCGAAAAAACTGTTGACTTTGGTTTTTGAAGATATAAGAAGATTATATCAAATCCGACCGTGACTTTAAAATCAAAAGTCAAATCAAATTGTGGATTTGGAGAGTTGTGACACTCCCTCATTTCACTGCCCTGATGTAATTTTGGATTTTAAATACAAGTGTACATAAATAAAGAATTCTGGCCTTTATATTAATACATTTTTTTACTCTCTAATATTGGCATTGGCCTCAAAAGTTCAGTATCGGTCCAGATCTACGATGAAGGTTAAATGACTTTGTTGGGGAGAGTGAGCATTTTACTACCACACTTGGATTTGAGCCACATGTTTTACATTGGACGTTACAGTGTACCATCCCTGCATAATGTAGTGTCAAGAGGGCAAACCAGGTGACTCAGTGTGTGTGTGTGTGTGTGTGTGTGTGTGTGTGTCAGCCAACAGCAGTATTGACTGTTACTGATCTGAAACATTCTCAACAGGTCTTAGAAGGTTACTAGAAACACATCTGAAGCCATTTACAAGCTGTAAGCTCAAGCCATCTCATAAAACGTGTCTTCGACAAGTAGCTCAGTGTTGCAAACACAATACACACGTTGCTGGCTGCACAAAGCCATTAGCAAACCACATCCACAGGCCTTCCTATCCTTTAACTCTCCAGCCATTAGGATGGAAACAGATTGTCTCCGCCGTCTTTAACATTTCTCCCCTCTCTTCTCCACATTATGAAGTGAAAAACCCGCCTCTGTTCTCTCACCAAGCCACAAATATTTAACAATGGATACACTCCAGCCAGTGTTTCATTAAGTATACATTCTTATAGTTATTGTAACACTGGAAGGTACAAAACATGTGAAGCAAATGCTGGGAAAAAATATCAAAGTAGAGACGTAGCTCTGCAAACTCTGGCCGCTGCATGAACTTTTGACACACACAGAAGTGCACACACAGCCTCAGTAAATCACTCTCATCTCTTCCCGACTGGAGAAGTGTTGATGTGTGACATGCTGCTGAAAACTAGTCTCATCCTATCATCATCTAACCATATTACTCAGGCTTTACCTTCTCCTGTAAGCGTGTCATTCATTGTCTGCACAAATTCAACCACCGCGCCACCTAAAAACCTGCTTTCTGTTGAAATCCGGCATACCTCAACACATCTTGTCCTGCATTTCGTTGGTCACAAAGAAAACTATTTCACATACTTTCAACAGATTTTTTTTTTCTTTTTATCAGTACACTGTGAAAAGCACTTTCACAGACTTTCATTTTACAGCATCCACGTGCGTGTTCACCACGGCCGGCTGGATGGTAAATAAAAGATGAACCTGTTCCAGAATTAAAACCCTCAAATGACTGCCCAACAGTACACACTGATCCCAGACAGACTGTGACGTCCTCCTCGCATCTACCTTTTTTTCATTTCTACTGACGGCTGCTGCTCTCTGACAGTGAAAAAAAAAAAAAAAGACCTAAAACAAAACAAAACAAACAAACAACAACAAAACTAGGTCACCAGCATCTTATGCAGTAATCCCGGTTCACTGCATCCAGACACGGGCATGGGCTGTATGTTTTGCCACCAGAGAGGTCATGATATCCTCTGATGGCACACTCGATTAACCCCTGGTTGAGGACACTGCGTTCATTGAGTTTGTTCCACTGAATGAGGGATTTAAAAGTCAGCTTTCACGCTACAGAGGGATGTGGCTGTACACATCTGAAACATCTGGGAGAGATGTCACAATGCTATAGAAGTTTGGGAAAAATCAGTGTTGGCTCAGTGCTGAAGTGATTAATTTTGTTTGTCCCACAGACATGAGGTGGGATGGAATTAAATACAAATACTTGATTACGTGGGTTGTTCTGGTATCCACCTTCAATACAGCCTAAAATGCTGGTATCATTATCTTGGAGTACACATGCCTATACACTCAGCCAATACTACATAAATTATTAACCACAAAATGGGACCCTGCTACTTCCCAGCAGCACCCTGCAGGCCATTTTTTTCTTACGACACTTAAGTCCTGAAGACCTGAACAAGGCCACCCAACAATGACAGCAACTGTATAACATCATGCAGGGGTATTCAGACCTGATGTCCTGAAAAAATCAGGACAGACCCAAATTACAAGCAGTTGTCCCAAATACTGTCCTCTGTACCCCGAAAACAGATAACGAACAACATATAAATTTGTGAATATTCTTCTCAAATCAGTTATGTCGGCTACAGTTCCTGCTTTTAATTATTAAAAATATAAATGTTTGTTTTTGTAAAATATGTAAGAGAATTTTTGATGTGTTGTCACTTATCAATAGCACTGATTAGACTATCATCAATAACGGATTGATTGTCATTAAGCCAGTTTGAACTTGAATAAATAAATATTATTTTTTGCTTACATTTTGCATCATTGTGCGTCACCTACCCAACAGCAAGACTGATTTCAGCCTGAAGACATAATAACAACATAATAACACACAGAAAAGACAATTCCTTAGTGTATCCATCAGTGCATATCACATACAACAGACGTAACAAGATGAAAATGGTATAAAAGACGTAATGAGATGAAACAGACAAGAGAGAAGGCTCACCCACAGAGAAAAGGTAAGCTTCAATTTGCTTTGCACAGAAACAGTTGGTAGAAATGTATTTCAGAGGGCTACTCTTTACTTTTATAGTCTTATACTTGAGTACATTTCAGGACCTTCAGTAACTTCAGTAACGAAGCTGAATCAATATTTTTACGTTTACTAGAGTCCTGAGATACGCAGTGTTTCAATTAAATGTATTTCAAATACATATTTAATTACTTTCGACTATTTAAGTAACTGTAATTCGTATTTTGCTGGGCAGAATAAATAAGATTATTTGTAACAAAATAAAGTCTTGGGATAAATGTAAGTGAATCATGTGATGTCCTGTCTGGTCCAGCAACGTGCTCATTGTGAACTACTGTATTTAATTTCTGTTCCCTGTGACCAGTAGCTGGAGGAAAGAAGCTGCTTTGGTGTTCGTTGCAAATTTCACTCAGATAAAGGTGTGTCATCAAAGTATGATCAGATATCGCAAGGCGAGATTACTGAGTGAAACTAAAATACAACAGAAGAAAAAAGCAATAAGCAAGCAGATGTGCTCTTGAACTGGCAAATATGCATACTACCCAGAAACCACCAACACGCCCCTAGACCGAAAACCTAAAAAACCTAAACCAACATATATGACAGTTAAAGAGAACCAGCGACAGGTGTATGTGACATGATGTAAGTCATGTCATGCTAAACGTGGTTAATGTTCAGGCAGTCACAGTTTGATTTGGTTTAACCACCAAAACTACTCACTACTAGGTTCACGAAAAGGTCATGGTCTGGGGTTAAAATAAGTATGTTCCGTTTCATAGGGGATGTCACACATGAAATGCAACTTAAGAAGATTAAAACTTATATATATGTCAATCTTGACTCTTGGTTTCACACAGGACACAATCCCAGGTCTTCTGGGTTAAATGTGTTTGACCCACCCCAAGCCTGCGTAGGGAGGGATGCTGCTTCCGTCATAATTACTACGGCCACAATAAACATAAATAAGCTGCTTGCACAGACGACCTATGTGGCCGTTTTTCTGGTGAGGACAGGCTGAAACCACCCAGCATGCACCCCTGAATTCACAGCCTCCCACCTGCAAAATATCCTGACTGGCCACTTCTTATCTATATGAAATTAGCAGGGCTCATCTTTTTAAATGTGTTGGTCAGAAAAGTGAGACCCATCTTGAGGCTACAAAATACCTAAATTGTGATAATATCAGTTTGTACAGAATGTATTTTTGTATTTTCAATTATCTTAATTTAATTTAATACATTCTCTACACCAGTATTTTTTATTGTATTTAAATTGATTAGATGAGCAGTTATTTGTATTTTGTAACAACATATTTTTTGGTGTATTTGATCCAGAGTCTTTTTTTACACAAGTCTCTGTACTTTTTCTTGACTACAGAATGTGTGTACTTTTGCCACCTCTGCCACAGACAGCACACTGTATGCCTGGGTGTTTTAGAAAATAAAGTGATGGGGATGATAACTTTGTCACAGCAGTGGGGCTGTGACTGGTGACTGGTGTAACAGCCGCCAGAGGGGACGCCGGTCTGTGACGAGACAGACGCTTGTGCCTAGTACAGGCGCTCTCCTCCCAGAAAAACACTGCACTTCCTGCATGAGAAAACCCAAGACAAGCCAAAAGTTGAGAAAGGTTACATAAAGAATCAGGTCACCTATCAAAAGAATGGGCTGCTTTATCTGGCGAGAGAGACGTGCGATCAGACACAAGACAAGGGCTTCCCAGACAGGGAGCCATTGAATGGTTCCCTCTGAAAAGCCAGGCCTTGTGTTTCAGTGGCGAGGTAGACAACGCTCAGACGATCACTGTCCCCGGTGTGTCGTATGTCCTCGCACTGGCACTGGCTCCGTGGCACAGTGGGAGGAAACTCTTTTCATCTCAGTGGACCGGGGGAGTCGTATCTGAAGTGAGGGAAAGTGGCAGAGCTCTCAGACGTGCTCTCTGAACACCCACGCTCAGGCGTGAGCGGAGGGGGCCTTGTTCGCCGAACTAAAACCACGTTTGAACCATTCAACTTTTCAAAAACAAGCGTTTCAAAACAAATGGGATTAGGCTAGGTTTAAATTCTGATGGGGTTTATACGTTCCGCCTGATTTAATAGCAGCTTTAAGATTTACAGGAGGGCCTCCCTTATGTGCTCTTACGCTGTCATTTCCATAACAATATTATATTTACATCTCATTAATATTTAATTATATCCGCCGTACTTTTTTACATGGCAAACAGCTGAGTGCGCTGCTCTCCATTTCAGCAAGGCAATTGAAAGAAAGCAGCATGTATTCCCTTTCATCACCTCATAAACTGCTGCAGTAATTACAATATTACAACACGAAAAACATGCCCAATCTAACAGCGAGCTGCTACCAGCAGAAAGGGAGGCGAGGCTGCAAAGTGGTTGCTAAACATTAAAATTTAATTCAAAACAGTCCACTGATTCAGACACTCCCAGATTGTTGGGTCACCTACAGTTGACATTAACAAACAGAGATTGGTGTTTTTGTTGTGCCGCCTGTCACATGAATGAGAATGTGACGGCTGGAGGAGGAAGAAGGACAAAGGAAGACAAAACTCAGACATTTGGGAGTGAAGTGAGAGGATGACTGATGATGATGACAGGCTCTGCTGTTTCAATATTCCTCCCCGCTGACACCTCGTAGGCACACATCTCTGCGCACACACTCCCTCCTCACCTCCGCAACATTTAGCACCTGCACCGTTCTGTCTTTCTCTTTGAACTGAATAACTGGCGAGGAGTCTCTTGACGCGACAGTCGCAGAACATGCTACAAAAAGGAAAAAAAAAATGAGAGAAATGGGCATAAATTCTCTCACTTGCAACAATATTTGTTTTGCGTGTAATTTGCTTTGACAGTGATCTGCGGCTGTCTTGAGAGTCAGCTTCAAAAAATCTGCCAAAAAAATGACCCCGCGTCCTCCGGGGGGTTGGGGGCAGAGGGGGGAACTCCTGACAGATACATTTGAATGATCAAAAAATCTGTTTAGCGGGAACATTTTCTGCCAAATGTCCATTAAATAGATTAACGTCATGTGAGTGGATCAGCTGGACACCCAAATATAAGCCAGAGACAGAGAGCAATTACTGTCTTGCACAGGGAAGAGATTGGGAACAATGGCGCCTCATTTATAAGGGAAACGTGATCCAGCGCTGGGAGCCTTTAGACGGCTGACTGTCGAATTGCGATTGTTCTGTTTTCCTGCGTGTCTGGGTGTCTCCTGTGTCCATCATGCTGCCAGCGTGGACTAATGTGGGCTTTTTATTGACAGTAAGGGTGGACAGGTTTCAGTTCGGGGGACGGCACTGTACGCTTGCCAGCATGAATAAGTGTCGGGCTCCAGTGTTACGTGTGCTGAAAAACAATTCAGAGTCATCAGGGTCTTTAGCACAGTGCTAATACAGCAGTCCTCATCGCCTGTCCAGCTGAGGACATGCTCCAGCATGGAGTCTCTGTCCGTCTCCACTGCAGGCTCTTCTTTTTTTCCCCCTACATGGGTGTGTTTGTGTGCGTATTAGTGTCTGAATTAGTGTGTGAGATGCAGGTGTTGTCAGCCATCTCGTCCTCCTCCTCCTCACACACACACACACTCACCCCCCCCCTTACCTCCATGACTGCAGCCTCGTCCACTGGGAGACCGGTCGGTGGTGCCACTCATGTGTTAACATCGCCATGGCAACCCCTCTCTTCCCCTTGCCCACCACGCCACACACACAGCGGAGTCACTCGCCCACACCCACCAACCTCAAGACACACACACACACACACACACACACACACACACACACACACACACACACACACACACACAAGCGTACACACTGAATCCCCTGGACTGCATCCGGTGCAGGACAAACTTAATCCACATGCCCCGCCAGCCATCTTTGAAAAGTCCATTCATGGTTCAAGTCTCTTTCAGACAACTTTGGGTGAGGTCCGCGACAAAAACTTTGCTTTTTCCTTCTCAATCAGTTCACAGCGACACAAAAGTGGCAGCTTATTTTTTATGGCGGAGGTTAATGAAAGAAATATCGTAGCTGCAGATGACCTCCCGTCACTGTTATTGTCTTGCTAAATCAGTCCAGAGGCCTGCAGACTGTAGCGGTACACTATATACCTACTGCACTCTGTCTGTCTGAGCATCTTTGTTGCATGGTCCTGTTTTGTGTTAGGGTGAGCGCTCACTGTTGAAATCTTACATTGTTCTCCGAACCCTTCTATCTGTGGCCCAGATGAATGACAGACAAATAAACCATGGTGCGCGGAGAAAAAAAAATCTGAGTCATGCATCCTTTTACATCACTTTTGATGAATAACTTCTTCAGTTCTGTAGCCAAGACTACAGGCATTCATTTGGCAACTTAAGAAGAAAAGGAAGAAAGATGGCGGCATACCGCACATTGTACTGTCCATCCTAAAATGGCTGACATCACAGCCTCCTCTTAACTGCCAAAGCCTGGCAAATGCCAGCTCCTGCTGACCAAACCTTTCTTGCATGGGACAGAGAAAGTGGCAGGGGCTCTTTCCCCACTAGCCCCAAGGTTTTTTCCCCCCGTCGGTGCACGGGCGTTTCTTTTGGTTGGAACTGTGCAAACATGCTGTTTTAGTGGGGCTTTTGAGCAGTCTGGGCTTCGATACGGCATTGGTCCGATGACAAAAGCAATACCAAAAAGGATGAAAGACCCAAATAAAAGTGAACCTGTATAGAACGCGGTCCTTTCTGGTGAGGAAAAATAGGTCTCTAAATTGTGGTTCGGAGAATTTTCTGAGAGGGTCATGAGGTATGCCGCTATCATGAATGCTTGTTTGTATAAAAAAAACGGCTGGAAAATAGATCTGGTTGGCATTACATAGTTGATTTTCTTCTCTGAACTCAAGGAATGTTATACACTCCATGTCAGCTAAATCTGCAAATCATGACCATATGACCTTCCTCGGTATTCTCTGGCAGGGGATTCATTTTGAGCCGTGGGAGGCACACACAAACATAACATCTACAGTGACTGTTGTGAGAAAACACAGTACACCAAATCCAGAAAAGTGCAGCTCTCCAGGTATATGAGCAGGGGCGGCATGTGCGGAGACGCTGCTTTTCGCGGTGGGGAGTGGGCAGTCTTGGCCCACTACATTGTGTCTGTGTATACAAACACTCTGCTGTGGCCATAACGAAAACTGTGAGCTGTGCCTAATTGCAGGGAGTGAGGGATGAAAGGCAATATGCCTGGCCTCATTAGAGCAGTTCCGAGAAGGGAGATGGAAGACCGTTCCCAGGGATCCACAAAGGGAATTGACATTCCCCTAGTGTAAGCGTCCTGCTGGAGTGAAAACCTCCACACACACTGAACTCACTGGGCCAAGCTGAACCCAATCTGCCAGATCCGCACAGCGAGAGCTCATTTACCTTTGTTTAGCCGGTCATCACACACGCTTGAAAATTAACTATCAGGAGTGCGGAAGCGTCCACTGGAGGCTGGACTCCTCACACTGGAGTCCCTCTCTCCACAGTCCAAACACCTACTCTCCGAGGAAAACCTCAGCGGCTCAAGTGTTGCGCAGTCATTTCCATGACCTACATTATATGTAACAAGCTTACATGGTTAAATAATTAAAACACATTCCAAAAATTTCCAGTGATTCATGCCTGTCTAGCTGGCTGCGTGAATATTATGGGGTTGTCTCTGGTGTTATGGAGCCACACATGATCCACGGAGGCAACATTAGTCAGCACAGAGGTCCCTCCCCTAAAGGCAGAGGGAGACACATGGCATTCAAAGCTGGGTCAATATTTATGTACAGAGAGAAAATGATGTGATCGCACAGGAGCTGATATTTTTTAATACGATGCCTCGGTGATAATCCACAGTTTACAGCAAAATACCTCCTGAAATGAGCAGCCCTCCGTACTGTACTGTATATATTTCAATGTGTGTGTGTGAGTGTGTGTGTGAGTAGGGCAGCAGCACATGTTGGCAGGAGGAAGAGGAGGAAATGAAAGAAAAAGAGAGTCCTGTGCCATAGACATACAGGCCTACCTCTCTGCTCAGGCAAAGGGGAAGAAATGTGTGGAGAGTGAGAGCGATCAATAGATGAAAATTGATACTTGGCGTGCAGTTTGAACATCTATGGACTCAGAGGCTTCTTATATCAGTCGATAAGCTTGCTATGGCACAGTGTTCACAAGTCTTTCACAACTACAAGCACTCACAGTGGGGGAAATACGCCGCGTTGTGCAATAAAATAAGCAGATACGCCACATTGTATAGCGCGAGAAGGGAGCGCAAATTGAGCCAGACGGAGGCTCCGTTGTTGTAACTGTAACAAACTGACGAGTTAACCCGTTTCACTCCATTCACAAGGCTGTGGGGCAACACACCGCCTCGGAGCCCACTTGCCAAAGGCGATCTGGCACTCTATATTACCTTATGAATATTCCCAAAAATCCTCCACCCCCCTCCTCCACCTACTGTCGCCATTTTATACATTGGCGACTTCATATAAACTGCCTTGACTACAGCACCAGATGAAAATTCAATATTCAATAGCGAGGCATAATTTCAGTAAACAACTTTGAGAGATCGCACCTCGCCAATAAATTGGGGAGGCGTTCGCGTTTTTTTTGGAAGAGTAGATGTTGTCCTTACCTCAACAGTCGGTGGGGAAAAATGGAATCCGACATTAATATATAAATGAATAATATTGGATTAGCTCCGATCGCTGCGTTTTGAGAAGAAGAGGAGGCGAGCAGGGGGTGGGAGCTCTCCTTAAGTGAACCCGGTGAACTGGCGTGAACCCGTCAGTGACCACGGCTAGGTACATTACATTACATTACCTTTCCACCCCTCTGCCACACTGTATGGAGACGGCAAAACAACTATGGTCGGCGGTGCAGGACGAGGCAGCTCCAAAAAAATTATAGCGAGTGTATTTCCTATGAACACGTGATTCGGAGCGTCATCCAAAATCCAAAAGCCCTTTCATCTAAAATTTTGGAGAGGGGCGGGGATGAGATGGGGATGTGTGTGTGTAAAGAGAGAGAGAGAGAGTGTGTGTGTGTGTGTAGAAGAAGGGTAGGAGGAGGAGGAGGAGGGGGGGTACGTATACTGAGCCCAGTGCACATTTGGGTATGTCGTTATAGGGGTAAGGCAGCGCTCTAACAGACAGATTGGGTTATACATAGCTACAATGGCGCCGCGCAGCAGCCCGAGCAGATGGATTGTATTGTGTAAATTTGGGATTTGACAGGAGTTCAGTGATCCGCCGTTTCACTCAGCTTCATCACCCAAAAGGTCCTTTTAATTAGGTCACATGTTTTTTCAATAGATGGCTGCCGTCTTTAGAACAAAAAAACCTCTTGATGGGCTACTATGAATATTAATCGTTGTGGGAATTGTCATTTAAAGCACAGGCCTATTAGCCTGTCGTCTTAAAATAGACTTTACGCACACGCCTAATAGTGGTTTTCACCAATTTACGCAGAAGCTCTGTAAAATGCAGCCTAGTTGTTCTTGTCCGTTTTTAAAGCTAAACATAAATGGACTTTTTTTTTTTCTTGAAACGAATTGTTAATGCTGTTAATGTTCTATTGTGTAGAACAGGGGCCTACAGGCTGTGACCCTCACGAGCTTGTTGGCCTTCTGTGCGTAAAAGCGCACGGAGAAAAGCGTAGAGGCACAAAACAGAAGTTTAGAAAAAAGGGTCCTAATGGGGAAAAAGTAAAAGAGCTATTGTAATATATTTTTAGAAGGATATTAAGAGAACATATCAACAAGTCATATCAAGAGAAACCAAATCTAATTGTTGTAATAATGGAGAAATAACAAATAGTAAGTAAGCTAATGTAACTCTAAAACCACTGACTACTATTGGCACATTATACTGTATGTCTACTTAAAAATATTATAATATAACATATTAAAGATGTATACTTGGCTGTATGTATGTGTAACAGGTAGCCGACTATAGCTGAATACGTACGGTGTATACAACATAAACACAACATCCTCAGTATCTGTCTAAAATATGAACATATAGGGCTACTACAGGCCTTCAGGATTTAGGAAACATGGATTTGCTCTCCCCTCCCACTTTGTCCTCACTGGGTTCAGACGTTGCCTGTAGCTGTGGCTGTATACAGTCAGGAAAAAACAAAGATTATCTATCAGGAAGATGAATCACTCGACAGAAAAAAAACTAAATCCCAGTCCGTAGTTCCGGTTTGCGGTAGTGAGACGTGTAATCACATACATGATCTAGTATAGTACCGGGATTAGAAGACGTCTGTATCAAATATGACAAAAGGTTATTTTTCTGTGATAAAGCAACACGTTTAGTGCCACATACATGCTGATACTATGGTGATGACTCCACCACACCATCAGTCATGGCATAATAGGTCTACAATAGGTGTTGCAATATACTGGTGTTGAAAATAAATAAATTAAATATTGATATCATGTTAATAATACACAAATTATTACACACATATCATGTAAATAATCCAGTGCTTCTTAAAAATACTGTATGCTCTAAAATCAGTTACAGTTAGAGTTACAGATTCTCTCCACCTCCAGACAAAAAAGAGACCAAAACGTACAGTGAGCAAAGTTAAGGATGAATTTAACTGATAGCATTCTTTTGTTTCAAAAATTTTCCATAGATATTGTGATAATATTGTTATCATGATTTCTTTATGCCACTTTCTGTTGTGCAAATCTGACACTGTCAGTCCTCTGGTGATGTTGGCAATATCTTCTTTATTGCAGGCCTGTCATTACCTGTGATGAATACAGGTTAAAGGCTCCCAAGAGGTCTCTTGATTATCTCCTAAATTAAAAACCATTCCGATTTGTTTATGGTTGTGGGTTTATTTTCTTCTGCCTGATTTTCCACATGCTGCAGATTTAGGGTTGAGGCTATGCAGCCAATTACAGAATAACGATGGGTTCGTCACCACAGGTGTCACCAAATCCACTTGATCCTCCGCACTCCTCAAGTTAAGATGGACTGTCAACAGGCCTGCACACTTTACCGCTTCGTATATCAGGACAGCTCGTCATGTAATGTAAGTACTGTAGTTAAATGTAGAATAAGTGGGACTTGCAAGTTGCTGTTTTGTAAACACACCAGAAAGATAGTTGATTGTTAAGGCGGGTTTGAGTTGGTAAAATTTCCTGAGCACAGCAAAATAATGAGAAAATGAGAAGGTATAGGCAGAGGGTGATGTCTCTGTGGATGCAGACACCACACCACACTTCTGGTGATGATAGAGAGGAGTTATTTTTATACGAGGCAATGCATTGTTTTTTTGTTTTTTGTTTTTTAAATCCTGCATCGTGTGCCTTTAAAACAAGGTGGACAGTGTTGAAATCATGGACCATTTCTTCTAGTTTGTAGTCAGTTTAAGTTAACATGCAGCATCTGCCAGAAGTGGATACTGTTGCTATGGTTACCCACCGTTTGTGCACTGGTTTACAGAGGTGGCAAACTGTTGACTGGATCTTTTCCTGGTATATCACACCTTTTCTGTGACATTAGCAGAATATCCTTGTGACGGTTGGATTCCTTGTGAAAATCCACAACACGCTGACAAAATTGTTTTTGTGATATATTTGTACACTGTGATGCATTGTGTTTTCTGGGCCTGAGTGTAGACTATCCCACGCCTGGATAGCCTGGAAACATTTTACTATATAAACCTCAACCACAATCATTACACAACATAGCTTTTTTCAGCTTTGCCAACAAACAAGGCCATTGATGAACTACCAGCTTCATACATTTAAACAGTGAGGACCACCAGCTTTTCACATCATAAAACACAAAGTGCTGCTCCTCTTGACAGCAAACAGCTTCATGAGGACTTTAGTTTCTCTTTCACTGAGCATACTGGTCTCAAGGAATTCCCACCGGCCGTGATACCAGTAAAACTCCTCAGAGTGAGAGCTCTCTGCCCTCCTCTGCTCTCTGCGGTGGTGTAACCGGATCAGGGCAGAGCAGAGGGACGTACAGGAGGCTTGTTTGCCTCCAAACGAGCCAATGAGACCGGCTTTATATTAGACTGACAGCCCGGCTCAGCGAGCCCGGAGACGCCATCCTGCTTTGACACCCGTCCGACAGCCAATACGGATCCAAGAGAGACAGGAACGGAGGGAAAAGACAAAATACGAATTTGACTTCCTGGAGGTCAAAACTTACCTGCCACCTGTGGTACGTTAGAGTGTGTTTTATGGAAAAGGGGGAGCGACATCTGTAACGATGGCTCTATCTCAGATCCTGGACGACTCACCTCTGAGGTTTGGTCCCAAACACACTGGAGACGTGAACCTGCAGGAGCTTTACAACGAGAGGCACCGGCTGGCTCTGGAGGAGCTGCTGTCGGGGGGGCTCGACAACTTTCTGGACTTTCTCAGGAAAGAAAAGATCCCCAACTTTCTGTCAGACGATGAGATCCAGCGGATCAGGAGCGCCGCCGTGCAGCCGCGGTGTGTGTCCCTGCACGGGGACGACCACCCGGCGCTGGAGCAGTCGATCAGCAGCTCCGTGGACTGCTCCTCCGTCACTTATTTCCCCGAGGTGTCGGACATAGAGCCGCCGCTGCTGGAGATGGGATGGCCCGCCTTCACCGCCGGCTCGTACCGCGGAGTCACCCGGGCCGTGGCGTACTTCCAGCCCAGCTACGGGGAGAGCATCTATGCCTGCAAAGAGGCTGCGAGGCGCATGATTAAAAGTGCCAGAGAGGTATGCACGAAGAAACCATTTAAACACATCTGCATACTGGTTTGACCAATAATTAGCTTCCATAATTCTTTATAATTTGGCAACTTGTACTATAATTTAATTTTAAAAAGCACCATCTTACAGGCGCTGCTTCTATGTTGTCAGTATTCATCTCTCATTTTGATATTTCTGAAGGGACATACTGTACAATGTCAATTTTTTTCTACTCTCCCATTATTTCACATTTTAATATTTATATTAGAGCTGCAACAATAAATCAATTAGTCCACTGAAAGATCAAGAGCAAATATTTTGATAACAGATGAATGGTCTAGGTCATTTTTTACTTTGGGCTTTTTCACAAGTTTTTGACATTTTATAGACCAAATGTTTAATTCATAAAGAAAATCGAGATGTTACATTTCAATTGTTTCCTTCACAAGACCGATTTTGATATCCAGTGTTGTGTATTGGCCGATACCAAATACCGATCTGATACTATAAAAAAAAAAAACAACAACAAAAAAAAAAAAAAGCATTTTTTTTAACAGTTATATACTATTATCATCTACATGATGTGATAGGTGGGGCTGCAACTAACAGTTGTTTTCATTGTTGATCAATCTGTTGATCATTTGGTCGATTAATCATTTAGTTGCTTGGTTCACAAAATGTCAGATATTGGTGAAAAATATCGATCCTTGTTTCCCAAAACCCAAGTTAACATCCTCAAATGTATTGCTTTGTGCAAAACCAAAACATATTCAGTTTACTGTCATAGAAATGCAAAGAAACCAGAAAATGTTCACATTAAAGTGGTTGTAATTTGAGAATTCTGACCTTTTTTTCCCACAAGAAATTGCCCAAACCAATTAATTGATTATCAGTGTAGTGTTTGATCAATTTAATAGTTGACAACTAACTGATTTTTTGTTGCAGCTCTGGTGATATGATTACAATTGACTGCTATAGTAGCCATTGTATTTTCAAGGCCACAATGATGCCATGACAGCATGGGTTTGTGTGGTGGCATCCTAAAACAGGATAATTATTTGGGCTCTTTGTCAAAATCAAAATGATATTTTATTAAATAGCCCCCTGCCACAAAATAACGAGTGTGTGTGTGTGTATGTGTGTCTGTATATACAGTCACGTATTAACACATTTTTGGAGGGAAAATCTCCTTTGTATCATCCTTAAAATACATGCCAGATTGTCCCCATGGAATTTCCTTGATCAGTCTGAAATGTAGAAGTTCAGGCGTTTGAAATCTTGATCAGAAAGAAAGTAGTGACCAAAAGGATAAAACAAACAAAAACAGAGCATGAATATTCATGCTGATGTTCATGATGGGAGCTGTCAGTCCAGCCCAGCCTACCTCTTCTTCTTTTTCTTTTTTCTTCTTTTCCTTTTTTTTTTTTTTTTTTTTTTTTTTTTTGGAAAGGAAACATACCAGCATGAAGGGAGTGTGCGGCTTCAGCAGCACCTCAGGCCTGTGTAGGGCCTGCGTGCCAGATGTGCCTTGACTTGCTTTGCTCCCCTCCATGAAAATTTGCATTCCCTCTTTCATTAGAGAGCTTTAAACACTGGATTTCCTCTCTGGTTTACATCTAAAAATGTGGTGATTTGTACACAGTGTGCTGGCAACGTTAGAAAAATATTCTCATCCCGAGTTTAACCATTAGTTCGCTTGTTCTTTTGTGATGTTGAACCGCTCACTGCGCACAGTCTTTATTGTACAAAGAAGCCACTGACTGTAACGGCACACTGTGCATCTATAACGTCACTGGTCAGCTCACAGGAACAGCCTGATCCTGTAATTCTGTAAAAATTTAACTCGCTCTTTTACACATTTTTCTAAAAATAAGTGCCCACACAGTATCATCCAAATAAGGCGGGGAACTCCTGACAAAGCTGCATGTGGATAACACCAGTTTGAAGCAATAAATCTGAGATATGTAAACATCCGTGTCTAATCCTCGACACACAACCTTTACCACAGCATGTGAAATTCCATTCTTCCTTGCGAAAAAGAGACATCTCAGCACAATCCTGAGCTCAGGAAAATGGACGCCGTCCCTACAGTGCACCTTCTTGTCTTCTGTATAAAAGTAACTTGTTTGCTGACCAAGCGTTACTGCCGATTGCCATGGTAACAGACCACAGTCAATAGAAAGCTCATCAGCACACACATTACTGTGAGTGTGTCTGACAGAGATTTGCAGCTCTGTTTGAATAAGGCCTTGCATTTGATAATAATAAAAACAGTCATGTGCGACATGTGGGAGAGCACGGCTGCGGCCCTAAAAGGAATTCTATTATATTACCTCTGTAATTTTCCACTGCAGGTGATTGCCATAGTTACAGACTCCCTGACAGACCTGGATATCTTTAAGGATCTTCAGGAGGCATGCTCCCAACGCAAAGTCCCTGTCTACATTCTGCTGGACCAGTCATGTGCTCCTGCTTTCCTCAAGATGTGCAAAAATGTTGGTGTTCGCCTGGATGACCTTCGGGTATGTGGTTGGTTCAGTCAAGCTGGGTGTGGCTCTGTGTGCACAATGCCAGCGTCAAATGGCATCAAATAAAAATTTGTCCCTTTAAGATTTGATTATGACTGGGCGGGTCTGCATTTATCTCTCACTCCTGTTCTCTCCCTCTCTCTCTTTTAATCTGTACAGCAAATGAGAGTGCGAATCATAACTGGTACAACTTATTACATGAGATCAGGAGCAAGGATTACTGGGAAAGTTCACGAGAGGTTCATGCTGATTGATGGAAACAGAGTGGCTACAGGTTCCTACAGGTAACAGCCTGCTAATCATTCTACCTTAAGTCAGATGCTACAGCTGAGTATTATGCAGCACGAAAATACCTAAAACTGCCAAATTTAATAAGCCGTGTTTCCACCCAAATAACTTTTAGCCCCAGGAACTATTTTTGAAGGAAACTAAAAGGTTTCTGTAGCAGGTTGTCTGCTTTTCCATTGCAGTCTAAAGACCAGATAAGATTAGGCCAATTAAGACCCTTTTCCATACATGTGCTAGCTTGGCTTGACTCAGTTTGACTCGGCCCGTCAGCACATCACGGCAGGGATTTGCATCTCCATTACAACAGGACTTTCCCTAGGCATACCTTTTCCTTTACTTGAAGGTGTGTCTTTTAACCGAAGACAAGCTTAGCTCAACTCAGCAAAGCTTGGCATGATAAAACTGGTAATGGAAATCCAAATCATTGCTGTGTGGTTCGACTTGATGAACAGGCATCATTACTGGTTCATTGCAAACTGGTTTGGGGCTGCACATTTTTAAAAAACGTTAGCTGAAATCAATTTAAATCTGTGATTATTCGTCCAGTTAGAAGTGTTCAGTGCTGAAAGTGGCTCCCCCAGAATTCCTTTATTTTTGGAAAGTACTACCCCCTGAGCAGAGAACTTAATTTAGACCCCGGTCCATGTGGTGGAAGGTTCCTAGTCCATGAGGAAAGTTCATGCAGTGGAAACAAGGCTCTAGACTGTAAAGTAATACATTTTCTCGTTGGTTTTGGATAATAGCACCAGTTATTTCAGTCATGCATGTTATTAAATTCCATTCTTGTGCAGGTTCAACTGGACTGATGGTAAACTAAACAGCAGCAACCTGATCGAGCTTTCTGGTCAGATAACAGAGAAATTTGACGAGGAGTTCCGGATCCTCTACGCCCAGTCTCTGCCTATAAACACTCGAGGACCTCCAAGTGTCCGAAACAGCGGCATCTACGAGCATCTGCTTATCAAACCCTCTGCCATCTCCTCGCCTCAGCTGGCCAGAGAGAGGCCTGCGGAGCTGGTGTGTCTGACCAGCACCCCCAGTCGCAATCCCCAAACCTTAGCTGTCCAGCCCACATGTGAACCCTTGATTCCAGATCTCTGTAAAACCAACCCAGTGTCAAACTCATCCACCATAGATGGGGATTGGACGGAGCAGCAACACCTGCAGGAGGAGATCCTGGCTGGTAGCACCACTTGCCGTTTCCCTGCAGATCAGCTTGCAGAGAAAGAGCCGATGATCCCCACCACTGTCACCTGTCACGCCTCCACTCAGACCAGCTGGCCAGTGATGGACAGTGACACCCAGTCTGACCTCCAGCTCTCACAACACCCTGACCTCACCACGCCAACCAGCACAGGACCAAACAGGGCCACATCTCCCAGGCAGATCTCGCCCACCCAGGCAGCTCCAGATGGCACCTTAAAGGACTGCTTCCACAAGCTGACCAAAGAGCGCCAGTACCACTACTCCACCATCCGCTCCAAGCTGGAGCACATGGTGACCGCCCTGTCCCAGAGGCGAGAGCTAGCGGATGTCACAAACATGACTCAGGGACCTGGCGCTCCCAGCAGGCAGAGGGTACACAAAGACTGTGGGCAGGAACCGAACCCCAGACTGCTTGTTGAAAGTGCGGGCATGGGCACATGGCCAAGAGCCAGATGTGTACACTAGTCTGTCTTCAGGGTTTTCAGCAATGGAGGGTAGTTAGGGGAGGAGTTGTGGCAAGTTTTCTCTGTTTCAAATAAACGGTTTTCGCTTATGGGGTAGAAATCCAGCTTTTTTCTATTTGTCTTCTGTTCTTCTGTGCCCACTTTTGTCCTGCTTTCCATGCGGTGTCCTGTCCATGTCGAAGCAATTTTTTCTGCAAAGGTAACGCAGATTTATAAATGACATTAACATCTTTCAGAAATTATTATTTTAACCAAAGACACGGTGCAATAATCATTTTTAGACCATGTCAGTTTAATGAATATCATTTGCTGAAGTGGTTAAGACTGGATAATATCTGCTGTAGAATGAGTAAAAATGCATTCAAGTGCTGTTTTGGTTGTTTAATCACATTTGGCTGCTGTAACTGCATATGAACAACATTCCAGAGAGCAGCTGGCTCTCCCTGTGCTTTGCTAATAAACAAAGTAGTATTTTGCTAGATGAGATGCTTATTTTTTGTCTTATCTAACAGTTCCTACTCATCCACCCTTTGTGTTCACTTCTAGCTCCAATCTACTTGAAATTGCAATCAAATCTTTGTGGAGAACATCTTTGAAAACATTTGTTCAGGAGTTCCAGGACACACAAGGAAGCAAACTGCTCCAAAGTGACTTAACAAAGAAAATGAGCACCTGCGCTTTGTGCACTGCAAGGCCTTTATGCAGTTAGTTGAAAGACAGCATCTGTGATACTGGCACCTCTGCTGATTATATTGCCAATCACAGTTGCTGTCCAGGGTGGATTTGGAGGAGAAACTCTGTCACAGATCATAAGCATAGATTGGAATCTTAAATGTTTGTCAGGCCACAGACCATTTATCTGATAGAGAGACGGAGCAGGGACCGCTTGCTATATATACTGCATTGAATATGTTAGGTGCGTTATAGCCTCACCCTCTGCACTTTTGCCACTGGTTTCTGGGGTGGAGGTTATGTTAGAGTCTCTTCGGATAATAACACAGCTAATTGGCCAGTATGGTTCCATAATAAGGAACAAAATAGTTCGCAATGATGACTATTTACTAGACAGTGATTTAGTTTGAGTTAGCTAGCTCAGGGGTTCTCAACCATTTGTAACTTAAAGACCACCTCTGATTGTTAAAAAAAATCCAAAGACCACCTTCCCAAATAAATGAGAAAAGAAACACAACATAAGAAAAAAAGAAGGAAAAATAAGCTCCTCTGCAATTGTGAAGGGTGTCTTGCTACAGGCTACACAAGCAGGAGCTGTATAAAGTGGTTTTGACTGAGTTGTTAATGTTGTGATGACTTTCTGTTGTGACTAAAACTTATCCTTTTTCCTTAGGAAATATACTTTTGGCTTCCAAACATCCTGGGTGCTTTGTGTTTAAGTATCTCTGAAGCTTCACTGGTTTTAGCACCTCATTTGACAGCTTTTCACCACATTCAACACACTGTGCTTCGGCTCAGCATCGCTGGCTGCCATTATGAATCCAAATTTAATGTATTCGGGATCGTATTTCTTCACCAGATGCTTTAGAGCTTTTATCGGTGCAGGATTGTGTCCTACTTGAATCTTTCAAAAACCAAACAATTTGTGTTACTGCATCTGAGGGAATGTTAGCTAGTAGCTAAAGTGGCAAAGCATGTGTGTCTCTGATGACATATTGTGATTGGTGTGGTGACAGCAAATGTAACTGGTCATTCAAATTATGCGTTTTAATTTGAAATTTTGACACCACTTCCTCCACTGCCCACTAGATGGCCCACTAGTGAGTGGCTGAGAGTGGCTGAACTAGCTCACATGACGGCACAAGAATTCGTTTTTTCCCCATTCATTTATGTATTTACTGATAGTTTGGACAATTTATATTTGCTAATATGTTGGATGCATGTTAATGTGTATTTCAGACATTATTTAATTTTTGTAAGAAAAAAAGAAAAGAATTATGAAACAATAATTTGGTGTTGTGCAGTAACTCTGAGGACCCACTAGGGGTCACAGACCCCCTGTTGAAGAGCCAGGGATTAGAGTGGATGCTATAAATGGACACTTCACACACACACACACACACACACACACACACACAGACTGCTGACTCCTTGCTGTTATATTATGTTTCTTAATAATTATCCACACACATCAACAAAATATTTTTTGGAAAAAGGAGATGGTAAAAAAAAAGGGTTAAAAAGCAACAAAGATAAATACAGATAATTTTTATGTCGCAGTGTAGCAGAAGGTTGGCATTTGTGCAAATCTCCATACTGGCAACAATCTACCTGAAATTATTCTGTAGCTCCACATAAATTGAGCCATAGATTTTACTACATGCTGCTGAGCCTGGCACAAACGCTGCTGCGGCCTTCATATCTCGCACTTGAGCTCAAAGGTCCTGCTGTGAATGATCAAAACACGTCAGTGTCTTGGCTCCGGTGACAAGTGTGCTGAGAACACCCTGAGTTATAAATGTATTACTCAGTCAGAACTTTATGTGCCTACCTTTATTGAGGCAATGAGGTGTGACTATCTGATATCAAAACGTAGAGACAGCTTCATTGACAAAGATAGAGACCTGCTGGCTGTGGGTTCAGTACATGACAGAGAGCAGAAATCAGTAGGTGATCAAAGGATTGTGTTTACACATCATGAACTGCTTCAAGCTGTAATTCACTAATGAGGTTAAGTACATTCCTTTCTGCAGTCCAGTAGTTTTCAATGGAAGGATCAAACTTTTTTTCATGTTTAAAGCAATGTTTCCATTGTATAATGAATTTAAACAAAAGAACTGAATTGCATATGATGACAAAAACAGGTCTCATTATAAACATACTTGCTTCTACAACAGCCCATATTTGAAAATAGTATTAATGAACTAACTGTTGACATAATAATTCCAGAAATACGCATTTTTAATTTTGATACTCAGTTTGGCCTACATTTAAAGCTACTACAGTGAGTTTTTATAAAACCATCTCAGTTTGTCACTGATGCCTCTATATGACCTACAGAAGTTAACAAGACCATCCACAACAAGATCAGCTATTTCTGCACAGTTATTCTAAATGACCCGCCGCTGAGTCAGATTATCCTTGAAATTAGATGAAACAAGCCTGTGTTTACATTTTCCCAAGCAAAGGTACAATGAGTAGTACACTGACCAGTTAAAAAGAAAATGGCTAATAATTTTACTTTTGATGTTACATTTTGTGGTTATTAGAGTGGACATACCCACCACTTTTGTCTACAGAAGCCACCAAAATCAACATGATATGAAAGTTCCTTGTAGAAGCTTTAATATTTATATTTTGTAAACATTTAACATCACTATGTTGTATAGTAGCGCTTGTTCTTATTGTAAATGTATCTCTCAAAATCAAGTCAGTCATTATTTTTATGGAGGCTTATTAGTCATTTATTCCAGTTGCTGAAAGTAACTTTATATTACTTTACTACTTAGTACTTTATATTATATAAGTACATGTATACAACTATTGTAGTGAAGTACAATTTTGAGGTATTTATACTTTACTAAAGTATATTAATTTTATGTGTGCGTAGCATAAATGAACTTAAAAATTTTGTTGTGCAACCCTGTGTTGCGTAATGATAATAAATTACCTTGATATTGATTATACGCTACTTCATACTACAGGGGATAGTTGATATCATGACCTCAAAAGAACGCATTACATCCGCCAACCATATCATTGATATAGTTTCACCAACAATGTTTAAATCCCTTGCTGTCACAAACATGAGCCTCTCGCCGACCAGTAGATGCATGCTTCCTTATGCATGGTGATGTGATTGGCGGATGTAGTTTGTTAGAAAGAAAATAGATCCTGCAGGAAACTGCTCACAACAAGGTCTCTGGTTTATCTTAAATAAACAGGTCATGATTCCTGGAAAGAGATATTGCTTTTCAAATGTAATATTTTGGTGTTTGAGCACCACAAGCTGAGTGCCATCTAGTTACATTAAATATGAGAAAAGGCAGACATCAAAACTCTGCAGCTCACACCAGAACTACCCAGATGGACAAATAGTGGTATAGGTGAGAGACAAAAATAAGTATTTTTCATTTTGGGGTGAACTATCCCTTTAATATTGTACCTTTTACTCCACTACACTGATCTGACATGAGATGGTTTTATGAATAAAAAATGCAACAAACGATTTAGTTGGCTGCCCATTAATCTGGCAAACACTTTTTAAATGCATTCATTATAGTAAAAGAATACTATTAGTTTCCTAAAGTAAAAAACCAACATCAACAACATTCAAAACACAAACTTATTCAGTTCATAGTGATATAAAACAGAGAAAAGCCACAGTTAAAAATCAATCAATTATCATAATAATTGCCACTAATTTTCTTTCCAATAAAATAATTGTTTTTCCTCTAATATTTTGGATTATTTCACATGAATCACCCAACTGCATATAAAGAAGTTAAACTTAACTCCACCTTGAACAGCTACAACATTTAAAATGCTGCTTAATGAATGTGTGATAATAATTAAACGGCATATAAAAATATAATGATGTTGATATTGATAGATATGCACTTTTACTGAAGAAGTATACTGAGTACCTCTTCCACAATTGTTTTATTCATTAAATAATTTACCTGCTCGTTCCTATTAGTGGCCATGCAGACGGTTTACCCAACACCAGTTAAATGTAGTTTCAGCCGTAATAGTATTGTTTGATCTTGTGTGAAAGCTAATTGTACCTTTTGCCTATTTTACAGAGGAAATGTACTAAAAGGTCATAATTAGCATGATTATAACCACTAACTATAACATATTGCACAAATTTTAAAACAAACAGTGTTATAAATGTTTTTCATTTACAAGATGCCACATTATTACCATCCACACTTAACACAGCTCCCAATTCAAACTATTACATGGCAATAAGGTAAAAACAGCGGGCCCTTCAGCGGCTCCTCCTGCGGTGTGTGCATCTCCTGCCAGGCAAACACATCAAAAGCCTCTGCATTCATTATGTAAAATGGCGCAGCTGAAGGGGAATTGATCTACAAGTAAATACAATGGTGGTAATATGTGAGAGAATGGTATTTGATTTTAATTGGCTGCTGCAAAGCAACCACTGGCTGTAATCAAGGAAGCAGTGGGGGATCCACAACACACCAGTCTGTACCTATTAGGCTCAGCTCACTGGTAAACAGAGATGCCCGTATATTCCACTTCACATGTGACAATTAAAACACTAAATCTATGATTTACTTGTTATTTGATTTTATATGAAAAAAACTCTATAGAAAGTGCCTATTTCTACTGGGATCCTGCCTGTGATGAGCATCAGCTGTAACACTAGCAGGGCTCAGCCAGCAGAGAGAGCCCTGTCCTCAGCTAAGACCTGCTCCCTGCTTTATTTTCCTCTGTGTCCTGCTTCACTCCCCTGACGGAAATGTGCTGGAACTCTGGAGGTAACAAAGGATTATTTCTTAGAATAAAACAGCACCATATCAGTGTTTTTCAACAAAAACACTACAGAATTACCATGATTTCATCAAAATTTTTAGATGCATCTGTTATAGATTCATTCATTAAACTGTAAAATGTAAATTTTGAAGTTTTGTTGTGAACATATTTGGAAAAGACAAACAGCCACTGTCTGATGTCCTCTTCAGGTCACCTATGATCCCTGGAGAATGGTTGTGGTAGAACATCTCCTGCTGCATTATGGGTAAAATCCTTGTGGATGTCAGCATGTCTGATACAAGGTGTAACATTATATCCTATCAGATATATTGTGTTAAATGCACAATATGTAAGTTCTTCCTCAAGGGTCTCTCTTGCATTTAAAACACACAAAACCAATAGTTTGATGACGCTTGGAATAATGTAAGATCAAGGGAGTTGTTGTCTTCACTGTTAGACAGCCACCATAGCCGATGTAAAACACTCACCCTCTGACATATTCGATGTATCTCGTCTTTGGCCAGAAGTTTTAGCAGGAAAACACACACATTACCTTGAGTAAATCATGGATTTCTCTGGATTTCACCAATGTTGTTAACATTTTGGTAAAGTAAGTGCACAGCTTAACAAAACATATAACATAGGACTGATGATTTTAGATTTCAACACAGTAATGTTACATATTATAGGTTTAAGGCCAAATCCAGTTAGTTGGTATGTGTTTTTTGCACAATGACAAAAATCATTTTATTATCTTTTCATTGCAGGTGTGTGGATCCAGGGACAACAATAGTGAATGTCAAAGGGATGTAAATATGAATTTATTTGCAACATCTGTAATATATTCATCACACATTCATGTTTGTATGTGTATTATGTAGTGGCTTCATCATATATTGACGATAACCATAATATTAAAAAAACGAAATACTACATTTTGTCACCATGAATAACACACATTTACTGTGCAAATAACCCAGCCTCTCTTAAACATATTGTATACTCTTGAGTAAGTTATAGTTATGATTACAGATTATCTTTCCACCTCCCTACACTATTTTGAAAGTAATTAATTTGCCAGAAATGAGACAAAACACACAATAAACAGAACTTTGCCTGATAGCATTATTTTTTCATACTTTCTATAGATATCTTGATAATATTGTTATCATGAATTATACTGGTCACGATATCTGTATAGTGAAAATCTGATTGTTGTGGCAGCCCTAATATTATGTGTTCCTCCTTCCACTGTGATATTTCGTGTACGAAATCTAGATTTGAAGGCCAGGGGCTGTGTGTAGTATGACTGCAGTATTGTACACTAACAGCCCCTCTGTCCCCTCCTAACAGCCCCTCAGCGTCCCAAAGGACAGAATAGATCAGGATGCTGCAGACAGACAGCACTCGTCATACAAGTGATTATTGGATTTGTATCCATCACTCCCTCTGTGTGTCCGGGTGTGAATGCACCGCCTCCTATCTGTGATACAAACAGTATATTTGTTATTGTGTTATATTATATTATCCTATAAACTGAACGAGCAGTCAGAGCAGTGTGTTTTCTGTCAATTGTTCAGATTTTGGCTCAGACTCCTGGAAATAACAAACATCAGGTTTGGCTTCTGACACCGACTAACAGAGTCAAACGGCTCTCCTGGTGCCGAACATAAACCTTTTAATTACTGCAAACATGGTTGATGAGTTTGAAGCTTGATTACTTGGCCTTCATTAGTCAGATTGTGAGCTATAGTGACTCCCAGAGGCGCAATTTGGCATCTCTAAACACTGCCTGCCTCTGTGTTTAGCAATTACATTTACCCTACAGTACACCCAAACAGGTGTGTGCAGCCAAATACACACACACACATTCACTGTCACACACAAACAGACTCATGTACATGTTTTATTATCAGCTCGAACAAGCAGAGCTGGACGGAGGAATTTCAGTCTGTTCTTTAATTCAGGGAAAAGAACCTGACTAAAAGAAAACATTGATAAAATGTGCTTAGTGTGCTTAGTTTGTTGAACTGCGCCTGTCATAATGATTTCGTGTTTGCTGTGCCATCTTGGCTTTGTTTTCCATCAGGGCGGGCGGCCGGTGGTTGTCACTACAGCGAGGAGGGAGCGTTCTGCCTCAGGCCACGACACACTGATAATGAATGTTCAGCTCATTGGAAAAATAAAGTGTGTGTGTCTGAATTATGTGGTCAGGATCTGGCCGTTGTTTGGGTGTGTGAGTCAGACGCAGTGACATGCGCGGACGTTTGGTTTGCACAACAGTCAGTCACTTCCTGCGTTGTAATGCTGATGCCAGGCCACAGTTAGGCTAATGCAGGTGGAAGGTATTGTTGATAGGCTCTTTGTGCTAAACTGCATGTTGAGCTTTAACGTGCTGTCCGGCAGCAGCCTTGACGCTATTTTTAGACGGGTACAGCTGCTCCTTAGCACCCACCCTTAAACCAGCCATTCACCGGAGATTTATGGCACGAGGCCCATGAGAAACAGCTGTAGTGTCTTACCACTTGCTGGTCCGAGGAGAGGAAACTGAGTTCTTTAAAGAATTATATTTATTTTGCTTAATTTGTTAATAACCATCATTAAAGGGACAGTTCACCCCAAAATTAAAAAGTCCATATTTTTCCTCTCACCTGTAGTTCTATTCATCCATTCAGAGGCCAAAGTTTTTGATGTGCGTTGCAGAGTTTTTGAGATTTCAGCTATAGAGATGTCTGCCTTCTCTTGAATATGCTGACACTAAATCACACTCAGCTTGTGGAGCTCAACGTGCCTAAAAAAATGCATTTTAAAAATTCAACAACCATGTCTCTTTCCAGAAATCATGAACGGATTACTCACAACAATCCACAGACATTGTTATGAGCAGTTTCATGTAGGAAGTACTTTCTTTCTTTCTGCATTAAAAACTACTTTTAAGTATTTGTTAATGATTATCAAATGATTTGTAAACCTTTAATAATTAGTTTGCAAACTGTCTATAAACATTATTTGGCTGGCTATTATAAAGTTGCAACTGATGATGGATGACAAAACCTTATGTAAGTAACCTGCTTATTTTAACAGAAAGCATGATCCTTTCTTAAACTCACCCAAATACAATGTATTTTTGTTGCCCAAATGTATCCATGTAGTTTTTGTGCCTGCAGTTTGAAAGTCTACCCAGACGTTGCATACTTTATCCCATTGCACTTCAAGTACAAAACAGACACTAGAGGGGTATGTTGTCTATAAACAACATTATCTGGATGGTTATTGTAAAATTGCAACTGATGTTTTCGATAAAAGTAAATTATTAATAAATACTGTGTAGTGCAGATGGGCATTATAAAGTTGTAACTGATGTTTATGAAACTTTACATAGTTTTTAAAGCATATATGAACATAATTTGAATGTCGAAGTAACTTAACTAAAGTTTAATTGATTATGACTTTACCATTTATTAATAATGGTAATTTTAAAGTGTAACCCTTATCATTTTGTTTGTCTTAATTTTGTTAAGTATTAAATGTAGTTATCAGTGGGTGGGGATGCCTCACACTGTTGAACGTTGAAACCACAAGTCTGTAGCGTCCGGTGCTGCAGCGATGAGTCAGGCTCTGGTCATAACGCCACCTGGGTCCAACACAAGTTCAACACTTGTGGTGAGCTGCTCCCCCACAGCACCATGTGTCCCAGCACGTTAGCTCAGCATATATTGCCTGACATCTGACAAAAAACAATATAGTTTGTTCCCGATGACTGCGTGTTTGCTCAGAAAAGACTCCCAGGACTTCGTGTTTTGTGCAAAAAGCACAGATTTGTCCTTTTGTTCGTTTTCTGCCTTACTGTTCCCTTGATACTGTATGTACAATCCAGCTCACCACAGACTCAGTTACATGATTATATTTGTGTAAATTGGCAGGAAACTGCTGTGGAGCTACAGTAGACATAGATACTCGCCTGCTGTTGGCTCCTTTTATGTGAGAGAGTGTGTGTGTGTATGTGTGTGTTGTTGGGGATGGGCACTAAATATGCAGCAGCTCCCTCAGCCTCACTATAGCAGCTAGAGCTTAAGTTTAGCTTATCACTGTCAGTTTGTTGTCTCCATTATTCAAAAGGACACCTTATCAGCCGAGGCGACTCGTATTAGCCCTCTCCACTGTGTGTGCCCCACACAATGATGTTCTACACTGTTCCACATTAACTCTGGTGTCTATTTCAGCAGCTCTCTATCCATTTATTGATGCATGTCTTCCATTGATCCCGCCATTGATTTGCCATGCAATCCATTACCCATCTGTCTGTTTCAGCGGGCTTTTAAATGATTCGTCAGATCGAGCTATTAAGGGAAGTAGTGGTGAAGTCCAAGGGTTGGTGATACATTCACAGTGAGAGGGGGGCTCTGTGTGTGTGTGTGTGTGTGTGTGTGTGGTTTGGGGGTTGGGTACAGGTGTTGTTGGGCATTTAGTGGTATTCCTCACAGTAATATGATATTAACACAGTGCTAATTAAGTGTGATAAATGTCATAAATATTTAATATATAGATAATTATAGAGTGAAATAATCTAAATTTAAAGTCAAACCCAAAATATATGTAGGGTAAAGAATTAAACCTTAACACTCTTTTGGTATTGACCAAAATGTTCCTGTGCACAGAGTATCAAAACATGTCAAGGGGCTCACCAATTGGTTTAAATTAATTTAATTAATGCAACTTGGTTGTTTTGTGCTCTGTTTTTTGGTAGACATATTGCTCTTATGTTCTGTATACTCCTGATATAATTATAATAGACGAATTATGAAAATCAAAACATGCACCGAAAAGCAACAACCAGTGAAAGTCAAATGTAAACTATTTTATCCTGCCACAGTTCCTGTATGTGTTTATAGAATAGAACATTTGATATCTGTGAAACGTGGCTTCTTTTGTTAAATAAAAAAGAAAATCATGTACACATTTGTCAAAGTAAGGTATCAAAAAAGAAGCGTTTTGGTATTGGTACCAAATGTCTGGTACCATAAAGGCACTAGGTCACAAACTTTCTATGGCAACTAGCATCAGTTGGAATATGACTACTGACTATGACAATATGAATACTGATTTCATTTTAATGGAAAAGTTCAACTTTTTGGAAAAATATTCTTCTTTGCTTTCTCACTGAGAGTGAGATGAGAAGATTAATATCACTCTCTTGTCTGCCTGTTTGTGTAAAGTGAGAAGCTACAGCCAGGAGACCATTATTTTAGATTAGCCAGGGGTGAGTTACAACAACAACAACAAAACTGTACTTATATTCTTATATACCTAAGTTTTTTTTAAAAGTAATATACTTTTTACTTCACTACATCTTCCATTTACCTTTGTTACACGCAGTCTTGAAACTGAAGTAAAACTGTAGTTAGCTAGCCAACATTATAGTGATGTTAATTTTTCCAATGTAGTGTTAATCTTTGATGGCATTAACTTTTAGCTAGTCGTCTGTTAGGCTATTAATTTGGTGTGCTTTAGAAAGCAGTTAACCTAATGTAATGCCAGATTCATCATTAACATTACTTTAATAATTGCAGTACATCCTAAAATATTAAAAGCAAAAGTAACCTTTACTTTGAGTAAATTATTAAGTATTTTTCAGATTTAGTTGAGTGGGTTTCTGAAATGGTAACTTTCACTTTTACATGAGTCATTTTTTCATGGGAGTAATTGACAAAAAGGCGCTAAGGGGAAACAGCTAGCCTGACTCTGTAGGTGTCTTTAAAATACACTTCTCAACACCTCTAAAGCTCTTTCATTAAAATGTTACATCTTGTAATCTGTACACAAACTAAAATATGAAAACAACTATTTGTAGTTTTACAGGGAGCTACGTGCTAAAATTACTTCTTAGCCACACTACAACTAAGATAATTGTCTCCTGGCTCAAGCTTCATACTGATTTGACAGACGAATCATTAAACTCAACAAGAAAGCGAGAAACTGTATCTCCAAAATGTTTGACTCTTCCTTCAGTTTAAATGTTTAAAGCTCATGAACACCTTTCAGAATTCAATTGGATAAACTTAAAAATGCTTGGTCATCAAGCTAAAAAAACAAGTTGTGTGTTTCTTAGTTCCTGAAAAGTTGAAAGTTGGAGGTTTTCACCTGACAACAGCGATATTTAGGAAAAAAACACGTCCTTCACCCAGCACCCTCCCTTCAAGTTCGGGAAATGTATTTTTACGGGGATTATCTTTTTACACGGAGAGAAGTGCGCTGAGATTTTTGATGTTTCATACTTTTTTTTTTGAATTACAGTCTGGCTTTTTCAGGGTAACACTTTAATCTTCCTGTAAGAACACACTTTGAGGAAACAAAGAAAATGCCACCAGCCAAACATAGATGTGGGGGGTTTCCAGATTGAGATGCAAGATGGATTCATATATATTCATGAATTCAGTCAGAAAAGTCAAACGGAAGCAGTATGATAATCTTGCAGTAATTGCATTTTTCCCTCCAACTGTTTTTGGCAGAGCTCAGAGCCACATCCTGAGACATGCGATGGGGAATGTGGTCTCAGGGAGTGTCACAGTGGTTGAACGGTGGATACACTCTGACCCTGTACCTAAGGCCAGTCAATCCACAGCGGGGTCAAGTGGTGGTTATGCCAAATCCAATGGATTCATGGGTAATGGGATGGCTATCATTAGTCCTTGGATAGTCAATTATATGTTTAATTAAGCAAGACAGACATCAGATAATTGAACTATTGACTGCTCTCTCTGAGTCACATCTGTCTTCTGATTCAGGACGGCCCAGCGTAAGTCATATCAGATTTATTTGGAGGCATGAGATCCTGTCATTAACTCCACTGATTCATTTGGTGTCCTGACCTCTGACTGAGGAACTTTTTTCGGCTCAATTTTCTGACTTTCTCTTCCAGGCCTCGGGAAATGCCATTATACACTCACAAAAAAGAAACATCCAAAAGGACCATATTTCAAACTATCAAGCTTTTTTTCATACTTGTCAGTCTGCTGGATACATGTCAGCAGCCGTCTGAAAAGTGCTGACACGGCTGCCCTCCTGTCCGGCAGCCCGCTCCCTCTGTGTGAACTTGGATTTAGCTCAAGGGTATAGCCACCCTGCTAATGTGATGTAGCTCCAAGAAGGAAACAAATTGGCCTGACGTCTCATACACTGCCTTGTCTTGATTGTGTGATGGCTTCTACTGCTAATGTGTTACGATGGGTAGACCTGCGTGGGGAGGGAGATGGGTGTGTGTGTGTGTGAGAGAGAGAGAGAGAGAGAGAGAAAGAGAGGGGAGAGGGGGGAGAGGGAGGATGGGGGAAGGGCCTCAGTCTGCAAGATCAGCACAAGTGGAATTGCATTGATTCAGTTAACTGCAGAGTTGGAGCGTGATGTGGAATTCTGTTTATCAAGGGTGGAGTTTACACGATAGGCTCCATTTTGATCTTATTTTCCCACATCGCATTCATAATCAGTCCCTGCTCTCTTACTTTCAGCTATAAATGATTAGATCATCTTTATACATACATCTTAACCCTACCTGCAGTTTCATATGAGCAATAAAATGAGCAGATATGTGATTTAAATGGCCACGTAATGCGTTTCCCAAGTGTCTTTTGTACCACAAACATAACCAGAAATGTTCGCACAGCTCAGATGTGACGATACTGGCAGATACACACTGCAAACATCATCATAATCTGTATTAATCTACGAGATCAGATGTAAACAACTGACATCATGTTCTGTAAATCACCAGGAAATGTGCTGCATATTCCAAGTAAATACCAACTTGTGTTTTATATTCAAACTTGAAGCCACTGGCCCAGAAACGACATCTGCTGAATCTTAACAAACTGCTAAATAAATCTCAAACATTGTATTAATCATAGGGAATGAAGCACAGAACTGTGGCTTTGTTACTGGCTGTTTCTTATGAATGAGGAGTGGTTGGTGGCTGAAAATACAAAGAAAAAGCAGAAAATGTTTTGTATTTACTATACTGAAAGTGCAATATAGAAAGGACATTCTTAAACTGACTGATGTTCCCATATATTTTTAACTCTGTGAGACAAAGAGACTTTATTTACCATTGCTACCATTCATTCAATTACTATTGAATAAATCAGTGTTTTATGTCACATACGTTTGGCTAATATTAAAAAAAATCTATGACAGGTGTTTCATGTATTTAAAGGAGGAATCTGCAATTTATTTATTGTAACAAATCATAAAATGATCACAATATGTCAGAGATCAAGGAAATGTGTTAAGTTGAAATACTTGCTTCTCTGACAACAACGCTACAACTGCAGTGTCCCCCTTTGTTATTTCTATTCTGAGCTGGAATAACTGTTTTTGTCTGCCCGTTAATTAGAGTTCAAATTACTGCCGAACATTCGCTGAGTGAGTAAGTGTCTATGAGTTGTAAGAGATCATTAATAATCTTTTAGGAATATGTTTATAATGGTTAAATTGAGCAATATGTTTTGGCAGTGAAACAGGGAGCCACTTAACTCCAGAGAGTCCAAAGTCCAGAGAATCCAGAGTGTGTATTTTCAGAGCAGTGTGCTTTTGTTTGCAGGATAACGGGCTTAACATAGAGGAGGCAGAGGGAAACCACTCGCCTCAACCATAGACTGTATAGTAAACAGGAGTTCAACCTATTTAATCACTATTTGGACTGCTTTACTCATTTTTACACTTGCAATTGCTACATTTTGCTCCTTTAAAAGACACCTATGTGCATGCTTCTGGGATTTAGGGTGGATACAAGCATTGTAAATTAATGAGGCTCTCTCTTAAACATACATTTAAACAGGAGATGCTGCAGATGTATATTTTCTTTTCCTCCGTTACCTCTCCTCCCCTCTCTTTCCTCTCCTCATTTCTCCGTCTAGCTGTAGGGAATTTGTCTCGAAGGGTTTATCATGACGGCCTCATATTTCCCCCCCTAGTTTGTCATTTTGCTGATCCAGACGCTTTTTCATATTTCAGTATTCTTATCATCCACTGGCAGTAAGATGATCCATTTCACTTATTTCTTAGAAGTGCGACTGTAGCCTAAGTCAATATCTACAGAATGAATTCAGTGAATGGAAGGGCTGGGCGAGGAGGGGCAGCTAGTTAGAGGTGGTGGTGGTGGTGGTGGTTATACTGGTGGCGCAGGACACTTCTTTTTTTTATCCAGAGTCAGCAAGGGTAAAATGTCAAGCATTTCTTAGGGAAGCGGCTCCATAGGATTCCATTCGAAGCTTTAATCTTAATTGAGAGCATCGCACATTGATATTCCATAGGCCTCTTTGCCCTTCGCCTCTCAGCTACTTTCATTTAGAGGACAGCCGTACTGCACTAGAGCATGGGGATTGCTTTGTCAGACAGCCAAGAGGCCAAAGGCAAGGTCAACCTCTCTTTGTAACGGTGGCTCACTATGGAGTGAAGGCATCACCTCTTTGATGCTGTCAGTACTTTCATGAAAGATTTCTGAATCTTCTTCAAGTAAAACTGAATGAAATGTATCACATTCAGAGCGTATATTGGCACATGAAGGTTTAAGTAGGACTCATACCTCAGTTTACTGTATAATCAGAGTAAAGCTAGATAGTTAGATAGTTTCACAGCTTCCTGACTTGCCACTTTATTCTTTCACAGCTCGAGGCCACACAGACTGACGATTTCATGCAGTGTGGACTAAAGGAGGACATTTGCATATAGCAGTGTGTAGCTGCCATCAGAGTCTGTTATAGTTTAAGTTTGTTTAATTTTTTTTTTTTTTTAGTTAAATAAAAGGATAATTTATGTCATAGTAAAGAAGACTTTTTTAAATAAACAAATATAATTAGGAACATGCACCTGGGAACATACGTCTAATGGGACCTCTCTGATGTTTTCAGGCCTCTGTATTTCTTTTAGAACATAGGCCACTGATGTTTCCACCCTTGTCTGTCTTGTGCCATCTTTCCCAACTGCCACCACGTCACTCGATTCTTCTTCAGTTCTTGCTCTGTGCTCCTTCTCCAGGTGTTTCTGGGTCTTCCTCTCCCCTGTTTTCCTTGTGGGTTCCATGTCAGCACTTGCTTGGTTATTGCCATTTTGTTTCTTCTCAGGGTGTGACCAATCCACCTTGACTTTCCCCTTTTCAGCTGTACTTCTGTTGTTTCTTGTTTGGTGCATTCCCACAGGTTGATGTTGTTGACTGTGTTTGGCCACTAGATTCCCAGGATGTGTCTAAGACAGTGGTTAGCGAATGACTGCAGCTTGTTGATGATGTTAGCGGTGGTCTTCCATGTTTCTGATCCATATAACTGTATGATCTTAATGCTAGAGTTGAAGATTTTGAGATTCGTCCTGTGTGAAACATTTTTGGATTTCCCGATCTTGTTTAGGATGTTGAATGCTGTTTTTGCTTTTACAAGTTTTGGTTTAGTGTCCCTCTCTGTTCCCCCATCCACAGCTATAACACTCCCTAGGTATGTGAATATATCGACCTCTTCCAGTAGCTGGTCACCAGTTGTTACAGGATTTATGCCTTTGTTGTTGATTATTATGATTTTGGTTCTTGGACCATTTATTTTGAGTCCAAGCTCAGTTGCAGTTGTTTCTGGCAGTTGGGACTTGTCTTGCATCTGCTCTTGGGTGTGTGAGAGTAGTACGATGTCAACAGCAAAGTCGAGGTCCTCAAGATGTCTTCTCAAACTCCTCTGGTGTTTCCATAGCAGAACCGATAATTCTTGTGTTGCAGTGGTCTTGGGTTATTATTGTTATGGCACTCTATGCATGCATTGCTGTGACAGGCAGAGCACCTGCCAGACTCAATGGAGGATAACTGCAATGTTTTAAATTATGTTTTACATTAAATTTCTCTATAAAGTTCATGAAGATTACAAAGACTAATTTTTCCTTTCTTACTCCCCTTGAATTAAAGCTATAATATGTAACATTTCAGCATTAAACTGTCTAAAAACTCTAGTCATGTTACATATTTTGTTGAGTTGTGTACTTACATTATGCCAAACGTTGCCAGCAATTATCAAATGTAGAGAAATCTGTAATGTATTCAAGGCAGTGGTGTGTTCCTGCTAGCTGTTGCTAGCTAGTTGCTAGTTGCTATAACTTCAGAGAAAACATGGGATTCATCAGAGAGTGAGGGTAAAAGTTGGAGCATGTGACAAAATGTTACACAAATAAATCTTTAATATTACCTCATCCATGAAGACAATAACTCCCATGACAGCCTGCTAGACCCTGTTAACATATTGTTCAATTTAACCATTATATTATATTATCTACTTTCTCTAAAAGATTATTATAAGATCATCATTAACACACACTAACTAATTCGGAATTAATAAAACCTCTAATAAACTTAAAAACAGCCAAACAATAATAAACGTTCTGGACCAGAGTGGAAATTTCAAAATGCTAGCTGTAACGTTGCTGCTGGAGAAGCCAGTATTTCAACATAGCCTGTTTCCTTAATCTCTGATGACAAATCATGATCATTTTATGATTTAATACAGTAAATATTACTGTTACGTATTTCTCCTTGAAACATATAATACACCATCCATGTAGTTTTTTATATCAGCAAATCTTATCTAATATTAATCAGATTTATTTTTAATAGTAAATAAATGGTAAATCAAGTCTATTTGTCTCATACACATCTATAATTTAGTACAGTTGATATATTATAGATTTCTCCTTTAAACTGGAAGGGAGCTATACAGTGAGAGTCCGTAGCAGCCCAAGAGATGAATCAATCATGCTTAAGATGATCTGCAATAATGTGACTTCATAGAGGAAGATATCTGTGCCTTGTTCGTGTCAGAAAACTTGGTGTTCTGTAGCTCACGATGGGTACAGTAGTATTTTCTAATCCTCAAACAAACGGTAAAGAGGACTAACTGGCCCTGTAGATGCAGCGATAAGGCCCATGTCATCGAGTAAGGTGAGGAGAGGACAAAGGTGCGGGACGGCAGCGCTCTCGCCACTCCTGTGGGAAGACTCGTCATGCCACCTTTCCAGGAGTGATGAAAACAGATGGAAATAAACACACACACACACACACACACACACACACACAGAAACCGTTTACAGATGAGTGCACAGCCCCTATCCGTGGGACTGAGGACTGAGCTCGCCTCCATTTCTCATGCTCCTGCCTGAGCCTACTGCTGACACAGATATACTGTAAAGAGATAGCAGCACTGATAGGTATGCATGCGCATGTCAAAGAAGCCCCGCGGGTAAGCAGGTCTGAAAACAAAGAGTGAGGGGATAACACACGATCCATCTGCCACACTTTTCTCATTAATCTCAAATATTTATGTGGCACTTTAAACTGATTTGGGAAGCACCACTGGAGATAACAAGTTTAAGTCTCCGCAGCAAACACAAGTGTTTCTCCTGCTGATGAAACACTGAATCAGGATTAAAAGATTAGTCCCTCAAAGATTTGTTTTACTAGCACATACTATGAATAACAGGTTCCTATGGAGGGGCCGCAGCTTCTGACAGATTTATCAGGTGATTGGGGCTTGATAAAGCTTCACAGAAGCTGCTCCTATTTCAAAGTCTTCTCCTCTGGTTGTGTGGGAAAGCCCAGCGCTCCTGCTTTCCACTCCTTCCGCCAATCAACCACAGTGGCCCTTACTACTAAACACCTCCACTGCCACTGATGATTCAACATGGTTAGCCTCCAAATCTATGAAGACAACAAAGCAACTGGACTCCTCAGCAGGACGTTGGGAAAGAAAGGGTTCACTTTATCACACAGGTCAATAAAATCTATTCTTACTAGCCAGCGATACTTTAGTCTATTCAATATATGTAACCTACTTTCTAACTTACCAGGAGCCATGAAAACATTGTTCAACGTATAATTTTTATACACATTTTCATATTTATCTAGGCCTGCAGCTAAATAAATAAAAATCTGTATATAATTTTCTAGATTAATTGATTGGTTAGTTTGTTGTTTTCATAAAGTGTCAGAAAATGGGGAAAAAAAAGGTTGATCAGTGTTTCTCAAAGCCAAAAGTAATGTCCTCAAATGCCGTGCTTTGCCTAAAGCCCAATAGTATTCAGATTTCTACCACAAAGGAGTAAAGAAACAAAACAATCTTCACATTTACGAAGCTTGAGTAAGAGAATTTGGACTTTCTGTTCTTAAAAAATGGCAGAAACAATTCATTATTTATCAAAATAGTTGGCAATTCATTTCATAATCGACTCAAGATTAATTAAATGTTGCAGAGTTCGCTATTTCACAATGTGTCATTCAGCGATTCCACAATAGATGACACAATCAGTGTCTTAAAATAATTATTGACATTAAATCACATTTATGATTGCAGTTTTATTTTAGGCAACTTTTCAAAGAAGAGCAGTTTCATTTTTTGCATGGAAAGAGGATGCACAGGGTCCACACATGAGTCAAGGCTGTTCCTCTCCTCGGGATTTAAATATAGCCCCACTCACCATTACTGCTGTCACTCACAGACTTATAGTGACCTTCTGACCTCAGCTGTACAAAAGAGACTTGAGGCTGACATACTCACTCCAAATGTTTTTCAGCACAGCAGAAAAACAGAGGCACTGACACATTTTAAGACAAGATTTATTTTCTGGGCTTTGATGTTATCAGTCTGCCGTCTGATAGGTTTCGTTTTGTCTCATTTGCCTGATTTTGTCTAAGGTGTCAATCTGTGCTCTATGAGACGGGAGGCCGACAGATAGGGGGTTCCCACAACGATTAGACGGTTGAACGTTTCTCAACACCTGATGTGCAGGCTGGGGTCAGAGTTTGTTGGCCACCTACTTGTGTTGTTGTACAGCTTGGACATGTTAGTGCTGCAGGCCGTTGCTCAGCCACGTGTGGGCGGTGTGTTCCTTCACACTGTTCACTTTCTCTTCTCTGACACTGCACTGCTGCTTTTTAAAATCATCTGCAGTTTTACATCAATGATTTCATACCAGTTATTTTGTGGCTTGTAAAGACTTATGGAATCTTTTAGCAATCAGCTGTTTCATGTCAAATTATTAGGAGACATAATATAATGTAATCCAGCATAACATCACCTCAAAATACAGCCTCAAAAATAACTTTTGAGTTGAATGAACACATCTCTGGTAGTACCAAATCACTGACCTGACTGAAGTATTTCAACAATATTAAGACAGAACTAAATTTTGTACAGGTATTCATATTCCTGAAGAAATTAATCCTACTGACTTTTCTTCTGACGCCACCATATTTGTAGTTTTGAATGAAATGCAGTTTATGGGATGGACTGCTATGACATTTTACACAAATATTTAGGTCTCCCTCAGGACCAATTGTAATATCTTTGGTGACATTTCAGTGACATGTTGAAATTTGTCACAAAAGGAAGATGGTGAACACAGTAAAGGTAATACTTGCTTAACATTAACATACTAACATGGTCATTGTGAGCATGTTACCCTGAGCATTTTTAGCCCAAAGCACTGCTATGCCTTAACAGTGCTTAGTACAGTTTCACAGAGCCGCAAGTAGGACTGTAGAAATTTTGGTCATGCTACATTACAAGTCCGGCGCGTAAGATTTTGGGGAATCTATTGGCAGAATATAGAAGAAATGATATACAACATCTGTAGGGATGTTTACCAGTGTGTAATGACAATTTTTAAAAAAGATTTTTAAAGATTATTTTTTGGGCATTTTTGTTTTTATTTGATAGGGACAGCTGAAGATATGACAGGAAATGGGGTTGCAGGTGGGAGACGAACCTGTCGCCGCTGCAGAGGACTGATAGCCTCAGTGCATGGGGCGCACGCTCTACCAGCTGTGCTACAGAGGTGCCCCACTACCATGTTTCTACAGTAGCCCAGAATGGACAAACCAAACTCTAACTCTACATAAGGCCTTTCATGTTCTTTGTGAGTTTCGCAGCTACTGTAGATTCTCCTACTCTTACTCCCAGTTGGAAGGGGAGAGTGAGGTGAGTGGTAATCATTTCGTTGCAATCTACCACCTCATCACTAGATGGCACTAAACCCTAAACACTCACTTGTCCTTTAACAATGGATCAAATGACTATGTATAAAAGAGTCCTAGTAATCAGCAACAGATAATTATCACCCAACTATGCAAATCACCTTAGCTCTATGAAGTGCTTTCGTATCTTTCAGCTGAATGTTTGGTGGTTCAGTCTTGCTGCTTCATTTGCATCATTCCCAGCAAAAAGAAAGCTCTGACTGATCAACTATACGGAGATGGTATAGAACTAAAACAGAGATAAAATGACAATGAATATTTACCTTACATCCACAAGGTGACCAATGTGGCTATATATCTGCTGGTTTTGTAAATAAGCAACTGCTAACCTTATCAACTTGAAAGAATTGTTTGGCGATTTGGAAAATACTGAAGAGAACAATGAATCACTAGTCACTGTGAGACTACCAGTCAATTCACGGAGTCTTCAGGAAGTCACTGCTTCTAGCCAAGAAACAGTCTGGCATGAAACCCCTCATAAAAGCACAACTTGTCATGTTTATACTTCAGTTTTTGTACCAATTAAACAAACAAGCTACATTGTGTAAAAGAATGAGCTTTTTAGGTTCTCATAGATGGATTTTTTTTACCTTTTGAACCCAGAAACAATGGCTGTTTTCTCCTTTTTCCAGTCTATATGCTAAGCCATGCTAACTAGCTGTAACTGGCTGTAGCTTCTCAAAGGGTCAAACTAACACTTTAAAACTGTGGGTCCCCAACTTTTTCAGATTGAGACCCAAAAGAGAAATTTGGTGTGTGATGTCAATTGCAGCTAGCAAGATAGCTTTGGCTAAACTGGCAAGTAATATTAGCTAGCTAGCAACACATTAATCACCAACAAACAGACACACAAAACAAAATTCAAATGATACTTAAACACATGACTGAATTACTTTTCCATTGCTAAAACACTCTCTTGAATGTCCCTTCTTTGCACTGGACAAATTCTTTGACTTGAATGCTTAGATTGGAGATGTCTGTCCAGTTTATTCATTTTAAAGCTGTTATTACACCGCCCCCACATTAAATACACTGAGGCACACTGAGCTTTACAAACTCTTCCGTGAATTTTTGTTTCAACATCATGCACACGATGAGTCTGAATGAATCACAGAAATCACAATCAACATTACGTTAGTGAGACAGGGCAACACATTTTCAGTTCCAGGTTCTCCAGAAGAGAGACAAGGGGGTTCGGGGACAAACAGTCCTACACACAGCATCTCGGCTGAACAGTCTAGAAAAATAAACCATGCTTTTCTTCTATTTTAATTAAGAAAACAAATTAACATATCATAGCATTGTTATGCATTTTACTCTGCCAGTTGACAGCCCAATAAAAAGTGGGCCGTTTGGAAAGTTTCCCAAGTTTGGGAGATGCTGCTTAAAAGGTAATAAACTGTCAGTGTTGCATTTACAATTTGTTTCTGCTCCCCCTAAATGGCCAAATAATTAGTTAATGCAGGTTTGATTCCATAAATTATCAACAATGTACTTAATTTAAAATATTAGTATTTATTAAAAATGTTAGTATTTATTACATGTGTTAAAGTTCATCATTTGGAAGTAAGCATGAGAGTTTTCAATTCTGTTTACAACAAAGACATGAGAAGCATGTAACTGCTGGTAGTTTGTCTTAAAAGTGAACACTGTCTTAACTCCGATGGGAAATCTTATTACGCCCTCCATAAACTTTGTTGCTTACTTGTAACCTTTCATTTAATTTTTCTGAGAAGTCAGGGTTTCTTTTTTTCAGCCGTTAAATCCCAGAACAAAGTACTTCCTGTATCTTGACCACAAAAAGAGCAAACAAGTACATGGGTTCACTGTAGTATAAAGGCCTGCATCCCCTTAAATAGATCCCTTATACACTCTGTGCTGGCCAATCACAAGCTTCTCTCCCCGACAGTCCAACCACAGCACACAGTCGGTTGTTCCTCAGTTGTTGTAGCGGAGGATTAACATCAAGCCTGATGACAAAGATGGCCAAAGAATCAAAGAATGGGTGTGTGAACACTGTCCTGCCAAGTTCTCCAGCTGCGGATACGGCTGTGCTAAAATCAGCTGAAAGGGAAAATAATATGGCTTTAAGTTGAGCGTGCCGCTTCTGAGAAACATGACGGAAGAGTTATGACACAACTGAGCTGTTAACATGACACATTAGTGGGAGAGTGACACACCCAATTCCAAAGAGGCCTGTGAGACTTCACCAGCACGTATGACACCGCTGCCATATTCTCATGTCAGCGACACCCACAGAAACTTATGAAGAGGGGTGTTGAATGGTACATGTGCAGTGACAACTGTAGTTTCAATTTCAAACCCTGTCATCTGCTCATATCTACAGGGTTTTTGCTTGACTGTGAAAAGGTTTAAAAAGTCTAAAATCCTATCATTTGAATTTTAGGCCTGAAAATGTCTTAAATGCAATTTTGACAAAACTTAAAATGTATTTAATTATGACGTTAACATTACTTTTATAAAACTGGTTATAACTTGAAACCAGCATTGCCCAGTAGCCATTCATGCAAACCGTGCACGTACTTATTTGCCAGTACATGAAATTCTTACATTGCATTTGTAATGCTCTTTAAAAAAGTCTTAAAGGCTAGGCTGCACCAACAATTAGTAATTTTTAAACCTGATTAACTTTTAACTATGCTGCACCAAACTTTGAAACTAGCTTAAAATTTAGAAAAATTAAACTTGAACCTCTCTTTAACCGTCGGTTTAGTTTTTACTCAAATTTAAATTTAATTAAATTAAATCTTTCATCAAAACTTTAATTTATTTGAACTTTGATTCAGTATTAACTTTAAGCTTACACTTAAGGAAATGTAACTTCTAAAATAACTGCCTTTTTTAGGTGTATTGAGAAAAAGGGACGGGCTCAGTCAAAGTGAGTTTAATGATGTGTCTCTTGTTTCTTTCACTCCACTTGCTAATTCAGCCAACAAGTTTTTCACAGAGGACAAATTAGAGCTTCTCTCTCAAGTCGTCATGAGTTGACTAACTATGCCACCTAATTTTTTAGCTAGCTACCAAACAGCCCAACATTAAAAAAAACTTTTTAGCCAGCAAGCGAACAATATGATGTTTTGTTTACTTTATATGTAACAGACAAACAATATGACCCAGCAAACCATGCAAACTCACATTTTGCTTAATTTTAAACCCAGATTTACTCATTTTAAACCTAGTTTTGCTAAACTCTGATTAGAACTTATCTTCTTGTTGGTGCATTCCAGACAAAAAAAATTCTTAAATTCAACCTGTTGAAACCTGCAGAAACCCTGCATCTACTTTTCTCACTCATTTTCTCACTCAAAAACTGCATCTCATTTCTTTAGGATTCCACCCAAACACAACATTATCTATCTCCTACCTACACAAACACAAAATCACAAAAATAACATGATTTCTTCACTTTCATTTCCTACCAGCAGCAAGAACTATCTATTTTCTCACCATTACTTTTCCTGCATGTGACTGTTATTTATCAGAGACATAATATGGTCCCAGTTGGCCAGACCTGCTTTCCAGGTTGTTTTAAACAGGCCAGGGTGAACACGCTGGTGTCTGGAGCAGGAGCTCACCCTCAGTCAACCATGCTTTGCCAACTCCAACTGAAAGCCACAATTATCTGCCCTATAGATAGGTGTAGGTTGTATAGAGTGGGCCGGGGGCTGGGGAAAGGGAAGAGGCTGTCAGGAGGGGAGGGGGAGAGGGGGAGAGCCTGAGTTAACCTCTGTGGCTCGTGTTTCTACTGTGCACTAATGGATGCCTGTCATCATTATGGACAGAAACAGGAGGGCGCCTGCCAGCTGCATGACCCCCATAAAACAGAGCAGGAAATCCTAGCAGGGAATGAAAGGGAAAGAGATCTCTCCTCTCCTTTTTTCTACACCTCTCTCCTCTTTAACGATCCCACTTCCACTCTCTGGCCTCTTATTTATGCTGCAAAACTGCACTGTCACTCATGAAAACAGGACAATATGCTGTGCATTTATCGTAGGAAGGAAAGTCAAGGTGTTGGGAGTTTGCTTATTGGAATGTGCGTGTTACATTATTAAAGGGACAGTTCGGATTATTTTAAGTGAGGTTCTGCAAGGTACTTATCGACAGTCAGTGAGTTACCTGCAGTAGGTCACAGTCAGAACGCCGTAGTTTGGAGAAGCAGAGAGGATTACCAGCATGGAAGCTAAGCAATTACCTGCTGTGAGCAGGGTCAGCAGCAAAAGGTATTTCAGCCACTAAAAAATTAATCAGATTTGCTATATTTAGCATATTTTCACCACTTTACTTTGGCTTCAGACTTTTTTGACAGAAAACTGCTCTTATAGAAGCCAATTATTGTAGTCTCCAAACCAACCAAACTCCATAAGCGAAATCAGTAAACTTACCTCGCAGAACATGGGATCCGCTTGTCTGCTGCTGCCTGGATCTGTCAGTTTGTTTTGTGCTATTGTGTGACTTTGTTAAATCTGAACTATCCTTTTAAAACACAAAAGTCACACAAACAAACTAAAAGATCCAGGCAGCAGTAGACCAACAACTCCTGTGTTCTGATTAAATTACTGATTTTGCCTATGGAGTTTGGTTTCTTTGGAGACTGTGATATTTGGCAGTTTCCCATTGAAGAAGGCTGTCTGATGGCAAATTAAAGCGGTGAGAATATTCTAAATATAAAAAGAATACACTTAAAATGATACATTTTTAGGTGGACCTTTTTTAATTGGCGAAAACATGTTTTGCTGCTTGACTATGGATAAGTACTTCATACAACCCTACTTAAAAAAAATACAAACTATCACTTTAAGTCTTTTTCACATGAGTTGCACAGTTCATTTACCCCTGTTGTGTATGCTAGTAAAACCCCTCTGTTTTCTACCTCTGTTAACAGGCTCAGGCTGTTTTATAATGATACTGTCACGCTGGGAGGAACCTGTATAATCATTACATACAGTAGTTCACCCTTTGCTCTGTAACCCAAAGTCCAGGGTCTGTAATGTGACAGGACTTTGTCACACTTCCATCAGTGGTGTCCACTTAAACGTGACAAGCACTTTATCAGACGTCTTCCTATCAGATCCAGGAGTTCATGCACAAACACGCTGAACACATCGTCCCCAGGAGGCCAGATTCCTTATTACAGCCAATAAGATAGCGAGACAAGCTTTATTGTAGTTCTGAGGCTACACATTAATCCACTCTGTTAAAGCCTGCAGAAACCATCATGTGATAACTTTAGTCATTACCAGTAGTACAATCATAATTACTGTAGACTCTTTGAGGATGTGGCAACAAAAAAAAAAAAAAAAAGACCTCATATTCCGAGCAGCAGCTGAGGCAATCAGAAACGAACAGAGGTGGGAAGAAACTAAGCAGAAATACTTTTTACTATAGCATTTAGCATTTGACAAGAATTATCTATTATTTTACATCACTGTGCACCACTTTCCCAACATCTAGACCAAATTCAGCCTAAACAGATCAGACAACAACACATTACAGTTCTTTGGTGTATCTATCAGTGTATGGATGACAGATGTATCAAGACAAAAACAACTTAAAAGATGTAACAAGACTAAAAGGACAGACTCGACCATGGAGAAACAACATCTAGAAAACCTGTCCACTGCCTATGAGAGGCTTTTTAACTCTGCAGGACTGAATTTTAGACCCAAAGAACTTTGAGAACCACCTTCTAATGAGGCTGAACAAAAGATTTTGGGCATCTTGTAGCGATGATTGAATTTCTGACAAAATTTTAAAAAAGCTTAATTAGACCTGAAGTGTGTTGTTGTGTTGATCATAATGTTTAAAGTTGTGTTCCTGAAATTGAAAGCTGATTTAAACACTGGAGCAACATTTATGGTCATTCATTTTCATATTTTTAAAATTTTTATTTAAAGCTCGAATAGTTTAAGTTTAGTAGTCTTTGAATTATATTAATGTGAGGTGAGGTGAGGTTCAGTTATCTTTTGTTCAGAAACAGGGTAGAAATGTCATTTAGAGGGCTACTTTTTACTTTTATACTTTAAATACATTTCAGAGCTTGTACTTTGTCACTTCTGCTTGAGTAAGTTGAATCAATACCTCTACTTTTACAAGTATTTTTTACACAAGTATCTGTACTTCTACTTGAGTGAGGTGTGTGTACTTTTGCCACTTCTGAAAAAGTATGAGACACAAATCTGACCAAAAAAGCCACATTCACATGATGTTATTAAAAATATTTGCCTCAAAGTGCACTTACACATGAATGCCTGCATTTGCATACGCATGTCTGCGTGTGTGTATGAATGCCATGTCCATGGAGACGTCTGTGTGCGTGTGTGATCGCTGCATGATTCACAGTGTCACAACTGTGCACAGAAACGACTGGACATCCTGACCGGAAACCACAGCCGCCGAAGCTGCGTTTTCCTGCGACATACAACCTAACACTCTCACAAAGAGTCACTTGACTGGACCCTCATATAGGAAGTGAAAGAGGAAGCACCTCGTCCATCCTGTCCTCCATCCCAATCTCTGCAGTGCACTCTTCACGTGAAGCTGCTCTCAGAGACGATCACCAGTGTGAGTCTTTACTCTTGCAAAACAACAGTGGAAGAAACTGGCTGAGGCTGGAAACCGCCTGCTTATTGGGGGTCAAATGTCTGGTCAGTTGACATTTAGCCGCAAGAGATTAGTGACAATCATTACAGTGAATGCAGAAATCACTGACTGATTAACAGGGTTTGTTTGAAACAAAGCAGATAAAGTAATTCTTATTTGACGGGCCATTCTCTATCTAATCTCTGATGATTTTTGTGACAGTCAGTCACAAGCTCTTCAATAAGATACTCAGTGTTTAGACAGCCAAGCTGGGCCGAATCAACACCGTCCAGAAGAGATGGGTATGATATCACAGATGGAAGTGGTGAGTGATGTTTGACTGTGGGCTCTGTTGGCCCCGGCCTTCCCTCATGGCTCGAGGCCTCTGGCTGTGTTCATTGGTGACAGTGTACGTAGCCTGGCAGCCCGCATTCCTCTGCCTCTCCCCACACAATGGTGCGTATCTGCAGCATTCCTCTGTCTGTGTCCGCTGTCTGAGACGCAGCCAGGCCTTGGCAAACCCCAGCACTCGACCAAGAGGTTGGCATCACGTTTAACTGACCCTGACGGACACATTTCGAGTGTTTGCACTGAGCACCAGCTATCTATAAGGTAGTATTCAGCAAGTAAGTGTGTCATAGTGAAAACTAAAGTGAAAGAGATATTGAATATGAGAATATGAATGTAATATTAGTCACTATCTAATAAAGAGATGTCTGCAGAAGAGGTTTTGAAATAAATTTAGGTGGTGATGATGCTTCCTGTTCAAGCTGCTTTATCATCTCCTTATGACTTTCTTTTCCATGCAATCGTTCTTTCTCTCCATCTGTTTTTAAAAAAAATGCAAGCACGTCTGTTCTAAAGCGTTTTCACTGCTCTTTATCCTTCTCCAGCTATTTTGCTTTCTCTCTCTTGTACTGATGCCACAGCCGTGCAGACACCTTTCCCTCCTGCTGACTCAGTAGCCAGCCTCAGGCGCTGTGGGCTCGGGGTGTTGGTGGCGGGGAGGAGGAGGAGGAGGAGGATCGGGGGGTGGGGGTGGAGGGTGAGGAGGGGGGTGAGCGCGAGGCTCCCACATCAGGCCCACCAGCCTATCACATGCGAGGGAAAAGAGCTGGCTAATCGTTTCTACAATGGCACCCTGCACACTGTCACACAGAACCACAAACCGCTCTCCTCGCCAAACACTTCTACTGTATTATTCCGCCGTTGCTTAGAAATCCACATGTGATGTGTGTAAGTGCGCAAAAAACATATGACAGTGAACAAAGAAAGACATTGTTTGAAAAACCACAACCACTAAAATACAAAAGTGCATGCAGTGTAAAATATATGCATGTTTACACACACATGCATACCTTGCACGTGACTTTATCAAGGATTGCACGTGCAAATGTATAGAGCTGCAACGATTAGTGGATTCATTGATTAGTTGTCAACCATCAAATAACTGCCAGTTATTTCAATAATCAATTCATTGTTTTTCAGTCATTTTTAAATAAAAATTCCATGATGTCACCTTCAAATGTGAATATTTTCTGGTTTCTTTGGTCCTCTTTGGGTTTTTGACGAAACAAAAATATTAGAGGATATCACCTTTAACTTTCAGAAACACTGACCACCATTTTTCACAGTTTTCTGACATTTTATAACATTGGACATTTTATGACCCACAAAACTAATTGATTATTCAATAAAATGATTGACATATTAATTGATGATAAAATAACTGTTAGTTTCAGCTCTACAAATGAACACTTACACTAAAGGTAGTTCAATCTAAAATACTACATAATTTTGTACATTTTTAGTTGATGTAACTAATGATTATTTTCATCATTGATTTATCCATCACTCACTTTCTCAATTAATGACTTAGTTGTTTGGTCCAAAAAGATAAAAAAAAAAAAAAAAAGTGTTTCCCAGGTGACGTCTTCAATTGTCTTATTTTATCCACAGCCCAAGGAACTACAAAATATTCACATTTAAGAAACTGGAATCAGAGATTTTGGAATCATTATCTTAAAAAAAACAACAAACTCAAAATGATTAATCAATAATCACACTAGTTAGCGATTAATTCAATAGTTGACAACCAATCCATTGCAGCAGTCATGTACAAATGACATAAAGATAAATAAAATTATATTAATTTGAAACAAACATAAATGACCAAAAATGTGATCAAACTAATTAAAATAAGAGAAATCTTTTACTGTCTGCACATCAGTCATCTGAGCAGGTTTACTATTAATGAGTACACTTTTAAAATAGGGGAAGCCTCATTTTAAATTAAACTAGGACTCTAAACACAGTCTTATGCCACATATAAGAGTCACTGATTAATGAGCCCTTCCCAATAACATTAAAATATAGAGGAGCATTATTCACTGTCATAACCATCTGGTTATTTTTTGCTACACCCTTGAAGTTCACAAACGCACTCACCTACGTCATGTTCTCCCACAGCAGCGGGTCGACCTTCGGGGATTCTAGGCCTGTTTTTCAGAAGGAAAAGTGCTTTTGCACCTGTGGCATGATTTTAGAGCCGCTTTCCCACAACAGAGCGGGGTGAGGTCAGAACTGTCAAGGGGTCACACATGAAAAGAGAACCTGGTTTCCAGGCTAATGGGTGGCACCATTAACAGAGCCACCTGCCCAGATGAACTTTCACAAAGGGTGAACAATATACAGGCATGGGGAGTAATGGACTACGTGTAATGGGATTATATCATTTGGATGCAAAAGAAAGGTAACTGTACTACATTACAGTTACAGATAAAAAAAAAAGATGTAATCAGATAACAGGTACATGTAGTAAAATTAGGATTAAGACTTAAAAATACATTTGAAAATAAAGAATGATATATTACCATGCACAATGCTCACACATTACAATACTACAGGAGTTTCACAACACCACTGTGCTCTAAGTGAAAAAAAAGTGATAATCTTATGGTTGTCAATTTATATCATGGCCTTCAAAATGCTTCACATGGTGAAAATGTTGCAATTATTTCGTCTTTAAATCCGAAAGGAGGAACAAAATCACAGTAAAATGGAAGTTCTTCCAACTATCGTCCAAGAATTCAATACCTAATTTAAAGAAATATTTAATGTTATATTGCTGATAAGACCAACTACTAACATTAGATACACAGATCAAATGCCAGCATTTACCACACAGACCAACTGTTAACAGATCAACGGCTAACAGCCAGTTAACCAGCCAACCTGCCAATTCTACGACAACTGAAAAATGTTTTAGGACTGTAGGTGGTGATGCTGGCGACCAAGAGGAGGTGTGGGTAAAAACACAAGCCTCAGAATAAGTTTACTTGAAGTCTGAATGTCAAGTGTGAATAGCATACGGTACTGAACATAGCACATTTAAAAGTGCATAATTATGGATATTAATCTAAACATGCATTTGCATGCAACATAAAACATTATATTAGACTAAACAATTTAAAATATTTTACACTGAGGTTATTCCTAAAGTAATAGAAATTAATTAAGTTACATTACTTCAATACTGTGATTAGGGATTACGTTACTGACTACATTTTTAACTGGTAATTAGTAATAGTATTGGAATATTTATTATATTTGAAAAATAATGGAGAGTGATCAAGTTACATTACTTTAATATACTTGGATTAGGTTAATGACCCTATTTTTTAAATAGGAAAATAGTGACAGTATTGGAATACCTATTATATTTTTAAAGTAACCCTCCTAACCCTGACTATGAGAAAGTGAAAAACACTTTAAGATCCTGAGCACACATGCAAGCCGTCACAGAGAGGTTATAAACTCAATTTACAATGTAACTACTTATCTCACATTATCACTGTGGCCTTGGGACTATTATGGTCATCCAAATATTATTGTAATCCTGAACTGAGAATGATCTGTGTTCAGGAAATTTGCTTGAAGGTTTCAAACTGTAACACAGCAGGGGAAAAAACAAAAACATATCAAGTGAAAAGATTCGGTGGAACAGCGTGCCGTGGTTGTTGCTTCTCTCTTCCTCTGTTAATGAATGCAGAGGTGATCTGTTTGTCTGAGGAAGAGAGCAGAGGGGAAGCCTGATTTCCACTCCATTTTATCTGTGCCCCGCAGCCCCTGCCAGTCAGCCCCCCTGTGCTTTCACATGCCGGGGTCCCACAGGAAGCAGCACTCCATGAAGGGCAAAGGTCGGGGAAGGAGAGAAAGCCACTCGTCCTTTCAGTCACCACCAAACCAACAAACACACAGCAGCACAGCAGTGACTTTTACTGCACTGCTTCCTTTGGGTGTCTGGCAAAATATACCATATGACACTTATGTAACACAATGATCAAGTAACGTGACTTCTTGAATGTGACTTTATGAGTATTTTAAATTTTTATAGGGTCATTGAGTAATTTTAGGGTCAAACTTTATGGGGGAGAGGTGTGCTTATAGTCTTAGCATCTACCCTGCAAAAAAATTAGCCAGTTTACTCTCATATTTTTATATGATTACAGCATATTCATGTACTGTACTTGGACTGCAACTGACAATTTTCATAGTTGACTAATCTGTTGTTTTCTTGCTCAACTGATTACTTGTTTGTTCAAAAAAAAAAATGTCAGAAAATTGTTAAAAATCTCAGTTAGTATTTCCCCAAAACCCAAGATGACATCCTCAAATGTCTTGCCAAAGCTATTCATAGAGAAGTAAAGAATCCAGAAAATAGTCACATTTAAGAAGAAGAAGGAAAGAATTTTGACTTTTTATTCCTTAAAAAATTACTCAAACTGATTAATCCATTATAGAAATAGTTATAGCGACCAATTTAATAGCTGACAGCTAATCAATTACTAAATTAATCATTGCAGGTCTGTACACTGACTGAAAGACTTCACTACCATAATCTTATGTTGTGTGCACCGATGTTGTGTTGGGTGTATCTTCTGTTATGACTTTGAGAATTTAAAATATTTTATTTGTATATTGCGAATATAATTATTAAAAAAATACTAGAAAAGCAAAATAAGCATAACAAATTACAATACCGTGATGAAATAGACGATTTTGCATGAGGCTGTCGGAAAGTAATAATTCATCAGCACATGAGACACAATTGTAAAAAGTCACAATAGGTTTATTGATCCATAGTAAATGAAAAACATAGTAGATGAAAAAACAATTTGCATCATTTTATATTATTTTAAAAAGAAAAGCAAATGGGGAACACGTCTGTCCAGCAGAAACAGCTTAATAAAAATAATAGAAATATCATTTCTAGCATCATTCATTCTTTTCCGTATATGTTTTTTTTTTATTTTGAGGAAGGGAGAACACAAAATATAATTTGAGCTACAAAAACTAAAAGCAAAGCAAAAGAAATCACCAAAATGAAGATTGAGCAGTAACTGAAGCAGAAGGATTAAAGTTGTGTATATATAATAATAATAAAAAGGGAATATTCTTTGATTTCAAGTATCTCCTTTCAGACAAAATACAGATATGCCTGTAGCTATAAAATAAAAACATCTCATACATGTCCTGCATGCATGCCTCATTGTAATTTTCCATTCATAACTTGTTGCCTAGCTGGATCTGTTACAATTATTTGAGTGATGCCCTTTATGTCCATCATTAATTAGAACTCTGAGGATCCATGGGACTGTTTGTCAGGTGAGCTGTCAACATAATGCCTCCCCATGGAAAACAATCAGTTCTGCAGCACACGAACAAACTCACATTAAATACTCTGGAGAGGAGGGATTGTCACTGGTGGAGCCAGTTTCGTGGTAGCAGTTTGCACCGGACAGTTTCTCACACTTGAGTTTGTACGCGTCCCTCTCCCGGATCAGTCTGTTGAGTTCGTGTTTGAGCTGCTCCACCTGTGACACCAGGCTTGTCTTTTCGTGCTCCAAGATGTGTTTCTGCTGGACGCGCTTGAAACGGCACGACTGTGCATAACCTCTGTTTTTCAGGGTCCGCCGCTTCTGCTTCAGACGCATCACCTCGTCCTTGCTGAGGCCTCTGAGGAGACGGTTCAGCTCCCTGACGGACATGGACACCAGCTGGTCGTCTGAGAAGTGGGTCTCGGCGTTGGAGCGCCTGTCGTGGCGGCTGTGCTGCTGCTGGATGTGGTGGTGGTGCGCGCCGAGGACCTGCTGGGCCTCCGGCGACTGAGGGGACGCGCAGCCCATGTCATCTTTGAGATAGGAGGGGTCCTGGCAGTGGCTGCTGGGGATGCCTTGCATGTCGGGGTGACCCGGGAGTCCCGGGTAGTGCTGCACAGGCTCGCTCAGGTGACCGTACTCGTACTCAGCCTGGAAAGGTGGCGGGTGGTGGCCGTGGGGCGCAGATGGGTGTCCCTGCTGCGCCGTGGCTCCGATCAGGGCCTCCATCGCGTCCTCGGGTGTCAGACCGAAAGCCTGAGGGTACATCTGCTGAGGGTAACCCCCGTTGTTGGGTATCCAGAACTGGTCGCCCCCGGGGTTATTTCTCTGCTCGTTTGGGTTGAGGTTTGGCGACGAGGGGACTGAGTTGCAAGGTGTGCTGCCTGGTGTGGAGGAGACAGAGTCTGGTCTCTGAAGCTGGCTGCACGGCCCGATGAAGGAGCGCTCCATCCCCTGCATCGCCTCTTTCTTCACGCCGAACTTCATCAAGTCGAAGTCGCTGACGAAATCCATGTTGGCTTTCTGCAGTCCCAAATGTGAATGCGCCTCAGCGGTCATGTTAAACAACAAGCTGGTCTCTTTAGAGAGCTCCAAATGTCCACAGCTAGTTCATGCAGTCAGTCAAAGCGCGCTCACTTTAGAAAAAAAACAGCAGTAATTCCAAACTTTGACTTCAGCTCAAGAGGAAAAAATACATGCGTGCGTAAAAGCGTCAAACTCTTTGCGGGCTGGTTTCTCTGCAGCGCGCAGCCAGTTTAGCTTCAGCAGCCTCTCACGCAGTAAAGTCCAGCGATGGCAGCGGACTGGACGCACCTCTGGGTGTTCAGCAGAAGCGCACTTTCTTCATAAAGCTGCATTGGCATGATGTCACGCCTTCCAGACTACACCTCCACGCTGCTCTCCAATGAAAACACGCTGGAGAGGACGATTTGCATAAAAGCTGCTCTGTCCACACGAGCTGTTCGTGATCATCATTTGACCAAAACCTGTAAATGCACAGCGACACGTTCCCTTCTGCAGTATGTTCTTTTCTTATATGACTTGTCCTCCATTTTACATTTAGACTTCTACAGAACTGTTTAGATATAATATGGTGTGTTTATGGGTCAAATACACCCAGACTTTTACTTTTAATATTTTCCTAACAAATTCACAGATATATGAGATCATTTTTTCCACTGCAAAACTGTATTAATATAATTTAATTTTAATTTTCTGTCTTTTTTTGTACACTTCAATATATATTTATCGCAAGTCATATCATTGTAATATTGAACAATGACATTTTCACATTTTTCATGTAGTGTTAATGTAAATGTGAGATTTCATTATTAAAGGCATAAGCCTTTCTAACACTTACGTTTAAAAAAACTTTATTGTGAGAAACTGTATCATCATGGTATTTAGATAAGCATGTTTCCTTTTTCTTTTTAAAGCAATCAAACACTGTAAACAATACCAGTGAGGTGGACCACTTCATATCAGTTAACACAGGATGAAAAACAGAACAATGCCCCAGAGCCCTCCATCTCTCCTCCCCAACTCTCAAACACCCCAGGAGTGTTACCTCACATTACACGCAGCCTTTTGGTCTTAATTTAGTTCATATTTCTGTCTGAATTTGTGGTGGTTTATACATTGTCATGACTGCCTCATTTTACTGAGGAGGCACTCATAAAAACAGTCAGTATTACAAATTTGCTCTGACTTTAGAGATAAAGTGAGAGATAAAGCAAACAAATAAACAAAAAAGGACATGTACACAACTATCCCTTTGTCCCACTCCCTATCCTTCCCAGGACTTCATTAAAATTAGACAGTTATCAATGTAACATAGAAGGGGGTGCCAAATCCTGCTGAACTGAACAAGATTGTTTGAACTGTGTAAATTGGTTTCTCTCTTGTTAAAAGAGCTTTAATATTTCTTTCAGGTATAGTTTGACAGGTGGAACCTCTGCTTTCTTCTAGAAAATTAAATTAGGTTTCTTTGCTACAGTAAGTAAAGAAGATGGCAATGGCTTAATTAGTATATGAAACATATCTGATCAAATTTGGAATATGTTATACTAAAATGAGAGAAGAAAAAACAAAGAGCAGCTTCTTCAACATGGCATTTGTCACAAAGATGTGTAAAGATCCAGTGTTATATTGTGATGTCCTGACTGTCTTTCCCTTTTCAGCTGGCTGAAGCTGAATAAGGCCCAGGACTCCTCCTGACACTGTCTCATATCCCCGTCCTCCCTCTATATGTTACATTAATGTAAAGTCTACTCACCTGACTCAGTGTGTTACATTAATGTACACCTCTTGGACTCTATCTTGCATATTGCAAATATACTTATTATTAATTATTTAATACTATATAAATTAATTAATACTGTGAACTTTGCACATTCCTTCCTTGAAATAACAGGCACATATTTTTACAATATACTTTTCATATCTTATTGTCAATTTAGAATTTTTCTTAACTTGCACTACATGCTTTTTCATCCTTTTTTTTTAATTATTATTTTCCCCTGTTATATTTATTATTTTGCACCAACATACCAAGGTAAATTCATTGCATGTGAAAACATTCTGAATAAAAAAGGGAGGCTTTCAGACAGTTAATTTGATGCTGTAGTTGTGACTGTGTTCCTTACAGTTAGTAGATAGGAGAATCCTGGCATCTTGTGGCCATCACTCTACACTGCACAGTGCTACTATCAGCATTCATTCTCAGCTCAGACGTGTGAAACATCACAGGCTGCATGAGTGCAAGAGGGAGCAATTATTTTTATGTGGCCAATAAAATGAGGCTCATATTTTACATGTAAATTAACAAACTGAGTGTTTGTTTACTCTTTGTCTGTAAGCAAAATATTCATGTTGTTGATCAGGTCTAGGGATGTTAACGATTAATGGATTAATTAACGATTAATGTATATTTTGTCTGTCACTTCTCCAGAGCTCACAGCTTTTCTCATGGGTTGGTTTGATCTGCCTTGTTAGTATACAAAATGTCAGATATCGCCTCCCATTTGACATTATTTTGTTTGGTTGAGGATTTGTTTATTATGGACAGGCAGACAAGAGCAGCTGTTTCTAACAAAAGCCTTACTGTTTTATTATTCTGTTCATATAAATTGTTTATCTTTCATGAGGTAATGTTTCACATAAGTAAAGAGCTGCTAGAATTGTTTAAATAAAACTTAAACTGTGAAAAAGATGTGCATTTTGTACATTATTCATTATTAATGGTCAAAATGCACGAATGGACAAAATTTGCAACCTTAATCAGGTCAGCTTAAAACATTTTAGAACTCATCATATCACAAAATCTTCTATCTCCTTCTGTGTTCTGTGTTTTCTCAGTTGTATTCTTCTCATTGTATTCTCACAGTCTGGGACAGCCCTTAGACTTTCCCAGCAGGTCATCCTCTGAGCTCTGACAGCCAGACAAGCGTTTGAAGACTTAACAAAGAAATCCTGAGCCCCCTGACACACAGCTCAGCCGCATCTCTGACACAGTGATCATCTCTGGCATGTTCCAGGATCTGCTGTCTGATTCTGGGACGTCACCCCAGCGGTGTCCAGAGGTGAAACAACTGCACAAGATATCAAAGGGTTAAGAGACGGTCCTGCCCTGAGGTGACCCTCTCAGGCAATGCTTTCTCCAAAGATAGTGAAAGCATCGCTGACAAGATAGAGGACTGAAGCCAAAACCAATAGACAATTCTGTCTGAGAATGTTGAGGCATTGTTTGACATTGTTTCAGTCCAGTTTAGTTGCTGGGAATAAAGGAAAAGAGGAGACAGTGTGACTGAGCAACAAGGATGGCTCAGGGACACATGTTAGGATTTATGCCAGCAGGGCGGGGTCACTGTATGTGCTATAACTTATGCTAATGATAGAATGCTAACAGCCTAAGTGCACATCACCAGCAGACACTCAGGACATATTTCACCACAAAAACACATGCAGTAAAACAGTCACGCCTCCTAAAAATGAATTTCTATGCACCAGTATGATCAATTATAATCATCACAGTCTCAAGAGCTCTTGGAAACAAGGCTTCACTTTATGTGCCTCTGAGAACAGAGACCATCATGCAGACATGGATGTCAATTTGATAAAAAGTCTGTGTGCAAACCCACCTACAAACTCCACCAATCATGCAGCTGCTTAACAGGAGACTAAGTCTGGGGCTACCCTGCAAATGGAGTTTGGTTGCTATGGAGGGAGTGGTATTTGGCTTATATACCAGAGGCTATCTATCAGAAAAGGCTGTCTAACAGTAAGAAAAGGGGGTGAAAAGATTCTAAATATAATGTACACTTCAACTAATATTGATATTCTTAAGTGGGCTTTTTTTTTGAGTGGCTAAAATATGTTTTGCTGTTGACCCTGTCCACAACAGTACATTGCTTAGCTTCCTACACCACTACTCCTGCTGCTTCACCAAACTGGGGGTAGGCTGTCTGCCATCTGCTGTTGGTAAAAAACTGACTAGAGTTGGACGATATGTTAAAACTCTCCAAATGACCGTCGTCAGGTCATCAATCAGTCGTCCCCTGTCCTGCCCTCTTGAGTCTGAGCTGGGAGATGAATTCACTATGTTAGGCACGCTGGGTACGCTCACTATGTCCAATAAACAATCTAAACTTACAAAGTGTCAAGAAATTAAATAGTCTTTCACTTATTTTCCTTTTTAAACAGAGAAACCCAACCACACACCTTCTAAATTCAAGTTTCTCTCTTTTACTGAACTGAAAGGAGCTTAATTGGCTCATTAAATCCTCAGAAAATTCACTCCATTCAAACTAGATATAAAAACGTAAAACTCAACAAAACCATCTTTGATAGTCTACCTACTCTTTCAACAACCACCAACTCTGGTTTGGTCGAATGAAATCCTTAATTCACTGCGTGAAAAGAGTGCAAAGACTCCATTTCTGCAGGCTGTTTATCTCACTCCTAACCCAGCTCAGCACACTCACAGTCCAGCGACTGGCTGTGTGCACTGAGTTGCCATTTTGCGCTGCAGATTTTGAAATGTTTGAAAATATTCATGAAGTGTTCTTTCTACTGCAGAAGCCGATCCTAAAATGAACAAACCTTTAAAAAGCAGTCACAAAATGCATCCTGCATCACAACATTCATTAACTGGCTGTAGCTGGCATAATCAGCACCATGAAGACAATTAGAAAAGGGTTATCATGTGGATATCAACAGTCATTCATTTGTTTCACTCAAAATGCTGAAATAAAGTGTGACTGCTGAAGAATAGGGAACAAGTCAAACAAACCCTATGTACTGTCAGAACAGCCAACAAGAAAACCAATGATTGTTTCAGCCTCAAGAAAGGAGAAGAGAAAACAGAAAAACATAAATTTTCAGTTTTCCTTTGGTGGATGTCCTCTGTCTGTGGTCTCCTGACAAGTCTTTGTCTCTCTCACTTGGTGTATACACAACATCTTTCCCACATGGCAGTGGGGTTCTGTGTGTTTCAGGGGCTATTTTGTAAACACAAAGGGCCATAACTAAGAGTTAGCTTCACTTACATTGTAGTCCACAGATAACAAACATGGAGCGAACAAGTAGCATTAGGAGAAAAACCATGGCCAGACAACATAAAGCTGAAGTCATGATTGCTGGAGAACAACTCAGGTATAAATGCAGAGACAGTGGACTATGAAATGCTTACAATCAGGCTTATGGGAGATTCAAGTTCTAAGGGTAGACGTATGGTTGATTTTAAGTTTTTAGTTCAGGATTGTGGCTAATTTGAATTTAATTTTAAGGTTGAGGCTTCACGATGGAAAACTGATCAAGGACCGACGCTACCACCTGCGCACATATCCCAACTGCTTTGTGGCACAGGAACTTATAGACTGGCTTGTGAGCCACAAGGAATCTCCCGATAGAGTAACAGCTGTCTGCCTCCTGCAGCACCTCATGGATAATGACATCGTTCACCACGGTAAGAAGGAAGCAACAACAAAAGTGGATACTCAAACACTTTCTGTCCAAATGAGTAAATATTACTGTATCTTTATTTACAGACTTGCTAATTTCAAAACTTATTTTAAACTTTTATTTTCCTTAGTCTGTGATAAGAGGTCGGTATTCAAAGATGCCAAGTTGCTGTACCGTTTCCGCAAGGACGACGGCACATTTCCCTTCAATACGGAGGTGAAAATCTTCATGCGAGGACAACGACTGTATGAACAGTAAGAGCTGCTGTTTGTTCTGTGCTCAGATTCTCTTGTTTGAGGAGCAGCTGACCTTGAAGTGCAATGTAAACTGCAGTCATGATGACACACACACACAACAATATGATTACTAGGTTAGGATATAATTTCACACACAGCAACACAGTAGCTCATCTCCTGTCAGATATATACTCAACAAAAACATAAACACAGCATTTTAGTTTTTGATCCCATTTTTCATGAGTTGAAGTAAAAAGACAGACTTTCTCTGTGCACTCAAAAGGTTTATTTCTCTCTACATCTACCTGGCTACATATACCATTTTTTCCCAAGAAAGCAGAGTCAGGACCGACACTACTCTGCCTCTGATTGGTTTAGACATGAGAAGCAATTGGTTAAGGTTAAGGTAATAATATAAGTGAGAAGGTGAGTGGTAAGAAGTAGGGCGGGTCATGACTTTGCCCTCATGGGAAAAAAAAAAGGTATCTGTAGACTTATGTGTAATAGCACTTGTTCAGTGCCTAATAAATGTTTTATTTAAAATAAACCAGTTAAAATGACCAGTTAAAGGAACACCTGTGCAATAATCATGTTGGTTAATCCGCATCTCTGTATGCTACACTTGTCAGGTAGATGGATGACTCTTGGCAAAGGAGCAGGGCTCACAAACACGGATTTGAACGAAATGGTGAACAAAATTAGAGAGAAATAAGCCCTCTGTGTGTACAGAAGACGTTTTAGATTTTTCACCTCAACTATTTATGCTTCTGTTGATATACTACTGGTAATTTTGTCAGTTGAAAAGTAATGTGCATGTGGCGATGCTCCTAATTTTTGTGTGTTCATGTCTGCGTCTTCAGTCTCATTGGGGAAAAGAACTCCATCTTGCAGCTAAGAGAGGAGCATGGTGTTGCATATCAGCGCTCTTTCCCTGGCTGCCAGTTGATTGACTGGCTCCTTCAGAACGGAGAGGCAGAGAGCCGGCGTCGGGGACTGGAGCTGTGCCGCGCATTGCAGGAGCATGGCATCATTCAGCACGGTGAGCGGCGTCCTCATTTGCCCTTTGATGTATGGCACCAGCAATGAGCTGGCTGTCAGTGGCTGCTAGCAATGGGTGGCCAGCTGGGACGTTTCGCAATCTAAAGCACATACACTCACCAACTCTTTGTGATACATCCCATTATTTCTGTTCCTCTGTTGTTTTGTGCTCTCTCTCTCTCTTTCCCACTCCCACCACTAGTGGCAAAGAAGCATGAGTTCTTTGACAGTGGACTGCTTTATCAGTTCTGCATCAATTTTCGCCGGCGTCGGCGCCTGTCTGAGCTGTTAAATGAAAGCGAACGTGACGATGATGAAGGCATGGCAGTGTCAACACAAGAGGACAGCCATCCTGAAAGTCCATTTGTTGTGCGCAAAAGCCGACCTCAGGGGGGCAGCAGTGCTTTTCAGTCTGGTAAAGACAAAATATCTTGCCTTTTTGTGCTTCATTCACTTTGTTGTGAATTCTAATTATTGCATATCAATTTTACTGCTAATTTAATTACAGCGCTGTCTGTAAAGGTGCCCATAGAACCTAACAGACCTGTGATGCTACACGTATCTCCCAATTTGATACTATCATGATACTTAGATGCCAATTCTATATGTATTTTGATGTAGAAGTATGGCAATTCAAAATGCCAATTTATTGAGATTTTTATTTACTCTAGATCATGGGAAAAAGGTTGAATCATCATAATGCCTGAAAGTATGAACACAGGTCATTTTAATATTACTGCAATTGTGTTGCTACCTTCTGCTAATGCGTTACTGGGAATTTCCATTATATATATTTAGCATCGAGCTAACAGACTAAGAGCTGTTCAAGTATATAAAGAAAAAAATCAATTCAGCAAATCCAAATACTGATTCAGGAAACATAAATTATGAGGGCTTGTCATTAAAAAAAATACATATACAGTTAGAGGTAAACTGAATTAGAATGAAATGACCTTTTGTGAAACATGGTGACTTGAGGGGGTATACTGATACAAGGTCACTTGGATGATTTATGACAGATTGTTAAGAGTTTTCATTGTTAAAGTATATACGTACTGTATATACTTTTTCCTCTTTTCGCTAATGCACTTGTTACAGGCAAAGAGGTCGAGAAGAATGAAGAAGAGAGGTTTTAAGAAAAGATTACTTGCTGGTGTCGACATATTGCATTCCCTGTAAGCATTTAATGTGAAAACAATAAAGACAGTTTAAAATAACAAATGTATTTACAGTGGGGTCCAGGAAAGACGTGAAACAGGTTACCAGTGGACGTCGAGGCAGCTTGAATTCCCTTCAGCTCCACTCTGAAAGTGGATTTCCATCTCTTGTTCAGCTGTCCTCAACTTCAGTGGCGAGATGCAATCCTAAATCAGGTGAGTGTCTAATTAACATTCATGTGACAAATCTTTCAAAAATGTGTATTGAGGCTTGCTTGTGTGAAGTTGGTTAATTATTAAATCTTTTAATAATTTTACAGTTCTTGAAAGAAACTTTACATGTGAAGAGTTACTGGCACCTGGAGCACCCTTCATCAAGAAAGTGTTGACGGTGAGTTACTGTAATGACTTAACCATGTCTATTTAAGAGCTAACACTTATGTCATGTGCAGGATTTAACAGCATTCAGTCAGTGTAACCTGAGCAATAATCCTACAACATCTAGAACTGGATAATTAAAGCATTTATCTGTAGGTACAAGGGACAAAACTAAACTTACTCGAGGTGAGCTTTGCCTACAGGTTTTGTGATACCAACATAAAAAAATGTCCATTTAAATCAGTTACACACTCAGGCATCTTCATAGTTCACATCAGAACAACAACTCAACACTTTCTTGAAGTCACTTTTTCATCTGGACTGATGAAGTTGTATTTGACCAAGTAAACTAAACTATATAGATACTATTTAATTTCTACATTAAGTGTAATTTATCTCACCCTCTGTCCATCCCAGGTGATAGGAGACGCCCTGGGCTGGGGCTTTGTTGTCAGAGGCATGGCTCCCTGTTATGTGCAGGCTGTTGACCCTGGGAGTCCCGCAGCAGCTGCTGGAGTTAAGGTTAGATATATGTTACACACATGGCACAGAAAGAGAAAATGCTATTAGAACCTCAACGGTATATTTGACTCTGAGACAAAAATAATACCTGTTTACTTCACGTCACATTTTCTTTAGGTACGGCAGTTTGTGTGCCAGGTGAATGGACAGTGTGTTCTCTACCTGGATTACAGGACAGTGTCCAGACTGGTGATGACAGGAACTCGCACTGTTGTACTGGAAGTTATGGAACCACTGGAATGACACAACAACTATCTTTAAGTCAAGCTCTTGTTTGAACACAATGACTAGATTTGTTGGAACTGAAATATAATAAATACAGACTCATTAAAAAATATGAGTCATAATCAGTCAGTGGTTTGTTAATTTTTAAAAGGGGGAGTGACCCAAACCCTGACCCAACTTAAGCCAAATCATATAGTAAAATCTATATCTGCAGCCATGTCTTATCTAAACTATTTTGTTACAGAGGAACAGTGGTCTGTGGGTGTATTTTCAACAGCACAGGTCCTACTAAAAGAAGAAAGAAATATTATAGTATTATAGGAATATGCTATTCCATAACTACACTTTGCTACTTGTTGCTTTGATCATGACAGTGACACTAATTTATAATGTATGTAGGCCAGTGATTTTCAAAATGGGGTCCCTGGGTACCACTGAGGGCCTCCTGGGATCCTTCCACAAAATGCAAGAAAATTGTTCAAAAATAAAAAATTGAATAATAATTATGTGGATTATTATGAAATATCATTTGTAATAATATATAAACATCATTCACCACGTCATAAGTTGTCAGTGTTGACCTGGACTGCTACCTGCCGCCTGCCAAGCAGCTGTGCTGCTTTTGAAATTTAGTGCTACCTTAAAAAATCTGACACATTTTTGGAATGGAAGAGACTTGACAAGCTGAACAACTGCCAAAACTGCAAATGCAAATGGCAATGTATGCACTAAATGTGTTCTCTGCTGTAAGACCCTCTCAAATGAGTGCTTCAAAACATCTAAACTTCAGCGTGACTTGAAACAAACACACACAAAGGCCATAAAAACAGTCCACTTTGGATTTTTAAAGATATGTTGCAAAAGGTGGGCCTGGGAATAAGATAATGCTGTTGGCGGGCTAAGGCACGTAAAAGTTTGGGAACCCCTGATGTAAGCAACAACATAGTATAGAACTGGGTATTTATACTATATAGTGGCAGGTTAAAAAAGGTCATTTTGGTCATTTTTCATCATTTGATGAAAAGGGGGGGTCATTATCAGATATATACAAGTAAATACCTTGTTTCATCTCATTGGTTGATGCAGTTGATGTGAAGATATGAGTAAAGTCTCAGCAACATTTCAGACGTAGATGAACTGAGTTTTCTTGGGTTTAACCCCCACTACGCCTCTGTTCCTAAGTGTTCATGTGCTCATTTGTGGGAAACAGATATCAGTCAATAAAGAAAGACTAGAGTTGTACTTGCGGTGTTTTCATGAACGTGCAATCCTGAACAATACATGTACAGCATTGCATTATTATAACCCAAATTAATTTTACTAACTTTTGGTCATTCAGCCACTGCCCAGCTCCCTGCTACGACTTCCGTCGTTTTGTCGCCGCCATTTTGGATTGAGAGAGTTGGCTCACTTGGAAAAGATAACGATAGCTACCGGTGCCAGCACAAGAATTGCACAGAGGACACTGTGTGGTGCTGGCAGTCTTCATGTTTGGAGAATATTGTTTTCATGAGATGTGCGCCAGTCTGACCTACCGCTCGTCCCTCCAGCTAGTCAGCAGCTGCAGCAGAGCAGATGTGACGGCTAACTAGCTAGCTTAGTAAGCTAGCTGAGCATCAGCAGCACCGGTGTTCTTTGAGGATAGCGAACAACATCATCATCGGTCTGTACGCCCCCGACCAGCCTGTTAACTTCTTTGTTAGCTCTTTATGTGGTGAAGCAAGCAGTGTACAGCTACTCCCTAGACGTATCATAAGGTGAGTGAAACACATCGACTGGTATCATCAGAGAAAATGAAGAAATAAATAACGCCAACCGGCTGTGTAACGCTAGCGTTGATGCTAAGTACAGTAGGTGACCAAGCCTGCAAGAGCGGGCAACACAGCTAATGTTGGCTAACACATAGCAACGTTACGTTAGCAACAGTGCTAACAACGTGTACTGTAAATCTCTGGTTCCAGAAATCACAGTAGACCCAGGAGAAAGACAACTCATACACCTGCTTTCTGTTTCACAGAGGTCATTTCTGGTCAAATCAGCAATCAATTGGTAATTAAAGCTATCTTGAAGCATGCCTGCTGAAACAGTTATAACGTTATTGGGCCCCTGAAGAAAGTCGTATTCATAGATAACATTGTCATGTCATGATATGTAAATAAGTTGTTGACAGTGAGTTAATGAATGGAGACACGTGTTCAAAGAGCATGTCGCCTGTTAATGAAGTCACTCTCATGATGCTGGAGATGATTGAACTGTCATGCTAAATAATATTTAAGAATTTGCTCACTGTTGTTTGGATGCAAATCAACCTACCTCGGACTAATAAGTCATTTTGTTTTCTGCTTGTCAGAAGAGATGTATCAACTTCCAGTGAATAATCTTACAAGAATCAGGAGAGCCAGGAAACAAGTGAAGAAGGCACTTGGAGACATTGGACTGGAGTTTTGCAAGGAGGCAGCAGAGGTGAATATAAACTTAAAATTAAAATGAGGCATATTTTGACTTATGCAGCCTGTAGTGTGAGTAAGTCTTTTTAATCTCTGTGACAGTATTAAAGGTCCAGTTAGAAAAGGTTTTATTAAAAATGTGAGTTAAATGTGACAACTAGATTTTATGCTGGCTCACCATAAATAAATAATTTAGATAACAAATTCTTATAAGTAGGACTTCACAATCAATTGAAATATTATCAAAACTGCTCAAATACATCATCCAATTTGCAAAAGCTTAAATTTTGTGATAAATGAAAAATGTGTGACAAAACCGCAATGTAATGAAATACTTTAGTGCTGCTGAGATGCTCTGGCCTACAAATCTTTGTTCTGCAGATGTTTGGTGCAACATCAACAACAACAAGTATCACATCATCATTTTTATTTTTTTTCCCAGTGAAAATGAAAATTATAATTCATAAATAATCATTCACTCTAATCGTGAATCATATCCCAATCGCAATATCTGAATATTTTTTTCTACTATATTGTGTAACCCTAAATATAACATAACATGTATTATAACACATATGCCTTCATCTTTTCAATTCTTTCCACAGGAGTTCAAAGAGTTTTGTCCGAATGAGCAATTTGTAAAGGGCACTCTTTGCCTTGATATCTGTGGATGGGATCCATCATACTCTAAAACACAGGTAAGAAAAAGTGCTCAAGGCATTTTCAAATGCTTCTCCGCAAATCACTATATTTGTCTTAAAGCCATTATTTTCTCTCTGATGTCTTTTAGGAATACCGATCGAAGCCATTTTGCTGCACAGAGTGCTCATTTTCTTCCAAATACTACTCAGGCTACAAGAATCACTTCCGCAATGTACACAGGAAAATCTTTGAGAGTAAAATCCTGCTCAACTGTCCATACTGCACATTCACTGCAAGCAAAAGAACATTGGAGACACATGTTAAAATATTCCACATATCCAGTTCAACACGCCAGAGCTATGGAAACTCGCAGGCAGCTGCACTGGGAAAGAAGGACAAAACATACCTTGATAGAATCAGACAGGGAGATGCTGTAGAAAAAGCAATGTACTATTGCAAAAAATGTACGTTCCGGGACACACTCTATAACGTAGTGAGAAGGCACATCTATAGGGAACATTTTCAGCATATTGTGTCACCATATCTCGGTATGGTTTCAGAATCATCTGTCAGAAATGGTGCTAGTTCTGTCAATGGCAACAACATCCTCTGTAAACGCTGTCAGTTCTCCACTCGTAGCTACGAGGCTCTAGTACAGCATGTTATAGAGTACCACGAGCGCATTGGTGCTCAAGTAACCACCATGATTGGACACGCAAATATCATCGTTTCCAAGACCCAATCCTTCCCAGTCGCATCTCAGAAGACCCCTCTGATGATTAGCAGGGGCCATACACCTAGAGCTGACCAAATAGCTCAGCCAGTAATTGGCTATTTAAAGCCAGTGGCCCCTGTTATTAAAAGTCAGTCTTCCATCACAGCCAGTCAGGTGGCTGGCAACAGCACTGTGGCTGAAAATAATTCTGCAGGTGTAAACACAGCACAGACACAGAAGTGGAAGATATGTACCGTTTGCAATGAACTTTTCCCTGAAAATCTCTATAATGCTCATTTTGAGAATGCACACAAGGCAAAGAAAGTGTGGGCACTGGCTAAGTACATCATGAAAATCCACAACTTCACCAGCAAGTGTTTGCTTTGCAACCGCTACCTACCCAGTGATACACTGCTTAACCACATGCTAATCCATGGGCTCACATGTCCACAGTGCCACTGTGCTTTCCACAATGTTGAGAAAATCATGGAGCATGCAGCTCAGGCTCATCCTGACGAATTTGTTGGACCCCCTGGTGCATCACCTCTAACCTTTGACCTCACCATCAAACAAGAGAAGTCCACTAATGTACAGCTTGTTGTTCTCACTTTCAACATGAAGGAATCTATCAATGGTCAAGATTCGCCATCGCCCTCTCAGAATAGTGTTCCACCTCTTGTCAAAGTCAGCGCTCCCAGAATGATTGAGAAGTTGAATGAACCACTTGCTGCTCGAGGTTTCCCTGCAGTGACGTCTCAAAAGAGTGAAGTTGGAAAGACTCTGTGTCCACTGTGTTTCACCATCCTCAAAGGTCCCATCTCTGATGCTTTGGCCATGCATCTGAGGGAACGACACCAAGTGCTCCAAACAATGCATCCAGTTGAAAAAAAGATGACATACAAGTGCATTCATTGCTTGGGGGTGTATACCAGCAACATGGTGGCCTCCACAATCACACTGCATCTAGTGCAGTGCAGGGCTGTTGGCAGGACCCAGGCGAGCCAAGGTTTCAAGTCTGCCTTGACTCTCAACTCCTCCGGGGCTGGTTTTCTCAAGAGGCAGCCGCCAATGCATACTGCGTCCAACCCCAAGAGGATGAAACTGAGCAAGGACGCAAAGATCTCCACAGCCGTTGGAAGTAGGTCAGAATCCGACGGCCTTGCTCTGGATCCTAGAAGCTATGAGCACAAGACGTACGAAGCCAGGAAAAACTTCCTGACTGCCTACTTCAACCGGCGACCGTACCTTACTCCTCAAGAAGAGGAGAAGCTGTCTGGAAGTCTGTGGCTGTGGAAGTCTGACATTTCAACTCACTTTGCAATCAAGCGAAAGATGTGCGAGAAACAGTGTGAGACCAGGAAAGTGGCTGTCCTGCTCGGGTTCGACATGCACGCAGTCAAGAAAGTGAAGCATAACTTGATATTTGAGGAGAGCAAGTCTGATGGCACCTCAGCGGGGAAAACTGGAGGCCTCAAGTCTGGGACTCCAAACACAGACCAAAACAAGCCATGTGAGACAGAGACACTGAACTGTACCTTAAAAGTCAGCACATGCACAGAGACCATTTCCATTGACTCAGACAGTGAGCCAGAAACAGACGATAAACCTACCGAAAATGGAAACATTGACATAAATAAACACAATGAGAATCTAAAAGCAAAGGAGCCAGCAAAGCTGATAGATGAGACAGAACCTGTGACAGACGAGACAGAACCTGTGATAGATGAGACAGAACCTATAACAGACGAGACAGAACTTGAAACGGACGAGACAGAACCTGTAGCGGACGAGACAGAACCTATAACGGACGAGACAGAACCTGTAACGGACGAGACAGAACCTGTAACGGACGAGACAGAACCTGTAACGGACGAGACAGAACCTGTAACGGACGAGACAGAACCTATAACGGACGAGACAGAACCTATAACAGACGAGACAGAACCTGTGAACTTGGACGACCCTTCTAAAGAGAAGGAGAGCACTTTGCAAGATGGGAAAGCAAATGCTTGGATGACCTTCTGTTAGTGTGCCTTGGTTAAAAAACAGTTCATTTTAAAAGGAGTGTATGAATTAAGACAAAGAAAAAACACAGTTACAAATCAAATATTTGGTCAAATGGCACTGTTCATCAAAACTCTTTAAGTCCAGATGTTTCCTCCAGATGTTACCAGTGTTGGAAAGATGGAAAAAAGTTGCATCATAGTACATAAGTATATACTGGTATATGTAAGTGACATTGTATATATTTTAGCCATTGTTCTTTGTTAGTTTCTTCATATGATCTGTGTTATTCACCTTTAAACTGTCTCAAGATTTAAGAAATTATAATGCCAACTTCCCTACTTCCATAGTTTTTGTTTTCTCAATCGTGACAAAAGAACTGTATGAATTTATCATTTCACATTTAGGAAGTGTAGGATATGCTAATTGCTTATGTACACGTTTTAATAAATATGTTTGTTTAATAAAAAACATAAGTTCTTTCCTACACCAACCACTGTCTGTGACAATTATCTTTTGTGCCAGTTCTAATGAAAACAGCCATTTTAAGCACATTATGTGCCGAATTTAATGGAGCTTTTAAATAGAGCAGCAAAATGGGTTCTTAAGAAGGTGATTTTTATGTAATGATGCATAATTTCAACAGGGAAGTAATGGCAGATAATGTTAGTCTCACTTTTTAGTTGAACCTTTTATTGGGGGTGGATACTGTTTTAATTACATTTATACCAATACTTACTGATACTACTTGCCATAATTTGCTGCAAAAAATTAGGTCATAACGTAAAGATTCAACACTTGTTACTTTTTGCATTTAGCTGAGTGTTCATAAAATATAATGAAGAGAGCCCACATTTTGAACTTCTGCCCTGTCTGTTATTTATGTAATGTTAGACAAATACAGATAGCAGTATTGTTTGTGTAGGAGCTTGTCAATATTTCAGTACTGACTGGTCAGGAGCTGATGCTGTTTTTATAGGGAGCAGTTAGAAGGTGAGACATTCATATGAAAATGTAAGTGCTTTATTATAAAAGTACATTTATGTTAAATGATGTTACACTATCAACTAAGGCTCATACATAATTGAACTTTTGATTCTCCACTGATGACCAGATTTTCTCGTTGAGCCAGAGTTTTAATTTTAACTTCAAAAACACATTCTTAAAATAAGTGTCACTTACAAGTGACACAACAGCAAAATCACTGCAAACTTTTTAAAAGCTATGAAACTGCAAAAAAATTTTTTTAAAAAAGAGGAAATACTAATACAAATTAAATTGGTATATTATCCCTCCAAATATCAAACCGGTAATTGATTGATTGAATTTGATTGCTCTCTTGTTCTGAAGGTCACTTAATGTGAGACCATGTTGATGCAGTTCTTGTTTTATTTATTTATTTGTTTGTTTAAAGTCTAAAATTTGGTTTGGATTCCATCCATCTCTTATTGTGAATATGGATTTTTTTTCACAAGAAAAAGAAGCTACTGCACAAAAACAAAACAAATAAACAAGAAATGTAGCTTCATCCTAGAACTGACCTTTTTGCCCGTTTTCCGTCTTATATCATGCTGAACATCCACCAAAAATATTCTGGTACACAAACACTGAAAACAAATGACAGGTGGTTTCTTCTCCTATTACACAGAAAGTGCGAGAATGTTCAATACCAGTTCTAAATCTTTCACTTCTTTTTGCTGGATATATTCAATGCACAATTCTAAAGGAAACTTCTTTTAATTTCTCACTAAGACAAAATCTGTCCCCAACAAGCGAGGCTTTCTGCCATTTAGCCTTGAGGATGTGAGAATACCCAGAACAAACGTACGAAGCTTCTTCCAATGAATTTCCTTTCATTTGTACGGGCCCCTCAATTTCCGCTCTCTCTCGGGTGCTAATTGGTGGAGAGGCAGCGGAAGGCGGGACTTCCGGCCGTACAGTAGCAGAATTGGCCAACCGCCAGCGTGCATCACTGTTCGGGCCACAGAGTCTGCAGCTGCAAAAATGTCCATATTGTGTCTGCATTCACAACTACAGCTTCTAGGAACTCCGTAGCTGAGCTCTGAAAGGGAAAACAACCTCTCAGCAGTCGTAAGTATATCTGTCAGTAAGAATTAGCTCATATTAAACCAGTGGCTGTAGTTCGTAGCTGTTTTTGAAACGTTTTCTTTGGAGTGTTTATAAACAGCTAGCCTAGTTAGCACCTGAAGCTAAAACTGGTATCTACGTTGTAGCTTGAGCTGTCAGCGCTGGCAGGTTGATATCTTCCCATATATTTGGCCTCAAATACATCGTGATGGTTTGATGTTATTGGATTGTAAGGCTGCTATTTAACTTATGTTTGTTAGCTCATGTTTATTGTCAAATGTGTGGTACAGTTTTTTTAAACGTCCCAGTCATCCAGTAGTTTACATTTATGTCTGTACAACTGGAAAAACGTATGAGCAGATTGTTGGAACATGTAGTGCAAATTTTACACATAATTATCGTGTGCTAATGCAGTGCAGAAATTTCTAATCAGTCTGCAGTTAACTGTTACCCAGCAATGATAATGTGACTGACAACCATGAATGCAGACTTGATGTTCACTGTGATGGATCACACAACTCAAGGAAGTTACAGGAGTCTCCGTATAGATGTTGTACCACTGCTACTGTGGTAATACCTGAAGTTCGATATAATAAGGCTATTAAAAGAAGATAACTTGTTACCATGACAAACAGCTTTAGGCACACAAAATAGGATATTTTTTATTTTTTAGATTAACACTTCACACACAGTCACAAAATACTGTCTGGTTTTGCTGCAAGCCAAATTTCAGGCAAGAAAATGAAAATTGAATAGACTTTAATGAGCACTTAGATATTGATTTTATTGGTAAGGTCAGAGATGGGCAATTATTTTTCATGAGATATTGATCAGGCAGCCATGGGTCAGACACAGATGTAATACAAGGTTCTAATAATGGCTGAACCTCTAATAATGGAGTAGTGTCATAATGTAGTAGAAATGTTCTATATAGGGCACACTAGCATGTAGATGTCAATGAGCAAATAGCTCGCTAACACAGCAGTGCACTTCTGCTGTTGGTCATCCTTCTGAATTGCCATATGAGGGAATTGTGGCCTAATTATTTTTGTTTTTAGGGTTGAAAACATATAGGGACAGTTCATCCCCAAAGCAAAAATCATATTTTTCCTCTTACCTGTAGTGTTATTTATGCATCTAGATTATTTTGGTGTGAGTTGCAGAGTTTTGGAGAAATCAGCCACAGCAAAACAATTTAGATGGATAAATAGCTCTACAGATCAGACATAAAATAGGTCTGTATATTTTGGATTTTGGGGTGAAGTTTCCCTTTTAAAGTTTTACAGTATGTCATGCATGCAGGACTGAGCAATTAATCACAAAATTATCGACATTGCAATATAGCCAAGTGCAATAACCAAATTTCAGAACCAGAATCAAATTTTGAAAAAGGAATAATGTGAGAAAACAGTTTTATATAATGATATGAGCTACTGAAATGCTGCAGAGATACCCTGGCATACAAGACTTGTTCTCCAGTGACAGAAAACATGTTTGTTTGGTACAGACCCCCAAAAATATCACATCAGCATGATTTTAATCATTTTTATCAGTCAAAATGAAAAATTGTAATGCAGAAGTGATAATTCCCACTAATCATATCGCATATCACAATTGCATTTTCAGTCAAACAATAATACCATATTGTGTACCTCTACAATGAACACAGCACTGACCTCTTTCAGAATTTAGGCCTGATAACTGTTTAATGGTGAGCAAAATGATACTGGAACCTTTCAGTGGGATGGTTATGGCCCTTAGGCAGCATTTAGCCCAGTTCTGGCCCAAGTTCTTTTAATACTATAATTAACAGATGTTCTATCATTTTAAACACCTGATATCAAGAAAGTATCAATACTTAAATACTATGACAACCTTATATCTCACAGAAGTGAATGGAAACCAATGGATGCTAAAACACAGCAGCATGGGTTACAAAATGTTTGCTTACAAGAATTAATGTCTCTTTTTCTCATTCCACTATGCCTCCAGGATGCTTCCACGAACTGCGACATAAGGCAAAGAAGCTCTGATGTGACAGCTGAGAGGCTGAGAGGAATGGCAGGAGAAACCACGGCGTCTGATTAGGCTGGCTGTGTGTCAGACATTCACAGTGTGTAAATAATGTCGTACAATAACAGAGAGCTGGTGGAGTTCTTTATAAGCTACAGACTGTCTCAGAGGAACTACCCGACCTCTCTGCTGAGGCCAGAGGATGCTGGTGGAAGGACTGAAGGAGGAGACAAGGCCAGCTCAGCCGCCACAAACGGCCTGCTGGTCAACAGCAGGAACGGGGGCAGCCAGCCGGGGACGTCTTCGTCCTCAGGTGCTGACATAGAGGCTGTTAAGGCAGCTCTTCGGGACTCGGCGGATGAGTTTGAGCTGCTCTTCACGCAAGCGTTTAGTGACCTCTCCTCGCAGCTTGACATCACTCCTGACACGGCCTACCACAGCTTTAAGAGCGTGATGGACGAGGTGTTCAAGGACGGAGTCAACTGGGGACGTATAGTGGGCCTGTTTGCCTTCGGTGGTGTGCTGTGTGTGGAGTGTGTGGAGAAGGATGCAAGCGAGCTGGTTTCCCGCATCGCAGACTGGATGACCATGTATCTGGATGAGCACATTAATCCGTGGATTGAGAGCCAAGGAGGATGGGTGAGTCAGCAGAGCTCGGACTCAACGTGCATTTATTGTGCTGTTTTTATCTAATATTGATCAGTATCTGCACCAGTACTGACTCTATTTAGTTGATAATGGCCATGAGTGACCAATACAACAGAACTTCTTTGTCACTGTTATTTTAAAATTCAGTTTCCACAATAAGTTACAGTCATTTACTAACTAACTAAACAAGTTTTAGTGCCACAGCAATGCCTGACATCATGTTCCTCTATATAAAACAGCTCTTATAGTGAGGTGTACAGGTTTTAAATGTAGGGGGGTAAAAGGTCACTACTTTTGGATCAGTACCTCCTTTGACATTTCTTGTCTGGCAGAGCCATTTGTTTGATAAGGAAACTTCAACTTGAAATGAAATAAAAGAGAGAAAAGGAGAATAAAAATGAAAATATGAGGTAAGAAATTGTGCATTTTGTATCTTATTAACTGTTACTGTTTTCAACCATCTGTCAAGGAAAATGCACAACTTTGAATGTGGAGTGAATAAGTTAGATCTGTTCATTCCTAACTGTGTCACACAATTTAACAGGAAAAAACACACTAATGGCACAAAACATGTCAAAATGTTCCCCAAAACTTCTCCTCCTGTTGACTTGTATACTCTTGCTTGATTACGTTATTTTGTGCAACTACTAAAAGGTACTGAAGTTTTCATATTATCTAGTACATCATAGATTCAAAAATGCAAGATAAGATTGAGCTTTGAACTTTCTTGTTTTACTGTTTTGCTGTTTTGTTGTTACGCTTGTTGTGCGTGTGATAGGGCTGCAACTAACAACTATTTTCATCAGTAATTAATCTGCTGATTATAATCACAATTGCCTGGAGCCCAAAGTGAGGCTTCAAATTACATATTTTGCCCAACTAATCGTCTAAACCCCAAAGACTCTCCATTTACTATTATAAATGACAAAGAAAAGCAAAATCTTGTCATTTAAGAAGCTGGAACCTGCAATTGTTTAACATATTTGCCTAAAAAGTGACTGAAACAATTAATTGATTAACAAAATAGTTAGCCGCTAATTTTCTTTTGACCAACTTTTTGTACAAGCTCTAGAATAATGTATTTTCCACTCTTACATATCATTTGCAATACCTTAGATTACAAACAATTGTATAATTATAATAATTAATAATAGAATTAGAATTGGGGAAAAGAATGACACGTGTGCACATACAGTATATGCAAGCATACATAGATACTCATGCTATATATACATAGATACATATTTAAAGTAAATAAAGATATATGTAAGCAGTGAGTACGAGGAACTTATATATTACACTGAAGACAAAATGCACACATGCAAAATGATTTTGTAGGAAACCGCCCAAAATATTTTTTCCTTTTAATTTGGATGAACAGAAAAGAAAACAATATTCCTCTCTGTTTTTGTTTGTTTTTGTCTGAATCCATTATTTTTGACTGCAGGACTGCTTTGCTGAGGTTTTCGGGCGGGACGCGGCTGCAGAGGCGAGGAGATCTCGGGAGACTCTAAGTAGGTGGCTGCTAGTTGGAGTGGCGCTGCTAATGGGAGTCATGGTCGGAGTTCTCATCGCTAAGAAACAGTGAAGGTGCCGCATCTCGTCCACAGCGGCACACTTCTGTGTCATGCCAACATAAATCAAACTAAATCATTGATGTTTACAAAAAGCCCAGTCTGCTTGTGCACTGACAGAACGTGGATTGGCTGAAGCAGTCTGTGGGAGTATACATAATATGTAGCTTGGTGAGCTGTTAAACCTCTCACCGCGCTTTGTCCTGTGTCTTTTATTTTTTTAACACACAGCAGAGATTTTCAGTTGTTACTCTCCAGACTGAAGTGCTTTAAATGAACCTGATAAGCTAAGAGACAGTGAAACAGATTCAGCTGGTTTGATGAGACTGCTTATTTTTTATTTTCTCTTTGTGCGTTATCCAAGGACCAATTTTTACTACTTAACAAACTGACAGCTGACGGAGAAGATAAGTTATATTTCCTTTTCACTGTGTAATGCTCAGCTCCTTCTGTTGGCTGTACTGGAGTTTTAGGCATGCTTAAAAAAAAATAAATATATTTATGTTTTTCGTGTGTCTTTATTTTGTTGCTTCCATGAATGGTCTGAAAAATATACACACATCTACAGCACATTGTCAAGCAAACTGTAATAGACCTTTTTCATGGCGGCCATATTGACATGAAACAGTAGGCCAAACACATAAATCTGTTAGTTAGGATATTAATTAGCGTCCCATTCCATTTAGTTTGGCAGAGCCCTTCCAGTGCACCAATATACACAATAGCAGCACCCTGATTCTGTTTGACTTGAATAGAATGAGACCTTTATCACTACCTGTGTCTACTCTACTGTACCTGCTATAAGAAAGGCTTGTTCTGCAACAAATTTCTCACAGGACTCATAGCACTGCCACATGTTCCTGTTACAATTTCTTATTTATTACACAAAGACAAGTGTCTCATTCCAGCAGATAAGTTGTAGAATGAAGTGAAATGAAATGGTAACTCAGTTTGATTATCAGAAAAACCCTGTTTCAGGTTCAGAGGAAATAGATTTGCATGTAATAAGTAAAATATTTTAACCGTAGCAGTTGCAGTGTTGTGAATCCGTTGGGAGGCACACTTGCCAACCCACCTGATTTTCCCTGGAAACTCCCATTTTTCATTGCCTTCTTCCCATTTCCTCCGAGGATCACAGTTCTCCTGTATTTCTCCCAACTCTAAAGGTCTGCTGTTTTCAATCAGACAGCCACACCAAGCCAGACTTCCTAAGAAGAGTATCTGTTTCTTAAGGAAAGTTTTTCAGGAGAGGGACATGCATTTTTTAAAATCTGCTCTGTTAGTTTTCTTTCATTTGTTTATTTTGTTCCCCTGCTCCTAAAAGAAAACTAATGATTATTAGTTTATGCTAGAGATTCATGCAAAGTGATGCTAGAGCAGCAAATTGTTCTGTATTCTCTCCAAAGTATTTAACATTAAAATGTTTGCAGTATATTTTTATTACATTCATTCTTTAAAAGTCAGCAGAATGCAGGAAAAAAAGTCTCTGAAACTGAATTTTTTTGGTATTGAAATCTTCCTCTCAAGGTTGTCAAGTATGTTGGGAGATAAAACACACGGTGAAGATCGTCTGATCCTTTATTTCATGGATTCATTCATATTCAGCAGGAATGCATGGTATGGATTTTTTCATCCATTACCAGTAATTACCTGCTTCTCATGGCCAACAAAGTTAAGAAAACTGAAACTGATAACTGATACACATTTTTGTATTTTAAACAGATCTTCACATAACTTATCCTTGAAAAAGCAGGGTTTGTAAAGTGCTTAGATGATGTTGTCTATGGATTTTTGAATGAAGTGCTTGAAATTACTGTAAATTGTGATTGTGTTACTTTCACAATAGCTTAAATCAGAGAATTTGGACATTTCTTTAAAAAAAAGACTTGACTCATCAATTAATTAATCCTGTCAGAATCTCGTCCATGTGCTCCACGCGTTTGGATGTATTTTCAAGTCTTTCCTGTAACCATTTTTTTTATTATTGATTGAACTGTCATTCATTTTCTGGATCAATCAATTCCTTGTGTGGTCCATAAAACCTTCACCAGAAAAAAATGTTCATCAGTGTTTCCCGAAGCCCAAATCAGAGAGGATTTAAAAAAACAAAAAAACAAAAAAAAAACAAAAACATATTCACATTTAAAAAGCCGAAATTAGAGAATGATATCTTTTTTTAGTTAAAAAATTACTCACACTGACTAATCAATTATCGAAATAGCTGGTGATTAATTATAAGCTTTATTAATATTTGATTAATTGATTAGTTGTTACAGCTCTAATAAGATGCCAAGTCTACTTACAGACAGGTGTCACATTTTGAAAGATGAAACTTTGTTTTCCTTTAGTTTGTCTCCCTTCTGTAGAATTATGTAATGAAATATAATTTTGGTTGTGTATAGCACAGTAACATCCGATTTAAACAGTTTGAGCCCGCATATGTAAATAAATATGCCATTTACCACAGCTGTAAATGTGTAGGACCCCTGTGACGGTGAGAAAGTCTGAGATGTAGAGAGCAAAGATTTAATGTTCATCACAGTTCATCACAAACTTTACAAATATCTTTTGATTTTTATAGAGCATTTTGCCTAAAAATTCAAATTAAATGCTTTGATATAATCTGCAATTGCATCATATGATTACAGTCAATATTTATAGAGTATAATTTATTTACCAGACTAGTAAAAAATACTATAAATTCCCTCTTACGCCCCCAACATTTATTGCGCATCTAATCTTCAGCTTAAATAAAAAGAGCAATGCCTACACACTGACTCCAGCCAACCACAAACTTTTTGTTTCAGGTTTTTATGGCTTTATTGATAGAACAGCTGAAGATATGACAAGGAAGGGGGAGTGAAAGTCTGGAGAGACGGTGGTTATCAAGCACAGATACAGTAGTCTACAGGACTAATAGGCTATGAGGTACATCAAAAGAGCTTGTATTTAATGAGTTGAACACCATTCATATACATCATATTCTTTCTCTTAACATACATGTATATTATTGTCCAGACTATACACAAAGTTACACACAAAATACATCTAAATTTGCAGAATGTCTTTGTTTCTTCTTCTTGATTCAGTCCTCTCTGTGTCATAGTCTAATGTGCAAAGCCTTCCTCAATTCATATTTTGTTCAGCTCCTTCATATTATGCATCAGCAGTGTACATGACAATACACACATACACACATACACATAAATGCTGTTATCTCACGACTGCAGTGTTCAGGGTTTTACATCCTGTGGCAGTTGGGGGGTAAAACTGAAGCGGCAGTGTTTAGTTTTACCTTTAGAGGGCGCTCATGCACCACATGTTTTAAAAGGAGTATGCTACATTGGACATCAGGCTGTGGTAGCTGCATTTGGTCAGAAGTTATTCTTCTTCATCAGTGTAACAGTGTAATGTTGACTTGTTCTGAAGTGCGTCTGTTTACTCCTCCAGGAGGGCTGTTGTTTGAAATTATGCCGAATCAAAACATATAATCTATTATAGAGTTTCCCAGACTTTTGATGGTAAAGCAGTTCATAATCGGATCACTTGCCTCCTGGTTACATTAATGAAACTAGTGTCATTGTACAACCCTGCAGGATAACACAGGATGAATGGGTAGAGACAAATGCTGAGAGAAGAGGGCCACTAACGGATGGCGTTGTGAGCAGGCCTGTGGTTGCTAATCTATCCCCGGCATTTGTTGCCATTTCCCCAGAGCAGAGCTGGCAGCCCTGCAGATAAACAGCAGATAGAGACAGTTAAGGAAAAGAGTATAAATTATGGATGCACTTGCCAAATCGTCTTAATTTTTTAATATTTCTTTTTTTTTTTTCATCTGATTATTTGTCTCCTGTTTGTTTTACTACTTCTGATCATCCCAGAGGAGGAAAACAATGTGGATTTTAAAGACTCATTTGATTTAGAGGGATTTAGCATCAACTTTGGGTGAATATGGTAAATGATTCAAATAAAAAAAAAAAAAAAAACCCTCGTCTCACTTCACAGGCCATTGCATTCCCACCATCAAGGTCGAATCAGGCAAGTTATGCTTAACAATGGTTGACTGATAATGAAATTAAGCTGCGCTCAGAAGAAACAGCTATTTTAAAGTAACAAAATGCTAATAATCAATATGTCTGCTCCCGAGTTAATCCCCAAAACACTCAGGGGTGATGACTGTGTGCGTTCTGCAGTGTCATGAGTGGGTGGTGTGCCCAGATGTTCACAGGGCCCTGCTCGCTAAGCTGAAACCAAAATGCTTAAATGAAAGTCTTTCTCCCTCATGTCTGCAGTGAAGCGTGTGCAAATGTGCTGTGGGAACATACACACGGCGTGTGTGTGTTCATTTATAGATTTGTCTCAAGTGAAGCGTTGTGCGTGTGCCCTCAGATTATGAAACACTGACCTCGAGCATGATATATTGACTCTGACACCATGAGTGAACTCTTTTGAGCAAACAAATCGGAGTCCATCTGCCTACAGCGGAGCCTTCAGACGACACAGATGGCATATTTATTTTGTTTGTCAGAAGTCTTTCTGGTGTCACGTCTAATAGCGTACATGGTGCTCCTCACTGAGTAACTGACAGGGAGGGTGAAAGTGGCGGTGCCAGCAGCAGGTGGATGGTTTGGGGTCTGTGGCCTCAGTGATAACATATCAGTCATCATCCAGTCCTGAGAGAGCAAACCCAGCCCTGCTGCTGCTCAGCATACAGAAACTGCACATATACACATACACACACACACACACACACACACACACATACATACCACTGCACTGCTGCCTGAATGATATAACCGACACTGAATTTAATGTGTTGCATTCAAGGATTTTCAGTTGTCCTTTGCTGCAGAATTCTGTCAATGAATTTTCTATAAATAGTTAATAAATAGTCTTCCTAATCTGATCTAATCTAATCTAATCTAATCAGTTACGTGTTTGCGGTCACAAGTATGATCAATTTGAAATAGGTTCATTAAATGGTATCAACTGGATATAAACAATCAAAGTAGCCTAGAAGCCTAATTTAATGTATGCTATGTATACACCATTCATTTCCAAAGACGGGGTCGGGACCATCAGGTGGGATTTTATTTGGGTAGCTAAATAAATAAAAGACTATGGAAGAAATTCTACACATTTAAAAATTTTAATTTGTATATTGTTTTACTGATGACAGAAAAAAAGGGAGCTTATTTTGTCTCATTTATGAAGGACGCTACATTGTTTTATACTGTTTTCCTGATGAGAGGAAATAAAAACAAGGAGATGTCCTGTTAACTTAGCTTGAATTCATTTATTTCTCACTTATAAAATATTTAATGTGTGTGTATGTTTTCAATAACATGTGTCAAGATCAGTGTTGGGAAAGTTACTCATGAAGTGTAATGAGTTACTTTTTACTTATTACTCCTTTAAAAAGTAATAAAATTACTTTACTTATTACTTGGTCTCAAAAGTAATTAGTTACATCACTCATTATAGTACTTTATTACTTTTATATTTTGCTGGGCTTTAAATTAGATTCCATCACCACATATTCTCTCTCATGGAGCCAAACAAACTCAAAATAATAACGACACTTACACTTGTGGAAAGTACACTTCTCTCCCCCTCTCTCAGCCTTTATCATTCGTTTTGCTTTTTGACCAGCAGCTGACAGGACCGATCGCACATACATGTCATCATAAGATCATAACTCTAAACATCAAACTGAAAGTTGTTTGGATTAGTAACTGTAATGTAATTACTATTTAGGAAATTGTAATCCCTTACACTACTTGTTACTGGAAAGAACTTTTTTTCTTTTCTGGAAACATTTACTGAATGTTCCTGGACAAAGTTCCCTGAATGTTGAAATCATTTCTGACATAACACCAATCTTTTTGTTACATTCCCAGAATGTTTTGGGAAGGTGAATGTTCCAGGAAGATTATTTGAACGCTTCCCCTTAACATTTCCTGGATGTTAAAAACAGCAGCTCTTTTCTGACGTGAAAACCGATGTCATCACTGCATTATTGTAACACTATTGTGAGGTTAGCTGGATGTTCCAAGAAGGTTGTGTGAACGTTTCCCCCGAACAGCCTCTTGAAGTTCCAATTCTAAGTGTGCCATGCATAAAACTAACCTTTGGTAACATTTTAAAAATGTTTGGGAAGATGAAGAACATTGTGGTTACGTTACCTCGTGGTTTTATTAAAATGCTTTTGGAACATTAAACTGAACAAAATCAGTTGCACAATATTTTTAAACATTTGCGGATAGTTGCCTAAAAGGGGATTAGCAAATATAAACCTGTAAGGAATGTTACAGGAATGTCATGGGAGTGTTTTGCGTTAGCTGGGTTAGACCTGTCACAATAATTACGTTATCAATATATGGACGTGACCTAAAGCCTCAGTATTTCCCCTTTACATTCCAACATTTCAACCGACATGAAGACAGAAGAAACAGCAGGATTCTCTCTACATTATAAGACTTGAGAAGATACATCTTTGGTAGCAAAACCCAAGAGTTGATTTTATTCATTGTTTTGGATAATGACACCAGTATATGTTAACTGATGTCCCCGTCCTGTTAGTGCTTCAAACAGACGGCTTTCGTCGTTCTCACTCAATTTTAATCTTTTTACTATCATGTTGCATGTCATGACAAGGTTCCCTGTCGACTCTGACCTTTTGCACTCAAGCATGAAAGTGTAAATTCTATGCATGAAAAAAAAAATCCCCTTTATGAGAATGAAGTGATGAGTAATAGCAAACAAACATGACCCTGTGTTTTTCAACTTGAAGCCCAGTCATCCACTGGCAGCGCCGCTCTAAATATAAAAGGCTGCTGTTAAGTGTTGCACTTTAGTAGAATGTTTGTCACTTCTGCAGAATGGAGAATTTGCATACATGCACAATTACAGTGTCAGAGTGGAGCGCTGCCTCAACAAAGAGGGCAGTGTACCTGAGCAGAGGAGTACAATAACTCCACTCAGGAGGCCTCGCTGTGGTCAGCTCACTGTGCTGAACGGATAAAGCCACAATTCAAATGACATCAAAAACAGAAGCCTTCATAACGCCAGCAGAATCAGTCACACATTTTATTATTTTCTCTGTAGGTTTCACTATGATAATATCAATTTTGCAAATACAAAACAGACACACAAAAAAGTATAATTTCACATTATGAATAATAGAAGAGGGATTAAGCCTCCAATGTAGCAGTCAAATTAGATTTGTGTTTGTATTTACAGCTGAAAAGAAATTCCCTTATCTGATTTCAAACAAGCACAAGCACAGAATCGATGCTTCCCCCTAAAATACAGTGAAATAAACAGAAAACCTCATTCACATGACATCCAGTGTAGAAACACATATGTACAAATTCACACAGCAAGCAAGCGACCAGCTGACTCCTAAATATACATGGCTTTCAGGTGCCTGTTTTGTCATTTCACACCAGTGTGGGCACCATGCCAGTGTTGAGGTGGTGTGTGTAGGGTAAGGAGGCGGAGGGGTGCAGGGGTGACGGTGTTGGGATGAGGTGTGGCGTGTGGCTGTAGGTGAGGAGAGTCCCTGGGCCGAGGGAAAAGGGCCCACCGTTGGCATCCAAGGAGGACGGCTGAGTTCCCTCCGAGTACGGCTCGAACATGGCGGCCTTCTTGCTCTTCTTGTTCTTGTTGGACACTTTTCTGTTGCGCGTTTGAATGCCGTCCTTCTTCATGGTGAGGGGCCGGTTGACCTGGGAAAGAAAGAAGTTGGCCCATCAGAATTTGGTTTTACAAGCAGAGCTGAGATACAAGTTGTGCAGCAGTTAGCGTTTAAACCCATTACATTTACGATATATTTAGGAATCTAAGAAATATTACATATTATTATTAAAAATATTCATATGAATATTATCATACTACTATTACTACTACTAATGTTATTATTATTATTAGAAATATTGCAAGAGAGGTTTAACCCTCTTTAAACCTCAGTTTAATTTTTACCTAGATTAAATTTAATTCTATTACACCAAAAGTTTAAACTGCAATTTAAAATGTGATTCAAGATTAACAGCAGCTAAAGGCAGTTGTGTCCCCCCCCTTTAGGTCCTGACAGCACTCAGATTTATTTTTTGTTTATTTTATTTGGGTAAGAAAGCATGTCCATACTGACTGAACTCTATTTAATTTCAGTTTACATCAATAAACTTGACTTTAGTGAACAGAGATGAGTTTTTAATCGTGCAACAGAGCTCTGCCTGGTTATGACTTTTATCTAAATGACTGACTCACATTGTGCAGTTTAAAGTAGAGTCCACATGCGTTACACACAGGCTCTCCATTGGCATTACGTCTCCACAGTGTTGTTGTGCTTGTGTGGCAGTTGGCGCACAGTGTGCCTGCACGCTTGCTGACAATCTGAAACACAGAAGGGACATCATCAGGGTTTTTAAACTGCTTTGGATGATATGATTTATTATTTGTTGAATATTTCACAAATTATTTCATCATTTTGACACTAATAAAGGTTCTGTTCCATTCGAATCAAACAGGGTGCTGCTACTTTGCATGTTGGCTCACTAGAAAGGCTCTTCTACACTAAATGGAATGGGATCGTAATTAGCACCATTAGTAAAACCTGTGTGTTTGCCCTACTAGTTCATACCAATATATTCAGCCACCCAGAAAGACGTGTTGTTAGTGTGTGTCTCAGTGGATCATACCAGTCTCTTCTTGGGTCGGATTAGTGGTCTGTTTTGGCCGTTCATCTTGTGGTACAGTCCACAGGCGTTGCACAGGTAGTGGCCTGTACCATCCCGACGCCACAGAGGGGTTGCTGTAGCTCCACAGTTCACACACTCTCTGGCCTCTGTTTCAAAAGTAGAAAGTTGTTACTGTACATGTTTGTATTACATTATTATTACAAAATGCTACATGTACATTTAAGAGACAAATGCTTCCTGAAATAAATCAGACAATATTTGGAAACAAATATAAATAAATATATAATAAACATTATAACTCAATACTGAACTATATTCTTTAATCATTTTGTCCATTTGTTCGCTTATCTGGAGCTTTCAATCATATCACATGATCTTAGTCACTTGGTATATTTGCCCTGAGCACTTTAAGAGCTTCTTGTTTTCCGTTGACTTAAAAGTTGAATTTGACTACCTACCTTTCTATGACCATGAAGGCCATGTGATACGGTCGAAAGCTCCAGAACAGCCACTGAATTAATTTTTCAAATTTTTAGTTTTTATTTTCAGATCACTTCAGAACTTAAAAACATGACCTTTTCTGACTTGAAGCCTTTTGAGTTGGATCTACAGCTGTGAGTTCACTCAACTCATTTAATTAAGTTTCGAAAGAAACTTGATCAGCATATTAGCAGACTTACCAAAATGCAAATATTTGAGAGTTGAGAAACTCTCCTCCAACCTCTGTTTTTTAGTTTGAAGAAATAAAACATATATGTTTATGTCTCTTTAATGTTAAGGCAAATGATGGATGTTTATTTTCATAATAATGAAAACAACCATGATTAAGGTTAGTACACTGTAAATCATTTCAGTAGGTTCAACTTAAAAACAAGTTTCAAAGTTGACCTGTGATCGAGTTTCTTTTGAATTTTAATTTGATGAGTTAAGTGAACTCACAGTAGTGCATTTATTACAGACTTCAAGTCAGAAGAATTTATGTTTTAAAGTTCTGAAATTGTCTGAAAAAAACAAAAAAAACAAAAACAAAACAATGAATTTTGAGTTGCATTAACTTCAGATTAATAAAACCTCTGATTAAGTTAATGAGAAAAGATTTGTTGATTACACAAAAGTCCTGTATCTATTCTCAGATTCACTTCACTGGTTTTACATTTTCAAAACTCACAAGACGACTTTGAACCAATCTTTCAACCCATGTTGAGTTAACTCACATTTTTTAAAGCAGCAGTGCAACTTACATGTTAACATTGAACCAGCTTAAAAGGATTTACAGTTCAAGGTTAAAAATAAAGTTTTGATAAATGCCTTCACTTTTAGATTATTGACTGATTGTCATATAATCAAATTATAGACCTAACAAAATAAAATCGGAGAAAGCAGACACATCGTTTTTCAAGGTTCACTTAACTTAATCCAATTGATTTTACAATTTCAACTCTGTCATATAATCAAATTAATGTCCTAACAAAATAAAATCAGACAAAATGTCACATGTCACTGTGCTCTCACCTGGAGTGGATATCCGCATCTTATTGTGGAGTTTAGGTGAGTATGAGGGGCTGATCCAGGATCCGGGGCTGGAGTAGAGGGCTGCAGAGTTGTAGTCCTGCGGCCCTGTCATGTACGAGCTGTAGGGGCTCAGCATGTGTGGGTGGGACGACGGAGTGTACACGCTCCCAGCGGCGGGGGTCAGATTCAGAAAACTGCTGCTGGCCCCAGACCCTCCGAGTGGGCTCAGGCGCTCGGCCTTCAGGGCCTCCTGAAGCCGGGGGCTCTCCCTGCCCTCTCTGCTCGGGGACAAGTATCCATCTCTAGAGGTGTTGGTGAAGGAGGAGGTGATGCCGGGGGTGTAGAGGGAGGTCGGGGTGTGTGAATGCAGCGGGGCCTTACTGAGGGGGCTGCTGCTCCAGGTGGAGGTCGAGGAGGTGTAGGGCGAGCTCAGGGAGTGGCTGCCTGGCCCGTCCAGCAGCTGGAGATTGCTGAGGAGGCTTGGAGAGGTGAACACCTGCCGGACTTTAGAAAGACGGACAAAGTAAAGTCAGATCATGATTCAGAGGGTGGATAAGAAGAAAGATTTGACGGGTGGGGGGCACTGACCCGAGCTGTGTCTGTAGGTGGATGGCGCTCGGCTGTGGCTCGGGTTGGAGAAGAAGGAGGGCAAGCTGGCGTAGTCTGAGTCCTGGCTGGAGAAAAAGGCCTCTCCTTCTTCTCCTGGAGGCAGCAGACTGGACTCAGAGGAGAAACCAGCCAGAGGATCTGAGCTGAGCAGAGCCGGAGACACCCAGTGGGACTGCTCTGACGAATCCTCCATGCTGATGGAACAGACCTCGACCTAAAGCACCACCACAGCAGGGACGTTAGAAATCTTTAAGATTTGTGTCAAATGCATCCTCTCAGGAAGGATTGAGCAATATATCAATATTATAATGATATTGTGATATGAAACTTTATTGTTGTATTGTGATATGGCACAAGTGTTGTCTTTTCCTGGTTTTAAAGGTTCCATTACAGCAAAGTTATTTGTCTTTACCCACGCTCATTATATCAAACACATTAATTGTATCTGTATGTTCAACAAACAAAGTGACCTGTCTCTGTATCTGTATTTAGATAGAAAAAAGAGAAGTGGATGTGGTTAATACCGTTAGTCATGTTAAAAAACAGGCAATTGTTGTATTTTCTGACCTAATATTTATCGGCAATGCATTTGTTGTGCCTTCAAAGCATCAAGTTGATTTAATATTGGGATATAATTAACTTAAAATATATTTCCACACTCTATTCATATCTTTTTTATTTTTAACTTTAACTCAAGCTTTATGAAGTGAATCCCACCACCACCGGTCCTGTTAAATGGGGATTTGCATTGATGAATGAACATACAAAAAAATATCCTTCAGCTGAAGAGAATAATCCGAAATTGTGATGCTGCATTCATGATTCTTGATGTTATTCTTACTGAAGTTCACAATATGAGAATGTTATATATATAATTAATGTTAGAATGATATTATAATATTAAAAAGTTGTAGTAACATTACTGTGTTACATTTTGTAAAATATTTCTTCCTGAGTAAAAATGAGCGACTTTGGGTAAAATAAATGTTTCCACTGGATTGTTTTGTGCATCACTATTATATATCAGAAATATCATCATCTTAGCATTTTTTGAAAGCACCAGTAATCATCTCTACAATATTGTTGCTTAATCGATGTCAAGGTATTTGCTCAAAAATATTGTGATATTTGATTTTGTTCATTTCCCCTGGCATTAACAGTGTTTTAATTTATAGAAAATGTGTATATTGAGATATACTTTGTATAACATGAAACAGCCTAAAAAAGATTGAGATATTTATGTCATATCACACAACCCTACTGATAGGATCATTTTTCAGAAGGTGACAGCTGAAGATTTTTGCCAGCTGTGTAAATATATTGCACACAACAGTTTCTGATTTACTGTTACTTTGATTGAAGCAGTTATCACATTATCACCACACTCTTGACAACTAATCTAACTTGAAGTTATCAGGGACGAGATCGCTCGACAGCAGGCTTCTTCAAACTTCCTTTTCTAGGAAAGGGAAGTTTGCTGAAACAGTGGCTGAAAGTAAAAAACTAAAAATAAATAGGTCTATAATTGCAGTGATGCAGCCAGTGACCAAACGGTTACGAGGTGGCCTTTCTACAAGGTGCGCCAGTTAGAAGAATGCAAAAGATATGTCCTCAGGGACGCCCTCCAGAGCAAATAGCACAACACACCAACAGCTGAGCTGTGTTTGCAGACAGATTTTCTAAGTGAAAGTGTCAGCAGAAACCTCTGTCACACTGCACTGTAAAATATCATACCTGAATTTAGTGGAATCAACATAAATAATAAAAATATATAATACAGTTTTAATTATTCAAGTTACTTAAACTTAAAAGTTCTATTTATTTTCAGAGCACTTCAGAGCTTATAAATATGAGTTCTTTTAACTTCTTTTAACTGAGTTCAATCAACTCATTAAATTACATTTCTAAAGAAACATGATCAGTATATCAGCAGACTTTCCAGCTTGAATTGTTACATCTCTCCTGAGACCCATCTTTTTTTAAGTTTAAAACCAAGTTCATTAGAAAGTGCTTCAAATTTTGACAGCCCACACACTAACTTTTTTTTAAGACAGAGCACAGTTTATTTTTATGGTGCATGCATTGATGATTATGTGTTTTTCATGCGTGTGTGGTGTTCTTATCATGTGACTGTAACTGTTCAGTGGTGGTGTGTTTTTTTTTATTATTATTATATTTTCACTAAAGACTAACTCTGAGTTGTTGATTAACTTTTTAGAGACAACGAGTTAATTTGCTGCTCTGTGAAGAAAATTACCATTAAAGCCTTAAAAAAAACTGATGTAACTTGTGAGAGAACTGAGAATTGCAATAACAGACGAGGCCATTCTCGCTCCATATCTTTAGAGGAAGGAGAAGAGGCTGATAATGTCTGATAAAGTCTGAGAAAATCTGATAGACAGTATTATTATAAGGCTAAATATATCCAGCTCCACCGACACAACATGACAATATAATCTCATCTGATTAATAGAAATCTGTTAGAAATTTCAAACACAACAGAGTAAGACAGTGTGTTGTGGACAGCGGATCATATGAGAAACACTGAGAAATTAACACTCACATTTAGATAGATTTAACTAAACACCTTTTTAGATATAAGCATCACAGAAGAAGATAATAATTAATTAATTAATTAATGATTCATTATTATTGATATGGCATCAAATGTTAACTGAATTAGCTTGGGGTACTTTTCATGCAGACTGTACTCTTTATAAACCCAGCAGATCCCACCAAGAGCAAGCACTGATGTGACGGCGCTGATGAAAAACTTACATAAACACAGAGGCAATGTACGTATATTCAACTGAATATTAATTCATTTGACCTGATATCACCTAAAAAGCATGACCGATGTGAATTGATTGGATCGTCCAGTGACATAGAACCATAGTGATTATGATAAAAATGATTTAAATAACTAATAAAAAATAAATAGTACACTCAAGTTTAAGATAAACTGTTAATTTAATTGAGAAGGAAACTCAAAAGCAAAGTCTTCACCTCTCATATCTCTACAATTCAGAGTCAATCAAGCAGTAAATGGCCTGTGGTGATATTAAATCTCACCAGTGGAAGTTTCAAATGCATAAATACACCGCCATAAGCCAGATATTCTTCACTAAATCAACTAAATTATAATATATAATCTTATATAATAAGACATAGTAAGAGCAGCAGGAGAGAAAAAAGCCGAAGGGTCGCCTACCTGAGTGGACGCCACAGATAATGAGCGAGGTGAGCAGTAAGATTAAAATTATAGCCAGGTGGAGGGCGGCACAGCTCGCGTGTCTACCTCAGTACAGGCTGAAGGCTACAAGAACTACTTCTCCAACCAGCAGAAAAGTTTAGGGCTCAGAGACAGTCCGTGGGAGGGGTTGGGGACAACTTTTTTTGAAAGACACACCTCTTGTATTGAAAAAAAACTTGTGCAGTATGAGGACAGATGCATCATATTTACAACTCTAAATGTAAAATGATGTCAAACTGTGTAATTTATCTACAGATAGTACAAATAATGTTTGTGTTAAAGGGTATTAGCATCTGAAGCAAGAGGGAAAGGTGAAGGTGTCAGTTTTAATTCTTGGTTCCTCTTCCTTTATGGTTGTGTGTCTGCCGCTAGTGTAGTATTGATAACATGTCTCCACAGTGAAGGCACCATATAAAAAAACACTGAACCATTATGAAACAATTAAAAACTAAGTTGATCACAGACAGACACATAAATGTAATATAAAGGGCATCATGCAGCAGTCACAGGCTGCACCGAGCCTGCAGGATGGGAGCTTTTTTGTCTGTTGATGAAATGTGCATACAGCCCCTGATAAGGCCGAGCCCACATGGAAAAGAGTCGACAGACATTTGAACAAAGCAAATATAAAATGCAAAGACTCAATTTCTTTGTGGTCCAGCAAAGCTTAGAATGGAACACAGTAATGCAAATCGGGGAAGGAGCTGCAATCATGGGGGAGAGATATGGTCTGGACACGGCCTGGCTGTGCACAAGCCCGACACTGTCCCAGTCATTTGATAGTCAAAGCAGCTCCCCAACTTTCCTCTCTCTTTGTTCATTTACAGTTTTCAGGGAAATCAGGGGAGGAAAACAGTTAGGAAGAATTGAGGCCTTTTTAAAACTTGCAACACTGGGCCTTTTCTGCCACTTAAGAATCTGCAGCAGTTAAATTAAAATTATATCCTCATAAGGCAGATAAAGTGTATCAGTTAGGCCAGATGCAAATCATGCCAACTGTTGGACAAAAACTTATAATTGAGTCACCTATTTCCCTAAACTTTTCACTCTTTCCACAGTTGCTTGGCATGAAATTCTCATTGTGTGCCAACAGAAATAAACTGCAGAATACAGTAAAGGTCAGCGAGGTCACGGGTTCAAAACAACTACACAGAAGATTTGAGCAGTGAGGATGTCAGGAAACACAGAGCTGTACAGAGCTGAAACTGAGGACGCTTAGGTCATGTCCATGGTATATGGGGGAATGTGGGGTATTTAGAAACTTGTTACATGAACAAAGTTAATTTTTCTAATGGAAATTAGATGTGCAGGTAGTCTGTTAGTGTAATGATCACTTATGACATGAGCTTTTATTTTGAAATTTAGGCTTCATTGTGTCATATCCACAAGGATTTTTGGTCTCATAAAATCATATGGATTACAATCAAATAGTTATTGTTGAGAGGGTTTAGTTATAGCATTTACATATAAATAAGATATTTAATTACTTCTGAAGACATGTTAAACTGTATAATTGCAATATGATATGATATAACATAATATAAACATCTGTTTCATCATTTTTTTTCAACCAAACCAGGCAGACGTCTTATCTATAAATGCTTTATCCAGGATTCATGACCACAGTATTTCTAAAATTGTGGCTATGGCACGATTCTTCACCCCCTTTATGAGCAATTTAAATGTATTCCCACTGGATGATTTACTGCGTGATTGCAGTGATATAGTTGGAAAGGCTATCATTCATTCAACATATCATTCATATCATAAAGGTATCATTAGTGTTTGCACTACTATTTCATATCAGTATAGTTGGTTTATTAGATAGACAGACTAATGAAAGTTGGCAGAAAATGACAAGACCAAAATGGGAGATAACCCTGTATGCCACTGCAACAATACTTATTATTTAATAAATAAAATACTTATTATTTAAACAATAATAACAATTATTATTATTCATTATTAATACTAATACAGGATGTATTAGGATAGGATGTAGCCTGCCTCTCTCTCAGTTCATGCTGCATAGGATCCAGTTTTCTACAACCCTGAACAGGATGAATAGAAACATACGGAAAGACAGTTGGTGATGCTAATTTATTGTGTTATCTGTAATATCTGTGATCTGTTTTGTTGTGTTAGAATGAGATGATTATATCTTTATAGCGGACGCAGGTCCTCTTGCACAAAAGGCACCATGTTGCACCACCATGTTTCTACAGTAGCCCACAATGGACAAACCAAACGCTGGCTTTAGATAATTTTGTGAACTTGGCCTTAAGACCACTTTTTGAAGGTCTTGGCCTTGTCTTGGTCTCAGTCAAAGAAGACTCAGGATTTTACTTCAAGACCTGTCAAGACCATACTGGGATATCACAACTGCCTGTTCATCGTCCAGTTTATTTAACATCATTACTGTGATTGGATGTAAAACTTCCTGCTTCAAACGCAACCAATAACTTGACTCTTTTGAAGTTTTTGTCATTGTTTACAGCTGTTCCCTTTCCACGCCATCCCTTCACACACTTTCCAAGAAAGTGAAGACATTCTGCAGCTAGCTAAGGTATGATTTTATTTGTGATAAACAGTGGCGAGACAAGTCACATATAGCTATGTATCTAATGTATATAAAGTTATGTTAGTTCAAGTTATTTGTTTGGGCCCACACCAAAACTTGCGCAGCCAATCAGTGTCCTAGGAGGGACTAGTGGCAGCTACGGACGTTGTTTTCAGGTGTGATGACAGCGAGAAGAGTCAATAGAAGTGACTCATCTTGAACAAACAATGGCAGCTCCTGAAGATGTTAGCATAGATACTGCGATAGCATCACTTATACCAGAACTGGAGAGTATTTCTTCATTGAAAGAAAAGCAAAGAATGACACTGAAGGCTTTTCCATGGAAAAGATGTTTTCACTCTTTTTGCAACGAGCGTCGACAAGAGTTTGATCTGATTGGTTGAAGTTAGTCAGTGTTAGAGGCGACAGACACATGGTTCATCCAATCACCTGCCAAGTGATTTTTGAAAGTTCCTGCCCTTTTCCAAACAGTTTCTAAGGACAACTTCCCAGGTGGTTCTGTTTACAAACCACCTGGCGTGTCAATTTAACTAGATAGACACTCACACTTAACTATATTGTGTTATATTATTATATATGCTATATGGTGTTTTACTGTGATGCATTTTATTTTAAACTGTATCCCATTTTGATGTGTTTGCTTATGTCTTTTAACATCTGTACACTCTGGCTGTGTTGCTCTTTGTGTGCAAAACAACTGCCCTCTGGTATCATAATGGATTTGAACTTGAACCTGAGGGGTTGGATGGCAATGAGCTGAACTGCTGATGGAGCAGACTGATCCCTGTGAATAAAAGTGATATTATGATGGTGTCAGTCCGTGTGAAGAGCGATATTATGAGAGTAAGAGTGAAATGAGGTCTTGGTGGTGGCAGCGTGGACAGCTGGGCAGGGATGTGGCTGCTGCCGCAGTGTGAGCGGGCTGCTCTGCTCTGATAAGAGGTTATCAAGATGAAAGGAGGAGGCCAGGAATTATAGGCCCGCCGCCGCCGCTCACTGTCATACAGCAGCACAGACGTACACACACACACACACACACACACACACACACCTACAGGAAATTGCAGCACGTCTGTGGTCGTGCCATGTAGCTCACACACATGTAGAAACAGACACACACAAAACATGCCTGCTCTGTTGACAGTATCTGGACAGGAGCAGTTGGCGCTGACACTGGAGCGTCTTGTTGGACAGTTGGGAGGCTGCGTTGTAGACGGGGGACGGATGGTGTTGTGTGTCACCAGTGGACTTTGGGGACAGCTCTCTAATTCCCAAGAAACAGTTCTGTGTAGGCGGTGGTCTTATCTCTGCCACACAGGGCTGCAGCGACATACCCAGGAGAACATACACACATAAACACACACACACACACACACACACACACACACACACACACACACACACACACACACACACACACACACACACACACACTGTCCTTGCCATCGTTCTTTAGTTTTACTCCTTTTTCTCATCACATTTTCAGTCAACAAAGCGCAACAAGAATCCATCCAGCTTTCTTATCACGTCTCTGGTGTGCACGTGATGTTTTGTGTATCAGGCAGTGTATGAGTGTGTGTGTGTCTCTGAAATGACTAAAAAAGCTATATGGTTGAGTGGTGCCACTCACTGTGATATCATGAGTTTTTATGTTGCTGATTTTGTGTAATCTCAGTACTCTGCTGCACTTCTGATCGTCTCTACAGGACACAGATATGCAAAAGTATGTAAGCATCACCTCAATGTATGTAACTGTGCATGTTCTCTCCTTTTTGACTTTTGTGTTATTTGTTTGAGTGCAGCTGCTTGTTTTTATTACTTGCGTTTCTCCTTACTCTTCACACACTGAGAGTCATTATTTGTACGTTATGTACAATGTATCATTTTCCTTTATGACCATGTCTTTGTCGTTCTTTATGGTATTTTTTGAACGTCTTCATTCACTTTTTCACTTTTATTTCCTTTGAAGTACCTTTAAAGGTACAGTTGATCTCAAAATCAAAAATGCATATTTTCCTCTGGCCTGTAGTGCTGTTTATTCATTTAAATTGTTTTGGTGTGAGTCGCAGAGTTTTGGAGATATCCGGCATAGACCTGGAAAACACAGCATGTCCCTGCAATGTTGCGATTGTGATGAATAATGTGTGACGTTACTGCAACATTACAGCTGCAATGCTTCCGTTAGTTACGTTGCTGCTACTTTGCTAAAACATCACAACATCTCCAAAAAGTGGTGGAAATGTCGGCACAACATTCCCGCGATGGTTAAAATGATGTGCTGGTGATGACACTCTCAAAGTTCACGTGGTAGGTTGCCATAACGTCACATGTTGCAAAAGTTACGTTGCAGCTAGTCCTGGAACGACTTTGCGTTAGTAAGACATCGGCCTTCTCTCCAATATAATGGACTAGATGGCACTCTGCTCCATGTCTGATATCTTGCACCAAAGCAATCTAGACCAGAGGAAAAGTATGTATTTTTGATGTTAAGGTAACCTGTCCCTTTAAGTTTGTTAAAATAATCTTATTCCACTAAATCTGTCATGTCCTGTATGTGTATATTAGCTGGTTCCATCCCTTCACTGAAGCTACATGACATTAACACTGAGTGAAACACCCTGTTACATCAGATGGAAATATTCTAGATGACATGTGCGTCATTTTATAAACATTTCCCCAAAATTCACTTTGTCACATTTTGCTTTGAAACTTAATTCACAGTTCTGTTGGTTTTAACACCATCTGGTTGCACAGGATGACTCAGTATTACTATAGGATTTCCTGTGGCATACATTGTAAATATGAAACCTACTGAACTTTCATATATATTTTAATGTTACATTTGTTTGCTGTTATAATAACATTTTAAAAGAGAGCATTTCATGAAGACAGATTAATTTAAACTTGTTGCTTATTACTCTGATTAAAAGGAAAAGCTGGAACACAGTGAAAAATGTAAATAAATGTGAGTATTTGAACTGCTGCACATTCAGTTGAAAACCCACAGAGAATGAACACACAATGAATCACTGGACACAATGTAGATAACACCACCTGACAGCTCCAACAGAGAGGAAACCCTGTCAGGAAGGTGAATCACCTGAGGCCTATACTGCCCCCTAGTGGAGAATTTTGACATTATCCTACATAATTTAGAGTAGAGTGACATGTTAATAGATTTTTTGATTATTTCAGACAAAAATGTTTATTTTAAATAGATTTACACTAGAAGACTATTACATGACTGCCTTTTCTGAGAACAACACTAAGGCTCATTTTCCTGTTTGTATTTCTGCAGCACAGTCACTTACTTCTGCCAGAAGAAGAAAAGTTGAACTAATTTTTAATGACCCATTTTAATTTGAGTGAATTTGAACTTTTTCGTTCAGGAGGATGTTACAGATGAACAATGTCAAATATAAATATCTCCAAGAAACCAAGTGCTATCAAGGTAATTAATGAAATTAGGATCTGGTAGACGGGGATACAGGGTGGTGCTCCTGGCTTTGCCCCAGCAGGTTAATGTGATATGGTGCGAAGTGTAGACTTGTGTATTCTGAGTTGTATCTTTCTGAATGCTGAGGCGATATGTGTATTGTTATTTTGTGAGTTGGTTCTTTTATGATTGTGTATAGATGATATACTGTCATAACCATTGTATACTGTATTTTTAGGACATGCTTTATGGTAAAGCCAAAGGCAAATTTCTATGGTTTCACATTTTGAGGTGATTCATTTTTACATTCCCTCCTTTTTAAAAAATTATTTCCTATTGCTTATTTAGACTTTTATTGTGAAATCAGCTGTGTCTTCATGTTGTGACTCAGACAGGACAGAGGTCATCTATGTGCCAACAAATGTCATATGGTGCCTTCAAAGACTATTTGAAAAAAAAAATGTAATTGCAAATAGAGAGAACATGATCAAGTGACACCTGTAGGGTCCTGGTAGCCCTGAACACTTTTTTCTCTGAAATAAAATAGTAAACACTATGATAATCTGGCTACAGTTTTTAAAGACATACACTGAGGACACTGATGTTTCTGGGATTTTTTGGAAGGAATTTTAGGAACCCAAATGGAATACACTGGAAAAAAAAGGTGAGGCATTAAATTGACTCATTCCAGTATTTTTAGAGTCAGTATGTTTAAATCAGATGACTTTTTGGCAAACAATAAGGGCTCACTGTTTCCTTACAAGAACTGTATCTCTGGCATTGTAGATAGGGCTTTGAAACAGCTTTTCATTTTAGAAAATATATTTTATGTAAAATAGTTGAAGAATAATTTAAATAAAATCATCATCAACAGCAACAACAGCAACAAAGCAATACTGCTGGTACCACTACTACCACTGCTACTACTACTACTACTACTGACAATAATAATAATAATAATAATAATAATAATAATAATAATAATAATAATAATAATAATAATAATAATAATAATAATAAGGGGGGGCTGGGTGACCTAGATTTGATTTCATGGCGTCAGTATTTCTGAGATCCTATTAATGCCCCTGATTTGAAACACTTGTAAGGTAAAATTACGAGGTGTACTTAAACGCAGCAGCAGCTGACACCGGTGGAAACAAACAGTCAACAGACGTGAACATGACCGACGGGAAAAGTCCGGTTACACTGAAAATAATCCTCATAGGAAACTCTGGGTAACTTTAACTAACTTCTTTTATACTCTCGTTTCACAGGTTTAAATAAAAAATGGATTTGTTGCTCCGTCGACATTTGTTTCACTTTCATTTTAAGCTTTGATTTTTTTTGTAAATCTTGGATATGGATGTTCAAAAAAGTGTCAAATTGAACCGAGAAACGGAGCAGTGAGACAGAAGACACACTAACCCTTTTACTCTACGTTTCTGCTTCATGCTCGCTGCTGTCATATATACTTTTATCACCGCAGAAATGTTGACATGAAATAGTAAACACGTGTTTTACTAATGATACTAATTAAGGTTCAGTTCCATTCAGGTCAATCAGGGTGCTGCTGTTATCACTGGAAAGACTCTGCTAAACGAAACTGAACGGGACATTAATTAGTGTCATTGGTGACACCCGTGTTCACTATATCTTATCAATATGGCTGCCGTGAAAAAAAAGACGATTGTCACTTATACCTCTGCCACCTGGTCTTTTTTTGTCTATATAATGCGTTGTCTTTAAATGTTATTTGGACTGAACTGAACTGAAGGGGACAGAGATTTGAGTGTGTTGTACCTTTACCTTCTGTGTGTGTGTGTGTTTACACAGGGTGGGAAAATCCTCCTTCATGAACAGGTATGTGAATCACCGCTTCACCAACATGTACCGGAGCACTGTGGGGACGGACTTCCTGTCCAAAACAGTCAACATAGCCAGGGACACGGTCACCCTGCAGGTAAGTCCTCACCCAGTCCACCTGTGAAAAACAGCCACGCACACACACACACACACACACACACACACACACACACACACACACACACACACACACACACACACACACACACACACACACAGGATGAACAGAGCAAACTAACTAACACTTACCTCCCTCAGATGTGGGACACAGCGGGGACAGAGAGGTTCCAGTCTCTGGGGACACCTCTGTACAGAGGAGCCCACTGCTGCATGCTGGTGTTTGATGTCACGTCCAGAGAAAGTTTCTCTGCCCTGGACGGGTGGAGGAAGGAGTTTCTGGTCCAGGGGGAGCCTCAGGACCCAGCTGACTTCCCCTTCATTGTGCTGGGAAACAAGACTGACCTGAGCGACCGGGAGGTCAGTGAAGAGGACGTCCTGTCATTAACAATTAATCACTGCAAAATAGTGACCCACAGACATATCACTTTACCTTAAGACTGCCTTTATAATTAGCTTATTAATTAGGTGGTAAACCTTTTATAAATCATTAATAACCTGTTGTAACACATTAGATGAAAAGGACAACAGTGACTTATTTATCTGTACTGTTAAACCTCAGATCTCATTGCTTACTGAGCTTACTTTGACTCCTCCATCATCAGTATTTATACCTCCCAGCTATGTCACATATCTGTTAATGAGTAATTAGTATTCAACCACTGTCAGCATATCTTAATAGTCAACAAGTTTCATTTGGCATCAGATGAACATATCAGATTACCACATTCATAAGGCTTTGGCAGTATTGTTTACCTTGACATTTTCAGCATTCACTGTTTTACATTTTATAATAAGGCTCCCTCTTTCCAGTTATAAATTATATGTTATGATATATTTTTATAGCACGTGCAGCCGTGTCCAAGTACATGTAGCCATAACTGGAGCATAACTGGAGTGGACTACTTTCAGAAATTATTAATAATTGCAGTCATTTTTCAGCAAAACATTTTAATTATTCTCTGGTTTCAGCTCCTCCAGTGTGAGGATCTGATGCTTTTCTCTGTCATGTCATTGTAGATTGGATGTCTTTGGGATTTTGGACAGTTTGCCAGACAAAAGAAGACATCTGAATACACTGGCTTAGGATTTAGGACACTTTAACAGGCATTTCTCACAATTCTCTGACATTTTATAGACGTAAAGATTAATCAGTTAATTGAGAAAAAAGATGGCAGATGAATCAATCATGGTTTTAATCATTTAGGCCCTTGTTAGCAAATGTTCCATCCAGGGAATAATTTTTAAATTGTAATAAACCCAACTAATGTTAACACAAGCACAGAGACTTTGTTTTTTGATACCACATATTTAAAAACAATACAATCTCTGTTAGTTATACATTTTATAGTATCAAAAGTACCAAAGCTAAAAAAAAAAAGGCCTGTTAAGTTCAGTCTAAAAAAAAGGACATTTTTTTCCTTTTTGCTGCAGTATCAAATATGGCATTGAGTATTTTTTTTATTTTTTTTTAAATAACAGTGGTGTATCAAAGTTTAAAATTCTGATACTGTGACAGTCAAAGGCCTGTACACTCTCCACACCATCTTGAGAGGCAAATTTCATTAACTGTGACTTGGTCTTTAAGTCTTGCCATTCCAAAGTAGTTGTATACAATACTTGGCTGTTGTTTTGTTTTTGATGTTAAAGTTTCTCTTATACATTGACAGGAGTGGAAGTAATTACCTCCCACACTGCTTTTCACCATACATTTCTACAGAACAAATTGTTTACATCTTTAATTCAGAACTGAATTTGTGATTTAAGATATAATTCCACACACTGAGCTCTCTGCTGCCATGTCATGCCGTGCACTGCTTGCTGTTTGTGTTGTGATTATTGTATTATATTTTCCTTGCAGGTGTCTGGCAGACAGGCTAGGCAGTGGTGTGAAGAGATTGGAGCAGAATACTTTGAAGGAAGCGCGAAACAGGATCAAAATGTGGAGGAGCCGTTCCTGAGAGCGGCTCAGAGCGGCTTAGAACAGGTGATTTCACCATGTTTTTTTTTAATCTTTCTACTGAGAAGAAGAAAGACACAAATCTCTCTATGTTTAACATGTTTATTTTTTGATGATAAAAGATACATTACTCCCTACAGTACAAAAAACACACATTGGAAAATACAGGACATTTCCAGATAACCTGCAAACAGCCGAGAGAAACTCGCAACACCTGTGAGTGCTGAGAGAGCGGCACTCGTCCCAGTGTGGGAGGGAAAGTTCAGAGAGACCTCGGCACTGCTGATGATGACCTATCTAACGAGGGTGCAAAAATAGTGACCCAGCAAAGGTACTGTGGAAGGAAAGGACACAATTGTATACCACATGGAGAGAGGAACAAACTCATTAAATGTTTTTTCTTTTTTTGAGAACCTTCAGCTTATGGTCTAACTTAAGGCATCACTACTAAAATACACTGCTTTTTGCATGCATGTCTAGTTTTGTTCAACAGACACACTGACACGCACAAAAATTATGAATGCATATGAAGAGAAAGTTCATTTCTAGAAAGAAATCGGGAGAAATCACAAACGGATACCAAGGTGCCGGCCGGAGAAAAAGGCGGCACGGGCGAAAACCTTGGCTCTGATCTTGCTGGCCGATACCATCACAACTGAATCCGCCCTTACAAAGTAGATATACACTCATGTCCAGTCAGAAACCTACTCCCTGTACAAGTTTGTATGTAATGAACCTAGCAGTGATTCAGACTCCTACAGTGAATCAGCTTGACAGAAGCAAATTAGAACAATCAGGGAGACTATATATATTTATATATATATTTGTTTCTTTTATAAGTAAAGACACAAAAGGCAATCAAGAGATGACCAACATGTAAAAACTGTTTGTTACAGGTAATTATATAAAAGGCCAAGATGTTTTTTTTGTTTGTTTTATTCTTGCTCTATGAACGAACTAATTTACAGGTGAGTACACTCCAGCTATGTAAGCTTTCTTTCCCAAGACACCCCCCATTCAAAGACATACGGGTTTTACACGTCACAGTTAGCTTGCACACCATCTGTAGTCTGAAATACAGAGCCGTGGAAGGAAAAAAAATTAAAATTTATTAAATGGATTCACATACATCAATAGGATAGGGAAAATGTGTCTACTAATATAATTTGCCATTCTAAAAAAATTAAAGAAGAGGTGAGACACCACATTCATGAGCATAAAAAGTGTAGGACAACTGATTGGGGATATTAGGCAGGGCGGGGGGTGGGGGGGTGGGGGTTGTATGGAAAGGATCTGGTGTTATTTTTTTCCTCATACCCCGGTGAAATTTCATGTTTGGCAAACAAAGCAACACAAGCATCTGAGTAGTAAACAAAAGTAAAAACTCTCCTCTCCCTGGGTCCACTTCAAAGTTCCCTTCAGTCCTATAACCTCTGCGGTTCTACTTGGAACAAATACAAAAGTCTTTTCTCTCTTTCATTACTGTCTGTTAACAACAAGAACATACAACCAACTGAATGAAGACTTTTTAAAAATATAGTGGCAACCTCAAACACAGCCACCCATCTTCCCACCATGAATACTAACTATGGGGATGAACAACAGTTAAAAAAAGTGATGTTTTTTAAAAATGCACACAACATACACATACACACAGGAGAAAAAAAAGCTTAAAAAATACAAAAATAAACTACACAAAAGATCTTCTGCGTCATTGCTTGCTAATTTTTTGGGAAGATTTTGCAAGATTTTTTTTGTGTGTGTGCTGCAAGTCTCAGTCCTAGCAAAGTCTGTCGTTCATTCTCTACAAATCTCTTCTTCCTCTTGTCACTCTTGTTTTGTCCACTTTGAAGTGTCGGTCACCAGTCCTCATCTTGGGGTAAAAAGCGCACAGTGATGACATTACCAGGAGACTGGAGTCCAGTACGATGATGACTACAGACTTGGTTCTCGATGAAGCAAATTTGTTTTTGAGCAAAAAAAGAAAGGGAAAAAAAAAAAATGATGTCCTCTTTTCGTTTGAGGACAAGTGCTTTATTTGTTTCCATACCGATTTTTTCCTCTCATCTAAACTAATGCCTCCACAGCCTTTTTTTTCCAACACTGTACATCATTTCATGTAGTCTCTCTCTACATCCCCCCAGGATTCACAAAACAAAGACGAAAAAAAAAGAAAAAAAAAAGTAACATTGCGCTCAGGCTGGCTCCCAGTTTGTGAAAGATGTAAATGCTTCTCTATACTGCTCAACTACTGAAACAAGCCAAAAATAGATGTTAAAATGATGGAAGGGGATGTGACTGAAAAAGATAATGTGCTTCTAAGTTTGTGTTGCTCTAAAAATAGTACGACCAACAGAACGAGGAGGAAGGAGGGTTTTTATCTACAGAAAACATCTCTCAGATTGACTCTCGTCTCGGCTTCATTCGGTTGTTCTGCCTCCGTTGCCGTCTTCATCTGAGACGTGAGGGTGGAGGATGAGATTAGGATGAGGATGAAGAGGTGGTGGAGGGGGTGAAGGTCAGTCTTCCTGATAAAAGGACAGCGAGTGGAAAAAAGGACAAAAGACTGGGAGGGGTCTCTGGGCAACCTCACTGGTCCGTCCTTGCTTTCTTTGGACCAGTAGCCTTACTGTAAGAGCACACATAAGAGCACAATGAGTACTGCAAGTTTTATTCATCAGTGTTAATGTGTGTATGTGCACAGGATGACACTAACGCTGTACTTACGTATCAGGAGAGGTGCCTGGTCTTTTGGGGGCCGGTTTCGCAGAGGCAGCATCTTTGCCAGATTCTACAACGAAAAGAAATGGTTAACATACGTCTTTATCTATTAAAAGGGATAGTCTGGATTATCTGATGTGGGGTTGTATGGTGTACTTATCAATAGTCTGCATTTTACCTACAGTAACTTAATATCAGTTATAGAGCACACTATATTCAGAATATTTTCACTACTTAACCTTGTTGTCAGACGGCCTTTTCCTGTGAGTAACCACCGCTATAAACGCCAAATAACCAAACTCCACAGGTCATTATCACAAATCACTAATTTTACCTCTCAGAACACAGGAGTTCCTGGTCCACCACTACCTTACTCAGTTTCTTTGTTTGTATTCTGTGAATCTGAACTATCAGGTAAAACACCAAAGTCACACAATAACACAAACTAACAGATCGAGTCAGCTCTAAACCGGCAATTCCCGTTTCTTGTGAGGTAAAATTTATGATTTTGCCTGTAGAGTTTGGTTGGGTTGCAGAGAGCAATGCTTGGCTTATATAAAGGCAGTTTCCCATCAGAAAAGGCTGTCTAACGGCTAAATAAAATATTGAAAATATTCTTACTACAGTATGAACTAAAATAGATTTTTTTAGGTGGACCTTTTCTGTTGCTAACTGCATCTACAGCACTTCATTGTTTCTGTGCTAGTGCTATCAGGACCATGTTGAAGTACCACACCCAACCTCACTTCAAATAATTCAAGTTATCCCTTTAATAAATTACACATTAATATTTGAGTATTAGTTTGTGACTATGTGTTCACCTTGGAGCCATCGGACTTGGGTGGCAGGACCGTAGCCCTTCTCATTGCGGGCGGCGATGCGGAAGATGATGGCTGGCTTGGTGGTGTAGTCGATGTGGGCGTTGGAGAGGCTGGACGACTGCACCAAGCAGGAGGGGTTCGGGCCACAGTACACACGCATGAAGGCTAGCTGTGCTGGGGTGGAGGCCTTGGCTTCAGCTGTCTGGTTGCTCTGAATGGCCAGGTACACGGAGTACTCAATGATCTTGCCTGACGTCACTGAGGGCGGTTCCCAGGTTAGGTGGGCACCGTCTGGGCTCTGCAAAGGGACAGCGAACACATACTTAGTGCCTCAAAGTATGGCTGCTGTTACCATACACCTGTACATCAAATCCACAAGTAATGAAGAAGAAAGCAAGGGGGTAGGGCTTTGCTGGTGGGTTTACCTTGCTGATTTTGATGGCGCAAGGTGCCCCTGGGAAGCCTGGTAGGCATGTCTTGAATGCAGATATCTCAGAGAAAGCTCCACGACCACAAGCATTGATTCCAGCTACACGGAACTTGTAAGCTGTTCCAGGCTGCAGCTCCATTTTCTTCATCTGGCTGTAGTCTGGTATGACGCCAGAGTCATCCTACCAAACAAAACAAAACAGACATTAGAGACGGACAGGGCATACTAACATACAGCCGTCTAAATGAGAAAAGGCCTCCTGAGACACTTACATCTCCTTGAGAATCATCTGCTGGCACATAGAAGTGGGTGACAACCATATTTGTCACTTTAACAATTCCAACATCGAACCACTGGTTCTCTTTCTTTACAACAGGCTTCACTGGGGTTGGCTGAGGACCTTGTTTCTGTAAGACAAACAAATAATACATATGTCCTTTCTCTTTGACCTCACTGAACCAGCCAGATACTCTGTAATAATTCTACAGTGACTCACCTCTCCCTCGATGCCATTGGCAACCTCTGCGAGAGCAGCTGCTGCTTGCAGCTTGGCTGGACTTGCCACCGATACTGAGGGTGCAAATGTACTTGATGGAGCGAGTGCTGAGGTGCCAAAGGAACAACACAAAAGTTCAATTTACTGTACTAAAGACATCCAAACTAACTATCAAAAAAATAAAGTCTTACTCTCTGCAGTGGTACGTGGTAACAGTGACGCCACAGCGCTGGTGACTGCGGCGGCCATCTCGTTGTGTCCATTGCTCTCGACAGAGGGGTCGTTGAGGCTGTCAGCGGGGGCGAGGCCCTCAGTGGGTAGGCTGGTGTCCACGGTAGCCTGCTGTGCAGCAGCCTGAGCCTCCTGCAGCTGCTGCTGCTGTTGGACCAGTGCGGCAAGCTCCTGCTGGGTCAGCATGATGGGGATGTTGGTGGGTTGCTGGCTCTCTCCAGTGGAGTCACCTTCATCTGTAAACAGAAAATGTTAAAGAATTCATGCAAACTACAACAAATGACAGCATCATCAGAAACTGTAATATCCATCTTATGTCAGACAACCACTAATTGTTTGGAATTCTTTCCATGCCATTCCCCCATTTAACTACAGATGCTACTGTTCAAAATCAAAGCAAACCAAGTGACAAATCAAACTATATAAGATGATGGTTGAACTCACTCATAACAGCTTGCTGAGCTGCCTGTAGGACAGCCTGGATGGCGAGGGCTTGAGCCTCTTCGGTGGCTGCTGCCTGAGCGGCAGCCTCTGCGGCCGCGGTCACAGCTAGCTCCTCGTCTGACAGCCCCGTCACCATGAGTGTGGCTCCCTGACCCTCAGACATCAGTTCAGAGGGCAGGTTCAAGGCTGTTGCTGCAGCGGCTTCTCCCTGAAACAACAAATTGCAGGTCACATGAATGCCTGATTGATAGGGTGAACTTGAACATGAACATGTCTGTGTGACATTATACAGTCTTTACCTCTGCTTGTGTCTCCATAGCTGAGGCTCCCTCCTCTGCAGGTGCAGCTTCTGCTGATGCCGTCTCATCTGTCTGCATGGGTTCCTCTGTGGTGCTGGCAGCAGTGCTCACTCCCTCTGTGATTGATGAGATCGACTAGAGACAAAAAAAAGATAAAACAAAGATTGGTCACAACAGTTTAAAACAGAAAATGATGTGTTTATCTCACATAATGCCTTCAGATGCAGACATAAAGCCTTAAGACTATTCTGCCAATAAATTTGTGCATTTCTTACAGGTACGGAGGGTCCGGGGGCTGGTGTAGACTGAGTGACAGTAGTGATGGCCCTGCCCTGGGTGGTGGTAACCATGCCAGTTGCTGCAGTGGTTGAGGCCACTTCTGTGCTGCTGGTGTCCTCTGCTCCCTCCTCTGTCTGTTGGGTTGCTGATAGATTAAAAAAAAACCAAAAAAAAACTCAATTTAAAATTTTACTTCATACCAATAGATTAATTTCATGTGACATCTACCAGCTACCAATATGAGCATGTCTGGACATGAAATTATTTCTGCTACGTCTGTTACAGGGTAAGGAGCAAGAACAAATTAGGAGAGAATAGACATTCACTATTTCAATATTAAAAAGGAAATCAATCGAAATTTACTTTCAATTTCAGTAACCAAAATCGAAGGCAGAATCTGTGATTCTTCCAGCTACTTTCAGCGCCTGGCACGTGTCCAAAGAAATGAAAGAACACTTAAAAAATTACACCATGTAGATTACTGACCATTATATCACACCTTATACATTAAAGACCAGTGGTTTTTAAACCTTTGTGCTGAAAGCACTCCAAAAGGCAAGTCAAAATCTCAAGGCACAACTATAGCCTAATAATGTCAGTGCAAAATATCCTCTCTAACCAACCTGGCCAATAAAGGCGATGAGTACTAGCAAATCGGCTTTTATGCCTTTAACTACAGGACAACTGAGGATGTGACAGGAAATGGGGAGAGAGAATGGGGGAATGACACACAGCAAAGGGCCATGGGCGGGGGTTGAAACCACAGCAGAGGACTCATAGCCTCTGTACATGGGGCACACGCTCTACCAACTGAGCTATCCAAGCACCCCATAAATTCATAACTTTTTGCATAGATGTATGCTCTAATAATGATGTGGCTGACTTTTTTTTTGTTAAAAGAAAGAGGAATTTGAACATGTGAATGACAGTTGTCAGGGCATAAAACCAATGATTTGTTCATCTTTCCAACTCGAGACTAAATTGTCAAACAATGGCATAGCCATTTGTACTAATAAATAGGTTTAAATCAAACTGAATCGTGACCTTAAAACCCAATGTCAAACTGAAACATGGATTTGGAGAATCATTACATGCCATGACATGTGCCCCTATACCTGTGCCTTCTCCTGTCTCCATGCTGCAGGTGGCGGTGGTTGCTGTGTTGGTGGTCCCGGTCTCGTGCGTTTCACAGGGCGGGTTGGAGCAAACTGTCTGGACCAGTCCTGACGCTGTGCTGGTCTGCTCGCCTCCCATGCTGGAGGTTGCCGTGGACGGGGTGTTAGTGGTCCCCGTCTCGTGCGTTTCGCAGGGTGGGTTAGAGCACACCCTCTGCGTGGTGCTTGAGCCTGCGTTCATGTTGGATGACGCCTGGGTGGCTGTGTTGGTGGTGCCTGTGACGTGGGTTTCACAGGGTGGGTTAGAGCACACCTGCTGGACTCCACCCATGTTAGACGACGCTGTGGTGGCTGTGTTAGTTGTCCCAGTTTCATGGGTCTCGCATGGTGGGTTGGAACACACACGCAGCGCGGACATGTTTGAAGATGCAGTTGTGGCTGTGTTGGTGGTGCCTGTTTCGTGGGTCTCACAGGGCGGGTTAGAACAGACCTGTCCTGCTCCGATGGTGGCGGAGGAGGTGGTGGCTGTGTTGGTGGTTCCGGTCTCGTGGGTTTCACAGGGCGGGTTAGAACAGACCTGTCCTGCTCCGATGGTGGCAGAGGAGGTGGTGGCTGTGTTGGTAGTTCCGGTCTCATGCGTCTCGCAGGGCGGGTTGGAGCAGACCAAAGTGACGGTTGCGGAGCCCTCGCCTGCTGCTCCAGCCTCAGTGGAGCTGGGCTGTTCAGAGGTCGGTGAGGCCAGAATTGACACAGGTAGATCCTGCACTGGTTGAGCTTCTACACCACTGGGGGTTGTGATGAGAGTCACCTGGGTGGGCTGGTTCTGGTCAGGAGAGGATAAAGCGATTTCAGTTTCGTTTAAATCTAATAGCATGTTTCCATACTCAAAAATCATTCATTCATTCATTTTATTCTCTTTCTCCAGCTTTTAACCCATAGTTTTTCTAGCAGCAGCTCTATTATGCCATTGTAGTTAGAGAAATTTTCTTTAGTTGTAATGTAACTAAAAGGATATGATGCACACTACTACCATGATTTGATGTCTTAATTACTAAAATGATGAATATCATCTGCAGGGTCTCGTTACCTGCACTGTGATGGTAGAGGAGGGCAGTGTGGAGGCAGAGGTTAGGCTGGTCTGAGCAGTTGACACAGTTATGGCAGACGGGCTGATGACCTGGCTGGACAGGGTAGCGATGGTTCCCAGCGTAGTAATGGGGGTAACTAGAGAGGCGTTTGAACTGTCCACTGTGCCTCCTGCCAGGCTGGTGGAGACGGTACCGGTAACCGTGCCAAGAGTGGTGACACCTGGAAGTTAGAATAAGTGGCATTAAATGACTAGATTAGAATTTAATTAAAAGATAAATTCAGTATTTCCCACACCATATTTTATGTTACGTTTTTTCCTCACATTTAGTATATGTTCAGAGGCCTTTATTTTTAAATTTTACTTTGAACTGGGTTTGTGTCCACTTCTGTCTTGCTCCACTCACACCAAGCTATGAGCAGACTGTATGTAGACTGTTGGTGCAGAAGTCAACAATGATATAAATACTATTAGTTATAAGATTCATGTTGCTCTCTCTTGTTTATGATGTTGCACTGTCCGATTGGTGTTCAGTATGTTCAGTGTATTGCTGTCATGTCAGTAAAGACTTGTTTCATTAGCCTTGATAAGAGTTAAGATTACTGGCTAGCCTAATTAGCTTGCACTGTATCACTGTGAACACACAGTTAATGAGGTTTCAAAGTGACAAAACAATAGCAGTTCCTATAACACTTGATGTTTAGTATTCACATTGTCTCAGAGAGTATGCCCATCTCATTTCATAGTCCTTAAATACTTTTTAGTTAATGATGGATATCAGCCATTTTTTTAACACTCCCCTGAATTCCCTCCCTTCAACCCACAACATATCTTCTGCTACTATCAGAGAGAAGACACAGCAAAACTGTTCCTAAGGGATGTGATATTGCGAAAATGACAACTGAAATATTCAGATTTGAGTTGTACTGGGAAAAAAAATTCAATACTACAAAATCCATAAAAATAACAAATGTCATCTAAAAATAAAAAATTAAAAACAAATCACACAAACATAGTTACTCTTACCAGTAGTCCCCTTGACAACCAGAGTTGTGACAGTGGGCTTAACAGCAGATACCGTCACTGGTGTAACAAGTCGAACACCACCCACTGTGCTCATGGGCACAGTGCGTAAAATAGTGCCAGGCTGCCCAGGAGCACCCTTCAAAACCACCTAGACACACACAATTCAGGATTACCCTCCTCATTCAACACAAATGGGCATCACAAATGACAAAGATTATCTTCGGGGAATGAAATTAACATTATCTGCCAAATGCAAGGTGAATGCTGGATGTAGCAGGTTTAAAAAGAAAAATCAGGTCATATACCACTACGGCAGGTTTTTCTTGCATTAATAATATTATTTTTAAAACACAATTCTTAAGAACAGTCACCACTAGTACCACTGACTTGGTATTTACAATTCTAAATCATTCCAGATTTCAGAAATGGCAGACAAAAATACTAATAAACAGTAGTCAGAAATGTTCAGGTTAATATCAAACAATGATGCTATCTATAAATACTACTGTACACACAGCCCGTTTACCTGTGTAAGTCCCTGCTGGCCGGCTGCAGTGGCAAGTTTGGGCACTGCGGTGATGATTTTACCAGGAGTTCCAGTGGTCATCACCTTTGTAGTAAGGATTGTGATAGGTGTTTTCATGCCTGCGCTGCTTGTCACACCTGCAAGGAAGACAACATGTATGAAAGTCTAATTATGTCAAACCTAATACAAGACTTTGGTTAATTTACACATCCTTAGCCTCTGTTTTTATTCAGACTAATTGCCAAAATGTTTAATACTGTTTCCTGCAATGGTTTAAACACAGTCATACTTGAGACTACATGACTACTTCTGTTATAACATCTGGAAATTCAACCAACAAACACAGAATACCACTTTTCTAGATGTTCATATGATTTGGGTGTTTGTTTAAACTCCATAAATTACATGAACATCACTTATATTGTGTTACTGATCTCAGTCATAAATGTGCAGACTGATATGTAGTTGTGACACTTGAGTGCATTAAGACCTGTGGCTCCAGGCTGGGTCATGATGGCTGACATGGGGATGGTCTTAATGATGGTGGTGCCCTGCTTAGTGGTGGTAGGAGAGACGCCGCTAATGTTGAGGATCGTGGGCTTGTTTCCTGTGCCTCCAGCCTGGGAAGTGGTGATGATGGTTGTGGGCTTGCCATCTGCGGAGGTCACCAGCTTCAGGATGGTGCCGGCTGGCAGGGGACCCTTCGTCTGGGGAGAGAGGCACATGTTATGTAAACCACTTGGAGAAAGACATCTGGTGCCTGTCTCAGGAGTTTTAAGCTACCTCCTGTTTGTTTCCTGCACTCATGCAGATATCTGACCTGTATGATCTGTGTGAGAGGGTTAGTGGAAGCCTGGCCTGTGACAGCTGATGTCTGCACTGGCTTGGTTTGTACCACAGACATCATCTTGCCAAGGTTGGAGATCTGCCGACATAGGAGAGAGACTCAAGTTCATGAGTCACCAGAACACATCGGACAGCACAGGGAAGGTGGAGCACCAAACTGGCGGCTCTATGAATCATTCTAGCCCTAACTGACTGATAGTCATGCAGATCACTAACATCATGCTCCCTGTTTTCTGAGTAAAGCTCTCCAACAGTCACTGTAGGCCAACCTTTCCTCCCTCCCCCACTGGCTCAAGCTCAGTGCATGTTGTCACAGTTTTGTGACAAGACTTTCACAAAAAACACAAACACACACACACACCAAGTGTGTAAAAACAATTTATGGATCCCATGATTTACAGCATGCGTGTGACAGCACCAAAGGGTGCTCTCAGAGTGTCAGTATTATATTGTGCTGCAAAATCTCCACAGAGTCCTGTTTTCTTACCAGAGTGCCACTGCCGCCCATGGTGAGGGGACTCTTGACCAGGGTGATGGTCTTGGTGACTCCTCCCACCACAGTGGTGACCACCTGGGCCTGCTGGGCCACTGTGACAGCACCAGACTTGTGCACAGTGATGATAGGTCTGGTGGTGGTGGGAGAGGACGCAGTTGCTGTGCCCACCTGGGCTGCAGCAGTTTTCAGCATCCGAGTGGCCGGGTTACTGACCTACAAACACAACATTTTTTTTAACAATCGACCTGTGACAGACAGAACGCACACAGTATCAGAAATTATAATGTTCAGTGGGGTCTGTACCATGACTGGAGAAGCCACTTTGACTGTGGTTGTGCCAGGAGAGACAGCGACTGTTTTGAGAATGGTGGCACCTGCAGGAACATTGAGGACAGTGCCTGCAGAGGAGGGCGGGATTTTCTGTGTTGCTGCAGCTGCTGCAGCTAAAGCTGCCATGCCACTCATCTGAGGGCTACTGCCAATTGGCTGAAAACAGAAAGTAAACAATTATTCAAGAAATTTTGCTCATTTATCAATAACATAAATTTCACAGCAAATCAAAAACAAGCTAAAAGGCAGCGCAAAATTGCAAATTGTGCATACCGATCCTTGGGTAGTCTGTGCAGGCACTACCATTCGGACACCTGGAGGAAGTGATGTCACAGTGACAGGGGATTTCCCAGGCTGACTGGGGCGGACTGTGACAACAGGTGTGCCTGTGGCAGACTGTTGAGCTGCGACCTTCAAAACAGCTGTCAAACAACAGAACAGACGATTAAACTTTTACAGTTAACCCTGCCGGTGCAGTGACAATCTCTTAAAATTAACTAACTGGTTTCTATGCTTTAGAAAAAAATCAAAAAACTTTTTACAATAATAACTTTTAAAGATAACGTTTTAGAATAAAATACAGTATATACTCTATTACCATACTCCATTGTATCATTGTATACTATAATACATATTATAGATGATTTTCCACTGTACAATATAAAACTACTCTCTGTAGTCTTGCTCAAAGTCGCACCCACAGCACTATCTCATTGGTTATACTTAACAAAAGATAGTCAATCAACACCGAAGTTTGTGTGACAGGTGAAGACAGAACTTCTCTGGTGATCGAAGGGAACTGTGCTGAAGGAAAACCGCAGACATCGCTGAAGTTACAATTAACATCACGAAATGTGACCTATTTCTATGATAACAATCATGCTCAGTCGCCCAGTTTCCAACTGAAAATGCCCGATATTACAGTCCACAGTATTCAATGGAGATGAAAGCGACTCTTTTTAAATCAGTCTTTTTTTTTTTTTTAAGATTCTGATACCAAACAGCATGCACCTGTGTTGTCCAGCACTGTGATGGTAAAATTTAGTCAATGGCATATGGATCACAGACCAACTACATTTCTTTGCACCACTCCTGCGCTGTATATAGATATATGGATTAAACAAAGCCTCAATACAAATGATTTTTAGTAATCGAGGTACTCTAGTTTCTCAAGGAATCCTTTCATCGCTGGTGTAATACCTGTCTGTGGGAGGCTCTGAGCAGAGGGTGCTGCAGCAGCTGGTGCGGGACTCTTTGGAGAGTTCACAGGCTGTGAGGGGGTCGCACTCATGGCTGGCGAGGCTGCAGCTGGAGTTGCGGGGATGTCGTATTTCTGAAGCTGCAGTAAGTAAGTGTCAGCAGTTGAGACGGCACCCCAGCTCACCTCCAGGGAGTTTGTGTTGGCACGGACTAACTGCACCCTCGCAGGGGCGTGTGGTCGCTCTGGGGGGATGGAAGACAGAAAAATTGATTAACAATGATACTATTTGACATCCAGAGCCACTTAAGTTGTTATAAATGATGAAACCAATCATGTTTCAGCAACCCTACCTGTTTCCAAGTACCAGAGGTCTTTACAACAGACTTGGTTGTTCCAAGCTTTACGATAACCATCACGGCCGCTCCAAACATAGAGTCTGGAATTGATGGCCACAGCACAGTGGCCAGCACGGGCCCTGGGGATGTTGTCTTCAAGAGTATCCATCAACACTGTCTCCCAACACATGGAGTCTACAGACAAACATGAGGTAGAAACCTTAACATGAAGCCCATTTTACTCCAAGTTACTCAATGTGAAATCTAGTACAATAAATATTTCACAAACCAAGATTTAGGCAGGCAAGAGTGTTTGTGCACTTCCACTCCTTCTCGTGTGTGGCCACTTTGACATCATCCATTACTAAAGGAACCCATCCTCCAAAAACATACATCCTTCACATTGAGAAAATGAGATCACAGTGAGCTGCTGCTACATGATTAAAAACAACATTCAATAAGTTATTGCTTAGGTGCAGCTGTTCTCTCACTTGTTTGTGATGGTGGTGGCAGAGTGAAGACTTCTGGGGAGCGGTGCTGTCCCACTTACTGATGGTTTGTTCCATGTCAGGGTATCTGGAGACAAATGACCAGCATTTAGATGTTAACTGATGTTTTCTGACGTGCAACCACATAAATTAAAACACATCATTGTAAATCATGGACTTCTTATCCCCTCTGAAAGTGTGGGACTCTATGAGTGGTGATGTTCAATCTCCTTTGGTCTGATTAGGTGTAAATAGCAGCATTGTCTCTGAGTGGAACTAGCAGGGCAATTATACTTGTTCCAGTCACACTTTTAGAAACCTACCAATATCAAGTGTCCACAGATCTCCAAGACGACAACCACTCATTCCTCCATAGATAATCAGGCGAGACTTTCTGCTCGTCTTTTCTGTGTATACCACAGCAGTGTGGCTCTCACGGGGCGGAGGCAGAACTCCATATGTGATTGGAATATCCCATCCAACCACGCTGGAACCAGCACGAAGCTCAAGTGTGTACAAATCATTCAGGTATCTGAGAATGAAAAACAAAGACATAAGTCATGCTCATGTAGCAGCTTGAAATAGCTGTTCTGCTGGCTCCTGCTGGGGAAAAAAAAAAACTCTACCTGGGAATGTTGTTTTTTGGGTCCTCGCTGTCATTGGCTAGTCCGCCAAACAGGTAGCATTTGTTGCCAACCAGGGAAAAACTGTGGCCAAGACGAGGACAAGGAGGGGGGCCATTCTTTGGGTTTTTTGCTTTTAACTTTTTCCATTCCCATCTGCTGGCCTGTAACAGAAACAGCACATTATTGATTTTTTAGGTCACAGTTGAAGCTGTAACAAACAAGTCACAAGGTGACCTCATCTCATTTGTTAAACCAATAATTATATTTAAATGTTTCTACAAAGTGAAGCATTTGCAAATAAGAGGACAAAGACATGTTTTTGGCACTTGTGAGGATCAGTTAATTAAATTTGGTTAAACAACTAATTTCATTGCCTCTCTAGATTCCCCTTCCCCCTCAAAATGTGACTTCACTGTAGTTTTTAAAAGCAGCTGCTGAGTAGTTTTAATATGTAGCCAGTTTCTGTAAGTTGTTGTCTGATTTCTGAATAAGAACTTTTAGCGAAGCATCTAAGAAGCGATTATTTTTTCTCACAATTAACAGTTATACCAGTGAGACACTGTGGGATGGGGATGGACTGAAACCATCACACTGCATTAAGCATTTAACTGAATTCTCTGAAGAGCACAGACAGAATGGACAGACTCAGTGGCACCCCAACAACTTTGCAACCCACATCCCACTTCATGCAGCACATTAACATTAACATGCATGGCTTTGAAAATTAGACCTTACAAAAATACGCTAATCTTATTTGCAATAACATTTAAACTATAATGGCTTGACTAGGATCTTATAATATCAGCAGGACAGCCTACGTGTAATGTTTGTTTAGTCTTGTAAACATTTTCATCTCCATCTGATGCTTGCATGAGCTACATTAAGTCATTTCAAAATTAACCTAACACATCTGGAAAATTCCATTTTAATGTGAATTATATTTAACCTGGCAGTGAGTCCTTTCAAGACAAAAACAAATGAAGTGATCAAATGGTCTGAGTGGACGGCAAGATAAATGGCACTATTTTGCATGTTTAAAAAGAGATAAATTGCAGATGAAAGTATGTTAAGTAAGTTATATATGTGTTTATAATATGTTTGTGAAGCTCCAAATAAGCATATTTGACAGGTTTTTGAGAAAAAAACATTTCTGTATGTATAATAAAGGACTTTTCTCTTTGTTGCTTCAAGGCACTGTTGTACAGTTAGGCTACTTTTCAGAGTATTATTGTTTCAATGAAGGACTTGTAATGTAAAATCAGTGTCTAACTCAATGTTCAACCATCTATGAGCAAAAGAAGCCTAATCAAACAAGCATGATTAAAACAATTACTAAGACTCTTACTGCACAATAGAAAATGTTATAAACAAATACTGGAGTATATAAAAACAAATAATTATAGTGATTATTCCTAATGTATTTCACGTAATAAATGTTCTAAAACTACCAGATTGTCCTTGTTTTACTAGCCTTACAGCACAGTGCTGTCCTGATGCCCTGCCTTGGTTTCATCACTGATACATTATCAGGGAGCCCCAGGGAGGAAATGTTTTGCATAGAACATATTTAATGTTTGAACATTTCATTATCTAAATGTAGACAGATTACCTGTAGTTCATAGAGATCGTTGCTGTACTTTCCATACTCCACCATTCCACCAAACACCAGCAATCTTGTGCCATCACAGACAAAACCATATGCGGCACAACCAGGGGGGATATCACCACGGACCGCTGGGATAAACCACTGATTTGTTGCTAGAAATTTAAACACAATAATGGCCATGAAGTTATCAGTTGTAGCTTGCACATGTCAAGTCAGTGTAATGGTGCAATAAGTTTGTGTTATGATCCAAACAAAGCTGTGAATATTCTGACTGCATAAAATCTTAACAACTATCTTATTTAACATAAGAACATAAACCAAAATCTGCATTTAAAGACTGGGATACATACACTAAATCTGATTAATTTGTCTGTCCTTATTGGTTTTCTGTTCAGGAAATTGGGGCAGGGGATATGCTTAAACCAACCAGCATCATCCATTTTATTTCATCCCGCCTTTTTTAATGTGCATTACAACAGTTTTTCCAGTAGAGGGAGCCAAATCTAAACAGACACGGATCTGTTTGGCCTGCTGAGGCCTGTGCACTATTTAGTTCTGCACGTCACGAATCGATCTTAAGAAAGAAATTTCAGCTGTTTTAAGTAAAAGACTCAATGTGAAAATGCGTTTTACATGTTTTCGCATTTGCAGATTTCTTAAGTAAAACATTATGTTTACTGTAAAAATAATCGATAAAGTTGTGCATTCAAAAGTTCATCTTACCAGTGTTGTATACATGTAATTCATCCACAATTCCTTCGTTTCCACCGCCAAAGACAACCATGAGCTCCTTTATAGCCACAGCTCTGTGTCCATGTCTGGGCCGGGGAACAGGACCGGACCATCCGAGGACCCGTTTCCACCGCGGCTGCAGAACCGACGCCGTGGTCCCAGACACCGCGGAGCCAGGGGCAGACATGACTTCTGGCACAGGGAAAAATGAAAGAGCATTTGTCTAAACTGCTCAAGTAATCCTGATATTTCACGGTTAACTAACAGTAGAAACTCAACAGCAGCATCTGTCCGTGCACTGTGGCTAACTTCTCAAACAGTCTGTGCGCCCATAGCAGCTGAAAAGCTTCGTAGTTAGCAGTTAGCTTTGGCTAATGAATACATTCATTGAAAAAAAAACAATCAAATAAGTTCTCGTTAAGAGCTTTCAAGCAATTGTGAAGTCGACGTTGCACCTGTGCAAAAGACACACAAAATCTTTGAAACACATAAGTTGTGTATTGGCTATCTTAGTTGTTTCTAATCATTGAATTCAATTCATGGAAGCAGCCATCTTGCAACAAACAAACCACCGCTAACGCTACTGCCAGTCTGAAAAATGGCGGAAGCGAATGAGAAAGAAAAATACATGATAGCTAGCCAACTACACCAGCGAAGAAACACGCCACAATGAAAAACAAATTATATAAATTAATAGCCGAACAACAAAGCAGAACAATACATATTTGCAACAGATAATTAACCCACAGTTAAAACCGTTATCAAGAGTCGGCTATTTTCATGCTTCTCTGGGAGTCGCCATATTGTAGCTAGCAAGCTTAGCATTCCCTGCAACCCCTTTAACGCATTTATTAACATCAGAAAAATATCCGAAGCTTACTTTAACAGTCGCAACAGTGTGGAGACCACATGCCGTAACCCCAGTCGAATAATTAATACATTTTACTGAAAACTGTACGTAATCGTAGTACTCAAACGGTTTCTAACGCTAGCTATACTCCGTTAGCACTAGCGGCTAGTTGCTCAACCTAATTAGCCGAAGCTAACAGCGTTAGCTTTACGGCTGGCATCTGTCAAAGCGTCGCCAAATTTTACAATTAAATGCAATGCAATTTTGTTGTACTTTGACATGCATATTTTACCTGATACAAATGTAGTTGCAACACCGCTCTTAAAACGCAGCTAAACGGAATTAAACTGCATAAACAGATTGTTATTATGTTTCATGCCGTCTCTGGAAGCAGCCATCTTTTCGACAATCGGCCTAGTTCTACAGCTCCCACAAGAAAAATGGCCGGACGGTTTGCCACAACAAAACATAACAAACCGAAAAGGGCACAAATATTTCACGTGTTTACTTACTTATTTCGATGCAGTAATTGCAAAAACACGGGTATGTGGTCTGATCTTGCGGCAATAATCCAAATTCATTCGATTTGTGAAGAAGTATTTCCTCTCATGCCTGCCTGGAAGCTGCCATCTTCTTGACAACCAGAGGCGGAGGAAAATGGAAGAGAGTTGGCGTCACCCAAACTAAACATGGCGACAGAGACCCGCTCGCTGACCATTTCAGACAGAAACGCACGTACGGTTTTTATTATTTGCCATTCTGGCCGGGAGAAAGATGTTCGGTATACCGAGGTGCTTCAGAGAACACTTGAAACCCATATAAAGTAAACATATTGCGAGTTTCAGCAAATTACAATAAGTTGTGTTATGGCAATAGGCTTATTGTCCCTTACTAAAGATGGCGCCATCCGTGCTGAAACAACTTTTATTTTAACATCATAGGTGGTGCTGATTTTACTGTACCATAAACCTACTTAGATGTGTCCATACATGTATAATAATAGTGTACAAGCACTAATTTAGAGATTTAGCGCTCACGCATATTAAACTTGCCACGCCCACATCCACCATCAGTGCGCCCTCCACTGATACAAGTACTGCATTACTATAACACAGTGCCATGAACATCAACAATAACCCCAGTGTCCCTCTTCTGTCAAAACAGTGTATGGTCAATCACGTTTTCAAAGGCAACACAATACTGTTAAATGTTCAAATTGATTATATTCTAATTTAGTTAAATACTACTACTACTACTACTACTACTACTACTACTTCTAATAATAATAATAATAATAATGATAATAGTAATAGTAGTTATAAAAATAGTAATAATAATAGTTATTATTATTATTATTATTATTATTATTATTACTACTACTACTACTAGTAGTAGTAGTAGTAGTAGTAGTAGTAGTATTACTATAATATTTGTGAGCTTTTTGTTGTTTCTGTGACTTGAACTTTCCTCTGTTCCCTATTTAATAGAATTTTTAATATACATTCATATTATTGACTTCAAAGAGTTTTAAAGCCTTAGTTTTATTTTGTTGTGTTTTTATTATTTAATTTTATTGTTGATATAAAATATACAGTACATATATTATTATTCATTGATTAAATGACAAATATGAAAAAGCCATCTAATTGTAGGCTGAACAGGTGTAAAGTGAAGAACACAGTCTTTCTCACCAAGTATTTAAAGAAGTTCTGCACTGAGTGTAATGTGAAAGACATTAATACTAGTGTTAATATTAAAATGTCTTACCAAATGTATAAAAACCTGCATTTCATAGGTTGAAAATGGCTCAACACACAATCTACTGTTTTAAGCAGCCCTGAACCTTGTAAGACCAATGCTGACATAGAGTCAACCAGCTGGGACTAATTTACGTTTTAAAATTTCTATTAAAAAAGAACGTTAATACTCTCTGATGGCCAACTGATGACGGCCATCAGTTCAACTCCTTCCTCACACATCCACCCCCCACACTTCACCCCTCCTCAGCTCGTCCCCACTCTCAGCCCCTTGTCCACTTTTTAGCACTTTTTAAAATTATGCAGTGGCTCAGACCTGGGGGTGAAGTTAACTGTAATTTTGCAAAGTCATCCGTTTTTTGCAATACACTATATGTCCATTAGATGACAGACTTGCATTGTTTTGTTTTGTTGTGAACGTGATCTACAGTCTGCAATGAAACAGTTACATACAGATACATCAGTTTAGAACAAGGAGGCTTTGGTTCTCATAATTTACATATTTTATCAATGAAAAGAACCATAAGTAGAACTTAGAGCCCCTGCATACCCACACAGGAGTTGTGACGTATTCTGTCTCCTGAGACCTCTACTCAGGTTGAAGACTGGCTGAACTGTGCTGGGAATAGACCTTTTTCATGCAAACCATATTAATTTGAAATAGTAAACACAGGTGTCACCAATGATGCCAATTAAGGCCCCGTTCCATTTAGTGTAACAGAGCCTTTCCAGTGAACCAACATGCAAAATAGCAGCACCCTAACTTGGTTTGACCTGAGTGGAACAGAGCCTTAATTAGTATCACTGGTAACATTGGTAAGCTGTGAAGAAATAATGACAGTTGTGTACTATGACCTGTCTTAATCGGTTCAAAAGACTGACAGGAGTTGCAGAGCTCGAGTCACCTGCTAATTTAAATCACCTGTATATCTATGTTATGGGTGCGCAGTGACTTTAAATGTGGTTGTTTTATTCTGGTTATGAAGCAGTAAGAGCACAATGACAAAGCATGCTGCAGTTCATTAGTGACTGAAAGATGAAAAGGTCACAATAGAAATCCACTTAAACCCAATCAATTATATTGTGTAAATTGTGTTCTTTTTACACATTGTGTTATCCTAACAGAATGTAAACTAGTTTGTGCAGGAGTAGTTTTTCAACATATATCTTGTATACATTTTACACACTTTGCTAACATACAGTGTCCTCATAATTTCTCCTCTGCCAAACTTCAAGGTGAGCACTAATGCAGCCGCTCAGGTCAAGGCCTGATTGAATGACATCACTTCCTAATGTGTACAACATAAGGCTTCACCTTCACAGCCTCACATTCTAACCCTAACCCTAACAGAACCCAACCTTACCCAATGTATAAGGCAGGCAATTTATCAAAACACAATATTGTGATTAATACTTGGTTTTTCCTTTGCTGTTCAGTAAAAAAAAGAAAAACTATATCATACATATATTGTTTGTATACTGAAAAGTTATTCAAATGAATTCAAAGAAAAATGTTAACTGATTGATTTTCCAGTAGGTTGGAACCAATCTTTCGTGATATGTAGTTCTATTTAATGTACCCCTTTTTAATAAAATACTGTAGAACCACTAGTCAGTCCTTATTTCTCACTTAGGCCTACATAAAATCTGATTAGGTCCAATGAATCTACATTTACTTCAGGTATTTGAATTTTCTACTATGCCACATACAATTTTTGTCCCTTTTTTAGTCTTGAAGCTGGTGGACTGCACCCCAAACTGTGTCCCTAAATCCACCGACTGAATCAGTGTAAAATACTCATCTATCATTGGGTCTCTGGTTGTGACATTAAGTCTTGCCATGAAGCCAGTTGAGAACCTTCACTTATTCCTCTTGGTTGACTGATATAATTTGCAAAAAGTTTAGTTTTGTGACATTGATTAATCAAAGTTAATTTAAAGAGACAGTTCACCACAAAATCAAAAATACATATTTTCCCCCTGGCTTGTAGTTTATCCAGCTAGATTTTTTTTTTTCTGTTATGAGTTGCCAAGTTTTGGAGATATCTACCATAAAGATGTCTTCCTTCTCTCATATATAATGGAACTGAATGGCATTTGGCTTGTGGTGCTCAAAGCCAAACCAGCGTCTCTTTCCAAAAACCATGACCCAGTTGCTCAAAATAATCCACACACCTTGTTGTGAGCAGTTTCATATAGGAACTACTTTCTTTCTGCAGTAGAAACTACCAGAATTACTGTCTTTTCTATGAGACAGTTCCTGTATGAACCTGCCTACAACAAGGTCTGTGGATTATCTTGAGTGACCAGGTCATGATTTCTGGAAAGAGACATTGCTGTTGAGTTGGGATATTTTTTGGTACTTTGAGCACCACAAACCGAGTGCAATCTAGGTCCATTACACTGGAGAGAAAGCAGAAATCTCTTCGGCCAGTATCTCCAAAACTCTGCTACTCACACCAAAACTAGATGGATAAATAGCATAACAGGCCAGAGGACAATATTGTCCTTCCAAGATGAATTAAAGAAAACCAAAAAACTAGGTTGGTGGAAACATGTCAGCATGCTTCTGATGTGCGCTGTAGGTGAGGTATTTATTCTGATGCCGTTGAGACTCATTAGACATGTCACTGTGATTCCAAACACGACCCAAGTTGTTCTGTTTACAGAGAGGAGTGGAGATGTCTGAACTTTCAGAAAAGACAAAGTGCACATTTACTTTTTAACAAAGTGAGCAGTCTATACAGTTTAAACCTGTAACTCCACATTCTGTATTCTGTACAGTGGTGGACAAAGTACTCAACCCCAGTACTTGAGTCAAAGTATAGATACTCCTGGTCAAATATTACTCAACTACAAGTGAAAGTTGCTCAGTCAAAATTTTACTTGAGTTAAAGTACTAGAGTACTTGCTTTTAAAAATACTTAAGTATTCAAATGTATGTGTTTTTAAAAATACTTAAGTATTCAAAAGTACAAATTACAAAGTACATTTTCTAATATCAATACACGCTGTATTGTTTTCATGATGCATTTACAGAAGCTTGTAACTCTGAAACCATCTAATGATGCACTGATGCTTGTAGAACCACTCTGCTACACAAAGTCTATAGAAACACCTATAAAAACTTCAGCATAGAAATACAATCAAAACCAAAAACAGACAGTTATTGTCATTTTCTGATGTAACTGTATTAAAATCACTGCATAACATTAGATTGAAGATAACTGTAAGAAGTTCTCCAAGTCTGTTAAATAACAGATTTCTTAATGTCTTCAGAGGCAGTATATATACATGAATTATGTGGTATTTTTCACCCCGATAAAAACAATCCAACTTTAAAAGCTACCTGGAATAATTAATAATTATAATAACATCTTGAGATTGTTGTCTTTCTCCTGCCGTCACCATTACCACTTTTTGTTTGAATGAAAGAGGCAGAGCTTGCTTGTTCTTGTTACAGAGAGCGCCTGGATGATGTATTTCCACTTTTACATCAATCCCATTTGAGAGGAGCAACTGTGATTGGTTTCCTTTTGTGAGGAACACAGCATGTGACCAACTGCATTTTAGAAAAGAAAAAAACACCAACAGCTGACTTCAAAGCTCAGTCGAAAAGTAACAACAACCTTCCTACAAATGTAGTGGAGTCAAAAGTACAATACTTGTCTTTGAAATGTAGTGGAGTGAAAGTCAGAAGTTTCCAAAAAAACAAAAAACAAATACTCAAGTAAAGTACAGATACTCAAAAAATGTACTTAAGTACAGTACTCAAGTAAATGTACTTCACTACTGTCCACCACTGATTCTGTATTTACATATGTTCACATACTGTACATAGCCATCAACTCCATGAATATCCATTCAGCATCTATTAGCTGCACTTTTATTTGTAATGTTTACAACTGAAACACCTGACTTGTTTATATGGTGTTCATTTATGTTGTTTGTACTTTGTGCGTCATGTATGTTTCTACTGTATATAGACCTTTCCTGGTAGTTATGTCTTTTCTATTCCTGATCGTATTTTTGGTCTGTGAATGAATGCCATATTCATGATCATCATGATTGATTGGATGTGATGTTACACTTTTCATTTGCAGACATTTCAGTCTGGGCCACAAAAAGAAATCTATAATCATATGTTGTAGTCTACAAAAAGTAATGCACTTCATGTGTCTTACACTGAAGCCATTTGGATTTGAATCGAGGACATGAGTGCATTCACCCGGACTGAGCGAGGACAACAGAGTTAAACAGGCCAGTGGAGCTCAGACAAACACCTTGACCTTCCATACTGATCCGAGCTGCCTGTAATGGTTTATACGTGGTAAGAGTCTTAAGAAGCGGCTGGAGAGCTGAACGCAAGAGATCACGATGTAAAGCCTCACAAGTGACATGGATCAAGGCTTATGGCAGCAGGAGGTGGAAGTCTTTTGAGGAGGTGTATGTGGGTTTTCACTCGCCATAAGCATCACAGCAAATCAGTGTGTCAGCCTTTTTTAAAGAACATTTTTTTGAATGTGTGGAAGCTGCACATGCTGTGCTCCTGCTGTTGTGACTATTAGGGAAGAATCTCAGCAGTTTGCACCGCATGAACTCAATGACACAGTGTTTATGATGAAAGAACAAGCTCCATCCTAATGCTCTTGTAAGCCCACTGTTTATAGTCTCCTATGTTAAATACCAATTATCCTAATTGCTTTTGTCCTGTTTGAGATGGCGTCATGTGCAAAGTCCCACCTGCTGAGAGATTTAAACAGTGATGTCCAGTGACACTAAATTTGACAATGTTATCTCAATATTGTTACACACAAGAAAAACTGTGTTAAGAGTTTTCCAAATCAGTATTTTAGTCTGAAAATCTGTTCCTTATATGACTATACTATTGCCTCCACATTTTTATTGTTGTATTAAGAGCTGTATGGGTTTTCCAAATCAACCTTTTATTCTGAAAATCTGTTCCCCATATGATTACAACATTGCCTCTATGTGAGCGTAAGATTTTAATTTTAGTTTGAAGTGTGGTTTAGCCTGAGGGGTTTATATTGCATTAGTAGTCTCAAGGAAATGAGGGTCATTTTTTATACACGATACAGTCTTCCAAGACCTGGGATGGAACTAGGAACATTTAGATTGCTTTTGCTGTCTCAACTCCGCCAATTCAGCTTTCCAGACCCCTTGACCCTGCTCTGGTCATAACATACTACAATAACATACTACTCTTACAACTAATAATACCAAATACAACAGACACACTTAAACATATTAAATTAACCTATTTTTGATACAGTTATTTTTTTATTTGCAGGTCTACTTTTCAACTCTGGAGCTAACTCTGTCACAGCAGAAGATATTTCCCAGACTGCATCTTCTCTGCACCTTCTTCTGCCAGTCCTTTATTAATGTTTTTCAAAATAAAAGGGGCAAATTCCTTGTATATCGGTTGTATTAACTGTTTAGATATTTGGCATATTAACCTTTAGGTAGCACTGGAGAAAACAATCATTGCTGTTCATTATGTTATCTATATTTGTGCAGTAAGATATGTTTGTGTCCAATAAGAACCCCTGTAGAACTGTAGAGGCTTCACAGACTGTTCACAGACTATTCCTCACTTCACGTCATACACTCGTCACCTGAAGTCACCAAACTGAAGTTCAAAGTTTACCTCAAACATTTGAAAAAATCACAGGAATTTAAGTGGAGTAATATTTTCTCATGATCATAATGTAAATATGCAATGAATGAATGTACTGTACAGAGTTCAATCAACTCATTAAATTAAGTGTCTAAAGAAACATAATCAGCACAACAACAACAACAATAATAATAATAATAATGAAAAAACTGTGAACCATGATGAAAGTTAGTATTGAATTCAGTCTCTAACCCCTTACACAATTTAATAAATTCACTGTGAGTAATTTCACATATTATCTTGCAAGAAAATGTCAAAGGAAATCATTTTTTTTATAAATTTGATCGGAGTTTGTGGTTCAACTTAATTTCTTGAGCTTATTGAATATGTTTTCTCAGATACACTTCAAAGCAAAATTGAAAAAAACTCATCATTTCAATGCACCTGCTGTCACTAGATTTTTCAATTTTGAATTTTAATAAAACATTATTTGTTAGTAAACCTTTTTCAAAACATAAAAGTTTGAGTTGGGCTCAAACCCTGAAATCGAAGTTGCCTTGAATTTTGTGTTTTCTCAGCTCTTTCATTTTTACGGTGTACAACTAAATTAATATCAAATTTATTTGACAAGAAAAATATATTTCTTTTTGATCATGACAAATTACCTCAACTTATCTTTTCAAATTCAGTCAATTTAAAATTCTAAGGCAGCCCAGAGACTAACTTTTTATGTTAAGACAAGTTGTTTTTGTTTTTGTTTTTTTAAAAGATAAGACTGCCCTACAGTCTATCTAATTCTGATGTGGAAAAATGGAAGTGCTCTACTTTGTCTTGAGATCTACACTCAACCATTGGGTAATCCTTTCTTGATCCTGATCTGATACGATAATGAAGGTAGAGATCATCCACCGTAATGCTAACAGCAAGCAGGTTACCCAAGGACAGACTCAATGTGATTAGCTGTCGTAATAGCTCTGATGACTGGATTATCTGAATCCAAAACAATGTCCTTCCTTCCAGATCATATCCAGGTGAAACCGCTTGTGCACTGGGAGACCAAACTCAACTCATATGTTTACTTTGCATGTTTGTGACATGTTCATGACATGTTTATGACAGCACATCTAGGATTTGTCTGTGTGTATGTCTTAGTGTGCTGTGTGTCATTGTTTTCAACCTAAAATGTTGATAATGTAACTGTAAATACTGTACACATTATATTTTGGGTTATTTTTATTACTTAATTTATTGTGTAAATTTATGTTTCTTATCTAGCAGTTCAGTACGTATATTATTTATATTTAAGTAGTAATATTTTTTACAGCGTCATTGAGTTACTGTAAATTATTATTTCATTGTCATTTATATTACTTTGTATATTATTTTATTTGTATGTTCATGTGCATTATTTTAAGTGACGTATCCCCTTGGTTAAGTTAATTGGTTCCTACCTGCTCTTGTCTTAGTACGGACAGATATAGGTGACACACTCGGAGAGAGTGCCTCGTGCTAGTGTAGAGGTGTTGCTGTACCCCTAAGTTGGAGTTGTTCTATACTGTCGTGCCGTGTTGGCGGATATTAAATGAGAGAGAAACAAAGACACATTGTAGCCCGCTTATTACCCACAGCCCGGAAGAACTGGAGAACACGAATAACAAGAAAAGAGGGTTACAATAAGATAAAAACAGCGCACAACTGATAACATTGTGAACTCTTGTAGCGAGCTCTAGCTTGTTTTTTAGTGCTCAGTAAATGTCAACATGCTCCTTGTGGTAATCTCATTGATCAAAATTGGAATTCCTCTTGCTGAGTAAATCAAGCAATTAATTAGTCAATCAGTACATTAATTAAATGTTCAGTGAGGGAGACCTATAAAGGCACTGCTAGTCCTCCATATCTGACTGACCTAACAAGTGCACCCGCAGGTGACATTGAACTGACCATCACATTAAAAGCTAAGCTAGATTTTTTTTATTTAAAATTAGCATCCTCGCAAAAATGAAGCACAGCCGTAATATGGAGCTTCCAGAGGATTTCTATATCCCCGTGCCTTTGGATACGGACAACATCACATCTCTCAGCCCCTTCCTGATCCCCCAGGACCATCTAGCAAGCGCAGGCACCTACTATGCAATGGCTGCATTCATGTTTTTTGTATTTACTGTGGGCACTGCCATCAACCTGCTTACAGTCGCATGTACCATCCAATACAAGAAACTTCGATCCCACCTCAACTTCATCCTGGTGAACTTGGCCATAGCGAACCTTCTCGTGTCCTGTGTGGGCTCCTTCACTGCCTGCTGCTCCTTTGCAAACAGATATTTCATCTTTGGACCACTAGCATGCAAGATTGAGGGTTTCATGGCAACACTCGGCGGTAAGACGAACTTTTATACACAGATAGTTAAGTATATACTTGAGTTTTACAAGTGATGTGCTGGAGAAGGATGCTAAAACAGATGTTTAATTCTACTTTCTATCATTTCAGGTATGGTCAGCCTGTGGTCTCTAGCCGTGGTAGCTTTTGAAAGATGGCTGGTTATCTGCAAACCACTTGGTAACTTTGTCTTCAAGCCTGACCATGCTATGGCTTGCTGTGTATTCACCTGGGTGTTTGCACTGATCGCCTCTGCTCCTCCACTGTTCGGATGGAGCAGGTCAGCATTGCTCTCACATTGTTACATTTGCACCGATTGTACTGCTCAGCTGCTGTGTACACTCAATGCTCTTGTGTCGATCTCTTCAGGTATATTCCAGAAGGCCTGCAGTGCTCCTGTGGTCCAGATTGGTACACCACCAACAACAAATACAACAACGAATCCTACGTGATGTTCCTTTTCTGCTTCTGTTTTGCTGTTCCCTTTGCCACCATTGTCTTCTGCTACGCTCAGCTGCTCATCACACTGAAAATGGTGAGGCAATGTCTGTCAAAGACAGAATTAGACTATTTTTGTCAATCAGAATGGTCAGTATTGTCTTAACATTGTTACAAAATAAAAAACAAGATTTTTATAATCATTACAATAGTTATATGAACTAAGAGTTTTCCACAGCAAGCTCTTATTTTAAAAATCTGCTCCCTACATGATTATTGCATAGCCTGTCTATAGACTGTGTAATGCTGCTTTAACAAAGTTAAACTGGAGGGATGGTTGATAATATGTACTGAACAGATGGCATAGATAAAACCCATGTGAAGTAACTGTTCGGTGCATGGACAGCTAACACAGAAGTCATGAGACTCAACCCACTTCTCTCTCTCAACAGGCAGCGAAGGCCCAAGCCGAATCTGCCTCCACCCAGAAGGCCGAGAGGGAGGTGACCAGGATGGTGGTGGTCATGGTGCTGGGCTTCCTGGTGTGCTGGATGCCTTACACCTCCTTTGCTCTTTGGGTAGTCAACAATCGCGGGCAGCCTTTCGATCTAAGATTTGCTTCGATACCGTCCATCTTTTCTAAGGCCTCTGCAGTCTACAACCCAGTTATCTATGTTCTCCTCAACAAACAGGTCAGCTGGATGTCCTGTAAAACATATTACTGTTAAGGGCAGGCATCTGTATTACTGATACACAAAAAGACCATTTAAAAGGACTGTTCACTAAAAAAAGGTTGAAGAAGGCAACTTGATAGATTTTTGAGTTTTGATTCAAAGTCAAACTCTCAAGTTTTGAAATAAACGAAACAAAATTGTATAACTAATATCTTTTGTTGCTTTTCTTGAAACCCCCCCAGAATTTTCAAAAATTGATCACAGTGAGCCGTGAACCTGATTTGTGATTGTTTGGGTGCTTGAAAATTAAATGCTTGCAACTGAAAATCATTCACTTTTGCTTCGATGAGTTTACTCAACAATTTTTGAAATATATTTTTTGTGGGGTTTCTAAAACTCAATGATTCATTTTCATCTAAAGAAGAAAACAAAATTATCAAGTCAAAATTACATTATGAGTTGGTGAAACTTTTTCAAAACTTAAGTCGAGTCACCAACCCAAAACTTAAGCATGTGAGTTTGGCTAAGTTCCCTTGAGTTCTCTCAACTTTTAAATTTTTACAGTGTATAAAGAAAACAGTTCATACATTAAGACTGCTCACAACAAGGTCTGTGGATTATCTTGAGTCACAGGGTCTTGATTTCTGTAAATCAAAAAGTAGAGGTGTATTTTAAATGTGTTTTTCCTTTGTTGTATTTCAGTTCCGCTCATGCATGATGAAGATGCTGGGGATGGGCAGCGGTGAGGATGAAGAGTCGTCGACGCAGTCAGTGACCGAAGTCTCCAAAGTTGGGCCTGCTTAAGACCACACATCAAGACCTCTCTGCCACTAATGATATGTGAATTGTAAGCAAGAGTAAATATACCTGTGTTTTGTCATATGAAATATATATATATATACAATGTTGCATTTCAAAATATAAAGGAATAAATAATCTGCAAAGTAAAAAAAAAAAAAAATACAAACATGCAAATGGAGTCTGTATGTTGTTGATACAAGAAAACAGCACATTCTCAGATTGGGATTGTGTACAGTTTGTTTATGTTATTTTTTAAAAAATACACAGGTGACTGATAATTAATGTACTGTGAATATGTACACATGTTTTGCACAATCAATTGCATAGATATCGTGTGTTGTTCCTACAGGGAATGATTAACAAGTTTTTGCACAGCAAGTATAAAAAAAAATAAAAAGTAGAAATCATTTCAAATCAATGTGTTCACCATATCAGATTAATATTGCTGTTTTTAAGTTCATCCTCTGGCCTCTGCTTTATCTTTCATCCGCCTCCTCTCACATACTGACATATAATATCCTTCCTTGCACTGGGGTTGTTGGAATGAAAGGGTTATTGTACAATGACACCATGTTCTCAGCGTCTTATGCACCCTTTAAGCTCAAGGAGGGGAGGCAAAATGCCAAAAAGGTAACACAAAGCTTGAGTTAAAACCACTGGAGTGGATTACGGAGGGCTACAGTGCAGGAGATTACCAGAGTTAATGTTATTGGAAACCAGATTAGCAGAGAAAGACCTGCTGCATTCTTCCTTAAGAAAGTGGGATTAACCTGTTTATCCTAGTTTGATGTTAAGGACGACTGTCCATGTGTATCTACACAGGAGTACATGTACATGCATCCTTGTATGTGTTTCTCCAGCTATCTATAGGTAATGATTGTTATCATAAGCCCAATATGATTAGGCTCTACCTTACTATGATCTTTCTTACAAAAAACACAACCTCTTACAAAGGTCTTTTTTAACTCTTAAGCAGCAATAAGTATCAGTGCAACACTTTCCAACTATTAATACATGTAAGTGTGTGTATTTTTCCATGACAATAACATTTAATATTATATTTGTTGCATGCTGCAACTGGTTTATTTTCATGAACATCTGGTAGAAGCTGTCCTTAACTCTATACACAAGATGTAAGGCCAACATCTTTGGCAGCTTCCCAGAAAAGGAAATTACTTAATGACTGATTCCAATTAATGCAGCCTACTATGATTCAATCAATTACAGACTCAGTTCACCTTGTAAAAAAGGATCAAGGGAATCTTGATGAGCTTTATAAACGTTGTCCCACCATGATAGACTGACATTAGGACCGTTAGGGACGCAGGCTTTCATGTCTGCCTGATAAAGGATAAAGTTAAGCTAAGCAAGGAGAAAAACTTGAGGTATTTTGTGATCAGTATTCAAATAAAGATCAAATGAGATCAAATCGTGCCATGGAGCTGCCAGAGGACTTCTGGATTCCCGTCGCTCTGGACACCAACAATATCACGTCATTCAGTCCCTTCCTGGTTCCTCAGGACCACTTGGGGGGCACAGGTATCTTCTACTCCATGGCAGCGTTCATGTTCTTCTTGTTCGTGGTCGGCACATGCATCAACACCCTCACCATCGCTTGCACCATCCAGTACAAGAAGCTCCGGTCCCACCTTAACTACATCCTGGTGAACTTGGCCATAGCGAACCTTCTTGTGTCCTGTGTGGGCTCCTTTGCTGCCTGCTGCTCCTTTGGGAACAGATATTTCATCTTTGGACCACTAGGATGCAAGATTGAGGGTTTTATGGCAACACTTGGTGGTAAGACGAACTTTGAGACGCAAATAGTTCAGTAAATACTTGAGTTTCACAAGTGATTCTGGAGAAAAATATTTTATTGTTGAGGCCTGGGTCGAGTCACCAACCCAAAACCTGGACATGAGACTCAACAATCAGCTATCTTTCTCCTGGATCACTTATAGCAGCTTTAAGGAACTAAATTGATGTTTAATTCTACTTTCTGCCATTTCAGGTATGGTCAGCCTGTGGTCTCTAGCTGTGATAGCTTTTGAAAGATGGCTGGTTATCTGCAAACCACTTGGTAACTTTGTCTTCAAGCCTGACCATGCTATGGCTTGCTGTGTAGTCACCTGGGTGTTTGCACTGATTGCTGCAGCTCCTCCACTGTTCGGATGGAGCAGGTAAGTCAACAGAAACCAACCTACACACTGAAAACCATCTCACAACTAGGACAGTTTGCTGACCCTTGTGTCGATCTCTTCAGGTATATTCCAGAAGGCCTGCAGTGCTCCTGTGGTCCAGATTGGTACACCACCAACAACAAATACAACAACGAATCCTACGTGATGTTCCTTTTCTGCTTCTGTTTTGCTGTTCCCTTTGCCACCATTGTCTTCTGCTACGGTCAGCTGCTCATCACACTGAAAATGGTGAGAATTAAAAAATCCACCTTACATCAAACAATATAACTCTTAAATTTAGTTAGTTTGATTTACTGAAAAACATTCTGCAAAGTCATAATTTGACATTACTTAAAAGGAGTTCTCAAGATGGAGTAACATTTATATCTGAATGCACAAAATCTTATCAAAGCCAAAGTTTATCAGTGCAAATCTATAATCAAAAAACTGATTTTTAAGTCCCCCTCCAGTCAAAAATATTTTTTCCCTCTTGTTCCACCAAGTTGGATGTTTGCTCTTCACTGTGCAGAATGATGTATGTGCAGAGTTTGACACTAGAAGCATGTTTTCACATTCACCTGCTAAAGGTGGAAAGTTTCTCAGGAAAACTTTAACAAAATTTGCATATTCATAGATTCTGGAATTTTCAATGAGGTACAAAAAAAGTTTTGCCTACCTATAATCTTCAGCTGAGATAATTAACTTTTCTTGTTTGGATAAATAAGGTTAGAATCTTAGAATCTTTGAGTTTTAGAAACTCAAAAAAGTGTATTTCATTGTTTTTTGATTTTTCTGAAAGCTCAGAGATACAAGTTTATCTGAAGAAGAAAATCATCTCAACAAAAGATTAGTAGTTGGTAATAGTTTTTCAAAGCTGAACCTAAAATTTGAATTTCTCTTTTTTTTTTTTTTTTTTTTTTTTTTTTGTAGTGTTATGTCTTAATGAATGTCTGGAGATGACCTTTAACTGTTTTTTAGAGTCAGTATGTATCCATATAAAATTCCTTGTGATGCTGTACCATCAATAAACACGTGGCTCTGACAGGCATATAGTTAAGATATCTATGATCGAAATACAAACTGAACTAATGTATCAGGAAATACTTTTGTAGACAATTTTTTTTACGCAATCTCACCTCTCTTCCTCAACAGGCAGCGAAAGCCCAGGCTGAGTCTGCCTCCACCCAGAAGGCCGAGAGGGAGGTGACCAGGATGGTGGTGGTCATGGTGCTGGGTTTCCTGGTGTGCTGGATGCCTTACGCCTCTTTCGCTGTTTGGGTTGTGAATAACCGTGGGCAACCCTTCGACCTGAGACTAGCGACCATACCGTCCTGCTTCTCAAAGGCCTCTACAGTCTACAACCCCGTTATCTATGTTGTCTTCAACAAACAGGTCTGTTAAATGTTATGATGTGACTAATCTGAAAAGGGATGAACTTTTTATTTTCTTGCTAAGAGGTGTGAGGGACAACTGAGGAAAGAAGCTGATATGGGAAACAACCTTTTGTAGCCTTACCTCACTGGCTTAAAACAGACCCTTCATTCAACCTTTATTTCAGATTCTTAGAGAAAATATTGAGGGCCACCGCCATTTACAATAATGCTATGATTACATCATATCAAATACAAATACGCAAAATCTGTAAGCAGAATCAGTCCTAATGGTTTCCATGGGAAATACAACCGTACAACTCAAACAAAATCTTTTAAAACAATTACAGGCAGGTACCGGACACTTATTCAGTACATTCCTAAACTGTCCAAGAGATATAAGAGTATTCTGTTTTAGGTCTGACTACAAGAGACTCTACATTTTTGTATCTTATATGTCTAAGACAGACAGCTTAGTCTGAAGTGCATGTTGTATGATAGATAATCTTAAAGTTTCCTTAACTTTGCTTTTAGCAGACCAGGCAGTAACTTGGAAAATGACTTGATGTTCAGAAACTTTGAGTCAATGCTGTATTGTATTCATCTGAGTATACCTTATTACTGCAACATCTTTATATAAAAATGTAAAGACTTCATAGCACTACGATGTAAATTAAAGATGTGACGAGTAGAAATATTTAGATAACAATAAGTATTTATTTGTATATAACAGTCCTGCTGAGAACTGGTGCAATTTGTGTTATTTTCCATAGCGCCTTTTTTGATACAAGCGCTAGGGGGGGCGTCAAAGTAAACTTTAAAGTTGCACACCCAGCATCGCCATGTCTCCAAGAAAATATGTTTATGTAAAATGATTTGCAACCGCAAATACGTTTTGAGGGAAATGTAATGCTGACTGGAATATGTTTTGTCTCAACATAATGAAGAAATGTTGTTAATTAATGTATATGGCAAGCTACAAAAATGTTGATACTGAACATATCAGTAAATGTTCAGAAAATATTTTATCTATTTTCTGCCAAAATAGGCAATCTTGCAATACAACATCCAGTCATAGTGACTATAAAATTATTCAGAAGTCAGCAGTGACTTCAGAAATTAGATTTGTTCAATATTTAATAGAAAGGACGATCTTTCCCTAAGTTTAATCAAAGTGCTTTAATTGCCAAAACCTACTCCATATCACAATATTTCCTCAACTTAACCAAAGTGCTTTTGCTGCAGGAGTCTGGACTCGAACTCTGGACTGTGGTGTTAAAGTCCTGCACTTTGCAAGCCTACAATCCGCCCCAGTCACCTCCTTGCAATGCCTGTTATATAAATGTGTTGTTTCAAAGAAATATCATCTGTGAACACAGGAATACGGTGCTGGATGGCAGACTTTTTGTTGTTTTGTTTGTTGAGATGATTGACCGTTCTTCAGACTCATTGTGAACTTCAACAAACTGTTTTTTTTTCCCTTTCAGTTCCGTTCATGCATGATGCAGATGCTCGGGATGGGTTCAGGTGAGGATGATTCCTCATCGACGCAGTCGGTGACCGAAGTCTCCAAAGTTGGACCTGCTTAGACTGAACATAAAAACTGTTGACTTCTCTGCCATTGATTGTGACTTGTAAATAATAAGAGAATGTATATGAAAAATCTATCTGCAATGTTGCAACTTAGGTAAGAAATCCTAAAGAATGTGCAAAGTGAAAAATAAAAAAATTAAAACCATGTACAAGGTGTCTGTATGCTGTTTATCCAGAGAAACAATCCACTTATTACTAATCTCTTCTCACTAGCTTAATGTTAATACACAAGTTTATTTATTCAAGTTAATTCATCTTGAAATACATTATATAGATTTTTTTTCATAACAGTTCAGAACTTAAATACATGCGCTCTTCTAACTTGAAGCCTTTTGACTTGAAATGAGTTGAATGAATGTTTGTAGACAGTTCAATCAACTCATTACATCTAGTCTTTGTAGAAACATGATCAGCATATTCACGGGCCATATTCTCTAAATGTGGAAAACACAGCCAAGAGGAGGTGCAGAAATCTACTTCTCTCCCAGAACACCTGATTTACAATATGCTGAAAGGTTTTTATTAAATTATTTCTCAATCATACCAAAACAGTGTTGCCTACTGTAGTTTTAAGGCAGCCTGAACATGAACTTTTTAAGTGAAAAAAAGTTTTTTTTTATTTTATTTTTTTTTACTTTTTTTCTGCTTTGTACAAAAATCTGATGATTTGTTGCCTTCAAATTCAGTCAACTTAAAAATTTAAAGCAACCTGGACACTAACTTTTTTTTTAAGTTAAAACAAGTAGTCTATTTTTACAATAACTTTGCCTTTCTATCCTCATGTTGGGCAGTTTTTTGTGTCATATTCGTCCAACTTTCAAATGTACTAATCCTCTCCGAAAACACTAATGAAAAAGGGATGCTACTTCCTTGAAAATGTCAAAATCCTGAGGTAAACCAATAATGCATGCGACTTTCCTCATGAACACCACTGATGATCAGATTATGTGGCTCACAAAGTGTCTTACATTGGGATTTAATGAGATGGACTTTGCCAGGTCTGGTACTTAACTCTGTATTAGCTCAAAGGTGGTGCATGTGTGTACGGGAGTGTGTGATGTGCGTACATGTACACACATATGTGTTGTCTATCAGATCGTGCATGGTTTGTGTGTGTTGTGTGAACAAAAGCTTTACTGTAAATCCTCTCCATGAGCCAATTAAGTTGATATACAAAGTTCCTATAAATGCGGCTTTGACCCCATCAGAGACAGACAGACCTACCTCTATTAGAAGACAAGACAAGTGCATCAGTATTATTTGAAATTATAAATCAGTTGTTGTCGTTGTACTACAATACCATTTTAACATCCTTTTGAAACCTGTTTGAATTTTTATTTTGACGCAGAACTAGACAAAATGAGGGGAATTCGTGAGCAGGAGCTCCCAGAGGACTTCTGGATCCCTATCCCTCTGGACACCAACAACATCACTGCCCTCAGCCCGTACCTGGTTCCCCAGGATCACTTAGGGAGCCTTGGCATCTTTTATTCTATGTCAGCATTTATGTTCTTCCTATTTGTAGCCGGTACAGCCATTAATACCATCACTATCGCATGTACTGTTCAATACAAGAAGCTGCGGTCTCATCTCAACTACATCCTGGTGAACTTGGCTGTGGCGAACCTCCTCGTGTCCTCTGTGGGCTCCTTCACCTGCTTCTACTGCTTCGCCTTCAGATACATGATTCTGGGTCCACTGGGCTGCAAGATTGAAGGCTTCACTGCAACTGTTGGTGGTAAGGAGTTAAACGAATGGCATTAATTGTACTGAGGAAAAAAAACTTGCAGTATAGGGATGTGACAATGCCAAAAACTCAAGGCACAATAATACCCTGATAAAAAGTCAGTGATATTATCATAATATTAAAAAACAGAAAAATGATGTCTGTTGTCAAATTAATAATTCATCTGATGTGTGAAGCAATTTCTGTTTAAATTCATCTCTCCTTTTTTTTTTTACTTAAAGTGCTTCTGCTTTCCATTCTTATTAAAAAATAAACATAGCCAGCCATGACCTAAGCATGTGCAAAAAACTGTCTTTGGTAATCAATATTTGTACAATTTCAAAGCAAAAACAACAGCAGTCCTTTTATAAAATAGAATAAAAGTAATTAACCATGTAATATCTTGTTAGATATTGCACAATCCGGTGCAATATTGTGAATTTGATATATTGCTACATCACTATTATATTGCCATAAATTAGACGTCTATACAGGAGGGTCTGCATACATCTATGGTAAATGTGTTCAGACCCGCTTGTACTTACATCTAATATACCATAAAGGAAGATATTTTTACATGTATAATATTATTTTTGTTGTGATGCACACAATATTTGCCATTGGTTATTGTTTGTAAAGCACGGTTAAATTAACACTGCAGGCTTACTCTGAACCCCACTGTACTGATTTTAATGTCAGACGAAACAGGTTCAAATTGTCACGTCTTCCCATGACAGATAACTACTGAAATGCTATTGTTCTTGTATGAAAATATGAGAAAACAAGCCTTAACATTTTATTTAATTTTAATAGCAACATTCCTTGAGAAATTATATTTTTCCTCAGATTTTTTTTTTAAATCATTAGTACCAAAGCAACACTTTGTAACTTAAGTGTCTCCTGCATGAAAACCATCTTAGCTTGTGCTAAACACATATTTATTTTATTTAACAACTTTACTATGAGCTTCCTGCTTAAGAAATGAAATATTCACGTTTTTCATCAGATGTCAAAGCAGGCTCTGCTAAATCTCTGACCTTTTAGCATCTTATGAAGGTATGAAGTGCAACCTGAAATACGGACAGCAGAAGGCCGCCCAGCAGATCCTGGTTCTGCTCGAGTGTTTCTCATCAGATCCTTATGGTTTCAACTGCCCAATAACACTTTCAAACTGCTTTTCATGCAAGTACAGTCTATTCATGCTGTCACTGGCAATGCAAGTGCAAAATACATCATTAAAGACTCTGCAGATAATTTTAGATAAATGCCAAACAAGCAACTGCAGCTGAAGTCTGACTGAGTGGACTGTATTATATTTCTAATAATACTTGTAAGCTGATATTAAGCAAAACAAGTGACTATTACAACCTCAATAATGTTTTATCTATTCATCAGTAATCAGCACAAGTACTTTCTTCTTTCGTGTCTCGTTGCAGGTATGGTGAGCCTGTGGTCTCTTGCTGTGGTTGCATTTGAGCGGTGGCTCGTTGTCTGCAAGCCACTTGGGAACTTTGCCTTCAAGCCTCACCATGCTATAGCCTGCTGCGCTTTGACTTGGGTCTTTGCTTTGATGGCTGCAGTTCCTCCCCTGGTTGGATGGAGCAGGTCAGTATATAGAGACCAAACGCAGAATGGTTTTTAGGATTTTATTTGGATCCCCATGAGCTGATGTAGAGCATCAGCTACTCCTCTTGGGGTCCACACAAAACATAAAACGTGACAAATGTTAAGACACTTACAGACAAAACAGCCACAATATTGAAATAAGAAAGTATGACGAACAGCATTCTTTCTTGCAACAAATTACTATATTCTTACTCAGATACACTCATATATAAATATTATTATTATTTTCAAACATATTACTTATTCATATATACTTATACATAATATACATAGGAATTGTTAGATATGTTGATATAATCTTATTCATAAACACCTCACACAAAGTGAAATCTTACAAACATATTCATGTATATATTAATAATTGTCTTTATTTCTGTCTATATTGTATACATATATACCTACAAAGTTGGTATGGTAGTACAATTATTCTCCAATTATATTCTTAGAAAACTACAACATTTGAGATGAGTCTCTCTGCAACCAACTTCTTTATTCTGCAATCTCCAAATACACATATAATCACCACACAGGCATCTACATTACATACATGTGCAGGACTGATTTACTGTCTGTCTCTGCAGGTATATCCCAGAGGGAATGCAGTGCTCCTGTGGACCAGACTGGTACACAACTAACAACAAGTTTAACAACGAGTCCTATGTTTTGTTCCTCTTCTGTTTCTGCTTTTCTGTCCCTTTCTGTACCATTGTTTTCTGCTACTCGCAGCTGCTTCTCATACTGAAATCGGTAAGCGACACTATAAAAATCAAACAGGAACTCAGAGGAATCAACTAATCTTTTCCCATTAACCTAGTGTAAAACAAGTTTAATTTACTCAAGTTAATCAAACTTAAAATGTCTACTACTTCTCCACCGACAGGCAGCGAAGGCCCAGGCTGAGTCTGCCTCCACCCAGAAGGCAGAGAGGGAGGTGACCAGGATGGTGGTGGTCATGGTGCTGGGTTTCCTGGTGTGCTGGATGCCTTACGCCTCCTTCGCTCTTTGGATTGTCAACAATCGTGGGCAACCGTTTGACCTGAGACTGGCGACCATACCGTCCTGTCTGTCTAAAGCCTCCACAGTCTACAACCCCGTCATCTACATCCTCCTCAACAAACAGGTGGGCTCATTCACTCTGATTCAGAAGCTATTTCAACTTATTGTTTTTCACTCAACTCAGCTGAAGTCGTGTTGTGTTTTAACACAGAGACAAAAAAGCATTAAGACATTTTATCTGAAATGTATCACTGACCAGTAGTGCCCTCTAATGGCGGCTTATAAAACACAAAGCTTGCTCCATCCTCATCCTCAGAGGGAAAACCTGATACACAAATTTAAAAAAATTGAAAGATTTTTAATTATTTATTGATGTAAATTACATAGACAAAGAAACCATGAGCATAATTCGACCTGGGTAATAAAACAAAAGTGACATATATCTGTAATAGTCACTTCATTGATTGCAATGAGAAAATTGTTCAATAGAATATTCAATGGATTCACTTAAATGCGTTAAATGATGAAATGAAAAAATACACAACAAATGCCTATATCATGCCTTTTTTAAAATTTATTTATTTGTGTCAGTTTTTCACTGCTGTGTTGATATTACAACTACAACCTGTGTGCTTTGATAAATAAAGTGACTAAATTCAAAGTTAGGTGGTTCTATTCAAACATGTGGTAAAAAGTGGTCAAATTTTAAATATAGTGGTTAACATAAAATAAGGTGTTAAATATAGATGTTAATATTTGTAAGATGATGTAAGATGTTAAATATAGTAGTTAAATTCAAAATAAAGTGGATATATTTAAAGTAAAGTGGTCAAATTTAAAATAAAGTGGTTAAATGCAAAATAAGATGGTTAAATTTAAAGTAAGATGTTAAATATAGTAGTTAAATTCAAAATAAAGTGGTTATATTTAAAGTAAAGTGGTCAAATTTAAAATAAAGTGGTTAAACGCAAAATAAGGTGGTTAAATTTAAAGTAAGATGTTAAATGTAGTAGTTAATTTCAAAATAAAGTGGTTATATTTAAAGTAAAGTGGTCAAATTTAAAATAAAGTGGTTACACAAAAAATAAAGTGGTTAAATTCATAGTAAGTGGTTAAATAAAAAATATATTTAATTTTTTTTTTTTCTCCTTGCCTCCTTGTCTTTATTATCAATAATTATTGGTATTAACTGACATGAAACTGAATGAAATTTTTTCTTGATACATTTTCCAGCTGTATCACCATATATTGTTACGTTACACATAACAAGAGAATGTCCTGCAGAGTTACATACAATACTGCAAAGACTTTTCCCTCAGCTACAAATGTGTTCATGTTGTTTTCACCTTTCAGTTCCGCTCATGTATAAGGAAGATGCTGGGGATGGGTGAAGGCGATGATGACGAGTCATCCACAAGTCAGTCTTCAGTCACTGAAGTCTCTAAAGTCGGACCTTCTTAAGTTGTTCAAGCTTAATTTTAATGACTTACATATTGTAAATAGCACTGAATGGACACATGATATGATAAATGGGATTATATTATTCTGACAGATATACTTAGATGCACAGAAAAATGTACAAAAAAAAAGAAATAAATTTCTGATGCCAGTGATTATTTGTGTCTTTACCAGGCTTTTCATTTAAATGGACATGACAGTACCTCTGTCTCTGTCCTAAACTCTTTATTACAAGAAACAAAGATGTCTGACTCAGGTCACTGAAACCCATAGTAGTTATTGCTCAAGTCATCTTTGCAAGCAAATGCTTATAGTTTAAATCTTTGTGAATAAGTTTGAAATGTTGTACTGCATTTGTTATACAGGGATTCGTGTGCATATTGAGAATTATTAACAGTTGACCTACAATGTCACAGTTTATATCTGTGCTTAAGAGAAATTACACACAAACACACAATCATCAGATAGTTTGTTTGTTTGTGAGATTAGTACGATGTACTTGGGAAAAATGAAAGCTCACATATATAATTCAGTATTGTCCCAGTAAAAAAAAAAAAAAAAGTATTTAGTCTTGTGTTGGTGCATGTTATTCTCTGCTGATATGGTCACTGAATCACTGATCTCTGGTTTATGAAAAAAAAAAAAAATATATTATTTTACATCTCATTGAGAGTGAAGCCAAATCCAGATTCCTGCTTTATTTACACCTCTGAAATAGATAACTTTCTTGCTTTAATTTATTATGAAGTAAATGTCAATTGTAATGGCTACAGAATGATAAACATGATAGACTGATTCTGAAAAGAGCTCAGGATCTGCAAGAGAATTTCCTGTTTATCCACTGTATTTAAGAAAATACTTACATAAAGAGTTTTAACCCCGGTACCAAACAAACCAACTACAAGAAGCATCATGACCATAAAGCATTTGAGCAAAAACAACAAAAAGACTGAAAAATGGATAAAAAGGCAAAGACACAAAGCTGTGTGCGTAATTATCTGAAGAGTGAAGGAACTAGTCATCCCATAAACCACTGCAAATAATAGAGCTTCTTCTTCACATTAACTTAGGCCATTATCATAGTGTTTTTTGTGTTGTGTGCGTGTATATAAATTATATTCATTGCAGCCTTAATTACATTATTAGTATAATGCTCTACAAATCAGAAAAGTCGCTGTTATGCTTTAGGATTGTGGGTAATGTACCACTTCTCCAGGACATTGCAAGAATAACAAGTTTTTCTCAAAACAAGGTTGATATCATACTGACTTGCAGATTCTACGGGAGCATATACCATTGTTTCACAATCTCATAACTCATGGTGAGTCCACCTTGAATGGTTACAACATTATGACTGTCAAAATAATCTAATCAAAATTCAACATTCAAAATATAAATGGTATTTTCACTTCCAGAACCTCACTGTTGAGCTCAATGAGCCTCACTATGCATTTCTGTCTGCACAATATTTCTGGGTAAAACGATGTTAACGTTACTCACACTGTTATTAGTATACAATGCACATCATCACAACAGGTTTCACCTCTTCCCAAGTTCATTGTGTGGCAATATCATTGTACCTTTTCTTTCCAAAGTGGTGTTCCTTAGGTAGGCTCTGAAGAAAATTGTAAAGTGACATAGCTGTCCTTGCGACAGCAGCACACACATTAATACCACTTGGAAACTCACGGTGCCAAGAGATGAAAAGATGTGTTTCCTCCTTGCATATTTTCTCCGATCTCACTGTGGATATTTTGAAACTTAATGTTTCAGAACATCAGCACTGAGATAAAAAAGAGCACCCAAGCACATGAAGAAAACAATATTCAAAAAAGTATCGAAGAACAGGACATTATACACACAAAAAACTTTCCACTTGATACCAACGGCAAGAAATTTGACAAGATGGTTTGTACCAGGTTTTATGAAGATTAGTGATAATGAGATCGTTAACAAATCATCATCATTAAATTCAAATATACATAAAATACACAGTGATGTTAAAGATGTAGACAAGTCCATCATCCAGCCTACAGTGGTGCCATACTTCAAAATGAAGGAGCTTCATCTTCCGTGTGTGCTGTACTGTAACCCTAAAATGTGGGTAAACAGAGTAAATAGATATAGTTATTATTTTTGATTCTAGGGCATCTTGTTTTATGGAAACACACAACCAGACTCCAGACAGATTGCACACATTGTTGCAGGTCTGTAGTTCACTAGTTTACTAACCAAGCAGAGACTTTTAAATGCTGCAGAGTTGAAGTGATAACTTGACAGACAAAGGTGAAAACAGACACACACACACACACACACACACACACACACACACACAGAGAGAGAGAGAGAGAGAGAGAGAGAAATTTCCTTCACTTCAGAGGACATTACATTATACCCATCATACCCATTTCCAACCATAACCACTACTTGGCTAACCCTAACCCAAACCTAACCTTAACCTAAATCTAAACTTACTCTGACCATAAACCAACTCTTCAACCTAAAATTCTTAAAATTTTCCTAATTTTATTCACATTTTCATTTTCATTTAGAATTTTTGTAGGTCTATAGTGATTGCTACATCCTCCAATTGTAAAAAGTATAGCATTTACACTGCATAGAAAATAAAATGTTTTAATATTTCAGGAGTGTGTGTCATGGCCTGATTCTGCAGCTCATGGCTCTCAATTTAGCCTGTGGCTAGTCTTTCCCTGGGGGTAGTTATGAATATCAAATTTAAAATAGTGTCAGGAAAATAGAGAATGTTATAGTTTCGACTCCCCACCCCCCCTTTTTGGCCAAAAGAGGTTGCAGAGCTTATACCCTACCCATGAGCCCTTACCCTAATCTTAACCACTTACCTCGCCAACTTCCATTGCCTATTGGCACCAGCCGTCCTCAATTAATTGGTCTTAAGTGTGTCCCTGAAAATAGCCTACAGTTGTATACACACACACACAGACAAACGCTTACAACAACAATAATAATTTTCATTTTTGGATTCTTTAACACAATAAGCTAAAGAGGGTTAACTTAATAAGATTAGCTATTAACCTCGATGTAAGCACTCACATAAGTCCCTGTGGTGGAAAAGTTCAAATGTTTATGTTAATTGTCTCTACAATAAAAAAAAAATGCATGATCTCAGTCTGAATAAACAGATTTTTCACTATTTCTGTGTGGGAAAAAAAAAAGTTATTTAAAATGTGTCACAGAAAAATGTGTTCCACATCGTAACCAAATGCTACATCAACAACACATGTACACAAAACTAAGAGTAGCATTATTACCTGATGTGAAGTGAACAAGAGACCATATAAGTGGCAAAGGTGGGCTCTGTTCACTTCACACTAGTGTAATCATTTACAGATACTCAGTGTCACTACACATGTACTCCATCTGTTATTGTGTAAGTATAAGCCACCAGTCCCCTGGAGATTCCCGTCGGTAATCGGGAGCAAATCTGAGTTCTGCTAGTAGTGAACTTTTGCCAAACATGAATAGTTCAGAACTAGCGGAATTCCAGACCTACCCTCGTCACGGCATCACATGGGAGATGTCAAGAGGGGTAAAAAACATTAACTAGCATTAATTACACCTCGTGAGATACTGAAAGCAACATACTCTACCTTAAGACATTAGTTAACTTTACATTTGTCAAAACTGTGAAGCAAAATTACAAAATAATGAAGCAGCTGAAGAAACTAGAGAAAACCTGACAGGATTAACTAGCCAACTAACATTTGCAAATAAAGGAAAATAAGAGAAAAGTTTACAGATTTCTTAAGTTTGAGAAGCCATCCTCTTCTTGATGTGCAGTCCTGGTCTGACATGGAGCTCTTATAATATCTGCAAGCCGGCAACCTGTGCAAGAAGTGGACTCAAGAAAAACACAGAATCAACGGATTAAATAGGCCACTACAGCAACTTTTGGTAACCTCCGCTTTCTCCAGAAGTGAACTGTCAGTCCGCAGAGATTAAAGTGTTACGGAGTAAGAATGCCAGGAGTAATTATTCTGTGTTAATCTGTTTTGTGGAAGAACCTCAGTTGTCCGTATAATCTGTTTTGGGTTGTGGAGACCTGAGCATGTGAGTGGAGTGGAGCAGATTTCATCCCATATGGCAGGCTTCAGATTTTAAATTAAAATTCACCATATCATAGAATCAGCATTTCTTTATGAAAAGTTGCTATTCATATGTATCTATTTATTTCTTCACCATTATTATTGTTAATAATGGTCCACTTTGTTAAGAAATTATCGTCCTCTGAGGGGAAAAATCTTCACCTTCTTTCAGATCAGTCTGTATAATGACTAAGCAGCGTGTGATATTCATGTTTTTGTATTAAGGCAGCAAGATAATTCACATCACTTTCACTCAGTTTGTATCAGTGAGGATGTTTTAGATCACAGCAAACTGAATATTGATGAAGAGGAAGAGACAGCTCTGAACAGTTCATTATGATTTACATTAATGCAGCGCAGTGACAGATACTTTAGTATACAGTACTGTGTGAGGGCTGATTTAATAAGACACAACAGACAGAGGTGCTAGTAAACAACTTTCACTGTTGATGCACAGAGCAGCCGTCTTTGGTTTTGGGGTTAATGAGGTTCCTCTGAGTCAGAAATCGGAATTAGTGGGACACTCCAGTTGAAATTTCCAACTGGGAACATGGGACATTCCCACTTCCCAGTTCTACTAAAACACACCATTAAGCAAGATAAATTCATGTAGTGTCTATTTGATAAAATGTTATACGGGGGTGGGGGACTGGAGTCATATAACTTCACTCAAGTCAGTCAAATCTTAGGACATGACTTGCTTTAATAACACTGATAAAAGACTTGACTTTGACTTAGTACTGATGACTAGACACTTGTGTCGGACTTATGAGGAGTTGACTTTTTTAAAATTGAATACTTGCCTTTTTTCTGGATATTGAGAAGTCACAACCAAGAAGGTATTGAGCCTGAGACAAGACCAAGACTGTGGACCGAAACCAAGTCAAGACCAAGTGCTCTCACATCTGTATGTACTATGGCATGTAGCGTTTATGTTGGAACTGACATTAGCCAGACATTACATAATGATTAAACAACCTTTATATACATTAGCTACATGGCTTTATGTGGTCTGTGTTGTCATTGTTTATCACAAACAAAAACATAACTTAGCCAGCTTGTGTCTTTATGCTCCATTTCTAAGTGCCAATAAAAGTTTGACGCAGTCCAAAGATGAGTATTTGAAATGGATATGGCATATCTGAAGAAAAAAATGTTAATTCATAAATAAATTGGAAAATAAATGTTTGGGTAAATATCCTGAAGTCTGGCAAAGTGTATTATTTTGTTTGGAGCTACTGAACTATCAGACGCTCTAAACAGTTTGAAAAAATTGGAACAATGCAGCTTCTGACCCATATGGCAGAAGTCAGGGTGTGTTACCAACTCCACATTGCCATTGACATAAGAACTATGACGTATGTTGTAGGATCAATGGAGAGTTGGAAAATCCTGTGTTCTGAAGTGAACTCTTCTATCCGGAAGGATTAAAGATATGCAGTATATTTACAGCTCTAAATCATAAAATGACCATGATGTTATCAGAGATGAAGGAAAGGTGGTAAATTGAAATTCTGGCTTCTTCAATAACTACACTAAAGCCAGTTTGTTCTCCTTTAAAATTTCCTTTCTAGTCCGACCTGTGTAATTCTTCCCACTCCCGGTTTCAAATTTATGTCCACTTTACAGTGAGCTAAAATTGTTACTGAATTAAAACATTCTCCGAATTAGTTGGTGTCTGTTTATGAGTTATAAGAAATGTTTAATAGTCTTTCAGAAGGTGTAGGTATCTTAACAGTTAAACTGACCCATCTGGCACCACTGACTTCATCCGGATCCATGTGGATTTAGACCTAATCATGCTACTGAAATACAGTGATCAACGGATTAGAGATCTTTAGATCTCATTAGAGGTCATCAACATTGTCAAAGCATCAAATCAATTCAAAACCAATTTATAATTTTCAGACATAGTTACATTGACCCGTTATTTAACATCACAGACAGCACATAGTTACTAAAATAAAATGTGTGAATCTTATGGCTTTATGGTCTTGTCTTTCTGACCTCACCTGGACTTGAGCCTTTTGACTTAAAAAATTCTTGATATCCTGCAGCCAGCAACTAAATTAAAGAGTGTGTTATTTAAAAAGTATGCCCCGAATCAGTTTGTCTCTCTTCATTAAGTTAATGCTATTCATACCCAGCAGGTTGATGCTTAATTTTAATGCTTTTAATTTTAATTTTTACAACCAATCTGACATCATCCAGTCATGTTGCAGAAAACTTTTTACAGAAAATAAGATGTTGCTGAGCTCTAGTTGTAAAAATGATACCAAAGATACTTTTGTTCATGTATAAACACTGCAAAGAATTGCAGTATGCAAAAATTATGGGTTGAAAATAACAGACAGAGACCCAGCAACCTCCAGTTTTGATCAACATTTGTAGTTACACAAAGAACACTAAGTTGAGGCAAATGTGAACATAGTTAGCAAGATAGTGCTTAGCTAACGTTAGCTTAACAGCTAAGTAACTTTTTAAATCAATGAGGCTGTGTTTTAGTATGACTTTTTTAGGTCTTGAAACTCAAAATTTAGGACTCGGGACTTGAGCTCTTAGTTGAGATTTGCAAAACAATGACTTGGTCCTACATCTTTGCAGTCTCTATGTGATGAACTGCACATGAAAAGATAAGAGTGCACACATTCAGACAGTCTAAATTGTTGTTGTTGTTGTCCTTTTGTTTACACACAAAAAAAAGTGGCGGTAGTAGCTTCGTAAAAAATTAAGAAATGAGAGCTTGACTACAGTCACACACGTGGTCAATTTCTGCATAACATGGGTTTGATAGCAGGATTGCGTGTTACATAAATTGCAGTTCTTTTGAATACTGAGGACTTTCAGAGAGCGGATTTCAAGAGCTATCATTATATTACTAGCAGATGAATGTCAGCTGGTTGGCACTTACTTCAAATAAACGGAAATACATTTTTATCTTGCATAATTTGCAATGCACAATTTAAATGACCTTTTTAATTAAAGTGTAATGCAACACGTGCTGGAAACTATGGCAGCGTCCAGAAGACTGGCTGCTCTTATCCCCTAAAGACACACTATCCTGTTGCGAATACTGAGAAAGAGCTTTGCACTGACACACCTGTCACTCAGGATCACATTGCAAAAAATCTGTGCACAGCATGCATCTGAAATCCACAACTAAAATGTAAATATACTGACAAGCAGCATGTAGTGGTCAAATGGCCTTAATGTTAGGAGAAAAGCTTCCAACTTGATATTAAAACTTTGATGATTAGGTTTTTGCTTTAACCAAATCAAGCCTGTGCTTTAACGTGAGTAAATGACAGCAATTAAACAGCGATGACGTTCTGACAGGACTCTTGGGCTCCTCTTCACATGGCAACCCTCACAGGTCCACAAATCCGTCACCAGGGCTGGCTTAGTCCAGCTGATCTGCATTTGAGACACACACTGCAAAAAATCTTTTGAGATTCTTTTGTCTTTTTACAAAAGTAACACAACATTGCATTGATTTCAAATTATTGCTTATTTTGTTCAAATCCTGCCTGCCATGTTGAAGCCACTAACTTACTCACTGACACAAGATTAAGAACCTGCCACATATTCCGGTGCAGGCACCATCCTTCTGAAACTGCTTTTCTTTTGAGTCCTTCCGCATGAATCCATAAATCCAGGTGCTGACTCACCCACTTTGCTCTTAATTGGCATGAGGACATTGACGCATGCTGTAGGATCAATGGAGTGTTAAAAAATCCTGTGTTCTGAACTGACCTCTTCTATCCGGAGAGATTAAAAGGTGTCTTGTGTCCATCACGTCAACAACTGCAGCTGTTGCTAATAAAGTTCTTCTGCAGAGCACTACCTGTTGAATTAAACTTCTTGACTATCCTCTCCTGCCCACCATGACTCCACACATATACTTATCCACACTCCAACATCATACACAATATAAAATTAAGGTGATATGCACAGTCAAGTCATACAAGTCAACATATTTCTGCTGTGTCAGTTTTCATTTCCCAAATGAACTTATATTAATATTATGTCATGCATGCATTCTTGATTTTAACTATCCAAATGTTCCTCTGCATGCAAATATATAAGAAAATAAACATGTGCCTTCAAGTATAGGTTATTTGCTTTATTGCTACTGCAGGCCTCAATGAAGACAAATGATGATTTAAGATTGGTAAATTTACATGTACGTGTTGGTCAGAGATCTTTCAGCTAATCGCCATTTTAAAGGAATGAGTGGAAATCCGCTTTCAGACAAGATTATTCAGGCGTTTTGTGTCTTAACCTCATAAGCTGATAGTTTTAATTACAGTTCAAAGTCAGTTTGCTTATGCTTGCTTTGCTGCGAGTATCACTGCCAAGCAGAAACCAATGGCTGTAATTTGATTGTGACCTAATCCTATCTGAAGTCACTGGGGCCTGAGTATAAAAGCTTAAGATGTGTTGCACCAGTCACCCAAGGAGGCTACAAGTGACGAAAGAGGCCACTGCCGGGGACCTCCTCACAAGATCACAATGACAGAGGAGTGGGGAAAACAGGCTTTTGCTGCCAGGCGGTACCGTGAAGAAACAACTAGGGGATCTGCCTTTGTTTACACAAACAGCAATCATACTAAAGGTACTGTACTATCATTTTATTTATTTCACTTTATTTTATTTTATTATTTATCATTATTGAATTTAATACATTTTTTTACAGTGGCTGAAACAAAACATAAGTAGAGCTTAGTTTGTTAGATGGTGATGTTATTGTACGTGTCAGACATGTATGTAATTTTATTGATGAGAAAGCAGTACAATATTCTATAGAAATATATGAATTAAAGATTTTTGCTGTGTCTTCACCTGAAAAAGACCCAACACTTTATCTCAGAAAGACAGATGACTGCTGCTGAGAGCTTCTAAGCCTTTAAATAAGAAATATGATCTTGGCTAATGTGAATATATGTGGTGTTATTGTGTTTTTACATGTGCAGTTATTATGTTATTGAGTCAAAAAAAAAAACTGATAAGGAATATGTGTAATATTGTTCAGCGCTGCTTAAAAAACAGTAGACAATATATACAATATACATAATAACTACAGATAGTCTGATGCCATTGTCTTCTTAATCAATACAGACTCCAATACCTGATTTTTGTGTATTGGTCAGTACTGAGTATGTATGTGAAACCAGTGTGTTAAAAACTTATGTAAATGATAATTATTTTTTTGGCAAACAGAGTGCTGCTGGGAAGTGCAGGGACCTGTGTCAGGGCTCATATATTTCATGATATGAGATCAGTGCATAGATGATACCTCATTCATTATTTTAGGCAGCATCAGAGGCATTTCAAATATAGTATTCAAACCTGTATTTAACAGTGAGGTACTACACACATAAGCATGATTTTGAGCTGTTAACACAGATACAAGACAGATTTTTTTTTTTTTTTTTTTAAAAGGACCACAAATGTCCTTATTACTGTAAATGCTCCAGTGGTCTCTGTGTTTCCAGTGTTTCTCCACAGACACAGAGAGTCTGATGGCACCTGCCCATGGTTGGTTGGCTCCTGACAGTGCAATCACACTTTAAATGTGGACTTGTGAGACCACATGATATCATAACTTGTGAGAGCATGATATTGTTTTGTTTTGTTTTCCCCAGATCCTTTTGAGGGTCCCAATTACCACATTGCCCCACGATGGGTTTACAACGTTGCAACAGTTTGGATGTTCATTGTGGTCGTCTTATCAGTCTTCACCAACGGTCTCGTCTTGGTGGCCACAGCTAAATTCAAGAAACTCCGTCACCCTCTGAACTGGATCTTGGTCAATCTTGCGATTGCTGATCTGGGAGAGACAGTTTTTGCCAGCACCATCAGTGTATGCAACCAGTTTTTTGGTTACTTTGTCCTGGGACACCCAATGTGCGTCTTTGAGGGCTATGTTGTGTCAGTTTGTGGTAAGTGGTCACAGTTTTGTCTCTTTGAGGGAGAAGTGAATTCTTGGCGCTGCATATGTTATCAGGTTGTGAGCTGAATACTGAATCTGCTGCTTCCTTTCTCAGGTATCACTGCTCTCTGGTCCCTGACTATCATCTCCTGGGAGAGATGGGTAGTTGTGTGTAAACCTTTTGGAAATGTCAAGTTTGATGCCAAATGGGCCACAGCTGGAATAGTGTTCTCCTGGGTCTGGGCAGCGGTTTGGTGTGCTCCCCCCATGTTTGGATGGAGCAGGTAATCTGGTGTTTATCTTTTAAAAAAACTGAGTTTTGAATTTGTCTGTGGAAACATAAACTAAAGATCCTCTTGCGTCAGGTACTGGCCTCATGGACTGAAGACCTCCTGTGGACCTGATGTATTCAGTGGAAGTGAGGACCCTGGAGTCCAGTCCTACATGATTGTTCTCATGATCACATGTTGCTTTATTCCTCTGGCTATCATCATCTTGTGCTACCTTGCGGTCTGGATGGCTGTCCGTGCTGTAAGTTATCTTACCCACAGTTTTAAACTTGATATAAAGTGGACCACAACCTGACAGAGTCTCATGCATTGTTGATTCGTCAATCACAGGTTGCCTTGCAGCAGAAAGAATCAGAGTCTACCCAGAAAGCTGAGAGAGAAGTATCCAGGATGGTTGTTGTCATGATCTTTGCATATTGTTTCTGTTGGGGACCTTACACCTTCTTTGCCTGCTTTGCTGCGGCCAACCCTGGATATGCTTTCCATCCTCTGGCTGCTGCCATGCCTGCATACTTTGCCAAGAGTGCCACCATCTACAACCCGATTATCTATGTCTTCATGAACCGACAAGTGGGCACAGCACATTTACATTTTCAAATTCCTGAATCCAATGTGTTTGGCTTACATTTTAAAAATACTTTTTTTTGTCTCCCTTTCAGTTCCGTGTATGCATCATGAAGCTCTTTGGCAAAGAAGTGGATGAAGGCTCTGAAGTGTCCACATCAAAGACAGAGGTCTCCTCTGTGGCTCCTGCATAGACCTCCACGTGCTCCCTTTTGGAAAAATAAAACTGTACAGCAAATATTTATTATTATAACTATTATTTTATTTTATTTTTTTTTAGTAAATATAGCTTCTGGCAAGTGGAAAAAAACAAAAAAAATAAACATCATGCAAATATGTGATTATATCACTGGTCTTTTTCAGATGTACATAAAATAAAATAAGCAAGCATATGGAAAGTTTTCCTTTGGTGAGTCTTATTTCACTGATGTTACTGTTTGGCATGAGACATGTCTTTAATGCATGATTACCTGGCTGCAGACATCTGACCTCCACAGTTGACAGGAAACTCAGCAGCTGAAGTTTTTTTTTTCTTGTCATTTTTGTTCCACTTGAAGGCCACATTAGCAATTTTTTAAAAAGTATACACAAAGTTTATTCATTATATATTTTAAAAGTCAATTGACTGTAAAGGTTTACACAATGTTTTAATGTTTAATGTTTTAATTTTAATCTAAATGAACCCATTGATTATGTTAAAATAAGCAGACATCTTTTATGTTTGGGGTCAAACTGACCCCAGCAATTTAAACCTTCCAAATATGACTGTAATTGAAAATGTGGTTGGTTGTACTTCAGAACATCAGCAAGGAACACACAGCAATTAGTCAATAATGCAGAATACCCACTCCCATCATTAAGGCACATCACCATAATTCACTGTCATTTTTATTCATGAAGGGAAATGAAACAAGAGAGAGAGAGAGAGAGAGAGACTGATGATCCAGTCTTGAAGGGAACCCCAGACCTGTGACTGATTTTGCAAGTCTATTATAAGTCTACATTCCCTTCCAGACACGATCATGGAAAAGAGTTCCTCAAAATCTATAACACACCACTAGTTATTACAATGAATGGTGAAATGTCAACAATCAGATCAGGCTACAAGATATGTGAATCACACAGTTTATGAACTTAACTAAATCCAATCCAAAGGTCACGTGACTTCCTGCCAACTGCAGGAGGAGGTCCACCATGTTAATATCTTAAAGATCCAGTGTGTATATTTACAGGAATCTATTGGCAGGGTATGACAGAAAAGGAATATTATATTCATAATGTTTTCACTAGTATTAGTAGTATTCAAGTATAATCAACTGAAAACATGTTTCTGTTACTTTTAGCCATTTATCAGGAAATTAAAAACAATTTAAGCAGGAAGCTTTCTGCCAAATAGGCGACGATACGCAAATTTACAGTAAGATTCAGTCTCAGGGCTTTTATCAGTCATCTTTCCAACAGCTGCAGCAGTTTTAAGAAAAAAAGATCCAATAAACCAAATGTCTATATGCCAATTGCTCAACACATAATGACAGACAGAAAAATTAGCGACTAGCCAGTCAAGAAAGACTCACGTCTTGGTTCTACAGACAGATGGTTTGTCAGAAGTAGAGTGAATATTAGACTGTTGTTCATCTTGTAGCCAGATGTGTGGAAGCCAAGTTTATACTAGCAATAACATTAGCAACAGAGGGCAACATGGTGGCCAAAGGGTTGATGCAGTTTTATTGTTGATTATTTGAATTAATCTCTGTGATGTTTCCTCGAACACTAATGCCAGCCATCTTGATGCACACTGCCCTTTCACCAGCCAAGCACAAGCAGCGATGGTGGGTGAACACAAGGCCAGACACAGAATTTGTCATTTAGGGGAGACGTGCTTCAACTTAAATGTGGGGGAACGATGTTAAAAATAAATGAAAAATAATCATGGCAGAGTATACTCTCTAATGTGTCTGGAGGCAAACTTTAAGTTCCAATAAAATCAAAATGGATATTTAAGATTTTTATCATACATGTGTTGAACTATATGTCATCTATATGCCAGTATCTGCTCCAAAAATGACAACAATGTTGTTTTGTTGGTATTTTGGGGTATTTTTCCCGGTATCATTCAGTTTGTCCTCTCCTGGAAAACAATTAAAATACTAAATATACATTCAATGAAACGCTTATGATGCCACCAGAGTGTTGAAGGAGAAAACACCCAGTCACCAGAGAGGACTGCAGTGTTTCTGGAACGTCTTTAAGCAGGTGATAAAGGAATTTCAATACTGACGTGTGAGATGGAAGGAAATAAACTGTTCCTACGCATACAGACCTGTTGTTAAAACACCAAGTGTGAAAAAACAGATTTTCGGGTCATGGTGATCACAGAAATTCCCATCAGTAGTGTGGACCAAATCCGAGTTCTGCTAGGAGGAGGTGAGGTGGTTTCATGTGAGGGAACTGGACTTGAGAAAAACACAAATACAGCAAATCAAACCTTCATAGCAGCTTTAGTAAACCTCTGCTTTCCCTTGAAGTGATTCCGGAGAGATTAAAAGGCGGTAGTAAACATGCCAGGGGTAACTGAGCCAATCAGTTTATAGGAACAACCTGAGGTGTCCCTCTAATGTCATTTGGTCTGTGGGGAGTCTTCACCCGCATTATCTAAGGTGTTCACAGTGCAAGAACAGGGAGAAACTGCTTGAAGAGCTGCTTACCTCAAAAGTACTCTCTAATACCCTAATTAGGTTTAGTTAAAATGAGTTCAGTCACACAGAGGTACACTTTAGAAAGTTCAGCACATGTTAGTATTCATTGGATAAATAATAACACAGAATTACAAAATTATCATTTTCAAATACAAAATTTGGCATAAAACCTTTTTCATCACAAAACTTACATCTCATTTGCAACAATTTAAGAAGTTAAATGTCAACCAAACCATAAAACATCATCACACGGCATGATATGAAGATTAAATGACATCACCAGCATGCAATCGATATGCAGTGTGAGGCTTTGAAGTTCTTAATTTTCCATTCTTAAAACCATTGGTGGAAGCATTTAGATCCAGAAGTGCATGGTCTACCCTCTCCTCGAATTTCCTCTTATTTTCTGATTGTTTTGCTGGGCTAAGGATGTTTCAACAACCCAAAACGTTGGTAAGTGACAGTTTGATGTGTCTTGATGTCAAGTCTACCTTTAAGTAAAAATATTTCAAGTAAGGCATGCTAACATTTGCTAATCAGCACTGGAAATAAAGTAAAAATGAAGCTGATGGGAATGTCACTATTTTTACAGGTGTTTGGTCATGAACCAAAGAACTGGACAAATTAAACTTTTGATTTGATCTAGAAACTTACTGAAAAGTCAGCGCATTACCAGAGTTATTAGAGCCATAAATGTGAATGCAAATTTTCAGATTTTTTAAAATTTCATTTGACATATTAAATCCATCGGGAATGGAAAGCTTCAATCATAGTGTCATTATGAAAAATCATACTCATCTTTTTGAAATTATTATTGATTGATCATTTCCTTTAACATTGATTATAATGAAGTGGTTTGAGAGGATTGTTTTACACCATGTCCTGAGGTATCTCGACCCTGTACAATCTGCATAGGAAGGGGAGGAGTACGAAGGATGCATTTTGTATATGCTGCATAATATTTAATGTCACCTTGATCAGCCCAAAGATATGCTTGTGTGCTTTTTGTAGATTTTTCTGTAGGAGTAAGTGGTGTCATTAACAGATGGGTCGAGTCCTTTCTGACTAATGGAGTGCAGTGGGTCAGTGTGAATGGCACTATTTTTGCTATCACTGGAGCCCCACAAGGGTGCACTATTTCCCCAGCTTTATTCATTCTCGATACAAATTGAAGGAGAAGTGTGTGATTTCCAGTGGCATCTAGCGTTCAAACCTTAGATTGCAACTAAGAAGATATACCCCGACACCGCCCCTCTCTCACCAAGAGTACGGTGGCTGTCAGCAGACAAAATGGCGAGCGAAAGCTATCCACAACAAACTACAATTATGTGTGTAGGATGAATTACCTGTCCAGCAGAAAACAGGCAACCTCGGCAGCACTGTGAAAACGTTTGTCCTCCATCAGCGATTTCCATTGTGTAAGCGCTATGCCAATGTTGATTCGTGTTTTTGCTGTTTCCTGTCATGCTTGGGTTTACTTTCTTCGCGTCTCCGCTTCTTGGATGACGGGGATTCACTGTCCGCTGCTTTTTGTTCTGGTACAGTGTATGAATGATCCTCCATTTGTCAAAACTGTGCCGGTCAAAGTTCACAACGCTAAATGGTCTACCAGCAATCACCCATGTCTATCGTCCCCCGTCTACTTCCATGTTTACACTGCGGCGTCTACGTAAGGTCGCCATGGGCTTCCCAAGACTCACTGTTAGTGCAGTTTGTCCGCTCTGCGCTGCCGTAGACGGCGCAGGATGATCATCTCCGTATGTCGACCCGACAATATGTAACTATAAATGGCTATTTCTAAAGTAACGGGAACATATAGATTATGAGTTTACGTTGATTGATAATAATAAATAAAATATTTATATATAATATATCTCATTTATGTACATAAATTCCTGTAATTATTACACACTGGTCCTTTAATGTAGAAACAACACATCTGATCTATTTCTTAAACAATGCACATTTCCTGTATGCATGTTCTTCTGCAAAGCAACCAAAAAACCACAGTTGTTAGATGATTATGGTATGTGGACTAAAAAGCTAATAGTTCCAACTAAAATATAGTGGGTCTTGAAGACATAAAAGGTAACATTTTCCTAAAAAAAAAACAATGTATAGACTCATATTGACTCAGTCCCTTTCAATCATCACATGTGTGGTGGTGTTTATCTGCAAAGACTCTACCCTTGCCTGTATTTTCTTTATTTTCTCATTATTTTGCTGCATTCAGGACCCTTTATTAACTCAAAAACATCAATAACAATAACATCAATATTTGATGCCCTGAGAATGAAACTCGACAATCAATCTGGTGCATTTATGAAGTATATAGTGGATGAAAACTGTCAAATAATTTATCAATTCCTCAGAATAGTAGTTCAGTATAGTACTTGTGTAAATCTACTTACTTCCCACCACTTCTTAAAACATTACACAACACCATATTCTTTTTTTGGCCTTGCTTTCTTCCAGGGGCAGATTAGGGGTCAGGATCAGCTACACCACAACACAGTGGAGCTGATGTGTCTTGTTCCAGGTCACTTTAACTTGATAAATACCTGTTGGGGGGCCTGACCAGATACGCTAGAAATGTGTTAGGACACCTGGTCCAGAATAGCTTGTATTTGCAAGTTACAAATGAATGATGGAAATGTGGCTAAATCAAACAATTAACAAGAAAGGTTACATATGGAACTGATGAAAATGGAACAAATGTTGTGTTCTCACCCACTTTGTCACAATATCACAGAGTTGTACTTCAGGTTCAGCTGAGAACATGAGGTGCGTTCGAGATGAGCCAGGCCTGCACAGAATCTATCACCAGCAACTGCAGCACAATGCATGCTGGTTAGATTGGTATCCGACTTGATCTCGACTTGCTCTGAGATCATGCACATGTAGGCAACAATAACCTCACAACATCGAGGCAGTTACAGTTTTTAGAACCAGGCATCACAGTTTCTCTCCACAGATTGCAAACGCCTGGTTGTCACGTGATCAGTGGGCTGCAAGGCTCTTATTGGCTCTAAATTCTGACAACAAACACCACCTGTTATATAAAATACAATAAATTTTCTGTGTATCTCTAATATTTAACGCTAGATATATATTAGTCTTATGTTGTGTAATGAAGTTTTAATGTGTCAACTAGCATATTTTGTGGCTGATAATAATAAAGTTTATAAATGACTGATCAAACAAACAGTTTCAAAGTGCTTTACAAGGCAGACATAAGAACAGAGGTAGGAAGCTCCCCAAAAGTGATGCTAAAGCATATTGATGACCCTCTGGTGGCTGGCTGCAGTAGGGGTCATAAATCCTGCCTCCTCAGTGTTAATAGAAATGAGTCAGCCAGCTGTCAGCCAGCTGTGTGGACAATTCAACAGCACGGCCGCAATGCTGATCATCATCGCGCAGACTCTGGCTCCAAATGACATCACCAGTGCAAGATGGCAGCACGTATCTGGAAAGTGGAGACAGGTCAGCCATCTTTGTTTACAGTCAGTGACTGCCACCCATATGAACAAGAGTCAGCTGTGAAAAATTATTCAGAGCTGCTTACATGTCAATGCATGACTCAGAACAAAAGGCATAATCTGCAACATTTTCCTTATAAAAATGTACAGCTCATATGTTCATCACTTAACCCCCTAGAAGTGTGTGGTGGTGTCTGTCTGTCCACTCTTTGCCTGTACTTCCTTGTTTTATCATTATTGTTGCTGTGTTCGGTACGCTTTACCAACCAAAAACGTCCTTTGATATTTTGGAAAAATCTAAACTTTTATTTTGACATTTAGCCGGAAGTTCTCGGTGACGTCATGGTGCGCGCATGTCCGCCCTCCTGCATACACGTGAAGTCAAGGGAGAACTCGAGTGAAATTATGTCGAAAGCCAGTACGTATATTATCGTTTTAAACCTAATGTTTTCAGTGACCGAATAACTGGTGGTGATTTAAAATGGATGCTGTTGTTCCTCACATTTTACAGAACAAAAACGAGCCAAACGTCTCGGTTTCCTCGGAAAACTTAAGGTAAGAGCTACACAGCTAATGTTGTCTGTGGCTAACTTACAGCTGGAGCTACAAGTCGACAAGTCATTCGGTGTGCTGCTCTGTGGCTGACTGGTAAAAACTTAACCATTTAAATGCAGTGCAGCTTTTACTTTCAATAAAATATCAAAGTGTGGTATCAGGAAGCCTCAGATCCCTGGAGACAACACTATGGAGAAATTAGATTTTGCAGCTGCGTACTAAGATATATTGATATTAATGCTAAGAGTGTTATTAGTACTACTCAATACATAAAGGGATATTGTCTCAGCCGCCTCCATCACTATTCTTGGGTGTAAACTTAATGTCTTCAGTATCAATGTGCAAGTCTTTAAATAAACTGGACAACTGTACATTGTTTCTAGATGTTGTCAAATATATTAGGGATGCTCGAAATGGATTTTTTAAAAAGCTGATACACATAATTGATAATTACCTGCTTGTAACAGCTGATACCGAAAGATTTACCCTTTTTGTATTTTAAGAATAGGGTCATATAACCTGTAGTTTATGCACACCTGAGGGTAAGAAAGTCTAAGATGTAGTGAGCAAAAATAGGTGATTTAACATTTCACAGCTCTTACAGATCTAAATCTAACTGGGATAATTATTACAACAACAACAACAACAACAAAAGAGCTTACTCTTCAACTTTTCATTTATGTTTTTCTGGTGCAGCATGTCAAAAAAAAAAAAAAAAAACTTTATAGAGCATTTTGCCGAAGAATTCAGATTAAACATTTTCACATAATCTGTCAAATCAGATGTTATAATTACTAATATTTATGGTATATAATTTTATTATTGAGTAATAAATAACACAAATGTCCCTTTATCAGCTGATAATTTATTGTGGATCTGTAAAAGAAATACTGTATCGCAAAGACATACCTCATGCTAAAGTGCATGTGCAAATACACTTAGCTGAGAAAAGATTCTTATTAACGGCAAAATATGCAGGATTTTCCCAAAAACAAAGCATTCAAAAGTAATCTCCCTGTCATCGTCCATGACCCACCAGAATTATGTGGTCTGCACTCTTGAGTGGCTCTGCCCTCCACTCATACCTTCTTATTTTCTCACTATTTTACTGATCTTAGGATGCTTTAGCAACCCAAAACGTCAGTATCTGACATCCTGGGAATGAGACGCAACAAAAAAGTGTTTTTTCTGGTGCGTCCATCCTACGTACTCTACCTTTAGGTTCGCATGGAGGTATTTGCTTTAACAGATGTGTGGCACTACATTTTACGACATGTCTTTATTCATTTGTAAGATTTTAAGTGGTTTTCAGAGTAAAATGTGTCAGCTTCTATTTAGTTCACAACGATTGGATGTTTAGCTTTCTGGGTTGCATTATGATGCCTTATAATGACGTAAAAGAACGTAAAGATGATTTTTTAATACATTTGGCATGTGTTCCTGTCTACAGAACACAGATGGACGAAAGGGTGATTCTTCAAAGGCTTCAGAGCAGTCATCTGTGCAGCATGTCAAAACCCACAGAAACCCAGAGGATGTCAGAAGGCAAAGGGTAATTACTTAAAAAGTCTTGCTTGCACTTGTGCTTGAGGTTATGTTGCTGATATTTTCTTGAGGTTAACCAGTCTCTCATTGCATTTTTTTTCCTAATCAGCTTCAGGAGCTTCAGCAAAAGCAGAAAATGTCCAGAGACCGAGAGATGCTGAAGAGGAGGAATTTGCAAAGCTTTCAGAATGACATCCTGCAGCGACAGAGAGAGTTTGAGCAGCGGGTAAATATCAGCCTGTTCAGCGGACAGGGACTCCGCATAGAATCACTGCATACTGTGCAAACTTCCATTGTAGTAATTTGTTTTCTTTTTTGTATTCACAGGAGATGGAGATACAGAGTTTGGAGAAGCATGTTAATTTTGAAAATGAGAATTCAAGAAAAGCCTATTACAGAGAATTTAAAAAGGTACGTAACTGCTTCATACATGCTGCAGACTGGCTCATACCTGCTGAATATTACAATTTCAGGGACATAAATATGGAATTATGACTCTGCAATTTGGGCACTTTTTCTTTTACCCTTTTTAGAAGCAGTCAAAAGACAATGGCTATTGAACAATACTTAAGCCTTAAGCCTAGTGCCATCTCAGTCAAAGACATTCTGTCTGTGTACATGCACAGAGCAAACACACAGGCTGATACAGTTTGTTTTCTAAATCGCACTGTTCCTTCTTCTATGATAGGAATGTAATAGAACAGGGTGGTGTGGACCTTTGAGAATGAACATTGTGTTTTGTTTTTTGTTTTTTTTTGTAAGGTAGTGGAGGCTTCAGATGTGATTTTGGAGGTTTTGGATGCACGTGACCCTCTTGGCTGCAGATGTCCTCAGGTGGAACAGGCAGTCATTCAGAGTGGAACAAACAAGAAAATTGTTTTAGTGCTTAATAAAATTGGTAAGTTAGCTAAATTAAGTTTGAAAGTATATCTTTTTGGAAATATATGTATTTGCACATATTTGATTGGAAAAATACGACAGCGTATTGCTGCCTCACCAGCAGAATAGAAATGGATCAGTATTCTATATGAAAAGAGGGTCTTTCCATTGTAACAAGATATTTTCATTATAACAAGAAACTTTTTTGATTATGAAAATATAGTATTTATCTTCTTATAACATGAAGTTTCATTTTAAAAAGTGATAACTATTACTATTACAGTGTAACAAGTTTTGTGTTATAATGTGATAACGTAATAGATTTTTTTCTTGTTGTAACAATATACTGTTGATCTTGCTATAGCGTTATTACTTATTGTTATTGTTAACATAAAACATTATATAATATGTGATAATTTATATTGTTGTAACTTGACATTGTAACAATATAAGTTACATGTCATAACAAGAAATTATCACATAACATGAATCATTTCATGTTAGAACAAGATAAATAGTAGTTTTTTTAAAAAACAAGTTAAGTTTCTTGTCATTGCACGATAGAATAGAAAACCTTTGTTGCAGAGCTATTCAATGAAATTTAGTGTTACAAAAAAATGAAGTGTATGTTGTAATAACATGAAATGTTTTATAATAACATGAAAAATATCTTGTTATAACAATAAACTTTTTATGTTAGAATGTGATATTGATACATTTTTCATTTTCAGGCATGTTAGCTGTAGGCCATAGATAACAACTGCTTGATTTGTTGTGTGAAATATTTGATGCTTGACTGAGATGGTCTTCCTGTGATTACAGATTTGGTGTCAAAGGAGATTGTGGAGAAGTGGATAAGGTATCTTCGTAACGAGTTTCCTACAGTAGCTTTCAAAGCATCGACCCAGCAGCAGAATAAGAACTTGGTAAGCAGTAAAATTTTTATATTTCGATCATCTGAAAATGCACATTTAGATTCAAGTCATCAAAGCTTCAGAATAACATTATTTCATATAAGCAGTGAATGACTTTTCCTCCTGTCTTGTTCCATGGACAGAAACGCAGTAATGTACCAGTGACACAGGCCACCACAGAGCTTCTCAGTAGCAGTGCCTGTATTGGTGCAGATTGCTTGATGAAGCTGCTCGGCAACTACTGCCGCAACCTGGACATAAAGACGGCCATCACTGTAGGAGTTGTAGGTAAGCACCACATCCAGTAACACACCAAGTTTGTTCTGTGTTTAACACCATTTTGTCCAAAGTGAAATTATTTTGCCTGTCCTCTTTTGCAGGTTTTCCTAACGTGGGAAAGAGTAGTTTGATCAACAGTTTGAAACGGGCTCGAGCGTGTAACGTCGGAGCCACTCCTGGTGTCACTAAGTAAGTATATACTAAGTAAAATATTGTACTCGTGTGAAATCACACTTGTCTTGCTGATTGATTTGATGGATTTCAGGTGCCTTCAGGAGGTGCATTTGGACAAACACATTAAGCTCCTGGATTGCCCCGGCATCGTCATGGCAACTTCAACAACTGATGCGGCGATGATTCTTCGTAACTGTGTGAAAATCGAACAGCTCATAGATCCCCTTCCACCTGTTGAAGCCATCCTTCGACGCTGCAACAAGGCACAGGTACATCATGTCGGCATGACAACCTGTTTGTATATTGTTCAGTTGTGTTTTACTGCCATTACAGTGCTTTTTCTGGATGTACAGATCATGGAGCACTACAGCGTTCCAGACTTCCACACAGCTCTGGACTTCTTGTCGTTGCTCGCTCGACGTCAAGGCAAACTGAGAAAGGGAGGACTACCTGACACCGACAAAGCAGCCAAGAGTGTGTTAATGGACTGGACAGGGTGTGTAGATATTTGAAGTTTGACAAATAATAATCAACCAATGTTCTTAGTAGGGTGTTAATTTCAGCATGTTATGTGTTTTTTAGCGGAAGGATCAGCTACTTCACGCACCCTCCAGAGACACACACTCTTCCCACACACGTCAGTGCTGAGATTGTGACAGAGATGGGTAAAGCTTTTGACTGGGATGAGCTGGAAAAAGGAAATCAGGAGGTTCTTGCAGGTAAAAAAATCTCCGAAATCGCAAAAACATTTTTTTCTCATTTACCACTAGTGGTCTAGTCAAGTCCAGTCTTGAACTGCAAAGGTAGGAGTGGTGGTCTCCTTCATATAGATTAGGGATTAATATTTTTCCTGAAAATGAGACTTTTTCTATCCCGGGAAAATAAGTCCATTTTCCTGGGAGTCCCAGGAAATACATATATTTTTTTAAAGGCATAACTTCAGCTAAGCCCTGGTCATTTCAAGCAACACTAAGTGCAGCCAGAATAATTAAGCGGATATGTGTTCCCAACCTGACCTTTCTTGTGTATTATTTTGATTATTATTAAAGCAAAAGAACACAATGTATGTCCATCATCATTAGAATTATTAAAAGCTTTGCATCCAGCTTGAACTTTTTTATATCTGCTGCTCGGCTGTGACTGCCAGAAACATGAAATGACAAGTTTATTGTCTTTGATTTGTCTTCTGAGAATTGCAACCTCATGAAAGTGATATTTTACAAATCTTCATTATATAAACTAACAAAATTCATTACAGCAAATCATCTGGTGTTTTCTAAGCCACTCTATTAAACTACGTATTCTACGCTGCTCTGCTGGTGGGAGCCGAGGCTGCAAGTGTGGGCTACCCACAGCAGATGAATTCAGTGAGCCAACTGTATTAACTATGATACTGGGGCAGTCGCAAGAGGTCAGCCTGAAACAGAATGAATTTGATGTCCAAAAAGGTGTTACTGTACTACCTACAATAGAGGTGCAATCCCACAAGGCCCTTTTCAGTCATAGCGCTTTGTGTTAATTAATAGGCTGTGTTGTGTTTTACCAGCACACACACGCACACACACACACCCGCTGCATGTTTTATGGCAGTAAACTGTTGGCCTACATTTTTCTGAATATACTTTAATATGTTCTGTGTTTAAAAAAGATAAATAAATAAAACCTTTTTTTTATTTCCAGTTATCCGTCATTGTATTTCCCAGGAAATGGGAAATGATCATGATTGATTCCCCCAGGAATCCTGTTTCCCAGGATTAAACCCTAATGTAGATGGATGACAGAATATGTGCCATAATATGTGATATTACACTGTCAGGCATCGCAACAGAGGATGTTCCCCTGGACAACGACTTGCATAAATCTGCATGTGAACATCCAGCCACTTGACCTGACAGTAATGACAATAGCCAGTTTCAATTAATGATGATATTGTTGGCCTATATGAATTTTTTTTACTTGTATTAAAATTTGAATTATAGAGTCAAACAAGTTAGTGTCAGCATAATTATTTAAGTGTACTTTGTATAGGATTTCTCATCTCAGAATTGTTACAACTGATGAGATATACAATCCATTGATGAAAAACTGGTTTGGATAACAGACAGACAACATAACAGACAGTGACTAAAAATACACCACAGACCACTGTCAACAGTTTTCATTTGGCTACTTTCTTTGGCAGAAGTAGTTCTGGAGTATCTGGCTTGCATAATTAGAATACCCAAAAGAAGCAGTAGTTGCTTCAAATGTGGATTTTTGCTGTGTTTCAGAGTCATCTTGTCCTGATGTCCAAATGGGATTCTGCATGGAAACCAGTGGAATGACACAAGGTGGGCAGGGTGAGCCCCCCTCTGACCTGGGAATGGTGGGCGGGTCCTTGGAAGAGCCAGAACTTAAAGATGGAGCTGAATCTATGGAGGATGATCAGGACCCAGAGGTGTGAAACAGTGAAAGGGTTACTTAATTCTAATATGTCGTACACTTAAAATTTTGAGAGAAAAGTGGTTCATTTAACTTATCTTTCTGTCCTGCTCAAACTAGTTTGGACCAATGACAGTGGAGATTAAATCTCAGAAGTCAAAGACCGAATTAGCTGCAAATGATGCTGTGTCCAAGGCTCCAGGTCTTCAGGATATTTTAAAAGTAGATCCTCTGCAGCAGGGCCAGGCACTGCTGGCTGCCAGCAAGAAGAGGAAAAAGCAACAGAAAAGAGCTGGTTTGTATAAATCTAATCTAAGAAAAAGTCAACAAAAAATTCATCATGTTTAGTTAGTTTTGTTACCAACAAGCCTCATTTTTTTTTACTAATTTTCAATTTTACACATTTCTCATTTATTTTCTGTTAGGGATAATGTGTTTTCTCTGTACCTGACAATACTTCAGTATGCAAATAAAATGTATGTTTTTTCTTTATTTTTTTCCCCTCTGCAGACAAACTTGCCACCAAACTCTCAGACACCTTGACATCTGCAATGGACTTCTCATTTTCAGACAGCTGATTAAAATAGATGGAAATAAATGATAAAAACAATTTTGTGTTTTGTCCTTTTTGGATACAGCCACAATATTCTGGCTCATTTAAAAAAGGTGTTACAGTCCATCCTCTCATATTCATATTTCATATTTTTCACTAGATATTTGTGTTCAACTATTGTTCCACACACAACTGATATCCCAAGAACAATTTTAGGGAATTTCTTCAAACTTGGGCTTAAGGATGAACTGACTAGAAATTGGTCATCAAAGTCACTGTGATGCCACATAACACATTGTTGTCCATTCTTACACTAATTATGACAGAATTTCACACAAATATCCAATAACATGATGTAAGTGATGACATTTTATATCCAAAAGGTCAAAGGACAGCTGTGATGTCATAATTTTCTACAAAACACTTGTTGCTTTCTATCAATCCTCTGTACTCTTCTGTTAACAGTATTCACTAAATATGAATGTAAACAGCAACTTGACTGGTGGGGTGGAGGTATACAACTGCAAGGTGGTAATTGTAGTTTTCATTAGTTTGTACTGCTCTTTTCACCTCTCTATCTAGGAGCTATGTTAATGACACATTAACCAGATAGCCAATAAAGACTTGACTGGTATTTATGCATTCACAATCACATTGGACTGCATTTAAATATTGTAGTTTACTTACTGTACCTAGGGTAAACTTGTACTGTGAAGGCCATTGTGAAACTTTAGTAACCTCGCAGCTGTCAACAAGTTCCGGGTAAACGCGTCAGATGACCTCAGCCCGTCGGCCTGAGATAAACAACAGTGTAGCGACTGTTCGTAGAGCTCTGTATCCACCACCTTCAAAATGGCAAAGAAAGCGGAGGACTTCGGAGATTAATGGCTGTGATTACGTCAAACAAATCTATTGCTACAGTATGTTTCTGTCTTGACTCAAAATGTTATTTAGCTAGTTAGCATTAGCTTTCCAGCAACTATCGGTTGCTAGCAAGGTTAGCTGGCTAGCTAACCTGCAACTTCCTATTTTTTACTTTGCCGTGCCTGTGTCTTCACATACCGCGGACACATCACTGCTTTCAACACATATAGCTAACCTCATTTCACTTGGTAACTGGTATGTAACTGAAAAGACACTGTGAGGTATGTGTGGTGTAACGTTAACGTTAGTTAGCTTTAGCATGTTGTGTATCCACACTAAGAGTGTTAATGTGGGCCCGTTAGCAGCTGAGCTGTCAGTGAGCTCTGCTAACTCATGACGCTTCATTACAGCTCGCCAAAAATAGAGATTACGAAACCAGCTAAAAGTAAGCTAGCTAACCAGTTGATGTTCGTGTTTAAATAGCTCAAAAAGTTCCCAAAGGGTGGGAAGGAAATAAAGTGACATGTATGCGCCGTTTAAGCTATGCTGTAGTTGTGGTTCCCATGAGACAACCAACCTGACATAACGGCAGTGTCAACTCTGAAATCTGCACAGCTTCTAACGACCTGTTTTGAGCTGTTTTGGAAACATGCTGAGTAAAAATAGTGCATCAATCCATTTTAGTCCTAGCGAGAGAATATAACAAGAAATTTCGTTATGCAAAGTGTGACATGCGAGTGTACACAGATACGACAGACATGCAAAATGTAGGTAGGCGTGAGGGGTAAAAGGGAACATTCAACACTTTTATGTGGATGTGCAGTCAATGTTGATGGTAAATGTAGTCAGTTGAAGTAATAAATCCCTGTGTGTGCTATATTGACCAAGACAACAGTTCTTCTGCTGCTAAATTTGTCGTTTTCCTCCACCAGTGATGTGGTTGGTGTGTCAGATTTGTAGGAGTTAGACTAGTTGACAGAATGTGGCAGAAATTTAGTATAATATTCATACGTTTTCATCAGTGTATAATCATTTAAAAACGAGAATCAATGTACCAATGTGAGACGTATATATTGCACTCATTTTCTGTGGAGGCCGCCATGTTTCACCAGTAACACAGAACAACCAAGCCAAACACTTTTTTGGTTTGGCTCACCTTTTGCATGAGTTTCACTGCCATTGTAGATTTTCTTACACGATGGGAAGGCGAGGGAGCGATGAGGTGCTTGCAGTCTGCAAGTTCACCACCAGATGCCACTAAATCCTACACACTGGTTCTTAGAGGAAGAACTACAGGCTATTTCAGCATGGATTTCTAGCATCTAGATGTGAACCCTAAATTTGTGAAATTCTTGTGGGATTTGTATGTGCTGTTTCTTCATTGTTCTGTGTTCTATGTCATGGATCACCACCATAGCTACAGGCGAGGGTGGTGATACATGGATATGTGGGGGCATCCTGATACATGTAGGCATTGTCGGCACAGTTCCATGAGCAGGAGAACTCTGCTGTAGCAGCACTAAGGAATTTATTGCTTCAAGCGACTACCTTTACCATCAACACTGACTGGTGAAAAAAGTGGTGAATCTTCCCTTAAGACTGGTTTATGTGTAAGGTAACAGCCTGAAGGGGTCTTTATGAGTGCACACTATATTGTAGTGAAGGTTTTGGAATGATACTGTTCAAAAATAATTGAATTAAGACAAAGTATAATCAAGGAATAAAAAAGTTTGAAGATAACAAATGAGAGAAACTGAATTGGAACTCATTCTTGTCATTATTGAGTGCTTTTAGGGGTTGTTCTGCTCCTTTTAGTATATATATATATATATTTTTTTTTTTTCAGTTTTTTAATGAATGGCAGTTTGGCAGTTTTTTAGTCTGTGTAATTTTCAGCAGCAGTTTAACACTTGCTTTCCTCAGAGTGTCTGATACACATAATTTAAAAAAAAGGCAAATATAATATAGAAGAAGTATAGAAATAGTATCAGCTGAAGGCAAGTCTACAAATTCATAGGCAGAACGCAAAAAGAACTTGTTTGTCCACTGGTCAAAATTCTTGTGAATTCAAATTTTACCACCCACTCAATAGATTAACATTTTTTATATAGCTGGTGGTGAGTGAAGTTAATCTACTAGCTACTTTTATATTTTACCAGTGTGTGGTGGGTGCTGATTTTGTGTGGGCTGATGTTGGCCCTGATATGATCATTTTTACTGACATAGGCAGCATGTCTTTGTTCAGTCAGCAACCAATGAATCATCATCAGCAGGAAGTGAGGAGGATTGTACAGACTGATTGATGGTGTTGAGCAAGATTCTTTGATTGTGCTTGTTGGCAGAGAATAGAGAAATAATGGTCTCTAGCCTGTCTAGCTTCACTGCTAATCAGATTATATTAGCAAATCTTGACATCAGTAAATAATTAACCTGCAGTTACTTGATGTCCACTTGTTTTCAGTTTTGCTGTATGATCTTCTAAGGCAGAAAAGCTGCTTAAACAGTAGACTGCAATCAATTTTGATAGAGGCAGCCATGTCCAGAGTAGATAGACATTACATATTAAAACAACTGGTCATCTATGTCTTAATGATTAATAATACTGTTTAAAGGAGAGAGCAGCATTCAGAGCAGAAGGATGAGCCCTGTCTTCTACATGGACCCATCATTGTTAGTGGTAACACACACAAAGAGATGTGTCACCCACAGTCACAGCAGTTTGAGGTTGCTTGAGGACAGACAAAGATGTGAGGCACAAAACCATTTTAAAATGCAGGATGTTGAGTTGCTGATGTGTGACAGGTTTTGCTGAACACTGTGTCACGCTCAGAAATCTTATAGTCATATAGCCTAGAAGGGAAAATGGAACATTACAGTCTTTAAATCTGGAAGTGAAAGTCAGCATTTCTGAGCCAGTGGTTTCCTCATTAGAGTTCCAAATCATTTTCCTACAGCTTCTTAGTTTATGTAGAAAATAATAAGCTGTTGTAAACTCAAGCCTGAAAAACCTTCAGATCTTGCTGTATGATGTTCAAAAATGAAAAAAAAAGTGTGTTGATTCTTCAGATGATATCAAGTCCAGACTGTCTTGGTCTTTAAAGACAAAGTCCCAGAAAACAGGAAACAGTAGCTTGAAAGCCATGAGAAAAGCCAGCAATTGCTGTATGTAGCAGGGAAGATATGAAAAAGTGATTCTTTAAGTACAGTACTTCAGTTTATGTATTTATTTATTTCATGTAAAAATGAATCAAGGCCTGTATAAATGTTGTTTTGTTCTTATTTTCTGAAATGATTGAAAATTTTATCAAAAATTTCCATCCAAAATCTGTATCCATCTGGATAGGCCTGCAAGAAATAATCTCTAGAATATGATAGTGGATGTTGTAGTGGTGGAACACAGAGAAATTACATATATTAAAAGACTACATTCTGTAATACTGGTTTTGTTCTATTTGTTTCCAGCTCCATCCCTAGATCTTGACATCTCTCTTCAGCCATGTCGTCACGCGTGTTGCTGCGGCAGCAGCTGATGCGAGAACAGGCCCAGGAGCAGGAGAGACGTGAGGCTCAGCAGCAGGCCTCTGCCTCTCAGCTCCGGGCCTCTGACTCGACTCCAGCCATCTCTGTCACACTGCCCCCAAATGCTGCCCGTCCGCCTCCAGCACAGGTGCCCGTGGAGGTGCTGAAAGTAAGCTCATCCTCTCCATATGTCCTTTATTTAGTGAAGTCTGAGTATTACAGAAACTTAGGCCTTAACAGCTCTTTATGATCAGGTGCAGACCCATTTGGAAAACCCCACCAAGTACCACATCCAGCAGGCACAGAGGCAACAGGTGAAGCAGTACCTCTCCACCACTCTGGGAAACATGGCGGTTACTCAGACCCTGGGTGTGTCACCTGTGCCGCAGTCCAGTTCTGCCCCTGAAGCTGCTCCTACTGCCAGCAGTGCCCCTAACAGCCCCATGGCTCTGCTCAACATCGGATCCAACAAGGAGGAAGTAAGTAAAGAAATTCCTGCTTCGATGCTGCTGGTTCACCATCTTGTTTGTGGGTTTGGTTTGCTTCCACCACAGATTACACAACCTTGTCAATAGTTGCCTTTCTGCAAGCTTCCAGTGCATTTTTGGAGAAGTTAAATGTCTGACCCTCTGCTCACTTCTAGCTTAATTACTTTCTGTTTGCTCTGCAGTGATGTGGCTGAAGGTCCCACTGTGATGATGCATGCCTTTTGTCATCGTAGCCTTGTTGGCCTGTTGTCACAATAAGATGTTAAATACTGCACGTACAGTTTAAGCATGCCAGCACTTCTCTTTGAAATCAGGCCTCTTTCCAACTGTTACATTGGTTTAAATGTGTAGTGTTGGCATTTGCAGTATACTTAAGTCTGTTTTAGATTACAAAACACACCATATACAGTCAGTGCATACATGTTGATTACTTTGCTACATTTAACCCTGAGGGCTTTACTGAGTTAGCTCTTCTGGTGTTTTCTCTCATCTTCTTTATCTAGATTGACGATGTGATCGACGACATCATTAGTCTTGAATCCAGTTTTAATGATGACATCATTACACTGATTGACTCAGGTCTCCAGTTGCCTAGCACGGTAGGAAGAACAATGTTATTTATTTGACCATGAATACTTCCTCTTTACAGTTTCCTGTAGGGCTCATAGGTTCTTCTTTAGATTTGCAGTGACAGGGTAACACATTAGATTTCAGGCAGGTCTTACCCACTAACCTTTTTACAGCCAGAGTGATTTTTCTGTGAATGGACGGTCTCTTTTAAGTGAGGAATTCTGAAGTCTAGGAGTAAATATACACTTTTGGCACTCAGTTACTATTCGTCACAGAAGTGCTGCCTGGGCGGGGCAGAGATATCAGAGGATACAAGACTGGGAGAAGTGAAGCTCATAAAAAGTACACTGTAGCTGCCAGGTTAACAACTGATTTGTCAGATAGAAAGCCTGCCAAAATTTGGCTATAAAACAGAAAATGAGAATTATGGTGATGCTGGTGGATGAAAAGAAAAAGAAGTACAGTGAGGTAAATGCTTTTTATGATTTATGAATGAGCTCAAGGTATTGTTGTTTACCTTTCAATATGCAAGAATGTATCAGAAATTGTTGGATTTTGTGCTTTAGCCTTAAGCAGGTTAATTAAAATAGTAATAGTTTAAAATGTAATGTAATACTGTTCCTGCATTTTCTGTTGTGCAACATGTCGTAGGAATTATGTGATGGCACAGAAAGCAGCTTTGAGTCTGTTTTGCACTTGAGGAAATGGTTGCTTTTAACATTTAAGCAGAATGGGGAAGAAATCTTTTTTACATATTTGCTTCTAGGTTCATGTCCATTTATGAAATGACATTGTAACATGTTTTACTCCCGTAGCTCCCAGGAAATCTGTTGGATGTATACCATAGCCCTGGAATGGCAGCACCTACTCTCACTGTCAGCAACTCCTGTCCTGCTGATCTTCCAAAAATTAAAAGGGAAATTACAGGTACAGTAACTTTTTTTTTTTTCATAAAAACTTGTCTTGACTTTTGTAACGGTCAGGAGAACTTAAATTTAGGTTTGATAATGTTTCATTGTATTGATTCATCTTTCAGATTCAGATGCCAAAGCACTAATGAAAGAAAGGCAGAAGAAAGACAACCATAATCTCAGTAAGTCGAGCTTTATTTCAACCATTTTGAGCACTTATGATGGTGCAGACTCCTGAATCCTGCATATGCTCGACATTCCATTTGAGATCTTCTCATGTCCATGTATATCAAATAATTCTTGCTTAGTGATAATTGAGTGTTGAAGGTAAGCTCAAGCGTTTTGCTTTCCCTCTCTGACTCATCATTCTTGCTTGTCTGCAGTCGAAAGGAGGCGGAGATTCAATATCAATGACCGTATAAAGGAGCTGGGTACTCTGATCCCCAAGTCAAGTGACCCGTAAGTCTGATGCTTCAGAATGCTTGTTTCCTTTGATGAATCACTGAAGAAATATGAAATTAATCAAGTCCCTTCAGCTATAAAATGTAATCTCTTCTGTGTTTTCTGTCGTTTCCTTTTTTTCACTGCCTCTATCATATCTATTCACTGATATCACAATGACAGTGAGATGCGTTGGAATAAAGGCACCATCCTTAAGGCGTCTGTAGACTACATCAGGAAGTTACAGAAGGAGCAGCACAGAGCCAAGGATATCGAGATGCGTCAGAAAAAGCTGGAGCAGGCGAACCACAGTCTAATGTTACGGATCCAGGTCAGTAGAAAGCAAATGTGTGGTGGGAATCTGTGTTCTGTTGTAGAGATGAGTTTTATTGAGTTAAGCGTGCAAATAAAGCTGAAATGATCCTCTCTGCATTTGCGAGTAAGCAAGGGTCCACATTGCGTATAAGTGTATTTGTTGTGGCTGCGCAGATTTGTTTATGGCATGTCCACAAAGCCACTACACTGCAGTGAGCTATAGTTTAACTTCTGTGTATGTGTGCAGAGATTAAGGGATAACATTTCTGCAAGAGAGACTGGGGTTGGTATCAAAATGTGGGTAGTCGGTGTACCATGAAGGACATTGTTATTATATTAAATTAATATTAAATGAGGAAATTCTGTTACTAAAATTTGACTGAATATTACATTAAACATGTGGCCATTTGGAAGCACGATACCACATTATATTAACAGCTTTCATTTAATAAAGAGGTTTCACCTAATGCTGAAATTAAATATTCAAACATCATGAAAATCACACTACTATGCGTCCGCAGTGTCTGCAGATGTTCACAGCTATCTATGTAGGCAAGTTTTGCAAGTATATTTAGGTATTTATTTTTAGGTATTTGCCTCCATTTAGGCTTGACATGTTTTAGATCCTAAATTAAATGGTTATTGTTGTTTGGACATTTTAACTTTGGCTGGAAACATCTTGTTTGTTAATCGCTAGGCCTGCAGGTCACAGTCTGGCCATGTCGTATTAAATGAAATTGGCTTTATGACAGTCATGCAGTCCCACATGTGGACACTTGGTCACAGTAATGCACCATAAAGCATCTTTGTGCCAATTACGGGTGAAAAGATTACCGCTTCATGATAAATCACAATAAAATTCCAGACAATTAGCAGTATCTTTTCAAATTTTTATTATCATTTAAACTGTGTTTGATTACAGCACAGTAAATACTGTCCAGAGTCAAACAAAATTGCTGTTCTTTTCAGGAGCTGGAAATGCAGGCACGGCTCCACGGCCTCTCCTCCCCGAGCAGCATCTCATCTGGCCTCAGCTCCGACCCGTCCCTGCTCCCACAGCAGCCGGTCCCGCAGGGTGGCCAGTCTCTGCCTCCCAGCATAGGAGGAGCCTCCTCCCAAAATCTCCTCGGTCTGGGTGTGGCCATCGGACAGTCTCTGCCGACCACCTTCCTGTCCCCGCCTTCCTCGGACTCCCCAGCAGGAGTCACCATCAGCAGCCCCCTAGACCTGGGCAGCCTCAGCTTCGCCGAGCTCGACGACACCTCCACCTCAGCACTCTACCCCGACGTGGGCTTGGGAGACATTCTTATGGACGACGGGTGCGCACTGTCCCCGGACAGGGTGGCCGAGCCGCTGTTTTCCCCTTTGTCACCAGGTGCCTCTAAAACCAGCAGTCGCAGGAGCAGCCTTGAAATGGACGAGGACTTGTGATGAACTCTGTGTGACGGTCAAAGACTGTAGAGACAAGAATGTGAGGACATGCAGGAAGTCTATCCTTAACTAACGTGAGTCTATTTATAGGACTGTAGGACTGAATAGCTAACATTAAGATCAAAACTAACATAAACGTCGTATCTTGAATTTGTTTGCCATACAGACCTAATTATAATTGTTCCTGTTTGGAGCTGGTCACATGATTATGTCTGGATTTATAAATGCAATCTTATTGAAATGGAATATTGTATAATAGGGGCATGGACTTAGTATTAAGAAATAACACATTCTTAAATAGTTTTTAAGATTTTCTTGAGAGACATAAGAGGGATATAAAGTTTGCTTGAATTTATTATGTGCTCATTTATAGGGATGTAAATGAAAGCTGTGAGGTTTGTTTTTCACAACAACATTGGCATGACAAACTGATTACAAGATGCCAACACACAGTATATTTTGTTGTTTTGTTTTATTTTTTCAACTGACTGGAATCAGGGTTTGTTAATAGCAGTCGCATGCTCATCCATGTTGGGTTGTTTCACCAGCAGCTACAGAAGGGATCTTTGTAAAGTGAATTGGCACATTGTGAAATATTTACTGCATATTGTATATAAGAATATTTTATTTTGAGCAATTTTATTGCACCTTATTTTATGGCAGTCTATGCATTTTATGAGAGCTTTTTGTCTGTTTTTATTACTATTACACACAGTGGACAGCAAATGCCCAGGTTGCATGTATTTGTAATAAACCTTAATAACAGCAGTGGAAAATCACTCGCTGCTGCAGCTAGTTAGCCAAAGCAGGACTTCTTCTTCCAGAGTAGCTACAAATTACAAATCTACGTTTTATTTTTCTTTTTGAATATATTCACTCAGTCAACGGAAATGCAAGACAGAATGACAAATGCAGAACAATTTTATCCTTTTACAATAGTACTGTAGTTCATGACATATTTTTTTGATACCTAAATAATAATAGTTTCTCCTGACTAATATCTGTGTTGTCAGTGGTTGTTGTGTCTGTTAACTTTGGTGGTCACTGAGTGATTTTGCCGGTTAGCATGACCTTCCAAGCTTGTGGCTTTTTTTTCCTTTCTTTTTTTGACGATCAAAAGAGATATATCTAATAATGCATTATTGCTCATTGTAGTATGAATTCAGAGGGCTTTGACCTTTTCAAACCAACCACTAGCCTCACCTCTGTAATAATAAGATAATAACCGTTTGTTGTGTGAAACCTGCAATGCAATTATTATTCTGTAAAATAGCCACAAACTTTAGAAAGGCATTTAATTTGTCAGATGCTTGATGCAACCTTATGTACAGTTAATGAATGTGTGTTTGAAAAAGTACCTGCATAAGTGTAGTTGTTTTGTTTGTTTTGTTTTGTTTTAACACTGATGCACTGTATTTTTTCTTCTTCCAGCACAAACTCCAAGTTATTAATATACTTAAATTTTAGTATTCTTCCAGCTGTGGTAATGTAAACAAAATTAGTTAAAGCAGCCAAAAACATCTGTACTTTTGGGATGGTTTCATTTCATTCAGACCTCAACTACTTTGATTTTGAGCTACAAGCAGCTCTACTGCTGCCTATGGTACCTATGGTCACCTTTTTCCACGCAGACAATATTAACCACGTCTTACCCCGACAGATATTTGAGTGCTAACATTGACTGTTAACCATGAAACGGTAGCATTTGTGTCTTGTCCCTTCAAGTTGGCTTTTAGAAGATTTTAACAAATAAATGATTCCCATTGATGCACGTCTGGTTGCGGTTATTTTCTGGCAGTCAGTATTAAAAAGATAAAGGTAAGTCAGCTTTATTTATCACATACACAGTCATACAAAGCACAAGGTATATGGTGAAACAGGTTCTCTACATTTGACCCATCTCAATTACAACTTCAATTCCAAAAATATTTGGACACTGTTTAAATGTAAATAAAAAGAGAATGCAATGGTTGGCAAATCGTTTTTTTGATAATATTCCCCAGATGGACCACAATGGAAATAAACTTTTGGGCTGTGGACCAACTCCAGTTCTAAGCCAGCGCCTTGGTCACTGCCAGGAGAAACTTGCCAAACATACATGATTTTAAAGTTTTGATTTAGTGGTAAAGCATTTGAGAGATCTCCATAGCGAGGTCCAGACACTCTGTAGCCTGCATGCAGACGTCACAGAAGGGACAGTCACACAGGAAACAGCGAACACCCAGACACCCGCAGAGGTCGCAGTGCTGGGTGATGTTCAGGAGAGGCTGCAGGGCGGTGGGCTCGCAGCCACACAGGTATGAGCACAGCGACCAAACGCACTGGTTACACCCTCTCATGGTGGCCAGTAAACAGTCCAGTGGGTGACAGAAGAGACAGGCCAGAAGCATCGCAGCACAAAGGTCTCAGGGAAAGAAAGGTGGGAGAGGGCCGCTTCAGTGCAATGGAAAAGCTTTTAAGGAGGAGATCAAGAATAAATATATAAAAGTTTACTGTTCTTACCATCAGCGTCTGGCTCGGTGTGGACCGTGGTGGTTTTGAGGCTGTCTTGACTTCTGCTGATTGACGTGAATGACTGACTCACTTCATAGACTGTGCAGGCCTCCAGAGAGGATGGCAGCAGGGCACAGAGAGGCTTTGGCTGGTCTTTCTTTACAGAATGTGGACTACACATGGGTACTGCGCCGGTCACTACACCTTTTGGGTTGCCATGCAAGTTGGGTTCAAGAGAGGCTTCTGCATTGGAAATAAAAATGAACGATTAACAAATCCTTATGAAAACTGCTTTTAGATTACATAGCTCTTAATATACAGTCGTAGATTAAAATACCTGTTGTTTTATTTGGGATTACATTCACAGAGATGTCAGCTGAAGATAATTCAGTCTCCTCAATTGAGAGCTGCTCTGAACAACTAGTGACTTCAGTCAAAGATCCTGTTAAGAGAAGAAAGGGATGGAGTGTTTTGTAAGCAAGTGCACTTCTTAAGGGATAGATTGAACTTTTTGAAGTGGGGTTGTATGAGGTACTTATTTATTGTATATCTGCGTTTTCACCCAAAGTACCCAGAACTTTTAGTTCCAGGAACTACTTTCCAGGGCACTAAAAGGTTAATTCAGCCCATTGCTGTCTGTGTTTTCACCGTGATCTAAAGACCCACAAAGAAAGGCAAATTAGTTTGCTGATATTTGAAAAATCGAGGTCTATATGTCATTTTTGTGTTTAACCATATTTATAGTATTTTCGTTTAAATGTGTATTTGGAATATTTTCACTGTTTTACTCTGCCAGCCAAATATTGCTCTCTTCAAACCAACCAAGCAAAAACAATAATTTTACCTTGCAGAACACAGGAGTTGCTGGTCTACGGCTGCTGTGATTGGTTAGTTTGTTTGCATTATTGTGTGACTTTAATGAATCCAAACTAACCCTTTAACACACAAAAGTGACACAATGACACAAACAAACAAACAGTTTGAGGCAGCAGTAGATCAGCAACTCTTGTGTTCTGCAACATAAAATGACTGAATGAACTCACCAAAGGAGTCTGGTTGTTTTGAAAAGCAAGATATATTATTATATAAGAGCAGAACACTGTCTGACGGCAAAATAAAGCACTGGCATTATTCTAAATATATCCTACACCTAAACTGATATTAATTTTTTCTTTAGGTGGCTAGAATATGTTGTGCTGCTGACGCTGTCCACATAGCTTCCTACACTGACTATAAACAAGTGCCTCATACAACCCCACTTCAAAACACCAGAACTATTCCTTTAATTCTCTGTATACACACCTGTTTGACCTGCGATGGAGCTGACAGGTATAACAGCAGTAAGTGAATCAAGGAACTTTGGTTTGTCATCATTTCCATCATCCATCTTCTCATTCACATCTGACGAAATCGGCTTGGAATCCATCATGGCGTCCACTTAAACATGCCACACGCTTCAGTCTGGTGAAAAAAATTAAAAGACAACCAACCAGGGTTATGAAGGAATTCAAGAGACACAAAAACAATGAGAGGAAATTATAAAATAGAATTTCCCTATCTAAAATCTATCATTTAAATACACTACAAGATCATTTGCCATGCTTTCAGTTTACATATTTCTTTTTACATATTTTCAATTGAAGTGAAATAATTTACTTATTAGTATTATAATGTGAAATTAAACCTCATCATTCTCTCTTCATACCACAGGGTCAGATTTATAGCTGAGGTTTTGTGGCTGTTAGTGATGAATGGACATCTTGGAAATTGCAGAGAAGTTAATCTATTATTAATCACCTTTTTGGAAACATAAAGTAGATGAAAGGCAGCACACAGATATCCTGACAGCTATATGAGAATGTAAGACATTGATTTTACTATTCATTTATAATTCATGTCTTCAAAGAATACTTACCTTATGGTTTTTGGAGGAAATATATTTAGTTCAGCAATCTGAAGTGTTTTATGCAAATTTATAACTATGTTATAGTTTAACAAATTCTTTTTAGGTGTACTTTTAATATGTTATAAGTGAGAAAAGGGTTGTAAATAGGGTATAATGTACTATTGTGTCAGAATTATTTATATTTAGCACAGGTGATGAATGGACTCAGTAGCCACATCTGTTAAATTTTACATTTTATGTTATTCATTACTGAAATGTGCAGAAATCCACAAAGCCTGTTGTATTTATCTCTCCTTTGCGTATGATAAACATTTTATAAGAAACATATTGTACTCACTTTTCATGACATATGAAGTAAAGCCGAGGCGATCCAGCATGCAGTGATAATCAGAGATGCATCCTTCAGTGACCTGTCAGTTGTCAGCAATAGAGGTGTAACTGCATCTCACAGGCTCTTTAATAAAGGCTATAGTCTCTCTCTCTCTCTCTCTCTCTCTCTCTCTCTCTCTCTCTTTCTCTCTCTCTCTTTCTTTGTGTTTGTGTGTGTGCATTTGTGCGCATGTGTGTATGTAAAATCAAGCGTTTCCATCCTACATATTGTAGTTAGCAGTAAGTAATAATCATATCTAATATTTTGATAAGCATTAACATGATTATTTCAAGCACTATCGTTGTTATTTTATTCCATTTCCATTATATTCTATATATTGTTACACAGGACACAATAGACCTTTTTCATGGCAGCCATATTGATATGAAATTGTAGAGTAAACAGATGTTGCCAATGATACTTATTAATGTTCTGTTCCATTTAGTGTAGCAGAGCCTTTCCAGTGAGCCAACAGACACGAATGGCAGCACCATAGACATATATATATATATATATATATATATATATATATACATATATATATACAGTGGTGGACAGTAGTGAAGTACATTTACTTGAGTACTGTACTTAAGTACTTTTTTTTGAGTATCTGTACTTTACTTGAGTGTTAGTTGTTTTGGAAACTTCTGACTTTCACTCCACTACATTTCAAAGACAAATATTGCACTTTTGACTCTGCTACATTTGTAGGAAGGTTGTTGTTACTTTTCGACTGAGCTTTGAAGTCAGCTGTTGGTGTTTTTTTCTTTTCTAAAATGCAGTTGGTCACATGCTGTGTTCCTCGCAAAAGGAAACCAATCACAGTAGCTCCTCTCAAATGGGATTGATGTAAAAGTGGAAATACATCATCCAGGCGCTCTCTGTAACAAGAACAAGCAAACTCTGCCTCTTTCATTCAAACAAAAAGCGGTAATGGTGACGGCAGGAGAAAGACAAAATTAAACCTCAAGATGTTATTATAATTATTAATTATTCCAGGTAGCTTTTAAAGTTGGATTGTTTTATTGGGGTGAAAAATACCACATAATTCATGTATATATACTGCCTCTGAAGACAGAAAGAAATCTGTTATTTAGCAGACTTGGAGAACTTCTTACAGTTATCTTCAATCTAATGTTATGCAGTGATTTTAATACAGTTACATCAGAAAATGACAATAACTGTCCCTTTTGGTTTTGATTGTATTTCTATGCTGAAGTTTTTATAGGTGTTTCTATAGGCTTTGTGTAGCAGAGTGGTTCTACAAGCATCAGTGCATCATTAGATGGTTTCAGAGTTACAAGCTTCTGTAAATGCATCATGAAAACAATACAGCGTGTATTGATATTAGAAAATGTACTTTGTAATTTGTACTTTTGAATACTTAATTATTATTAAAAAACATGTACTTCTGAATACTTAAGTATTTTTTAGAACCGAGTACTCTAGTACTTGAACTCAAGTAAAATTTTGACTGAGCAACTTTCAGTTGTAGTTGACTAATATTTGACCAGGAGTATCTATACTTTGACTAAAATACTAGGGTTAAGTACTTTGTCCACCACTGGACTTGCTGCACCAACACTGTTGAAGCCTTCCTCTAACTTAGACCAGGCGTGAATCCTACGCCCAGTCAGAAACAGCCATACAGGCTGCCTTTATTTATTTATTTAATTATTTATTTATTTATTTTTGCACGGCGCCTAATACAGAACAAGAACAAGTAAAATTTTGACTGAGCAATTTTCAATTGTAGTTGAGTAATATTTGACCAGGACTCAAGTACTGGGGTTGAGTACTTTGTCCACCACTGTGTATGTATATCTATATATATATATATATATCCTTCTCAGGCCGAATAATATTCTATTACAGTGTTTCCCAATCCTGGTCCTTAGGGCCCACTGTCCTGCATGTTTTAGATGTTTCTCTGCTCCAACATACCTGATTCAAATGATCAGGTTGTTATCAGGCTTCTGCAGAGGCTTGATGACGAGCTGATCATTTGAATCAGGTGTGTTGGAGCAGAGAAACATCTAAAACATTCAGGGCAGTGGGCCCTAAGGACCAGGATTGGGAAACACTGGTCTATTATTTCAAGGATGCATTCTTTTCAAGAAAGGCTATTTCTATTCAATCCAACAGGTGGCGACATTGCTTTTGAATAGCTTTTGATGTTAATTTTTTGACCAGCGAAGAAGAGCACTGGCCAATGAGCAATGACATTGTTACGAGTTGTAACGAGTTTAGCCGATCGTCAACGATGTTATATCCGTGTAAATGTTAGCAGAAAGCTAGCTATCGAGCTAATAGCCTCAGTGTTTCGCTTTGTGTTTGTTGGCTTTCCTTATTTTTTCAGGGCCAAAGACAGCACAGATCTTGTATAATGGTAAGTATTAGACATAAAGACTTTTATTCCTGTAAAACGTAGGATTTGGTAAAGTTAATTTAGTCTAACATAGTAGCTAAATTTTTACACGGTTGTAACTGTATACATCCGACAGATCAAATTAAGTTAGCTAACATTAATTTATATCGTTTGAATATAAGTCCGTTATATGCAGAATGATATAGAATTGACTTTAAATTTGTTTTGACAACTTTGTGTGTATTATGTGGCACAAGCAAAGTAAGCTAACCTTGTTGGTAAACGTAAACTGTAAATGGCAGTTTGGCCGATGCTAACTGACTACTATGCGAGCTAACTTACAGCGCATACAGTAGAGTTAGCTTGTAGGTTTGTGTGTAAACAAAGCAGCTGTTAACATTACTCGAGTTAGCCTTTTACTGTTGGTGGTGGTTAGCCGCCCAACTTCCTGTGTTTTCTCCCCTTCTCTTTCTAGATATCACAAGCTAATGATCATACAGCTGGCTGACTGAATAATTTAACTAGGCGCTGGAACTGTGCATCATGGAATATCATGGTCTAAATTCATGACATAACTTATAAAAATAAAATATATAAATAAATTGTTCTTATAGTGTAATAAGCATGTTTACACCATACCATACATACATAATGTATGAGCAGGAGAGAATAGAAGTTGTTGTCATAGTAACAGGAAGAATGGTCTGTGTTGGAGACCATTCTTCCTGTTACATACATAGAGCTGTATTGGAGAATACTATACTGATTAAGATTATTGAACTTGTATGGAGGAGAAATGTGACTAAGGTAGGAACAGTTCCCAGTTAATGAACAGCAGTGGGTTTTACAGCAGACTCTGCAGCAAACTAAAATGCTAAGTGGCTAACTGCTCAGCAGAACACACATAAAGCCTTCTGCTTTAAAATGTGCTGCAGCTCAGCAATTGTTTTTGACATCAAGTATAATTCCATCAGGTGTGTGATGTGTGTGTTAGTTTCCATTCCTTTGAATGGGCTTTGATTCCCTGCACTGTACTCATCTTCTAGCTTTTTTACTTTTCAGGATAGTGTTTTATCCTTATGCATATTTTTCTATGTCATCGTCAACATTTTTTGAATGTTTAACACCTTGGGTGGTTTAGATAGTAATCCACACCTGCTGTCATAGAGCTGGTTTGCTTATTGATGTGCATGATGTATAAATATGGGTGTGGTTTCCATTGTTTAAAATATCTGGTCTGACTAAGATCAAAGTGGGATCAAAACATTGCCATTATTAAACTTTTGTGGCATTTCTTCTTGTCTGACTTTTCAGGACAGTGAAATGTCTGACATTGACCCTGTGCCGGGGCCTGAGACCGGTAATATGGAGGGAGAGAATGCACCACTGTACTGTATCTGCCGGAAACCAGACATCAACTGCTTCATGATGTATGTTCACAACACCAGGGTTGTTGTTTCAATTACTCCATTACTGCAAATGGATGCAATGATGCTCAAATTTTCTTCATTTGCTTCTCTCACTGACAGTGGCTGTGATAACTGTAATGAGTGGTTCCATGGCCATTGCATTAACATCACAGAGAAGTCGGCGAAGGCAATTCAAGAATGGTACTGCATGAGATGTCGAGGTGATTGAAAAAGTCTTCTTTTATTACAGCATTGAAGACTGTCATACTTAATATTAACTACATAATAAAACTTAATTTTGTTATTTTCCCTTTCACCAGATAAAAATCCCTCACTGGAAATAAAGTATAGGTCCAAGAAAAACCGAGACAAGGAATCAGAGCCTGAAAAAAATTACAGCACCCCGAGTACTCCTGACTATAAGAGTGAAAGGCGTCGTGGTTCTAAAGTAAGTTGTACTTGTGACCTAAATATTAGGGTTTATTGCAATAGCTGAAGAGCATCAAAAAGAAACTTCCAAAAATAGAGAGAAATGAAAGAGACACCTGTTTTACAGGAATTTGAAAGTATAAGCCAGATGTTAGAGAGATGCAGAAGCTGCCTGCAGGGAGTCTCATAAAAGTGACTTGTTTTGTGACTTTTAAATCTACTATGAGGAACTTTCATATTAGTTTGTTGGCCCTGTGGACAAAAGGAAAAGTGTTTCCACCGTAATAACCACAAAATATAGTGTCAAAATAAAATTATCTTAATAAAATCTCATCCTGCTTCTTTTTATCTGGCTAATGCACTACTCACTGTAACTGTGCCTCAGAAAATGTAAACACAGACTCCTTTTATGGGATTTCATGTAGAATCCAACCTGGTGACAAACATTAAGAATAATTATAAAGAAATAGCAGATCTTCTCATGGATGATCTTGTTTGCGTATGTAGATCATAAAGAGGCATCATTATTAAATTGAGACGGTTTCATAACCAGTTAAAACCTCCTTACAGTAGTTTTAAAATCAATATTACAGAAAATATTGTTTTGTGTAACAGTAGCACCCATCTGTTTTCAAGCAATATGAATGAATTAATTAGTAGGATGTAAAACGATGCACATTTATTGGTATGCAATGGGTCTCATTGTTCATTGTTTTTTCGTCAGGTGAAACGGTCAGTCCGAATGTGTGGTGAATGTGAGCCTTGCAGGAGGACTGAGGACTGTGCTCAGTGTGACTTTTGCAAGGACATGAAGAAGTTTGGAGGCCCCAACAAAATCAGACAGAAATGCAGGTTTAGGCAATGTGAGGTTCGAGCCAGGGTAAGTCACTTTATCTCTGTTTTGTTTTTAAATATGTTTATGCCACAGAAGTGTTGAAGAATATTTTAATTTCTACCTTGCACATTTTATTTTTTTTCTTTTCATCTTCATTTGACAGACACTTCTTTTCTCATTGAAACATTTTGAAAGTATTGTTTGATAAAGGTTTTTCAATTCAGAATGTGAATGGGTATTTAAGGAAGAGTGGTATTCAGAGGTGACATTATTCAATTGCTTTATTCTATACACTATAAGATTATATGTGTTAACAGTTCAAGAAGATGATGATGGTTGTGGAACATTGAGCAAACATTTACACCAGGATCCATGAGAGTTACTGTATGGTGCTTGAAAAAAAATCTTTCACCACCTTCCCAAAACTCATGAGGGGGAGCACTAACATCGTTCAGCAGCCACACTAACAAAATAAATAAAAGACAATGCTACCTGCAGATATGTCTGCAGACATTATCTCAAAATGCCAGATAATCAGTCTATTGCAAGGTACTAGTTCAAAAACAGAGTAGTCTTTAAATGAGAAACTTAAAAGATCCTTTTTTAATTAAAAACTGGTCCTTTCAGATCCTCCCTGAGCCTTTATGTATTTGAGCAGTCCTTTGTGGCTAGCATGGAAGTGTGCAACCTGTTGCTTGTTGTTTCTGTGCAGAAAATGCTGCGTGTGAAGGATGAGGAATTCTCTTTGCAAGAAAGAAGGGACAATTCCTACCACAGACGGAGACGATACTCTGAGGACTACGACAGCGAGGCGGATCTCTACCAGCAGTACAAGGCAGCAGGCCTTGAAAGCAACATGGTAGCAAAACATTTGACACTGTATTGCTGCATATAAACCTGCTCATTTTAGATGCACCCAATCAGCAGCCAAACCATTTGATCAGGAGCTGTGTGTTGAGTCATTTGTTTGCCCTCCTCTCACTCAGGGATGGGCTAGTGATGACGATGACGAGCCGCCTTTCAGTCCCGTCATGCGTAAGAAAGCTGTGAAGGTGAAACACGTCAAGAGACGAGAGAAGAAGTTCGACAAGAAAGTAAGACTTGTGTCCTCATAGAAATGATCATTTTTATTTTGAAGTGCTGCTAGGTGTTAACATGGCAAACAGTGGTAACACATATGGTAACCCCTTCTGTCTTTAACTATGCAGAAAGAGTCACGACGCCACAAACAGAAGCAGAAGCACAAAGACAGAACCAAGTACAGCGAGAAGGGGGACCTCCGGGATAACACAGGGCAGCGTCAGTGTCTGGGGCCGAGCTGTGTGGAGGCAGCAAGACCCAACTCCAAATACTGCTCTGAGGACTGCGGCATGAAGTTAGCTGCCAAGTAAGTATCGGTAACAAATTTAAAAAGTTTGGTATTATACCCATCCCTAGTTAACAATAATACCAAAGCACGAAGCATAATAAAAACAACAACAACAATAATAAAGATATATCACCACTAATTTAATCTAATCTAATATAATATAATGTAATAATAATAACTATATTTATATAACAACCTTAAAAGGAAAGTTCACAAAGTGCTTTGACAGGCAAAGCAAAAGAGCAGGAGGCAAATAACAACATGAATCCAAAACAGTGAGGCCAAACAGAAGCAAAACAAAAAATTAAGCTAAAACTGAAGTAAAACACAAGTAAGACACATGCAAAAGACAAAAGAAAGCATAGTAAAAATAAGACAGAACAGTGATAAGAAGAGGAAAACAAGGGAACTTGTCAATTAGAATATACCCATATCATCATCACTACAGACTGTATTATGGTTATAATACAGACCTTCATCTCTCTAAAGAGACAGAGGATTATACAGTTCAGTTTAATAATAAGATGAGAAAAAAGGAAAAACGGCTTGCAAAAAAAATAGATAAATATTTTTTCACTATCTGGAGAACTAACTGGAATCTTGTCTAACACCTGTGTTTGGTATAAAGGTCATGGTCAAACAGTATCCTGTTTGTATTCGCATGTTAGTACTATTGCTCCACCTGCTGCTAGAAGAATTAACTGCTGGTGAAATGTGGCAGTTTAATGATTACTTGTGTATTGTCTGATTTGTATTACATTAGCCTCTGTTCTGAACCTGACCCAATTTGACAAAAACTGTAAATTTGATGTGCCCCTGAGGATCACTATTTATTCGTCTGTCTGCCTTTTTGTCCTGTGAAAAGTCTCCCATGGACGCTCAGCTAACAAAGTGACGATCAAAGGGAAATCCTGATCTGTTTGAGTTTTAAGCTTTTAAATGCTTTAATCTGTGTGCATTTTGATCCACAGCCGGATCTATGAGATCCTCCCTCAACGTATCCAGCAGTGGCAGCAGAGTCCATGCATCGCTGAGGAGCATGGTAAGAAGCACCTGGAGCGCATCCGTCGCGAACAGCAGAACGCCCGGCTGCGCCTCACAGAGATGGAGCGACGCTTTCACGAATTGGAAGGCATCATCGCCAAGGCCAAGCAGCAGGCGGTTCAGCAGGACGAGGAGGTGAGCAGCCTGCATTCAGTCTCACAGCTTGTTCTGTTGTAATGACTCTTTCGTGACGGCTCCCTGTCAGACTTGTCAAAGTCGGTGTCGTTCTTTGTTTATTTGAAGAACAGATGTAACTTTATTCTGTTTGCAGGTGAATGAAGGTGATAGCGAGGACACCGATCTGCAGATTTTCTGTGTGTCTTGCAGTCATCCCATCAATCCAAAAGTAGCATTGAGACATATGGAGAGGTGTTATGCAAAGGTGATTATTCTTAAAATTTCTGCCTCTACTTGCCAGACATAAACACAAACAAAAGCATATGGACTGACATTTCTCTCCTCAATGATTATCTTGACAGTATGAGAGTCAGACCTCCTTTGGTTCCATGTACCCTACAAGAATAGAAGGGTAAGAAAAATAAATACTCTCAAAGTGCAGAGAAATTTTTAATAATTCAGTTTCTTTAACTAATAATTTCTCACAATGTATCTTTCCACAGGGCAACCAGACTTTTCTGCGACGTGTATAATCCCCAAAGTAAAACATACTGTAAGAGGCTTCAAGTTTTGTGTCCAGAACATTCCAGAGATCCGAAGGTCAGTGAAAGCCCCTTCAGCCATTTATAAATCTTCAAACATGATTCAGTAAAAAACATCAACTTAGTCTAAAACTTAAAATATAGATACTGTACTGATAACAAATACAGTGAACATGATGTAGTGTTCACATGGAGATGTTTTATTTTGTTTCTTTCGTTTGGTGACAAGGTCCCAGTGGACGAGGTGTGCGGGTGTCCTCTGGTGAAGAACGTGTTTGAGCTGACAGGAGAATACTGCAGGGTCTCCAAAAGGAAATGCAACAAACATTACAACTGGGAGAAGCTGAGGAGAGCAGAGGTGGACCTGGAGCGAGTCCGAGTGGTAAATCACCGTTCATCATTGTTTATTTGCTTTCATTGTTAGTTTTGTGAACTGATCATTTCCGTTGGCATTTTTTTGCACTGATAACTAAACAAAAAGTAACTTATGATGACAATCTATTGATGCTTTCGACAGCTAAAAAAAATTGGCGATGTTAGAGAGGGACGGGTCGGGGAGAGATCCAGTCTCTGTATGGTAGATGCACACAACTGGATAATACTGATCTATGCAAGAAGTCAACTGGCATTCACTTGCTGCATGTCTCGAAGTGTACAGAAATGTCTATATTTGGGGTAAATAAAAGAACAGATATATACATAAATGTCCAAATTTAAATGGGCACATTACTCTTGTCTTAACTGAAAATACTGGACAGAAAGCAGAGGATAGTGGATAAACACAGCTTTGTAGTAAAAGTCTTGGTAGACATGACAGTTATTGCTGGTCTGTGGTGGTCAGAAGTGTTAAAAACTCCTATCAGTGATTAAAAAAGTTGTCACTAAACTGATATAGCTACACTCAAATAATAAAGCCATGTCTGTATTCATAAGATAAGCAGACATTTAAAAGTGATGTAAAAGTTACTTTCCCTATTATGTAATTAATTTAATACGCAGTAATTGGTAAAGCCACTGTTGACAGAAGTAACTAGTATCTGTAATTAATTATTACATTTCTGTAACTTGCCCATCACTGAGTAGTTTATGTTAGACATGATGGGAAAGGGGAGTAGAAATGTAGTATACTTAATGTAATCACAGCTTGATAGATGTTTTGCCCAGAAGTATACAAGATGAGTTGGGAAATTCTAGAGAAACATTTGAATAATGTATTAAACTTAAACTAAACCCATGAGATTTGAGTTGAAATCTACTTTAGATTTAATAATATAACTAATATTTTATGATATTTAGTCAACTAAAACAAAAGCAGTTCAGATGAATATGACAAAAAACTTTATGGCATTTTAGTCAAAAGACTGACTAAAACTAAATCAAAATTTGCTGTCAAAAGGAATAGTTTTTCCAAGGACAGAACTTTGTGATGTTAATTTGATTAATTTAATTCTGCAGATTTTCAATGGGAATCATCAAAGAAAGTCCTTTTATCTGTTTGATCAAATGTTGGAAGAGTTTCTATTAATATCTCCTAATTGCAGCTGTTCAGGGGGGATTCCCCTTGGCCCTCGGGCCACGATGAGTGAAGTGATGATTATCTGATCTCTTTTGTTTTACATCCACAGTGGTACAAGTTGGATGAGCTCTTTGAACAAGAGCGTAACGTCAGGACTGCTATGACCAACAGAGCTGGTCTGCTTGCCCTAATGCTGCACCAAACTATTCAGCACGACCCCTTGACGACCGATCTCCGTAGCAACAAGGATAGGTAGTGAACCTAGTCTGCATCTGTGGATCTGTGGATTACTGTACATAACATGAGATCAGAGTGTTGAGGATTTAAACTTGTAGAATGACACCCACCATTTGGATGGAAAATGATTTTCTAACTAGATAATTATTTTAAAATCTTTGTATGATTATGAACTTTAAGATGTAAATGAATATATATTTTCCTGACTAGTAGATGAACCACTGCTTATTGAAAATTGCTGTTTTTGGTATGACTGCCCTAATAAACCTTAAATCTGCTCCAGTCATGTGAGTGTGTCTGGTATTTGTTGCATCATTTTGATCTACTTTCCTACACATTTTACACAGGATGCTTTCACTTAGGGACTCTAGTTGGCCCTTGGACCCCAGTTTGAAAACCACTGAGTCATACATTTTCAATTACAATAATTATCAAATGTATTACAGAACATCAGGTTTCTCACTTTTATTATTTATGTATATTATCATTATTCTTATTCTTCTTATTATTATTATTATTATCATTATCATTATCATTATTATTATTATTATTATTAATATATATTTTTTTCGTTTTATTTATTTATTTATTTTTATTTTATCTTTGGAGGCGCACCAGAAGGTGGCGCCGTAGGAGACCACCTACACGGCCCACGCGCCTGTAACCGGCCCTGTTAGACGGATTTGCATCTTTGGTGTGCAGCCTTCCTTTGTCCTTCCACTGTTTCCGTTAGTGCTAGATGCATGAAAGCTGGCTACGCTAGCTCTACCTCGAAAAGTGAAGTGGTGTCTGTTGCAAACAGAGACCCAAGCATCTGGGAAACATTACACTGAAAGGTGCGTGTGTTTTGTAGGCCCATTTAAAGGCAGACATTTGTAACTCTCAGCTGAGAGGAATAACCAGCATACAGGAACCATGGAGGAAGACTATAGCTAATGGTGGCTAACGTTACTCCCGTTTTCAGTTTCACTGTTTATACCTCCAGCTATCTTGACGTGTGTGTTATTGACATCGCACCGCTGATGTCTGTGCTAACTGTCATGTTGTGAAACTAGCTAGTAAGAAATAATCGGCACCAATATAAGAGAATCAGAGCACTCTGAGCAGTGGCTGGTAGCTACTGTTAGTGTTGCTAACGTTGTGTTTGCCGGCGGCGGCTAACATTTGCTACAACCCAGTGCTGGATAATTAACCATGTATGAATTAGCAATAGCAGGCTATATTTTTATGGAAGCTAGCCAGCTGGCATTTAATATACTGGAATATACATGACGTCTGTTAACTTAGTTTGCGTTATAAACACTTTTAAAGTAACGTGCTAACTGCGTGAAGGTCTGCTCGTTAAGTCGTTGCTATCGAGTAAAAACAGATGTTTTAGCAACTCGTTGGTAACGCTTGTTAAAGCTAACATTGCCATAGGGCAACAGTATCATTGAGTTAGGCTAACTGGAACGTGATTACACTATACATGAGGTGTGTTTGATCTTTATGTATAAATATTCTCTTTTTCTAGGTAGTGTCATGAAAAACTAAGCAGCTGTCAACCATCCTGACGGTTCATTTACCTGTCCAAACCAAAGAGAACAAGGTCGAGTGGCTACATCCACTGACAATGTGAAAGCACACCACTGTAAATGGGGATGCAAGACCAACTGTAGAGGATATCTTAATTGTCTCCAGTAAGATACTCTGAACTGTTTGTGGCCTACACTGGTGCGACAATGAATGAAGAAGCTCCTGAGAGCCCGCCTGTCCCTGGCAGAGAGCCTGTGGAGGAGGATTTGGGACAGAGCGTAGAGACGAAGAGCAGTGAAGCAGAAAACACCCCTGAGGCAGCACCTGCTCAGGAGCCCCTGACACCCTCAGACACAGCTGAGACAAAGGAAAACCCTAGCTCAGATCAAGCACAGGAAAAGCCCAGTTTAGATCCAGTGCAAGAAAGGCCTGATCCAAGCACAGAGGCTGTACAGGAAGAGCCCGGTTCAGATCCAGAACAGGAAAAGCCTAGTTCAGATGCAGTACAGGAAAAAACAGAAGAGTTGAATGATAGGACTGAGATAAAGGAGGAGGCTAAGACCCCTAGTGGGGAACCTCCTTTTGACTGGTTTGAGCCGCTCGAAGAGGATGATGATGATGACAGGAATGCAGAAGAAGAAAGCCTGGCAGGAGAAAGTGAAATCAGCGAGATGGCGGGCAGTGAGAAGGCCTTCAAAAAGATTTACCAGTAGGTTGAATAATATTGTTTCATTCCAGTCAGTGGCCATTTAATAATAGTGCAATATGCCATCATGTAAGATGAGAACCTGCATGTCTTGTACTGTAGTCTGTGAATGAGGACAATTATCTTTGGATAGCTGTAGATTTTTATGGCCATGTGTAAGCACAGGAGCCACAATGTTATGTTCGTATGAGCAAATGTGTGGGACTGCTTTGCCAACCTAATTCAACAGAGAGCGTATTTAATAAAAAGGAGTTGTTACAAGATGATGTACACCAGCAAGGGGGTTACAGTTTATAGCTGCTTAGTAGAAAACAGTGATATAGTTGTGCTACTCAGAGGAACTGATAATCACTATTTAAAGGGATAGTTCAGATTATTTGATGTAAGCTTGTATGAGATACTTATCCATAGTCACTCTGTTACCAACAGTAAATGCCTGTCAGCATGCTCCCAGTTTGGGCAAGTGGAGAGGAGTACCACAACAGAAGCTAAGCAATGAACTGCTGTGGACAGGGTCAGTAAAAGGTATTTTAGCCACTTGAAAAAGATGCAACTCAAAAAAAAAATCACTATAATTCTACACTATATTTTTAATGTTTTTATTGCTTTACTTTGCCATCAGACAACATTTTCTAACAGGAAACTACCAAAACCAAACTCCTCGATCTGTTAGTTTGTTTGTGTTGTTGTGCCACTTTGGTGTTGTAAAGGGTTAGTTCAGATTCACTTAAGTCAAACTTAGACAAACAGTAGACCAACAGCTCTCTGTGAGTTAAAAGTGCTGATTCCACTTACTGTATGGAGTTTGGTTGATTTAGAGAGTGATACTTAGCTTATATAATGACAGTTTCCTGTCAGAAAACACTTTCTTATGGCAAGGTAGATTGGCAAAAACTTTTTTAATATAGCACACACTTAAAATGATATTGATTGATTTTTTTTTTAGATGTCCCTTTTTCTTAGTGGCTAAATCACCTTTGTTGCTCACTGCGTCCACAGCAGTACATTGCTTCTGTGCTGGTGCCCCTCTTTGCTTCTGCAAACTGTGGGTGTGCTGACTGGCATCTACTATAGATAGAGTAATCATTGACTGTCAATAACTACCTCATATGACCCCATTTCTAATAATCCAAACTATCCCTTAACAGAGATGAAAAATTAGGGCTTTTGAGTGTCTTTCCATGTGTTTTAACTGCTGTTGAAAGAATCAACTCAACCTCTAGGCAACTTGCCTCAGTCTGTTTAAAGAAAATGAATATGTAATTCCAAGCACATTAACATTTTCTTGAATAGTGTCACATGCAGTTTGTTTATCCCATGTGGTATAAATATTTCTAATGTGTATGACTCCATCTCCTCCTCTGAAATGCAGGTTTAACGCTCCTCGCCGTAAACGATCACATCCTGATGAAGGATGGGTTCTATGGCCAATTCTTGGAGAGGGCTGGAAACGGAAAGAAGTTGTTCGGCGTTCAGGTTCTAGCATTGGACAGAAGGATGTGTATTATTTAAGGTAAGTACTGTACTATTGTTTTCATTTCACGGGGCAGAACATACTTAGAGCAGACTTTTACTTTGTGGTCAACAATGTTGATTGTAGTGTTGAGATTTCACTACTTTTTATCTACTTTCAACCACTCCTTTTACACCTTCTTTTACATTTATACTCTTCCATCCACTGTAGAGTTGTCATGATACCAGAAATGTTAACAGTAATAGTTTAAAAATAGAAAAAAACAAACAAGCTATACTTCATACCTATTTCAATATCAGAGCAAAAACAGAAAAAAGTATGAGCACACAAAATAGAAAAAAAAATTATTTTAAGAAAAAAAAAAAAAAGAAGTTGCATACAGTGCTGTCACAGAGGAAGTCACTGAACACTGATTGGTTTTGCAGCTAGCCAAGCTAGTTTGTGTACCTTCTTCAGGCGTGTGCATGAGGATCAGGACTGAGAGGCTACAGTTGACATTTCAGCTAAAAACATGGTGTAAATGGCATCTATTTGGGTCAGATTTTAATGTTGCGGCTTACGGACACTTGGGTTACACCCCACAAGCAGGATGGAGGCATTTTGTGTTTTTTTTGTGTCCTCCTTTTACATTTTAAAACTGGTCACTGTTCACTTCAATTGTACTGGGTTTGGCTGCAGCGCTGTTTTCCACTGAAGCTCTGGGAGTGTTTTGTGAACTGGAGATCTTCACCCATCCTCACATCAACACAGGGCTGAGTAGATATTGACTGAAATTTCATTTTTGGGTGAACTCTCACTTTAAGCTTCTCAAGTGTGAAGCTTTTGTACTCTTCTCTCCTGTATATAATTATAATCTGACTATCATTGGCTTTTGAACTGGATGGACACAACAGAAGTATTCCATTATTTTATATACTAAACAATTGATTATTAATATGGATGCATGATATAGGATTCTTGCCAATTGTCGATACATACACGTGTTTTTCCACTTAATGTCAGAGAATATCAAGTCCTGCCTGTGGTGGAATTGAAATATTATTATGCCTCCTCTTTGTGTGGCAGATGCAGACCTAAAATACAATGCCTGTCAAAATTTTCACATTCACTGGGCAAAATATGAATGATACTGCTGACAAGTTTTTTTTTGCTTGTGCATGCTTTCTTTGTTCTTCAAAATTCTTCATAATTATCAGGATGACCACTCTTAAGATGGACAAATTTGTAGTGTTGGAAGAATGTGATTTGCATTGTTCTTGCGAGACGTACACTGAGCAGTCATTGCACAGCAACTTTGCTATGCAGTGCACTTTCAGGCACTTCAGAAAACCTCCACTCTAAGTGACATCTTATTGGTCTGTCGTTTTCATTCATTTTCATTTTTAAGCCTCTATTTCCCGATACAGGTAATGTGCTGACATTATCAGCAGATTAATCAATAATAAAAATAACTTAAAATTGTTAAATAAACTTTTATTAGGACTGATTAAGCAGAAGCATAGCTGTTATACAACAGCAAAGTTGTAGTTGTACCTCTTTTTTTTTCCCCTTTTCAGTCCACGTGGTGAGCGAGTGAGAAGCCGAGTAGAGCTGCTGTCAGTGATGGAGGGAGGCCTTGACTTGTCAACCTTTGAATACAAGACCGGAAAGTTCTGTGATGGCGTAGCCCAGCCCACAAGAGTTCGAAACAGAGTGAAGGTATCAGCCTCTCTTAACACTTAAAACTCAAAACATGTAAGATGTGTACAGATGTCTTACAGTCACTTTCTAATCCATTAGAAAAAAGTCCGGGAGCGCTCTTCTTCCGAGTCCAGCTGGATGGACAGAGGAGAGGGGGCCGACACTCCAGACTCCCACCACAGACTCACCCCCAGTCAGCCTAAACCTTCCCACAACCAGTCAAATGTCTCCCCATTAAGTACGCCATCAACTCCAAACCAAGTTCCTCGCAAAGAAGAGCCAACAGAATTTAAAATTAAACTTCCTGCTCCCTCATCGTCATCTAGAAAGCACCCACTCCCCTCCATAAATGGAGACGTTGCGTCAGAGGAAAACACTCTGTGAGTCCAGTGTTACTTCAGTTCATACTTCAAGTCTTAAAATTTATTATTAAAACTGTTGAATTGATTGACAAGACACATGAACTGAGAATTATCATGTTTCTCTGCAGGATCTGTGCCAAATGTGGTGTTTCCTTCACAGGCACGTGGTACGACAAACAGAGGAAGAGACCCTGCTGCCCCAACTGCTGGGGTAAGTCAGTTTATCAGTGTACACTCACATACATCTGGGATAAACATGTTGTGAAACACAGAAAACAATCATGGAAATAACTGAGGCGGGGTAAAAATGACAACCTTCTTACAGTTTTACTCATCTTGCAATGTTTATGTCTTTTTATTTCCAGCGGCATCAAAGACAAAAGAGCATCCGATGATTCGTTTCAGAAAGGTAAAGCACTGTCTGACAACAAGCTGTGTGAATGAGCAGCTACATTTGTGCTACTTTTAAATTTGACTTGGAATAGTAAAAATGCATGATAGCAAAGTTGAGTGTAATATTAAGCAGCCACAAACAACAACAACATTAGAAAACTAACTCAAAAAACTGCATATTAATAAATAAACAAAGTTGCTTTCCTCTTCTTGTTCATGTCACCTGTAGTGGATTCCATGTGGACAGTGTGTGGGCTGCCACAACACAGTGAATTGTGGGCAGTGTGCCAACTGCAAGCACGGGCTGCAGAGCCCCGAATCCCGGAAACGCATCTGCCGGAAACGCAAATGTATATGTCCGATTCGCAAGGTAAGCTGACAGGTGCACAACAGTTATTGATTATTTTGATGCTTATTGTTACTTAATCTTATTTTGTGCTTCTTTTTCCTGTGTGTCCCATCAGGGCCCTGGAAGTGTAGGCTTCCCACCACAGAGAACTTATAATGAAATTCCTGAAGCTTTTGATGACAGTATTTCCAGTTTTCAGGTATTTAAAGCTTTTTTAAAACTGTAAAATGTACGTGTTTACTTTGTCTGCTGGAAGGTCAAAAATCTAACAACAACTATTTTATCTTTCAGAGTGAACCTGCAGAGCCACCGGTGACATTTTCTGACACAAGACCAAATTATGTGCGTATTTATAATAGTCAGATTTACTGCTGTAACCTTTTTTTCCCCCACTCTGACCAATGATGTTTTATTCACGCAGCACCCGAGCCTCAAAAGTAGTGACATAGAGAACTTCTCAGTCAACGTGGACGTCGATGATGAGGATGAGTTGTCAACAGATGACGACGATGATGTGAGTTTTTTATAACCCACTGTTCTACAGACAGGAGGACAGACTTGCCTAAAGTGGCAGCTTAAAATCTAGTTTGTAACAGTGGCTCAGCCCTTTTAGCTCAGTTATTGGTTACTTCAGTAGGAACAACTTTTTATGGCAGGAAAAACATTAACAGAAATCTGCAGTACTTGTTTTGCTTTCACTTTGAATGTTCAGTACGATCATGGTTTTGTCAGACTGTGGCTAATTACACAGTTTAGAACAAAAACCCATATGGTGGCAAACAGAATGAATGATTGTGTGTTTTTTAGAAGAGGCAGTAGTAGTAGATGTATGTTTGCATCTAAATGGGGCATAAATTTTAAAAAAATCTGCAATTATATGTTTATATCTGCTACTGTGATTTCAAAGAGCACCAGTCAAACCTCAGATGATTGAAAGACATGAAAAATGTGGTGTCAATTATGGCATTTTCCATTAGATTAATGTAGAACCATGAGCAGAACTAGAATGATAAATGGATGAATCAATTATTAATCAGTCATTAAATTAAACAACTATTCATAATTGATGATTGATCGGTTTATGCTGAAAAAAGAAATCCAAATTAAATTAAAATTATTAAATTATTATTTTTTTTTTCTAGTTTCTTTACTCCTGTCTTACAGTAAACAGAATATCTTTGGGTTGTGGACAAAACAAGATATTTGAGGACATTTGGGCTTTGCATTTTATGGACCAAATAACTAATTGTTCAGTAGAGAGGACATAGGTCCAAACATGTCTGTGTGCTCCACATGTTTGAACCTAGTTTCAAACTGACAAGATTGTGATAAGATTAATGAATCAGCTAATCTAGAAAGAATGGACAGATGAATCGACAATGAAAATAATTGTTAGTTGCAGCCCTAAACATGAAGACAGATATGGTCTTGTAATAATCCCACACAGATCTGATTTCAAATCTTCAGTGGAGCAGACAATTCATAAGGCATTACTGTGATTCCAGAGATTCTGGTGGTAACTGTAGATGTGACTAAGCCAGTTCAGGCAATGTGAGCTTGTTTTTCATCACATTGATTCTAATGTTTCCAATAGAAACTGAAGAAACTTGGGCTCATCAAATATAATTATTTATTAACTACTGTAGCAAAGCCTGGTTAACAAATACATTTAGCATTGCATGTGTCTTCTAATACCAAACCATACTAACTATTGTGAGACAAGCACAGCTTACAGGTAGGCAGTAGTTCTTGCTGCCCTCTGGTGGCTGACAGTAATAATAATAGGTACTGGTACAGATCAGTTTTCTCAGTCATCTTGTTCCACACTGTGTAATAATGCATTAATAAGACAATTGAAGCAGACATCTTAAATGTAATGCAAAACTTACTTTTCCTACTAATTACTTTAACATACAGTAATTGTTAAAGCAATTTAATGATGTTTAAGATATTTCAGTAACTTGTACAGTACTGCACCTGAGTGACACATAAGTTTTATGCTTCATGAATGTAATGGTTTGTTTGCTTAGTGTGTTTCCTTTGTGCTACACATAATGACATGATTGCCATGACTTTATTCCAAATGTTTTGAAGACTTATTAAGGTTTTGAATTAAATTAAGCAGACAACATTTGACTATAATGCCCCATTCTCTTTTTTTTTAATAGTTGACAACATTATATAATTATTGCTCATTTGTTGTCTGGTTACATTATAGATAGATTCTTCATTGTCCTTTTCCAAGGAAACTTGTTGCTGTAGAGTGTACAGAGCCTGATATTATATAAATAAATACATGATACACCACAACAGTGACTTGGTATTTGTGTTAAATTTTCCTATTCTTCTTGTTTTCAGTGGCATAAGAAGCGGAAGCGGCGATCCTGTGGAGAATGTAAAGCCTGTCTCTGCAGGAAAGATTGTGGTACGTGTGATTTTTGTATAGACAAACCCAAATTTGGAGGCAGCAACAAGAAGAGGCAGAAGTGTCGACTACGCCAGTGTCAGAGACAGGCGATGGTAAGAGCCCACCAATTTACAACTAATAATTTGTTGATACTTTGCAAAACGATGTAATACTGTTAGTTCTAAATATTTCTCTGCGTACATTTTGGCAGAGACACTTACTGCCTTTCCAGATGGGACAAGGTGACTATGGGACAGATGGCTCGATGCTGCCGGGCAGGCCCAGACCTCACTACACATACAGTCGGAAGTCAAATTTCAAGAGAAACAAAGGAGCACAATCTGGCTTTGACTTCACTGACAATGAAGACGATGACAGTAACTTGCCAGTAAGTTCTCAATGCCTTTGGTGTTGGTTTATTATTTCTTTTTGCTTGTAGTGGCTGTTTTTGAAGACTGTTGCATTTTCCTCGAAATGCCTAGAAAAAAAAAACCCTCAACACATCAGCAGTAGAAATTCAAGGAAGAATTAGGGCTTTTTCTTACTCTGCTTATGTTTCACTATTTAGATGAACTGGGGCTCTGAGCCTCCCAGTGGGAGCAAATACTCCTATGACCTGAATGCAAGAAACCACCAACCATCTATGCAGGTTAGAAATGATTATAATGATATTTTATTATTATTATAAATGATATTACCCAGTGGTGGCTGGGAAAGATTGTTTGCAACTTGCATCCAAACATTTCCAATTAGAGATATTCCCATAATATTCTTCAGCTTCTAATACCTGCAGGTTGCATATTGGCTGATACCAAGTACCGATCCGATACCTGTGTTAAAAATAGAAAGAAAATAGTGCCAACAGACTAATATGCAAATAGCTATGAAGTATTCTTCACCGAAACCAAAAAATCAGCACTGCAAAAACAAATAGACCTCCACTCAGTTTAGCTTTCAATAGATGTATTTACATACAGCAACAACAGTATGGATGGATTGGGACTGTTTGTCCCCCACAGAGTTCAGTCCACTCAGGAAAGAGTCTGTTTTGTTTTCCCCACAACCCCAAAACTGACCGGTCTCATCCACAAAACTGACTACAAAATAACAGTTTAACAATGTGAATTGCGATTTGATGCTGAGAATAAAGCTGGTGTTTCAATCTTCCACTACTCATAAAATCTGGCATGCAGGATGCTGCTGGGACGTAAAAAAAATCACAGTAATAACAGTAGAAATCCAACACTATCATAAATTACATTTATGTTGATCAAACTGACGAGTTGTGTTCTTTAAAGAAAGCTGATTTAATAAATAGACTAACACAGTCCTAAGTATTTTTTTTAATGCTTTTTTAGGGTGATGACTTCAAAAATGTTGACAGCAGACATTCTAAGCTTTGTTTGAAAACCTCAATAGAAGCTTCAAATGTTAAAGAATGACATTTGGTACAGCGCTTTTATCCGCATGTTTCTGTCAACCAACGCTTATCTCAGCAAACACAACGTCACCTTAATTTTCTCTTCCAACAGTTCAATCATTTGGATTATGGACAGCGGAATGGACTGGCGGACAGAGTCCCTCATATCAGCAACCACAACTCTGAACTGGTCAGTTTACGTTCTTCCTTCTTTTTTGTTTTGGTAATAATGCACATTTTTTCCCCATGAGGCAGGGCATGTGTTGAAATCTGTGGTTGGTGTTAGTGTTTTTGTAGTGAGTTTCTACTTTTCTGGCTGATGGTGGACAAATTCTTGCAGCCTTATGCTTAATAACACTAAACCTGACTGATCATTGTGGCCTCCTGTTTACACTTTTCCTCCGCAAACGCTTCTGGCACCTTGTCCACTTCCTCATGTGTATCTGTTGCCATGCTGTTCTTTGGCCAGAGGCTTAGTGGGATGAATCCAGGCCTGGTTCCAACTCTGTTTGACCAGGTTCTTACCAGTCCGTGGAAATTCAGTCTGTACCTCTGAGTGTTCAACTCGGGTTGATGAATCTTTTTGCTGTGGGCGTTCTTGTATAGATTTCTGTAGGAGTGGTCTTCCCCCTCCATCCTGCTGTCTCTTGTGGGTATGTCGATGTGATGGTACATAAGTGAATTTTAAGGGGAATTTACGGCTTTAATGAACAGTTTGACGGGATGGATGGAGACAGGAAACATGAAGGCAGAATAAGGAGAGGGATATGATATGGAACAAAGGCAGACTGAATTGATCAGGGGATGTTGCAATTACGTGGTACACATCTTTCCCACTTGGCACCAGGCCATCACCGAAAGTTAATTTGATGTCCTTATAAAGGATGCATATCACTGCCAAGCTGTTTGCTCACTCTTCTTGGCTGTCCTTCAGTTTGTTCTTGTGGTCACTTGTTTGCCAGTCACTTGATGAGACAAAAATATCTGACCCATTATCAGTGTTGTAGCTTTCAGTCATTGTGTTTTTTTTTTTAACCCTGACTGTATAAATTACATATAGGAAAATGGTAGATTGTCTTATTTGACCCCTTAGTAATCAGTTTTTCCCTTTTTCCTTTTAGTTTTTCATTTATTTCCCCTGAGGTTGTAACTGACTATCATGCATATTCTATATCAGCTTGTTAGCATTTTTCATGGAAGCTGTATGTGAAAGTTAAAACTAAGAACATTTTTTTGGCTGCACCATTCCAGCAAATATAACTACTCTGCACTGTAGATGCTTTGTGCGTAACTTTTTGCAGGTCTGAATAATGTTTAATTATACAGCCAGTGCTCAAAATAAAGGAGGTCCCATTGTCCCAGGGACAATAAAAAAGAAGCTCCATAGATGCAGAGATGCGGTGTCTGGGACAAATTGTGTGACAGCAGAAAAAATTATCCAATAAAATTATTACTTTGAAAGTACAATTCAGGACAACTGGTTCTATTATAGATACTGATGTTGCACAAGTTATTGTTTTAGTATTTGTGTCATGTACAATGTCTTAAACGCTGATGAGACAGAAAGGGTGTAGTTTCTGGTGGAATTGTTGTGTTACGCTCAGAGGTGTCAGTATTTTGTCCACCCCATTTATGTAAATAAAAGGAGACAAAATATTAAAAACTGTCAGTCAGGTTTAATGCTGCTTAAAGACTTATAACCTTCACAGTGGTTGGATTTATTGTGGGAATTAGACAGCATTAGTTTTAGCTTTAGTTCACTGCTAGCTCAAGCAGTGAACCACCATCTTTTCGTAAGTTGAAGCCTGCTGGTCCCAGTGGAAGTTGTGGCTATTCAGAAGGTTAATGTTTTGGCATAGAACTGATTATGTTTGCCTCAAATAGATGAATTCCATCAAGTAATCACTATCATGTTAAATTTTTCACATTTATAACAATCAGTTCAAAATCAAGTGAGCTACAGTTGAATTTGTAGAGAAATTAGTGTTTGTCACTGCATGTTGTATTGTTTACTAGCAGATTTTGACCACTCCAGTTTGGCAGATAGGCAGACGTACATCACATGTGGTGTCTACGTTTCTGTGTATTCATGGTGTGAATAGGTTTACTTGCCAATGAAAATTTAGTGACACTGGGTAGAAAAGGTTGGAAATCTATCCCATGGTTTAGTATGGTCAGCAATTGTCGTTAATAGTTAAGCTCGTGATTTCACCCCTTTCACTTCAGGACCAGTTCAGCAGGTGGGAGGCAGAGAAATCACACATGGGCAGAGATCAGAAGCATGTTGATGAAGATATGGAAGACGACGACGACGACGATTTTCCCATGGTAAGTGTCCGGCTGAGACTTTTCATATTAGATGTCTTAACAGCATACAAACCCTTCTGTCTATTTATTTTTTATTGTGTTGCTCTGTGCAGATCACACAGATCTTCAGTCTGGCTGATTGCCCAGCTGGGAGTGGTGCGGACATGGAGAACCAGCTAATGAAGCTGCTGCACTCTCTGCGCTCCTCCGTACTGCCAATCCTCTGGTACGCCATCCTGGTGGAGGGCCCGCAGCTGCAGCTCATCCAGTGCTCCAAACAATCCAACATGACTGACACCATGGTGCTGATCGACCCTGGCTTCTGCTACCAGGTCACCGTCCAGAAGCAGCCGCTGCTCCCCACTCACCCGCTGTACGATAAGTACCCGGGACGCCTGACCTCGGTGACCGAAGTGGTCAACCTGCTTCTGGCCCTGGAGACGTACATCGTGTGCCAGGGACTGCCCCCCAAAGAGCCACTGGCCAATAAAGACCCACTCATACTGGAGCGGGCGTCCACGTGTGATTTCTTGGTGAAGAGGAAAGTGGGCGTGTGTAGTAACTGCAGAGCACTGCAGGGACTTTAACGTCAGCCACAAGCAGATCTGAGACCACCAGGTCTCTGGTGCAACTTTGTGCCGTTTTCTTCTTTTCGTTTCTCTTTTGGTGATGATACATATGACGTTTTACAGACTTACCTCTGGACAGTAATAGTATAATTTGAATATTTGAAGAATCACCAAAGGCATTCCAGGAGCTGTGACATGATACCCCAGGCGTGTTTCTTCTCAGATGTCTTCTGTTGGTTTAGGGCTTTTTCTTTATGACTGTTATGTCAGATTTTGGGCATGGGTAGAGCTGAAGTCCTTCAGATTGCTGTGTGTGTGTGTGGGGGCGTGTGTATGTGTGTGTGTGTGTGTGTGTGTGTGTGTGTGTGTGTGGTTATTGTGCCGTTGAGTCACACACTTACTTGAGGAATTTATATCCCTCACCCCCTCACCCTTTTTACACTTCGGTCATTTTATCCCCTCCAAAATTTGTCTCTCAGCCCAAAACAACCAGCAGACTGAGGTTTTTCTGGACTAAATTTACTAAATTGACTTTTTGATATTCCCCAAATTCACTTAGGAACATTTTTGTTGCTTCATCAAAGGGTCAGATATATATATTTTTTTGAAAACCGGAGCTAATTTAATGTTTAAAAGTCTAAATTTGTGTTTGTACTGGTATATGCAGCTGTAGGAATTGAAAAAGGAGACTGACTGACTTCATTAAACATATTACAGTGTTTACAAAAATGTATTCACCGCTGTGGAGCCTTTTGGATTAACTAAAATTGATAAAATAACTTCAAATATAAAACAGTTAAGTGAGTGCCTCAATATTAACCCTCTTTATTATTACACATCTAAATTATTATATGGGAACACATTTTACCCTTCTTGATTCCTGTCCGTTTTTGATCTGTGTTCCAATAAAAGTTGAGCTTGGTCAGATTTTTTTTTTTCTTTCCTGTTTCCTGTGCTTCCATGTGCTATGTGAAAATAAAAACAAGTCTTTAAGAAGGTTTAAGGATGTTGCTGAGGCTTGTTGTTAAGTTACCTCTAATATTAGCAAAACGCTAAGTAGCGATTGCTGTAGATTAGCTAGTTGTGTCAAGAAGGGAACTCTTGATTTGACTGACTTAACGAGATTTATATGCGTTGTTTCTTCATTCATACACTTTGTACAAACTATTCATGTTTTGTAGTGTGACAACGCTGTGGATGACATCTGCATAGATTTAGGGTCAGAAAACACTCGGCTAGGGTTAATGAAAGATCATGATTTGGGCTAAAATGATCATTTGGGAGATTTTTCACTGGACTGGGGTTAGTCAGCATTATGCTAACATAAGCTGTAACATAACTTGTAACTGATATTGGAGCACAGAGCAAAAAAGGTAGGGACTTAGCCATGGTCAGTTAGTTTTAAATGACCTAAAGTTCTGAATTCTCACCCGAGTTACTGAAAACCACCGATTGATAAGGATGCTAACAACATCTTTGGGACACTGAATAGCCCATGTAACCTAAAGGTCAGTTGGTCATGCTGACCCTCATGGATCCATGGCTGAGTTGAGTCTTCAGACAACAACTGTTGCTTTATCAGTTGTCAGTGAGGCAAAGAGAATCCCAGTATTTAAAAAAAAAAATTGAGACATCTGAGGTAGTGATTGTCACATGTTTGAGACCAACTTCATGAATGTTCAGTGGTCATATGGGCATAAAAACAGAAATGCTATTGTCCTGCAGTCCAGACACCTCTGATATTTATTAAGTAGTAAGAGTAAGTACCTCTAAATAAAAGTTCCACTACTGAACATTGAGTCAACAAGATTTAATTATTATGCAATCTTTGTTGTTGTTGTTGTTGTTGTACTAATTCATACTATTAAGCTAAATTACATCAACTGACCGAGTGAATGGCATGAAAATCAGTGGGATACTTTTTAAAAACACAATGCAGTAAAATCATTCTGTTTAATTTAAAAACAAATTGACATTTTACAAATAACAACAGTGTAAAAATATTCTGTTAGTGCTGTGAGAATGTCCACCCCCTCTGTTTTCCTATTTTCCTTTGGTGAAAGACAGTTGTACACTTCTATGCTCTTTTTGAATTGTATAATAGGTGAATTTTTCTCCCGTCCCCTTCTCCATTGGGATATTTATGGAGTGAATCGCTGATTTTAATGTGAAAGTTTATGCATTTTTAACATATCAGATTTATTTTTGTTATCTTGATTTCCTCAAGTAATTGTGCAGATTTTGAAATGTTTGGGATCTGTTTATTATTCTTTAAAAAAAGCTATTGTTATTTAGTCTTTGAATTAAAGCATAGATAAAGAATTGAAACTAAAGTTTTCCATATTTCCTGTCTGTGTCTTTCTGAAGGCAGTGTGCAAATAAAACCTTTCTTGCTGACTTTGCATTTTTATATTTTTCAAACATACCTGATGGTCTTGCTACATCAGAAACACATCCTGAGAAGAACTTAGGGGGAACTGACTCTGAAAGCCCTAGATTTTATATTCAGTTAAAGATATCCGTATTTCCTGCTACTTCATGTGTATGTTGAAGTGTATGAGATGATGTGACTACAGTAAACTGAGCCAGATACTGTTTCAGAGTGTCAGTTTACTTGTTGGCAGAGTTAGTGGTTTTATTATGAAGCATAGTTTCCGTGGGAACCACAGCTAATGCCTTTAAATGAAGCCAAACCTAAATTTTATATTGCTGAAGAGACTAAGATCTATGGTCCACTGAAGTCTGTGTGTTTGAAGTGAAGCATCTCTGATGAGTTCAGTTGATTTACAGTAACTTATTATGTAGACATAAACATTAGTTATGCGTTGGTGTTCCTCTAAACAAACGGAAAGGCTCTATTTCAATTTAAAATGCTGTTAATGTTGTTATAGAATTAATTACATGTAATTTTCATCGTATAACGTGATACAGATCAAATTTATTTTTCTGGCGTTCCGATATTTGATTTTTACATCCCTGTTGTACATGCAGCATTCGTGGATTTGTAAAGATGCGATTTTAAATATATTGTTGAAACCTATCGTACGATTTTTTTTTTCATTGCTAATTTTATAAAATAAATCTATAATATATATGGACAACACACTTTAATCAGTATTTCTGTAAGCTATTGTCGGTATTAGTGATTAAAGCTAATTAATATTCTAGACTTCATATTTTGTATATTTGTATTTTTACACACGTGTGAATTTTAGTTTGATTGAATAACAAGGTTCTTCACCTTCACTGAAAATACAGCTATATTTAGTCAATTTTTATGTATTTAAATCACGGGGGAAAAAAGGATAAAGCTAAAGAGCAGCACTGCTCGAGCAGCAAACATCAAAGGCTGTTTTCAGTACTATTCAGCGTCACTGTGCGCGTGCCTGTGCAACAACTGGATAACAATATTTGTATGACAGGATTAACTGGCGCACACATTGAAGGCATGTAACCTCACATCTGGGAGGGGCGTCGTTGCCGTGACAGTGTCGAGTCAGTATGTATGTGTGTGTATGTGTGCGTGTGTGTGTGTGAAATAGAGGGTTTCATCCGGTGCAGAAGGGAAACCTTTCTTCTTCTTTCTCAAAGCAGGTCTGCTGACTGAGATGCGCAGGGCTCCGGCACAGACTGCTGCTGCCTGTGAATTACAATTGGGATACGAAGCCACCATGAACGAGGGGCTCTTTTTTTCGCGTATTACGAATTACCGCACGGTCAATTAATTAAAGCTTTCTTTTTCTTCTGGTGGAGTATTTTGTCCCGGCGTGTCACGCAGGAATGCTTTTTCTCGGCTCGGTTTGGCTACAGAGGACCATGGAGACCTCGGAAGGCATCGGTCATGCTCTCTGGTAAGAAGAGGATTCAGCTCCAAGATGTCCTTCTCATCCTGACTGGGCGTTTTAATGAAAAACCCTCAACACAACCTATAATTCCCTGTTTTAAAAAATAGCTTGGCCTATATATGAGAATACAAGACGCTATTTTCAGTTTTATTCATTATTTTGGCGTGTTTTTACCTTCACGTACTGTAAATAGCGGGTTCGTCACTGTGTCAGTCAGTGACACACCTGCGATATGTGTCTGTTAATTAGTCCGGTGTGTTTGATTATGAGCCCGGTGCTGCCCGTCCGTCTGCAGCCACTATGCAGATGCAGGATGGCTGTTGTTGCAGGCTGAGAAGCCGGGCTTAATAATGTGGGAACACATGCTTTATGCTCTCCACGCTGAGCCGAATAACACGCCTGTTAATGAAATGCAAGGACCGTAGGAAATGAAAGCCAACGTGTGTTTCATCCCAGTGCCTGTAAACACAACAACATATTGTGTGTGTGTGTGGCACAGTCATTAAAAGGCAGGAAATGCCAGCATTGCAACAGCATCTGCGTGGATTCAGACTGGCAGAATTAAAGGAGTAAAAATCTGTGTCATGCTTCTTGGGAATACACAACTTCTCCCTGCTACTGCATTGTTATGGAGCTGCTACTGCTGTCTGCTGGGCCCTATTCATTTTATAAGAATTTCTTTATTACTAATCTAATTGGATAAATACATACATTAGGGATGTAACAATATATCGAATATGGCAATAAAAAGGTCTCAATATCATACTGGACTGTGATCATGCCATTATAAGAATCCTATGTTTTTCCCACAACAGGGAAATCTGCAGTGTTAGAGCAGCAAAGTGAATAACAAAATAGAAAGAAGCATCAATAAAAAACAGACGTGCATTGTTTTTGTTTCACAGTTGCACATACATATATCAAACATGATAAGTTTAAGAACATTAAAAATCTTGTTTTAAAATGAAAAACATCTTATAACAATACAGTTTTTACTTAATGTGATACTCATCTGGTTTTCTTTTTCTGGAGTGATAGAAATATGCTGCCGAAATCGAATATTGTAATATTGAGATTAAAAAAAGTTCCCAATACAGTACTGGACTTTGATGATATCATATTATTTTTTATTTTATTTCATAAAATTACCAGGTCATAGCTGGCTGTAGGGCTGCACCTAATGATTATTTTTTTTTATTATCGACAGATGATTTTTGCAGTTAATTGATTAGTTGTTTTGTCCATATAATGTCAGAAAATGCTAAAAAATGTTGATCAGCTTTCTAAGGCCGAGGACATGTTCTCAAATATCTTGTTTTGTCCACAACCCAAAGATATTCGGTTTACTGTCATAAGTGACTAAAGAAACCAGAAAATATTCACATTTAAGAAGCTGAAATCAGATCATTTAGACCTTTTTTCCTTAAAAAATAACTCAAAACAATTGATTATCTAAACAGTTTGGGATAAATTTAATAGTCAATTAAAAATCAACTACCTCAGCTCTAGCTGGCTGCTTTGATTTTATTTCATCAAAGAAAGAAAAACACTTTGTGTTAATTTACTAAAGAAAATTTTTGTAGTGGTTCTTTGTTTTATAACGTTGCAATAAATATTGTATCATGGACATTTTATTGTGGTATTTTCATACAGTGAGTTTTGGGTGTCATTTTGTCCCCAGTATTCATTTAATTTTCTAAAGGCTTAATATGCAACATTTTACTACTGTGTGGTGGTGGCTGATCTGTAGAGACCCTGCCATCTGCCTGTATTTCCATATTTTCTGTGCTTGGGACATTTTACCAACCCAAAATGTTGGTATTTGACATCGTGGGAATGAAACTCAACAATCAACAATCTTCCTCGTGTGTTTAGGTACCGCTTGGACAAATCCTACTGACTCAAACTTTAACGTACATGGACTAGTCACATTAATCAACATTTCTGTATGATGAGAATGCGATGAAAAGAGAATATAGGTTGTGTTGATGACTTGTTGCATTTTTATAGAGCAAAATAGGCAGAGAAAGCATGCTACTGTCTGCTAGGCCTAGATTGATTTCACTGTTCTCTCATATATAAATACTGCTCGTTCTCATGCTGCAGTGTTAAGCCCTATTATTAACAGATTCCTGAACAAGGATGTCTGTCTGGATGGGAAAGAATTCCTCCAAATGGTGTTGTGTGTGTATGGGTCAGTCAGTGCCTTCGGGGTGATTCACTGCTAGTCCACCTTTTGGTGTTATCTGGGAAACACCTCTCTGTTTTCAGAGGGGGATTTTCCACTTTGCTGCCAAAGTGCTGATCGTTCCTATTTTTGTGTTCTTTTATTTGCAGGAGCTTTGAATTCTCGCACCATGCAAAGAGGTTTGGTTTAGATGTTTTTTATTGCAGGGGAAAGCCAGGAGGCCATTCATGCTCTGTTTCATCTTGTCCAGGGGGATTCTCTGACACGTGTTGGTGTTTGTTTTCTCCCCTCCTCTGTTTGCTGTTATCTTCAAATTGGTAGCATGGCACTCTTACTTTTCTTTAAAACCTCCCGATGGTTTTCATGCTACCTTTGAGTATTACAATTCAATCAAAACACCATGGAATTGGACCTTGACCCAGATTGGTGCAAACACAATTGTGTTCTTTTGCCATGTTGCTACATCAAGGTGACACTGCTTCTTTTATGATACCCTAAAGCTGTGGACTGACATGATTTTAGCATCTGGTTCTGTGGCAGTAGACTGACAAACATGCAGGTTTAGTGTTGTGTGTGAAAATTCACACACTCGCCCAGCAGCAAAGCCTTTTACCTGTACATTTGCATGGATTTAAAATGAAAATCTGCTTTTGGCTTTGTCCAAAGTGTCTCGGTGCGTAGTATGTGAGCTCAGGGAATCAAATCCCAGACCTTATCAAGTGTTGGAAATATACCAGAGCAGTAGTGCCACAGATGAGACAGGGAATTCACCCACATTTCAGCACAAAAGAATCAGATCAGGCTGTTATGCATGTGTAGTAATGAATGTAAGTGTTTGGCTGTGGCTGCACATCATAAGCAGCTCTGAACTCCCTCCATAACCAAACAAGGCGGATTACAGCCATAGTGGAACATAAAAACGCGACTTTGGAATACATACTGTACAGAAATCCCTCCAGGTGTTACAGAGCAAAGGGAAAATGCATAGGAATAATCCCCTTGGACGGTAGAGCCACATTCCTTTCTTTATTACTCCCCCAACCTCAGCTTAGCAGAATCCAGGTGGATAGCAATCACCAAGATTGCTTTGTTTCACCCGTGGTACTTGTGTCAAACGTGCAAAGGTGAGCATCAAGGCCAAAGGAGGAGAAACAGAGGGCCACACGATTGGTCAGTCTCAGCTAAGCTGCCCTGCTGTGCACCGATAAGCGTGTTATAAATCAGTATTTCATGGATATAGAGAGCACAAGAAGAGATCATATTAGTGCAGGGGGTGGGGAAGTCGGGTCACCTGACCTTCTATAAGCCCTGCACGGTTCTTTTGGTTGGGGTTGGGCAGGTGGAGGTAGTTCAGTAAATCCTCTGCACTGAATAAGCTGTGTGGTGAACCGTGACTGATCTCTTTTTTATACAGAAACCTGAATTGCATCTCCCTTATTTCCTTTAGATTAAAAACATTTGGATGTTGACATTTCATTCTGTATTCTCATCATTGCAACTGACCAGTGGACCTAGTATATAACATCCTGGGAGGTTGAATGGCAAGGAGAGCGTGTAGATAAAGGTCACATTACTGCTCTATTACAAATGAACTAAGCGAGGTTTCAGAGGTCAGGCCATTGACTGTAAATAAAGATGGATGACGCATCTCCACTTCCTCCCACTATAGAAAAATAAAATCAAAACATCCTGGATATGAGTGCTGTCATCTTGTGCTGGTGACATCTTTGGAGTCTGTGCAGTAGCGATTGGGGTTGGAAAAGCTTTCGTGTTCCTGCCCATACAGCCTGACGACTCACTCACAAACAGAGCTCAGCTGTCAACCATGATGTGTAATCCTTTTTTTAACAGCATCAAATAACTAATTATGACCAAACTGACCAAATTGAAAATGAACACTTAAACATAGGTTGTAGCTGATGGATGATGCCATCGTCCATTGCAATGGCTGACAGTCATCAGTTACTAAGCCCTCTACCATCATAATAGCGTGATTTAAAAGCCTTCTGTATTTGATGCAGCATGTGCCCTCAGAGTTGCCAAAAGGCAGAAGTTGTTGATGAAGTTCAGTTTTTGACACGTGGGAAAGAAATTGTAGCTGCTCGTCATTACACTGCATGTCTCCATGTCCCATTTATCATTTTATTACTAAATTTGCTCAATTAAACGGACCCAAGATGCTTGGTTACAGGATTTTATCAGCTTTTCTGATACAGTCATTCCGTGAAGTTTCACTATAGATATATGACATTTTGGTACACATTGTCCAGCCTTACTTACTTACAGAACTACTTAAAATGACAGAAACCATCTTTGAGAAAAATTTAGGCCATCTGACATCTATTTTCAACTTCTGGTTTGGCCATTGCCCTATCTGTTAATATAGAGAAGGCAGGATTTATGACTTATGGCTTTGGCTTCACTTTTGGGAAGTTGTCCATCCATATATATATATATGTCAATGGGTCGCACAATAATACTTGTGTTTTGTGTTGTAATGGCACGTCACTAAATGCATCAAGAGAGCCAACCTTGCAACAATACAGATGGACATTTCAAAGCTACACAGTAGAGCTGCAACAATTAGTCAGTTAATCAATAAGTTGATCAAAATAAAATTGCAAGTACAAAAACTCATTAATCTTCTCAATCATTTTTAAAGGAAATGTGAGACATTTTCTGGCTGTAGCCTCTGCTGCCTGTCTTTGTCATTTATAACAGTAAATGAAGAGTCTGGGTTTTGGACTGTTGGTTGGACAAAAGAAGCAATTTGAAGACATCAGTTAGGGCTCTGGGAAATTGTGATGAGCACTTTTCACAATTTCTTTTACATTTTATAGACTAATCGTAAAAAATAATCAGCAGAATAATAGATTAGTTTCAGCCCTGCTACACAGTCGGCAACACTCTTGGCCTAGTTTTGACTCCTCAGAAGCTCCTCATTTGCTCATCTCTGGCAGGAGCTGCATAGTTGTAACCCTGATCTCTGGTTACCATGTGTAAGTTCACAACAGCAGCAGCTGTGTCAACACCAACAGTCAACATGCGGGCTGCCAGCCTCACCTGTCTGCAGAGAGCTGGAGGTGATATTTCAGCTGCTCTTTTACATCTCAGCTGCTCTATAAAGAGACTAACAAACATATTGTGGATCCACGGCCGTTTGCAGCGGATATGTGGGTGTTGCAGAAGAGTCTGATGTTACATATTAAGACATGCTGTCCTGTAAGTCATGAATATATCCCTTACATAAATGCTGTTGACAACAGTAGCCGGTTCGTGGGACTCTTGGGCCAGATAAAAGCTGACAGCAGAGAGAGTGAATCTCTTTTAGAGCTGGGAGGCATCGTGTTTATCAAGGGATGATAAAAACTGGATATAAAACTGTTGCCTGTAGTCGTTTCTCTTTGCTATGAATGTCGCGATCTAATATGTATGACTCCAAAGCCTAAGAGAGAGCAGCGCAATTCCTCGTGCGGACACGGTAGGACTGAACCTACCTTACAGGCTTCAGCGTTCAGCCTGTCGGACTTGAATATTAAACTCCTCGCTGATTTGCATTCGTGTGATGCACACTGCACTGGGGCAGCTCACTCTCATCGCACACAGCTCATGTTTTAATCAACATGGCTCCCTCAGTGCTATCTATACCACCATCCAGATCGTCCCTCACGCCCTCTCACACACGCTAAGTCAACATGTGTTTGATGGTCGTGTTGCGTTCATATCTCTCGTACGCGTTTCTCCTCTGATCCCCCCTTTGATGCCACTCTCTGTGGTTATCTGATTCTTCATTGTCCCGCCATCTCTCTCTCCTGCTTCAGGCTTCTCTCTGGAATGTGATGCAGAGACTTGTGCTGTTGTACCTGTACCTCTGCACACATCTGCATGCCAGATGTTTAAGCAGTTAGTGCTTGACTTGAACCAGTGAGACCACTGATCCTCTCAGGTGTGTCATTTGTTAGAGTCAGGAGTGGTTAGAGGTTTACCTATTGCAGCTGATTGATATATCTTTGTATTAAAGCGATATTTCAGGTAATCCTGTTGTGCCTTTATGTGTGTGTTTTTAGGGGGATTGGTTGTATATTTGGTGCTAAGTACTCACTTCTTTAGTTTTATTGCTTTACACTGTACTGCAGTATTGTCATGTCAGACATTGTGGCTCATATTGTGATGCCATTTTCTTTTTTTTTTTTTGCTTTATATTAACTTCTGGCAATAGACCTTTTTCATGGTTGCCATTTTGACATTAAATAGTAGGGTAGACACAGGTGTTAATGATATTAATTAAGGGCACAGCATGTAAGTTCTGCCAATTGGGATCTCTCGCAAAAAAAAACAAAAAACAGTAACATAAGTTGTAGTTTGACGTCATTGTGAAGTAACATGGGATCATGGGAGTTGTTATCTTCATTGGTAAACAACCACCATTGCCAAGGAAAATCTATCTGATGTGACAGAAATCGTGTTTACGGACGAGGTACTGGTATTAAGTTTTCTTCACGTTACTTTTAGTCATGTTTTCGACTTTCTTTCTTTCTGGGATTTAATGCAACTCTTTCAGTTTGAACATTGTTGGAAACATTTAGGATAATGTAAATACACAACTCAACAAAATATAACAGTTGCCTAGCAATTTTAGACATTTTTTAAAAATATTTTTTTGTCTTTTTTGCCTTGTCAGCTTTAGGTAGACAGGAAATCAGAATCAGAAATATTTTATTGATCCCCAGGGTAAATTGTTTGTGTTCCAATTGCTCCCATTCAAGAATAGAGGTAAATCAAGTATGTAAAAACATGTGCATTATATCACTGTATACAACAATATAGAAAAAAAGAAGTGAGAGATGTAAAAAAAAAAAAAAAAAGTAAATAAATAAAAATATGTAAACAATGATGGGGGAGGGAGAGGGGGGACAACATGCAGCAAAGGGCTACAGGCTGGAATCAAATCCATGGCTGCTGCTGAAGACTGATAACCTCTGTACTGGTGCCGCACACTCTGCCAACTGAGCTACCAGGGATCCATTTTTAGACATTTTTATGTAGAAATGTTATATACCATATCTTTAAGGTCCCAGTCTCTTTGGTGAAGGAGAGTCTTTCCAGTGAGCCAACATGTACATCAGCAGCGCCCTGACTCTGTTTGACCTGAATGGAGCAGAACCTTAATCAGTGTCATTGCTCACACCTGTGTTTACTATTTCATGTCAGAATAGCTGCTGTGGTAAAAGTCTATTTTCTGTCTATAGTTGCCACCTTTTCTCTGTCAGTTTAGCTGTTGACGTAGTTATAGGCCTAACTATTGTTGCTAGCCTGCTATTAAGTTCTTCTGTTTATTCCAAACAAATACCAACAGCTGTTGTTAGGATGTCTGTCCACAGAGAGACCTACCAGGGCCCCGTTTCCCAGAGCCTTCGTAGTGCTACGTGCGTCGTAAGTTGTATTTTAAGGTCTCCCTTAAGGTTGTCCCAACTCTGGGAAATAGCCCGTAACCTTAAAATACAACTTACGACGCACGTAGCGCTACGAAGGCTCTGGGAAACGGGGCCCAGAGTGTTACAAGAAGCAAATGTAAAACCTTTCGTGAACTAGAACTGTAGGTTATATTAAAGTAAGACATAAGTGTAACCTGGTGTGTAGCCTTTGTTGAGCAACGAGCAATTATGGGATAATGGATAATGCTAAAACACAGTGTGAAGTATGTCACACACTGGCTGTTTTGTGCAGCATCATGTTATTTCATGTATGTCAATTGATGCCAGTAGAACACACCAGACACATACAGACACATTTGTCATGGCACAGTAGTCAGGGTGAGTTAGATGTAATAAAACTGCTGTTTTTCTGGAGAGTTGACATGTAATGTATCCAACACCTTTAGACGCCACAGGTGTGTGCTAACCTATACTGAAGTATGTACAGGAGGGTCATTAAGTCAGTGAACTGGCTTAACAACATTTGCTATCATTAGCCACTATAGCTACTGGTTATACCACACCAAGTATGGCTGTAGCAGCAAAACCCTTGAGTGTGTTGAAGGGAACAAAGGTGGGTTTTATTGTTAATATATTTAACTTTTTATTTGCAAAAGGAAGAATGTGTTATTTCTTTCATTAAAAGTAACATTTTACACTTTAAGGCTATAATGTCGAACATTTCCAAGATAAAATGCCTAAAAACACCTGATGTAGGTATATAGTTTGCTGAGTTGTGTACTTAGATTATTCCAAATGTTCCCAAAAATGGTCAAACCCAAAGAAATCCATCATTTCTTTGAGGTAACAAGGTGTGTTTCCTACTGCAACCTGGCTGCTAGATACTATAACAGGGGATACGTCCAAAGTGTCAGAGAGTGAGGAGGGAAGTCAGCGTACATGACTAAATATATATAAATATATATATATCTCATCCATGAACATGATTTCTGACTGAAACGTAAGATAGATTGTAAGATAGATTTTTATCGGCAATGGTGGCTGCTTAACAATGACGACAGCAACTCCCATGATCCCACACCACTTCCCATCATCAAACTGCATCTTTTCTTATTAGACCTCAAGCAAATATATATATCTTATTATATATATCATCAAACTGACTTAGTAATGTCAGTTTCACTGAAACATTTACTTGCTCACATTAGCCATAGCAGCTACTGGTCATACTGGACCAAGGAAGGCTGTAAAATGCAAAACCCCTGAGAGTGTTGAAGAGAACAAAGGTCGGTTTTACTGCTAATAACTTTTAACTTTTCATTTATAAGAGGAGGAATGAGTTTTTTCTTCCTTCAAAAGTTACATTGTTACATTTTAACTGACTGTATTATATCAGATGAGTAGTGTAATGTAGCGTAAATGAAACATTAGTTAACACAGAGTGCTTAAGTCAAGGGGTTGTTAGTTTTGTAAAAGAGACAAAGGACACATTGTAGTGGGTAAAAAGGAAAGCACCAAGTTTCCAAGCAAATGTTTTGGTTGCTGTACAAAGCCATTCTTAAGAGGCACAGCAGCCTTTTGCCTCCTGTATTCAGCTGCCCAGCGACTGTCCAGATGAATACCAAATGTCTCTGTCCGTCTTCTCTTGACTGCTTCTCTCAGCGGGTTTACTGCTCTGCCTCGCTGCTCAGCAGAGAGCAGACATGACACTGCCTTGTACATTCCCAGGTGAAAGTCCTTCTCAGTATATTAGATTAACCTAAAATCTGATTATCACGGATCCGTTTTTTGTTTAACTGGGTTCATGTGATGAGCTTTTGTCTGAGCAGCGGTCGTAACTCTGCCACTTGTTTGTGTGAAAGGCTCCTACTTGTCTGTCGATGGGCGGTCAAGCATGCTGGGGGTTTTCACACGTACAGGAGCAAACAGCAGCCACTGGTTCAGTTCCAGAACAGGAGCAAACTCGGCACAAATATTTCAAGTATGTCCTCACATGAAGTGAGCCTCATTCTTTATGTTTGACTGAGGAAAACAGAACCCTGTGTCTTACTGACCCCAAAAAAAGCCCTCGAAAATCTGGTCAGCTGCATGCAGATCTCTGAGACAGCTGCTGCTCAGTAACTGATAGATAAATGTTTCCGTTTGAAATATGTGATGCTGGCAGAAGCAGTTCTTTGGACGGGTAATTTTGATTCAGCCCTCGAGGCCTTCCATCTAGATTTGTGGGTTGAATGGAGTCGTTTTATGATTTACTCGTCTGGCAAGATGCTTGTTTATGGCAGCGATTTGTGAGCAGCGTTGAATGAGAGGCTTTTGGCAGAAAACGCTATCGCTATTTTTGGATGTCAAGTCTCTATTGGGTATTAGGGAAGAGGCTTTGTTTGTAATGAACCTCCATTATGTGAGAAGAAGTGCACATGAGACATTGCTCAGTTGCTATAGACAAGTGAAGGCAGCATTTCTTGTCTTAGGCTGCTTTTTATTTTAAAATCAATTTTAGGCAACAGTTTAATTTTTTGCCTCTCAATAGACCCATCCCAGACAATCTGATATGTAGAAGCTATAAAATATAGTAAAGGTAATTCCATGCAAAGTGAATTTCATGTAAACCTTCCTATTTATGACTGCAGCAAAGAGGAAACTCCACTGAGCATTGCTTTTACTCCCTGCCTGTGTTATTTATTCCATCACTTTGCTCCTGGCTCTATCCCTCTGGCTCTCTCTGTACCAGCAACTATTGAGCTACTGAGACATAAAACACACAGGGATTAAGTTTCTCCCTCGCTGTTTCTGTTCATACATTATTAATGTTACTTTTCCTGTCTCGTTCTTCCCTCTCTTTTCAAAGTAATTGGTTGCTAATTGTATCTGAGAGCTAATTTTAGAGTATTACTCACTTTGAGAATGCCTTAAGCTGCACGTTATGATGAGACTTTTTGCTTTTGAACATTTGTTATTTTCTAAATGTTCTTTAAGTCTTTTTTAACTACAGGTAACTTTAGTATTTTTCAGGCTGGACCCTATTTTCATGTTTCTGTGTCTAAGAGACTAATGAGGACAACAGTTTTTGAAATCAGTCCAGTGTTGAGGGAGCATGCTGAAGCCGAAAGCCAAGTAACAAGCTAAAATGTTATTCTTAGGTGCAATTGTACATCGTACATCCACTAAAAGTGTTTGTTTGTGCCACTGACAGGCTCGGATTGTTATTCTAAGTGTCTGACAACTTTATGGAACGTATCGCAATAAAGATAAACCTTACTTTAAAGAATAAGATATGTTTTGTTTAACCGGAGACAGCTGTTTTAGTGCTCTTGCCAGACTAAGCAGACTCCCTTATAAAACATTAACATTTTTTCATTGTCATTGTCATCTTCATGCAAACTTGACAGAAACAAAATAAAACTCACCAAAAATATCCTAGCTTGTCTTTCTAACAACCAGCAACTATAGGTGGGTGATATGACCAAAAAAGTATATCCCAGTATTTTTGTTTTGTTTTTTTTACAGTGGCAGTATTGTAAGTGATTCCTCACTCAAGACATGATTCTATCTCTTTTCACTCTATTGGTAATGTAAGGGAAAATATATATGAAAGAAAAAATAATGAAACAAACAGATGTGTTTAATAAAAATTATGTATAGGCCTGCATGTGTTTTTGGAAAAGTAGCCTGCTCCATAATGTAAGTTAATTAAAAACCGTCATGTGATTTATTCTCAGAGGTAGACAAAGGCTGGATTTGACATCTCAACAGTATTTATTTGGCAGAAAACACAAAGAATAAAGCCTTAATGAAAGTATGCAAGTGTAAGTGTGTAAGGCTTTTGTTAAACAACAAAGTCAGCTGAGCTTGCTTTGCAGTATGAAGTTCCACAAAAAGCAGTGCGATGTCCCACATCAACCTCTACTGTGCAGGCTTCAAATGAGGCTTAACATTCACAGTTTCTCTTGACTGTCCCTCAATATTACAACATTAGTCACCCCTCATATATATTAGCCACAACTGTGCAACATGCTAATGCAACAACAGGCTAACCTGCAAAATAAAAATAGCACAAAAATAGTGGCAATTAAAGCTTCCAAGTTTGAAGTCAGTATTGATCGATTCATGAGCATCAGTTTTGAAGTGAATGCTTTAGGCCTCATTAAGAAAGCAGTCTGAAGTTAAGTGGTAAACTTATCACACAGAAATAAGTTTGTTGTGGGGTCACGGTTTATTTCAACCAAACAACCAGAGTTGGTGATTGTTGAAACAGTAGAGAGATGAGCCAAGATGTTTTTTGATGACTTTAATTTTGTTTCTGTTGAGTTTTAATGACGTGCATTTTACAATGATAAAATTACTGTTTCTGCATAAGGGAGTCGGGTGTATTTGGCGAGAGCAAATCAAATCGCTGTTTCAGGTTAAACAAAACATATCTTACTCTTAAAAACAGGGTCTCTTTCTGTAGAGGTCCTTTCTACAATGTTGTCAGACACTTAGAATAACAATCTGAGCCTGTCAGTGGCAAAAACAAACACTTGTAGTGGACATACTTTCACAGTGCACAGTTGCCCATAAGGACTGTTGTGGCAGTCTCCCTCAGTACTGGACCAATTTCAAAAATAGATGTCCCCATTAGTTAACAAAACATGGGACAATATGAAAAATACAAAGATACCTTTTAATATGGCTTTATATATAGTTAAATCTGGGTTTGTAGTGCTTCTAGTAAAGCTGTTGCTATCCTGATCATAGATTCTCTTTACATAGGGTATGACAGATTGACTTTCACCCTGCTTCTGTCTCTGATGATTTGTGTATATAGTTTTTTATAGTCACAGACAAATAAAAATATTTTTCCATCACCGGTTTCTCCCTAGGCTGTATTAAAAATATACATATTTTAACCCTTTCTAAGATCCACCTTTAGATACCTGAACAGAGGTGCAGTGGCTCCCCCTGATGGTGCCTGATATAAGTGATACTCATGCTTATCTACTGCTGAATTGCCAGAACTGCAACAATTGACTTTACACCTCCAGAAAACACATGACTGATACTGCAAGGTTAGGGGGAAAGGAAAACATCTAAACCTGAATATATTCTGTTGCTGCACATCAACAGCAGTTAACTCTCAGTTTCTTGTTCTTCAGGTGAGGGTGTGGCTGGGAGCGTGAGTTGTAAAGTCCCCAGAATTACATCACATGGAGGTCAAAGGACATCTGATCACATCCATGGGTTTGGGGGCTCCTGGTGAGTAACAGTGACTCCTCACTCACAGTTTAAAGACAGACACACTGTCATGTCTAGACAAGCCTGAAATGGCCTGACAAATCTATCAGCGTGTGTTTTTTTTAACCGTCCAACAGAAGGAAAACAAAAGTGTTTTTCTCAAGGGAACAGCCAGCTGAAAAAACAGCTGTATGTGTGAAGGCCTTTTGTTCACGTGTTGTCACGGCAGCTGTCAGATAATCTTATCAGAGTATTTTGAGCAGCCATTATATTGTTAGAACCACTTTAAAAAAGTATCTGTTGTGAGAGAGCTGAGACCAAAATGATGCCTTCCTAATTCAATAAGAGTATTTTAAATGGTCACATTTTCTTAATTTGAATCAGTCACATCTTTATTCTCATGATTTGGCTTAAAATGTCCAGTCTCCTGTTCTTAAAGGAAGAGTCTGTTATTTATCTGAATTTTTCTTATAGTTAACAAATCCCATGAAAAGATAAAAACCAACAGTGTTTCTGACTTCCCTACCCTGTCTGTGGTTCTCAGCACCAAGCTAACTGGTTTGTACTGATGGAAATAGGTATCAAATATAAAATTTTATTTTTAAACAATAGCCAGTAATTTCTGAAAATATCTGGAAATTTGTATCTATTATTATATTATATTATTTTTGTTGTATATTTGTTAATATAGTTAATATTTGCTATAATGTGTAATATTTCTGCATTAGAATGTCTAAAAATGCTAGATCTGCTTTATATATTTTGTTGAGTTTCTTTTTTTCTTCCAGAAAAACATGGGATGTGTCAGATGTATCTAGAGAGTAAAAAAGGAAGTTTACAAATGTGTCTAAACATAAAGTGAATAAAACTTTAAATATTAATAATACATGAACGTGATATCTGCCTGAGTCATGTCAGATAGATTTTCATCTCCAATTATGGTTCGTTAATAATGAAGAGAACAACTCCCATGATTCCACATTACTTCACAACATCATCAAACTACATTTTTTGTTATTGTTTTAATGTTAGAGACCTCACAGCAGAAATTTCATATCATGCACTAAAGCAGTAAAATAAAAAACTCAGAATAAACTACAGTTTGCATGTACAAGGTCATGAAGAAACTGTTGCAACAGCTAATTGATGTGTTTTATAGTTTTCGGACAACAAATGAACTCATGATACACAGGCATTACTTCTCAATAGGAACAATTCATTGTTGTTTTGAATCTTTTTGTGGGATGTGTTGACAGAAAAAAAATTGAATGTTGCCAGTCAAGCTTTAATTCAGTCTTTGTGAAGATGTGTTACATGTGTGTGTTGTGTAGATGTTCAAGGCTGCCAGGACAGCAAGCTGCAGGCTGAGAGGCTTGCAGCTCTGCAAGAGAGGAAGCAGGCCCTGGAGGCTCTCCTCAATACCAGAGTGGGAGAGCTCAAACAAGTCTGTCTGCAGGAAGCAGTGAGTGGCTCGCACTTCACTTTTAAAAGATAATGTCGCTGCTCAGTCACTTATCTTCATGAGCTAAATAAAACAGCCGTGTCTTCAGCTGTGAGGCAGTGCATTTTCCAGATCATCCAGTAGCTTTGTAACTTGTTTGTTTGGCTAAAGAAAGAGTATAATAATTTTCTCAACTCCTAAAGGAGAACTCTGTCCTTCAGTTTGATCAAAAAATTCAAATTTGGAGATAAGTTTTTACTGGACAGCAATGATATGTAGCTCAGGGTACAACACTGTCAAATTTTAAGTTTGTTGATTTGTTCACTTACTGTGTTTTTACTAAAGATACTGCAATATATTACATGGGACTAAATGGCACTCAGCTTGTGGTGCTCAAAGCACCAAACCTAAATCCACAGACCTTATGATGAGCAGTTACATGTAGGAACAACTTTCTTTCTGCATTAGAATCTAACAGATCTACTTGTTTGCTACTAGCAAAACAATATTTCCTACTGGAAACTGCTCACAACAAAATCTGTGGATTATCTTGAGTAACCGGGTTGTGATTTCTGGAAAAAGACACTGGTGTTGAATTTGTTGTATTTTTCAAGCCGAGTGAAATTTAGTCCCCTGTACTGTAAAAAAGGCAGACATCTATGTGGCTGATAGCTCAAAAAGTCTAGTCTAGATGGATATGTAACACTACAAGTAAGAGAAAAAAAAACATTTATTTGATTTTAAAGAGAATTGTCCCTTTAATGTTTGCTTGATCACTTCAGAGAAGTTGTCAGCATGTCTTGATGAAGCCACAGCTGCCTCAGCTCTTCATTAACACCTGTTTAAAGCTCAGTGTGTACTGACTTACTCTGTTTCTGTGAACACTATTGCTGGAATTCACAAGTTGTCTTTGTGCAGCTAATTTAGACATTTGATGCACATTTATTGTTTCTGCTTTACAGGAAAATTATGATAGAAACATTTCTGGCATTTCTATTTCAGTGCAGTCAACTATTTAAAGGCTGGTTTTATTGAGATTTAAAGTAATCTCTTAAGTGGTATGATTTTATATAACAGTCTGGAGCTCACAGGCCAGTGTGAAGATGGATTTTAGTTACTGGGGGCTAATGAATGTCCTCTGCAGGAGCTGACTGGGAAGTTGCCACGTGCTTTCCCCCTGGAGACGGGAGAGAAACCCCCACTGGTGCAGCGCAGAGCTGGCCTGGCGCCCAACACCAAGGCAGAGGTAAGTCAACACCTTGAATATCAATTGTGTTTACGCAGCAGCTGTACCTCGCTGTGTACTTGTGGTCTAACACTGGCGGCTGTCCCTGACTGCAGGATGAGGCTGCCCAAAGAAAGCAGATGAAAGCCATCTTCACCGGTGCTCTGTGCAGACACTCAGAATCAGACAGAAATGTCCCAAACAGCAAGAGGACAGTTCACCGGGGCTGTCACACAGGTATCGTTACATGAAAACTTCACCCACACACCCACTTCAAACAAATATATCTGGTATAACTGAATAAAAACAAAGCTACATTCTCATTATAGGGATAGTTTGGATTAATAGTCAGTGTATTACCTATTATTTACTTGTTTGCTTTAGCTTTTTCATGTTTTTCATGTTTCATGTCTTTTAAATGCAATTTTAGCAAAACATTATTACAGTATTTTAGCCACCTAAAAAAACGGTCCTCCAAAAAAAAAAATATGTATCAGTTGCAGTGTATACTACATTTTGAATATTTTCACCATTTTACCTTTCTGTCAGACAGCCTTTTCTGATGGGAAACCTCTGTTATATAAGCCAAATATCACTCTGTCAAAATTAACCAGACTCACCTGACAAAATCAGTAACAAAACACAGGAGTGGCTGCCTCGATCTGTTAGTTTGTTTTTGCTATTGGGTGACTTTGGTGAATCCAAGCTAACCCTTGAAAACACCAAAGTTACACAATAATAAACAAACAATAAGCTGAGTTGTTTGTGTGCTAGACCAGCAACGTCTGAGTTCTGTGAGGTAAAATTACTGATTTCACAGTGGCTTTGGAGAGAGCAATACGTGGCTTACATAATGGCGGTTTCCTGCCAGAAAGGCTGTCTGATGGCAATGTAAAGCTGTAAAAATATTATAAATATAGCTTTCACTTGAAGTGATATTTATAGGTTAGCCTCTTTTAAGTGGTTAAAATATTTTTTGCTATTGACTCTGTTCATAGCAGTGCACTGTATAGCTTCCTACACTGGTTGCTTCTCCTTGACTATACTAAGTACCTCATACAACCCCACTTCAAATAATCCAAATTATCCCTTTAATGATTTATGCTTAGAAAAACATGCTTTGCTTTGCACTTGTCTTTAACAAATATATCAAGTTAGATGTTGCATCATCTGTGAGCTTTGATTGTTTTGTTGTCTTTTAGAGGACACTGTCATGTCTGAGAGTACAAGCTCCATGTCAGATTCAACATCCCATGACAATGGTGAGTCAACCGAATACAAACAGTCTTTGAACAGCTATCTGTGTCTCTGGTGGATATACTGCATATCCATATTCATAATGAGCTTAACTGGCGCAGTAGTAGGCAGGCAGGCAGCAGAATTAGCTCAACATATTTGCATCCCATTCAAAATACATCACTCACACTTAGTGGGTGGGAGACTCATTTGCACTTCTGACACCAAAAAATAAAATGCAGTCACATTTCAGTTGTAAACCCAAAATAGAACACTGAGGTTGTTGTGCTTTTAATGAAAGTGATCAGTTCTTTTTGTCATCTGTGAGCGGGCTTCATTAAAAGATCATTTCTTTGTGTTTCTTCTCCCAAAAGAGTCTTCTCCCAGCGTGGCCGCTGACCAGCGCTCTCTGTCTCAGCCCCGGCTCACTGTTGGCAGCCCTGACCACAGGATCAGCAGGAAGCTGTCTCCAGTCGAGATTTACTATGAGATGAGGACACGCCGCAACTCCGTCACAAGCTCTGTGAGGTACTTATCTTAAAGTGAATTTATACTGCAAGCTGTGCAGTCTGCTAGATGTGCAGACTGAATGTGTATAAGTGTACATACAGTCATGACTGATTTCATGCTTAGGTATTAAGGGAGACACTATAAGTTATATCAAAAATTATCAAAGTTATCAAAAATTTAACTAATAGATATCACCATGAAATTTCCTCCAGTAAATTTAAATTAAGAAACTTATTTTTTGGATTACAGGTTTTCAGAAATTATTCTAAATACGCAGATGACTCATTATCTAATTAAATGTTTCCAGAACAGAAGTCTGAGCATTGGATAAAGCCTGGTTCAAAGTTTGCTTTTGTTTTACAGCTGCTGCTGTATGAGAAAAAAAACCTTTAAACGTATCGAAATTTTCATATATTTTTCAAGACACTACAGGTGAATAGGGTAAAAAAGAATAACTAATATATGTCACAGTGCAACTTCCTCAGTTGATTCCTTACATTAGGACTATTAACTATTTTTTGTATTGCAAATTTTCTGAAATGTTATGTTTAAATATGCAAATGAAGCATTATTTAATTCTAACTTTAGGTGAATTTAGGAGAAATCTACTGATTCAAGTAGAGAAGTGTCGTAAAATAAACTCTTGACAGCTTGTGCATGTAGCATTTTTTTCTGAGCACCAGCACTTTTTCACCGACGAGAGAGCGTGTGCAACAGTGGGTGGCTGCCAAGACAAAAAGCACTGCACCCAGCGTCTTTTTTTCAGAGCATGGCTGCTTGGAGTGCTTCTAGTTGAAAAGCGCTGGTGTTGTCACTGTCACTCCTTTCCAGGCAACCAATCTTACACTTGATGGGGACCCATCATCCTTGTAACCAAAAAAAAATGTAGAAGCTTGTTCTGGTCATGTCTGTCTATATGTCAGACAGAAATCATAACATCATCATCATAATAGAGACAGAATAGCCCATATCTGGTAGCAAATTGGCCAGACACATGGAGCATTTCTTTTCTCTAACTGCACAAACGCTTCATCCAAATCCTTTGCAAGGGCTTTTCTGCTAGAAAAAAACATCTATTTTGGATGTTTTCTTTCCACTAGTCTCAAAGCCTGAAAAAACAATGTTTTTGCTTATAGTGTCTTGCCATACATCCATGTTTTCTTGTGTTTTTTTTCTGACAGCCCAACTCACTCTTTACCAAGAAGTGCATCTAACGTTGAAGGCAGAAGTGTTCCAGCTACTCCTCTCTTAGCCCGAACTGCTCCAATCAGCGTTCACGTCAGGTAACCTGTGATACAGTCTCTTCTCTCTGATGCAGCACAGCTACACCTCCCCCCCACTGTGGTAAATGTGTGTTTGAAAATGGCTTAATGACTTAGTCGAATGCAGACACAGAGTCAGGGTTGTAACAACGATTAGTGTCATATTTAGCTACCAGCGAGGGCTTGAGCTCATCGCCTGCTCTTTAAGCATAAAAATTGTGTCCCGTCTTAAGTGATTTTCTGTGAAATGCAGTTACACGCTTCTGATTAAAACTGCTTTCACTCGCCTTTCTTTATCCACACTTGCTCCGAGTCCTCTCCTAATGTAAGCTGTTGTGCTTATCTCCGCCTCAGGTCGGATGCGTCAGGTGGGAATGGGTTGAAGCAGTGGTCTGGCAGCCTGGATGTGCCCTACATGATTCCTCTGGCCCAGGAGGGCTCTTCTTCTGACCGACGAAGCTGTCCTTACAGTTCCCGGGCCAGACGCAGTAACAGCTCAGAGGCCCTGCTGGATAGATCGAGCCTCCCTGATGATCCTGCTCCCAGAAACGGGATGCCCCCCAGAGGAGGGCCCTACAAGAGCTCAGAGACACTGACTGATGGCAAGCTGCGACACATCCACTTGGGCAGCCCCGAGAGGCACGTCGATGGCTCTGTGGAACAGGCCAAAATGCGTCTGTCAATGGGTGGTAGAGCGGCAGGTGGGGGCTACAATGAGCTATTGATGGACTATATCTGGGGGAAACAGCAGAGGATGCAAGTGCAACATCACCTGTATCAGTCCACAGGCAGGATCTGGCAGGACATGCCCTCTCCTCGTTCCTCCACTGCGGCCGTGCCTCCTCATGCCAACGGCTTTTCCCATTCCCAGGTGCACCTCCCCAGTGCTGCACCTCCGTACAGCCCCATGGTCCTCAGAGGGTCCCAGGCTGAGCTGCGCAGGGTCAAAGTCACCAGAACCAAATCTTGTGGACCCTTTATTCCTTTGCAGCAACACCCCCAGGATGCCATCTTGCTGTCAGCGTACGAGTCTCCCCTCCCTGCCTCTGGCACCACCACATCCTCCATCCCCAACCTGCACCCATACCAGACTGAGCTGTCTGGCCCCTCCTTCAGCCGCAGACCCCCACAGTTCTCCCTCCCGACCCCGGAGGACTCGACGAGAAGCTTGCATAAAGCCCTGGCTCTGGAGGGACTGAGGGACTGGTACCTGAGGAACGCCCTTGGCTACCCTCCCGCTGCCTCAAAGGGCCATGAGGCGGGGATTTCTCGTCTTTCACACCCCCACCCACTGGTGCACCAGGCCCAGTCTGTTCAAGGTGAATCAGCCAACCTCCACAGGTCTCAGATACCCCAGTCAGCCAGCTTCCACGGTCACCCACTGCACGGAAGGTCAGTATTTATTTATTTTTTTCTGTTGTTTTATTTTGCTTACATCTCTATTGGTGGGAATCATTGTCATGTCATGAGCTAGAATTCAAGCACACATCATAAAAACCTGAAAAAAGAAACAAGGAATGGAAATTCAATTTGTTATTCATTAATTTGCGTTTGACAATTACATTTCACTCGAAAAAAAAGAAATGTTGTACATCACTTTAAGAGATAGAATTTTATCTGAGTTTAAGAAGCATTTTGACCCCATTTACACCTGGTATTTAAATGGGATCTTTATGCATAATAAACAATTCAAATGTGCCTTTGAAATTACACATGTATTTTTGTTCTGCTCTTATTATCTTGATCTTCGGAGCAAAACATGCATGGGAATAATTTGAGGTGGTGGCAAATCGGCCCCAGACTTCATGACATGTTGTGAGTTGTTGAGTCAGGAGAACATTTATAAACTTTGTGAAATGTTGTCTATGATATATTCTTAATTTTTTGTCTTCTTTTAACTTTTGTGAATTAGGCAAATGTTATACATGAAATTATTTCTTTCTTTGTGTAAGAAATATTGTGTCAGTTTGTGTGTTGCAATACCAGCATGTAGACTACTCTGTGCCTAGATAAATTGTGCCCTGGGAACAGCAGATCAGCTGCACAGATGAGTGCAGCTCCCACCATCCCACACACAGTTATTTCTCTCTGAATATCATTTATTTCCCACTTCAGCCTTGCTTTCATTTTTTCATGCCATTTTTATTCATTTCCTATTGAATAATGCATCTTTTGGAACAGAAGAAAATCATATTAATTTAATTATTTAGTAGTAGTAATGAGTCAAAGAAACCAGCAAAAAGACAGAGCATTTTTTAACTTCCAACTTTACACAAAAACAAATACTCATGGACTTGTACTCATGGATGATATATATTTAATAATTAATTTGCTATAAACCTGTTCCTCAATCACTTTATGCCTCCTGTCCCTGCCTGAACCTGCTGTGTTTTCATCTTCCCTGTGCATCACCTCAGAAAAGTTGCTGTATTTCCAGTCATCAAGACTGCCTCCATCCGTCTGTGACTCTGTGTCTCAGTCCAGTAGGACATCTAACCCAGCTAGCTCATAACAGCTACAGCACAGTTAAGTGCAGTGCACTAGTGACTACAGTGTCCAGTGCAACAATCCCCCAGGCCTAACAGTGAGGGGCAGCCCCCAAATGGATTTTGAGATGTTTTTTTTTCTTTTCTGCAACAAATGAAGAAAGGAAAACATGATTGACTTAGACTCTTCTCCCCGACTAATGGCTTAGTTAACAATACTGGGGCAGCAACAATAAGGCCATAATAGGGCAAAAACAAATATCTGTATTAATGTTTTGTTGTTTACAGATGCCAACACATTGTAGATCATAGGTACACGTATGCAAGATCCAAACAATACAAGCCAAACTACGTCCATACGTAGTCAGGCAGATCTGATCAGGAAGCATTTACACCCTGCACTGACAGGCATTTTTTCTTATTCAGACAAGGGGTCTGGATACAGATCTCATCGTAATACCAGGTGTAAATACATTCCTAGTATGTAATAGGAGCTGTGGAAGAATACATTTATCTGTGGGAAATACAGTGATTCACTCAGTATTCACCACTGAGATTAACTTGAATATCTGTCTCATTGGAAGCTGGCAGCAAGGCTTTCAGCAGGGGATGATGCTATTACTCTTTCTCATTCTATTGCCAACCAATCCATCCATCATCCTGTGACTTTTACAAGCGTGGTCGTTTTATTTTTGTTTGTGTTGGTATTTTGTGAAGTCAGCATTATCAGCTGCTGTCTGCCAACATGCAGGCACTCGGATGTCTCCTGATCAAAAACACTCACTTTTCTCACAGCAGTCACATTCACACCTGAACTTTCAAGGGCGTCTTTCTCCAGGCTCCGTTATATTCCGACCATGATCCATCCTCTTTGTTTCATGAAGATGTATTCTCAGTGTGATTTCACCCTCCACTTCCTGCCCGTTGTTTGTGTAACGCTGTATTGATCTGTCTTTCCTCCCCAACAGGTCGATGGAGTTCTCTCTCTATCAGGAGACTCCTCATCCGCAGATGCAAGAGGTGACCCCAAAGGAACCCAGTGCAGACCCAGGCACCCTCGTCTGAAGCAGCAGAACACACACGTGCACACACACACACACACACACACACACACACACACACACACTATCCATTATATGAGCAAAAACACTGTAGCCTCACACACACATGTTCACACACAGACTCACATACACACACAAATTGATACAATGTGACCTCAACAGCGAAGCAAAACACGGCAACCTCAGCAGAAAGAGACTGGAATAAATGACAAACTGTAGCTGTACAGTGTGAAAAAGCCTTGGCAAGTTCCCCGTGTTATAAGCAGTCCCACCAGTATATGAACTTCAAACCCAGTACTCTTAACATGGACATGCACTGGAGTTAAGTAATAACAATATGGTCATGCTGTACTTCATATATCAATATTTCTGGTCCAACACGAGCAGTAAAATCCTTCCTAATAACCCTAAAAAGTCTCCCAAGATATACTTTTTTACAGAATATATACAACTCTAAAATCACTATTTTGTATCTTCTCAGATATAAAGAACAGTTATATTAAAGAGGTAATTTATTGCTCATTAATCGTGTGATATACAAAGATGTTATATGAGCTCACATCATTTGAAAAATTATTAATACATGCCGGTGAATGTGTGTTTGTAAACTATATAAAACGCAAAAAACATGCTTCGGTCTCTCATCTGCCGTTGATTTCACAGCCATTTGTATTTTTCATGTTTGATAAATGAAATGGGCCATGAACTGTAGCGTACTGGTGTAGCAGACGGGAGTGCCTAAAAAGTTTTAATAGCAAAACTAAACCTTGGTTAGAGAACTTTAAAGTGCTTTCTAATGATCTGAAATGCTAGCATTAAGCCTTTTTGAGCTTAGTTTAATCAAAAACTAAAAGCAGTTCACGATGTCACTAAATTAGGGTATTTGGAATGATGTCATATATATATATATATAGTGATTTTCCAGATTGTTTTCTAGATTCAGCTCGGTGCTAGCCGATAAATGTAGCTTTCTCTGTGCTGACCTTGACAGAATAATTGACCCTTCCTAAATCCCACCCCTTTTTGCTCTGTGCTCCAATAACAGATGAGCAAGCGTGATGCCAACTTTCTCCTTTCCTGTTTCTTGTACTTATGCTATGCTAGGCATGTCTGCAGTGATAAGAAAACTACATTTTGAAGACGTTTAAAAGATGCTGCGTGGACACCTGTAAAAACAAAATATGTAGTCACATCTTCAGTAAGCTAATGTTAGCAAAACATTTGCTAACTAGCTAGCTAACTGTATATGTAGATTAGCTAGCTACGTGTGTTTTGCTAATATTAACTATCAAATGTAACTAGCTGGCTAATGATTGATGTGGGCTATTGTGCTAACATTAGCTAACTTAAAATGTGACTATGAGGACCCTTGTAGCACTGACCACATGATTACATCAAGGTGTTGCTGGAGGCAAAACAAAGGAAAAACTGAAGGTGAACACAAATCACATGAGAGTAGTATGTCATATAACCATGCGAACATTTACCATGGCTGTGTTGTTGTTCAGCCAAATAAAATTTGCAAGCTAGTGTTAGCTAATATGTTTAAGAAACTGTTTGTTAAACAGAAAATTGGTCTGTATAGGTTGCTTTCACAGCACCCCTAGCAATATCTTTTTGGCCATTTTCAAAATGTGATTTTCTTTTCAACAAGGACGAGCCTCACACCTATATATACAGTACATATACATATAAAGCATATCCAAGTGCAGCAAATAGGGAAGGAGAAAGTTGAACCGAGTCCTGCCAGGTACCAAGCTTGCTCAACATTATTGGAGCACAGAGCAAAAAGGGGTCAGGATGGGTGAATTAGACCCGTTTTGGCAAAAACTTGAGGGCTGTTTGTGAGACCTACTGTATGGCAGTAGCACAAGACTGTATGACAGTAATTTCCTCATATCAAATCAGTTTTTTTTCTGCAGTTAGCTGCAGAGGATTTGAGTGTCATATGGAGCACTTTATGAACATCTTAAGCCTTAATTCCCTATGAAATTGTCTCCAAGAGAGATAACAGGCAGTCGGATGGTTTTGACAGGGTTTATAACTTGGAAATGTTGAGAAAAGTGGGTTTTGCCAACATCTACTGAAGGTCTACCTGAGTGTTAGTCTGTACATAGTGTGGATTGTACTGATGAGTTTCAAGCTGATATTTTATTCCCGTACTAACAATGTAATTTTTAAACTAACGACGTAAGTATTTAATCAGAATAACCTCCCCTCACTCATTCCACCCCCAAGTGAGCACTATTTAATTGGTTAAAAAAAAGTGAGGCTGGTGGTGTGAACAGAATAGGGCTGCTGCAGTTTTTGAATGATGGTGTGAGCAGGTCTCATACCAGTAAATTTGTTAATGAGAATTCATGCTGGCTGATTTTTGTATTTGTAATGATTACATCTTTCATGTGCTTGTATTGTTTAAAGAATTAACTTTTCTTTTTTTTTTTTAAACCAGAGTAGTTATGTGTCATAATATATTTGTAATCAGAGTCTTAACAGCTGCAATTTAAAGAAGAAAAATCAGAATAATAAAGGAAATCCTCAAGGAATTATTTGTCTTGGTGTAAACAAAGGTAAACATATTTAAGTTTTTTTTTTTTTTTTGGTTTGTTTTTGTTTTTTTCAATTTAACGTTGGCCACCTTGGGATTCATTTGAATGTAATTCTTTCTGTTTGTCATAAGTGATGTTTTCTACTCTGTCAGAAACTGTAGCACACTGAATGTTACCTGGTTTCTTCCTCTGTCTGACGTGTTCACATCCTCGGTATCCAGCTTCATGCAGCTTCTTCCAGCTGGTTAAAACCTGAAATCAAAGACCAAACTGCTGTGCACTGGGGGTCGTAAATGTATTTTTCATATAATGTACTCTGTAAGTTGAAAGTAAATGATATAAATTTAGCTCTGAAGCAAATTTATTCAAACTATATTATATTTATGAACCTATAACATTTTGTAGCTATCTACTGTAGCTCTTTCTCATCAGTGCGGGAACTGTGTGTTAAAACCATTTCATTCAGCAGTGTGACGTGTTAATATTTGATTCTTCTTACTTTTTTTTAGATATTTAAGTGCAGCTTTTTTCTCTATCCCTCCTCTCTTTATAACCAGGCCTATGAAATAAGACTTGTAGGCCCGCCCTATACTGTATGTATGAGATTGTGCATTCATTCTACTAAATAAAGTGTCATGTTGAAATCAGCACAGACTGACAATTGTTTGTTTATTGTAAGACATCAATTTTTATTCACGTAAATACATTTTCCTTTCTGGGTCTTACTCTTTAAGTCCACTGTTTTTGTAAATAAAGAGGACAGGCAATTTCTCTCACTATATTAAAATCAAAATGTTAAATGAGGGATTCACTTTTCTGTTTTACAACAATGTTCGGTGCTTTTATGAATGAATAAATGGTTTTGCTGGCTAAAACAATTCTATCTGCCATTAAGAAAATCCCTCATAATGTACTTCCAATGGAAGACAAAATCCACAGTCCTCATTCTCTCTATAGACTTTTTTTCATGGCAGCCATATTGATATGAAATAGGAGGGTAAACACAGGTGTGACCAATGATAATTAAGATCCCATTCCATTTAGTGAGCCAGCATGCACAATGGCAGCATCTTGACCCAGTTCCTGACCTCGTTTTTACCCGACTATTCAATGTCAAAAGGATCTATTGTTGAAGAATCTGCAGAAATTTCTGCATGAAGGGGACAAGGTCAAAAACTAACTTTGAATGCCCATGACCTTTGACCCCTCAGATGACATTGCATTAAAAATCGCATTAACATCCACATTATTGTATGAAGGATACTACATGGGCTCAGGAACACATTAGAAAACAGTTGTTGGTTTGCCGCTGCATCTACAAATGCAAATTAAAACTCATGCAAAGGGAAGCCATATATCAACAAAATCCAGAAACACTCCAGACTTCTCTGGGCTCATCTGAGATGGACTGATGCAAAGTAGAAAAAGTATGTTCTGGTCCGACGAGTCCACATTTCAGATTGTTTTCAGGACCAACCAGACAAAATCTGTGATGGTATAGGGGTGTGTTAATACCCATGGAATCATGGCTAAAAGTGATGCTCTCCTGATATGATGAGTCAAAATGTTTGCTGCAATGCCCCTGGGCATGGAGTAAAAAAAAAAAACTAACTTGCCATGCAAGGGAAATTAATTCATTTAAGTAAATCTTCTTCTGTTACTGAAAGAAATGGACAAAAATACTTGAATAAAAAGGAAAAAAAAGCCAATTCCTGGAAGTGCATGTCACCACACTTACGTACTTGTAAAAATGCAAAAGGTCTAAGTTGTCACATAACAACAGGCGCAACAAAAATCGAATGATCTCAAAGGGAAAGTGTTGGAAATTAATTTTATTATTAATTTCTATATATTTTTAACTGTAACATTATACTTCTTTAACATTATATTTCTATAGAAAATTTGCCTTTAAAAAATTTCTTATAGGATTACCATAATTGTTTCCTGGTGGCCTGTAGTACTTCAAAAACGTGTAATTTAATTGTTGGAAGGTCACTGATAAAATAATAAATGAACAGATAAGAGAATGACCTCCTCCACCTCTGGAAATAGCCGCGGTCTGGCAGACATAGTGATAACTGTCAGAAACACAGCAGCAGTTTTTCTATTCCTGTCCCTGAGTGTTTTTCAGTCACACAGGTCAGCAGAGTGAGGAGCAGAGCACGCGGGCTGACGGACTGAGCTGTCCTCGTGCCAGACTCGTCTTCTTTCCCGCGTTACAAATATTAAATCTGGATATATCTCAGACACTCAGGGTAAGTAAGCTCCTCCTCTTATGTTGCTCAGTATTTAATAAGGCTCACTGAGTTTTTGCACCACAAAGTCTCTTCATTAGCAACATGTAGCTGACTGCGCTTCAGTCCAGCGCGAGAATACTTCTAAACGACTTCCCGTAAAAACCTTCAGAATAAAAGTATGTTTGAGTTACTGTCGCTGCGGGAGTTTAAAGGAACATAAATCAATTAATTAACGGCAAGTATCATAGTAAGTATACTTTAAAACTCAATATGCACCGCTAAACATTAAACGACTTAACTGTCAAGCAGTGCTGAAGAATGTGAAAACATTATGAGGGTCTATCTATAAAGTGTTATTCTTTGTAGACACGTCGTGGCAACTGGCAAACTAAAAACAAAACTACCTTACATGAATGTTTATTTTAGCTTCAGCTGAACGTGAAACATTCCAGTTGTGTGACCGGGCTTCTTTCTCCAGCCATGTTGTCTGGTCAAAACCAATAGTTTTGCTGCTGAAACGAAGGTTTTTCATTTTTAATTTAACCAGGTTAAATACCCAACTGCATGAGAAAAAATGGGAGGACTGTGCAGTTTTGGCTGGTCAAGCTATATCTTCAAACAAATAAGCTAACTCTTTTATGTACAGCTATTAAGTGCATGTTTATACTGTATTAATATGACAGGATGTAAGTATCAGATTATAAACTAAGACAGATATAGTGCTGGCAAAAAATTTAGACTTATATATAATCAGATGGCTGACTAATAACCCAATTTTTTACAAGGTTGCGGTCACAGCATTTGTCAAAATCCAACAGCAGGTTTTTTAATTAATTTAAGTGTTTTGCATGTTATCATGCTGTGGCTTATGAGCAATGATTAAATCCAACACATTTTTCAAAACAGCTAAATCAATGAACTTCAGCCACACTTGAATACCAAAACTATTTAATAGACACCAGTTCCTCCCACAGTTCCATGTGTTGAACCACACAAAAATAACCTTATCATTATCGAGTCCAGTGAGTGCTGTCTGAAAGGCCATATTTTTCCAATTACTTTAACAAAAATAATTGCTCTGGATCCTGTGAACATGAATTAATTTGAACTGCCAGCCGTTCATGTTTACAAGAGAGGCACCCACACTGGAGTCGTCCATGCAAAATCAGGAAGAGTTCGGTTGCAGCTGGGCCGATGTCAGGAGCTATTTACGTTGACATGCCATTCGTCCAGCTAAAAATACACATACACATCCACTGGCCCATTTGAAATGTCATTGCAAACAACCTCGTGTAATCAGTGACTAAACAAGCTGCCGGAGACAAACAGCCAGTGAACTCTTGTTTCAGAGATATGAGCATGATTTTCTGCTATTTTTGAAAGTATGCACATACATTTTTCTTGTAGCTTCTTCGCTGAGTACTGCTGTCATCTGGGACCCGTGCCTGAAATCATCAGGCTCCAGTTAAACATGTCGTCTGCATATGCTGCTGCTATATCAGCCCTCCTTACAACCAACACTTTGAATCCACCCATCAAACCCAGCCGTCACCCCTCTGCAGATACAGCACAGAGTCATAAACCTTCCCCCCTACCCAGCAAAGCAGCCCCTCGCCCTCCAGCCGCACAGATACATCCTCACACTGAGCCTCTGGGATCTTATGATGAGCAGCAGGAGAACCCTGCAGATTATGGCATAGGTAGGCAGCACCCCAACACCAAACTGCAGCACACTGGTTGAGATCTTTTCTTTGATGCAGGTGACTTGTTGTGTTGCAGGTGGTTACTACCGCGTAGAGATTGGAGAAATTTTTGCTGACCGTTACCAAGTGGTCAAAAAATTGGGATGGGGTCATTTCTCGACAGTATGGCTCTGCTGGGATATGGTGTAAGTACATGTTTGATCTTTGCACTTTTCATAAAACATAATAACTTAATGTAGTGATAATATAATGTTGCCTAAACATAACAGTAGCTAACTGACATAATTGTTTGCATGCAGGGAGAGGCGTTTTGTGGCTCTGAAGGTGGTGAAGAGTGCTCAAACATTCACAGAGACGGCACTGGATGAGATCAAACTTCTGAAATGTGTCAGTGTGACCACACTGCTTTGGTTAAGATGTCTACTTAGCAGGCTTTAGTCACTTTAGAGTATTCTTGCGCTACACAAGTCTACTATTTGCTTAGTGTAAGAGTACTTTAAAGAATAATTTAAGTGTCTGGTCTGTGGTCTGTCTCCACTGTGGTGGTTGTGGAACAGCAAGGTTCACTAATAAGCACAACTAATAATGGCAGCATTAAATGCCATTTCTTATGTCAATTAAAAGGGACAGTTCACTGCAACATCAAAAGTACATATTTTTCCTCTTGCCTGTGGTGCTATATAGTTTATGTGTGAGCTGCAGAGTTTTGGAGATACTGGCCATAGCGATGACTGCCATCTGTCCAATAAAATGGAACTAGATGACACATACATTTAAAAACTCAACGACACTGAACTCATGACCTAGTTCTCAAGATAATCCATAGACCTTGTTGTGGACAATTTCATGTAACTATTTAATTTCTACTGAACTACACCCACCTGCTGTATCAACGTGAAGCGGAAAGAGTGCATCTATGGATGAATCGTCACAGCTTAGCCAAGGAGGATGCCATTAAAGGACCAGTGTGTAGGATTTAGTGCCATCTAGTGGTGAGCTTGCAAATTGCAAACATGTTGCCGCATTTTCCCCTTCGATGCGTGCAGGAGAACCTACAGTGGCCACAAAACCTGTGCAGAAAGTGAGAGGCCAAATCTGGAGTCAATATTTGGTTTGTCCATTCAGGGCAGTTTAACTTGGTGGACTTTGTGAAGGAGGACCTGTGCCGATAAATATAAACATCTCATTCTAAAGTAATGAAAAAACACAATTCTTATTTTCAGTGATTATTCACTAATGAAAACATATTTATTTACATATTATATTCCATTTCTGTCATATGCTGCCAAAAAATCCCTGTAAATCTCACACATTGGACCTTTAATGTTTACATACCACGCCATCACTAGCATGAGCCTCCATGTGTAGATGCATACTTCCCAGCTGTGGCTGGTCTCAACAGGTTCTGTGCATTAAGACACTGTGTTAAGAAAGACACAGAAGCCGAGTGCCATATAATCCCATTTTATTCAAGAGAGGGCAGACACCTCTACAGCCAATATCTCAAAAACTGGGCAGCTCACACCAAAATAATCTGTTTGTAGATGGATATGTACCACTAGAGGTAAGAAGAAAAATGTATTTTTGATTTTCCTTTAAACTCTCAAATAAGAGATAGGTTTGTGGGTTATACTTGATATTGAAAGTCTATCATAAGGAGAAGATAGTCTTTCTGAACATTTTGGTGGTTGTATAAGAGACAGGAGGGTGAAATAATGCACTGGTTACACTGTGTGTGTGAGAGAGAAAGACAGGATGGAACATTTGTTGAAAGGAATGAAAAAATGAGTATGTGATAGCACAAACACTGGGATAATATTGTGTTTGGAGCTCTCTGACAGCTCTCAGTCTGGGTAATATTAATACAACACCGCCAGCATCTCTCACTTTGGCTATTAGTTGCCATGTTATTGCATTTTAGGAAGTCATTTTTATCATAGTGTGATTTTGTGTATCATTTTGACACATCTCAATTTTTGTTGATATTGTCATATCTTCTCTATACGACCATCAGGTAAGAGACAGTGACCCCAAAGATCCAAAACGTGAGAGAATCGTGCAGCTCATTGATGACTTCAGAATCAGTGGAGTAAATGGAGAGCGTATCCTTTACAGAGATGTATAGTGCAGTCACCTTCTCTGTGACCTGTGGAGCAGATACTGAATGGCTTTTGTACCAGGTATTGTTCTTGGTAGTGCCTACACAGACAAAGAGATTGTAAAAAGGTCACGATGTGGAGTTCTCTAAAAGGTAGGAGGATGTTATTTCGCATTCTGGCCATCCTGGGAAGGTTTACGGGACCATTACTACAAGACATTCCCTCTAGGTCTACACTGTGTTCCTATAACCTTTGCAGAACCTTTAGTGACATTACAGAAACCTCCAAGGGAACAACCTATACTTCTTTTTGGCCCTATTTAGGTCCTTCCATCATGTTTCTCAGAACGTTTTCAGAACATTTGCTGACATGGTACATGGATGGCTAAAATATAGTATTTCTGATTATTCTGACGGACTTGGTACTCCCAAAGCACGCTAGAAGTCACATGTCAGTAGTAGTTCTTTTATCATTTCTGACCTTATTTTGGATTTTCCATACATTTCCATACATTCTTCATAAACACTTTGGTTCTGTAACGTTAATGTTCTGTAATATTACAAAATGGCAAATGGGCAGGTGCAACATGTTCTGTATTCTAACAAAATGTTATAGTGTTGGTCCTCAAAGAAATATACTCATATGGCCATCAGGGGACCATATGGAAATGTGCCCTTTGTGTCCTAAATCTTCTCTTTGAATGTTAGTTTTACATTCTCCATTTAAGGAACTTTGAACTACAGCACTTTCATAACCAAGAGGATGTTTGAGGAGCGTCTCTAGTGTTCTGTAAAGGTTCGGGACATTCATCACCTTGAGAGAACTTTTAGGAAACATTGCAGGGTGTTTTTGCCTTCTCCAAATATCCAATAAGCTCTAAATAATCACGCTGTACAGAATGAAACAAGGTCCTCAACTGCTCCCCAGATGTGTGCATGGTTCTGGAGGTGCTGGGCCACCAGCTGCTGAGGTGGATCGTCAAATCCAACTACACTGGCCTCCCCCTGCCCTGCGTTAAGAGCATCCTCAAACAGGTGCTGTGCAACCTTTTATTCCATCTTAAACCATCTTCCCCGTCTGTCACCACTGACTGAGCTCTGTTTGTGAACAGATTATCTTCTATTTCTGCTCCTCGCTGACATGGAGTGCGGTGACAGTGACAGTGTTTTTATTCCTTATCACAGGTTCTGCAGGGTTTAGATTACTTGCACACTAAATGCAAGATTATCCACACAGACATCAAGCCAGAAAACATCCTGCTGAGAGTGGACGACGTTTACATCCAGAAACTGGCGGCCAACACCAAGCTGTGGCAGCTGCCAGTGTTCCCTGCTGTCACCAGCTCCCCAGGTTAGTGACGCTGCATTAGCAATCAAGTATAGGTTTAGGTTCAATAATAAAGGAATCTGCGAGCACCAGGCTGATGGAGGTGTTCTTGATTAAATGCAAGAAAAATGTTCTGCTTTTTTCACTCATGTCCGGATTCTGTGCATCACATTCCCCGCTGATGTTTTCACCTCCTGCCAGTGAACAGAAGCTCCAGAGATAAACAGGTGTGAAACCTGAAATTTATTATTCTCTTCATTAATATTTCATTTTTTAAGGACATTTGTTCTTGATCATAATGACATTATGACCTGTGCGTTTCTTCTGTGGCTTCCTAAGACTTTGTCGAGCTTGTTGGGAAAGCTGACGGGGGTTTTCCACACTCTTGGCGAGTGGGTAAGAGAGACGTTGTGTTTTGCTTTTGCACTTGTCCCTCTTAATTGCCTCTTGATGACATCTACACCCTTGAACTCACTGTAGGACATGTGCAGCCATGAAAAGGCAGCATGTGAGGCAGATTACAGTCCCTGATGAACACACTGCTTCTAGCACTCGTCTTCTGTTGATTCTGTTTGATATAATTAAGGTGGAAGAGATTTGAATCCTTAGTCAATGGATACACAATATTGGGCTTTTGCCAGTATCCAATATGCTGATATTTTACAGCTTTTTTTTTGCCAATAGCTGATGGCGATAACCATATATGCACATATTTTTTCCACCTTATTTAAGAGAAAATCAAGTCTTCAAGTCTGCCCCAGCAAATATAAGTTAATGTGTTTAAATGGTTAATGCTGTTATAATATACAATCAGATACGTCAGTAACCTAGCAACCAGATAAAGTTAGGTTGATTCACCTTCTGTCATATTTAGCGTTAGCAGTTATCTGCTCTCTGTTAAATGCTGTACTTAATTTTTCTTCTACTTAAAGCATCATAAATGAGTTTCATCATCTGGCAATATAATATTGACTTAATGTTAGAAACAGTAGCATTGTCAGAGCTGTTCATAAACACACCAGAAAGAAACCAACATTTTGGGTTGGTCCAAGCATCCTGAGCACAGCAAAATAATAGGAAAATACGAAAAGACATGCAGAGAGCTCTTAAGATGGACAGTTAAATTTGTAGTGTTGAAGGAATGAGATGTGACTCCTCCTTGGATGATTGACGCTGAGCAAGTATTGAAAACAGCAATAGACCACAGACATATTCACATTGTGTGCACATAATTAAAGCATCATCTTATCAACCTGTCATATTGGTTGAAATTTTAAGGCCTTTATCAACTGATGTTGGTGATGTGCCAATATTGTTGCGCGGACCTCCATTAATCTACACAGACGTTTATTTTTGATGTTGATATCAGTGTAACCTCACTGTAGTTATGTGAGGAACACGACTAATTTTCACAAATGATTTGAGCAACACGTCTAATTCAAAAAGCAAGCCACAAAGTAGCATGGACCTTTATGTACAGGGAGATCTTGTATTTGCCCTTTAGAGGTTTGGGGGATAAAGTAGATGTCCTCCATACTCATTCTGCTGTACTTTTCCTGCTATCAAACTTTGACCCTAAAGAGACAGAAGAAATCCCCTAACAATATTGTGCAGTTTACAACCTGACTAATATTTTATTTTTTACAACACTTTTCTGGCTCCCCATAAGTGAAAATGAGATGACCAAGGTTTCTACCAAGAATGACTTACTTATTACATACTATATTTTGCTCTGGACAGATCATATATCTCAAAATAAAAAAAGCATTTATCACTATCAGAGTCAGAAGAAATGCTGAAATGGTCCCTGATTGTGTTTTGTGTGGTTACATGTGCTTGTGTTGATCTTCAGCTCAAATTTGCTTGCTTTGCTTGGCATTGTTGTGTCACTAACAGGCTCCTGTAGCTCAGAGGGACAAGTGGGGGATGGAAGTGCTTGTACAAGAGGACACAACTGCAGATTTTGATGTCCTTCCAACAACCAGTGTTGTGGTTTCTGTATATCTTGTTGTTAGCAACCTACTGTTTTACAGGATGCAGAGCAACAGCTTCACAATCTATTATTATGGTACAGTGTTGCCTTTAGATGACATATCTAATTCTGTCCTCTTACACTCAAACAACACATCCTCAGTTATGGTGCAATACTTTAAAAGACATGTTTTCATTTGTCACATGACTATCTGGAGGTCATGTTGAATCCTTTTTTTGCAAGCTTGCTCACATGGTTTTAATTTTTAATTGTTTAATGCACTTTATTTGATAATTAATATAAAACAGTTAAAATGTACACGGTGCCTTGAAGTAACACTGTACCATTATTGATTCCCACCATGACATTTTTGGTGTTGTGTATTTAGCTTCATGTACTGTTCAACCAATGTAAGGCAGGGTGTAAAATGCTACAATTTTATTTTAATTCACAAACAGTGAGCCAGAGACTGCAGCAACACAACAAAAACTGAAAACAAGCAAGTAACACAAATGACCAAACACTGAAATGTGTTGTTTTGAAGAGACTTATGATAGTTGGTTTGATAGATTGTTGATCTTAAGTTTGCTAAAATGTGCTGAAACTCTAACACATTAATTACAGACTGGTCCACAGCAGTACAGTGTTGTCTTAGGGACTTGTGAATAGAGTTCATTTGGAATTTTTTTAGATTTAAATGGCAGAAATTTTGAAACTTGTGAGGCAGTTTATTATTTTTCATTTGTATTGTGCTACTTTTTTTTTTTTTTTTTTTTTTTAGATTTTTTTAATAACTCTTTTTTTCATTCCTTACCATCATGACTCTGTGTTGTTTTAAGGTAATGCACTCTAAAGTGTTCCCTAATAAATAATTCTTGAACATTTTTTAAAATTATGTATACTTGGTCTTTTTTATAGTAGAAAAATCATCATGTGTACCATACAAGGTTAATACATGGATTTTATGTAAACTTTATGTTACAGACAGTATATACAAAGAAAATACAAGACTGTAGGATTTCAGACTATGTAATGAATGTTTCTGTTACCATTAGGGGGCACCAAAGTCATTTTCAGTTTCAATACATAGTAGCTTTAATTTGAATGATTTGTTTGACTTTCATGTTCATCAAGCACTTTGCAGATCAATTGTTTTCTCACCTCTGATTATTTCCCACATCTGATTGCACCCCTACAGTCCAGCAAGATCTCCAAGAGCCCCATTAAGCGACTGACGAGAAAAGACAGGAGTCGACGAGGACAGGAGAATACATCCGACCACAGACAAAAAGACAAACTTCATGTGTCGTTCTCTGATGCCACTGCTCCCCTCACCACCCGCAGCGCCACCTGTCTGTCTAAGATCACAGCTCCTAACATCAAGTTCAGGAGGCACACCCTGCTGTTTGATGACAGACTGGACTCGGCTCCCGTCAGCCAAAGAGACTCCTTCTGCTCGTGGCCGGACCTCAGCACAGACGCTCTTGTCTCTGGCTCTAGATCAGCGCCATCACATCAGACTGCAGACAAAGAGCCGCCTCCACCTACACCATCCTCTCCCCACGGTCAGTCTCATGACATTTGTGTTTTTTCTGAACTACAATGTCAGCAGATTGTTCCTCTTCCAGTGGAAAGCTGATTTTTTGGAGGTTGGGTTGAATGAGGTGCTTATGCATAGTCAGTGTATTACTACCAGGATATGCCAATTGGCATGTCCCCAGTTTTGAGAAGCAGAGAGGAGTACCAGCAGAGAAATGAAGCACTGTACTGCTGTGGACAGGGTAAAAAATCAATATCAATTGAAGTGTACACTATGTTTAGAATATTTTCACCACTTTACCTTGCTTTCAGCCTTTTCGGATGGGAAACCAAGCCAAATATCTCTCTCTCCAAACCAGCTAGACTGCACTGGTGAAAAAAGTCATTTTATCTCACAGAACACAGGAGTTGCTGGTCTGCTGCTGCCTTGATCAGGCAGTGCTGATCCTGTCTACAGCAGTTCAGTGCTGAGCTTCCTACACATTATTCCTACTGCTTCTTGAAACTGGGAGTACCATCTACTGTAGGTGATACACTGATTATGACTACCTACCTCAAACAACACCACAAACATTCAAACTATCCCTTTAATGTTTATAGTTTTGCAAAAATCTGTAGCTTTGTTAGTGTGTCTACTTACTTTACTTACTTACTTTACATAGTATGTTACAGTACTGATAAGCTGGTATCATCAGTGCACTCTGTCTTATCTTCTTAAATGTCACATTCTTTTATATTATGTTATTGTTCAGATATTAACGAATCAGATGTTCTTCTGGATTTGCTGAAACCCCAGAATGCTGATGAAATCCTAATCAAGATTGCTGACTTGGGCAACGCCTGCTGGGTGGTGAGTGCTTATTTAACAAGAAAAAAACACCTGAAAATCTATAAAATAGAGCCAGACTTGATTTTTAGGTCAATATCAATATTAAAGGGTAAAAAAAAAATCAGATATTGATATATAGGCATCAGGGTACTGAGGCAGTAAACCTTCACTGCCATTTGAATTAAAAATAACAATATATTTAAAAAAAACACAAATAAAACAAACTAATTTAATAAAAAAGGTCAATTGTAAATAATGTGTGCAAGCGGCGTATTCTCTCTGTTATGCTGCATACATTCAGTACGTTCAACAGACAAAATAAACTCACAAAGTGTCAACAAATTACCTTCTCACGCTTATTTTCCATTTTAAACAGAAATACAACCGTACAGCTTCTCAATTCAAGTTTCTCTCTTTTGCAGAACTAAGACGAGCTTAATTGGCTTGTTATCTCCTCAGAAAACACATTTAATTCAAACTTGACAGAAAAACAAATATAACTCACAGAAACTGTCTATGTTAGTCTGTCCACTCTTCCAACAATCACCAACTCTTGTTTGGTCAAAATAAATCTTTAATTCACCACATGAAATGAGTGTAAAGAGTCGGACTCTGCAGGCTGTTTTCCTCTCACTCGTCACGCCGCTTAGCTCACACATGGTCAGCTGAGTGGGTGTGTCCTGCGCCACTGGATGAGAGCGCGGTGCAGAGCAGAGGCTGTCACTCTGCAGACGATTACATTAGCAAAATAAAATGACAAATATCGCCCGAAAAGCAATAGGCAATGGATTCAGTCGGACACCGATAGACAATATATTTGTCCAATCGCCCAACCCTAATGTGTATCACACCTGTGAAAATTTGGCTCCAATTACAGGAGAACTGTATGCCAATGTTAGCATTTAGCTCAAAGTACTACTGTGCCCAAGTGTGACATCACCATGGCTGGAGACCCTTAGTCTTGTTACGTTACAACACAAATATGTTTTCAATAGTTTAGTTTTTAAAGTCTTTAAAGGCATGTTTTCATAGAAGCCAAGAACAGCCCTGCTTGCACTTATTTTTTAAATGCCATTACCTGGAGATCCCTCATTAGTTACTTTGTTATTTTGAGATTATGAAGTTTCTTTTCTCACAATAATTTATCTCATTATCTTGAGAAAAGACTGATTTCTCGAGAGAATGAGAAAATTTATCAGGAGACAGCAACTTTTGTTTTCTATTTATGAGTGTGGGATAATTATGGAGATTTCAAAAATGAGTTTGGTTCATGTGATCACAGCTGATTTCAGCCTTGAAGATCACTGTCTTGACTGTAAGGGAACATAATGGAACAGTAAGTCAAGACGTAAACGTGTGGTCTAAGTAAGTAAGTAACTGAGTAAAGTGAAGGAGAGGCAACCATGTTTTGTGTGACAATGGGTTGACAATCTCTTTATCTCAAGATAACAAAACTTTTTTCCTCAAGATAATAGATAAAAAAAAAAATTGCAAGTAAGTCCATTCTCAGCTTCTGTATGTTTTAGTAACATACTAAATTACACATTACATATAATGTTGAGATAATATGCTATAATTTTGGTTATGATAATCACATGCACAAAATTAAAATGAAAAAGTCAGTCGGTTGTACAAAGTTAAAAAGGATGTAGTCAGATTTGCACTGAGCTGATTGAGCACAAAGACACTTTATGTACAGTTTTGTTAATAGTCATAGATGCAGGACATTTAATTGTGGAACATTCAAATCTCATCTCTCTTGACTTTAGCACAAACACTTCACTGAGGACATCCAGACGTGTCAGTATCGCTCTGTGGAGGTTCTGATCGGCGCCGACTATGACACACCGGCTGATATCTGGAGTACCGCCTGCATGGTGAGTCAAGCACCTGTGTAGATGTGTGTGTTTTATTTTTTTTTTTAACATGTTCTTCATGTCTCCTTTCTGAAAGTGTTTCATCCCAGCATTGCTATTTCTGGGTGTGTCACAAGCATATTTTTTTGTCCCTTTATGTGTACCTTAGGCTTTTGAGCTGGCCACAGGGGATTATCTGTTCGACCCCCAGTCAGGAGCCGCATTCTCCCGCGAGGAAGGTTTGTGTTTTTCACTACTGTACATCCCTTTTGTCCTTGATTCAACGAAACGTGCTTATAATAGAATATCTACCCATGTTCTCTCAGATCACATTGCCCACATCATTGAGCTGCTGGGACCCGTTCCATCCCAGTTTGCCCTCTCTGGGAGAAATTCCAAACGATACTTCAATCGTAAAGGTAATGATTACAAATACAGTGATACTTTAGAAATGTCCTCTTACTCATCATGCAGCCAAATTATCTGCATTACCTTCATGAAGTTATATCAAGGGGATAGTTCAGATTTTTTGAAGTGGGGTTTTTGTGAGGTATTTATTCATAGTCAGTGTATTAATTACTGTAGATTGCATTTGGTACGCTCCCCCTCCCTCTCCTGTGTCTCCTCTTCATTGTGACAGTGACATTGTACCGTGTCGCACCACCAAACCTTCATAATGCGCAAGTGCGGAATAAGTTCTGGTTTTATAAGAAAGATGAGAAACGCTGCTGCAAATCATTTATGCAAAACATGTCGGACAGCAGAGAACAGAGACACGAGTCTGACCCACAGAGACGTCATGTCACTGTGAGAGCAAGTAACACTTCACTGTTCCTCCACACTAATCAAAACCACAGCACTCTTCATATGAAACAGAGCACCAGATCATCTTACTGCAAAAATACTATTTTAAATAGTTTTAAAATTTGTTCACAGATTCTTTTTTTTTGTTTTTACAGTTTCTCATTTACACATGAGACTCATAATAAGATGTTAACACCACTGTAACCTTCTCTCTGTCTCTACTGTTACTATATTTAGTAAAAATATCAGGATTTCTTTTTGCAACTAATAGCACTCTACAAATGTAGCATCAGTTGAATCAAAATGTAAAGATTCACACATTGCAGTGTCTTATATTGCATCATATTGTATTGTATCATGACAGAGCTGAATCGTATCAAACTGAATATTTGGCCATTTAAAATTTTCAAAAACACATGGCATCGTTGAACATGTATCGAGATTCATATCAAATCGATCTCAGTCACTGTTGGAAAAAGCTGTCTGACAACAAGGTAAAGCTGCAAAAATATTATAAATATAGTGTACACTTGACCTGATTATGATTTCGTTAGGTGTCTAAAATACATGTTGTAGCTGATCGTGTCCACAGCAGTAAATTACTTAACTATCCCTTAAACGATTTCTTTGCAAAACAGTATTTATAAAAGTAAAGACAAGTGGTTTATCTGTTGAATTCTTCGCCTTTACAGGACAACTGCGACACATCACGAAGTTGAAGCCGTGGAGCTTGTTTGAAATCTTGCTGGATAAGTATGAGTGGCCGCGGGAGGAAGCCGCCCAGTTCAGCTCGTTCCTCCTGACCATGTTGGAGCTGCTGCCAGACAAAAGAGCCACAGCTGCCCAGTGCCTTAAACACCCCTGGATCGCCTCGTAGACACACCAGCTCTGTCTTGTTCAGAGCCCAGTGGACTAGCTGTCTGTTCAGGAGCAGGCTTGGACACATGGAACGTGACATGGGACTCGGACAGCTGTGGGATATACACTGGTTGACTGATGCTGGTATCATGAGCACAGCTTTCATAAATATTTATCAGCCTTTTCCCGGTTGGTTTGCTTGGTCTTTTAGTATTTTAATGGCAGTCACATTCAATTCAGGCACAAAAATGACAAAAGAGACGTTTTGTTTTACAGAAACGTGGCCTTGTGGCATGATCACAAAGTTCTTCCATTTCAATAAACTGACATAGATTGGTTTTATTTTTGTTTCTAAGGAAGGTGAATCAAGAATTCAACCTTGAATAAATGCTTCTTTAAGCACTGAAAGGATAGTGGTAAACCAGACTGATAAGATGGATTTATTCACACAGCACTGAGTCTCAGAAATGTCAACATGAAGGATCACCCTGATCTGATGGTTCACCGCTGGAAAAGGCACCGTATATTTAAACACAACAAACTGAGATAGTAACTTCATTATAGGAACTTTTGCAGAAAAAAGGTGAAAATGTAATCAAAATGGAAATTAGATACTCACCTCTAGGGCTGTATCAAATAGTTTGAGTCTTCAAAGCTTGATTCATAATGTTGACATGTGAGTGCTGCACAGTTGTTGTTGTTTTTTTTTGTTTAATTTTGCATGTCTGTTCATTCTGTTTAAATCCAGTATTTGTGCACAGATGCAGATACAGATTGGGCTACACTTATTTCAGGGGCAAGGCCACTTGGCTTGGTGTTGTCAATTTTTTGAGGGCACAAAGGCCAACTGCCAGGGCAGCAAGGCCATCAAAAACTATGGTTTTCTTTTTCTTTTTCCTAATTTGTTAACGTTAAGTACTGCAGCACTGGATGTCAGTCAGAGGTCAGTCTATATAGTTGTGTCATACCAAATAGTGTGCAACATATATGGAGTTAGTATTTTAAAATAATGAGAAACTTTCTCTAAGTAGTAATTGAATAATAATGAGAAAGTCCCTCAATATTTTGAGACAATAAGATACATAAATACAGAATCTTTTTTCATCACATTGGTGATAATGGTCTTCTATAGAGAGAGACAGTGCATTGGAGGAGACAAGCGTATATAACGCAAATCTAGCTGTTTGTCACTGTTAACATAGACTCCAGTCTGCAGTGTAAACCACAGAATTGTAGAGTAACATCAGGGTTTATGATCAAATAAAGTTTAAATCACATCAACACTTCTGTTCATATTCTCAAGCTCTCTTTCTTGCGCAGGTCCTGAGTGCTCTGTCTCTGCTGTGAATCTGCAACACACTTAAATAACCCTGTGATTCAAGCTGCTGGTTATGTGTGCAGCATTTCACTTGATGAATCTCAGCAACACACACTGGTCTCATACAGCCATACTCACTACTACTATACTCTTAGAAATAAAGGTTAACAAAAGGTTCTTCCTGAAGGGCTGAGGTTCTGCAGAACTGTTTGCTTATGAAGAACTCTTTTTTGGAAAAATGGTTTGTAACTGGATCTTTGTAAGACCAAGGGTTCCATTAAGAATCCTTTTCATACAAAGAACCATTTGTGAAAGAAAGGTTGTTGAAATTTGTGACAACTTTTTCATTATGGGTTCTTTGCACCATAATATTAAAGGGGTTTTGGCAGACGCCCCTGGGGGCCTTCTAGATAAAACCCTTGGAATAAAAAAAGGTTCTCCCCCAGGATGTGTTCTAGATGAAACCACTGGAATATATGCAAAGGTTCTTGGTAGAACTCCTGGGAAGGTTTTTGTTTATACCCTCAGGGGTGGAACGATTCTGGATAGGACCCCCAGAGAGGTTCTGGGTGGAGCCATTACACCATAGAAGGGTTCTTCTTCTTTTCCTCTGGTCCATATGGAGTTCTGGATGAAACCTCACACAGGTGGTTCTGGGTATGATTTCTAGGGCGAACCCACTGAAAGGGATTCGAAGTGGAACCTCTATAAAAGGTTCTGCCAGGATCCAAAAAGGGCTCTCCTATGGGAACAAGCCAAAGAACCCTTTATGGCTCTAGATACCCCTTTATTTCTCAGAGTGTACTCCTGGTTGCAGCAGCACTCACAGTTAACCTGAAGAAATCATTAAATGCCAAACAGGAATGACTCCATTCTGTGTGTGTGCGTGTGTGTGCATATGATGCATTGACTTTAGTGCATTCTTTGCACAATCAGCTGAGCTTCAAGGGGGGTGGGGGTCGGGGGAGGGAGGAGTTAGTCTCATGTAGATGCAGGCACATATGATCGGCAGTTAGAAAACTCACAGGTTTGCCTCCAGCAGCAGCAGCAGCGAGAGGAGGTGGGAAGAGCACAGGGAGCACCGCCTGCCCACACATGTAAGTCTCATTTTACTGTTAGATTTTAACGAGAGAGACTCCTTACAGATCGCATGTGGTGTTTTTTTTTTTTTTTAAATGCCTAACAACAAGTGTTAGTTCCTGTGATGCTCTAGGGGACCGTGGTGATGGTGATACTCCTCAGTCAGACCATGTCCACAGCAAATAATGTGTTATATCTTCATTTATGAGCAAGTGTTGGATATTTTGGTCACATTTATATTCTTTTTTTTTCCCCTGGTTTTTCTTTTATATATTAAAACTTTTTATGGTATGATTTGTAAAGAAGTATAATTCTGGTAATATAGTAAAATGTCTTTACCTACACAATGATAAAATAAGTGTTTATCAAGCTACTGTTCTGCATTCCTGCTTCTGAATCTCCTGGTTGTGCGTACGTTAGGATGGAGCACAAGTAAAGGTTAAAGCCCCAGTTCTCTGCCTTTTGTGACACGGCTCTTAACCCCCAGCCAGTTGCCATGCAACTCAAACTCCAAATCAAAAGGAATTACCTCAACCACCACTGGTCTTTCACAGTTGCATTATAAGTGCAAGGTAATGCTGTTTCTTCCACTGCTTTCCCACAGAAGGAGCCCTTGTTTAGGATTCTGGCTGTGCTTTTCTCCTCCTTTTTTGCTCTGTTTTTCCCAGTGTATCAGATATCTCAACAGACTAATCTCCTCTGAGAGTGAGAAAGCTGCACACAAAGCGCTTTGTTGTGTGTTTACCAGTTGCTTATTGCAGCTGATATTAAATGATATCCTGCAGTGATAGCATCATATTGATGTACGTGTGTGTGTGTGGGTGGGTGTACAGCTTGGACCTGGCAGCAGCAGCTGATAATGAAACCAGGAGCAGTAACAGTATTGTACACTGAATAGTAAACACCCATCTCATTAGCTCCACACAAAAGGAGAGGTGGAGTAGGGGGGAGATATGAGAGTTTTCATTTATCTCATGCAGATGTGTTGTTATTGCGCTGTCCGTCTGGTTCATTTCTCTTCCCATAATGCAGCGGCACCATATAACCATGCTGAATTGATGGTCATGCTCTCTGTCTTGGTTGCAGGATGTGGCTGACTCTTCTTTACAGTTGCACGGGTGGAGCAGCTCTGCTGTATGCTCTGTACAGATGGGTGATTCCCGCTGTTGTGCAGTATCACGGAGGAATGGCACTAATGTGGCACGATGTCATTGTGGAGCGGATGCTGGACACACTGACTCAGTCCACACGTCCTCAGGTGGGCCTTTAATGTACAGTTTTCACCTCTTACAAGAGCAGCACTGACACACTAATGGCCAGTTTGCTGTGATGTGGTTTGCAAGTAGAGGAGACAGAGTGATGATGAGATTTATCTTAACAGAAAGAAGGCCTTTGTAAATTAAAAAAATAAAACTAGTTGAAATAAACTTACCATGTTTAATTGCTCTAATACAATTAAATGGATAGATCACACAAAAATGAAAATTTAGTCATTATCTATTCATCCTCATGCCAATTAAAGGTCAGATTTAGTTTTTTAGTCTATAAAACACTGCTGGAGTTTCACAGGAAAACAATGTTGCAGAATGGTGACCCAGTTTTCAAACGTAAAAAAACAACAGAATAAAGACATAAAATACCTCCATACTGGAGTAATTCAATTCTCCTAGAGCCCGAGCATGCCAAGTTGACTTGAAAGATGTAATTTACACCACATTTTTAGCCTCAATCTTAGTTTTGAGCCACATGCACATGTACACCGTCTGGACTGGGGGTGTGTGGTTTGACAGTGTGCAGATGGCATGTCAGAGCTTTAGGAGACTTGGATTACATCAGATGAGCAGTATGGAGGCTTTTTAGTTTTTTTTTCCTGTTTGAAAACTGGTCACCATTCACTTCTATTATTTTGGAGATTCTGCAACACTGTTTTCCTGTGAAACTCCAGCAGTGTTTTGCAGACTAACAAAATAAACACGAGTATGACTGAATTTTTGGGTGAACTATCTCTTTAAACTGGTCTTAAAAGGGATAGTTCAGATTTTTTTGGGGGGTATTTAGTCCATAGTTGGTGTATTACCTACAGTAGATGGCAGTTGGCACTCCCATATTTTGTAGAAGTAGCGGGAATACCAGTTTAGGAAGCACCATAAAATATCAAAAATCTAATTTCATCATCTGTGTAACTGTGCACTATATTTAGAACATTTTCACAATCTTATCTTGCCATCAGACGGCCCTTTCTGATGAGAAACCACCATTATAGCAGCCTTTAAAGGTGAGGACACAATCTCTACATCACCGGGGGGGATATCATTTTAGCCAAGAACCAGACTGAGAACCAGCAGGGATCTGCTATGGATCTGTATGGACCCTGTCATTGAAACAGTCATTTTTCCCTGCAGAACACATGAGCTGCTGATCTACTACTGTCTGAAGGAGTTAGTTTATTTGTTTTATTGTGTTACTTCATTGAGTTGAAACTAAGCCTTAAAACACTGTCTACAGCCCCACTTAATGATTTATACTGAAACAACACAGGATATAATATTTACTATGCTCAACACCTTTTTTTTGTCAAGACATGAATATAATACTGTGCCGTTAAAAAACTGCACATCACATCACATTTTTCATGACCTCTTGAACCACATTGAGAACGCTGTTGAACTTCATTCCCGCTTCAATGATGTAATCACATCTTTGTTTTTTATCCGGGTTCACTAAGCTTTCCTCTAAGAACACAGGTCAGCTGCAGGTCAGGGATGGATTTAACATGAAACAATAGACCTTTCACAAGCACAACTTCCGTCATGCATTAAAGCTGCATTCTGTTCAGGTGTCCCACTGCCCCACTCTTGTGCATGCTGATTCACTGGGTCACTGTAATGTAACAGAGCCATGGCTATTAGTTTACACCTGAGCTGTGTTTGTTTAACACTGACTGCTGAAGTAGCCGGTCAAAAATAAACAAAAGAAATTAAATTTATCATATTATATTTGTCTGTGAAAGGACCAAGATCATGGATTTCATAGTTTCATGGGTAGATGTACACTGTCATCCACACAGTATTACATGTATGAAGTATACACTATAAAAAGGAAAGTGAGAGAACAAATACAGTGAGAATAGTCACATGGCAGCTATTTGGCTATTTACAGCTCACGTCCAAATGTAACTATAAGGGCCATCAAAGTCTCTTAAAGTTGCTCCCAGGTCACTCCCGCAGGTTCTGACCCGTGAGACTGGGGTTTGAGTCCTGCATGAAGCTGCATTATTGACTTCTAGTCAGTTGCTGGTGTTTTGTTATACTTTTCCTTTTTCAGTCACAGTTTGGTTAGGTTTAGACAACAAAACTGCTTGATTAAGTTTAGGAAAATATCAGTGTTGTCTCTGCCCTGTGCAAATAACATTGTTGGCTACCAGCTTATGTGTGCTTGTCTTTGCCATACTAGCCCTTTATATGCCCAGGTGTCAGAGGTATGAAGTAACTTAGTACAACTACTTTGTTAGTTCTTCATACTTAAGTAGATTTCTTTTTAGGGATCTGTACTTTACTTGAGTATTTCTCTGACAACTTATTACTTCTATTCCGTGCATTTGAACTCAAATATCTGTACTTTATACTATATTTGCGTCATTGCATGCCACCTTCCCAACATCAAGACTGACTTCAGGCTAAATAAATTGAACAATAACACATAGAAACGACGATTTCTTGGTACGCCCATTACTGCATATCATGCATGACAGATGTAACAAGACAAAAAGGACAAGACAGTAAAGACCTCATAAGGCAAAAAAGACCTAGCAAGATGAAAAAGGTAGAACAAGACAAAAAAGATGTAATCACACAAAAAAGAATTACAGGATGGAAAAGACCTAACAAGACAAAAAAATGTAATAAGATACATAACATTAACATTGTAGGCAAAGTTTCTTCCAGCCAACACCCAGGCATTTTAACACTTCATAAGGAACTAAATTTACAATAAATATTCATCAATATCATTGTCAATTACAGCACATTCACACTGATATTTGCATTTATTCTGATTGGCAGGCTGAAGTTTGGCAGTATACTGAGGTGAAACTCTGTAAATAGAAGAATCAGATGCAAATTGTCCATGATAACTGGTGGATCAAAACTAACAGGAAAATGAGGGAGCCAGTCGTGTCTGGTCTGTACATGCACACAAAGTCCTGAGAGGAGGTCGGGCAGGTGAAAACATCTATGTGGGCGTATCATTGGTGGGGAGGGACTGTTGACATTGAGAGGGTGGTAACACCTCTTAAAATCAAGAAGGTCTCATGAGTCACAACCCCCTGTGAAGCTTTGGTGACTCCTAATCGGGGTCAGGACCCCCAGGTCTGGAACCAGCTGTCAAATGCTGACTGTTACTTTGGTCAGCAGAAGTGAGAATATGTGTACTTTTGCATAATTTTTGATCCGGACCTTGGTTTTGAGGCTCATGTTAAAAGTGTGGTCCAGTCTTGCTTTTATCTGCTCAAAGATAAGGTCTTTCTTGTCCTCTACTGATTTGCACAAAATTATTCACACTTTTATTTTTTCTAGATTAGATTACTGCAATGCACTGTATGCTGGGATCAACCTGAGCTCCATCCATCGTCTCCAACTAGTTCAAAATGCTGCTGCTCGAATTTTAACAGGCACAAAAAATTTTGGACACATTTCTCTGGTGCTAGCCAACCTACACTGGCTCCCAGTTTTATTTCCTATTGATTTTACAATTCTTCTGCTAACTTTTAAAGCTTTAAACGGTCTTGCTCCAAATTTTGACCTTCTGATCCCTTATGTGCCTCAGCGGTCACTGAGGTCTATGGATGCAGCTCTCCTGGTTGTCCCCAGATCCTGGCTCGTGTCCAAAGGTGACCGGGCATTTGCTGTCAGAGCCCCACAGCTTTGGAACAGTCTCCCCATCGAAATTAGACAGGCTACTTCATTAGCTTCTTTTAAATCTTTGCTGAAAAGCTTCCTTTATAGGAAAAGCTTTTGCAAACTGCTAATCCAAGTCATTTGGTTTTTCCCTCACTGCTCTGGCTTGGTTAAATTTTTTATTTATTTTTTTAAACCAATTTTTATCTCTGTACTTGTGATGTGATTTTACCTTATGCATTTTTACCTCATTGTGCTTTTATGGTGTGTTGCTTTACTTGCTGTTTCTTTCTTTGTCTCGGCTGTTCATATTATTTTTATTTTTTCTGTACAGCACTTTGTAACCTTGTTAAGAAAAGTGCTATATAAATAGTTTATTATTATTATTATTATTATACACGGTATTACTGCTCTTTAATTCTCCTATTCTGTTGAATCTTTAAGAAAATCCTAATAAAAATAATTTGAAGAATGAGGACAGACACCAACAAATGAGAACTGTCACTTAAATGAACACAAGTTCTTTTATGCATGTTTTTAATCAACTATGAAAGCATGAGCATGATGAGTGAGTAATTAATGAAGGTTTCCTCTATTACAAAGTGGTACTGTCTTTACACCCTCTTCAGAGGCTCCTGAGTGCAGTACAGAAGAATGCCACCAGAGGGGACCCACGCAGCGTGGTCAAAGCCATCGATCAGTTCTGCAGACACAAGGAGTGGGCCATGAATGTGGGGGATGAGAAAGGTCCTGATTTCTCATTATAATAAATTACTTTGTGCTTTCATGTGTAAAATCATTTCCTTACTCGACCCCGCTGTATGGTTTAGTGTCTGCTTTGTTTCCCCACAGGCTGCATTCTGGACTCAGTGGTGTCTGAGGTGAACCCAGCCACTGTGTTGGAGCTGGGAACCTACTGTGGCTACTCCACGGTTCGGATCGCCAACCTGCTCCCCCCTCACGCAAAACTCATCACCCTTGAATTTAACCCAGAATATGCCGTGATTGCTCGTCAAGTCATTGCTTGGGCAGGAGTAGAGGAGAAGGTAAAGACACGTGTCTCCACACAAACTGGAAAACAGTGATTTATTGATAGTGTGTACAGATCAGGAGACATCAGAGAACCTTGACAGATGAGTAAGCCAATAACAACAACAGCAAAAAAAACAGGAATGTACAGACAGTGCATTGAAAATAATACATCTAATGACCCCACGACAGACCACAGAGCCTTGCAGTTATCATTTGCAAACAATCAGGTCCCAAGTAGGTCATGAAAGGTCTCCAGACTTTATGAAAAAACTGAAAAGGTTCTTCTCTTAATTAAAAGCTGAGTGTTTCTAGAGGCACAAACACACTGCTTACCCACTGTATGATGCTGGGGGTTCCTCAACACACCCACTTGAATAAAATGCATCTTTTAGCACAGAAACAAAGGATTTTCAGGAGTTTTAGTGGATTTTATGGAATATTTGGGGAATTATGCATACCAAGAATGCATGATAAAGGAGACATGTTTACTGTTTGACCAAGTTTATCACTTATTTCTTCAAGAGCAGCTTTCCAGATCTTGTAGATATACTGTATATACATTCTAATAAATAGTGAAAATATGTGCCTTCTTTACTCTTGCACTTACTACACAACTTCAACATATCTAGATTCATTTTATTGGGTCTAACCGGGGTCATATGTAGCAGTTACCTTAAACTGAAGTTCTGTTTCTTCTTTCTAGGTCCAGTTAGTTGAAGGAGCATCTGGTGACTGGATCCCCAAAATGAAGGAGCAGTTCGGGCTGAAAACATTTGATTTGGTTTTCTTGGATCACTGGAAGGATCGCTACCTTCCTGACACAAAACTGATGGAGGCAAGTCTGTTACGCTCATTTTCTAGTGATCAAACTCTGGATTTTTGCAACATTATACCCAGAGAGACACAGTAATATTGGCAGGTCATCGGTATTAGCCAATAACTACTTCAAGTCATGTCATAATTTATTTATATAGTGCAATATCACAATTTTCCTTTACAATCTATACAGTGTACGACACTGTCTCTAAAGAAGCAAAATTTAACAGTTGTGTGTCCAAAAATAAGTACTGCAGTACTGAGTGGGATTCCTAGAGGTATATTAAATAAGTTGAAATCCTAGTTAATAACAACTCTATGGTTGACTGACTGCAGAAACACAGCAGGAGTGTAACACACAACATTATAAACTGACAATAACAAGCGATGAGAGTCCTACACTGTAAGTTGATCAGCCATTTGTAACTGTCAGTTATCTGTCAATGTAAAGACTTTTATCCTGAAAATAAAAGCCCGCTGCTCTGAAATAACACACTCTGGTTAGTGACTGCCTGTCTTACTGTCTGCCAGACAACATTAACAAATTGCTCAATTTACTCATTAGACACATCTACTCCTTCTAATACAATATTAATGATTTACAACTCATAAACAGACACTAACTCATTCAGCAAACATTCAGCATTACTTTGAGCTCTAACAAATGTGGGGCAACAGGCAAACAATAACACACATTACAGGCAGGAATCGAAATTTAAAATCATATTCCTTCAACACTACAAATTAAATTGCCCATTTTAAAGGTCCAGTGTTAAAGACTCATGGAGATTTATTAGAAAGTATGATTTTATTATTGTATAATCATATGAAATTAAGAGTTGTGTTGTTTTGGTTACCTTAAAATGAGCTGTTTCTATCTACAGATGCAGCTTGTTCTATTCTACAGTAGCCCAGATAGGACAAACTAAACACTGGCTTTAGATATGGTCTTTCACATTTTGCTGAAGTTTTGTGGCACTGTATGTTCTCCTAAATTCTTGGACGCATGAGATGAGGTATTCTGCAAGGTCACTGCTAGATGCCACTAATTCTTACACACTGGTCCTTTAATCCTCATCATCATCCTGATCACTATGATGACTATTATTTTGCCCAGTGAAAATGCACATTTTGAAAACTGCACTGTACTTTATATCTGAATCTGCCAGCGGGCCATCATGATACGAGTAAGTGTAATTATGTTAATTCCACTACAGGAGAGACTCGATGTTCCCTGCAGTTGGGTGGAAAAAAATACGCTCAGTTGCAACTGGCCAAAATGAGTTAGAAAGTATCAGCAAATTGGATATCAGCAAAAATACAATATCATGTATCCCTAATGACACCCTCTTTGCTTTTTCATCAGGAGTGTGGCCTCCTCAGGAAAGGCAGCGTCCTGCTGGCAGACAATGTCATCTGTCCCGGAACTCCTGACTACCTGGAATACGTCCGCAGCAGCCCCCGATATGAAAGCCAGTACTTCAAATCTCACCTGGAGTACACCAAAGTGGAGGACGGCTTGGAGAAGTCTGTCTTCTTAGGGTAGTTTTTAACAAAAAAGAAAGTCATGTTTTACACAGGTGCTAGTAAACCTCAGACCTCTGTTGGTTTAGGTTCACTGGCAGACTTAAAGGGACAGTTCATCCCAAAATCAAAAATATGTATTTTTCCTCTTATCTGTAGTGTAATTTGTCCATCTAGGTTGTTTTGGTGTGAGTTACAGAGATTTGAAGATAACAGTTGTCGAGATATCTGTCTTCTCTCCACTACAATGGGACTAGATGGGACTCGGCTTGTGGTGCTCAAAGGACCAAAAAAATACTAAAACTCAACAGCATTGTCTCTTTCCAGAAATCATGACCTGTTTACTCAAGGTAATCCCACAGACCTTGTTATGATGGGTTTCATGTAGGAACTACTTTCTTTTTACTGATCTACACCTGCCAACCAATCATCGTGCAGAAGGAACCGTGCATCTACTTTAGAGGAAAGGCTCGTGCTCTGGATGTAAACATTAAAAGTGTGATACTTAGGGTAGGTACTGATCATCACGCCCCCATCACGCTGGAGAAACAGAGAGGAGTCCTGGCACAGAAGCTAAGCAATGCACTGCTTTGGTACAGAGTCAGCAATAAAAGGAAAAAAGTTCCACATTACATTGCTGTCAGACATCCTTTTCTGGTGGGAAACTGCTGTTATATAAGACAAACATCACTCTTTCCAAACCAACCAGACCTTATAGGCTAAAGCAGTAATTTTACCTCACAGAACATGGGAGTTGCTGGTCTACCGCTGCTTCGATCGCTAAGTTTGTTTGTGGAATTGTGCAGCTTTTGTGTTTCAAAAGTGTAGTTCAGATTCATTACAGTCACACAATAACACAATCAAATAAAAAAAAAAAAAAATCAAGGCAGAAGTAAACCAGCAACCCTTGTGTGCTGTTAGGTAAAGATTCTGATTCTGTCCATGGAGTTTGGTTGGTTTGGAGAGAATAATATTTGGCTGGTTAAACAGCAGTTTCCCAATGGAAAAGTCTGTCTGAAATCAAGTAAACATACCCTAAAACTTAAAAATAAAAAAAAAATACATTTTTTTTTTTTTTTTTAGGTGGACCTCACTGAACTGTAACTTTAGCACCAATGAGCTAGAGTGATTTGGTTGGCGGGTGTTAACCAGTAGAAAGAAAATAGTTCCTACATGAAACTGATCACCTGAAACTGTAACCTGTAACCAGATCATAACTTCTGGAAAGAGAAATTACTTTTGAGTTTTTCTTAATGCTTTTTTTTTTTTTTTTTAGCTCACTTATATTTGAGAGAATGCAGACATCACTATGTCTGATATCTCCAAAAATCTGCAGCTGACACTAAAGCTGTCTAGATGGATAAATAGCAGTACAGGTAAGCTTTTGCTTCAGGGGTGAACTTTCTCTTTAAAATCATTTAAATCGTTTTTTCTAATACTAATATAATAAAACAGTGTGTTGACTTGAAATTAAAAGTGACATGTCATGTGAAGGGAAACCAAACAGTTTGCGTTGTGTGTTTCTATTTTTCTGACACCACATGATGGAAGTCTCATACTTGATGCACTCTTTGAGATGTCTGTATTGCTACAGCAGGCGGCAGCAGTGATGCCGTTCAAGCTTCTAATTGACCGATGAAGAGCTGCAAACTGATCCGCCGGGCTGCTTCTCCCAGAGCATCGACTCCAATCAATAATAAATCTAATCCAGCTGCATTCTGTGGTGCAGAAACCTAGTTTGCGCTCTGATATTCCACCATTGTGCCAGTGTTGACAGGTGTGTGAGGAGAGTGTGTGTGTGTGTGTGTGTGTGTGTGTGTGTGTATGTGTGTGTGTGTGGCATGTTAGTGAGAGTATGAATCAAATCGCTGCTCATCTAATCTCTCAAAGTGACAGAGTTCCATCATACTGCAGGGGGGGAGGAGGAGGAGGAGGAGGGAGGAAGGGGGGGAGGGTTGGGCATTTGGTCCAGCTGTGTGTTGGAAAAAAAAAAAAAAAAAGAAATGGGCTAGTCCACCTAGTGCTTTCTTCACAGACGCCTGCATGATAATCCCAATCTGTGGCCATTAGTGCACTGAGAGAACGGGTAAGGAGAGGGTTCAACAGAGAGGGAGGGAGGGGAGTGAGGAGGGGGGAGTGCCTGGACAGAGATGCACGCAGAGGAAAAAGAACGAGAGAGAGGCAGGGAGAGCTTTTAAGGGATTTGGCAGTGATTTGTAGAATCTCACTGCTGTGATGTTGCTCTTTTCCTCCACTTTTTCCCTCATTCTGCCATGATACCACACCCTGACGCCTCAAAAGTCACTCTTTTCATTTTCTCTTTGTAAATCACAACTATTTCTTTTTATTTTTTTTTATTTGAGACCATTGTTTTCCAGTGTGTTGTGCTTATTTTTGAGAGTGCACTGCTGCCGGCCGTCTGAGATGATAGAGGATTTACTTTTGGTGAGGAGAGGAGAGCCTTGCCTCTAGATACACAATAATCACATTTCGGACCATGGATGGAGGCCTGTTTGGAAGAGCTCATGTGACGGAGAAAATCAAGACTGGTCAATGAAGAATGGGAAGGTAAGAGGAGACTTTACATGGAGATGTTTCTCTACTCACAAGCTGCATGTGATGGTGTTTTCAAAAGGGAAAATTGTGTCTGCAACAGTTGTGTGATTTATGCAGCTTTGATTTCTGCAGATTCACATTATGCTCTTATTGATTTTTTTTTATTGAACTTTTAACTAGTTTCCATGAAATCAAACTTTGCAAGGGCAGTACAGAAAAATGTAAAGATTCAGCATCATAATGTGGGTTTAAGAATGCGTTTAAGCCTATTGCGATTTAAAAGAAAGCAAAGCTGTAAGCATGTAACCTGCCTAAATCCATATCAAGTCTGGGCAATCTATTGATATTTTATCAGTATTGTGACATGAGACTGGATATTGCTGTGGATATCGTGACATCATGATACGGTGTAAGTGTTTTTTTTCCAGTTCAGCTTGTTAACTAACAGGACAAACAGCAAATTCAACAGTAGATTCACACAAACCTTTACGAAATCACCATTAAGTGCTGAAATGTTTAATAATCCTCATTATTTTAGTATTTTCTCTGTTTTACATCGCTGCAACTGAACTGTCTTTGAGTTTGAACCAGTGTTTAGACAAGATGCACAATCTGAAAATACTTTGCAACTTATATTTTTATGACTTCTGACTAAACAATTAATAAAAAATCTATATATTAACATGATGAAATAGTTAGTGGTGCAAGAATATTTATAGTAATTACAATTTAAATTAGCTTGTGATATGAGTCACCATATTGTCTTTTGGATATCGTTATATCGTGATATGATATAAATCCCCAAATTCAGCTTGTTAAATAACAGGACAAACAGCAGATTCAACAGCAGATTCACACAAACATTTAAGCAATTACTGTTCAGTGCTGAAATGTTCAGTTGATTAATTGATTAGCAGACCAAGAGCTTATTAACTGATCATTATTCAAGCACTTTCTCTGCTTTACATCACTGCAAACTGGGGTTGAACTACTATTCAGAGAGAATGCATAATTTGAAAACATCACTTTAACAGCTGCAATAGACATTTTTCTTTTTTTTTTTGACATTGTATAAAACAGCTAAAGAATAAATCAAGAAATAATATAGATATTAAGATCATAAAAAAGTAGTGTGAACCTATTCATAATAATACAATTAGGTCTGGGCAACATATAGATATTACGCTGATATCAGATATGTTTTAGATTTGGGATACTGTTATAACATGATATTACATAAGTGTTGTCTTCTCCTGGTTTTAACAGCTGCATTATGGTAAAGTCATGTCATTTTCTGAATTTATCAGTCTGTTCCTGCTGTTCTATTGTTTGTCTTTACCCACTCTGTCATTATATCCACATTACTGATGGTTATTTATCAAAAATCTCATTGTGTTTGTATTTTGTGAAAGTACCAATAGTCATCCCTGCGATATTGTTGCAAAATCAAAATAAATTTATTACATCAGAAATATCATATCATTTTATTTTGCTCACATCGCTCTGCCCAAAGTCATATTAGATATTTGGATTTAATAAACATGATTTTAACACAAGTTACACCATATTATTCTATTGTCTAAGTTTAGCCTGGAAAAATTAAACATATTTACACTCTTGACCATTTATTTATTTATTTTAGTGTCTGTGGGATCTTTTGTTTACTGTGATTTTATCCGTGATCCTCATGCAGATAAAATTAACCTGCTCCAACTTTTGGAGCATGAAATGCTGTGAAGCCTCAGTTGATGTTTTCTGTTTTGCAAAATTTATGGTGTTTTCCATCATGGGCTCTCAGCTCTGCATGATAAAAGCTTCCAATATTCACCCTGTGTCGTCCTGCATACTGACTAAAATCTTCTCAGCTACAGCTTTCTGAAGGTGTATACGTACATATATTGATTATATTTGGTCTTTTTATAAAAAGTATTTTCTCAGTTGGGATGTAATGTAGCAAAACAGACAGAAGATTCAAGTCAAAAAAATTTTAAGTCAGAAAATTTCTCAAAAATATCAGAAATGTTAAAAAAGCTTCTAGCTGGCTCTGTGCTTGTATTCATTCTGTTACCTGATACACGAGGGTATTATTTTAGCATTTACGTCATTCATTGGCGGGTTTACAGTTACAATGTCATGTTGTGCATACAGGCAACAACCAAAGAACCCAAAGAACTGAAAGACAACAAAGACTTGATCCAAAGCATACCAAACCTGTCATGCAAAATCACAGCGAATAAAAGTGTCAAATACACATTCATAATTCTTCATTTTGTCTTGTCACCATTTAAATTTGCATGTTGTATTTAAATATTTTACAATAACAGAGCATCACTGTGACAGATCAAATGAAAAACAGAATATAAAGTGATGTGGTTCAGCACTGTGGGGAAAAAACTGATATATTCAGCTTTAAAACTGAGCTCAAGAAGAACATTGGAGACAAAGAGATCCAAGTATTGCCCTGTAAAAATAAACAAAGCTAAGGTCTGGACTGCCTTAAATTTTTGAGTTGACTGAATTTGAAAAGACAAGTTGAAGTAATTTTGTAATGATTCAAAACAAATAAACTCTATATTAATTCAGTTGTACTTGAGCAAATGTGTTAAATGAACATAAAATGTTCAATTTAACTAACTTCCTCAGTCACATAGATGAATTACAAAGAAATTTGATTTGATTTTACATTTTCTCTGCTTGAGAAGTCAGTTCAAAGAACTTAAAGCTGCAGCTGCTCCTGTTGGAGCCAATGAGTTTATGAAATTAATTTTAAGTGAAAGGGTGTATCGACTGAAATCACTATCCTTTGTCACAGTTCACAATGTTTTCATTAAAACAAGCAACCACAGCTTATCTTAAAGTGTATTAATGACACACAGCTAGTTTTCAATACATATGTTGTCTTCTAAATTTCTATTTTAAAAAAAGGGTCCCGGGAAAGTCTAATATAATGCATGCTGGGAAGTCTGCAAATGCTGATCATGTTTCTTAAAATTAAATTTAATGAGTTGATTGAACTCTGTACAGTACATTCACTCAGCTCATCACTTCAAGTTAAATGACTTCAAGTTAGAAGAACTTGTGTTTATACATTCTGAAGTGTTCTGAAAATTAAAAAAAAAAGTTTAATTAACTTGAATAAATAAATCTTGTATATTTACGTTAAGTTAATGAGAAAAGGTTAGTTGACTCCACTATATTCCGGTATCATTTTTTACAGTGCATGATGATAATTAGACCTTAAAGGCCCCTCTCTGTCTGACTGCCCTCAGGTGTCAAAGGTAGTGGGAGTGGCCTGGTGCTGTCAGTACCTCTATGGTCATCACCATGACAACAGAGGCCTGCTCATCCCCTCAGTGCTCCTGGCCCTGTACACCTTCTAGATACCAAATATGGCTTCAGCTGATGTGGGTGCTGCTGGTGGGTATGGTCCCGGGCTCCTGGGCACAGCAGGGAACCCAACCCCAGTCCATCAAAATCGAGGGTGACATCACCTTGGGCGGCCTGTTCCCCGTGCACTCTCGGGGACCTGCTGGGGTGCCATGCGGGGAGGTCAAGAGAGAAAAGGGGATCCACCGACTGGAGGCCATGCTGTACGCTTTGGACCAGATCAACAGCGACCCGGACCTGCTGCCTAACATCACCCTGGGGGCCCGGATTCTGGACACCTGCTCCAGAGACACCTACGCCCTGGAGCAGTCGCTCACCTTCGTCCAGGCCCTCATCCAGAAGGACACCTCGGATGTGCGCTGCTCAAACGGAGAGCCTCCCATCATCCCCAAACCAGAGAGAGTGGTTGGGGTGATCGGGGCGTCTGGCAGCTCGGTGTCCATCATGGTAGCCAATGTGCTCCGACTGTTTGCGGTGAGTTTTCTTTCACTTCCTGTCCTCATTAAAGGTGCAGCAAGTGAGTCTGGAGGAAGACAGCTGACTGTTGAGATTCAATCCCAGGTTGTCAAATACTGATGTTTTGGGTTGGGTTGATTATTGAGTCTCACAGAGCTGCTGGATGACTTATTTTTGTGGGCCAACCTGGAAGTCTGAATCGCTCTGGTCCCCTTACCAAAAAGCCACTGGGATTTTTCTATTGGACTTCAGATTAGTGCAGAAAATAAGCAAAAGCTCATGAAATTTGCTTACTAACTTTTTAGGACAGTGGTTCAGTCTGAGCCACCAACCCAAAGCGTCAGTATTTGACGACCAGAGAATGAGACTCTATAATTAATGTTCCTTTTGCAGAATCACTTACCCCACCTTTAAACACAGAGGGCAAAATATTTGGGACAGTTCCTCTTTTCAGTAAGTAAGCTGATGAGTGGAATCTAGGTGAAAGCCATTATCCTGTACTGATTTCTCTTTTTTTAATCCATTCACAAAGGAAGACATAGAGGCACATGAGTCGAAACAGTGGTTCCCAACCTGAGAATTGTTTCTAAGATAAGTCTGAGGGGTCCAATGACGATTGAACGGATAGTAAAAATTACACAAAAAAAATCTCTCTTATATTACTGAATACTTGGAGTGTTCTGGTGGTTGAGTGGCTAAGACGTGTATAATGTAATGGCAACATTAACCAGTTTGATTATGCCCAGTAAACAGGAATGTCATCACCTCCTCCTTCTCCTTGTGTTTCCTGTTTCTCCAGTCTGTCATACTATCAAAATAAAAGCAGAAATGACATAAATCTTAACATTTTTTAGGGATGTAACATTATATCAAGATACTGTGAAAAAACAAAACAAAAGTTTTCATACTGTATTTGATTGTGACAAATGCTGCATTTCCACCGCAGTAACTTTCCCCAGGAAATAGAAACCTTTGGAAGAACTCAGTGCATTTCCACAACAGGGAGCAGAGATCAGGCACCAGGGGCGCGTTACTGGGACATCATTTTAGCCCCCGAAAAATCCCTGCTGGTGGGGACATACTGTACCTTCTAAAAGTAGAGGAATTTTGAGTGGTGGGCTTTGCAGTGCTGAACATTTCTGATTGGTCATGCAGCATTTTATTTCAGCCACCATTTTTAAAAAATCTTAATCCCCTCAATGAGAATAAAATCCAGTGGGAACTAGAAACAAAAAATGATGCCAGTCTGTCCCTTTATATGGCATTGTCATTGTTGTATAGTCACAAAATTGCAAAAATTATGTGTTAAGACAGCTTTTGTGTTTTTTATACATTAGCAGACTAATTTGCCCAGTCTTCCCAGTTCTTTAGACTGTGGTGAAAACACAGACAACAATGGACTGGAGGGAACCTTGTAGTACCTTGAAAAGTAATTTTTATTTTCTTTTATAAAAGGACTGCTAGTGACTGCTGCGTTATTTTTGTTTTTCAATTATACATTTATAATTCAAACATTCATGTTAATTTTTGGACTTTGATAAAGAACAAGTCATTATAGTATTATCATCCCTTGATGACACACAGCTTCAGTATATGGGACACATGCTCTACTAGTACTGGGTTACCAGTATATTGTCATTTTAAGTTGGTTAAAACAGTTACAGAGTTAGTTAACAGCTTCAAAACTGAACTGTGACTGTGCCACTATCATTTTGTATGATTAGATTTGAAAATCATTAAGTGATATCAGTGACCCGCTGTGCTCAGAGAGTGTGTCTGAATGCACACAAACTAGCTGAATTTTTTATCTTCTCTTTCATTGAACATGTTCATGTTTGTACTGTAAATGAGCTCACTGCTGCTGCACACAAAGGTTCATTTGAAGTCCACTCTCAGATGATGAATAGGGCCATCATTAAATTTTCACTGTTAGTTCTGGAGCATGAACATGGTTCAGTTCAGTCATAGATTTTATAAATCTAATTAAAAGTACTCCTGACATAACATAATTTAACTGGATACTTAGATTGATAATATTGCACGTATGACTTTATTGCTGCTGTGTAGACCTATTTATCATTCAGTCTATAGTTCAGGCACATATTCAGCACATTTTAAACCCGATATGATTTGGAACAAGTCATTTAAAACGATGAATAATGTGAATGAGTTTCTGTGCTGATGATACTGTAGGTACACATATAACAGGATTTTGAATCCATTGTCATAGGAGGCCTCTGCAGGCTAATCCGTGTTGTTTTTTTAACAGATGATTGACCTCTGATGATTGATTACACTGCTTATAACAATGATGGGACACTGAGTCTGTGTAAATCCCACATTATGCCATGTTCTCATCGACTTACTGACAGCCTGCCAGGAACCTAGAAATACCTAAAAATAAGCACTAGCCTGACTCAAATTGGCCAAATTAGTTTTACATTTAAAAAAAAAAAAAAGATTCTACATAATGCTACACGCTGGTGCATCTTTTATAGTAAGGATGCTGAGTTGAGATCCAAGTAGGGGCTAGCTTGCACACAGGGCAGATGTTAACTACAGAATTATAGATCCCAACCTCCACTAAGCCCCTCTCAGCAGCTCAGGACCCTGGGCTGAAAATAGAGCGTCAGGGCAGCGGGATGACATTGGTTCTAGGATAACAGCAACTTGTAGGCTGGACGGTGTGGAGTAGATTTAGCTAAATGGTGTGTTTCCTCCCACTGTCCATATGTGCTGCTCTCCGGACCGCGGATGCTTCTAGACTGATGTTCACTATACACTGACCATCTGCTCTCAGCCGGAGCAGCGGATCCATCTATCACACATGCAGATATCATATTGACTCCACATCACAGTATTTACATGTACATCATTTCATATAATCAGTAGTCTGTCTCTATTGCAATTTATGAAGGGTATTATATCAGTTTGTATGCAACATTTTCACTTGTTAAATAATAGGATCCTTTAGCTTTAAAAAATGACCATCCAGTGCTGAAATGTTCAGTTGATTCAGTTAGTTGATGAAGAAATCAATAATTGATCATCTTTTATATGGCTGCAAAGTGAACACATCTGGGTTGTGAATTAAGGTTGTCATGCTATCAGATTTTCATGAAACAGTTAGAATGGACAAATAATTCACAGTAACGATATTATCACAATATGTATAGAAAATGAATCTTCAGCTTTGTTTGTTGTGCATTTTGTCTCTTTGTTGGCAAATGATTTACATTTAAAATACAGAACAGAGAGGTGGAGACAACGTCTGTAACTGTAGTTAATTTAAGAGCATACAGTATGCTTAAGAGGTGCTGGATTATTTACACAAAATTATGTGTATAATTAACACAATATCAATATTTCTTCTTTGTTTTTTAAAATCATGTGTGTCATCAATGTCAATGTGCTAAAAAACAAAACAATTATTCAAAATGGACATATTATGAGTGCTAGTATTAGTTATTGTAGGGCATACTTTTTTTTAGTATCATCCATTATTTCAATATACTACACATAGCATCTGAGTCATAGCAACTGTAGACAGTGCAGTGACCCTCAGTTCTGTTGTGATAATAATTGAAATCAGTCCATTAAATACATTAAAGTCCTCCTCCATTCAAAAATATGTGTTTTCCCTTCGTGTTCCTACAGTTGAATATTTGACTTTCACTGTGCAGAATGATTTATGTGCAGAGTTTGAGACAAGTTTTCACATTCATCTGCTCAGAGTGGAAAGTTTGTGCTCACTGAACATTTAATTTAAGGGGGCAGACTTACAGTCATGATTTCATCAGTCAATCCTGGTTCAATGTGCAGCTTACACAAGTGTGATGTAGAAACTTGAAGCTGCCAGTGTACATACACAGAGAAGAGTAGAAAACAGACACGAGAGATTCTTAACGTTTTAATGGGGTAGAAGGTGTTGATGCCTTTTTAAAATATTTTAATGTGGAAATTATACTATTTTTTCCAGCAAAAACACATTAGACACATATTGTTGTTCTAAGCAGACTATATATATATATCGTAATACATGTCTGGAGGAGATCTTTAAACATCTCTGATCAATTTTCTTTCAGTGCACATTTTATACTTTTAATGAACCTTTAATAAATCTTTAATACCATTGATAGCCATTGACCTTGACGATCATAAAAATAAATGCATTATAAAAACACATATACACACATTTAGTTTAATCAGACCTTTAAGTGAGAACTAAACCACAATCATATTTGCCCAGCTTGGATCCTGGAGTATCTTGGACAGTTTCAATCATTAAGGGGGAAGATTTCAGTTGTACAGCTATTTGTTAATTGTTTATTAAATGCTGTTAGTAACCAGTATCCAGGTTTCAGTGGCCAAAAATGCTATTTGCACCCGGGGTGGAATAGCCAACGTGCCTATTTTCACCTGGGTGTATATAGCCTAGCATGACAGGGAGAAACACCCAGGTGTCTGTATCTATCAAAGCTATTTGCACCTGAGGTGTAAATCACCAGATTGGCTGACTATAATCTTTTCCAAAAAACTAACCAAATTATTTTGTTGAGATTTTTCTGCTCTTTGTTATTTGTCTAGCTATTCTAGAGGGAAAGTAAGGTTAATAGCCATTTAGCTGCCATGTGACTATTCCCACCCAGGTGCAAATAGACACTCTTAATTTCTTTCAGCCACAACTAGCAAACTGACATATAATGACTCTTTTGGTTCTGTATTTTCTAAATAAAGTACATACACAGTTACTGATATTTCAGAGCCATGGGTGGGGGTCATCTAGATTCTAACTTATACACACTTTTGTCAGAAAAACATAAAAAAAATTAGTTTATTATTTATTTCATGTCCTATATAAAACTGTAGCACATAGCAGTGTAACAAGAAAGATAAAAACATATCTAAAAAAAAGAAGATCAATAAGTCAGGCAGACTAGACTAACATATTCAATTAAACAACCCATCTGCCCCCACAGTGTCTCTGCTACGCCGAGGGTGGAGGTGGGGGATGGCAGGTTAACAAGGAGGATGTATTTTGGTCACTTTGCTAACAACAGTAATGGCATCCCCCCCCTCATATTGCCTACACTCAACTGTAAGTGGATACTTGTGTTATTGATATGGCTCATTGATTTTACATCATCAATTGGTGCAGATGCTTCCATGGGATTAATTTGGAGAGGATTACGTGTTTTCTTCCTTGTTACAAATTTGTATGCGAACAACTGAATCACCTCACTGGCACTGACACAGACTTCTACAGACACTGTTGTCCTGTGTCACTCAAGAAACTTGTCAAGCAGCGATGGAGAAACTTTTTTTTGGAGAAAGTTGAACCCTGGTTGAGGATGTGGTCTATAACATGGAGGCTGACCAGTAAACTGGAGCTCGATGGGGGCCGACACACAGCAGTGGCCACATGCACGGCTACATGTGGCCATCAGAATTAAATATATTGTATGGCTTACAGCTGAGAAATGCTAGCCTTTTTCTAGTCTCTTGATCTCTGTCTCTCCCTCTGTGCTTAACGTAATTTGACTAAAACCCCTATAATCCTTCCAGATAATCTGTGAAATGGTTCTCTCGCTCCTCTCTCCTTCTCTACCCCTTGTGTCTACCTTTCTCTCCTCGCCTCGCCCAGAGGGCCCGGCGCTAAGCCACGCTGTGGGACCGGCATTAACAGGGTCAGAGTTGAGACTGTCGACATAAACTGTGTCATTAAAGAAGTAGCACACCAGTAAATTAATCTTCTCATCCATTTTTTCCCCAAACAAATGCTTTTACAGCTGTGTTTCCTACCATCTGCATCTCACTGTGACGTTGGAGCCTCGGCACAGACCAGCTCCGGGCAGATCGCGCTGTGAAGTCACCTCAGTTCTGAGAATTACCGAGAACACAGGCTGTTCAAGAGATGAATGCTCACTCTGATAGTCCAATTTTGGGATTTTAATGCACTACATCATGTCAGTTTTAATGTGGGAGGCCTCCATTTAGAGCCTGTTAAGGTTTTGTCTGTGAGTAAGTGGTGCATCATCCTCTAATATGCTTCACTGCCTCTCCTCGTCATTCTTTTTTACCTTTGGTATATTGGCCTAATAATCAGTACTGCTCATGTTTTCCACTTGACCCAACCCTTTCGTAACCGCTGACCCATCCCTGTGTCTCAGATCCCGCAGATCAGCTACGCCTCCACTGCCCCAGAGCTGAGCGACAACAGCCGCTACGAGTTCTTCTCCCGTGTGGTGCCTCCCGACTCCTACCAGGCTCAGGCCATGGTGGACATAGTCAAAGCCATGGGCTGGAACTACGTCTCCACGCTGGCCTCTGAGGGCAACTACGGAGAGAGCGGCGTGGACGCCTTCCTCCAGATATCCAGAGAAGCAGGTTGTGTGTCTGTGGCTGTACGATTGAGAACTCACTGCTGTGACAAAAAGGGGATTACTCATTATCAAGCTGTGTTGTTCTGACTCATTAAAAGACTAAAATAGGAAACAAAAATCCTTTAATACAAGAAGAAACAGGGCAAACAGAAGTCAGCACTTCATGCAGGTTTAAAAGCTCAAATGATGTTACTAGAGTTCAGATTTCATGTCATTAAAACTCTTCTACAAATTAAGATACCAGTACCAAGACCAGTACCCTTAAAGTGACACCAGTACCAATGGAGTACTTCATTTCTTTCTAGATCTAGGCACCAAAAGGATTGAATGCAGGTATAGTTTGGCTGGAGAAGTTTCTATACTACTTGGTACTGGGTTATTTCAATTGATATTTTAAAGGTATTGAGTAGTGATACTCAGCCCTAATCATTGCCAATGCTGCACAGTTGACTTCTATACCTGCATGTCATTTTTAGGCACACTAGTGACACACACTGTTGAATGGATTTCCATTAAATCTTGTGTACATTAATGATGTACATTAATGGCTTTAGTGAGCCCTTGACTTACACCCTAGTGCCAGCATGAAGTTGACATGTATAGCTGGGAGTGAAATACCTCGATAAGTACTTGAGGAACTACCAATTAATTTGGTAGCCTACCAACTTTAGTTAAAGGCCTAGTGTGTTAGATTTACAAGGATCAATTGGCAGAAATATGTTTTCATTAGCGTATAATCACCTAAAAAATTTAAATGTTTGTGATTTTGTACCTCAGAAGAGGGCGAGGATTCTCTTCCACACACCAATGATGGAGTATATAAATCTAGATAGAGTATTGCTGCTCAGTCTTGCTTCCTAATTTTTCACTGTGGTCACTTGTGGTGTTCCTGCAGCCCAAAAAGCATTTTACCCATAAGCTATCATTACAAACAAGAGCTCTGTAAGACTGATGGTAACTCGAACTGCAAACAAGGTCTGTTATAACTATTTGCATTATGAATTTTTGATCCATGCAGTTTTATTTGTAAAACTTTCAGAGAGTTGAGAAAAGTTATTTAAAAATCTGTGACATCACTGCAATGTAAAGTCTATGGGGCCAGTGGGAACTCGCAGGAGGTGGCAGCTGGAGAAACACCACTGCACATTCTCAGTGGGCCACATACTGTGGAAAGCTAGCATTTGCTCCAGAAGGGCAATTCTCATTTGACTGAATGGGCACCATCTTTGCCTTCTGTATCTAGTTTATTATAATACATCTATGAGTCCGTTATGTCTCTACAGTAGCCAAGAATGGACAAACCAAACACTCATTCTAGAGAGGATCGTTCATGTTTTTTGCAGCCCCCTTAGGTTCTCCTTCATGCTTGGTAGGGGAGGGTGAGAGGTGTTTGCAATCTGCAAGCTCCCCGGATGCCACTAAATCCTACACACTGGTCTCTTAACTCAAAACTCTGATTTTATACAATATTTCGTAGGGATGTCCCGATCCCTTCACGTGATCGGAAATCTGGGCCGATCATGTGATTTTCAAATGATCGGAATCGGGTGGACATTATCGGATTTAACCTTACAAAACAACAAGCATGGCCATGTTCAAGTTTTAAATTCATCCTGAGGTACAAAGAGATTGTCAAATGGAATGACAATGGCTTAGTTTTAATTTTAATAAGTTCCACAACATCAATATTCATTGTTGCACAGACAGAAACAACACCGTAAACGTCACAATTTATGGCAGGCAGGGAATTCAGACAGCATAAGAGTAGTGAGCTGGTAGTTAGTAGGCTAACGCAGGGCAAACATGTCACCTTGGGACAGCGAAAATGTCTGCAGTTTGGAGGTATTTTAAACTGGACAGCGAAGGCAGTGCAACAGCCACTTGTAATGTGTGCAAACTGGGCATTTCATGTGGTGGGAATGTGGATATGTTCTCTTTTTTTCTTCTTATTAATGCATTGCTGAAGTATCGGATCGGGACTCAGTATCGGCAGATACTCAAAATCAAATGACTCGGACTCGGAATCGGAATCGGGGGCAAAAAAATGTGATCAGGACATCCCTAATATTTTGGTTTATAACATGCTCATCACCTCCAGCTGTATTTGTGTTTAGTACTACTTAGTACTAAATGCTAGCATGCCAACATGCTAAATTAAGACGAACATGGTGAGATTAGACGTAGCCATGCGCTTATACAGTGAAAATACAATTAACATACATCATACCGATTCTGATCTTCTGATCAGCTGGCAGAGTTTCCATGAATTCCTGATAATGGACCCCTACTAACTAGTTTCAACGGTCTGTTTCTAAATCAAATGAGTAACCATAGCAACAGGGATACAGTCAAAACCTCTGCTTACAATTTAGTGCAACACGTAAACAAGTTAATATCTTGTTAGGCAACTATTCTGGCCTCCACACTGCAGCTCCTGATAAACACCTCAGTGGGCATTATCCCCTACATGTCACACCCGCATCCACACACTGAAACATGGACACCAAGAATTTTGCGTGATGTCTAACTTTATTTCTTACTGTTCGGTAGTTTGATTGATATGATTGGTAACCTGTACCTTCTGCCTCTACTTCTTACTGTGCCTCTTCTCTTTATGAAGGATGTGGGTTGGATCATGGGTATTCGTAAGGCCCTGCTTCCTCACTGTCACCTCAAATATCTCCTGGAGAGAAGATGGGCTCAGCGTGCCAATTATTTTTCTAGCCCTTCTGATCAGATTTTGGAGTTGAGATCTGAGTTTGACGGACAGGTTTCCAAACCATGTTGTGATGCCATAACAAATAATAGATAAAGTGACTGCCCTGTTGGACAGTACCATAATGCTTTTATTTACTCCATGGACCCTGAGCCTTCTCAATAAAAAATGGCTGATTCATGAACAGACATAGTCTACTTAGTGAGCCCACTGTAACTGAGAATCAAAATCAATACCTAAGTACTGGTATATCCTGCTCAAATCTCTCCCCATCCATTAAAAACTGGGCTGTGAACTTTGAAAATTGAAAATTATACCTGTTTAACATCTCTATATTAGCACTGTCATTATGAGCATGTTAACACTAATGTACATATCTCAAAGTTGCTTGCTTGGTTGTAGAAACTTAATTTTCTATTATTTCTTATAAAGACTCAATGTAATGTTTTGTCTTATACTTGGGTAAGAGAATTATTCAGTCATTTGACATGTTTGCTAGTTTCAGTACTGGCTAGTGGCTTCATCTAGATACAAACAAGATTCTACAGATGTGTTAGCAGCTCAGTGAGGCTGTATTTAGGTGCAGGGCTGGTTTGATCTAAATGCTAATATCTGCAGGCTAACATGCTCACAATGACAAAGCTGACAATAAGCAGGTATAATGTTTATCATGTTAACCATTGATTTAGCCTGTTAGTGTGCTAAGAATGTCATTTACTTTTAACATATTTAGTCATAAACTAAACAATTTTACAAATTGCTGTTTTGACCCCATAGATGTGCTAGATAAAAATTCATGAAAATGAAAAGAGTTTGACCATTTATGTAGTCTGACTCAGCGGATGTAGACTGTGGGTATAAGCCTGCCATTGGAAGCCTGTTTCAGGTCTTTTTCAAATGGGAAACAACAACATTCTCCAAGCTAGCAATCTAGCTATCTAATGTTAGCTTACTGTCAGAACTAACCCTAACCCCACATAGAAATGTTCCACCAAAACAAGCCCCCCGCCTCCAAGACTATTTTGCAGGAGCACTATCACTGTATCTTGGGTTTATCGTCAAGATGATTGTGATTGGTTTACTGAAGGCAGGATAGGTGTGGATGCTCCAACTACCTAGATGGCTAACTAGCAACTTCAGTTAGTATCACTAGCGCCACATAACTAAGCCTATTATTAACAAACCTAAAACTTTCATTTAAAAGTAATGCTACTCCTTGGTCAACATTTTGTTTGGGAAGTCCAACATGTTTCTCCTTGATCACCAGCATACAATAAAATTTGGTATAGATTATGCTGGCTATGCAAGACTACCATTTACCCTAAAGGGAAACATGAATATCTATGATAATGTAATTATATTTACATGCCATATTGACCTTTTTGTAATCTATACACAAAGGTCAAATTTTTAAGGTTTCAGTTATATTGATTACTAGAAGTAATATATGCAGAATTATTTCACTGTACAGTGAGGGGTGAAAACAGGGAAGCACAACAATGCCAACATATTTTCACTGTCTCTGTCACAGGGGGGCTATGTATCGCACAGTCCATAAAGATTCCCAGAGAGCCCAGACCAGGGGAGTTTGATAAGGTCATCAAGAGACTGATGGAGACCTCTAATGCTCGTGGGGTCATCATTTTTGCCAACGAGGACGACATAAAGTGAGTCAAGCTCTGTTGCACATCACATCAGAGAAAGAAATCAGCAAGATGATAAAATGTGGACAAGAATATGGCCACTAGCAGAGGAAATAAAGTTTGATAAAGTATTTATAACCTGTTTTCTTTCAGACGGGTATTGGAGGCTGCCAAAAAGGCCAACCTGACAGGCCACTTCCTGTTTGTTGGCTCTGACAGCTGGGGGGCTAAAAACTCCCCCATCCAAGACCAGGAGGATGTGGCTGAGGGTGCTGTCACCATCCTGCCCAAAAGAGCCTCTATTGATGGTCGGTAACATTTATTTAATCAAATATTCAAACGGTGTGTGACATGACGTTGATAGATGAGTCTAATACCAGTGCAACAAATAAAGGAAATTAATGATGTTTGATAAGCTTGCTAGCAATATTTCCTTTGGTAAATTGAGCCATATTTCATTGTGCAAAAATTTGATTTTTTTGCTGATTTTACCACAGTATCATTATTAATATGCTGATATCGATCTGGGTGCTGTGGATTCAAATTATGCGTGACATTTTCATGAAATTAAATTAAGTCTGCTTTGTTAAACAATTCAGGGTTTGATCAGTACTTCACTTCAAGATCTCTAGAAAACAACAGGAGAAACATCTGGTTTGCTGAATTCTGGGAGGACGACTTCAAGTGCAAACTAACCCGCCCTGGTATAAAGTATGAAGCTGGAAGAAGGAAATGCACAGGTAAACAGGCTACAGTTAAATGTACAGGGATGACATTTTGATTTCCCCTAGTTCTGTGTTCGTGAGCAGTTTCATCTTTTCATCTTTGATGCTTTTGACCCTGCCAGGTGACGAAAGAATCAGTCGAGACTCTCAGTACGAACAGGAGGGCAAAGTACAGTTTGTGATTGATGCTGTGTATGCCATGGCTCACGCCTTGCACAGCATGCACCTGGACCTGTGTCCTGGCTCCATGGGTGTCTGTGAGAAGATGGACCCTGTGGAAGGACGGATGCTCCTGCAATACATACGCTCAGTCAACTTCAATGGTGAGCTTTTGACTTTCAATCTGCATTTTCCCCCTTTCTTGTGCAATGTGTGTTGATTTACATTTAAAAAAAAAGCTTCATTTCTTTGATCAAACTGGCTATGAAACCTTAAGTGATGGAAGATTTATGCTGGCAAAACCTTTGCATTCCCTCTGATGCTCCCCATCACTGCAGAAGGTTTGAAAAGAAGCAAATTTTAAAAAGAAAACAGTAGATGGGAGGTCAGCTTGACGTCGGGAAGCCTTGAGATGTTTCTGCTAATGTACCTAGCTACAGAACACAGCACATTTCTTCAAAGCACGTCCCCTCCCTAGGGCTGCCTCCTCGCTCTTCCTTATATACAACGCTCCCGCTTTTCATCCTCGTCTTTCATAAAAAACTCACAGTTTGGAAAAAGAAAAAAAAAGGGTTCTATGAAAGCATCCTATTTACTGCTCTCGTCTTGCTGGATGACCTTGGCTTGTATGGGGGATTTTCTGATTGAGCGCCTGCAGGGACCCGAGAGGAACATTCAATCACGTTAGGGCAACAGAGCAAAGTGCACTGAAAGACTGTACGCGTGGAGGAGAGCCTTCACTAAAGAGCATCCTGCACTCAGCTTTCACATGATTGCACAAGATTGAAGAAAGCAAACACAAACTGTATTCACCAGCATGTGGGTGTTTTCTCCACCACTAAAGATGGGGAGTGCATGTCTCCAGCTTCGACGCCTTGAATTCTTCATCCCCTCTGACTAACATCTTTGCTTTTTTGATAGCGTGCAGGCCATTAAAACTCTGTCTCTGTCAAACAGGCAGCGCAGGAACTGGAGTGATGTTCAACGAGAATGGAGACGCTCCTGGGCGCTACGACATCTTCCAGTACCAGCTGTCTAATGTCAGCAACCCTGGGTACAAGGTCATCGGCCAGTGGACAAACCACCTCCGACTCAATGTAAATATTTTTTGGTCCATTTGAGGTACTACTTGAGCTTCTGTTACTGTTTCTTCAAGCTGGACATTTTGAGAAGACTGATACCACTCTAATGTTTGTAGGCCAGTTATGTAGCTTCAGCCAGTTAGTTTAGCGTCAACACCTCTAAGGCTCTGTTGTGTCTTGTTTGTTCAATCCATAGAAAAACCAAAGTATAAAAACATCACAACGTGGTTTTTCTTAGGGTTATGTGCCAGACTATTTCCTGGCCTGGTGCAATAACTTACTAGAAATTAACAAGAGCCAGCTAGTGGTTTGCTGAGGTATGTCTGTTGTCAAAACATGCGTCTGAGAATACAATAAGAATGGGGCTCGCACCATTTCCAGCTGTGTATTGCTCTATGAAACAGTTGCAGTTTGGTAAGGTTTAGGCACAAAAACTACTTGGTTAGGTTCAGTTTTGGTAGGATTAGGGACCAAAACGACTTGGTTAAGTTTAGGCACCAAAAATGCTTCAGTTGGTTTAGAAAAATATTATGTGAAGGACAAATATAGTACAAATGGCGACAAAGTCCATGTCAGGAGGATTATGGGCATGCATTGGTCAAACACAGGACTTTCATTTCCCATGTGAAGCAAAATTATTTTTTACAAAAAAAACAAATTCTTTCTCTTTTCCACCATTCTTAAATATCTCGCTATTACCACGGAAAATGGAAAAACAAATCTACCGTGTATAGAATCAATCATTGTGATATTTGTGTACTAATTAGGTGGTGTTAACATGCTTTTTGCCCTGGAAGATGGCTACAACCATAGCCCAGTTTCTTTGTTTCCAGTCTTTATGCTAAGCTAAGATAACCAGATGCTAGCTCTAGCTACATAGTTAGCTTACACACATGGCAATTATATTGATCTTCTCAGCCTGCTTGCGGCAAGCAAAAATTTTCCCAAAATGTTGAACTATTGCCAATAAATTCCTATTTATGAGCTTCCTCTTCCCTTAGGTTGTGGTTCCTCCATAGCCAGGCAGACACTGTGTGTTTGTATTAATGTTTTACATTGTGTCAACTTATACTGTATATTTTAAAGGCCTCTCTGCACAGCTAGAACCTGCAATTTTGATGCTCACTCTGTATGGGTCAAGTGACTGGCCATGACATGGTGCTCACACTAAATGTAAACATGGAGCCACCTGTTGGTTTTATCCATTGACAAATGCAATAAAGTTTATTCAACTATGATGACCACATCCTCAACAATGTTGACAAAAAGACAGAAAGGTGCCATTCATTTTACTATAAAGTGCAAAGCAGAAACACAGATGGCTGAGAGATGCAGACTTTGGTCTGTTTGTTCTGCCATGAAAAGCAAAGCTCACTATGTTTATGGTGATCTTTTGATAGAAGCTGATACTTGAACTGCAGTATATCCTGAATGTACAAATGACAGATTGTTGGTCATTCTGGCAATTAATCTGGTGTTGTGACTCGATGAAATGACAAACAATCTTGCAGAAATTTGGCCTGATTCTACAGTTAGTCTTGGGCGACCAATTTGTGGCTAAAATCTGGCTTCCTATGGCTGGTGCTTACTATATGTCTAGTGTAGTAAGACAGTATTTTTATGTTTGTACTTCCACCCTAGTCGGAGGAGATGCAGTGGTCAGGTGGTGACCGTAAGATCCCTGAGTCTGTGTGCAGTTTCCCCTGCGAGCCTGGAGAAAGGAAAAAGATGGTGAAGGGTGTTCCCTGCTGCTGGCACTGCGAGCTCTGCGATGGCTACCAGTACCTGCTGGATGAGTTCTCCTGCGACATGTGCCCTTTCGACATGAGGCCCTTGAAGAACCGCACGGGCTGCCGGCCCACGCCCATCATCAAGCTGGAGTGGAGCTCACCCTGGGCCATCATCCCCGTCTTCTTGGCCATCCTGGGCATCCTGGCAACCACCGGAGTCATCGTCACCTTCATCCGCTTCAATGACACACCAATCGTTCGGGCCTCCGGCAGAGAGCTGAGCTATGTGTTGCTGACGGGCATCTTCCTCATCTACCTCATCACCTTCCTCATGATAGCCGAGCCGAGCGTTGCCGTGTGCGCCTTTCGCAGGCTGCTGCTGGGTCTCGGCATGTGCATCAGCTACTCCGCCATGCTCACCAAGACCAACCGGATTTACCGCATCTTCGAACAGGGCAAGAAGTCGGTCACACCCCCAAAATTCATCAGTCCCACCTCTCAGCTGATCATCACCTTTATACTCATCTCAGTGCAGGTACACATGTAGAAGCTTCTTTCACACACCTCACCTTGATCCTTTGTAGCGCTCTAACCAACGCTCCTTTCTCTGCAGCTACTCGGGGTGTTCATCTGGTTCGGAGTGATGCCACCCCACACCATCATCGACTACGAGGAGCAGAAGCCCCCGAACCCTGAGTTTGCCCGTGGAGTCCTCAAGTGTGACATGTCCGACCTGTCCCTCATCCTGTGTCTGAGCTACAGTATCGTACTGATGATCACCTGCACTGTGTACGCCATCAAGAGCAGAGGAGTCCCTGAGACATTCAACGAGGCCAAACCCATCGGCTTCACCATGTACACCACCTGCATCATCTGGCTGGCCTTTGTCCCCATCTTCTTTGGCACAGCGCAGTCCACGGAGAAGGTGGGAAGTTTAACATTTTCATAGGTATTACTGGTCACCTCTCCTAGGATTGGAGGTACTTGCACGTTACTTGAATACTTAAGTTTTATGTTGCTTTAAAGTCCACAGACTGAACTCCCTAACAAAGCTGTCAAAAGTATTGATACTTCAATACTCTTTTTGCAGGTTCTTTTTTCAAAACTTAAAAAAAAGGATCTCAATTTGTGTTCCTAGGATATTTTTTTTTCTTTTTGGCACAGTATCAAAAGATGTATTGAATATTGTTTATTGCAATAGAAACAATTATCAAGTAATATAATAAAACACTCTTGCAGGGGGTACTGTGCCACCTGAGAGCCTGGTTCTGCTCAAGGTTTCTGCTTCTTAAAATTAAGTTTCTCCTTAGTGCTTGCCCTTGGTAGGAACTGATGGTCTCTGCAAATAATACTATAAAGAGTATCATCTAGACACACTTTTCATGAAAAGTGAAACACAGCTACTAAAAAGAAAATTTAAGACATACTGTGCAAGATGTCTATAAAACAATATATAGGTTCATATAAAAATAATTCTCCCCCATCTTGACTTATGGTGTCTGACTGACTGCCTGTATTTTCTTATTGTCTTTCTTTATTCTTATTTGCCGTGTTTGGGACGTTTCTGTGCATAAGCCTTTGAGCAGTGGTGTTTAGCCTCCAGCTAATACAACATCCAAGTTGTGAGGTCAATGGTTTCATCGCATTCTCCATCTCTTTCTCCTGCTCTCAGTCTGAGAGAGCTGCAGAGAGAGATACGCACACACACACACACACACACACACACACACACACACACACACACACACACACACACACACACACACACAGGTAGAGCAGACTGACGACATGGTGACAGGCTGTATTCACACAAAATCCAGTGTTGTACAGAGGTGCTAATTTGTGCTTTTGAATGCAGCTGCTGTGAATTCACTGCTTGGTCCTCGTTGACACATCTCTCTCACTTAATTCACTCTATAGCTCTCGTGCTATAAATATACGTGCTGTTGTCTCGCTATCTCTCGTTTGTTGAGCTGGGGAAGAAGAGTAAACTTTGAACGGTGTATTTACATACAGCAACTGATAAATCCTTCATATTCTACTTAGATATAAGTAGAATATATTCATATGTGTATATATGTGTGTATACACATAGACACACACATATGTATATATAGATCGATTAATTTTAGTTTAGTTTGGTGTACAATTAAATATTAAATTAATATCAGTACATTAATTTCAGTGCAGTCATGTGTGAGTCTCTTTACTGTAGATAATTAGGCCTAATTAATCAATGGGAGTATTTTAAGTAATCCTGGAAATGAAAATTATGCAACACACAGTAACAAAAACTCATAGTAAGAGAGTAAAATGAGTCCCTTGGATGTTCAAAGAGAAATCTGATCTGAAATTTGTTGCCTGTCATATCGTATTTACTTCCTGCTGTACTCACAGGACATCCTGCCTCCACTGTACTCAGGGTTTAATTTAGCTTGTGGGCTATTTCTGCCGTCATAAAAGTACGAGACTGTTGGGGCAATATTTGAATAACAGAGATATGCTTTGACTAATAGAGAGCTGCATTATGAATCAGTCAGGCTGAAACAATTAAAGCCCGAGGTGCTTTCAAAGTCTTTTCACCTCCTCCGAATGGAAATGAAGTGAATTAAGAAAAGGGAGGGAGGTAGGGAGGGAAAAAGAGGTCAGATGAGCTGAGGGACGGTAGGGACCCCTCGACGACAAATTCAGCCATCCCATACAATTAATCATCACTTAGAGAAAGAGCTAAATATAGAAGGTAACTTTTGTCTGGCTCATTGAGACAGTAGCTGTTATCCTCCCATCATGCGTGTGACTGTGTGTAGGAGGACGGTGATTTACCTGCTTGATGTCTGTATTTACATATGGAAGAACCACGCACCGCGCCTGAGCCAGCCTTTCTGCTCGCCTCGGGCCAGGTTGCATGAATACAATCCACTCTGCTCTCATAAATCACCACAGCTCCTTTTAGAGATGGAGAGGTCACTGAGAGGAACCGATAAAAAAGAAACTATACTGTGTGGACATCAGCCTGTGAGATACCACGGTGTCCTGCTGCTGAGGATAGTGTACAATTTATGACTTATTTATGGCACAAATATATCTTATTTATGGCACATATGTCTTGATTTATTTATGACCTGTACAGTTTGCCTGAATAATGAGTTCATAATTCATTGGAGGCAGATCTCAGGAGGAGTCACTTCTCATTATTACCGTCGGATTTGCAACAACAGGAGGAAGAACAGTGAGGTGTAGATGTGGTCAAAGCCCATAAATAGACTCTTCTTTCCTGACTACATATACCAGGTCATAAATCATTCATCAGAGGGAAAAACACTGCCTGCTGTGCTTTGAGATGAAAATTGTAAAGACTTTGCATTGTGACAACCTATGAGATGACATATTGAGTATTTTCTTGAACCTATGCAGGATGATGTAATCAATTATTAACTGCACACTGATGGATAGCTCATAGAATTCTGAGGGATGAATCAATAATTTGCTCAATAACTGTGTATGTGTGGGGATTTTCAGTGGCAGACTCAGGGTGTCTGTCTACAAACACCATCTGTGCGTGGTTGAGCATTGGAGCAGTGAAAGACGCATTTATGGTGAAACAGATCCAACTCCTGGTTTAAATTAAAACTGATTTATAATTTGACTTAAATATTTTAAGATTTAAAGTACAACAACTACTGCACCTCTGTGATAAAAGTACACTGGGAACTACAGTATTTAACAATTTATAGATGCACAGAGAGCAAATCATTTTCTATGGCACTGCATCGTGTTTTCACTGCTGGAATGATACCATGGAGGGCATGTTATCATAATTTGTCCACTGGAAGGACACTCTAGAGGTCACTTTTCAAGATTTTGTCCACTTGAAGTGCACCCTAGAGGGTAACTCATCATGTTTTGTCCACTGGAAGGGCAACATAGAAAGGATTTTATCATAATTTGTCTACTAAAAGACCACCCTAGCGGCCACTTTTGTGTCCACTAGTAGGGAACCCTAAAATGCTATCATAATTCATTCACTGGAAATGCACTCTAGAGCACTGATTCTCAACTTGGGGTCTGGACCCCCCTAAGGGAGGCGGCAAAAATCATAGGGGGTCCCCAAGACTTTGCCTGCTCTGAGATTAGATTTGCACATTAACAAAAAACACAATTCATACAGAAGTCTGTGTATATTCTGTATGAAAAGACAATTGTATTGCAGGTTCTGAAACATTTTTAGCTTTGATATCTGGGTTTTTAACCATTTTTAGTGATGATATCTGGCGTTTTTTTTTTTTTAACAATTTTAAGTGTTGATCACTGGATTCTTGACAGTTTTTAGTATTGATATTTGGGTTTTTAACCATGTTTTGCAATAGTATCTGGGCCCTCATAAATAGTTGGTGACTTAGAAGAACACCTCTGTGGCTTCTCATGTTCTGTGATAATGAATCATTATTATTCTTATGGTAGGGGGGACTCAGCTTTTCTAAGATACATGTAGGGGGGCTCCAAGGAGCACTTTTCAAAATTGTGTCCACTGAAGAGCACTTTATCATGGTTTCTCCACTGGAAGGGCCCCCTAGCGGGCTCTTTATCACCACCATCCACCTGTGGGTATTTTTCTGACCAACCTCATTTCTGTTGCAGATGTTCATCCAGACCACCACCCTGACAGTGTCCATGAGCCTGAGCGCCACCGTGTCCCTGGGCATGCTCTACATCCCCAAGGTCTACGTCATCATCTTCCACCCGGAGCAGAACGTCCAGAAGAGAAAGCGCAGCTTCAAAGCCGTGGTGCAGGCGGCCACCGTGTCCACGCACCTGTCCCAGAAGTCCAATGACAAACAGAACGGAGAGTCCAAGATTGAGCCGGACAGATCACAGTGAAACAAATGAAATGTTTTCATCATCTACTGCCACAAGCCCACACTGAGACGGCTGATGATGAGTGAAAGATCAGCATTTTACTTTAGTTTTGGCTGGATTCTTCTTTTCTCCCCTTTAACTATGGATTGAAACACCAGCAAAGACGCTCCTGGATGTTGTTTCTCTTCACATCTTATTTAGAAAACTCAAATCTACTAAACCTGGAATGAAGCACAAAAGGAAACATCCAATGAACTACTTAGAACTGCAATGGACTGCAACATGGAGGAGATTTTCTTCTTTTTGTAACAACATCCACATATACACCTCGACATACTTGACAAAGAGGTATTGTTAGTTTTAACTTTCCCTGGGAAATGCTGTTTAGGAAAAAAATTAAGTTAAATGGCGACCTTTGCCCTACAGGAAGATGTACATGTATGTGGAATCCCTTGGGGCCAATGAAGCATTGTGTACTGGCTCCAAAAGCACTGCATGGATTGTGTGTTGTATGTGTCCATGAATGTTTTAAAATATGTTTGTAAGGGGTATTGTGACGTTTTCTTCTGATTGCACTGGAAGGAACTAGCTTTTAAAAATGCACCAACATGTCCTGTTACTATTTCTGATCAAACCCCCTGGGAAAGTAATAATTAATCACTTACTATAAATCACACAGCAGAATCATTTAATGTCCAGTCACTAATGCAACAAAGCATTTTATTTAAATCAAGTGTTATGTATGAAATCATGATGGTACAAGCTGGTTTTCATTGTAGAAACGGAAATCCATGAGTGCAAACAGGATACAAATGATTGTGAGCAGGATATTTATGTTCTACTAGGTACTTTTACTCCACAGTGAAAAACAATGTTTGGCATTTCCCCATATTGTTTGTCACATCAAGTGATCTCCATGACGGAACGGCCTGTAGAGCAACACGCCAAAATCATGGACAAGCTGCTGTTACGTTCATGCATGGGAACTTGTCAGAACGCTTCACGTCATCAGTTGTATTTGATATTTTGTGCCATGATGAAGGTCCTCGGTTACTACGAGCTCTCATTTCTGCAAACATTGTAAGTCATTTAAACAGATAGTTCAGATTATTTTAAAGCGGAGCGGTATGATGTACTTATCCACATTCAGTTTATTACCTACAGTAGATAAAAGGTCAGCATGTCCCCAGTCTGGAGAAGCAGAGAGGGGTACCAGTGTAGGTAACCAAGCAATGTAAACCTGTGGACACGGTCAGCAGAAAAGCATATTTTAGCCACCTAAACAGAACAAATATCATTTTGAAGCTATAATATGTAACGTTTCCACATTAAAATGTCTAACAACACTACACATTATATATTTTGTTGAGTTGTGTACTTACATCATCCCAAACGTTTCCAACTCGGGTCAAACGTAAACAAATACATCATTTATTCAAGGTAACAGTGCGTTTCCTGTAAGGTGGTACTTGCTCAAAGTTCCAGGAAAATATGGGATACATCAGAGTGAGGAAGCAACCTGGCGAATGTGACTACATGTAACATTAATACAATTTTATTATAATGTCATCCATGAACACGATACCTGCCTAAGTCATGTCAGATATATTTTCATCAGCTGTGGTGGTTGTTATTGCTTTAATGTAAGAGACCCCCATAAGCAGCAGAATTTACATATTTTGCTTTTGAATGTACACTACATTTAGAATATTTTCACCAGATTACCATCAGACAGCCTTTTCTCAACAGGAAACCACTGTTATACATAAGCCAAATATCACTCTGTCCTCACCAACCAAACTCCATGAATGAAATTGGTAACTTTACCTTGCAGGACATGGGAGTAGGTGGTCTACTACTGCCTCAACTGGTTAGTTTGGATGTGTTGTTGTTTGACTTTGGTGAATCCGAACAAATCTTTTAAAACACCAAAGTCACACAATAATATAAACATGCCGACAGACTGAGGCAGCAGCAGACCAGTGAGTTAAAATGATTTATTTTAGCCACCAGTTTGGTTGGTTTGCAGCAAGCAATATCTGGCGATTTGTAGGTAATACACCTCATACAGCCCCACTTCAAAAAATCCAAACTATCCTTTTAACAACACTCCCTTATCTGCCAGTATATGATTTGCAGTGTGCTTTTTGTTACTTGATCATGATGTACAACTCAGGTTTTACTGAAGGCGTTTTAAAAGATGTTTTTTTTTTTTTTCTTGAGGATTTCCTTCTGTACTGGCGCAGCCTTTTCAGTACCAATGGATTCAGCAGTCACCACGTGCAGTGCATTTCCCCCTCACAGGTCAGGGGGGCTGTGAGAGTCATATCCTCATGTAAGAAAACACTGTTTGTACTGCCCTCTGCTGGAGAGCACACCTCAGTGAAATGTTAATGTGAATAAAAGCACAGTCAAGAGGGAATTGTTTGTAGACCCCACACAAACCTTAATAAAAAAAAATATTGTTTATTATTCGAGTTGGTTTACATCTGACAAGACCATTAAAAAATAAAACTACCTACAGTATATCCACATGTAGGTGTTTCAGGCGACGGGTTTTAAATTAGTGTAAAAAACACGATGTATTTTCAGAGCATAGAGAACAGATGCAGCACCGATCATCAGTGGCATCTGAATGGTCCACAGATAAGTCGGTTTGTCTCGCACACACATACAGACACCCACAAACAACAACTAGAGAATGTTGCTCAGCACACAATATCCACATAAATGTTCAAGCCATCACTTAAAAAAAAAAGTACAGCAGGTTTGTGGAAGTCACCAGAAACTAAGCATCTTGGTCAGTCACTGCTTTTGTCCTGTTTGGTGCCAACAGCAGAATTACTGCCAGGCTGGTTCTCTCTGCCAGAGCAGCACCAACATGCTACGTCACACGCAGCATCCTGACCTCTGAGAGGTCAGTGTTTACTCGAGGAAGTTGTCCAGAGTCAGGCAAGGTGTGATCTTGGTTGGAGGCCTGGTCACCTTTTTCCTTTTAGCTTTCATCAGTGGGCGAATCTCTGATAGAGGAGACTGGAATGGAGGAGTTAGTTAAGGAAGGATGCAGCTTACACACTGATTTTTTTCTGTCCTAATCATTTTCTGACATGAATGCTTGCTGATGAATTTTTACTTTGTTCATGTTTCTTTCCTGACACCTAAAACTGTCTAAAACTAATATAAATCAAAAAACTTTTTAATTTAAAACTCCATTATTTTTTCAGTGGAAGAAGGTAAAAGCACAACACTGACATATCATCACTTCATTAAGTTGTTTGCAAATGTTTGTTAGCAAATATTTGCACATCCAGAGCAACAACAGCATCAGTCATGTTTCTAGTCACCTGACAGATGTATGCAACTGTCATCATAAATTATAAAGAAAAGCTCAAATTTAAGAAGATGGAAAGAGGAAATTGTTTTTACATTTGCTTGGAAAATCAAGAATCCATTATCAAAATAGATGCCAATTAATTTTCTCTAGATGGACTAATCGATTGACTAAATGTTGCAGCTCTATCCAACGTTTAAATTCAAGTTGACCTCTGCAAACCCCTGAGAAAAATTCTTTAAAAAATATCTTAAGCTGCTAAATGCCCCACTGTCTGTCTGCCATTTGGGGCCAGTAGATTTATCAGAGCCAATCTTTAAAAAAAAAAAAGCTTACATAACAATATAAATTAGAGCAGCTTTATATTTAGATGAATATCAGAAAGCACCATAAATAGAAAAATTATTTGATGATATTCAACTAAAAATAAATCCCGACATGGCCTAGATGAGAAGTCAACACCAAAACGATGAGCAGCTCTCAATGATCAGATTAATCATTACATAGTTCAAATCAAGAAACACCTGTTTGACACAAAATCCACATGAAAGAAAAAAGGATACAGGTTGGATGAATTTCGTGCGTCCTCCTAAACCATCATAACCAGTTTTCACCTGAAACAAGAAACATTTTCTGTCATCAAACCACTAAAGGGACAAGTGACGTATTAAATTATTAAAGTGTAGCAGATGGTTGTGTTGTACATACGGCTCCGAGCTTCCTCTGAGGGTCCAACATGCCACCAAAAGTCTTCTTTCTGAAGAGGAGGGAGTTCCTCAAAAAAGGATCCACGGATCCGTCCTCATCTCGAGCCTGAGGTAAGACAAAGCGAGCGACTTTTACACCTCAAGCAAAAAAAAAAAAAAAAAAAAAAAAAGCAGACCACGTCGAGTAACACCTACCTTACTTGGACCTGAGCTTTTCTCGTTGCGTTTAGACAACGACAACCTGAAAAATAAAACAGTAACATTTAAAGGCATTTCTACTGAATTCTTTAGCGTCCAAAAAGAAAAAGAAAACGTGCATTCACAAGGTGAGTCACTTTAAACTTACACCGGATGCTCAAGCCGCATCTTCTTGGATGGGACCTGTGTAGGTCTCTTGGACACATCATCTGGTGTAGTGATGTCATAAGTCATGTTGAGGTCGATGTCCTCGCTACCAGCAGGGTGGTGGAGTCGAGGCTGCTTCAGCTCCATTGGGGCCGGGCTGGATGTTGGGCAGAGAAACTTCATGAGTGAACTGCTCATGGTTTATACTTTCATTAAAGACAAGTCAAAGCATGTAGACACCTCTCAAAGACGAGCCGACTGAGGGCTTCATTTGTCCGTGTTGGGGTGCTCAGACTCCTCTGTAGAAACTCCACTTTCTTCTTCAGACTCTGTGGACAGATATACATGCAGGAATCACGATCATGATTTATCTGATATCAAAAATAAAAGCACATTTGGTGGATTTGCCTTACAGAGATCTCTTTATCAGCACTGGCCAGATCATTCTGCAGAGACTTCATCTCCTCTTTGGTCTGAGTCACCTCTACTGAGGCTTTGTGTAACTAAAATGAGAAAAAAAACTTGATTTAGAGATCAAACATTCAAGAACTGATTCTTGTGGGTGTATAGACTTACTAACATAAAGTTACCTTGTTGTTTGAGGTGAGCACTTCTCTCTTCAGCTTCTCACACATGTCATTTGAAGACTTCAGGCTTCCCTTTAGATTATCATACTCTCTGAAAAAGGAGGGGATAAGATAAATGTGCAGTTAATGATGACAGGGAAGCTGCATTCATTAGGACTGAAGCTCTAAACAATGCAGTGTCAAAAAAAAAAACTGTGAAAGGTTCAACAGGTTTTAGGCTCCTTACTTCTTGAGCGAGATGCAGTAGATGGAGAGCTGCTCCACTGCCGACTGGCTGATACCCATATCTGTGATCATGGACTCCACCTCTGCTCTCTGGCCCTGCAACAATACGTCGAGGCTGGGGCCAAACCAGCAGTGTTAGTGCACAGCAAGAGCATGACTTTATTTAAGAACGAAAGAAAGAAGAGACACAGTACCATGCATGGCACATATTTTGATAATTCATCAATACTGTAATACAGGACTTAGTATTAGAAATTCTGATCATGTTATTATTGGTGTTGCATAGCATTAAACTGTCTCATCTGACTCTTTAAGCTGAAATTAACAATGAATCCTTGCTTGTGCACTAAAATTACTATTTTAATAACTATGCACTTCTATAATTTGTATGTAGGATGAAGCATTAACCTTGTTAACTGGTTCATTAGTTGTATGAGGCAGCTGTTTAATACTCCTCTGCCCAGTTCACTGTCAGATTATTAGTTGCCAAAAGGCTGCACAAGTGCCACCTGTCAGATACCCTCAGTTTCTATTTACTTTCATGTACTTCAAATCAATTTTATCATTGCAATTGAATTGTTAAAAAAAGTAACTATGTACTAACTAGTAATGTAACTATGAACCTGTAAGGCTATAAGCTGCTGTACCCTTTTGACTTGGTGTTTACCTGTAATCAAACATCTGCGCATCTGCCATTTCTGGTTTTCATCTGGACATTAGACCTTTTTCACAGTTGCAGAATCGTCAGTATTGTGATCAGTAGCATGGCCTTGCTTAGAAGCGTAAATATGACAGTACATATGTGACTGCAGATACCTTTCAAAGGTTTTCATTTTGGTCCTGAGTCTCCGGGCCTCCTCCTTGGCAGCCTGAACTTCATTCTGCTGCGTCTCCAAGTATGTCATCTGTTTCTATCAGAATTAATATTTACAAATAAATAAAAAGGCATTACAGAGACAATATGAGAAAATGAGCATAAACAATAGAGAACAGACAACTTACTCTGAGGGCAGAACAGAGCATCTCCTTTTCCATAATCTCTTTCCGTACACTGTCCAGATCTCTCTTCTGCTTGTCCACAGTGTCCTTCAAACCGTCCACCATCTTCTGTTTGTCCCGCCAGTCTCTCTCTACAAATCAGTCAAAGAGATGATGAACCGGTGCTGCTGCCTACTTTTAAATAATCAAGCATCACTGTATCACAACATAGATGTTTTTTACCTTTAGAGGTTAAGAGCGCCTTCATTCGATCCAACTCATTCTAGGGAAGATGAAACATACAATGAGGGCAAAAATAACGAGACTCTAAATCAAATCTTGAGGATGTAAAGAAGCACTACCTGTAGCATCTGTCTGGAGTCTTAAGTGTTAGTTGTCAATAGTAAGTTATGAGGAGACTCTTTAGGTAGACATGCTATTTACTCACCACTTGGCAACAGCACAGTTGATTACATGGTAACAGTTTTAGATCCTTTCTCCCTCAGTGCATTTACACTTAAACCACTGACCCCTCTGTGTGATCACAGCCAAATTACTGTGTTTCTCAAAAGGACAGAAACGAACACCACCACACCACCACACCTCCACAGCCCAATAAGCTCTTTAATATCAGAAGATCATACAGATGGGCTGAAAGTTCAAGAAAGCAATCACAACCCCGAAACTCAAACACTAGTAGATAACTTTCTTGCGTTCATATTAAAGAAGGTATAAATGATGCAGTTTGACATGTCAATCACATCATCAATCAGACCATAAAAAAAAAAAAAAATCACAATTGAAAAAAATCCAAAACTAAACCCAAGAATGCCAAAGATGACAATTGATTTGATGAAGAATGTAAAAATTAGACAAAAGTTTATGATTATCAAATCAAAAACACAGAGATCCAGTAAATAGAGACTTGCACCGTCTTTACTCAAACACACTGAAACCCTACAAATGTATGCTCAGAATCAAAAAGGCACAATACACACAAACAACTGACAATAATTGAGGAGTCCATAAACACAAACCAAGTCTGGGAACAATAGAATTTTATCAAGAAATCTAAGTCTGTAGAATTAGCAATGCATTTTGAAACACTCTGAGATTTTTAGGCCAATACCCACTATAAATCAAAATTCTAAAAACAGCAATCAAATATTGGCTTTATCTCAGGAAAAGAGACCCCCACTCCTATCACTACAAAGCCCTGCAATGCCAAGAGCTAAGCAAAGAAAGGAGTCCCCTCACTCAGCTGGTTCTGATACTTAGTTTACGTTCTAACCTTGTTCTGGTTCAAGACAAGTCTGAGAACAAATCATTTAGAGTCAACCAAATTTTAGCACAACAGAAACAAAACTATATCACCGAATGGAATACAGACAAAAGCGTAGAACAAAATGCAGTGCCATCTGGCCCTAAACAGACAGTACATTACATGACCACAGTGACTGACCATAAACAAAGAACTAGGTTTACAAAGTATAGAGTCAGTGAGCAAAGCCTGGCCATCAAGACAGGCAGAAACAAAAAAAAAAAATCATTGCTCCCCAAAGAGAAGCACTTCTGCCAATTGTGCAAATAAGAAAAAGTAGAAACAGATCTGCATTTTCCAACAGAATGCACAAAACTCCAGGCCGTCTGAACTAAATATTTCCCCAAACTTAAACAAAAACACCCTGAATTCAACCACAGAAACAATATAACCAAATTGCCAATCATGCTGGGAGAAGATAGAGAGAGCTGCAGTCTAGCAGCAGAATGTTTTCAACGGCCACACTGTGAGGAACAGTGAGTGACAGTGAATGTGCTTTAGCAACACTATATTTAGTTGTGATAATGCCAATAAAGCCTCTTTGAATTTGAGTTTACACATATTAAGACTGACTTGCCTCTGCTCAAACAAACTCTCTGTAGAAACCCCCAAACCAACACTGACATATTGATCAGATGCTTTATATTTGGTACCTGTAAGCTTTCTGGGTCCACTGAGCTCTCCTCCTCTCCACCAATGTCAAAGAACAGCTTGCTGATAATGTGTCTGGTGCTGACCTACAAACAGAACATAACAGTATTTAAGTTTTTCTTGCATTTGCAGGTTGGTTCAGTCCGGGTTACCATCAGTTTGGTGAAGTAACTGTACCTGTTTTCTACACTGTGGACAGGTCTTTGTTGGGGCTGTCTGAAACCACTGCAGAAGACTGATGAGAGGAGGAAGAAAAACAATTAGCAGCTTAAAACGTCAGAAATGTGAGTGCTGTTTAAGAGCTGGTTTTCTTTAACATGTCACCATTCATAGTGGAAAGTGTGTCCGCAGTGGATAGCAGCAACATCTCTGGAGTGATCGAAGAAGTCGGAGCAAATTGTGCAATATGCTCGGATAGGCATCTTACTATCACAAGGATCGCCCTGTTATGAAGAGTATATAAAAACACATTGTTTGACATTTAAACAGTGTATTTCTCTCAGTATAATTAACCGTTTTCTTGTATGTAACTTTACACTATATACAACTGCTTGACTAACGCTGTAACGTCAGAGTAATCAAACACAGCACGGCGCTAACGCTAGTTAGCTTTAGTTACGTTAGCTGTCCTATAAGTCATCATACTTACAAAGCGAAGACTTTAAGTTACTGCGCAGGTCGTTGTAATGGAATCAAGCATCCCTAATGATGTGTAGAATATGACATTTTTACCAAGTAAAACTGACTTTAACAGACAAACTCGTCGTTAGCTAACACAAACACAATGCTCCATAACTGCTCCGTTTCCCCGCTGTACGTTCAAACGCAAGTCCCACCCCTCACGCTGCATTCAGGTGCTGCTCGTATATGTGGGAACTATTCAAGGCCACGTTTGAAAATTACCTTATGTTGTATTTAATGGAGTTATGTTGAAAAGTTGGCCTTTATTTAAAAGTATTAGTATTTTCAACCCATAAGCTAAAATGCATCAGAGCCAAACAAATATATCATTAGTCTTTTTTCTAGAAATTCATTTTTTGTTATCCTTATTTCTCACACACACACACACACACACACACACACACACACACACACACACACACACACACACACTGTAAAGGGATATCTGAAAGAAAAGAAATCAGTTTGACTGATATTTACATTTTTTACACCAAATAAGTATTTTTGTGGTTAATTCATCCATTTTCAGCCCAAAGAGAATTGATGTTCATGGTTTTCTGTTGTTTCTCAGAGGTAAGACATTCCTACAGGACACTCGTATGTACTTATATACGCATATGTATCATTACTTACATATACTTAATACATTAGAACAGCAATCATGGAGCTGTTAAGTTGTGTGTCTGCTTAACGAGTTTAGTTGTCCCAATTTCCGAAGTGCTATGAATGCACCATCAAGATCAATTGAGGAGCTGAGCTAAATAACATCACAAATTAAGTAATTCAGTAATTAACGTAAAGCCATCACGCTGATTCACAAAAATTTATAAGTTAACCTCCAATTTATCTTTTATTTTACTGGAGCCAAATCGGCCTGTTTACTCTCCCAGAGCCATTCTCTGGTAGAGAACTCCAAGTCCCACAATTCCCATTTCCGCATCCACTAGCAAAAAGAAGTACTTCTGTCTTGTCTCTGCACGTTAGCTAACGATAGTTGCAGTAAATGTGACAAGCGAGTTGTGGAGCCCAACGATCAAATGCAGACAGTTTCTGAAATGAAAGGTAATAATTTAAAATGAATTTTAAATGTCACGAGAGCTCTTTATCAGAATGAAGCCGAACTCAGCTAGCATTAGATAGATATCTGCTAAAGTTAGCTATCAAAGTAGCCTTTGAAGTTCAACATCAGTATATGAGACTGAAGGGTGTGAAACAAGAAAAGAGTCATGACTCATATAAAAGGGAGGGTGTAAACACGAAGGAGGAATGTTATACTGAAACAAGAGTCTCTTATTTTGTCTTCCAGTTCAGTATGAATAGCAGCCCTTGCTTGTAGCAAAAAGAGTGAGACTGAAGTTTCTCAGAAAATTAAAAGGGTTAAAGTCACACCATAAAATGTTAATGACTTGCACACTGGTTGCCATGTCATAGTAACAGTGTATCATAACCAGCTTGATCTACAGTTATAGACTCAGTCATGAAGCTGTTGACCTTTGGTCCCATAGCTTTCTCTCTGTCTGTCCTGCCAGGTGTGTGTCCCTGCCGCAAGTAGCAGTGATGGAGGCCCAGAGGGGGACTGTGTCCTGGGAGAATGGCACTCTGGCTCCTGTGGACCGCCTTCGCTCAGAGAGGGCAGACAGCCCCACACCAGGTCTGGTGGAGGGAACTGAACCAGGTGAGGATGCTCCATATTCAGCACCTTTTGCAGACTGGGCAATATATTGATATTGTGATATGAGAATAAATATTGTTTTACATTTTAGATATTGTTATGTTGTGATATGGCATAACATTCTTTTCCTGGTTTTAAAGGCTGCATTACAGCAAATTCACACATTTTTCTGAACTTACCAGCTGTTCTGTTAATCTGTTAAACACTACATCCACATTACTGATGGATGTAATAAAAAAAATCTCACTGTTAATATTTTGTGTAATCAACAGTCATCCCTATAGTAATGACATAAAATTGTTATATATTGAGGTATTTGATTAAAAATATAGTGACATTTGATTTTGTCCATTATGCTCAGCCCTGACTGGATGTTATTTTCCAGAAAATTTGCATTTTGAGATATAAATAGTTTATCGTGGCATATCCTAAAAATATCAAGATATTATTTTTATGCCATATTGCCCAGCCCTAGACCATAGACAGTCAGACAGACCTACAGCATGACTTAAATCTCATATAATTCTTGATCATCTGAATGGTTGAGATTGGAAAGCTCATAAATACAGAATTTGTTTCGTGTGTGGACTCTTCACTCTGAGGCTTACAAGAAGGCACAACTGATTTAGAATTTGCCCTAGCTGTTTCACACCACCGCTCTACATGCAAATCAACAGGGGTGCAAACTGTGTTGTTGCTTTCTTACTGGCGGCCCAAAAGGTTGTTGCCAACACACTGGGACAAACGGACACAAGCTTTTCCCACAAATAAAAAAAAAAAACCATATTGTTTAACATTTGCTGAATTAACAAGATGCTCAATGTAATTAAGAATTAGTCATAGACAGCCTTGCGCAAAGTTTATAAGTTTCACCTCACTCAGTAACTGTCAAAATTGCGCAATTTTTAAAGGCAGTCTGGGGTTCGTATTATGTTCACAAACATTTGCTGCTTTTCTTGGCAGGTAAGAGAACCCAAACATATACTTTGCAATACAGTGAACCACACAACATACTTACAGGACATCAGTTGAGTAGGTTGTCCTTCAGTGCATACACTTGCATACACACTGCTAAAAGAATGTGGTCACATGCAGCCAGGACCACCTCTGAATCTGTTCTGAGTGATCAGATCTCAAATATGTCCTCACACCTGCACTTAGAGCTGTCCACTTGTAATTGGATCAACAAGGCCGCATGTTAATAACAGGTGTAAACAGGCTGTTTGTCTTTTGTTGCATCAAGTACATCCCAGCAATTAGCCACCATCAATGGGATTTTTTTTTAACCACCATTTGTTCTCTCTTGCTTATTTCAAAGACTGAAGGTCTAGCTGGACATCTTCAGGCTTGGATAAGTGGATGAATTAAACGAATAAATTAAATTTTATTTAGGTGTTATGCCATCCTGTGGCCCACCCCCCATGGGATTATATTACAAATGTTTACAGTACACGGGTATAACGTTTACAGTACACCAGCATCCCTTGTTCAAAGAAACAGCTTCTAGTTGGGCTGGTCATACATCAGTCCATAGATAACTAGAGATAAGTAATAACTCTTATGTGTAAAACGTAATTGATGCATAATTTAACCATTATTATTTCCTCATTTGGCTTCCATTCACAATTTAGGTTCTATGATGATAGAAAAGGACTGTCTTTGCAGTAAGTAAGGAAGCTAAGCCAGCAATGACAGCAATTTTCAATGCATACATAATTGTACCATGACAAAAACATGCTTAAAGCACGAGACTAATACTTTCCTGTAATTTCCCTCATGGGTGAAAAGTGTTCCATGACAAGAGTTCCTACTGACCAGCTGTTACTAAGCAACATTTGGGCACAAAAAACAGAATGACTTGTTCTTGTCAATAAATCATTTTTAAATGAGAAAGTTCTCTATTTGACATTGTTATAACCATGCAAATTTATGGGAAGTACTTGAGAGAGAGAGGGGGCTTACATGGTATGAGTGTGCACATCCTGTTGTGCAAAGACAAGTTGAACATATGATCATAATAATGTGTCTTTTGTAATCTGTATGCCACTTTGTTGGCTGTTTAATGGAAATGTTTTAACGATTAACGAGGTAATTGACAAGGAGCACCTGAATGCATCATCAGATTGGGGCTCTGTAGAATAATTGTAATGATCTCTCTAAATTTATGTGACCTTGACATACCGTCAGTGTAACAAGTAAACGAGAACTGTAATAATACAGACCCTCCTGGCTGAAACTGTGATTTAGTCATGGTGAAAGTATGTCTGCAGCAGCACAGGTCTGTCACATCCAGCTTGAACAGATCCCACACTGACAGGAGAAGTGATCTATCTTTTCCTGGATTTGCTGTACTCAGTCTACTGATAAACATGACATTTTTGCAGTGTTGTCTTGCTGACTCATTATCCGACTTGTCCTATTATTCTCGTACTATATCTTTTTCTGAATTAGATAAACTGTGACCAGTCCGTTAATTTCTGTCACTGAGGTTTATTCTGGACTGCCTGACAACTTTATTGGCCAACACTGGCCCCAGTCCTGAATGGTTCCCATCGAAAAGCTCAGGGAAGTGCGTGTGTGCTGCTCTGCAGAGGTAGGGAAGTTAACCATTAACCGACAGTTTTCATCGCTGAAGTGTTTCCTCTTTTAAAAATGAAAATGTTGTTTGAAAAAATATCACAGCTTTGTGTCAAATTTTGTTTTTGGACAATCTGAAGAAGACGCTGCACTAAAAAATAGTATATATAATGGATATTTCTGCCTTATTGGAAATGTTTGAAGCATCTTTAAAGCTGATGACTAAGTGGTTGGTTTGGCAAATGTACATCTGGTTAACTGCACTACCTCCGTGAAAGAGCAGCACACGGCCGCATCTCTCAGTTTTACTATGAGAACCATTAGTGATGCACGATATATATCAGGGCTGATGATTGGAAATTTACATTATTATTTATTATTTTGGCAATAAAATTTAATCCGATAAATATCAGCTATAATAAAACCTGATTTGACAGATAGAGTCAAAGCATTTCATTTGAATTCTTAGTAGGGCCTGACTGATACTGCATTTTTGGGGCTGATATCAATGTTAGTAAAAAGGCTAAAAATTTGTAAAAAAAAAAAAAAAGTTTTGATATCGATGCATCAGCTGATATGAAAAAAATCGTAAAATCAGAACTGTTCTTTGTTTTTATTGTGATGTCAGAACTTTTTTAAAATATCAGTTTTCTTATCAGCCATGAGACTCAGGTAATTATTGGTAATTGGCACTGGAAGGAAAAAACTCATGTCATGCATCTATAAGGAACCATTGCTCCAGTGGACGAGTCCGTCCTGAACTTGGGTGAGACCAACAGATTCAAAAAACACGACAATAACAGGCCCAACGGGTCTTTATAGTTTTCATAAGCCGAATTATTTATTCCTCACACATGTGTGCATTATACTGACAAACATGTGACAATCGTTTTTTCCTGCATTAATTTCAGGTGCCGGTCAGAAGAGTGCTATGTTCGTCCATGCCCAGTCTTTCGAGGATCTGACTGCTGACGCCGAGGCAGAGGTTAGCAGGGAGGCTGACCTGGACGAATCAGAAGAGCGTGAAGAGGAGCTCAAGGCGCTGGAGGAGCAGCACAGCAACGACATTTCATCAGAGAGCAGGACTAAGGACGAAGACGTGTGCAGCGAGGCGTGGAGGAGCCACAAAAAACATGTGTTTGTCCTGAGCGAGGCCGGAAAGCCGATTTACAGCCGCTACGGCACGGAGGAGGCTCTGTCCAGCACCATGGGGGTGATGATGGCACTGGTATCCTTCGTTGAAGCCGAGAAGAACATCATCCGCTCCATACATGCAGGTCAGAATACACTAAGTCCGGTTCCAAAATGATTAGGACGTTGTGTAAAGTAAAAACAGAATGAATGCAATGATTTGCAAATTCCAAGACACATTCTGCATGAGTTATAACAGTGTGGCTTTGTAGTAAAAGAATTCAGGTACCAGACTGAACTGCCAGCAGTCCAGACCTGCCTCCCATTGAAAGTGTCTGGTACATTATGAAGCACAAAATACGACAACAGAGACCCCGGAGTGTTGAGCACCCGAAGTCATATATCAAGCATGAATGAGAAAAAAAATTCACTTTCAAAACTTCAAAAAATAGTGTCCTCGGTTCTCAAACACTTACTGATTGCATTCTGTTTTTATTTACATGATGTGGTTCATAGCTAAAAATATTCCATGAAATATGTTGGATCCATTTCAACTCTGTCAACATTTTGTGTATCAGATGGCTGTAAAGTGGTTTTCCTCGCCAAGAGCCCTCTGGTCCTGGTGGGCGTGTCTCGGACGTGTCAGTCAGACAGGGAGCTGCTGCGAGAGCTGCAGTACATCTACTACCAGATCGTCAGCCTCCTGACCCTCACCCAGCTTAACCACATCTTCCAGCACAAGCAGAACTACGACCTGCGCCGCTTGCTGGCCGGCTCCGAGTATCTCACTGACAACCTACTGCACCGGCTGGACCGAGACCCCGGCCTGCTGCTCAGCGCCGTCATCTGCCTGCCTCTGGCCAGCTCCGCCAGGGACGTGGTCTCCTCCAGCCTGCAGGCCGCCAAAGCCAAAAACCTGGTGTTCTCCATCCTGCTGGCGGGTGACCGCCTGGTCACTCTGGTGAGGAAAAAGGACCAGTTCCTGCACCACATAGACTTGCACCTGGTCTTCAACCTCGTCGGCTCCTCCTCGTCCTTCAGAGAGGGTGAAGGCTGGACGCCGATCTGTCTGCCAAAGTTCAACACTGCGGGATTCTTCCACGCTCACATTTCCTACCTGGAGCCCGCGTCCGAGCTCTGCCTCATCCTGGTCTCCACCGACCGAGAGGACTTTTTTAACATGTCCGACTGCAAGCAGCGTTTCCTGGAGAGGCTAAGCAAGCGCAGCGCCTACCAGGCCCTGAAGGAGGCGCTGAAATATCCCAGTTACTCTGTGGAGCAGGTCGGCATCCCGGAGCTCAGGCACTTCCTGTACAAATCAAAGAGTTCAGGGCTGTACACCAGGTGGGCATGACATCTGCTGAAACATTTTCAGAATTCATGTCTGTAGTTTTTGTATTCATTTGGTATTAGTTTGGATTATTTGAAGAGAGGCTGTATGAAGTATTTATCCATAATCAGTATATTTACAACAGTAGATGCTGGTCAGCAGGTCCTCGGTTTGTGGAAGGAGAGAGGAGCACCAGCACAGAACCTAAGCAATGTACTGCTCTGGACAGCTTTTTTAGTTATCAGTGTGAGTGTACCCTTTACTTTGCCGTCAGACAGTCTTACCCAACAGGAAACCACAGTTACATAAATTAGATATCACACTCTCCAAACCTACCAAACTCCATAGGTGAACTCAGTCATTTTACCTCGTAGAACACTGGAGTTGCTGCTCTACGGCAGCCCTGATTTGTTAGTTTGTTTGTGTTATTGTGTGACTTTGGTGTTTTAAAAGGATAGTTGGACTTACTGAAGTCACATAATAACATAAAGAAACAGATCAAGGCAGCATTAGAGCAGCAACTCTTGTGTTCAGTGAGGTAAAATTACAAATTTGGCCTTTGGAGTTTGTTTAGTTTGGAGAGAGATATTTGGCTCACATATTGGTGGAAAAAGGCTGTGTGATGCAAAGTAAAGTTGTGAAACTGTTCTAAATACAGCGTACATGTAAACTGTTATGTTTTTTTTTTTTAGGTGAGTCATATTTTAGTGAATAAAATACATTTTGTTTTTGACCCTGTCCACATCAGTGTAGCTTCCGTGCTGGTGCCCCTCACTGCTTTTCCTTCCTGCAAAACCTCTTTTGTGTAGATCTTAAGGTGTTGCACTTGAAAAGATGCTCTTTATTTCTTTTCCTCCAGTCCAGAGTTTCCTGTCGTGTACCAGTCTGATGAAGAGCAGGAGAGGCTTATGGGATTGTACCAGGACCTTCACAGCCGCTTGCATCATCCAACCAGACCTCTCCGCTCCTTCTACCGCTGCAGTGAAACTGAAAACCTGCTGGCATGGGTATGTCTTCTGTTGTGACATGAGATGTTATCAGTCTTTTATAATATTTTACATTTTACTCTGGCTCAGTTTTCACAACACAGTTTCATTTTTACACAACATGAAATTAGGAAGTACATCAAGCACTTTCACAAGTTCACCAAACATCTCATGTACATTGATCATGTTTGTTACTGAATTTTAATCATTATTACATTAAAAAACAAGGTTGCTGTGTTGTCATACAGTAACCACTTCTCATCTGTACACTACCGACTATGATAAAAAAAAACAACTACTTATGCTTGTTTTTTTAAAGGTTTTTGAAAACTCATATAAAGACAAGATCAATAGTGCATCATGAGGGCATTCATAGTGAATTATAATGCATTCATAATGCTTTTTGACTACATTCATTAACATACTGTACATGTGCTTTCTAATACACTATGCTAGCAATCATAAAACATAATAGATCTGATGTGACTTATAATGAATTATAACTCACATTGCATCTAAGATGTTTTTATGTTATAAGTGTATTGAATGCTCTTGACTGGTTATAAACTACAGGTTGACTGATGGGACTTATAATACATTATGACTACGTCTACTCACCTATACACACTTCAACAATCAACTGTAGTAAGGACTCATAGTATGCTATAATAGCACATATTGATGCATCAATACTAATGCATGCGTCAACATAATGAGCCTCATGCAAGAACATAAATTTCTTCCTCTTTTTTTCACACGAAGGGCTCATAAGAACACGCCATGTCAGATTTGACACGCTCGGAACTTCAGAAAACCGTGTAAATTATCCACCTGTGTGTATTTGACTGCACATGTATGAGACTCGTAAATTAGCATAGTTAACACCCCAATAATATCATATACATCTGTGCTTCCTGTTCCATATGTCAGGAAGTGTTCATTCATGAAAATGGCATCAAAGAGAAAAAAACTTTACAAGTTTGGAGTTTAAAGTCCTGCTTTCAGAGATCCATGAAGGAAAATCTGTCATTTTAGCAGTGTCACCAGTGGAATTAAAAGACCTGCTAAAGCGAAGAAATGGGAAAAGTGAGTGCTGTTAATGCCATGTTACCGGAGGGTTGGACTTTCTCTGTGAAATTAAGAAGAAATGTCTCAATATGGGGATTATTTAAGAGAAAGAGACAACTCACCACAGTAAGGGGCGATCAATAACTGCAGCAGGAGGAGAGGGTTAAGGGGAAGTTTTCATCACAGAGACAGAGGACAGAATAAGTGAGGATGTTCTCCTGGACAGAGACTCATAAACCTGCATGTGTAGCTATATGGACAATACACCTGAATGAATGATGAGAGGCTTTGTATGTATATTTGCAGTTATATTATAATTTGAAATGTAGTCAAATAAGATAATGTTGCATTTTCATGCATTTAGAAGAATTTCTGATGCATCATGAGTGATAATTACACAAGATGACCAAATACAGAGAATTACAAGTAAGATTTGTCCATTTTAGGAATGGAACGTTAATGTAAAAGCTATATGATATATTCAAAGTAAGAAAAATGCTAAATATATTTTGTCAGGCTTTATTTTCATCACAGGATGAAAGCAGTTGAGTTTGGGTGTTCTAACAAACCATCAACAACAGCCACTGTAATAATTACACCCATTTCTAATATCCATAAGAACCTTGAACTTATAATTTAATGTAAGTCACATTTATATGCATTATGGATGTTTAGTGTAGTCATAAATCATTATGAATGCATTAAAATTCACTATGAATGGCCCCATTATGCATGATAGACAGTGTTACTGAAAACTGTATTACTGTCCTGTAAATGTAGATAATAGATTCTAGAGTCTGACTTTACAGAAAATCCAACTTTCCTAAAGACAAAATGATGAAATTGTATTGTATAGGTTTTCATTCCAAACATCAAACATTAGGAGTTCAATCACGGGTGTGTTTAATGGTTTAAAATAAAGTAAGCAAGCTACAGGTGTGCTGGAGAGCACATGACATTAAGCCACAATTAAATATGATATTAAAGCACAATTAATACTACTGCAGCATTTACCTTCTTAAATTGCAATCTCCATTTCCACCTCTGCTATACTTCTGAAAGTATGACAGTCGTGCTGAGTTTATTAGCAATTACCTTGTAATACTGCTTACAAGGTTGTTAAAATCAGGAAAACTGCTGAGTGTTTAAAGGTAAGAATTCAGTAAATGTGTCTTTGCATTAAGAGCTTTTACATATCAAAACTCTGTAGTGAAAACTACGCCAAAGCAATACTGTAATACTCATTTAAACAGCTTTGTCACACCTGGTCTCGTTCTACCTCCTTCTCTGCAGGTGACGAGTGGCTTCGAGCTCTACCTCTGCTTCAGTCCGCTGGGGACCAAGTCCTCGGCCGTCTCCGCTGTCAACAAACTGCTGAAGTGGATCAGGAGGGAGGAGGATCGCCTCTTCATCCTGAGCCCTCTCACATACTGAGCCCTCGCTGCCCGCCGACCTCCTGGAACAAAATGCGTCACCCTGAACTCTGACGGCCTGGTGCTAACAAAAGCTGCGGATCAGACAGCAGTCAGTTCAGTGTTAAGAATAATTGTTAAAGCGTTGTTTTTTTTCCTGCTTCTGGGTTCCTCTGATCTGATTCACAGGGTTGTGATGAAATAGATTTAAGCTGTATTTTATCTGCCTAGATTTTTTATACATTTTAAATTTGGATAAACAGAGTGAAGCAGTGACAGCATCATCGATGACACAATAATAACATTAACGGTGGTGTTTGTATGCTGTCCAAGTTGATTATTTTACTGTAACACACCTATTATGCCTCTCAGAATATGAAAATATGCTGTCTTTGTTTTTTAAAATGCTCTCAGCTCAATTCTTAAAGATCAAGAATAAAATTTGAATTCAAAAACTGGAATTTTTCTGACGACCTGCAGTAGAATGTATTCTCTTACTGTCAAAATATTTGTTAGCCACATTCCTGTTGTGTTTTCTCTTTACATGATGACCAACAACTGTAAGAACCATTGTCATTTTACCTCTATGCACTTTCTTTATGCAAAAGGCACTCCAAGAGCAATGTGTTCATACCTGTTTACTGCTGTCACTTGATTGTGTTAACATGTATTGTTGATGTCAGTGTGAAGGAATCTAACTGTAAGTCCATTAATCTTTTGGTGTCCATTAGAATTTTCCTTTAGACATTTCATTTACCGTAATGTGCACATTGATTAAGAAAAGTATTGTGTCATTTTAGCTGCTTGTATCTAATCACAAAGATTAACTGTATTTCATGGGATCCAGCTTTGCTTAAGGAATCCAATGTTGCCACATCTGCCTCCACTAATCATGCCTTAACTAATAGTCATTGTGCAAAGCCAATATAAGGTTGCAACACTGCAGATTTATGGCTGCTGCACAATTACACAGTTATTATATATATGAATAAATGGCTATAAAGAAAACAGACTCCCAGTCAGGTTCTCTGTCTTGATTGACTGTGTGGTGTTTATTTTTTCTGGTCTTTACTTTTATTAATAGACATTTTTTATGTCAGCCATATAAATATGAAGTAGTAGTTTAAACACTTATGTTACCAATGATACTAATTGAGGTCTTGTTTCATTTAGTGTAGTGGAGCCTTTCCAGTGAGCCAAAATGCACAAAAGCAGCACCCTGACTGTGTTTGACCTGAATGCAACTGAGCCTTAAAGGTAGAAACACTGTAACAGCACCAGTGCGAAGTTGGCTCCTCACAGGCAGCACCCTGGAGGTCAAAAATAAATGGAAAATGGAAAGACTGTTATTATTCCACATGACAAATGGGAGACATTAAAATTAGTTTCTTCAGTACTCCTGCTGTTTTGTGAAAGTTATGGGGACACACATCACAGGGAAGTCATACTCACATCTTCTGGGAATGCCCAAAAAATATTGGACACCTTTTGGGCATAATCCCAAAGTATTTTAATCAAAATCAGAAATATTTCTACTTCTTGCAAAACAAGGGTATTACAACTCTATGGCTGCAAATACAACCACCTCCATTAAATCAGTGGAGAAAGAAGGTTATAAGGGTGTGTTACATGTAATCAATAATTGCAAAACTTAATTTAAAAACATGTCTCCATGCTAAAATGAAGGTCATGACAATGTATCTCTCAAGAGTTAGAAATAATTAATGTACTTCGCAAACAATAATTTTACTTTTCCTGACTTACTTGACTGAATTTATTTGTTGTCGGTTTTTGACAGTTTTTTTCTTTTTCTTTTTTCTTAAGATGTTGTCTCTGTTATTGTTATTATTATATATTTTTTAAAAAAAGCAAAAAACATATTGTGCAAAGTTAGCCATTCCTCCCCAGCTCCACGACAGAGGGCAAAGAACATAGACTAATTAGGAGAGGGAGTGCCGGGTGTGAGAACAAAGCAGTGAATCAAAGAAATGAAACATTATTTTCTCCTTCTTTTACAGTGATTAGGCTCTTAAGCACTAATAAACATCCCATTACCTCTGCACAGTGCCAGAGTTTGTGCTGAAGCGATCCTCAGTCTGCTCTGTCTGTGTGTAAAACTCTTTCTGCAGCTCTCAGCAGAGGAGAGACAGAATGCAAAGTAACCACTGGTCGCCGTGGAGTTCTGACCTCACAACCTGCACGCTGTGTTAGCTGGGGGCTACACACCACTGCCAAACAAGTGTCCTGAGTAAAGCAAAACATGGGAAAATACAGAAATGCAGGCAGAAAGCAGAGTCTGCAGATCCAAACACCATCTCACACTTCTGGTGGGTCATAAGTAATTATCAGGGGCATGTCTAGGCTTTTTTTGGCAGGTGTAACCCAAGTGGGGCACTGACTTATGCACACATGCATACATTAATGTACCATCTCTCATATCTACTTTAATTACTAACATGACAGTATGTTATAGTTTGTTATTCCTGTTTCAAACTTGTATTTCAAAACTAAATAGTCAAACTAATCACAGCACATTAAGTCACACCATGCAAATATGATAAAAAGGTTCCACACTTTATTCTCTAAGTCCTCAAAAAGAAATTTTAATTATTATCACTTGTAACACCTGTGTTTACGCTTATATTTCATGCCAAAATGGCTGTAAAAAGGTCTATTTGTTAGCATAATGGTATATTATCTGTATTAAACCGGGTATAACAATACAGTTATTATTATTATTATTTTCTTCACCTTTCTTTCTTTTTCGTGGAATACAATCTAGGAGTGAGTTTTTTTTCCGTGTACCATCATATTTCAGGAGACCACCATAAGATAAAGCAGTACACATGCTGATCTGTTGCCTAAACAGTAAGGAAACTGTCCACTGGTGGCTTTGATGCTGTGTTCTAGTGAGGAACACTGCAGTGGAACATGGGGGAAATGGACAGAAGTTAATATTGAGTTGGTTGTTAGACAGATAACAGGAAGCCGCTGACAGACACGTCTGAAAGTGCCATTCAATTGATGGCATCGTGTGCGTCACCATGACAGACACGTTAACCAATAGGCTGCAGTGTGAGGGTTAATTGGGTCTCTGCTGTGTGTCAGTCTGAGGCTGAGGGGAGGAGCTCAGCTCAGTGAGGAGCACGAGCGCTACTCAAACACCAAACACGCACTCATGACTGGGACTTGAAGTCAAATCCGAAACCAGCACAGTTTACGTCTTTCGGCGGTTTGTGAAGACGGACAGACTTTAACTTTAAGCAGAAATTAATCTTGAATCTGCCTGAGGAGAGACTGCTGTAAAGTCAGACAAGGACCAAACCTGGCAGTGTTTGCTTCCCTGAAGAGGACAGTAACTAACCTGTACAGGTAAGCTTTTCAAAACTCTTACAGCTCCATGTAACACACTTATTTATGAAAAGAACAGAAAAGAAACAGACAGACACTGTTAAAAAGTTGTCAGTTGCTTGTTCAGGTATAATAAACGCTAGGTGAACAACTCCGTAGAAAAATCATACAGTAGGCTACTGTAACAGGTAAATAAAACGTGTTTCTGTGCAACACCTACATAATTTAAAATCAGTCTTAGTGTTTTTAATGAGAGTTTTAATTGTAATAGAAACTTAAAAGCTTGTTGAACCTGTAGGTAATTCTGTGTGCATGTTGTGTAGCTATGTGTGCTGAACACTGATAATATAATTGGGGAATTGTTTCATTTACTTTACCATTTATAATGTGAGACTGATAAAATAGTGTTACAATTCAGATTTATAATTTATAATTTCAGATTATCACTGTAATGATTAGTCAATTAATCGATTAGCCAATCAAAGAAAAATGTGTGCCCATTTCGATAAACAAGTAATCGTTTCAATCTTTTTTGAAGTAAAATGTGAAGCGTTTGCTGGTTCCAGCTTCTTAAATGTAGGGATTTACTACTTTTGTTTGTCATTTATGATAGTAAAAGAAGAGTGTTTGGGTTTCAGATTGTTTAAGGCTTTAGGCTGTGGTAAATTATGATGAGCAATTTTCTTTTTTTTTGACATTTTATATACAAAACGATTACTTGATTAATCATAAAAATAAAGGGCAGATTAAAATAATCGTTAGCTGCTGCCAAAATAATTGGATTAGTTCTCAGTACAGTATATGCAATAGATCACATTACCTGGCTATTTCCATTCCTAAAGCTCACACAGGTGCAAGGTATTTCCCTGTCTAACCTGTCCTGTGCAGCTGGTGGAATCAAATGTTGCATGAGGACTAGAGCCAGAATGAACTGGAACGATTTTTGTTAGAGAAAGAAAAAGAAGCATGCACATGGAGGCGAGATTAAAAACACACAAGCCTACCAAAAGGTAAAAAAGCACAGGGTAAAAATGATGCTGCCCCTGTGCAAGTTTCAGAATTGATTGTTAATTGATTGATTGCTTTTTACAAATAAACTCAAAGTAAACAAACTAGTTTCTTACATGAATAGACATTTCAAAATAAAGCACATAGACTGCAGAGCTGCTGTCTCTCCACACTGGTAGATCCTCATGGTTCTGTACTGGTTTGTGATGCATTTCCTGCCACTGAATCAATACGTGTGTCCTTTGGGTACAATATGTTTTGACTGTCGATTGTTTGGACACAAAGATTGCCTCTTCAGATCCCAGTGGGAATCTGCAGTGATTAATGAAAGAGAGGTGTTCTTTCTTACTCTAATTAACTACCGTCGAGGTTCCTCTGAGCGCAGCACTGATCCAATAAAGCTGTTGCACATTTTAGGCGATGCAATGTGTGCATCCCTTTTGCTGTTGTCAGGCAGGTCTTTGTTGTAAATGAATGACAATAAAGAAATTTGTAGTTGTATATTTGGGCATAGTTTATACTGGTGCACAGATAAAAAAATACATGAGGCAGAAAACAGATGATTGTATAAATTAACACATTGACAGTAAATCAGAATATTACATAATTTTACTTGAAATCTGAATATATATGTTATCAAACACTTGTGACAAAGATGAAGGTAGGATATTTTACAGTTTCACAATAATTTTTAGTGTCCAAATGCTGCCTATGAAACAAACAAACAAAAAATAATAGACTGATAATATAAAATATAGACCAATGTAGCTGTGATTGCCCAATATTGGGCCAATAATATGGGTCGAATGATAAATCGCTCTGGCTCCAACCTTAATATCAATATTTATTAATATTGTGACAATATTGTAGTAATGACTATTGGTGCCTTCACAGAATAACACAATGAGATTTCTGCTAAAAAAAAAAACATTAGTAGTGTTGATATAATGACTAAATCAGTAAGATCAGCTTGAACAGCCTGGTAAGTTCAGAAAATTATATCACTTTACTGTAATGTAGCCTTAAAAACAAGGAAAAGAGATCACTTATACTATATGACAATATAACAATGTCCAAAATCTAGGATAAGTCTCATAGCACAATATCAATATAATATCAGTATATTGCCCAGCCCCGGTTTCATGTTGTCCGAACAGGTTAAGGAAAGCTGGAGTTCTCACTATGGCTGTTAGGGTTATGTGAAGTTAAGCTAAACAATCTGCATGCTGATCGGCCTGTAAATAGCACCATAGTACAATGAATGGAAACTCAATTTCAACCATTTGCTTTATTAACCATGAACATGAAGAAAGTCAATCAGTGCCATTACTATGTATACCCATGTCCCGTAACCTTAACCTCGGCTTCACGTGGAGCTGCAAATGTTAAAATGTAACGTGACGTTAGAGGGATTCTATGAATTATTGATTTAAAGACACTTCAGTTCAAACTTTTCCACTTGACTGACTGCATATTGCAAGAATAAGTTATGTTTTCTTGTAAGAATTTTGGTCAAAGTTTCTCTGCTGCTGAATAAAATAATCAGAATTGATGAAATTCTTTGGCACGAGCAGTGGAGCTGTTTCTTCTTCACCTGCGACTTAAAGAGGCTCATGTCGTCGTTTGACCATCAGTCCGTGCACATCTTTTCCCCTGGAAGGCACGTAGTGGTTGTGACAGGAATGTAAAGTAGAGAGGCCGGGGTACTTGAATACAGACTCACCGTGACGCGTCTAGTTAATAATCCACCCAACAACGTCTGTTCAGGATGAGGACAAGGCTCGGCGTTTGAAACATGGTTCCATTTGGTTGGTTGTTGTTTAGAAACTGATGAAGAAGAGCCAAAGGAAAATGCTGAGATTAATTTGATACATTGGCGCCATTAACTTGTTGTTTTTTTACTCCCTGTTCTCTTGCATAAAAATGTGACTCATAAAGGGATACAAAAAATGATGGGAAGTTGGATTAACCAGAATAAACATGACCAGCCACATATGAATGACTTGTGCAGGAAGTCACAATAAATAGCTTTATCTTCTGTCTATTACTATGCACCAAAAACACAGTTCAGTTTGATTACATAAACATTTCCTCTCAGTGTTTGTGGTGAGTTAGGAGAAGCTTTTATCTTTATGACCACATGTGCTTTTATCATCATCTTGCTCAACCAAGATGATGATATTCGTCACCTCGGATCTATTAGGATTCAGTGCAGAACATAATTAAGGAGACCAATATTGATTTGAAGTTTCCAATGGTATAAATAATGCACCCTCCAAAGTAGGGTGGCAATGGTATGAAAACTGACAGTTGTTGAGTGTTGACCTGTACAAAATGATGTCTGCTCTAATAGTGACATTTAAAATATATCATAATATTTTGTAAAATTCTACTAAAACATTTGGTCAGCCAAAAAAATCATCTGTTCTCATTCTGTTAAGGGTCATTGCAACTGATAACAACATAATATAATATTGTGAACATTATGTTACTCTGTTATCATACTGTGGAAGTCTCACACCATCGCAACCATTGCAGTCCTGAAAAAAACATTCAAACATTTTCACAAATATGCTTGTTTGCTTTCTTGCAGAGAGTTAGATGAAAAGCTTGATACATTTTTCATTTGTCTATTTAATATGAAGCTGTTGAGCCAGGAGATAGTCAGCTTAGCATAAAGACTGAAAACGGGGAAACAGTTAGCCCAGCCTTGTTTAAAGGAGACAAAATTTGCACACCAGCACCTCTCAATGTCATTAATCAACTAATATAGAATAACTAATATATTGCTATACAAGTAACTTATTTGTTTAATCCATGCAAAAAATTAGTATAAAAATGACAATATATACTTGTACTTTTACAGGGGTTCTTGAACTGGAATATTTTTTTGCTGGGAGCACTGACTTTCTGGAGTCTCCACTGGCAGCCCCCTGGAAAAGACAAAACTTCAGAAAATCACTGCTCTTAACAGCTTATGAGGTGCTGGTAAGCAGATTTTGGCACCTTTGGACAGAGCCAGGCTAGCTGTTTCCCTGCTTACAGTATTTATGCTAAGCTAAAGTACGCTAAACTGAGCTAACTGTCTCATGGCTTCGTCTTCATATTGAATGCACAGATATGAAAGTGGTATTAATACACTTATCTAACTCTAGACAAGAAAGCAAAGACAGCGCTGCAGGGAGAACATATTTTTGTAGGCCAGAAGGGAAGTTAGCATCATGCTGGTTCCCATGACAGAAAATAAATGTGATTTTCCACTGGATTTTGGATTTGTGCAGAAAGTATTTGTGCTGTGGCAAACAAAAGTCTAGGATTCTTATATGTATTTTCCCAAACTTTGATTTATGAGGTGTAAATGCAATTACCAAAAAGCTAAACTATGTACAGGGTCAAGAGTGAATTTTTAGCTGTCATATTTTTGTTGAGGAGGATGATTTATTAATGATTTAATGATTTACTCTGTCATTTCTCTTCATTCAGGTGTCAGTGGCTGGTCTTAAGGATGCTTTTGTCCCGACAACAGACCTGGAGGTAACCCCACGTTGTCTGTGCTGTTGCCCCCCGTGCACCTCGGAGTGGAGATGGTCCACTGGACCACACAGTGGGGGACATGTGTCTGGCTCCAGACTCTGCTGGCCTTTGCCTCGGCCAACTGCTCCTCACTTGCCCCCAGCCCCGTCAACTTCTCCGTGGTTTACACCATGCCCTTCTTCCAGGCCCAGGGCCCCATCCAGAACATAGTCAACAACTCCTTTTACCAGGAGGTGTATGTTGCCTCGCAGAATGTGATTGAGGCTGTCAACAGGAGCTTGGAGAAGGTGTGGGAGCTCAGCACTGGACCGGTGGGAAGCCCGGAGTGTCAGATATGTGATTTGTGCAATGTTGACAAGGATCCCAACTTCTTGGAGGACACAAACAATCAGGTCTTGCTGTTGGATACTCTCTTTATGTATTTATACTCTTGTGGAAGTTCTCAGTATGGTGTATGCTATTTCCACCAACTTAACTCAAACGGAGAGCCACCATCTCTTTCTAAGTGTTTATACAGGAAGGACTCAAACTCTGCAGCCTACTGTCCTGACTGTGTGGCAAGCCCTCTCGGTACCAAAGTCACTATGGTTGAAGAGGGTCAGACAGTCTACTTCTTTGTTGCCAACACTGTCAATGACAGTGTGACCCAACGTTATGGAAGGAAGTCCATATCAGTGCGTCGACCACTGGCCACAGAAGACGGTTTCTACAATGATGTGCGTGGCCTGACTGTCCTTCCAGGCTTACGGAAGACATACCATATTGAATATGTCTACAGCTTTTTCACTCAGGAGTTTGTCTACTTCCTCTCAGTTCAGAGAGAGAGCCCCGATCAGGACACCTCTCCGTTTCAGACTCGCTTGGGCCGCCTCCCGCGGAATGAATGGGAGATGAAGAGGTATCGTGAGGTGATCCTCGAGTGTCGGTTTGAGCCGAAACGCCGCAGGAGGAGGAACGTAGCCAGTGAACCCTATAAGGATGTTGTGTACAATGTGGTACAGGCAGCCCATTTTGGCAAGGCAGGAAGGGAGCTGGCAGAGGAGTTAGGGGCAGAGGAGGAGGATGACATTCTCTACGGGGTTTTTGCTGTTACTGATGACAATGGCGTCACGGAGCATGACTCAGCCCTGTGCGCTTTCCCCATGGACAATGTGAACAAAGCGATTGTAGATGGGGTGGATGACTGCTGCGAGTCTGGACCAGAGCAGCTCTCCAGAGGGCTCTGCCATTTCCAGCCCTGTGAGAGCTGTCCACATGAGGTGAGCCCATCAGTCAGCTAACACACAGCAGCTGACCCTTCCTCAGTCCTGCTCTTTTGGAACCTCGATCAACTTTCTCCTTTCCTGTTTCCTGTACTTAGATATGCTCTGTGCTCGGCTCATCTATGGCGGAAAGAAAACTACATTTTGAAGATGTTTCTGGGGGACCTGTAAAAGCTACATATATAGTCATATCTTAAGTTAGCTAATGAGGTTGAGCCAAGAGGTCTGATGGTTTTCTGTTGTCCATCATGAAACCTGACAGTTATCTTCTGCCGAGTCCTCTATTGTTGTAAAATTGTTATTTTAAAATGCAAAAATTAAGGATCTGCGTATTAAAATAGCACCTTGCCTGATTTACTGAAGGAAAAACAGCATAAAGTATTGCCTAGTTTGTAATTAATATTCAGAATATGAAGTTCTAAAAAAGTATAAAGGAAATCATGGTCCATCATGATGTTTTGTTCATCGCCCAACCCTATTAGCTAATGTTAATAGCTAGCTACTGTACATCAGTCGTTAGCTAGCTAATTAGTTTGTGTTTTGCTGTGTCGCAAAACACTACTTAACTAGCTAGCTAATGGACATAATTATTTAGCTGGCTAGTTACATTTGATAGCTAATGTTAGCAAAATGCTAGCTAACTAGCAGGCTAATCTACATATATCATTAGCTAGCCAGTTGGCTTTTCTTACATTAGCAAACTTGAGATTTAAATATATATCACGTTTACAAGTTTCCCAGCAACATTTTGTAACTATCTCAAAAATGTGGTTTTCTTTTTAACATTGAAGAGATGGGCACATAGCATATCTAAGTGCAGGAAACAGGAAATGAGAAATTTGATTGTAGTTCTGACAGGTACCAACCTTGCTCAACTGTTATTGGAGCACAGAGCAAAATGGGGTGGGACGTAGGAATGGTTAGTTCCAGGTGATTGATGTGATTCCATGAGCCCTAGTTTGATTTTCTTCAAGATACTGTTTGAAAGAGACATATAGGTGAAAAACAAAGGTAAATTCAATTGTGTGTAACTGACTCAACGGGGGCTGGTAGGACACAAAAAAATGTAAAGTATAAACATCACTAACATCACTAACTTTTAGATTGAGAACGCACTAAACATAGAAAACATCGAAGGGCCTGTTCATATTCATATGAATAACAATTTTCTGACTCATGGTGCTGGTATCTTGATTGGGCCTATTAAAACTTTTACTATGTGGGTGTGGAGCAATAAAGTACATCTGTCTATTCTCTTTCCACGTGTGTAAACACTGAAAAGATAGTAAACAAAGAGGATCGCTGAGGCCTCGTGGCTAAGTAAAATCATGCAAAATCATAATTTGTTTGTTTGTACATGAGCAGGGGAAGGTAATATCCAAGTAAGTAAAATGAAGAAGTACTTATAGGAGTTCCTTGACCTTGAATGTTCTAATTTTGGTTAAACAATATGATGACAAGTACTATATCTTCATCGTGTGTTTTCTTATGATTATTATTGAGAATTATCAGTTTATGCAATCATGTGAACTCCTAAACAAAGCAGTATTTCACTCACAGTCCTGACAGAAGCCGCATTACTGTGCAGCTGTAGACAAAGCCAAACATGATGAATGAAATGAAATGCAGATAAACTCTAAAAAGGTTTTTATCATAGCAAGAATTAGCTCCAGCTGTCTTATTGTGTAATTCAGTTTTCCATGATAAATGTGTCTGCCAAATGTGAAAGTGAAAGCACTGTTGCCAGAAATGTGAATTAAACTTGCCCTTGAGAGCTTACTCATACCTTGTAACTGTGCACTTCCTGGATGAAAGCATTATTTTTTTTCTAAAAGGAATAGGTTGACATTATGGGAAATCTGCTTTTCTTGCTGAGAGTTAGATGAGAAGATTAGAGGCTTTGCCAGGGTTTCCACAACCTGTGGAGACAGATTTAAAAAAATCAAAATACAGTGTGTTAATAAGTCAGCCTTAGAGGTGCTGGTATGTGGATTTTTCACTTTTGGTCAGAGCCAGGCTAGCTGTTTCCCCTGCCTCCCAGTCTTTATGCTAAGCTAAATTAGGTGCCTGTTAGCTTCATATTTAGCATAGAAACATGAGTCTGGTATCAATCTTCTTATCCAACTTTTGGCAAGAAAAAGAGTGTATAGGGAGGTGTTTTTCACCAAAAGTTTAACTATTACTTAATTTATTTTTCCTCTTGTAAGCTTTCTATTTTTGGACAAATTCAATAAATAAAATTGCTATCAGATGAGTTGCAACCATAACATGTCAACTCTGTAGCTCTTCCTAATCAAAGCTAAATAAGAATTATCATTTAAAAACATGTATTAGTAAGTTACAAGGAGGTTGGCCCATTACAAGGTTTAATAGCCATAAGTTTGATCTTTTAACATGTATTTTCCCAGCATAATTGAAGGATAAAAATTAAAAGCTTCTCAAAATACAGTTTTGTCCCAGTTCTCAAGAATGAGAGAGCTTCTTTTAAAAGCTATTGGTAAATAGCCAACATTAGCAGCAACAGCTGTTAACTTACCAGGCTAGAAGAAACTTTGCGTGTTCAGCATCACACTTCATCTCTTTATTCACCAAGAGCTGTCTCAAGCAGTGGCCAACGCCAATGTTAACTCTTCCTCTACTTCTTCATCCTCTCATGTTGGACTGACGCCAGTCTGGACGCTGCAGTGACTCACTATTGTGTCTTGAGGTACAAAGTAGTGTTACAAGACAGGATGTGCCTGGGCTAGCTTAGCTTGCTAGCTAACTTCAGTAGATATCTCTGCAACACAATTCATAGATGACTTTGATGTAACAACAGAATTTTTTCCGCATTCTGTTGACAATTTTAGTTGAATTTTAATGTCTTAAACTAAAATTCTTACATAAACCTATTGCTCCATTAAGATAATCTGCATCCCCACTGACAGAGGAATGCAAGCAGAACCACTTGCATCAACATCCAGTGAGCACTTACTGTTAAATCCAAAAATCCAAGGGATACAAATAGCTTTTTGGATGGAAGAACAAATATAAATATAGAAAAAAAAAGTCAGCCTACTACTCACTTGTCATTATTCAGAAGCAACCAGTGGAATGAAAACTGGATGGAGGCCAGGTGGGAATGAGGGAGGCTGGAGTTCTGACTTGTTTTCTGCATCAGTTGAGTGCAGGTCAGACAGGAAGTAAGAGAAAGACAGTAAAAGAAAATCTCAATTATCGCATGTCAATCAGTAAACATTGGTCTCATTCCTTCTTATCATATCAGTCCCTGTATAACTGGCATGGTGTGAGCACTTTCAGTATCCTTTTAAGGCCACAGTGTGCATCTGGATATATATTTTTAAATGCCTTAGATATTAGAGGTTATGCATTGGTCTCTTGTGTTACCTCTTGGGAAAATTGTTAGTTATTTTCAGATCCCAAGCGTATTTCCCATAATGTCGTTTATTATGTTAAGATATTCAGTGGCTGCTGAGGACTGGGGTGTTGTGGTAAGACTTAATATTCCCTATTTAGTAAAAGTAAACTCTGGCCAGTTTGAGAATTAAGTAAAATTCCCAGAACTGAGTCGTTTTTAGTTGCAGCTTTGGTTTCATAGTTTGGATTTTGATTCTTTGATGTGTAACAAAACAGATGTTGTGACTCAACATTCACTGTGAGGTGAAAGCTGAGAAATTAACAGCTGTTGAATTCACGTCTTAGGAAAACCTGGAAGTGGATGAACTGTTTTCTGGAGTTTTAATGTTCTCTTTTGGATGTTCTTTCCTCCACTTGTCCTCAGAGAGACACTTAAGACTTGAACTAGTTAACTTTTCTCCTGAGGCTCCTGCTTTGTTACTTTTGGCTGCTGGTCTGAAGTGTTGAGTAACCGGCCGGTGGGATTGTCCAACACTCTGAAATCCTGGTTCTTCCATTTCTCAGCAGATCAAAACACATTTTGTGCCAACAATGTCGTCTGTGCCTCAGAAATACTATGCTTTGCTGCTTTCAAGTATACATTATCAAATTATTTAGATATTAAAGGAGGAAAACTTTTTTTTTCACTAAATAATTTTCTTGCTCACACGTTTTCTCAATGTCATCTTAGACATCTTAGTCAGGGGCGTGTCTAGATTTTTTTAAATTGGGGTGGCCCAAGTCAAGCACCAACTTATGCAGGGGGGGCATGAAGTGAATATATGTGTGTGCTTCAGAAAAGCATTAGTTTAGCATTTCTCATATCTACTTCGATTATTAGCATTACAGTAATTTTCCATTTTCTATATAATTTTATTTTCATGTTTTTTGTTTGTATTCACCCCTTTGCTGTAGATAGTTTTGTGTGCATGTTTTTTTGTTTTTGTGAGTGGGGGGAACTGCAACAAACATCTCATTATACAACCCTGTGTTGCACAATAATAAATTAAATTAGCCTTGTAAAAATTAAAAGCAAACAATGCACACTCAAACCAAGATCCAGTCACTCATTGAAGACATAGCTAATCATACTTGATGATAATAGGGTGGCCAATCAGATTTTAAAGGTGGCCTAGGCCCCACTCTAGAAACACCCCTGGTGTTAGTCCTTGCAGGTATCAAACAGACTTTAATTTCTTTGACTAGGTTGATGAAATGTAGTATGTGTGAAGTTATAGCTTTGAGCTCAGTGGAATTTCAGATTTGATTTTGTACCCCTCTGGAGTTTGGAGGTAGATGACTGAAGTCAATAGCAATGCTGTTTGTGTATTTCTCCTTGAGCTCAAGGCTCACAGACAAGGACGGTGGAGTCTCCTTGTCTTCCAATATTTCTTTTGCATCCATTTGATTAAATTCCCTGTTTCCTGTGTCTACTTTTCTATGCCAAGAAAACAATTATAACATGCGATGTCTTTGTTTTTATATATTGGCCATAGAGATATTAGTCAGTGTTTACATGAAGGCTCCCTTTAATTAAACAGTGATCCACCCTGTTCCGTGTCTATAGCTACAAGGCAATCCTTCTGCCAGTAATGCAACACATAATCATTTATCATGGACTCTTCAATTATGAAATTATCATATTATCATGACAGATTCACCTTGTGATTCTGGTGTTCCAGGCATGTCATTTATCATGATTAGCCTGGTCACCAGAGCGGCTCATAACACGTCCTTACAAGTGAAAAGCTGGGCCTGTCTTACTACATCTGTAAAGATGAAACATTATTGTCTAACAATATGGAAATCTTTAGAGCACTTGAATACACACACTGTAGAAGTCAGATTGGATGTGGGACAAAATAGAAGCTCCTACTGGTTGACTTTAAAGTAGCATAAAGGAAAATGGGGTACTATGTACTATACGTATATTATATATATGAATGATGGTTTATAAGTGTGAGATTTTTTTTTTTACATTGCCTGCTACGCATCCAGCAGTGAATGTAACTGATTTCACAAAGCAATCCCAACTCAAGGTACACTTACTTTTTCTGGAGCTTTTGACCATTTCACTCACTCTCCAGCAGCAGATGAAATTTGGTGTTGATATGTGAGCTTTGTAGGTGTTATGTTGTCATGTGCAGCAGTTTTAGGACTTCTTCTGTGTCTCATAAGATAAGCATGAAGTTCATTCTTTTTTTACAGATCCATCTCCATGAAAACTAAACAAACCTGTGTTTTACTACAAAGAATGGATAAAATTGAGTCTGAAGAAGAAAGCCTGAGTTAACAAATAAAGTTGATAAAGACTATTGTGATGCCCATTGTCTCTGACTGGGGTTTTAGGTTTTGTCAAGCCAGCTCATGCAAATAAAACCTGGCTGTGTTGAACCTCTGCCATAGTACAGCCCCTCTTGGCTTTGGATTGTTTAGTCTATGATTTGATCTTGGGTTTTGATTGTTTTGTTTATGACTTGATCCTGGGTTTGGATTGTGTTTTTTCCATGACTTTACATTGTCTTTGGATTCTTTTTCTATGACTTGACATTGACTTTGGATTGTTTTGTTTTAGTTCTGTTTCCAAGGCTTTGCTACCTGTAGTAGACCCGACTGTCTACCTAACCTAAACATGTCTAATAATGACAGTTTAGATAATGTTGAGTGTATTTTCAGACTCACTTTTTCCTCATTGTCTCCTTTTCATGTCCTCCGCTGACTGCGGCCTTGGTACTAGAGCATGGAGAACAATGCCACATGTAGAGACCATCCTACTATGGTCTCAAAGCCGTACTACAGAGTGGACCTCTTCAACAGGCAGATGACAGACGTCCTGCTCACATCCTTGCTGGTCACAACCATAGAGAACAAGACCGTAGCCCATATTGGCACCTCAACTGGACGCCTACTACAGGTATACAGTATGATTTATAAAATTACTGATTTTTTTAACAGCTGTTTTTGGTATTTGTCTTCATTTGACCATTACATATAATCCACTACCAATAATCATATGTTGTGTCTGTGTTGGCAGCTTGTATTGACAAGATCCAGCCCGATTATCTTTGCCAATTACTCGTTGGTAGAGAACCAGAGGGTTTCATCCATTGCTGCTGTTTACTCATCAGAGTATCTTCTCTTTGTGGTTGGAGACAAGGTACAGTCTCAATCTGATGTCTTTAAACTTAGAGCAAACCCAGAATTCTGGACAGATTTTTATAAACATGTACAATGAAACTGATTTTGAGGAACTCACAGCAGACAAAGTCATAGGGACACCTTGTGATCTCTGGCACCCCCCTAAGGGGTACCCGGACCCCCATATTGGGAACCAGTGCCTCAGTGGATATTACTGTCATCTGATTGCAGGAGGCTCAACTTTCCTCCCACAGTTCAAAGAGATGCAGGTCAGATTACATTATAATTATAAATGAGTAGGGAGTGTGACTGATTGTCTGTCCATGGCCCTATGATACTCTGGAGACCTCACCAGGGCGTTCTCCTGCCTTTTTCCCAGTGCATGCTGGGATATGGTGTGACCCCTGTGACCCAGAGAATGAATAAGTGGCCAAAGAAAATCGATAAAATTGATATGGCTTAGTAATTTGGGACAGGGTGGATATTAGAAGCTAGATCAGTAATCACATGGGTGTTGTGGTGCGTGAGACGTTTGGAAGATGTCTCACTAGGTAGTGTTTAATTAAGAGATAGATCATGTTTTAATTTAAATGAAACTTTTTTTAAATTCATCTGTCATTAATCTGATAAGTTTCAGACTTCATTCCAGCACCAGTAGCTGTCCATGTGACCTGTTAACCAGCACGGTGCTGAATGAGGCCTAGTATCAGATTACATACCTCTATTTGCATGGAAGGAATAAATTATTTAAGAATATATCAAGGTCATTTCATTTAGCCGATGTGTTAATAGCCACATTAATAATGAAATAGCACAGGACATCTTTTTCCTGAGACTGAATATGTGACCTTAAAAATTGTTATCTCTTTGTTTCAGATGATCCAGGTTCCCCAGAGAGGCCCAGGCTGTCAACACTTCCTGACCTGCGCCATGTGTCTGACAGCCCCTAAGTTCATGGGCTGTGGCTGGTGCTCTGGCGTGTGCTCCTGGGAGAGTGAGTGTCACAGTCGCTGGAGGAACGAGTCCTGCCCACCGGGGATCAATGGGGTGAGGTTTGTTCTGTAAGGCAGGATGCAAACATCTCTTTGTGCAAGTAACAAAAACATTTCATTTCAAGGTGGTACTATATATTCTGCTTTATTGACGCAGTTCTTTCCACGGACTGCTCCCCCTGATGGTCAAACAGAGCTTACGGTGTGTGGATGGGAGTTCCAGTCACCCTTGAGACCTCCCATCAGTTCCAGAACCCACCAGGTCCGACTGGGACAGACTGCCTGCACTGTGATTGCAGCCAAAAGCAACAACACACAGTGAGTAACCATGCAGATCTTGTTTTGGATCCAAGTACAATCTGTTCATATGGTAGTCATTTTGTTTGTATTTCATTTTCTAAGGGCATTAAAAAGCTAAGTCTGGATTTTAAGTTGAAAGATTGTAATTTCTTTCCCAGAAGCCCTCTGAGAAAGTGAGACAACAGAACATATCTTTGTTGCACTGTGATCTGGTCTGTTGAGGCTATTTTCTGTTGAGAAATTGGTATCTCAAACTCTACAATGTCTTACCATTAAACATCAAAACAAATAATCTAAATCAATGTTGTCCAAACTTAGGGTTGCAACCCAAAGTGGATCATAGACCTGTTTTTATTGGGTCACCAACTGGCAGAGTAAAATGCATGATAAGACAATGTCAATTCATTTTTGTAATTTAAATAGAAGAAGAGTTATCTTTTTCACTGTGCTGGTCTGTTCAGCTCAAATCCTGTGTGTAGGGCTGTTATGGGAGCTAGCTGACATCACTTGTGAGTGTTAGTTGGGATAGCTGACGTTATGTTGCTTGCCATGATTGACTTTTGACTTTATGATGAAATTCTTGAAGCTAATGTGGAAAGTTTGGGTCCTGGGAAACAGTTTACAGCCATGATAATGGCTCTATGGCTAACATCAGCTTGCTAACATTCTCACAATGTTTAATTTTTACCATGTTCACCATTGTTTAGCATGTTATCATGCTATCATTTGCTTATTACTACAATGCCATCATTTGCTAATTAAGACAAATTCTATACCGACAGTATCATTACTGAATTAACTTGAAAGCAGTATTTTAGCAGCAAAGCTAACCTGTTCAGACTACTGTTTAGAATTCAACAATTTTGATCTACCTTGAGATTTAATTGACCCTTCCTAAGTTCCACGTCTTTTCACTCTGGCTGGTTTGCCAGCGTTTTAGCAAAACACTATCATCATCATATAGTTAACAGATGTAACTAGCTAGGTCATGATTGATATGGATGAGTTAGCTAGATAGATTTTTGCTAACATTAGCTAACTTAAGATGTGACTATATAGCTATCTTGCTATATAGGAAGATGAAGTCATGAGCAGCCCCTTTCTGACTCTGGCTGACTCGTACTCTTTACCTTCGTTGGGTTGGGTCATTTGGGTTGAATATATTCTGGGTAGGTTTAGGCATGGAGAGTGTGACTGGATAATGTTAGGCTAAGAATATCAGATTAAGCCAATGTGAGGCAGAGTAGGGCAGGTTTTGACTTTACCATCCTGAAGAAAAAAAATAATGTCCTACAGCAACATCTTTTAACCATCTTCATAACAATTTGGTTTTCCTTTTAAACACTGACTAGCCAAGCACATGACTAAGTCCAGGAAATAGTAAAAGAAAAAGTTGACAGATGTTCAGTTGGGTATCGAGCTCGCTCAGCTGCTATTGGAGCACAGAGAAAAAAGTGGGTAGGAGTTGGGAAGGGTCCACTATCACTGGTGTTCCAGTAACTGTATTTACCACTGACATACTGACACAAGTGTTATGTCATGCTGCTCTTCAGTCTGGTGTGTAAGATTCGCTCTGGGGCCACTGAGCTGTCCAAACCAGTCAACATTACAGTGGAAGTGCATGAGGGCAAGGTGGAGGGACGCTACTCTATTGATGGGAAGGCAGAAATGCCAGGATTCACATTTGTGGTAATCTTCTGCACTCATATTATCATTACAATATACAAGCTATAAATAGTTTTAGATTTTGCTATTTTTAGATTAGTATTTACTCAGTGGTACCACTTTTCACATATTTGTCTGCCATAATACTGTGATAAACTGTCCCTCCAGATTCCCAACATCACAGAAATCCAGCCCAACTACGGGCCTCGTGTTGGGGGCACACTGATCACAGTGACTGGACCTCATTTAGATGCTGGGAAGACCAGGAAAGTCACTCTCAATGACGTGCCATGTCCTATACAAAGGTCTGGAAATTCCTAAACTGTTTGTCTTACCTTTTTTTTATAGTTGCCCTACTTTCTTAGAGGTTAAGAAGATGAGTTGCTGCCCAGAACAGTTTTATTGCATGACGTATGAGGCAAACATGTTCCAACTTGTGGGCAGAATAATTATGGTTTTGGAAACTACAGGCTGACTCTTGGCATCCAAAGACTGACTCAGAGTCATCTACAGTAGAGAACTAATTTTCTGCTGTAGATGTTATCTTATTCAACGTGCAACATACTGTATATTCAAACACACAAGGCTCTTTGTTCTACTACAGTTTTATCTGCTGTGACATCTACTTGACACACCTCTGTCTCTCTACAGAGTCACAAAGCCCAAAGGCAACGTGTCCTCCATTATTTGTCTGTCTCAGCGCATCTCAGAGGTTAGGGACGTCCCTTTGAGTGTTTTCATCGACAAGTCTCCTGTCCTCACCACAAAGGTGTTTTACTACAAAGAAAACCCGAAGATTACAGCTGTCCTGCCAGGCTGCAGCTTTGACAGGTAGGCCAGTGAGACAAACAGCTGTTTTGCATCATCTGTAATTTGATCTTCCTCACATGATAAATTCAGTTGTAAGAGGAAGTGTTCTTATGTCCTCTGATGTTATCAAAATGTAACCATCTCTTACATTTATCTGAATTGCAGGGGGTCAAATATTGTGATTGAGGGGGAAAACCTAGATTCTGTTTACCGCACCATCATCCGCTTTAAACCCAACGAGAGCCACTTGAAACCTGTCACAAGGGTACAGTCAGTATTCATCATAATGTGCAGCAGATAAATTCAAAAGCATTATTCTTTCAAAGCATTAAAGTATGATCATGCTGTTTTGTTTCCAGGAGTGCATTGGCAAGTCTTTGCCCACGAGGATGGAGTGTCTCTCTCCTGTGTTCCCCAGGGATGAGACCGAGGAAGGAGAGCTGTCTTTTGACATGGACGGAGCGTTGGGACTGTGGGACAAAGAGTTCTCCTACCACCCCTATGGCGAGCCCATACCTTTTGAAACAGAGGGCCATGTGTTGAGTTTGTACCCTGGATTTGACGAAGTGTCATTACATGTAAGAGATAGCTCTGAGGGGATTTGCTCTTGAATTGATGACAACATTTTGTAATATTTATTTGCTACTTGCACAATGTAGTGTAATATATATTAATTTTATTTTTGATATTTTTTGATAATCACCTTACCGTCTTACTATGTCTCGACCAAACAAATCTGATTGTTGGAGCAGTGAAAAGACGTTTAAATTTAGGTTAAGTTTAATTTTATTTCTGTCCAGTTTGACTGAAGATGGAAAACAATCTTAGTCTGAGTGGCAAAACAAGCACTTTTAGTGGATATAATATTACTTTGACAGTGCCCATAAGCATTAATGCAACGTTCCAGCGTATTTCACTGACTTCAGTCTTCTTCCTTATTTCAGCTTGACAGAAACTTAACTAAATAAAAAACACCAAAAATTCCTTGATTTGTCTTTCCATGGCTCCAACTCTGGTTGTCTGGTCAAAATGAAGCCTTTCTCCCTGCTGTTTCTGTGGTGTCCAACCTCCCTCTCTTTCTTCTCCTGATGTTTTCACACCATAAATTAAGGGCTTATTTTGACCAATCCAGAGTTTGTAATTGTTGGAGCAGCGGAAAGACGAACCAAGATGTTTTTTGGCAAGTTTTATGTAGTTTCTGTTGAGTTTGAATGATCAAAAGCTTCAAAAGCTCAAAAAAACACTATATATGAAGCTACCTGTAGAAAGTGAAATAACCAACAACACTGAAAAGTCACTAAATTTGTAGGCAAAAGTAACATTATATATGTCACATTACATTGTTCAAGTATATACTTACAGAATTCTAAATAACTTATTTTGTCTCATATGTTAATTTGTCCCCTCTGTACGCAGCATCAAAAGCTGAATCTGGTGAGCTCCTGTATGACCATCATCATGACGGTGGACGGTGTTAACTGTGACGCTAAAGTCCTGGATAATGAGATCACCTGCAGGATCCCCAAAAACATGACCATCCCCAGCGAGGGACTGCCAGTGAAGGTTAGTCAGGCTGGAGATTTTGATGATCATCAGCTGTTTTACCTGGATCCAGCATTCAAAACATGGCCTCAGGTCATGCATGTGCCTGTCACAAACCATTCCTGTTCATTGTGCAATTGTTCATTGTGTCACACAGCCATGAGGTTGCATAGACAAGTAATCCAAAAAAAGCTCAATATACTATACACAGATTTCTGATGCCTCTACATCATCAACAGGATAAACAATCACCTGAAAAACCTGTTATAAACAATCTGGCACATGTCTGACTGTCCTTGAACAGATCAGCAGTGTAATGCAAAAAGCAAAAATCAGTTCTTCTGGATCCGTGTTGCTACTTACAAGACTCACCAAGCTACTCATTTTACTAATTTTGAAAAAAGTTTTGGTAAGACTCCTGGAACAGGGCCTTAATTAGTACGATTGGTGGCACCAGTATTTATCCTACTGTTTCTTATCAATATGACTGCTGTGAAGAAGATCTTTTGTATTTTATAAATCATTTGGTGTTTAAATTGGCAGTATTTATACATAGCTTTTTATCTATATTCTTCTCTTTCCTAATTATATTAGCATATTTTTTCCAGAGGTTGCAAAGTAAAATGTGAAAAGAGGAGAATAAAGTTGGAGAGAAGAAGAATTTGTCACTTTTCTATAGTATAGAGTGTAGAGTAGAATGTAAGCACAGCTGACACAGCACAAGTGATAAAGAGCTATAAATGACATGTAGATACATGCAGATACAATAAATAGAGGAGAGTAAAGAACAAATCTTTACATACAGTGCAACACTTAAAATCAGTGCACATAAATGTTTTTATGTGCATTAGTATAATATTTGTCCAAAAACAAATTTTAACCATTAGTGCAGTTTCCATGTATTCCTGAGTAAATAGGTATAGAGCATACCACAGTAATGTGGTAGAGTGATAAAACATGAGGCAGATCACTTTTTCTGTCTCTCAAAGGAAAAAGCAAGTATCGGTCCATTTTCCCTGAAATCTCCTTTTTGGCTCAGCAAATAAACCTTTTTTTCTGTGGTGGGTTTTGCATCTCACTCCCACATTAAACTGCTGAGTTGTCCACCGACACACTACAGCACTAACATTGATGATAGAGTGTGATTCCCACGACACTGACGAGTTGCTGTGTAACCAGTGGCTTTCTAAAAATTTTCATTCTCAACCTGACAGACACTTGTGGCTGCACAAAATGATTCTGATGGCCCACATTGGCCCACAGACCGCACTTTGAGAACCCTTGGTATATGTGTATAATATAAATGTACTTTAAACACAGTATATACATGTAAATAATCCATCCATCCCTTATCTGTACCCTTAACCTACTTGTCACGTAAATAGCACAGTTGAGCCAACGCAGAGGTAGATTTGAACTTCTTTAAGGGGCCATATGCTTTCAGAAAAAACAGTCTCAGTGTAAATAGGGTGAAAACTTTGGGCAGTTACAAGAAAAATATTGATAACACAGCAATAATATTTTTCCTGTGTTCTTTAGATCTCCATCAATGGACAGGTCCATAATGTTGGCACGGTGGTCAGGGTCAGCAACCACTACATGGTGGGCATCGTTCTGGGTATCCTGGCAGCTCTGGTGGCAGGAGCCGTGCTGGCCTTTGTTGTCATGAAACACTTGAGGAAGAAGAAGAAAGGTGGGCTCCTCTCTGTTATGTGGACCTTGGTCAGACCTGTTTATACAACTGCAACCGGCTGTGGGTGGGACTTCAGGATGAATTACACGCAGATCTTTCAACTAGAACATCTTCTGTGTTGCAGAGGATGTACATGTGTTCTTCTCCTCGGGTTGATGATTGAAAAGAGTTGTGAAATGTTTTTCAGCCTCCATGGTTGAGACCCGTTTGGCCCACGGCGCTAACCGCTCCGGTACGAATAATGTTGAGCTGTCGCCTGTTGGGGACTACAGGAGAGGTGAGGAGGTTTAGTAGCACTTACTGTAGAAAGAGTTCTTGGCTTCCATTAAGAACCCTTTCATCCAAAGAACCCTTTTTGGAAGACAGTGTTCTTAAAGGATTGTTGAGAGCATGAGTGTTAACAGATGTGAACTATGGTAACTGTAACACAGATTGTTAAAATGACAAATCCATCTAGAATACAATATGGTTCTTTGTAGAACCCTCAGAAGACAAGATTGTCATAGGTGAAACCCTAATAAAATGTATTAGATTTAAACATTTATTATAAAAGGTTTCTCAGTAGAACACATTGAGTGGGTTCTAGATATAACCCTTGGAATATAAAAAGGTTCGTGAAAGCACAGGAGTATAAAAGAGTTCTTGGTAGAACACCCTGGGAGGATCTTGTTAGCACGCTTAAAGGGTGGAAGGTTCTAGGTAGAACCCCTAGAAGGGGCTTCTGTGTGGAACCATTACACCAATAAAGGGTTCTCTCTAGAGCCTCTCATAGGGGGCTCTGGGTGGAACTTTTCACAGATGAAAAAAAAGGTTCCAAGTTAAACCTTTTGTTAAAGATTCTGTCTGGAGCTAAAAGGGTTCTCCTATTGGAACAAGCCAACGAATCCTACATAGTTCAAGTTAGCACCTTTAAGAGTGTACAGAGTAATGCTGTGTAGCTCCTGACACACATACTTTTTACTCTTATTACTTAACCCCTCTTTCTGGACTTCTATCAGTAGTATCCCTGAATCCTCCGACCCCGCTGGTGGGGCCGGTGGTGTTCCCCAGCCTGGCCTACGCTGCAGGCAGCATAGATCCTACCCTCACGCCCCTCATGCCTCCAGAGAAGATCTCCATCTCCAGTTTTACACCAGAGCTGCTGGAGGAGGTGAAGGATGTTCTTATTCCCGCTGAGATGCTCCTTGTGCAGCACCACCGGATCATAGGGAAGGGTGAGGAACCTCACTGCCTCTCTCTCTGAAACAAAAAACTTGTGGTGAAGCCTTGTGTAAGCTCTATCATATTTTGAAGGAACAGCAGCAGTACTGAGTCAGTGTTTTTGTTTTGTTTTCTGCAGGTCATTTTGGCACCGTATATCATGGCTACTTAACAGACCACAACAACAGAGAAATCCACTGTGCTGTCAAGTCTTTGAATAGTGAGTAATATATATATATAAATAAATATGCCTAAAGAACACACTGCCACAGGATTTAGTTTGTATTCTGAGTAGGGTAGACTGGGGATGGTTGCAACAGGGGACAGTTGCATCAAGTCTTATTTCTCTAATCAAAAACAGGCTGGAGTGATAATACTCATACTGCATTTGTTTAGTTAGACAATTTGCTGCTGTATTTATTGAAAAAAAAAAAAAACTTATTTTGGAGGAATGAAAGTAATATTTTTCTGGAGCTGCTTTCTTGTTATACTTTCCTGACCTTTTTATAAATTAATCAAACATAAACAAGCATTTGTCGGGTATGAAATGATAGTTTCAACAAATCTAAATGTTTATTGCTTTCTTTAACATGCACAAGTCATTGCAAGGAAAATAAAGTTTTCTAAAAATAGTTTACACACTGGAATGTGGCAAAAAAAAATTTTTTTTATTTTATTTTTTAAAACATACAATAATCTGCATTAAATACATCTTTAATAAAGGTTTGTTGCACTGCAAATTGTTCCATTTTGAAATAAAGGGACATTGAATAGCATATCTACAATGACATTAACCCCGCCACCCGCTCTACACATAGATAAGCAAAACCCAATAATTGTTATTAAATATTTTTTACATAATATAAATACTACTGTAATATTATTGTAAAACAATAGATATTTTCAGAATGCTGTAGTTATTAAGATTTAAAGCAAAAGTTAATAGTGAAATGTAATGTATTTTTAATATGATGCAACCATCATTTGCAACATCTGCCTTCTTCCATTTGAGTAAATATTGTGATGTATATCATATATAACAATAATAATCTTTAAACGGTATGGGTAATCAGCAGACAGACCTAAGTTTAATATAGCAAGACTTGGTTGACTGAAAGAAATGCAAAAAGTGTTGCAACCATCCCCAGTCTCCCCTGGCTCTTAAAACCAAGATTTCAGTGTCTGTCCTCCTTTAGATCTAAGTCCTTAAGTTTATGTACTTGTGTTTATGTTATCAGGAATAACAGATGTGGAGGAGGTGGAGCAGTTTCTGAAGGAGGGGATCATAATGAAAGGTTTCCACCACAGTAATGTGCTGTCTCTGCTGGGCATCCTCCTGCCGCAGGAAGGGCTCCCTCTGGTGGTGCTGCCGTACATGAAACACGGAGACCTGCGGCACTTCATACGCTGCGAGAAGAGGGTGTGACATCTAAATTAAAACAGTGGAAATTAAACATCTGATTTATGTACAGCCGTACCTAGCAAACTATGTCACATTTCCAACTGTGAAAACTCAGTGTGTTTGTGGGATTTGTTTAGAACCCCACCGTGAAGGATCTGATTGGCTTCGGGCTGCAGGTTGCCCAGGGAATGGAGTACTTGGCTCAGAAGAAGTTTGTGCACAGAGATCTTGCAGCACGCAACTGCATGTGAGTCACTGAGATGTGCAGAGAAATAACCAATTTATTCACTGCCATTAGGCCTGAATTTCTCTTCGATTTAATCTAGGGAGGCTGATGATGTTACATAACAGTGCTCACTTACAATGTTTTGCTACAAAAATATCATCTTACTTTTTCTGTCCTTAGGCTGGATGAATCGTACACAGTGAAGGTTGCAGACTTTGGCATGGCCAGAGATGTTTTTGATAAGGAGTATTACAGTGTTCAGGATCACAGGAAAGCTAAGCTCCCTGTCAAGTGGATGGCTATCGAGAGTCTGCGAACACAGAAATTCACCTCCAAGTCAGACGTGGTGAGCAAGTGAAGATCTACTTTAGTATAATCAAAATCTCTGCAATATAGTTGTTAATGTTTCATTACTGAGGGATACTTGTGTGAGTGTGTTTACAGGTGGACTAGTATTTGGAGTATCCTGGTTATCTGTTGCACATGTAAACATCATATCCTGATTTCAGAAACCTTGATAAGACCTTGTCTCAGTTTTGAGAAACCTAGTTTTTGAACATTTTTCATGTTCCATATAAACACCATGTCATGAATATAATCAAAAACAGGATAAGATTTAAAACCAGGACACCCATGTGCATATAAACAGAGTCCATGTTAATATATATGCAATAATCAATACTATCATCTGCTGTCTGCTACATGAGCGGCCCCTTACAAGGTGAACTGCAGGAATATGAAACGGTGGCAAAGAGTAGAGATATGTAAAGATGCAGACATGGATTTGGTTTAAACCTTAAAATGGTTCTTGAAGTTTTGATGCAATTGACTGAAGCTTTCACAGGAAAACCTGTTTTGTGATTGGTCCCACAATTGTGTTTAAAATGAATAATAAATAATAAGAATCATTTTATTTATATAGCACCTTTAAAAACTCTGTTTACAAAGTGTTTTGACAGACAAAGCAAAAGAGCAGGATACTGCAAAGGCAAAATAACAACAAAAGACCAAACAGGAGAAAGACAAAATTAAGCTAAAATCGAAATAGAACTAAGACACAAGCAAAATACACTAAAACATAGTAAAACAATACAAAACAGTAAAAGAGATAAGAACAGTAAAACAAGAAAAACATGACAATAATAATAAATTAAAATATAGAGGGAGGAGATCACAGAGACAAAACATGATGTCGCCGAGCCAATATAAATAATAAAATATCATGTATGTCAAATAAATAAGTACAAATTAAAGAATAAAATAAAAATGTTAAAAAGAGACAACATTAAATTTTTTCGACTTCATCCATGTAATCTCCTTTTCCCTGCAACCATACAGTGTTTTCTTTCTGTGGCTTTTCCATCTCACTTCCACATTAAACTGTTGAGATGTCCACCAACAACTTTAGCTGACAACACTCGCATTGTTGACAGAACATAATTCCTGTGACACTGGCAAAGTCAGTAGCGTATCGTGGAGTTTCAGTCAGGGCCTTCAGTAACGACCTGAAAACACTGCAGGACCGTTGGGGCGTTCTGTCACTATATATCACTATATATTGGTCAGTCAAAGTTGTAATCAAATGGCAGCTTCAAGCTTCAACACAAGGCTAGTGATACCACTAGTGCTGGTCCCTGGAGCTGTGATGCGTTTAGACGGCATTCAACTATCCCAGGAAATCCCAGTTCTGCCTCAGAAGAAAATAACCGCATTCATTCTGGAAATATTATAGTAGCTTACTGAAAAAGTAATTCAATTCAGACATATTCAGACACATATTAAGCTAATTATGAAAACCTATATGAATTTTATTTTGACAGGGAGGGAGCCCACCACTGAAAGTGCCCACAGTTGCCATGCAACCAGTAGCTTTCTACAAATTGCCATACCTGACCTGACAGACACTTGTTAAAGGGGCTCTGTTTGACACAGAAGCTGATGTATGAAATGTACATTATTAAAAGTGAAAGTGTTGAAATGGAATGATTGAAATATATTGCATGAACTTCATGTCACATTCGGGGACCACACAAAATATTTGACAAACTATACTTTAAGGATAGCAATGGATAGCATTTAACATTCTTTGCCACTTGGCTGGATTTAGCACAAAATCTTCTGGATTGCTGTACAGCTCAATACAGAAAACATTATTGTTTGACAAATTTATTTAAGTCCCATCATCCTAGCTGCATAGTTTCAACTCAACATTGATCTACATCCTCAGGAGCCATATTGTCCATGTTCATGGTGATGCAGTTTTTCTTGTTCATCTCACAAGGTGATACTAAGAAGGGCTCCATCCAGCATCTTAAAAGTTCTGTATAGATTTTTAGACTTAATAGATATGTAACTTGCTGTAACTTTTGCCTCTCTTGACGCAGTGGTCCTTCGGTGTGCTGATGTGGGAGATGTTGACCAGAGGAGCAAGCCCCTACCCCGAGGTGGACCCTTATGACATAACACATTATTTACTGAAGGGCAGGAGACTTCCCCAGCCTCAGTACTGCCCTGACCCTTTGTAAGTAGTAGGAGTGATAGTTGAAGTTTGTTGCTGTTGCTCATGCTGCTTACATCCCCCAACTCCACAGAATTAAGGGCTCCTGTAGTATGAATACTAATACTGCAATAACACTAACATAGATTTACAGCTACAAGGCAAAAGAGAAAAGGTCCTGGACAAAGTCCAGGTAGTAATAACAATGTTGGTCACTCAGTAGTGTTAAACTCGTAAATTGTCCACTACTTGGTATCCCAACATTGTTAAGGGAGTTAATGTTTATATCTGCAAGACACCTTGAAAAACACTACTTCTTACACACACACAGAAAGCCACACACACATTGGATTTTACAAGGAATAAGCCAGCATGTTTGTACTGTTTTAATGCTAAATCCTTTGGACTGTGAAGTTTTGCTCAACAACTTACAGATTGATGGAGAATAAATCAACCATTCACATCACTTGTCCAGGTGGTTTAGAGCTCATGAAGAAGTGTCACTCATGTAAAATACTGGACCAACACTGGACATTAAAGGACCAGTATGTAAGATTTAGGGGGAGCTATTGGCAGAATGTGAAAGAATTGGAATGAAGAAGCTTTCATTAGTGTTTAATCACCTGAAAATAAGAAGAGTTGTGTTTTCAGGAACTTAGAATGAACCATTATAGAGGCTGCAGGTCCTCTTCCATGGAATCTGCCATATTGCACCACCATGTTTCTACAGTAGCCCATAGTGGACACACCAAACAAATGGCTCAGGACAGGGCATTTTGAGTTAAGAGTTTTCTCCTTAGCAGGACACTTAGCAGGGCAGGTGAGGTGAGTGGTATTCAATTGATTGTAGGATTTAGTTGTATCTACCGGTGAGGTTGTATATTGCACACTGGTCCTTTAAAGGGACTGTTAGACATTTTGGGAAATACCCCCTGTTGCTTCTTTGATGAAATTTAGATGAGAAGGTTGATATGACTCTTATGTCTGTCCATTAAATGTAAAACTATAGACAACAGATGGTATGGCTATTTTCTTGACAGACTATTTATTGGCTGGGACCAATTTTCTAGTTGCTTGGCAACTAGCCCCAGCCAAGAAATAATTTGGCACATAACCCCTCGTAAATCAGCAAATTGTCGGTTTTAGCCTTCTGTTTTTGTACGAATGAAGCAACCTAAATATAAGGTGTTAATTAGCAAGCTTTAGAGGTGTTGGTAGGCAGATTTTGCCACCTTTGCACAGAGCCAGGCTAGCTGTTTTTCCCCGTTTCCAGTTTTAATGCTAAGCTAAGTTAGCTGCTGGCTCCAGAAACATATTTACCGTACAGACACATAAGTGGCATCTACTCATGTGACTCCCAGCAAGAAAGCAAATAATTTCCCAGATTGTCAAACTATTCCTATAACTGGCTCATGTTCAGGACAATTTAATTTTGGGTAAGACTAAACTGACCACAGTAAAATTTCTAGTGTTGAACTGTTTTTTTTTTATTATTTTTTTTTTATCACTCCTTAACATTACTTGAATTCTGGTGAAAAACAGCTGATTTTTAACTTATGATTGACCAAAGTCTCCTATCACAGGCTAGATATTATAAAGCCTGAAAATTCAGTTCAGAAGTCTTGTTTTCTCTGAGGCCACTTTAATGACATTATGCTGAAAGTTCATCATGGAATTTAGCCCAGTGATGCCAAAAATAAACTTCCTACCCCAGCTTTAAAGGTCGTGTACACCCACAGAGTTGTTTTTACTCATTCTGGTGCAAGAAAACTAAGAGGTGGGTCAGACAGATGCTAATTAATAGTCTGCACATGCCCACACAGTCCTCAGAAAGAAGTCTAATCAGACACAATAAGTAAAAACACTTGTTTTTGGGTTGACTGTGTCTGTGGAGGGTCTTTGAGATCCAGTAGCCTTCACACAGATCAACAGCACAAAAACTTATGACTCTCTGCTCATCACTGCTGGAAGGAAACCAAAATACTTTGTTTATAAAGCATTCAAGTTTGAAATTTCAGGAATTTGTAAAATAATAACTAAATATGAAAGTAATTATTTAAATGCCGGACACCGGCTCTGTCCATGTTTTGTCCAGGTATAGCATTATGCTTCAGTGCTGGGACCCTGATCCAGAGTTGAGGCCCAGCTTTGCCACGTTGGTGTCGGCTGTCTCCACCATCCTGTCAGGCCTGGAGGGAGAACACTACATCAGTCTGAACGTCACCTACGTCAACCTGGACCAGCCGCGGCCCTACCCCGCCCTCACAGAGTCTGCTGATGAATACGACTCTACAGATGTTGAAGACTCAGGCTCAGTCTCCTCCTCCTGATCCACTTTAAGCTTTAAACTTGTATCGGAACTAACAGCAAGAGCACAATGAACCTCTGCCAGCAGGTCTCTACAGTGCCTCTGAAACAGATACACTGCCCACTGTTTGTATGCTCAGACATGGTAGTAAGGTGCTTGTAGCTGGCATAGCACACCCTTGGGCAGCCATATTGGAGGTCCACTGAGTAAAGTGTGAGCTTCCAAACTTGGTCATCTTAAAAGTATCAAGCAGACACGAGTTTCTGAGGTATTTTTCTCTGCTAACAATGTCACTGATACATCTAATTGGTTTTGTAGCATGTTAGCTAGCCAAATGAAACAAGTCTTGTTTTTAACACTTATTATGTATCCATTAGAAGCTAATTAGCATTATATTGCTTAGCTAAATCAGCAGTGAGGTTAGCTAGCTAGCTGACAATGGTAAACAAAACAGAGTTTGTTCAGATTAAGTGAAGTAAAGGGTTTCAAATACCCAAGTATTGCACAATATAACGGCATAGGCTGGGGCTAATAGGTAACCGAATCTTACTCATTGCTGGCCCAACCTGTTCCCACACTTCAGGTATATGGGTAATTTATGCCCAGCTGGTATTTATGTAGACGTTATAAATGCAAAGTTGGTTCTTCCTTTCCATTCCAGTCTAACAGTGTTGGCCACAGTATTGACGAAAGGAGTCACACAAAGCAGATTCAAACCATAGACAGAAGAATTAGTGGACAAAGGCACCATGATGTCACCCACTGGTTAGTAGACTACCATTTTGAGAGTGTGAAACTGCTGGGTAACTTCCTGCAACTTGGGTGATGTTTGGATTTGGCTCGTCCCTTCAGCAGGAAATAATGGCAGCCTGCCTGGTCATGGTTTTTCTCTGATTACAACTAAACAGTACACAAGTGAGAAATAGACAATTTAGTAACAAAATCCTGATTCATATTTGAGCAGCACTGCCTAGTTTTACAGTTTGATCTGAAGTCTTGGCAGGCAGAATGGCAGCCTCCTAATCTTGTGAAGAAAGGAACCTCAGACCAGCATCTTGGGCGGTGCATGGTTTGGCTCATCTGTGCAACAGAAAATAATGGCGGTCTGCCTGGTCACAATAAATACTACACTAAAGTATGGTTCTGCAAGAAAAGCAAGAAATATGGAGTGTAGTAACAAAAGAATCTTGATCCATATTTGATCAGCACGACCTAGTTTTACAGTTTCATCTGAATTTTGCAAGGCTCCACATGAAAGACAGTGATGGCTGCCTTGTCACATAGAACACTAGACTATTATATAATCCTATAATCTAAACATTTTAAGTGAGAAATAGAGAATGTAGTAACAGAATCCTGATCAATACTGTCTAATTTGGCATTTTGATCTAGGTTTAGTGAGACCTTTGCGTAAGACTCACCTGTCAATAACATGGTAGCCCCGCCATAAAGCATACCCTGGTATGTTGTATATTTTATCACTATAGGACAATAGGACCATAATGTTCAAAATGAAGATCATTCAGAATTGAAGAAACTTAAAACTATCAATTGAGACTATAAACTCATTAGTAAACTGTTTACTGAGGTGATAAACTGAGTGAGAGAAGGACAATTTTCTCATAAGACTCCATTCAATCTGACTTCTTTTGCAACCAGCAGGCTCGCCCCCTGCTTGCCATTATAAAGAATGCAGGTTTAAGGCACATCTTCACTTTTCAGACCCAGCGGCTCTGTCCAATTGTTCTACTGGCTGTGGTTCAAACAAGTACAATCCATGCACTTCACTGGCACATTTGCTTTCATGTACTACCTTCAACATAATGTACTGTTACAGCAGCAGAGCCCATGTGTAAATATGTTCAGGTATATGACATTCCCACATTTGCTTTTAATTCTTTTGCGGTGTAGTGATTGTTCTGTGTATTTTGGATCATACCTCTGACACAATGTCTTTGAGATAGTGTAATAAATTAAAATATTTATTTGTTTATAGATTTGTTCTCATGATGTTGACTGTAAGTAAATATGAGGATTTATGCAAACTCTGCCATTTGCGGTTGATTTATGTCACACAGTCAAATATTTTACCTTTTGGCTGCCATGTAAATTGACTTTTGTTGCAGTTCTCCACTAGAGGGCAGCAGTCTGTTAGAAATTCTGTTCATTGCCACATTGATCTACTCCTGGAGATGTTCCCAGCAACATGGGTGCAGCATTTTTAATAGGTATGTGCATCATTTTTGCAGCATAGCAACATGAATGACCTCCTATCTCTGAAAAGCATCCAATAAGACCTGTAGGTGCACCATAAGATATTAAAAGCAGAACAGAACAGCACGACACACTAAGCAGGCATGTCTTCTTCCTTTCTTCCTCTTTCATTAGTTCTGTCTTCAGACATTTGGCAGGAGAAAATGACTGCATTTTCAATTAAATGAGCTGAAGGAACAGCCAGCGATAGACAAACAATCTGTCAATCTCGCAAAGAAAGCAAACAAACGTCTCACCAACATACAGTAGCAACTCCCTTGCTGTAAACAGACGTCACACACACCGAGCACACTTCCCCCACAACAAAACCCGAGTCAAATAAAACCAGAGGGAAATAAACATCATAAAGTTTTCTCTTTTTTCATGCTGCCAAGAACAAAAGTCAATCCCCGTGTGGTGGGGCCTTTGATATAGACAGAGAGTGAGCCCAGCTTATGTTGTCAAAATGTGTGTGTGTGTATGTGTGTGTGGCCGCATTTTGCAGGGCAGAGCCCACAGGATCCACAGTAGAGAAGATTTTAAGACAGCCATGATCCCCTCCCTTTCTCTCCTTCCTTTCCTCTCCAAGTCTCTTGCTCCCTGTTGTATTATCAGGGCTATAAAAAGTGCAGAACCTCTGATGAGTGCTGCTGTCAGCTGTGTGACCATCTCAAGGTTCATAGCTTTTCCCCTGAGCCGGGTTCACCATCAGGTCCCCCACCGTAGGCCTTTTAATGTTTATCCTTCCCTTCTGCTGTTGGGATTGTTTATGAGGACTTCAAACCAAATGCAGAGACTTAAGATGGTTGATGCTGCACACAGAAAAATAAAGGTGCTAACTGGAACCACAAATGGTTCATCAGAGTGTTGCCATAGAAGAACCATTTTTAGTTCCACAAAGAACTTAGAGGTTCTTTAAATTGGAACCATCAAAAAATGGTGCAAAGAATTTCCGCAAAAATGGTTTATTTAAGGAGCTATTTTATGAAAGTTATTTGTGGAACGTAACTGGTTCAGTAAATAGAAATATTTCAAAATAAATGGTCCTTTGAAAATTTAAATGCAGTTATTATGGGAAGGTTGGAAGACATACACGTTACTCATCATTAATTTAAATTCCTTTGTAAAGGTTTAAGTCAACTTTATTGTGACATAAACAGTCATACAGAGTACAGTTATACTGTTGGATTCGGTATTGAACCTACACTGTGAGAAATAAAGGTGTTAACTAAAACCATCAAGGCTCTAGTGAAAGGTTTCACCCAGAACCCCTATGAGGGGTTCTATAGAAAACACTTTTATATTCCTAGGGTTTCGTCTAGAACCCACCCAGGGGGAACCCTTTTATGTTATGGTACAAAGAAGCCTTTACAAACTCGTGATGAAAGTTCTTCAAGTATTTCAACATCCCTTGAAGAACTTAGTAGGCCTGGTTTTCCACCCAGCGCAAAGTTGTTGTTTTGGTGGTGCAGGTGGATTCGCTATCTTACACTGGCACAGTTGTCATTCGCGCCACATCTGCAAGATAGCAAATGAACTTGTTCCTGGTCTGTTCGGCCTGTTCTAAAAATGAAGGGAAAACAAAGGCGTGGCCAGGTGCATTTGCTATCTTGTGCTTGGATGATTTCAAGGTGCTTTAGTGTAAAACATGACCAATTACATATCAGCATGACATTTACGGTGCATGTATTGTATTACCTTGTATTTGTATTACCAACAACACCGGTCAAAAGCCCTAAATCCTTGAAATAAATTAAGATAAATTTAAAATCAAGAAACACTGAAGACATTTGCAAGCTAGACTCATAGTCATACATTGTTATACATTCTGTGTAAAACATGAAAGCTTTACAGCAACCAGGTTTCTGCAGGGTTCCAAGTTAAAAGATTTTAAGACCTTTTTTTTAGAGATTATTGTTTGGACTTTTAGCCTTTGGGACAGCTTTAGACAGACAAGACATAGGAGAGACTGGGTGGGGAAGACATGCAGCAAAGGGTCTCAGGCTGGAACCAAAGCCATGGCTGCTGCTGAGGACTCTTAGCCTTCGTATATGGACTTTTCCTTTAACACATGCCTCACATGCCTCCCACCAAATAATGACTCTTTGTAGAACCAGAGACCCTTTTGAAGAACCATTTAGGACCTATTTCTTTTCTGAGAGTGGCTGGTCATGATGCAGAGAGTATTTGTGATTTATGTCCGTATACTGTTATGTATTATATGGCAGCCTCATCAGAGGGAACATGAATAGCCAGCGCTCAAGTGCTGTGTCAAGTTTGGAGAGAGGGAAAGCAATCTGTGAGATTGGCCATCTGAGCAAGACTTTGTGAAAGCCGTAGGCTAATTATTTCCGTTGCTATGTGTTGATGGCAGACCCTCACAAGTGCTGGAGCCAAACTGGGAGCTCTTAGATTCTCTTCCAGTAGAATCTAGTATAAAAGAAGTCGTGTGAAAAACCCTATGGAACCATTGGAACAAGAGTCTCATCATATGTGCCACCACGCAGCAGGAAATGGCTAAAATGACCAGAAGTTGAGATCTTTTGGATAAGATGACCAGATTTCTGAAATGAAAACCGGGAACATTTTCAGTTCTGCGGTCAATATATCATGAAAATATCCAATATTATCATCTATGAAATAAAAAGGGGGGCATGTGTTAATGTATTTTGACAGTGGTTGTAAATAAACTATGGTGCAATCTGACTGAAAAAATAGGGTACTAAGTAACTTTGTAAAATGTGTCAGAAAATGAAACATTCATAAATAAATCATAAACATAAATTGTAAATCATAAAAGAATAATGGTTCAATACAGTGTAGTTAATGGAGCAACAATTTTGCATGTAAAAATGATTACTGCAGTCCAAATAGCCAGTTGGAGCCACTGACAGTATATTAAATAGGTTTAAATCCTATTTAATTTATGGCTGCAAGAACACTGCAGGAGTGCAGGACACCCACAACATTGTAAATTGACAGCAGCAAGTAACAACCTGTCCTCAACTGTAAGCTGATCAGCTCTTTATAACTGTCAGTTGTATGATAATGTAAAGTCAAGCCCGATATCCTGAAAAGAAAACCCCACTGTTACAAAAAAATACACTCTGGACTCTGAGTGGCTACCTGTCTCTCTGCCTTCTTAAGACTCATAAACAGACACTTAATCATTCAGTGAACACTCAGCATTAATTTGGACTCTAATTAACTTGAAATGGGCAAACAAAGCAGTTATTCAAGCCCATAATAGAAATTTCAAAGGACACCATGAATGTAGCTTTCATGTAAGATAAGCGAGTATTTCAACTCAACATGTTTAATGTTTGATGACATATCATGCTTATTTTCTGATTTATTACAGTAAACATATAGCAAACTTCTCCTTTAATTATCTATTTGTATGACAAGACAAAGAAGACAGACAAGCTGAAATACTTTTATTCACAGATTCCTATTACTCGCTTGATTTTTGTCTATCATCCCAAATACATTGTTTGGAATAAGCTTCCAGCTGAGTTTTCCACTGCAGTTTTCTCTAAAACTAGCATGAGAGAGACTCAGTGGTGGACAGTAGTGAAATACATTTACTTGAGTACTGTACTTAAGTACATTTTTTGAGTATCTGTACTTTACTTGAGTATTTTTTTTGGAAACTTATTACTTTCACTCCACTACATTTCAAAGACAAGTATTGTACTTTTGACTCCACTACATTTGTAGGAAGGTTGTTGTTACTTTTCGACTGAGCTTTGAAGTCAGCTGTTGGTGTTTTTTTCTTTTCTAAAATGCAGTTGGTCACATGCTGTGTTCCTCACAAAAGGAAACCAATCACAGTAGCTCCTCTCAAATGGGATTGATGTAAAAGTGGAAATACATCATCCAGGCGCTCTCTGTAACAAGAACAAGCAAGCTCTGCCTCTTTCATTCAAACAAAAAGCGGTAATGGTGACGGCAGGAGAAAGACAAAATTAAATCTCAAGATGTTATTATAATTATTAATTATTCCAGGTAGCTTTTAAAGTTGGATTGTTTTTATCGGGGTGAAAAATACCACATAATTCATGTATATATACTGCCTCTGAAGACAGAAAGAAATCTGTTATTTAACAGACTTGTTAAACTCCTCACAGTTATCTTCAATCTAATGTTATGCAGTGATTTTAATACAGTTACATCAGAAAATGACAATAACTGTCCCTTTTAGTTTTCATTGTATTTCTATGTTGAAGTTTTTATAGGTGTTTCTATAGGCTTTGTGTAGCAGAGTGGTTCTACAAGCATCAGTGCATCATTAGATGGTTTCAGAGTTACAAGCTTCTGTAAATGCATCATGAAAACAATACAGCGTGTATTGATATTAGAAAATGTACTTTGTAATTTGTACTTTTGAATACTTAAGTATTTTTAAAAACATGTACTTTTGAATACTTAAGTATTTTTAAAAGCAAGAACTCTAGTACTTTAACTCAAGTAAAATTTTGACTGAGCAACTTTCACTTGTAGTTGAGTAATATTTGACCAGGCGCATCTATACTTGGACTCAAGTAATAGGGTTGAGTACTTTGTCCACCACTGGAGAGAAGTTAGTAGAGGAAGAAAACTGATAAGAAGCTGCTATAGTAGCCACTTTGTTCCTGAAAACAAGCACAGCACGTCTGAGATATTAACTGATAGGCTCTGCTTCCCGGTCTTTCTTGAAAAAACGATAAGTGATTTGTAAAACTGGGACATCTGGTCACCCTTTTTGGACACATTCAGTATTTGCATTCAGAGAGGCGTACATTGCATACACTGTAGTCGTATTACCCTCATGGACCCTTGACACCTGCGCTGAATACTTTCAGAGTCACTTTCTATCTTTAACAATTCATCCTGAATCCATCCACCCTCTGCAGGAAAGTCACACTGTAACATTACGAGTAAGATGGTGAGAAAAAGATATTTTAGGATAGTGGAATAACATTTCAGCACTGCTCTCTTTTCAATTGGTCCATAAACACACCACAAAATGACCCTGAAGAAGTTGCAATCTGTTAAATTTTGCAACCTTGCACTTTCAGCCCCAACACAACCGTGGCGATTAAGTGAATATAGAGAGCTGCACCAAAATCATTCAGCATTATAAACCTGCACAGTGTTTGGAGCTTAATGGTTTTGTAGTGGCTGTTAGAAGCTTACATGAAGAGGAAAATATTTTTGTACCATGTTCAACCATAATTGGTGCGTCCAGCTCTCCCTGCTCTGAGCACTTACTGTTATATTTCAATTTATTACTTAGACTACTGTGTGCTGAGAAGATTTCCTGTGTTCATTCACTTCACACCATAAATTATAATAAATGAGGTTATGTCTCAGGAAGTGGACCTCAAAGTTGCAGCAAATTTATAGTTTAGAGCACTATTTTCAAATTTAATTGTTGCATATCACCTCTTATGATTGCCACTTCATTTTTATAGCACCTTCCATATATACAATGCAACGCAAGGCTCTTCACACCAAATTGTGTGAAAAACATTTACATAAATAAGCACATTAAAAAGGTATCTTAACTGCTGGTGCATTTAATGCTGTGGTGTTTGATGACCAAAGGCAGTGGAGTATAGAGGGGGAGACAGTTGGTGTGGGCACTAAATGGTTTAGAGCCCTGTAACCTAGTAATGAATTTAAAAAATCAATTCTAAAAGTGACAGGATGCCAGTGCAAAGATGCTCAAATAGGTAGGGTGAAGTCTCTTTTACATGATTTTGTTAAAATGCTGGAAACTGAATTTTGTAAAACAAAGTCTATTCACTGATTCTATGTGGTGTAATCTGGTTAAAAGACCATTTCTCCAAGTGAAAAAGGACCAAAAATCAGTTTCATTGCATCGGGAAGAGTAAGATTTGGTCCAACTTTTGCAATTTGCATTTTTTCAAAAGGAAAATAAAGTCCTAACACAGTTAGTATGCTTACTAAGTTTTAAATCATCATGATGCACCCACATTTTTTGTACTTCAGGTTTTGCCACATTTTTAAGTCTTTGTAGAACGTTGTGTCTTTCAGAAGCAACACCAACAACTATAGTTTCAGTTTCGACATCTTTCAGTTTCAAATAGTTGCAAACTTGTTAATGTTGGGTTCATCAGGGACTAGTCATATGTACAGCTGAGTGTTATCATCATCAAGTCATACGTAAAGCATCATTCTCTTTTGTCCGTCCCTGAAACCTCTTAGCCATTAAACTCCACTTGACCTTTAGTATTGACCTGTTTGTTCTGAATCAGTGCAACAACAGCCTTGTTGCAAGCAACTTCCAGGAGTTTATTAAGTTAAGTTTATTTATCATTATACAACATAGGGTGCATTTTTCTGACCGGACATTAGCCAGGAATAAGGCTTGGTATAAGTACTCAATACCTAAGCCTGATTGAAATAACCCAGAACCAAATAGTGTAGAAATTCCTCTGGTTAAATGATACCTGCAACCAATCCTTTTTGTACCCAGATCCAGAAAAAAAGACTATTTACATGATATTGCTCACATTCAATCACCAAAAGCATTTGTCATAATGAAGAACCTTTGGAAAAAGGTATCGAAGTACTCTATTGATAAGAGCATCACTTTAAAGGTACTGGTATTGTGATGTTTTAAACAACTCCCTGCCCTAGCCAGGAGCAGCCTTAAATCCAAGCTGTGTTAACATGACTCTTATGTCTACTGTCCTCCACTCCTCCTGGGGTGGTCCGCGGCGGTGCATCCAGCTGATCTGGCCAGGTGGGAAAAATATGCCTTGATCATCTCAAGGTCTGCTGCTCTTTAATCCAAACCCCACACTTCCTTTTCCAAAGCCTACAAGTGTGTGGCATAGGTGATAGCGTGTCTCAGCAATAAAGCAGAAAAAATAACAGTGATGCTGCCTGTGTTGCCTATAATCTAACCGTGTACATATGAGCCAGCCGTCAGCAGCCTATAGGCCTCTGAGCCCCACAAGCTGCAGCAGATGAGAAAAATGCAAACTGTTGCTAGGTCGATGTCAGTTCTGTATCAGGAGGAGGAACTTCACTCCCTGGAGAGTTGAGGCCTGCATCTGTAATACAAGACATTAATAATTTACACATCTTCTTGTCTTTTTTTTTTTTTTTTTACAGAGAGAAGAAAAATCAAACTTTTTTTTCTCCCTAGCCTATGTTGACAGCAGAAAGGAGATGTGCTCTGTCAAGCTTATATCGGTCCAGTACCTGAGCTTGAAATATAGTGATGTTAAAAGCTATTGATTTTACAGCATCATGCCTGACTTATTTCACCCATGAGGTAGAGCAGAAGGTGAAGACATACTGCTTTTTTTTATTCTGCTGAGACTTTGCATAGATTTGAAAAAGGTGAGGGGAGAAACTAGTGAGAAAAGTGTGAAAGGCTTTTCTATCTCCACATAATTCCGGGGAAACTTCATCCACCTCTGCCAGAATGTGATACAGAAAAATGTAAACACCAGCAAATTCAGTCTGCTGTAAAGTAAATCATCTCTTCCTAGTGGTCATCAATTCATTTTACAAGTGCCTCTAAGTGTACATCATACTTTGGGAAAATGTGCCAAGCTTCTTCAGCAGTTTTTGACTTATCTCCTCTTTCTCAATACAGATCAAAATAATTAAAAGAAGATTGAATTGCTCCCTACTTCTCAACACTTAGGCACTTGTTGTGGGACATGCAGCTATGTCCTGATCGAAAATGGAGCAGCGGATTAATGATTTCCTGCCCCCATTAATCTTTATCAAGCTGTGGCAGGCTTCTCAGTTGTCCCTGGATAGTAGTAAATTGTAAACAGGAGAGCAAAGAGAAGAGTCGTTCAGGTCCATTCACACCTCTGTGCTAGAGTGCAGAGTGTATTAAATCACTGAAGTGTGAACGGTGCATTTAAGTGGTCAGAGGTCCTCCTGGAATACAGAAATGACTGACAAATGTGTACTGGATACATTACTTTGACCCTTTGGTTGCACCAAGAACAGGAAATAATCCACTCTTAGTTATGTGTATATGGATGTAAAGCAGTCAGAACATGCTAGTGAAGGGAAACAATCATTTGAAATGAGACAATGACAAAGAGGTTGACATGCTGACATTCAGATTTCAGGTTTAGGAACTGAGGTCAGGAAATGTCAGTCCACAGTTTGTTGTGGTGGGTCAACCACTTTGGTTCAGACTGAAGTACTTTATCCAACAGATATCCATGGGTCCCAGAGGATGAGGCACAATGACTTTGATGATCCCCCTTACTTTCCATCTTGTGCCACCTTATGAGCATGTTTTAAGTATCTCAATGCATTGCATTGAAATTTGGTAAAAACGTTCATGTTCTCTTCAGAATAAACTTTTATGACTTTGGTGATCTCCTCATTTATCATCTAGCACAATCATCCGGTCAAAATTTAAAAATAAAATAATGACATTACTGTCATCATCAACTTTAGTGTCAAGATATTTGCATGCTTACCAGGTAAACTTACACAGTGAACATGGCAAACATTGCCAGATAAAAATCGAATCAAACATAGTACAATGTGTATTTAAATTCTTACAAATGCCTAGCTCCAAACAACTTGAAATGAATCTAACAACAAAATATTAAAAATAAAAATCTAAAATCTAAACATCAGCATGTCAACATGATCAGTATGAGGATTTCAGCATGTTGACATTAGCACTTAGCTAAAAACACGGTTATGCAGCCGCTCTGTCATGACTGTAGACTCTTTAGTATTGTTAGACCAGAACTAATAGGACAAATTAAAGATCCAGTGTAAAAAGATTTAGGTAGCTCCATTGATAAAATATGGCAGAAATGGAATATAATATTTATGTGTGTTTTCTTTTGTGTATAATCACCTGAAAATAAGAATTCTTGTGTTTTTTCTTACCTTAAAAGTCTAAAGTCTGTGACTCATATGCACGGGTGTCTTCCCTGGTGATGCTCTGCAGGCCTGCAGTACAGCCATCATCACTGCTGTTTTGTGGACTCTTTACTGTCAGTCTGCTCTTTGTCAGGTGAGGTGTGGTTACATGGCAATCCAAGAACAGCGGCCTTTTGGCAGTAAAAACATCACAATAATTTGTTGCCCTAACGGTAATTTGAATGGACATAATTCTAGTAATTAAGGATTCACATTATGATCTTGTTTCCTGTGGGATGCCTTCACCTGAAATGAGATGCTGTATTAGCATACTTTGATAAAACTGCATAAGAAGATGATCGAACAACATGGAGGGAAACTCCAGCTGTGCATGAGGGCTGGCAGCTATTTACATATCTTGTAGTCTTTTATTCAGCTAATTTATTATTGATGAAACATGGTGCAAATACTAGGTTAATGGATGCTCTGTGCTAATAATTCAGTGAAGACAAAACTAGTGGATTTACAAGAGAAAAAGAAGATAAATAAATCATCAATGATGATCCATAAATTATTGTAAATATTACCTGCAACATTTAATGCATTGACACATGGTTTGTCTTGCAGACCTGGCATGTTTTGGCAGCTCGTGGATGGAGATTACTGTAAGGTGATTTTTCTGAGCCAGTCTGATCACCAAGTTCTCATAAATGGCATGATGGGGTGGGTTCTCTCTTGCTGTGTCTCAATTTGCATACTTCTGTACTTACACTTGCTGTTTTGAGTGCATAAGTGCATTCACACTGACATTTCCAACTAAACGAAGTGCAATGCGTGTACCCAGATGTTGTACTCCAAACTGGCAAAAAAGTTGAGCATGGAATGATGGACACTTCTCGGCCTCAACGGTCTCCATCTTGTCTATGTAGCGTAAGAGGCGGAGCTACCAAACTCATCAACACGGAGGACCAGGTGGTTGAGGAAGTAATAGGTATACGTCATGCATATTGGTGTGTTTTCAGACGGTAGCAGGAGCGAAGGCCAGCCCGACGTCAATGGAGATTATGGCGAGAGAAACAGCGGGCAAACAAAAGCAAGTAAGATTAAAGGATGTTCACGATGAATGAAGTGAATTTGAACACAAATGAATAAACAAGTCAGTAGATGTTTTGACGGGTGGCAGTAAAGCTCATTCTACCTGCACTCGACCTCTCATTTCCTCTGTTTTAGGTGGACTGCAGTTCCAAATCAAGCTGCAATATTGCATCTAAAAATGTTTCCTAAAGATGTAAGAAGATTGTCTACTCACCACCCAAACCACTGTCTACAGAAATGTTCAGCAAATAGTAAAAGCAAAGCATGACACATGAGGTTTTGTGAAATTGCATAATACTTGAATAATTGATTTGCCCCAAACAAAACATTTATTGAATGTGATTTTGATTAGAGTCTCGTCCTCTACATTAAGGGCTTCATGTAATATTCAAACAGGCATTACAGCTGTCCTTCAAACAAAACATTGCCTTTAGGAATATGTAACATGAAGGGTTGTGATTTGTGCGTTTATACACAGATACAAGATCTCATCATCCCCATCTCAACCTTGTAGAGCCCTTTTGGGAGTAGGAGTGAGATCACCACGTTTGAATGGGCTGAAAATCCCTGTGGTAGGTTTCTAGCCCCTTGTTGAATCCAGGTTTTAAATAATTCAGGCTTTTCTGGAGGCAAAATAGCTTCTGAGTACAGCCAAGGTGAACCTAATAAAGTGGAGCTCAGTGCAGCGCATTAACACTGAACTATAGTCAAAGGGGGATAAAGCGTATTAGCATATGTTTTTGTCCTAGGATGCAGAGGTGGCAAAAGTCCACACATGCTGTACTCCAGTAGAAGCACAGATACTGAACAAAACAGTTGAAAAGTACAGGCTCTGAAATGTGTTCAAAGTATAAAAGTATGTTACTGTGCAAAGCTAACTGAGCCTCATCTTTTCTGCAGTTGATCCTCCCTCTCTTGTCTGTTTCATGTTACATATTTTTTGTTTTGATACCGTTTTCATCTTAGTGTTATTTGTTTTTCATGTTGTTAGTTTTACTTGTTAGTTTTTTTCTTGTTACTTCTATTATGTCATTTTTCTTCTTATGTGTACTTTGTTGCGTCTTTTACGTAGTTTTTCTCCTATTTACGTCTTTTTCATCACATTACATAATTTTTAGTCGTTACATCTATTTCGTCACATTACATTGTCTTATGTCTTCTTACTTCTTACTTATGTTTTAGAATATTTATTGCAGCAGCCGAACATAGTTTTGCGTCCAGGCTCCGTCCTCATCGCTCCTCACACATTATGTTTACATACAGTAGAGATATTGAGGAGCGATGGACGTATATCTTGGACGCCCTGTCGCAGCCTGCAGATGGATGCTGGGGTGGTGGTGGGGCTGAATGAGCAGGCAGTGATGCTGATGAAGGGCAGCAATGGCGCTGATGGGCGGAGGAAGAGATGAGAGGTTTTAGGAGTTTGAATAGACCGCCAGATTAGAAGGGTGTGTTTGTTTTGCACTACAGAGAGTGAGGTGTGCAGCTCAAGTTGACCGTCTGAACCAGCTCGCTGGAATCGCTACATTTTGTAGTTGTTACATCTTTTTTTTTACGTTGTTATATCTTTTAATTAGTTTTTGTCCTTGACATATTTTATGTTGTTATCCATCTTGTTGCATCTTTTTTGTCTTTTTCATCTTGCTACATTATTTTTCCTCTTGCGGTGTCGTGTTACAACTGTTGTGCTTGATCTGCTCTGATGGATGCACCAAGAAATCATCTTTTCTATGTGTCTTGTCCCGTCCATTTAGGCTGACATTGGTCTTGAAGTTGGTGCGCTGTGATGCAAAATAAATGAAACAAATAATTCCCTCATATACATCAAAACTAAAGTCACGAGCCTGTTTTGAAAACATAAGCAGTATAAATGACAGACTTTTTTGTTCAAATGTTGGGAGTAAACTAAAATGTTGTCCAAAAAATAAACACTAAAGTAAAGATACCTGAGAAATGTACTTCAGTACAGTAATGGAGAATTTGTTACTTCTCACATCTCTGTCAGGTTGGAATAAGTAGTCCTTCAGAAGGTTATCATCGCCATCATTTCTGTAGTGCAGGGGCTCAGTGGGAAATCCTAGCAGACCAAAGCTGATGGGAGTTGTAGCAGTTCCTGTGTATGCAGTGTGTGAAAACTGAAGGAGTGAACCACAAGGGAACAAACTGAAAAGACAACATCTACAGTAAAATCTTCCCTGAGCAAATAAATATTGAGAAAAGGTTTCACATAATACATCACAGGCCTCAGCAACATATTGAATTAATGATACCTTGCCCAAAGCAGAGGACGTTTAGAGAGTTCTGTTTCCAACAATACTTGGACCACCTTGATTTTGGTTTCGGGCAGGCTTATCCTTTCATCTCATTTGGCTGTCATTACGTTACATTTATTTAGCTGATGCTTTAAGCAACTTACAATAAGTGCATTCAACCATGTCTTATCTACATATATGTGTTATCCTGGAGGCAGAACAGGAAAAGGAGGGATCTTATTATTATCCAGAAACAGAAAAAAGCCAAGGTTATCAGTGATAAACAACTTATCATTCTAGGCAAAAAGTACCAAAACAAGCCCGCATGGTAATGAAATCTTACACAAAATTTATACCTCTAATTCACCACATTCTCTGCCTGCCAGTGTTTACCTCATTACATCCATCTCCAGAGTCAAGGAAAGTTCAACCTTTCCACACATGCTAAAACACATCCTTTTCATTAGCAGTTAGGCTGTGCTGAATCATTATGCCCTTTGGTTCTAGCTGTACATATACACTGGGTTGCACGAACAAGGATTCATTTTTAAACCTGATTAAATCATGGTTTGACTTTAAATTATGTTGTCTTTTAAAGTCAAACCTTTGATTTGACCTCATTTTAGTTTTTACTCTATACCTAGAGTATATTTATTTGTGTTGCACTAAAATGTAAAGGTACAATTTGCAACATTTTCCTAAAAATAGAAAAATAGACTGCTTTCTGCCTGTATTTCCTCTTTTTATCTCATTGTTTTGCTGTGCTTGGTAGACACCAACCCAAAATCTGATGCCTTTACAAAAAGCTTGGACAAATTCTACCAACTCTACCTTTAAAATGTGATCCAGTATTATCTTTAAACTTACACTGGAGGAGGTTTAACTTTTAACATGACTGCTTTTTGGATGGATTGAACAAAACAGCAAGTTCCTTAAGTAAAGTTCAGGGACAAACTCAACTTAATTAAGTTTTATGATGCGTCTCTTCTTTCTTTCACTCTGCTGAACTGTTAAAACATGCAGTCTGCCAGTTGGTGCCAGGCTGTCTCTTTTTTCCTTACTGTGTTGTCGTCGTGTTGTCTGTTTTTTAATTTTCTGTGATGTGGCCATATTGCTCCATTAGTTTGGCCAACAAGTTTCTCTCAAAGAATTAACCACATGAGCCATGAATTAGCCACATGAGTACGCTAACTAGCTTTTTAGCCAGCCAGCAACAATATAATGTCCTGTCTTTACATTTTCCCAGGCAAAGTTACTTCAGCAGGTTAAAAAGAAGCAGAAGGAGATTTTTATTTGGAAAAATGTATTTTTGACATTATTTTTTGTGGTTAGAAACACTACCACGTTTGTCCACAGGGGCTTCAACAAAATATGAAAGCTCCTTATAGTAGCTTTAACATTTCAGCAGGTTAGCAGTGTAACTTCTGAAGATAACTAGAAAACTATGTAGCCTCATGTTTTGTTAACTTTCAGCTAGCTAGAAAACAATGTAATGTTAAGGAATACAGAGCACTCAAATTGTATATTTTTACTTATTTATTTATTTATTTCAATTTGTCTAGGCAAGCACCTCCATTCTGGGTAAATAATCTACTTCTAGTTTTGATTATTCAATTTTAAATCTCAATGTACGTATTTAATTTAGCTAAACTCTGACTGGAACTAATCTTAGATTAAATTCATTTTTGTTGGTGCAACTCAGTCATAATGTGATACAGTGCTATATTCAGAATCCATCCATCCATCCATCCATCCATCCATCCATCCATCCATCCATCCGTATTCTTCTCATGAAAGCTTTGCTTCCTTATGGCTGGTAGCAGCAAAGCAAGTACAACAACAAGTATGAGAGCTGAGTATCAGGCTGAACAGATATATTCCCTGTGATGAACATTTAGTCATTCACCATCTTACCATTTTTTCTCCTAACCTAAACAGCTAAGAGGTGCTTTGTTTGACCATCAATACAGGAATGAGTCACCAAGAATAGCCTCCAGCGGGACAATAGTCTGGTACCGGCAGCTGAAGGCAGAGCTCAATTATGGCAGGCTTTGTGTGAGTCCTATTCCTTGAGTCCTGCATTGTATTTCTCCAGTACATAGCAAAATTAATGATAAGCCCATCTTTTTGGACATCCGTGTCACTAATTTGTGCCTAGGGGTGTACAGGGTGATAACACTAGAACACAATAGGAGGCGAGGGAGCACATATTTGGCTCATCTGTGTAATTGTCACACTTGGTAATGGAAGTTCTCAGCTATTGTGCCTCTTTACTTACTTTGATGGAATTTTCCTTTCACTTCTTTATGCCCTGCATCCTTTATCTTATAGGGAAACTGATGATGTGATAGAGAGCCCAATTTTCTCCAGTAATCATATTATCATAGCAGTTAATCAGTGGCAGCAGGGTGCATGTGTAAAGCTATTAGGCTGGTTTAGGTTTATTGGATGGGATTCAGCCTCTTGGTAATGGCTTATTTAAGATGATGGGATGGAGCTCAGAAATTGGGATATATTTTTTCTCATCATAAATGCGCCCAAAATATGCTAGACAAAATTATCTCAAAACACAGTACATCAAAATATAGACCGTGGAATTGATTGTATGGGATATCTTCAGCAGTGAGGAGTAACTATATTTACTCAAATACTATACAGCTATTCGATATTTTTATAATAACAATGCACTATGAAATGACATTATGAAAACAGTGTGACAATGTAAGAGATCGCTCAACTTAGCAAGAATGAAAACAGTATAAAATACAAGTAAAAGTAAAAATAGAAGCAAATAGAACATTTGAGCTGCTTTTAAAGGTATCCACAGATTGTTGTTGTTGTTGATACATCAAACTTGTTAGAAAACAATTACCAACAGTGCAACACTGACATTCATCAGAATTATGTTTGTGTCCACCTCCTGAGTGCAAGTACACACTTCACTCTCCTTTTGGCTCTGTTTTGATTTCTACCAACTCCTGAGGGACTTGTTTGCAGCTAATTGCTACATTATGGTAAGCAGTCTGTCTGCTGTAATAGTAGGTGGTGTGGTACAGTGGGTTTTTAGGGCTTTTCACTGAAAGCAGCTGCCTGCAGCACAAGAGCAGTGAAAGGGAACTAAAACAGTGTCACGACTCCAGCCAACTCCCGGTTTACTTCTTCATCTATCATGTCCTCACGCCAAATCACTACTTTCCTGTCATTTCAGATCCTGCCACTCCCACTCGCCCTGCAATCACCTCAGTCCTCCCACCTGATTTTCCCCAACTTGTCATACTGAAGTTTTGTCACTGCCTCTCTGATATTCATAAAGATACTCATGGTGCCTTCAGCGGCTGAAAGAGAGATACTGCGCTTTCAAGCATCTTCAGCAAAATCCCATCAGCTGCTGTTTAAGGTAAACCAGGCTTCTGATGTAGTTTAAAGAGGTAGTTTGCATCTGGAGGAAGTCGTAATTAATATCAATTAATTTTTGTCCCTAAACCTAACCAAAGTACAGCTGTTTCACAATGTTAACCATGTGTAAAGAGAGGCTTTCTGGCAGCATCAGATATAGCTGCTTAAGGTCACTTTGTGCGCCTGTATGAGACATGGGGGGATCATTAGTCCCTCAGTGCTTATACCCATAGACGTATACGTAGATGCTGCATTGGTCTTTGGGTTGTATGTCAATGTAGCTGCCATTTTGGTCTGGTCAGGACTATCCTGTGAACGCCTTCAACATACAAGTCAATGGGGGATTTCAATTAGGTTTTTTTTATGTTCAAGAAATCATGATTTACATAAAAAGTTTTTCCTACTCCATGTATATTATAGTCCCTTGAATGTAACATGAGGCACTGAAACTCTGTTGAGAAATGTTAACATTATAGTGTTTTTTATCCATAAAAGGCAGCTCTTTTGTTCACATGTATTTGTTCACAGGACAGTCTTTACTATATTGCAGCAACGGGCCACAGTGGTCAGTGTAATGCCTACGTGTTATATGTCTATGCTTATACCAGTCCAGTTTCATTTATTCTTTGCTTGCTTTGATTGTCTGATGTGCACTGTCCAGCCTTCCAGTGCTTTTACTCCTGTTTTGCCTGATTCTTCCCCTGCCTGCCTCTGGTTGGATTTGTTTGCCTGTTTGTTTGATCTTCTGGTTTTCACCCTTGTCTGCCTTGAACTCAGTAACTCCAAATTTAGTTGTTACATTGCTTCTGTGTTGTACTTCTGGGTTTGAGTCTGCCATTCATCCGCAGACGGACAGAGTTGTGGGCCATAAAAGCAATGAGTTAAAACACTGTATGAATCTCTGTAGAGCTGTGGGGATAATTCTCTGCAGCTTCATATGAGCAAACCCTTTCATGCTACAGTAGTCATGTCATACATTGTTATATTGTAATATTAATTAAAGCTCTTTTAAGCATATTACCTTTACTCAATGTTTTAGTACTTTTGGTAAAAGTTTCTATAAAGCAAAACATGTGTTCTGAGTTTGTCACATCACAGAAACGTGTTATTTGCCACCCAGCCAAATTTTAATGATGAAAAAATTGCAAACTATATAAAATTAGGTCTCAAAATCATGAAAAAATGAGCAGTTTTCTCTGCTCTGAAATACTAAGGGTGTGTCCACTCCGCTGTCTCAGTGTCAAACACCACTACAACCTGCCACCAGAGCCAGAGGACGGTGACAGGATGGTATTTTTTTTCTTCTGTTGTTGGAACTGGAATGTTTGTTACTGAGAGCGAGGTGGTATCATTCGCACGTTGGTTTGTGGGGCTCGTATAGTTTTGGGGGACCATGACTCCAGCCACATTTGAGGTCCGCAGATAAAATCCTGAACATAGAACATGTGAGTTCAGTTTTTTCACAAGTTTTCAGCAGCTTTTTTTTTTTTTTTTTTTTTTTTAATAACATAATGCATCCTATTGCTCCTATTTTACTTAAAAGAGGGTCTGAATAATTCTTCACCACAACACTGGATGTGTCTCTGTCTGTTGTTTGTGGCACAGTCTTGTTTGTGTTTGAGACCAGTTCTGTAAATCTTAAATATCTCTAGAAATCTGTATAATGTTTGTCAGCATTGCAGCACATTTTCAGGTTTTTCCCTCTAATCAGAAGAGTGTTAGAGTGAGATGTGCTTTTACAAACATCCAGGATGCACCGCCTGTATTTCTCACGCTTGGAAGCTAAAGCTGTCCTCTCCTAAAACCTCACAAAAATTTGATAATGAGGAACTATTCCCTGTTCATGCTGCCATACACTGTATGTAGGTCTACTGGTATTCAATATTTTAGAGATCGCATCTCAACAAGCTCCATTTATCATCAGGTACAGTATGTGTCTGTTTTTCTGCTGAGCTGACTAGTTGACAAGCTCAGGATACGAGCCTCGTAAAGAAAGCATCAATCATGCAAATCCTCTCCGGGGACCAGCCTGTCTCTTAGCACTCTGCGCACTCACCATAATCAATAACCCACCAATGAGCGCCACATCCAGAGACAGCAATATGACTGCTTTTTTTTTCAATATGAGTGCGTTATGGCAGCATCATGCTGACATTCTCTCTCGCATCAGCATCCATTTTTAATCATGGTATCTGGCCTCACCGCTGCTCGTCAAGTGCCTCAGCTTGCTGTCAGAGTTTGGGCTTGCAGAGAAGGATAAGAGCTCTTACTGCTGCTATGTGGAAATAGATGTGCCGATACAACTGCCCACCTCTCCTGGACCATCTGTGGAGTGGCAGTGCTGGGTGACGATTACATAAGGCATTCACAACAGGCCCTCTCTTTCCCACGTTGTGCTAACAAGTCCTTCAAATAATTTGAATTTCTGTCACAAATTGTCTTTAACACCTTTTGTTGTTCTTTGTCAAGTCTTCCGACGGAAACTGTTCTTTTCCTTTTTGGTTGATGTCTGTTTTGTATCGATTAGATTCAAAATTTATATTGAATTGCTTCTCCTTGTCATACAGCAGACCTTTTGTAATATGGTGTTTTTGCATGTACATTTTGGCACTTATAATAACTCATCTAAACCAAGTGCTAAACTGGTCAGGAGATACAATTCACAATTGTGTATTTTATGTGGTCTATGACACAATTAGAACAGAAAAAAAAGTTCCATGTAGGAGGAGCATGATAATTTGAAACTCAAGGTAGAGTTACAAACAGGGTTATGTGAAGGGCTATTGGGACATTTTTGGAAATTTACTTAAACCAGCAACAACTGATTCTTTTTTAAGTTGACACAGTGAACATATTAACAAACATTTTTCTATCCTGGCAAAAGTAACTCCAACTTTCACTTCCTCTAATTATTTTTGTTGTTTGGTGCTGAGCAGGTAGTGTACAGTTGGTTTTTAGAGTTTTTTCTCAATAAACAGCTGCCTGATTCGGTGCAAAACTACACAATGAGATTGGCGCGAGTTTAAGAAAAGTGGAAAAGGATATAATGAGTTCTGTTACGGCTGTTGTTTTGGACCCAAATGCAGACTCAGATACCAAAGGCAGTTGAACACAATTAGGGGATTTATTGGAACAAACAAGGGCAGGGGTGATGGCGAAGGCAGGGGACAGATGGGGGGCAGGCAGGCAGACAAGCTGGGTGGACGAGTGGTGGAATGAGCTGCTGCGGTGACTGAAGACGGCTGGTGGTTGAGATGTCAGCTGGATCCCAAGGCACAGGAGAGGAGACGTTAGCCAAAAGGCACACAAGGGAAAACACTAGACTCTCTTCTACAATATAAAGAAGTGAGCGGCCTGAAGTGTACCACTAAACTGGCAGGACAATCTGGCACTGCATGGCTGGGGAGCTGGTTACTTGAGCTGAGCACTGACGAGGCGATTGCATGCAGCTGTGGAAGTCCACCAGGTGCCTGATGACAGAGCCATGCTCACAACACACACACACACACACACACACACACACACACACACACACACACACACACAGGCCGGTGCCTCCTGTGTCCTGCTGGCGTCTGACAGGTGCCTGATCTTTGCTATGATGTATTTCTGGGGGGCGTGGCCATGCCATGGCGTCGAATTTTGATGGTTTGCCATGAAACATGAGATTGCTTGGCCGGCACCTCCTGTGCCCGGCTGCCATCTGACAGAAGCCCGACCTAAAGTAACTTCCATGTACTTGGTCAAATCTGCCTGAAACGTAACAAGTTCAATCATAGTCCAGGTCTGAACGTATGAATGATTATATGAGGTGGTAATATGATGATATTAATTTTGTTGATGGGAGTGGCCAAATGGCTTGGTTACACCCTTTAAAGTGCAGCCCTGCTTGCACGTTTCACCAACATAAATGAAAATCAGTACACACATTTATTATGACTAGACGCACAATAAAGTGTCTTGGACAAACAGACTAAACCGAAGAGGAAGTTAGCCATTTTGAATTCCGTGGTCAATTTTACACATCATATTTCAACGATCTCCTCCCACAGAAATAATCTGATTGACTTCAAAATCAGTTTGTGCCACCTAGACTTCTTTGTGAACAAAACTTATTAAAGGATTTGGTCAGTCTTGAACAGTGTGGCTGCAACGTTGCGTAAAGTTTTGTTGCCTCGCCATGAACACAAAATTGCTATAACATTGTATTAAATGATGCAGTGTGCAGCAAACATCACGTTTTATAAGAGTACCACCCTGAACATATGAAAATCAGAACATAGTCATAGCGCCACCTAGTGGAAAGAGGCAGTGACACAGAATTTCTTCCTGCAGTGTCTGAAGCATGTGAAAATTCAGTACCTCATAGACCAGCTGGCATCTGGTGACACGTTTCTGGTTGCAGCAGGCCTTGATGGGCGCGGGGGTGCAAGGCCCCCTAAAATGCTGCTTGCACTCTACTGCAGATCTACTTAATATATGACTGGCAGATGGAGTAAACTGTTTGAAAGAAGGAGGGAATGTAGTGGAAACACTGGGGTGTGACTGTGGCAAATGGTTTACGTCGCTCTTTGGTCAGTTCGGGGAGCCTCTTAGCAGAATTTTGCTTAGGGCCCTAACTGTTTCCTTCTTTCTTCTAAGCTGGGCTCAACACATGAAACTGATATTAATATTCTCATGTTACTGTCAGTGAGACAGCAAGCAAGCAACTTTTCCAAAACGCTGTAGTATTCCTTTAAGTATCTGCAATGTTATGTCATCATCAGTTATCATGAGCCAATCCCTAATTATTTTGGTACTAAGTAGAACAACGTGCTTCATTGCAGGACAGTCATTAAGTTGAATGTCAACTAGTTGTGTGTGTGTGGATGTGTGTTCCTATGTCCATACACTTCAAGTGATCTCCTCAACCCACAATGTCTGTTGCCAACTGTTAAACATGGCGGTGGATCTGTAATGATATCGGGCGCCATCTAGCGAGTCATTACGTCTGATAATTACACTGCATAGTTGTACATCAGCCAAAGAATATTATGCCATTTTCGCACAGCCAGTAGCACCCCGGGGTGCAAACACTGTTCCCTCGTGATGGTGTTATTCTTCAGATGATAATGCTCCCATACAAACTGCAGAAGTGGTTTCCTGGAACACCGCAGTGATGGCTCTGGAGGACTTTCTTCTTGATGAAAGGTCCACAGTATCTGACACACACAGTTCAGGATGCTGTGTGACAGCTGCACCAGACACTTCTGAAGATAAACTCTATCTCTACTGCTGATTTGTCATGATGAGATCTTTATAGAGTTATTTCATCCAGGCCAAAGTCAAAATGATCACAATCTAAAAGAGTTCATAAGTCTTAGTTCTTACTCGTTTCTTTAAAGGTGCGATCTGTAAGAATTTCAGTTTTAAATATTCAGAAATTAACTAAAATATAATGTGAAGAAATTACAGTTTTGATGTTTTGTCAGTTGTTTCTGTATTGTGCTGAAGAGATATCTACTGAATTTAGCATGCTAAGCAGCTAGCTCCAGCCTGTCAATAAACAAAATAAACTCAAAATGTCAACTAAAATGGCCAACACAGTATTAAGAAATAACAGTTTGGATGTTTAGATGTTTAACAGTTTGGATATTATGTTAAAGTTGCCATGAAGTCAAAATCGATGTTTAATTGTTTTTTTTGTTTTTTTTAAAAAACATCTTTATTGATTTCTTTGCCAGCTGTATACCAGTACCTGGACCAAAGTATTCTCATAGATATTCTCAGGTATTTTTTATGATACTTAATAATTTGTCTTTTCCTGCAAGAACTCACACTGCATTCGGGGGTGTTACATAAGTTTTGTCCAATAAGACGCTTCCTCGCTAATAAAGCAGTGGACCATGAAAGACAAATACATCTGTTCACCAGAATGAGTGGAGTGACATCTTTGCTGGTAGCAGGCCACACTGAACCAAAGCCCCACTTTGTAGTTTTATTCACTGATTTGGTTGAAACTGGATTGTATTTTATGAAGAGAATATTTTCTGGTTTCCCCTGCACTGAGGTCGTACTGGTGTCCTTTCTGGTTTTTGCTCCCAGAGCCCCGGGGCTAACTGAGCTATCGGTGGTCAGCTAATTTACTTTAGCTCGGTTTCCTCAGCTAACTGCTGCTAGCCTGGAAAACAGTGACTTAGACCAGGGCTGAAGGGAGCTCAAACAAGAAAGAACACTACGTTGGTAATGTAGCTTGTTCCCTGCTGTCAAACTGACCTCTGTTGGTCTCAGAGTCTGGACTGGTCCCAGCTTAATAACTGAATGCTAACAAGCTAACTCTCCTCATCAGTGAACAAAATAAACTCACAAAATGTCAAGAAAAGAAATATTCTTACACCTATTTTATGTGAAAAATACAACCGTAAAACTTCTGAATTCAAGTTATAGTAAGTAATGGAACTGCTGATTAACTGAGCTAAGTGAACTAATCAGTTAACAGCAACAGCAGTTAGCAGGACTTAGCTCTTACTCTCGTTATTTGCTGTCCCCTATCTGTATGGAGTATGAAGTTGACAGCTGGGTAATTCTCACATTTTGTATCTTGAAGTCCAGAGTACAACAATGTAGTCGTGCAGTTAAAAAAAGACTCCACCAGAGTGTAGATTTATTAACTATAACTGAACACTAATTTCATATCCAGAGCAATAAACCTGTGAAGGAAAAATATAATTTTTACTCATTACTCATTTTGCTCCTTCATTAAGAAGATGACTGTAGGGGACTTTAAGGAGAGCTAATAAAATGATATATGAACGTGATAAATAGCACTATATAAATCAACAAATACTTAGACACACTGAGGCTTGTTTTGAATCATTAAGCCTGGAGCTGGTTCACTCTGACAGTTTTCCAACAAGTCCGCTGGGAGAGAAGACAGTCACAAAACACAGAGTGTAATTAAAGAGAATGTCTTTCAAGCATAGGTGCCAGCTAATGCAGCAGGAGCAAGAGATGACAGTGGGAGTCATGGAAACAGCTGATGGATGGAGACAGACAGCCTGATAAAGACACATAAAGATGATGACCTATCAAAGGAACCCGCTGTGTATGTGTTTCCTCTGTGTCTCGGGCTTTATAGAGATGTCAAACAATGTGCTGCCAATGACCAAACATCTTTAAAAAATGCATTATGTTCCTCCACAATGATGGTGCGTTGACCTTTGACCTCACAGCAACAGCCAGCTGCATCATCAAAGCTTAAAGAAAGGAACATAACACACATTGTGGATGCTCTTTCTACTCTTTGGAGGAAACAGTGCCAGCCCACATCTGTGTAACAAAACAAAGACATTTGTGATCCATCTATTCACAAGGTTAGATTTACGAGGTTTCCACCCCTTTAAAAAATTTGCACTCATCTCAAAAACTAATGAAAACCTGAAGCTCCTCAATCCCTGCGATGGCAATTTGCATAATAATTACAACATAGCAAAGACAGTGGAGGAGGACAGCAAAACAAACCCCTGCCAGCTGAATAAGTATAATTCAGCGTACAGTAAAAATAGCTGTGGCTTCTTCCGAATAGACCCAGGCCTCCATATTTTGTCTCGCTACTTGATTAATATAGCTGTCCACAAATGTCTGGAGGGATGTCCATGTTGCTATGGAGTTTATTCCAGAGATTTGATTCTAAATTAAAGTTGAGGGAATAGGGACATTCAAAATCAATGCAACAAAGGCCGAGATATCCTGGCCTTTAGTCCCCAGTATGGGTCAAACTCCAAAAATACTGGATCCTACACTCCCCATGATATCAATAAATCATTATTATGCTGCAATCCATTGCAAGTTGGTCAATAGCTGATAAGTCCCAGTTGGTATTTTCACATTCCAATCTAAATGTGTCCCATTGCATCTGCTCGGGAAAACATAGACGTCCTTGTATAAAGTGCTTGTATAAAGTCTCTGAACTTCACAAACATCTCCAGCAGCAGAACGAATAGATTAACATACTTAAAAACAAACAGGAGGAGGAGGTGAGTATCACATGTTGGCTGAGACTGACATCAAGCCCAAATCAACTGAATGGAAGTGAAAATGGTCTAGTTGCTGCAGCATGTTTCACAATAGAAACATTACATAGAGTAAAAATGGATGCAAAGCTAATTCTGTTTACTGTCTACTGTGTGAGCCAACATATAAGTGTAACATCATGTGTGTTTATGTTGGAACTCCAGATGGATCTTGCCTGAGTTTCCAACTAGGAATTCTGACTTGAATGACCATTTCACTGCACTTTTCCGAGTGAGAGGTAATTTTTGAGTTTTGAGTTCAATAGATTACAGCATTTCCATATCTGGTAAATACCCCTGTTTTTAACACTCAGTTGGAACAGAGGCTTTCTGGTATAAAGTTGTAGTTGCTCGAGCTGAGATATTACACTCATTACAATGTTAGGGTTATTTTGTCTCAGGCTTCAGACAGCCCCTCCATTTACTTGGTAGTCTGATTGTGGACCTCTGAATTGCTGTCCACGTCTGAGATTTCAGTAATTCAGATCTGATATTGTGCCCATTAATGGCAGTTTCTGTGTTGACCAATTACATCTTAGTAGGCAGGATTAAATATGGGGATGTCATCTTCTACATCACTGGCTAGTTAGCTAGTTGCTTTCAACATCAACAAACGTGGATGAGATCAACACAGCTCTACAAGCTGACTTGCAGCCACGACAACTGTTGAAGGCATAATATGTACTTTCTCTCCATTTAAACATCTAAAAATTATAGATATATTTTGTTGTGCACTCATCCTGAATGTTTTCATCCACGTTCAATCCAGAGAAATCTACAATTTTATTCAAAGTAGTGGGACATGGTCGCCTGTTGATACAGTATAAGTTATGGGAAAACACTGGATATGACATGAGAATGAGTTTCATTAATAGGACTGGGTGTTACACTCCCCAAAGATTCACCACTATACTTACTTGAGTGGGGTTGTTGTTGGAGGTGACCACTATATGAAACTTCCAGTATGCCACATCAGTTGTGGACCTCGATGTTATTGGGCGGTTTGGCCTTTTTTTCACAAGACACCCTCAGTCGAGGCAGGCCCAACCCAGGTTGATCAGATCTGGGTGTGAGTCTCATGGTTGTCTTCTAGATGGTCACTTAGGGAGCGCAGCTGGGACCTCTTCTTTTCAGCCACGTCATGTGTCTCTGATGGCGAAACTCAGCATATTGGAACAAAAAATAAAAAACAGGGACAGAGGTTTTTATTCGTAAACCTAAGGAGTAATGTGCAACTAATTGCAGTACTGATTACAATTTTAAATGGAACAACTTACATAATATAATTTACGGGGACTTCCTGCGACCTAACAGCTTGCACAATGTTTTGCTCTATTTATGCAACCTATAAAATAATACTATAAAACAACCTATAAAACAACAGCGTATTAAGAGAATGGGACTAGTCAGTGATTCAGTCCTGTTTATGTGGACGTGACTAAAATTTTAATACATTACCTCATCCATGAATGTGATTTCTGCCTGTCATGTCAGATAGATTTTCATCTGCAATTGTGGTTGTTTAACAATAAAAATGACAACTCCAATGATCCCTACTCAATGACTCAAACTGTGTCTTTTGTTATTGTTTTGATGTGAGAGACTCACAGAACTTACATGCCGTGCAATTAAATTGACACATTTCTCGAATCAAAATGTTAAGAAAAACGCTTTGATCAATGAAAAATGTTAACTGGTTCTGGCAGCTCCTACAGCAGCCTCTGTCTAACTGAAAATGATGTCAATGGCCCCTCCCAAAAAGAGAGTGGTGACAGTGATTATCAAGCCAGTTGCTTCGTGTTGTTTTTTTTTCACCATGCCATGCAGTTGGCCAAATGTAGATGATGTGCTGTCTGAGGTACACTTAAGTCTGACAACAGAAAAAAAGCCACCTTAAACATAAGCACTGAATTTCAGATGTCTGTCTTAAACAATCAGAGACCTTCTTTCTAGGCTTTCTAGGTGTGGATGAATCATTGTTTTAGAGGCAGGTACAGTTCAGGCACCAGAAACTCAGAAGGCCAGGATTTCATTTTTTAGAAAATGTGGAATTTTAAACAACTAAAAAAGCCCAATTTACTATGACTGTATGTTACTAATATAACACAACAAGCTTATATCTGTTCATTTGTGTTTTTTAAAGGGCATTCTGGGTGAAATTCATGAAGAGCAGCCAAACTGGAGGAGGCAGGATGAGAGAAGGTGAAATGTCCAAATATATAAATCACAATAGAGAATCCAAAAGAAGGGTCAGCATACAAATATAATGGACTTCCTGTGTCTTGTACAAAATTCATCTTCTTCCGCGTGTGGGTCCGGCACATGGACCAAACCTTTCTTACAGTACGTCAGCTGGCGTTGACTTTAATCTACAGATGACACCAGATGGTTTCACATTAATTGGTGATGAACATCACCTATTTAACTGCACAGCAGGACAGACAGACACTCCAGCTGCATCTCCTTTGGGTGCTGTGTTGGCAGCGTCGCCTCTGTCGCCTCTGTTGGACTTAATGTTCCAGCTCCACCGACACCTTCTTCACACGACTCCACCTGCTTCACACAGTCTCACCTCTTATCTCCCACGGACAAACCCTCCTGTCAGTCATCACAGGGATGAGGAGATGGGCTCTTGGCAGCCACAACCACCTAAGAACCCCCCCCCCATCATTCCTCCTAATCTAGGTTTCAGCCGCTTTCTCTTTTGTACCAGATTTAAGCAAAGACGACAACTGTTGTTAGCTATTTAGAAGGTTTACCCATGGTTATTCTTATGGTAATTGTAGAGGATTTGTCTAAATGCATGTGCTTGATCCATGACTCATCTGGCTTTATTCTTAGGGGAACATACACTGTATAATGCTCTGTCTTTTAAAAAATGCTATTTCTAAGATTTTTATATTCTCCGTAACACAGTGACCACAAAGTATTTGAGGATTTAAAGACTTAATGTAATAGTATAAGGACAAGGACACTTCCATCCTAGCAGCAGTGTAGTTAAACTAGGAAGGTAAAGTCAAACTTAGTCTGCAGTTCTAGGATTAGCAGCCTAAATAAATCATTCTTTATATTTAAAATGTATTATTATTTATTATTTAAATCTACACTAATAAATTATATAATTTGGTATTATTAATAACAGTAGCTCAATGACTATTTGTTTGTGAAAAGGGTTGCTTATAGTGAAGAAATAACAAAGAAACCATCACCTTACTCTCAGGGCTGGATTATACTACCAAATGGATGTGTACAGGGACAGCTGCAGACACCACACATACTGATTAGTTTTGTTTATCTTACTTTTTGGAGTCCACTTGAAGGTTACGTAGATCATCTTTGCACTGATCCAGCACCACATAATTTATTAACCCAGGATGGTGAATTCATATTTTGTGGCACTCTCTTTATGTATTTGTTCAAAGTTAAAACCTGAGCCAGACCACACAACAATGATCAGACAATAATATTATAACATACAGGGGTTAGTAGTATACAGTTGTTTTTAATGCAGTGGTGTCCAATACTTGAAAAAAAAAAATATATCAGAAACATCCTTACTTGGAAGATGCGTTACACACATGCGCAGTAGATCACCATCTATAGCGGCTGCATGGACAAGTCTATGTGGCCGCCACAAATTCGGGATACTCGGATGTCTGCACAGGACCTCTGCATACACCCTCTAATGACTAAATTTACGTCACATGGACCCTCGCCAATGTGGAAAGTATAATACTGACTTTGGTCAGCTCTTAGGAACGTTTCAGACTTTTTTTTTTTCCAGCCAATTGTTTTGGTTTGGTGGCCAGCAACTCATCAACCTCATTTGTAGCAGCAGCCAACTGTTGATATACTGATTGCACGCTATCTGCCCAGCACCAAAGAACAGCAGACATAGTTAGCTACTAGCTGGTGAGCAGAGTGTAGCATTTAGCCGCTTCATTCTCTTCTATCAGCATACAAATAACATGAGTTGTTAGTCAGGGCATATGCCAATGTCCGGTCTGGGACAAGGCCACCCAAAATTCCAAAAGTCGTCCCCTCCTTTTTTTTTTTTCTTTTTTTTTAAATAAATTATGTAATTGAAAATAAATGCCCCACAGTCCAAGCAGTTAAGACCACAGCTGGATTTAACCAGTGCCCCCCTCCCAAATTGTAATGTGATGTGATCTGTACCCTTACTCTTAACCTAACCAAGTAGTATTGTTGCCTAAAGCTAACAAAACTGCAAGTATATAACAATGTCGACCACGTTTACTTTTGTTACCACGATGACAAAGGTCCCCTGACTATGGATCTGCTCTCCACAAGTTTGGGTGAAGGATTGGTGCATTGCCTGCATGCATTCACTTTATGGATGCTAATATGTTGTGTTCCTCTGCCCTCTGATACCAATAAATACAAAAACAAAAACATTTATACTGCTTCTTTAAATAGTGGTTTTAGTCATTGTTACTTCTTAGATGAATATGCCTTTGTTCCTCAAAAGAATTAAGATAACTTGAAAATACTACACTTAAAATTAGCTAATGAGATTCACACACTAGGGGTTTTAACAATATCAACAGAGCGGAGCACAGGTCATGCTTTCTGAACAGCTACAGTATGTAAAAATGATGAAACAGTGTGGTAATATCCCTCACTGCTGCAGCTACTTTTTCATTAACTATACATTAATGTGTCCTGCTCACCAGCACTAATATTTCAAAGAAATGAATAATGGAGGGATGTCCATTCAGCTGCTAGACAAATGCAGTCTAATACAGCAGCCCTGCAATAATTCCTGCCTTCATTCAAGGTTATAATGCAGAATTCTATCTTGAGGTTGGTCCTTAGTAGATTTCCAGCTCTGTACTTCACTCAGTTTCGTCTGCCTTATCCACAACTGATGGTCACAACTCTGTTTTACACTGAGGTATAAGACAGTAAACAATGATTCTACTGAGTCTAGACAAGGCAACAGGCATCTTCTCTTGGCAGTCCAGCCTGTTCCTCTTGTTAATTCAAAGATGCCTCAAGCAATTTGTAAATCTGGCTGCTGATATGTTATTTACGGAGCACTGGGAGTTTGTGTTCATCTCCCTGCCTGCCTCTCTCTTGCATAAGTGCCCCCCCACCAAAAAAAAAAAAAAAAAAAAACATGAAAAAAAAGCGTAACAATAATGCATTGCAGTTCTCTACCTCCAGCTTGTAACAGCCTTGCAAAATGAAAATAAAACTACAAAAAACAGACTTCACAAGGTTGTCTGTCTCCTAACTTGATTCATTTTGCCTTCTTGGAGCTGTCACAGAAGTGTCTCAGTCTCACAGCACTTCCAATAGCTTGGTGGGAAGGAGAGACGTAGGCTTATCAGCTCTGAGGTGCAGCAGAAGTGCACAGTGAATTCTGCTGTAACCCAAACATATCATTCAGGTAACGCTTCCCAGGAAGAAGGACACCGAGGCAGAGGAAAGAAAGTGCAAACTTTATTGATTGATATTGGCCATGTGTCACAAAATGAGGTCTGCTGAATTTATCTGAAGTATATTTCAGATGATACATGTTTGTCATTGTGCTGCAGCAGTCAGCTGCTGGTTCCTCTTATAGCGAGGAGAAATTCTGTTTCTCTGGGGCCTCAGGATTCTGCTTCTGGCAACTAGAAAATCAAAGAGCTGGGAAACATACATTTTTCAAGGCAGGAAAAGTATTCAGAGAAGTACTGCCTTCAAAAGGTATCACGCTGTAGATGTAGAGTATGAACACTGCCTTGTTATTCACTATATTTTTCTCTGCCGCTCTCCAACCATGGTCTTTCTTTATTAAAGGGAGGGTCCATTATCCCATGTTCTTTTGAGTTTTTTAATCATTCTGTACCTTCTCAGTAGTGGTCCTTATCTAGTCAAGTCCAAACAATCAAGTACATAGTGTATGTCTACTTTTCCCTCAAGCCCCTCTAAAAACATTTTACCACATGACCTATATACGTGTCTGTATGAGGACGTTGCTACCCATAAATCCCTTAGACTGAGGGAGGGAAGGACATCAGCGCTCCAGTGTATGTCTCTCCATTTTGCTAACGGCTGTCTGGGGGTTTCCGTTTGAAAAAAATGTCAAAGAATGTAGAGAGTTATCCAACTGTTTGATACTGTAGGTGTTAAAGCTCACTCGATGCTACAGTCTCTCTCAGATCTGCCGAGCATTTTAGCATCCTGCAGACCATTATTTTGGTTTTGTGACCCACAACTTAAGTATTTTCGTTCAGTCTCACCACTCTCATTAGCCTAATTAAATTCAGTGTGGGGTCTTTTTCGTGGCCAAGCAAGCTGCTCAGAGAGGCTGAGGCTCTCTGGTGTGTGTGTGTCTGTGGGGTAGCGTCAGTTCATAGCCCTGCTGTTTATTATGAATACATCATCAAAGAAAACAGAGTCAGTCAGTACTTCTATAGCCGACAAAAGCAAAAATCTGAACCATTGCCTCAAAATTGAAAAATACTTAGTGGGTGGTTAGCAGAAAGTAACGTAAACTCCTGTGAACTATCAGTATTGATCAGCAGTTATTTGAAAATGAGTGCGGGAGTCTGCATGAGGTTTAATCAAAAAAATATGTTTAAGTGTTCAGTATCTCTTGAAGTAATAGAAAGTAATAGAGAAGTGGCCCGAAGAAACAAAAAGCAATCTCTAATCAATACTTATACATTTACATACATACATATATATTTAATCAAAAAGACACACTGCTTATATCTCAGGTACTTAAGGAAAATGCGCTTTTTGTTCAAATGTTTGAAAACTGTGAGTGATACATTATGAATGTGAAATATAGTATGTTAAATTACATATATAGTATATTGAGTCATGGCAGCCCAGAGGAAGGAGGGCTTTCAATAAGAATAAACTAAAACTTGAATATTTCCGGTGTCAGTCTGTTGCTGATGTATCTCTCTGAATGACATCTTAGCTTTGTTTGACAGTATGTGGTTACAGCTCATCTAGCATGCCATTGCACAATATTGAAGTGTGCCCCATATTCAGTAATAATTACTGTAAATGTGGATGCTTAGTGCAGACTAATGCTAGAAAATCTGGTTCATTAACCACAAGTGAAAATGAGACTTCATTTCCTGACACTGCTAGGCAGACAAAAAGCAAATGAGTCCCACCATGAAATGACATTTCTATGAGCGGCTGGTACATTCAGTCAAAAAGCTCTGGAGGCAGCCCCATGGGAATCAGTCCAGGGATTCTTCATTTCAAAACTGAAGGGTGGTTTGGCTGATCAGATCATGAGAGGGGATGAGCTGCTTGTCTCCTGTCGCCACAGGACGGATCTGTGGGAGAAATCTCTTGAATCACTTTGGACATCTGGGCGTCTCAGTACCCAGAGGGCTTTGCTTTCTGGAAACAGACTGCGAATGTGAAATGTCATCTCAACATATTCTTTATAACCTCTTCATTGATTTCTGACATTACTGGTTTCTATCTGTCTTTGCTTATCTTTGATGATCTTCTACTGACTTAGGATGACATAGTGAGAAAGTTGAGATCAGGGCCGTCATACAAGCCAAAATTATGATGCAATTTCCTGCAATTTGACATATATTTAAAGACGTTGGAGGGATGATATTCATGTACAGCTTTACCTTTACCCTGCTGCCACTTTTATTGAAAAAGGCTAAATCTTCTCTGCTTCACTCAAAGCATGTTAAGGGCCTTAGATTCATTTAAAAAGATGAGCCCTATATCCACAATGAAAATTAATTTAAAGAACAAAGAATAAAGCTATAGGTTAAAAGAACCTGCCAATATGGTAACAGCTGTATTTTGGAACAAGGAAGCAAATCTACATTACGTTATGTAACGTAACGTAACGTAACGTAACGTAACGTAACGTAACGTAACGTAACAAGACATAACACTAATGCTAAGACATAGCATAGCATAGCAACATAACATAACATAGCATAGCATAACGTAACCTAGCATAACATAACAGCACTGCATAGCAAAATACCATAGCATAAAACAACAAAGCATAGCATAGCGTAGCATAGCACAACACAACACAGCACAATATAACATAACATAACATAACATAACATAACATAACATAACACAGGTCCACCACAGGGAAAGGGTATGTTTGATTTTTTGAGGTATGATCTGTGACATAATTAATAGAATGCTTTTCACTCATAATATAAAGTGAGCATAGCATATTAGTAATAAAACAAACATAAAAAGTATTTTAAAAATACAGATATCAAAAATCTTTTGTGGCACATGTCAAACCAGCTTGAATGGACATTTGCACCTCTGGTTAAGATGAATTTTACTTAATTAATTAATGCTCAGTTTTAACCATGGTGGAATGGCTCTGTGGATGGTCTGTTCGTCAGTCCATTTTGGTCCACGCTGAAATATCTCACAGGATAAATTGTAATCTCATTGCTGATCCCAGGACTCTGATGGCCTCTAATGATCGAGTGCCATCATCAGGTCCAAATTTCAGGCCATTACTCTCCTTAAGCATCATTTAGCTGACACAAGATAAGATGGTGACCATGGTAAACACTGTTCCTGATGTTTAGCATCAGCATGTTAGCATACTTACATTAGAATTTAGCTGAAAGCATCTCTAAGTGCCTCACAGTCCTGCTAGCTTGGCTTAAAACTAATCAGGTGTGTACAGCTTTTTTTCCCCTGTGATTAATTTGCACTTTAATAATATATTTCAAACCTGTATTCAGAAAATGAAAGCTTTCATATCAATGATAGAATTTCGCTGAGTGATATTGTATATCTTTTTTTTTTGTCTTTTCAGAGCTTTGCTTCCAACATGAACACATCTGACAATGTCACATTCAAAAACATTCGACGTGGTGGATCGCTTGTTCCACAGAACTCTGTTTTGTATGATATAAAGGAAAAGAACTACAGAGTCGATGATTTCAAAGACGAAGTGTGGAAAGGAATAGCAAATGAGTATGACAGTGATGTTTACATCAAGCTTCAACAGAAAACGTTCAGCTAAACTACAGGCGAGCCTCACCCGGTGGAAGAATCTGAAATGAGCCAAACGCGCACAGCTGGAAGTGTTTATTAATCATAATACATATGTTACCTCAGACATACAGCTAGCTGCTGCTCCGGGTCAATCATCTTTCTGAAATCACTAATCTGCTTCATCAAGCTTGGTGCCAGCTGTTGCAGCAGTGCTGATGTACCTCCTGAAAGGGCTGTGGTACAGTTTCAGCTCAGTGAAACCCACCAAGTTTCTCCTCTTTTTTCTCAATATTATGTGTATCCATGAAAATGGATGAAATTTAGTATTTTTTTATTACGTAAAAGGAGCCCCAGGTCATGTTCACTTCATGTTGATTCCATCTTTTTGCCATAGCACATTTTTTTTAGAAGCTCAATAATTTATTTGCAAAATTGCATTGTGGCTGATGTGTCAGGCATGTCAACATTCCAATTTTGTGCTGTTTATTCACTGTTGATGTGTCGTCAAGCCTTTGTTCAGAACAATGAAATGCATTGGGAGGCTGAAGAAGCACATTTTTCGTTTGGGCAGTGCTATGATTAAGTGGCCTTTGTTATCGGCCCTTTCTCTGATCTTTTTGTCTATTATATGTTCTGCTATTTTATTATTCTCTGTGTTATTGTTCTCTTATTTTTAATCTTTTATTTTTGTAACTGTTGGTAATATGAGAAATTCACAACTTGTTGTATGAAATGAGTTCATCCCTTTTTGGAGTTTAGAGGATGTCTGAAGGTTTTTCATCAGTTCTGACGCGCAGGCCAAGACTTAGAATCTATTTCCAGACGCCCATCTGTTATTTTCAGTGCAGTTTGGCATCTGTCTGAATGTTTTTTTTATCTGAAGGAATTGCAGACTTTTTTTTAAAACATGGATTGCTTACAATATATATATATATTCTCTTAATAAAACCTTTATGTGCCAAAAAGAAGCCTTAATTTAGCACAAACATGTGGTGTAAATGCTGCCTTTTACTGTACCTCAGCTGCTCAGCTGATCGTTTTGTCTGTTTAGAGACTCAGCGTTGGTTCATCGCCTTCAGCATGAAAGGAACGTAAGGAGCCCACATAAACAGCCTGTGGTGGGACTAATAAACGAATTACAGAAAAACCTATAATGAGCAGCTGGCACAATATTGATAAAGAAAATAGACGAGGAATTTCTCACTGAAAGAACAAATCAAATTAGCATTCATGAAATTCATGCTGTTTATCTAGTGATCCCTTACTTTTTCCAAGTAATGATTCTTCTTTCACAGAATGGGAGGTGCCAGGATGTAACCAACAAATATTCCATTTTCAGCAGCACCATGGACAGCTCCTCGTCTCTTTTATCTCAGACTGTATGTGATGGTAATAAACAAACCAGGAGAACAGAGGTCTGCTCCATCTCATTTGTATATTCTGACTCAACCTGCTCACTCTGCTTTCACAAAATGTTGTTGTTCTCCACAGGAGCCAATTAAAACACTTCCCTTATCCCAGCGAATAAACTCAAAACCTTCCACCAGCTGCTGTGTTTACTCACACAGCAAACTGCCCATACACTCCCTATTATATTAGATTTGAATAGATATACTTCTCTTGTATTCCTATTTACGCCAACTTAAAATGTGAATTTAAAAATGCTGTGTTGAGTTAGATTCAACGCGACACTCATTTGAAAGAGCAGAATAGCATTGAGTGGAGAATAATACAAGAAACACAGCCACAGACAGCAAATATAATGCAGATTTGTATTACTCAACAGCAACACAAAGGGATCTTGTCAGTTTTATTATCTCCTCAGTTTTCAGCTTTCAGAAGAAGTTGGCTCGCTCACTGACATTGTGTTTCCACCACACAAACATGCTGTATACTTTGATTGTTTTATGTGTAAGCACCACTGAGTACATTTACTCAAGTACTTTCAGTAATTTCTATTTTATGCAACGTTATACTTATATTTCACTACATCTCAGAGGCAGATATTGTACTTTTTTACTCACACTACATTTGTCTGCCAGCTTTAGTTACAAATAACTTTTCAGATAACAGTTTTTCATACCTCACCTGTCCAGTGAACATCATGTATCTTCATATTTGGAGATGTTTATTTTGACTTTTTCTGATAAACTGAAGCATTAAAGGAGAATTCTGTAATATATCTAATGTCCTAAATCATAAAATGACCTTGATGTGTCATCAGAGATTAAGAAAACATGCAAAGTTGAAATACTGGCTTCACCAACGACATTGGTACAGCCAGCATGCTCTCCTTTGAAATTTCCATTCTGGTCTGGAATGTCTGTTTTTGTCTGCCCATTTCACATTTATTAGATATCAAATTAATGCCAAATGTTCGCCAAATTAGTAAGTGTCTGTTTTGAGTCATAAGAAATCATTAATAATCTTGCAGAAGGTGTATATGTTTATAATGTTTAAATAGAGCAATATGTTAATACTGAATACACTGAACTCAGAGTGTGTACTTTCAGTGCAGACTTTGTTTTCTGGATAGCGGGCTTAACTTTACATTTACAGACAACTGTTATTATAGTTATAAGCATTATTGTTGTACAATACATACTGTGTAGGACTCCTTGTTGCTTGTTATTGACCAGTTATCATGTTGCACCTGTCTTGCGCTTCTGTAGCTTCTCTTCCTGCAACCTGAAGGCAACCTGCCTGCACTTTGAGTCTGGGGAGGAGATATATAGATCACATATTAAAAAGGGATTCAGCCTATTCAATATACTATCCATGGCTCCTGCTTGCTATTTGGAATGCTGCACTCACTTTACTTTACATGTAAAGTGTTCCTTTACGAGTTGAGAAAATGATCACAAGCTATTTAAAAACCCTCTTGGATTAGCTAAAAAATGCATTGTCACAGGTTAAAAACAAGGCTTTTTTTTTACTGAGTTCATGAAAGGTTGACTTGTTGGAAATATGTGGTTCTCATAGTGATGCAACAAACATGATGATCTTATAGAATATGATGCATTAAACTACCCAACAGAATATATAGTATTAAAAATGAGCTCAACCTTTACATTTACAGCAGTAAAATGCCATATAGACATTAATGTTCTCACTTACTTACAAAAGGTTTGGACGGCAGGACTTTTACTCGTAGTGGATTACTTTTACAATGTGGTATTAATACATTTACTTGAGTAAATTAATACTTTATTCACCACTGATGAGGAAGTTTTGTTTTTCCAGCAATGCTGAGCATGTGTCTCATTTCTACTCTCTGAAAATAGACCTGCGCTAAATATGTTTTGCCGACTTGCCAGCATGTGTCCAACGTGCCTCCATTCAGATCACGTCAAACTGAACTGTGGAAACAAGACAGAAAAACCTCTCACACCATACATGGCTGCACAGTCGGGGCACTGTACCGCTGTAGCCCCACAGCATGATTGTATTAGGTGACGGTTTTAGACGGAGCAATCCTACATGTTGTCACTGTCATAAAACCAATTTAGCCGTGTCTTCAGGGGCTGAGGCTTACACTGTAAATCATTCCACTTCCTCACTCTGGAAGCTTCTGATTACTGAGATACAGCTTGAGGTTCTGCAATGCATTCAAGGGTGACAGTCTGTATGTGTCAGAACTAAATCCATTTCAATTTAATGCCACTTTTTATGTCAGTATGTCATTTTCATAGCTGGGTACTTGATCATATAATTTATGTATTTACATGATTTATAGACTTTTATTGGCGTGTTTGAAAGACCAAGAATATCAACAGGTTTCTGACACATCATATGATGGTCTGTAATGGACACATTTAAAGTCCCATTGAAAATATGTAGATGTTTTTCATAGCAGCCATTGTGACATGAAATAGTCGTGTAAACACAGATGTTACCAAGGATACTAATAAAGGTTCAGTTCCATCAAACAGAATCAAGGCGCTGTTATTGTATATGTTGCTTCACTGGAGAGGCTCCGCTACACTAAATGGAACAGGACCTTGGTTAGTATCATTGGTAACACCTGTGTTTAACCTACTATTTCATATCAAAATGGCTGCTGTGAAAAAGACTCTGCCAATCAAGGAAGAGCACCTGACAATGCCTCGTGATGCACAGTGGCCCAAAAAGACTTAAACATGAGCGTACATGGTGAAAGAAAGGGGCAGTGAAACAGTGGATACATTTGTTTGAGTGTCACTGGTTTGTTTCAACATTAGGATTTGATCTACCTGATAACATTTGAAAAGTCTAGAAAGTAATTTTAAGTTAGTAGAAGGATAAATCGCACAACCTTAAAATGATCTGAAACACAGATGCTCCGTCTAGCAGCTTTATTGGACATGTCTGAGTCACCAGAGCCAGAGGACGGTGACAGGATTGCAGTTTTTTCCTTCTGTGTCAGGTTGCTGGAACTCAGGTGAGCTGAAGTGAACTGCTGGGCTAATTTGGACCGAGAGAGTCGCTGATGGTACGCTTGTAACCGACTGTTAGGGAGGGTGAGGGGACAGGCAGGTGGTGTCATTTTGTGTGTCAGTTCGTGGGGCTTATATAGTGTTGGAGGACCATAGCCCTGGCACGCCACTGAGCCATATTTCAGGTCTGCTCAAAAAACAAGAAATGCACAGAAATTATAATTCAGTGATACGTGGTTCTCAGAGTTTTTATGTTTTCAGCAACTATGCTCTGACATATACAGTGTGTTTTGAAGAAAAACACTTGTTTTCCTTTCAGCAACATCCATGTACAATGTGATCAATTCCCTTTACACAGGCTTAATGAATTTGAAGTCTCAAAGGCCAATAAAAAAAAAAAAAAAGATTATTTCAATTTTGTTCAGACTTAGGAGAGCTCACTCCAGAACTAAGAGGACTTTAAACAGTTGTTTTCACAGGCTGAGTAGCCCTCCCTGTGAAGAGAAAATCGCTTTTGATGTGCAAAATTCAGTGGAAAACCCCTTTAAAATGGTGTAATTTGGTGTGTTAGAGCAAAAAAAGTAATACTTTTTTTCTTGCCTTCCCATATTGTGCAAATGAAAAAGACAAAAAGATAAAATTGCACATATTAGACTCATTACTTGTATTGAATGCAAAATCATGTATTTACATTCTTGTAAGGCGGCTGTTTATTCCTCTTGGAAAACACAAGACATCAACATAAAAATGATACAACTAACTCAGAAAGAAAAGAAAAATCATCCTTGTGGCAGGAATGAGATAATGGGCCAAAGATGAACTTCCTCAGTGATGGAGTGCCCACAGACCAAATCCTCTTTGCTGCACAGAGGAGCAAGGTTGGTGGTAATTAGATTTCAGATGGGGGCTGTTCCTTCAGGCATACAGAATGTAGGTCGTCAACATTTGTCCGTGGCTGTTTCTGTGGTGTGAGGCCACTGTCATGGCTCCCTTGTTACTGGACACGTGTACACACACACATCCACAAAGTCCATGCTATGTGATGGGCCTCTAATGAAGCCCTCCACACAGTCCATGTCCCCGCAGTGAGTTGGAGAAGAAGACAGTGCGACTAGAAACCAGAACAGCTTCCTCGCTGAATACCACTGACAGATCCAAACCTGGGGAGACAATTCCAGATGCTTGCATGTAACAAATGTCACCAAAAGCTAAAGCGTAGCAGTGCAGGCTGTGACAAATGCAAACCACAAACACAGTTCCCTCTTTCTTCACAGACCCATTGAAGCGGGGTTTTTGTGGGAATAACGGCTTTCAGATCCCCTCTAAAGTCTTCAGTCGCCAAATAAAGCTAACAGCTGTGATTGTACAGGAACATCTGTTGGCTTAAGTGAACAAACTCATGCAATTACCCCCATTAAGATTGCCCCAGGCGTATATGCATGAGGAAAATACTGATGCAGTCAGATTGTTGAGGAAACTTTGTCACCAAATGTGTTAGACTCGATGCTATTAATTTATTCTTTTGTTTGCTAAACTCTGGAGAAGCTCCAGTGAATTAAAGCCGGTTGGTGAGAATGAAGGTGTTAGAAGAGACAGAGACGTGTCCATGTAACAGAACAGCCTCCATGGGTGTTGCTGTTGAGATGTTCGAGATCACGGCGAGAGTGGCTGTACAGTAAATGTCCTTGATTATGTAAATCTATCACACGGCCCCAGCCTCCACGGCACAGCACGATTTGTTTGTCTCCTAAGATGCCCTTATTGTGGTGTGCTTGTTACCAAGGTAACTGCTGTTTTCACAATGGGAATGTGTAGGATGCCAGAAGCAATGCCAGAATTCGGTTCAATATAGATAACCCAGGCTTTACTTGCACATCGCAACAGATTTGTAAAAGATGGATATGTACTACGAATGGCTCCAGTTATAGTAAGAGCATGTAGCCAAGGCAGTTGAGTTGTGGAGGAATTTCTCCTCAAACCAGAAAAAAAAATGCTGCTGTGATTGCTTTTATGAGAGGGGGAAATGTTGTAAATAATATATTAGAATCTGTATGAGACGTACTATACATTGTGCGTCCTCGGACAATCTAGACCCCAGGCACAATTGCACCTCTTCTGAAATGCTGATGTTACATAAGCTCCATTGGGTCATGAAATACATTTCCCCCAACAACTGTAGAATAAATTGGAAAAAGGCATAGAAAACAAAGCAGTCCAAGAATTTGACTTGTAACAATTTCTTTGTTGCGCTGTTGCCTAATAACAACATTTGTGTCAGTGATTAAGGAACTGGCCTTATTAAAGTACACCCCATATACATATGGAGAAGATTTAAATCATTTACTGATTATTTCATGGACAGACTTCCTTTGAAAAAACATGCCATTTAATACATTTGGTCACCATTTTTACAGTATTTACTAGTCTAGCCATGGCTGAAGGAACAGTGTGACATTTTGGGAAATACACTTATTTACCTTCTTCAGAAAGTTAGATGTATGAGATATCAGTAACCACTCACAAATTTGTCTGTTAAAGGTCGGCTCCATTATTTTTTTGTTTTTTGCCTTTTATATCATTCTGTAGCTTCCCAGTAGTGTTACTTATGTATTCAAATCGAATATTCAAATTTTGTTTGAGGTACATATGTTTCAGTGTCATTTTCCCTATCCATTCTTAAAACATTTTTGCACATGACCTGATGTAGTTTTCTGCTTGATGATGTTACATATAACCCATCTTGGTTGAGAAAAAGAAGGGGAAGTCATCAGTGCTGTAAACTTTCTCTTGTTGCTAATGGCTGGGTTTTTCCATTTGAAAAACCCAGAAAAGAATGCAGATGGAGTCATTATTTAAATGCAGAAATATAGCCAAGAGATTATTAGCTTAGTTTAATTTAGTTTAGCATACTTAGGGGAAGACTGCTTGGCTCTCTCGAAGTTTCTGTTAAAGCTCACTAAAGCTCACTAATTAACACACTGTTGATTAGCTGTATGTGTATATATGATGTTTTTTCTTGTGTGATAAAACTGTATTCAGTGTTCAGTTGTATACTGTCCTACTAGAAACAGGAAATCTGCTACAGGCTAGAATAAGATAAACAATACATAACACGGTGTTGTGTAAGAGTGTGATGACCGTCCTCACACCAGACTGAAATGTTGAGCTGATATAAGAACTTTGTTTGATCATGTTGCATTAAGTGTATGAACTCAGAGAAGAGCTTGTGGCACATTAAGAAAAGGAGAGATAGATCTGCATCATTTTCCTCCTCATCCCCTGGCAGTTCTCATGGGGCGTTCAATTTCAACTGGAAAGTCAGAATTTCAGCTTGCCAGTTGAAAATTTCAGCAGTATGTCGGTGTTCAAAATTTCTGTCTGCTGTAGTGGAAAACGTTCTTAAATTGTTGCAAAATGTTGTTTGTAACTAAAGAAATAAGTGATCCTGGCCATTCAATATTCATGTTTTAATACAAAAACTACTGCGCACCATTTCACAAGCTGGACCCCCAAACAAAAACCCCAAAACAAAGCACATAAAATAATAACAACATCAACAACAACAACAAAAAAGCAAAAAATGAAGAAATGAACATGAGCTAGTTCACTTTTGGGACTGTGTTCATAATTAAAAAAATATGAACTAGTTCATGTTAATCTCTGTGAACTGAACTCTGAGCTAGCTGTCTTTAAGTGTGAACTGGCACAACACTGACATCACCCACTGTAATCTCAGACCTTTCCATCCAACCTTCCTGTCCGCTTTCTAAGTAAAATCTTTATTACCGGCTGCTACACTAACAGGACATTTTCCTCCAACCAAACCAAATCCACCATTCTGTGTGGTCTAAGCTAGTCAGTTACTAAGTTTTAACTCAACAAGTATCAGTTAGGTTGCTTGCAACTACAAAGAAACTAACAGTAACCAGTCACTTCCCATGTGACATTGGGTTCTCTGTGAGTGTTGAAGATGGTGACCATGTTAATAATGTCTGGAGACATTTCGATACAGATCACTGCCAATGAACTTAGTGGGGCATCGTGCCTCCTCAATCCTTTTGGCTCTTGTTTTGAGGTTTTTGTTGTTGTTTCCCTCTTCTACTTTGACAGCCCCTCAGTGACACCAACACTGACCTAAACCACAGTTACCGTGACTGGCCACATAGTCACATAGACTCAGACCTGGGGACCAAACCAACAAGGAGGTACTTACTCACGGATGACGAGTGATTCACTGAATAATTCAGCTCAATCAGGCTAGTTTAAACATTAATGGGTGAGTGGGAGTTCCTCTCGGCACCTCCCTGGGGACGCACAGTAGTTGAGGAGACACTCTAATTGCTAACTCTTGTCCGGTAGAAGTCTTTAATTAAAGCGAGTGGAGAGCTTCCTCGGAGCTCGCCTTGTCGACCTTTGGAGAGCGGCAGAGGGTGACAAGAAAAGTGGTCCCCCTATGGCCTACACACTCTCTCAGCCCATGTTAAAATTACATGAAGGGATACTGCCCTTGACTACATTAAGTCGTATCTACTGAGTCAGTAGTGATGTTTGAATCAATTCAGACCAAGTATTATGTGATAAATGCAACAGCTGGTGAAATCAGGTTAGGTCATCCCTACCTTATTCTTTGCCTTCCTTCAATCCCTTAATGACAGAATATTTTTTCACAGCTTACTTCACTATCTCTGCTATGATGATATTATGATGATAATATTAAAACCATGATGTCGTGATTATCTGATGTTCACAGCAGTTTCTTGTTGTGTAATGTATAGCCCTGGTATGCAGTGCAGGCCTTATTTTAGGGGTGTGCGATGCCACAAAATGTGGTTCAGATTAGATACTAAGGGCGTTTTCATACCTGTAGTTTGGTTGATTTGGTCCGGACCAAATGTTAAAAAAGAACCATTATTGCATTTTGGTCATTGCGTGGTGTGTGTTCACATTGACTTTTTGCAAACAAACCAAGAGGAGGAAATATGCAGTTTTATAGACTGGCAGGTAACTTGTGATTGGGCAGTTTTGGTGATTGTCATCCAGCAGAGACAGGACAGGCATTGCAGCGCTCTATCTGCCAGCCCTGCTGTAGATGTTTATATACTGGATTTACAGAATCAGAATGGATTTTTGTTTTCCTCCATTCAAAGAGAGCAAGGGGAAGTGAGGGAGCGCATCGCCCTACACCCAAATTTTGTGCTTCACACACTTTAATCAGACAAAGCACACTGAGTATGATGCTAGCAGCTCAGTAACACTGCACTGAAGTAGATACCTGTTACTAAATGAATTTCATCAATATCTTATCAATCAGTCCTGATCAGATTTAATGATCAGCAGATGGATTTATTAGCAGTTTAGCTTTTAATTGTGCTAAAATCACACCTGCTATCATAAAATCCTGTGGTTGGTTTGTTTGCTTTCATGCCACAAACAAACTGCACCAGGGTTTGTTTGGAACCACACCAAGACCCACCTTTTCAGGTGGACTGTCCGGTTCTTTGGTCCGCACCAGGGTTCGATTGACAACTTTCACCCCAGCCCAAACAAACCGGACTAAACAGGCAAATGGACAAGGGTCCGTTTTAACTGGACCAAATGATTCAGGTGTGAAAACACCTTAAGTAATACTGGGGTCAGAATCACCAATATCTACACATATTCTCCATTATTAAAAATGGCGAATGTGTTATCATGTAGGGAAAAACTATGTGTTGTCATTTATGAGTTAAATGCAATCTGCAATTTGCCCATGGTACTGAAAATAATCCCTCTAAATCATCATTTGTGACTACTACAGCGGTGTGCTGATGTCTGTATCTTCACACTCCCAGCCGTCTGCCTGTATTCTCTTATTTTTGCTGTGTTCAGGATGTCTCTAGGTGTCAGCATTTCAGCAGTGGTGTGTAGCCCCAAGCCAATAACAACACACAGGCTGTGAGGTCAGGAATCTGGGGACTCTCGGATAAACGTAGCAACCAATGGTTACATCGCTGTCTCTGTCTCTCTCCTTTGCTCTCTTTCTGTGAGAGCTGCAGAGAGAGATATATCTCTCTCTCTCTCACACACACATACACAGAGGCAGAGCAGACTGAGAGGACACAGCAACAAGATGAAGGTTCGCTTTGTCTGAATCTGTCATTAGAGGTGTGGGCATGTTTATTTGTGCTCTAGAATATAACCGCTTTGAAACGATCAGAAAATTAGGTATCATTTATCTGATTTACTGTTTTCTTCTTAGTAATGCCAGTGCCTCACTCCATCCATTCTCTACCTCTCTTGTTTGTGGAGTCATGTGCCAACTTTGAATAGTGTTTTTCAGAGTCTGGCCCCAGGTCAGGTACCCACATGTACTCATCATGTAACCAGCAAAAAAAGTTGTGTAATGGGTAAAAAAATACCTTTATATAAACTCATGGGTAGAGGCTTGGATAAAAATGTACTAACTGTGTGTGGGCAATGCATGAAAACAATAATACTCTATGAAACATACAATACAAGAACGTTTTATTTTTGTCCTGGAAAAAAAACAGACCTAAAAATGTGAGGTATTTTTAATATTTAAATCCACTAATATCAAGCCTAATCAGCCACCAGGATTTTATTGTAAAAGCCTACGACGCAACCTTTGACCTGCATCCAGCCAAATCACTGTTTGATCTGACAGTGACTTAGGCCAGCTGCAGGCTGAAATAGATGACATTAAGGCAGAATTAGCCAGAGGAAATTTTGGACAGTACATTATCAAATATGAAGTCCAGCATTTGGGAGAAATCTGATGTAAGAATAACATTGTCAGTGACTTTGCTGCGTGTGACGAGTGGCAAAAAGCATTAGCGTTTGGTAACTGCAAGCTGGGCACGTCGTTGCTGACATATCGGTTCTGGTCATCAGCATTTTCCAGGTGCTGGTTTGCGAAACTGAACCCGTTTAGGACTCTGGTGCATTTACAAACAATCACGTATATTCTATCTTTAATAAAATGTTCAATGCAATTCACAGAGGAACTATGGACACCTACTATCAGAGTGTATGAGACAAAGCTTGAAGTTATGCAGGTTCAGCTACAGCTAAAACAACCCAGTGTTTCTCCTCAGTCCTGCATGAAAGACAGAGGCATCATTCAGAGGATATATAAACCGGGTTGCATCTTTCAAAAACTCATTAACAGCACAAATTACAGCTCATAAATTAGACAGTGTTTTAAGCCAGACAAATGAAATGGCAATTTTTGCTCTTCAGGTAGTGACAAATCAATATATCATCCATTATCATGTGGCTGAAACTTATCAGTGGTTGCAGGATATAACCGAAGAGGGCTAAGAGTTGCAGACGCAGGCATTTATCAAAAACTATTACTGCAACAACACATCACAAGAATGAGCGAGTTTGCTAATTAGTGAAAGCTATGTTGGAGGCACTGAATAAAATATAAAAAGGACCACAGGACTATCAGAGCAGGAAATAATTACTGGGATAGTGAAGGGAGCATGTAACTCCCTGTTCTATCATAATGGTCTTAGTTATATAGATTTTATGCAGAATATTGTGAAGTAACATAAATGTTTTATGTGGCTTTTGTATATTACATCACCATAGTCCTATTACCAAATAAAGACTGCAGCTAAATTCCAGATAGTTAAAGGGATAGTTTGGATTATTTGATGTAGGTAGTATGGGGTATTTGTCAATAGTCTAAGGTCAGCAACAAAAAGTATTTTCATCACCAAAAAAAGGTCAGTTTAAAAGAATCAATATCAGTTTATGTGTATTGCTATATTTAGAATATTTTCCATCAGGAAACAGCCATTATACAAGCTAGATTTTGCTCTCTCCAAACCAACCCAAATTTACAGGCAAAATCAGTAATTTTATCTCACAAAACACAGAAGTTGTTGGTCTAGCACTGTCTCAGTCTTTGACTGGGCATTGCATGTGTGTGCTGTGGTTTGATCTGTCCTTCACATGGCTGTATGCCCAAGCAGCGTTTCAGGAGCAGAGTGTTTTGCCTACCTGATTATGTTCACTTGCTCACACTTTGTTGATTTGGTCCTCTTTTGTTCTTCTACTGTGGCTAAGTAGGTTGCGCACTTAAACATGGGTCTTTTATTTTGAAAACTGACCAGATTCTTTTAGCTTTTTCTGAGTGTGACTTCCTGCCCATGTTACCTGCTCTGTGCTGAGCAGAGTGAAGAGCTGCTCCTGGGACACACTGATGCACTGCATTGTGTAGAATGGCAGCGATCAGATCTGCCTGCCATGGCGCTGTCGTGGCGCAGCCGTGCCATGGTGGAATCAAGCCGTTAGTCTGTTTGTGTCATTGTGTGACTTTGGTGAATATGAACTATCCTTTTAAAACACAGAAGCCCCACAGAAACACAAACTAACAGATCGTGGCAGACTAGCAACTCCTGTGTTCAGTGAGGTAAAATGAATGATTTTGCATATGGAGTTTGATTGGTTTGAAGAGGGCGATATTTAGATTCTATAACAGCAGTTTCCCCTCAGAAAAGACACTTAAGCTGATAAAAGTGGACCTTTTTTTAAGTGGCTAAATAAGTGCTTGGCTTCTGTGCCTCTCTGTTTCTTCAAACTGAGGATATGCTGATTGGCATCTACTGTCAGTTACACACTGACTAATAATAAATACACCACACAATCCTATATTAGACTATCACTGGAACACTGGTTGATAAAAATATTCACAATTAGCTTAATTATAATTGAAATGCATTTGCTCTTTGAGGTATCAATAAACTCACTCTATAATCTGGATATATCTACATTTAGTCACATCATCCACAGGAGTATCTCATTCAAGTAACAGTTTAATATATTCCTAAGTCATGCAGTGTAGCTGTAGTATGAGCCGGCCTGTCACCAGCTGGACTTCACAGCAACAGGACGACCACGTTTAGCACGCAAACCTGAGTGGTGCTTTATGTAACTGTGTGGACTAACCTGAGTAATCACGCTGTGGAGTCATTAAACTGACAGAAGTGCGATGAAGAGCCCTCACACCAACCCCCCCCCCCCCCCTGAAAAACCATTAGCACCACAATCACCACCTCCGCTCCACAGGTCTGCCTACCATCAGATCCTCTACCCACCCACCTGCCCACCCACCCCACACCTCCTTGCACTTTTGACCCCGCTGATGTCAGCTGTTTCCATGGCAGCGCACAATAAATTCCATGCAACCCAAATCTATTGTTGGGGGCATCTATTGATCCTCGTCATTTTCACCCTTGCAATCATCATCACCACCACCATCATCATCATCATCATCATCATCCTCTTCTCTTATTCTATATGTGGGCTTTAGAAGACACTCATCTCCTGTTGTGTTTGAGTGCCCACTTTATTATATGGCCTAATCTGAGAGCCACTCATGAACGGAGAAAATCATCAGTGAAAGCTGATGCTTGGGAGAAGCTTTAGAGCCCTTGATTACAGCTGCTTCTCCAGTGGTACAGCGGAGGTCATTGAGAAGGGCCATGAAGTCCAGTGTGTATAAGAGGAGCTGGAGCAGTTGTTCAAAATAAATGATCATTCCAAAATCTGGATAGTTTTTTGTGTGAGTTGCAGGGTTTCAGGGTCAGTCGGAGAGGTGTCCGTCTTCTCTTGAAAATAATGGAACTAGATGGCACTCAGCTTGTGGTGCTCAAATTGCCAAAAAAAAAAATAGATTTGAAAAACTCAACAAGCACTGTGTCTTTCCAGAAATCATGACCTTGCTACTTAAGAACTTGTTGTGAGTAGTTTTCATGTAGGAACAATTTAATTTCTACTGAACTACACCCACCAACCATAACACAGCGCAGGGGGAAGGGTACCTCTACTGGATGAATAGGTTACAGCTCGGCCAAGGAGGATGATATTAAAGGTGCAATGAGAAATTGTGGAAAAAGACAGTTGATTGTTGAGTCTCATTCACGGGTCGTCAAATACTGATACTAACCTGTGGGTGGCCACAATCTCCTGTAATGGATTCGATTTTCCCATTGATGCCAAAAATGAACTGGCAACCCTGCACTGTCACAAGCATGAGCCTCTCATCCGTGAGTAGATGCAGACTTCCCTCTGTGTGGTGATATGGTTGGCAGATGAGAAAGAGAAAACAGTTCCTCTGCTGAATTTTTACTGCAGAATTTTTTAAATGTATTTTTCAGCTTTGAGTACCAAAAGCTAAGTGCCATGTATTTGTGCCAAGGCAGATCTCTCCAAAACTACACGCCCCCTTTCATAACTGCTGAACCATTTCTTGTAGACTCATGTGGGAGGCACCATTGGTCTCAGCAAAGAGGTTCTCCCCGTGTTCGGGAACCACAGAGGGATGATGAAAGAGGTCAGACGTGCCCCAACCCAGAGTCTTGACCTCGAGGTTTCTTGCCTCTCCAGCCACACCACAAAGCTAACAGGTCCTCTGTTCATGCAATCGACCCCCTGCATCCCTCTCCTCGACCCCAATTATCCCAACATACACAGCAATCTTACTGTCTGTCCAATGTGAGTGCACTGCCTTTTATACTGCATGAATGGTGTGATCTACCTCCATACTTCATGCACAGCCATGAGAGCAGTACTGATCTTCTCATCTAACTGTCAGAAGAGAGTGAATACACTTGTTTCCAGAAATGTTGAACTATGCATTTTGTTTTTGCCTTAAATGCATCAATAATCCCAGGTTTTCTGCTAAATTTAAAGCATTTATATAGAATTGTAATTTGCGCCGCACATCATCCAAATAGAGAAAAAATAAAAAGTAAAAAATAAAAAATAGAAAACTGTATTCACGTTGGCCACCTCCAGCTCTGCAGATCTTTGTTGCCTTATCAAACAATGCCATATCTGTGTCAAGAGGATTGGGTTGCAGATTACTCTGTTGTTATTTCAGTTCACACAGAGAACAATTGGTTCTCAACGAGGCACTGTTATCAGTTTTGAACATAAACCTGAAATAAAAAGAGTCACTGGGCACTGTTTGATGAATCATGCCCATTTTGAGTCTTGGATTAACTACACAGTTGAAAATGTTGCCAAAATATTTCAATATGGGGAGGGTATTCAGAGTTCCTGCTTTCAGCAAATGCACCATGTGGCCAAAAATACAATAATCTATTAATGAAATACTAAATGGACAGCATCCAAAACAACAACTCGAGTGATGTTTTTATGCAGCCATGTAATTTTTGCATCCACCGTCTTTTGTCTTTTTTAGGCAGGATATTATTAAAATACTCTGCAGTGCATGTGTGCGAGCAAAGCTCTACGCAGGAGACTTGTTTTGTTCATTTATTAATAATTTCATCATTCAGCTGTGTTTTTCCACTGCCTCCCATAACTATGGCAACCAGCTGCAAAGTCTTGAGGAGAGTCTGGGTCTATTATGAGGAAGGAAGAAGTAAAAAAAAAAAAAAAAATGTTTTCTAATATTTTCTTATAGCAGATATCCACTTGTGACTTTTGGCTGTATAAAAGCAGTCTATCTTCCCAGTCAATGGAGAGCCTCTCATCTCCTTGAAAAAAAAACTTACAGACAATCTGCCCACAAGCAGACGTCAACCACATCTCACCACCTACCAGCTGCTTGTAATGCAGACACTGTGTGGGGTGCAGCGAGCAGCAGGCTAGCTTGGGAGGCTTAATTCACATCTTAGCTCAGCTTCCACTCACTATTACAATATATCTCATCTCCTTACGATGGTGATGTTTCTTCCGTCTCAGTTCATGTGAGCATCCCACATCACTGCCTGCACTGTGACAGGACTCTGTTTGTCTTCTCCAGTGGTAGTGGATGTCTTTACTGTGGCACCTCAGTGCTGTAACACGGGCTAACCTTTAACACCAAGACCTGCACTTGTGACTCCTCTACACCTCTATAACTGCAGTCAATGTGCAGCCCGACAACTGCACGCTTAAGCCAGAAACTCTGTTTAAAGTGACATTTTTGATTGGAAAAACAGTTACAAATCAGTCGCAATCAATCAATCACAAGCACAAAACAACCACAATCAGATGCAAAATGACCATCAAGAGAAACAAAACTACTAAGAGAGTCACAAAATGACAACAGAGACACAAAATAACAACAAAGAGATGCAAAAATATAAAAAGAGATGCAAAATAACTACAATGAGATGCAAAACAACTACAAAGAGACACAAAAAATCTATAAAGGGACAGAAAATGACCACAAAAAGACACAAAATTACTAAAAGACTCACAAAATGACAATAATGAGACACAAAATGACTACAAACAGAGAAACACCAACCACAAACAAATCCAAATGACCCAAAAAAAGATGCAAAATGACCACAAAGAGACACAAAACGACTAAGAGTCACAAAATAACAATAAAGAGACACAAAATGACTACAAAGGGATGCAAAATTATCTCAAAGAGATGCAAAATGACCAAAAGAGATGCAGAATGATCACAAAGAGAAACAAACAGTCTATATAAAGGGACAGACAACAACCACAAAAGGACGCAAATCATCTAAAATACTCACAAAATGACGACAGACACAAAATGACCACAAAGAGATACACACCAACCACAAATAATAATAATAAAATCAAAGAATGGCCATGAAGAGACACAAAACAACTACAAATGGAGACAAAATGCCAACAAAAAGATGTGAAGAGACAAGAAGTCTATAAAGGTACAGAAAATTACCCCAAAGACATACAAAATGACTAAATCGGTGCACACCAACCACAAACAGATGCAAAATGACATCAAAGAGATGCAAAACAACCAGAAAGAGAGACAAAATGGTAACAAAGAAATGCAAAAAACTGCAAAGAGCAAAAAAAAAAAAAAATCTGTAAAAGGACACAGAATGACAACAAAGAGACACCAAATGACTACTAAAAGATGCAAAATGACTTCAAGGAGACAATATTAGTCTAAAAAAGACACAAAAAGACTATAAAGTGAAGAAAATTTTTTTGTCATTGTGATGCCAAAAAAAATCCATGAAGAGATGAGAAGCGACAATACACAACAGGACACCATACAGCCACAAAATCATGGAGACACACAACAAGTACAAGGTGTCATTTTGTGTCTCTTTCACTCCAGTTGTCTTGCTCCTTTGCCGGAGGGGTGGTGGGCCTTTTACACCGCCTCATAATCCGTCCACGCTTCGAGGGGCCTTGTAACATTCAGTCAGTGATGAGCATCAGAGCTCTCGCAGGTAGCAGGGGGTCCACTTGTCAAAAAGATAAGCTCCTGGTGGAATTTGTCTGTCGGCGTTGGCGGCCCTATTTCATAGCACACAAACATCCTGAGAGGAAGAACACAGGGAGGCCCACCGCAGGTTTAGAATTCATACCTGAAGACAGCACTCCCCTGCGGTTTCCGTTTGTGTGTGTGTTCATCTTGGTAGGTCGCTGACATTTCACCTGCAGGTTTGAAAGTGGCAGCACCGAAGTCAACAACCGTCTGCGGCAGAGATTTTGAATTTAATGTTTAGTAATTTACTCGCAGCAGAAACAGTGGCCATGCAGGAGACATGAAAATATTCTGCACTGAAATTATACATTATAACTCAAAGGTCAAAGCAAAGTGGGTGGCGTACGCAGTGATGCAGGTTAGTGTGGTGCTGGATGACTCATATAATCATTGTTGTTGTTTTATTCTGCTTTAACTCGCCCTCCACCTGCCTCATCAATATTCAGTCTGTGTTAAATATTTTACTATTTCTTTTCCAAACAAATATCTCTTTTCTGGTGGAATTTTGCAGCAACAAATGCTCAAATCCTTATCTTCTGCCCACGAGTCTGGCACTGTCTTATGAAAACAGTTTGCCCATTAGTCTTAGGTATTAAAAAGGCAGGATGTGTTTTTTTTTTCTACTTCAGATCTGGAGTCACTTGTGTTTACCTCATTATAAATGCTTGTGGTTTACATTTTAACAGCTCTAAGCTTATTATCTCAGAGAGTTGGATAAAGGAGTTAAGATGCTCCTTTATGGTTCAGTGTGTCTGCTCTGTATGTACTCAATTAGATCTATGCATGAGTAAAACATGCTTTGAAGAGAAGGTTGGATATTATTCCATTAACACATATCAAAATGTGATGATTACAGGAACACAGCATCCCACACTGTAACCTTAATCTTTTTATCAGCTCCTCTTTCCTTTGTGCCAACGCAGGATATGCGAGACAGCCATGATGTGTATGTGAACGCGTAGATTAAAGCAAATATATCTGTGACCTAAGAGTCACAAGACAACAAAAGACACACAGAATGAGCTCAAAGAGATGCAAATCCACTAAAGAGACAAAATGGCCACAAAGAGATGCAAAACAACCACAAGGAGACACAACAACGTCTTTAAAGTGATTTAAGATTACCAGAGAGATACAGAATTATCACAGTGACACACAACTACACAAGAAACATGAAATAACTAAAAGTAAACACAACAAAGTCTTTAAAAGAAGACAAGAAATGACCACAGGGACACAGAGACACACAAAACAGTGACAAAGAGATGCAAAGCTATCACAGAGAGATGCATAATGGCTACAAAGACACACAAAACAACCAGAAAAGATGCACTGCAACTATGAAGACACAAAATGACTAATAGTCACAAAAGGATAAAGCTCAAAAAGATGCAAAATGACCAGAGACACAAAATGAAAATAAAGAAGCACAAAACAACCACAAAGACATGTAAAGAGACACAACAAAGTCTTTAAAACACACAAAATGACCACAGAGACACAAAAATTATTACAGATGAAAAACTACACAAGAAACACAAAAAATGACAAGAAAGAAAGAAATGACAACAAAGAGACACAAAGTGACTACAAAGTGACAAAAGGACACAAAATGACAAAGAGATACAAAAATAGCTCAAAGAGATGCAAAACGACCACAAAGAGACACAGGATTACAAAAAGAATGATTACAGACAAAATGTCTAGAAGAGCTCTGTCTCACAGAGGTGATCATGGAGTTAAGATGCTCCATTATTGTTCAGAGTGTCAGCTCAGTTGAGTTTATGTATAAATAAAACATGCTTTGAAAGAAGGTTGAATATTATTCCATTAACACATATTAAAATGTGATGATTACAGGAACACAGCATCCCACACTAACCTTCATCTTTTTTATCAGCTCTTCCTTCCTTTGCTGCGTTGAAGCAAAATAAAAACGGAAATTGCACATGTGCATCAGCATTAAAATTTCATGGTCAGCATCTGTGGTTGGTTTTAATTTGCTGGCTTTATTGTGGCCTTTCATTCTTGATGGTCCAGTGTTCATTTGTTGCTAAATGTTTACACCAGTGTGTTGTCACGAACTGCATCTGCCCAAAGTTGAGCGATGCTAGACAAATGGTGATTCAACAGAATAAACATAGAGGATGTGACTTGTGCTGCAACCAAAAATGTTTGGAGAGAGCAGCGGAGCTTTTTTTTTTTTTTTTTTTTTTTACCCCCACTGCCACCAACACCAGTCATTGAGCAGCTGGACAGCCGGAGGGATAAACAGTGTTTGCGGCCAGAGGGCGTGAAGCAAAAGAAAGACACAACAAGTCAACTGGGTCGTAATATCAGCAGAACAGTCCTGAATCTTTGACTACTGTGTTTGTTATGAGGCTTAATATAGATCCTGCCAGGGAGCCAGGAGTCAGAAAGCCAAGTGAGGTGATGCTGTATGTTGGTGTTGCATGTGTGTGGCTTGTGGCAGAAGTAGATGAAGAAAGAAAAGAGCAGAGCGATAGAAAGAGATGCACTGGATAATGGATGATGTTTCCCTGAAGCATGTGTGATAACGTTGCTGGGTCTAAACAACCTGCATTATGAATGGTTCTGTTCAGTCTGGCTTGTTCTTGTTGTAAACATTCTGAGGTAAAATCTCAAAAGGCCTGAAACCAAGGAGAGGCAGCCTTTGATTCCTCCCTGGGAGTAAAATGGAGATGATTTCACCAGAGTCACCAAAACCATTTTTACAAAACCTTGATGATAATAATTTTCTCCCTCTTCCATCAGTAGATTTGTGTTTGTGTATGAATGTCTCATAAAACCACACAGAGAAACAAAATAGCTACAAATAGACACCAGAAAGAGAAACAAAAAGATGATAAAAAGATCAATTAATTTAAAAAGATGCAAAAAAAAAAATCAGAGGAGAGGATGCAAAGACATACAGAGAGTTGCAAAGCAGTGACAAAGATGCATAAAGACTACAAAGAGACACAAAATGACAACAAAGAGACACGTAATTAGCTCAGAGAGATGCAAAACAACTACAAAGAGAGAGTACATGACTACAAAGAGATGCAAATAACCACAGAGACACAAAATATCAACAAAAAGATACAAAACAACCACAAAGCAACACAAAATAACCGGAAAGAGACACAAAATGACAACAAAGACACAAAATGACTTGCAAGAGATGTAAAACAACTACAAAGAGATGCAAAATGACTAAGAGTCACAAAAATACAACAAAGATACACAAAATGGACATAAAAAGATGCAATACGACCTCTTCCATCAGTAGAGGTGTGCTTGTGTATGAATGTCACAGCAACTAGACACAAAACAACCAGAAAGAGAAACAAAATGGTGATAACAAAGACAAATAAATTGCTATAAAAAATGCAAAATCCAAGGAGAGGATGCAAAGGCACGCATAGAGACACAAAGCAGTGACAAAGAGATGAAAAACAACTCCAAAGAGACACAAAATGACTAAGAGTCACAGAAAGACAACAAAGACACACATAATTAGCTCAAAGAGGTGCAAAACAACTACAAAGAGACACAAAATGTCAACAAAAAGACACAAAACAGCCACAAAGCAACAAAAAATGGCCAAATAAAGACAAAATGACAACAAAGAGACGCAGAGTCATCAAAACCATTTTTACAAAACCTTTGACAATAATCTTCTTCTTTCTCTTGAGGTGTGTGAGTGTGTGTGTGTGTGTCTAGCCTCAAGGTGTGTTTCTCTAATGTCCCCAGTGGGAAGTGTACTGAGGTCCAGCAGGTCTCTGCTGGGAGTTAGTGAGTGACACCACTCACCCTGGGGCTTCTGCTAACTAAACCATTGTGCTCTCTGCTCCCGCGGGCTACAGCCTCTGCTTTCAGTGATTTATCTTTCGACTGAGTGGAGAGAAGGCCAGCATGAGCCCCACTTAGCACATGAAGGAACAGTGCGTGAGCTGCCAGGTTAAATGGGATCGAGACATCGATAATTAAATTCAGCATGAGGGAAGGAAATGTGACGACCTAATGATTGTACACCCAGGTGAAAAATCGAAATAGTACTATACTTAAACAAAAGCAATCAGACATAATTATGGCATGTCAAGAATTCACTGCAGGGGTATCATGTTGTGTGTTTGATTAAGAACAATCAAAAAAGCAATCTTATATTTAGGATTGCAGTAATGTAGACTGACCTGCAGTAGCGTCGTAGTTACACAGTTCCATTGATCCACTCTGATCTGATATGACACCAGTAGCTGAGACTGTCAGCTGCAGCAGTATAAATTACAAGTCAATTTGCTGATTCAAACTGTTTTGTACTGTTGAGTTCAAATGTGACGATGTAGTGTGTTTCATTTTTTTCTTAGCAAAAGGGGCCTGCATACCTCCAGTTATTTCTTAGAGGGTTGAATACCTTTGGTTGTGGCTGTTCAGCTGTCTCTCATTATTAAGAATGGGGACTTAAATGTATTTTTAGGGAGTTTTACATTTAATGAATATAACACAAAATATCTTTTCTTCTCTCAGATGGAGTTGATGTTATGTTGATGTTTGGGGTGTGTCCAGACTTTTTTGACTGGGCGCTGCAAGTGGGCACTAACTTATTTTTATTTAGCTATTTATGTATTGGTTTATTTTATTAATGAATCAATTAATCAAAATACACATTCGTAAACCATAATTCTTATTTAACTATGGAGAAGCTACAGAATTAACAATTACAGAATTGTTATGATTTAGACACATCTGGAAAGTTTCCCACCATTTTTAAACCAGGAAGTGATACAGGGGTCCTTCAAACATAGCTTAACATAGCTTCAAACACAGGAGGCTTAAAAATGTTATTCTATACTTCTGTTTTTTTTCTTCAGGCCCTGAGAGCTATATTATAATTTCAAAACAACATTCTCCATTATTGTTCATTTTGGAGGGTTGTTATCTTATAAGGTGTAAACAGGCTGTAAAAGTTTTCACTAATACTGAAAATTAAACTTTTATTGACCATTGTTTTTTAACTGATTTACAGTCACAGTTCACCCCCTGGCCTATAGTGCTATTTATCCATCTGGATTTGTTTGGTGGAATTTGCAGAGTTTTGGAGAGTTTGGCCTTCTCTCCAGTATAATGAGACTAAATAGCACTCAGCTTGTGGTGCTCAAAGCACCAAAAAAAAATACACTTGTGAAATTTAAAGCCATTGTCTCTTTCCAAAAATCATGACTCCATTACTCTACACTAATCCACAGACCCTGTTGAGAGCAGTTTGATGTAGGAACTACTTTCTTTCTGCAGTAGAATGTACTGGAACTACTTTCTTTTTTGCTAGAAACCAAGATATGTACCAAACAGTGAATTTTGTGTACCATTCGACTTCAGATATAAGGACTTTTAATTTCCAACGTAGTTGTAGAAAACACTTCTTTTCTAGTTCAACCCAGCCCTAAGCAATCACATCACCGTTCAGAGATTCAGTGCTGATCCTGAATGACTTCAGGTCAGTAGGTTGTGAGTCTTGCTTGTCCAAGATGTTACGTTCAGTTCAGTGCAAAACTTGGCCTATATGAACACTGTTTATCAGGTTAATTCAGCAGCCAACTGCTTTTGCATTGTTTTAATAACAATGAAGTTAGGCTCTGAAGAAATGGAAAGAGATCTGGCTGTCTTTGCATGAACAATAATCCAACCTGGAAATGCTGCTGTGGGAAAGCTGAAAAAATCCCACTTTAAATTAAACCTTAGAGTTTGGGGAATTTTCGAGTCTTGGAGGTTGTGCAAGTCGAACCCAAGAGTCAAGACACTGTAACCGATTTTGGCAATGAGTGAAGTCGTGTATGCTATTATCCTGCCAAAATATTTAGTTGCAGGCTGCATTAAGGGTATAAAATCAACCACTGTGATATTTGTGTTAAGTCTAGTTATTTTTCCAGTAAATAAACTAAATTTCAGCAGCGTCTCACCAAACTCCAGGAACAATCTCCAGGCTAACAGGAACTGAGTGTACTGACTGTCATGCATGAATGAATCTGGCAAGCCCTGAAGACCCCGAGTGATATTTTCAGTATTCTTCAGCAAACAGTGAGCAGTTCAGCAGGTACAGGCTGTAATGCTTCCATTTCAATTGCTGCAGGGAGAAATCGGAAGCTTTTGTCAGTATAGGAAACAGAAAGCGAGGCTTTGGCTATTTCCTGAAAGAAGTACTGCATGTACCAGTGCAGACCCATAATGGTCCAGTGTAGAACAAAAAAAGGTGATCCTATAATTCTTGAAGAAACTGTGAGTGGGAAGCCAGTTCGGGCGCTCTAACAGGTGTGAAGTATGAGTAAATGCTCATGGGGGGTTTCGTAAGTTGCTTGAGTGTAAAAGGAAGGTAAATGGTGTTACACGCCGTCCTCTACACGCCATGGACCCATTGCACAAGAAAGGTAATGTTCATAAATTGATCTCGCCATTGTAGGTGGAGAAACAACTTAAAACTATTGGCAGTAAACATTTTTGCAAATGTGCACAATATTCTGGATGATGCATCGGAAAACCCTTCATCCATTAACTTGTATGTATTTTTCTGCAGAATCACTGTACACAAACATAATCCCAAGAAGAGATGCTGTTGCTGAACACCATCAATCTTTCTTTGTGGGTTCAGAGTTTTTAACTCTCCATATTCTCGCCCGCTGCCAGGTTCTGCCCTGAAGGCTTTCTGTACTCTGGACAAACAGACAGCTACCTTTGGCTGGAGGGAGTTTTGAGTTGTACTGTACAGTTCGCTGACAGGTAAACATGCTGGACTCCTGCAGGACAGACGGAGTGATCGATGAGAATAAACAGCAGGTAAGACAGCTTTCCTTTGACTGTTGTAGAGTCTCCATTTTGACTTCATGTGCTTAACATAACACAACATGAAAGCTCAGAAAAAGAAACAAACTATTAGCGGCTGACATCACGTTACTAAATCAGTTTATTACTCTGGCTTCAACACTCCTTACTGACCAGCTACAGAAACCTCAGAAGGTCAATCATCCCAGCCATAGAAGATTGGCTAACATTTCACTTGATGAGATGCGCATAAGACTGTCAGTACACTGTCAAAACCATGTCATGACACCTGTCATTAACATGAAGAGGGCTCCCCAGGGCTGAGTCAGCTAATGATGTGGCTATATCCAAGGCTAACAGAGCTAACTAGCTAACGCCAGCTACAGATAACAGCAGACAATGGTTAGCCCATTTTAGCAACAAGTAAACTAGCTAACTCAGCTAGCTCTGTAAGCTAAATCACCTTGCCACTGTGCTCTGTCATCAACTGGCCTTATAACATTTAATAATGTCTTTATGACAGTTCCAAAATGTACAACTTTACTTGAGGTGAAGGTAAGCGTTCATGACACACTTCTAACAGTTTCATATTGTACAGTGTCAAAACCAACCGCATATGACAGCATAATGTAATGCTAAAACATAAAGCTAAATAGTTTCCTCTTTCAAACACACTGACAGGTTATGTAGTCTTGGTTAATGTCATGTTGTCATAACAAAGATATCATCAACTAGATTAGACTAGATTAGAGTAGCTGTCATGACAAAGACATTGATGGGTTATGTTGTCTTCTTTAGTGTTAATTTGTCATAAAAAGACATTTTTGTCTTGTAAATGTCAAGTTGTCATAATGAGGAAATCTTAAACAATGCCAACTTTGCATTAAATATGATATAATTGATCGAATGACACTTGAACATACACACTAAACATACTTAAACATAAAGATTCATAACGACTTCTTCATATGAATGTGTCATGATAGTCTTATGTACAGCCCATCACATGAAGTGTCACTGAAAATTGCATATTATAAACTGCTAGTTGTAGCAGGATTGGTTTCTTCTGCAAACTACATTATAAATACAGCTCACTCTATTCTTTACCCACATTGCTTGCAAAGATACATGGGAAAATCATTGTGCATTGTGAGTGTGTGTGTGTCCATTTGGTCTGGGAGACCCGTGGGATGTAATCTCCTTTATTCATGCCTACATCCAATCTCAGTGTACTCAGGATTAACAAGCCAATAAAGGTTTATTGATGGAAAAGCGGCACTTCACCTCAGTATGCCTGACTGCTATTGGGAGATATGTATTTATAGATAGAAAATCCATTGCGAGCAGGCATTGTTAGTCGGGTGGTGGCAAAATGAAAGATGCTCATTCCCTTAAAAATTCAATTTCTCTGATATCTATGGGAATACAATAAGGGATTGCTGCCTCTTTCTTCTCTCACTCTCAGGGTGTGTGTGTAAGGATCAGCAGTCGAGCTATCTGAATCTTACCTCAAGGGGAAATGTTTGTGAAATTGGATTTAGCCTGTTATTTGATACATTATCTCCGGAGCAATTTGCCCTCACACTGATTCCACTTAGGGTCATATTGAATTTGTTTAAGTATGAAATATGTGCTGTGTGACAAGGTCAGTGAGGAACATCCAGTGCAAGCTGAAATCCATCCAAAACAATCTGCACGCACATATTTGTGTTTTCCCATTTGTAACTGCCTTGTAATGAGACTCATCAGGCACTGTGGGAAACTGAAGATGAGAAGTAGTAATACAGCAAGTGTTGATAATCCAACTCTACATGTAGGAATCATTTTGGACGCCTTCTCACTGTGAGTAAAATCACCAGTCTTTCTCGGCAACAAGCATCCAATGTTCTCCCATCACTGAGACGGCTGACAGCTCCAGACTGGTTGGGCTGGGCTTTATCCCCATCATTGGACGATGATGGGGATAAAGTGCTGATCCAGTCAGTCTTCTCCACCCACCATGGACCATGACACATACCTCACATGCTGCTGAAATATTCATGAGTAATCCTGGAAGTCGGTGCAGGTGAAAATTCCTGTTTTTCCACAGGAGGATCATTAAATGGGGATGTGACAGAGGGCTGAGGGTGCAGTGCAGCGATGTAACATGAGCAACTGTGAGAGTGTGTTTGTGTGTGGGGGGGGGGGTTAGGGTGTTGCAGAGCAGGAAAACATGTAGGGCTCACAGTGCAGATGAACTTCTTCTCTCTCAGGAATTGGTAGTAATTAAGAGCAGAGAAACAGTCCTCTTCTGAGGTCAGCTCCTCTGCTCCCTTTTTCCCTCTTTACCAGTGAACCCCCCTGCTCCAACACACACATATACACACACACACACACTGGATGGTTTGTTAATAACTGCATCTCCCATAGCTTGCTGTGTATGGACTCTATAAATCTGTGGAGGGATAATTTTCTCGTGTGGCTGAAAAACTTGTAATCACCGTTAGGGCTGGGCATAATGACTACGCTTTAGAAATACCACACTATTGACAAGCCAACCACAGGGGATGGCAAGCACCCGCAAAAACACTATGCTCATGTTTTTTATTTTTTCTTGCTTGTTTTACACAATATGTGTTAAATGAATGAATCAATGCTTCAGACTGGAATTACTGCCTTACAGTTGTAAGCCTTCACCAGTCATGACACAGTTTACATGCCTTCACTTGAAGACTATTTTTTACAGAGGAGTACAGACGACTGATAGATAGCTGAACATTATGATGTCATAGTGAAGTGGACCTTTAACCTTTTGGATATAAAATGTCATCACCTCATCATTTTATCCTATTAGATATTTGTGTGAAATTTTTGTCATAATCAGTGTAATAATAGTTCTTCTTCCAAAGTCTAATCAGTTCATCTTTGAATCCAAGTGGATGTTTGTACCAAATTTGAAGAAATGTCATGGTGTTATTGAGATACTGTATTCACAAGAAAGAGATGGAGGTATGCACAGATACCAGGTGTCTGAGACCCGACTTACAACTTATAAGTTTTGCCATGTTTGATGCTTTTTTTAGTTTTATTTCATATGTTGAACTTGTTCATATGTTAGCATGTTAAGCAACTAATGTGGCTATTTCAAAGGCTGAGGCCATGTTGGACTAACGTTGGACTGTCAACATTAAGCCTCATTTGAAGCAAACTAAATAAAGAGAGTAGATAGAGTTTTTTCATGTTATTTCTTGTGAAAGTTTATACTGCAGCTAAGTGCTATGAGCTACGTTAGCTTTGTTGTTGTATGAAAGGTGGCCGTTCTGCTCTGTGATCCTCATGGCTGGTGTGAATTAAGTAAGTAGTAGTAGTAAAGTTAAGTATTAAGTGTGCATCCTGCAAGCCACATGCCTCAAAGTGTCTCTCCTGCTGGGCAATGATATTTTTTCACAGGATGGCGAAGACATGGTGGGACATAACTCGGAAATATATTGCTGCCGAGTTGGCACACTACAGTCAGCTGATCTCCAGATCCATCATTCATCTCCTCTTCCATTACAGTTTGTTCATTTCAAAACTTGGTTTGCACTGATATCAGTTCAAAACCAGTCATCATTACAGATGAGTCCTCCTTTCCTTGCCTAAACCATACAGAATATTTCCAGCATGTGTGAACACATCTGACATCTGACACAGAAAATATGCTGCATGTGTAAAAGTGCATATTCGGACAATAGTGTTACTGAATCAAATTAATAAAGTGCTTTGCAGAAACAAAAAATGAAATGGTGCTAATACTGCATACCACGCTGTTGAGCCTGCCTAAATAACTGCAGGAGAAATTCCATCACTCTGACAGGCCTAATCACTGTAAAACCTCTGAATCTCAGACAATGTATAATTTGCCATCATTATTCTCTAACTTGTTAATAGGCTCCTTGAAAATATATAAATTTGGCTTTCCTCTTTCATGATTCATAATACGCTTTTATTCTGAAATCCATGCAGCGTTTCTTCTAAGGAATGAAATGGTAATCAGATCTTAAATGGGTGAAGTGACGGTCATGCGTTTGAGGGAAGGCACTGCATTTTAAAGTGACATTTATACTCTCATTCTCTGCACCCCCATCCCCCAACATCCACCCACCCACCCACCGCCACCAGCTCTTAGACACACACACATACACACATTTCCTCTTCCTTTTCTCTTCATGCCGCTGCTCTCTGTGTTCTCTTTTCTCTACAACGTGCTGCGCTGCGTAAACGGAGAGACCAGCTGAAAAAAAAATATGACACAGTTCAAACACATTTTATTAAAGGCGCACCAGATGGCTTTGACAGAAGCTAAACTCTCTCTGCTGCTCAAGTCTGCTGGAAGTAGTTTGCAAAGTTTTGGGGGTTGATCCACCCTGCATACACACACTCACACACAAACATGCAGACAGAAACAGACTGTTAATTTGTGCACTAATTGGTTTCACTGTTATCTTGCTGTGTTCTGTGTGAGCAATGCATAACATTATTAACATAACATGTGAATGCAGACTTATACTGGCTAATGACTAGGAAGTGGAGGCAGCTGTTGATCTTTAACCTTTTTCCCTTTAGGCTCTCTTGTATCATTTCCACTACTCTCACCATTAAATAAAATAAAATCTGTCTAAATGCATTACATGAGCATTCACTGCAGGTACAAAGATATAAAGAGGAACACATCAAAGTCAAGGTTGAGAGCATTATGCAACCAGGCTGCCTGGTTGCAGCGGCGACAGCCTATCAAGACGCTGGATCCCATTCTCCACGTTGCCATGGTTGCATCAGTAAAGTTGTGTCATCCAATCTGTGATCGTTGCATTTAATTGTTGACACTGACGAATCATCTGTAATGCTGGTGTACATAAACAGTAAGTGTGTAATTTGTTTTGGTATACGAGGTACATCACAAGAATGAGGTGTGCTACGTTGTCAGTAACAAACACACCTGCACTGTGTAACACACTTCTGTGTGTAAGGTCAGTAATATGTCAGAGCTGACTGAATAAGAGAGAGAAATAAACTTTTTAGATATTACTTGTTATTAGATCTTTGTAACATTGTATCTGATGGACAATCTAATTTTGACCTCTGTGTTTAAGTACAAATTTACTGTCAGCCTGATATAAATACCATTCTTGAGAATTGGGACAAGAAGCTATTAATACCAACACTCTAAATCTATTTTTGGGGGGTGAAAATGTATTCTTTATATATATGAAATACATGTAATTTATATCATATTTTGGTCTACATTCATTTTTTTGAATTTCAAAATTTGCTCAGTCCCGAAAAACACCCTTTTCTCAGAGAAGAATTCACAACTTCAAATAAGTTAAATGTGTTAAAAGCCTTTAAAATCTAAAACTAATAAAATCTAAATGCGCTATTATAATAATCTTTGTTTTAAAATGGATTTTTAATGAAAATGTTGACCATTTAAAGTTGTGTCTCAGATTTCTGTTAGCTCAGCCAGATTTTTATGAAAACATGATTTAATCAGGCATAAACAGGTTTAGCTATACCCCAAGGACCTCTGTCTCACTTCCTGGTTTAAAAAGGCGAGAATACTGCCCAAGCACTGCTAAGCTTTCTATTTTTCGACAGTTTCGTTGAATAATACCATTATCAGATGTGTCTCAACCATCACACGTCAACTCCTTAGCCCTTTTAGATCAAAGCTAAATAAGAATTATGGTTTAAAATGTGTTTTTGATTAGTATTGAGAGAACTCTTAGCAACTTTAAAAAATAAAATAGCTAAGCACACCGCTACATTGTGAAATTAAAATGTTAAACTTGTCAACTCCATAACACGTGAACTGTTCCCTATCTGAATCAGTAAGAGGTTGGGGTTGATATTAAAATATATTTTCCCAGCATAACAAAACAGTAAAAAGAGAAAAAATCCCTCAAAATACAGTTTTGTCCCAATTGTCAATTGAATGAGTGAAATATTATAATCTAATATAAATGTAATCTACTGCAAAAAGAAAATAAGCTGTAAAAAATATTACATTTTGAAGCTGCTATTTTCTATTTAACAAGCTAAACTGACACTACCATTTATCATCAGATTTTTCCGTGCAGGTTATCATTCATCTCAGAGAACTGTCATTCACTCAGATTCCTCCTGATCTATTGTGACTGGCAGCACGTCAGTGGCAGCGCCTTGATATGAACGCTCTGCACACCGGATGCAATTGGATTTTGATTCACAAAGACATAATTGCCCTCCACCTGAATAAACCCCCTGTCATTGTGCAAAAACTGACGTCCAAATTGCACAAATAGATAGAGTTGCTCTCACCAGTCTATGACTTATTGAGTAGGTGGCTTTTTATTCCCCCACTTTTGATCGCTTTGAGGGAGCTTATCAAATAACGTTGTCATGGAAACCATCAGTCTGTGAACCACCTCTGTTGGTGAGGCGGCTGTGATTCAAAAGTAGTTCACAGTAGGGCAAATCAGATTATCTAACTATGGATTTATACATGACCTCAGGAATGAGCCAAAGTGTCACACTGTAGACCCTCAGCAGGTTTAATGACTGATGTAAGTTTTATATCAACAGAAGCATCAATGATCTTAAAATTACAGTTCATGACCAACTTACTTTGTTACAGTCAGAAATATGTTGCATGTGCCCTGCTAGTTAGAAAACTAGACTTTTGATTGGAATGTTGCCATTACACTTAGTTACACAATACTAAATGATGCCCCAATATGAAGTTCATTGTGCATTGCAGGTCACTCTGAAATGTTTCCCATCCATTTTTAGTAATGAATGCTGGGATATTGGCCACAGTCACTATTAAGCGAAATGTTTAGACTACCATTACATTTACCATCTTCCATTACCATTACAGCCCACTGAGCATGATCTATAGTAATGGTTGAAACTGTTTCATGTCCTCTTATTGCGCTTTTTTAGAGTTTTATGTTTTCATCTATTGTAAACATGTTTGGTGGTTGGACAGACCACAGTTTTTCAAAATTGTAATTGATTGTAATTGTAAAATGAAATATGTGAATGTAAAGGCCAGTTCAGTCCAAACATTTGCAACAATCTTTACAATTGGACAATGTCAGAATCACTTTAGGTTTGCAAAAAGAATAAATAAATAAATTAATTAACAAATAAATAACTGTTATTCCTTTCCTTCTCAGCTCTTTGTCACATGTAGCCACTGGAGAGGGGCAAAGGAGCTCAATGACTTAAGTGCTTCAGGTTGCTGACCCCTGTAGTGGACGAGAAGAGATGGTGTATTGTTTCCATCGCAATGACTGTACTTCCATTCTAACTGCCAGCTTTTCAGACTTTTGTGCCTGCTGGATATATGCTAATTTGCACCATCTCAAAATATGAATGAGGATAGTGACAGTCCGTTATGGTTAGGAAACACAGTGTCTTCCTAGTCATGAAAAAGTCTGATATAGGGATGATATACTTGTAAACAGAAAATTATTTAGGTTCAGTTTTAATTAACTTCCAGTTTACCATTTATCTACATTTAAATACTTATCACTGTACTATTTGCAAGTTCAAACTGAAGACAACATATAAAAGATCAAGTATATGATTTAAAATCAATGACTCTGAGGTTCTGATGCCTGCAGAACACTCAGGATCAATGTGTACTTCAGTCCACAAGACTTTTATTCTATTTTGCATAGAAAATCGGATGATTGAAAGACAAGAGTTTGAACAGCCTCTGCAGAACTGAGTAATAGATTATTTCTCTCTCCATCTGCCTCTCTTGTGCCTTTCTCTTCCCCCCCTTCTCTGTCGCTCGAGCTCCGTCTCTCTCAATCTGCCTCCTTCCCTCTCGCCGCTGCAGCACAGCAACGTGAGATACAACTGATACAAGCTGATACACACACATTACGTTCTGCTAGGGGTTAGTATCAATACTTCTAGTCTGATATGTGATAGTAAACTTAACAGTGTTTTCATGTGAACACATTGTTAGCTGGTCAGTCATCAAGACACCTGCCCAGTTCTCAGCACAACGCAGTTTCTCTCCTGTGTCTGACACAGGTCTCTTGGACACCTCACAGAGAGACAATCTGACCCAACTTCACCACGAATCGACTGACTGTTAAAACAGGTAACATGCCTTATGTTCTACATCTTTTCCCTGCAACGTTCTGAAACAGTTTTGCCTTATCGTGAATTTTTGGCCTTAAGATCTACAATCTATGATTCTGTTCTCTGTTATTATTATTGTTAAAATTACTTGTCATTATGTGAAAGTAAAATATGTACCAGTTGATATTTGACATATAGGCTCATCAAGCTCAACACAGCAAGGAGTGAGGAGTGATGATAATGACCACTACATGAACAACAGGAACAGCAGAACGTCAGCAGTGTCAGCATAGCTTGTAGGTGAGTGAGCAGAGACAACTTAAGCACACCGTCAGTGTACTTAAGTGTTGGCTGCCTAAACTAAATTGCAGGCTTCCCTTAAATCAAATATGTCATCTCTTAAATTTTACATTTTAAGTGACTTTCCTCTTGATTCCTCCTACTTCATGTATGAAGGGTTATGCTATCCAACCTGTTCCTGTCAGGGTCCTGACACCTGACACCTACAGGAGTCACTGAGCCCCTGTTCAGACCAGCTTTAACTCTGCATGACAAAACGCAGACCTTTCATTCATGTTAATGAGCTTAGTCTGGGGTGCCAACAAAGAGGGCTCCAACCAGAGTCGTCCAGCAAAAAATTTTTTAGCCTGACACAAATTTTGAAGCAAACAGTCAACCAGCGAGATGCTACGCTGGCCAATCACATTGATGTAAGTGCACATTCAGGGTAGATTACTTTGGTGAATGCTGCATATCTATTGTTTACCTTGTGATAGTTGTGAAGAAAGTAAAATAGTTTTAAAACAGAGTTGTGAAATCCTGTCTTGTACTATTGTAACCCACTGTGCAATGTTTTGGTATCAAGTGAAACTTGTGGCTCTGTTACTCAAGCCAGACTTCATGTTCCATTTGTACCTGAACCGACAAACACTGCCAGTAGTGTTCTTAGCAAAACAAAACCAAGTTGGATGTACTGTTGCCAAGAATTCAACTTGGTAGGTGGGTGTTTAGCTCCTGTGCCACTTGGATGCCGCCGATTTCTACAGTTCGTCTCCTATTGATGGATGAGGCTGTGATGGCAGGAAGTAACAGCTACACATGTGGTCCTCTGCCTTGAGCGGTACTTTAGCAGCATGGCAGTGAGAAGCAGCCATTACCACATGGCTGACCTGTTCTTTGCCGTAGGCCCCACAGATGGTCTCCTCCCAGCCATAAGTACCACTTCCTGCTCACAACCTATAGCCCTTTCGGAAGAACTAACCATTTACAGTTCCACACCATGGGGCACAATCACAGACCTGCAATGATGAGTAGTTAGGGCTAATTTATGTGTATCCAGGGCAGCTGTGGAAAGAGTACTGAAAATCTATACTCAAATACAATTACTGCTGCATTACTGAAATATTACTCAACTACAAATAAAGCTATTTCTTAATTGTTCATGCTTGATGCATTATCAATAGTAGGCATTCGACTGAAAGGAATTTCTGTCTCCAAACCTTCAGTCTGCATTATTCCTGCACTGTCCTGGTCAATGGTCATGGTCACTCTACAAACCCATACCCGCTGAAGTGGTTTTTTGTTTGTCGTCCATATATGATGGTTTTAATTGGCTGTGTGTGATCAGATAGTATTGCTGGCTGCAAAACTGCAGATTAAATGTTTGGATATTAATTTGAATTAGAATCAGTACTTAATCATGTTTTTAAAGCTAACTAAATAGATATAGGGACAGTGTAATGCATAGTGAAATAAAGTGTCAAGTACAAGAACACAATAATGACTTAATTACAGTAATTTCAGTAGTTGCAATAAGTTACTTTCACCCCAGGGTGTTCACTGTGGAAATTCGTGGTAGTCAGCTCTGATTATGGAAGTGGTTTTGGGCCCATTAATCAATATTGGTCTTGTTTGTCAATGTTGTACTGAGGCATGAATTGTTAAACCAGCAATATCCGTATGGCCATTCTGTAAAACTTCTGTATAAGTGACAAATACAGTCGCGTCTTCAGTTAGGCCTAGCCAAAAGCTAGCTAAATAGCCAGCTAACTAGATCTAACTAAATCAATCATTGGATAGTTAGTTACATCTGATCATTAATGTAGCAAAATGCTATCCAGCTAACTAACTAATCTACATTAAGCCTTGGTTAGTTAGCTAATTTTCTGCAAACATTTAGCTAACATAAAGGGACAGTTCAAAAATCATGATCCTGTTACTGAAGATGATCTACAGACCTTGTTGTGAGCACTTTCATGTAGGAACTACTTTCTTTCTAAGGCAGAATTTTCTGGATATACTTTATTTGCTCAAGTCCACTGATTATCTTGAGCTGAGTGCCATTTAGTCCCATTATATTCAAGAGAAGGCAGACATCTCTACAGTTGATATCCCCAAAACCCTGCACCTCATCCCAAACCAATCTAGTTGGATAAATAACACTACATGTAAGTATTTTTGACTTTGGGGTGAACTGTCCCTTTCTGAAGTGGGAAGTGGCTATATTTTGCTTTCATACATTCCCCAGCAACATCTTTTAACCATCTTCAAAATGATAAACAAGGCTGGCTCCTAACATATCTAAATACAGGAAACAGGAAAGGAGAAATTATTGGGGCACAGACCAAAAAGAGGTGGGACTTAGGAGGGGTCATCTGCAGCCTGGAAACAGTTCTGCATGTTCTCAACAGAGCATGGTGGATGGAGTTGATAGTGTCTGATGCCTTTATTAGGTCAGTGAGTGAAAAGTGATGTATTGCAAGCATCTTTTGGTGATAATGTGGACGCCTCTGCTGCTGGCACAAGAGGACTTTGTCATCTTACTTCCTTGCACACAACAGGATTACAACAATGTTGGCATTGTCCCGATCCCGTGGTATGATCTCAGTCTGACAGATGGACCCAATGAGCCTGGCAAGAAACACTGCTGGTGACTTTTACAGTAGCTCAGCAGAATTGTAGGGCACAGTTCAAAATCTAGACGCGAGCCTTCTTTTCCTCTTAAAAACGTAATAGGACAGTAGACTGCTGATCAGATGGAGCAGTTACCATGGGCTGACAAAATTGGGACTTGATGGGGGGTCCTGGTGACAGAGGGGCTCTGTCTGACAGTCTTTTTTGTAGATAGTTTACTATTACCCTTGAAAAATCTCTTTATTGTTGAAGTTTGCCTTGATCCACTGGCAGGTAGTTACAAACAATAAAGGGAAACTGCTCTGAAATGTAGTCTCTGTCATGTTTAATGCAAGCTGAAGCAACCCTCAGATGCCCTTTCTTTCTCTCCCTCATACACACAATCACACACACAGTTGCAGAAATATATACTGTCTTTGACACACAGTGGTATTGCAACAGTTTGTATCACCCTAAATGGCAAATGGAAAATGTTTCTGTCGCTTCCTTACTACATGATGGCTGTTTTTACTAACCTACATGTGCTTACATGCTGTCACTGCTACCACATCACTGATGGAGCTGGAACAGTGTCTGCAGGGAGTCCGAGGTCTGTTTACAGGTGAATGCCAACAATGACACTCTTTCAGTGTCCTTGTCCGTTCATACCTGGCTCCGACTGGAGGTTGCTTCATCCCATCCCAGCCTGTCTGCATAAATTCACCTCAGCACACATGTATAAGGACTGAGGGAAGTAAGAACTGAGTCCTTGGTTGGCTTGATACTGAAATTAGAGACTCACTGAGAAGTTGACATGCACATCTCCCCAATATCCGTCATGTGACACGTGCATCAAGCAAACTGATTGGTTGACTGAACTCCTGTCAGGAGGTAGGTTCAAACCAAACAAACAGGTATAAACTGAGGCACCGCGCAAACAAGAGCCGTTTCTCTGTACTTGTGTTCTTGTGTACTTGAGAAACGTCATCAGTCTCAGTCCAAGTACTGTTCCAATTCAAAAGTCCGCATCTTGCCAAGTACAGTCAAATACCCAGATGTGTTCTTGCCCCGCCCGTTTTATCGAAGATGCATCGGGTGGTGACTTGTGTGGACTTGGGGCAGCCACGTATCCCAGAATGCATTTCGTAGCAACAATGGCAGAGGAGAGGACCCACAACTTTAAGTTACAAGTGTCGAAATATTACTGTTTTAGTACCATGGAATGCAATTTTAAGATTATTTTATGCGAGAATGTAGACATTAAAACTTAGAATCTGTGGTCGATTCATCACGATAGCGCGTAATTTAAAATTTGCTCCGACGTTTTCGGAGATGTGTCGTCCTGCTAACGGGACGACCAGCATACCTCGCCAGCTGGCGAGATGACCGGGTTGTTAGCATACATGTTACCCCGCTAAAACAGCCTTATCCCGGCATGAACTTTTGAAACTGGCCGCTGGCTCTGATGTCTCTATAGTAGTAAAACGAGATATAATTCATTTTCCGCACATTTAAACCAAAAGATACAGGGCTGTTTTTTATATCATATTTTGTTTTATTTCAAATATACATTAATGGTGAAAATAACTGGAAGTGGGTAAGCCAGGATGAGCTGAGATGGTGACATCATCAAGTACGCTACTGTCCCAATAGCAGAATGACCATCCTGTGTCCTCCCGTCCTCGAGAGACTGTACTCCCAGATCGAACTTGCTAAGTCCGAACTGCCAAGTCCGTAAGTCCGAACTTGGCGTACTTGGTATTGAGAAACGCCTAAGGTGTTAGTTCCAGCCTTAGTTTAGTGCTTTGCAAGTCTAAGAAAATAAAGAAATTATTAGCTTTAATAGTTTGATTTTGATTGATTGATATGATTTTGTTATATTGCTACTGACTATTTTGCCAAAAGTGTTACTGAAGCCGTATCTAGCATATGGCACAGTTTATTTGTTTTTTATTTAACTTGAGTTATTCTTTGAACACAGGCAGACCTGTGTCAGTTGTACAATGTTCACAATGAAGAAACATCATACAAAATTCAAAAGGGTTTTGCAAATCTGGGGTTACTATTTAGACACAGACAACACAGAGGTTGATGTGACATAATAACATAACCATTACATTTTGGCATGAAACGAATCATGGGACAGATACACAAATTATTTTTCACTTCCATTATTATTGCAAGATGGGTAGTTTCAAACACCAGAGCCTATGCACATATGTCTGGGTTTGCCTCAACATGTCATGGCTGCACAGTCACTTCCTGGAGTCTCCACTGGTTGCCTAGCAACTTCACAGTGACAACAAGACAATAAGACTGTGTTAATTAGTGAGCTTTAGAGGTGCTGCCTGGCAAATTTTATCTTTGGACAGATCAAGGAACAATGTTTCCCCCATATTTCCAGCCTTCATGCTAAGCTAAACTAACTATCTCTGGCTGTAGTTCCATGTTTACTGCACAGAAGTGAGAGTGGTATCAATTTTCTCATCTAACTCTCTGCAAGAAAACGAATATGCATATTTCCCAAAATGTAGAAGTTATCCTTTAAGCATCACAATTGATTTGGGGTGTTTTTATTTGCATAGATAAATATTTTCCATCACTTTCACAGCCTTTCTCTCTATTTCAGAAGTTGCTGAGGTAAATCTGTGGAGCTTTATTACCGCAGTGACCATGGGTATTCATTCACATAATCTAAACTGAGCCCTCAAAGCCTTTGACAAAAATGAGCTTACTGTGTTATTTCAGGAGAGCCAGAAATAGCACAGGGAATCTTGGCAAGTGCTGATATACAGTACGATACCTGCCATAAATAAACAGACATGAAGACAGTTGAATGTTGAACAGCTCTTCTACTTGGCTATATGCCTGCATTGAAAAACCCTTTGAGCTCCAGCACTTAAATGTTCAATACAAACACATTCACCTGCTGGAGGGTAATCAGCTTTATAAAAGAGGGATGGTTAGTAATACTCTCTTTCATCAGCTTTTCATTTTAGCATATCAAAACTCTATCATTTGTCACAATCTGATGTTAAATTTCTACACATCCATCACTGATCTGCAGTTAGAATCTCTTTGCAGCTGTTAAGGAAATATTAGATATACTACTGACACTCTGGGATTTTGTCAGTGCTTAGAGACATGCTGGAGTTGGCATGTCTAATTCATTTGAAGGATTAAAAAATATGACACAGGCCCTATATTTCTATTTTTACATTTCAACATCAGCTGCAACAGCCAACTAATCTCTGTCTTACAGTTTATTTACTGTAAATTTATAACAGGCAAAACAAGATTAATATGCATCATGAGGTCAGCTAGTTCTAATTTGGGCTGAGATTCTACCCAGAACCATTTGCTTCTGAAAAACCCTTTTTTGAAAAAAGACTTCATTAACTACAGGTCCAATTAAAGAACCTTTTTTTGATCCTCTCCATTGAAATAGCTCATGTTTTTGAACTGGTTCTGTTCAAGATTCAAGGAACCCTGGTGCTATCTGGTGAATCAGGCCGCATTTCCACAGCTGTTTCTAGGTGGAAGCTTTCACAGATGGTTCAAGGTATAACCCTTTACATTGGGTTCAAAGTAGATCTCCAAGTCTTTGAAAGCCCTTTCCACCAATATAGCTCTGGTTATTAAACCGATTCTGTTCCAGATTGTTAGAACCTGGGGTACCATTGTAGCTCAGTTGGTAGAACATGTGCCCCATGTACTGAGGCTATCAGCTCTCTGCAGCGGCTGCTGGCTTGACTCCCGCCTACGGCCCATTTGCTGCGTGTCATCCCCTCTCTTTACCCCCACTTCCAGCCATATCTTCAGCTGTCCCTATCAAATAAAGGCAAAAAGTCCCAAAAGTAATACAAATACAAAAAAAAGATTGTTAGAACCTCGGTGCTATTTAGCAAATTAGCCACTGGATTGGAGCAGAACCATTGTAATCAAGGATGTCATCAGTAGAGGGTGTTGCACAATGCACGACTTATAGAATATGATGTGATGATAGAACCCCCACACTGGGTTCTGGGTGGAACTATTACGCCGTAGAAGGATTCTCTGTAGAACCTCCCACAGAGGGTTGTGGGACTTGTGGAACTTCTCACAGATGGTTCAAGGCTTTACCCTTTATGTTGTTTTCTAGGTAGGGCTTTGGGTCTCTCAAGGCCCTTTTCCACCAAAATAGCTCTGGTTATGAAACCGGTCCCATTCAACATTGTTAGAGCATTGGTGCTATCAACCAGCCAGTTTTGAGTGGAAACACTGTAGTCAAGGATGTCACCAACAGAGGGCAACAACTATAAAATATGACGTGCACACATTTGTTCCTAAGGAAAACCTGTTGTTATTTTTTTTTCCAGCTGGGAAAATGCTCTGAGCCGTTCAGTTCTGAGTTAGTTGCTTAAGCTGGATTGGTTCCATGTTGGAAGCCTGTTTTAGGATTCTTGTTAACACATGTAAAAGGAGGAAAGGGTCTACGTAGAGGAGACTGCAGAACCTGCTTGTTCCAGGTATAATCCTATATGTTGGGTTTTAGGTAAAACCCTCTTATTGGGTTCCAAGTGGAGAAAAGGTTCTACCAGGTAACAAAAAACAAGCGAAAAAGCCAAAGCCTATATGGTTCTAGTTGGCACTTTTATTTCTAAGAGTGGACTATGATATTGTTCCTCTGCCACTGGCATTTTTGCCACCAAAATTGTTCAAAAGCACTCTCTCCTCTATTTTATAACACAGTGAAATCCAGATCCTACATATACTATCTGCAGCCTCTCAGTTGTTCTAATTTTAATTTCAATTTCTCCATTGGCTTTGATACAGGATGCTAAAAAAAATCCTGCTAAGGGGGAAGTGGATGGATCTACAGGCTGTAAAGAGGCCTGTGAGTGGTGTGATGGGCTGTGATAGGGGAACATTCATCCTTCCTCTGGATGGATGTGACTCGCAATAACAATGTCCATGACATGGAATCATATAAATGTATACGGTCTTTTCCTCCCGGGAATAATGATGGTACAACAATACAGTACGCTGACAGAGGGAGGTGGATAAAAGAACAAGGAGACAGCTATTGGTGAGTATGAAATCTGAAAACATGCCAAAACTGAGAGCTGAGAGGCAGCGATAATGTTTGTGTGTATGTGTGAGTGTGTGCGTGAGTGTATGTGTGAGTAAGAAACACACCTAAATTTTCTAATTAAAACATTAATAAATACCATAATCCATCTGAAAACGTGTTGTTCTGCATATATCATGTGTTAAACAATAAACCAACTGCAACACTTACATACAATTACAATCTATTGTTGTGACATAATCCTTATATTCCTTCTGATGCCTCCAGGCCTGACCTTTAAATGTGACAGTCAAGTGTCAGCAGCACCTTCTCTGCAGGGGTGATATAAAATCACGCTGTGCCCCTCATGATTTCACGTCTCAGAAGTGCTCCTGGTTTCGGATGATCCCGTCATGCAGCAGGTTTCTGCCGGAGGAGTCCGACGTTCATGGACGACCACCAGATGTGGAGGGAGATATCATAATGATGTCATCAGAGTGAGCTTTTTGCATTTTTCACTAATGAGGATCAATGACTAGTTGACTTTTATCACTCTAAATACTTTTAAAAAGGCAGGTGTTTTAGTGTTGGTGAGCAGAGCTGGAAGAAGAATTCAGATCTTTTACTTAAATGCACTATTTATGATTCTGCCATGCTATCGTTCGCGAAGATAACAAAAGACAGATTTTGATGATATTGCAGATGAAAATCTATTTGAGGTGACACAGACATTAATTATGTTTACAGGATCAGGTAATTAAAGTTCACATTATGTTTAGTCATGTTCGCCAACTTCCCCTCTCGCTCTCTGACGTATTGCCTGGTGTTTCTTGTGTTTAGTGGGGGTAAAGGGGACATGAAACCATTGACAGGCGACCAAATGAAAAGCCTCTCTCTGCAGCTCTCACAGACAGAGAGCAAAGGAGAGATATGGAGACAGCGGTGTAGCCGTCACTATGTTTTTATAGAGTCCTGACCTCGCAACCTGCGAGCTGTTATTGCCTGGGGGCTACGCACCACTGCCAAAAGACCGACACCCAGACACCCACCCAAATATGAGAAAATAAGAAAGTACACAGAGAGTAGGTCTCTTGTGATACAGACACCACCACACACTTCTAGTGGGTCTAAACGATTATTTAGAGGGATTATTATTTATGAATGTATACATTGTTTTTAGGATAATCCTTAATAGTATGCATGCCTTTCACTGAGAATAATATATAATAATTTATCACTTGATTCATATTTTGCATTAATACTCTAAATCTGCTAATTAACTAGTAACTAAATCCATCAAATAAATGTAGTGAAGTAAAAAGTACAATATGTGCTTCCAAAATGCAGTGGAGTAGCATAAAGTAGCATAATGTTAAAAAAAATCAAGTTAAATACCTCAAAACTGCAGTGAAATACAGTACCAGAGAAAATACTTCATATTATATTCCATCACTGTTGGAGAGCACAAAGTCCTATCTAGCTGGTGGCTGATTATAAAATCATCTTTCCCCCATCATATCCTCAATATGTTCACAAACACAGAAAAATAACCCCTCTGATCACCCGTTGCTATAGCAACTCCAGCTTGAGCGCTGTGATGCTACAAGGCCACGGATGTCGTTGTGATATCAGGCGTTTGCAGTGAAACAGCACAGTCTGTCTGTGACCAAAAGTACTGGGCTGCACGCTATTAAAAAAAAAAGCATCGGGAAGATGGTTGGGGAGAGAAATGAAACAAACTTTTCAGGTAAAAAATAAACAGCATGTATAAACCATGAGATGTGAGGACATCAGAATGTCTGCATTAATCAGACCTGAGCCTGGTGTGAATGAAGACGCTGAGGCTGGACTGAGAGGAGATAAAGCACACGCTACAGCCAACCCTGACAGGAAGAGCTTGTCATAATTCTGGAGCCTGTCGTCAATGAAATGATAAATAACTTGATCCTCTAGTGTGTGCCCATGTCTCAGACCATGTGCCACAGGGAGCGCGCTGCATTCACAATCAACCACTGAGAAATAAGTGATCACTGAAATCACAGGTTCTCGGTGGCACATTTGAGACTTCTGCACGACGAGGAACTAAAGAACATGACATCCCGATGACAGATCCCCAGCTGTCTCTCCGGTCCCAAGGTTGAGAAACGACAGCTGAGTCTACATTCTGCAATAACTGCTGCCTGCTTCATTACATCACTGATACAGTCGTGACAGGAGACAAAGTGACTGACTGTAAGTGTTGAAGATATCAGACATCGCTCTGTGCTCACTTTTCAACTGTTCCCAAGCACTTGCAGTGCATTGCTAATCTTGTCTTGTTTCACACTTGTTACCATTCTGCCAATCTGCACGCTTGTCTCGTGGACTCTTAGTATTGAGAGGTACATTTTCTGCTTTATTTGTTGTGCATTATCATTAATCAAATGACATTCTTCCTTCCCGAGTACAGACTGTTCCGATTTATGAGAAAGTTTGACAAAAATCATTCTAAGATCATTTAAACCAGGAGTAAATCCATGTTCCCCAGCTCTTAATTCCCCTTTATATGACACATAATGGAGACACTTCGAAACGTTTTATGTGCTCAAAAATGTTTTTTTCCTCCTGTCAAATTTCAATATGTGTAGGCTTATAGCCTATCTACGCCTACCTCTGCCTCAACTTTGCAGGCAAGACAGTTTTCTTGACTTTAAACATTGCTAACTCCACACTGAACAGATTTGTACCAGTCATGTTTGAAACTCCCATCTCCTTTTGTTCTTTTGCAATTTTAATTACCCTTACTAATCTCTTACAGTGTTAGCTTACATGGAGAGACACATGCCTGGAAACATTTTAGCCTTATTTGAATAGATTAATTCAGTAGCAACTTTAACAAAGACTGTTGCCAAATTAAGACTTAATCAACAGTATTTAAAGAAATAGTACAACTAAAGCTTTCACATTTTATTGCTGAAAGTTAGGCTAAAAAAAGAAAAGAAAAAAAAAAGTAGTTATAGCCAATAGCTGGTTAGCTTAGCCTATCATATCAGAAGCAGGGGAGACAGGCCCCATCCAAAGGTAGAAAAAAAAAGAAAATTATCTGTGCATTTGAAACTCAATGATTAATTTGTTATCTCTCTTTTGTTATACAAAAAGTGACATGTCAACACACTTTTACATAGCAAAGCTAGCTGTTTCATCTTGTCTTTATGTTAGGCTAGGTTTACTGTCTCATGGCCTTATGCTGTGTTCCGTTTCTCGGACAGAGAAGTCGGCGTTGGGAAAGATATCTCACCTGAGCTGACAAAAAACAAAGGTAAACGCCTCCATTAAAACATTTGTTGTGCATACAAACACCACAGAAACATGTCCACAGCACTCTGTGTACAACACAACACACCAAAATTACAACAACTTTCACTACTGTTGAGGCACACAGCAGCCATCTTGGATTTTTAAGGTCAAGGTAGATGAGATTCCTCCATAAATCTAAGTTGGAAATCCAACTTCAGGGGGTGACACCATGGAAATGGAAAGCACTATTAGCTAATGAGGACTGTTGTGAGAAGTTAGCCTTCAGTGCTTTCTGCAAGAAGCCGTTCTTGTTTGGTTTAGGGGAACAATCATGGTTTGGATTAAAATAGCAAGATTTTAGAGAGTGAGTGGTATTGATTTTGTCGTCTATCTTCCAGCAAAAAGTGAAATAAGAGTATTTCCCAAAAAGTTGAACAATTCCTTCAAGCGTGAAAGCGAGATGAAAGAAAAGCAAGGACCTGCACAATTTCCTATAACTGAACTCTAAATAGGGTGAGTTGCATTGCAAGCTTCCTGAGCATAATTCACTGCCCCTCAGAAAACGAGTGACCCCGCTGTGCTGCGATGCTCTTCCACCACTCCATCATAAGAGCCTGACCAGGCCTGGCGAGCCCAACAACAACAGCTGAGGACGCATGATCCCAGTTGGCAGGAGCTGTAAATGGCCAGTATGGCAGCTTGGCTTCTCTCAGCGGTTTGCAGATGGCACCCGGCGACACTGGGGTCATCGTTTTGTCTGTGCCCTACCAAAAATACTCGTCCTGGGTGGGAGGCTCCATCTTCACCTGCCTTAGCAGATTTCTGCACATGTGGGTGAGGAGGCAGCTTCGTTCGGAGGAGGGATCCAGTGTTTGCAGGAGGTGATAGAACAGACAGCTTTTACATTGGTGTTATTTTGTGCCTGGCAGAGACACAATATGAAAATAAAGAATTAGCAGCCTTTAATGCATTCAGATCCGTTCTCAGAAAGCCTTAGCATGTGATTCAAGTCTGTCTAGTAGAAACTGGATTCTTTTGACCTTTGTTTCCATCATTCTGAACATATGTGGGGCGTCGTACAGTATCTGTCACATTGAGGGAAAACCATCTGCTCTCTGAATATCCAGTGTCTCAATCCATGAGCTTCCACTGTTTTCACTTCCTCGTTGTAGCTATGTATATGTTTATGTTTCTCCTTATGCTTCATCTGTAATGTGTGTGGACATGTGGACCCTTGAGGGTTTGGACAAGGCGCAGACTGTTGGAGTGTGCTTTCTTCTCCAACAACAGTCAGAGGCCAGCTGCAGAGGCTTGATTTGGCAGTTTAAAGAGTTGGTTCGCCCAAATTACAGAAAAACCCATATTCTCACGTACCGCTTAGAACTGAGCCATGCTGATTTTGGTTTTATTTGCATATCTATTTGCATACTGAGACATCTATCTCTGAGATTCCTTCTGTTACAGCAATTGCTGTCATTGAACTCTGTCCTCTATGAAAATGGCAGCCCCTACATATAAAAACAGTTAACAGCTTGTGCTGTGGATTGGCCAAAGTAAAATCCAGTCATCTTTTCTGGACTGAAATGTTGCTCTTGGGTTTTTAAATCAGTTTTTTCCAAAACTGTGAGCACCACTTCCACTATATTGGAATAGAGACAGATATGTCCAAACTTGGACAAATAAAACCAAATCTATCTGCATGGCTAGATGCCAGTAGACTTAATTGAGAGGTTTATTTTTAAAGTTTGAGTGAACCAGTGTCCAAGCAAGTTGAGCTGACAGATCAAGAAACAATCCTATAAATTTTTTTTTACATTTATTCGAAGCTATGGTTCAACATAAATACCAGACACGTCATCAAGCACTAATGCCACACTCCCTTTTGGGGAAAAGAATCACACTTTCACATAATAAGAGAAACAGGAAAATGCAGAAAAGCTGTTGTTTATCAGTTTTTAAATGAGTAAACTCCAGATCTCTGGTTCCCCGTTCTTTATGGAAAAGAGAGGGTTTCCAAAAGGAGAGAAGCAAAAATGTGTAAACCTCCAGAGGACGGTAATTCTTTATTTTGGCAGCAGTAAGCTATAAATTCCTTTTTGATAACAATAAATATGAATTAGCTTCTGTCATTAAAATAATGCCAAATAGGAAACTAGAAACAACTGTACTAATAACCTGTGTTTTCACATTGAGAAATGAGTCTTATGATGCATGAATTTTCACTGTCAAAACATCAGACTGTTGTCTCTAACTAAATCTCAGGCCAGTCTAGATCAAACAGTTGTCTAATAAGATGTTTGTTATGTACAGACAACACAGCCAAACTATACCTGCTTGTTAAATTTGAACAATGTCTGGCCACTGTGTTGAGTCTTTGATCCACTTGGACGAGGACTGAAGGAGCATGACGGCTGATCGATCAATGTTAATTTATTTCAAGCAAACAAGCAAGCAAAATAATGACAAACAGACATGTCTATAAAACAAAGGTAACATGATATGAATGCATACAAACTTTTCAGCTGTAATCCAAACACACGTCAAATTGCTTTAATATCCATAGGATCTGTGGTTTTCTATTCCCCCCCAAAAATGCGCAGCCATGATGTTTCTTCTATTGTGTCTCTTCTGTGAGCAATTTGTTCATTTTTAACAGTGTAGATGGACCCAGTTTGTTTCCTTCACTAGAGAACCGACTCATGAACGCCTGTTGTAGGCATTAGGTTTGGAAAATATTATAGAGCCAAGATGAGACTGACAGAATGGTGGGACTGTCTGCTACTTCAGCAGCATGGATATTGCCATGGATTTATACATGTACAGCACATTAAGGCTGCTATAGATATTTCAGAACCATGGTCAGGGCCATAGATTCTAATTTGCACAAACATCAGTCAGATAAAAGATGAATGATTCAGGCAATTAGGCTAACATATTCAACTAAACAGGGACTGTGCCAGGGAAAAGGGAATTCAGACTCTTTCTTCTAAACCACGCTATACATGTTAGAACATTTGCTGAAAATGTGAAAACACTGAGAACTATGTAGTTGTGTATTGTGGAGTTGGACCGTTAAACTGTTCTTTATGATTTCTGTGATTTTTGGGGCTGATGGGAAATCCTGTCATAAAAGAAAAAAAAAAAACATCCTGTCACCGTCCTCTGGCTCTGATGGCTCAAACATGTCTGGACATGTCCAAAAAAGCTGCTAACGCCTGCTTGTTTCAGGTCATTTTCAGGTTAGTGGTGTTTAACACTGAGCTAGTGGAGTGGACATACTGAAAACTGTTCATTTTTTAATGATTCTGACACCTCATTTTATACTTGATTTTTTTAATAATTCAAATTTGGCTGTGTGGTTAATAACACTCAGAACACACATTTATTGTTGCTTTTCATGAACTTTAAATAGGGGGATGCACTTTGGTTATTTTGCAAACAAAGGTGATTGCATCTGCCCTAAAATCAAATACTGGTACTCCTCTTTAATTTTTGTTATGATTAAGTGCTGCTGTTTTTTCTTACAATTTTCTGTGTTAAACTTACATCTAAATGCTTACTCAGTGAGCATTTTTCTCAAAAAGACAACTAAAACAACTATGATCACTGGTGAAAAGACAGAATTAGTTCAAAAGTTAAATTTCGTTCACCACCTATTTCAAGATGTTGATTTAACGTTCACATTTACACATTATTTCACCAGGATCCTCCACAATGTTCAAAATAATAATAATAATAATAATAATAGTAATGAATATCATCACTTTGGAGCCTCACTAAAAAGCTACAACTAAAGATGTGAAATTAATTGAAATATCATCTCTCTTTCAACCTACAACAACAAATTATCAAAAGGATTACAGAGATTTGTGTTTTGTGACACATTGATGTTGTAACCACATTTAGTTAGGTTGAAAAGAAGGTGAAAATAGATGTTCACACAACAGTTTTCAACAAGAACTCAACGCTGAAATCACAGTTGGTGTGCACTGGTTATTGTGAGAAAAATAGTGAGGACACTTGGGTAACTGTTCCAGGAAGGATGTAGTATTTTATGTGTCAGTCCATCACTTCACACAGGCAGTAACAGAGTGAGTCTATATAACTGCAGACAGGCTCATGATGTTACAATTTAATTGTTGATGTCCTGCAACGTAATTTGTAACATATGCCATTAGATTACTCAACTTAATTAACGTATCCTATATAGTTCAGATTAATTTTGGAATACTTCAAAAATCATCTTGCTGAGCTCATTTGTCTGAGTCACTCTGAATGTACTTAAGATTTGGTTTTGGGAAAAGAATATAAAGTGAATTATGTGTTGAATAAATGGATCATATTTGTACCTCATTAGTGATTCATATCAGCGATTGAGCCAATTAGCCAGCTAGTTAGCCCAACGAACAATCAAGCCAAGTCAAATTCTACTCATGAATAGCCCAAATCAATTGACCTCAGGGGACTTCACAGTCTGCACGGCATAAGACACCCTCTGTCCTTAAATTTAGACCCTCATTAGCATGACAGAGCACACTAATGTGACAAAAGGGAATTTAAAGCTGCTACAAGGAGTTTTTAACTGGCTATGAAACAGTCTCAATTTAATACTTGATTCCTTTATATGACTTACCTAGTTAACAAGACCATCAGAAAGAAGATAAGATATTTCTGTATAATTATTTTTAATGCCTGCCACTGGGTCTGATTCTCTGTGAAATCAGATAAAATGAGCCTGTGTTTACATTTTCCTTGGCAAAGTAGCAGTAAGTAGTGAGTAGCCAGTTTAAAGGAAGCATGAAGAGATTTTTATTTGGATATTTTTTTTTATTTTTATGCTATATTTTGTGGTTATTACAGTGGAAACACTATCACTTTTGTTCACAGGGGTCTCCAAAATCAACAAAATGAAAGTTTCCTGTAGTAACTTTAAGGTTACCTCAAGGTGCTTCTTCAAATTAGATGTAGAGCCTTTTGACGCAGAAAGCAGCTTGGCTGATGGAAAGCAGAGCTTGCACTGTGATGTAATGCTGAGATTTTCTGCATGATGTGTGTCACAGAAACACATAATGGTGTGCCGTCTATGGCTCGACTCATGTGGTGTGTGGATGGTGCACAGCGCAGGCAGAAAATGTAACACTTAAAAAAAAAACACCTGTTTATGTAAAGTGCATGCCTCATATGGATTATAGAGCAAATAAAACAAAAACAAATAAACAAATCCCTTCAAATAATCTGTTTTTGAAGACTATTACAAATATTTAAATTGTAACTGTAATGGAATACATTTACATTTATATTTTGTATTTTAAAGGAATAAGGTGTAGCAATTGTGTGTGCAAAAACGTTCAAAAAGCGAGTTTGAGCCATAGGTTGAAATCCTTTTTTAATATGTGATCTATGTTTGAAATTAAATCTCTCCTGCTCTCTCCTCCCCAGGCTTGGAGAAGCTTGGGCTGGCTGCAGGAGTGCAAGACGCATGCAACAGTGTAACATGACAATAACAAGTGACGACAGCTCCTACACTGTAACCTGATTAGCTGACTGTAACTGTCAGTCGTCTGTCAATGTAAAACCAAACCTGTGATCCTGAAAAGAAAAGCCCACTGCTCTGAAAAGACACACTGGGGAGTTTGAGTTCAGCGGCCGCCTCTCATTGCCTGCCAAACTCCTTTAACATTTTCCTCAATTTAACCGTTTTAAACATCTACTCCTTATAAAAGATTATTAATGTTATTAATGTAATTCTTATCACTCATAAACAGACACTGTCTAATCCGGCAAATATAAAAATCTAATTTGAACTCTAATTAACCTGAATTTGGTAAATAAAAACAGTTATGGAAATACACATTTCAGAGGGGAACACTAGGACCGCATTGTTTGCAGTAAATTGCAGTAAAAATATTACATATTTCTCCTTTAAATACGTATTTGAAATACCTGTATTCAGGATACTCTTTAAACATGCAGTAATTCTTCTTTTAGGCACGATTCCAGCATTTTATTTACTGTGACATACTGTAGCATGAATTTAAATATGTCATGTGTGTCTCAAAGGCGGTAAAGCCACTGTATATTTTACTGCACAGGTTAAAATGGTGGGTTAAGTGAAAGTGAGCGCGGGTGCATCCTTCACCATATGCTGGTTTATCAGATGGAGGCACAGGCTGCTCCTCGCATGTTGATTCAGTGAAGTCTAACACACAGTATGTGTTCAGCAGGGTGGGATTTGAACCCGCTCTGGTTGCCTCTGACCCTTCTCCCCCTGTGCGCGCTGTCCTATCCGCTGTGCGCTCTCGCTCTCTCCTCTCCTCCTCTCCTCTCCTCTCCTCCTCACGGCGCGGAGCTCGACGCGCGCAGGCACAACAGATGGTACAGTAACTACAGGCTGCAGGAGCGCAAGAACCCCATGCAGAAGAAGAAGTACTTTTATTTCTCCAAACTTCATAGTAACGTTTAGTGTAATAATAGGAGTAGGGGGGGTTCTCCGAGGACAAACTCGAGTTTTGACGGTCACTGGATCCTACGTTTAGAGGCGGAAATTGGTGTCAAGGTAAGTTGTGATGTTTTGCTGAATAGCCGTTCAGATTTCGGGATCACTGAAGTCAGAGCAGAATGCGCAGAAGGAGCACAAAATGCGATGATTTCAAGTGTTTTTCCTCCTTTATCGATGTATATAGGTCTTTTTCTTACACTAAACCTTAGCGTTTAAGTTTGTTACATAATATTTGACAGGATGAAGAACAATGGACTGGAGAAATAGCGCTCTTGCGTCAATTAACACACCATAATAGAAATCTAATGCCTCAAACAAGAATTGAATTTGATTTTTAAACCATTAAATCTGTTTTTACATATAGTTTCATTAAAGACTCGAACTCTACTGCGACGAAATCGTTCCAAAACTAATATATCAACAACAATAATTTCTTAAAAATTGAGTCTAATTGACACTAATGAGATGTTGATTTTAAACTGTACTTGGCAAACTTTAGCTGCAGCATTAATGTATAAATTAAAACTGAATAGAGGCATCAGACCTTCTCATATTCCAGGAGTTTTTACAGCTTCACAAGTGGCTCCACAGGCAGGCACACATCTGTATAAGTGCTGATGCTGCAACTCTGTGGGGATGCTGCTGATGCCACAACAATGAGCAACATTCAAACATAAAATGATCATTTTTAGTGACTTATGTTGAGCCCCCCCCCCATGGGGAAGACTTTTAATGTGAAAACCCATAAGCAGACACCAGCATGTCAAAGGTCAGTAATGCTCCCTGACATTGTCTGTGGTGGTTTTTCATCTCTTGATCTCTTGTGAGGAGTGGTTGAGGTTAAAGATGGTTTAAAGCAGGGCAGCCTCGGGCATGTTACCACTGCTCAGCAGTGGATGGATGATAGAAGACTTCTAAATATGAATGCAAGAAGTGTAATTATTGAACACCCTCCTCACCCTGCCTCAAATCAGACAAAAGCACTGCGATTTTTTGAGGTTAACACTCAAATACCACATGCAAAAATTATTTTTTTGTTATTCAAAACACATGCACTGATGACCTTTGTAGACATTAAATTTAATTAGCTTTTTGTGACATAATCAGTGTTTTGCATTCTGCAAAGGCTCAGGTTCATAGGGAATGACTCCATCAGCATGCAGTGAACAGATAAGGCTTTTTACTGTAACCGCCTGAGACACTGACACTAATCTCTCTGAACTCTTGCATGTTCCTGCCTCAGAAGAACATTAGAGAGCAGACGCTCACTCTGACATTCACTTCCAGGATTTAATAAGAATAATAAAGTCTCAACCTGCCTCTTGACATTCATTATTGTTATTAAATAGAGACCCCAAGGTCTACACTGTTGGCAGCTGAGCAACACAAGTGAAAAAAAAAAGCCCTGGTTGCTATAGGTTGATGTCATTCATCCATAAGTCACATCTTTAAGGCCTTCTAAGATGAGGCAGTGGGTCACCACTGAGCCGTACGTAATGATTTGTTCACTCCCAGAGGAGGTCCAGACCTGCGGTGGACCCCAGGTGGCCCCGTGACAGCAGCAGCTACAGGAGAGCGCAGTGGATTACCACATAGCCACGCAATTTGTACACAATTAGATCTCAGGGGAGAGCTGCTCCAACTTTGCAGTGCAGCTCTTGATTCTGTGTGAGCTGCTGGCACGAGAGAGAAAATGTGGAAATGTGAGGATTGCTTTGAAAATGCGACTAAAAATGTGACAGTCCTGGTGAAATAATGAGGGTAACAGGGATGTCGTAAATGAAGTGGAGGACAGCGGAGTGGGTGCTGCTGTATAAATAGCTGTGGGATCAATTTCTGGAAGTCTGCTCATTCAGATTTATGCTTTCTCTAAAAGGACTGCACCAAATTCCTTCCAGTACACAAGATCTTTATTAGGGCTGCGACTTATTTTCATTATTGATTAATTTGTCAATCATTTTATATGTATGTATGTATATATATATATATATATATATATATATATATATATATATATATATATATACTAAGCAACTAATCAATAAAATGATAGTAACATAGGACTAAAGAAAACAGAAAATGTTCACATTTAAGAAGCTGAAATCAGAGATATTTTTCCTAATGCTTTTAGAGCTGCAACTATCAGTCAATTAACCGGTGGAAAGAAAAGTTAGAAAAATTTGCCAACTTTCAGTCATTTTTCAAGCAAAAATGTCAAACATTTGCTGATTCAAACTTCTTAAATGTGAGGATTTGGTGACATAATGAGTTTACTGTTATAGATCAGTAAAGAAACCAGAAAATATTCACATTTGTTTGGCTGAAATATGTAGTTGATGATTAATTTAGTAGTTGACAACTAATCAATTAATTGACTAATTGTGGTACTTGCAGTTTTTGTTGTAGCTTCATCTATTAGTTGGAGTTAGTACAAAAGTAAGTACCCAATTTAAAGATAATAATTAATTAATCATTTTTCAAGCGAACATGTCAAATATTTGGTGATTCCGGCTTCTTAAATTTGAAGATTTGCTGCTTTTCTTTGTCATGTATGATAGTAAATGAAGAGTCTTTGGACTGTTGGTCAAAAAAAGGAAAAGAAGCAATCTGAAGACATCACTCTCGGCTCTGGATTGAAATTATGATGATCATTTTTTTGACATTTTGACAATAATTAGGAAAATAATTGGAATATTAAAAGTAGAATCACGAGGAACTGCCCAATCTGTTCAGAGGGCAGGTTCTTTGCAAATACAGCCACCACCACACATTTCTAGCGGGTCATAAGTGATGATTAAAAGGGATGTTTCTCTACATTTTGTCTATAATTTTTTTTGTTTGTTTTTTAAGGAAAATGTTGCATATCATGCCTGTATCGATAATGAAAACAATCATTAGTTGCAGCCCTATTTTTTATTAGGTTACTTTCTTGCATTTACTAGTCCTGTGGTTCTCTGTATACAGACTAACACATACTGTAAGTAGTCTTTGTCTCTGAGATATTACACATATATTTTTGTCCTCCTGCATGTGGCTTTATTTGTGCTCATTAAAATTTTTATGGGACCTTTGAGAGTCCTCAGTCACTAATGCTTCTGTGCAGGAGGAGCCACACGACAAACTCATTCCACCATGTCTGCTCTTACATACTCAGGCAGTGTACTGTGAATGCTGAGTACTTGTACAAGATCAAAACACACTGAACAGCGATATTGAAGTACTGTAGTGAAGACATCATTTTGTGGGGGGGGGGGGGGGGGGGGATCCAATATCTGAGATCCTTTGCTTTTCATTAATTGAAAACATTCTGTTCTAACAAGTGAAGGCTGTGGATGTGTTAACAGATGTTTCCGTGTTTATCCATCATGGTATTTGTTAGGGTTGGGTATTCTTTGTATTTTTCTGATACCTGTGCTAAAATGACGCTGCTTTCAAGTGTATACTTAACAGGCAAAGGTTTTTAAACATTTTTTGCATTTCCTGCTTGCCTGGTGTTGGAACCCTTAGCTTAGCATTTTAAGAAGAGCTGCCCCCCATTAGTTGACTAAACCATTAGCTGGTGCTAAGAGTCTTAGTTGACAGTGTTTTCATTAATTCATTGGTCGCAGAAAAAGAAAACACCTCAAATTCGGAGCTGCATCTTGCCGTTATGCCTTGGAGTGGACCATGGACCTATTTTTTTTCGCACTCTGCAGCTAAATGTGCTGCATCTGCCATTAGCAAGTTAGCTCAGTTAGCGGTCTGACAGGACACAGCCTCTGTGATGATTTGAGGCCGCTTCATGGGGAATACAGCACCTGAGTTTATTTAATGTTACAGAGGCTCCGACCGAACTCAGACTGAGGGGTGATGAAAAATGTTAGGTTCAGGCGTGGACAGGAGGCGTGAAGTGGTCCAGAAAGTTTATAACTTAAAGACTCAATTTGTAAGAACCCATTGTCAAGTATTTGATTTTATTCCTTGTGTGAGGTTATACTATGCTGAAATAACTTTGTCTTTTCTGACACATTCAGGATAATTACCCTTTTTCCATTAGCATTTAACAGGCAGCTTGCTTTGTGCCTCAAACATATGTATTTGGATAATCATATTATTATCATAAATGAGTGTCAACTGGTCTTGGTTTGAACTGATGACTATTGGTCAACAAGGAAAATCTTTTGTCGGGGGCAGCCCTAATTCTAACCATGTTTTTAGCTACTAGCTAACAGAGGGCTAACGTTACCTGCTGCCAGAGATAGGTAGAGAGAGGGCTGCTGTAATGTTAACTAGGCACACCAGTGGGCAACTATTTTCCATTGTCACACCAAACTGTACCGTGCTAATTTGTGTTTCTATTACCACTTTTAATGTGCTGAACTGTACCGAGTCATGGCCAGAATAGACTGTGTCTGGAGAGAGCCAAAAAGGGAAGAAAGAGGCTTTTGTAAGTCTCTGTCTGTTCAGCTCTCAGTATTTTTGTAGCTTCTGACTGAATCTCTGTGGTTTGAAGTTTAGTTTCTCTCCTGTATTTCTGTGTTTATATTCAGGTATGTGTGTGTGTATTTCACTACTGTGGAGGAATCATGTTAAGCTATTGCTGACAAAAAAACATTTCCTGATTTCGCTGGTTCGTAATAAAAGCTTTTGAATAACAAAAATCACAGAACTTTTATTGTGAAAAATTTATAGGAAATGATGTGTGTGTGGTTCTACAGCCGTTCGACTCTAAACTTGTCCTCAGTTAAAAGACACACCTTCAAGGTGCGCTAGTAGCTAGAACATACACCACATGTACATATAGCCCATGCACAGAGGCTATCAGCTCTCAGCGGCCGCCGCCAGTTCGATTCCAGCAACCCTTTGCTGCCTGACATCCCCTCTTTATCTTTTCACCCTTTCCTATCTATCCTCAGCTGTCCTGTTATAATAAAGGCAAAACAAAGCCCCAAAATACACACCTTCAAGTGGGTATCCCTTCCAAATCCCCGCCTTGCTCAGCTGATGTACTGAGTCAAACCAAGTCAAACTAGGCCAGAACATGTGTATGGTAAAGGGGTATATTTCAATTAACAGGTCAGGCGTTTGGCAGTTAAAAGCGGAGCCGCAATCTATGTTGTGATTCAGTTGGTGGGGATTGACTGTATAGTACCATATTAGCCCAGTGTTTCAGTCCCCACCTCTGTTATTTGTTTGAACAACTTTTAAGTGTCAGCCTGAGAGGATTAGGGTCATTTTCTCTGTGGAGAGTCAAGTATACATTGTGACACTAAAGCACGGAAACTGTTACTGGGAGAAGGCGACTGTGCTGCTGACAATATTGTATAGTGCCAGATATTACCCCAATGTGGTATTTCATTATATTGTCGCTGGTGTTGTGAGAAAATAAGAATAGCAGACCTCTGAGTATGAGTGAGGGACCCGTATTATACAAGAGAAGGGAGTTTAATGACTTAAGGCAAAGACAACATCCCTCAAGTGTGGAAGGGTTAGATCTAAAGTAATAAGATAGGACTGGCTCTTTTTATGAGGACTGTAGTGTGTGGACTGCGAGCGTAGTCTCTCGCTTTGAAGAGTGGAATCAAAAGCGTGTGGATACTCAGCCACTGCAGAGGCTGACTGTTGTATTGACTTTACATAACCCACATGTGAGGTAGAGCTCATAAATACAGATTTTTGCCATATAAACTATGTATTTTTTTTTTTTATATCTTTTCAAAACTCAAACAGAGCCAGATGTATAAATTGCTACATTGCAGCAGAGGAAATTGAATAACGTGATGCGTGCTCGCTCATTAGAAAACATTTCCAAACAGCCTGCAGATGTATTCTGTTTCATAAGGGTGATGTCATGCAAATATGAATATGATGCTTAAAGGGATAGTTTAGATTATATTTAGTGGGGTTGTATGAGGTACTTATCAATAGTTAGATGCTGGTGGGGACGCCCCCAATTTGGAGAGACAGAGAGAAGTACCAGTATGGAAGCTGTGCAATGATCTGCTGCAGAAATGGTCAGCAACAAAATTTTAGCTACCTAAAAAATGGTCCACCTAATATTGGTTTAAGTGTTCGCTATATTGAGAATATTCTCACCACCTTACTTTGCCATAAGACAGCCTTTTCTGACAGGAAACCACCATTATATAAGCCAAAAATATCTCTTTATATCAACCAAACTCCATAGGTGAAATCAGTGATTTTACCTTGCATAACACAGGAGGCGCTGGTCTACTGCTGCCTCGATCTTTCAGTTTGTATGTGTTATTGTGGGACTTTGGAAAATCCATCCTCATTTTGAAACACCGAAGTCACACAAACCCACTAAAACATATCGGAGCAAGACAGAGTGGTAAACCAGCAACTCCTGTGTCCTGCCAGGTAAAATTACTGATTTCACTTATGGAGTTAGGTTGGTTTGGAGAAAGTGATATTTGGCTCTGACAGCTAATTAAATCAGTAAAACATATAGAGAGTATAAATAAATATAGAGTGAACTTAAAGGGTTGTTAATTTTTTCAGTGGACCTTTTTTAAGTGGTTAAAATACCTTTTGTTGCTGACCCTGCCCACAGCAGTTCATTCTTTAGCTTTCATGCTACAACTCCTCTCTGCTTCTGTAAACTGTGGGTGTGCCAGCTGGCATCCACTGTAGTTAATACACAGACTGTCGATAAGCATCTCATACAACCCCACTTCAAATAATCTGAACTTAAAATATTGCTTTTTTGCAGAGCAGTCCTCATCCTGTAAACTAACCTAATCAATCATGCGGACATTCAGTTCTACATGTGTTAAATGCCGCCACCATTATCTCTGATTGATCATAGATTATTTTAGTTAATGGGCTCCACCTTAACTGCTGTCCATCCATCGAGCCCAGGCCATCAAACGCTGTCCTCACATGACTCGAGCTGCCAAGCAAACATAAGTGACTGCATGGAGTCAGAGACTCTCCGCAGCAACACGCTGGTTATTTTTTGTAGCCGCGTGTGCGCGCTCTCCGTTTACAGTGGATCAATATCCTGCTGTGAGAAGCGAGTGCGAGTAAAATGAGGGGGATACTACAGTGAATAAATCCTGCAGTGATACCTGTAGCAGCGGTTAAGCAGCCGTGCCATGCAGCATCTGACATTAAGCTACTAATCTCCACATGAAAGAGAGGATGCTCGCATTTGTGGCACAGATGATGGATGCATTAAAAATGAACACACTAAACATACTGTGTAGTGTGTACGCATACATTACTGCTTGATTGTCAACATCTTTGTTGTAAGAGCTCATCTGTGCACATTGTTCTCTGACGGTTACTTATTAATCATCAATGTGTCAGTTAATGTCTGCTTCAACAGGAGCTGCCATCCAGATCATCTTCTTTCTGTTAACTCACCTCACAGCAGTTTATCATAAAGGTTATTAACAACATGTTTACTTCTCTCAGTCAGCCAGGATCTGAAGTAAATTCTCAAAGTTTATTTTTAATTATATTTTTGTCATTGGTGGATGGTCAGAAGGAGATGGGAACTAGACTCAGACAGAAATACATGTGATGTCACACCCCACTATAACTATATATTTCAAAATAGTCACTTGTACATCAGGGCTGCATGATTAATTGAAATGTAATTAAAATACTAAATGCAATATCCAAATAAGAGAAGCTGCAATTTTTTGATAAAGGAAAAATATGTGAAAAAAACTGCTTAATAATAAAGTACTGTAGTGGTGCAGAGGTGCTCTGGACCACGAATCTTGTTCTCCAGATGTGAGAAAACATGTTTGCTTGATTCAGACCCCAACATCATGATGTTAATACTTTTGCTTTAAGTGAAAATGAAAATTATGAAATGTTCATTCCCACTAATTGTGAATCATATCACTATCACAACATCTGTCAGAATAACATGATTAGTCCTAATACATTCTAAGAAATAACTTAAATTCACTGACAAAGCAGAGGAGTATGGCATCATCTTGTGTAATTTTCACGATACAGATCATTGACATTAGGTCTGGCAATACAGGTAATTTGTCTAATAATTTAACAAATACTTAAACCTAATCCATGTATGTGAAATTAAATTATAATGATGGAATGTCTGTAAAAGTCTGAAAGTCTGAATCTGATCCAAATCTTAACCCCGTCATTATCCTAGCAATTATTTCACAACCCTGTAAATTGTTTTTGCAATTATGTTATAGTGACAAACATAATTCCTGCCCAGATTATATTCCAGACAATTTGTCTTTGAAACAGTATATTGTGTTTTATGATGTGTTTGATTTGCGAGGTGGTGGTTGAGGTGGGTTTGACTTTAACAACACAGTCCACAAGAAAAAATACAACAAAACCACTTTGGTTAAGGTTAGGGAAAGATTGTGGTTTTAATATTATTTTAAATATTAATGAATGCATCTAATATCTCAAGTGTTTGCTGACTTTTGAATAATGCTGTAGTCACACGGACTGCATAGTTTTATTGCAAGAATGCCTATTTTGGTGGAAAACAAATTAAATGCATCAGTGAACATTTTACTGATTCATTCAGTATCAACATGTTTGTGACTTGCCAGGTATGTTCATTAACAACATTTCCTCATGATGTTAAGGGAAAACACATTTTGGTTGGAACTACCTCAACACTTTTTTTGCTGTTGCAAATTAGATGTATATAATTTCCTGGAGGAGAAGAAGATCTGGCTCCCTTCAAAGAGCCGTAACTCCCATCCATCGCTAATGTGATGTCACTGAATCACAGAAGTCACCAGTCAGTCTCAGTCCCTGACACAGACAACAGTCAGCATCTGCCATTGGGCATTCATGCAGACAGAAAACACACACACACAACTAAAAAAGACCTTTCATGTAGTCAACTGTGCAAACAGATTTGGAGGCATTCCAGGTCTCTGCGATTTTTAAAAAAAAATTATTTATTTATTTTTTGCAAAAGTCAAAACAAAAAGAAGTAATACTTCTGAATACTTTTTGCTGTGTAATGTGATTTTCTGAATGAAATGCGTGATAAAATCCAGATATTTTAAATCAGTCTATAGATGACAAAACCACACTGACATAGACCTTATGGAACAGGTTTGCTGAGTTTGTGAGTGTTTAACTTCTAATAAATAAAACCTTTACCTTGATTGTTTTATATTTAGTTATGAATAATTAATTCTATAGAACAAAATATAAGATTAAATTACCAAGTTTCCAGGGATTTAAAACAGGACCAAGCTTTGTTCACTTCTGTTCTGGCCCAGGGCTGGGTGATGTAACCTCAGCTGGTATAGCTAATTATTGATAATTTAGCATTTTATTGACCTTTTTTTTTTTTAAAAAAAAAAAAAAAAAGACTAGGAGAAAAAAATCTTACTTTGAATTTAACCACATAAATCATCACATCACACAGGTAAAGTTAATGTTAACTCAACAGTGAAAAACACACTCAAATACATTTACACAAATACAAAATGAATCTATGCCAATCATATAATCTTTAGTCGAGATAATTTACCGTTCTTGTTTAGATAAATTTTCATCTTTGAGTTTTAGAAATGTGGTCCTTTTTAAAGATTTTGCTTGTTTCAGTCTTCAGTCTGCTGCAGCTTGTCTGGCAGAACATAGTGGCAGAAGAAGTTTTTTTTTTTCCGTTCAGTGTTGGAGAGGGAGGCAGTGTTATGAAAAAGGGACATCGGTGTTCCTCTATAGGACGATCAGCTGTGGATTTATCCGTCTCATCTGTGCTATTCTGCTCTGGCTGCTTCCTTCTTGTCGCAGGCCTCGAGGAACAAGTCGCTGACATTAACTCTGTCATCAGCCGTTCTGGGTTTTTATCAGAGGGAGCATATAACAGCAGTTATGTTTTAATGACATGTCGTATTGCCTGTGCTGTTTATGAAGAGGAAATAATTAGTGTCAATTTAAAAAAAAAAAAAACTAGCAGGACTGATATAATCATATCGTCCAGTAAAAAACTCAAACAGAAGGAGTGTTTTCTGCCCTCAAACCTCATCTTTTGTGAAAGGGTTACTTGTGGCGCCATGCAGCTTCAAAGAGCCACCCTGCCTCGCACCCACAAATAGAAAATTTGAAGGGGAATTTTAAATGGAAGTGGATTAATATTTCACCTCTACATTGATTCATGCTGCCACTGTAGACATTCTCATCCGCGAGAGAGTCGCTTATGCAAAGGCATGCTGGTGACGTCGCCGCGGTCTTGATCTGGCACATCCTCTCCTCTCCGCCGTGCATTAGAAGTAATGGGCCTCCTATGTGGAGCATTGCTGTCATCGCCACTTAGATTGTCACCCCAGCTGCCTGCTCTGTCATTTTCTCATTCACAACAGTGGTGGAGATAACAGGGTGATAAAGGCTGTGACGGATAGAAGGTATCATTATTGACTTGTGGTGTTTGCTGACTGCGTCCCGAAGAAATACATGGCATTTTCTGCGGTATTTTGAGTGTGAGAGGTAATTTCTCAGGTGACATTTTATGCAGCAACTCACGTCTGCAGCGCGGTTCTGCACTATGCAACAAAAACTGATGAAATGTATTGAAATTTTCCGTGACATCTTCTGTTACTACACTGAAAAAAGAGAATCATTGGACTCACTTTAAAGAGTTATTTCAAGTGGTATCACACACATGAAATCAAGTTAACAAGTTATATGAACACAATTACTTTAAGTTAAATGTCCTTAATAATCTGATTACTTTTAAATTAACAGTCTGCATTAATAAAGGGGTGCCAAGTTCAAACCAGTCAATGCATTATAACCTGTAATTAACAACATCCCGTTTTAGTGTAAATAAGTGCAAGTACCTTCAGTGCATGTTCACAACCATCCATTTACAAAACAGATGATGATCGGTCTGAGATGTCTTAAGAAAAATAAGTGCAATTTAAACAATGTCTCGGTTTTTCCACATTCATGACATCACAGTGGCTCTAAATGCACAAAAGCTTTATGTATTTTGCATCACTATTGTATTTTACTTCTTTATGAACTGAACAATGAACTTCAACAGCGAGAGAAATGAGAGAAATAATTTTCCATAAATACACACTCCTGCACTGGCATCATCACACAACACCTCATAAAGAGGAAACTAATGATGAAGAAGTTATCCCCTGCCTTACAAACCATTTACAAATCAAAAGTTTTGGCATTGCTGTAGCGGTAGGGTTTCATCAATATTGTTTCAATATAGAAGTCTTTGTACTAAGCTGCTGAAATATTCAATATCTTTAAGTTTTGGTCTGGACTTAGTGAGTGCTCTGGATGTTTTGTTCACATTTTTACACAAGTCACCCAGTGGGCAAGAGTGGACCCTTTGGTGGGCCAGTTCTGGCCACAAGCTGTACATTTGACATTAATGCAACCTAAATTTAAGGCAGGTCAGCTTAAAGGTTTCCATTTTTCAAAATCAATTATTTGTTTTACCCAAAAGTAAAATAATGCTCCTTAACTAACCAACAGTGTGGTTTCAGCAAGAGTATTTTTTTATAGTTACAGTATAGTGTAATTTCAGTTTGTTAAAGGGACAGTTCACTCCTGCCTGTAGTGCTGTTTATCCATCTAAACTGTCTTTGTGTGAGCTACAAAACTGTGGAGACACCGGCTGTAGAGATGTCTTCCCTCGCTTGTGGTGCTCCAAGCACAAAATCATATAGAAAGAAATTACTTCTGTTAGGTTCTACTGCAAAAAGAAAGTAGTTCCTACATGAAACAGCTCACAACAGGGTGTGTGGATTATGTTGAGCAACCTGGTCATGATTTGTGGACAGAGATGTTACTATTGCACTTTGAGCACAAACTGAGTGCTATTTTGTCTATATTTTTTTTACATTGGCGAGAAGACAAACATCTAACACTACAGGTAAGAGGTAAAATATGTATTCTTGATTTTGAGTTTAACTGTCCCTTAAAACAAAAAAATTTAACCAATTCAGGTCGATCATCTTATAGCTGACATAAAAGGTTAAAGGTACAGAAAATGTAAAATTTCAAGTTGTTATATTCATTCAAAAAATTACATTACCCAAATTACTACTGAAATGCTTGTTTTTTTTTTTATAGTGTAACCAAAATCAATGAAAATAACACCCACAAGCCAAGAATTAGATTATTTTCTGAGCCAAAAAAAAAAAGGATTAAAGCCATGTTCTGTTTATCATGTTTCATGTGTCAGTCCTGTTATTAAATTCTTGGTCGCAGTTAATATTCAACTGAAGTCAATTTAATTTATTTATTATTATTGCCTGCCTGCCTTCTAATATTGTGTCCTCTACATGTTGTACTGGTCTCAGCTGCATGTTGCACAGGTGAAGGACAGGGGAAATCTATTTTCATTAAAGTTGCATGACAGAGCCTGAAGACAACCGGCAGTTGCATGACTACAATCGATGCTGCTCCATCGTGCTCTGGCAGTTTGTCACCGTGGTGATGTGGGTTGGGATGTATTTTGAGTTGACCCTGGATTGGGGACTTAATGACACTGTGCAGCTGGCCTGCAGTAATACACCACTGCACTGTTTTTAGACATCTTGATAGAGGAGCAAGGTTGAACGGGTTTTATGATGTGTGTCTTTTTGGTTTTGAAAGCTGGATTTTTAAGCACGATGACACGCTCGGCCTTGTCAGTTTTCAATTTTGAAAGGTGCAACAGTGCAGTTTTGGCTTCTGGCAAAACAGGAAGAAGAGGAGGAGGACGGGTTGCAGGGTAATAGAGCAGGCAACTTCTGCACAGACAGTATGCAATTAAATTGGAAATGTTAAAGGAGGTCTGAGTCACCGGAGGGAGCGAAAAGGAGCAATTTTTTTTCTAGACAACACAATTAATCACATATTCCCGGCAGGCTCGATCACCTACAGTACGTTATATATTACAAATGAGTGATTTGCAAATGAAAACAAATGATTTAACGGTTTAATTACTGTTCAAAGTGCATAATGAAGAGCGTTTATGGGCATCTGCCAGTGTCTTTATTGCCACAGTAAAACAGAGCATTAAACCTGCAATAAGTGAGTTTTTGGCCACTTTAGGGTACACAGTCTTGACATATCAGCACCTTTTAAGTCTATATAGCAAACTCTATAGCAAGGAGTTACATGTTAACACATCTAGCAGATAAGGAGCAACAACATAATCAGTCACTGGCCACCTGATGAATAAAAGTCCAGCACTGACTCTCTTTTAGCTCTGTTTTTGTCTCTACCAGCTCAGGAGGTAAATATAGCAAATACAAATCTGCTCGCTTGACTTGGTTTGACTTGGCTTGTCAGCCCAGCACAGCATGGATATTTGGAAAAAAAATCTATTTTTTTGACTCCATTTTTAATTATTTCACACACACACAGACTTGTATACACACATACAATTTGTGGGAGTGGCGGTAGAGTGACAGATGCTGCCCAGGATCGGGCACCCTGAGACGTTGTGGGTTTGGTGCCTTGCTCAAGGGCACCTCTCCAGCTGCCTGTCCACAGTCCATACTGTTTGGTCTGAGCTGAACTTGAACCGGTCCCTAAGCCAGGTCCTTATGGACTGAGCTACTGCTTTTACTATTAAGTGGCAAAATCAGGAAATATTTTTGTCAACAGTTGTTTAACATGACTGCTATCCAGAACATGAAACAGTAAAATAAAGAAGATACGTCAAAGAACAAATAAGACGACTTCCCAGATGGTTCTGTGTAACAAACCACCTGTCATTTCAGGTTAAAAAGTCCAGAGTTCGGTACCCAACCTTCGTCAGGTTTGCCGCCGTAAATCTTTGCAGTGTGGTTTGACTCGGCCTGGGCAAAAGTGAAAATAGAAAAAAACCCATATGTGGCTCTTTAGCTGCTAAATGCTCCACTATGTTCACCGGCTTGTTGCTAAGTGTGTCTTTCTGCTATTTGGTGCTGAGCAAGTAGTGTGGAGTGGGTTTTTAGAGCTTCTTCCCTGAAAACAGCTGCCTACTGCAGCTGAAAACGAGGCTATGAGAGCAGTGAGAGTGAGCCAAATTATGAGCTCAAGCTCACCATAAAGCTCCTTAAAGCGGAGAGGAGCTGTAGATTCAGCTGATAATTCTCTGTAGATTCATCATTATGAGTTACACCTTTCATATCATCCCAGATTTTCACACTTTTCAAAAAAATGTATGAAATATCGAATTTTAAAGGAACAGTTCATCCCAACATAAAAGATACTAATTTTCCCCCTGTCCTATGGTGCTATTTATCCATCTAGATTTTTTTGATGTGAGCTGCAGAGTTTTGGAGATATTGGCCATAGAGGTGTCTGCCTTCTTTACAATACAATGGGACTAAATGGCACTAGAATCCAGCGGAACTACTACTACTACTATGATACTAGAGAGAAAGTAGTTCCTACATGAAACTGCTTACTACAAGGTCTGGGCATTATCTTGAGTAACTGGGTTATTATTTTTTTAAAGAGACAAATGTAGTTTTTTGATGCTTTGAGCACCACACGCCGGGTGCCATTTAGACCTTGTTGAGAGCAATTTTTTTGGCAGTTTGAGCACCACAAGTGAAGTTTTATATGTCCAAAACTCTGCAGCTTACACCAAAGCAACTTATATGGATAAATAGCATTACAGGCCAGGGGGAAAATATGTATTATTGCTATTATTGGTGTGAACTATCCCTTTAAAGAAATTGAAACTCCCTCTATAGCTTACTGATATTTCCCTGAATTAATAAAAATGTAAAATATAAACAATGTAAAAATTATTTTTGTACAGGAGGTTATAACAGTGTCATCAGCCTTAGTCTGTCTGGAAAGATTCAAAGATCAAAAGTGTAGAGTAGTACAGTAAACTGTACACCATCTCATACTGTATGTCTGTCCTTGTATGTGTTGTGACAGACAGCAGATATTTCAGAAGGATATCAAGGGTGCTTCACTAATTGGGCTTAAGTTTGCTTTAATGAAATGCAGCAATTTCACATTGAATGGGATCCACTTTGCAAAAATCTTCGTCAACAGATAAGGAGGAGGGAAACTGGGCTGAGGGAACAGGTGGCAGACATTAATGAGCAGATCCAATAAAATTCATTCAAAGCAACTGTTCCTACTCCTCTCGTGTGAAAGACACAATAGTAGCACCGATCCATGCGGTAATGCACATGAATATTTTATCAATACTCGCTGTTTGAAGACATAAACAAACCTCTTTGGACCTCCAAAAGACGAACGGGGAAGAAAAAAGAAAACCTTCTAAATTTAGCAATATGCAGCATACGACGCACACCCCCCTCCAAAGGCAATGATGCTTTTCTCTGCATTGAGCAGAAACAGTACTGTACTATGATGCCACACTGAAGGACTCTGTAACCAAGGCAACGAACAACAGGCACAGAGAATGGTCAGATTAGCCGCTGAAGTGTGAAGAGGAAGCATTTCAGATTTTACATAAAGCAAAAGACAGAAGAAGACAGTGTATTAAAAACTGAAATGAATGGTTTTGCATGGGTAGATATTACCTGTAGCAGCCTTTGTGGTGTATATCTCATCAATTTTTCAAGTTATAAACAAACAGCAACAGCTTTTGCTTGGCAACCAGGTGTATTGAAATAAATAGAGATTTAATTCAAAGTAAATATTTAAACACGGGGCTCAAAGGCTGAAGGCACGGAGCTGAACACAAGGCTGGAGATGAGCTAATCACATACTTCAGGAAGAGAGCCGGGTGGAGGTGGATGCCTCCATTAGCGACAAGGATTCACACCTCAGTCATTCATCTCACCACCTCCTACCGCACTGACCCCCTGTCACATGTTCTGAGTCACCTGGCTGCTCGCCACTCCTCCCTGCTTGTTTTCACAGCGTGGTACGTCAGCCTCTATCTCTCGTTCCCTTCGCGGAGCACACCAACACACCGAGAGCAGATTAACTGTATCACTGCCTAGACAAAGCAAGAAAACAGAGCAAAGTATATTTAGGTACAGACTGCTACTATTGACTGGAGAAAGGCCTCAGAGATCGGCTTTTTTTCATTCACGTGGGACGAAAAGAAGCATGAGTCCAGCTTTGTGGATAGTAGGTTTTTGTAGAGCAGTGAGTCTGGTCTTCCAGCCACATTAACTTAAATGAGAAAGGCCAAGCACGCATCAGTGGACCAACCCCATGGGGTTTAAGTGTTAGGGCTCCAATTTTCTCAGCGCACATTTGTGCTACATGTGAACACTTGTGGATTTAAATGAGTCAGTCAGTTCAGTCTGGCTTTATTGTGCCTGCAGAGTTTCATGTTATTTCTGCCAGGAACATTGTCGTCATGAGGATAAAACGAGAACGGAGCAACATGCCACATATGACACAAAACAGAAATCAGTTTAATAGGCTCCAGCATGAGTAAATAATAACAGGAACTGTGTTGGCTTTATTCATATTTATTCATTTATTTATTTAACAGGGACAGAGCACATTAATGAACATCAGTGTATGATACATGATGAAATTATGCCGATGCTATTTATATCCGTAGTCACAAAGCAGGTGACATAAAAAACACAAAACAAAACAGAACAAATGACCAGTACACTACAAAATATTAAAAAAGCTCACGTTAAGTCTAAGGAAGTATACTGTTATATATTTTCTGAAATCTATTGTTATATGGATCTATTATACTGTATGAACAAACAAATCAGGTTCACAATTTCATTCTTGATTTGGGAAACCTTAGCAATGCAGTCTTAAAGGTATACTATGCAGGATTTGTTGGTTGCTGTTTTTTTGTTTTTTGTTTTTTTCTTTGGTTGCTGTTTGTAAATGCACCACTCAGTTGGTCCCTCCTCCCCAGCTCAACAAGTGCACAAGAGAGAGCACCTGTGGTTGAGCGAGCTAGAGACTGAGCTCTGAATCAGAGGAAAAAAACATGTTATTTTCTGATTGTTTTGCAGTAGTTACATTCTTTAGCACAAATAAACACAGCTACACCTCTGCACAATCCTGCGGGATGATGCCACCTTGCCAGATTTTGTTTCAAACTTCATTCTGTCTGCTGTGTCCTCAGTCTGCTCTGCCTGTGTGTGTAGCTAAGCCCCGCCCTCAGTCAAACAGACGCATAGACCTGTTATCAGCAAACCACTAGCCTTTAGGCGCATGCCCAGAAATGTCCCTAACATAAAAACCATGTTCTTACTGTTCTTGTGATCTTCATCAGCAGTTTGTCCAATTGTCATAGAATTGTAGATGTTTAGAAACACGAGTAAGAGTCTACAACCATGTTAGCAGCTTGTTGAGGTGCTAAATGCTAATGACAGCATGCTAACATACTTACAATGGCAATGTAAGTAAGTCAAAACATAACACTGTTATTCAGTGATTCAGGTTCTGGTGAGACTTGAAATGTGATCCCTGCTGTCCAGTTGGAATGACAGATTAATGTGTCAAAACACTGCATAACAATTTGCAATAAAGACAGTTTTTTGCAACTGTACAACTATTTCATCTTTTGTCATGACAATTGTGAGGAAAACAGTAAAAATATGCCTTTCATGTTAAAAAGGATTAAACTGGAATGTGTGATTGCATGTATATGATTGGCCAATGCAGCACTTGCTGGATGAAACTGTGTGCCAGGTTCAACTTTAATGTTGGATGACCTTGTGCTTTGTCACCCCGCCCCCCACGCCCACCTCCTGCGCCACTGGACTGACTCCATTCAAATGAATGAGAGGGCTGCTACTCACTTGACTGACTGCTCCTGAATTCCACCCACCAAAGTCAGAAGAATTAATTCTCCGAGGACCATGACTGTCCAAATGTCACATCATTCAATCATTGTTGAGATATTTTGTTCTGGACCAAAGTGGCGGATCAAAAGTGTGATCCCCAAAATGGAAATTTCAGAAAAATTCATGACAACTGGATTTTTAACTCCATCTACAATGAAATATTTGATGTGATATGTTAGAAAACAGTACTGTGCTATGAGCTTTCTAAATATTTTATCTGATCCTCTGATCTACATACTATCATATGTATGTAATAAAATAATGCACAAAACATAGGTATACTATATGAAATGGTTATATAAATACCCATGATCATGTAAGATAAATCAAACAGAGGATATTTATATGCATAGCATACAATTCTACATTTAAAGCCATTCAGCACAACAGAAGTTTTATGGAGGCATGAAAGTGCAAAAATAAATGAGGTGTTGGCAGCTGTGTTTGATGTAGTGAACATCATTGGTGTTTTTTAGATGATAATCTGATGAATAGGTGTGCATTATTTACACGTCCTGCCTGAACTTTTGCTGAGTGGATATAAAATAGTTGAGAGACATTAGTTCTTCTTCTCTCTTCTACTTTCCTGCTTTTAAGCATGATTTCCCCCGAAATGATAAGTCCAAAAAGTAAGCTCCTCTGGCTCAAATTTGACGATGCTTCATCTCAAAGTAAAACAAAATTATATAAAAGGAAATTTACTGCATTACAACATCCTTTGTGACCTATAGGACAGTAAGTACAGTGAGTTGGAGTGCAGCGCAGAGCAGTAAAGATTTGGACCATGCTGTCTTTCCCTTTGAGAAGGACAAATGTGATCACACTGTGGGTGTGAAACATGCATGAATGCCTAGAACAATTTAAGCATTGGCCGAAATGCAAAGTGGATGACGTTTTTTTTTGTGTGTGTTCGGCTTTGGCGTCTGCGTGCATGCAACAGGAAGTGTAGCCAGCGTGAGGATCGGGTTTTGCTTGGCTCGGCTGAGGAGCAGGTGGGTCGGACTGGTGGACAGGCGGTGCTGTGACTCCGCCGGGACTATAAAGGACATATGCAGGACAGCTCACAACTCCTCCCTTGGTCTGCAGTGGGCTGCAACACATGTACTCACCCCGGTGTGAGGCGGGAGAGCGTGTCCTCCCAGCAGGAAACGTTCTTTCAGTCTCACTTTTTTTTTTTGCCATTCACTAAGAGCACATAGCGAGCTGTACTTTGTATTAAATCAGACAAAAACTAGAAATAATATGTTCTTTATTCAACAGCACTTATACCCTAATTTCCGACAGTTAGATCCTTATCAGATTTTCTGTGAGGGTAATAGAAGATACTGAACTGTACTATAAACAAAAGTGTACTATTTCCCACTGTTAGACCCGTGTTATATTTTCCTAGAGGGTAATAAGACACACTGGACTGTACTGTAACCTAAAGTGTATTATTTCCCACAGTTAGAGCCTAATTAGCCTCTATTAGAGGTGAATTATGGACACATTACAACAGAACTGAACCGTAAACTAAAGTGAAATGATATATCTGGTACTTCACACTTTAAAAACAACATGTAAACCAGATCTACCAAGTAAAGTGCAAAATTATAGAGGTAGAGGAACATTTAGTTTATGGGTGACTACACAGTCTAACAAAGGTTTATCAGTGGGACATTATACACTTTAGTTTACAGTGCAGTTCTGTTGCGTGTCCCTAATTACCCCTTAATAAACTCTTTCTATACCAAGAATGTCATCTCGTACAGACAGAGGCGGTCCTCTTCTGCTGGTTCACTTGTGTGACCACTGTGTAACCATGGAGACAGAGCCATTACCTTGCATTCTCACTAATTTGAAATTTTGAAGCCACCGCAGTGTTATCCAGTCTGCTATTGTGACTTTGTACGAGCCATTCAGCAATGTCTCCAACATCTGTTCACCTGCACGCAGCGAGACACGCAGCTGCTCCTCTTTACTGTAATTTGTAAAGCGTCTAGAAATTCAGTGCAAGCTGGCTTCTCTTGCTAAGTATCTGAAAGCACACAACAGTGACACGATCCTAATTTTCATGAGCATTCTGTCAAGAAAGATTACACATCCCTCATCCCGCTGGGTTTTCTCCCCAAGAGAGTAAATATGATGAGGTTGTGGGGGATATTACAGAACTGACTTACATTACAAATGAAGACACTCTAGCTTTTTGTGGAAATTGCATAGTGGAAACTAAAGCTCAGTAAACTAATATTTTTCTTGACAAAAAACTTCATGAAATCCAAATGTTAAGGAGTGCACTGGTGTGGTTCTTAATCCTGCAGCAGCTGTCGTCCTGCAGTCAAATCTTCATAAGTGATGCACAAACATGCTGGGAGTCATTATTCTCAAATATGACACAGTCAGTGAATTAACCTGCTCTCACGGTACACGTCTGAAATCATCAGCATATGACTGTGTTTTAAAGACCTCTGCAAACATCCTGCATATTTATGCCTGCAGCTTTTTAGCTGCGGGGCATCTGTCAAGTTGTGTCTGATCTAATTAATGAGTTTGCAGTAATTTACCGATGGCTCATTTGCACAAGGCTGCTCGAGCCCCAAAGGTCATATTTTGTGGTGACTGCCGAGGTAGAGCAGTGAACTTATCAGGGCTGTGTTTTATTCAAATTCACACACAGGAGTAACCACTTATTTGAAAATGTGGTGCTTTCTTTCACTTAACTCACAATTGTGGCAGGAGAGGGTGTGTCTGTCAGATCAAGGTACTGTATTTAAGACAGTTATTACAAATCCTGTGTGCAACACATGAATACTGATCAGCCTTGTGCCGTAAAGTACCGGGATACACAACACTTCCTTTTAAACTGTAGCACCGCTTTAATAAACCCTTGTCACAGCAGCCATATTGATATAATTCAGTAGGGTAAACACTGGTGTTACCAATGATACTAATTAAGGTCTTATTCCATTTAGTGTGGCAGAACCTTCCCAGCGAGTCAGCCTGCACAATAGCAGCACCCTGACGCTGTTTGACCTGAATATAATTGAACCTGAATTGGAATCACAGGTAACAGCTGTGCTTAGCCTACTATTTCATGTCAAAATGGGTGCTGTGAAAAAGATCTGTAGACAGCAGACAATAAGACATAAAAAACTAGAAGAGAGCTCTCACTCGAGTGAAGATCCCCACCAGGCAGAAGGTGGTGAAGCACCTACTGCAATGCCACCGCTGTCAGATGCAACCAGCTGAAATTTGCGACATTGCACCAACATTAATGTGACCTCCACATATGTTGTCCGTCGTTGGAACAAGGTGTCAAACTGAAGAAGCTGCTGATCACTTGCGCCTCTAGTGGCCGGTTAAGAAGAGTGAGAGGTCAGCTGCCTCACAGTTCTGTCCAGACTCATATAACGTCTCTGAAAGAATGAAACATAGAACTTATCACTATATTGACTTGAAACTTTTATGAAATATCTTTTTTTTTGGCAAAATTTAAGTTATTACTATTCATGTGGGATTTCAGTAGAGGACTGATAAAGAGCTAAGCATTATGATGTCACAGTGATGTTGATCTTTGACCTCTTCGAAATGAAATGTCATCACCTCATCATTTTATATTATTACATTTTTGTGTGCAATTTTGTCATAATTATACATATAAATTCTTGAGTTATGACCTAAAATGCGTTTAGTGAGGCCACCCTGACCTTTGACTTTTGACCACCAAAATTTGATCGGTTCATCTTTGAGTCCAAGTGAACATTTGTGTCAAGTTTGAAGAAATTCCTTCGAGCCGTTCTTGTGATATTACATTCACAAGAATGGGACGACCTGAAACCGTAATGTCTGGGGCCACGGCTGTTGCTGTTTTTAAAAAGAATTATGAATCACGTCAAGTCCTTCAGCATCCAGTCAGGAGTGTTCATAAAAAAAATACATTAGGCTGATCAGTCCAGTAGTAGATCAGCTATGGACAAGATGTAGGTTACAGTGATCACACATACACGCACCTAGTTTCCAGAAAACATAATCAGTGTACAGTAAATTTCTTCCAGCACACACTAATGCACTAAAGTTCAGAGGAGTCAAGGTTATTGTAGCAGTTCTTTCTGTAAATCATTTTTAATGTTATTTTCTGATTTCTGGCCATTTCTATTTTTGTTCTTTCCCCTTACTTCTAAAATTAACTTTTGGCTCTATATTTTTGTCTTGGCTCAGTTTTAAAATAACATTTTTACATTTAATAATAAACTTCACTAGACATTTTAATTTTAAGGTCCAGTGCTAACTTTTAAAGCCTGCCAGTGCTGCCTCTCTGTGTACTTGGCTAACTACCACTAAACACTAGAAAGTAAAAGCATTTAAGGTCTGATCAAGAAAGAAACCCAGAGAGATGTAATGATAATGTTTATTTTGGTCAACCTGAACAGTACTTTTGAGTGTCCTGTTTTTAATTTAAATGAAATTCCTGTCATGTTATTAAAATGTGTTTCTTGTGCACCAATAGTTTTAGCTTAAGTTTTCTTACACCTTAAAATGAGGTGATTGTATCCATTTTTGTTGACAGCTGCTCACTGTTTATAATGTAGAGTAAATTCTACACACTAACACACAGACCATTCTTAAAGCACACCCACTCATTTTCTTTATCTAACTAATCTGATCTAATTTTAAATATCATTGACTAGTGATGAATTATTTCTGCAGTCACTCTTAAAGACAACAGTGTTTGTGCTCTTTTCTGTTTTGTTCATGTTTGCCAACATTTAAAATACTTGTTGTGGGCTGATAGTGTCAATCCAGTCTGACATATTCAGCCAATAAAAATAAATGAGCTGGTACACAGAAATGTGGTGGCAGTGAAGCATTTCTACCAACACAACGTACTGGAAAGATTTTTGAACTCTCTGCAACCTTTGAGCGGCTATAGAATGACTTATATTGATCAACAATGCTTGCAACCCCCCTGACACATATGTATTGGCACTTGGTGCAACAAGGCGTTAAAACAGGACTGATTACCCCTTTAGATCGGCTAGAGAATTCCCTGGATGTGGACGAAAACACATTCCCATCCACATGAGTTGGCCTCACCACTGACAACATGCAGCTACAGTGCAGCTGTAAGGCAATGTAATCTCATTAATGTAGCCACTAGTTGGCTACTGGGTACCAAACTCAGTACTTTTAAGAGTAAATTACATCAGTACTACTACAGTAAATACTGATTCAGGTGAATTCAATCAGCGTTACCCCTGCAGCTTTAAGTCACAGAGCATCAGGGCAATAGTGAGCTGAAAGTGGTCGCAAGTGTGGTGAAACTTTTCAAAACTCGACGCAGACAACACTCGCTACAGTATTTGTATGAAAAATGCAAAGCTGGCAAAGACAGCATGTCTAACAAACAAAAAATTATTGAAAAGCAGAAGAATGTAGGCTACTGTGTTTAGCCTGAAAGCCAAAATCCCCCAGAGCAGCTGCAGCTAATGTTAGCATGCCTGCCACCAGTGTCTAAAAAGTTTAACTTAACCCTCCATGGACAACAAAACTTTACATGAGGCATCAACAACTTAATTTACATCTTCTGGTCTTAAATTAGCTTGTTTGATAAGTTGTTGTTGAAGTTACCCAGGCTTTTTCACTGTCTTGGTGGATGTAAGCTTAGTATTTTCATTAGCCAACACTCCGAAATTCCTTACCGACATGCCATTTATTGTGCAAATACATTTATGTGAGATTTATCAGCATATCCGGAACCATATCTAAAACCAATATTTGGGAATTATACTATTAATGAGGAAATATTACAGCATGAAAGCACAGGGATGGTAACGTAACTTCAGACTGGAAAGCTTGTATAGTTTGTCTAATGTAACTTGTGTAATGGTGATCTTCAACCATTGTGGGGCACTGTAGGATTGAGGCTTGTGACACTAATACATGCAGCTGTGAGACGCCCCTCGTTTGCATAATTTCCCATGATGCATTGTGTGACACGTTGTGGAATTTAGATCAGAATGTTGATCGGTGATACTCGATGAATATTTTTCTTCAACATTGGTCATTCTGAGCTTTTGAACCAGTACACTTACCTGTTTCTGTCATATTTGGAACTGGTAACTGTAACACACCAGCAAATGAAACAATATCAGTATTTAGTCCCATTGTTTGTTTTGTTTGGCCAGCGATTCAATTTGAACTCCAGATGAATCATAACAGCGTCAGAACACTGCCAACATTTCAGTCCCTGTCCTGTTCTTTTTGTCTCTGGAATAAAAGCAGTTCCACTCAAACATAGTGCACTCTGATGACGGACTGTGAGCACACACACAGTGAATATTTTAAGAGGAATCTGGAGTTGCATACAGTTAAAACAAGCATGTGCTCATAACACACCTATGCAATGCATTTTGCCTGCCTGAGGCTTCATGTGAACATTAACTGTAATGGTTCATGACTGAATCAAAACCTCTGATCTTGACCTGAAGGCTGTCTATTAGGCTGGAATACACACATACCCAATGCATGTGCTTGTACTTGCACAGCTCAGACAGTTACAAAAGTTCATAGATTTTGTGATATAAGTGGAAACATTTAAAGCAGGACTAATAAAAGACATGATCTGACTGTCCTTAAGGTACTTAATATCTCATTCCAACAACTGTGCTTTAGATGTTCATCCTTAATTGTGCTGCAGCACGAAATAAAGCAGCAGAAAGCATTGAGACAAGCATCACATTAACTAACACGAACTGATACAGTATCATTGTTCCATTTTCTAGGCTTCTCTCCAAAGCAGCGAGCGTTAGAGAGAAACTTCTCTTTGATTTCACACCAAGCCCTCAGACAACAACAGCTCTGCAGCAGTCCAACCCATCAGTTTCTATCCCCTCCAAGAACCTCGTAACACACTTCTAACAAGCAGCGGCATGGTGCCCTGGCCGTGAAGTCTCTTCATGCTGTTGAGTTTTATTTGCTTTCTTGGAATAAAAGAGAATTTAAATGAACATGCGGATGGCTTTCAAGATTGGACTTGGATGGAGAGCTAACAAAATCTAGAACTGCTTAACTCGTGAACAATGAGGAGGCCTGTGTACAAGACTGAATCATTGCCTCCTAACTGGTTTTCATTTGTTACTTTGCATTGTGCTGATTTGATGTTGGTTTCCAGCTTTGGAGCGAGCCAGGTCCATTTCATACACACAAGTTGGCTCTGCCTGTGAACGACAATGTTAATGTAGCCTTTGCGTGTGCAAAAATGAGTACAGCAGTCCAAGTAGCGAGTTGGAACCATAGACTGTATATTAAATAGGCTGTAATCCTGTTAAATATACAATCTACGGTTGAAGCGAGTTGTTTCTCCCCACCCCCTCCTCCCCAGAGACGGACTGCAGGAGCTCTGTAGGATGCAACATTGTAAACTGAACAAGCAACGACTGTTTTCTGTTCAGTTCAGTTTTCGGTCAATGTAAAGTTGAGCCCGTTATCCTAAAAACAAAAGCCCACTGCTCTGAAAATACACACTCACATACACTCGATGGTTTAAGTGGCTGCCTGTCTCACTGCCTGCCAGACTCCATTAACATTTCACTCAGTTTTACAGTTACAAACATCTGCTCCTTCTACAAGATTATTAATGACTTTACAACTAATGCGGAGATATTTATTCATTCGGTGATATTTCGTTTGTTAATTTGAACTCTGACTAATCTTAAAGGAGAAGTGTGTCATTTCCAGTGGCATCTAGCGTTCAAACCTTAGATTGCAACTAAGAAGATAAACCCCGACACCGCCCCTCTCTCACCATGAGTACGGTGGCCATTAGCGGACAAAATGGCGAGCGAAAGCTATGTCACAACAAACTACAATTATGTGTGTAGGATGAATTACCTGTCCAGCAGAAAACAGGCAACCTCGGCGTCACTGTGAAAACGTTTGTCCTCCATCAATGATTTCCATCGTGTAAGCGCTATGCCAATGTTGATTCGTGTTTTTGCTGTTTCCTGTCATGCTTGCGTTTACTTTCTTCGCGTCTCCGCTTCTTGGATGACGGGGATTCACTGTCCGCTGCTTTTTGTTCTGGTACAGTGTATGTATGATCCTCCATTTGTCAAAACTGTGCCAGTCAAGGTTCACAACGCTAAATGGTCTGCCAGCAATCACCCGCGTCTATCCTCCCCCGTCTACTTCCGTGTTTACGCTGCGGCGTCTACGTAAGGTCGCCATGAGCTTCCCAAGACTCACTGTTAGTGCAGTTTGTCTGCTCTGCGCTGCCGTAGACGGCGCAGGATGATGATCTCCATAAGTCGACCCGACCATATGTAACTATAAATGGCTATTTCTAAAGTAACGGGAACATATAGATTATGAGTTTACGTTGATTGATAATAATAAATAACATACTTATATATAATATATCTCATTTATGTAATAATTCCTGTAATTATTACACACTGGTCCTTTAAAAGGATGCAAAAAGCAGTTATTCCATACTGGGAAAGAAATATATAAAGGGCGTCACTGCGGCTGTAGCATTCATGTCAAGTGAAGCGAGTATTTGAGCTGAGCTGAGTTGTTTTTTGCTTACTCACTGTTTTATCTGAAAATCAAAATCTACTACAACAGAGTTCAAGCTCTGGCAGTTAGTCACAGGGCCAAGAAAGCAGATCTGTACTGCTCAGTTGTGTTAAAAAAAAACTTGATATTATTGACCTGACTTGAATAAAGAAATCCGATGATTGTATATTATTACTAAATTGCTTTCTTATGCATATTTTATATACATTTCAGCATCATTTCATCTTACATAACTTATTTTGAAGTATTTTGCTAAAAAGTGCAGCCTTTGCACTGCCCCACTCCCTGCAGATTGAGGCTATTTCATTAGCAAAAAAGACATCACATAGAATGAATCTAAACCACGCAGATAACCACATCTTCATCACGCATGCATTGCCTTTGAGCAATGCAATCATAGTGCATTCGGTTTCAGTTGTGCTGGACTTCAGACAAAACCCTCCAGATCTGCCTTGTTTTAAACATCAGGCTCCGGGTGCAGCAGCAGCAGCAGCGTCAGCTCCCCCCTCCTCTGTCAAAGGCATTTTCATGCTCTGAACTTCCTATTTTCAGTTCAGTGAAACGATGATATAAGAAGCCTCCTCTCCCCGGTGGAGAAGAGAGCTGTTCAAACTGAATGAGAAGAGAGAATAAAAGATGGAGCTAGCACGCAATGCTATGCTGAGATACAGCGGAAACTAATGAGAGCATTAGACGCAATCTATTTACACAGGGGAGGGAAAACACAACAGACTGTGTGAAAGAGCACGAGGAGACGGTGCTGGAGAGAATTTGTTGTCATATTAGAGTTCAGGAAAAATGTGTTCGCCTTTGTGCCTGCAGCAAAGACTGTGGTCTCTTTGCAACAGAGATCACGTCAGTCTCGTACAGATATATAACTGTATTTTTTCTCAGTGACAGAACCCTGCTGCATTTTAATGGATGGCATGTCAATCGGGCAGTGGATCAGTCCAGCACTATCTCAACAGCTGGATTGATGAAACCGATGGAGATGTGAGTTAAGTGTCAATGAATTTCTGCAAAATCTTAAGATAATACATCATGAACAAGCAGCTGACATAACGAAGTTCAAGTTGGATGTAGAGCTTATATTAATTCTAATGTTAATAGTAATAAATTGTGTTCTTTTGCCGTAATAGTGATCAAAATAATACACAAAAAAGGTCTGGTTAGGAACTAGGGTTAGGTGATTGGATCACTATATCGTCTATTGACAATGGGCTGAATCCATCGCCGATTGCTTTTTTGGCCAATTTTTAGGGCAATATTTGTCACTTTATTTTGTTAATGTAATAGTATACAGAGTGGCAGCCTCTGCTCTCTTGTCCAGCGGCGCAGTACACACCCACTCAGCCAAACATGAGTGAGCTAAGCTGGGTGACGAGTGAGAGGAAAACAGCCTGTCAGACTCTTTACGTTCTTTTCACACAGTGAATTTAGGATTTATTTTGACCAAACTAGAGTTAGGGATTGGTGGAAGAGTGGACAGGCTAACAAAGATGATTTTGGTGAGTTGTACAATTTTTTCTGTCGAGTTTGAATTAAGTGTGTTTTCCGAGGAGTTAATGAGCCAATTAAGCTTGTCTTAGTTTGGTCAAAGAGAGAAACTTGAATTCAGAAGGTGTATGGTTGTATTTCTGCATTTAAAATGAAAATAAGTGTGAGAACATGTCATTTCTAGACACTTTCTGAGTTTATTTTGTCCGTTGGACATAGTGAACGTATGCAGTGTGTGCAGCATAGTGAATTTGGCATTGGTGAATTGGTGACGATGATATCACCAATCACCGATGGATGGACTAACGATGATTGTTTGGGAAATTTTAACATATCGCCCAACTCTATTAGGAACACATACATGCCTAATTCTTCTTGTTGCATTTAGTGTTGCTTGAAATGACCACTTATGCCTTTAAAAAAAAGTTTACTATTTACTTTTTTTCCTGGAATAGAAAAAAATCTAATTTTTGGGAAAAATTTTAATCTGAACTGCTGACCCAATCAAAGATTTCACTGCACATCTCAGACCAAGGTACAACGTCTTGTGGTCTTCAGGCCATTCAAGTATTGCTGTAGTTTTACCTCCTGATCTCAGGACTAACCAGAACTTCACTTACAGTCTCCAGTCTCTCCTTTTATCATGCAGATTAATAAAGCCACGGGACAAATCTTTGGCTCAAGTTGAGACATTTGTGCAGGTGCAGCCACCGGAGCTCATAAAGTCCTGACATCCTTGGTTACAGTGCCTCTCCTTCCTGGCCTATCACAGCTGAAGCTTGAAAGGAGAAAGCGGATTGAGGACGTGGATGAGATTAAAGTGAGAGGTGGCTGTCGCTGCAGGTGAGGACTTGATGGAACCCAAGAGTATGAGCCAAAGACAGAGATGAAGCGCAGAAGATGTCTGGTGTAGAGGCAGGAGTTTCTCCATTCAACTAATGTGATTTTGCAGCATTCCATCATTCCATGCAGACAAAGAACTGGTGATCTAAAACCTCTTACAGAATACCCATGTGCTCCTTCTCTTGTGTGAAGGCAGGCAGCAGGGACAGGGTAATGTGACTGTCATCTGGAAATCTCGCTGCGTTAATAACCTACAAGATGTATCTGCACTCAACACCCTCCACACACTCTGTTAAACAGGGACTCGGGGTGGATGTCATTAAAATATGGGACTTTATTGTACAGTGAGTCTAATGCTGTGTCTAACAAGACAATTATGTAATACCAGATGTGATACAGAAATGTCGTAAATGTGAGCTATGTGTTGGATGATATGGAGTTGGACTAGTCTAATATGGCTATGGTGGCCTTCTGCTGCGGTTCAGCTACAGTGTAACTCAATTTCCCGCAAGTTGGCTGCAGGAAATAGTTCATCCAACAATGGGGAGGCATCCACTGTGTATTGTCTGCTTTCAAATATCATCAATTTACAGTCTCCTCTTGTCAGTTTCATTAATGGGCTTTCTTGAATTTACTGCTCATAATTTGTGTCTCTTTTGCACTATCAATTTCACAGTCAGCACTCTGAGGGGATTTCAATTAGTGTGAGCTCGACATTAAAACTGAGCCCGCTTTATTTATCCCTGCCTTTAGATGATAATATTTCATGTAATGTCGATTTTATGCGCGGCAATTAAAGTTTCTGTCCGCTGAAGCAGCGCAGAGGAACTGAGAGCTAATGAGACTGGCAGTCCAAAGGATTCTGTGCTGTAGAGAAGTTGAGCCACTGGGTCTCCTCGTGCAAACAAGAGACCTGTTTTTGTTTTTGGAGTTAAGAGGAATTCACATGTTGGCCTGTAGTTTTGGTTTGTACAATCACAGTCAAAATAGATCTTTGGACATGACATAGGGTAAACTCTCAGTCAGTCAATCAGAGTCAGGGTGCTGCTATTGTGCACGTTGGATCACTGAAAAGGCTCTGCTCCACTAAATGGAACAGGACCTTAATTAGCATCATTGATAACACCTGTTTCCCCTCCTATTTTATATCAATATGGCTGCTGTGAAAAAATGCATTACTGGTGGTGCCCTCAAATTGTTCATCACTGTTCTGAAATGCTAAAACTCTGTAAACTCTGAAGTGAACTGCAAAATAACAGGGCTCAAACCATGAGGTTCTGACAGTGTTATACCTCTTTCAGACAGCGGGCCAGCATATGATTTGGGTGCACTCAGTTGAACCTACATTGGACCCACTCTTATGAGAGCATATGTGAGCATACGTGCGTATTTTTTTCATGAAGATAAATAAAACTTAAGCTCCAAAATGTGAAAATATCAATACACTCACTTTACACTTTCTGCCACGTTTTTGTCTACAGGATCAAATACATAATATGATCCCATATACATCCAGCAAACTGAGTGGTAGTCAAAATATACACTTTAAAGGGTTCACCCAACAATGAAAATTCAGTCATTATCCACTCACCCTCATGCCAATTGAGGGTTGAGTTTATTTCGTTCGTCCACAAAACATTGCTGGAGTTCCACAGCAAAATAACTTTGCAGAATCTCACAAACAGTGTAAGTAAATGGTGACCAGTTTTCAAACGGCAAAATAGAACTGGAAAAAAAAAACATAACATGTCCCCATCCTGCTCATCTGGTGTAATCAAAATTACTTTAAGTCCCAACATGCTGTTTGCACACCATGGCCCCAAGCTAAGGATCTACAGCAGCATTTTTTTTGTAGTCAGCTTTGCATGTTGGGGCTTTAGGAGACTCAGATTACACCAGAGGAGTGGTATAGAGGCGTTTTATGTTTTTATTCTGTTGTTTTTTATGTTTGAAAAGTGGTCACCATTCACTTAAATTGTTTCCTGTGAAACTCCAGCAGACTAACAAAATAAACCAGTCCCTCAGTTGGTATGAGGTTGAACAGATAATGGCTGAATTCTTATTTTTGGGTGAACTATCCCTTAAAGAAGCATAAAACAATATACAAGAAGTTAGTGTCTTCTAATTTAATATAAGAATTTTCATTTCCCCCTCCATTCAGAGATGTTATTCTTATGATTTTGTCCCCTAAAATGTTTGACCGTTACTTTGCTGACTTGTGTCTTTGCAAAGTCTGCCACTAGAGAGATGCGTTCACATTCTTCTACTGACGGGGGAAATGTCTGTGCACTTCTTGAAAATATCAGATTCAAACAAACCCGTGCAAACTACATTTGGAACATAAAAAATGTAAAAGCTGATCGCTGTCTAATATATAACATGAAACCTCCAGTACAGAGTGGACTTGTTAGCTGTGTCAGCCACTGCTAGTTACAGGCTAACAAGCAAACATAAACAAATAAAAGATGCTAACCAGACTAACCATTACTAACTCTGCTAGTCTTCGATTTTGGTGCACAGCAGATTCCTCATCTGAATCTGGGTCTGAAACGTGTGGCAGAATCTCTCCAAATATTCCTCTGTACCTCAACATGAACCATCTTGATGCACACTGCTCTTTCACCAGTCAAGTTAGTCCAAGCAGCCGCCATATCCAGAATTTCTCAATGAAGAGAGAGTGAGAATGGTGAGAAAGAGAAATCACCAACGAGAATAAGTATATCAGCTTCCAGCCCCTTTAACATTTAATGTGGGAAAACCATGTTAAACAAAATATTAATCATAGCAAAGCACTTTTGCATAGTTAAAATGTGTCTGGAGGGAAACTTTAAAGTGGAGGGAAACTTTCATGTGTTTTGTTCATAATTGCTGCAGTATTATCATTTGTTGTTTTGGTCACTGCTGTGGAGCAAATGTTGTACTTTGTATTCAAGATGAAACTTCTTCATTAGGAATTATTTGCTGCTGCTTTGGCTTTTGTACAACATCTGAGAAGTTTCATGTTTGTCATTTTTTACAATATAGTGATGAAGGCACGACTTATAGTATGGTGTATTAGGAGCATAAGTCTGTGTGTACATATGTGGACATGTCTATGTTGTATTCAACATTGTCAGGCAGACTTAACCAAGCTTCTCAGCATAGATATGGTGGTCTCAGGTTGGAGCTGCTTAGACTCTTGCATTAACCCAGTTAGTCTCACCCTAACTGAACCTGCATTCATACATTCTTTTAGCTGCATCTGTAATTAGGGCATTCAAAATGTGCTCCGCCCACCTTAAGTTGCGATTCACCACACTCACACCAACACTCTCCTGCACCGAACTAAAAATGACATAAAGGTACAGGAGTTTTGACAGCGGAGACATTTCTTGAGCTAAAATTAGAAATAGCGGTGATATCCTTTGCAAATAGGAAAGGACACAAATGTTCATAGTACAGCTGAGTATATGGATTCACACTGTAATGCACACATGCATGTGTGCATTCAGGCATAAGCTCATGTTTACACACTCACACACAATTCTCTCCCTCAGGATGGATTGTCTGTAGCTGTTTTATCAAAACAAGCTGGCATTTGTTCTCACACACTCTCTCCATAGGGAAAGCACTTATGAGGCATCTTACCTGGAGAGTAATATACTGTATTTATAGGCTCTCCATGTCACATTGAAGCACCCTCAGGCAGCCATATTGGAGGTCAACAATGGCCATGCAGCCGTGGGTGGACTGCATACAATTTAGCGTCTCAGCAGGATTCAGTTGTCACTGTGATTTTTTCCCTCCTTCTGCTGACAGACCAAACAATGTTGTTTTTTTTTAGCAATTTGCTTAATTTACTGGAACTGTTGTCATCAACATAATACATCATTGTGTTGCTGTAAACATGACATGCATTAGATTGTAGAATCATGTTACTGTATGAATCTTACCATTGGCTGCATTGTTAAATTGGCCAGTAAGCACATGAATCAATCATCCAGATTAATCCACCTCAGGCATAGAACTTAGTGTTTTGGAAAAATGACTGTGTTAAAGACAATTGTCATTTCTATGGCATGACCTCAGTTGTACAATATCAACATTGTTTTTAAATGATAGCTTTATTGAAAAGAGGTGGAGCTTAAGGGACTTTTGGGGCTTAAGGCAAACAGTCATGGGGCCCACAACACCCCTTGATCTCCCCCTTTTTCAGTCATTGAATAAAGTGGATACTTATGTATCTCTTACCAGATGGCAGCACAGTAAACAAACTGTGGTTGGGGTTGGTACTGTCTTTTCTACAAAAATACTAAGAGCTGAAGACAAAAACACTTGTAAAAAGTATTTCTCTTTGGGCTCCTGTATGGACATTTTCTTGGTTATCAGGGTAATGATATCACCTAGTCTGACCATGTATATATGATTGGCTACTTGAAAAAAAAAGGTGCAGCGATGACAGCAGTACCATTCAGAAAAGTTCTGAGATTATCAACTAAAAGCGCTCAGAAAAGACGCTGGGCGCTGTGCCTTTTCTCTTGGTGGCCGCATGCTACCACACACACTCTCTCCTCAATGGAAACAACTGAAAAATGATGCTGGTGCTCAGAAAAAAAATGCTATGTGGCACTTAATCCCTCCAAACTGTAGTCTGCCTGCTGTAGGCTACCACATGGGTCAAATACAAAAGATGTGAAGTGTGTGTGTGGAGAACTCTTGAGTTTTTTTTTTTTTTGTTTTTTTTAAAAGCACTTCTGATGGAGCTGGGCTGAGAAACCCAAGTGATGTAGCACATTACTTTTGCTGCTCAGTAATTACTAACATAGTGTTACTTTTTTGTTATTATAGTCACTTTTTCATTAAGTAATATTTTTAAGTAACCTGCCCAACAATAACACAGGCAAACGGTGGTGCATTTAGAACAAGAATAATATTTTGATCAAATATGGACATTTATTTATTTTCACCCCCTACTTTGTTCATTGATTTATTCATTTCTGAAGGCTTAAGTGAATACAAGTCATGAACAAAATAAATCATATGCCAAAAATCTCCATACTGCAAAACTTTAAATGCAGGAAATGAAACCTCTTCCCCCTGGCAAGATAAGTCAAGCCCACAATTACCATTCAAGCCCTAAAAGCAGAGTCAGCTTATCTGTCTCTCTCGAATCAGTTTAATAATTGATGTAAGAAAACCACAGGATCTCATATTCACAATGTCTTAATGACTTGCAGGTTAAACAGAGAAAAGGAGACAAAATGCAGTAAAAAGGCCATTTTGTCCTGTTTAAATGAGCAGACACTAAAGACAAATACAGTCACTGGTATACATAGTGGACAGTTTTATTCCAAATTTTGATGTCACTTCTAGTCAGCTGTTTGTAGGTAGATTCTGTCATGTTTGCCAAGGTGAAGTGAGCCAAAAGAAACAAAAAGCAGCCACTGCTTCCTCAGGCTGTACACAGGCTCGGAGCAGATGTTCACTGTCTCTGTACTAACATGACTATAGGTGATAACAGGAACTCCTGTGTCCTGTCCTGCCTAATTAAGACTGTGCTCTTCGTGTCCCTGTTCATGGAGCTGAAAAGTAATGGTACAGTGGGCAGCAGGTGTAGAAAGGGCAGTCTGCCAGTCCTGACAGGGAGCGCGATATATTGACCACAGAGCTGTGACCATAGAACAATATATATATCAACATCCTGCAGTCCTGTGTAGAAGCTGTCGTAAGAGGAGGCTATTATTTACCCTGTGATTCTTGTAAAGTTTAAGGTGATGGTTATAATAACCAGTATGTTACATATGCAAATTCACATATGTAATGCAACATAACGCAACGTAACGTATTGTAATGCAACGCAACACTACGTAACGTAACGTAGCGTAAAAGTAACGCAACATTATGTAATATAACGTAAGATAGCATAGCGTAGCATGGAGTAGCCTGATGTAACATAATCTAACATGACTTGATGTAACATAACATAACGTAACATAATGCAATGCAACACAGTGTAACGTATTATCACTGGCTGTTGCAACTTTATAATAGCCACCCAGATGGTTTACTTACTAATTATTAACTAATTATCCTATGCAATGATTTCTTACAGGTTTACAAATCATTAAATACTTGAGAATATAAAATGTGCAACAATAAAGTGTTAGTTTTCTAATTTATTTATGACATAATATCGAATTTAGAAACTAATAATTTTATATTACACAAACTAATGATAGAATAACATAAATATCATTACTAATAATTTGTAAACATAATAAATCATTTCATTGTTTGTTAACAGTGAAATAACTATTACCTAATGTTTCTTTACATTTGTTAATGATGGTTATTATAAAGTGTTACCAGTGAAACCTGTGGTGTTGTAGCTGCATATGAGCTGCCATCCCTACAAACACAGTATATCCCTGTGATTGTAAGTATCATTTGTGACACTGTAACAATGTTACTGCAACATTACAGTTAGAACATTATCATTAGTTACATTGCTGCTACGTTGTTGAAACACAACAGGTATTTTCTGGTCTTTTTGCAATATCTGTTCAAATGCGTCTATATGACATTTCCTGTACTTTATATAGGGATGGTGCTGCAATATTGCTAAAACAATACATCTCCAAAACGTGGTGGACAAGAGTGAGGGTTTTCTCTGCTGCTCAAAGAACCACTGCAGTGCTTTTTCATTCACTGAAGAATGCAGCAATATGAGTCAGATGCTGAGTCTTGTTTTGAATGAAAAGCAGCTCATGGAGAGTGATTGTGATCATTTTCTAAAGGAATGATTAGGGTCTCTGGCCTTGAATAAGTCCTTAGAAGGAAAAAGTATAAGGTAGATTCCAAATCCAATCCTCCCAACTCTTGGGAGATTTGCTGCGTGCGAGGCTGACGCGGACGCCGACAAGCAGTGCAGCGCAGTGAAGTGGGATTAGAGAAGGGCTGAGGAGATGAGGCTGGTAATTATTACAGCACTGCCAGAGTTGCCATGCTTCTGCTCCTAGCACACTGTTAAGCAAGCACCCCGGGACACGGCGATTCCTCGATACAAGAAAGACACGAACCAGGCAGGCCCAGGGAGACGTGCTGTGGAAAAGGAGACTGTCAGCCATGAATAATTAATCCAATTGTGTATGCGCCCACTTCTAAAAACCTTTGCCACCATCTTTATTCCGATCCCACTCAACACATGCTGCTGATTGATGCAACTTTCCAACTCCACATTTATATCCTGTCTGCTGTTGTTGCTTTCTTCCACTCCTCTTGTTACAGACCTCTCAGCTCTATGCTCCTCTGCTGGCCCTGCAAAGGTTGAACTGACGAACCTCATATGCTGCATTGCACCTTTAATTAGTACAGTTAAAGCCCCTTGAGACATGTGCATGCAAACTTTTATATCAACATTTCCAGGAAGCCATTTTCTCATACAGTGAAATGTAAAAAGACATCGTTCTTGCGAGGTGCAGTAATGAGGCGGTGTGATGATGCTGCAGAATGCTGTTTCTTCCTCCCCAGCGAATTTCTGCGAAGTGCTTCCATTTGTACATCGAATCGCCACTGAATTAATGCAGTTTTTACTGTATACTGTGAAGTAATATGCATATAGATACTTTGACTTGGCTTTCATCTTGGGTAGAAATAGAAATATTCAGGAAGCAGCGCAGTGATAATTTGCCAGCTTTGTGAGAGGCACTTTAGATTTACTGAATAACATCAATATTCCACCTTGAGTGTACCGTTCAGTAAGTAAATCTCAGCACTAATGGGTTCTCTTGGCCTTTGGTTCAGCCCTTCATCCATAAAAGTTCACTCAGAGTCAGACAGCTTTGGCATTAATGGGATTTTGCTGTTACTCTATAGCAAGCAATAATAATCATTAGCACATTTACATTTGCCTGTTGTTGTACCTGCTGGAGCATAATAGCTACAAGTGCAAAATTACATTTAGTATCTATAATTATGAAGAGATGTATGAGCTGACTTCATGTGATTTAAATATAGTTATGTAATGTATTGTAGAAGTTCCCTGCAAAGTGGACTGCACCTGGTATTCGTCCATGTTTCCAAATGAAATACAAAAAAAAAAAAGCTGGAAATGTCTGATACATCTTGTAACACATGAAAAACGCCACACGGACATGTTATCAAGGTTAAAAATGTGATTTTCACTGGCAGGGGCCTTTAAGAAAAAGGTGGGATCTGCTGTCGGAACACAGTGTCAGTTTTCCGATCACAGTCGTACTACTTCACCATCTGGTTTTCAAAACCAGGTTACACAGCCTGGTTGAATCTGTTCCATCAGACATGGTGGTTTGAAACCTCACTGAAACATATAGCTCCTTTGTTATTTAACAGCTCCATTTCTTGACCCTAGTTTCCTTTTAGATTTGTCTATGTTAAGGGACAGCTGATGTGCAAAATAGCTTTTTTTTCTTGTTTTGTATCATCCTACAGTCCTTATGTTTGCTTCCAGTTTAAGAAGCATATTCCCTTGCACTTTACTTGCAATAGCAACTTTTTTCACAGGAAGAGATAGCAGGAGGCAACCATTTGAGCATCTTTTTCGCACTGGTCTCTGTTAAGACTTACACAATTGTCGCCGTGCCCATCTGTGTTGACCTTATCTTCTCCTCGCAGCTGAAGGCAGACTGCTATCGCAGTCTCTTGGGCAATCCCAGCAGATCAGCAGGGATGAAAGAAAATGAATGTCAAGGATGTTTATTTCCTAATAGCTGGAGAGTCTGTCCTCGTGGGGCCAAAGCTCCAACCAATCCCCAGGAACAGAGGGAAAGACTGAACAACGGGGAGAGGCAGAGATGATATTTTAGATGGCTGAGCTCAGCCTTGTCAAAACAGAATTACAGACTGTCCAAAACACTCAAGAATGGAGTGGGCTCCAGGGAATCAACACAGAGAATATGCTCATTTCAGATTCACTCATTTCAAGTTGAAAGTCTTTAAATACCACTTTCTGCCTACCTTTCCCTCCAAAAGATCCCATAAGAACCCTCAGTATTAAATTTGTAATTGCAATGCCTAGCTTTGAATATTAAACTACTTTCACTGCAAGTAAACAGTTTAAGCACTTAAAGTCTGATATGTGTGATGCAGTGGTTATGGATGCAGATATAGACCCAAGGGGCCAAAATGGGAAGCAGAACTTGAACTTGCATGCACAGTTTTTTTTTTGTTCACTTGGGGGCAGCGCAGCAAGCTGTAAATACAACACCGACATATTTTTACCTTTAAAAGTTGTCATGGAAAAAGCCAAAAATTACTTTTTACACACTCAGTAGACAGAGCAGTATTAGCATTCATTTGGAGTCGTGTTCCTGGCTTCCTAATAAATCTCTCTGCTTTGATTTGGTCTAAACCAACTCCTTTACATGCTAAATGCTCCACTATGTCAACTAACTAGTCACTAACTTTGTCTGTCTGCTGTTCAGCACTGAGCAGGTTTATTAGTGGGTTTATTAGTGCTGTTTCAATATGTCAGCTGGACGCAAACTGGGTTGATAGTGAGAGTGAACCAAAACAGTTAAGTTGTGGGGCATAAAACCAAAATAATGAGCTGAAAGATGCTAAAATGTTCTATAAAGCTAAAGGAAAACTCCAGATTTAGGTGATAATTCTCTTTGAGTTTGTTACCAACAGTGACACACTACCTGTATTCAGGGCAGTTTGAATTGTCATTATTTTTCGTGACTTTCAAAGACTGGTGTTTGGTTTCCATGTGAGATCAACAGTCACTGTTGATTGTTTTAAGGAAGTAGTTATTTTAACCCAAACCATATTGTTTTCCTGCACCTAACCAAGTAGTTTTGGTGCCTAATCTACCCAAGACCTTTACCTCGAAAGTGTAAATGGATGTAGCATATTTATTATTGGAAAGCTGACCATGAAATGAGAACATGGGTGAATAATATATTAGTTTGAAAGCTGTGTGCAGTGTCACAAAAAAGGAAAATTCATTCATACACACAAACCTAGTAGATTCAATTTTTGACTATTTCACTAACTGCCTTGAGTCTGTGTTGCTTTGTTATCTGTTAAGAGTGCTCAGTTGTGAAGAGAGAGAGAAATCTGTAATATATTTACTGTAATATATCATAAAATGACCATGATGTGTCACCAGAGATCAAGGAAATGTGAAAATGAAATACTCGCTTCTCCGACAACCACGCTACAACTGCGGTGTCTTCCTTTGAAATGTCTATTCCAGTTTGGAATAACTGTTATAGTTTGCCCATTTCATGTTAATTCATGAGTGGATGTTCGCTGAATGAACAAGTGTCTGCTTATGAGTCGAAATCATTAATAGTTTTTTTTAAAGGAGTAGAAATTGAGTAATATGTTAATGGAGTCTTACAGGCAGTGAGACAGGTGGCCACGTAACTCCAGAGTGTGTATTTTCAGAGCAGTGGGCTTTCAAGATCACAGGCAGAACTTTTCATTGACAGTTATGAACAGCTGATCAACTTCTGGGCTTTTCACACTGCACTTAGCTCCAGGCTAAGGGAGCTGTTAGCCCTAAGCTAAAAAAGCTTTCACACTTGCACAATCCTGGAACATTACAAAGTGAGCTAACTCTGACTTTAGTCTAGGGCTTGCTGGCCCTGCTCCAAAGCAGGGTTAGGCCAGAGCTTGTGGGGTTATCTCCTGGAATCGATTAAAACAAGGACTAAAAAGTGTGGGGAAATGGGGCTAAAAGAAAACAAGAGTCACAGAACATTCTAAAGCCCCAGGCTAAGAGAGCTGTTAGCTTAGGCTAAAAGAGTTTTCACACTGGCACAATCTAAGTTGGTTGACCCAGATTTAAGCCTAGGACTAACTGGCCCTGGTCTGCATATTACTCACTATTCGGACTACAGTGCTTATTTTTACATGTGCAGTTGTTACTTACTGCCAAGCTATATAGATTTAATCAGGTTCAATCAAGTTTTTAATAGATGATCCTTATGTTTATTTCTTCTGTTCATGTTACTTCATTGCAACCTGGTACCCCTAAATTTACATTCATATATGACTGATTTTATGTAGGAAATGTTTTGAAAGAATCCTAAAATACCTCAGATTACATTTAATGTAAACATAAAAGCTTACATTCATTCATTTTCTGTAACCGCTTATTCCGTGAGGGTCGCGGGCTGCTGGAGCCTATCCCAGCTGTCATTGGGCGAGAGGCAGGGTTCACCCCAGACAAGTCGCCAGTTCATCGCAGGGCTGACTCATAGAGACAGACAACCATTCACACCTACGGGCAATTTAGAGTCACCAATTAACCTAGCATGCATGTCTTTGGACTGTGGGAGGAAGCCAGACAACCCGGAGAGAACCCACGCAAACACGGGGAGAACATGCAAACTCCGCACAGAAAGGCCCTGCCCCAGCCGGGGAGCTGGGGGATCGAACTCAAGACCTTCTTGCAGTGAGGCAGCAGTGCTAACCACTGCACCACCATGCCGCCCTTAAAAGTTTACATTTATTAAATTTGTTGGACTTTTTCAGTATTTACCCCAAACTCAGATCATTCCCCTAGACAAATATTTTAGTTGCCTGAACCTAGCAGCATGTGGAAGGCTCAGTGTCCATGTCAAAGTCATTTACTTTATATGCCCATTCATCCACTCTTTTTGAAGCAATCATGTTTCCTCCTAAATGTATATGGCAAGCAAATACATAGTATATAGTTTATTATGTATATAGGTATCAGTTAGGTATACCATGGAGCCATGGAGTGAAAACTGACCATCCATCAAAATTATGTACAACAAATACAGCACATGTTATCTGATTTATTTTATCTTGCTAAGGTGAATGCTGTCTGTGTAAAATATAGTTTGTACATAATTGTTGAGGCTCAGCACTGCTTAGGTTCACCTCAGTAAATCTGTAATGGCCTACAGTCAGCACAAGTGTGATGCATGGGGTCTGATCTTTACTGTGCATCCTCATTAAGTGGCTGCTGAGCCGCAGGGACGGCATGCAGGAAGAGGTGAAAGCAGGACAGCAGCACAGCTGAAAATCAAACAGCAAATGAAAGAGTTCCAAAAACAAGAAAACACTTGTCCATCCCTGAGGAATTTCATGGTGGGATTAGAGCAAACAGCTGCTCACTCACGTACGTAAAAAGGCTTACCATACCAAACAGATACGAGCCATTTTCCCGAGGCGTAACCCGACGTTACACCACAGCAGCAGGTGAAATAATCCCTCTTACTGCTGCATTAAAAAGTCTTGACACAGTGCACATAACCGCTGCATTTAGCCTAATCCTAAGCTTCACCCAGACACAAGGGCTACAAGAGTTTCTCATCGATTTTAACAGGCACAAGAAAAACCTCATTTGCTCATCGGCCTGGCTGGTTGGAGGAGGCACTGTGCTCGGCTCATAATAAGCCCAAGATCTTTATCACTATCAATCACCCCTCCTGTAAATCTGCAGAAAATCCGTGGTAATATAGCAGGGTGGCCCGAGCTGGCCCCGCCGACAGACCCAGGTCTCATACTGGGCCATAAAGCACAGCGAGCCATCGATTGGTGCTCCTGAAGGGCAGATAACAGTCAGAATATGGGGTGATAATGCTTAAATGCTGCTGATGGTGGTCAGGCCAAATGGGCCCATTATGCAGCCTCCGTTATACGATACAGCCAGCATCCTGCTCTTTCCACTTGAAATGCTTCACAAATTCTTCACCCATTACAGTGAGTCACACTTAGGAGGGAAAATGGGAGAGGCTGACCACGATACTTTGTGGCAGTACACAAAACAAGAATGAAAATGCAACACTTTTGTTTTTGCTCCTGTTTTTCATGTGCTGAGGTAAAAGATTTAAGATCCTCTATCCTCACACATTCAGATCAAATTTTGTTTTCATTAGTGTCAGTAAGAACTTCTCCTTTGTCTTTGTCTGGTCACAATCAACAGCCACTCTATAATGCGCAGTTTGATCTTGTAAAAAAGACATTCATCAGGCATTGAACTAAGGCTACAGATACCACATTATCTTCCCCAGAAGGGAAAAATCATGACCTACTCTGCTTCTGAGTGGCTTACTCTGATCTTTTTACCCTAACCCTAAATGATCATTCCTCATGCCTGAACCCAACCAACTTGACCAATGAAGTCAATCAGAGGCAAGTAGGGCAGGTCATGACTTCTGTGTGAAATAGTGCCTAATGAATGTCTGTCTAGCTGCAGCCACCGGCTCAGTCACTCCCTGGGTCGTTCCTAGGGTCGCTCTCTGGGCTGCTCCCTGGGTCTTTCACCGTCACAGTTTTCACCCTAAGAGGCTGAATCTTAGCGTGTCTGTGAAGATGTGTGTTTGTATGTTCATGCCAGTTGGCTTGTGATGTGGTAATGTGAGTTGCCTATTGAAAAAAGGCGCATTACTTCCAAATGGACTCCCAGACTTGCACAAGATTCAGTGAGCCATGAGCCAAAGGACAGCTGATTAACTGTTCAAGCCTGTTCACCCCCTATATTTTAGCCAGCCTTTAATAACTCATGACTCGTTTGTCAGAGAGCATTGCAGCAGGTGTCACTGGACTTGGCAGAGAGTCACGTCTTTGATTGGTGTGACTTACTACCATTCCTTATACTTTAGCCACAGAAATCAGCTTATTGTGTGTTTGTGTGTGTGTTTGAATGCGTGCACACATGGATGCATGTAAATACCCATCCATTGTCCAAAACCGCTTATCCTTGATGGGTGGCGGGGGGCTGGAGCCTATCCCAGCTGACATTGGGTGAGAGGCAGGATATAACCTGGACAAGTCACCAGTTAATCACAAGGCTGACACATAGAGACTAGAGACATGCGCGATTAGTTGTCGACACAATTAAATGTCGCCACCCTTGCTAGTTGGCAACAAAAATACTGGTTGTTTAAACTTTTTTATCAATATTTCATTCATGCCCAATGACAGTTAACTGTTGTCTCTGAGATGTTATGTAGCCACCGTACGCTGTAAGCACATATGCCCCGATCGCCCAGGCAACCCTGAATGTTTATATCAACAAAGTCAGACAGATGAACTCTCGTAAAACCACCATGGTTTGGCAGTGTTTTAATGTAGAAAATAGAAATAATGTTGAATGTAGACTGTGTCAGAATAAACTGGTATATAACCACTTGACTGGAGCAACATTAAGCACAGACATGGACATTAACGTGCAAGCAGAGCAGCTGCTGTTAGCACTGCTAACATTAGCCACATTGTGTGTCAGGCTGGCAGCTAACGTTAGCTCTGGGTTGTTTTTCCCACTGACACTGTGATGCTCTTTGGTCTGAAAAGTTGAAGCATTTAGTGACTTGTTGTCATGTTTTGTAGGTTAATGTGTAATATTTGTATTGCACAGTGCAAAGTGACACACATTTCAGCAGCATTTAAAGTCTGATTTGGCAATTGTAGACTGTTATTAACAACTTTAAATGGCTCTTAATATGCACAGTATTTTTTTAGACAGTGTTCAACATTATAAATTATTAAATTATGCTAATTTTTAACTGCTTTCTGAGTGTTTTCTTACTGTTTGACTAGTCGACTAGTCTAAATTAAATTTAGAGCAACGAGCAACTTAGAGTTACCAATTAACCTAATATACTGCATGTCTTTGAACTGTGGGAGGAAGCCAGAGTAACTGGAGACAACCCACACGGACATATGAAAACATGCACACTCCACTCTTGTTTCAACATAAAACACATTTCACAAAGACCTTTTGTTGTGACCAGTCCAAGGCACCCCAGGTACTGCAATAATAGTGCTGTTTAATGAGCTTCTCTATATGCCACACCTGTCCGGTGGATAGATTATCTTGGCACAGGAGACATTCCCAATAACACGGGTTTAAACAAATTTGTGAAGAAAATTTGAGAGAAATAAACCTTTTGTGCGCACAGAAGAAGTGCCAGATAATTTCTTCAACTCACGACAACTGGGAGCCAAAACAAAAGTGTAGCATTTATGTTTTTGTTGAGTGCTCTTTTAGGTTTTTGGTGAACCAATTTGCCATTGGGTTGTGTCTGCCACTGACTGCACCCAGAAAGCTTTTTTAAAACCACAAAGGCGCTGTTTATAAGCTAGATTTCTTCATTAGATTTATTAGATTTCATCATCATTAGAATTGCTCTTTCACTTTCTTTTTCCTCTGGTCTATTTTCCCTCTCCACAATGCAACGACTCTCTTGTGGACTGTTATAGCTACTTGCAGAATATAAATGTTTTCTAGCATAATACAGATTTCTCCTGACATGTTTCCTAATACCGTGCCTCTGCCAGATTTACTCAGAATTACCTCCTCCCTGCAGAACTTTACTTTCTTCTTTGCAGCATAACCTCACTGAGCTGAAGCATTTACCACGCAGGGACATGTACAGTATACTGAGAGTGAAAGAGAGAGAGAGGTAGCCATGAAAGGTCAGCCCCTCACGCCGGCTGCACAACGCACAAGTTCACAGAGAGTACAGTTTTCTCTCGGCAGTTTGAGACGTCTCCGCCCTGAGCCCCGTTCATTTAGATTGGATTACGAGTTGGTTCGCGGAGCTACAGTGAACAGATTGCCCTTCTTACACATGACGCTATACTGCTCATGCTGCCTGCGTTCATTTACATGTGGGCATCCATCACCCAGACTGTCGGCGCAGATGGATGTTGTGTGGCTTGGAAATAAATATTTTTTTACACTTTTATTCATCTGGAGAAAATTTTTGCTGCACAATCATTTTTCAGCACCAGCCTGCTTTACATTCAGGCGGCTTCACATACAGAGTATTCACAGCAGTTCAGAGATAGTCAGCGAGGCTGCAGTGATGTACTGTAGACCCCAGAGCAGCATTACCGGAGTTATAAGCAGCGCAGTGCCTTGATCAAGGACACATCAGTGGTAAAGGCAACAACTGTTTTCCCACCAGATTTCAATAATCTGTCTGGGGATTTAAACCAGAGGAAAATTTAATCACACAGTTTCTTGTTCTAACTGATCCCACCTTGTTTTGTTTTTATTTGCAAGCTATTTCCATTGAAAACAATTTACTCACATTTAGAAAACAGCTATGATAAGTGCTTTTAGCAATAAATCACCTTTTTGTCAAGTGTTGGATCTCATGATGTTCACAGTTGGCTAATATTGTGATACTCTTGTCGAGAACGATGTAACAGATTTAGCAATTTGTACCAAGTCAGATATCCCCTTAAAATGTAGTGGCATTAGTGCATTGTGGGCAGTATTGCAAATCAATAAGCAGGACTGCTCTACGCATTGTTAGATTTATAGGATCCCTAGTTTGTAATATAAATGGTTTCCAAATTGCGTTTCCAGAATATTTTCCATATCATCATGAGATCCTGTACAACATATTGATATACGGTATGTATTTGACATAAATTGGCTCATACTTCGATAGAGGATTCTGTCCATGTCTCTCTTTCTCTGCTTCATTCTGTCAAACCAGACCTGCTCAATTGATTCTACCATGAATCAGAGGACGGGGAACCGTGGATGCAGAATCTGCGCAGTTCAAAAGGTTAATTTAAACCAGGGAAATGGACCCGTTTTGTTTTGTTCAGTCGTAACTATAGCGAACTGACATGGTTCTCTGATTTTTTAATGCTAACCGTCACCCACCCTCATAGCTACATAGCTTAGAAAATATACCCAGAGAAAAAGTTACTGTCTGCTACTTCAGCACCATGGACAGTGACATGGATTTGAGAATACACAGCACAATTAGGCTGCAGATATTTCAGAGTCATGGTTGGGACCAAAACTTCCTTCAGATACATATTACAACATATTCAACAACAGCACCGCTCTGCCCCTGCACTCACTCACTCTGCTATGGATGGCAGGTTAACAGGGGGGATGCATTTTGGTTATTTTGCAGACAAGGTGGATGGCATCCCCGCTCAAATCGCCTGTTGAATATTTCAGTAATTTTTGAGCTTTTTGGTCTTCAAGAGAAAATAAAATGTAGCGACATAATGTTTGGTGGCTTTACTTCGTGAAAAACATGGTTTGTTAAATGATTTTGAAAATAGCTATTCAACAGCTACTGAAAAAATGCAGTTTAACTAGTAGCATTTCCTACTACACAGCTACTGAGGCTATATTCCTAGATGTCGTACACCGTAACCACTTTATGCAGAACTGAAAATAGAGCTTCAGAAGCCTTATCACCATTACAGTTTGTCCACCAGAGAGCGCTGACACGTATTTTTTAACTGTTAAGTGTCCCACTTAGTAGATATCCACATGTATACAAATAGACTGAAAGTGGAAATGCCTCCTTAGTCTAACAGGACTGATGTACTGTGCAATATTTACTTACATGCCAAAACCACTGCCTATGTACAATATTTCTATACTAACCACACATCATTTCTCATTCTTTGCTGCTAAATGTTGTTGCTTGTATTTTATTGTATTATATTGTTAATTGGATTTGTATCTTATATTCCTTATTTTTTGGTACTTTTTTTTATCACTGATGTTTGATCTGTGTGTGTCAGTATGTGAGTCTTAATGCAATGCACCATTGAGGGTGAATCAATTTCAATTTCGTTGTGCTTGCACAGTGACAATAAAGTTCTTGAATTTGTCTATCTTGGTCACAAGAAACAAAGGCATCCATTTAAGGGATTTTTAACAAAACACCATTAAAAAACATGAATCAGCTGCGATGTTATCAGATTTTTGAACTCACAAACATCATTATGACTAGACCAAAAACAAGAAAAACAATGTGGATTTTTCCATTGCTGGCTCCCATGCACGCGCACACACACATGGACACGCACAAAGAACAAAAAGCAAACAAAAAACACAGCCTTAACTGCAGGGGCGCATGAATGTTTTATTGTTGTACACTCCAAAAACAGCTAATTTCCCACTGTCTCTGTTCCTGACTGTACAGCACAGGGAGACAGATACAACAACAACAACAAAAAAAAAATGTTTGATTTTCCCTGAAACACAAAAATAACCACTCCAACTAAACAGGCTATAAAACCTTTAATTCTAAGTTTTAAAAAAACAGCAGTAAAGTTGTGAGAGATGGTCTTAAATCTTCCTCCATGCTGCAGTTAGTTGTTCGAGTGTTGACGCAGAGCTGGTAAAGTAGTTTAATTCCTCTCAGAGTTCTGGGGTGTTGCGCCTGTAATTGCTGCCTCCCTGTTTTGATTGGAAATGCTTCACTTGTTGCTGCGGTTGCCTCGGCGGCCCCTCGGACCACATTAGCCACTGCTCCCTCTGCTCCCTGACCCCGACTGTCGGCCACTCTCACCCCACAGAGCAGCGTCGGCACATTCAGTCACTGCGAAAAAAAACACCCCCCTCACTGTTTTATTACTTATATAAGTTAGATATTAGCATAAAGCTGAGCTCGTGCGGCAGATCTCACTGTGGTTCTCTGGCCTTCATTAATGCAGGATCACGAGTGGCTCTGTTACAGTAAGTGGAACAGTCCACTGCATTGATACTGCCTCTGGTGGCTCTTTAGCTCTCATACTTGTGAAAAGCTTTCTCAGCATTACTGAAGTAATTCTTTATGACTGAGGGAGGGTTGTGTTTTTTGCCAAGTCATCATCCAGTGTAATAATGTGACTCAGTGTGACGCCAAATTGTAGAGAAATCATCAGCTAGGTGGGACATTACACAAGATAGATGGAAGAAAGTGTTCCGGGTTCCTACGCAGTGTGGAAAAAAGACAAGAAAGTACGGAAAAACATTTGTTTACAGACTATTGTCCCTATTCTGTTTCTAAAGTATAAAAGAATCTCTTTTAACATCATACAGGCAGAGGGTTTAAGTGCTGCATTTTCTGAAAAATGAATGAATTAACTTTTTCATTGTGCTTTTTTTTTTTTTTTTAACAGCAGAGCCATCTCTAAGATGTGTTGCACACAACAAAACAGGCAGCGCTGTCAAAGTAACAGGCCGGTGTCTTATGATGAAAATATCGGTTCTGCCACAGCCTCACACTGTAGTTTTACAGTTTCAAATTGTAAAACTCAATCAGTTGTTTAACTTTTTTCAACATTTGGCTCTTATAAATATGAAAAGCAACTAAAATATGTGGGGAAAAATTCTATGATAATCAATACATTAAGAAAAAACAATACAAGTATAATATCCTCTTTGGGCAGAGATGTTTGATAGGGGAATGTTGTCCAACTCTGCACAGGAAGCAACAGCCACAATGGGATAATGCAAGTTTTCCGACGGTTGGCTTGATACTGCCACGTTTAAATCCTTGTTAGCTCAGGATTCTAAATGAGAAAAGAAAGCTCGATGTCAAATAAATTTGAGTATGGAAAAGTGTGGAATTTTGAAATGGAAAATGTGCAGGAACCATGAGTGTTTATATTAATTTCATTCTCTCCTTCCTCTGTCTCTCTTCCTGCTTCTCTCACCTCAGGTCAGAAGTGGCCATGCCATTTGGCTGTTTAACAATCGGGGAGAAAAAGGATTACAACAATCCTTCGGATGTGACAGATAAATATGACCTGGGTCAGATTGTTAAGTCGTGAGTATCTCAGCAGTGTCTCGTAGAACCAAACATCATCTACATAGACCAAGTGATGCTTTATGATGTGTGTTTACGTCTTTGTGAATGCTTGTTTTCAGGGAGGAGTTCTGTGAGATATTCAGGGCCAAGGACAAAACAACAATGAAGATGTACACATGTAAAAAGTTCCTGAAGAAGGATGGAAGGAAAGTGCGCAAGGCTGCGAAAAACGAGATCCTCATCTTAAAGATGTGAGTTGTTCATTGTGGTTCATGTTCTCTGGAGTCTAAACGTCTGCTGTGTTAAATAGCGCGTGATTAGTTTTGTGATGAGAAGCTCTTTGTTTTTCTCCCTGTTTAATCCTCTTAAATACTAATTTCACAGACAACAACATTTTTTAGAAGAAAAATAAAACAGAAAACAAATCTGAGTGCTTTTTTTAAAAAAAAAAAGTCAAGCGAACCTCATTCTGCTGAATGATCTCAGACATCTACTGTGTCTAACAGTTTTGTTGCATCTGAAACGATATTTTAGATTTTAACATATATTATCTTCCCTGTCATTAACTCAGTGTTATCAAATATAGTGACATCCTCAAAAACTACAAATAATTGCTCACAAGACAATTTTTGCATTGTTTGAACCTTCCAAAGTTTTTTAATGATGGAGTAGAATAAATGTTATTCAGGAAATTTCAAGTTCTTCTCTCGAGCAGAGTATTTTCATGTCTTCAAAGATTTGTGAGTCAGCAAGAATGACTCCACTCCTTCATGGTACTTGTTGGAACTCACTGTCCACCATTTTATTTTGGTGTTCAAATTTTAAAATTTAAAATTAATTTATGCAACAGTTAGTTCTACCAAGTAATTAGATTGAAAAAGAGATATTATGTGAGTGCTGATATAGAGTACAACAGCACTGGGACTCATAACCACATAGGCATTCTAATAACCGTTATATTAACGTAACATTACAAAACTGGGTTATAAAGAGTCTATTAAACTACCAGTACAGCAGAAATGACTCTGAGCTTATTAGCAGTTTGGTTTGGTTCTATTATTTTCTAGCCTATTCCTATCACCTGTGTCCTTTGATAACAGCTGGTAAGAGAGTTTGAAATAGCACACTGCATGACAGGGAAATCATGAAAGTAATTTCAAAAAGAGCGATCAGAAATGACTACCTAACCTATCGCTAACTCCCACTGTCAGGCTTTACTTGTGACTCACATTGCATGTGTCCATTGCACATGTAGCCACTTTGAGATTTGGCTGAAAAATTTAGGGATTAATAAAGAGAGTGAGCTGAATACAGTCGTGAGGCAGATTTAAAGATACATCCGCGCAACTAAAGGAGAACTTGCAGTCAAGTTGTGGAAATATTTGTGTCGGTGGAGCCAAATACATTAGTAAATAAACAAGCAAATCATAATCTGTTGTTGCTTACTGCTGGTTTTCTAATACAGTTGTAAACGTCTGTAGAACTGTTGTGAAAAATCCTGTGGAATCCAAAAATTTAAAAAACTTGATTTAACAGCACAACCTCTGGTGAGATATTGCTTTAATTTATGCGCTTTTATAAACCCCCAGAATGCAAAACAAATTGTTCAAAGGATGTCGTGCACCACTTTTTTTTGTTAAAACTCCCATGATGCCATGCTTTTTCCCGGCTCCTGATGTATCAGATATGTAAATTACAGTTACGCAACATGATCACCACCTGTCTGTGGTGACTCAAAATGGTAATGATGCATAAATGTTCCAATTCTCAATTTTCCTTTCATATTGGGTCTTGAATGAAAGGAGGAGTGATTTCAAACCCAGCTGTAGTCTCTGACCCTGTTCCACACTACAAATTCAAACATGATAAGAACAATCGTGAGGGAACAGGAACATTTTGTTAACTTCCTGGGAGACTGACAGGCAAGAACAACCCAGTAAGCTTTTATCAGTTGAAAAGATGTTTTAAAAATGACTGTCAGCGATGAAAAGATGTTCAGAATAAATACGTTTAAAATAAGTTTGATTTTAAGCACATTGAGTTTACGATTGTTGTGTGAAATGTGCTATATAAATAAAGTTGACTTGACTCGACTTAAAAGTAAATGTTTTTTCATTGAGTATTCAAAGACACTGATTTTACATTTAGACCATTCACTGGGAATTGCAAAAGAGAAAATTTTCATCCTCTACAATATGTAAATGAAAGTCTGTTGTCACCTTGGAACCTACTTAAACCAAATTTTTGAAGTTGAAAACTAGAAAAAGTATTTGGCATTTATATGTCTTAAACCCAGGCCACCAGGTTGAGAGCCCCGTGACTAAACCTCTCATCCACCACCACTACTTCCTGTTGTCTTTTACGTCTTTGTCAGTCTTTATACTATATCCCTGTGCATATTCCTTGGAACCAAACTTCCCTTCCACATGCAAGTTAGGATACAGCAAGAAGTGCCTTTTCTTAGTTTACATTAAGAACTTCTACCATTACTATGTCCTGGAAGCTTCTTGTTGGCAGCACACAGTCTATATAGTTTGTATTTATGACAGTTTAAAATGAAAAATTAAATGTGTTGAAATTACACCTTTGTGTAGATCAGATTTCACTTACCAGTGAAAAATAACTTTGGAGAAATGAATTTACTTTAATCGTTATTAAACAAAATAATTAACAAATTATAAGTATCATTGAACAAATTTGTGTTTTGTCACACTTGTAAAAAAGAGGTCTTAAACATCCACACATTTTTAACTAGAAATCACAGTTGAAATTCCAGTTGGTGCTCACTGGGGACAATGTAGCCTCAAAGACTGCAGCATTATTGACCAAATTCATCATGAAGTTTCCCATCTGGTGTTGTGGTTGTTGAAGGCATCGTGCTCAGCACCTCGGTGCTGCATGCCCGTCTTTAGGGCCACATGGACCGTCCATTCATAGGTAACCGGATTACATAAATGTGGTTATCTACAGACGGGCAGTTGGACATGCAGAGCTCAGTGTGGTGAAGTAAAGTTAACCAATCATGTTTTTGCTTTCTTCACGGTTTCTCCTGCTCTCAGCCTGCTGCAGTGTGTAATTCATGAGCATGAGTGCAGGTCTTTACATTATTCCTCCAGCTGGATGAATGATGCAGACCTCATCTCCTATATGATGATCATTCTCCCTTTCTCTGTCTTTGTGTTTCCGTCTCTGTCTTTCTGACACATCTCCTCAGGGTGAAGCATCCCAATATTCTCCAACTGGTGGACGTCTTCGAGACCAAAAAAGAGTACTTCCTCTTCCTTGAACTGTGAGTTCAGATGTGTGATGAGCCGGGGGAAAAGGCTCTCTGCTTGTCTTTGCAGCCGCTCGGGCCCGCTGAACTCCGTGTGTTGATTATACACTCGTGGGGAATGAGCTGTTGTAGCCTGAGGCCTGCTAGATATGAGAACAGCTCTGAACTCCACTCATTTGGTATTCAGATATGATTGCTTGCTAGCTGCTCCATTCTCATCAGCATGTGTTCTTGGGGAATTTGATACATTTCCATGGATATGCTAAATGTGCGATACTCGTCTCGTCCTTCGAGGACACTTGATTAGTGGGTTTAGGAATTCTGGTTTGAAAGAAAATCATCAAACACACAAGAAACATCTGTGGGGAAATCATTTCTATTTAACAGGTGTGCTGTGTTACGTAATTTTGTCAAAATTGTTTATTCCTGGAACATGTAATTAACGTTTCACTATGAATATAAAATGTAACATTACAGTTAGAAGGTCCTTTATTATCATATCTTTTATTTTTTGCGTTTGCTTGAATCGTTGAAAGTACACTCTTAGAAAGAGGAGTTCCAAAAGGGTTCTTCCTGAAGGGCTGAGGTTCTACCAGGAAACATTTGCTTCTGAAAACCCCTTTTTTTTTGGTAGAACTTGTTTGTCTTTTTAAAGAAAGATTTTGTTGAAATCCTTGAAGAACTCTTTCATAAAGGGTCTCTTTTTGCCATAATGCAAAAGGGTTCTCAGTAGAACTCATTTGGGAGGAGCATCTTCTATATAAACAACTTGAAGTATAAAAAGGTTCTCGGTAGAACCCACTTAGCGTGTTCTAGATATAGAAGAATATAACAGGGTTTTCAGTTTGGTTTGGAATGGTTCTGGATAGAGGGTTCTTGGTGGAATTTTTACATCATACAAGGGTTCTCTGTAGAGCCTTCCATAGGGGGTCTGGGTGAAGCCTCTCACAGATGGTTCTAGGTGTAACCTTTCATGTTGGATTCTAGGTAGAGCTCTCTGAAAGCATTTTAAGTGGAACATTTATAAAAAGTTTTACCAGGAACGGTTCTCCTTTGGGAACAAGCCAAAGAACCATTAAGTTCTATTTTTAAGAGTGTCGAGAGCAGATGAATGTATCAGAGAGCTTCCCAGTCAGATTTAAACCAATAACATTGCAGTTAAATGGTGCAGATCTGCTGATCATAAAATCACATTCATAACCCTCAACAACACACACGTAACACTTTACGTTTACCTTTTTGTTCCACAGTGCGACAGGCAGAGAGGTGTTTGACTGGATCCTGGACCAAGGTTACTACTCAGAGCGAGACACCAGCAATGTGGTGCGCCAGGTGCTGGAGGCCGTCGCCTACCTCCACTCCCTGCGCATCGTTCACAGAAACCTCAAGGTAACACGCTACAGTAGTGCAGGACTTGGAAGATACAAACTAATCTTGGTTGTAGGCAGACGCAACGCTGTCATGGCATCTCAATGTTAAGCCAAGGAATAAAACTGTAATCTATGTAAAGGATTTCACTTTTTAACCAGTTTTACCTACAAAAATGTCCAGAACGTCCTGTAAGAGTTGTATGCCGAAAATTTGGTGATCAAATGTACTGAAAAAATGTCCCAGAGAAACATCATGTTCTGTATGGCAGCAGATATTGCTCCAAAATCTGTGTGTACTTTTCAGCAATCACAACAGATGTGCAGGTTACCCACGCCATGGACACTAATACAACCCTATACCATCACAGATCCTGGCCTTTGAATTGTTGAATCTCGACTAATAAACTGTTGATGATGTTAAAAACCCTCTCTAAATACTAAACTCTCTGTAGAGTATCCAAAAAAAGATTTATTAAAGATGGTAATCTGAAAAACTTTTGACCGACTTTTAGTCTTATCACCTGCAAACCACCAAAACCACACATATTGCTCTGTTATCAGCTGCTCCAACAGTAAACCTCAGTAGAATCCACACGCCTCTGCTCCATGAAATTAATTTCACTTTAATTCAATCGAGCAACCTGCCTATAGTACATATGGCTGATGGTCTAGATCATTGGAGCAAAGCTGGTATCACGCTGTGATGGTTGCCTGCAGCGTGCTGTTGGCTCGCAGATCTCTGGTTAGCTGGAAAAATTCACTTTTTCAATTTCACGTGTTTCAGAATTGAATGAAATTATGTGCTTCATCTGATTATTTGAGGTGCTATATTCATATTTGAAACTCTGCATGTAACAAACACCAGTAGGTTTCCTCTGAGGAAAACTCCACAAGATTCCCACACTGTCAGTGTGGCTTGAAGGGGAGAGCCCTGTTTTTGAAGGGGATAAAAGTAGGTAGCCTACTGATAATGTATGGTAATGTATTCTCTCTGATCCCGCTTCACTTACATCTCACAAGTGCGCCATAGGACAGGTGAGCCTGGCCACAAAAATGCCAGAAGTGTGACTGGCACGCCAGTGGCGCACTGAGTAGGGGTGCACAGTGCACCCCAAGTCTTTTTAGTATGCAGATTCAACAGGACATGCCAGTAACAGAAGTCAAGTCAATTTTTATTCATATAGCCCAAAATCACAAATCGTGATTTGCCTCAGGATCCTTCATGGTCTGACGATGAAAAAAAAAAAATCCCTGAAAAGGTTGTTGACACATGACATATTAGCTCTACATGAATAGCTCTTAAATTGTCCTGTATGGGACTGTCTGCTTCAATTAAAGTCAACGCATGTCCTAAGTGGAACTTAGGACAAACTCAGTTGAGGCATTTAGTTTTAGTCCAGGACAAATAAATGACAAAATTAAACTGTCTCTCATTTGATGTGAGTTGTTTTAATCTTTACTGGATAATTAAACTTTCAGATGTTTCCGGTCTTCTCATCATATTTCTGTCAGAAAGTGATCTCACAATCTGAAAGTCAACCAAAACTTTCACGAGATGATTAACTATGAAAATGAATGACTTTAAAAAACATGAATATTCCATTAACTGATGTCATTGTAATGTTGTATTTTTTAGTTGGAGAACTTGGTTTATTACAACCGCCTGAAGCACTCTAAAATAGTCATCAGCGACTTCCATCTCGCCAAGCTGGAGAACGGACTAATCAAAGACCCCTGTGGGACACCAGAGTATCTGGGTGAGAATATAAATTTACTGATTGGCAAATAAGACTGATCAGTGGTGAATGTGATTTGTCCTTTAAAACTGGCAGAGGTTTTGATGAAGTTTCTGTGCCCTTGTGCAGCTCCGGAGGTAGTTGGCAGACAGCGATACGGCCGGCCTGTGGACTGCTGGGCAACAGGTGTCATCATGTACATACTGTAAGTTGGGACATTAAACGTAATGACAGAAGATTATTATTCTAATCATGAGAGGGATTTTTTTCTAAAGCATTGCATCTCATTTAAAGTCACGGGATGTCATGTTGAATCGTTTTGAAGATAGCATCTTACATTATGTGATATTACATAATAGGCCTTGTTTAAATACGGCATGTAGATGTGTTTTTGATGCTCATTTTTCCTTTGCCACCTCAGGCTGTCAGGCAACCCTCCTTTCTACGATGAAACCGATGATGATGATTACGAAAACCATGACAAGAACCTGTTCCGAAAGATCCTGGCAGGCGATTATGAGTTCGACTCTCCGTACTGGGATGACATCTCTGATTCAGGTACTTTTAGGATAAAATCAACGCTGTGAACAAACACAAAGACTGCTTGCAGGGTAAACATTTCAAATTCGGCGGATTTTCCTCCCTTTTTTTTACCTCTGCAGTGGTCAAACACATGTCAGGTTTATGTTCCCATCCATCAGAAGAACAAACTCTTTTTATGTTGACTTTCCTCTGTGCGTATTTTTTCTCTGACAGCTAAGAGTCTGGTTGCTCGTCTTATGGAGGTGGATCAAGACCAGAGACTGACAGCCCAGGAGGCTATAAACCATGAATGGTAGGCAGCACAGCTTTGATATTAGACTGTATTGAGACGGTATTAATGGGATCCTAACAGCTGCAACAGAGCAGGCTTTCTTTCTTGTTTGACGTGTGTGTCCCTTAAAATCACATTCAGAAACTTAATGAGTGGTTCTCAGTGAGTGCTTTGCATTTATTAGACTGCAGATCACCGTAGCAACAATACAGATGCTTTACTTGAGGATACACCAAAGCTGCTGACAACTTGGCACATTATCTGCCTTAAATATCTAAAACAAATATCGGCTGGATTGACAGATTTAGTACAGAGAGTCCTGGTTCCTTCTGACTATGGTGATCAGTGATCTTTAACGTAGTGCCACCAGCAGATTGACATTTTCTGATTTCTACTGAAATGTCTTGACAAGCACTGGATGGATTGCCATTAAATTTGATACAGACATTCATGTTACCCATAGGGTGCTTGGTAATAACTTCCCTTGACTTTTAATCTAGCACCATCATGTCAAATGTTCCCTTTTTTTTCAGTACTTTGGTTTACAAGGTACAAAGGTAGTTTTATTTGTTATTATACTACACAAAGTTCTATAATGAGGTAAGGTTGTATATCCCATTTTGCTGCTCACAAAAAGATTAAAAATTACATACATTAAATGATTTGCATAAGTAAAAGATAAAACAAACTATTTTACATGGTGGTGTGTTAAGGATGAATTAAGTAGTCTTGCAAGATGAGTAAACAGTCTGGTGATACAGCAGCAGATACTTCTGTATCTCTTGCCAGAAGGCAGCAGAGTGAACAAACTGTTGCTGGTATTGTCTTTTAGTATGCCATGCCCAAATTCCTTACAAAATGATGACATTCAGTGTTTAGTGCTCATTTGCAAACATTAGTATTCTATCACACTTAAACCTGCAATAACTGACTTTCTGGCCAATTAGGGGGCAGCAAAAACAAGCTGTGAACACAACAATGACATATCATCATCAAATTGATATGGTGAGCTGCTTATAAGGAGGGGAAGTCTTGCCCCTTCCAGTGGACCACTAGGAGGCCTAACTTAGGAAAAAATATGAACTGTCGTCTATGGCAAGAGACATCTTATGTTTTGTGGCACATTTCACAAAGGGGTAAAAAAAAAACACACACAAAAAAACCCCCCAAAAAACCTGTTTGTCAATTTAAAATCTAATTTTACAAGTCAAGCCATTATTAGTAATTAGAAAGACTGCGCTTCCAGAAGTAATGAGTGACATCATGACGTTCCCCCTCCAAAAGCTAATGTTAGCCGGTGAAGCTATGATGCCTGTGTGTTTTTGTATTGACAACAGGTCTTACTCATTGTCTTTTCTTGGCTGATAAAAGGTCCAGGAGTCCCTGCATAAAACGCTGTAACGTTACAACAGATGGGGATGTTGTTGTTGGTGATGTATATTGCATGAGACGAGAGATGTAGTTCACTGAGCAATTTCACATAAAACTAAACTACAACCAGCCAACCAATCATCAGTTGCATGTATTCTTACTTGTAAAATTCTGTCTTCGATTGACACATCATATGACACAGTTCAAACAGGGGCAAAAAATGAGTTCTCGCCGGTTGTCCATCTCTTGCCATAAACTACCATTTATATTTTTTCTGAAGTTAGGTCCCATAGGGTTAACTGGAAAGGGGGAGGGGCTTTGCCTCTCTATTTACAATTCCAGCAGTCACAGATCAACATTGTCATTCCTCTGGAGTTGTGGTTGTGTCCACCTGATTTAAATAAATACAGTACTGACTTCTTTTAGCTCTGTTTTTGTTTTCTACCAATGCCTGAGGAAAATGTCTGTTTTTTTTAGCTGCCAAATACTCCATGTGTTCACCAGCTAGTTGCTAACTGTGTTTGTCTGTCTGTCTGGTGCTGAGCAGGTCATGTACACTGGGTTTTCAAGAGCTTTTTCACTGAAAACAGATGCCTGCTGTGGCCAAAAATGATGCTATGAGAGCAAACCAAAACAGTAAAGTTGCTCACAGACAGCTAAGCAATGAGCTGAAACTCTCTATAAAGCTCTTCACACTTGTCAACTCGTTAATTCAGGCTGCTGACGATGACACACATGGCAAATCATTAGTATGTGAAACTCTTGACATTGATTTAAGGACAATGACATAGCTGGATAGCTAGTCTTGATGTTAAATGCAAATTATGTGTATCGACTATATGCAATGTTTGACTTTGACTATTGCTAACATAGCATTAGCATTCTTGCTCACATTTCATTCTTCACATCAACATCTTCTTCATAAGTGGCCTTAGTTTAACCACAATAATGCACACCAGAGTGTCCCAGAATATAAAAAATGGCAATTTACTTAAATAGGGGCACTACTTTGTGCATCATCTCCTTCATATTTTGTTGGTTGTTCAAGTTCGACTGTTTGAGAAAGTAAATAAATGCCTTTTTAACACAATAATAAATGTCTTTAGTTTGACTGTTGACCCCTGCTTGGTACACCTGAAAAAGACAAGCACACCAATCAAACTGATTGTCAGTGGCAAAAAGCAGGAGAAAAAGGCCCACAGTTAAGAAAAATTATCAGAATAATCCTTAAACAGTTCCTGCAAAAGTTTGCCAGTCAGTAGAATGAACAACAAATTGAGTAATACTGTGTGCAGTAGCCTGTGGCGTCCGAAGATAGGAGAAGCATAAAGCTCTGTTGTGATGTTGTGTTTTTCCCATTTCGTACAACAGGATCTCTGGCGGTGCAGCTTCAGATAAGAACATCAAGGAAAATGTGTGTGCACAAATAGAGAAGAACTTTGCTCGAGCGAAATGGAAGGTACGCCCTTGTGTTCTCTCTTCTTCTTCACAAAGTTCACCTGAGGTTGTGCAGCCCTGGAACAAGGAAGTACACTTTTAGACTTAAGGGTTCCAAAAAGATTGTTCCTGAAGGGCTGAGGCTCTACCCAAAACCATTTGCTTCTGAGGAACCCTTTGTTGAAAAAATAACTCCTCAAGGGTTCTTTGTGAAAACTAAGTCTTCCATTAAGAGCCTTTTCATTGAAAAAGCCCTTTTGGGACAAAAAGATTCTTCAAGTATTTTTGAAATCTTTAAAGGATTCTTATGTCAAGGGTTTGTTAAGGGTTCTTTACACCATAATATAACATAATAATAAGAGGGTTCTTGGTAGAAGCCCCTGGATAGGCTCTAGATAAAACCCTTTGAAAATAAAAGGGTTCTCAGTAAAACCCTGTGCGAGTTCGAGATGAAACCCTTGGAATATATAAGGGTTGTTGGAAAAAAAAACCCTGTGTAGGCTCTAGATGAAACCCTTGGAATCTTAAAGAGTTCCCAATAGGCTAGATAGAGCCCTTGGGATATTAAAGGGTATTTGCTAGATCCTCCCTGGTGGGTTCTAGATAGAACCCTTGGCAATATAAAAGGGGTTTTGGTAGAACCCCTTTGATGGGTTCTAGATAAAACCCTTGGAATATAAAATGTTTTTTCGGCCAAACCCTCAGGGTAAGTTCTAGATAGAACCCTTGGAAGGGTTATCACTTGGGGTTACCACTCCCAAGGTGGTTTCAAGATGAAACCCCTGGCATACAAAAGGGTTCTCAGTAGATCCCCCTGGGTGGCTTCTTGTTTGCACTCTTAGAAGGTATAAAGGTTCTAGACAGAAACACCAGAGTGTGTTCTGGGTAGCACTGAACCAGTATACCATAGAATGGTTCTGTAGATTTTCGCAGATGGGTCTAGGGATAATCTTTTAGTGTGGGTTTCAGGCAGAACTCTTTCAGAGTGTTCCAAGGGTAACCTTTATAAAGGGTTCTTCCAGGAACCAAAACGGGTTCTCTCATGGGGACAAGCCAAAAAACCATGTATGGTTCTAGTTAGGACCTTTATTTCTAAGAGTGTATTTCACTGTTGTGTAAGAGTCAAGTCAGTCGGATGAGAGATGTTTTTTCAGGTTCCAGCTGCTGTTTGACTTCAGTCTGTTCTCCTCCTACAGAAAGCCGTGCGGGTCACCACCATCATGAAGAGACTGAGAGCACCTGAGTCAAGTGAGTCGAGGGCGACCAGCCCTGCAGCCGCTGCCCCAGCAGACCCCGCAGCTCCCCAGGCCGCTGCTGACCCCTCTGCGCCTTCATCTGCCGCGGCACCCGAAGGAGCGCCCGCCGCCACCACAGAGCTCCCTGCCGGAGCGGAGATAAGCCAACCGGCGCTTGAGGCCGGAGCCGGGGCGGCAGCCCCTGCCGCGGAGCCACAGCAGCCGAGCCCGGCACCGCAGGAGCCCGGGCCCACATCGCGTTGCAACGGAGACGCTTCGGCTGCTCTCCACGCAGCCACCGAGGCCGGGGATGAGCAGGGTTAGACTCCCGCTACCTGACCCCTCCCTGTGTGACCTCTGCAGTCCCCACCAACTCCTGCACACTGTACATTAGCTGCTAGCATGGTGACACTGACTCTGCTTTTTCTCACTTGCAGCATTAGTATCATCTCATGGAGGCTGTGTGCTACCTTTCCTGAGTGCTGCGTTGCATTTGGCTTTCTTTTTACATGTATCGTGTCTTTTTTCACTGACCCTCCGGTGTTTTCTGTCAGATTATACAAACCACATCTCCACACATTTGAGTTTTAGGGGCAAAAACAGATCTGCTGTCAAACTGTGGCTTGAAGCTTAAGTCTACTTTCACATTCTTCTCTTAGTGATGAGAGAGTACAGAGAAAGACAGGCGTAATTGTGCTGAAAACAGCTTTGATTCCTTTTTAATGAGCCAACTTGGGAAACTTCTCTCTGCCAGTCTTGAAATTACAGTATTTGTTCTCAGAATCAGTAGAAAAGTTTTGCTTCTGAAATTTTGACCTTATACCGTAACACTCAGTAAGTGCCGGTCCTCACACATGGAGAAGATTCCACATTCCTCTCACAGGGAAAACACGGTTATCTTTCCTATCTGTTATTGTCTCCACTAACCAGTTCCTGTGCGTCAAACACTGCTGAGATTGGTGACTGGGAGTTATTGTGCCCAGTAGAGTATTTTGAACTAGGCAGCTTCACACATAAGCACACACACACAAACACTATGTTCCTTTGCTAAGTTCCTGCTCAGGAAAGAACCTCATAGCTGTATGTGTAAAGATTCTGTATATAGAGACCTTTGTAGAAGTAGCCAAAACAGCATGCAGTCTCACGTTTTGCTGTTCATTTCACATTTGCGGCCACTTGGTGGATAAAGATGCGCTACTGCCAACCTCGTCTAATCGTAGGCCACAGCACCCTCACCTCCTGCCACAAGCCACATCGAGGCTAATGTTCTTTTCAAAAGCACACTACACATTACACTGTCTAGTACTACTGTTCATTTAGCGCCCCTGCTGTCAGTGTAAGTGATATGACAAAAAAAATAAAAAATTAGTCTTCATTACATAGCAGTTCTATGCATCCAAATTAATTTGTAGCTTTCCTTTTTTAGAAACATCATTTCTTGACATCTTTATCCATCACGTGACAGATTTTTTTTTTTTTTTTTTTTTTTTTTTACAGATCTCAGCCTACTTGTATCTACACTCAACAAAATATGAACAGAGTACTTCTGTTTCTGCTCCCATTTTTCTTGAGTTTAAAGTAAAAAACAAAACAAAACTTCTTCTCCTGCGCACACGAATCTCTCAAATTTTGCTAATTTTGTTAATCCATGATCGTGAGCATGTAAATGTTAATCCACCCACCTGACAAGTTTGACATATTTCACTTTAAAACTAAATGCTCAAATTATTGATTGTAATAAGTAGTGAAATTTAAAATTCATTTAGGTCTATTAACTTAAAAAAGCTTAGTGCCAGAAGATATGTTCTTTTTCTTTTGTCTTTTTAAAATCATAATTTTTGATTGATATGAACTTTATTGAACATGAAATAATGGGTTTCTGAATGGCATATACTGAAAATATCTGAGTTGTCTTGATCAATCATTTTAATTTAACTGTAATCAAAGATTAGCATCAAACTCCAAATATTTAAGCTCTAATAATAAACCTTTGAGTTTATGAAAAAATTGTGGCAACTGATTCCATAAATTTTTTTGAGTACTGCTAAATTTTAAGAGTTTACAGTGTCAGTGTACAGATGCTGATTAAACAGCATGATTATGACACTGGTCACTATAACATGCCACTCTAAAATGTGCAGTTTGATCTTGAAAAAACACATTTATTGGGTACTAAACTATGACTGTTCATATAGCGCTTTTCCCAGGAGGGCAAACTCATGAACCACACTACTCTGCCTCTGAGTACGACAGGTCATGAGTTTATCCTCCTGGAAAATAAACATTGGAAGCAGTAATAGTAGTAATAGTCATCATTCAGTACCTGATAAATCTCTTTTTTTAAAAGATGAAACTGCAAATTTTAGAATGTCCTTTTACTCTGACCAGTCCAAGGAAATTTGAACAAATTTGTGAATAAAATTTGAGCAAAACAAACATTTTATGTGCATAGAGAAAGACTTACACCCCCTACTCAAAAAATGAACACAAAAACAAAAGTGTTTATATTTTTGTTGAGTGTACTTTGTTTCCATCATGTCCTCTGTGTTAGGATATTGACTCAAAATGCCATATATGTCTTAATATTTGGTCGTAACTGGAAAACAAAATGTGCATTAACTGACCACATGCGGCTTTCAAAGGAAGACATGCGTCGTTTTGACTTTGTGGTAACTAGAGTCATCTCAACCAACTCAGCTTTGCTGACCTGCATTGTACTGAAAAAAAAAATGTATGAAGCATATGTTTGACATTTCTGAACTTACTGTTTATTTATTTATTTATTTTTGATGATTATTTTTTATTTTCCTATCTCTTTTTTGCCTAGTTTTTGTAGTTGCTTTTCAGCTCTTACAGTCATTTGTTATTTCCATAAATTTTCCAGCTTATACTTGACAAACAGTAATAACAATCTATCTTTTCCTGTCACTGGTCCCCTCGAGCATTAATAATGAGCTACAGAAGGAGTTCTCTGTAATCACTCTAGAGGAAATTGAGCAATATTCGACTGGCTGCAGAAACTGTGATTCCTGGTGTCCTTTCGATACAGTCCATGTACCTGTAAGTAGAAGTCTATAGTCCTTGCCAGCTGTCAGCCCCTTCAGGGCCACTTAACTAACACAAGGCTGCTGTCAGATAAATGTGTGTGTGTCTGTGTGGGAACGGGGGACGTTGAATAAGACCATATTTGCTCCCCTGGCCAAATGATTTCCTGTGCCAACACGCACAGAATCACGGGATTTCATTCCCTGGTCACATAAAGGCAGCAGCCACATTGATGATATAATCAAAGTATAATATGTTACGGCCTGTGGACGGCCACTTTGTCTGACTCTACCCAGTCTGTTGTCCAGAGTATTTACCGTCAACAAATGTGAATTTATATGAAAATGTCCATTTCAGATAAAAAGGGGCTCTGGATAAAACTGATCACATTTATTATCCTTAAAATCTTGACTTTGTTGTTGCAGAGTCGTTTATTTCTACATGTATTTCCTTTTAATTTGTGCTACTGTAGATTGGTACAAACACCAATCATTCAGATTATACCACTGTATTATTTCTTACATTGTTTAAGATGAATATTTAGATTTTAACGAGAGGCTTAAACAGAAGAATATCAGAGGTTTTTTTATGTGAATAGATTCTTTCATGTAGTCCGTTCTCTTCGTTTAGATGGCAAATAAATACTGTTTAAATACTGTTACACAGTTTAAAGCAATGCTTTTTTCCAAAACATTTCTCACTGTATTTAGTATTCCATGTCTGTTCATTTCGCCATGCACTTACAGGTGTATTTGTAGATGTGATGTTTGCCAGGACCAGTGGTCACCTGTAGGTCCTGTCCTGCATTTGTGAGCTCTGTACTGTACTCCTTGACCGAGTTGATGACTTTGATGGTAATAAAATTCTAATTCATCTGTTTATCCATCTGTAATCTTCATCATTTCACAGTTTCAAGGAAGTGTTATTGTGATTAGGCAACACAGAGTTGCAAAACAAAATGAAAGTTGTAGTTCCTTTATGCTACACAAATAGAGTATAACACATGTAACAACGTAAAAATAAATATTATAATAAATATTATTTAACCTAAGTAATTTTGTAATAAATCAAAAATAAATACACTTGATATAAATTCAGTTGCATGCAAGATAATATATTCAATAAGCTTAAGATATAAGTTGAACGATAAAATCTTCTGAAATCTGTGAAGTGTTCTGAAAATACTTAAATAAAACTTGTTTATTTAAGCTAATGAGAAAATTGGATTTAGAATAGAATAGGATAAAGTAGAAAATAAATAAAAATTAAACATTTTTAAAAAAGTTGAGAAAACTCGTCATTCCAAGGCATCCAACTTCAACAGAATTTTTTTTAGTTGGAATCAAACTAAAACTCTTCAGTTTTAAAATAAAATGAATAAAGTTTTGCTGACCTGTAATCTTTTGTTGAGATTTACTTTTCTTTTTTCTAGTTAAACTTGAATCCACTAAGATACAGGTGGTAAATGTTTTAGTTTTTAAAGAGTGAGTTTGTTCAACCTTCAAAAATTTAGTGAAGACAGTTTCCCTGACATTCTGACATTATCTTGACTCTGTTAGTCAAGTAGAACATACTTTGTAAAAACACATTATTTGTGTTAATTTAAAAGAGTTAGTGTCTGGGATGCCTCTAAATTTTAAGTTGACTGAATTTTAAAAGACAAGTTGAGGTAACCGAAATGATTGGGGAAAAAAAACTATTTGTACAATTAACTTGGTCGTGATTCAGTTGTACTTCAGAAAACATGTTCAATAAACATAAGATATTAAATCAAACAACAACTCCTCAAACTTAGTTTAATGAATTGATTGTACTTTGTGCAGTACATTCATTCAACCCTTTATAACTGTTTATAAGTTCTGAAATGGTCTGAAAATAACTACTAGAAATTTAAGTTGAATTCACGTGAATAAATAAAACTTGTATATATCCAGTAAGTTAATGAAAAAACTACATTCTTGTATGATTTTGTGCAGTGTACTGTATACACAGACAATTACATTTAGATTAGAATAAGAAACAATATATATAGTTATTTATATACCAGGAAATAATTCTGTAGTGCATTTTTAAAATTTTGCATCCAGGGGAATGTAAACAGCAGGACAGATGATAACACAGTCGGCAGCTTCATATATTTTTTTTTTCAAACTAAAAGTGGACAGAGGAAGGGCATATCTTTCAAAAATGATCTCTCCATCAAATATCTACTGGATTATTTAGAGAAAATGTGGGAAACAGCCTGCGTCATCACACTCTTGGTTTCTCCTAACCCGGAGGAGAGCATCTGTGTTACACGCTCGCAATTAACACAAGCTTAGCGCCCATCCTGGTGGGGTGTGAACTCGTGTTCGAAAAATCCCAGCAGTGCCATTTGGTGACACTTTCCAGGATACTTGAATCGCATCACGGTGGAATAATAATGCAGAGAGCTCACTTTCTAGGCCCTCCGGGGGTTTCAATAGGCTTCCTCTTGGGAGATTTTCCTCTTTTTCATGCCCATTGTACGATCGTATGCAGCCATCCATACACTCCTTGGGGCTCAGGGGGATCCTAACTCCGTATCTCTCCGTGTGCCACTGAATGACTTCATTAAGAGCGGTGGGGTGAGAGAAGTGTCAGTTTCCTGTTTGTCTCAATAGAAACGTAGAGATGAAAGGCTACTGATCAGAGTCTGTCCTTGCCGAGAGGAATAGCGAATTTTACAAGGAATACCAAAATCACACATCCTCCGGGCAAAGCCAAACGTACATGCTAACTAAACTAAAACAGCAGATAAAACAGCTTCTGCACATTATGGAATGAGTTATGCAGAGCAATCGATACAGAAATACTTAAGAAAGAATGAATCTACTTACGCAACTCATTGGGTTTAACACAGCACTCCTTGCTATCAGTATTTCCTTGCACTTCTATTGATGTTTCCATCTTTAAGGGAACTCTATCAGGCACCAGATCCTTCCAAGTGAAGAATTATGATAGTGATGAATGGATGTGGTGTGTGGCATTGATTTAATGGCATGTAGAGGTTAAAAAGCGATCAATCACGAAGCCTCCCCTGCACGCAACCGACATCCTGCAGAAAACACACGACGGTAACACTATAATGTTGGAGTTTCTTCAGTAATGAACGGTAATTAATGTCAGTGGCTGTCAAATAGACTTTCACCAATAATGAAAAATGACAAAAATTCAAAAGCATCAACCTGCAGCAATTAGGTTTTGTATTATAAGACAGGCTGTTTAAATGAGGTGTATAATGAGGATATGTGCTGTAGTACAATAGACCTGTTTCACAGCAGGCATATTAATATGAAATAGTAGAGAAAACACAGGTGATACCAGTGATTCTAATTAAGGTTCCATTCAGGTCAAACAGAGTCAAGGTGCTGCTATTGTGCATGTTGCCTCATTGAAAAGGCTCTGCTACCCGACTATTTTATATTAATACGCCTGCTGTGAAAAGGGTCTGTTGTAATAAAACGTGGTTTACCTGCACAGTATAAAAGCAAAAAACAAACAAAAAAAGTCTGCTAAAGTATTTGATAGCTGATTGCAACACTTTATGTTATGAATTGAATTTCATAGTGGCGGCAGTGGCTCAGTTGATAGAGTGGGTTCTATGTTCCTAAGATCGCTGGTTTGAATCCCCACCTCTGCCTGGCCACACGTCAAAGTGTCCTTTAGTTTGATCCCCAGTAGAGGTGAAACGATCAACTGCAATAAAATTCTAGACAATTTTAATTTCAATGACGGTGCTTTGATCAACAATAAACACTGTCCAGCATTAACCAAAGTTGGCAATAGTCTCCTAGATGCAGGCGAAGCAACATCAGTTTGTTCTGCATCAGTGAAAACATCGACATCACAAAGGATATGATGCCATTTCAAATTGTTGAGAAGTTTTCGATATAACATTTTTGGAAAATGATTTCAGTCACTTTATTTATAGGACTAACATTTTCAGCACATTTTAACAATACCATGATTAAAAACTAAAACTGCCCGTGTCAAGCCCAGATAAACGGGGAGGATTGCGTCAGGAAGGGCATCTGGCATAAGACCAAGACAAAGAAGAAGACAAAGATATGAATTTGAATTTTGTAGAAGATAACAACTATTTTTAGTGGGAAAGTAACTAATTGCATTTGCTCAGATAATGTACTTGCACTTTTGGGGTTCTTGTACTTTAGTTGTGCATATCTACTTTATCAAATTTTGCACTACTCCACTACGATTCAGAGGGAAATGCTTAACAGCAGTTACTTGACAGGTAGAGTTACTAGTTAGTTTTCAGATTAAAGCATATAAAATATACGGAGAAAATACAACACTGTAAAATCCAATAAGTTGGGTGTACTCAAAATTATGCAAAGTTGAGATTTTAAAGTAAAAATAAGTTGTTTACTATGAGTCCAAAATACTAAAACTAATTTGTTAATTGCGAGTGCACGCTGGTTGCACTAACTGAATGGTACAAAGGATCCTCTTAAGGGCTCCTGTGAGTACACAATACTTAGACTAACCCATTTAATTGTGAGTGCACACTAGTTAGACTAACTTGTTTACTTGAGTGTGCAAAACTCATATCAACATTTTATGTATCTATAAACACACTGTACTCTTTGTTGATGGTACTGGCCAGATAACTAACTACATAATAATACTGTGAACTGAACACCCTTCATTCCCAAACCCCCGACCCAGTTTCTCATCAGATCCACACCAATGTAGTCTCTGACTGCTTTTTTCTCGTTTTGAACTTTGAATGGCGAGTTTGCAAAAAGGTGAGGAATTTACATAAAGTGTTCAAAGTCCTGGGTTGTACATTTGTATTCTTGACCACATGTTTTAGCGATTTAACGGATAAGCTAAATTATCCCTAACCAGCAAGCACATAAACCTGGCGCTGAATTGCTATAAAACAGCATAAAATTATTTACTCATTAAATCAGTGTAGCAAACACAAGAATCACAGTAACGCTACAAGAATGACCACTGCTGTTGAAACGAGGTCCAGCCGCAGTTGGGCGTGTCCAGGCGTCTTTAAGAGTAAGGTAATTAGGGGTGCAACGGATCAAAAAACTCATGGTTTGGATCGTATCACAGTTTTGAGTCACAGATCGGATCATTTTTCGTCTCAGCAAAAAAGAAAAAAGTGGTGGGATTGGGGTTAAATTATTTTAAAAATGCACTTGTCTTTAATCTTTGTCTGTAATTATCACCATAGTTATGTAATGTAATAATAATGATAATAGTAATGATAATGGTTAAAAACTTCAAACTTATACAGTGCTGTACTATGTATATACTATAGATATATTAGATCAACTACTACAACTACGCTCTGTAGTCTGGCTCAATGTCCCGCCTACAGCAGCACATCTGATTGGTTAGAAGTCATGATCAATCAGCAGACACACTGTGTCACAGACGGGGTGAGACAGAGCTGCACCGGTGAGCAGAGAGGAGCTGTGTAGAAGTTAAGACAGCTGATATCACCAAAGTTTCAATAAACATCACAGTTTTATGATCTATTTCTTTGGTGATAGCAGAGTTACATCAGTGAAAAAAGTTATGGTCTGGATTTCACTCAACGTGACGGCTTTTAAATCAGTCGCTCTTCACAGAGATGTGCTGCACACAGCAGCATCTGTCCTTTCAGCACACATCTCCGCATTGAGAGCTGAGATTGAGTATTCTAAGTTATACAAAAGTAACAGTGACAGTAAAACTATGATGCTCACATGTGGTCCACGGATCACAAGTGTGCCGAACCGTAGATGGCGATCCATACGGGACATGGATCAACTGCGAACTGCGAAAATATTCCCATGAAGTGTGGTGGAGTAGACTACAAGTAGAAAGTGACAAACACATAACACACTGAAAAAAATGATTATGGGAGGATGTAAATGTAACACTATCTAATCTATGATGTTAAAAAGAAAATCTGTTTAAAATACAAGAAATTGTGGATTTTTTCCCTTAACAATATGCATTTATGTAATCCCAGCTAATTTTCTTTCATCAACCACACAACAAACACTTTATTGTGGAATTTACTCTTTACTCACTCTCAAGTGAGTGGAGTCATGTGACTTCTTTCAAATGTGGGGTTGCTTGTCACTCACTGCGAGGTCCGCCATTTTATGCGGTGACTGTTGGACATTAACCCCTCCATTAACTCCCTGACAGAGGACGGTGTGGACTGAACTTCAAGGTAAGAATAAAGTTTGCAAAGTTGGGTGAGTTAGCTACAGTCTTATCAGTTTTCAGATCGTTGTAGAAATAAACTCAGATCAGGCCTGGACTACTACTGAACGCCCCCCGAGCCATCATATGTTTCATGGCGAGACATCAAAATTACACGGCAGGCCACGGCCTGCCAGCCGGACACAGAAGGTGGCAGGAAAATTTAATTGCATTTTTTAAATAACTATGATTTAAGAATGCAATTCGAACAAAACACATGTATATAATAAACCTGAAATAAGGATTGGCTGTATACAGAATGCATTTGAAGGTTTGAAAATAATGCCAACCACAATAATAGCAATTAATTTCAGAAATGTTTAATAACCCTGTGTTTGACAGTATTAAAAACAGCCTACCTGTGACAGCTGCTGACAAAGAGAAGAGGCCAGAGTCGGGCTGTTTAAGTCAGTGACGACAGTCTGCAGCACAGATCAACTGAAAGAATAGAAAATGTCGGTCAGTAGAGTGAAAGAATATAAAAAAACATGTCTAAGAAAGATCAGTGTGACTAATTACATTTCTTATTGTAGGAAAAACTGTTGAATGAGGCCTCATCTATGAAAAGATGTTTAGATCACAGTAGTTTGAGTTGCTGTCATTCATTACTTCCACCCCTGCTCACTATTTTCAAGTCAGTTCAGTAAAAATCAGAGTTCAAAATAAAAACTCCACTTTTCAGGTCTTCAGCAATAAACAGCAAAAAGAACTCGGTTGGTTCATGATCTCAAAATGTGGCCTGAGTAAACCCTCTTCACTGAAACACAATCACATTAGGATCTGTGGGAAAGTTTGTGGTTCAGTTTATGTTTTACCCCAAAGAGTAAATCACCTCCCGGCCAGGTTTCAGTTGTTTACTTCAGCTTTAAAGGACAACAGAATGTTTGATCATTTTGTCATTTTCTTTTCATCCATGAAGCACTTAATAATTTACTTTGATTAGCTATACCATGAGAAAAAGAAGTTTATGAATATTAAGAGAAACTTTTAATTGACCCTCATTGCCTCAAGGGCAAATGTTCAGCAGCATTAAGACAAACAGCACAGAGTTAGAACCAAACATGAAATCAATGCTGGTTATGAATAGAAAATATATAAGGGAAGCTAAAAATGTATAACTAGTCAAGTAAAATTCAAAAGTCAAGCAACATACATAAATTCAAGCTGATCATGCAGTACAGTCTAAAAGTTCAATGATAGTGAGTGAAGTTGCAGCAAATATGTATACAGTACTGTGCAAAAGTTTTAGGCAGGTGTGAAGAAATGCTGTAAAGTAAGAATGATTTCAAAAACATAAAAGTTTATTTTTAACTGATTTACAAATTGCAAAGTGAGTGAAAAGAAAAATCTAAATCTAATCTGGTTTTCAAAATAGTGTCAGTTCTTCTAGGTACACTCTCACAAAATCGAAGGATCATAGTCAGGTGTTTGATTAACTGATTATACCAAACAGGTTTTAATGATCAGCAATTTCATATGTAGGTTGAAACACAGTCATTAACTGAAATGGAAACAGCTGTGTAGGAGACTTAAAACTGGGTGAGGAGCAGCCAAACTCTGCTACCAAGGTGAGGCTGTGAAGACACTTTGATGTCACAGGTCAGACACCATGACAAGACTGAGCACAGCAACACGACACAAGGTAGTTCTACTGCATCAGCAAAGTTTCTCCCAGGCAAAGATTTCAAAGCAGACTGGGGTTTCAAGATGTGCTGTTCAAGCTCTTTTGAAGAAGCACAAAGAAACAGGCAACGTTGACGACCGTAGACGCAGAGGTCGGCCAAGGAAACTTAGTGCAGCAGATGAAAGACACTTATGCTTATTTCCCTTCCAAATCAGAAGACGTCCAGCAGTGCCATCAGCTCAGAACTTGCAGAAACCAGTGGGACCCAGGTACACCCATCTACTGTCCAGAGAAGTCTGGACAGAAGTGGTCTTCATGGAAGAATTGTGATCAAAAAGCCAAACCTCTGACATGGAAACAAGGCCAAGCGACTCAACTATGCATGAAAACAGAGGAACTATGGTGCAGAAAAATAACAGCAGGTGCTCTGGACTGAAATTTGAAATATTTGACTGTAGCAGAAGGCAGTTTGTTTGCTGAAGGGCTGGAGAGCAGTGAGATAATGAGTGTCTGCAGGCAACAGTGAAGCATGGTGGAGGTTCCTTGCAAGTTTGGGGCTGCATTTCTGTAAATGGAGTTGGGGATTTGGTCAAAATTAATGGTGACCTCAATGCTGAGAAATACAGGCAGATACTTATCCATCATGCAATACCATCAGCGAGGCATCTGATAGGCCCCAAATTTATTCTGCAGCAGGACAACGACCCCAAGCATACAGCTAATGTCATTAGGAGCTATCTTCTAAGGAGTCCTGGAAGTGATGGTATGATCCCCCACAGAGCTCTGATCTCAACATCATGGAGTCCGTCTGGGATTATAAGAAGAGACAGAAGGATCTGAGGCAGCCTACATCCACAGAACATCTGTGGTTAGTTCTCCAAGATGTTTGGAACAACCTACCTGCCGAGTTCCTTCAAAAACTGTGTGCAAGTGTATCTAGAAGAATTGATGCTTTTGAAGGAAAAGGGTGGTCACAACAAATATTGATTGAGATTTTTTCTTGTGTTGACTCACTTTGCATTTTGTAAATTGATAAAGAAAAAATAAACCATTACATTTTGTATTTTTGAACGCATTCTAACTTTACAGCATTTCTTCACACCTGCCTAAAACTTTTGCACTGTGTGTGTATGTACACACACACTTTTGCAATAATCCGTCAAAAGTGACAAGTAATTGAGGCATTATATTTTACTTTATTGTCACAAAAGGTGACGAAACCATAAACTTTAACCAGTGTTTTTAATAACTGTGCATTAAAAAATGAAAATGGAGCTAAACATGTATATAATGAACCTGAATTAAGAAAAAAATATTAAAAAGAATGCCAACCACAATAATATTAATTATTTTCAGATATGTCTCATAACCTTGTGTTTCATTGTATTAAAAACAGCCGATCTGTGACAGCTGCTGAAAGAGTCAAGAGACCTGAAAGATTCTGGAGTGAGCCGTTTGATTCCATGTTAGTGACGACAGTCGGCAGCACAGATCATCTGAAAGAATAGAAAATGTAGGTCACTAGACTAGAATGATAAGAAAACAATAGTCTAAAAAAGATGGATGTGGGTAACTACATTTAAAACTGTGGGAGAAACTCTGTTGGATGAGGCCTAAACTATGAAAAGAGGTTCAGATCGTGGTAGTTTGAGTAGTTGTCATTCATTACTTCATCTTGTTCATCATTTTGCAAAAATCACTATGATGCACTGATTGTCAGCAAAATATTTCATCATTGTTTTTATGGTGTAGCCACATTAAAACACAACTTTCCAGGTCTTCAGCAATAAACAGCAAAAAGAACTCAGTTCAGGATCTTAAAATTTGGTCCGAGTAAACCCTCTTCACTGAAACAAATCAAGTTAGGATCTGTGAGAAAGTTTTAGCGGTTCAGTTTAGTAAAGAATAAAAAGAGTAAATCAACTCGCCAACAAAGTTAAGTAGAGACCTGTGGACAGGTGTCAGTTGTTTGGTCTGTGCTCAAACAGAAAATCAAACAAAAAGTTTGTAAAAGAAGAAAATTAACGGAAAAAAAGAGGAAATGAAGACCTGGCGTTCACCAACTCACCTGCTGTGAAAGGAGATTATTGATCGGCTGCTTCCGGAGATATTTGGTCTTTTCAGAGACTCACGTGGCGTTTTTTCCACGCCGTCTTTCAGACGCCGTCGCTTCTTCTTCTTCTTTGGTTTAAATGGCAGGCTACAAACCAACGTTAAGGTGCATGCCGCCACCTACTGTATCGAAGTGTGTAACATCATGACTTCATATTGGGTTCATTTCAAGAGTCAAAAAATGTTCTGGACATTAAACCTGTTTCATAGATGTACTTAAGTAAAGTCCTCTGGTTCTGTCCTAAGTCTAGGAGCCCTTTAGTGCTCCATTCCCTTCCCATTTTGACCACACTGTCCTTCAGCCTTTACCTTTCTGTGATGAATTTCCTACATCTGAACAGAACATGTTCAATAGTTTCCCTACATCCACAAGTTTCACATTTATCTGATTCTACCTTTTTCATGATAAACAATTTACTATTTAATCCTGTACGTCCTAGTCTAATCCTAGAGTAAGTGACATCATCTTTCCTACATTTCCCTCTCAGCCTTTTAACTCTGACAGACTTTTGAATTTTGTAATAGTCCCTACCCTTTGTGTCATTGTTCCATATTTCCTGCCATTCTGACGCCATCACTTCCCTTTTATCTCTGTTATAAATGAAGAGTCGGGCAGACTACTCAAAAAACGGTCAGTGATTGGTTGTCAGGATGGACAGGTGACAGGGGTGTGGGCTTCATTCATTTTTCATTTTTTCTTTTTCTGTGGACAGTACATATTATGAAAAATTACAATAAATATACCCGAGTTAGTCAAAAGGTTAGTTTTTATTGACCAGATGTAAAGTTGGCAACCTAAAATCAATATGTGAATAAAGAAAGAAGTAAATGAATGAAAGAAATCTGCCTGATAATCTGGGACAGGTCACTTTGAAATGTGGACGCTGCTTAAAAAGGCCTTTGTGTCACATCTCAAACTCAATATCATCGACTTTACAGTGGCATTATGAAGAAATGAAAAGAAAAGAAAACTGATTAAGAAAATGTTTATTTATAGTATAGTACATTTCTTTATAAATAATTTACATAAAGCAAGCATCAGATATCACATATCTGAGTTTCTTTATATATTTTTTTAAAATTTTAGTAATATTTTCTTTTTCTTTATGTCATTATTTTTTTTTATCATTCTGTTGTATTATTTTATTCTTTGTTGTTCTTTTTCACTTGTAAATCTTTTATTTTCATATTTTAGTGGCCAGTTAATAAACAAGCATTAATAATAACTTTATTTACCAGAAAAAAAATAAGTAAACATTAAAAGGCCCATAACTAGTTCTGAACTAAAACACTGTATTAAACTGTTTGAATTCAAAATGACTTGCACAGTTTTGGTTTAATTTTACAATATTCTTATTTAGCTTGTTCTGGATCATTAGATGGAGGATTCGAGCTGCTCCAGGACTTCAAAGAGGCAGGTTTAACTTGAGCTCACTGCTGTTTGTGAGGGAACATGGACTGTTTGAAATATCTAAATCAGAGGAGGACAAACTTTTTCCTTTCAAGAGTCAAAACTGAAACTTACTGTTGGGCCATGAGCCAAAAGCACACACCTAATGTGTTGTACAGATACAAAATGATACTAAGATCTAAGTTCCATTAACTTCCTGTGCAAAAAGTCGCTCTATCTGCTCAGAATATGATAAATAATTAATAATAAAGGATCCTATTTAAAGAGTTTTTTATATTATTTTGGGGGCTTTTGCCTCTATTGAACAAGTCAGGTGAAGGTAGACTGGAAAGGTGAGACAACAGACAAAAATAAAACAGCATAAATAACAGTTTATATATTCATTCTTAATTAAAGCTAGAAACATCTGGTGGGCTGAATCAAACATTATGCTGGGCCAACTTTGGTCCGGGTGCCCCAGTTTGGGCAGCCCTGATTTAAATAAAGACTAACAGGCTCTACAGAGGCCAGATGAGGCTGTTTCTTACTTTTATTAACTGGATGGTTTGAGACAATTTGTTTCAGAGGCATTTTTCATTCTCACTTATGTAAAGTGCATCTAATTTGTGAGATACTTAAGAACAAGAGTAAAGTACTTAGTTACATTTCACCACTGAAAACAGCATAACATCTAAGTACTTGGTTTGTTTAAGTGAACCAAACTCAAACACAATGAGTTTGGCAGCTTTTTTCGATCTCAAAGTACATGTAATGTTCATAACAAGTTGATAAAAACTGAGTTAGGTGAACTCAGTATTTGTAATTAAACTTGATGTTAGCATTTACAGTGAAGGTATTGTAGATGCCAAATCACTGGTTCCTAATCTTTCTGCCTTGTGGTCCCTTACAAAGGTCAGCCACTGCTCCCAGATTGTTTCTTTTATATGACTGGTCAAGACCCAGAGAGGTAAAAGGATCCAATATAATATTAGAGAAAAGTCCAAAAGACTGAATGGAATCACTTTTTTCATTTTCTTTTAATTTCATGAATTTGTTTATAAGGACAAAATGCATGAATCAACATTTCTGTAAATGTGCCAGTGTTAGCCACCTGGATAACTTTCAACTGCTTTCCTTTGGTGAGATGCTTTAAAATCTATAAAATGATCAGCTTTACGCAACAAAAATAAACAGCAACAACACACAGCTAAGCAATACTGACCACAGCTGTCTTTTGATACATGTAGACATGCAGATCATGCCTCATTATTCCGATATTTATCATAACCCACAAATTTATCAAGTGGCTTTTTGGAGGAGCTCAGGTTGGGAACTACTGTACTGAACTAGTTAACTGTATATCAAGTAGTTCAAACCAAGTCCCCCACAACCGCAACAGTAAAATGCTACTAAAACATGATTCCATTATTAATCTAATAATGACAATATATAAATGCTAAATATTATGATACATCAGTCATCAGTCATACAAGCCATTTTCCTACAGAGTGAGTACTTCTACTTTAAACAAATTTAAGTATATTTTGCTGTACTTCAACTTAAGTAGGATTTTGAATGCAGGACTTGTAATGGAGTGTTTTCACTAAAGTCAAAGTATTTCCATGTGTTATTCAGCAAAATCATAGAACAAATTGTCATAATTTTATACCTATGGGTCTTTTTATTGTGCATGTTGTTAAATGGACATTTTCTATGCTTTTTTGTGGTTTTATTCCCAGCAGACAGCCTATTTACTCCATATGATCAGTCCTGTTGACACTGTTGCATCCTGCCATCTGCTGGCTGACAACATGTAATGCAGTTTTCAGCAGACTGATCATGTTGGATCACGCAGGAGCAGCAGAGAGCAGTGTTTCTCTGCTTTACTTTGGAAGGCACTGGTGGTCGACAATGGATATTCCACATTTTCCCCCAGAGTCTCATCTGCATATGGTTACTGCATGAAAAAGTCTGACAGTATTACAGCTTGGAGTTCAGCAGGGCCAGAATGTGGTGTGATGCGTCAAATAAAACACCCAGAGCTCAACTCTTTAACCCAGTTTGTGACAAATCCCAGGTTGAAGCATTGAGTGAATGTCAGCTCATCAAGTCCCTAATGGACTGAGTTTAGTTTTCAACAACTGCCAAGTCTGTAGGTCTTCAGACGGATGCCTGTTAACAAAGAAGCAGCTTCATGGCGTGCCAAATGTCTGCCTCTCACCATCCAACTCCTGAGTCTCTCTGTTCCAACAATGCGGTGAATGTCCGGCAGCTCTCACTGTGAGACAGACGGAGCAGATAACCAGAGAATGCCGCGACTGCCTCTGAGCACCAGATCAGACTCGATGATAAGACTGAGCCGGATTCCACATCTGAAAAGTCAGTTGAATGATGTTAGCGATGCCATGGCTGGGCTTTCTGTCATGTGATCTGCCACTGTGGAGATAATGCCCCACAGAAATGCATGTCCGTTGTGTTGTGGAGAATGGTGCACAGAAATGTCGGATGGGTCGACCTTTGTTGTGGGCAGTTTTGAATTTCCAGAGTGTGGATCAGCTTGTTGGTTTTGAGCCAGTTTCTGATTCAGAGGCGGAGGTGGATGGATTTGAAGTGATGTGGTGATGATACAGATATCATTCGAACAGCCACTGTGGGGGAGGCTGACCCTGAATATTGGTGTCCTCTATTCAGGACCGTCAAACTCCCACCACAGCTCTCCTCGTCTGCTCTGCTGCTCCTCTGCAGGGATCAGATAAGCAAAGGGAACAGAGCTGAGTCTATGGGGAAGATTGAAAGGGGGGACAACAGAGTTCTGTAAAAGCCCAGATGTCATCTGATGCCTGGAATGTCCTGTGATGATGGTTTCCAAAAACCATCTGACCTATTGTCTGCCTTGTCCTGAAACAAACCCATGCTAGTATGAAAAGGTGTCTCCAGACGTGTTCTCATCTCCACGTTACAATATGTCATCAGGGTTACATCAAGCAGATGACGTTCTCTTTATGGAATTGTGACATATACAGTGCATGGAGAGCATATTCATAGGGTATGTAACAAGAGTACATAGTGCACATTTGTGAAGTTACAGTCACCGAGTCACTCTGATCTCTTTTTATCCATAATGTATGCGAGTAAAAACAAGAATACAACATGTTTTGCATCACTGCTGCTTCTGCTTTTTTGCTCATTATGTTTTAACTTACATGAATTATTAAGCATCTGAGCTGGTCTGTAAGTTCAACATTTATTCATTGTTATTTTCCAGTTTGTTATGGCATTCTCTACTTGAAGGTGCCCCGTGTAGTGTAGCATCGATCCATAGTAGAACACAATAGAGTAGCACATATTAATCTTGAAAAACTATCAACTGCCTGCAGCCTTCATAGGACTGGCGGCCTTCACCAGCCAATCCAGTGACATTTTGTTTGTTGAATTTAATTAAAATTTCATATATTTGGTGGCAAAATAGAGACTCTAACACAGATGTGCCACGGAGCACTGGTTCACAGTCTTTATTTTTGCCTTTTATCCATGAATATGGAATCATGAGTCATGTCTTCAGAGCAGATGCTGGGAGCAGTTCAGGTGAAGATGGTTATTTGGAATAGGCCTGAAGAAAAAAAAAGAAAAGATTAGAAAAAAATCTGAAAATTATTTCATGACATCTTATGGCTTCAGTATTCGTACAAATGTTCGTCAGATTGTTTAAAAGCATCTCAAATTGCATTTCCCAGGGGCAGACTGGTAGTGTCTGAGGGGCAGGGGCAATAGAAAGGGCACCAGATGTATGAAGTGGGGCATCAGGGTGCCAAGGTTAGGAGGCACGGATGGTGAAAGAGTTTCAGACCCTGGTTATATTAAAACTGTTTTATCATGTGACTTAAAACAGTGGTTTTCAAACTGGGTCAGGGGACCAACGGGGATCCTTGAGTTGTTTGTTGGTTTAATTTTATTGGAACAAGGGCTGCAATTTATAGTCTTCTTTGTTTGATCATTGATTGTCTATGAAAACTTTATCACGTTCAAAACTAAAGAAATAATCAGAGGGGATTGCTTCAGAGAAGATCCTCTGGGGGGCCATGGTCTAATGTGCATCTATTAATCCTTGATACAAAGAAGGTTTTTGTTGTTGCATGTGCACAAAGAAAATAATAAATCTCCTTCAATTATTTCAGTGGTTGGCACACCTACCAGCAGGTGACAGACGGGTGTCCTCACAGAGCGGGTCCCACTCCACTGCTTGGACATTTCTGGATTAGCTGGGAGTTAGCTGATTCAGGTGGAGCCATCACACTGACCTCCACAGCAGCTCTTCAGAAACCTCACAGAGTTCATGTTTTATACAGTCTATGATTCATTCCTTCATTACCTTTACGTCCCTAAATGCAACATGACTTCCTTCAAGGAGAGACTGACATAAAGTGTGTGCCAGACTCATTGCGCCTCACCTCTCTTTGTGACGGCAGGCTTTTCACCTTGCCATCAAGTGTGATTATTTGGAACATGTTTTAACATTTGTTCCACATGTAGAGCATACTCAAGACTTTGATTCTCCTGATGACCCCTGGTCGAGGTCCCAACCCTTGTTGGTGAACCACTGCTCTGGAGACTAAAAGTGTCTTACGTCCACTCAAATTTCTTTACATTCATTTCCCCAAGGTATTTCAGTTATGCTGAATATATCATCACCTTTTAGTGTAGGTCTGTATATGTGCATTTTGTACATAATAACATATCTAAGCTGGCCATAAAGATATTTTGAGCAGTGTAAAGATGTCAGTTGATGTTGTACTCCATGTGTAGTCCCTCTTCTTCTCTTCTCTTCTCCTCTCCTCTCCTCTTCTCCCCTCTGCCACTCTGCTTCTCATGGCCTAGATTGTTGTAGGAGAATGTGACTCACTCTTGGGCTGATCAGGGGTCAGCTCCGCCATCGGGTTTTTATGAGGTGAAGAAACCCCAATGGGCTCGGCCGAAGCACACTTCTCTGACCTGACAGCAGCCTGTTTCCTTCAGGTGCTGTGAGCCAGGCTGCCTTCACGTGCTCCCATCACACATTCCTCGTGACTCATTATGGGATGGAAACAATACTGCTGACTCAGGGATCTTGACAGATGGAAACATGGAGATTCAGTCAATAGGTGAACACAGAGTAACAATCGTAGGCCGTAAATGATGCTCCACAGTGTCCTCATTTAGGCATAAAAGGACAGTAAGATTGGTGTTAAATTACAAGTGTCTAACTCAGGCTTCAGTTTCAGACACTCAAAGGGCATCTAGTATTTTCTATCCTCTTTAAGTGACTTACAGTGAGACTTAGATCAACAGTTACGGCATTTCTGCTCATCATGTTGTCTTAAGTCACATGACTGGGTGACTCTGACTGAGAAAATGAGGTGCATCACTTTCTTTAAAGTCCTGAGAAATTAAATGTATCACTTCCTTTTCTTTAGATTTACTTTTACAGTTATGACTCTTTCTTTCTTTTCTTTTTTAAACTCAGAATACAAAGGCAACACTACTGTAACTTCTGTGTAAAAAATGCTGCAAGTGCAATAAAATCCTCCAAGGCCTATTGGGCAAATAAAACGTCATCTACTGTCGGTAACAAGCACTATGACTAAGACTAAGACTAGGATTCAGACTAAATGCTAACATTAAATGTTGTTCAGCTAATGCACCATTAAAGATTAGCTTGTTGTATACAGTGATAGCTGTTTTCCAGCAGTTATATTATAGTCCTCATGCTGAACAGGAAAGAGCTGTAAAACTAGAAAATATATTTTTAGATTTTATGTATACCTATGTTTTAAAGACAATGTGAGTTCAGGCACATGTAACCGTGACACTGACCATGCAAGGAAGGTTTACATTTCCAGTTTTATTCCAGAGGATATCTTATGTTTAAAATCTGTTTGGAATTGTTTAAGTCCTGGACTAATATGAATGTGAGCTTCTTCAACAGGTTAACATCACCTGCACTTTAGCTAACATCAGCTAGGTAGTGTTTATCTGGGCTAGTATGACATCAACACACTACAAGAAAGAATATTAGCTAATATTTTCGACCTGACAAACATTATCACGTCAGTGTTATTTAAAAGGTGACTCTATCTGCATTTTCTTCTGGGTTTATCCAATGGAAACACCCACCCAGGTGCTCCTAGCGTTAGCATTAGCCTACAGTGCTGATAGCCTCCTCCTTCATAATATGTGCAGGTAGTGTCATCATTCAAATAACAATATTAGGTCATGTTGGAAAATGGTTTTAGAAGGACAAAACCGGATGCTAAAACATATATAGACCTACTTGGACCTAAAATTGAATATTTGGATTTTAATACATACCATCATTAAAGGATTTACACCTGTGCATTTCCTACTATGACATGTCAAAGTCTTCCACGAAAAAGGTTCAACTTATAATAGTATAAGTTATAGAAATGAGATTTGTGTGAAAAATAAAATAATATGTAGTGTTCTTTCTCACTGAACAGTTGAAAATGTGAGACAACGTGTTTGTAAGTGATTTTCCAAAGGCAGGCTCTGCTTCTGGTGAACTTGTTGAGAAATTAGTATTGATTAAGAACCTTATCAGTCTCTCAAAGGTATATACTCTGATTATCCAGCACTATTCAACACTTAAAATCTGAGTCAGTGAACCTTTAAATGCTGATCAAGTTTCACTCGTATTAACCACTGGGGATTGGGAACTCGTATAATCAATACCTATTAGGCTCAGAGAAAGAAACTGATGGAAACAGAGCAAATCTCCTCCTGTGTCCTTTCACTGGACGTGTTTAACCTTCAAAGAGTGTCATAACAAACACAAATGCAGTGTGTATGTTTTATACAAATGTGCATACATATGTCTTTAACAGGTACAACTTTATTCCAAGGATCCAGAGGGTTCTGGGCAGAACATGGAAAACATCCAGTATCAAGCCAATCACAATGAAGGGGGGGAGCATTCCATTCTTATAAAATATAGAGCTTTAATTTATTAGTCAGCAACAACAATGGAAAGGGAAGATAGAGTAATTTACACAAGTCATTACAATAACATCACCTCTGTGCATTTAGTTGTTTTCTTTTTTCCATAAAGTCTGATGATGCAAAAATACAAAACAATCAAAAACACTCAAAAACTACAGACACATTTTTTTTAAAAATACCAACAAATTGTACAACCTTTCTTTGCATTATTTTGCTGTGTCACCCCTGGTCTCATTTGAAGGAGACGATCAGGAGCTGCGATTGATTGTGGGAATGCAGACAGACATCCCAAATTGAGGAGCAGGTACAGATACCCCCTGTATGAATTATGGATGCATCTTCCCAGACGACTTTTACACAGCCTGATTGCAAGGTGTGTTAAATGCCTTGAAAATTAATTTGCACCTTGTTCAGATATTTTTTTTTTCTGGTCATATATTTTTAAACATGAAAACGCCATTAATTTTACTTTCTGCAGAAGTGTTTTAATAGCATGACGTACTAGTGGTGAGCATAAAAATTCTAATCAATAGAACTATCACTCATCTTTTAATAACAGCCCTCTCATCAAATTTCAACTGTCTTTGTCTACATAATTAAAATGCCATTGTGTAATTTTTAAATGATACTTTCTCATATAATGTGCTATCCAAGCACAGACCAAGATAATTTCACTTAATACTCTGAGAAAATTGATATCTATGTCAATGAAAAGATGCATTATGCTTTATACAGGGTATATCTGTGATGAGATAACATCTTTAAAGCATTTGTTTTCCACATTTTCCTGTACTGAGAATGTCCCTCAGAGACCATACTGTACACCCCTAGAGATGAAAAACAGAAAGAAAAAAAAAAAAACAACCACACAGTATCTTATCAGAATTACAGTACAAATACAGGTTCATGCACACAATGAAAGCCAGCTTCCCAATATTTTGGTTAGTGTCACAACATTGTTACAATGCTCTGTTGTGTATACGGGCAATTATTTTTTTTCCACATATGAATGTCAAAGGAAGAAGAGAACAAAAGATGTCTTGCTCAGAGCTAACCACTGCTGCCTGATCTGGGCACCTCTTTCATCTTAAATTGGATTTGTTTATTTGAAATAAGTCATCTGTATCTAGCCCGAGTGTGCTTGTTTCATTTGGCCCCAGCCAATGTCCCTTGAAAGTAAAAGAATAATGCCCTTTGTGCAGAACCTTGACCCTTTATTGCACCTCAGTCTCAGTTCAAAGGATGTTTGCATTTGAAAAGAACCCAACAATTACATATATTTCCTAATAGATTTCAGAAAAAACTGATCCGATGCCTGTTTTTTTCAGGTATGTATCTTTTTTAAACTTGAGTTCATGGCCAGAAGAAGCTGCAGGTCACTCGTAAGTGCAACTGCCTGTTCTTGAGTCCCGTCCCTTTTTTCTCTGTGCTCCAATAACAATTGAATATGCTTGGTACCTGGCGAAACATTTGGTCAACTTTCTCAGCGTATGTAAGTATAGGCAACAGGAAAGGAGAAAGTTGACTGAGGTTCTGCTGGGTACAAAGCTTGCTTAACATTACTGGAGCACAGAGCAAAAATGGGCGGGACATAGGAGCGGTCAGTTGGGATTTATATAATCATAATCAGTATCTGGGCTGAAAAGTAGCAGAGATGCTGCATCATTTTACAATCAGTCCTCCCACCAGGAAGGCAATAGAAGAAAAGAACAAAATAAAGGCCCAATTACACCAGTGAAAACATTTGAACAGTCATCCAAACATCTGGGTTCCCATGGAGAAAGGATCGTTCCCCACAATAACTGGGACCATATGTCGATGGTCCCCTTGCAATATCAAGTCTCTGTCCACATGCAGGCACGAGGAGGTCGCACCACAGGCGTTCCTGGAGTGTCCAGAAATAAAAGAGTCCTGGCGTTGAGTCAAAGCAAGCACGAAACAACAGAGATCCCATCACCCCTTATCAACATCTCATTTCCCCATTATAGAGAGCTCCTCGGAGCTCGCTCCTAACAGCTTACATGCCTGATACACATTCCAAACAGTTGCCGAGGTCATATGATGCTGACAAATGAGTTTTGTAATGACAGTAACAGCAACAATAAAATTAACAACATCAATAATAACAATAATATTTGCCCCAAAGGTACCTATACACAAAGAGCATGTTTTTTTTCTATAAGTACAAAGAAATCCACAGAATGATACTATATACAACCTACAATAAATACTGTGTATCATATATCTTACTGTTTGAGAGGATGTATGTGGGGTTTTGTTTGTAAGCCTAATTTTTCTCAGTTTGCTTTTTTTCCGGTTTGTGGATTTTTTTCACGTTGCTACTCTCAATGAGTCTCTCCCAGTTTTCACAGGGTGGGGTGGGGGGTGGTTGAGGGTGTTTCAGACACAAAGCTGGGCTCCTCATGTCTCTACCTCCTCCTGCTCCTCTTTCTCCTCCCCCTCCCCATGATGCCGGCGGTTGCGGGGCTTCTTTTGCTCCTTGAGCTCCTTCAGGTCTTTAGCCTTGAGGGCACCCAGCAGCGGGTCTCCAAACTGCCAGTAGTCCTGGCAGTACTGATTGATCAGGGTCATCTCTGGTTGGCTCAGGATGGTCAGCAGGTCCTTGTATTGGCCCGCGCTGGGGGTCCACTGGGTACTGCTGGAGTGAAGGGAAGACGGCACCAGTCCTCCGGCGCCCTCCACCAGCACGTTGTTGACGGCCCGGCTTGACAGCACCACCAACTGCAGCTTGACCAGCGAGTGTTTGAAGTTCTTCTCTGTGGCCGTGCACTGGTACATCCCAGAGTCAGAGGGCTGCAGAGACCTCAGGAGGAGACCTTGTTCTGTCTTCAAAATCCGACCATCACTACGCATCTGCAGAGACAGAGTGAAAATAGCTCATAAAAGGGTTGGGGTTGGGTGACTAGACAAATATCAGCTATTAGTGATTGGTTGGGTCCATCAACAGTTGTTTTTTTTTTTTTTTGTGGGGGGGGGGGGGGGGGGGGGTGTTTGCTAATTTAATGGTCTTCCACAAGTGAGAGCTGCTGCTCAGGGACAGATTTAAATTAGCGATGCACTGCACTCCCACTGTGCCGAAGAACAAGTGAGAGGACAAAAGAGTGTAGAACTACAACAATTTTGCAATGAATTATGGGGTTTATTTCAACCTAAACAGAGTTGGTGATTGTTGGAACAGTGGAAAGACTAACCAAGGTAGTTCTGGTAAGTTTTATTTTGTATTTCTGTCTAGTTTTGTTATTTTGAAAATGGTTACAATATGCTGCTTTGGGACCTGTGAATGCTACATCTTCTTCTTAAGTTAGCTAGTGTTACCAAAACACATTATTCTCACAGCTAATTTACATCAAGCATTAGCTAGCTAGTTACATCTAATAACTAAAGTTAGCAAACACTAGACAACAAGCTGGATAATCTATCAATCTGGCTAGTTACATCTCATAGCTAATGTTAACAAAAAGCTAGTTAACCAGCCGGCTAATCTAGACCAATTGTTACCTAGCATTTTGCTAACATTAGCTAACCTAAGATGTGGCTAAGATGTGTCACATTTGCAAGGCCCCCAGCAAAATCTTCTGACCATCTTCAAAATGGTTATTTGGTGAACAATGTTGAAACATTGGTGTGAATGAACCTGGCTGAATGAATATCCCAAACTATCTACACCTCCATATTTTTAGCCTGTAGTGCACCTGTTTACACTTTGGCAAATCAGTCTTATGGAAAGTCTTGATGTTTTCACTTCCAGCAGTTCCTGTTGACACTGTACAGACAACAATCACCTGGATTGCTCTGACACTGAAGAGAAAGTCTAAATCTGATTACTATAAACCAAGATCCACGGTTATATAAAGCCTCTTTTTCTTTGTCTTTTAAACAGATTTACAGATATCAATCCTTAGTGTGTGTGTGTACGATGTCTCTGGGTTTCAAGGTTAGGTTATGTCATTGAGAAGTGTGACATTTTATGGAAAATCGCATCAGCTGACAAGGTGATGAGCTGTAACGAATATTCCTGTGAAAATGTGATTGCTGTTTGTATCTGCTCCTATCCAAATAATGTATTTCTGCTAATTTATACCCCAACTGTCTTGGCCATTATGCTAGACTGGCATCCTTAAAAAAAAATCGATCAATTCAAATGTAATCAAATAGTAACTCTAGGTTTAAGTATTAATCCATCTCTTTCTGTACGTACACCCCCAGGAATCTGATTAGGTGATGACAGGTTTTTAACTCAGAATCAGATGTGCGAGGCAGCAGCAAAGTCGGCTCTGCCTGTGGGAGTACAGACCATCCAACAGCGTAGTCAATAAAAGAGGAGGCAGCGACACTACATAGCTTCACAATAAAACTTTAACTAGTGCCTCAGGGTTATATATCATAGCAGAGGGCTTTTTCACAGCTCCCCTTTATGTGTCCTTCCCCTGGGCCCGGGGACAGGCAGAGGTCTGTGTGGGAAATCAGGCAACGTTCAATCACTTAATCGTGTTAACAGATAATTGGAAAAGAATTACACTGGGGTCATTTTTCAGATGTGTCAAACTGCATATGAATCTCCATCTCTCCATGACAACAAAGTAACAAAATGAAATGAAGTACTGTGGTTGTAATGTGGCCCCCACCCCCATATGGATATGTCCAAAAGGAAATTTTTTATGTTCATCTGTGGAAATGCTCATCTGACACTAAACCATGTCAGTAAAAATTGAGCCAATTGTCGTTTTTCCAAGCAGCTAAATTGAGATGTAACAGGCGTTACAAATACAGCCCAACTGATATTATCAGCCTGATACTGGCCTGTCATAGCAATATTGATCCATATTGGTATCAGTATATATGTTGTCCAATATGCAGCGACATCAAAACTTTTTTTAATCGCAGAATCTAGCTCCATAAGCAGCATTATTGACAATACGTTATATTATTAAACTGTAAAATATGCCACCACCATTACATGTATTTATCACAAGTGTTTGATAACCAAATTTCAGGGATGATTGCAAAAATGTGTTTATGCATATATTGTATATTCTGGATAGAGTTGGGTATGGTTCAAATACTTTTATGACAATATTAACCATAATTTGGTGCAAAAAATATGACATGAAAAACTGTGTAAAGATTCAACAATTATTTATCATGACTTTCTTGTAGAGGCAACACGTTAAATTGTTCCATGAGTTATTGCAGTTAGCTGCATTTAACCACTCAGGTTTAGTACCAGTTTGATATAAAGGCTGATATATAGATTTTTTTACTCCCTAATATTTGTATTGGCATCGTCCCCAAAAAAATTAAAGTATTGGTCGGGCTCTAGTTACTAAAGATACTAATTAAAATCCTGTTCCATTTAGTGTAGTACAACCTTTCCAGTGAGCCAGCCTGCACAATAGCAGAACCCTGACTCTGTTTGACCTGAATATAATTGAACCTTACTTAGTATCATTGTCAACACCTGTCTACCAAAGTGGCTGCTGTGAAAAAGGTCTATTCACTATTTCAGGAAGTTAATATTGTACTTTCTTATTTGGTGAGTAAACTACCCACAAATACAAGCAGCATCTTTGAGAAACACGCTGTGTGGTGGCTCACCTCTTTCCTGCGGTCGCTGTTATCTCTCTGCAGATGCCATTTGATGACAGCATGCGGAGAGCGGGCCTGACACTCCAAGAAGGTACTGCTTCCCTCCACCCCGTACTGCACCATCTCCAGAGTGTTCTTATTGGCTGCAGGGCAGAGGGAGAGATGGATTACCATGGCAACCAAAACACTCCTCACCATGAACTCCTTGCAACCAAAATCTCAGTTGTGGCAAATCAAAGTCCTTTAAGAGATTCAGCTTGCACAGATTACCATAAAGCTGCCAGAATGCAGTAATTAGAGCCTGTAACAATGAAAAACATGAGCTGTTTGGAGTGGCAATAATGAGACATGTCATTATTTTCAACCTTCTGAATTTATTAATAAACAAACAGAAACAGAAAAAGAAAACTCAGGAGGTTGAGGAACAGGCGTCTCACCGTTAGAGTTAAAGCCTCTGCATTGACGAATGGGGTTCCCGTACTTGACGTCCTGCCTCCGGCTCCGTCTAAATGGGTCAGACCAGTGTTGCCGAATAAGGAGAGAAAAAAAGCATAAAGCAACCGCAAGCCATTCAAAGCCATTCAACAATACATAAAGCCATTAGACTGGGCTGTACTGACAAAGATTAATGTAATCTAAGATTAGGTCTAACCAGCCATTCAGGTGTAGCAAAGCTAAGTTTAAAATAAGTAAATCCAGATTTTAAAGTAAGCAGAGCTCTGTTGCACAATTAAAAACTAATCTCCATTAAGTAAATCCAAGTTTGTTAAAATTAGATTATTAATCAGTTAATCAGTATAGAGATGCTTTCTTACCCAAATTAAAAAGCTGCTGGTGTTAATGTTCGTCTACTCTTTTGTCACATTGTTTGCTAGCTAGCTAAAAAGTCAACAAAAACAATACATTGTTTGTTAGCTAGCTAAGAAAATGCTTACATAACATTATGTTGTTTTTGAGTTAACTAAGAAGCTGGCTAAAAAGTCAACAAAGTGTTACATTGTTTACTAGCTAGCTAAAAAGTTAACAAAAAGTTACATTGTTTGTTAGCTAGCCAGTAATATGGCAAAAAAACAATTAAAGAACGAACAACAGCACAATAATGAAAATAGTGAAAGAAAGAAAGAAAGAAAGATATAAAAGTCAACAGGGTTGAGTTTGTCCCTTATTTTTCCTCAAGGTAGTTTGATTATTCTATCTTAAAAAGCAGCCATTTTAAAAGTTAAAGCTCCTCATGTGTAAGTTTAAGTTAATACTGGATCAAACTACTTAAAATGGAGTTTAAAGGTTTGGTGCAACAGAATTGAATTTAATGAAGGTTTGCAGTAAAAGCTAAACTGAGGTCCTTGTCAGTGCAATCACAGCCCAGCCTTTAAGTATCAAATTTAACAACACAAACCACAAACCACCACCTCATTATGTTATTGTGTCACTGTATTACAGGGATCATTTACCGGTTAAACTTATAATACTACAAGTATATGATTTATTAGTAGAAGGTTAACCACAGTTTCCCCAAAGACTATGATAAATACATACTATTAACACAGATTACAATGCCATTAAACAGCCATTCAGCCATCCAGGCAGTCTAATTTGAGCATCAGTCAACACACCAGTTGTGTCAGTCAGTTAGTTATGAAGTTAGTGTGGCTCATGCTAACACTGCTGTTGGTGCTCACCTCTTCTGCGAGGCAGAGTAACGGGAGCAGGACTTGCCATCCCAGGCACAGTAGGGGTCTCTGGCCAGACAGCAGTCGGCACAGGCCTCACCGTACACATCGCACCGGTGAAGAGCCAACTGGGTCAGCCCGACCACAGACGACACATACAGCTGTTGCTGTTGAGAGAAGAGAGTGAAAAATGGTGTTATACACAACACTGGAAAGCACTTTGATACTGAAATAAGGGAAAGATCCTGAGATTGTTTAGGACAGTTGCACTGAGCAGAGAAAAATACATGGAGGCGAATGATGCCCATTACTGAAATTTCAGTGAGACAAGTTCAAGTTTTTAACAAATTCAGAAAGAAAATTCAGGTGTCTAATATTCAAAACTCTAGCCAAATTGCTATAATTCAATAAGCTCAATTTGGCTCAATAATAAACAGACGGTTGCTCCAATATAGACTTAAAATTTGACAAATGCAATGACAGTGCCATTAGTGACCGGGTGCAAATTTGACATTTTCAGCATGTAGGTTGCTAGCTCAGAGGTCACTGTTGTTTCCTGTAGAGATGGAGGACTTTTAAAATGCAGATAGCGATATGGCAAATGGCAGCTGAAACAGGCGTCCAATGGCAGGTTTATACCCACAGTCTAAATCTGGTAAATCAGACTAGAAACCTGATTACTAAACTTAAGTTGACTAAATCAAAAAAGACTTGCAACTGGACTTGGACTATAGCACCAGTGACTCGTGACTTTATTTGGACTTGAGCTTTTTGGCTTGAAAATACTTGAGACCTTCCCACCAACCCAAAATTTAGGACTTGGGACTTTCTTATCTGGACTTGAGACTCAAGCAAAACAATGACTTGGTCCCACCACTGCTTATTAGATTCAAATCGTTATGGCCATTATTTGCCTCCATGCAAAGACTTTACAAACCCGAATGGCTGTAATGAGATATGTGTAAAATCTAGTCCTGCACTGTGCTGAAACAGCAGCTGGATCATCTGGGAGAACATTGAGCTCATCTCTCTCAGGTTGCCATCATAATTTTATGATCAGCTGTTTGAAACTCGTCAGTCTGGCAGGCTGCGTGTAATACAAACTCTCTGTCTGTGCAATGATGTCATGCCATGTAGAGGAGGCCAAGCATTTTAATCACACCGAAAGACAAAACTAAACCTTCAGTGTCTTTTCCATATTTCCCCCTTCATTGTCTCCCTCAGCCTTACAGCTATTCTACGAATCACGAAAGGGAGCAACAGTGAACCACAGCTGTGTTCATGTAGCTTATGACCTTTCCAAATTGCATTAATGTCAATGCTTTTCTTTAGAAGACGGTTTCTTTTCTCTTCATGTGAGCAAAGGTCAAGAAACAGAGACATGCTTACTCTTTTTGATGAGATCTTCATGGTTGTAATCGGAGTAGGGACCTTGATGGAGAGAATAATTTATTGTGAGTACAGTGTTTTTACTGCTGATGAAAAATATATGTGCAGATAAACTGGAAAAAGAAGATAAGCAGGGACAAGAATTAGAACAAAGATTAGAGTGCAAAGAAGGTAAGATGACGTACAGTATAGTATTAGTATTTCTTGTGGGAGGAGCTTAGGTGGAGGCTAAACCATTAGCTAACACTTGCTATAAAGTTTTGTTGGCTTATTTCCTAACAGTTGCTGAGGACAATACAAGCTCCTCTGAATATTTATGATCGCTCACCCTTCAGTACAGAGAATGTTGCTTGAAAAAGTTCACATTAACCAAAGGGACCAGACTGGCACGACCCCTGCATGCTCATGATCTCAAATGGGTGTATATATCAGCGAGTCCACTGTTTTGTTTTGTTTTTTTGTTTTTTGGCTTGTTTATGTGACCTCCATGTTTGCCTCCAGTTTATCCTTTGTTGTGATACTGTGACATAATCATGATGTTGGCACTAAAAGGGTCTATATTAGAAGAGAGAAGAATAGAGAACAAGAGTGAATTATAGCTCACCTTGAAAACCTCTACCTCCTCCAGGACCAGCTCCTCAGTCTGCAGGTCATCTCTGGGCAGAACGATGACTTTCTGAACCGTTCCTTTGTCTGTGGACCACAATGCACACCTGTCAGCTACATACCTGCAACCTCACACCCCTCCGCCTGTCAACAGCCCCTTGGATTCTCATTTTATTCTCTCAGCAGCTTCCAAACAGGGATAATCCTCCTATCAACAGGCTCCACTGTACTCCTCACCTCTGTTACGTAGTTTCCCTTTGGTTTAACCTTTACGCAATGACGTGAAGATCCGTTCCACTTAGTGTACCCACCGTGACAAACCCCTTCTGTCATCCTCTAGCCCTGACTTATTCATCTGGATACCATACGACATTCCCTGGCCTTCTCTGGCATGTTTGATTTCTGTGTAGAGTTCCTGCAAGCAGGATACCTGAGATTTATTATGACTTCTGCATTGAGCCCCAATAATGAAAGGCTCTGACAGCAGCTGAAAGGACGCGCATTCCTCCACGGTGGCTGCCGTCGCGCACAAACCCATTAGTCTCCTCCCCGTAATGCACATACAAACAAAGAAGCCAGTTTAAGAAGCGTCATATGCAACATGTGAGGGCTGCACGCTGTGTTGTGGCTGCTGCTGTCATACTGGGGCCTCATTAGAGGTTCAAGGCATGCAGACAAACAGATAATCTCTCTTACACCAGTGGGCAAGATTAAGGTGATGGATATCCTAACTGTACCCCCCACCTCTCCTCCTCCTTCTCTTCTTCTCTCCCCCCTGCTTCTTTTCCCTCCCTCCCGCTGATGATCCACCCCTGCCCTCCAGGTACAAATCTCCTGTTGTTTACTTCATGTGAATGGAGCAGGGTACAAACCCTTTGATTGGTTAAATTTCCACTCAAGCACAAAAGGCGAGAAAGCTTTTCTCTTAATGATAAATGATTGCAGGGGAGAAAAGCCCTCCACTTACATGGGATTTATTTCCATGGGGGGATTTTTGCCTCCATTATTCACCTTCCCACTGACACTGTCATTCTCCATTCTGACTCTGATCAAAGGGCCCAGACTCATTTCATGTATACATGGTAATCACTTAAAAATAACAAAAGAAAATCTGTGAAGACTGTAAAAAGCAGACAAAAATAGAAATCTGACTTCTTGTCTTATTTTTATTCAATTATTTGGTTGATTGATTTAATTTATGGATGTAGAAATATACATAGAAATGAATATATAGAAAACAAACAATCCAAAGATATCATGTAACATATGAAGCTCATATTTTCAACATGGTTCCTGATGTAATTAAAAACAGGACAGACAATTAGAGCCCGAGTGATATATTGGAAAAGATTAAAAAGATTATTTACCTGATATTGCCCAATTACAGCTAAATCGGTATATATCGGTATCAGCATATATGTTGTTCAATATGCACCGATTTGAAAACCTCTTTTTATAAAACAAAATGCAGATAGTTTTCATTTTTTTTATCTTCATTCAACTGTTTGATCCTTTCAGAGCTGCAACTAACAATTATTTTTTAGTATCGATTAATCTGTTGATTTTGTCCCCTGATTAATCAATTAGTTGTTTGGTCTATAAAATGTCAGAAAATTGTAAAAAGAAATGCTGATCAGTGTTTCCCAAATCCCAAGATAGTGCCCAAACTCAAAGATATTCAGTTTACTGTCATAGAGGAGTACAGAAACCAGAATATATTCACATTTGAAATATTGAAATCAGAGAATTGGAACTTTTTTAATTCAAAAATGATTCAAAACAATTAACTGATTAATTCAAGTGTGTTGTTGTTCTATTTGTGTTACTTTATTTATAGTTATTTGTAATTACCAGTGACAACTTACTGCTTCAGTACCCTGTAAATGTAAGTTTATTGCAAAAAAATTCTACGTATATATTTTATATCCTGTATATTTCATTCTGTATACAAATATTGGCTGATATCAATATCAGAATTTTTTACTCTATAATATGAAAATTGGCAACAGCAACAAAATTCCAATATCAGTGTTAGACTCTCATAAAATCAGATTTTATGTTTATGAAAAACTTACCGGTTCCTAAGAAGAGCACTTCATAGTTGCCGTCTGCAGCTGTCACCTGGTCCACAGTGATGGTGGTGAACTCATAGTCCACGTTAGTCCGAACCACCAGGGGGCGCTTGTGTACTGGGTACACAGCATTATACATGGCAGGGTGATTCCTCATGAAGTTAATCACTTCATCTGGATAGTCCTTAGTGGACTTCATGTTGGGGGTGAACGTACCTCCAGGGCACTGAAAGAGAAAAAGAAACATTAAAACTCTGAGCATGGCTCAAAATCCGGGGGGGGGGGGGGGAGTACATCATCACATAAAAAAGCATATTTGAGAGTCTGTTTTACAGTATTATTATGACTCTGGTTATGCTGATGCCTGCATCTTGTTCAGATGGTTTCTATTTGAGGCCTCAGTCAGAGAGAAGTGGCTGTGGGATTCACGTGTGGGGTCACTGTGCGTACGAAACCCACCGTGCCGGGTCGAGGGTAGGGGATCTTCCCTGTGTAGGCCACCCACTGGTAATTGGGACCCTCCTTGTGGGCGAAGGGTCCGTTGAAGACCATGCGGATGTCGGCCATGGAGTAGACACAAACTGCTGAGCCTTTGAAGACAGAGCTGTGAAGAGAAAGTAAAGGATGAGAAAGAAAAAAAGGACAAAACAATTTATCTAACAAAATACTGAACGAATGGTCCATTTATGTTAAAGCAGAGGCAATTACACATGCTGTACACTAACCCAGAGACAGAGAAGACTCCGTATATCACAGGGTTTTTTGTGTCCTGTGTTGGCTGTATGTAAACATCCCCTGTTAGAGAAAAGAGAAAATCATGTCAGTACAAACAGAATGGGTGAAGGAAACATCACGCTCCACAGCACAAGCACTCTTCTTTACTAATATTTACACAGCTTTCAGTCGATCCAGCCTCTCCTAGCCAGCCAGACCTTTAGGCTGCACCTCCCTGATGGAGGACTGATGCACTAAGCTGAACCTTCATCTCTGTTGAAAACACACAGAACCCATGACTGGATTTAGATAATGAGCAAAGTGGGATCTCATGTTGTGTCTTTGTTGAGAGTCCCTGAAATCCATAATTGCATTAAAAGAATAAAGGTCAGGTGTTCATGTGAGAAATTTGGTGATGCTTATTAAGTGTTTGAGTGAATCTAAGTGGCTTCAGCTTGCCCACTGTAGTTCATAAGCAATAGGTGCTGGTGTGTCGGAGACATGTATTTGATTTGCGTTTAAATATAATAGTCCTCCAAGCACTAGGAGGTGTACGGTCAAGGCCAAGTCTGGCCACAGGAAATTTAAGTTCATGTCTGTAATCACAGGTGTTGCTACTGGGAAAGAACAACAGTTTTTGACTGAGCTTGGAAAACATTGTGGCTGTATTTGTTTTAACTTGTGGAAAACTTATTGAAGATGATGGACACTACAGAGTATGGACATTGGTAAGAAAATAAAAGTTTTATGATATAAAGTAGTCTACAGTCAACTTTTCTGTACATAAGCACAGTAGTGTTTCAAGCTAAATGATAATGTCAGCATGCTAACATGCTAATAATTACAAGGCTGACATACTGCTCAGGGGGTACAGTGTTTAATCATTTTAAACATCTTAATTTAGCATTTTAGCAAGCTAATATTTGCTAATTAGCGCTATCAAAAAAAAAAATAAATACAGCTAAGGCTGATGGAATTTTAATGATTTGGCAAGTATTTGGTGAAAAAGTACTGGGAAAATGAAAATTTTGACTTATTCATGGCACAAATGAATGAATGGGTATAACAAATTGGTATCAATACATTTAACTGAAAACTGACCGACCGGCAGACCAACATTTATATCCCGAGAGTTACACACAGGCCCTAAGGAAATGTGCCAAACTTTGACGGTGGCCATCAGCAACTTTTTCCCATATGCTTACACTGTGAAAGAAGCAGCTGAAAACAGTGGATACATTTCACAACCCCTGCAAATGGAAGCCTGCCTCCAATGCTGTATCCAGCTGTCCCTTAATATATTCATGATTACATCGCTAGTGTAGCTAAATAAGCTAAAAGAATGTAAAAAAAATTTAGCTGATTGACGAGTAGGAATAATGAGAGGTAAAAAAGTGACTCTCTTCCATCCAGACAGCCCTCCTGTCATTCTCATATCCTGCCAAGGGAAACAGTGAGTGTTAAAGCAGAGCAATCGACTTTGTGCAACAGGAAACTAAACAATATCCTCAGGAAGGACATGTAAGGTGAAGGTTTTATTGACAAGATAACACATCGAAACTGAACCCTGAGAGGCTTTATCACCAAACCATCCTAAACGAAGCAATTCAATCCAAGCACTGGAGTGATGATATTTAACAGTCGAGCAGTAAAACCAAACAGTCTGGTCCGTTCTCCACAGTCTAGACTGGAACAACATGATTGCTGAACCACCTGAGACTGTTCCTGAGGAGACAGACAATTTAAACATGATGTGGTGAGAGTCTCTCTTCTTGCATCCATAGTTCATGTCTTCCACTCAGAGGGAAAGGAAATATCTCGTCTCTCCCAAAGGACAACTGCATCATATACTCTTAAGCCAATTGTGGAGGTCTCTAAATCACGGACGCTCACATACTCTGTCCTACAGGGCTCTGACATTGGACACTGCCTGATTTAGATGATCCTTTTGTTGATACTGAAGAAGGGTCCACAGCAACAAATAAAGAGGAGCTAAACATGTGATGGGTGATAAGTCTCTCTCCTGTTTGGTACCTGACCTAAATACTCGTCCCAGGAGGCATGTTCGTTGCCAACAATAGGACGAGGGCCTTCGGCACAAAACGGAGAATGTGCTCCCAACCTATTTGTGCAGGGAAATGACCGCAGAATAAAGGCGTGATTGTTGAGAGAGTCAACAAGCAGGAGACGGAGGGATCAAGCTAAAAATATGGACTGTTAGAGGTCAGAAAGTGTGGAAACAGAAGGAGAACTGATCGATGCAAAAAAGTATAACAATTCAGATTTTATTCACTTGTAGTCCCATGTACACTCCTAGAAATAAAGGTGCTAGTTAAAACCATAAAGTGTTCTTCAACTTGTCCCCACTGGAAAACCTTTTTGGTACCTGGTAGGACCTTCTATAAACATCCCCCTTGTAATAATTTCAGGGCCCTTTTCTCTTAATAAGCTATTGTTCTTGAAATGGTTACATTCAAGATCTTTGGTGCTTTGTAGTGAACCAGCCCTCATTTACACAATTTTTGACTAGAACCTTTGTAATTAAGGATATGATCAAGAAAGGACTGCACAATGTGCAAGAACCTGGAGAATATGACACGCCAGACTTTGGTTCCCACGGAAAACCTTCTCTTTTTTGGTTCTAACTGTTTAACAACTCTTCAGGTTCTGAACTAGTTTATTTTTCGCGGAAATGCTTAGAACGCTTCAAAATTAGGTGCTTGAACTGGAACAGGGCTGGTTCTATGTTGGTGGAAAAAGGCCTGGAGTTTTTCTTAGAACCCAACATAGATGGTTATATGTAGGACCATCTGTGACTGGTTTCACTCAGAAGCCCCAATGAGAAGTTCTACAGAGAACCCCTATATGGTGTAACAGCTCCACCTAAAACCCTTGATCTATCCAGACCCTTTCCACCTTCTCAGTGTCGGTTCAGCTGAGTTCTACCAAGAACCTTTTTATAAACGGTGTTTTCTCTAGAACCCAATGAGTTTTATCCTGAACCCACCCAAGGGATTCTGCCAAGAACTTTTTATATTCCAAGGGCTTTACCAGGAACACACAAATGCAGTTCTACCAAGAGCCCTTTTATATTTTAAGGTTTTTACCTAGGAACCTATGAAGGGAGTTCTGCCAAGAACCATTTAAACTTCCAAGGGTTTCATCTAGAAGCCATCCAGGGGGTTCTACCAAGAATCATTTTATATTATGATACAAAGAACCTTTGACTAAAAAGTTCTTCAAGGATTTCAATAATCCTTTAAGAAGGGAGTTATTTGGATGAAAAGGGTAGTCTTAGAAAGAACCCTTGACAAACCATTACTTCAAAAAAGGGTTCTTCATAAGCAAATGATTCTGGCTAGAAACTTATCCCTTCAGGGAGAACCCTTTTGGAACCCTTATTTCTCAGAGTGTCAGGCTGCTCCACAGACACAATGATACATGGGGGGTGAACACTGTGTTTGAGTCTGAACTGCTGGGCTCTGGTCCTGTTCACATTAGTGAGTCTGTACAGTCAAGTCTTCCTCTGGGGACTGTCTACAGCCGTGAGCTCATTCCTGCAGAAAGGGATAAAGCTGAGAGATAGCAGGCACATTGTCCTTATTTCTCAGTAGCTACCAAATTCCCCAAAGTCACACCCTTTTACACACACACACACACACACACAAACACACACACACACACACACACACACACACCACCATGCCATCTTCTGCAGCTGCCACAGCCAGAGCAGTGAAGCGGTCCTGGGTTAGCATGGGCGCAGCACAACGGGCTGTCACGGGTGTCACACAACAGATGATCCTTGTCATGACATACAGCTGTTGTACTGCAGAAAAAGGGCGATTTGCACGCGAGAACACGCAAATGTGCGTATATGCAAGACAAGACACCACTGAGGCCAAGAGAGAGCTATCATGGACAGTCGCTAAAAACAGATCAAGGCTTCAGGAAAACACGGGGGGAAGAAACGCAGTGTGATTTGCAATAAAAGCTATCCTGACAGGGCAGTGATGACTTAGCTCCAGGGGATCTCGTGTGTTAATAACAACTAGGAAAGGATCCAGATTCCACAACTGTTTCCTATGCTTGTATGGCAATAAAATCTCAGCCGCCATATATCCCATTTCCTCAAAGAAGCTTTCATTTTCTACTTGATCAACCTTTGTGTTTTTTTTTAAAAAGAAATCTGCTGTCCGTTCCTCTTAGTGTCTCTCCTTCTTTGTCTCTTTTTTCTTGCTCTCTGCCTTTTCATCTCTCTAGCTATTGATTATAGGCTTGTTTTAAAGCACTCCACATCTAAAATGCAGGAGGTTCTCTCTATCTTTGTATGTTATTGAGTAAAAAAAAAAGCATTTAACACAGTGTTTAAAATCATTGTGGCTCAATTTAGTGCAAAGTTGTCAGCCAAGCCAGTTGTCAAGTAGAAGCCAAAAAGTACTACCTATTCCAACTGCAAAAACTCCCCAGGTCTCAGGCGTGCTTTGCCATAATGTCTTTCTACATAAGACTACTATGCCAGGAATACAGCTGGTCTGGACAACAACAAACCTCTCAGTAATGACTTGGAGAGTTGTTTTATTAAAACTCTTAAAGAACAGGGGGAAAGTTTACGAATCTTCTCACTCAAGCGTGGCTGAGTGATCTTTCTGAACTTGTCCTGGCTTGAAACAAGCTTCAGCTGTGCAGTGTAATACATCTACAGTGCCTCATTACTACATGCTGTATGTATGTAGACTCTTAAAGAAGTAGTTTGGGGAAATATGCTTATTGGTTTTCTTGGCAAGAATTTGATGACAAGATTAATACCACTCACATAAATATTATGTTATAGCCAGCACCTATTTAGCATAGCTTCACATGAATACTAGAAACAGAGGAAAATGGACAACCCAGCTCAAAACATTCACCTTCCAGCACCTTAAGAGTCGATTACAAGTAAAGTGATTGTGGTTTTGTGGAAAGTTAGATGCTAGAATATTTCTCGGTCAGGTGCAGTGACTTCCTGGACTCGTTTCTTGGCAAACACTGGCATTTTCACACTTTTTTTTTTTTACAGCTTAAACAATCCATATTCATCAGGCTGATTAGCTTGAGTTAAGCAAGCTTCTGAAATAGTTCAAAGTTGATTTTGTTACCATTAGATGTAGTCCGGCTAGGTGTTTCAGAGTCTTGGTCTGAGTCAGGTGAATACCAACAACAAAAAAGTTGTTCAAGCGCTAAAAATTAAATTTCTTTAATTTTACAGGTATGGGCATGGGGAAAAATGAATGAATTAGCAATGAAAATTATTCTGCAGTGTTTTTCAACATTTAAATCAGTTGGTACTATGAAACCAAATCTGCCCCCCAGGATTGTTTTATTGTGAAAGCCTATGACAACCGCTGAACCGCAACATTCACATCTGGTCAAATAATGGGATATCACCGATGACACAGAGGCAAAAATAGCCAGTGATGAATATCAAATTGTGAACAATAAATTGTTGAAGGCCACGTTGAACGTTTGATAGAAATTTGTTGTGATCAGAGACTGCCAGAATAACATGGTCAGTGGCTTTGCTGCTTGTAAAATGTTCCAAAAAGAATTAGCTTTTAGTTGCAAGCTAGACACACTGTCACTGAGGAAACACATTGCAGGAGCACAGGTGCAGTGAGTGGCAAGTGAGTGGCGTTGTTTATTCCTGGGTTGGGTTGTGGGTCTTATATTAATGGGTCAGGGTGGCCCTGGATTTGACTTGGAGATATTTGCAGATAACGGGTCGGTGTTATTACACCACTTTGCTGGTTGCGGGTGGATGTGGGTTTGCTAAACTGGACCCGTGCAGGACTCTCAACTATTTCCCCTGTCTCCAATCTACAGTCTGTCTCCTGGTAGGAGCTTCATATTGACCATGCAGTCACAAGAATGGTGTTGAACACCAGCAAGAAAGCGAATAAGCAGATTGCACTAATTGTCCAACTATTCCTTTATTGACCTACATTCACTGTGCAGTAGTTGAATTCCAATTTGCCCTTGTAAATTTCTAAAATTTCCACTTTTGTCTGTAAAGACAAACTGTCCATCAAGAGAGCTTTATAAACATTCAAACTAGACAGTAAATGTGAAGCCATTAGCATGAAACTCCATCACATCCAATTTACTGTCCCCTCTAGGAGTCCTTGGCAGGGACGGCTGCTCTGCAAACTGACATGTGCGGTCTTTCCTTCTCTATGGGCATGTCTACCCTGTCATGCTTGTCCTCAGTCATTCAACCAGCCTGTTCCACTACATATTTAGAGCTTTATTCAAGCAATATCCTTAAAATCATAATCAGACACTGACGACTCTCCAACTCTCTGTACAGAACCTCTCCTCACAGCACTGACCTGACCAGTAAAGACAGTTTGTAAAGGCAAAGTGAGTCCATTTCCACTCAGGACCACTCTCACATCATTTGGATGAAGTGGCTGCACACACACGAAAAGGCCACAGAGTTTTCAAGTGTGGGTGCCACTTTTTCAGTCCTCCAAAGAGGGATAAAATAAATGTCACCTGTAACAACACGGCAGTGCTTTTAGAACCGCAGGCAGGTTGAGATAAAAGCAAGGAATGTGTCAGGCAGATAAAGAGACAAAAGACTATCATCGGATTCAACAGGCATGGCACATTTCATTCTTGAGATTAGTTCAAGAGCAACAGTAGCCTCACGCATCAGTCCCCTTTCTGTCTATTTTAAACCAGTGAGACAAAAAGAGAAAGAGGCTAACAGTCTCACAGCCACAGACATTCCTGCTCGGTGATCTGATCCGCCACCATCAGGCCACCCCCTCACACACACAAAAAAACAGACACTTTTGTTTAAGACATCTTGAAAGAAGATGACAACTACAGTGGTGGGATTATGTGTGTCATTCCCATTACAGTTTGCTGTATATGGGCCATATGATGGGAGTGGGCTGCCATATGGGCCGAGTGCTGAGGTCTGGAGTGTGTTTGCACAAGTACACTCTTGGCAGGTGCTGCGGTAGAAACTGCAGTCGCCTGTCCTCTACTTAATATTTCAGACGTGATCATACATGACAGGAACCTGAAAATGAATACGTCTGAAATAAATCCTGTCATGTCATTTTTGTCCTTTTTCCTTTGCCATTTGATACCTACTGTCAAAATGATTAACGACACAAAGGAGAGATTTAGTTTCTTTAAAAAAAAAATGAGTGTAACAAAAGTTCTTGGCTAATAAAACTTTTACAGGATGTATAAGAAATACTAATCTGTTTGGAAACAATTTTTTGGAATTTTGCTACTCCATGTCACAGATTGACATAATGTTTCATATCAGCATTACATTGAATAAATTATGGATTTCCCTGCATTTTAAAATTGATAACATTTGGCAATAAACAAAATATATAACATGTCTGGTGTTTTAAAACATTTTAATGTGCAAATGCTACATATTATAGCTTCAAAAGAGACAATAATCTGCATATTAATTAATAATGAAAATAATTGTTGCAGCTCTCAATGTGTAGGATGTAATCTGGCAAAAGACCAGTGAGGTACCACCTACAGAAAAATCAGAGGACATCACTAGGCCGACAGCATGTTTGATTGAAAGGAAGGAAGGAAGGAAGTCTATACAACATCCCCCCGCCTCCACCAGGTAACCTGAGGATTATCACCTCGACTGAAATACTGAAAGGAACCACAGCAGAATCTCAAGGTCTTTGTACTCACGGAGCTCATCAAAGTGCGTCTCCATGCCGTCGGCCCCTGGCACCGAGCAGATGAGCCTGGCCTTCAGGAAGGTGCTCCACTTGTTGACCAGACAGCAGTGCCCCCCATCATCATTCTGAATTTAAGAGAGGGTGGAGACAGAGAATAGTTCCTCCATCACTCAAACTCACATCCTCCGCTGTCTTCCTACTGAAAACAAACCCAGGTGGAGCCACCCACACACACACACACACACACACACACACACACACACACACACACACACACACAAACACACTATACAGTACATGCTGCTTTGCAAAGCCAGGGAGCTGAAAAGGAGGGAGGGGTGGGTGAGATGGTAAACACTGTCTCCTCCTATTTAGACTCTTCCATCTGTGGTGGAGCGAGGCCAGAATCCATCCCAGTAAGAATGAGCTGAGACCAGTATGTGCTTTAGAGTCTTCCTCCATAATCAGCATCTTTAGAGGATGTCTCACTTTGATGAGGAAGCGTACGTATTTTAATATTTCATTTGTAGCCTTCACATTCTTTATGCACTTCTGATTAATCGCATTTTGGCAGATGAAATGTTTTCATAATTTCCAGTGTAATTACAATATACGGCTGGCTGTATTTTTTTGGGTGCGGAGAATGGCAGTAAGAGTATCCAGATGTGTGTGTCGAAGTAAGAATGACAGGACCGGGTCTCTGGAGGCCGCGGCAGAGCCCACTGAGAGGGGGATGAGTGTTTGTGTGCTGGGTCAGCGCCTGACCCCTTCAAATAAATACAATGCCGAACAGCTGAGGCGTCGAGCACACGTACGCCACATTTTCTCACTCATACCCGTGCTCATACGCCCGCTGTGATGCTCAAACATGCACGTAAGCCCATAAGGGAAACATACTATCACTCTCACAGTGTATAAACACTATCACTAGGTTGCAACAACAAAGATTAATTTAATCTTAGTTCAATCAGAGTGTCATAAAATTATATTTAAAATGAATAAATCCAGGACTAAAGTTGAGCAGAGCTGTGTTGCACAATTTAAAACTCTGCTTAGTAAATCCAACTTTATTGATGTAAACCAAAATTAAATAGACTAAAATCAAATTAAATACATAAATAAATGAATAGACAAATAAATCTGTGCTGTCTGGATCTGGTAAATTTAGAAGAGGGGTGAAAACTGTTAACTTAACTGCTAACCATTAACTGTTAACTGCCTGGAAGCAACTGGCTTTAGTTTTAGTTGGTCCCTTAACTTTCTTCAAGGAACTTAATTATTTTTTTAATCAGTATGGAGATTCCTGCTTGCCACAATTGAACTGAGTTTGACATAGGAAGTAGAAAAGAGGAGGGAAACAGCTCTGTATTCCTTAACAAAGTGTTATATTGTTTGTTAGCTAGATAAAAAGTTAACTAAACACTAGATTGTTTGCTAGCTAGCTAAACAGTTCAGACAATGCTAAATTATTTGTTAGCCAGCTAAAAAGTAGTAAAAAGTAGTTAGCCTAGCCTAATTCTGATGGCAGAGAAGCTCTAATTTCCCCTGAAAAAAAACTCAATTCGCCAAATTAATTAGACAATATGGCCAAAAAATAGAAGATTGAAAAATGGACAACAGCACAGTAATGAAAAAGAGACCGACTGGCAGCACCTGGCAGACCGCTTTAGTCTTAGTCTGTCCGTTAACTTTGTATTTTTGGTCAATCCATCTCAAAAGGCAGACATGTTATCGGTGTAATTAATGCAACATTAATGCTGGATCACATTTAGTTTTGATTAAAGTTTTGGTGCAAATGAATTAAATTTAATCTAGATTAAGAATAAAAACTAAGTTGAGGTTTAAATGAATCTTTCTTAATTTTGAGCTAGTTTTAATGTTTGGTGTAACATAATTTAAAGTTAAACCATGATTTAATCAGGTTTTAAAATTAATCCTTGTTGGTGCCTCCCAGCCTATATGATGTCCTTTAAATTTTCCAGGAACATTTGTTGTTATTTGTTGTTGCTGCTCAGCTAACTTTGTATTTCTAGAGCTCACAGGCTTTTTCTGGAGGAAGTCTAGTTTGACTGAAAAAGGACTCTAAAAGAGAGTGTTTTTAAGGGCAGTGAGTGCTTCGCTGCCATGTACACTAAAAGCTTCAAGTGTTTTAGGACTACCAGGGAGAGGAGGTCAGAAGATCAAGGGGTCAGAGGTCAGAGGGCAATCGCACAGACAGAGGGATGCATTGTAGACAGGAAGGTTAAAGACACATGTGGATTCCAGCACATCAGCGTTGGCCAAATACTTCTGTGCCCGTAAACATTCAAACACAGCGGGTGACTCGCCTCAGGAGACTCGGGCCTGTTTTTCATATCGCTGCAGGTTTTCTTTTCATTATGTTTACACCACTAAACAAACACGCCTCTCGCTGTGTACACACCAGGCAGATGCGTCCTATACGAGACTGGGTCACAGGACTCTGGCCCATCTCTGACGACTTCTCCCGGAAGAAGAAGTACAACTTGTCGTCATTTCTTTCCGCGCTGTCAGGGATGAGGTGTACGTGGACAAAAGTGGGGTCTGTGGAGAAAAGAGGTGATGAGATGTTTAGATTGCAGGATAAATTTGGGGAAACATCTGGCTGAAACCTTTTGTAAACTGTCGGCATTTCCTGTTTATCACTTAGTGAGGGATTCTAAGCATACAAACCAGAGTCTTTACATTTCAGCTACATAGTTGGAACTCTGTTTGGACTGTATATTGAAAAAATCATGCAGGAAATCTGCACAGGCTGGATGAAAGCTAAATAGGACAGTTACCATTTAACCATCTGGAGTTGTACTGATCTGTTCGCATGGCAGTCTTTGTCCCCAAAGTACGGAAAATGGCAGAGTCTGTTCCCATAAAATCAACATAGACCCCAGCATACAGTTCACCATCTGAGAAAGAGAGAAAACAGTTCAGTTTAGTGAAATTCCTCTAGTCTGACATTATTCCAGCACCACCCTTGGCACAAAACACCAAGGCTTTTATTTCAAATATTCAAGTATATTTAGAACCCAGCATCTCAGAACTGAGGACGGAGAAGCTCAGCATAACAAATTCATCATCTACAGTTTTGTTTTCATTTAGACACAAAATGGATGATGAGTAGATGATACTGTAACTAAAAGTGCAAGTTATCAACCCTCGAAAGGCTGAAAAACGCTGGATAAGACTTTATTTCATGGGTCCTATTGCTTCTTAAAGTGTCCTACAAAGGACCTGATAAAGAAACTGTACCATGCTATTTCATCAAAATGGGTATTCACCAAACCCATTAGTTGCTGTTGCAATGCCTTGTAAGCTTTACATTCAGTGCTTCTTATTTCAAGCCAACTACCATGGATTTCCCTGGCTGACTTTGGAAATAACACTGGTTACTACTGTAGATAGTGAGCTAGTTAGTTGGACATGTTAACTTGCGTTAGAGTAGATAAACTGTTTATAATGTAACACCGCTGTTGGAAAAAAATATTGATATATTTTTCTTCAGAACTACAGACCAATCTCAAACCTTATATTCTTGGGGAAAATTCTTGCAAAGATTGTTTACCAACCTGGTTTTAGAAACTGCCTTGGTCCAGACCACCATAGATTTCAGTTACCCTGGTACTCAATGCCACCCTTGATACTTTTGACCAATTCCTTTTCAGCACCTTCAATGCTGTTTGGGCCTGAGAGGCACAGCTCTAAATTGGCTTTCTGCTCATATTACTGGAGGATCTTTCTCTGTTTCTACTGGCAGCTTTGAATTTCCATCTGGAGTCCCTCAAGGGTCAGTCCTTGATCCACTCCTGTTTAATTTGTATATGCTCCAACTTGGGTCCATCATTCAGCAATGCAACATTTTATGTCAATCATATGCTGATGACACACAGTTATAGCCTGCTATCTGTTTCTGCCAACTGCCTAAGCCCAGTGAATGACATCATGCATTGGATGCAATGATTCAGGGATGCAAGGATTCTTTTAGTAGCTCCCAAGGCTTTGAGGCACTAGATTCACTCTTTGTTAACTCCCTTGTTGGTAAACCTTGTGAGCATGCCAAAAACTTTGGTGCTCTGAATGGCTTAGCCTCTTTCTATGTCATTGACATGCTCACTGAATACACACAGATCCCTTAGATCATCAAATGAAGGTGTCCTCACTATACTTAGAATAAATACTCATTTTATTCTCTTTTTTCTCACACTTTGTGGGTAAAACCTTCATTCTGGAATCAGTATTATTGTTATTATTCTCTTTTTAATGAAAATAATGAAAATTAAATGTGCTATATGAATGAAGTTTACTTAATCAATCCCTTTACACGTAATTCCCTTGAATCCAAACAATTGGTTATATAATTGTCTGCTCACAAGTATAATAACTGACAAATATAGCCAATTCATTTAATAATAATAACCAAAGCTTTGGTTACAACGGATCTCTATTAGTTACCTCCTGTTTTAACATTTCTGCTTCTCTTTTAGTTCTCTTCTTACAATTTAAAACTAATATACGGTTATTTACTATATTTACTGCTCCTGTTTTCCTTGAATTTGGTGTTATCTTATATTCTTTATCCCTTCTTTCCAGAAAACTTTTGAAGAAACCAGTAAGAATTTAAGGGACATGTAAAATTAATTGTTACAGAAACCAGTGCTCAAGCTTCCTGAAACAGCCTTCATGCTCACTCCATAAAGACCTAAAATATGAGCACATCCATGTGTGCAGACTGACAAATGTATACAACAGCCTTGTTAAGCCACAGGAAGGCAAGGTGTTGGTTCTCCAGCTGCTGTAAGGGCCCCACTGGAGAGCAGGTGTGACTGTCAAAGCTCCCTGAGATGGAGTGAGGACGCAGCAGGAGGTGGAGCAGAGGAAACAAAAAACACTGTCCTACCACCATTATATTCAATGTCATGGTTCTCGGCTGCGCTCTATGGAGATTGATGATGTATCATTAAAATGTCCACGGATGACGGGGTGTCTAATGTGGTGGAGAGCTGAGCAGTCAGTGGTCAACGGTAAATCTGTTGTTGTGGTACGGGGTTCTTAATCCTTATCAACACTAACTACAGTGCCCCTTGTATGATGCTAACTGGTGGAAGTGGGAGGTAAATCCATCTTGGATGACAGTACTGGATCCATACTGGTCAGCTGGCACTGCGCTAATGTGGGAAAGCAGTGCCAGTGATTTACACCCGCTGTCTCACCCCACAGAGAGAAGATCGCTTTTCACTGGTGGCAACTGTGTGGTCTGGACCTGACTAAGTGACCTTGGGCAAAGGGACAGAGGACACTGCCTTCATGAATGCTAAAACAGATGATAAGCTACAGTATCCAGACAGAAATGTGTTACATGGACACTATAACAGGGTGGATAGAGAATGAAGTAGAAATACACCTCCATCCTCATGGATGACCTCACTTATTTTTGATATTTTGGTACAATGATTTTCCTCAAACATTATACACAGGTTATTGCCCAATGGGGGGTAAACTACAGGAAAAAAAAACAACATTAAGTGTCTTAGTAAGGTGTTGGGCCACCATAAGCGCCCAGAACAACTTCAATGGCATTGATTCTCCCACCAGATCTCACTGGAGGGATGAACAGTGGTTTTTCCTTCATGATATGATTTTCTTTATGATTATTTGACCATTGAAAGGTAATTTTTGTATTTTTAAAACCCTACTTTCTTTTTTACATATTTTGGGGTCTAAATGGGTAATATAAGAACAACTCTGGTCTTGGTCACAACTTGTATTGCTTTGGTTGTCTACAACTCTGGTTGTGGCAGACCAGCAACTCCCACGTTCTGGTAAAATCACTGTTTTTGTCAAAGTCAGATTGATAGAAGGGCTGTCTGATTAGGTCTATCTCTGTAGGGATCCTTTGTATAAAGTTGTCAGAGAGTTAGAACAATAATCTGAGTTTGTAGGTGACAAAACAAGCACTGAAAAAGTGGATATACTTTGGTTGGCGCATTTGCCAATAAGGATTACATTGCAGCCCATTTCTTAGCTGCCTGCTGAGGCAACTGACTGGACCTATTCCAATACTCTTTGTACCTATTAGTCATTTAGACCTAAAATATGTATAAATAGGACCCAGGTTTAAAAATACTGGATTTAACCTTTCACACGTGTGCAAATGCTTCGGGGTCCATGGGAAGTAAAGATGGGAATAAAAAACATTTACTTTTCAAGTGGTAATACAAGCACTGAAGCGTTTTCCCAACATGTCTTAAGTGTTTTGATTGGAAGCCTCTAATTCCCCAGTGAGGGATTCAAATATTCATAGGGACATATTAATGTGCCCCCCCCACCCCAAAACAAGGAAAGTTCCTTAGGATACAATGATTAGGCGTATTACACTGTGCAGTTCACTGTGGGAAATAGGGGCAGGATGGAAAGGACACTTGGCCTGACCTTCTTGACTTCTTCTTTGATGGCAGATGATAAAAATATTTTCTGTTAACAAAGTTTGCCAAAAATATAAATCGCGAGCGGAGAGAAGGCCATATAAAGAAACAAGAGATAAAAGATGAAGAATCCATATGGGAATGACACCGTCATTGCTATGAAGACCGCTGGGCCAGACTGTACCCATGCCTACGCCCTCGTGTGACCAAACCCAGATGATACTCACTGATCAAAGCTGACACGCTGTTGAGCTTCGGGTCATAGGAGCACTTTCCCTTCCCAGATTCCACTTTGCCCGGCTCCAAATGGAAGATCTCTTCCTGAAATGGAAAAATCACATGGAGATGGCAATAAATTCAGCACTCTTCATCTTGTCACTGTGATTCCCTTGTGTAGGGAAAATGAGGCAGCGAATGTGCTCCCTCTGACTCCTGTGGGACCCATACGGCCTGATGGGGGATGAAGTATTAGAATAATGAGCGTGCGTTCATACAGAAAAATACATGCGGGGAAAGCAAGGAATTTCTAATCCATCTCTATGCCACTCTGCTGCGGAAAACAATGTGTCGTGGGCCGCTTCTCTCGGCATAATAAGCTGCATGCCAAATATCTCTCAGCCTCTCGGTGCCCATGGCTGTGAAGGCCTACTGCTGACACCTGTAATCCAGCACAGTGAAAACAAACCTGGGATGCAGGCTGGATGACGGATGCTCACTGCTCGTGGCATCCCTGCACGCAAACACTGAAAAGTGATTGGCAGGAATTTGCGTATGAGAGTGGGGGAAAATGAAGCAGTGGCATGCGATGACATGTCCCGTAGCTCCGCCTCGCAGACCAGAGCGTGTCCAATCCCCGTTTTTCACTCCCGACGGGCGCAGAGATGGAGACATCTCTGTCACTGTCCATCAGCACTAAAGCAGGGCACTGTGCCAAACTCGCTTCATTGGATCATACACACACCCTTGTGCAATTCCCTACTCATCTTTGATTAAAATCACCACTTGTGGAAATCAGTAGGTGCTGGCAGCCCTCTCCCAGCCATGCCAGATGTTGACGTGTAAAAAAGGTCACAAACATTTATGTGTACCAGAGGGAAAGTGCGCCCTGAACATGTTTTTACAACCCCGCTGTAAAATATGACCCTTCAGAAAAGTTGCAACATATTAAAAAAAGAAAAAACTTGCAACATTTTCAAAGCGTCCCACTTCACCTAAAGCCCTTATGTCCTTCAAAAGTCTGCGTTTCAAAGTGCTTGGAGAGCTCAAACAGTGGAGGCATGTTCAAGTATGTGGCTCTTTTATTTCCTGTACTACGCAGCTAGTTGGCTACAGATGGCTGGTGTTTGCTCTGGGCTAACAGAGCCTGCTGTGGGAGTGGGTCAGATGCTGACTAGTCCCGCCGCCTCTGTGGGAGCGACTGCACCACATTCCTACAGAAGGTGGAGGGCTCGGTGGGGTGAAGGACTGATGGGGTGGGACATCCTGTGTTGTCTAAGATAAGCAGGATGGATGATTCGGGTAGCTGTGATTAAATAAATGCTAAATATATGCTAAATAAAAATGAATATGCCATGCATTGAACAGCCGTGAAAGCCCTTTTAATTAAATTTGTGCCTAGCAAAAGTCAACATAATTTTTAAGCAGCCTGAGAAGCCGTTTCCACTTGATAACCCAGCTCTCATGCAAAACATGACATTTAACACAAATGCAAAGCACAAAAAGGACAATGACGCATATGAAAGGATGCTCAGACAATGAGGCTCACACAAAGAAAATGTAGGTGAAACATGTGAGAAACAATGAAATAAAATTAAATGCAATACCACATGACTCAAGATTTTAAGGCTGTGCACTGACTGGAAGAGATGCATGCCAAATGTTATGGAGATAAACGATGACCGAGTTAAAGGTGGTGGTGACAAAATGTGCTCAGACACAAAAAGAGGGAGCATGCTGCTTGTGACCACGAGCCCAGGCAGTATGCAGGGCTGCGGTGCAGACAGGGCCCACATCGCACCTTTAATCCAAGTGTCTCGTGCACCGCGCTGGGATCAGCTGCGCGGCTAGCCCTTCCTCTGGCCTGGGCCATCTGCAGATACATGGATGTCTAAAACAGGAGACAGCAACACAGTCTGGATGTTACGCCACTGATGGGAAAGGATCAAGGACCCTCCTGATCTCCATTTGCTTCGCTTGAATCTGTCCTAACTTCCAGACACGAAGAGAAGCTCTCCAAACCACTGCTTTTGAAATGAATATGCTGCAAGTGCAATATGTGTCTGTGCAAGATTGTTAAGGGATAACTAATCATTTTCAAAGCTGGACCCTATTTTCCTATGTTTTTGTGTCTACACTAGTAATGGGGACAACAATCTTTGAAACTGATCCAGTATTGTAAGAAATGAAACTGAGCTACAATGTATTCCTTTGGGGCAATTGTGCAAGTACACTCAAAGTGCTTTTTTGTACTGTCAGGCTCAGATTGTTATTCTAAGTGTCTGACAAAATTAAGGAAAGGACCCAACAGAGATACTAAGGTATGTTTTATTGCTCCTGCCAAACTAACCAAACTCCCTTTACAAAATGTTTATTTAACATTGTAATCATTATCTTTATTCAAACTTGACAGAAACAAAATAAAGCTCACCAAAAACATATAGGCTTGTCTTTCCACTGCTCCAACAATCACCAACTCTGGTTTGGTTGAAATAATTCTTTAATTCACTGCCTTAGATGTAAAAACATCAGTAGAGGAGCGAAACAGAAGCAGCGGGGAGCAACAACATATATAGCCAAAACATTTTCACATCTAACTCTGTGAATAAAGGGTTTATTTAAACTAAATCAGGGCTAGTGATTGTTGGAACGGTGGAAAGAACAGCAAAGACATTTTTGGTGAGTTTTATTTTATTTTTTTCTGTTGAGTTTCAAAGAAAATGATGAAGACAATGTTAAAATTGCAGTTTTGCAAAAGTGGTTACTTGAGAGAGCAATAAAACAATTGTTTCTGGTTAAACAAAGCATTTCTTACTCTTTCAAAAAAAGGTCTATCCCCCCATAGTGTTGTCACACAGTTATAACAACAATCAGAGCCTGACAGTGGGAAAAACAAGCGCTTTTACTGGACTTAACTTCGACGGTGCACAGTTGCCCTAAGAGATTAAATAGTGGCTTAGTAATAGCAGCACTTTCCCTTAATACTGGGTCACTTTAATAAATTTTTGTCCCTATTAGTCACTTGACACAAAAACATGGGAAAATAAGGTCCATGGCAAAAAAGAGCAAAGTTGCCCTTTAAGGAAATGTGTGTAGCTTTATTTGACCAGATGTTGGAAAAGGCAACAATAGTTCTCTATCCTGTGGTTGAGTCAATAAAGACTCTCACAGTATGCGACATAGATTCCTCTCAAAGCTCCTGCCAAAGTAAAACATTTGACTATTTACAAAAGCTAAAAGGCTCCTACTTACAGCACTGAAGAACTTAAGAATATACCCTGCAGTGATGTAATCAAATGACAATACATCTTGAATGTTGAATTAAACAAGTTTCCTTAAGTATGTTGGGATATGCGGGTGCATGCATCTGTGTGGAGTGTATCATTTCATGTTTTTGCAATTATAGTTAACTCCCCAGCCCAGCTGAGAAAGGTGCTCACGGGGGGACGACTCAGACCTGTCTGTTCAATGTGACGGAGAAAAGAACAGCCCTCTCATTAATGGACTAGAACTGGAACATTCCACTGGCACCCCATAATGGGAGCTCCCACTCCCAATTACCCAATGTCTCACATGGTAGAGGCTGGCGGGTGGCCTGGATGGATGCATGAAGGGGTGGATGGATAGGTGAGTGAATGGATGGAAGCCCTTCGTTAGTAAAGGGGTCATGTAGGAACCGGGTGCAACAAGGGACTGGTGCAAGCCAAGTGCTCTGCACCGTACTGTACATCTCAAGGGAGAGTCCAATGGGAAATTTACTTTTTATTTATCCTCTTTTAAAACTCCCCTGGCCACCATTAGGGAACAAGTGTGATATTTAAAGAAGAGTGAGGTGTTAAAGGGAGTATGGCGAGGTAGTGATGCCTGGCTTGGTTTAGGAAATTCAAGAGGTCCCATTAAAAGGCTGAGACTAAACAGAGTAGCTTTAATAGCTCACTGGGGATGACAGCTGTGTGCTGGTGAAGCTGTGCTGGGTTCTTAGCCAGACGCTGAAACATGGTACCACGAGCAGGCTTAATGATGGAGGAAAACCATTGTAAAGGCAGCCTAGCGTAAGGTGGATGGAGAGCAAGAACCTGGGTAACAGAAACAAAAAGGAAAGGCCAAGCTATGCCATTCATGATGCAGATGGACAAAGCAGAGATCACCTTCTTGGCTTGTACATTCCTCAAGTCTTTAATCCTAACCTGAGGTTTGCGTCCGCGGTTGACAAAGGTGCAGACGGGATTGTAAGCTCCTGTCCCACAAACGTACAGCTGAGTCCGGTTCCATGGCTCGATCAGGCGGATGAAGTTTGCACACTCCTCCTGGAGACCAAAAGACAAAAGTCAATTAAACTGCAATAAACATCTCAATGAAAAGCCATTTATAGCCGTATTTTAATGGTACACTTCCTGCAGGTTTATAGTATGCTCAAGTTTAAAGCCACATTTTCACCAAATACTTCTGGCATAGAACCTATGAACAAGTACCTAACCAGGGTGAAAGACAAGACTGATATAATTAAATACAGCAATGTTATGTTTTGATATACTGTATCGATTCTGAAAAACACTGCAACATGATACATTCAAAGATTCATGGCAGTGGATCATTTTGTGCCAGGTTTAAACCTCTGACCGCTGGATAGCAGTGTTGTTATTGATCTTGCATACAAAGTCAACTTTTTAACTCTGATTTTATGCTAAATGTGGTGTTTTCTCTTTGAATATGTCAGTTTTCCTGAAATGAAATTTAAAAAATTGCAATATATCACCTTGTGTACAGTATTACAATATATCGCAACATACTGAATTGTAACCCCCGTATCGTGATACGTATTGTATTGCCAGATTCTTGCCAAAACACCGCTCTTACCTGCAGCTACCTTGATTTATTTTGCATTTCCACCATTCCACCATTCCACGTTTTGTGTTCTTTCCTTTCACTATGTGGTTCTTTATTACAACACAGAGACAATCTAAAAGTCTGCCATGAGCAAGAGAAAGGACAGAAATCAAATGAGAATTTAATATCTTTTAATATAAGATCAGCTAGCATAGAACCTCAACAGAGGAAAAATTAAAAAATGGTATGGAATAGAGTGGTTCTATTGGTACCATCCTCAACTTTTGCACATAGAAATAGAAAAATAACCATTGCACTGGAGGGCTGGGTGGAAAAATGGCTTAAGAGACACAAAATAAACCAGTAATACTGTGCTTCTACATGTATAAATTTGGACTATATATCAATCTATTAGCTAGTGTTCAGCTCCCCACCCTGGCCTGGCAGAGAGGAGTAAGGTGAGACAGACTGGGTTTCTCTGCTCCAATCCATTCCTGTCTCCTTGGCTAGACAGAAGGGAACCAGCGCTTTTACTGGGCCAAGTCTGAACCCCACAGGTGCGTTCTTACAGGTTTCTCACATTAAAACTAATGTGCACAATGGTGGGAGCTGTATTTTTTAATGCTTTTAATTTGAAAAGCTTTTCTTTTTTTAGCCTATCAAGTTGATGGAAATCGCCACTGCTGAAAGACCCTGCTGAGGTTATGAGTGCTGTCAACAACAGGCGTACTTACATTGGCGTCCTTCCCACTCACGAGGCACTCCATCCGTCTTCGCTCGGACACTGGCCAGTGGATCTGCAAGGGGGGAACAGAGGACATTTTATAGTTACAATCCAACCCGTTATACATCACTGGCATTTATGAGATTTCTGGGCTAAAATTGCAAAAGGGATATCAACCCAGACTAATATTAGTCCTATTGGGATTGTCATAACCCAATTACATTGTTTTAATGACCCAAAGTTAGAAAAAGTGCACTCCAACAAAAACTAGATTTGAGCTAACCAAAATGGCTGCTGCTGGGGCAATAGATCAGGATATTTTGCCCTGGGGGAAGCTGGTGTAGCACTGAGGTGAAGGCGCTTGCTTCATCCCAGTTTAACAGCCTATTTGAGGGGCCTGAGTTTAGGGTGAAGGGAGGCAGGGCATGGGAATGGTCTTACGATATGTGGGTCCTTGTTGATGTCATGGAGGTCCAGAGACAGGATGTGGTCCTTGCTGCCAACGTACATGCGGTCATGGTCCTCGTCCATACGCAGGATCCGGTAGTCGGACGTGTTGAGGAGGTAGGCGAAGTGATGAGCAGTACCAGTGGATCTCAGCTCTGTTTGGAGACAGAAATATGTCCATTAACGACAGCTGCGGTGTGCGTGCACATTTTCACACACACATGCACGCACAACTGACACATTCCTCATGCCACTCCTGCATACCCGTGTGGAGTTATCTGATGGTTTTCCACCAACACCGCCGTAACTTAACACCGCACATTAGACACAAGTGCTACTGAGACTCTGTCACACTGTGTTGATGGCTTAATACCGCCTGAGTGGATCAGAGGATCGAGAAAGTCTCTCATCATTGGCAGCCTGTAGCCTCCAGTCGGAAGTCAGAAAAGACAGACAAAGTTCTCGACAGATATGATGTTTAGCACAAAGTCACACCACATACACTGTAAACAGGACTCAGAATTTCACAGCAACTGTCTTCACTAAATATTTGCTTTTCAGTTTTAAAAGTTTTAAAATGAACATTAAACAATAAAAACTCAAAAATTAAGTTCATATAAAGAAGAATTATGAAGAGAAGATTATAGGTTGGCAAACTTTATATTTACCCTATTTCACAGGTACTTTTCAAAACTTTTCAAGGTGCATTTTCACACTTTTCTAGCACCGTGCACATTAAATCAGATAGATGACAGATGATAGCATTCTACAGAAGGGTGGCAAATTAAAGGAAACAACAAAGTTCCATATTTCAAAATGTTAATTCAAAGTAGATCTGGCAATTTGGCTGAGCTTATATCCGATTTATTTTATGTTTTTATCTCAATTTATTATGAAGGTAATGCAATTGCAATTTCAAGCAGTTTCAAGCACTTTATCCAAAATCCAAGCACTTTTGAAACAGTGTATGAGGTATGGTAAGGTGGATATACTGAGTTCAGGAGGGTTTAAGCTGCTTCATCCCTGGTTGGACACAATGTAACAGGAGTGTGCGCCTTTAGTAACACAATGCAGTTGACACGTCCTCTCATGTCGAGAGTAACCCAATCTCCCTACAGCTCTGTGTTGGAGTGTTTGTTTGATATGTTCTTCTTGGTTCAGCAACCACATACAGGCAGGGCCGAGAGGCCACCGCTAAGACAGCAGAAAGCCCCAGTGCCACACCATAGACAAACACACTCCTCGACAATCTATAGGGGAGAGGCATTCGAGGGTGGCATTCACATATTGTTGGACAAACACAGAGGTTTCACTCAAACAGCAGGAAAGTCCCATTTCACTGTTTAGCTTTATTCTATGACCAACAGACCACAGAAAGCTGAAACAGGGAACCACACTCTGAGGTTACCCTGAGTTCTGCTGTGTTGATTTTAGCGGTCAAAAACGTGGTGAAGGGAAACCAGAGGATAAACTGTCAAATACAGTTAGCTTTGTTTGACTGTTTACAAATGATATATCAGAACAGAGGTGCGCCAGTGCATAATAAAAAGAAGGAAGTGTGAAATGTAGTCAACGTGGGGTGTCAGACATTAAAAGCAACACCCTAGACTTGTAAAAATAAGAATCATTTCAAGATTGGAAAATGTTTCAGGCAGTCGATGAATATCCACATGCAGGCTCTGTATGTGAAGTCATGTTCAGCGTGTTTGAAACATTCCTGTGAGGTTGTTAGGTGGTTCTGCGGAAGAAGTCTGGACACCAAAGCATGCAAAGCCATCAACATGTCCAGCATTTGGGCCTTAAAATAAACACCATCTAGAGACCTTTTTAAACAGACTCCCTATGGAATCTGATATTACCAGTCTTTCCAGCCAGATCTAAATTTAACACGGGGTTACGTCAATAAGCAAAGATTAATAGCATTAGATTTGCTATATTTGTACAGTTTGATTTAATAACTGTGCCCACCAGAGGAATGTTTACAGGTCAGCAGAGTGATTGACAGCTGTCAGAGCCGGCAGAAGAGGAGCTACAACATGTGGTCGGACCCTGTGATTATTTGTGTTGGAGACTTAAGTTGAATGATGAGTCCCCATACACTCTGGCTGTGTTTATGTGTGTGTGCGGATAGAGTGAAACACAGCGGATTGTGGACGCACGCACACACAGTCCGAGGGCCAGTCAAAGCTCTTCCTGAGGCAGGTTGTCAGCAACTCCTCAGTTTGTGTTTGCTGTAAGAGACTAGCTGGATGGGACCATCTGTCAGCTGTAGAGGGAATGTGACAACACACCCTATAGAGAGCCACACATCTAGAAATGAACACACGTGCAATCTAATCTTATAATCGTATCATAACCCACAGGTAGTTTGGTCTGAATGTACTCTACAGCATGTCCAAATTCTACATCACAGTAAAAACATGCCCCACTAATAATGGATTATCTTTCCTAACACCTTATCTTCCATATCTAATTGTAACATAGACTACACCAGAGAGAGCTACGCCTATTAGATGATAATGTTGTTGTAGAAATCAAACCCTGCAGAAATCCTTGGTCTTTTATGATGAAAGCATGAATCAGAGCTCAAGTATTTTCAACTATCTAAGGACATTTTCAGACCTGCAGTTCATCTCAGATTCAAGGACTTTTTTTGATACAACTGATGCATTTGTCCCTTAGTTCACTGTCCTTCAGAGGCAGAAAGAGCTTCCCATCAGGCAATAGATGAACCAGTTGTTTGGGATGGTAGGGTTGATTGCGTTCTGTCTGCAAGCAAGCTGCTCCAGACTTTTTGTGGAGGCGAACCTAGACCAAGCTCTCTAGGCGATATCGGCCTGCTTGTTTTGCTCCACATCTGAGTGTGATTGCTTCACATATGCCCAAACGAACTGAACCTGGCACTGAAACTGTCTAGATTTCCAAACAATTAGTCCAAACAAACTGGGTTTGAACAGTCTAACGCCTGGGCCACACTGGTTGTGTGTACCTATGTGTGATGACTACCTTACTGACGTGCTGCTGCCTGTGGCATCCACACAGCCAGCCTTACTGCTGTCGTGCTGCTACTGCCACCCTTTATGTGCTACACTGAGTTTGCAGAAGAGTTCTGAAGACAAGAAAAGAGTTGTAAGGGTAGTGTGAAAAAAAATAAAAATCCTGCCCTTCACCATTTTTTTTCATATCTGTGACATATTCTACAGATACAAACACTGAAACTAAAAGTGAAAGGTGTCATGTTGCTAATATGATGTCATTTGACTGTCAACAGATCAATTTCACTGTCTATTTTTGCTGGAAACCACATATATCATGCAGAAAACATAGGCACAATGCTAAATCTCAGGATGAAGCGTGGTTGTATTCGCACTAGACATGTGCATGACCTCACTGTTAAAATGGGAACCGAAATAAAAACCAGGTTCCAGGTATACAGGCATAAGACTTTCTAAGTGCTGTGCAGGATTAACATATGGAGCCCAAATGCCACTGGGCCTTCTGACACAATCAAAATGAAGTGTTGAAACCTCTCACCACGAGTTAAAAAAAGAAAGAAAAAAGAGAGTAAGAAATCTGGTGCAAAAAGTGTGAAGTCATTCCAGCTATTAGACACCTTTCCCATTCTGTCGGCTTTTCTCAATTCAGTCCCCAAAGTCAACCCTCGCCTCAGGCAGGGGCACAAGGCATTGTGCTCCTATGAAAATGTTGATCGAGGACGCATAATGGCAGCAGACTGAGCTCGGCTGCTACACTGCTCCGGAGGTCAGGCCGACTGTGGAAACAAGCCCAGCAGGTCCCTGGACTGAGACCAGTGCCAGGCAAGCACCCAGTCACAATCAGCTTGGAAAGACACACAGAGAGACTGAGCTGCTATGTGCCAGATCAAGACTGATGCTGAGGAGGAGTGGCTCTGTGGTGCCTCCATTGAAAAGATGAATAGAAATTTGTAGGTTTGCGTTAGAATAGACAGGGTTTTTTCCCTACACTAATAACCAGAGCTGGGACCAGGCCATTATTTTGCAAGACAGTCTCAAGTCAAGTGAGTTAAGAAGCCATAATTTAATAGTGAGCTATGTGAATAAGTTAACATTAGCTTAGCATCAGTTGGTGTGTTTTTTTGTTGACCACCACATAGTTTTTGCTTGCTGACAAAATTATTTTCGGTATTAGCAATGAAATGTTAGTTCTTCAGGATTCTGGCCTTAACTTGACTGGATGATGTCGGATTTAATCTTTGGATCAAGTCAAGACAAAAGGCTTGACTCCAAATGAAGTCACTGGCTCATATTTCTGAGTCTGACTCAAGTCTAAGTCATGCATCTTGAGTCCACACCTTTGCTAATAACAAATTTGAAGAGCTGGCAGTAAGCTAAGTTTCAAAAGACAAATTTGCCAAAAGATCCCCGACCATTCAACCATGCTCAATCCAATGCCTCCCCTGCAATACACAGCTACATACTGCGAGATTACGATGTGAACAGGAAAGGCTGAGCTGCTGTGTTCTTTGTCAGCCACATTAGGGCATGACAGCATTTTCCGCACAAACAGACTTATCCTGGAGATTTAGAGGCTGGGAGCAGTGTACGAGTGTGTCGATTAGAGCCAGATCAACTCTTAAAGTAGCCCATTACTGCGTGTACGGTTTAGGTTCACTCTGGGGGGTCCGCACACACACAGCGGGTGCTTTGTTTCGGGGAACGCACCACTTCCCCCTGAGGAATGGCAATGGCTTTATTAGAGGTGAAAGTAAGCCGGTATGGGAACCTGATCCTCGCACTCAGTGTCTTTGCCTTCACTCTCACTCATTCACTTACTTTTTTATGCTAGTCGTACCCCTGCACTATCTTGCACGCAAATAAGATGAGGTTGTTTTATTTGACCTCTAATTTTTTTCTCATGTTCAGTCTTAGTAGTAGTACACAGAAAGTAAAGTGATTACACAGGAGGGGGCTCAGACCTCTCAGTGAGAGGCAATCCGGTGTACTCTCCTCAGTCTGCTGAACACAGACAATCCTCTCCTCTCTCCCAGCATCTCAAGGTGCTGCTGGCTGACACAGCCCGCTCCCGGTTCCCACAACTCAACACTCGGCTCTGGCTGCAAGAAAAGCTTTCTGTTTCAGTGTTTGAGAACAGGGAGCTGAGTAAGATGAGTCACGAACACACAGTCTAGTTTAATGTCAGAGCCAACAACATGTTTGAGAGACTGAGATGCTACCATGAAGTTCCTGATAGGTGCTCTTCTCATGTGCGTCATACATTAATCAACGGTAGAAAATTAGTACATTTACTCCAGTGCTATACTTGAGCACAGTTTCACTTCTATCTTACCTGAATGTTTCCATGTCTCCTACTTTATACTTCATTACATTTTAGAAGGAAATTTGCTCTTTTCAGTCCACTTCATTTAATTAACAGCTGTAGACACTTACTGATTTTGATTTTGCGTAAAACAAGGCATGATATGCAAAAATACAACTGCATTGTTAAAGATTAAATCAATGTTTCCCAGTCTCTTTAGTGTGTGACCCAGTACAAAAAATGCTGGTGTGGCTCCTTGTCATGTTTCAGATGTTGAGGAGTGTTTGGTGCACTTCCACCAAAGAGTGATTTATCTTCTAAAACTCCTAATAACTGTCCAGAGGCCCAAAGAGGTAAAATTACTAAGGATATACTGATTTATCCACTGAACATCAGTATCGGCTGATATTGGCCTCGCTGACTGCAAAACTGGCCTATCTGCAAATAAGACGACATTCACAGTTGGCCATGAATGATATTTATCCGTTGTGTTGCACAGACTTTGCAGTCACTAAATGCAGTTATTTTTGCAGATATTTATTATTTGCAGTATCTAGCATACCCTACTGCTGTTTTTGAGAAAAAGTCCAATTTAAAAAAAAAAAATTGCATAGAAAATGTTCATTTTTTTCTTCTTTTTGAGCCCATTAATCAACTCATCTTTACATGGTGAGATTTTGGAGTGGGCCCAGACTGGGAACCACTAGACTAAGCTACCAACCTGCTCCACCCTGACAAGCCACACCAGTAAAACGCTGCATGCATATTGATGCGTCTGTATTGATATTTAGTTCATTCATTCATGTTATATCAGTCACAGGGAACATGCTTCCTTGTAAGAATTTTGATATTGTGAGTAAAATTAGCCAATAAAACTTCAAAACATAATTCCACTTAAGACAGATTTATATTTTCCTTAAGTAAGGATCTGAGTAGTTCTTCATTGTTAATTCAATGCCTGGAATAAGCAGCATGACTTTCCCTGAAGAAAATAAAATACCCAAATAAATTCTGCTGATTAATGTGCAGAGCCATTAATCAATGACATGACAAGAATCCTAAAGAATTTTGCAAAGTTGAACACAGCCAAAAGCAACAACACCAGGGTTTAGCTCCATTGTTCAAAGTGCAATTGCCCTACTTATAAGCATGTCAGATTTAATTTTATTTTTCTTAATAAAGGGATGGCTATTGAGTTTTTTTAAAGGCCGTATCCATCAATTACTTTATTTTGCGGGATCAGGGGAGACCTGGAGCCAATCCCAGATTATTCAATGTAAACTTCACCCCGCCTCACAACTCACTCATTGTCCAGTGTTTATTACTAGAAACACACTGATTCTCTATACTAACTTTAATTCTAACAGATGATCTTTGGCATGCATGTATGTGCAGATGTGTCCAGGGAATATTCATGAGACTGTGTATACACTTAAACCTTTAAAAATACTATTAATCTCAGGCACACCATCACTACCTGCACCGCCTCAACCGCTCCAACTCTGATGCTCAGATGTTTCATCTCTCGGCCTGCAAATACAATTGCAACATCTCAACTATAAATATGGTCTGCACATGAAAAAACATGCTGAGAAGGGAAGTGTATCCAGTAGCGCTGATGCTGAGCCAACACTGAAACAGGGAGCCAAATAGCGAAAAGTACGCAGATGGTTTATTTTATTTATTGGCCAATATATTTTTATTGCATTCATTAGATTTATTTTCGGGAATTGAAAACAGGTTGCTGTAACAGAGTACCTGAAAACCTTTGAATTATTTTTTTGTTAAACCTAACACTGTCTTCCAAACACATGCATGTTTGCAGACTTGTGCTTCTTGCTGAACCCTCAGCTGCTGCTTTGGAGCCGGTCAGTGGGCTGTAGTACAATACAGCAGTTGTACTGGATGTGTCCCACCATAACTGCAGCCCCTTGCTCGGACCATTATAAATAAGAATGTATTTTTGTCAGCCTGCCTGGTTAAATGAGGTATAGAAGCGCCGAAGAGAGACATGCCTCACTGTCAGACTGAGCCAGGCCTCCTCCTCCTGAGAGAATACTTGGCTGCTGACGGTGATCTCAGGGGCTGCAGGCCTGCATGTTATAGCATATCTCTCCATCTTAAATTAATAGCCAACGGGGCCGAGTTTACTTTGGAAATATGTTTGGACAGGAAAAGTTCACTGGCATGCGTTGCACTCTCAAAGATCACATCTCCAGAAATAAGAAAGCACGCTGTTAATGCTGTCTTATATGAAATGATTTCCCACCATGCTGTCACACAGGGGAACGAGGAGACTGGATTTTATGTATCATATTCAGCCGTTAATGCATCCTACTCTGCCGGTAACATCAGAACTTCCTCTCATTAAGGAGCGATTACTGCATGCAGCGTGACTTAACAGTACACAGCCCACCCCGCTCGTAACTTTCCTGGCAAATTCACAACAAGTGACTGGATGCTGGAAAACTCTGGACTGTGTGTTCAAATAAAACATCGACGACACAGAGGCTCACCAAGGAGTAAACACACGTCCTGCCATCTGACAGCGCCGGGCGCACTCGCCACATGACGCTGATATGGGTGTTCCACACTTTTAGAAATAAAGATGCTAACTAGAACCACAAAGAGTAGGAGAACCACAGGAGAACCCTTTTTGGTTCCTGGTAGAGCCCATTATAGAATTTCCCACTAGGAGGGTTGTGTAGAGAAGCTTTTGTCTAGAACACACCCAGGGGGTTTCTACCAAGAACCTTTTTTTTTACATTTTGAGGATTTTATCAAGAACTCACCCAGGGGGGGTTTTACCAAAAACCTTTTTATATTCTAAGGATTTTGTCTAGAACAAGCTCAGGGGATTCTAAAGAGAACATTTTTTTTCCAAGGGTTTATCTAGGACACAGTCGGGGGGTTGGACCGAGAATCCTTTAATATTCCGAGGGTTCCAAAAACCCCTTCAAGGATTTAAACACTCCTTGAAAAACTCTTTCTTCCAAATAATTTTTTGATTAAAAAGCATCTTTAATAGAAACCTTAGGCTTACAGAGAACCCTTAACAAACCTCTTCTTTAAAAGAAGAATTCTTCAGAAACAAATGATTCCAGGAAGAACCCTTATTTCTAAGAGTGTACACCGCCACATATTTCTCTGGTTTCAGGTTGGGTAAATTAAAAGTGCAGTCCACTGCCAATGACAACGTGTTGCTGCATGAAGTCTGCTCTGCTATCTGCAGAGAACTACTGAAGGTAAAGGGGATGACAGGGAGGATGGTGATGGGAAGAGACAAAAGTTTGCGGTCGGTTGCTTTGACACCGAACAGGAAGGGAGCGATGAGCAATGTGGAGCAGAGTGTGTAGCAATCACCTGCTCCATTCACGGGTCTGTGGTTTTCCCTTGTGGAGCGTGTGGCCGATAATTAGAAACTGCGGCCGCTGCATCAGCCCGTCCTTCTGTCCAAAGATCACAGTGAAGCTGCAACACACAAGCTATGATCTATCCCACTAAAATGAAAACCCTCGTGTTAAACAGCGTTTAATTCAGTCTTCTAAGGTTCTGTAATTGTAGAAGTGTGGAAGTGACAGAAATACCTCTGTTAGCCCCCGGCACACCATAAACAAGCTGCACTACCTGAGCACTGTCCTGAGGCTGTTTCCAACCCGTCAGAGAGAGGTGTGTTAGTTCACACGCACCGGAGTGGCAGGAGTGATAATTGGGGTGTTTAAGAGGGGGCGGGAGAGGTGGCATGCTCTCGCACATCAAAGGCAGCACTTGTCAGGAATCCTGGCCAAATATTTTGAACGCTGTCAATGCAGAGCAGGAAAACTCCAGTTAAGACAGTCGTATTAGTCTTCAGAAGGCACACTTCACTTCAGCAGCAGTGATGGAGCTCTGAGCAGAATACCTGCAGAGATGCTTTATTGGAAAATTGCAAGGTTGGCAGTTGGGTCAACTTTTAACAAGGAGTGGTAATGAGTTGAGACGCCACAAGCTACAGTGCCACAGGTTTAAGAGACTTGCTCGACATGACATGCATTACCTAAAGTCACAGACTTTCCCATTAATTTAGCCTTAGTCTGAGTTATATTGAGGAGGTGTCTGCTGCCCGTTTACCTGTATAGAGGTGCATTTGTTCTCTTGAGCACAGTTTAGGTCAATCTGCCTTCGTCATACTGTGACATGGACTTCTAATACTGCTTCAGCAGATTTCTGTCTACTTGTGTACAGTGTTGAGGGTAACAGGTCACAAAGTACAAAGTAATGACACATAAGTCCTCAGTTACTTAGTTGCATCAAATAAACAATACGTTACCATTACAGTTTTACCGCATTTCAGCTGAGAGAAGTACCACCGCCTGCACCTGTCACATGTCTTGAGATGGATGTACTGAACAAATTCCCCATGAGAAAATCTTTCTTTGAGTCATCACTCCAATATCATCCAGATTAGCACACTTGTAAAAAGGCTTTTTAGCCATTGAACCGACTATTTGACTGATCTGTGAGTCCACATGATTTGAAAAGCCATTACACTTTTATAGTTTGTATATAGGCATGTGTGTTGAAAAGCTAACTGGTTCATAGCTAATGCTATACAAGCCCATTTTCAGGCAGCTGAGCTGTTACGCGCTTTAATGTAATAAGTTACTTTTAAAAGTAATGCCTACCCAAGACTAGTCCGTTAGAAATACGCCAGTAGTTCTCAACATTTTTGGCTTTTCTGTGGGTGATGCTTTGGTCTAATTTGAAGAATTTGGGGAAATTTCTGCATAGTTAAAGGGTAATGTTGTCAACTTTCATGTGGATGTCCAAGGCAGTGTTGATGGTAAATGTAGTCAATTAAAGCGATAAATTCTTCAGTGTGTGCTACACTGATTACGCAAGAGTTCTCCTGATACAAAGAACTATGGGCTATTTCAGCTTGGATTTCTAGTCTCTAGGTATCCAAGGGGCATGCTAAATTAGTATCTTTGTCACCAAATGCTATGTTTTGGCTACCAAAGTAATATGCTAATGCAATGCATCCTGGTATGAGTTCTCTATTTGCAGGAGAACTCAGCCTCTTGGTCAATATAGCAGCACATTGATACATTTACAATCAACACTGACTGGACATCCACATAAAATGTTGGAGAAAAAAAAGTCCTTTAGAACAAATGTTAGAACAATTTTATTTGAGTCTGCTAACTTGTTTTGTGGTATTTAAATGTCATCAAAAGTCTGCACCTTCCTAAAAATTGTTCTGACCACGCTGTAAAAACCACCAAAAAGTATGTTCTTGTGCACCATCTTTTGCCTCTCAAAACATTCGTTTTTCAGATGAGTTTTTGTTTATTGAAGAAAGTCTAAGATTTGACTGGATTGACACAGTACGGGTGGAGTTGGCTTCTATCCAGATGCCTGTATCTGAGTACTGCTGCTTATCTTAATCTCAAACTTTCTCACAGTGATTTCCTGTATCTGCTGGATAAGGAAGTGCCTGATATAGGGGCGATCGCTGAGCTCACAATCATGCAGATGAAGATTAAAGAACCCTCTCTCCTGCATTAACATGTACGAGTGTGTGGCCGCTGGAAGGCTGAACAGGCACCTGCACCGCTATCTTGTTAGCACAGTCACTTTGTAATCAGCCATTCTCTGGGCCCACAGCGTCTTCCTTCACTCTCCTTCAACAGCTCCTTTCAACACAACTTGTCTTCATGTCAAACATTTACAGGAGTTATTTGGGTTTGTGTAAGCCTCACGCTTCAAAGCCAGCGGAGAAGTGACACAGTTGTTAAAGAATGCCTGTGTGATTACTGGAGAGTGGGTATGAGGTTAGCTGTGCTGCTAAATGAAAAGGAACGATAACAGCATGTGAACGCAGCAGCTGCTCGCCTCGGCTTAGTCACTCTGTGGGACGGAGGATAATAAAAGCGGTCAGTGGCTCGGCCACTGTGTCACATCAGATAGGACGCGTCATTCAGCAGATAACAAATATGCAAGGGCACAGGATCCAGAGATATGATCTGACCTGCTGGTAATGTCAAAGAGCCTGGCCCACAAAGAAGGGGTAATCTTTTGTGATGTGCTCTCACCATTGTGGTCAAGCTTCGCTGAATCCTCTGTGTGTGTGTGTGTGTGTGTGTGTGTGTGTGTGTGTGTGTGTGTATGTACATGTGTGTGTGTGGGCATCTTGAGACATGCTCTGCAGCTTGCTGCTAGGAGAGAAAACACAGACATAACAGCATGCCTGCACAAACACCTGCCCCGTACATACAAAACATCAACAAAAGCAACTTCTCTCGCCATCATCTTCTACTTGGTGGAATTAGCAGGCATGACATCAAGAGCAGTATTACAACACTAATCCACACAGTTGTGGCACAACTGAAAATACTGTTTACATCACTGTGATCATAATTACTAGTCCTGATTATCTCCCTCTGTTTAAAGAGTAACATAACACTAAATCCTCTTTGAGTTACAAAATTACATGTATAGTCACTGCCTATTTTTCCCACTGCAAACTAATTCATGCGACATGTCATCTGACCACTTCTTAAGAAAAGAGTGTCTATAGTTATTCCAAATGGCCACACCCAAAGATGGGACAGGACTCCTTGGCCTCTCCCTGCAGGACTTTGGTGGGCTCGGCTCAACATTTGACTGTATGACATGCTGCCCCTTTTCCACAAACATGTTCTGGTTTTGCTTGACTCATTCTGACTCGGCACGTCCGCCCAACATTTCAGGGATTTGCATCTCCACTACAACGGGGCTACCCGCTTGTTGAAGCTGTATCTTTTTTCTGATTCGTGCTTGTCTTGAGTCAAGCAGATGTAAAACGGATTGTTCAGTTATTTAAAAGCTTGTGTTACAGATCATCAAAATCAGGGAATGTTGGGTTTTTGCCAGTAGTAACTTAACATGACTCCATTACGGCTGAAAGCAAACACAAAACAGTAAAATAAAGCAGATACGTGAAAATACAAACAGCGATGCAGGAGAGAAACTAAACCCACAGACACTCAGATAGAAGCTACAAAAGAACTGAGAGCTCATCTCGAATGCAACTCAGTGCGTTATAACTGGTAATGAAAATGCAAATCAACATGGCATGATTTAACTCAGCATGGCCTAAAATGACAACAGAAAAGCTCTTTATAGAAGCTAATAGCATTCAGACAGTTTGGATACCTGTTTGAGTTTGTCTTTAACTTATTTTTAGTTACAGCTCATGTCTTTTGCCCAGGCATGAGTCAGGTTGTGACACTTTCCTCATAGTGTTGCACCCACTTGTACAACATTTCACTTTTTCACCTCTGCACACCTGTTCAGTCACTGCATGAAGGGAGCGTGACTGTCGGATTGTCAGTGTTGGAAAAATTTCAGAAGCAGCTCCACTACCAATGTCAGGAAAGCACTGGGGAAGTGGGTCTCAGACATTATAAAACTCAACTAAACTAAAATTCGTTGCCTAAACAGTGTTTTTCTGCACTCAAATGCTGTACAGTCATTTATCAGTTATACTGGATACACCTGATGCCACACCCTGACACCACATACTTTGACCGCACCAAATTAATTCCAAAAACAGAATTATAAAAAACATGCCACTCCTGACACTTCATTAAATTATGGTTGTAATTTCAATAGAAGTGATTTGACTCCCTGCCAAGTTTCATCTGCTGTTAAACCACAATAAAGTGAAGCTACTTATCTATTCACGGCATGTTGTTTGTATTCTGTTGCTGTGAGCTCTCTCACTAGGGGAAAGGTGTGACCCTCTCTTGTCTCAACACATGTTGAATGTGATCCGTCATAATGGATACGCACTTAAAGCGATCCCATATCACACATCATTAAGCACCGTGCATTATCCAGAAGTTTGCCCCATGATGTTCTGTGAGACATGACACCTCACTGTTTACCGCCGTCGCCACCTCGTTACCACTGCGCCCCCCGCACCGGCCCGCTCCCCTTCGACCTGGGGGGCTCACCCGCTCTATAATTAGGAGCCACTGTAGTGCCCCGCGCCTCCTCCGTCCAAACCCCGCCACCCCCCTCGCTAATGGCACCAATTTGTATTCACTGTCAGCTCTGATGTGCTCTCATGCGGAGAGATGGCCTTATCACAGGGCCTCTGGCTCCCATCACCTAAGCCCCTCTCCTGCTGCCTGCCAAGCCCAGCGCGTTGACGGACAGGCTGAGAGGGTGAGCAGGCGGGGGTGAGTGTGGGAGGAGGAGGTATACATTTGTCTCCATTTTCATGTAAACTCTTCTAACACCAGACAGATGTGCTCTGGTACAGAATTGGTTGAACAACACCAACAAGAAGCACTGGGGAATCTATGACCAAGACTTAAACCACACACACCATTGCTGTCTCAACTTTTAATCCTCCCCTTGTTTGGACCTCGCACTGTTGCCTTCAATACATTTAAAGCCAATAATGTGCACTGTTGGACCTCTCCAAAGAAATGAACACCTTTCTTCCTCAATCTAGCAGAAATGTATAAAGGTGGAGGTCCAGCTGAGGAGGATGTGAAACAGGGAGAACTGGTAGGGAAGGAGATCCTCCCATGAGAGTCTTGATCTAATCGCACACATCTGCACAAACATGGCTGTGATTTAACTGACATGTGTTTTATTAACAGTCTCCAGCTCAACAGTGACACATCTTGCCCTGTTCCCATCACACATGTCAATTCCTGCAATCCTTCTGCAACTTCTACATACTAACTGCTGTTGTGAATCAATTGCGTTCTTCTGTCCCAAGGGATCTTACTAAAAAGCAGGATTGTTCTGACACTAGGGCTTTGCATTGGCAAGAATCTGGCCATAAAATGCTTATCGTGATACAGGGGTTATGATTCAGTATATTTAAAAAAATCTGGAGTAAATTCCATATTTGCTAAGGCAATGGCTGCGCATGAAGATGCTGTGGCTAGTAGCTCCTTTAAACTTCACTACTTTTCTCTTTTAATCTAATCTTAATCTGTTACTTTTGGCTTTATTACTGAAACACACACAACCAATAAAAATACACTCGCATTGGAAAATATTGGAAAAGAAAGCATGGAGTTTGGATTAAGGACCTTGAGATGATCAACAAAGCAGTAGGCATTTTTTTGAATATACGGTCAAGTGAGCTGAAATGTACTGATATTTTCTTACATCCCTATTCAATACTGCTACCAGTAATGCAAATGCCTCCAAAACAGCCTAAAATGCTGGATCGGGTAGTGGCAAGCATGCATATCCATGCACCGATCCTATATCACTTGGCAACAGGACCCTGCTACTTCCCAAAAGCATTTCATATGCCTTTTTATTAAACCTGTGATATAACAATGATAGCAGTCATATTTCAGGTATCAGAATCAAAAATGGTATTGGAGAATCTTGAAAAGTTAGGTTGCTTCCTCCATCAAAAGCAATCTGAGCTCTTTAGATTCTTTTAAATGGTACAAATGCCCTGACCTGCTCTGGACAGCGCTCAGATAAAACCTGCTTATTGCCTGCGCTGGTCAGCGGGGCTGCTGCAGTCCGAGCCAGGAGACGTGAGGAGGTCAGAGGTCACTGGGCAGCAGTGGCAGTGCTTTATGTTCTGGTTTAATCTGGGATTAGCTCAGGGTCAGGGTTATCTCTCCTCAGCCTGAGTGGAATCAGGAAACAGGGATTGCCTGGGGTAAAGTGGCATTACTGCACGGCCTGTCCAGAATTGCAATGAGCCTGTGTTTAACAGGGGTAAAGGAAAGAAAGAGTGTATGTCCACTATGTCTCAGTGGACTCAGGTTTGTAACCTCTCTGCCATCACTCTAACACTTCCCAGCCCGCAGTTCCAGCTCAGCGGAGATCCACATGCACAAGACTGAATTACTACACCCCATGAACCAATGAATCACTGGAATATGGTGTCTGTCTAGCCACAGTTATGTGCATACCTTCTGGTTTCCTGAGTGCATTTAGCATGGTAAATTCATTTTAATGCTGAATTAGTACAGAAGTGACAGGAGGTACTGTAGCAGGCAAGCCTCCATTCAAGAGTTTGTATCAGAGGAACAAAGGAGCAGCACTGCAGCAGAATTAGCAGAAGAACTTTGAGGGAACAGCCACAAAAACTAAACATACAGGCCCGAGCAAAAGAGCCCTCTAGGCTCCCTTATCTTTACCTGGCATGTCTCAGCTTCATGTCAGACTATAATCCCCTCATACTGGACACGCTCAGAGGAAGAGACGCACTCCACCATCTCTGGTTATGCTGTCTGGTTCCAGCGGGTGGTGCACCTGGGGGCTATGAGACCAGCACAGCCTTGTTGTAATGAAGATGGATCCTTCTCAGTCTACCTCTCTCTGTAAAATGTTAAAGCTAGTGAAAATGGAGAGGTCTTAAACTCAGCCTCTATGGGAATGCTGAAAGAAAAATACTGAACCCCTGCTGCACTTAACCAAAAACAGAACTAGAATAGATGAGGCAGACAGACTGAGAGATTGTTTAAGGACAGCAGCCCATTAAAGTCAAATGAATCCTGGGGTTGGGCACGGAACTCGGTACTTTTAAGGGTACCACCCAAATCATGTCAGTACTGACTGAGAAACGATTCTGTTTAAATCAACTGGTGCCAAGTTTCGATACCTGAGAGCACATCTGGGTGAGAAAATAACTCTATAAGCTATATAATAGAGTATCTAGATAAATAAAAAGGCGAAAGTGGTATTACCCCTGCAGCTTGTTCAGGTCACAGTGAGTCAGGGCAATAGTGAGTAAAAAGCAGTCGCGAGTGTGGTTACACTTTTAAAAACTTGGCACAAACAACGACTGCTGCAATATTTGTAATGTGAAAGCTGGCCATGGCAACACATCTAACCTGAGGAAACACCTGTTCAAATGCAGAATATATGTAAGACCTTAAGACTATGTTGATAACCTGAAAGCCGGATCACCGGATCACTTTAACCTTCAAGTGAGGCATTGATAAATTCATTGACATCTTAAGATGGTTAATTAACCTGCTGTTTAAGTTGTTTTTCACTGCCTTGGCAGACAATAGCATAGCAGTTTAACTATCTTTAGCCAACACTCAGCCACTGGCTGCATCTGAAATTCTTTACCAACATGGTATTTAACATGCTGAAACAGTAAGTGAGATGTTTTAGTAAAAATTATAGTATGAAAACATTAGCAATTGCATACTATTTTGTGGGAAACTTTGTAGTACGCAAGCACTATGGCTGGAGGGATGTCATGTGCTTCCTCCCAGAACAAATAATAGTGTTCCTACACTTTGCCCTGATGTGACAGGCTGGAGGTGTTAGGGTCAGATTTGGAGGCGAGAGAGAGGTAAGGAGGGGTTTATTTGCAAAGTTTTCCCAATAAATAACTAAATGTCCTAAATAAATAATGTTGAAATTGAGAAGCTTGAGAGTAGCCTAAAATACCGAAAAAGGTATGGGTGCTGAATCCCAGGTACCGGTACTATAATGGTTCAAATATGAATATTACCAACCTTTTGTCTCACAGTAACAAATTCAGCCCCAAAATTCAGTTGTATTATAACTTAGAAAATCTGTGTCAGCACCAAAGTGATTTTTCTAAGACCTTCTACAGTGGATCTGTCACTTTTGTAGCTCAAGTTTCCTTCGAAAAATATTTGCTTTTCAACATGAATAGCACTGCCTCTCATAAATATTATTTGATGTTGATCTTTGTGACAGCAAATGCTATGACAGAGTATATCATATGCTAATTTCAACTGCCAGACATAACAAATTGCATCAAAATGCATCAAAAGGGCAGCTTTAAGCTGCCACAGGCTGACTGCCACCTGTAGTGTTCAATTGTCTTTTTGTTGTTAACTTCATGTCGACTCTTTTCCACTCTGTGCTTGGGTAAAGTAAGTCAGCGTCCTCTGCAAGCTGAGTAGTTTCCATCCAAAGATTGTTTTATTTGTATCAGTGGAGCAACATCTTCCCCCTGAAAACAGTGAATTTCAAGAAAAATGGCTTTCTTGGCAGCAAGAATCCACTGCTGAGGAAACTACGTCAGGCAGCGCTGAAACATGTCTCAATGCGACAATACATCCTTGTGTCTCTCAGGTGCATCCTGACAGGCCAGTGGAAGATTTACAATTGAACAGACACAGGATATGGCACCCTAATGTATGTGACACCAGTGGCCCACTATCATGCCCTGTGGATATGAATGCCTTATTTGTTAAAGCAGTGTGGGGTCACAGTGTGGGAGGCCAGTTGTTGTTCCTGTTCTTCCTGAGAATGACAAGAAGGCAGGATAGATTGTGACAGCAGCCATTGTGGCTCTACTCCAGGTCTCTTCCTCCCACCAGGCTCCCGCCGCACCCTGAGTAAGTCCACGCAGTGCCACCTCAGCGCTTATATTCCTGCTCCTTGGGGGGGCAGGGTGAGTGAGAACTTGTGGGTTCGGGCAGGAAAGGATTTACCATTTTATTACCACTCTTTGGCCTCTCATCAGTCATACATAACAAGAGGCAGATGATGTTGACTGAAGCAGAAGGCTGATGGGACAACTCTGTCGTTCATCCCTTCTTTGAACTGAGGCAGGCGATCAGTTGAGTTCCGATGACTCCCTGATTCCCAGGCCTTGGGGACAGGAAGTGGGATTAGAAGACAAATCCCATTTTTCCACGCGTATGTCAGCAGCGTCATCGCATTTTGCCTCATCACTTACTTTCTCTATTCAAAGGGCGCTCATCTGAAATGAAGGTGATTAGTCTTTTATAAACAGCTTTGTGTTCTCGGCTGCCGCTGCACCGCTGGGCCCGTCAGCCCAAAAATGGTCTGCAGCTCTAACACATGGCCCCATGGGAATGGAAGGTCACAGGGCCAAAACTGCCAGTGTGCTTCTTAAGTAGTGCTTTCCAACATCATATGCAAGCCACGAGTAAATTTTTAAGTCTTTGCACTCATGTCCAAAGTCAGGACAGGTAAGTCGCATGTAAGGTTCCAAGTAAAGACAGGTCCAGTCCCACGTAAGGAGTGATAAGTCTCAAGTCAAGTCCCAAGTCCTAAACTTTGAGTTTCAAGTCCCTTACAAATTACAATGTTCTCTTCACCAAATGTAAAGTCATTTTAACAATGGAACCTGGACTTAACATTCTTTTTGCAACTTCAAAAACAAAGTTGGAAGTTGTTGCATTTCCATCAGTAATTTTCAACCTACATATTTTGCATGCCTCAATTTGTTTTCTCAATAGTTTTTGCAGGAGAATGAAAACTATGATTGGGATCATTTTCTCCAACTGGAGCTCAGTAATGCAACCTTAGTTCTGAATGGTGCAACTTGATTGGAAGCATTCATTTTAGTTGATTCAGGAAATCAATTTGTTTATATAACATCCCTATTAATCTGGGCTGTGCTTGGGAGGTATCAAGTCAAAAAGCTAAAGTCCAAGTGAGGTCACTAGTGTTCAAGTCCAAGTCTTCTTGCAAGGCTTTTTTGAATCAAGACAAATCTAAAGTCATCAAGTTTGTGACTCGAGCCCTCACCTCTGCTGTGGTAAACCAGCTGTGTTGACTGAGTTGAGAAAGGAGCAAGGACACAAAACAGAGGAGTCTTAAATCACCCTGACGAGGTTTATTTTTCGATAATTGACCCACTCGCTGCACATTATCTCACTTATTACATGGCTCCTTACTTGAAATATTTAAATAATTTTATACAAAATATTCATTTTAATTTTTTTTTGTTCCTCCAGAGGTTATGGTCAGAACTATACCCTAGCAACAGTCTGGTATTAAAAACTACTTCTGTCCGAGCATAATCCTACAAACCCCTCCTGAACTGGCACTGTTCCACAGGTACTACAGAAGAGACCCGGAGGTCATAAGACAGAGAAGAGCAAAAGTCCCTGACTCCATCATGCTCTCTGATGCTATAAGCCTGGTGTTCGTAAACCACGGTCGTTTTAAAGGGCCTTTTAAGGCTCTGCACCCTTATCCTCTTTCGCAGTCAGAACAAGATAATAGGTTCCCTTAAGATGCGAGGAATCAATCTGGTGGGAGAGGCTGTTCCCAACTGACCAATTTATCTTTCTGGGTCTTTTAAATGGTATTTTGTTTGTTGATGAAAAACATTGTTTGAGGGTATAATACAAACTTGTAATATACAAACATGTACAAATTAATACCTGCATGTTGTCAATACCCTAACCCTAGAACATCTTTAGAAATCCAGCAAGTCCATTTCATGTCCTCTGTTTAACAAATTAATTTGCACTATATGAATTAATTTCATTGCCCTGCACCTACAAGCTGGTTCCTCTAAGCTTTATCTGTTAAGACTGTTATTTGGGCAGATCATGCTGTACGCCCATGTAAGGTGGTGTTAAGGAGATAGTGGCACAAGGGGGGGTGGTAGTTTGCAGGGTCATTGAGTTTACCAAGCCGATTTAGCCATCCCAGTTTGTCACTGGTAATCTCCCTGCAGCTAACAGGGTGATAAAATCAGCCCGATAACTGCAGGAGATGGATAAAGAGAGAAGCAGACAGAGTGGGTGAGCGCAAGCTGAGTGTGTGTGCATGACTTCTTGGACCTCATCCCTCTGTCTCTCTCACACACGTCCAGATAATATGCATAGCATGCACATATACACACGCAAGTTAAGAACCTCCACACAACAAGTGTGACTCATGATGGTTTAGACATGCGACAGCTGGAGAAATTCAAACACAGTGTAATCATGAGATGTAATGGATACAAATTGAAAGTGTCCATTACAGCAAAACCTGCAAGCAAACTATAGAAATGAGGTATGTCCAGATGGAAGATTCAGAACTGGGCGAAAGCAAGAAGCGTGTGAAAGGTTCCTATTGGTTCCTCTGAGGTGGAATATGGAGGTGTTTGCTTTGGCGATGTTGACCAAAACCTCAGCCCTCGGAGAGAGAAAAAGAGAGACACACACAGCCAAAGCATCCTCGTTCTCTTCCTCTCAAAACCCCCTCAGTACGGCCTCCTACTGCCCCACCATAAACACTTCATTTCTTTCCCAACTCAGGCAATATGCTTTCAAAATCAGGGGAGGCTTCTCCTTTTTTTCTCACATTCCCAGCCAAACAAAATTAATTTGAAGAAGCCTGATTTTTATTAACAAAACTCTGCTGCCTGTCTGCACCAGGAGCAATACAGATGTGTAATCCTAAAAAGAAAGCTCATAGGTGATGAACTAGGGGTTTTACCTTCGCTGACAGCACAGCACATCCTCATTTAGTCACCAGGTTTTTTCATTTTCATTGCTTTACTTTTTTATGGGCCAAATACCACTCTCCCTAAATCAACCAAACTCCATTGACGAAATCAGCAATTTTACCTTGCAGAACACAGGAGTTGTTGGTCTTTACTCGTGTATTATGTGACTTCAGTGAATCCGAACATTGTTTTAAACCACCAAAGTCACACAATAACACCAACAAACTGAAGAGATTGAGGTAGTGATAGACCAGCACCTCCAGTGTTCTGCAAGGTAAAAGCACTGATTTCACCGATTGCATTTGGTTAGTTTGGATAGAGCAACATTTGGCTTATATGACAGAGGTTTCCAGTTTGAAAAGGCTGTCTGATTACAAAGTGAAGCAGTGTAACTATTCTGAATATAGCGTTAACTATTAAACTGCTGTTTTTTAGTCGGACCTTTTTTAAGTGGCTGTAATACCTTTTGTTGCTGATCCTGTCCACAGCAATGCATTGCTTAGCTTCCCTGCTGGCGCTCCTGTTTTATCTTATCATGACTATCAGTCCTGTCATGGTACTGTTAAAATATGCTGAAAATGTTTTACATTATTTTAATCTTTAAGTTTTATATTGAAAATCTCTCAGCAATTTGAAATCATTGCTACTTCAAAAAAATCTGAACTATCCCTTTAAGAGGATATGCTTGTCAAATTGTATTTAGTGACTTCAGGTGCAACCAGGTTTAACAGTAATATGATGTAACTTTCTGGGGTGAAACGCTGCTCCACAGGTGGTCTTTGCTGATTTCTCAGTGCAGGGCTACATATATCTTTTCAGTACTGCACATATATTAGAGGAATCAAATGGCTAAGAATAACACATTGTGATTTACTCATCCTGACTGCATTTACAAAATCTGCACTGTGATTGCGTCCCAGTTCAGTGAACTATAGCTGTAGTGGTGCATTGATACCGCACATCCCTGCAGCCGGGTGCAGATATGCTAGTGGCACAAAGATCGATTTTCCTCGTTTCTCCTTTCAACCGTGTTCTGTCCTGCTCTTGGAGCTGAAGTACTACTGTGATTGAAAGTCGTTCTCTCGGCTCGACCTCCCTCTGGTACGGCGAAATCCAAAGAGACAAAACAAACCCTCTTTCTCACTCATCACTTGATTGCCCTGCAGCTCTTCCACACACTGAAATTGGCAAAGTGACCTTGATGAGAGAAATACCAACTGTCAATCATTGATTACCAGGACTTTTTACACATTCACTTAAGGGCTCCCCTTTCAAGTTTGATCAATATCAGCCAAAAAGTAGTCAGAGAGTAACACAGAGCAGTGGCTATTAAGGGAGCATTGAGCCTCAGGGAAGATGAGGCATTTTAAATGGACAGGCTATGCAGGAGAACAGAATGAGGGAGGGGTCTCAGTACACAACCCACCAAACTGCACCAACAGATCTCTAGAATAGACCCAAAAGAAGACACGCACTTGATCCCGCATCTATTGTGCTGTCGTCTGCCAACACAGAGGCACAACACACCAGCTTGTAGGGATAATGTTGTTGGTCACACATAATGACTACAAACAAGTGGCCATTGTCTGCTCACTTGATGACATCACTAAATGTTCAATTCGTTGTGAGCTCTAAACAAATTGTCAGACATGCTGAGAGCCAGAGGCAGAGTCTGATAAATCTGTGCGCAGATTAAAGGATCATTTATTTATAACAACTAATGAGTCCCATTTCTGTAGTTTTGGCCGTCATTTCGCTGGTTGTGATACCACTGTATTCACTAAGTTGAGATCTGGGAATGAACAATAGAGTGGTAGTATAGCCATTGTGGGTAATATCACAGAGCTGAGGGGTAATTTTCAGAGAGAAACTCATTGTACATTTAAAAGAAAAAAAACATGGATATTCTCTGAGATTGAAAAAATACACACAAATTTCCCAAAAAAAAGGGAATATTCTCTACAATTATGAGAAGAAACAGAACTAGGAACTACATCAATTCTCCTTAAAACCTCATCACACAAAAGACCGTGCCACTTGCCGTTATGCCTGCAGTGGATGATGCTGGAAGTCAGTCACAGTTGGGGGTGTTCATATTACACTACCCCACTTCCCCCAGCTCCATAATTTTGCACTTTTTTGCAATGGCCCTATGCTGTTGACCAGTGCTTCTGATGGAGCTAAAAAGAAGCTCAAAACAGACAACTAACAGAAGCAGTCAGATGATCAGACAGGTTGTAAACAAAACAGAAAATTAACCTGTCTGTCATAAACATCCACCATAGTGTAGTGACCAGTTTCCTGGTTCTGTTTTGACCTACCTCACAGTTTTCTGTGCAATGAGAGATTTTCTTTTTATTAACAGTATTTCTGGTGTGCACTTAAAGGGACAGTCCAAGCCAAACTCAAAAATACATATTTTTCCTTTCACAAGTCATGCTGTTTATCCATGGAGCTAGATGGCTCCCAGCTTGTGGTGCTCAAAAAAGTACATTTGGAAAAAAAACCAAAAAAACTTAACAGCATTGTCTCTTTCCAGAAATCATGACCCGCTTACTCGAGATAATCCACAGACCTTGTTGTGAGCTCAGTGATACTAACATTACAGCTCAGAGGACATTGTTAATATTTACATTCTGCAATGTCACATGAGCTTCTCATTCATGAGTAGATGCACGCTTCCCTCTGCACAGCGATATGGTTGTCGGGGTAGTTCGGTAGAAAGAAAATAGTTCCTACATGACATTGCTCACAAAAGTGTCTGAGATCAAGTGGGTTATGATTTCTGCAAAGAGAAATTGCTGTTGAGTTTTTCGTACATATTTTTTTGTTCACTGAGTGTGATTTATTTGCATTATATTAAAGAGAAGACAGACATCTCTACGGCCGATATCTCTTATCTCTATCTCTAAAACTCAGCAACTCACACTAAAACAATCTAGATGGTTAAATAGCACTACAGGTAAGAGGAAAAATATGTAATTTTGATTTTGGAGTAAACTGTCCCTTTCAGGTTTTAACAATGATCTCAGCTGGGAGAAAACACCTGTTACATATCTATATTTTATCAGCCCGTTTTCTTTTCAATAGAAGCCAAATCCTCTTTTCAGATGAAAGAACACCTGCGACCACGCGGGGCAGAGACGAGAGCCAAGCCTGATGTGTAACCGCTGCATTCCACAGAAGAGCAGAATCCATAAATGGGAATTAAAGTAAACCACGTCAAGGTAATAAACCTACTGGCTGCTCTGGCAATCTGAAAAAGTGTCAGGTGAAAAGGTTGATGCCCTGCCTCATTATTCCTGGATAGCATATTTGACATGGAATCAGCGGTTAATCCAGAGAAAATCCTGCTGGGGTTTTTCTACCAGGATGGCCTCACTGCAGGTTGGTGGGAAGCGGCAGAGGGATTGCTGGGCTGCGTTGCCACTAAGCCACGACTATAAGCATCCCGCTCTGGCAGCGTTTGCGGCCAGAGCTCTGCACTCCCCGTAATGACTCATTGATCTGAGCTTCTCAATCCCTGCCTGCCTTATCTCAGCTAATGGGCCGGCATCGTGGTCTGTCACAGGCTGCAATCTCTCCGGGAGACTGAGTGCACTTAGAGGTCAGCGCTGCCGCTCACCAGGAGTGTTGCGCTTTGACCAGGTGGGGGAAAAAAAGCTTTATGTATCTTTCCGAACACTCGCTCTTCTCATTTGACAGGTCCACACTCCCTCTAACAATCATTCTGTTGTTTTTTTGGAGTGGGATGATATACTATCCCTCCGGGACCTCCTTTTATCATTTCAATAACAAACTCGCACTTCACACATCCATGATTCTTCTGGGTGCATGATAGCCTGGCTTTGACCCCAAACTCTTGAAGCTTACAAAGGAACTCTCCTACATGAACCCATGAAAGACTCCCAAATCCACAGTCATTTAGAACTTTTGAGACTGGCATGACAGCAGAACGCAGCAAGTGGGAGGGGAGGAGAGGGCCGAAGGGAGGAGAGGAGTAAATGAAAAGTCTACATGGAGCGAACAAGTTCAGTAATCTACATGTTCCTCAGCAAGCTCACTTTGACTCCCTATTGGCCAGTGCTGCTGAGACTACAGGTAGAAAACATTATTAATGACAAAGTCAGAGGACCACAACTCCAAACACAGCAGACCATGGGTCTTCAACAGGGGGTCTGCAAGTCAATATTAACCACTAACACTCAATGCAAAGGGGGCCATGTCCTAAAAAACATTGAAGACCCCTGCTGTAGACTATATGATGTGTATTTTCAATATATTCAACTATACTCCTTCAGGGTCACTGGACTGAGGGGAGTAGTGGTGTAGTCCCAGCATGCATTTCCTTAAAAACCACTCTAAATCCTGTGGTGCGTTGATTCAACTCCGCATCCACTGTTTCCCCTATAATTGTACAGGTCTGGTGGTCCAACAGACCATTGGGAACCCCCACTGGGCCAAAAAAAAAAAAAATGAAATGCGTATGTGAGGAAATGTGAGTTAACTTCTGAGCCTTTGTCCCGGAAACTTGTGGATGCAGGCAACAAGTCCCTTTACATTTCTACAGTATGTGAGTATATGTGATACAGGTTAGCTAACATTAGCCTGGCACTGCCAAAAAAGAAGAAAAAGTCCCAACGCAGGGCATGGACAACCAAATATATTAACTTTCTTCTGCAAAACTGCAGAGCCAAGCAAAAATACAGATGATGAACGAAGGGAAAGTGGCAGATAAGAGAGAAGAAAGACGGGCACATGGGGGGAAGTTTGAGTAAACTTAGCATAAACATCATTGACACCGGTCCAACTGAAGCTGAACCAGCCGAGAAAAGGGCAAACAGTGGTTGAAGAATCCCAAATAGATGCTAACTTGTCACATCACTGTTAGCACAAGGTGCCCTGTAGTGGCTGTATGAGAAACTGCCAGAAGACTTTTTAACATATGATTAATGTTGTGAAACTGTCCCATGACATATGTCACTGAAGCAACTCGCAAGAAGAAAGACACATGACACATGCATCATTATGTACCTTATTACTTTTTTTAGAATGTTTTACTTTCCAAACGGGACACCAACCCCGCTCTCCAGGGTGAAAGTCATGTGCTGGTTTGTGCCATTCCATCCACCCGACCTCCTCCATATGTGGACTTTCTCCCTCTTTACACAATGTCAAAAGCCCGGTGCATCTCATACTGCTGCAAATGGGTTTACACTGAATTCACTTGAAAGCCTGGTACTGCTTTTTCAGCCACTAACTGCGACCATGTGTGTCTGTATGAGCTGTTGAGAGGTGGTGACAAAATGTCTATGAAGAGTTGGGAATGAGATTGGGCTGTATAGCCTATAGTTGTACCAGACTACCCATGCTAAGTTGCAATTTTTTGATCTCACGTTGTTTTTAACTATTGGAAGTGTGGTGTGCAAAATATTTATTATATTTTTATTAATATCATTTATGTTTCTTTATGTGTGGCAAAATGTACATACCATGATGCCATGATCAAATTTTATTCCAAGCCAAGAAAGATAAAGTACAGCAATGAATCATGCACACTGTGTTCATGATGTGCTAATGTTTGGCAAAGGTCACAGGTTACAAAGCTTATCTTTATACAATAAACGAGACTAATTACATCATTGTCTGCTTTGTTTTAAGTCTTGAATATACTGAGCAAACAAAAGTTTTAGCCCAAATATAAATTGCAGACTGCCTGCTACGCTACCTGACCGAAGCTGACCACATCAATATGTCATCCTGTGTGTCTCATCTGCTTGAGGATTTTTGGGTGCATACCACCAGGGGAAACACTGGCATCCATCCACTGGTCGCAATATTAATCCCATATGCCCCAGGGTCAACACTGGGTCTACACTAAAAAAACACTTTTAGAAAAGAAGAGCCGATCACATCCCCCCAGAACTCATCTCTGTCCCCCCATCATCCTCATTAACCCGGAGGAAAGCTGTCTCTCTCGACTCACTCGTGCCTGAGGTGACATCCACACATGGCAGCAGACGTACAGACAGCTTGACAGCTGTGGAAATATACTGAGCTCCGGCAAAAATCAAAACTCGGCCTCCCTGCGAGATTTTAATGACTAGTCAGTCCTTCCCTACTTGGGTTTAAATCTGAAACAGCGAGACACACCTGACAGCGCTGACGTTTGACTGACAGGCAGGATATCCTACGCTGTGACCCTGCAGCCCTCCTCTAGAGCAGTTCTGGCAGCGGGTAATGAGCTACGGGAGAGGTCGGAAGTATAGATTGCAAAGTGGCCAAAATACAGCTTTTGTTCAGAGTGAATTCCTAGATGGTAAAGACAAGAAACCAGCAGGGAGGAGGCATCCTAGGCCTGAAAGTTTGTTCAGTGGGAGACAAGTGTAACTGAGATAATTGCAGCATTCTGCCTTGATGGACCTTGAGGGCTCGTCTTTGGAGTTAAAACCTCAGTGGGTGTTCAGACCAAACACAGCATGGTGTTAAAAAAATGCAAAGGTTTGTGTAGGTGGAGGTGCGTTGCTACAGGTAAGGGGTAGATTAGACCTAAATATGGTCCAGGAAGTTCAGCCTGAATGGAAGATCTATGAGTTCAGAGCTTTATATTAAGAAGTATCTTATAACATATAATTCATTAAATCTCCTTCTGAGATATCATGAGGTGATTGGTAGAATATTCCAGGAATGTGTGCTTATGTATACTTGGCACCATCTTTACATACTTTCATTGTTTTTATCTCTTAACTTTAGTGTAGTTACTGTATGTATTGTATTGTATTGTGTTCAAGCACTAGTTTGTTATAACCTGTGCAGGGACAACAGAAATTTAGCTAACACTGGCACATTTATGTAGAAATGTAAACTGCATTGTTGACTATTGATCATTCATTTTAGATACAAGTAACAGTGGGAGGTTACTCCTTATTTCATTACTGAATATTAGATTATTCCTTGCAATCACTGAATTATATTTTCCTAAAAAACAAGAAAAATAATGGTAACTTTTTAAAAATTGCTTCATGCATTGCATTCTCATTTCCACCACAGGAACTTTGCCTAGGGATTGAGAACCTTTGGAGAAACTCACTGACTCACTACAGGGACCAGGGTCTAAATTCAATTCAGGGACATTATTTTACCCCGCCAAAAAGTCCCTGCTTCGGGGGTTGTACTTTCCAAAAAAAACTTTGGGAGTGGGGGTTGCAGCGCTGAAAATTTCTAATTGAACAAATAAAATACTCACTGTGCTTCAAAATATCAGCATGAGTTACAGAAGAAACCATTTAACTGACAGACAGACAGACCGATGATGAATTATTGAAAATTTACACTGAAGTCAAAATCCAGAGGATTGGAAAAGGCGATCACTGTTGTATAGTCATACACAAAAATGAAAAACAGCCATTGCTTTTCATACATCAGCAGACTAATTTGCATAGTCTTTGTGGGTCTTTAGACCATGATAAAAATACAGACAACAACAGGCTCAACGAACCTTTTACTTCCTTGCAAAGTAATTCCTGGAACTAGGTTCTGGGTACTTTCAGTGGAAACTAGGGCATTTACGACCACTGCATTTTAGTACCAAAAAGTCGTTGACTAGTTGACCAGCAACAGTAACCAGTTCTCATCAGAAAGGTCTCAAATACAACCAGCAAATGGCTAAATAAATAATGTTCATGGGAGTCCTTGATTGGCTCTGAGAGGCTGTTTACAAACAGGGGGAGTCCCTTTCCTTCCCTTCTCTAAATACCTTAAATTTAATTTGTTTAACATGGATGACCACAGACGAACGACTAGTCTACAGTCATCCACAGTGGTGTTGATAGTCGACTAGTTGACTACTTAACTTTTCTATGAACCCCCTACTGGAATAAAGGCTGATGCTACAGCCAGTTCCGACATGAAGTTACTTTTTTTTGAAGATGTGCACATCAGCTACAACTGTAACCTCTTAAATCCATCAATAAGTAGTTCTATTAAGACCCAGAAAACTCCACTGTGGAGGGAACTGCCTCGTTCTCACACTCTTTCGTGGCCCTGAACTATTCAGCAATTAACCTTCAATTTGGTATGAAACCCGTCACGGGTCCCTCTTGTCCCAAAAGACAACATTACTAGATTTTTTTACACACTGCCAAGCAGAACAAAACCAAGCTCCAATGTGTAAGTAGTTAATCTGGCATGTTATCATTGGCCCCACTGATGCACAGTAGATACACAGAAAACCACAGCGATAACCTTCACATAATTTTCAATAAACAGTCTGAGAGTTAGATTCTAAGGGGGGGGGCTACCACCAGTTTCTGTGGTTAAGTGGCTTCATCCATTCATTTAATTATCAATTTGTTAAAAATTAGTCACAGTTTCTTTAAAAGTCCATCTTTCTCAATAGATCTAGACTCCCTAAATCAACAGCACACCTGCCAGGCTCTATCTCACGCTTTATACACTTTGCATTTACATCTTGATAAAGGTGCCTCCGTAACTGCTATCTCAGAACTATGCGTTAATCTGATTTGGACAGCAAAACACACCTAATGCTTGTGTTTGGCTGCTCACCACTTTTGCTTCCCAGCAAACCAACCTCACTTTCTTTCACTCTCTCTGCATCAACCCTGCAGGCAACTCTGCACAGCTGTGAACAAGACGAAGCCTCTCGCGATGCTCCCGGCCCCTGTCCCGCCCAAATGATGTTTCTGAAAAATATTTTAATTGACACAGCAATTAAGCAAGACAAGTCAAAACAGAGCTCCACTGGAACCTCTGTACGAAGAGAGAGAGAGAGAGTAATCTGCTTCCCCAGGCAAGTTTATCTTGAGAATGTCGAGCATTCATCAGAGAAGTATGGTCTGTATCTCAGCCAGAGAGAGTTCACTGCAAAGAAAATATTTGGGGATAATGGTGTGATTAACTGCAGTATATCACCACTGAGAGCGCTGGGAGATTAATTGGTGCCAGTGCTCTCACATATTTCAGCTCATTCACTACAAATCATCTATGTGTTCGATAACTGACAAACGTTTTTGCGAACCATGTTTTTAGATGTTATGCTTTTTGTCAACTTCCATGCAGGATTGAGTATCGGAAACCTTTAAGGAGTCAACCAAAACAACCCCATACAAAGTCATACTGAAACTGTTCTCAGGAGACTACCGTTTTTCATTGCCCTCTCCTGGTTTCCTGGTGGGGTCACGACTGTCAAGTATTTCTCCTGATTTCTGAAAAAATTTCATACCTTTTTTTTCTTACAGAAAGTTTTAAAGGAAAGGGCCCCATTTTTCTAAAAATATCCTGATGAATATACTCTTAGTAAAACATTTGTAAGATAGAATTTTAACTAGTTTCTGTTCAAAAATCCACTGACATGGGCTTTAAACTAAACAACTTTGACACCAAATATAAGTAAACAGACTTGTAAATGAGAATTTATTACTTACTATGATCAAAACTCCCATGATCTCAAACAAGTTTCAGATTGAAGAAAAAGATTAGTGCTGCACTGGGTCAAAAAAAACATATGCTCTGCAAGAAAAGGACAAGTAGTTAGATAAAGATAAAAAAAGAAATCAGTGACTGTTCTGCTTAATAAGTTCAAGCTATTGGTAGGCTGTCTGAAAAAAAATCTGAGGCACAGCTTTTCAAGTTGATTTTCACACCACACTTATACTGGTGGGTGTCATGCAGTATGGCAAACACATTCAAAAATCTACAAAAGAAAAACCCTACATCATGGTTTGGATTATGGTCAGCAGTAAAGCCCATGCAATTTGCAGTTAAGGGAGTAAGACATGCATTATTGGGTTGGTCCTTTAAAGACTTGCAGTATATTATCCATTTCAACGTTTGTATAAACCACACTTGGTTTGGCAGCAACATAATGTGGGTGAGTTGCTGTCCACAGAAAGAAAAGATCTGGGACCACTCATTGTAGTATTATGATGTAGACAATGGGTTAAAAGACATTTCTACATGTGCACATTATTGTATATTCACTTAACTCTATATTCCCAAGAGGTAATATAATAGATAGCTTTTATAGCAGGAGGTTTTGCGAGTAGTTTTCCTGACATGAAGGAGATATAAGTCATAAATAAATATCCGCTCACTCCAAAACCCAGTGAGGTTAACAGTGATGTATTGCCGACGAGGGCTCGCTTTTTCAGATGATATTTATCACAATCAACCTCAAGGCCTTTTTATTTCCTAACAACCATGTGAAGGATGAAGTCTGAACCAAGGCTGCAGCTTCAAGTTCCACTGAAACGGAGCATTTAACAGCAGTGTTTCACATCATAACATTCATCTCTTGCCATTCCTAATTTATCATTAAACCACTGTGTCTCACATTAGAGAAAATAAAGATCTAATGTAACAATGCCTGACATGGTCTTGTATCTTGCGTCTCCCATGGAAAAAGCATTTAATTAAATTGGAATGCTTTGCAAAAGACTGGTCACAGTAGACTTTACGTGAGGCACACTAACAATTGACGAAAGAATGATAATATCCACAGGCGTATCAACACACATTTAATATCACTTGAAAGCATCCATCACAATAACCTCAAATTATAAAAGAGAATTAAAAAGAAGAGGAAACTCTTTGACAGGTAAACTATCAGGTGTGTCAGCGATTGTCCGGGGTCATGACAGCTCTTTTCACAGGCTTCCCCTCTGGTTAACGGATGAAAGTGAATTTTCTTGACATCTCAAGAGGCAACCATTGCCAAGCAGCTGAGGCACGTTGCTAAGAGAGAGAACTGGGGACGTGTTAAAGAAGAGGAAGGATGAAGAGGCAGAGGTCGGCCCCAGCTGTGAATAGAGTCATCGCTGCATGTGTCTGCGAGGAGGTGAAGCTATTTTAGAACTTGACGCAACTTGGATCTTGGAGTCTATGAAAGGTTTTTCTTCCTGCCATGTTTTGACAAGGTGAAAACAGCAACCTGATATTACGCAACTCAAACAGCATATAATTTCAAAACCCCATAGTTTATGCTCCCATGTTGATTTAATTTCAGTGGGTGTCTTGTGTTGTTGCTTTAGCTTTAACAGAAGACACTCCTGATTTTCCTTCAACCATGCAAATCATAATAAATGGAGTCAGTATGTACATACTTAAAGTGACAGCTCAGATTATTTGAAGTAAGGTTGTATGAGGTACTTATGTGTATTGCCTACAGTAGATGTGAGTCAGAACACCGACAGAATCAGCATGGAAGCTACACAATGAACTGCTGTAGACAGGATTCAGCAACAAGTCGTGTTTTAGCCACTTAAAAAACTATCCATCTAAAAAAATCAATATCAATTTATGTGTATGCTACATTTAGAATATTTTCATTGCTTTACTGTGCCATTAGATGATCTTTTCTGACAGTTAACCATTAGTATATAAGCTAAATATCTCAAAAACAACCAACAAACAACTCCACAGGCAAAATCAGTCATTTTACCTTGGATGGGGATAAATAAATGTCTGACGGCAAAGTAAAGCAGTAAAAATATTGTAAATATAGCATACACTGAAACTAATGTTCATTTTTATGTATTTTTTCAGAGGATAAAATGCCTTTTGTTGCTGATCCTGTCCACAGCAGTATATCGCATAGCTCCCAAACTGGTACTTCTCTCTGCTTTCTCAAACTGGGGGATCAATAAACACCTTACTCAATCCCACACCAAATAATCCGTACTAAGAGTTATGGATGTTGTTTTGCAGTATTCGTCCCCGTCTTTAAACAAACAAATATAGTTCTTGCTGGTGAGAAGTCATGGACCTTTATAGAACCATTATCACCACAGTAACATTGTCCTTGTTTCAAAACGTACGACTACAGCCAGTACTACACACTGTCACATGCAACAAGTGTCTGAAGTTAAACTGGACGCACCTGCCACATCCCTGCAAAGGCACAAGCAAAACAGACACTCCCTTAAGAGCAATTTTTATTTCCAATGCAATATTTCACCAGTGAAAAAAACAAAACTTTAGTTGTGGCTCAAAAACATCTCAAAAGTCATGTTGGAAAGTTCCCTTGATTTCCTAATAATTTCCACACGCTCCAATGCAACCAGTGAGTCCTAAGGTGCCTCGGAGATTAACCCACAAACACAAACACATGAGTGAGCTTTACCGTGGGTTCGCACTCCAGACACACTCGCTGAAGAGTTAATTCCACAGTGCATTCCATCCCCACAGCGCGTCATTAAAAGCGCCGCATCTCACCTAACCATCATTTATCTCTCCACTGCCAATTAGTTCCGATCAATTACCTTTACTTAATGCTGCTTCCACATTTAAGAAAACAGGAAGTGCGGCTTATTCATCGCTGCTCTTTTTGCCAGTCCTTTAAATACTCCCTCGGGTTGGTTCCACTAGCTTAGGCCTTTTTTTGTACTGGGAGACCTCCATTAAAAAGCCATCGCTCACCGCTTCGTCCAGCGTGTGACAGAGGTGGGTGCTGGGACCCCCTCGAACCCCTCTCTGCTTGTGCATTATGACGGAAAAAGGGGAAGTTAACTGACTTAATTAGAGGCTTTAAAATAGCAAACATGGTCACGGTTGAGGTGCGTTACTCAGTTCCATCTGACAGAGTTATGAGCTGGAGAGGCGAAATACTGCAAAGGTGGATGATGATATCAGTTATTACCCACCTGAGAAGTTTTTTCTTGCAGCAGAAATACAGCCACTAGGGTGACAAATATATGGACAACTGCCTGATTATTACACACTAGTGGAGCTCTACTCCAAATAAGTGACAGAATATGAATGCGTCCAACAGTGTACTCAACATTTATATATTCACCTCTTTGCCACCAGACAGGCTTTTCTGACTGGAAACCAAGTCAAATATGACTCTCGCCAAATCAACCAAACTCCATAGATGAAATCAGTCATTTTACTTCACAAAACAAAGGATTTGTTGGCCTACCACTGCCTCAATCTGTTAGTTCATTTGTGTATTGTGTGACTTAAAGATAAGTTGGATTCACTGCAGTCACACACTAACACAAAGAAACTAACAGATCAAGGCAGTGGTAGACCAACAACATCTGTGTCAGTCATTACCCACCTTGAGAAGTGACGGCAGCAGAAATACAACCACAATCATGACAAATGCATGGACGGCTGCCTGATTATTACACACTGTTGGAGCCCAACTCCTGCAAAGTGACAGAATATAGACACGTCCAACAGTGTACAGTTACTGACAGACAGGACTTTCTCTGTGTGCAACTTTCTACCCTAAATCTCATCCAACAAACTTCTTCGACACTTTCTGCAACTCCATCCCCCCACTGAGCACCCTCCATGTCTGTCTTTTATTTCCACCCTGGAAGGTAAAACATAAGCATGTCAGAACTGGGAAGGTGGGAGAGGACAAGCCGGGGTAAAACCTGATCCACGCTGTAGCCCACGAGAGAGACTCTGGACCGATTCAGAGCTCGGAGGGAGAGAAGTAGGAGTGAAATCCTAGCCTGCACTCTCTTCCTCTCTCTGTCCCCTTTTCTCCCTCTGTCAGTGTGCTTCATCTTGGACTCTGGGCCCGTTTGTCTCTTCACAGAAAGGAAATGCAAAGTAGGCTGCTCCGAAACTCTGGGAAACGCCACAGGACGTCCCCGGGGGGAAATTAAATACGGCCACTAAGATCCACAGTAAAGTGGCAATAAAGTATTCATTAACCCTCCATTGAGGGGCTAAGCAGGAAAACAAGCAACTGAGTTAAGAAGTCAAACAGGGATTTAGCACACACAGTAACACCACCCCCTCTCATCTGAAGATTTACAAAACAATGAGAAGACTTGCGGAGCTCGAGAGCATGTACATCCCGCTCAGACAAGCCGGGAGATCAGAGAGTCAAAGACGGGGGGTGACTGATTGAATAAAGTGAGCAACATTAGAGCATTACCACATAGTTTTACAAACATTCCCCCTGATACCCATAATCCTCTGTGCTTTCATATCGCAACACATCGCCCACTATGGGTTTGGCAGCAAGCCAGGCTGGAGTGGAGGATGTAAACAATGCCCTCCTTTCCACTCCTCTTGACTTTCATTTTCCCTCCATCGGCAGACCTCATTTTTCACCTCCATTCTAAACCGCTGTCCTGCCTTTGCAGCTCCGCAGCGGTGCTCCTCGGACCTGGACTGAGGAATCTATAGGCAGCACAGAGAAAGGCCTGCGGGATGCTGTGCGCCGCATTCATTGACAAAAAAGGCCTGATGCCAGTTTGACGCCCACCCCCAGGTCTCCCAGAATGTGAATGAACTTCTGTGAATAAGAGGCAAACCTACACAAACACCCCTGCGGCTATAGGACCCTCACAGGGGGAAGAGTGTGTGGGCGACACCAAACAACAACAACAACAACAGCAGAGGGGAACTGCATGCCAGGGTTCCACTTTTTCACTCGAAGAGGAGGCACTGTCGCAGGAGGGGGCCTGAAAGGATGGGTCGTTGACAAAAACGGCCTGTCGGGGGGTCACCGCCGGCCCCGGCCCAGCCTCAATGGATGTGAATGAGAGTCCATCCCCACACATTGCAATTAACACCTACTCCACCAACAAGGCAGGAGGCAGCAATAGGGGAAATCTCCAAATCAGCATTTCAAAACCACGCCACTACAAAGGCATCAAAGTGCATGCATTGTAATATGCCTGAGTGCTCTTATGGGCTAAACTCTTCAGTGTGTCATCCAAACAGCTTCATTTCCCCTTACAAAAGTGGAAGGGTATATGACCTCATCACTGACCAGATGAAGAGGTGGGAAGCAGGGGATAACATGCTGAAAGGATTGGATGAGAGGGTGAAATGCTGACTGCAGTCTACTCTTAACATGCCTGAGTGAACTCTTAAGACAATGATCAGTATAGCATCTAGTTCTATGCTCTAGACTTAAGCTGAAAACTACATTTCCCCTTACTTTGTAACAAAACCACACGAGTATGGTTTGATATTGAGTACGTGTTGCTCTGAAATACTGACCTGTGACTCACTGAGTAAAAATTGCTGGACTGTGTCTGTATTTTATCAAGTAGGTAAACATTTTATAATCCTTAATTGCGCCATGCCTGGTTCCGATCAGTCTCTGTTTCAGCTTTTGATCTGATATGTAACCCAACTGAGTCAATGCACCAAACTGCACTGATTAACTACTGATTAACAGCAACCAGACACATCATACATGGAGAACAAGTTGCAGACAGAGTTTATTTATACATGGCCTCTAATATTGCATACTTTGCATTCTACCTACTTAATCTATATATCCACACATTACTTCACCATCATTAGCATGACATAATGTTTACAAAACTATTTTAATCAGTATTTATGCAGCTGCTATCAAGATTATCATGAAACAAAGATTAAATACCAGTGAACTGTACATAACCTATTAGCTATTTTATCCAGTGATTACATTTGGTTCATAATAAATGATGTAACAGCACAGCAGACAAAAATTGCTTCTATTTTTTGAATCTCTCCCACTACCCCTGGTAGTAATTTACATGTTACATAGTACCTAATATCTCTAAACAGATATCTGCATATGGATGCAGAATCTATAGACAAGGGATAAGATTTTAGTATAATAGACATTCTTCTCTCTGTTTGTAGAAAGAGTAATATTGACCAAGCAAGTTTGTGAAGGCTTTGTTTGCATGCAGGTAAACAGTCCATGCAGAGAGCAAAAGATGGGGTACACATTGGCTGAAATGCAAACTTAGAACCCATCGGCTTTCGTCTCACAAATTAATTTATCTGCATTCATGTGCAGATATCTTTTTAAAGAGATTAGGCTCCTACTCCACTCTCATGTCTCAAGCTGCTAATCAGACTGTGAACACACACACACACACACACACACACACACACACACACACACACACACACACACACACACACACACACACACAGGAGTGGCCCAGATACCCCAGAAGACCTGAAACACTGGCCATTTCCCTGAGAGGCTAAATCACCATCAATAGCCAGTGGGTTCCCAGATTGCTTAGTACCATATTTTATATGCAGTAAATTCTGTTTCAGTTTTGTACACCAAAGCATCTTGTTCCACCAAGATGTTAGTTAGAGAAAATGTTCAGAAGTTGGATACACTACTCCATTTGTGCAGTCCATTAGTCTGTGCAATATTTCTGCCTCAGCTATTAACAAACAGACTCTCCTGCACAACATTTAGCAAAGCCTAATAATGTTGTGTGATCTATAAATGACACAATTATTTTCAGCTTCACTCTGAGGTTACAGTACTTGTACTGTCTCGGGCATGGTGTATTTACTGTAGGCCTCAAAGAAGTGAGGTCACATTTGTGGCTCCAAGCCTCGGCTCTGAGGCAGCGAGACGCATTTGAAACTCAATCCCCCACTGACAGAGGGTGAGAAATTATGTTGAGGTTGTAGATCAGAGGGGGGCAGTGGCCTTGACTTCTCCAGTCAGGGTCATGCCCTCCCACTTGACCTTTCTGAGAAACTCCCATTTACTTAACGTCTTCAGGGAGACAGGCTTTAAACAAACCTTCTCTTGCACTCCTTTTGTAGTGCACCATATAAAAGAGGCTTGTGTAATAATGACCCAGCCATAAACCTTGTGGATATTGATCTTACATATACATTCACGTTTATTTGTTTGGCCGATGCTTTGGTCCAAAGTGATGTACAAACGAAGTACCATCCAAGCTACAGTCGATCAAACATTCAAAAACCTGAGATGACTTTACGAAGCTCTGCATTTGCATTAACATGCTTATCCAGAGGGACATACAATATGTGCAACTGCGTATTCAATTTTAGTCCAAGAATAACAAAATTACAGCCAACAAAGTGCAATGTTTTCTCTATGCCTGTGGACACAGAATGTCCATGTAAGAAACAAGTGTGATGCAAGATAACTAAAGAATAAAATCGGATCTACACAGACACAGAGAGAGTCTTTCCAGTACCTCAACTAGTCCAGCTAGTGTGAGCAAAAAAGTTGAGAGTGAATATGATTCAGAGATTGGAGGGTGATATGAGTCTCTTCTTGAGCTGATGACTTCAAAGCCTACAATCACAGAAAGGGAGTGACTCTGCTGTTCAGACCAGAAAGCTGTAACCATTTGGGAGCCAGAAGGAAGGAACAAGAGTGAACAAGTGATGACTTGGCCTTTTGTAGCAAAGGCAGAGCTTCTTGTACCTTAGCGCAGAGCAGGGAGGGGGGTGGTGCGATGTGCTGTGTAGGGCTGGAGCCACAGGCCTGGAAATACGGGGTTGCAGATCCCTTCAAAGGCTGGTCTGCCTGCACTGGGCTTTGAATATGATACAAGCAGCTACAGACAGCCAGTGGAGGGAGGAAGTTTATACGGAAGAATTTGCGGAGGTTGAAGACAAGGCAGTTTGCAGTGTTCTGGATGAGTTGTACAGGACTGAAGGGAGTACTTTGACGGGGTGGCTGCAAGGGAACTGTTGCCACTCAGGCAGAACATGAGTAAAACTTGAATGTTATCCACATGTTCATGCACCAAATATTAAACACAATTCCTTGTCTTCTGAGCTAAGATAACTGAGAAGTTTTAGTCCCAAGAACTACTTTTCAAGAAGAAAAAGGGTTCCTCACGCTCATTTTTGTCTAAAGATTAGACAAATTAGTCTGCTGACTCATGAAAAAGTGACATCTGTTTTTACACATCACTTTTGTACACTCAACAAACTCAACTCAACTCAATCATCTGAAATGTTCAGCACTGCAGGCATCACCCTCACTTTTGGAAATTACTACCCTCCTAGCAGGGACTATTTTGGGGGTAAAATAATGCCCTGGTCCCCACCATCAAAATGCACTGAGTTTCACCAAAGGTTCCTAGTCCCTTAGGATAGTTCCTGCGGTGCAAACATGGCTATTGTTGGTCAGGTCAACCCAGTGTCCAGACACAAGATAAATTTCATAGTAAGGTCTCAATTTAGAGTGGTCGCTGAATTATTTTTTTTCCTTCACATATTCTTACCCAGCCCCTACTGCCTCCTTCCCTTCTTTTCTACTAATTCACAGTGTTTTCTTAAGTAACAGTTTTTACAAAAGGTATTACACTCAGTAATATTCTGAAGTGTGAACCCTTTATGAAACTTTGGCGCTGGTTTGAGCTGGATCCATGAACATGTCTAATCCTTCTGGACCATTATTCTACCTGACACCTTAATCTGCCACAAGAGAAACACTAGTGCTAAGAATATACAGTGTTCAGCCCCAGCGGCGTTACCCAGACAAAGCCAGTCTGAGTCCCCAACCTGTTTATCCAGTCTCCACTAATGCCCTGTTTTCACAGGTGAGAAAAGACACAAAATCCCACAGGAAGTCTTAATTATGCCAACTAGAAAAAGGGACCAACCTTGAAGCTTGGCAGTTGTGCTACATACCAAGTCGCAGGCTCAGACGTACCTGGCCGCTCACTTGGTTCGACCAACATGTCAAGCCTGAGAACGCTACTTCATTGTCTGTAAAGGGTTTCCTGAACAAAGGGGTAGTGTAAGAACAAAAGATGGTGACTGACAGTTTTCTCCACATCACTGAAAAGTTTCATAAAGTTTAATCTCATCTGACAGGTCTCCCATAATGTGACTGACATGGTCTCCAGCTACCATGGCGAGAGAAAAACCTTGCCCTGGCAGGTTTTGTGATTACAGGAAATAAGCAAGTTCTGTCTTATTACTTGGTTTGACCATGTGGGATCGTTTACTGCTCCAACATGTTTGCCCATATTCTGCATAGACATAAAAGACATAATTGCATCAGCTCCGCTCTGTTTGTAATGGTTGCCCTAATTCTGTAGTTTTGGCCATTTCACGTGAAGCTGGAAAAAAGTACAATTCCATGAATAAAAACACATGGGCGGAGATGCTGCACCAGTGGGGAGAAAGTGATTCACAGTATCTGGACTATTTGGCTGGTATTTTCCAGTCTGGTAGGGATGGATTCGAGGGGGGGCGGGTAACAGATGCAACAACATGCCCGTGAAAGACAAGACGGTCAGACAACACTGGGTCCTCAGTCTTTTCGAGAGACGATCTTGGTTTCACTGGAAGCGAGGCACTGACAGAGCCCGTAACCCGACTCAGGAGGCTGTTCCACAGGTGAAACCCAGACCAAAGAGGGAACACCACGCTCTCAACACAACATATCCCTCTTTCTGCAGATGCTAAAAGAGAGCAAGGGCTTCCATGCCAGGAATCCCAAACACCCTGGTCCCTGTGCTGTCCCTGTACAGCCTGCTGTTCCCATGCCAGGGGAAGGGAAACGAGTAGGAGAGGGAATACAGACAGAACTGCCGCAGGAAACCAAGCATTCAAAGATGAGTTAGACTATATTTAGACGGCACTCTGTCACCTTCAGTTTCCCCTGCCCACAATAATTCCCTGGAGAACCTTGTTACCTGCTAACACTTTTGTACTTTCACACACACAATATATCCAGCCAGATGTTGGAGAATCCACTGATACTGTTTCCTCTTTTATCAAACATTAGGACCACCCAAGCTGCCTGCGATACACTTTACAACCTTACCACCATATGGCATAAGAATCAAGTAGAGCAAGGTGCCAAGTGGCTATATTCTATAACACTCAAATACAATGACTCGATTCATCGGCCATCATAAAGAAAGGCTTGTGTGAGTTTAACAACCCTGGGAAGGAGAGAATAAAACAGATATTCCAGGAGCTGCAGCATCAGCAGCGGGTGGGAGGCGCAGACAGCGCTAATGGTTGGCTGACACAGCTATGAGATGACACTGTGACCGCGATTTTTATTTGCAGAGGGAAACTGGCACCGTCAGAGATGGCCACGAGATTACTGCTGGATTCAGGGGCAATGTGCTGAAAGGTGCCAACATACTCATCTTTTTTTGAGGAATTATCACACGTCTGTCCCACACATACACCTTGACGAGCAGAAGGGTGAGGATAGGAGCAATGCTGTCTTCTATAATACTGATGCACATCATGGCTGGCAGATTTAATAGTTGAGGATAATAATTGCAGAGCTTCATGGGAATGGATTTATGCCACATAACATTACTTTTTATATTTATATGTGTAAAACATGCTAAAATGAAATGGAAAACCTCCATTCTTTTATATTGATCAGAAGGATAGTTTGGATTATTTGAAGTGAGTTGTATGAGGTACATAATCAGTGTATTACCTACAGTAGATGGTGGGCAGCATGCTCCTAGTTTGGGAAAGCAGCAGGAAACTAAACAATGTACTTTTGTGGATGGGGTTAATAAGTTATTTTAGCCACTTAGGAAAGATCCACCCAAAAAATATCACTTTAAGTGTTTGCTATATTTAGAATATTTTCACCACTTTGCTTTGCCACCAGACAGATTTTTCTGACAGGAAACTTAATATAAATTATATAAGCACCATATCACTCTCCTCAAACCAACCAAACTCCATAGGCAAAATCAGTCACTTTACTCTGTAGAACACAGGAGTTTCTGGTCTACCGCTGCCTCAATCTGTGAGTTTGATAGTGTTATTGTGTGACACTGGTGAATACAAAGTATCTTTTGAAGATACAAAAATTACACGATAACACAAACTAAGGCAGAGGTAGACCAGAAACTCCTGCACTCTGAGAGGTAAAATTACTGATTTCACCTATAGAGTTTGGAGAGAGTGGTTTCCTGTCAGAGTAGGCTGTCTGATGGCAAAATTAAGAGCTGGAAATACTCTAAATGTAGTGTACTTGATTGATTTTTGAATTGATTTTTTAGGTTGACCTTTTTGAAAGTGGCTAAAATACCTTTTGTTGCTGACCCTGTCCATAGCAGTACATTGCTTAGCTCCCGTGCTGGCGCCCCTCTTTTCTTCTCCAAACTGGGGGTGTGTGCTTTCTACTGTAGGTAATAGACTGACTACTATAAGTACTTCTTACAACCCCAGTTCAAATAATCCAAACTATCCCTTTAATCCCTACACTGACAAGCAGAGAGTGGAGGTTTGCTGTAAAAGCAACTGCAGAATCTGTGTCAGAAACTCACACTGAAATACCATCCACATAGATTTATTGAATTCCACTGCTGTTGGACTTTAAATGTGACCAAACCCCCCTGCAAAGCGGACTATTGCTTTTTTCTCCAGCTGTCACTATCTCTTCACTGCATTCCAATGAAAACAATGCACCAATTGGTCCGGAAATAAGTGTAAATATAGTCCTATCAGTCATCTACCAAATAGAGGGCAGAGTTTAGGTAGCAGGGGCTCGCAGGCAGACAGCTAATCGATCCCTGACTCCTGATCTGAGACTACTGAATACATATAGTGATTACCTCTGACTAGATAATCACCCATGCCTCGAGTCTGGGTGAGGACTGTCACCAATCATATTTCATTTTAGGACGATTGTTGTGTGATTTTGATTGAAATGCAATCAAGGGTATGACAGTTGGTGATATACAATTACATACTCTGAGTTCAGCATTGTCAAAAAGCTAAATGTGTTTCAGGGTGACATTCAACTCTGGCATGAATTTAGCATTTAATGCTTTCAAAACATATCACTGCTTACTGTTTTTAAATGCAGAGATAAAACAACATATTTTCTGTGTATTTTTGTATAGTATAGTCTCAGTTTTCTTTAAGGTACATGGAATTTGCATACATAATAGTGTCACTCTTGTGATCTCCACTATGGTCATACCCAGTGGCAGCATCAGTTTGTCTGTAGAGCAGGGGTAAAAAAAAAAAAGGGCACCACCAGGGCACACTTTATCACATGTATACTGGAAGGGCACCTGAGAAGTCACTTATTGCTTTGGAATTTTTGGCCACTCTGGAGGGTATTTTATCATGTTTTATCCACCTTAGGGGCATCCAAGAAAGTACTCTTGCAGTCTCTTGCCCACCGCTGTGAGTCCACCAGGTATCATACCTAATTTATGTAATTCCAGGGTGCAGGAATATTCAAACATGCAATTTCTGGAACAGGAGGAAATAGCAAATTTATGGTGCAAGAAAAAAAAACTGCACACCCAAAACCACATTGGGATTAGCATAAAGTGGGCATGTCTGTAGGGAGAATCCTGGGTAATCATAGAACACATTTTCATTCACATATTTTGAGGTGAAAGGTCAAGTGACCACTTTAAAAATGGCCGTGCCAGTTTTTACCTAAATTTGGTGACTTATTTAGCTCCTTTCCCAACAAGCTGGTACCAATGGGTACTTTAGGTCATGTAGTTTCCTATGATACCTTCACCCTAGCTTTAAAGCCTGCTGCAATTCATGATCCCCTCCAGGCTTTTGCTTGGCCGAGATAATAAACAAGTCGAGGCGTGTGTGCCACGCATGACTTTTATATTGTTCCACAGTGATGTAAGAATTTAAATGTGACACAAATTCCACTCCATAAAGTTGGGATTACCTCCCAGATACAAACATACTCACACTTGTATTACGTAGACAGGATTGCAGTTCTGAAGTCATGTGCACTGCAGTGGAGGATTAAGAGTGTTTCTGGAACACCGGGCTCAGACTGGACCTCATACCACAGCCTCCTTTTGCTTCAACACGCACTGTCTTCTCTACACCCCCTCAATCAAATTTCTAATGTTGTGCACAGTTAAGGATGGCTTCTGGCCAACCAGGACCTAACAATAAAGTGACAGTCTTGACAGCTGAATCACAGCAGAGTGCAAGTTGTGCCGGACCAAGCTGCGTTTGCACTTAAACCGCCGTCACCACCCTGCCGACCGTGTTCAATGGTTAACCACGGTGCTACAAATGACTGCTGTGTGCCTGCTGAGGGGAGAAGACTTTTACACTAAATATAACCTGGCTTAGCCACTGTGGAGAGAGGCTGAGGTCTGGGGCATGGCCAAAGTAATAGTGGTTTTCAATGCTTTGTCAGTCATTACTTTGCTGCCGTGGGATATGGACACAGCACTCACAAACAGTAATTAGAGATCACAGCCAAACATCAGCAGCGGTGCCAGGCAACTGGGGCAGCGGTTTTGCGGCTTCTGCATGTGGTTCAACAATACTGCAATACTACAGTTAGGACGAAGGTGTGCCAATGTGCTCGAGGTATCCTGGAAAATTGGAAACAGAGAGAGGCAGCCAAACAGGAAGTTTTGGTGATAATGATCTCCTTCAGCAAATACACAAGTCACGATGCATTTAGTTCACAGTGCAGCCAAGGAAATCACATTATACTCTCAATAAAAACATAAACACTTTTGTTTTTGCTCCCATTTTTCATGAGTTGAAGTAAAAGATGATTAGTGAGAACCTTTCCTTTAACAATTCATCCACCTGACAGGTGTGGCATACAGAGATGCTTAAAGGTCCAGAGATTTACAGGGATTTATTGGAGGAATGTCAGAAATGAAGCGTGCTACTCATTCATGTATGTTTTCATTAAAGTATAAGAATTGTTTTTCCGTAACCCTAGAATGAGCCATTTATATCTACTGTGAATGTGGATCTTCTTACATAGAGTAGCCAAAAGCGGACAAACCCAACACCAGCTCTCGAGACGGCCTTTTGTGTTTTTCATGAATTTCACCATAACTTCTCCTATGTATTTGGAAGGGGAGGGTGCAATCTGGAACCTCAGTGGTAGGTGACACTAAATCCTGCACACTGGTTGACTGACTAATTTCGAGTAATATCTCCTCTAAAGCAAAATGAAAAAATCACAATATGACAAATTTTGAACTTTATTCAGTTCTGTACCTTCTCTGGAGTCACGTAAGTGTTACATCTAGTGCCTATGATTGTTCCTTGTGTACAGAAAGAATCTGGTTTATTGGCCAAAAATGTGAATATGTACAAGGAATTTGACTGCAGTTCATCGCTCTTCATAACCCTGTGCAGTAATAGGCACACAGCTAAGAACAAGGACGACAAAATGGAACAAATAAAGGTAAAAATGGTAAATGAAATGGAATAAAGATAGGTCAGGCTTGTAATGTTGTCAGTAGGTGAAATATATCAACAGTGATTCAGAATATAACATAAAATGGTGTAGTATGTGGTAAATCCATCATTCTTGATTTAATTCAAATTTAGTGCCACCAAATCGGCCCATTTTTTAAGCTGTCCATCTCTAAAGTGAAACACAGAATTAACATGTGAAAGGATCGTGTGAGAGCCTCGCCCCTCCGTGACACTCCTAAGTCATGCGATTGCCTTTGTAGCGTAAATCCATTAAGAGGACAACTGATTTATATGTGCAGTTTTTACATTCTCGCTTTTGTTATCACACTGCGGGGTACAGAAAACATCACTTTTCTGAATGGACAAAAAGCACGCCTGAGGGAAGTTTTTGCAAAGAGTGTAACATTGCTGCTGCTGGCCCACATTCCCTCTGTGACATGTTTGAGTTCATGCATTAAGCAGATCCAAATCTAAATCCATGCTTATGACTTTGGTACTTCATCAGACATAAAGCTCTGCCTCATCCGGGCTGCAACAACTTCATTCACAAAACATCATTGTGATACATGCAACTCTATGTGAAATTGAAGCTTACAGTTGCTTACAATGAAGGCGATGACTGCAGACTAAAAGCCTTCTGTGGCATTTTAGAGATCTTTAAACAAGAGCTTTTCTCAGGCTTCTTAGATAAACAGACAGCAGGTAAACACTGGATCAGAAGAACACACAGACGCACAGGGTCAAGAAGCTCCATGATAGTAAATTTTCACTTTAAAAATCCCTGCAGATGTAATCTACAGCTGAGGGTGGAGCCATGTGAGAATTAACACAGTGCACTTCTCACCTTCTCTCACTTGGTGTTAATGAAATTTGAAACGGCTGCTCTGACAACGACAGCAATGAAATTATGGTCTCTGAGTACAAAGGAAAAGTCCTTTAAATACCATAACAGCACACAGGATTACAGCACACACACACACACACACACACACACACACACACACACACACACAAACACCCTCCTCCCACAGTACACACAAGGCCAAATCCACAGGGACGACACCAGAATGTGGGTCAAATTTGCCACAACACACCAGCTTCACCGCTGCCTGGGCAGGTGGCAGTGAAAGGAAGTGTCACTGGCTCATCATTATTCCAAATATTTTTCATCTGCACGCCCTCCTGTGAAGGGCTAACAGCAGGCTCCTATTTTTACTCCTCAGCAAAGTCTTTCGTCTATATCGGGTGTGAGTGTGTGTGTGTGTGTGTGTGTGTGTGTGTGTGTGTGTGTGTGTGTGTGTGTGTGTGTGTGTGTGTGTGAGAGAGAGTGGGTGGCAGCGTAGAGGGTTAGAAACTCCCCTTTGGGGTTAAATGCCCAGCATTCTGGTATGTGTCAGCCCTTGTTATGCAGTAGTTATGTTTTGTGTGTGTTTTTTGGCTTTTAATGCACAGGAATAACATCGGATGAGGATTAAACATGAAAATGTAAGTTAAAAGCAGCTTAGGAAGAGTGTATTCATACATACAGAGAGGTAGTTGTTTTGATAAGTCAGCGCTCTGGGCTTGCCTCTTTACTGCCGGCCTGTCACTTATACTAGTAAATGTTTAAACTCTTATTACTGTTGTTCACACAATACATTCCCGTGGTCACTTTCTTCTTTGCGGTCCCGTGGCATTAGTGGTCAGAATTATCTTATCACCGCTGAGCTGATTGGCTATGACATCATGTGTCATGAGGGTTTACTCAGTGCTGACTGTTTGAATGGACAAATATGCACTGAATTATGGCTGTTTCAAATAGAGCTACAGATACCAAATTTTTCCCCAAGAAGGCAAAGTCATGATCCGCCCTACTCCTGCTTCGATTGATTTACCCTGATATTCTTACCCAAACCCTAATGAATCACTCCTCAACACCTAAACTGAATCAAATCCAAGCCAAGACAGAGTAGGGTGTAGGGTGGGTCATGACTTTTCCCTCCTGGGGAAAAAATAGTATTTCTACTCTGCCTCTAATTATGAAAAATGCTGTTTATTAATCAGCAATTATTCTGATAATCAATTAAATTTTTAGATGTCATATATGACAATCAATCAACTATATTTCAGTGTTAATCTTTTTAATCTGTCGATTATTTTTTTGACTTATCGATCAATTAATCCTGTCACAATCAAGTCATTTGAAAATAAGGTCACGTGCTCCACGTCTGGACCTATTTTTCAAGTAATTTCTGTAACGATTATTTTCGATTAATCCGTTGATCATTTTCTCTTTTAATCAACTAGTTATTCGGTCCATAAAATGTTGATCAATGTGAGTAATCTGAATATTTTGCCTTGAGCTGTGGCCCATTACAAGGGACATTTTTCACTATTTTCTGACATTCCATTGGGAAAACAATTAGTTGATGTGTCTAGAGAATTATTGGCAGATTCATCAATAATGAAAATAATTGTTAGTTGCAGCCCTACTTGAAATTCATGAAGCAAAAAAATCCATGATTCTGTTCCCAAACAGTGAACTGTGTTGTCTTGACTTTACTGCTCTCCCGCAGTATTCTTACATTTCATGGCAGGAGTCACTTTGGTCGTGTGTTGTTAACTCAAACTATCAGATTCTCAGCGGTTCCACGTTGACTATTTAATATGATTCCTCTCTTGGGGGTTGCTGGCGACAGCAGTCTTGTCTCAACTAACCTTAAAATGCCAACTGATTATCTATGGTGCATTCACTTCGCTCCCCCCTCCTCATTCTACCAAACACTCATCTAACAGTGATTACACCTATTTGCTGTCTAAACTGAGGCAGTCTTCTTTCTTCTCGCTCACTCTGCCCTTTCTCCTCAGCTTGCTAGCGCAGAAGACGTGATAAGCCTGAACAAAGTCTACTTCCACTGTTTATCCCTCAGACTTTACTAACTCTAATCTTATTGAAATGTGTTTATTTTTTCACCCGCTGACTATTGTGAGACTGTGTTGGCTTTTTCCAACACCACAGAAGGTGTACACCCTGTCATAAAAGCTGTGCACACTACATGAAGCCAAAGCAAAGCAATTAGGCGCCATGATTTATTCTACCTGCTTTAATAGGGAAGTGTGGGCCTCCCAGATGGAGGTCATGGTTGTGAACCTCGCTCCTCAGCTACTGAGTTAATCAGTTTGGAACATGTGTTCAGTTCAACACTGAGAGGGAAACGTTTGGCTTTATAGCTGCAATTTAAGTTTTTCTTCACAGTCTAACATGCTGCCATAATGATCAATAATTATAAACAGGGGACTGATAATTAACACATTATTTTCCCTAAGTCTCACGTTAAAAACCTGTGCCCGGTTGTATAAAAACACTGAGTATAAAGTTTCCCTTAAATTTTCATCTGAAGATGTCTTTGGAAAAAATGAGTTTCATAAAATTTCAACAAGGATTTCCTTAGGATGTTGTACAGGAAACCCCTTTAATCTCTGTTTGCCCTCAGCTACTTAAGTATTCCCTTATGCTTTGCTAGTAGGTCTTTAGTGACTATATTCCACAGAATATTTTAGGGAGCTACTTAAATTCCCTTAAAAATTAAAATAAATTGTGGTAATTGTGAGACAAAGACAAATTTTTCAGAACAGGGAAACCCACTTGATATGAGTGATGTGCAACTTGTTGACCAACTTAAAAGAATAAAATGAATAAAAAAATGTTTTGTATCTTATTAATTGTTTATGATTAATCAATTAGTCATTTGTTAGCATTTTTGACAAATGGTTAAGTAAAATGCACAAAATTTGAAACCCTACTATATATTTGAAGTTATCATTACCAACTTTGTAGCTAGCTAAACGTTAACATAACTCTGACTCATATATTTATGTTAGCCATATTGTTTTAATGAAACTCACCAACTTTGTCGACTCCTGACAACGTTTGGCTAGCTCCTTTCTGTCTGTCGCAGTAATATTTTCATATTCCTTCAGTACTTTAACTATGGTTTGTTTTTCAGCAATTGATATGGACTTCTTACTACATATTCTGCTTGTGCGTATTACCTATGGCTGAGTTAAATTGCTTTTACTTATTTACTTGCTTATTCTTTTCATATTACAGAAAAACATCCACATCTATTATCCAGTTTAGTTTCCTTTTCATTTTTGTATTCTTTTTCCTGTCCATTTTGGAGCAGCTGGCTATCACAGACTAACTAAGTGTGTTAGCTAAACTAGTTAACACTCACAATATTGCTGTCTAGTAACTAGAGTTGTTCCAATACATAAATAAAATGCTGGCATCAGTTCTGGCAAGTACATCCACTACACTCCAGTAGTGATACCACCGCTCCAATACCAGCAGCGTCCCGTACACCGTTTTCCCACCCAGAATGCCAAAGTCATGTTCTATGATATTCATTCTCAGTGTGTATTTGTTCATATGTTACAGAGGGCTTAACCTGAGCCAGGCCGTACAGCAACAATAGCAACTGAAGTTTAGTCTAAACACTTTGGCAAGGAGGCAGCCTTAGAGGATTTATGCAATGCTCATAGGTGAACCCCTCAACTTAGGGAAAACTCAAAACTTAAGTTTTGAAACTTAAGGAGGTTTATGCAATCAGGCGCTACATATTGTCCACTCTTGTCTTCAGACTGTGTTCCATTAAACTTGCTGCTCAGGAGGCAAACTGCCTTCACAAACAGCTCAAGCAAAAAAACTTAACACCATCACGATGCATCAGGGGAAGTGCAGCCAGCTTGCCAAGGTAAGGACTACATGGGCCTCTCAAAAAGCAATTAAGGGAGAGAGAGTCATAATATTGAATGGAGAGGGGGGTGCATTCCTCTGAGAGAGGCAGCAGCAGTAGACTGTGAAATTCATATTGACTGGAGAGGCAAACACACGCAGGTAAGCAGGAGAGCCGAGCTTTTTCCACCCTGCTTGTCAGCTAAAGAATAGTGCCTGTAGTCCACCGCTTTCAGACACATTTCGGGCGAGCTCAGCCATCCAAAGATGCACCTATACAAAAGCATCCAATGAGTCAAGAAGCCTATAGAGTGAAAGAGAAACACAATTTGCAGAGTTCTCTAAAAACAACACAGCGTTTGTGTAATGTCCTGACTAAAATGATATTTGGAAAATGAAAAAAACTGCTGAGCTGTGGATGTGAGCTCACTGATGTGTTAAATCCTACTTGATTAAAGCAGGAAAACGCCTTCGACAATGAACTGTGCCAGTCCACTTAATTAAGTCAACTTGTACGAGGGAGCGCTGGGAAATGGAAAGCAAAGCAAACAGGGGCGCTGCTGCTGCTCGCTCCCTCGGCTTTTCTCTGGATGCTAATCAAAGGCTTGATCTGCGAGCAGGACAGGCCTCGGGGACGTCGCTCTGCTTGGCTGATCCTGGCAATTTGCTCTTGATAATACCCTCTCTCTCGCCATACACCCCTCAGAACCCGGCAACCCACCTCACCTAATCTGCACGGCCGCTGAAACGCACAAACACGGCCCCCCTAAAGTACACGTCTGCCTCACCAGGGAATAATCACATAATGGGCATAGAGTTATTACATGCTCCTTATTATCCCATCTCTCTTTGTGCCTCCAATTTAGGGATTCCATAATAAAGATGATTGAGGATAAAGACGCTGCATTTGATTAACTAAAACAATAATCATGTATATTGTTTCAAAATGAGTAGGAAAAAGACGCACACGACATCTTGAATATGTGCATCTGCTCAGTTGTTGTTTGCATTTTTAATTGTTTGTACACTATAAGCGAGTGGAAGCATCTGGTGATTATTACAGTGCCTGGAGGTCTGAGGAGGGGGCAGCAAATGAGAATTGCATGATTTGTTTGCGGTCTGCTCTGTGGTGTAACATGAGAGTCTGGTTCTTCCTCTGCGAAAATCTTCAGCACTTACCAAAGCCACAGTCGCTCCAATTACACAACTGTCATGTCATCAGTCCATACAATGAGCAGACAGCCGAAGAAACCAGCAAACAATTAGAACAGTTCAGAACACTAGTTGCTAACCAGGAATGAGAGGCAGGTGGGAAAAAGCATTTTTTCAGCAGTCTTCAAGAGATGCCATTTTTGGCAATATAATGTCTGATCATTATGAGGTCAATACAGATAATTTACAGCAACATTTGGGGGAAAAATGCATAACAGCACATCAAAAGGGCATAGCCTTGTCAGCCTACTACAGTCAACAATGCCAAAATACTCAGCACAAAATGCAAAACAACATCAACAGCACAAGTTGGCTAACAATCATTCATCACATCAAACAGCTGCACCACCACATCAATCAACCAAACAGTATCACGTCTACTGTAAGCACCAGAGCATGCCAATAACAATAGTCAATATCACTCCCATAAAATATGACAACATAGGCAAACATTTCTTGGCACAAGCTATTTTTTTCATAACATTTTTAACAAACTGGGCTACTTCTCAAGAAATTGCGGTGTGAATGCTGGATGTTGAAAAGCTGACGCTGGACTGCATCGCTGGCTTTAAAAGTTGAAAATTATCAACATTTCACAAAGTGGCGGGGACGTGTCTCCAATGTCCCCAGTGTAAATGACACCTATGGGAATAGGCGAGTGGAGGATGAGGTTCGGGTTCCTACCTTTGAAGGAGATGAAGACACGGGGTGCGGCCAATGGGTCATTGATCACCGAGTTCCCGAGAGCGAAGCTGGACAGTGCCAGGAGGGTGTGGACCGTCCACAGACCGTCCAGCTGCATGGTCGACCAACCTCCAGTAGCGCACAAAGAGTGTTTTAAAATAATCTCTGCAGAGACAAAAAAAATATTTACATATGAGAAGGGGTAGACACTTTCTCAACTCATCAAAACTCAACTGCCACAAAACGTCTGTTTTCGTTTATCAATTTATGTGACATGTCAAATCGCTGGCTCCCAAGAGCCCCATGATCCCTGTTTTGGCGATGCAGCAGCGAGGTGTGGGGATTACACCCAGATCTCTGCGAGCTTCATGAAAGTGATGAGTCTGGATGGAGAGGAGCCAAGCTTTTGGAGAAGTGTACACACTTGGGAAAAATTATGTTTGTTTTTCAGAGTGTGTGCCTGGGTGACAAAGTGATGGAAAGATCACGCTGACTCTAGTTTCTTCTGCTCCTCTCCATGCACCCAAAACACATTCCTACTTCATGACACTATACGAATGTGCTGCTCTGTAATTATCGGCTCACCTAATGCCAGGTTACACCACATCTTCACTCTTAAAAGGGACAAAAAAAACATTGTGACTGGTGCAACCTTAAATAAAATATTAACTTGTTGGTAAAAGGCTTTCTAAAGGAGTTACAAATGAGGAGAGGCTCAGACACCAACTACAACAGTTTAACAAGTCTTCCAAACAATGCAGTGGTGGTCATCAATAAAGTCTCGAGTTAATGAATGATGGACACCAGGGAGCAACCACAATGATCTACACATATGTCTCAAACCATCGGAAAGACTTGTCCAGCAGGTCACCTCTTGCCCTCGCCCACTGTCTCCACCAAACTCCATCAAACTTTTTTTTTCCCCATGCTCTCTTCCCAGAACATTGTGCTGACCTCACTACCAGAGATGAAACCGTATGAAAATTTCATATCACGATTATAGTGACCACAATTATGATGGTTATCATTATTGTTGTGGTTTTGGTAAAGTATGCTGAAAATGTTCTCAAAGTAAGAGATACACACATTGAAATCATTTCAGCAAGTTTTATATTGAAAACTTCTGGAATGTTAAAGTTTCCACTGATGCAAAACAAACCCAAGTTGCTGCTCTGCTTGCATCTGGGAGACTGTTGCTAACTTTGGTTGATGCTGGACAGTGTTTACCATCTGCTTTGCAAAGTGCGCTAATCAGAAAGGTTATTATGTTAATTTAACTTTGAAACAGTAAAACTAATCGTCTGGAATTTTATCACGGTTTATTGTGAAACCAATTACCATTTCATCCCTAGTTGCTACAATCCTCCCCATTCTCCTACTACAAACACTGGACATGTGGAGCCTCTAGAGCTGCAACTAACCATTATATTTTTATTGCAGGTTAATCTGTCAATGATTTCTTAAGTAATCAATTTAAAATTTCAGAAAATTGTGAAAAATGTTGATCAGTGTTTCACAAAAACCAAGATTACGTCTTCAGATGTCTTGTTTTGTCCACAACCCAAACTTTACTGTCGTGTAAAAGTAAGGAAACCAGAGAACAGGCACATAAACAAAGCTGGAATCTGAGAATTTAGAGATCTCTTTCTTTTAAAAAAAAAAACTTGCTCAAATCAATTATCAGTTACCAAAATAGTTCACCCGTCCTCGCTGACCAGTAGTCTCCATCTCAAACACCTTTGGAGACGTCAGCAGAGCCAAAGAGACTGCAGACCTCAGACTGCTTGGCTGGAGTGGCTTTATGAGCATAAGCAGCTGTTTAAACCTCGGCTATTTACTGACAATTTGTTAACCATCCAGCTGTTTATTCTGAGACCGAGGCCAAGTCCTTCACACAAGCAGATGAAATCAAACAAGAAGGCACTGCTCACAACTGACACTGAGAAGACTGAGACACACAGAGCCCACTCACATTATACTATAAAGACAAATCTATCTACTCTCCTCCCATTTATGGAAAAATGGGATCTTTTAAATCCATCACATTAGTTCAAGCACCTTCACCATCAGCTCCACTGATGCTCTCATCTTCTTCATTGTTTGTCTACAACTTATTAACTGCCACATGTTGGACAAATGTAATACAATCATGAAAACTTATACATAAAGTCAAAGACAAAAGCACAAGTTGAACAGGGCTCAATGTGTAAAGTTAACATAACCCTCCTCCTCAGTCCTGCTGTTTTTGTCAGTGGACAGTAAAAGATCCACATTTGGTGACCATCAAAAACAGAAACACTGAGGATGATTTATCACATTTTACCACAACTGAAACCCAGAAGAACCCCTGACTGGTGAAAATATTACAATATAAAACTTAATTCATACATCCCTATCACTGTGTTCTTCCAATGAAGAATACAGAATGTATGCAAAAATGTTCATTGTTGCTGAAACATGATATAGAGTGAAATCTGTGTGTAACAGACTGGCAGCCTTGGCTACACATGGACGACAGAACTGTAAACAGTCTGGTGTGGTATTAGAGCGCACGGTAAACTGAAGAGCAATTAAATAAATAGTAAAAAATTATTCATGTAAGAATAAAAGCTGTGATCTATCGGGAATTAAAATCTGATATTACTGTTCAAATGTTAGTGAGAGAAAACAGATTTTACAGAGATAAAAAAGCGCGCAGCTGCAGACAGGTAGGGTTTATTATTACCATTAATAATAGGGTTAAATAGAAATATAATATAATAACAGCGCTGTAATGCTTACCTTATTGTTTCAGCTTTCCGAATATAACTTCAGATCCAACCTTGCAAGTCATTGAACAAACCAATTCCAACAGATCGCTCACTTTCGTGTCCAAGTTGAAATCAATAACAACAATAGAAAATCCCGGTGCAGCTGGCGAACAGTCCCTGTTCAGGAGTGCAGCCCGTACCTGTCTGTGCGCACTGCGCGGTTATTGGCCCCGGAGTTGTCAGTGTACAATCAGAAAATTAAAAAGAAAAAGACAGAAAATGTTTCTTTAGTTGAGAGACCGCGAGGCGAGAGGATATTTTCGCCGGGCGACCTCAGTCACCATCTCGTGGGAAAAGCAGTTTGGAAACAAAGTCCCTGTGCGTAAAGGCAGAGGTCCTGTGGCGTTCAGAGGTCCAGGCACGCAGCGTGTGCTCCTCAGCAAACTTCGGCGCTCCTGACTGTAGGAGGCAGGGCGCTAGCAGGTGGATGCAGAGGCCCATTTGCTTTAAACACACCCACAGGGCGGGCAGCAGCGCCGAGCCGAGCCGCCCATCAGCCAGCAGCCTGCCGTGAGGAGACGTGATTTACTACCGTATTATACCAGTGTGTGCTGTCAGAGGAGCACGCTGGGGCACAGAGTGGACACCGCTCATACACATTCAGCAAGTTTTATTAGACTGTCATTATTTTTTATTCATCAAGTGATCTTTATTTTTACACTAATTGCAAAATTTGACAAAAATTGTGGCACCGTTTCCTGATGGCAACCTTTATGATTCTGTACAAAGTAACTAATTGCTTAATCATTGGATGATAATTAATCTATATGTACCAGTTTAAAGTACAGTAATAATTGTCAGTAATGCAGCTGTCAGTGTTGCTTCTTGGTTTCTCACACAATAAGCCAAAGTCTGCAATTTTAAATGTAAAAAAAATAAATAAATAAATAAAAAATAAAAAAAACTAATTCATTAAGGACACAGTTGTAAAATTTTGGTCCAGTTTTGGTCTGCAGCCCTTCTCTTGTAATAAGAGTGAGACAGATATATCAGTCGGCTGATATTATATTTGATATTTTGTTTAATATTATATAGAACATAATGCAGATTGTGTTTTTGATGGTTTGTTTGTTTACAGTTGTTCTATTTGTGAGTTTTTGTAGCTATTTATAATTATTAAAATCCAAGTGAAAGTTTACTGATGCAGTGCCCTAATGCAATTTTTGATTTCATATATATATATATACATATATATGAATGAATATATATGAATAAATATCAGCTGATATGTCAGATTTTTTTTTACTCCCTAATATTGGTATTGGTATCGGCCCCAAAAATCCAGTATTGGTCTGTTTCTCCTCGAAATACACGGTTTAGACAATCAAAGAGAGTTTTCACAACCAAAAATGTTCAATCAATGACTTATAATTTATACACACACACACACACACACACACACATATATATATATATATATATATATATATATATATATATATATATATATATATATATATATATATATATATATATATATATATGTATGTATTACACAACAAAAAGAAAATTGTTGTCGCTGCAGGCTAGAACATACTGCATATGCAGATACTACATTGGGATTGAATAGGATAAAATACGAAATAAAATGAAAAAATATATATATAGTTATTGATTTACACATATGTACATATACTTTTATACACCCAGGAAATAATTATGTAGTGTATTTTTTGAAATTTCATCAGGTAGAATGTAAACAGAAGCAACAAGACAGTGATGATAATATGGTGAACTACTTCAGGTTCGACTTCTGGGAAACATTACTCATCAACTTTGACTGAGTTTGTGCACAAAGTCTCATTGATGTAAACACAGAGTCATCCCCCCCTCGTCCTGCCAGAGTTTTTTTCTGTAGCATCCTGTTAACTTGGAACATGGACGTCCGTTAAGTGCATCAGTTTTATCTGGGATGTCTCTGATTCCTGTTGCTTGGTCAGACTGAGTCTTATTTTGTCCTGACAATCAGCCAGGAGCAGCTTTAAGTCTTAGCTGGGTTAGCATGGTTCTTATCCATTCTCTCCTCCTCTTCCCTGGCGTGGTCACACAGTGCATCCAACTGGTCTCGTTGGGTGGCTGAAAGATGCTGTGTTGATCATCTCAAGGTCCACTGTTCCTTAACCCAAACCTCACGCTTTCTTTTACAATGCCTGTGAGTGTATGTCTGTTGTAGGTCATACGTTTCAACAATGAAACCAGAAAAATAACAGATTAAAACAAAAATGTAGCAAAGGAGCTACCAGCCACATTATCTGCATGCATGACCGCTGCCAAACGTGCTAGCAAACACTAGATATGGAGCAATTGTTTCTGGGCGTGATGTTATCTAGTGATCTCCCAAAAATTCTGTGGAGCTAATTATTGTAACAGCGGTTTAGGTTTGCTTGATTAATGCTTATAAAAGAAAAGAAAAAAAAATCTCTATGGCCACAAACCCTTCCTTAACTGTAAATTAAAAAAAAGGAGTTATTTCATGTGTCTGTCAAATGTGGAGGCCAAAAAATCAAAACAATGAGCTGAAAGATGCTGAAACACTCTGTGGTTTGTCACTAGTCAGACCTTCACATTACATGTTGTTATTTGATCAGTTGTGATATATATTATAGCAGCTTTAATGGCTTAATACAGTGTTAAGCTGATCAATAAACAGCAGAATTTAAATATGTAAGATTGTCACAATCACAACATTATTATATATCCAACATTTTAGATCTATTGACTAATTGGCTAAAGAAATATAGCTCATATGGTGATGAGATGATGGCAGACATATCACCAGCAGCTGCCAGGAACAGTCTATATAAGCTAATAGTAAGCAGCATGAAGTAATGTAGTCTTTATGCCTGCTGTTGCTATTAATGTATATATTAATTATCAGGAAATTAACAGCTTATGCTTTGATGCAAACTGATAAGAGAAAATACATCAGCTCCCATATAAATGTCTGCATGTTCAGGTCTGCTGTCCCTTCTACAGCTGCTAGACAGAGTGTCTTTCACAAAGGAGGTGTTTGAATCAGTTGCCTGCGTTTCCATCTTCTATCGCTGTGACAACCAGCGAGCCACCATCTGCCACCCACACATGAGGTGTGGAGGGAAACTGTTCAGCAGGATTTGGCTTAAATGGGGCCTACATGTGTTCTTTTTTTTTCTCTCAATCAACAAGTGAGTGGCTTTAAAATAAATCCTTTTTACGCCGTCTTACGTGCTCACAAATTCACTTCTTCCATCCCGAGTTTTAAAAGTATGCATTATGAAGACCATTCACTGGGTGAAAGTTTCATTATGCAAGTTTATCACAGTGTTACACTGACTTTCTTCCATTGAATATTTGACCTGCCAAGTCAATTTTAGTGACTTACAGAGCAGACAATGTAATGATTGTTGGGTCAAACTTATCAGAAATTAAAAGTCTTATCTTGGTTATGTACCCACTGATTTGAAAAAAGGGGAGAGAAATGTAATTCATTTGATGGTACACGGAAAATGTCGATTAAAATGCTTAATTTGCTCCTCTATTCAAACACTGATTGGACGCTTCAAAGTCACAGAGTTACCGCCTGTGAAGATTTTCTAAAGCTCATTGAGAAAATTAAACATTTTCCCATTTTTAATCATATTCCATTCAGTGTCCTTTCACACCTGCATTATCTGGCCCTCATTCAATCTGGAGCTTTAAATTGCGTGTACTCAATTCACCATTTAAGCCTGTCGGAGGAGTTAGAGAAAGAGAAAAAGTTTGTCAGGTTTTCAGGTGTCTGCTCAACGAGGTCAAAAGAAGCTGTCCGACTCAACTTTTCTTCCATATGAAGCTGTGACGTTGGCTCTGTGGCCTTCAGTCTGCAGTCTGACCCGACATAAAGGTTCTTTTTTTTAAAGTGACTTGGCAGAAGACAAATAGAAAAGGATCAGTTTGATGAGTCCAAGTGGACTTCCTCCTCCTCAGGACAAGTTATCTATTCAGTAAGGACACGGCAGATTTGTGAGAAGCAGAGCCTTCAGATCTCTACACATTCCTCACGCGGTCCAGTTATGTGAAAGAAACAAAAAAAGATTAGCTGTCAGTCCTGACTGCATTCACTCTTAGAAGTCAGGGTTCCAAGAGGGTTCTTCTTAAAGGGCCAAGGTTCTACCCAGAACCATTTCTTTCTGAAGAACCCATTTTTAGAGAAAGGGTTCATTCAGGGTTCTTTATGAGACTAAGAGTTTCATTAAGAACCCTTTTGCTAGAAAGATTTCTTCAAGGATTATTGAATCCTTTCATCAATTGTTCGTCAAGGGTTCTTTGCACCATAATATAAAAGGGTTTTCGGTAGATAAAACTCATTGAATATATAATGTTCTTGGTAGAACCCCTCTGGGTGGTTTCTCAATAAAAGACTTCAAATATAAAAAAGGTTCTTTTGAAAACCCATTTAGCATCTTCTAGATAAAACCACTGAATATTAAGGGTTTCTGTAGAACCCACGGAGTGTGTTATAGTTAAAACCATTGGGATATTAAAGGTTTTTGGTAGAACCCCCTGGATTGTGTCTAGATAAACTCCTTGGAATAGAAAAAAGGTTCTCTGTAGAACCCTGAGTGTATTCTAGATAGAACCACTGGACTAGGTTCTTAGTTCAGGTACTCTTGATAGAACCCCCTTTCATAGCACCCTCAGGATGTGGAAAAGTTCTGGATACAATCCCCAGAGTGGGTTCTGAGTGGAACCATTACGCCAAGGTTCTTTGTAGATCCTCACTTCTGGGTTCTGGGTGAAACCTTTTACAAATGGCTCTAGGCATAACTTGGGTTCTAGATAGAACTTTCTGAAAGTATTCCAAGTAGAACCTTTATAAAGGGTTCTACCAGGAACCAAAATGGGTTCTCCTGTGGGGACAAGCCAAAGAACGCTTTATGGTTCTAGTCAGCGCCTTTATTTCTAAGAGTATATGGTTGATTTGTCTCTGCTTGATGGAAATCCGAGGTGAGCTGTGTACATTACCCAGAAGGACTCTTGCTCCTATAAGTGGGTCTGGACTGTATAATATTTGAGATAAAATCTTGCCAGTGATGATTCCAAGCTGCTGTTGACATCTATCTAAGTGGTGTATGAAGTTGTTTTAATGTTCTGTAGAGGAACCTGCATTCCAGCTGAGGTGTGAACAGTGCTTTCTGTGGAGCTCTGCCTGCGGGGCAGGAACAGATGCCAGGTGTTAAATCAGCATTTGTGATTCTTACACAGTTCAAGAGATCATCCGAAACACAATCCCAGTTTCAGTATGTGTGGAGAGATGTGACACTGTAAGGGTTTCTTTGTGTTTTTGTTTTTTGTTGAACCATATAGTTTCAGATTCTATCTGGGGCTGGTGAGGTGAAAATGTGGAGATGTGGCGTTGTTCTTTTTCATCTATTTCACAGCTTTCCCATGATCTTTTCTTCTTATCTCTGTTCAGACTGAAATATGTATACATATGTATTCAATCAACATCATCATCAATTTACTTTTGTTATTCATTGTAACTCCATCAAATATGACTTGAAACAATTCAAAAACCTGCACGTCACATCTCCTGGTTCACTGTCTAAGATGTGAGGGATCTGCTGGCAGACTATGTAAGAAATTGAATACAATATACACAAGTTTGTTTTGATTAGTCTATTATCACCTGAAAAAAGTCATTGTGTTTTCGTTACCTTAGAATGAATCCTTTATATCAACAGAGCGAGTGGGTCTCTTCTACAGAGGCCATCATGGATAAACCAAACAGTGGCTCTAGATATAGCCTTTTGCATTTTCCTTCATGCTTGGAAGGGAAGGGTGAGGCACAGTGTTCTGCAACTTCATCACTAGACCGCACCAAATCCTACCACACTGGTTGTGTACTAAAATGGACAGCTCACCCCAAAATCAAATATATATTATTTTCTTCTTACCTGTAGTGTAGCTTTCATCTGTTTTGGTTTGAGTTGCCAAGGTTTGGAGAAATCAGCTGACAGCCATAGAGATGTCTGCCTTCTCTCGAATATAATGAAAGTAGATGGCACATGGCTTGTGGTGCTCAAAGGAACTCAAGTCACTTTATAATAACCAGGACCTGGTTACTCAAGATAACAGTTTATTGTAGGAACTATTTTGTCTCTATGGTACAACGAAAGTAGAAAGAAAATAATTCCTACATGAAACTGTTATCTTGAGTAACCAGGTCATGATTTTATGAAAGTTTGAAATATTGTTTTTGAGTTGCTTTGTTCATCACAAGCCGAGTGCCATCTACTTTAATTGTATCTGAGAGAAGGCAGACATCTGTATGGCTGTCAGCCAATTTCTCCAAAATTCAGCAAAACCAAACAAACAAACCAAAACAATCTAGATAGATAAATACGTCTACAGGCCACAGGGAAAATACGCACTTAAGATTTCGGATGACCTGTGCCCTTAAGTAAAGGAACATTAATGTAAACTAATGTACAGGGCATTTTATGTTGTTTGTCAAGGTGAAGCTGACTGTAACTTCTGTGTATACTTTTGTGTAATTTAAGCTAAAACCATAACCAAGAATAATTTTTAATTAGGTGATTATAAAGTTGTGGAAAATCTGAACAAGTAACTAGTAAGCTGTCAGTGGTGGAGTAGCATGAAATGGAAATATTCAAATAAATTATCTATATTGTACCTAAATACAGCACTTGAGTAAATATACTTACTTTACACCACTGTAGAAAGCAGGACACTGTGATTTAACAAGCAACCAGCCTGCAGTAAGGTGGCATTTAGGATACTGAAGATCAATATCTAATGTTAGCTTAGCCCATGCAAGAGGTGCTTTCCACAGCTGAATGCTAACCAGCTGAATGTTGACAAAGCCACTGGTGGCTAGCTGGTAGTTATTAAGACACAATATGTAAATAAGAACTTTTGTTTTACTGTAGGGTACACACATTTTCCTTTTTTGGGCTCTTTTAGGCAAACTATCTCCTTCAACCCCCGCACTAAGATAACTTATCTAACAGTCCGATGAATGAAAAGAAAAGAAATACTCCCACTAAGTCGAACCCCAAATTGTTAAAGAAGCATAAAGGATCATTACTATGAATACCAGCTGTGATTGAATTACTGAATTTCTAATTCTAAAGGCCTGAATATACTCCCACAATGCTTTCTTTCATCATGATGGCTGACAGTAATCGACCACTGAGTCCTCTACCATCGTAACATCATGATTTAAAAGCCTTCTGTGTTTGAGGTAGTGTGTTGCTCAAAGTTGCCACAGAGTTGTTGCCTAAGTTAGGAACCTATGTTGCCAAGACCCCATTTAAACCCAGCAACACTGTCCATAACAATACTTCAGTGTGATTATCATCCTATGCCAATTTGATGGGTATTGCTCAACCCTAATGCATACAGTTCTGTTTACTTCCTGGAGTCTGCTCAGAGGATGCGTTACACATTTGTGCAGATGATACTCTGTAACTTGTTATGGCCCTGCAGAAAAGCCTCAAAGGAGTCTGCACGGTCTCAACAAATCAGAGGTACACAGATGTCTGCAATAGCCTCCGTATACATCCTCTGATGAAATGTTTGTCATATGGATCCTAGCGTACTCACGGACGCGGAAAGTATAATTTCATCTTAACCCCAGGCCTAGTAATGCTTTACTGATCCCAACCTGAGGTGCTGGACAGACCTTGGCACTCTCTCAAAATCGTGATTTAAATCACAATGTGCTCTTTGTTTCACATTGGCTACAACTACCTCATTGCCAGGCATCTGAACCTAATACTGAGTCCTCCAAGTATTAATCCATGTCTGCAGCTAACACACACTCTACCCTCACACAAAAAACACACTTGCATACTTGTGCGCACAGACACGTCCGACAAGCCTTCAAACAAAGCTAAAACTGCCCAACATGTCTTAGTAATATTTCAAATTCAGCAGGCAGGTGCTCACCTTGTGCTGCCACCAGATAGGAGAAAAGCTTTGCTCCCAGCGCTTTCTGTAGATGATGTCCTCAAAGCTATTAGCATTTAAATGAGAAAAGAAAAGCATCATATCTAGATCACAAGAAAACTCTCAATAGTATAAAACTTGTTCTACAATTCAAGTTGTGTTTAGAGCAAACTTTTCTCATCTTCTGAGGTGAGTGACTGAATGTGAGTGACTCAGTTAAACAAGCAAATGAACAAATTAGGCAGGAGAGGAGGGGAAGAAAGGGGATTTCAGGCTCTCTGATCAAACTAAATGAAAGTATGCAACTCCTCAGAGCGGAGATTACAATTCAACACTCAGGCCACCTTCCTTTTCCCCTACCTGTGGTTGGTGCCTTTGACCAACAGTTTCCTCTGTTGATTTTGGCAACATTCGGCGCTCCATACACTTCCCAGACTCCGCAGGCTCAACGATACTTTACTGCCAGTCTCGCCCCTCCTGCCCCAGGGAACCACAACCCACACCGGCCAGAATGAAGGAAATGGCTTTGATTTCCTTCCACTTTTCACACATGAAATGGGGAAGGCACGCTGGTCCTGACCGAGCTGGATAAACAAACTCGTGCCACAGTGTGTGTGTGCGCGCATATGTATTTCTGTGTCATTTAAAGTGTATGTGCATGTTGGACACAATATAATAGTGTGTTGAGGAACAGGTGAGTTCATTTCTGCTCTGCATCAGTGTTGACATTATGTGAAAGGTAAATACTCTATAATTGAATAAAATCACAAACCGAGACATCAGCTCGAGGAGAAATAGCCAACCCACTTTGAGATTCTCAATACGCCTCTGTTCTCCGCGGCTGGCCCGTCTGGGGTCTTTTTTTGGCTGTCACCATAAAGTTGAGTGGCAAAATTTGAACAAATAATCCATCTACCCCAGTTTGAATGGTGATTTCATTCAGGAGGACTGGGTCTGATTATAAAAAAAGAAACACAACCAAGTGCTCTAGGTGGGTCATGTATGATTCATACTAAGTATGCGTCATACTTCCTCTTCACACCGACTTTCTGGGAGGTACTGAACTAGGACAGAGTTTATGTTGTGCTGCTCGGACCTCTGGGAGAGGTAAAAACTAGATTACATCACCTAGCCGGTGAAGTGTTTAGATACGCATGCAGCAGAAATCATTTTCACACATACGATGATTATGTATCAGAATCTGTAAAACTAGTTATCTGGGAGGTCCTGCTACCATCCCAGGACAGTATAACCATAAAATCCAAAGAAAAATGGGAAGGGTTCTGACAAGGGCCATTTTCCCAAACAGATTAGCTGCTACATATTGCCTAATGCTGCATGTCTCCATTCTCCGCAAAAGACTGGAGTATTTCACCACCAACAGGACTGTTTCTTCCCACCGAGTCCCTGTATTGTTACATGAGTCTTAGGCTTATTTGAAAGTCTTATAGCTTTCAAGTAGAAAACCCCAGCAGGTACAGTTAAATGGTTCTTTTTTCATCATACTTCAAAGTGTATACATCTCTTTCATTTAAAATGCAAATTTTAGGTGTCACTAATATTAGGTTGGACAGCTAATATACCTGTTAGCCTGTTAGCAGTTAGCCTAACAGGCAGTGAGATGTCGCTGCTGGGTAGATCTGATGCTAGCAAAACAACACAGATCATAAAATAAGCACAGCAGAAATGTCAGATAGGTCAGACCACTGTGTTTGACTATAATCATTACTGTTACAGCTAAAATGACAATATACAATAAACAAATTTTCAAATTTTAAATATCTCCACAGTTCGAATCAACTGCCAGTTGTCTACACTGAAGTGACTTTTGTTGTTAGCATGACGTCACAGAGATTCAGTCAACAGAATTTCACAACAAGTTGTTCATTTTATTTCTTAGTTTGATTGGACAATAAATCAATTAAATAACTAAATTATTACATCTTTTATGAGATATTATATTGATAAGAATAAGATAAGAATACTGATACTTTCATGTCTGTATGATAAATATGTGGCTGGAGCCTGCAGCCTTAACTAAGCATAAAGACTGGAAATAGGGGGAAACAGCTAACCCAGGCCTTTGTTTAACTCCCTGCAAGAACTAAAATATAAAAACACCAGTTTGCTGTTTTAGGGGGGGTTAAGTGCCAAACATTTTCTTGACTGACGGCACTAGCTTCCCACATTCTCTGCTTGTTACTTGGTTCCCAGCACAGAAACAGTCCCACACATAAACCCAGATAGAACCACAACATGTCATTTCCACACTTAGCCTTTCTTTTATGTAAATTAGATTATTTAGATCAAACAAGATATAACATGTTGATTAGTGAGCTTTGAAGGTGCTGGTAGGCTGATTTTGTCATATTTGGTCAGTACCAGGCTTGCTGTTTTTTTCTATTTCCTGTCTTAATGCTAAGCTAAGCTACCCGCTGTTGTCTCCAGCTTCATATTCAATGACATAAATAAAAGAATAATTAAAATAAATGTGTTTGATACATTAAACAAACATTTATGAATGTAATGTCCTTTGAGCTCTAAGGCTATGCTCAATATAATAGGGCATTACATTGGTCTAATTACAGCCTGTGCTGTCTAATTAAGCTATTACAGGCTCATGTTGGTGACATTAAATATGGTGTGCAATGATAGCATACTTTGTAGAATAGTGTCTAATTGCAGCATATTTTATATCTCATATGGCATTGTATTTGATTTCTAATGAGACTATGATGTTGTAAAATGGTGTCTAATAGTTTATGCGGATCTCCAATTTGGTTGCCATAGTATAATTTGGTATAATAGTGTCTGACATTAAATGCAGTTTCTAATTACAGCTTAATTTCAATGTATGGGGTCTAATTAGGGTATAACTGTGTTTGTTAAGTAATTAACTGTTAACTAACTAATTATTTCTAGTTTTTGTTTAATATGATGCAAAGCACAGCTTGTTATGTCCTATTAGTGTGCTGTCAAATAAAGTGTGGCCCTGTATTATTTATTGTATTTTTTGTTTTCTTTTTTTTGTATTTGCACGTTTTGGTTACATCTGTAGGTTGTTTCATTGCCAGATTCATGGCATGGTCAGTTTATTCCAGGTTTCTGAGATGAAGTGCTCCCTCATCTTGCGCTTATCATATTATAAAGCAGGCCACATGATACCCACTCTGTTCCCACAGCTGCAGTAGTTGCTACAACTCTCAAACACTTACCAGAAACCCATTACACAACCACCACACTAATAACCACTACCACTCTTTTCTGCCTCTGTCAGCAGCCTCTGTATTGTGCGTTCTCTTCAGGGTTGGTTGACACTCTGGCTCACAGACAAGCGGTGAGTCCATGTCATAAATTCTCCTCTACAAAGTTAAACTTTTATCCGCTCGGCCTAAAACCTGACAAGCACAGCTGCTCTCTAGTGAGTCTTAAAAACAAAAGTGTGCACTCTCTCCCACTGGCTTGTTATCTATTGTGCTGTTGACTTGGCTCTGCTCGGCTCCATGGATGCTTCCTGAGGATAGTGGGTAAGAGTGCAAGATTTCCTCTAGGCTTTCGTTCTCTTCCTGCTTTTTGATAGGACACTGGGGTCATGACCCCATCAATCGAACCCATATTCAGGTTCTGCTAAGCAGACGGAGCTCCTGACGTGTTTGCATTGGGGGTGAAAACTGTTCAGACCTGTTTGGCCAGTTGCAGTTGGTGCATGTCATGATTTGATTGTAGACATTATTAGCAAAGACAGATGAGTTCAAATGAATGTCAGCGTTATTTGTTAACATGGTGGCAGTGGATCGCTTGAAGGGCCAATCCAATGCTAAAAAAAAACATGCAAAATTTAAGTGTCTGACAGGAGTGTGAAGGATGACTTGAACCTGAAGTTTTCTCTTTTCTTTAATATATCATTTTTATTTTCCAATAAGCATTCCATAATGTGTTCAGCAAACTCCTGGCATTAAGTATTCCAAAAGAAGATATAACCATGAAAAATTATTACATCATCTAAGTTTCTGTCTCTCCATCAGTATCCTTCCAAATGAAGTGAAGCAAAGGTGAAACTACAAAATCTTAATAGATATCAGTGCAACAATCAGTGAGTGAATCCACCCATGGAAAGCACAAATGTGGTGCCACTTTTGTTTGTCTGTGTCTCTATTTCCATGCCAACCATGTAAACCAGCCTGATTGAGGTGTTGGGAGTTGCCACTACCAGAGCTGAAAGGTTATCTTAAACCCTCTATGGAACTAATCCTGCAAACTCTCGATACTGGGTTGTACAACTGCTGTATTGTTTCTGCCGCGACAGGATACTCCCTTCCTCTTCCACACCCTCACCCATGCCACCATGAAGTCACCCCCAGAATCCTAACCTTATTATATTTGCTTGATTTGAGCCTAGTAGGCAAGCCTAAATAATGTAAATGCAACTTAAAACAGATATTATCAGTAACATTTCTGGGACTATTTCTACAGCAGCAGACATTATGCTCCTTTTAACTGTCGTATGCATTTTTTTTAAGTCACAGCGAGGACACACTTGCCCACTTCTTTACTTCTTCTACAGTACAACAACCAACCAGAATCCAACAAAGCCTCAAATAAAGGGCTTAACCTTTTTCACTAGGTGAACCTCTTGCTCATAATATTGCTGTCTCCACCTAAATGAAGAGCCTACATCCAGCTGGACAAAAGGTCAGGCTTGTCCTCTAGGAGTTGGAGTTGAAGTGGGAACATCAAAAAACTTTTCATCGCACTTTTCAGTACAGATGGGCCATATCGCACCATGGACCACAGGGAAGATTTAAACAATAATTAAACTGTAACTATTGGGCACATTTTTGCATTCTCCAAAAGAGAAATGAGACCTTTTTGTGAAAATAGAAGTTATGTTTTATGCATCTGCGTGGGTATTTTACATGTTAGTTGCACTGCCAGAACACCTGTTGTCAACTTCCATGGTGCGCTACTGTCCAGGGCACATCATAATCCTGGATAACCTATGAGCATTATACAAGATGTTTTCCCCTTTTTACAACAAGCCCACATAGCATCAGAAACCAGTGCCATGACACTGATCTGATGGCCCATTATTCTAAAACCCCAATAGTCTGAAAATGGTTTAACATTTAACAATGTTAACCACATTTTTATTGTTACCATAAGAACAATCACCTGACTATGAAGACAAACAGAACCTGACTGTTGTTACTATGACAACAATGGTCACCTGACGATGGTCACCTGATGTTTTAACATCAAAATAGACTAAGATTTTAAGGGCATTTATTTTCTAAACAGCAGGCCTTTGGGGCAGTGGGCTCTGGGTTTTGGGATAATGGGCTGTTGGAGAAATCAGCTTTCAATCCAGTGGGATATATTTCGGAATGTTGAGGTTTTGGGATAATGGGCTGTTGGAACAATGGGCATTCCTCTACATACCATTAACTAATGATATCATCCTTGCCTATACAACAGTCAATGTTGTGAAAAACCTGCTATGCTCTTAAGTTTGGATTACACTCAGAAACTGGAGACTAGCAGGCTAGGCTAACTTGCTTCCACTCAAGTTGAAGCTATTAGCTTAGCTTGCTAAATTTAGCACTGGTTCCCACTGGCCCTGGTGTAAAAATAGCTCAATCCCTGAAAAAGAAAAGGTAACCGCTACATTTGTACTGTTAGCATTAGGATTAGGGCAAGTTGCTATTTTCAGCGTGTAGGCCGCTAGCTTGGAGTTTGTTGTTTCCCACAGCAATGGGGATTTTGAAAATGACAACGGATAGCGGAAGGGAAGCAGAATGCAAAAATAAGTAATTAATAGTGGGCTTATATCCAAAGTCTACATCCGGTGAGTCAGACGGACAGAGAGCTGTCCTTTTAACGTTTATTATTTCACAGTGACACCATAAAGGAAGGATGCTGAAGTACACTCATTTCCCCTTCCCTGCTGACGTTGGCTCTTTTCCTCTTCACCAGCTCTTATGATACCAGCACCATGGTTACAGTTCCAATATTCAAGGGTGTGCCTTACACGCATTAGTGGGTGACTTGGTTGTACACCACCCAATACTGACGAAACCCCCCTTCTTATTACAAACGGGATAGGCTGTTACGACATGGCATCCTGAAACCAATTTTTCCGCTCTGTGCCAAATCCAAGTATGCTGACTCATGTTATCTCTCTGTTGCTGTGCTACTGTGACTGAGATACAGTAGGTGTGAGCCCGAGGAAATAACAAAAACAGACATACTGGCACTTCAGTATCGCCCATAAATCTCTCAGCAAGATTCCAATAAAGGCTGGCAGCAGGAAGGATTTGCACAGCCATCTTCAAAATTATCTTGTAACCATCTTCAACTGTAGCGTTCGCATGGCGCATGCACACTTTGATGTCCTTCAGTTAGAGCACAATGACCCCACATCATCCAAAGTGTATAGGACAGCGTGGATAAATGCCTGCATGGGAGTTCTGAGGGTGACAGGAGGCTTAATCATTGCATTTTATACACCGTGAAAACTCCTGGTCTCTATGTGAGGTACTTGTGTTGTCTGCCATAGTGCTGGAGGGGCTGTGGGTCCTGCATGTCTGGGCTGCTCTGCCTCTCAGTTTGTAGACTACACAGCGCCAGCAGCACTAAAGGCCAAAGCCTGGATTGAATTAATTTCTTTGGGAACTGACTAAGACTGTCAACATCACTAAAGGATACTACACTTTAACAGTTTCAAGTTTGGATTTATCCTTAATCACTACAATAGACTTTTGTGGACTTTACACAAACACAATCAATCCTTTTCAATACATTAATCCATAATTGTGTTTGAGTGTGAACTAAACTCACTGGGATTAAATGATGTCATGGGAGTGGCTGTTGAGCTGAACATTATGTGCATCTGAATGTCTTCAGCAACTCTCAGTGACTCTGCTAAAAACATATAATGATATGAAAAGTGCCAAGGAATTGTCAGGCATCCACCAAACAAAATTCAAGGGGCTGCACTGGTGTGGGTGATTCTTCAGGTAGCAGTAATACACTGAGTCACAGGCCTGTGATTATCACGATAATATCACAGAAAACATCATGGTATGCTGGTACTGCCATGATGGTACAATTCCATTGTAGTTCCACTACACTATAATGTAGCTCTACTACTAATTCAATAGTGCGATACTATTCTAGCAGTGACTAAGGGTGGGTTCACACCAACCATGTTTGTTCTGATTGAACCGAACTGTGGAGCATTTACCCCCTTGGTGTGGTTCATTTGGGTTGGTGTGAACGCCGGACTCAAACTCTTGTCCAGACCAAACAACCACCCTCTGGTCTTCCTCGACGGGGTGGTCTGTCACGGCTGTCAAGAGAACTCTGGAGCGGTTCATTTCTGGTGTGAACAGAATCTGAATCAATAACAGAGGTGCACCGTTGCATTTGTCATTTCATTTGTTAAAACAGTTTTTCTCTTCCTGTGTATGTGACTGGTGAACTAGAGACATTTGCCGTATTTAATCTGCCAAGTGTATGACCAATAATCAAATGACATTTCTACCTCATGACTTGTGTTTAAAAGTTCTGGATTGTTTGAGTTTTGCCTTTGTGAATGGAAACCAGACCAGTTAGAAAATTTAAACAATGTCTCATACTCGCACTGGTTTGCTTTAGGTGTGAGCCTGCCGAAATCACCATGTACATGTGCTTCTGTACATCACTAAAAACACTATAAAAGAAGGACATGCACATCCCCGAGGCCCAGTGGGTTGGGTGCTGGATCACAAAATATCAAAAGCATAAAAGGAGAAAAAAGTCAGGATCTGCACAGCAAAAGAGTTGACTGCAGTCTGAGGAACATCACTGACATTCCTTTGAGCAATGTCACCAGTATACAAACTTTTGGCTGCTTTCCAATTGGAAGTTGCCACAGTGGATCATCTGTATCTCGCTGGCATAGAAATCTGATCTGCTACTGATTTGGCATAGACGTTTTACAGTGGATGCCCCTTCTGACAAAATCCTCCCATTTGTCCAGGCTTGGGACTGGCAATTAGAAATCCACTTATGCATCCCCAGTGGCTGTGCAGCAACCCGGGGTTCATTGTCTTGTCCAAAGACACTTGGCATGTGGATAGTAAGAGGAGGAGATCGAACCACCAACATTGTGATCAGTAGATGAGTCGCTCTACCTGCCATGCCACAGCCACCCCACAATTTGAACGGCAAAAATGTTTCATATTTATGTGAATCTTAAATAAACCAGGAATTTGTGCGCTTCCAGCACAAATCTCAGGATTTCTGCTTGAAGCACGCTCAATACAGACTCTATTGAACCGAATTTTATTTGTGGTGTTCTGGGCATTGAACATGTCTTTTAAGAAATTTAACAGCAGTGTGTCTTACAAGCAATGTTCCAGTTGCTCAAGATAACCCACAGACCTCACTGTGAGCAGTTTTCACTGGAACTGTTTTCTACCCTAAAAACAGTCATTAGGTGTTGACAGTATGTTCTGTGGACACTGTTTCTGGAAAGAAATGCTGGTGCTGAACTTTCAAATCTAATTTTTCAAGGTTGTGAGTCCCACAGTCACTTCATCTCTATTATATTAGTGTGGCAACAGAAATTTCACAATAACACCATTTAAATGGACTGATACAGTTGGAAAATATTTTTTTCTCTTCTTTTTGTTCCTAATTTGGATAAACCAAGCCTTTACTTACAATCAATAGAACTTTTTCCATCTGACCAAATTTAATTATTTTTCATTAACGACAATAAAAAAAGATTCAGTTAGAGTTAGTTCAGACGTGAGTGAACGACCCAGCAGGCAGCTGGAAAAGACATCATGATCAGATGTCATCCCATGCTCATATACTACAGATGTTTTACCCCAGGCTCCAGGTGACAAAGTCATTAGGGGTTATGCACTTCTAATTATTATGCCATGGTGGATCACCTTCTGCTAAGATGATATATGAGCAAGTTACGTGAAGGATTGTGCCAACAAGGCCCCCTGTACTCTCCACTCTGTACTAACCACCATCTGTCATGCCCTTTAATAGTTTTCAATTTAGCATTAACACAGCAATCATGTCAGTAACACGCTGTTTGAAATGACACTGGCATTCATTCCTTCTAAAACAAGAGCAGGAGACTTCATCAAACAGAATTCTGCATGAACCTTTTGAACCACAAACTGTTTTGGTTTCTAGGCTTGGCTGGATTTCTGTCCTTCCTTGAAACCCTTTGTGTTCTCCTTATACGACCTATTGGCAGTGTCACCTCGAGAGGGTTTTCCAGCACAGATTTGCTCCCTGGCATCAAACATTAGCCTGGTGCACGAAATCTACTAAGACTCCTGGCACGTCAGCATGACTCACACTCGAAAAAACACCCTTTCACCCACAGTTAGAAAATACCTCACTTGTAACTTCAAAGCGGCCTCTTTGGTTTTGCATAAGGAAAACATATTTGTGCAGCTGCCTCAGGAGTTTATGTCTAATTATGGTATACAGTGTGAAGGGAGTTCGAGGACAATGTAAGCATGTCACCAAGTCGGACCGGTGCCAGGTCATTAAAACAGACCACAGATGGAACAAACTCAAAAACACTAGTTATTTCCAAGGGTGGATCTCTTGCTGTTAGTTCTCTTTGGGCAATATTGATGACAGGCAAAACACTCATCATTAACGCTTCATAAAAAGTAAAGCAAGGAGGAAAAAATAAATCTGCTGTGCAGAGAGACTATCCTGATACATTACGTGATTGATGAGTACCTCACAACTGCACAGACTGGAGCCAGTGGCTAAGCATGTTGGGCTGGTTCTCACTGAAGGGAGGATCACCGTTTGCATGTCTTGGGGTGCAAGTTTACAGTTCCCATGAAACGGCAAGTTGAGTGCTTATTGGTTATGTGTTTCCTAGTATCGTGTAGCCTGATCTATCTCCACAGTGCTAAGCACTGGAGAAAGATCTGGTTCCACACGCAGTCATTCTGCTATGGGGTGGAAGAAAACGGTCTGGTTTGTTTGTATTCCTCTAAACCAATGACAATCATCTTGAGCAGAGCTAAGCCCAAGATGCAGTGGTGTTCCTCTGCCAATAGTGTCAGAGGGGAATTTGTTTTGGTGGAAGACTTGCATTGCCGCAGGAAAGTGAGCCCTGGCATTATACTGATGTAAAAGAGAAGATAACAGCTACTAGCTTGTTTACTTCCATACTATTAGCAACCTAGAGGCTGCCGTTTTGTAGCATGTTGGTTGCTATCTTGAAGGTTGTTTTTTTTTTCTCTCTCTCTATGGACTCACACAAATAGATAAATATCTCGATGCTGACTGGAACAAGCGGCCAATGGCAGGCTTATACCTGCAGAGTACAGCCAGTGAGTCAGACCATGTGCTTCCTGTAAAACGGGCAGTGAGGGATGGACTTGTCACAGACAGTAGCGCACTGCATTGCATCCATGTAACAGTATGTGGGAGAGAGGTCCTATTAGCTGACTCCTCCTGGACAGAGAGCTCCCAGTGAACATGGTCACACTGGGAGCAACACAGCCTACGAGAACAACGGAGGCCAGTCTAATGACATGGAAGAGGTTACAGTACTGAGGTTGGCTACAGCTAACCAAGCTAACAGCAATGAGTGGTTCGCTATATTATGGACGAGTCAAATCTAGGGCTTTTACTTACAAGTGCCCTAACCTGAAGTGTAGAAAATTGGACTGGTTTTCAAGAACAGAGATGCAGTCAGAGGTGGGTTAACTTACTGATTAGCAGGCCAGCAGGCTTCATCAGCATTGGTCTCTGCTCCTGTGAGAGGCAAGCTCCATCTTGTTTCTTCAGTTCAGCTTTGGTTGGTGTTGGATATATCCCAAAAATAAAAGAGTTGGTTTTCAAGCAAAAGTGTTTGGGGTGGTGCAGCTGTAGTGTGTCCTCAGAAATGGTTTACAGAGTCAGCATATCTTTGACACTCATCCAGCTTCCACACTCCAGGCACACCTGGACTTGTCCCATAATTAATCACTCCAATGGATGCGTGTGCACATTTCAACTTGCTTCACCACACCTCATTATTTTGCCACGAAAACCAAGTCAAACGGTTTGGAGATAAGTACAAAAAATAATAATAATAATAATAATAAAAAAAATAGAACTATACAATCCCATCACTCTTAACAGCTAACTAACTTTAGCAACAAGCAAAGCTATCCTTCCACCAGGAAACTCCGTAACCAAACTTGGTACTGTACTCCCTGTTGGTCTTAGAGGCTGTATTTGTTCCAGTCACCAGTCATGTTCACTGGGACACCGCTAAACCCAGTTCTGCTGCTCATTAAGCAACAGCAGCAACAGCTATGGTTAGTTTTAGCAACTAGTAAGCTACAGCCATCTGTCCATCAGGAAACTCTGTAACTGCATTAACAGAGAGCTGAAACTGTGCAGCTGCAGACATCAGAAGGGAAACCAGATATTTTTTTCCCCACAAAATATGATCCTGTTTCACCCAAATTGGTGATTAAAGCTGCTCCTTTCATGTTCCACTTTGTCATAAGCAAGAAAACATTTAATTGAACACAAATTTAGTGTACGCCCCCAAGTGCAGGAAGAGTTTCCAACATTTTAAAATTGTAAATATATAAAATAAATAGCAGAGAATATCTACAAAATGGCTTTTTTCACTGTTGTACCAGATAGAACAACAGATAAACAGGAACAAATGGGTTTATACCAAGTACAATCTATACATGCTCTATTTGAAAAGAGTCCTGAGATAACTTTGTTATGATTTTGCACCCTACAGGTAAAATTTACTTGAACTGAAATTAATTGAATAGATACTGGTGTATACTAAGTGACATACAGCACAATATACAATAAAAACACTTAAAGATAGACTTTGACTTAATGGGAACTTTAAAAGATCTGGTCCAGCGTGGACTGCAATGTACAGAACATCCCTTTCAAATATATGATTTAGAAATAAATAGAGAACAGTGCTATTGTTTTTGTGGCCCCAGTGTAATAGTTTGCCATCTGTCTGAAATGTTTATACCACTTTCTTGTCTTTATTGTTAGTACTACAGTAGGAAATGACCCACTACAAGAATGTGTTAGCAAATATCTCTAGGGCACACAGACTATTTCCCTCTTGAATAAGAAAGGATGAAAGGGTCTTTTGTTGGGCTCCCAGGTAACAATTCTGGCCATGGAAGGACTCCTTACCTTTACATCAGAAGTTTTCTCGTGAGAAATACCTGCAGGGATACATGCAAATTTATGGTGTCAGTAGCGACCCTCAATGATGAGTAATGGGAGGACTGTCCCATAGCAGGTGAGAAAAGGTGATGAGGGAATGTATAATGGAGGGAGGGTTGAGGAGGGAGACACGACCTGCAACTAAAACTCACAGCTCTCCCAGATCGAGAGTGAGGGAACGCAGTGTGGAACAGGTGATCAGATAATCCCCCTATCCCAGCAGGCAGCCTGGCAGCATACTCAAGTATTAGCAAGCACCTCTCTGATGGAGGTCTGGATAGTGACACACAGCTCAGCGATGAGAGAGAAGAGATAGAAGCAGAGGAGATTAGACATAATGTCTCACCATTTTGTGCGTGTTTTTTTTTTTTTTTTATTTCCATTTTTAGCTACTGGATAAATAACTACATTTATCTCATTCTTATTCAAGTTAGTATTAGAGAGTGATTAGCAAGTCATTAAGCTTGTGTAAATTCAGCCTAGCTGGTTTTAACATAAGGACAAGCCAGGAAAAATAGTTATTTTTTAATTTTAAAGCCTATACTGAAACCTGTGCACACTTGACATGACAAGATGAAGAGTCTACAGCCATGTCATCCACTCTGATGCGTACAAAGGCAATGCAGTGTTTAGCAGGAATTGTTTTTCATATGTTAGTTTAGCTTGTAAGCATGCTAACATTTTGGTATTAGCACTAAAGATAAAGGATACTGTACCTGGGTGATGAGATTTAATTTTTTTTTTTTTTTTTCAAATATTTGACCAGAAATGATTTGAAAACTTTTCTGATGAGGACACTAAATCACCTACGTTATTAAAATTCCCTGTAGGTATGAACAGCCATACACTGTAAAAGGTTTTAGTGGAGTAAACTGAACTAAACTTGATAACTTAGTTCAAAGTTCATGCATTGTGTAAATGTAAAATTAGCTGAGTGAAGTTCAATGCAGGAGGAGATTTTTGTTTAGTTTTATTTTACATAGTAATTTTTTATAGTTAGTGCTTTTATTTTTGATCTTACAGTTTGTGGGTATGGCAGTGGAGACACTAACATTTTTGTCCACAGGGGCTCCAAAATCAATGAAATATGGAAGTTACTTTTACTGTTACTGCTATAAAATATTAAGTTGAAGCCACAACTATTTACTTACACTGACACTACAAAGTTTGTCCCCCGCCATCCCTTGAGTGTCCTTTATTGTTCCTGTGTTTGTGCTGTGTTGAACATAATGTCATGGTAGTTTCATGCAGCATTGCTACAATGATCAGCTATGAATCCCGACTACATTGAATGGGGTACTATGTGCAATAGAAATTGAAATGACCCGTAACCAAAAATGAGTCAAGTTGAGTCGCGATACACCGTGCAGTAGAAACAAGATACTGGAGACAGTTGATAACACAGTTAGTTCAAAGACAGAGAAACTCAGAAAGTGTGATAGCATGTGGGAGTTTCTCAAACTGTCTTTGAGTTGAATCTTCCTCAAATGCACCTGTCACACATTCAGGTGAGCAGAGATTTTTTTCAGCATCACAGTTTGTTAAAGTATGGTTTGATTCCACTAAATTACTGTTTGATATTTTACAGTTGACCATGTTTCATTGTAGTCTACCCAATAGTTGTTGCGACTTTTTACACAAAATCAAAAATGTCAACTTCATGCTGACACTAGAGAAAAAGTCAGGGGATCATCGATGTTAGGATTCATCTCTAAGGACCGTGGCTGTATACAAAATTTCATGGCAACCCGTTATTTCAGTCTGGACCAAAGGGGTTGACTGACAAACATAAAAGTTTCTGTTTAAAGGAGAATACTGGAAATATTGCCAACAAATTATATCAGATGTTGGCATTTTGCCATGCATTTAACTTTGGTAAATTACCAGCTGACATAATCAAATTTAAACATGTCTGAAATATGTGTTGAATGATTATTGACTTGAGGGCTGTTAAATAAAACACGGACCCCTGTCAGTCACTGAGGAAGAATTTTTTTCAGTTTACAGAAACAAACTCATCCATCATTTCTCAGTCTAAGCAAACAAACACTATGAGACATCAGCGGAGGTTGTAGTACGCTGCTGCTCAGTGAACTCTGACCTGCCTGGTGTGACTTACACAATTCATGCCTGACAGAAGTCTTGCTCTGTCTCTTTGACCCATTTCTTCTCTCTCTCTCTCTTTGTTTCTCTCTCTCTTTCTAATGCACATTCATGCAAACGCACACACACACACACACACACAGACCCTCTCCCATTGCATACACACACAAACATGCACACACACACATTCATTCAACAACTACCTGCGTCTCACCTCTGGGCTTTCCTGCTGTGAATATTAACATGACAAGCAGCTGCAGACACTGGTGGTCCATTGACAGGGAAATGAGCCTGTCACTAGGAAACAGTGTATTATCAACAGCAGCACACAGAGATCAGTAAAAGTGTCCAGGAACAGCAGCTCACTGGGGCGTTAGGGACATTTTTTCTTTTCCTTTCGTGGTTGTTGCTGACTGGTCTCCTGCCTCAAGGTGTTTGGCTTGTTTGCTTCTGGTGTTTGCTGGCTTTTACATAATATATGCATTTATGTGTCATGTTTCTTGTATTTTTTCTTTTTACTGCTACTGCCAGGTGAGTTTCATTGAAGGGGACAATAAAGTGAAGTGATGCGAAACACTTGCACAGCAATAGGATTTTCTTCTTACTGACCTTAAACTATGACCTTTGGTTTTAGTAGCCATGAATCACAGGCTGAATCCAAATGTCCAATGTCTCCCAGCACTTTCAGATTTGTGGCCTTTGCAAGTATCTGCCCATGAAGACAGTGTGTCTGCAAGAAGCAGAGTGTACTCACTAAGGTTAGGCATTGTTTTAAAAAATGACGACAACAGTCTCAATATCTGAACCCTAAAAGTGATACTGACACCAAGGCAGTATTTTATTTGATACTTGTTTTCAAAGGTTCTTCTTTATGAAGAATACTTGTAGTGATTGGCACGTGAGCAAAGTCCTTATTAAACCTTATAAATAGTCCTTTTTTCTAAATCTGGGTGGTCAAAGAATTGAATACAGGTAGCGTACTTGGTAATGGATTATTTCAATTGATAACCTAAGGCACTGAGTACCAATATCCAGCCCTAGTACTCAGGGGGAAGACTTCACCACACTTTGTTCCCACTGACAGAACCACCAAGCAAATTACTTGTAAGTTGAAAACAATTTAGAAAAAAATATTTGAAGACATTCATGGCAGTGGCATGGCTCTCAGGGTGGCAATATTTGTTTGTCAGCTTAACCCACCAGTTCTGCCCAGACTGACATATGTCAACAACTATTAGACTGACTGGCATTAAAGTTTGGAAGGACGTTCATGGTCCCCAGAGGATGAACCCCACTGACATTAGTGATCCCTCAACTTTAGCCTACCTCACATTGTACAATAATTTGACCAAATACCTGCAAACTATGATATCACTTTCTGATCAGCTTCAGTAGTACTTTGGATTTAGAGCTAATTAGTTAATGTTAGGATGCTAACGCAGTAAACTAAGACAATGACATAACATAAACACTTCAAGGTGTGACTTTTCACGGATGAGCAGCTGTAAAAGGGTGGATAAAGACATTTCATTTTCTACAAATTCTTCACAATAAAAGTCCATCTTTATTTTGTCATTTTAAAGTTTTTTGTTTAATTATGAAGAAGCAAAAACAGGAAATGTTGTACACATGAGTACACACAGGGACACGCTATAAACTAAACATCAAACCACAGAGATTCAGTGAGAAACTACAAAAGTACTGAGAGCTGAACAACACACAGATTTCTTTTTTAATGTGGGGAAGAAGGGGAGGTCATCATGAGTTGGTCACAGTCAGAATTTCAAATCAGCACGCCATGGTTTGATTCGTCATGATCAGAAGTGACAATAGAAGTAGTTATTGTTATAGTTATTTGTATTTTAAAGCTTAATCATTCACACAAATCACTGATGTTCATAACGTTAAAATACTCTTAATTACTTTGTAATAACTGGCACAGAATACAAACATTATCATTAGAAAATTAGTCCTTGTCAGAAAACATTTCCATTGTCTCCCTGACCTCCAACACAACATAGAAATCTCAGGCAAATTGTTATATCTAATTATTTCTAAAACTAACAATGCAGCTTTAAAAAAAAAAAAAAAAGAAAAGAAAGAAATTTTGGCCATGGCAGGTTAGGTGAGTTGGAGCTGAAGAGATGCCACTGTTTGATCCACGCTGACATGGAGATGGAAGAGGGGGAAAATGAATAAACCAGATTGAAATTCTCCAGCCTTGCACTGTTGCTCCCAGGAGAGCAACCAAGCAAAAGGAATATCTGATAAAAACAGAGAGGAGAAACAGGCAGAGAAACTTTGGGCTTTGAATTATTGAGACATTTGGAGGTTGTAGTGTGTGCATAGGATTGTTTCATGTGGGAGACCTCATGAATGGATGTGTATATGCAGGACTGTGGTAACACGTGGACTCTGATAATGAAGGTGTGCTGCGGAGTTAACAATGTATCTGATCGAGTCAAATTCAAATCCCCCATGATCCAGTTATACCTCCAATTTTTCACCACATTCAAAGCCAATCTTCTGGCTCATGCATGACGAGATGGAGTTAATAACAATCAGTTTGATCATGACCTCCATCCTGAGATAGTTCACCAGGCACCAAGAGTCAAAGCTTTCATTTCTGATGCTTTGAGTCGGATTTCTGAGGTAGTGTGGCCTTCACACAGAGCCATGTGGAGAGTAATAGAAATTGGTGTAGAGTATGTGGTCTCCATGGTGACCACCCCATAGTTAAAGGGAGGGATTCTCTGCCAGCATTGTGTGTCTAGACCATGTAAGTGTCTCCAGTTGGGTGAAGCGAGTCTGGCGCATCTCGCTTTCATGTGCTAGATCAGAGCCATGCTAATGTTACTTCAGCGGTATTAGCGGCTCCCAGCTCAGCCTCGCTCTCATTGTCAGGTGCCCATAGCAACCGGTGATTGTGAATAACACTGTTGGCTTTTTATTTGTTGGTAAGAGCGATGCCAAAATCAGCAGGTCACTAAACCTGCAGCCTTTGTGATTGCAGAACCAAATTCAGAAAATTAAACTGAATGATTTAAACAGTTTCTTGCTGTTTGACAACTAATATCAGTGTCTTGACTTGAAGTGAAACTAACGTATATTTAACTTACAAGAAACCTATCTTTCTGTTTTGGAATACTTATGTTTGTGTGTGAGAAGCATTAATGTGTGATTTTCTGTTTCTCTCACCACTGATTCAAATACTATAACACTATAATACTGATGTACATGTAAGTCTACAACTAAAGCTTAAGTTTTTTTCTATTTTTGCAAATTAATTGTCTTTCTAAAAATCCATACAGTAAAATATCATCAGAATGCTTCATGAGTGTCTTAGGGCCTCTCCACTAACTTTGACTATTCTGTTATCTTACCATCTGTGGAAATTCAGGAAGACAGTCGAAAACTTGATAATAAAGTCGAAAAAGTCAAAGATGAAGTATCAACTGCCCTACCACCAGACTACAGAACAGCTTCTTTCCTGAGAAAGGCTTTTGTTTTATGTTTGCTTCTCTCTTTATATGCATTTCTGTAATGTTTTAAACTATTTATTGTCCTGCTTTTAGCTTTTGTTTTTAATTATCTCAAATGCAATTTTAATGCTCTTTTATTGTTTCTAATTTAATGCATTTTCAAGTTCTGTAAAGCACCTTGAATTGCCTTGTGTATGAATGGTGCTATATAAATAAAATTGCCTTGCCTTGCCTTGCCTTGAGACTGAGAATCTTTAACTTATCCTCTGCACTCCACTGTAAATAAATCTTATTTTTATGACTTATTATTTATTGAAGGATTTCAAAAGGAGGCGAACAAGGAATGTGGAGGGCCCATGCCCAATTTTGCCTTAGGCCCTGAAATGGCTAAATCTGTCCCTGCTAAAGCCTGACCCCGACTGATACTGGATTTCTGGGGCAGATGCTGACACAGATATGGGGAGTAAATATTATTATATTAGCCGATATTATTTTAATATGTATATGTGTATATAAAATCCATACATCCCTATGTAAAATCCTCCACCATGATGAAGGATATTTACTAGTTGCTTAAATGCACCTGGAGGAGACGAGGAGAGAGGAGGCTTCTGGAGGAGCTCAGAGCGAGGATACACCAGTGTATCCTATGTAGAAGTCCTTTATCAATTAAGGGGTGCGCCGTATAAATGACACTCCAAATTAACCTGAACACAATTAAATCATTGCAATTATCATGCACCATCAGTCTGTGCGTGATGTGTCTTGCACTTTAGGATATAAAGGTTTAACTTTTTTTTTTGAGTGATCGTCAAACAACACAAACCCATGCATACATTAGATGATTTAAAAGAAAGTTTAAATGATCCACATATTTAAAACAAATTACAAAATTAGAGACTACTGTGAGTTTTTAGAAATTGTTCATAAGTAAAGGCTTCTATGGGCATTCAGCTGCAGTCTCACTGACAGCTAATAGTAACATGTGCAACACATCATTAGAAATTGACGTTGCTTCGGACTAAGGCTGTAGAACGAGGATTTTCGTCTCCTCCATCCTAACGTCTTTTCCTCACATCCCTCTTTCATTTCCTTGCTGGGTGGAGCTAAGACACAAGGAAAGGAAGCAAGTGGAGGAGACGAGGAGACTGGAATGAAAAGCACCCATTGATTCTTCTACATCTTCTTCAGGGTGACTTTTATCTCTGAGTGGTGCCCTCTTGTGGTATTGGCAAACATCCATGCCAACATAAAGGACATATGGGATCATTTGAGCAGTGACCATTACATCATTTGAAACAGACATATTTACCTTTGTACGAAAAAGAGGCACAAATGATCCTTAAGACTGCACTGAATTAAATATGAATTATTAATGACAGATTGTGAAGACAGTTAGAAAAAAGCATCTTTAAAGGAGAAATCAAACTTTCACAAGTGAGAAGAAACCGCTCCCATAAATAGCTGGTTCCTCTCTCTAAACATCAGAAAGGGTTTATGGTTTTATGGGTATTTATAAATGTCCTCTGCACATGCCTGATTTGATACACACCAACAGACCTGCTCTATAAATCATGCTGTAGACCTACTGTACAGCTCTACACATGTAATTGTCATGAAATCACAGATTTATAAAGAAAGGATAGTTTTTATTCTAACTCCTCAGTTCAACACAGCTCCACAGACTCTGTCCGATCATGAACACGTTGCAGTCTACCGAATAATAATAGTAATTTACAGCTTGTGTCTTGTAGAGTTGATTTGTCTCCCTCATAAACGGCTATTATTCACCACCCTGTCATCTCAGCAGTCTGCCAAACATTCGGCCTGACCATGAGCAGACATGTCCAAGAGCAGCTTTGATGTGCATGATCAGGATGTCTAAATCTGTGTGTTTAGGTAAGGCAGATACTAATAGATGTGTGGGTACAATGCAAGGTACTAAAATGAACTATATGTGTCATAGTTTCTGTTCATGACGAAGACCTGGAAGCCATAATGAAAAACACATAGTATTGGTAAAAAACTCCATCTATGACATCCCTGTTCAGAGGTAACTGAGTACAAATACTTAGCTCCTGTACTGAACTGGAATTTTCTGATGATGTAAAAAAGATGTAACAAAACAAAGCAAACAGAGAGAGAGACAGCTGGCTGTGAAGAAAGGGTGAGACTCAGTAAAACAGAAAGAGTCAGTAGAAATGGGTTGGAATAGACCCTTTCACAACATTAACCAATGGTTAGAGAAGCTTTCTGACAGAAAGCTCTCTAGTAGAAAGCCCTGAAGACTAACTTAAGCATTTTAGACATCTTAATTTACTGGGGTGGATAAAAGTCAGATTTCTTTAACTTTCCTGAATTATGGTAACTAAATAGATATATAATTATGCCAACAAAATATAAATTTACCATCAATTTTACTTTTTGAGCCTGATTTAGTTTTTCTGAGTCTGATATGACATAAAACAAGTTGCAACACACCAGACAGAAGAGGAGAGTTATTGAAATATGCTGATTTATTCCCTCTTCCAGGGCAGCATCTATCAGCATAGCCAACACAGACAGTCTGTCTGTGTTGGTTGGTTAAAAAACCTTAACTGTTGTGACCAACTGCTCCGTATCACATGATAAGAAAAACGTTAGTTTTGAGTCCCTGGAGGTTTAAAGGGAGCAGAATAGAGGGTCATAGCTGGATGTACACTGTGGTGCCTGTTCATGTCTGCAGGCTTAGCTGCTCATGTCTCGCAAACTGTAGTCATCACAGTGTGTCTGTCAGCACTGTGTTGTCATCTATTTGACTTCTGAATATAAAAAGTAAAGTATTGTTTTTTTTTTCCTCTTAAATTGCCAATGAGCCTTAAAGGACCAGTATGTAGAATTTAGTGGCATCTAGCATCTAGCAGTAAGCTTGCAGACTTTGTCTCACCCAGTGTAGGAGAACCTATGGCAGGCAGGAAGGTCAAAAAATTCACCATATCTAGAGCCAGTGTTCAGTTTGTCCATTCTGGGCCACTGTAGAAGTATGATGCTGGAACATGAGGACCTTTATGGAAGAGGTCCTATATCCTGTGTGAGGTAACAAAAACACACCTATTCTTATTTTCAGGTGATTATACACTACTGAAGACATACATATGAATATTATATTCCATTCTGCAGTGTTCTGCCAATAAAGCCTCATAAATCTTACACACTGGACCTTTAATGGTATGGTTTTAGTCCACATATATTTAACTGTAGTGTTTCCAAGAAATCTGACAGAGCACAACTGCTCCTTATCACATGAAAAAAAGCAGTAAGTTATGAGTTCCCTGAGGGTTTGAGGGAACAGAATGGAGAGCCATAGCCCAAGTCTGAACTGGATGTATGCTGGAGCACCTGTTCATGTCTGCAGGCTTAGCTGCTCTTCTCTTGCAAACTAAAGCCATTACAGTGTGTCAGCACTGTGTCATCACCCATTTGACCTCAGTCAAAGTTATTTTTTTTCTCCCAAATTATATCTGCAGATGAATCTTGTGCCCTACAGAGAACTTTGCAAACTCGGTATATATACACTGGCTAAATTTAGGAAGAACTGTCATATTCAAAGGGCCTCTTCATACCTAATTCATTTGGGCCGGTTAATCAGACTTTCGAGTTTGATCAGAACCAAAATTACAGGTCTGAGACCTCCTCTGGACCATGGTCTGGACCAAACAGCCGAACACTGCTCCGAGTGAAAGAGATCTCGATCTGGCTGAACTATCTAATTAACTGGATCAAATGTATACGATGTAAGAAAAACATGAACCTTGGTTGGGACCTTTGTTTGAACTTTCAAGTGTGAAAGCACCCATAGTGTACTTTAAGGCTAACCAAATAACCAGTGCAGCCTGATTTTATGTAGAATATGAATAGACAGTGAAGTTTGCCAGAATTAGGCTATAGTTCCCACTGGCATGTTGATAAATTCCTTGGCTTGGCCTCAAAAAAGTCCATGCACAGAACAAAACCAGACCCAAGACACAGTGAAGATATTGTATTTTCATGACCGGTGTTTGGTTGAACTTTGGAATGATTTAAGGACGTAGTATCTTTGAACATGGACACACTCATTATTTACCAGAGAACTGAGAAGACCCTGTAGGCCTGCATCCTTCCTGTGCACGTAAACGCAGCCAGTGAAGCAAAATCCACAAAAGAATAAAACAGAGTATGGTTACATATTATTTGATAGACATCTGCAGACTGGTGGGACCTGGGAGGGGGTCTCTTGAGGCTCTGATAAGCATTTACCACCTGTTCCCCAGAGCCACAGATCCTGGCATTTGATAGCAACTCAATCAACATGGCATTGCTGGTATTTGGCAGCGTTATCGGGTGAAAGATAATCACCTCATTGTGCTGCATCCATGCCTTGCCACCGCTTAATACCAGAGCTGCTGCGAAACCAGCCAACCAGCAGTGACCCCTAATGAAATACTGTATTCCAGCATCCCTCTGCTAATCCAGTCAGGTATCTCATTAACTATCTGGTTGTGTGGTATTTGGAGCAGGTGGGCAGCCTCGTTGCAGATGCTGACTGACATCCCCCTTTCATCTCAGGCCCAGACCTGCTCTTTCTTTTATGGGTCTCAGCCTCAGAGAGACAGAGTTGCAGAAAAAGAGATGGAGTCTGCATAATATCTCAGGTGCAATGGTGACACATGTCTCTGGGCATTTTAATACATTCATTACATTTATATATGTACAAAGCGGCTTTCCAAAACAGGGTTTACAAGATTCCTAAACAACAAACAACAAGAATCATGCGTGTGCTAATCATAACACCATTCACTCCAAAATCAAAAATACACATTTTTCCTCTGCCCTGTAGAGCTGTTTATCCATCTTTAATGTTTTGGCATGAGTTGCAGAGTTTTGGAGATATCAGCCATACAAGAGTTTGCTTTCTCTCAGATATAATGGGACTAAATGAGATCAGTCCCGTGTTGTTCCAAGCACCATAGCAAAACAAAGAAAAAAAAAACACATTTGAAGTCCCAGTGTCTCTTTCCAAAAATCATGACTCAAGATAATCCACAGACACTGTTGTGAGCAGTGTCTTGTAGGAACTACTCTTTCTGCAGTAGAATCTACTGGAACTACTTTATTTCTAATAGAAAGAAAGCAACAGAAAGAAAATAGTCCCTGCATGAAATGACTCACAACAAGGTCTGAGAATTAGGTTGAGTAATCAGGTCACGATTTTTGGAAAGAGACACTGGTTTTCAGTTTTTCAATTTTTCAATTATTTTTTATTTTTATTTTATTTTATTTTTTTCACACTTGAAGCAACACACTTGTGCCATTTAGTCCCATTATACTGGGGAGTCAACAGACATCTCTACAACTGATATCTCCAAAACTCTGCAACTCACACCAAAAATATAAAAAAAATCTAATAATTAAATAAATTAATACTTAAATAAACAAATGAGTAAAAATAAACAAAATATAGAAGGAGAAATAAAACATAAAATACAGTAATGAAATATAACACTAAATATTTTTTTAAGTTTAGGTTTGGAAACCTCCAGGAGAAAAGCATTTGAGAACCTCATCGTGAGTCATCAGTCCATGACGACACACGGGGGATTCTGAGGTCAGAAATATATCTAAAGGCCAAACCATTCCAGGCTTTTAAAATGATGAGTAAAAATTTTAAATCAACTCTGAAACATACATGTTACCAGTGAAAACATTACGAGATGGGAGTAATATACTCTCATTTCCTGGTACCTTATAAAATAATGTCCATTGCATTTTAGATGAATTGTAGTGAGGAGAAAGTTTTTTTTTGCTGCTGACAGAGGAAAAGATAGATCCATTAATCTTGCCGTGACAAAATAAAAGCATAAATGACTTTTTCAAGGTTCTTGGAGGACAGAAATGGCTTAATTTTAGAAATTTGTTGGAGTTGAAAAGGCATGACTGTATTACAGACTTTATATGAGTATTGGAAGTAAGGTTGCTGTCAAATGTTGGAGGATTCAAGTCCAGTAACAATATCTTAGTGTTCTTACAGTTTAGCTGAAGGAAATTTTGCACCATCCATTTGTGTCCTTAAGACAGTAAGTGAAACTGTTTCATTGAGATTATTTGGATTGCAGCCAAAATAAACCAGAATATCATCTGCATAAAATTGGAAACTACTTTTGCGTGATCTTATAAGATGTCTTGATGGCAGAACGGAATTGGGCCAAGAACCAAACCCTGAGGAACCCCACATTGTAGTCCACAGGTGAAAGACCTAGAACCGGCAATATCAACACAAAAAGTCCAATAAGTCAGATAAGACTTAAATTATTTAAGACCTGTGCCACTGACAAGATGCTATTATCATAGCATTTTGGCTGAGACAGAGATGTTTCATAGTGCTATGTACATACCACATGCTTCAGAAAACTTTTAATGTTGTTCGAGCCAGGTCAAACTGCATCGTATTGATCTAACAGTGATTTATGAAGCTGCTAAAATGCTGCTTGTCATACGGCTATTCATGGTATCTGGGCCAGTCCAGGGTTATGACCTATCACACACATCCACACACAGACTGACATGCTTTCCCACACACTGACCTCATGGTTGGCACACATGTTACAGTGTTTTATCATAGAGTCTTACAGCCAGGAGACAGCTGTAGGCCAGCAGCAGCTCTGTCACACAGCAGGACAGTAACACGGACAACTGACAAGTAACTGCGCACAAAACATGAGGTAGACATAAATCATCCTTTATTTACACCAACCAATTTCATGACTATTTCTTTAAGTGTACTTGCATGAGTTTATCTAATCATCTGTGAAAATAAAATCTTGTGAATTTTGGTTCTATTGATGCATTTGAGAACGTTTTTTCACACAGGGGGTTGACTGAATATCATATACTTGTGGTGACTCTGAATACATTTTCTCCACTATTTTTATGTACATATTCCCAGTTATGTATTTTATAATAATTCAGCTCTACAAATACAAGTCAAACTCGTAAATAAATAAATAAATTAAATAAATAATTGACTAATATGACAATGATGAAAACTGATCATCACAGATTACCGTCATGGTGTGTAAAAATAAATCAAGATGATGGACCCAAAAATGCAGACAGCAAAACAGTTCAAATGTATTTAATTAAGAAAAAGAATGATCAAAAGCTGACGTAAATGCAGTCAACTGCAAAAAACTAAAAAAGACTCCGTGAAGGGCAAAATGCAAAACACAGCCCAAGAAAATGAATACCAAATCCAACACATGAAAGCATGACCAGGAGTTTACAGCGTGACACCAGAGGGGGACAATGAACTGACACAGAAACAGAGAAACACAAGGACTAAATAGACAAAGAACTAATCAGACACAGGTGGAACTTACCAGGAACAGATGAAACAAATGCTAATCATAAGGGCAGGAAAAAGACAAAGACAGGAAGTAAAGACAAGACACATGAGGGAGGACCAGGACTACAAAAAAAGGGGACTAACTGACTAACAAAAAACCCCAAACCATGACAGTTACTGGACTTAAAGATTAAGGGGAATTTATTGTCAGAGAAATTGCATGTTCATTAGTATATAACCTAAAATAAGAATTGTTGTGTTTTTGTTACCTCAGAATGAGACATTTATATCTACAGAGGGCAAGAGCCACAATAGGTTCTCCTACACGCTTGGAAGCACAGGGTGAGGCGAAGTGTTTGCAATCCACATGCTAATCACTAGAGGCTGCAAATTCTACCCATTAGTCCTTTAAGGCGTTTGTTGTTTATAGTTGCTAGTTGGTATACTAGCTGGCTATATTTATTTTATTTGTCCACAAGTAAAAACAGAATGATGTTCAATTTGCAGTTAATTCAAATGAAGAATATCCAAGCAAATACTCACATAAAAAAAAAAAAGTTTGTTGACATTTTAAATATATTTCTGTCTTTGTGCCGGAAAAACCTGTGGCTGGAGGCATTGTGTTCTCAGGTAGTCTGTCTGTTCCATTCTCATGAAAACAATATTTCAGTAATTTCTTAAACAAACAAATTCAAAAAGGTCCACTTGGACTCAAGATGAACTTCTTTTTCACACAAAAGTCTAGGGGAATAAAATGATGAAGTGATGACATTTTATATCCAAAAGGGCAAAGCTTAACTTCTGCAAAAGCACTTTTCTGGCCGGGCTGACGGTGTGTGTGTGAAGTCTGTGTTTGTATGTGCTCTGCAGCAACATCCATATTTTCCATATCCAGTATTGTAGTCGACCACAAGTTCATGAGTTTTGCTGATTATGAGCATCAGGTGACTGAAGCTCTCTGTCAGTCCTCTAGACGCTCTTTGAAGTGAAGACAACATGTTTCTCATTGGAATCACACACATTAACGTAGTGATAACTTCAAGAGTTTCACTACATATATGAGTCTATGTCAGCAGACAGCAACTTGACTGTTTAATCAATAAATTGCTACTTAACTGTTTATCATCATTAATTGTCATCAGTTAACCTATGATGTTATGACTGTTTTCATTAAAATTTGTATCCTAAATCACTGACTGTGACAAAAGTGCATGTTTTAAATACAGAGATTGTTAATTAATAACTTTTCTCTGATCTCATGTACCTTTTAGCGTGTAGTACCGGTGCTGTTGCAGACTAGACATTGTATTTGAAGATCCCAGACAAAAGAGAGGCATTTTCTAGCACTATAAGGCATTAGGTCTGTGTCCAAGTTAATCAACAGACAAAACTGTCCAGATGCACTCTAGAACAGATTGCACTGATGTGGAACAACTCTAATTTTAATCAGCTACATGAGGTAAGCAGATCAGGCCTTCGGAGAATCTAGATTTTAGTTTACATGTGGGAGGGCTACTTTCTCTGCAGGTTATAATGTTTCTGAGGTACTCCAGTCATGATAAAGATGACTCTAAACAGCCTTTGATTATGTCTAAATTAAAGGCACTGCCCTCAACATGATGTCAAGGTAAGAGTAAAGATGCTTCCAGTATTAACAGTAACCTCTGGAGCACACTCAGGCTGTCGCAGGTAGTAATCTGAGGCCAGAACAGGCACTTCTCTCTGACCTCTGTGGCCTCCGTCTTCAAACTGCTCTGTAATTACTTTGACCTACAGTGACTAACACTCTACCCTTCACACTTCAAAAGAGAGCAGCGCTCACACACATCCACTCTGAAGATGAATACAGCTGTTACGATATCATCTGAGGTAAATACCGCCAAGAGGTCAAATTCCTACTTTTCACTGGACTTGTGTTGTTTCTCGCTCTACAGTCAATACAACATTTTTGTCGTTTTTCCATCCCTGTAAGAGATCAGAGTGACTTATTTTCAGCTGTTATGTTTATGCTATTCTTGTGCAGTCACCTGTTGTGGACAGGGTCAGAAACAACAGCACCTAAAAAACAATCAATATATATTTATTTATATTTAGGGGTTTGGTTGGGGTTGGTTAACCAACCAAACTCCATGGGAAAAATCAGTAATTTTACCTCGCAGGACACAAGAAGTGCTGGTCTATTACTGCCTCGACCTGTTAGTTTGTTTGTGACATCGTGTGGGTTCAGTGAATCCAGACTAACCTTTAAAAACACAAAAGTCATATAATATCACAAACAAACTTAGTGACTGACATAGTGGTAGACCACCACCTTTCATGCTCTATATGGTAAAAATATTGATTTTGCCAGTGGGGTTTGGTTGGTGTGGAAACAGCGGTATTTGGCTAATATAACTACAATTTCTAATCAGAAAAGGCTGCCTGATGGAAAGATAAATCAGTGAAAAATATTCTCAACATAGCATACACTTAAACTGATTTTTTCATGTCTGAAATACATTTTGTTGCAGACCCTGTCCACAGCAGTTCATTACTTAGCTTTCATGCTGGTACTCTTCTCCTCTTGTTCAAACTGGGGGCATGCCGATCAGCATCTACCGTACCTTATAAAACCCAACAAATAATCCAAACTTTCCCTTTAACACAGAAATTAAAATGTTAAATTTATATTGTGTTTGTTCTTATTAAACTACAGCCCATTCACAAGAGCATTTACGTTTTAAACCACAGTAGCTGCTGTACCACGCATGAGTACATTTATAACTTCTCTACTACACCAGTCACAGAAGCAGCATGACATTCATTTACAAAGTGCTGTATTAAAGTCAAAGCCTCCATCATCTATTAAAAGTACTGTGGTGTGTAACAGCAGGCACTCAATTGGCCTGCCTCCTGCGAGTTCCACATTTATTTTCAGTACACACAGCTGCATGGCTTTGTGACAAAGCAACGATCAGTAAAACTGTCTAAAAACACATTTCTTTAAATGTGTTGTTCACGTATTACTTCACTGGCAATGCATGGTAGCATATTACGCTCATTTGTCCTATTGCACAACAGAACCGAGCAACCTATTGCACCCTTGTGCAAACTTTGAAAATAATAGATCATTAACATGCAATCTGAATATGATTATATGTATATATAATTCACCATTAAAAAGCTCCCCTGCAGCTCTACAACAAACTTTCTCACAGTGCTCACACACAACAAAAATGCAGCTGGTGTAAAACAAATTTAATACAAGAAACTGCAGACTTAGCATTTATCATCTCAAAAAGAAAGTGAGTGTGTCACCATCTGAGTTTATTTCAAAACTGGGCTTACAAATTAATACATTACTCCCATTCAGCTGTATTCTGTTATGTAAGCATATGTAAGTTTAATCAGCGAAACATTAAGATTTGCAAGTATTAAATCCTCAGCCTGTCAAAGGTCCAGTGTCAGATTTACAGGGATTTATTAACAGGATGTGGCATAAATTGAATAAATTATTTACTCCTTCTTAAATAATCAAAGATCATTATAGCAACATAATCCAGCCTGAGGTTTGTTTGACTGCAACATAAACAGAGTTGCACTTTTTGCTTCCTGATTGATAAATGTGCAGCCCGTCCTCACCAGAAAAACAGGCATATAGGTTGTCTGTACGCACAGCTTATTATGACCCATATTTACATTTATTGTTAAGCGATGACCTCTAGTGACCTAGTAAAGGAGCAAAGAAATAAATCAGGTAACTTAATACAAAGTGATTACAAAGTCATTTGTGTTGCATTGCGTTGTGTTGCATTGTGTCATAATATGCTGTGTTATGTTATGTTACATATGTGACTTCCTTCATGGGCTTTCGTCATGTGATTTCCATCAGTGCCTTCATGTGACACACATAACATATTTGTTTTAACTGAAACCAGGGTCTTTTTCTAAACCTTGTCCCGCAGTTTTAAATGTAACCAATAGCTTATTATTCCAAACTGCTGCCATTTCACAACAACATGTGCTTAAAGTTATCTGACTTATGCTACGTGACTCATGTAACACACTTCTGGTCTGGTACTCCTGTCACAGAGTTATTGGCAGTCATTTAGGTATGACAATGACAATGTGTTGTACAGGCATAATTTCCGAAGGAACTCATGTTTTTTGTGAACAGTGAACTAAACATATTAATTTCGGAATTAACAAAGCTGTTTTACAGCATGCCTGCCCAAGAGACTCTACCTGCAAACTCACAGTAGCTACAGAACGCACCTACTACTTGATAGAAACTTGAAATGGATAGGTTTTGGCACTGCAAGCCCAAATGTTAGCCACATTGGCAACAAATTTGAATTTGACATATTGAATTGAAGTATCCAACTAGTCTTGAGAAATGTTTGCAAGTAAATGATGATCACAAGAAATCAAGACCATGAGCCACAAGCCACAAAGTTCCTCCACCCAAACTCACAGTATTTTGTAAAGGACCGGGTGCCTCCCATCCCCAACAAGTAGACTGTCTTGCTTAGAAAGGAATCTATGATTTGCGAAATTATTATGAGATTTGCACATGATCGCCATTGAAAGATCTTTCACGGGTCTGAGGTTCCCCTCCAGTAAAGATCCAAGTAGACAGACTTGTACAAGACTGCATTGTAAGAGAACTATGAACGTGAACTAGTTCATTTTAAGCTTTGTGAACTAAACTTTGAGCTAGCTCTTGTAGAACATGGACTTGCACAACACTGACAATGTTAAAAAAAAAACTTTTTGGAGTTTTGGTAACATTCATTAGCCTCACTTACTGAGAAAACAAGTTCAGAATCACTCAATCTGCAGGCCTCATTGGGAACTGAGAAGAAAAGAAAAGTGCCCGCTTCCTCTTCCCAGATTTTCCATTCTTCATCAGTTGGTTGATTATCCCAACAAGCCCAAACCTCGTCTACTCTCGATTATGACAGCCCATTACCGCCAGGCTTAGTGTGAGCCTTGTTCAAAGAAGAGGGGATTAGAGGATAATTAAAATGAACAAGCTGATGTCATCTAAACGTACTTGTTTGGCGGAGGGCACCAGCTGACACTGCTCCATTGAATCCCCCCATTCACCCATATTCCTGGGTGCAATTAGAAGCAACACTTGTTCCACAAGGGAAATCGCACAGGATACTGTGGTGACTGGCTGGAGTCCCGATGGACTGCAGTACTTCTTCTGCTGAAACAATGTTGGCAGAGCTGTGGCTGGTTGAATCAGTGTTTTGTCTTACAGTAAAATATCTAATGGCCAAGAAAAGATCATATCTTAGTACAGGAATGCCCCTCTGCTCTCTGGGAGGCATGGCCATAATTCACTGTCTTCAGTTAAAATACCATTCTGTCATTCTGTAATAAAATGTACTGACCTTTCTTGTAATTTGTAGTGACCCTGCCTTGAACTCAGCTTGAAAGCATCATCAAATACAGATGTGCATGTGGTGGTGCAGCAACAACTGCAGAGTAAAATTATGAGCAACAGTGTTTGCAGTGTAGCAACGCCAGTTTTGCTGCAGAGAATTCACACAATGGAACACGTTAAGGTTACAGGACGGTCCAGTTGTTACCGTCCACTGTCTTCTGTAAGAAAAAAAAATCAATATGTGAATAGAAATAAGGTCACGGTTGTTCACAGCTAAGTGTCAAGTTAAAGGTCAGTGAGTGAAGAGGAGCTGAGTCAGATCAAACAACAGTGGTGAAGGGAGGTGCCTTGTTTTCAGCATGTGACAACATTTCAGCATCACTTTGGCTGATGCACACCAGGGTCTCCAGAGTCTCCAACTGAAAGACCTCATTTTATTCCCAGTTTTCCTCATGTTGATTATTGCAAAGCACCCTTGACTTCCATCATTTCCTCCATCCTTTTTTTTTTTTTTTTTAAAAATAAGAGAATTTAAATTAAAGAATAAGAGTGTATAGCACTTGCCTGTTTACTCGCTGGAAACAAAGGTCTCCATCTGGGAGTGGCACTGAAAAAGTATTATAATCACAACTGAAAGAGCAGAAATTACACCAGTGTTTTGAGAGTTGATGAGTGAATCCTCACTTAATCTGTTTTAGCAATGTATGTTTATTACTTCCAACAAATCTCATGAAAAAACCCAAACCAATAATTAATTGATCCCACCAACAACAAGTATTTTCTGTATCCAAAGCCTGATAAATCTTTTTTTTTCTGTGCCATAGAGCTCCATTGTTGCCAAAAAGCTATTAAAAACACATCAATCAGTGAGCCACACCTTTACACTGGCTGACATTTTCCTTCATTACAGTGAGCGCAGGCACTGTAGATTATATTTGGGGCTTTTCCATTGGCACTTCAAACCATGTTGCACTGATTTGCATTTCCATTACTTCTTGTAACACAATGAGCACTGCCGTGTTGCAGCAGAAATGGACAAACTTTGAAGTGGGGGATGTCTCCTACTCGGTCTATTGGCCATCCTGTGTTGATCCCCCTTCTCACACTAAAACAAGCTGTGGTACTCAACTCACGTAGAAGTTTCTGTGTGTTCAGCTGTCAGTACTTTTGTAGCTTCTGACCGAATCTCTGTGGTTTGAAGTTTAGTTTCTCTTCTGCATTCCTGTTTGTACTTTAAAGTACCTGCTTTATTTTACTGTTTCATTTTCACTGCCAGTTGGATAGGAGTCATGTTACCACTGAAGAAAACCAACATTTCCTGACCTTGCTGCTTAATAAAAGCTTTTACACAACAAAAATTACAGAGGGTTTTTTCTCGTGAGGACTGTGCAGGACATGGAACATATTTATCCACTGTTTTGCAGCCACAAAGACAACTGTGTATCAGTTTAAGCAGGTAGCCCTATTGTTACAGAGATGCATATCCCTGCCACGCTGGGCTGACATGCTGAGTCAAACCAAGACAGTAGACGTGTATGGAAAAGGGGCTTTTGTGTCAGTCTTGCATACATTATCTGGCTGCTGTAGCTCAGCAAAACTGTGACTGTGACAAGTATATTATTGACTGCTGTTTGAGTATTGTTTTCAAAAAAACAGCTATTTTAGGAAATTATTTAGATAGATAGATAGATAGATAGATAGATAGATAGATAGATAGATAGATAGATAGGATGGCTAGTAGTTGATGAATCCACAGAGACTTTGCACCCAACTCTGCATTTCCCCTCAGCTCTACTAAGCGTTTTAGTGTCTTTAAGCTCATTGTTTAGAAGCTGTTTTCAGCAAAATGACAAACCCAGCAACAAAATCTGCTAATAAATCCACTGTATGAATCCTGTCCAGCAGTGATAAAAGACAGACAGCCAATGTTAGCCAGTGAGCTAAAGTTTAACTGTTTAGCATTTAGCAGCTGAAAAGAAGGAGTTGGTGGAGACCAAAACAGAGCAAACAGGGCAGTGCAAATGTTCCTCTGTTTCTGCTGAATGTGAAAAAAGGTAATTGTGAGCTTACATTTTGGCAAATCAATTTTTACTGGGTGATCAAGAGCAAACCCACTGTGATATCACTCATTGGTTTGTGGATTACCATTCTGAAGCCTCAGGTTTTGCACTGTGGCACGCGCCATCTTGTTTTTTTGGAGCCAGAAGAGACTATATTATCACATCTGTGTGATTCAATCTGACTGTGAACAAAGGACACACCATGGTAGCTTTATCATCCGTTTTGCTCCAATTGGGACCAACATTTACAAAATAAACACCTATTGTATAGAAGAAGACATGAAAGTAGTGATCGAGACCATAAACTCATTAGGGAAACTTTACTGAGGTAATAAATCAAGTGAGAAGCAATTTCCTACCGCCTGACTTTGTTTTGCAACTGGTACACTTCACCTGATGGTCATTAGTGAGAATGCAGGTTTAGGGAACGTCTGCATTGACTTGGTTACAATAACCTGTGGGTCAAAACACCAAGTCCTTTAAAGCCAGAGAGAGGAATGATTGGGTAGAACTGTGGTTCTAAAGGGCATAAAAGTGGGGCAAAAAGCAAGTGAAACAAATAATTTACAAACACCATACATAGATCAAAATTAGGAGTAGATAAATTGAAGCATTCCATTACTCTTTCTTGAAATAAATGCTTTTACAGGAGTAATCTGATACCCAAATCCCCATATCTCAATTACCCTTTCCCTCTAAATCTTTACTGATAGAGATACATTTATTCTCCCGCTTCCCCCCAAGGAATCAGAAACAGATGTAGGGAAACACCACTGCTGGCAAAACAACACAGCATGATTAGAAAAAGAGGGTGAATGACAACACGAGGGGCCCCAAAACCTATAAATGGACACTTTGCAGGACAGGCAACATTGTGTGATCTGGAGCAGAGGTCCAATCGCTTTGCGCCAGCAGAGGCTCAATGGATCTTTTTAAAGAAGTGAGAAGTGCCAAAGCCCTCATGGTGAAGGCCTGACCCAGCATTTAGATGAGTTAGCCTCCACATCCTGATTTCATCAAGGAATGAGCATGAATTCCACGCCAGCCAGAGCGCCTTTCTGTACAGAAAAGGCGACTTCATTGTTGTTGGTTCATCATGTTACAGTGATGCGGATATCTGCCTTTTAGACGCTGACCTTTGGCTGCAGTCTGTGGTGTTAAACTCGGTGGATGTGGAGCAGAGCTTGGCTGATTTTAGTGTATGCTGGTGGCCGTTGAATGCGCTGTGACAGGCCTTGGACCCTGTTCTCCCGCCCCTCTGCTTCTGCAGACAGCCTCCAAAGGAGACTTGTCAAGCCCAGGGGTCTGGTTAATGCACTCTCATCCACTCAAACATACACACACACACACACACACACAGAAAACACACAAAGACCTTTTCACTTTCCCTCAGAGGAAACGAACACCATCTTGGTTAAGCTAAACAAATCGCCAAGTCTCCTATATACCCCGTTGGAAATATTTGCAAAGGCTTACATATAAGGTGTTCTACTAAATAATGCATAGTTCAATCATGGATAAGTTAATCACATTTTCCAGAACAAACTGAAAGGGAGGTGTTTGAGTTTGTCTAAGTTTGTCTAGAATATGTGATGCTTCATGGGCTTCGGTCGGTTCTCAAACTCCAGAAACACTTTAAAAGGGAAATTTGCTTTTGGTTTTTCAACTTGGGTCTTATTTGTGTTGTTTTGACCATAATTTCATAATTTACTCCTTTTTATGGTAATATTTACATCCCATCTCTGTCAATCAACATTATGATGTTCTTTTGTTGGTGAATTCTAACCGGTTGATTCCACCAAAAACAGCGTGTCTGTCACGCTTCTGAGTTCTAGGTCCTCCTTCCTTGCTCATTGTCCTTCTGCCATGGGTAAGGTTATGTGGTTAAAGAGTTTATTTTCTCTCTGTCTTTATGATCGTGAGTCTGTGCTGAGTCTTTCATTTTGAAAATTTACCAGACTCTCCATTCTTCTTCTGTGTCTGACTTCCTGCCTGTTCGATCTGCTCTGTGCAACTGTGCCCAGTGGAAATTGCGAGTAAGGTTCTCTGAATATGTATGGTCCACAAGTCTAACTTGAAAATGCTGACAATAACCAATGGACCAGTCTGGCAGACCTGTACACTTTTCACTCAATGAATGGACCAATTGCCATTGCACTTAAAATGCAGCCCTTAAACTTCAGTTTCCTTTATGTTTTGTCTCTGGCCATACAACTAGTCAACAAAGTTAGCTAATGTGCAAAAAGAGTTAGCATTATGAGAGAAATCATCTATTCCTCCTTGTTCCCCAATTAACATTATATAATAATAACATTAGCCAAACCTACAACAGACATGACTTCACTGTACCTGCTATGTGCACGACAAATACAAGCATTTTCTTGCCTCTGTCCAATCCTTTTGGCAGCTGTGGCAACTGGTGTGCAAGAACACTTCAATTTTGAGCCATTACTCCTGCAGTTCTGGCACCCAGCAACACAGCAAGATGACATTTTCGCTTGGTTATTTGGCCTACTACTCTGAGGTGATCCGTGTTTGCCTCCAATGTTTCCTTGGCTTTGCCTCAAGCTAACACTGTGGCATAATAATGACACTGGCACTAAAAGTCTATACTCACCAAAGTAATAGCTGAGAGAAAATGACCCAACTTCACAACAAAAAGAAGTCGGACAGGACAACAAACATGTTTAGGAAGACATTCAAACAGATTTTAATAAGAAACTGCCACGTTAGCAAAACTTATTTGCAAGCAGTAAAAATACTGCACAAAATGTCTGGTATTAACACAAGTGCTGATTCTATAGGTGCTCTGCTTTTGGCTCCCACAGGCAATTGTGACTTTGTCTTGACCGTTGTCTAATGAAGATAAATAGAGGCATGGACACAATGTCAAAGCAGTTTTAACTGTGAGCTAAACCCTCCTATATTTAACCACCTGGTTTCTTAAAGCGTGTCATTTTGCATCACCTTGTAAACCTCAGCCAGCAACTTTCACACCGAAGCTGTTTCAAAGTGAAATAAAACATTTCTGTCCATTAATAACCATCAATAATCATTGTGAAAAATCACATGCACCGACTGTTGCATGAGTGTGTATGTGGTGAGTGTGTGTGTGAGTGTGTACGTCTGGCTCAATGCACGTATGTTTGGTGAAACCCAATCAATCTGTATTTTTTTTTTCCCACCTGTATTTTTGTTGTTATTGATTATACTTAGTTGTTAGAAGTTATATCCACTCATGTGATTAGGTATTATTAGGTATTAGGTAATGTGATCATCTTTGGTTGTTTGTGGGGAAACAATAATGGGAAACAATAAATCTGTGTTTATCTGTGTTGCTACTGCATGGCAGAGTTCAGTTTGATTCTTCTCACTACAAGCCATCTCTGTCAGTTGATCTAGAATAAAGAGCAAAAAAGTTTGCATATGGAGGAGGAGTGGTGTTCGGGTCAAACAAACAGGACTTTGATACAGGAGGCCAGGGTTCATATCTCATCTGAAACCAAAAGTCAGTGTTATCTAAGCTGTTACTCTACATGACATTACATGCATCACATGACACAAAGCAACATGCTTATTTTAACCCATATCTTTTCTTAAACCTAACCGAGGAGTTTTGCTTTCTAAACCCAACCAAACTGGTCTTTTCCCAGTTTTTATGCCTAAACCTTATGAAGGGTCTGTGTTGCTTAAACCTAACCAAAATGATCTTTTACTTTTTGTTCCTAATCAAGTTGTTTTGGTGTGCAACCATTTCACGATGTTAACTACTTGTTAAAAACACTTTCTAGCAGCATCTTATACAGACCCTAAAAGGCACTTTGAGCAATGTTTCATCTGATTGCCAGACCATTTAGACTTGTAGTTTTCCCAAATCTCATTAATTACCTAGGGCAGTGCTCTATCAACTGTTAGGAATGATGACTGAAACTTTGAGATAAGATTTGATTTTATATTTTCCATTAAATTTGAAGTGAAAAAGCATGTCACAAGTACATAACCCTGAGCCTCTGGACTTGTCTGGTTCTCCCTCCCATCACTCAAATTTGTCTAATTTGCTGATAGTCAGGAGTGAGGAGTTCCCAGTCTGCCCAGATCAGTCTCTATATCTCAGGTGCAGTTGTTGAGCGCTAAATTGGGAATACAGGACTTCCTATCACAGCTGTCATCTCCCAGTTCTTATCAGTCAAGCATGCTCTGAGGGCAAAACAACTCAAGACTTCTATCCAGGGCACGACAGTGTGCAAGTTCAGTCACCAGTCCGCTGGTTCATATTTATACTGTATATGGCAGTTTGGGCTGCCCAGGCTTCTGGTTTGGATGATTTTCAACAATGTAGCATGTTGTATCACAGAAATATCAGTTCCCTCTGACAAATAAGATAAAGCTGTTAGTTATAAAACTGAGTCAGTTCTTCAAGGCTGAACCAAAGTTTGGCGTTCAGGGCCTGTTGACTCATGACTCATTCCGTCATGTGCTCAGAGCACAAGGCTAACATTGGCTGTATTTAATGTAGATCTTTATTGCTTGTGATTTCTTTATGATTGACTGTTCAGAATTATATCCGTGTGTGTGGCCACGAGGGAAACAGAAAGTCCTCTCTCCTAGTCCCTGAAATGAAACAGAGAGAGGAGGAAGGTTGGAAGGTCAGTGCTGTCATATGCTTCACTGTAATATCAGATTTAATTCATTATCACTGTAAAAGCAGGAGAAAATTACATACCTACATCATCTGCACTGCATCCCAATGCATCTGTTATGCAAAGGCAATGCACAGATGCAGCTATGTTGTATTGTCTCTTTTGGAATCAACACAGAAAACATAAGTACAATGAATAAATTTGATTGGACCGTTTCCCCAAGCTTCACTTCAGAAATGTTAATCGTTAACAGTGAGGGAATCCAATCTCCATATTAGGGGCTCTTGAACTTTTTCAGCCCACACTGAATGAATTTAGCCTCATCCTGAACTTTATTAAAACCAGTTGGTGCTTTTGTGATACAGGGATTCCTAATAAGCCCATGACCTAGAATATTGATTTCTGCTCTCAGTACAGTCTTAAAACAGGCCAGCAGACCCTATGGGTTTCATTACGGGGGGTACTGGGAACGCTACAGAATGAAGGTTTAAAGTGTAGTTTAAATTTAGATGAGGTGAACCCTAACCATATGTACCTCTCTCTATAATTGGTTCAGACTTGTATTGGACAGCTCAGACGAGAGGTTCATCTGTGTATATGTGCAACCCTGTTACCATTAAAAGAATGTCAGTATCGGCTGATTGTGCAAAAACTCCTACTTCCCATGACAAATTTTGATTTCCCACTAATATCAGTAGATATGCAACAGCAGTATGGTTAAGTTTAGAGAAAGATGATAGCAAAAAATAATATGGTTAAGGTATGGTTAGGGTTAAGTAATTAAAACACCAGATTAAGGTTGGGGAAAGATCAGTGTTCTTAGAGATCAGCTAATAAAAAAGATTAATTATTATTGCTACTCATGTTGGCATTTTGGCCTTTATTTGATAGAGACAGCTGAAGATATGACAGGACAGCGGGTGCAGAGAGGGGATGACATGGAGCAAATGGGCTGCAGGCGGGAGTTAAACTGGCAGTCGCTGCAGAGGACCAACAGCCTCAGGACATGGGGCGCATGCTCTACCAACTGAGCAACAGGGGCGCCCCACTGCTGCTACACATGCGAAACGTTTTGTTCTCACATGGCTAGGCCTGGTTGGATATAGTGGAAAAATCTATCCTCATAGTGGAGATTCATATTGGTCAATATCGATAATTATTGATCATGTAGGTCATGACTGATGGCACGTTTTGTATTGTAAAGGATAGAGGTGGCCAAGACAGAACTGCCTTGTATTACTGTTCTGGGTCGGGATGGTCCTGCACAGTGGTCCATCCATCCATCCATCCATCCATCCATCCATCCATCCATCCATCCATCCATCCATTTTCTTCCACTTATCCAAGGCTGGGTTGCGGTGGCAGTGGGCTAAGCAGGGTATTCCAGATGCCCCTCTACCCAGCAATGCTCCAAAGGCATTCCTAGGCCAGATGAAATATGTAATCCCTCCAGCGAGTTACTTGTACCCTGAAGATCCTCAGTTCAGATCTGATCACTAAGGAGGAGTGCTTCTACTCTGAGCAGCCTCTGGGTGTCTGAGCCACTCACTCCCTGATAGTTGTCCTACTTAAAAAAAAAACAAAAAAAACCTGCTATACTGTTGAGCTGACTTGTCCTTTTTTAGTCACAATTTCCTCTCCATCTGCACTCATTTTGTCACTCTATGCTGTTTCTCTTGTTGTCACATGTTGATGGTGCAACAGAGCAATGTACCTGTTAAATAATTGGCTATTTGCATGTCACTCTAGCACCTAGAGATATGATAAGCTCTTTATGATCCAGATTGGCTGTTTCATGTTCCATTATCAATGTATATGGAAGGCTGCAACACAACAAGGATAGAGACAACTTAATGCATTGTGCTTAATGTCGAATTCACAAGGAGGCACAAATGATTAAGAATTCAACGTAGCTGTTTCACTGCCCCACTCTATATGCAAACAAACATGTTTGCAAAATGCATCACTGTTTTTAACTGGGGGCCTAACAAAAGTAGCTAACATACAAGGATAAACGGACATAATATTATTTACACAAAGAAAGAACTTTGATGAATTTACGTGAAGGCCCCAATAATAAAGAGTTTGCCATAGAAAACATTTCACAAAGTTGAAGTTTCTTCGCACTCAGCAACTCTCAAAATTGTGCAATTTTTTAAGGGAGTCTGGAGATATTGTGGGTACCACTACTTATCCTGACAGTCCAAATATGTAATTTGAATGTGTGAACCAAATGATGTTGGTTCACACATTATGTAAACACTGTTGAAAGAATGTGGTCCTATGCATCCCAGACCACCTTTGAATATGATCTGAGGGGTCGGATCTCAGTGCTTTCTTAATGCATCCTGCGTTGTGACTGTGATCAGATCATCCAAGACACATGTTAACAGCAGGTGTAAACACACTCAACTTCTACACTTTTACACTCTCCACCTTGTCACAGAAAGGGCACATGACTTCCTGCATTAGGTGTAAATGAATGCTGCCAGCTTGTGAGGTGTGAAATCATCCAGTACAGACCGAATTCCTGATCCTGGACTTATATGTGACACACACACGTTTTCTCTCTGTACTACCACCAGACAAAGCATTACAGGCTTTCTTGGCTGCTCCACTAGAGAATCGTAACTTGTGGCACCATTTGCTGCCACACCTTCCTCGCTGACTCCGCACTAGACTGAAAATAGGCTTTACCAAAACAATCTCTCCTGGCAGTTGAACGCGTCCACAATCACGAAATGCTAATGTTTGTACCAGGCCGGTTAAAGCAAATAAGCAATCCAGTGTATGTCTGCACTATGTCAAAACACTCGTGTGAGTAAATGAAGAAAACACAGCTCCATCCAGGCGTGACTCCCGTGTGACCGCTCGGTGTTTACACCCATCATGCCCTGTTAATTACCTGCATGTCTCCAGAGCCTTCCGTTATATCCCCAGCGATAACTGGCATTAAACAACCATATTTCATAAATTGATCTTATCTTTTAATCGCCTTAATTGCCTGTATTGCTTTGAGGATTACCTGCCTTGTTCCTGGTGAGACTTAATCTCTGGACTTCAAAACAAAAGACAGACATATGTAAAACAACGCCTGATAATAAGAGAGGGGAGGGTTCACCCCGCTGTGGGTCGAGGCATCTTCACGCAACTTCTCCGCACGGAATACCAAGTGGTTGCTGGGAAAGCCTTTGTTGTGCCATGATGGGGAATAGGGGTATTTGACTTAGATCTCCGTGATTGCTTGTGGGCTGAGGCTACACACCATTTGCTGCAGCTCTCAATATTTTTCTACAGGGGAATGCATGGAGCGGCATTGCTTTCAGCACAAGCATTAATAATTTATCTTCACCATAACCCCAAAATCACACAGTATAACATGAGAAGATTAAGAAAATGATATTCCAGAGGGGTGATTATTTTCCAGATGGTTACACTGAAATGAATATTTTTTTAATGCCGAAAATCAGCAAGTAGACTTTTGACTCACTCTTCTGTTTTCAGAATAGTTGTTGTTTTTATTATTATTATTATTATTATTATTATTATTATTATTATTATTATTATTATTATTATTATTAAGTGCTTGTGTTTGACTTGTGCATTCTGTTGTAAGTGGAGTCAGATGAGAGAAGGAACTAAGTACAAATGCTTTTCAGATATCTATACATCACTTGAGTATTTATTTTTCTGACAACTTCAAGTTTTACTCCCTACATTGCAACACAAATATCTGTACTTTTCTATCTGTACTTTATATTTTCAAAACAGGCATGTTACTTTAGTTTTAATGCATTTGAGGGGAATTATTGATTATTTTTATTTGTCTTTACACTGCCTTCCCACATCAAAACTGATTTGAACCTGAATCAAACCCAAAAGATGCAACAAGACAAAACAACATAAAAGATGTAATATGACAAAAAGGACGTGAAAAGACAAACATCATGTACAAAATATAGCAAGACAAAAAAGATGTAACAAGACAAAAATATGTAAAAGACATAACAAGACAAAAGAAACATGAAAAGACAAAAATAACAATGTGTGACAAGACAAAAAAAAGATAGACAAGAACAACAAGAACAACCTAAGTAATTCAACAAGACAAAAAAGAAAATGAGAAGACAAAAATTATGACAGTATATAACAAAACAAAAGAAATGTAACAAGATGAAAAAAGATGTAAAAGATGTAACAAGGCAAAAACGATGCAAAACACATAACAAGACCGAACAAAGCAACAAGACAAAACCTACCTAAAAGATGTTACAAGGCAAAAAAGACGCGATAAGTCAAAAATGAAGTTCAAGATATAACAAGGCAAAAAACACTAGCAAGACAAAAATGACAAAGAGAAATGGCATTAAAAAAAACATAACAAGAACAACAGAAGAATCAGTGCTTCTACTTTTACAAGAATCTTTTTTACACAAGTATCGGTAGTTCTACTTGAGTAAAGAAGTGGTTGTAGTTTTGCCACCTCTGAGCGGAGTTGACCCCAGTCTGTCAGACATTGATGCAGGCACCCATGAGACCCAGCCTTATCATTACTGTGAGAATGTTGCGGTCTTCACAGATAGAGATGTCATCTCGCCTGCCTTTTGTTTGGATGGCTTTACACTTTTATCACTCAAACATGGAGCCAGTCTGACCAAACCGCTCACGCACAGGCTGCATGCCTCCGGTAAACTCGCAGCCTCTCAGTTATCGGCCCCAGCAGCCATGACTGTATGTCAGTCACATGGGTCATACGACCACAAGGGTTTTGCCACATAGTACATCATCTTTACAGCTCAGTTTTTGTTTTGTTTCTGTACATCTGCTTTTCATCAGACAACTGCTTGCGCTTGATTTTTCGCAGACCTTCGCAGTATCAGGTCTCCATTCAGATTCCACAAATGGCTTGTCGCTTAGCAGATTATCAGGTGAAAATAGAATTCATATGGGGGCAGTGATTGAAAATGTGTGGTTCATAACAAACTGCTGATGAGGTGTCGCTTCTAACCAAGAAAAAACATTGAAATAGCACACTCGAAACATTGTATGGGAAGTTGGGAGGATATTGGATGTCTGTCTCTTATTTGCTATTAATACATACACACATGTGTTCATAGCTTACTGCCATACTTGCATACTTGGGAAATTTTAAGACAGGAGACACATATCATCACATATCACATATCATTTAGACTTGTACTGATCACCTAAATTTATATAACTTAATTTATGATGCCATGTTTGAGCCAGAAATATGTCAAAAATATATTTCCTATTGTAATTAATTGTTATAACTTGATGAATGTCTCAGAATTATTGATAACATGCTGACAACAAAATGTTCAACAAGACTAAAGACACCTTTAACTTGTGCAACAACATTCATGTAAATTTATTGCATGTCACTGTGCAAGATGGGTCTCATAACATCTCACAATCAGTGTCAGATTGTTGGATTTGTGGCATGTCGGATTGTGCAATGAATGCACGTATTATATTAGTGTTCAGCTTTTCTTTTTTATTTTTCCATCAGCATTTTAGTTTGTATGTGTGTGCGTGTGCATGCGTGTGTGTATGTGCTGTTTTCCTTCTAAACATTGTTCAAAAGTGGCATTACAAAATATTGCACCAGCCACAGTATTCTGTGTTCCATGTTGTATTCTGATTGATTCTATTTTAGTTGCCAAAGGTCTGAATTTCCACAGGTGGACAAGTCTCATATCTGGAACTGAGATCCAGGATCTTGGATTGATAACTAAAGATTTTATCTCATTTCTACCACAACTTCAGAAGTCTGCGCCACATGTTGTGCGACCTCGTCAGAAATGAAATTTACAAAAACAGCCACACGTGAAGGTGGAATGATAACCTAATTGTCACAGAGAGTGGGGAAATGCAATAGCGTTTAAACAGGGGAGTAACTCCACACATTTTCTGACTGTCTCTCTTGGAAAGCATTCAGAGAGGGAGGCTCACTCATGGAGTGAAGTGAGAGTAAACAGAAACTTTTATCACATACATATGTGTTGCAGCAGATGGTTATGGTTTACTTGTTGCTAAAATAGATAACCGTAACTGTTCGCTGTTTGCTGCCATTAGTCAAGCCCGCACGAAGAGCACTGGGCTTTGATGTCAATTTGACATCACATCACATGATGCACTATGACCCAAAAAGACTTTTTGCTCCATAGACTTACATTGTGAAAGAATGGTGTATAAATGCTTTGAAGCATCACAACCCCCACAAAATGACTCACTTCAGTGTCAAGATTTGACCTATTCGGTCCAATAACATTTGGAAAGTCCAGAAGAGCCACACAGCTAGATTGTTTCATTCCCATTCAAATTAGCAAAGGGCTAAAACAGAAGTTAGCCGGTGAGCTTTAGGAAATTTTTAGTGTGCTTCCTCTATGGGTTGTGCAATGCGGAAGCATAGGTGCAAGCTCATACATGCATGTTGGCTCCATGCGCCACTGAGGCCCGCCTACAACACTGTATCCAGTTTTCCTTTATACATCCATGCCATTAGCGGGCAACAGAACTGGACTCACTGGCCTCACAGTGAACACAGCTGCCCACTGGGACAAACACAGCCTCCGAGATTACAGGGAATACAGGACAGAGGTGTTTGTTTTTTTTACAGTTTCCTGATGGAAGATGGCCTTACTCATTGCTAAAGTAAGTTAGCTAACTGCTAACTGCTTAGCTTGGTAAAGTGTAACTCGGCCCCGGGGTGCAGGGAGCCAAAGGCAAGAAAATCACCTGGGCATAACACACAGCACTGGCAGCCACTGTAAATGCCAACCAATGTTTGCAACAAGGCCCTCCCTAACTGCCTGTTTTACAGGAAATGTGTAACCAATAAGGACTCTGCTGGTTGTTTCATGGGGAAGTTGATGGCTGAGTCCTTTACTGTCACTGTTATTGCTTACATAATGGCAGATAGCATCCTTAATACATATGTGTGTGTGTTTTTCACTGAAAACACTGTGATACATCACAAATTATCAAGAACCAATAGTCCTAAAATAATATATCAGGTCATGTAAGTTTAATTTGTCATCAGATTTCATTTTAAAAGTCCTTTTAGGGGTACCACCAACAGCTATGTCTTGCAACATGCAGCGGTGATAACACAGTCCTGATAAATCTGTCCTTGATTGAAAACAGTGAACCCTACACCTCTGGTTGCTGTCTGGAAATGGAGAGCCAGGGAGCTTGTTTGGCTGACCTTTCCCATCATTAATCAAGCAGACCAGGCACGACTCTGCGTGTGCCTGACATGCCGCCCCACACAACACCATGCCACAGTTAAACCTTCAAATACCCCACAGATAATTTCTAATCAATGTTAGCATGCTAATGAGATATGAGTGAGCCAAAAGGTCATTCCTGTCCAAGTTGTGGGTGACGACCGGCTAACACAGGGTCTGTTTCCACTTTATGATCCATGCTGTGTGATAGAAAAGAGGTACAGCTATCTCCCTCTAACACAAAGCTTTTTTAAAATCAATTATGTCATCCTATGCCAATGCTGGTTATGTGAACAGTTTTGATATTGAATAAAAAGTTGAGAGATCACCTTCCAACATTAAAAATAGGACTCAGATCATTTGGAAACTATACTACGTTTCTATGATCAGTGCATTAGGTCAGTGTTACTCCGAGGAGCGTTGATTCTGCAGTCATATGTACACGATCTGGTTGCATATGCTGAAACAGGTCCAGAAAGAACAGGAAGGTTCTCCAGTGGCTCCCATTTCTTTGGAGTATTTTCAAACTGCCATACTTGGAAAGTAACCGATGACCCCCCCACCCCCCTTACAACTTCACACAGAGCTTTGCATCTGCCCTTGGGCCATCATTGACAGAGGACCCACCATCCTGTGTAACACGAGAGGTGGTGACTTGACCGCAGTAGAAAAGCCAGAGTGGTGGGCTATAAGAGGCATCCCACGTCACCTAATGGGGGACTTCATGCAGGGAAAGACAGACAAGAGAGCGGAGGAGACGCCATGAAGATCAGGGCGGCCCTTTCTGAAGGAGGAGCCGCTGGCTGCCGGCAAGGAGATAGGGTTTCCCTACAACTTGTTGCCTGGTGCTAAATAAACGCTGGCATGTTGTGTGGAGACATCCTACACCCTGGCTGAAAGGGGTGCTCACCCCAAGTTGTTCACGGCACCCAGTTTCTGACCCCTCTATATGCCCTCTCAACCCCTTCATTCCCATTTCTCTTTGCGACCTATCATCCCTCTCTTGCCCATTGCTGCTCCTGTCATGTCTGACTTGCCAACAACTGACCCTTCCTAAGTCCAGCCCCTTTTTGCAGAACTGTGGCCAACTTTCTCTTAGCCTGTTTCCTGTGCTTGTCATTGTTGAAAAGGAAATCAAATTTTATTAAAGGGTAAAGCATACCAGTCAACACTAGGATATGAAAATAAGGGAAATAGTCAAGCACCCCTCCTCCCCTACCACTGTCTATAATAATCGACAATTGAATAATTGTAATCCCACAGACTTTCTCTTTACCCAGCAGCTGGCTAGAAATCTAAGCTGACTTCTTGAACTTTTTCTGCAGTGTTCTGCATTCAGTAACCTTCACTGTACATTTACTGCCACAGCTTCAATGCTAAACCTTGACCCCTCTGCTCTGATGTCAACTGTCTGCTCTGAGGGCATCAAATAAGACTGGTGGGCTATACCTACTTTTTGCCTTTTAGAAATGTTAAGTTTTGTAGATTTAAGGGAAAATATGTAAATGGGAGGATAGTGGGAGAGATGGCAAAATACCAGAGAATCTCGAGATAAATGGGATATGACTCGTGAACTCTGACCTTTCTGAAAATTTCCAAATTTTCCAGGTTACAATGTCATTCATATGGACTCCTTTTTGCACAGTAAATGCAACTCCATGTGAAGGCCACAATAGTCATATCTTAAGTTAGCTAATGTTAGCAAAATGCTGGCTGTAATCTACATCAATTGTTAGCCAACAAATTAGGCAGTGTTTTGCCCTATAGCAATAAAACACTAGCAATTTTGCTAGCTACTCTACATCAATCATTAGCTGGTTACATCTGATAAGTAAAGTTAGCGAAAAAGCTAACTAGGTAGCTACATCAATTGTTCACTAGCAAGTTAGCCAGCATTTTGCTAACTTAAGTTAACAAAGAATGTGACAATGTTGCTTTTACAGGTCTTCCAGCAACATATTTTATAGTAACCATCTTTAAAATTTGGTTTTCAATGTAGACCAGTCTAGAACATAGCATATCTACATACAGGAAAAAGTGTGAGCATTGTTTCCTTATTCTGCATGTTGTAGAACAAATTATGTTTTAGGATGTGACGCCGCTGTGGTTAAGACACTTGGACACTTGGTTAGGGATATGGAATGACTATGGTTTAGGTTAAAAGAAAAAAAAAAAGATTCTCATGATATCTTTTACAGGTCTGGGGTTCCAATCTAAACCAGATCACAAGAAACAGGAAAGGAGAAAGCTGACAAAGGTCCTAAGCTTGCTCAACTGTTATTGGAGCGCAGAGCGCAAAGGGGTGGATCTTTGTAAAGGTCAGTTGCTTCCTATCTGATAGGGTGTGGTCGCCTGTCACTAACAAGGATGTAACACAAGGTACTGTATATTTGCTGGTATGGGCATCTCAGTCTTGGTGATCAGGAATTAAAATCCAATACTTTGAAAATTAACTGCAAATTTTCTGCCTGCTGTGCATAAGCAAACTATTGACCCTCCTCCCTGCAGTGCTGCTTTGCTTCACAACTCAAGGCCAACTCCAGACAGCACACAGAGAGCGGCGCCGCTGATTCTCCTGATTCAGAACTCCAAGGATATGCTCCGATATTTTTCTTTTGCCAAATCCATTTCACAGAGAAAAGGTCTGCCCAGTCCTACAGACCTCACTAACTGGCTTCCGTAGCACAAAGGGAATTTATCATTAAAGAAGCACAATCAATATCTCTCACCCCCTGCATGGCAAGGCAAAGCAAGGCCCTGATAGCGAAGCCCGGTGGTTAGCTTCGAGAGGGGAGTGCGGGGTACCAGAGGAACTAATTAGAGAGTGAATGTCGGCTATCTGGTTAGCCCACATCCAGCTGTGGGAATGGTGCTAATGAGGCATGCTGTACCAACATAGACAGGCTGTTATTGCAACATGGAAGATCACTGCACTTCCTAATCTCGTATGCTTGTATAATCATTCAAATAATGTATAATTAATGCTTTTATTCCCTTTTGGAGCTTCATGTTGGCAAGCAAAGGAATTCTGCCGGCTATATGAACACAACATGCAATATCATGTCTGACACCATGTAGGCACTTCAGAAATGCTCTGAACATTCCTGAGGCATGCAGATCGCTTCTCTCAGAGACAACACACATGTGAGTCTATGTTTGCATATACAAATGCTTACAGGACACATTCCACATTGCTTTTTGCATAATTTTTTAACCCTCATCATCCCAGAGGACACCAAGAATAAACTACTGTATAAGAAACAAAAATCATGACATTTTAATTTATTTTTTCTCAAAAAATATTAGTTATGAAATTAAACATCATCTGAATAATAAAAAACAGATTATCATTATTATTTTAGGAATATTATAGTTAATTTGCATATTGCGTAAAACATATGTTAGGGTTGTCAAGAGAGCACATGGGGAAATCTGTGTCTGCTCCATCTGTCTGTCTCCTTCAAAATGACTAAAAGAGGACACATTGCAAACATGGCCTCAATCAATATACCAATCAATCAAAATAGTTCCATCTCTTAAAATTGCATAAAAACATTTTTTATAAGTGCAGTTGTGCTGAGGATTTCTTAAATACAAATGCTTTCTCTCTTTTGTTGTTTCTCTTTTTAACCAGTTATGTTATTTACTTTACTATTTGTCTTATAGCAAGGTTGTATACCTTTTATATGAAATTTTAGATTATTTTTTATTATTACCATTTTATGCCTCAGCTGTGGCCAGAGGCATTATGTTTTGAGGTTGTTCATCCATTTGTCTATACGTCTGTACCTCCATCCCATTCCTGTGAACATGATATTTAAAGAAGGAATTTCTTCAGACTTGGTAAAAATTACCACTTGGCCACATGGATGAACTGAACTGAACACCAATCTCAATCAAAATTGGCACAAATGTCCACTTGGATTCAACAATGAATTGATTACCATTAGATGGTCAAAGAGCAGAGTCAGTGTGACCTCACATCTGTCCCATTTTCATGAATGGGATATCTCACTAACACCTGGATAGAACTTCTTCAGATTTAGTACTTGGATAAAGTTTCACATAAATGACTAATAGGATAAAATGATGAGATGATAACATTTTAGAGCCTAAAGGTCAAAGGTCAGCTTCACTGTGACATCATAATGTTCAGCTCTTGATCAATCCTCTGTTCTCCTCTGTAAGTGAAGACAGCATGTTTGTCACTGGAAAGTATTTATTAGAATGATACTCAATACTTTTTATTAAATTCCTTCAAAGTCTTCACTAAATATATGATATGAGTTTGGACAGACATGGATGTAAACTGCAGCTTGACAGCTTTGCATGGGCACACAACGCCAGTCAGTAGGATTAAGTTTAGGTCAAGTATATCAAATAAGAATGTGACGTTCCAATGTGTTTGCAACCAACAGCTGTCCAGACACAGCAGGTATTAAATACTAAACTTCCACAAATGGAAAAACCTGCTTTTGCCTTCTTTAAGAGGTACCTCTTTTGCTGATTAATCTAGTAATTACCAATTAGCTGTGGTAATGGCTTGCATCCAGGCAGACTGCAGTGCAGCGTGCCTGTTTTATCTTCATTAAAAAGAAGGGGGCTGCAAGCAGCGAGCCACATTTTGACCCCTCTCTCTTGGGATACATCACTTGGCAGCAGGTCAGGCTTCATATCAGACTTAAAGTAATTCTTTTTTTTCCCCTTTCTTTCTTTCCTTTTTCTCAAAACATAGGCTTCCTACATGCTCTCATGGGAGAGGTTAAATTAAGGTTTTTACTAAGCTTCCCCGAGGTTTTCCTTCCATTCATTTGAAAGAACAGTCATAAACCAACATTAGCTGTTCATATCAGCCTAATCAGCTGTAAGGTTAATATGATAAAGTGTATATCAGTATATCTCAATCACTCAGAGTTCAGCAGGGAGCTCTGTAATGTGAAATCATTGCAGGGGGGGGGCACTATGAACGTACTTGTCTGAAGCTTATTACTCCCTCCAGCCCCTCCAGCTATGGGCTTCAGTTCAGAGCATATTACTGCCAGTTCTACAACCAGACCTAATGGCCGCCTCCTATAGTTTGGGTTTAAACTTCCTCCAAGCCTCTTCTGTGAAATTGGAATGTGCCGTATTCCTGCGGCGCCCTTTTCAACACGACCTCTGATATCGAAAACAACGGGCCAATATCTGCCACTCCGTCAGCGTCGCCATCGACTGTGCACCTCCCTCAGTTTCATAGGCTCCCTACCAGGGTAAATATTTACAAATGTGCACTCAATAACATCTGCTGCGGTTTGGGCTCGGCAGCGTGGTGGAGCAGGGGAGATGAAGCGCATCATGAACTCATGGGAACGTACGCGGTCTCAGGTTCCATCCGCTCATCGGGAGGCTTCAAATGCCACAAACAACTGGTCCCAGATGTACGCCATGATGCAACACAGATGAATTAGGAGCTCAGGGGATATCTTTGATTGTTTAGCGCAAGGAATAGATAAGTGGCAGTTGGCAGGATTATCATAGTATAATATAGATCAGCAGATGGGACTCATGTGAAACATCTGTGGCAACAAAGGCAATTTTTACTACATTCTAACAAATGAAGCATGTGTGTGGCAACTTAACGACAGTATTGAGCAAGTCTTGATAAAATAATATAAGAAGGAAGGGGGAATTCCAAGTGAACAACTGAACCTTTTTTCCAAAACATAGAATTGTTTGACTAAATGACAGAGATTATGTCACAATTAATATTCCGCAATTTTTTTTACAGCCACAATATGTTAAAATACGTCAGAATATGTCAAAATAAAAGCTCCCGCAGTCAGGCAAGTAAAACAAACAATAAATATCTTCGGATTAGCTCTAAATGAATTTTTCCAAGTCTGTGTCCAAGGCATTAGGCTTGCTTTGATACTCTGTAAAAAACTATACAGGAATTTAATGGGATCAACTAATCTTTTCTCATTAAAGGATAAATCTGTAATATATTTACTGTACTAAATCATAAAAATATCATGGTATGTCATCAGAGATTAAGGAGACATGCTAAATACTTGCTTCTCTGACAACAAAACTACAGCTGCGGCGTCCTGTTTTGAGATTACTAGGTTTTTGTTTTCCGGATAATTGACAGACAACTGACAGTTAACAGTAAACACCTGATCAACTTACAGGGAGGATGTGGGAGGAAATAACTCGCTTCAACTTTAGACTGTATATTAAATAGGATTTCAACTTATTCAATGCACTGTATTTTTCTCCAACTTTTTGTTTGGACTCATTTTACTCATTTTTAGATGCATAATCATTACATGTCACTCTTTTAACTTAATATAAGTTGTATTAATTTAACTTAATTAAACGTAAAATATCAAGTATTTATGTTCCAAACATTTCAGGACTTGCAAGCATGAGTTCTTCTAACTTGGAATCTTTTGACTTGAAATGATGAATGTACATTCAGAGTTCAAGAGACTCATAAAATTAAGCTTCTAAAGAAATATGATCAGCATATTAGCAGACTTCCCAGCATGGACTGTTTTTTATTGTTTTTTAGTTTCTTCAGACAGAAAATGTAACAGGAAATCAAATTTGTTTGTAATGTGCATCAGTGTGACTGAAGAGTTGTTGGTTTAACTTAATATTTTAAGTGCATTTAACATTTTTTCTCAGAATTAATTTTAAGTATATTTGTTTTAAATCATTACACAATTACCTCAACTGTTTTTTTCAGATTCAGTCAACTTTAAATTATGAAGCAGCTTGGACAGTTTAACTTTTTTAAGTTAAAACAAATAGTTTATTTTTTTTTACAGTGTACTGATTAAAAATATGTATTAAAGGGATAAAAGGGTTAAATATCAATGCACATAAAAAAAATTAAAAAAGGATGTTCTGTCAGACAGTTGTAGCCATGCTGCTTAAAGCAGGTGCAAAAACATGTAAATCCTGAAGCAAATGTGTCCTAACATCAGTCTTCAACCTGTCTTAAACCTACGTCTTTAGCAGGCTGTATCAATGAACACATACACACACTTACAGTACAAACACAAATACTCCAGTGTACCCCTGACAGGTGCATGAACACACCCTGCTAAAGGCTTTTTCATGCTCTACCCTGGGAACCTCACTGTATCTGTGCACTTCCCTGAGCACAGGGAAGCCCAGTCAAATGTTAAGCTTTGATGGAGTGAACATATGGGACATATGGGACTGTTGGGAGAGGAGACATCAACTAGAAGACAAGCTGTGTTGTGTCCTCTCTACCCAAACCAATAAAATGTCCTTTTTCTCATATAAATCACCCTGTAAAAAGAGTGAACTACTTGATGATGGTGTAACATTACACATCCTCATCAAGCCTAAAGATGCTAAATGGTAACAGATACCTGCTGTCAGTTCCACTTCACTATCTTATTAATTCAGAGGGTAAATCTTAGTTAGTTAATCATTTTTGCAGGAAATACTGCAACTGTTTGTGTATCAAATATTGAAAATTTAACTATTACTATTACATTAATAATAAATGTAATAGTTACTAAGGAACAAGTGAGGAATAAATCAGGAATGAGCTGATAGTTAATGAGTGATTCACTGTGATTTGAGGACTTTATAGTAGATAATGATGAGTTAGAACAGACCGGGAGATCCTTTATTAATGAATTGTTAGGTAATGATTAGTTCATAAATACCTATCAATCGACATACTTTCTTCATGACTATTTTACTAAGTACTCCCTCATTGTGTCATGAGAAGGGATACTTAACTACTCAGTATGATGTATTACTTTACTGGTGCGGGCACAAAAAGAGTAACTAATGTTTAAAGAATTAGTACTGAATGAGTCACCAGCTGGTTCAGAAAGTGGTCAGTGTGTAGATTCTAATCATTACCTAATGATTCATCAATACAGAACGTCCTGGTTTGTTCTCTAGAAATTCCTCAATATTTTACTGCATAGTCCTCAAGTCACAGTTGTTCACGATTCATTGCTCACTTGTTTCAGTGTCACTGAAATATTTCTGGTCATAGTTTGCAGTATAGTTGCAATTCAGTGCAATTGCAAAGTTGGCTTTTATATCTTCCTTTTTGGTCCAGGTTTAGTTTGTGCAAAACACACTGCATGTAGATCAACCATACATGAAGACAGGTCATACTGTGAACCTCATTCATTTCATGAAGCATGACGCTCCTTTTGAAACCTTGTTGAGAGGGTGCAAAAAGTAAGAGAAAGCAGGAATTCAGATGTTACATAACAGACATTTGGCCTTTTGGGTGGTGGGTGTGGGAAGAAAACAACTCAAAAACATCCCAGATGTCTTTGATAAACAAATCTCACAAATCTCTGTAACACTTTATTCTAGAGGTCTGTAAGTTCCAGATAGCTTCCTGGTAAGTTTTCAGGCAAGAACTGTGTACTTTGACAACAACTGTGGGTAAAGAGAGGCTGCGTTCAACTGTTACACTTCTGTTTAATGTATTCAGTTTGGCTACAGGCAAGCACGTATTTCAGGAGAATGAAGTTTCCAAATATGACTGTAGACTGACTGCTAACATTTACTTTGGTTTTGTTATTTCAAGGCATTTCCTCCTATATCGACTGTTTAAGAATTTTTCTCCCCCATCTGATAAAATTATAGATCTTTACAGGAAATAATAATGGGAGATAACGGACCTGTAAAATACAGCATTACCCATATCTCCCTCTTTCAGTTTCTTTTTCTCCTACACACAGTAACACATATACACAGCATGCACCAACAAGTGTGCTTAAAACAAATTTGCATTGGACTAAGAAAACTGTATGTAAACCAGTCACATGACTGCAAAACTGTACACAACTTTGTTAATGCAAGTTTCTTTGCATGTTCTTTTAAAGTGCCCTGTCCTAGTTTTCATTATCATTGCCTTGCATGAATTAGGGCTGTCACATTACCGCATTCTCACTACACAATCACTGTCATCAAAAGAATTTACATATTTTGATATCCACAGAAAATGTGGGGGAAAAATGCCATTAGTGATCTTCATCTTTAACTTTGTTTATTCTGCATTTTGTCTCTTTTGTGGCAAATGAATTATGCTCAAAATATGACTATAGTAAAGTGGAAAGAGAGCATTTAATCATAAATGTACAAAAGCATACAGAAAGTGCAATTACATGTAATAAATAGTGAATAGGTGTGTTGACGGGGCGCTGAGGGAGGAAGACAAAGCAAGAACACAAACGGAAGGGATTTAAAAACATACAGTGTGAGTAAGAGACACTTGATTATTTACATTACATTATTCATCATGGCTATCATCAGTACAGATATACTGCAACATTCCTGACTTGAATGGATATTCACATTTACCCAGCAGTGGAGAAAACAGATACATCTGAAGAGAGAAGATGATTTTATCATATGTGGTTTTACTACAGTTTTATCCCACTCTGTGTTGCTTCTTACAATATATATTTATATATATATATTTAATGACCAGAACCTGTGGCTCATGATGCTAAATGACTCTTCAATAGTCGTATTGAAAATGCGGATATGAGGCTGACATGGCTCAGTTTTGGTTACTGCTGAATCATTCACCAAGCGAGGGATGATTCAGCAGTGGACTGGAGCGAATCAACTGAAGCTTTAAGATGTGGATTCATCAAGCCCACTGACGCATTGCTCATACCACAAACACACATACATCCTGGCTGAATACATCCGATACAGAAGAGAGATGAGCAACAAGAGCTTACCATCAAGAGGTTGAGCAAGCATATAAATTACTGTCTTTGCTAATTTTACAATTAACAGAGGAGCTGGAAGATTTGAGTTTGTGGCTGTGAGCAATTTGTGAATGTAGCCATTTTTATGTGTGTACATGGAGGTTACGAAGGTCATGGTCTCCGGAGCTACAACCTCCACTCTTACTTTGGACAATGCATCATAAAAAAAAAACTCCACATAACCTGATGATTACCCTCCTTTCCCACGCCGATGTGAGCCGGGGCCCCTGGCACCAAAGGCTTATAAAACGGAGCCCAGGTTGGACCCCTCCAGCAGCGTGACAGACAGGGCACCAAACTGCTCTTACCACCCCCCTGCACACCCCCAGCATAAATAATGCCTGTGTAAGTTAGCTGTGTCGCCCCACAGCTGCTGTGGCCATGTTTTTTTATGAGTCGTGCTATGACACTGTGCCCCATGTGAGCCGTAATGAGCCCTCCTACCCCTGCTAGCTCACTGGATCAGGTGAGGGTGGGGATACTTACTTTGTCTTTATTGGGTATGCTGTTTAGTGTTAAGTTACTCCACCATTAAAGTGATAGATGGCAATTAAGGTGTGGATGGTGAAGGCAGTCTGACACCACACCGGCCTACTGCTGACCAACATTAAAGCTACTACAAGGAAGTTTTATATTGCGTCGATTTTAGAGGTCCCAGGAGGAAAAAACAGTTTCCACAGTAATAACCACAAGATATTAAGTCAATAAAATAATAAAATTATCTAAAGAAAAATTCACCCTGCTTTTTTTTAACTGGCTAATGTACAACTCACTGTAACTTTGGCTGGGAAAATGTAAACCCAGGCTTGTTTCATCTGAAATCTAGAAGAATCTGACCTGGTGGCAGGCAGAGAAGAAATGAAATAACAATTCTTCTTGGGGATGGTCTTGTTAGCTTATGTCTGTCTTATAGAGGCTTCAATAATAAATTAAGAAAATCCCTAACCAGTTAAAAAATTGTTGTAGTAGCTTTAAATTCAGTGTATCCAATGAACAAGGCAGAGTACCAGCTGAATTGTAAGTGATGATTATTCAACAAGATAACTGGTAGTCTTTTCCTCCAAATGTGCAGGTATGCATAGAGGCACAGCACGGTTAACATATGTAGGTTGAAATACATTACATAAAGCAATGCCTATCTTACAAAGCAAATATGGCAATATCAATTTTCTAACCTGATGTTTCCTGCCATGTGTGAAATTCAGCACCATCATAACTTCTTCTTCTAATTTCTGTCAATGCAGGGGTGTGTTTGAACGCCTGTTGTGGAGGTCAGAGTTCAGTTGAGTTGAACTTGCCGCTACGGACTGAACTGTGCGGATATGGCTCGTGCAGCGTCCCAGGGTGAGCGGCCCCCTGGGCGAGTGCCACTGCAAAATAACAGCCTTGTTCTGTGCAAAGTTCAGTGTGCGAAATACCTGGCAGCTGGGGGGTCCCCCCCTACCTAGTGCTCAAGTGTCATGATTTGATCTGATTTGCTGAAGTGTTGCACAGACTCATTACGCAATACACAAGATTTGAGTCTGGTATTTTAACGGTGTGTATCCGTGATATTGAAGCACATAAAAAAGTCACCACTCTTGAGGTTGTACGGGGTAACAGTAGATTTTTTTAACTATATAACATTCAGAATGCCGACTGTTTACAGCAGAGCCCCGCATGTGAGAAGGCTTTGCGAGAAATAACTGGGTATTAAATGGCAATTAAGAGGAAACACCACAACAATATTTTTTGTGTTCTTATTAAATAAATAATAATGAATAAATGTTTATCAGTTTGAACAATGATTGGACATAGCAGCTTTTACAAAACGATTTGCCTATAATTACAAGGGGTCTCGTGTCAATTAAGGAGTCTCGGACCACCCAAGAACCCTGTATTTTGGCAAAGTTCCACTTGTGAATAGATACGTTGATAAGCAAAGAGACAAAACTGTGACAAAAGTATTCAGGTTCAATAATGTCAACATCAGGTGATATAAAGATGAGAATTTAAACAGGTAGTTTCTATTTTTGTTATAAGTATTTAAACACTGTAACAATGCTGATCTTTTGTTTCCATGTCTAAAGAACTACATGGAGTAATTTTCATACAACTCTAATAAAATCTATATGAAGTTTAATTACTTTTTTATTTATAATTCAAATTCTGACACTAATACCCAGGCCTCAAAATTAGCACCAATCACATGACAAATGCGGGCAAAACTGTACAAGAGTCTGGTATATTTGCTTCACTCATCAACCAAAAACAAACAGACAAACTAAATGAGTAAAAAATAATTAAAATAATTCTAATAATTCTATTCTAATCTAATCTGATCTATTGAGTGACTGGGAAAATTTGAACATTCGCTAGCCATTTGGCTGGTGGACAAAAACCTTATTTTCGCATTCTGCTAATGCCATATACTGGTAGAGCTAACTGGCTTTAACTTACTTTAGCTTAGTCATTAACCTTCTAGTCTAGTCTATCTAGCTGGAGATGAAATCGTCACACACAGAGCTAACGATACCCAACTAGCTAGAGCTGATTCTATTAGCAACAACTGTCATCTCAGCTGACAAAATTTACATTTGCTGGATAGAAATGAGTAGCCTGGTTTTATGTACTTTAGCCTCCCATTCTCTCAGGGATATCTGAGAATTTTAAGTGATAAATCTGCCATTATTATCATTCAACCATTAATATGTTCTGTGTCTGTTATATCAATATGGCTGCTCTTTGCACATTTACACAACATATAGTATGGCCATATACTGTAGTATTGCTTATATATCCATCCCTGCCTTTCTGGTAAACATGTAAGACATCCCTCCACACTACATCACTGGGCTTTAAAGAAAGAAAACTGTGGCAACACCATATATAAACCAATGAACAGCCTGACAAACTGAATCTATAAAAGTCATTGTTAGCGCACACCGAGGGGGAAATGTAATTCTTTTGTGAGAAAGGAAGGAAAATGTTTGACTTGTTATCCAACACACTGGAGAACCGGAGGCTCGACGGTGGTGGAGCCTCGACTCTCCCTCGTTTCCATTAAAGTCACACAAGCAGAGTTAATGCCCTCCAACTTGTGGTGTAGCATTACAGTGAACCCCATGAAACTATGCTGGCTGTGCATTAACCAATGTCATATGTTTACTGAGCGATGGACTGTTCTGCCCTGAGACGTCTTAAAACCTATTCATGACTTGGAGACAGCGGGAGAGCTTTTAAACACTGATTCGAGGAGGCACTGAGAGACAGGTCATGTGAGTGTGAGAAGTTATTGTATGTCTTTGTCAATCTGAGGTGAGCCAACAATAAAAGTTGTTCTCTGCGGTGAAAGTCCAACCTTTCTAGGTTTTTTAGTGTTAACACAAGTAAGCATCACGAGACACACTGTTCATCACTTTTATGAGGGTCAAGTGGCCGTGGCTGTGTGGAGGAGACATAGAGGAAGTGGCTAATGACTCCATCTTTACTCAGGGACACACACAGCAAGACCATTGGTTCAACTCATACCCTCTGTGCACCACCCTAACTCTATGGCACCCAACAGGAACCAGTTATATTATATTTACTTAACCTGACTCACTATGTTACTCATATAGAACGCTGATAACTGCTACTTCATCACAGCCAAGACCCATGATGCCCATTATAAAGGTCGTTGCTCAGGATTGTGCCTCTAAAAAGTAACTCTGCATCTACTAAATCACTCCAACAAACCTCGCTTAAGCTTTTACACTTTGGATTTCTCCACATGGGGCTGTAGTAAAAACAATATATTGTATAAATAGTATCTTTAAAAGTGTGTTTGTCTGCTGTAAGCCACAAACAGACCCAGTCAACTACCTTGCCACCTACATTGGTAAGCTAAACCAACATTACTTCCAAGGCTAAGGAGCAAATTTGGAATTCTAACATATGTTATTAAGCCCTCCCTTTTTTTGAGTTTTTCTATAATATATTCATACCTTCCCAAATCCCAAAGCATCACCTGGTCAAGATGCTGATGAATGACAAATGCAATGTTTGTCCACTGCTGTCTAAAATCAAGGACAGTTTGTTTCAAAAAGTACTATACATTTCAACAGGTAAAGATCCCACCATTACTAACTTAAACTGCATTATGTGCTGTGTGAGAATGGAAAACTTGACAGTAGTTAAGGAGGGGGGCTGGATTTAGCAACGGGTCAGTTATAATCACATAATGTGTGCACATCATGGATGTAGCCTGTGGCCTTCTGTCCCAGTGATCAAGTCCTAATCAGTGAGTGAGTCAGATATAACCTTTCTCTGCCTAGAGACAACAACAAAAAATTGGTTGATTGATTGGATAACTCCATTTTGCGGTTTTCAGGACACTAATCCTTTCATTTCTGAAGCAAAGTTGATAGAAAATTAGGCTTAAATTAGAATTAGAGGAGAATAGCCTAATAATTAAGTGAAATAAATCAGATTTGAATATAACATTTCAAATATTGATATATTAAGCCTTCGCTGAAGGCCTAGAAGGCCCCCAAGGATCCTCTCTGCCCAAAACATAGCAAACGTTCACCAAATGTGACATCAGTTGGTTTTTTGACTACCGTTTTGAGCCCTCAAGTTTGGCATTATGGGGTTGTCATCTTGTTTTTTCAGTACGGGAGTGTGGAGCTGCTAGGAACTTGGGCAGTGCTTGGTTTTGACTCATCCGTTCAGCAGGAAATACTGGTGGCCTGTCTGGTCACAAATTTTCTCATATTAGAGCTAAGCAGCACCCAAAAATATGTTTTTTTAAAAACATTTTAGGTGATAAATAGGCAATGATCTTTGATTAACCCTGTCTACTTTGAGAGTTTGATCTGAGCTTCATAAGGCCCTGTGTGTTGAACTGACTCACTGAGAATGACTTGTCAAGCACACAGTAGCCCCGCCCTAAAGCATACCCTGCTTTATCATCAATTTTTCTCTAAATGGGACCAGCGTCTACCATTTAATATACGGTCTAGGTTCACGTCCCAGCTCTGTTGGGGGCTTGGTACATAAGTGCCACTGAAGGTGTGTTTGTACATGACTACACCTTCAGTAGTGATGGTCTGAAAAGGCTGTGGGGTCTGTTTTGTATCACACAGGTGTTACTTTGTCATGTGTCAAACTGCGAAAGGAAATGTTCATTTTGATAGACAGCAGACTCGTTCCTCCCATCCAGTTCATCTGAAAGCACCACAGTGTGCTGGACGCATTTTTAAATGAGCGACTGTTAAGTATTTAAAACATGCAGAGGGGGCCCCTTTGACAGACATACAAGTTGTCGGCAGGCTCTCTCAGGTCATTATGAGTGACAACGTAAAAGGAGTGTGGGTCAGCAGGGACTTGGTACCTTTGCCTCTTTCATTTCCTCCAGGGTGAAGCGCCGGTCCCCTCGCACCTCCTCGTCTCAGGCCGTGAGACGCCTGATGAGACCCAGAGAGAGGTCAAGCCACAGCTCAGACACAGAAACCTCCGCACAAATTCTGCACATACCAAGCTCTGTCCGTCCATAACAAGACCGATGCACTCTGTCCCCTGTCCTCTCAAGGGACGCAACATTTATGAGGCAATAGACTGTACCAGTAAAGTGATATAGTACGTAATGTGTGGTCAGGTTCTGTTATTGTTTCCATGCTTAATCCGCAGGACGACAATGTGTGTGCCGGAGCATAAAGATTATGCCAGGAAGTGTTGTGAAGCAGGAAGACTTAAGGATCTTTAAATGTTCAACATCACAGTCCAAATCTGACACAGGAGGTCTTCACGCTACTCCCCCTCACTTTGTTTCTGTAAGGCTCCAGGATTTCCTTCCATGAACGGTATCAGTTCCAGCTCAACCAACCAGAATGTCCTGCCCGCAGGACCCAAACTAGTCCACTGGACTGCTGCCTCCTGTAATGAGAGATTTGTTGTGATTTTCATCATTGTCAGCAATGGCTCATTTAGCCCGCCACCAGATAATGACCATCTTTTGGTGTCCATCTCCTGTGAAGTGGGCAAAGGAGCAGAAGGAGAACAAAAAAAAAAAAAGGTGGAGAGCGGAGTGGAGATGAATAAAGTTGTTTGTTCTGTGTGTGCTGGGTCATACAGTGCATGTCTTTGTGTATACCTGAGGGGCTGCAGAGAGGTCACAACACTGACAGACACACAGGTGTGGCTGCTGTTGATGAGCAATGCTGCCAAGTCTGAACACAGAGATAATGTTTGACCTCTGCTGGGCCAACAGGTGGGAGGAAGAGAGCAGAGGACATGGACTGTGTGAGTTTGGATAAAGTTACTGTGAGAGATGAGTACAAAATTAACTTAATTTAGTGTATTAATGCAGACATGTATGAATGTGATGTGTTAAATGTGTGTAAAGAATTAAAATATTCAGTATATTTCTAGAAAGATTGCTTTGCCCAAATAGTTAAGGTGCACCACATGTTTAAAAGACCTCAACATCTGCTTCAGTTCAAATTACTAATTTCTTCAAAATTGTGATCTGACAAATGATCTGACTGTGTGTGTTTGAGCATCCTTCAACTCAATGTTTTGTTTTTAGAGGCCACAACTTGCTGTTTTTGATCACTCTCACTGATGAGAGCAGTGAGAGTGATCAAAAACAGTGTCATATCCAGAAACAACAGGCAGCTACTGTCAGCTGTGAAAAAAGTGGAGGAAAAATATTAGTCTTACATCCATAGGGTGACCAGAAACAAGAGACAAATGATAATGTTGCTCTGTAACACATGGATGAGTAACATGAGCACCAAGTTCACCATCAGCTGTATAAGATGATAATATGCAAGTGCTTGTTTCTACTGTCCCCAAGTGGCAAAAAATCTTGTATATGAGGTTAAACGAACAGGTGTAATAGTACATGTAGTGCAAACAGTAGCCATTGAGACAGGATGTTGAGTGTTGAATGCAAATTAGTATGCAATCAACTGATTTTAAGATGAAGAATTAAGATAAAGGGAAACTGCACCAATTTTACACACCAAAGTCTGTTTGCTGGTTTTATTTGTGGCTCCAGGGGGTGCTGTGCAAAGTTTGATAATTTGACTTAAGTGCCGTCACCTAAGAAAACTGGAGGGTTCTTGAGTTAGAATGAAGAGACCTTCACAGACCTTTGTAGTCGTCAGGCTTTAACAAGGAAGAACAATGTGTTGAATAAAAACGGACAATATTTCTGGTTCAGCTGCATCAGTTTTTTTTTAAAGTTTAAGTTAAAGCACTTTTATTTAAAACTGCTCATAGTGAGTCTGACTGTAGAACTGTAGAAACATGGCAATGCAACAGGGTGGTCTTTGTGGAAGAGGACCCACACCCTCTATAGATGTAGGGCTGCCAGTGAATCCTTAGAAGTCATATACACTGGACCTTTAACTGGTAAAGCTTATTAAGTTTATTCAAGTCAAAACCTATGTGAATATGCAAGATAAAATTTAGAAAATGGTGAGAAAAGGGGTCTTATCACTTTTTTTTGTCCATCTGTCCATCTGTCCATCTGCCCATCCGTCCGTCCGTCTGTCCATCCAATATTTAGACCCTAACCCTAACCACAACAGGCAGGTAATGTTAAAAAACTTTGATCTGTTTCTTTTGAAAGAGTTGAAGTTACTGCTGCTACTACTGCCGTCCAGCTTCAGCCAATTAAAACAACTGCAACTGCGGGCAAAGCCGTACAATCCCTTCATTGTGCAGGACCTTCAACCTGTCAAGACCTACTTTGTTTTCAATGTCCGCACCATGTCTTCTACTGCCACATTCCCACAGCTCCACACAAAACCCCAGCCCTCTGCGGCCAGAGCTGCAGTAGAAAAACAAAACCCCATTGCCAGCTTCACATGAGAACACTGTGAGATCCTCATGTGATATTGATGAAAGGCTCCGCCCAGACGGGTTATGGATTTTTTTTCCTCAGCCTCCTTTGAAGAATATCAGAATCTCTTGTTCTTGTTCAGAGATTTATCAGGAATAGAGATGAAAACCTGTTCTCTGGGGATTGCTGTCGAGATCAGAGGTATGTGCGCTCTTTCCTCTCGAACACGGATGCACCCACATGGTGAGGATGTCTCTGAGTTTTTCCAGGGTTAGCAAAAACTCCACCAAATGATCAAACAGAGCTGCAAACTCTGACTTGAGAGCGCTGTCCAGTTGTCCAAACTCTGAAGTCTCAATGAGAGGAAAGAGCCTCGGCTTTTTATGCTCTCATCCCAGCGATGAATGACAGAAATGTTTTCTCTTCCCTGCAGCATCCTTCATCTCGGCCTGAAAGGAATACAACAGAGAAGAATGTTTAAAGGGATCTCAGCAAGACATTATACTCAAGAAGCTTCTCAAAACACTCAGTTTTTATTTCTTTTTCTTCACAGCTCCTTTTCTCTCTTCTCTGTAATCCCATTTTTCTTCTTAACCACTCTGTCTGGTAAGATTTAACCATAAGTATATCCTGTCACCCTCAATCCACAAACTCTCATGGTGGCAGAGCATTTCTTGCGGCAGACCACAGGTAGATATCCATACTTTTCCAATTCAGAGGTTTTGGCTCTGGATTCATCAACTTATTGTAGACATTTCCCTATAAAACTGTGAAGAGTTTGGTGCTGACGATGCTCGGTCGCTCTGAGACCACTAACCTCCCAAATAACTAGACCTTGACCACAGGATCACAGGCAGTGCCAGCATGCATCGTACCAGCACACACATGCCTGCGAATTATGGTCTGCTTTCTACTTGAGTGTGGGCTTGAATGGAGTAGACAGGCCCAAAACTCCTGTTTTTTTCCCTATATAAGAACATATACAATATATATGATGTATCCACAAATCATTTGAGGCTATAATGACTACACAGAGTGAAATCTTTAAACCCACAGGCATGTCATATATCATTTGACAGATTTTTTTTGACCGTGAGAGTAGAGTGAAAATGAGCAGAAAAGAGAGAAATTGCAGGAATGACAAGCAATTAAAGTCCCTGTCTAGAATTAAATAATCCGTGTTTGTTACAGTTATGTGAAACACACTAGTCTGTAACCATTCAGCTAACCAGGGGTGGAAGTAACTGATTACAAATACTCAAATTACTGTAATTAAGTAGTTTTTTGGGTACATGTACTTTTATGAGTAGAACTTCAAGTCTGTACTTTTACTTGTACTTAAGTATTCATTACAAGGTGTAATCTACTTAGTTACTTTAAAAATCATAGTTGAGTACTGAGTACAATTTGAATTACTATACAAACCCTTCATTTGCATTTTAAAAGCCAATCATATGATCTGCTCACAAATGGGCCAATGAAAACAAGGTCATATGAACGAAAAACAAAACAAAATCCTGCAGCAGCACACATTCAGAGTAATGATGTTAATAATCAATCAATAATCGATTAATTTCCATTAAGAATTCAGCCATTTAAAAATGAAGTCATGGATATTTAATTCATTTATTCATGGCAGTCATTGGACCTCAGTTGACATAGTTTTGTTTGGTGGAGCCATTTGTTAAATAAGGAAGCGTAAACTTAGAAAAAAAAATGAAAATGAGGGGGAAAACATTGATTATGTGTTAAAAATGATTAATGATTAATCGATTGTTAGCAACTATTGGTTGAGGAAAATATACAAAATTTGTAAACCTAGTTTGGAGAGGAGACGTGACATCAGTGGTCAAAAGTAACTAATACTCTGAGTAGTTATTGCGACTTATAGTACTTATTTTGTACTTTTACTGAAGTATATTTGTAATACTAGTACTTGTAATTGAGTATTATTTTAGCAATGTAACAGTACTTGTACAAATTTTCAGTACTTTTTCCACCACTGCAGCTAACAGAGCACCGTGGAAAGTCTGAGTCTGAAACCATTTTTTCACCTGCAGGTTGAAACCAGAAAGATATCACCTCTGCAATGCAAAGTTGTCATGGATTTATCAAGGACCCTAATTTTGATTGATTTTTTTATAAACGTTATTTTATGTATTTATATATATATATATATATATATATACACACACATATACACTTGCAGTGGACATTGCCTCAACTTTTGTCTTGCAACATTGCAACATGTAGCTCTACATTTACACAGTGTTTCATTATGAGACAAGCCATCAGATTAGTTTACTGTTGAATTGTTGTTTGGCTGAGTTATTTTAAACTTTCTGTAGTTTTAAACTCGTCTAGTAACCCATGCATCAGCCAAAGAATGATTGTTGTGTGAATGCTGAAACAAGAAACTGTCATTTGTTAACTGAAAAAAGAAATTTCAGGAGGGAGGCAGAAACAGAGACATTTCTAATATGCTCTAATTCTAAAATCATAACATGTCTACATCAACTCATTTAGGAGATAGGAGTTATGATCTTTTTAGAAGAAGCTTCACAGATTTCATCTCAGCCAAAATCTCTATAAAATGAACCGTCGGTGACAGGTCACACAGCACATAACATCACCATAGCAACTGTTAAACTGAGATTAGCTAATTAGTCCATCCTGACACGCACACATATATGTGACTTGGACATTGTCACACTTTTCTTCTCATTTCCCAACTCATATCTACTCATTTATAGCTTTCAAGTTACGATGCAAACCATAAAATGTCCCACATCTTTCATAAATTATGGGTATTATTCAACTTCGACTTCAACAACTCTTTCCCACTTTTCCAATTATGCGTACTCCTTCAGCCACTTCTCCACAGATTAAAGGCAGCAATTCAGTTTAGCATCAGATCTTCAACAAACCCTAACATGTACCACACCTTTAATACATTATTCAAAATTTAATGCCAGCAATGCAGTTTAGTGTCGGCTTTTCAACATCCAGCAATCTCGCTGTAATTTTTCTTTTCTTTTCTTCCTACGTATGATTACTTGACATTTTATTAATAAAATCAAATGAGCTACATTTCTTTGGTTCACAGCTGCCTGTCATTTCTCTTGCTCTCCACAGTTCCTTCTCTTAGAAAACTACATAGTAATGCCACTATGACTGTCCCCAGTGAGACACACATGAAGGACGTGACTGTGTTAGCGTTGTAACCACTGTATCCTCGCCGAGTGCTTCCCTTCACGGAGTCATCCACGAGTCTGACCGCATCCATCCCAGGAGCCACATCTGGAGGCCACATGTGCTCAGGACCTGGGTGGACCGGAGCCAGGGCCCAAAACAGCTCAAGGGGACATTTTATGCAAGGCTGGAATTGCTAGATTAACCTGGCTGCTTGTCAATCATTTTTAATTACCAGGATTGCTTACTGATGTGAGCTCTTTCACTGTATTTTGGCTGCGGTGAAGTTGAGCGTTCGGTTACTAGCGGGGGATACACACATGGCATTAGCCCTGCCCTGACTTGTTTGAGCTCTGCTTTGACAAATTAGGCTCCGATTGCAATTGCAGCCTGAAGATAAATGTTTGAAGACCCAACACATTCCCTGTTTTGTTGTAATCTTTTTGTATTATGTTATCATTTTTGTAAATCAAGGGATTTCCAGAATCCAAACACCATGTTCTGAAAAGCACAAACAACTGATAATTGATCATTTATTTTGCTAGAACTATGGGAACAGAGGAAAATGAATTGAAAATCACTTTATTGTAGCTTTTCTTAAAAGACTACACCAGTCTTCTTCAATGTATATTTAACCATACATCACAAATTCTTTACATCCTCACCAGACATTTCCAAAATATTGTTTTTAGCTCTTCAAAGCAGCCATTGGTTTCCCTTTCATTCCGATGTGCTAGCCTCAGAAAGTCAGCTTGCAGAGGCTTGAAACGTGCTCGAGCTAGATAACGCCTTGCAGTAAATGTGTCCTGTTTTATTTCTCTCTGACTTGTGCTGCATTTAGATGCTGGATAGAAGCTCCAGAATTTGAAATAGAGTGGCAAAGTTGTGTTATTGGAAGCCCAGAGGTGTTGCCATCTACGTGTTGATACACATCTTCTGTGCTTAAATATTTTAATATGAAATTGTAGAACAATGGGACTCTTGTATCAATGTTTTCTTAATTTTCTCTTATATTTGTTCTTAAATAAAGCAGTAAGAAGGAACTCCTAGGTAGCAAAGTTTGTTGTTACACATCTCAGTATGTTGATGAATCGCGTTTGATCTTAAATTGGATGCACATGTCAGGAAATTTGCAATTAGCATATCGAAACGCTCCAATTGATCTACATAAGGGCAGTAAATTTAAGTGCTGTATACAGTTGACAGGTAGTGTTTAATAAAAGAAAAAAAAGAAGAAAAGAAAGGAAATGCCATCGTATGAACGATTCATGCATGAGGCCCAATGACTTCATTAAACTAGTTAATAGTTAAGAGCGTCACTTCATGTCTTGATTATTTTGTGGTCATGTTATTTAGAGCAACAAGAAGACGAATCAGCTGATGCTCTTCAGCATGTAGCCTGCAGCAGAGCACATGTACCATCACTGAGTTCTGGGGACATATAAATATAAAATTGTCTATCAGCCGAGAACAGACGATATTATTATTCTCATGCTGTTATCTCAATATGCTGAATGAATGTTTTCCTTATCTTTATTTGTTATCTTGAGATAAAGAGATAATCAACCTCTCATCACAAAAAGACAAAAGGTCATTTTTTTCTTATTATTTATCACTTTTATAGGAGGTCAGGACATGGACCAGCACATCACACATCGGCGACTTAGCAACTGATTCAAGCTGAAAATGTCAGGAGGACATCAAGGACTAACACGTCAGAGGTGCTGAAACACTTTTGTGTCATAACTTATTCATCAATCTTTTGCAGCTTTTAGCTACCAGGGAATATATCTTCCCTCTCTTCAATGTGTGTGTGTGTGTGTGTGTGTGTGTGTGTGTGTGTGTGTGTGTGTGGGTCTGATCCATTTTCATTTGTGTGCATTACATCCCGCTAAATTAGCTATACCATAAATTTGTTGACAAAAGTCTGGGGTCACAGTCAACATGTCTCTGTAGGCTATGTGGACATGCTGTGGAGACCACGATGTACAGCAGACCAGGCTTACAGGTGTCACTGCAAACCAGACAGCCTTAAAATTGTCTTTACCTCTGCTATTGTAAGGGGTTTTATTTAAGCAACTGCTGGCTGAAGCAGAGAGGACCAGTTTTCTAGTGATAAATTATCATTATCTGAAGAAATCTGCCTTTTAGTTTCTCAAGATAATGAGATAAATTAACCCGATCACAAAAAAAGTGCTTTGTTATTCCCAAAAAATTTAAAAAAAAAATAATTAACTCATTAAAAAATGATTGCAAGCAGGCCTGTCTCAGCTTGCATAAAAATGGAAGAATAACACATTACTGAAGGGTGTTTTTAAGAAATAGAACGTGGAGATTTAATTGGCTGATGATAGCCAATGAGGAGTTAAGGTCTTCTGTCATCACATCCGCATCATTTCCACATGTGCAGCAACAAATAAAAAGTGAACTTGGTGGTGGAGTCATCACTGATTAATTCAGTATGACTAGACTGTCATCATTTTTGTTCCCATGCTGACTCCATGTTATCTCTGTGATGACAGAAACGACTTATTCAAGCCAACTTCGACAAAATACAGATTAATTGTCCCGGGCCGAGGGACACGGTGTTTGTAAACACAGATTCAAGAACTTTCCAAAAAAGTGATGACATAACATCAGCTGGATGTACAAGCTCTCCTCTCTCACAACAGCGTTCTGTGCTCTTTGATCACTGTCGACTCTTCCCCTGATGCTTGCGAGCACCACTTGTGGGCGCTGACATATTTACAACTGTTGTTCTGAAGTTTTTTAGAAGCGTTCTTGGAAGTTTAGAACTTAGGGATTCTGGGGACAAGCAGGAGTCTTTTCATAACAGGCTGTCAGCCGTCCCAAGTGGAAATACAAATCATGCCTTTGCTCTTTGACCTGTGTAGAGTTTTACTTGGCAGTTATGTGTTTAAAGGAGTTTGGGAAGCTGATATTGACTGTAATCTGATAAGAAGAACCAACATCCAATTCATGTTAATATTGGCTGTACACTGTGAAAATAAGCTATTTGTTTTAACTTAAAATTTTAAGTTGACTGAATTTGAAAAGTTCAAAAGTTTAGGTAATTTTCTAGCAATTCAAATAAATAAAACTTGTATATTTATGTTGAGTTAAAGATCTTGTAAAGGAACAATGAATGTGTGAGTTTGCCACATCATAGAAACGTGTCATTAGCCACCCAAGGAAATTTGAATAATTTAAAAAGTACATATAGTGAAGTGTAAAAATTATGAAATGCTTTAAAATGCTGGGGGCGTGTCCGCTCCGCTGTGTCAGTGTCAAACAACTGAAAACAATAGTGACAGGATGGTATTTCTTTTTTCTTCTGTGTCAGGGTGTTGGAACTGAAGTGAGCTGACGTGAACTGCTGGGCTGATTTGGACTGAGAAAGACTTTGAGGTACGTTTGTGAGACTTGAGGATGAGAGTGATGGGAGGGAATTTGTGAGCTGGTACATGGGCGTTACACGTTACACTCCTGAACACAGAAATTGTGAACAGTTTCAAGGTCTAACTCCTCGATTCAGTCCTACATAGTTCTCAGTGTTTTAATATGTTTTCAGCAACTATGTTCTCACAGTCATTCCCAAAGACTGGGTCGGGACCCACAAGTGGGTCACAGAAGATTTTATTTGGGTCCCCCAAAAAATAAAGGAGTATCGAGTTAATTCTGCTAATTCAATATTTATAGCTACAGTACAACTTTATAAAGCATTTGAATGTATATATTGTTTTATTGAGAGAAAAAAATAAACTTAATTCCATCTAAATGTACTCATTGTACTTATGTACAATTATCAAGTACACTAAAATGTTCTATATTGTTTTTCTGAGAAGAGGAAATGACAACAATGAGATGTTTTTGTTTTTTTGTTTTTTTTTACCTCAGCCTAAATTAATTTATTTCTCATTTCTAAAGTTTTAACACATGTACATATATTTTGGGTCACAATGGTTTGAGCTTTTTCAAAAAGTGGGTCCCCAGGAAGGAAATTTGGGAAACACTGTTCTAGCATGTGTGTGTTCAGGGAAAAAAACAAAACAAAAACATTTTCTTCACACAGACTTTAGTGAGCTAAAATTAGTTGATTCCACAAAATTCCTATATGACTTTTTGCAGTGTTTTGTATGCAACATTTTTTGATGTGACACTATGCATACAAATTTTACAGCTTCATTAGTAAATATGCACAAGTAAATTCCAATTTGAATTCATATACTCTTTGCATTAATCATTTTAATACTATTCAAATGACTTATTGGTGGTATAAAATCCAAAAGCTGTAGGAAAAACAACTCTGGTTGCAAATGCATTCATGCACAGAGCGAGAATTTCCAAGAGTTCACCGACATGTAAGCTACATTACAGGAGGATATAACAGTCCTGTGTATGTCCACTCGGTTGGAAAGAAATGGACATACTGGGGGACCTGAAAAGCTTTTTGCAGCTAGCTGTTGGGTCTTGTAGCGGCTGGAGACTTTCAGTGTAGATTAGTGTCAGCAGGTAACAGAGTGTGGAGCCCCTAAACCTCCTGGGACGGGCATCTGCAGAGAGGACAACATTAGAAAATGAAACAAAGGGACATGTGGGACAGAATAAGAACAGGGTCATACAGGTGAAGTGCTAAACAGGAAGAATTGAGTGGTAAAAGGGTATAAAGACACTTAAGGACATTTGTAGATTTGATCTTTTCATGGTTATCCACCAGGTAAAACTTTATTGTTAAACCTTCAGTACACATCATTTATTGATTAATATTTATTGTCCAAAGTTCTGTATTGCAAAAGATGAACACGCTCACGAGTCAGAATCCAGCTGCATTCTTCTGTACGCTAATTTAAAACTGAAATGTGCAGAAGCCCATGAATCCTAACAAGGAGACGTCTGAGAGGCAGGAGGCGTGACTCCATCCTGTCAGTCACTCTTAGCCTATTAGCTAGGCAGCAGGGGGGTGGGAGGAGTGGGAAACATACCATTTCTTGTATTAGGTTGAGTTTCTGTAAATTGAAATTCCTTTCCTCCCAAACACTCGATATTCAGCTTTGAGATGGAAGAAAATCAAATCTATTTAAAGATGAAATCTGAGGCTAAATTGATGGGCATCACCTGGCCTGGGCATCCAAATAATTCATACACATCTTCATCTATAATAACCCTCTTCTAACTGAGCAGTTTGTCACTAAAGAAAAACTAAACAAAGGCAAGACTAACTGGTGGAAATACTTGTGTCTTATTGGCTGACAGGCCTGTCAATTCTTCTGTTAAGTCACAGTCAGTGTGAGGGAAAAATGGGCTTAAGAAGATTTTCATTGCATGCTGAGGCAGGACAACAAGATGTGTATGAGTTCCAAGTTACATGAATGTGACACAAGCAGAGGAGAAGTTATTTTGTTTCTGTCAAGTTTGAATGAGTGTGTTTTCACAGAATTTGATCAAACATATTTAAGAAAAAGTGGAATTATTAATTAAAATTTCAAATGCATTTAAAATAAAGAACAGCATACTACCATGTTTCACTGGGTGGAAATGTCTTTAAATCAGAAAAGGGAATAAAATCAGAGTACAGTACAAATTATTGTATGGCCTCCAGCTGTGATCATCCAAGAACTCAACATTTAAAGAAACATTTACAGATAAGACTAGTTATACTAAGTTATATCATTTTAGACCTCCCACCGATGGCTGCACAGACCAGACGCAAGATCATTTGCTATCTTGCAGATGTGGCAAAAATGGCAGCTGCACCAGTGTGAGAGAGCAAAGCCACGAGCGTAGCTCCAGATGTAAGATGAGACCCTGAGTGTGAAATACAAATAGCATACTTAAAGTGTATTACACTAATGTTAAAAGAGACACGTTGAACTGATTTTTAAAATTAATGTTTAATGATAAGTGAGCAGCTGTTAAGTATTCAGCTTGTACTCAATAACTGCTACTATTTTTATATTTTAAATTTTTAGCGCAATTCATAAATCGTTTTTAAAATAACACATGTAAACTTTATAATTTTACAATGATTAAAACATGTACTTTGAATGAAAATAGGGTGTCATAATGCATTTAAAAAGCATCATAGTAGAGCTTGTTTGTAAAAATTAAATTAAATTAAATTAAATTAAATTAAAAAAAAATCCAGGTATCCTTCAGCCCCCTCTACAGAGATCCCGGCTAAGCCCCAGATACCCTGAAATCCTGGTTAAATCTAGTCTTCATTCCATCTTTTCTCAATGGCAGGATCTCTTTTTGTTCTATTACATCAGTTGTAATGCCACATAAATTACAGCATGTCAGATTTGTTCCAAAAATGGCAGGAAAACGCTGGCATCCTTTCAAGTAATAAGGCGTGGCTGAAACAGCTTGTCAGTTTGAAAAGGTCAAGGTGACTTTTGTTTTGTATCACGGATATGAAAACTTTTTTTTTTAACCTGCAGTCACTGCGGTTTTTAGACAACCCTAATTAGGTTTTCAAAGAGAGCACAAGTGCTTGAGGTGTGCGTGCAAAGTGTGTGAGAAAGAAAGTAAAGCCCGTGTGTATGCATGAAACTAAGTTTCACTGCACATACGGAGCATATGTGCAGGGTTGTGCATGTGTGTGTACTGTATGCACACACTGAGCGAACTCTTAAATGACCCAAAGTTAGTCATGCCTGGCACTGGTCCCTCAATATGAAGGAAACACAATCCTTCTTCTTCTCTAACTTTGAGGCTTAATAAAGGAAAATTGCGGTGCCCCTCTAGGAAAAGTCTTTATGAAAACAGGTCCTGTTCAGTGCCTCACTCTGGAGAATGTAATCACAGGTTACAGGGGACAAACAAAATGACATTTCATACAGGTCCAACTGTGTCCATACGATCGCTTAGCGGCTGAGCTGCTGGAGGTTTTTTATCCTTGCTGTGTGGCACTGCTCGCTCAGACTCACTTCATGGTGTGTGGACAGAAATATGTCTTCTTTCAACACAAGTTTATAGCCGTCATTACACATCGAAATGAAATAAAGTGGAAAATGATGAAGTAGAGTCTGTAAAACTAGATTTTACTAATGTTAGTTAAATGTCATTTTCTTGACTCTAAAAATCAGCTGGAAGGTTTTGAGAGGGTCTTTTTAGTAGAGTTTTATTATTATTATTATTTCTCAGGAGAACAGTGTGTGGGATTTAGTAACATCTTGTGGTAAGATTGTAAAATGAAAAATGGGGAAAATGTTGGTGGTGGTGCAACATGGCAGCCTTCATAACAGAGGAACTAGGCCCTCTGTAGATAGAAATGATTCATTCTAAGGTAAGAGAAACACAATAATTCTTACCTTCAGGTGATTAAACATGGATTAAAACACTTATGAATATTATAGTCCATTTCTGCCATATTCTGCCTGTAGAATTAATCAATGATAACAGCACTTAATAGATAGCAATGTCAGTATGTCTGGTCCTATAAAACTTTAGTTCATATTGAATTACAACGTGTTTTGTCATTGTCTTCCTGAAATAAGCACTGAAAAAAAAAAAAACATTATATGGATGGCATCATATGTTGTTCCAAAACCTGGCAACAATCTGGACCGTCCTTTTCCTCTTTAGGAGGACATGACATCCATGATTTCCAAATTAACATGAAATGTGGACACATTGGACCACAGCACATTTTTCCACTTTCTGTCAGTCGTGTCAGATGAGCTTGAGTCCAGAGAAGTATGCAGCATTTCTAAATGTCATTGTTATGTGACTTAATCTTTGCATGGCTGAGTTTTAACAAGCATCCAAGGATGAACTGTGATTATCGACAAAAGTTTTCAGTAGTGTCTCTGAGACAATGTAGTAATATTTTTTTTATAAGATCATGTTGGTTTTTAATGCAGTGCCACCTGAGGGGCATTTGAGTTTTTGTCCTGGCTCCTTATGTGCAGAGATTTCTCCAGATTCTCTGAATCTTTTAATGATATTATGCCTTGTAGATGGTGAAATCCCTAAATTCCTTGGAACTGTGTGTTGAGAAATGTTGATCTTAAATTGTTGGACTTTCGTCCTCGCTTGTGAACAACTGAGCCTTTCAAGGATGCCTCTTTAATACCCAATCACAACCCTGTCACCTGTTACCAGCTTACCTGTTGAATCTTCCAAACAGGTTTTTTTTTTTTTTGAGCATCCCACAACTTTCCCAGTCTTTTGTCTCAACTGTTCTCGAACATATTGCAGGCATCAAATTCCTAATGAGTGTATATTTACAAAAAACATCATCAGTTCCAACATTAAATATATTGTTTTACACTGTATTCAATAGAAAACAAGTCTAAAAGAATTTGAAAATCACACCATCAGCATTTAGATTGGTTCTCTATAAGCCTCACTGTTATGATGCATCTGTCTACCATCAGGCATGATCTCCCAGGAAAATGAAGGTTCAATCACATATTAAAGAATTTCTATCTGCTTTCATGCCTCTATTATAGACTTAGATAGAAGCCTCTAGAAATCTGGAAACAAATGCAGTCTGTCCTGTGCTGCTGGTGGTTGTCGTTCTGAGGAAAACAGAAAACAACGTGGTTGTCTTTGAGGCAATGGCACCAACAATAAGACCGCATGGAGAAATTTCGAAAAAGTGTTTCTGCTTTAATTTGTAAGAAAAATCATAATTTGAGAGTGCTATTATACTTCTAGTTTTAACTGTGCTTGGACAGTACAGCTGACTGAACAAAATCTTACCAAATGAGGCTCTGTGTGCATGTGCATCTATTTAGGGATCATTCCACAGATATTGCACATTTCATAAACCCTTTTATTTGTCATTTGTGACTTTTATCTGTGCTGATACATTTAATCAGCTGTCATGAGCGTCTCAGATCCAGAGGGCTAGACATTGTCATGTAATACACTCGACTGAAATGATAGCAAGAAAGAGAAAGATAAAGGTTTAGATAAACAGACAAACAAAAACACACTCAAGCAGAGAGGCCAAAACTGTCATACCACTACAGAGACTGTGCTGATTGTGCAGACATCAGGGCCTGCTTCATATCATTCAGGAAGATAAAAGACTGGATTCTCTCTCTTTGCAATCAAGATGCACGCAAAGATTCAAAATATGTAACGTTTCTGTCTCAAGGGGGAAACGGAACAAAGCAGGCTTAATCACTTTGGACTGTGATGAGCTCATGAGAAAAGATATGTATCTTTTTGTTTTGTCTTATCATGATGAAAACAAACATTTTGAGTGAACGCATCAGACAAACACTCAGATTGGAAGTATGGCTCTGCTTTGAGACGCTGGATCCAATTTATTTGAAGTCTGTTTTCTCACAAAGGAACAACGAAAGCAGACAGAGGCACTCAGAATCAACCTGATGTATCAAATACAACCTGTTACACAATTATACTTGTTCCTGTGTTCGCAGAGAACATCAAAACAATGATCATTACAGTACATTGTCATGGTTGGTTGTCATGTGGTTAATGACATAATGTCGCCACTATGTCACATTGAGGGGAGACAAAAATCTGATTACAGACCCCCTGACATAGTACTCAGACATTCATAAGCTCCTCTTACAGAGTCTATTGAGTGGGTGGTCTTTTGAAGCAGAGTCATATTATCATAATGCCACTTTGTGTAGTGTCATTTCAGCTGCTTAAGGCCTCAGCACAATCAGTATCAAATCCCTATTTGCACAAAGCAGTGTGACCTAGAGCCATTTTATGAGCTGCACGTCTTTTTACTTCCTGTCAACCTTTGCCTACTATCTTAGTGATTTTTAACCCGTTTAACCAGTCAATAGAGGGTGCTAGGGCACTGCCTCACCTCTCCCACATCCTGGAACTTTAGTGAAGAAGACTTAATTACTGTGTAAATATATATTTCTTTAAATGAACAAGAATAAGATTGTTTAGTTGGTGATTAAAATGTATAATCTGCAATAAAAATGTTGTTAAAAATGTTGCCTAAAGTTACAGAGAGGTCATGTGTTTCTGGCTTGGGGCACAATATTTTGGCCCATTGATTCTCTCTATAAATTGTACAAGCGCGGTTCGATCCTCTCAATACAAGAGATAGGAGTTTGGTGGGGCGCACATTACCTGCACCCAGCATGATATACACACTGTCAACCACTGTGTGGCAGCAGTGAGTGATTGGCTTGATCTACATTTGAAATGAATACAGCAGAGTGAGACGTGTTGATCGTTGGAGGAGTTTAGCTGCTAGAATGGAGACGTAAAATCCATGAAGTCTCTATAAACAAGGTGTAAGAGGAGAACATTATAAGAGAAGCTCAGAGTTAAAGAAGTTGGACCTGATCAGCCTGGCATCATAAAGATGATAAACTATCTGTGGAGAACACAGTGACAATGTAACTCAGCCTCACACTGGGACCAGGTGATCTTCAGACAGGTGAGCTGTGCTGGATAGAGTATGTATGTATTATCAGCTGTTATCAGTATGAAAAGTAAAAAATAACCACTGTGCAGTAAAATACCCCCTGTCAGGAACTAGTAACTGTACCTGTCAGGCAAATGTACTAGAATAAAAAAAAGTCAAGTAGAACTATAAATAAGCATAAAATGGATGCAATTTAAAATTCTACTTAAGTACAGTACTTGAGTAAATGTACTTGGAGATTATAGAAGCTGAATGTGTTGTATTGTTTTTTATGAACTTCTAAATACTGCTGTTTTGTGCAGGAAAGTAGGCAACACACTTCAAAATAGGTACATTGTATAAACTTGTCAAAGACATTGAACCACACAGTCACTGAGAAATGTATAAAAAATATGTGCAAAAGGTAAATATTAAGCCACAAGATGGCAATTTTCAAATTTCAAATGTAATAGATTTTCATTTAGTTATTCTTAAATGTTATTATTTTCTCATAGATTTTAGTGTGCATAATTGTCTTCCATTTGCTCTAAGCAGAACAAAATGTAGCATAAAAGATAATTATTGTAAAGGATTTATAAATCACCTCAGTGTCTTAGATAACTGTTAGCTAGCTGGCTAGCATCCTTATCTTCATTCAAACTCACCAGAGACTAAATAAAACTCACCAAAACTGCCTTAGGTCATCTTCCCACTGCTCCAAAAATCACTGGTCTGGTTGAAATAAGCTCTTAATTTGCTATGTTTGAGTGAAAATATCTCCAGGAGAGTATTGAGCGAGAGATCAAATATCAGAGAACCAACTGGGCTTTAATGGGGTGTACAGCCAAAATATTTTGACATCTAACTTGATGACTTGAAAGTTAATTTCAGCCAAACAAAAGCTGGTGATTGTTGGAGTAGTGAAAAGACGAGCCACGAGCCAAAACGATGTTTTTGATGATTAATTTGTTTCTGTTGAGCTTGAGTGAAGATGATGATGTGAGCTAGCTGGCTAATATTTCTAATGGTTCTAATCTAATCTAATACACTGATCAAAATGCTGAAAAGCAGTATATGCAAAACAAAATCATATCTAATTGTTTTGTTTCTGTTGAACTTGAATGAAGTGGGCTTTATAATGACTGTTTCTATTTACATGAAAAACATCTTACTCTTTGACGAGAAGGTCTCTCTCTGTAGCAGTGCTTTCCATAATGTTGTCTGACACTTAGAATATCAATCTGAGCCTCTCAGTGACAAAAACAAGCACTTTTATTGGACATAACATTACTTTGATAGTGCCCATAAAGGCTTTAGTCTTCATTGTCATTAAAACTCAACAGAAATAAACTAAAATGCATTGCTCCAACAATCACTAATTCTTATTTGGCTGAAATAAACCCTTAATTCACCACATTAAATGTGAAAGCTTATGGCTGTGCATCCTTTCTCCTTAGTACTTCACTGATGTTTTCTCATTGAGTTTGAATGAAGATGACGAAGTTTGTAGGCGAAGGTTAACACTACTATAGCGCTGACAGGAAGTAACAGACTTGCAGCTTGTAAAACAGATATTTCACACTACATGGTGCAAGTAGAGAGAAGCAGAGAACATCAACATTCATAAAGCAGGTGTGCTACAGTTACTGCTTGTGTGTGGTGGTTAAGACGACCCAGTTGCACAAAAGGCCCCACATGAAGCCACAAAGAACAAGGCACCCTCAGCATGTAATGCAACTCTTAAGTAACAACAATGATCCTGAGGCAGCTGATGGATGAACAGTAAGCAGTCACATGCCAGTAAGAGGGTAGAATTAGTGCCTTGAGGACAGATCACCCACTTTCTTTCACCAACAGCCACAGCCTCTTACAATTATTGGCTCATATTTCATAGAAAGCTGCAGGAAAGGTTTCATCAGTTTTATGACTTAAAGATGGAGATGAAGAGTCTTACAGTTAAAAGAGGCTGTGTTACAGTCAGGTTAAATGCAGGTGATTCATAAAGGCATGTAATAATGCACCCACTCCTCTCTCTGTGGTGTTTTTGTTTCAGTATGTGGTACGTGGCCTTTGCTCATGAGTCATGTGTGCAGGGTTTCCTTTCAATTCACTGTGTATGTGAGGACAGAAGGCCCTGCAAAAGAAGCTCAGATTAATATTCACAGGGAACTCATTCTGTTTAATGACTCAAAGTATGTCAGGCAGTTATGATAATCCATAAGCATGTATTATGTATGAACCAGTACTGTAAATACTACAGACATTATCTCACAGTCAGCAGGTTCAGAAGTTCAAGTATTCGCCTGGGCTTATGAAAATTTCCTGATCATTCCAAAGTGCAAAATCTGCAAACTGTTAAGAGAATATCATAAAACTTCAATATGAATTGAAGAATAATCCGGTACATTACAACTAGGATCTTAATTTTGGCTCTTATTTCAGACTGTGTCTTGTATTTAGAAGGTTACTGACTAAAATATAGGAACTTAGAGTATTTAGAAGAGATGCTGAAAGCAAGTGGTGAAATTATAACCCAAACTGTTAGTTGTAAACACATGAATACATCATAGTTAATACACAACTTCCTAGTTCAAACACATCTGGTTCTACCATTGACATATATGGAGATGGACAACATTATAGCAAAAGTGAGGCCAGAGCATCTCAATCACCCCCTGGTGGCTGGCTGCAGTATAGGTCATAAATCCTTCCCCATGTTAGTAGATAGGACATGGGCCAAACTAAAACATCAAAGTACATGACAAATACGTTTTTCTCAAACATAGACTCTGTGAGTTTAGGTAGGCTACTTCTTATCAGTGGTGAACTCAGGCTGTCTGAAGGCAGGCGTGCAAAAATAAAACATCTGATTTCATTTGACTGTAGCAGTTTTTGCCAGTTAACTGCCAAACTCATAAACTGCACGCTGAGGATTTACTAAAGAACACCTCTGCCTTTACTTCAGCTTTTTTATGAACTACACCCAATTCCAAAAAAATGGGAATGTTGTATAAAATGTAAATAAATCATTGATGTCACTACTTATTTCAGCAAGACAATGCCAAGACACATCTGCACATGTTAGAGCAGCATGGCTTCACTGTTAAAGACTTCAAGTACTAGACTGCCTCCTCGAATTCAGAATGAGTATATATTTTCAAAAAACAATAAATTTAATCAGTTTGAACATTAAATACCTTGTCTCTGAGTTGGGGTTGTAAAACACTGTCATCATCAACTATGTGAAGTTGTTGCTGGACTTAGATTAGACTCCACTTTACCAAAAAAAATTAGAACCAGTAACTTAGTGTCATGAATGAAGATAGCATTCATTGAAATATGAACTGTAGCAGCGAGTAATGTTATACAGTAACTACAGATGCACCTTTTAGCCCCGTGTTTAGTCAACTATCAGGTAATAACCCTGCAACCTCTGGCATAACAATGCTGAATTAGATGTCAGCCCACTTTTGCATTTTGCTTGGCTGCTACTACTAATGTTAAAACCTCTACAACCTGCCGCAACTGGAAACAGCTACATCATGGCCTTTTCAGACAGGGGGCTACTGATGTGCCTCGCAATTAATTTTCAGTGAGAGGCACGTAGGCGTTACACTAGATGAGCAGTATGGAGACATTTTTTGGGGTTTTTTTGTTTGAAAATTGGTCACCATTCACTTAAATTTTTTCGGAGATTCTGCAGCGCTGTTTTCCTGTAAAATTCCAGCAGTGTTTTGTGGCCTGCTGTGTCTGTGTCTTCTGGACTTGTTGAAATGTTTCTCTGGGTTTGTTGTCCCTATTGTTGATCCTGAAGGAGAACACCACTTTTCATGTTGTGCTGACATGTGAAAACACTGACCCCTCATGACTGAGCTGAAAGTCCACCTAAATAATTGGTAAAGTCCTCGGTTCATGCCACCACAGCATCCTCTGACCCCGTCCCTCTCCACCTCTGGACAGTCTATTACTCACCTCTCCACCAGCACACAGTCAGTCCCATGGCTGACAGGCCTCAGGGCCCCAGATCACAACCTCTGTCTAATTTATGCCTGACTGTGCCGCGAGGCCACGTGCCTGTTCATGTTGTTTATGTGGTAGCTGCTGACAGGGCATTAGAGGTTTGACACTTAACTCTGAGTTTTACTGAACTCTGAGGTCCTGCATGGTGCAAAAAAAAAAACTGTTTTGAGTATCTTCCAAGACAAAAAGTGAAGGCTAGGTCTATAATTTTGAGGTTCAAGCTGAGGCTTCAGGATGGTTACGAGCTGCATGGAGAGACAAATTGAGGCGACGTTACTGACATTAATTAGTGAGCGAGGTGAGGATCTGGAGCATTTTATAACATTTCAAAGTTCCAGGTTTGGAGAAATGCAGTGAGACACTGTCACAAGCTACTGTAACTAATGGATGCTAGTTCTTCATGAGGCACATATCCAAACTGTCACCCTCTCACACTCACTGTTTTATGTCTAAATATGACTCCCGGGCCCTTTACTTTCTCTCCTTTTCTCTCACATTCTGTCTTTTCAAGAGCCATAATTACCCACGACAGCTGCTGGAAAACTTGGAAGATAATTTAGAGAAAAAAACCCAAACAAACTCAGTTTTGACATAATTATGTCTGTACAGAGAGCGACTCAGACCCCCTTTGAGAGTCACTTTCTACACTTACTGCTCTTGTAAACAAGTTGTTTCTGAGAGCGCTCTGTGGAGGATTTAGGCATTTTGTTGCAACATTTAGGAAGAAATATCATGGGGCGAAAAGAAAATAGGTGAAACATCAACTTTTCAACGCATGATGTCAAAGTGGAGGATGGAGACTTAAAGGACTAGTTTAGATAATAGAACTGGGGATGTATGAGGTACTTCTCGATAGTCAGTGTCTTATACCAGTCTGCATGCCCCCAGTTTTGAGAAACAGAGAGGGGCACTAGTGTGGAAGTCAAAAAGTCCACCTAAGAAAAAAAATCAATGCTATAATTAGAATATTTTCACCACTTTAATTTGCCATCAGACAGCCTTTTCTGACAAGAAACTGTTGTTATGAGTCAAATATCACTCTCTCCAAGCAACCACACTCCCTTAGCAAAAAGAGTATTTATACCTTGAAGAACACAGGAGTTGCTGGTCAACCGCTGCTTCAGTCTGTTAGTTTGTTTGTCTTCAACACCCGTTATGTGCAAGATAAAATTACAGATTTACCTGTGGAATTTGGTTAATTTGGAGTGAGTGTTATTTAGCTTGTATAATGGTGGTGTCCCATCGGAAAAGACGTTTGACAGCAAAGTAAAATAGTAAAAATGCTCTAATATAGAATACACTTAAACTGATATTGATTTTTTTTTTTTGGGGTGGGACTTTTTAAAGTGGCTAAAATACTTTTTAGCTGGCGTCTACTGTAGGTAATACACTGACTATCCATAAGAAGCCTACTTAATACAACCCCTGTTCAAATAATGTAAACTATCCCTTTAAGAGCAAAGAAATGGATGTCAAATCAGGTCAAGTCGATCTCATTTATATAGCCCAATATCACAAAGCACAAATTTGCCTCAAGGGGCTCACAATCTGTACAGCATATGACATCCTCTATCCTTACACTGTTGAGTCAGATAAGGGAAAAAATGCATCCAAAAAAAACCCTTTAACTAGAAAAACAATGAAAACAAATAGCAATGCAAAGACAATCACTGCAGTGTATTACTTCGTAAGCTTTCTAACTCCTACAAGTGAAACATTGAGCTGGTGGTGACTACGAAGATCCATCACTACTCTCAATTTAGCACTGAGTCAAGCGCCACCCTCTGTCCTTACACACATGTATAAAGACTGATGATATTTTCATAACCCGGTTATGGTGAGGTAATAGGCTATAAAGGAAGGCCTCCACCAACAGCTGCAGTGAGGATGACATTGGCCCCAGACCCTGGGATCTCAAATGGACTGCACCCTTTTCCTCACACCTCAGCCCTGAAATCCATTTTATTCACACAAAAATGACAGAACAGGAACGGAATAAAAAAAAAAAAAGAAAGAAAAGTGCCATTCTGAATCCAGCAAACTGTCAGTACTGGGACTTAAAGAGTTGGGTTGTCAGGATAAAATATCTATGATTTGCCACCAGTGTTTTAGGTTTAGTTACCTGCTCATGATTTATAATTTGAAATGTGCAATGTCAAAAGCTGGCAATTAAAAAAGACGGAAAGAAGGTGTGGTGTTTTAGAAAATTTGTTTTAATTTCCTCTTCAATACCACAGTACTTTCCAAAAAAACTTGGAAAACAGCAGTGATGACAGAAAGATTAAATAGTTCGGCTTCCCTGAAAAGTGCACAGATTAATTATTTATTAGACTTGTAAATGACTGAACTGGAAAAACAGCCAGAACAATTAGCCAATAATAAACCCATGATTAAATCTGACAAACAGCTTAATGACACAGTAAAGAGTCTGAGATAATAAATAACAAGAACGCTCAGGAAATCCTGCTTTAGTCTCGAGTCAGTCATCTAAATATACATTACTCACCGGCGACGTTACAATCAGCCATCATGCATAAAATAAACACAGTTTACAATCTTTATTTTCAAAAGTAAATGGAAACAATTAACTTGAAGCTTCAGTGGCCAGAGGTTCTGCCAACATCTGTATGTTGTCGCAGCTGTCTACATGAAACATGATGAGCACCTTTGCGTGTTTATGTGAGTCTGGAAGAGGAGGGGGATGGGTTGGAGTTGGTTTCTCTTAACGGGTATAAAAATAAAACATTATCAGCTTTTGCCAGTTTAGTCAGATTCCACTTGGGACAGTTGGGCGTGTAAGAGAATTACCACCTAGTGGTTGTATGCCTCTGCCACCCAGTCAGGTTACAGTTTACATCAATATCTGTCCAGACACATAATATATGTAGTGAAGACTTAGTACCAGGGACTGATGGAGAGCTTTTAGTGTTTTTGTAGACATTATGATGTCACAGTGAGGTTGACCCTTGACCTTTTGGATATAAAATGTCATCACATCATCATTTTATTTTTTTCATCATCATTTCATACCTTTGTGTAAAATGTTGTCATAATTAGCATATGAATTCCCCGAGTCAAAATAGACATTTGTGCCAAATTTGAGCAAGTTTCATCAAAGTGTTCTTGAGATATGTCATTCACAACAGCCAAATGTATGGACAGATGGACGCATGGGCGGACAGAAAGACAAAAACATAATGCCACCGTCTGTTTTAAGTCTCTTGCCGATGCAGAGACATGAAAAGTAAGATTGTGGCAAGTTGACAGTGAACAACAGCTGAACGTTTACTCGGCATGCCTACTGTGTACCTGTAGAGCTTTCTGTTCTCACATGGCAGTTCACAGTGGCAGATACCCACTGAAATTTCACAATGGGGACTTGATGTCATACACCAGTGTGACAACAACAGCAACTTTTCGTTTCTGGCAGCTGGCTGTAGTATTTTTCTGGCTGAAATGATAACTGTCACGGAAGATATAATTAGCTGTTGCTAGCTAGCTAATTATGCTAATGGTGGCTCAGCAGTTTGGTTGAAAACACTGTCTTCACCTGACTTTCATCAGAGTGGTCTTAAATATGTCTTAAGCCTATTAATGGTGACCTATGAGCCATCATAACTCTCAGCTTGCCTTTATGTGTCACTAATGAGCAGTGACAAAACACCAGAATCTGACAAGTTGGTAATGAGACCAGCCTGGATCAGACTGGTATTTAATTCTAATGTAACCCTGTTTAGTTGTTTAGCTTACTTGTTGTAATTTCAAATTGTATGTTTTATTGTTTGAAGAATAAAGGCTTTCAAGACGAGGTCTAAGCAAATGTAACACTATGACATAATGTATGCACTATGCTACCCTGTTAACGTTACCCTGTTAACTTTGGGTAGTAAGTTAGTCTGCTGGACAGATGACAAAATAGTTTAATCCATTCATTACACTTTTCGTGAGGTTATAAAAGAAAGACGCCATCTTTTCAAAACTCTGGTTTTGAAAATGCTGGTTGTACTACACTAACATTGTAATCTATCACTTTTTAATATGACCTACATAAGACCATCAGTGAAAAGACTACAAAGTTATTCAAAATGTCAGATTCTCCTTGAAATCAGATGAAATGAGGCCATGTTTACATTTTCCCAGGCAGTTACAGTAAATATAGTATTTTAGCCAGTGAAAAAGAAGCAGGACAAGATTTTTATTTAGGTAATTTTATTTTTGCTGTTATTTTATGTTGTAGTTATGGTGGAAGCAGTGCTGCTTTTGTCAGTAGGGGCCTCAAAAAACAACAACTTCCTTGTAGTAGATTGAAATAATTGGTGTCATCAATATTGATGTAGAAAATAAGTCTCCTTTTTGGACACTATATAAATGGTCTTCTGTTTGAAGTCTGACAGATACTCTTGGTGACAATTTACAAATTGTGGTCCACTGTGGACCACAGTGGTGTGTTTGTTTTGCTTTGCCATTCCTCTCATTGTGTAACTGCGGCAGTTGTGGTAGGAATAGGGGTCCTTGGGGACAGTCGGGGCCGTCATCCCAGACCAGAAGGGAACAGGTGGCTATTCCTGTAACCAGGCCTTTCCCTAATATCAGTGCGTCGAGTGAGCGTGGTGTTAACACTTTTACAGCTCCCCCGGGCAACTTAAGCCCCATGGCAGGCCTGTGTAAAAGCCTGTGGTGACAGGTCACCTTGGCAGAAAGTGGCACTGTCTGCCTCGGCATTCTGCCAGGTCACACGGGTCAAATATGTGGACAGACATGCACTCTCAACATCAAGATGCTGCTGGAGAGAAACACACAAACAGGTGGTGTGTGTCTAGTTACTCTTACATTACATTAGTGTCAAAATTACAATATTATTAACTTAAAAAAACTGTTGGGAGGTACCGTGTTCAGTTTACCATTAGGCCTATAATAAAGGGAACTCACCCATTTTAGGAAATTACATTTATATAAGTCTGGAGTTGGAGTCTGCATGTCACTGCCATTAAAGACTTAACATTAACCAACTCATTCTTGATGATTCCTATCACGATGTCTCAAGTCAAACCTTATTTAAATATTTAATAATACATCATCCTCTCATGCAAGGACTGTACATATTGATTATCCTTTGTTTACACTAAGTATTTGGCAGCTGGATGCTTGGCTCGGAGAGTAACAGATTACATATAATGGAGTTAATTAATTAGGATAAAAAAGGTAACTATATTCATTACAGTTACAGATATAATCTGATTACAGATACATTTAGTACAAATAAGGCCAGCAGAGCATGTCTCTGGGCCAGCTGAGGATGACTCTGCGCCCCATGGACAGACAGCAGCCTGAGGGGGACTCTAGGTTGCCTAAGGATAATTCTGAGGCCCATGGACAAGTGAACACCTGAGGGTGACTCTGGGTCCCATAGATGGTCCCATGGACAGGTGGCTGCCTGAGGATGATTCTGGGCTCCATGGACAGCCGGCTTCCTGAGAGTGACTCTGGGCAACCTGAGGATGATGGGGCACCCCCTGAGAGTGACTCTGGGCCGTCTGAGGATGACTCTGCGCCCCATGGACAGGCGGTCCCCTGAGGATTGCTCTGGGCCCTGTGGACAGGCAGTTAAAATTGGCAAAAACTTTCCTGATGTCTGTTTTAAATCAGTAGAAAAGAATTTATTCTCAAAGTAATTGTTCTATCAAGTGACAGCACAAAATGAGGACAGTGTCTCTCCAGTATGAATCATTATGATTTCCTTGAAATAAGCTACACATAAATCAGTCAAAATGATCACATAATTCCTTAACTTCATTTTACAACACTAACCCAACTTAAAAGCTTGACCTCAGCCTAACAGAGTTAGGTAAGGTAAATTTCAGTTCATCTTCTATACTTAAGCCAAATAAACGCATCACCCTAAGGTGACAGATGTATGTCCTTCATCATGGGGGTTGCATCATGTGAGACATTAAAAGCATTACAGACTTCTAATTACCGTTGTCTATACCATTAATCCAATAACCTTTCAGTTCATCAGGACTGTGTTCTGTGTTGCTTTCATAAGATAAAGCAATCACTGATTTATGTATCAGCTTAATAAAGAAAGGCTAAAATTTCACAGGGGAACACCATTAAGGACAAGTTGATGGTCAGGACATCCCAGTTAATGTTACAGGTCCAGGAACTTGCCTGCAGTGATTTATATGAGCTGTCTGCTGACATTACAACACTCTACTGGCTAAGCTCAACAGGCTGGCCTGGATTAGTATGTTAAGTGCTTCATTTGTTCTACCGAGAAAGCTGAGCCTGGCTTGATCAAAGAAAGATACTGCAGTGTGCAGATGAGGTACTCTGCCAACAAGAGAAAAGGGCTGTCAGCAAACAGGAAGTGGACAAATTTACAACATAATGCATTTCCTAAAAACGGTGTTGTTCTACCGTTTTGTATTGCAGGGGGAAATGAATGTATTCACGTCTTATACAAATGTTTCTTTATATGGTGGCTTGGCTCTTCGAATGGCAATGCTAAGTCAGTCCCACAATTCAATCCTGAGTGAAACAACTATTGGAAGGACTGTGGATCAATGAAATGAGGCACAGACATTTGTGCCCCCTCAGGATGAACAACTTAAGTGACTTTAGTGAATCCCAGACTTTTTGTCTGGCTCCATCATCAGGTCAACATTTACATTCCTCCAGCACTGTGGTTTAAGGCCTAGCAAATATTAGCATTTCAACATACTAAACTATATGCTGAACAAGGTAAATGTTTCACCTGATAAACACCAGCATGTTAGCATTGTAAGCATGGCAGCCTTGCTAATATTAGCAATTAGCTCAAAGCACTGCTGTGCTTAAGTACAGCCTCACTGAACTGCTAGCATGGCTGTAGACTTTTAGGGCCCTATCTTCCACCTGGTGCATGGAGCAGTGCAGCTGTCATTGCTATTTTCTGGACAATGTAGTTGTCATTTCCACACTCACATTGTATAGGTAACAAATGTACTTGTGCCCATCTGTGTGCCCATGGGTGAGTTTGTCTTAAAATGAGGTGGGGTCAAGCGCATTGTTGGTGTATTGCTATCTTGAGGCATCAGAAAGCCATTGACCAGCAACAACCTGGTCTAAAGTCAGTAGCACAGTATTATCCTACTACATAAAAGTGCACATTATTCAGCTAACTTACACCTAGGCAGGTCCACAGCATGTGTACACTCTTCTAGAGCACCACAGTTAACCCACTTGCCATAAAAATTTACATTCTGATTAATAATGTATGGGTTGCAGGTGGAAGAAATAGGGTGAAATGTTAATAGAGATGGTGCACACATTTACCCACAAGGCACACCAGTCTAACTTAAAAGAGTGACAGTGTTTGGAGTAAAGCAGCCATCCTGATGAAACCTGACTTCCATCAGAACTGCCAAGTTTCCTCTGTCCTGTCAAACATTAAGGATATTTGGAGCAGTTGCATTACTGCACACAAGGAAACATTTGAAATGACTGAAAGCAGCCTCTCTAATCATCAAATCATCTTTTAAGTATTAAGCAGTGCAAGCTTTCCTGGTGATCCCTTCAGTGTATGTTGTATGGATGTATGGGTGTTTTATTTAATGATTTACTTCAATGATAGGAAGGCTGTTGTCAGTCATTTAATGTAGTGTCGTGTCACAGCAATCATGCTGCTGTGCTACATGCATAAATACATGCTTCACCCTATTTCATCCACCTGCAACTCCTCTGCTTATTAATCAGAATGTTTATTTTTATGACCTGACCCACCCAACCAGCAGATTAACCACAAGGCCTGCATCACTCCAGGTGGCTTCTTCAAATTGCCAAATCCATCATTTAAATAGCAATGCACCAGAGGGAGGCACCCCTGGCTCTTAAAGGGAATGGGAGATGACATTCTGATTGGTTTAGTTTGTGTTACACCCAAAACACACCAATTAATAACTAAGAGAGTAAATACAACCCCTGACCATGTGCTACAGTTCAGGGCCTTTAGTCTTGTTCTTATGCAAGTTACTTTTTTGGAAAATTAATTTAACAACAACTGAAGTTTACGTGAAGCACAATTTGAAGGTACATTAATTCTGCATGTCTCATGTCAATAAATAGGATATTAAAAGAATTTTACTCCTCATTTGGTTTACATTTGGTCTTGATTACTGACAGCTAATAAGTCCTGTACACTCTGGTACAGCAGTGACACAGCAGCTTTTTGAGAAATTAGTCAGTCAATCAAAATTATGAGCAATATCGGCCTGCCAAAGAGATATATTATACATCAATGGGGTGAATTGCTCTTTCATAGGTTCAACAAATGTGTATTGTCTCCAAACAAATTCCATCATCTAACACAATACGGAGTTTCACAGAACCATCAAAGCAACAATTACAGGGAACAAAATGGTACAATGCAGCTATTGAGACTGGTTACATAAAGCTGCAGGCTCGCGGCCAAGCTGTCCAAATCAGTTACCTCTGTTACCTGCACAGTGATATTAAAAATTTGAAAGTCTTGGCCTGAACAAAAAGGCAAAATGACAAATTAGTTAACTTTAGAACCTTTTATAAATATAGGACTTATAGGTGCCTTGTTTGGATTTTTTCTTACACAAATTTACAGAAGGTCGATCATTTTATCCCACAAGAGCCTTTGCTCCCTCTTCCTATATATCCCTGACCCCCACCTCAAGACGGAGAGGACATAAATCTCACCCCTGAAGAGATTACACACTATTAAAGGCATATGATCCAGGTTGGATGGAAAGCAGAGCTGTGGAGGGGAGGGGGGTACAGGAAAGACTCCAGCTTGCCTGGAGTGACTCTGGCTGACACACTGGCCCTGTTCTGTGCCTCCTTCTCAGTCCTACAAGCAGGTTTATTACTGGAGTCCTGTCAGTATATTTGATCGCTGATGGACAAAATACAATTTAGTGTTGTATTTCAAATTTAAGGCAGGTGTCGCAGTGACACACACAGTCAAACAGGACTGGACATGAGAAACATTTTTGTGCTCTCGGATGTCCACGCATCATGTTAGACATGCGATACGTCATTGTGCCATCTGCTAAAGCACCAACACAGTGACAGATTAACACAGCTGTGACCATGACTGTCATTAGAGAACAGATGAATGGACTGATAGCTGGAATATTTAAAGTTACAGTAACAAACAGCCATCAACACAATAATAAGGACCAGTGTGTAGGATTTAATCAATGAGGTTTCAGATTGCAACCAACTCAATACCCCTCCCCTTCCAAGCATGTAGAACCAAAGTAGCCACAGAAGTCCCAAAAAAAGGCCATATCTAGAGCCAGTGTTTGGTTTGTCCATTCTGGGCTACGGTGGTGCAACACAGCAAACTCCATTTTTGCATATTTCTACTCTATGTCTCTGATTCTCATTTTCAGGTGAGTATACACAAAAGAAAACATACTTATGAATACTATATTCAATTTCTGCCAAACGATGGTATGCTAATGATGTCAGAGTGGACAGAGTCACTGCTGTTACACCCACTGAGTGGCAAAAAGACTATTGAGTGGCAGTGTTTGCATTCAGCTTGAATGCTACAAAAACACAAATATTGCATCTAAAATGGGAAAGCACTGTTGTGTGATTGACTGAACAAATATGTTAAACAAGAAATTGCTGCGATATTTTTACAGACTGCCAAAAGCTAAAGAAAAAATGGATCAAATGGATCACTGCAATTCACAGAAACAATTGGAAAAGGAAACCCAATACCTGGCCACATGTTAACGTTCATGAACCATGTAAGTCGTAAGATTTACTGTTGAGTTTTGCCTTTAATTTAAGCAGATAATAGTTTGTTTTCTTCCTGGTTTCACAGTTTCCCCTTCTAAAGTCAGCTAAGTTGCAGGATGTTTTGCCCCTCAGTCCAATTAAGGGGGCATGTCCCATTGGGAAAGTGACATCAATGCATACCCTCTATAGATCCCCTTACAGCTTACACACTGGACCTTTACTGAGAAACAGTGTCAGAATAAACCCTCTATTTCTTTCTCTGTGATAAAGAGCAGCTAGCTACAGTCTTACAACCACCCACCTTGTCAACTTGTGTATTTCTCTACTTTCACCTGTTGATCTGTAGCCAACAGAAAACCTGTCTGCCTCAGAACTAAGTTATCCATCCCCATGGTGGTGAGGAGAGATGCGCCAGGGCTTCCATCCCAGTGGATGATGTCATGAACAGACTCTCGGGTGAGATAACATGTTAACTGCACTGGCTAGCTAACAAGCAGCACAAAGTTCACTTAGTTGTCTGTGCAGATAAGTAGCTGGTGCTAAAAAAAAACATTCCTCTCTCTGGGTATAACATTAACATAATGTTTTCCTTGCATGCCTCTGTGACATGTAACATTACACAGCCAGTCACCAGCTTTATTAGATCTTGGTACATGCATGCTGTATGCTTTATGGCTTACTGACACTGATGAGATTTAGTCCTTAGGTCTTTGGTACCAAAAGACAAGATGTTTCAAAAGTCGATAGGACTGAGGTACTTTGGTCAACGCCATAAAAGTATTGTAGTTCTGTACCCAACTGTACAAGTGACTGTGAAACTGAAATCATCCTTCAGCCTGTTACACTGACAAACACCAGGAGTAACACACTGATTTATATTTAATATTTGCATTAGTGATGCTGAAATTTAAACAGTGTTTTACCTGTGTAGTAGATCGACTGTGCATGGGGTAAGAAGGATACACAACGACCAAAAACTTAGGCACAAACTCAGGAGCTACATGCACAGCTGTTGCAAGTTGAGATGTAAACTGTTTTGGAGTACAATTAATTTGCTTTCTTTTAGCTTTTGGGGGCATTTGATGATTGGTCAAATTTTGTGACCCCTAATCCCCCACGGCAAGTACACTTGACATAGACTGTGGCAGAAAAATAGCTTTCTCGTCACCAGGCACAACCACTCTCATACAACCTGCAGCCACTTGCACTCTCAACATGGAAGCCTTGTGGGGAAATTACTCTGAATGCACTCTGATGAGCTGACATCTGGGTGAAAAATACTGAGTGGTTCTGATGAGTCCCTGTTGTCTAATTTTTGATGGTCACAATCAGCATTAATGCAAAGTACTGATGATCACTGAGCTGCTGTCCTTCAGAAGAGCACTATGAATGACAAAGCTGTATTTTTAACTGTTTATTGTATCTTTGCATGTCAAGAAAACAATAAGCCCAATGCTCTGTTCAAAGTAAGTCACACCTCCTCATATAGCAGACAATCAAAAGTAAGTATATAATAATAAAAAACATACAATGAGGTTTTCAACACTTAAAAATCATTATCATTTTTTTTCATTACTAACTGATGAGGTGTCACACAACTGATCATTTTAGAGCACAAGGTTGTAATACAAGATTCAATTGTAGTTCCTTTTTTTGCTACTCAGAAAAATAATGATTCACAAAAAATATAAATAGAAATAAAAATAAAAAGACTATTTTGCAGGTGGAGTGCAGAGGAGAAATTAAGGAGTCTCATGGCCTGAGGGAAGGACACAGCAGCGGATACTTCTGCATCTCTTGCCAGGTATTGTGCACGCTATGGACACTACTTCATGTGAATTTTTGAGGGCAGAAATTTAACATTCAGAAATAGGACACTAAAACAAATTGGTGGAGGATAAATATAACACATATAGTGCACTGTATTTACCCTCCATAAGTAATAATAAATAGGGAGTAATTTTGAACACAGTGATGAATGTGTGCAGGCTTACCAAGTTTCTTGACAATACATCCAATAATTGTGGAGACATCAACCTCATGGTGGCTCTGGAGGAAAAGCAAGCGATCACCAAAAGTCAGTACGATTGGGAGAATGACAGTATATAGACAGTTTATAGCACAAGAGTAGTGTATTAGACTGACATTCCATGGCACATGCTTGACTGGCAAGAGGAAAATTTAGATATATTTATTAAGAGTTATAAATTATTAGATTAGAACATAGGCCTAATCTATTTTAGATTTAAAAATTACTATATATTTTTTTTTAAACTAGGAAGCGTTATGCAAAAAAAAAAAAGAAAGACACAACAAAGAAGAACATGTTTTAATATCATTAACATTTAAATGAATGAATCTGAAAACGTTTCATGGACCCCCTGGCAGAGTGCCAAGGGCCCCTGGGGTTCCCCAGACCCCTATTTGAGAACCCCTGCCAATCCATCCAATTGTTGTAGAGATATTTCAGTCTGAACCAACCGATGAACTGACATTATAGTCACTTGAGCCACTGACAAGTGTTCTGTTCGGCTGACTGAGAGGAGTCAGAGGTGACATCTGGGGATGATAATCTCTGTCTGATCTTTCAACCTCTGGGATGTCCTGAAATCCATCCTGACGTTAACCGTTTCATCTTAAGGATATTTAGACTAAATACAGACTGACACATACACATTTCAAAAAAATCCCATAATTCCTTTTTTGATGATACCCATAGAAACAGTATATAACACAAGTCTACTGTTGTCTAAATAACCTCAGCTTTAAATAAAAATTAACACATGCCGTGTGTTTGTGGTTACTAAACACACTCTGACACTCTGTGAGTCACTTCCTTTCTGACAGTTGAACAAAAGCCGCTCTGTTTGAAACAAAACATCAGAATGTGCAAGAGGCCCCAGACTTCACTTGGCTTCTCCCCAAGCTCTCCAATGGCTCATCAAAGTGAGAATAAGGAAGGAACTCCGCTGTGGTTTCATGGCAAGCTCAAACATGGGCTCAGCCTTTGAGAAGATGTTTGAAAGATTGCCATCTTTTTCTCTTTTTTTCCGCTTAGGATTTAAAGTGTGAACACTAGAGAAAGAAACTTATCAGCAGTGCTATTAAAAAGTGTTTGAAAATCACGTCTTTTGAGTTTGTACAAGATGAGGACGATATGATACAAGTGGACATCTTGTGAAAAATATATCAGTTATCTACGCTCAGGACCATCTCTGTCTAAAATAAGAACGTTCACACTACATCTGCACTCTTAGTAATAAGGGTGCGAACTGGAACCATAAAGGGTTCTTTGGCTTGTCCCTATCTGAGAACCCCTTTTGGTTCCTGGTAAAAACTTTTATACTCTAGCATGGAACCTGAGAGTGGCTTCTCACAAAATAGAAAGTTTCCCTTGGGAGCCAAAGTTGGCATGTCGTATTCTACAAGTTGTCGTCCAATGTACAACGCCAACCAGGGGTGTACCATATCGAATCTTTCACAATATATCATTATAATTTGTGTTTTTTTTTAAATTTTTTTTTTACAAAAAATCAAATGTACAACAAACCACAGTAGTATGCAATAAGTGCAAGAACACTGTTACTGCAAAAGACGGCAATAAAACTAAATCTAATTTCACGTCAACAGAAGTTCCCAGTTGAGTATGAGGACTGACAAAAGTCCTGTGAGGAGAGCTGAGCAGGTACTGTGAGTTCTAAACCAAAAATATTTTTCAGTATTTTGTTATATCATCAAGAATATTGTGATCACAGAATACACAAATATATAGTGAAATTATATTAGGGCCTATTGGCCACCCCTATTACCCTCTGCTGATGACATCCTTGATTACAATGGTTCCACTCAAAACTGGTCAAAGTTATGGGCATAACAATACATCAACCGGGATCGATATATTGATTCAATGTTAGATGATCAATTATTATTGATGCAAAGTGAAAATACTGATCTATATCGTCAGCTTTAAGATATGCTTTATTTTGAAATTCCCATGGCGTGTCTCCGTCACAAATGCCTGGAAGAGTTCAGTCATAAAATTGTTGAATTACCTTTGAGTTGCTTTGTGTTAGTTGACATAAATTTAACCGATTGCGTTAAACAGATACATGATGTCGTTTGATATCGATCGCAGACCTTTAAGTTGAATTTATTCTAAACTGTATCTTCAATCTGTAAATATTGTATCATCATCCAAAGAATATTTCTAATATCATAGAATGATGATACTTATGATTTACACAACTGGGCTGGTTCACTAGATAGCACCAAGGTTTCAAGGGTTTTTAATAGAACCAGTTCAATAACCAGAGATAATTGGGTGGAAGAGGGCCCAATGAGAGGTTCTACAGAGAACCCTTTTACATTATTATGGTTCCACCTAGAACCCTCTTTGGGAGTTCTTTCCAAAACTTTTCCACTTTTTGACAAGAACCAACAAGAACCCACCTGGGGTTTTCTACCGAGAACAGTTTTATATTCCAAGGTTTTTATTTAGAACATACCCCAGGGGTTAAAGTGAGAAACCTTTTCTAGTATGGTACCAAAACAAACCCTTAATGAAAGAGTTCCTGAAGGACTGTTGAAATCCTTGAAGGATTGTTGAAAACCCTCAAGAACTTCCAAAAAGGGTTCTTAATGGAACCCTGGTCTTACACAAAACTGCTGACAAATCCTTTCTTAAAAAACAGGTTCTTCAGAACAGTTCTGTGTAGAATCCAAGCCCCTCAGGAAGAACCTTTCTGGAACCCTTATTTCTACAAGTGTGGAGTTAATACCGCTTGGCAAAAGAGCGCTCTTACAACAGGCTGCCTAACACCCAAGGGTGGAGCTGATGAATCAAGACACGCTTGTTAATGTATCTGTCCCTGGGTGGGTGGGAGGCAGGCGTCGAGCCAGTCAAAGAAGCGGGAAGGCAGGCCAAGGTTCCTGGATGGCAACATGACAGACAGGAGGGGAGGAATGGCTGGACGAGGTGCCTGGGAACCTTGCTCCAAGAGGATGACAGCTCTATAAGTCAGTCCCTGATAAAGCAGTCAGGAGTGACAATCTCTGGGCCCCAGCCAACGCAGCGTCCGTCCTGCTCAGATAAAGTCAGACAGGCCATCCATCAGTCCGGAGACAGAGAGCTGGACCCATGCTCTCCCGCCTCAATGGAAACGACTCAATGACCAGCCGCCGCTGGAATGCAAAAGCGCCTCTTGCTCTCGAGAAGCAGCGGTGGGAGGAACAAAGATGGCTGTGAACCCTCTCCAGAGGAATCACGCATAGAGATTAGTGGGAGTGTGTGACGCGTAGCCTGTTAAGAGGTGGAGGTGCCACGTCTCTGGGTGAAAGGGTGGAGACGGTGCTTGACAATAGCAAGGACACCACACGTCTCTGGCTGAGTGGACCACCACGGCTGCAGACAGCAGGCCAACACTGGAGAACCTTCATACCATAATGGGAAAGCAATAAGCCATGGAAAACTGCAAATGTCACACAATACATTCCACACGTCAAGCCCGCACAAAGGCAGACAAAGCCAGTGTCACGAGGAAATGAAAGAAAATACCATTTCTAAGTCTCTTTTAAAAAGGATGCGTGGATACAACATGCAACAACATTTCAGAGCGAAACGGAGATGTGATTTCAGATAAAACCACAGGATTGGACACACAGAAAAACTACTTTAAATTGCCAAGAATCTTGTGAATACAGAACACTGTAAATGTAATTATACAGTGCAAACACCTTTACCTGGAAATGTCTCTTCACTACCTCCTCCACATGGACAACCTCCTCTGTCTGTGCAGCTGTGTGTCACTGTCTCAAGCCAGGAACTTGTCTCTGTGTTGCTCTAAAGGAAATATAACCAATTTCACAAGAACAAACAATAATTATCCTCTCCTGTTTACTCAGAATTAGCCTGTTGGAGTTGCTTGTGACAGGCGTGGAGCAGGATGTCTGCATTGATTAGGGACAGGGCTAAGTATGGTTAGAATCTCTTGGAAGATATTATTAATATTTTCCAAGCGTAGAAATTAATTTACATGCATAATATACAAAAAACAATGTTATGTGTGGAGTGGAACCCTTCCCATAAATGAGCTCATTGGTTGCCTCAGTGTTTAGTGCATCTGGTTAATGTTTCTGATAACTTAGAAAGCTGGAAGTGTGTGACTATTGAAATGGTCCTGTCACTGGAATGTGGCTATGTCACTGAGTCTGTTATTGAAGAATGATATTAAACAATTTTCATACATATTCAAACATATTTAAGACATTTCAACATTTTTTGAAAAGAACTTTTTTGATGAGAATTAGATGAGGAGATGGATACCACTCTCATGTTTGTATGTAAAACTAGCTTAGAATAAACTGTTTGCCTGAGCTTGTCAAATGTAGCCCACTAATTAATACTATATATATCCAGCACAGTAAATGTTGAATAGTTTGACATTTTGGGAATATATGTTAATAACTTTCTTGATGAGAATTAGATGAGAAGATAGATGTCTCATGTCTATCTAGTTAAAGCTAGCTAGCTAAATACAGAGCTACAGCCAGCAGCTGTTAGCTTAGCTTAGCTTTGGACTTAGCATAACAGCTGGAAGAAACACGTAGCCTGGCTCTGTCTAAAGGTAACATAGCTCATTGTTTCCTAAACCTAACCATGTAGTTTTGGTGCCTAAAGTATAACTGGACATAGCATATTTTTGATTGCTAACTTGACTACAAGTGTGACTAATACATAATTTTGAAATTGCTGAGTGTCGCAAAAAAAAGGAAAAATTATGTATTATTATTATGTACACAAAAATGTATAGATAAAATATTTGTGGCAATTTCACAAACTACTGTGAGACTGTGCTGTCTTGTTTACAAAATTCAAGTTGTGGTTGAAAGAGGGGGTTATTTGCAGGACTATTTGTCAGCCAGGCGCATTAACTTCCTCTTCCCTTTGTACTTGCACTTTGGTTTCAATATTTTCCTGAGATATAACTTGTTAATTAGTGAGCTTTAAAGTTACCTTTGGACAGAGTAAAGGCTCAGACTGATGTCTTCTGTCTGTACTCTGCAATCTTTTTAACTGTATTTCTAAAAGCTTATGGATGGACAAAATGGAGCAGTACCATTGGTAGGCGTAGGGGCAGTGAAACAGCCAATAGTTCAAACGAGACATGACCACAGGGCAAAGAGGTTTTTAAAATGATAAAGCCATGTTTGTTGTTGTCAGAAACTTTTGACTCTTATTCTTTGGGGCAACTTTTGACTCTGAACGGTGCCATCTAGTGGATGCAGGCTATTGCTTAACGTCCATGCCAACATAACGGATGCATGGAAGTATGTGGGCAGTGACGGTTACCTCGCTGGAAGCTTACATTAAGAGGGGCATAAATTAGCCTTAAGGCTGATGGTTATAACTTCATATTGAACAGTTATCAGAGTGGCAAGAAACTTCTAATTTAACTTCCAGTAAGAAACTGCATGAGTGTATTTCACAAAATGCTATTAACAGAGATTTCAGCAGTTCTACCAAAGTGTGAGAACTTTTCTGTGACATTTCAGCTAGTCTGACCTCTCCGTTAGAACTGACATCAAGGCTTTCTATTGCCTTGTGTATCCTAGGACACCAGGTTATTGTTTACCTCCAACCTCTACAAAGTGTCACCTTCAGAGGGGATTGTGCTCATTGTACCCTGGCACAATAACATTGAGTCGCACTCCACCAGAAATAGCAACATGCCCTCATTTCGGAGTCAAATGCCAACAGCAAGGAAACAGCATTCCTGTAAAACAATAGCATTCCAGTCCTGCTTCATCATGCTTCTTTACGGAAGGACTCTCGTCTCAACGACGTGCATATGCTGTGCCCTAATGTTGTTCTATAAGCAACCGTTAATCATGCTCTCAGAAATGCTTTTAACTTGGCAGCGGAGTGAGTGTGAAGGACACGCTAACTATGTCAAAGAATGTAATTCTTTCTTCGGCTCAGATTGCCATGCCTCATCTCCTTTCCTGTGTATCCAAACACTTTTCTTCATCAGATCGTGTTGAAACACTTCTTTAATTACACCATAACACATAGAGGTGGTTGGACTGGCAATCCTTCACACAAAACATGGCAACGGAATTAATGACTGGAAAGTTTGCTTTGGAAATGTCTCAACGACAACATGCTAAAGCAAAACTGCCACTTGGAAACCATTGCAGGCAAGTCAGTGAAATTAAAGTGGACAATCCATTAAACTCACACACACAGGATACGTTGTGGAAAACATGAACGTGTTGTAGGAAGGAAAAAGGACGTCATAGCGAAACTCAGTATCTAGCATGTATTGGTAAGACTTCACTGTTGTACGGCGCATTTTCCTGTGTTTCTCTCCACAGGCCACTTGTGGATGAAAAGGGTGTATGTTCAGGCAGGTGGTTGGACGTTGCCAAAATTTTTCCTGTTCTTATGACTGCGATGACTTAGGCTACAGCTGTTTCTCATCAGCGAAACTTCGGCCTTCTCACAGTTAATAACGGAGAGCAAACCCACAGGGGAAAACTGTGGCTTCTACTGTACGAGCAAGAGTAAATCATGTTGCTCAAGAGACAGTTCTGTGCAGGTTTCCCTCGTGTAATAAAAAAAAAATGAATGACAAGAAAATTCAAACAAATGTAGTCATGAGGATTAAACCAAAAGAAGAGCAGCAGATCATGGCCTGTCCCGCAAAATGACATCACATGCTGGAGGCCTCTTCACGAATCTCTTTTCATCTGGAGCTATGCTAACTTCATCACCGCTGCGCAGCAATGATGAATGCACGATCACCTTGTATCTGCTCTGACTCTGGGAAAGTTGCAGGAGGTGTCCTGGCAAAAGATCAGACCAAGGTAAAGGCTGTTCTTCCATCTGATTGGCCTCATGTTGTCTGCCAAGGCCGGCTACCTGCAGAGGAAAGGTTCTGCTGATATCAAAGGCAGGTTACCTGGTCTGAATCCAGCTGTCACCGGGTTTCCAGTCCATCTGGCCCGAGGGAACATCTGTCCCTCTCATTGAACTGGATCCAAAGTCTCATCAAGGCCTTATTTAGAGGAGAAGGGGCGGTGGGAACGATGTTTAACTCTTTCTGGCAGGCAGACTCATCACTCAGAGGAACACAAACATGCAAGTAAAATATTCTCTGTGCAAAAAAAAAAAAAAAAACTATACCTATAGGTTTGGGAATAAAATATAAATCTTACACACTGAAAATGACATTCAAAACTACATCAGCCATTGTTGCCACGCCAGAAAAACAGTAACAGATCAGTATCATGTTATAACATGAAAAGTTACACATAAAGATGTAACAAGCCGTACTTTGTATCAGATTAGACTGGAAATAATATGTTCTTTATTAGACAATATTAGAGCCCTTATTAGACTGTATTATCTCCTGTCTCGACCGCATCTGAGTCGTGCGTTTTCACACAACAGAAACACTTTAATTTTTTATCAGTGTAGCTGTCTGCATTAGCCCTGAAGCATTTATTTAGACTTCAAGCCTATTTTAATTTACTTTATTTTAATCCCACAGACCCTCCTTTGACTTCACCCAGAAGTTTGGAAACAAGACACAGGAACTTCTTGGACTTTTTCTGCAGCGTTTTCATGGGCAAACTGCATTAACTGCCACTTCCACTAGATAACTTTATTCCCTCTGCTCTGATCACCAACACCTGTCTGGTCTGAGCGCAGCTACGGGCACTCATCCACACCCACTGTGCGCACGCACGCACGCACACACACACACACACACACACACACACACACACTGCAGTGCTTATGCTTCATGTGGATGGAAAATAGATCAGGAATATTCATACATATCAAAGGAAAACTGCAGTTTGCACAGGAAGTTTCCTGCTGGATGCAGGAAATGCGCGGACAATACAGAGCCTATACAGACACTTAAGTGTGGTATGAGTACCATCGTCATGCGAGCATGATGGTGACATGATATGTGCCACCTAGACACGGGGACAGACCCTTACTAGACTGATGCTACAGAACTGTTGCATAATTTAAAGTGAAATCACATATCTGCTACTTCTCCATTAAAAAACAATATGTGAACCAGATCTTCCAAGTAATAGCCAGATATTTGATTTTAGTTTACAGTGCAATTCTGCTGTAATGTGTCCCTAATTACCCTCTACGAAAGTCTAATAAAGGGTCTAATCCTGTCTAATAAAGAACTTATTATTTTTAGTTTTGTCTAATTTGATACAAAGTACCACTTGTACATCATATTAGTGTACCGTCAGGTTATGGTGTCTAATTAAAGTATAGTTGTGTTTTCTGACTAATAAATAACGTTTTAGTCATAGTTTTTGTCTAATTTAATACAAAGTACAGCTTGTAAAGTTTTATTACTGTATTGTACAATAAAGTCTGTCCTTATGTTGTTATAAGATATAACAGCATGTTTTCATGTTATAACAAGAAAAAATTTCAAATTACAACACGATAAATAGTACATTGTTACAGCAAGAAAAGTTTATTATAGCGTGAGTTTATAGGTTGTCATAACATGAAAACATTGTTATAACATGAAAAACATCATCAAACATCGAACAAACTTTTCACATTCTAATGTGATACCGATTTGTTTTTTTTGTTTTTTTTATCTGGGTTGGCAGTAATATGCTTCCATACAAACTGATTCAACACTGTTTGCACTACATTATTCTGTCCCTATTGTTAATCTTTTTTTCCCCCAACATTCCAACCTGTAGCGCACCATTTGTCCTGTCAGCCTCTCTATTCACAACCCACGGGGTTTTCAGCCATTGTCAACCTGAAGCCACGGTGACTGGAGGATAAAGGACTCACACGGCCCCTGCAAAGTCCTCTGAACACACTCATACCTGATGCTGCATGCAAACAATGAGCGGCGGATTCCTCAAGACTCCAGCCAGGAAGACTGCGAGCGCACAGTGAGGACACCCTTTGAAGGGATTTGACCAACATTTATCAGAAAAGACACATTTTAGTGATGCGTTGTTGTTTTTTTTTTCTTTTTACAATTGTCTGTGTAGTTTAAAGACCTCCCATGGTCCAGTATGTTAATGGATAATCCAGTCTAATTACAATGAGTTTGAGGCTCAGTTTTAGAGAATAGAGACAGTCATAAGTCAAGTCACTTTACAAAACAGGAGACAAAAACTTTGAGTGCTTGTACTAATGAATACACAATCAGACCAATGTGTAAGAATTTATGACTACTACTGTCATGCTTCTGAATACATTTATTCGCTTTACTTTTGAGAGTTAGATGAGAAGACTGATGCCACTCACATGTTTGTGCGTTAAATATGAATTTGCTGTCAGCAGCAAGTTAGTTTACCTTAACATATAGATGGAAAAGAGGGGAGTGACCCTGTCTGGAGCTAACAAAATTTGCATACCAGCACCTATTTGTCATTTCTTTGCTTCATACAAAAAGTGTTTAACAAGTTTGTGGTTTTTTTCGGGAAAGTTATGTGCTGGACTGTTTCTTGGTGGAGTGTAGCGACTGTCTTGAGTCTTGTCATTGCTATAAGGTTGCTGGGCAATCAGTGGGGACTCCAGGAAGTTGCGTTTTTGTGCAGGTAGGCAGGTTTTGTTACTTTTAATTCGGGCACACACTGTACAATTTTAGAAATGATGTTGCTTAATCGTACTGAAGTTAATCATCTGAGACGTAAAGCCAAAGCTCACAATTCTTGTTCTCACATTACACAGTCCAATTGTCAAGACATGACCAAAGTGCTCATATTGTATGTGTGTAAAATAAAACAGCTCATCAGCCCCTGCAGATCATTCTAGCTACTGACAGTTTGTTTGAAAGCTTCAGGGCAAGTTTGTTTGCTAGCAAAATGCTAACGAGGCAGCCTTGATCAGCTGTTCTGGCGTATGTGGACTCTCAGGTGGAAGGAAGGCATGGAAAGAGTGACTGGTCTATTGTGCAGAGAGAATTGGAGGTGAGCTACATTTTGCTGTCCATATTTTTACTTCCACATGACATGTCGTGTTTGCCATTTTGTGCAGATGCAGTGAAAAAAAGGCACCAACCTTGGAGAATCAACTCGTGGTTCTGCTTCAACTTACTGAAAGCCTAACGGCCAACCAAAACTTCTGACATTCATCCGAATGTGCCACAGCAGTTTGGGAAGCAGGTATTGATCCCCTCATCTAACTTTCTGCAAGAAAAGAAATAACCGGATTTAATAGTCTGTCAAACTTCTGCTCCCGCTGTGCTAATGAACTGTTTCTCTGGCCCTCTAGCTGTGTGGTTGGCATCCCGCTGGAAGAGAGATGGCAGGTGACCTCAGGGAATATGACTCACATTAAACCTGCTCCAGCTTGTATGACTTGTGTGGTGTGGCTAATGACCTATCTCATTTCCATCTGTTTTTACAGCAGCATAAAGAAATGCAAGATTGATATTTCATATTCTTAATCACATGATGTTGGTGGAAGAAATGTAGCGCACAGAAAGCAGAGGTGTAAGGGACAATAAACCATAAAAAAAAACTGACCAAACCACACCGAAGACATTTGAAGACTCACAAGTTCAGTTGCATGCATTACCATTCACCCCACATAGCAAGTATACTCCCTTGTTCAAAGAATTACACTCCCTACATCAACTTTTCATTAAATATACATAAATCCAACATGGTTTAATAAAGTGGACTACAGTGAATCTGCCTTAAAATGCAGACTGATAAATACTCAATCTATATGTAAATATGAGGTACATTGGAAAAAAAAATCAAAACGCAGGAAAAATGCATTAGCCGCCCTATTTGATCAGAGCCCCAGGAGCTGAAGTTATGCTTTTTAATGGAATCTGAGGAGGGGAGAGTGTCGGAGCCGAGGCAGGGAGGTGAGAGTATGAAAGCGTTCACAGGAGAGCTGGCTATCTGAGAGGACGCCGGATAACAGAATGGACCTGAAAGATTACTCGCACTGAGTGGAAATGGAATTATTGCATTTGGAGGTCTCAGCAGCTTTTCTGCACTCCCACAATCACAAAAAAAAAAGAAGAGAAAGTCACGGTTTACGTCAAATAAAAAATAACTTTCTTGTTTGACGCCCAAACAGTGGTTTTCTGTTTTGGCTCGCAGCCACTCAAACAGTATAAAACAGGAAACATGGTTCAAGTTTGTTTGTTTTGTGTTACATGTACTCTTTAATCACAGTTGAATTAAAATGATTGATTATGCCACCTCAAATATTTTCAGTACATGCAACTCTAAATTTTTATTCACCTTACTCACTGCAAGTAATTGTGTTCAGTCGACCTTTCTATCATTTATCTCAAAACTCAAAGTATTTGTGGCATCTGATTGTTTTAATTACATTGAGTAGTACTCATTTAAAAAATTAAAAGTACATCAACTTTTTTTTTTTATTTAAAAGTTGAGCACAGACACTCTTTTGCCTGTGCTCTTCCTTTTTAGCCCAGACTGAAACATAAAAATTATTTGTTGACAGCTTTTTTTTCTAATTAGAAGAAAACAAACAAAAAATAAATAATAAAGCTCTGGAAATTTGGCTTGAAACAGGAGAAGGCAACTTGATTAGAAAGGAAGAAAGTGCATTTTGCTGTTTAGACTCTCCTTCTACCAACGTGGAAGCTAAGCCATGTGCTGCTGTAGACAGGGTTGGCAGCAACATGGATTTTAGCTACCTGAAAATGAAATCAATAAATCAATAATCAGTCTAATATTTAGAACATTGTCATTGCTTTGGCTTGCTGTCAGATAGCCTATTCTGACAGGAAAATAAAGTCACCATCTATGCATCTATGCTCTCTTCAAAGCCATCACAGACTTCTTTGACAAAAACAGTGATTCTACCACATCCTCAACTAGTTAATTTCATTGCGTTATTGTGACTTTGGTATTTTAAAACATTAGTTTGGATTGAGGCAGCGGTAGACCAGAAACTTCCATGTTCTATGAGGTAAAATTACAGGAACTCTGGAGCGTTATAACAGCTTCAGTTCCCCGTTGTTCAGTTGGCTGAGACTTAAAGAAGAGGCAGATTGAATGAGAGCAGAGAGGTTTTATTGCCATTTGAGTTGGACAAACAACTGTGGATTTTTTTTATAACTGGTTCACAGAAGTGATTGCGTAATTTTTGTAATAAATGTCCGATCACAATCACTTTCAATTCAAATCCAATATCAGGAAAGTGTACAAAACTTTCTCGTTTGACGCCCAAACAGAATAAAACAGGAAACATGGTTCAAGTTTGTTTTCAACCATTTAGGATATTTCTATTGATTAACTGATCAAAAATACGAACTAGCGTCACCAAATAAGTGGAAAAGAGTATTCATTTAAGATAAAATAGGATAAAACTGGAACGTTAGGTCACCCTACTAGTCGCTGAGATAATTACCCCTGCCAGGTGTAAACCGGGAGTGGATCATGTGATCACTTGTGTGTGTGATCAATAGACCTACAGCTCAGCTAATCTAAAATATAACTGGACCAATCAGCCGAATTCTTTTGCACATTCATGAATATATTCAGAAGGACCTCCATATAATTCTTGAAAACATTTTTATGCCAGTGGCATTATGTTTGCAGGTCATCCCAATTCCATCGAACAAGGACACCTTGAAGAGCATCCTTTATTAGATTAGATTAGATTATAGATATTAGATTTTGGTGGTCACAGGTGAAAGGTCACTGTTACTGGTCAAAAGTCATCTTCACTGTGACATTATAATGTTTAGCTCTGTATCAGTCCTCTGTACTCTAAAGTCCTCTGTAAAAATAGTCTCTAGGTGAAGACCGCATGTTTCTCACTGGAAATTATTCACTGTAATCACACATGTATAGTGAGAACTTCCATTTCACAGAAAAATACACGTAATACCTTTTTTTACATTTCCCAGTTGCAGGTCAGGTTTTATACAGCTACTGACAGCTGACATTTCACTCTTCTTAACTGGCCGCTACAGTTTGAAATGTTGTTTCAGCTCGAGACAGTGTATGCAGAGGACATGTTAATGTTGGTGCAAATCTCTGCTGGCAGTTGTGGTGGCATTGCAGTAGGTGCTTCACCATCTATTGCCTGGCAGGGATCTTCAGTCTACTGAGTGCACTCATCTAGTGTAGGTTATGTCTGCAATCACTCCCTTATTGATATTGAGCTTATTGATAGACCAAACAACAGACCTTCACTGGCATCCGTAATGCCATGCAGCTGGCAGGGATAATAATGATCCACTGGCTTTCAAAACAAGATTTCAAATTGTTATTACTTCCCTTAAAAAGAAATCCGCACAAAAATAACAATAATCAAAATGTGACAGAGGAAAAATGCATTCAGATTGTTTAAATTAGAAATCACATTGGGTCAAACACTGGTCTATCTGCACTAATAAACGCCTGTAAACGTCCGGGTAAAGCAGCTAAGTCGAGGAATGTATTTGTCTACAGAGTCTTATTAAGACGGGATATTACAGGGTGTGTTTGCATGTAACCATCTGTATTTTACAGGGTGTAGAGCAGTAAAGGACGGTGATATGTGCCATGCAGCTCTGTATGAATCATGTGACATTCCACACATAGTGATTAGTGCCAAATTACGGTCCACACGGGGACCTGAATGAAGTGTTTGCAGATGCCTCAAACCCCTTGCATGCCTTCAAACCTCTAATCCCAAACTATAGTTTAACAACTTATTGACGTCTCATAAAACAGTGGCTTTGAGATCCCGGGACAAATTACCCCGCAGTTAGCTCAGCTGAAGACACTGGTGGTGCTCTGATGTCATCGCTGCTGTCACATGAACAAAGAGGGCTCACTGGCGAACAGCGGTATATAAACAACTGAGTGCCCGGGCCAGTGTGAAATCACATCTTAAATATGAATGACTGTTTTCATGCTGCAAATATTTATTGAAATGCTGAGAAAAACACATTGTAGGGAGAAAAACTCCACCCAGGCTTATTTTCTGAATCCACCAAGTCAGATTGCATCGGGTATGTAATTCTCTGCTGAATTTAAGATTCAATATCTTGCAGTTTAAAACGCATACAGCTATAGGTGTTGCAAATCAGACATGAAATGACCCTCACCTTGAGCCAAATGTTCAAAGCCAGGGGATTTAGTGAGATGCTTGTGGATTTACTATCTTTATCATTATTACTATATAGAAACAGCCGATTGTTTTGCGGATGGCCGTGTTAACTTATGTAGGTCACAGAGGCATCTGTATTAAACTGAGACTTTTTCCACAACCAGTTAAAAACTCCTTGTTGTAGCTTTAAGTCGAACCAACAAATCTTCAGTCACACTGACAAACTTCTTGAAGTCTATTATAAGCTGATCATATTTTTTAAAAGAGTAGATTGAATTGAATGTTCTGAAGTGTTCTGAAAATAAATACTAGAGTTTTTTAAGTTTAGTTTACTTGAATAAATAAAACTTGTATTCATGTTAAGATAATGACAAAAAGCAATTACTAACACTTCTATGTGCATGCTGAAGAAACACAGATGGAGATACAAACATTCATGTATGACCATACACCAGAAGAAAAAAACAGAACTCCAAGATTATCTGTGATTGGACAGACATATATTTTCTCACTGTAAAATATATGTAGACAGTATGTAAAAGAAATGATTATGAGGCTGCATAATCCAGGTGTGATGTGTTCACTTGTTCCAGAGCTGTCAGACAACTGAGTGAAAGTAAAGCGCAGGCTTCCTAAAGTGTTGAGAGAAACTGTCCGGGGCTGTTTGCAGTTTGAAAGACAGAAGTGACCCAGTCAGTGTGAACGACAGCAGCTTCAATCTGGAACCGTTTCTGTGCATCAGGCAGACATTTTACAGACAGAAGGGTAAATAGATGCTTACAATGTCAAACAGCCGTTTTATGTTGAGATACGGCTCAATATTGATTTAGAGTAAGCTCAAACTTGGACATTATTTGGACCACAGTGGATTATAATACAGCAGACTAACCATTGTCTATTCCTAATTATATCAATATGGGCAGCCCAGTTGAAAGTCGAGTTACATCCTCATGATTTAAGACATCCCTCAAGGTTTTTAGAGAGGATTTACTAAGCTCTGGGTTGTTTTAGTTAAGTCTAGTGAAAGCTATGAGGGAGTGAATCACGTCTGGAGGAATATTCCATAATTAAGTTTATAGTGGGTCTTTTAATTTAGCTGATGAATGGTCATTCATGAGACTGACCAACGAGTTCGAGCTCTTAGGAAATGCAGGCAGTGTAGCTGTGACAGGTGGTAGGTGCAAAACATGTTGTATTACATAATGAGCCTGTTGGTAATGGAGTGTAACTACATTAATAGTATGTCACGCCTTTAGGTCTTCTCCGCGACCTCCTCACATAAATCCTTGTGGCAGATTTGTAACCACTACTTAATCCCTTGCGGTCATTGCAGTTGTAAACCACACGCACACACACACGTGTATAAAGTTCCCACATGGACACACACACGCCACAGTCTCCACTGACCCATGGAATCCATCAGACAACACCTACATCTGTCCACACGTTCTAACTACCGCGCTGGCATACAATAAATGCCAGCAGCTGTTCATTAAACGCTGCGTTTAAGAAATGAGATTAATTAAGGTGTTCCTGCTTTAACAGCACAGGCCTGCTCTCCGACGGCTCTGTGCAGCTCCAGCTGTGAGAACACGGCTCCCTTTATTGCCCCCTAGTTTGCGACACACTCCCCGCTTCGCAGAGTGTTACATTTCTGTGCATAATAGCCATTTCTCTGCCAAGAAACACTGAGAGGTGTTAATCATCTATTATCGGAACTGTAAGTAACAATAGCTGCTTGATAGAAAATACAGAACCCTATCTATCTACAAAGGCAGCAGAAAGTTTGGTCTGCGACTGGCGTGGATGCAGGTAGGCTGTCTGATGAGCGCCTCGTTATCAAATTCTTTGTGGATGAAGGAGCAGTAAAAAATTCTTCTTTTGTATGTAGGTGTGACAAAGATAAGTGCAGTTTGATCTTGAAAATGTATAATAAACATTTAATTGGCACTAATTCCACATAGGGATACAGTGACCAGCTTTTTCCCCAGGAGGGCGAAGTCATGACCTGCCCTTCTCTGCCCCTGATTGGCTAATACTCCTCGCCTTCAAGTTGGCTGGGTTGGTTGGGTTTAGGCATGAGCAGTGACTGGTTAGGGATAGGGTGAGGGTATCAGGGTAAGACAATCAGAGGCAGAGTAGGGTGGGTCATGACTTTGCCCTTCTGGGGAAAAAAAATTGCACCTGCGTCGTGCCCTGCATCTTTTTGGGTGAAGAGAATCTCTAATTTGACTGGCGATAAATACACATTCTTAGTTCTATCCTGTTTCAAATGCATAAATTAAGAAAAACATTTCAGACATCTGTCATCTTTTACATCACAAAGACAGTGATTTGTTATTGCTGAACCAAACTCCATTCTAAAATAGCCATATTTTTACACAGCAATAACTTTACATACACCATCACTAAGACTCTTTTGTGAATCTCTTCCATCTACCAGCACAATCGGCACGTCATTTTCTCAATAACATGATTAACTAACCTGTGATGTGTTTGCCATCGACACACATACTGACTGGCTGCTTTACAGTTCTTGTTTTCACCCAAAAGGAGGCACGGACCTTCTGAAGACAAGGACGTGACACATGGACAGATTAGTGAGAAGTGCTCACTAATGCAGATTTAAACAATTTGTGAACACAATCTGACAAATAAAGCTTTTCTGTGCATAGTAGTGTAATATCTTTTACTTCAACCTATGAAAAATGGGAGCAAAAACAAGTGTTGTTTATATATTTGTTGTGTATATATTCAGCAGAATTTTTAATCTCTTTCAGTTTGACTTCGCCAGACATGAAAAGAAATGTAGCCCTCAAATAATCACTATTATGAAAAGATGAAAGCAGGTTCATGACGCACCAAAAGAGAACTTGAGGTAAAACTTCAGAGTTCACAGTCTGTGGACTTTAAAGCTCCCACCCTTTATTATTATCCTACCACAGTCCTCTGCCACCACCTAGTGGTGACAAACTAAAACAACTACCTTACCAAGAAATTCAAATGCCACACTTTGAAATCCTTAAAAATAAAAACAAATTTATTAGCAATCACAGGGAAAGAATGCATGACATCTACAGGAGCATTTGTGGGAATAAAAATGCTAACTTTTTATTTACAAAGTCTGCAATTGGATGTGAATAAGTTCAGCACATGCACATACAAATTGCAAATAGGCTATTATATTATTACACAGGTAACAAAGCTTTCCCCAAATTACCTACACGGTCACCCAAATTTTTACAGCCCCTCACTGCTGCTGTGGTCCCAACAATCGACATTTAGGATTACGACGATCACCAACAGACACAGAACAACATATGAGATAACAGAGAGCGTGTGATGGGTTTGTAGACAACATTACAGTGAGATGCAGAAGCCATGAAGGCCTACACACAGTATTGTAGTAGAAGGGAAAACTTATCCTGATCCAGCAACACACACATAGAAAAAAATTTAATTGATCAAGATGCACTGGCCAAGCAAGGGGCAGATTAATATACAGCGGTCCAACCTGTGAGAAATCATTGTCTCGTCGCTGAAAAGGAAAAGACGCGTCAATCAATATGTCGCTTTCAGAGGAGACAGCGCTGTCCTCGGGCTGCTAAGGCTTTGACAAAAAGACATCAGGATTCAGACGAGGGCGTGGCAAAGGCATGGATGATGTCAAGCATCCGATGCTTTGAACTAATGGACTGGAGCTCAGTCATCATGACTAACTAACACTGGCTTTCTGTTATCCAACCCAAACAAAACAGGGATTATGAAACAGATACACCCATACTGTCTTAAAAATCCTCTAACAACCTGAGAACTGCAAGCAGAAAGTTAGCCCACATGTCAAGCTACATAAAAGAGTCGCAGGCTACATGTGAAACAGCATTCGAATTACCCATCAACCAACAAAATGTAACATTTTCTCATTCAGCTCCCTGTCATCCATGACTTCATTCCTCATTTTTCATTATTACAGTACTGTCTTCTCTCAGACATCGTAATGCGTTTATGCGATTACAAAACATAAAATGAGATTGTCGAGGGGTGGTGTTAAGTGTAATCAAGGGACTTACGCTGCGTCTGTACCAAGTGTTTATTCATAATAGTGGGTTAGAAGTGGCATTGGGCAATAACCGTCTGATTGGAACGCTCACTTAGCCGAAGGCACTTAAAACTCCGCTGACCTATCTTAGGATTTTTGCCTCAGACAAACAACCACTCAGTCTATTCATCTTTAGGTTTTGTGTAAACTTTAATTTAAGTCACTTAATAATAAAATAGATGCTCCCACATGCCGGCAAATAAGATGCAGGCTACATTGCTAAGATTTTATCAGGATTTGAAGGCATTATTAGCGCAAGCAACCATCGTCATTTGGCAAAAAAACAGTTAAAAACTACAATCACGACCTTGTGGCGTAAACACCAAATGTTGACAGGCAACAGAACGGACGTCTGAATGTGAGATAAGAGGTGCTCCATCCTAGTATAGCCATTGACATAATTAGATTCTTGTGTCGAAACAAAAAAAAAAAAAAGAAAGAAAAAGAAAAAAACGCCCATGATGTACACAGACACAGATCATGTCCGTGATGACAGCGATAAGGCATGATGGGTATGGACAATCCACCTTCTAGCACAGTACTGAAACAACTTTTCAAGACTCCGGATAGTTGGGGTTGCGGTAGTGCTGTACAGGGGCTACACATCTATGGTAGTGTACTGGGTGGTGCAGGTGGTGACGGTAGTGAGCAGAGGGAGCTGGATTACTTCACAGAGGCAGTGGAAGGGATGGCTGTCAAGGACCCATGACCATTAGGGGGGCTGAGGCCAGAGCTGCGACTGGGGGTGGAGGGCTTCACTTTCAGCTTCTCCGCGACTTTGAATGCTGGATGAGCCACTGCAGTGTGATATCTGCGAGGGGGAGACATTAAGATGTTTTTTATGACCTCAGTAGATCCACAAATTATGAAACAATTGTATTGGATGTAGAAACATTCAAAATGTCATCAGCTTTTTACCAATATTGTCTTTCTCTTTGCAGGAGACAGAGTAGCAGCAGATCTCTCGGTCCTGAATGGCAGATAGATTCCTGAAAAAAACAAAAACAAAAAGGATGTTCTAGTCATGATCTCAATCATCTAAATGTAGATCAAATATGTGCCTGATACCTTGAAATAACAGCTGCAGACTACTCAATTCGGCTTCTTGATCTAAACACTGTAGGCCCAGGGTTCCTACATATTTTCCATTGCAAAATTTCCAAACTTTTTGGTGTATTTTTTTAGACCATATCTGACATCTGAGCACACATAGCTAGATATGTTATATCAATAAATGCTTTTAAAAGCCAACTATTAATACTTTGACTGTGAACGCCATTATGTTGCCAAACGGTTGCCAGAAGATTGTAGAAAGGTACTGTAGTGTTAACCTATCCCTCCTCCATGCATCTAGCTTTCCTTTGCATTTGGAATTCTTGAGCCAACCAGACTTCATATTTGCAATTGTCAGACTATCTCTAAGAAAGCTTGCATCTTACTCGATGTGGCTGTTTAGTCCACATTCCTATGCAGAAATCTGGACAGTGTTTCACTGTCACACATCTCTGAAAAACTAACCAGTGCTACCTGTAGTCATATTATTTTCCATCAACATATCATTTAGCCTATTTTATAAATAAGAACCGAAAATTAGTTGGAAAAAAGTTTTGAAAATTACATTTTTGTGGCTTTGTTTTGTCCACAGTAACATTGATGAACACAGCTATAATCTGTTTCCTTCTCTGATAACAACATCCCTACATCACTCTTAAATGTTCAGACATGAAGTTGCTAAAATAAAATTCTATACTTCTCCATACATTTTAACCCATAACAATCCATTAAAATATGCCCAAATCAGCCAGAGACAGATTCTTAGGATTGGCTCGGGACATCTCTACCTACCATTAATTACAGCATTTCTACCATGTGGGTCCAGTTTTATTTTAAGAACCTTCAAATTACAACTGTTCCCCTCATAGATTCAATGATTCACCTACACTACATGTCTCATTCCCACACTGTGGGCATTAACATGCAGCTATCAATAGTCTTGACTCTTCTGGGAAGTTTTCAAAATGTTTATGAATCATGGAAGTATTTTAGATTTTGCACTTATGTGGACATGTATTACACATGTTTGGCCATAGACTGGATAATAGGGATATTAATAATTATCATTAATTGCCTATAAATATTAAACTAAAATGATTAAAAAATGCATTAATCAATAATAATTCAATAGAATTATATATAAATGGCAGTAATTGCGCCTCACTTGACGTTGTTTTGGCTGGTGGATTTGTGAATAAAGAAATTTAAACTTTAAACTAAAAAAATAAATATAAGAAAAAACTTGCATTCATATCTTACTGATTAATAATGATTAACTGATTAATTAATTGTTAGCATTTTTAACTATTGGTTAAGTAAAAAGCACAAAATTTGCAAACCTAGTGGATAATTTAATGCACTGAAAATGTCTGATATAATAATTTTTGGATGATGATTTGCATTATACTCCTGACCCTGATTTTTAATGTTATAACTATATGATACTTAAGTCCTGAGCCTTGTGCAGACCTATCAACAAAAATACAGCCTTTGAGTGCCTCACATTTTTTCAATGAGTTGCTTCTCATCAAGTGCGTTGGGTAGGTCTCGTTTGTTGCCCAGTACTAGAACCTGAAACAAGAGGAAAAAAGAGAAAAAGCTGATTAATATCCAACTCAGCAATGTATCAGCATTATCACACTGAGCGATCAGACAATTTAAAGAATTTCTCTTTAACTATTGGACAAAAATAAAATGTCTGTGTGTGGTGTCCAGTTACAGCAGCTAGAAGTCCATCGATTTCGCACATCAAACCCTGTCAGGTCAATTATCCTGTCAGCTTAGACATTTGAAAACTCATTTAAAAAAAAAACCTGGCTTGGGTTCAAATGACCACTTAGTGAAATGTCATCAAGCCTGAGTCACTGCAGCCCATTAGCAGCGATGATTGTTAATTATGAGTTTAATCACTGATTGTAACTGGAGTCACTCAACCCTCAGCAACCACTGTGAAGAACCAAGTTGAGGACGTAATATCACAAGTTTGTGGGCCAAAGATCAAAAGAAGTCTCTTACTGGGATTCCTTGTAGCTGTGGTTTGTCTAAAAGGTTGTGCAGTTCATTTCTGGAGGCTTCTATCTTCTCTCTGTCTGCTGCATCCACCATGTAACTGCAAAGGAGAAAACAAATAACAATACAGAGTTTTGTTAGGTAAGAAAATGTTAAAACAGTCAAACTCTTAACTATGACACAGAGTTTATCATTTTTATTCACACGATTATATGGCAAGATACCAAGCCAAACATGAGAAAGCATTGTATTTTATTTGTATATATCATTTCCATTCAGTTTTCAGGTTTCCAATGAGCTTAGGAAGTCAAATTGCAAATTTCTGGCCACAAATGCAACTTGCTGTACTGTGTGTGACCACAAACTTACACAATAGCATTGACTCCTCTACAGTAGCGCTCCCACATGCTTCTGAAGCGGGGCTGTCCACCTATGTCCCATATCTGAGGCAAGAAAGCACAATAAAGTCATAAACATAATAGCAGTGTGGAATATACAGCTGAAGGCAGGCACTGATGCGCTGTAAACTTGATTTAATTTAAACAGTGAAAACATCCAGCCTACCTTTATTGTCACGTTTCCTTTAGTGACCTTACGCATGTTGAAACCAACTGTGGGAATCATGTCTTCACTGAACTGGCCCGACTGTACAAGACAAATAATGAGACAAAAGGTGTCATATTGGTAAATACCACAGGTTACATTGTTGAAAGACAAACAACAAGTTATCTTGTGAGCAGTGGTGGAAAGAGTCCTGAAAATTTAAAGTACAAATGCTGTTACATTACTTACATTAATTAGTAATATAAAAGAAAAACTATTGATGTTAAAGAATACTAAGAGAAAAAGTATTCTTATCAAATACTACTCCAAGTAGTCCGATGTTTAATGCATTATCAATAGCAGGTAAGGCAGGACTTAACGATTGTTTTCAGTATTGATTGATCTGTTGATTATTTTCTTGGTTAATCATTAAAAAAAATCAGAAAATTGTCAGAGAGGACTAAAGAAACTATAAATTATTCAAATTTTAGAAGAATTTGAACAGTAAAACAATTAAAAGATTATAAAAATAATTGGAGATTATTTTAATAGTTGACTGATCGATTAATTGTTCAAGGTCTACTAGCATGTGTTCAAATGAAAGGGGTTTTTGTTTCTCAAAATCTTCAGTCTAAATTACTCCTGTGTTGTTTTGATTAGTTAGTGGCCACAGTCACCTTCCCAATCGTGTGCCTGCTGCAGCCTTTTTTTATGTCATGTTTTTAATTTATCCATTTGTGATCAGATAGCCTTATTGGCTACAAAAATGCAGATGAAAGGTTTGGATATCAATTCAAATTGCAGGTATACTCAGTAGTGAATTATAATGTTAAAAGTAAATTACATACTGTAATGCATATTTAGAATAGAATAGAATTTAATTACAGACTCGAAAAAATATGCTCATAACAGTACTACAATAGTATGAGTAGTTGTAATTTGCTACTTTCACCCTGTTTATAAGCAATATAATAGTATTACAAATACTGATGTGTATGTAGTCACTAATCTGTCACCATTTCTTTAAAACATGGATTGATCTGATTCAGAAGTCACATGAAAAGCCTGACAGATGTGAGTCATTTCTGTGCATGGGGTCAAAATAAATTAAGAAATGATTTAATTACAAAGCAATTTTGGCTGCTGGAAGCCTCTAGCTGAATACTTGCCCTTTTACTCTATGAATCATGTTAAGATGATGCCATCTATGCATCAGCAGCATACATAAGTTTCCAGTCAGGCTTTCTGCAACCAACCAGTGCTTTGTAACCAAGACATTTTTTCTTCAGATGGGATCAAGTCTTAAGCAAATGTAAACTGCTTTAATAAGGACTACCTAGTCCTACATCCCATAAAAGTGCAAGGAAGGAGCATGAAAAAATATTCCAAATATGCTATATAGCTTTAACAGCCTTGGTTGTGTGGGACATAGACGGCCTGGGGCCGGTCTAACAGCCTTACAATGACAGTGTGAAGGAGAAGGCAGCTTTGTTCAAACCTAATTACAGATCACCTGACATGACCACAACAGAGCCGGAAAATAATGTGTTTTCTTGTGATGAATCCCGGAAAGGAAGAGCCTACAGGACTGTGGCCAATAACCTTACTTCCTCTTAAGTGTGATATCTCATCTTGAAGCACAGTCACGAACAAAACTGAACTAGAGAATGTAACTCTCACCCTAGGTAACCCCGCACACAGCCAAGGCTGCTGCAGGCAAAACAAGTGAGACACTTCAATAAAGATGGCAATTATCATAAAATTTAATGTTACATTACCAGTGCTAGCAACATGACAACAGTCTATAAATGTAGATCTAACAACAGAGGAATATTTTTGTTGAAAGGAAACAGAAAACAGGAGCCAACGACAATGATCTCATACAATAGGAGATTTATTAAAACAACAAGCTAACTCTAACTAGGGCTGGGCTGTTTCATAAATATCTTGATCATTTTTATGCTATGCCGCGATATACAATATATCTCTCAATGTTTTCTCCAAAACAACATACTGTAAGTTCTCAAATAGTATATGATGGTCTTATAGAATATGATGCATTGCTGTATATTAAACTATTCAGAGGTAGAGCTGGGCAAAAAGGACAAAACCAAACATCATCATATTTTTGGACAAATATCTCAATATTGCAACATGAAGGGATATTGGTGCTTTCATGAAATATTAACACAGTGAGATTTTTGATAAATAATCATCAGTAATGTAGATAAAGGCAAATGATAGTGCAGGTAGATCAGTCTTGCAATGTCATAAAATTGCATCACTTTACTGTAATGTCGTCTTTAAAACCAGGAAAACACATCACTGATGCCACATCACAACATAACAATATCCAAAATCTGAAAAGATATTTGTCTTCTCATACCACAATACTGATATAATACTGATATATTGTCCAGCCCTACTTCAAATTTAGGATTACAAAGGTGCATTGTTTTTCTTTACCTTTTTCTGTAGTTTTGTACACAATGTTTCTTTTCCAGTTGTGAAAACTAGAGCTCGCCCGATATATCTGTTAGCCGATATTATCGGTCTGATACTGGCCAATCACAGCTATGTCAGTCTATGTCAGTATCAGGATATATGTTGTCTGATATGCACTATTATGAAAACTTTTTCTTGAACAGAACATAATGCAGATTGTTTCTATTCGTTAGCTTCACAAACAGCATTTTAGGAATATTTGGTTATATTTCTTAATTCAGTTTTATACATAGTTTCTTTTTTTTAATAGTTAGCCTATTAATAATTACAAAAATACCAGTCAAGTTTATGGCTTTAGTGACCTGATATAATTTTGGACAATAAAGTTTATTGTTAAACTCTACAATATCCTGTTTCCTTTACATATCTTTGTCACAAGTGTTAACATCTTTTGAGGGATCACTGCAAAAAATTGTGTTCATGTATATATTCTATATAAAAAATATCAGTCGATAAATATATCAATATTGGATTTTTAACTCTCTAATATCAGTGTCAACCACAAAAATGCAGTATCAGTCAGGCCCTAATATCGATATAATATTGAATTCTTGCCCAGCCCTACTTCTAATGTAGATCTACAAAGCTGTATTGCTTTTTCCTGTATTATATACAGAATATCTCTTTTCCAAATGTGAAAACTAATAAAGCGAAGAAAATATCTGAATTGTTTTACAGATTAACAGTGCTAACTTTACAGGTCAGCCATAGGAAACGAAAACTTCCAGACACTTCGCGTTGTACATTGTTAAAATCTGGTCCTAATAAGAACCGAAATTGAACAGGGCTGATTTATAATATATTCTAATAATACCGACAGCTGGCAGCCTGTGGCCATGATGGATCCAGGCCTGGTCGCTTCAGTTATGTTACACCCTGGCTACATGACGTACACAACACAGACTGTTTACAAAGTTAACATGGGGTAACTACTGGCCCGTGTTGACAACATATACTTGATGTTGACACACTGGAAGCTGTTACAAAGGACTGACAAGCCCGTTCACATGACCGCCGCTCTCATAATTAAAGGCACAGTCATACCAAGAACTTCGTCATTCTAGCTAGCGAAACAACAACTGAAGGAAACCGTAACCGGTGCTGCTTATCACGGCAATATGAGCTGTTTTTAAGATACTAACAGTACCCAGTCAAACAGTCTTGTGCCTAAAGGCTTGGAAATATAACCTATAAATGTTGTTAAATTGAATTTGTAACGCATTCAAAAACCTCTCCCAGGTAGTAGCCTGGGCCCACAGTGACAGCACTTGCCTGCTAGCTAACGTTACTTACTGCTATCACATTGACGAACGTAGTTTTTCCGGAGTACTGAAGACCCACTAATGTCAGCTCCATCTCCTCCTTCCAAAACAAGGACCTGAACCAGTCCAAAAGCCTGTTTATGAGGGCCAGCATCTTGTATGACACAGGAGTCGCAGTCGCTGCGGCCGTCTGGATGTGATTCGGCTAGGACTCTACACAGGAAGTAGCTAGCTGCTTTGTCATGTCATGTGATCCACAGACAAGTGTTGCTGCTGCTGTTTCTGAGTGCATGAGTCTCACGGGAGCGCGCTTCATGGAAGCTGAGGCTGACAAACAAGTACTTGACCTTTGTGATGACAATTTCATGTTTGTATACGGTTAATATTATATTATATTATATTATATTATATTATATTATATTATATTATATTATATAAGGCTATATTATATTACATTATATTATATTATATTATATTTTATTATATTATATTATATTATATTATATTATATACTATTGTTGGTTATTTGTAGGTTAGTTTAGAAACCCCAAACTATAAGAAATAAGAAATACATATGTAAAAGCATATAAAAAGAATTAAATAAAAGAATAAATAAGTAAATTAAAAATGTGGAAATATAGAGTAACAAAATATAAAGGAGTAATTCATTTATTTTTACATTTTACCTGCTCATTTCTGTGTATATTTAAATATTTTTAAATAAATATTTTTCTTTATATATTTAAATATTTTTAATTTACACATATATATATTTTATATAAACATTGTATATATAGTGACTTAACATATCAAAATGATGAGAACTCATGAAAAAAATATCAGAATGATAAGAAATGTTCTCAAAATAATGAATTAGTATCTCAAAATATTGTGAAACTTTGTGAAAATGAAAACACTATAAAGAATAATGACGTAGACATTAAGTTATTTATTTGAGAAAGTTTCTCATTATTTTATGTCATTATTGTAAAACATTTAGTCATAGTTATGTTTGAGATAAGTAGTTAGTTATGTTTGAGATAAGTAAGTCATTATATTGAGAAAGGTGATCATTATTTTGATATGAGTCATTATTTTGAGATAAATAAATCATTGTATTTTGAGATGTCATTATTTTGAGATACTAAGTCATTATAGTTACTCATTATAATGACTTTCAGGACCTTTTTTTCATCGCATTTGCAGAAATGGTTAGTGCCATAGCTATTTACTATTAACTCCTCGGCAAGAAAGCGGTTGAATATTAACTGCAACACGTTTTGAAATAAAAAAATAAGTTCATCTGCGTATGTCTGCTCAGCCAAGTGGTATCATATGACTACTGGATGTTCCATTTTCTAGTGTAATTTTTAAAATAATGTCCCTTCTCAGTTATAACATAAAGCTATAAAAATGAAATATAAAAATGTTTCATGAAACAAAGGGTAAATCTTACCAAGGGGCGAACAATTAAAACAAATGATATGTTTTGGCTTTTAAAAAGCTGTAAAAACCACATGATATTTTTTATTCCTTTAATTAAATAAATAAATAAATAAATAAATAAATAAATATCTCAATACTATGAGCACACTATATCAAAATACCTAAAATTCCTTTTACATTTGTACTCAGTCCTCTTTGTCATCCATTGCATTTTAAAAGACAAACTACTTGGGACAGACAGAGCTCCCTCCATTTTTGTTACTTGTCTTGTTTCCTATTGTATGCCCTGCCTGCTTTTATTAAATTCGTAGAGGTTTCAGGACTCAAACTTATGAACTAGAGGATACATGAACTGGTTTATGGAAGCTCTGAGAAGCAAGCGTGGAAATAAATTTGGTGATACATTTTCTAGGTCATCTAAATTGTTTTCTCTACTGTGTTTATGACTTCAGAACAGAAAGAAAAAATGCTTTGCCAGGATAATTTTTACAAGTTGTTGTTGTAATGCTCACTTCAGCCACAAGAGGCTGAAACGCACCACAATCACTTGTCCTAAACAGGATGGAAAGCATTGTTTTTTTTATAGTGAAGTCTTAATAGAAGTGCACTTTTACCTGATTTCACAGTGGAAGTGTTCGCTGTTGCAATGCTAGTTGAAAACATAAATGTTTTTTTTAAAAGGGCAAAGTAACATGGAAAATATCTTCTTCACCTGCTCCGAGGTCATAAACACCAGAGAGAAAACAGTTTAGATGAGACTTAGAAAAGGGCTCAACAGATTTTTTTTTTTTTTTTTTTTCTCAGTTGCCTCTCAGGGTTTCCATACTGGTCAGATTACAGAGATAAATCAGTTTATCCACACACTCATTTCACCCTTTCATTTACAGTGAAGATTAAGGCTAAAAACATGCTGTAAATATTTTTTTTTTTTAGTCAGCTTGGCTTGCTGGGACTTTAGGAGACTTGGATTACAGCAGACGAGCAGTAGGGAGGCATTTTATGTTTTATTTCTGTTGTTGTTTCAACATTTGAAAACTGGTCATCATTCACTTCCATTGTTTGGGAGATTCTGCAACACTGTTTTCCTGTGAAACTCCAGCAGTGATTTGTGGACTAAAAAACTAAACCCGACCTTCAGTCAGAATGAGGGTGTGTGGATAACGCCTGAATTTTCATTTCTGGGTGAACTATTGCTTTAACTATTTCAGTGTCATTTCCATACACGAGAAATACATTGTCACTTCAGCTGACTCCAGATGATCACAATCATTAAAGTAATCAAAGTTTTATTAAGATTAACATAAAAAAAATCATGTACATTAGGTGAAAAAATGATCACAACATTTTTTTATTAGAGACAGAAAAGCACTGTCACCCCAGAATGTCTGGGTGTAATTTCCTTCCACCCTCGCTGATTATATAATCTCCACATGATAAAATCTACATATAATTCTGACATTCGAACTGCTGCTGACTGCTTGATGTCCATCATTTGAGTCGGCAGCCCTTGAAAGAGATCAGAAAGTCTGAGTAAGAGAGGGTCACATATTTTCAGGACAAAAATACTGAGAGAGAAAACATAAATGCATTTATGATGTAATGTAATTACCTCAGGCCTGACAAGTGTATTGTACTTCTCAGGGGTTGCTGCACTCATCATTGTTGTGTAAACAGTAATTCTGGGAAATTATCAACATAGAGGACAATAGATACCATTAAATACCAGGCACGTACAAGCACAAGTAAAAATACACCGTAAATAATTTCAAGGTGGTTCAACTAAGCTTGTAAGTTCCTGCTGCCTTAAAAATCTGAACTTAGTTTGAATAATTAGGCCAGTTCAAAGTCACCATATGAATTATGAAGATGTAAAACTATCTTAGTGAGGTTTACTGAGTTTTAGAAAACAAGTTAATTTAATTGAAGATATTTATTGACCCTTCCAAAGTCCCACCCCTTTTTTGCTCTGTATTCTAATAAAAGCTGAGCAGCTTGGTACCCAGCAGAACCTCTGACAACTTTCTGCTGTCCTGTTTCCTGTAATTATATATGTGCTACGCTTGTCTATGTTAAAAAGAAAACTTGAAGATATTTAAAAGAAGTTGCTGGGGACCTGTAAAAACAATATATATAGTCACATCTTAACCTAGCTAATGTTAGCAAACCGCTGGCTAACTAGTTAGCTAAGTATTGATGTAGCTCAACTAGCTAGTTAGCGAGCATTTTGCTAAGCTATGAGATGTAAGTAGCACATTTCAGTACAGGAGAGGAGAAAGTTATCTGAGGTCCAGAAAGTGGTGGTACTTATGTTAATTAGTGCAAAGACAGTAAGCAAGACTGTTGTACTGACTTCATTAAATTACTGTTATATGGTACAGTATGGGAGTAGGGACTTCAGTATTAACTTTCATTGTTATCACTATCTACTAACTCATTAGTTCCCAAACTAGGGTCCACGCCCCCCTTAGGGGTGCGCCAGAAATCAGAAGCTTTTCCTGCAGCTGTGGTAAATGATACATATTTATCTACAAAATGATTATTTCACCTTTTCATCACATTAAATAGATGATACTGTGCTATAATCAACCAAAATTATGTTTTCTTATAAAAAGTTTAACATTTCAAAATGTGTCACCTGTCTGTAAGTAGACTGGACTGCCTAATAGGGTTGCACATTTTGTGCATTTCCCTTTTATTTCCTTTTATCCAGTAGTTGAAAATGCTAACATTGCTAACATATTGATTCATTGATTCATAATTAATAATTAATAAGATATGTTTGGGCAGGGTGGGCTCAGCTTTCCTGAGATACAAGTAGTGGGGTTTCCAATGAAAAATGGTTGGGAACCACTGTATTAACTTATTTTATTACTCTGAAAAGAAACAAAGATTCATACAGCAAGTTTTCATCAAATATGTCTTCTTCAAACTACAAAAAAAGTCTCTCTGGAAACTCTCAAACAGTGCATGCTGGGAAGTATGCTAATATGCTGATCATGTTTGCTTTTAAACTTAAATTCATGATTTGAGTGAACTCTGCACTGCATTAATCCAACTTATCAAAAGTCAAAACACTATAAGTCAGAACAACTTTGAAGTGAAACCCAGAAATCTTAAGATGAATTAAATTAAAATTAATTCAACTTTTACCTTTATATTGAGTTCATGAGAAAAGACAAAGTGATTCCACTAAATTCCTATATAATGCTTTACAGAGTAATGAACATAAGCAGCATGTTAGGTCACACGCACTCTAAATGTCTTGTGAATCTAAATGTTAATGTCTTGACAGGACCTCAGCTATTGTTGTTCTATATGCATCTTGCTATGTGCTGAAGTGTGGTGTCAGACAAAGGCCTATTGACGTTATTGCTGATGTGGGGCAAAGGGAACAGAAACTGGTATGCGGACAGTTGCCCCAACCCAGCAACAGAAATAGTCATGTGATTCCTTGAAACAAAAATGAGACCATAATGAACAGATAACGTTCTCCTCACCTGTTACACACTGGAACCACAGACAAAACCTGGAGGACAAGATGACTCCGTTACAAATCCATGCATTGTCTCTCAAAATGTGCAGTATACAGTTTGTCTGAGTATCATGTGTACTTTGGTCCCCTGAAATGTTGACTTATTAGTCCACACTTAACCTGATAAAGTGTCTCCATGTTGATGTGATCTTGGCCCGTAGCATTCAGTGCTTTGCTGGCTGCTTCTCTGTGAAATGAACACATAAGAACCGCATAATAATAGTAACAAGAACAACAATACTGTGGAAGTGTTGGTCATGTGAGGTGACTCACTTTCGATGATCCCTGGTTGGAGGAGGAAGCCAGTGGTCATAGTTTGTCTCCACTCTGTACCATCTAAAAGAGGAAGCACAATTTGATTTTTCAGTTCAGTTGTCATGATACTGGGATGTCTAACTTTGATACAAAATCTTGAAAAATATTGATATTCAATGCCATTTCTGATTCTACGGGGAAATATTGACACAATCTTTTATTTTTTATTAAAAGATAAGTTCAGTGTTTCCCATTCTATTGTAAACAAAATATTTTATTTATGTTATGATTTCTGCAGATCAGTTTATTAATCTAGGTTATTAAATTTATTTATATTAGGGGTCATGTACAAAAAAGACATCAGCCTAAAAAATGAAGAATCCTTTGGCCTGGATTTAGCTTGCTAGTTAACTTCCATCTGTAGTCTCTGCGCAGGTGGAAGTTCACATGTTCACATTTGAGAAATGACATCATTTTGAAATGACAGTTTATGCTTCATTCTGTTTCTGCTCATGAAGCTATGAGCTGTGGTACAGACTGTATATAAAGATCATTGGTGCATAAGTCACTGATGTAATCGGAACAACAGTTCTTAGGTTCATGTAGACCAGACGTCCTGAAAAATTAAAAAATTCAAGCAGTTTTCCTGTGTCTCGAATTCTGTCTTTTTCTCACAAAAATGAACCTTTATAGTAATAAATAATATGAACAACATATGAATTTATGAAAATATTCTAATGAAATCAGTAATGTAGGTATAATTTTTGCTTAAAGTTGTCAAAAAAAATGCCCTGTTCACTTCCATAAAATATGTAAGTATACTGCATTTTTTAATATTTTCTCATCCTTTAACTTTTTTTTTACGCTGTCTTGGTTAGGTCTCACTTGTAAAAGAGATTTTAATCTGAGGTTGACTTCCTATTTAAATAAAGGTTATATATTTGTAAGTTTTTGTGCAGCTGGTACTGATGTATCAATATTGCAGAAAATGAGTATTTAAACAGTTTCAAATATTCAGCATTGATATGTATTTAAAAGTTGCTATTTTTGACAACACTACTCCAGATTCTCCTCCTTCAGTTTAACCTACGCTCCATTCAGAGGATCCAGTGGCCAGATATCAGCGGGGCCCGTCCGGTCTCTGGTGATGACCACCCCCTCTCCTGCTCGCGCCCCGCCCACGATGTAATAGACTCCAGTGATGATGGGTATTTTGGAAAGACGCATCACTGCATCTTGAAAGTCCTCTGCTTCCTCCAGCGTCTGCACAGGTTACGCCGCGTTAGTCAGACTTTCATTTCCTCATAACAACATCCTCAATATGATAGCTTCTGTGACACACTCACCTCCCTCACCAGCCAGCTCACTGGGGACCTACGAAAGAGGAAAGCTGACACTATGTTCTTCCACCAGTTCCACCAGTGTTCAGTGCCTGATGATCACAAATACACAAATAAACATGAAAACAGAAAGACGCAATAAAATCTGAGAACTGCAACAATTCTGGGCAAACATGGCCGCTAAGAAGAAGTGTGGTCTGACCTCGCTGGTCACCAGAGACAGTAAACTTCTTAGGACTCTGTCCTGTCCACAGGCCAACGTAGCCAGCAAATGAAGTTCCCTGGTATGCCACCTGCATGGACGTGTCAGCAAAAAACAACAACATTGTGTCCTTGACTGCCTCATCATTATGCAAGGAATTTCAATTTACTTGGTAGGGCAGGGTACAGAGTTCTGTATTTTTAAGGCTACGATCCAGTTACCTCGGTACTACCAAGTACTGATTCATGTTAAATCAATCAGTGCCAAATTTTGGTACCTGGAAGCGCATCTGACAGCATGGACTTACCCCTGCAGCTTGCAATGGCAAACCAAAAGCAGCCACAAGTGTGGTTAAACTTTTCAAAACTTTACTCAGATGACACTTGTTGCAATATTTGCAATGAAAAGCAAAATATATCTAAAAACTAAAAAGTGTAGCATATTTGATAGGCTGAGAGCCTAGCACACACACACACCTACCGCCTAAAAGAATTTAACTTAACCTTGGTATGGATGTAGGAAGGGAAGACAGTACCAAAGTACCAAAAAAAAGGCACTGTTGAGTACCAATACTGGTATCAAATTCAGGAACGGTTCAAATGTGAACAGTACTCAGCCCTACTGATTGGTGATTCTGGAAAAATGATTCTTAGCTATTTCTTTTTTTTTTTTTTTCAATTTGAGGAGGAACTTGAGTTTTAAATGCTATAAATATATACTGTACCTCGCCATTCTTGAGAAAAACTATGTTGACAGTCAGATTCCTCAGAACAGGATGTGGATAATCGAGGTTCCTGCCGTGGTACAAGTTCCCATTTTTGTCCTGAGCTACGATGCTAGTGCAAAATCTAGGAATGCATAAAGTTTGTTTGCATGCATGAGAGGGCTTTCACACTTAATCCCACACATTTATTAAGACAAGTTAGTTTGTATTATGAATGTATAATTAAGATTCTAAGTCATACATACGCAGATACTTCATAGGCAAAGTTGAGAAGGATGACGTCTGCAAGGTCTCCTCCCAGTTGTGAGGCCATGCCGCGGATCTCCCCCGCATATGGCTGAGGGACGTACTTCTCCAAGGACATCACAATAGGTTTGATTGCCTCATGCACCCATTTTGGAACTGTTGAGCTAACAGAAACGAAACATGTCTGTGTTCAGTTAATAGGATGGGTGCATCAATTCTGCAGGATCAATTTAAAGTTAAAAGTCAAGTTCAAAGACTATGGATAATAACATATAAATACAAAACACTGGTGGCTGCATCACTTCTAATTGTTTCCAGTACTTTTGGAAAATGTTTTTGCCAATAAATAGCCGTAAAGCCATAAAGCTATGGTGCAACTTCACCTGTAGATAAAAATACACCTAGGTGAAAGCAGAAACCTCTTCAGACATTAAAAAAAACAACACACCCTGACAGTTATCAGTAGACTGAACAAAAACAATAATTCAATGATTTATTTTATTATCATTTGTACTACAGCATTTCCGTAACAGACTACTTTTTTCATGCTTATAATCACAAACATTTTTAATTGAATGTACCTATATCTAACTTTGTTAAAAAAACAAAATCTCTAAAATTCAGACAAACCACATTGGCATCATACTGAATTTAAAAAGATATTTATTGCCCAGTGGAAGATACACAGCACTCACTCATTTACCCAGAGGTTTAGTTTACCTGCTGATTCAGTGCTGACGTAATGTGTAAATATTCACATTATGTCAGCATGTCAGCTCTCAAACATACATTTTTATTTTTTGCTATTTGAGGTTTGCCTCAGATTATTATGGTTCATCGTCCTCTTTGTTTACCTTTACTGATAATGTGATCTAAAGTGAAACCAAAGTGAAATCTGTGGCCTGTTAGTTACCTGACAATGTTTATATTTTTATCCTGACAATCTCATTTTCAATTGCTTACTTATAAATCACTCTTATGCTATTAAATGTGTCAGCTATATGCAGTACTCCTAACTATTGGCTAACTTCTGCAACATCTAGTAAACTTAGCATTACTATGTAATGAGTACTTCCTGGAAAAAAGGCAGTAAAATATGACTTTGAACGCATAATTCATTGTTATTATGATACTTAACGACGTAACATGCGGGGAAAAAAGCTTTTTTAAAACTTACTCGATGACCTGTGCAGCGGCTTTATTCAGGTAGTCTACGTCAAAGACTTTGGTCAAAGGCGTCCATCGCACCGCTGGATCTTCGTCCAGGCTGATGTTCAGTGTGGGTGGAGCGAACTCTGCCCGGCACCACAGCACCAGTCCGAGCAGCAGCACCGCAGCCTGAGCCCGCACCATCATGACCGGTCCGGTCCGAGACAGCCGCAGCCTGACACTGCCCCAGCTGCTGCAGGAGTTCAGTTATCTAATGCCTGTGACAGGAAAGAACAAGAATGGAGCTTCCGCTTCGACTTTTTCAGAATAAAAGCTGGTGGCGCGTGTGGCTTCCGCAAACTACTGGGTTATATTAAATAAATAAATAAACAAATAAATAAATAAAATAATGGCTACACTTTGCCATGATGGTCCACTAATATGCATCAGTTAATGCTTAATTAATGCACTGATCATCATGAGTTAATGAATGACTCATGAATAATTGAAATGTTTACCATATCACCAACTAATGATGAGTCTCTCCCAGTGTTTCCCAAACTTTTTCTGGCATGCCCCCTTTCAGAACCTAGAAAAAGTTTATGCTCTTTCCACCATTTCTCATTGTTGATGTAAACACGCTCTGATTCACATCTATTGTCTGCTGACATTTCTAATAATTATTTTGTCTTTCAAAAGTACAAAAAAAAAAAGACTGGATTGCTGCAGTAAATGCACTCTGAACCTGGTTATTGTGCTCTGGATCAAAATTAATACTGGATCACATTTTAAATTGGAGTTTAAAGTTTTGGTGCAACAGAATTAAATTTAATCTTGGCTTAGAGTAAAAACTAAACTGACGTTTAAAGAGATGTTTAAGTATAATATCTCTTCATTTCATTAAAAGTTTGGTGCAACATAAAAAGTTAAGATTTAATTGGGTTTAAAAATTAATCCTTATTGGTGCGACCCAGCTTTACTGTGCATACATACTTTTATGTTTTTACATTTTTTTATGTTGTAATCTATGTATTGTATTGTGTGTGTATTGTATACTTTTATGCACATGTGTCAGACCCCAGTAGGAATAGCGGAAGCATTTGCTGCAGCTAATAGGGATTCTAATAAACTAAACACACACAAAAGATGATGTTTGAGCGTGGTGACATAGAGCTGCGGGCCTTTCTAATATTTCATTTGCAACTGGACTTCACACACGCTGACCTGCAGCAAAGTCTCTGTTGGAAAGTTGATGTCAGAAATCTGATAAACTGAAAAACTTCTTATTGAAAACAAACCGTTCGACAACTGAGCTAAAGAAACCCTGAGGACAGCCAGCTGACACCTGCAGGAAACATGTCCTCTAGTGCAGTGTTTCTCAACCCTGGTCCTCAGGTACCGCTGCCCTACATGTTTTATATGTTTCTCTGCTCCAACACACCTGATTCAAATGATCAGGTTGTTGTCAGGCTTCTGCAGACACTTGATGACGAGCTGATCATTTGAATCTTCCTCCTTGGTGATTGAGGGTTCTGTGCAGTATCTTAGCTGTTCCTAGAATTGCACTCTTCTGGTCAGCAACCTCCGACGGTGTACCTGGAATGTGGTGGAGCCACTCTCCTAGTTTGTGGGTTACAGCCCCCGTTGCTCTGATCACTACTGGAACCACTGTTGCCTTCACTCCCCACATCTTCTCCAGCTCCTCTTTTAGCCCTTGATATTTTTCAAGCTTCTGGTGTTCCTTCTTCCTGATGTTGCTGTCACTTGGGATTGCAACATCTATCACCACTGTCTTCTTCTGTTGTTTGTCGATCAAAACGATGTTGGTTAGCTATAACCAGTTTGTCAATCTGGATCTGAAAGTCCTACAGGATCTTGGCTTGGTCATTCACCAACCACCTGAGGAGGTGTCTTTCATTCTGACCGAGGGACCTCCAGCCCATACTCAGTGCAGATGTTCCTGTACACTATGACAGCCGCTTGGTTATGGCATACAATGTACACTGTTCCTGCCTGCATCTTACAGCCTGCTATTATGTGTTGGACCCTCTCAGGAACATTTTTGCACAACCTGCACCTAGGGTCCTGTCTGGTGTGGTAGACCTCTGCCTCTATTTATCTTGTACTAAGTGCCTGCCCTTGGGCTGCCATGATTAGCACTTCTGTGCTGTTTTTCAATCCAGTCTTATTCTGCCACTGTTGGGATTTCTTGACATCAGCCACTTCTTCTATCTGATGGTGGTATATGCCGTGTAGGGACTTATCCCTCCACAATTGTTCATCCTCCTCCTTTGCATTAATGGGTTTCTGCTGCCTGAGGTATTCACTTAGTATCTCATCTTTGGGGGCCATCTTCCTGATATATTCGTGGATCTTGGTTGTTTCGTCCTGGATAATGGCTCGGACACTCGCCAATCCCTGGCCTCCCTCACTCCACTTATTGTACAGTCTCAAGATGCTGGACTTGGGATGAAACCCTTCATGAGGAGGTTCCTTGTCTTGATATCAGCAGCCTCCATCTCTTTCTTTGGCCAGCTTATTATGTCAGCAGGGTATCTGATGACTGGCAGGGCATATGTGTTGATGGCATGGACCTTGTTCTTCCCATTCAGCTGATTTTTCAGGACCTGCCTTACTCTGTGTTGGTATTTGGCTGTGGCTGACTCCCTTGCAGCCTCCTCATGGTTCCCATTTGCCTGTGGGATCCCAAGGTATTTGTAGTTGTCCTGGATATCTATGATGCTGCCTTCTGGTAGTTCAACCCACTCAGTTCTGATCATATTTCCTCTCTTTGATACCATCTGACCACACTTCTGTAGCCCGAAGGACATTCTGATGTCACTGCTGTAGATCCTAGTGATGTGTATCAGTGAGTCGATGTCTCGCTCATTCTTGGCATATGGTTTGATATCATCCATGTAGAGTAGGTGACTGATGGTTGCTCCACTTCGGAACCGGTGTCCTTAGCCACGTTTTAGGATGATCTGACTGAGGGGATTCAGGCCTATGCAGAACAGCAGGGGGGGCAGTGCATCACCTTGGTATATGCCGCACTCAGTGGTGGACAGTAGTGAAGTACATTTACTTCAGTACTGTACTTAAGTACATTTTTTGAGTATCTGTACTTTACTTGAGTATTTGTTTTTTGTTTTTTTGGAAACGTATTACTTTCACTCCCAGTGGCGTAACTGGGCTGTATTCCACATGGGTTTTTAGGTCAAAGGGGCCTGACATTGGTGTAAACTTATTGTTTCATTCTTCAGCTCCGTTTTATATATTTACACACGTTTGTTTTGTCTCTGCTCCAAACCATGGATGTATTATGGTCTAAATGCGCACCACCGTCAGAGCGTCTTGTTCCCATGACAACTGACCGGAGAAAGACACATGGCGCGTCATGTTTATGGGCTTCAACTGTGGCTGTGGCCACACCAAGCAGCTGGAGCGGATCCAGGTTCGGTCACCGTCAGATTACCGGTAGTGTCGGTTCTTGTGACAACCCTAGTCTCAAGCCTGAGCTCATGATAGCGCCGTGTTACAGCAGACAGTGCTTGTTTACCTGCTGTGGCCGTGCTGCTGCTCGGACCCGTGTCGTCACTGGCCTGGCTGCTCCCACCACGACATAAGAGATCTGTCAGTTTCGTGCATTTGGCCGCATCCTCAATTAACTTTTTTTTCTTTTTTGCCCTACGCTTATCTGCACCACACATCTCTTTTTCTGGTGGCTTCTTTCTTTTCAGCATCTTTGCAAATCTCCTCTTCCTCTTTTCTTTTTTTCCAGAAAAATAACGGTCACCGTCTGAGCGGCTGAGCCAATCACATTCAATAGACGCATGGATCAGTTCAAATTGGGAGGGGCCGCTCGTATCCCCCCTTATCTGCAACAAAATGCAGTGACCCAGTCTGAAGTTACACTCCGTGCTACCTGCCGCTGCGAGGGTCAACTACGGCAACATTACATTTAAAAAAAAAAAAAAAAAAAAAAAGTTTGACCACAAGAGGGCCCATGGGTTTACAAAACCCACCAACCCTACGTCATCTACGCCACTGTTCACTCCACTACATTTCAAAGACGAGTATTGTACTTTTGACTCCACTACATTTGTAGGAAGGTTGTTGTTACTTTTTGACTGAGCTTTGAAGTCAGCTGTTGGTGTTTTTTTCTTTTCTAAAATGCAGTTGGTCACATGCTGTGTTCCTCACAAAAGAAAACCAATCACAGTAGCTCCTCTCAAATGGGATTGATGTAAAAGTGGAAATACATCATCCAGGCGCTCTCTGTAACAAGAACAAGCAAGCTCTGCCTCTTTCATTCAAACAAAAAGTGGTAATGGTGACGGCAGGGGAAAAACAAAATTAAATCTCAAGACGATATTATAATTATTAATTATTCCAGGTAGCTTTTAAAGTTGGATTGTTTTTATCGGGGTGAAAAATACAGCATAATTTATGTATATATACTGCCTCTGAAGACAGAAAGAAATCTCAGTTATTTAACAGACTTGTTGAACTCCTCACAGTTATCTTCAATCTAATGTTATGATGTGATTTTAATACAGTTACATCAGAAAATGACAATAACTGTCTGTTTTTGGTTTTGATTGTATTTCTATGCTGAAGTTTTTATAGGTGTTTCTATAGGCTTTGTGTAGCAGAGTGGTTCTACAAGCATCAGTGCATCATTAGATGGTTTCAGAGTTACAAGCTTCTGTAAATGCATCATGAAAACAATACAAAATGTATTGATATTAGAAAATGTACTTTGTAATTTGTACTTTTGAATACTTAATTATTATTAAAAAACATGTACTTCTGAATACTTAAGTATTTTTAGAACCAAGTACTCTAGCACTTTAACTCAAGTAAACTTTTGACTGAGCAACTTTCACTTGTAGTTGACTAATATTTGACCAGGAGTATCTATACTTTGACTCAAGTACAGGGGTTGAATACTTTGTCCACCACTGGACCTGCTGCACCAACACTGTTGAAGCCTTCCTCTAACTTAGACCAGGCGTGAATCCTACGCCCAGTCAGAAACAGCCATACAGGCCGCTTTTATTTATTTATTTTTATTTATTTATTTATTTATTTGTTTTTTTTTTAATTTTTATTTGTTTTTTTTTTGCAGGGTGCCTAATACAGAACAAGGTGCCCAACCACATAAAAGGGTTGTCCTGTTGTAATACCTCACTGATGACGTTACAGTTCTTTTTTTTTTTTTTTTTTTAGGTTATGTGAGCTCAGAGATGATGTCACCAGTTCAAAAGCATCAGCATGTGCTGTGACATCACAGATGATGACATCACAGATGATGACATCGCAGATGATGACGTCACAGTGATGTCACAGGTGGAGAAGTTAGTATATATAGGTCAAGCAGATGATTATAGACTAAGTTCAAGCCAACCCGCTCCCTTACAGGATGACTTGGGGGGCGGGTTGCCAACAGGCCCCGTGGCTACGATGGTTGTACTCGTAGCCTGAGTGTTCCGTGTAGAACACTCATAGGGGCCTGTTGCACCAGGAAGGTCTAAGCCTTCCTCTGGCTGAACGCAACCCGTTCTCCTTACAGAATGACAGTCAAGGGTGGGTTGCAAAGGGGGGTCTTAGGGTTAGATGGAACCTGCTGCACCACCACTGTTGAAGCCTTCCTCTAACCTTGACCAGGCGTGAATCCTACGCCCAGTTAGAAACAGCCATACAGGCTGCTTTTATTTATTTATTTATTTATTTTTATGTATTTATTTGTTTTTTTTGCAGGGTGCCTAATATAGAACAAGGTGCCCAACCAAATAAAAGTGTTGGCCTGTTGTAATACCTCACTGATGACGTTACAGTTCACATATTTTTTTTAGGTTATGTGAGCTCAGAGATGATGTCACCAGTTCAAAAGCATCAGCATGTGCTGTGACATCACAGATGATGACATCACAGATGATGACATCACAGTGATGTCACAGGTGGAGAAGTTAGTATATATAGGTCAAGCAGATGATTATAGACTAAGTTCAAGCCAACCCGCTCCCTTACATGATGACTTGGGGGCGGGTTGCCAACAGGCCCCGTGGCTACGATGGTTGTACTCGTAGCCTGAGTGTTCCGTGTAGAACACTCATAGGGGCCTGTTGCACCAGGAAGGTCTAAGCCTTCCTCTGGCTGAACGCAACCCGTTCTCCTTACAGAATGATGGTCAAGGGCGGGTTGCAAAGGGGGGTCTTAGGGTAGGATGGGACCTGCTCAGTGGTGGACAGTAGTGAAGTACATTTACTTGAGTACTGTACTGAAGTACATTCTTTGTGTGTCTGTACTTTACTTAAGTATTTGGGGTTTTTTTTGGAAACTTCTGACTTTCACTCCACTACATTTCAAAGACAAATATTGTTCTTTTGACTCCACTACATTTGTAGGAAGGTTGTTGTTACTTTTCGACTGAGCTTTGAAGTCAGCTGTTGGTGTTTTTTTCTTTTCTAAAATGCAGTTGGTCACATGCTGTGTTCCTCACAAAAGGAAACCAATCACAGTAGCTCCTCTCAAATGGGATTGATGTAAAAGTGGAAATACATCATCCAGGCGCTCTATGTAACAAGAACAAGCAAACTCTGCCTCTTTCATTCAAACAAAAAGTGGTAATGGTGACGGCAGGATAAAGACTAAATTAAACCTCAAGATGTTATTATAATTATTAATTATTCCAGGTAGCTTTTAAAGTTGGATTGTTTTATTGGGGTAAAAAATACAGCATAATTCATGTGTATATACTGCCTCTGAAGACAGAAAGAAATCTCAGTTATTTAACAGACTTGGAGAACTTCTTACAGTTATCTTCAATCTAATGTTATGATGTGATTTTAATACAGTTACATCAGAAAATGACAATAACTGTCTGTTTTTGGTTTTGATTGTATTTCTATGCTGAAGTTTTTATAGGTGTTTCTATAGGCTTTGTGTAGCAGAGTGGTTCTACAAGCATCAGTGCATCATTAGATGGTTTCAGAGTTACAAGCTTCTGTAAATGCATCATGAAAACAATACAAAATGTATTGATATTAGAAAATGTACTTTGTAATTTGTACTTTTGAATACTTAATTATTATTAAAAAACATGTACTTCTGAATACTTGAGTATTTTTAGAACCAAGTACTCTAGCACTTTAACTCAAGTAAACTTTTGACTGAGCAACTTTCACTTGTAGTTGACTAATATTTGACCAGGAGTATCTATACTTTGACTCAAGTACAGGGGTTGAATACTTTGTCCACCACTGGACCTGCTGCACCAACACTGTTGAAGCCTTCCTCTAACTTAGACCAGGCGTGAATCCTACGCCCAGTCAGAAACAGCCATACAGGCCGCTTTTATTTATTTATTTTTATTTATTTTATTTTTTTTTTGCAGGGTGCCTAATACAGAACAAGGTGCCCAACCACATAAAAGGGTTGTCCTGTTGTAATACCTCACTGATGACGTTACAGTTCTTTTTTTTTTTTTTTTTTAGGTTATGTGAGCTCAGAGATGATGTCACCAGTTCAAAAGCATCAGCATGTGCTGTGACATCACAGATGATGACATCACAGATGATGACATCGCAGATGATGACGTCACAGTGATGTCACAGGTGGAGAAGTTAGTATATATAGGTCAAGCAGATGATTATAGACTAAGTTCAAGCCAACCCGCTCCCTTACAGGATGACTTGGGGGGCGGGTTGCCAACAGGCCCCGTGGCTACGATGGTTGTACTCGTAGCCTGAGTGTTCCGTGTAGAACACTCATAGGGGCCTGTTGCACCAGGAAGGTCTAAGCCTTCCTCTGGCTGAACGCAACCCGTTCCCTTACAGGATGACAGTCAAGGGTGGGTTGCAAAGGGGGGTCTTAGGGTTAGATGGAACCTGCTGCACCACCACTGTTGAAGCCTTCCTCTAACCTTGACCAGGCGTGAATCCTACGCCTAGTTAGAAACAGCCATACAGGCCGCTTTTATTTATTTATTTATTTATTTTTATGTATTTATTTTTTTTTTTTTGCAGGGTGCCTAATACAGAACAAGGTGCCCAACCAAATAAAAGTGTTGGCCTGTTGTAATACCTCACTGATGACGTTACAGTTCACATATTTTTTTTAGGTTATGTGAGCTCAGAGATGATGTCACCAGTTCAAAAGCATCAGCATGTGCTGTGACATCACAGATGATGACATCACAGATGATGACATCACAGATGATGACGTCACAGTGATGTCACAGGTGGAGAAGTTAGTATATATAGGTCAAGCAGATGATTATAGACTAAGTTCAAGCCAACCCGCTCCCTTACATGATGACTTGGGGGCGGGTTGCCAACAGGCCCCGTGGCTACGATGGTTGTACTCGTAGCCTGAGTGTTCCGTGTAGAACACTCATAGGGGCCTGTTGCACCAGGAAGGTCTAAGCCTTCCTCTGGCTGAACGCAACCCGTTCTCCTTACAGAATGATGGTCAAGGGCGGGTTGCAAAGGGGGGTCTTAGGGTAGGATGGGACCTGCTCAGTGGTGGACAGTAGTGAAGTACATTTACTTGAGTACTGTACTGAAGTACATTCTTTGTGTGTCTGTACTTTACTTAAGTATTTGGGGTTTTTTTGGAAACTTCTGACTTTCACTCCACTACATTTCAAAGACAAATATTGTTCTTTTGACTCCACTACATTTGTAGGAAGGTTGTTGTTACTTTTCGACTGAGCTTTGAAGTCAGCTGTTGGTGTTTTTTTCTTTTCTAAAATGCAGTTGGTCACATGCTGTGTTCCTCACAAAAGGAAACCAATCACAGTAGCTCCTCTCAAATGGGATTGATGTAAAAGTGGAAATACATCATCCAGGCGCTCTCTGTAACAAGAACAAGCAAACTCTGCCTCTTTCATTCAAACAAAAAGTGGTAATGGTGACGGCAGGATAAAGACTAAATTAAACCTCAAGATGTTATTATAATTATTAATTATTCCAGGTAGCTTTTAAAGTTGGATTGTTTTATTGGGGTAAAAAATACAGCATAATTCATGTGTATATACTGCCTCTGAAGACAGAAAGAAATCTCAGTTATTTAACAGACTTGGAGAACTTCTTACAGTTATCTTCAATCTAATGTTATGATGTGATTTTAATACAGTTACATCAGAAAATGACAATAACTGTCCTTTTTGGTTTTGATTGTATTTCTATGTTGAAGTTTTTATAGGTGTTTCTATAGACTTTGTGTAGCAGAGTGGTTCTACAAGCATCAGTGCATCATTAGATGGTTTCAGAGTTACAAGCTTCTGTAAATGCATCATGAAAACAATACAGCGTGTATTGATATTAGAAAATGTACTTTGTAATTTGTACTTTTGAATACTTAAGTATTTTTAATAACATGTACTTCTGAATACTTAAGTATTTTTTAAACCGAGTACCCCAGTACTTTAACTCAAGTAAACTTTTGACTGAGCAACTTTCACTTGTAACTAGTTGAGTAATATTTTTCCAGGAGTATCTATACTTTGACTCAAGTACTGGGGTTGAATACTTTGTCCACCACTGGACCTGCTGCACCAACACTGTTGAAGCCTTCCTCTAACTTAGACCAGGCGTGAATCCTACGCCCAGTCAGAAACAGCCATACAGGCCGCTTTTATTTATTTATTCATTTATTTTTATGTATTTATTTGTTTTTTTTGCAGGGTGCCTAATACAGAACAAGGTGCCCAACCAAATAAAAGTGTTGGCCTGTTGTAATACCTCACTGATGACGTTACAGTTCACATATTTTTTTTAGGTTATGTGAGCTCAGAGATGATGTCACCAGTTCAAAAGCATCAGCATGTGCTGTGACTGCACAGATGATGACATCACAGATGATGTCACAGATGGTGACGTCACAGTGATGTCACAGGTGCAGAAGTTAGTATATATAGGTCAAGCAGATGATTATAGACTAAGTTCAAGCCAACCCGCTCCCTTACATGATGACTTGGGGGCGGGTTGCCAACAGGCCCGTGGCTACGATGGTTGTACTCGTAGCCTGAGTGTTCCGTGTAGAACACTCATAGGGGCCTGTTGCACCAGGAAGGTCTAAGCCTTCCTCTGGCTGAACGCAACCTGTTCCCTTACAGGATGACGGTCAAGGGCGGGTTGCAAAGGGGGGTCTTAGGGTAGGATGGGACCTGCTCAGTGGTGGACAGTAGTGAAGTACATTTACTTGAGTACTCTACTTAAGTACATTTTTTGTGTATCTGTACTTTACTTAAGTATTTGTTTTTTTGGAAACTTCTGACTTTCACTCCACTACAGACAAGTATTGTACTTTTGACTCTGCTATATTTGTAGGAAGGTTGTTGTTACTTTTCGACTGAGCTTTGAAGTCAGCTGTTGGTGTTTTTTTCTTTTCTAAAATGTAGTTGGTCACATGCTGTGTTCCTCACAAAAGAAAACCAATCACAGTAGCTCCTCTCAAATGGGATTGATGTAACAGTGGAAATACATCATCCAGGCGCTCTATGTAACAAGAACAAGCAAACTCTGCCTCTTTCATTCAAACAAAAAGTGGTAATGGTGACGGCAGGAGAAAGACTAAATTAAACCTCAAGATGTTATTATAATTATTAATTATTCCAGGTAGCTTTTAAAGTAGGATTGTTTTTATCGGGGTGAAAAATACCACATAATTCATGTATATATACTGCCTCTGAAGACAGAAAGAAATCTGTTATTTAACAGACTTGTTAAACTCCTCACAGTTATCTTCAATCTAATGTTATGATGTGATTTTAATACAGTTGTGGTGTCTGAAGTTCTACTTTATATGATTTGCTCTGTTAAGGTAACAAAGGTCTTTAGCTCTAATCTTAAGGGAGTGTTAAGAATGTGGTACCTCTGGGTTTTGGGAGGTCTTCTTCATGTTTTGACATACCGTAGACAACAGTCCCCTTAATGGATACCATATGTGTGAAGTTGTTTGTGGAACAAAGGACACCCAAATGTATATAAGCCACGTTACATGTCTTGTGGGCAGAGAGATTCATATTGGCTTCGAGTCCTCTCACAGGCAAACCATGGTGTTTGGTCGATGCTGAACTTTTTTGTAATAAACTTTTTATTATATAATCAAGTCGGTGTCAGCGGATGTTTTCTTCATCATCCACACATCAGCAATGTTGAGAAACAACACAGTTACATCAGAAAATGACAATAACTGTCTGTTTTTGGTTTTGATTGTATTTCTATGCTGAAGTTTTTATAGGTGTTTCTATAGACTTTGTGTAGCAGAGTGGTTCTACAAGCATCAGTGCATCATTAGATGGTTTCAGAGTTACAAGCTTCTGTAAATGCATCATGAAAACAATACAGCATGTATTGATATTAGAAAATGTACTTTGTACTTTGTACTTTTGAATACTTAATTATTTTTAAAAACATGTACTTCTTAATACTTAAGTATTTTTTAAACCGAGTACCTATACTTTGACTCAAGTACTGGGGTTGAATACTTTGTCCACCACTGGCCACACTTGATGGTAACTTGTGCAGTTGGCTTTGAGTTGGCCTCCAGAGTTGTTTTCCACAGTCCCACAGAGTTCTTGATGATTAGTGTAAGGTTGATGTTGATGTTGATCATTTCCAGGCATTCCAGTATCCATGTGTGAGGCACTGAATCATAGGCTTTCTTGTAGTTAATCAAGGCAGTGCACAGCACAGGTTGGTCATATATACATATATATATATATATATATATATATATATATATATATATATATATATATATATATATACATATATATATGACATTGAACACAGCTGTAAAGTGCTGGAAAAGTTTGAAAATGCATGTTGAAAATGCTTGAAAAGTGCTTGAATTTGACTTTGGAAAAGGTGCAGGAACCCTGAACTTAACCCTGATAACGTAAGCTCTGTAGGACTTTATTATTGCTACACTGTGCTCTTTTCTATAAAGCGCCTGTAATGTATCTGGTGTAGCACAGTTGGTGTAAATTACATAGTCAGAAATGATTAATTAGCTTTAAAGCCTCATATTTAAAGGGCCAGTTCACCCCAGAAAATCAAAAATGCATTTTTTTTGCCTCTAATCTGTATTTTTATTTACCATCTAGATTTTTGTAGTGTTAGTAGCAGAATTTCTTGAATAGAGAGGGACTTGAGTTTCTTTAAGTCCTTTAGTAGAACAAACTTCCAGAATACCTGAGGTCGGTTGAAACTGTCGGCTCATTTAAATCAGGGCTTAAAACACCACTGTTTACTGCAGTTTATCAGTGAAGTCGATATGTATCTTATTTTTAGGATAATCTGTAGCTATTGTTCTTATATTTGTCTGCTGTTGCTTTTATGTTTGCTTTTAAAATGCTATTTCTGTAATGTTTTTAACTATTTATTGTCTTACTTTTTAGCTTTTGTCTGCATGACCTCAAATGCAATGTTAATGTTCCTTTAATGTTTTAATTTGAATGTATTTCTAAGTTCTTGTAAAGTACCTCAAATTGCCTTACCTTTGCCTTTGCATACCAGCCACATGTTGTACGCTATTCCTGATTATCAATTTAGTGTCACTTATTTAAAAATTCAGAACTTATAGATGTCACTAACCATTTTTTCCTTCCTATTATCTTTCTGCACTACCTGGTAAACATAGAGTAAAAAGCACAATATTCACCCTAAAATGCAGTGGAATATCTGTCTAAATAAAAGAATAAAGAATAGAATGAAAATACTTAGGTAAAACACAATTACTGCCAAACTATACTTTAAAATAATGCCCTTAGTTTACTTCCTACTGTTAGGTAATAACTACTACTATTATTATTTTTTATTATTATAAGTAGTAGTAGTAGTATCATCATTATCATTGTCGTTGTTGTTATTGTTATCTCAACAGTATTGTACTTTTCTTGCTTCACTTGTAGAATTTAATCACTGATCTAAAAAGAGGTACGTGACACAAATAATGTTTTTCAGCCTACCCACAGTGTTACGGGATCTCAATTAGAGGAACTACAGTAACTGAGGTTAAAAGAGGAACTCTGGTTTGGTGTGAACTTGATATTCTGTCACAGTTGTGAGGCCCTGCCATGATTTTACTGCAAAGTTGAGCTCTAACTCTTACAGGCTGTTTTATGTCACAGCAGCAGTGAACAGGCAGATAAGGTGCACGTGCTTCTTAAGGTGTCAGAACTGTACAGTTCACCTGGAATTAAAGGCATGTCATTTCAGAGGCTGGAATATGGAAGGAAAGAGAAACAATAAATTGTGCTAGAATAATTACAGATATGTTTCCATTTTGCTCCAAAGTCATCATTTTTGTTGTTAATATCGTTGTTTTTTGACACAAGTAGGTTTTCTATATCTACAGAGGCCTGTAATTTATATAGTATACTTTTATTTTTTAAAAAACCCAACCTGAAATCATATTATTGTTCTTGCCATTGGAATGTGGTAAAGCGTAGCAATTCTAATCTTGTGCCACTGCACTGCAATATATAGTCTGATGAATAGCAATATAGAATGAGTGACATCATTTTATAATATTGTTTAGAGACTAAAGGTTGCTTGACAACTTAATGATCTAGGTTTTATAGTTTGACTTTATAACCACTCTTCTATACAGAGAGAGATAGTTATGCTTTCAAAACTCATATATTTTGGTATAAATATTCCAATATGTTTTTATTTATATTTAATCCAAAAATACATATGCTCCTTGTCTGTAAATGTTGCTTTATAGTTTCTGTGTGTGGAAGATAGAATTATGATCTCCAGGTCTCTGTGCCCCTTATACAGCATATGTTCAGCTTCGAGTGGCAGTGGCACACAAAGGTATAGCTAAAGTAAGAAAGGGAAACATTTTATATTATGACTGCATGTATAAACATGGATAAGCGACAGTCATTTCCCTCTCTGAAGATCGCCTACAGTGAATGTGCCTCACCCCACTGAGGAACTGTGGAAACCACCAGCAATTTGAATAAAATGCAGCTGAGCCTGTTATGTAGTTGTTGTGAGCTCAGTATTTAAAGGTCCAGTGTGTGGGATTTACATGGATTTATTGGCAGAATATGGCAGAGGTAGAACGTAATATTCATAAGTACATTCTCATTATATGTAGGTGTATAATCACCTGGAAAAAAAAAGGTGTTTTTATTACCTTAGAATGAGCTGCTCATACATCTACAGAGGTAGATGTATGAGCTCTTCTTCCATTTGAACAAAACAAACACTGGATCTAGTTACAGCTTTTGCGTCTTGTGCCAGTTTCTCAGCCACCGTAGGTTCTCCTACAGGCTTGGAAGGGGAGAGTGAGAGGTGAGGGAGGGGAGGTGTTTGCAATCTGTAAGATCAGTTAGATGCTTCTAAATCCTACACAATGGTCCTTTAATAATAGTAGTAATAATTTGTTGAGTCTTCCAAAGACATCTCAACATTCAGATATCATACTGTCCACGCTGAGAGCCTTGTCTTATGTTGATCTAAAGCGCAAATTGGAAGTGTGAGGCATAGTGGATTTAATTTATTCAAGGTGTGTCTAAATCCACCTTTGTCGTCTTCCCCTAGGGCCCCCGCACCAGCAGCACACAGCAGGATACACCTATCAGGTGTGCCCAAGTGCCTGATTAATTCATGGGTGAATCTGGGCCAAACATGCAATAAAAGAAATCAGACAGACAGCTCACACCAAAAAATGGACAAATAGCACCACAGGCCTGGGGAAAAATGTGTATTTTTTTTTTTTTTAAGATATTTTTTGGGCTTTTTGCCTTTATTGATAGCGAAAGCTGAAGGTATGACAGGAAAGGGGGGTGAAGATAGAGGGAATGACACGCAGCAAATGAGCCGCAGGCGGGATTCGAGCCGGCGGCCGCTGCAGAGGACTAACAGCCTCAATACATGGTGCGCACGCCCTACCGACTGAGCTATAGGGGCACCCTAAAAAAAATGTGTATTTTTTAAATTCTGGGGTGAAGTGTCCCTTTAATAAAGATAATTAATTTATAGCTGATAGTGGGGATATTAATATATAGTCTCCATACTGCACCGTTTGATATAGTTGTCAAGCTTGTGCATCAGGTTCTTCTGATAGTTTCTTGTCCTCAGTTAGTCCTCTTTGTGTCTGGGTGAATGGATGTTTTCAGACCTTGTCTTAAAGGTCATCCTTGTCTTTAGAGAGCGCTCATTAAGTGTTTTAAGCCTTACGAAAAATCAGCCTCTCAGCCATGACAATTCTCCCTGCTGCCACATTCACAGGTCACACACTGTTCCCAGCAACAATAAACATGGAGGCCTTCTCTATACACTTAAAGTCCAGAGTCATGTCCCTTGTGACACAGAGTTTCAAAGTAAGACATTTATCAACAGTATCTCAATAACAAGGTCATTTGTTTGATGATATCACTTTCTTGGAAGCCAGTCTTTATCTTGTGACAATCTTTTTCCAAGCTCCTTTTACACTGGTGTCAGTGTTTTCTTCAGTAGCCATCACTTCAGGCGGTGAGACTCCTCAGAGATTTAACTAATTGTGGATGACAGCATTATGAATAAGAAGATTCATTCAAAATGTTAGTGTGTGATATCAGCTCTGCCATGGTGAGAACTTGTGACGATGATTAAATGTTACGTGTTGGCTCTACCAAGACTCAACAGCAGTGGATGGAGCTGCCTCATCCACTGCATCCATCAGCTGTGCTCCTGTAGGGTTTTAAACTTGCATTAACATATTTCTGGCCACTTGAGGGCAGCGGAAACCATCTGTAAACATTACACTGTCCATCTAGGCCTACTCTTAAAAGTCGATTGGGTGAACTTGTTTGCAAACAGGCGCTAATAGACCTTTTTTTATAGCAGCTGTTTTGGAATTAAATAATATGATAAATGTGTTATGATACTAATTAAGGTTCTGTTACATTCAGGTCAAACAGTCAGGGTGCTGATAGTGTCTGCATGTTGGGTCATTGGAAAACTAAATGGAACTGGGTCTTTTTATACATGTAGCTGATACAAGCAACATTAACATCCGGTTGGAAACATGTTTGTGCAATTGTTGAAAATCCAATATTCACTTTCATTTTATCTCTGGTCTGGTTCCATCAACTCCTGAGGGAAATACTGGGATCTTCAGCTGCTAAACGCTTCCCTGTGCTCACCAGCTGGCAGCTAATGTTGTCTTTTCGCTGTTTGGTGCTGGCCAGGCGGGGATTTTGAGAGCCTTTTCACTGGAAACAATTTCCAGCTGTGGCGGGAAACAAGATTGATGAGAGCAGTGAGAGTGAACCAAAACAAAGTTGCAGGCAGTAGGCCTGAAGCCAAAACAATGAACTGGAAGATATTGAACTACACCAGAGAAACTACAGAGCTGACTGATAATTCTCCATGGGTTGTCACTACTAGCAAATCCTTTCATATTACATGAAGTAATTTTATTCGTTGATCAAGTAAAAATAATGATTAGATTGGCTTTAAAGGGACAGTTCACACCAAAATCAAAAATACACATTTTCCTATTAGCAGTAGTGCTATTTATACTTCTAGATTATGGGTCTTCAACAGGCTGTCCGCCGTTTCCTCTAATAATTAGTAATAAATATGTCTGAAAATACACATTAGCAAAGACCAATCGACCTATTCTTAAAAATTAAAAAAAACTAAAACATTTAATTTATACAACACTGAAAACAGTCTACCCATGAAGCTCTGTGAGCTAGTTAACCTACTAAATCACTGTGCAGCACCTATACATAATGGCTACCTGGTTAGATATGTATTATTGAAACATACTGGCATTATATTGGTATAATTACACTGGTTTTTTAGTGTACAGACACACTTGTGAGCCACAATTGGTCATTTACCTTTGACATTATGATAGACCCTCCATCTCAGCAGCCACCTGTGAAAGCGCAAAGGGTGAAGCTAACACACCTACAATTAGCCATGCTACAACTGCAGGTAAGTGCAATGAGAGAAGACCTGAAAATATTCAGTCAAATATATGTGGCAGGGGTTCCCTACTTAGCTAAGGGTCCATGGCCTGAAAACGCATGAAGATTCTTGTAGATTTGGTGTGAGTTTTGGGTATACTCAGCCGTAAAGATGCGTGCCTTCTCTCAAATATAATAGAACTAGATGTCACTTTTAAAAAAAACACTCAACGACAATATATCTTTCCAGAAATCATGATCTAGCTGCTCAACATAACCCAGTAGTTTTATATAAGAACTGCTTTCTTTTTACCGTCCACCAACCAGTGGTGGACAAAGTACTCAACCCCAGTACTTGAATCAAAGTATAGATACTCCTGGTCAAATATTACTCAACTACAAGTGAAAGTTGCTCAGTCAAAATTTTACTTGAGTTAAAGTACTAGAATTCTTGCTTTTAAAAGTACTTAAGTATTCAAAAGTACATGTTATTAAAAATACTTAAGTATTCAAAAGTACAAATTACAAAGTACATTTTCTAATATCAATACATTTTGTATTGTTTTCATGATGCATTTACAGAAGCTTGTAACTCTGAAACCATCTAATGATGCACTGATGCTTGTAGAACCACTCTGCTACACAAAGCCTATAGAAAAACCTATAAAAACTTCAGCATAGAAATACAATCAAACCCAAAAAGGACAGTTATTGTCATTTTCTGATGTAACTGTATTAAAATCACTGCATAACATTAGATTGAAGATAACTGTGAGGAGTTCTCCAAGTCTGTTAAATAACTGAGATTTCTTTCTGTCTTCAGAGGCAGTATATATACATGAATTATGCTGTATTTTTCAACCCAATAAAACAATCCAACTTTAAAAGCTACCTGGAATAATTAATAATTATAATAACATGTTGAGATTTAATTTTGTCTTTATCCTGCCGTCACCATTACCGCTTTTTGTTTGAATGAAAGAGGCAGAGCTTGCTTGTTCTTGTTACAGAGAGCACCTGGATGATGTATTTCCACTTTTACATCAATCCCATTTGAGAGGAGCTACTGTGATTGGTTTTCTTTTGTGAGGAACACAGCATGTGACCAACTGCATTTTAGAAAAGAAAAAAAGTAACAGCAACCTTCCTACAAATATAGCAGAGTCAAAAGTACAATATTTGTCTTTGAAATGTAGTGGAGTGAAAGTCAGAAGTTTCCAAAAAAAAAAACCAAATACTTAAGTAAAGTACAGACACACAAAGAATGTACTTCAGTACAGTACTCAAGTAAATGTACTTCACTACTGTCCACCACTGAGCAGGTTCCATCTAACCCTAAGACCCCCCTTTGCAACCCGCCCTTGACCATCATTCTGTAAGGAGAACGGGTTGCGTTCAGCCAGAGGAAGGCTTAGACCTTCCTGGTGCAACAGGCCCCTATGAGTGTTCTACACGGAACACTCAGGCTACGAGTACAACCATCGTAGCCACGGGGCCTGTTGGCAACCCGCCCCCCCAAGTCATCATGTAAGGGAGCGGGTTGGCTTGAACTTAGTCTATAATCATCTGCTTGACCTATATATACTAACTTCTCCACCTGTGACATCACTGTGACGTCATCATCTGTGATGTCATCATCTGTGATGTCATCATCTGTGATGTCACAGCACATGCTGATGCTTTTGAACTGGTGACATCATCTCTGAGCTCACATAACCTAAAAAAAATATGTGAACTGTAACGTCATCAGTGAGGTATTACAACAGGCCAACCCTTTTATTTGGTTGGGCACCTTGTTCTGTATTAGGCACCCTGCAAAAAAAACAAATAAATACATAAAAATAAATAAATAAATAAATAAAAGCGGCCTGTATGGCTGTTTCTAACTGGTCGTAGGATTCACGCCTGGTCAAGGTTAGAGGAAGGCTTCAACAGTGTTGGTGCAGCAGGTTCCATCTAACCCTAAGACCCCCCCTTTGCAACCCGCCCTTGACCGTCATCCTGTAAGGGAACAGGTTGTGTTCAGCCAGAGGAAGGCTTAGACCTTCCTGGTGCAACAGGCCCCTATGAGTGTTCTACACGGAACACTCAGGCTACGAGTACAACCATCGTAGCCACGGGGCCTGTTGGCAACCCGCCCCCCAAGTCATCCTGTAAGGGAGCGGGTTGGCTTGAACTTAGTCTATAATCATCTGCTTGACCTATATATACTAACTTCTGCACCTGTGACATCACTGTGACGTCATCATCTGTGACATCATCTGTGATGTCACAGCACATGCTGATGCTTTTGAACTGGTGACATCATCTCTGAGCTCACATAACCTAAAAAAAATATGTGAACTGTAACGTCATCAGTGAGGTATTACAACAGGCCAACACTTTTATTTGGCTGGGCACCTTGTTCTGTATTAGGCACCCTGCAAAAAATAAAAATAAAAATAAATAAATAAATAAATAAATAAAAGCAGCCTGTATGGCTGTCTCTGACTGGGCGTAGGATTCACGCCTGGTCTAAGTTAGAGGAAGGCTTCAACAGTGTTGGTGCAGCAGGTCCAGTGGTGGACAAAGTATTCAACCCCAGTACTTTAGTCAAAGTATAGATACTCCTGGTCAAATATTAGTCAACTACAAGTGAAAGTTGCTCAGTCAAAATTTTACTTGAGTTCAAGTACTAGAGTACTCGGTTCTAAAAATACTTAAGTATTCAGAAGTACATGTTTTTTAATAATAATTAAGTATTCAAAAGTACAAATTACAAAGTACATTTTCTAATATCAATACATTTTGTATTGTTTTCATGATGCATTTACAGAAGCTTGTAACTCTGAAACCATCTAATGATGCACTGATGCTTGTAGAACCACTCTGCTACACAAAGCCTATAGAAACACCTATAAAAACTTCAGCATAGAAATACAATCAAAACCAAAAAGGACAGTTATTGTCATTTTCTGATGTAACTGTATTAAAATCACTGCATAACATTAGATTGAAGATAACTGTGAGGAGTTCAACAAGTCTGTTAAATAACAGATTTCTTTATGTCTTCAGAGGCAGTATATATACATGAATTATGCTGTATTTTTCACCCCAATAAAACAATCCAACTTTAAAAGCTACCTGGAATAATTAATAATTATAATAACATCTTGAGGTTTAATTTTGTCTTTCTCCTGCCGTCACCATTACCACTTTTTGTTTGAATGAAAGAGGCAGAGCTTGCTTGTTCTTGTTACAGAGAGTGCCTGGATGATGTATTTCCACTTTTACATCAATCCCATTTGAGAGGAGCTACTGTGATTGGTTTTCTTTTGTGAGGAACACAGCATGTGACCAACTGCATTTTAGAAAAGAAAAAAACACCAACAGCTGACTTCAAAGCTCAGTCGAAAAGTAACAACAACCTTCCTACAAATGTAGTGGAGTCAAAAGTACAATATTTGTCTTTGAAATGTCGTGGAGTGAAAGTCAGTAGTTTCCAAAAAACAAATACTCAAGTAAAGTACAGATACTAAAAAAATGTACTTAAGTACAGTACTCAAGTAAATGTACTTCACTACTGTCCATCACTGCCACCAACCATATCATTGCATTAAATTGAATCACACATCTACTCATGGATGAGAGGCTCTTGCTTGTGACAGTGCAGGATGTAAACATTCTTGTTTATCTTGTCTGAGCTCTAACCTCTCATCCAAGAGTAGATGCACAGCGATACAGCTGGCAGGTGTAGTTTGGTAGAAAGAAAGAAGTTCACACTTTCTGGTCTGGTTACTTTCTAGTAACTTGGTGATGATTTTTGGACTACCATCTACTCCCGTTACATTTGAGAGAAGGCCGACATCTCTACAGCCAGTATCGCTAAAACTCTACAGCTCTACACCAAAACAATCTGGAATCTGGATCGGGGGTCAGCCACCTGCAGGTCCAGAGCTGCATGTGGCTCTTTTGCGCCTCTTCAGTGGCTCCTTGTGGCTTTGACAAAAAAGTATATGGAAAAAAACAGTTATTCTTTTAAACTTTTTAATTTTCATCGATCATCGTCCTAAAGGCCCTAAAGTGATCTTACATTCTCTAATTGTAAAAATGTGCAGCCTGTACACCAAATTAAAAAAAAAAAAGGTGCATCACAGCCTACATCGGCAGCTCAGTGCCTTTGTCTCTAAATTTTGCTGATGGCTTGTCGGTAGTCTCCTGAGGCTAGCTATGGATAGCAAAACCAAAAAAAGAATTCAAAGAGAATTTAATAGCAGTAGCAGACAGATTTTTTTTTTGTCTTTTTTGGTCAAAAATGGTTCTTTTAATAGTTAAGTTTGCAGACCCCAGATCTAGATGGATAAATAGCTCTATAAGTAAGAGTCAAAATGTTTATTTTTGATTTTGGGGTGAACTGCCTCTTCAAACTCTGTTGCATTCAACACACAAGACAATGACCCAAATAACAAGCATGATATTTTGATGAGGTTCCACACTGACAGTGATATTCTTCTACTAGAGTGTTACTGGCATATTCTCAGTGGCGTTCCTTATGGCAGTGCCATATCAGCTTTGGTCTAAAGATTTATTTCAGAGTCCTTGGTGTCAAAAAGCTGTCCAGGACAGTGTGGAGCACTAATTCCACTAGGTGGCACAAGTGCTGCATTTTTGAGCACATGTGAACTGACAACAGGCCTGTGAGGAGTGAATTTCAAAATGCAGTATTGGGGTTATTTCACTCATCAGCAGACCAAATTACAGAATACTGTTGTAATTACAAGAAAAGGAAAAGTGCCATTTCCATATTTCTTGAGGCGGTTATGGTGGGTGGTAAGAATAATGACATATGCGTTTTTATTTTCAGTATCACTATACCTACACCACCCAGGAAACAGTCAGACAGCAGCAGGAGGCTGCTGGAGACTGGTCGGTCTTCCATAATATTAAATGTGAAAGTAAATCAAAGATATAAACTCCTTTCCCCCGCAACCTCAAACCATTTCCATCCACTGTGGTGTTCTCAATTTGCCAGAAGCATTTTCTGCTCCTACTCAGCTCACTTTCAGTATTGTTACAGCAGCGGCCATACAGTATATAAACCATATAAACTGTATGGGAGAGAAATGACTGGACCAAAGAAAGTAAAATTCAGATAATTCAGTGAGTTTGTAGTTCATGTCCACATTTTTACAGAAGACCAAAAAGTTATCTCTAGTTTCAAAAGTAATATTATGAATTGCAGGATCAGTTTTTATTGGATATTATTGATGATTTTGTATTTTATTTAGTAGTGTTTAGCATATATGAAAAATCTTTTCCATGATTACCCAAATTGTGATGAGCTGAAAGTTGCACTGTCACTGGCAGTAAAATTTGAAAGATAAAGATTTATAAATGTGAACTTCTGCCAAAATTCCTGTAAATAATTCCTCTGAAATGCTTTAGATTTTGAAATGTTTACAGCCTGTAATCTAAGACATGCTATTGATTTACACAGGCTCTGCTGCTTTATGGGTTATGTAAGTGTTATGTAAGTACGTGCTGTTATGAGGAGCTGTCAGGTTGGCTGCCTACAACACGTTTAAGCCATCAGGCAGTGAAACACAAATTCCACGGGGGGAAAAAAGCTTTATTAATATTTTAATATATATCAATAATACTTTATATACAAAATATGTACAACAAGCAACATTTGTTACATTTCAAAATAAAAATCCCAAGTACCTCTTTCTATACAAAACTATTATTTTTGTTTGAACTTTACATTCACTCTCTTTGCCACAGACACAACATTTAAAGCAAATACATTGAAACACCTGCCATTGTTGTGTTGTGTCTGCGTTAAACGAGTAAAGGCAACAGCATGAGCTAAGGTCAGGCCTTGACTTGACCGGGAATTTGTGGGCAAGATGCAAATCAGGTTGAGCACAATGCTATGTACTGTACACGTTCTCCTGGCATACAGCAATAATGACTACCTCAACCTTCCTCTGGTAGCAATGCAAATACACTCAGTGGGTCGCGTATCAAAAATAGAGATGTACGAGTAGTATAAACCAAAATAATTACAAGACATGACTTCACAGGAACTCCATCTAGATGCACAAATAGTCGTGAGTCACAAATTAAATTGTGAAAGCACGCATGGCCACTTCACTCTTCAACAGAAATGAGTGACACACCTTGTATGGTGACAACGCCCTGAATTCTTTGAACTCTTGTGTTCAATTAGCTCCAAGGTAATTGAAGGTCAAAGGAGAGATGTCTTTTGTGACGTCAAAGGTCAACATGAACCAGACTTTTTTTTGGTAACATTCTAATCTAAGCAATGGTTTGTTGCAGTTGCAGGAGCGACAAACACTTGAAGGTAGATCCCCCGTTCACAGATCTACAGCAGGTGATAAGTCAAGCAGCATCTACTAGGGGCTTTTGTTCAATCTTTACATTCATTACAGACTGGTGTGTGTGCAAAAAGTAGGTCCAAATATTTTTGGGGGGCTTATCTGTGCCTTACATTCTGGATTTACCTCTGACATTCAACACTGAGGGCGGAGAAGACAAACCTTGCTAAAAACAAAACTGTCACAATCTCTAATGAACTCTTCAAACTGACCATCTTCACAGTGTTTCAGAGCCATGCAACCGGTGATCCATGAGCCTTCACATGGACGCTCCAATTTTCCAACGAAAGTCCTGTTTCAGTGTGCGAGGAGCTGATGATAGACGGTGATGGCTGTTTGGAGCTTGTTGCTTGGGTCAATGTTCTGACTGTCCAAACATGGGCTGTGGTTTGAAAGGATACCAGTGCGTTTGTGTTCATTTACCCTCTTTTCAACCATTCAACCCCATCAACATTCAGAGGGAAAGAGTCCAACAGGAACAGTTCAGTCTTTGGTTTCCAAGTTCAATGGCGGGACCTGCTGTAAAGCTTTGTGAAGAGCAGGGGAGTCCTGGTGGGGTACTGGAGACCCTGTCCTCGGGGACATGATCAGAGATGACTGGAGTGTCTCTGGAGGCATGCTCGCAGCAGAGCCGCTCATGCCCGGGTACATAACCGGCATACCCCGGGGGTACCAGCATTTCTCCAGCATGGGCAGATAGGCTGCCACCGGTGCGGCCGTGGGGGGGATGAGGTAGAAGGGGAGACAAAACGGGGGCTGGTTGGGGGAGAAGCTCATGTAGCTGCCAGGACCTCCTGCCGTCTGAGAGAACATCTCATCCTCCGAAGAGTCAGACCTCGACTTCTTGGCCTGAGGCTCATCGCCCTCCTGCTTGATGGCACTGGCCGTCCTCTCCTCCTTTGCATGGCGTTCTGACCACTGCGATTTGGGGTCACGCTTGTCGTGTTCCCCCCCATAGCCGCTGTCAGTGTCTGTGTCACTGCCGCTCTGCTCCCCCGTGCCCTGGGGGTTAGTCCTTTGAATGACGGGGACGCAGTTCTTAGCGGGGCCCTCAAAAGCCCTTTGGGCCTGTGCTCCTGCAGGTTTCTTCAGTTTCTCTGAAGGTTGAGGGACGGACTCCTCTGGGTGTAGGCTGCTCGGATGCTGCAGGACTTCAGCTGCAACCTTCTGAATGTGGCTGATGACATGTGAAGGAGTCAGGTCCCTGCTGCTTTCTTGGCTGGCCACATACTGGAGGACCTCTTTCGCACACAAGTGAAAGCCAGAGCGGAACATCTCCTCGCTACTCTCAGCGCTGTCTGATCCATGATCACCTGAACGATCAGAAACACAGGGTTAGAAATCATCTTTACAGTACAGGTTTCCTGGAAGTAGTTCTGATAGATGCAACAGATGTTTTGATAGATGCAATGACATCTACACAACATCACGGCATTGAACTTACTAATTTGCAGGTCCTTCTGTAGCGCGATAATTTTCTGCTGCTGCTGCTCCAGGAGGGTGCTCAAGGCTTTCACATGCTTGAGAGTGAGTTCCAGCACCACAGCTTTCTCCAAATGACCCAGCGTCTAAAACAGGAAGACCTTCGATAAGCATGTTGATCTTTCTTATGTAACACATTCTGCAGCTGAACAGAGGACAAGGCTCGAACACCCGGGAAGTCATGCAATCCGCGTACTGCACGCATAAAACTCTCAACAACAAATTAAAATCTCAAACCTTGTTAGAATTTAGACAATAAAATTAATAAAATTACAAAATTTGGGAAAATATTTTTTAATCTTAATTCTAATATTAAAATCCCAAACTTTTTTTGAGAACTGAATCCAAAGGCTGGAGCAAACAAACTGCTCAGCAGGAGAACCATGTGGCGTCTCAGATTCTCCCGGCCGTTTGCAGACATGCCATATGTAGAAGATAATACTCACAGTAAGCTTAAGATGTTCTGGCAACAAATCCTTCAGCTGGGCAATGCATTCGTTGATTCTGTCGCGTCTTTTCTTTTCTATCAGTCGGTGTGGCAACTTGTATGTCTCCTGGAAAGGGTTAAAATGTTGTCGGTGAAATCCAGCCTGCTTATTTTGACTGATAAAAAAATGCAAGAAAATTCTGTATTTTAATGTAAATTTACCTTGCTGTCATCCCCACGCTTCATGCCCCTCCTGGGTTTGTACACATAAATGGGAAAATCCATTCTTTTGGGAAAAAATAAAATTAGTTAGTTTTAGTTTGAAGGCAGGTTAGGGTTAAGAATAAAGTGCTTTACATAGTAGGATAGGATAGAGCAGAATAAAACTGATATTTTTCTCTTACCCTTGCATGTCAGCTATATCCAGTGATGGGTGTTTTGGCACACAGGGAGGTGGTTGCGCACTGGTAATCCTCTCCATGTCGCGTACGGTAAAACCCGAATAAAATACTTCAAAAAGCCTTCAAAACGTCCCAAATGCGTCTCTGCAGTCGCTCTTCAACGCGAGAAAGAAATCCTAGAAAAGGGAAGGAAAAAGTATCTCCTGTTATCCAGTGTGAGTGCGTTCCCGCTGTGAGCTGGAGTTGGTGCGGCGCAGTGTTGTCACCCTGAGGTCCGGACTCAGTAGTATGTCTGGGGAAGCTCCACGCCCGGCTCAATGTGTGTGTGAGAGCTGGGTGGGTTTCTGACTACGTGTTAAATAAACCCTGTGACTGCAGGCACGTCTCTCGGCTAGAGACACAGACTCGACACCGTCACATGAGCCTCACGTGTTGGACGGCGCTTTCAACTCCTCACTCACCCTCCCCGCGCGCGCTCACACACACACACACACACTCAGGCGCTCGCCTCCTCCCCTCGCGCTGCAGCTCGAGTACAACCCATTTGTGTAGTACTCCTCCACCGGGGCCGAGTCCCGTGTACCACCATGCTCCGACTCTCGAGGCAGCGCCGTGCTTGCAGAGTCGGACGTGTTTATACAGACGGAAAGTGGAGCAACAGTTCGCTCTTCAACAGTTATTAAGTGACGAAATATTAATTCTTAAACTGCAAATACGGCAACCTTTAAGTTACACTGTAACAATAATAACTGGAAACAGTAATCTCTAGAGTGACGTGCGACAAAAAGATTTTTTTAGCATGTTACTCATTAGCCAGCTTAAACCGTGTATGGTTAGTAACAGCAATGCAGTGACACTCGATTCTAAAAAGAGTGAAAAGGTCAACCCCGTGTCACAGACTTTGTCTTTGTAGTAATTATATGGGGATATTAAAAATGCTCCTACTAAAGTTTTTATTGATTTAATAATAGAGCAACTAACATATAATAATAAAAATATTAATAAAAATAAATGATGATATGATAACAACAATTAAAATTATTATTACAAGGGCTGTGCATTGGCAAGAATCTGGCGATGTGATATTTACCACGACAGAGGGGTTATGATTCAATATATTGCAGTGTTATGATACTGTAAGTAAGGTGATATATTGCTTTTATAAAAAATCTATTTTAGGAGAACTGCTGTAGCAAAAAAACACACCACCATATGAATTAATTCTGAGTTTGAGAAAAGTTTTGCATTTTTGTGCAATTAGAACAGTGACGATAGATAACGATCTATAGCGATCAGGAAGTGAAACACAACACAAGGCTGTTTTCTACTATCTTTGCATGTGTATTGTGATATGGTGTTTGTGAGAACTGATACAGGATAACATACCGTAATACTGCAATACTCAAGTGTGCCTATATTTTCTATAATGATAATTTTAACACACGTTTGTCATTCTTAATTTTTCTTACTTTTATTATATTTTTATTAGTTCCCCATAAATCATAAAATAACAATACAAACAAAAATTAGGCTGTCAAATGTCATAATGAGTCAAACTAATGAATCTCACCAGAGTGCATGGTGAGATGTAATAAATTTCGGTGTTTCATTGTGTCACTCACGTCACGTGCTCAGTGTAAGTTCATAGTGTACCCTGTGTTGGCTGTGTGGCACGTGCACCTGCAGCGGGCAGGATGACAGTGTGTGTGTGTGCAGTGTAGCGGCGGAGCGTTGTGTTGTTTCTTATACCGGGCGAGCGGCTCGGCTGCTGTACTGATAGTATTAAAGCTGCTTGTACCCAGTGGGCTGTCACGTTGAGCTCCTCATGGCCGGGAGAGGAGCACGTCCCTGTCGGTGACGTCACGCACGCAGTCAACCGAGAGTGCCCGACTGGTCAGTCGGTTCCACCCGGCGACGTCCCGAAGAGCAGCCAGAGAGACTATAGATAGAAACAGCTCAAAACATGGAGCCGAGGCGGGAAAGAAGGCCTGTCAACACTTCTAACGGCGGTAAAATCAGATCAAAATGAAACTTTTAAACTCTCTCTCTTTGACTTCATGCTCATAGTTTCTGTGGAAAGAAGTCATAGTAAAAAAAGATCAGTGATGTCAATGAGGGGTCTTGCCCTTCCCACGTTTTTACCATATCTGATTTAATGAACACACACACACACACACACACACACACACACACACACACTGGTGTGTGTGTGTGTGTGTGTGTGTGTGTGTGAAAGTCCTTAATTCAAATGTATTTCCAGAATGGTCTCTAATTTTAACCAGGGGTGTGCACAGATGTTTTAGGGGGCAGGTGCTCAAGTGAAAACAAAGGTCACCCCTGTCATTAACAAAAAATAAAGTTCCATTTTGTGGCACATTTTTTTCTCCTTTGGATATGTATTTTTTTTCCAGCAGTGGGGTGTATTAAAGTACATTTACTCAAGTGCTGTCCTTGACTACAGCTTTTTACACACAAAACATACAACAAATTTATTAAATATAATGTTTTGTTAATTAAGAGATGTAGGTTCACAAATGTATTTATTTGCAATAATGTTGAGGTTTAGACTGTTGTGCAATTTTAATCTTAAAAGCAGGCCTAACTTAGCTGGTGAATAAATGTAGTGGAATAAAAAGCAGAATATTTTCCTCTGTGGTGTCTTAATGTCAAGGACCCCACAATAGATGCTCCTTGGACTACAGACCACCTTGAGATGATTTTATCTGAAGGAATCCCCTCTGAGTATTTTTTTCTTTCATCCTTAGGTTTAAAGATAACAAAGTCTTTATAATCAATGATTGCTATAAATTACAATCAACCAAAAACTGGCCAACCGTATGTCTTCCCATTGTTCCAATTTCCAAAAATGTGATAGGAGTTAAAATATTCTGTTCTTCCTTTTGCTGTGGACCCCTATTGGTCCCTGGACCTAAGTTTGAAAACCACTAATTTTATTAGAAATGTTAAGTAACATAAAATGGTAATGGTACTCAAGTCAAGTGCACATACTTCAAATTGTACTCAAGTATACTTTACCATAAAGATTCATCTATGTACCTGTAAACTGTCATGTAGCATAACACTGATTTTCTGAACATTACATTAAATATAAAAGCAGGGACACTGTTGGCGTCATGAAATGTTCCCTTTGTATTAATGATATTAATAATGAACAGTGTCAGCCCGTTGCTATTTCTGCTGAAGACCAGGTCACGAGTATGAGTGAAGCTCCACTGTTGCACTGCTACAGCCTACATTTAAAGCTGCAATACGTTTGTAAAGGAATTTATATCTGGCAAGAAACTACATCATATTATGAGCAGATCTGATTCAGCATTTTTTTTTCACATTGCGCTGAGTTTTAAACGTGCCTGTGAAGAAAACAGAAGTTGACGAAAGTCATATAGTTGCGAACTGATCTTAAGTCACACACTGATTGTGCACTATTACATCAGTTTTAGTTTGACTAAAAACTCTCTTGATTCTAGGCACAACAATAAATGAGGTCATTTTCAAGGCACAGTTGTTTGCTGGACACATGTCATCTGAGGAGGAGCAGAGCTTGATAAATCCTTGGCATGCAGAGAATCTAAAGAAAGCCCCTAATTAAAGAGGATGTATGCAATAATTTTATATCCCCGTCAATTACACACATTCCATGAGGAGGACTGTGCTGTACTGCCGACATTTGCTGGTTTCAGACACGCACGTTTCCACTCAGCAGAAGATGTTTCTCTGAAAGCCAAAAGATTAATTCAGGACATGGCCTGATTTAATTTCTGATGAATCACTATATTTGACTCAAGGAATATAATGTCAATAGGTGTCATTTATAATTGTGACTATAGGGTCACATTTTGGACCATTTTCCCCTCAATTTTCCTATAATCAAATATGATGTGTTATATATTTCTTTATGAATGTTATTTTTTTATCCATATCTCTATGCTGCTGTTGCTTTTTATTGATTAATTTTACCGCCTTATATAGCTACTGTGCTGAAAATGGTACCACACCAGTATGAACAGGCACCAGTTACGGTGGATGCACTGATGGCTACATGGGTGTAAATGTGCTTTAAGGAAAGCACACTGTTGAACATGTTTAAATAACAAAGCATAATCAAATGGTTTACTCAATTTGGATCATTTCTAATCCTCTAAAATCACCTCATAAATAAACAAACACAACAAGAAGTAAAGGATAATTACATCAATTTTAATAAATAATTCTACTTTAATATACAAATTGACAGTGCTTAGATTTTTAGTTAATCTTAACATTCATGGGCAACAGTTTTTTTTCTCCATCTCAGTTTTCTATACAAAAGCTAAGATAAGCAATAAACTTTATGTACACAAAGTAGTCCAAAAAAAGAGATTATCCTAACAGTAGCATGAAAACTAACTAATACATTTTGGTGAACATAAACGTAAAAGTTAGTGAGTGCACAAGCAGCAAACTTGTATCAGACTTTCAAATGAGGAGCAAAACAGGCACAGATGGAACAAGTTTGCTGCAGAACTGGAAATTATGCTAATAAGGTTCATTACACTCAAAGTTACACAACTCCTGAGCAAATTGTAATAGCATGAGTGATCCCAAATAAACAATAAAGTATATATTTGACTGACAGGTCAAACATTCTAAATGTCCTTTAGATCCAAATTAAATAAGAAAGCAAATTTATCATAAAATAAGTTAGCACTGAGATAATGACAGTTGGATTTACACAGGTGAAAGAAAACTATTTGTATATATTGCTCTCACACAATATACTATCTCTACTGAGTGCAAGAAGAATGCACATTTTCAAGAAAGAAAAAAAAGTAGAATTGAGAAGGCCAGCTTATATTTATCTCTATGTTTGCGTAAGTAAATACAACCAACTACTCCCTATTTTATCCAGTGGCAATAAAGTACAAACAGAAAAACATTGGCCCGCACTTTTTAAATAAGACATGATTGATGGAACTTAAATCCACACACCAATGAGGTTGCATATTTAAGTTAATATATTGCGCGACATACAAAAATAAGACATTTAATACTGCCCATTATGCCAGAAATATAAATAGAAAACAATATAATAAAATAAAAAATGAAAAACAAATGGGGCTAATTCTTCCTGTCCAGCCAGCTATGTCGCGTTTCAAGTTCAACCAGTGAAGGCCATGTGTCGAGGAACCCAATTTATCTCTACATAGAAAACATTTGGCACCAATTCCAACTGGACTGAACAGAACGAGGTGGGTGAGTGTTACCGTGAGGAGTAACACGTGCGTGGGGTAGAGCTACACATCGCCTTATGACTACCTATGTTACAGTGTTTCCCTACTGTTATAAGTTACACTCACACTCAGTGCAGTTTACATTATGTGCAGCCGCTAAGTGAGAACCAGACACACAACCAACTCAGAGCCGCTTCCTTGCCATGGATCTTACGCAGGCTGCTGGGGGTTGACATTCATGTGCTGAGGGTGTCCCAACAGGCCGATTCGCTGCTTCTGCTTCCTCTGTTCTGTCATCTGAAGAGAAAAGACACGTTTTCATAAATCGGCCCACCTGTACCTCTGTTGGTATACACGTCCTCTTCCTCTGCATAATCCGACAGCCTCTCTGGTCTTTATCGATTCATTCTTTCAAATCACTTTACAGAAACTCACAAATGCTGCACAAACGCTGCATGCTGCTGAACTGAAACAGACGCTTCTGAAATCCACATTGCTGTGTCTTCTGACGACAGCAGCAGAATACAAACTACTAATAGTGAAACTTTGTCAAAAGAAATTTCAGAGATCAAGCAAAGCACATGAGTCATAACACAGGTGTTAACCTTTATACCGGCAGGAATAAGAATGGCTTTTCTGCTAAGAATTAACTTAAAAGTAACACAAGGCACCTCAACACTGAAACATAACAATATCAAAAGTGAGAAGATAGAGTGGTCTTAGAATGAGTGTTCCACAAGAAATAGTTCTTCGTAGAGGAAAATATCATTAAAACACTTCAAGTGGACAGTTTCAGCTCAGTTAACAGTAGAATACACTGTCATTTTCTAATAAATCCAATTTCCTTTGGAATGATACAAGACAGAGAACGCTTGTACCACAATTTGTCTTTGTCAACTCTACTCTGAACGAATGCCAAAAAAAGAATTTATATTCATGAACCGACACACTGTGCTTTTTGAATTGTTTCTTAGGTAAAAAAAAAATGTTGAAGTTGGAGTGAGATGTGACTGATGCCACTGTGCCCTTCATGGCTTTTAGCGACACAATAATCGTTTCCCCCTGTCTGGGTCAAAATGTCTCGGTAACATTCACTTCCTCACAGATAGTTCTCATTTCAAGGGTAAAGACATTTTTACAATTCTGTTTACTAGAAACAGTGGATTGCAGAAATTGCACAATTTAAGCCGTATTTGCCCTCATACGCAATATCAGCAGATTGTATTCTTACGAAACTTAGTAGCAGTTAATTTATTGCCAAAACAGCCTTTTGGAAGTATTCTCTCACAGAATAACTATCTTACTAAGTGGTCTAATGGAAATCAACTATTTTGAAGGAAATCAAAAATGACAAATCTTATACTTTTGTGCTCTTCTAATTAGAGCTGTAATGATTAGTAGTTTTGAGTCATCTAGAAAAAAAGAAGCGAAAATCTCTGATTTTGGGTGAATTGTCCCTTTAAGAAGATGGAATCCAACATACACATTTATTCTCTCACGTGTAGTACAATTCATCCATCTAGACTGTTTTTAATTAGTCGGTGCGTGAAACAGCTCACAACAAGGACTGGATTATCTTGAGGAACCAGGTCATGATTTCAGGAAAGAGACACTGTTTGTCAGGTGTTTTTTTTTTTTTTTTTGGCACTTTGAGTACCACAAGCCAAGTGTTGTGAACTGTCCTTTTAAGAAGATGGAGAACATTTGAACCATCCATTTAAATGTGAATATTTTCTGGTTTCTTTATTCCTTTGGGACAGTAAACTGACTTTATTTGGTTTGTGGACAGAACGAGACATTTGAGGATGCCATCTTGGTCTCTGGGAATCACTGACATTTTTCATTATTTTGTGATATTTCTATACATTATAGATAAATAAACTAATTGATTAATCAAAGATTAATTGAAAATAAAAGTTAGTTGTATCCCTACTTCTAATTATTCTAAAGACTCTATCCAGCCAATAAATAGATAAATAGATAAAAACTCCAATGTTAGCCAACGGGTCAATAATGAAATCCAGACAGATCGTTGCTCAATGATGCAAAGGAAATCGTCTTTAGAGCCTCATGAGCCATGGCGTGAACTATGACTCATCATCCTTTCTTTTAGGCAGCTCTGCATCTAAAGGGCAATGAGCAGCAAACAAACAAACCTTGAGCAACGTCCGCATCTTAAGAATAACTTCCCCGTGACATCCGTCTTCGTCTCCATCAGTGTTTCACTTAAGTTTTTTTAACCCACCTGCTCTTTGAGCTCGGTCAGCTGTCCCGACAGGTTGGACACCAGCTTCATGGTGGACTCCAGCTTCTCCTGCAGGTTTCTGATCTCATTCTGCTCCCCATCTGCGTCGCTGCTGACCAAAGACATGGCCCGCATCCGTGGGAACCAGTCCAAGTTGTGCTCCTGGGGAACACAAAGCACATAAAATGGATGTATCACATTCTTTATGGCACTTCCTGCTATAAACTCTTCAATTTCCGAAGAAGTGATTATTGTTCATTCTAAATTTAACTCCTCAATTAAACTAGTCTAATTTTTATCTTTCAGTGAGCTTGAAAATGCTTCACACTATATTGGATTAGTGTTTTTCATCATAGGCCGTTTAGTGTCTTTCACTGTGTGCAGTGATTTGAACTCTACACTAAAAGCAGAATCAAATCAATCATGAGGGACTTTCCATATTAGAATCACATGGGATATGAGGGCATTCTTGAAATCACTCACAACTGGCAGTTCACTTATCGGTGATAAGTTTCCTTCACGGCTAGTTGCACCATACACGCGACAAAACTGGCGAACTTACACAAATCTGTAAACTAAGACGGAGGAACAAACTTCCTCATTTGACGGTGCAAACAACACCTCACATGCAGCGCTGAGATAAACACGCAGCACTCGAACGCTTCTGTGAGACCCAGGCAAGAGCTGTAATAAACTGTTTCACTAAACACTCAAATTAAGTTTTCTAGCAACAGGAGCTGGAACTGAGCTTGTGTGAGTGTTTTAGTTGAAGATGTTGCAGGTATGTGTGTAATGATTTTTTTTTTTTTTTTAAACGAGGTGTAGGATTATATGTTGTTTCCTAAAGACTACACTTTTGAAATATCGTCTGTAGCAGCGGGAGAATTTACAGTACAATATCTCCTGGCATGAATGAGACTTCTGACATCTGTAACACTGCCACACTGTTGTCGGCAGCAATCAAGAAACATCGAGGTCATACATGTTGACTTTATCACTTCTTTCATGGCTCTGAGGTAATGGCAAAAGCAGAACTGAAGGAGCTGTTAACTGCCAGTGAATGAATTTATCAGTTTCTTTGGCTCATGATTCAACCACACTATTTGGCAAATTTGTGAATAACGGTTGAGTTGTTGAACTTTGGCATAGCGTGGGTACAGATGTTGTGTACAAATGTGGTTGATGGCGTGAACTGATGTCTAACAATATCAGTTACGAATGGAAAGGTAGTTTTACACAGTGGAAGGTGGTGTGGGACTGACGAGATTTAAGTACTGCTTGGAATTTCGTGTGAATTTTCCATATGTTTTTTTAGGTATGTTTTTCATGTCTGATAAAATAGTGGAAAAAACTATAGTAATATACATTTAGTACTTTTACATTCAGTAGTAACTAAGGTTGTCAAAAGTATCTAGGTATTATTATTTTTTGATATTTTGTCCACATAGAATCCAAGGTCAGTGAGGATTCAAGACATCAGTTCAGTCTGTAATGTCCTGCCCAAAATTTGGCTTGCAGTAGAAAAAGCAGACAGTGTTTAGCGACTTTTTCTGTACCAGCAGTGTGAACAGCTTAATTAAAAAAAAAAACAAAAAACAACCTCGTTTGTGATTTTTGTTAGTGCTGTTTTTTTTTGTTTTTTTTTTTGGAAACACACCTTTAGTAATTACGCCTTTATATTGTATTTTTTGTGGCGAGGTCTGCTATTCAAATTTCCTGCAAACATACAAGAAGAAGTAATGCATACATGTGAACCATAGTCACAGTGATATCACCCTCACTGTTTACTGTTCACTCTCCGTGTGCTGGATCAGAGCTGTTTGAAGTTACACCTGATGAAACTCATTCGCACTCGCATTTCTCACAATGGCTCTGGCTTTTATGAAGACCTGAACAGATGTGTCACAGAGGTTAGTTTTACTGTTAATCAAAAAGCTGATTTTGAGTGTTTGCTGTCTTGAGAATTCTGGGACCTGTAGTATTACCACCAGATTTCACCAGTTGACCAGGACTGAAATCTTCAGGATTCTAACTAAACGAAAGCACATTTAATAATTGGAATAGAAAACTAGTACTGATTAACATAATTAATATAAAGTAGTGTGATGGATATGTATTATGATTAGAGCCCGACTGATACAGGATTTGTGGGGCTGATGCCACTATGTGACAAGCAGCACAAGTATGTATAATGTAGATTTATTAGTCGATATTGCCAGTGATCCCCCAACTGTACTGATAATGGAGGCAGGATATTTTACAGTTTAACAATAATCCTTACTGTTCAAAATGACAGGTCACTGAAACAGTATGTTTAATAATAATATATTATAAACTATAAATAAATAAACCATTTTCATTATGCTCTGTCAAAAAATGGTTTTCATTTTAGCACATACTGGACAACGTATATGCCAATACCAATGTAGCAGTGATAGGATAATATTGATAAGAAAAATAATTCAACTTTAATGCACTTTACTTGTATACATATGCAAAAGTGGCAGAGACATGAAACCCAGCTGTGACCTCAGGGGTTGTTGCGTACAAACGAGGCTGAGGGCCACTCGGCTGCATTCTTTCACACTTCTATCTCCTCCGGCACTTGACCACCACATTCCATTGTTATTGCGCGCAGTCTGAACCTGCTTTCAAATAAGCTGGAGTCATGGGAAGACATTTGTGTTTTAATTCCTCACAACATAAACATGCATCCCACACGATGTCAGTGTCATGAGCATAAACCGTCAGTCCTGCTGCGACATGAATGAAAAGTGAGGATGCTGCGTAGCCACTGAGGTCACTGGCTAGAAACAGCACAGTGCCGAAAAACTGGTGTGGAAAAGTCCCCAGGTTTTAGTGGTTGATTTGGAGACATCGGGGCGAGTGAGGTGGCCGTCCGAACCACAAACCAGTCCTGGGTCAGACGGCAGCCCAAGGGGAATCACACGACACTAAGATAATGAGCACATACTCATTGTGAAAGGAGGAGACGACTGCTGTGAGCAAGTTCCACTTCCTGAATGCAAAGATACAGAAGCTGTGTTTACCTACTTCACCTGCTCCTCTGCCACATTCTTCTGTCACCAGTGTTTCCCACACTCACTTCTGCTCATAAGCTGTCAAAAAAAAATATGACCTACACATGACAGAGATCATTTCCCCATTTTGGATTCTGCCTGCCAGCCACAGGCACACGTGTGTGTGTTTGTCTGACGACTCTGTAAGCAGCAGCCCGGCCCTCTTTCCATCCCCAGTGTTTACAAATGAAAGCACTTCCAGTAAACTGAGAGGTGCAGCCATGACTCTTCATCATGCTGGTTCAATGGAAATGACGGAAGTGCAGTTTTTATTATTAAAACCGCACGGCCATGACAGAGAAACAGGATGCTTTGTGGTTAAAACAGCAACAGAAAACGTCACAGTCATGCCACAAGCCACCTGACAAGCTCACAGCCCACTCAGTCAATATGTAAATGAAGGCCAAAAAATATCACACATTCACGCAGATGCGGATATGGTTTAAGCATATTTTGCTATACTCAGATACTAACTGATTTGAATGTTTGTGGCTGCTTGGCGCTGGGGCATCCTGCAATGCTGAACGCAGTAAGAATGAGGGCAATGACTGTGAGTCAAGCATCATCTTTTTTACACCTTAGATGTGACACTTCACTCCACCATTGACGTCAGTCCCAGTCATTGTCAGAGTAGTCTGACTTCTACACCCCCTTCTGTCCTGTAGTCGCTTCTTCCACCTTACTGCAGCATGAAATAAATCGAAACACGGTGGGAGAGCAGATTGTAGCAATCGAGCCTGCAAATCATCATGATAAAGCTGTAACAAACTGCTTAAAATACTGCAAAAAGTGCAAAAACGTCTAGTGGGGAGTAATCAAAATAATTTGCCTGTAATTAAGTGTTACTTAGTAGGTAATAAGGTCTGTATAAGATGCTTATTAACATTGATATATGTCAAGTCTATATAAGTGTTAATAATAACATAATAAACATTTATTGTTAGAGTGCTTAAGAACAATAATAAAAGCTTTATGAGTTTCTAATAATAACAATAATAATAATAATAATTGTTTAGAATGGCATTACAAACACATTTATTGAGTTAACCACTGTTAAACTTTTACTTAGCTTCTGTTGTCGCTTTATTAACATTTCTACTAATGTTAACATTTCTATTAATTATAACAGTTAACTAAGCATTTTGTGGCTACAGGATCTAAAGTGCAAAAAATGCTTATTAAGGTTAATATCTCCTTTATTATGCATTTATTAACAGTTAACTAAGCATTTTGTGGATACAGGATCTAAAGCATGAACAACACTTATTATAAATACTTTATTTTGCACTTATTAGCCGTTACATAATTGGATGGAAGAAAGCTATACATTTTCATGGTACAGGGAAAACTGGTAAAATGTTTGCTGGCGAAACTTAAATTTAATTATTTACACATACTGTATCTTCGTATGCACTTTGTGTTTGTTTAAAAAATAAAAAGTAATAAAATCACTGGTGCACGTTCTCCCTCTCTAAGTCCATGCATTCTCTGTCTATATCTCCACCATCACTATCGAATAACCAACATAATCTTTAAGAAGCTGAATTTAATTAACAAAAAATAGCACTGAAAAAATATGTATTTCCTGCATTTAACTTGACTCATCTTAAGAATGTAACGTAATCTCCAAGAATGATGTAATAAATGCGTTAAATGAGAGAAGCACTTTGAATACTGCGACATTTGTAGACAACTCAGACAACGAGACATAGAGGCTCTGCAGCATCAAACACTTGCATGTGAATCTGAGAGTTAATGTTAAAGGTGACCAGGGTCAGCTGATGGGTCATCGGGGTCTTTCACACCATGTGTGCCCTCTTTGCTCTGCCTGCCCCCTTCAACCTGCACCCTTGACAAACTCATTTTGGCTCAGCGGGACACAAGGTTAATAGGAGAGAGGACTGGGGTTAATCCGAAATCAGGTGGTTCCTCACAAGACCCGCATGTAGCAGATCAGGGCAAAAAGGCAGTGGAGAGGGTTCAACAGCAACTAATGAGAAACTGTGTCACAAACTGACAGCAGCACAAGTGCGTCAGGGAAGCAACCACTTCAGAAGAAGGGGCTTTCCTTTGGCAGTTAAAATGCTTTCTAATTGCTCACAGGCTGCAAGTATGATGCAACAATCAAAACAATCAAACTATCAATTTTCCTTCAGACTTTTATTCTTCTAATGGCGAATTTCCATAGAGTTTGTCTGGTTGAATCATTGATGACATAAAAAACAAGACTGGACGTGTGTGTGTTTTGGAAGTGCTGCTCTTGTTTGTGTTTGTAATGGCACACATAAAGTCTTACTAGTTGAGATTTCAACAAGTTTATCATAATGTAACTTTTGTTACAACTTGCATTACTTTTTTAATTTCATTTAGATGTTTTTTTTAATTATCAGTTTCAAATCCCCTTAATGAAGAAAGATGGAAAAAATAACCAATACCATTTTACAATAAGACAACCCTTATAAATGGTTTATAAATTGTTTATAATTAGGTTTATTAAATTGTAAATGCTTAATAAATCAATATCAAATTATCAGATTTATACACTAGGGCTTTGGCAATATTATTTATATTTTCACCACACTATCAGCGCCTAATTATTATCACAGGTATGACATAAGTCATTAATAAATAGCGATGGGTTGGTAGTAAGTAAATAATAACTGGTTATGTATTTTACACTTTAAAATAAGCCTCCTTTTGCCAGTTATAAATCTTGGTAACTCAGTAGTACAATTAATTAGTAGGAAGCTGTCACTGGATCTTGCCAAATAGCAAGCTGACATCACTGTATGAAAACTGTCATTACTTCTTTATATTTGTTTTTTTTTATGATGAAAGTGTTAAATACCTTATTAATAACCTAATTATAAAACATGTAAATCATTTACAGGGTTAGTCTTTCTTGTAAAGTGGTACCAGATTACCTATAAAGAAAATATATCAAAGCAGAAAGCTTATCTCAATTTATGCTGTATGTCATAATAAAAAACATGAAATATAAGACAAGAAATGGTTCTAAATATTTTATGACCATAAACTATTGACTTTTTCAAAACTTTATTTCTGAAGAACATATCCTCACTCTGCTGCTTAACGAAAATCATGAGGCTGCCTGAGTGCCTATCATGAGGAGATATGCTGGGTGAAACCTGTGTGCGTTTGAGAGTGTGCGTGCATGTGTGTGTGTGTGTGTGTGTTTACCAAGGCATGGCTGCTTCGAGGGATTAACACATTTTATGCCAATGGCAGACTCTGTCTGAAAGTTAATTCTCCTTTCACAAAGCTGACTGATGTGATAATACTTTGGTTGGATTCAAGGTCATGGAGGCAGGGATTACATAATGTAGTCCTGGTAATATGGGGCAGAAATTAATCAACTCTGTCCAAACCTTCATAAACGTGTTTGCTGGAGTCCTATAGCACCCAAAGTGTTGTTTAAGAGTGAATGCATGATCGGCTCTGAGGCACATGAAGTGTTATCTGCAGCCGCGAAACAAGGTGTGGCAGTATATTTTATTTATTCCAAACATGACTCTCTCATGACTGATAATAGGCCTGTGGTGCAGGACTTTTCAACAATTTAAAAGCAAATTATTTTACTTATTTTTTTTATTTGTGTGTTTTTGCGTTCTTTTTTTTGTGTGTGGTTGTTTTATTGTTGAAGATTTGATTTGACAAAGGGTGATTGGGGTACTTGATAAAGAGGAATGATATTTATATTTAAAATATATTGATATTTATATTTATATCTAACATATTTTGTTAGATCAGATATGATATGAACAAACACACAAAAAAAAGTAATATGCATGTGCACAACAACATCCTTACCCTGATCATTTCGGCCACGTAACTCTCCGGCCCAGTGTATTCAGTCGAGTCCTTGACCTTCACCAGTACAATGAAGAACAAGTAGTGCCACATGTTGTGCTCCACTTTGATGTGTTCTTCGAAGGTTACCGTCTTATTGTCAAACTTGTCTCTCTCCAAACCTAAAAATGACGGGACACACATAGAAGCACACACACAGAAGCACGTATACAGACACGCACAGACAACCACACACACCCTAAATAAACACAGTGCTCTCATTTCTTAGGAAGAGTTAAGAAATACACTCAGTGTGGTAACATGACATAATCATTCTTGTGACCTAAATGAGGATGACTGAAAAAACAAGAGGAAATGGGGTCACAAGGGACTGGACAGAGAAAACGTCAGAGGTGAGATTTCTAAAAATGTTTTTTTTGTCACGCCAAAGTCTGTAATCCATACATATTCTTGAACTACATTTGCAAAAGTGGAGTAACCCGTAACAGTGTTGCCCAACACAAAGCCGTGAGAATGACCAGAACTGACCAGTGATTGTTCAGATGTACCGTCAATGAGCGACTGTTGAGTGATGGATGAGTGAGTGTACAGTCTAACATGGTCAAGACCCACATGGCAACAGGAAGAAACACTCCTCCTCCACAGCAGCACCTGCCATGACTAACTATTCATTCTGGGAAGAGGAGGCGTCTTGTTGTTTATACTACCCAGAAAAACAGCCCCCATGTTGCAGAGACCTGATGCGAAGCTGCAACACAACAGGCGCAACAGCACGCTCATACAAGAGCAGGCTCAGTACAGACCACTCGCCTGATTTCTCTTGATTTCGTCATCATCTGTAAAGCTATGCATTCACACCTGCTGATTTTACTGCGAGCCTAAAAAATGTGCAGCTGTGTTTCAAGTATCGATTGCAAGACATTTCCACTTTATTCAGTTCTTAGAAGGGAGTGCAACAACTATACACTGATGATGGGAAAAAGACAGGAAAATATCTGACAAAAGTCATGAGTCAGATTCCTCTGATGCTGACGAAACACTTGCTGAATAGGCAGAATGGCTTTAATGGTATATAAAAAAAACAGACAAGATGGCAATTAAATGGTATTTTTAACTAATTTGGCGATTTCACCATGCTGAACATCCCTAAAAAAGGCATTTTTATTTATTTCCTTACCGCAAATAAAACATGTTGTCTTCAGTATTTCCTCTTTTTTCTGCTTCTCACTCCTCAGGTCAGCGAATGTATCAATGATGACACCAAAGATGAGGTTGAGGACAATAATGATGACCATGAAGAAGAAGAGCAGGTCATAGATCACCCTGGCTGCAAAAAGAGGCTCCTGTTGAAGTCAAACAGGAGAAAATGTGTAAGATCAAGCAACATCAGCTGGAGTCACACTGGGACTGTCATTGTCACAGTGGAAATATAGGCCTTATTAAAGTTTGATTAAGTTTTTCCTTGCCACTGTCACCAAGTGTTTGTTCCCGGTGTATTCAAGACTTTCTCTATGAAAAATGCCCTGAGATATTTCTGTTACGATTTGGTATTACATAAATATTATTGATTCGACAATCTTAAGTTTTCAAGTTTCTAATCATCACCATTGTCAGATTTGACTAAGAACCAATCATAGTATTTTCTTTCTACTTTGTGAAATGTTCACTATATTAATAAGGTTCCTGTGGATCAAATTCATAACATAACAAAAAATTATATCACCAACTTTTAAATAGAAAGACAACGATTTACAGGGAACATCCACTAAAGAAAGAAAGTTAGTAATATTAGTAATGATATGAATGATATGATATTTATCACAATATTAAAAAACAAAGAAAATGACAACTTCAAAAAATGTTATTCATTAAATAATATAAAGTGTTTATCATTTTTTGTTTGTATAAAATCATTTTTTCCTTTTAACAGAAAATGCTTCTGCTTTCCTTCTTTAATAAAATCAAATTAAAGTAGCCAACGATGACCTAAGCATGTGAAAATAATTTACATGAATTGTCTTTGGAAGTGAATGTTGAAGGTGAATTTGAATGTGAATGAACTATGTATTCACAACTGTAATCACAATTTTTTATTTTTTATTTTTTTTCAATATTGTAATATTTGAAATATTGTTACGTCCTAATAATATGTATTCAAGATTTCATCTTAAAAGCACATTCTTCACATATTCAGTCAAGTCAGTTTTATTGATATATTGCCAAATCATAGTAGAAGTTAATTCAGGGCACTGTTCATATAGAGCAGGTCTAGATTATACACTTTTTAGTATAATTTACAGAGAAAAATTCCCACCATGAGCACACACTTAATGACAGTTGCATATGGTATCCGTTGAGCAATTTTTAAAACCGAGAACAAAATTTTAGAATATATTCTAATTTTAACATTTGAGCTGTGGGATGTCAAGTTTAACTGGTACGAAATATCAGATGTCAAGTTTTATGTAAAACTAGCGGGAGGGAAAAAGCCGTGTTTATGTAAATATGAAGCCTATTTATATCTAATTTCACTGCTGTCATCGGTATAACACATTGAGGTGACTCACAGTGCCCTTTTTACAGACAAGGTACTATCCAGTTGTACAGAAGCAGCTGTGTGTCAAATGCAACCTGACACAACCGAAAACAGTACAGAGAATTCACATGAATGTGAGGCTAACTGAGGTTTATATAAGTATACATGAGTCATGGCCTCATTCTATGGGTCAAGCTGCAGATCTAACACGTTGTCGTAGCGTACAAGCTTGTCCTCATCCTGGATAAGTACCATTAATGCTTTTTCTGGCATGTTCAGAGTTATGAAAGTCCTTGATTCAACCTCTTTAACCTTCCAGCAGAGTATATCTTTCTCTCACAGAGAGCCTCTTTAGACGTGCTGCAGCCTTTCACTGCACTTCTTACAAACCACCTCATCTTTCTGACGTGGAATCGGCCAAATATTCTATTTTTTGCTTAATGGGTCAAATATATTATGTCGTTTTTGAAGTTAGACTTAATTAAATAAAATTGTGGCCTCATTAAAACTTAAATGACCTCTTCATCTCTTATCAGTTCTCTTCATCCAGTTTAATTTAATTCAACTTAATTTAATCTTTGTGTGTGTGGTGTAGGCATTGTGAAAGCATTTTTGATGTGTATTACACTTTGTTCTCAGAGGGCTTAGATGTCCAAGTTTACTTTAATCCAACAGACCGTAGACCACCATTTTAAGGTTGAAAAAGGAAAAAAATAATCATACCGTTCTTTTTACACTCTCACTCTCGACTCAACTTGGGTGTGATTTATTTCTTGTTTGTTGCGTTCTGGTTTCCTGTGCTCTGTACCTCTTTGGATGGCTTCCGCAGGACGTCCCCAACACCTCCTCCACTCCTGAGGCCGTGACTCAATACCGTGACAATGCACATGAGCAAGGAGTCACACGTTCTCTCCTTGTCCTCGATCACCACTGCTGAGGGCTGGACGGCAAGGGAAGCTGTGGAGACACCAGTGCTGTCAGATTGTCATTTCTTACAGTCTGAAGGAAAAACTTTGATCTGTCAGCTGCTTTGGTACTACAGGGATAGGCACTAGTATTAATTATTACCAAGCCCATAAATTTGGCAACCAAGTACATTTTTAGTAGTCCAAATGTAAACTTGTGACACACGTGTTTGTGTTATTCATTTTTCCAATGAATGTGACGTGTTGTTTCCTGAAGGCACTGTTTCTGATGACTAATGAGTGAGGCTAGTTGGAGAAACAGGTTGCACATACTGCAGTACATTAAATTCTTGGCTGTGTCAGATTCTTGACACCTAAACCTCTGCTTTATTCACTCCTATTTTTGTTGCCATTTCTGTTTTTTTTCTTTTGATGCTTCTGGTACTCCTGTATGGAGTAGACTTAGTAAACCCATACTTCAGTGGCCCCAACATATTGGAAGCTAGCCAGCGAGCACAGAGACATCATTTTATGTATCTGTATCTTTTCAACCAAAAAAAAAAAACTTCTAGATAGGAAGTGGGCATGGTTAACAACATAAAATTGAGCGAATGTTTGATTTTCTACCTACAAAGCATACATTTAATAATTTAATATTGTCATATAATTAATGAAAATTATGAAATATATTTCAGCATCCTCATGCTGTACTTTTCATCTATCTCTCTCTCTTTTTATTTTTTAGCTAGCTTTTAGCTGGCCACCTCTCCTTCAACTAGGGGACACTGAACAATCATGACCTGAAAAAAATGTTTCAGAAATAGAAAGATTCTGTGCTGCACTGGAAATAGAATCTCTTCAGATATACAAGTACATAACATTATCCTTCGATTGAAGGGAAGAGTCTTGGTACATTAAATCAAGGATTGATAACAATGCTGAATAATAATGAGCAACTTCAGATAGAAGAAATATCAGATTTGGGTGCATCCCTGGTAGAATGTGGAACTAAAAGGTGCAAAGGGGTTGGGAAGTTTGTGGAACTGTAGTGTCGTGTTGGTTAAGGCTCACAGTATCAGGATGAAACTTGCTGGTCACAGGGGGCCACCTGTAAGGAATGTGTGGTGGCCACAGAGTAACTTTTTATTGCCACAGGCCACAGTTAATGTTGAACCCTGACCTACCAGTCAACAAGGCCTGTAAACCTAATTCCATAAAGAACAGACAGGCAGACAACTCTTTTTTCATACTCCATTATTGGTTTATTGGAACAGTCTCTCCAGGGGTCTGTGAGGGCATAACTCGATTGGGAATGTTCTCAACTATCCACACAAAAACAAGTCAGGAGACTACCATCATTAGCCTGCCTTTTGGTGACGGATAGTGAAGTCTAGACAAGGTCATGCCCCCCCCAGCAGTTCAAGGATTCAATATGGTTGGCTGATCAATTCTGAGGTGGCGCTCATGTTCGTCTTTGATTGGAGGCTTTACTCATTGAGGTCAGTAGGTTTGCAAGAACTCGCTGTTTGTGGTGAGAAGCTCTCTGCGCCATCACTCAGTGGACCCATCGACCTGCTTGTACCTGATGGTAATTAATCCCTGACATTTGAACCCTGGGCCCCTACATCAGGTCATAGACTCCGTCCCCCGAGACGCACAAGGAGTCTAAACCCCCAGTGTCACCCAGCTCCCTAAAAACCCCTAGTTGGCTCAACCGGGTTGAATCCCATGACCACCCCGCCACCCAGGTTTACAGCTCAGCGAGACGAATCGCCTGTGTCAGACATTTGCGAGAACATAAAGACCTTTACATACTCACAGGGGACAGACATGAGCATGCAGTCACACACAAACACTTGGGAATCTCTTGAGAAACAGGCATGCACAAACACGTGGATTCAAACTTAAAAGAACCCTTTAACCCTGTGGCCCACTCCCCATCCCAGACACACACACACAAAGCTACCTTTCATTTTTGTCAGCTTACCATCCATCACAGCCTCTGCTGAACAGTTCTCCCCATTTTCTTTCTGGCACACTGCCCCAGAGAAGAACTCACCCACCATACTGGCTCCATGTTCTACTCAATTGGGAACACAAGATTATATTTATTATGCAACTGCAAAATATGTATACAATTTGTTCACAATTAATATTAAAGTGATAGTGTGGATCATTTAATATCGGGTTGTATGAGGTTTATTTACCATTTATATTTATTGAAATCAGTGTACTACTTAGCATTTCAGGGAAACTGCTGTTATATCAGTCAAGTATCGCTCTCTCCAAATTGACCAAACTCCTTTCATGAAATCGGTAATTTTACTTTGCAATATAAAGGAGTTACTTGTCTTCCACTGCCTCGATCGGTTACTTTGTCTGTGTTATTCTTTGACTCTGGTGTTTTAAAATGATATTTCAGATTCACCAAACTCACACAATAACACAAACAAAGTAACAGACCGAGGCAACAGTAGACCAGCATCTCCTGTGTGTTGCAAAGTAAAATCACTAATTTTACCCATGGATTTTGGCTGGTGTGGAGAGAGTGATACTTTGCTTATATAATGGTGGTTTCCTGTCAGAAAAGGCTGTCTGACAGCAAGGTAAAAATTGTGAAAATATAATAAAAAAGTGAAGTACAGTCTCCTCTCTGCTTCTCCAAACTGGGGGTATCTTAACCAGCATCTACTGTAGGTAATACACTGACTATGGATAAGCACCTTATACAACCCAACATTAAATAATCCAAACTATCCCTTTAATGGCAACATTGTTTATATGCACAGATTGTTGGTGATGCTAAAAGAGAGGTAATCTTCCAGTGTCTGTATTTCAGTATCTTAATTGTTTTTGAACTGTGTGGGTGAAGAAGGGCAAATGTGTACTTCAGTGTACCTAGTGTTTTGTTGGGTATCCTGTCAACAGCCAAAATGAAATCGTCTTTGAAGAAGATATAGCCCACAATGGAGAAGAGGTAGACGAGGATGAGAGCCAGCACGGCTGTCAGAACAATGGAGCGGCCATTGCGGGTCACGCTCTTTATTACGTTCAGCAAGGTCTCCTCTCGGTAAACCAGATCAAAGAGCTGGAGGGAGAAGAGGAAGGATACAGAGATGAATATACAGTATGTGTGCAAGACAAAGAGAGAACTGTGAGTGTAAATGTGAGCATGTGGACTAGAGACAAATTTTTGCTTGTGTCATTGCCTCCTTGCTAATAGATGAATGATGTTGGTAGAGAATATGTGCCCCAAAGAGCATCTAATTACGATGTCTGTGTCCATATGTATGTATGGTTAAGATGATATGTTTTGTGTGTGCTCACGTACTAGCAGGCTGTAAAAGAAAACATGGACGAAGACCCCGAGGGTGCAGATAATCAGGTAGAGCAGGTGGTACAGGAACTCCACGTCCATGATCATGGCTTTGTAGCCACGTGTGAAGGTTCCCCGGTTCCCAACAAAGCTCATCAGGAAGATGACTTTATTACATAACTGAAGAACAATGGACACCACAGAGACGACATGCAGTCATGTCATGATAGTGCACAGAATGTTCAAACTGTGAGGGCTTACATAGCAGTATCAGTATATTTGAGTAACATTTTCAAATACTTGTTGTTTGGATTGTTAAAAATAAAATGGTGTGAAATCTCCCTGGCTCATGCATCAACAACTAACAGCTATGAGAGACATTTTTAACAGCAGCTGTAACTCTACTTCAACTGTTAAACCAGTGTCCGCTTGCATGTGAAATCTGGCTAAATGCTTGATGTTGTGCTACATTACTGGGAGATGCTGTGTTCCTGCACTGTGTACAAGTCCTGTAACAACAAGTTTAATATTAAAAGTTAATGTCTGGCATGTGACAGCGCCTTCTGCCAAGGCTAATTCCAGTCAGCCATCTTTTGGTGAATAAAGCATATTGAAAGCTGGCACTGCATGTGACTTTAACACACTGCAGCATGCCCTCATTGATTTGAAGTTGCTTTTAAATGCAAACAATACCAAGGCTATGTTATTCACACTCAGTAATATTAAGGTTCCTTCTCTATTAACCCCCTTTACAGTACTGGCATTGAATTTGTTGAATATCTGGGCTTTTGGCTCAACAAATAACTTAATTTAAAGTTTCACATAGAAACTCTAACTAATTAAAGTAATCTTTGTCTAGGCTAGACTGAAATGAGGACAGGTAGACTGAGTCTAGCCCGGACTGGGAGTCCTGGCAAGACTCAATCCACCCTCACTCATCGCTTTTTTCTATTACAAAATGCTCTTGGTCCAGCAAATAATTAATTTTGGCAAAAACTTTCTGTGTTCGTTTGATGACTTCTATTGATGCTGGGACATTTGTCTTTTATTCTGTACTACTTGTAATGTATTTCCTTGTATTCTTATTGTAAGTATTTAATCCACGTGCACTCGATGTGGGATTTTATCTGGTTAAGTAAAGGTTAAAAAAATAAATCAAAACTCATCTCTTTTCTGAACACACTGATGCACACTTACATTGAAACCTCCTAACAGGAGCAACGTGGGCTCCAGGCCTACAGAGAAGATCAGGCGCAGGATGGTAGAGGCAATAAGCGCCCGGATGCCGTGAGGCTGAGGCAAGACAATGACGATAGCCAGAGAAACCAGCATGGCCATCCACAGCAGGGCAGATAGATGGGGCTCCAGGGTACCTGAGGAGGAAGGAGGTCATGCAGGGAGAGTGAGGGTGTGAGCTTTTCCATTCAATCATTAAGGAAAGGGTTGGCGATCTAGCAAAAAAAATAATATCACAATATATTTAATTGCAATCAGGATCTAAATTGAGATCTTTTTTCTCAATTTTGAAATGCCCTGTAGACAAACTTGAAATGGCCTATGAATTTTCCACTTGTGCCATTAAAGCACGATATTTCATTAAAAGATACAGTGCAGATTTCAGATTGGTTATTAAAACCAGAGTTTAATTTGAAGTTGTAAACAGAAGCCAAGAGATAATATAATCATAAATTAACGCTTAAAATAGTCACAGCTCAGTTGCATTGTTTACAACACGTCACCCAAGGAAGAGCCACGTGAAATAATTCTTCCAATCAGCATAGCCATCTAGTTGGCAATATCACCCTACTGGTCTTTCACGTAATGCAGATCCGTTAGACAATGAGGTTATGTGAAGTTTGGAAACAGAATTAAGGTGATATTTAATACCAGAATCTCTACGAATTGCAAGAAAGCTGAATTTTAGAAACCTAAGACCACAATCCCAGTTTAAAATTGTCAGATTGCCCACCCCTACATTAAGTATTCTCACTTTTTCAGAGAAGAGACAAGATTTGTTTTCTTTACTCTCATGCTTCTCTACCTTTGAGGTCACCACGACTACAAACACCTAACTTTTAAAAACACATTTCATCATCATCATGAAGTAGAACTAAAATGACCAAGTTGGATGCGGGATGAGGAAACTGAAGTTGAATTATTTACTGTTTGTTAATGATGTTTTATTGATGGGATCCTTGTGTTACCCAGACAAAGACATTCCTGTGGTTTAATTTATAAGCCCAAATTTTCCTGCATATTATAAATAAGGTTGCACCTGACTCAGAATTGACAAATCAGATTTGACTGTTCAATACGAGGATTCAACAATTTGCTTTCTTTACCACCCACTCATTTCACCTTCTCTCATCAGTGAACCACAAGCATTTTTAATGTGTGCCAGCTAATATAAAAATAGATTCATCACTCTTTATTTACAATTTCTCATTGAAATGTTATCTCTTCAGCTTCTATCGGTTTTATCCTGACTGCTGAACTTGAAGAATCTTCGTCGACTGAAGGATCACTGCTTTCAGGGGGCAGCCCTAATTATAAGCAGAGCTCTCTCTCTCTCTCTCTCTGTGTGTGTGTGTGTGTGTGTGTGTGTGTGTGTGTGTGTGTGTGTGTGTGTGTGTCTGTGTGTGTGTGTGTAGTTTTTTACACAACAGTTATGTATTACACATCAACTATTGTAGGTCAGTGAAGCATTATCATGAGCTCACCAGACTTACGCCTGACTGCCAAGTCCTGACCAGCATGTAGCGGAAAGGCTGCATCACTTTGTTAATGTTAATCGAATTCCTCCATCAGGTTTTCTATTCACTGAGTCACCGAGAACACCACTCTTGAACGTCTCCACTACTTCGTCCCCTCCCTTCGGAGGCCTCTTTCTTCTCGCCTCTTGATGTACAGATCACATGACAGGTACTCGTTACATAACCCCCCTCGGTTGGCTAAAAATACTCTTGGCTCCAGCTAAATTCATCAGGGATCGTCCTGGGTGCTGCATCGTAACAGGCCGCCTGGGCGTTTGGACTTGGCAGCTGACCCAGACACAGCAGCCTGTACGTCACACACCTACAGGCTGCAGACCATTCATCTCTCTTACTTGCTTACTCCGCAGCTATTAGAGGATACTGTAGAGAAACTGACCTTTATACTAAACCACTTACACTTCACTGGGTTTGGGCAATACATTAACATTATATTAGAATCATGATATAAAACTAGATATCATCTTAGATTTTGGATATTGTTATATCATGATATACAAGATGAAAGATCGATTTATGTATTATTATATAACAGGGTTATATAGAGAGATTTAGATAATAGATGGATGCCAGATAAAGAAAATGAAGCTGAATTATCCACCATTTGTGAATGATGTTTTATTGATTGGCTCATCTGTTACCAGGACAAAGATGTGTTCTTTGTCTGTGTGTGTTGTCTTTTCCTGGTTTTCATGCTGCATCACAGTAAAGTGATGTAATTTTCGTAACTTGAACTGTTCTAGTTCTTCTATTATTTGCTTTTACTCACTTAGTTGTTATATTCACATGAGCAGACCCCTAGCAGGCAGCTAAAGCATTAGTCAGTCAGAAGAGTTTTAGTTGTCCAAGCTTTCATTTATCTGTTAGTTGCAGGACAAAAAAAAACAAACAAAACCTCACCTCAAACTCCATTTGGGAGCAGGGCCTTGCAAGCTCAGTTAGTGGTCCTATTAGACTAAACAGACTCTGTGAACAATGTAATGCAGTACGAAGATGATTTACAGAAGCTCCAGCCAGGACATTTGTATGAATTTGTATATTTTTGTGAAGTTGGAAGTTATTTATTCCTTGTGTGAGATTTAAATTAACAAAATGTTCTCTTTGCTGGTTGTTCAGAATCATCACTGCTTTTGCCATTAGCATTTAAAAGGCAGCTTGCTTTGTGCCCCAAAAAGCTATATGTAAATAAATTAATTAATGTGTGATAACTAGTGAACTAATGGCTAATGAGCTGCTAGTTCAGAAGCAAAATCACTGAGCAGTGCCTGTGAGAGGGTCAAGGCTTTGACACTACTACTGGTGAAGGCTCACCTGACCCCATACAAACACCTAAGTGACTTGAACCACAGCATTAACCCACAGAGGGTGTACAGCCTAGAGCTATTCAGGGTGGTTTTTTTAAGACTTGAGCAAATCAGACTACTACTGGGAAAAGTCCCAACCACAGTTTCTCTTCAAATAAACCACCATCTGTTGACAGACGTGAGTAAGGTGTGCAGCTGATAGAATAACGTTTAAGGGGATTTTATAGTGCTTAGGTTGTCAATGCAATCAGCACATTAAGCAGACCTTTAAAGCAAAGAAGTGTCTAAGTGTCAAACTCACAGTAAATGGTTGAAATGGAGATGTATGAGCTTATATGAATCCAGCATGAGTTTAAACTGATCAGCCACAAGATTAAAACCACTAACAGGTAAACTGAATAACATTGCTCCTCTTGTTACAGTGGAACCTGTCAAGGCGTGGGATATATTAGGCAGCAAGTCAGAACAGTCAGCTCCTGAAGACGATGTGTTGGCAGCTGGAAAAATGGGCAAGCGTAACGATCTGAACAACTTTGACAGGAGCCAGACTGTGATGGCAAGATGAGTGGGTCAGATCTTGCTTGGTGTTCCCAGTATACAGTGGTTAGTACCTACTAAAAGTGGAAGTACAACCAGTGAAATAAGTGATAGGATAATGGGGGCCCAAGGGTTGCTGTGAGGAGCGAAGGATAGGCTGTCCAGGCCGATCCCACAAAAGATCTACTACAGAACAAACTGCTGAAAAAGTCAATGCAGAAAGCTGTCAGAGCACACAGTGCATCACAGCTGCTGTGAGCTTCAGACCTGGACCATGGAGCAATGGAAGAAGGTTGCCTGGTTTTGGGAAGTTGTTGACTTGGCCTTCAATTTCCCCAGATCTCAATCTAATCAAGCATCTCATCTTTGGGATGTGCTGGAACAACAAGTCCAATCAATGGAGGCCACATCTCGTAACTACAGTACTGCTGTTGACGTCTTGGTGTCAGATACCATAGGACACCTCAGAGGTCTTGTGAAGTCTATACCTCAACGTGTCAGAGTAGACTGGGTGGAGTAAGGGGGACCAACACAATATTACGCTGACCGGTGTATGTTTGTGTATGTGCATCCATGTAGACATAAAAAATTCCTCACTGAGCCGCTTCTAACAGTGGCTGAGATTTCTTCCTTTCTCTTGTTAAGTGGCTTCAGTTTGAGGACAACATTGGTGTGTCCTGGAATGAACTGCTAAGCTCCCAGAAGACCTTTGACACTGAAAACCACATGGAGTTTCTGGAGCTAAGCTAACAACCTCTTTTTTTGTCTCTTCTATACTGCTGTGAGGAAGTTCAAACAAAAGGGACCTCGCCGTTTGACCCCAGACAGAACAATTGAAAGTTTATGCGAATCACAATGTGCGTCTTCTCTCTGCTACTCTGCTCTGGAACAATGCAGGCCTTAATGGCTGCGGCTTTTCACATCCCCACAAATACTGCCCTCAAGGAGAACTGAGAAAAAAGGAAAGGAATAAGAGACAGTAAAACAAACAGAAAACTGAAACTGAGTATAAAAACACACTCAGGTCTGTCACTCATTCCTTTGGTTTGTGAAAAGCCTCATCATATACAGGAATTAGTATCACTTAGACAGATCTCTCTGAATGAATATTTTATCTCTAAATCGGTGACACCTTGTGACCGTGTCAATTTTAACCCGAAATCTTTGCCTTTAAGCCACATGACTGACCAGAGGTTAATACGGTAAGGGCAACAAGGTCAAATATTTAGATCCCACAAAGAATTTTGTGAGATCTTAATATTTTGTAATTCCTGATAAAGTGATTTATTTTAAACCAGGGATTCTCTTCTTTTTCTATTGTCTTCACAGTGTTGGAGAGCTGTTTAGCTCTATGTTCTTTAAATATATTCAGTAATACAAATTTGGGATTACATTGACTAATCAGTTTGCATCAGTTTGAAAATGACTGACAATGTTTCTTGTATAAATATGTATGATGAAATCTTTATAGATTTTAATGCTGACCACAGATAACAGTCTAATCAATTACATAATTACAGACTTGAATTTCTGTGGGTGTTCTCAGAGTAGGATTTCCAGTTAAGTTCCAGTGTTTTCAGTGTTCCAGTGTTTAAGATTTACAGGAATCTATGGCATAAATAGAATAGAATATTCATATATATGATTTTATTAGTGTATAATCATCTGAATTGTTGTGTTTCTGTTACCTTTGAATGAGCCATTTGTATCTTTAGAGAGTGTGGGTCGTCTTCTACAGAGACCACCATGTTGTACCGCCCACAGTCGCTCAGAAAGGACAAACCAAACACTGGCTCTAGATATGTCCCTTTTCGCAATTTGAGTAAGTTTTACAGCCACCAAAGGGTCTCCTACACGCTTGGAAGGGAAGCATGAGACAAGGTGTTTGCAATCTGTAAGCTCGCTGGTAGATGCCACTAAATCCTACACACTGGTCCTTTAATTTATGTAGCCTGATGCTACATTCATGTCATATGGAACAGACAGCAAAAGCAATCCATGTTTATAACTTAAAAGCGCTCACAAAATCTGACAACTGAAGACGGCTGTGCATGGAGTTGGTCGTGTGAAAACACCATCTATACAAAATGTATCACTCAGTCCATTTAAGTTGAATGATGGATTTGGATTGATGTGTTTTGTTTTCTCGGATATATCAAGAGCTTTTCTCAGTCATAACATGTTAGTGATGCACTGATGTGCTTTGAGTTCATCAGAATCTGCAATAATGCACAAATCATCCGCCAGTCACCCACCTGAAAGTATTCACCCTGTAGGGTATATTACTTTTCCAAACCAGGTTATTTATTTATTGTGTGTTGTATTGATGTATGAGTGTTTTCTTTGATGACTGACTTTAATGATTAGAGATGCTGCTCTCAGTTTCACTTCCATGAGCGCAGTTATATCACTAAAGCAAATATCGTGGGCCATTTAAGCAGCAAAACTAAAAACTGTAGTTAGAAACTTGACAGAGGAAACTCTTTATAGGAAAATAAATAGTCAAAGAAATTGCCCTGCTGTGTCTTGTGTGTAAATGCACACACAGCATATCATTTAGGGATGAGATGCACCCTATTTTCCATCCGCTTCTAACCAGAATGTTAATTTTTTTGACCCTGCCTGGCCAAACAGCAAATTAACCACAGCACTTGCGGTTGTAACTGCAGTCCATGCATCACAATAACACGAGGCAGTCTGAAGTTGGTAATTTTAAAATGCCATTTAAATGCTTATATAATTACACTGACCTATATTTCTCCTGTACCAATGCAACAGGCAAAAGAACTTCTATTCAGAAAAAAGTTTAGATCTGTGACATGGTCTACAGCATCTTTCACACAGATTAATCGATTAATTAAAGGATGTAATGCTGTGGATTACATGGAAGTAAGGTAAGGTATGACATCTGACTTTCTGATGTATTTTTAGTGTATTTCCCTTTTATTACCTGGGTGTTGTGTTTGATGGTATCTCAAACCCACAGTCAGTAGCGTGATGGTACTATGTTTCCTGCTAGAGAGTCTGTCTTTATGGGGAGATCATAGTATTTACGTAAGTCTGTATACACACAAACACACACAGACACACACCTAATTACCAGAAGTGATACATATGGAAAAGAAGCCTACTCAAACCAAGTGTGAGAATGAAGTTAGAAATCTGATAGCAAGTTAAGTCATCGTTAAGTCAAGGAGGAAAGGAAAGGTACAGTATCAATAAACAGGTCAGGACCTAATTACAAACAAATCCGTCTAGGTCTTTGTGACAGCACCACAGTTCAAGATTCAAATCTTCAGCTAGGATTACAGTCTCATCACACCTCCACTTGTGGTGAAACTCACTTTGGTTAGGGAGGTGTGAGGCTACACCCAAACCACAGGCACGAGAGCACATTGTGTTCTGTGAAGTCCTGCACACACGCCACTCTAATAATGCATCTTACCGTACATGATCTGATCAAATGCCAACTGCTAAAAATACATATATGATTGCAAATGCTGGAATATGAATGTTCCACTTACATCAGGGGGTATTTAGTGTTTGGGGATGACTCAAAGCTGATCTGAAGTTGTTGTCAGATAAGAGTCCTTAAATGAGAACTCCCCCAGCTTAGCATTGCACTCCTGTAAGACTGCTGGACTTAAGATGGACAGTTAAAAAAATCTATACAAAAAACATTGTCTTTTTATTACACACATCCTTGTCAAAACCTGGCAGCTACATTACCCAACATGCAACTCTACTGCCAACAGTTTGGTCAGAGAATGTGACGTGATATGCTAGTTGCAGGAAATGTAGCCTCAAGGGGCTAGCCTCAGCTAACTTCAAGTAGAGATGAGGAGCGGGATATGGACTAACTGCTGGAAGCAGTAATGGGCCACTAATTGTTTCAAAGCCATGGCTGCTGCTGAGGACTCAGCCTCTGGACATGGGCCGCACGCTCTACCAACTGAGCTACAGGGATGCCAACCATTAATTTTTATCTAAAAAAAAAAAAAAACTGAATGTAAAATGACTTTAAATACGCACTTCACCAAACTAGACAGCTTCTCTGCAAGGCTGTCAGACAACCTCTGGTGGACAGAGAGGCTAAACTACTGAGCTGAACTACATCAACTCCTAGTCAACACTGATAAAATGACAGATAATTGTGATGTGGCTTTTGTTTGTGAGAGCTATCCTGCAGTCAGTGGTCAGAGCAAGTTTGTCTGCCATGGCTAACTTGATTTTTAGCTCATCTCTCTTCTCCTTAAAGTGTTGTTTGTTGTCCATGTTCAGGATTTTCTGGGTGGACCTGAAACATGCCTCTGTGACATACTGGAGCCACAGTTCCCTAATATTAAATAAGCTCCATGAACCAACACATGAACACCAACGGTCAGTTACAAATGTACCTACAGCGACTCTGTCTATCCAAATCAGCCCAGCAATTAACTTCAGCTCACTCTCACTTCAGTTCCAACAAACCAACACAGATAGAAAAAAAACATCTTGTCACCGTCCTCTGGCTCAGGTGACTTAAACATGTCTGTACATGTCCAATAAAGCTGCTAGATGGAGCGTCCATGTTTCAGATCATTTTCAGGTCGTTTTCAGGGCATAATCGTGTTTTTTCTTCATGATTTTGAGACCTTATTTCAAATACATAGCAATTTTTGTATCTATTCAAATTAGGCTGGGTGATTAATTAATATGTTTCTGTGATGTGGCAAACTCAAAACACACATCTATTGTTGCTTTACACAAACTTTCACATACTTGGGCTTGAAGTAGTAAAACAGCTCTTGGAATCCCTCACCCTCTACCATAGTGACTGGCAGCAACACTGGCATAATGCCAGTACGCATTTCTTACCCCAGTCAGAAGCGATGTGATTTTTGGCTGCGAGCCACCCTTAGACATGGCAGCAGGGTGCTTGTTCTTAATGTGGTACAGCATAGTGCTATTACTACTACTCAACTGAATAGTAGCATTACGCAATTTACATTTGACTTTGTTGCCTTTCTGGAGGAAGTTTTCCCACACCATGTTTCATTCATTTTTTACCTCACACTACTTGCGGGTGAAGCTGACAGCGGAGTGTGTCCAAATTAAGCTATAGGCAGACATGCATAACTGGTCCAAAAAATTCTCCAGTTAACCATTAACATCCCTAGTCTGGTAAGCTCACACAGATGTTTTTTTTCTTTTTCAAACTTCAGCCCAACACTGACTTAAGTGTCTTCACTAGAGGACATTTTACAGATTTTTCTTAGCTCCTTTTTGGAACCACAAAAGGCTTTATACAAATATATGTTATACCTATTTCACATAGGGCTATACAGTTGTACTCCCATAGACTTTGATGTATAAAATAAGTGGAGTTTCCCTTTTACCTCAAATCTTAGTTCACCGTGTCATTTTCAATCATGGACAGAGGAGAAAGTAACTGTGGTAGAGTTGTACTCATTTTCACACCTAGCAATTACTGTGGAAAGTGGGTGTGTTTGTCAATTTATTGGTTTCGGAAACTTTCAAAACTTGGGCGACACAATGCCACTTCCTCTTCAAATATCAAAAAGAAGCTTCTCACCACTTCTACAGTAATCTGAAAAGAAATTTTGAGGGAGTTTATACTGGCCTTAACTCCACTGTTGGCCTGGAGTAGTCAATAACAACCTTTTATACACATTGAGCCAATGGATGTTGCTTTTTACTTGACAACATGGAGATGCACCTGGAAGGTGTAACATGCAAGGATGTAAAACTATCAATCCAGAGCCTCAAATAAAGAGCTTAATAAGCCATGACCCAATTTCTTTTTTTTGCTATACTGATTTTTGCTCCACCCCTGGCGTTCCCTGAACAGTTAATGTTGGTGCCACTCACTCCCATTTCCTGTGCTGTATTAGTCACACACATTGTGTTAACCACAGAGGATATACACACAAGCACAAGATCACAATCAGGGCATTTTAAAACATTCTGTTATTTTCCAAGTGCTAAAGGAAACAGAAAGTTCAAAAGGTGAAGATTTTAGTAAGACTGACCTCCTCGGACCCCCTCCAGCGGATAAAAGAAGGCCACAAGCAGGTTCATGAGCACAGCCAGGTTGAAGGAGATGCTGCTCCAGAATGACATGTTCCTGGAGCACCAGTACAGGATGGGCTGAGCTGCACGACAGTGTATAGAAGCAAATGAACACAGGTCACTACACTGCAGAGAGAACACTGCAGCATCTAAACATTAACGGTACAATACATCAAGGACAATTTATCTAATAATTTCACAGAACAGAACACTAGTTTACTAGAGGAAAAGTAAAACACAGAATAACTGATTAGTGTTTCACACAAACAAGGAGCAAAATGTGTAAAATTTGTGCATTTAATCTAATTTCCAATTAACTGAAGTCAAAGCAGGGATGATGTTACACAGAACCTCCATGTTGATTAATTTTCTTTGGCGTGAAATAAATAATGTCAGTGGCAAATGTCTGTCATGTTTCTCTACAGCAACAGAACATTCTCGCCATGTTTTATCAACTACACTTTAATTTTAATCACTTCAAAAGTTAAGGAGGGAGTCATTTGTGAAATGAACCCAGTCTGGGGTGAAACACATTAATCAAGCATAATCAGAAGGGGTCTGTATCATTTTAAGTGCCATTTTAAGCACCAAAACTGCAAAGGGTAAAATAAGGCAAAACTTAAATTTATGTACACAAAATCAATTATCATGCTAATTTCACACACACTACAGCAGGGGTTTTCAAAGTCTGAGACTGTGGGCCTCCTCTCAAAGCCAAAAAAAACAAAAAACAGTAAAATTCCCCAATACTGTGTCTCTGGACTATCTCTTTAACCAAATCACACACATTTAGGCTCTTCTGTTGATTTCTTTTGAACTAATGTATGACTTGATGTGATATTTTGCACTTCCATTCACTGTGCATCCCTAAAACTGTTTGGAATCCCCCTGAGGAGGCCCACATCCCATTTTGAAGACCTCGACACAACATTATTTTCTACTTTTAGGAAAGTAAAACAACATGAATGCATGCACACTATTATCTGCGTGTGCACACGCCCACACACACACACACAAACACACACACCTGGGTCAGGAGATCAGTATCGTGCCTAACACTATTTTGAGCCCAACTGTTCATCAGGAAAGAAGAACTGCGGGTGGGGACTTTTAGCAACAGAAGTGACAACATTCACGATGAGTGGTTCACACCAGCGGAACAATATGTGCTCCAGCTGTGCTGATTCATTTGGATAGGAGAGAGGTGGCTGTCGTCATATGTTATCACATTAGAGACAAACCACCTTCCTTCAGGTCAGATATTGGGACAGGTGACAATGTTCTTAAGCCAGTCACTTCACTACAGCTGACAGAGAATCAGCTAAGGGGTTTCAAAAAAATAATTGTCTGCACGATTATGGCTTTTAATTTTAGTAAAAAACAAACGTTCGGTTTAAAATGGAGAGGACTACTGAAATTCATCTTGAAAGTTTCATACACTGTTTTTTCATGGCTGTTATTCCTGATCTCCCCCTTGCTGACATGGAACCTGCCACGTGTCCACCAAGGTTATTATAGTTAAAGCCATAAAACGCATAAAAGTAATGTATAGACTCATTGGGGAAGTCCTGGCATCTTTCTGGTACGTTTACAATCAACTCTGACAAATCCTACTGATTCTACCTTTAACCAAACCTAACATAAAAACTAAAACTAGGTGTGAAAAAAACATTTTAGTTAACTGCAATAAAATAATAATAATAATTAAATAAATAAATAACAGAACAAGGCTTTGGGAAAAAAATAACTGAAATGACACTGTACAAAAAAAAAAAATATACAGGAAATGTCTTTGGTTTTAGTCTTTGTCATTTGGGTCAGATTTATCAACACAATAAGAAAGAAGAGGCATTGGTAAACTAACACTAAAAGTAATAAAAACAAAGTTTAACATTTTTAAACAAAAACTACACTGAAACAAGCAAACCCACTCCAGAAAAAGTAACTGAAAAAAAAAAAAATAAATAAATTGAAAACAAAATTTAAAATTGAAATAAAGCTAAAAACTGCTGAAAAACCCAAAACTATAATAAGTCTGGTGTCCACTGCTTGCCAGTTTTGGTTTTTCTCACTAAGGTTGCGTCAGAAGTAAAGAACGTGAGACCGAGCATGACCTCATACAGGTAGGCCTAAATGAAGCAGGTCGACCCAGTAATCCCATTAAGATGGACTGGACAGACTTGGAGCATCCTGCTAACTCAGTTGGCTCAGATACAACATGTAAGAACAACATCCTGAGTGACTCCAGCCAAGGATCTTTATCACGTGTCACATCCATTTCTCTGCCAACTTTCCTGTCGCTGTTTACTGCTGACTGTCCCAGTTTCGCTTACAACAAAACAGCAATAAAGGAAATAAAACACTGTTCATGTTCACTATTCATAGTTTTTCTGCCCAGAAGAAACAACATCCTACACTCGTGTGACCTCTCAAACACCAATTCATCGATTATTCACGCTGGCAGTCTTCAGATTTACCTTTAAATTCACAATTCATGGTAGTACGAGACCGAAAGGAGGGGAGTATAAAGGTTAATATACTCTGTGACCACATGAATCTCAACTTCCTGAGTCAAATCCTGCCAGAAACTTGTCTTTTGCCTTCGCCTCTCTGTTTTCGGTTTCCAAAAAGACAAAGTACAGGACCCTGACATAATGATCGCCTCACAAAAAACATGAACAGACTACAGGCACCATGTGTAACTCTAAAGTTAAGAAGTTTTTGTGTATGGACTTGCATTGTACAACAGTTATCCTCCACATCACACTCACAGAGCTGACATCACTCTCTCCAGGCTGTAAAACATCAGTTTATATCTTTATAGAACATATTTTGTTATCCTATCTGAAATCTTTAATTAACTTATACCATATTATCATTTAAATAAGTTGCTTATCAAGGTTTACATGCTCTCTCCACTTCCATCCCTCCAGGGTTCAGAGTTACAGGAGCAGAGTGCAGCCCCTTTCACACACAGAAGCTGCAACAGTGCTGAGATCAATTATCAGGGTCAGTTAGGGGTCTTTGGTTACAATCTTGGGTCTGTTTGCAGATCATGTATGACCAATACAGATAGATTAGATGTGTTTCCAACTTGACAAGGATGGTAGTTATACATGCGAACAGCAGCCATTTGGAAGACCACCAAAGAGGGGGAGTGGTCTCACAGTACTTTGTGAATAATTGTACTACCTGTGCACCGATGGCAGCAGGTTTGTCCCGCATTCTTATAAATTGTCAAAACATCCTGGAATTTCTTTTACAGTGGAAACCCCTTATAATGATCACATCTGTCCAGGAACTGATCAGTACAAGTGAATGATTATTATAACTGATTATTTTTTCATCTTCTCTTTGTTTTTCATGCAGGTTACCATCTATTTGACATTTGCTTATTATTAGATGAATATAAAGCTTCACCATTAAACTATTTCAAAATACAGCGCATCTGTCCTAAACAAACCACTGTACAAATTAAATTATTGTACTGTGTATAATTCAAACACATTACAATACATAACAGTATTGTGTATGAAATACACAATGTGCTATAATTTCAACTGTTTAATACTTTGTGCAGTAATAACAATTCAAGAGTGCAATACACAGGTTACACTGATATCACTACGTTTATTTATTTATACTGCACATTTAAACCAACCTCACCATACCATACTCATCCTAACACACTTGTCCCCCATCTTCAGCATTGATGTTTTTATTTACACTATTATGTGAACCACTGTTGTATATATTGTTGCTTCATTTTGTTGTTTACATATTAATACACCTCATTTCATTTTTTTCCATATTGTACATAACTGTCTAATGCACACATTTTAACATATTTTACATACTTACTTACTTTTTATATTTCTATTTTTATATTTTATACTGTAATGCTAACAATTTCTCCCCAGGCATCAGTAAAGTATTTGTGAATCTGATTCTGAAATATAGCTTCATGTAGTTTTGCTGCTGCATCTCATTAACATAGTTTCATTGAAGCTTATGACATTCAGTGATTTTCTTTTTCCTGTCATGATTTTAATAAGCATGCAGCAGCAACCTCAAGTAGAAGTCAGAAGCAGGCAGGTTACTGCATTCCATATGTTGTGATGTATGAAAAGATGCAAAATATAAGCAGTTTCCACTGTATTATTATTTAAATATGATGAAGTTTAATTTTTGCTTGTTAAGCTGTTTTATACAGCGTGCTGGTGCCCAAACAGTTCACTGTTTTAAGAAATCTAAGACATCAAAGTCTTGTTTTACTCTGTCAATCCTGTTCTGCTCACCTGCAGAGAAAAAAAAACGTGAGAGTTTTGTGGTTGCATAACAGAAATGTAAAGTTACAGGTTCAACCTGTCTGAGGGTCAAACGCCTGTGTGTATGATTTTACTTTTGTTTTTGTTGTCATATTTGGCATACTCATGGTGCTTTGAATGACACATCAGAATGAGGCTTTGTTTGGTTTTTGAGGCCTTTGATATGGTATCTGATCACACTAGAGGTGTGGAGGAAGAGGTTGGGAAGTCTTATTAGATCTTGACCTGGTGAGTTGCCAGAGTGAGGTGCAGGGAAATTTTGTCTCCAGTTCCTGCTCATGTGTGATGCCAGCATGTCAGTTTAACATAATATTTATGGAGTCTATGTGTGAAAAAGGCTTTAATATCTGCTTCCCATTCAGGGGTGGGGGTTTTCAGGGGCCTGGAGGGATACAAGAGGACAGCTTGTAAACCAGGAACAAAATGATAAAAGAGTTGAGGAGAAAGACGCACAGGGAACTGTGTTTGTGTTACCAGTAGCCTCTTGAGTACCTCGCAGCTTCTTCTGCCAGTTCATCTCATTGAAGAGGTCTTCAGAGCGCAGGAAGAAGTCGTTGATCTTGCTGCCTTGCTCATCACGCTCTGTGGTGTAGTAGACACGCAGCTTGGACTCTTGGGTAAGGAACTCGCAGATGTTGGGCACAGGAAAGACAATCTGCTCCATGGTGCGATCCAGCCGTACGATCTGGACACAACCATAGACCCAGCCACCAATCACACACGATCCCACTAACATTGTGGTGGTCAAATACAATCTTGACCACTGTCTTCTTTAACACCAAGTGTTCAATGAAAATGATTTGACTGGTTATTATCACAAACTGCACTTCTAATTAGAGCTGCAAAAATGATCAATCAATCAACTAGTCAGTTGAAAGAAAATAAATTGACAACTGTTTGGATCATCAACTGATCATTTCAGTAATTTTTCAAGCAAAAATGTCAAACATTTGCCAGTGCCACCTTTTTAAATGCAAATGGGGATAAAGCATACATGGTCTTTACTAAAGTAAGTACAGAGGATAAAAAAAAGAGATTAAGAAGAAGAAGTGAAAAAACCTAAGTAAAAGTGAAAACATAAAGGCTCTTATTACTTGATCTTTTCACATCTTTTACTTTGTTTTTGTCTTGTTACATCCGCTATGTTTGATATGCACTGATGGCTATAACAAGGAATCATCTTTTCTGAGTTATTATCCCATCCATTTAGGTTGAAATCAGTCTTGATGTTGGGAAAGTGGCTCACAATGATGTAAAATAAAAATAATCAATAACTCCCTTCAAACACATTAAAACTAAAGAGCCTGTTTTTGAAAAGGTAAGGAGAAGAAAATACAGATATTTGTGTTAAAATGCAAAGAGTAAAAGTAAAAGATACTTAAGTAAAGTACAGATATCTGAAAAGTCTACTTAAGTACTGTACTGGAGTATTTGTACTGCATTACCTCCACCCTCTGCTCACATGTGAGCATTTGTTGCTTTTCTTTGTCATGCATGGGAGCAAATTAAGAGTCTTTGGGTTTTGGTCTGTTGGTTGGACCAAAGAAGCAATTTGAAGACTTCTCTTGAGCAATGAGCATTTTTCAGAACTTTTTGACATTTTATAGACTAAACTATTAATCAATAAATCATGAATATAATCAGTAGTTGCAGCCATGTTTGTAATACAGAAAGGAGTTGTTTTGTTTACAGAAGCAGTTGATAGGTTGAACCAACTATTAAGTTCAGAAGACTGTCAACAATCAACATTCCTTCTTCTCAGTGAGTGCACATGGGAAAATGTACAAACATGCCAAAGGTACTTGCCCTTTTAAAAACACCATCACATGCCTCTTCTTCATTGTGATGCCAAAACATGTCGCAATCCTCTGCAGCTAACACAGACGTCTAATAATAGATGCCAAATGTTTGGCGATGGACAGCGGACAAAATGTGGGAATGTTTCACCGTAAAAGTTGAAAATAAAACACAAAAACAACAACAACATATCCAAAATGGCACAGGGTAGTTCGAAATGGAAATAACAACTGACCTCAATCTGAGCTGTGTGTTTGGCATAGAACTCCAGGGCCTCATCGCCCTCTCCATACGTCCCCCCTGGTTTCAACATAGCCTGCAGCTCCTTGTTGTGACGGGCTAACTGAAATGACAACAAACACCATCAAATCAATGATAAACAGATCAATGACAATCATTACAATAACTGTTTCTGTTATTATCAGAGAGGTTTGCCTCAAACGTGTACACGTGTTAACTTAGCATGTGCTGCAACACTGAGCCAACATTGTTGCTATTTAACAGCTGGGTACAGTACATGCAATTTAATCTTTCTTTGAATGCAACATGTTCCGTCCATTCAACCACACGGCTCAAGGGTGTGGATTGACAGTGGGCTTGCATAACTGTAATTGTTGTTGTTAAGTTCATTCATGGTTTGAACAGACACTCTGCTATTGAGCTGTGCACATTTAGCCCAAGGGCTGAAAAAGAGGAGATGAGTATATAATGGCAGGTGTCACATGTCTGTAGAAGCCACAGGAAATGACACGGACATACAGTAACAGTACAGCCATTGACTATCCCCTGACTATGTCATATATTATGTGGTCAGCATTTACTCATGGGTGTGTCTCGCTCCATGCTGATTTTATGGACAGGTGGTGGCTTACTTAAGGGTTTACCAAACATTTTCATGTCAAGGACCCCCAAAATAGATGCACATAACACCACAGATCCCCAATTTGAAATGATTTTGTCTTAAACTCCTTTTAGTATTTTGTTTGAATTTCCAGGAAAAACACACCTTAAATTCACTTATATTATTATTAATAATATTTAATTTAAAGTTAATTTAAGGTACTACAAAGACCTTTCATATTATGTTGATTTTGAAGGCCCCTGTGGACAAAATCTGTAGTGTTTCCTCCACCGTGACCACAAAATGTAACAGCAAAAATAAAATTATCTAAATACAAATCTCCAGCTAACTTACTACTCACTGTAAGTCTGCCAGGGAAAATGTTGTTTCATCTGATATCACAGAGAATCTGACCCAGTGGCAGGCATTAAGAACAACTATATAGAAATAATCAGTCTTCTTGCAGATGGTCTTGTTATCTGATTTAGGTCATATAGAGGCATTAGTTATAAAATTGAGACTGTTTTGTAACCATTTAAAAACTCCTAGTAGCCATAATGATTAATGATGAACTATGATCTCTAGAAATTGCAATCAATCAAAACAGCCAAACCCATTTCTTTCCTTGTTGTTGAAACTTCCAAAAAACACAATGAAAGTTAAAACATTTTACACCTATTTTTGCCGGGAACCCCCTAAAACCCACTACAGGACCCCTGTTGGTCCCCAAACCCCAGTTTGAAAACAACTTACTTGATGTGCCAGGATGTAGATATTATGGCCAACATTGCGTGGAGAGGCAGAATGCTCCTCCTCTCCATCCTCACCCTCCTGCGGCTCCTCTACCTCTATCTCGCCCTGCATGTAGGCCTTTTTGATCACTTCCACCTGAAGGAGTACAGACCATCAGATAACATCCACTTAACACTGTGTGATGATTTATAATATTTGGTGTCATACGCACCAGCTCTTTAGGCCTCATGTTGTAAAGTATCCTCTCAGCATTCTCGCTGTCATGGCGACTCTCCATAATTGCGAGGAGAAGCTTAGAGGCATTATTCTGTGAACACATGAGAGAGCACGGATAACAGAATCAACTCAGGTGCATTTTCATTTCATAGAGAGCCAACTCAATTCTTACTTTGTGACAAATTACATGACAGTGACACGTGGCAGAGGACTTTATGATGAATTGTAATAACATTATAATAATATTTTGGCATACTTCATTAAGCCAGCTATGTCTCAAGATTTTCTTCAGTCTGTGATATTTCCTGTAATGACTTGATAATCTCCAGAGAATGTTGTGTCTTAACTGGAGCTCGCCAAGTAGTTCATAACTGTGGGGTGTGACTATGATCACTATCATTACACTTGCGGCTGCATTGCATTATTATTTTCTTAGAGCTACTGACAGTACAGTACAGTAACTCTGCAATTCACTGATTCACTTCTCCCTTTCAATGTCATGTCTGGTGTTTTATAATTCTCATTAACTTTAAGTAATCTAAATCTCTAGTGTTTAAACAGAAATAACTCAGTGTGATGTCATGTCTACATGCGAACAGTTTTCCACAGGAATAGGAAAAATATACCATCAGACAGGAAAAAAGACTAATATACCTGTTATGTAAGAGTGCAAATGTCCTGAAGTGTTGTTTCCTCTTCAAAACCACTGAACTAACCAATAATCACTCACTTTGAGTTCCAGCACCAGATCCATCCTCTTCTTGCCAAGGGGGTTGATGTCGTTGAGGATGAGAGCGATGATGATGTCAATACCATTACATTCATGAGTGGCAATGCAGTTCTGAGGAGCAGATGAAATGAAAGCAAATGAGAGCATAGAGAGAGAGAGGCTAGTTAGCAGCATTATTATTGAAGGACTTTTATGTAAACACTCAACAACAATAAGTGTCATATTTATTATTATTAATATTTTCTGTTATGACCAGATAACAAACACAATCTATACTCTATTCATCTAGAGGTCAATCTACCCATGACTTATACCGACACAAAATTAGTTACAACACAGATGGTGTTTGGACAGGAGTAATAAACAGTTCATATACAAATTGAGTTTTAAAGGTCCAGTGTATAAGATTTAGGGGGATCTGTTGGAAGAATATGGCAAAAATGAAATATAAAATTCTTAAGTATGTTTTCATTAGAGCATAATCACCTGAAAATAAGAATTGTTGTGTGTTTGTTACCTTAGAATGAGCCATTTATCTGCAGAGGGAGTGAGTCCTAGCTCTGTTGCACCATCATGTTTCTACAGTAGCCCAGATAGATCCATGCAGAGAAACAAGCAAATTTTTTTTCCCCAAGTTGAGCAAAGTCATGACTTGCCACACTCTGACTGGGTAGTACTCGTTGCCTTCATGGCTTTCATTGTTTGGGTTGGGTAGGTTTAGGCACAAGGGGTAAGATTGGGTAAAGTTAAGGTAACAATAACAGAGTAAACCAATCAGAGGCAGAGGAGAGCACGTCATGCCTTCTCCATTCGGGGAAAAAATATATTGTGAACAGGAAGGGCTCTGCAAGCCCTGCAACCGCACTAAATCCTACGCACTGGTCCTTTAAGAGGACTGGAATAAAAAGAAATGTGTCTTTCAGTTCATGAAATGTGACTGCTTTCCTTTTTTCCCTGCAGTGCCCTATATCAATCAAATTCCCTTAAGTTTACAGCCCTCAGTCATGTGCTGATTGAGGTTGGTCACGTTTCATAAGTATTGCTAAAGTTTCATGAGTATTTGCTTTGTGCTCACAAATTACAGTTTAATGTGCCCCAACCCCAAATGAAACAATGGCTTGTGGCAGCCAAATGGTTTGGAGCAAATATCTTGACACCATCTCACAAAGATGCTTAATAGCACATAAACAAAAATAATTCCAGCATTTATTTCAGTCTCTCCCTTTTCTGTCCCAGTAGATGTGAACAAAGAGCTTTGTTTAGTCTGGCAGTCCTCCTTCGAGCACTGTTTGAGGGAACTGAAAGCAGTTCAAACAGCGACTGCATTTAGCCAGTTGCTTGTTTAGTCATGCCGGTTTCACACTTTACATAAAATGACCCCGCAGCGGCGGCTTGAACAGAGGATGCCACCAACCATCATGTGAGCAAGCAATGCTAATCCATACCAAAGAACAAATACAGGCACTCTGCCCAGAGTAGGCCGGTGTTACCCTGTTGAGGAGAGACGAGCGGCTGCTTCAGTGTGGTGGCTGAGGGCCGGGCATGGAAAGACAAATGCTCAGGACTAATTGCAGTACTACCCACACAAAACCACTAGCAGGATTACTGAAATCAAAAGGTCACTGACGTACAATAAGGATAATTTGATAAAGTGTTCAAGGAAACCACATTTTACCATCCAAATAAGAAAAAAAAGGCTCTATGCTGTTAGGTAAATGACAACGCAGACAAGCCACAGACTAAACATACTGCTGAAAATAAATCTTAAAGGGACAGTTCAGATTATTTGATGTGGGGTTGTATGAGGTAAAAAAATAGTCATTGTATTAGCTACTGGAGATGCCAGTTGGGAGAAGAAAAGGTGTTTCAGCCACTTAAAAAAGGTCCAATCAATATCAGTTTAAGTGTACACTATATTTAGAATATTTTCACTGCTTTATCTTGTCATCAGACTGTATGTTCTGATGGGAAACTTATTTGGGCAAAGCATTGCTCTATGTAAACCATCAAAACTCCATGGTGAAATCAGTAATTTTACCTCAGAGAACACAGGAATTGCTGTTCTGCCGCAGCCCCAATCTGTTTGTTTGCATTATTGTGTGACTTCTGTGACTTGAACAATCCTTTTAAAACATTAAAGTCACACAACAACAGAAACAAACAACAGATTGAGGCAGCGGTAGACCAGCAACTTCCATGTTCTGTGAGGTAAAACTGCTGATTTTACCAATGGAGTTTTGTCCACAGCAATAAATTCTGCTTCTCCAAACTGAGGGCTATTGTAGGTAATAAACTGACTACAACCCCACAACAAATAATCCAAACTGTGTGAGCACTCGTGACCTGTGTGTCATGTATCACCTGGTTCTCATGACAGGGACCTTGGCAGTACTCCGTCAGGCTCTCCACAGTCTGGTTGATGAGTCCGACATTCTTCTCATTGATGTAGAGTCCCAGCAGCCCCAGTCCCCCTGTGGTGCTGCCACAGATGCAGTCCAGGAACTGAAGCGTCTCACACACCAGATTGTAGTTGTTCTTGTTATTCTGGTTGCGCAGAAAGTTCTAGAGACAGACGGTGATAAAATATACACTATTTAGGCATATCCATCTTTCTCAGGACTCATGCTATTTACATGGCTTTGGGCAGTACAGCTGTAATTATTAGTTGATTAATCAATTACTTGACTGAAAGAAAATTATGATTCGGAGCTTTTCTTTGTCAATAATTATAGTATATGAACAGTCTGGGTTTCACACTGTTGGTTGATCAAAGAAGCCATTTCAAGACATCACTTTTGTCTCTGGGAAACTGTGACGAGCATTTGTCACTGCTTTTTAAAAAACATTTTATAGACAAAGAAATTCATTGTGAAAATAATAGATTAACTGCTAATGAAAACAATCATCAGTGGCAGCCCTGTTGGGCAGTGAGATACATCATCAACAAAATGGGCCTCATGCATGAATCATTTGTACGCACAAATGTTAAAGTTTTTTTTGTTTGTATTAACATTACCTGTCAAATGTCAGTGGCTTGTCGGTAAGTCATTTGCACATGCCAAATCAGGCTGCCCTTGTATGGATTTATTGGGGCATTTCCAAAGGCTAATGGCAAATTTTCTGGCATGCACATTTGGTTTAAGAGTTTTATAAGTGTGATTCCTCAACATACTCAGGTAGGTAAGATCAGACTTGGCTGGCAGCAAACATTTCATGAACCCCACACAGGATTTTCCTATATTCCTCTTACTGCTCTGTTTAAGAACAAATATAAGAGAAAATTAAGATTCATGCATTGGAGCCAATGGCTCGCTTTTGACTTCAAATAAGAAAGCAAAAAACTGTCAGACTTGATGCTGAGCAAATATCTGACAGTGCTGAAGCAAGCTGATTAGTCATAGTCTCAGGGTCTGAAGAGACAGTTCATACCAGAAACACTTCTTCAGGCGTCTGCTCAGTCTCAATCTAAAACACATTTTCTCAAACATTTTCTTTCTTTCTCTAAAGTGAGAAATAAAAATATCAAGTTAAGAGTCGTGAGGCTCGTTCTACTTTTGTCTTCTTATGTAAGCCTATACAGCAGCCAGACAATTACTCCATGTCTTTGGAAGGAACAGAAACATCTCAGTGAATTGATCATCTGTGCTGCATGGCTAGCAGTAAATCAATATCTCGCACCCACACTGGGTCAGGATGGACCAGACAGAGTGATTCAGCACAGAGCCAACTACCATCTAATGAACGCCTGTCTTGGTTTGGGGTGTAAACAGAATCAGTGCAAGAAGGAAGTCTTGTGTCTGGGCTGCTGGGGCGAGCCATTACTAAACAACAACATACTCCTCATAGTGAAACCAGACCAAGACATACCCGATATGGAAACAGCTGCATCAGGCAGTTCTGCAAATGGTGCCTATTTTCTGGTTTCATTTCTGTATAAGTGAGTGTGCTGATAGAAGTTCAGAACACAGGTCAGGAAATGTAAGCATGTCATGGGTGGCGGGGGGGGTAAGATTAGGCAAAACAAAAGCCCTACAGCGCCAAGAAGTCGGTGTCATGGCTGACCTGCAGATCTCTGTTGTGATTCTCACAGAGCAGCTGCATGAGGCGCAAGATGGGCTGCATGATGGTGATGATGACGCTCATCTCGCCTTCCTCCTGGCTCTTATCAGTGGTTGGGACAGGAGTGCCGTCAGCGGCCGCTTGGTGCTCTTCTGCTTCGGCCTCGCGGCGGTAGGTTGTGAAGGCCTTCTTGGTGACAGCAGAGGCCTCCACCAGTTGCTCTTTCACCTCTTCGGTCACCACTGCTACCACCGGCACATCTTTTACTAACCACAGCCAGAGGAGAGTGAGTCAAATACAGACTACTGGAGATAACACACAAAGACTGTGTTAACATATCACGTATTCATAGCTGGTGATACATATCAGCATTTACAAGCATCATCTTTTTTTACTGGAAATTTTAATAAATATCTATAAATGTTTTTTGCTTTTTTTGTTTTTTTTTAAAGATTATCTTTTGGGCTTTTGCCTTTAATTGGATAGGGACAGCTGAAGATATGACAGGAAAGGGGGTAGAGAGAGGAGGAATGACATGCAACAAATGGGCCGCAGGCGGGAATCGAACCAGTGACCGCTGCAAAGGACCAACAGCCCCAGTACATGGGACGAACGCTCCACCCACTGAGCTATAAATGCTTTTTTTATATTGTCTTAATTTAGAAAAGTAAGACTTACAATGACTTCATACAGTATTAAGTGACTTTATATTTCAGTAAGCAATGTGAGCTTGAACATCTGAACATACCCAATGCAAAACCCTCCACCTCTCTGTTTGGTGGGAGGGGCTTAGCAGAGTCATATGAGGCAGCAGTGACACGTCAAACATGACATTTTCTGGAACATCAGTTGGGGCTTTTCCACTGGCCATGTCAAACTGTGCCATGCTAATTTCCATTACTTTTACCACCTTTATCATGCTGATCTGTCCAGAGATGGACCTACTCTGAAATGAGGCGAAAGCAAGCCCGACCCGCCTACAAGCGCGCTGTGCTGATGTCTCACTGACCACAGCCAACCTGTGACAACCCCTGTGTTGCGAGGCTGACCACTAAAGGTTACTGTATGTTCAGCTCTCTTATGTTGCTGTTTTTACACTAAAGTATCTATTGTATTTCACTGTCATGTTCACTTTCAGCCGTGCAGGAGGTGAGTCAAGTTATCACTGATGAAAACTCAAAGTTTCCTGGTTTTGCTGTTTTATAATAAAAGCTATTGCATAACACAATAACACAAGACTTTCACTGTGAAGAATTCATAGGAAATTCAGTGTTTATTTGCTGTTTAACTGCTGCTCAACTCAAACTAAGCTGCTCATTTTCAGTCATGAGATACACCTTCAAGCGAGTAGCCCTGTTGTGATGAAAATGCAAATCCCTGCTGTGCTGGACTGACGTGCCAAGTCAAACAGAATCAAGCAATGCCAGCACGTGTATGGAAAGGGTTTTAAGTTGTTAACCGTTCAAAATAACTAGAAAAGTAATATCTGTTCTACTTGGCTAGTTATGTCTTACTTACTCAGTTATATCTTACTGAGAAAGACAGAAATACAAATACTGTTCTTACACCAAAATTAATTAACTTTTTTTTTTTTTTTTTTTTTACATTTCTTTTAAAAATAGGTGATTTTTCACTTTTCCAATTGCCAGTAGATAAGTTTGCCTTTCAGTTTTTCTTCTGATATGGTTAGGAAAGCTGAACATCCACTCATGTGCGTGCAGGAAATAAGAGGGAAAGAGGTTTTCAAAAGTCTCTGTGTGTTCAGCTAAAAGACAAGTAACTGTGATTGCTGCTAGCTAACCCTGATAAGTTGTTCAGACAGGGTCCTTTTTCTTTTCTTACAAAACTAAATACATATACAATACACACACTAAACACACATTTTTTAAAGGGACCCTTCAATTAAATATTGTTGCCTTCTGTGGCCATTGCTGTTTTAATGCACAGGACATTTGGGACTGTTATTCAAACAGACTAAATGTCAAGTACACAGAAGACAAAAGAGGTTTATGTTGCCAGTTTGATGGTCTCTTGTGTGATACCCTTCAGTGTATGACGGGAATGAAGGTCCTCTTGACCCTTCACCTTTCTTGCGTGCTGGTGTGTCTTTGTCTGGTGGCTCCTCATCCTTCTTCTTGCTGCCCAGGTCACTAGTATTGACAGTCACAGTGGCCTTGATCTCCTGCTGAGCCAGCTTCATGCGCTCATAAAACACCTTGAAGAATTTTTCTGATTTGTTGTCCCCCGTTAAACGATGGAAAAATGACCTCTGGAGACAAATAAGAAAGAAAAGGACAAAACATGTAAAATGCATAGTGATGCATACTAGTGATGATTTAAACTTTCTTTGGCTATTCTGATATCTGATTTTTTAAAAGTATGACCTGCCAATTCCAATTTTCTTTCTTGCTATGAACTATAATTGACAGCGTACATAAACATTTTTGTAACTTTTCTTTGATGGACAATTAGATTGTATTTTCATAATAAAACAGATTACTGTCAGGTCTTGTCCTCTTTTCTTCTCTCCTCTTCTCTTCTCTCATCTTGTCTTCTCTTACTTCTCTCATTTTCTCCCCCTCTTTACTCATGTCCTCTCCTCTTCTCCTGATTTTTTTCCCCTAATTTTTCTCTTTATTTTGTTCTTGGAATCTAATGTTCCTCTTAATGTCAAAGACATGCTAGCATGTGTGGGTATGTGGTAGTGACCAGCGCCATTGAACATGGCTGTGATGCTACTGTCTGTCGCTGTGCACATGACATGAACCATTGTCCAGCGCATGCATCTAAAAGCCGGTCACCTGTCATGACCTATCAGGCAGAAAAAAAAAAAATCAATTCCAGTCACCACTGTCAGCTCTCTTACTTTTTTTTAGGAACCAGTGTTATGTGAAAATACTGATTCAAAGTAGTTGATTTTCAACATCATAATGTGTGAAATTTCATTCTACCTGGATCAGAGAAGCCCTTCAGCAGAGGTCCTCTGACTTTTTTTTCTTATCATGGTCTTATTGTCTCTCTTAGTCTTTAGGCAGTGCTGACAGACAGGGGTTATGTTAGAAGCGGTTACATAAGCCTCCTCTCACAGTGCCAGGAAAACATGCTGCAAGGCCTCACCATGCTCACCTGATTTTACACCATCTGCTCTTTGCTCCCTGGGCATAACACGGTTCTGGCACCCTGAAGACTATGCTGGGTGTTAACACAAACAGGCACGCAACAGCAAAAACAGCAAAGAAAACATTTGGGATTTACATGCAGCCAAACTCAAATGCATGCACACCCGCAAACACAGCTACACACCCTGCTGAACCACAACTGAAGTTAAAAGCACACTTATGTACACACACAAACAAAGGCATGCAAACCCATGCAGGTAAAGACACACAGCTGTTGAAACATGTTCTTAGCCTCACTTGCAAAAAAAAAATACGTTTGTGTGATTGCACTTGACCACAAATGTCTGGTTTTATGAGCTTTTCAACCATGCAACAGTAAACAATTGATCCAGCATGAGTCAGCAGTTTGTGAAGTCAAGGTGAGGAAGGAAATGTTCTGCCTATAGCTGAACGACACAAAGGGCCATCTTGTTTGAAAGCTTTGTGTGCACTGCACGGAGCTGTTGTTTTTCTGCAACAGGCTCATATGTTCTGTCCCATTTTCCTCTCGACAATCCCTCCTTACATAAGACCTGTAATCAGCTGAGTGGTTACAGTGAGGGCACACAGCGCCTCAGCTCTAACACTGTTACATCAGCCCACTGAGGCCGAGCATGGGAGAGAGGAAAACCCTGCCCTACTTTTCAGTGCCAGAACGGCACGAAGTGAGCATGTGGTGTGCGAGAGAGGAGGGAGGGTCCGAAAGCAGGAGGGGTTCGATGCAAGCAGGAGTTATCGCATACATAGATTCTGGGGCAGTTCTGAAAGCCTGTTACACAAGACTCTTTCCAGGTTTAGCTTGACTATAAGTTTCTGAAACAGGAGAAAGACATGCAATCATTCAAGTGCAGTACACGGAACCAAAGTGACGTTATCTGCATAGAAACTCTTTGGAAACATGAAACCTAGTTAGCGAAAATCTCTGCAGAATCACCTGACTCAAGTTCTGAGGGATGCAGAACACTTAATGCATTAAAGCAAATCCGAGTTGTTTTCCTTCTCTTTTATGCAACAGCTTCTTCACGCTTGTTTTTCAAGCTGTTAGCATCATGTTGTTGACAAGATCAGGCCATTCATTGATAATGATCTGATAAAGAGTCAGCAGAAGACTTATGCAAGCAGGCCGCCTTCACCAGACAACAGCTCCAGGACACCAGCTTTACAAGATTACCAAATTAAATAGACCTCATGACTAAGGCCATAAAAAATCTTTTTTCTTCGCGGATTCAAAGGGAATCATTATGTCAACACTTGCCTCTCATATGTGCCAAAGGCAAAAAGAATAAATAGCATACAGCAACTGTTGCTCCTTAGCTGTGCCTACAGAGTCAGTTAAACAAGGGCTCAGTACTTTCTGATACCAGTACGAAAAACTGTCAAATACTAAAAGCTGACATCAAACGCTTGCTCAGATTCAGACAGGTTTAAATCACTATTTAATCACTATTTTGCCCATTTCAGACATTTAATCTTTAACTGTCAATTTTATTTGAGCATCAGAAAAAACGAGTTATCATCTCTGGTACTTTGATAAACTGTTTTTATCCATATCTACAGCATTTTAGTGTTGGTAGAGTGGTGATTGCAAATTTTCCACAGATTCTTTTTTAGAATCGGTTTTATGGAGTACCTGAGGGGTCGGTCTTTGGCCCCCTGCTTTTCTTCATTTATATATTACCATGCATTATCTGCAAACATATTAGTTTCTATTTTTATGCAGATGATAAGCTTTCCCTTTCAACTCCACCAGTAACAAGCAACCGACTCTCAGTACATGCCTACATTTAGTTAAAAACTGTCAAATAATTCCCTCCATTTGAACACAGACAGCCTCGATATGTCATCACATCGCATGAGAACTTGGTTCATTCTCCACCAGTGTCATCTCTAGCTGCACGGATCACTTTTGAGCAATCAACACTTCAGTCAGGCTTATAACAGAGTATCCTTTCTGTTTCCCAAAAACTCATTTAGATTACTGTAACTCACTCTGCTCATGCTCAAGTAAACACAATCTTTCCAGACCTCTGTTACTTCAAAATTCACACAAAAGAGTACACATAACCCCAATTTTAGCTTCATTACACTGTTTGCCTGTGTTTTAGAACTGATTTTAAGATTTTAATTATCACTTTGAGGACACGGAGTATGTCAATATATCAGATTATTTTCTTTTTCTGTTACTACTATTATTTTAATCTTTACTTTCTTTTATTTAAGGTTCTGATCAAAGGTGTGAATCAAGTAAATTAATAAATAATTTGTCAATAGTCAGCATGTAAAAGTATACTGTCCATGCTGTACTTCTTGCTTTTGTGTTTAAAGTATGATTCCATCTCTTAGCAGAGCTGATGAAAGACTGTGTAATTTAAACAGAATTCAATCTTACATAAGGTAGTAAACAGGTTCAGGTAATGACTTTGATAACAGCCATTTTTAACACAATGTGTGCAAAATTTAGCTATCAATTCTCCCTTCTGACTGCTGAGTCATTCTTTGAAGAAACTGGTCAGTCAACCACACAGCCTTTTTCCCTGAGGCCTTTCAGCCCTTTACGTGTCCCAGTAGTGAGCCATTAAACCCCCCTGGGAGATCTTCTGATCTCGCGGCTGTCAGTCATGTTCAGCACAGCAGGTTTAGGTCGACTCATGATTCACTCTCCAGTTCTACAGATTCAACATGGTGGCACGGCAGGGCCTCCTTTCTGATTATTCTGCGCTTTTTCCTCTCCCATTCCCTGTCAGCTGCCACCCTGGCTCCTGGCATCAACACGGGCCTGTTATGTAAGGCCTGTTTACACCACCAGCTCTCTCTTTCTCTTTTATCCGTCTCCCGCCTTTCCAGCCTGACACCTTGGTGAGTGACAAAGCCATCTCTGTACTTATTGGAGGGATTCAGTGGCGTTCTCTGCCACGCCCTGCTAGTAACCACAGAGATCTGCTCTTTGAAGCTACGGCGAGACTGGCAGATAGGTTGAAATGAAAAAGAGATACACAGGAGTGCATGCTGTCAAGATTCTGCATAGGCAACAAGCCATGAAAAGTGACTTCAGCAATAACAACAGAGTAAATGCACTGATCTGACTAAAAAGCTGCACAGAGCAGGACTGAAATAATTAAACATCTATAAACTGTCTTTTAAAAGGAGGATCCCCTGCCCGCTCTGTGGTTACAAGAGCACTGGCACGCTGATGACGCTGATGCCTGGAAATTCACTTTGCAGAAGCTTTTTAAAGCTTTCCAAGAGGTAGCTGTAAAGTGAACTTGAACCGAGCAGAGGTGGTGGTGGTGGTGGTGCAGAGGGGGGTAATTCATGCTCCTGCTGGAAGGGGCTGAGGGCAGCAGCGTGCCACAACAAGCCTATTGAGTAAGAGCGGTGGCACCTGTTTGCTCCTGTGACAGTTGAGGATCTGAGGTCATGAAGACAGCGTTGAGTAGATGGATGGTGGGTTGGGAGGAGCAGTGCTTCTACACTTCTTCTCTTATATAACACACACAAACACACACACACACACTCTCTCTCTAAAGACTGTTTTTGGAATGAGCACTCAAGCCTCTAAGTATATTCAGGAGTGTGTGCATGTGTGTGTGCGTGTGTGCATGTGCTAATGGCGTGTACAGATGAGTATGCAACGGTTAAGTTTCATGCTATGATACAGTACGTACGTGTCTTGCATGTGTGCCTCAGTTACTCTAGTAGTGTCACAGTATTTGCTGCTTCTGCACTGGACAACAACCTAGAGGGTGTGAGCCTACGTGTCAAACAACATGTTTTCTTCTTTTCAACCATGCGAGCTTAGGTTATTTAAGGAAAGTTATGTAGGTCAATAAGTAATGTTTGACATACAGTATGTGTGTAGCATTATATAAGAGGTATGTCATTTATTGCCACATTTCTTCAAGGCCAGAATTCACCCATAAGTCAGTTCTTTATCTTCTATCTATATGCTATCACTATCACCAAACAACTTACTTTATTTAGGTTTTTGTTGTTACTTTTCTTATTCAAGTGAAGACATATAGTACAATTCTGAATTAGACTAACTTAAGCAAGTGTTGCTACTACGTGACTGCTAAACTTATGTAATGATTGCAAACTGTGGGTATGAGGGGTTGGTTTTCACTGGTGATGGCCATACCCTTTCAAACAGTCCTGCATTTGAGTTATGAGATGAATTATTTTCAGTGTATGGGCACATGCCTGATAAGGAATTTCCAGAACAAAAAAGTTAAAAGCCTAAAGTTTAAAACAAGCATTGAGATTACATCAAAAACATTTCTTGTTTATCGACTAGCGACTATTCATTGATGGGGAATCAGTGACATCAGAGAGTCTGATTATTACTGTACAAAGTTATCATATATCTGCAGGTCTAGACAGGCTCTCATGACTCAATGATGAGCACTCCTTTTTTCTCCCCATACTTTCATATTTCATTCAAGACTTCAAGACCAGGGTCTTCAGTGATTTTCAGGCGATAGGCCCCTTAGTTGATAGAGAGAAAGAGAAGGAGCCCCCTACTACATAATATATTGCATTGAATATTTTTGGGTGCATTTACCCGTAGCTGCTAAGTCAGCAGCATGGCTAATGTTTGGTGCTTTAGCCCCACCCTCTGCATTTTTGCCAGGGGTTTCTGGGGTGGAAGGTAGACCCTATGTCAGAGCATTTGCTCACAAAGTTACAAAACTATTCATTGTGACTCCCAAGTGTGTTGGCTGGCTGGCTGTAGGCTGGCCTTGGGATAACAATTCAGCTAATAGGCCAATATGTTTCAATAATACATAGCTAACTAGTTTGTCATTATGGATAGGTTCAGCACAGTGATTTAATAGGTAACACATTATTAGCAGATATATTTTAATTTATATATTAAAAAAAACAATCAAATCCAACAAAACCAAGGGGGTAATGGACTCCCTGTTGAAGACTCATGGTTTATGACATACTACATTTGGTAGAAATCATACACAGCAGCTAACAATGTTAGCAGATCAAATCTAACAGCAGATGACAGAGGTACTGTTTCCATACATTCATGTTAGAGGTGGATAAAAAATAGAAAGAATGGCTGAACGGGCTGTGCAGTCTACCTGGTTGCACCTCTAGCAGCTCTGTTTGTGGTCACATCAGCTTTATTAAGCCAAGGTATTACTGTGACTGTAACTGTTTGGTGGGACACTTAATGAAGGCCATTTTCCATGTCAATGGTCAAACAAGTGCAATGTGTTGTTGTTTTTAGTGCAAGTAAATGCGTGAGTGAAAGTTCATCTGTAATCTGCCAAATTAAAGTCTCTGAACAACATGTTTGTGGCTATAAATGATGTGACCAGACAACCCAAATTAAATTATTAGGATTTAATAAATGGATGAATACGAGGGGGATGAATCCTGCAACTCAGTTCCTAAGTCTTAAATACTCTTCGCCTGATGCTCCCCCTTGTGACTTTATGGCGAAGGCTCCAATTTTTCTGGCCAGCAGATAAACATCTATGGGGAGGGGGGCAGTGGTGGCTTGTTCAGTGTGTTAAGCAGGGGGCAAGCCTGGAAAAGGCTGGTAGGATTGTGTCCTGACCCATTTCTTTTTGTATTCACTAACACACTTAACCCTGTCCCTCAGGACTGCCATATCACTGAGGTCTGGGCCCTAGCTGAATTTATTCTAAAGCCAGCTAACAGCTCCCAATCTCACTCTTTCTCCTCCTATACTTGCTTTTCCCCAGAAATTTAGTTGGCTAGGCTACGACCCTGGATTACCTTGAAAACAAACAAACAGACTGCTTGGAGAAATCTGTGGGCATGTTTTTGTCCTGCTTTTCATTTCGACAACAAGAGCCCCTCTGTCCTGAAAAGGGGGCAGGAAACCCATCGTTATGTAAGATAGGGAAATGTGGTGCATCTGCTGATATGTTGTAAATTCACTCTGAACCATGCATGATCCTCCAACAAAGCTCACTTGTCCCTGTACCATGCTGAAAAAGGAGAAAAACACCTAACTTAAAATTCTGAAACAAGAAGTTTCTTCATAGTTGTGTCTTCTCCTTTAAACCAATAAACTCCTTTGCATATAAAGTTCACTCTGAGGTTCTTTTCTATCAGCAAATGTAAAGTAGGAAAACTTGTTATAGTAGGAGGCAGAGGTAGAAATAGAGACATTTACTGTAGATTCTCTGTCATTTATGCAAATAACTTGATTTTATTTCCCTGGATAGCACAATAACTGGTTCTAATTTGCATTCTAAGTACTCTCTGGTATTCTAATGTGTAAAATATTTACATTCAAACCTGTGACTCCAACAGTATTAAGATTTTTGCATATATTTACTTTAGTCAAAACAAACAAAAAAAGTTCCATGCGCAGGTCAACATGTATGCCACAGGCTAATTTCAGCAGGGGACGTCGAGGTTCTTCATTGTGCCTTGACCTTAAAACAGGTCAGTCAGAACAAGACATGATAGACAAGTCAGTGAGTCAGATGAGCTGATCTGTCCTGTAGGGAGTGGCTTTTGCTCAGGTAGCACCTGACAGCTGTTGAAATCTACTGGATCTCTCCTGAGGCCTACAAGGGGTTGTGCCTTTTTACTGCCCTCTTTCCACCAGCAAAGCTTGACCCAGTTAAGACTTCAGTTGGAATGTTAGGAGGCCCAGGGCGCTGGGCGTCATTCACCCAGGCAGAGATGCAGGCAGCAGCTTATATAACCGCAGTCATGTGAGTGCCTTTGTGTACATTCTGGGAAGTCAGGCCTTATCAGGTAACCACTAGGGGAGGGAGGGGGATCGATTCACAGAAGAATTCTTATCCTCTGTGATTCTACAATCAATCCACAAATGCCAAAAATATATATATTTTTTGTATCTTGTTGATAAAGTTAAGTTAAAGGACAAGTGTGTAAGATTTAGTGGGATCTAGTGGTGAGCTTGCAGACTGCAAACATCTCATGTCACCTTCCTCTAGAACCTATGGTGGCCACAAAACACATGAAAAACATAAAAGGCTGTTTCCCTCTGCAGACATAAATGGCTCATTCTAAGGCAACAAAAACACAGTGAGTCTTTTTTTTCCAGCTGATTATATACTGACAAAAAAAAAAACACTTACGAATATTATATTCCATTTCTGTTATATTTTGTCAATAGATCTCCCCTAAATCTTAAACACTGGACCTTAAAGTAAAAGAAAAAAACATCTCTGCATTAAACTTTACTTTAAGTAACAAAAGTATAAGACTTCATTTTGCAGAATATTCCATTATATTCCATTTCTGCCATATTCTGCTAATTGATCACCCCAAATCTTAACTTTAACTGGACGGTGAGCAGATGGTAAGAAAAAAAACAAAAACATAACTGTAAGAGCACAGTGCAGCACCCACATAATGTACAGCACACACATGCTAGAGTTCTTCTGGCTTTAACAACTAGGGATGTTCCTGGCGACTAATTTCCCTGTCAATTAAACGCAAAATTTAATTTGGACTAGTCGACTAGTCTAACACTAAGAAAACACTCAGAAAGCAGTTGAAATTTTGCAGAATTTATTAATTTATAACAGTGTAATAAACACAGTCTACAATCGCCAAATTGTACTTTAAATGCTGCTGAAATGTGCGCTACTTTGCTCTGTGCAATACAAACCACGCACATTAATGCACAAAACATGACAACTCACTAAGTGCTTCACCTTTTTTAGACCAAAGAAGATGACAGTGTCTGCGGGTAAAGGACCCAGAGCTAACGTTAGCTGCCAGCCTGACACACAGTGTGGCTAACGTTAGCAGTGCTAGCAGCAGCTGCAGCTGTTATCCACTACTGGAGACATAACGTTAACAAGTGCAGATTGCCGACTCAAAAAGAATATCTGGATGTAAACCCTTTGTAATCACCTACATTTTGATTACTAACTGCAAATAAATTACACATTTTTTCAGTCACTGTTAGATTAAATTTGCATATATTTTGTAATTCAATTATGTGTAACTTAGTTACCATCCACCATTGCTAGTATGCTATTAGACATTTGTGTGAAATTTTGTCATGATTAGCATATAAATTCTTGAATTACTGCCCAAAATATGTTTTTCGTGGGGTTATAGTGACTTTTGGCCTTGGGCCACCAAAATCTAAGCAAAGTGTGAAGAAATTCTCCCTGAATCTTTTGAAATATCATGTTCACGAGAACAGAACAAAAATCAGGTCACAGTGATCTTGTCCCCGGGAATCAAGAAAACAACTTCCTCGCTGCAAATGACATGCTTACAATGGCAAATTAGCGCCTGAGATGCAAATGATGCAAACGTAAAAAACTAAGATCTGTTACCTTTTCTTTTGCAGTCATGTAGTCATTTTAATGTCAGAGCTCATCTCCCGATGTGCAAATGTTACACCAAAACAAGTTCCCACACTATTTTGCTTATCCTGGGCTTAGTGCCGGCCAATATGTCTGTGATCGGTTTAAGGAAATGCAAACAAGACAGGATGTTTTTTTTCCCCTACAGCAGAATGTGTCTGTATGGAGCCAGACTGTTCTGCAGCGTTGAGTGCTGTGGAGAGAGCTCTGGCTATGCGAGACTAGAAAAAAATTCAAAAATTCTCAATCACACAGCATACACTCATAAATGTGCACAAAAAAATTAGTTGGCTCTGTCCAGTCATATTAGAGCTTAGCTGTGGACAAGCTCCATTGGTCACTCAAACACACACACACAAGCAATCGCATGATCCCCTACAGGCTTACACCTTCTAGTGATAATAACAACGGTAATTACACATGAATAATCAGAATCGATCACAAGATTCCCAGCCTTAGTAAACAACACAATGCAAATAGAAGACTATTATGCAACAGGCCTGTTTATGCAAGAGAACACACAAGAGCACAAATACACAAACCACAAAACCAGAACACACTGATAGATGGCTCACACGCAGCACATACTCACACACTTGGTCACAAATACATGCTTACACATATTCTGGTTCATGTGTGCAGACACACAAATACACACACAGACACACACACAGCATCCTGCAAAGCTGAAATAATGCAGTTGCAAACACCCTCTCAACCGGCTTGCTGTGAGGTTCGCCAAGAGTTAGTGTTGCCTTAGCAACCCCTGGCTGGCTGTGGGGAGGTGATGACGTGTTTGGCTGCACAGCTTTGACCTATCCCAGCAGACTACTGTTCCTCTTCCTTTCTGACTTCCCTTTCTGCTCTCCTTCACTTTCCCTTTTTTCACTCAGAATGTCAATAAGTTCAAACGTGTCAGGATGCTTTCTGCACCCAACTGTTAAGGCTAGATTTGAAATGTGCACAGGTAGCTACACTGACAACTGATCATTGATTATCTTCCTTTCCCACTTGAAGTCATCCTCAGTCACTTTTTTTTAACTATTGACAGAACGGAGCTCCAGGGTAATAACGTAAATTCTTCACACCACAGCTTTGAACCCGTGAGATAACATCTCCTTGTTGAGATTCTGCTCATGCCTCTCTGATGGGAATGCTTTTAGTGGTCCCATTTAATTGCCGGCTAGACGTGTGAGTGTTGGACCTCATTAACACTTCACACCCACCCTCCTCTTCCCTGTTTGTGCTGTGTCCTCTTGAACTCAGTAACCCTCACTTACCTGAATGACCGTGTTTCCACCCTCCAGCAGTGCAATGGCCAACAGTATGCTCTCCTGAAAGATGCGGTCGCTGGTGGCATTCATGATGAGGTCGATGACCAGATCAGAAGCTCCTTCTTTGTCCAGGTGGCATTGGACCTCTGCCAAGCTCAGCTCTCCTCGACCTCCGACCCCAGAGCTGACAACTACAGTCACAGAAATTAAATGATTATCATTTACATTAATACTGATGTATTCAGATTCCAGATAGGTTACATAATAGATCATGGGGCACAATCTATTATCATATTTGAACATTAAATGCATACTAACGCAATTTAAGAGTTTGATGGATGCCTCTATTCAGAACAGACATCACTGCATTCATATGCATTTATTTTGTGTTCGGACAATATGAACAAATTAAGGTAATGCTGTTGTTCTTTATAGCCTACAAATATAATAAGTACATATAATCACTGATCTCACTCACTGATCACTGGTAGCATGAGTGTACCTCAACCAATCAATTAGTTGTTGTTGTTGTTTTTTCCTTTTTGGACAGAATTAAGAATGGGGGCGTCTTTTTCCGACATAGGTAGCCTGCTAATAGAGACAGAAAAATCTTGACATGCGTGGATGAGATAGATGCAGCTGTACAACTTATTATAACAACTCTTAAATAAACATATTTCTTTGATCAGTGTGCAAAACATTAAGTGAGCTGCTCCCAGTAACCACCATAGCAGCATTGTTGCTGACTGAAAGTGACATCAGAGACTGATACATTCATTCAGGATAATCAGGCTAGTATTGGAACATTTCTAACTTTCATCTTAATTTTGTAAAGTGTAGAAACTTTAATTCAGAAGGAAGAATATTTCCTTTCTTGACACTTTGTGAGTTTATTTATTTGATGTAGTGAACAGCATAGCGAACGTAACACAGCGAACTTGATGCCACCAACACCTCTTAACTGAAGCTTGGGAGGAGGTATGGGTAGGGAGGGTGTGAAGATATCTGCAATCACTGATTGATGGGCTGATAGTGATCACTTGGTACATATTAACATATCAGCCAACACAAGTAGACAGCAGCACAAGTTGCCACCTTCTCTACATACTAAAGACAAGCCTGTTATAAATACACATCTTCCTGTGTGTGCAAACTTTTCTGTGCTGGGTTGATGCACCAAGTCAAAGTGAGCCAAGCCAAGCAGCACAGGTATGGAAAAAGGAGCAAAGAGTCACAATAGTTGTCAGTGGAACAGACTAAGCTTCATTATCTTGGTCAAAAAGGAAAATTAGCGTGTCATGTCTGAGTGTCATGTTTCCACCACTGCCAATCAGAGCTGGAGCCAATAAATACCAATGACTATTGCAGAGTCATTTGACCCACTCTACTGATGCTGATAGAATCAGAATCAGATAGTGCCCTTTCCCACTGAAGACAAAAGCCAGAAGTTAGTGGGTGTTGGTGTGTTTTTTTGTCTTGTGTAAAAGGGGCTATACACTGCACTCCTGCTACTATCACATAAAGAAACCTCATATGGTAGCTTTAATAAAGAATCCAGAGCATGCTGAAATCAGGCTCATATAGGATGCCATTTGATAAAATGAGCTTATGCTGCAAGAAATGAGCCACAGGTGTCTTTTTTATCTATTCAGCTATAGCGCACAAATAACATCAGATGTGTCTGTAATTCGTAGAGGTACTTTAACTCCAACTGCTGCTGCTGCTGCTGCCGGCCACCACAGCCAGCCAGAGCAGCAGTGGTGAGATAACAGCACCCATCAGAGCCATCTCTGGCTGGGTGAGCCACTGAATCAACAACACATCCCATTCTAGACGGAGCTTGGCTCTCCGGTCGCCTGGCAACAACACGGCCCGCAGTATGCTCAGTAGCAGAGCCGAGGTCCAAGGGCTTAGAGGAGTACAAGGCCATGGCTGTGAATAAGATCTCATTTTTTCTCCGCTCCAAAGCATTAGAGATGAACGATGAGTCATAGCTGTGATGAGAGACATGGAGCGACGTGCTGGAATGAATAAATGTCAGTTACGAACAATCTATTAGATTTGTGAATGTCAGTCTCCACTGAGCAAAGATTGAGAGACAGGTGGACGGAAAGGCCGCTGTTGTAATAACAACTGTTGTGTGTCCTGTAAACGTTTTATTGCGAACCAAATGCACAAACTGTTTCCTGCTGTAAACAATGCGGTAGAAGTGGGCAATGTCGACCCACGCAAAAGTTATCTTGTGTTGACTGTTTAGGTAAAGTGGAAATTGCCAGTGACATTTGTCACTTAGACTGTTCTTTGTAATCTGTGAAGCCAGTAGAGAAACATTTCCCACATGAAAGGAACTTCCACATAATCTGTAAACACTTTCCTTAAATTCAAAGAACGATCTGAAATGACTCTAAAATTTTAACTCTTGATCCAGCGTTTACTCAGTACCAGTTTAAATAACTAGTAAACTCTCAAACTACAAATGAGCATTTAGGTTAAATGAAACAATTTATCTGTAAATGTTTTTGTGCTATCTTTCTTTAAGCAGATTCTACATTAGCAACATTTAAAGGAGTTATTTAGACATCAAGGCTGGGTTGCACCAACAAGGATTTATTTTTAAATTCCATTATATCATGTATTAACTTGAAATTATGTTGCACAAAGCAAAAAAGCTAATGCTTTAAACCTCTCTTTAAAACTTGGTTTAGTTTTTAATATAACACTGGATTAAATGTAATTCTGTTGCACCAAACCTTTAAACTTAAATGTAAGCTGTGAACTTTTAAACACTTGAAGATGTGACTTTTAAAATAGCTGCCTTTTTGAGATGGATTGAGAAAAATAATCAAGTTCGTCAAAGAAAGTTGAAGGACAAACTCAACCCAATTGAGTTTCAAAATATGTGTCTTCTTTTTTTTTAATCCAGTTGGATATTCAGCTAACAAGCTTTTCTCAAAAAAGGAGAAATTGGAGCTTTTCTGTTGAGCCATTTTAGGTTAACTAACTTTTCAGGTAACTAGTAAACAACAATGTGTTGTTACCATTTTAGAAACCTAGCAAATAATATAATAATAAAAAAAAAACATTTGAACTACAACTTAAAAAAAACAAAAAACAATGCGAACAATTTTTTTAGCAAACAATGCAACAGTTTGTTAAGAAATACAGAGCAGCCGATAGTTAGCAATTTTCACCCTCTCTAAGCTAGGACCTGACAGTACCATTTAGTTATTCATTTATTTATTTTAAATTGGGTGAGCGTGCATCTCCATATTGATTCAACTCGTTTAATTTTGGTTTCCATTACTAAACTTGGATTTACTAAAATGAGATTAGTTTGAATTGTGCAACAGAGAATTTCAAATCTGGATTTACTCATTTTATACTTAGTTTTGTTAAAATCTGATTAGAAATAATTTTAGATTTAATTAATCTTTGTTGGTACATGTGACAGCAACTCAGTCTAAGGGATAGAACATCTTTTGTGACTGTTTTATATTTCTCTCTTTTTAAAGTTCCTATACAGTTTGAATGGCATGACTGAAGTTGAAAAGTTCCATCTTTTTCTTCTACTCTCATCTGTTCCAGACTGTCATATTGCAGTTGGCAGCTATAAACTATTTGCGTTGGAATTTTTGTGTTGTGTGTTGACCTTGTTGCAGCAGTGGCCCAGTTTCACAAAGTAAATCATTTCAAAATCTTATCTCGGTGAGCAAAAGCATATACACCCAGAACATACTGTATTGTTATACATACCTGTAGGTGATTTTCCCGGTGCTCCAGAAGTGAGTGGGCCATTGCTGAACGTTGTGAGGCTGTCTCTCCTCTGGCCAGGTTTGACGTTTCCATAGTATCGATTGACCAAGATCTGCCGCAGAGCTTCGCCCTGTCGGTGAAAGTGGATGTTCAGAGATTTAATTACCAAAATGTCACAGAAATTGAGCTGGAACCCAAAGTCAGTGTTACTGTGATAATGTAGCAGCACAAGATAAGAAAAGTAATGTAAGAATAGACATAATCATACTACCAGTTTTGAGTCACACAACAAAAAACACCAAAAAGCTACAAGGTTACATGGACACATGGAAAAAAAAAACCTCTTTCAAAAAACTCAGTTTGAATTTTTAAATTCCTGATCATATTCCGTCTCCTCTTAAAATAGATAGGTAATCCCCAGAGGCAAATGAAAAGGTCATAGCAGCCTGGCACATTAAAATATATTAAAATACAATGTCAATAGGTCCATGAACACAACTGGCAAAGACATCCTATTTATGTTCTTTTAGAGCTGCTTCAGGTAATTAAATATCAAGCCTTCAAATTGGCAATTAAATACATATAAAGGAAAAAAATTATTATTGTTGGGAATTGTGGCATAAATAAAAATAAAATTAAAAAAAAAAACTAATTTAAAGTAAAGGTTACAGTGCCATAGCCTTGAAGGCTAGTCCTAATGAAACATCCCCTTTGGAAGAGCAACAAAACAACACTTCTTCTTCCTTGGCCTTTGCCCTCTGACCTCAGTCAGTGATCTTCAAAGGCGACACTGTGCCCTCTCCCATCTCAACATATACAGACATTCAGTGTTCCTCATATTGGTTTGCTGTAAATCAGTGCAGCATGATCCCGCTGGGCCAAACATGTCAGCAGCCATCAAAGAAGAGACGAACACCTAAATTCAGTGTTCCTCACGTGTGAAGTGTCGTGTTATTGACGGGAGAGTGAGTGAGTACCATGCTGTGGAAGCAGTGCGACAGTCAGTCAGTTGTCAACCATCGATAAGATGGCGGGCTGGACCAGACCACAGTAAACCAAACTCAGTTCAGTACCTACCCTCGTCTGATCCTCCAGTTGCTTCTGTGGCTGGTTGGGATCAAGCTCCTTAAAGGTGAGGTGAGTTAGCAGAAAGCAAAAGAATAAGACAAAAAAAAAGAAAAAAGAAACCAAAGGCCGGGAAGGAAATTAGAAAACATAATAGGGTGTTAATACAGTGCAAATTAGTTACTTTACTAGCATGCAGGAAATTGGGTGAAAATTAGATCATGCAGTTAAGAGGGAAGTGGTTGTGTCAGGGAAGGTGTGAGATCGAGTCAAAATCATGCAAGGCTTCATGCAAGGAAGGACTAAAACAGCTTACGTCTACATAGAGTTAATTATTCAGAAAGCATTTCATAGCTTACTGCAAACTAATATATCAACATTTTTTTCTTGAACCTGACTCAGACACTCTTGGCAGTCCAGTGTAGGAAATTGGGAACATTGTAGTCTGTCATGTAGTGACTCCCTCATTACTTTACAGTCACAGTGTTAAAAGAGCCAAAAATTATTTACATAAGAGGATGACAAGCTGCCGAAGGGGGAGAAACACGAGCCATGGGAATGAGGGGAAAAAATAAGGGGGGGGGGAAAAAAAAAGCTCTGTCCAGGTTACATAATGGAGCAGTGAGCTACTGACACACACTGTAAGCACCAATCTGGCATGGAAAAACACCTCACCCATGACTTCAACCCCCCCACCCCACTGAAAGGAGGTCAGGGAATTGGACTTTGCTCAAAAACCAAGGAAAGATGAAGGAAAGGCAGAAAGGAGAGAAGAATGGATGAGTGGACAAGTGGGAGGCGGAGCATAAGCGACAGCTGATATGTAGCACAGATTCCACAGAGTGAGCAATCTGCACGAGTGGCACCTCAAATAAAACACAGGGATGGGTCATGACTCTTATCTACTCAGATAAAGAGTGTTTACGACAGAACATAAATGTTATGGAGATGGAGTTAGTATATAAATATGACAGATGATCTTTGATCAGCAGTGACCCATTTTAGCGTGCAGCGGGGCAATATGGGTCTTAAACACACCTCGGCGGGGACTTCAGGCTCAGGTGGAGGTGCCAGCTGATTGGAAATAAAAGGATGATGTTAGTCAAAGTTAGAAGATGTTGAATTAGTTATGCTGCTGAGTAGCACCCTCCCTAAAAACTCTAACGAACAAACTCCTCATTCCTAAAGGCTGCTGAAGCAGCTATCTATATATGGCTTTATACTGCTCACTAAGATTGCCAGTCACATGCACAAATGCACATCATAAATGTGCATAACATAAAGAACCAGGGGCAGAGAGAAGGCAGACAAAAACATATTGCTCTTGTATATCTTGGTGATAATGGATTGTTTACAGTACGTATGTAGAAAATTATTTAATTTCAATGTGTTTTCATGGAAATAGCCTTACGGGACAGCACGGATGAAAGCAGCGCTATCCTTCTGAAGCAAGAAAGCAGAAACTGTTTGCACAAAAAAATTAAATCAAAAACTACCGTGCCCTCACCTCACCATAGACTAAGGATGAAACAGTTTCAAGATAAACCACAATAAAATTCCCCTGGATGAGTATTACCATTTCACATTTTAATAATTGTGATAACTGTTTGTCCAGCATCAACCAAAGTTAGCAACAGTCTCCCAGATGCAGGTGCAGCAGCAACATGGGGTTTTTAAGCTTTGATGATATCTTTGACATCACAAAAGGTTTTTTAAAACAAAAGTTGGTGAAAGGATTTCATTGTCTGTATCAGTACTATGAACACTCATCTGAGTAGCAATGGGTATGATAGATTAATCTATATAAGAATATTGGTTGCTTTAAAGGTGAGAATTGTGAGTAAGTACTGACATACAGAATAAATGTTGTAGGAAAGCTGTCTTAACAAAATTAAAAAGATACAACATGGAGAAAATGACTTGCACTCTTCGACTTCAAAAAGGAGGAGGATAAATAATAACTTTTTATCCAACCCTTTCATATGCATTATAAATACCTGCACCCTTTTTACTTTTAACTGACTGTGAAAAGAAATGTTAAAAAGTAGCAAAGCAAATAAATAAATAAAAATCTGATTACAAAGCACAACTGCTCTGTGAACAGAAATGTTGACTTGTATGGACAGAGCTGAAATGGATTATAAAAAAAAGACATTTTCAGTGCATTAACTGAAATACTGGAATCAACAAAGTGAAAAATATACACGATAAATAAATAATAGCCTGAATATTTAACTTTGTGGGTTCTGCCAAGTTATATAGTCTGTGCAAAATAAAATCAAACTAATTCAATAATAATTTTAAAAAAAATCACAACAATCAACCAAATACTGAAGCATAAATAAATATGACTTAAAGGTTCCCTGACACAATAATACTAAGTCCCTCAAATCATTAAGTTCAATTTAAATGTCATACAACAGAATAAAATCAAACTTGATAGTAACCCACAAAGCATAGAGGCATTCAAATTCCAGTTGTTCAAGAAAGAAAGAACCCATTTAACTGCTAACATGAAAATACCTACAATCGTGCACAAACACAAAACCCACAGAGGATGTGAGAAACTAAATCACAAACATAACCATGCATGGCCATTTGTCTACTTCTGTAACGCAGTCATGGTGGTTTACGCTGATTAATTGTGCAACTGGACAGGAATTTCCCTATAGCAAGCCCCCTTTTACGTCAACACATTGATTTCCACAGAAAAATGGTGATGCATTAGACATGCTTTTGAAGTTATATGCAGCATCCAACACTAACAGTGTATAATTCAATTCTAATATTAACTTTAACTTTTTTATTGTCATATGAAAAGATGCATCAGTCGAACGGTAACTGCAGGCATCAAATTAACTTGTTATGCTCCCCAGAGACAGTCCTTAGACTAGTCCTTAGCCAGAGAAACAAACAAACACGATAGGATAATATATTTTGGAGAGATGGAGGCAGATGAGGTTGGCCCACAAAAATTGGTACATTCCTCTGGGGATGTTGCAGTGTTCTCACACGACCCTCTGTTTACAACAACACAACGAAGAGCTTTTACCCACATCCAAAAACAGCCAGAGACTGTGAGCTTTACCTCGCCTCACTGGGAAGTCGTAAAGGAAATTGGCTGTTCATAATTACAGAAAACAAGTCTCCAGGGAAAAGGCCAGAAGGATGGTTTTGTAATAATAAAATTGGCTTGTAACAGAGGCAGACCTCAAATAATTAACAGGTGTTATGTTGGCTGAAGGGCACACTCACCACCCAAAGTAAATCCCTAACTTTCCCACTGTGCCCTTTGTCTCCCGTGTGCTGCCTAGATGGAGGTGCACCACTGCTACTGTCTCGTGGAGGACATCTCTGCTGCTGCACTTTTATTGCCAATTACCACTGAAGGTCACACATCAGTGGAGAGTTTAAAATTCCAGGAAAATAGAGAAAAAAAAAGAGAAAGAAAATTGCTGGCTCTTATGTAACTGCTTCCCGAGAGCTGGCGGGAGCCCAAGAATCGTGCAGCATTAAGTTAAGGGAAACTGGGACAGCACTGCGTGTTGCTGAGGAAACGTCTGCAGCTCCCCCTGTTGACCAAGAAAAAAAACACACAACAGCCCCAGAGTATCCTGACTTCACCCACAGTAGCAGGCAGGGGGATAAACCAGGACAAGCAGAGTTTATCTGAGGCAGTTTGGCAGAATTTGTGATGGGAGTGGCAGACAAAGACAGGAGAGAAGAAAAACAGCATGACAAAGAAACTGAAAGTGAGATGGACCAAACAACAATATTTTTGAAAGTGTTGGTGGGGATGTGGTCAGAGAAATGCACGAGCAAAAATGAGGAAATGGTAATCTAGAAATCTGTCTGTCTGTCAGTCAGGATAATGAAGAGACTGTGAGGGACTGATAGAGAGCTTGAGAAGCACATTCACACAAACACTCACACAGGGCTGAAGTAACAGAATACATGGAATCAGGTTAAAAAAGAAAACTATCAGACCACATTACATTTAAAAAGGTATGATTGGATTATGTTACACTGTCAAGGATTACTTGATTACATTTTTGATTACATCTTTAAAAATAAAAAAATATAGTTATGATCAGTCAATTAATCAATTAGTTGTCACCTATTAAAGCAATCGCCAACTATTTTGATAACTGATTAATCATCTTGAGTAATTTTTCAAGAAAAATATCCAAATTCTCTGATTTCTCAAATGTGAATATTTTCTGGTGTCTTTAATCCTCTGTGACACTAAACTGAATATCCTTGGGTTGTGGACAAAACAAGACATTTGAGAACATCAACTTGGGCTTTGAGAAACACTGATGAACATTTTCTCCATTTTCTGACATTTTGTGGACCAAGCTAATCGATTTCCAATTAATCCATATTGAAAATTACCTTAAACTGAGATGTTTAAGTAGCTGTGAATTCAAATTTATTATTACATACAAAAGTAATCCAAAATTATTCAGATTAGATTATATTTTTTGCAATCCAATAGATTACGTAACTAATTAATTACAAAAATTGCCATGCACTTTGTAATCAATAACTGACTACATATCAAAGTAACCTGAACGAACCCTGCATCACCACAGACCACCACACCAGAATAGAAATAGTGCCTTATATAATCTGAACTACATGTATGTGTTACGCTCAGCGCGCGCCTCAGCTAACCATATTACATCACCAGAATAAGACAGAGACATCATCTCCATCTGACCCCTCCAACCTCACACAGCCTCACAAACGAAAGTGTCCATGCACACATGTGAAGGAAACACAAACACACGCAGTGAACGATATGATCGGGTCTGACAATGAGGGTGGGCGACCAGTCATGTCTTGTTTTCCTCTGGCTCACATTTTATCATGTTTCTATTTCTGGAAGAGTGAGATAACCTCTGCTAATGGCTGAACCGTCACGCCGCTTTATCCTGCTCCCTCATCACTCCCCCTGGATACACACACACACACACACACACACACACACACACACACACACACACACACACACACACACACACACACACTCTGAGAAAGACTAACTAGAACCAGAAAGGGTTCGTCAGCTTGTCCCCATTGGAGAACACTGTTTGGTTTCTGGTGAGTTTCAGAAAGTTCTACCCAACATGATGGGTTACACCTAGACCCATCTTTGAAAGGTTTCACCTAAAATCCACTACAAGAGGTTCTACAGAGAACCATTCTATGGTGTAATGGTTCCACCCAGAACCCTGTATGGGGGGTCTAACCATAACCTTTCCACCGTCTAAGGGTGATAATAAGAACCCACCCAGGAGGTTCAACCGAGAAACTTTTCATATTCCAAAGCTTTTATCTAGAACACAGGGGGTTTTACGAAGAACTTTTTTTTATATCCCAGGGGTTTTTATCTAGAAGCCACCCAGGGGGTTCTTCCAAAAACCCTTTTGTATTACATTTTCAACAAACCTTTAGGAACCCTTTCATTGAAAAGGGTTATTTATATGAAAGGATTGTTAATGGAACTTTTATTCTAACCTTTGACAGACCCTTTCTTCCAACAAAAAGTTCTTCAGAATCAAATGATTCTTGGTAGAACCTCAGCCCTTTCGAAACTCTTATTTCTAAGAGTGTACCCACCCACACACACACGGTCCAAACCACAGACTGGGCATGTAACAACTACAAGTATGATGGGGTTTGTAGTGAAACTGACAGCTGCACTCATTCCTCAAGACCTTTGGGTGGGAGCTGGGCTGTGTTATGGTGGGTCAGAGAGCAGCAGCGGGCTAAACACTGAGGTTACATAACAGCTATCATGGCAGTTTATCTTGCTGCTGCTGCTGCCGCTGCTGCTGAGAGGAAGTTGAGGTTCTGGCCTGCCTGTCTTCCATCTGAATGATATCCACACACACACACACACACACACACACACACACACACACACACACACACACACACATCCTGGTAGGGCACTATATGCTGTTAAGTGTGTGCATGAATGAGTGACAAACAGCATGTGCAGCGGGGGTGAGGAGGGAGTATCTCTACATTCTTAAGATGCATATGGGAGGAGCTGATGGAACAAAGCCCTGGTCTCTGAGAACGGCCCTGTTTTTGTGGACGCCGGGGATTTCCATCGCTACAGTAGAAACAGGCGTGTTTAAGGAGGGAGGGATGGAGGGAAAATAAGACAGAGAGACATAATAGAGAAACTGACAGCATGTTGCTTCCTGGCAACTCTGGAAAGACCCTTTCCAACAATTTCCCCATTTCCCCAACTATCATCATTATTCACTTCCCTTGCACTTACCACACTCTTGATTAAGTGACTGGCCTACAGATTTACTTTTTCATTCCACAGTGTTATTTTCCCACTGGCACAGAGTCTCCTGCTCTGAAAATGTGTACTTGCAGCATTGACAAATTTAGTGAGTTCACGGGAAACTACCAAGTAGGCTGTAAGCATTATTATGTGTTGTGCCAAACAAAGCGAGTAAAGCAACACAATGTCCTCCTCACAACTTGAGAGGAATGTCATGTTGACATGTGAGCACAGTAGCTAGGGTTGGCTGTTTGCACTCAGTACCTCTAAGGTGTCAACCAAATCAGACGATTCTGGCATTTCAATCCTTTTGGTACCCAGATCTAGAAAACAGAGGATTTATTCGTATGCTTGTGGCAATCACTACAAGTGTTCTTCAGTTTAATGTGATGTGTGATGGGCCCAAAACAGCAGCAGCTACATGGCAAGGGGACCTCATCAAACTATTAAAAAGACTTCAGATAAATGTGAGTTTTAAAAACTAATTTTAAAATTTTGGTTTGATTACACTGAGAAAACTCTGAAAGCTGAGGGGCCAAGAATGAAAAGGCAACCCCGGGTAATCGAGCAAGTGGGGGAAACAACCAAAAGGATCTCAGGCTGTGCTATGGCACACATGGGACAAACACATTTAACATACTGTACCTGGGAGCCTGACCACACAGTACCTTGTCTAATGGTATCAATAAAGTCATGAATTTGATTCTAAAACTCACAGGCAGCTGGTGAAGAGAGACAAGGACAGGAAGAATTTATGCTCGTCTTCTAGAAACAGTCAAAAGACCCATGGCTAACTTGAGTAAGCTAAAGGTGAGTAGACTGACCTCTGGTCTGAATAAAGAGAACAAATGAGAGGAGACAGAGGCATGGGCTACGTTTTGAAGAGTTCTGGGTGTTCAGTCCTTTGGTTTTTGTAGTGCTCTTAAAACTAAGACAAAACCTACTAGTCATTGCTAGTACTTTTTGTCCATCTACAGAATTGCATGCTGTTAGTCACCAGTGACTTGTGAGATATAGTTCCTCTGCAGTCACACCCATTAACCCTGTGACCACTCATCATCACAAACAGAAAGAAGAAACCTGGTTTATCCACTTCCTTAAGGCCACAGGTCATGACCACTAACTTATTTTTGCAATGCACACTCATGACATGCACGCTGCTACACACAGTGCAGCACCCACGTGTGATGTGCTGTCTGTTAGATGGAGTATCCCTTGCTATATATACACGAACACCTGCTCTGTGCAATGATGGCAAAGGCTTTAGAAGAATATACTCTCTCACCACCAACATTCATCATACAGGGGCTGTGCAACATGTAGATTAAGTGACCAGAAAAATAGAAACAGCTCATTGATGTAACACAGTGATCCTAGCAAATACCATCTCATCATGTTCAGATTTAGCAAGACTGACAGAGGGATAGTTCTGATCTTTATTTAAGAGTGGTTATATGAGGTACTTATCCATTGTCGTTTTCAGTGTGTATTACCTACAGTAGATCAGTCGACACACCCTCTAAGCGGTGTACTGCTATGGAGAGGGTCAGCAGCAAAATGTATTTTGGGCACCAAAAAAAAACATCAAGAAGTCATGAGAGTATTTCCACTGTTTTATCTCACCATCAGACAGCCTTTTCCAACAAGAAACCACTGTTTATCTTGCAGACCTGTGCACTGCAAGATAAAATGACTCTTTTTGTCAAAAGAGTTTGGTGGTGTGGAGGCAGCATTATAACCCATCAGAAAAGGCTGTCTGATGGTAAGGTAAGGAGTGAAAATACTCCAAATAATGTTTTTTTAGGTGGCTATAATATATTTTGTTTCTGACCCTGTCCACGGCTGTTAATTACTTGGCTTCCCACGCCAGTACTTCTTGCTGCTTCTCCAAACTGAGGGCATACCAACTGCCATCTACTGTAAGTAATACACTGACTATGGAAGTTCATTACTCCCATCACAAACTTTACGGAAGTATCTCATACAACAACATTTCAAAAAACTCAAACTATACCCTAAAGTTGTTATTGTGTTGACTTAGTAAGAGTCAAGAAGTCTTTGGAAATGCATTATAATACAACTGAACAACAAGATAATCATGATTACCAATTCAAAATTAAGAACAGGGTCAATTGGGAATAATCAGATGGCATGAATGGTTTAAATCTCCTTAAAAAGGACAAGAATACAAACTTTAAAAAGAAAAGATTTTAACTGGTTGTTAGAGGATGAACAAAGCAAGTGACAGAGTTTGGATTTAAAAATGAAAGGAAAAAAAATCACCCTCTTTCCCTCCATGGTAATTCCAGGGCCCAAAAGTCCCACACAATTTGTGATGAGCAATCTTAGCTGCATGTATGTGCTGTTATAGGCAAACTGTAGAACTGCGCTGTTGTCAAATGAAGCTGTTAAAATGGATTAACACCTAAAATCCATTGGTAAAATGCAGTAAAAAAAAATGCAAATGCATTGTCCTGAATGTATTCAGTAAATTAATATTTTCCTAAGAACTAATTTCTTCCTTTAAGAGTGCAGCCACTCAATACATTACCTAAGTACGCAACCATAGCTCGGCACAGACAAGCATTTGGCATAATGTGAGCTAGACATGCCAGCAGTATGCTACATCTTAGCATGAAGATCAGGAGCAACTACAGGCACAAAACAGGGAGGGATGGACTAAGCTACCGACAGGTGTCACAGATGAGGATGTGATGCTACAAAGTCTACCGGCAGCACAAAGCATGTCTATGTTGTTAGTGGGAGACGAATCAAATGTACATCACAATAGTAAGTAAAATGATCAACCTCAGCCACATCCATTTCATCATCAAAGGCAATCAGCTGCAAGAGAAAAAGTATAGGGGGCAGAGTTAGTAGAGCTAGATTAGTGAGTTACAGTAAAGCTCGGTTACAAGTGTAAAGCTTGTCACAAATACACTTGCAGCATGTTAAGTTAGTGAAAACAGTGAAAGTACAGCAGGTTAAAGCTCAAAACCAGAACACATTTTGGCCACATGAAGTTGTAAAAGATTAATAACTGTAAAAACACCCACCCACCTTCATGTTTTTTGTTTTACAATATTAAAATCACACCTCTTACTCAGCTTGTTTCATACTGATTAACTAATACATTAATTAATTGAAAGTATTTACCACCTTTAAGTCAATATGAAGGACTGTAGAGCCATATAAGGGGTTATGTATTCAACACATACAGCACATATACCTTTATGTCTTCTAGCAAACACTTGCTGAGACAGACCAGATGACATCTTCTGTGAGTTTTTTTCAACAATGGCTTTCTCTTTCCTGTAAAGCTGCAACATCAAATGCTGTGGTGTAATAGAGGGCCTGCCATCTCCGCCATGACACCAGGTAATTCTTACCTTTTTAGCCTTTCTCACAGTAACCCTCAGTTTTCTGTCATAATATCAGCAGCACCGCAGTGAGTCTATAATAATAATAAAACAAATGAAAACTATGGAGCTGCCTGAGTCATATGATCACAAGGATAGTCACAGACTCTAGTAGTAAGTTAAATTTCAGTAATACCACCTTTTTCTCTCATATTGATTAAATTACAATCTGTTTATTGATGTATGCTCTGTTATCAATACACGTCCCTTAATAGCTTAAATGTTTAAATGCATGCATGTAGATCCCCAAAAAAGTACAGTTTGCAAATGGCATCATTCTACTCTCTAAAAGTAGGAGTGAGAGTACAAGTGTGCCAGGAATTTAAACTAAACATAGAGTATGTGGATAAAACACAAGGTTCTGCTTTTTAGAAAAGTACAAACATTAGGGTTGATCTTGTTTTGAATGCTGTTGAATGTTTCCTACACCCACACATACTCAGCTGTACTTGAGCCCTGACCAACCAGCAAGAGTCACTACAAGGACATGATCCCTCACTGGTTTCCCATCTGTCATTACTGCCAATAATGGTAGAAAAATGAACACTCGGTCTCTGCAGTGGTGAGCAAGTGTTTTACTCTGCTGCACTTCAGATTCTATAAAGACTAAAAGTAAATTGTAAATTGGTGTTCCTTTTGTTAAAATGTGTGATTGATTGTTTGAGGTGGCAAATGCATACATTCAATAATACCACAATGTAGTAAATTAAAAATTTTCATATCATCTTCATTGTTTTTCATTTTCTGTGTATATAAGTGTATATGTTTTTATTTCAAGTATGTTTCTGTTCTGTATTCATACAGTATGTGCAGTAGATTTATAAGATCTCTGTGATTTGTGTGCTGAATCATAAATGAGGGATAACATTTAATATCAAAGGCACCCTGTGGAGTTTTTTGTCAACCAACAGTTACCATGTATTTCCATTCAATGTTTCTCCCCAGAATACATTTTTTGAATGGATTTCCCTTGAAAAAAATTGCAATGCAGCTTTTATAAAATAATTTGAAACCTGCCCATCCATGTTTGCTTTAGCAGGTTCCTTCGCTCCTGTTTTCCCGTTATTGCCAAAATGTTTGGTAGTGCAGGCTAAAGTTCTTAAAAGCGTAATTACTTTGCTAACTTTTAGATACCACGTTTAAATCAATACAACTCTCTTAATTACACTTTTGATAGAAGTGAAAATGTAGAGACTATGAAATAAGATTATTTACGTGTTCATTCAGTACTTCATATCATTTCAGTTTTCATTGTCTGCAGCAAAACCAGACAGTGTTCAGCAATTTATTCTGTACCAGCAAAAAGAATAATCCCATAGTATCAAAGTTTAGAAGTCTGGTATTGTGTTGACATTTGTGTTGACGTCCTCTTGCCTGCTCATCCTACTGCATATGCATGAGATACAAACAAGGACTTGCTAGTAAAAATGTGCGCTATAGTGCTACTACTGGGCAGAAACTCAACAGGTGCTTTCAAACATACTGTTAGTAATTGCTTCAAAAGTGAAAATAATGTCTTCAACTTTTCTGTTTCAGTCTGTGAAGACACACTGTTGTTGTTCTTGAAACAAGCTGACAGAGTTGAAGCAAACTATTTGAAAATTAGTCCAAGAGGTCAGAGCCTGAGGCTGACAGCAGGCAATGAGATCATTAGTAACCAGTGAGTGAGAGTCGAAGCATGCATGTTATTAATAGTGTTAATAATGTTGATATTTGTTACCTCAATCATTTGAGCTTACTATTTGATAGGGTACTTTGGAAGGAAAGTAATGAGGGAATCTATTTTTTATTAAATATGTACCAGAGGTTGCTGAATATATCCATAAACTGCCTGGGCAGCGGTGATTTCAAATGCTCAAGACTCGATGACTGCATGGATTTTTTCCTTTGGGCATGTACATGTACATGTGGCTCCAGAGGAAACCAAGCCCCCTCTTTTATTTTACTGTTTTTTGTTCTTATGTCTTCCAGTAAGTTTGGTGCACTGGGACAGGTACATTGTATCCTGAGATGTCATTTAAGTGTTCTGTCTCATGTGTGGGAGAATCTTCAGCATAACTACAGATGCACCTAATAGGAAACAGGAACACAGAAGGCACGTACCTTCTCCCCATAGCCCCGGTCTTTTGTCATCATTTCCCTCAGTGTCTGCAGCACTTTGATGCACAGACGTTCCTCATTCTCCTCCAGCAATTGCTTGGTGTGTTTGATCAGTCTGGTCAAGGGGAGGAGAACCAAAGTGAGGACATACAAATGGATTGATGAAAGATACTGCTTTCCAACCACCTAACTGCACCACTGAACACACTTCAACATCTGTGAAAATCACAACACATTATTTTGTCTGATTTCCATCATACAGTGATCCTCTCTCAGCCCAGAATAACAGATTTGTTATTCTTATTCTTATTATTGTAGGACAAGGACAAAACATGTAAATGTCTTGATTGTAAATGTCAAAAAACCACAAAAAAATGGATTCTTCACAGTGCAATTGAGAAACTCCTCAACACCATGAGCTCTCAGAGACGTGTAGAACACCTGGTGATTCCCCAGAGGCAGTGAAGGTTGACACACCTTTGCACAAACTACTGTACTCCACAATGGCAGCCATAAGTAGTACAATAATCCCTGCTGCATCAACGGCTCCATGTGTCTTGCCAGGTTCTTTGTAATCCAATCTGAGCTCTGATCAGGCACAACAGCCGTAAACAAGAATTACTGACTTGCAGTTGTAAACCTTCACCAACCCATCAAGTGTGCATTTTGCATTAATGTCTGCCCACACTCATATAATATATAGAGTGAAAATTTTGAAGGAATTTAATGAAAGCTACAAAGTGTATTTTTTGGTGAGATGGAAATTCTCACTATATTGACATGTATGATTCCAGTGAATACTTTCCAGTGAGATACATGGTTTCTTCACATAGAGAAGAGTACAGAGGACTGACAGAGAGCTTCATCTCATGGTGTTATTGCAGAACATCTGGATGTCACAGCGAAGTTGACCTTTGACCTTTTAGATATAAAATGTCTTTTCATTATTTTATCCCATTAGATAGAATTTTTGTCATAATGAGAGTATAAATTCTTGAGTAATGGCCAAAAACATGTTTTGTGAGGTCACACAGTGACCGTGTGCAAGAAATTTCCTCAATGTGTTCCTGAGAAATTGTGTTATTGATAATGGGACAGATGGGCTTATGGACAGATGCTCGTATGTATGCACAACTCGAAAACATAATGCCTCCAGCCGTGGAAGCATAAAATGACATGTAAGAGTCCATAAGCATTTTCTACAGCATCTCACTTGTTAAAATAATCTTGCATGTTTTTGCTACATTTGTTGGTGACAGGAAATCTCTTTTTTTCCTATTGGGCAAATTGGTTTGAAAATTAAACAAGCTTTCTGGTGCACTTATAGCAGGGAGCTCAACTTCCTGGATCTGTATACAGCGAACAAATATAGAAATATAGAGAACAAAAAAAAACCTCACACAAATATGGGCACTTGTCTGCTTCATCTTTGCCTCTCAGTTAACACTTCCTCTGAGGCTGTCCCATCCCATGGTAAATTGGAGGAATAAAACACTGGTAAAGTTCCAACCATGCATTATCTAAACCATTTTCTCAATAAATGGTAACACACACAACTCAGTTCACTCACAGAACACAGTCTTGCCTGAGTCAACCTCTGCCTATCTCATAGTTTTTCACAAAATTGATTTTTCTTCTGTAAAGATAAAGATATCTAGGAAAAACACAACACAATACAGAGTCTAGTATATCTAGAGGTCAGAGGTTGCGCTAGACTTTTTCATTGTCTGTCATTTTGACTGACAGGCTCATAAAAATCCCGTCATAATCTGTTTTTACCCGTCACTTTAATTTTTAAAATGATCATAATTACATATTCAATAGCATTTACTTTTCGGTCATTTTTAATTAATATTCAGTCCGAACAAGCTGAACAGAGAATCCACACCGTACCTCTTTTATCAACACCACTACTGGGCTTTTTGAAGAAACTTCAGCTGCTGACACTCAGCTGCCGTGACACTAGGTGCGTTTGAGATGATCCAGGCCTGCGCAGAATTGATCAGCGGTGATCGCCGCATAGTGCATGCCGGTTAGATTTGTGTCCGACTTGATCCCGACTTGCACTGACGTCATGCACATGTGGGCAACGATAACCTCACGAGATCGAGGCGGCCGCAGTTTGTAGAGCCAGATGCCGCAGCTGCTCTCCACCGACTGCAAATGCCTGGCTGTCACCTGATTGACAAGCTGACGGGCTCTGATTGGCTCTTAATTTTGACAACAAACACCACGTGTTGTATAAAATACAATTTTTCTGTGTAATTGTAATATTTAATGCTCGACATATCCGTCTTCTGTTGTGCAATGAAGTTTTAATCTGTCAGCAAGCAGATATTAGGTGTCTGATAATAATAAAGGTTATATATATGATTTATCAAAAGAACATTTTAGTGCTTTACAAGGCAGATAAAAGAACAGATGTTACATGCGTCAAAAGGAGGATCTCTTCTATTTTTACTTCAATCAGCGATCAAGAACGCACTTTATTTCTTCAGCTATGAGCATGATCTGCAGACTACAGGTAATCTACAGGTGATCTAACAGGATGTTCGTGTCTCTTCCTCTACTCTCTCGTAAGTCTACTGAACACTGTCCGACTTGACTGCAGCTTTTTGTCTCCACCTCCTGCTGCGGCCGCCTGATCTCGTCTACTCTCCAGGCGAGGTGCAGTTCATCTCGAACGCACCTAATAGCTAATTAATATGCTCACTCGCCACCAAGTGGTCAGGGGTGTGAATTGCAACCTGTCAAAATGACAGATGACCTTCAGATTTTTCCGTCACCGTTTTAAAAAACCGGTCAATGACGGAAAATATTCGGTTAACGCGACCCCTGCTAGAGGTATACTAAAAGTACAACATAAATAGCACAAAAACAAATAAATAATAAAGTAAGGTTCTTTAAACCAAGGACAAACAAAGATACCTTGGTGGTTAGGGATCTTGACTTACTTTGATATAAATCCTCCACTTTCACATTTCTTGCGTGCGTCTGTGTTTTCGGGGAAGAGCAGCTCTGGACGATGCAGGACGTCCACCAGCACCGAGAGCTCAGCTTGGACCAGTGGCCTCAGACGGTCTTCTAGTGCTGACACTATGTCCTACAGAATAAAACATAAAACCAGAGCTTAGACATGACCAAAAACTGATTTAGTACAAAAGACTAAAAAAAAACAAGCTCTGTGGTGAGTTCCCAGACTCAGACTTTAGTCTGCGTGTCAGCACACCTAATGTTACCATAGTCTTGAATATTTATTCATTCTTAACTTTTTTTATTTAAAAAGGGGCAATAGGACAACTGCAGTTCAAACAGCAAGTTGAAGCCACTCCCCTACTTTGACAATAACAAGCAACAATGGGTCCAATCAATTCAGTTCAATTCAGTGTAAAACTAAGTTTGTTATCCTGAAAACAAAGGTCCACTGCCCTGAAAATACACACTCTGGAAGTGCAGTTCAGTGACTGCCTGCCTGTTATAAACATCTACTCCTTCTAAAAGATTATTAATGAATTCTTATAACTTGTTCAAAAAACATCTGGCATTAATTTTAACTCTAATAAACATAAAATAGGCAAATAAAAACAGACAGTCCAGGCCAGAATGGAAGTTTCAAAGAAGAACATGTTGGCTGTAGAGCTGTTGTCAGAGAAGCCAGTATTTCAACTAAGCATGTTTACTTAATCTCTGATGACATGCGATGGTCATTTTATGATCTAGTACAGTAAATATATTACATGTTAATCCTTTAAAATATAAATAAACTGACTTTACACATGCCCATGTACACTCACTGACTGTGACATATCAGCCTTAATGCAGCTTTCATAAACGATTTATGACATAATACATATGTATATTGAAAGAAATCAAAAGCCATTTCTCTTAAGTAACCCATAGGATATATACTACCAGATATTTTCATGTTAAAAGGTATTATTCTTACAGTTTAAATTTGGTATATTATAGTAGCTATTATAAATGAGACTTTATTGTGTCATTAAGAGATTAAAATGAGCTAGTCTGTGGTGCAGAGTTAAATGATTAATCCTTAGGCATTTCAGAATTTGACCTCTGTATCTCACGTACATGCATCCACATCACTTATTTCTTCCAAGGAATCCAGCTGTAATGAACCTAAAAATATCTGCCTTATTAATTAATGTAAGAGAAGAAGGTGACACATCCATTACACTGCACACAGTACTTAAACAAAGCAAACATATGTATGATGCACCATCGTGTCCCACATCTCTGTACATTTCTTATCACGCCTGGTCATGATTAGTGTGAAAAAATATGCAAATAAGTGATGTTGCATCATGACGACTTCTGGTCTGTTGGTGATTATAGTGCTGTGTGGGCTGTCTGCTGAGTGGTAGAACAAAAGGGCTATTAGGAGGTGAAAAAAAAACAACAGACAACTAAACAATGTAAAAGCACATTACTCTGTCTGGGAATGGGTTGATGAATAACCTAAAACAATCTTAGGAAACTCAACAACAACAATAAGACTAGGGTGGTCTCGGAATTGGAATTTTTTATTTCACTAGAAAGATAGAAATTACTTTCCAGTCAAACGCCTGGGTTTCCTGTGTAAATAGAGATAACAGCTGAACTGGACCAGACAGGTCAGAGATTTTTCAGACTTCCAGTGAATACTGAGTCACGCATTACAAGAAAATAGGGTGTAACATTTTGGCATATGACAAACAACTCCGTTTTAAGAAGCCACTACGACAGTATTTCATTTGCCCTACAGTTACCAGAAGAATTACGTCTCACTTGGAATATTGGTGGCCAGATTTGAGAGGCCCATGGTGGTCTCACACACCAAGACAAGATATGAAAGCAGACTGAACTCATTCTAGTTACTGTTTGTTACTATTTGTTAATAACTGTACTGATGATATAACTGTTGGTCTTCTTCTTCTTCTTCTTCATTTACAGTATGTAGGTCAGACACACCAGATGGTTACTGGATAAGAGCTCAGCCTTTCCAGTAGGAAAATGTTATATAAACAGAGTAGCTGGACTAAATAAACAAACTGCAAATGTATAAAAAAAAAAGGATTTACAATCAACTGCCTAGTCAAAGAAAAGCAATGCAATAATAAAGAGAATTTTATTTTGAAATGCACACATTGGATCCTGTCTCAGTGTGGCTTTATGTGGACTTGTATATTTTTGCGTGTAAAATAAAAAAAAATGTCCCAAATACCATACATGGTTAGTACAATAAAAAAATCGATAATGATTATGTTTCATTACTAACTCAACATGGCTTTTTGATTTTTTTTTCTATTCTTAAATTTGGGACAACATGATTTTTAGGTGCTTCTCTAGGAATATTTCTTTATTTAATTTTTGTGTTATTAAAACAAACAAAAAAAATGACTAAAAATAAAATTGTAGTTGAATTAACCATGCATCTGACCAATACAGACAAAAACAACAAAAGCTGCATGTGCATGTTGTGCAGTTGGCAGTTCAGAGTACTTGCACTTTCTTTATTCCAATCTGAGCTCCTCTCTGCCAGACTGACAATGACACAAATGACTGTATTACCACTATTGAGAGAACTTGATGTCCTGTACCACTCTGCCATCAGATGTGTCGCTAATACACTTTAAAACAGCCTGTACTGCTTACTGTTCTCCTCCATAAACTGGGCTACTTTATACATATAGCTGACAGAGAAATATATAGATATAAAAAATACATTTTAAGGAACATTTTAATTGAAATTACAATTGCTTTTCACCTACTTCATTATTTTTACCCATGTTTTATGTAACCACTGTTTTTACTTTTGTCCATGTTGTATTATTTTTGTTTCTGTATTGTTTGATGTTTGTCTTCCACCTTCCTGCTTGAGGATTTACTGTGAGATGAGATGTCTGATTAAATCATAAAATAAATTACAGTGCAGTACAGTATGACTTGCTACTGACCTGTAACCTCTCAATGATATTCCTGTAGTCTTTGGAGGTCGTCAGGCCGGAGTCTCGTCTTGAAGTGTTCTTAGCAGACAGTCTCCAGCTGAGGATGCTCTTTTGAACAACATTATTGGACTTCACAAACAAGTTGTTGACCTGACTGTCCAAGTCCACCGGGATGGCAATGGCTCTGCTCTTAGCTGGGTGGAGATTAAGAATGTAAATATTTCTATTCAAGGTGCCACAATGCACTTTTTCTACATAAAAACAGAGATTGGAGGTTGGGCCAGTATCTTACCCACGTCTGAGAGCACTTTAATACAAGCCTCCACTGAAGCCTTCTGAACAGGGTTAAGCCAGTTACAGTGATATACCCTGAACACTCCCTGAAGCAGTTGAACAAACACCGGCTGACGAGTCTGTAAGACATAGAGACGGTAGAATTTAAGGAAAAAGACAATGTGAAAGAGGCAAGAATAAAGGAAAAACACATTCTGCATAGGATAGATGGAGGAGCAAAACTGTGAATAACAATTTAATACTCAACAAAGTGGCTATTGTGTTCCCTGACAGGGTTGAACTCTTAACCCAATTTGAGCTACAGATGTCTGTGTGGGGACACTATAGCACCTATGGTGGGGGTGGGGGGGGGTCTCAGGCTTTTGGTCCAGTAGGCCAGCTGTTTATGATCACGTGCAGTCCCAACACATCACACCCAATCAATGTTCTACCACCACGATGAATGAGCTCTATCAGCTGGCCACAGCCCTACAGAACAATAAATACCTCAGTTATCTTTCCAAGAATGGCGGCCTGTTGCGAGAAAAAGAGGGTCATGATGTCATCATGTACTGGCAAACCTCAGAAAGCAGAATTTGCAAAGGTTTTCACACAAGAAAATCAACCATTTCTACTGGGGCCAACTTGAAACAAAACAACTTCACATGACAAGAAAACTGGGTCGCTGTATGTAATACTACACCACGAAGTTACTGTACGAAGGATGTGGCAATCTATAGAGAGAACTGGTCATGGTTTATTGGGAAAGTCGTGGGCAACAAAATAACGCTACATAAAGGTCTGAGAAACGGAGAGACCGCCTTGCATGAGTACATCATCTACACCATGTCCTAGCAAAACCTTGTGCAACACACCCACAGATCTGGGAACAACAGTGTCTGTGTGCTGACTCAGCTATGAAAACGTGAAAACCCACACAGTGAAGATACTTCTTAGCATTCAGAGCTTGCTGACAAGCACCCAAGGGTTGGGAAACAATGTGAGGGAGGGTCACCGTTACTTACATACATACGGCGGGCCATCTAAGCAGAGGAAAGAGTCATATTTTATTAGAGCTGCCACAATTAGTCGATTAATTGATGAGTTGTCAACTATTAAATTAATCTGCAACCATTCTGAGTAAACTTTTAAGTCAAAAATTCAAATTCTCTGATTCTTCAGCTTCTCAAATGTGAATATTTTCTGGTTTCTTTAGTCCACCCTGACAGGATACTGAATATCTTTGGATTGTGGACAAAACACAACATTGGACAACATCATCTTGGGCTCTGGGAAGCATTGATCAACATTTTTCACCATTTTCTGAAATTTTATACACCAAACTAATTGACTAAATCTGAAAATACATAGCTGAGAATATATAGCTATTAGTTGCAGCCCTACATTTTAGTGTGTGTGTGTGTGTGTGTGTGTGTGTGTGTGTGTGTGTGTGTGTGTGTGTGTGTTTGTGTGTGTGTAAGCAGCATTTCTTTCTGTCAAACAACTCCAGTCTATACATGGTGTATAGATTTTAAAGCAGCACTTGCAAAACTACTTATAATTAGGGCTGCACAACTAATTGAAATATGTATCTAAATTTCAATAAGGCATATACCCAAATCACAAGAGCTGCAATTTTTTGATAAAGGAATGTGTGTCAAAACAGCAATATACTGTAGTATTGCAGGGATGCCTTGGCTACAAATCTGGCTCTCAAGATGTAAGAAAACATGTTTGTTTGATGCAGACCCCACCAAACCGTCATCATGGTTTTAATGGTTTTCTTAAGTGAAAATGAAAACAGTGATGCAAAAACGATCACTCTCACTAATAATGCATTATATTGCATTTGCAAAATCTGTTTTTTTATTATATTGTGCAGCCCTACTTATATTGTGTATTTCAAAGGCTGCACCCATCTTCCAGATTACCTGCAGGCTTGTGCTCTGGTCAGAGAAAGGAGAGCTAAAGAAACATGTGACAATGCTCATGACTGTCTCAGTTACATAACGCTCCAGCGTGGTATCCGCATGCTTCCTGTCACTGGTGTTGTTGCACACCTAGACGAGGACAGAGAAGATATTAGCATGATGCACAGGCACCGGATCACACTTCCTGTGTGTGGGCAACAGGTACAACACTGCATGCTGTGTTGCCATTATCACCCAAACCAATGATGTAATATAAAGAAAGAAGAGCATTCTGCATCTATTCATCACATTGTGGCTTACCCTACAAATGTCCACCAGGAAGTTCTCAAACAGCTTCCACATATGGTTGGAGGTATAAATCTCCTTCATCTCTACCTCTGTGTCGACATAGCAGTGGTTCAGGAAGTTGATGTAGGCAATCTTCACCTATTTAGATCCAAACAAACTTAATGAGGCCCATTTATCAGGAGTGGATGACAGACAATCCATGGAAAGATAGCAGGTCTCAAGTGTCTACTATAAACCCGCACATCTGGCATACAGCGTGTATGCAGCAAGATGAATTATACTCAGAATTCCAATAACAGGGTGAGAGCCTGAGATCGTTTTTAACAAGGTGTTGTACATGTGTATTAGGATTTGCTGCACCTGGATAGCGTAACATCCACTACTGCCACCAATGATGGTATAGTCTTGTCGTAGATTGATGGAGAATAAACTCCATGCCACCCGGAATTAGTCACGAGGCCTCTGAATGCTACAAAACCATCGCTGGCACTATTACACCAGATTATGACACTTTCATGGGAATGTTGTAACACAACATGTCTTGGTTTAAGTTGACAGGAGTGAAAGCTGTAATGGTCTGTGACAGGTTTTGTGGTCAGAGATGATCATTTGCATCTATATCATACTGTTGTACTAAACCACTTTCTTGTGGCCTCCCTATTGGCTGGTCATTCATCTCTGACACCAGTCACTTCTTGTTTAGTTAGAAAAAAAACAACATCTTCCAAAAGGCAAATTTTGCATACATATAGTAAGTTTAAAAACGGGTCTGATAGATAACAGATCTAATAAAATAAACATTCTTGTCATTAATGTGGATTACAAAACAAGCACTACACGAGATGATGTAAACCCGTCAGATAATGACAAGACAGGCGGTTCCAGTGGCAATCATACATGACCAACCACTGTCCGTACGGGTTAACACTCATTATAGGCCACAATAGTAGTGTTTAATATTCTTTTTAAGAAACACGGATGGACTCTGTTCATTGCATTTATCATATATTTGCATCTTGCAATGTGGTCTTCTCCTCGTTTTAGTTGTAATACAGGTGTGTCTACATCATGTTGAGTTCTTGATCTGTTCAGTGAAGTGAAGAGGGGGTCCTCTTAACAACTAAATTACTGTCTTCCGACTTCATGGTCTAACATGTTTTTTGTTGTTCTTGAGTGCACCTTGATGTTCTTGTGTCTTAAAAATCTGCCAAACAGGACATTTCTACTCATCTAATGTTATGTATGGATATTTATATATACACCTATGTTTTCACATTCTTGCTACATGCGTTACACACATACACACACACACACACACACACACATATATAAACATATGCTTAATATATACCCTTTAAGCTTCATGCAGGCCTACTTTACTGGCACACCATTAGAATAATCTCATTTGTTAGTTTTGTTATCAACAACGTAACAAAAAATAGCTGATCATAAAACTTCTTTTGGTCTCCTAAAGATTTAAGATATAAAAACTCTCAGTTCTAAACTGCCAAGCCTGTACCGCATTTTAACATTTTTATTTCAACTTCAGTGAGTTGAAGAATAGAGCCAAAACAACAGAATCTGTGCCACTGGCTATATTCTGTAAATAGAGACTGCATTGTATGTGTTTTTATATATACTGTATAACAGCTGAGTCACTCACACACCTACACACACTAACCTTATCTCTTATCGCTACCATACTATTTGTGCACAAAGATTCTGAATACCAACTAAGACATATTTCAGCTGAAAATAAATAAAAGATTATTCACACCTCAGGGATGCAGTCTTCATGGGTGACGACCCGTACGATGTCATCCAGGGGCAGCAGGGAGTTGCACTTGATCTCGGTGTAGACGTTCTTGCCCTCGGTGCAGACAGCCAGCAGCTCCACCAGGTGGATGTGGTACATGAGAGGGCTGTTTTCATCCATGCGGTCCCGCTCTGAGCGCATCATCTGGACGAGGGTCTGGAAGGAGGCACGATCGTTGTAGAAGACCAGGACATCCTCGCCTGAATTCACCAGCTGAGTAGAGGACAGTTACAGTAGAGAGTGTATTGTCACTTACCAATATTACCATTATTTTCATATTGCCATGAGTATCACCACTCTTGTATTGATAATATCATCACTGCTCTGTCTTTCTGCTTTATTTTGTATCACTATCTCCTCTGTAGTAGGAATTATTAGCATTACTAATTTTCTTTCATGTGTTTTTGAAGATCATAGGACCAACCTCAGCCATGACAATGTCCTGACACTTTTTGATGAACTTGTTCTCAGCTTTCACGATGGTCTGCAGGAACTTGAGGTACTGGACATGTCGACCATGAGTCTCAGTACAGTGAACAAAGTGCTGCACCACTCGCTCGTTGATCTCACTGCACAGCTGGAAGTTATTCATGAAGATGTGCTGCATGGTGACTGCCTCTAAGATCTAAGAGGGAAGGAAAAAGAGAAAACAAAAAGGTGAAGGTCTGTGAAAATGAATTATGACAACTGAATTTTAGATTTGTTTTCCCAAAAGATAGTATTCTGGAAACTATGAACTGTAGAAATCAATCCCCGGGAGGAAACCTGAGACGCCAGTACTACTCACCCCTGGGTTAAGAAACAGGTTGATGTGCTTGTGGAGAAGAGCCTGATTCTGCTGATTCCCTGCGCAGAAATTCTGCAGGAACTCGTGAGCCAGTTTCATGATCTCCTGCATTCTGACATCCTCACCCTAATGCATACAGCATGGAGTCAGACTTCTTTTGTATTTACATTATTTTAATGGCAAACCGCAAATGTGTAAAAAATATGTAAATATGTAAAGGGATAATTCCATAAAATACTTATCCACAATCAGGGTATTTCCTACAAGAGATAGCAGTCTCATTTTTGAGAAACAGCAGGAGTTTCTATGTAGGAAGCAATGTACTGATGTTGACAGGGTCAGCAGCAAAACATATTTTAGCCACCTAAAAAAAGACCATCTATGTGGGGAAAATATTCTAATATAATATAGTGTACACTTAAACAGATATTTATTTTTTTAGGTGGGCCTTTTTTCAGGTGGCTAAACTATGTTTTGCTGCTGACCCTGTCCACAACAGTTAATTGCTTAGCTTCCTGCTTCGGTACTCCTGACTATGGATAAGTACAGAACTATCTCTTTAAACCTTCCCAATTAATTTGCAATATTCAGTTGTAGTGTCTCACCTTCTCATAGGGGATCTGCAGGAGCTCCAGCACCACACTGTGAGCTCCCATGTTCCTCAGCAGCCTCTGCTGCTGTTTCTTGCTCTTCTTCCCTGAGCTTCCCTCCTGGACACACAGCTTACTGAGACGCAGCAGGATCTGAACACACACACAGCAGGAGGATTTTAATCACAGGCAACAAAACGCAAACACAAAGATACAAGAATAAAATACACATGAGGATACCTCTTTTACAACCCTGTAGTTGTAACTGCTGGTGCTTTCAGTTTTCTTCTTGTCTGAACCAGGTGAGTCTCCCTGTTAAAAGAGGAGCAATAAGAATTCCTTAAAGTCTTATAACATTACAATAGGATTAAGACCAATATAATCTATACTGAGTTGCTGTCATCGTGTTCATGGACAGGGTAATGTATCAAAGTTTTATTCATGTTACCTTATACACTTATGTTTATATATGGTTATAGTTTTTTTTCGCAGACTTCCTTCCTCACTCTCTGAAATATCCAGTATACTGTGTACTTCCAGTGCTGGAAGTTCTAGCAACTAGCAGCAAAGAGGAAATACACTGTTACCTTGAATAAATTACAGATTTTTCTGGGTTTGAACACTGTTGGGGACATTTGGGGTAATGCAAGTGCACATCTCAACAAAATAAATAACATGTCTAGCAGTTTTAGACATTCTAATACAGGAATGTTATATATTATAGCTTTCACATATTCATACACCATACCTTCTTTTTGTTGTCAGACTCTGAAGGTCCATCTCCATCCATCCCATCCTCTCCTTGCCTCTTATAAACCCACAGTTCAGACTTCTCCACAATGGAGCGCAGCTGGTCCAGATCTGACTTGATCTGCTTGTAATTATCCACATCCTGACTGGTCACCAGTAGCTGGACCTAAAGTTAGGTGAAGAGTGTAGATTTGCATAAAATTAAATACAAAATCTTACATTCCACAATTATAAGCTTTGCACTTGTGAGCTTATCATTGTTAGCCCAGATGCATACAGAAAAAAAAAAAGTATTAATGGGTGGTAAGACCTACTTGTTTGAATGCCATGAGGACCTCCTGCCTCTGGCTGAAGTGTCTGAAGAGCAGGTGAAGCGCTCCAGACACGAGAGGAGGGTAATCATGCATGGTCAGGTGCAGTAGGACTCTCAGGAAGGTACGACCCCCATGGTCATCCAGGTCTAGCGGAGTATTCTCTTCACTATAAGGTAATTGGAGTGGAAATTACACAAAATTTATCTTTCTTTATCTTATTTCAGAACAGATTAGGTAGGAAAAGCAAGGTATGGATTACCTTCCTCCAAAGATCCCCTCTGCCTGTTCTTCAATGTTCTCAAAGTCAAGGTTTCCTAGAGTTCAAATGAATGAATTTCAACATTTGAGACAACTGACTTTGTTACAATCGGCCTGTAACAGGGCATGACAGACATTTTGACTTGTCATAGCAGGAAAAGAAAAGGTGAAACATATTAAGACAATTTTTGCTCAATGAGCTTGTTGTGTATGTTACTAATGACTTGTATGCTTTTCCTGCTATGAGAAAAAGGTATTTTAAACAAAGTGGCATCATACCTGGCATCTGACCTGTGACGTTATTGGTTCCATTTTGACTGGCAGTGTTGTCTCCTTGTGGGTTGTTCTCATCAAACTCCCGTTTGAAAATACAAAGCAGGCAGGAGATCCTGTAGTCGAGCCGTACATTCAAAATGAACTAAAGGAAAAGACAAAAAGTTACAACACAAAAAAAAAAAAAAACAGCGTTTGATGTCAAGGAAGAACCAGTTTCCTGAGTCTTACCTGTAGAATCTCAATGACCTTCAGCTTCGTGTCCATGACCATGATGTCTTCTCTCTCTGGCTCAGTCTGTGTTTTAACCACGTCTCCCTCTGGCTGATGAGTTGGCGTGGTGGGCAACAAGCCACCTCCTCGAAGCACTACCTGGGTCATCAACTCCCCGACTCCATGGATGGACTTCATCACATTACTGCCAGCTACCATGCAGGCAGAAACAGAGCAATAATAACATTAAAATCTGCAGAAATTATGAATATCTTTGTGGAATGTTCTTGTTTGTTTTTTATTTTGAACATGAGAGGCCACAATGAATTAAAGGGTAACTTTAATTCACTGAGGTATTTTTAAACCTGGGGCACATTTTTACATGTTTTGGGGGTCAAATGACTTATATGTAAAAAAAGGAATTGGAGCTGGTCCAGTATATTGCCTCAGCTGGAAAGCATGGAACAGCCTCAGTGGCTCCAATGTAATAGGTAACTGTGCTTATCAAATTATGTCCACTACAAGTGCTTGCTTTTGCCACTTACCAGCTCAGATTGTTATTCAAAGCTTTTGATAACATTAGGAAAATGATCCCTATATAGACATACCTTTTTGTTTAACCAGAAACAGTCATAATATTGTAAAAAAAAAACAGCAATTCCACCTCCTGGGAGTTACTGCTGCCTCAACTGGTTAGTTAGTTTGTGTTATTATGTGACTTTGGTGTTTTGAAGGGTTAGCTCCAAAGTCACATTCTAACGACCAGATTGACACAGCACTGGACCAGCAACTCCTGTGTTCTGCAAAATGTAAAATGACAATGACACTGGCGATGACATTGTAAATGGAGTCTGGTGGCTTTGAAGAGAGCGATATAATGGCCTTGTCACAAAGTACTGTCAGAAAAAGTCTATCTCTGTAAGGATCCTCTCCATAATGTCAGAAACTTAGAATAACAATCACAGCCTGTCAATTGCAAAAATAAGCAGTTTCAGTGGCATAATTCCCCTCAAACATTAAATTGCAGCCATTTTGCAGCCATCTACTGGACCATATTTTAGACCCCAAAATATATAAAAATAGGGCCCACACTCAAAAATACCAGGACTGCCCTTTAACCACTAAAATGTATTTGAACAGATTACAGCAAGATTGCTAAAAAGTAACAACCTGACAGCTAAATTACTTGTGACAATCTTGACTCTGTATGGTGACATTACTTCCAAAGGAAAACATTCCTCCATGATGTTCAGTAAAGCAAGTTAATCCTGAGGAGCTGGATGTTTACCTTTGTTTTCTTCTCCCTTCTCCATCTTGTTGATGGGGTAAATGGTGCTGACGTGGACACAGTCCAGAATGTTCAGTAAGATCTTTGTCAGTCGCAGCAGGTCGCTGAAGTTGTAGAAACCAAAGTATATGAGGTTCCTTGCCAGGTTCACGACCTGCGGGCAAGAAAATGCAAAAACATGATTTACAGTGTAATCAATGCAACTTGACTTCTCATCTGTTCACACCTTCCACAGTGAGGCATTACCTCAAAGGTAAGCTTGTTTTTCTCCTTATCGGAGAAAGGAACGTTCTGTGACACCACTTCTCTCAGGTAGTTCTCCACAAAATCCATTGTGAGGCAGAACCGCTCTTTGATCTCATCTCTGGTGGTCCCGTCATTGTCATAGCTGGATAATTAGAGGAGAATCGTATTGCTAAGAGATGCTGTAATGTCTCTGTAATGGCAATACAAGTCAATAAAAAGTATTCATGAGACAAACTCACTCATCAATAGCGATCTTAGAGGGAATCTCAGACCACAGACGGGCATATTTGACAGGTGTGACCTGCTCCTGAGGGTCACGGTCCACATGCATGTGCAGCATCAAACGGCAGAAGGACGCTCGCAAGTCGAAGGGCAGGTCCTCGTCAGACATACAGCGCAGGATCAAATCTACATCCAGCTGACCAGAAATCTTGTTGATGGCCAGATATTGACGGTCCAGACACATCCTGGCAAACAGGTTCAGTTGGCACCTGTGAAGAAATATTATGACAGTCAAGAATTATTAGAGAAGTAACATCAGAATTGAGTTGTTGTCATCAATATCCTTGATTATTACTGTGCACCTGTGTGGTGTTACTGTGTTTCAAAACATATAGGTAAATATTAAAAAAAAAAAAGAAGATGATCATTGTTTGTTCAGATATCATGTCAAATTGTCAATAACAATATTTCAGAATTACTCTTGAACTTGAAATTCTTTATAACACTGCCTTCAAAATAATAAATCAAATAAAATAAAATGATGAAAGTGATGAACTTCACTAGAAAATGTAAAGGTACATTTGAAGAGTCAGAACTGGTCTTTGTTTTTGTTATCATAGTGATGTCAGTTAGATTTGGTTAGGTCAGAACTGTGAAATATTAAATCAACCGACTTTGCTTACTACATCTTAGCCTTTCTTATCCTCTGCTGTAAATGAACTACAGGTTATATGAACTTCTCTTTTAAAAAATGCAGTTGAGATACAGGCAAGTATTGGTCAGTATCCGCTGAAAAAACATCCATATTGTGCATCTCTGATGTTAAAATCAGTCTAGTAGGAGTTTACAACTGTTTGTTGTAAAATCTCACCTGTAATAGCTGACCACCTCCTGGTCCTCCTTCTGGCCTTCCTTTGCATCCTGAGCCAACTCACGGATGCTCTTACTCCGAATCTCTTTGCAGTTGTCTTTCCAGAACAGCCAGACCTCCTCTTCATCCTCAGCCTCCACTGGACTCTCTCCATTTGATGCCGTCTCAATCTCAAACCTCGACAGGACCAATCTAGTGTACAACATAAATATAATTATTGGGTGCTCGATTCAGTTCTGCAAAACTCAAATCATTTAGAAAAATGAGAATCTAACTTGGTTTCAATGAGGATGTCAGCATTGGAGGGGTCCAGTACTGCGTTGCAGATGAGCTCCTGTGTCACTGGGATGGACTTTTGCATGGACACGCAGAGATCTGAGAGGTAGTCCAGAAACCTGGGGCCAGATTACAGTACATTAAATTTTCCATAGGCACTGGGGTAGTTAAAGGGATAGTTCTGTAGTTATCCATAGTACCATAAGTGTTTTACCTACAGGAGATGGTCCACAAACCCTAGGTTTGGGAAAGTACCAGTTCAGGAGGCTAAACAATGTAATGTTGCACAGAGGAGTCATTATTTGTATCTGCCACTAAATATAATCAACCAACAAAATGATCTGTCTCTATATCTGTATTTGCATAGACGACCAGAGGTAGGTGTGGCTTATACTGGATGCCAATTTAAATCAGGCAATGTTTTATTTTCTAACCTAATTTTCATGCAACTGTTGGGTCTTCAAGCATCAAATAATTTAATATTGGCATATAATTATTAAATATATATCCACATCCTCATACTGCGCTTTTCATCTATCATCTGTTTATTTTTAGCTAAACTAAGTTTTATGAACTGTCTAAAGGTCACGACCACCTACCCTTTAACTGGGGGAAATTGAAAAATCAGAAACTGAAAAAACTGCTTTATAAATCAAAAGATTCTGTTTTGCATTGGAAATGGGATCTCTACAGTAAAGATATGCAATTAAAAATATCCTTCAGTTGAAGAGAATAATCTTGGTGCATTAACTCAGTGATTAATTAAGGTAGATGAGATCTGTTTTTAACTATGCAGAGGGAATCATGGAGTTGAATTGACAGTAATAATGGAATTTACTTAATAATAAAGACCATTTTTGGATAAAAGAAATATAGTTTCTATTAATTCCAGCTAAAGGTGGCTAAAATAAGTTTTGCTGCTGACTCTGTCCACATCTGCACACTGCTTTGCTTCTTTGACCGGCACTTTTACTGCCTCTCCACATTGGGGGTATGTCGACCATCGTCCACTGTAGATAATACATTAACTATCCCTTTAAGAGATACATATGGTCATTTTCAGTTTATATCGCAGGCATATGTTAGACAGTACACTAAGTTAGAATGTGAGTGTCGTTCTTTGCTCCCAATCTATCAGCACAGAACAGTTCAAACTATGAGGCCCTTTGTCCAAACTCCTGGATCAGCCTGATTCACATATCATTAACACCACCTGACAGGACTTAAACACATCACAAACACACACTGTCAGCAAATTACCTGTACCGCCATGGTCATGCACAAACAGTACCACTCATACTCTTCTGTACACATACGAATACATTTACATGAATTTACATTCCTGAGAAGCTGTTATACAAACAAATCTGACCCAAACTGGCCACAGCTGCTTCTCCTGTGCCAGTTTCTGATACCAGCCAGGGCCTGTCCCCTTCCTGTGGGCCTCACCTCGGCTCCCGGTTCTTCCTCACTAGAGTGACGAATGTGTCTATCTCAGCAGCAGTGATATGTTTCTCCAACAGCTTCCGGTTGTTGTGGAGCAGAGCGGTTATTGTGTCTTCTGCCAGCACATCGTATCCTATCTGCTTCTGCATGAAGCGGAATTGTTTGGCTATGTATTCCTGTGAAGAGAGGGAAAGAAAGGGGTGTTTACTGCAAAGTACAGGCCTTGATATCAGCAACTGGAGTGGAGTTGTGTCCTATACCTGGTTCTTCCTGTAATCCTGTTGGGAATGGCGTAACACTCTGTAGCACAGCCGGCAAATATGTCTAAAAGGAGCATGGCGTTGGTCTCCGAGCTCCTCCAGCCGCAGCATGGGACCATCACCGCTGTCTGTGAAAGGGGCTTGGAGAAGTTTGAAAATCTGAAATGGAAATGAAGAAATTTAACGACCCAAAATGTAGTTAATCGAGAACTTAAAATCAGTCAACATTTACAGTCTCTAAGGACTAAGACGAACCTGTTTCAGGATGTTCTGCTCTCTCATGAGTTTCTGTCGTTCTCTGTTGGGTTTGTTAACCATGATCTCCAAAACATCCTGCCCACTGTTGGGGATGTCGACCACAAAGAAAACTAGATCTTCCAGGAGCTTTGTCACAAACCTGAAGAGGGTAAATATGAAAGTGTACAAGTCAAACACAAAAATGTAACATTATAGGACACATAGATATCAGGGTTTCTTTTCATTAGATATTTACTAATATATGCACAACAACAAAATAATTAATAATGTAGTATTTAAAGTCTGCAGTTGATACCTTCTTTCATTTTGTGTGATGGTGCCCTTTTCAAGCTTGCCAGCAATGGATGCCAACACTTTACTCGCATCATTGGCAAAGTCTAAATCACGCACTTCTGCTGGTGGCACTGGCACAATGGCAAAAGCCTCCTTGTCCTCTTTTACAGCTGATGTTCCAATCTGGAATAATCAACAGTTTTTATTAGTTCATTTGTTCAGAAAACCTGCCCTTTACTATATATTCTGACCTAGCAATCAGATACTCACCCGTAACATAACAGGCTTCTCCTCCTCTTTATCAATGGGATTGTTGGTGCTGTGAACCCATGTGTTTGTGCACAAGTGTCTTAGCCTCACATAGGAGCTCCTAGAAGTAAAAAAGGGACAAAAAGCGAAGGTATGGGACAAGAAGATTCACAGAATCATTAAGGAGGTTTATCTGGTTCAGACCAGGGCAAAAAAAAACAAACTGATGGATATTACACAGACCGTGTTGCTGCTGCGGGTTAGGGTTAGCTGCTACTGCCAGCCCTAACTTTCTTCATGTCTGTGACAGATTACTGTGAAAGTCACTGTCACACACCTTTTAATGGACATAATGAACTGACAAAGTACAGAGTAGGATACAAGCACAGCAGTTTTAACAGCTTTGTGTTTAACGTGTTAATCAGGGAAAATATCCACACCAACGTGAATACATGCTACTAAATGATTTGCAGAAATATATAAATGGATTTTATAGATGAATTATATGATCACTTCACAAACAGATTTCACAATCAGTAGATAGATTTAGTATAACTTTTAAAATCATGCTAGAGTCGCATATTTCTGATCATAAAATCCTGTGGTTGGTTCATATGCTTTGACATCATAAGCAAACTGAGTCTGTTTGGAACTGGACTAAGTCGCACCTTTTCAAGCTATCTCGGTCTAGTTGTTTGGTTCACACCAGAGTTTAATTAACAGCTTTCACACTAGCCCAAACAAACTAGCACCAACAGGACAAACAGGCCATGGTCCATTTTAACTGGACATATAGCAGTAGGTGTGAAAGCACCCATAACCACCCTAATGCCAACCTATAAGCCAGGCACACAAGATATCTCACAGTCTGACAGGACGATTGCCAAGAAATTTGATGAACACATTGATGTTCATTGGGGTATAAAAACTTCTGATGTTACTGATCCTGTGGCCTGTTCTCTAGCACCACACCCAAAACAAATGAATGTGCATAAACCTGAACGAGGAATGCAAGAGGATGAAAACTTACTAAAAACGTGCTACTAGAATTGAGTAGCAGCAGTATATGATTTGATTGAACTGATGATGATATACTTTGATGGGAACTTTCCGTTACACCCAGGGGCATTTGTTGCATGTCATACCCTCTTTCTCTTCCTCGTGTGTGTACGTCTACTGTGACCTGTCTAATAAAGACAAAATGTCACATTGGCACCTGACTTTGTTAAAATCTCCAGTGAGATGACAATATTTGTTTAGAGTCTAGCTGCTGGTCTTCAAACAGTAACACCAAAGTTACGGATGTCTCTGTATCTGTGCTCACCTGCGTGTGTGCATCTCAAAACTCGGCAAGCCTTGACAGGATGGACTGTATTTAAAGAGCACCACTGAGATGCATAGTAAGAGTGATGACATGACATGACATGACATGATGATGTCTATCTGTCTCCACCTAGTGGTTTAAACAGACGACCAGTACAGAACTCCTTAACCTTCGCTTGGTATTTTAAATACTATAACTAGAACATGATGAAAATTTCATTTACATACATGAGGGGGACAGAATATGAAACACCAACAACTCCAACACTCCACCATCACTTCCTACAGCCTCATAACTAATCTAAAACGATCATAAATCAACAACTCGCTGGCACAGAGCCAACCAAAAATGATTTTAAAAAAGATTATGAGCAACATATAGATAGTATTCATTGCACATTGCATTGGACAGGTGCATCCAATAAAGTAACAAGTCATATAAATATTCTTGCCACTCAGAAGCAACAAGTGAACAATATACTGTATGTAAACAAACTTCAATGGCAGGGAAGAGACTGCTTACAGTCTGTGTGACACAACAGATAAGCCAGTAGTGACCTGTTCAGTATCGTCTCTCCTCCATTAAGCACTAAACCTTTACACATAGTAAAGTCTGACCCAACTACGTCTTTCATGCTTGCTGCACGTGTGTAAGAGTTGGTGTGGGTGTGTGTGTGTGTGTGCTTGTTAGGCCTTCAGCATAGACAGCAGACCATAGTCATGTTCTTGGCAGGCGTTACGTAAACGCCTACTGCAGCTAACAGGCTTACCTTTGTGTACCGGTTCTGTCAGGCATTAATTACTCCTCTGGCTAAAGTTTGAGCGACAGGGTTATTTCAGGTAAGAGTGGGAGGTGCCAGCAGTAGTAGCCTGCAGCATGCAGCCACACACCTGACGATGTGACACAATGGAGGCTTTGACACAAGGCAGAGAGCCAGTGTTTTTATCTGATGTGCAGTGACAAGGACACATGCACTATTGTAATTTTAGAGCTATACAATCACACTCACACAATAATGTCAACAAGAATAAAGGAACAAAACAGAGTCTGATTACAGACATACAGTCAACCTAAAAATAGTGAAGAGTTTTTTTTTGTTTTTTTTTTTTAAGTCTATGACATATCACATAATTCGTCAGTACTGTTTCAGTGTGGCTCATTTTGAACTAGCCTGAAGTAAAGAGAAGATTTTCTGATAAAATTTTTATCTGCCAGATGATTTTTGAGGTTTGTGTGGAAAGGAAGTGCAGTAATTATTTATACAGCATCGAGTTTGTGGTTTTAGCTCGACACATAGTAACCCTGTATTTGAATTGGTGTGCATAAACAATGACATTACAATGTCATAACCATGTCATGGCACCTGTCATGAACACAAACAAGTCTTTATGAATAATTGACTGTTGTCACTGAGTGTCATTTGGTCAATTCTGTCAGTTTTAATTCAAAGTTGACACTGTTTGGGAACCCTAACTTTGCAATAAAAATGACATATTGACCAAATGACATTTGATGACAACAGTAGGAGTGTCACAATTTCAATATTAAATCGAAAATCAATTGAAATAAGCTTCCAATAGCAATAACAGAAATCCATGACAGAATTGCAGATTCTCCCAGGATTTTATTTCTCTTCCACCTACTTGTGGTGTTCGGAGGAAAAGAAGACTTCAAGAATGATACAGCATAGCTTACCGGCCATTACATCACACTTTAGAAGAAGAATTTGAAAATGGAAGCTATAGCTGTCAGGGCATAAAACCAACGATCTGTTGATCTTTACAAACCAAAACTTGATAGTCTAACAATAGCATAGCTGTCAGTGAAAAAAAAAAAAAGCTTACACTGAAAAATCTAATCAAACCATGACCTTAAAGTCAAATTGAATCATGGATTTGCAGAATCATGACATACCTAGACAACAGTCATAAACATTAATAAAGACCCCTTCGTGTTTGTGACAGGTGTCATGCCATGGTTATGATACGGTCATGTCAGTCTGAGGGCACGGTCACACATGCACAAATTTGCACCTTCGCTTCAGTTTGAGTTAAACTTGTTTTCCTCAAACAAGAGCAAAAATGTATGTGGCATTTGCCTCAGCAGGCGATGGTCACTCCCCTGTATTTGCAAACGTGTGACTGCAGCTTCATGCACAGTCCTTTAAATAAAGCGCTGCTCAAGTGTCTTACATGGCATTTTGAAATGTAGTTTTTTCCCCTCGTGCCCACTATCGATGCCTACTCCCATCCTGATTACAATGGTTTCCTGTTTCAGGACATGGAGGGACTTTCCTTGCTGTCCTTGCCTACCAGTGCATTGAAATTCACAAAGACACACACACACACACACACACACACACACACACACACACACACACACACACACACACACACACATTTCACTGATCATTAGACTTTCCACTTTAGTAGCATGATGTCTTGATATCTGATTATGGTATCTGTTTATCAATAATAAACAATATTGAAGTGACTATGACACTAAGTCACTCAGTGACTTCACAGAAGAGCAGGCAACAATCTCTTATTTGAATGTCAAGTCAATAAGTGACCAGAACAAACAGCTGGTAACCCAAACATAATGACAGGGTCCTTGTCCATAGTAACAAAAACAAATGAAACCTCATTACCTCAGAAACTGCCTTCTTAGTAATGTTCCAAATTCCCCTTCGTCTCTACACATGAGTCAAATGTTAACAAGTCACTGTTTGAGTCGTTGTAGTCTTGACATCACTGTGGTCTTTTTGATTGACAACATTGTTTTGCGGTGTTGAGACATTTGTCATTCTACCCATCTCCCCCAGTATTTTCCAACATCCCTGATGTTATTTTTTCTTTTACTGGGCAGAAACATGTTTCCCCCTGAGGCGTCTCTGACATTATCTGTGATATCTGAGTATCATGTCTTCTTTACTTCTTTACTTCTTAACAGTTTCAGGCATGTTTGTACACAGATGGCGTATCAGACATCCTTTAGCATTTTTCCATACACAAACTTTTTACACACACACTTTTTACTCTGTAGTCGTGTGTAGTGGGAAAATTATATGCTGAACTGGTCACTACTGTTCCTCTAAATCACTTCTCATGTATTGTCAGGCACTAACTGGTTACTTGTCCTTGAACACACAGCTGTTCTCCCTTTGGAAGAACAACTTCTGATAACACAATCACATCCTGACCCTCCCAATAAGCACTTCAGGTCCATCCTGACCCAACCTCCTTCGCCTCCTAACCGTATAAGACAGATTTACATTCTTGACTCATCATCAGTTCCTTTTACACTCCGTGTGACTGTGTACTGATCCTTTGCAAAGCTCTATTAAAACACAACAAAGACAATCTTGGTCTGCGTACCTGTTTTCATTTTCAGATTTTCCACCACGTGTCACACATTTGTTATCACATTTGTATCCTTATATTTCCTTAATCCCTGTTGAACTCTGGGACATTTTGGTGTTATGGAAATTTCAGCAAATCTAGGCACTCCAGAAAAAGTGTAAATATATGTTTGGTGTAGGGGAGACTTCCCATGGAAGCTCCAGACAGTTTTAGGGGAGGCACAGTGAATGGAAGTGAAAAAATATTACACTAGTTATTACATTAGTAGCTAAATGTGTGTGATTTGTTTAAAGAGATAGTCCAGATATACTGTAGTTTTGATGAATTTTACTTTAGTTTTTCCAACTATCCCATTGTCAGAAACTAATAAATGACATTTTTACATATTTGGTGTAGTCAGGGTGCCTTTTCCAAGCTTTATTTGAGGAGAGGACCACAGTCTCAAATTCTAAAAACTCCTTCTGTATATCATACCTGGGCACCATGGAGTCCCCGCCTCTCAGTGTGGTAGGGTCCAGCTCAAAGATGGAGGAGATGTCCATGCCGTCGGGAACAGGCACCAAAGTGTACATGATCTTCTCCTGTGGAGCTCGCAGACGACCTCGTAAAGCCTCATTATCGGCATCCAGCTGGAGTGAGAAATTGTGCAGTGAGAGGGAGCAAATCACTGGCTAAAAACTACAGTGAATTTTTATAAAATATGTATGATAAAATTCGCTTTGGATCCTCAGTCATGACGGGGCCAAGGAATATGCATGTTTTCACTTTAATCCACTAGTTACTACTAGGATAATTTCACAGATTAGCTCTCACTTTTACATGATATAAGAGATTTATCTGTCATTATACAAAAGGGTTGTACAGCAAGATTATAAACAGTAGACTGGTTGAAGAGATAAAACATTTAAAAAAAAACTAAATCAAACTATTCTACATGGAGGACTACAGTAGTGCAACAATTATTATCATTATTATTCAGTCATCACTTAAGATTGTTGGACCTTGTTGGCACATAGTTGAGACCTTCAGGTACACACAACAGCACTGTTAGGATCAGTATTGTTTGTACAACACTGACACCTAATGGTGATTTTCAGTGAAACACACATCAGCTGAGGTAATGGCACAGTGACACCCTGTGGTAATCTACTGCAACTAAAGTGAGACCACATAAAACCCAGACAAAAAGGTTTATTGTTGATTAAGGGTGCTGAAAAAGAAATTGAACAGCAAAGCAGCAAAGGCAGTATGACGCATGTGCCAATATGACAATTATTTTTGTGCTAGGATGCTGCAGACAAGTAACGATTAAATGACAGTACCTGGAAATTAAAAGGTGTAAAGTCCACCACCTAGAGCAGAGAGCAAAGATCCAGCAGAGAATTGAACAGATTAGATCAATAATAGAGGGGCAACCAGCGTGACGTTGCTATGCACTCAGAGGAGGCAAGATGAAGTCTTACCGAGGACCGCTGCTCAGCACTCTCCTCCTCAAAGTCTGGATTCACCTAGGAAACACACCGCATGTCAAATATCTCAGCATCACTCATTTCAAATTGTGGTCACCATACCATGCATCAGTTTACCTGTCTCTAGACCAAGCACGAGTACACAGCTGATTGAAACTTAATCTAACAATGTGAAATATACGTGTGAAAGGCAGTGGGTACAGAATTAAAGCAGTGTGAGATACAATGAAGTTGACACAGACCTCACCCATCTCCGCAGCCAAATAACACCCTGTGGCCAAGTGTTTAAATCTGAACAGGCTGTTCCAGTAGCCTGCACCTCCCCGACATGGGTCATGATGGACCACCTGGTGACGTGGAAAAGAGGACATGATGTGAAAATTGTAATAAGCTGCATTATTTCAGTTATGTTTGTCACTAGATAACTAAATGTCTAGCCTTAGAAGCACAGTGACACAGTAAGCGAGCTTCTTTGGAGAACATGTTGTGCTAACCTCAACTTCCCACAGTGCTTTGCTGCTAGTGGCAGAAGTGGCAGACTGCCGCCCGGTCGTTCTAAGGAAAACGTACTGCTTCTTCCTGTGGTCGTCACATGTGAGGAACTTCTCCTGCTCTGCATGGAACAACCGGACTACATCACCCTACGAATACATACACACACACATACAAACACACAAGTACATACAAAAAGTTAAGTGATAAAAAAGTATAAATATTCACATGTATTTAAATATTTTATTGTATTTTTTATTTTATTTTCATCACATTTTATTTATCTCATATACTGTGTTTTAGTTTTTTTCCAAGTTTAATGCATTTTAACATGCGTGCTTTGTTGCAGGTAAATGAATTTATGAAAAGTGATGTCTAAGTTGATGCCTTGAAAACATGTGAGTGTACCTACCCCTTTGAGTATTGTTTCCTTGTTGTCACTCCATTTCATAAACAGAACAACTTTCCAACTCGTGTTGCAATTTACTGAATTAACCTGAGAGTCAGAGGAGAGAAGTGTGTGAACAAACCAGAGACATTTACAGGTTGAGACATGTAAGTTCACCAGCAATTCTTGATATTATTGTACAAAGCGGACTTTTAGACATTTAAAACTTTCATATTCAACTTTAATGAAGAAAATGTGGAACATGTCTTGTTTCTTATTTACTCTGTACGGCTCTGTAAGACAACAAATGTTCATGTACCTCATTGCATCCTGGGTTGTCAACTAGCTGGTGGCTGCTGGCATGTAGAGGCTGTCCTGCATTCACAGGGTTAAGGACCACTTTATCTCCAATCACCACCTGCAGGGGAAAAACAAACACACAGAACACACTGCATACTCAGAAAGTAATACCACAGCGCAATATCGACTAGAAAGTAAGTGTTTTTTTTAATTAAGATCTTTAAAGACAGACTCGTTGAGTGAAGGGCAATAGAAGACAAGATGAAATATTGCTACTCTGAGGGCCACTGTGTGGGAGTGAGCACTCCATTAAAATTCAAAACCATAAGTATGTCACATCCCAAGGTATCAGCCATCTTTCTTCAACACTACAATTCCCTTTATTCTCTCTGTGATACACGTACAGCAGGTATGGGAGATCTGGTTACACTGGATCCAGACAAACACTAGGGGGGAGTCATGGACCATACTGTGTGTGAAAGGACTGGATCAGACAGAGAATCACTGAGGTGTAGCCGCAACCAGGACCTAACCACAAAGGAATGTGTGCAGGAAAGAGCACCAAGCATCAATAAATAAGTTTTGGTCTAATCATCAGTCACTTATTTGTTTGCTCACACCACTTAGTGCTCACTCTTCAAGATTAAGTGTGCAAAATATCCACAGTGTGCTGCCAAGCAACTGAAAACAAAATCCTTTCATGTGAAAAAGAGGTTTTAAAATAAACACATAGCTCTTATACTGGCTTTATGTTTGTTTCAGTCCAGTGACCTGATCAATTAATGTGCATGTGAGCAAACGATAACTTTTGAGTATTCTGTATTATTCCATCTAAGGAAAATGTACGTTTGGACCTCATAAAGAAACTTTTATGTTTTAGTTTATATTTTAGTTTAGTTTATTAAAATTATTTATTACAGGGACCATGTCCAAAATCCATTAATCTAAAGAAAGAAAAAAAGATGGTTTGTGATTTAGCTACATGATAATTTCCCTCTTGTCATATATCCCCTTTTTCCACTGCCCTTGTCCAAGACTCTGGCCTCAAAACTGTCTGTACTCAGCCCCTGTGCGTTTCCTGACGTAATTCCCCAAGGGGATTACAAAGTGTAACTTAATTAGCCAATTAGCCATCTTAACTCTATCAACTTCCATCAGCCACTAGCAAAAACTGCAGCATGATCAACCACGGTTCAAGTGTCTATGGCTCCATATCTTACATACTTAAAAGACCACTCTACTAATTCAGGATTGTGTTCATTGTATAGCATTGTTGGGCTTACAATGGAGAGTTGTTTTTTTTTAAAGATAAAAGTATAAAATCAATAGAGCAGAACCACAGATCATCTTTCTTGTTCTATCCATCCATCCATCTTCAACCGCTTATCCAAAATCAGGTCGTGGGGGTAATAGATCCAGCTCTTCTTACTCTACTCCTTCAAAACCCGGTGCCTACATTACCCACAATGCAAGCAGACCACTGACAATTCAATCAGAGGTCCGGGTGTGTTATGCCAGTAGTGGCTAATGTCATCTCAAGCTGCAAGCTTCAAGCAAAGATGAGGTGCGGGCTACATTATCTGATCTCGACATCAGAAACAGGTTTGCCTCCTTTGTTCGGTTATCACAGAAATTTTTTTTTTTTAAGTTCCATTTCTACATGTAGTTACAACTTAGAGGTTTTGTGGCTTCTAACTCTGTCTGTTCCCATTTTGCCCTCCAACTCTGCTAGACATAATTTTAAATGTAAAGTTGACACAAAACAAATTAAAGGCAGAATTTCTATATTATTAAACACACATCACGTGAGCAGTCTGGATTCTCTCCAAAACAAATGGAAAACAGACCCAGATGAAACAATTCCAGAAGCAATCTGGCAAAAAATTATACAGAGATTTTACTCCTCCTCAATATGCTGTAGGCACACTGTGGTTTAGTTTAAAATAGTGCATCTTCTTCACTGGACCAAAGACAGGTTATCTAAGATTAAGACGAATATCGACCCTACATGTGATCGATGCAAGAAACTTTCTGCCACATTGCCACACATGTTTTGGTTGTGTCCCAAACTGTACAATTTTTGGCAATCTAAGTTTGAGACATTTTCTAGAATATGTGGAAAAACAATGTACCTGTACCTACTGATTTTATTGTTTGGCGTGGCTCCTCTCCCTGGGTGATTTATAAATATGATGGCCTTTTATAGAGATTAAAAAAACTACACAATCACAAATGTGGACTTCATCTTGCTGCCTTAGGTATCCAATATTATTTAGGCAACTGATCCATCATTCTGCAAGAACTATTGTGGTGCTAAAATATCATTGGGGGATTTCTGTAACTAAAGTGAATGTAAGGTTTATATAACCAATAATGTTTGGAGGGAGTGATTAATATTCTCTTTCAGTTTGCCTTGTTGGGCAGGTAATAAAAATGCTGCTCAAACTCAGGCATCCCAAAATGCACTTCTTAGTTATGTCCAAAAGAAAATGCATAATATTTGTTGACATTGATGATAAATTTTATCGTATCCAGCTACCCAAAAACAAGTCACAAACTAGACTTTTAAAGACGGATAACAATCAGTTTATCAGCAGTTTCAGGGTTTTCAGGGTAACCATTTTGACAATAACACAGCAGTTACCACTGACTAATGTGTAATTAAGGTTCAGTTTCATTCAGGTCAGACAGAGACGTTAATTAGTATTATTGTTAGTAACTGTTTTTACCCTACTAGTTCATGGGTGCCTGAAATAGTGCCTGAATATTGTGTTCTCTCTTTAATTCATTGTCTTACAAAAACAACCTTGACGTGAGTCCATGTGACTTCTGTTTTTCAAACCTCATGATAAGTAATGTAGCATAATTAAGCTGAATCCCACACCCCACTCTACCCACACTGTCTCCCAGGGACCGCAGCTTATAGAAGGGCTGGATGTAGAACCAGGATCCCTCATTCCCCGCTGAGTCAAGAGTCACTCTCATGGCATTCTTCTCCAACAATGCAGGTAGGCGCTTGTTCACTGTCAGGTATTTATTGCTTTTCAAGTGCAGCAACTGTTGGCATAACAAAAAACAGTGTTACGTGGTTGCAGGACACATGGCTACTATCAATGACATAATGCACAGAGTGGAAAGACAGAAGCTGGAACACAGATGGTAATATATGTCAAAGTCTGGCACAGCCGCACCCAAGGGAACACTTCAAAATATGAATCTCCGGAACTGTTTGGTGTCTTTATTTATTCTTGAAATCATTTAAGTACTTGAAATCTCTTATCCTTAAATGTTTCTCATGACCTCTGTTCCCAGGCATGTCAAAAATAATCTATTACCCACTAGACTGGAATCATATAAGCTCTGCATATTTTGGGGGCCCACAGCCGACTTAACTAAATGCCAAACTTAATCCTACAAAATGATGTATGGTCTAAGAACCAGCGACTTTGCAGAGTAGACCCGATGACACTTGATATGCAAATCTCCAAGTGCACTTCCTTAAACAATTCCTATTCCTTCCTATTAAACAATATACTCTACGTAACAACGTTAGACTACCCTTATAAGGACATTTTCTGAAATCTATGTTTGAAATTATTTCCTTTGGCAAACCAGGAGCCAGACGGTCCACACTTTCACTCTTTACACCTGGTATTAAAATGGGATCTGTATCCAGATAATTTACTGGGATCATAAAAACTGGATCTTGCCTTTGTGTTTACGTCTACTGCTTTTGATGTATTCTCGTTATCTTTATTGAAATGGTACCTCTGTCCCCCAGAGCAAAACCTGTGCGTTGTTAATTTAGGTGGTAGAACGTTTACAAATGCACACACATCCAAATGTGATAAATACCACGTGCTTTGCAGAAGTACCAGTCAAAAAAGTATACCATGTGACATGTCAGACGTTGAAGAAGGGCTTGTGCCCAAAACACTGCATGTATATTGTCAAACATTCATGGGAACATTATCTAGTGTGTGGACTATTTTTGCCTTTTTCGTCTAATTTGAGGTGGCGGCGGCAAATCAGCCCCAGACTCTGTTTAAATATCACTGACTTTTGTGAGTTGTTGAGTTAGGAGAAACTTTACAAACTTTGTGAAATGAAGTCTACAACATATTCATACTTATTTGTCTCCTCTTGTAAATTTGACAAATGTTATACAATAAATTATTCCTTTCTTTGTATCTGAAATGTCAGTTGGTCCCGGTGTGTTGCAGTGCCGGTGTGTAGGGTATGCTGTGACTACATTATGCCTTGTTAACAGCAAATAAGTTGCACAGAAGAATGCAGCAAACAGTTATTTCTTACTGTATATCATTCATTTCCAACTCATGTATTGCTTTCATTTATCACAGAGTTCTGTTGAATAACGCATCTTTTGGCACTTTTGCTGCAAAGAACACATAATATTAGCAGAGGCATGTCTCTTTCAGCCTTCTCACTTGCTTGCACTCTAAATCTGAAGAATCTATATTTTATGTTGCTAAAAACTATCTGCATCCTTGTTATGATACCAACATGTTGTACAGATTGCATTTACACGAACACAAAGCGACCCAAACTACTTCCAGCTGTGATCGAGCAGATCTGATCACATTCTGATCATGACACATTTACACCTCGCATTAACACGTTATTCCTAATCTGGACAAAGATCACATTTTAATACCAGGTGTAAATCAGGTGTTTGTGATTACAATGACAGTAACTTGGACATCCTACACAGAATGTGCTATCTTTGTTGTGTACATCATAGAGCAGGAATGCATGACCATTCATGGTTTCAGATGATTTCACACCTGTGTGCAAACCATCCCTGGGCAACGGGCAACACAAGATAAGACATTACTGCCGACAACTTTACAGCACACCTTTGTGCTGCGGCAATTATTTAAAACTCCCTTCTGATTAAAACGGAATTATAGTCAACATTATCAAGCACACAGTGTCTGCACATGGTGCTGCAGTTCTATTAACCAAAGCACCTTATCTCATAGGTTCCTGAACGCACCTGAATGACATTTCCATACTGGATGACTGTTCCCAGCAGCTTTCGATTTTCAGACTCATTTTGCTTCTTCTCCAGGTCAGCAGCGTGCTACAACACAAAGCAGAGAGTGGAGATGATCAAGGAAACATTAAATTATCAGAGAGAAGTTTTCAGAAAAAAATAAATTTCTGAAAAAAATGATGCTACCTTCACATTCCCCTTGGATACAAGACTGTAGCTTTATGTTACTAATACAGTAATAATGAGATTTTCAAAGTGGGAGGTGGGCCTCATTAGGGGGGCTCCATACTGTTTCAAGGGAGGTCAGTGAAAGGACGTGAGAAATATTACATAAGTTATTACAAGGAGATCACATAGAATCATCTAAATGTGTGTGATCTGGTTTAAGATAGTTCAGAGACACAATATTCTGGAATTTTACTGTTTTTCCCACTCTCCCAGAGTCAGAAACTAATTGATACCTGTTGACAGACGTTTTATATATTTGCTTTAGCCTGAAGTTATGTAAAACAGCAATATTTGGCTATCTGGCCTCAATTGTTGACTGTCTATGGGATCAAATAACATAATCATGATCCCACAGACATCCAGGAATTGAATGAAACTAAGCAAGTAAACTAGTCTTTTGCCAACCTCTGTCTGAGGGGAGGCCCACAGCCTCAGACTTTGAAAACCCCTGCACTAATTCATTGTTTCCACCATGACAAACGTCAAAGATTAAACAAAATTTTGTGAAGAGGACACGTACATGGAGTTTGTTGAGGAGGACTGTGTCAGTGGTGCTGTTGCCTCCAGGTTTTGCAGCCTTCCAGAACTGTTTCTGTGCAGAGTATCTGTTCATAGGACACAGTCTGAAAAGGCAGTCTGAAGAAGAGAGAAGACAAGAAGAGAAAGATACAGAGCCAGACTTCATCGTTTAGCTTTTGTCAATAAACATCAGACTGCCTGACCTCATCTACAACAGGTGCAACTCAAAACACAATAGCAACATTTTGGGAAATTGGTCCACTGGTAATACCAGTAATGGCAAAATAGACACTAAAATCATCAGGTTTATGTTTGCAGTACTTTAGCACTCCACATTAACACTTTGGCATTCACTGTGTTATCAGCAATAGCAGGACACTTGTTTCATCTCAAGTGGAACAAAAGGAGAGCTTGTGTAACAATGAGGCTAAATGGAGTGGAAATCTAAATTATATGTGACTCAGTTTGGCAGTTCAGGGTAGAAAGCAGTGGATCCTGCACAAATTGTGGTAAAAAAAAAAAAAAAAGACTAGGGTAAATCCTAACTTGTTAGAACATGTAGAACTGTATAATCCAGAGCTTGCTTTAAAATACAAAAACTATTTGACCCTCGACTCCATCTGCACAAATGGATCTGGGCCGTCTTCTCCTGAGGTTCTACAGTACAAGGTCATGTCAACATGTTTGTATGGCACTTTGGCCAACTCATGCTGTGTGGTAAGAAATAAATCTGAATTGACCTTTGGATCATTTTTAACATCAGAAGTAGGGACTTGAGGGATTTTGCCCTTCTAGCAGAGGCTCTTAAGGATGACAGTGTTGGTCAACCTGTATTGACTTGGATATGCAGTAAATAAAACCAGATGTTTGTGGAAACAAATTCCCTTCCTTCTACCTTCACAAAATTGCATTTGTGCACAAGAAATATCAAAGTGTAAAGAAAACTTACTGACCATATTCATACTGCCCACAGGACAAACACTACCTACATACCTACAATATAGCATCTTCATATGATGTGAACACAGGCCATGATACGGTGCAGATCTGTTGATGAGGCCATCAACGGGCACCATGGCAGGTTAATCGACCAGACAGAGCAGGTGATGGCTCTTTGGCATCTCAACAACACCAACAAAATTTTGTGCTGGAAAAGCCACTGGGTCACTCTATTTGCACTGTTGACACTTTCAGACATCCCACCCACACTCAGTCTAAACTTCCTGCCAAAACTTCACACCTCATCTCACACATGCACAATTTAACAATGGAGACTCAGTCAAGACATTTAGTCCTCCTAGATTACTTCTTCAGCTGTCCAGCAGTAATATACAGTTCAAAACAAACACTGATCTGCCAGAGAGAGTGAAATATGCAAATTTGTCCTTGTTTTTAGCTCTGCATCCTCTATCTCAACTTGCAAAAAACCATGTAGTTCTATTAAAAAATGAGAGCACAGGATATGAAACTGTTAAAAAACATACACACACAGTAGAAGTGTATGCTAACTGGTACAGGGGACCTATTGAGCTATAACCAGGGTAAAAATAGCTACTCTGACATCCATCAGAAATTGGGCCAACACAAGAGTCTCCAGAGATTAGCCATGATGGGGCATGGGGTGGAGCAGACAAGGCCAAGGACCAATGAAGAAAATAGGGCACTGGGAGAGCATCTGTCTGCCAGGGATGAGCAATTAGGGTTTAGCAGAAAGGAAGAAAACAAATGGGTAAGTGCAGTATGTGGATTTCATGTGCAGGGAGGTATTTACCAGGGAGCAGGTTTACAGCACACAATTTATAAGTGATGACTGAATATGTACGTTAATTAAGGTTTTTGTTAAATTATGGACAAAAACACACCCAGTATAGGAAAGTGAAATTAACACATTTAGGTCTCAAACTTGAAGCTCCTGTGCTTAAATTTTAAATCAACACTACTGTGCAGTTCTGTCCTCTGCATTGATCTATTTTTGCTGTACTGTAGGTAGTCTATAATATTTAATTTGGTTTAAACAGCTAGACGAACTTCACAAGGAGTTAAATTCCAATCTTCCTCTGACACCAAACTGTAGACATCCTGGAACACAATTACAGTTCAATGGTAATGATTTTCACTTGCCAAGTTCAGAAATCTACTTGCCCTAGGTAAAGTTTTATTTGCACCCATATTGTTTTATTTATCAGCGGTTATCAAATAATGTCTACAACAAGTAATGTCAGTGTGGTAGTGCGTATCCAGGTCAGTTCTGTTCTTCTGTTGAAGAGCAGTCACACAGGAATACGCAGTGAGTGGTTGTGAAATGCTCGCCTCTTTGTCTTTATCTGCTGCCATTGTCTTGCACTGCACATGTATAACTCTTAATAGAGTAGAGGGTTTGTAAATTGCACACAGATGACTTGTCTTGCAGGTTTTCGTTCTTGATGCACACCTAGCTGAAATGATGGCTTGACATTTTGAAAACACCTAAACTGTCATTAAGTGTCATTATGACTTTTGTCTTAACAGGAAAATCATAGGCGGCTCTAATTTCTTTAATGATGGCCCCATTCCGCTGAAGTACCAGGAAGCAATACCAGTCAGTCCAGACATGCACAACAGCAGTTCACACCTAAATGGAATGTAGCCTTCATTAATGTAGCTCTGCTTGTGAAGCCAAATTATCTGTTGTGAAAAGTGTCTATCATGTCTAAATACATGTTAATCCCCATGCACGACACTATCAATCTCAAAACAGGCCATATTGGAGCAGTGGTAGCTCAGTCTGTAAGTACTTGGCTTGGGAACAAGAGGGTCACCAGCTCAAGTCCCACATAGACCAAAGTACAGAGTGTGGACTGGTAGCTGGAGATGCCCCTGAGCAAGGCACCGAACTCTTAACTGCTCTGGGTGCCTGACTATATATATATGTATGTGTGCAGCCCCCTCACTCTGACATCTCTCCGATGCATGTCTATTGGTGTATGTGTGTGTGTATTTCAGGCCTGTGTATGTGTTTACAACAGAGTGAAAAATGTAATTTCCCCTGAGGGATTAATAAAGTATGCCGCCTTCTTCCATACGTTGTTCTGCACATGTAATACTGCATTCCAATCAAAGTTAGAAGTCTGAATTTCTGATTTGAAATTTCCAACTTCTGACCTCCTAGCAATCCAGGTGCATGACACCAAAGGTAAACACATACATGACCGACCATGACAAGTTTTTTTGTTAAGTGTACACACAATTGAACTCTCAGCAGTGCAACCTCCTTGTAAGCATAAATGAAACAGAAGAGGAAACTGTAACCATAACACTGTCACCATATTTTGACATTAATTTACATACAAACGTTTTACATTCAAAATTTCCGTTTCACAATGTTATAATATGTATTATTTTAATTAATATATGTTGCCTTCTACTGTAGTTGATGGTTTAGTGTACTTCCATGGGTGCTGGCATTGATGTGTGACGTCAGACTACTGCTTCTTCATGAAGTTGGAGTAGATGGGCTTGCTCCGTCTTTGAGTGGCATTCCATTGTACATTTTCTAGTAGGAGGTTGGAAATTTTTGTGCTCAAAGTTGTCTGGAATGCAGTTAAATACCGCCAATCCCCTGCTCTTCCACTGATCACAACCATTCGGTCAGTAAACTACAGCAGTCAGCAGCTATAGTGGCTGACTGAAACAGGACAGACTCTCAGTGATCTCATTTACTGTATATATACAATAACATAACAGTCACAGCACTCCTCCAACGCTCACAAAATACAGTTAATACATATACAGTCTGATACGTAAATTAGACTGAAAGTGCACATCCTAACATAGTATCTCTGTAATTTTATATTTACAAATTTCTGAACCAGTGCAACATTTGAAAGAACATGAAGCAGGGAAGTAACGATTAATCAGTTAGATACCAGTCAATTAATCAAAAAATTATTGAAATTACAATATGGCCACGGGCAATATCCACATAGCATAACCACAATGAAATTGCAATTTTGTGAAAAAGGAAGAATGTGTGAGGAAATAGCATTAAAATGAAGTACTATAGCGCTGCAGAGATGCCCTGCCCTACAAGTTTTGTTCTCCAGATGAAAGAAAACATGTTTGTTTGATACAGACCCCAACAAATATCACTTCATCACAATGTTAATAGTTTTTTTTTCAGTCAAAATGAAAATTGTAATGCAAAAATGATCATTTCCACTAAATGTATTGCATATCACAATTTGAATTTCAGTCAAATATTTGCCATATGAGTTTTGTTTTGTTTTTTTCGGATTTGAGCACACAGAGATACAAAGGTCTACAGCATGCACAATTCACTTGATCTCACTAACCTTTTTGTGCATGCATAAAAAACAAGGTAAATTAATTGCCAACAAGCCAATCAACATGCAATCAACCTGTATTTGAGTACACACACACACACACACACACACACACACACAGACACACACACACACACACACACACACACACACACTTCATTTCATGTATCAGCCACAAGAGAGAAAGTAGTATGCGGTTACAGCACCCTGCAATACAGACTTTTTTAAATAGCTTAAGTGGGCTATTAATACTCAACAGGGATGTTAGGATTTAGTCCTGGTACACTTTGCTTCTATTTAACAATGGCCTTAATAAGAGAGGTGAAGAGAGGTGAGTTTGTACACTGTGGAAGGGTTAAACATATCCTCACAATACCTTTCATTTTTCCTCAGTGCAGCGTTTCTTTTTTCTGGGAAGTTTGCCCTCATTCCAACTAAAAGTCAAAAGATAGATGGAGTTGGATGGCTTACAGATGGTAAAGCCCCTGAAGCAAACTGTCACATTGGGCTACATTCAGTAAATACAACTGACTTGACTATAAAAGTTTCAGTATTGAATAGGTCTGCACAATTAATTGAAATATCAGCAAAACTGCAGTTTGACCAAATGCAATATCCAAATCACAGAAGCTCAAATTTCTTGTTAAAAGGAAAATGTGAGACAAGACAACATTACAGTGAATCACTGTAGTGTTGCAGAGATATCATGGCAGACAAATGTGGTTCTCCAGATGTAGAAAAACATGTTTGTTTAGTACAGACCCCAACAAATGTTACATCAATATAATTGTAATAGTTTTTTTAGTGAAAATGAAACTTGTGATACAAACAATCATTCTCACTAATTGTGAATCAGCAATTGCAATATCTGTCAAAATAACCACAATATGATTTTTATTACCATATGACACAGCCCTTAAGCCAGTTTAACTGCAACTTACATATTAAGCTTTTTATAGCACATTTTCTAAGTGTGATATAAAAAGTAATGGGTGCTTTTGAATAAAAGTAGAATAAAAGTTGGTTTTCAAAATAATAAAAATTAATGGTACCACATGTTGTTCTGTTTCTAATTATTTGCATTTCTGACATGGTCCACTTGTGTAACTTAAGAGTATCAATAACACATTTAGTTTAGGGAGGATTATTTCGTTGTTATGGTTGTTCTGCAGTTTGAGGCAAGAGATTTGAATAAGATTTGAATAGCTCAGTTAGAAGCAGACAAGTGAAGGTGTTTCTTTGCATCCCGGAATAAAAAGGCAGTGCCTTGTTTTAAACGCATAACACACTGTTACCAATCTGCTGATCACCAAATCAGCAGAACAGAACTCTTCTTAGTCCAGAAAAGTGGCATATGGAGCTTCTGAATGCACAGGAGCCCTGCAGCTGGCAGGAAAATAGGTTGTACTTGTACTTTTAGTCAATCAGTTGTGAAAGAGAATATATGATATGGTCATTCTGGGCATTCATTAGCAACGCTTCTATAAACTGAGTTAAGAAAACAAATCTATCTTATGTGAAGGGAGACTTCTACAGTGAAGTGATAAAATCAGACAGCTGTTTTTAAAGCAACACAGGGCAACTAACAAGAGGGTCATGAGACCAAATCATCTGTGCTTGAAAATGAGCAACAGGTGCATCAATCAAAAACTGATGAATTATTTTAAATGTCTATCAGAGAGCAATCTCAAAAATCTTGACAACCAGTCAACTCACTTGTTCAGGTCCAACACAAAAAATAATGATTTGAATTACAGCTAACATGCCCCTTTCTCAATGGTTCTCATCAGGATGCCATGATTAAAGCTCATAGCTAAGAGCATCTCACTGAGAACAATCCACTGTCGGTTGAGACCATCTTTCAAGTGGCACAGATGTCTTCCAATAAGTGCATACGAAAATTACACTCTTTCATGAATTCTAAAATGACCAATCTTTGCAGTTATGGTGACAATTAATAAAAGGTAAAGACACTAATTGGTGAAGTTTTGAAAGTAACACTGCTGCACAGAACTATATCTTCATTCTGCATTTGATTTAATTTGTTGGCTCAGTAATTATTAGAGATGCACAATAGACATTGTTGCTGATAAATTATCAGCTGATATTGGTCTATGGAGCTATATCTGTATTGGCATATATTAGCCGATAAATATTGGCTTTACTAACATTTCACTTGACACATTATGTCAAAACGTTTTATTTGAATTCTTTTGCAAATGCTCTATAAAAAAAAGTTTAAAAACAAGTAAATTTGTGAACTTTTTTTGATGAATATTTCTAGAGAATCAGAACTGTTGTTTGTTGTTGTTGTCATAGTGATGCCAGATAGATTCGGTCAGAGCTGTGGAAAACTAAATCATCTTTTCTCACTACATGTAAGCCTATGTTATTCTCAAGAGAGCATAAAGTACAGAACTTCTTTTTAAAACACAAAAATTTGAAATTATTGGTTATCTTATCAGGATCAGTCATGAGAAGCACATAATTATTGGATATCTGTATCAGCACCTAAAAATCCAGATCATGTCTCCCTAGAACATAAAGGTGACTTTGTGGTTAACTTGTTATTCAGAAAGCAAATTCTGTGAAGTCACTCTAAGATTGCTGAAAATAATGTTGTTTACACCTCTGCTGGCCATGCATTGATCAAGTTCCAGCAGGGCACATCATGCTGTTCAAACATCATGGATGCTTTCTGGCCTGGAAGCCATGTTGGTGTTGCTGTCTCAGTTCTAAGAAACTCCATGTGTAATAATCCCACTTTCCCTGCTGTGAACAAACGAGGAGTCCATAATCACTCAAAGTGCAAAATCATATGAACAGAGCACACCCTGACAGACTGTCAGAACTGACCAATCAATAGAACATCTGCCTCATTACAAAGCATTTTTTACTACTACACAGAGTGACCAGGAAAACAGACACACTTGTGAGATATAATGAGGTGCAGTACAGTCAGTTCAATGACATGTTTTGAGGTGGTGTGTATCTGGACCACATATATTAAAAAGTGCATTATTAACAGGAAAGGTGTCACAATTCTCCAAATCCACGATTCAACGGGACTTTCAATTTTAAAGTCACAAGTGAATTTGATTTAAACATTTTTTTTTCTTTTGCACTGCTGGGCTGACAGTAAATGTACAGTGACAGTGGTGCTATAAATTTACAGTGTAGGTTTCAGTTAGTCAGTGAAAAAAGGCTGCACACAGGTTTTAGTTTTACACAAACAATAATAATGATTATTAATACGTATTAATAATGAATACATTCATTAAATGTCAGGAAAGTATGAATGTATGAAAAAATATATATTGCCCAGGCCTATATCACACAGCAAGTACTTTATTCCATCACTATCCTACTCTTCACCTGTGCTAAGTGTCAACTATACTTGAGGTCCAAACCTCGCAGGAGGTTGCAAGATAAATCTGAGGAATTCAAACATGGATCATAAGATAGAACAGAAGAAGAAAACACATTTCCACTTAAAATGTTTTTTTGTTTTGTGATCGTTTGTTTTGGGGGGTTTTTCAATCTTTGCTTTTTAGCTGCGATGAAACAAAGTGGAGGCCAGTTCTATAAACATGAAGTCTGTGACATATGGTGCAAACACACAGAATCCAGTGAGCACATATCGGGAAGTTCCAGACCACAACAAGGTCCAGCTAGTGGGTGACGTAATGTGAATTGGGTGGTGCTTGGTTTTGACTCATCCACTTTCAACATGGCAGCCGGGTCACAAACTGTCAGCTAAAAGGTACACTACACATTTCTGAAAAATATTTGAGGTGTGAAATACCCACTGCAGTAATACAATCTTGATTCATATTTGATCAGCAGTACCTACTTTGCCAGTTTAATCCGACTTTTGTGAGCCCGGTGAATTCTGCAGGATGGACTAATTTGCATAAAGTTGATGTTGTGTGGAGATTATGCAATTTCAGATAAGTCTCACTGTGCCATATCATCACACACCACACAGCCGGCTCCTGCTCTCCATTGAAAATGAATAGGATCCATTGTGTCTATACTATTACTACATTAGTGAGCGAGTGAAGTATTCTCTTTTCCCGATTGGCCCTAGCCCTTTCAAAATGAGAAGGCGTGAAGATTACTTATGTACCCTAACGTCCCATTCAGATGAGCACAAGCCCAATCCTCTAAGACTAGTGGGTTCATCCCTTGTTTATTCTACACCCACTTACTACATGGGACCTACCTTGTCTCACCTTATGTATAAGAGGAGCTGAGACCAGACAATGAGCTCTCAAAGTAGTTTTTTGTTCAGCTAGTCAAAGGAACTGGTGGGGTCAGTTTTATAAAAGGCTGCGCTTATACTCAGAACCTGGAGTTACGGTGCATAACTAATATTCTATTTTATATAGGCTTTGCCCTCTAAAGCTATTGGTAGTGGGATAAGGGTGAAGCAGGATGAGGTCCATGCCACACTGAATCTGCATATACAACACACACCCACTTCAGGAGAGATCAGTAATCATAAGGGAATGAAACTGGAAAACAACATAAAACCTACAGCTGTGGGAAGCGGAGACAATGGTATTGAACTGTATCTGTCCAGCATAGAGCAGAGCAGGAGAGAAAACAAATCTCCACACACCGAGAGTAAGAGTGCATGGTTAAAGCACCCCAAATAACAATCACTCTGACAAAACACTCAATATAGAGTGAGTCATCAAAAAACAAGAACCTTTCCACAGATAGAAACCAATGAAAGAGCAGCATCCAGAAATGTAGTCAACTTCTCTGGGGCCCAAGGTCATCTGAAATTGACTGCCACAAAGTGGCAAAGTGGGGTGTGGTCTGAGTCCGCATTTCAAAGATAAAGTGATATATCACAATGGTAAAAATGCCCCGTCCTAATTTTTTGCAGTAGATGCAAGTCAGTGGGTACAATAGCTTGAATTGTGAAGGAAGACGAAAGAAATCAACAATAGAATTGCATGTGGCCTTCACAAAAACAAATTGTGTTTCTTTTTGAGATGTACATCTGTGAGCTAATGTGTGCAGATGTTAATGCTGTCAAGCTGTTATCAGATATTTAGATGTAATGGCAGGTTGCTGTCATGGGCCTGATGCTTAATTCCGACTGACAGTCTGCCTGAAAGAATCCATTCATTCTGAGATCCAGGAATACAATCAGAAACACTACATGTGGTAGATGTTATTACTTATGCCTGGAGGACAAAACTGAGTCTTGCTAGACTAGATGAATTCAGTCTAAAAATGCCTGGCCTTTTAATGGGAAGTTGTCCACATTTTTTTCATTTTTGGATTGAGAGGAGTTGTGACTTGTAATATATACCCTACTCATTAACTGTTAGAGAGCATGTTGTCAAAATGACTTCTCTTCTAAGTTATTCAATCTTTTTTGGTCTTCTTAAGAAAAAGAGCCACTGGCTTTTTCTAGTATTAGCCTGCATCTGATTCAGAAATTTAGTTCAGGTTGTGACTAGAATGAGCCCATGATACATTATATGTTGTGGTGAAAGGACCTTAAAGAATACAGTTCTCCAGCCAGTGAGTCTGTGTGTGCATTATCCTCTTCCTGGTTATCATCACTCAAGGATGAAAGACGGTGCTCCAATTATAACAATGACAGGGACATGTTAAATAAGGTCCTGCAAGGCTTCCCATGTATAAAAAAGGTTTATTGGATTGAATCCATTTGGAAGGCACACTATTCCAAGTAAATGGATATGACACTGTAATTCCACTCTCAATTTACTATAGGCTTCCCTTGGAAACATGCCAAAACATCTAGAAATGTATTTGCTAGAATTTGGCGGCCAATTTGATACACTCAGTGGCTACTACATTAGCTACACCTGTTGTCACCTGGTCAGATGATCAACTATTTCTGTAGTGATTGATGACAGAGACAGAATTTACCATAAAAACTGCACAGCTTTATGTATCAATCCTGTCTTGTGTCAAACCAACAGCAGATGGTTGTGTAATGGTGTGCAAAATGTTTTCTTTCCAAGTGAGAAGATAAATGAAACTGCCCTCACTGGCATTGTTGCTAACCATAATTATCTTTCAAACAGATAATATGCCAATATAACCATTGTCATCTCAACATATTTGCAGGAACATAAAAGTGACTTTATTTCAGTCGAGTAACCTGCACAGTCTAAACGTCTGAACATGCTAAAGCACCTTTTGTTAGAAGGGGAGGGTCACAGCATGAATGCACGGTTTAAAATCTGAAAGCACTATTGAACCAACAATATTAACCAGCATGAAGCAAAATCGCTACAGAGAACACAAAAATGCCTCCAACAACTCAAGCTGTTCTGAAGACAAAAGGCGCCATTACACAACACAGCCACTTACTCTACTATTCCTTTTTAGTAAAGATCTAACAGCATGAGAAACCAATATTAGCAGACTTTTAGCAGATTTTTTACTCTTTCAACACAATGTCTCAAACAATTTAACAGAGAATCATCTAACCAGCCCTCAAGTCATGCAATCATCTGTAATATGTGCAGCCACATGAAGAAAAAAACAAAACCCACACACACAAAGCGTACTGAAAACACAGGCATAAGCCTGTGCCTATCTACTTCTGTAGTTTGGATGATTTGATCAAATAATGATGCACCGCAGGCTCGTACTATAACTGAGTCACTTACCTAGGGTCTGTTTTATTTTGCCTTTTATCTTCCTACAGCATTGTTTGACTTTAACCTTTCTTCAACCAGAGCATCACTGAGATTAAAAAAATATGTTTTCCAAAATCATCTTGGTTGCATTAGGACACAAGCGATGGGAATTTCTATTGCAGATACTTGATGGAGACCTTTTGTTAAAGTATCATGAAACTATCCAATATGCTTGTAGAGGTGAAGTTAATGTGAAGCATTTTATTTTCATCATTTCTGATTTACTCTCTTCACCCTACTTTTCCCTTGAATTTTAGAGAATTAAATGCCCACCTGACCCATCTGGAAGAACACTGAGTACTACATCAGAAAATAAATAACAAGGTGAAAAAACTAGAACAATATTTTTTACCCAAACTACTGAAAAGAAAAACTACTAGAGACACTGGAAAATTTGTGTGTGCAACAAATTCTGACACATTTTAACTGTCAACGATCCTGACTAATAATGTGCCATAGACACCAAGAAGGGAATGATTTTGAGGCCTTACCTCTGAATTTCTTGGGTGGGTTGTTGAGGTCGCCTGTGTCTGGTTGTACCACACAGCGGTCATCCACAAGCCTGGGGACACAGAAATCATTATGATGAGTCAATTACTCAAGACACATGCAACTTAAATAGACTTTAAACCTCAATATACCCTTTAAAAACCTTTATTTTCCATACATGAACAAACAGATAAAACTGACATTTATGTTATAACAAAATCCTTTAAAAGGCAAAATATGTAAGTATAAGCCACCAGTCAAATTACTCCATACTCCAAATTAATAAGGGGGCAACATATCACCAGAGTAACTGTTGCTAACTGTAGTTGCCATTTGCTACTCTGGAAAGGGAGCTCAGTGCACTGGGGGATGTTGGTTTTTTGGATCCCTGGGAGAGTGAAGTTTTTGGACCCAGGGTGGTGGGGGACCCAGCGGGGAGCGCTGGCAATAAGTGATGCTCGCAAGGACACCATAACCTGGCAAGTGGGCAACAGTGGGCCTCCCAGTAAACACGGCCAGTCCGGGACAGAACGCAGCCACTGACAGAAGTCAGTTTGGCGACAGGGAATACAGTAGTGAGATGATTTCCTTAAATGAATATAAAAATTTAGCAAACAGAAACCAGTGGTGAAATGTGAGTGGGTGATATGACACACAGTCCTGTCACTGGTGTCACACTATTCCACACGTGGCAGATGCAGCAATGAAGAAGAAGACTGCTAGTACGTAGTGTCAGGTGTAAACAATGTAGATTTAAAACATTTTAACAAACTCGATTTGCAAATGTTTTGATCTGGAGCTCATAATACATTTGCAAATATGATTTTTAAAACATTCTAGGATAGCTAAAGGATACACAATAAGTTTTGGTGAGAAACACCATGTAACTTTGTTTGTTTATAAGAAAACTCCTCAGGGCACCTTTAAATGGAAGAGAGACACTGTTAACAGTATTAGTAACACTTGTGCTTTCTCAGCTATGTCAAGTCTAAATGTCTACAGTGAGAAACAGGCACAGAAACTGATTTCAGAATCAGAAGTGTCTGCTCATTCTTGACACATGAATGGCAAGATAGAGACACATTTCATTGTATTGACAACAAACATTACATTGGAAACACGGGTAAGTTCTAGTGTTCACTATTCTCCAACACCTGAGTTCAAAGAGTTTATCTTCTATCAGGCGGTTTAAACTGTCTAAACCTCTTCCACCCACTGAAGGAGTACGACCCACCACACTAAAAAAAGGCTGTGCTAACATAGCTTTCTGAAGTTTAAAATGAATGGAGCAAGGGTAACGGGGCTACTCTGCATTCCTGCCTAAAATGTATTTATTGAGCATTATGAAATGAAATATGTGTTGCAGCAGAGGCTGTCTACAAAGAACGGGGAGGATGAAGTTATAGATTTCTCAACTGGGGCGTAAGTGACAGACTGTACCATCATAGTACGTGTGAACAACAGGGAAATCACAGCCTTTTTAAAAGAATGCAATAACAGCTCTATCTCATCATTACTCTTCAGTAGCACCATTAATCTGTTGTCTTGTAATTCTCCAATTAACAATGTATGTTGACAAAAGTGACAAAACAGTATGAAAATTTCATATCACGATAGGGTTGATCAGTTATTAATTTTTTTTTAAACTTTGTCATGTTGCAGAGATGTCTCGTCCTACATATCATATTCCATTGGTTCCCAACCTGGGGTCCGGGCCTCCCTTAGTGGGTTCCAGAAATCACAGGGGGTCCCCAGGACTTTCTCTGCTCTGAGGTCCTCAAAATCAGATTTGCACATGCCAACTATAATCACTATTTCAGGGTTTCTACACCTTTTCCAAAGTTGAATTCAAGCCCTTTTCAAGCATTTTCAAGCTTTTCCAGCACCATACAGCTGTGGTAAATGGCATATTTATATACAAAATGATTATTTATTCTCTTCATCACATTAAATCAGATGATGTTGTGCTATTATCTACCCAAATTATGTTTTGCGACAGAATTCTACAGACGTGACAAATGTAAAAAAAAAAGTTTCATGAAAGTTTCATGTTTCAAAGGAAAAAAAGAATCACTGTCATACTCTGCAGACTCAAGAAAGCATCTATTTGGTACAGATCCTTGCAAAGATCACACCATAATAATTTTTAATATGTTTTTCAATGAAAATGATAATAACAATGGAAAAATGAATTCACTTTAATATCACAAACCATATTGCAAGTGTCAGTCAAAGTAATCACAATTAGATATTTTATTGATCTTTCAGTCTGATTTCACCCTCACAGTGACCAAAATTATCACACTCATCAGTATTATCAGGGTATTGTCAAAATGTGGTGAAAATGCTCAAAAAGTTCTGATAGACTGAGATCATTTTTAAAAAATGGCATCATGCCCTATGCAATCTGAACAAACCTACGGTGCATGCTGCGCTTGTGACTGTGAGACTCTTGCAAACTTTGGCTGATTCTGAGCAGTATTTAGTGCAGGTTTTTCACAATCAGATAAGTTTTTCATAATCCGTAAAATTTGACATGGCACTACTAATCGTCAGGAATTTTACTGTAGTTTATTGTGAAACTAGTAATCATTTCAAACTTGTATAACACTTTTTTTGAACTTGACAGCATCATCATACCCAGGTATTCTCGGGAACCCCCTGGGAATACTATCAGATTGTAGTTCAGCACAAATACAACACTGCTCTAGCCAGTCCAGTCAGACACATCTTTTTATAGCTCATGCAGTATACACTGCAACACAGGAGCAGAAATCACATGGTGCGAGAATCTCCTCTACAGCCATACAGCCTTGATTACACTGACGCACTGTTGGGCGAAGGTCCAAAAAGAACAGGAGTTTCAGGGGTCATCAGCATCCAAGGTCAAGAGGAAACCTCCTCTTGCATTCTGAGATACATTTTCACAGCTACATCCCATTCTCCAAGCACCGAGACATGGGGTAGCATCCTCTGAGCCAGCAGTGGTCCAGGTGGTTGCAGCTATCTCTCAGGGGGTCACATTCAGTCTGCTGACAGCAAACGCAATGCCTAATACAATCATGCTATTTATAGTTCCGTCCTCTATGCTCTTTTCTTTAACAGGAGCTCACAGCAGCATTGGTGGGGGGGTGGGTGATTACTAGGTATAACAATATGAGATGGGAAATTTGACAAACGAGCTCTGTCATAGTGGCAGTCTTCAAAGCTGTGCACACATTTGTTGCCATGGCGGGTGACGCACAACGCTAAACTGTGAAAGAGCATGGTTTCTGAGAGCTGGCGAGGAGGAGGGCTCAGCACGGCCAGTGCTGAGTGGCAAATAGAAGAGTGGCATGGCAAGAGGAGGGAGACGGCAGCACTTACAAAGGTGAGGACAACGCATATGCTGTGCTTATTTTCACCTTTGGAGAAGAAAAACAAACACCTTTGGGTTGAAAATAACAGGGAAAAAGAGGAAAGAGAGGGTCTGCAAGAAAGTAACGTCTTGAAAACAAAGCCTGACGTGTCATGTTTAATATGCTGTCAGATATGCCAGACAGGGACATTCACATCAATGATTGCCGTCTCTCTGACTGCATCTTCTTCTTTTAGCCTCCTGTTATTTCTGTGACTCTCAATTGTATGTCAAGATTTGCTCCATTTGCACATAATGAGATGCACTTTTAACTTGTGGCCTACAATTAGGGAGGAGGGAAGACGTCAAGTAGTTAAATAAATGGAGCTCAGCATGTAACAGGAAGAGACAGGGTAATTTGAGAGTACCAACTGAGCGCACACTATCAAGGATATAAAAGGAGAGCTACAACTTCAATGACTTCAATGAGTTATTCTTTAGAACATGTACAATACTTGGCAGACGCTGCTATGAAGAGTGACTCGGTACATTACTCTGTACTCATAGATAAAATAAAGTCATCAGATTGCAGGGAAATATATTAGACTAAATGATTAATTGATTAGAAATGTTTAGTATATAAAATGTCACAATGCTCATCACAATTTCTCAGAGCCCAAACTGACATCTTCAAATTTCTTCTTTTGCCCAATCAACAGTCAAAAATTCAAAGACACATTTAAGGCATTTAAGAAACTGGAACCATATTTAACATTTTTGCTTGAAAAATGACTGACACAATCTATCGAATTTACCTGGGGCAAGAGAAATGCCATGTTGGTCTAGTTAACCTAGCAACTCACTTGCCAGGTAAGTTGCAAAAAATAATTAAACTATTAAACTATCAATAATGATTAAAGTAATTTTTCCTGCAAAAATGGCAGAAAATAATTTTTTTACCCTTTCAAATATGAGGATTTCTTATTATCATTACATTTAACTGAGTCTTTGTGTCTTTAACTGACAAATCAAGACATTTAAAGACACCTTGGACTTTGAGAGACTGGAGTAAATATTTTTCACTAATTGCTGACATTTTATGGACCCTACAGCCCTAGACTCAACAAGACTATTAACTTGAGTCTTTGTTGTTATTTGATAACTACTAATAAATTAACAATATGTACATGGGCAAGTAAAAATTGACTTCGAGCAAGCAGATTTCTTTTCTTGGATCTACCAATCAACTAATCATTGCAGCTCTAGACTGCAGCCTATGTTCATAACAGTAAGAGGTACATACACATGTAGTCATTAACTCTGACGTTGAAAAACAAACTTCATCTGGTTCTGTTCTAAAATGCTCAACATTAAAGGTGTTGAAACCTGGTAGATCACATCTCTATATAGTATGTGGAGCTGGCAACTATGTCAAATGGGATTTACAAAAACACAAAAGATGGGGTTCAGAAATACGATAAATTATGCAAACAAATTATAGCAGAGCAAATGGGGTCTGTCAATATCTGGGAAAAATAAATACTTGAGGGCTCAATCCACATACATTTTGAGGAGGTGGGTCTTCAGTCTGTGTTTAAAGATAGAAAGCTATTTTACCATCTTTCATTTCCTTCTCTGGTTTAGCTATTAATTCAGGTCCAAATCTGTCTCTGCATACCTCAACTAAATTCCCATAACTGAAAACAGCTATTTTTTTTTTTTTTTTTTTTTTTTCAGAAAAATTGGTTTCTTTGTTTCACTGGAATTGGATCACCTATTATTCACCACAAAATGTGGAGGAACAAATGGCTAATGCTTATGTTGACACTTTGGTAATTGACACCGACCAAGCAGAGGCATTAAATCCATCCATTATATGAATCCAGTCATTATACTTCCCCATTAGCTCAACACAGCCACCTCTCTGGCTCAAAAACAGTTTATTTTGCACCCTGTGCTGTGTAACAGTTGTGTATTCTGCACAATGAGGGACAGAAGCTCCATCCATTCAGGAATCCTACAGCATGAGGTGGTGGGAAAGTGGAGGTAGTGAAAGGGTCATGAAAAGCCACATAAAACAAGCAGACTCACCCTAAAGTGCTGATAAATCCATTGGTGGAGCCCTCTGCATACAGGGAACAAATGTCCCCAATATGGAGGAAACTGGACATTTTGTCCGACATGGTTCCTCAGGGTTGACTACACCTGCAAAAGAAAGACACCACAGGTCTTAGTTCAGTCACTACATATGGCAGAGCTCAGTAACATCACATGCTTATTAAATATTTCAGTCAGTCAATTAACTGATCAAGAAAAAATAACGAATTTTGATAATCTATTAGTTGTATAAATCATTTGTTATGTTATTTGCTTGTTACAGCTCCATGCTCCTGCACACATAGGTTGTCAATAGTTGATTTACTTTAAAAGAAACAGTAAACAGCAGCAGTTATGATCACTTAGGGAGATTTATAAACATTTTTATGACACTGACTCTACTCAAGTTTGTGGTCAGTTGGGACCATCTGGATTTTTTTAACCCATCCTCAGACCACCACCAAATTAATATTATTACAATTAGACATAAATAACTTAACTATAAAGCAAATTTTTGCCCTACATGGAAGTGTCCTGTGCATTTTCTTTATATGGGTTCTCTACTTTTCAATTTAGAGCATAGCCATTTAACGGACAAAAATACCACAAAGAGTGCTTAGCTTTACAGCTTTTTCATGTTGGACACATTTGTGTAAGGCAGTGGCAGTGGTTCTTCAAGTAGCAACTTCACCCAGAAAAATTAGGTTGGTGATTGTGACCCCAAAATTCACATTATATCACTGGTACAGGTGATGTAATGTAAGAAGCTGATTCTTGGTGCTCATTACATGCTGCTTTCCGCTGTATATTATTCTCTTTTATTCTCTTCAACCACCTGACGACCGCAAGGCATTATCTCTCAGCCTCCTTGGGGGTCCCAACCCCCAGGTTAGGAACCACTGGTGTGATACACCTGCATAGAATTAGGCCTACTAAAAAAATTAAATTAAGAAAAATAAAGTGAAATCAATACATGTTCATATTCAATTTAGGTCATAGTCTTTAGTCTGTTTCCAGGTTGAGAGAATATAAACCTGTGTGAAAGAATCCACAACCACAGGGATTAAAGTTGTCAACTAGTCTAATATTTCTCTGGGATGTTGTTCTCATTGAAACCACTAATACTAAATTTGACTAAGATTTTAGCTAAAAATTCTGTCATTTTTCATTATACACACGTTCATTTCTGTAACACTGAAGTGCGTATGAAGCTTATGGTCATATTTACCCAGACTCAGGTGTCCCACGGTACTCCATACGACTGTGACACATACACTAACCTACATAAAGTTTATATTTTGTTCTGTTTAATCTTTTGCGACACTGTGTAATCCAATTTGAACGTCTTGTGACATATTCTAACGTTCTTATGTCTTCAAATGGGACACAAACATGTCTGCTTACCAGCTAAATTAAATGTCAAGTCGCCTCATTTTGGTAGCGCACGAGCTGCAGCTGCACAACAGCAACAAATGAGCGCGTGGGCTACTTCCTCGACAGGGATGCTTTCAGCTCAGTGACAAAATGAACAATGCCCCGGCTGGAAAACTACAGATGGAGAAGAGACTTTTACCTGCCAGAGATGAGAGAAGGCGTCAAAGATAGAGAGCGAGAGAAACGTGTGAAGAAGTGGGTCAGCACAGGATAATTTCCACAGCGCTATCCTCGGTTAAGTCCATGGTGGTGAAACTCCAGGTAAGAGCAGGCTGAGCGGCGTTATCTCTGACAGCTGAATGCGTCCTCGGCAACAATCCGCTTCTTACCTCCTCCACATGTCACCAAGGGAGGGAACGCCCCTTTCGTTACTATTTATACTGCCGCAGAGCTCTCTGGGTAATGGAGTCCTTTCAGGCATTTAAACTGCTGTTACCTGCAGTGCTCATGATAACTAACTGATAGTCTAACAGATCTTTTTCACAGCAGCCATTTTGACATCATTTTGATATAAAATAGAAGGGTAGACACAGGTGTTACTAATGATGCTAATTAAGATCCTGTCCATTTAGTTCAAACAGAGACAGTTTGCTCTTATTGCACATGCTGAAAAGTCTCTGGTACACTAAACAGAACGTCACCTTAATTAGTATCTTCACACCTGTCTCCCTAATATTTCATGTCAAAATGGCTGCTGTGAAAAAGGTCAGTTCAAAGAGGATTTGTTGTCTTGACAGAAGCCTATTGAAAAACAAATATCAATAATAATAATAATAATAATAATAATAATAATAATAATAATAATACTTATGTTAAACCTAGTGGCATAGCTGTCAAGAACAGCATGAGGGAATTTCTTCATACATTTTGGCAGTTAAAGGTCAAAGGTCGCTGTGATCTCACATCCATCCCAGTCTCATGAACAGAATACCTCAGGAATGCTTGGAGGGGATTTCTTCATGGTACGAACATCTACTTGGAATTAGGAACTTTGGTTGTCAAAGATCAGAGGTCACTGTGACCTCGCAAAACACATTTTAATAACTTTTAATAACCAAAATATATGTAATTGTAATCCTTTACAGTTACTGAGACAAAATGTGTAATTAAATTACAGTTACTAATCAAAATGTTGGTGATTACAAAGTAGTTATATCCAAATATTCTTTTTGATGGAAACCTGCACGTCACATACGTTACTTTTCTAGTTTTATTTTAGTTTATTTTAACAAAATAATAAAAATGATAATAGTAAATATTGTTATATTCTGTGCCTCTATTAACCATATCTTAACAGCTGGATGGATTGTCATTGTGTACACACATTCATTGTTCCCAGATGATGAATCCTATGACTTAGGTGATCCACTGACTTTCAACTATTGTCATCATCAGTTTGAAGTTTCCATTTGTCCAAGTTTGGTTTATGACCAAATAGAAATTGTTTTGTGCTGCCATATTGATATGAAGGTCCTGTTCCATGTAGAGTAATGGAGCGTTTTTAGTAAGCCAACATGCACAATAGCAGCAGCCTGACTCTGTTTGACCTGAATGGAACGCAACCTTAATTAGTATCATTAGTAACACCTGTGTTTACCCCACTATTTCATGTCAAAATGGCTGCTGTGTAAAAGGTCTGTATCTGCAAAATGAAGCCTCAGCTGTCCTTTCTGTTTATTGCTAATTAGCTAATGTCATTGAGAACCACGCTGACGTTAGTATTTCGCTCAAAGCACTAGTGTGCCTAGGTAGGCTACAGCCTCACAGAACAAAAGCTACACTGACGTGAAGCTGACTTTTCAGTCATAAAATGATTGAAAAAAACAGGAAAGAGTAGAAACTTCCAGCTTCTGCTGGATGGAGCATGTCTGTCTGCAAGAACTCTTTCAGATGAATCACATGTTGTGAGCTGTAGTGAACATGTCTCTGAGTGTTCAGATCCATGTGACGGGAGGTTTTTGTCAATGTCTACATTATTTCATGTATGTTATGTCAAAAACAGAAGTGCCCTACAAAGAGGGGCCATGCTGTGAGTGTCAAAGTGTGAAAGGACATCAGATAAAGACATCAGTTGTGTGTGCAGTCTCCTGTCAGAAACACTGATTCAGCCACTGGCAGTTACATTCCTTAATTTGTGACGATGAAACACCTATGTGGTCGTGTCTGCCTTCCTTTCTTCTTTCTTTCTTTTCTTTTGCTCTGCTCATCTTTTCTTTTTTCTCTTTTTTCTTTTCTTTCTTTCATTTTTTACAGTATTTTGAATATGTTGAATATTGCCGGGTCTATCATACAGATAGATAGCATTTTATAGTTTTGTCCATTGACTTCCAGTTTTCCAAGATTATAATGAATAAGCTTTGGAAACATCATTCTTACAAATTTGGGTGATCTGGTTTATTTGCACCTATTAAAAAACACCAGAATATTTCCAGTTATACTGTAATTCAAAGGGACTCTTATACTGAAATGTTCAGGAGCACTGTACAATGCTGACCTCACCCAAAACTATGTTGCCATATAAATAAAATAAAGTGTAGGCAAACCGTCTTCACAATGATCTCATTAATTATTCCAAAACTTCTGTTTCTCTCTGAAAGCCTGCATTAGATGCTTACATTAGGAAATGTCTAACTTGCAATATGAATGAGCAAAAGAGAGACACAGGAAGAGAAAGAGCACTTTCATCCCTAAAATGGCCTCAGTGGCATTAACCAACCCCACTGATGAGCTGCTAATTTGGTTTCTTAGCCACTAAATCTGAAAGGATAAAAGGAGTGGACTAAGTGGGTGTACACAAGTGTCCATTTACCATAAAAGTGCTTCTCTTCTTTCTCCACATTCCACATCTGCTTTTCACTCATCACAGCGAGGTCTTTAAGATGTAAATGGCTGCAGATTGCTGTGCTGTAGAGTACTCTGAGGCCAAAAAAAACTTCTACACCATGATTCATGTTTTAATGCGCCGTAGTGTGTTGACATAAGGCCCAGCTCTGGTTTGATGCAGTGGAAAAAAACCCCACATATTATGCATGTGTGGTGCCACTCTCCCCTCGTACTGGTTATGCAATCGGCCATCAATTATATCACAAATGATATCAAAAGTGCATTCAAAACCACAGACTGTGCTGTTTCCTTTGTTGAATGTAAAAGGGAGGATGAAGGATAAGTGCATTGTCTCAGAGGATCATTGTCTGATACAAGTGTGTGTGCGTCGAAATGCAATAACATTTATGACATCACAATATCTATAAAAGACTAACCTTTATTCCACAAAAAGTATTTCCAGCCTTTGATACATTTGACATTAAGTGAAGTTGAATACAGATCACGGAGTACTCAGTTGTCATGGATACAGTGTACAGACGAGACTGGCTACCATTCTACCACAGAGCAAAAAATGGCTTGTTCTGTATATATATAAAACTGGACACAACTGCTGCTGCGTTTGTTTGTGAATCACAGCCATTCTGATGGCAGACATGATTTGATTTGTAGCTGGGTAAACACCATGCTTGTGTTATTCTCTGGGTATTCTGGTCAGTGTTTTTTTTTTGTAGTACACTCTTAGAAATAAGAGTTCCAAGAGGGTTCTTCAAGGATTGTTTGGGTGTGTGTGGGTGTGGGTGTTAAAAGATCCTCACCCCCAAATCTTCAAGTGTTTGCCAAAATGTTTCAATAGTATTTTTAGATTTAGCTATATTTAGATTTTTCCAACATGCGTGCCCTGCTGAACTGAGCAATTTATTGTTGTTTTATGTTTCGAAATGCAGATGTTACTTTTTGTTAGGGTTTATTATGTATCTGCTCAGAATGTAGAACCCTCAGAAGACTAGATGGTTATAGGTGAAACAATATAAAAGCATTCTTGGTAGATCCCCTTAGGTGGGTTCTCAATAACACCCTTATAATATCTCAAGAACCAGCCCATGTTTCCATCAGTGTTGTATGTAACCATTGTAAACAAGAATGCCATCAACAAAGCTGTTCTAATTAGCACCTTTATTTGTAAAAGTGTTACCTGAAGAGTTGTTTTTGCTGCTCTGCGCTTTTTCCCTACAAAATGCATGACAGAAACCGCCAACTAACATTGACATAAAGTACTATAGATAGACATAGACATATAGATCAATTTGCTATACATAGACAGGAGATGTGACGGGTGTGGAGACAGATTACTTTCCCACACACCGTAAGGGTCATGAACAGGAGCACAAGGTTGGTGGGAGGGAGAGGTGATTCATCACGATTGGTAATCTAACTTTCAGCTGACTTAGAGACATGGGCCTAACAGAATTGACAAATGGCTAACAAAAAACATGAAGACAGCATCTGCATGCTCGAAATGCACCAGAGACAGAGGCATGACAAAATGCAGCGACCATCTGTGTGGGTGCACAGATTGTGAGATCCATCATTGTGCATGTGTTACAGTGAGTATTCTCATGTGCAGATTCAGGCCTTCCCTGAGCGGCGATGTGTGGGCACAATGGTTGGTAGTTTTCTTGTCTGAGGCAGGCTCCGATGGTCCTCTGTGTGGGCCATGCCTGCAAACTAATCCTCGCATTCATCAGAAATGTCAGAGCGGAGCTAAATATGTTAGGAACAAAGAGTCTCTTGTGTTTTCATTATTCCTCATTATTTCTTGATTTCATGTCAGAGAATAATTCTATTAACTCCACATCAAGTCTAGTCGTGTTAAAAGGAGAGATGGAGGCCTCTGTAACTCTATAAACAATGTGGCGGCCTCTAACTGCAGTTCTGGATCTGGGACAGTGAACCACTGAAGACTTGATGCCGCTGGGAGCAAGAAACATAGATAATGGCTTATTAGCGATTTCAAGCTAAATGTAGAATACTGATAGAACTTCTTTTAACTTCCACAATCTCACACCCACAGTTGTATGTTCTGTAAAGATTTGCTCCATTTGACAATTTTAACTCCATTATTGGAGCTCTGACATCTGGAACAGTGAGTCAGGGCTTTTGTCAGGATCAGTGTGTAACATGAACAACTGCAAGACACAACAACAACTTCCAGATGTGAGCAACTGTGACATTAAAACACACTCTGACATTACTGACTGAGCACAAGACCTTCCAGTGTAGTGTGAAAAGAATTTCATACAAACTACGTATATTATTCTCTGTCTGTCTGCCAGCTTTTTGAATCTATGACAGGGACATGATATCATTAAAGGGACAGTTTGGATGATTTGAGGTATGGATGTATAAAGTACTTGTCCATAGTCAGCATGTTACCTACAGTTTGGCGGCTGGAACGCCCTCAGCTTGGAGAAGCAGCAGGAGGACTGGTGTATGAAGTTAAGTAGTCCAACTCCTTGGATGTAGACTGTGGTTATAAGCCTGTCATAGGACACTTATTTCAGGCTATCTGTGTTTTCAAAGTCCCCTGGAAACAATAGCAACCTCTGAGATATGGCAAATTAGCACCTGAGTCACTTACAGTACAAACGTAAATAGGCTGGCAACTGTTACCTTTTCTTTCCTGGTGACTTATACATTTTAATGCCTCCCCACATGCAAATGTTCGACCAAAATAATTCCCCCTTCACACTGTTTTGCAGGGACACAGTCACTGCATCTTGGACTAACCACTGCCCAAGCCAACTGTGATGGGTTTAGAGAAGTACAAACAAGCTAAATCGTTTTTTTTTGTTTTTGTTGTTGTTGTTGTTTTTTTTGTACTAGCAGGATGGTAAAGTGTGGAGCCAAACCTACAGTAGCTTCAGCACTGTGGGGATAGCTAGAAGCTAAGCAATGTGCGAAATGCAGCATTACTTTGCAATCAGACAGCCTTCTCTGATGGGAAACTGTAATTATGTAAGGCAAATATCACTCTCTCCAAACCAACCAGACTCCTCTGACAAAAACAGTCATTTTATCTAGCAAAATACAGGAGTTGCTGGTTTATTGCTGCCTCAATCAGCAACTCAGTCTTTGTTTGTGTTATTGTGTGACTTTGATGTTTTAAAGGTAAGTTCAGATTCCCAGAAGTCACACAATAACACAAACACACCAACTGAGGCACTGTCTCACATGTTCTGCCGCATAAAATGACTATTTTTGCCAAAGGAGTCTGGTTGCTTTGGAAAGAGAGATGTTTGGTTTGTATAAGAGTGGTGTCCCGTTGGAAAAGGCTGTCTGACTGCAAGGTTAAGTATTCTAAATATAACATACACTTACACTGATATTTTTATGTGGCTAAAACTCATGTGGCTGCTGACCCTGTCCACAGCACTACAATGCTTAGCTTTCTACACTGGTACTCCTGCTGTTTCTCTTAACTGGGGGTGTGCCATCTACTGTAAGTACTACACTGACTACGGATAAGTACCTCATACAAGCCCACTTCAGAAAACCTGAACTGCCCCTTTAATAATCTGTTAATGACATCACATCCCTGGAGAGTGGAGTCGGTTGCACAGTCAAAGCTTGAGAGATTTTCAGAGACCTCATTTTACCTCACATCACACACAAGTTATCAGACCCTGTCAAGAAAGCCTGCATGAATCCAGGTTTCTCACAGCAGCTTTCTCTTCTTTTGCAGACCACATTCAACTATTGAGCAAGAAGTTATGTAGGAGAACAAACAGCTGGACCATCAGGCATGACATAAGAATATGCCTCTTTTTGTGTTCCTCAAACTTACAGCCTTTTAAGTCATGCTGATGCTCCCTTATAAAAGAGAGGTTTCACCTCCTGCCATGCTTTCAAGACAACAGGTATTGGTATGGCACCCTAGTATAAGGTAGAGATCTACCTCACTAAAAATAAAAGACAATTATGCTGGTGTAATGGCCTGCATATTCCCAGTGGAAATAATCTGATTAGACCAGCTGCAGAGATATTCTAATTAGGCCTCGTGATTTTGTGCCATAACTTGTTAACAATGTAGGAAAAATAACTTTCACATTCTCTGCTGCATCTTGGATTCATTTGGGCCTGGTGTACCAATCTGCATGAAAATGTGTATTTTAGATAATAGTATTAAATCTTACAACAGGTGGTGTGCAGAAAACAGAACTGATGAAATACTCAGCTACATTCAGGTGGTCCCCTCTTCATAAACACTCCGCAGAGGAGAGGATCACTTCACTACATCCCCTTGGTTACAGCATAATCGATGTGCCAAACCGTACACTTATGCCAGGGGAAATTATCTGCCAGGTGTTTGATTTGTGGAGAAAGATATGAGTAGAGTTTCTGAACACTGCTGCTACTTAAACACTAGTTGAGGTAATACTGCTGAAGGAGAACAATAGCCAAGGAGGCAGTGGTCTGAAGTCACCTATTTAACCTGCAGAACATGTTCTGTAAGCTGCTTTAACTGCAGGTAATCCATTAGGATCAGTGGGGTTGAAAGACTCTAGCCTCACTTTCACTGCACTTTATAACCTACCTGGTTACCTAAAACAGTCTGTGGATATTTTGAATTGTTTATAACGTACACATAAAATGCACAGATGTATGGACACTGTTCTGATGTAGATCCACACATGTTCTAATCATATTAAAGTTAATTTAATTGTTTGTACCATTAATGATCAAATAGTAAACAATAAATAAAATGTAGCTGCTTTATATAACATTCTCATTTTCGGAATGAAAACAAAGTCTGTTCTTGACACCAGAAAGGTGAGACAGGACTGGTAATGGGATTGTCGCAGCTTAGCTTACACTGAAACACTCAGGATTGACTATTTGTCAGTTAGCTGTTACACAAGGTTCAAAAATCCTCAAGTGCAATAACTCACACATGATTAGTCTCAGACTGACATGCACAGTAAGTCTCTTTCACAATTGCAACACCATCATCCAAGTGGCATGAATATGTCCCACCAAGCACAGAGTCAGTGAGAGCATTTGAGTTTTTTTCATTTAGAGTATTGCACAAGACTGTGATTGCAGTGGGACATAATGACAGTGATTAAATCAAGGCTAATCTTGGGGATATGGTAGGTTATGATGAAACCCACCATTACCAGGTTCTTAAAGGTGTAATATGTAAGAATTGGCCATCTGTTGAATTCATACTCCAATATGGAGCAGCTATCACCACAGTGACTGCTAACTGCTTCTAACTACAGCTGGTGTCAGCTGAATAGCTCAGTTAGTTGTGTAGCTCGTGTCCCGGGGCGCTAGTGAATTGTTGGTGTTTACACCCATAGCACAGGAGCTTTGGACTCTCTTTGGAAGAGGAGGTTTTAAGGCCTGGGGAGGGAGGAATCCAGCAGGTAATGCTGGCGGGGAGCAGCACCAGAATAGGCATGAGTACTGGAGCTGGGCATGTGAGCAATGGAAACGGGCTCAACACTCACAGCCTCCGAGACCAATGGAGGCCAGTTTGACACCAGGGAATACAGCACCGAGGTGATTTATAGCGGCTCCAACCAGGACCCTGTGTCCAGGGACAGCAAAGTCATGGCGGGTTTAGGTGGGGACAGGATATGCGTGAGGAGTGACATCAGTTAGTACCCATCACCCATCAGGGTGCCAGCAGCCAAACCTGGTAAGAAAACTATTTAAGTGCTGAGGACAGACTGAATGCTACAATGACACACTATAAGGTGGTAAAGAGACAGGATGGGTTGAAGCTAGTGGATTGAGCAAGTTCAGTAGATATCTCTGTAACACAATACATACATGTATTTGACGCCAGAACAGTTTTTTCTTTGTATTCTGTTGATTATTTAAATATATTTTTCAAAATAAATTATCTGTGCCTGTAAGAAAATAATAGCCCACCTACTTTCAATCTCATTCATTTCCCTTTTATTTACATCTTAAAAATACTGCTTCTAAATTTCACTCAGCCAGATGTACACTCCAAAACTGCCTAATTAAGAATTTGTTTTAAATATTGTGTAGGCGTGTTAAGATATGTGTCTGATCAGTGATGAGAGCAGCTGTGGAGGCGGGTGCCTCATGGGCTCCAGAACTTCCTGCTGAGCCTGCTGCAGGTGTCTTGGGCCAAATTTAACTTAACATCTGTGATGGGAGGAGCCAGTCTTGCAAAACCCCATTGACATCCCCATCTTCTAACACTGAAGTGAAGCTGTAAAACGCTGCCTGCTCCATTATGCACAATGTCATAACCGGACAGGGTGAAAAATCTGATGTGTTGCTGAGTGATCAGTCAAATTTCTAAAAAAAAAAAAAAAAAAAGCTTGTTGAAATTCTCTTTTGAGGAACAATCAGCTGACTTCTTTTGACAGAGTTCACTTTGATGATGGAACAGTCTGAGTATTTTCTTTCAAGTTCAAAGACTCACTGATTCACACATGCTGTTTAATCTGTTCATATATAGTCAATACAACAGACACAGGAACAGGTGATTGAAAATGTGCAGAAACGTGTGGTTCAAAGAAACAATTGATTTCACTACTGAGTTCATTATTCAAGCACAGTGATCTTATTAATGACATTCATTTATGGTTTCTGTTACAAGCTGGTATGCAGACGCTGACTGTTGTCAGGGTCCCAGCATATAAAATTCTCTTTCAAATTAGTTGCAATTACCTCCAATTTGTATAAAAAGATTGATAGATGACCTGTACAACATTTCTTATCACAACAAAGTCAAGAGTTGAAATAAATGTTTCAAATTGTACTTTGAAATGTCTTTGCCAGCTGTGGCCCAGCAGATAGCTGATGTATTTGTTGTTGTATTTTTTATTTGACTGCAGGATTCAAGACAAGGACATCTGCTCCCTCATAAGAGAGGTGCTCCAGTTTTGAACAAATGGACTGCCAGCTGTAATTTTTCCACTGGTCACTCACCCTAAAATAGTGTCTCACTCCTTTATCAATGTACTGCACGACTCCCATAAGTCTGTATCTGTATCTTTTGTCCTTCCAAGATACACTTGCCAAGATAAATTATTAAGGTTATTAAAGTCTTATTAGCCTTACTGGAGCTGTGTACTGCAGCGTACACCTTTAAAAGAATCAAAATCTGTTTTTAACCATAATCTCACTGACATTAAATTGTGTTCATTTTGAAATAACAATGTGTTGGGGTCCAATTCAGCCTATGCAGTTTTAATAGAGTTTATGTCTGTCATGGGTCTCAATTCAAAGTATCACACACACAATCAGGGGAGTATAAGTGCACTCTGTTAGTCATTTCGAAGGAGACAGACGCCGATGCAGTAGACAGATTTTCTCATGTGCATGTCTATTTATGTTTCCCACAATATGCAAATTAAATGCCCCCCCAAATATCATTATCTTTTTTTTAATGGCTTTTATTACATTACTTAAATAAGTAATAAGGATATAAGAAAGAAGTTAACATTTTACCATTATGTTGTTTCCCACAGTAGTTTATTCTTGGGGTCCCCGGGGACCTCAGTAGATAGTCCTTATATGTTAAATATGTTGATAGGATGAGGGTTAAAGCAAGACTATGCAACTTGTACTGCAGTCAGAAGTGGCAATTACAGGAGCAGATATGTCAAAATGACATATCGGGCTCCTGCACTGTCAGGCATCGTTGACTTGTTTGTCTTTGGGGTGTGGAGGGTATTCGGTGGGGAAGTTCACCCCATGTGATTAACTGGTGGTTGCTAGGTGACCATCCTGGAAAGGAGCCATTCATTTGCAGCCCAGCTCTTCAACAGTCAGGATTTGAGAACAGCCTTGGTGCCCCTCCGAACCAACTACTGCTGTCCAAATCACCTCCTGTACACATAGCTGGTTGCCATGGGGATTCCAGGGACATCTGACTCAATAATGACATGAGTCATGCATTTGAAGCGAGACAGATTTTTTTTTCCCTTATACTCATAGTAGATTTGTTGAAAGAGCAGTGGAATCTGGTTTATGACAAAGAAACAACAAGCTGAAATGTTTAAGGGCTGATTCTTGCCCTCAAATTAAATGTCATATCTATTATAGTAGAGATAAAATCCCAGAACACTGCATACATGATTTAGCTGAAGATGGAGAGAAAAACCTTGACCCAGAACTTTCTATACCTTTTTATCCTATGGTTTAATGCCTGGGTATTTTTTTCTCTCTGTAATCGCTGCCCTAGTTTTCTCCAAGGCCACAGTTAACACAGAGCCACTTATACATGGCAGTACAGTATTTATGATAAAATACCGTATCTCAGCATCTATTACAAAAACTCATTTCTAAAACATTTTCTGCCACTGTTATGACTGTTCTTTCTCTCAGACTAGGTGTGTATCAGACACCTTGCAGATATCAATAATTAATAATTTTTTTTATATTACTATGGTGCTGTATGTGTCCAATCACTCTACACTTAGGCTTACTTTCTGTATTGCAAGGGGTCACATGCTAGAATATTTGTCAATGTCATAGTGATGACAAGACCCCAAGATTAAATAAATGAAATATAACATGCCAATTATTAAGCTTCAGAAGTCCTGGTGGATGGATTTAATTTTTGTTTAGTACAGAACCAGGCTCGGGTTCTACCAGGTGTTTCATGTGCTTTCATATTTACTGTAAAATCATGACGTGGTATCGGTCTTCTCTACTAACTCTTGACAAGAAAGTGAATGAACATAGTTCAAAAATGTCCAATTATTCCTTTAAGTTGAGTTTTTAATTCCTACAATGCAAAGAACAGCCCAATTCATAGATAAAGAAATCTCAGGTAACCCTCACAGAGGAGAAAATATAGGCCAAAATAACAACATCCGGCGCCATTAGCCTCTCCACTGTGTGACACAGAAACCAATCAACTTGACAGTGGTCTCCGATCGGCAGAGGGCTTCCATCTACCCCCCACCATTTAATGTCTCTCAGCCCCAGTGTGGCTGGAGCACTGGTCCCATTTCTGGATGAAACACGGTCTCCATCCTAATTAACCCAGATGTGGATATTAATAAGATGAAAGCAGGTCTAGACTCGAAACGGGGCAGATTGAACGGAGGTCCTGATTTCAGAATGGTCACACTAAAGTGGGACACCTTCGCCCCTCCTTTGACAGGGGAATAAAGTCCGTTTCTATATAAGAAAATCCCCCCTGGCCCTTTTTAATTGCTCCCACCTCTCTGGAGGTTTGAGTGCGATGAGAAGCTGAGAATATCTACAAAGGGAGACTGCATCACAGGAAGACGGAGAAGGAATGTCAGGTTGATGGAAACATACGACAGCTATTACTTTACATTTTGTTTTTGACTGACATGATGACATTTTATTGCAGGAAACTTTGGCAACCACAAGGGTGTAAAGATCAATCCTGTGGCTATTAAAAGAAAGCTATTAAACATCATTCATCTCGTCTCTGTCAGTGCAAATGATGCTTCTGCTCCTTCCAGATTCATGTGTCGTGTGAGAAATGGGACCTATATGTGCCAGGACAAGATCACAGCTGCAAGACTGTAAATCTGGTGGGAAATGTCCTGCATAGAACAAGCATCCCCTGATGGATGAAATGGATCGTACAGGTGAAAGAACAGACAGGAACAAAAAAAAAACAAAAAACAAAAACGAAAAAAAAAAAAAAAATGTTTTTCTGTCTTGAGATTTAGTTTTCATTGCATCATCTTACATTGAGTGGGAGACAGAGGCAGATCAGGAGACACCGGAGGGGGGAATCACACAGGAAACAATGACGGGCACAGACATGACTCATCCAGCTGATTGTCTTTATGGAGCCACCAACATGTTGCATTGTGTTTTTCTCATTAGAGGCTGAATTAAACAAGCTCCTAGGGGAAAATAAACTAGACATAAAGACTTTTGGAACCAGAGGAGCCTTTTCATAGTTAGAACAGATGCAGGACCTCAACTCATTTTTATTGTCACTATAGCAAGAACTGGGAACAATCATAGCTCTTAAAATGCCATTTTTTAAGGTAAGCTCCTACTCTCTCAGCACAAGAGGAACCTTGAGGGTACAGTGAGTGGTCCAGACATGAGATTGGCTGAGCATAGGCAATCACCATTTTTAAAAACCTGCATAAAACGTTAGCCATGTGAAGAACAGCTTATACTGTGTGCCTTGAAGGTTAAGTGTGTCACATTTAGGAAGATATATTAGCGGAAATGGAATATAAAATTCATAGAAATGTTTTCATTAGTGTATAATAACCTGAAAATAAGAATCATTGTGTTTTTGTTACCGTAGAACAAACCATTTTATCTACATAGATGTTGGGTCCTCTGTTGGGTCTGCCATGTTTCTACAGTAGCCCAGAACGGACAAACTTGCTTCATGTTTTTTGTTAGTCTCACGGCCACCATGGTTATTCCTACACACTTGGCAGATGAGCTGGTTGCAACCTGTCATTTCACTGCTACACGCCACCAGATCCTACACACTGGTCCTTCGAGAAAAAAATGGAACAAAACACTGAAAAATGAACCATCATGTCTAGAAGGGAACCCCTGGCCCGCTAAAGACTGATCATTTTATCCCAAACCATGATTTTTCCCTAACCTAACTAATAAAGCGTTATCTGTTCCTAAATCTACCCTGATCTTAACAGGGCTGGACAATACATCAAAATTATATCAAAATCATGACATGAGACTAGATATCACCTTAGATTTTGGATATTGGTATATTGTGATTTGAGATAATATTTTTTAGTCCCACAATGGGGAATTCTCTATTTCAATATGGCATAAGTTTAGTCGTATATTGTGACTAAGCCTAAAAGTATGGAGATATTATTTTTAAGCCATTCCTCCAAGCTTTGTATCTTAACCACAGGACTGTTACATTATAAAAGATAATTAGTTTGTACAATGTACGCAATAAAGAAACAATGCGTCCTCTTGAGAGTTTTGCAAATCTAAGGTTCACTTCTAGACATAACCCAAAGGGACTGACAGTGAAGTCCAGGCTTTAGTTGAAGTATGTCAAAGAGAAATTACTTTGCTAAACCAACCACCAGCTGGCTTAATGTCACGTCAGTATTCGTACTGACAAATAGGAAAAATGGTCCTCTCAGGCAGTCCCAAGAACTGCTTGATCCAGAAACGCCCATGGATTTATATAAAAGAGAAAAGGCTTGACAAAAATCTGTTTTCTTCGTTTTTATTCTGATAAAAATATGATATTAAATTGAGCTTGTATCAGTTAAGAATAGATAAATCCAGTGGAAGGAAGTGAACACAGTTGCTGGCACCGCAGTGGCATTCTTTCCTCTGTCCATCTGTCCTACTGGCCTGTATGGCAGCGTCACTTTGAGTGGACAGAAGCTCTACAGGAGGTTGGTTACTGTATCCTCCTGAGTAGTCAAACGTCAGCTCCTCCTGTGCAGTGATGTTCCGTCCAGCAAACAGCGCCAGTCTGGGAACCACAGAGTGAACGCGAACCGGCTGCATGACCAGGTTGGGCTGGCAGGAGTGGTTGAGAAAGCGGCCCACGTTTCCCACTGTGGCAGGGTCCACAAACGTCTCAGTGACGGAGCCTGTGCCCGCGTGCTCCCTTACAGCAATGATGTAGTTATTTTCATCTGATCTCTGGGCAAGCTGTCTCCGTCTGGCCTCCTCGAAACTGACCACCTCTCCTGCGTACTCGCACACAAACGTCCCGCGTGGGATTGCCTCTAGTGTTCGTACTCCCCAGCCCCTGTTCTTGGTGCTGTAAACCTCCAACCTGAGTGTCAGTCCTCTCTGCACCACCCGGTTAGAGCAGGAATCACTGCAGGTGCAAAGGGTGTTACATTCAAACACAGGTGAACAGTAACCTGAGACTGTTCTGTTCAGGTTCAGCAGTGTCCCGGTGCTGTTATATGCCTGCCCATGTGTCTGCAGGCAGGAGCAGCTCTCAGTGAGGCAGGAGTGGGAAAAGCAGGAGCATCCAGCGAGCGTGACTTCACTGGGGTCAACAGTGCATCCTGGTCCCTGAATATTATCTGGGGAATACTGAAAAATGATAACAAAGAGCAAAGTGAAAAAAACCAAAAACAAAACAATCAACTTGTTGTCAGATATTTTTATAACTAATATACTGATTCAGTCAATTTCAGGACTGTAACTTATGATTAAATTAATCTGCTGAATATTTTCACTTCTACTCAGTTGTTTACATAACTTCAAAACATTTTGAAAAATGTTCAAATTGCTTCTTTTGTCCAACAAACAGCCAAAACCCCCCAAATCCTTCATTTACTATAATAAATTACAAGGAAAAGTCACCAGTCTTACATTTGAGAAGCTGGAATCAGCAAATGTTTGACATTATTGCCTGAAAAATGTCTGAATCATTTATCAGAACAGTTGGTAACTAATTTTCTTTCAGTCGAGTATTAGATTTATAGTTGCAAATCTAGTCAATCCAACAAGAATGCCAAATATTCACTGACTCCAGCTTCTCAATTGTGAGGTTTTACTGTTTGTCTTTATCTTATGGGACAGGAAAGTGAATATTCATTTATATTTAGTCAAGAAGAATCTACTGATAAATCATTCATAAATCACCTGTTGCAGCAGTAATGCCAGTTTATTTAAATTTAAGGGAAGTGTGTTTTAGATCACAGGTCTGAATGCTTTGCAAATGCCAATTTAAAACCCATCAACCTGCCTAAACAAGCACATAACTATAGTTTCACCTCATTCAGCCATATGATTTATCCTCAGGATTTAAAAAAGGTTACATTGTAGGAGTGGTATCTAGAACAACTCCTTTCATTCCAGAGAGGTTATTTTTTTTATTCCCTGCACTGTAGTCAGATGATGCAGCTGTAGCCTGTGATGATTTGCTGCCATCTGCTGGTGAAACAAAGTATTTTGTTTGATAGAGTTGAAAACAACCAGGTTGAAAACAAAGGTTTTGGTGAGTTCATGCAACAGCCAGAGGGTTTCTGAATAAAGCTTGAACAGGACTTTGAGATTATTCTTTCAAAATTAGCAGTATAAATAAAATGCTTTATAATAATTAGAATATCCCCCCTAATATCTCTGTTTCTCTGAGTCTTTTATTGCACTGTGTTTCGGGTGCTATATAGGCTTTGTTATAAAGATTACTGCACGGTGGTAGCACATATTTAATATTCACTCTTTAATATCTGTGTTTTCTGAAACTTTCTGATTCCCTGTGTGTTTTAAATCATAGCATCAAAACATCTCAACAGTTCTTACTTTTCCTAACTTTGAGGGCATATTTATTAGTGCTAGACAGATACAGCACATATTAACTTACTGCAGGCTGAACCAGTGTAGATGTTGTCTGATAAATAACAAAGATAAGTTTGAGGCAGAAACAGTGGTGCATTTATATAGTGTATCCACAAATAATTCATGTTTACAAAATTTCCATCTCAGTACAAATATGTATTGTGGTCACAAACAAGAAATTGTTTATTTTGCTATGTGTTTATGTTAAAGAATAATTCATAGAAATATCATTACAGTATTTTTTTTAATTATCTGTACTTGTTGGGCTCCAGCAGAGTTTACATTAACAAGTCAGATCAGTTTAACTTAGGGCTGCTCAATTAATCACAACATAATCAAAATCACAATATGGCCAAATGCAATATTCAAAGCAACAAAAATCGCAACTACAATTTTTTGATAAAGGAAAAGTGTGTGACAAACATCATTATAATAAAATACTGTAGTGTTGCATAGATGCCCTGGCCCTACAGGTCTTGTTCTCCAGATGTAAAGAACACGTTTTCATGCCACACAATCATAATACTATTTAATAGATTTTCTCATTGAAAATGGACATTCCCACTAATCATATTGCTGAATGGAATCACAATTTTAGTCAAAATAATTGCAATATGACTTAAATGGGAGAGAAACTGATGACATATTAAATGTAGAGTCATGATTCAAAGATTATTCTCACTGTAAGTCACATTTGATAAGTGGGCTCAGTATGTGCTGTCATGCACAATTGATATGCAGGTTTATTCTCTGGCTTACAGCAAATACAGATGGGATGAGGTCGCACTGTCAGCTCAGCTGGCATATCAGTGCTGCAACTGAGTCACCGGTGACCAAGAATAGGCCATTTTCCAACAGCTATTTTCACATGTCATAGTATGAAAAATGCAAGTGTAAATAATAAAGTTAATGCTGGCTTAATTTCCTTTAGCTGCTATGATCTTAGGGTTCCAGTATAGTGCATGTCGGCCCACTGTCACAGTGCCATCGTTCATGTTATGAGTACCACCTATGTATTTCCTGATAGACAAGTCTAGGGCTGCAATTGACAATTATTTCCATCATCGATTAATCTGTCAATTATTTTCTTGATTGATCAGTTAGTTGTTTGGTCCATAAAATGTCAGAAAATGCTGAAAAATGTTGATCACTGTTATCCAGAACCCAAGATGATGTCCTCAAATGTCCTCTTTTGTCCCCAAGACATTTGGCTTACTATCATAATGTAGTAAAAAACAAAAAACAAAACAGAAACTAATCAGATTTAAGAAGCAGCAATCAAAGAACTGTAACATTTTTCCCTTGACAAATTACTCAAAACAATTAACAAAATAGTAGGTGATTAATAACTGATTAATACTCAATTAACTGTTGCAGCTCTAGACACGTCTGCTGTAAAAGATAGGCCTATTCACAGGTTAGAACAAGTCAACCTAAAGGGTAAACAAAGGTGTCATCAATGGTCCATTGTCAAGGTGCTGCTAATGAGCATGTTCACTTACAGGAAAGGCTCTGCTACACTAAATGGAACAGGCCCTTAATCAGTATCACTGGTAACATGCAGTATGTTTACCCTTCTATTTCATATCAATATGGCTGCTGTGAGAAAGGTCTGTTAGTTCCAATACACATTACAAACTCAGTGGCCACAGGTACTCCTGTGCAATGTAATACAATTCAATACTACTGTTCAGTCAACCAAACTTTATTATTCCACCAGGGGATATTTGGTTGCAAAGAGGTAACAAACACTGTGATCATAAAAAACACAATCACATAATGCAACAATCTAGACAGATAACAAACAGTACAAATGTAAGCTGCTATGCAAAAAACAGCAGAATGCTGAATACAGAAAGGTGCTTTGGTGCAGAGGTCTTATGTACAGCTGCAATGATTAATCAATTATTAAATTAATCACCAGTTATTTTTAGAATTGATTAATCAGTTTAAGTCATTTTATATATACATATATATATATATATATATATATATACACATATATATATATATATATATTTACACACATATATGTATATATATATATATATATATATATATATATATATAATAGAGGAAAAATTCTTTGATTTCAGCTCCTTAAATGTGAATATTTCCTGGCTTCTTTACTCTTCTCTGACTGTAAACAGAATATCTTTAAGTTGTGGACAAAACGAGACATTTGAGGATGTCAGTTTGGACTTTTGGAAACACTGATTGTCATTTTACCCATTTTCTGACATTTTAAAACAAACAACTATGAACTGATTAATTGAGAAAATAATCGACCTGTTAAATGACCATGAAAATAATCATTAGCTGCAGCCCTCATCATATGTGCAAATTCAGGATACCAATTGCTGTTCAAACAAGAGATTTTGCCCTACACTTGTCTTTTTGCCCTCAGAGAAGGAACTCTGTATGTACAGCCTGAGGGTGGGAGCACAAGCTTCCTTCTCTGCAGGGGGCGATCAGCAAAGTACAATATATCCTGAGCGTTCCTTAGCACCTGCCTTTAGTTAGAGGTCAGAGGGCTGCAGCTGACTCACCCCAGCTTGTACTAACTTTATCACTACTAACAACTAACCAGTTTGACTAAGCCTATTCTTACTGGTCAGATTCAGGTCCCCAAATCATGCTACAATAAACCTTTTTCAAGGCAGCCATAATGATACATAATAAACATTGTTATTACCAATAATACTCATTACGATCCCATTCCATTTAGTTTAGCAGAGCCATTCCAGTGAGCCAGTACACACAATAGCAACAGCACCCTGACCCTGTGTGACCTGAATGGAACAGAACCTTAATTAGTATCATTAGTAACACCTGTGTTTACACTGCTACTTCAGCTCAATTTGGCCTCTGTGTAAAAGGTCTACACAGACAGACAGAACAGAAGAGTCATCATTATAATAGTTCATCATAAAGTTTACTTTTACAATACCAATAATGTTCAGTTGTTTTGACAGAGTCATAAAGGTGTTAATTCAATTATATGTTTTGCATGGTGTTGATAATTAGTTCTGGTGTTGTTGTACTGGACTGCATTATATTCAGAGGTGTTTGTAATATTCTGCTTCCCTCATTGGTAGTTAAAAACCCCCCCACAATAATAAACATAATGAAATTTACACATTCCCGACAATAAACAAAAAAATATGAACATTATAAACTTTGTAAAGGTAGATTTTATGACAGAACTGTTGCATTTAATTGCATTAGAGTACGTGTGTACGTAATAAAGTGCAACTAAATGCCACAAAAACAGCGTCGCTGCGCTGATAACACTTCTCTAGCAAACAGCCCATAAAATACGGTGACTCAAAGGGTATTTTCCTTACAGAAACATCTGTAACGTTACAACTTTTACTGTATGTTAGCTACGTTACACTGTAGCCGAATATGTTCAACTAATGGGCTTCACCTGCATAGAGACACATGATAACGTTACCTGAAATGTAGGAAACGTCAGTGCACCTGAACCTCTCTCAATTAAAACAGGAACATCCTCAAGACCGTCGCTCAAATCCTCAACATCCATATCCGAAGTTTCCAATGAATGATGTAGCAGAGCTGCTGACGTGAAAACTCAAACCTGGAAGCTTCAACTTCCGGTACCTTAATGTCAGGTTAGCTCCCTCCTGCGGTCTGTTTGGGTCATTACACCACTGTAATTATAAACCGTGTGGTTCAACCATCTGGCTCCACTCAGGACAAAGTGGACAGGAGCTCCTTAAGGACAAATACAGCACAGCATGAGATAATTGTCTCATCTAAACGGCTGTGAGACTGAAACTAGAGACAAATACTTAGAAATGATAAATGTGCCTCACAGTGTCACACCTATTTATTCTGTTTAACACAGGATTTATCCCATTTGTTCAACATTCCTTTTTTAAAATTTTCTTTCTTTCTACAATATTTGTCCTCATATTCCCTGTTTTGAATCACCATCTCTGAGCAAGAGAGTTATTATTGTTTTGTATCAATATTATTATTCTTTATTCTTATTTCATTTTAATTTTTGTTCTATTCAGTGTAGTTTCTGTTAGTTTCCAGAGTGGGTTTGCTTTGATTCGTAATTATTAGTTTCAGTTTTATTTTATTTTATTTTATTTTTATTTTAAGCAATAATGTGTAACATGTATGTGTATGTATACAAACACAACAATATAATGTCCCAATGTCAACAGTCATGTTTGACATCCTAGTCTCAATGTGCATCAATGCCTCCTCATTGTTGTATTGACAGATTGGACCAAATTGACAGGGTCTAAAACTGAAGTTAGTTCTGTAAGTACACAATATTATTTCAGTTAACTTTTGTTTTAGTTATAGTCTGTTTTTATTTTTATTTCAGTTGACAAATGTTTTAGTAGCGGTAGTTTTTGTGAACTACAATATGATACAATACATAATAATAATAATCATAATTTTATGGTCAGAATAAACTGAAATTCATTTTGTATCCTTGGGCAGCTCTGTTAAAAAGATTACACACATATCACACATATGACACTTTGCACAAACAGACAAACCACAACAAACATACAGAGCATATCACATTACATCCTTTGAATTTATGTATCAGTTAGCAGCATACTGATTTTGGTTTGGCAGTAGGATTGACTGATGTATAAAAGATTTTTTCAGCCTGTTGCATTTAAACAGAGGGACTGTGAATCACCTGTTTGAGGGCAGAAGTTGATATTCTCTTCTTAAAACATGACATGAGTCAGAAGAGACACTATTAGAAGGCTGAGCATGTTCATATTGTGAGGTGCTTGAAAGGAGTGTGCAACAGGTTAGCCAAAAATCTTTGCACAAATTGCTATTTGATTAAATAGTTTAGTTCTGCTGGCCTTACTGCAGTAAAGCATGACTCTCTGAACCACTGTTTTAAAAAAACAGAAAAATAATCAGGCTACTTGCTCCACAAGATCTGTGTCTAGAAAGAAACTAAATGCGCTACTGTGGGAGTCCATGATAGGGTGGCCAGGTATTTGTAAAAAGAGACTTCTTTAATTAATTCCCACAAATAATGTCATTGATAACAACCTATAATAACCTTGGTAAGCGGAAGTTGTCACACAACTGCACTAATGTCATATGGCCTGTAGATGGCAGAACTAGTTTAGGCAATGTATTAGTATTCCTCTTATGATCCACAGTTGAACTTCTGCAGAGCAGGGAAGAGAAATAGATGCTTGAACAAAAAAAAAAGGAATGTAATAAAACATAACCAAGCCAAAAGCTTGAAATCACATTTAAGGTAGTTAAATATGTTAGGTGCTTAAGGGGCCTTCTTAATTCATCTTGAATGACAATGAAGTCCTTGTTTATGAACACCCTTCATCCAACACTTTAAGGGTACAGTAAAAATAAAATTAAAAAAATAGACATTCTGTCTCCCCACATGCCCAAATAAAAGCTGAAAACATGGCCATGTGAGGAAGCCTGTAGGCTCTTGTGGGTTCACAGTAGCCTAGACAAAAAGACCCAGTAGTCTGAAAGAAGAGCCACAATTCAAAGCCTTTTCCCACTAAAGTTCAGTTACACAACTCAGCTGTGTTTGAACTCTGCTGTCTGCTGTCAGACAACAGCGGATGATTCTAGACTGCTTGGACAATTTTGCACCAAAGTGAACGGTCTGCTGACAGGAGAGTGAAAAGTAATTTTGTTGAAACGCCATGCTTTTCTCAGTAGGCACAGTAAGTTGTGTGGCACTCCGGCGCCTAACCTTTCTGCAGCGTTACAGTGTTGTCATGTGTAACTGATATGCAGTGGTTTATTCTCTGGTGGCGATCCGAGGCAGATGGGGGGAGGTCACATTGTCAGCTGGCATTTCCACGCTGCACACAAGTGACCAAGGATTTTCCTTTGAGAATCAGCCTTCATCTTTGTCCTTGGGCAAAAATTAGTGCTGTCAGTCGTTAGTCCTGCGTCTAGGTTTCAGAGATTGCATACTCAATCACCAGCTGAAATGTTAGAAGTGAATGGTACAAGTATCTGACAATTAGCTGATTGACGGTTTGACTGATTTGACAACAACAGAGGTTAGCGCTGAAAAGAATCCATGCTTCATGACTCAACTCACTATCAGAGCCTTCAAGATGAAACAGCTTTCAGAAGACGTGACAGACATTTTTACAGATGGCCAAGTTTGCTTCAGTTGATCAGTTGGTGAGCGATGCCCCAAATCAGTCCACATTTTCAACAGTTGTAGTTCTGCATACCACTAAATATCAGTCATGTAATCAGCATTTACTTTGACAAATGAACATTAAAAAGCACATCTTATATATTTGTGTCTTTCCCTCCACCTCTGTTTTCTGGGTCATTGCTCTGTCGTTTGTAAAAAAGCCATTTAAACAAGACTAAAAGTCAACATTCAGCGGCTCTGTGAAGCTATACTTCAGCACAGCAGTGCTTTGAGCTAAATGCTAACATCAGAATGCTAACATGCCTGAGATGACAATGTTAACATGCTAATGTTTCACAGATATAACAACATGTTCACTATTTGAGTTTAGTGTGCTAGCATGCTAACATCTGATAATAAGAGCAAACACAAAGTATACTGTGATGCAGTAAGTACTCCTCTAGCATCATTTCTCTGTGGGGCCCTGAGCAAAATTCTGCTAAGGACCCCTCCTAACTGACCAGAGAGCCATGTAAATCATTTTCCACACAGTCACACCCCAGTGTGCCCACAAAACAATATTTATTGAATTGCATATTTTGTGTAGAATCTTCAGATAAGTGAATATTGACAATAACATGAATAAGAAATTTTAGAATATATAAAATATATAAAATACTGAAACATAACGTTTAGCTTTGGGTCTGCTGCCTGGTAATTAGTCAGTTAATTGATCTTAAGTTCAGTATTTAATAAATCATCAATGAATGTCTGTCCATTAATTTCCATCTTACATTAGTTCAGAGTTGTAATCAGTGGTGGACTGTAACTAAGTACATTTATATCAAGTACTGTGCTTATTTTATACTTTACTTGAGTTCCATTTTATCCAACTTTATGTTTCTACACTACATCTGTACTGTACTTTTTAATCCACAAAGCTGAAAAAAGGCTGTTTTCTGACTTTTTAGAGATACATGGTTCTCACAGGACAGCAACGCTACAGATGTTTGATGATCTTATATTCCATGATGCATTGCTGTAGAACTCGCCAGGAGTGACCTAGAAAGTAGTTAAAGGGAGAGTCCATCCAAAAATGAAAATTCAGTCATTATCTACTCACCCTTATGCCAAATGAAGGGCAGGTTTAGTTTTTCAGTCCATAAAAAACTGCTGGATTTTCACAGGAAGACAGTGTTTAAGAATGTCCCAAACAATGGGAGTGACAGGTGGCCAGTTTTCACACATAAAAATACTACAAGAAACAAACAAACAAACAAACAAAAAAAAAAAAACAAAAACAAAAAAACACAAAGTGTCTCCATTCTACTTGTCTGGTGTAATCAAAGTGTCCTGATCAACAGTGACTGTATTATTCTTCCACTGCAGGCTATGAATGTTGAAATTTCGTGGGCATGGATGGACATCAGTCATAGGTTTCTGAAGAGCCACTGAAATTCACGGGGGGGCTCTGGCTGCCACCATCTTGGCACTGCCTGACTCAGTAAATTCCTGGCTAGTCTAGAAATGGACAAAATAGGTGGATTGTGGGTAGAGCTGAGGTGGCCAAATAAAGTGGCTACCTCACTGCAAGGCATCTGTGATGGTAGCCACATGTCACTCAGTGCTGGCACACTCTTAATTACGCACAACTTTAAGCCTTAATATAATATAAACTTTATATAAAAACTCACTGCCTGTACAGCTGTCATGAACAGAGGAATTAGCTTTAGAGACCAAAATCATTTTTAGGCTATAATCATGTTTATTTTAATATGTGGATCTATGGGAATCCCCTTGAGCAAGCCAGTTTTTGGCACTTCGTGGTTGGCTTCATTTTCAACCCCAGAGGTAGCTGCTTGGTTGAGACCAGCGTGGTGGACTGACTGTTATTGCAATCACTAGAGGCATGCTACTGGCTATAGAAGTATATAAAAACTGAAAATAAAGAAAGAAAAGAAAAGAAAAAGAAAGGAAACAAGAAATAATGTATTTGTCTTTCTATTGGACAAATTAAGATTTTTCTTTGGTTGTGACCAAAGTGGTTGACTGACCAACTGACAGATCGACATTGCAGTCCCAAGAGGGATGCTGCTAGCATGGCTAAAAATAACACCAGTTTCAAAGGCAGCGCCTGTCAGGATGAAAATAAAAAGGCATCAGACCTCTGGCCAAATATCCACAAGCTCATAATTGAGAACTGTTGATAAATATAAGGAAATACATATGTGATAAGTATGATTAATCAACAAACTAACTTTAAAAACTAACTTTTAAATGTTAATATGTAAACAGCTCATTAGAAATTAAAATAAAACGACAATTTCTCATTCTCCATCATTATGAAATATGATCCAAAAGGGGCTCGGGGCATGAAACCATTCCTCCCACACATCTTTGTGTTCATTAAATTCTTTTGGCCTTAATTAAGGCCACATTACTAATACTGATGACTGCATTTTTAAAGATTTGATGAAAAAGTTGCATAATTTGCCTCATGCACTACATATCTAACAATGTTATAAAGATCTCCGGCAGTTGCGGGTGTGTGTCTTAATTAAATAAGTCAGCAAATGTTCACTTGTTTTCTTGTAGCCTTTAAAGAGGCCTTTCCTGGAGTACATAATATGACTTGACATCGTGCTTCTCATTGTGTCGTCTGACAAAAGGGTGAAACAGCTTCCCGTGCTCCAGATGAGGCAGGTTGTTGGGGGTCTTACATGGGCGCTGCTGTCAGGGATCCTTTGGCTTTAATGAGAACACACGCACACACACCAACACAAAGGAGCTGAACTTTGAGGCTGGACCACAATTGGTTGGAGAGTTAATGAACCAAAGGCATGATAGAGCCTGTTCTCTGGGGAGATTATCAACAACAGTCCAGCACTCCCTCTGCTACTGTGCTGATTGACTTGGCCTCAAATTGGCTGCGATGCTTCTCGCAGCTTGTGAGGAAAGCAGCGCCACGGCCTAGTGGATGCACTCTTGTCTGGCCTGACAGTGGAGAACAAAGGAAATTTCAAAGGTTTCCCTCATCTGCCTTTGTCAGCTTGAGTAGGCGTAATTATGATGAGTTGACCCCTGAGGTTTCAAAGGGCCTTTTTCTGACTGCTCTGCTGAGTTCATCAAAGGCCATCAAAGGCAGTCGAACAACCAGGGAAGCAGAGATGCTCCGATTAGTCACAGAGAAGACAAGGAAAGTTAAAACCACAGTGAAAATCATAAGAAAGGAAAGAAAGAAAGAAAGAAAGAAAGAAAGAAAGGCAGAAAGGCAGAAAGAACGAAAGGTGAACACTTCATTTGAAGGGGTGTGTCATTACACTGTCATAAACATGTCATGACATCTGTCGTGAACATGAACGAATTTAATGCAGTTTTGACATTGTTTGACATGGCTTTGTTATGTCAACTTGAAATTAATCAAGCCAATAGTGTCTTTGGAATGAGAACTTGACATTATCAAACTTAAATAAACTGTTTAGCTTTATGTTTTAATATTACATTATTCTGTCATATGTGGTTGGTTTCGACATGTCATGAGACTGTTATGACTGTTTCATAAATACCTTCCTTGACCTCTAGCAAAGTGGTACATTTTGGTCTTGTCATAAAGATGTCATCAAGATTTCTTACACTGTCAAATGCTTTTGTAACGGTGCAACAAATATTTTCCTTGACCTCAAGTAAAGTGGTAACATTTGGACTTGTCATAAAGATGTCATTAAATGTCATAAGAACAATCTGATGACAGGGTACAATACTAATAATTTACTGAGGGACAGACAGATACTTGTTGGTCCTGTCATCTTAGTCAGTGTCAAGTTGTCATAACAAGGCCATCTCAAACAATGTCAAATGAATGACATTTAATGACACTCATAAACATTTGTAAAGATTCCTTCATGTTCATGACAGGTGTGACATGATTAAGACAGTGTAATAAAAGTCCTAAGCACACCCCTTTAAACAAAGTGTTACCAAAGAAAGAAAGAAAGAAAGAAAGATTCAAGCACATTAACAAACAAACAAACAAATAAACAAAAAATACCTGGGCTCTCAAACTTTTGGGTGAAAACACAGTTCACAGGAGGATGACTTCAGTCTGCATTCGTGCACCCTGCAGCAGTCATCCCATGAGACTCCTGGGTGCCTTCCTCTGCTGCCAGGCAACTGCAGTGACAGTGTGATTCACTCACATGACAAGATTTTGCAAAGCAATTAAGCGAGGAGTCAAGGGGGTTCATCATCCTCCTGAGGCAAGCCACATATTTAGCTCTTCAGTCTGAGTTTGAAGAATGAACAAGTTTGATAGAAACATACTGAGAGACGAGTTAGACTGTACACAGCTAAACAAAATCTGTGTTTCTTTATTAAAAGTTTTTACTTTTCTACTGAAACTGTCCTAGGTGAAGGAAAAGCAGATTTATCAGTAAAAAAAAAAAAAAAAACTGGAGCAAGCCTCTCTGACACGTCAGATTTGCCGTGTCTATTTGCTGTAAAACTGTCTGATATATCGGTACCCATATACAGTACCTTATCCATCTGGATCACTTGGAAAGATCAAATATTTTCTGAAGATGGTGAGAGCGTTCCCATGGGAATCTGGGTTATGCCAACTTTAGATCTTTAGAGTTCAAACACTGGATTTGCTACCTGGAAGTGCAGTAAAAAATAGACTGTGGCCAAAGTTTGAGACTCTCTTCTATACTCATATAGACTGTTTTTTTGTTTTTATTTTTTCGGTAGAGTGGAAGTTACAAGTTCAGATGTAGAGATCAGATGTACAACACAACAGCAGCTGTAATATGTAAAATGTGCATGAAGACAAAATGGGGCAACATAGCAAACTAATTTCACCACCTCAAGCTGAAGCACCTGGTTGAGTACAAGGAGAGCCAAAAATCCTGTGAGGAGAGCTCAACAGCTATTGTGAGCTTTACACCAAAGATATTTTTCAGTATTTAGTCATATTATCAAGAATATTATCATCACTGAATTCTCTGAAATATCTTGCTTTTATTGTAGGACCACATCTTCCACCCCTATCTGCAGTGTTATTGAAGTGTTACTGGAAATGATACTCAGCTGAAGTTTTGAAATATTCCCAGAACATTTTTTCTGTGGTATAAAAACATTACTGTGTAACGTTATTAAAAAGTTTTTTTTTCCATTTCTATACCAGTATTTTTCTGCAGTTGCTACTCTTCTGAAATGTTCCCATAGTGTTTTCAGCTGAAGGTTTTAAATGTTCCTAGAACATTTGAAGAACATTTTTGTGCAATGTTCTGAAATAATTTCTACTCTGAAATGTTCTCACAGTGTTTTCAGCTGATGGTGTTAAATGTTCCATGAACATTTTTTCTGTCTGTATTGGCACTTTATTGTGCAGTGTTCTTAAAATGCTACCGAAAACCCCCATTATTTAAAGAAAATAAATTCTAGAACGTTCGTACACAACATTGTTGTAATGTTGTTAGCTCTCTTATGCTAACATGAGTACTGGATACATTTCTAAGATTCAACAGACATATAATGGCTTGATGGAAGATAATCATTGTGTGGTTAAAGTTATTTAGCTACAGTGTGACCCAAACCCAATGACTAGGATAAAATGACACACAAGATAACAAATGTTCAGGTGCCGTTCAGGACTTCACATTTGTTACATAACATTTCATGACTCAGTTTCCTCTCACTCTCACAGGAATAACACGCAGTAAGTCCTACAATGTTTTACAGAGTAAAAGAGAATAACAGCAATGTATGATCTTCAGCCAGTCAGGCGTGTTCCCTGTAAAGATGTTGAATCTTTCGAGAGGCTCCATTCTTCCAATCCGATCAATACCTTTTGTCTGTTTCCACTTAGCCAGCTATGGGTCAATGTCTGTGTCTTAAATGGGGTGTAATTACCAGTCTAAGCAGGACCCCTTTTGATGTAGAGAGACAAAAAAATCTCTCACCTTGGATAATCTGCTTACATTTTGCTTTGTTTAAAAGACATGTTCACTGTGCCATGTCAAACTATATTAAACAGCAGGTCAGTTCAGGTCCACTGTTGCAGCAGGACTACCTGTCAGCCAAGATATAGATACACAGGCTGTAGCTCTGGCACAGGTATCCCATCATCTTCTCTGCGTATATTCTTCATTTCCTCGGTCTCTGTCTTGTAGATTCTGTGACTGTCAGCAGTGCTAACAGGAAGCCGTGTGTGTACTCACTGTTCGCTGCTCAATTTCAGCCCCTCATCAGTAATGATCACGCAACTAAACTGGCTCCATATTTCTCTGAGCTGTCTCGACATTCCGCCTTCAGCACGCACACAGGCATGAAATGGAGTGTCAATGAGAAGTCAATTTGCGCCAAACACAGTGGAGAATGATTACAACACACAGCAATGAACACTTTTTAATGCTGTGTCATCATCATGGGAAATGGAAAAAGCTTTGAACAACAGAAGGCAACTGGCTTCTGTTCCTTGCATAAAATGCAACCTAGTTAATATGATCCTGAGCAAAAATTTGCTGTTGGCTGGAGCAAGAAATGGCTAATCAGAAAGGAATTACTGTATTTTAACAAAGATACCCACAGTTTCTAATTTCACTGTTACTACATCCAGTTTTAAAGTATTTGTTTGAACATAAACTGAGCTGAACATACTCCTCTACAAGCAGACATGTCTGAGACTCTATAGCCATGCTAGCAGGTCTGATGCTTTACCTTACTCGATAAGCACTTCATACAAGATGGGATGATGGGAACAATGGGAATGTCCTAAGGGGGACTGTCCATTGTTAGACGGCCCATTATCCCCAAAGTCCAATAGTCTGAAAAATATCCCATTGGACCATTTGTCGAACAGGTCTTTATCCCGCGTACCATCTGAAGTAAATCTCTCATGATTTTATTTTGACATCGTAAATTTGTAAAATCGCTTGAAATGTTCTTTTGTGTGAGACCAGGAAGATTATTAAAGGAAAACATTTGTCACTTTTGGATGCAGAAACTGTTGTATATATTATTGTATATTCTTTTGTTGTTTACATATTTTTACACCTCGTATTTATAATTTTTCTTTATTGTTGTATATAGTTGTATAATGTACAATTTTTTTATTTGTACTTATTTTCACATACTTATGATATCTATTTCCATTTTTAGATTTTCTATATGCTTATATATACTTATATTCTTGAATGGGAGCAACTGTAACTGGATCAATAAAGTATTTCTCACTCTGATTCTGAAATAAATTTCCCAGTGTGTACTATATCACATGAAAAAGCTGAGTTCTAATGCTGCAAAATCTGTTTTTCTTCCTGTATCCAGGATGTGATGTCATGGTGATGTCATTAGATGCAGGAAGAACTACAGGCTACTTCAGCTTGGATTTGGCTGACAAAGTAATAACTACAGGGTAGGACGGTGATACACAGCAACATGGATCTGAAGTCCGACTTCTACATGTTCTACATGTGGGCACTGCCAGCACAGCTCCACGAGCAGGTGAACTCGGTCAGTATAGCACATTTTGAGCAACTTATTGCTGCAATTGATTACATTTACCATCAGCACTGACAGGAAATCCACATGAGAAGGTAAAAACCCCTGTCCATTCAGCACCATGGACAGAACCGGCAGTCAATGAGCGAACAACTGCATGGAGAGTGTGTATTTTTGGAGCATTTGTTTTCAGGATAACAGGCTGTCTGATAAGTTGGCTTTGGTCCACTGGGATTTCGGAATATGGGCCATCAGTACAATGTCAGGTACCTGCTCACAAAAAAGGCTTGGAAAACTCAACATTTTGACCTGTTGATGGCACTAGATGAAAAGTCAGGGGATCACAGAAGTTATTATAAGTTATCCTGAGTGGAGCATGAATGTCTGTACCAAAGGTCATAGTAATCCACACCATTGTTAAGACATGTCACTGAAAGCCAAAAATGTCAACCTCATGTTGTTGCTCCAAGAAAAGTCAAAGCAAATTCATCATCTGGGAACCATGAATATTTGTACAAAAGTTTGTTCCATTCAACATTTTAGATGTTGATCTCTTTAACTAGATGTGTGATAACTTTGACCTGCATGGTGCCATAAGACAAAAGATCAGAATCACCAAAGTCTTCATCATCTGGGCACCATGAATGTCTGTACCTATTTTGATCTCTAATTCCAATCCATCCAATTATTGTTGAGCTAATTTAGACCAGTGTTTCCCAACCTTTTTTCCTCGGAGCACCTCCCTACTTTCATCTCAGAAGAGCATTTTCTAATGTCAATGAGAGGCTTCATGAAGGCAAGACCTGTTTGGGATTTCCAAGTCAACAGATGTTTGACCTTTTCTGACCTGCTTTCTAATGTCACCGCTGCGCTGGAGGAAAAGTCAGCAGCAGCAGAAGGTCAGGCCAAAACATGTTGAAAATGTGGTTCTGTGAGGCTTAAATCTACTGGCTATGATTTATTTACACAATTGGCATATTGTGCACAAAAATAGAAAATGCATGTGTGTGGCCACTTACCGTATGCGCGCGCGCACACACACACACACACACACACACACGCACGCACACGCACGCACAAGCAAGCAATCAATATAAGAGAACATTTCACACTGTTATGTTGACTAGGCAATCAATAGAGTAATGGAGTGAAGCCACCTCTGATTGTATCGTCCTATTATTGTTTCACCTTCATGTCAAAGTGGAGTATTGTCTGTAAAATTGTTTTCCCACTCAAACAGAGAGGTGTGTGCTTATTAAAATTGCCTCTTGTTTATTCTGTAAACTTGTACAACCTGTGTCTGAATTTAGACTGTTTTTCCCATGGATTTTGGCTTTTATTAGTACATAACGACACAACTGAAACAGTAGGAGCTACGTCTAAGAAAAAGATGGAAAAGTGCTTCAAGCCTCTGTGTCAGCAGTGAGACCTAACACACATTCACACTTACAGTACGCTGCAGGCAAAAAGCGAAGCTCTTTAATTGGGCCCTGGGAGAAAACACCACAACAATCCGTCCAACAATTCATTATGCATTTAACAGATGATTAACAATGACTGAAATGCATTATGGTTCCACACTTCTATTGTGATTTTTTTCCCCCACAGTACGCCTCCATTATTCAGACATTTATAGATGCAATAATCTCATCACAATAAAGTCCTACAAATACAGAGACACAACAACAACAACGCCAAGTGAAGCTAATATTCCCCGTTATTCAAACTGAATTTCTGTGTTAGCGAAAGATGAAATAAACGTCACTGTCGGGATCAGTCTGGATCAGATTTATCATGCTGTAGGGAGATGTCCCACCACACTTCAATGAGAGATTTCATGTTCTGTTAACGGCAAACAAACTGCATTTCATGCTTGTGTCCACTGTTCAGCGATCGTTCCTGGAATAGGCCATTTGCATTCTGATAGGAAGATAATGAAGGTGCAGTATGAACGCAGATTTTTCAATAGACTGGTGTTTACCAAGCCAGGACGGGATTTCCATGCCATTGAACTGTACCAAGAAAGTACATCTCTCAGAAACATCAAACATTTTGACATCAAGCGCATGTTGACACAATGTTCTGCACCAGAGCTGAAAAAAACCCCCACATAGTTAATCAAAAGTCTAGAGCTGCTCTATACTTGTGAGGCTGGATCATTCACACTGGTGCTTTGGGCTGAAGGTTAACTTCATCCTGCTAAAATGCTTGCAATGACATAAAATTCTGATGTTTAACAAGTAGTTCAAGCATGCTAATTAGCATTAAAGACAAAGTACAGAAATAGAAGTACAAGGATACAAATTCTATCAAATTATTATACAATTACATATTATATTGTGTCTCCAAAGTATTTTGACCTTGTAATGGCACTAAATAAAAACTTCAAGGGATCAGCAAAATTATGTCAAGGTAAATGTACCAAAGTTCATTGCATTTCATGGCACTAGTATTTCATGGAAATAGTTTTCGAGACATCTCAGTGAAATGGAAGAAGTCTCTGTCTGACTGTATGCCCTGTGTCTGTCCATTTGCTTGACAACCCTTCATCTGCTCAACTTCACGCTCGGTGATTTACATTGCTGAAGACCCAGAAGAGTGCAGGGTCAAGTGTGAGCTCTTGAGATGTACTGGACATATTTATTAGAAGAGCGCTGCCACCATCAGAAGCACAAATTGGGGAGTGTATTGAGAAGGGACCCTTTTTTAACTGTTATACCACCAAATGGCATGCTGGGTACAGCTTGCTCACTTGTTGCAGTACATTAAAGAACAGATGAAGAAGAATAGACTGGAGAGGTCGTAGAAAGGTCAACATTTCAAGCATCAGTAATGTAACTTTTGGAATAAATGCTTCTGTTCGCAGAAATACGGAGGTAGAGTGGCACAAAGTGCAGGACATTAACAACTAAACACCACAGTCTTGGGCTTGCGTCCACACTCCTGCAACAAAGGTGCTTTGGTTAATGTAGGGAAAGGAAAAGGCAATGTAAGTACTTTGCATGTATGCACTGACAGAAAACAAGTTGTCTGCTTAGCCAGTCTTGGATTTTATTAAAGTTAGTGTTAGGGATCATAATGTTGTCAAATATTAACAAGAACATCTCATGACACACACACACACACACACTGCCTATTGAATAATGCTTTAGTCTCTGCAAGTGGACGATGTCTTGCAAGATTGCCTGTTTTGGCGATAACAAATTTTATACGTGACATTTATTTTGACTTTCTAGGTATGTGAATTGACAACATGTCCTGATTACATTAATAGAAACATATTTCAGTTTGCATTATCTTACACTGTTCCACATTATTTGGATATGAAGATCATTTCTAGGAGACAGTTGTGGAGTTACTTCAGTCTGGACCAAAGAGGTGGACTGGCTGACATCTTTCGAGCCATTGCTCATGGCTAAAATTGAAATCAGCAAAGCAATTCAAAGTCAGGAAAAATTCTTGGTTTGGTAAATAAGAAACTACATTTTTATCATGTAGATCTGCAACAATTAATTGATTAATCAATTATTCATCGATTATGAAATTAATCACCAGCTAGTTTGATAATTGTTTAGTTGTGCCATTTTTAAATTAATAGACCAAACTCTCTGATTTCAGCTTCTTCAATGTGAATATTTTCTGGTTTCTTTACTCCTCTCTGACAGTAAACTCAACATCTTTGACTTATGAACAAAACAAGACATTTGAGGACACTGGGAAACAAGGATCAACATTTTTCACCATTTTCTGACATTTAATTGGCACACAACTATTAACTGATTAATCAAAATAATAGTCAATTGATTAATTGACTATGAAAATAATCGTCAGTTTATAATAGTCAATATTAATATTCATACAACTTTTTACAAAGCAGATTTTCGGCCCAAGCAAAATAACATTTTCTACCATAAAGTCATGCAGACCTACGAGCTTCAACACTTTTCAGCATCCTTCATTAGAAGCTTGCCAGATAACAAGCACTTTGTCAGTTAAATATATCTTAGCATGTGTGAGAGTTTGGGAATAATAAGAGAACAGGCTCACAGGTGCTGTCTCTGCAGGGCAGCCAGTTGCTCTCAGGAAGAGGTGTGAAGTTACACCCACACTCTCTCCAGAACAATGGGAAGTAGCAGCGTGATGGCTGCACCCAACGAGGAGCCATGACAACTTTGGTTATGCATGCCTCCTCATTCGCTGGGATAAACACTGAGATGTGAGATGACCTCTGCTGAACCCTGTTGTTGATCATCTCTTCTCTAAAAGTGGTGCTCATCACATTGCCCAAATACAAGTAGCGAGGATCCAGGGCTCTCTGAGCCATCAAAAGCCTGAGTGCTTCCAGTGTGGATCACAAAAGGCATGAAATCTTTCTGCTTTTCTCACTTTGGTTTCATGTACTTAGCTGCTCTCAGCTCTGGAGGAGGCCTTTTTTTTCAAAATAAAAGCATAATTTCAAACGTTAAACTTGAACTATTCGTGCATGAAGAAATGTGTTTTTCAGTGAAATTCCTGTAACTGTCAACCTAAATATTAAGCCTTAAGACAAAGAAGACAAATTGTCATCATTTGGTTGTAAAAAGAACAAATGGACAAATTTGTCACAGTCATTTTATATGAAATCTCCCCAAAGCCAAGAAAAGAAAGACTGTTGTCACATCATCACTTCACCCTCCACCTCCACCGCCACCCGAGGGTGATCTCACCTGAGAATTAAAGCACCTGTCAATTAAAGAAAGGAAAATGTCACCGCTTCTGGTATTAAATGTGACCTTGTGTGAGGTGAAAGTTGTGACTGATGTCATTAGTGTAATCAGAAGAGGATGCTGTAAAATTAACACATTCCTTCTCTGTAGAGTAGGAGTCATGTTGAGTTGTGATTTCTGTTTCACTTGTAGAGGCTGACATTAATAAAATGATTTTTGATATCAGGGTTTAGTTGTAAAAAATTTCTCCAGTGTTCGCTCCAGTGTGTTTCAGGGTGACAGGCTTATGGACAGTTTAATAGGATTTTTTATGAAAAAAACAAACAAACAAACAAACAAACAAAAAATATCAGCAACAACAACAATTAAAAAAACAGATATATGTGTAGCACTATATGGGTAACACATTATATTAGGGTGCTTGTAATAGTTTTAGCTTGTAGTAGCGTTTGTCAATAGGCAAAATGTTGATTGTTTATTGTTTGATTATAAGTGGTCTTATAAGTGCTCATGCCTTTTGCCCAGCCGCCATTGTAAATACAGATTTGTTCTTAGTGACTTATCTGGTTAAATAAAGGTAAAATAAAATGATATAAAATAAATAAATACTCATTTATAGACTGCTTGAGAATGATAATAAAAGCCTTTATTTATTTTTATTTATTATTTTATCATTATGCACTTATTAGCAGTTAAGTATACAGTTAATACAGTTGACTATGGATTTTTCCTCTGCTAAGAACTTGAAATAAATGCTTAAAGTATGTAGAAATCTTAATAAAGCCACAACAAATACTGAGTAAATGATGGTGGGTTAGTTAAACTCAATAATTAATGTGTTATATAATAATAATCAATTATAAGAAACATACAAGACTTTATTAACATTCTTAAGCAGTCTATAAAGTTTTATGTTTCTTATTTCTTAGGCGCTTATGAAGTAACGATAAATATGTTATACAGTATTACTGACACGTACACAGTCATATTAACACATTAATGGTAATAAGCATCTTATAAGGGCCTTATCACCAATTAACTAAGGCTTATTACAAGCAACTTAATATAAAGTGTTACCAGTGTATGAAAATGTCCACGTCTAATCACACTGATATCCATGTAAATGAATGTATTGATCACATATTTTGGCATTAGTTCAAAATAAGCTTTTTTCTTACCTGCCAGGCAACATTAAATACTGTAGAGTGACGCAGGCATGACGTGTTTTTGTTCTCCAACCTGGAAGTTAGCATTGCACTGGTTCTCTTCACAAAAGGCCAGTGGGATTTTTCCATTGGATTTTGGCTTAGCACAGAAAATAAGCTCTGTGGCAAACAAAACTTTATGATACACGTTTTGTTCATCAAGATAATCTTCAGAAACGAACACCACATTCATGATTTTTGACTGCAATCACTAGAAGTAAAGCGCGAACATTAGGCTGTGAATGAACTAAACCATGGAAATAAACCATGACTTCACGTCACCACCACTAGGTGACTAGCGTACAGTGTTCAGCCGCTTGTTAGCAAAAGCCTTTGAAAGACACGAAAGCTTCAAAATTCATGAGTAAGACATTTACGGATGTAATTTATATCATAGAACACAGTGTGAAAATCTCTTGACCTTGTTTTAACCATAGACCTTATTTAAGGCACCTAAGCAAAAATCTTTTCTTTTGGCATGATATCATTTATACTCATCAAGTGCATGTTTAAGGCCTATTTTATCAGGCCCATTACATTGCATTTGAAATAGTTCAGGTTAAAAAAATAACTTATTAGGCTAGTTAGCTAGCTGATAAAATCTGCTCGCAACAGTTGTCATTTCAGCCAGCAAAACTGATTAGAAATTACCCTGACTAGACTAGAAATTAGCCTGCTTTTGTCTGCCTCTGCCTGGAACCTATAGTTTCAAAAATAACTAAATAATTTGAGTGGTAAATCTGGCCCATTTATCATTGAAAACTGCGTAGATGCTGTTTGAAAATGCTCAATATGATGCATAAGAAGAAACTTCCCACTTCCACTTCATCAGGAGCAGAGGAGCTGCAGCAGCAGCAGCGTGTGCAGGTTAACAGTCAGGATTTCATTTGACTCTCATGTGCTTAAAGCTCAACCACTCCTTCACCCTCTCTTTGGTTTATCCTCGCCTCTAAGCAGGCGCTCAATCTTTTAGGCTTTAAGTGGATGGAGAGCTTCAGGTTCTGGCACAGACTTGCCTCCTGCCTTCTCACCGGACAAAGATTAAATTTTGATTAATTTCTCTCAGCGACTGCTGCTGGTATGTTGGAAATCAGCTGAAAATTGAGACAAAATGCCCCCCCTCCCCGTAGGCTGTGAGTCACTGGACACTCACCACCTGTCAGGGCAGAGAGATGAGGCCAGAAACAGACAAGTCACAACCTGAACGCTGCACCAACATCATCACAACAAGCTTCTACAATGACACTTTGCCAGTGTTCGTATTCTTGAAAGCTGACTTCTGTGTGCATTATTTTTAAGGTTCAAATTACTCTTAAATGTAGTTACAGAATAAAAAATCACATGTAAATTTTTGCAATTAGTAACGTAAATTGCAAAAACGTACTTTTGGATTGCTTCAAAATCAATTATTGAAAATACATCTCTTTATAGGCTACTAAAAAATGGATGCAACCACATAAATCCACAAATATTCCAAACATTTCCAGTGCAAATACGATGCATTTTGCAAACTCAGCATCTACACTTAGTCAAATCAAAGTACCTTTACAGATACGCTATAAAAAAAAATGTTGAGAAAACTTGAACTTTCAAGACAACTTAATCAAATAGATTTTTGAACACAACTCAGGTTTTACAAATTAATAATGTTTTCTTGAGATAATTTACTTTTCTTCTTTAGGTAAAGTCAAATCTTTGAGTTTTGAAACCTACCCAAAATTATTGAGTAAACACATTGAAGTGAGAGTGAATAATGATTAATAATGTAATATAAAATGTAATGTAGAATTACAATCACCAAAATAATAACAATTCAGGTTTTCATTTCACTGTGAACAATTTTTTGAAATAAGTAAAAGTAAATTATATCAACTAAAGATTATAGGTTGGCAAACCTTTATCTCAGAACTTGAGAGTTTGAGTTTGATTAAAACTGGAAAAACTGAGTATTCTCAACTTTTACTTCTTTTTTTTTTACAGTGTACTAGCACAAACTGGTACACTGTGTGTGTTCTACAACATGTGGGATGCTTTTTCTTTAGTGTAAGTTTTTATGGCTTCTTTTTTTATTCTTCCATTTTTTTAGGCTGCATGGAGGACTTTGCTTTTGGACTGCAAGAGGAGCTCTTATTCAAAACGCATTTCCAATGTAAATAAAATGGAATAAAAACTCCATTATTTATAAATCATTATTAAAAAACTAAAACAAATACAATTCAACAAAACTGCTGACATGCTTGCCATGAGTTAGTTGAGCATTGGTTATATCAAAAATTTGATCAAATAATCTGTGATGTGAGACTGTATTTTTCAAATGTAATTTTGGCTGATTATAGTTACTTAGTTTTTGTAATTCTGATTACAATCCATCAAGACCCAACCCCGACTTTTCGTTCCTTTTCTCTCAGTTGAGGTAATTCAGAAAAAAATAATTAGACTATACTGAAGCCTTGAAATGCAGATGAATCAGCGGCTCTACCTGGAACAAGAACAGTGTAAATATTTGCACAATGAACCTTTGTTTGTCCTACAGTATTCATCCTGTCATGCTTGGGATCAACACAAAACTGCAGCTGAAGACAGAAGAAAAGGAGGGATGAAGCCCAGCTGAGGAACACTCTGTGCCATTCTGCTTCACCTTCAGTGCAAAGATGGAGCTTTTCTCGCTCCACACCTTTGAAAGCGTACATGATGTTTTAGTGGTTTCCCACCTGCGGGGTGTTGACCTTGTCAGTGGTATTTCAGGCTCTGGGGACTTCTCTCACTTGGCTGCCAGCACCCGCAGGTGGATGGAGGGAGGGGTTGTCATGGAAACAGGCCACTTGGATGGGACACGGTGCAGGCTCCGGCACACGCTTTGAAAAGCGCTCATTGATAGCTGTCCCAATGAGCTGATTTCCGGTCTGTTACTATGCTACCCGCTGAGCCGGTGTAAAGGCTCGTCCGCTCTGAGCAGATAAAAGGACGGCGGCCCGTATTTCAAAGTAGCGCTTTTAGTTTGCAGGTTTAACAAATGCCAGACTGCTGCTGCTCTGCCCTCCTCTGTCCATCACTCTTAGCACAGGACACAAGTCTCACTTAAAGGGTTCATGACATTTTTCTTACAGCATCTCCTTACATCTTTATACACGAAGAAAATCAGCAGTATCAGTGTTACACAATGTCATATAGTGAGATACGTAATGTGTAGCAGTGATACTATTTCAACCCCCCCTCAGCTGCCTTTAAAAGCCATTTATAAACACTTTGTACACTGTTTATAACACACTATAATGTAGTAATATTTCAGCGGATATTGTTTATATTTATTCAACAAATTCTAAGTTTTACAGTTTATTAGAGCTGAGCAATAAATTAATATCATCTTGATATTGTCTCAGATTTAGGATATTCTTATATGACCATATGGTTTAATTGTTGTCTTTTACTGGTTTTAGAGGCTGCTTTACATAAAATGATGCAATTTTCTTTACTTAGCAGAATGTTTTAATGCTTCTATTATTTGCCTTTACACCTTAGTCATTATGTCCACTGATGATTATTTATTAAAAATCTCATTGTGTTAATATTTTGTCAAAGCACTAATAGTCATATGATCTTGTCACAATATTAATAGAGGCATTTGGTCAAAAGTATTGTGAAATTGGATTTTGTTCATATTATCCAATCCCACCTATACTACAAGGGAAAGTTATGAATTTGAATCCTTGCTAAGGTACAAGTATGTAAGTATTATAGCAGTATTTACACAAAATACCCCTTGCACAATAAAAATGGTCCCTGTCAGTGTTCAACTATTATATCTGATGTTTTTGGACTATTATTACTGCTGCATTAATGTGCTAGTCGCAATGTACTGCTGTAGATGTAGATGGTTGAGCTAATTTTACTGTGGAGACAGGTCTGGCTATGAAAGACTAAGCTAATTTTAACTACAGCAATGCATCATGTTTAATAAGATATACATTTTGGTATGTTATTTGAGAGAAAATAGCCTAAAGAGATATTATTTATAAGCCATAGTTGACCAGACCTAGTTTGGATTACCAAATGAATTGCAAACCTTAAGAAATCACTCCAGAGATAGATGGTACAGAGGTGGTATTTGTGACACTTTTAACATTGTTAATAGTTAATAATTATCTGTAAACCCTCTATAAACATTATTTGGATGACTATTATAAAGTTTAAACTGATTCTGTTCAGTACTGAAACAACTACTTGATCAACACAAAATGAGTTCTTAAAAGATAACAATATAATAAATTAATTTGTCATAATAATTTTTAACAGCAGCCATATTGATATGAAACAGAGTAAACACAAGTGTTACCAAAGATACCAATTAAAGTCCCATTCCATTTAGTGTTGCAGAGCCAACATACACAAGAACAGCACCCTGACTCTGTTTGACCCGAATGGAACAGAACCTTAATTGGTATTATTGATAACCCCTGTGTTTACCATTTCATGTCAGAATGGCTGCTGTGAAAAAGATCTATTCGATTCTAATTGCTGTATATTGCCAATCAATCATTAACCGCTTATGGACCAGTTATGGACACTTCACAGGACAGAGCTTGCGCAAGAACAAGCACGTTGCCAGGGGAGAATAAGTGGAGATTGTTTGATTGCACCACAAAGCCCAAAGCTGTCAGTCACCATCAGAAAGCAACAGAGCTTCTGGGATCCCGCTAGAGATCCACTTTTCTAGACTCTGAGATTGGGATTTGTGTTGTGGTGGAGATACGGACCTTGCAGAGACATTGATGGGTTGCGAGCAACTCAACGTATCAACGTCTCTTCTCTGTTTTTGCAGAAAAAGCAAATGACTGGATCATGTCATGTTACTGAAAGAAATAAAGAAAATCTACCTACAATGTTATATCAGATGAAAATTCAACATGACACAGTAATGAATAATTTGTAGTCTCAGATGTGATGTAAATTCCACACCACATGCAGTAGAAAAAGCTGAGAATATGAAACATTTGGCGGATTAGAGAGAGGTTGCTTGGTACCAAATAACAGTGCAGTCTGTACTTTCTGTAACTATCCATTATCCATAATCACCATCAGCGTCTATGTTTCCTCAGCTGCATTTACTCCCAATGTTGCTTCTTTTCTAATGCTTTGGAGACACAGAGGTATGTCTGCTATAATAAAACAGACAGTGAACAAAAATGCAGGCACAATATCCTCTGTCTTGGTTTTGAGTGACTAATTTCTTTGTTTTTGAAGTTACTGTATGTTCTCCGAGGCATATTGTGCAGTAATTATATTGTACCGGGACCAGAATTTAAATTATTCTCTGATAATTGCTTTGCAGAGGCAAACACACTGCAGTCTGCGTCTTCCATTCTCTCATCAACACTTGTAACCTAACACCTACAGCAATGCTCATCATAGTGAAATTAATGAAATCTTAATATAAGGCATTAATATGAGATGATGATTTTTCCCCCTGCAACAACAATTTAAGCTTTTAAACCTTTACTTTTGATCAGAAAATGTCTGTTTCTTACTTAATGTACAGTATACACTATTAACCATGTGTGATATTTGTAAAAATGACACTTGGTGTTGAAATCATGGTTTAAAAAATATGAGGAAAGAAGATTTTATTTAACTTGCTCCTCAATAAACAACATGTTTGTGTGTGTAAACCACAACAAAACCAGTGATTGTAGACATATTCTAGCAAAATAAGAAAAGAAATATGTAAGAAATTTAAAAAGCCTTACATCTATTTACCTAGTTCATAACATTCATATTTCTATTGCTGGTTTACAGTAGCTGCTCTGCAAACTGAAAGTCTAAATTAAACATACTGTTATTTAATGTACAAAAAGTAAATTAAATCATAGCTGATACAACATTACAGAGGAATTGCTAACATTATTCAATAGACGGTATATCAAGTCTAAACGTACTTTGTCAGCTTATATTTGAGTTGATAGACAAATTAGTATATATATTTCAGTGCACAACAGTCAACAGTGAAACTGTTTTACAAGAGAAAGAAAGATGGCAGTCTCTAACAGTTCTGCCAGAGAAACATGTCAAAAACGGGCTGGATTTCAGCTCTTCCTTTGCTCGCGTCGGCTGAATCCGTGACAATGCTCATGCTGTGTTCATCAAAGCAAGTACTAAAAATAAAGCACAGTGACTACTAAGTCCAGGAAGCTAAACAAAGCTGCCATATTGTGTGTCAAAATGGGCGAGAGGTAAAAAGGCAATATGCTAAACTAAAAGATCTGAAAACCTCGGTTCATCATTCGCTTTAAAGAGCAAGTCTGAGAGAACCGAGGAAGAACAAATTAAGAAACATGAGAAGAAACAAAAATGACTTGGTTCACTTTTACACAAAGAAGCAAGTATGTATATTTGTGCTCCTGAAAGAAACAAGTCTTTGTATCTCCCACTGGATAGTCGCTCTCACCACATGTAATAGCTGCGTGTGGTGTCCACCTGACTGGGTTTGGTCTCGGCTGAACCCTCTTTCTCCTTCTCACTGTCCGCCTCCCACAAGTTGATGAGGGGAGGGTACAACTCGTTCAGTGGTATTGATGAGGTTTTCTGCATGTACTTTTTCAGAGAATGGTGATAGTTTTTCCTCTTCCACCTCTTGGCAATGTACACTCCCAGAGAGGCCAGGCTGATGATTGCAAACATGGTTCCCATGACCGCTGCAAGAGCAGTGTTGGTCCCTTGGTCGGATATTTCCACAGTGAAGGTTGCTTGCTTTGTCGTCACATTCACGCACGACTTCTGTGTTTGTTGGTGGATGTTGGAGACGGTGAGGCACACCTCGTACTCAGTTGCTGGTTGTAAATGCGTAAGGTTGTACTCATGGACATCCACAGGTACCCTGGCAGTGTAAGTTATATGTGGGTTGTCTATTTTCATGGTTGCAGATGACCACTTGAGGTTAGAGGTCATCACATTGGAGTTTATTTTCCAAGAGACCAGGATTGAGTGAGATTCTGTCTGTTTGACGTAGATCTTCATAAGCTGAGTGCTGTCTAACAGAGTGCCGTTCACCCGTATAGCTGTCACTCTTGTGTCAGCTCCCTCTGCATTTTGTGCCACACAGGTGTATCTGCCCGAGTCTTCTACTTGGATATGAGAAATTCTTAGTGTCCCTTCACTGCTGAGGCTGTACTTGTCAGATATGGTGTCCATCATCACCTTGTTTCCCATTGGTGTCACCCAGTAGATTTCAGGCTCTGGCTGGGACATAGCTCTGCAGTCCAAGTCCACGGTCATGCCAATGTCGAGGTTGAGGTGGCTTGGGAAAGTATCATGGGAAATCATGGGCAGGCACTGGTTTGCTAAATTCTTCTGCAGAACCTCCCGCACATGCATCCCCCTTACTTCTGTTGGCATGGAACAAAATGTGGACAGAGGTTCCATAAAACGGACAGTGGTTTTGTTGGAGCTCATCCACTGGATCACGCAGTCACAGCGCAGTGGGTTACTGTGGATGCTGATCTCACGTAAGTTCGGTAGAGAGTCCACTGTGGACTGGTAGAGGGCATTCAGGGCATTGTTGTTCAGCATCAGGCTCTCCAAGGCTGGGACATCTCGAAATGCCTGACGGTTGATGTAAGAGAATTTGGGGTTGTTTGTAGCCTCCAGCTTTGTGAGCTCAGGAAGGTTGTCCAAAGCATACCGATCAATAGAAACCAGCTCTCCCATGTTATTTATACCCAGTTCCTTCAGTCGCAGCATGTTCTTGAAATCTCCTTCCTGAATCTTGTGTACTGGGTTTTTGTTCAAATCCAGGAACTTGAGGTTAGGTAGTTTTTGAAGGGCTCTCTGAGGAACTCGGACCAGCTTATTGTCATAGAAAGAGAGACTCTCAAGATTGTCAAGTCCCACAAAGGCATTTCCTGGGACATCTGTCAAATCCATTCCAGCCAGAACCAGGCTTCTAAGGTTGCCCAGTGGCTTGAAATTAAAGTCCATTATTCCAACAACGGGGTTCTCCCCAATCATGAGGATCTCTAAATTGGGTGTAGATTCAAACCACTGGCTGTTGATGGTCTTGAGCTTGTTGGAGTTGAGGTGAAGCCTGAGCAGGTTGTGGAGCCCAGAGAAGGCATTGGCTGAGATGGAGTTGATCTGATTGTGGTTGATGTAGAGCTCCTGCAGGTTGCTGAGGTCCTGCAGACAGTAATCGGGCATTTCCGTGATCTGGTTCTCCTCCAGATGAAGTGTGGTGAGCTGGGACATATTGGTAAGGCCAACATCACGAATGCTACTGAAGTTGTTCTGGGACAAGTCAAGCTCAGTCAGGTTGAAGAGCTGCTCCAGCTCCTCACTGGTCCTGGCAATGTAATTGCTCTGTAGGAGGAGAACCTGAGTTTCACTGGAGAGGTTCCCTGGGATGCGTGTTAAGCGAAGGTCATTGCAGTCCACAGTGATGGCTTCTCTGTACGTGGACTGGGGAGTGAACCAGGGCCGGATCTCGCAGACACACAGCTGGGGGCACTCATTGCTCTGGACGAAGGATAGTCCTATCGATACCAGGATAAGGCCAGCAAATACCTTGCCTAGAAGACAGCAGTCTAACCTCCATCTAGCCATGTTGAAGAGGGACAGGAGGAGGGGCAGATGAATTTGGGAGAGAGTGCGTTGCAGTCATCAACCAGACTTTCCACTGATTAGGTCTTTCTGTCCAGCGAAATGATCAGGAGTTGAAGCAATTGTTTGAATTTTTCATGAAGATCTTGGAGTTGCAAAATAACCTGGAAAGAAAGAGAAAACATATGTGTCAGAGAAAAGCATCTACCCCCCGATTAGAGTGCAGACAGTATGTAATACATAATTATGTTTTTATGTTTATACTCCTTTTTCATACATGTGCTGACTTTCAAAAACATTCACACACAAACCAATGTATGACAACCCACAGTACATTGCATAATCATGTTTCTTTATTTGGGTCATGGACAGTTTGTTTCCCATGGCTCACATTAGTTGTGTGAACTTAATGTTTGTAGCATGACTGTATACTCTTAGTCTTGTTGTATGTAACAGTTACTTAATTATTACATAATCTTTCATGTTTCTTGTAAATGTAGCAATTACTTAAGACAACAGATTGACTAAGAACAACAACTGCTTCTCCACTATCCTTGTGAGACTGTGAGTTATGTGCAGCATCAACAATTTTGAGAAAATGCAAGTTCAGCTCATTACAATACATGCACAAAACACTGCTCTGAACTACTTGGAAACAGATCAAATTCCATTGAGGGCTTTCATCTATCCAACAGGCCCATAAGGACTTGATCATTAGCTTCTCCGAACATCATTAAACACGATGAGATTTTAGTATGTGCCATGCCTCAAAGAAAGCAAAAAAGATGCACATCTTAATTTTTAATGCAACGTCTTCACCATTCCGAATTTAGGGCAAACATGAAAAAAAAAAGTTTTAGCAGGCCTAGGGTTTTTTTTCCATGATGATTGGATACAGAAGGAAAATAGTCAAAACTTTGAGCAGCATTCTTTAACTCTAACAAGGCTACAGCTACAAACAGGGATTTCAGGAGAGGGTTGCGAGACTCTGATCTAGCCCAGTCTCTTGCCTCCAGAGAGGTACAATGGGCATCTGCTTGCCCATATGGCAGTAACACTTACTCCAGTGACTTGGAAGATAAAACATTAATTCTGGCAAACAATAGACAGCTTTTACTCAATGCCAGTGCTACATTTTGAATCTCTCCCTGTCTATGAATACATGGGAATTACAATTGTACATTTTTTATCTAGGGATGGCAATGTTGGTCTATCAGTCTGTCCACCACTTTGATCCAGACTGAAAAATCCAAACAAATATTGGATAGATTGCCAAGAAACTGGCAGACATTCATGGCTATTTTAATATTCCCCTTCATGCACTGTAAATTACAACTATTTTTGACATAATTGATATTTTGATATAACCTACTTGTTACATTGGATATATTATTGTCTCTGTACTCCCACACTTTGGAACTGACGTGTTTTTGAGAGAGTTAACATTATGTACTTGCACTCAAAACTTGATGTCTATCATCATGGGTGGGCTGGGTAGTTAAAGAAGCTGTAGGGTACGCAGATCCTAAAAACATGTACACGTACTGGATCAAAACAGCAAAGTGAGGGCAAAAATCAGAAAAGAGATCTGCACACGATACCTCCCAGCAATTTTAAATAAGCAATGTTTTGATCTAACAGATATTTGATGATGCCTGATGAAGATCTCTGTTGGATCACTGCGGGGAATTGTTGCTCAATTAAAATAGCTGGGCACCATCAATACAAACAGCCGATCTGCTGCCTGATTTCTGTGATGGATAGTTGACCACAGCAGTCATTATGGTACCTACTGGAAAATGAGAGTAGTGACCCATTTTTAAATATTCTGATCAAAAGAATCTGAAGATATGTAGAGATGAAAGTTTGTTGTTTGGAGTCTTTGTAGAGATGTTACTGCGTGCATCAATATTTCACAGTGATTGAGTGATTTGTCGCAACAACCACAGGATGGGGGGTGGGGTGGCGTGGGGTCAGTTTGTGATCAGTTGCCCTCTAGGGTGCCCATCCTGTGAACTAAGGTGTCCGTCCAGTGGAAGAAACACTAATGCCATGCCATATAAGCCGCCATACATGCTAGAAAATGAGTTATCCTCTATGTGACTCTAAATCATTAAATAATTAATATTTCCCTGTGTGTTTTTATTAGAGGGGTGTAGTACTTTAATGTGTAATGTACATAATAAAACAATTAAAATAAAATAAATGCATCATGACTTTTGGCATGCTGGTGCCTCGCTGCATATAGCTGGTGCCCTCTTTATTCGACTGAGTCCGCCACTGGGAAGAATTTAATTACTTTGATGATTCTTTAACTTTTTCATCTATGCCATCATTAAGTTAAACTTTTATTTGTTCTTACTTTCTATCTCTACTTTCTTACCTGCATATTCACAAAATTGCCATCAGCCTCAGCTGTACATTGTGTTTAGTGCTCATTCACAAATGTTTCCATGCTCATATGCTAAATTAAGATACTGAAGAAGGTAAACATTATACCTACTAAATATCAGTGTTTTAAGCATTGTCATTATAAGCATTTTAGCATGGTGACATTAAACACACCATTGTGTCCAAACACCCTCACAGAGCTGCTAGCATGACTTTAAACACTTGATTTGGAGTAAACCATTCCATTTACGTTACTTTTATCTCATTAACATCTGATACAGCACATCCCACTCACTAAATAATTCTGTTCACATGCAAATACTGTACATAGATATACTGTTTCTATGCAACAGTTTTATCCCTCACATTTGCTTATTAGCAGGATTAGGTTGCCAGCACTTCTTTAACAAGCCCGTGCACTTGCAGTATCCTACAGCAACACTTAAGAGATGCCATCACTCAATTAGCTCTATTTACTAAAGAAGTCACCCCTCCCAGTGCAGAGCCATACGGCAGCACCGCGGTACCAATGCCTTCTCCACCACACAGCTTTATGGTCAACACCAGCTTAAGGAGACAGCGCTTAAGAGGCTTTCAAACAAGAGAGCTGACTAATTCATCTGAATGCAAACTGCCTGGCAACAGCACCAGGGAGACAGGAACACCTCTCTGCTCCTCCTATACCAGGGATTCCCTATGGGACAGGGCGGAGCGTGGGTGAAACGGGGATAGTATGCTATGTTGTCTTCAAGCTAAAGCACTGTATATTGTTACGATTGCTGCGCCAGTCAGGATTAGTGGATGGAGATACTGAAGTGGAGATTAGCTAGAGGCAGTGTACTGGATTCAAACCCAGAGGAGAGAAACAGGTCACTTAGCACTTTATTTAAAAGCAACATATCAGTGGAAGCTAAGACACATGCAGTATAGAGGAGGAGTGTTAATTCACTGGTAATGTCGTTATGAATATAATTCCTTAAGTGTTTGTTTGTGATTGTGTCAGTGACTAAATATTCTGTCCAAATTCAATATTTAAATGTATTTTTTTTACAGCACTGACAAAATGTTGTTTACAATACAGGAACTGATATATTTCAATATTTTGTAGCCTGTTCCATCCATGCTGCTGCACCACAGTCAACCCATTAAAAATACATTCAGAGTTTATGGCACTAGTCTTTAAAATATATTATTTTTTAATTTAAAATTTCATGGCACCATCCATAATTTACATCTCTATTTGAAATCAAACTATTTTTGTTGATAAAGTGACTGCTTTCTCATTGATGATAAGATATCTCGTTTTAGCTGACTAAAGTCAAATAAAAAGACAGTGGCAAGATGTAACTGACAGCATTTGATCATGACAAAATGATTGTTTTAATTCAAAGGAGTAATAGAGTGAATTAGAGCAAGACAGATATATTGGTCAGCTACCACAATACTATGGTCAGTACAGCAGTGTTGAGCTCATTCATGTCCCAGCAAATTTTCTTTTTAAAGGATCAATCTAATATTGAAATCAGCACATGGAACTATTAATACATCTATGGATGTGCACCGTAACACACAGGTCAGGAACGCAGCCTCTGATTCGTCAACAGACTCAGCCCAAGGCATCTTGGGATTGCCAGTGGGCAGCTAACAACAACAACTGTTGTCAAGACAGAAAAAGTGATAACCAACTACAGTAAACCGACATTATTTTTAACAGTAGCTTAATGTTAGCCGTTCCTGCTCAGATGATACTTTTCTTGGTCTTGGAAAGCTGCAGCATTCATTAACTGATACTTTGTAACCTGTACTGTACATTTACTGCCAGATGGACAGTTTACTGCTCTGCTCCACTGTCAGCCTGCTGCTCGCTCACTAACCCTCACTTGTACGCTGCACAAATGCACTGCTTATTCCTTAAAGGAGCTATGCTACGCTTATGGTAGCAGACTTCAATATAATCCAATAAAATGTTATTATTAAGACAGTTGTGGTAAACCGCTGTTCCATGGGAATAAGTTGCTTTTTCATTGTGGTCAGAAAAAATCAATTTCCATTGTTAGCCTCATATCACAATCTTGTATCTCTATAACATAGTAGTAGTATACAGGTATACAGTACTATATACAGTATATGGTATGTAGTATAAGCATGCAGTATATAGCTTTAAAGAGGCAAAAATTGAACCCCACTTTCCAGATAGTCATTATATGATTTGTTTTTGTCTTCAGGTTACTGTAACTGGAGCATATCTACTACATCTTGCCACAAAATACCTTTTTACTGTCATATACAATGCATGATTGTGAGTAAGATATATTTATGCATAATTATCTGCTGTTACATTCTTACTCTTTACCACAAATGGGGTTAATCTTAGATTCTCCCCATTTGTTAAATGCTGACAGCTTTGTCTGTGCTCCCCTCTATGCCACGTAAAATTAAGAAGTTTCTGATCCCATTTAATACTGGTCACACAAAATACAAAGTAAAAAGTGGGTTAGCTGAAATTTAAAAACAAAAAAAGAAGCTGTTCTGATGTAACTATGAGCACTTAAAAGCCTAAAAAATATATCAGTGTCAACATCCTGTTGGTTGATATTTCAACAACAACTAAAAGCTGTCTGGGACATCCTGACACAGACTTCACAGGTCCATTGTGATCAGAGTCCCAGAGCGGAACAGGAACGCTTAAAACACACAGCAGGTGGAAGAACACTCGACAACACAACGCAACAGCAAAGGCAGGAAGGCAGGAAACGGAAGAGCCCTGAGGTTTAAACTACGGCCACCTTTGAAACTATGAGGAGGATATATGAAATATATACCAACAGCTTCAGTCTGTCACCTAAAGCAACATTATCATTACAATACCTGTAAGTTGTGGGGTCACTTTGTTATATATAGGGTGCTCAGTAGGTGTGACTGTACTGTGGTTTTTATCAATCAAGTTTATCAAGTGCTAGCTAGTACATCATTTGACATACAGGCCAAAATAGGCAGTGGTGAACACAAAATTGTGGACTTGACATCGCCAAAGGCCAAGTCAGACGCTGGGGAGAAATTTAGCCCTAAGCTAGGCAAATCGTCACTGAGAAAACTCAATGACAACTGCAGGACCAAAAATGCTAATTGGAAGATACTCTTCCAGGAACACAAGTGAGTGTAAGTGTATGTGTGTTCATCGCACAATAATCACATACAGCAAGTTTATCACACATGGGTCTGGATTTGGCTTGAAGAAAGCTGCAGGTAATAGATAAGGGTTGTTTCTGGTACTGAGCTGAAACTGAACACATGCAGTACTCTGAGGAAGTATACCTACTTTTCAATCACTTGAGTTTATCCAGTTCTCATCCCCTCACCTCTTCCTGCATCCTGGACCTACCCTGCCCTAATATTGATGCATATTCATACACATAATCATTTCATAGAAAATTATACAGTAATTCTGAATGCATTATTCACTAAATCATTTTCATGAGGTCCCTCTATCTGATACTGAATTATTTTCTGTGCTAGGTTCTGCTGGTGATCGTCACTGATGGGTTGGTGTGTTGATGCTAATTTACAGTACAAAGTAGTCACGGTGGTCCACAGAGAAGTGGCAGATGAATGCTGTTTTACTATATTACTGTTAAGATGCAGATTTCTGATCTTGGCAGAACCCTAATGTTTAATTTCCTGTGGTTGGATAAAATGCATTAGCATCATCTCATGGTGAAGCAGTACTTTTTCATGGTGTCAAAGGAAATTAAGCGAGTGAGCTTTTTAATTTTCATGCAGCTGTGCAGAGCAGCAGCATGTCATGAGGACCTGTGGACCGACGACTGTTTAGACTTCTTTTGTGCAATGCGCTGGTGATTTCTATTATATTTCCACAATTATTTAATATTGTTGAGTTGAAATTTAGACATCTAAAGCCAGCTGGCTGACATTGGCGCATTTACAGAAATGCTGATTAATGTGTGTTGTCCTATTTGGATAAATAAATGAAATTAAATTAATTTATCCTTTATACAGGGCTCAAGTATACCTGCAGCATCACAGTCTTAATGTAATGCCAACTACGTCTGTCACAGTGACAACCTGCTACAGGGCACAAACACTGTACATGAACCTATCACAGGCTGTGAATAAAAGTGCTCTCTTAAAAAAGGTATGTGATATTGATAAAATGTGTCCCCAGTCCAAAATATATACTAATTCTAAGCAGGTTTTAGTTTGTTCAGACTAGAAAAGTGACCAAATGAAGTGAACTCAAAGGGGACAGCATGGATACTAAATTTGTTGATGAAGTTTCCAAGAATTACACTTGATTACTCTTGATAATCTACAGACATCAGAGGGATGATCTTCATCATTTTAACTGAATCAGCTTACTGTCCATAGCGATTGTATAATGACAATGAGTGCTAACTAGCTGCAGCTACTGCAACCACAACACGTTCTTCAAAGACAGCAGCTTGGTCAGTGGCCCTACACTTTGAACTATGAGGCTACAGGTAGTCTTCTGCGATCAGTTTTGCTCTGTGGTCAAATTATATTAAAAATATGCAAAGTCTTTGTAGACTTTCAAAATAAAGGCACAAAACCTATTCAGGTAGTTTGAGAGAACTAAAGTACTTGAGTAGGTTTAGGACAAGATTATGGTTGGGGTAAAATCAGTATGTCACTTACGTAAAACAATGTACGCAGTGTAATGTACATGAGTGACATGACATCATAACAACTTAAAAATAACTCAACTCTTAGATTCATCTGGGACACAAACCTCAGTCTCCTGGATGAAAGTCGCGTTTGTTTGATGCATCCATCCGCACCGCCTCCTCCATCCGTAGACTTTCTTGTCTATTTTCTTTCCTGACTTTGATGGCACGTTAAAACATTAGATGGGCGCCTTCAGAAATTTTGCTGCACAGGAAGCTACAGTGTCTTAGTTTGACACTGACCAAGTTGCTGTTTTTGACATGTTGGGAATGAGAAGAGGCTGACATAAAAGATGCTGGCAGGAGACCCTGATCTTTCTGAATTAAAGTTACTTGCAGAAATCTTCTTTTTCCTGAAGTAATACCACTAAAACATAGTTTTTAGGTTTTGTCTTATTTTGGTTATTTTGAATAATAGTTGGTCAGTATTAAAATGAACCCTTTTATGGCATGACTGGTGAATGTTAATATTATGCTTGATTAATAATAATAACAGTAAAATTATTATTATTATTATTATTATTATTATTATTATTATTATTATTATTATTATTATGAGTTAATGTGATCATATACAGTAGACTGTCTGAACCAAGCAGCAACCAGTGGAGCTGAAAAATTAAGCCAAAGTGTAAGTGACAAATATGGCAGTTCCTTGAAAAGCCATTTGAGGCTGCCTCCAAAAGTAACTGAGTCTCCATACACAACCATGTTAACATGCCCAACTTTACAGCAGAAACAAACATTTACAGTCTGCCACAAAAACAGTTTTAGTCTCTATAGTTATTTTCCCTGTTCATGAGAACTGTCCAGGGGGTGAATTTTTGTATAACTTTGTATAATACATTTAAATTACATTATACATAATAACAACACATTCTCATAACTACACAGCAGAAAAGGTAAATTTCCAATTATTCCCAAAAGACAGAGTATAGGCTACAAGTATAGGATATAACTGCATTACGTGAGTCCTGTTACATAAGTCACGTGATATTACACACATAGTAGTAACAAAGTAAAATGGTTGCAGTGTGGTTAGGTTTAGACATGAAATCTACATAATTAGGTCTAGAAAAAAATGTGGTTTGGGTTGAAATAAGTGTATAATAAAACTTAACTGTGACTTTGTTTCCTACATAGTTGAAGTCCTGTATGCAGACTTTATCACTCTATAGATTTCTCCTGTCATAATTACTACAGCCACTAGAGGTCCCCATCTAACAATACACATAAATATGGGTTATAAAAGGTACTTGCACAAATGACCTAGACCCTTGTGTTTATGATGAGGATAGGCTGGTTAAGGTTAAGGTTAAGGTCGCTTTGAGTGACAGGTGGGTGCCATCACAGATGGCTAACCGCTTGGTAACTGCTTCATTTGGCCCGCCTCAGCTCCACCCATGCTCCACCTCTCTGTCCATTTTTGGATTAGCTGGGAGTTAAGCGGAGTCAGGCACGTCTAAGATGGCAACAGCCAGAGCCACCACACAGCGAGATTTGCATTGGCTCCTCAGAAATCTATGGGTGACATCACAGAGACTACATCCATGTTTCATGCGGTCCATGGTCTGAACACATCTGACAGCCATGAAAATGCTCAGATTCATTGCATGCCATGAAGGTAGATGCCTGTCATATCCATTTGTGAGACTGACACTCAGAGTAAGACTGAAATCCAACTTGTTAATTGTCATCTTGATGTATGGCGTTACACAAAGTTTACAGATGTGACTTCTGAGAGACGTTGCCTGAAAATATCCAAACACCTCTGCAGGTGTTGCAGTAATGGCAATTTCACCTGTAAAGCTGTAATGGACTGACAGCAAAAGCACTCCACCAGGTAACCAAAGTGCCCAGAATATGAATTTTTACCAGACATTTGTGATGAGAGGAAAGTTTTTTTTCTATGTATCAAAGTTTATTTTCTCAATCTTATGAGCCCGATAAGAAATCTTGGTTGATATGTGAGTGATGGAAGGTGTGAAAGCCTTTTTCTAAATCTCACTCTGAGTGACTTTTAAGTCCACGGCTCAGTTTTCAAATTCCTGTCCAAGTCAGTGTGAGGACATTCAGGCTCATCGTCAAGGAAATCCTTCCTTGAATGCGATAAGAGTTGAGAGTGACACGAGAAAATCTAAATGTGATTTAAACTGGTTAGGGCTCCCTTGGGAGACGCACATGTAACCCCGCTGGCCCAGGTTTGCCTTTGAGCTTTAGTTTATCCACCTGCACACACATACAAAAAAAAATAGATAAAACAAAAATGAGGGAAAACAAATTACAGGTGGAACAGGAGAGATAAACAACCCCAGGGAACCCATAAACACATCTCATCACAAACCTCACAAAATTGAAGTGACAAAAACAATCCTGAATTAGATGACAAAACCTGAGTAACAAGGGGGAACATGTTGTATAAAGAAAGGACTGCTACTGTGACAAGAAGGCTAAATGAAGAGAAAATATACCCAATATATTAAGTCTCTCTGTCCTTATCCTCTCCTGCTCTGTCTCCATCATAACAACAGAATAAATAGAGAAATACAGCCTCCTAAGAAACACACATCCAATCAGACTCAGAGACAAACAGCTGAGTAAGACTTTATATTAAGGTGATTGTTGTAACTGTTTGTTAATAGGTAATAAGGCCCTTATAGGATGCTTATTAACATTAATGTGTTAATAAAATGATATAAGTCTTAATAATAGCATAATAAACTAGTTAATTTTTAGATTATAAGACATTAATAAGAAGTCATATAAGAAACTTGTTAACAGTTTATAGAGCAGTTTAAAGAAAAACACATTTATTGAGTTTAACCTATTATGTAATTGTTACACCTTTACTAAGCTTTTGTTCTACACTTATATAAATAAACTTAAAGGGTGAACAATGCTTATTAAGGTTAATTAAACAATTATTGTGCACTAATTAACAGTTAACTACATTTTGGGGGTACTAGATCTAAAAGGTTGACAGTGCTTGTTAAGGTTAATTAATCCTTTATTATGCATTTATTAACAGCTGACAATGGATTTTTGTTATCACTATTTTCAAGCCTTTTGAAACTTTTCTGTTTAGAGCGGCTAATAAATGCATAATGAAGTATGTGGAAATCTTAAAATATCAACAACAAAAGCTTGGTGAAGGTTAATATGTAGTTAAGTTCATGTGTTTGTGATAAACTATCATAAGACACTCAAAAGGCTTTATTAACGTTCTCAGTGGTCTATAAACCATTTACAAGTTTCTTATAGATGTTTATAAATGTCTTATAATGTAACAATAGAGATGTTTACAATGGTATTATTAACACTTATGTAGGGTAGCCTTATTAACACATATTAATGTGATAAACACCTTATAAAGGCATTATTACCTATTAACTAACACTTACAACAAACACCTTAATATCAAGTGTTGCAACTCCTTTGGACAGACAGTCATGTAAACTGGCTTGGCTTTTTCTTTCAACGTATCCACGGGTTGCGTCTAATGCTCTCTCCATCTCTTTCCTCTGAGGATTTTAATATAACACACTCCACTTTCATTCTCGGAAGAGTCTCACATGAGCAGAAGTTGAAAAATGAGCCCATACTTTTTAAACAATGCATGTAGCAGATTTAATTGTTCCTGCAGAGCCGTGGTCGCCCACCCAGAGCACAACAGAGAAGAAACAATGCCACATTTGTGTGTACAGGACAGAATAACTACAGATAGCTTCCCCCGACATAAGGATGAAACAGATAATTATGTTAAGCAACACACATAAAAGCAAATAGTTCACCATCTGCTGTATTTCTTGTAAATGCGTAAATATGAGTAAGTGTGAGTGTGCCGGTGTATATGTTGCTTGGTTTCACATCGGATGATTCACTGTAAGGTCTTCCCTGGATGAAAACAACTGGGCCACTTTGTCATCAGCAACACTCCTGATATTGATTTTACAGCAGCTTGATTGCTGCACCTCTCAAACCAGTTCACCTTCAACCAGCCAGCACAAGATCTCAATGGACACTTATGTGGAAATCCTCAGCCTCTCTATAAACTGACTGATTTGATTAGTGGTAGACTCGAGGTTTTGTTGGAAAAACTCAGAGTAAGGTATTATGGTAAGAGGAGCAAACTGCAGTGTAAATGTAAACTAATACATGTGAATTTGGAACAGGATTGGAACCTGCTGACAGGCATTTTAAGGTGCAATTCCCAGAATTACATTGAACGCTAGCTACTAACACTCTTAGATTAGATTTGCTGTCATTTAGGATGGGAGAAATGTGTTAACATTTAAAAAAGATGATGGTGACTGAGGAAATTTAAGCAAACGTTTGCAGCAGGATGCGTGAGATTTGGGGATCCAGACTAAAATTTTCACCACCTTCACAAAACCCACAGGTGGGAGTGCTAACATCGTTCCATATACTCCACACTGAAAAGGCAGCCTGCAGATGTGTCTGCAGACATTTTTTATTTATCAGTCTTGAGAGTGCAGGAAAATGGATAACACAGCTATACATTATTATGAATAAAGCTTTGTGAGTTAACGTTAAGATAATGCACATTTCGGGTCCACTTCAGGGTCCAGACTTGCTCAAGGACACTTGGACTTGTGACCAGGAGGAGTTGGGGACTGAACCACCAACAGTCACCTATAACCAGCTACAATCAATGGCCAGCTGCCTCAACAGCCACCTCTTCTTGTGGAGCAGTCAGACCGGATCTCAGGTTCCATTCATTTGTATGAAGAGCGTGGTGAGACAGATTTGCTTTCAGTCCCACCTTTCACACACAATTCAATCAGCGTGAACTTTGACATGGCAACAAAGCAGAGGGTTAGGGATGCTGCTTGCCTGTAGTGAGTGCAGGACAGTGATATATTACAACCAGTTACAGTTAAGGGGTTGATGAGAAGCTTTTTAGCTTTTACAACTTTGTGGAAGCTGGCCACGGTATTTCTTGCAGCTTATGTTTACAACTCCGCTAACAGCATTTCCTGACACACCATGCCCGTAAATTTCACCAAGTGAAGTCTGACAGCGCCATTACAAGGAACTAAACATCTACCACGATATATGCAACCTCCATCCTACTTCCATCAGTGCCTAGTTAGCCTTTCAGGTTCAAACTAGACATAGTTGTAGTTTAAGCTCTTAAAATAACCTGCTGATCCTCCAGTATCCAGGCCCTCTAGGATTTCTTGGGCTGTTTTTCATATTGTTGCTCCCTGAAATGCCTGATTTTACAGCAACTTTTCTAAAAGATTGCCATGCGTGTTGCAATGTCAATCAAAGGCAACTTGTTCCAGAGAGAACAAAACACACTCTAATCTGAGTGTTCTACATAACCTCACCAAAAAGGCTCAGGATTACAAAAATTCTAACAAAATATGCTTTATTTGTAGATGAAGAAGTGCACCTGGGGGGTATTCCACAAAGAAGCTAAATCTTTTTAGAGCTTAAAGTCAGTCAAAACAGCAAATAAAGAATTGATAAATGTCACAGCAATGACAAATGACAAAAAGCAAAAAATAGTAAATAATAAAACAAAGCATTGAGTCAGTTCATTGAGAAATACATATTTGTGCAGAGGACTGCTATAATGGGTAGAACTCGCACAAAGCATCAATGATTAGTCAAATGTGCGGAACAGTTTGCAGAAATGGTAACTGGACAAGGTTGTAAGGTTGCGCAGACTTAACAGGGATCGGTTGAATTTGGATGAATTCTTGTGGACACAACACCGAAACTTCCTGGACGCACTGACGATCATACATGCGATGGTCCTGAATGCTTTTATTTTATATTAATGTGGTGTATGTGAGGCCAGTCCTCATTAGGGTTGTGATGCAGGCAGCTGAGCCTGATCACCGTTTCTCCCCTGGCACCTGACAGGGTGTCAAGGAGCATGGAAGGCCGCCCCACCAGGGGCTCCTGTTACCACAACCACTCACACAAATGTTCCCCGGAGCCAAAGGGCAGCACAGGTCTCTGACACATCAGCATACGCCTGCACAGGCTGCAGCGCACACACACACTCACTGATGTGTGAGGAGGTCATAGAGGGCAGGTTGAACTGAACTGTTACTGTGTCTGTTGTCTGTCTGAGACCTGTAGCCCACTGAGGACAAAGGGTTAATGCCTCAGCCCTTCTTATAGGAATAATGGTAGAGAGGCTTGAGCTCTATAACCCAGCTCCCCCCTCCTCACCCTGCCTTATACCCTTGGGACATAAATGTTGGTGGTGGGAGGAGGGGGGTGGTGGTGAAGCCCTTTACCCCCTCCCACGAGCCCTGCTGCTGTCTCCTAACAACCCCGCCCACACACACACACACACAGACACCTGCCCACAACACACACACCCCATTGTCACACTCTATCCTAATGATGAAGTTTGAAAAGAAAATAGACATCTTGAGTGTGTGTCTGTGTTTGTGTATCTACAGTATGTTGTGTGTGTGTGTGTAGTTCAGTGTTGACTAATGATTCAGCCTTCTGCTCACTTAGAAATCTTCTGTGTGAGACAATGGCACCAACGAAGACAAAGTTTGCAGGAATTAAACAGCAGACATGTCCAGGGTGGTGAAAGCAACAAGCAGTCTTTACACACAATATCAGGGGAGAGCAGGGTGTGTTGTTGCATTGGGCTGGCTGTAACACTCTTAGTTTGATCAATCAAAAAAGTGCTGCAGTGATGTCACCAATTTTCTTTTTCAGCTCAGAGGAAGAGTGGCATCTCTCTGTGACCAGCATTGTGGATCTTATCACCAAATAAACTGATTTTCAGGGGAAAAAAAGCAAGGTTGTTAAGATTAAAAAAAAAAATCCTGATAAATAATTTAGTGTTTGTTGTCTATGTAAGAATAATAATGAACCAGTTTCTCTACTAAATTAGATTTTTTGCATTCATGCTCCCACATGCTAAAACAACTAGGTAATGGCAGATAGGGGTGGGGATAGTTGTAACAGTAGACATCCAAGTGAGTTTTATTTCTATTTGATGAGACACAGCCCACTGGCAGGATTCATAACAGCATAATTATTTTTTCTTCTTTTTTTCAGGTTATGTTCTTTGTCTCATTCATTTGGGAAAGTGGTCCTTGAAATTTTTAACAATCAGATGTGGGCCATGAGTCACAAAAAAGTTGACAGATATGTGTAAAATGTATCAAGCCCAAAGAACCATTCGGTTACTGATGCTCAAACAAAAAGTGTTACTACCATCCCCGGTCTCCCCTAAAGCCTATAAAAAGCAGGTGCGCACAGTGAAGCTGTTTTGTGTTTAACTGAATAGACTGTCATTATACTGTAAAGTCTCTGAACCAACACTCACTTTTATTTGACCCACAGGTCCTCAGAGAAAAGAGGACTCTCAGCACTTTAACAGAGGTCACAAACAGCGACGCAGGAGCAGACGAAGGGCAGAGGAAAAGCAAAACCCCACATCAAACCATTAAAAAAATAAACCCTTTTATCATCTTAACCTTTCTACAGCAGCGTGTGCCCAAAGTTGAGTGATGCAAGTCAGCAGTCTCCATCACAAAAGCGCAACAGCTGCAGCGACAGAAGCTGAACCACAATAGACCCCCTGCCAACGCAACCCCATTCTCACCACAGCATCTCTTACACAGGGCCTTGTCTTTTCCCCCGAAGACGAAGAAGACTCCGCGACTTTTTTTTTCTTCCCTCAGAACGGAGGAATCGAGACATCTGCCGACATACTTTAACATTAATATGCAAATCACATTTACACAACGATGCGCACGCCGGCGCACGCAGCTCCTGCTGGCACGGCAAGTACCGCAACGAGATCAAAGTTTGTTTTGTGTGGAATATCATTTGACGCATTATAAAGGGTTGATTCATTTGATCAAATATGCTCTGAGGTGAAATGTTCCAATGTGGATGAGAAACAGTTTTAAGCCCGAGGTGATGCTCAAACCAGACTGCATTTATATATATATAAAAAAAATGATCATGCCCTTGAGTGTGTCTGCATCCTAAATATATCCGAACTCATTGCATCGCCCTTGCAGGGAAATATGTTTTGACTGAGTGTGCATGGTTTTGCACATGAAAACAACAACAATCTACTGCCTAAACCTTTAATTACGGGTTTTGATGAAGCGGATGCCAATCACATCACTAAAAACAGATTTTCTTCAACCCAAAAGGCAGCTCAGAAAGAAACTAAGCAGTGGAAACCCAGCCTTTCCTTTCCTCGGGGCTCTCACCTTGTTGGCATTCCAGTCCGATGTTCCCAAGCGCACACAGGTCCTTTTATCCAGAAATACGCGTCAATACACAGGAATAAATGGGATCAACGTGATTGTGCCAGTAGGGGTATCCCGTGGGGTTCAGCTGCCGGCTGTTTACAGCGATTTGTCGCCCGTGTATCCGATCAGTCCCAGGGCGCCTCGGAGAGAGGCATGGTGCGGTCTGCAGAGAGATCTCCAACCTGCTGCAACAGCCCACCAACCGCCGACCGACCGGTTCGTCGCCCCGATATTCCTCCGCTCTGCCCCTGCTGCCGCCGCCTGCTCCTCCTCCTACGGATGGAGAAGAAAAATGATAAAAACACCTGGCGCTGTCCAGACCAGTCAGCTGATTCCCCGGCAGGCTATTGGCTGAGAGCGCCTGTCTGTCACTGTCGGCCAAGCAAAGCAGAGCACCATCTGCTCCGGGCTTGTTGTGATGAGAACAAAGACAGGAGAGGGCGGCGGGGCATGGGGCGAAGGGGGGGATGTGTGGGTGGGGAGATGGGGGGGTGGTACATGGCATTACTGCTGGAAAAAAAAAAAAAAAAATCTCCCCTCTGTGCCTCCTCCACTGTACACAAACCTGGAGGATGATCCTTAAAAGATCACAAACAAGACCTTTGTGTGATCTCTGAACATTCAAATTATTAATAGAAGGAGTCACGTTTAAACAGTGAACAACTTTGCTTTGCTCTCTAAAATATCTACCTTTTAGGCACATTACATCTTATAGCAAACTCCACAGAGTTTCCTTTCATCTGGATTTTCTCTCTTTGTCACTTACTTAACAAGCCTGCCCCAAACCCCAACATTCATGTTCATTAGTTTTAGAATAACAAGCCCACAACCCCTTAACAAGCAGCGTGACTTAATTTAAAATTCTAGAGATGATCCCAAAGTTCCTGACAGGGATGCACGATAAATACTGGGGCTGATAAATAAGCAGCTGATACTGGCGTATCACAACTATATCTGTCTTGGTGTGTAGTCAGGGGCGTTTCCAGACTTTTTTCAATGTGGTGGTCCAAGTGGGCCACTTACTCATACATCTCGCACATATCAGTGTATAATATCTACTTTAATACAGTTTCTTATAAAATTTGCAATTAAAAGCCAAACAGTCCGATTAATTGCAGCACGTCAGAGTGACACCATAGTGTATTCTTTAAGTTTTCAAAAGCAAATTTTATCTCCATTGTAAATCTGTCTTCAGGCTGAGACTCCTAAATTCATCCTCCACACTCCATCATGAAAAATACTTTTGTTTTTATGATTTAAATGGTTTGCTAATTTGTTAAGTGGACTAAATTAACCCTGTGCAAATTAAAAGCAGGCTGCATACAAAGGAAAACAATGCACATATAAAAATACTCACTGAAACTAAGGTCCCACCTTTCACTGCACAGATAACCAATCACACTTGAGGATAACGGGGTCGGATTGCCGGTGACCAATTGGCCAGTGCCCCCATGCTGCCCTAAAAATGCCCCTGTGTATATTGGCCAATAAATATCAGTAATATTAATATCTGATCTGACAGCAGTTCTGGGTAACATGCTCTATATTTTTTTTGATTAACTTTATTAGGAAAATAAATGAAGATTTAGAATATTTCAGAGCTGTTCTTTGTTTTTGTTGCCACAGTGATGACAGTTATATTTCATTCCGTCAAATCAAATCATCCATCTTTGCTCACTACATTATATGCTTTCTTCCCCCAGGTGTGTATAAACTACAGGTTATATGTACTTGTTTTCAAAAGGCAAAAATGTGAAATTATTGGTTATTTCATGTGTATCAGCTATGAGAAGCAGGTAATTATGTAATTGGCTGAAAAAAAATCCATATTGTGAATCCCTGGCTCTCAAATATTTCAATTTGATAGAATGAAGCCATAACAATTTAAGAGTTTTGGGTTTGAACAGTTGACAACGTGATGCTGCTGAGTAACAACATGAGTTAGAATAAGCTCATAAATTATGTGTGATGTTGTCAGATTATATGACAAAGAAATAAAAGGTGAAAACTAAATATTAAATAAGGCCAACAATGTTGGTAATATTTGGGTCATTCAGCATGTTAGTATGCATCAGGACTTCTACAGGTCTTATGGTTTTGTGCCAGTTGCTATTTAAAAGTCAGACTGCTGTCTATCCAAATCCCCAGGTATTTAAACGTTTGGACAGTTTCAGTGCCACTGCCTGTATGGGTGGCAGGGAAATGTGAAGTGGAATGATGTATTCTTGAGAATAAAACACATTTTGTCTTGTCAGAATTCAGTACAAGTATGAGATTATCCAGAGATGTTTCAAGCAGCTGAAGCAGATTGTAATCCTGACATTGCTTGAATTGAAGGGGAGCCAAATGTATACATGACTGTGTCATCTGCATAAAATTGGATATTAAAAGTCTGTGTTGGAGTTATAATTTGATTTATGTTGAATATAAATAGGAAAGGATCCAGCACAGACCCTTGTGGTATCTCCCAGTGGAGGCTGTTTTGAGACCATCAGTACAGATCACCTGTGTGTCCAAATTAGATCAGACAAATATGTATGAAAGCAGATCTAAGCAAAAACACGATAATGGTGCACACAGTGCAGTTTATAAAATGTAGTGGTTAATAGCAACAAAAGCAATGGACATTAAGGCATGATCCAGGGACCACCAGCACCACATGTTAGGCATGTTTGAATTTTTTTTTGGATTTTCGAACAGTTGTAGCACCTTCTCAAAATGTACGTGGCGATGATCCTGAATGCTTTCTTTCTGGTGTGTTTACAAACAGCAAACTGATAAAACCTGCTTATTTTACCTTTATAGATGATATCTTGGTTAGAAAAGGTAACGCAGCACATGTCAAACTGGAACAACTCCACTCAAAGCTTAACGTTCCATAAGACATCGTGATTAGACAAATGTTCGGTAGGTGGAAAGTCACTTTACCTCTTGATGCTTTTTCAGAGTTCATATATTCACAAGTTGAAGTCTGAACCTGCACAGGATTTTACTGGGGATTTTAGTGGGATTTTGTCATTTGCTTCATGGAAAATGATTGATAATCATTGACTCACCCACTTATGTGGATGTGGATTTTTATGACTAACAAAATCAAATTGCTCATGAATAATTTAGAATTGTACTGTGTAATGCACTATTGTCTTTTCCATGTATCCAAGCCTATTGAAAAATATGACAAAATATCATCACACTGACAACTATTTCTTTGTTAAAAGCTACAGGTAGCATTCCTAATTAATGCCATACTCAAACCATTCATTTTACGCTGGAAATAATGAGCTGGCAGCGTAATCACACACAAGAACACACACGCAGAATGTGCACAGGCCATCAGAGTAAGTAATATCATGCAGTGACCTTTAAATATAAATTCAGCTGAATACAGGATCACATTAAAGCGGCGCTCAGGCTGAAAAGCATCCTGGCTCCATTAGCATTTGTGCGACCATGTATGATGACATCATGAAGCATTAGTGCGATCTGAGGAATCCATTTGCTCACAGTTGCGGTGAGACAGGGAGATTATGAACCCGGTGTTGCCGTACAAGCGGCAGCTGAATATGCTGCAACTGCTCCTCCCGCTCAGGCCTGTTGCCACGTCCCAAAGTGCATGGCAACTGCAGCAAAGCAAAAATGAGATGTGAAGGGGTTGAAGTAGAGCCCCTGAATGAATAATTGCTCTTCAGTACACAGCCTCAAAAACCTAATTCTCCCCTCTAATCCACCTCCCATTGAACCTCACATTTTTAAAAAGCATGCAGCCTGAGCATCATCCTAACTGTGGTTAGATTCCTTATAAACATTTGTCTTTTCATCGTGAGAAACACATCTTTCTCAGTGGACGGCTGCTTTTTCTCTGTGCAGCCCTATTGGAAAGCTGCGTGCACTGTCCTCTGGAATCAATTTGCTCCATGAGTGTCCTTCACTTTGAAGCAGCAGCGTCTTAATGCACTCCTTCACATGATAGAGCTGCTTGTTCTTGACATCTTGGGAACAGGAGGCAGGGCGAACTCAACTGCAAACACTTATTTCAGGTACTAATTTCACAGATATTGTAGACTGAGACATTTGAAAATAACTACAAACATGTTTGGCAGATGCTGTTTGAACCTGTGTTGGAGTAGCCAGTGTGCATATTTACACTCGGGGTGGAACAGCCAATATGGCTACACCGGTTGTATATAGCCTAGCATGGCACAGACAAGCACCAAGATGTCCATAGCCAACAATGCTATTTGCACCTGAGGTGTAAATACTCAATGTGGCTATTTACAACCAGGTGCATGGCAGAAAGAAGCACACACATGTCCATTGTCGACAATACTATTTGCACGTGTGGTGTATATAGCCTAGCCTGGCAGAGACAAGCAACCATGTCTGCATAGCCAGGAATGCTACTTGCAACTAGGGTGTAAATAGCCACTGTGGCTATTTCCAACCACATGGCAGAGACAAACCATGATTTTTCTTTCCCTCAACCCAACCAAGTAGCTTTGTTGCCTAAACCTAATCAAACTCTGACTGAAAATGATTTAAAGAAATGTAAATAAGAGGTACCACTGACAATTTATTTCACACTACTGTCAAATCTCCATCTCCTCTTTCATCCACCACAAAATAAGGGGACATTTTTCATCTATGGCCACATATGCTTGTGACTTGCATCATTCTTTTAACTTGCTTATTAGCCAATTACCCAAATACTAATTACCATGCAATGCAGGTAGACAACATTAAAGGCAGCGCAGCACAGAGAGCTGCACAAGTGCGTTGTTGGATTGATTTTCAGATGGTTAAAGCCGTCCACCAGGAGCAACATCGTTCTCCTTCAAAGCCACCCCTGGTGAGGTGAAGAGAAAAGTCTGTGGGTAGGAGGCAGGTGGGGAGAAAAGCTCTTATCTGTACACCTCTTCTCTGGTTCTCATCCATAGAGAGTGATGAAGACAGATGGCCCGCTCCGGCCCCGTCACAGCAGCAACAAGCCCGTGGATGCAGGCTGTGTGCAGCTGGACCCACACACACACTGATTCTTTCAATAAAGGTAGAGGAAATGTCAGGTTATTTGCGTGTCTCAGGACTGTTTTGTCTTTGAATAGGTAGCTGTGCAAGGGTGAAAGGGGTTTTATGTGTTAGGTATATGGAAATTCTACTCAAAGCAGCTACAGGGGTATCAAGAGGATCTGTGATATGTATTGGATTCAGTCATCCAAGCTGTAATGGTCATTTCTGCAGCCTTTTTCATCTCTTTTTGTGAGCATGCTGTTTGAAACGCCGTCTCCAGTGAGTCAAGTCTCTGTGGCCAAAGAGAGCCGACTGATCTGCACTTTTTAATGTTTTCATGTGTTTTCATCACACAACCAACATTAAAACTTCAAGCTGATCACCACCAGTGCTTTTACAGCAAGCTTGAAATTCTATGCACTGCACATTCTTCAGCTCCAAACAGTGTTTAAACAACAGTTTTTCCAATATGTCATATTGGTAAACACAGCAGATTTTAAGTACTTTTGATTTTTGGCTGGCTCAGCCTTAGTTTTAGTAATAGATTGGCCTCTATGTTTTATGATTTTGGGACCTCCCCACGTGAGTGTAAATGCAGGCAAATGACCATCGCCTGCCATATGTCTTGTGCTGAATGTGAGCAGTGCAGGATATGATGTACACAGAAATCAGTTTGCTGGGTTGTAAGTCCATTTAAGTAGTCGTGGTTGTGGGAAACATTCTGGCATTGTTGTTGATAAGGAGGAGACAGGTTATAGTGGGCAGGAGGAAGTTATGGGTCTATCCAATCCCTAGAACACCACTAAAAGCAAATGTTTCATTTGCCTCTTTGTTTGCATAAAATGGAAGTGAATGGGAAGTGAATATTCGACAACGTTAATTTGGCGCATGTGTGTCCCTCTCACACAACACCACTTGAGCAGCTATATCAGCACCATGGACAGAATACAAAGTGGCTCACCTGTGACAGTGCTGGAGAGAGCGAGGATGAAACTGACCTCAGTGCAAATGCATCATAGTTTCTTTCTCATTTTTCTAAATGGCAAATATGATAACCGCAATCTCTCTCTATAAAGCCTTGTTTTCCATGTGTAAAACAAAACCCTATATATCATCAACACCTGAGGATGTTTAAGAGAGCATATTTCATAATTTGTGCACTTACTTACACATTTACATTTAAAAGCAGCACATTAACAAAGACATTCATCCAACACATCCTTGTTTATGGAGGAAAAATCTTCCACTATGCTCAGAAATCTACAATGCGAACTCAGTAATAAATTGATTCTGCCAAGAAATATTGCATATTTAGCCAAAGTCACATCAGGTTATTTATATAAAGCGTGTTTCATATGACAGGCATAGATTTTATATGCTCATTAGTGAATTCCTCTGTATCATCAAGCTCAATTGTTATCCAGAAACTATTAGTGACTCATCAGTAGTCCACACTGGAGGCTCATGTGTTTAGTCATTGCCATGAACACAGCCAGCCTAGTTTATTTTGAGGCAATCCCACATACACCATTCTGTCCAATCATGCACCATATGTGTATTATAACACGGCAAAATAGTCCCTGACAAACTGTTTACTTATATTTTAGTAACATTTGCTAAAAACTACAGAACCTAGCTAGTATAGCAAACGAATTAGCTGTTTTGTGCCCAGCTTTTGAAATGTATGTCATCAGTATGATAAGGCTTAGGGATCACAGCTGCAGACAGCCTGGGGAAGTCAGGAAGTATCTAGAGACCGACTAACACACTGTTAGTTTTGCTCCTTTCATCACATTTGTTGACAATAAAAGATAACATCATCTTATCTTTTAAGAAACTGTCACCCACACTTCTTTCATCTGATCCATGCAGGTGTCTATCATGTTGATCTCTTTGTTCACTTCCAGCACACCTTTTTTACAAACAGTCATAGAGGATATAATTATTTTGATGTTCTTAAACAAATGTTTGAATGTTGCAGATTTTTGGCCAGCAGTTCAGCGACTTCAGGTGCTGCTTTACGTGTGGTTTGTGTGTGCACATATGGTTTTGCGGGCATGGTATTGTACAAAACCTCCATAAGCTGCTTTCTGCAGATCTATCTACAGTGGTATTACTTAGCCTTTTCTCACTCAGTGCTTCTAGTTGTTTGATCTGCTCCTCTTGAGAGGTTTGTGCCTGGGAAAAGTAGAGCCAATATAACATCTCAAAGAGTACCAGAGAATATTTGGATGTAGGTCCATGAGCAGGCACTTTCTAAGAGACTCTAGCGCATGGCCACACACCGGTGGTTCCCAAAGTTTTGGCACTGATGAAAAAAGGATTCAAAGGTTGAATTTTTGTGAAATAGAAGTAAGCAAGCACCCTCCTGTTTGCTTATTTCCCCTACATGGATCATATTCATTCAGCTTTGTTTCACTTAATATTTCTCTCCTGGTCTTCCACGCCTCTGTGCTGTGGCTCCGCCCCCCATCTTAGGAACCACTGTTATACACTATGCTTCACACCTACGTCAAACTCCAAAAAAACTGCCCCTAATTGAGTTTACTGTGGGGCTCTAAGGGCTCTAAATTTATGGTTAAAAACTAAGATATCTTTCATTCATTCTTGCATTTGTTCAGCATTACGTTCTTCAATATGGTCCAAGGGATGAGGGAAGTAACAATAGGTGTATGATTCTTGTTGATGAGGGTAGTAGGAATGAGTCAAAGTCAAAGTAGGTACAAATGACATTAATTTAACATACTACATTCTCATGATCCTCTGACTGTCCCATTTCCCAGGTTGGGATTTTGTTATTTTGACTTGGTGTGTTCATGTGCTTTTAAGTAAAGTGTTAACAACATGGATGCTACCAAGAGTGGGACGTGTTGTATGCTGAATCTGCTTGTAGGCTAACTGACCTGTTATCATGATTAATATTAATAAATAATATCTCTGACTAATCTAGATCACTCTCTGTGGTTAGCAACTAAAGGTTACAACCTAATACCATATTACAAATTTTTAGTTCTTGTGCAGGGTGTACAGAAACAGAAGCATGAGGAGCCTTAACTTCTATCCCCTTTCCTGTCATATTTTCAGCTGTCCCTATCAAAACAAACAAACAAACAAACAAACAAACAAACAAACAAACAAACAAACAAATACCTCTGACTAAACACCAAGGTAAACTGAGGCCAATGAAGACAGAGTCATGGTGAGTTTGATCACATGTCTTCAATGATATACAGGTGAAACCTGTTTTAACTAACTTATCAAATATAATCTTTAATAAAATAACCTCTATAATATATTGTTACAACCACCAAGATTGGACTTGGGTATAAGGGGTGTAACAATAAATAAATTTAACCTGGAGAAGAAGGAAGGGAAAACTGAGGCAAAGGTGTATACAAAGGTTCTTTTATTAACAAATTTAGTATAAAATTAAATAAACAAATTAAATAAAACAAAAAAGTTAACTTAATCTACTAAATTAAACACCACCACCACACAAAAACGAGTGTCCTTGCTAGACAGAGTGGCTAACAAGAACACATAAACACAGACAACGAGTGCCTTTGCTAGCTGGCAGAGCTAGCTGAGCGCTCAGCTGGTGTAGTGTCAAACACAATGGACACACCAAGACGCCTCCCTCCAAAAGGAAGAATGGTTGCTTCTATTATAGACAAAGCCTAACCCGCCATCACTGGACCACTGGCGCTGTCTTGTCTTCTCTCCCTGCATTGAAGCTCCAGGTCCTGATTAGTGATTGCAAACAGCTGCAACCAATCACTGCAGCTGCAAGGAGTGGGAGCACAGGAAACACAACGCCACTACAGCACACAGCAGTCAGCTTATGCAACATTGTATGTTTATGTTCTTCTTTCAGTTTGTTCTCTCTCATAAGCCTTGTGACACATTTTGTCTCATGCAAAGTCTTTCAATGGATTTATTCATGATGTAAAATCTTGCCATTAGCTCTCTCAGCCTGGCTGTATGCTGTGCTCTTTTTATGTTGCAAAATCTTCTCAGTCCCTTTTTGAAGTCAGACATGCAACAACAAACAACAAACTGAAATCTTTTTGGGAGAATGAATCTAAAACTTTTTTTTTTCAGTATTTGGGGCTGGTTTAGTCTGACTTTTGTAAGAGAATGTAACTGGTTGGTTTGTTGGTTAAGTGTACTGATGTGTCACACCAGATGGTTTGTTACATAGAACAATCTTTGAAGTTGTTTTTAGAATCTGTTTGGAAAAGGGCAGACACTTTCCAAAAAAACAACTGGCAGGTGATTGGATGAGCCATCTGTCTACCACATCTAACTCGGGCTCACTTCAACCGATCAGATCAAACTTGTACCGAAGCCGGTTGGGAGAAGAGTGAAAACATCTTTTCCACTGAGAAAAACCTTCAGTTTCGTTCTTTGCTCTTCTTTGACGAAGAAATACCCTCCAGTTCTGATTTAACTGATGCTATCACAGTATCTACGCTAACCTCTTCAGGAGCCACCATTGTTTGCTTGAGACAAGTTGCTTTCATGGACGCTTCATGCTTTCTTCACACCTAAATCCACACCTGTAGCTGTCGGTAGTCCCTCCTAGGACACTGATTAGCTGTACCATTTTTGATAGTGACTGAATGGATAACTTGAAGCCTGGCAAGACGGATTCTCATGTGATCTTGCAAATCCGGCTGCCCTGCAAGGTACTAATGCAACTGACGTTATATACAGTCTATGTTTTCCCTTTCTGTCCCATCTTTTTGTACTCTGGATCTCTGTTGAGGTAGTGGTCAGACAGGATTATCAGATATGAACTGATTAATTTGTTTTGTAAAGCCTTTTTTTTTCTTGTCACATTGTTATGACACCTTCTTTATGAAGACCTCCCCATCACCCCAGGTGGAGATAACCTTGAATATGGAACGGCGGAAGCAAGAGTGTATCGAGTGCTGCTATTGATCGCATCTGCTAACTTGTGCAGTAAACACTGAGCTTTATCAGGCCTTGTCATCTCCTCACAGGATGAGACACTGTGTATGCTAAGCTTCAGATAACATAAACAGCTTCAAAAGCAGGTGTGAGTCCTGGCAATGGCCATATTTTGTGCACTGCATGTCTCAGTTTCTGGCAAAGTTTAATCTCTGAAGAGTTGGATTTATCAAAAAGTTGTTGCAATCCAGTGATAGTTTGGTTTTACGCAATTTAGAGACAAGAGATGAGAAACATATGTGAAATTAGCCCGTGTGATAGGAAAGCTTATGTGCAGCTGTAGAAGTTTTAACTTTTCACAGGCTGATAATGAGTATGGATGATCTCCCAGGGGAGGCAGTGTGTAAAATAATGGCACTATATTGTTTAATATTAGCATTTTCTATTTGAAGACACCACAGCCCCAAGATCTTCCCAGTGTGCGCTGCAGAAGCAGAGCTAAAAATAGTGGGAAACAAACAAATGGTTCTCTTTTTCAGGTAGTGTCAAGTGGACAGGGGGAAGAGGGAGGGTGGTGCTAGAGGTGGGTGTAGGTGTGAAAATGATTGAGGGCCAGGTCTGGGTGAAGCCGAGCCCGATGTGACGTGGCATTTGGCCGGCGAGCCTCCGGGAGGTCAGGCTGTCAGGACAACTGACAGTCAGCTGAGCCGAGCCAAGTGATGCAGCCGGGAGGAGGCAGGAACAGACGGAGACGCTCGCTGTAGCTGGCTCGGCTGGAGCCTCAGCGAAACCTCACTCCCAACTCTCATTTAGTGTGACTCATCGCGGGGCAGGACTGGGAGAAGGAAAAGCACACGGCAGCCAAATCTGTGCCCGACTGAGAAAGTGAAAATGGTGTGAAATATTTTGTATTTTTAGCCCGCAGGCTGGGAGTTCCGAGCCGTTCGCCAATGATGTTCCTGAGGCTGAATTCTTTTATAAAACATCTGCCTCCAGATGATGATCTCTTCATCTGCCCAGCTCTGCCTCCCTCTCTGTTCTGTTTATCTCCAGTTAGCCTCAGAGCTCACGTTGCTGTTTCCTCCGGCAAAGCAAACTATCCTCCCAGGCCTTATTCAAGCGTCTGCTTTTCTGCTTAGCATGGATTTCTCCTTCATAATGCACCAACACAGAGGTTAAAATGCACCTCACTGACTGGTGAGATTTGATTTAATTTTCAGGGGACAGACGAGTTGAACGAGACAGACAGCAGGCGGCGGAGACACAAAAGGATGTGGGGACCAATTTGTCCTTTAATCTGTTACCTGAGGCTGTGCTGGTGCAAATCAGAGATATGCTGCTGTCGCGTTTTACCTTCATCTCCTGTTAATAATCCATCACAAGCAGTGACAGAGGTTGAATAACCATGTAATGCTACCATCTATTATAAATGCAATAGAAACATTATTATTTTATTTAATTTTTTCATAGGAATTGTATCATGCCACCAATCTCTATGGATTAATAATAGACCCTCGTCTCAGCAGCCATATTGATATAAAATTGCAGGTAAACACAGGTTTAATTAATTAAATTAATTAAGGTCCTGTTCCATTTACAGTAGCAGAGCACTTTCTGGTGAGCCAACATGCACCCTGATGCTTTTTGACTTGAATGGAACATAATCTTAATTACTATCATTGATAGCACCTGTATATATTTCATGTTAATTGAGCCTTTGCTTGACAGGTGTAGTAACAGTTGCTAAGAAGGGAGGGGCTTAGTGAGGGGTCAATGAAATGGGTGTAATACATGTCAAGAGATGTGGTCTAGTTAGACAAGATAAGGGCAAACACTTGTGTGAATGGACTATATTAAGAGCATGAGTCTGTGACAATAAATACTTTATACCATCCAAATGCCATATGATTATCATATGGTGTAGGAGGATATTAAGAGCAGACAGTCTGTCTTTGAAACTCGGCTTGTGACCGACTTGTGGTCTTGTGTTTACCATGAAGTCTGATATTAAGGCTGAGCTTTTAATTTTTTCTAATATATGGAAAATCAGACCATCCTCATTGCTAAGTCGCCAAATACTGATGTTTTGTCACGTCCTTCCATGTTTCCTACTGATGTACAAGGTGCAGCAATTATTTTATTCTTAATCAACCGTTAAATTAATTGCCAACTATTTTAATAATCAATTAACTGAAACTGAAATGTGAAATATTCTGTTTTCTTTCATACTCTATGACGGTAAAGTGAATATCTTTTGGTTGTGCACAAAACAAGACATCTGGGGACACCACATTGGGCTTTAGGAAACACTAATGGACATTTTCAACCATTTTCTGATATTTCATGGACCAAACAACCAATCAATTAATGGAGAACATGCCTGACAGATCAATCGATAATGAAGATAATCATTAGGTGCAGCTCTAGATGAGAACGTATTGGAAAAATTCACTATTGGTTTCTTGTCTTGGAGAAAGATTAGCAGAAAGCTAATCACGTCTGGTTTCTGTTGTTTGAACTATTATAAAGAATGACATGTACCTCCTATTCTGAGAGACACTCCTGACTTCTTTATGAGATAAGGTTTGTTTGTCTCCTAAAACTACAATATAATTTACTTCTCTCTAATTTCTCAATGTTTTCTGTCTCATTTCAATGAATGAGTTCTTTCATACAATTTCCAGTCCAAAACTGTTATTTGGCTGAAAAGTGGCGTAGTTGGCTCATTATTACTTGTATTAGCAGTATCACCCCGGATTTACCTGTTTAGTGACTGTAATTTTAGAGAAAATGTGCAACATACACATACAATAGAATAACCAGTGTGTAGGATTTAGTGGATTCTAGCAACGAGGTTGTAGTTATAGCTGTACAATGAGGTTGTCCTGTTCGCCTGACCCTCCCCTTCCAAACATGTAGGAGAACCTCCTGAAAACCTAACTGAGAACCTGGTTTGTCCTTTCTGGGCTACTGTAGAAACAAAGCAGTTCTCTGTGGAAGAGGACCTGCACTTTCTGTAGATAGAAAGGGATAGGTAACAAAAACACAACCAATCTTATTTGCAGGTGATTATACAGAAATGAAAACATACATATTTTAACAGTAAATCCCTTTAAATCGAAACACACTGGACCTTTAAACATTGCTTTGTTGGTTCATTATTACCCAGATTCAGTGGCAGATTAAGGTGGTCATGGGCCCTCAGCCTACTCTTTGTGTGGGCCTCCCTTTCTTCATCATGCTTTACCAGAAAAAAGTAACTTCCTTGCCATGTGTAAAAGTGCACTAGGAATATCACATGGCCGACACACACACACACACTCAAGGAGGACTGACACACACTCCCATTGAGAAAGCCTTTCCTACAATCAACAAAACTACAGAAAAAAAGGCAGGCACAGTACATCTGTAAGCTGGTAACAGCTTTTAGCTTTCTATTTTAAAACCAAATTGACTGTAGGACAAGACCATATGATGTGCTTTTTTTCTATTAAGTCAAATTAAATAATTAAAAAATAGTCTGGCCTATCCAGGGACCTTGATTAATAAGATTATGAATATCCCATACTAATGTAGTGCCAGTAATCACTCGATAATCTACTAATAGTCCAAATTCTTGTTAAAAGCCTGTTTAATCACATGTCCGTGTCTGTGGCCGGGCCAGCATCGCAGCAGTTTGTGAAATAGTCACAAAATAAGGTCTATAGATTTGTATACATGGACACAAATTGTCAATATAGTGTCAGTAGTTATTTTAACTAAAATCACAATAAACTACTGTGCCTAAACCTAGCCAGGGCCTTTATTTTTTGAAGTATAATTGGATGTTACATATTTATTATTGCTAACTTGAAGGATGCTACATTGCTATTTGAAAATCATGCCATGAAAAAAAAATCATGTCCTTGTTCAAAAAACTACAGCTAAAATGTTGTGAGCATGCCATAAATTGCTGTGAGAGTGTGTTTTTGCTTCCCTGACATACTGCAGGTCATTTAGTGATCTGTTTATCTGCTTATGTTGCATCTCTGTGCGGTCAATAATCAACACTCAGGATGTGCATGCATGGGCATGTTCTGCAAATGAGCACCCACACCCTCTTCTTCCCTCCTCCACTTCCCAAATACGAACAACTGATGTGATTCTGATACACAGAACATCCTGCCTACATCCAGCTGCTCGTGGAGCTAACACAACCACTCAGCTTGTACCAGTACCAGTGGTTGACATTACAGGTTGAGGGTGAGAAGGTCAAAGGGAGGAACCAAGCTCGCACTTAGTCAGCTGATTGTTGCTAAACTAACTCTAGTTGCCGGGCAGATTTGGCAGCGTCATATTGGTTAGAAAGCCTAATCACTTTCTCACTTGTTCTTTTTTTGTCCTGTTTTTTTTCTCTGCCTCCTTCCCCTCCCATGTAGCAGCCTTCTCTCCATATAACAGATTTCAGAGGTGTTTCATTACTCAGTCACTTCCATCACCAGTTTCAGTCACGCATCCCGACAATAAGGCATGCACATGAACCCCATCCAAACCTACCTGTAAATACAAACTTCTAGAGAGCGTATGAACAAAACATGCCTCCAAAAGCTGCAGAGTATCTTACTGTATCTGCCGGAGGATTGAGGGGCTTTGGAATATGAATAAGCAAACACACAGTAAGAGGGTTTCTCTGTACTCTGTCAACTGTGTGTGACAGTGGCAGAGGAACAATCCTGCATCCGGAGGAATCTCCCATCTTATCCCGAGAGAGAGTGCGCAGCCTTTGCACCACTGAAGAAGTGAATTTACACCACAACATGTATAAGAACACTGTCTTTAAATATTAATAACATCTGCCTAGTAACCAAACATGAACTTGCCATGGGATGCTCCACCGACCTGTCAAGCCTGAGAGAGAGGTCAGCTGTTCGCTCAGATGGATGGATTTATGGGGGAGGAAATCAAGAGGTGTAGAAAAACCCACCGCCAATGAAATTCATATATTCCCACATGGAGCCCCAAAGACAGATCAAAAGCTAACTGATAATCTGCTCTGCTTCAGCTGCTCCGTCTCTCAGTACGTAGTAGTGGATATCCTCCTCCTGCGATCACCGAGCACCTGCAGGGTAAAGTTGGGAGTGAGACGGATGTGTGAATGGATGGTCTATTTCCTGGGACACTGGTGAGAACCTCTCCTAAAATTCGTAATCAGGTTCCAGGTGGCTGAGAGCGCTGAGGTGATTTCAGCACCTCGGACAGAGCCGGTACTTTAAAGATGGGGAATTTCCCACAAGGAAGTCTGGTTCTCAGCTCGAGAACTATTCTCACTCAAAATATCTCTGTTTTTGTTCTTATGTATTCTTTGTGCTGGATATAAAACAGATTTTTTTCTTTGAATCTCAAACTTTTTGTTGATTTTTTTTTCAGAACACTTGAGGATTTCTGTGGAACTCAAAGCCACAGCTGTATTTGTATGTTCATGTGTTTGTGTGAGTGCCATCACAAAGAATACATTCGGAAATTAAATAAATGTATGAAAAGTATAAGTTCTTATAATTAATTAATTATATTTTTAATTAATTAATTATATTTTGTTTCATGTGTTGACATAAATGTGTCTCCACTTTTATTTATCCCTCTTCATACTTCCACATATTCCTTTTCTTTTACAGATTTATTCTATTTAAAGGTACTCTATGCCTCCATTTGTTTGCATCACTGCATTTGTCAAACAGACAAAAAACTAAAAACAAAAAATCAAAAATGAACAAAACCAAAAAAAGAAACAAAAAAGAGGTCTGTTAAAACTAAAATGCAGTTATGGGCATTTAAATCCAAATTTACCGAGCATAAATCCTCTTTTGTGGCCAAATGTCGTGCAAACACATCCTTAATCCATATAATCTGATCAGCGTGATGTTATGTCTGCTCAGACTCCAGTTGTAAACACTGCATGATTTTATTACATTTGGTACCGTCCTACTACTTTTGGATTTTGGATGCTGATTTCAAGCCTGATCTACTTCAATTAACACTCACTAATCTGCAGCTGCAGTGTTTGCAGTTTGAGTCGTAGAGAATCTACTTAATATAGTACATCTTGTAATATAGCACAGTAGTACTTGTATATTGGGCTACAGTATATTTTCCTGAATGCATGTAATCTTGTGTAGAATATATGTTATATATTGGTATATGGTGTGGTAATATGTAAACCTTTTGTTGTCCTTCTGTTTCTTAGATTCTGAATCACTTAAACAACCTGTTATTTGAAACTATCTAACTACAATCATGCCAGAAATACACAACACAGACCCCCCCTTCTACAGACTTACTGTAAGAGTCAAACTAAAAGTAGTCAGAAGACATTGATTGATTAAAGGTCCAGTGATTTAGAGAGATTCATTGGTAGAATAAAGCAAAAATAGAATATAATATTCACAAGTTTGTTTTCATTATTGTATAATCACCTGAACATATTAATTGTGTTTTCGTTACCTTCGAATGAGCTGTTTATATCCACAGAGAGTGTGGATCCTGTTTCACCAACTCTGCCATTTTGAACTGCCATGTTTCAACAGATGCTCTGAATGGACAAACCAAACCCTGACTCTAAGCACAGCTGCTTGATCCAACTAAATCCCACACACCAGTCCTTTTTTGCTAATTTTCAGGCATAACATACATATATACAAAGGGGTAGCACTTTTTAATCACTCCCCTCTCGGTGGTAATAAACCATTATATTAACAACAACTAGCTTACAACACACTTTAAGTACTTTTTAAAAGTGTTTTCAATAACTATGTCTTCTCATATGATGCATCCATAACTGTGAATGCATAAGTTACAATCATATAGTTCTATATGTGCTTTTAACACATTGGCACTTCATTAAGTACCAGTGAATAATTTGTACATTTGAATAAACAATTGCTTTTTAATATACTGTAAGTATTTGTTCATGAGTGCCATCATATGTCATTAGACGTATATGAATATAAGTATTTTCTACTCTGTTTACTAGCATGTATTATCTGTTCATACACCAGCTGTCTTGGACCCAAACGGCTATCATCTGATGGCTATTTAGCTTCTACAGCAGCCAATGTTTTGGCATTTCCGGTGTTGCCAGAGGTAGCTTTGGCCTGTATATCCCAAAACCTGATATCCAGGCTAAGACTTCCTCTTCGATGCCTTGGTCATTGAATACAGTCCAATTAGCAACCTCAGACACGAGAATGGAGTTTGAGTTAAGCGCCCTGTAAAAATCTATCTGCATATGAATGCAGACAGATTTTTACAAAGCTAATAAAAAGCTAAATCATTGTCAGATCATTGCAGATGGGTTTTGCATTTAGGCCTCCTTTTCTCTCTCTGCACTCAGCCAAAGTCTGCTCAAATGTGATTGGTCAATACTACAAATAGACTACAAATGGAAACCAGAATTCCAATATCTTGTCCATTGCCTATGGATTGTGCATTACTTTGTAGATGTTAATACACCAGTTATGGATGCTTCACAGGAAGAGTTTTTAATGTTGACAATTATGCTAATAATTGCTTAAAAAGGCCCTTATATTCACATACAAGTACTTTATAGCTAGTTATAAACATTTCATTATATTTATTTGTCTATTTATTGTTTTATTTAATGGGGACAATGTGCATTAATAAACATTTCTGTAAATGGGACATAGTTAACCAAGAGATAACATATTTATACTGCTTATAAATGCATAAAATAAAGTGAGCATGTCATTGGACAGTCATGCTTAAAACTTGAAGCATGTAAACTGCAACTGCAACAGACTTACTTTGAAAATAACTTTCTATATCTGTCTCAACAGGCCACAGTGACAAAGTGACATTCAGATTTTCTCAAGGCCATGCAGAGTTACACTAAAAGGGGAACTTATCTGCTCATCTGCCTTTATTTACCCTCACCCCTGGGGCTTTTTGTCCTTCTCTGTGCCTGAATCTCACCGTCCTGAGCCTATTATCATCACCTGACCGCAGATGACTTTAATTCAGAGTCAACACGTCATCTCGATTGTTATTTTTTGTCCTCCACTGCACCTTTAGTATTTAGACATGGTCATTCATAAAATCACTGCCTTGATGAAAGTTTTTCTGGAAAAGATGAGACAGAATCTCTTGGGCCAAAATGCCACAGAAGAATCCATACTTATGACTGAGTGTTGTTACCCCACCCTACCACCACCCACCAAAGCATCAAGACAAAACAAAAAAGTAATCTGTTCAAAGAAGCCTGAGGTTGCATATTGTATTAGATAAATAGCAAATGGCTGCTACCATTAAGCAGGCTGTAAATGCTACACAAAAATGGTGATTACACCTGCTGGCCCTCGCAGGCAGAGCACAATGCAGCTCTTTTAAACACATTTCTTTTAAACACATTTGCAAAAGAGGATTGCATATATGGTTCAGCCCCCTCCCATTACTGGCACTTCAGACAGAAGGAGCTTAAATGCCGACCTCATGGGGATCAAACACAGAGACCACGGACCAAGTAGCAGCCTGGTTAACAGCATGATGTCTCACCATGGTCGCAGTGATTGGCTCCCTCGCGCCAAAAGGCCATTAAACTGCTCTTGATTAACACTAAAGTCATACTGCTTTTAAAAAGACACCATCTGTCTTTCTTGCTCTTTTTGTGCCCATGTGTATTCTGCTGATACGTTCTTTGGACAGATGACAGTGTACCGTATGAGGAACTACATACCCTGTACAGCTGTAGAATTACTGACTGATGACATAGAGTAAGAACATATAACAAAGAATTATATAACTGATATACTGTATAATTTACAGTCTCCTTAAAGGGACAGTTCACCCTAAAATCAAAAATACAGATTTTTCCTCTTACCTGTAGGGTTATTTATCCAGCTAGATTGTTTTGGTGTGAGTTGCAGAGTTCTGGGGAGACCAGCCAGAGACAGATATCCGCCTTCTCTCCAATATAATGGAACTAAATGGCACTCAGCATGTGGTGCTCAAAGCCCCAAAAATTACATTTGAAAAACTCAACAGTAATGTCTCTTTCCAGAAATCACGACCCCTTAAAGTGAGTTACAATAACCCACAGGCCTTGTTCTGAGCAGCTTGATGTAAGAACATCTTCCTTTTTAGGAAACTACAACCACTAACTGTATGACCATGCAGAAGGCAGCGTGCATCTACTCATGGATGAAAGGTTACAGCTCACCCAAGGGTGACGGCATTAATGTTTGCATCCCACGCTGTCACGTGATACCGTTGGTGGGTGTTATTTGGTAAAAAAGAAAATGGTTCCTAGTTGAAACTGCTCACACCAAGGTGGATTATCTTGAGTAGCCAGGCCATTATTTATGTGAAGAGATATTGTTGTCGATTAGAAAAAAGTGCCAGAGTGCCATCTAGTTCCATTATAATCAAGAGAAGGCAGACCTCTCTATGGCTGATATGTCCAGAACTCTACAACAAACACCAAAACTACCTAGAGGGATAAACGGCACTTCTTGTAAGAGTAAAAATATGTATTTTCGAATTTGGGGTGAACTGTCCTTATAATTCCCTTTAAATCCCTTTAAAAGGCATCCTAAAATTGGAATATATATTTATATATGTATTACCCATTTAGAATTGCTCCTCATGACCTTAAGTGTCGGCTTTCTGTATTATTTCATGTTGGTCTATGTCAGACAATCCCTTGAAAAGAAACAAAAAATGTTCAAAATGTGCACCTAATCATAACATATATAATAGAACATATTTGGGGCACTTTTCATCTACTGTGCATGCTCTTTATATTATTATTTACAGAGACCCAATAATTCCCACCACTTGGCACCAGTGGCAAACAAAAACTCCCTTTTTACAGGCAGAAACCTCAAGCAGAACCACACTCTGTTTAGGTGGCCATCTGTCTTGAGTTGGGTTGTAAGATAAAGTCTAGTTACATGAGTTAGCATGCTAACATTTGCCAAACACAAAGTACAGATGAGGCTGATTTTTTCAGGTATTTGGTCATTAAATAACATTAAATTGTTGATGGTGGCGCTACATGAAAAGCCAAATCAGTCACCAAAGTCACCAAAGCCAAATCAGTAGTATGGTTCCTCTGGAGACCCTGAATGCCTTTATGAACTTCCATGGCAATCCATCCAATAGTTGTTTTGATACTTCAGTCAGCTGACTGGCATTTCCATCCCTATAAGCTAAAAAAGTAAAATGGATACACAAAAAGTAGCAGCTCAAAATCACAGTTATGGTATTGCTTCATGCTGGTGGACAATAAAAACAACCTGACAGCACTCAGCATCAAACTGTTATTGGCTCACTAAATTTCCCTCATTATGTCACAGTGTTTTACACAGAATTAGAGCAGCAACAGAAGGGCTACATAGCTCTCCAGGGAATGTTTTGTTCAGCCCTTCTTTAGCAAGAACTTTACATGATGGTGCTTCAGAGTTGCCATGGTTTTTCACTGCTGAATACAGAAGGGGCCCCGCTGAGGTGCCATCGAGCAAGGCACTTAACCTCCAACTCCTCCAGTGTAGCTGCTCTCAGTGGCAAACAAATCCGATTGTGGTTGTACTGGGCAGCTTCCAAGTGTGAATGTGTGTGTGTGTGTGTAACTGTGAGAGTGGAGCAAAGTGTTCCTGGAAAAGAACATTTGTGCTTATTGAGTCTACTCTGCTTAAATTAAAAGATTAAAATTTAAAAAATGATGGAGGTAAAGCACTTCACTTAAAGTTACTGGGATCTGGAATATGTCAAGGTATCGAAAAAAATGTGTTTTATCATTTTTCTGCCATGACTCATACTTGGACTGCACACTAATGTGAGATAGCAATCCATTACTAAACTATACAGTCTTTAACCAGCATAAATCTAATAAAGTCTTGTTTTAATTTTCAGAGATGTCAGTAGATGTTATCGGGCAGGAAACTATATGAGAGTCAGCTGTGGTGGGGCGGGGGGTTGGGTTGGGGACTTTGTGCAGCAATGACTTGCATTTCTATTATGGTTTTGCATAAATCGTCACTCTGCGACCAACAAGTGGAACTGATGCCATGTAAGGTCTGGCAGGGTCGCCCTTTGAGGCAGAAAAAGAGAGGGGAGAAAGAGGCTTGTGGATTTGCATTCTGCAGCGGAACAGATGGAGCGTCTGTCATCCATATGCATGAGGCAGGCGGCTGCCAGCCTATCACCTTGACCCTTGCTATGGGACTGTGACCTTGGACTCAATGGAAGAGAATGGGACCAGTCTGAGCGGTGGTGTTGGGGCTTTATCCCGGGGCTGGGAAAAGTGGCTGAGCCTCGTGACGCGTACGGCACTCCGAGCTGTGACTGGGACTGTGGAGGAATGCCGCTCTGCTCTACAACACCTGCCTGGCCGCATGCAATTCATGTTGGTAAATAAATGATGGATGGGGGGGAGGAGGCATCAGAAAATGCCACAAAGACACCTCTGTATCTCAGGCGGATGCCTTAGAAAAGGGCTTTCAGAGAAGGAAGGAGGGTAAAAAAAAGTAACCTATTTGTTCTCAAAAAGACATGTTGAGAAGAGAGAATAATTGCTCAACATAACAAAGATCAGCCACACTTTATTTTACATGATAATAAAACCTAACAAGCTGTACAGTATTAAATTAGACAAAACAATGTGTTCTTTAATATTCAGTAAACAAACACAGCTATACTTTAATTAGACACAATAAGCATAATAGTACACTAATAACACATAAAACAAGCCATGTTTTCAGAACATAACTAGAAATAATATGTTCTTTATTAAACAGTATTAGACCCTTTATTAAACCCTTGTTGGACTTTCTTAGGGATAATCAGGGACACATTGCAACAGAACAGAACTGTTAATTAAAGTGTATTGTTTTCTACAGTCAGACCCTCATTAGACTTTATGAGAGGGTTATTTAGGAAACATTACAACATGACTGAAAGAAATTAAAGTGACATCACATATCTGCTACGTGAGATGTGTAAATTGGCTAAGTAGGCAAGATAAGATAATGCTTACTTTGATTCAATCACATTGTCTATCCACGATGTTACCAGTGGTGGAAAGGATGAAAATTTATACTTGAGTACAAGTACTGTTACATCACTATAATATTACTCAATTCCAGGAAGCTGGAATGCTGGATTTTCCACTTTTACTGGAAATTTAATTGCAAAAAAATTCCTTTAAAACATTGCAAGATTCATCACAATTATTTTTTAGAAACGCTGCCCTGAAAATGGACATTTTAGACTGAGACAATCCCCCCAAGAAAATCCTGGAGTGACTGATGAACGAATACTCAGTACTCAACTATGATTTTAAAAAAGTAAGTAAGTAGATTACATAGTGAAATGCGTACTTAAGTATGAATAAAAGTACATACTTGAAAATATAAAGATAAAAGTGCAAGTACCCCAAAAGACTACTTAATTTAATCTTAACTTGAGTATTTGTAATTAGTTACTTCCACTTGTTAGATCTAGTTCACACTTTTTTTAAATGGGAAGGCAGCAGATATGTGATTTTAGTATGTTAGTTTAAAGTACAGTTCAATTGTAATGTGTCCTAAGTTATTCTCTTCGAAAGTGAAATGAGGATCTAACAATGGAAAATAATACACTTTAGTTTACAGTACAGTTGTTATTAATGTGGATTACCCTCGAAGAAAGTCTAATAAGGGTCTAATACTGTCTAATAAAGAATATATTATTACTACTACTGCCATTATTCCTTTTTTGGTCAAATTTCATACAATGTATGGCTTGTTACATCTTATACTGTAAAATAAAGTGTGATCCAAAGTTTATTCTACTGTAACAACAGACACTTTAACGCAAAAATGTTTTCAATATTCTACATAAACGGCAGTCTTTACCTAAATTTTCTTCAAATCGAACAATGGTGCAATACTTTCCCATAATTTGGGTTCCCTCCTGACAAGCTGACAAAAGCCAAGGCAGTAACAGGCACTTAATTATACAATTAACCTTTACACTGTTCCAGGGATACTAAAAACAATCACAGTGAAAAATGCAACGGCAATGACTGCAATCCATAATTTAAATGAACTTTTCAGAGGGCTGTCTCGGCCTTGTTTGGTCCCTTCTGCGGCAACAGATTTCTCTCACAGTGATGAGAATTTAATTTCCAGTCTTCAAAGGGCCTCCTGCCTCAGAATGCCAATGGAGGTGACCTTTGCATAAAAAAGATGGAGGCACAGTGACAGTGCGTCATTTTGTAATGACACAGCAGAGAAATGAATGATTGACCGAAACACATCAGTCAGTAGAGCTCCATGTAATGTGTTCATCACAAAACACCAGCAACGTTTATCCAGTGCTACCAGGTAAGCTGATGTAACATTTTCAAGTGCTGTGGGTGTGGAGTGAACATTTTAGCTTCTTCTCTTCAGCTAAACCCAGAGAGTGAACAGTGTTGTAGTGAACAGGTGAGTGAATCCTGCTTCTGCATGAGTCGCTGCTCTGCAGTGGAGAGTGATGCTCGGTGAGCAGTGGGTTTAGAACTGGATATACTGAGGAGAGTCTCTTGTATTACTCCACAGTAGAGTGACATGGTCAGTGTGTGAATGTGTGAACAAGAAAACTGCTTTTTCCACAAACTTTGCGGGAATACCTGTAACCATGGTAACTGTACACAACAAAGATTGTAGCTGTGGCCTCAAAATGATGAGAAGAAATAGAAATGCACTAAAATGTTTAGTTTTTATTTACTGAAAATAGACTAAAACAAGCAAAAAAAAAAAAAGTGTGAAAATTTTAGTGGGAACAGCAATGGCTCAAAGTAAAAGCAGAGATTTCTTTGCTCAGACCAATGACAAGGTGGAACTGTTACTGAAACTAATACTTACAACAAGGTCAGGAAAAACTGCAATTTGTTATCCAAGTTGAATTGACCTGCTGATACTGAAGGCTGATGGTGGTTTGTGTTCTTCTGGACACATCGCAAGTGATAAGACCCAATCAGGAAGCGAGCGTGAATGTCTGCATTATCGTTTCTACGTTTAAATCTGTTCAGATGAAAAGGCAACCCCACAGTTTTGACAGATTTGTTTGCAATGTTTCCCACAGTCTCCATTTTAGGGGTTTGAAAATGCTGCAGTAGTGTAGTAGTGTGGACATTAGGCATGAAAATAGCAAAAGTTATGTGTTTTAAAATGAAAATATATTATTGTGGATTTAGCGAAATTCATCATCAAAAGATTAAGACTATATCAAAATTAAGTGCCAACACTGAATGCTCTAGAATAGCACACAGCAGTGACAGAGTCCTGGACCAGCTATTCATAACTCCATTATTATGTTTGTGTGTCAAGACTTTCGCAACTTCTTACAAGCTAGTTTTAAACAAGTGATGCACTACTTCAGGTTGCACTGATAAAACATGACATATCTAGTAGCTATGTTGGTTTTATGAAGCATCTGTCATGCTGTCGAAATCAAAAGAAATCAATGGATCATCACAAAGTCATAACATAATTTTCAAAAGTCAGAATATATTAATTGATATATTAAATGCCTTTGTTTTAGTCCTATGCGTATATGGAGAAATACGTTTCAGAGTCAGTGCTATTGAAGCAGTTTAGAAATATCCAGTTAAGATTACATTTTATAATTTGAGGTGTGTTGTGTTATTTGTAAAATGTTATTTAAAATCTTCCGGGGAAATGTTTTTCCTTTATTGGTAAGATCAAATATTGTATTAAAGGCATTGTGGCCACATTTATTTTGACTGTTTTCTGAAAATCCTAGAAATATTGGTGGAGTAAGATATATTCTAAAAGTGTAATTAAGAACAGTGATCGGTAGGGGGAGCTATTGTGGAAGCTCAATAGTCTACAGTGTTTTGTGGCACAGAAATAATGGTGGATGAAAACCTATTGTGATCAGTGTCATATTTCTGATACTGAAAAATATGGGGGAGCCTCGGAAGACTAGCAAAACCTAACCTCTACAAGGAGCGATTTGGGTGTAAAAAGACTCTTGAGGGATTGTAACTCAGTGTGCTCTTCGCTGAAAAGCCCTCCATTTTTTATATTTTCACTTAAACTACAGTAAATCTTTTATTGCATTGAACTCAAATGGACTTAATGGGTTTTCTCAGATTTTTCTAAAGGAGTTTTGGACATTAAGTTTTGGCCAGTTTTTTTTCTTCCAACATTTCCAAACTCACATCATTATTAAACATCAATTTATTAACTGTTGGGTAAGATATCAACCAAATTTCATATCACTACCCTTACTCTTTGTTCTAAACTAGTCACATAAACAGGCTAATGTTTGTCAGTTAGCTACATAGCATTTACACTTGACAGCTATCTGGAGTGAATATTTAGTAAAGTCTATATTATATAAATAGATCTCAGACCTATCCTGAGGTATAGCTCTCAGCTAAAGTGAAATAAGCACACAATAAGGCTCTCGTCCATGAGGATCATTGTACATACTCTGTATATAGTGCTCTAGAGATGTGTAGTGATTAATGAAGACCTATAGCTTAACTCAGAGAGAATCATATGGGATATGTTCTCCCCTTCTGATTCACACAGTTAACTTTATTTAACTGCTGCAGTATATCACTTTTTTGACTGCACCATATTTGTTCAAATTCCCAGCGCAGACACTGACAAGGCATTAGTCACTGTAACCGAGGGATTCCCATGTGGAAGGAGGGAGTATTTCTGCTCAGACTGCGCGCGAACACGTGTGCATTCTACTGCGGAGCGAAGCTGGCTGGAAAAACGAGGGCATGGTGCCATTGTGATGTGCAGCAAAACAAGAAGTTTGCCTCACAGCCAGAGACAGAGTAGGGGGGGAAAAAAGTTCTCTGTGCAGAAAGCTGGAATGTGTCTCCTTGAAAACTCACGTTGCTGAGGCAAGCAGAACAAAGAGACAGCAAACACGAGCTGGGAGATGACACCGAGCATTGTGTGCGGACGTGTGCATGTGCATGAACGAGAGAAATGAAAGAATAAGACGGTCTTTTTAACACGTGATAGGATCAATCTGTGCTTTTGTATTAGCACACAGTATTGACTCTGGACAGGTTGTCTTGTGGTATATCAAAACTGCTGACAGGCGATGCATTTTTCCACGATTATGGCAGCTAGCGATATACTAGCCCAATGCCGTTTCATTCCTGGAATTACCGCCACATTGTTTACTGTAATCAGCTAATTCAATTTTCTACCAGCACAAGCCTTATTAATTAAAGCCCCCACACAATTCTGTGACAAATAGGATCACTGTCTGTGCTGCGGGAGGTCTGAATATCTGTGTGTGCTCGTCTCTCTCAGCACAGTCAGGGGGGCCTCGGTCTCATCATGCCCCTGTCGTCACCACACCCCGCAGGAGTCTGGCTCGTGCGGCTCGTCTCTCACCTCTGTGTCAGGTGTCTCTCCATAATGAAAATATTATAATGTAATATATATAATATATATAATATATATAATGTTTTGATAATAATCAAAAGGGCTATATTGATATTTTCCATTAAATTTAATCGCTGAAAGGTGCCACCTGTCAAAATTTTAATTAAAAGACCAATCAAATTAAACTATTATGACTAATCTTGTGATGATGTAACATGGGTATTAAAATAACAAGGCTGAAGCTTAAAATGGCAGTTTCAACCAGTGTCTGTAGCACATTTAATATTATGTTTCCAACCTGTCCTCCCCAGGAAAAATGGCTGTGCAGGTCATCTGTCCACGCAGCTATGACCTATATTTATACTTTTTTCAACACATCCTTATACCTAAATGCTAGAGTAGGTCGATTATCAATTACTCCCAAAGCATCATACATTAGTGTACAGTACTGGCAACAACAGGCTTGCTGGACCTTAACTACGTTATGTAGGTCGGCTGACATAAGTCATATGACATCACACATGTGGTTTACATTATAAAATGGTCACAGTTTGGTTACGTTTAAGCACAAAAATTACTTGGTTAAGTTGGGTCAATGAAACTATCATGGTTTGGGTTAAAATAATAAAGTCACTCATACAATTGCATAACTCGTGTGACACATGAAATTATTTACATTGTAACAATTTCCAAACTATTTGGGTAGGTTTAGAAAAGATCATAGTTTTGGTTCAAATATCTACATTATGATTGTAATGTGCTGGAAGTGACATCACTCATGTGACAGATGTGTATTACATCCACAATTAAATTTTAGTACTCAAAACTTCAAATATCTACATTTACTTTTTGTTCCACACCAGACTCAAACCCTGGTCTACTGGGAGAAGGTCCTATGCTTGGTTGAACCATCCATCCACAGCATTCTCCTCTAATTGCAGACTTTTTCACTTCTTATACTTCCTGTGACATGTTTACTACATCCAAAGGGGGCACCGCCTCACAGTAAATAATGTGTTTGCACTTGCGACCAACACTGGCTTGCTGGGGCGGGGCCTTTCTGTGTGGAGTTTGCATGTTCTCTCCGGTTTCTCTGGCTTCCTCCCACAGTCCAAAGACATGCATGCTAGGTTAATTGGTGACTCTAAATTGCCTGTAGGTGTGAATGTGAGTGTGAGTGGTTGTCTGTCTATGTGTCAGCTCTGCGATGAACTGGCGACTTGTCCAGGGTGAACCCTGCCTCTCGCCCAATGTCAGCTGGGATAGGCTCCAGCAGCCCCTTACGGAATAAGTGGTTACAGAAAATGAATGAATGACTGTCATCATTTACAACATTTGACATACTAATTTTAACCCAAACCATGATCTTTCTAACCTGACACACCAGATATTTTGTTACACAGAACCATCTGGGAAGTTGTCCTTAGAAATTGTTCAGAAAAGGGCAGGCACTTTAAAAAAAAACACTTACCAGGTGATTGGATGAAGCATCAATCATGTCTAGCATGGGTTTATTTCAACAAATCAGATCAACGCTGGATGCTTGTCGCTGTCATCATACCTAAAACCACGCCTCTAGCTGCCAGTAGTCCCTCCTAGGATGCTGATTGGCTGCACCACTTTTGGTGTGGACACAAATGGATCCTAATCAAAGTGGATTCTCATGTGATCTTGTGATTTTAGAAATCCAGCTGTCTTGCAAGGAAAGATCTTTTCATAACCCTTACAAATTTTTTGCCTGAATCAAACCAAACTGCGGTTGTTTCACATTAACCACATGTTTAATGTCACGTAACATATGTAACATACTTAAAACTGGGGTAGGTGATTCTTAAGAAAAAGATTGTTGATTTCAGTCTCATTCCCGGGTCATCAAACACAGACACTTTGCGTTGAAAGCTCAGTCTGACCCACCTGAATTACAGACACTCTCTGGCTGTAATTGGTTGCTTTTGTTCAGGCATCATAGGGAGATTTGTGTACCATACAGTTGTGGTACTGTATGCACAAAATAGTAGGTGAGATTTGGCAGGAATGTCAGTGGAATAGGAGTTAAAGCTGCAAACTATTCTATCCATCCATTTTCTGAACTTATCCAGTTCAGGGTTCTGGGGTGGTGGAGCCTATCGAAGCATGCACAGGTGGCAGGTTTGTCACAAGACTCACATAAAATGTGTCCAAATAGAGGGACTGTATCCTTCGAAATCCCATCCTCTCGACAAAACACCTCACAAAATTTTGCAAAGACCTGTCAAAGGCTTCCCCAAATGTATCTGCAGCCTTCAGAATCCCATAAAGCCATTGTAATACCCAATACACATGTACTGGGTATTACAGAAAACTTGTCTAACATCACGACCTGCAGTGTAAACACAGATATTATCCAACCTGTCCCCAGTGTTCCCCACTGGTAAATGCTCTGTACCTGAGGATAACTTTTTGCTTTCACAAGGTGAGAGAGGCACAGGTCCAGCATGGCCTTTAGGTTAGGTGACACAGCCCTGGGCAGACAAACACTTTAACACCTATGGACAATTAAACTCCGGTTCACTTGCCCTCCCCCATAAGAGGCATCCCACAGTCCACAGAAAGATATGAGTTGAATCCAGAATCTTTTTTTGCAATGGTAACACTTCTTACATGAATTTCAGTATTAAAGTCTCATAGTATTACATTTTGTATTAAATTGTATAATGATTACTGCACATATTTCTCAAATCAAAAGATGACTGGTGTATTTCAAGTAGTCTGTGAGTTATGAAGGACATTAAAAAAAAAAAAAATGGAAAAAAAAGTTACAATTGCCCCCAGTCTCCCCTATCTTAAAATACTGAGTTAGCATCTCAAATTAATGATAAACTTTATGAAAAAAAAGACTTACTGTCACAAAATATAGACTTTTCCATCATGCTGGTAGAAATGGGCTTCCATTGATACAGACGTCTGGAGATGAGTTGAGTGTATAATGCAGATCTAACTGTCTGAACAGATTCCTGCAGAGTAATTTATACACTTCACTGACACACCATGTTCATTAATTGCAAACTGATTAATTCAGTTCACTGTTCACCAAAAATTATCTACATAGTTAAGTACTGCTATTGTTAAGTGAGAAAACATGTTTTTTTGTGTGCATGAACTGAACCTTTAATTCCAATAGACATGAACCATGAGGTCTATGGTGTATATTTCCAGTAAATAAGGACTGACCTGCTGTTCATTGCCACCATGAGAGCAGTAATTGTTTCCACTCATCTTATCTGGGTCACGATGTCTTCCATGCAGCATATATACAGTATATAAAGACAGCAATGTCCAAGGACACTGTAGAGCTGCATTAGCACCAAGGATAGCAATCACTCCATCACTGAGAGAAGCTAGGTAAGCTCAGTGATAATCAATACTATCACTGTCAGCTCCTCCTTACCTGGGGGAAGGGCACGGTGTAGCTGCTGCTCATCTGTTGACTGTCCTACTTTCCACATCCAAAGTCAGTTTTCCTCCCTGTAGGAGGAACTGTTGTTTGGTAAATGCGGAATCACAAGTGAACTGGAGTGAGAATTAGAACAGTTGGTTATTTACGTGCTTTGTGACAACAGTACAAACTCCCTTCCACCTTTAGGTTATTTATTTATCCACCTCATTTTCATTCTCAGCGGGTGCCGAGCTGTTGACTGACAAGCCCCTGCCGTGCCAGCATCCCCACCTCCTTTCCCTCACACAGTCACAGGTGCGGAATATCTCCAGCTCACGTGCCATCACAATCACACAAATAATGGGCGTAGGAATTGCAAATAGCATCCATCAGCAGAGGTGGCCTTGGAGAGATACAGCATGTCCAAAGGAAACAAATGATGAGAGCGAAAATACCCTCTAATTAGCCTGGTGCAGACCTGAGCAGATGTCCTTCACATTCTCTCTTTCAAGGAAGTCAAACTCAGGAGATTTTAACAGAGCGAATCCATCCACCAGATCTACATTTCTCCAAATAAACATTGACTGTTCATGCAATTCAGTGCTCTTCATCTGTCATACTCTCACCTTCTTTAGTATGACTCTATCTGGATAGAAAACACACCACTGATAGTGAGAGCTGAGCGTGTAAAAGTCTGTAACACATTATTTGTAGGGGTGTGCCTCAGACTGTCATTACACTGTCATAACCGTGTCACAACATCTATCATGAACTTGAAGGACTCTTGCTGTCTTGCTTCCTTCTTGTCTTAGTTGAGAGTACCGATTGCGCAGTACTGATCATCCGGCACTTGAGCCGTGCAGCCAGCAAGCTGACCCTGGCCAGACTGAGTGAACACAGCTGGCAAACACAGCCTCCAAGACCGACAGTGGCCAGTTTGACAACAGTACCACTGCAGTTTTCTTGCTGGTTTTGCCGCCTGGCATCCAGGGATGAGTCAGCTAATTAGGCAGCTAGCTCTATGGCTAACTGAGCTAACTAGCTAACACCAGCAGACAGCGGCTGGCCTGCTTTAGCAGCAAGTTAACTAGCTAACTGCTATCTGTACATCAGCAAATTCTGTAAGCTAAATCACACTGGTCATCAAACAGGCCTTATAACATTTAATGACATTTTATGTCAAGTCCAAATGGTACCACTTTCCTTGAAGTCCAGGGAAATATTTGTGACACAGATTAAAAAAACATTTGACAGTGTAATAAAACTTAATGGCACCTTTTTGACAAGTCCAAAATGTATGACTTTACTTGCGACCATGGAAAATGTTATTATAGTCTTATGACAGGCAGTGTCAAAACCAACCACATGTTACAGTATAATGTCATGTTAAAAAATAAAGCTAAACAGAATCTTTAAATTTGATAATTCAAAAATCAAGTTATTATGACAAAGACATTGACAGGTACTCTTGGTGAATGTCAAGTTTTCATTAAAAAATCTTTTTTTTTGAGTTGTTATTGTCAAGTTGTCGTAATAAAAACATTTCTGCGCAGAGTAGTATCAAGTTTTCATAACACAGACATCTCAAACAGTGTCTATTTCACAATAAAACTGACCGAATGACACTGAATGACAACTCCTTCATGGTCATGATAGGTGTTATGACTTGTTATGACTGTGTTATTACATTTCTATACACCTTCAAATTAAGTGTTGCCTTGAAGTCTTTAATTTGCTGAAGAAAGCACTGAAATCCTCATTTATAGTAACTGACTCAACTAAGGCCAAGGTTTTCAACAATTTCATTTTTAGAAAAGAAAAATGTTTCAGAGATGGTTCTTACACTTCCTTTTATTGGTCCTAAAAGAGCTGAACACACACTGTACCTACACAAAACCAAACTATCACTGTTAAAGCCTGGTTTCATCAGCTTTTGACCCGAGGCCTCATATTTCCCTGGAGACACAAATCCACCTCACAACCAGGGAATCTTCTATTTCTCTTGCACCATTCACACACATTCCTCCTAGCAACCAATGAAGTGCTGATGTTGTGTTATCTACATTAAAAGGACACCACTGTGCACATCTATTCACAACCCAAATAGCATAAATTAATAAATCTGCATACTACATGTAAGACTGCCGGCCTTTTTACATTTTAATATCAAAGAAGTCCTCATTTGCATATGAAGTGATGGTGTTTCTACTACTGATAAGAAATCAAAGAAGAATGAATCCCACCTCCCTCCATCTTAATCACAAACTGTGTTGTGACTGTACAGTATGAAGATGCTGTCATCCATCATGAGAGAACAGATGACATGAGTCTACATTTGATCTTCACTAACTGCCACAATATCTTGCTAATGCTTTTATGTGAATATATCTTTTGTCTCTGGATACAATGATACAATTTGGCACCTGGTTTAGATTTTGTTTTGGTCTTAAAACAATAATTAGTATTTAGTCACATTAATCTTGGTTATTGAAAGATATTTAGTCCGTTAAAAATGTATTTTTGCACTTTTGTCTTCTAAGCATTCTGAGGCTACAGCTGTCCTCTCTCTGATGTGTATATTTATTGTGAGGTTAGCATTAATCCACCTACATATACCAGGCTGTAGTAGTTTCTGTATGAGTTATGGCCTAATCATCACTACTTGTGTGACATATTCATCGCTTGCTGACGCCAGCTGGTCAGTGAAGCATGGAAAACAGTGTGCATTATAGTCAGAGCTAACCAACCACCATATCTCCCCTAGAAAGACAGGGAGTCCGATGATGCTTTGACAGTTGATCAAATTTGAACCCATTTGGGAGGGTTACTGTGTGGCTAGCATATAATGATAGCCATGCTGTTTATTGTGGTTAACACTACTGTCTGTCAGCCCTAAATATGTCTGATATCTCAACATCTGGGTGCATCTGTGTGTGACAGCTACCTTGCTGAACTGCTGCAGCTTAGTGGTGTTCACCCAGACAGCATTTCTGCTGTGGCACTGCTATTCCCTGCCCTTTCTGCACTGAGTTTGTGGGAGAGCTGTGAAGAGAAAACAGGATTAGTAATGAGAAAGCAGTGTGATTTTTGTCCTCCTTCCAGAGAGAGAGAGAGAAAAGAGAAGGAAAGAAAAAAAGAGTGTATTGAAAAGTAGTAGAAGGTATTGTGTTGCTGATATGATGTTGATATAATTATATCAGCTACAGTTGGGCAATATGTTAAAATTTTCCAAACGATCATCATCAGTCCATGCATTGGTGATTGGCGATATCCTTGTCCCCACTCCCACCTCCTCCTCTCCAGTCTCAGCTGAGAGATGTGCACAAGTGGCAAATTCACCATGTTACTCATGCTGCGTATGTTCATTATGTCCAATAGGCAAAATAATCTCATATAGTGTCAAGAAATTACGTTCTCACACTTACTTTCCATTTTAAACAGAGAAATATAACCACACACCTTCTGAATTCAAGTTTCGCTCTTTGACCAAACTAAGACGAACTCAATTGGCTCATTTACTCCCTGGCAAACACATTTAATTCAAACTGGACAGAAAAACATGTAGAACTCACCAGAACTGTCTTCGTTAGACTGTCTACTCTTCCAACAATCACCAACTCTTGTTTGGTCAAAATAAATCTTTAATTCATCACATGAAATGAGTGTAAAGACTCTGCAGGCTGTTTTCCTCTCACTCGTCACCCCGCTTAGCTCACACATGGTCAGCTGAGTGGGTGTGTACTGCGCCACTGGATGAGAGCGCGGTGCAGAGCAGAGGATGTCACTCTGCAGACGATTGCATTAGCAAAATAAAATGACAAATATTGCACAAAAAATAGGCCAAAAAAAGCATAAGTAATGGATTCAGCCCATCATTGATAGACGATATATTCCTCCAGTCGCTCAACCCTAATATCAACTTTTGCTGTCTATTTTTGCTTAGAACTGTACGTGTAACAAAAGTTGCTGAGTCTCGAGATGCAACTGCATAAGTCAAGCTGCTCAAGCAGGTTGTGTTGCTGCTCTAACCTGTTAATTTGTGTGCCAAAATGAAAATCAATAGGTTTCATGGTGCATGTGCTCTGCTCAGGCAGGCAGTGTGGCCTGGGTGTTAAGGAGAGGCCACAGAATTCAGCTATTTTAACTCACAAATCAAACCTTATCTTCAGCGAAAAAGCATGACATACAAAATGTTCATAGTTAGAAAAATCTTTATACCTAACGTTAACCTCAAATAATATGTGCATTGGTATTAACATGATGTTAACACGCTGTCATGTTGTGACATGCTATTCTGCCTGTTTGCATGGTTTATCTCAGCTGTTGCCTCTGTCAACAAATATTTTCCAGCATAGTTTGTGTTGATAGAGTTAACACTGTCTGGATATTTTGTGTCAGTTAGAGTAGTCACATTCAGGCATATTTAATTTGTGTTTCAACTCTATTTTTAGGCTTGGCATGCCCTGGTTGGCTCTTTTGATGTATCTTTGATTGTAGAGGTGGCTCTTTGTCTGGGCCAATAAACGATGGTCGCCAATCAGCAGCAGAGTGTGGTTCCACACTCTGCTGTCTGTGGGTGGATATAATGAAGAGAAATGGCAGTATAAGGGGACACACAGTGCTCTATAGTGATAGTGCAGGTTTTGGGATTTTGCAGTTAGTGGCTCTGTGGATCTTTGTGGTCTGATAGAGCACAACACAGCTGCTACTTGTGCTGCTTTCTGGCCTCTGGCCTGCCACCCTCTCTGATAAGCATTTAGTATTCAGCTGGGGCTCATGGACTGCTGCCCATAAACAGAGAAGCACTCAGAAGCAGAGACTGGTCTCTGATTACTTGCACCACACCAACAGCAGGTTGCTTCACATGAAATAGAATATTCATCATATTTTTTTAATCCACCCTGGCTCTCAATATCAAAAATTATGCAGCTGTTGAAGGTCCCTTTCCTCACTGACAGGTGGGGATGTGGAAAAAGTCATCTTAACAGCAGACATCAAGGTTTATATGTGAAATGGGGAGTCCCCTCACGTCCGCAGTTTTGTGATTCTTGAAATACTGTTCAAAGTCACCAGGGTGGGGATGTTGAGAGATGAAATGATGGTGCTTCTAAAATGATTATCTGCTCTCGCAGGACACTGTGCAAGTTAGATGAGTTACAGCTCTGAGAGAATGAAAAATTCATTGAAATTAAACAGTAAATTAGATTTATAGGATCAGATGATGACGGCCGCAGTGAGGAGAAACTCACTTTAACTCGATTAAAGTTTGCATGAAATGGCTAGCAAAGTGCTTATTGCTAGCATGTTTCCTATAAAACAGTCAGATAAGGAGGGACTTGTCACAGACATTAATTGGCGTTTACAGTAACCAATAGCGTTGGGTGTTACACCCCCTCTCCCTGCCATGCAACTAAAGTGGCCCATGGATGTAAGACTATGAGGGAGAGCAGTCTGAGAGCTATCTCTTCCTCAACTACGACCTCCCAGTAAACACGGCCAGACCTCGACCAAAACAGCCTCCGACACCAATGGAGGACAGTTTGATGACTGGAAATTGGGTACAGGACAGAGACCTAGGGTCTGAGTCATAGCGGACTAAGCTAACTGCAGTTATCAGTTAGCTACAAGCATATTTCCATCAGGAAACTCCGTAAACAACCTCATTGCTGTATTTCCTGTCTGTCTTTGAGGTTGCGTTCTGTTGCAGTGACTGGTTGTATTCACTGGGAGAATGCTGAGCCCAGCTCTGTTGCCTGCTAATGCAACTAACAGTCACTGTCAGCTACTTCAGCAACAAGCTAGCTGCTAAAGCTATCTCTCCATCAGTGAACTTTGTAATTAAATCACAGAGAGTTGGACCTGAGCAGTCAGAGAACATCAGAGGGAAAACAATAAAATATCTTCTGCATAAAATATGATCCAGTTTCACCCAAATCAGTGAAGAAAAGTTATGCAGATGCTATTTGCACCAGGGTGTATATTGGATATTTACACCCACATAGCAGAGACAAACCATAAACCATAAACACTTGGATGAAGCTATAAAGTTATAAAGTTGTTCTTTCATACAGTGAGGCCAGGCCCAATGCAGGATCAGTCATCAACAATTTTAACTGTTTTTCAGAAAGACTGTTTTCTCATTCTTGAACCAGATATTGGTGTATATGTGATGCATAGTGCAATACATCTATGATAAAAATGCTTAAACATGGGTTTTGACTTCATGGAAACTTTAATACCTGTTGTCTGAATTACCCGCAGCTGTTCATTCCTCCCTACCCTCCACCGAGAGATCTCAGCAGGCAGCCTGGTGTTATCAGTGCTGAATGATCACCCCAATAACTGCTTTCTCATTAACATCAGGGGACAGGCATCTGCACATGGAAGGAGGAGAGAGAGAACTCCTGGTTGGCTACAAGCAGTCTTTTGGGTGGGGTGATTTCACAAAGTCGGAGTTGGGAGGGAGAAAAAAAAGTGGTTGAGACGTGCTGACAGGGCCTTGGCTGTGATGGAGAGACCCCATCACTCCTCTTCCCCGTCTTGTCACGCACTCCTCCCATCATCGCAGGGCTTACCGTCAGGAGCAGAGCGGGGTTGTGTGGGTGAGCGATGGGTGCTGTGTCATTCCTCCCCTCCCCCTGGCCCTGCAGATTGATTCCCCTGACAGGACCCCCCCCAGAAGTATAAAGCGAGAGTGATGAGAGGGATACAAAGTAAGTGTCTCAAGCAACTTTGGTCTCAACTGAGACAAAACAAAAAGTCTGCTCAAACTTTAAATTTTGGAGAAATATCCACCAGGTAAACACACCAGTAGTCAGAATATGTCTCAAATATTAATAGACTGTGGTTCAGTAAGTCTCCACGGTTTCCACTTTTTGGGATGAGTACCTAAAGAGTCTCCGAAGCTCCACATTTGACATTTAGAAAACAGCAAAGCACGCTGAGGGGAATTTTGTGTAACATACTTGAAAGGTAATGACGATTGAAGATGGCAGAGGATCGTGTTTCTTGACACGGCGCTGTAAATTAATTTTGAGGCTGTTACACACTGGTTATAAAAGCACACAGCAGAGAGATGAACCGTAAATAGCTCCCTCCGTGTGCTGCTCATTAGGCTCAAAGCTGCCTTTTTGTTTCCACGGGATGTTCTTTTTATTAAAATGTGACAAACATCACAGCAGCAACGGGAACAGTTAACACATTTCATCAGACTAAACTCAGAGAAACAACTAATTAGAGTGCAGAAAATTAAACGCTAATAATACAACTAAATAATGTGCAGCAAACCAAAGTTGTTGTAATTTCAACTCACTAACTGTTATATACTCAGTGTTATTTGTCATAGTATGTTTTAGCAAGTATTCAAATACCATATATATCAAACGAAGCACTAGTCAGATTGTTTAAGAGTTTCAAACTCCTACACTCACACATTTTTTTGGAAAAGGGGTCTTTGCCTGAAACTGCTCCCTAACTGTCAGTGGTGGATAGTAACTAAGTACAAATACTTCTTTACTGTACTTAAGTAGATTTCTCAGCATCTGTACTTTACTTGAGTATTTATTTTTCTGACAGCTTTTTACTTTTAGTCCCTACATTTTAACACAAATATCTTTAGATGCAGAGCAGTAGTTAGCACTGCTGACTCACAGCAAGAAGGTTCTGAGTTCCAATCCCTGAGCCGGCTGGGGTGCTCGGTTTGTGGCTGGGGCAGGGCCCTTCGGAGTTTGCACGTTCTCCTTGTGTCCGTGTGGCTTCTCTCTGGGTACTCCTCCCACAGTTCAAAGACATGGTAGTAGTGGCATAGCAGATTAATTGGTGACTCTAAATTGCCTGTAGGTGAATGAGAGTGAATGGTTAGTTATTGTACGTAACATCAAGTGCAACACCATGACTGCCTCAAAGTGTGTGCCATTATCCCCATGGGAAGACACAAAACTCTTAGAGCGAGATCAAGGAGGCAGTAAGATACGGGCAGGAGGAGCCTATGACGGCAGGCTTTTAGTCATCAAGTGTGACCAGATGGGTATAAACACATTTGCCTTTGGACACGGTCAGGTGACACATCAAACCCATAAGCCTTTACTGCAGTCAGAAGTGTTTACGACTGGCACAAAATGAGAACAGCCTTTTTATGCACCTTTGCATCAACCTTACATTTGTCTTTTTTATGTCACTACTCAAGTATTATATCATTCAACATGAGTGAAAATACATTTGTAGAAAGCGTTTATAGTCACATGATCAGAGAGTTTGTAGCCACTAAAACAAAACATTTCCCATGTGCTCATGATCTGGACCAAAGCCCAAACTGGCAGATGAATGTCTGGCGGGTGATGAGGACATCTGATCCCAACAGTCCACACGCAGGGCTGTCCTCCAAGAGGGACTGGCGATTCTGAGCAACAATAAATGCTCTTTTATGGCTCATTCAGTGGTGGAGCCCGCAACAGTCCATAAAGAACCGCATTGTCACCATGGAGATGTAATAGGGACGGGCCCTGTAAATCAAAGTGAGTAAAAATGGAAGCTGATTCGCATTAATGATGGCTAATTAGCTCATAGCGATGATGGCTGGAAGCCGTGTGCTGCCTGACTGGTGCCGTATGTCTCCCAAACGGGATCTCTGGAGGCTCAGGGGAAGCTCCAGCTTTGTGTTTTCATGGGTCATTTTACGACTCCCTGGGGTGCACCAAAAATGACACAGTTTAAGATCTGTTTTTTTTGCATAACAGAAGAAATACACTGATGTGGGTGAAGAGCACAAATGAGAACAAGATGACCTCATGCTCATCCCATAAAACACATGTTTGGTTCTTGTCAAAGAGGCAGCTATGGCAGGGTGGAAGGGTTTCAGCTCCTTTATCAAGTCTGGCTACGACTTCCTGCTCTCTCCAGCCACCGGCAGAGGAAGCAGCATCCAGGAGGACTCACAGCGTGGATGATTAATTCTGAAGGCACTTTCTTGTCAAGAGGACCTTTACTCGGCTGATACAGGCAATGTGTTCTGTCAGGCCTTTGAAATTCAAATGATGTCTTCCACTTTGTGTCCCACTGACGGCTTTGAAAGTTCTCATAAAAGGAGAGCAACAGAGATGGGACCGACATGAGTTGAAGGAGAACAGAAAGGCAAAATCAACTTCATCCCCAAAATAGATGACAGTGCTGAACTGAAAAGACGCAAATAGATAATCAAAAAGCTACTTGACTAAAGTGTGTCTCAGATTTTGAAATGTATAGGAACATGGCTATTTTCGTTCTGGTACTGCCATTTTTACCATACAGTATTGTCTGCTGCCTGTCTAGTTCACAGCTGTTGGAAGAGAGATATGTCACAATGACATGAAAAATAATTATTTCACCCTTTAGCTTTGTTTCCCCACACCATTCCATACCAAGGCCCCCAAAATTGCACAAATTCGATTTTCCTGCTCATTGTCCTTGTGACATTTGCACTGGAAACACTGTAGATGTAATTATTAAAGTCTGTGTAAAGGAAAGTTTTTTCTTTTAAACACACTGTGCATGTCAGAACATGTGAAAATACTGAGAATTCAATAGTACTGAATTGTGGAGTTTGACCATTAAACTTCTGTTCACCATTTATATGTTAGGGAATATGACACAACAGAGCTGTGGTCTATATATCCTCCCTTTTTTCATGATTTTTAAACTTAATTTTATATACTATACCATATTATGCAATGTTTTTAATCATTGAAATTTGGCTTGGGGGTTAATAACACGTGTTTCTGTGATGTGACAAACTCAGAACCGATATTTATTATTTCATAATTATTCACTATCTTAGTCCAGATAGTGTAGCATGCACACTTGCTAATTAGCACTGACCACAAAGAACAGCTAAAGCAGAAATTATACTTTCCACTAGGGTCCATGTGACACAAATTCGTCAACAGAGAACGTACCCATAGGTTGACATGTGTGTACCTCCAGTTTGCTGCAACCACCAGACTTCTCTGAGTTTGTCCACAAGGCCACTATGCTTCAGCAAGCTATGGATTATCATCAGGATATGTGTGGAACATGTTTTATAAGTGAACTCCCGAAAGAAGTCCACCAGTACGCGTCCATTTGGGACTATATTCAGGCCTTAAGGATAATAGCAATTTAATTGGTTTTGCAGGGATTTGGTCATAAACCAAAGTATTGGAGGAAAACATTTCCCCTGATTGTGATGCTAGAATGTCTGTGAATGTGTACAAATTAATAGTAACCAATTGTTTTGAGACATTTTAATCAAAACCACAAATGTCAACCTCATGGTGGTGCTAGAAAAAAGTCTGGGGATCACCAAAGTCGTCAGGATCCATCCTTGGGGGAATGTACATATCTGTACCAGGTTTTATGGCAATCCATTAACTTGTTGTTGAGATATTTCAGTCTGGACTAAAATGCAGGACCAACCAAAAGGCCAAATTATTGACATAAACATCCCTAGAGCCTAGCTATTAGCATGGCTAAAAACATCTTAACAACAGGTTACTAGAGTTGAATTAAACTAAAAGTCAACAAAGTGTGTTTCTTGCAAAACATAAGCATCTGCACATTAGACTTTCAAAGTACCAGACTAGACTGTACAAGACTTATTCCAAGGTAACCCTGCCTCTGTTCAAGATGATCGTTTTGATCGTTCACTGTCCGATGCAGTGATGTGTGAGTCATGAATGAGTCATTCAAAACAAACAACTCTTTTTACTGACAAGAGTGCTCCCTTTACTGACAGGGAGTGACAGGTCCTCATCTCCAGTAACTTGGCCCTCTTATCCTCCGAGGTGAGGCGTGGGACGGGGCTGGAGGATTGACCTGTCTGTGTGACTGGTTTAATGACTCGAGCGATTTGAAAACCCAACTCTTTAGTGAGTGACTCATATAAACTTGAATCAGTACAAGGAGTCAAACCTCTTATCTGTAGTCCACTGACTCTTGATCAATGACATTGACTTTGTGCAACAGTGATGTGTCTCTTGGTCCCTGTTGAGTTAGTGGTGCCATCATCCACTTGGGTATGCTGCACCTCTCTCCTCCTCAATAACAAGATTATTTGCCCTGTGTGGGAGAATCCTCAACACTCATATTTTATATAGTAAGTGGTGGTTAGGGTTAAATTGAGATATTGGTCCATGACAGGCTTTTCTGTATTTCTGTTTGGTGTAGTAAACCGGGTGAGCACTCAAATCATCTTTGCCAAATGTTTGTGAAAATCTGTCTACTCTGAGAGGTTTTGAAAACTAATCTGTAAAGCTGAACACACACATGTTGACATCATAATGTGCACACATCATAAAATCCTAACGGACCTGAGTCCTCTGTGTAATTTTAATGTAAGACACGTGATGTATGAAGGCAGTATCAAATATGGAGTGTTTCCCAAACCAAAATATGCAACTTCATTGTTGTCCACAGACGAAGTCATGTCACTGCCCTGCACTAACTATGGGAGAGTGGGAACGAATGTAACAAGGGACAATTGTGACACATTCAATTACTCCAACCAGAAACAAGCTGGAATGGTGACACTTACTCTGCACATGCTCAATGAGATTCTCTCTCTGCCTTTGGGAAAGGAGAAAGATCATTTCACTTCTGTCGAAATTTTCAACAAAAAATTATTTTGATGCATGAAAGTTGCGTTTTGGATGTGATGTAGCTTCAATATTTTTCTTCTGTTGTCTAAAGTTTAGATGACTTTCAATTTTAACTTGCACCAATTCTACCTCTAGGTTATTGGTTAAAAATGAACATAATCAAACTATGCTAATATATATGTTGCTAGTTAGAATACATGATTTTAACATGAACAACTGTAACTTTGTTCCCACTGTGTTAAAATTGCCCCTGGGCCACATGATATTAGCACCTTGTTTGTCTGTGTTGAAGTGTCTATTAGAAACTTAACATATTTCACTTCATTTAAATGTAAAAACTGAAATCAAATACGTCTAGTTGCCACTAGAATAGTTGTCCAACGTTTGCAAAAACTGGAAATATTGCTCTTAATGCCTACAATGCTTGAAATGTAACAGAATTTGAACCCCAAAAATCTTAAGTAACAATATTACACACAGCAGTAATTTAATTACTTTGAGGTGTGCTTATATTTAATATACTGTGGGTTAAAATGACTCATTACATTTGCCCCAACATTAAAATCTTGTCCTTATTAGTGAAAAAGTAACAATTGTATTATTAATTAGTGCACAAATATATCAAAAGATGATTAGTGTAATTTAAGTAGACTGTCAGTTGTGAAGGAAAAGTAAAGAAAATGTTACAATTGCCCCCAGTCTCCCCTATTGTATATAGTTTGATTAATTAGTTCACACAAGTGTGAATAAAACCTTTGTAGATTTGTTTAAAACTGTACTGTTGTTCAGTATCACAGTCTTTGTAGTCACCTGCACATAAGCATAACAGAGGCAAGAAAAGGCAGTCAGTGAGCTTGAACATATATATCCAGTGAACAGCTAATGGCTTCACTTATCCCAGAGTCAGCAGAGTCATAACAGGAGTTCTGCTTAAAACATACGATTCAGACGATCATCTGCTCATGGAGACTTGTGCTGTAAATGGGTAATAGACAGACAAGCAGGGAGAAACTGTCATTTACACTTTGTCTGGTGCTTTTTGTTTTGCCTTTCATTCACAAATGAAGACAAATTCTAGCTCTTAGTTTCTGGCTCGGCTTTGCAGCGAGATGATGGCAACTCGTTGCTCTAAGTGGAAGACGTTGATGAGCGCAGAGGGACAGAAGCAGCATGTGTCTTAAAAGCTCCCTCATGGTGGCTGGTAATGGCACATAGTTTGTCAAGCAGACCATGCGGCAGTATTCCTGGAAAAGCTTGAAAATCCCTGTTAGAATACACTAAGGCAATTTTAGAAGTCATTAACATCAAAAAGAAGAAAACTATGTGGCTTTATGCCGAACAATTAGACCAAGCACATTTTGTATGAGTCTTGTAAAACGCAGCCAACTGAGCAATCAACACATACTGTAAAGGCATTTTTCATATCAGTCAAATCTGTGAAAAGCAAACTGAATGATATCCTCTGTGCCAGCAGATTCCACCAAACAATCCAGTGACTTTAAACAATGAATCCATATGTGCTTCTCAAGAGCTGTATGTAATTATTGACAGCCTGCACACAAACCACAAAGTACACAAAGATCGTCATTTGTTTGCTGTTTGATTGTAGCTCTGCATGGATACTTGCTCACTGATACAGTCTATACAATAAAATAAGCCTCCTCCTTCCTCCTTCTAGAGAAAAAGGAAGCTGTAATATACAACATTTCTGTGTTAAAATATCCAGAAAATAAAGACCTATATTACATATTTTGTTGGGTTGTGTACATTATCGCAAATGTTGCCAACAATGGTCAAACCCTGAGAAATCTTTAATTAATTCAAGGTAACAGTGCACTCGCCACTAGCTGTAAAATTGTAGTATTACCTTGTCCATGAACCCAATTTATTTTGAGGATATTCATATGCACAATAACACCTGGCAACCAGTTTACTTTCTGTCACTGCTGACCACAGAGTAGCAACAGCACTGACAACTGCCTCATGAAACAAAGACAAATTGTCCGTGTGTTTCTAGCAGGTGGGGTTAGTAGTGGTGAGAATACTTTAGCATCCACAATTAGTGGGCAGGACGCTAACATTAACCACAGTGGTGTATCTCACCAGAGCTTGTAAATCAGGTGTGAAGACGATCAGACCAGCGAAGAATCTCTGGAGAATGGACATGAAGACAAGCAGGAGGTGGCCGGTAAAGAGGACGGCATCCCTCTGCCGGCCAGCAGTGGAGACGAAGGCAGGACCCCTCTGGGAGCCAGTATCCAGAATATTTGGATACTGGGGCTGACAACTGGCGTCTGGAGAGCAGGACTGGAGTCTGGCGATGGGGAGTCTGGCAGGTGAGCCGGTAAAGCCAAGGAAACTGCAGAAACTGCAGCACCTGGACTGAGGACCGCTGCATGTCAGGACGAGATCACTGCATGTCTCAGGCTCTGTCTTGGCATTGGCCAACCCTGGGACGGAAAAGGCATTTAGTTGGTACTGATACTGTAGTATTGAACAATATTAAGCATCTAAACTGATTCTTCTTGACATTGAAGGAACATTTGATGTTGTTTAAATTTGGTACAGCTAGCTAGCTGATTGACTATGCAGAAAGTTGTGCTTGGAAACTGGAAAAGGGCAAGCACTTGGGCAAATGATGAATGAACCGTCTCTCACAGGTTAACTTCAAACCAAATCAGAAACCAAACTCTTGATGACACTGGGGGAAGAGCGAGAACATCTTTGATGACGCTCACCCTGTCAGGATAGGAACTTGTTGTTTCTGAATGAAAAGTTGCTGTCATCACACCTAAACCTCACTTGTAGCTGGCAGCAGTCTTTGAACTATTTTGATTCAGCCACAAGCACATAGCTTGATGCCTGACGAGATGAATTTTGCAGGAAAGCTGTTTGGATTTTAATCAGTGTGACCATTTACCTGTGACAGAATGGTGATGTTTGTGCAAGTTTCAGTTGGACTTTGAAAACTAAATCAACACATTACATTTAATAAACTTCATCTATGAAAATATTTAGAAATCCAGGACATGTTACTGTATATAAAAAATGAATATGTACTCCACAGACTGAGTGGCCCACAGCAAGTGGTCGTAAACTGTCTGATTAGGGCAGCCATGAAAATAGATTCCACCCCTTTAGTAATATTTTATTGTACCATAAACCATAGAACAACAGATCAGATCACTCTCCATGCCTGGCAAGTCTCCAGTGTGATTAAGTAGACGTTGCATTTGTGAACCGTAAGGTGTTACTATGTGACCGGGGAGCCAACAAATTATACATACACCGTCACTTGCTGAATAATCAGGATAATATTTCACCAAACACACACACACACGGCCTCTCTTTAAATAGGAATGTGACTCAGAATAAAGAGCTTTTAGTGTCACACATTTGGATTTGAGCCAGGCAGCATTAAATGCATCGCATTATGGACCAATATGGCTCTATAAAGCACTTCACTGCAGTGCCACAGCTGTTTTAGTGACTGATAGAGAAAACAGGCAGACTTGTACCTCAAAGGGTTGATGTCAGTGATAGCAGTCATAACACCTCTGTAAGCAAATTTCACAGGTAGCGTCATTTAATTAAGACTTCGGAAAGTGTAGAAATGGACTGTGAAAATGCGCGTGTGAAAGTCTGTCAGCTGCCGGGTAATTTTCCCCTCAAGCTCCTGTTAATCTCAAAATGCAACGCTGCAACACGCTGGCACCTTCCCGCTGAGATCCCCTCACACTGACTGACACAGAAACACACACTCAAAGGACACACATACAGTAATGCTTTATTCATTTATGGATGCTCGTACTGGAGCACATGCACAAAACCAAACAACTAACTGTGACAAGCAGCTGTGCCGGTGTGCTGTAACAACCTAAGCCCTCAGGTCGCTCTTCTCCACAGCTCTGTCATGTCTCATCCATGTGGCCGTCCATCAACACGTGTGTCTTACAAAGACACAAATAATTTGTATTTAGCACACACACAGGACAGTATTGCAGGTCCTGTGAGTTGGAACTTTTTTGAGTGGAGTTTCCAGGTGAAAGCAGTGAGAAATTGAAATATCTTGTTGACAAGTCTCAAAACAGCAACTGCTATTGACACATTTTGCAACTCACATCAGAAGAAGCCTTCTAGCCACAGAGACGGCTTTGGTTTTATTTGGGTTTTCACTGCAGAAACACCTGCTGCCACCCTAATATGGAGTGGAAAGGAGTTTGAGGAGAAATATATAAAGTGTTTGCTTTATTTTTCACCAAAATGATACTACTGATGGACACTACTGATTTTAGTGTTTACTCATCAGCACAATCCAGGCCTGCTTCCAGAACAGAATGACTGGAGGTGGATCTGAAATTAGAGGAGAAGAGATTATTCTGGAACAGAACCCAGACCATACAGGCCTCTACACACATCAGACTGGTCAGTTATAACTCCATATTCTGATTTTTTTATTAAGTAGTACAATAGTGTTGGTTCGATGTAATCGATTACCATTAATATTAACTACCTAATAGAAAATTGTAGGGTGTAGATTTGTGGTGATGGATCAAAATGGAAGGTGCACATGGAGAGTCACAGTGTCTATTCCCTGAATATACTTCCAAACTGATGCATACACAGACGGCTGTGGACAACACATATGTGTGACCTTGTGCCATCTTGCACTTGGCACTTATCATTCAGATTTTAAGCGAGGGTGCAATGCATGAGTTTGCACCCTTCCTTCATGCTCTAAACATGAGCTAGGTAGCATTATTGTTCCTCCAAAACTGACTGCAACACAGTATGTGCATATGAATGAAATTTGTACTAAAAAAAGACTACAGTCACAACCCAGTCTTCTAAAAATGTATCTGCAATGAATTTACAATTAAAAATATCTAACTCTGCCTGCAACCTGTGTTGGAGATTAGTGAACTACACTAATAGTAAACTATATTTTGCAGTAGCTTGCTGGTAGTTTAGCTATATTCATATTTCCATAGTGATTCAAGTAGTTAAATTACTTTTCTGACATTTTTTGTGTTGTTAACTACTGAAACTACAAATTATTTTGGGGCATAGAAGGAAAGAAATTGTTTTTTTCTTAGTTTATCATTGCTTCATTGACTTATGGATATTCCATGTAAAACCAAAGCTGACATTCCTTGCACTTTCCTCTGAATTATTTTTTGTTTTTTTTGTTTTTATCTATGACCTGTGGCATTTGGCGTTTTTTGCAATAAACTCATTTGAGTGTCATTTTTTTGCTGGCATGTGACTTTTTTCTGGTATATTTTGTTATAATTTTGTATGACATGGGCATGTTTGACCAGTTTTTCCAAGTAGCTTTAGTTACTAGATTCCCCCCTGTGGGTAGCTTTGCTTTTTCCAGGGTGAAGTAATTGGGAGGCTGCAAAGCTTTGCTTTCAAAGAAGCTTCCCCAGCACTGCCTGTAAACCACATTTACGCAATTGATAGGACATCTGGGACCTGAAATGAAGCTGGTAAGAGATTTGTGCATTGACTATGTTTTTTGCCTATTTTTGTGCTATTGGAAAGAGGATATGATCTCTAAATATCCACAAATGAAAGATTATGTAAAGACACATCCAACAGGCTTTGAGACTGAAGCAGATAAATAATTGATGACCATCTCAAAACACAACCACGTCACGTGCTGCAGTTCAGGAATGGGGCAACAGGAAGGAGGCATCCAAACGCAGACACTCAGGCAGAGCTGGTTGAATACAAGGGACAGGTAACAATAAAACAGATTTACACTCGACAACTTGAAGCCAGGCTGAACCAGAACACATCCAAGAGGGCAAAGGCAGGAAGCTGGTGGGAACCACAGGTAGTGGACAACAAGATACTGGACGACATGACACAAAAACACCATAAAAACACTAATAATGCAGATATTGTATTAGAAAAGTTGCTATGTTGTTAGTTGTTGTTATAGTGTAACTTTAACAAAGCCATCCCACACAGTTTTTAGTATTTTGGGTCTGAAAGAGATGGTATTTTGATCCTTTCTATGTCCTCTACATATAGCAACATATGTATGACTACAAGTTGACTGACTTTGTGCTTCATTTTGTTGATAAAAAAAAAAAAAAAAAAAAAACCTAGGTGACATGCTTCTCATTAAAGGTTTTTGCTTTATAGATACGTAGTATATTAATGTTAATTCTAGGAAACAAAGTTTTTAATGTTACCTCCATTGTTAATAACATTCACTGATACATGATCATTATCAGAGGTGAACAACAGATTTCTGCCTTTTTCTAACCCCATCACAGAAAAAAGAAAGAGAGTTCCACCCATTCAAAAGTAGTCAGGTGAGATACTGAATCCCAGGTTTGCACCGATCAACTGTTCTGAGACTGGAACTGGTTTTCAGCGTGACCGGTCACTATCACATATTCAATTCTGTACCAGTCATAGTCACACACACGCTCCACATGGTGTGAACATCATGCACACAGCAACACAGACAGTAACGTCACAGCCACAACAGCGCTGGTCACAGCCACACAACTAGCATGAAATTGGTGTCAGCAATAAATTCCAAGAACAGAATAAAAAGAAGACAGACAGTCTACAAAAAGATGGTGCAGGATGATGGTAAACTTTCTAGCTCTTCAGGCTAATGTTAGCCAGCAGCAGACTACTGCCCACAGACTAATGGTTAAAAACTCACTTCCTGTTCTGGCTGGAGAATAAACAACTCGTTTTGATGTCTCCTTAAACATTTGCTCATCCAGACTCATCTAACTTATGCTTCTGTTTTTCTCTCCGCAAAGCTTTACAACTGCATGCTGTTGCACCAAATCTGTCTCTGGTTTGTTCACATCTTGCAAGAGTGCTCCTTAATAGTCAGCATTTTATTATGAACATCCAATTTAATTTTACATTAAAGAAAAGTGACAAAATGTTTGTGTATTCAGTGTTTGTGTATTGTGCTTGTCAATTATAGTTCTCAGAAAGAATGAAAATTGGAATCGGTGGGTCAGACCCTTAAAAAATTGGGAATCTGGAATCAGGTAAGAAAACTGCAATCGATGCATATCTGCTACATACATGTACATGATAGCCCACAGCTTGGAGCTGCCTGAAGAAGATGCAGCTTTCCAGAATCATGTAACAGAAATTAGGGTGGTAAAAGACATGTGTGACAGACAGATCATAGCAGCGGTCATGGTGAAATTGATAATCTGGGGGTTTAAATCATTTTCATGGACCTTTATTTTGTTTTGTGCATTTTTGTCTTTGAAAGATTCTCATTTTTATGCCTCCAGGTCTGCATCACCTGTGGCCGTAGGCATTGTGTTTTCAGGTTTTCCATCTGTTCATTTCTCTGTTTGTCCCATTCTTGTGAACCCAATATTTCAACAATGTCTTGAGGGAATTTCTTTAAAATAGGCACGGATGTCCACTTGGACTCATGGAGAAACTCATTAGAATTTGGTGTTGAAAGGTTTCTGTGACATCAAAAACGTGTTTCAGAATAATAATCAGAAAGAATCAGTCCTGTTTCTCACTGGAATTTATTCACTGTAATCACACATGTCAATATAGTGTATATTGTGTACAGTATTTTGCTAAAAACACACTATCTTAAATAATCTTCAAATTTCCAGGCATACAACCAAGAGGCAGTAATTCTAGTTTATTCAGTGCTTTGATGTGAATGGGTACATTTATATTGCATCTCACTTCACATTAAAACTATAAAACTGAGCGCTGAAACAGTATCATCAATATGTGAAGTAAGCTGCTGAGTAAAACAGTTTTAAAGGAAACAAAAGGAGCTGCTCAATAAACATGATAAGTGGATGAATCATATCCTCCATCATTTCAGTATCAGTATTACCTGATTTGACCCGCTCTCATTCACAGATCGTGTCTGTTGTGGCTTCAGCAGTGATGTAACTCAGCCCAGCTGGGTGCCCTGTGATCCCAAACACTGGGTTCCTTGTTGTAACCGACACTTGGAAATGTAAAACATCTCCAGTCGCTGCACCGACCCCGAGGTACCCCAGAAGATAACAATTCCCCCCTCAATTATTCAACACAGAGAAGAACTGAAAGTATATGAAGTGTGTGATCAATTATTTACCCAGCCTCATGTATTATTGACTTGGCAAGCTGGAACATTTATTGGGACTTTGTTTTCCATGTTTGTCCAATGAAAACAGGAAAAACCTGCAACTGTGGCTCCTGCATTTCTCCGAATGATCCTCATGCTTGCAGAGATCATTTTTTGGGTAGGGTCAAGTGTTGGAGGGCGTGTTTGTGTGTGAAGGAGTGTGTGTCTTCGTGCTTTGATTGCCTTCAATTGCCACACATTTTGTCAAGCTAATTTGTTTTCCTCCCCGCATTGATTACCACTTGCTTTGGGGCAGATCCAACGCACGGGACGGCCTATCATCTACCATCATCAATATGCATGTCTGACTCTCCTGACCTTGAGAGGGCAAACAGACGAGACAAGAGCAAAACAACTTCCTCAGCACGCTTCCTCGTTTGTTTCCTAAGGGTGCGTGGTGATAAATAGCTCTTCCCCTGCTCGCAGTAGGTGTACTCATACAGTAACTGTGTGGGGTTGCATCACCAGGGATTCTGCCATGCTCGGCTAATGCGATTTGAGGCTGTGAGTTTAAAGAATTTCTAATGAGAGGAACGTCTTCACAGCAAATCAGTGTAAGCTTCAGGCACATCAAAAGGGGCGTCAGATTTGAGGCAAACTGATGAATATTCTGCATGGCAACTGCGACTTTGACAAAGGCAAAAAAGAGTTCCTTTTCAAGTATGTTGTGCCCGCTGCACATCAACTTCACAGCAAAGCACATTCTCTATTTATTACCAAAGAAGACAGGAGTTTAGGCCCACTGGAACAGCAACTCATACATTTTAGAGAAGCTTGCAAAAGCTGTGCTGCTGAATTATTATATGCCAGGTTAGGACTGTCATTCCGTAACAGCCTAACTTCTCATTTGTCTGTTCCTATAACTTCCCCCAACTTCATTATAATTACAAAGCAGTGATGCTGAGCTGAAAGATGAGGAGAGGAATTGACGTTTGCTAGAAACCCTCCTCCAAATGGTGCTCGTCCACTCACAGTTTAGCGACCATAACTATGACCAACAGCCTCTCAAACTTTGGATTACTCCACAAGCTGAAGCAGTGCACATGAAACTGTGTGTTTATCTGCATATGTGTGTACCTGTATGTCTCTGTGTGTCCTACCACCTACAGTAGCATTAATTCTGAGGCCAAGGACTATATCATTAACTAACTGTATTCATTTGTGAGGTTACAGGGTACCAACCATTACTAGCATATCCATTATGTCGTATACAGTACTTTCCCACTGGATGGAAGCAACTCTTCGGAACATTTTGTGTGTTTTTCATGATTCATTTATCACCATTTACTGCATTTTATGAGTTTGTTTGTGGTTTCAATAATCAGTTGATGGTCATTCTCATATTTGACTTTTCCATTGTAACGTTTTGCTGCGCCGAGTCAAACTGCGCCATGCTGATTTGCATTTCTATTACCACTTGTAATGTGCCGAGCCGTGCGAAGTTGACATTGACGATGACTCTACTTTCCCCCCGTCCAGCAAGTGAGTGTTGCAAGAGTGAATCCATGTGTGCGCAGAATTGCAGACAGAAATTTGTCAGTGTGTTCAGCACTTTTGTCGCTTCAGCTGAATCTCTTTGTGATTTGAAGTTTAGTTTCTGTCCTGTGTCACTGTTTGTACTTTGAGGTATCTACTTAATTTTACTGTTTTGTGTTTGTCTTCAGCCATATAGGAATCATGTTAAGTTACCACTGATGAAAACTCAACATTTCCTGATTTGGCTCCTTCAGAATAAAAGCCTATGACTAACAGAACAACACTTTTTTTGTTATAGAATGTGAAGTGTTTGTTTGACGCTTTACTCAACTTGGGCTAAACTTCAGTTGAAAGACACATCTTCAAGCAGGTAACACTGTTGTAATGAAGATGAAATTCCCTGCTGTACTGGGCTGACAAAGTCAAACTGAGTCACACCTGGCCAGCATATGTGTATGAGTAATAGGTGATTTTTGTCATTATAGTAATGTTCATTGTGCTCAATGTAATGAAATGGTCTTAGTTTGGTAAGGTTTCCGTTAAAATAAGCACCTTACTTACTCAAGTTAAATTAGGGAGTGGCATGACATTTACTTTTTATGCGGTCTCTTAGGGGAATGTCCTGCGTTTGTTTGACCCATCCATCCACTCCATCCTCCTCCATATGCAGCCCTAGCTGCTCTTAACATCACCTGAATTTTTTTTCTCTATGACATTCAGACTAAATGTCATAAAATGACACGTGAAAAGCAAAACAGGCATTATGATAACATAAAAATGACTTCAGACATAAGTTGCTGAGAGCAGGCTGTTCTATCCTACTGTTTTTAGATTTGGATTAGTTTATACTCCAGCAACCCCAGCCAAATTCAACCTTGAATTTTTGCCAGATGCATCGGTTAAATCTTCATTCTAAAAGCCTTTTCTCATATAATGTTAAGAGTGAAAACACACTGTTTGGAAAGAAATAAATTTTCATGGAGCTCATGTTAGCCTTGTTAGCTAGATAGCTGCTGTTTGAAATTAAAGACCTACTATTTAAAAACTAGCAAGAATTTGAAATGGTAAATCTGCAACAGTTCCAGCATGTGCAGTGCTATATTGGAAAACTTGGCATCCAATGGTAGCTGAGAGTGATGAGGCTTAACGAATGGTCAATTTGAGGGATTCCCACTGGCAGATAAATGGCTAGTTAATTAAGAAGAACACATTAATGTACAATACAACACTATAGGTACTTATACAGGCACTTATGACATGATATTTTTCATTTGTAGATTTGTACATTTTTATTTTCTGTTGTGTTATTTGTGCCATCAACAGGCAGTCTAAAGTATATCATGTACAGTTAGACACCAACTGGATGCACTGAACACTGCAGTTTACAATTGCTAACATAATGACTTTCATAAAGATCACTCACTCTGCTTTTAAGAGGCTTTCACTGGAGATTTCTGCTGTGGAAGCAAGCAGCCTTCAACACTATACGATATTCACCTTCCTGGTCTGGCACACAGCCCAGGGTTCTGAAACAGTGGCGTCCTGTGGGAGGTAATCTCTGCTGGGAGCCCAGTCAGAAATCACACTGTCAATTTTACACATGTCGCGTGGGCCACATTGAATCACACCAGGCAATTTCGGAGTTGACTCCCTTGTAACCAGTGTTTCTGCCGCCATAATTGGATAAGCTGTCAGCTGGGGCCTCTCGAAAAGAGCCTGGTCTTATTGTACCTGCCGGTGAGTGCATGAGTGCCCCCACATGCTGTGTGCTTTTGAGTATATACTGTATATGCATTTGAGCAAAGGCATGTGTTACGGGGGAGGAGAGAATGTGTCTACCTCAAATTCTAAACAACCACAAACTAAATTATTCTGAAATGTAATTGACTATAAAAGCCAACTCCAGTTTTGAATTTTTTTGACACAAAAACACAACATTTTTTGTTTATGTCCCAAAATCTATCCTGCTAAGTGGTACGAACCAAATATATCACTTTTATCCAGTGAAAACAAGAGCTGTAGCGCCAGACCAGTCGATACATGTACGTCTGTGGCAAACACTTCATCACAGGTTAGTTAATGTTACTGATGAAATATGTGTGATTGTGCCTGTATATCAAGTTGAATCAGAAAAGGGTCTCAGTGATGGTGTTACTAAAGTTTTTATTGTGAAAAATATGGCCCTACCATAAAACACCTGCTTTTAGAACAGACTTTGCTTTGACAGTTTTGTCAGTATTCATCAAGCATAGAGGGTGTTTTAACATTAGTAATTCACATAAGTGAGCTGACCAAGCAAGCAAGCAAATTAAGCTAAAACAGACCTATTTTCTACTTCTTTTGGCTAATAGTAAAATTTCATGTAATAAACACAACCTCCAATCAAAATATCAATCAAAATACAACATCTTATATTTTAGATGACAATGAAAACATACTTATTAATATTATATCCCATTTCTGCCATATTCTGCCAATAAATCGCCCTCAGTTTTTTATATCTCAACACATCCAAATTCTCATTTCAAACATTAAGTGTAAAAGAACAAACAACATATAATGTGTTAACTGGGGAGCTTTAGAGGTGGTGGTAGGTAGATCTGTTACATTTAGACAAAACCAGGGTAGTTACCACCTGTGCAGGTGCGTGTGGTTGACAGTCAGTTGAAGGAGAGAGGGGTGTGGAGATGGTTCATATGTTCAGCACCAGGTGACTTGATCGGCACAGTTTGTGCTTGTTGTCAAATTATATCGTCAGCTCATTGTATATTAATTTTACTGAAACACCTGGAAATATTGGTTGTGAACTTTGTTACTGGACTGGATAAGTGACTGGCCTCCAGAGCCAGAGAAGCCAGGCTGTTATAAATGTCAAATTAAAAGGATGCTCAGAGTGGCACCCTCTGTTTCTAGTATTTATGCTAAGCTAATTTAACCAGCTGCTGGCATCTGTCTCATCTAACTCTAGGCAAGGAAGGAAATAGACATATTTTCCAACATTTAGGCATTGCTTTCATCTGTATCTTCTTCAAGTATTATCACACCGAACCAAAAAATGCAAACAAGACAAAGGAGTGAAAGGACAAAAATAAAACTTTAATTAAGTAACTAGCACAAAAATAACAAAGGCCAGTTGGAAAAATAAAGCCAAACAAAGAAAATCCAAATGTCCATGAAACAACAAAAACACAGAGGGGAAAAAACAAAGAAGTTATCCAAAAAGGTGCACAGAGGCAATGAAGGTGAACTAGCAACTGAAGAGGGAACAGACACAAGGCTAAATACACCAGGGAGGTGATCGAGGGCAGGCGAAAACAATCAGACGTCATAAAAGGCCAGAAAAAAGACAAGGACAAAAAAGGCACACAAGGGAAGGGAAATACATGCATTGGTTTGCGTAATCTTCCTCCTCTCTCATTAAACCTGACTAACCCTCATCCAGTTTGTTTGCTGGTCTGAAATCCTGATGTAGATTACTGATCAGCTCCACATCACATTACTCAATCAGTTACTGGACTAATCAAAGAAATATTGCATTGACACTGACTTGAGTTGTTTCAGAAAATGTTAACGTTCAGCTGACATAACATGAATTTTATATGGGAGACCGACAGTCAGTCGCCACTTTCCCATCTAATTTTAGGCGAATTTGTGTTGAACGTTTTCAATGTCCCAAAAACAAGAGAAGAAAATGGGTTAGGTGCTAATAAACTAGGCTACGCAAAGTGTAGTTTTGTCACAAGTTGGCTGTGAGAAGGGTGTAAACTGGAAACCACTTGTTTGGAGGAGAAGAAGGAAACAAAATCAGTTGCCTTGGCCCTTTATGTTTTTTCAATCAAGTAATTTCTAATTATTCTTTCATGTCAGCTGTATTCATGACCGTGGCAACAGACTTCTTCTTCTCTCAGAACAGAAACAGCTGATAAGTCGTGAGTTAAATGTTTGCCATGTCCAAACTTATTCTCCCATTCAGCCCATCAACTCTTTTGAAAAAGGCAAAAACCACCTCAAGAGGAAATTGAAATTTTTGGAAACTGAAAGTTGTTTGGAATTTTGACATTTCCATCAACCATTTCTAATGCAGCACTTCAAAATGTGCATAAAAATGTTGGTGGAAGCATAGGGTTGGTTTCTTTTAGCCATGATCACAATGTCCCCAAACCCTAAATAAATTGATAAATTAACCCAAACCATGATCTTTCCCTAAACCTAACTACGTTGTTCTTTGCCTAAACCAGACCTAAAGGGGTGTCATATCAGAAAACACTAAAAGTTATTAAAAACAATAAAAAAGGTATTCCTGTGAAGAGAAACTGTGACCTCCACCTTTGCATCCGTTGAAGTAATAAAGACCTAATGAACAACTTAAAAGACGTAAATTTTGAATGTGAGGTTTTATGATAAGGTTGCGAGTAAATGTTCTTCACCAAGACAGTTAATGGTCTGTGTCTGATTCCCTCATTCATATTCATCTCAGTGGACGAATAGTGGGATATATTCATAATCAAATGAAGACGGTTAATAAATTCAGCAGATGTGATCCATGTTGGAAATTTTCATCTTTGCGGGGTGCTGGGCTTATGAAGTGTCAGAGCACTTTGTTAAAAGTTCTAATGAGATTCGACTGTGTTGTTTTGAAACGTTATCTTCATTCAATGATGTGAACTGGAGCAACAAACCCTCAATAGTCAGTTTTCAACAGCTGAAAACAACTTCATTAAAGCTCAGTGGGTAATTATCAAGATCTTGTGAATGCTATTATAAAACAGATCTTTGACATGGGCCTTTAGAGATCTCTGCTTTTCTCGTCAAAAGTGTGAAAACAAGTGAAAATGAAACACCAACCTTTCTATAATTAGAAGTGAAATACACCTGCTGTTACACTCTGTTCTTACCTTCTGTTACTCATTTAGTTAAAGTCCAAACTAAGAAACCATAGAAACACTTCATCAGAGCCTTGCATGCCAATGCATGATGGGTTTTAAAATTTCTTCTTATTTTCTTCTAATAAATGTTCAGTAAACTGTGCCAGAACATCTGATAGCTCTCCGCACAATCCAGTGATCAAACAGAACATTTTACTTTCAACATAATGGGAGTTGTCGCCAAATAAAGGTAAGATTTTATGACAGCAAGTCAAAGAAACTAGAGCACACAAATAAAGCTGTCAGCAGCTCGAAAATGAAATCATCATAGTGCTTTAGTTTGTCTGTTTTCTCACTTTTCTGGAGCTTTGCTGTGTGTGCAGATGCAGTGAAATGTTGTAGATGCTGGTTGAGTGAGCAGCATTCTGTCATGTTGAAAATCTGACAGATCATTTTATCTCAAATATATAAAAAGTAAACTGAAAAAATGAACTAAATAAAAAGATGTACAGATCACGAGTGAACAAAAGAGCTGCATTAAAATGCACTAAAGCTGTGTGCAGAGCATTTGAGACCGGTTCCGGAGATCTTTTTTAATTTCCTCAACATTTCCTCAACTCTTTTGACTCGAGCTTTTCTTTGTTTCACAGTTTCAACAACAGACATCCACCACCGTCTTTGTTGGGTGAAGGTGAGAGTGTGATCACATCTTCATGTTGACAGAGGTTTGCTCACACTTTCACCTTCATCTTTAGGCCTACTATGAGTTTTTGAAACGTCAGTCACGTCTCAACTGAAAAGAAGATGTTTTGGTCCAACTCCTGAGAAAAATATCTGTCTCTTTAGCTGTTAAATGCCAGCTATTATTTTTGTCTGCCGTTTGGTGCTGAGAAGGTAGTGCACACAGTCAACTTATCACAGCTTTTTTTCTTCTTTACTGAAAACAGTTGCTTGCAGCCGCTGCTGGTTGTCTTAGAATTAATATATATCAGACAGAGGGCACAAACAGTTCCAGTACAGTAGCTCTCTGTTGATTTATATATGTAGCATTCACAGGTTAGTATACCTGTTAGTTGGAGTTACAAGATAAGAAATAAAACTTTTCTGCTACACAAATTATTCTTAGTTTCTCAACTATGTCTTTGCTATTTTATTTTAAAACTCAAGGTAGTTTTATCACCTAACACCCCAACTATGGGCCCTATTTAGACAATCTATATCACATGGTGTAAAGTGCATGAGGGCGTGTCCATCTCCACTTTTCTATTTAAATGGTTTATAATGTGGGCGAAAAGTGAAATCCAGGACACAAAGGGGTTGTATTATCTAATAGGTGTGTTGTTGGGTGTAACGCGAATGACACCAACCTGAACATCATCTCTCATTCCCTTTAAGAGTCAGATGCACCTGCCTCTGGCACATTGTTATTTAAGTGGTAGATTTGGAAGTTTGATAACCAAATGGGGATGGAAATGATCAAAACATACTGATGCACCGCGACAAGGTCATAGAAATCAACATTATGATCAGCAGCAGATGGGATGTATAGGTGGATGAAATAGGGTGAAGTGTCTCCCCACACTCTGTGCGCATTTAAGCATGAGGCACAGCAGCATGACTGCTGTGACATTACTGCATGCATGGAAACATTACTAGATTATTTACTGAAAGTAGCCTCATTATCATCCCTGTTACAGTATTAATAAAACATTATCTTAGCTAATTAGCTAAGATCAACTTATTGAAGGAAACACTCAATACAAGACACACCTGGAAAGCTTATGCTGCTCAATATCATTTAAAACTAGTTTCCAAACTTTTTTCTGGCATGTCACCTCTTCAGAAGCCAAAAAAGTCCACCTCATTTTAAGACCCACATGCCCATGGACACACAGAGGCACAAGTACATTTCCTACCTATGTAATGTGGGCTCTACATGTGACAGCTTGCAAGTCAAAGGTAAACCAAGTATCTATAGAATTATGCGCATACTGGACGATTCTGCTAACAATGCTGGATCATTTATGTCCTGTACAAACATAAAGTCCCGGTGCAGAAAAAAGGTGGATGTGAATTGTATCTGACTTTCAAGCAGAAAACTAGGGTTGTGTCTTGTCACAGACCTGCAACTATGTTATGAATGTGCTGAGTGAACCAGTAAAACAAAGAGTGGAACCAAAATGCAGACTGGACAGAGGAAGCAGAGTTCAAAAAAGGTTTTAATTGCAAACAAAAGGTCAAACAAACAAAAGCTCAGGCTTACTTTAACAAAGTGGGTATGCTCCAAGAACGTAACAAATCCAAAAAACATGAATACGCACAGACAGGGCTCAGGACATCAACGCAGGAGACAACAACGAACTCACAAAGACACAGGGAAACACAGGGACTAAATAGACAGAACTAATGAGACATAGGTGAGGGCGGTGAAGGACAGGTGAAACACATGACAATCAAAAGGGCGGGAAAACAGACAAAGACAGGAAGTAAAAACAACAAAGACACACAAGGGAGTACCAAGACTACAAAATAAAAGAGGAAGTGTCCAACAAAATCCAAAACCATGACAAACTAATGCTTGCTTTTGCACACTGTAACCGCAAAATGTTTAGTTGCCTAACCCTAACCATACCTTAACCATAGTTTAGACACAACCACATTCTTTCACTTACCTTTACCATATCATATATATATTTCCACATGTATTTTAAAGTAGCTGTGAGGAGACACTGTTTTACATTAAAAAGGTCACAAGTCAAAAAGGGTGGGAAAACTGTCCTAAAGCAACACTTTGCCTGGACATTCATGTGGTTTATTGCCTGCTGAACTAAATTGGATGTCTTACAAGCTCAATAAACCGTAATTTATATTGTCTGTCCACCGAAAACGTCATCTACTCAGGCTTGCGTAAAGGTGTGTTCATCTGTTAGTGTCCATTTTGAGAATTTTCCTTCAAGAACGAAATAACATTGTTGCTATCTTCATACCTTTCAGCAAAATAAATTATCGGCCAACTCCCCCCGAGCAAATCACACAGGCATCAAAACAGAGCCCTAAGCCTGATTCACGTTCGTCTGGCCTCTGTTATTGCACCCAACTCAAATGACATCCCACAGTGCATGGAGACAGTAATCGGATTAGCCGTGGTCGTGAGAAGACAAACATAACATGTTGTGCTCTATCCCAAGACTTCCCCTTCAGCCATCATCTTCATCAGGTGCCATTGTCCCTTATCTCCTTCCCTCAGCGCCTGTCCTCCAGCTCTGCTCTGAGGCCACAACACCCGCAGCCAAACCAATTTAGCCACATCCAACAATCCAATCACTTCCACAATGTATCTGTGTCAATGTCAGAGAGAGAGAGAGAGGGGAAACTGTTGTCCAATGATCTTTGAAATGCAGTGGATTGCGTGGAGGAAATAATTGAATTGCACGCTATAAACAGCTAATCTGTGTGATGGCGCCAAACAGCAGTGAAACGATTACTTCATTACCTGTGCGCAACTAAAAACGGAGCTACAGCTTTTTAAAGCCTCCACCTCAGTGTTTTACAAACATCTTTTTTACTCAACTCATCCTCCCTGTATTGCTTTTGAAGTCCAGTAAAACCCTGAGCGTATCGATTGCTATGATGGCTGCCTGAGGAGCACTAGGTTGTAATAACAGCTTGAAGGCATGTCCTGGCCTGACTCTGCTACCCTTGCAACACCATACCGAGATGAGCAGGGCACAGGGCAGGAAGCACATAAATAATTCACTGTGATCTCACTCTGGCCCACATGTAATTTAGCTTGTATCCCCGATGGCTCCGCCAAAAGACAGAAAGTGTTCTGTTTTACTCATCCAAGGGGGACCCTCCGCGGTGATTTGAACAGGAAGCCCAGCTACCTGCCTCCACAATCAAGGCAGGTTAGAGCAAGAGAAAGGTGAGAAAACTGCTGGACTCATCAATATTCATGCAATACATGAGGCGGTGCTGCAGGAAGGAGGAAATCACAGCATGACTGAACAATTAAAGCATTCATCGCATGATATCATGCCAGGAAACCAAATAATCTGTCCCTAAACTACTGCAGTGCTGACTACCTATCACTGCTTGTAAAGCCACTGCAAGTTACTTGCTTACTTTTTTTGTCTCAAACTTGATATTATTTTCAGTATGAGTGAAACACATTTATATGCACATTCTCTACATGTACACACTGTACAACTGAACCTCACTTTTCAGGGGAAAAGCAAATTTGCATACTTGATTGTAGACTACAAATTGCCAGTGTTGGAAGTAATGCGTTACAAAGAAAGGCAATACTGTAATTCCATTACTTCTGGTGGTAACTAGGCATGTAACTAATTACTTTTTCAAATTAATAACAAAGTTACAATTACTAAAAATTACTTATAGTGGACAACTGTAGAGGGCAGCCGACAAACGCAGCCTATTCTGAGGACTATCTTCTTGCACCATACCAGTCTACAACAGCAAAAGTCAATTCATTGTGATTTGGGCTCTGATCCTGATCCTGTCCGATAACTTCAGTTCAGAGTTTGATCAGCTCAGTGGATTGGCATTTGATTGATTGTGTCTCAGTGAGGCAGGGTGTTTTCTTCCCTGTCTCAGCTCCCTTTGTTTCAACCACTGAACCTCATTACTCAATTGATCCCTCACGCTGATCAGGTTTCATGATGACACCACCTTAATACATCTAAATCTGAAAACGACGAGGCACCTTAAACTGAGTGACCTAAATTTACTGTTTGATACAGTCAGACAGGTGCATTTTTACATAAACACATTTCTGGGGCTGATTTAACACCTCCAGATGTCAAGGACTGACGTACACACAGTCAGTTTTCCCATGACAGTCCACAGCTCTGCTGGGAACACAGTAAAGTCATTTAGTAGCCATCTGCAACAGCTACAAATCTAATCAGCAAAGCCCGACAGAATGTTGTTCTTTCAACCTCAGCTGCTCAATTTGTCAGATCCAATCTTTGTCCAATTTTACTCATCTTTCATTGAAAGTCGGGGGTGCTGCTAGGAAACTGCAACCCTGTCAGCGCTGCTCAACTCACACAATTATTCGGCTCTAAATGTGCAATCTTGGTGTTTATGTTACGTCAGCCGTCACAGATGTCAAGGAGAGTCTCACTCAGTTACATGTATGACAGCAAAGGTAATTAAAAATAAAAATAGAAGAACCATGTTCACTCTTGAATTCAGAGAGACAGACTTGTTTTCCATTGTCTTTTGATGTCTCTTTTTCAAAGATTGCTCTTGCAGTCAGCCGAACTGTTCTACAAAAAATGTGGACTGTGAAACCTTCTCATACCCAACTTTATTTTAATATAAAGAGTGTAAATTTAACTGTTGAGTCTATTCATATTTTATATACTGTTCTTATTCTAATTTTCCTCTTGCTTTTAATTTTTATATTTCATTTTTCAGTTTTAATGATGCTTCTTTTTAGTTTTGATATCCACTCTGCTGCCATAACACTGGAAATTTCCCCTTTGTGGGACTAATCTTAGATCATATTTTGCTGTCAGCAAAGGAAACTAGTCTTTACAATGTCTTAAGGCACAGTACATGTCTGATTGTGCATATGAGCTTGTATATTGTGCTCTGAAGAAATGAGACTTCAGATTCGATAAGGAGGACATGTGTGGGTAGCAAAGTAAATTCAGATATCTTCTCCAACATACATTTATTATTATTATTGACTGCATAACCTGCAGTGATCGAAAATGCTTTTCATATGGAATATATTAAGTTTTCTGTACAGAATAAATTATTTAAAGGTAGAGTCAGTAGGATTTGTCCGAGCTGTTTGGAAACATGTCATACGTATTGCGTTGGTGAAAAGCGCAACACAACAAGACAGACATTACCACTATTATGTAACATGAGTCCACACATTTTTTTTTTAGGAAAATGTTGCAGATTATACCTTTAAAGCTGCACTAATCTTTATTTGTTGGGTAGGTTGGGCAGGTGTTGTACACACACCACTGACATCACTGAAACAACTTATGTCCAACCATTGAAATAAGGATGGATGACTTGTGTCTACTTCCTGCCACTGCACAGAAATGAAGCCAGAATATACAGGAGCACTGCCATCTTGCACTGGTGACATTTTAATCCAGAATCTGCACAATAGTGATCAGGGTTGGAGCCTCTCAATCACAAGCAGGACTCAACCTTATCAAAAACAGTTATAGGGTGACAAGAACTACATAAAATAACCAAAAACATTGCTGTGGAAAAATGTAAAAAAAAAAATTGATTTTCTCCAATCTGCTAACATTGAGGGGGCGGGGTTTATGACCTATACTGCAACCAGGCACTAGGGGACGATTGAGATGTTTTGGCTTCACTAGGGAGTCATGTTGTCTATCTTTATATATGTCATTGTGGTGAAAGTATCAGCAAACAGTTGCCTCTTTCTGACTTCCCAACAAATAAGTCAAATATATATTCTAGTTCAGCCCTTTTTTTTGGCAGACACCAGCTGCTTATGAAGGTACCAAGTACTCTGTTTCATTGCTAGCTAGTTAGCTAGTTGCTAACTTTGACCGCCAGCTGTTGGGTGCTGGGCAGATAAAAATCTGTGGATTTATCAGAGCTTTCTTGCTCTTTGCTGCTGTCTAAAACAAGGTTGGTGGGACCAAAACAAACTGTAAAGTTGTGGGCCATAAAACCAAAACAATGAGCTCAAAGAGGCTAAAATGCTATGCATTGTATTGCTATCCATGCATAATTGGGTACAGATTATCTGTGGGTTGGTCACAATGAGTTACTCATTTCACATTACACGCAGTCATTTAACACACTGTTAAAATAATAATATTGATTATTGTTTTAATATTTACTGTATTTACTCAGGTAAGTTCCTCTAAAGCTGACACTGTGAACTTGGCCTGGATCACACATACTATTAAACAAATTTTCCAAATATCTTTGTAGATCCTCTTAATTATGAAGAAACTCATATATAGTTATAATTGATAACATAAGAGCTGGCAAAGAGTTTGTGTGGACATGAAAATATAATCAATAACTAATCCCCACTGTGCTTAAAGCAGAAAAACACTCTTATCCCTGCTAAAAAAAAATGTGCATGTCACCTCGGCCTTGGCCTTCAGGAATAAAGTGAAAGTGTTGATGCAATATAAATGTATTCTGAGTGAGAAACATAATCAGCTCAACAGGTAACTGGCTGTAATAATGGCTCATCAATAATTAAGCACGATGGCACTGCTGGAGCTGATCTGATACACACAGCTAATGCTGGCACAAGTGTGTGCCTCTGTGTTACTGTAAAGGAGGGAGTGAAATCATAGCTTATGAATAAACAAGCCTAATCTGAGCTCTGCGGCAGATTGTTACACAACGACTTTGAAAATCCTGGAAATCAGTTTATTCATGCGGCTTCGCAGCGGGGAGGGATGCTTGACATGTTCACTGGAGGAGAGCAAACTTCTGCAATATTTTTATCTGATCAGCTTTGTTGTGGTAAAATCCCCTGTAATTGATGACAGAGACATGTTCTCTCCGGCAAATCAGTTTAAAGGGAGATGACGGATGGAGACAGAGGTTGCTAGGGAAAAGCGGCTCATCAGTCTTCCCTCTGCCAGGGTGACGGGGGCATGAAGCTGTCATTTTCATTCGCTCCGCTACTTGCTCTTCTCCTCCATTCACAACTCAATCCACACCAGGCGGCTCCAGTCCACTCTAATGCTGGATTTCTGTCCTGATCTTCAGACTCAGAATTCATATTATAAATATGTGAGTCCTGCACTGCAATCTCGACTAGAGATAGTTATCAGCTAATGTGAATGACTTTTGGAACAATTTTCTAGCTAAACTGATTGATACTCTCCGTCTAGGTAGATCCAATTTGGGAGGGGGTTAATTGTGGCTCTTGACTGTCCTTTAGAGCAATAGCAACACTTTCTCACATTTCTGCTGAAAGATAGATAAGAGGATGAATACCACTCTTACTGGTACTTACCTTAGACAGTGTAATACATAGTGGATGAAGCATGCACAACATAACCTGTTGTTATAGGAAGAGCTGTTTTGAAGCTCACGCTGTGGTGGCTCTGGCTGTCGCCATCTTGGCAGTGCCTGACTCGGCTAGCTCCTGGTTAGTCCAAACATGGGCAAAGAGGTGGAGCAAGGGTGGAGCTGAGGCGGCCAAATGAAGCGGCTACCTAGCAGCTAGCCATCTGAAATGTTACCCACTGGTCACTCAAGGAGATCAGGCCCTCAATCATACATAACTTTAATGCTTAATATAATTTAGGCACCTGAGTTATATAAAAATTCAGGCCCCATACTGTTGTCATGAAAACAGAAATTACAAAAAAAAATTTGTATCAGGCTGTAAACATGTTTATTTCTGCTGTAAAGTTCAAGACTTTAATATGGAAGTCTGTGGGGATTGACTTGAGCAAGGCTCAAGTGGCCACTTGAGGAACTGCAGGAGGGAGGAGGGGTAGCATGAATGGCTCATCCAGTGATGGAGAAATTCTCTCGGCTGTTTGGCTGCTCCATTGTGTCTGATCCTCCACTGTCTGGAAGTCTTTCCTCTGCAGTCGGGAGACAAGAGCCATGGTTTCCATGAGAAAATCATTCAACATGTCGAGGTTGCTCTGCTGCTCAATGGGTAGCTTGTCAGAGAAAGTCACAACAGAGACGTAGATCTGTGCATTAGGGAAAGCACGTTGTGCTGCTCTGTGTGCCTTCTGGTCCTGTTGAATTATTTCTCTGGGTTTTGTGTCCCTGTTGTTGTTGATGCCAGAAGAGAACACCACTTTTTAACTGCAATGTTAACCCGAACTTTTCCCAGCTGAAGCTCCACATAGCAGAAATTGGCCCAAGGAAAACCGTCCACTAGGACTCCATCGTACGTGTGTGGTGGGATGTGGGAAATTTGAGTCACTGATGACCAGGCGTTTCTCACCAACATCCAGGGACCAGTCAGTGTTTCTCCTGTTGGTGTTTGGGTGGGTCTGTGGGTCTTTATGGAGGTTGAGGTCATGGTAGTGGGTGTTGGGAGGTGTTGGATGGAGGCCCTGCTGACCTGTGTGTCGCTCTCAGTGAGGAGCTCTTTAAGCTGGCAGATTTCTCTTTGACACCTCTCTTTCAGTTCCTCAAGTGAAACTCTCATGTTCATATTTTCTTCTCAATGACCAATGAGGCTCTGATGAAACAATACGATCTGCTCATCTCTCTTCTTCACTTCTTTCCCCGCCCTCTCTCACTCTTCCTTGACTTGTCTCCACCATGCAACTATGGCAATGTCATACTTTTCCTCCAGAGCATAGATCTCTTCTCTCACCTCCTGGAGTTCAGCCTTTAGCTTCAGGTTCTCTCCTTCAGAGATAGACAGCTTCTCCTGCAGGTTCTTCTTCTCCTCTAGCAACTGCTGTCTGTCACTTCTCCAACACTCTCTCTCCTTCAGGAGCATGACCTTCGCTGCCACCCTCAACTTTTCCTCCATTTCTTCCCTTTCAGCCTCCATTTCTCTCTTCATGACCTCCATTGGCCACTTAAAGCCCTGTGTTTTTGTATCACAGAGAGGGAAATCTGTTGGGCCTGTTTTTCCTGACAGGAGAACAGTAACCTGCTGAGAATACTGACTGGAAATATGTCATATTTACCTGACTGAAATCCCACTTTATCCATTAAATTGCAGCCATATGGATATATCAGTTAACCAATATTATTAGCTGACATTGGTCAATCACAACTCTACTGGTCTATATCTGTATCAGGGTGTGTGTTGTCTAATTAAAAATAAGATTAGATAAAATAATCCTTTATCAATCCAACAATAGTTAAATTTGCAGTATTACAGCAGCCAAGAAAGAAGCATCAATAAAAAGATAAACAGTCAAGTAAACAAGCAAGGTAAATAAGATGACACGCAACTGTAATACTTTATAATAACAGTCATTAATAAATGGCAGATTTATAGTTAAACTTCAGATAAAAGTTTTTTAGCATTTACAAACAATGAAATGGTAATTAATTGTGTATATTAATTATTAGTGATTCATGCTATTTTATCATTAGTTTTTGTAATAGGAAATAGTTTATAATTATATTTTGTAGTTGATAATAAGACAATCACAGTTACAGTCTGATTAAATTAGTAAACTAACAGTTTATTGTTGCACACTTGATAACATTTTACATATGACACTAAGTATGTTAATAATTACCAAATGATTTGTAAACCTTTAAGAAATCATTACATAAAGAGACAGAGCAGATATTTGTAACACATTATAAATAATTAAATAATAAACATTATTTGGCTGTCCATCATAAAGTTGCAACTGATGTTTATAAAACTTAACAAATAATAAATAAATGGTTTCTAAAGCATATATAAACATTATTTTAATGTCCGTTAACAGTAAAATGACTATTAACCAACTATCAATGGGTTATTGATAGTGTTATCAATAACCCTAAAACTATGTTACCAACCCTAAAACTTTTCAAAAAGTTCTGACCATGCATTAAACACTTATCCACAATTTGTGTCACTGTACTCTACTTGATATAATAATACAGTACTTATTTCAAAGCAGTACCTACCCAAGCCAGCATTATATAATGTAGATGTCATGGAAATTACATTTTTTCAGTAAGGTCAGAAAAAAGTCAAAAATGACCAAATCATCTTGTGATGGCAGTGTGTCCTCTCTTGGACCTTAAAACTAAGCAAAACTAGGAATTTCATAAGGCCAAAAGTGCATCGAGTTGAAGAATTCTCCATATATAGTGTATGGGGTTGCAGCAAAAATGATAGATTAAATACTCTAGCTAACTGCTTGTGGAAAACACAACTTGTTGTTTTAGTGCTGGTAGGTGGTTGGTGGCATGTAAAGTTTAGCATACAGACATGGGAGTGGTGTCGATCCCATCATCTAACAACAACAAATAATATTGCCTTAAATCTAGAATTTTTAACCATTAAAATACAGAACAAGTTTTCTTTTCAATTTAAACAACATTACATTCACAGGCACCTATAACTACAGTATTTTATTAGACATATTAAGCTTTGCAACAAAATTTGAGATCTCAAACCAATAAAGATTTTCTCTGTTTCTCCGGTCTGTTTTTGCTCCTGCAGTCTCTGTAACACTGCTACTCAAGCATCAGAACTCCCCTCCTGTTCTCATTTGTCTTCCAAGCTTTACAGGCTTTCTGCAGCTTGGGAATAGTATTGAAAGCCCAATATGTTGATATTAGGCGATTTAACTTGATAAGAACTTAATACTTCTGGACCCATGCTTGGTTTTATGGGAGTTTATCAGGAACCTGCCCGGAAATGGAGCATTGCAGTGAAAATGTGATGTAAACGCTATCTCTGTTCACATTGTCTTATACCTTATAAGAAAGACTAACATTTGTCTTAAGGAAATTGGCCTTTTGCTAAGCCCCCCATCTTTGCTTGTTGATGCATGTTGATGTGTGCAGGGAGCCCAAAGAACAGCAGTACTCGGTGTCTCATGAGTTTGGAGGGTGGCACTTTTTTGTCGTCTTTCAAAAACCTAAAACACAAAAGCAAACGTGTGAGAAATGGATTCAACTTCATCTGTCTGTTCTAATGTCTGGCTAACTAGTTCTCTACCTGCAGTAACATTACCTCCAGGCAAACTGGCTTATTTCCAGGGGTTCCATTGGGATTTGTTATGTGGGGGGGTTTGAGGAAGAGGATGTGAGCTGGTGCATAATCGAAATGGGCTGTTGACGACACATCTCTCTTTGGCCCAGTCTGTTATGTCTAAGCCAGGTTAGCTTAGCTCTTATCCCGGCTCTCTTCCTGAGGCGATGGTGGTCTGACAGACCTTATTGTGAAGAGTTTCATGTAAGAACTATTTTCTTTCTAATACAAAGAAAGTAGTTCCAGTACATTTTACTGCAGAAAGAAAGTAGTTCCTACATGAAACTGCTTTTAACAAAGTCTGGGAATCATCTTGAGTAAACTGGAAAGACACATTGCTCTTGAGTTTTTCAAATGTATTTTTTGGTGTTTTGAGCACCAGAAACCAAAGTGCCACCTCATTCCACTATATTCTAAAGAAGACAGCCATCTGTAAGCTCAGCAACTTGCACCAAAATAATCTAGATGGATAAATAATGCTGCAGGCCATAGGAAAAGCATGTATTTTTGATTTTAGAGTGAACTGTGCCTTTAAGTTTATGTCATGCCCTTTTAAAGAGTTTTACATGATTCTCAATTTAAAATGTGACATGTACTGTAGCAACGTTAAACAGTCAGCCAGAGACACACTTCTCAGCTGACTCAAGGAGTTTAAGCATTAGCATTAGCTTATATCAGCTAAATACACGTATGAAATCTGATAGTGAAAATCATAATTTTAGCGGGTAAAAACCACCCAAGCCTTTAATCACAGCTCCGATCAACACAAGAGACTAATTGCACCTGTGATGACATGTGAGATACATTCTGGCGTCAGTATGGGTGGTTAAACTAGGTCAGGAAAAAATTAACTGCCAAATCCGCCACTGTTATCACCTTTATTAGTGCAAGAATGGAAAGCTTGACAGGCATAGCAACAGTAACTAAGGAAGGTTAGCGAAGGGTTGGTGGGCCAGGAATTTGATTACTTATCTAGGACAGTGGTAGCTTGACAGTGACTGACAGCTGATGTCACAGGAGTGATGACAACAGAGGCAGGAGATGCACCTCCACGAGGATTGAAAATGCATGAATCAGGTGACATTCAGCAAAGGTCAACACCCTCACCGCCACAGTGCAGGTGCTGCGGGATGCAAACAATGGATGAGAACATAAAGACCAGGATGCAGGCAATCGCAGGATGCATCCGAACACTCTCACTGACACACATGACATCTTTATTTCTTCAGTGACAGGACAAGAAGCATCATTAGGCTCTTTGTCGCTGTGCTGCAGGATGACTGGGAGGACGCCAGAGGTTAGGGGAACAGCTGTGAAACTTCCAGACACTCCAAGAATCACCACATCCTGCAGTGCCTCTGCTACCACCAAGTCAACCGCTGATTTCTGTATGAATTTGCAAAGATATAAATACATCAGAATCAAGTTTTTTCTCACAGATTTTGCAATGATGTGGTGACAAACAAAAAATACAATAAAACCACACTCTGTGGCATATTTGCGATAAGAAATTATCAACCCCATGTCCTCCAAACAGAGTCACTTAATGACTGCTGGGTAAGAAGCTTTTCTTCACTGGTTTTGTCTGCACGTATTGTGAATTTGGCTCGGTCAGCAAAGGATCAGCACAAGTTTCCTTACTCGCGTCTGTGGCTGGCTGAATGCAACCCTGTGAATAATCTGGATAAATAATGTACACTAAGTGGCGGTCCCGGCCTGCCAGCTGCAGCAGAGCCTCCTCTGCATCCGTCCAAGGAGCTGATTATTCTGAGCCTCCGTATCCTCGTCCACAGTCCAGCTCACTGGCTGAGATAATTCTGTAGTGCTGCTTTGAATTTCACTCAATCTGTTTAAGTAAATGCACTTCTTTATCTGTCAGCTGTAGTGTACTGTATCATTGCAGTAGGATAAATATGCATCTGATAGAGACACGCTGGTGCTGCTGCCTGTTGACAAAGTGCTGAATCATGTCTCATATTGACAACCTGGGTTCTGACCTTGGGAGGTGTCTCCCGCTGCCTGATTGATGGCAGATAGACGCCAAGCACAACAAAGATAGAGTGATCGATCTGGCCGGGACTCACCAAGCCCTCGCTGATCCCCGCTGAGACCAAGACACACTAAACTGTCACAGTAAAGAGGAAGTCTTCTATCACATGATCGTGTCTTGTTACGCTGCAGTATTTTCAGTTCTTGCTTTTTTATTGAAACAAAAGATTAAGTTACTTTGCAGAAACTGATTCCAATTGAAAACTGATATTTTTTGACATTCAATAAACGTGAAGTGGTTTTGCAAAGACTGGCAGAGGTAAAAGGTGGTTCAGTTGTTTCTGTGTCATTTCTCATTTTCAAGATCATGACAAAAGCTCAGGAGGAGGGATAATCATACCTACTTATCCATTTTCCAGACAGTTATCCATGGCTCCAAGTCAAATTATCATCATCATCCTATTCATAACAGAACATTGCTCTCCTGTTCTGAATGACTGCACTGACATCTACTGGACATAAAGCAAACCTGCAAGACCGACCATAGAGATTCATACATCCAAGAACACAGTCGAGAATCTGTTAAATAGTTGAAAATTGTAGGTAAAAAATCCCTGTAGGAATTACTCTACAATCAAGTTTAATGTGTCTTTATATACTATTAACCTGCCATAGTTACTGGGTTATCATTTAAACAGTAAACTAAAGTTATTACCATTGTCACAATTCTCTAAATCAGCAGTTTAGATGGCTTTCGATTTAAAGATCATGATTTGAATCAAGTTTCAGTTTTTCCAGTACTGATGGCCATAGATCAGTCTATACTTCACTTTTCCTGGGGGCCACTCAATAAACTAACATTTATTATAATGTTGTTTACTAGATAAAATGAATAAACATTAAAAGGCCCATAACTCATCTTATATCTTTATCTTAAGATCAGATATTTGCTTTGGTAACATTTGAAAGAGTGTAACATCAAACAGCTGGAACCTCCTCCGTCATGCAAACACTGAAAAATTGGACTGATTCATAAACAGAAACCATAAACATGAACTTCTCCTAACAGGGACAGAATGAACAGCATATTTATCTGTTTAGTATGAAATACACATGTATGGGATCAGAATTATCCTCATTTCTGTGTAATTTTTGCTTCTCTTCAGGTAATAGCTGTCCTCCCCTGCAGAGCTCAGCGTCTCATCCTACTGCACCACACAGCCTGACAGACCATCACAGAAAATATCACCCTTCTGTCTCTTACTAACAGCCTCATTCGTCCCATCATATAACACCACCATAACTTCTCCTCCTTTATGTGAAAAAAAAACTGTGTGAATGAATTTCTTTTCATTGTGAATTAGAAAATGGTCAGAGAACCACCCAGCACCCTATCAAGGACCAGATTTGGCCCAAGTGTCAATTGTTAATGGGCAGTGCAGTGGTTTGGCTTGTATCTGTGGAGTCACAGTAAAGTTGACCTTTACTGTTTGTTATGTCCCTGATCTGGGGGAACCCTTGACCTAACATGAAATGTTATATATATGTATATAAATGACAAACATCTAACCTAAGCTCTTAAATGAAAAAAACAAACAAGAGAAAAGATGGTGTGTGGTGTGGTGTGGTTTCTTACTCCTACTGTCTGCTACTTTTTAAACATAGTATTTACAAGGGTACATGATTAACTAAGTATCTCAACAGGTCTATCAAAGTTACCAAAATAAAAAACTTCATCGAAGCTCTCATATAAGGCCTGTTACTCTACTTACATATGGCAAACAATATTTCCTGGGAGTAGAAGGTTGGAGGAGACAGAGTGCTGTCAACTGGAGTTCATTAAGACCTGTCCTCCCTCTGACCAATCCTGTGGCAGCAATCAAGCCGAAAGGGGCCAATCACAAGGCCCCACCTGTTCACCATTACACACAGACACACACACAGATTACTCATACACACACATACACACACACACACACGCACTTAGGGGAGGAGAGAAGGATCTGCAGCAGATGAAAATGAACAAATGTGACTTTGGCTCATAACCCTTTAAAGATCATTGAATCACTGGTTTTATGCCCTGACTGTCAATTACATTTTCAAATTCGTCTTTAAAAAGATATTGGATCAAGTGTAATATAGTTTCAACTGTTTTTTGGAACATGCTAAATGAAGTCCATATGGCCAAATTTAATTTTTAATTTATTTAAATAACAATAGGCTAACTAACTGGTAGAATAGACTGTCCTGTCTTTGATCTTAATTGAAAGTGGAAGCACATTTCAATTTTTTTCTGATTTTATATTGAAATTGAGACACCTTTTAAAAAAACAATTTTTTTTATATTTTATTTTTTATAAGGAAACTGTTTTGAAAAGCATTTTGCAGACTGTGCGCTGACTTGTTCAAATTTAGTGGTGTTGACTAGCAATTTCCCCTAGAGGGCGGTCTTATCTCTTATTTTACACAGCAGTATATTATACTGTAGGGTTTTGTCACTTTAACAAACATTCAACAGCTGATCATACCAAGATACATAAAAGATCCTGTTGTTGAAGAGCACATCTGAACCTAATCTAAATAAACGTTATTATTTGAAGCTACATTTTGCCCTTAAAGGCCCATACCTGTGATTTTATGTTTTTATTTACTAGAAAAGTCTGCACTGCCGTATCACACAGTATGTTTGATAAATAGTAAATAAACGCCAGACTTTGTGTCCCACTTCATGCATCAGATGTGGCTGTCTCAGTACAGTGTGTCTAGCTTGTTAAATATCAATGAACTAAATGTGAGTGCTGGCTCTGATCTCAGTCCAGTCGCTGCTCTGTTTGTTGTCGGAAGGTGTCTGACATTTAGTGTATTATGAGCTCAGATTATTAGAGTGTTGTTGTAATTCCCACTGCCCTGTGCACATTTGTATGGCCGTTTATTTAATGTAGCAGCTGAGATCAACCCTTTGACAGTTTCTGTACACTGTCACTAATGGCCACTCTAGTATAATGGGAAAACATGTCTGTACCAGTAAGTATGGGCTGATTTGTCTTGGAGATATTTTCATTAGTTTTGTTGACATTTCCTTGGCTTGCTACAAGCCAGGTCCCTAGAGAGGTAATATTGCATACTATTCAATTTACATACATTACTTCCTGATAATACAGGCTTCACTGGAAACACAAATGTCTCTGCACACGCAGGAAAGTCATGTCCTCATTTTATCTTGATACTTCATAATTGTACAAACATAAGAATATATTTTTACTCAAAACACTAAGTTTATGTGACAACTTTTCAAATGTTTATATCATAACTTGATCTACATAGATGAGCTGCTTTGGATTTCAGGGAGACCTTCTTTTCATCGCTCTATACACAAGGGACCTCGTTCATAAAATGTGCTTATGATCAATTTTGATCCAAAGTCTTAAGACTTAAGCAAACATGCAAGTGTATATCTAATTATTTATAAAACCTTACTTTGACATGGAAATGATCTTATCTCTAAGTAATGTCTGGACTTGATGTAAATACTTTTCCTGCTGGTTATGTCGGATTATTGCAGCTTGGGACACATTTGTGCCCAAGCCTGTGGCGAACTTTGCATCAGCTTTATGAACAATGTGACAGAAATTATTAGTTAAACATGTTAGGAATCAATAGTGACACACTCCCAGGCTTCATGTTTATCTTTGTCAGCCTACTGTTTCGTCTACTGAATAATTTGTTCCTTGGCTTCAATCTCCTCTACCATCGCTGTGTTCTTGTCTTGAAAAAGTTTGTTTTTCTGTTTTGGTCCATTACTATTCACTGTAAGAAAAAAAAAGAAAGAAAGAAAAAAGAAAATTTTTAATAGATTTCAAAAACTCATAATTTCAAGGCAACTGTCTTCACCAAATTTTTGATTTTTAAGTAAAATTCAAAGAAGTCTGACTTAACAGTTTGTCTTGCTTCTTTAGATAAATTAGAATTTTTGAGTTTTAGTAACCCAAAGAATTCTGTATTTCAAAAACTGTTCAAGTACAAATCTAAGAACATTTTATACATGAGGCCTCAAATATGATTTAGTCGTAGAATGTTGTAGTTCTTTGCATGAACACACTAAAAGTATCACAAGCAATCACAAGATCACAATAAATCATTAACAAAGGTTAAGACTGCCAGTCAAAGGCCATAAAGGTCCTAAAGGACCATTAACTCATATTGATTTTTCTTGGCTTTTAAAAGTAATCTCTGTCTGTGGTCTATAGTAATAATCAGTAATTTGTTTAGTTTGGGAGGTGGGCAGTGGTGACGATCATTGGAGGCTGGGGATGGATGGGTAGGGTAGTTTAAAGAAAAAAACAGAAGAAACTAGAAGAGGTCACTCAGTACAGTGCAGATTTCTGCCAGGCAACAGATGGTGAAGCACCTACTGCAATGCCACCACAACTGCCAGATGCAACCAACGGAGATTTGCAAAGTTCCACCAACATTCCCGCAAATTCAAAGAAGTCTGACTTAACAGTTTATCTTGCTTCTTTAGATAAATTTGAATTTTTGAGTTTTAGGAACCCAAAGAATTCTTTATTTCAAAAACTGTTCACCCAATTAATTTTTTAGACATTTTCTTCTTAGATCCTGCAAAAGCAAAGCTTTTTAATGCTCACTGTCTTCTATGAATCAAACTTAAGAACATCATTAGAAATAATCTTAAAACAAAGTTCAAGTACAAATCATGAGGCCTCAAATATGATTTAGTCATAGAATGTTGCAGTTCTTTGCATGAACATACTAAAAGTGTCACAAGCAATCACAAGATCACAATAAATCATTAACAAAGGTTAAGACTGCGAGTCAAAGGCCATAAAGGTCCTAAAGGACCATTAACGCATATTGATTTTTCTTGGCTTTTAAAAGTAATCTCTGTCTGTGGTCTATAGTAATAATCAGTAATTTGTTTAGTTTGGGAGGTGGGCAGTGGTGACGATCATTGGAGGTTGGGGATGGATGGGTAGGGTAGTTTAAAGAAAAAAACAGAAGAAACTAGAAGAGGTCACTCAGTACAGTGCAGATCTCTGCCAGGCAACAGATGGTGAAGCACCTACTGCAATGCCACCAACATTCCCGCCTGACCTGACCTTGCTGCCCCTAGCAGCCAGTTAAGAGGAGTGAGAAGTCAGCTGTTGATGGTCGTATGAAACTGAGCACTCAAAATGTAGAATTACTGCCTCCAACCACCATCCAGTCAAGTTACAGTTTACATCCTTGTGTGTCCAGACTCTCATAATGTATGTAGTGAAAACATTGAAGCAACTAACACTACATTGACCTGTAACTTTTTAAAAATATAATCTATTAAGTGTATTTTTTGGCAAAATGGAAATAATCACTATACTGTCTTCACTCAGAGACTATTATACTATCTACAGATAGAAGAAATTTGTATGTAATTAGCATATGAATTCTTGAAATGTATTTAGTGAGGTGACTGTGACCTTTGATCACCTAAAGCTAATTCACACGAAAGTCATTTTTTAAGGATTTTCAAGAATTCTGAATCACAGAGGCCTTCTGGCACACAATCACGAATGTGCACAAAAAATTAGGCTGATCATCTGTGGGTCCAGTGACACACAGAAGCGATTACATGATCCCCTCCCCTCTAGTGCATCTTAATATAGTATGTGCGAACTCAACTTTTAAGTAGCTCTTGTGAAGTGTGAACTTGCACATAACTGCTCCTATGAAGACAGTGGAGGTCCACAGTTACTTGTCAGATGAGAGGGGGGCTTGCCTGCATTCAGGGAGAAAGATGTTGGCTTTCAGCTTGGGTTGGAGCTATAAAAATGCTGAGCAACTCATAATAAAGGTGCAAAAACACACAAAACTCCAGGATGGCCCTTTGAGGCCTATATCATCAGATGAAAATAAAGATACTAAAATAGAAGTGGGCTATGCTTCTGTGGATTTTCTTTGACTCTTAAGATTTTCATGTTATTGATTCAAATTTGATTTATAAAATACCAGTTAATAAAAAAATAGAACTTACTTTACATACCAGTGAATGTGTAGGTGGAGTCCATGTCACAACCTGCATTTCATCTTTAAATGTCAGGGAACAGGTGGCCTAGCAGCTATGAGCCTTTATTGTTCTGCCTGATCCCATCATGTATGGAATTCACCAGTCACACCTTATCATTTTAATAGCACCTACTTTTTAATTTAAACCTTGATTTAGAAAACAGACCACACTGAGCAGTAGCAAGTATTAGTTATAGTCCACTGTATACTGGGTAGGTAAAGATCCTGATCATTTGATTTCTTTTCTTTTCTAGAGTGTATTAAATCAGTTACGCAAAGAAATACCAGCTTGATGACAGTATGTTACAAGATTCCACTCCATGAACGTCAATTTAACAACTTCAGTTAATGGGTGATTAGTTTTTGCTGCAAAATAGAGGATAAAAAATGATTCGAATAAGGTTATGTCATCTTTTTTCTCGAGAAAAGGAAAAGCCTACATTTTCAATAAAGCTTATTGAAGGAGTATTAAACCGAGGATGAATGTGAGATCCATCTTTCATGAGGGAGTTTTTCATGTTCAAGATGTTTTTTATCTGCACAATTACCGAAATGTTTCTTGCAACAGTGCACCCTTCTTTCAAAGAAAATCCCATCTTGGTCAGACTCCAATAATAGGACAGGATGGGGGGTGATATACACAATGTACACCTGCAGTTTCACAATCACAGAGCCATTAAGAGGCCAATTCAGCAACTGGTTTTCTACAAAGGAGACCATACAGCATCTCAGCCGTAGTGTACAGAGGCAGGGTGCACCTCACAGCGAGGCTTGAGCATTAATCACATCACAGAACAAACTGGAAGCCCGTGACTTGGTTGTCGACTTGAGAAAGCAGTCAATTACCTCTACATGTCTTCTGACACTATTTGCTGTGTGTGGTGAGAAACTGGAATGATGGGTGCAGAACTCAGCCTTGATGACTAACGCCACGATCATAAGGGAACACCTCACCCAAATCAATACAGGGCCATGCCATGCATGTATAATGGAAGTGCATGCATTTTTTTCTAGTATTGCTGAAAGCATTGAGAATGACATCTGAACAAAATGAAGTTTAGCATGGATGGTAAACAAATGCAAGTCTTAATCACATGTTTGCTGTGTAGCCTGTGAGGTCAGGCTCAAGGAACACAAAATTGTGTTCAGGAGAAAGATTGCGGCATGTTTAACATACTACACATATTTTATACACCTTGTTATATTTCTTATATTTTCTCTTCTGATTGCACTATGTGATACAATTTTTCTATTCTCATCTGTAATGTGAACAATTTCCCCCCTGGGGACCAATAAAGTATTTCTGACTCTGATTTGAAAAAATATTGAAAAAGTACCAAATACACCCAGTCATTCAAAAAAAGATGCTCTAAGCAGTATTACATTTGTTCCAAAACATATGTACTGCAAATTAGTAGTATATAAATATAATTTTTCAGGAACAGAGTTGACCCAAGACAACTAGCTGCATTCATGGGTTAGAAAGCCAGTGAGGGACAGTGCTGGAGAAGAAGTCAATACGAGTAAGGCTACTTGAGCAAACCTTAAGTTCTTTTTTGTTATGCTGGTGTGCTCTTTCACAAGGTTGCCACCTTTCGTTTATAATACAGCATTGTCATGTATTGAAAAATGTAATGCACCATCCCTTACTGAATCAATACAGGATGCACATTGTCCCTTATTATCATGCACTACTATCCTACTATAACGTCCTGTCAATCAGAGTGAGTACAATTCAAATTGTGCCGTTTACCACACAGTATTGGTTGCCTATGATGGACTGTCAGACACAACACACAACATTCTGCTCACTGTCTATAATCTTATGTTTGAATCCTTAATATAACTGATGTACATGTTCTTTACTTGTATTTATCTTAATTTCCTTTACATTCATGTTCAGGGTGGCAGACAACTTTGAAATTGATACATAAAAATCACAACTTGGTGCAGGAAATAAAATGTCTGAATGTCTAATTCTCATGGGGGAGGACCCCAAGACCCTCTGCTTGATTTGTGTCCCCTCATCTGGGGTCACTGACAAGGTGTCCCTTATTTTTCCACATTGAAGGTGGCAACCCTTTTACTGAGTGTGTTGTGCATTGTATAGATTGTAAAACCCCTTGAAGCAAATTCTATTCTTAGATTTTTGGATATATCAGTAAAATCAATCAATATGTCATCAACATGTATATCAATCAATATCAATATGTATAGCTAATTAGCTAAAATATGATCAGGTTATTCAATACATGATTCACATCATATTCTATGGTGTTGAATTCAAAACTATACTACTGTTCATGGCCAACGAATGGCTGCACCTGATTTTAGATTACTGTTCTTACTATATCACACAAGGCATTAATATTAGTCAGTAAAGGAACCTCTCAATCCCAAAAGAAAGTGCTAACAACATTCAAAGTTGGGCTCAGCGAAAGAGACAAAAGGACCAAAAGGATTCAAAAAGTAACCAAAAGGATTTAGAATATGTTACGTAACCTGAGTAATCCAATGGAATATGTTACAAATTACATTTAGAACATACAGTGATCTGTAGACGAGTATGTTTTAACAGTAACCTACCCAACACAGGTGAGGGATGATGTCCTCTTCCTACATTACTGTATGTTATTGTGTTATACAGTATTATAGGTATATTATAGGGATTATAGACAAGAACAGATAGGTTTTCATGACATTTACTTATCATGTTATGCAAATCGGTCTTATATTATGCTATCCTATAAAAAGAAAATGATCTAATCTCAGGTGTATGTTCAGAATTGTTTCTGCTCTAAATTTACAAACCCTTTTGACTGGGAATTTGCACTTTTGTACTAAAACTTACACTCTCTTTGCAATCTGATGAAATGGCAAGAATTCTTGACATATCCAGTTATGCTCGGTGGAGCCTGATCAAGAAAAGCTGACCACAGAAGCATGAAGGAAGGTCTTGTATAACAAGAGATAAGAGATTTTATTCTGTCTGAAGCCTCACAAAAAGACCTTTTGAAATGCAGAAGGGCCGATTTAAGAAAGTGGTTAAGATGAGGTATTGTGGCCTTCATGAGCATGTGGGAAAGAGTGAGATTCATGTCTGCAGACACTAACAATTAAGATGGGTCCATGTTTACCCAGAGATATAGACTACTGGAAACCCCTATACGGCCTATATGAAACCCAGCAATATTGTTTGAGGAACTTTTTTTTATTATTAAAATGTCATCTACATGATTAGTAGATGAGATTAAGCTAGGCTGCATGATGGGCTTTTTAAATTATAAGCATTATGGGCTAACAAAATTTCCCCAAACTTTATTTAGATTTTATATATTTTACATTTCATAACAATTACACACACTGACTTTGTTTGAAGAGCTGTTTTTTAAATATATTTTTGCACAGTCTTTTTGCACATTTTATGCCTCAGTTTTATTTACGAACACTGAGTAGTGAAATGTTTGCCATCTGCTACACAATTTACACTTTTTATACTTAAGTTTACATTTTATTGTGCATATTATAAAATTTCAAACATCTCAAAATATGGTGTTATTATTAATGAATAATTTACTATTAAGGGCATGGAAATAGGGCTAAAAATGTTTTCTAATACTGTATTTTGTATGCACTATGCAGTTCATTAACATTAAAACAAATTTACTCTGGAGAGTCACAATTTTTGATTGTTTTCTTTATTTTACCTGATAATGAGCTAATTATGCTGATTACATAAATTGCCCAACATGCAATGCTGAACAACGAATGCTGAATTTTACCTACTAGGCCTGTAGATGGCAATTCAATCATAAAAATTTTTAGGAAGCAAGACTGCTGGGACCAAGAAATTTTGAAGTTGACTACTAAGAAAAAGATTGTGAGAAGTAACCAAGGGCTATTTTCTTCAGTCTAGTGCAGTGTTTCATGTCCCTTGCTTAAGGGTCTTATATGAATAGACACTTTCTTTCTTCAGGCTTTCAAAATTCAACAATTTTTAACTAAGTTAAAACCTTACCTGAAATGGACCTATGCATCCGGTTTTGCTGAGTGTGACGCATGCCGTTTCAACACTATCATCTGCAGGGTTTAATGACAATAAACGGGATAATGGTGTTTTTTGTTCCACTGCCACTACCACCTGCCGTAATTGTGTCTCTTATTGACTTTCAGAGGGTATACTCCGAGACTACTCGCCAGCACAGAATTGCTGGCTTGAAAGCAAACCGCTGGCTTGAAGAGCTGTCCATCGATTTCCCCAGCTCAGTTTGGTGTGTTTCCTCGCTTCCATGGTCTATCTGAACCAGGCAGACACAGAGCTCGATTGCAGCTTCATTAGTCAAGCTGACTCCTTTCAAATTAATCTGTGGCTAATGACTTGAATTATTTATACTAGGTTATTTACAGTTGTGGCAGTGAAATATTAGGAATGTCAAACAGCTTCAAGACAATCTGATGGTGTGAAACAGCTCATTCACTCTAATGCTCCACAATAAAGTCTCTACATGGTAAATGCCTTGCTTTAAGCAATAAAGCAATAGCTACCATTACAAGAGTCGGATAGGGTTTTCTCAAGTTCCTCGAGTCATGTGAGGCAGGTCAACCGGTTTGTTTTTCCCTAGACATGACCCATTGAGAGACTGTCCTCATTGAAGGAGACAGGCACTGTCACCCTGAAGGATTAGCACAGGTTGTTGTCAATAAGGGATGTTGTTAGTGGGTGTCCGTGAACAACCTAAAGGTTACACATTGTTTTCATTAGATTCTGGGTCACCGATTTTTTATGCTTCCTACCATTGCTATAGCAACACTAGGTATTGAGGCTATATGTCAGGTGTGTTCAGGTCACACACATAGAGCAACCGACAAAAGTCATGTGACTGTAAAGCATGACAGGAAGAGCAGGGAGAGAGAGGGGATGACATGCAGCAAATACAGATTCAAGCCCAAGCTGCTGTGGTAAGGATCCAATCTGATGTACATGCACCAACCAGTAGGGATGCCTCAAAATGTCAAGAATGTCATAGTGAAGTTTTGTGGGTATTTGACCATAAAAAAAAGTATTGGACAACTTAAAATTTTGACTTGATGATGGTGCCAGATGAAAAATAAAGGGATAACCAAGTTTGTCCTCTAGGGACCCTGAATGTCTGCACAAAGTTTCATAGCAATCCATCTAAAGCTGGTCATTACACTGTACGATGTGAGCCTGTTTCTGACCTGATGTTTTTGAGCCACACAACTCGTTTTAGGATCCGACTGAATTTCAACTTCAGGTGTCATTTGCCGTGCCGTGTAGTGGAGGAAGCAGAGACTGACCAACTGTTCCTGAACATTTCAGAAAATTTGTTTGAGTCACTTTCTCAAACTCAGCGTTTTTTTTCTCACTGCACTTGCACAGAGTGGCAAACAGAGCATCTGAAATTGCCACGGCGACATGATGCATCATGATCTACATGGAAAATATTTTTAAAAAATATTTTAAATTCCCTTGGCAATGTGGACAAACCATACTGTCTCATTCATTGTAATGAGTTGGGATGAAAACAGATTATTTATTATTTATTATTGTCCACATCTACCTAACCACCTGTGAGCCCGAGCCCCTTTTTTATTTTTAATTCTTTTTAGAAGATTCAGCAAATAGGGTGGCCCAGTTTATCAAGGCAGCATGTTTCTGTCTTGTTAGCATTATTACTAGCAAACAAACTTCTACCTGCCTCACAGCTTTCAAACAAACCTAAATTGACATTCCCCAGGGGCCAATGGTCCATTTTATTTTACATTTTACATGCAGCTATAATGTGAGCACTCAGGTCATGTCTTGACAGTCGGACTGTACAGTGTGAACACATAAATCATAAACTTTGGCTTTACATTGCTGGTGATTTACTCTCACAGTAGGAGTTGGAATTAAATAACAACATACAGCATATACGCAGGGACAGTTTACCCCCAAATCAAAAATACATATTTCTGTCCTGGCCTGTAGTGTTAATCCATCTAGATTGTTCTGGTGGGAGTTGGAAAATTCTAGAATTATTGGCTGTAAAAATATCTGCCTTCTTTCCAATATAATGGAGATTAATGGCACTCGGCTTATGGTGGTCAAACCATCAAAAAAATTTAAAAAAAATAAAAATTGAAAACCAGCGTCTTTTTGCAGAAATCATGAATCAGTTGCTTAAGATAACCCACAGACCTTGTTATAAGCAGTTCCATGCAGGAACTACTGTCTTTCTGCTGTAGAATTTACCAGAACTACTTTAGAAACCACTGGAATTACTTTCCTTCTACTAGAAAAAAAGTAGTTCCCACATGAAACTGCTTACTACAAAGTCTGTGGATTATTTTAAGTAACCGGATCATGATTTCTGGAGACACTGGTTTTGAATCTTTTAGATTTTCATGGTCCTTTGAGCACCACAAGCCAAGTATCAACTAGTCCCATTATATTGGAGACATCTCTACGGCTGATATCTCCAAAAGTCATCAACAAAAACAATTTAGATGGAATAATAGCACTACAGATGAGACGAAAAATGTGTTTTTTCTTCTTGCAACTAAACAACTGACAATGCCATCCATAGAGCACCACCACAAGCTGCTAAAATCAACTTTAAAAGCTGAAACACCTGTTGGAGGCTGAAAAGAAAGAAGAGGGTTTTTAATTTAATAGTGAAGGCACATGAATAGATCTGAGACTTGGACCTGGTTGGAGAACATTTCCTGATTTCCTGCCTCACTCTATATATTGGTTTATAACCAGAAAGCTAAACCACCCACACCAGCTACACAGTGGGGAATATAAAACGTCCACACTCTGTCACCTAGGGTGCTTTCAATTTAGCTAATGGCCTCCTTGCTTCTCACATCTTCATGTTTTCCTTGTGTCTTAGCACTTTCCAACAGAAGAGAGAGACATGAAAGAAAGGGTTGCAAGAAGCGTCTAGTGAATGGCACTTTTCTCGCTGCATCGGTTACAGCTCTGATGACACACAATTTAGAGGCTGTCCACCACTAATTCTGTAAATTATTTCCTTCCACATGACATGATGGACATGGAAGTAAGATCTGATTATTGTTCATTTTGTCCCCTATACATACAATCTGAAGTGCACATGAAACCACTCCTCTATGTGCATAAAAATGGGATCACTACTGACTATGTAGCAAGGATGATTTCACCTGATAGAACAAAACATTTCAATCAGGAGAGACTTATTCTCAGTATACAAAATATATTTATTTGTCGTGTGCACAATTGAGAGAGAAATGTGAAAAGTCCTTGGCGGTTAGACTGTATTGTGACATCATCATGTATACAGGGGGTAATGAAGCCGTGATTTGTAAAGGAAACCCCCTGCTGGATGAGATGAGGACTGGAATCCTGATGAGCTCAACCTGGGCAGTGGATCAGAAGAACTGGAGGAGAACAGGGTGGAGGAGGGTCACAACAATTCCATGCAGAAATGACAGCTGAAAGTGGCAGAGAGGAGAACAGATTCAAAGCTTTGACACGACGACGTGACTGGCTGATGGAGACTGTGGCTAATTCTGGTTGGTTGACTTACAGAGTGAAAAAACGTAAATAAAATAAAATAGGTACCCTGCTCTCAGGGAATGTTCCCACAACATTGGCTAACATTCCCTACAAGTTCTGATACTGTTTTAAAGAAAATGTTTTCATCCAATGTTCAAATAACATTTTAAAGATGTTTATCATTTGAAATAATGTTCCTATTATCCTATTATTCCTTACCAAAGGAAGATTGTTTTAGGTGCAACTTTCTGAGGACGTTTTGAGAATGTTGGTCAGGTAACAGATTATAGAAAGTTCTTCTATAAAACGTTTCTGTTACATGATAATAAAGGAAGAACATTCTCAAAGCAACATAAGTATTTCTTTTTCCTAGATGTTATTAATGCATCAAATCACATAACATTTCTTACAAAATGTTCCCATAATGTTATATGATAAAGGTATAACACTGTCAAAGCAACATGCGGAAAATGTTTTCAGGATTTTATTGATACCTCAGATCACAGAACATTGTTTCTAAAATGTTATTAAGGGCTCAGATTACAGGATGGTCTAGACACTGGTAGTAATGCCTTCTGGTCAACTGTCTTATGAAATTCTGGGCATGAACAATTGGAGGGGATGATGGATGAAAGCAGGGACTGACCATTGTTTAGAAGACCCATTAACCCAAACCCTGGTGGCCTGGCTAAAATCTCACACAGGTCTTCCATCTATCATGGCCACCTAGTCATCCCTTCATTTGGCACTTTAAGTCTTTCTTGCTTATTTACCCTCTCCACCGTGATAGTTGATGTCTGGTGAGCACTGGTGCAAACTGGCAGCTGTGCATCACCTTGGTGGCTGCTACACAATGATGGTGGATGAATTTACCCAATTCATCCATTTCAGAATAATGGGCCACTGAAACAATGGCTTGGTGCTGTGAAATTATAGGACATGCTGGAAGCAACGTTATTTTAGGCCAAATTCAAATTTTAATACTAATGCACCTAAGCCCACCTAGTGCTCATATAAAAACATTAAGAAATTGGTAATTGGAGACAACCTCACACCTGGTGAATACTGTATTTTAGCTGGGTTTTGTGAGCTATACGTTAAACATCAAACTTACAGATTAGTGTGAACACAGACAAGTTCTAGATTTATCTTCAGCAGGCCATCTGTGGATCACTGTAATTCTAATTTGTGACAATCACAACCAATTAGTCAAGGATATTCTAGTAAAATCAAACAAATAATTTTATAGTCCAATACTACAAATCACAAATTTACCTCAAGGGGCTTTTCAATATGTAGCCTATGGCCTACATGTTGTTTTTCTTTTTTTCTATGTTTTTTACAGGGTAACCAATGGAGACAGAGTGACAAAAGGAAGAATCTCTCTCTTTGGGGATTGAAAGACATGTGACATTTATCTAAAATGCCAGTATGGACAATCAGGGTGACTGCAGTAGTAACCCTTAGAGTATTTACACGAGAAAAGGTTGGTTGCATCACCTGTATTGTTTGTAGTCTAAAGCCACCATGCTGATGACAATTAATGGTGACAGTGGGGCAGCATATTGGTGAGTTTGAGATGAGATGAAAGTTCTATTATCCTACATGAAATAACAGTATGGAAAGACTATTGGACTGGCATATATTGATGTGTGCATACAAATGACGTGTTATTTAACTATGCCGCGGCCCCACTGTTCAATGCTGACCAAATCTTTTGATAAGTTTTGATCACAAAGTAGTCTAAGTGACACAAAATGATTTTGAACTCAATCGGATGCTTTATGTAGAAGGACATTCAAACTGGCCGACTTCCTGTTGGGTTTAGCCTAGTTGTCCAAGAGATAGATAGATGGGACTTTTATCAAATGTGTAAAGTTTGGTGAAGATCAGATCATTGATACTAAATTTATAGCAACTTCGGGTTTTATGTCGAGACATTAAAAAAAATGTGCCATGGCCACGCCCTTCCGAAACTCATCATGGCGAGGTCGGGCGCCCATCAGTTGCAAGCCGTTATGGGAATTTAAAGAAAATGTCTCGCTAAAAACACTTCCAAGAATGCCAGGGCACAATGGTGTTGCATTGTTGTTGCTGAACCTTTCTGAGAACATCCTCACAAAACATTTTTAGAATGTTCTTGAGACAATCTTCTCCTAGGACGTTCTGAGAAGTTAAAGAAAACATCCCGCTGAAAACGTTTCCACGAACGGTAGGGCACAATATTATGATTTATTTGTGGGTAATTGGTGAGAGAGTGTGAAACAAGTGTTTGGTAAACACGTTTAAGCTCTTGTTTTTTTAGACACAGAGCAAGTCTGTAAATCACCACAAACCACAAAACTAACTGTGATGAAGAGGAGATTGATAGAAATGGAGTGCAGGTGACACCACGGGGCCTCAGATTGTTATTTTCTTATTTTATTTTAAGTGTATGACAGCGTTATGAAGAGGAAAGTGAGAGACCTTATTTTTTAAAAGTGATTTTGTTTAACCAGTAACAGCAATTTTATTGCCCTCGCCAAACTCACCAGACTCCTTTTGCAAAACAACATCATCAGTTTCACTTCAAATCGACAGAAACAAAACTCCCTAAAACATCTTGGTTTGTATTTCCTCTTTTATAGCCAGCTCTGGTTTGGTTGAAAGAAATCCTTAATTCACGGCGTGAAAGAGCACAGAGGGGCAGATGACAAATAGTCATTAAAATGTGAGTCTTACTGGTTAAAACATACTCATGTACGCTCAAATACAAATATAGCGTGGTTGACTGAACTGAAAAAAAAAAGAAAGAATGAATTGTTGAATATTCTTATTGATGACCAAATTTGATTCAACTGAAAAAAATCTTAGCCAGGACTGTTGATAGTACTATTGTATTGTTGTATTGTAGTAACACTATCCAAGAGTTTCCAGCATTCTTCTCCAGATTGATTCCCTGTTGCTGACTGCCTGCCTCTGCTTCGTCCATCTCACGTCTTCCTGTGTATCAGTTCTCTGTGTACCTACCTGTCGGCTTGTCTGCCCTGTCTGACTGCTTACCTGGGTCCGACTCCTTCCCCTGGTCCCGACCACCCTCCTGGTTGTCCCTTGACTGCTCGTCTGATTTCATGTCTCCTGCCTCCTCGACCTTGTCTCCTGCCTGCGCCTTCCTGGTTCCATCACCTGACAACAAACTGGTCCATTTGGGTCCGTGGGCTCAGTTCACCTATCGAGCCCAAACCTCAGAGACTGTTTTCACTCGCAGCCTAAGATACGAACTGTTACCTGTATGTCTTCACCTGCTCAACTTCCTGTTTTGCCTGTGCTGCAATAAAGGTTGTTACCAAACATCACTCTGTGCCTGTGTGCTGCCAGTGGGTTCTGACAAAACCTGTTACAAGTAGTAGTAGTAGTAGTAGTAGTAGTAGTAGTAGTATAATTTCTTTGTGAAAAGCTGTAGAGTACCATCCTGAAAAAAAAAAAAAAAAAAAAAAAAAAAAAAGAAGCACTCTCACTGTACTTGAATGAGACAAAATGCAGGAAAAAAAATGTGAAAGAAAACGGAAAAGAAGAATCATTTTGGAAAATTTATTTTCATTATTCATTAATGACTGATAATGCATACATCTAATAATTTTAATTTGATGATAAAACTGTTACACACACAGCTGATGCTGTTATTTCCCACAGCCAGCTATAGTGAGGCAACCTGATTATTAGCCCTTCCACATATAACTGCACGTAAACACAGTTTGTCCATACACTGAGCTGCAGTTTGTTTACCCTGTAACCCAGAATATATTTTTTCAGCACCGACTTGTTGTGACTTACATACATGCAATCACTCTGTGGCTGGCTCAAATTGACGGCCTCAGATATGCTCCTACGAGGCAAACACTCCCCATCAAACCTGCTCCTCTTTAAACTGTCATTCCAGCCAGATAAAAAGCGGACTCCTGGGGAAACCGCTTACTATTTGCCTTTCATAGATTGTGACAAACATCATTTAAAGTCAGAGCTGATGATTGAAAGACAGCCTTGCTAACAGTAATGAATGTGTTGGCAGAAAAATAAGCGACAGAGGACACCGTACAGTAGTTTGTGTCGGTCCATAATTATTGACATCGGAAAGTATAAAGCCTCTTAGAAAAGAAAAAGGGTGAAATATGATTATCTTAACGATGTAAACTGGGTTGCTTCTGCTCATTTACTGCCTCCGGTTATACATGTGGGAATGATGGGTAAATGGATTATACACCATCGCCAAGGCTCTCTCTCACTGCATTTAACAATATTGTCAGCGTTCCTTATAGGCTACAGATACACCTAGTTTAAAGTAAAGTTTGGATGAAAGTGTATGATAAAAACAGAATTAGTGATTGCAATCATGCATTCTGGAAACAACAACATTGGATTTCCAATACATGGATTTGCCTCAGGCTGAATCTCTGTTGGAAAAAGCCAGATAATATAATTACAAAGTGTACATGTGTTTTAAATGCGTTGAGCAGTGACGCACAGGCATTAGTCATGTTTTACAGAAAAAACTGTTTTTATTCAGTTGTAATTTTGTTACCTTATCCTTGGAATATATATTTTTCCAGTTCTGTTTTTCTTTTTCTTTCTTTTGCCTGATTTTTTTGACAGCTTGTTAGCAATCACATCAAATGCATGGTTTGTTATTCGTTTCCATCAAGTTTTTGGAGCCATAAGCAAGATTTTTCTTTGCGCAACCCTCTGCTTTAGGGTGATAACAATAGTATTAGCTGCCATGTTATCAATGTCAATGGGTTATTCTTGTCTCTTGTTAGAAAAAAGGCAACAGGGAAGTCGACTAAAAAGATAGACACTGGCAGAGCAGTTTGACTTCAGGGGACTTAACAATGATCTATGGTCAACTTTGACAAATTAGTCAGTCCAAACAGGCAGCTTAATCCAACATGGCTGAGTCAGTAGGTCAAAAACACAGGTAACAGGCAGGTTTAGACAAACAGTAAAATACAGGAACATACTGGAAGTGGATAAGGAAAAAGGGGAAATTTCTGATATATATGCTGAAACACTTGAGGCTCATTTATGCTAAACGTTAGCCTTCTGTCTGTATTCTGCATGCATATCATCTGTATATATGCACATTTTCTGAACACTTAAAAAGTTTATTGTTGTCAGAAACTTTTTTGCCCCTTCTTCTTCGGGCCAACTTTTCACTCTGAGTTGCGTCCTCTATTGCATGTATTGCTTGCCATCAATCCAGTGTAAAGGACACATGTATGTAACAGTGACTGTTACATAATTTAAAACTGAGGCAACTTTTTTTTGACAAGAAAGGGCCATAAATGAGCTTTAACTATGACCATATTAATCTAATATGGCTGACAAAAGACAGGACCAATATGTTGTTTAAAAATCAAAACTTCAACAAAAACTCTTTGCTTTTGTTGACCAAAAGACAAGAGACAAATATTATAGACTTTTTTTTGAATGCAGCAGTTCTGTTTCCTGTGCTGCATGCAACAGTTTTGTGTCCTGTGTTGCTAAAGTGTGTTTCATCACAGGCCTGCACACAATGAGCACAGTCATAAAGTGTCATGCCTGTGCTACAAAGCAAGATTTGGGACAAATGAGGTAACTTCCCTGGGTGACCCTCAATGTTGGGTCACTTTCTACTGGGGTAAATCGCCATGGTAACTCATGCTGCACAGCTAAACAGCTCCAGGGCAGGTTATCTTTGAGATGATCAACACGGATAAAAACACCGCCTGCTGACCAATCAGCACTCTCAGAAAATGGCATCACTCTGCCTAGATGATCCCGTGGGACATGGTGTGAGGAGGACAGCAGCTTGGTGCTTTTACAAGCCTATTAATTTATGAACTGATCTGCTCGTAATTTGTGATTAATGTGTGTAGGTGTTGCAATACACCAGTATTGCTGATAATGATGATGTTTAAAAAATGAAATATTGACATCAGGTTGATGATATATATGTTAATATTGTGTAAGTACTCAAGAACCTCTTAAACATGCTGCATTACAGCTGCACAAATGCAGTAAAAACATCATACTGCAATAATTTTTTACTGAAATTGCGATTGTGATAAGTGATATGATTAGTGGAAATCATCAGTTTTGCGTTACAATTTTCACATTTACTGAAAAAAAATTAAACAATTAAAATCGTGAGGTTTGATATTTATTGAGGTCTACATTAAGCAAACATTTTCTTTTATCTAGAGAACAAGATTTTTAAGTTACCTCATCTACGCAGCACTACAGCACCTCATTATAATGTTGTTTCTTCATACACATTTTCAAATAATTTTAATCTGGTTCTGGTTCTTCTTGGATCTTGCCCTCGGCCATATTATTGTGATTGCAATTAACTGTGCAACCCTATACCGTATGCCCTTAAATTATTTACAATTCTATCCATTCTCACCTTGTCTCCCTCCTCCATTGTCTGCACTGCACTGTAATTGTCTACAAATGGGGGGTTTTTCAGCCATATATTTTCATAATGACCATACTGATCTGAAATAGTAAGGTAATTAGAGGTGTTACTAAGGCTCTCCAGTGAGCCAACATGCACACCTGTGTTTACCATTTCATGTCAGAATAGCTGCTATGAAAAAAGTGTATTAAGAAAACTAATAAGGCGGTGGTGTTGCCGTGTTATGGACCAACTTCCAATTCCCATAAAATAAAAATCTTACATTGACTGAAATAACAAATGTTGGTGTTCACTAGACTACTTTCACTGAAATGTTCAATATAATCTGATGACTAGAAAAGACTAAAATGTCATCAGTTTTAAATGACTAAAGCCAAACTAACTGGATAATGGTATTCTAGTCATTAATCTGTTCAGCTGCTATCAACAACTTGTGCTGTACTGCACAGTGTTGGCATTAATCAACGCTATATCACAATGCAAAAGGATCCTACTGATGGACTACTACCAGTGCAATGTTTTTACTTTTTTTTATTTTTTTTATTTGCAGATTAGCAGTGTATGAAATATTTTTGATCAACCAAATGCCAGGAAAGGAGCTTCTCTTTAGGCACTGTCTTGATTTTTAGATAGTAATTATTCCAAGGCTTTTGTAAAAACCAAAAAGGGTATTTATATGCAACACACACACACTTCAGCTGGGACTCAAAACACAGAGCAAAATATACATGATTGGTGTGGGACAGGGCTTCATTGGACTCACCAATAGTTTGTTTCACAGGGAGATGTGAAAAGGCAGTGATGCTGTTATATTTAATGAGCATGTATACTGTACTGTTGTAGCTGTAGGGTTGTCTTGTGATGCTTTAGTCCAGCCATTCATCTTTGTTTCAAATTTATTTAGTACACATTATGTAACTTGGTCCCATATTCAGTGTGCAGTCATGTTCCATGTTCATTTTAAACTTTCAAAAGCTGTTGAGCTGAATGTGGTATTGATTGTGTTATATCTGCTCGCTACCAGGTTTACTTTAGTTACTTTGAGTTCCCCTCTGAATTCTTGCAAAGCCTGCTGAATCTGAAGCAGCTGATGATAGTGAGGCTTTGATAAAAAGCAGTGTTTTACATGAGGATTCGTCGTAATGGTCACAATTTTCAGTCATTCATTTAAACAACATTCCTCAGCCCCCACCACCTGTATGATAAAACAAAACCTATTTATTTATTTTTCATTAAATTAACTCTTCTTTATTTCTTATAATGAAATATTTAATCACATTTTATATTTTATTTATCATTTGGCAACAATTAAGTTAGATCATACTGTTATGGGTGTATTCTGGACCCAAGTGCAGCACACTGAACAAGTGGGATGATTGGTAATGATCTTTAATGAAGCACAGGCTAAACAGGAGTGTGGGCAGGTGAAGACACAGGTATCAGTTCTTGGGGCTAGGAGCCCACACACAGTCACTGTGCTGAGCAGGCCGCTGATGCAGGAGAGCAGACCAGGGACAGGCAGCAGGGAAGTCGGGGCCAGGTGGAGGAGTCGGAGCTGAGAGAGCTGACAAGACATGCAGACCAGCCGACAACGGATGAGCAACAGAGAAGTGATGACAGACGGACTCACCAAGCAGCCACAGGGACAGGCAGGCAAAACAAGGTACAAAGAGACAGATCTCACGGTCAGGGACAGAGGGCTGTGGTGAATATTTGGGAACCAGACAAGGCAGGAGAGTCAGAGATGGGCAGGGTAGGCAATGGGAGATCAGGCAGGATATGAGTGCTGGGAAGTCTCGCATGGACACAGTAGAACAATCTGTCAACAAGTGAGTGTGCTGGAGAGGCTTTATACTGGGCTGATTGGAGATGAGCGGCAGCTGAGCTTGCAGGTGGGTAGAGTTGGGCTGATGAGGTGGGAGTGGCTGGCAGGTAGAGTGGAGCAGAGGCAGGGAGAGTGGAAAACTACTGAGGCTGAGTGAGAGGAGGGAAACTGGGCCTGCAGAACTGTGACACATCCACCTTTGGGCACCCACCTTTAATTTGTATTCCAGTAATTGTGTTTCTGTTTCGGTTTTTGTTATCTAAAGGTTAGTTTGGAGATGGGATTTTCTCAATTCGCTTCTGCAAATTAACCTTGTTAGCTTCTTCACAGGCAGCTAGGAGCAGATAAGAATGGCTTTATTTTAAGAAATGTGGATGACGCCATTGCTTGGCACTACAAAAAACATAGACTAGCTACGTACCTTATATTTATCAGCATTGAAAGAGTACAGTTGAAGGGGTAATTTGATTAACCAGCTTTTAAGAGGGGAGGCATTTTGGATTCATGAAATTAACACATTTGAACCCTGCAGACTTCAGGGAACACAGGATTTCAGTTTAAAATTAACATCAAATATGAATGGTTATTTTTGAAAATTAATGAAACAAAGCCATGGGATTTAAATTATGTGTCACTCTATTTTTCTGAGCTAGTTTGACAAGTATTACACAGGATTTAATGACCCTTCACATGAACACTGGAATGTATCTGATGGCTCATCATCAATCAGTCTCCTGTGTTGATCAGAGTTGTTCAAGGGCTCCTCTAAAGAGTTTCAGATTATGGCATTAAATTTGGGAACTAAATGGACTAAACAATGAACTGATTAGGCCTAGATGAGAAATGGTATGTAGATTAATCAATAATCAAAGTAATCATTAGTCGCAGCACTAATTTCATGCTATTAACCACCAGCAAATGCCTCCAATGAAAATGAAGAACCTTTATTACTTTAAAGAACTGTGTAAAATGTGAGAAGATCCATTCACAGAAAGAAACGGTTCTTCAACTAGTGAAGAAATGTTTAAAACCCATTACATTAACTGAGAGTGATCAAAATCAAAACTCACAGGGCGTTCTACTTTGACTTCCAGAATACAAAATTCCCTCCATCATTGTCACGACACCAACCAATTATTTAATCCAAATGTTTATATCATCAGTAAATGAGTCATCATAAGTAAACTTAGACTCTTGACTTAACACTTCATTACCTCTGAGTTTAGGCTTATTAACCATTGACTATTGTTTGAAATAATGCCATAGTTAACATCAACAACATGAATCAATGATTATACACACTGGTTTGCAATTATTTAATTGATACTTATAAATCATTAGGTACTGGACCCTTATTGTAAAGTGTTACTGGCATATTTTTGGAGGTGGGTAATACTGGTGGAGATCAAATTCTGTTAGTCCCCAAAGACGTTTGAGACAGTTCTTCTCTCAGGACAGAGGAAAAATGTAGAAAATGAGAGAAAGGAAGATAAAAACAAACATGATTTTTTCTTTATGTCATACTTAAAATAAAATAACACTGGACTGAATCCTCTAATTTTGAGTCAACCATCCAAATGCTAAAACAAATCATCCAAACTAATTAACCGTCTCTTCTAAACTTTTATCCATCAAAACCTCATTTATCTATTCAAACATAATCACAGCAGCTCTTTTAAAAAGAACATTTCATCTGCTGTTCAACAAATTGATTGTTGCATCGCTCCTGAATGTTGTCTCCTTCAGAGAGGAAAAAGAAGAGATCCATGTTCCCTCCTGCCTCTTCCAGCTGCTGTGTTTGTTTGAGCTGTTCACAGGAGTTTGGATGCTACGTGAGGATGTCCCGAATCTGACAATTGCTTACGGCAATAGTGAGGTGTTCAATGGACATCTCAGCTAACTATTTAATAGGAAAGATAGAATAAGTTTCAAACGTTGGTGGTCTATAAAAATGAAGCAAAGGTATGATCTCATTCATATCTGCTCTGTAGAAGTCAGAAATCTGTTATTGAAGCCATACTGTAACCTCAGACTTGATTGAATCCACAATCTTGTCAGTACACCTTTAGAATTATGGGTTCTAAAAGGGTGCCTCCTGAAGGCCTGAGGGTCTACACAGCATCTGAAGAACCCTTTTTTGAAGAAAGGGATCATGATTAATTCTTTGTAAGACCTCGTACAGGATTCCATTAAGAACTGGTCTTATCCAAAGAATGCTCTTCGGAACAAAGAGTTCTTCACTCTTTTGTCAAGGTTTTGTTGTACCAGATTATAGAACGGTCCTCTGTAATCCTCCCTGGGGAAATTCTAAATAAAAAGCTTGTAATTCAAAAGGGTTCTTGGTAGAACCCTCTGGGTGGAACCTTGTTAGCAACTTTAGAAGGTGGAAAGGTTGTGGATGGAACCCAGAGAGATGGTTCTGGGTGTAACCGGTTGATTCCACTAAGCACGGCACATCTGCGCCACCGTTCTGATCCATCCTCCACACGGCTGCAAACCCCACCAGCAGCATTTCAGAAGCATTTCAGCAGCGGAGCATTTTGCCCACCTGATTATGTTTACTTGCTCAGATTTTGTTAATTATATCCTCTTTCCTTGCTTTCTGTGCTTCTACCATGGACAAGTAGGCTATGTGGTTAAATAGCTTCTTTAATGTCTGTCTTTATGATCATACACAGGGTCTTTTATTTTGAAAATTAACCAGATTCTCCCTGCATTTTCCACGCCTGACTTCCTGCCCATTTGATCTGCTCTGTGCTAACTGATACGGCATCCATCAAAAATAGACTCAGCGCATATTTGAAGTTGAGCGGAGTGGAGAGCTGCTTCTGGGACGTGCCCTGCTTCTGGAATTGTAAGCATTGCATAGAATGGCTTGGATCAGCTCCAGCTGACGTGGCACAGCTGTAACGCAATGGTGGAACTTGTGTAACAATCACACTGTTGAAGGGTTCTCTGTAAAAACTCCCATAGAACCCTTCTGGGAAGAAAGAGTTCCTCTAGGAATGTTGAAATCCTCGTGGAACGCTTTTGTCAAGAGTTTTTTGTATCAATATTATAAATGGAGTAACCCCCCCTGGGTGGGTTCAATACAAAGACTTCTTCTATGACAGGCTTCTCTGTAGAACCTCCTGGGTGGATTATAGATAAAACTCTGGTTTCTTTTAGGTAAGATGGTGGAAAAGTTTGGAATAGAAAAGAAAGAGTTCTTGAAGGAAAGTTGAAATCCTTGAAGAAGTCTTTTGTCAAGGTTTTATTTGCATCATATTGTATAAAGGTTCTTGGTAGAACTCCCTGGTGAGTTCTAGACAAAACTCTTGTAATATAAAAGGGTTCTCGGTAGAACCCCCGAGGTGGGCTGTAGACAAAACGCCTGTAAGATATGAAAGGGTTTTCTGTAGAATCCCCTGTGTAAGTTCTTAGTAGCAATATGGTGGAAACATTCTGGACAGAGGGGTTCTGGATGGAACCCTTACATCATAGAAGGGTTCCCAGTCGAAAGGTACAGGTACAACTCTCTGAAAGGGTTCAAAGTGAAACCATTAGATTCTACCTAGAACCAAAAAAGGGTCCTCCTATGGGGACAATCTGGAGAACCCTTTCTGGTTCTAGTTAGCACCTTTATTTCTAAGAGTGTAATGTTAGTTGAAGGATTCAACACCATCAGGCTCTACTGCATTATTTAGGCACCAGCCTTGTGCTCTGACATGTTATCCTTGATACCAGTGGCAGTTTTTTTTGTTGGAATGGATCATGGCATGGCCACTGCGTAGATTTTTTTTCATCTGGAGTCTGTTTGATCATTGTCCACCAGGGATGAATCACTACTGGTTGGGGAGTTGTTTTTCCCTTTTCTGTGACCATATAGATCTGCTGAGCCAATCAAATATGTTCTAAGTGCCGCTATATTAATAAAACCATCAAGCTGCTTGCAGATGCACACAGGATATTTGATAAAGCAGCTTATCAGAAGATATTTCCTGTCTTTTGTACAGAAATGTATTCACAATATTATTCCAAATCAGTATGTATTTGAAAAAGCAGTCTTGCCATCAGGCACAGTTTGGTGTGTGATTGTAAATGTCACCTCCTCACAGTTTGCAGCAGTTATGGTTTCCCATCTATAAACATGCATAGTGCTGATTACTGTACAGTGACACTCATGCAAAAGTCCAACAATGTTTGACAAGCGACAAACAAGCACCTGCAGTACTATTACTATTACTTCTCTATTCACACAGCACTAACATGAGGAGGAGGGGAATTTATCCGGTAGCCATGCCAACCACATACATCCAGGTAGGGCTATGTGCCTTTCAAAGTACATGACGTATGCAATAGTAAGGGGCCTAATCCCTTGAGATACATAATGACAATGCTGTGTGTGCCATACACACATGGATGCACACATTTTGTATAATAATGTGAGTAACGTAAAGGGCCATGCTGAAATGTGTGAAAATCACAGCAGTCCACCAGTGACCATTTAAAATTGGTCTTCTTAAGCATTAAATGTGCTAGGTTTGATGTTTAGATTGCCTCAAGCAGGCACTCAATCACATGTTCGCTAATAAACCTGTGCTTTGCAAGGCACAGGCCTTCATTTACATGCAGCAGGTACTTCAACCCAGCCTTGACTCACATTTAACCTTTGTGTGTGTGCTGTTTGAGCAGTTTGGCTGGATTTCTGTGCAAAATGGTGCCTTTTAGCAATATTGGTCCATAAGCATAACTGATGTGCTAATATTGACCGTAAAGTTCACCTCCAGTGTAATATTGCAATTACAAAACAGTTACCAACCAAATAAAAGATATAATCAAAATGTATTCATAATGTTGGGCAATTTGCCCTCAAAATAAATTTTAAAAATGTGTTTCACTGGTAGCACATGGGGTCTGACTAATAAATGGAAAACAGTCTGTCACATCACCAGAACTCCAATGTAGTGAAACCTAGCTTATTACTCCTGCTACAGCAAATTGGCGTACCCTTAGTAACTACCAGCAGGAGAGGCTATTTTTAGTCCCTGTTGAGTCAGTCAGCTAACTTGAGCCAATGTTAAAGCTTTCTAGAGATTGTGGGATTTCCCTTACCTTGCGAGGCAGCTGGATTTGTAAGATCACAAGATCACATATTCAGTCTTGCCAGAATGCTTGTGTCGCCAAAAGTGGTGCAGCCAATCATCAAGGAAAGGCTACTGGCAGGTATTAGAGCTGGAGAGTATTTCTTCACTGAAAGAAGAGCAAAGAACGGCACTGAAGGCTTCAGATGTTTTCGCTCTTCTCCCGACCAGCTTTAGCAAGAGTTTGTTCTGATTGGTTAAAGTTAGCCCCGTGTTCGACATGATAGACAGATCGTTCATCCAATCTCCTGCCAAGTGTTTTTTCAAAGTGCCTGCCCTTTTCCAAATGGTTTCTAAGGGCAACTTCCCAGATCGCTCTATGTAACAAAACATCTGGTATGTCAGATTATTATTTCCCAAACTGAACAGAAACGACCCAGACAAATATAAAACTGCTGTTGATGCCTCAGACTTGTTATAACTGAGCTATCTGCTGAAAAATCAGCACCATTTTACCTTCACAGATTTTACTACTAAGTCTAACAGAGAGAGTAAAGTGCTGCCAATGGACATGTAGCCTTGAAGAAGAGGTGTTTCATTTTCACTCGCACTTTCCATCAACTATGGACCATAGACCTATTATAATATATCTATGCTATGGACACCTGCAGTTTTTTCAGTAAGTTATTTGACATTCAAATTCATTCATTTAATTTGAAGAATTCAAAATTGGTCTGTTTCCATGATAGAAAGATGCAGAGAAAAAGGAATGACTAAGTGTGAAAATGAGCCAGGAAATGAGATGTGAAAAAGAAAGAGAAGAAAGGAGTGAAGAACAGAGCAGTGAAGGAGAGCAGAGGTGCAGCCAGGAGCACATGTAACAGATGTAAGGCAAGACAGTTCTTAAGACATTTCAGTAGAGGTGCAGAACATTTTGGTGTGCGCTGAAGCAAAAAGAAATGATATATTCAGTGCATATGGAAGAAGAAAAAATGTGGTCACAGTCTCTGGGCTTAGCTCCCGATCTGCCCCTGCTGAATGGAGTTTCCACTTCCAGCATTTCCACTAAGTCATGGGTGTTGAAAGAGCAAAAAGACAAATGTATTGAAAAAAGAGAGATGTAATCATTTCCAAAATTCCCAGTATCTTTTCATCAAACTAAATATTCTGTTTTGATCCATATTTGTCGCTGTTTAGCCTTTCATAACACATTCACTGTGCTCACAGAACTGTTTGCTCTACAGCTTTTGCAGTGCACAAGAGAGGCTGCATGTGTATTTCCTGTGTCATTCAATTTTTTTTTTTTTTTGTCTGTTGTGGCTGATGACGGTGTTTTCCCTCTCCTGTTATTAATATTAACCTATATTATCTTTGTTTATTGCTTTGTGTAAATGCTCAAAAATTAGTGTACTGATTGCTGATTTTTAAAATTATAATCCAGACATTAGGGTCATTATTTTGGTAATTATGCACATACCTCTCTGCAAGTAATTTCTCTATCTTAAAAGCCTTGTGGGAGGCAGTAGGCTGGCAGTAAATTGGTTGTTGATACATTTTGTTGATACATTTCGATTAGTAATTACAGTCTTTATCTGCATAGGAGCATGTCCTTACACATATCTGTACCTTGAGCCAACATGAATTACCTGATGCTCTGGGGATCTTGTTTCCTTTTAATGTGCTTACAGAAAAACACTCCTCAGTTCAGCATTGGTTTGAGGAACTATTAAAGCTGCATTCCCCATTTCCTTTTTCACATAGCTGTCTGCCAGACCCACAACTACCATCTTAAGTGTAGCTAACATTCATCACAGCCAGATTCATGTAAGTATCTACCACATTTAAAATTAAATTTGATTGGCTCTCACTGAACAACATGTGTTTTTATAAGTGATATAAAAAAAACCCTTGCTCAAAGCTAGAGGTTAATACTGGCAACGGTTGTTTAAACAGCAAACAACTGTCTGCATTACAGATGTTCAGTTAAGAAAAAGTTGATTCATGTCCGCCAGCCAATTCCAAGCTGTAGCTGTAGTACAAAATTTTTTAGGTATAATAAATAGCAGGGGACCTGACATTGATCCCTGTGGAACACCTTTGTCAACAATTTGGGGACTTTGTGTGAAACAAAGACCGTCATGATATCACTTATTCACTACACAAAAAAAAAGAATTCAGGATAACGATATTATTGCAATATTTATAGAAAATGTAGAACCAAAAAAATAATAACTCTGTCAGTCAAATTCATCTTTAATTTTGTTCATTATGTGTTTTGTCCCATCCCACTCCCACAATACTCTTGTCCTGACCCTGTCCGATGACAGAGCTAAAAGAAAAAATCCTGTTCCATCCCATCCTGTTCCCGTCAATCTACAGTCCACCCAAGTCATGCACTGGTCCAGACGCTGCAACCAGCCACGGAAAGATTCCTGAAAACTGTCAGTTTCTAGTGTGTAGGAGGGCGTTGGGACAGGGAGGCAAAGCAAGAGGAGAAAGAAACATCAATTATTTAAGAGCATACAGTGAGAGAGGTGGTGGATTTTACACAGTATTTTACACAATATTATTATATATGTATCATCAACATGATCAATATTTATTTTTAAATATCAGGATTATCATCAACTCTGGTACATCATGACACCCCTGTGAGAAACCAATACACAGTTATATTTACCACTGTTAATAATCAATAGTTAAACACTAATTATTTCTCTCTGTAATGACAGAGAAGACTCAGAGGTGCAGTCTTTGTCAGCCCTTCATCTTTTGGTGTGTAACACATTTTAATAAAAAGTCCACATTCTCACAGCCTTTGTGCTGATCGCTGCCATGATCACACATGTTAAAGTGGTATTTTCTGAACAAAATACTTGGATTCCTCTTTCGCTCGTTGAAGACCTTGACTGCTTCACTCCTTCACTTATAAATTAATCCTCCACAGTGCTGGAATAGACGATGTATAATTAACAAAGACAGGATGAACCGACCTCATCTGAGTGACATGAAAATAGAGAGTAACTCTGATGCCTTTTTCATGAGACAGATGGGTTCAGTGTGAGAAAAATCAGTTCTCAGGCTTTCAGGTATGTAGGCAGCTAAAAATGATAAACGAAGCTGATGGATGAATATGAATCTCATTTTGAATTCTTCACGGCTTGTCTTATTGATATGCCATGCCACGGCTCTGGTTATTGCTAAATCTACAACACTCAAGTGTGGTTCCGCGTCCTCATGCTGTCCCTGTATTGATCATTTATTTTCTCTTGTTTTCTGCCAAGATCAACATCAATATCGCCTCCTAACACACCGACCTCAGACGGTGTGGTCTCCAGTCAGTTTGCGGAGATTTCATCAAATGGTATAATACATGAAGCTTATATTTAGTGCAAATCACCGCATGTAACAGATTTTTAAAGCAAGGTTGATCTCTGATATAGATTAAAAAAAACTTAATATCCCTTTCATTTCATTTCTTTGAGATATTTATCTTCTAATAAGTACACCATGCCTGACAAGGTTGAAAAAATGGCCAAATGCAGCTGAAAGTACACCGTGCTACTAAACAAGGCTCTTTAATGTAAGAGATGGAGTGGCATCTTGGAGTCGAGGATGCTGAGCTTGATGGAAGCTGTTGAGCTTGATGGAGGTTGTTTTTCATCACTGATTCATGTGGCTCTCAGCTTGCCTGCCACTGATGCAGCGAACAGTCTCCCTCCTCTACCTATACGTCTCCTACATCATTTCTGCGTATGGCTGATGGTGCTTGCTTTGCTGTGAACTCTGGCATTACCTTCAATTTCACACCACAGAGCACAGAGCTCCAGCCCAAACAAGTGAACCCAACAGGCATAGTAGCTGGTGCTCTGATGGTTCTGACTGGGTTACTGTGTAAGAACTGGCAAAAATATAAGGATGTCAATACACCTCTGTGTCCGCCTCCACAGATACAAATGCCAGACACACCTTATTTTATAGTGTACTATAAGGTGTAACAAGCTGCACTTTATATCAAATTAAACAAAAGAGAAACGATATGATTTAGTTATACCGTACACTACAATAATAACATGTAACAAGATGTACTTTGTATCAAATTAGAACTAATATCTCCTTCATTGTATTTAGTATTAGACCCTTAATTGGACCCTTATTAGACTTTATTACGGGGCAGTTATAAGCAGTGGTGAACAAAGGACTCAGTCCCAGTAAAAGTATAGATCCTCCTGGTCAAATATTACTCAACTAAAAGTGGAAGTTGCTCAGTCAAAATTTTACTTGAGTTAAAGTAATAGAGTACTTCCTTTTAAAAATACTTAAGTATTCAAAAGTACAAATTACAAAGTACATTTTCTAATATCAGCACATTGCTGTATTGTTTTCACGATGCATTTACAGAAGCTTGTAACTCTCTGAATCCACCTAATGATGCACTGACTTGCTTATAGAACCAATCTACTACATAAAGTCTATAGAAACTCCTATAAAAACTTCAGCATAGAAATGAAATCAAAAGCAAGAAGGACGGTTTGATGTAAAATCACTGAATGAAATTAGACTGAAGCCAACTGTAAGGAGTTCTCCAAGTCTGTTAAATAACTGAGATTTCTTTCTGTCTTCAGGAGCAGTATATACATGAATTTTGTGGTATTTTTCACCCCAATAAAAACAATCCAACATTAAAAGCCGACCTGAAATTATTTCTTTTTTTCTAATTATAATAACGTCTTGAGATTTAATTTTGTCTTTCTCCTGCTGACACCATTGCCAATTTTTGTTTGAATGAAAGAGAGAGAGCTTGCTTGTTCTTGTTACAGAGCGCCTGGATGACATAGTTCTGCTTTTACATCAATGCCAGCTGATTGGTTTCCTTCTGCGAGGAACACAGCATGTGGACAACTGCATTTTAGCAAGAAAAAACAAGTGACAATGACCTTCTTAGAAATGTAGTGGAGTCAAAAATACAATATTTATCTTTGAAATGTAGTGGAATGAAAGTCAAAAGTTTCCAAAGAAACCAAATACTAAAGTAAAGTACTTTAGTAAAGTACAGATACTTAAAAAAATGTACTTAAGTACAGTACTCAAGTAAATGTATTTTGTTCCTGTCTTGTGAGTGTCATATTGGTCATATTATAACAGATCTGTACTGCAAACTAAAGTGTATCAGTTCCTTCTGTCAGACCCTTATTAAACTTTCTTCGAGGGTATTTAGCGACACATCACAACAGAACTGTACTGTAAACTAAAATTAAATCACATATCTGCAACTTTGGACATTCCTTCATCTTCACTTTGTAATTTTGAGAAATACTGTGTCACAATGATCAATAAAAAGAGTTTTAAAAATGTATCTGAAATACACAAAAAATAAGATAGAAGATAATGGATTTCTTAGGTTTTCACTTCACTTAATAATCAATATGTACCCAGTGGTAGTTATTTCAGTAAATCATTATAGACAGGTCTGTATCACCTCTGCACATCTGAACACTGTGTTTTTATTTATTTATTTATTTCAAAGCTGTTAAAGCTCTGACAGACTGTGCGGGGATTATAAGTGAAGTGCAGTTTTCAAGTCCTGTCACGAATGCTTCAGTGAATTGAGTTCTGGACCCCAGCTTGGCCACTCCAGGACATTGTTGTTTTGAAGCAATTGTAGCTTTGGCTTTATGTATATCATGGTCGGTGTCTTCCTGGAAAATAAATCTTGCCCAAGTTGCAGGTCTCCTGTTTTGTTTGTTTATCGCAGTCATTTTACCCTTCATGAGGCTTCCGCTAAACATTGCATTTATATTCAAATGATGCCTTTTATTTTCAGCTTCATTTCTGTGTCCCACAGCCTTTCTGGAAAACATCCCAATGTCATGTGCCGTTAATTGAATGGTGGCTTTGTCTTTTGTCACTTTGACAGACTAGTGAAGCAACAGTTGTCTGCACACTGTCACCTTCATAATTGCCAGGGTAGACCTTTATGTAGTTTACTTCATTACCATCTTTCTCTCATGAAAAATGCATTTTTGCACTGAATAAGAATTTTAATGCCTCTTCTCTTAGGATTAGATCTCTTTTTTGCCAGTATGGACAGGAGGAGTGATTATAGCAAATTATTAGTTGAATTGCCAAAAGTTTAATTTAAATGTCGTTGCTCTGGCAATGTGATCATGTTTACTTCCTATGTACATATGGGCATGTATACTCAGCCAAAGTATAAATACATTTTATTTTTGCTCCCATTTTTCATGAGTGAAAATGAAAGATTATTTCTCTCAAATTTTGTTCCTAATTTGTTCGAACGTGTGTCGATGAGCATTTCACACAATAAAAGGCCACTCCAAAACGTGCAGTTTGAGCTTACAAAAAAAGAAAACAACAAAAAAAACACATTTATCAGGCAGTGAACAATGGATGTTTCACAAAGCGTAGACTGCCTCTGATTGGCTAGTACTCACTGCCTTCGTTGGTTGGGTTTGTTAGGATTAGGCATGAAGGGGAGGATTTTATTTGGTTAATTTAATGGTCTGCACAAGTGACAGGTGCTGCTCCACAACACGCTCAGCAGTACGGTTAAAGGAAAACAGCCGGCAGGGCCAGAATATTTTCACATCGTACGCGGTTAATTAAGGATTTATTTCAACCAAACCAGAGCTGATGATCGTTACAACAGTGGAACAACTGGACAAGATGATTTTTGTGTCTGTGTGAATGAAGTGGGTTTTACGGAATTAAAATGGCAAATAAAGCTCATCTTAGTTCAGTAAAAGAGAAAACCTTTAATTCAGAAGGTTTTCAATTGTATTTTTCTGTTTAATATGGAAAACAGGTTTGTTTTTTTCAAGGCAGTGGCAGCTGATTTGACGTGAAACTTCAATTCTGAGCCATTGCTACTTCAATTCTGACACCCAGCAGCACAGCAACATGACATTTGATTATGTTTGATTATGTCTGCCTGCAGGTTTTCCTTTGTTTTGCCTCTAGCTAACACTGTGCCGTAATCATGACACTGGAACTAAAAGGGTCTATATGGTACACCTGCCAGGTGGATGGATTATCTTGACAAAGGAGAATTGCTCACTAACACAAATTTTAACAAATTTGTGAGCAAAATTTGAGAGAAATAAACCTCTTGTGTGGGTAGGAGTCTTAGATCTTTTTCTTCAACTCGTAAAAGGAGGAGCAAAAACACGCAAAAACGTAAACTTGCTCTTTAACGCTTTATATTCTGCAAGAAAAATGTTAACCAGATTTATCAAGTAAGGATAAGTTACATCACAGGCACATGCTCTGTGCCAGCCTTAAACCAGTCAGCGCACAAGAAATAAAATAGAAATCCCAAGCCACCTGCATGTGCGTTATTATGCAACCAAAGGAGGACACGGTGGGGAGACACCGCTCTTTACAGGACTTCTGGCACACACGTTGACACCAGCATTATCTACTAACAGAGGTATACAACCTCTCCATGCAGCAGCCTGAGGCACTCCATCCATTTTTCTAAAAAAAAGCGTTAGCAGACAAGTGCTCAGCATGTACTACCATGCCCACCTGTTGGCCCCGTCGCAGACTAGCGGCTTGATTCCTTGCCAGCTCATGCATTAGACATTTATTCATCATGGCGGTTGTCTTTGTTCCAGCTGAGGAGTATTTGTCAGCCTTGTTTGAGTCTGAAAAGCACTCCTTAAATACAGGGTCGGCGATCTGAGGCAGTTAATGGACTGCTGTGTTGCACCGTGATAATAGCCATTCAAACCTCAGCTCTGTGAGTCTGTGTTCAAAAGAAAAACAATGGAAAGAGCTCGATTAGCTCAGATAGACTGATCACCTGTTAACCTAACTGGCTCATATTGGGATCTAGAAGGTACGTATGTAAGATTATTATTGCCTTTTTTGTCAGGTGTCCATGAGATGAAGTTCATAGATACTAGATGAACAGGGCTAGCAACACATGCTACACTGATCACCCCTCGTTTCCCTGTTTCTGAAGACATGCACATGTTCACTTGGACGTGCTCACAAGAATCTTTCATTTTGTGATGTGGGACTATAACATTGCTGTGCTCTCTGCTATAATACATGAACACTTCTCCAGCCACTAGGAGTTGAATTTATAAACTGACCCTGCGCTCTTTTTTTACGGTGGCTTCTCCCGTTTTTTAGCAAAGATGAGGAACAAGGTGCCACTTTACAACCAAACTACCCATGTAAATTATTTCTAAATGGTTTATAATCAGGTAAACACTTTCTGAATCATTACTAAGCTGTTAATAGATAAAAAGGGAAATGGTGACCTGTTGAAAATGTCAGTTGAAAATGTTGGTAACTCATTAGTTAGATTAATTATTAATAGTAAGCAGTAGCTGGATCTTGCCAAATAATGAGCCCACATCATGGTATGAAAACATGTTATAACTTGTTTATTAATGCTTTATAAAGTGTTTACAACCTAATTAATGACAACAGGCACATTTTTTTCTGTTTAAATGTTCTTTCCCTTAATTATTCAACAGCTGCCACTGCACCTCAGATAGCTGTGACTAAGAGAGGTGAGGCTTAGGAAATTGTCAGTTACCTTGTCGTGGATTTGTGCGGAATTTCCCTTTCATGATCCCAGCCGAGGATCCAAATCTGCAATCCATCATTCAGACAGATTTCCACCTGTCCCGCAATTTTCAGGGCCAATCACGACCGCTTATTCAAAATAGGGCGGGCTTGATACAGTGACTGACAGAGGAGCGCCGCCAGTCAAGTTTTGAAAAGTCACGTTTCGAGCACAATGTACCAGGCTCCCGAAACTCAGATCATCGTTGCTCTGATTGGTTGTAGGTCTATTCAATTGCCCTGCACCCATTCTTTTTATATGAATCTCATGTCTATGTCAGCATTGACCCTGCAAGGTTCAGGACAAATTAAAACAACGGTTGGTGTCTTAAGCCTTTTTCAACCTATGAAATGACAGTTTTTTATTAAGAAATGTCAATATCAACACCAGCACTGATGTGCTTTATCACAGTGCAGTAATATAACTCAGTTTATAGCTTTAATAAAACAAAAAACTTCTTTAACCTAGTAGTTCAGGTACAATGTCCAGCAGCTTGCTGGTAGTTCAACTACATTCATGATTCAAGTACTGAAATTACATTGCCCATTTTTCTCTAATTAACTACTGAAACAAGAAACAAAATAAAGTGGTTAGAACTACTTTTTCTCAACAGCTTATGACAAAACTAGATGTCTCCCTTGAGTGGCTTTGCTGTAGTTCAACTTCTTCCACTGTGAAGTAATTGGCAGCTTACAAATTTTAAAGCAGCTTCCCCAACATTTCCCCACAGCTCAGTGCAACTACAACCCTCATCTGGCCTTAATAGTGGCTCTGATGAATGGACACATCCCTCAGGCCCGGCAGATAATAAGGACCCAGACCTATTCCTGGGACTAGCAGCCATCATGAGCTCACAGCCCTGTTTCATTTTAATTAAGATGAGGTCAGTAGCATGAATAATACAGTGCTTTATTCATTTTTACACTCTCTTTAAAAGTTTCATGAGAAACTCATGCGCAATATTAAAACCTCTCAGCTAAACATCTGGACCACAGAAGCTTTGGTGTTTTTATTCTCTCTCTTCTTGGCTGCGTGCATCTAGTATAAATAATCCAATCCGATCATCCAGTGTGTTAAATATACATTATTATATAGAGTAATGCTACTGAAATCTCAATCTCACTGAATCTCAAACACATCACTTTGATCATTTATAACATGCTAATTAATGTGTCCTAGAGATGACATACAAACACTGATCAACATGTGCGTGACACGTGTTTGTTCTGTTTATTGACTGACAATGCAGGGCACATAAAGACAAGAAAAATTAGTTCAGCATAAATGGGAGCAAGGTTACACACCATAACACTACAAGCTATTATTATTTCCATTAAGATGCCATTCACACGCACAGACGACCCCCTCATGTTTAACACTGTGGTGTTTTAAACAACTTGAAACTTGAAACATTTGCACGCAAGCACAAAATAAAAAAAATAAATATACACAAACACATGGAAGCATTTATGTAAATGAACATCCTGAGCGACATCCGATGCAGATGACTTCAATGTTTTGAAAATGTGACAATACCTTCTGGTTCATATGTCCTGTCAGAGGTTATTCCATTAAATGTGAAGAACCACTCAGGGATCTTCTCAATCGAGAGAAGAGGAAAGAGAATAACAAGCAGGTCGAGTAATTTGATGGTCAGTTGACTGATTAACAGGATATATGTGGAATAAATGAAATAATTTACTTTATGTATTTTCAACACAGGTGTCTATAATTTAGAAATGAGTGGAAGTTCCTAACCCTGACAGCAGAATCACCATTTACCTCCACACTAATGATCAACATTATGTTTTTTTGATGTATGAGAGGAACGAAAAAAGTGCCATATGTTTTGAATTGAAAAGCAATTTATGCAATCTGTGTAAGTGGCCTCTTATATGAGGAGCAATTCCATGCATTCAAAACACTGAAGCTCTCAAGAGGAACCATTTGCAATTTGAACATGTTTCCATGCTCTATGCATGAATCTTTGACCACATAATTATGAGGCATATTTAAAATGTGTATTTTCAAGAATTACTGGTGAAAACAAACATTTTACTGCATAACATTTGTCTAAAGACCTGTCATTTAATTTGAGAGTGAGAGCAGGTTCAGATTATATTTAGCTGTTTGTACCATGACAAGAAAACTCTATTTATTCTAATTGTTTGGGTCTTCAGAATAAGCCAGGGGTTACTTCATCCTTTTATCCTTATTAAATAAAACAAAACCATACAGTATAAAGAAGAGTGTGGAAAGCTACTCCTCACTCACAAATGGCATGTCAATTTTTGAGATCTGTTTTTTCTAAAGCATGTGTAATTTCGAATGAGGTAAAAGCAAGTTCTTGTGTCCTACTATCAGGACAAAAAACAAAATATGGAAGAAAGCCTCTTAATACAATGTTATTTGCAGCTGTGCATATTCCAATTAATGTAATGATTTTTTTAGTCAGGAGTGTAAAGTCATGACCCACCCTACTCTGTCTCTGATTGGCTTACCCTGATATTCTCACCCCAACCCAAACCAATCACTCATCATGCCTACACCTCACTAACTCAACCAACAAAGACAACGAGTACGGGCCTATCAGAGGCAGAGTAGGACAGGTCATGACTTTGCTGTACAAAGACAGTAGCCATAGTTCACTGTCTCATAAATGTCTTTTTTCAAGATCAAAAAACAGCATGCCCATTCAAAAGCAGTGAGCACTGGAAGGTGGACAAACAAACTGATACAAAAGTACGAAATTAAGTCTGCTATAAGAAACTGCTCCTTATACATATTTTAATAGTATCACCACATGTGACATTTCGGGCCCCAGCCCTTCAATGACAAGACATGAACAACATGAAGACAGATCATGTGATCACACATCATTGTTTGTGGATATACACAGTAAGGACACAATACAGTACAAGAATAACGCAAAAATACTAATAAGTTTGCAATCATATTAAGCTCAATAATACGCTGAAAATAAAGCCGGTAAAAGGCCTGCTGTGTCTAGAGCATCACCTTGACCATCAGAGCATCAGGTAAAAAGCTCAAGGTGAAAATTTTATAGAGGCGCCTCTATTACTATAAAAACTAGTGATACTTGATGAAAAATATCACAGCGATGTACCAAACAAGTCTAGAATAAAATAGCATGACTTCATTTAGTACTTTTTTCAAGATCAAACTGCACATTTTACAGCGACCTTTTATTGTGATCATGCCAAGGCTCGTCTCACGACTCCAGATCAGAAATCACATCACATCATACAGGTCATCTGGGGCCAGTATTTCAAAGTTTTGAATCTAGATCAGAATTAAAAACTGACCTTGTGGGTTTTGTCCTGGTTTTTCAAAGAATTTTCAGATAGGATACTGATTCAGATACCACAAGATCAGGATTACACATTTCTAGATTTGCAGTCTTTGGATCGACCTCTATCTGTAATCTGTCATTAACACAGACATGAATATGTTGGAAGGTGTATTATTATTATTATTATTATTATTATTATTATTATTATTATTATTATTATTATTATTATTATTATTAATTAAATGTTTTGCTGGATAAAAAGTAAATAAATAAATAAAAACTGCTTATTTCAGCATATTATTATCTTTATTGATCAAAAGACCTTCAGTAAAATAGTGGCTCACAGAGTTGCTGAGCTGCCAGTGGTAGGTCAGAGTCTACTTGGGGCTTCCCATCCACCCCCCACCCACCCTCCTCAGTGCCAGGAACACGACCCCTGCATATCACCACCCCAATATGAAGGGCTGCACAAAAGACTTTGGATTAGTTCTGCAGTTCAGGGTTTATTTTTAACTCTCTAATTGCAACAAGAGCTGGGAGAGTGTTTAGAGGCTGTGTTGTGAGTCTAGTCTAAGGCCGACCTGTGCAGCAATCACGCTGTGTAATCAGTATTTCTAAATGCCACACCTGTCAAGTGGATGGATTAGCTTGGCAAAGAAGAAGTGTTCAATAACACAGATTTTAATGTACAAAATATGAGACAAATAAACCTTTTTGTGTGCATAGAAGTCTTAGATTCTTTTTACTTAAACTCATAAAAATGGGAGCAAAAATAAAAGGTGCATTTATAAGTGAACAAAATGTTGGAGCTGTATAGCTTACTAATTCTAATACCCAGGCCTTAACTGGAATATGCTACATTAAGATTAAGGCCTGATTCAGAATATACAAACGTAATATATTGTTTAAATGACCCGTACCAAAATCGTCACATTCAGAATAATAGCAGGAAATATGTAAATGTATTCAATGATCCAGCGAGCTGATGGATTGCAGGTGTGTTGGCTGAGAGAGAGGTGACGAGCTGATTTATAGCAGGTGAACAGGGGTGCAGGAGATTGAGCAACACACACACACACACACGCACACAAACAAAGAGAGACCGACAGGGGACACGGAAAGAGAGGCCAAACACAGAAAAACATGAGGGAACTCCGTGGACGCTGTGGCCGTGGCTGTGACAAAAGCACTGTCATTATTGAGTGACACTGAGAAGATAGCTATTTTAGGTCTTCCTTTCAAACGTGTGTGAACGATGAAAATCAAAATGTGATATTTTATACAGAAGTGTGTAGGTCCCATCTAAATGTAAATTTGTCAGAACCTTTTTCCTGTACTTCCTCCTGCCTACTGAGATATCCAATTTGTACCACATATGCACAAAATATCATCTAAATCAATATTCTTTTCTTGAAAACATTTATTTTTTTTATGATTCATCTTATTAAATATGAATATTTTACAAATGTTGAGACTGTATAGTGCATGATGAATGACCTGGCAGCTGCCTCTCACCCCCTCTCTGACCATTTCACAGCTGGAGATGCTGCATTGATGGCTGCTGGTCATTCTATTAGCATTAAAGGTCAGAGTTGAGTCTCAGCTGGCTGTCAGAGAAAAGACAAGGCACTCTGTGGTGCATTTGTCTGAGCAGCTCCGTGAAAGCAGGAATGTAATATTAAGATCTTCCATGCAGTTCAACTCCTGGTACACGACTTTCATTTTAAATAGTAAAGATTAAAATATTCAAGGTTTTACCCTTTCATTTCTGAAAGAATCGCCATATGACAAGTTTTGCTCGTGTTTCTCACATAGCCTGAATTATAATACGCTACAGCTAATGAGACATCTGTAAATCCCTGGGACAAAACACAGCAATTGTCCCTGAAATATTTGCCCATCACCTCAGCCAGGCGGCATGCTGCAAAGAAAAACAAGATAAACTGCAGACAAACAAAAGTCTGAGAGTCAAGAGTTCAGACGCGTATTTCAGCTTTAAATCCAAAGCGTTATTTCTCTCAACAGGACAGAGGTATTAGGAAGAAAAAAAACAGTCGCATGAAAAGTCACGACGGTTTATTTAGCAGCACCTCAGAGACCATCACTCCTCAAGGGGTTCACAGAAAAAGTCTGAAAAATGTAAACATGTTGCAATATTTACCACTGAGTATCTTTCTGCATATCAGAAGACACAAAAACAGACCCATCTGTTGCGTGATCACTGGCTACTTCAACCAACAACTAACAGATATCTGTCACTATTATACATATGATCATATATACAGATGTAAAATAGACTGAAGAACTACATTCAAAGGGCATTTTACATATTTACAGGAAAATCCACATTTACATTTGAGTGAAACACTTTCAAATCACACAGTACACAGATGATTTGCAGAAAAATTCACAAGATCAGCTGTCACAAATCCTTCTTTGACAAAACGATTACATGCATAATATAAGTAAAATATTGAATTCAAATATTCACGATTCTCAGTATTTCAAATTTGCTTCTTTCTCGCAAAACACTTTTCACGTTGTGCTGGTGCTCCCTAATAACATTGGTCAAGTCATAAAATTTGTCAGCTGTGAAGAGTCTCATTTTCTGCCGCCATTAGTTTAGTCGAAACAAATACAAGGATGTTGTCGCCTGTCGGAGAACCCAGTAGATTTATGACTTCACAGTGCTGGTACCCACTGCAGGGTCTAAAGAGAGGTCAAAACAATGTTTAACATGAATACTGGGAATGCTCACCCATTTGTCACATTTCGCTGTGTATCGATGACTTTAAAACTACAGCTACTCTTGCAGCTCAACACAAGTGTATTGCTGCCAATGCCAAAGACAAAAAACTGATCAGTATCATGTTGAAAAATGTTTTGATATTTTCAAGATATTTTCATGGTTTTGCATCACACAAACTTGTAACATCATAATGTGAAACTTTTCTTAAATGTTTCAAGTTGTGACGCAATAACTTAGATTGTTATAATACGGCATTATCCTTGTAACGACGTGCCCACCCCAACTTCTAAAAGTCATTAAGTTATCTCCTTTAATTAATTACTTCAAAATAAATTATGTTATTGAAAATACATATTTAGAGTAGCCGACTCCACTGTTGAAATAATTCACACACAAACACAACACTTTTTGGAGGTTTTGTTTATTCCTCCCTCCCCCTATCTGTCCAGCTACTTGGTTTGAACCACATTCATCACTTTCATCAGTGATGTAAGGAGCGCTGTAGTGCCGGGCCAGTCAATATGTGTACACCTGTGGCAAACATTTCATCACAGGTAAGTTAATCATGTTGTTGAGTAAACAACATGTGTGCCAATTGTTCCTACAGGTCGAAGTGAATCAGAAAAGAGTCTTATTGATTGTGCAAATTAAGATTTTACTGTGTGAAAACATGGCTCTAGCATTAAACATCTGCTTTTACAATGGAGTCTGCCCACTTGAAAGACCGCTGGGAGCAGAGGGCTTTTTAACATTAATAATTCACATAAATTAAACAGCATTAAGTGAGAGGTGGAGATAAAACTGAACCATTTTCTACTTCTTTCAGTTCGTAGTAAAAGTTCTTGTAATAAGCACAAACTGCAATCAAAATAAAGACAGCAGCTCTGCTCTGCTTCACATGGAAAGTTTCATGTTATAACAAGATATATCGTATAACAGTATATTGTTATAACCAGAAAAGTTTTTATGTTGTAATAACGTGAAAAAAAAAACATCTTGTAATAAAAATAAACTTTTCATGTTATAATTCGATACCGTTGTTTTTTTTTTTTTCAAGCTGTACTTTGGCCAAATGGTGCTTTGAGGTAAATGCTAATGTCAGCTAGTTAACCTTCTCGAAAATGAACATGCTGATGTTTAGCAGGTATAATATTTACCATGTTCACCATGCTAGTTTATTCTGTCAGCATACTAATTAACTTATTTTTTTTAATTAACACTTAATATACTTAACACACTTAATACAAAACCAAATTCAAATTAAAAATTTGACCCAATGATTATGCTAGGGGAAGAGTTGAGGGATCACCACAGCTACAATTCATCCTGTCGGGACCACAAATGTCCGAACCAAATTTCATGGCAGTCCATTCTGGAGTTGTCAAGAAATGTCCCTCAAAATGACAAACATTAATCTCATGAGAGGATCACCAAAGTCAGTAGACTTCATTCTGTGGGAACCATGAATTTTGTGCCGATCCATCAAGTCATCTTTGAGATTTTTCACTGGAAAAGTGGTATTTTTGACTTGCTGGTCATGCCAAAGGGGAAAGTCAGGAGATCATCAGAGTAAGTAGGATTGAACTTGTGGGGACCATGAATGTTTGTACAACATACTGTGTCATGGAAGTTCACATGGATCAACTGATCAACAGGCTGCCATCTCTAGAACCACTTGCATGGCTGAAAAGAACTATAACAATCTCTCAGTATTTGAAAAGTATGTGTTATATAACAGCGAATTTATAGTAACTATACAATACTTAATGTACACTGTAATATCCCTGTAAAAACATATGGCACGTCTGGTCCTCCATAGTGGGTTTGCACTTGAAAGAATCTCATAGATTGTTCTGTGGTTTCACAACAATATCCTGTTACTATAGGGAGTTGTAGTTCCGCTGTGATGTTTGCCCTCAGTTATTGGAGGATTTCAGTAAATCTTGAGCCTGAGATGAGAAAAGCCTCCGAGGCGTCTGTACATTTATCTGCAGTCCGACAGGCTCTTGAGGCTGATGTACAGGGAGCTGACCATGGTGGCCTCCTCCTGCATGGACTCCTTCAGATCGGGCTGACCCACACACACCAGCGCCACCAGTCTCTTGGGCAGCTTTCCACTGAACAGCAGGTAGATGCAGGGGTTCGCACAGCTGTTCAGACTGGCCAGCAGCATCAAGATGGTGAAGGTTGCAGCTGGAAACAGGAAGGAGAAAATGAAAATGTGTCTTTAATTGTTATACTTTGATCAGTTTTACTAGCAAGGACCAATTTCTAGTTACAAATAAATTCTAATTTTGGAATGCCATCACTTTAACTCAGTTTGTCCTGATTTTCATCGCTAGGAATAAGGGGCAACTAAGTGAGAAAAGATGTCAACCAGACAACAGATGGTGAAGCACCTACTGCAATGCTGCCACATGTGACCAGCAGAGATAGTAAAGTTTTGAATAAAGTTTTTTTTTGTATCACATCATGATTTACAGATGAGCTCTGCTCAAGATCGAGTTGTCTGGGTGTATGAGCAGGAGCTTGAAAGTGTTGCTCTGACCCTGATTACTGCTGCACAGACTCTTTCACCAGCACAAGATGGCAGCACTCGTATCTGGGATATTTTGGTTTCATTGTTGTTCAGTGGAAGGACACAGAGAGGCGTCATCCAAACTAAATAAACTAGGTTTTTAAAAAAATTGTGAATCACTGCAATCACAAGAGGTCCAGAATCTCTCTCTCTCTCTCTCTCTCTCTCTCTCTCTCTCTCTCTCACTCACTCACTCACACACTCACACACACACATATGATCCATCGCATGATCTCCTTTAGGCTCAAGCCTGATAGAGATAATAAGTCTAAGGGTGTCTCAATGTATTTCACAATTTCTATCAAAGTAAGTGAGTTTAAGTGGAGACACCTTTTACTGTTTTTTATTATTAATACTATCATCCTTCTTCTTCGTCTCACTATTATTATTATTATATGAATATGTTGAAAATGCAGGTTTATTATTTATTACTGTCTTTTCAGATGAAGATGTTATCCTACTGAAACAAAAAAGGAATTAAATCTGGATTCAAGGATTAGGTCAATAAAATGATTTGACAGTGCAGTATTGTATATAAATTACTATGGATACAATACAAAATATATTTTTTAAAAACATATTTTATTTTTTATAGTTATTATATTCTTATGTTAAGAGTATTTATTGCTGTGAGATTTTAAACCGTGTTTTCTTACTGTGAGTGGGCGCCTCGACGTCCCAGACAGACCAGAGCTGCACGGTGAAGAAAGGCGTCCAGCAGACGATGTAGGCGAGCACGATGACCACGGTCATCTTCACTGTCTTCACCCTCGCCTTGGACACCCCCGCCACGCTGCTGGCCCTGGAGGACAACGGCGGCTTACTGACCACCTCTCCGCCGTGCTGCGTCTTCATGTGGAAGTTGAAGTGCACTGTGCGGCAGATGCGCACCTGGCACACGATCACCGTGAGGACAGGCAGGACAAAGATCACCAGAGTGGTCCAGGTCACGTAGGCTCTCGGTCCCCACGGCTTGATGAACTGCGCCCAGCAGTCGTACACTCCGGGAGCGACCTCGACACGAGAGAAGATGAAGATCTGCGGGACGCTGAAGAGGAGAGAGACGCACCAGGCGGCGCACACCGGACCGTTCCAGCGCGCCCTGCGCTTCTGGAAGGTCACCATGGGCTTGCAGATGGCTTGATATCGGTCTATCGTCATCACTACGATCATATAAGTGGAAGCGAACATCCCGACCACCTGCAGGTACTTCACCGCGCGACACAACGCATCTGGGCCCACGAATCTGTCCGTGATGTCCCACATGAGCTGCGGACAAACTTGGAAGAATGTGACCACTAGATCGGCGACGCACAGGTGGAAAACGAAGACGCGCATCCTGGAGAGCTGCTTCCTCCGCCTCCACAGCACCAACAAGACCCCGAAGTTTAGGATCCCTGCAGTGATGAAGATGATGGACAGAAGAGCTATCTCCACCTGAGCCAGGCGCTCATCCCGCGGCTCATCTCCAGGCGGAGCGCTCTCCAAAGTGATGTTACTGATATTTACACCGAACCAAGACATGCTTTCACCCCATACACAACACTGTTACATCACCATTCCAAGTGGATCCAGCTGAGGTGGAGACATTTAAAAAACACAAAAATGTAAACAGGCAGCGTGAAAGACTTTTAAGGTTAATGTTTGTGTATGAGTTTCCAGTAAGCAACAAGTGTTGACTGTCCACTGAGGCGTCAGTAAATGAGAGGGAGAGGGGCTTTATATCTCCTCATCTCTGCAGGAGGGAGGAGCAATCTCACTCCTGCACAGAAAACATTTCTCACACTGCCAAACACATGCAAGTAGCATGAATTATACCTTTGTATTTTGCAGTGCACTTAAATAATCACCATGTGAGTCTTTCAATAAAAAGTAAAACCTTTTTATAGGGTATTTTCTGTACAGAAAACATTGCAAGGAAATAAGACATAACTGCAGAGAAAACCAAAACCACAAGTCTGCTTTCCAATATGGTTTTACCAATGAAAATAACTATTTCACTTTACAGATGATAGTTCACTATCATGCTTTCATATTTTCATCTTCCCAGTGAGCACCAACCAGGATTTCAAATGTTGATTTCTTAGCTGTTTCTTCTGCCACTCTCGAGTTGTTCCCTGTGGCTTAGACATAAAATTAAATAGTGATGAATAATGTTTTCTTTGTTTAAACATCTAAATTTTGACTTATTCTTGTAGGCCTGCAGTGATTTACGTTCTCCAATTGTAAAAATGAGAAGCCTAAACGTGAAATGAAACAAAATGTTTTAATTTTTTTTTTCCAACTTAAATTTTACATCACAGCCTACATGTACAGTTTACTAGTAGCTAATCTTTAGTCTGATGCTAAATCCATACACAAAAACAAAAAAAGTCTCTCAAAAATAGAGACTTTAATGGTGGCTGTTCCAGACAGATTCTTTTGTGGCCAAAAACATCTCTTAACATCATAATGGGAGAAGTGCTTAATGGAAGATGAGAAAATGCATTTACTACTGTAGCCTAACGTGCATGTGAAAGCACTTAGGCATATTGCTTTCAAACTTTGATGAAATTCGGTGTTCACTCAACACTGCTTATACTTTCAGTTTTCTGGCTTTAAAAAAATTCGTATGTGGTTTCTCAGTGAGGCTCAAAATTGATGATAGCCCATGATTTGCACATTGTAGACAATGAAAAATGCCATAATTGAAAATCCTGGTGAAATATGGTCTAAATGTGACTATTCAATTGAAAAACTATTACCTTTGAACCAATTCTTAACATCTTTTCACTGGGAAAATGCTCACTGGGTTTCCACATCACACCAATCTTATTAGTCACACAACATAAATAATATCAGTGGGTTAACCAAGGAATTTGCATCAACAGAACTCTGTATCTACACAGGTGGTGATTTCAGCTGCAATTTTCTAGCACACATTTTCCCGTATGGTGGCAGCTGTGATGCTGAGATCATCTTGAGTGTTATCTCTTCAGATTTACACGACGAAGCAGGTGAACAGAAGAGGCCCTCGGGTAATTTAGAATGAAATTGCATTCATGTATTTGCCAGTTCTTGTAAATGTCCTTTCTCAGAAATATGCATCAGTGTGCTCAATTAACAACTGTGAGCTACACATGCCACGTGTCCAGATAAATAAATGTCTGACAAACGCCTCTGATTTCTGCTCATTCAAGGCTTTACGTAACTGAGGAGCTCATCTTTGTCCATCTGATAGCGGCTTTTCTTCCAGATGTCGCGTAGCTTCTGTAAGGTGGCACCTATCTCTTTGCCCGACGTGATGCCCAGCCTCCTCAGATCGTGACCGCTGACGGGGAAGCGAGGGATGGACCATCTGCAGAGCTCTGCCAACAGCTTCCCCTCACCCTGATACTTCAGCAGCTCGCACAGTTTACTCTGGGTATCCAGCTCCCGACTCTGCAAAAATACACACAATGTGTGTGAATTTAAGCCCCTGAAAACTTGGTTTCGTATTTTGAAGGGATACTGATAGAAGGATTTTTTGAAGTGGGGTTGTATGAGATACTTATCCATACTCAATGTATTACCTACAGTAGATGGTGATCAGCATTACCCTGGTTTGAAGTAGCAGCACAAGTGGAAAGCTAACTGCAGTACTATGGACAGGGTCTGCAGCAAAATGTATTTTAGGCACATAAAAAAAATCATTATCAGCTTAATATTTAGAATATTTTCACACTTTAAAACCCACTTTGCCATCAGACAGTCTTTTCCAACCGGAAATCTCAGCTATATAAGCCAAATGTCACTTAACCAGACTCCGTAGAAAAAAAAATTGCCAATTTACTTTGCAGAAAACAGAAGCTGCTGGTCTACTGCTGCCTTGATTGCTTAGTTAGTTTGTGTTATTGTGTGACTTGGGTAAATCTGAGATAACCCTTGACAACACAGAAGTCACACAATAACACAAAGAAACTAACCAATCGAGACAGTGGCAGACAAACAACTCTGGTGCTCTGTGAGGGGAAATTACCACTTCTGTCGATGGAGTCTGGTTACCTTGGAGAGAGTGATATTTGGCTTGTTTAAGAGTGGTTTCTGACGGCAAGCGAAAGTGGCGAAAAATATTCCAAATATAACATACACTTAAACTGATGACATTTTCTGAGCTGCTGACCCTGTCCATTGTTTAACTGACTAACACTGACTCATACAACCCCACTTCACATAACCCAAACTGTACCATTACATATTCTATAACATTAAATATTCATGGATAAATAAGCAACAATAAAAGGTAAACTTACAAAAAAATTATTAAGGTATTATTTATTTATAGTTGAAAATTTAAAAACCCATTTATCTGCTTCATCCGGGCTGTGTGGGTGTGGTTTGATCAGACTTGATTTGATAGCGGCTTGGCAGCAAAATTAAAAAACCCCACAACTCTCATCACATTTTGATTACGATCTTCATAAATCCTGACTTTTTTTTCATCAACATTTTTCCTGTCTCACTTCAAACCAGCAAGAAGAGAAGAAACAGGTCCTTTCTGTTCATGAGTGAGACAAACAGTTTCCAAGGACTCTGAAGTATTTGTAGTTGTTCTGCAGTCAAGTGTCATTTTCTTTTATTTCTTCTGTAATTCTCTCAACCTGCCTTATCTACTTCTGCTTCATTTAGTGATAGGATTGGGGTTCAAAAGGATTTTTATTGAAGTTAAATCCAGTGTTGAATGAGCTTATTACATCTGAATAACTTTGGAATCTCTTTTTCATATGGTGAGTTAAAATATTCATGGTAAGACTTTAACCGTTTAGAGGAAGGTACTAAACTAAGAACTAAAACATGAAAGATTGCCAAAAGAACTAAAACTGGCATTAGACTCATGTTTTGCCAAACACATTACATTACATAATTAGCTATTTAGAGAAATGACCATCCAAATTGCTTGTAATTAATTACAAAAGAAAGCAGACACAAAGACACAATAAAGAGATTTGTTACACTCAGGCCTTAACAGATGTTGGAGCTAGATCCATTCTGATTAGCTCTAGTTAATGATTACAAGCATTTCCTAGAATGTATTTCATTAAGCCCCATTAATATGCATTGTAACGTGCTGCATTCAGGTGTGGGACATGGCTGCACGTGCATCTCTGTCCAGCAGGATCAGGTTGGTGAGTTAAAGATTAGTCGGTCTGTACCTACAGCTGATGATTTTTTCTGACTTATTTAAATTTTCTGGTGAAGATGTTTTTCTTCCAGATGCTTCTCATGGCTGACACGAAAAAAAAAATCACATTTTTGTGTTTTAAAAAGTTCATTAAAACGATTAATGATGAAAGATGATTTAATATTCAGCTTTAACTAATGAAATTTCACTGACGTCACTATGACAACAAAAACAAAGCACAGTTCAACAGTTCTGACTCTTCGCATGTTCAATTACTTTTTTTTAAATTTACAAAAAATTTGCCAAGATGATGTTTGCATGGCGCTTGTTTTTGTTTTGTCTGACTCACAGTGCAAAATATACTGTGTTCAGTTTACTATCCTAGAAAACTATGAAAACAAGCAAATATTCACATTTGAGGTGGAATGAGTGAAGTTTTGTCATGTTTGCTTCCAGTGTTGGAGGAACTACTTAGCTTAGCCACAGTGCAGAAATAGTAGAAAGTATAAAAGTTATGCGTTCCATATTTTAATCAAGTTAAAAAAAAAAAAAAAAGCACTGGCATGTTGCAGCTGGTAAATGCAGAGCCAATTTCAATTACTTCAGTTTTTACATCACTTCTTATTTGTTTATCAATGTGATTATTCAAAATAAAAAGTCCCCGCGACCCGGTTACAGAAAATGAATGAATGAAAAAATAACTAGTGGCTAAAGTTGTCAAATAAATGTAGAGTGGAGTAAAAAGTACAATGTTCACCTCTGACATGTAGTGGAGGAGTGGAAAGTAGCAAAACACACTCAAGTTAAGTACAAGTACCTTAAAATTGTATTCAAGTACAATACTTGAGTAAAAGCACTTTTACATGTAAATTTTCACAACAATCAATAATAATTCATCTTTATTTGAAATAGTTGCTGATTAATCTTCTAATGACTTACTAATCAATACATTTACTGATTGTTTCAGGTCTGATTCAAAGCATGTCTTAACTTCATCCAGGAGTCACTCAACATCTGGTTTTAGGCAGCTTTTAAACCGTGGTTAAGTGATTCAGAGTGAGTTTCTCACTGCAGTGCATGTGTCCGTCCTTTCAGCTCCAAAATAAGCTAATTAAACTTTGGCAATCACTGGCCGCTCACCGACACACAACACAATACGTGCTGATGAATAATCCTGCCTGCACTCTGAATAGTGGCTCAAACAAATGACCACATTGTTCCACTAAGTGTCCCCCTGTAAATCTTTCCTGTCCTTTTTTGACATGTGATTGTTTCTACAGACTAACTGGAGGAGGAGGATGAAACTTACGTCAATGATGAAGTCAGTGAAGGGTTTGAGGCTGTCCGGGTCATCCTGGCTCTTGCAGAGCTTCCGTCTGTGTTTGACCAGGAACAGAGCCAGGTTCTTCTCCTCCTTGGACACCTTAAGTCTTAAGTCCATCTTTTCCACCTCCTCTGGGCAGTGGAAAAGAGCTGCCAGGATGGTCATGGGTTTGGGAGAGTGATCCTTGGCGTTCTCCCACACTCGCTTCATCTCCTCAACATTGCCATCTGGAGGTAAACCTGAGGAGGAGCAAAGACAGGAAGGGAGAGCAGAACTGGATTTAACAACAGCAGAAACAAAGCAAGACAAAGAAAACAAAATACTAATACTGGGTACAGTACATTTGTTTAGCATGGTGATAACATGCCTACTAAACTAACCAGAGAAGAGTGAAATAATCAAGAGTCACTGAATCATCTCTGTCAAGTGGTGACTAATACCAGAGTTCACACTGCTACTGAAGTCAGGAGGCATTGAATCCACTCCATCTAAGTGATTATAATTGAATCTTTCCCCATTTAGAAACAGCTTCAGCTTGTCAGGTTCTTGAAAATGGTTGAACTTCGACACTATAATATAATACAATGACTTAAAAGCAGGGTACATGTGGTCTCAGACCACTTTCAAGAAAGATCTGAGGCATGAAAGATGTTGTAATAAGTGGGAACATTTATAGCTCAGTGGGTAACAAGGGCAAAATTGAATATTATAACAGTTATTTCAGCCAGCAGTGAGAGTCTCATCTGCATGAGTGGATTTATAACCTCAGAAAAACCTGATGGTAAAATCTTAATGCTCAAATCTGAGTCACAACAAATAAGAATAATAATAATCTCCATAATCACCTGGTCAATCAGTTTAGATGTTGTTATTCAGACTCAGGCTACAACTAGTTCAAGAACATTAGCAAATATCAGTTTTGACAGACAGTTCTGTATGTTCTTTTTATTCAGATTTTATTTTTTTGCTCAAAAGAGATTAAGTTTATGTCAGGTTGCCAGGGGGCTGGAGCCTATGTCAGTATCTCATGTATATGTTTTCATCACTGATGAATCTATGAAAAACGGTTAATAATAAAGAATTAAAGGGGCACGTCATAGATTTTACACAAAGTTGAGGTTATTTGTAACAAAGAATACTCGTCAGCCTCTGCAAACTGCTGTGAAATGTCTTGTTTTCTATAGCGCTGATATACTGTGAGTGATGCCAAAGCAGCACACTGTGTCATAAATTTCTGAAAGACTGGTCATAAAATGATCAAATCATAATCTAGTTGCTTTTTGTGAGTTGACATCTGTGTATATACATGTGTACTTGTATATACAGCTCTGGAAAAAGTTAAGAGACCACTGCAAAATGATCAGTTTCTCTGATTTTACTATTTATAGGTATGTGTTTGAGTAAAGTGAACATTTTTGTTTTATTGTATAAACTGCTGACAACATTACTCTCAAATCTGAAATTAAAATATTGCAATTTAGTGCATTTATTGTCAGAAAATGACAACTGGACAAAATAACAAAAAAGATGCAGTGTTTTCAAACCTTGAATAATGCAAAGAAAACACACTCATATTCATTTTTAAACAACACAACACTAATATTTTAACTAAGGAAGAGTTAAGGACTCATTATTGGTGGGATAATCTCAACCTTTAATCACAGCAGTGGTTTTTAGAATCTTCCTCATAAATAAAGATTTGGTTCAGGTGATCATCTAATTAGTGTCTCAATAAGTAGAATGAGGAGGTTTGTGTTGGAATCCAACAAACACTGGAATGGACTGACTGTCATACATGTAGAGATGCTGATTTAAGAAACATTTGGGAGAGTGGTCTCTTCATTTTTTCCAGAGGTGTATATATGTGTGTGTGTGTGTATATATATATATATATATATATATATATATATATATATATATATATGTATTCACACACACATTGTTTCTATACAGCTGTGGGACCAGTTACTTAATTCCTAACAGCCCCATTTTCCTTCCAAACCTTGTCTTTTTTGAGGATATCCTTATAAAAAGGGTAACTGCTGATTGGAGGGGAAACAGAAATGTTTAACCAAGGAACACAGGCTGGAGATGAAGCAAGTGTGTGAAACTCGGCAAAACCACAACCAGGGCGAGTGTTATTTCACACAAGCAACATGTCTCTTAGCCTGTTTGTCGACGCATGGAGCAGGTTATGGTTAGTTCCCCATCTTCAGTGAGAAAAACCCAATGATTGATGATGAATGCATTGCTTCTAGTAAGGAAGTGGTATAAAACATACATAAAACTGAATATAATCCCAACTTCTTTGAAATTGTGATTGCATAATATATGATGAGATATTGCATATATGTGATGAGAATCTTTTGTTTTTCTTGAAGTTTGTTCCACCGCCACCTCTTTATCGAGAGTGCGATTTCTATTACAGATATTGTGTTCTCCTGCCTTCTTTCTCACCTATGTACTGTGCCAAGTCCAGACTGTGGATCAGCTCCAGCAGATGAGCAGCATGGTTACCAACCACCATCTTCTTTACTTCAACCCAAATTCGCTCTCCTGATATGCCTGCCAGTCCACGGCCATTTTCCCTGATGGCGGAGAGTGTCTCGGGCTCGTGGTCATCAGGCTCCAAAGCCACTCTGCCATAGAACCTGGAGAGAATTTAAAGGTTTGGGGTCAAAACACTTCATGCTACACCAGGGGCTTCATGCAAGAACCACTCGTACGAACAGATTTGTTTGGAAGTGGATTTGTTAGTCTGCTGTTATCCAAACGGAAGTTTTTCTCTAATTGCTCTACATTCCAACAACTTTAAGACATTTTGAGCTTGAAAAATAAATTTCACTTCATAATTAAGTCGACATTATTTGTTTGCCCACATTCCAAATTATAATATAATTGTAAATTTACACATAAAGCCTCTCACCATTATTTCTGATGTATTATTTACCCATAGTCAGTTGTATCATCTGAGTATCTCCACATGCAGGTTCATTAAATCGCTGTTCATGGAAACTTATTCTGTCCTCTTTCCCCGTGATGGAAACTTCCCTGTGACCCCTTCCTCCCATAGACCCTCTGGTCTGACCCTCAGGTAACACAGCATTAACAGCACTCATATTTCCCCATTCTTAGCTTTAGCAAGTTCCTTAATTCCACTGCTGACTCTGTTAATATGAGAGGTTTTCTTTTATGGCTCTCTGACAGCAGGACTTCATACTAACTGTAAAGCTCTTATTTTTCTCCTTGATGCCATCGTCACGAATGAAGACTTCCTGACATATGGGGCAGGATTCATAGTCTTATATGGTATTATTGGTACTTTAATTATGCTAATTTACAAGCCTCCTGCACAGGCACTCAAACATGGACAGCTGGATCATTTACACAGTCACCTGAAGTTACAAGATGTAGCAGGTTCACATGAGCTCTTTGTACGAAAAAAGTAAGAGAAATTTAAGATAAGAATACGAAAATGTTCTTGCATGAGGCCCAGTGATTTCCTTCTTTCATTCTATTTTTTCTAAAAGTAAAAACTTGAGGCAGCTCACCTAAAATAGCGCAGTATTCTCAGGTAGTCCTCTTGAATTCTTTGTTCAGCACTGCCAACAAACCGAACTTTACGGTTCTGCAGATCTTCATATCCTTTGAAATAGTCGTATAATGTGCCATCAAGCCCTGTGGGTGGGGGGCACAACAAGATGTAATAAACTAAAGTGACAATGCCCCCTGAATGCACCAGAATTGATACCACATGCTGAGCATCTCCACAACACAAGCAAGCACAGAGACAAGTCTTTAACTTAGTGGAGGACAAAAGCACTAGTACCTAAAAACATGGAATTGATGGTGAGGTCTCTCCGCTCAGCGTCTTTCTGCCAGTCGGTGGTGAATTCCACCTCTGCATGACGTCCGTCTGTCTGAACATCCACTCGCAGCGTGGTCACCTCAAAGTTCTCATTGTGTAGCTGAAAGAAGACCAATAAACAAACACAAGTGAGTGGAGAGACAGAAAAAAACTGAAATTATGCTGCTGCAGCAGAATCCCAGTGAGCATTAATGCCCTCATTCTTAAGCCAAGGTCTCTCTCTATTCTATTAATCTCTCTCTAATCTCCTGTAGGTGGTGCAATATTTCAGATGGCACTCAGAAATACATAGTTGTGTCACAATCTGTAAGTCTGCTAAAGCTACCTTACACCATTAAAACACTTTAGCATTTCTATATTTATCCAACCCCATATGTTCCAGCCCACAGCCTCGGCTCTTTAGATGCAACTTATTTACATATTCTAGGAATAAACAAATCAATCAGACATAGAGCTTCCTGTTCCTGGGCTGAGGAGAGTTCTCCCACAATCCATCAGGACGCTAATCCACTAAGATATTTAAATCAAGACTTAAGACCCACTTATTAGATTGATCAGATTGATTGCATGTGGGAGAAGTAAAAAGCTGTAATGCAGCCTCCCATGATGGTCACTGGTCAAATAACAAACAAACACCATGGCTGAGTTTCATTAGGCCTTCAACATGCCCATGTTGATTTCCCCTTGGTACCGGCCCTCAGGGGAATCCCCGCCACCATCACAAGTGTTGTTCTATGGTGCTCCCCCGTTGCTCAGTTGGTCAGGTCTGGAATTTGATTTCACTGTGTGGGTCCTGAGGATGCACTGATGATGCAGGATGGCAATCACCAGAACTGTCCAATCAGTTACCTGTCCATCTGTGTAACTTGATGTTTACTCTTCTTGGTGTGTGTATAAAAAGACAACACAATGCTACACTGGAACACCTTTCGCTCCTGACCAAATGAACCAAACTACAGGTATGAAAAAACCTTTAAATGAGGATTACTGTGCATGGCTTAGCTATTCTTCTGCAACAGTAAAGTACCTCACAGATAGTTTCAGAAGTCTTCAAGTCTGATTTCCAAACAATGATAAACAAAAGTGAGAGCTACATCTTGCCTGCTCAGACAGGTCAGTCTCTTACTCTTGCTGTAATGGTCCCATGCTTCTCTCCTTTATTGTTGATCATCCTGATCCCAGCACTTTGGAACATGCGCTTCATCTCCTCCGGAGTGGCTGTGGTGGCAAAGTCGACATCTTCAGGTCGCTTCCCAGACAGCAGGTCCCGTACAGCTCCTCCAGCTATCCTCAGCTCATGCTGGTGCTTCTCAAACACCTCTGGAAAGGAACAAATGCACACTTACAGGAATCAGGTAGCTTTTCAGTGGAAGTGTGTCTGTAGGCATTAACAATCCTGGTGGGTAATGAAATCCATTATCATGAATCAATATAGAAACATTTTAGTCTTTTTTTCATGTATGTTCTGACCGCACTCTGCCAATTAGCCAACTATTCTTTTTGACTCGCTTATCGATTTTTCACTCAAGCAATGAGGTTATATCTGTCTCCAGAGCAGCTTTGGAAATATGTTTCAAGCTAACGAGAGTCATCCTCGCCCATGCCATGTGTAGGCATATAGAGAAGCATTCCACCAATTTTTTACATGAAGACCATTTTATTAACCATAAAGAGTACTCTATGGGGTTGAAATGTCAAGTTACATAACTCTGTATCTGTGCCTCTAATCCATCATTCATATATCATGATTTGTGCGTACACTTAGCATTTTGTAATGTAAATATATTTGTGCATTTCAACCTACATGCATGGTTTCTTTTGAGACTCGTATACTGTGCTGTTTCACGCAAAATCTACAAGTGCAAAATAATTTTAGATTCACAAATATATTTCCACTGAAAAATTATAATTCTGCGTACAAATGATGATATACTAGTGATAAATTAGAGGCACAGATACAGATACAAATCACTCTGCATTTATTTGTGAAATGTAAATATGAGCTACATAACTTGACATTTGTTTGTGAATAATTAACAGATTGTTTCAACCCCATATTACTAAGCATGTGAAAGGCTTGGACATGTAAAAATTGTAACAAAGCCAGCATTCCACACTAGAGGTGCAGAGTGTAGATGTGTATTTACCAGACAAAGAGTGTCTAAGTTATTTTACTGGTTGCATTACTGGAAATGTGCATTTTCTAGCACTTGACCCAGAAAGCTGGACATTTTTAAACTGTCCCACGACACCAATTTAATGGAGGTGCAACACTAAAAGCCTGTAGAACCACTCCCTGCCCCTGGCTCTTTTAGAATATAAAGAAGCAAAAAGGCAGAGCTCGGTCTAAACTATAACTAAAAAAACAATACCTTTTTAGAACAATACTACTTGGCAATAAACCTGATTCTGAAAGTTGTGAAAAATATGATCATGGGGCACATCTATGAACTTCAGTTGTAACTGACTTCAGCCGGTTGGTGTGTGGTCACAGCAGCATGATCTCACCTGCCAGTCCATTAAGCCCATCATTGAACAGAGACTGGAACTCACTGGTCTTCAGCTGCATAGTGAAGAGACTCCTCCAATAGAAACCTGTTCTAACAATCACACGAGGACTCAATATTCTGCTCCACATCTGTACAAACAACAGAAAACGTCGTCATGTGCTTCTGTTTGTCTGTCAGCTTTTTCTTTAACACTAGCAACATGTCAACACGTTGCTGAAGTCATGCTTGCGACCTTAAACCGTCCGCGTGCACTGCTCACGCTGTTCACACACTGCCAGCACGTGAGCAACATCGACATGTCATAGTACACATACCATATATAACCGACACAACTGACCTGCAACTTCCAAAGAAGATTTTATGAACATACAACGCAGTTACCGCTTCATGCTATCATCTGCCATGACGCTTAACAGGAAGTGTTTCGATATCGTGCGGTTTCTGACCAATAGGGTGAGATTTCGTCAGGCTCAGGAGGCGGGGTTTAAGAAGGGTGCGTTTAGAAGGGAAGCCCAGACGCGCGACAAATCTCGCGAGAGTGATCATTAAAATCCAAATCATACCTTTTGCCCTAATGATAACCGCTTTTTTTACTTGCCCCTAAATCAACACAGATTTTAACCACAGCATTTCCGCATTATAAAACATTATTAGTTTGAACAACGTGGACAATTAAAGAACAATGCGCACAAATCTCGCGAGATTATTGTAAATCAAGGGTTCCATTCTAGACACGACCAGGTTTACTGCCAGTGGCTTCTCGCGATACTTTAGTTTGCAGCCACAGGAGACTTTCCGGGACTGTTGCTGTTGTACACTGGCTGTACAATCTGTCAGATTAGTCAACGGAGCAGGAGGAGGCAATGGCTAAAGTGGAGCTGACACCGCTTAGACCATGGGACGACTTCTTCCCCGGTTCGGAAAGATTCGCCAGACCAGACACGAAAGATTTGGCAAAATGGAACAACAGAGTCGTCAGCAACCTGCTTTATTATCAGACTAATTATCTGGCCATGGCCATCGTTGTTTTCCTCATTGTCGGGTAAGTTGTATGTTAACTTATGACAAAGGTACAGCAGCTGTTTAGGGTTTATAGAGTTAAATGGTGACATTGTATTATAAACTTTCAAGTTGTAGGTTGCCTTTGGTGTATTGTTATTGCCCTGTTGGTGTAAACTGGGATGTAACCTACTTAAACAGGATTTAAAATGAGGGTGCAGACAGGATGTTGACTCCGCTTATGTGAAGTTGGAAGGAGTCCCATAAGAATGAATGGAAAGATTGTGCTAGCTAACATGTGAGGCACTGGTACTGTTCTGTACTCTGTGAATTTGCAGTTTCTGTCCCTCATATTGGAAAATATAGAGCTGCAACGATTCGTCACATAGGCAACGTCATTAATTGTCAGCTATTAAAATAATCACCAGCTATTTTGATAATCAATAAATCGTTTTGAGTCTTTTTTAAGAAAAAAGTATCAAAATTTCCTGATTCCAGTTTCTTAAATGTGAATATTTTCTGGTTTCTTTAGTCCTCTATGACAGTAAACTGCAACTGTTCTATTCTGTAAACGATTAATTGATTAAGTAATTGAAAGTAAATTTGTTTCCAGCTATACTGATAACTGATTAATAATAAGCTGATTAATTTTTCAAGAAAACATTTCAAACAATTGCTGGTTCTAGCTGTGTACTCCAAAGGGTGGAAGTGGTTGAGGGGATGAAATAAGTTTGTTGTATTATATTGCAACAGTATTACAGGGATGACTCTTGGTGCTTTCACAAAATGTGAGATTATTTTATAAATAATCATCAGTAATATGGATATAATGCCTAAGTGATTAAATGCAAATAATATACCAGCTGGAACAGTCTGGTAAATTCTCAAAATGACATCACTTAACTGTAATGCAGCCTTTAAAACCAGGAAAAGACAACACTTCTGACATATCACGATATAACGATATCCAAAATCTATCACGATATCTAGTGTCATATCACAATACAATATAATATCATTATATTGCCCAGCCTTAACACGAGGCCTCCATGATGTACCTATGTGCACAATAGGAAACAGGCTGAATTGAAGAGAGGAAAGAGGAGTTTGAACCCGTTGGAGCCCTGACTCATACAGCACCAAAATCATCCAAAATTTCCATTGCCTGAAGTACAAACATGTACCTAGACTACTGCAGACAGCTTGCAAAACTAGTTTATTATCTGACAGCTCCATACAAGGCAGATTCAGTCAGATCAGAGAACAAGAGGTTAAATCTCTCATCTTGGAAATATCTGTGCTTTAGTTGGCACTTTGTTTCTGCTTAAGCCCCGCTTACTAAAAATAGTGATGCCCTGTCATGCTCCGTCCACTGAGCTGTATGATGACATGTTGTTGCCATGGTCATGAAGGCTTCATAAGCCTTGTGTCTAGTCAGCTGTTGCGCTGCAGATAGCACAGCTGTGAGAAAACCACAGCTTAATCAGTCAGCTGCCCCTCTACCCCTGATTAAGGGGGTGTTGGGTAATTTCTCAACGAATCAATCCTGACTCATGACCTTACACCAACAAGGTTGACACATTCAGTTCGGTTTCGTAAAAACCTTATTATGTTATTTTTGTCCAGTTTCAAAACAGTTCAACCATGTGATTTTGCATGGACCTCATTTGCATTGCCAAAAATGTTCAGGGGTATGTGTGTGTGTGTGTGTGTGTGTGTGTGTGTGTGTGTGTGTGTGTATATGTGTGTGTGAGGAAGCTTGTTTGTTATTGTACATTTTCATCAGTCTACACACAGACCATGCACTGTAAACGCTAATTTTGCTCACTCAAAAGTTTTTTGCAAACAGCTTGCACACATTGGTCCTGAACATTTGCATCAGCTCTACACTAAGATTTTCCAAGGATGAACTGGGGTTTATTAACAGGTTCACCTTTAGTTTTCATGAAAGGGTGCACAGTTTTTCTTTATTTTTATAGTTGCTGACTGTGGCCTAAAAGCCTATAAATGCCACAGTGCAGTGATCACAGTGCTGATTCTACTGAAAATATAATGATTCTGGGTCTCCTCACACAACTATAACATAGACAGCATGGTTTCAGACCGTTCATCATGACTGCAGGCGCTGAGTGCAGCTCTCACCTGAAAGTCTTCTGCTCGTAATAGTCTGAATGTTTCCCAGTGAAGATCAATCTCTTTCCGTTGTGTCAGCACATTGATCGTGTGTGTGTGATATGCAGAGGAACAAAACTTTTGACTTTATAATCAATATAGAGTCACATGTAAAGGGACTCAATAGGGTGGTCACTTGCTGTATACCATAAAAATGTATACAGTGAAAGCAGGAAATGCAGCAGTGAGGGCGAGCTGTCGGGGATGTAATGTGAGAAATTCTGTGAAGAGGCGACAGTTGTTACAGTGACATTTTTGACGATGTGAGAGGTTCCATCAGACTCAGGAGTTCAGGAGAGGTTTCAGGCCCACCCAAGACTATCAATACTCCAACATGTTAAAAAATGTTCGTCTTTTTGTTTGCCCACTAATATAGCTAGATCTCTTTTTAGTCCAGTTGCCATGGTATCGAACACTGAAGACCAAAACTAAAAGAAGCAGGTTTTGTTCAGGATTGGAGTGAACAACAGTAGACAGACATGACAATCTATTATATTGGAAGTGCAGAAAATGTTTACAGTGCAATCAGTGTTCCAGTCTGAGTGTAAAACATGGCTTTTGTATCAGGGAGATCATTTTCATGTAGCATCAGTAATAATTTTAATTTTCAGTTGAATATTATGAGGTAGAGGGCAGCTTATAGTAGTTTATCACTGATACACTGATAAAAGATGATAAGAAATTGACAAAAATGCCAAAGATATTTTTGAAGTAATTTAGTAACAGTGTTGCCATCACATAGTTTCTCCACCAGAGGGCAGTGGCAAGTTGATTTTCCTGTAAAGTGTCCCACTGATCGCCATACTTAAGAAAAGACATTTGGAGATCCTTCCACAATTTTTAGTGTATGTTGTGTGTTTATGTAGGCTAATAAAAATATTATTGGTCAGTATTGATTTTTTTACACTCAAATATCAATCTCACTACCTGGTTTGGAGCTCCAATCCCAGGTAACTCGAGGCAACTTTTGAATAGAAACCGTTTTTCTAAATCCAGTAATATAATGGCAAATACATATATGGAGCAGTGTCTCCTGGTGGCAGGCAGTGATTAGCTTTTCTCTTTAAAAGGGAAAAATGTGTGCACACTAACTTTATTCATGCTTCATTTTAATCACATACACCTTCATCTAGTTTTGTTTTCTTTAAGTTTTCTTCAGCTTTGTGAGACGTGTTATCCAGAATCACAGATGTTTGTGATTCTGGATAACATGTCTCAGTATTTTCTCTGTAATTTTAGTACAGCTGTGATGCTTTGGACACTAATTCTGGTTTAGTCTCATATCTGTTACTGTTTGGACAAATCTTTTTTAATTATTATATAATTCACACTTCTATAATCCTTACTTCTAAAGTGTTTAGACTACACTTAGTTTAGTTATAGATAATATTATGGCTGAATTACAGTGGTTTGCATATATATTTGCAGTGGTGGTAATTTCCTTGATGGTGTTGCACCACTGCTGAGTGAATACAGAGGAAACACTGGGGCCTGAGTAAGCTGAACTCTCTTTGTGAGGCAGACAGGCCCTTGATCACACTCACTGAGGTCATGGACTTGGCCTGATGTAGTCGCTGTAGTCATGCCAAGGCTGGATTTGTCACACAACGCTTGTCTTTCCAAGGTGTCTGGCCAGGGAAAGTACAACAGTGGGTGTGACGCTGATAAATATCTATGTCCTGATTAATTGTTAGAGCAGTAGATACACTGCCTGCAATATATGGTCAGTTTTATTCTCAATTTTTGTGTCACAACTAAATTAGCCTATCACAACTATTTGTCGATTAATCCATTAGTTGTCAAAAATTAAATCATTTGCCAACTATTTTGATAGTCGCTTAAAGGACCAGTGTGTAGGATTTAGTGCCAGCTTAAAGTTTTCCCAGATTCAGTTTGATTCACAAGTTCCTGATTTGATTCAATTTGATATCGACATTGATTTGGTCAGGGATTATTATCAGGGTTATAATACTAGTTTTGCTTTGATATGAAAGAGATTCTCAGAGAACTAATGCTCTCCTCTAACCTGATGCATTACTTAAAATATTACTATTTACATTAAGAATTGATCCAAACACAGTTAGTTAACAATGTTTCCCCTGCAGTAGGAGGTGGTCAACCACCTCCCACCACTTTACACCACGAGATCTCGAGCCAAAGGCTGGTCGTACGAGACTAACGGGGTAAAAACTACAGGCTGTACCACACATCCACATCCAGAAAAGACATATGATAACATCATCAATTTCTGTATTTTATGATTTGATATTGGATCATGCAAAAAAACAACAACAATATGAATCAATTATTCAATCACACAAAATGTGAAAAGCTGTCTCCAGAATCATTGTTTGGTTTGTCAGTTCGGAGCTGCTGTAGAAACATGGTGGAACAACATTGCAGACTCTGTAGAAGAGGACCTGGTACCTCTATAGATATAAAAACAGCTCGTTCTCAGAGATTACAACACAACAATTCTTATTTTCAGGTTAAATCTCAGCCCACATACCGAATCTTTAATCATTTTTCAAGGTAAGTGAAGTCCAAATTCTCTGATTTCAGTTTCTCCAATGTGAATATTTTCTGCTTTGTTCCACCCTCTATTGCAGTAAACTGAATGTCTTTGGGTTGTGGACAAAACAAGACATTTGAGGACATCACCTTGAAGGGGTGATAAATGATTTTACCATTTTCTGACATTTTATGGACCAGCTTAATTAAATGGGAAAATTATTGACAGGCAGTGCTATTCATCAGTTAATCATTTGGTGTATAAAATGTCGGGAAAAAATTAAGAGGAAAATTCACATTAGAATTTCTTTTAAATTCCTTGTTTTATCCAAAGCCCAGAAATGTTCAGTTTACTGTTATAACAGACAAAGAAAAGTCCTCACATTGGAGAAGCTGGAACAAAAGATTGTGTGACATTTTGCCTGGAAAATTTGAAGTGATCATATCGGTTGCAAATTGATTGTTGATCAACTTACAGATTAATCGACATAGCTGACATTAGTTGTTTTTCTTTTTCCTGTGTTGGAATAGCTTTTTTTTTCCTTTCAGCCATCCTATCGTTGATGAACACAAAAAGTTTTGAGCAGGATTACACTATTTTGCAAACTCAAACATTTATTGTTGTTTTGTCACGAATAGTACTTTTGTTTCTTAAAAAGACATCAAAATAATGGTGAACAGCTGTATTAGTTTTTGTATTGTTGTTGTAGTGACAACTTGTAACCACTTGGTGGAGCCAGTGACCACACACACACACACACACACACACACACACACACACACTCACACACAAACACACACAATCCTGCCTGCTGTGCTCCAGTTTTGAAGTGTCCTCTCTGCTCTGCTCTCACGTGCCTTTGCGTTGCTGCCCCGCAGGTTCCTGAACCCTCTTGGGATGTTCACAGCCATGGCCGTGGTGTCGGGCGTCTTCCTGGGCTCAGTGTGGGCCGGAGAGAACAGAGCTGTCATCAACAACTTTAAGAGGCAGAACCCTACAGCGTTTATCATCGCTGTCATGATCGCCAGCTACATCTTAATATCCATGCTGGGCAGCGTCATGGTGTTTATGTCTGCAATCACTTTACCTCTGGCTTGTAAGTTCAGCAAGATTATGTTAGAAAAATTAACATTCATGGCGCTGGGAAGATCATTTTAATCAAATAAATGATGGCAAAAAAGTTGACTAATATAAATAATTAGCTGATTAAATAAATTTTACGACATACTGGATACTGGATGTAATAATCAGTGCATTTGAAATATTATGAAATTAACCTTTAGGCAAAACAGTCAGAAATCAATAAAATGTGTTTTGGAGTGAAACGTCTCTCGGGCTTATGTTATTCTAGTTTGACTTGAACATAAGTTTATAGGTTTGTTTTTGCCAAATATTCAAAACACTAACAGTCACTTTCCCATCTGCTTTTTCAGTGATATTTGCACATGCTTCATTTCGCCTCCGCAACATGAAAAATAAACTGGAGAACAAGATCGAAGGAGCCGGGCTGAAGAGGTCACCCATGGGCATTCTGCTGGAGGCTCTGGGTCAGCAAGAGGAGAACTTTCAAAAGATCCAGAGCTTCCTGGAGGGAAAAATGAAGGAGTGATCGGACTCACATGCCCACATCTTTTGGCCAAAAATCTTGACTTTTTCTTGGACTTAACAAAATTCTGTATGTTTCGATCTAATCCTCTTAAAGTTTCTTTCATATGCAGGAGTGTTTACCTATGTGTGTTTTGACAAGAAAGCTTGCAATTTCAAGGGCTTTATCTTTACCTCAGAGTGTTTGTCACTCCACCCAGAACTTGTCGGGGCACTTTTCTCCAGCAGTGATGGGTCCATCTCAAGGCTGTTTCAGATCTTTGCTATGCAATGTGTCAGTGTTCCTGTGAAACACAGCTGCAGAGTCCTTCCTAGGTATGAAATCTGTGTTTAATCAGCGTCAGAAACAGCCTGCCAGTTTGCGCTCAACTAAAATTGTGAAAGCGATGCAAGTGTTGCTTTGTAACAAAGAATAAAAGTTGCACACTCAACACACACCACTGCCAAGCTCCTCTACAGGCTGGATTGTTTCAAGTTTTTGAATAATGTCTCCTCACATAAAATTTAACAGTTCACTTAAGCACGTATTTGAAGAGAAACCAGCCAACCTCGTGTTCATGCAAATAAAAAGAGCCAGACAAAAGAGAAAAGCGCAGCTTTGTCTTGAGCTTTGAAATACATGTGAAGTCCAAACACAGATCGTTGTGTCAATATTTAAAGTGAAGACTTCAAAGTGGTGTGAGGTCTTAACCCGTGCCCATCAGTATTCCTCCTGCACCCCTGCCTGTTTAATCTTGACAGTGCCCCCTGGGTGATGGATTGGCTAACTTTGCTTTCCTTTCCACTTACTTCAATGCTAATCAATGGGCTGCAGTAGATTATAGTGTGCAGAGCTGAGCGCTGCACAGTGACGGAGCGGATTCATCTGCAGTCATTCACCTCCAAACTCGAGTTTAGTTTAGTTGCAGAGTCAGCCACTCCAGCTGTTTTTTTTTTCCTTCTTGGTTCCCCTTTGAAATTGACTGCAGATAACGAGAATCCATCTGGAACATAATAATGCTCTGTTATTTGGTTTTAAGTGGCAGCGTGTGAGGATTGGCGGAAACATGAAGATAAGAGTGATGGCCATTAAAAAGTGTAATCACTTCAGAGGGATGTTTTTTCAAATTAAGTGTCAATGTTAAAGGGATAGTTTGGATTTTTTAAGTGGGGGTAGAATGAGCTGCTTCAAAGTATTACCTACATTAGATGGCAGTTGGTACACCTGCAGTTTAGAGTAGCAGCAGAAGGTAAGCAATGTACTGCTGTGGACAACAGCAACAAAATGTATTTTAGCCACTCAAAAAAAAAATTTTAAAGTTAAAGTGTACACTATGTTTAGAATATTTTCACTACTATAACTTGCTGTCAGACAGAAAACCGCAGCCAAATATTACTCTCTCCAAAGCAACCAGACTCGATTGTCATTTTACTTCGCAGTACATGGACTTGCTGGTCAACCACTGCCTCGATCTGTCCTTTAATGTGTTTGTGTTATTTTGTCACTTCCGTGTTTTAAAGGGTCAGTTCAATGCACTGAAGTAAACAAACAGAACTTCATCCAAGTAAATAACTGTGGTTTTCCATTGGCTCTCTAATGGCAAGTTAAAGTGGTATTGTGTACACTTAAACTGATACTGATCTGCATCTACAAATGCAAGTTAAGACTTTGCTATGAAAAGCAAAAGCCATACACAAACACACACATATATATAGATGTATGTAGTCCAGATCTGCCTCCCATTGAAAATGTGTGGTGCATTATGAAGCACAAAATACCACAACAGAGACCTCGGACTGATGAGCACCCAAACTCATAAATCTAGCAAGAATGGGGAAGAACTGGGGGCGTGCTGACCATAATCCACTATACACTGACTATGGATATGTACCTGAAACAACCCTACTTTAAAATATCTTAACTATCCCATTAATCTTTTGCTTTAAAAATCAAGCAGCACAATTTCTCTGTAAGGAATGCCTAGTATTTTTTTTTTTAAATGGACCCTTCAGATGACCTCTGCACACTCAGGTGTAACAGTATTCCAGTGGCTCTCCGGTTAAACTTTGACTCGAGCTGCGAGGCTTTCCCCTCTGTGTTACAGTAGTGATTTATGTCTTCTCTCGTGGTGCCTCATCTCTATCCCAATTGTGCAACTCGGGGGAGTGAACACAAGCACTGGTGGCAATAAAATCAAGTAAAGTCATGTCTCCTACCAAGGGCACAGTGGAGGCAGTTGTTCTCGCTGCTGCAGCTGCTGTGAGGATCCTACCAACACGCGTGTGCTGCTGCACACCCAACAGGTGTGTGTCTTTGGTGTTTTGTCCTCAACACACGTGTAATCCAGGAGAGGAAGTGCTGTGACACGGTACAAAACAACACTTATCCTTTCATGGTGTTTTTTGTGTGAATCAACACTTGACTAACTTGTCATTGTGAAACAACCATAATTGCTTCCAAAGCTATTTGTCGGTGAGGCAACAGCAGCCCCAAAAACAAACCTGTGTACTGTTTTTAGCTGCTAAGTAACATCACTGTTCTCCCTGTACAGGCGTTATTACTTTTACCATCTGCCTCCTGTTGACTTGAGTTTTTGAAAGTGGGGTTATATGACGTACTAACGACAGTAGATGGTGGTCAGCATGCCCCCAGTTTGGAGAAGCAGCAGGGGTCCCACCTAAAAAGGCCCTTTAAAAAAATCAATATCAGTTTAAGTGGATGTTATTTTAAGATTATTTTCACTGCTTTACCTTGCTTTTCTGAGAGGAAGCCACCTTTATATAAGCCAAATATCGCTCTCTCCAAAACTACCAGACTCCTTTGGCAAAACCAGTAATTTTACCACATGGTAAAACACCACCGCTGCCTTGACCTGTCAGTTTGGGTAACACTTTAAGATGGGAGCAAGATTGTTCACTACTTAGCCACTGGCATTAATTCTGAAGTTTTAAGATTTTTATTTAAGCCACCAGCCTCCTTTGGCAAAAAGAGTCACTTTACCTCACAGAACACAGGAGTTGCAAATTTACTGCTGCCTTGATCTGTTAGTTTTTGTTGTTTAATTTTGACATCCATGTTTTAAAGTATCAGTTCAGGACCACTGAAATCACACAATAACACAAATAAACTAAGCTGTCATTTTTAAAAACAAGTTTTAACATCTTCAGGATGCAATCTGTTTTAAAATAATATCTTAATCAATAACATTCTGAATTAAAGGAGTGGACAGTCTTACTTCCTTCTTTGGATAAAGTGTTACCTTAAATTACAGCAGCCATGTAAGGGAATTACTGTTTTTGCCCAAGGAGTCTGTTTGCTTTGGAGAGAGTGATATTTGGCTTATATAACAGCTGTTATATAAGGTCAGAAAAGGCTGTCTGACAGTAAGGTAACGTGATGAAAATATTCTAAATATAGTGTACACTTAAACTGATTTATTTATTTATGTATTTATTTTTTGAGGTGGCTAAAATACATTTTATTTGGACCACCATATCCTGTATGTAATACACCAACCTGAAGCATCTCATACAGCCCCACTTCAGAAACTCCAAACCATCCCTTTAATGTTGTTGGTCAGACACACTTTGACAGCACGCTGCCTTTGGGTTGACCTCTCCGTCCCGTCCTCCCCCCTTCCTCAGTTTGCCTGAGGTTCTTTACTGGCCAAGCTGGTTACTCAAACAGCCTGTCATTCAGCAGATCTGGCTGCAGGGTCTCACACTGCAGCTGGTCACGTGACACAATCATGACGACCTGCTGCGACCTTTGCGGTCTGCGGTATCCTCTTCAGCCTTCACACCCACGCTGCTTTTACTGCCTCCATGATGGAAGGTCATCCATATTAGCCCATGAACAAGGCCTGATCCACTAATCCAACTATCCAGCCTTCATAACTTGTCGGAGCCATTACTCTCTGGATCAAGGTAAATGTGCTGATCCGGTGGGAGCCATGGCACAATGTGATTTAAAGTCACTTTAATCTGAGCTTGTCTGAACCCTGTTGTGAGCTTTAGTTGAGTGTGTGTGGCACATATCTGCTCCACAGGGATTGTTTAAAAATGTTCAATATAAATACTGATTCAATAGCTAAGTTTGAGTTCTGATACTAAAGCAACAGATATGCCAATACCTTACTTTGAGAAATATCAACATTTCTTTCTCCAAAAAATGTTTTGCAATTAACCCAAAAAAACAGGGTTCTTAATTGATGATGTTTTTGAAAAACAAACTATAATAAATGGTGTAATAATAGGCTAAAATTCATCATTCAACATCATTTCAAAGCAGCGTAGCTGAACAAGCTCTAAATGCAACATGGCAGAGGTGGGACCAAGTCACTGTTTTGCTAGTCACGATTAAGTCTCGAGTCTTTGCAAGTCAAAACAGTTTGCAAAACAGTTCCAAGTCAATTTCCAAGTCCTAAAGTTTAACAATGAGTTTCCAGTTTCATTAAGCTAATGTTAGCTAAGAATTAGCCCGGATTTATCATTCTTTGTGTTGAACGTCGCATCTTCATCTGTAATTTTGTGTCTCAAGTCCAAGTCATGTGACTCAGACATGTCACCTTATGAAGTTGATCTGGTTAACATGTTAGCAAACAGTTGGTTATATACAGAATACATCCAGCAGATGCAGAGCAACGTTACTCTTCATTTGGGAGTGTGTAACTGTCCACTTGATGAATTTAAGTCAAATACTCAATCTCCTTCAGACCTGTTTTGGAGGAAATATGAGGGAAATTTTTGTTGACTAGCTGCTAACTGTGTCTGTCTTCAGTTTGGTGTTGGTCAGTTTATTATTGTAAATTTAGTAGAGCTTTCTAAATGTTTTGAAATTAACAAAAAAAATACAGAGTTCTCAGAAGATAATGTTGAAACACAAGTTTAACTGTATCCTTACATTGTGTATTAGATTGGCAAAACTTTGACTTAAAGCAGATCAGCCCTATACGCACATTACGCAAATTGTGTAGGGTCCTGCGAGGTACACAAGGGCCCCATCTCTCCCTCGTGTCAAAGCGGGTGTCAGTGTTCACAGCTTTGATGAGACGATTAAGGAGAACTACAGAGAAAATAGCATATGGAGAGTGAGCAATGTGAACAGTAATCAGGTAAACTTGTGTTTCCTCCTCTCTAAGTTTGATATCATTGATTCACAGTAACGTGAAGTTGATGCTCCTCTCTCTGTCTGTCTGATGTTAGCTGAGCTGCAGTCTGTCTGTATGAATTTTAATGTTCTGATTGTAAAAAAAATGCCTCAAAACATCTCATGTAACAGTTTTCCACAATGTGCTGTTTTAATATTTTCTTTTCACTTTGAATCAAAAGATTGAATTAAAAGATTAACCACTACTTCTTTTGAAGGGCAACTGTGGCACTTTTCATGCATTTATCCACTCAGTATTGATGGTAAATGTAGTCAGTTGAAGCAATAAATTCCTTAGTGTGTGTTATATTGACAGAGAAAGAGTTTGGATGCTGCAAAATCTGTTGTTCTTCCTGGATCCAGTGAGTTTTTCTGTTACATTATGGAATTGGATTGACCCAGTTTTGTGTTCTTTAATATAATGTTTGAAATTTAAACTGGTGGTGTCTGTTCGTTTGTTTGCTTTGCAAATAAATTATGAAATTGTTTGTTATGAAAAAAGACTCAGGGGTATTGTGTGTTAAAACCTGTGTGTCTGTCCTTTGTGGGGTTTGATTGTGATTTGGTCCTTTTTCCTGTGAACTCTAAGTCAAACTGGCACCTGGAGTTGATTGTGACAATACCTGAGATTTTTCTTTGAGAGATGCATTATTAATTTATTTGAGATGATTTTGCGTGAAAAAACTGGACCAAACAAGTGAAACCTGACCAGAGGTCTCTAATGAACTTTGTTGGGGTTCTTTGAGGTAAAAACTAAACTGAACAACTAAAACTTTCCCACAGATCCTAATTTGATTTGTTTCGATGAAGAGGGGTTACTCGGGCCAAAGTTTGAGATACTGAACTAAACAAACTGAATTCTTTTTGCTGAAGCCCTGAAAAGTAGTAGTAGTTTTTTTCTTTTCAGTTCTTAAGAGTTTCAGGGAATTTTTATTTTGGACTTTGCTGGAAATGACTTTTTGTGGTTAAATATGGTTTTTCACTGTCCTGTCAATACACTGACTTATACTGAACTGACCTGTGCTGCATTGTCACCCTGATTATTTGTGTGCTGTTCGTCTTATGAAAAGTGTTTTTATGACGTGAAGTGAATTCATGCATCCATGTGGGGGAATGACCTTTAAAATCTCTAACAGGAAATTATCAGATGAACTCTGGCTACACCATAAAAACAATGATGAAATATTTTGCTGACAATCAGTGCATCATAGTGATTTTGAAAAAGCAGGGGTGGAAGTAATGAATGACAATAAATCCAACTACCGTGATCTTAACATATTTTCATAGACAAGTCCTCGTTCTCTTCACACAATTTGAAACATTGTTACCCACATCCATGTTTTCTGATATTATTCCAGTCTGCTGACCCACGTTGTCTGTTCTTTCAGTTCATCTGTGCTGCAGACTGTCGTCACTAACATGGACGTCAAATGGCCAGCTCACTTCATCATTCCAGAATCTTTTGGGCCTCTTTCAGCATTTGTCACAGGTAGGCTATTTTTAATTGTATGAGACATTGCTGATATGTTTTCTGTGTTCATGTATATATAATATTATGTAATGCCATTCAGGGAATTAAAGTTAGATTCATATGTATAATATGAAGTTTGAATATATGAAATCAAAGACTGAATATATTGAATATACCTTGACAATATGGAATGAAATCTGACATCAGCCGACTGGCACCACCTTGTGTTTTCGATGTGTATTCTTGCTTAGCTGTATGCTAACACATAATGGGAATTACCATTAACACGCTAATTGAAAATAGCATTGCAATCACAGTCATCATTTTCTAAACAAACGGATCTATATGAGGGGCCTCACACTGGTAAAATCACTACAATGACCCTGCCTAAATACTGCGGTTGCATCGACCGGAGAGGTGAAGATATCATCCCAGCACTAAATATTATTCTGTGTTGCTGTAGGAGTGAGTCAGCACAAAATCTAGTCACACCAGTAATATATATAATGAAGAGTAATTAATACATGTACAGGCCAAAATGACTGGTAACCATATTCAGTAAAGTTGAACTGATGAAGAAATTTATGAGCAGCTGTTGCAAAAGTTTTTCAGCTCAACAAAGTATTGGAATATTTCAGCCAAAGCCCTTCTGTGAATCCAGGGACTTCAGAAGTCTGTCACTCTGATGCTTAAAGAAAAATAAAACAAACTGACCAAAATTAATAGAGATTCTGAAAACTGCACACAACACAAATATGAGCCACTAAGATGTCGTCCTTCACATATGAAAATTAATAATGACCTTTCAAAACCCTGAACTTGACTGTTTACAAAAGTGGTAAATAAAATGTATAAGAGAATAAACAAAATATGAAGTAAACCTCGCTGCTACGATCGCCGGTGACTCCTGTGTCCTGCCATGTAATTTTGATGTCTCACCATGAAACATGACATTGCTCAGCTCGGCCAGCACTTCCTGTGTCTGGCAGGTGTCTGACGGTCACCCAAGGTCACCGCAACATGAAACATGAAACGTGGCCGTCAAATTTTGATTTCTCGTCATGCGCCATGACACGGTTTGGCCAGTGCCTCCTGTGTCCAGTTGGTGTCCAATGGCCACCCGACCTCAGGTCGCCGTAAAATTTTTTGAAGGGCGTGGCCTGCCGTATATTTTTGATGTCTCGCCATGGAACATGAGATCGCTTGGCCGGGGTTTCCTGTGTCTGGCTAGTGTCTGACAGGTGCCCGACCTCACCGCGACAAGAATTTTGGGGGACGTGGCCATGCTGTGAAATTTTGATATCTCTTTGATGTGAGCTATACCTTTAAAGAGACTCTCCACCCCAAAATGAATAAATACATCTTTTTCCTCTGGCCTTCAGTGCTGTTCATCCATCTAAATAGTTCTGGTGTGAGCTGCAGAGTTTGGAGATATCAGCCATAGAGATAATGTGTTGGAATGAAATGGAACTCAGCTTGCGGCGGTCAAAACACCAAAGAAGTAAATTTGAATTTTGTTTTTTTCTCCCTCTTGTGTCATGCTTATTCACACTGATTTGTATCACCTCAGTATATAATGAGCACACAAACAGAAATTAAAATGAGTTTAATTAATCAAGAAAAAAAACTGCTTGATATCAAAATTAAAGTAGGTTAGAAGTGTCACTCGGTTCGGTCTTCGGTGTCGAGAGGCGAAGAGGAGAGATGGAGGAGAAACAGCTGATCCTTCTCAGTTGTTGAACTGCGCCACAGTTTTTGCAAACATGTCTCAGTTTGTTGTTGGGGTTTCCTACATGCCAAACGAGTGGCGTTCAGTGACTTCCAGAAAAATCTGACATTCAGAGAGAAGTTTAAAAAACACAACTTAGTATTTTCTCAGGGTTGGATGACTTGGTTGACAGTTTGCAGGAATGTGGTAGAGATATGTGCACAAAAGAAAATCTCACATTTATGACTGGAGGGAGAAACACGCCTACTTTCAATCATTCAATCATTTTAAACATTTGTTATCAACATGTTTTTGGATATGCACAAATATTGTAATGCTTTTCAAGAAGGTGACTAAATGAATGAAAGAGGGAGGCTCAATTTGTATGCTCAGACATCTCCGGCACCAGTGGAAAACTTTGGCCATAATCAGAGTATGTAAAGCTGTGTGACTCACAAACAGACACTTACTCATTCAGGCAACATTCAGTATTAATTCAAACTCTAAAACACTTTAAAATGTTGTTTTAAAAAATGTTTCCATGAATTGCTAAAATAAATTGATTTTAAAAAGTGTCTTCATTTAACAGTATGTAATTATTCCTCAGGTATCGATTTATAATATTAAAATTAATACAATGATGCCTTTTGCAGTAGTTGAATTAGTATTGTGATAAACAATACAGCATGCTGATTATTACTGTCTTAACAACTGCAGTATTGTGATATTACTGTTATAACAATTATAGTACTGTGATACTGCAGTTAGATTTACAGTAATCATACTGTGAAGTGTATTTACAGCAACTTACAGCTAACTGCTGCCAGAAGGTCACAGTGTAATATTGTCTGTTTAAGGAGTAATGGCTGACAAAATGTTATCAGAGAATAAATGTGAGAAATGCAAGAAGTAATAAACTGTCTTTTTACAAAATAAGTTCAAATGGCTTACATATAGCTCTACACCTTGCCATTATTTAATATTCAAGGAATCATTAATATGCAAATAGTCCCACCCTCTCCACACAGCCACTCCTAACCCTTACATAGCTACACCTGGCCTCTCTATTCTGCTGGGTAACTACAGTAAGTAGCTACATCCAGCTTCTCCTGTGGGCCTCACAGCTAATGATTTATGTGATGAAAACCCCCATGATTAAGTTTAATCTACAGCAATGCATCATGGTCTGTAAGATCATCAAGTGTCTGTGACATCACTGTCCTGTGAGAACCATGTATCTCTAATAAGTTAAAAAAAAAAGCCTTTTCTCAGTTTTGTGGTTTAAAAGTACAGTATTTGCCTCTGGGATGTAGTGTAGAAACATAAAGTTGGATAAAGTGGAACCCAGTAAAGTATAAAATAAGTACAGTACTTGATATAAATGTACTGTTACAGTCCACCACTGATTACAACTTTGAACTAATGCAAGTTGGAAATTAATGGGCTGACATTCATTGATGATTGATTAAATATTGATTTTAAAATCAGTTAACTGACTAATTACCAGGCAGCAGACCCAAAGCTCAGTGTTATGTTTTAGTATTTTATACATTTTATATATTCTAAAATCTCTTATTTATTTTAATGTCAGTATTCACTTATCAAAAATATTTTATTCAACATATACTGTTTTTTTGTACCTATATAGATCTACTTGTTCTTGGACTGATAGGTGGAGCAAACTGTTTAAAGGGAGGATTAAAAGGATTGTAGCTGACGTACTGGGGTGTGACTGTGTGGCAAAAGGTTTACACGTCCACCTGATGAATTTTAAAATCACTCTCCTTTTAGCACGCCTAGTAGTCCAACTGCTGAGGGAAATATCTGACACTTAAGCTGCTAAATGGTACACTTTACTAGCTGGTTGTCTGTCTTCTGTTGTTGGTGGTGGGCAGGCAGTGTACAATCAGTTTATTTGGGTCTCTCTGCCATCAATAACAGCTGCCTGCTGCAGCTTAAAATGGGGTTTGTGAAACGGAACCAAAACAGTAAAGTTGTGGGCAATAAAACCAAAACAATTAGTTGAAAGATGCTAAAACATTCCATAGAGTTAATGACAACTGCAAGAGGCAGGAAATCTGTTCAAAGAATAATCCTAATAATAATAAGGATCACTGTGTAGGATTTAGTGGCATCTAGTGGTGATCTTGTAGATTGCAACCAATTGGACACCACTTGCCTCACCCTCCCTTTCCAAACATGTAGGAGAACCCATGGTGGCTGCGGTGTCTGTTCTGGGCAACTAGGGACATGCTGGTCCCCATAAATCCTCATAAATCTTACGCAGTGGCCCTTTAAATTAGATTACGCATGTGACCAGTGGTTTCTTTCTGTACTTTCTGTACTTTTTTGTGATACAGTGTTTTGAACACATTTCTGTCAGTACCACAAAAAGTAGCCCTAATCTGCTGTCCATTTGATATTTTGTCTTGAGTGTGTTAGATGAGGTGAAAGTACATAGGAGTTCATTGTTTTTGCAGTTGAGTGTCAGCTGGAACAGCCTCTCCTGATGTCTGGCTGCAGCTGGTGTGCAGCAGCAGAGGCGCAGAGACAGAGGGAGACAGCTGGATACAAAGCACTCCCCCTCTGCCTGGGGTGAAGCCGAGGAGCTGGAAGTGTCTGAGACCTCCCCTGAGCTCGCTCTCAAGAAGCACAACACCGAGGGGCACTGCGAGCGAGTAAAGCCGCTCCACCGCGGCCTCCCTAAACAGGCAACAAGTGGCAGGATACACTTGCAGTGGTGAAAAATATGTGGCTGCTGGGGAAAGAAGGGAGGGAAAGGAGGTGAAGGGTTATAGTGTAATCTACGAGGGAGGGAGGAAAGCCAATACATGTGTAGAGCAGACTTCTATTGCATTGATGCCTCCAGGGAGGGTTTGGTGCTATAAACACTGGCTTGTCATTCACAGGGAGGACAGAAGAACAGGTTATAGCTCATGATGGGCGTGACAGGTTTTAAAGACTGGTTTGGTGGGTTTTACGGCTTAAGGACACAGAAAACCAGCCTGGCAACACAGCAAGGCGGTGGGAACACACAGCAGAGAGAGAGAGCGACGGAGCTCTGCAGCAGGAGAGCATTTCTAAAAACAGATCATTTATTCATAATTAGCTCTCGTCGTGACTGATTGCAGCCCTGCATTCATGCTAACAAGCTCCAAAAAAAAAAGAGAGAGAGAAAAAACACTGGGACGTAGCCAGTACTCTGCAGTTATCTTCCTAACTATAATCTGGCTCCTTGAATGCAGCCCAGATAAGCACTTTCCAAACCATTTATATGTGGAGAATGCATTAATGTGTTCCAGTTAACCAGGACCACCATCTGAAGCTACTGTGACAGAGCCTGCACAGCAATAAAATGTAAATGAGACTGCAGGTTATTTAGCTGTTTTCCTCTGTTAAGTGGTGACAATCATTGCACCCTCTTCAAAGCTCATTTCATTAATTGAACTGGCTGAACAGACGTTCAGTTACCTAATTCAACGGCTTTGGATTTAAATCCTGTGTTTTTCTGCACTCAGAAAGATGAAGTTTTTCAAGAAAACATACAACAGAAAGCGGGAAGATTGGTTTGAATGTTCTAGAAAGGTTAGTTGAACATTTCCCCTTTGTTTCCAAGGAGACAAAATGTCAAATTTTTCCTACTTGAAAATGATACTGATACATTTACAGAGCATTCTGGGATGGTTGGTTGAAAATTCCTGCAAGGTTATTTGAATGTTTTCCTTTGACGTTCCAGGAAGGTTGAATGATTCCCCTTAACTTTCCCTGGAAGTTAGAATAGTTAAGTTTGTCTTGCGTAAAACCATCATTTTAAGGAAGGTTAGCTGAATGTTTAGGAGAGGTTACTTTACCATTCCCTGGATGGTAAAAGTGGAGTTTTTCTAATGTGTTACTTACATAATAAGAATATCATGAGAAGGTCTATGGAATCTTCTCCTTAAAGCAACACTTAATTTATTTTATGCTATCTGTCATCTAAATTGTTTCTCACCAACAACTTGACAGCAACGTCTCTTTTCAGAAATCACGATAATCCACAGTCCTTGTGAGCAGTTTCATGCGGGAACTATTTTCTTACTACAGTAGAATCTAGCATAACTACTTTCTTTCTACTAGAAATGACCTGCACATATAAATAATTACATACATACATTCTATTATTGGTAATGAAAATGTCTGTTTTTGTATTTTTAGATGTATTTATTTTATGATTGATTTCCACATTTATCTTACTGAGACCTTTTTTGTGTTAGCTTATCTCTTTCATTTGTTGTTGGTGTTATTGATGCTATTTTATTGTTATGTTTATAATTATTACTGTGACTTTAAACTTCTTTTCCACACAGCCTATTTGTGGTATATTTATTGTGTGATATGCTGGTGTAATTTACCCTCCTGGCCACTATTTGTTTAAATAAGGACTCACAACATTCCACTCTGGTTCACTCCTCTTTCCAGCCACACCCTGAGGAGGACAGTGTGGGTTGAAACTGGCCAGTGTCCTTTTGCAATCCTTGATACGACCCAACTAATAAAGGCTTTTTAAGCTTGGTGTGAGTCTGCCTTACGAAAGCCCAGTGTTTTGCTTTTTCTGCTGCTTCTGCTTTTTTCTTCTGATTAAATTTCCCCATGATGTTTCTGTTAAAAGTACAGGTGGGCATTAGTAAGATTTTATTGATACCAATGCCATTATTGATTCTTCATATTGGTGTGATTCTTGATCAACAGGCTTACATGGGCTAATGTTGTAATAAAGGAAATTTAACATCAGTAACAGACATGTGGCAAGAGATTCCTGGAATTTGACCCCTTGTAGTACAGAAAGATGTTTGAGCATACAGCTGGTGTTTCAACCCTTACTTCAAATTATAATTTTGCACACATTACTTTTAAGACTTCAGTCTTACGCTTTGGACTGTTTTCTTCCTCTCTACCGTTGATTCCTTGTTGTTGTTTGACGTCATTTTTTTTTTTTTTGCAAGGTACAAGTGTCCCAAGTACAAACAGGACCTACAAACTCAACAGCTGATTCAAATGCTGATTTTTTTTAATTCAAACAAATGCAATTATACAAATTACTAAGAACCAGCTTAACAACAATTGTTTACTATATATTACATGCTTTTCAAATACATAAAAATGCTCTAAAAAAAAAAAGACGGAACCAGTGTATTTACAATACCAACATTTACATACAGCTTCATTCTCTTGAGAGAAATGGGGAGCACCGGTCCATGATTTCCAGCATGGATGAAATAATCATGTTAAGATAAAATAAAAAAGAACAAAACTGGGTTTTCTGTCTTCCTGCACCGACTGATCAGATGTGGCAGTGATGTCAAACTTGGTAACTTTAGTTAATACTCAGATGGTGTGACAGAAGCATTTGGCTCAAATGTATTGTAAGTACTGACAATGAGATAGATGGAATACTTTGTAAATGACAAACAAGAGCAGAGGAAGCACCGTGGCAGCTACGAGCAACGCTGTGATAAAACTGGATCTGGTGACTGCACAATGTTCCGGGAAGTAGCCATCTTTTTCACTCATTTTTAATGAGTTCAGTCCTTCATTTCGATAATGTCCTTATCAATCCTTCATGATTACAGTGCTCAGACACATGTGAAAGTGTGTGTGTGTTCACTGCGGCTCAGTATCCTCTTACAGAGACTGTCCCAGTCTTCGGTTTGTGTCTTTACAGAGAAACACTGGAGAAGTTTAGTCCACATTCCCTTTTGTCTATACCACACAGTCCACAGCAGGTCCCGGTATAGTTTCAGTGCACAAGTGCCATCACCACAAACACTCGCAATCCAGACATGTAGACACTCCCATGGAGGTTTTGTTATGATTTAAAAAAAAAAACAGTTTGGCATTTGAGAGAAGAGAAAATGAGAGGACTTCATTTCCCTTTACACTGAATTCCACAGAAGTTAAGTTCCTTCATTCTTTGGATCCTCTTGTACACAGAAACAGGTAAGTGCAGTCTAAGGCACGATGACAACTTGTCAAGGTGAAAAATGAACACCACGATGACAGAGAGGCAACTAGACTATTGTTCCCGGTTTTGAGTCTTCGTGCCAATAAATCTGGTCCTCTGGCTCCAGGTTTGTGTTCATTTGGTTACTGATGTGTGGGTCCAGTTGGCTGACGTCTACGTAGGACCTGTAATAAACACACAAGATTGAAACACATTAGATGGTTGGCAAACTGAGTGTAGCTTGTGACTGTGAGTTCAGAATGAATTAACCCTGGGCAGTAAAAACCATCCCATCATATTTTATATTTGCAGTGTCAAGATCAAGAACTTAAAGGATAACTGCTTTTTCTTTTCAACCTGGACCCTATTTTCCCATGTGTTTGTGTCTAAAACCTGCATATACATGCTGATCTTAGTGACAACAATTTTTTAAACTGATCCACTATGGAGGGAGAGTACTGCAGCTAGCTGAAGTGGAACTAAGCTACAAAGTAATCCCTCCTTGCACCTGCATACTGTCAATTTATGTCCCCTAAAAGTACTTGTTTTTGCCACTGTCGGGTTCAGATTGTTATTCTCAGTGTCTGACAACTTCATGGGAAGGATCTTATTGAGATAAACCTCTTTTTAAAAGAGCAACATGTTTAACTAGAAACAGCTGTTCTGTTCCTAACCAGACTCCCTTTACAAAACTGTAATTTTAACATCATCACCTTCATTCACACTTGACGCAAACAAATAAAACTCACCAAAAACATCTTGGCTAGTCCTTCCACTGCTCTAAATCTGGTTAGGTCAAAATAAACCCTTTACTAACTGAGTTGGGTGTAACAATATTCTGGTAGTACACACCATTTCACCCTGCTGCCTCTCTCATGTTCATCTGACCTACCTTCTGCTCCTCTCAGGATATTTTCACCTCCAGCCCTGAAATATTAAGGGTTTATTTCAACCAAACCAATGGTGGTTGTTGGAGCAGTGAGAGGTTGAGCCATAATGTTTTGTTGGTGAGTTTTATTTTGTTTTTGTTAAGTTTGAATAAAGATGACAATGCTGAAATTGCAGTTTTGCAAAGGGAGTTGTTTGACAAGAGCACTGAAACAGCTGTTTCTGGTTAACAAAACAAATCTTATTCTCTAAAAAAAAAAAAAAAAAAAAAAAAAAGTTAGACACTTTGCCTGTCAGTGGCAAAACAAGCACACTTAGTGACTGTACTTTTGACAGTGTGCAGTTGCCTGGGGGGATGCAGGAGGCTGCAGCACTCTCCCTCATTTTCAGACCAATTTCAAAAATTGTCATCCTAAGTCATTTAGACCTAAAAGCAAGGTAAAATACTGTCCAGGTTGAAAAATACCAAAGTTTAATTTAAATAGAAACGTAAAAAACATTGATATAGTAAGTTACCTCATGTGTTTCAGGCATGTTAATGTTAGTTCCAGATAAGAATAAACCCAGGGTCAAACATTCTCACCCAGCAAAACAGCAGATGCACACAAGACTATATGCACACGCATAGCTGTCAAATGCAACAGTATTCAGGGGTCACATTTTCTTTTCCTCCTCTGCCACACAAGTGCTCTCCCACCACCACAAGACACCCAAAACAAGAATCAGCAAGAGTGCGATGATTTGGAGCTTTCTGTCAGTCCCTGCCACATAAAAGACACATTATCACCATCACCATGATAACCATGTGGGCAAGTTTTACATTCTTGTCTCACCCTTTCTTCTGTGCTGGGACTTTGATTATTTGGGGGGAAGGGGTTAATTTTCCTGGTCAGGGGCATAGGCAACAGCACCACGCTTCTCTAAAGGCCCAGAAGGGCACGCCATCCTATCACAGCTCCGCCACTCAAACTCTGTGGGACATCTGTGCATGAGAAGGGGGGCAAAGGTCAAGGGTGAATGGCAGCACACGGGCAGGGAGCCTCTGCATGGGCCGAGAGGAAGGCAAACAAAACAAATCCGAGCGGTAAAGGCACACTGCAGAGAAATGTGACCACTGGATGACAACATGGCAGCTGGAAGAGGAAGTAGGGCAGGCATGTTTTCTTTTAAAAAGCCATGCAGTTACCTTATCTTACATGACAATGAAGGATCAGTCAAACATGTCAAAAATGCAGTTCACTTCACTTCAAAACATCAACAAGCAGACTTATGGAGTCACGTTGCAGACAGACTAAAAGAAGCAAACGCGCAGGCTCTAGCTGTAGCTGTTTACTTACTATGAGCTACCTTTCACAAAGGACACCTTACTGAGCCTGTGCCCTCTGGAGGATTGTGGCTGCGCGGGGCTGGAGGCCACCTGCCTGACCCGACAGCCAGGGGAGTAGGAGGAGGAGGAGGGAAAGGAGGAGGAGGGCAGGGAGGAGGTGGAGGAGGAAGCTGAGGAGGAAGAGCTAGCAGGGAAAAAGGCACAACGCCTCTGGCCATCAGGGCTGTGCCAGGAGCCCTTATAAAGCTGGGAGGCGCCATATCTATAAGAAAGCAGGGGCCAGTGAGGGACAGTTAAGGAGGACAGGAGAACCAGTCTTAAGCTCTGAGGGAGAACTGACTGCTGGCTGCACAGATCCTATAATCCTACTGCTGAACCAGTCTGTCATGTGAAGGAGACGGATGTTTACTGATGTCCTAACTTAAAGGAGAAGTTGAAGAAAATGTAACATTGGCTACACATCAGTCCACAGTATTATTGTGTTTAAAGGAATAGCAAAACCAAATAGCAGCTTACATTTTCTGCAGCCATCCTTTCAAGGTAATTAAACACTAGCGCTTAGCTCTGGGGATAAGGAGGATCAGGGAGTGGCTTATTGGATAAGGAGCTGAAGCCAAGTTTTTTTTTTCTCACCTGTTATGGGCGGAGTGGCTGTAGGGGGCTGTACTGTAAGTGTAGGACTGCGGTGCATGCATGGGCATGTCATATTCCAACATACCACCACCACTCATGTGGCTGTGCCAGTTCACACTGGAGGACGCTGAGGACACTGGAGAAAAACATGCAACAAGTTAGGGCTATAGAAAATGAAACAAGAATGTATCAGTCAAATTTGACGTTAATTTACTTGATAATGTGACATTTGTTGGGGTCTGTACTAAACATGTTTTCTTGCATCTGGAGAGCAAGATTCACGGGTCAGGAAATCTATGCCACACTACATTACGAAGCTTTTGCGATTTGGATATTGCACTAGGCCATATTATGATTTCAATAATATTTTGATAAATTGCGAGAGCATAAAATGCACTTTAGAGGCCCCGAATTATTTACATAATATCAGCATTTCATTTTTTAAACATAATGGTTAATGTCAGTACCAGTATATCATAACATCCTTTGAACAAGTCAACAAATGACACACCTACATGTGAAACCAGGTTTAACAACATAGTGCACTAGAGACTGTAACATATGGTGGCATGATCTGACCTGTTGAGTAGGAGGTGTTTCTGTTGTTGTGGCTGTAGGGTGCAGGCATGGTCTGATAGCCCAGGCTCTGCTGGGAGCCCCTGTCATAGTCGTAGTTGTATGCCGCCTGTTTGTGTGCAGCGTTGCGATTGTACCATCCTCTCAAGTGTTCTGCCACCAAAGCCTTCTGGATGTTCTTGCTGACCTGCTCGTTGTTGCGTGGAACCGGGCGGTTCCTGGGTGGCCGCAGCGTGGCATACGGGTTCTGTGACATGCCGTCTATCTCGTCGTTACCGTAGTGACTGTGCATGTCGTGGCCATGATAAGCTGTTGGGGTTGGGTGGTAGGATGGATTGACGTTATAGTGTCCCTCCATCTCATTGTCGTACATGTAGACTCCATTAGAGTAAGGCTCTGGGTCTGCGTAGCTGGGATAGCCTGTGACATAGTAAGCCGTCGTTGTGGGACGGGCGCGGGGCTGGTAGGCGTAGCAGCGGGTGTCTGGCTGAGCCAGGTTGGGCATGCTGCCCGTGTTGGCATACATGTCTTTTCTGTGGCGGCCGCGAGTTCTGCGTCTGTGGGTGTGGTTGCCGGGGACGCTGTATTCCACACTGGATTGGCTGGTGTAGGAGGAGCCATCGTCGAGGACCTCGGTGCTGTTGCTGCGGCGGGCTGGAGAGAAGGTGAATGTTGGCACAGGAGGTTCGATCTCTGTCAGGAACTGGGACTGGGACTCCAGACTGCCGCTACGCTGGCGGAAATGTTGTGGAGCGTCCTCTGATCTGCAATAGATAGATAGATACACAGATGTACTTTATTGATCCCCAACTGCATGGAAACAGTAAATAGACAGTCATAAACATAAACATAAGAATAGAAAAATATAAATCAATAGAAAAATAACACAAGTAACAAAATCAATTAAAACAGCTGAATCCAAAACTGCAGAAAAGGCCTTAGCATACTTTATAGATAAGTTATACTGTATATCTATAGAATATCTAAAAAAAAGCACAATAAAGAATATACTGTAATACATAACAGATATGCTAAAATATTAAATACTTTACATGATACTTTACATGCATCATGATATGCAGACACGTGTTCACAGTTTTTAAACGCAACAAGGTAGTGTAGCTCTATGAAGATGTACAAAATAACCATAAAGTATAAAGATTAAGAATTAAATTACACACAGAATACAAGTGACCCTTCTTAGGTCCTGCCCCTTTTTGCTCTATGTTCAAATGACAGCAAAATTCTTACTAACTAGCTAGCTAATTTACAGCAATCATTAGCTAGGTAGTTAGCTAGGGTTTTAACATTAGCTAACTTTAGATGTGGTACTATATGTTGCTTTTACAGGAAAAGCAGAAAGTTAACCAAGGCACCAAGTTTGCTTAACTGCTATTGGAGCACAGAGCAAAAAGGGGCAGAACTCAGGAATGGCCCATTGCAAAACATTTCTTTTAACAGCTGTGTTTTGACTCTCATGTACACCAGAACGCACCAAGAGCTGCTGATAAAGCAGATATTCGAGAGAGGAATAAAGGAAAACGTTCACAGTCAGTGTCTGAGGCCTTACCTGAGCTGGGTGCTGCTGTAGGCGTTGCGGGTGAGGAGGGGGGTGGGGGGCATGCTGCGGGCGTCACGTGGCTGTCTGGAAGCCGGTTTGAATGGGCTGCTGTGGCTTGATAAGGCATCACGGTGACTGTAGTGGAGTGATTCCTGCACTTGGCCGTAATTTAATCTGGAACACAGATAAGAACAGTATTTTCAGGGCACTCGCCTCTTTAGCGCAGGGCTTTTTATTGAAACAAACTCTTTAAGCCTCTCCTCACTTCAGTCTCAGAACTGAAGGAGAAAGACAAAACACCTTGGGTTTGCTTGAATACAGCACTTTAGTCATCACTTCCACCTGAATGATTGCCATTACATACTCCATTGGTCTTTCTTTTCATGCAACAGCAAGCATTATGAGTGTTTAAAATGAGTTTAAATATGTGAAACAGAGGGCAACACATCACCCATATATCATTTAGTAAACACTCATGAAGTAGCTGCCATTTCAAGCTTCCAGAGCCACTTTCCTGTTTCCCTTTTCCTCTCCACTCTCAGCTTGGAATTGTTGTCTGCTCCTTCACAGGCAGCGACATGTTCTTTTCCATCTATTTTTAAAAGCTGGTGCATTGGGCTGATAAGGGGGAGATTGTTGGAGAGGCAGGAGAAGAAGGAGGGAGGAGGTGACTGGCAGGAATGCAGTTCTGGATCCAGTCTACAGGTCTGTACTAGCTCCATGCTCCGTCAGGCACACACTGGAAATTAAAAATATTAATCTGTCATGTCAGTGCTAGCTGTTTACCTGCTGTCTGCGTGCTGGTCGTTGGCAGAGGCCCGCCTGTCTTTGTTGTAGTGGATGTCCAGAGTTTCTGCATGGTGCGGTCTTGGGGAATACTGAACCGATCGAGACCGCTGCCTCTGGGTGAGGTCATCATCTAGGGGACAGAAGTGATTGCTTGATTACAATTGATTTAAGTACAGTAAATGAGGGAGAAAGGAGTAAACATACACACAATGAGCATAGCTAAGCTTGGGCACTTACCATCATCCAGAGTGAGGCTGTCAGACAGAGAGCTGAGATCTGAAGGGTTGACATCATCTGATAAGAGAGGAGAGAAAATGGTCCTCAGAGACGCCTCTGATATTCCTCTTTTCATTCAAAGTGACGCATTTCAATCAGCTACCACTCCATAGTTAAATTAAAAAAAAAAAATCCAAGTCCTTAAAAATTAATTTTGATATGCAAGAAAATGATAGTATGTATGGAGTTTTCAGTGCAATTTTTCATGATAAAGGTTCTCAATTTTATTTGCAGCCAAATTATTTTGGGCACCCCCTGATGTAAGGCAGAATATCATCCCTATTTAAGACCCACTTGTTGATGACATCTACCTGCTAGGATCAGTGAGGCTCTCTGGGTTGGTTTCTTTCCTTTCTTGATCCTGTAGGCGTTGATCTCCTTCTCAATCTCCTCCAGTTTCCTCATTGCGTCCAGACAGTTGTTTCTCCTCTTCTTCTTCACCGTCTTGCAGAGGTCGCCCTCGTTGGATAGCTTAAGTGCTGCTTCCACGATCTTCTGCTGTAACGCGAACCTGCTCTCCAGATTCCTCAGATGAGGGTCCTAAAGGGAAACACAGCATGCGCAGTCAGCAGGGGAACTTCCCAAAAATAAGACAGATCCTGTCAACAGCAGGACTCTGAGCAAAGAAACCATGGAATTCAGTGTGTTCACATATTCATATTCACATTTATATTCTCAGTCATATTCATTTCTCTGACTGACTCGTAGATGGAAACCATGTTTCACTCAAAGCATTATGCAATGTAAGCCTCAAAACAAATGTTAAACTCTTAATCCTCAGACTCAAATAGTCAAATGGATCAAATGAGCTCTTGGTAAACAAACACAGTGGTGTAAGATCTGTGTATCAACAAAGTGTGACACGCAATTTTACATAACAGACTGAAATACTCAACATCGCAACAAAAACACAACACAGCACACCAAAGCTATACTAACCTCATCGTAGGGGAAAAGGTCATCCAGTTTGAAGGCTGTCCCTACACGGCGTCTTATTTGAGGAGGCTTCTCACCTGTGGCCAAGGGATAGTCTTTAGGCAATCGGCCCGTAAGCTCCTGCAAATGAGAACAACAGCCAAGAGTCAGCTGAGAGTGTGGACCAAGGCTTCTGTAGTTGAACTAAAACCTAAAACTAGGTGTGAAAAATCATTTTAGTTAAGTAAAATAAAAATAAAAACTAGACTTTATATTATATAACTGAAACAACACTAAAAGCTAAAACTAAAGACATTTCTTGTATGTTTTTATTTTATTGTCAGTTTGGTCAAATTTGTCATCACAACAAGCAAGAGGAGGAACTAGTGCATATGTTTATTGAGACTGAGATGTCTACACGACTGTTGGTCAGTTGCTTCAGAAAGTGCTGTGTTTGTTTGTATTCCAATTCCTATTCTGAACTTTTTAAATCTCCCTGAATAATACCCCCCATGTGATGAGAAAAACACTAAAACTGAAACCAACCTGAACTGAAAACAAAAATTAAAAACAAAACAAGAACAGAAAATACTGAAAATGCAAAACTATAATAATGCCATTATAACTGGAGGCTTTAAATGTCAGTGGAGATGCTCACAGCTTCTCTCATGCAGATCTTCTTCAGTTCCTCGATTTTCTGTGCCAGTGTGTCTTGAAGCTCCTTTTCCTTCTTCTTCAACTCAGCCACCTTCTCTTTCCTGTGTTCCTCGCTGACTTCAGAGTCAGCAGAACCTGAAATAAGCACACGTCCGATTAACTACAAATTATAGCCATAAATCATCACTCGCAATTTGATGCGGAACAGAAGCCATTACTTGATTAACTCTCTGCTTACCAGCTGAGATGAGGCTTCCGTTGCTGGCCATGATGAGCTGGTCTTTGCTCTCGATGCTGGACAGTTTACTGATCCGCGGGGCGCAGATCTCTGTGAGGTCCATGGCGATGTCTCCTGAACTCCTGGTTGTGGTCATCTTTGACTGTAGGAGAGGGGAGAGAAAGTTAGGAGGGGGAAACTGTCATGAGGAGGAGGGAGATGAGTAGTGAAGGAGGGGTTGTGAGTATTTCATTTTAATGATAGCGCACTGCGATAGCGGCGGCCCATTTGCATGCCTGCTTCTCCAAAAGCTCCACTCTCTCATCAATCAGCGTGGGCTCTATTCCTGGATGAACACTGACACACCATCTGCCTTTGAGGGAGACAGTGGCTGAATAACCTCATTTGACTGCAGCCACACACACTCATCCATCTTCACCACGAAATGCACATCACACACAGCGCTCATGCTGTATAATAGCCCTGACACTCAGCAAATCTGCTCCGTAAACACAAACACATGGACCACAGTGTATCGTCAAGGAATTCAGACAACTTTTAACAGTCGAACAACGACCTAGGCTATAAACATGGCACTATTTTTCTATTTATTCTCGCTGCTGTGCTCATAAAAAGATGTATCTCTTCCAAACAAAACACTTCACATTTTATATGGCAAATTTCTGTTTACTTTGAGTGTAATATATTTCCTCTTAAGCCATGGAAAAGACAAAAAAAAATCACTACTATTACTACTTCATATATCATTAAAGATACCATTTTGCCTACTATATCAATAATTGCAAGCTTATGAGCATTTTCAATTTCAGCTATCTTACCACTTATTACTTCAGGTTCAACAGATAACAGGAATTCTGTTCCATTTAGACCAAGGATGACAATTTTCCAATACAAGGATGACCAGCGTGGGACCTCTTCACATTAAACCTGGAGGCCTGTGATATCTCTTTGCTAAACTATTATTTACACAAGTCATAGGCATGGGATCAGGCAGTGCATCACATGATGTACAGTCATTGTTACACCAGGCGGTGACACTTGCACAATACCCTTTCAGACAGAACTAGGGTTGCAACTTCCAATTATTTTTATTATTGATTAATCTGCTGATTATTTTCACAATTAATCATTTAGTCAATAAAACATTTAAAAAGAAAATGCTCATCAGAATGTCACAGAGCCCAAAATGACATCTTCAAATTGTTTCTTTTGTTCAACCAGCTGTCATAATAAACCTTATGACTCTTCATTTTGTTTCAACAATGACAAATAAAAAGCAGCAAATCCTGACATTAGGAAGCTGGAACCGGCAAATGATTTATATTTTTGCCTGAAAAATTAACAAAATAGTTATCAATTTATTTTCTTTCTATTACTTAATCTTTGCAGCTCTAGTCAGACCTACACACCCTCAGTTCAAACTGAAAGAAAAAAACAGGCTCAATGTGTTTTAATCTGTCTAAAGGATAATTTCACAGCCTGATGAAAACAGGTCAACACTATAGCTCATACTGAAGTCAGTGAACATGACTGTCAGGGATAATAAATGTTATCACCTAAAATTAAGCTCCTAATAGGCAGAAATTACTTGACAAACTGACCAGTAGAGAACACAAACACACCGTGTATCTTTCAGCATCAACACTTTTTCCCTGTGTGACCTCCCTCTAACATACACACTGAGGCCTGACCCCAATCTGTAGGTGGGTCGCCTATGCGGGTCATGACATGAGGTAAGTTCTCAACACAGGTCAAGAATCAGCATAAAAGGGAAGGAAATGTGAACAAAGTGAATCAGTGAGGAGAAAACAGACACTCACTTTGCTTTGCTTCCTGTCCAGGTAGAACTGGTGCTGACTGATGGCCATCACCCAGATGGTTTTAATCAGAGAATGGCTGGCATACCATGTGTGAATAACCAGGCCGGTCTGTCCAAATGTTCTCTTGGTCACTGTTCTTCTGTAGAAGATAATAACACAAACACTCAGTTATTGTGCACATCCAAGAAGCAAATCTGTTCAATAACTGCACACAAAAACTAAACAGCTGATGCCAGATAAACAGGGCTTTAATTAAACTAAAGAGAGATGTGCTACACAAAGATGAGAAAAGAATTCAAACACAATCTTTATCCAATTAAACTTGTGGGTGTTTGTGTAATAATATACTGAAAAAAAGACGAGCAGAGACATCAAACTCATTTTGAAACAGACAGTGGGATTTAATAACAGCTTCGGGGGCTGGAAGTGCCACATTAAAGCCGGCGTGTGAGGAGCAGAGGTCTTATAACAACCGTAGAATAATAATAAAGTGGCCCTTGAACAGCAGGAAAACACTCATTTCACAGACAGGTTATAGCTATTAACATGGTGTCCTAAATGGGCTGGTGGCTGCGGATGCCCTTCACTGTGTCTAAGGTGTAGGATAAGGGCATCGGAAGCAAGAGAGCAGCAGCTAAAATGGGAACACTTCAGAAAACGGGGAAAGAACCAAGCCTATTAAGATCTGTTAAGATAGATGAAGTGGTTTGCCTTCTCTGACCTGTGAGGGTCGTTCACTTCCACAGCAAATTTCTTCTCGCGGAAATACAAATTCTCCAGCTGCTTCCACTGAAACAACTGCAGAGAGAAAGAGACAGTTTGGTGGAAAGGGGGGGAGGAGAGGAGAAGGGGAGGGGTAGAGTGACATTACACATCACTGAATACACAAGCCAACATAAGACTATTGATTCAAAGTGGATTTACAGTCCATAAACAGACATGTCACTTGATACCACAGAGGCTGTAAAACGCACAGTTGCATGAATTTACTGAGAAAAACTGGAAGCGTCCCCTACAAGGGGAATCAATCTTGCAAAAAGACAACACAGCAGGGAGGCAGGTATTAAAACAACTCGTTTTGTTTGGGCCCGGCCTTTAGCAGAGTTTTTTTTCTCATCAACTTGCATTATAAGCAGAAACAGCTGGAGATGCGAATGGGGCTCAGTGGGCCGGTTGGTCAGGTGTAGGTTCGGGCTAACACAGGAGCAATTATAACTCTGCTGCAACTGCAGGGAGCAAAATTGTGCCAGGCGGCATGCCAGTTTTTCATTTCATTCTGCTGTGGAGGAGGCAGGACTTCTCTGTGTCAGAAGGAAACATCTGCTCTGCTGATCGTGGGCTCGCTAAACAGATTTTCGAGCCACTTGCCTATGAAGAACTTTTTCCCACTCTCATTCTCATCTAAAAAGAAAAGACGCTGCACCACAGTGGGGCTGCAGGACAACATTTCTAATCACAGTTTTACCCGCCACCAACCTAGAAAGTAACAACCAAAATTACTCATAATGACAAAATCGCATCATAAATCTCATCTGCTGAGTGAGAAATTCTTCCTAGGGTAAAAAGAAAAAAAAAAACAGAATACGCTGACAAGTCTCCACTTCCACTGGGACGAACATATTTGCTGAGCTTAAATTATACTCAGCAAACCAACAAGACATTTCATATCTCCCTACACAACAGCCAGGCTCACACAGTGACAAACTGCATGTATCTACATCACACAAAACACTAAGGAGAACATTTGGAGGACAAAATAAAACATTAAAACCCACTGACTATTTAAAACAGCTAAACAGGTAATAATAGGTGGACACAATGAAAAGGCTTACCGCGAGTGTTTTTTTCTCTTATCAAATCCCGGCTGAATTCTCCTGGGCTTGTATTGAGTCCTTTGACTTTGAGTTTCCCACAGGGCTAGAGCTTCCTCGAACAATACTCTCTCTTGTCTGTCTGGAGCCAGATAGGTGTTGCAAGAGTTTCAGCTGAGCTAGCCATGCCCCTTTTACTACCCCTCCTCCTCTGACATCACAGATACCTCATCCTGCCTTCCAGGCTTTGTACCACACGGCACCACTCTCTCTCACTCCTTCTCTCCAACACAGCTCACTTCCTTTTTGGTCAGACCAGATGAGCAGGTTGTTCACAAGTATTTGCTGGGCAGAGTTTTTTTTTCCTTGTTTGAAGACACTTCCTCTCTGCTCTGCTTCCCGTCACTCACAGATAAGCGATGAATCCCAAACACAGACTTTGAATACTCCACTTCCATCTGGGGAGTTATTCATATTGTAAATACCACACAGAGCACTGTTGTGTAGTAGATTTAACTGTAACCAACTCCCCCACCAAGGAAAACATGTTAGGAATCTGTTACTACTGTCTAATCATTAATAGAAAGGGCACTCTACCTTCATGTGCACTCAGTCAGGCCACTTAAACAGGAAAAAAGAAACACTAATATGTACTACAAGTGTGACAGCTCAGAGTTTTAAGCTTCTCATTTAATCCATCTATTCATACATTCTGACAGGAAGCTTCTATTTTTGTAAATTTTACATCAATGAAGACACTGAATGTCAACGTTGGGTTTCTAGTCAAAGTATAACAACACTGTCTTTGGTGGACTATGGTGGACCATAGCGTTGGGTGATTGGGAGAATTTATCAGCAGTCCATTGCCAATTAGTACTAGTGTCCAATCATAGCCCAATTGTCCATGGCCACAAAACGTGATTCTTTGGCCACTAAGCTTTATCCTCAAACCATGAACCTTCATCAACACAGCATTATAGTTACACAGATATCCTGATCCCTTCACACCTTTTAGTTCAACATTCTCTGACAACAGTGAACAGTACTTGTCATGAGCTAGCTACTGATATGTCAAGGCTACTGAGGTATGGGTTTACTAAGCCTACTGAAACTGCTTACAAAACCCTTACAGAAGAACCAGAAATACAAAAGGCGGCCTATAAAAAACAAAACAGCAATGACAATTTAGGAGTGAATGGAAGCAGGCGTTTAAGGGACTAGAATCTGACACATCTAAGGACATGATGTATTGTGTTGTGTGCTGCCAGTTTTCTCACCTAGCCGAGAAGTCAAGCTTGTTTTTTATCAGAAACACTACATCAAAATTCATTACAAAAGCTGACAACTTCAGTGCCACAATTCAGGGCGGCTGTGTTCAGTTGAGTTAAATTGTCTTTTCTGTGTTGTTTATACATAAGTTTACATTTGGACCACTAAAATGTACTTTGGCCACCAAACTTAGGGTCTTGGCAACTCACAGGGCCAGTGCTTAAAAATATTAGTGCCTATCCCTGTGTTAATTTTTTGGATGATTCTTTTTTTTTGTCAATTTAGTTTTGCTTTCCCACAGTACACCCCCACTGAGCCAAAGAACACATGAAAGGAAAACAGTATAAAGCCAGAATATTTTCACATCTGACTGTGAATTACTGATTCATTTTGACAAAACCAGTAGTGGTGAAAGACTAACAAAGATGGTTTTGGTTTTGACATTATTTAGTTGAGTTTGAATGAAGTGTGTTGTATGATGAGTTCATAAGGCAATCAAGAATAATTTTTCTGTTTAATAAGAAAAATAGGTACACCAATAATTCCTTTGACATTCTGTGAGATTATTTTGATTATCTTTTGCACGTGCATAACCTTCATAACTTGGCAAGCTTGCCAGTTGCACACTCCCAGGTGAAACTCCAGACATGCGTGCACATACATGAATAATAACATTTTAATATCACAACCAAGTGAACCATTCCACAGGCTGCTCCAGCCAGTGCTGCGCTCCTTCTCCATTACATAGTCAGTCTGCCAGTGAAATGAGGAGCATGGCACTTTAACAATGGGTACCAGCCAGCAGGACACTTGCAAAAAGCACATCCCATTGTAGAGGGAACCTCACGCCAATTAACACCTCCTAGTTGCTGTCTTTAGTGTCATTTACATTTTAACAACAGATAACAAAGGTCTTGGCAATTAACACACACTTTCACTGGATCATTCTCCCTATTAGAGAGACTCCACACCTGTGTAGATGAAACTATCGGAGGACTATCCTGTAACTGTTGCTGAAGCCACTGCCCAAATATTTCAAGGATGTGACACACCTCAGTCTCTACAATCACAAGACTGCAAGCAGGGCTCTTAAAGAGGAAACGGTCCAAGAAAAATCATTCTGCACACAAGCAAGTTGACATAGCAAGTGACTCATCAAAAAAACTCCTAATCTAAAAAAACATTTTCTTAGAGCCAGGAAACAGAGCAGCTTACAGTAAACTCATGATCTGAGTGAATCCACACAATTTCTGCATCTTTGTATCTTTAGCATTTACATCTCCCTTGTTTTTGCCAAACGTCTCATTACAGGCAGGTGGAAGTGAGCCAGAAATGCCTGTGGTTTCAGATGGGATCAGGCTGTTCAGATCCAGCTCACACCCACAACCCGAGGACCCCCAGGGCGACGAGTCCACAAAATCACATATGAATAAAAATGTGTCAAGGGCCCTGACTCACAGAGCAGTACAGAAAAAGATCTGCCCCACCCTTTACATAACACGTCACATACCAGCCCTGGTTAGCTGGCAACACTGTATGTTTCCACAGTGTGACGCATGGCTTAAAGTTGTGAAAACCTGACAAGGAGAAGACACCAGTGAGAAATTTATCCTGTTTTGATTCATGACAGGCTGAGTCTAATCCAAATAAAAGTGACTGGGGGGAGGATCTGTACAGTTGTCAGGGTTCTTTTCTGGTAAGGCGCAGTATTTTCAGGTCTTTCATATCATGTCATTATTACCCCAAGGCTCACACCGTCACCCATAATAAACTGAAGATTTATTTTGGTTCTGCTGGCTCATCATGTATGTGCACCAGCATGTGGTCTTACAGAGTGTCCCATTACCCGCTGGGAGGGAGCCTGAGTGAGGAGGAGGGACAGAAAAGTCTCCTGGTTTTATTCAAGAAAGAATTAAGTCTTGCCATCTGCTTCAGTCCCATCGTACGTCTGAACGCATCACCCTGTTTTTGGCCCTTCAGTTTTCTTTCTCAAATTGAAGTGTCTAATCCTCTTCCTACATAAAATGGTACATCTCTATCTTATCCCATGTCCCCTCTAGATATTTGAGACAGACAATCTATACCTTTTACCTTCATTAAAGGGACAGTTCTTCCTAAAACCCATCTAGACTATTTTGGTGTGAGCTGCTGAGTTTCAGAGAGACGTCTGCCTTTTCTAGAATATAATGGGACTAAATGGCACTTGGCTGGTGGTGCTCAAAGAGCCAAAAAATACATCTGAAAGACTCTAAATCTATGTCTCTTTCAAGAAATCATGACCCAGTTAGACAATCCACAGACCTTACTGTGAGCAATAGGATCTACCTTATTTCTTCAGCAAAATCTACCAGAATTTTGTTCTTTCTACAAGACAGAATGCAGCTCCTACACGAAAAGTGCTCACAACAAGGTCTGTGAATTATCTTGAGTAACCGGGTCAGGACTTCTGGACAGAGACACAGCTGTTGAATTATTCAAAGATATTTTTTCGGCACTTTGAGCACCACATTTAGTCCCATTATACTGGAGAGAAGGCAGACATCTCTATGGCTGATATCTCCAAAACTTGGCAACTCACACCAAAACAATCTAGATCACCACAGGCCAGAGGGAAAATGTGTGTTTCTGATTTTGGGGAGAACAGTGCTTATATATACTTCATCTGTACTTAATGGAAATGACAGGATCACCTATACTTAAAGAAAATGACATTACTAAATGTATCCCTTCTTTGAAACACAGCAGGGAGAGTGGGGTTTTGAGTTTCAGGCTATTCAATATGGAGTGATGAAACTGGCAAGCATGCAGAGAAGATAATGCGAGGCAAGCTACTGTAGCTAATTCAATTATTTTTCACAAACTTAAAGATATCTTTGCAAAATGCACAACTGCTGACCTCCCACTAGTGCCACTTCTAAATCCAGGCCCCTGCTCCCCCTACACAGATAATTGTTTTGTATTGTTTGATCAATTGTGTTACCCCCAAGACACACACATAGATTAGCATAATGAATGCAGCCTGCTGAGAGGGGCTGGGCAGAGGGCAAGGAGGGATGGGCTGGGTTGAATACAGGGGCTGTGAACTAAGGCAGGAAGCGCTATCAATATTCGCCAGATAGAGAGGTCTCCCTTCAAGGCAAAAAAAAAAAGTAGCTAAAGACATACACATCAGTAAGAGCAACAAAAAGGGGTCATTTAAAAAGTCAACATTTTTCCCACAACAGGAAACTCTTGTGACTGTTCCCTTCTTGTGTGTGGAGGAGTTAGAAAAGGCAGGAACTAGATTTGAACCCTCCCAGCATCCCTACACCCTCACTGGTGTCCCCCAACGCCAAACAACCACCCACCCACCCACCGGGCTGGCAGAGTGCCAAGCCCAGTCCCAGAGGCCTGCCACTTCCCACAAAGAACCATAATTACACCTTCCACCAGGAGGTTTTGGGGGAGACACACTGTGGCAGTGCCCATTAATGCCTCAATGTAACAGCACACCCTGCTATGTCAACAGGTTCCCGCTATATAACAGCAGCTATGACGAGTCTACTGAAAGAAGTCAGGAAGGAATGCTTGGCTGGGACACTATTAAATAACACCTCTCGTAAACAAAGGGAAGGGTAATCACAGACACAGGAACAAACTCAAGCATTGTAGTACAGCAGCCGTACTATAGTGCAGTTGTATTTTTGCACTTAAGGTTTTTCACACATGCACCACAACAAGCACATGATGGGGCCTCTACAGGCCAAATCAGTTGCTTAATATCCAGCCTGAAGCTAAAAGCTAAAAAGTTGTGTGCGACAGTTTAAGAAATACGTTTATCTGTTCTTCCTTGATTAACGTAAAAGCAACATCAATGCTTAGTGTTGCACAGTATACCAAAATTTAGGTACTTCTTTGTTAAAAATGGTTCAGTGTTAGAATTTCTGACAGTCTGTACTTGTTGTAGATCAATATTGGTGTGTTGACAAAGTGAAGTGAACTTTTGCCTCTCGCTGGCACAGAGGGTGTATATTTGTGTTCAATTCAGCCTCAGACTGAACTGTGCCCTGAAGACTCCAGTTCTTTCTGTTTTTTCCCTCCAGTCTCTATTCTTTTTCCCCTCTCCTCATGATGTAAAGTGCATTGGATCAGCGCAGAACCCAACATGATTTGGGGTGTTATTTCTCCTGAAACTTCTCTTCTGCCCCCCAGCTCACACCTCCAAAGCTCCCCAGTGCTCAGTAGCTGTCTCTCAGCCTCTGATTTGCCCGGTCCTCCCCACACAACACTACCAAGCCCCAGATGCATGCACACTTTTAGTTCAAGTTGAGCATTTTCACCTCTCAGCAGGACAGTTATTTGGGGGTTCTGGTGCTTTTTAAAATAGTTAATAGCTAAATTGCATAGAGCTACTACCACTAGCTGCATCTCATTTCTGAATTACTGTGGGGAATAAAAAAGGTCGAAACATAAATTTAACAGTTCTCATAGAGAACATAATGCCCCTGGTTAAAAAGAATATGTGATTGTTTCTACAGTGGACATTCTGTATCTGATCTATTAGATATCAAACCTGTATTATTTCAGTCTCAAGTATTATTTTGGTCACGAGTATCATGATACTAAGCTATTAATGCTAATTGTACCTAAATAAAAAAGTACACGTCTGACACACTACAAGAAAGGGTATTTTAATTTACTTGTGTAGCAACACTGCCACAATGATAAGCTTTCATAATAGAAAAGGAGCAAGGCACCATTTTTTGCCCTTTAAACTTTGCAAGTCAAGCCGTTTTACAATCCTGCGTACAATTCATTCCACTGTATACTATTTGCTTTTACACCTACAGCCTTGACCTCCTGGAGCACATACTGATACAGTACACCAAAATATTTCCCTCCCATCTGTCTTCCTCTTTCTCCTGACGGGCATGGGAACCATGGTCTTAATTGCGCCTATTTACAGTGTGGATGGATCATTAACCAGCTAACAAGAGGCAGGGTGATGAAAGCTGTGTTTTCAACTAGCAAAGTATTTCTCTGGTGCTCAATAGTGCATACTTCCACATGAAGTTTGCTTGTTTGAGGATTAAATGTCACTTTGTAAGACAACCAAGTCAAATGGAGCTTATTTTCTCATAAATCCACACCCAAGTCAGTCCCAGTAGGCTTTACAATGTGTACAACATATGAAAATCCCATATCCTTATATTCTTGACATGGATAAGGAAAACATCCTCACAAAAATAGTGCCTCAAGTGTTGGAGTTTTGCTTTAAAAAATACACTTCAAATGAAATACAACTGAAGCAAATAGAGCAGCTATAAAAAGAGGTCAGCTTACCTTTCTAGGTTTCAGTTTATCCTGCAAATCGTACTGGCCGATGCCTTTGTAGCTGACTCCCAGCCACCACGGTATGTCCTGCTTGTCCTGCATGAAAGCACACACAAGCACACCGCACCACCACTCATTAAAGGTAGCTTTATTGGTGGGAGTTTGAAAAAAGAAAAAAAAAGAGGCCTGTTACCAAAGCAATTATCCCATTAGGATCACAGCAATAGCAACACAAGAAGAGATCAAATACATTAAAAACTTTAAAATCTCTGCAAGACTGACTGAGTCACTGTTTGATCTCCTCAGACACCTTAATTTAATAGGGTTTGGTGGGGAAAGTTAGTGGATGCATGTAAAAGCAAGGAAAGTTGGTGGAATCACTTAAAACATGCTAAACTGAACACATACAACAATGGTTTACTGCAGGAGTTTTCAAAGTCTGAGACTTTGAGCTCCCCCAGACAGCTTGGGAAACTCTATATCAACTATAGCAACTATATCCAGGTTTTTTAAACACAACTAAATCTGCTGTTGGAAAGCAGACACTCAGATCATGTGTACAGGGGAGCAGAGAGAGAGGCATTTTTAAAAGTTTGTGTTTTCAGATCTAACTACTTTTGTAGCTTCTAACTGAATGTCTGTGGTATCAATTCCTGGATATCTATGGGATCATAATTATTATTTGTTATTTGATCCCACAGACACTCAACAATTAAGCCAAGAAATCCAAATACTGCTTTTTGACATAAATTCAGACAACACCACATACATAAAAAAGGTCTGTCGAAAGGCATGATTTAGTTTCTGACTCTGGGAAAGAGGGAAAAACAACACAAATTCTCCATAACTACTGTATCTCTGGACTCTCTTAAACCAAATCACACACATTCAGGCTTTTATATGTGAACTCCTTTTGATAACTCGTAATTTTTTCCACTTCCTTTCACTTCACCTCCCCTGTTTGAAGCCCCCTGGGGAGGGACGTCTCCCACTTTGAAAACCTCTGGTTAACAGGATTCTCAGCTTCATTCTTTTGAATTATTTAAGCCCGTTTGTATTCTCTTATCCCACCCAAACAGGCAGTCATCTGTTTTTCTACAGTAACAGACGTGTGGTTGCTTTCGCTTACAGATTTTAAACAGGAAAAGGCCTCAGGATTCAAGCAAAATGTAATGTAATTACATGAACAAAGGGTAAGATTGATGCATTCGATTAGATGCAGAAAAAGAAATGAAGACAGCATGTTGACAGAAGCTTGTTCAAAGGTTAAGCTTCTGTATGACTCAGGGCAGCGCTGTTACCTTCACTGGGTAATAATGGACTCCATATGTCGGCAGGGACTCCACCAAGGCCAGATACCTTCAGAGAAAGAGGAGCAGGTTAACAGGGATTCTACCACTTGCACTTCATCACTGTCAACCAGTGGCTGTTGTACAACAGACAAAGTGGGATTTAAGCTACAGTCATTGAGAAGCCGCAGTCATTTACAGTGGCAGGCTGATCGATTTGTTTCAGGGGCATGACAGACGGAGGCAGAGTCCATTGATCAGTTCAAGGGCAGAAATCATCCAAGCATAAATGACCCAGGGTTGCTCTGAGTTACAGTCCCAGGAAAAACACAGTGGAGGACTGACATCGTCCCAAGGCTGGACAGCTGTGACAGCCACCTCTTATGACAATAGCTAACATGGTGCAGACACATGAGGTTTAAGCGGAAGGCCAACTGTATAAGCTGGAGGACTGGCATCAGAGGCAGTAGTACCCAGACACACACACATTAATTTGCCAAACTCAAATCAATTCTAATCATAAAAAATACTACTCATTTTTAACTTACTGTACAATGGCTTGTCCTCTGGTCAGCCCCTTCAGTTTCTTGTAATGTTCAATCACTTTGTCCTCACTGCAAATGGATGGATAGATAAAACATTTAATGAATAATCCATCAAGTGTTACACATTCCAGCCTCAGAGGGATTGTGAGAGGGCCTTTTCTTTGACACACATTCTGTCTGCTCATGCAGAAAATGCAGTCTGGCCTACTGGCCTGCTGATGGCTCTCATCTACCTCTCCTGCAAATGCATCCCATTTACTTCCCCACTGTAATCATCCCTTTTAATAGCATAGTGAAACTGCAAACTCACTGCGGCTTAACAGACGGAGAGAGACAGACGCGTTCATGTGCTCACTCATACACCATAAGACTATAATTTTAATTTGGATATTAAAATGATGTATCCGCTTCAGAGGTTGCAGCAGCCTCAGATGACTGTTTAGCCAGAAGAGGAGGGGGTGCGAGCACAGGAGCAAAAACAGCAGTGTGGATTCAAGAGACAGACAGCAATCCTTTAGACAGCCAGTGGCTGTCAGCACCTCCCTGTGCTTTTCCAGGGCTAATGGGCAAACGTAATTAACGCAGCCCAGGCATTAATTAGTCACCCCATCAGAGGCAAAACTGTCTGCCAAGTACCAGGCAGGTCTGTAGGTCCCCACAATCCAAAACTGCTCTACTGAGGAAATTAATGCTTTGCACAACCAGGTGCTACTGACCACTGAGGCGAGTTGACAGCGGAATCATTTGTGTATATTGCAGAGGAAGGCCTGTGGTATTGGTTGAACCAGAAGTACAGGGGTGTGTATGATCCCCCAACACTGACTCCCCCCCAATCCCTGACCTTCATGCATTTTGTGGGTTGTTTTCAGAGACTGTTACAGCTCAGATAACTTACCAGAAATTGAGAGATGGATGCTCCCTTAATACTCTTGTGGGCAGAACTGGAAGCTGCTTCAGGTCTGATCTGGCAGTCTCGGCACTGAAAAAAAGAATCAAACTTTAAGAACAGCAATGTTTTTTTTCTAGTAGCCCATGTATGTTTTAGAGGTGGGAGAGACACAGCAAAGCACCAAACTTACACTGTTGGTTTATGTTTGCTATACATGAAAGTAAGGGAGTGATGTGTATTCATCCCAAACCATTTTGGTACAGGACGTTTAGATCAGTATGCAACTTCCTCAGTTTGGCGTGCCCTGTGGCCAAAACTGTCAGAATCATCTATTTATATTAGGGGTGCACAATACAGAGTCTTTGCAGCCAATAAGCGATAATTACCTACATCTCATGGCCAATACCAGTAAGATAAATGATAATTTCCCCTTCTTGTATTTTAAAAAAGAGTTCACATAACCTGTAGTTTCTGCACAGCTAAGGGTAAAAATGCCAAGATGCATTGAGCAAAGATGGATGATTTAATTTTCCACAGCTCTGACTGAAACAAATGTAAGTGACATCACTTTTACAACAAAAATAAAGAAAAGTTCTGATTCTTCAGATGTTGATTTACATTTTCTAGAAAAGTTCTTCAAAACATGTTAAAAATATTGTTTGCTTTCTATCAGCTAATATAGCAACCAATAATGATATATATAGCTGGATAGGCCAATATATGCCAATAATTTATCGGCGGTGTTATTTATCATGCATCCCTAATTAATAGATACTACTCACAAAAGTGACACAAATTCTAGAGCATGAGTTTTACCTAAAATGTTGTGGCAGTGTAGTTGTCATGTATCAGCTGAGGCATTCTGGTTAGCTAAGTCCATTTAATCAAGCTCATGTAGTGTCAATGCTCCCCATTAGTTACAGTGAAAATGGATAAAGATTAGTGTCAAACTGTGTACCAACATTGTTCATCTGAAGTCATAATTTACTGTGGAAACTTAAAATACATAATTTATGACGGCATCACCCAAACATGTCGATAAGCATAATGAGACAGAGCAATCAGGTAGCGTCTCACTGTAGAATCAGACCAAACAAATAACCAATGCTGTAGTAGAGTTCATCTCTGTGGATATGTACCCTTACTCCATCTATACAGGATTGAAGCATATGGTCAAAGTGCCTGAGCCCCACTACAGAGTGCCCTCATGTCCACATATGTCATTATTTATTTAAGTGTCAGTTCCAGTAAGAAATATGGACAATGATCCATTGTTGAATGTTTTATTTTTTCGAAATAAATGACATGACCACATTTTTTGTCTTCCCTGCTATACCGAAAATATACCAAACTGTGACCTTAAAACCAAACCACGTATTTTGTGTACCGTCACACAACTTCATGAGAGACATTTAGACATCTATACTATCTTGTTATGACTTGAACTAAGTGCCCCACACCAGCATGTGGACCATAAGGACAATAAAGGTAAATGTTTACACAAGAATCTCAACTCAAAGTCTGAAAGTGCACACAGGACATTTCTCCACATGCTTGTGCTTTCACAGTGTGGTTTGAATTTCTATCTTAAGGCATGACAGCAATAATTCATGTTTGCAAACCTTTAGCAAAGGTGCAGTGTCAGAATATTGTTTTCATCTTTCTTATCTATAAAGAGTGGTACTGCTTGCCAAGTCTAAACTTGAGCTTCACTCATGTCTTGCCAGCCTTAATTTATAAAAGCACATGCAGAGCCTTTAAGTCACGGGGAGCCTTTTAAGGAGCTTGGCAAGAAATATTTTCAAAAATATCAAAGCTGTTTTGTGCAGGTCCTCAACAGTAAAGGACTCCACTATTATTCATATGAACTATGAACTCTAGGTAAACTATATATTGATTCGCCCTCACAGATCAGCCAACAATCACACCATGTCAAATGCAACAGGTACAGCTTGTCTAACCCACACATTCTGCCAGAAATGTTAAGTAGAGGCTTCAAGTGTTGTTATGCACACAGAAACTGCCCATGTTATCTGGACAGACAAATTGTGGCATTTGTCCCTGTCAAGGTCTGTGATAGCCAACTATGAGTCACTCCAACATCATGTAGGAGGGAGGACTGGGTCTACAGTTTCTGCTGGACAAAAAGGGCTCTGGCTTGGTGGGCCAGTCCACTGGAGACCCAAACAAAAGCCATTCACAAGCACTTGGCAGCCTCTCCCTGTGTTGAAAAGTATTGTATGAGCCTTTACAAAGCAGTCCGTGGCCTCTGAGACAGAACCCAAATGTGTAGGTTGGACCACACTTAATGTAAACTATTAGCACATCCTCAAGTGTAGTATTAGCTATAGCAATATCGTAACATAGCAAAATAAGTATTGATTTCAGGGCAATGGCCATTTGAACTTAAGTTGACTTGTATGAACATCAATTTAAGTCATCTTCTTTCAAGAATAATGGAATTCAACAGCCACTGACATGGTAGGACAGAAGCATAATGATCCAGTTATGTGAACCAGCTTACTAAACAAAAAAACAAGGGTGAGCCGCTGCAAGGGCAGAGGCACTTGAATCACTCTGCCCTGTAGCTACCTCTTCTAGGTTGACTGGTTTTTGCTGCCATGGCACTTCGCTGCGTGTTTGATGGCGAACACTTTATGGGGAGGCTGGGGCCTGGTGTTGTCGGGGTGATCTACTCTGCAGCCGCGCTGCCCTGTCAGCAATCTGGAATTCATTACTACGTCTGTTATCTCCCCGCAGGCTGCAGCGTGGGGGCAATTCCTACACCCGGTACAGCCCAGCCCAGCACGGCCTACCCAGTGTGGGAGAGATAATACTCATGTGTCAGCTATTCCACAGGGCTGAGACGTGGTGACTGTGGAGGGAGCACAATGAGAGAGCCTGTTGCTGTGAATGAACCACTAACTACAGGCTACACCTGCAAATAGAACTGAGAACTAAAACTGTCTGGGAATAATATTGGCACATGTGGGTACAATTTGAACAAAACAGACATTGTGTTAATCAAAGTTGATTTAAAATTACCAGCAGTTTATCTGTAGTGGCATAGATGATGTCTGTAACTCACTTTTGAAGCTGATTACAATTGTACAAGAAAATAATCCTAGGAGAGTCTTAAACCATTGTTGTGCATAAAGACTTAATTCAATTAAGTGATTTCCTACGTTTTCCACGTTTTATCTTTCATCAAGAGTTGTAACTTGTTGCATTCAACTATGGATTACACCTGCAGGTAGTGGCAGGGCTCAACAATAAGGATTGCCTGGGGCAAGTAAAATGACTCAAAACAAAGCTCAAACTGTGTTGCACAGACTGCTGCAAGTCTGAGTTTTTTAAAGATACATCAAGATCACGAAAGACAGCATCTCACTTGGATGGCGAGGGCTGCCAACAACCCCTCCTCCAGTGGTTTTACATTGCTTGTACAAAACATGAACACTGAAGAAAGGCAAGTAATCGCAAAACTGACTGTCACAGCGAATCATGTTTGAAAATATGCTTGATACTAGTTCCGCTTGTTACTTTGTTGTTAATAAATAAAGCTATTTATATCAGAGGAGTAAAAACTTACTTCAGGCAAGAAGATTCTGACCCACTTTCCCAGCTGGGCAAGTAAAAAAACATTTACGTTGAAGACTGGGTGGAAGCAATAGTAATAATGTGTGAATCAGTACGGTAAGAAAAATATGCAATGCCATACTAACATAGCAAAGGGAATTCTGATACAATTCCTGCTCAATGTGAAACCTGATGGTGCATTAATTCAATGCACAGCAGGGGGTTGGCCCACACCACCACAATAACATGACTACAGTGAGTCCTCCCTGACGCCAACTTGTCTACCATTGGACAGTGGGTCTGGCTCATCCCTCTTAAGGCAGCTGGCTGTCGGAGGAGGAGGTCTTCCTAACTCCTCCACAGCTAATCTCACTGCTCCAGGGCCCTTTGCTGATACAGTGTAGAGAAGACACATTTATATTATATGCTTTATGAGGGGATTTACCAGGCCTGTTCTCTCAAAGAAGTAAAGATAAAGGATATTGCCGACAGGAAGGAGAAACACTGCCACAGAGACAGCGGGGGATGTATAATAGTGTTAGTTATTGGGGCCAGAGTTACATTCCAGTAAGTAAAGTTTGAGGGAAAACAACTTTATTTTGACATTTTCTATCCATTTCTCCAAAGAAAGAAACAGATTATATTGCTAAACTTGTTGTCAAATGACACAAAACAACTGCTCTAAGTGCCTAAGAACTTAATATCTAGAAACAATAATCAGACTAAGTGGGGCAAAGTGGTGTCTGTGCAAATAAAGAAAAAGACAGCTCAATTTCGATCCACTCCCATCCTCTGTGATTGTACCAGATTTCTTGGCCTGTTGTCTTTTATTGTGCTTTCAGAGTCAGGACAAAGTACAGCCCATCCCCACACCCACATGAGCTGAAAGTTCAGACTGCACACTACACTCCAGGGTTTTAAATCAAAACACTGGGGCATAAAGCAGTACTGAAGCTGCACTAAATAATAATTAACATGTATCAGGTCAATCATGCCTGGAAATAATGGGGGTGGTTAATGAGCCCAAGCAGATGCAGCCAAGTTTTTTTTCCTCTTGTTTTGCAGAGGAACAAAGGCACTGGTTTGACAAGGGGTCAAACTGCATTTTCAGCATTGCATGTATCGCCATTCAAAACCATACACACACAATTCCTTACAGAGCACAAATCTTTGTGTTCACATAATGGACAGAGAGGCCTTTAGAGGCAAAGCATACAGGTTGTCCTGCTTCAACTTGCTCAGTCACTCACTCAGACAGAGCGGTGTTTACTAATCGCAGCCAATGCCCTTCACTCCTTTGGCTGGCAAAGAACAACATACCTTATCAGCAGGTCAAGCCTCTGAGAGCACGGCCCACTATGAAAACATTATCTCTACTAGTGAGCAGATTATGGAGGTTTAGTACAGAATCTCCCACCAGTGTCATCGACTAAATCGTGTACACAAAGTCCATGTATTTGTGCAAGTGTCACATATGCTGTGTCTGTCAGTACATGTGACATTTATTAAGACATGATGCAATGACAACATGTCAGAGAAGAACTGACGTAAAGTTTTGTTGAAACTGTAAACACAATGCATCTGTGCCTTCAAGTGTATAAAGGCAATGTTGGACCATGTAGATGGCAGCAAGCCAGCAGGGGTTCAGTTCAATGTCACAAGAGCAAAATCAAGGGAATTATTAACTGAGGGAACTCCAGCATGAAATAAAATCTGTGCAAGTCAAGTTGAACATTAACTGACTACACACAGCCATCATTCATACACTGAGCACTGACCAAACAACTTGGCAAACCAAACCCTGCTTTCTGAGTAGGCTGCAACTTAATGACAACTTTTTTCATTGTCAATTAATTTTCTAATTATGTTCACAATTAATCATTCAACTGACATCTTCAAATTGCTTATTTTGTCCAACCAACACCAAAAGTCTTCATTTACCACCATACGTGACAAACAAAAGCATAAAATCATTACATTTAAGAAGGTGGAACCAGCAAATGTTTAACATTTTTGCTTGAAAAATTACTCAAATGATTAATCGACACAAACTAGTTGGCATTTCATTTTCTTTCAATCAACTACTCAATTAATCAATAAATCGTTGTGGCTGTACTTCCTTGCAAAAGCAAATACTTCTTACAAAGAGCAGATAGTAATCAACGGCAAACACTAGTCCATGAAAAGGTTTATGGGTATCTGGCTACACCAATACAGCAAAAACAACGAGATGTTAGTACATGTAATTAATAAAAAATTAAATTAAAAAAATACAAAACACTGCATTTGTAGATGTACTTGATTATTGATATGCTGACGTTATATTTGCTGCCCTGGGAATTTATCCTGTTTTAAATTAAGTCAACAAAAACCTTTTGGGTGCACTTTTTCTAAATTAATCGCATAAAGGACTTTTATGTTTTAGTTTGTGTAATTTCTTACCTGGTGTAATCTCCTTTGGCCTCCTTTAAAATGGAAAATAATGCAGTTAGTGAAAGTATTATAAGAAGACAATAAACATAAAAATAAAAACTGCCCAATTACAGTTACGCTAATGTTAGCTAGCTACCTGATTCATTTGCAGAAAAGTAACGTTATACTATTTACAGTAACATCAATACATTCAGTTGCACTACATTTTAATTTCTCTCATAACTACAGATAAACACTGTCTCGAAGCACAAACGTCATTTTAAGAGTCAATACTAATGTAAAAGGGTGAGTTTCTTTAACAATAGCTTCGTCCAACGGAACCTTAGCAGACAACTGTTTTCAAATGTTGCGTGCCCCGAGCGTCTTCATTCACATTTGGGGGTGAGTGACAAAAAAAATTGAGTCTAGAAAGCCTGCGACAAACTCTTTCTTACCTGCAATGCGAATGCGGCTAACTTGAAAACATTTTCACTCTCCACTTCAATGGTCTCCTGGTACAGAAAATGTCAAAATTAGCAGGGTTTCTCCAAAGCACATACACAAAGTGCAGCTTGTCCGACACACTTGACTTGGGAGAAAATCTTCTCGTCCCGTACCTCGGTCCCACCGTTACCGACTAAACCACTGCCGCAGAGGCACTACGGTGTTCCCAACTGTCCGTGAAGTGTATTTAATGTTAGTTTTCAGCACCAGAGTTAACGTGACATTTTATGTAAGCGACAAAACACACACTGGTGCATAGAAAACCGAGCTGAGATCCTGTCTGAAGCTACGGACCCCTCGGTAAAGTGGTACAGTCCGAAAGCAGGTTCAACAGTCTCCGTCTCCCATGGTGACCAGCCTGCTCTCCCCGCGAAAAAAAACTGCACTGCAACGTTTGATCACATGGTGCATTCATGTACTCCTCATACGGTTCCAAAATTCTAATATCGTGTGTATCAATTGCCTGCCTAAAACTACATATGTCCATGTATTTTTATTTTCCACCAAACTTTACACTGTAAAAAGTGTAAGCTGTAAAAAGTTCATTTCGAAAGGGGGGCCGGGATTTAATATGTACTGACAGATAATTATTTCAGTTTGACCTATGTTATCTAACTGGAGACATTTAACTGCTCCATACAACTCTCATGTGAATGAGTGAACTCAACTTTGCACTCATTATAATGATATCGAAATCTACACATTTTTACCTTGTAGCGCTCAAACCTCCCGAACACCGTTTAATCTGAATAATAGCCTGAACCTGTAACTATTTTGCCTTTGAAGATGTGACGTGACGGTGTTTTAATGAAATGGTACCCAATTCCAGTAAACAATAACGTATTACACGCACGACAGTGAGTGATTAACTTTGCCTGAAATGGTAAAGGTTCCAACAGGCCCTGAAAGCAGCATTCTGAATAAGTGCTTGCGGAATTACAGGGACATGCACGCTATAAATCAAATAAATGTCATGTATGAAAATACGTGAAAGACTGCAGCCTTTGAGAAATTTTATTTCTCAAATTTTATTTAAAATGTTAATTTAGTAAATCTTCTGCAATAGACACATGCTATGAACAAAAACAAGCTGTGCAGCATATTCATGATCATCTGTCCGTCAACCAACCCCCAGCTGAATGAAATCTGTTTTATGACTCTATGGCATTAACGATCAAGAATGATGGCAGATCAATAATTACACTGGGCATTTTCATTATCATCTCATCAGGCAATCAACTATTATGTGCAATGATCTGGAACTAAACGACATGCCAAATTTGCTTACCAGAATATAAAAAGGAATATATGGGACAAGCTTTCTGAAAATAAATGCTTAAAAAAACACTTACATTAAACACCAAAGATTTAGCATTCAGGAAGAACAGCTCCACTGTTGTGTTCTCCTTCAAGAAGGTGATCTTCTCAATATAAAACCTGTGAAGAGATTTTTTTTGGGGGGGGTCAGCAAGGTTCACTTGAAACAGAATGTCAACGCACAGTGCCTCAGCAGTATTCACAGGCTTTATCATGTTCAATGTATTAGTTTGGCAGTCATGCAGCAAAACTTAAAGTGTGTTCCATCACTGCCACCTGCTGGTTAGGACAAGCCATGGACGCTGAGAAGCTATGAATAACCCAACATGCTTCAACATAGACCTCTGCTGAGTTTAAATTGTAAAACATAACAATTTTAAATCATCAGTATACGTTGTTTTATCTGATAAAGCACACAAATACTCCACGTCCGGCAAGCTTTTGCAGCAAGAGCACTCACCTCACAAGGAACTTGAGCTCCAAAGGCCCCGAAGTCTTGGAGAAGTCATGATCAAGGACTTTACGATCCAGCTGGAGCCAGTTATTCTGGCCGCTGAGCAGGGATACAAGAATAAATCATATGCTGGAAAACTGCTATTGTAATTTTTCTCTCTTTTTCTTTTTCCTCCCCTTAATGCTTCTGTAAAACAAGGATTGGTTCTAATCCAGCCAATCCCTATAATTAAAATTACATGCAATAAAACAAAACATACATACATACTACTAGGACATTGCATTTTTTACTTTAAAATGCCCTTTTTGTTAGGAAATTTACTTACGTGTCATCTATGAAGCACAATCCAAAGTATTCTTTCTCCTTCAGGTTGAAATGAGAGGCCACCAAATCTAACAGCTCACGGGACAACAGCTTGGGCTGGAAGGTTTAGATTAAAGCACAGGGAGTTCAGCTGAGATCATCTGTGTGCTAACTCAAAAGTCATGTGCGAGAAACAAAAATTATTATGGAACGTGGAAAACAAGCATACATGTGGCATTCATATGACATTTCAATTAAAACACTGTGAATTTAAACAGACAAGATCAGTTCGACATGAACAATAAGTGAAATAGGAGTCATCTGTAATAAGATTCGATTTCTTCTCTATGATAATGAATGACATGCATCATGAAATCCTACTCATATTCACTGCATCAGCATAATCTTTGAGGGTATGTGGCATAATTTGTGACATACACTATTAGAGATAAAGGTGCTAACTAGAACCATAAAGGGTTCTTTGGCTCATCTCCATTTTTGGTTCCTGGTAGAACCTTTTATAAAGGTGCCACTTCAAACCTTTTCACAGACGTTTATCTGGAACCCCACAGAAAGGGTTATACTCAGAACCATCTGTGAAAAGACCTCCATAAGAGGTTCTCAGGAGGAAAACTTCTATGGTGTAATACATCCACCCAGAACCCTCCCTTGGGGTTCTACCCAGAATCTTTCCACCTTCTAATGGTGCCACAAAGAACCCACCCAGGGGCTTCTAGTGAGAACTTTTTTATATGCTATGGGTTTCATCTAGAATATACCAAGGTGGTTCTACTGTGAACCAGTTTATATTCCAAGTGAGTCCAAGGATTTCAACAATCCTTGAAGAACTCTTTCTTCCAAAATGGTTCTCAGTGTAACCAGTCTGTCAAAGAAAACCAAACCCTTCCTTCAGTAAAAGGATTCTTCAGAAGTAAATGGTTCTGGTAAAAACATAAAAAGAACCCATCTGAGGGGTTCTACTGAGAACATTTTAGTTTCCAAAAGTTTCATGTAGAACCCACACAAGAGGGTTCTACCAAGACCCCTTTTATATTCCTTGGGTTTTATCTAGACACATTTTATTAGGAACCCTTTTAGATTCCAATGGTTTAATCTACAACCTACTTAGAGAGTTCTACTGAGAACATTTTTGTATCTCTAGGGATTCATGTAGAACCCACCCAGGGGGTGGTACAAAGAATCCTTGACAAAAGAGTTCTTAAAAGATTTCAACAATCTGAAGAGCTCTTTCTTTTGAAAAAGGCCTCTTTGGATGAAAAGAGGTTTTAAAAGAACCCTTAGTCTTACAAAGAATCCTAAACCTTCAATACAGGGTTCTCCAAAAGCAAATGGTTCTGGGTAGAACAACAGCCCTTCAGGAACCCTTATGTCTTAAGTGTGCAGGAGGCGAGCAGAAAGTGTCCCTTACCTGAACCAGCAGCTCCAGCTTCCTGCCGTCCAGGAGGTGAACCTGACACAGACGGCCCTCGGTCATCTGGAGGAAGACAGATAACATGAGTCACGATGCTTCCTGCAAGACCAAACTGTCACAGCTAAAGCTCCGCCTCCACCTGCGCTTCTCCACTGTTTTAGCCCAAGGATAAAGTGTCTGCTTCTCTTTCTCATGTTGAACAGTGACTCACCTCACTGTCATGTTTGTCTTTGTGCTGAGTGAATAGGTAAGAGGAGCCACTAGGCACGACTGCCCATATGGGATCCACGCTGCAAAACATCATCCTTATTAACTTTAAGTGTAAAAAAGGTGATATTTCAGCCATAAATCAGCTCTTTATGCACGCACCATGACTCATAAACAAAGAGCCTGATGCTCTTTTGCCATTAAGTCTCCACACATGCTTTTGTCTTCTCCCCCCGCACATCCTTCCTCTGCATCAACACTGCTCTAATGAAAATCCCTGAAATGTCAACTTCCCACGTTTGGCTTTGCTGTTATAAGCAACAAAACCAAAAGACAATGAAGCCTGGTGCATACTTTAATTGAATTCCCACTGTATTGTTTAAGATGAATGGCTTTAAGATTCATTCTGGTGCAGTCAGCAGAACTGCCTTTCAATGCACGACAAAGTAGAAGTATTACTGTGTGGTGATGAATATTGGTCCATATTTCAGTGTATCATGCTGTTGCCAACATTCAGCCTCATATTCTCATAGTTCAAAATATTTGTAATTGTTTTTGAATAATTTCTGATGGCATGGAGTATACATGTATAATCCATTGGAGTGGTGAAATGTAATCTCAATACTTTAGTAGTCATCATCATAAATAATATAAGAAATTAATGTAGCGTTGTGGACTGCGACATTTTTATTCATGTCCCTGTCTTCATGCAGCAAATGCTCTACACAAGTGTCACCATGAGTTGTACAGCTCAGTGTTCACCCATCTTTACATTTGCAGGACTTATTCACTCAGTCCTTTTGAAAGTCACATTAAGTACAGTGTTCTTATGTTAAAGGAATAGTTCAAAATTTAGGGAAATGCTCTGTATTATTTTCTTACCAGGAGACAGATGAGGAAATTGATGGCACTCTATAGTTGATGGAGAGCTAACATAAGCCATCAAAGTTGGCTAATTTTAGCCACCATAAGCTACAGGTCAAAACCATAGACCGTATATTAAAGTTTCCAGGTCTGAAAAGTGAAGCCATTGTGGAAGTGCCTTAAACATGCATTCTTTGTAGTGACTCAGACTCAGCTGATTTCAAGAAGCAATCTGATTGTGTGTACTCTTATATTTCAACTCTTCCTCTATACAGCATGATGCTCATTTAGTAAATTATGGGCCTATTTGTAGTAAAATAGATCCTCTAGTGTAACACACAAAGTTCATGAAAATCAAACTTCCAAACACGTTTTAATGCAACAAAGGTTGTAACCATTTTGTGCAACCAACAGAAACTTAGATCAAACCATTAAACTACGTAGCATTGATCAAATATGGCTATTTTCTGTAACTGCATTGCCTATTTCTCACTTAAAATGTTTTCAGAAACATATTGTAATGCACTTCAGTGAAAATGTGGCCAGGAAGGCCGCCATTATTTCATACTGAACGGACTAGCCAAATCCAAGTACCACCCGAGTGGAAGTACTGTACATCACCTATCAGCTCCATGGTCCTGTTGGTGCTGTGCATAATCTGGTTGCAAAAACCAAACATGGCGACCCCAATGATGCTGAAGTCGAGGCTTCAAAACAGTCGTCCACAAACCGATGGGCTTACTCACTCAACTTGTCATGCTGGTTTATGAATGACAAGCTTGAAGTCATTTACCAAATATTTTATTGAATACCACACTACCAGCTCACCACACGGGTAAAGGCAAGGTCTGATTAAAGAGGTCTAATATAGTGGAATAAGTCAACATTAAAGCCACTAAATAAATTTTAAAATTCCTGACTATGGCGCCACCCAGTGGAAATACTGAAAATGGAGATACTGGCAGAAAGTGCATTACAATTCCCCTGAGTAGACTAAAAGCAGTGATTTTACCAAGACTGTTTGATTTTTTTTAATATGTTCCATAAGAAAAAATTAAAAAAGATGCTGTGTGATCTTACTGGCTTTAATTGGATGTTTTTCAGTGGTCAGGATTGTACAGAAACAGAAAAAGGGTCTCGTTCATGCTTTAAGAAGATACTATCTTATTCCATCATTCTGTATTATCTCATATTACAGCCTCAGCAGTATTTTACTACTATTTGATCTCAGTAACACTGGGCAGAACCTGAATGCCATGACCATGTGCTCCTGTTGACTGGATGCTGTTTGCTGCTCAGGAATGTGTCCCAGACGCCTTTTATTTCTGTGACTTCAGTGAAAAACATGTGGCCTCCAACTGCTTGGCCTCTTTGGTGGAAACTGAGGATCATGTGCACGTCCAGCGTAGAAGCGGGGCTGGATGACGCCTTCTGGTGTGGTGTTAAACTCCCGTCCACCAGGACATATTGTTCTCTGCACCACAACTGAGATGTCATTTAACTTTTATACTGTACGAGCTACTTTTCCACTTTGTTGTTTCTCTACGCCCCAAACCTCAGTGAGATTTACAGCTCTGCGGGTACAGCTGTAATTCTTAACAAAAGGGTTTCATTTGCAGTCACGCTAACTTGCTATTATACTAACTTCAGATTTCAACACCATGCAAAGTCCTTCTACCGTCCAACTTGAGCTGCACAGCAGGACCCATACAAGCTCCATATCTCAGTGGTCCAGATGAGGCAAGAATCTTTGTTACTGACAAAAAGTATAACAAAAGAAAGAAAATCTCAATGAAAACCACACTGTTGTTGATTTGTCTTGATAGGGAGAATAAACTGTGGATCTTAATTACATGTGTTCCATAGATTAATCTGGGATTAATCACTATAGTAACCCTCTCATGAATTGTTGTGGCTGTCCAGGGCACAACCCTTTCAAGAACCCATTTAAAGAATGCTTCATTGTTGCAGGGCAGTGACATCAAAACATGGAGGAATAGACAAAGGCCTTTAGTTAAGAGTCTGATTTCAACCTCACAGTCAGCCACTGAATTCTAGATTCACCTTCAAAATCTGTGAATAATGTTCCATCACTGTAGAAAACAAACACAAAAGGTATATATTTGTTTTAATTCCTGAGTCCATATGCAATAACATTTTAAGTTGACAGAAGTTCAAAAGACTAAAACTAAAACAAAAAAAAGTTTTCCTGTGAAATAAACGTGATATTAATTCAGTTTTACTTGAGAAAACATCTTCGATAAGCTTAAAATCTTAAATTGAACCAGTAACTCTTGAGTCACACTGACAAACATTACAAACCAACATGATTTCCTTTAAGATTTGCTAAGTTTGAAGTTTATTTTACACAAAGAACTTAACTTTCAGCTGTTCCTGTCAGAACTCATTTTGTCCAACTGCTCCCATTGAATACTAACCTTCATTATGGTTTGCAATGTTAAAATTATTGTGAAAACAAGCAACCAAGACATTCATCATATTTTTTTCTAGATGATAAAAGAGAAGGGGTCTCAGGAGAGTTTGAACTCTCAAACATTGCACGTTGGGAAGTGGGCTAATATACTGATCATGTTTCTTTAGAAAAAACAAGTTGATTGAACTCTGTACAGTACATTCATTCAATTCATCATTTCAAGCCAAAAGACCTAACTTGAATAAATAAGACTTGTATATTTATGTTAAATTAATGAGAAGAGATTAGTTGATTCCACTAAATTCCTGTCTGATTTTTTTTTTACAGTGATATCGCTTCTTTTTCTGTTTCTTCTCAATCTTAATGCTTAACCACTTTCAATAGACTTCATAAAATATTAAATAAATTCTTGAAACACTTCCTATGGGGTATCTTTTGACATGTAGAATATTCACTAGTCGCACTGGCAGAGCTGTGACCGCTGAAGAAAGCGACTTGGGCTTCAGAGCGAGGTCCCCGATGATAAAAAAGAAAAGGTCACGACTCACGACTGTGTCAGAAAGGTCATGCCCCTGAAGCCCTGTCATTATGGGCAGAGGGCCCCGATGGCGCTCTCTTCACATGACCCAACCCAGCCACACTGACCTGGTCGGGCTGAGCTGGGCCCACCCTGCAGCTCTAACCACATCTACAACCCACAACTTCTCCCATTAACCACAGATAACCACCACAAGTTGAGTGGAGCAGACGTAGAATGCTTGTATCCACAGAGGTGAAAAGTAACTATATACTCAAATGCTGTACAAATGAGTATTTAAAAAAATGTGCAAAATGCTCATTGCAGTGCCTCAGAGCCCCAAAAGTCTTGTCTGTGTCTTCAAATTACTTCCTATGTCCATATGTATATGTGCATTATGTGTATCTATCATAAATGACAAAGAAAGGTTTGACATTTTTGCTTGAAGAATGAAACGATTAATCTGTTATCAAAATAGTTGGCAACTAATTTGTGTTATCAGTTAATCAACTAATCATCACAGTTGTAATTCCAGTGGTTGTATGGTTTCGAAGTTAAAAGGGATCTTATACTTGTGTTACTTCTGAGAATTTTTTTCGAAGCAAGAAACTATTTTCTTACATACAAAGAATGTCAGGTGTTGTATGTGCATACCTAAGAAAACGTACCTGAATATGGTAATCTTTTTACCATACACCAGATATGATGATATAATTAGTAACTGTTATGAACAAAACTGTTTTAAACTTAAGTCCCAGGTACCATCTAATACAACAGACATTTCCACATCTCGGTATGCTAGGAAAGAAAGCAAAAAAAGATGAGTACAACCTGAACTCTCTTAAGTTTACACAGAGGACATGCAAGTAGGACGTGTTAACCACACAAACAGTGTTCAGGTGTTCCGGCAGCAACAATACATTTCAAAGACAACTTTGAAAGTTCTCCTCTTCAGCCAGACAGCGAGATCAAACACACGGTCATGCTGCTTTCTAATGACTGCCATATGTGCTGGGAGAGAGGGACCCTTGTTAAAAAAAAAACAGGCTCTGTGACTCATCAAGAGGCAGCCTGTGCCTCCTCACACTCGCACAAATAAACACGTGCATACAATAATGAGCCAGATGAGAAAAACTACTGACTCACTTCACTCGGAGGGAAAGTTGAAGGGAGATTAAAGGTAATGTAAGCCATGAAAATTGAATAGGTAATCAAAGGATTCCATCTGGCACTGGCACAATCATTCACTTAAAACATTCAATAAAAGCTGCGTTATTTGAACTATTTTCTTTATCCTGCCATAGCTCGAGGAGCTGTCGTACCTGGTAGCATTTTCCAATCCTGAACCAGGCTTCTAGGACGCGTCTGCATGGCATCAGCCCACGATTGTACCACCTCCTCAAAGTCTGATGTGCCAGGCTCCAGACAAACTGGCTCCCCGATGCCACCAGGTCTTCCATTCCACGTATGATGCGCACAGCCATGGTTAGCCGCCTTTTCTCCCAGTCTCTGCCTCCACTGATGACACCTCACAGTGTCAGAACCCAGGAGGGGAAAAATGATGGATCTGTCTGCAGGCTACTTTGTTTTGCTTCAGAGCAACAAGCTGAAAGGAGCATCTACACTCCAGCACACGCACACACGGTCTACTGTGTCTCCCCCCCCAGCTGATGTAATGTCAGTGAGAGTCGGCGCTCTGGAGAGGCTGGAGCGGAGCGGCGTGCCTCAGGCTTGGTCCTGGGCCTCGGTCCAAAACACTGCCTCATAGAGTGCAGGGGAGGGCAGGACAGAACCACGAGGCCCCTGCTGCAGAGGCTCCATCTCCCCTCCACATAAACATGCTTGTATACAAACACAAAGTACACGGAAACAAACTCCGGCTGGCCGCTCAACCTCTAAACTCATAAATACTTTCCTCAGTGAGTCACAGTAGAATAATAGTGAAAATGTTTTGTTTTGCTGCTTTGTGATTTTTGTCTTCTGTAAAATACCCTAGTGAGCATCTTCCCATTGAAGCAACCTTGTTCCTGAGCTGGAGAGTTAGTATTTTTACTCAACCTAGCAATATGTACATATTGCGTGTCCAAAAATGAATACAGCAGTTCAATTACTGAGTTGGAGCCATAAACTGTGTGTTAAATAGGTTGAAATCCTATAATCTATAGTCTACAGTTGAAGCTCATTGTTTCCCCTCACCCTCTCCTCCTGTACTCAAGGAGGCTCAGGCAGGCTGCAGGAATGCTGCAGGAGCACAAGACGAGCACAACATTATAATTTAACAATAACAAGTAACGATGAGTCCTGTACAGTAAGATGATCAGCCATTTGTCTGTCAATGTAAAGCTAAGCCCGTTACCCTAAAGACATAGGTCCACGACACACTCTGGAGTTGTAGTTCAGTGGCTGCCTGCCTTACTGCCTGCCAAACTACATTGACATAATGCTTAATTTAACTGTTATAAACATCTAGTCCATCTAAAATATGATTAATTATTTATTACAACTCACAGAAAGACACTTACTCGGCAAACATCAGACATGAATTTTAACTCTTATTAAAGAGACTGATCTTATCAGTCCAGTCCAGAAATTTCAAAGGAGGATACTGCGGCTATAGCGCTGTTATGGCATGTTCTTTTCATCTCTGATTACATATCATGGTCATTTTATGATTTATATATTACAAGTAATCAAACTTAAAAATTAAAATGGTAATTATTTATTTTTTAAAAAGTAATATGCAGTTAAGATAAGCACATCATGTTTTGGCATCATTGTAGAGCGAGGAAAATATCTTAAATGATTTACAGACTGTAACAACAGTCTGCAACGTCTGCTGCTCTGTGATTTTTTTCCTCTGCAAAATCATTTTTCCATTGAAAAATGTTTTAAAAAAAAAAAAAAAAAACTATGGTCACCAGTATAAAGACATTCAAAATTGGTTGACAAAGTTAATTTTGTTACTGACTATTTTAGGACATTGACTGAATGTTCACATTTAGACCATATTTCACTGTGATTTGCAACAATGACATTTTTCATCCGTAACATGCAAATTATTGCCTACCATCACTCTGGACCCTCACTAGGAAACTACATCAAAATTTCTCAGTTAGAAGCCAGAAAAAAATGGCAAACTCCAGTCTCCTGGATGAAACTCCAGTGTTTAACTCACTCATCCACTACACCTTCTTTGTTGTTTTTTATACTTTTGTATACTTCCTCACTGTTGTCATACAAGTACTTACGATTGAGTGTTACATACAGCAAGATCCACTTTTTAAAAATTGTGACACACTAATGTTGTAATGTATGTAAGAAAGAGGTCTACCAACCAGTTTTCAATTTGTTGAAATCCCAGTTGGTGCTCACTGGGAAAGATTACAAAATAAGCACCAAAATACGCTCCCTATCCTGTTTCCTAAGCTGAGACGAATGACTTCATGTTTTATTTTATTGTTTATTTTGAGCTTGTATTTCAATTTCATTGTCTGAAATTGGGTGTGGGAATGGTCACTTTGTCTGGGATGTGGGAGCTGTTTCCTGACAAGACCAGACATCCCCACCCTTTATATTTTGTAGGAACACTAAAAATAATTGGTCCTTGTTTGGATCAGCAGGGATGGTAGTACTGACAGGGCAAAACTAAAAGTGAAACTGCTGGAAAAACGTTTAGGAAGGCTTTGATGTCAAGTGTAGAGGAAAAGTGCTTGTGACTCACAACCAGACGTCTTCCTTTGTACAGCTGCAATTAATAAGCAAATGTCTCACACAAGCTGCCGTACACCTGACTCAGACAAACAAGACAGAGAGTACTGAGAAAAGCAACGCAGGAGAAAAAGAAGAGGGGGAACAGCTCACAGCGGAGACGTGTTGCAGTTCATCTGGAAACAATATCCTGTTGTTTGTTTATGTGACCCCTGTTTCCAAGAACGCTTAAGTGTCCACAGTCAACGTGGAGCTGTTTCATCGGACATGATGACCAGAAGTGTCTCAGACCAGGCACACAGTGACCTCCACATCAACACGGAAAACGGATGTTGACTTAAGCTTGTAGCAGCAGTAGAAGAAGACTTTTTTATCAGTAATTCCGAAAAACATGGTGATGGAAAGTAAATGTTATCTGCCTCATCAACTGTTATTGAGAAGGCAAAGAGTTACAGGCAGTTTCCACTTACAGAACTTTCCATATGCGCCCAGTCATCCTGCATTACAATAAATAATAAACAAAATCCTAGTGGCAACCAGCCATGCATGTAATTACTTCAGTGCAAGGATTAATGCATGTAAGATTAAATCTGCTCTGAAGCACACATGCTGGAAATGAGTATATCAGTTACCACACCTATGCAGGCAGTGAAGTGGCTGCACTGAGCAGTAGCAGGCAGCTGTGACATTTATCTTATATAAAAAATGGGATTGTGAGCGATTCTCAAAGAAGAATATGAATGAATCTTCATCCACGCACAAACAAATCCATGTATTGTGCTATACTCTCAAAGAAACAGTTAAACATTTTGTGCAATAGGCGGTTTTGTGTTCTTAGCAAGAGTAAAGGCCTGAAAATACTCCCTAAAAGACATGTACTGTACGTGGATACCATAGATGCATAGTACTTCTGTTTATACCACTTGGAGGTTGCGTTCCATACATGTGTGGATATTCATTTGTGTGTTGTAGGGTAGTGGCCTCGTGGACAAGCTGCAGAGAAGTCTGTATGGTCACAACAAAGTGGCGGTGCACATGTCAGCACGGAGCCAATGCGTACACCCTCTGATGATGAAATTTACATCACGCAGACCGTGCTGTACTGTACTTAGGGTTGCATAAAGTATAATTTTGCCTTTAGATGAGAAGACTGATTGATCTCTGTGTATTGAATTTAGAGCCTGCAGACAGTCGGGCTGGAATCGGTAATGATAGAAACCTTGGCTTCGAGCCCTTGTAGACAGTTAGTTTAGTTAATCATGATGAAAGGACACAGGGAAACAGCCCGGCTCTACTCAAAGGTAAAAGAAATTCACCTACCAGTACCTCTGTATCTCACTAGTTAACATAGTATACTTTGTGCAGTAACTTCTTGGAGTCTTCCTGTCACAGTGATGTTGCCAGACAACTAGCAGAGACTCCAGGAGATGACTAAAAATAGTGCACACTGACACTACATGTTTTATTTGGCCTCTCTGCATGGCCAAAACCTGTGATTTTTATGCTAACACTACACAACCATGATGTGGGTGAAAAATAACAATAAGGTTTATTAAAACAAGATGATAGCATACTTAAAAAATGTTGACAAATCTACAATAAGAAGAAAAAAAGAAAAGTGGTTTGTCAGTTCTGCAGTGAAGTTCAGTCTTATATTACAGCAGTCTCAAGATCACAGTACCAACATGTAGCGCACGCTCATGAACACGCTTATATTTTTGGTGAGCTGAACTGGTTGGTTTGCAACTGATAAACGTGAACATGATGAGAGAGAAAACAATGCTCACGTCATTATTTGATGCAAAAAAAAGTGTGATGCAATTTTGTAGCAGAGCGAGAGTGCGTATATGGACCGAAGTGTTGACGTGACATGAAAACTTTATTTGATCAGACCGTGGAGCTGCTCAAACTGAAAGACACTGACAAAAATTTCTGACTTATCAGAAATCCAACCAGTGATCTTAGAGCCAGATCATTGATCACTCAGGTGTCATGACCTCCCCTCAAATTTCACGTCAAATGACAACAAATGAGTATATATTGATTCTACTAAAATCAGACAAGTATAAAATCAGACTTCATCTGTACTGTGTCCACCAAACTTTAGAAGGCTGGCAGGCTAGCTATTTCCCCCATTTCTAGTCTTTGTGCTAAACTAATGAGCGTGATATTAGCCTTCTCATCTAACTCCCAGAAAGAGAGAAAATAAGCATATTTTCTTTTGACTAAATGGAACATTATTCCCAAGCTTTCTATGGTTGGCAGTGAATCTCCTCATATCCACTTTATTTTAAATACAATAGGAATATACAAGAATAATAATGCACAGTATTTAACTAGAAATACAGCTGTAATACTGACACTCGCTCTTACTGTACCATCCAAGGAGAAACAATTTCATTTCTCTCCTGTCATTTAGAGCCTTTTTGTAGTGTAAAAAAATCTAACAGGATTAAATACTATTGATGCTGTAATCCACCACAGTAAGAACTGGATGGATCTATTTCTGGAAGGCAGGATTCATCATCAGAGACCCATTTCGAAGGTATAGATGTACCGTAACCAGCTAACCATGATAAACACGGACAGATGCGTGGGGCCACAGCTGCCTGAAGCAACAGCGGGCGAGACAGCCAAACATATGGTGGACACAAGCCGCTGTTGATCACACACATGATCGCCACGTGTGCGGAGAGCACCGTGTTCTGGTCCATGTAATGTTAATAAATATAGAGTTGATGATGCCTGTGACTGAACAATGTTTCATCATAAAGAAATCTGTAAAAATACCTGACAACATTCCACAATCAAGGCAGGTTTAATTTGGAAATATACAAACAGATTTAAACATAGTCTATGCAGTGTAGTCAAACAAAGAAATACAAAGATATTTCAATGTAAGGGCATGCAGGCATTGTTTCTAGAGCCACGCACACATCTTGTGAACACACACACACACATTCACACATATGCCAAATGCCTGCAGGCGGCAGATAATCCCAGTTGATTTCCACGCTCTATACTGAGGTTTCGGTGGGGTGAAGACATAGGAAGGGGCAACAACCTCCCCTAGAATCAATCAGTGGGAGTCTAGGCTCAGAGAGGGCATCCCAGGGGAAAGTGGGAATTAACTGTCTGCGCTAACTCTGAGAGACGCACAATAAGCAGTTTATCTGATCCTGAAGTAGGCCGTCTACAAGTGTCCATGTCTCAGCACTCTCTTAGGCATCCTAATAAGAGCTACATGTCTTTATTGAATACATCCTCATTATAAACCCTCATTAACTGATTTTTGGCACTTGGGGACAGTGGAATAACACACCTAATGTATTATGTGTTAGCTAACAGCCACGTGTTTATATTCAGCAGACACATAACAACATTAGCATTCAGTTAGCACTGCGTTTTTGTTTACAATGCAGGTCCAATATTCACTCTTCTTTTAGCTCTGCTTTGGTTGCTACCAAGTCTGGAAGGAAATCGTTAGCAGCTAGATTCTCTTCTGTGGTCACATAGTCCGCTGGTAACTTCGTCTGTTGAATTAACAGGAATAATGAGGTCGGTGAAAGTGAACCGTAAGAGTAAAGACTGCATATCAAGCAGACAGTCAGTCAGTCTTATTTCTAGCCCGCTCAGGACTGTAACCCCAATATTCAGTCTCCTTTTAGTTCTGTTTTGGTTTATCAGAGCTTTTTTGCTTCAAATAAACTCTAATAAAAAGGTTTTTGCTGCATCTGGTGGGGGGGAGATTGAACCAAAACAGTGAGTCTGTTCACACTCCCAACACATCACATAACTCAACAATATGCTTTAAACTGTAACATTGTAGGAACCCCTCTAGCAAGCAAGGAAGTTGGTGAAGAAGATCTGTGCTCCTGTACCGTGTGAAACAAATGGTCAACAAAACTTAAGTTACATCAGATATGTTGACTTACGCAAGTTACATTATGTATGTTAACATATGTAACTAGTGTACTTAAACTAAAACATATTTTTCTTAACCTTACTCAGTAGTTATATTGCCTAAACCTAACCTAGTGGTTTTTGTGCCTTAATTTCAAAAGTTTACGTTGACTGCTAAGTTGACCATGGAGTCCTACATGTCCAAAACTGATGCTATAGCATCTTAGTTTGAAGCGTAGGCCCAGGGCCACTGACCAAGCTGCTGTATTTAATGAGTTGGGAGTAAGAGTGTGTTGAAACAGTACCTATGTGGGTCTTTAGACAAAACAATGAGCTGAAATGCTTCGTAGCCCTGAGGGGGACTGCTAAGTCAGGTGATAATTCTATGTAGGTCACTATGAATAACTCTTTCACATTAGACATAGTCATTTAATCCTATTATAATGACAGCATTGATTATAGTAACTTTAAACTCTATTTACTTTTTTAAAGCAACTACAAAGAACTTTAATATTGTTTTGATATTTGAGGCCATAACCACAACATATAACATAAAAAATGTAATTATCTATATAAAAATCTTCACCTGTTTCTTTTTAACAGGCTAATGTGCTCACTGTCACTTTGACTGGGAAATATAAACACACTTATTTCATCTGATTCCCTGGACAATCTGACCTGGTGGTGGCCATAAAGAAAAACGATATAGGAATATATCTTCTAGCTGACAAGTTTGTGTGCTTATGTAGGTCATATACAGGCATCAGCATTAAGATGAGACTGTTTCTTAACCATTTAAAAATTCCTTATAGTAGCTTTAAACTACATTAAATAATCAACATAATATCCTCAAAATGATTACATACAGTTCTTTGTCTCCTGGGTGACTTCACATTGTCAATTTTATGCTGAAATGTAATGTGTAAAGTGTAATGTGTACTGTATAGATATGTCAGCTATATCGGAGGAAAGTGATACTCAGAATAATATCTTTTCACAGGCAATATCTACTGTCCATGTAACTCATTATACATGACTGCTGTCTCCCAGTCTCCACCTCCCCCTGTCTCCAGCCTGGCACCATGGCCGTAAACACCATGACCTCACGACACGGTCCGTCACCCTCTCTGATGTCACTCCAGTTTCACTCCATTTCTCTACACAAGTCATGTGCTACACACAATACCGTGCTCACTTAAAGGCTCATTCTTCTCAAGCTGTTGTTATACCTCCCCCCCTGAGGGTGAGTACAATCAATTGTTGCAGCAGTGGCTGACATACTTAGTGTTCACGCTGTAGTGCTCATTTATAGCCAGCAGATGGGGAAATTGGGTGTCTCACACAACCTCCGGGGACAAAAAATGGGAAATACATTTGATGCTGGAAATTGTTTGGGAAATTATATGTCTGGAGGGGTTTCCTATTATCTTTAATCCAATGTCATGCCCTTTTTCCTAATATAAGGGCCTCATTTCACTTATGATGCCTGGATTGAAAGTTTAATAAGAATACAGACAGGCAAGCTGTTACAATTTAGCCCACACTGCTTTTTTCAGTCCCAGAAGTTGAGTATTAATAGGCCTGAATCTGTTGAGAATACAAGGCAGGGCATGACAGGGGCAGCCGCGCTGCCAAGATCATCACAGTTCCCTATCCCTGGGCTCATTTCAACATGGGATGGCAATTACCTTGTACAGTAAGTGGTAGATTAATTATCTAAAAGGGTGAGGCCTCGGAGTGAACGTAACAGAGCCCGAGTGGGGCAGGGAAACAGCTGTCATCCACACGGGCCTACAGCTGACGAGCCGTGCCACATACTGAGACCGCAGCTGACGCGCTGAATGGAAGACATTCTGTGTGGTACGCCTGGCACACCGCATAACACACACACACACACGCAGGATTGTTCACTCCCAGTTATAAAGTCCTTGCCTCGCAGGACCCTGGCTGCACGCCTGTCAAGCTTCCTGACCGTCACTTGTGCTTAGAAATGGAGCAGGTGGACACAGCTGTCAGAAGTCATGATACCGGATAGGAGGATGATTTGTAGTCATACATCATACATGAATAGATTAAGTTCATAAAACATGAACGAGAGCCATCTCTGGTCATGCGTAGAGCATGACCCACCTTCTAATGGGCTACACTGTCGCATTCCTCATGAACACTGTAAAAAATCATACAGGAGTATAGTGGAATCAACCAATCTTTTCTCATTAGCTTAACAGAAATAAACAACTTTTATTTATTCAAATGAATTGAACATAAAAATTAGTTTTTATTTTCAGAACACAGTAATGAGAATTTAAAAATATGAGTTCCTCTAACTTAAAGCCTTTTAACTTGAAATGATCATTTGAATTTGAATTGAATTTTCAATGCTTTTCATATGTAGATCTAGAAAAAAAATGACTGGTTTTGCTCGCAGCCAATCACTGCAAGCGTAAAGGAAAAAGGTATCGAATGAAGTACTCCACTGGCGTGGGTATCACTTTAAGGGTACTGATATTGGTACTGCTATCATAATTTTTTAAACAATACCCAGCCCTAACTATGAACCTTTTTTGTCATTATTTGGGGGTCTGAAAATTAAATTATTTTAATTGAAAATATAGAAATATTAACCATTATTCACTTTCACCTCACTTTTGTTTACTCAATAATTTTTAAATACATTTTTTGAGGTTTCTAAAAACATTTTTGACTTAATCTGAAGAAGAAAAGGAAATGATGTCAACAAAAGATTGTTAGTTTAACTTTGTTTTAAACCTTAAGTGTCTGAGTTGGCCTTAAAATCTGCAAATCTATTGCAGTAAGTTGCCTTGAAATTTTGAGATTTCTCAACTTTTTTGTTTCTACAGTGTAATTGTTTTCACACGATCAGGTTGAATACTAAATTCAGTCCCTGCCCCAACAGTCCTTTCAAAATGTTTGTACAGTTAGTCAGTGCAGCTGAAGAGTTGTTGGTTCAACTTAATATTTTCAGCTTATTGAACATGTTTTCTCAAATACAACTGAATTAGAATCATATTACTGACATAATATCAGACATCTCATTAACTTTGTATGTATTTTTACTGTATTTTATTTTTTTAGAGACTTGTTGAAGAGATGACCACTAGAGGAGCACAGGCAGCTCACCACACAACTCCTGGAGAGGCAGCCAGGACTACAGTTTGACACCCGGAAGTGATGCACACTGATAATAGTGACACCTGCAATATAAACTGTAATTTACACAAACAGTCTTGGTCATCCCTGTCAATTTTGACAATACAAGGAGAAACGCTGGCATACAATCATAAACTTGCAGCTTTTAGTGTGCAAACAGACGAACATTTGGGAAACTTCGCATCTTCATCAGAGCTGACTTGGATAAAGACAGAAGAAGCTGAGAAAACATTTGTCTGTTTGGACACTAAAAACTGTGAGCTTATGGAGGTTATCGCTGTGCTCCAGCTCTTTCATCCTGTGGTCCTCCCTGAGAAGTAAACTCATTCAGCTCTTTGCTGTTGGGAGAAGCACAATGAACTTCTGTCTGGATCATTACAAATCAGCAGCTGCACTGAGAGTTGGTCCTGTTGAAGACATGTTAAAGTTGGCATGCTATTTTATTGTTTTTATACAGTTTGGTCAAAATAATATTTCACTAAGAATATGACTTACAGGTATAAGTAAAAAAAAAAAAAAAAATTACAGTGTATGAGTATCCAAAACAATAAAATGCCTTCTGTCTGTTTTATCCTTTGTTTTTTCTGTACTAGACACATTCTTTGACAGCATTAAATCCACACAAAAGAAACAAATTTTAAAATATGTCTACCCATAAAGCCTTCAGATTTGACAACGTTGCTAATAAATGAGAGGCTGCCATTATACATCTTGACAGAAATTGTCACTGCATCTGTTTAAAAAACCACAAGACATCTTAATTACAGCCAATTAACACCATGTGATAAAGCTCCATTTGGCGAATGAATGGCAAGACAGAAAAGCTTTTTTGGTTGCGTTTAGGCAGTACAGTCAAGCCCAGCTTTGTGTGGCCAGGCAGGGGGTTGAAAAAAGAAAAGAGGGCAGAGAAAGAGGCGAGAGGCTGGGGGCTTCAGGCTGCCGCCATCTACCTATCAGCTTGTCAGTTGGGTCTGGGGATTTGGGGCCAGATCCTCTTGCTGTATACGGGACGACGCTCGGGGGCTCGCTGGAGGCCACAGGCCATGACGAACCATGTGCGTGTATAAACCAGATGCTACGAAGAGGAGGAGGTCAGGGCGGGGGAAGCGTGCGGGGGGCAGAGGCCACAGTGTCAGCCAGCAGCTCCACACACAGACTCTGCCGCGACAAAATGTTGCCCCGAGGGACTGTGGCTGCCCAGATTTGCCCAGACATTTCTTAGAAGGAGCATAAAGAGCCAGTGTCATTAGCTTTCAATATCATAGCAAAGTGATGGGAAATATGAATGGCCACTGTTGACATCTCCACAGGCGTCCAAATGAAACAAAGAGAAAGAAAGAGAGATGAAGCAGAGGAGGGGGAGGGGACTAGACACCACCAGTGAGGGGCCATAATGAGCCTTGAGGCGATGGAGGGGGCGACATTATTACAGGGAGAAAAAAAAAACTACAGACTCATTTTAAATTGTTTGGCTTCTGAAGTGTAATAAACTGATATCCTGTCTGCAAAAAGATATATGAAGAGGGGCTCAGGTAAAACTGAGTTGCCAAGAAAGAGATATTTAAAAAACATTCCCATGTTTATGTTTTATGGCTGATATAATTTATCTGTCATGTAAGATACCATCACAGTTCACTCATAGTTCACTGTGAACAACAACAGCACAAAGCTGTTTTCATTCAGAGCTGCTGGGAAGTAGACTGTAAATGTATATGAATTACAAGCCTTGTAGGGAAAATCTAAATAAATCAGCATCATCATCTGTTCAATTTCCATCCGTAACGGTGAATCATGCTCAAGGGAGCATGTGGGGGGAAGCAGGAAAAGGTCACACAGTTCATATTAAAGGAGAAATATGTAATATATTTACTGTGCTAAATCCTAAAATGACCATATGTCATAAGCGAATAAAGAAACATGCTAATTGGAAACACCAGATTCTCCGACAACAATGCCACAGCCAGTAAGATCTCTTTTGAAATTTCCTTTCTTGTGCGAACGTCTGTTTTTGTTTTGGCCGCAGTGTCTGTTTCACATTTATTAACTTTACATGGAGCTAAAATTCATACCGAATATTCCCCAAATGAATGTCTGGAGAGAGTCTGTCAGGCAGTAAGGCAGGCAGTGTGTTTATTTGGAGCAGTGGGCTTTCGTTTTCGGGATAACAGGTTGACGTTTGACAAACAGGTGATCGAGTGTACTATTTGTACTATCTCCAACTCGCTATTTGGTCTGCAGTATTAATTTCGGAACACTAGGCTCATACATATTTTACCTTTCAGCATCTTAACAAACTAGTTTAAAAGCCATACAACATACAACAATCTGATTTTAGGACTGAAGAAGTTGTCTAACACCAATATTAACCTAGTTTAAACAGAAATCAGGAATTGTGCCTCTAACACATCAAGTCATGCCTCAACCTCATGGCTCCCTTCAGTTAGAACAAATACATTTATTGTATAGACACACAGAAGTGTCTAAATCAATTATGCAGCTGATATCTGCATTTAGATGATGTACAGTAATGAGACCCTCTGGCTTATCACTCCCAATCCAATTTACCAACTAGATAATCAGATCAGTTACATGGCCTTAACACATGTCTGAGAAATGAGACAACTGATCCAGTTATTGTGTGTTAAAAACTGCACTCTATGAGCCACTGTGCTGTACAGACACACTATAGAACCTGTGCAGCACGACTAGACATCACTTTGAAACCAAAAGTGTAAAAGCTGTCAAGCCACCAGTATGACAGAAAACCTCTATTTTTGTCCTGCTGTATAAACACAAAAGCTCTCGATGGGCTGAAAGCTCTCAGAGGCTCCAGCTCTGTCAGAGTGATTTCAAGAGGTGCTGTGGATTGAAGGGAGAGTGAGTTCACTGGGAGTCAAGTGGGGATTTTACCAGTGGGCTAGGTCGAGTTTGTAGAGCAAAGAGCCTCAAAACAGGGCATCTGTTCTGCTTTACTGCTGCTCGACCATCCAATACTTTTATTGTTGCTACACCATCGCATATTCTGAAACAGCTGCTACGCTGCAGATGGAAAACACGTCTCAGTGCTCTTCAATATTTAATTGGTTAGAAAAGACACCACATGTGAGCAAATTAAGTTTTTAACTGTACAAATATTCTCAGAGGAAGACTTGCTGTGGCGGCAGAAAAAGCCTCACTGGCTGACCTCAAATGACAAAGACAAAGAACACAGGGATTATGGTAAACTAAGAGGCAAAGATCCAAAAAATGTGGCAACAATGAAAAGAAATCTCCAGATCAGGCGGCATATTGAAATTTAAAGCTGCAATAATCAATATTTTTACATCTGCAAAGGTTTAAAGGATTATTTAAAGGACTGCACCATTCAAACGCACAGAGAATTACTGTTAAATTAACAACTAGACAGTGAAAAAAATGACAATCTAGCTAGCAGAAAAAAGCAGTATTTTGTTTGGAGTTGGAGGAGATTGCCACAGAGCTAAAATGAGAAAGAATATTGAACTTAAAATCATCAGACGGACAGAACAACAGCAAATGAATGCAATGGTATACACTGCTATAATGTAATGGAGCATTTTAGAATACTTCACTACATCAAGCAGCTATCTTCAGCTAAAGAAAACTGCCTGACACCAAAAATTAGCAACTAGACGGTGAAAAAAGTGAACAATCTATCTAGCAGCAAAAAAACATCATTTTGTTCAGATTTGGTGGAGACCAAAGCAGAGCTAAAAGGAGATTAAATATTGGATTTAAATTCATCAGATGAAGAACAAAACATCCCAACTAAAGGAATAAAAAATATTGCTTTGTGTATACAGAATTGCAAATAAGTGTTTGCCAGTGTCCTGCATTTCAAATGAATGCACTGCATTGATGTGTGTCAATGTTATGTTCACAGCTTTTACAGCTGCCCACAGATGTCAGGAAAAAAAAACTTCTGTTATCTACTGAAAATGAAATATTTTATTTAATACCTTGCTTTGTGTTGTGTAATTACTGATGCTCTTTGATAACAGAGGCGGCCTTACTGTGGTTTGAGACCGTCCAGATCATTGTTTCCCACATGCACTGTAAGAGCTGAATCTGTGTGGAATTAGTATTACCAGGGGATGTCAGTAATTTCATTTTCGCCATTCTCACAGATCATCAGTCATCTGGACAGTTAACTAAATTACAGGAGGTCCATGCTATTCAAAGGACGTTCCACATAATGTCAGCCACAGTGCAGCGAGAAAGGCCTACAATAACCGCTTCAGCTGGCTTCATATTAGTTTGAGCTGCATCAAATTAGAAATTTACACACCAACTATAATAAATATTACAGATTTTTATGATACCTTTAAACAATCATTGTAATTTGTGTCTTGACTTAAAGTGATGATCTATTCAGCCAGTATGCAGTGAATGTATTGTGTCCCCTCAGAGTTGCCATAAGGCAGGAGTTGTTCTTGGTTCTGTTTATCACATGTGGGAGAGAAAATAAAAAGAAGCTGTTGCTGCGGGTCATTGCACTACCATTGCCTACGATTGCACATCTCCATGTTTTTTGTAATATTTTACTTATGAAACCTGCCCGGTTCAGCAAACCCAAGATGCTTGGTTACATTAGTGGCAGTGCTGTTTCTTTTCTACATGCTGCTGTTAGTGTGTTTCTTTCAGCATTTTCTTAGCCTAGCTTCCTCAGTACAGCTAGCCAGCTAACCTTGTTTCAAACTTCAGAGGCTGAACAAATCTAAGCTGTGGACATGTGGTGTGGGGACAAAGACTCTCCAAACCATCGTCCCTCGTGATGTTTTTCTGTGGACTTCATATGCAGTTCTGGTAGATATCGCACAACCCAACAATGCAGTGTCTGAAATATGAAACATATTAAGTGGAAATGACTCTTTTTAGCTGTCAGTGCTGCAACAATTATTTTCAAAATACATGAATCCCTTAATTACTCCTTTTGAATAATCAAGTCATATATTCTTTAAAATGTAAGGAAAGTAAAAAATGCTAATCACCATTTCCCATAGCCAAAGGTCACATCTTGAAATTACTTGTTTTATCTTACCAATATTGTCTCAAAAACAAAAATAACTAAGATAACTAAACTAACAAAGATATATAAGTAAGACAGAGAAATATGTTATCAGACTATTTATATTAGTGTACAGTACAATGTTTCCAAACCAAGTCGGGCTTGACATAAATAAATGTGTTAGCACATACAGTATGCTAACACAACCCCTGTCTTCCCCTGAGGATACAGTATCATCTTTCCTTCCCATGTACTTGACACCTGTTACTGTGCCTTCCATATCAGCTTTCCATCACAGTCCAGTCCACAGTATCACCTGACACTGTCCTTACATCACTAATTTCTGCCCATTGACGACCACAGATATATATGTAGACACAGCGTTGAATGCTTCAGACCATTGCTGCGATATGTCAGTGTCGCTGCCATATTGATCAGGGCAAGATTGGCCTGTAAGCAAATAAATGTAAAAGTGGGAGCTGCATTTTTTCTGGATGAAAAGCACTGTAACATTTACATTTTTCTAAACCAATTTCGAGTTTATATTCCACGGTTTATGATCTACGTGGAGTAGATAAAAAAGTTTTTTTTTTTTAACTTACTCCACAGACTCAACTCATTGAAATTGGTTGAGGAATGTAAATGTTGTGCTTTGCCAGGTCCAAAATGGCCGTGCAGTTGACGTACAATCCAAAAGCCAATGCAGCATCAATGTATACATGTCTGTCAGCGACCGACTGTAACGAAAGGGGCTAATGTTGCTGGCAGACACTTTCCTGTAAATAGTTGTCTTGATGGAAACGCCTCTGTAAATATGACCAGCTCATCCGTATGAGACATGTGTTGCTGTTACAATAGAGTACAGTACAGTAGGTGAAAGGGTATACATACACACACAGGACAACTTGCGTACTGTATTTCAAAAGGAAGCAGCTAAGCCTCTTAGCAACACAATGCAACCTTGAACAGACCTCTACATCAAAGACGCCGTGTTCTATTGAATCTCTGACATGGTTTCCTCGTCATTGTATAAACACACACCTACATCTTTCCTCCATGTTGCTGCTAACATGCAGTCTTTCTCCACTGCCCACTGTCCCTGTCACACGGCTCAGAGCAGCCTGTCTGAGTGGACCAGCGGGGTGCTCGGTTTCGGTCCACGGGGCAGGTGATAATGACTTCCCTCCCTTCCCCGCTTCTCCTCCTCCTCCTCCTCCTCCTCATCCCAAGCTGCAGTGGTGAAGGTGACTGCAGCTGGATGATTTCTTTCTTTCTAAACTGCAGGGGATATGAGTTGGAGGGTGAGTGGGGTCTGAGATCTGGTGCACTGTAAAAAGTCACACAGGAATTTAGTGGAATCAACTAATCTTTTTTTATTATCTTAACATAAATATACAGGTTGTATTTATTCAATTGAATTTAGAAGTTCTGGTGTTTAACTTAAATTCTTTTGACATGTAATGTTGATCCATACATCCATAATGATAAATCCAAAATTCAACACATTACTATTATATATTTATCAATTTTTGAAACTTGAAAAAGTTGTTGTTGTGTTAGTGTTGTGTTCTTTTAACCAATCAGGGGTTGTGCTCCTGAATTGTCAATCGATCAGAGGCTATATTCCTGGCTTGTTGTGTGTGGTGGCGCTGACCAGTAGGTGTATTCAAAGATCACTGTGCTGATCTGAACCTACTGTGAGATTGGCCCTTCAAAATAAAACTTGCAGTGATGAGTTACTGTGCAGTTGTCATCACAGCACTACCTGAGACCCTTTTTTTTAGATAGATTAATAGAAGAAATCATGCATGATGAAAACTTGCTGTGTCTCAAATAGACTTTAGCATGAGTCATGTGATGAGTGTACCGATACAAAATAACTTCAACGTATCTTTTCAAATTCTGTCAACTAAAAGTTTAAGGCAGCCCAGAAACAATTTTTTTTAAGACAGGTTTATTTTTACAGTGTCTATGTCTGTGTGTGTGTGTGTGTGTGTGTGTGTGTGTGTGTGTGTGTGTGTGTGTGTGTGTGTGTGTGTGTGTGTGAGTATCTGTCCAGGTGGGGGTGTTCCTTTCCAGTATTAAACCGGTAACAGAAGAGGCTCACATAACACTCCATTAATGATGAATGCTAGTGGCTGAGCACCTCTACAGCCATCCATCTCTATTGTCTGCCACACCGCACCCTAATGACACCTTCACTATAAAATCCACTGACTGACAATCCAAACAAAATCAGCTCATTCTGGCATGGTTTGAAAAACAAAGGACAAATGTAGCACAGTGATTCAACAGGAAATTACTTTGTGGGGGGTTGTGAAACTCGGCGCATCTCATATTCACACAAGTCTCCAGCGTCTCTCTCCTTATTGTGCCTCCATCCCTTCTGGCACTAAACGTGTGAAACACTCACATGGGGTTTTATGCGTTGAGCATTATCGATCACCGTGGATCCGAGGCTGTGGGGTACGTCTGCTGTGAGAGCATGGTTGATTTTTTCCATGTACTTCTCTATTTGCACCCGAGAGGGTAATAATAGCAGCTCAGGCCCTTTCCACTGCCCCCCCCCCCCTTTACCTTACACACACCCGTGGTGGAGAGAGTCTCATTGTGGTGATTATCATCCAGGCTTTCAAATATCCTCTCAACATCATCACTGCACAGTTCTCCCGGTGTGTGTGTGTGTGATCTGTGCAGTGTGTATTTAAGAGGAAAATTGGGAGAAATGGAGAGCGATCACAAGAGCAGGATGGAAGGATAGATGGAGAGGCACACAAGCAGCATAATTACAGGGAAGACCCCCCCTATTCCTTTTTCCAAAACCTCGTAGGCAAGCCAGCAGCAGCACAGGCAGAGGAAAAGGTGGTAGAGGGCTTCGCTTTGTTCTTATTTTCATTTTCTCAGCCTCACAGCAATTACATCCCAGCCTGAGAGACACATGAGGAGGAGGAGGAGGAGGAGAGGAGGAGAACACAAACAAAGAGGGATATTCTGCTCTGGAGTGTAACGCTGCATAGATTTGCCGGGTTCAAGGCTACCTCTGCTGCCTGAGGTTGTGGATGAACCCACCAGGATGAAGGTGTTGTTTGGATCTGGAAGCAGATCTCCATCTCACCTGCCCACCTGTGCAGCAGCGTACAGGTTTTTTTTTTGGGGGGGGGGGTTGTGTGAACTGAGAGTTGGGTTAACCAGGAATCATCATGAGGGACACAACAACCATTCCATACATGCTCATATACGATAACGTCGCAGGTGAAAACATATAACAAGACATTTAAAGGTTCAGCAGTAGGTTGTGCAAGCTCTCTGCCTGCATCTCAAGGGGAAAGTGCTTTTACCTGCTAGGAAAGGCCACACTCGAGGCAAAAAGCCTGCTGTCACAGCTGGCAGGATGCGATTTATTGTACAAATGGGGATAGAATGGGGCACTCAGACGGTCTCTCGTCAAAGACATTCACGGTGTTGCACTCGTACGCACAAAACGTGACAGAGGTACTTACATGAAGAACGAAAAATGAGAGCTTGAGAGAGAAGTTCAATTCTCCAATACTTTGTGAATTCGGCACACGTGGCCAATCTCTGCATGTGGTGGGCGTGCTTGTCGGAAAAATTGTTGGGGGCAGACCGCAATGGTGATCGGAAAGGTGACGGAAAGGGGGTCTCAGCACTTCAGCATCAGAACCTTAATGGCTAGTTTTTTTCCTGATTGTCAGATTGTTAAATGCTTTTTTCCACATCTTTCCAACATTGGAATTGGCGAGGCTGCACTTCTGTAACTTTCCATGACTGACAATCCAACAACCACTTCATGCAACATCCTCCCCAATCAAGGCAGGTGTGCTTAATCATTGTATTTTATCTCATCTCATTTTTTTCTTACTTTTGTAGTGGTTTTAAATCAAATGTCTTATTAATTTATTGGTCATTTGCTGGTTTTAATTTATTTTATTTTCTGTCTTATGTCTCATCTTATTTCTTTACTCTATCATCATAAGTTTTATGGCTTCTATATCAAACCAAGATCATGATCTTTCCCTAACCCTAATGACGTGCTGCCAGTGCCTAAACATAACCATAAAAAATTGAATAATGCTGTAGTCACTACTGTATTGGGGGATGAAATATTTTGGAAGTAAACAAAAGTGAGCAAACATTCAGTATCAACATTTTGGGACACATCAGATGAGTTCATTAACAACATTTCCTCATTATGTGACGAGAAAAGTTCATCCAGTCTCAAATTGTGTTTCCTTCAAAATAAAATCAGTTGTATATAATTGTATTGCATATCTGAGATATGGTTATATCTAACACGTTCTTCTAATGTCATCTTTGCAACTTTGTCACTATAATCTCTGACTGTTAGCCTGCAACGGTTTTAGGTTTGTGGGAAATAGACTGCTCTGTGACAACAGAAATGTCAAATAAAAAACAAGATGACATTGTTTACCATTCCTGTCTGGACAAATGCATGAACTGCATGACATACTGTTAAGCAAGATTATGTTGTAGAGCTTAATTTTCAGTAATAGGCATGTAATTTTAGTGATAGTTTTTTTTTCTGAAACAGAATTGGAATGTACAGGGATTTATTAGCACAATATAGCAGAAATGGAGTATAAAAGTATGTTTTCATAATCACCTGAAAATAAGATTTTTTTTGCAGGTTTTGCAGCCAAAAAACAAAATCTTGCATACTGGTCCTTTAAATGCAAAACAGAATCCTTCAGGTATCTTTTATGAATTATGATTTTGCCATCTTCTGTTTCTGTCTATTGTTTCAATGTAGTTATTGTCCAAAATACTTTGAAATTCTCAAAGGTTATTCTTTGCATCAACATGTATGCAGCTGTATCTGAATTTTCATACTTCAGTGAGACTGGATTTTGGTTTCACTTGCCCAGTAATGAGACAATTAATTCACTTTAATGCACAGAATCATATTTGTTTGTCAAAGCTGACCATATCAGCTACATAAGACAATCATAAATGAAGATTGCAAAGAGTGGAGCATAAGTTTACAAATTGGTCTATGTCCAGATTTTTTATTTATTTATTTATTTTTATTATTATTTATATTATTTATTTTATTTACAGTTGTCTTCATGAAGGGTGAATGATGATGTATCACCAGCATAATGCATCACCTAATTTGCAAAGGTTGTTGTAGTGGCATAAACCATGCTCTGTTTGAATTGTGATTAATTTCCCACTATCATTCCCCTGAGACAGGGGGCTTTTACTCTGAAGTGCTCGGGTCAATAGCCACTGATACACATGAGCAACCTATAAATCCATCCTTGTGTCCATTCTTTAAATAATTCATAAGGAGGTGGCTTCCAGCGCTGCATTTTATGTGGAATTTGTCCACAAACTAGCAAGTGTCTGTCCTTAAACAGATTGTAGCTAGTTTTAATGCAGTCTCTTTCATCTAAATGATATGGAAACCAGCTCCCAGAGGAATTCCCAACCAGCTGAGAGCCACTCTGCAGGGCTGATGCTGCCGTTTTCTGCTCTGTTTTGAAGGGAAATAAACACACAAACCAACCCTGAGCATCATTATCCACTACAGCCGCACATAAAAGGACCAAATCCCTCAAAATCAAACAAAAGACAACAGCATTTTTTGTCCCACAAAACTCGCTGCACGTGGTATTTCTTGTAAACAAGAATCGTAAATTTTGAAACACACAATGAACCCAGAGGGTTTCACAATGTCTGTGTTTTGCACGAGAAACTCAGGGCCAGGCTCTTTGTTTTACTAAGGATGTCCTGTCTGACGGGACAAAGCAGACACGAAACAAGGAAAAGAGATGTAGCGTCTGTACACTGCTGAGCTGGTGCCCAGCCAATGAGGAACAGATTCCTGTTGACACAACTTTCGGTGTGAACCATGTTTGCAAGGTTTATGTTACGGAGGGCACCAGAGGCACTGAGGACATTTACAGCAAACACAGGAGCGCTGAGACATTTGGGATAAAAGTTTTTAGATTAAACATACTCAACAAGCAAAGCTCCAGCCTCTTAATTCAGATGTCTCCTCTGGACTGGGGTTTTGAATTGATTTCCTCTGCTAAGCCAATAGATTACTGTTGACCCACAAACACATTAACTAGAAAACAGTCCAGTGTCTGACCCTGAATTAGGCCTCCAGCAGCAAGCCTGTGTACATATATTTAAGTGCTAATCCATGACATGCATATCTCTCAATTCTGCCAAAAGCTAAGAGAGTTTCAGAGAGTAATGCCACACATTTTTGCTTTTATGTTCTGTAACTTAGAGCGAGACTGTGTAACTTCTGAGAGAAGAAACAGCACATTTTCTTCTCACAAATGAAAAGTGTAAATCACAAGGAATAAAATGCACCAATTGCTCAAATGCTCAATTCAAAACACGCATAGATTTTTGCTGTTACAGCCTTATTTGATCCGGTAGCTTGTGGTGGCTAATGCTAGCACATTTTGGGTTTTCCTCAATAAGGCATGCTACTGATTCAGTTAAGCTGGAGTTTTGGGACAATTTTCCTGAGATTCAGCCCTCCTGAGAACTTCAGTCTGTACCGATGTTCAGCACATTTTATCCAGTGATGTGAGGGGTTTATTATGACTTGTTTCCACCTGTGTTACTGTGGCATTTTAGCTAAATACTAAACTAATGTTTAGCCAACAGTAAATTAGCATTTAGCAGTGGTTGTTTCTCACTTTCAAGGGGACTCCATCAATTGTACAGATCACAAGTTCAGTTTACTTGTCATGAGGTGTTTTACACAACCTTTGAAAATAGTTGAATAATGTCTTCTGAGGCTCGGAGGGGAGCACTTAGCGTCTCACCCTGATGATGTCATGAGGGCTAAACTGTAGGATCAAGTGTTTTTTGGAGCATAACCCATACAAAGGCTAAAAGACAGGATTTCCTGGCCTCTGCTGCTGCAATTTTCATCATTCTTTTGGCTTTTACCTTCTTGTCCGTCCCTTCCTTTCTGTCCCCTAACTTTATGGAAATTCAACACTATGTTACTGAAGTGAACCTTTAAGTTGTTGTGTAATGTTTGTTTATATGAAGATGGAGGATAACTATTTATGGCTCACACATTATTGGTCAGTAACGGGAAATTTATATTTTTCTTTATAATTCCGATAATTAATTTATACCCCAAAATATCCCCTATTATTGTATCTGATTTGACAGATTATTTCAAAGCATTTATTTGACTTTTTGGCCAAAATGCTCTATAAAGGCCAAATTCTGATGTGATGTTTTGATGTACTTTACTTAAAAAAAGTGAACATTTGACATGTCAGAACTCTTTTTTGGTTTGGTTTGGTTTTGTTAGTTTTTGGATGCCAGATTTAGTTAGGTGAGAGATATGGATTATTAAATCATCCATCTTTGCTCACTACATCTGAGCCTTTCTTACCCTCAGATGTGCTGAATCTACAGGTTATATAAACTTCTTAAAATAGAAAAATGTGAAATTGTCAGTTATCTTATCTGTATTAGCCCTGAGAAGCAGGTAATTATTGGTTATCCATATCGGCTGAGAAAAGTCCATATCATGCATCCCTATTTTACATGTAAAGTATGTATGTTAACTTATACTGTTACCTGTAGGCTACATAACAACAGCGTGCATAAAGTGGACAGATTTAACTTGATGTTCTCACCAGTCACATACCAGACTTTGATCAAGAGTTTGATCTTTCTGAGGTGAGGAAATCCGTCAGAACCAGTCTGGCAGGAACTTGTTTTTGACCACAGGTGTTGAATTGTATGAACCTGCATGACAACAGTATCACATAGCCCAACTGACAAACGCTCTCATTCAAATCTGCGCAAAGAGGGTTATAATAAAGACGTGTGGGAAAGGAAAAGAAAAATGCTGATAATCAACTTTTAACACAAAACAGGGGCTTTGAGGAGAGGTGGGAACACATCATCAGCTCAGGTCACACTGCTGGTGTTTAATCTTGTTTACCCTTTCAAAGACCGCCTTGTATGGATAAGGCTGTTAATGGACCCTGATTGGCAAATGACTCCTGTCTGTGGCGGGGCGAGCAGTGGTGTTGGAATATTCTGTGGCTGTTAATAGCTTTATTGAATCGGAAGTGCTGACCCCATTAAAAGCAGCTGAACATCCTAGACTAAAGTCAACACAAAGCAGCGCTGCCTTTGCACTTTGTGTGTGTCAGAAAGAGAGAAAGAGAGGCAGCAGCACATGTTGCTCTCATGTGGCACAAATTCAATCTAGTCACCTATACAAACCAGTTCTGTGCCTTTGTTCTTTATCAGTCACATGCCTCATGTCACTGGGTTTCCTCATGCCAGGCCTGCTGTGTATCACAACAAATGAATGATACTGTTGGTAACACTTCATTTGGAGGATGTGCATGAGGCTGTCATTACATTGTCATAACCATGTCATGTGCGTGGTGATGAGATTGGTCAACAGTGAGGATGACTACTTTCATACAGAGATCCTAAAATATACAAAAAGTGTGGTAACACTTCATTTGCATGAGACAGTATCACTGTCATTACACTGTCATAAACATGTCATGATACCTATCGTAAACATGAGGGAGTCTTTATGAATGTGTGTTTGTTGTCATTAACTGTCATTCGGTCAATTTAATGTCATTTTTAATGCAAAGTTGACATTCTTTGAGATGTCTTTGTTAAGACAACTTGACATTAATCAAGCCAATAATTTCTTTGTTATGACAACCTGACATTAATCGAGACAACAGAACCTGTCACTGTCTTTGTTGTGACAGCTTGACATTAACCAAGACATCATAACCTGTCAGTGTCTTTGTCATGACAACTTGATTTGATTACCAGATTTAAAGAAACTGTTTAGCTTCATGTTTTAACATTACATTACACTGTCATACATGGTTTGTTTTGACACTGGCTGACCATTCAGCCAATGACCATTATAAGTATGTTGTGAATATTTTCCTTGTTGTGGTACATTTTAGGCTTGTCATGGAGATGCCATTAAGTTTTCCTACATTGTGAAATGTTTTTGCAGCACTGAATAATTTCCTGAACTTCCAAATAAAGTGGTACCATTTGGACTTGTCATAAAGATGTCATTAAATTTTATAAGGCCAGTGGCGACTGGCTGTCATGAGACCGTTTTAAAATATGTCATGAATATCTTCCTTGACTTCAAGTAAAGTGTTACATTTTGGACACTTTATGACAACAGTCATAAACATTAACATAAAGACCCCTTCATGTTAATGACAAGTGTTATGATATGGTTATAACAGTCTTATGCAAATAAAGTATTAATGCACTTTTTATATATGACACATATTTTTGAAGCTCTGTTCCGATGAATGCTTTCATAAGCATTCATCCTGTTTTTTAACCAAGCTCAGCACCACACACTGGCATTTTAAGTATCAGGAAATGGTTATGACAGTCTTATGCAAACCCTTTAAAGTGTTACCAAACTTTTTTTTAGTATGAAATATATTTTTGGAGCTCTGTATGAAAGTATTCATCCTGTTTTTAACCAATCCCGCACCACACACTCTTATTTTTCATGGTCTGAGGTGACACAAGACCACGACAGGATATCATGCCTGCCTCTCTATTGTTTGTTTTGTCCAGGAAACAGGATATTCACATGAGGAGAGCAGACCAGCTGACCACAAGGAAGGGTTAGATATTCATTTTTACTTTAAAAAGAACAGAGGGAGCTTACACACTTATTTTTCTCCAATCCTTTCACTTTCAGGTGCATCACAGGTATCCCTGTGCCATCCAATCTCCTGTCAGTGTTTAAACTGTCTAAGTAACAATGAACAATCCTAGTACAAATTTCTGACCAGCAAAGCACTCATGTTGACATGTCAACAGTTCAGCACCCAGCTGACATTCAGTCAGCAGAAGTAAAAGACATGCACATGCCAGTTCACAGGAGGCGTGGATCCATTTCCACTCAAACAGAGCAAGTGAGCGTTGTTTTGGACTGATGTAGTGAGGAATAACCACAAAAGACACTATTCTCCACAGAAATGGTTCTTACAACAGAGCATTTAAAGGCAACAAATAATGAAAAAAGTACCAAACAAGAGCAAAATGTGATTAAATATGCAGGATAACAAAGCGATCTGTGCGGCTGCCAGAAAAGCTGTTTCAGGTGATCACTTGTTAAAATAAATGAGAAATAAGCTCTAGGTGGTTTTGTTTGTGTAAAATAAAACGTTTCTCACCTTTTGTCTTTTGTTGTGATCTGATCGCTCCCACTTATTGTCTGCGTCTCAGCCGGCACCGGTCACTCAAATAAATCCACTCTCTCTCCCCTCCCAAGCCGAGACTTTCACAATAAAAGACTTGTTCAAAATGAATGAAGATCTGCGGAGTTCATCGGAGATCGGGGCTGAAAAGTCCGGGGAAGGGAAGCGGCTGCGGACTGTTCGGCATAATAACCCTCCCGCACTCCATACAGTCAGCCAGTCAGTCGGTGAGTCAGTCCCATCCATCCACACTCCCCGCCTCCTCCTCCTCCTCCTCCTCCTCTCCGCTACCTTCCACTCATGCAGGATGGGACAGATGACTTTCCCCTCTGCCTCAGCGCAGCGCACGGCTGTTGGCCAATGGAGGAGCGCTCTCTGCTGCGGAAACACACTACTGACACTGAGAATGAATTAAAAATCAAAATAACATTAAACACTCAAGCAAAAGTAGGACCATCTACATGGATCAGGAAAAATTCTGATCCTTAGTTATGTGTTCTAGTGTAAGATTTTTATTACATCAGTGAAATCTTAATTTGCAACACACAATGCTACATGTAGACTTTTTTTTTTATAGTTCTGTTTTGTCTGAATTATCTAATGTGCTCTTCATTTAGATGTACACAGTAAAATATCAGGTAACTCTGGGAAACACTGCTGCCCTGGAGCCTAAGTGTGGAATGATCTTGAAGTCAGACCAGCACTTTTTCTCCGTGTAACAAAATACTCTTAGTTTCCCCCTGTTCAATTATCAAATGGATAACAGTTTTAGAATATTAGTTTGAGAAGGAGTTTAGCTAAATGGCACAATATAAACCATACAATCTCTTACTGACACAGCACACAGTAAAGGACCAGTGTGTAGTATTTAGTGGTATCTAGTGGTGAGCTTGCAGACCTCTCTAGAGCCATTGTTTGGTTTGTCCATTCTGGGCTACAGTAGAAACATGGCAGTGCAACACTGCGGTGGATGGAGAGCTGCTCATTTTAATGTATCACACAGCAATTCTTAATTTCCGGTTATTATATACGAATGAAAACACATTTATGAGTAGTATATTCCATAAACCTCACACACTGAACATTTAAAATATTTTTAAAGCTGCACCAGCCAATATTTTTTTTACATAAGTACTGGATCAAATTGCTACCATAAACTAATGCAAAGAGTTGTTGAATCAAAATTACTCAGAGACATGTGATTGTGCATAAAGTGTAAAAGGCTCATAGAAACAGTTGTTTGGCTGCTTGCTTCTCTCTCTAACATGCACTCTCCTTAATGATTATCCCTTCTCTTCCCTGTCGTTTCCCTTCTGTCTGTGGGTTGTTATAATCAGGGGGAAATGGGATTAGGACTGAAAGTTCTATTTACAACCACAAAAAGCAAGCAGGAACCGAATTAAGTGACATGCTCTGTCTGTCTGTCTATTAATCTCCTCCATTCCGTGTCAGAACCCTGGAACCTGCCCCCGTCGCACACACAACAAACTGTACTGTGTTAATAAGTGAAAATAAATGTTATGAGCAAATAAACACACAACACAGATACACACAGCATATTTTTACAATTATCAAATTTATTTCAGGAAGATCATGTTTTAGAGCTTGTCCCAAACGTCCTAAAGACTTTCAGGGGAGCCAAGTGCCCCTTAGCTCCCCTATAATTCAACCCAGGCTGTTTTCACTCTCACAGCTTTCATTGATATTTAAAAAAATAAAAAACTGACAGTAGACAGAAACCATGCAGTTAGCAACTGATTACCTGGTGAAAACAATAAAGCATTCAGCAACTAAAGAATGTGATATCTTTCTCAGGAGTTGGTGGAGACAGAAATATGACTCCAAAGGCATGTGAATACTGAATGCTGCATTGTGTTTGCAGGTGTGTAAATATGATGATCTATCTATCTATCTATCTATCTATCTATCTATCTATCTATCTATCTATCTATCTATCTATCTATCTATCTATCTGTTTCAGTCTATCTATCCAATTTCACTAAATACTATGAGTACTATAAAAGAAAATGTTCCCAGACGAGTAATACTTTTGAAGTGGCACAGGTTACAAGTTTGTGAAAACATTACATGTAACATTTTGGACACATTGCGGATTTTCCAGTGACTGCACAGAGTGAGGGGAAGGAAAGGAGTGCCACACTGTTGTGGCTTCATGGCAGGCTGAACAATGGAAAAGCCGAGTAATCCACAGAAACTGCAGCAGAAAGGAAGTGGGAGGGATGAAACTGTCCAGTTTATTACAAACCAGTTGAACCTAATGTCAGGGCAGCCACAAGGTGACGTTTCCTCGCCTATCTCAGCTGTGCATACAGACAGAGGAGAGAACAAAAAAAAAAAAAAAAAAAAGAAAATGAGGGGAAAAAAGATGAGTTTTCATGTCTAGGTGAAGGCTGAGGGTGTTCCTGAAGCGAAATGCTTTCTTCGAAGTCTAAATGAGTCACCCCAGGGACGGCCCCCATCCCCCTCCCCATTTGTGAGGATTTCTGCAAGCCCGTGATTAGGCTCACCCTGGTGCCATGTGTGCACCAAGTGCCCCCACTCCCCCCCACATGCACACCAAATCTCTGCTTGGCCTCAGCTCCCATTGAGATTAGCCCACGAGCTATTGTTCTGATGACACTTCATTTAAACTATCCTCTCATTATGATAATACGAAGACAGGATTGCATTATTTGGCAATTTTGCAGAATAAAATATGTGTAATATTCTCTGGGGATAAGTTGATACAGTGCAAACAAACAAATCAAGAAAAGAGAAATACATGCCAAAACATATAAAAAAAAATGCAAAAATTATTTCTAGTTACTTTGTGTGAAGATGCTCTCTATTTCTCCAAAGATGATAAGAAAATTAAAAAGTAATTTATTTAATAAAATTTAACACAAAAGCAGAGATTGTATTAATTGACATGTAGCCCATTTTTACTCACTGTGAGATCACTGACTTTAAAAAAAGACTATGCAATTTGTATCAGTTTGAGTTTATACACATGAATAAAAAACAAAGAAAATTTAACAAAGAAAACTGTTTAGTATGGACATGAACCTTGAAATAACGAGCTACATATTTAACTACAGATGAATACTGTAATTTTACATGCATTTGTATGTAATTTAAGACTGTAGAATTACACATAAACATAAAACTAAACTCAACTTACAAAGAAAAACAGTGAATTGTTAGTATGGATAAACCTTTAAAAATGAGCTACTAGATAGATTAGATAATGTAATTAAACAAAAAACAGAAAATACTGTGGAAAATTTTAGATTGATTTTCTCTCAAATTAAGATTTTCGTTACAGTGATAGCTAGTTAAGTTAAACAAATAAAAAAAATGGTGAGTATGTCAACCCGTTTGCACAGAGGGAGGAAACTATGAATTTTAAGTACAAGGGGATTATCTTGCGCTCGTGGAACAGATGTTAACATGGAGAGGTCCACCCTCCTGAGAGCGGCCCCTGACTGACACACTGTCCCACAGCCATTGGTCCATTGTCAATGTGCATCCTGTCTTCTTGAGTCTTTAGTTGCAGATTGCCCCAGCCCCCTCCACGACAGATTAACTCTGCCCCCCTGCCATCAGCCTTGACCTTGATGGACTGGTAATGTCATCTTCCTTTGTGCTTTGACAGACATTGACTCCTGCTAACTTTCATGCCTCCCTTTAAAGCAAACTTTATGCATTTCATGAATGGCTACAGAGTTAAACAAAGGGATGGATGACAATAAGTAGCATCAACAATAAGTGAGCACTGACCCTCCGTCACATCTCATCTTCTCGAAGCAGGTCAGCTGTTGTGCTGTTGTCCCAGTGCCACCAGTCTTCATTCTTCTCGATAGCTTGGTCATTTTAGTGTGTCTTTAGTATTTTCCAGGTCATGGTGAATGAATTAAGTAGTTTCCCTCCCCCACATCGTCTTGAGAAAATTATGACCATTTTCTTGAGAAACTGGGGGCAGGAGTAAGATGATGGGTAAAACATCCTTGATGCACTCTACTCTCCAGGTGCAGTCACTGTTAAATCTAAAGCAGTAGATCTTTTTCACAGCAGCCATTTTGGCATGAAATAGCAGGGTAAAGACAGGTGTTACCAGTGACACTAAAACTAACACGAAAACTACCAAAATTCTATAACCACTAGAATAGCTGTAGCAGTCTTTATGATCACTCATAGGCTGTAATAAACTTATGTCATGTCATATTACATCCAGAATTTCTACTGAGGTTTTCAAATGAAACTTTAAATGTCTGTCATATTTTATGATTACATCGTCCCTGGAAAAAATTGAATAAAATCCTCAGACAAGAAAATGCATACAACCTACGTAATATGATCTTTTTTTTACAAGCATGGTATGTCTGTCCTCTGCTTGCCTGCAAGCCCCTCTAGCAGCCTTTCAGAGGCATTTCAGCAGTGAAGCATTTTGCCAACCTGATATTGTTAACTTGCTCAGATTTTGTTGATTAGGTCCTCTTTCCTTGCGTTTTGTGCTTCTACCATGGATAAGCAGGCTACGTGGTTAAATAGTTTCTTTTCTGTGTGTCTTTAGGATCATGAGTCAGCATGGGGTCTTTTACTTTGAAAATTAACCGGGTTCTCGCTTCCTTTTCTGTGCCTGATTTCCTGCTTGTTCGATCTGCTCTGTGCTAATTAACGCGGCATCCGTCAAAAAACAGACTCGTCGTGTATTTGAAGCGGAGTGGAGAGCCACTTCTGAGACGTGCCGAGGCACTGCTGGTGGAATCAAGCAAGCATTGTGTAGAATCGCTGCGATCAGCTGCAACTGACGTGGTGCAGCCGTGACGCAATGCAGCTGTACCTGGTGGAATTTAGCCGTCAGAGCTGAAATAGGCCTAGATTATTTCTTATTGTGGTTATGTAATTTATGGTGCTGTCAGGTTGCTGCTAGACAGGCCTCACAGCGGTGTCCTTCTCTTTGTGTACGGAAAATGTGAAAACTATTTTTTGACCACTGTGAAAAAGTTTTTGAAATGCCAAATAATAAATATGGATTGAAGCAGAATATTTAATTAGATAAAAACATGTTGTGAATTTTGGAAATAATTACATCTCTATTTTTTCAATAAATTTAGACTTTTGGACGACAGTCTGATGTTATTGGAAATGTTTGGATCACACGAGTCGGAAACAATCCTATGCAGCCACCAATTTGTAGCATAATCTTTATCTGCAACTGTGCAGATGTGAAGAAATAACCGGTGAATAAATGTGCAAAAAAAGAAAGAAAAAGATAAAAGAATGAATGATCATTTGGGATTTGAACCTGTTCCTCCATTAGTCCATATTATCAAGGCTCTGAGACATGGCTAAAGCCTCTGTAGCAGTCATGCTCCTTCTTGCTTACGTTTTGTTCTGATATTTTTTTAAAACTTTCTTTCCGCATTGATTTTAACTCAGAGCTAAAGCTAGGATTAAGCTTTGCAAGGCTGTTAAAAAAAAAAACAAAAAAAAAAACAGAAAAAAATAATTTGCGAGGCAACAGTGACATGCATCTTCATCAGCAGGAAAAAGTAACACTTAAATTATCTTAAATTATTTATCATACAGTCAATATGATTGCTATGACCAAGGGAAGGAAGGAAGAATACTCCTTTTATGTTTTGGAATTTTGATAAAATAACAATGTTAGAATAAAATATACACACATTTAAGTCAATGAAGGGGTTATTTTTCAACAAAGTTATTGCATTAAAATGTAAATATAGTCAGAATGAATGTTAAGGTCCCGTTCCATTCAGGTCAAACAGAGTCAGGGTGCTGCTACATTCAGTGTAGTGGGACCATAATTAATACTACTAGGAACACTTGTGTTTATGCTGCTATTTCATATAAATAAGGCTGCCATAAAAAGGGTCTCTGAGTAAGATTTTCAATGCACAATACAGTGAAAAGCAATGGAAAAACATTTGCAAAAACACAGTTCTTTAATAACTGTACCAAACAAGAAGCCATTCAGTAACCCCAGGCCCTCCTTCTGTCTGTTTCTGTTGCTACGCCTGTCAAGCTTTTGCACAGCATATAATGCAGTTCACTGGTTATGGTGCAGCTTTATCACATGGATTTCTTCAAACAGCGGCTCATTGATTTCACGCAAAAGTATACAAATGTAGGGTTGACATTTCTATCACGCAACCATGGATGTTGCTATCTGTGGTGACTGATGTGGGATTTTATCAGCTGTGGTAGCCCATGCTAACATATAGAACTAGCGACCAGCTGAAGACTCTGTCTTCCTCAGCTAATGGCATGCCCATGCTAATATTTACTGTTAAAATACACCATTAAATCCATTATCTTATATTCATGCTCTTGTATTTTTGCTTTTTAAGGCTAAAAATCCCTCCCTCTGACCTTTTTAAAGGTGCCTGTGGTGTAAGAATTGGCCACCTGCTGAATTTGTACTCCAACCACTGGAAAATTAGGGGCAGCATATGAGGGCAAACTTGTCCACACCTATGGTAGGAAACACGGAACTGCACAGTCCTTCCCATAGGTCTTTCTGTCTTTTAACAAACAGCTAATTAGCACACATATTTACACTGTCAATAATGTTACACAATAACAGCTTTATAAGCTAAATAGGCACCGTTGACATTAACAGTTTACTTACCAGTCTAGAAGAAACATTGTGAGTTCAGCATTGAACTTCATCCCATTTCTTGTAAAAAAAAACATGTCTCCAGCTGTGGAAAGCAATGTCAGCGCTAACTCTTCTTTTGTTTCTATGTCTAGCACTTCTTTCTTTGTCACAAGATGTGATGTTTTGCTCTGAGGGCAGCGCTACTTCTTCATCCTCTCATGTTGGACCGAGCAAGCCCCCAGGAAGAGCGCTTTGAAGCCAGTTTGACATAGCGGCCAGACTAATTACAACATCAAGTGATGCACTGCGCCCCCAAAAACCTTTTTCCCTTAATCTTACAAATACGAAAGAAGTGGCTATAAAACGGTAGATACATTTTTTTTTCTTTTGAGCATCAGTACCCTCTCAAAATGACTTTTGGATTAGATCCATTTGGTCCAATAACATTTGGAAGTGTAAGAGCTGTACAATTAAATTATTTCATCTCATTCATGATAGTGTAGGGCTAAACGCCTCAGCTCCAGCATGGATGCTGGCTTCATGCGCCAACACATAGCTCTCATAGGAATGAACAGAGGCCTGCTTACAATGCTGTATCCAGTTCTCCTTTATATATATGGATGCAACTGAGGGTAGACTGGATGCTAGTGACTCACCATAGCTTCTTGAGTAGTCTTGCAGAGCCTTCATGCATACACATTCTGCTATAGGGGAAAAAACGCCCTGTCTTGCTTGTGTTGCCAATGACACTCATCTTGGGCAGTACTAAGCCCGGGATGCAGCATTGGCGCTGCTGCTAAATAGTTGTTTTGGTGGAACATTTGCATGTCGGGAGGCGAGCTAAGGCATTAAACTGACTACGTCACTGCAAAAGAAAAAGCAACAGCTGTTAGCTTGTTTACATTCATACTATTAGTGTCCCAGGCACTAATTTGTCATTTTCAACATGTAGGTTGTAGCTCGGAGGTTGTTCTTGTTTACTACGGACTTTGAAAACGTATATAGCGGAAGCTACGATAGCGCTTAAAACAAGCAACCAATGGCAGACTTATTCCACCATTGCTGCATCCCGGGCCCAAGACAAATGTTATTGGCAACACAAGCAAGACGGGGCGTTTTTTCCCCTATAGCAGAATGTGTATGCATGGAGGCTGTGCAAGACTACTCAAGAAGCTATGGTGAGTCACTAGCATCCAGTCTGTCCTACAGTTTTTTTTTTTGCTGTTGCTGTTGTTTGACTGATTGATCGTTTTCTTCTGGTTTTCTACAAACCCTCATTCACTTATATTCAAACACAAGAAAACATCCAGAGAGTCTCGCTTCAAGAATCTGCTGATTCAGGCTGGTTGTGCCACCGCCACCAGCCTGGATTTACCTAAATAATCACCGTATTGGCACTGAATTGCAAAAATGTCAGAAAAATCAAACACATATAATCAGCATACAATATAATACAATTAGATGTATCACAGTCACAAAAGTTTAGAATCAGAAAACCCTCTTAAACTCAACCACATACAAAATTGAATTACCTGTGAAAACACCACAGATGCCAGCACAGAATTCTCTGCAGCAATAACTTCTTGGAGGGAAGCCACCTGAAAATACCTGGCTCTGAAAACGACCAAGATTTTTCGAGTATTTTTTCAACCCAGTGCTGTCAGATGGCTCAATCAGATTGATTAAAGTATGAACCATTCAATGAGATATCACAGCTCAAAATGTGCTCTGTAGAAAACCATTACACAAAAAAACAATGAAATCTAATATTCAACTCAATCCACAGTACATCATTTGTTCTATAATATATAATAAAAGTGTACTATATAATAGAAAAAAAATAAACAAAAAATCTAGACAATAATGTAAGCATGAAAGTGAAACCTTACAAAATCTTAGTCACCTCTTTTAACTCTGAAATATTAACTGTCTTGTGTCAGCCACAGTGGAAACTGTCCTTTTCCTTGAATGTTATACACTAGTTCCATTGAACTGACTCATCTTACTGTAATTCATGTGTTTGGCAGATTAACATTTCCTGGAATTGTAACAAGATATGTTTGTTGCATTTTAAGAGGGGTCATGCGTGGCAGTGGATGCGTGTCATCCTGTGTGACTTCGCCTCATATAGCTGCTGAGAGAAGAATGAGAATGTCCTCAAGTGTCCTCAAGTGTCCTCAAGTGTCCTCACTCCTCACATTGCCTCGGCGTAATTATGTTATTGTGCTGCGAGAACTTAAGGGCAGGTCGCATGGGATGTGTAGGACTACTGTGGTGAGATGTGTAGTTTTTGGGCTATCAGGTCTCATGATTTTTGAAATGAAATTTCCTTTGGCTACCAGCCTCAAAACATAATGTGATCACTCTGTGGGAGAATCAAAACCTTACAAATGTTTTGAGTCCTTCAGGACACAGCTGGAGAGATGCTGTATGCCATCAGGAAGTTAAGTAAGGATACATCGCTCGTAAAATGTGCTTCTGAGTTAATACTCTTTTGGGACCCTTCTTTTTAATAGATTAAAGAAAATATTTTCAAACTTAAAAAAAGTAAGAGGAAATAAGTTGTTGGTTCAACTTTATATCTTAAGCTTATTGAACGTGTTTCTTCACGTAGAACTGTATTAACTAGAAAAGTTTTTTGAATCAGTACAAACTTGTCTTTTCAGTGTCAGTCACTGAATTTTAAGGCAGCCTGGACACTAATTTCTTCAAACAATGTGTCAAAGTAAGATGTTTTACTCAAACCTTTTCAGCCTTATTCACCAATTTGTTCAATTTGATCTGTAGAATGATTTACTTTAATTTTCATGTCAGGATTTCAAGACATTTCCTACTGTATTTACTTTATTGCCTGATACTCTTTCACTCACCAGGTTACTGAGAGAAAAAGAAGTGAATCTGACACTTACAAGCTGTTACCACCATGTGGAGTAGATGTCTTGTAGAATGAGAGGAGAACCTCAGATAGCTTCTGTTTATCTTTCAGACTTTTTTCTACTCCCTTCTCCCTTCCTGTGAAATACAGAGTTTTAACCTTCCAGACCTCTAAAATGAATTCATTTAAACAATACAAGTACAAAGTTCAAGTTTCACTCCTCTGTGTCTCCAATCTGTGACAAATGTAAAGCAAATGATGATGCACTGTTATGTTTATTTTGGAGGTGTTGACTAAATTATCCATTCTGGTCAAGATTTTTTGTTCTTTTTTCCCCAGGTTTATCATAGGACTCTCTCTCCCAACAGGAATTTGGCTAATTCTCAAAAGACTTAAAGACTTGTTTTACCTTATTGACGTGGAGAAACTGTGATCCGATTGGGAAGAATCTTACAGTCCCTTTTGGAATATATAGTCTCAAACTGACAGCATCTATATGTATATATTGTATGTATATGGCTGTTTTTTGTTTTTTGTTTTTTCATGTGAATGATATGAACTGATGAGTTTTTGTGTCCCTGACTTGTGATCATGCTGAACTTTACTTAGTTGCTCTCCTATATACAAACCCAACCTAAACAAACACATATATATATATGTTTGTTTAGGTTGGGTTTGTGGAGTGGAAATCATGTGTGATTGTTATTAAGATATGTGAATAAAAAAAAGAAAAAAGAGACGAGAGGTGAGAGGGGAAAAATCTTCAACTGAATGGCTCAAAACTTACAAACATGCAACTTTTGACGGTTACAAGGAGACATCGCTTCATATTAAGAGGTCACCAGCAAAAAAGGTTGGAAACCAACAGATGCCAACAGAGTTTTAATTCCATATCCTAAAAGGTGACAAACATTTACTGAAAATAATTAAAAACATGCATATCTATCACAGTTAATTCATATTTTAATAAAATACAGAAAATAAATTCAAAGTTGACACTAAGAGTGGTCTGTCCTCTCACTTGTCTTTGGTGCCCTCTGGTGAGAATTTTCAGCTACAGCAATAACCTGCTGAAAAAGCCTCATTAGAAAAGTCACAGTCTGCATCAACGAACACCTCCCAAAATTTAACCTGCAACTATTGGTGATTTTTAACAGCACATACCCACTGATACAAACCGAGTTTTCTCTGGGATAGCTGGAGCTGCAGAGTACCAACACAGTGCTTTTGACATGATCATGTGGCTTCCAGCTGTGCACCGCAGACATGCCTTTAAGTTGAATGATAGTCTACAGGCCCTGCAGCCCTGACCCCCATCCAGGCAGCAGAGACAGAACTGATGTTAGGGAATGAATGTCAAAAATGTCTTTTCAGCCTGTAATATTACAGAGTACTCTCTAGACATGACTTCTATTATAACTTTATTTTTAACTTTATGCTTGGAGTTTGTCTGTGTGTGAATACATGTAACTTGATGTTCCTGTCCTCTGCTACCTCATGCTTACAACAGTTTGACATTTTTCTATACACTGGTCCTGAAGTCATGTTTCACTACTAGAACTCTGTTTGCGTTCCAGAGGTGGAAAACGTGGCTAACCAATTTTATTCTCATTCATTCTCAACTTTTTCCCCCTCGAAACAAGAAGTAAAAATAAAACAGCGCAACATAAACCATCATTGATGCCATACATATGAATAATAATCAAACATGACCTTATAATACTGTCAACTTACTTGATTTGTGTAGCATTTAAAGACAACCATTTAAAGTGCTGTACAATGTACAGAGAAATAGAACAAAAGAAAAGAGACAACAAGAGAGAATCAAAAAGAAAAATCATTTGTCAGTGGCACAGAGACAACAAACTCCTACAGAAAGTGTGTTTTAAGTTGAGAGCATCAACAGAGTGAAAAGAGAAGCAGAGGGAAGGAAACAATAGTCCAACAGTTTTGAGAAAGCCCTGGATTGTGGATCTAAAGAGAAACAGGAGCCTTAAGACTCTGACAGTGTAACATAAGGACAAAGTTCAAAAATATAAGCAAGGACAAGATCTTTTAATGCTTTGTAGTGAAACAGCAGTCTTTTCAGTTCAATTCTAACCACTGAGCCAGTGAAAAGAGGCTTGGCTGGGAGAAACATGGTCTGTTTTGAGCTTTACTGTATCATTCTGAACAAGTTCAAGGTGGGTGGATATAAAGGTTGGGATAACTTTCTCTAAGTGAGTGACGGAGAATTGTTGAAAAAGTTGGGAAACATGCTCATTTGACCTTTTTCCAAGAATGAGATAAGCAGTCTGATACCACTATATCTTTATGTTAAAGGCACAGTATGTAATTTCTGCTGCAAAGAGCACAGGTCAAGTAGTTTTAAGACATTTTGATGTTGAAATGTAAATATTATGGCTACATATTACGCATGCAACTAAAACAGTAAGCTTAGACTGGAAGTAAAGATAAATCTGGTGAAGTTCCAGAAGTTAATAAGCCAGTATTGTTGCAGTGGTGTCTCCATACAGGTATCATAAGAAGTTTATACCATTTTACTATCTTACACTTCCTTTTTAAGTTAAGTTACTTTTGACAACAAGGACTAGGAAGTCAGGAAGAGCCTGTGCAGTGTTTTGCATGGAATGCAAAATACACCAGCCTTTACAGAGATAGATATATAGATTCATTGAGTGTACAGAGGACCACAATGTGTTATAGTGGATCAAAAATATTAAAGGAAAGTAACTTTGTTCCTGACAATCTTGAATACCTGATGAAAAATGTGAATTTATATATGTATATATTTAATATATTTTACACTTAAATACAGTGGAGGTGGTCCGTTTTTTCTCTTTTCCATTATCCATTTCTGGTTACTGTCACAACCAACGTCTAACTACCGTGTAAAATTTGAAGAACATTAATATCACCATACTAAAAGGTACCTTCATAAGTTAGTGAGGGCCACTGTCTTACATTGTTAATCTAATTATCCATGCTGTTACTGTTAGCAGGCAACAGCAGACTCGGGGTCGAGAAGGGAACCCCTAGATCTTGTCAGTACAAGATCAACATATTAACCAAAACCATGAAAAATCTCATGAGTCTCACAAATTGTGATTTACATCTAAAATCACAGCTGCAGTGTGACTATGTTGCCTGAATTCTTATTTTTGATTTGTGAGTCATTCTTTTTTTTTTTTTTGCATTCTCAGTTTTATTGGATATTGGTAGACACACAGAATATCTATCACAACCACAAACAGATTAACTGAATGAGGTACAACATGGTAAACTTTTGAGGTGTTGGTAGATGAACTTTGGAAAGTTCTCAATTTCAAGTGCTCAGTTTCCATACTTAACATGTAAACATGAGTATTGTGCAATCTTCACGTGCCACTCCTGGAAAGAAACCCAAGAAGTGCTTATCCAATAACTTTTTACTATTTATATAACATCTATTGCATGTCTATCTGTCTGTCCTGAGAGTGGGATCCCAAAATCTATTTGTTATTTTTTTTCTTCAAGCTTGGCCATCATCTATTTTTCAGGACAACTAAAACAAAACCGAATCATTCTATTTAGTTAGGTTTTCATTTGCAAAATAGTTACACAATAATAATAAAAGACCCAAACCTGAAGGTTAAAAATACAAGTTATGTGATACAGCTCTATCAATACCAGATGCTTTAGTTTAGTAGATCACCCTACCCCAACTCCAACCCCCACACACTCACGCATAGTTCTTGTTTGGATGCTGATACAGCAATATTCAGCCGTTATATACGCTGCATAAACACCATCAAGACAGTTGGTCTTTAGAAACCACAGCACAGACACACACCACAGTGCATTATAGTGGGTATTGTAGCATCACCATCAGATCCTCATTTACATCACTCAGCAACCAGATTGCACGTGCACACCACATAGCACAAAAACATGCTTCCATGGTTAATTTAACAGCGCTCACCAGCTGACTATACGCCAAATATTTTACCACAACTGTTCCAACCTGAATATTAAGCCAGGTGTAGTTGAGAGTGAGTTCACTTAATGTGCTTAATATACATTAAGTGGCATCAGACACTGTCAACGTGTCATCAGCACTAAAATGCAGCATCACCATCTACTGCACAAACTCCAGCAGGACCAATCAGATACAACCATGACAATAAACAATGCTGTATAAAGTAAAACGTCACAATAACTTTATCTTCCTTAAACAGAAACAGAGTACAAACACTCACCCATCACTTGTATCGGAAGGAGGTATAAATGTGGTGGCCATCACATTTCCACCAGTATGTAGTTTACTCCCAGTCTGTCAAAGGTGCAAACTCTGTTGATGACCATCAATCAATCAATTAAACTTTATTTATATAGCACTTTTCATGCAAACAGAATGTAACACCAAGTGCTTCACTCAATAACACACACACACACACACACACACACACACACACACACACACAAAGACTTTGTTATGGTAAGGACTAAAATAACACAATAGCACTCATTAAAAACAGAAACTGAGGAAATGCTATCATAAGTAAGGAAACATCAGAGACAGGATAACTCAAAATAGAAAATCATTTTAAATCAATCAATAAAGTAAAGTAAATGAATCAGTTAAAATAAAATAAGTTATAAAACAGAAGAAAATGACAGCTAGAAAATCAGATTAATAACAAATAAAGAGATAAAGTTCAATTAAAAGCCTGGCTAAAAAGGGAGGTCTTGAGTTTGCTTTTAAAAACATCAGCACTCTCTGCGGCCCTCAGGTCTTCAGGCAGGCTGTTCCTCAGATGTGGACTGTAGCTATGAAATGATGCCTCACTGTGGGTTTTTGTTCTAACTTTGGGGATGATTAAAAGGCCACTACCAGAAGACCTGAGGGTTCTACAGGGTTCAAAGTGAATCTGATAAATAGGTAGGACTAAGACCATTAAGAGCTTTATAAACCAGGAAAAGGATCTTAAAATCAATTCTGAAGCACACAGGAAGCGCTCTCTTTCTGGTCCTCGTCAGCACGCGTGTAGCTGAGTTTTGTAATAACTGTAACTGAGCTATGTTTTTCTCAGGAAGAGCAGAAAGTAGAGCATTGCTGTAATCAGTTCTGCAGGTAATAAAAGCATGATCAGTGTCTCTGAGTTGGTTTGGGAGAGAAGAATGAGATGATAAAATCAGTTTGTGGTTATACTACTAATATGTGGTTCAAAACTAAGGTTTGAATAGAAGATAACTCGCTTGTTGACAGGGTTTTAGTGCCAGTTCCTGCAGTTTTGTGTTGAGATCCTCTCTCTGAGCCTCTGAACCAATAATTAAGACCTCAGATTTGTCCTGGTTGAGTTGAAGAAAGTTTTCTGCCATTCAGGACGTAATATCTAGAATTCAGCTCTCTGATGTCAGAGACAGTGATGTACAGCCGTGTATCATCAGCATAACTACGGAAACTGACGCTGTGCCTCTTGATGACGTTTCCAAGTGGCAGCGTGTAAAGAATAAAAAGTGTTGGACCTAAAATTGAATAGCAGGGGAGAGGGCCGACACATTGCAGGCCCCTTGGGGCGTTCTGTCATTATATATGAAAATTTTATTGGCTAATGTTACAGTTAGTCAAAGTTGTATTCAAATGACAGCTTCGGGCTTCAACGAAAGGTTTGCAGTACCACCAGCGCTGGTCCACGGAGCTGAGATACATTTAGACGCCATTCAGACATGTAGGACACCCCAGCTCTACCTCACAAAGAAATAACCATATTAGTTCTGGATATATTATAGTAGCTTACTGACAAAGTAATTGAATTCAGACACATTCAGACACACATTAATGTAATTATGAAAAATTGATTTTGATTTTGACAGGGCAGGCAGAGAGAGCCCTGATGACCCCTGACAGCCCGCCGCTGAGTAGAATACGTACAACCAATTTAATAATCAGTTTCACAGACAGAAAATCTGCACACTAGTTCGTTTGCTTCTGCTGTTCATGTATCTTGACATCAGTTTGACATCTTCAGACTGCTGCTTAGCGTTAGCGGTGTTCTCTGTCATGTTTTGACCAAGAGTAACCTTTTTGTGCATATTGTAATAACTCAAGTTTGATGATGTAGACGTTTTATACATCATGCAAAAACAAAAATTGGACTTAATCACATTTATTTGATTCACACATAAACATGAGTTTTGTGCAATCCTCACATCTCACTCCTGGAAAGAATCCCAGAAAGTGAAGAATTTTGAGCCATTTATACGACATATTTTGCACGTCTGTCTGTCTGTCCTGAGAGTGGGATCCCTTTGTTGCTCTTGCTATGATTTTCCCTGCAATCAGTTTTATTTTTCCTTTATTTGAATTGAAGATCTAAGCATAAAGTGTGTCCTGTGTTATACAGATTTTGAAGCCCCCTGAGGCAAATTTGTGATTATTGCACTCTATAAAATAAAACTGACCTTACTTGATTTACTGCAATACACTGCAGATTATTAGATAAGACAAACAGGACTGAAACATTCTGTTTAGTTAGGTCTTCATTTGCAGCAATAATAAAAGACCTGAACCACCTGCAAGGCCGTCATTGTTGCATGTTTTTAAAATACAGGTTGTCCCATACAACTCTATCAGTGATGCATTAGCTAAGTAGAATATGTACAAGTCAGTTTCACAACAGACAGAAAAATCTGCACACTAATTCATTTGCTTCTGCTGTTTGTGTTTCCTGACATCAGTCTGATATCTTCGGACAGCTGCTTACAGTTAGCTGTGTTCTACGTCACATTTTGAAAGTAACCTTGTTGTGCATGTTGTAGGCCCAATAACTCAATTCTGATGATATAAACCTTTACGGCATTGCACAAAAACTTTTTTGGACTTAATCACATTAATGTCATACATCACCCAGCTCTACAATAAACAGAATAATATAACAGATTTTTTTTAAACAAGATAATTCTCAGCCATCCAGGATTTTATGTCCCAGAGGTCTATTTACTGAGGTCTGGGCTCTAGAGTTATTTTGTCGACAGTTCAACAGTGACAAGATATGTTGTGTTTTTGTTTAATGTGACTTAATGGCAGGGGTGGAAGTTACTAACTACAAATACACAAATTACTGTAATTAAGAAGTTTTTTGTGGTATTTATACTTTCAAGTCTGTACTTTTACTTGTGCTTAAGTATGCATTACACTATGTAATCCACTTAGTTACTTTTAAAATCATAATTGAGTTCTGAGTGCAGTTTGAATTGGCATCTCCATTGTAGTAGCCAATCAGGCGATCTGATCACAAACGAGCAAATGAAAACCAGGACATACTGATGAAAAACTTCCAAAACACTGCAGCAGGCACAGATCTGGAAAAGGGATGTGACCACTTAAAATGTATTTATTGATATTTAATCAACAGTCTAGAAATTTATGCTCACCATAGCTGTTTTTACCTAGTTATCAGCATCTACACATATTTAGATCTCAGTTATGCATTTCCTAGACCACACACTGATGGGTTAGAAAAATAGGAAAAGGAAGTATTATCAATACTCTTCTGCACTAGATCCTGTGAATAACTGTTTTGAATTGTCCTTTTGTGCACAGACAACTGGCCTTGTAATGAGACACATCCTCACACATCAACCAGCAAAATTAATTTTATGCTCCACCCAGTTATGGCGCAGAGAGACACAGAGGGGAGTCTCTTCCAGTGAGTCAGCAAAACACAGCAAGCCATATTTTCACACAGTCTGTGCCACGCATTATTCTTATTTGACATGCTAAATGGTGATTTTGGTACTGTACACAGATTTTTGCTGGTAATTAGAAATCAGGAAGAGTATCCCAAATCATACTTGACCGAAACAAGAAGTTTCTTAAACCGTGGCAGATTTTTTTGTTGCTCAGCAGGATGACAGACTTACAAATACTACTCCTAGGACTACTGGTGTGTTGTGAAATCCTTTGTGAAGGTATTCAACAGTCTCTCAACTCACGCAACTAGAGGAAGGTGATGAAACAGTCTGGAAAAGAAAGCACCAGTTTTAGAGTTTCAGCATGGAAATGGTTGAATCACAACCCATGCTTCCTGTTTTCAGTCGCTGCAATAGCCGTGCTGCATTTTCAATCTTGGATATTTCAAGCTTCTAAAGGAAAAACTAAGTCATATTATTGATTTTTTCCACATGTATTTGTCCACCCATACTGTAAAAAAGAAATAGTCAAGACAACTCAAAATTTCAAGGCAACATATGTTTGAGTTTTGAGCACCAGCACAACCTTGTTAGTTTTGAAGTAAGCTTAAAAAAAAGGTTTTGCCTGTAATCTGTAGTTGAGATCATTTACTTTTCTTCTTTAGATAAACGTGAATCTTTGAGTTTAGAAACTCAAAAAATGTGTCATTATTTTGGTGCCAGAAATTTAAATGGTTTTAATTGAAAATATAAAACTTTTAACCATCATTCTCTTTCACTTCAATGAATCAACTTAATTAAATACAATTTTTGGAGGAGTTTCTAAAAGTCAAAGATTTAAGTTTGTATGAACAAGAAAAGTAAATTATCTCAACAAAAGATTAGTAGTTGGTAAAACTTCTTCAAAACTTAATAATTTGAGTTTGGCTCAGTAACTCAAAAAAATATTTTCAGTACATTGCCTTGAAATTTTTGGTTTTCTTAACTTTTTTGTTTTCACAGTGTTTACTTGCAGCAGAGTCAGGCATCTTTACTTAAGAAACAAATGAAATTATGCATGTCATTCCCATTATAATAGCAGGTTATTAAAATAATGAAACATTTCATTATGACAATATAGCACAATAAAACATTATTACAATAATTAAATTAATCAGAATTGTAAATCATAATTCCCATTCGTATGAGTCTGATCTCACAGTTTACAGAATACGAACATGTGCAGAAACAGATAGAAACAAGGCAAGTCTCTCTGTCTCTCGAGGTAAATGAGGACACTGACCCCGTGGAAAAAATATCACGGTCTGATTTGTGGTTGAGAGAGTGAGAGTTACTCATGCCGATGTTATCTGAGCATAATAAAATGTGATCATAAACTATTTTATGTCTATACTGTAAATGAACAATATATATATAGGCTGAAAATCCTTGATATATTCCTCCAATTGCCCAACTGTAGAAAGATGGTCTATCCATTTGATAAGTGTGTACAGGTCGGCCAGTCTGCTCCCACTGGTTAATGTTCACTTTTTCAAGTAACAGTCACGGTCCTGGGAAGTGAGCGACCATACATAATAAGAAAAATATGGATTTTTTCAGCCATTGTTCAGTAGGATGCTTACTAGTGTAAGTCAAGCTAAGCACTACCCACAAAAACTGTCAGAATATTTACCAATTAGCTTATTAGCACAGATAATGGAGGAGAGCTTCTTCACTTTCTTGCAGCCAGCAAACAGTTAGTTTAACATGACTGTACAGGCTAAAAACAAAACAGAACAAAAAGACCCCTCCAAGTTTTCTCTCCTATCCTTACTTTTGGAGGTTGTTTGCCAATTTAGAAGATAATTTTACAAGTCGAGAAAGTTGCACTTTGCTGTAAAACTGTTAAAGTTGAAGACTGTGATGATATGTAACTAGAAAAGACTACACACCCAGAAGTCGCGTAAAGTAACGCTGTGGCTTTCTCCCTTCAAAAGCTAACTTTAGCTGCTGAAGCTACGATGCCTATGCGTTTATGTGCCGGGATGTAGTCACATGACAGTGGGTGTTACCGGTTCTTTCTCTTCACAGCTGATAAAAGGACCACGAGCTGCTGGATAGCGCTGGTGTGGGTGACGTATATTGTGCAAGATGAGAGATGTAGCTCACTGAGTGGTCTCACTAATAAATTAGGACAAACCTACAATAAACTGGGACTTTAATGTCTTGTAAAACTGTTTTACAAAATCAAAATCAAACAAAATAAAAAAATGATTTGTCTCTTACCACTGACTACCATTCATATTTTTTCCACCAGAAGGGACATGACTTCGCCTCCTCCTCTCGACAATGCATCTTTGTGTATCAGGTGTTATTTTTATTATTTGTCTGACAACAGGACATCCTTAATTTCAAACACTGTATGGGGACAACACACAGTCTCAGATAAGGATTAGTTTTCAGCATAATTTATTAGCTCCTATTTTATCTCCAAAAACACAGTTGTGAAGTTCTTCACCTCTGTCCTTGTTTTCTCTTTCTGCTTTTCTTTCTCAGAACTGTTCAAACTTATCACTAAAATTGCCAGTGGAGACGGACACGGTCCTGCAGACAGAGACTGTGTTAAGATCTTAGTCAAAATATTCTACAATCCACCGCTCTGTCAGCTCCGTTCACCAGCAGCAGAGAACAGAAACAGTGTGCTGGATGACTGCAGTTGCAAAATTAGAGGACTGCTCATCCTCCTTCCCTAAACCAATATGTCAAATTAACCACAAAAGTCAAGACATCTGGTACTCGTCACTGTGTCAACTAGCAAGTGAGACATTATTGTGTCACACCAGGAAGTCCCGATATCCTTAAGTGTTTTAAAAGGACCTAATTCCTCAAACTGCAGCAGTAGTGAAGCGGGGAGACTTGATTTACTGACTAACATGAAAATAAAAAGGTAAGAAACCTTCTCGGAAAATTCACCATCATGTGTTTATGAATTTTGAATGAATTAATGAAATTTTATTAGCACATGAAATGATAAAAACAAATATGTAAAAACAAACATAGCAGGGACTGTGCTGGAGAGGTAAGAAACCTGAAGGTTTCAGTTTATCAGAATACTACGTATATAGCAAACAAAACAAGTAGTTATAATAACTGGAAATGAGACACACAAGGTACATAAACACATAATTCAAGCATTAATTAAAGCACACATTACACATATAGAGTTAAATACAGATAATGACGGACAGATTTTGATAAAGTGTGCACTGTTGTTCCAGAGTTGTGTGATAATAGTTGTGTGAATATCTTTTGCTTGTCTTGTTTGATATGAATGCGAGAGTTCATTTCATTCATTTTAGGCTTGGGCGGTATCTATTTATTCATACCTTCATACCCTCCTGTCATTTCACCAAGGTGTACTGTATATGATGGTATTTGTCTGAAAACAAACTGGTGACAGACGCAGCGTATATAGAGCATATGTGACATTGTCCGGCTTACAATGCTTTGTGTCTAACATACAGTTGGCCTTCTTAGAGAACTCTTAATAGATTAAAATACTTATTGCCCATAGATCAATTAATACACAGGAAATAAGCACCCTTAAATTTTTGCTAAAGGATCCGATGACACTTACTAACACATCATTTAGCAGAATGGAGATGATTTATAGATATATCATGTGGCTAATAGACTGCTTTTATAATTGGTAGAAGTCATGTCAAAATAAAGTTATATGCTGCAATATTTTCATGATTGCATATCTAGTTATATTTAATCAATTAGCAAGGAGACCAAGGCTATAGAACAGAAATGATAAGCCAATTCAATTTTTTCTACCTCCAAATAACACTTCCCTCCCTATTGCAATAAATTAATTTAATTTTATATTTTTATCTTTCATCAACAACAACTTCTATGATTCAAATAACTTCATGCACATTTTTATTTTATGAAAATCATACCAAGCCTAATACATTTATGCATAAAGATACATGTTTTGTTGTTGGTGGAAACTGACAACAGATTTATGCAGGGAAGAAGAATATGTACCAGCCCAAATGATGTTACATGTAAGGATACATTAAAATTTAAGATAACCTTAGAAGGCAGGATTGATTTACTAGTGAACTATTTTTTGTTTTGAGCATTCATGCCTCTTCACTTCAATATAAAGGTCAAAGATGTCTCCTGCATCCTCTTAAGCCTTTTTCCATGTTCATCTGATGAGTGTTCAAGAGCGACTGAATAAATGTGTGTCATGCTTGAGCTTGTAACATCTCCACATCCTAACAATTGGCAACACATTAGCTGTGTGCTTGAGCCACACATGCATGCTAATCATTTTCAGCAGCCTAAGTTAAAAGCCGACTGTGGAGAATCGCCTTTCTGTGGTTTTTACAGAATCCACAGACTGTAGCTTGGAGACAGCAGGATCATCATTTTGCAAAACAGAAGTCAGTCTAACTGATTTTGCTGTGGACACATTTATGTGTTTAAATGATGTATTTGCACACACACAGTGTTTGAACGTGGTTATGGCATGATTGACATTTGTGCATCGAGGCGTTTGGTAGGGTAAGTCCAGCTATGAGATCGCTAATTGGTTATAATTTGTTAAACTTTTATTTATGTTTCCAATTTTGTGATTATTTTATCTCAGATATTTAATTTTAATTTTTAAGTGACAAACATATTTCCTAATATAGATGTGAGGGAGAAGCTATCCACAGTGGACATGCATCGTACATGACTCATGACGCTATTCATCGCTACTCATAATTTTTTTGTGTCTTTGTATACATATTCACTCTCTATGAACATTATCAAAGGAGAACTCTGAAATATATATACTGTAATAAATCATAAAATGACCACAATGTGCCATCAGACATCAAGGAATGTGAAGTTGAAATGTTTGCTTCACTTGACATGAATGCCACGACCGCGGTGGCTTTGAAATTTCTGTTTGAGACCAAGCTAACTGTTTTGTATGTCCGTTTCGCATTGATCAGAGTTCAAATTAATGCAGATTTTTCACTGAATAAGTAAGTGTCTGTTTATAATTCTTAAAAAAAAACTGTGAATAATCTTGTAGAAAGCATAGATGTTTGTAACTGCTAAATTGAGCAAAATGTTTGTAACTGCTAAATTGAGCAAAATGTTAATGGAGTTTGGCAGGCAGTGAGACAGGTAGCCTCTTAACTAATCGTCCAAAGTGTGCTGTTTCAGAGCAGTGGGCTTTTGTTTTCACTATAACAGGCTTGACTCAGCATGGACAGAAAACTGACAGCTCCAACTCACTATTTGGACTAGAGTACTTGTTTTTGCACATACACACACATCATGCGCCGTGTGTATGGCACAGAGCACAATGGCTACATACTGCTCCTTTGCTAAATATAAATGAATATAATATAAACTGTGCTTTAAACACTGTGATTTTGTTAATGGAAAAGAGCCTCATATTGGTTTACCCCCCAGGGACTCCAAATCACTAAAACCACCCCTGCCTGTCAATATACACGTATATTCACTCACTTATTTTGGCTGCTTGAATTTTGCAGCCCCAGCTGTTTAGGTCGTCTGAGCAACCAACTTGTTATAACCAATATTTACATTTATTGTTCGGCAGTCATAGTAATTATGAGGAAGCAGTAGAAAGAGCAAGAAAGTCTATATGGAGGAGGTGGGCTGGATGAATGGTCAAATCAACATAGGACTTTCACTAGAGTGACTGGGGTTGTGTACTGTGTGAAACTAATTGTCAAAGTTGACTTATTTAAAGTTTTAAGTTACTTAAAGGACCAGTGTGTGAGACTAAAGTGGGTCTATTGGCAGAGTACGGCAGGATTGGAATATAATATTCCTATGTTTGTGTTTAATGACCTGAAAAAAAGAATCATTATGATTTCATGACTGAATGAAGCCTTCATATCCACAGAGGGAGCAGGTTCTCTTCCATGAGGGTGACCAGTTGAGAATGGGTGAAGTGTGGGACAAGGTGTGTCATGTCCCAATGATCAGTTACAGATTCTGAGGGTGATATGAAGCACCGTGTCCTAACACAGGTGACCAGTACGTTACAGCCATTTAAAACATCAGCAGCTATCTGTGCGAGCTTTCTTAAAAACATGTTTTTAGATTTTTTTTTTTTTAAATCACAAACTCCTCCCACACTCGGCTGTGCTCTCCGTCATCTGGTTTAAACTCATCAAATGACATCAAGAATCAGTTATTTATAGACTAATCATAGACAATAGACAATATTGCAATTGTGAAAACACATAATTTTAAAGCCCCTTGAGACAAATTCTGATTTGTGATATTGGGCTTAAAAAAATGACTTGACTTGATCAATAATGCGTATACATATTTTACAGATTATTATTGAACAGGACATTGTTTAGTAACTAAAAGCAAGAAATATTGCCTACATAACTGATTTGACCAGAATAGTTTCACAAAGTCATATATTATTTATCATCTGTTGTAGGTAATAATTCATTTTCCAAAAATGATAGAAAAAACTATCATAGAATTACTATTATTAAAACTGTTTGCTCATCTACGACTGATAAGCTTTCAATTACATATTGAAAGAAAATGAGCCCTCCTTATGTTCGAAAAGTGAGGTGACAGAGTCTTGAATAAATGGTGTAAAATGGAAAAAAAACAAAACAAGTCAATAGCTAGAGTGGCAACATTACAGAAATATTACAGAGAGAAACCACAACTCAGATCATTCTGACGCACCAAATCATACTCCTGCCTCAGGGCCTGGAACTGGGATATTTGCGTAGGTGAAGTGGCACTAGTCATGAACAACACCTGGAGGAATATTTCTGTGATCTTTTTTTTATCTTTCATTGAGTTTCTCTACTAGTCCTGAAGCGTTGCCATTGGAGATGTTGAAGCGATAGCTGCAGACCGGGGCTAGATTTGACATGCCAGCCTAATTAGTGCGATTATCACACAGCTGCACAGGCTGAGAGGATTTGAAGTGGTTTTATCAAAAGGATCATTTTCCCGGGGAATGCCTCATCCTGACAGCGTGTGCACTGCCAGATCCATTTCAGTTTGGGATGTGCAGTCGCTGTCCGCTCGGATATGCTGCAGATTTGAAGGGGTGAACTCAGAGTGGACAGGAGGAGAGTAGTGGAAGCACAGCACCGAGTTTTTGTTCAGTGTATTATTGCGCATGAGTAGAGTTGTGAAGTGATTAGATGCATTGTGTTTTCCAAAGGGCACAGGTACTGCCTCAGACCTCACAACAGACCAGTTATTAGAAGTCTGGTGGCACATAATCACACCAGCTTACCCCCAAATTATACTCTCAGCTGGCAGAATATGGAGAATAAACTAAATTTAGGCCTAATAATCTTAGCCAACAGATTTGGCCGCCAGTGGTGGGCTAATTAACTGAATTAACGATTGATGTAATACCTCAGTTCAGCGAGGGATTTGCCTCTTTCTTCCTAATAAAATAGGGGTTATTTGGATTAAAGACAACCAAATTGTAAGATGCTCTGATCAATATATGAAACAGTGGAACAAATGACTGTGAATTATAAAGGGTCGCATGGAGTGATGAATCTGCAAAGAACTGTCCGCTGACTTTGCAGCTCTATGGAGCATTTCAGCCCATTGTTTTGATTTTCTGCCCCACAGCATTAATATTTTGGTTCAGTCTCATCTTCCAACACTGTCATTTTCAGACGGCTGCTGTTTTCAGTGAAAAAAATACAAAAAAAACCCTGTGCACTACCTGCCCAGCACCATATGGCCCATATGGCAGTTTTAAGTACTATGTGGATTTTTCGGATAATCCTTGTTACGACACTACTGGTTGTTAAGTGAACTGCAGTTAGTATGGCGTTGCTTGCAATCATGCACAAGCTCGCACTCCATAGCCTTGAGCAAGTATCCTGGGCAAAAACAGTGACGTGATGTACAGAAGGCAAGTGACTGACTGGCATCATGTTAATAGATGAGGTCGATGAATTTATACTTGTGTTTTCTCAGTTGGTTGTTGACATTTGTGGCTAGTGTTGCACACTGTTAGTGCAACAGGAGAGTTGAAGAGAGGCAGGGCATTTGGGAGCACATGTAAAGGTCAAATCCTATGGATTTGTCTCAGAAAACATTTCCTTTACATAGGAATCAGTCCACAGGCTGTTATAGTTAACCAACAATGTTGGGGAAGGTCTAATTTTTTACACTCTGTTAAAAAATTGACAATACAAAGTACCACTTATCTGGAGCGAGCTGGCTCATTAGCGGCCACAGAGCCAGATATTTCCCTCAAGAGTTTTTGGAGATTGAGAGGAGGAGACTGAATGTTTGACACAAACATGACTCCAATTTAATATTTCTCTGTGTCTGCTGGATGTGCAAACTATGTGCTTCAACAAGTTTGCTATATTAACTTGTTTACAGCATAGACTGCATATAAAGATGGATGATGCCTCTCCACTTCCTCCCACAATATATAAATGAAGCCAAAATATCCCACACACACGGGCATGGCCATCACTGCCATCAGTCTGCACAGGGTTTAAGCCTCCACATTGAGTTCCTGCTCATACACCCAGACAACACAGTTCTAAGCAGGACTCAGCTCTCAGTCAAGACGTGAAACCACATTTTTATATTATCAAATGACTCATTAAGACTTAAGTTTTCAGAAAAATGAACACTTGAACTACCTAAAATGATGTTTGGTACAAATGTATTTGACATGTACTTTTGAGTTTTTGGAGGGGGCAGGGTTTATCACCTACACTGCATCCAGCTAATAGGGTGATCAAAATGATCTGGCTTCACTTTTGGGAGGCTTTCATGTTGCATCTTTACCTATGTCAGGGTTTACAGCGTGTCCCTTGCCCCCAAGTGGCAAAAAGTTATGGCAGTTTTAAAGAGACATGATATAAAATTATTTTCTACAGCAATACTTTTTATATTGTCAACATATTCAATCAGAACAGCCCTACCATATACAACTGGAACCTTATTTCTTTCGTTTCTGCTCCTCAGACAGCCTGAGTCTGCCTCTGTTTAGCATCTCTCTTTTATATTGCGTAACTTCCCTGAAACATAACTGCATCTTTCACCCCCATTCACAGAACAATAACATATTCTCAGTAAAAGAATCTCTGGCTTCCCTCTCACTCAATCATCATATTGTACTCTACTACAATACCTCACACTGCTCATTGACTCAGGATGGCTCAGAAAAATGCCACCGGCTGTGCCTATACACACACCAGCATGTTATTCAGCCCGCTCTGTTTAACTACTCCCTCCTCTCTTTGCCCTTGGGTGGGCTGGGGTCCTCAGTGCTCCCCCGGACCTGCCTGGCCTCTACAAGCGCCTCCAGAGTTCCCACCCTCCACCGGCCGTGACGTCACGGGTCCAGCTCCGAGAGCAGCCGGTGTTTGCCCATCGCCAGGGTCAAGAGCGCAGGCAGGATGGAGAGAGGAGGACCAAGGACCTTCTGCACCAAAGCGCCCAACACACCTCCACCGTCCATGTCACGCCTCCCCACGGCCAGCCTGCTATGAGCCAGCCATCCATGGAAGTTCTCAAGGTAGGCCCAACAGCACACTGGTTTACCTGCATGAGCGACAGCGATGTGAAGGTTGACAAAGTTCTGTAGGTAACTAATGGTGAATATTCTCTTGAAGAACCGTGATTCCAAGTATTCCAAACTAGATTTACGTTTCTTTAAATCACAAATTCAACACGATCATGGACTTTGGCTCCAGAAATTCTTACATCTGTGTCAGCTCCTGAGACACTGTGCTAAATCCAAAGGGGGGATTATCTCTTGACAGAATTCCTGTTTCCAGACATTTGGCATTCAACACATTTAATCCTATTTGCTCCACTACACTGACATATTTTCATTCGGTTCATTCCTGGTATGACCAGTTGGACCCTAAAAACACGAGAATATAAAGATGAGGGCAACACGTTACAATAATGATCCATCAATTAACATTAATTAAAGTAGTATTAAGCATTAACTAACTGTTAAGTACCAGTTACCTAATTGTCTAGTAATCATTTAGTAATGTTATGTTAACTATGGTATTATTCATATATTATTTAATAGTTTATAAAGATGCTCTTGAGATTAGTTAGCACTGCATTAACTAACAGTTAATTAACACTAATAAGCATTGAGTAACTGTTAGCAAATTAGCATTTAATCATTTCATTAAAGGTTTACATGTTAATGTAAAAGGCTTGGCTGTGAACTTCATATACATGTTAATTAACATTTTAATGAACCATATACTAATATTAGTCAGGACCCAATTTAAAATAATAAACCTTAACGACATTTGTTAATGTTACTTAATGCTTATTATAGCATTGATTTACTGTTAGATAATGCTTGTTAGTATATTAACTACTGTTCATAGCTTCTTTATTAACTATTAAATGATTATTTATGGATAGATACCATACGTAACATGGAAGCCATTAGTAAATGATTACGAGACAGATTAGTTAACTATTAATTAACTGTTAGTTAATGCTTATAACAGTATTAAATCATGTTAATTGATGGGGCCATATTGTAAAGTGTAACCAAGATGAGACAAAGTTTTGGGGGCAAGAGGAAACCCCAAACATATCCTGGAAATTATTGGGTTCTCTTAGATATAACTATTACATAATTAAGACTGATGTAGCAGTTGCATAATTAATTTTGATGTGTTTTGACCAGATCATCATTGAATTTAGAGGATTTTTAAAATCAGGACACCCTCAGGAATTTCAGAGTATTTAAGTTTGCCAGAAGCACAGAGAGAAATTTCCAACTGCTGAACACTTTCTAAGTAATTGTCTTTGTTGGGTTCAGTCATTTTCTCCACTTACGAGTTAGAAAAGAAAACCCTTGAATTGTTTCTGCCAGTTATTACAGATATGCCTGTCATATTATCAAGTCGAGTACATTCTGCAAGATAAGTGTGATGTTTCTGCCATTGGGTGACAGAAAGATTCTTTTAAGGTCATGAATGATATCAGTTGATGACTTGTGTGACCTGGGTTTGACGTATTAGTTTGTTTACTGATAGTGTAAAAGAGTAAAATAATCCTGCAGCACTTCACTGCATTTCAAGTCATTTCAGTGTGAAAATCAAATCATGTGTTACTATTTTCACGTGGTTTGGAGTCCAAACAGAAAATTACTGTAATGTGTGTTTTCTTACTACCAGTATTTCAGTTCTGAGGTTTTGGTGGAAATATAAATATGTTGTTTTCTCACAATTTTGTGGAACTTTCTTCTCATACTGCATCATTTCCATAGCAAAGAGTCCAGACAACAATCCTAGTTTCCTGGACAAACCCTCTTTGACAGTTTGAACCTAACCTGTCTGAGGATTATCAAAGACCCCCCCAAAGCTGTGCAGGCAAGGCAAAAATTAGCTTAGAAGTACCAGGCAGAGCTGCTGGACCATGAAAGTGAAAACATAAAGCTCAGATGAGGTTGTCCAAAAGGGGAGGGGGACCCTTAATTAGCCAGGTTACCTCTGACCCCTGTGAGAATGAAGTGAAAAAAACAGTTGAGGCATCAAGACAAAGGCAGGCAGAGTTTGATCACACACTTAACTGGTAAGTCAGCAACAAGTGCACAAAGGTTGAACCTTGAGCTTATTTAAAACTGTAATATGTAACAGGTCTGTATAAAAATAGCCGAGAAGGCTATTTATTTTGCTGAGCGTGTTGTTAGATTATCCCAAATGTTTCCAACATTTGTCAATCCTGAGAGAAAGGGGCGCTCCCCACTACTTGTTGCTATAACTTCCAGAAAAACACATCAGAGAGTGATGTGAGCAGCAGAATTAACATTGTTTGTTTCAGAAAAACTATGAACTGGTGTACTGCAGGACCATTTAAATTAAAGGACAACCTCAACAGTGAAAATATTGTAAATAAATTAGTTTAATCTGAAGCCATCCTCACTATTATAACCTCCTAGTTCCTATAATGAAAGTTCAGCAAGCTAATCTGTTTTGCTTTATTTTTAATGAAGCCTTGTTTATATCTTTAAAGAGATACTTTACACTTAAACGTTTTTTTTAGCTTTATGAAACACATGAAGGATGGTCATAAAAATCTGCATTTCTTGAATTAAAAATAGCTCTAATCATCACCTCTTGTTTTAAATAATCCTGAGCCTTTCAAGGCCAATGATGAGACAGAGCCGACCATTTGGGACTGCTCTATGTCATATATTTGTTTTATATTTTGAAAAAGAACAAATTGGAGTCTGTGAAACAGCACTCATTTTTAGATATATGGCAATCAAGATACAGATCATTAATAGGAATTTATGCTATTTGCTATTTGCTATATGCACATTTTGCTCACCCTCTACTTTTTAATTTTGGCACTGCTGATGTATAGCAGCACCACTGGACTGCAACAGCAGGGTTACAGCTCTGTACTGACACACACAGACCAGAGAGCCTCTCATCTCTGATGCGCTAGCTTCAGCTCAGCTAGCTACTAAATAATTACAACACAGTGCTTTTTAAATAGGGCCTCAGATGTGTTTCTAGTGTCTGTCGAAGCTCCAGCAGACTCTCTGTGTTTCTCCCCGGACATGGAGAGTGTGACAGCATCTGCCCATGGTACTGGTTAACTCCGACCACTAGGTCTTACTCCTGCTAGAGCAGTGTCCAGTCTCTCTTTGGTCCAGTGTCTCATTACCTACTCAGTAGCCACCTGTTGCCACTTTAAAACATTTTTCAAATGATTGATGATATGCTTTATATGTAAATTTACAATTATATTATAATTTGAAATTTAGATAGGATAATAATGAAGTGTAATTTATTTTTTAAACTCAAAGTGTCTTCCAAAAAATGAAATATGCAGTCATTAGTGAAAAGCTTGGGTTTGGAAAACAGCAGACTGACTGCGCATGACTTCATATCTGAAAGAAAATTCAAAATGTGAGAAAATTGGTGAATACGGCAATTAACTACTATTAACTACTTTTGTTTTAAAAATCTTAATATTATTTGCTGATCTATCATGCCTATGAGCTATTGTTATTTTCCTTTGCCACATGAGAAAATCTGAGCTTCTTGGACAAAAGACTGAGAGGGATCACTGTCAGGAGAACATGTCTCCATGTCTGGAAAGTAACAGAGCGCACAAGTGTTTATTGCAGCTTAACTTATAATGTAAGTTGAAGTCAGAGTCAAAAAATATTTTTTTTCTGAAATTAGGTCACATGATGGTCCACTGGAAGGGGCTGTGACTCCCACTTTCTATAATATGTCAGTGTTTACAGCTTGATACAAAATCAGTTAAAAAAAAAAATGAATTGTTGAAATGTATGAAAGGGTGATGTTTGATGCTTCAGTTTGGGGTGTGTGCTTTGTATGATCTGAATGCTTTTGTTGTCATTGTTCTCATTTTAATTATGCATAACACACCTGTGTATTCAGTCATGTATTAAAACTGTTGTACAGTATAAAAAACAATATTTTTACACTCATTATCTTTATGGGCTATTTTGTAACAGTGGCAACATGTACATTAGTTAAACTAACATTCATTCATTCATTTCTGTAACCGCTTATTCCGTAAGGGTCGCGGGCTGCTGGAGCCTATCCCAGCTGACATTGGGCGAAAGGCGGGGTACACCCTGGACAAGTCGCCAGTTCATCGCAGGGCTAGTTAAACTAACAAACACCTTTAATCATTACAGTTAAGCTATACAACAGATTGCATAGCTTCATATCCTGTGGTAATGAGGAGCTAGTCTCTAGTCTCTGTGTTCTGTATTTTTTGATTCTTATGTCTGTATATACAGTATTCATTTCAATAAAACACATTATATTTCTTATTAAGAGGCAAGTCTTCTGACTTTTAAATCTGGCACCAAAGACAGCCACATATTACTTGATGGCCCAGAAGAATCCTGACTTTTAAAAATCATCAGATTCAACTCCACGTGCAGACCTCCGTGGTTTAGACTGACCTTTTCCTCAAACTTCAGGCACATTGAGCTGAATAATGCTCCATCTTTGTGCTCTTTCACTCTGAGCTCTCAAGCTTGCAACCAAAGATCAAGCTAAGAGAGCCTTTTGTTTAGTAAACTCATCAGAATATACCTAGAGCTCTGTTCTCAGTCTCTAGTGGCCAGTTGATGCATCAAGATAAGGTTTAAAAAAAGTAGGACATGTCTGATCAAGTTTCAAAAAAATCCACCGCAAGAATTTTCCAGCAGTTGTTTTCGTAACGTTAAATTTATATACTTTCTTTCTTTTCTTTTTTTGACCTTTACCCTTGCTGCTTCTTGGGAACACACAGTAACTTGTTTAATCCGTTTAACTCTTTCACTCTTTTGTAGAAAACTTGGCAGATTGCATATCGCCTCACCATGCATGATAATGGGGCTCTGTGTGTTTATGTAGCCGCTAAATTAAGCTCCATTGTTGGTCACTTAAGCAAGTGCATGTTCCTAATCCCACACAGCCTCGACAGTGTGTCTCATTCTTGGAAGAGGATGTTACATTCTTGCTAATGTTACCCTGCAGCCACAAGGCATTAAGCAGCAGAGAAAACATCTCTTTGTCTTAAGCTCCTCCTCTCGATGAAGTGGTCTGTCTCTGCTGTAGCTGCTATTTGCTACACAGAATTGTTACTAAGGGCATTAGGCAAGAGAGCAAAATCCACTTCCTCCAGGCGATGGCGGAACTCAAGTAGTCGCTCAACTCAAAATCCCTCTTTTTTATCACAGCCTTGGTGTCACGTGTTGAGGACCGTCTCATGGATCAGTCGCCTAATTCCTCCTCCCTCCGCTCTACCCTCTCCCTTTGCCTTACCCTTTTCATTCACTGATAAAATGGGAACGCTGGTTAAGGTTGGAATTAAACTCACCCCCCAGGTCACTGCTACACCGTCTGACTCTACCCAAACTAAGCACATTCTGTAACACCAACCTTGCTGATAACGAATGACAACGACAAAATAAAAGAACAGATCTCCTGCCCGGGCCGGTGAGACCGATAAGGCCAGTAAGGTCGCCAAAAGTTTGCCTCATCCGTCCCCTCTCACCTCCCCTCCAACACCTAAGGATATCTTCATGGAAGTATACTGATGACAAAATATTTGAGCATGAAACAATTTTTTGCATCGTTCAGTCGGTAAATCAACTTTTGAATTATGCATGAGGGAAGACAGAATCATGATCGTTACAGACGATTTGAGTAACAGGATTTGTGTAACATTTGAGTGGTGACGTACATTGTGCAAAATGAGACTGTGTGGTTTCACATAAAACTAAACTAAAAAAAAAACAGACATTCTTGACAAACAACATATGTTTAATTTGTGGCACAGTTCAGACAGAATCAAAAGATAATCCCAGTCACAGTTATTGAAATCTGAATTGGTTCATTACTCATTATTTTTGACTTTCTTGAAAATAGTGGACAACTACAGAGCAGCACAGAAACACAGCATATTCCCTAGATTTTCTGGTCTGAGATCCAGCGTCACCTGACCTTACGACGGCGCAAGACTTTTTGGGCCAGGGGTGTCAAAATTCAATTGATCCTGGGCCACATGAGCATTATAGTTGCCCACAGAGGGTAAATCAAAGGGTACATGTAATACTGTATAAATGTATCTACTTGTTACATAACTGCTTCTGCATTCGATTATTACTAGTTTTACTAATAACTTATTAATAACTAACTCTGAAAGCAGAAATCTAGTAAATAATCGCAAGTAAACATTCAAGTTTACAACTATTATAACCTACAACTTAATTAAAAAAAATACATATATATATAGTAATACTGCATGTCAAAGTTAGCCTTGTTAGCCTCTTTTTTAACTTGATTTATTTGTGTGATTTTCTGAACCAGAGTCAGGGTTTCCATCTTTTTGTTTTATGAATAATTTAACAAAACACAAAATTATCAGAACTATTAATAGAAAAACATTTATGAATGAGGCTCATTGTTAATTCTGAGTGGAATGCTGCCCTCAGAAATCTAATCAGCCTGATATGTTGCTGCTAGGTTTGCTGTGATCTTATCCAACTCTGTGTGAGACTCAAAAAATGAGTGGTTTAAACAAAAATTGATAATGATAATAAAATGACTATTATTGTCTGAATTGCATGCTTAAATTTTATTCTGCCTTCACAAATCCGAGCCTGGGTGCTGATGTCCCCATTCCTGTTTTCATAAATAGTGTAGAGAACAAAATGTACTCAACCAAATCTGCAGATTTAGCAAATATGTTATCAATTTCTCATCGGCCACACTCTGTCTTCACAAGGAACACAGATTCACACTGCTATACAACAGTGTGGCAGTTTTTATTTAGTCATCCCCTCCCATATTCAGTTTTATTTATGTGGAAAAAAGGAGGTGGAGTTGCCATTTTTGTTTAAAGGGATAGTTCACCCCAAAATCAAAAATACATATTTTAGTTCAATCAAAAGTACATATTTCTGATTTTTTTTTTTTTTTTTAGAAAAATTCAAACCCAGCGTTCCTTTCCAAAAACCATTATCCAGTTACTAAAGATAACCCACCTTGTAGGAATTACTTTCCCTTCCTACTAGAAAGAAAGTAGTTCTTACATGCATCTGCTCACAACAAGGTCTGTGAATTATCTAACCAGGTCATGATTTACTGAAAGAGACAATGGTTTTGAATTTTTTTATTTTATTTATTTATTTATTTATTTTTTGGTGCTTTGAGCACCATAAGCCGAGTGCCATTTAGTTCCATTATACTAGAGACAAGGCAGACATCTCTACATATCTCCAAAACTCTGCAACTCACACCAACGTAATCTTGATGTGTAAATAGCACTACAGGAAAAATATGTATGTTTTTGATTTTGGGGTGAACTGCCCCTTTAATAATTCTTTCCAGTTAAAGTACAGGTCTTATGGAGAATTTGCAGTTCAAACTTTTGTGATGAATTTACTACACTGGTGTCCATCATCTGCAACGATAGACTGACTCAGCATGTGACCAAGTCCACATGCAATAAAAGGGCACGCTCTGGACTAAATCATCCTCAAGGATGCTTAGGTATCAAGATGTCATTGCCATTACCTCAAGGTAAAAGTAATAGATAATAAGAAAAAAAACATGGTAAAAATGAATAGATGACAGCATTAAAAAATGAAGGCAGGTGGTAAAAAAAAATCAGGTGCATTATGACATCTATATGTATAAAGAGACAATCCATATTTTTAATTCATAACTTAGAAATTATAATCCTTCTTCTCTGACATAATTGTTAAAAGCAATAAACACGCATGGTTTACTTGCTGCTGTTGAGAGGCTGACAAACACTCCTGTGTCAGTAGCCACCAAACTTTTAGCCACTTTATTGTGCAATGAATTTGCTACAGTCTTGACTGGGAAAACTCATAAAATTAGACAAACAGTCAGTTCCTGCTGCCTTGATGTTCTCCCTAAAGGCGTTTTGTTTTTTTAGCATGCCATCAGATCCCTGAATAACCAACATCTCTCAGGCTTTCCCCAAAGGACATTAAAACTGCATTTGTCAAGCCACTCTCAAAAATGAATAATGTAGACAACCCAATAATGAACAATTACAGGCCCGTATCAAACCCCCATTTTTAAGTAAAATGATTGAAAAGGCTGATTTTCAACAGCTTAACAACCTCTTTTGTCCTAAATTGTTTTGATGTTTTCTCGCCAGGATTTTGACCACCCTAAAGCACTGAGACAGCTCTTGTTATGGTCTTGAATGACATCCAGTTAAACACAGTGGAAAAGTTTCAGTCTTTGGTATTATTAGATCTCAGCGCTGCATTCGACACAGTTGACCACAACATACTAGACAGAGTTTATAACTGGGTGGGACTTTATGACACAGTGCTAAACTAGTCCAAAGAAGGACTGTATGAAGGACAGGGACTGTTTTGTGTCAACTGGTGATTGTATGTTTGACCATTCCAACTGTGGAGTCCCCCAAGGCTCCATTATTGGGCCTCTTTTGTTCAACATCTACATGATCCCATGAGATTATGGAAAACAACAAAATATATTCCTATGATTATTAGTGGTGGAAATGTACATGTATTAACCTAACTGGTACAGGACATTAGGATTGGTACGCAATTTCCATGTTTCAGTAAACCCTGCGACTGTCAAAATTGTCTATTTATGTCTATTACTCACACATGTGGAACAGTTATTCTAAAGTTCGAGTTTTAGAAAATCTAGATAAGGCACTGCCTCAGCCTTGCTTCTAATTTTGCCCGGTGGCCACTCACGGTACTGCAGCCAAAAATTTCCCTGCAGCCCACAAAGCATTGTAGTTAGGCTATTTGTTAAAATGCATTTGAATTGTTATTTGTTTTACAGCAGAATCACATTTACTCTTCTTGTATGACCTTTGTATAGACCTGCAACAATTTATCAGTTAATTTATTATTAAATCTCGAATTATTCTGATAATCGATTAAACGATTTGGCTATTTATTTATTTATTTTTTTGACAAAAAAGTCAGAATTCCCTGATTTCAGCTTCTTAAATGTGAATATTTTGTGAAGTATTCAAAGGTGCAAATTACAAAGTACATTTTCTAATATCAATAAATTGCTTGATTGTTTTCACGATGCATTTACAGAACCTTGTAACTCTCTGAAACCACCTAATGACGCACTGACTTGCTTATACATTAATTATGTGGTATTTTTCACCCTGATAAAAACAATCCAACATTAAAAGCCGACCTGGAATTATTTCTCTTTTTCTAATTATAATAACATCTTAAGATTTAATTTTGTCTTTCTCCTGCCATCACCATCACTGAATTTTCTTTGAATGAAAGAGGGAGAGCTTGCTTGTTCTTGTTACAGAGCTCACCTGGATGACATAGTTCTGCTTTTACATCAATCCCAGCTGAGAGCAGGTACTGTGATTGGTGGTGAGGAACACAGCGTGTGGTCAACTGCACTTTAGAAAAGAAAAAACAGCAACAGCTGACCTCAAAGCTATGCTTAGACTAAAAGTAATGAGTAACAACAACCTTCCTACAAATGTAGTGGAGTCAAAAGTACAATATTTGTCTTTGAAATGTACTGGAGTGAAAGTCATAAGTTTAAAAAAACCAAATACTCAAGTAAAGTACAGATATTCAAAAAATGTTCTTAACTATAGTACTCAAGTAAATGTACTTTGTTACTGTCCCCAATATGTGCAAAATGAACCCAATAACAGGAGACGGACCGAGGCTGTCAAATATATACGAATCTATTGACAAAAACATCCACGAAACAGAACTTGTAGTCACATAATTCTCGTCTGTTCAAAGACAGTTCCTCCTTTCTGTCACTGTGGTTTGTGGATTTAGCTCGAGGCTATTTTACTTCGATTTGCTAATAACATGTGTTTAGTAGAAGATGACAACAACATCCTTCACATCAGGTTCTGTACTCAAATAATACAATGCACATTCACAGGCACCATCATCTTTGCTGCTGCTACTTCCACAGACAGACGTAGCCTTTCACTGAGACTGAAGTTTTCTTGCCATTCCCCAGTTGCACAAAACAGCCTATTATGTAAACAAAGAGGGTAACCATGGAGATAAGAGGGACAGTGATGTCACTGACTGAGTTTTTAAATATCTTCACCTTAGCGGACGTTTCAAAAAGGCTCTGTTCTTAGTGGCCTAAAATGTTGTTTGTGTGCAGACAAAAGGCTGCAGGAAAAGCAATGTTTGAAAAACACCCATGTGAACAGGGCATCAAATCCTCTGGACCGGTTTGTTCACCGTGCCCATGTCATGGGGCAGCATTCAGTTTTAATGCACCACATATCTTGAACAAACTCCCAGAAAGCTTGACGTTTCATCAAGTTAAACTTGTGACTATTTATACCTTTACCTTATATCCTATATTAAACACTTTATATTACCTTGTAGTCTTAGCCAGAAGTCATCTGGTTTCCTATGATACTAGAAGATGCTCTTGCATGGTTACCTTCAAACAGAGCCAGGCCAGCTGTTTCCCTTGAATTCAAAGTAAAGCTAACCAGAGATGAGATTAATTTGTTCCAGATAATGAAGCCTACCGACTTTGCTGATCCCCTGACGTTTACTCTGCCATGAGGTTGACATTTGTGGTTTTGGCTTCAGTTCCTCAACAACTGTTATTTGGATTGCCATAAAATTGGGCACAAACATGAATGTTCCCCTCAGGGTTTAATTATAATGACATATTTGATTTGACCAGTACTTTTGTTTATGACAAAATGGTAGTTGATGAAAAGAACAAGGAAGCAGCAGAGTGATCCTGCCCGGAGGAGGGCTGGGGCCCCTGTCTGGAGCCAGGCCTAAAACAGGAGCCCAACAGCAAGCACCTGGTGGCCGTGCACCCCCCGGAGCCAAACATGTAGTATTGATGAGCTGGGAATGTTTGGAGGAGGCCTCTGTCCGGGAGTTCAACTCCTAACTCTGGTCGCGCTTCTCTTGCATCCCTGTGGAGGTTGGGGACATCGAACCGGAGTGGTTGATGTTCAGAATGTCCATTACTGAGGCTGTGGCTGAGAGCTGTGGTCTTAAGGTCATAGGTGGCTCAAGCAGTGAACATCGTGATGGACACCGCTGGTCAGGGAAGCTGTCCGACTGAAGATGGAGACCTTCCGGGATATGTTATCTTGAGAGAAGAAATCATTAATAATCTTTCAGAAGCTGTAGGCTTAACTTTACATTGACATTTGACAATTATAAACAGCAGATCAACTGGCAGTGTTCAGTGCATTCCTGCAGAGCTCCTGCAGAACTCCTGCAGCCTGCAGAGCTTCCCCACGTCTGGTAAGGAGGGAAGGAGAAACATTTTTCTCCTTTAGAATTGTTGCAAATTTACATTCTTATCCCATTCTGTAGTTAAATGCACATTAGCCTTAAAATGCCTTAAAATGCAAATAAATCTTATATTCCTACATGTTGAATATAACTAAGCATACCTTGCCCACAGGATGAAGTTTAGTATATCTTTTTAATGTTTTCATGAATGCCTGACTTAAGAGAAAAAATGTAAATGAGGCAAAGCATGCCTTCAGGCCAAGGTTTCATCTGTTGTTGCCGCAATAGTAATGAAGACTCTCCGTCTATTATTGTATCACTCTGTGTTCAAGTCACAGAAGCAAACATCTGCAACAGCTGCAGGATGAGCATTTTGATAAGAAGCATCGGTTATACAGTGAAATTACTTTCTAGTATTTCTTGTATTCATAAATCTGTACATAATTAATGCCACACAAATTAGACACTAATGAAAAGTGCTCTATGGGGTTGCTTTCATCTGTACACATAGTTGCCAGGCTCATGTGACCCTCACTCTCATTTGAGAGACTCAGTAGTGACCATCTAAACTGAGAACAAGTCATGACCAAGACCAGACCATTGAGACCATTGAGACTGAGACCTGCTGTGGTGTCTGTGATGTAGCAGCCTCATCACTTACTCTCTGTCTAGACTGCAAACATCACATCAGCATCACCCACACATAATGACAGCCTTTACGCCACGCCGAAGCATCTGTGTCTATAGCCTCAAGCATCTGCCTTGTCTGTGCATTTTGAAAGCGTCTGCAGCAAATGATAAGCCAAACTTTCAGAGCAGCTGCACTGCAGATGATGTTACAGAAGTTCCTGAGTCTGGGATTAAACTGGAGCACAGTAAGCTGCTGTCTGGCTCTGGAGCACATTGTGCTCCACTTAAGTTATGAAATGAAGGTAAAATTACGTTTTCAGTGCATTTTCCTGGGCATTGGCACTGGGTATTGTCAAGAAAACAGACCAAAAGTCTAAATAAACGCCTATCTGCCCATTAGATGCAGATGAAACCATGTCTATTGCCTGTTGTGTGCAAGTGAAAAACATGTCTGACTTGCTTGTGGTCGAGACAGGAGATAACATCTAATTTTTCTTTTTCATTTTGCTTCTTCTTCTTCTTTTTCCTAAACTAGTAGCTTCAGTGAGTCACATGTCATGATGCTAATATTGTCAGTGAGCCCCTAAAGACTCCATGGCACCAAAAGTAAATTTTCAGATCATCTGCAGACACATTTTTCAGAATGGTTTCCGACAGGGGAAGTCCAGTCCGTGGAACGACAACATTATCCACCAGTGACTCGTCTTTTGTTGTTATCTGATGTGTGGGCTGGAGTGGAGTAGCAGAGCAAAAAAAAAAAAAAACACATTTTAAGCGTCAGCAAAAATAACTGCTGCTCAATGGTACAAAATACACACTGTGTCTGGTTTGCATGGATGTAGAAACATGGAAAAAGGTTCACTAATGATAGTGATCTTATAACTTTTTACTGTGACTAATTTGTAATTTATCTCAAAGCAGATCTGCTCTGCTACTAATCTAATAAAACCATAGTTTGCTGCAAATATCATCATATATTAGCATGAAGTCTAAATAAACACATGAAGGTTCACTTGAACTTATCTGATTGGATTATTGGGATATATCACGCAATCGAGTCCCCCGATTGAGGGAGTGCAAGTGTTAATCAGTTAATTAACAGTTGACCTTTCATCACCCGAAAACACTTTGGTCCATGGATGCATTCTGTACATCAGATTTATGAAACTACACCCTTAATCATCTGTTGCATATTGATGAATCATTGCAGACAGTAAACACCATCTCTTCTCTGAATAGAGAAGACTCCAGGCCCTAGCTTACACCCGGCGTAAAGCTATTGCGTTGGTGGTGCAGGTGGATTAGCTATTTTACACCAGCACAACTTGCATTTTTGTCATGTCTGCAAGATAACAAATGCACTTGCGCCTGGTCTGTATAGCCATGGGTGGGAGGTCTAAATATTAAGGCAAAATGAAGGTGTGGTGTAGCTATCTTGTGCTTGGCGCATTGGAGTAAAAACCACTTGTGCTTTAGACCAGCTAAAACCTGGCCAGAGCGCAAAGTCTGTTGCACAATCAGTCTCTCTGCACAAGATAGCAACTAACGCGTTTAGCCAAAGCATACACACACGTCTCCACAACCACAAAACATCTTTCATTAATGCTAAACAGCATGTGTGCATTTGTGTCATTAAAGTTAATCTCACTAAGGAAAAAGGATTTTTTATGATAATTATAAAGCCTAATAAATCCCAACAGAGCTGCGAAAAGTGCCACTGCTTGCACCCCTGGCGCACCTGCTTCTTAAAGCTGATGAGAGCAGCCTCTCTGACTGGTTTATTGCATATTCGGCCTAAACTCGCCGGTGAATTAATGAGGGCACTTAGGCATAGCTGATAGGTGTATCCTGCTGTGCACTGCTGGCGCAAGGGGCAGGACAGGGTAGGATACCCCTGCCGGCAAAGGTGGATTTAGACACACCTTGAATAAATTAAATCCATTACGCCTCACACTTTCCACTTGTGTTTTAGATCAGCGTCAAATAGGGCTCTCTTTGTGCCAAAGTGCAAATCAAACCACTTGAAGCTATCATTTGTTTCACTTTCTATCAAGCTGCTGAACTCTAATGTTAAACCTTAACTTAAGCGATAGAACAACGTGCAATAAATACACAAGCACTTTAGCACTTTGCATTTTAATTCCTTCATTGTCATTGTCATTGTGTTGTCAGTGTGAAAAACGTCAGACGTCTCTGTCATGTTTTTTTAAGGATGTTTTATCTGAAGTAACTGTCTACCTTTGTGTCAAGTGTTTATGTTTCTATGATATTATATTTATATTTTATGTCAAGCGATGGATTGTTGCCCCTGACAATATTCCTTTGGGGACAATTGAGTTTACTCTAACTCTCTACTGTCTAACTCTAGACACTTCTTACTCCAACACTCATTAGATCTGTCAATGACAAAGATGCCAAAGAAGAAAAAGTGCAGTTCCATTTCTTTTTTTGTTTATGTTACATCAGCGAGGTTCCCATTAAAACTAATTCATCACATGTACCTGTAAACATCATCACAGCATCTCACAATGTCTCACTATCAAATATCAGAAAATAATCAGTGATTAATTGATTAATAAAGAGATCATCAATATGGGAGGTAATCTTAAATTTGAATTTAAATAATGATCAAATAATTAAAATTAAGTTCATAAATGTGTCTTAATAATCACACAGTCACTGAAATTGTCACAATGATTTACCCCAATGTTACATGTCTCACATTATACTTCATTTCCACATTATCATTTCAAGTATGTGTGTAGTTTGCACATTGTCACTGCACATTCTTCTTTTATAAATACCGTGTGTATGTGCAGGAAATGGTGTGTATGGCTTTTCTGTGTAAATATTGTTTATACATCTGTCCCATTTAATTTTCATGTGTATTTTGAAGGTGTGGTGTATTACCATGAAGTTTGTTTGGTGACCACTATTACATGTCCTCTACCTCCACCATAGTCCCAAAATGTTCACTTCCACATGAGAAATATCAACACATAACGTGCAAAAACGAACCTTCCAGACTCTACAGGAGTTTAGATTAATCATTTTTTTTGTTTAAAACTTAAACACCCAAAACTATGAATAGGTAAACCTCATATTTAGTGCTAAGCTGAATACCTGTAGCACCATTAAATCAACTGCAGTCTGACTCTGGGTATAAGCCTGTCATTGGCTGCTTATTTCAGGTGGCTTCTGCTCTCTCCCTGTTCCTACAGGGAACAACAACCTCCCAACTACTAGCCTACATGCTGAAAATGGCAAGTCGGCTGTTCAAATGTAAGCAAGCAAGCACACTGCAGCAATGCAAAAGTTTCCCCTGACACTATTTTGCAGGGTCTAGAAGGGGACCCCAAACCTGCAAAAGATCATCTCATAGGATCTTTTTAACCCCATCCAAGATCTTTTCCTAACACTAACCGAGTGTTTTTTGTCTGTACACCACAGCATTGTCACTTTATAAAACATAATACATCAGGAGCGGTTGAAGTTATTTGGAGGCCTCAGGGAAATTAACGCAATCACAGCCAGTGAACACAAACTATGTGGAGGACGCTCTTTTCATTTAACAAAGCCACAAAACTAAAGGGTCCAAACTTTGAGCTGCTGTCTCATCTACCAAACTATTTAACTCATTAGTGTTCAGCAGTGGTGTAATGTAAATAAGTACATTTACTAAAGTACTGTACTGAAAAACAACAATTATTATTGTCATAGTTAGAAAACAAACAATTATTCAGTATTTCAAAATTTAATGTCTTAAAATAATAATTTTAGTATCTCAAAATAATGATTTACATTAATAAGTCATTATTTTTGAGAAAATGTTTTCATTATTTTGAGATATTAAGTTATTATTTTGAGAAAAATTCACATTGCAGTGACTTACAGGATCTTCTTTTTTCCCATCATATTGTCAGAAATGGTCGTCCACAGATACAAGGTGTATGGAGATGAGAGTGTAACACCGATTTATCTGTGTTTCTAACAGAGACGCCCGCAGTGTGGTTTGTACAATTCTCTGATACACCACAGAGTTACAGATAAATATCAGACTTCATGGTCAAATAAAGTTCAAACTTCTGTCCATATTCACATGTTCTCTCTCTTTCACTCACCATGAGCTCTCTCTCCCTCTGCTGTGAGAAGTAAATCCACACGTCAGTGAGGCTGTTCTGGTGTCTCCTTTGGTGCTCTGTGCCATACGCACAGCGCGTGATGTGTGTGTATGTAGCGACAAATTCATGAACCTCCCCCCGGCTGGCGAGGCCCCAGATGATTGCCTACTTATACCATATGGTAAAACCACCTATGTGTACAATTATGAAAAAAGTTTTGCAAATCAAGGCACCCAACCCATTCTGGGCACCCAAGACAATTGTGAGTAGTTTAAAGAGTGTTTTTTTTCGTCCCTTGTACTATTTAATAGCGTTATTTATCTAATAATATGATATATTAAACTTTTGTGCTACCAGGCAGGAATGCTGCACTGAAGCTAGCGTGTTCTGACTCATGATGGCACCTGAAATTAGCAACCTTGCATACAGCGATTGTCATTTAACAAATTAAACAAAATGGTTTAGGACCGGTGTGAGGTGAAAAATAAAGGCAAATCCATCTGTCTGAATTGCCTGTTTTCATTGCCAACCTTTCCACCTTTGCCGGGCGGCAAATCTGACCCCAAGCCCCAATCAAGTGTCACTATAGACAGAAGTTATGGCGGGGCTGCATCCCCCTTTGTGGGGAAAAAAATGTATGAATCAATTTACTTTGATTGTGAATTAGAAAATGATGCAAGGGAACCCAATTGGTGGCCAAATTTGGCCCACATGCTGCAAATTGAGTATCCATGGCATAATGTTAATATTTTGCCCCAGAAATCAGAATCTCTCATGAGAGGTCTGTTTATAGGGTTATTTGTCACTTATTTACCCACAGATCCACTGTGCACTTGTGTTATTGTCTTGTGTTGCTTTTGATGTGATTTAGAAGGCCTTAGTGGTCAGTAGCTCTACTGTAACCCATCTCCTTAAGATTTAGCACACAGTAAATGTTCAGCATCACCCCTTTTGACAAAATGCCTTCAAGTGTGGCTGGTTGCCAGGGAAGGAAGAAACAGAGTGGAGCCAGTCGCCAGATATGAATGGATCCATTTCTTTACAGGGGTCAAGGAGTGACGACTTTCTCTTGAAATGTTACTGGTCCTCAAGGCATAAGTCTAAAACACGGACCCATGTGCTCTCCTTGAGAAGGTAATAAACCTCTGTCTCACAAAGAGTCTATAAATAAAATGAGAGCTCGGCTTGCTGTAGGGTTAAATGAAATGCATCCCTTGTTGATAGTTCCTCCTCAACCCAAAGGTTTGGCTGAAGGAAAAGGCCACACTGCGGATGGGAGACAAAGAAATGCTCTACTATGAGTTTCCAAAGAATGATCTCTCTGTTTGAAGGCTCTGTCCAGCCAGGGGGCACTTCCCCTGTGTTTGTGTTCACCTCTCCAGCTCCTAGTGAGTTTCCAATAAACCAGACAGACGTGATGCTCCGTGTCCAGCAGCGTTACACGAGATGCAGCGGCAGATGCGTGCACGAAATAACTGCACGTCTGAAAGTGCTGCATCACACGTGAAGATCCTGATATGCAGCCTAATTCCACTGATGAACGTTCAATTCTAGAGACCATTTATTATTCAACAGCATGAAAAAAATGGCATAAAATCAGCTGTCAATGCAGATTTCTACTTTGTGTGCCTAACTTTTAATAGCAGATTTGCATCTCGTCATCAGCAGTGACAAAATGTAAGTTAAAGTAGTGTAAATAATCAATGCTTTAGTTATCTTTTGGGGCAAAACATTTAAGGTGCATTCAGTTGGGTGTATTAATAATCGGCAGCACTGTGAGAGTATACTCAACTGTTAAATAAGAGCCCAAATTGGAAAAGAATTTGGCATGACATTGATTTCATGAGTATCAATTACAGCCTAAAAAGCTACAGTTATTGTGTCGATGGAACAAAAACATACACAAGTTATCCAGTGTTGCTGTGAGACAACAAGCAAGTCATTATTTGTCATTATCACATAATATGTAAAAACATATTAAATACAAACACAAATGATAGATGATTTTGAAAAGGACATAGTCTCTTTTATCAAGTTAGACACTAAAAGGTCATTTTAGTTTATTCTATACATCTTAACAAAATTAGGACTGTTTGGTTGATTTTGCCGGGTCATAATTCTGTGCTGTTTGCAGTACTGTGAACACAACGTTGTGTTGCTCAGGCATCATTTTACAGCAAAACTGTGGGTGAGTTGGTAAATGTTAGCAGCCATTACAAGCCATCAAAGACCTGACCCAGAGCTGGAAAAAATATGACCCCCCCCCCCCAAAAAAAAAACTGCAAAAAAAGATAGCACAGTACAAACCTTTGTGGTTTTGTGGAACCAGCCTGTTCCAGAGTCTGTTATCACAACGCCTTTCATTGCTTTTCACATGTCATTTCATGCCATTTAGTCTGGACTGACTTATACAGAGACTGCATGTCATTTTACGCATGATGTCATGACTATAAAAAGCATCAAAGTTTGCATATGTAGGTGGTCTGGGTGGCTGGATGGGTCAAAATAAACAGAGGACACCACATTTCATGTCTCGTATAAAACTAGCACTCAGCAATGACTTAAAGTTATATTTCAAACCTATATATATCTTAAAATTAACCTCCATAACATACTTATCTTATGTAAGTAACATACTTATTTTAAATGAAATCACAATCTTTTCCCAAATGTAACCAAGTCGTTTTGGTGCCTTACTCTCACCATACTGCAACCATTCTACAGTGTTAACCACAGCGAAGATCACCATGACAACGAACATCACCTGACTATTGTTACCACATCCACGTCATAAAATGTGCTGAACTAAACAACGTTAAATGAAACACAAAAAGCTTAAAATGCATAGATATAACACTCGAAAAAGTGGTGTGTTATTTATATGCCACCCCGTGAGAATGCTTAACCCAACGTATGTTTCTCCTGACACATGTACACTTTCATTTATACATGTTATTTATTTATTATTATTATTTATATCTATGTATGCACAGTTAAGCAGTACATTTTGTGAGGGTTTAAAGTGAACTACAAGCAAAACACTTTCTGGGGCTGTCAGGCAACACAAAACTAGTTTCTTGTAAATAACACACCACTTTTAAGGACATTTCATGTGTCATGTCTGCACATTTTAAGCTTTTCACATATCATTTAACCTCCTTTGCATTTTAGATTTGGACATTTGGCTGTGTGTCTTGATTTCAGACTGAGTTGTTGGGCTCTTTCTGTGGTGACACATAATGCCAGAAACATGAGAAACAACTGCCAACGTACTGGACATGCACCGAGTCTGTACATGTTAGGGACTAGTGAGTGTTGTTCCACGCACTTCTCTTATGTTCTCTTGTCTTTGCCTGATGTCACTGAACTTTACATTCAACTGTTCAACTTTCTATATTCTTACAAAATGACAGTTATGCACTAAAAAGCTTAAAGCGATTAGGTCTGTGATTTATTTTGTTGTAATGTTTCCAACAATGGTCAAATGAGAAATCTATAGTTTTACCAAAGCAAACAGCACATTTCCTAATAGTCTCTAGTTGCTATAATATATAAGAAGGAAGCTGGTGAATGAACATAACATAATAACTTTGTACTGTCATCAAACTATGTCTTTTTTTTATTGTTTTGAGAGATACCTAATGGCAGAAATTACATATACATTACACCAACACTTTGCCAGAATGTCAGACCACGCCCCCTTTTGGGGATAGAAAACAGGACATCCCATAGAAAACAATGCAACTTTATGTGTTTTTAAATCACAATTTTGACAAGTTTGTATGACTTAATGTCGAGTTAAAAAATATGTTTCATAGACATGTCCAAGAATTATTCTGTAACCTTGCCTGTACCTGAACCTTCAGGATATCTTAATTAATACAGGGTTAATCTGTCAGCCATCATGCTTCAGCTGGCACAGTGACGAGACACTGCTGATACTGAATCATGTTTCATTAGGCTTAATGTTGTCTGTAAAACTCGTTAATAGACAACTGCTGATCTAAGCTAGACTGAGATTTAGTCAGTTTGATGCTGCTGTACTGCAGCGTTACGACTGAATGTTAGCTCTTCACCAATAGTAACAATTAATGTTCTCACTGCTCTCCTTTTGGGATCTCCTCTTTTCCAGGAAGGATGAGGAATCTGAGGTCATGATGGACTTATATGTTTATTTGTTTTACAGACTGCTACACAGCAGCTATTTAGTATTTTCGTATCTCTTCCTTTATAAATCCCTGAGTTTTCCCCCAGATGGGAGCGTGGTTTTGTCCACCAAGGCTCGATGACATATTGCTGGTCAGATGTATTTTATATTTAAATTGAAGGTGTCATACCGCATACATATTTCAATTAGGCTGTAGCAATTTGGCCAACCAGATTCTTCTCTTTTTTGGGATTAAAGTTTACTGTTGATTTATTACTGCGCACTAATTTGTGAAAGTGTTTGTGTACACTAAATTGCTTTTGAAGGGAACCATATCATTTGACGGGTCATAATCCCTTTTCCCAACAGAGCTGCTGTTGCACCCCTAGCTACATTTTTTTTTTTTTTTAAAGTCAATCACCACACCCTCCTGCACTGCTCCTTGCAGTGTGTGGTGCATGATCAATTGATTCACAAAAATAAAGCTTAGAAAAACCTTTGAAAGAGACAAACCCCCTTTGATTGCTGCTCTATTAATATCAGGGTTGATATTAAATGCTTTTAAATACAAATAGAGATGACCTTTGCTGGGTGAAAGCACATCTGGATAGTCCAATGTACATGTTTCTTTGAAACATTAAGCCTGAAAAAACCTTTCCCCTAAATTAAGATGTTCACCCTGTATAACCTGCAAATGTGACTGCATAACAATTGACACGAAAACGTAATTAACCTTTAAGAATCCCTAAAATGGGTGGGGTTAGTAAACACACCATACATTTGGGTTTTCATATGGCTAGTTTGTAGTGAAACAGTGGTGTGAATTGTGTTCCTGCTGCTCAGAACAAATAATGTTTTATACTAGACGAGCAGAACTAAAGATTAAACGTTAGTTGGCCTTAAGCAAGCTTCAGTTCGCAGACTACTGGCCAACCAGTAGAAAGACTCCTTTGTGTGCTGGAGGTGGTGACGTCAAATGGGCTCTATAAAGACATAAATTCATAGTTTAGCTGGAACAACACAGCAGTAGGAGGATGAGTCTCAGTGTCCTCCTCCATATCTTAACTTGCATAACTAATGAGCCTTAAGCCCTGGATAAATTAAGCAGGACCAGTGACTGCTCTCAGATTTGCACATGCTAGCTTGCGGTCCACAGTGTAGGCCGACGAGATAAAGGGATTATATACTGTATGTAGATTGTTTTTGATCAGTTACTACTCAAATAACATGTTGGAGATGCTTGAATACAGCCACTATCAGGTGAGATGGATTGATTTTTTTTACTTTAATATTATTATTAAACACACACACACACACACACACACACACACACACACACATACAAATAGACAGACTGAAATGGGGCCTGAAAATGGAGCTAATATTTAATTTATTTCTTGTGATTAAAATTGTATTTATTTTGACAGTATGCACTGTTAAGACTGTTATTATTCCTCCTTGACTGTTTAACGCTTGCTAAACACAGGTCATAACTGATGACAAATGTTACCAGAACTACAGTAAGCAGTCACTTAGAGAAGACTGGAGTTTTTCAGGCGCTGCAAGATTTTTTAAGTTGTCATAGATCATATATAACAATGGCAATGTTTCAGAGTGTTCCTTCCTTCTGCGGAGAGTTTTTGTCTTGAGTAAATAAAACTGGCCAGATTGCAGCAGAATGATGCAGTGACAATAATCTGCACTGTACTTTTGAGATCTGTCTTCCTTTTTCCTTGTAATTTCGATATTTGTAGCAGTATAGTGTGAGGAGAGAGTGTTGGGTTTAACCACATTTCTAGAATTTACCAGACAAATCAAGTCTTCTAAAGTAAGCCTGCATCCGAGCTGAAAAAAGTTTATTCAATTAATTTTTTTCCTTTGATTCCTTTTGGTTAGCTTATACTGTAAGATAAACTTCGGATTTGTTTTAAAATAGAAGAATCAGACATGAAAGTGAATGAAAAATCATCAACATCACATTTAAAGCAGTATTTAAATTTAAATTTAAAACTGCAATTTTATGTTTCCTTTAAAATATGATGACCAGTTTCTAAAAAATTATTATTGATTTTTCTTTGATGACCAGCCACTGCTTGTGATCAGTAATAAGGTGTGACACAGTAAACATGGTTGATGAATTTGTCTCGATACCACAATAATATTATTATCACACCACAATAATTGTATAGTGGAAATCTAATATTGTGACAGTCCTAATCCGTAATCCTTGTTTTCGAAGAATGAATGCATAAATCCGGGTTGTAATGTCATCTTGCCCATGTATTATAGGTACAGTCCCACCTGGAGAATCCCACGAAGTACCACATCCAGCAGGCGCAGAGGCAACAGGTGAGGCAGTATTTGTCCACCACCCTGGGTGGGAAAACCGGCAGCCAGTGCCCCAGCCAGCCCCCTGAGCACGGCATGCCACCCGGGCCCGGCAGCAGCGCGCCCAACAGTCCCATGGCCCTGCTCACCCTCAGCTCCAACTGCGAGAAGGAGGTACGCCCGCTCATTGCCAAACACTTTAAATTTCATTACATTCAGATATACTGATGATCTATAATTATTAAATCAAATGTGGTTTTGTGTTACACAGATGGATGATGTCATTGATGATATTATTAGCTTGGAGTCGAGTTACAATGACGATGTTCTTGGACTGATGGATCCAGGACTCCAAATGAATAATCCGGTAATTTTTCAAGACACCTTTAACAGGATGTAGTGTACCTTTGAGTTACCTTTAAGAGGATACATTGTACCTTAAAGATACCTTCAAATGATATGTTGTACCTTTAATGCACCTTTGAAAAGATATACTGTATCCTTAAGATACATGTAAAAGGATATTTTGTACTTTTAAGATAACCCTTCAAATTTTTACATTAAGATGCATTTAACATATATATGGTACCTTTAAGATATCTTCAAATTATATATTGTACCTTCAAGGCACCTTTAAAAGGATACATTGTACCTTTAAGATACTTTTAAAAGGATGTATTGTACTTTTAAGATAACCTTCAAATGGATATATTTGACGTAAAGATGCATTTAAAAATATATATTGTACCTTCAAGATACCTTTAAAAGGATACAAGATACCTTTTAAAATTATGTATTTTACCTTTAAGATTACTTTTAAAGGATATATTGTGCATTTAAGATACGTTTAAAGAAAATATTGTAAATATGACTTTAAATTGATCTGTAAGAATATTAGAGTTTATTAGAAGCTTATAAAGAATTATTACTGTTGATACTTACTGTGTCTTAGAATTTATGAATTTAATTCATATTTATAAGACACAGTTGTTCTTTTTCAGTTTGCATTGTAATGAGATTTCTTTAATCCTCTGTAGCTCCCTGTATCTAGCAACCTCCTCGATGTGTACGGCAACCAAGGACTTCCTCTCCCTGGCCTCGCCATCAGCAACTCCTGTCCACCCAACATTAAGAGGGAATACACAGGTAAACCACTGAGAAATATTTTTCACACAGACTTTTTACTGTTGTTTTACTGTACTCAGGTCTCACTTTTTGGGTAGAGTTTAGGTGGGAGTCGTAGACAATGAGAGTGCTGCAAATTCAAACTGTGAAATCATCTGATAATCAATTTAATACAGTTGTCTGTGACTAATAACTAAGCAAGCTCTCTTGGCAAAGTCAACTTCACTTCATCCAGTAGTCAAATCTGATTAAAAGTTTGTAAGTTCTATTTGTCTATGATAGTCTATGACTGTAGGCCAATGTCAATATTGTGTGCAATTTAGAAATGCACAAGATACAATGAAGTCAATTATTTGCCAAATTAATTACTCCAGCTCCTGGCATGAAGCAAGTACTGGACAAGCCTGGATCCTGTGGCCAGTATGAAAACTATCAAAGGCCAGAGGGCTATCCAGTAGGTAAGCAAAGCAAAATGAGTGAAAAAAGTGAAAAAGATGATGTTTTGTAAAACTGTTTTCAATCTGATTGTCAGAAACTGTACATAAAACATTTTATGTATGACTAAATCGCACACAATATGAATCAACAGTAATTATAGAAAGCAAGTTAACATGACTTTAGCTTTGCTGTAATCCACAGAACATGTACATGATTTCTTATTAGCTGTGATTATCCAGCATGTAACTGTACAGTATGTGAAATACTAACATGTAATTCCTTTCATTTTATAGAATAAGTGCTTTATTACCCATCTAATTAAATTATGATGCTTTCTCAAAGTACTGACATTCACATTTCTCTTTGCTTCACAGAGGCTGAAGTTCGTGCTCTCGCTAAAGAGAGACAGAAGAAAGACAACCACAACTTAAGTGAGTTGATGAAAATAGAAAACAGTTTAAAAAAAAATAGTGTAGTTTTATGGCAAAACTCTAAGTTAGAAAGACGAGGCATTTTAACAGGTTTAAAACATTTTCTATGAAATACCAAAACAGCTTTGATTTCCCAAGATAAATTCTTACTTTTTTTTATTGATACAAAATATATGGAATTATTATACATTTTCAACATCTCTTTCTATTGGCTTTTCATTTCATTTCAACTGTATTTCTAAATACTCACAAATGAGGAGATTTTTTTAAACAAAAGTTGATTTATTTGTAAAATTTTAGACCATAAAACATTCATTACATGTCCAAAGATTTAAAAGACTGGTACATCAGGCTGCTGTACTTACTGTATTTTCTATTTGACAACATGATAGTTGAACGAAGACGGCGATTCAACATCAACGATCGCATCAAGGAGCTGGGAACCTTGATCCCCAAATCAAACGATCCGTAAGTATTTGATGAATATATTTAGTCTCATGAATGCATGTGCTGTCTGTCCATTTATCTGTGTGTCTGTTCATTATCTTAGTCTTTATCACCTCCTCCTCACACGTCTAAAGTGTCCTTTAAAGTGTATTGGCTTTTTTGCTCGGAGGGGCCGTGAAGAATCCTGTGCTGTTCTGGTCAGCTGGTCAGCTGATTCTGACTGTGGCCTTTTGTCTCCTGTATACCCCAGAGACATGCGCTGGAATAAGGGCACGATTCTGAAAGCCTCAGTGGACTATATCAGGAGGCTACAGCGGGAGCAGCAGAGAGCCAAGGAGCTCGAGTGCAGACAGAGGAAGCTGGAGCACGCAAATCGCCATCTGATGCTCCGTATTCAGGTAGGAGTTTCAGACATTAATGGTCCACAGATGATGAATCCTAACAACTTTGGTGATTTTTTTTTGTCTGAACTACTGAATGGATTACTGTGAAATCTGATACAAACATTCATGTCCACATTGTAATAACTTCTGGTTTATCTTGTAGCACAACCATCAGGTCAATTTATTCACTGTTTTGGTTTGCAAAACCAAGAGAAATTCACATCAGTCTCAGCTTAGCTTTGTGCTTAGCACTAATTGGTGAATGCAATTAGCAAGCTATTAAAACTGTAAACACTGTACCTGCTAAACATCAGCATGTTAGCATTTAACTCAAAGTAAGGTGAACAGGTATCTGAAATGAAAACCAGGGACATTTCCCGTGCGGTGGTCAGTATGTCATTAAAATATCCAGTGTTACTATCTATGAAATAGAAAGAGGGGTAATTCTGGTTTCATGACCATTTTGACCATGGTAACTGCTGTACTGTAATAAACTATGGTGCTGGCCAACTGATTAAATTGGCTACTAACTAATTAGCTTTGTAAACCATGTCAGAAAATCATCGTTTACTCTTCTTCCTATCCTGTCTTGCTTTTTTCCACTCTGTTCAACTTGAAAAGATGTATTTCAGTGATGCTGACGATTTGCTTGACACTTGCTAGCTATTGGTAGTTTTTTTCTAAAACTAGTGCAAGCAGGTACTGAAGAGAAGAAGAAGAGTGAAATGAAGCCACTGTAGTAATTAGCCACATCTGTTGGCACAAAACAGGCAAAATTGGATTGAGATGTCAACTGGTAGACTCTGCTGTCTAGTCTTTTTTTGCCAGTAAGATGTTAATTTACTTTTGCAGCCTTTTTTAAAACACAGAATAAAAACTGGGGACTTTTCAGGGAATAGCTCCGTGGCAGGTACCCAGATTATGTTACGACTGGTCAACGTAGCTCAAAGGACTCAAATGGCTGAAAGCGGTGTTTCTAAGTGTAGCATTAAAGCTATAATATGTATAATTTCTGCATGAAATGTCTAAAAATGCTAGACCTCTTTCATATATTTTGTTGAGTTGTATACTTACATTATCCCAAATGTTTCTAATGGTCAAACCCAGAAAATCCATTATTTATTCAAGGAAATGGTGCGTTTCCTACTAGCTGTTAGTTGCTATAACTATCAGGGTAACACAAGATATTTCAAATATACAATATTACAATATAAATATAACTAAACGTAATGTTCATTACCTTGTTTGTAAACATGATTTTTTCTAGTTTTGTCAGATTTTCATTGGCAGTGGTGGTTGTTATCTCCACCGAGGGCAACCTTTTCTCGCGCTGACTCATCATTATTCTAAACGGGCTGGTAGAGGCTGCAAGTAGTCAACAACTGCTAGGCTAAAAACAAGGCTTACCTGGTAGCAGTGTTGGGAAGTAGCTATTTACATTGAACTAGTTACATATAATAAAATTACAAAATAAATGCAATTGTAATCTGTTACAGATACTGAGAACAAATCTGTAATTAAATTGCAGTTACTAATCAAAATGTCTGTGTTTATCATTGAATATTCTTTTTGAATTGACTGGCAGACAAAAAGTCCTAGTTTAATAATGAAGACAACAACTCCCATGATCCCATGCTACTTCACAACATCATCAAACTACATCCTTTGCTATTGTTGTAATGTGAGAGAGACCCCTAGTGGCAGAATGTACATATTGTGCATTTAAATGTGTCGTCTATATCACAGTTTGTTTATGTGTACCTTCATGTAGGAACTGGAGATCCAGGCCCGTGCTCATGGTCTCACGGTGGTGTCCTCCCCATCTGTCTGCACATCGGATTTGATGGCCCGGGCCATAAAACAGGAGCCTGTCCTCGGGGACTGCCCCTCCGATCTCTACCAGCACAGCTCCACCCCTGACATGTCCCCTCCAACCACACTGGACCTCAACAACGGCACCATCACCTTCGACCGCATTCCTGCAGACGCCGGCGACCCCAGCCCCTACGGAAACTCCAGGACCTGTAAAATGAAGGAACTGGTAAGGGACAACATCCTATCGCCGATTTCCCCAAACGACCCCCTGCTGTCCACGATGTCCCCAGACGGCTCCAACAACGTCAGCAGCAGCAGCCACCATAGTTCCTGCTCTAGTATGGAGGAGAAGGAGCAAGGCTGTTAGCATCGTCCAAGACCTTGAACCAGACTGACTCTTTCTATCTGTAGCAATCCCAATAAGGCACCTCATCTTAAAGTGACTCCATATTTTTGTTTATCCATTTATTGCTGAACTGTTAAAATTCTGTATGTTAATGTGACTGAGACATTTCAGTTCCTCGACTGTATTTCAAAATCACTTGACAAATACCCACAGGGTGACTGACACCTGACAATCTGCTGCCTGTATAGACCAGTCAACCTGATGATCTTACAGTTTTTAGACTGAATATTTTTGTCTTTTTTTAATACTAGTGTTTTTCATATTTGCTCTAAATATACCCTCTATAGAGCTATACTGAGATAACATTCATTGTGAAAATGTAATGGTAGTAAAGTGCAAAACGTTTAGTGTAATGTTCAAACTTGAAAGAAAAAAAAACAACATAAAAAAACAATTTACTTCTTGTAAACAGAATATTAGATCTGTTTAACTTCTGGTAGGTCCATTAAGGAAAGCAATTGCACAAAATATGAATTGGTATTTAAATGTTAAATGATCAGATGTTGCATAATAATTTGTGTTTCTAAACATATTTGAATTTATATTATTTTTAACCCCATGTTCTTAATGTGTCCTGATGAAATAACATCAAACATTGGTCAAATGAGAAGTCGCCAGCTCTTATTCTTAAGAATTATATTATTACCATTTATTTATTTTGTTTTTTTTATCCTTTCATCTAAGGAGAGCACAGTTTGTTTCATATTTATAATTTAGAGATTGGTCTTCTCTGAGATATCTCTTAATTTATCACAACTCACAAACCAAAACTCTACTCTGTGTATTAGTGCAGGCTAATAAGACACATGGAAGGAAAAGTAGCCCAGTGTTTGACAATATAAGGTTAAAAATACATAAATATTGATAATATGCTGAAGTATTTTTTAACTTTGTGTCAGAATACACAAAAGAAAAAAGACAATGTGGCCTAAACAGAAATTTTGTGTATATGCTACCAATGGCTTACGGCAATCTTTGCCCAGAATGCATCAATTGCATTTAGGACACACGATCAACTGTTGATTTCAACCTCATCTTGTGTAACTCAGAGCAGAGCAGATGTTTTCTGAGGGGAATCTTCTTTTTTGACGAGACATTTTTGTTCATGTTTGATATCGAGAAGCTGATATATTGTATATAGTGCCTTTCATTTTGGTTACTGTCATGTATTTAAAATCCACTTTTAAATATTGTAAAATAATATTAAAATGTATTCTTAAAAATATGTATCACAAATCCTTTTCTTTAAGACAAGACACTTGTCCTCAGCATGAAATTCCAATTTTCATAATCAGACACTAAAAGAAAGTATAACAAATTATGTTTGTTTTAGCTTTTCTTTTGCTATTTATTATTCATGCCAAACACAGACTTCAGTAATAAGGTTTAAGTAAACTGACTGTTTCTCTGTGTGTGTGTGATAGGACGATGACAGGGCAGCTAGGAAAAGACTTGTTGCAGGTATTGTTTGGTGTTTACAGTAGCCAACAGCAGTGTGCGTTACACCTCCCACTAAGCAGTGAAAGTGGTCAATGGATGTAAAGCCTAGAGGAAGAACAGTCCAAGAGCTGACTCTCTTGGTGCACAGTGTCATATATGCCAAAAAAATGTTTTAATAATTCGTCAACAAAAATATGTGCCTACAATTAGGCACCTTTTCCTGCAAATTTTGTTGATAGCTAGTTTGAAGTCTCACTGGGCTACATGACGACTATTTATTTTTTCTGTTAGCCAAAAATGTCTCTTGAGAGTAGGTTTCGGACCTCTGTCCTTGATCAATGGAGGCCAGTTTGACGTCAGTATCGAGATCGTTTTCTTGCTGGGTTTGGCTCCAGGACTCTAGGGCTGAGAAAAAAATATCTTTCAATCAGTAAACGCTGTTGGTCTCAGAGGCTGTGTTTGTCCTAGTGACCGGTCACGTTCACTGGGACGCTGCTGAGTCCGGTTCTGTTGCCCGCTAACAGCAGCTAACAGTTAATGGTTATAGTTAGCAACAAGTAAGCTAAGCCATCTGTGCATCAAGAATTTCTATAATTAAATCACCGACAGCTGAAGCTGAGCAGCTGAAAGATATGGATTTTTTTTTTCTGTGACATTCATCCAGTGATTAAAATGATAAAAGTTCTGCTTTTGTACATTAAGGCCCGTTCCCCAGAAACACTCCAGTCCTCCCTGTGAATGGATGTATTCTCCCTCCATGCACCACTGCATCATAAACCAGAAAGTGTGCAATTGGATGCAAATGTCATATCTGCCCTCGAGTGCTGGATGAGTCAACAGTTTTTAATCACTTTTTGGGAAAAGACAAAATTTTAAATACCATTAAAAATACCTGTGAATATCTATTGCATCTTTGCTGCTAATTGTAGCAGAAATGTAGTTAGTGGTAATCCAATATTTTCAAATTAAAATTTAGAACTTGGCACAATATGATTGCACCAGAATCAGCCAACAGAGACCTTATGATACCCTTTTAACTCTTTTAGATCACATCCTGGTCATATTGATCACCTGTTTCACAAAATTGTGTTTTCTTTTGTATAGCTTATCACTGTAAATACTAACATCATGTTTAATTACAAGTACTGAGTTCACTTAACTCGAGAGATCGAAAAAAGCTGCCAAACTCATTGTGCTTGAGTTGAGTTCACTTAAACAAACCGAGTACTTAGATGTTATGCTGTTTTCAGTGGTGAAATGTAACTAAGTACTTTACTCTTGTACTTCAGTATCTCACAAATTAGACGCGCTTTACATAAGTGAGAATGAAAAATGCCTCTGAATCAAATTGTCTCAAACCATCCAGTTATTGAAAGTAAAAAAAAACAGCCTCATCTGGCCTCTGTAGAGCCTGTTGGTCTTTATTTAAATCAGGGCTGCCCAAACTGGGGCACCCGGACCAAAGCTGGCCCACCATAATGTTTGATTCAGCCCACCAGATGTTTCTAGCTTTAATTAAGAATGAATATATAAACTGTTATTTATGCTGTTTTATTTTTGTCTGTTGTCTCCTCTCACCTTTCCAGTCTACCTTCACCTGACTTGTTCAATAGAGGCAAAAGCCCCCAAAATAATATAAAAAGCTCTTTAAATAGGATCCTTTATTATTAATTATTTATCATAATCTGAGCGGGTAGAGCGACTTTTTGCACAGGAAGTTAATGGAACTTAGATCTTAGTATCATTTTGTATCTGTACAACACATTAGGTGTGTGCTTTTGGCTCATGGCCCAACAGTAAGTTTCAGTTTTGACTCTTGAAGGGAAAAAGTTTGTCCTCCTCTGATTTAGATATTTCAAACAGTCCATGTTCCCTCACAAACAGCAGTGAGCTCAAGTTAAACCTGCCTCTTTGAAGTCCTGGAGCAGCTCGAATCCTCCATCTAATGATCCAGAACAAGCTAAATAAGAATATTATAAAATAAAACTGTGCAAGTCATTTTGAATTCAAACAGTTTAATACAGTGTTTTAGTTCAGAACTAGTTATGGGCCTTTTAATGTTTACTTATTTTATTCTGGTAAATAAAGTTATTATTAATGCTTGTTTATTAACTGGCCACTAAAATATGAAAATAAAAGATTTACAAGTGAAAAAGAACAACAAAGAATAAAATAATACAACAGAATGATAAAAAAATAAAATAATGACATAAAGAAAAATAAAATATTACTAAAATTTTAAAAATATATAAAGAAACTCAGATATGTGATATCTGATGCTTGCTTGATGATTTATCAATTTCTATAAATAAATATTTTCTTAATCAGTTTTCTTTTCTTTTCATTTCTTCATAATGCCTCTGTAAAGTCGATGATATTGAGTTTGACATGTGACACAAAGGCTTTTTAAGCAGCGTCCACATTTCAAAGTGACCTGTCCCAGATTATCAGGCAGATTTCTTTCATTCATTTACTTCTTTCTTTATTCACATATTGATTTTAGGTTGCCAACTTTACATCTGGTCAATAAAACTAACCTTTTGACTAATTCTGCTATATTTATTGTAATTTTTCATAATATGTACAGTCCACAGAAAAAGAAAAAATGAAAAATGAATGAAGCCCACACCCCTGTCACCTGTCCATCCTGACAACCAATCACTGACCGTTTTTTGAGTAGTCTGCCCGACTCTTCATTTATAACAGAGATAAAAGGGAAGTGATGGCGTCTGAAAGACGGCGTGGAAAAAACGCCACGTGAGTCTCTGAAAAGACCAAATATCTCCGGAAGCAGCCGATCAATAATCTCCTTTCACAGCAGGTGAGTTGGTGAACGCCAGGTCTTCATTTCCTCTTTTTTCCGTTAATTTTCTTCTTTCACAAAGTTTTTGTTTGATTTTCTGTTTGAGCACAGACCAAACAACTGACACCTGTCCACAGGTCTCTACTTAACTTTGTTGGCGAGTTGATTCACTCTTTTTATTCTTTACTAAAATGAACCACTAAAACTTTGTTTCGGTGAAGAGGGTTTACTCTGACCAAATTTTAAGATCCTGAACTGAGTTCTTTTGCTGTTTATTGCTGAAGACCTGAAAAGTTGTGTTTTAATGTTGAACTCTGAAGAGTTTCAGGGAATATTTATTTTGACGAAGGTGCCGGGCCGGAGGCATACTGTTCTCTGGTTGTCCGGCCGTACGTGTGTCTGTGCGTCCGTCCTTCCGTCCGTCCGTCACAGATTTTTGTTTGCGCGATAACTTTTGAACGAGTAGACGGATTTGCACCAAATCTTGTGTGCTAAGACTCTATAATAGGTACATGAACTGATTAAATTTTGGAGGCCAACGCTTTCAAGATGGCCACAAAATGGCATCTATCTACATATATATATATATATATATATATATATATATACACATATATACATGTATATATATGTGTGTGTATTTGTATATATGTGCTTTATTCTAGCCATCCATGTTCCATGCATTTCAATAGGTCCAAGTTGTCTCATACAGCAGCATTCCACGTGCTCTGCCTTGCTCCAAATCGGGTGGTCCTCCTTGTGGTGTAGGCTGGTAACACTAAGGGCCTCGCCTAAGGGCCCTCACTGTATAGATGGTATTGCCCTCCTGACCATTTGGTGGAACAAAACCAAATAGATGGTATGGTACCATCTAGGTACCACGCATTCCAGACCTGTCTGGTGTGAAACACACTTGAAACACACTTATGCCAATAACTTGGTCAATTTTAAAGCTTTTCATCTGAGATTCGGTCAGTACAAAGTTTATGCCTTGCCCACATTATGTATCATGTGCATTATGATATCATGTGATCCTGCAACACTGGGGGAATCCATATGTGACATTGACTTTGACCTTAATCCAAAACAAAACATAAAGGTTAAACATGACACTAATACATTACAGTGGCCTTTAGCTTAATTGAGCAAGATAGACCCCATGGGCCTATGAATTTTTTGTTTCCTCAGATGTTGACCTGATCTTGCATCATGAAAACCAAGAAAAACAGGTCATCTCAACTAGGGGTCAACCGATAATCACCCTGGCCGATATTCTGCATTTTCATGGTTATCGGTATCGGCCATTTTCACAGATAAGCAGATAACATACATTTTGCAGCTGGTTCTCAAACTCCTGGGACACTTGCAAATAGGATTTATAATGAATCAATGGTTTCAATGAGGTGTAGGGAACTCAAAAAGTCACAGTTGTATGAAACTGTTGCAGGCGGAGGCATCAGAATCTTTTACCCGTTTTCATTACATCACTGTAACTGCTTTGTATCATTGGGTGTATGTCCATTATTTGTCTTGTTCATGCATATTGTTGGTTAAACTTTTGCACAAATAAAGAATTTTTAAGAAGTCACATGTCATTGTCCTCATAATAGCAATGCACTTTCATTAGAGATGGTGATCTATATTTATTGAGCTGTTGCTGCTTGTTAGAGTGCTGCCATTTTTGTTAGGTAAATATTCACCTGTGAGTCAGGTAAGCAGGCAAACAAAACATTGAGAGAAACCAGCTGAGACATTTCAAAACTTATATTGAAATACAAGCAATATAAATTTTGTGCTGTGATGGTCGGATGGCACCTCCTGAGTCCGGCTGGTGTCTGATGGATGCCTGGCCTTCACTGTGACGTATTTCTCAACTTTACTTTGAGGCAATGAGTCTGAACTGATGCACTCGTATCTTACACATTAATGATGCATTGGATGTATGAGTGAATCCTTACACCCCTAATAGACAGTGTTCCTGCTTATTTTACAATACAGACTGTCTTAAAAATGTAAGCTTAATTAAATGTGTTTTCTAGCTGATTTAACTTGTGTTTTTGTGTTGTGTTCTTAACCGGTTTGTAAGATAGAAATGGTCCCGTTGGAAGTGAAGGTAAGGAGGATGCTAACATGACACAGACAGTTTGACAAGCAGCAAAAATCTTTAATGAAGCATTCCTCCAAATACGTTTTACACAACATCACAAAACGCTTGTTTCATTACTAGCTAGTTGGTGCTGCACATACAATGATAATCAAACACAAAAAAGTCTTCAACTCTTTAAAAAAACAAACACATTTTCTTCTTTGGTCAGTTTTATGGCCATTTGTTATTGTCACCATGAGTAGAAAGGATAAGCACACCAAAGCAGTGCTAATATGGTTAACCAGCATTTGGTCTTTGATGTCACATGGTGAAAATACAGACCGCAAATGCTTCCAAGTTTTTCCCAAATAATTTCAAGAATAAAGAGTAGAAACATTGCCTATAAAATTAATATAAACATCTTATCTAAAAACAAACTGAGCTGATACAGTCGTGGTATCGGCAGATTAAGGGTCACAGGTGCTGTCAGAGGAGATGCTCAGCTCGTCACACCATTTTTCGTAAGCTCTGTGCAGGATCTCACACGATGTGTTATTAAAAATTTCTGCAATGAAAGGAAATTAAAGAGAACATGTTTCAATTGTACTGTACATATGTATATGACATTAAATCTAAATAACATACTTGTCCAGACAATATAGCTTTCAACTTGATTATCATTCAGACTATACACAGGACACGTGCACAGTACAACAAAATTACATTTGCATCTGGTTTATGAATGTAATTGAAAAAAACAAAACTGACAAGAGTGAAAAATACATTAATGTTATAAATAAACTATAAATAAACAAGCTTATTACACATATGGACTGAATAAAATTGCACATCTTAGTAAAACTGTACATCTCAGTTTAAAAGTCACTGTGATATAATCATGCAGGAAAAAATGAGTTGCTTGCCAGTGCATTCAAAAAGACCTATACTACCAAATCTAGTGTCATCATTTGCATGTCTAAGACACACTAGCAGTACATCTTTTTTGTTTGCTAAAAGCAGGTAAGACAGGTAAAGGCAGGACTCAGTCTTCATTCTGGACCTCTTTTTGCATGCATTTTCTCACCAAACTAGGTACTAAGGGCCTGTTCAGATCAGCAGGTAAAGCAGCAAATTTTTTGTGAGAAATAAATTCATCTCAAGTGAATTTGCTCTCTCAAGCAAAGTAAATCCACACTTTTTTCCCCAGCTTTGGCAAATTTAGCAAATTCCCCTGCTGACCTACAGCAGACAGTGTTGACCTTGGAGGGAATGGAGCTGGTCCAAAATTCAATAAATTATTAACTGTGTTGAACCATCAAGTTTTGTATAACCCTTAAGTATAAAGTACTCCACAAAAGGGACATGGTTTTAATGGAGACTACAAAAACATCTTTTGAATAAACTGGCAACTTTTTGCCTGATAAGGAATTGTGCAAGAAGAATTCAAAACAGGCAGTTAACATGCTCATGCAGGCTGACTTAGAAGGTGACTGCATGACTTGCAAGCCATTGTGGCAGGCTAGCTACTGTGAATGATAGTAGCTCTCTATCTAGCCCCGCAACTATAAACACTGTCACACATGTCACCAAGGGTCCAGCCCAACCTATTCTGCAAGGACATAGAAATTACTTGTGCTCACTGGTGCCATCCATCAGGAGGCATTGGACTAGACAGTAAAAGGTTTTTGTGACAGTTAAAAGAACATCGCATTAGTGCCTCCTTTCTACTGAGTATGCAAACACTGTTGTTTTACTAATAAGGACAGTCTCAAGCTAGTGATTTTTACCTGCTTGCCCAAGACCAACAGGCAGTGGCATCCTGACCAGGCCTCCCGAATGCTTCAGCCTGTCCTGCAGGGACCTCTGTATTAGCTCCATGGTACACGCCTCATGCCAGACAGGCAGCTCCAGGCCCACCATGCAGTTGATGATCCTTTTTTTTTCTTCTTCAGTCAATAGACCGCTCTCTTTGGATACGTAAACCATGTAAGACATATCAATGTTGACTGCCTCACCATGCAGCAGGGATGGGAGAACTTTCTGTGTGGGAAAAGAGAAAATTAAAATAATATGAGGATGTTTGTCAGAGAGAAGAAGAGAATGAACATGAAAATCGTATAACTCATACAATCACAGTTATGGACTATAAAAATAGTTAAGATATAAATTCAAATACTAGCTATACATACAATAACATATCAACAAAGAATTTAAATACAAGTGTTCAGCTATCTCTGCCATGGGGGATTAATTACCATCTCTAATGCTGGGCTGATTAGGTGGCCAAAGTCCACAAGTCTGTTTAAGTCATCCTCCCAAAGGTTTGGGGCAAGCTCCTCCAGCATTGTCGTGATGGCTATACGAGTTGTTTGTGATGCAGCCTGTAAGCGATATACACTGTTGTCAGCCTGGAATTTAGTGTCCAACAGCATGCGGCCATGTTTCTCAAGAAGTTCAAAGAGACCTCTGTGTTTCATCAAGGCCATCTGTAAAGAAAAAAGCAGAGAAAACTTAACTGAGCAGTTCAAACACAAAAATACATCACCTTTTAGAGTCCGTAAAGCATACAGGGTGACTGCTTGTCCAGCCTTAAAGTAAATATTCCATATCCAAGGTCATTACGGTACCTTTAACATTTCTGCCAGCCCGTTGGAGATGTGTCGTCGGGGAACAGTTTGTATGAAGGAAAGATCGAGGAAGGCTGCGGCCGGTGGAATGTAGGCACCCAACTTGTTCTTGCAGTTGGCAAAGTTAACCCCCGTCTTTGCCCCCACGCTGGCATCAATGTAGGAGAGCAGCGTGGTTGGGACCCTGATGTAAGGAGTGCGTCTTCTGTAAAGTGAGGCAGCCAGTCCCACTATGTCCAGGCACACCCCTCCACCAATGGCAATGATAGGCTCTGTGCGGCGGTCAAGGGAGAATTTATTGACCTCTTCGAGGATCTTCAAGACCATTTCCATGGATTTGTTCTCCTCAGTGGTGGGTAAAGCTAAAATCTTGTACAGAACATTGTTGGCTTCCAAATATTCAGTTAGCTTGGTACCGTAGATTTTGTAGACTTCTTGGTCAATGACAACAAAGCGTTTGATTGGTTTGTTTGATTTTTTAAAGTCCTCCACCTGCTGCGGGTCTGTGATGTGGCCCAACAGGAGTGTGTCGTTGGCTGGGTCCAGCAAGTCCTGAGTTTCCGTTACCTTGTAAACAAAGGAGATGGGGCTGACCACAGTCCAAGTGGCACCCTTTTCTGTGATGCTCTCATAGCTGCCAAACAAAACACATGAAGAAATATTTATTATAAGAACAGGTTACCAGTTATTGTAGATGTTGCTTTAAAGTGCTTTTTCCATTTGTGAAAAAAAGATGCATAGGATCTACAATCGATGATAGAGGTATTATTTATGACTTCTGAAGACAAAACACTGGCTTTATGTCTGTGAAGATTCTCAGTCATCTAGGTCATAGTATCTTTAGGAGCTATACGAACCCAACTGGACCTGCCTGAGGTTCTTGAAGACATTTCACCTCTAATCTGAAAAGCTTCTTCTGAAGAAGACTTTCGAATCTGAGGCGAAATGCCCTTAAGAACCTCAAGCAAGACCAGCTGCCCTCATATAGTTCCTAGAGATACTGACTTTACGTCTGAAAATTCTTGGTCATCCAGGTCATGGAATCTCTAGGAGCTATACAAAGGCATATGGACATGGCTTGAGATTGTTGAAGACCTTCCGCCTGTCAGCCAAAAAGTTTCTCCTACCATTAGTCAATCAGAATAGAAGAAAACTTCTGGAAGTTGAAATGTCTTCTTCTGATTCTCAGTCACCCTGGTCATGGTGTCTCTGGGAGCTATACAAAGGCAACTGGACTTGCATGAGGTTGTTGATAACATTCTACCTCTAATTCTAAAAGTTTCTTCCAACATTCATCGGTTGGAAGTGAAGAGGCCCTTTGTTTGAGAAGGGAAACGTCTTCATGAACCTCAAGCTTGAACAGTTGCCTTTGTATAGTTCCTAGAAACATTGACTTTGGTATCTGGGATCAAAAATTAGGCAAATTTGGCATAAACAGGATACAGGGACCTAAATCAAAACTCCAACAGAACAGAAAAACATGCAGTGCATAAAAAGAAAACTTGAAATAAAGAATGGATTTAATACACCCTTTAAAAGCAAACTGCAGCCAAATCAAATTGTTCACTGATATCAGTAACCTTTCCTCTAACTTTGCCAAACCTCACTAAGCTGTAAAGATCAAAAACAACAGCTGATATCAACAGGCCCCTTGTCTCTTCAGCATCTGTTTCTCAAATGGTTTCTCTGTTAGACAGAGGCTCCGTCTGAGTCTCAAGGACCACATTTAGCTAGAACATCCACCCCCATCCGCCACCACGAACAGATTAAACGTCACTGCCTCCAAAAATGCTTGTCCCTGTTTTGGCTAGAAGCTGAATAAAAGTTATTATCAGACCGCTCTTGTCCTAAGGGAACAAACATAGCAAAACACTAAAATATTCCTCTCACAAAACTCACATAATTGGCAGATTAACAATGCTCAGCGTTGCCTTTCTCACCCTTTAGGTCTGTGTCATAAACACTTAATAAATTACAGTTTGTTTTTTTTTGTCAGAAATCCGAGACATACTGTACAGGGCGATATTTTAGAGCCCCAACACATTATTTTAAATTTTGACTGTCATGTGCAGATTATGGAAAATGATGTCATGATGTCAGACATTCAACAAAACATGCACTGATATTAAAGTCAAAAGTGTTTGTGTTCTACTAAAGTTTTACTGTAGTTAAAGCTGATATGTTAAACATGTTATGTCTTATCTCCACATGTGCCCTTAAAAGCTTTCTAAAGGTGTCGGGTTGATTGACAGGAGAATTTCTTTCCCCTGAAAGCTGGCAGGTTTCCAGCAGCTGCTAAAGTATAGCTTGTCACTGAAAAAATAACTACAGGCCAATTTTCAACCTACGTGAATTACCTGTTTTACCTCCTGCTTTCAAAAACTGAATAATTGAAAAATGTCAACTGGCTTCTGGACTACACATACATCAGTCAATGATTTCAGAGAAACATCTATTCTCACACTTGCATGAGAATATGTACTTGATCTCTTGTATGATCACATGATGATTAATGGTTAAATTGTTGGCATACTTGCTCACATTAAAGGGATTGTTTGGATTATTTGAGGTGGGTTTGCATGAAGTACTTTTCCACCTGTATGAAGTACTTTTTTTTTTGCTCTTCTTAAACCAGGCCAGTCTCTCTCTCAGTGCTCTCACATATACAGCAAGAGAGCAGAGCACTGCAGAAATAAGGGTTGACAAGATTAACCACAAATGTACATTGTTTTTCATACCTTGCTCATACCAACAAAGCCTCATTTCATTCTTTAGTGTGTTATCATAAATGCCATACATTCAAAGTAAGCAAATCATTTCAGTATCACACAGTATTAATTACCTGTCATTTCATCACTCATCCTTTGACCAATCAAACTGAGAATCCGCCTACTCATACAGTGCATGAAAGGGCAATTGTTCAGGCCTGCTTCCTCTTTAAACACCAGCACAAGATGGCCTCCACAAGGACTCAAACTCTGACAGGTTAGGGCTTTGATTACAGCATGACTTTAATATATTCTTGAGAAAAATGTGCTTCTAATGCTGAGTACAATTGTTTGTATTTCTCAGTTGATATTGAAACTAAAAACGTAATAAAGAAAACAAAGAAATGTGTGACAGAATTTGTCACCTTGCTTAACAAAAAAAAAAGGTGTTTAGCAAATAGTGAGGGAGTTGATGTTTCAAAATCAAAAATACATATTTTTCCCCTGGCCTGCTATCTATCTATACTATTTTGGCGTGGGCCATCACCAGCAGTAGAGATTTCTGCCTTCTCCCAAATATAATAGGACTAAACGGCACAAGTCCTGTGTCTCTCTAAGAACCAAAAAATACATTTGAAAAAATCTAAATTAGCATCTCTTTCCAAATATCATGACCTGGCTACTCAAAAAAATTCCCAGACCTTACTTTGAGCAGTCACTATTAACTTTTACCTTTACAGATACAGTCAGGACATAAATTCCCAGAAGCCTGTGTGAAAGTTTGGTGAACAGCTGGAATGACTGCTTTCATCAGGAACAGACAGCGTGCGTTGTTTGGTCAAATGCTCAAATGACTTACGCCGTGTTTACCTCTTGCACTTGTGTAAACTATCTGTGTCACGTGCAAAGCCTCCTAAGGTTAGAGGTCAGGGTGGATGGTTGGGATCACACGGTACATGACACTGACATTTGAGACCGCAGTTCTAATCTTATCTCCTACCAGGAGTCAACGTCCTTTCACCTGAAAGGCAACTTTCCCTCATTACGACCAGAATTCTTTCCTGACATGAACCATGTAGCTTCGTTGCCTAAATTGAACCATACTGCTTTGACCTTCCTCCCAAGCCCCACCCTGTGACATTTAGTGTGAAGACTGAGAGAGGATTATAACTGCCAATAAAGTCACTGGAAGAAGTAAGAAACTCATTGAGAACATACAGAAAAGAAACTGTAATTAAAAATAAAACAACAAAATAATAAAAATGTAAAAAGACTGTGCCAATTAATCAGCTTTAATCAGTTTAAGTTTAAATTTTAAAAGCCAGTGTCCTGTGAATTAATGCAAAATTATAATGCCAAATACTAATGTCTTCTTTTATACTTCATAAATTTACAGATGTTTCATACTTGATCAGCAATAGATTTTAAATCTACTAAAGCAAATACATTTTTAATATATTTAACACATGGATGAGGATGTAACTTTACATCCTTTCGGTTAATACACTTTTACCTCCTGCTCCACAGTAAAATAGATTTTATTTATTTATTTATTTCATTTAAAATTTTCTGTCATTTAGAATTTCAATTATAAACTTTTTAAAACTCTTTTTACTCGCTGTATCATTCTGAACTTCACACAATTTTGTACACAGAAAAATGTGGCTGTCTTAAGTACATACTAACTGCGGCACAAATCCTAAATACTTGATGCATGAACGGCCTCATTTTTAAAATTTTGTAAATGATAACATGTCAGACATTGTTATCATCAGCTGCTTGATAATCCAAATCTGAATTCTAAAACTAAAATCAACACAGAGATAGAGGACAACTTTTTCCGCAGGAATTCTAAACAAATATGCAAAATAAAAGCAAAAAATAAGCCAAAAAAAAACGGACATTCATACAGCACTTGAATATGATTTGCCACTTGTATAACACTTCTTCTCTGTATTTACAGTCATTTAGATTGACTGGGAGTAAAGAACAATAGTGTACTCACATTTTTGCAGCAGAGACACAGTCACTGATCTCCTTATTGACCTTTCCTAGCTTGCGCTTCCACGTACTTTTGACCCGCACTAAGTTGAACTCAGTTTTCTTGTCTTTGGTATCATTGTCCTGAAAATGAACCTTTCCCATTCTTGCGGTGTAGTGGATAGGAGTTAGAGGTACACACACACACACACACCCACTGTAGTTAAAGTCTGAATAATGAACAGCCCACCCCAGGAGTCTTTAAATACAGTATAGTATTTAGAGGATGCCCCTGAGACAAGGGAGGAGCATTTGTATCTGGCGTGCTTCACATGTTGTTGCATGTGTTAGTCACTTATACAATTTTTGTGTAACTGTGAGGTAACACCTGTTCTTCTGAAACAGACTGATGGATCCATTTGCCTTAAGCAGTCTCATGCTGTCGCTCTTGGGTAAAACTGTTTCTGATTTGTTTGAATGAGGTTATACAGCATTGTTGTGCAACAAGACTGGATGGTTTTTTTTTCACACATTGGATCAGAGTGTTAAAAATCCAACACCCATCAAATTGCGAAAACATAATACCAAGTTTACATACACTATATCACATTCTGTTTACTGAAGGGCTATCACATTTTATCTACCTTAGGGCCAACCAAGAGGGCACTTTTGCAGCATTTTTCCAAACACAGGGACGCCACAGGAGCCACTTATCCATTTTATCCACTTTTACCACATCATTTTTTTATCTATTTTAGGAGCAGCCAAGAGGGCAACTTTGCGGTATTCCCTTCCTCTCTGTGCCAAAACTGTCATTATTATGAGAATGCAGTTACCATGCTGCTGGTTTGACAGGGCCTGTCTTTTTGTTAGCTGTGTTTTGAGTTTAAAATACATACATTTGTTAATGAAACATTGATTTGATATTTAAAGGTCCAGTGTGTGACATTTAGGGGGATCTACTGCCAGAACATGGCAGATTTGGAATGTAGTAAGTATGCTTTCATTAGTGTATAATCACCTGAAAATAAGAATCGGTGTTTTTTAAAATGAGCCATTTATATCTACAGAAAGAGCGGTCCTCTTCCACAGAGTCTGCCATGTTGCTCCGTCATAATTCTACAGTAGCCCAGAACGGACAAAGCGAACACTAGCAAAGAGAGCCTTTTACATTTTCCAGATTCTCTGTAGGTTTGCCTAAATGCGTGGCGGGGGGAGGTGAGGCGAGGAGTATTGATTGTAGTCTGCACCACTAGATGCCACTAAAACCTACACACTGATCCTTTAAATGCAATTCATTTGGCTTTTGTATTTTTTCCTTTAATTTCTAGGAATGGGACAATACAGTTATCTCCTGATTTGATACTATGACAATACTGGGGTGCTGACTCGATATTCCAATTATATTGATATTTACAATTTTTTTAACAGCAGACCATGCAGAAAGTTTTATTTTAAATAAATCAGCAGCATCATTTTTTGCTGCATATATGATATATATAGTATATATATGCATATATAGTGGTAAACAAAATACTTGCTGTTCCTGCTCAAAAAGCTAGTGCCAGAAGAAAATAATAAAATAAGATGATAATGGATGGTGCTCCTGAAAACGGCACACCTTTAAATTAACATACTTCACGTAGCAAACTGAACTTGAAAACTGTCCTTTCAAAACCCAAGTCTGGATTACAAATAAGAGTGGTAAATAAAATGTACTAGAATATGTAAAACAAACAAACAAACAAAAAAAAACAACTCACAACTTACAAACTTACAATAATTTTGTGTGTGTGTGTGTGTGTGTGTGTGTGTGTGTGTGTGTGTGTTTCAGTGCAGTCCGGAGCACAACATTAAAAAGACCAAGTAAATGCAGATTTTAAGAAAGTTGAAGAAGGAAATTTAAAAAAGAATCTTAAAAGTACTGCACTACTTCAGTAAACCCAGCTGAACCCCAGCAGAGGAGGACTGTTTTGTTGGTAAACAGACAGGATATCATTCAGGTCGCTATAAATACTATTTTTATATTCCTAAAACCTATTCCTAAAACCTGCAGCTACATGTATATTTGTTTTCTATTTTACTTTTTTTTGCTACCAGATCAGGGATGATGATGATGATGAAGAATTATGACCAGATGAAGAGGTTATAATGTATCTGAACAGGGCTAAAATGGGTTATTATTCCATATTTTTCAAAGTTTATTGTGGTACAGACTCACACTATATTGATTTTTCTAATTGTTATCTCCTTGAGGGGTCTCGTGTCTGCCTTGTATTCCCAACTGAAACCCTAACCCTAACTGTTTCTGATTTGGTTATACAGCATTGTTGTGTAACAAGACTGGATGTTTTTTTTTTTCACACATTGGATCAGAGTGTTAAAAATCCAACACCCGTCAAATTGCGAAAACATAATACCAAGTTTACATACACTATATCACATTCTGTTTACTGAAGGGCTATCACATTTTATCTACCTTAGGGCCAACCAAGAGGGCACTTTTGCAGCATTTTTCCAAACACAGGAACGCCACAGGAGCCACTTATCCATTTTATCCACTATTTTTCAAAGTTTATTGTGGTACAGACTCACACAATATTGATTTTTCTAATTGTTATCTCCTTGAGGGGTCTCGTGTCTGCCTTGTATTCCCAACTGAAACTGACGGTAGACCGTTTGTAGTGGATCTACGGTTTCCTGGAGAACACTACAGATAACAGTTTCCTGTAGATCACCTTGGAGTCAAACCTTGTTGGACTGGAGAGAAAGAATGGTTTAGTGACTAAGATCTGTCCAATATTTGTTGAAGCTGGACTGCAGTTGTTGTATTTGCATTTTAATGAAATTATTAGGACTACGGTTCAGGAACAAAACCACGCCACTCTCTTTCACAGTCACAATCAGATGCGTCTTGCTGATTCAACTACCTGTGCCTCTAATCCAATCACATGTGCATACTTACATTAGCTGTTCTAGACTTAGATATTACTCAAAGTTATCTCATTTGATTTGCTTATCTTATCATGCACTGTGAGCTGCTTCAGACCCTCAGGCAGCAATCTATGCTTTTTGAAACTAGTTGCCCCGACGCAGTCACCCCACCATTCCAGCCGTAATGTCTGTGCCCCATCATTCATGTTCCTCAGTGAAACATCATCCATTACTCTCCTTCCAGTAACTAGTTACCATCTCCACATAGAGGGCGTTGTCCTCACCGCTGTCCCTTTGGAGAAAGTCACTCCTCCAGACTTCCTATGTCCAACCACTCGGGCCCAACCTGTAGCTGTTCAATGACCAACTCATAGCCCCTGGGTTTGGCTCCTTCCTGTCCGACAACCACCTCCAACTGGCCAGTAGTCCACTTACAGCATGCCGTCAAGGAAAAGAAAATCCTGTTACACCACCCTGACAATAACCCCAAGCTTTTCAAGCTCCACACAGCCTCCACCTCAACCATTGCCCCAGCCTGAAAGGCAATCATGAGAACTTGGAAATATTGCAATTAAACTCTAACAAAAACAGTTAATATTGGTTTTCTTGCTGTCACTTCAACTCCAACAAAAATAATTTGGCTACAACTGCACATGCATATGGCAATTCAGAATGGGTGACTAACAATAGATGTGTATTACTGTGTTAACCAGCAGTTAGTTCATCTATGTGCTGCTGGTGTGTCCTATTTTAGAACTTTCTGGTGTCTGGTCCACAGCTGCCTGATTGTTTTTTTCATCTGTATCCCTGTGAAAAATAATTGCCCACCCTTGATTTAATCCAATCGCCTGTGCATATCTATGAGCATGTCTAATACTTACTGTCTAATACTTCCATCTAGGTAATACTGTCTTCTATTATAGGAACCACAGGGGGATGAAGCGACAAAACTCACTGAGTCTCGACCCCCAGGTTCCTGTCCACCCCTCACCTTGACCCCTATAATCCCTCCATACTCGACCCTCATCCTTCCTGAATCCTGATGTCGGTCCAAATAAACTATCTTTTATACTGTACATATGGCAGAGTTGAACTTTTACACAGTAAAAAAAAAAAAAAAATCTGAGTATGGGGCCCAGTGATATACCATTAAACTCTGCAGGTTGAGGGTGTGATACAGGCTGGAGGTGACCTCCTTATGAAAACACATAACTGTAAATATACAAAATAATGTGATATTTTAAGCAGTTTCCTACAACAGAGTTAGTATCGAACATCCATACCTTTTACCTAAAATTAATTTCACATACTTTTAACAAACTCAGGTGCAAGTTAAAGTACTACTTGCAGTAGAAATTTGCAGGACAAACACAAGCAATTGAAGATGTACAATCACAATTAAAAGCTGCCAATTCTAGCCTGCATGTACTTTAAGTTAAATTTAACGTGAATATACAGACATTAGAGACATTAGATCAATAAGTTCTCTGTGTATGTTTAAGAAGACAGTTAAGACCTATTGGATCTTTTTAATTTGGCTTTTAATTGTTATTTGGAAGTACTGTTTTAACTCTTTTAAGCTTCAATCACTGTTTTTTTTAATATATTATTCTATTTTTCAATGTTTCTTTTACTTTATTATTCTAATTTTGTTCCTGCAAATGTTTTATTCATTTTTATCTTAATTATTCTTTTCTTATTTTTATTTGTTTCTTGTCTGTTGTTTTGGACTACATGTGTGTATGAGAGGTTCTATATCTATAAAGCTGAGTTGAGTTGAGTTGAGCTAAGACAATAATCATGGGGGGTTAGAAATCACTTTGAATTACACAGTTTTTAGCTGGATGCAGCTGCTGCACCAGGGCTCGGTGCTTGCACATGCTATGGCCTTCAATCGATTGTTACATAAAAATAAAGATATAAAGAGACGCCAGACATAAAAACAGCTCTCTTTGACCCAGTATGGTGAGATTAGTTAGGAGAACAAGGCCACCAGATGTCATTGTCTCTCCCCACCTCCCCTCACAGAAATGTTCTAAAACATTCTAGACATCTCGTGGTTAAAGCTGCAGTAATAGTTGCAATAGATCAGATGTGTGTTATGTCAAAGGGGTTGTTCATAGCAAATAAAATAAAAAAAAAAACAGAAAGAAAAAATTTTCATCTGGCTTCTAGTCTATTATTGATCATGATTGAATGTGTTAGAAATTCAATATAATATTCATAAATGTTTTCATAAGTGTATAATCACCTGAAAATAAAAAACATTTTGTTTTCTTAGAATGAGCTATTTATATTTACACAGGAAGTGGATACTCTTTCATGGAGGCTTCATGACAGACAAAGATTTAGCCACAACCTTTCACGTGTCTCATGAGGGGGTGAGGCAAGGGCTTTGCAATGAGCAAGCTCACTCCTAGATGACACTAAATCCTTAAAACGTAAGTAAAAAAGCTCTAAAAACAAAAGACTATAAGCTATGAACATGGCACTAAACAGCAGAAAAGTGACTAGCTGGTCAGCATTTAGAAACTTGAGAGCCATATTTTTCTCCCAGTTTGGTGGAGATCATTTGTCATATAGAAACATGACTCCATATGAAAGCTAATATTGCTCATATACACTGGATATGCAAATAGGCGAAGCAACTGACAAAATGCCTGCGTAGTGTAGTGTAGTGTTGTGTTCATGGCTTGTCCTTTAGCCCCCAAGTGGCCACTAAATCAGTCAATAATTATTTCAGTTTTAGGCTACATGCTACAAACTGAACAGTTAGTGTCTCTCAAGAGACAAACTTATGAGGCTGATTTTCAGCAATAGGTGTATTTCTTACCTGATACTCAAGTAATATTATGTAAGTCAAAGATTTCCATTACATACATTTCAATTCCATGTAGTTTCAGTAGACATTAGCAGAAAATCACAGGTGTAGCTAATTAAAAAGACCGTTTTCATGGCAGCCATATTGATATGAAACACAGGTGTTGTCAACTCCACTAATTAAAGTCTATTTACTGTAGCTGATTCTTTCCAGTGAGCCAACATGCACCACAGCAGGAACCTGTTTGACCTGATTGCAACAAAACAAATTAGAATCATTCATAACTCCTGTGTGTACCTGCTATTTCATGTCAAATGGATTCCGTGAAAAAGGTGTACTGCATCTATTTCATGGGTCAAAAGTCAAAGATTTTAATCAATTACATTTAATTTCGTTATTTATTTTTTTTATTTACAGCAGACATTAGCAGAAAATCACAGTTGTAGCTAATTAAATTAACAATGGTTCTGCTCCATTAGACACCAGTGAGCCAGCATACACAATACAGAACTAATAATAATTTTATGCTTAAAAAGGTAAGTTTTGGAATTTGAACAGTATAATAATAATAATAATAATAATAATAATAATAATTTCGATTTGAATTTTGATGATTTCCGGTGCTGTTGCTTCAAATTGTCCCAGGAAACCCAGTTTGATGATAATTCACAGTGCTCCACGTGATGTCTCGTGCAGCTATGCCTCCCTCTTGTCTGTTATGAAAAAAAGAAAAAAAGAAGTTATGAAAAGCCGTGTTCACGTAATGTAGTTATCGCCTGTTGCACAAGCTGTCAGTCACTCCCCTTACTCAACAATTTGCATAGTTGCTCTGATATAACAGAAAGTCTGGTACCACGTCGGCAGGCAGGTACCAACGCTGACAGCTGCCCAAATCGTCACGCCCATAAACGCACCATGCCATCCGACAAAGGTAAGATTATTGTCTTCATTTGGACCGAAGTAAATTTTAATGAGGGCAGGTTGTGGTAACAGAAAGTTAGGAAGTTTCCAGCGCATGTCCACGCTTCATGTACTCAACCATGTGTAGCTGAAGTCTCCACAGACAGACAAGAGGCTGCCGACACTCAACCCTGTTGTCAAGTTCGTGCTCGTCTCAAAACGTTGTCATACCGAAAAAGTACACAGTAATGTCAAAAGTACGTATTCACGATACCTGAGTGTGTGTCATTTAAAATTTTGTGACGCCAGTATGAGTTTAAAATGAAGCAACATGCCATTTTGTTTTGTGTCGCTTTTGGAGCACTTAAAGTAAATGAGGTCTGAGAATATTAGTTAGTTAATCCCCTAATTCATTAACGTTATATCAGTAAAATGAATGTGCATTTTTGAAAAACAATTTGATAGCATTGTATGGCATTTTTCCTGCAAAAATGCAAATATTATTCTGATTAAGCTCATCACTTGTATGGTTTGCTGTTTTTCTTTGTCTTGTATGGTAATTAATAGATACATTTGGCTCTTGGCATGTTTTATCTGACAAATCAAGCAGTCTGAAGATTTGGGCAAGATGACCATTTTTCATAATTTTCTGACATTTTTATGGACCAAACTAGAGCCTGATAGATATGTCAGTCAGCCGATATTACCGACTGATATTGGCCTGTCACGGCTATATTTGTATCAGTATGTTGTCTGATATGCGCTGATATGATGTTTTGTGTTGTTTTTTGTTATTGCTTTTTTGTTTTTGACAGAATATAATTAAGGTTGTTTTTATCTTCCTTGTTCTGGCAGCATTTTATGATTTGTTTTAATTTATAGTTATTTATAATTATTAAAAATACCAGTGAAAATTTACTATTAAATTTAGAAAATACACTAAAAGACACTATTAATACCTGATGTCATTTTGGGCAATAAAGTTTATTATTAAACTGTCAAATATGCTGCCTACATATGTTTGTCATAAGTATTTGACAACCACATTGGAGGGATAATTGCAATGTCAGCCAATATTGATACCACTTTTTTATTTACTCTCCAATATTGTTACAACCATCAGCCCCTAAACTCCAGTACTAGTCAGGCCCTAGACCAAACAATTCCATTGAGTAATTGAGAAAATAATTGGCTGATCACTAGATAGCAAACATAATTTCTGTCTTATCCTCTGAGCAGGAGAGAGTATGGTAGAGAAAGTAGTTGATGACTAAACCGATATCACATGATGTTATTCCCCCAGTTCCCGACACCCCAGTGGAAGTCCTTGTGGATCTCCTAACAAAAGCCAAAGAGATAGCTGCAGCAAGTGATAATGTGTCAGAAGAGTTGAAGAGTCACTTGCAGAAGGCTGTGGACATCGCCAGCGGTCTGGATGACTACCTGGAGAAAATGACCACACAGGAGAGTGAGCCTCTGGCAGAGCTTTATGAGTATGTCCTACACAAAAACTGATGGCTTAAAATACTTACTGTGTAGTAGAACTGTCAGAGTACCAGAACTAAAAATTTTGCTACAATACTAGTTTAAAAAAAGATATTTTATTGCTCTTTTGATACCTCAGCAAAAAGAAGACACACACACATATATATGTATGTGTGTGTGTGTTTATACACACACACACATACATAAGCACAATTGAAGGATCATTGCATCAAAATCATTATCGGCATCTATCTCAAAAATCCAGTATACATATCAATACTTAAAACTTTTGACAACCTTAAGTTAAATTTGTTATTATTTTTTTTTAATTCTTGCTTAATTGTAGAAAAACAGTTTCTCATGACTGGGATCAAGTGCATAAGGAAGGCAAAACCATGTTCCGGCTTCCCAAGGAGTGCATCACTGGACATGTTGAAGGTTGGATATTTTCAGGCTCATTTTACCAGTACATATATGGTTTACCACATTGTGATAACTTTTGTCTCTGATGTGTTTTTCGGCAGGTCAGACCTTGAAGATGCTGATCCACATGAGTCAAGCTAAGAGGGTCCTGGAGATCGGGATGTTTACCGGCTACGGTGCGCTGTCCATGGCCGAAGGGCTTCCCGAGGATGGCTGCTTAATTGCCTGTGAGTTAGAGCCATACCTCAAAGACTTCGCCCAGCCCATTTTTGACAAGTCTCCACACGGAAAGAAGATTACTGTCAAGACTGGATCAGCCATGAACACCCTGAAGGTGAGAGACAACAAACCTGTCAATATTGAAGGACAGTTAGGGAAAATTTGACCATCTTTTAAACATGATTTAGAAGATTATGTGGACTGTTTTTCAACCTAATAGTGCATCACTTTTCCCTTTCAACATTACTATTGTAGCAAATGTGTGTTCTTTCAGGTGCTTTGCGTAATCAGAGCATGCAAAGGTTAACACTAACTCTTCTGTATTTGGTGTTAATAACTTAACAAACCATGAGGCACATGGCCAGTTACCTAACATTGCTGCTTCCCGTTCCAGGAACTGGCTGCTGCAGGCGAGCAGTTTGACATGGTATTCATTGATGCTGACAAGAACAATTACATCAGTTACTACAACTTCATTCTGGACAACAACCTGCTGAGACTGCGAGGGGTCATATGTGTAGACAACTCTCTGTTCAAAGCCAAGGTTTATCTCAAAGACACCACAGATAACAACGGACTAGCTCTTAGAGAATTCAACCAGTTTGTCTCTAAAGATCCACGTGTGGAACAGGTACGTTTAAAACCTTAACATGTTACTAGTGTATGTGTTTTACAGGTGGTTCTTTTTTTATTTTAACAATTCCTTTCTTGTTTTGAAGGTCATTATCCCTCTCAGAGATGGTATCAGTGTCATCCGCCGGATATCTGCGTCCTCTGAGTGCTCACTGACACAGGTACTGTTTAGATAACCCCAGGGTCAGGCCTCAGTGACCCAGCCACTCTGCTGTCATCAGACTGCACAGAAGATTTTCTCTGAGTAAAAGCATCATTCTGACTGATCTTGTTTATTTGCGGCAGACTAAAATCACGGATGACGAAGTCTTCCGTGGGGTCAACGGTCGCCCCATCCTCGATCGGATGCGTCTTGATGGAAAGGTGGCGTACGTGACGGGTGCCGGGCAGGGCATAGGCCGAGCGTTTGCCCATGCGCTGGGTGAGGCTGGTGCAAAAGTGGCTGTGGTAGACCTGGACCAAAATAAAGCTGAGGCTGTGGCTAAAGAGCTCTTTCTTAAAGGTAAGAGATGTGAACACAACAAATGTAGGCCAAGGGATGAGCTGCACATGCAGTGGCAGACAGAAATAAAAAGAGCACCAGCATGCAAAAAGCAAAAAAAGATTAAAACTGTTGTGTTATGTGACTCAGATTTAAAGTGTAACTAGTACATGGGGAACTACTTACCCATTTAGAAGCACTAATTTTCTAGCATGAGGGGCAGCCTGTATGGCCCTGCATTATCTCCACAAGCACTGGTTCCAAAACCCCACTAGGGGTCGCCAAAGCCATATTCACACGGAGCTGTCACTCTCTGCTAAACAGTCTCATCCTGCATCAGACAAGTATGTGGTTAAATAAACCAAAGAGCTAATTGCACAAATATATAGAATTTGTCAAACAAAAGCCTATTTAGTAAAATAAATAAGCTGCATAATACAGACAGATAATTTTATTTTTAAAAAATCCTAATATATGGAAAACTCACCTCTGATGGAATAGTCAGAGGAAATAACCTGCTCAAAATTCATCCACATTGCTCATTTTACTGTGTTCACTGTTTGGTTTAATTGGACTGTTTATAAGCTGTTCTGTGCTGTTATTTGTTATTAACTAAATATAATATGAAATATCCATGAGATATGTCACATAGTGAGGGGTTGTCAGTTTACTCAATGATAGAAAAGGGATCCCTTAAGGACAGAGGTTGGGAACCACTGACCTAGGCAGCATTGCATCACATTTTTTTCGTGCATTGTAGAGGCTCACTGTAGAGGACACTTTAGGACATTAACTCATGTGAACCCAGACAAAATGTCAGGTTCACAACAAACAGAAACTCTGTGTTTAATGAGAGTTGCCACATTGTGTGCAGGCCGGCCAGAGGAACATGTACAAATATCTCTCAGTTGCCAATTCCCAATACACTGAAGTCTGCAAGTAGGTTTACTTTCACACAGTTGCACTAGTTTTCATATGACTGCACATTTACTTCTTGATTTGAAGAATTAACAGAGTTGCAACTAAAGATTTTTTTAAATAATCGAATAATCTGCTGATTATTTTGTTGATTTTTTTCTTACTTGAAACATAAGAAAACAATGAAGAATGCCAAATCACAATTTCCAACAACAGTTCAACACTAAAAGATATTCAGTTTAAAAGAACATTAAGATGAGCAAATGCAGCAAATTCTCACATTTAACATGCAGGAAACATACAAAAATTAGATTTTGTCCAAAAAAAAAATATTTCTAATTATTTTTTTCTTTTTCTTTTTTTAAATCAAATCCCTCTGTTCCCACTGTTACTCTCTAGTTAGTTGGGTGTAGATACCACTCAACAGCACATGCAGAAAATTTGAGTTCGGAATATCCAACTGCCCTAAATGCATCTCTGTTTTTCTAGAGTTGTGTAAAGAAAATACAGCACTAAGCATGAACTAAAAAGCTTAAATATCATTTTAGTATACTGTGCAATCATTTTTTGTAGAAATTGATTCTGTTTTGAAACTTAATTTTCACCATATCTTATAAGTTATTGTAATTGTCACAAACTTTAAATTAATGAAAATATTTAACATGAAATTTTACTTTTTTTATGACAAACTGAGACAACAACTGTACATCTGATTATATATATATATATATATATATATATATATATATATATATATATATATATATATATATATATATACAATTTAATTGTTAGTTAAGATTTGGTTGTGTATATTGCACATTCAAAGATGCAACAAGTGGTCATAATAAATGTATTTTTTTTTTTTGTTGGAGGCTCTGTGCTTGTCCTGTAATGCAGACCCCTCCAGTCTGGACTGTGAAAGAAGTTCAAAGGAATGTCACACTGATGTATTGACTTGATGAGAGTAAATTTTTGTTAGTTCACTGAAAACAAGCTCTTTAAATGGAGGAGCAACTTAAAAAAAAAAAGGGAAAAAAAAGACAGATGTCGGCAAGTAATCACTGGAGGAATGCAGAAAACAGAAAACTGCTTACAATTTCTGCCAAATCATGCAAGAACCATTGCATTGTGTCGACAGAACCATGTAAACTTTCCAAGGCGTTCATCTCACTGTGGTCAGCTGATTGTGTTTGTCCAGCAGATGGCAGCATACTAAAGCATAAGATACACTGTGCCAAGTTATAGCTGTTCCTCTGTACTCTTGCATGTGTCATTTTCCCTCTATTTTCTTCTTAAAGAATAAAACGTCCTATGCATTTTTTTAAAAAAAGAGTGCAAAATTAATTAACTTGTGTTCTTCATGTTTGTTTGTAAATCTCAAGTCGCATAGTACGTCTCAAACTTCTAAAACAGAACTTCCTTATATCATGTTTAATGTTACGGTTTGGACAAGGTTTGCTCACAGACTTCCATGTCTTTTGATCCAGGTATAAATGCCATTTCGATCACAGCTGACATCAGCAAATCAGACGATGTCCAGTCGATGATTGACAGTATCGTGTCCAAATGGGGGGCGATTCACATCGCCTGTAACAACGCCGGGATCAACATGAACTCAGCCAGTGAAGACACCAGTCTGGAGGAGTGGGACCAAACCTTTAATGTCAACCTGAGGGGGACGTTCATGTGCTGTCAGGTGTGTATCACATGCTCTGCGTGTGTGTGATGAATTAATTACTCTGCAGTATTGCTCTGTGATGTATTGGTGTGATGCACAATTTTCAGATAAACAAAAATACACCTACAACTGTTAATATTGTATTAAATTTGACTTCATTTCATTTATGTTAATGATTTAACTGAAAAATAGAAGAAAAAGACTAAACTATACTGCTATGAAAGTGAAATGAAATTGGAATATCAGATAGGAGATAAAAAACAAAATATTGAATTATAAAAAGCTTATGAATATTAAAAAGATCTGCAGCAAAGGATCATTTTAATATAGAGATGTCTTGTGTTCATTGTCTGGAAACTAAAACTAAACAAATTATTGTACAGAATCTGTCGTAACTTTCAACATATGATAAAATCAGTATATATGAGAAAAGAATAGAATGGAATAGATTTATTTTGTAAGAATAACCCAAAACTGAACAGCAAATATATACATAAAATTCTCAAGAAACATTAAAAGAAATGTAGGAATAGGAACAAGTAAAATTTGTCTCTGGTCCTATCCCTTTTCTTTAATCCATGCACTTGTCTATCATAATATTTATTATTAAATATATTTTCAGTGCCCATCATACACAACTTAAATAATTACCTATATTCATCCTCTTTGTACATACATGTTCTATATTCAGCCTAATTACATACATACTCTATGTTCATCCTATTTATGAATTTAAAGCTTGAAATGAATATATGATAAATGTATTTATTTTTTATAGATCACATCAACCTTGTAATGTGAAAGCGGTTAAATTTAATCATGAGTTAAGTAAAAACATAGTCCAACAGGTTTTTAAATGATACCTGTAGAATTTTCATAACCCATAAAGGAAAACACAATCATTCATTTTATCCAAAAAAAAAAACCTTTTCTACTTACAAAGTATTTTTTATTAATATATTCCATATTAGAAATTGATGAACAAATTCTACATTTTTATTTTTTAGTATAATACTAATAATTCTTCCATCAAGAAAGTATTCCTAAAGAAACAAATGGATTCTTGATCATGTAATCTTTCAGTAATTTATTCCTGTCAAAACTAGTTAGAGTATGACCTAATTACTGATGTCCAAGCAGCTCTAGCTACACTGTCTTGACTAAAATTAGTTCTGTCAGACATCTCTCTATATATACACCCTACCACCCCTTATGTGCAGTGTTAAAATCCACTCAAGTGCCCCAAATGTTGTTTAACCACTATTACTGTCTCCAAAGATAAACTCCATGTTGTTGTGTTGATCCGTGCTCAGGCTTTTGGTAGCATATCAGTGCCATAATAAGGTGTTTAATGTGCCTCTTTCCGCCTGAATCCTCGCCTTAGGCGGCAGGTCGAGTGATGTTGAAGCAAGGATACGGCAAGATTATCAACACAGCCTCCATGGCCAGTCTAATAGGTGAGTGATGATTCTATTCCCCCACCTTCTCTCTGGAGCCCCTCCATGTCTGCTTTTAATCTCTCCATTTGGCGTGGAGAGTTGGGTCGAGAGGAGGAGGAGGAGGAGGGGGAGGAGGGGGAGGAGGGGGAGGAAGGAAGGGAGAATTAAATACATTTGTGCTGTGCAGCTATGTGCGGGAGAGCACACATCACGTTAAATAGTTTTTATTAGTCGGACATAAAGTCGTCATATCTGACTGTAGATCATGACTGTTGCAAAATCACTGGCAGTTTTCCATCCACACATCGACATAACAAAATAAGACGACAAAAGACCAAGAGTAACAAAAAAAGGGAACATGCATTATGTTTATTATCATGTGAAATGTCACTTTTCTATTACATTTAATATCATGTTTTAATATATTGTGTGCTAGCACTTTTCATTATTATTATCATGTAGAATATTTTTTATCATGTGGAATTTTCTGGTAAAATGTAACCTTTTATTACTTCTCAATATCCCTGCACTGAATATTTCTTTCATTGTAATTGCTGATACTACTTTTTCTATTTTAGCTTACTTTTTTACTCAACTTATCTTAGTTCTGATGATGTTCATGGATTTCAAACTCACTTCAGTTCATGGGCCATATACAGCCCAGTTTGATCTCAAGTGGACTGGACCAGAAAAACAGTTGCTTAATAGTAGCCTATAAATAACTATTTCACCACATTTTGCCCCTTTTTCCTTTTTTTTTAGTAAAAAGAAGTAAAACAAACTGAAAACCATCATAAAATTATGAAACAGATGATGAGAAATAAGTGCAATTCCAACTTTATAAATCAAGGATAACAGTGCATTTTTTTTGGAAAATCAGAATTTATGGCTTCTCTGCAATCTCTGAAAATAACAAAACTAAAAGTACTTTTTTTGCATACAAATGGCTGTAGATGACCTAAAACTTATGAGCTGGAAATCTGAATAGAGCAGCAAGCATTGCCTCATTCAATGTCAAATTTGATTAACGTAACACAGAAAACAAATTTTTACACCCTCTTCCTCTTTCTTACAAAATGTTTTAAAAGAAAGGGGCATATTTTATTAGGGGAGCTTAACAAACATATCCTTAGAAAAACATTTGTAAAATATTCATCATAAATCAGGGGAAATATGGTAGAATTGTGACGACAGGAGGAAACTTGGAGAGGCCACTGTCTAAAATCGGGGGGGGGTCGGCAAGTATGCTGCAAAATCACCCAGTGGGCTGGAACAGACCCTTTTGGTGGGCCGATTTTGGAGGCTGTATGTTTGATACCCTTGTTTCTTTGCATTAACTTCTTACACACTTTATATTTTATATTCCATTTCATATTTAATACTCTATTGTTGTTGTTATTATGTTACTGTAATATTTGGAGCAGTCTCGCACAAGGATTTCCTTTTGGATAAATAAAGTTCTGTCTTGCCTCAAAAGAAGGACAGGGGGTGGGAGTGGGTGGCTCCGGGGGTCAAGAACGGCCACCAGTCAAAGGAACCCACACAAGGTCAGGTGCCAGCACCACCGTCCTGAAACACCCCAGAGCAGAGAGTGTGAAGCAGACTGAACTGAACAGTTTTTAACTTAAAATACTAACTGACAACAATATGACAGTCATGCTTAATTATCTATTCCATGACATTTCAATTTCCATATATTAAAGAGCAACCTTGATGTAAAGAAAGCGTAAGGGGAAAAAAAGGAAAAATTATTCACTGGTAGACTGGTACTATAACACCATTTGTATCATGTTTAATACATGAGTTTCTGAGACCTCTACAACATCAAATATGACTTTCCTGATAAATCTGTTGTCTGCGCTGTGAGCCATGTCTTCTGCCCCCTGGAGGACTGTCAGTGCACTGCAGTCAGCAGCTGGCCTGTAAGTGCAACATCCAACATGGCTGCCTTCACGTAGTAATTCGCGTAGTTTTGGCAGGGTAACCTTTGCTTATTTTGAAAAAGTTACAGTAAGTATAACAGTCATTGTTACAAAGATATCAATTTGAAAATTGTTTTTTATCGGCCTATAATTACTTGATATTTCGTGCCTTATTTCACAGTAAAATCATGTTGAAAATGTGTGTATCAAATATGATACAGCTGGTATGCATTTTTTATGTATGCAACCTGCTCATTATAATCACTTGGATGTTGCAAACAATTGATTGTAACACAAGCAATTTCTTGGCTATCATAATCTATTTTGAAAAATTGATTTGAAATGTGCCAAATTTTCCTAAAGCAATGCATAATATTTACTTTAATGAATTTTAAAATAAAAACTATTGTGATCCATGAATTTTCATAATTGCCTTAAATATCAAATATGATCTAAACAAAATATCATGTATGTAAATTATATAGATTTCAAATTCAATATTCAAAAAAAAAAAAAAAAAAAAGAATTTTCTGGTAATTATTTGATATGAATTTGACCATTAGTCTGTGCTGAAAGATACCCCTAGTTCAGGGATACTCAACTTGCTTTGCCTTGGGGGCAGGAAGCCCAGGGCAAGTTAATAAAAAATATTAATAATATCTATCAGATAAAATGACTAAACCTTAAAAGGCACATAACTCATTTTTCCTTTAAAAATTCCCTTGAAATATTGTATATTTTTGAATTAAATGACATACTAACTTGTCATCAACTAAATTTACTTAAAACAAATATTTTGCTGTATTTAAGAGCTGCAAATACATTACATTTAAAGAGTGTATACAACATTTAACATAATGCTCCCACCAGGAACAGAATAAATAGCATAATTAAGTGTGTGTGCTATTATGCAACTTCCCAAGAAACGGCCAAGGAACATTATTATTGGGGATGCACACCACTGGTATCAGCAGATAATGGCTTTCAATTGAAATATCGGTAACTGCTTGAACTTGCCAATCTCTCTGGTGATATGACAAACCAATAATATGATGCTTTTTGATGACGTTTTTTGAAGTGTCTGAAAATGGATTGCTGTTTGCTGTGATTGCTCAGTGTCGGACATGCGAGGAGGAGCCAAATCACATTTCTTCAACCCTACAAACTGACCTGCCCATCTTAAGAGTCATCATCCCGAACATTCAGATGAATTCGTAAAGAACAAAACGGAAATAACCAGTCAGCAGTAGCTTTTTTATTTAGTCCAGTGAATGTGTCCATTTAGAAATGTGTTGTCTTTCTATTTTGTAAAGCACTATTTTATCATGAAAACAGTTGTACTTTATTATGAAAACCATTGTTTTGGGTCTGTCAGTGGACCATCACGATACGAGTAGACAGTATAATATGTTCATTCACTCATTAATGTTCTCTGACAAAAGCTGGAAAAAAAGTCTAGCAGATATCGGTATTGGAATTTGCAATCAGCCAGAATGAGTTGGGAAAATGGAAAACGGTCAGCGGGCCACCCAGCACCCTATCACAGGGCCAGATTTGGCTCCTGGGCCTTAGGTTGAGTATCATTGCCCTAGATCTTTGTCCCACTGTGACTTAGTGGTTGTATAAGTTGTATGGGATAATAATTTATACAATTTAGAAATTGTTACCTGACTATTGACCCACTTCACTTGATTAATCGATTATGAATCGATTATAAAATGAATCGCCAGCTATTTTGATAATCGATTAATTGCTAACTGAAGGTTTTTTTTTTTTTTTTGGTTTTGTTTTTTTTTTTTAAAGAAAAAAGGTCAAAATTCTCTGATTCCATGGTAATATTTTCTGGCTTCTTTACTCCTTATATCTTTGAACCCAAAACCCAAAAGAACAAGATGCCTGAGGACGCCACCTTTGGCTTTAGGAAACACAGATCAACATTTTCTGACATTTTATGGACCAAACAACTGAATAATTAAGAAAATAACTGACAGATCAATTGACAGTACAGACCTACTTTAATTTCTTTGTCAACGGGATCTTCATGATTTAGCAGAGTGCCCTCATGTAAATCTGTAGTATGTTTTGAAGCTGTATATATTAGTTTTCCTGTTTATGAGAAACTCGAGGTGAACCTGCACGTTTAAAACAGGATTAACCGGCTTTTCGCCTGTGCAACTTTTACCCCAGTTAAACTGTTCTATAGAGATGCATCCACCCCTGCATACAGTAAGCATAGCAGGAAAGTGTTGTGATTGCGTCTCGCCGAGGCGCTTTTGCATCATAATAAACATCCCCTCTCTGCGGAGCTGTCTGGAGGATGTGGAAGGCAACCTGAGGTCCAACTTGGGAAGGGAGGGTTCCTGTGCAGCGGCAAAAAAACCCCAGCCTGTGCCAGCAGCCTTGTTTGAACAGCGGAAGACACTTTCAGAGTTTAGCGAGAGCCTAGTAAAAGCCTTGTAATTCGCAGCGCCGGTGTAAATGTTCCTCTTCCAACAGGTTCCTCCAGAGGAACAGCAACACTTCATCAGCAGTATAGTCAAATCGCCAGTAAACCACTGTGCCATATGGGCCCCAGTCCCGACTGCAGGGGCAATCTGTAAAACAGGAGCATGCTGGTAAATAGAGGCCGGCATAAAAAAAATGATCAATTACTCACATTACGTACAGTCCTTCAGGAATTTACTTTATTGGTCTGGACATCTGTTATAATATTGTCATAATGTGTAATCAGATGGGACCTGTTCTAGCCAAGTGGAAGCCCAAAAAGCAGCCGTAAATGCCCAATTAAAATGCACAATGACAGCTTTTTGTCCATCTGCTGAATAGAACGTGCGTGTGTGTGCCCACTAACACCCCCCTCCACACACACACACACACACACAAACACACACATACACAGTCCCGACCATCAAGCACCTTTTTTTTTCTGAATAATGGCCAGCAGCTCAAAGACTCCCAGACAGGATATATCAAACTTGATATGGTCACACTCAGTTTTTTTGGCTGCGTGATGACCTTACTGAGGGATTTGTGACTCTCGCACCTGCAGATCTCAGCTGCATAATAATGCACACGCCATTCTGGGAAAAAAGAGTGCATCATTTGAACTCCGAAGAATTCAAAACGTAAAAGGCGTGCCTGATAAAGAGCATGTTTTCTCCCACTTGAAATGGGCAATAAGTAGCAGGGTGAATGTTAAAGAGGGCTTTGGAGAATGCTCTCCTTCTACCTCCTTTTTCCTTCTCTGGGGATTACTGCTCTTTAAGACGGCGAAAAACATCAATGCAGGTTTATTTAAAGGATGAAGGCATTTTCTGAATGGTATTTTGGGGCCGTATCATCAGGTCTTGAGCGAGGATTAGTGCTGTTAGGCATTTTGAGCTGTGTTTCCTGTCCTGATAAGTCGGATTTCACCTTCAATCTGCGTGTAAGCCCTGGGCTCTGCTCCTCCTCGCCTGCTCCTCTGAGGTCCTAGCCTACCCTTATCCAGCCCAGCCCAACCCAATCTTACCTTTCCTCAGCTATCTCGCCACACTCACCACAATCCCACTCAACCGCCCTCCTGTCGTCCCACCCTTTTACATCTTATTTCTTTAGCAACTTTTACCTCCATCCTGCACATTTTTCTCCTTTTTTATCCGGGATGCTCCGGCCTCTTCTCCCCAGGACCAGTCCCTGCCTCTTTGCAGCTGGCTGGTATTTATCATCCCGGTCTCACACTGAAGCCATTTGGCAGTCAGATCGGCGGGTGACGAGGTTAACTACTAAAGTTGTATGTAACTTGGAGCCTTCCTTGTGATGATTAATCAACCAGCAGAAAATGAGCCCCTGTCCCGGCATCCCATGCAGTGTGCAGCATCTGTGATGGTCAAGGCAAACAAATGGCTCCCCGTCTTTGTTGCTGAGGACAGAGCATAACTGGACATTATAAGCAATTAATTTTACATGGCTTCATCCACAGAGTCCCTGGCAGCTAATGGAAGAGCTTTTATGTAGAATCCACAAGAAACCGCAGGAGCTGCGATATAAAATGTATATGTTGTCAGCTCATGTGAGAAAAGAACTAATGCTATTCTCTATTTTCTGTTAAGGAAATTACTCCTAAAACAAAATTATTTTTAATAAGAACCTATTAAATTAGAAAAGTGCATACCATTATCACATTTTTGTGCCTCTGTGCCAGTGACACTATGTTTTCAGGTTGTCTGTCTGTATATTTGTCAATTATTTTCATCATCGATCAATCTGTCGATTGTTTTCTGGATTCATTTATTAGTTGTTTGGTTAAGAAAATGGTAAAAAAAAAAAAAATGATGATCACTGTTTCCCAAAGCCCAAGGTGACATCCTTAAATGTTTTGTTTTGTCCGCAAACCAAAGATACTCAGTTTACTGTCAAAAAGAACAAAACAAAACAGAAAATTTTCACATTTGAGAAGCTGAAAACTGAAAGTTTTGATATTAAAATATGACTTAAAACAATCATTCGCTTATCAGAATAGCTGGCAGTTGATTTAATAAGTGATTATTTGATTAATTGTTGCCGCTCTAGTCCATACTTATGTCCCATTGTTCTGAACATGATATCTCAACAACGCCTTGAGGGAATTTCTTCAAACTTGGCACAAATGACCACCTGGACTCAAGGATGACCAGCCGTCCCGTCCCGTCTCATTCTCATGAATAGAATACCTCAGTAACATCTCAATGGAATTTCTTCAATGAACTGATTGGAATTTTGAGGTCAAAGGTCAAGGTAGTGCTGAACTCATCTGTCCTTTTCTCCTGGATGCATTATCTCAAACATTCCTTGATGGAATATCTTCAGATCTGGCACAAATTTCAAATTGGACTTGAGGATGAACTGATCACTGTGACTTCACTAAACTTGTTTTGGCCGTAACTCAAGAATTCATACACTAATTATATGAATCAGGGAAGACTGCAACTTGATTGGTTGGCAGAGGCTTATGACCATGAGGCGGTAATCCTAGTTAACAATTGTTACCAAACATGTTAAATGCTAAACAAAACTTTTTCTAAAGTCTTAAACCAGCAACACACTTACATAACACAGTCAGCCCAATAGTTAATTTTCTACTCAGCAACCCACGTTTTGTTCATAAAATATCAACTCTACATTTAAAAATGCAAAACACCTTCTCTACAAACACTCATTCTGTCAAAACATGGCAAAGCAGTCATTTTCATCACCTCATGGGGTTATTCGGACACATTTACTACAAACAAAACATTCCAGCATGTTAGTCCATTGTCATCAAAAAGCCACAATACATCAGCATCATCCAAGCGTAAGCATAGACATAAACATCATTCCAACATAGATTATAATCTCACTCAAGTATTGCAAAAGTGAACTTGTTATCTTTACTCTAGAGAAACATACATTGGGGGAAAAAAGTCCAAGACACAAACTTGCTGCAGTAAAAGTGTTATTAGCAACATGAAATTGCTGCCAGTGACCGACAAAAAAGGCATTTGTTCTGGTTTGACTACTCTTCTGCCTGATCCTCTTCCTCACCTTCATCCAACTACTCCTCTCCCTTGTCTTTTCTCTCTTTCTCCTTCTCAGTGTTGGTCAGTGTGACTACATTGAACAAAACCAACCCAGAAAGTCCCCTTTTTTCTGTATATGTCCATGTAATGAAAGAACTTAAACACCTAGTTATGTCTCTGCCTCTGTTGAGGTTGGAATTAGCTGGAATCACAGAACTTTCTGTGAATCAACAATTTCTCAATGTTTCAATGATCTGTTAACTCAAAACTGCTCATTAGCAGTTTGAGTAGAGCTTTTGAGCTCCTGCTGTTACAGACGTAGAGGCTTTATACTATATTTAAGGCTTTGAGCACTAGGTTTTCAGATCCATAATTTTTGTATTGGGTGAGCTTGTATGTGAAGAAAATCTAAACATCTTAGTAATGTGTTATTTGACTGCATATTCTTTGAAAACAACATAAATTGTGTAATGACATGGTTCATAACAGGCAGATGTGCTAACTGTGTTCAGGATTTTGAAAATGTGACTCCAGATTGGACAAAAGGATGTTACCAATTGTAAAAACAAACAAAAAATATATATATATATATATGATGCAGGAAATTTTGTGCCAGCTGATTTCCTTTCTGTCCTCTTTGTACCCTGCAGTCCCTCATCCTCAGAAGCAGCTTTCCTACAACACGTCCAAAGCTGGAGTGGTCAAACTGACTCAGACTCTGGGCACTGAGTGGATCGACAGAGGAGTGCGTGTCAACTGCATCTCACCGTAAGTGTGCCGTCTGCTCTCGGCCTTCCTCTTCTTCTTCTTCTTCTCTTACCCCATCGTCTTGCCAAATTGTCCTGGTCCACCTTTGAGTGTTGTGAGGGATTGAGCTGCAAGAGGAAGTGGCGATTAGCGTGTTTGCTTTCACATGAAGAGCCCCATTTGAGAATGATGCACTAATTTAAGTCCTCAAACAATACATCAGTGCTTAATTAGATGACGTCTTGAGGGATGAATCAACCAAACACTTGCTCTAATTGTTCTATTCAATTAGGGAATCAAATTTGCAACCTCACTCCAAGTGTCGGCGCAACAATAGCGCCTTGTTTGTATCTATTTGTCTGTGAAGCTGAGCAGGGGGGAAAGAAAAGAGGAGAACACAGGAACGGCTGCATGTGTGTGGGGTGTGTGTGTGTTAAGTGGAGCATCCCTTAGCCCCAGCCATCCCTGAGCAAATCCGTCCGGTGGCACTGGGCGAGCCAGGCCCAGTCACAGCCCCAGAACAAAGCCCTCACACACGCGCGCGCCTCGCTCAGCTGTATTTATCGGCAGCTTGTTTGCTAATTTTAATTTGCAAAGAAGCAATTCTCTCTCCCCCGCGCTAACTGGGTGTCTCAATGGGCCGCTGATTTCTTTGAAGTGACAGTCGGTAAATATGCATAAAAAAGGGACACAATTAGCGCTCACGAGGTTGACTGGAGCCTGATTCCATTGGCAACTTTAGCCGCAGCGGTGATAAGCTGCATTATCTAGAAAATTGGCTGAGGGAAAACAGCACCTCTGATTGCCAGCAAAGGTTCCAGATAACAGGGCAGCTGAAGAGAAATATAATTGAGGTGGAATATGTTAACCAAGGTGTCACACGCTCCTTGGAAGTGCTAATTTATCCAATGTTGGAATTCCATATCAAGGCACCGGGATACATCGAACAATGATTCAGGCCTCACGGCTTTTAGTCACTGTCATGTCAATTGTGTAGAAAGTCAGAAGTCGTCTCATATTAGGCACACGCGGACGTGTTGACATATTTATTCAAATGTAAGCTCTGTGATATTTTACTGTAGAAAGTGTTGTGACTGAGTAATGATGTCGTAGAGCTATTAGATGCCAGTGCAGGCACAAAACCAGGGACAGGAATAGTACACCCATTCTGTTTTCAAGTAGAAGTACAAATACTTGTGTAAAAAAGTAGCAGTTCTGATTCAACTCTCAATTCAAAGTATTAAAGTAAACAGTTGCCCTTCTTAAAGACATTTCTATCAGCTTTTTCTGTGCTAAGCTAACTTTGTCACGGTCGAGCCACATGCTTTTGTCAGTTTCATCTTGAATTGTCTTTTTTTTTCTTAGTATGTTGTTTCTGTCTTTTACTTAGCTTTAATTTTTTGTTTAATGTCTTTTTTGTGTTAGTTTGTTTTAAGTCAGTCTGTTAGCCTGTTATTTAATTTTTTTGTCTTTGTGTTTTTTGTCTTGTTGCACCTTCTACGCCGTTTCTCTCCTTGTTAAGACTTTTAGGTTGCTTTTTGTCTTGTTACGCCTTTTTCATCTTGTTTTGTTTAGTCTTGTCACGTCTATTTTATCTTGTTACATTGGTTCTTGCTTTGTCTTTTTTTGTCTTGTTACATTTTTGTCATTTTGTTACATCTTTGTCATTTTGTTACAGCTTTTATGTTGTTTATGTCACAGTTGTCTGTTGTGCCTGATACGTGCTGATGGATACACCAAGAAATCGTCTTTCCTGTGTTATTGTCCCATTCATATAGGCTGAAGTTGGTCTTGATGTTGGGATGGCAGCATACAATGATGCAAAATAAAAACACGCTACAATGTACAGTATCTGTACTTAATTACTGCCTACCTTCGCACAAAACCAAAAGCAGCAGACATTTTCTCATGAATTCCATCTAAATCTCATCTCGTCTCATTTCGATCTGGAATCAGGAGTTTCTTATAATAAGTCCTTAACCAAAGGCTTACAGACGTCCCCTCATACCCGTGAGCGCTTCCTGAGATGTGCCAGTCATTCGAGTGCCACTGGTCCCACTGTAAACATCATCAGAGATGCCACGCCATGCCCTTTCTTCAAAGGATAATTGGGCTTATTTTTGTCACCAAAGTGGTGGCTCTGAAACGACGCTGTCACTCCTGGCTCTGAACTGTGATGCCTTCTGATTTCATTGTGTTTTTTTTTTTCTCCCCCCCCCCCCCTTTCTCCGTCTCTCTCTTTTCAGGGGGATTGTTGACACCCCTCTCATCCACTCGGAGAGTCTGAGGCCTCTGGTGCAGCGCTGGCTGTCAGATATCCCTGCTGGTAGACTGGCTCAAGTGACAGACCTGCAAGCTGCAGTGGTCTACTTGGCATCTGACGCCTCCGACTACATGACAGGGCATAACTTAGTCATAGAGGGTGGGCAAAGTCTGTGGTAGAGGGGGTAGATGAAGAGATGAAAACTTCTTTTTCTCCTCTTCACTCTCCTGGGATTAGTCTGCAAAATAGGCACCATTCACATTATCTCCTTTTGACACATTCACAGCAGTGTTAGTTTAAATCTTACTGGATGTTTAACTTGTGGTCAGTGAACATCTGTTTGATTGTGTGATAAGATGACCGGCAGCTTTTTGTCCTCTATGCGTCCTGTTGAGGCCGACAGATGCTGGATTTTTGAGGCTGATGCTGTCACTGAAACTGTAAACATTCAATGATTGATGATTTTTAGCAATTATATATAACTAGAACCACATACAGAGTTAAACTAGAAAACATAAATGAATAAATACATCAAAACAATTTGCATTATGATCTGTGGAAAAAAAAAAGTTTTCATGTCAGTGCATATCTGATAACATACATGAAAATACATAAATACTAAAATGAGGTACAACAGCTGCCCGTCTTCTTGTCACATGATGGAAATTTTCTGAGAAAACATGTCAAACATGAGAAAATATCTCTTGGGTCCAAGAAAGTAAAAGAAAACTGTTATTACTGTGTGTCTTCAAACATGTCACATTAACTTCTGTATGATCTCTTGACATTGTTTTGTACATCAAATGTTGTTTAAACCATTTTGATAAATAAATGCATTGAAATAAATGATCTTTTGTATTGTGCCTATTACAAAAAGTCTGAACATATTGAAAAGTTTAGTTTATATTTATGGAACTATTTTATTCACATGCAGTTTAAGGTGATGTACAGCAGTGCTTCACAACTTTTTTCCAAAGAGACCACTTTTTTAACATTGTGTAAACTGAAAACCTCTGACTAAGTGGCATATTGTATGGATATTACATATTACATTTAATGAAGTACAGTAACGGTACTGAACAACTGATAAACTATACAATTAAATCCAAACAATGAAAACAACTGTAGGAAGTTATTAGCAATTTGGATGCAATTTGGGCAGATTATTTCATGTGAATATTGCATCAGAGATGAGTCTTCCTGATCTTTTTAGTAACTTTTTATGCAATCCCGTCCATATTCAGTCTCATAGCTACCACTGAGGAGACCAAGGTCATGTCCAAAGTATTAATTGTGGCTCATTTTAAATTTCTGTTATTATGTTTATTGCTTAAATGCTAAATTAAAGTGACAAATTTCTAAAACTACTTAGCCGTATCATAGAGCATTGAGAACAAAGGTTGGCATCATCTCACCTAATTATGGCTTATAGATCATTTATGGTAATGAGTGTTAGACACTTGTCAGATAATTTAGGAAAAAACCTGAAAGATATTGCAGTTGTGTTTTTCTTCCTAGTTTGTTTGACAGTGAGGGATTTCAATGCAATTAGGAACTGAACAGAAAAAAAGTCTTTTCAAAATTGGCCAAATTTGTGACTTATCTTCAATTTTCATCCAATCCAATCTGGCACTGACATTATTTCCTAGGTGTTTACTGTTACTCTTAAAATGCATTTAAATGCAGAATTTTATACCATAGTCTTCAACGTGTTCTCAAGGGTGGGCATGGGACCTTGGTATTTCTAAAATCCTAGTCACAGTCTTGTCTGTATTATGTTCTCTCTTTTTTTAAATTTTCAACAATCAGAAATACTTTGGTGTTGACAAATTCAGTGTTTTCTTCTTGCTAACACTTGGCCATTGTTCTATTTACTCTTTGGTTCTTTTAACTGCATACTTTTCTAATGCAGGATTAGACCGTTTAGCAGAGGTTGAAGGTTTGGCGAATGTAGCTTGTGTTCAAGTCTTTACCGTGGTCTTATCTTGTGAGATAATATTAAAAAATATTATTCAAAAATCCTGATGAAAATGGCTAGCTGAGCACCATTGCTTCTGTCTGTGCTTTTGTCAAGTGCATAATTGTGTTTTTATTTCAGCTGTATATGAAAAGGTAGTTAGTTAATTGGTATGAAACGACAAGAGGGAATTATAATAAAAAATCAAATTAATTAATAAATAAAACAAAATAATTTTGCAGGCCAGATCATATTATATTTTCTACATCATGTCACATTTCTGAAGGAGGAGCAGCGGCCATTTCTTTTTGAGACCCCTGCCTTAATGTCACGAAGGCCTCAGTGAAGCTTTGGTGAACCTTTGTCGGGGTTGGGACCCTCAGGTTGGGAAGCAGTGATATCCAGGATAATAAAAGTTTTGTATAATGATAAATACAGGGTTGGTTTCTTTGCATGAGTACATGAAACACGACTGACTAAACAGCAGAACTCACTGCATGTTCTACATTACAGTATATGTCACCACCAAAAGAAAACCCCTCTGCATAAGGGTTTTATTTTCTTTCAAACTATACACAAAGTGCCTTTCGAAGCACGCGTGATTCAGTGATGACCGTCGGTTTACACCAGAGCTGGATGCCTGTGAGTTGCATTGTGCACCTTGACTTACCACTCCCTCTGGTCCAAGACTCTTGTGTACATATGCAGGATTACAGCATCCCCAGTCCGCCTCTCTCCGGCTCTTTCTTGCCAAATTGTCCCCACAAGTGGTGCTTGTGAGCGCCATCTTAATTGCTCCATTAACTGTTTGTGTGCTGAAAAACAATACTTAAAGGAGAGGTTAGCTGAGGACGTGACCCCAGCCGCTGCAATTATATGAAAAGTAGAGGCCAATTAGCACTCTCCGCAATGTGACACTGTTGGTGTTTATGTGAGCAACTTCAACTTCTCACTGTTAGTGACCGTTCTCTGATTTACATAATTGGGGGATTGGTCATTAATGGGAATGGCGTGTGAGAGGATCCCATTAAGATATGGAGTGAGATCTGATCATCTCCTCTGCTCCGTGCTATTTATCTCCAGCTGCATTGGCACATTAGAAATTATTGGGATTCTTATCCTCGTATTTTATGGTGAAAAGTCGAAGTTTGCCACAGTACGTGTGAATGCAAGGTCTTGCAGAATTTGTTCACATGAAGGTGTCATTTGTGGGCTCATTTCCCCGTTTTGCCACTGAGGGGCAGTATAAAGACAGGCAGCTGCAGCACTGACACAAGGACACAAAGTTACAACAAGAGGTTATCACATTATTTGCTATCATCTAAAAGTAATAACAGTGAACTCTGTCTTACGTGAGTGTGATAAAATAAGAGCACCTCTCCAATTCTAGTGTGCAAACATGGGACAATCATAGAAATGCTGAATAAATACTCATATTATCAATTAAATGTGCTTTGATAGTGGACAGTTGCATTTCAAATGCATTAAAAATCTAATTATATCCATCATTTTTCAACAGGAGATTGTCTTTAAAGTCCACATACAATGAAGTGCAAATATGAATCAGTAACAAGAATTGATAAAGTGCAATATCCATTCACATCTACCGACAAAATCTTTAACAAAGACAAATATTCCAGTTAACAGTTCTTCAGTTTGTTCATTTATGTGTTTCCAGGTTGAATAAAGGTGAAGTTAGGACACACTGTGGTTACTTTTGACAGTTTCTGCAAAAAAAGAGGGATCGTTCCATCCGAAAGTCTGCTAAAAGGCATGCAAAAAAACACCCATTTGAGACCAAAAGCTTCTTTTTACCCACAATCCTTCTGCTTCCAGCTATTTTCTGTCATCAGTCAGTGGCAGTGTCTAAACTGTTGTTTTGCCGTCATGTTTTGCACTGCATTAAACTCTTTCTGAGCGCCCTTGGAGAGGTCTTGTTTTCCTTTACAATTGCAGCCAGAAGAGCCAAATCTATAATTTGAGCAGCAAAATGTGATATCCCCTCGTATGCCATAGCCTGCTTCATGAGGTGTAAGTGATCTTGAATCCATTATTTATGACCTCCTTTTGCTATCATTACAGTGAAGAGTGGGACCCTGTTGTACACAGCGCTGTTGTGCTAAACAGTTCTCCAGCAGAAAAAGGCACTTGTGCCCTCACACTGAAAATCAACTTTGATTAATGCTCTGCTCTGTCACGGCATGCAACATTTTACAGCGGCAGCCGTTCGGAGGGAGACCCGGGTCGATGCCGAACAACACGGTGAGGCAAAGTGTGCTGCTGAGGAGGCTGCGTCCCGGTGACAAGAGGACCCAAGGGTTTATGGATGACATATTAACATTTGACAATATCAATACACTTTTATTGATGGATTATAGCGTCCTGTTACCTAGCCACTCAGTGAGGTGTTTGAGGATGAAATGTTACCTCTTATAAATTGAGTTGAGCCCCCTGATACTATCATCAGAGTAGGGACTGTGCAACAGCCAAAGGAAATGTCAACATTTATCTTCTGATAGGGGCTGGTACTGCTGTGTGAACCTCAAACATAATGACCCAAGATGATTTTAATTTGACTAATTACATATTGGAAAATCTGATCATCATTGCAGCAAAAACACTGAGTTATTTTGCTTTACAAATTTTAACTTTAATCGGTCGTCCATGTTCAGCTACAAACGCAGGAGGCAGGTTTATTCCTAACAAGGTTATTTGTTGTTAACTGTCAGTTGCACTACCTTCAGTAAGGTAGTCACTTACTGCCATCAGTTTCACTCATATTCAAACAAAAAATTATTACAAGAAAATCAAAACTAAATTTAAATTACATTTCAGCTATCTCGCCCTGCGAGACAAGCTGGCAACTTGTCCAGGGTGTACCCCGCCTCTCGCTCAATGTCAGCTGGGATAGGCTCCACCCCCCCCCCACTTCTGCTATCTCACAGAATTTTTTCATCTGAAATTTTGCAATATTTTGATTCTATATTTTTAAATTAATTAATTTCATTTCATGAAAATTCTAGGAAATTTCTCTGTGTACCACTAGAGGGAGCTTGAAAAGATAATGAAGTAACCAAAGTACTTTATGCCATTTCAGAGACCTTACACAAACCTGTAAATGTGTAGGAAACTATTTTCGAGAATGTAAGCTTTGTTGTGCTTAAAGCTATAATATGTAACATTTCTGCATTAAAAAGTCTGAAAATGCCTGACATGTTATATATTTTGTTGAGCTGTGTTCTTATCTCAAATGTTTCCAAAAAGCTTATAATGCAGAGAAATCCATAATTTATTCACAGTGTTTCCTGCTAGCTAGCTGCTAGTTGGTAATACGTCCATGGAAACATGGGATATGTAGTATGTGTCAAGAGTGAGGAAGTTGACACACATGACTAACCATAACATGAAAAATCTTTAATATTACCTCGCCAAAACATGAATTCTGCCTGAGTCATGCCAGATAGATGTTCATCAGCTATGGCTGTTATTTAACAATGAAGATGACAGCTACTATGATCCCACGCTGCCTCATGACATCATCAAACAACGTCTTTTGTTCTTGTGGCAGAATAGATTTAATAAAAGTATAATACAACATAGTGTGCATTTGTCATTTTGGGATATATGCTTATTCAGTTTCTTGCTCAGAGTAAGATCATATGTGCTCTCAGTTAGCTTAGCTTAGCTTAGCATAAGACCACAACTTTTACATTTTGGTTTTGGTATGGATTAAATTACATATAACATGATTATTAGGGAGCTGTAGAGGTGAGTGTAGTCATTTTGTTGCCTCCAGACAGAGCTACCTCTGTTTACAGTCGTTATGCTAAGCTAAGCTAACTGGCCACTAGAACTAGCTTCTTATTTGGTTACAAACATGAAAGTGCTATTGATCAATGCATGTAACTAGCTATGAAAAGTTATTTTCCCAAAATCTAAAACTATTCTAACTATTGTTTTCAGACAGAAATCAGTCATGAAAAAAACTCATTTAAACACACAATATATAAGCTAAGTTGCACCACTAGGGGTCTTGCTAACATGAAAACAATAACAAAAGACAAGACAAGAAGTGACATTCAGCTTCGTTTCTCACTCTCTGAATTAGCCTGTCCCACTTTTTTTTTTACTAGCAATTAGATACTAGATGGAAATGCACCATTACCTTGAATAAATTATGGATTTCTCTGGGTCTGACCATTGTTGGAAACATTTGGGATAATGTAAGTATAGAGCTCAACACAATTTATAAAATATGTCCTGCATTTTTAGACATTCTACTGCCAGAATCTTTAGCTAATTTTTTACATATTATAGCTTTAAACTTCATGTTAATTATCTGAACTTTTTCTTGGTATCAATTGACTGCTGTTTCATTCTGATCATGAGAGGTTGCATCAAGTTAGTTTAATGAGCCTTTCGTCTTCTCATGTGATTCTGAGCTTGACTCGCTGAAGGCACTGGATCATTGTCGACCAATGTTTGTTATCTCATGTGTTATTCATTGAAAAGCTGTTTTGCTGTTTGCTCTCCTCATGCTACCTGCTGACTTCACATGGGGTGACTTTAACGGGCTGCTGTGTGTACTCAGATGGATTGCCAATAAACACAAGTGTGAGGACTTATAAGCCGCAGCATTATATTGTATTCCGTTTGGATGCCTGTGCGGCGACTTGCACAATCAGGATTTATGAAGAACTAAAATCATGCTCTTTCACATACTTTTGTTGTTGTGTTCCCTTTGAGTTTCTTGGCTTTAAAACATGGGATTTTTCATAATCAAATCCAATATATCATAATCAAATCAAAACATACCTGACGTATTTTTCTTTCATTATTTGCCCCGACTGCAATAACACAGATGTGGTCTGCTGTTTTATCATTCACAAGACCGGATCAGACCTGCACTTGTACTTGTTTGTGTAAGGTTTGATGCTAAAGCATTTATCTAACATGATTATGATTTGCAAAGATGCCTCCTATGACATCTCAAGAGGTGTCTAACAAACAATCCAAGTCCACATCCTGTATCCACATTGTAAACGTATCGGGCTTTTATTCAACATTAATACCGAAGCGGAGAAACATTGCACTCTGAGTTCTCTAATTACAATGCAGCTAATGTGTTATTTCCTCCCCATGTGGGATTACTTTCATCTTTCCCATTAAGATGCACATTTTGTTTGGATACTCAAATTACAAACCCCATATTAAATCTGACTGTGCAAAAGGCATTGATCATAGCCCTGATAGCTGCACTCCAACTTTGATTTAATTTGCACTTCCATTAATATCTATGAGACGTCCGATTGTCGTCTTGGGCATATTGATGGTATTGTAAGCCCTGCCTTCATATAATGTTCCCCAGCGGCAATGAGGAAATGTTACAGAGAATTAGGCCGAGAAGCAGGCTCAGTGGAACTGGCACTGCAGTCGGAAATTCATTACCCTAATAAATAGAGGGGAAAAAAAGCCGAGAATCTTAAGAGAAATTTCTCTCTTCCTCTCTCTCTCTCCGTCTCTCACCACAAAAATACAAAAAAAAAAAAGCCTTCGCTTTGGCCTGGGAGTGGATGACTGTAACTTAGGCGCTTCTCATTATTGCTTTCCGTGCACCCAAGGGTCTTCTTGGGACCCTGAGAAGACTTTAAAATGTGCCTGATGATTCAATAGAGAAGCCACTTCTTGCCTGTCCGTCATGAAGCTTTATGTCTACATACTGAGCTACTTCCATATACGTGGCTGCATCTCTTTTATCATTACATTAAAGGTATATTATGCAACATTTTCTTTAAAAACAATTAACTTATATAAACATAATCCCTTCCAATCAATAGAAGTGTGTGGTTTTGTCGTTATCTGTAGAGACCTTGCTCTCTGCCTGTATTTCCTTATTTTTCATTAATTGCTGTGCTCAAGATGCGTCACCATCCCAAAATTTATGGGCAGCTTGGACAAATCCAACTATTTCTACACTGAATGAGAATGAAGCTTAAGTCTTATTAACATCTTTAGAATAGAATGATAAAATTTATCTGACATGTTTCAGGCAAGAATCATGTTTAGTCACATTTGCCGTCTTCCTTCCTCCCTCTGTTTTTTCTATATCATATCAAACACGGCAGAAGTGGCAAGACAAAAAAGACATAACAGGACAAAAAAAGACGTAACAGGACAAAAACTCCATGAAAGATGTAACAAGATTAAAAAAATCTGACAAGCCAAAAATAATGTAACAGGACAAAAAAGAACGCAACAAAATGAAACAGGAAACAGGACAAAAAAAACCATGAAAGATGTAACAAGATGAAAAAGACGCAACAAGACAAAAATAATCACGTAACAAAACAAAAAATGCCATAAAGGATGTAACAAGATGAAAAAGACACAACAAGACAAAAAAGACGCAACAACGCGAAATACAATGTAACCGGACAAAAAACACCATGAAAGCTGTAATGAGATGAAAAAGACACAAGATATAAAATTCTGTAACAAGACAAAAAAAGACCATAGAAGATCTAACATGATGAAAAAGACAAGACAAGAAAAGACATATCAACCAAAAAAATAAAACAAGACGAAAAACAACGTAAAAGACATAACAAGACAAAAAAGATATAACAAGTCGAAAAACAACATAAAAGATGTAACAAGACTAAAAATGCCATGAAAGACATAACAAGACAAAAAAACATGTAACAGGACAATAACAACATAAAAGACAGAAGACAAAAAACACAGTACGAAAAAGAACAGAATAGCAAGGCAAAAAACTATCAAGATGAAAAAACATAACAGTAAAGACTATGTAAAAGACGTAACAAGACAAAAAAGACAAGATGAAACAGACAAGAGAGGGAAGCAGGACCAGAGAAAAGGCAGAATTGTCCCTCAGAGGATGATTTTTTACTTTTATACTTTCAAAACATTTCAGAGCCTGCACTTTTTCACTTTTACTTGACTAAAGAAGTTGAATCAGTACTTCTACTTTTACCAGTCTTTTTTTAAAACACAAGAACCTGTACTTCTACTTGAGTACAGAATGTATACTTTTCCCACCTCTGTCCACAACTCAACAAAATATATAACATACGTCTATCAGTTTAAGACACTTGTGAGAAATGCGGAAACATTACCCTATTATAGCTTTAAAGTTTATGTTCATTTTCTTTCAACGGAAGCACGGCTATCAACTTGGGACCCTGAGAGGTTCTTAAAATGTGCCTGATAAATCAATAATTGCTGCCTGTCCATCATGAAGCTTTATGTCTACATACTAAGCTACTTGGATATATGTTGCTGCATCTCTTTTATCGGTACATTAATGACAATGCAGCCTAAATCTCATTAAAATCTTCAGAATAGGATGAAAGAAAATACAATACAGTATAACATTCATTGTGAGCTAGATAAGTGTCAAGCCATGCTGATTTCTTATGTTGATTAATGAAGTGCCAAGTGAGTATATGTACTGTTGCCTTCCTTTGTTGAAGCCTTGACATGGTGTTTTCTACGGGGAAAACACCACTGGAGCCAAGAGACGTGAGTTATGCTGTAATTAATGCAATCATGAAGATGAAAATAGCTGTTGTTGCGACTAGAAAACGACAATGAAGACCGTGTGAACCGAGGAGGAGGAAGATTCATTGTTAGGTGACTGTGTTCGGAGACCGCGCCGTCCTCTGAGGCCCCCGCCGAGGCTTGACAGTGTACCTTTTCAGCGAGCAGCATCTCTGAAACAAATATGTTTTACTGCATCTCTCACTTGAGCTTTCATCTTCAGACATCTGCAAGCTTTTTCAGCGGATGGCACAATTTCCCTTTTTGTTTTCAAAAAGGGGGAGGGCCGTCCGCTTCTCTTACGATTCTGCCACAGTGATTCATTTGCAGGTCATTAAAAAACTCGTCTTTCGAAAGCGTTAGGCTGCTCAGGTGGCGAAGCCTGTGCAGGGGAGACACGTCGTAAATAAAAGGCAGCTACATTTCAAATGCCATAAATAGGGGACACCTAAGGACCTTGCATGATTGCAGACATCTAATCATTTAATTTATGCGTGTCTAAAGGAGCCCTCATTAACATTCAAGTAGCACTCATCTGTCTAGCGGGATCATTCCGAAGGCTGCATCACTCTCGGATGGAACGTATCTATTTGGGCAACACAGCATGGCTACACACTCAGCAAGCACCTTCTCGCTTTCAATGTCATGAGAGACACAGCATGTAACTCTCATAACTTACACTGTGTGATTTGTGATCCAGTGATTGTGTTGCTGTTAATGTGGAGAACCTTTGACAAAGTTAAAGTCATATTCTCGAGGTCATAGTGTACAGTGTTGGGAGTAACACTTCTGACTGTGTTGCAGCAAAATCCTCTAAAGGGATAGTTCGAATTATTTGAAGTGGGGTTGTGTGATGTTCTTGTATAGTCAGTGTATTTGCTATAGTAGATGCAGGTCAGCACGCCCCTTCATAGGAGAGCAATGAACTGCTGTGGACAGCAACAAAAGGATTTAGCCTCTAAAGAAAGGTCCACCTACAAATGTCAATATCACTTTACATGTAAGCCATATTTTAGAATATTTTCACATCTTCAATTTGCAATCAGACAGCCTTTTCTGATGGGAAACCACCATTATATAACTCACTCATTCACTCTCCCCTAACCAAACAAAATCCATAAGCAATATCAGACATTTTACTTCCTCAATATGTTAGTTTGCTTAGGTTATTGTGGAACTTTGGTGAAACTGAACTAACATTTGAAACACCGAAGTTAAAAGAAACTAACAGATTGAGGCAGCAGTAGACCACCAATTCTTGTTTTTGCAAGGTTAAATAGCTGATTTTGCCTGTGGAGTTTTTCAAGCGCAACATTTGGTTTATAAATCATCTGTTTCCCGTCAGTTAAGTGGTGAAAATATATATAGTGTACAATTAAACTGATGTAGACTTTACCAAACAAGCCAAACTCCATTGGCAAAATCAGTAATTAAAGAGTAAAATGACTGATTTTGCCAATAGAGTTTGGTTTGTTTGGAGATAGTGACATTTGGCTGATATAATAGCAGTGGCTACAATACCTTTGTTTAGTACACTGCTTGTCTTCCATGCTGGTGTCCCTCTCTGCTTCTCCATACTGGGGCCGTGCTGACTGTCATCTACTGTAGGAAACACACAGACTATAGATACCTAAATACCTCATACAACACCACTTCCAAAAATTTGAACTGTTCCTTTAACCTTTTATCAAAGTGGTCTGGACAAAAGGTGCATCCACAGACTGTCTTTGCGGACGATCATCAGCAGCCTTTTGATGAAGACAAGTGAAGCCTGTGATGTTTATTTTCGAAAACTGTCTGAAGTCTTTGTTAGCACCACGATACTGTACTGTAACACACCTCAGTGTCTGCACAGCAGATGCATGCATGACAGAAACTCAATAATAATTGGCGTGGATTGCTTTTGACACGTGCTGGTTGCTGACAGCTGCTTTGTTCTATGGTCAGATTTCATATTTAACACATCAAAGACTTGGGATACTTCACACTCTGCTAAGGACTGATAGCAAGCCTGACACTTTGCTGTTAAGAGAGAAGAGAGATGGTCTTTCTCTGCTGGAGAATAAAGTCAAGTTGCATTCAGTGTTCCTTTTTTCACTCTCCTGCCAGACGAATGAAGTTATACTTAGGCAGTCTTTTACAAGGAACGCCGTAAACACCGTAGAGGAAGTGTCATGTTTACAGTGATACTGAAAGAATTATTGGCAGGAAATTCCTGCAGCTTGAAAGCATACTTAAAAATTGTCCCTTGCATGTGGATTTCATAACTGTTGCGAACATGACACTGTGACACTGGGGGTAACACTGTGGAAGTGTCTGTAGAGGAACAATGGCTTTCCACTTAGATGATTTACACCAGTGGGACCCTGAAAAAGAAAAGAAGGGCTTTTCGCTAAACCCCAATCGTCCAATCATAGCTTATCAACCATAACTAGGCACAGCAGGCCTGTCAAGCTTTGGATTTCTCCACATGCTGAAGCAGCATGCATAGGGCTGTAATAAGAGCGATACTTGGCATTTAAAGAGTTTGGAGGATGGTGTGTTGTTTTGAAATCAAGAACTCGAGCAAAAGTGAAAGGAATGAATTTATCTGCAGTAATATAAGTCCAGCTAACCAGCTTATTGTTAAAAAAAGTAACCTTGAAAGAAAGTAACCATCCAAGGTCAAGACTTAGCATATTATTAAAGGGTCAGTGTGTAGGATTTAGCGGCATCTAGTGGTCAGGTTGTAGATTGCAACCAACTGAATACTGCTTATCCCACCCTGCCCTTCCAAGTGTGTGAGAGAACCTATGGCAGGCTCAAGATTAGCAAAAAATGTGACAGGCCATCTCTACAGTCAGTGTTTATTCTGGGCTGCTATAGAAACATGGTGGTGCAGCATGACAGCCTTTGTAGATGAAGAGAACAGCTCATTCTAAATAATTCTTATTTTCAGGTATTTATACACTAATTAACACATACTTACACACTTACATAGAGGCCAAAGAAGCTAGGATATCAGAGTGTAGGCTAATATTAGTGGCTATGTCCTGCTCTTTATTTAATTAGAGGACATACACACATGTATACAACCCCTGCCAATGTTACCCAAGGAAATGTTACATTGCCAGACATGTTGGTTAGCCCTCATCATAAAATCCCCTTCACTTGAAATGAAAAAAGCATATATTGTTGCAATATATTGTTGCACTTTGTCCGCCAGTGTCCTAACCCATCAGCTGCTGTCTGAATGCTTTAGCCTATCAAGACAAAGCGCAATGTTTCGGGTTTCCTAGTGTCACCAGCAGATAGCCTGCCAAGACTTTCTCTCTATTGGCCGATCTGCATAGGAGAAAATTTAAAAAGCTAATACAAAGGGAAATCTGCATCAGATGATAGCCAATGGTTTCTGAGGTAGCAATTTTGGCCAATGTGTTCTGCTCTCTACATATTCTGTTTACCTGCATGCAACTACAGCTTGCTCAAATGTGATTGTTCAGTACCGCTAAACTTCAAACGGAAACCAGAACACTTTTTATACCATAATCTTATCTTGTCTAAATTCTTCTGTATTCATATGCAGATATCTATGTATAAAGATCAATAAGCAGCCAAACAGGTGTATGTTAGACTGACATTAGAGTCTTACCTTATATTTTTGCTGATTGTAGCCCACTCATAATACTGGGACTACCTACCAACACTGCAATATAAGATGCTGATTTCCATGTTTTTATCATCAACAGCACAAGTGAAATGATTTTTTACTGAATCATATAACTTTAACTTCAGTCTTTTAGCACAAATGCACATTTAAGACTCTGTCCACAGGTTTCACGTTTTAATGAGTCAACTCAAAACATTTCAACTCATGGAGCTGATGTTGGCTTAATTAGTTCACTTGCTGGCTTATAAAATCTGCCAACGACTGTTGTCATTGCCTAAAAAATCTATGATTTCCGGCTATAAATGAACTTCCTGTGTTTGGAATCAAGACTCATGGAGCTAATGTTAGCTTCATTATCTTCTCTTGCTGGATGATCAGATCTGCCAGTGCCACCATTATAACTGTAAATCAGCTGAGAGAATGGGAAGCTTGACAGGTGTAGTGACCAGTCAGTTACCAGCACAAGCCTTGAAAACAAACTGACCCTGAGTCAATGCAGCTCTCATTAGGTTTTAGTATGAACCTGAGGGCCTGGAGGAAAATGGAAGCATGTTAGTGCACTGTGGTTAGTCCCCTCATCAGCCCAGAAGACCTGCAACACCCCCACTTTATAAGGTAAGGCAAAGCAAGGCAGGGGCCTTTTAATGGCCCCGAGTTAAACGCCACATTTGAACCGATGCTCAAGGAGTGCGAGAGCTGTGCTCCTCTCTATAGGCAGTATCCAGCAGCATTTTGATGTCTCTAACAAGAACACAATAAATTGTTCCTCATTATTCAGTAATTAACTCCAATGCGCCGGGTCCCCATCCCCCTGCGCCACGCTCTAAATCACCACCCTCCTCCCCTCTTCTCCTCCTGCTACACAGCTCTTTAATTTCCTCTATGCTGTGGGGGGTGGGGGCAAGAGAGGGGTGGAAGGGGGGGCACGCACAGCTTGATGCACTCCATCATCCCCTTGCCACCCTCTTGTCACCCCTTCGCCTTTAGCCGAGCCACACCCTCCTCCTCCTTCCACCCTCGCCAGCTCCTCACTGATGTGTGCTCTCCCCGCAGGACGCCACCTGGTTAAAGGAGGAAGAGGTCACCTGAGCCAGGACGACGAGTTCTAGTCACGTCCAACATGGCGAGATCGCAGCTAGCACAGCCTTGTACTATCAAGGCATCAAAACTCGCCCTGCGGCCCTGTTCGCTGTCTTTTCGTGGGGCTTTCCCCTTCCTCCTCTGCTCTTAATTGTTAAAATGAGGTCATTAATTGGAGACTGAGTCAAATCACCTGTCATTTCAGCTGGGAATCATCCGCTGATTGAAAGGTATCATAAAAACCTGCCCAGGGCCTGGTTTTTCGCCGTGCCTGCTGGGAGCTCCCTTTGTGCCTTGACGATCTCCGCCCATGGGCACACAACTCACTTTACTTTCTCCGGTGGAGATTAGGCGGGTAGTCTTGGGTGACACACATCCACACGCGTGGCCCAAATATAGATTCAAGAGAGTCAGTAGTGTCAGCCGCAATTCCTGGAGGATGTTGTGGGGAGTGTTCGTTTTCCACTGTACTATTAACGCCCCTGACCTAATTGAGGATGATGCTCACACACACCACTTCCCTATATGAGAGAGTGAGGTCAGGTTCATTTGAGGGGGTAATTGTGAAATTGGCGTGTAAACTAGGACAATAGAACAAATGACAAAAAATTAGGACAGATGACAAATTTCATGATAGATTTTTAATAAATCTAGACATGTCCTGCTGCATTCAAAGATGTAGTGTGGTAATAGTAGTCCAGCAATACTTTTGTAAGTTAGTATGAGCTTAAGGGAATACTGGCTTCCCTAACAATAAAGCTAAAGCTGCAATGTCCTCCTTTGAAATGTCTGTTCCTCGTGTTGTTTCATGTTAATTAGAGATCAAATTAATGTTAATTTCAAAAAGTCGGCTTTTGTTTTCAGGATTACAGGCTGAACCTTACATCGACAGACAACTGACAGTATTTACTCATCTTTGGACTCATTGTTCCTTGTTGTTGTCAAAATTACAAGGTTGCACTTGTCTTGCACTCCTGCAGTGTTTGTACAGGCTGCCTGAGCTTCCTTGAGTCTAGGGAGGAGGGGACAAGGGAAACCAACTGGCTTCAACCATAGTAATAACATGAAATAATATTTCAACCTATTTGAAAGAGCAATGAGTAGCCTACTGCAGTCCAAATAGCAAGTTGCATGATATATGATCTATTGTTGAAGTGAGTTGTTTCCGATGCATAGGCTGGCGGCAGGAGTGCAATACAAGCGCAACACTGTAAACTGATAATAAGAAAAAAATAGGAGGTCAGGGTATTTCAATTTAATCTCTTTCCTTAATGTCTGATGACACATCGTTGTCATTTTCATCAAGATTTATTACAGTAAATATATTTCAGATTTCTCCTTTAACATAATGTCTATTGCTCCTACTTGGACCGCAGTACTGCAGTAGTCAGATAATTATGTTGAGGAACTGTGTTTTGTGATGTTTACTGTCTCCTAATGTCATAATTTGGAGGATCTGAATGATATTTTCTTAGACATCACGCTCTGACAGTGTTCTGCATCATGGGTGTGACTGCAAAAAGGGACTTATGAGAAACACATGCATCAAATATTTGAAGTGACGTCAACCTAAATGCACCCAAACATCCTTCACCGTGTGACAGCTACACTGTATGCTGCAAGGTACAGAAAGCAGTACTCTCAGCCACTTAAAAATGCTCCATTTACTTACGAAAATCACAGTGAAAATGTTGGAAATATTAACACAGAAAGACCATTAGAAAAACAGGCCCTAAATTATTCTGAAGGCACAATGCTACACAAAGCTTCGGGACCCCATTTTCCACATGGACTTAATCTTGAGGAACACTACATAAGATGCTGACAAACCCGCTGTTTGAAATAAAAACCCTCTAAACACATGGCATTAATATTTAATGGTGCTGCTTCCTCGGGAGGCCACTCTGGGCTGCAGCGCTGTGTCTGAAGGGAGACGGTATTAGCGCTGTGCGCTCTGGAGGAAGAGCAGCTTCACACTAATGAAGCGATCAGGGCCTGAACTCTGAAGAAACCTCATATCCGATTAGTGAGCAGAGATGCATGTAAACATGGCGAAGCGGCACGCGATTAGATCACTTTGTTAATGCGAGTCTTGTGTCACTAAACACAACAGAGGAGCGGCGTGCAGCGTTTTGAAGTGTTGTGCTAGCAACAACACATTTTACATTTAATCACTTCAATATTACAGTTTCTTTTTGACCCTCTACACAAGTGTTTTGAATTAGACTGAGAACTAGAGGAGCACTAGGCGAGCTAATGGGTTAACACTATCCTCTGAGCAGCCATTAAGGTGCGTGCATGTGTTGTGCAGCAGTGAAAACCACCTGACCTTGTCCACATCCGCTCGGCCGGGATGGGACAGCATTTGAACCTGGCCAGTAAAGGACAGGCCATTTGGATGTTATTAAAAAACATTAGAGTTCCTGAAGCCCGCGCTACTCCCAGAGCCATCAGGTAATTTGAAAGAGATCCAGCCAGTTTAAGATGTGCAGATGTTTTCGCTTTAAAACTGGCATCTGTTTATGCAGACACACTTTATGTTCGAAAAACCACAAAGGACCTCCAATAGGTTTTATGGAGCAGTATCAGCCAGAGCACTCAGCTTTGTAATTGTGCTGCACCAGGTAATGAGAAAATTGGTCACAAGCAGTGTTCCCTGTAGATGTAACCCACAACATACAATTTTGCACAGCATGTGCAGTATCTACATTTATTTTTTTCTAGTCTGTGCAATGCCGTCTGAGCTCCCGTGCTGCTTTCAGGAGGTGTTACATGGTCACAGTTTAGAGCCTAATTCATATGCTGTAAGTGGACTAACACCATCTAAAAATATATGTGCAGACACAACAGTTTTCATTTAACTTATACCTGTAAAATAATAAGCCTACATTTTAGTACACCGAAGGTTATATTTACAGTAGACACATACAAATGGAATGTAAATTTATGAGTAAACCCTTTGTATAGAAAACCGTGTGTTTTCCTTTAAAAGTGACTAAATCCAAGAAAACGTTTTTTAAGTCTGGTTTTCATAAAATACCAGAACTGAAAGAGTCTTGCTCAGAGTTTCTGATGATTTCCTGATGATTGTAGACTAATCCTTGTTTGTGCTGCGTGACTAAACACAAACTTTCAACGCAACTGATCAAAGTATTATAATTAAAAGAGGGAGGATTTGGATTATTATCTCTGTAGTTGCTCCAGCTTGGTTTTAATATAACCTGTCAAATAACTTTCAACCTCTATTAGAAAATACAGAATATGCATATTTCATATATATATTATTTTATATACATATGTTTCATCCATAAGACTTGTTCCACTTCTTACACCAGTATAAAAATGTTGACCAATGTGTCATGTTATCAGATTACTATTACAGTCACATATTCTTGGGCAAGACTTAGATATACAGACTATGGACATAATATGAAGAAAAATATAGCATTCAGTGATAATCAAGTATAACAAGTAGAACCATTACACTGTAAAACTACCCTAAAAACCTATCCAGAGCATACCAAAGTAAACTGAGAGCTGTTCTTGAACCATTTGGAGTACATACATGATTTTGATATCTTTTGGAAGGTAATGCTGAAGTTTTCTCTCCAGCAGTCACAATCACTGTAAGTGCTGCTGCCACTGAATAATACGAGTTTGAACACAGTGAAGTAGAAGGTTTATTTTCCAGATTTTTACAGATGACCTATAACTGTGACTTATTAGCTAGAAAATACAATTGGACCACAGCATTTAGCAATACCTAAATTCCTGTGTTCAAATTTCATAATTTTACCACAGAAAATGAATATTTACACATTTTCCTGAGGGTATGTCCAGGCATTTTCTAAAGAAATTAAAAGAGATGCCCCCAAAAAACTCTGAAGTGACTATGTACAATGGCAGGAAAGCAGTTCTTTTAAAAAGCAAACTATCTAAATAATTTCCCTCTTCTAGATTCATATTACATATAAAATGGGATGGGATTTTTTCTCAAAGTGCGTCAGTGGTCCACACAGTCTGTTCCAAATGGTTCTGTCTTTACACAATTGAAGAGTGGTAGGCTCTTCCTTTAAATATGGACTCTCATTGGTTAGTATGGGTTGTGAACATGACATGGAAGCCAAATTTCAACAGACATGTTGATACCGAGATATCGCTTCTATCTGCATGTAAACTCCAGACAGATGTAAGTGGTTACATCTTTTGCCAGCTCGTTCATGCAGTTTGTGGGTATTTATTGATGGAAATAGTGTGTTCTGGGCTGAATATGTTACTGGATTGGATTGACTGGACCTTTACCAATATAACAGGACTGGGTTTGTTGGAATGTTATCAATCAGTAGATCACAACAAGCCTTCAGCGGTAAGTTGCCTCAGTTTTGTAATTGTTTGTTTGCCAGTTTGTGGTGCTACCAGCTGTCGAAGCCTGTATATTAAACATTTTGTATTGCCAGTGGATTTTAATGTAACTTAAAATATGAGACCGCATCACCTCTGTTCAGCTCCTCAACAGTGCCAAAGTTAGTGTGCAACGCTAACTTTAGCTTAGAAATGGTGCCTGCTAGCATCAACAGACGACTGGCGCACAAGCCTAACTTTACTTATCATCATCTATCAACATGATGCCAGTCAATCACAATCAGTTTTGTGTCACCTCACTGTTTTGGTGGAGACATCGGCCGTAAAGATGGCTGCCTTATCTCAAATATGGAACTAAAAAGTACTCAGCTTGAGGTGCTCCACGCACCAAAAACATATGTCAAATACATACACCAAGGTCTGTGGATTATTTTGAGTAACCAGGTCAAGATTTCTGAAAAAGAAACAGCCTTTGAGTTTATCAAATCTATTTTTTAGTGCTTTGAACACCACAGGACTTGTGCCATTTACTATTATATTGGAGAGAGAGCAGACATCTCTACACCCCATATCTCCAAAAGTCTGCAACTCACACCAAAACTATCGACATGAATAAATAGCAGGTATATGTAGCATAACTACAGGTAAGAGGAAAAACGTGTATTTTTGATTTTGGGGTGTACTGTCCCTTTAATGAGACACTGGCATGAAGTTACTTTAGAAAAATAAACCAATTGCTAACAGAGGTGAAATGTGGCCATTTTCTTTTTCAAACACTGCAGATATTTTTTCTGAGGAGAAAATAATTGTCAGTGGTTGTCTTTGTTTATTTTCAAACACAAAATAATTAAGTAAAATACATAATTAAGACCTCAGAAATGCAGTGAAATCAAAGTGCTGGAGCGCTGATACTGGTTGCTGACTAATTAACCTCTACAACACAACCCTTTCTTTGTCAGTGCTAAACGTGTCATCTCTCAGGCAGTGTAGTAATTCAGAGGGAACATAAGAATAAACCATTTCTGAGCTGCAGAGTTGGAACACATGCAGATAGCTCATGGTATGTGTGCTTTGTACAATAAAGTGGATTTCCATACCACATGGTTTCATACAGTACGTCTCAGGGCTGTGCTAATGCAGTCCCATCACCACAGTGTGTAACTGTAACAGCAGGAGATGGCAGTGCTTCTGACAACTGCACTATAATAGTCTCCTTGTTTGTAGAGTGAGATTACTCTCTTGGTCTTTACATATAATGGCAGAAAACAAATGTTTGGTAATTGAAGATAATCCAGTAACACTGTGTTGTGCGCCGCGGCTCTCGCACTGACCTCTCTGGGAAACAGATGATGCTCAAGAACAATGTTGTCCTGTGTACTGTTCTCACACTGACATAGCAGCACCACATCCCATTATGTGACAAGGACATATTTCAGACTGAAGTGATCCAAACAGTGATCTACCACTTGAGAGAACTGTCTTTGAGAACAGAGGTCGAGGGGAGCGACAAGGACGAGTGTCCTACAAATGCCACATCCAACAGCTCCTGTGTTTCCAGTGGCACTTGAACTGAAATAGGCACGCTCAACAGGGGACAGGCTTCAAGATCTTTTTTTTTTTTTTTTTCTCCCCATACTTCAGAAAGACTATCACGTTGAAGAGCTTGTTGGTGTGTCAGTGTGTGCATCAACAGAGCAGCGATGGAATTCGCAGGCCTCAAGGCCAGTGTATTGTTTGTGATGACAGTGCTCCCTTGCTGCATAGTGATTTGGTACTGTACAATTGAAATTCAAGACACTGCATTAGTCAGACTGTTAAGGTATTCATTCATTCAGCATCTACAGTAGATGGTGATTTTTTTGAGCCATGATGTGAGTTTTTTGTAGCAACCAAGTGGGAGGAGGTTAGAGATAAAGAAATCTTTATTCATAAGGGCAGCTGGGGATGTGCATGCATCAGTACCTATCCTGAAAACAACATTATGTAACTGTTCTACCATAAAATAACAGCTTCAAAATCATTTTGATACCACGCTGTCTTGAAACAAGGTGAATGGTAAATGGCGCCTCTGTCTGGAAGTTAGAATCACTCTGATTCTCTCCAGTAAAAGGTTTTTAGGATTTTTGAATATTGCAGAAATTTCTGTGACAAATGAAAGTTTATCATACTCAGTAAGATAATATTCACAAATGAATGTTACTTTTATGATTTTTGCTTTACAGGCTATAAACGGACTACACCACGATCACATAACTCGTGACTAGTATTTGACACAACGACAACTTCTGTAGTCTTTTTTAACCACTTGTTAGGGCATGTAAAAGCTTCAAAATTCACAATTTTTTGGTGGAACATTAAAATCTCTTAATTTTGTGTTAACTACAGAGCTTATTTCAGGCGTCTAACCAAAAAAGTCATTGGTTTGGAGATGAGGGAACTAAAAGCACTAATATGGTTTGCCAACAGTCACCTGAAAATAAGAATCACAGTGGTTGTGTTACTTTAGAATAATGCATTTATACCCTTAGAGGCCATCCATGAAGGCACCGCCATTGTTTCTACAGTTGCCCAGAATAAACAAACCAAGCCAATATATGTTTAATTTGTGGCACAATTCAAACTCTTGACTACTGTTCGAATTTTTTCTGAAGTAAGATGCCATGGGCCAATCAGAAGGGGAAGGACTTTGTCTCTCTATGCTGGCGGACAGTGTCGCAGGTGTATTGCCAGAACCTGAGCCAGGCAAATGGGCAATGTAACCTGGCTCAGCAGCTTACGAACATCATAGCAGGAGACGGAAGAGGACGTTGATGGAGGAAACTAAGACAAGAAAAAGAGGGATTGACTGAACAAGAGTGCTGGACAAGAGAAAGCTAAATCCTGGCTTTTAGTCATTGGCAAGAGCTTTGTGAAATAAAAGGGTACGAGAAAGACGCCAAGCTGGCCTTCTTGTTGTTGCACTAGTAAGTAATGTTAGCTGGCTCGCTGTGTCTTGCATTGTCACACTTGCTTGATGTTTGGCTGAGTTCATAAAATCGTCAACTTGCTTGTTGATCATAAGTAATGTAATAATATGCTCCGTGTATAAGTGAATTGCATCCTGATATCTTAATTAATGTTGCTTTAAAGCAGCAATGTAAGGTTGTCTGACTGAATACTGATTCAGGGTCTACATTTATACATTCAAGAGACAGGAGACTGTAAAGACAAGGTCACATGCATACACAGACTGATAATGAATATATTTATTGTCATTTTAATATCACAAATGTTGAATTTTACAGTTTTCATTTCATTCTCTTTGTAATTATTTGTGTTTTAGCCCTTAGAAATGCCCCGTTTACACACGGGACAGTTGGATCTTTGATTATCAAACCAGTTTCCCTGTAATGATTGTTGATGTGTTTGATACTAGTGATAGCATATTTCTGAAATCTCCATAGCCAGCTCCAGGCAGTCACTCGCATCCTGACTGCAGCTGAATAGACCGCAGTCCAAGTCAATGCAAGAGTCATCGTTACTGCTGGGTGTGGACGCCGCTGTGGTGACCACTTGTTTGTAGCTGGGGCAGCAGTGATTGGCAGCTCTCTCACAGGAGTCAGGTAGCATGTGGATCATGTCGTAGAACCGGCAGAAGAGACAGTTCAGGACAATTCCTGCATAGTCAACTGGGGGACACACATCCAGTCAAGAAGAACATTCAAAATGTGGTTTGCTTTATTGCTTTATTCAACGCAAATTGATTATTTCTTTTTAAAAAAAAAGGTCTCCCCTCTTCACACATTTACAATGACCTCTTTGAGATGATGTTTGATGAATTGTGATTAAACCATATCTTGGGACATAAATCATCTGTACTGCTATTAGAGAGGCTGCTCTTCACTTATGCCTTGTAACATTTTAAAAGCCTCCTTTCCTTCCTTTACACATGCATAATTTAGGAAATCAAGCCTTGATCCCTCACAGAGAGACGAGCAAGAAAGCTGTTTGGAGACATAATCAATTACCAGAAGTCTCTTCTGTACACTTTGCCAAGAGCATTTCTAAGTTGTGTTGTGGTAGCAGTGAAACAATGTGCGATGTGTCTTCCTGCAGCAGCCTTTGCCAAATGGTGCCCCCATGGGTGCTATGAAGCGTGAGATCATCAAATGACGCTGACCATGAACAGACAGTTACTCACCAAAGACATGCTGTAGAAAAGTCCTTTTGGCTTGTGTTGCCAAGAATTTAGTGAAGGCATACCTCTAACAAAACTGCCTGACCCTCTGATTCTTTGTTCATTTTTATATTTTTAGAGGTTTTAAATCTGAACCTGGATCAAGATGAAAATAGCTGGCAAGTAGGCAATCACTCACATATCCTTTATGGTATTATAAGGACTTTGTCTGAATTAAATTTGAAGTTATTCAGACTTATGACTTCTAAGTTAAAGTTGTATAAATTTGTCACGCTGCTGCAGGATTACTTGTAAGTATACATTATATAAATGTCATTGCAGTTTAAAAATACATTCAAATGTTATATCAGGAGTTATGAGTAGCAAACATAAATAGCCACATGGTGGCTCTATTTGCAAGAAAAATGATCAAACTTTGGTTCAGCTGAAATATGGAAATATGCTAGACATTTATTGAGATCTGCTCACTTCTAACAAGTGAATGGATAAACAAACAGTTGCACTGTATAAGACACAGACATAATCTCACTGGTGATGGTAATGACGCAATAATGTGCGAGCCATGCTACCTGCATGTACTTGTGTCTGACAGCTTTGCTGCAGCAGCACAGCTACTGCCAGCTTCTATCTTTCTGCAGTTGTACATTAAGTTTGCTGGAGAGTTGAAGAAAAAAGTTGTAACCAGAAAGCAATGTGATTGTTGTCTGCCCTTGTGCTGAGAGAAAGAGAGAGAGAAAAATAAAAACAGAGAGCACACTGGAAAAATACTGCCCTTCATTCATGTTTTTTTTGTCTGTGACATATTTTACAAATATAGATACTGGAACTGTTGTGGAAGGTTTCATGTTGCTGGTGCGAGGCCAGTATGACTATCATCAGATCCTTTGGACTGTCTGCTTTTGCTGACAACTGCAGACACCAAATTAAGTGTTGTTGTAGCTGCGTGTGACAGGCACATGAGCCTCACTGCTCAAGTGAGCTGTGTGACTGCTTTAACCTGTTAATACGTGTGCCAAAATTAAAAAGCAAGAGGTTCTGCAACACATATGCACTTCTCACGGAGGCGGTGTCGCCTGGACATTAGACTTTAAGTTAATAACTGTATTGAAGGGACATCTAGGTGATCAATAAACAACAATAGCTAATTCATTGTTTTTTCATTAATCAATTATTAAACAGGGCCTGTTCCCACCCTCTGACCATTTGTCTCATCTTAAAGGAATACAGCACTAAAACAAAGGAAATTCTTGTATGTCATGCCAGTAACTGTCCCTGCTTATTTGTTTTCATGCCTTAAATTAGTAGCGTGTATCTACATGCAACTGCAGTTTAACTTTGTTGACAGCTGGATCTTGTGACTTGGACAACAACAACCCAGTTGCACTGATTGCCTTCCCCATGATTGATACCAAAAACCTGTGGTCACTCATCATGTCTGGCAAACCACAATGCAGCTGGAGACACTGCACAGAAGTAGTGGGTGGACAGATGAGCTGTTGTTCATCAAGAAGTTGTTCCAGCATCTAATTCCTTCTTAAACCACACATTTATAAACATAAATTTCAGTCTGTGTGAATTAATCAAACAAGCTAAAAAAAGAAGTGTTCAATAATGAACTTTAAAAGTTTAGGTAGATGTGTTCATGAACTTTCAGCTGACAGAAGCTGGTTTCCGTGCTCTCAGTTTTGATACTAAGCTAGGCTAACTATGCTCCAACTCTGTATTTAACCCACAGACATGAAACTGACATCAGTATTCTAATATCTTGGACAGAAAGCGAATAAGGGTATTTAATAAAATGCTCCACTACTTCAGTAACATTTTACAATAAATTGACAGTAGTTAATGTGTAATAAGCAATAAGCATAAGCACTGATGCCTAATAAGCATTAACTCACAGTTAATCATTTGTTAACTTGTCTAGTAATCATTTACTAATGGTGCTCATGGGAACTATGGTATTAATTCATACATTAGTTGTTATTAATTAACTGTGATTTAATGCTTATCAAGTATTAACTATTGATAATTAATAGACCTTTATCATAAAGTGTTACCACTATTTCTTTAATTAAAATTAATTACCATTATAAATTACTAACCTTTTATTTATTTAATTTAATAGAAGTGAATAAGAACATAGACTATGGTGTAATCACTTATGCTGCTGCATCTACAGTAGCAAGTCTACTTTGGTGGCCATTTTTGCATTAGTGTTTCTCTTTTTGCTGTAGTTTCAGTTTCTAAATTATTCACACATTTTCATAATTGATTATATGAACTGTATTTAAGCATTCTCACAGCATGGTGAGGCATAAAGCTTGCAATTTGTCAAATTTTTTATTCTGTCTGTGGTCTGTGGCATTATTATTCTGCATATTAATCATCGTTTATTTCATCAGTAGAAAAGCCATGATGGAAAAGTTAATTTCATAACAGTTTTACTGAGAACTCAACACAACATTTTTTTTTTCCTTCAATGCTCTCACTGTGTGTTTATCTAGAGGCTTTTGGCAACAGACCACAGTCATCAGATGGGTGTAGTGCAGGTGTCACTAACCTCCCATGTTGCTCTCCTGAGAAGAAGACAGAGAGTCTGTGCTGGAGGATGCTGCAGAGGAAGATTTCCTCAGGTACATTTTTAAAGAGAACAGAGGGGAAGAAGAGCTGTCACACTCTCTTGGTCGCTGAGCATTTGTGTCTCTACTGGTCTCCCCAGGCTCGGTTTCTGCAGGATCACCAAGTCTCCAGTCGCTGACTTGAGCTCCAGATTGTATCCTTTCTGTCCAGGAGATGAAATGTTAAATAAAGAAATATATGCAGCAACGGGTTACACAAAGTATTTGTGAATTTTGACTTTACTGAGTATTTAAAGATCACAACCAGCATGTTAGCTCAAGAGCACCAAGGCCTTAATGCTGACACACAAAGGACACTGGTTTAACTGATCAGATTTGATGATATTTTGTATATCAGATATTTTTGATATTTCTAAAGCTGCTGATATGACACAAAACAGCACAATGCAGTACAATACAAATGCAAGGGCACACAATTCAAATCAAGACAACAGGACAGGATGTGATACGACATGACAAATCAATACTAGAGGATATGATGTGATACAACAATAGGACATGATACAGTACAATATGACAAATCAACAACACAAATCAATAGAAATAACATGACACAACACAAATCAATAAAATATGACATGAAACAAAGCAATCCAATGCAACTTTATCAGGAATGTAGTGCTGTTTCTTAAAGTCTTAAAGCACACCTACATATGATGCGTGCAAGCATGCATTCACACTAGTGATGAGCAGTTCGCAATTACAACAGTGGACACTGTGGTTAATCAGTGAAACAGACAGGCCATGTCATACAAATTAATAATATAATTAATAGTAGATGGGTTTTGAGTGGGAAATAGTCTGCATCTCCCCAGTAAGCGAGACACTGTGTGTACATTTACGCACGTGGCACAGCAGTGCACCTTAATTCTGTTTCTACTGAGCTTCCTCTGTCCTGTCATGTTACAACAAGTTCAATTCATTACAGTTTCGAGTTTTGCTGCTCATACACCCCACAATATTTGCTGCAGTGACATTACTGCATGCACGGAAATGAAATTGAAAGCAGCCTCTCTAATCATTAATAAATCACTCATACATCAACACACAATAAAGAAATCACCTGGAAAGCTTGCACCGCTCAACATCTTTTAAAAGGTATTACAGTCTACAGAGCCTGGTAGATTTTCAGGTTTCTGCATTGGAGACAATAATACATTCATGTGGATGATTGATGTGTACATGCAGATTTGATTGAATCTGCATGTACCACCTGCACATCAATAACACGCACACTTAAATTGTGGCTCATTTCAGGTCATGTAACCACTGTTCCTACACTGGCAAATTTACACACAATAGACAACTATAACTGACCACATGTTCAAATGTTGGGCTGACTTTAAGAATAGTTTCATCATGCTGAGAAAATTATGCAGCAGTTAGTCTATATGAGTGTTCACTCTCCCCTCTCTGTTTTTGTCTCTCTAAATTTTTTTTTCATAAATATATGTAAGAACTGGAAAAAGACTCCTCTCACTGCCAAAACTATGCTGTGTCTGACAGGGGCCGAGCAATTTAGTGATGATTCAATATTAAAGCACTTAGAAACAAATTACATTAACTGTGAATATTTTGTTTCCTCACTTGGAGAGAAAATAAGTGTTGTGCCGGTGCACAGTACACTTCTCATGGACGTGACCCTATATGAAACCACACAAATCAATACTACACAATGTAAGATGACACAACACAAATCGATTATGAAAGGAAATGAGACAATACAAGACAAAATAACAGGACACAAATCAATAAAATAGAACATAACAGAATACAATATGACTCAATACAAATCAAAACAGTATGAAATTAAACAACACAAACTGATATAACAGAAGATAATACAACACAATAAAAACATTATAATAGAACATGACTTAGTATGACAGAAAACAACCTCAACATAAGATGTGTGATAAACATCACATGACTAATGTCCCTCTGTTGGTCAGATATATTGGCATCAAGTAGTTGTGGATACTCAGTCAGGCAGGTTCATTATTTGGAAATTATCGATTGATGCAAACTTGACAACTGTCCATTATCTCCTGATGTTTGAGAGCAGCTTTTATTTCTTGTGGAGGCTTGGAGACACAGATCAGTGGAGCTTATGAAGCTTAAATATGTGGATAGCACTTCATTAGTGCTACTCCTCTAGCTTCTGAAACAGCTGATGAAAAGTGACCATACAAACACCATGACAATGTTTCAAACCCGCTGCTTTCACACTGTAAAATGTACATTCTGTGTTCTGAGGACATTTCCAGAAACCCAGACAACATAATGTTGAAGCAGGCTGGGGAATTTGTAGAGCGCAGGAGTAGATCTGTTTGTTAACATCTGATTTAAATAGATATTAATGAATTATTGCTCTGGCTGCAGACTGTTTACTTTTTCACCACCTATTCGAAATGAATTATTCACCATTCCTTTCTCTGTTTTATTTAACATTTAATGCCGAATGATTTATTCACACTCTGGACACAGTTTTGAAAGTCGAATAAACTGTATTTGTTGTCTTACCTAATATGTTGAAAGAGAGATACAAATGGATGTTGCTCAGGGCTGTATTGGCCAATTTTAAGATTTTATTAGCTGTTTTTTCTTTTAATACCTATGAAAACAAAGTTTACAGAACACAAAGTTCAAAATAGTCTCTGCTATTATCACCTTTTGTTTTGGCATCTTCCTTTTATCTTTCATTAGGATTGTCTGTGTTTTGTATCTGTCATTTCTCAGTGATTGAATGAGAAGTGAAGAAGGCAAAGGCAGGGATTTGTATTTGAAGTACAACAAGTTAAAACGAACTCTCAAATCAGTGCCGTCTGGGCGCATGTTTGAGCTGAGAAGCAGCGTGATGCTCCCGGGTTATCTAATGAATTAAGTAAGAAGTAAAGCTGGTCCATGCCCATGACCATTAGCTGATAGAGAAATAAGGCCTGCAGGCATGCTATGCATTTTTCAGGTTTTGTTCCAGTGTTTCAGTGAGCCACGCTCACTCATTAGGCACCTCAGAGCAGTGGATCTGACGATAATTTCACTTCATGTTTTAAATCAAAATGCAAACTCGAATTTGCAGCACATCAGAACTGCAGAACAGAAAACATCTACACAATTTAAAGAGTATGTAAGCAAGTGGCTGACAAATTACATTTGTTTCATTGCTGCAAAATGTGAGTTGTTGAGGAAATTGTTTTTGAAACTATGTAGCTTTCTTTAATTTCTCAAGTTAACTATGTAGCAAAATATAGTAGTAAGTTAGCTGTGAAATTGATAGGAACAGGAAGGATGACACTGTAAAAACAGTGTAGTCAGTGTTGTCATTAAAGTCTTTACTTCTAAACACATTATACATGTTAGAAAATATTGCTGAAAATGTTTGTATGTAGCACTGAATTGTGGAGTTATAACTGAACTGTGTGAGCTCACATCAGTTCCAATAACCCAACACAGAGGGAAAAAAAATACCGTCCTCTGGCTCTGGTGGCTCAAACATGTCTGGACATGTCCAACAAAGCGTCCATGTTTCAGGTTGTTTTCAGGTCGTAGGGGTGTTTGACACTGAGACACTGGAGTGGACACGCGCTCAGATGTTTCAGAGCAGAGAAAACTGCTAATTTTTTCATGACTTTGAGGCCTAATTTTATATACTGGGTGGTTAATAACATGTCTGTGATGCGACAAACTCAGAACACACATTCGTTGGTGCTTTACATGACCTTTAACTTTAAAAAACTTGGCATCCAGGCTGCCTTATACTATACTAAGTTGGTTTTCAATTTGAAAAGACAAGTATTATTTCATTTGTGCATAAGAAAACATGTTCAATAAGTTTAGGATATGAAGTTGAATCAACAACTCTTCAGTCACACTGATGAATATTTATAGTGTGTAACATTTACTATAAGTATATTTTTTACTATACATTAGTATGTATTAATTTTTAATTGGTGAATCTAGTACTAACCTTTATCGTGGTTCACAGTGTTTTCATTGCAGTGGAAACAAGCAACCATGACTTATCTTAGAGTCTATTAGAGACACACAGCAAGTTTGCATTATATATGTTTTCTTCAAATGACAAAAAAGAAGGGTCTCATAGTCAAACTATGCATGCTGGGAAGTCTGCTAATATACCCCCACAATAAATGCACATTAAACTGCTGGACCCCCAGTTTAAGGAGCCCCCTCTGAGTATTTTTTGTTTGTTTGTTTGTTTGAAGATAATTCAAAGTCAACCAATCATCAGTCTAGAATCACTATCAATTACAGTCAATCAAAATGGCCAACTCTGTTTTTTTCCTTGTTTTTCCAATTTCCCAAAAATGTGATCAAAGTTAAAATATTCTACTCTTTTCTTTTGTTGGGGACCCCCTACAAGCAACTCAAGGACCCCTGTTGGTCCTCAAACCCCAGTTTGAAAACCAGTGCTTTACAGTACAGTACAGTACATTCATTCAACTTCAATTTCAAGTCAAAAGTTAGAAGAACTTATGCTTATAAGTTCTGTAAAGTTCTGATATAAATACTAGAAATCTTAAGCTTAAGAAACTAAATAAAAGTTGGATATTTCTGTTAAATTAATGAAAAACGATTAATTCCACTAAACTCCTGTATAATTTTTACAGTGTGTACATGATCAACAGAAATTTACAAGAAACACGGTGACTCAAGAGTGACTTTTTTCCACAGACCTGAGTCACATTAACTTACCTCCTCTCGCCCACGTATCGCTCTCCACAGCAGTGTTTACTCTCCCTTTGTCTTTCACATCAGCTCTCACAGTCATTTCATCTGCCATCTGGTCCATTGCATCACAAATAAAAAATGCTCTTCGTATGACAAACCTGATTACCTCAAGCCAAAAATATGAGGCTGAGGCCAATGTGAGTTAATGTCTGATACAGTGTTACCACAGCCCGGTGTCTTCATACACTCTGGATTAGGTTCTCGTGCAGCGGGGCAGAGTCTTCTTGTCCTAGCTGTGGAGGCAGCTGTTTACCTCGGCAAAGCAGAGAGCATCCAGGAGAAATTATCCTTTACATTGCACAGGGTCCATTTGGCCTGCTGCCTGCTGTACTGTAAGCCTCTCCAATGTTCCAATGACGTTGGCAAAAATACTGGAGATCCGCTCCTATTAAAACATCACCGGGACAAAGTCAGCAATGTTTTATTAGTTTGAGTTCTCTATGAAGTGATAATGAAGCCAAAGGCAAATGTAGAGCATCACATAATAAAGGGAAATATCACATTAAAACTGTAATTCCCTATACAAATGCATTATTAAGCTATCAGGGCGCACTATAAAGAGATTTTGTGATGGTATACTAATATGATTTTGCAGACTATATTAAAAATATTTGGCAGATACTGATTGTTGTAAAGAAACGACAACACAGCACACATTTAGATACACACTCACTCATGCACACCCTACACTCTTAGAATAAAGGTTCTAGTCAGAACTATAAAGGATTCTTTAGGAGAACATTTTTGGTTCCACTTAGAAGTTCTACCTTCCACCAGAACCAACTATGAGAGGTTCTATAATGTAATGGTTCCACTCAGAACCCTCTATGATGGTTCTATCCAAAATCTTCCCACCTCCTAATGGTGGTATAAGTTTTTATATTTCAATGGCTTTATCTAGAACACACCCACCAAAAATCCTTTCATATTCCAAGAGGATCAAGGTTATTTAGAACCCACCCAAGGAGGGTTCTATTGCAAACCCTTATATTCTAATGGTTTTATCTTAAACCCGGCCATGATGTGGTACCGCAAACCTGTTTATATTCCTATGGTTTTATTTAGAACCACCCAGGGGCGTTTACCGCATGCCCTTTTATATTCCAGTGGTTCTTTCTAGAACCCCCACATGGCATGGTACGAACTGTTTTATATTCATATGCTTTTATTTAGAAACTACCCAGGGGGTTCTACTGAGAAACCTTTTATATTCCAAGGGTTTTATGAAGAACCTACCCAGGTGGTTCTACTGCAAACCCATTCATATTCCAAGGGTATTATCTAGAACCCACCTAGAATGTTCAACCACAACCCAAGGGGTTCTACCAAGAACTCTTTCATATTCCAAGGGTTTTATCTTGAACTCACCCAGGAGGTTCTATCGAGAACCATCTTCTTCATTTCAGCAATCCTTGAAGAACTCTTGGTCTTACGAAGAACCCTTTTTTCTGTGTAGAACCCCAGCCCTTCAGGAGGAACCCTTATTAGTAAGAGTGTACATCTCACTCACTCTTTCAAGGCTGTGATTGTGCTGAACATATGCATGAGGCAGCCAGTGCCAGTTTGTTTGTTGGGGCGAAACACGCAGTGAAACATGAATAGCGAGCTGCATTCAAATTTCTCCGAATACAAGCCAACCAATTTACTCTAATTAGGCTCAACACTAGAGTTGCATTTTAATAGACGCCCCGCTGTGTTTGCATATGTTTAGAGAACAAGAGCCATGCTAATTGAAAAATTAAGATGTGAGAGTATTTGTCTACTGAGCTCCCACTATGCTGCACTCAGTGTAAATATAACTCCTGAAGAGAACTTCCACAGAGTTTCTAGTGCTTTTTCTCTTCCCCCTCCTCCTTATCCTCCCATTTTCTTTGTGTTGTGTTGGTGATACAGTTTGATATCGAAAATCAAGATTGTGTTCTTGTGTTCTCCAAAAGGCCTCTAGTGATGATGTGACAACACCATATCTCCACTCTGTGATCTTGTTTCTCTCTGATACAGCAGTTTTCTTTTTTTTTTTATTGGTCAGCGTCAATCATGCCGTCTGAGAGGTTCAGCTGGTTGGGCGGTTAATTTGGCTCCTGCGTCTGCAGAAAAGTCACAGTGGCTGACACGCCAGCCCATTAGAGCAATCCCTAATGTAGAGGGAAGTGACAGCCTGAGATCAAGTTCAGGTACAAATTACACCACATCCAAGTGAGAGCTCTCTGACACAATCCCCTCCATTATTTACAGTTGTAAACAGCCACTCAGCTATACAGCTGAGCTACACACACATATACACTCTTAGAAATAAGGGTTCCAAAAGGGTTCCTCTTGAGGGGCTTCGGTTCTGCCCAAACTATTCGCTTTTGAAGAGCCTTTTTTTTATTTGAAGAAATAGTTTGTCAAGGGTACTTGGCAAGACTAAGGGTTCCTTTAAGAACCCTGGTCATCCAAAGAACCCTTTTGGAAGAAAGAGGTCTTCTAGTGATGATGTGACAACAACATACCAAATCCCTGGAGAAGTCTTAAGTCAAGGGTTCTTTGTATCATAATATAAAAGGGTTCTCAATAGATCTCCCTGTGTGGTTTCCAGATAAAACCTGTGGAATATAATAAGGTTCTCTGCAAAACCCCCGTTGTGTGTTCTAGATAAAACCCTTGGAATTGAAAAAGGTTTTTGGTAGAAAACCTTGGGTGGCTTCTTGTTGGTCTGTAGAACCTCTTGTAAGAGATTCTGAGTAAAACCTCTCAGAGATGGTTCTAGCTATAACCCTTTATGTTGGGTCCCAGGTAGAATTACCTGAGAGGGTTCCAACAGGAACCAAAACAGGATCTCCAATTGACTAAGATGATGGACGCTTAGTGGTTCTAGTTAGCATCTTTATTTCTAAGAGTGCACACATCCACCCTTGCTTCTCATCACAGCTTCAGTCTTGCTGTGTTTACTGTACGTGCTGTTTGTGGCTCAGGGGTGAACCTGTTACTTTAACTTCTTCATCTTAATTTTCCATCACAGGAATTTCCCTGTTGTTGGGGTTTTTCTTTATGTTGTTGAGTGGACAGACCATGATTATTAAGCGATGATAATTTGGTTATTAATTACACAAAGGCTTTCTCCGTTAGCAGAAGTGGGTCATGATATTTTGAATTCTTTGCATGCATATGCATAGTCAGTTTTCTGTCTGTGTTTTGATTCTGCTCATGTACTACCAAAGTCAGGAGGTGAACTACAGTGTTGTGTTTGAAAATGGAGAGCAGCACAGTTACAAGTTGTAGTAGAACTACTTTTTGGTGGACAACAGCAAAAAAGGTTTTAATGTAGATAAAACCATAAGTAATATAGCTTGCATTAAAATCATTTCCACACCCACATGAAAAACAATACAATAAAATCCCCTAATCTACGCAATGCCTTAATCTTGCACAGGATTAAGTGAGTAACACCATCAAGTTATTGTGATGGTACACTGAATTGTAATAGGGAGAATGATACCTCAAGTTCAAATTACTTGAACTTTGACCTTGTTTGCCGCTGACCTTTTTAAAGCCCAATCAATGAGGTGCATATGTGACGATGTAGCCAGAAGTGACCACAGACGTATGGATGTGACACAAGCAAATGAGAGAGAGAGTGACGGTCAAATATTGAAGGGAACCCCAGACCTGAGAAAGATATTGTGAGAGTGATCACTTTAACGTTTGTACAACATGCACAATGAAGAAACAACACATACAAATCTTGTGAGTTTTGCAGTTCAACGGTTCCTTGATTTGCTAGACACGACCAAGAGTGGTGGAAGAAAAGCATTTCAAAGTTCACCAAACTCTATAACAGCATAAATTCATACCATGATCTCGCTAGTAAAAGCAATGCATGGCAGAATGTCAGCAGTCAGATCGCGCTACAAGATTTGTGAATCATGTAGTTTATGAACATAGCTAAATCCAATGCTAAAATTAGTTTAGCTGTTTGTATACCAGCCAGACATGATATGTAGCACTGTGCTTTGCCTCTCTGTGCTCTACCACTTGCCAGAGCTGAGCGAGTGGGCAACAGACTTCACCAGGCTCGGTAGCCTCTATGGACATCATGGCAAAGACAAGAGGACCAGTGAGGACACTGAAACTAAGAAGTGAAAAACAGAGCGACTGAGCAAGAGGCAAGAGACTGGCTTTTAGTCACTGGTGAAAGCTTTGTCAAATAAAACACTGCCAGACAAATGCCAAGCTGGCCTTCTTGTTGGACTAGTCAGTAATATTAGCTGGCTTGCTCTGTCTTGAACTGTTGCATTTGCTTGATGATTGGCTGTGTTAGCACAGTTGTTAACTCTGTACTCTGTTAACTGTATTTAACATTTTTTGTAAAAGGAGCAACTTTAATGATAAAGAATACTTACTGTTTTTGAGTTGCCAAAAGGAGAATGAAAGCAACATTACACTGTAACATGTTTTCAATTATAGTTTTTAACAACATGTAACACACTACAGCTGACTCACAGTAATACTGTATTAATATTGTCTCATTCTCATGAAATTGGTATATTACAGTGTATGCAGCATTTACATAATTTGCGCCTCCTGAGATACATCAGCTGACTATTTGTATTTTTACATGACATTTTACAGTAAATGAGGCATGAAGGCACAATCCAACAAAGTGAAGGTCTTACATAAAATATTTTTCCTCTAATTCTGGCTTGTCCGGATCACCTTGGAAGTACAATGTAAGATTTAGTCCATGCATGTGTGTGGTCTTGGCAGGTGTTTCATGGAACTAAATGGAAATTGTGACTTTTTTTCCCCCCTGGTTTTAGTAAAATGTCTTAGTTTGTTGAACATGCTGCTGGTGCAGAGGTCCCTTTTGCCCCTTAATGAGTTCCACAGAGAATAAGTGTCATAGTTGGCCCTGGTGATGAGAGCAGACTCCCATGTCACCTTGAGGCCGGCTAAGACAAAGGGAAGACGACACTTGATGTCATATTCACTCTCTCCTTTTTCACATGGTTAACCCTGGTGGGCTGAGTTTATTTTTACAGGCAGATGTCATTGTGCTCAGAGTGCAAACCCAAAATGTGAGGGATAAGAAAATAAATATTTGGAGTATTAAATATATGTTAAAGGAGCAATAAGTAACAATTGCACTCCTCCCCAGACTCAAGGAAGCTCAGGCAGGCCGCAGGAACACTGCAGCAGTGCAGCATGAGTACAACATTATAATTTAACAATAACAAGGGACAGTGAGTCAGCATTAATTTGAACTCTAATTATTGTGAAATGGGCAAACTAAAACAGTTATTCCAGTCCAGATTGGAAATTTTAAAGGACACCGCAGCTGCAAAGTTGTTGCCAGAGTAGGAAGTATTTTAATTTAGCATGTTTCCTTAATTTCTGATGACATATGGTCATTCTCTAATTGATTACATATAATATATATAACATATACAACATATCTATTATACTATAACATGGTTGGAATCAGGTTTGCTCATCCTTTAAATAAAATTACTTAATAATCAATCTCACAGTCCCCTGGCTATTGTGCGTTTTGACCTCTGTGGACATGGGCCAATTTTTCAGATACCTGAGTGAAGACCTCCTCTTTCTTGCACAAAATCACTGTTTACAATCCAGTTAGCAGCTTCAGACATGAGAATGATGACAGACTACAATTCAGCTAATCTCTTTAAATAGATGTCTGCATATGAGTGCAAATAAAACTTTAAAAATCTAATAAACTAAATCATAGTGAGACAGTAGCTGATGGGTTCATAAATTGCATTTCAGCTAATGTGTTCTGCCTCTTTTACTGAACACACAGACTGTTAACATGCAACCAATGCCTGCTCATATGTGATTGGTCAGTACTGCATTCATATGCAAATAGCTTTTTATAGAAAGTGCTTTTTAATAATCACTTAATAAGAACATTTTAATCATAACCCTTTGGAAAATCTAGAAAACAATGATGGACAATATTACTTTTTTTTGCATGTATTGACAAACAATACATCAGAAACTAAAATGTGGCAACAGTCAGTTGGTTTAGTTTAGATTATCGGTGGTCTAAATTTGTTATTTAAAAATGGCAATGGGCAACGATACCCTTAACATTTCCAGGGGTTCTTTGTGTTGATTCAAACACAGGCTTTTACCATCTATTTTCACATCAGGTTTCTGGTAAACTTTAGTGCAAAAGAGACGGGAACACTTGCCTCCAATAGCTATTTCCTTACAGGATTAGGCGATAATCCTGAAAAATCACCTCTGAGAAACTGAGCTGCGCTTGAGAGGGGATGAAATATGAAATCAAAGAATCCCTCTCTGATGGACCGACTGCTCCACTCTTGGTGAGAGTATACATTTCAGCAGTTATTCATGGTCTTCATTAACTACCACAGAGTTTACTGTGGAGCAGTTTGTTCTGATCCACTTAAGGTGCCGTACCTTAAAGCAGAGCTCACCTCGTGCTCTGGGGAGTGTTTCTGCTCAGCCCATTAAGAACACAATAATTCATTTTCGAGATCATTTTGCTCTAATTGAACACGCCTGTTATATTCAATTTTTTCAACATCTTTAAGGACACCTGCCTACCTTTATGACAGCCTAGCAAGGGGGGGGAAAGAAACTCCTGCTGCTTGTCACAAAGGGAAGAAATCACAAATTCCAAATTAAGATTGCAGATAAATGACCTTACAAAGCAAAGGAAATCAAAGAAGTATGGGAACGGGGTAAATTGGATTCTTTGGCGTCTAACAGTATATGACTTAAACCAACTGGGGATTCTCTCCACAGTGGAGGAAGTGAGAGTTTCCTGAGGCAACAGTCCCACCTGGGACCCCCTGATGATCCATGGGGTGTTCGTAAAAAGCCTTGAAGTTATTCAACCCACTAAAAGGCTAAATAGATTTTTTTTCTATTAACATTTAGGCTGTATTGCTCTGATTTCTGAGCTTCTATACTGGTTTCAGGCAATCTATTTCATTTTACTCAGTCAATATTCTGTATTTAATTTGCATAGCTGAAAGGTTCGTTAAGGTCTCATTGTATCATCACACCAACAATGATCAAACAATGGTAAACCTGAAAAGTGTTTGTTCAAATCGTCTGATTAGTTAGCTTTGTTACATTTATGACTTAGAACATTCAATATCCTTGATTTTAAGAATTTATCTTGAGAACAGTATTGTGGCTATAAACATTATACAGTAACTGTATAACTCCTCATAGGGCTAAGTATCATTTCAAATGTTTTTATTGGCCCAGTGGCTCTATGATACTGGATTTCTTTTTTTTTTTTTCTAGAAAATGCTTTATAATTAACAAAAGAAGGCCTCAAGTCTTAAATGCCACCTGAACACAAAAACAATACAATATTTTTGCCAAAATAAAATATTCTAAAACTGGCAAACGAAATTAAAAAATAGCTGACTAACTAAATAAAATTATTTTTTTTTAAATCAGGAACTAATCTGATTGAACATTAGATGTCAGCATTCAGTATTTCACAGTCTTTGGTTCTCAATGCTACAGACGCATTTGGGGAAAACAAATATAAAGGATAAAGGTTTAAAATTAAGCAAGTGAAAAACACAAAGCTGGTTTGACCAATGTGTTAGCAATCTGTTGCCTGATAGATCCTACAGACGAAGAGCAACATTATCCAGGTACACTGGAGCTATTTCATTTGGAGAAGTGTTGTAAACAGGTAAAATTAAGGTATTTTTCTGCCATATTAGTCTTTAGTTAATTTTTAATTTTAAAAAAGTGATCCATGGCCAAAAATGTATTGTATCACCCAATTAATATAGGTTTAAAGCAGTTTTTATTTGGATCAGTCATAATACGCACCTGATTTTGTGTCCATGGAAATTGCAAAGGTATGTCTTTTGTGAAACTTAAACATTTCTCTGACCTTTCCCACTCCACCTTTTCATTTTTTCTGTCCTTTATCCATTTCATTTATTTATTTTTTTTGACTTGACTGTACTTCCTGATTTGATTTTATTTGATTATTTCCCTCTTGACCTCTGACATGAATGGATGAATCCACTTGAAGGGGTTGGGGGAGATGACGGTGTCACTTCCTGAACCTACTTTACAGTATAGTTAGACATATCACCCGCACCCCTATTCCAGCATCTATGACCGTATCATTTATAGTTTGGATTGTGTTTCTTGAAACCTGCCAAATCTAAGTCCAATATTCACTCTTATTTTATCTCTAACTAGCTTCTTGGGTTAGGGTTAGGATATATCCACCTCTTTGGCTGCTAAATTCTCCACCAGCTAGCTTTTTATGGGTTTGTTGTTACAAATAACCAAAATATCTTCCAACAATTAGATTTTGAAATGTGGAGAGTTTCAGCTATTGTTAAGTTGGCTATACACACACCCTTTGTACCAAGTTGTAGGTTCTGTTTGGTGACAGATGGGTTGAAATTGTAAGGAGTCTGTGCAGATTGACAAACACAGGCTAGAAAACTTCTGGATCCATGTATGATGATAATTTATGATAAGAAGCAAATTATGGGGAATTATGGGAGTTTCCCAGGAGAAACAACAAAATGGGTGTGCACTGGGAGATGATTTTGAAATATGGAGGAAAAAAAAGGGCAAGCCAGTGAGAGAAATGGTATAAACTGGAGTGTTGGCAGGTCTGTACCACTTTCATAGTACACATAATAATTTGATCTGTTGTTAATATGAAAATATTGATTAGTGTAGCATCAGCAAGGAGCCAATTACAGATTTACTTTAAATGCTGCTATAATTTTGTAATAGAAATTTGTTAGTTTCCAAAAGTATTACATTCAAGATGATGCATCCTAAATACTGAGTTTTAAGTACTAAGTGATACAAGAAAAATAAGTGGCATAAATAATAATAAACCTGAGCTTTACTTTTATACTGAAATTAAAGAAAAGCCTCCATGAGTACAGCATTCGTACAAAATGAACAGTCCTTGCAGCTTCACACAGACATCATGAGAAATACCCATTATTACAGACCAATTTGCTCCTTGAGATAATCAATGTTGGCACTGACTCAAGCTCTGCTCCACAGGCTAAATGCTTGAATTGATCATTGATGCTTTCTCACCAATAAGCAGTTTAAAATGACTAATTGGGTGGGGCTAAGAGTAGCCCGGGCTTTTGCTATTAGTGTAATGATGATATGACATCAGACGTTTTCTGTATAAAGCATTGTCTTGTTGTTATTGGGCAAGACAGATTATGATTGGGTTTAGTCAGTGCACATTATGAGATGCTCCTTAAGTAGCATTCATAAAGCAAAGCTCCTTGCTGTGTCAGAGTGATAATAAGGGTAGTGATTCATATATACTTTAGGAGTCAAGGGGAGCACCGTGTTAGACCTGTATTTTCTTTTATTTGTCCTTGCTGTTGGGGGATCATGGATCTTCTACTTCCTTTGTCCCCACATACATCAGACGCAGAGCTCTGTCTGGCGAGTCATTGATATGCCGGCTCTGTTTTTACACATTGTCATTTTATCTTTCTCATTACTGTCATTACTACAGACTCAGATACATCTCATTACAAGGGTAATTGGGACAAACATAAAATCCATGCCCCCTCCCTTTAAGTTGGATATCTTTCAAATACTCAAAGTAGATAACCGCCGTGTTAGGTCCACAACAGCTGTTAATATTTCATGATAATAACGCTTTATTCCCACTGATATCTTTCTGACTTTGTGTTTCTTTTGATGGCATGTTAAAATGGAAAATTAAAACGAGTTCAAATGGGTCTACTTTATCTGAACGTTGTCTCGTGGATGTGCACCTGGCAGCTAAACTACACACAAATGAACTCTTAGAAATAAAGGTGCTAATTAGAACCAGAAAGGGTTCTTTCTTCTCTGTCCTCATACCCTTTTTGGTTTCTGGTAGAACCTTTTCTAAAGGTTTTCTAAAGTGCACACACACTATATTTTGAACTGTTCCAAGCTTTTCCATGAAAAACAAATGAGAAAGGAACCCAAAAAGTTTATTTCCCACTCAAAACTTGAAACACGGGCTAATAAGTAAGATAGAAGCAAGGACCCAACTTAACCATTCTCTGTTGTAATGGTTCCACCCAGAACCCCCTCTTAGGCCTTTTACACCAACTTGGAACCAGCATCACTGAGCATTTCCAACAACAACAACAACAACAAAAAGGCTCAGAACCCAAAAAGTTTGGTTCGTGCTCAAAACATGCTAGATATCACCAAGGTTTCAAGATTCTTGAAAAGAACCAGTTGAAGAACCAGAGCTAATTTGGTGGAAAGGGACCTTCTTGAGGTTCTACAGATAACCTTTATATATTATGGTACAAAGAATCCTTGACAAACCTTTAACAAACCAGTTCTTCAAGTGAAAAGCGTTCTTAATAGAATCCTTGACGAACCCTTTCTTCACAAAAAGGTTCTGGGTAGGACCACAACCCTTCAGAAAAAAAAAAATTGGAACCCTTATTTCTAAGAGTGTACTGTGTAAAGTGAATGCACGTGGACCCCTGCTAGCAGACACACACTGGAACATCCGAGCACACTCACACACACATGCACGCTTTCATGTCGAGTTGGCTCCAACTCCTGATGTAATTTTATTTTTAGCCGTCCCTCTTTTCTGTCGGAGCCCCCATGAAGTCTTTCACATCTACAACTTAGTTCCTCAGCCAAATATTGACTTTGGGATCTGATTATTAAGCAATTTCCACAAAACTTCAAATTACTATCTGAACAATTATTTTAAAGAGACGTTACAAGACCCAGTAGACCCCCAAGGTCTTGAAACTGATTATGCAAAAAGATAATTGCTATGAAGATTTAAAAAAGAATGAAATTGGTTTGACAAACCTATAAGTTGTTAACTACTGCTCAGTGCAAAAGAATACATTTGCTGACAAGGCCACAAAGAACCGGAGCAGGGGAGGCTTTTCCCGTGTGCTCAGGTGGGCGGGAGGTATCGCTCTCTTTATTATCGCGGCTAATGGCGTTCCAGATCTGTCCTCAATTATACAGGATGAGATGAACTATTAATTAATAATTCTTCTGATAGATAAATTGTGCCGCGTTCAGCAGATGTGCACTTCTTAGAGATGAGAGGAGGCACAGATGGAGGCTATTGACCAACAGTGGCCCCCGTTCTGTGTCTGCATTTATAGATGTGTGAGCTTTATCTCAGCTTGACACGCTGTTATGTTCCCCGTCCCTCTGTCCTGCTACTTTAACTGCCCATGTACCGTCAGCAGCCGTCCATGTTTTCCTGATTTACTGTGTGTAAAGCCAATGTTGCATAATTTGTGTTTTAAGAAAAGATATTAATCCTTCTTCACATTGCGGAAAATGGTTATTTTTTTCCCCTCGCAGGTTAAACGTACACTGTCTGAAAAATGACACATCCTCAAAGTACTTTTGAGCAAAGGCTGAGTTGTATAATTTTCCCATAAGCTCGGAGTGTTTAAGTGTAGAAAGGAGGAATTATATGGCTATGAATGGCTTCCTTAATAGTGATATCACTTCCGAGAACAAAAGAAGGTGGCTCCGCAATGAGCTGGGGAGTGCGGACGCCGCGGCTCGATTGGCCATTTCCAGGGCTTCCATTAGGGTCATGCACTGCGCCACCGTGCCGGAGAGTGCATGAGTGACAACACGGCCAAGACGGATGGAGCACTCTCCCACAAACCTCGTTAAGACTGAAATCACCGAAAAAATAATAGTTATTAAATTAATTGCAGTCATAATCTCGTAAAATATGTGTCAAAAAATTATATGCGGTTCGATTAACACATAACATGGGTGTCAAATCTGTAATAAAACCCTGATCAATAAAACAATAACCATGTTGTTAAAAGCAGTCATTGAGAGGTGTTGCTGGCAGTGGGCTCCAGGGGTGAGCAACCCTTTTAATATAAACGGATTTCATCTTTCCACCGTGTCACCTAAATCACCTCAATGTTTGTGTATACAATTAAAATAAGATAATAAATTGCGGCAATGGATGGATTACGAACGCTCCCTCCGACCCCATACATCAGGCTTTGTCAGCGGCCCAGAAAATGCATGTCTAACAATCTGTTGATTACAATGTGGTGCGAGCAGAGGCCCCTGCCGAGGGAGGGTGATGACTGTTGCAGGATACATTATTTTAACATATTGTTATGTTTAAATCGATAAGTTTTAAACGAGCGCTAACGACTGCTATTAATTAAACTTTCAGAATCTTTTATTAGAAAAGTTACCACTTGTGCGCTTGATTTAATGAATGGTTTATTATTTCATTTTGTTGGCCCTGACCATTATGCCCAAACGACTGGTCTTTTATCTTGAAAAGAAATGAGGCGAGGCATAGTTTATTTGCAGTGCAGAGACGATGATAACGCGTCACTTGAAGGGCATATTTGTTTTAAAGCCTTAGAGGAGTAACTGTGAGTAGCTCTTGATACAATTTTCCTGCCTCTAAACCATATTGAAATAATTTTCCTTCCTCCCCCCTCTTCTTTCTATGCTATTTGGCCCTTGAGATATTATTATTTTTTATCAGTGTGTTTATATAAAATCACTTGAGTGGGGATGTCAATTTGGAAATGAAATTGTCTGTGCAAGGGAATCACTCAGATTGGAAATTAATGGTATTGCAATTAAAACTTGGGAGTTACAGTATTTGGTAACAATTATGATAATGACTCTAGCTGGAGGTGTGAATTTCACAAGTGGAGTGAGGTGGAGGGGGGCTGCGGAGGCTGTTAACACGAGCTGGAAAGCTAGCAGGAGCAAACCTCCTTCCTCCCAGTGTAAAAATATGTTTCCACCACCATGTTTCTTCTAATAGAGCGATGCCACTGAGAAAATATCTTGACTTCTCCTCGGTAGAATGTGTGTTATTCCATTACCGAGCACAGATAAACTGCCTTTTGTGATATTGCTGCAGGAAGCTCTTTGCTCTCAAGCTGCCATTGACGGAACGTGTCCTACATTGTGCTGTAGTAATAGAGTGGTTTATCAGCTCGTGTTGAGAGTAGCTATAGGCTAAGTATGGTTGAGAGTCACAATTACCAACAGACACAACATGCTGTTTGTCTGCTCATGATTAATGCGCTGGATCAATGTGGGCCGCCGCAAAGAAGCAGGGTGATGGAAGATTCCTCTGAGATATTTTTTTCTTCTCCGTGTTTTCTTTTTTTTTTCCCCTCACACACACTGCTATCAGCCAAATTGGATGATCAGTGGGGGAATTCTCCCACTCTCTGGGGTGTTCGCTGTGGTTTGTAGATTTTGCCTTCAGGTTTGAAATTCACTCAAACTGCAGAAGTCCTTTATCCAGAGACTGGCTTTTTTCAATTGAGCATTAAGCAAGGGTCCAGATGGGGGGAAGTAGTCGCCTTTTTTTAGAAACAGTGTTTACTCTGCTACTTGCAATCCTATGTCAGCTTGGGTAATCCATGAATACCTGTGTAAAGATGCTACTGTAGGTCTACAGGAGGTCTGTGCCGTTGGTTTGGTGCGGAAGGAAAATAATTCACCTCCACTAAATATCCAAACGGTGAGATTTATTGGCTCTCAGGTCAGTAGCCGCAGCCAGCATCAGGTTAGCTTAGTTTAGTACAAAAAACAGAAGCCTAGCCTAACTTAACCAAAGGTAAGAAAAAATCCATCAAATAGCAACTTTGAAGTTGGGCTGAACAATTAATTAAAATTTTATTGCTATCATATTATGGCTGTATGCAATTTTCAAACAGGAGAAGGCGCAAAATTTGTTTAAGGAAAAGTGTGCATAAAAAGATGTTCTGACCTAATTTTCTACAGACTTACAAACATATTTATTTGGTAGCCTGTTGATCTTTGCAAAATTTTGTCGAAATCATTTTAATATGGTTTTCCATTAAAATGAGAATAATGATGTAAAACTGCTATAGCAATTGCAATATCAGTCAAAATAAGCACAAAGAGATATTTTTTTCAAAATCATTCCGCTAATAAAGTGAAGCGCAAGTGCCTCTCATTGCATTTATTTCTAATAGCCAGCAGGTGGAAACTACTGGTTGCAGAAAAAAGTCAGATTGTATGAAAGCTTATGAGAAGTTGACCCCACTTCTCACTTGATTCATGACCTCGGTAAACAGTTTCCCAATGAGTTTATGGTGTCAATCACTAGTCTCAAGTCTTCTTCAATCTGGCATGAAAATAAAAATTCAAATTATGGTCCCATTTAGAGTGAAATGAATGATAATGCAGGGCACACTTTAGTTGATGGCTACTTTGTGATTGACAAGTCATCAAAGACACCAAGGCCTGTCCTGGAGATCTTAGTCAGATCCAATCAGGGTAAAGGCGTAGCAACTCACACTCTCATACAAATATGATCACTTCTGGCTCCAGAAAACCCAAGATGGCTACCCCCTTAATGCCAAAACAGAGACTTCGTAGTTGTAGTCCACAGACCAATGATGTCGTACGATGAGTACGATGATGAGTGATGTTGTAGTGGGCTTACACGTACTTTTGTTATATCAATTCTCTCATCTAACTCTAAGTTAGACAATAAGTGTATTTCATTGAATGTCAAGCTATTCCTTTAATGACCACTCACCTCTAACCATGAACATTTAATGTCATTTCAGTGGACGTTCTGAATGCAGCTGGATCGTTCTGCCAGATTCAGAGCAGCCCATTAAAATGACTAGTACACACTCATCTCCGATTTCAGTGGATTTCAAACAAAAGCCGATTACTCAACATACGCGTCTCCCACTGAAAATAGCAATATGTGGTTTAAGTGAAAAGGCCAGCATCGCATACCGGAGGTTACTTAGCAAGATTTTATGGATAGGCCTGCCACGAAGTATTTAGATCTAACCCTTTCATGGTTCAAACAAATTATAATCTAATATGCTTTTTGGACGGAGCCCAAAAATTGGATTTAAACGACATACAATCCACCAGAAGGAGCGTTCTTTGGTTTTTTACCAGGATGTTGAACGCTGAGCCCCGGAGCCAGAGCTGAGAATGAGAATTACCCATCAACTCTTGAGGAGATTCAGTGGTCAATAATTGAATGAGTGAATCCCATTGTCCAATTACCCGCATTATCTGTGGATACTCCTCTCATTAAAAGGCTAGGGAGGAAGGAGAATAATTAAAAAGATTTGCAGCATGGGCATTTAATGATCACGCTGCTTTTGCCTGATATACTCTCCAGGACCAGTGAGATCATGTGGGATTGAAGGCAGAGGAGCAGCCCCCCTCCTACAACCCCTGCAACCCTCACCCTCCCTTCATCCCTGCCCTCCCTACAGCACCAACTGGCTCCACTCTGTCAGTGAGTGGGCTTCAGCCACAGCTCTGTAGGCACAGGCTCCCACTGTGGCCCCAGAGGGCTCCAGTTCAAACCATACAGGCTTAGCATGCACTCTTAGAGATAAAGGTGCTAACTAACCATCAAGAACTTGTCCCCATAGGAGAAACATTTTGGTTCCTTTAAGAACCTTTTATAAAGGTTCCTACTAAAACCCTTTCATGGTCCCTTTCCACCAGATAAGCTCTGGTTCTTGAACTCCATTCAATATTCTTGGAACCTTGGTGCTATCAAGTGGATGTCATCAGCAAGGTGTTGCACAATGGACAGTGATCTGTAGAATATAACACACCCACGTTAATTTCAAGGTAAACCAGTTGGTTCCAGCTGGGACCAACTTTTTAGGTTCCAAACCAATTTATGTTTGCTGGAAATACTTTGATTGGTCCAAAATTAGGTACTTGAAACAGAATGGAACATGGCTGTTTACATGTCGGTGGAAAAGGCCTATCAGAGAGTTCTAACTAGAACTAAGTATAAAATATTTAACTGTACCTAGAACCATCTGTGACAGGTTTCACCCTGAATCCCTGAGATTCTACAGAGAACCCTTCTTTAGCGTACTGGTGTCACCCAGAAACCTCGCTGGGGTGCTACCCGGAACCTTTTCACTTTCTAAAGGTGCTGAGAAGAAGAAGAACTCACCCAACTGACCTGTAGGGATCTACCAAGAACCCTTTTAATATATTTGTACAAAAAACCCCTTGATGAACAAGTTTTTCTGCTTGATGAAGTCTGTCTTCCAAAAAAGGTTCTTTGAATGAAAAGGGTTCTTAATGGAACCCTTAGTTTTACAAAGAACCCTTGACAAACAATTTCTTCAAAAATAGGTTCTTCAGTAGCAAATGGTTCTAGGTAGTAACCTCAGCCCTTCACGAGCGACTTTTTTAGAACCCTTATGTCTAAGAGTACACCATTTGCATGATTCCAGATTATCCCTCGTAAAGTAAATACACACTGAATATTAAAAACAGTCAGGTACATTAAAAAGTGCCAAAGTGCAGTGTAAACACTTGCAGCAGAGTGGTAAATTGCTGTTTGGCTGTAAGGACACATACCTGTGGTAGGAATGCCCTCATCAGGTAGAAATTCTTTGCACCATTAAGCTTGTGAGTGCTTGGAGAAATACACCCCCCCACCACCTCCTCTTCCTCCATGAAGCACAGCTTTAATTAGAGCAATCTCAATGAATAACACCAGTCCAATTTGGTGGAGATCTTTCGCCGTAGGGGCCTGCTTAGTTCAAGATGTTTTTTACCTCATTCTCAGAGAGCACATCACACAGTCAAGTGCACTCTGGCGTGGTGTATCTGGAGGGCCTTGGTTTTACTGTAAACATGCTTGAAGTGTTGCTCAGGAAATAGCAATGGAGAATGGTTTCACATCTCAATAGACGCTGTCCAAAAAATCGGCGAGTCATCCCGGTGATGCAACAGCTTACCGTATTTAGTCATTTCTTCTCATTACTAGCACTCGTAAGGCTTTTTGATAGTGCTCGACATGATATTTGATGTTTATGGAACTTTTTAAGTGGTGTAAATATTAGTTCAAATGTTTCCAGGCAGCTGGCATGGGTCAAGAGGCTGTGGTCTGGATGGAGCTGAGAGAGGAGTGTTTGATCATGTAGAGGCCAAACTTATGTGTCACAGAGCCAGACGCCAACACAGCTGAGATGATTCATGTATGATCAGATGATATTTGGACTTTCTCATATACATATTCTGTCACCTCAATATATCTGCAGCAGGAATATACCAGTAATAGTGATTATAGTAAATGATTCTCTTGGCGAAGTGGGTTGCCAAGATGTTTGTGTTGGCTTTAGTCAGGATGCGGAGGTGTTTTATAATATGTTGAGATCTGGAAAACTAGGAAATTATTCTTGCTCATTTCAGTGTTCCGCAAAATTGTACCCTGATTTTTTTCTAGAGCCCAACTGACACTGTATTAGGAGTAGACTGGCAAATTGTTGTTTTAGCCATTCTCAATGACCTTGTTGACAGTGAAAAAAGATGTTGCCATCTTTAACCTTTAAAGGTTCAGTTCATCTTATTCACAAAAAGACATTTTTTTTCAGTTACCGCTTGTAATTTGTAGACATACAGACAGTCATGGTTTTATTTGGCGAGGTTCTGAGACTTCTGCCGCCACTCTAATAAAGCGGAAAGGAACTGAAGAAATTTTTTGGCACACAAAGCAGATTTTTTTTGTTGTTTGTTTGTTTTTTTTGTTTCTTTTGAGAAAATGACTCTCATTAAAAACTGTTGACTTTGAGGTCTGTGGATTATCCAGATTTACAGGGACATTGTTTCGGGAAAGACTTGTCACTGCTGGGTTTTTAAAATGTCATTTTTTGATGCTTTAGGCACCACATATTAAATACCATACATTCTCGACAATCTCTGTCCCCATGGTTACAAAACCACAAGGGCTAAGTGGGAAATATGTTTTGCGATTTGCTGTTGTTGCTGGCCTGTGATACATTTTAAAGTACCTGGTCAATGTCTAGCCAGTTTCCTGGCCTGAATCCTGTCCTGTCCGAGTTTATTAATGTTTATTTGAGTTGTACCAAGAGGAGTGTTTACTGTGACAGTATGACAAAGCATTAATGGGTTCATTTTCCTTCTCCTGACCTACCTTGTGACCTATTAAAAACCAGCCTGGGCCTACTTTATATTGTATGTATAACATAAAGAATAAACTGCCAGTGCAAATGCCACCGTAGCCATTAAGCATAATGTAAATATCCAAGCAGTTGTATATACAGTACACATAAAGCTTAATTTGCACCATGACACAGTGGTGAAAGAATAATAGTGGTAACTATAACTAGAGCAAACCTGAGGTTACCCCAAAATAGCACTGAGGCTAAATGAGCAGATATTGCAGTAATCCATGAGGCAGATTTTTACTGTCGTTAGAGATATATTGTTTCCCACACATCTCTCCCGTGCAGCCTCAAGATGAAACGCTGTGTAAAAGGTGCCATAAGAATGTCAGTGGAGATTAATCACACTTATCCCTGATCTGTGGTGGCATTCCTAACCGGGTCACCTGTAAAAAGATGACTCCAGTGCTGAAATAGTCCAGCCCTCCCTTAAAGTGGGATCCAGCGCAGAGAAATAAGCCACAATCACATGAAAGTAATAACCAGAGCAGCTGCTGAATCACACAACAGAACAACTGGTTTTCATGATGATGATGAGATGATTCTGGTTGTTTGCGTGATGATTGATGTGTGCGTCTGTGTGCACATGTCTGTCTGTTATTGCACAGTAGAAGAAATTGAAGCAGTGTTAGTGGTTAACCTCAGTCATTTGTGTTTATCTTTTTCAAATTTTAGTTTCAGCTTCCCCAAACTGACACTAAATAAACACTTGCCAGGAGATGGGAATAGTCTGTATTTTATTTTCCAGTCATTTGCTGTGCTGTGTGAAACTATTCTGGTGTTTCCACAAAATGGCTCCTCTAACATTCTTTCTTCATCCTCACCTAAGTTCCTATTTATGATGGCAGCAGAGCACATAATTCAGAGGTCAAGCGCAGACGATGGTAGTGTCTGTGCCAGTTCGACTGGGATTAACAATAAACCATTGTGGAGAAACTGGGAGCTCCAGGACCTCTCGCTTTGCTCTGCATCCAGGCCTCTTAAATTTTCAGAGAACAGAGTTGTGTCACAGATTAAGTACCATTCATTCTCAGTAGCAGTCTCACAGTGGCCTCTACAATCTCAAAGAACAGAGACAAAACGATCGTCATGCTTTCAAAGCCCAGAAGGTAAGTGGAAGTATATTTTGTGATTTGTATGAAATAAACTTTTACGTAGTTGTATGATGAGTAACATTATTGTAGAGGATCATACAATCGCTTCCGTGTGTGTGTTAGTGAGTGAGTGAGTGAGTGAGTAGGTGGGTGTGTGATCACTACAGCTTGTCCGCAGCTAATTCTACTGGACTGATGAGAAGTTTTTTGTGCACACTCGCATCTGTGGGCTGAACGACCTCTATGATTTGTAATTTTTGAAAAAAACTTGAGAAACCTTTTCTTTTATGACTTTTGTGCCTGCATGTTTTTATGGCCCGAGGCATTATATTTTCAGGTCATCCTCCTCTCGTGAACATGATATCTCGAGAATGCCGTGGAGGAATGTCTTCAAACTTGGCACAAATGTTCACTTGGATTCAAAGATGAATTGTTTAGATTTTGGTGGTCAAAGGTCAAAGCCACAGTGATGTCACTAAACATATTTCTGGCCATAATTCAAGATTTAATACGCTATGTTACGACAATGTTACACACAAGTGTCTGATAGCTTAAAATAATGAGGACATAGCATTTTATATCCAAACAGTCAAAGGTCAACTTCGCTATGACATCATAATGTTCAGCTCTAAATTGATCCTCTGCAATCTTCTGTAAAAATAGTCTCTAAGTGAAGACAGCATGTTTCTTACTCTAAAGTATTCACTAGAATCACTTATATGCATATTTAACTTAAATTTGCAAAAAAAAAAAAAAAAAAAATTAATGTCTTTTAGAAATTCCTTCAAAGTTACAGGTCAAAAGTGTGATAGGTTCCATATTAAATTCCTTTAAAGTCTTCACTACATAGTTACTGACTGACCTGACTGCTCAGGTTTATACCCTTAGAGGCTGCAAGTGATCAATAACTGTTCCAGTTTAAAATCTTGTTTCAACTAGAGACATCACATGTGGGGGTCATATTAATGTTGGCCAAACTTTGCAAATCTCCGCATTTGGCAGTTGTGGTGGCATTGCAGCAGGTGCTTCACCATCTGTTGCCTAGCGGAGCTCTATGCGCTACTGAGTTCACTCTTCTAGTTAGCATTGCAGAGTTGTTGCAGGGCTGTGTTTTCTTTTCCAGTCATTTGCTGGGCTGTTTTAAACTGCTCTGTTATTTTCACAAAATAGCTTCTCTCATTTTCTTTCTTCATCCTCACCTATGTTCCTATTTATGATGGCAGCAGTGCACATAATTCAGAGGTCAAGCACAGAGGATGGTAGTGAGGTATCTGTGCCAGTTGGACTGGGATTAACAATCAGCCATTGTGAAAGAGAAGGAGAAACCGGGGGCTCCAAGACCTCTCGCTTTGCTCTGCATCCAGGCCTCTTAACTTTTCAGAGAACAGAGTTGTGTCTCAAAGTTGAGCAGCTCAGGCCAAGGATTTTCCTTAACCTCTTTTGAGAAATGGACCGCGGGGTGAATTCATAAAAGAGCAGTCTGTTGGACAATTTGTCTTTTGACAGGAGGGAACATTGGAAGCCACTAGAGGGTGGTCAGCGGTGAGTGGCACAGGCGTGCCTGGGGCGGTACCTGCAGGCCATTCTTCCTCATGATTTGTCCTGGACGAGGAGAGGAGGGAGCGGCAGCGCGGGCCGCCATCTGGCCCCAGCCGGGGAATTGGGTGGTGAGGTGCGGGCGGCGGGTGCGCGTTCGGTGTCAGTACGGCTCCATCAGGGCTGTTTGCGAACAGATGTTCTGTGGTGTGTTCGCTCCAGCACGGCTCAGGAGGGAAGACGTGTCTATCAGTGGCTGGAGGCTTTCAGGGGAGCAGCAGACTCTGACCTTGAGGCTGCCGCATGTCAATCCCTGTCTCCTACAGCCCTGTGAGACTACCAAACACTGCCCTATTTGGTTATCAAATAGACAGAAAATTGTACAAATACAAAACATTTAATTTCTGATAGACACTGTAAAAATTAACTATTTGTTTTAACTTAAAAAAAAAAGTCCAGACTGCCTTAAAATTTTAAGTTGAGACAAGTTGAAGAAATTTTGTAATGTTTCAAAACAAATGAACTTTTCGAGTCAAATAAACTTGATATTAATTCAGTTGCACCTGAGACAGAAGAAGATGAAGTTGAACCCTCAGTCACACTGACAAAAATTACAAACAAATTTGCTTTCCTTTTACATTTTTGCAGTTTGAAGAATCAGTTCCCCATTTCACACAAAGAACTTCCAGCTGCAGCTGCTCTGGTGAAGCTACTTTGTTCCAGCATTAGCACAAAGACAATATGTGTGACTGCTCACTGTGAATTTATTATATTTTAAGTGTAAGAGAGTAGATACTGAATTCTATACTAACCTTCATTATGGCTGACAGTTTAAATTATTGTAAAAAAAACAACAACAAAAACAAACAAACAAACAAATAAAAAAAAATCAACCACACCAAAAAAAATCCTTTAAACTATAACAAAGAAGGGTCTAAGGAGGGTTTTTACTCTCAAGCAATGCATGCTGCAAATTAATGAATGGGGATAAACAGTGAAAACTTAAAATTTAAAATCTAAAGTTCTGCTAACTTAAAAATGTTGCATACCAGTAGAATTTTCTTTCTCTTGTTTATTAGACTCTTATTTTTTATTGACATGAACTTAATATAATAACATTTAATAAAAATATTTTAGAGTTGTAATTATTCAGTTCTGTTATCTTACTGCAATGTGAGGGGCGAATGAAAATTTTGAGCTGCATGTACTGAAAATATCTAAGTTAGCAATAATCAATCACTTTAATTTAAAGGTGATCAAAGAGTACACATTACAACTCCAAATATTTAAACTCTGAACTCTGAATTCTCTGAATTCATTCAATTCTGAAAGCTCTGAATTTAAGCTCTAACTTTTGAGTTTAGGAACTCAAACTGAAACTGATTGCCGTGGGTTTTGTTGAATACCACTAACCGATTCAGAAGCCTGCTCACTGGTTTGAATTGTTTTGAGTTGACTGAACTCTTTAAAGTACATTCATTCAACTCATCATTTCAAATCAAAACATTTCAAGTTAGAAGAAGTCGTGTTTGTAAGTTCTGAAGTATTCTGAAATAAATACCAGGAATTTTAAGCTGAATTAACTTGAATACATAAAATTTTATACATAAAGAGAAAACATCGGATTCCACTAAATTCTTGTTTAATTTTTATTTAGTAAAGTGGATACTCAGAAAAACTTACAATCCTGATGCATGTAAAAAGTAGCACCAGTCAGGAAATATTTCAGTCAAGCATCAGTTTCTCCTCACCTTAGTATGTATTCTGGTTCCTCATGAACAGAGGACAGTGTAAAATGCAAGGGCAAGAGTATCCATATCCTCTGCCTCCATCATCCGGATCTCAGCAATCAATAAGCGTTTAATCAGTCAATTATATGGCACTAATTTAACAGCCTGCAGGTAGAGCCATCTCCGAGCACTTCCCCATGAAAATACTGTACTGTAGGAAATTTATCTCCTGGAAAAATGTCAGAACAGAAAATGAAGATTTTTTTTTTTTTTTTTTTTTTAAGGAGGAATGTGGAAGTCCACAACATGTCGTCCATGTTGGGAGATAGGGAGGACAAAACGGAGAGCTGCAGTTTAGTGGAAAGGGTTAAAGAAAAGATTACGTACAGTACGACTTATCGAAATCTTGTTGAGAATGTGCAGAAGAAGAAGATGCCCCATGGTAGAACCGACCTACAAATAACAGCTCTGCAGAGAGGCTTTTTAATCAGATGATTTGAGTGAAGAAAAAGAAGCTATGGTCTTGATAGTGGAGCGAATTTTTGAACATTCCTGATAATGATTCCATTGGAAGAAATATGAGTAGTAGCCGTATGAGCATGAGAGTGAGCTGCTTTTCCTCTCAGTGTCTACGGTGAGGAACACCCACAGTCAGAATTACTTATTCAACAAATATTCCTGCCTTTTCACTGACATCATACATATTTGCAAAACCAAACCCTGCATGGCAACAAAAAATGTTTATTTGTTCATAAACTGAACACTAATGTTTTATTTATGGGTGGTGATTAGAGAAGGCTATGCTGAGTTGATGTTTAACTAATGGGGAACAAAAACAAGAAATCCAACATAATAGCACAGTTTGCAGGCAAACTGGCTTGTATAATTTGTGGTGTCAATATTTGAAATACAATACATTTAATTTGTGATATACACTGTAAAAATAAACTATTTGATTTAACTTACAAAACTTTTTTGTCTGGGACGCCTCAGAATTTTAAGTTGACTAAACTTGAAAAAAGAAGTTGAAGTAATTTTGCAGTGATTAAAAACAAATAAACTCTTCCAGTCAAATAAACTTGACATCAATTCAGTTATACTTGAGAAAACATGTTCAGTAAGCTTACAGTATTAAGTTGAACCAACAACTCCTCAGTTACACTGATGAACATTTATAACATTTAACTTTCATCATATTTTACAGTGTTTTCATTATTGTGATGAAGACAAGCAACTTATCTTATAGTGTATTCAGAAAGTTTGCATCTTATACATTTTCTTAAAACTGTGAAAAAGAACAGTTTTGATTCACAAGCAATGTATGATCGGAAGTCTGCTAATATACTGTTCATGTATTTTTTTTAGAAACTTAATTTAATGAACTGATTGAACTGTTCAGTACATTCATTCAACTCATCATTTCAAGTCACAAGACTCCAAGTTAGAAAAACTCATGTTTATGAATTCTTCTGAAATAAATACTAGAAAATTTAAGTTCATTAACTTACACAAATAATGTGTATATTTATGTTAAGATAATGAGACAAGTTTAGTTGATTCCACTAATTTTCTCTATGATTTTTAGAGTGTAACATTTATATGTGTATTATTACTTCTATTAATCTCATCGACGCAGATTTCTAGTCCAGTCAAATAAATTTGATATTAATTCACTTGTACTTGAGAAAACATGTTCAATAAGCTTAAGATATTAAGTTACAAACAAATTTGATTTCCTTTTACATTTTCTCAGTTTCAAGAGACACTTCTTCATTTCACACAAAGTTGGAGCTACTTTGTTCCAGCACTGGCACAAAGACAATATATGAAACTGCTCCAAGCATATTTATTACATTTTAAGTATAAGGGGGAAGGGACTGAATTCAATATGAACCTTCATCATGGCTGACTGTGGGTTTTTTTTTTCTCACTGACATCTCCCATATTTGCAAATCTGAACTCTGCATGGCAACAAAAAATGTTTTTATGTTCATAAACTAAACACTAATGTTTTATTTATGGGCGGTGATTGAAGAAGGCTGTGTTGAGCTGATGTTAAGCTAATGTGGGAACAAAAACAAGAAACCCAACAAATCAGTTCAGAGTCCTCTGGTGACCTGGCTTGTAATTTGTGGTGTCAATATACAAAATAATGTGTTTTAGCTTAAAAAAGTTAGTATGTTAGTAAAAGTTACTGCCTTAAAATTTTAAGTTGACTAAATTTGAAAAGACAAGTTGAGATAATTTTGTAATTATTTAAAAGAAAATAGGCTTTTCCAGTTGAATAAACTTGATATCAATTTAGTTTTACTTGAGAAAATGCATTGAATTAGCTTAAGATACGAGGTTGAACCCACAAACAAATTTTTCTCAGTTTCAAGAGTCAGTTCCTCATTTCTCACAAAGAACTTACATCTGCTTCTTTTGGAGCTACTTTGTTCCAGCATTGGCACAAAGACAATATGTGAGACTGCTCCCAGTGTATTTATTACTTTTTAAATGTAAGGGGATAGGGGCTGAATTCAGTACACTGTAAAAGCAAACACTGCCCTTACTTTTGATAAATAGTGCCTTTAACTGAATTTATACTAGTCTTTCAATTTCACTTGCTTACATTGAGTTTCTGGAACTTTTTGCCCTCATGATTGTTTAATTCTACAATAGTTTCTGAGTAAGTTGGTGGCAGTAATGCACAACTTGACAAGTTTTCCTATATATTTTTCCTAAGGTAGTTGTTTTTTTAAATGTAAAATTAACTTGTTAATTTAAATTTTACAGTGTATTAACCTTCATCATGGTTCCTGCCTTCTCACTGACATCACACGCATTTGCAAAACTGAACCCTGCATGGCAACAAAATTGTTTATTTGTACATAATCTGAGAGCTAATGTTTTATTTATGGGCAGTGATTAGAGAAGGCTGTGCTGAGCTGATGTTTAGCTAATGGGGAACAAAAACAAGAAACCCAACATAATAGCACAGTTTGCTGGTGACCTGGCTTGTAATTCTTGATGTCAATATTTGAATTGTTGAGGGGAAGTATTATGGACAGAGGGCTGGTGTTTGAGAGTGCCGTCTAGCTCCTCGCTCACCTATAAAAACTAACATCTGTTGAAGCATACATTAAGTTTAAAAATAACTGTACAGAGATCACCGGGTAAAGTACAGTCAACCAGATGTCGCTTTAAAAGTGCCAGATGGAACAATGAAAGCGGGATTGGAAATTAGAAAGCACTGTGAAAGGTCAGATCAATTAAGAAAGCTGCGTTGGCTGCCATATGACAATTAAGGCAAGTTTAAAGCACTTGAGCAAACGGGGCAGCCGCAGTGAGTGGCTGTCGCGGGGTGGAACTTCTTGGGGGCATGGAAAACGCGCGCGTGCAGGATGGGGGAGCTTCCTGGACTGAAGTGCATTTACACCAGGTCAAGGTTAATGACCCGCACAGATAAACCTGATAGAACGCCTCACAGCGCTGCTCACGACCTTTGTCCGTCAGTATTAAGGAGCCAATAAATTACAGCCGTGACTTTAAGTGACATTGAAATTGACTCGGCTCTAATGAGACAAAGAGAGAGAGACAGAAGAGAGGGACAGAGAGAGAAAGATGTGGGTATGGGAAGGGACTGCATTTAAAGGGATAGTTTGGATTATTTGATGAGGGATTGTATGAGGGGTTTATTTCCTACGGTAGATGCTGATCGGCACTCCACCAAGTTTGGAGAAGCAGAGAGGAGAACCAGCATAGGAAGGCAAGTAAAGTTCTGCTGTGGACAGGGTCAGCAGCAAAATGCCACTTTATTTTTAGCCACTTAAAAAAAGGTGTCCACCCTAAAAAACAAAATCAGTTTAGGAATACACTATATTTAGATTTTTCTCACTACTGTATTTTGCTATCAGACAGCCTTTTCTGACAGGAAACCACTATTAGAAAAGCCAAATATCACTCTCTCCTCACCAACCAAACTTCACCTTGCAGAACATGGGAGCTTCTGGCAATGTTCAAATCACACCGTGGTTTTCGGGGGGATCCCTAATTTTTTGGGGGTGATAGGGTACTGTACACATGCATGCACATGCATGAATACCCTCACCTGTGTGCAAAAGTCAGTGGCAGTTTTAGACCAGTTTTACTGGGGAGCCAGGCTGGGACCAGTTGTTTTGTCAGAGGGGCACATTCAACCCAGATTGAAATAGTATACAGCAGCATAGCACGCTAAAAACAACATTATTTGTATTTGTTTCAGTAACTTACAATTTCAGTTATTTGTTTCACTTAAAGGTTGTTGCGATATATTGCAAGAAATTGTTTATTTCATTATTGTAGACTCTTGGATCGGGGACCACGGGGGAGTCCATACTCACCCCTGCCCAAGACCCCCTTGAACCACTCTGGCAAAAAAAAAATATATATATATATATATATATATATATATATATATATATATGTATGTGTATATATATATATAGAGAGAGAGAGAGAGAGAATACTTATCCCATGGCAACAAACTAAACAGAAAAATTATTTACTGTTGTAATGTTTAAAAATCATTTTCTGCTGAGAAATAATAAGAAAGACAACATGTGTTTTGGGTGCACAACCACACATGGATAACCATGGCAGGCACAGACATCCTTATGTTTGTGAGACACAGTAACAGGAACCTAAATATGCAGTATAAAAACACAGAAGAAAAACTGCAGTACCAAAAATGACTGTATTTCAGAGCTGTCTTTAACTTTCTCAAATGATGCCTTCTGGGGAGCTCATGTCTTTTACAGGACCTGAACTCTGCATAGCTCCCCCGCATTTTGAGCTCAGGCTGATGGTCAACCACTGCCTCTATTTGTTCGTTTTCTTTGTATTATTGTATTGTTTTATTGTATTATTGTGTGACTTAAGTGAGTCCGAACTGTTGCACAATTACACAAACAAACTAACAGAGCAAGGCAGCAGCAGATCAATGAATCCTGTGGTAAAATTACTGATTTTGCCTGTGGAGTTTTTTGAGTTTTTTGTTTGAAGGGAGCAGTATTTGGCTTGTCTAACAGCAGTTTCCCATTGGAAAAGATTGTCTGACAGCAAAGTAAAGGGGCAAAAATATTTCAAATGTAGTGTGCACTTAAAGTGACATTGACTTTTTAGGTGTGCCCCTTTTTTTAAGTGGCTGAAATCTGTTTTGATGCTGACCCTGTCCACAGCAGTGCATTGCTTAGCTTCTGCGCAATCAATCCTCTCTGCTTCTCCAAACTGGCATTGTGCTAACCAGCATCTACTGAAGGTGATACACTGACTACGGAGTACCTCATACAACCCTCCATTAAATGATCTGAACTATCCCTTTAATGTGGAGGCCTGGTTGCAGGAAGAAAATACTTATTTCTTAAACATTTTCCACATCTTAAAACCCTGATTTTCCCCTTGTGTCACTCATGATTCCAACTCGATATCAGACTCAATCAAAACACACCTCCTCTGCTGCTCCAATCTTTATTTTTATGTCCTGAGATGAAGCTATAACATGTTAGTGCGTCTCTGTCTGCTGTCCCAGATGGCTGCCAGCCTCCCTCAACACCCATGAATGCACAGGAACCACAAGGGGGCAATATTTGCATTGTTTGTCTGCATCCTCCCCAGGCGCGCACACACACACACACACACACACACACACACACACACTGATTTACATTTATGTTTTGCATTTGCACATTTGGATCAAGTACAGTTTAGCTGTTCATTTACATTGCAACATGTTAACAGAAACCACGATAAGCTGTTTCCTGTAGCGACAACAGCTCACACTGTCTGACTAACAGGACCACAGGCTCTTTATGTTACAATTTACAGGCAATAATAATTTACAGACTAAAACAGCCGCTTCCCTTTCACATTCAGTGCTTATCTGTACTTTTGGAAAATTGCACCACAGCAAACATCTGTTGTCTTGCCCCTGCTCCGGTTTCCTTTGAACTGTGGATTAACAAGCCATTGTTCTAAGTGGTCAAGCATGCAGTGGTACGGCTCAGTACAAAACGCTGAGAGGAAGGAGATCTTTTCCACACTTAAACACTCTGAACAAGACCATTTAGGAATTTCTCACACAATTTGTTCTGTTGATTCTTCCCAAAGTTCTGCTGTAAGCACTTTTGCAGTGTGCAAACGGAATTATTCATCGCATTAACGATAACATAAATGCAGCGGCAACAGAATTTAATGCACCCATGGAGATTACCTTTATTTACTCATGAAAAAGAATACATTGAGCTACTTTTTCGCAAAGCGGGGGTCTCTGTAAAACGATTCTTTTGAACTCTGTCCCCACCACACTGAGAAGGATATATGTTAGGTCTGCTAATATCTCCATTTGCATGTCCTTAAAATACAGTTTTAATTATAGATAAGGCCAACCTGAGATAGCACCACCGCTAAAGCTGTGGCACCCTCACAGTATGTTGTTCCTGTAGGATTTTTATAGATTAATGTTAATGGTGTTCTCCTCAGGAAGATAAGATGGTCAGAAAAGTTAAAGTCACAAAATAAAATGTGCACTCAAACCTGTACTAATAGGTGGTGTTCTCTTTAGTTTTGCAGCTTCTCCAGGAAGATGTTGATCTGGACTAGGCGCAGCAATATTGTAAAGATGACTATTGGTGATTTCACATAACATTAACACAATGAGATGTGGATACAATGACAAATCGGGTAAAGGGAAATAAAAGAAAAGGTAGAACAGTCTGCTAAGTTCAGGAATTTACATCACTTTACTGGCCCACACATTTTGTCCAAAAAGTGTGTGTCAGCCTCAGACAAATTGCAACAGAAACAAACTCAGCAGATTTTGTGTCCTCAGTAAGTTCTGAATGAGAGAAAAGAGTCTTTTCGTTTAAAGGAAAAGCTTGCCTTTCATAGTAGAATTGTGTGAGGAAAATAAAACTTGCACAAACAGAAAATCCAGTCAAAGTTTATTACTCTTAAATATCACCTCTATAACATATAAAAAGTCCTAAGATATCCAAATGCTGGTTCAAACGTGTTTCTTAATCAGACCATGGTACCACTTCTTGCACCCTAAAATAATAAGCAGATCAATATCACTATATTAGTATACTTGTATACAAGGCACTAATCCATATAGATGCTGGCACTGATTAACATAAATGAAAAACTAAATTATTTAAATATCACTTTAAATACCACTTTTTACGTGATTTTCAAAATATTTGTGACTGTGATATTGGTACTAATTATAATAAATGATGTCAATTATGAAAATAAATTTAAACGTGAGCTTTAAAATCAGGAGGATTTGTCCGAGCCGTTTGTAAATTCACTAGAAAGATAGCTGAATATTGAGTTTCATTCCCTACTGACGTTTGAGGTTGAAATGTGTCCAGAGCACAGCAAAATAATGAGACAATAAGGAAATACAGGAAAGGGGTAAGTCTCTGCAGACACCACCGCACAAGTCTAGTGGGTCGTATGTGATGACTGAAAAGGATTAAGTGTATATGACTAACTCCATGTCTCATGTGAAACACAGTTTGTGGTTGACTGTGGACAGCTCTGAACTTTGTGTGGACACCAGACTAGAAGACATGCATAAATCATTTTTTTAACATGGGTGGCAATGGCAAATTGTGGCATCACTAATTTCAGTATTTTTCAATACTTTCCCATGCTTGGATTTCTTAAGATGTTTTGATATGTTATAAACAATGGTTCTCAACCTGGGGGTCGGTACACCCAAGGGGGTCACAAGATCATTTCAGAGGGGGTCATCTCAAAAACGCAGCTGGCCTCAAGAAATGTTACAGCCACCAGCCAAAATATCAAAATTTCCATTATAAACCACCTCTGAACAGAGACTCTAGAGATTCTAGACTGGGAAATGTTTTTTACGTTACATCACCTGCACCAGTAATACAATTTATTTTGTGTGCTTTTGAGAGTTAAAGTGTGTATGCGCACATGCAAAAACTTTCATTTTGGCAACAGTATCGTGCTTAACCAAGCAGCTATAGCCAGTTATGCTAGCCATCCATGGAAGGACCATGGAGTGACAGCTTCTCAGAAAAAGTATTCCAGCTAGAGACTCGGGCCAACAGGAGACAGGACAGGAAATGGAAACTGTGTCTCGATGTGAGTCACCTGAAAGTTTCAGAAATATCTCCTGACTTTCTGCAGTATGGACTTTTTGTCGCAAACACAAACTTGATTATTCTGTGAGGGTTACGACTGGAAAATGTTGAGAACCATTGTTAAAAATTACATTTATTAGTATAGAACAGCTGAAAGAGTTTCTGTTGCAATTTGTGTGGAGTCATGTCGTACAAATTAGGTTTGGGAAGTAATGGATTTCATGCAAGATACTACTTTACTATTGTGATACTTGGACCTACAATATATAGTCCATATCGCAGTGTCAATATAGTATCAGCTGTAATGTGAACTGCAGCTTTTTATCATTTTTCTCAGAGTCAGAGTTAAACGTTGCAGCAGGTGCATCACCTCCATCTCTGTATGCACTGACTGTAACTGTACACTGGGCTCTGACTGGGCTCTCCTCCCAGTGTTTTGCCTCCATTGATTGTTGGGCCACTCTTCTGGAATGTGGGAATTAATTAGACAATTTGTATAATGGACTTAGGCACATAAAGACGCGTGGGGCTCGACAGAGTGGCGGCATCCTGCGGCTCCCATTGTCCTTGAGGAACTCTCATCCAGATGTTCAAACGGATTGGAGGCTGACCTCTCACCCGCTCCTAATTATCATCTGAATGACAACATGGCCCAGATCAATAGTTCCCAGTCGCAGTTTGAAGATCACAGATAAGAAGCCACCTTGTTGTCAGAGAGAAAATGCTAATGTAATTAATGTTCAATAATCCTCTGGCAAAAGATCTGTGTGTGGATATTAATGCCGGATATTTACTCCAAACAGGACCGCGAGGAGAAAACACACCGGCCTCGCAAACAAGGATTTAGAGCTTTCTGAGCCGGTTTGAGCTGCTGGTCACAGTACAGTGGAGTGAAAGTGTAAAACAGAGGAGACTTCCTGTTGAGAGTGCAACTCATGATGAGGTCAATGGGACTCTTTAGAGCTGTGTCACACTCCCTCACTGCCCTCCCTGTGCTGGAAGTGCATGTGTGTGGTCAGCTGCTGCTGTGGATACACTCTGCAGGCATCACACACACAATGTGACTCAGTACCTCTTGATTTAATTACACTTTCTGATAAGGACACATAATGTATATTCTCTGAGGAGGTATTTTAACCCTTTAACTTCCAAATTTTCACAATTTCTTCCTTCCAAAGTAGGTTTAAAGGTGAAAAAAGTCCAAACTTTCGGATATTATTACAGAAATAAATTAGTATACTCAGTATCAGTTTGTTCCAGTCAGTGGTGGCATGTACAATTACTAATTGCTCTTACACAACTGCACTGCCCGAGTTCATTTTTTAAATATTTTTTCTTTGTTTTACTACATTCAAACACCACATATTGTGATTTTTACTCCATTACATTTGTCTGACAACTATCAATCTTTGCATATTAATGTTTTACATGTAAAACATATAATCATCTTATTAAATATGATGCTTTTTCATTGTTTAAATCATCCAACAATATATAAAGGAGATAAAAGCGTAGCTCCACTTCACCCAGCTATAGAATTAAAAAGCTGCTCATACTGAAGCAGCAGTAATAATAGTCCAATTATATAAGTATAATATATAGTAATATACCACTCACAGGGGCCACTTTTCTATGCAATAAGTACTTTTACTTTTGATACTTAAGTACATTTTTCTGATGATACTTTTGTACTTTTACTTAAAGGGGCACTCCACCTATTTTGCACGTAAAGGTCAGGTTACTCATCATGAGGAGCACTCAACCTGTGAAAACAGATTTAAACAGTTTTCCATGGCTCTTTAGTGTGAAAAAATAACCCTGATGATGTCATCACCACCAGTGATTCCAGCTATATGTAGCTACAGCTATATGTTGTTTACACATGAGCGAAAGAAGCAAGCCCCATGTTCAGACTGATATATTTATTATCTTTGGTGACATTAGATCCCACTAAAATTAGAAAGTTAGCGCTGCTTATTAGTCACACATTAGTAATTTGAATTCTGGCTGGCAATATTTCACAGTATTTCAGATGCATTAAAGCAATAGATAGATATTTGGGACACTTACTTGTTTTCTTGCCAAATGTTAGATCACAAGATTGATACCATTCTCATGTCTGCACGGTGAATGTGAAACTACAGAACATCTTGCAGGGATCACACCAGCTGCAACAGTCTGATGTTCTCGGAACACACCCATCCTTAAACTCGGCCTTCGGTTTGATCTCAATTACACACATGTAAAGTTTCGTTGACGGCATCAGTTCCTTAAAACTAACCGTCTGCTGACTGTACTTACCAGCCGCAACAATGTGGCTGGTAAGTACAACCAACAGCCAGTTAGCTTTAAGGCCTATATAAAGAGGGAAACTGTTCCAAGAGGAATAGTCCAGAACATAACCTGCAAAATTGTGAGTTGTCATACACTTTGGGTTTTGTGAGAATTAAGTAAATAAGATTTAATATGGTAAAAACTGAGATTTTGAGATGGTGGTTGAGCCAGGTTAGCTGTTTTTCAGCACATGTGATTTAATACTACAGATCATAGAATTCTGGGGGCAGTAAAACAAACTATTGTCGTTTAGAAGTCAAGCAAGTATTAACCTTTTTCCATCATTCTATGAGCAGACCATTATCTGACTTTACACTGGACACAGCATGAGTCTGCAACCAGCAGGGCAAAGCGAAAGGAGTTTGTTACCCGGCAGAGAAGGTGGAGGTGTGCAGATGTTGCCCTCAACAGCTCACTGTGGCTGCTCCTGACTGTTCCATCATTCCCTCTAATATTTCAAACTGATCCACTGCCAAAAATGGCTTGTTAAGGGCTAAGCTCACTGACACATTGCACTTCCTGTGACTACTCCATAATACAAGTCAATCCATGCTTCTGTGGTTAAATGCTTTTATTGTGAAGTTGCAGCAGTAGGAAATGTTTGCTTTGTATTAGCAGTAACCAAATAAAACATTTTTTTTGTGAATGTTAGACATCCAGTCATTCTTTCATACTGCAAAGATATAAATATTGCAGTACAGTGCTTTCATCAGTAGGATGTAAGAGACATGTAAGAGACATTTATTTAAATGAAAATCTTTTTGCCGTTCTAAGGAAACATTTATCAGTAACTCACCAATGTACTCAGAACTACAGCAAGATGTACTTACATGGGGAAAAATGTGACAAATGAAAAACTCAAAATAAAAAAAACCCCTGATATTAAGACGCTCACTAGGCGAATGATGAGTTTTTTCACCACCTCTTCTGTGGTCCAGCACTGTGGCCCTCGAGCTGCTAATGACACTGACCTCCTGATGACACAGATACCTACAGCATCCTCTGCCTTCCTCCTCTTCAAGGTGTGTATTTCTCCTTTTGATGTCGACCCAGCCGCCACCTGCCACAGCTCACAACTCTCTGACTGACTGAGTTCATGATTAACTTAATATTTTTTTTTATCTTCCAAACCTCTGCTCACAACAATGCTTCCCACTGAGGCAATAGCAATTTCTCTGAGAAGTTGCACTCCTCATGATTCAAAATCATAAACCCAGCGTGTGTCGATGAGGATCCCATCCCTGATTTTTGCAAAGATGAATAAAACAGGTTGCGGGGAAAATAGGCAGAGATGCCCAATTAAAGAAATTGTTATTGTGAAATAGCACTGGATCTCATCGGGATTTTGCTTCAGTAACTATCCCATTCCAGCTTAAATGATCTATATGAGCAGTGAAGAGAGGAGGGAAAGGATGTTTATATGTGTGTGGGAGGGTGTGTTCGTTACAAGATGGAGAGAGATGGAGCAATACAATTTATTCCTTAAGTGAGGTAAAGGCCATATTGCCTACCATTAACAGAGCAGAACGTCGGCACGGGCTGATAATTAAGTAATCCATGAGAGCATGAGCAATATAGGACAATCACTAACATCCCCTGCTCCTTTGCCGCATCGTTTTTTCTCTCCAACATCATTTTAGATTATGCTGGAAAATATTATTGCATTGTGATTTGAAACTGCTGCTATAGAGGAAAATGTTCTGCTCGCAGCTCCAAACTAATGATTCCAGTGAGATGAACTCATTTCAAAGAAGCGTATCGCCTGTCACACTTTTCTGATTCGCTCCCGTTGCAAACTTTAGGTTAATATTTGATCGAAGAGGGGAGCATTGTTAGTTGTCTTATTTTTAATTGTTGACATCTGTGGACTGATGCATGTCTTTAAAGTGTGGGTCTGTGTGCATGATTCATACAGCAGATGTACCAATATATGAATCACCCTAACTCAATTTAAATGTAATTCAATAACTCTGAGTTATTTTTTGGAAAAAAAAAAATGGCTAGGAAAAATTTCTGAAGTAATGTTTTTTTTTTTGTCTTTGAAGCATTCAGAGGAATTCATGCTCACAACATCCCAGGACAGGTGTTCTTATGACAATATTAGTGACATACCAGATGATGCCTTAAAGTGGTTTTATAAACTCTCAGAAACTCACCCCCTAAATTTGATTGTTATTGGTTATCAAGATTTTAGAGAATATTTTATAGTTATTTTTACAGAATAGAGCATCATATCAATTATTTATGTAAAGTCAGACAATTTGATTACACTTTCTGTAAATGTCATGTCTATAATGCATTATAAGCACATTCATAAGACACTATAGTGCATGTAGAAGGCTTTATAAAACTTTTTACAAATGATTATAATCATGCACAATGGCTTATAACAAGGTTAATAAAGTTTTATTAGCGTTGGACATGATTTGCAGCATTTATAATGCTTCATACCTCTATGCCACAGTCACATGACAACAGCATCAGAAAAAAGAACCTGAGTTGAGGGACAGCACGTCATAACTTCCATAACTTTAGCCAGATTATAAATTCTACATTTCTGAAATGGAATAAGACATTATAATGCATTTATAAGGCTTCACAAAACACTTTAGAAATGTTTATAACCATGCATGACAGCTTATAACAAGGTTTTTAAAGTATAGTATAAGTGGTGGACATAATGTATTCAGCATTCATAATGCTTTAAAAAAGAAAGCGTCCTGGGTTACACAGCACAATGAAACTGCCATAACTTTAGCGTAAAAGTTAGTGAGAAACTTTTCAGGGACTCTGAGCAGCTTTTATTATACAAGGCAACTGTGTTGTTGGTAGAAAAACACCAAATCAAACAGATGTGAATTCCAGTTTAAATCCATAAAACAACAACAACAAAAAAGTGAGATTTCAACAGCTGATAGAAAGCACCAGCTGCAGTGTGACATCACTGATTGGGGTGGGTCCAACATGATGAAAAGTTTGAATCAATAACTACTTAATTCTCAGGCTTTCATTCACCGCACAGAAAAGGACATTTTACAATCCATCATGCTCACTGATGTTTTATTGGCCTCAATACATCCTCGCTGGGATCCCAACTATATGCACAGTATATGTGCAAGTGGTGTGGAGATGTATACTGGTTTTGATTTCCGATGTACAGAATAATTTTTGTGAGTGTAGTTTTAGTGTAACAAAAACTCAACCTTTGCTGCAAAAACCCTCATTTGCAAAAAAAAGTCACACACCTTGTCATTTACATCATGTCTGTTCTATCATATTAACACATGTAGTGTTGGAAATGATTGTAATAGAAACAAGGTTTAGCCTAAAAACACCATGAAATGTTAGCAGGCAAATAATGATATTTATCTCCATATTTGTGTATCACACTTGAATGTAAATTTCATACAGTGTAGTAGAAATGACAAGGACCACAAGAAATAACTACTCCTTTATACAAAAGATTAGAATATATATTTTACAGGTTATTACATTTTACTTATTTATTTGTGATTTGTGATTTAAATTAGAACAACATGTAAGCTGAAAGCAGAACTATGCCTAAGTTTATTTTATATCTGAAAAAAAGATGTGAGATTTCTCTTTATGCTGTGATTTTTAAGATCAACATCCATCCTTGCTGTACACTACTAAAATAATTTATTATAGCACGTTTCATACCATTCTCTCAGTTTGTCTGTGTAGTTGTTTGCTTCTTTCGCATATAGAAAAATGGACAATATCTCACCCTGCATTTCATCATGTTGGTCCAGTTGCCACTGAAATATTTATCCAGATTGCAATTTACAACAATCCACAATTTACGACAGCAGTCTGGATCATCCATCTCCCCGCTTGTCCAAATGCATTTCCATTGTTTCTTAAAAGAAATTGAATCATGGGAGGTTTAGGACAAGACTCTTCAATTTTTTTCTCCTCGCTTCCTAACAAACGGTAACATTTTAATTCTTGCTTTCATCCCTCAAGACTGAAAATACAATTTCATGATCACCTCGCTGCTAGAGCCATGTTTAATAATTCCCAATTATGCAGCCAGGCACCTAGTCCTCAGTGTGAGCCCCACCATGCAGCCTGCACAGCAGCTGGCTCGCCGCTCTGTGTGTGTTCAGTCACCTTGATATCATCGATGAGCATGTTCCCCCCATCTTAGCAGGTTACAACGCCGGGACCTCTGCTGTTGTTTTAATAATACAGCATGGTATTGTCCAGGAGGGAGTTTACTCTGTGTCTTCTGCTCCAGCCTCTTTTCTCCAATTTGTTACGCAGTTTACCCAAACATGGAGCATGGAGCGTTTCAGGCCCTGCATGTGGCGGATGCACCGACGCACAGGGACGACTTGCACTCATTGTGGGAGAAAAATGCACTCCCTGCAACAGAAGTGAAAATGCATGTATTGACAAGTTTCAAATGAAAAGCTCTGTCTCGTTATTTCAGCTTCTCCACTTATTGTACATAGTTTTTCATAGTTTTTTTTTTTTTTAGCACACACGTCTCCGCAGTGAACAGACAGACTGAAGAACTAGAGAATTTACATTTCAGAAACTGAGAAACATTAAAATTATTAGCATTCATGCAGGTGCACTTTGGATGTGTAGACGGACTATGCCTGTTTTGTGCATTTTAATCTGAAAAGTGACACCACTGCTGATAGAGAATATCTGATTCAGACGACGAGGTTGCTGAATTACCTGGCTGACATTTGGCTGTGTATAAAAAATAGATATCAACATGTCGATATGACAGGAGGAGCGAGACTATGACTGAAACTAAACATCTCGAGGGCTGTCAGTTAGTTAAACCTGAACTGAAACCTACCTCACTTTGCCTTTAGGAGCTGCTAAAGTCATTTCTCTTAATGTCAGTGTGTTTCAGAGACTTTTTTTCAGTGGTGGAAGGTGTACTCAGATCCTTTACTTACAGTAAGTAAACATAGCAATACCACGCTGTAAAAATACTGATTTAAGATAAGAGATCACTTTTGAAAAGTATGAGTACGACATTATGAAAAATAATATCGTACTCATAATGTCGTACGACATTATGAAAAATAAAAATACAACCATACAAGATGTTTTTATTGAATTATTACTGATGAATTCATGTGTAAGCACTCTTTGCTTTGCAAGCTACCAATTACTTCACATTGGAAGAAAATGAAGTACAGCAAAGCTATGCTAGGGAGAAATCTAGTTTGGTTAACTACAGTTACTTAGAAAAACTACTTTGTAAAAATTGTCTAATTGTATATGTGTATGTTATAGGTCTAGTGCAAGAAAAAAAAAAGATGCATGGTGGTAAAATAAATAATAAAATTATTCTTTCCTTATATGGCCCTGAATTGTTTGTAGTTTCAGTAGTGAGAAAAAAATGACAAAAATGGCAAAAAGGAAAAAAAATAATTTAACAACTTGAACCACTATGGAAGAATGCAGCCCAGTGCACAATCTAGTTGATTTTAATGGCATGTACTTCACTACACCACAACACTGGGTATCAACATGTCCATATGACGAGTAAGAATATAATTTAAAGACCCACACTGTAAGATTTATTGGCAGAATGTGGCATAAACAGAGTATAATTTTCATAAAAAGTGTGGGTTTTCATTAGTTTAGAATGAGCCGTTTATATCTACAGAGGACGTGGGTCGTCTTCCATGTTCAACTGCCATGATTTTACAGTAGTGCTGAAAGGAGGAACTAAACACTGGCTTTATATATTTATGCATTTTGTGCATGTTTCACTACCAATGTAGTTTCTTCTACACATTTGGAAGGTGAGAGTGAGATGAGATGTTTGCAATCTGCAAGGTCACCACTGGATGCCTCTGAAACCACATGGTCTTTTAAAACTAAACATCTTGAGGCTCTGTGCGTTGGTTTAAACCTGAGATGAAACCTGCCTTGCTTTGCCTGTGGGAGCTGTTTAAGTCATTTCTCTGAGGGTTAGTTTATGTTGACTGTTAGTCTACATGTATTCCAGAGTGATGGAGGATGTTCACTCAGTAAGCAGTGAGCAGCAAAAATAGCAAATACCATCTGTCCTGAGTCCTGTTTCAGAAAGTACAGAAGTATTATGAGCCAAATGTAATTAGATCAAAAGTAAAAATACTCAATGCATAAAAATTGCTCCTCTGACTGTTGTACCACTATACATGATATAACTGTATTATTACTGATACAGTAATTTGTTAATAGTATTTACCATTGTGGTTTGAGTTAGTCAAGGTAAAGTTTTTACTTTCTTAGAAACTGTTGGATAGTTTGATCTGTAACAGTGTGTCATATTTTACAAGCTTTTGCTATCTTAATTTGTAAAGAAACTTGTCACCAATATATGTACTGAAAAGAAAAATACAATACTCCCTTATGAAAAGACTAGAAGACAAAGTGCCAAATGGAAATGCTCAAGTAAACTTTTTTGCAAAATTAACTTTTCAAAAGTCCAGTGTATCAGATTTAGGAAGTTTTATTGGAAAATAATATTCATAAGTATGTTTTCATGAGTTTGTAATCACCTGAAAATAAGAACTGTTTTAAGAAGAAGAAGAAGAAGAAGAAGAAGAATTGTTTGGCTTTCTGCAGTAGCCCAGAATGGATATGCCAAACAATGTTTTTTGCAGGTTTTGCGGCCACCGTAGGTTTTCCTATATTCTTGGAAGGGGAGAGTGAGACAAGTTGGTTGCAATCTGAAATCTCACCATTAAATGCCATTAAATCCTGCACATGGGTCCTTTAAAAACTTACAGAAGACAACAAAACACGGACTCATATGAAGACAGAAAGAAGTAAACACATCAACACTGGATATTGCAATGAGACATTCAGCAGCCATCATTGCAGTCAGTGTCCAACCAGCAGCTGAACTCATGGATTGACTCAGTTAACACTGCAGACTAGAGGAGGAAGAGGAGGAGGAGGAGGAGGAGGAGGGTGTGTTTTGCTGTCGTGTTTGAAAATGTTTTTCTTTGCTCAGTGTGTCTTCTGCATTTCCTTCCTGCTCTTTGTTCCTCCGCTAAACATATCTCTAAGTCACCCTGGGTGTCGCAACGGGACGCGCTCTCACCCTCCAGCAATGCTTTATATCAGACTATCGCCTCAGCATATGTTGTGTAATGCTACATTACAGCAGCATCACTTTGTGGTTTGGTTGTTTTCTTTCATGGTGTTGCTGGACTGAGTATTAGCCCACATGTCAGCTACGCTTTTCTTACATTTCCAAATCAATACCACCTCAGTCTTAATGCATGAGAACTAATGAATGGGAGTGTATGCAGAGGAGAGGGATCGAGGTGGGAGAAATAATAAAACACCCACCTGAACACACACACGAGCACACACACACCTGTAATGTCAGTGCCTGAGCATCCATTACATTACACAGTGAAGCTATTCAGGAATGAAAATACCTCAGCGTGACTGGTCAGTTATGACACAATACGGTTCAGCTCTTTATTTTTCTAAGCTTTTTTTTTTTTTTGCATGTCACCTTTAATACTGCACTCCCTCTCCATATGGAAGCAAGCTCAAAATTAGTGATTGCAGGTTACGTGGAGGTCAAAAGTCTGATCAGAGCCATGTGTTCTCAACATTATGTGTACATTTTTCACGTCAGTCCTCGTGGAAATCAATCCTTGCCGTGACCCACCCATGTGCTCTCAAAAAAATTGGGGAGCATATTTATGAGCTTACTGTGCACTGGCATGGCATGAAAATGCGAAGAAGGGCAACGTTTACTCATGCACGAAAAGTATTGTTCACTGCTATGTAATACGCCCAAGGGTGCTCAACTATTAAACTTTGTTTTTGATCTACTTTGAAGAAGTTGCATCTCGTTCCCCCATCATTTACCACATCAGTGTTTCTCATGAACACTCTGATCTTTATTGTCTAATATTGCTTGTCAAAACCTAATTTTTCTTCATATTAAGCAGCAGGGATCTGATGACATTTTTGATTTAGAGTGTCATTTCATCCACATTTTACTGAACACATCTGAAACATAAAACCAAAGCTGTATTTGTTGCAGCAGCTCTGTGTGTGTGTGACTTACAGCAGGAAATGAGCAAGGGCTTATGTACAGTGTGTGCGTGTGTGTGTGTGTGTGTGTGTGTGTGTGTTTGTGTGTGTGTGTGTGTGTGTGTGTGTGTGTGTGTGTGTGTATGTGTGTGTAGGGTTAGTAGGGTTACTTTAATATGTATTCTGATATATTTAGTCAGCAATTTAATCCAAGTATCACAATATTCAAGTACTGCAACTTGATTACTTTCTGTTATTTTTGGATTACTTCAATATCACAAATGGTGAAACTGTTGAGCCAAATAGATTTTTTAAATATTTGTTGTTAATTGTTTGTCCAGAGATTCCTTACTTTGTTAAGTGTCACTGCTCGTTTAGATTAATAACACTAATTAGGCACATTGAAATGTACTTTGTCACACCATAAAAAGTCATACAGGAATTTAGTTAACCTCAGTTTTTCTCATTAACTTAAAGCTACTAAAATTTGTGGTTTTTGGCTGGTTTTGAAACTGCTGCTATTTATTACTGATGCCTCTAAATGACTTACAAAAGCAAACAAGACGATCTGTGAGAAGATGGTTATTCCTACAGTTATCCTTGGGTTGGATTCTCCTTCAAATCAGATAAAACAATCCAGTGTTTACATTTTCACAGGCAGAGTTACAGTGAGCCAGTTACAAAGAAGCAGGATTAGAAAATTTGATGTTTGTCATAATACTCTGTAGAGCCTCCAAAATTAACAAAATTCCTAGTCATAGCTTTAATGTAAATAAACAGTTTTATTTATTATGTTTTAATTAAACTTGAACTTTCTAGTATTTATTTTGGGAACAGTTCAGAACATGAGTTCTTCTTCTAACTTTAAGTCTTTTGACTTCAAATGTCAAGTTGAATGAATGTACTGAGTTTAATCAAGTCATTAAATAAAGTTTCTAAGAACAACATGAGTGGACTACCCAGCATGCACTGTTTGAAAGACAAAACTCTACAGAGGTCACCAGCATATCCCCACCTGCAGTCCTCATTTTTTTTTAGTTGTAGTAGTAGTAGTAGTTGACAGGTTAGCAGGCAAACTACATTTCTGCATTTACACAGCTGAACGCAGAACTCGTGTTCTCGACTGTACCGAGATATTGTTTCCCTTTTCTGATTTAAAGGACCAGTGTGTAGGAATTAGTGGTATCTAGTGGAAAAATTGCAGATTTCAATCAACTTGCCTGCCAAGTGTGAAGGACAAACTATGGTGACTGCCAAACTTGTGCAAAACATGAAAGACTGTATCTAGATCCGGTGATTAGTTTGGCTGTTCTGGGCAACACTGAAAAATACTGACGCACTCTGCAGAATCTAAGGTAACAAAAACACAATGGTTCTTATTCTCAGGTGATTATATGGCAACCATTAAGAGTAACTAAAGAGAAATAGCCAGTCTTCTTGTGAATGGTCTCATTTGCTTATGTAGGCAGTGGTAATGAATTGAGACTCTTTCAAGGCCAGTTAAAAACTCCTTGTAGTAACTTTAACATTGCAATCCTGCTAATAATCCCCATTTTTCTAAATGTATTTATAATATAATAAGAGTTTTTTTGTATCCAAATTACATAACTCTGTTAAATGTAATCTGTTACTCCCCAAACCTGTACTGTATGTGTAAGAGGTCAGGGGTGTGCGTGCGTGCCCAGGCATGCATGTGTGTAGTGGATCTTGCTCTGTGTTGTGTACACCGGTGTGCAGGGGCCACGCAGGCCTCTTCAAACCGATCTCCCTCCATATGGTGTTGTGTGCTGCGCCTGGGTCAACTTGCAGCGCAGCTCTGGAGAGGAGGATATTCTGCCTGCCCATTGTCTGTCCACAGAGCCTGCGGAGAGAGCCTGCCGCTTTCAGGGCATCACCGCCAGCCCCTAATATGGCAAATGAATGCATGAGCGAATACAAGGGTGAATAACTGAATGAATAACCAAAGACAATTTACATAATTGCACGTAGGGTATGTATTTTCTAACGTTTGAGCAGCTATTTGCATATTCACACTCTATAGAAATTATTCAGTCAATACTGTAGATCCATCATGTAAATACAACTCCTTTGAATTAACGGAAAAAAGGGGGGAAAAAAGAACTCAAACAATAATAATGTTAATGATGGTTTGTGCCCTGAGGGGAGATCTCCTCCCAGCCTGAAGACCAACTGCTGTCAGAATAAGAAGAACGATCCCAAAAACTGAGTTATGACATGTTTGCTTAACAGGTAAATATGGCGGTTTAACCAAAAAGAAAAAAGAAAGCCGTCTGTTTGTTGTCTCTTCTTTTTTTCTCCTTTTCTTCTTTGCCCGCAGCATTGATCTGAGCACCAACAAACCAACCATTTCATCCATTTCAAAATGTCAAGGGGCCTTTGTTTCACACATGTGATCACAGTTTGCAGAAACTCCCCGCAAATTGTCGCCACTGTCTTGTTGCATCATTTCAAGTGCTATTTTCCCTCCCGTCACCCTCCTTTGTGATCAAGATAGACACCGGCCTGATGCGTGCCGACATCTTTTGAACTATTCAAAAGCGCCACTGTCGCTCCGCGCTCCTTTTGTTGTTGTTTTAGGCGCCCAGTTAACCTGCGCATGGCTTGTTTGAGGATGAATGCAGGTTGGTTGGTGAGGTTGGTTGGCTGGTGGTGGAGGGGGGGGGGGGGTGGAAGTGAAGAGAGTGGCAGATGAAGAGGGAGATGGGGGGAGGTGGGGGTAGGAAAGTGCATGTGCATGTGTGTGTGTTGACCTACCTACCCTTCACCTTTTTGTCTCGCTGTGTGGTGCTGTTGTGAGTGCTGGAGGAGGACATGTGAAGAGCCGGACTCCGGCCAGCAGAATGGCACCCCTGCCTGGGTTTGCACGATCTGCCCCCCCTCTTCTCTTCTCTTTCACTCCGTCTTCCTGGCCTGCAGCTAAAAACACATATTTTCTCTGTTGGCGAGGGGGGGTGTTCAGATCAGAGGGGAACCAAATACATCAAAAGCACAAGGAAGGAGCGTGTAGCTGTGTTTGACCAGGTCAGTCGGCGTTGTCAGACTCTTCCCTCAATCATCTCATTCTCTCAGAATATGAGCCTTTATGCCTCATTTTCCTTGTCATACTTAAATTTCTCTTGTTTGTCAGCCGTAATTCGGCATCTCATGAATTAGTCATGAGAATAACTGCTTTCATTTAGGGGCTTTAACCTGTTCAAAATCCTCCTTGGCTGACTTGGCAGTACCACGCACACAACACGCACGTATTGGGTGGGTGCTGCAAGCAGGAAGCTCGGAGCCGCGCTAGATTTGCAGCGCTCTGTCCACAAACGGGGGAGAATGTAAATGAGATGGCCTGCAGTCCTTAAATGGGGGGGGGGGGGACGCCGCTGATCACTGTCCACCACATTAAGCACCACTCATTCCCTCCCCGCTCACACGCACAATCATCACATCATATGCAAAACAGCAGCCTGCCAGTGTGGAAAACAACAACAGCAGCACTAATGAAACGCTCGCTTTTAATGTTCCTCTGAGTAGCATGTCATTTGTTGAAGATGGAAAGATGTTGTATCTTAAAAGGAACATCATCAAAGTGGAGACTCGCTGAGCATAAGCTCACATCACAGTGCAGGTTCTAGTGCTGAATGCTCTGTAGCTGGTTAAAAGATGAGTCACGTTCGTAACAACTTAGGTCTTATTTTCATAAAACTGACCATCACTTTTATTAGTCATAATAACATTGTACTCACCAGTGATTGCTGACATGTGGGAAGACTGACGATAAAGACAGCTGGGTCAAGGAACACATGCAGTAAAGTAATTAGACAGGTTTTAAACGATCCAGAACTTTGGCCAGAAAATCAAAAACCAATTTATTTAGAAGTAAAATCAAATAATAATTTCTCATGTCCCAGGAAAACTGTAAGGATGTTGGTCCATGAACTGAGGTGGATTTTTCCAATGGACAGTTAGAGTCATTCATTCTTCCAACTATGTCTGTTTATATACTCATAAATGGTGTTACATAAATCCTCCTACAGACTGTGAGATTTTAGCAATCAAAAGTTTATTGCAAGCCACACTGTGCAACATGGATCTAATAAACTTGGGGAAAAAAATGGGTATGTCGACTGTACAATAACACCCACTGAACCTGCTACGATGCAGGTCAATAAAACGTCATCAGCTTGCGCCACATTGCGTCTGTGCACATCAGCAATCTACGCAACTGGTGATACAACAAAATGATGCTAAGCGGGAACTGAGTCTTTTCAATAGCTGCATAATGTGTCTGGAAAAAGAAGAGGAGTTTGTTTTTGGTGCCAGCAAAGATTATCTCTCTTGCCCGTGCTGTGTTGGCACTTTCATAGATTGGTTTGTTGACATGGGTTGTATTAGCAGTCACATTGTCAAATGGTTATTCTAAATTTCTGACCCTGTCAGGCTTTTGTTGTCTTTGGTCACAGGACCATCTTTGAACCTATCTCACAGAGTCACCACCAAAGATATCACCACGTTTACTCATTTTTAACTGGTAATGAAACAGTCTCAATTAAATATTGATGCCTCTCAGTGACTTACATAAACAAACATGGCTATCCACAAGAAGATCAGCTATTTCTATACAGTTATTCTTAATGTCTGCCACTTCTCTTTGAAATACAGTAAGTAGTATGCTAGCCACATAAATAGAAGCAGGAGGAGATTTTTTTTTTTTTTAATTCATTTACTTTTATTTATTTATTTTATCATGGTGGAAACACTACTGCTTTTGTCCACAGGGGCCTCCAAAATCAACAAAATATAAAACCAGCTTGTAGTCGTTTTAAGCTGTTATATCTTGTTTGTTTAATCCATAGGCTGCAGTAAATAAAATGAAGTTTTAAAATGAGAAATTGGGGTTTTATGGTTATGTGTCATACTATTTCTTGGCTGGAGGGAGTGATTTCCTGGAGGGAGTTCCTGGACTCTCCTCTGATGATGACAAGACTTCAGCTCCAGTTCGAGTAATCAGTTTCTGGCTGTAGCTTAAAGGTTAAAGGACATGAGACTGGTATCTTTTCATCTAACTCTCAGCAAAAAAAAAATCTAATAAGCATATTCCCAGAAACAGTGTTGAAGTATTTCTTTAGTCATGCCTTTGTTGCCACCAGCAGATATGATCTGGGATTAAGCTCCATATTTAAGGTTGGGATTGACTGGTGTACAAATGAGTGTTTCAGTCTAACCTTATTAAATCATGGAACCCCGTATCCCCAGTTGGATGGTTACAATTTGTATTGACTGTTCAGGACATAGTTGGGGTCAGAGACAATGTTGTTGGCCAGCTTAATATGTTATTATGGCAGACTGATTCAGAAAGTTTCTCAAGAGGTTGGCAAAAAATGAAATATGTTGTCAGTGCACTGGTCAGTGAATGTTTTGCTGATACATTTGGTGAGAAAGTTTTGCAACTTTGCAGATATGTCCATCGAAAAGTTTTCTTTAAACCCTCACAGCATCCGTTTAATTTAATTTATTCAAACAAAAACAATACATATAATGTCACAAGACCTGCCTGTTTCCAGTAAAATGAGGGTCTGAAGTGGGTATGGCCTTTTGACTGGGCGTAGAGCAGTCCTTTCATGTTTGAATTGAAATAAATCTTTGTTAAATATGCATGTGCATGAGTATGTAAAGAAGCATGTTTGATTGTTTGAAGCAGTCATTCCCAGAGTCTGGGTCGTGATCCACCACAGGGTCACAGGAGATTTTATATGGGTCGCCAAATAAATAAAAGACTATGAAAGAAATTAAGAAAATTTAAGATTTATATGTGTAGTGCACATTGAGCATTTTAACCATTTATTGATGGAAGAAACAAAGAGTCTGTTAATTTCATTTAAATGCACTTATTTTGTTGCATTTATGAAGTAGGCTAAAATGTTCTGTATTGTCTTCCTGATGGGAGGAAATAAAATAACAATAAGATGGCCCGTTAACTAAGCCTAAATATGTTATTTTTCATTTATACAGTATTTAACATTTGTATACTGTATGTTTTCACTAACATGTGTGAAGATAATACAAGGTGATGCAGAAATGGCAGTAAAAATGGTCAGGAACATTAATTTATGCAAGGCCTATTGTGACTTGGGTTGTGATGGTCTGTCATTTTGAAAAAGTTAAAAAGTCCCCAGAAAAAGATTGAGAAACACTGGCTAAAAATTATTCAGTTATTATTTATATATAAAAACTGTGTTGCCTTGGGGCAACTTTGCAGATATGTTCATTGAATTGTTTTTTGTTTTTTTTATGTAATTTGGGTAATATTGCATATTTGTTGTTGCAAAAGAGTTGTAAATGTAATTTTTAGAGGAAAATGTATAACTGTCCTTTAAGGAGACAACAACCTTGATGAATTATGGAACCATAGCCATAGATTAATGCAGATAGTAGACACCTCCCGTGCTGATTTGTCAATAGAATCGGCGTTTGGTCACAGATGCAGTCGATAGGACAACAGAGAGGACTGTGACCCAGCACAGATCTTTCAGCAGACTCATAATAACTTGACAGATTCTGACAATACGGCAGACAGCATTGGCACATTAACATCCCGTATTTGTCGGTGACAAATACAGAAAAAGCCGACACTTGTTGTGTGCTTTACTCTGATTTACCCTCCCGTCCACTCAGCAAACAAGCACAGCCGAGGTTATTTACAGCAGCGGCTGAGTTCTGCAACGGTTAACACATTTGTACTCCCTGAATGCTTCATTTATTAAACTGTGTCGGCGCAATTTGTTCACTTAGCTACATGCCTACCTATTTGTTCCTTTACATGACAGGGTAGAGCTTCCTGTCAGGAGTGTTTTTGTTTCCTCTTAGTGCGCTTCCAGCATTCAAATGTGCTGAACACACAGAGCGCAGCCGGGCGGGAGAGGAAGAGAAGGGAAGGAGAGTAAGCAGACTGGAGTAAACAACGCTTTGGCTCTTTAAATAAAACATTTGTTTGTGATTGAGGCTTCGTGATGTGAACAGCATGACCTGTTTTACTGGGAGTCTCTAAACAGCCAGCCCGTCGCCCTCGCAGAAACAGATCCCATCTCTCTACCCACAGACTCAGGGCCTATTTATATTGCATGAGAACAAATTTTTTTGACAACTTGAGTGATAGATTTGTACAAGGCCCAAATGTTTTCTTTTTCTGCAGAGGCCCCATCTGAGTGACATAAATTGCTATTAATAAAAATTTTAACAATACATGGCAAATGAGTTTTTTCTGTTAACATGGCTTGAGCAGGAGCAAATGGTGCTTGTTGAGGGCTTCCTGGGAATACGGGTGCTGTCTGAGTCAACATTTGAAGAAAGCATGTCGGGGAGGAAAGAAAGCATGTGGTGCTGTATTCTGAGAGATTACATGAACACACGGATGCTTAACAACTGAGAAAACACAACCTAACAGACAGAAGAGAGCACTGATGGCAATCAATTCTTCAGCTCTCAAATTTCTGGTTTTTACTTAATCCAAAAATCAAAAATATTTGTTATAAATTTTATATATTATATATGTTATTTATCCATCTAGATTTTCTGTGTGAGTTGCTGAATTTTGAAGATATCAGTCATAGAGATTTCTGCCTTCTCTCCAATATAATGGGACTAAATGACATTTACTAGTAGAAAGAAAGCAGTTCCTACATGAGACTGCTCACATCAAGGTTTGTGGATCATCTGGAGTAAGTGGGTCATGATTTTTGGAAAGAGACACTGATTCAGAATTTTTCAAATGAATTTTCTTTTTTGTTTGACTACCACAAGCTGAATGGCAGCTAGTCCCGTTATATTGGAGAGAAGGCAGACATCTCTGCAGCCAATGTCTCCAAAACCCCAATATATTAATGGAAAATTTATGCTTAAATGACTGAATATACAAAATGTTTATGACCATGTTTCAGGAAGTAGTCATATTAATTAAATCCAGGAGAAAAGACATTCTTCATTTATTTTCCTTATTGAATCAATATCAGTGAGAGAAAAGGAGATACACAGTAGATGAAGTGAGGGAGTCAGAGAGGGATTCTGAATTTTGATCCTTAAAGTGGTACCAATTTTACACAAAAAGATTAGATCACTAGTCGTGGTGACTGCTAAGCCTTTGAAGACAGTTTTATGGCCTAATGTCTTCTGTGGCTTTGGAGGAGCTGTTTAAAGCCTGAGAAATTAACCCTCAATGATGTTATCAGCTTGGACACCAGATATGAATTACCACTGCATCACAAATCGGACGTGTGGTGTTCAGTGATTGAAAAAGTACCCGGATCTTTTACTTGAGTAAAAGTAGTAATGCCACAGTGTAGAAACACTTTGATAGAAGTAAAGCCCTGCATTAAAAATGTTAAGTAAAAATTACTTAAACTACCAAAAGTAAAAGTACTACTATTATTGGATCATAATTGCTAATTCGTTAATGTGTGCACCTCTTTAAAGGACCAGTGTTTAGGATTTAATGGCATCTAGCAGTGAGTTTGCAGATTGCATACACCTCGCATCACCCTCCTCTTTCACGCATGTAGGGCAATCATGTACATATCTAGATCGAGTGTTTGGTTTGTCTGGTCTAGGCTACTGTAGAAAAATGGTGACACAACATGGAGGCCTCCATGGAAGAGGACATGCACCCTCTGCAGATGTAAAGGGCTCATTCTAAGGTAATGAAAACACAACAATTATTATTTTCAGGTGATTTTACACTATTGAAAACATACTACAGCAAAGGGCTGCAGGCTGGAATCAAACCCGCAGCTGCTGCAGAGGACTCGTATCCTCAGTACATGGGGCACATGCTTTACCAACTGAGCTACTTACTCAATTTTGGCTATAGTCTGCCAATACATTCCTATAAGAAATTAATAATTGCATCTTATCTCATCTTAACCTACTATAATATATCATAATTTATTTATTGACTTTTTGTAATATTAATCTGCATTTGCAAAGTAGCTAAGGGCTAAGGCTATACAGTTAAGTAAAAAGCATAGTATTGTAATGCAGTAATACTGTGTGCTTCTCAGTTCTAGTTAAGTTGAAGTATAAAGTGGCAGTAAATGAAAATACTCAAATTAAGTACAAAGACGATCATAATTGCACTTACAGTAAGTACAGTAATTGAATAAATCTACCTAATTACTTTCCATCACTGTCATTTAAGTATGAAAGGTCTTACAACAGAAAGGAACAAGGATAACAAACAATCAGGTTGCATTATGGGATGTGTAGGAACCAGTGCTTTAAACAGCTTTTTGACCTGCAACCCTGTACAAAAGAGGGGGCACCGTTTCAGGAAAGACATTTTACTGCTCAGTTATTTCAATGCTTTGAACACCAATAACAAAATGCCACTCAGCTTATACTTATTTTATTGGGGTAGAAAAGAAGCAAACAAACATTTAAAAAAAAAAAAAAAAAGAAAGAAAGAAAAAAAAAGAAAAGAAAGAAAAACAAACAAAAAAAATAAATCTTTTTAATCTGTTCCCTTTTTTTTTTTTGACTTTCGTATTCATTTCAACATTTTTATTGTTTGGATTTCTTTGCCTTGCAAAACTGTAATTATTGTTGTTTGTGTTTTTACTTATGTCTTTTGTCTTTTAATTTTAATATTATGAAAGGTGCTTGAGTTGAGTTATAGAGCATCAACCCTTTATAAAATATTTTGTATATTTGGTACAGACACCTAAAACAAAGACCTCTGAATGCACTTTTGTTTTTATTTCTCAATTTCATCCTTCATTTGTTATTATTTAGTTTTGGTTCAGTCCTCATTAAAGGCTGGCTGTGCTGAGTCCACACACACACACACACACACACACACACACACACACACACACACACACACACACACACAGAGACCACTGCGTGAGGCGGACTGACAGCGGCGGACCAGGATTCCACAGTTGCCTCTCTATCTACCCTCTATGCTTTTCGCCTCTCACTTTGTGCTGAAATAATTAACTGCATGCATGTTTGAAGGCGGGATTACAGTTGTCTAATTGTAGTGAGCGTTGTCATGGAGACTATCAGGCCATCGGTGAATAAACAGCCTTACTTGGCAGTGTTTGGCTAAAATGGGGCTTTGTGCAGATGTCAGACACAGATTTATGATGGTGAAACAGATTATATTTGGCAGGAAAATCAATAGGCTGACCACTCTGCACTGGCTGCTTATTTTGATAAACAGCTCTGTGGATGTAACCTGCCCAGAAGCTTGTCTCCTCATCTGTTTGCTCTCAGAGCGTGAATTAATGTAAAAGTTTACTTTCCAAAGCAGTGTGGTTGGGTTTCTACTTCAAAGTTTCACACAAATTTACCCTTTATTGCTGTAAGGTACATGAATATTTAGTACTTTTCAAAGATAATGTAAAACATTAGCTTTTTAATAAAGTTACTGAAAATGAAAAAGATAAATAAATACTATTCCTTTAGGTAACTTGAATCTCATTATAGAAATACTGAAAACAGTTTGAGATATTTAACAAAGTTAATAAAACCAACTAATATGATGCAGGTTTGGGTATCCGACTTAAGGAAACATCTGATTAAGCTGTCATGAATAATCACATCCAGCAGAATCTATGGAAATCATTTGCAAACATCTGGAAAATGAGACACTGGTTTTGGTTTTTATTTCAATGACATTCAGAAACCAAAGAGAAAAACTGTGATGACAAAAAGTTGATGACAATAACAGTCAGTCACACTGCAATGTCATGTCGATGACATTATGGAAGCTGCAGTTCGTGTCTGCACAGTGTGCAGTGAATAGTTGTGGACGGTGAAAAGTGCAGTGAATGGACAATAACACAGTGTTAATACTGTTATAACCCAAACAAACCAAACACATGTAAAGCAGCCAAAATTTGGAAGGGAAAGTTCAACTATCTGGATTAGTTTGAAGGTAATGATTTCTGATAATGGCAAATAAATTATACAGTTACATTGTAATCATAAATTCAGTCGTTTGCTGTAGTCACTTCTTACCGATAGCAGGAATGATTACATCAAATATATTAACGTAATTATAATGATTAATAATTAATGAATATTAATGACTAAACTTTGTAACACCATATTTTTGAAAGAAGGATCAGTTCACCCTTGAAGTGGCTGGTATATTAACAACTAACATTGCTAACTAACATAAAGTTAATCTAACCACTAGCTTGAAAAGCACACTAACACATTAGCCTCTTAAAAGAGCTATGGGCATGTCTAAGAATTAGACATCTTTCAAATTCACTCATATGTTTTTTCAGGCAGAATATTACCATAAAGTTGGCGTGCCTGAAAGAAACGAGGAAATGTCTTTCTGTCTTTAAGCAACTTAATAAACACAGCATTGTCAGTAACATTATACAGTTAGCTACCGCTACAAGTTATTGCTAAATAACTAACACTAGCATTAACAGCTGTTTACTTACTTGCCCAGAAGAAACACTGGAAGTTCATCCCTTTATTTGCCCAGAGCTGTCTCCAGTGGTTAATAAAAACACAAATTTTAACTCCTATTTTGTTTCTATTTCCTGTCAATTCTTACTTTGTTGTCAAATTTGGTTTGCAGGCTTGGGCTAGTTGGTTAGCATGCTAACTTTAGCAGTGCCATAATGTCAGAACTCTCTTCACATTCTGTTAATTATTTTAGTTTATTTTTAACTGTTTTAAACTAAAATTCTTACACGTAGCTCCTTTAAAACTGTAATAACTGATTTTTTCTTTTGGTAGGTGCAGCAGAAGCAAGTTCTGAACACAACATTTACATATCATTGTTAAAGCTGATCTGATCTCTACACCAAAAACAGTTGTTTGTTTACACATCCAGCAGTTACAGAGCATCATTAACATTCATTTGGAGTCATGATTAGGTTCACTTGCTGAAAGCAACTTGAAAGTCAGGGGTGCTGAGCAGCTTGTGCGCAGTAGGTTTTTATCTGAAAACAGCTGCCTGCTATGACTTAAAATGACACCATGAGAGCAGTGAGGATGATTCATAACAGTGAAGTTGCAGCCAGGAAGCTAAACAATGAGGTGAAACTCCTTATAAATCACAATCAACAATCACATAACTGGCCCTGCCCTGTTTCTCTTGATTGAAAGAGATAAGTAGTTTTATGAAATAAAATGGTCATTGGAAAAATTGATGTTGTGAAATAAAAACAGACTTTGGAAAAAGGACATTTTGAAATAAAAATCTATTGACATCCAATGAACTTGTCATTAAATATACAGGTATATACGTATATATGCATATATGTAAATAACTTTAGACCTACATATTGGTTTAGTTTATTTTGTTTTACATTTTAGCTTCCTCCATTCCAAATTTAATTATCAATATGTTGTTGTTTGTGTGTATCTTGAAGGAATTACCAGCCTAACGTTGTTGTACAACTCTGTGTTGTATTATACATTTTATCAGTATTTGTTCATGCTTATTTCTGCTTATTTCATAATTTTTGACCACTTTGCATCTCCAAGTGATACACCCACACAGGTGTTTTCTCTTAATGTGCCTGATTTGATACGTGTGTGTGATCAAATACCCAACCAATGGACAACCTTTAATAGAAGCCTACTTATGCTGTCTTTTTTCTCTTTTCAAAATGATTTGTGAACTTCTGAACCATTTTCTCCACGAGCAATTAGTTTCTGAGTCATAATGTATTTTCAAAGAAAAAAAAAATCCCCATTTATCTGTGCCCACGGAAACTAGTCAGTTATAGAAGACAACAGTCTTTCTTACACAGTACTGGGCCTAAATCTAGATATATTGAAGCACATGTCCAAGACCAAAATTTAGCATACAGTTGTCCAAAATTGTGTGGATCTCATCATACACATTATACACAAAAACTCCTCTGTGTGAGCCGCATTTTCAACCACAAGCACTGCCAACTGATTCTCTTGTTCTGCTCTTATTTTGAAATACTGGTGCAGGAAATATCCCAGCTAACAGCCGCATGAAGTGCTTTGAGTAGCTTCCAGACGGACTCCTGCTCCCTGTTGGACAATTCATGTCAATTATAGAGACAAGAACACTGGATGCTATCGGTTGCTGTAAATTTCTTATGCTTTTATCAATGCTGTGTCATTGATTTTATATAACTCATGCAGTGTGATTGAACAACTGTGTGGTAAGGTTGCCACTAGAAACACAATGAGAATCCTCAGCTGATCTACGCATTATCTTGAATTAGGATACTGTAAAAAAAATAATAATAATCAAAATAATTAGTGATGCAAAACCCCCTGACAATATGGTGTAGCACTGGAGGAATGTAGCTATCTGTACATCTCATCTAAGACCCAGATGTATCTCAGGCCTCCCTGTGATCAACAGTTAATCCCATCCATACAGTTTACCTGTATGAATGTTTTCTGTATGTATGTATCCCCATTCATGCAGTTTTGTGTATAAATAGGGATTAATTGTTGACAGTCAACAGTTAATCCACATTCATACAATTTAACAGCGTAAATGGAGATTAACGGTTCAGTTTAACTGTGTGAAAGGGCATTAACTGTTGATGGCAGAGTAGGATATGTCTTTAATATATTTGCTCTCCACACATGCCTGCAAACTTAAAAATGAGTTCAGTTAACAGTCAGGAGAAAAACATTCCAGGAACAGGAAGTCAATAACGCCGCTATCCCCCTCAGGGTGCACATTACCATTGTTGTGAGCCAGGTTAATGTACTTCAAACAAGGTTTATTATATACTGCAGTGCACAATAGTGAGGTGAGGAGTGGAGCGGTCATGTGCTGAAGGTGAGAAAAGAAGCTGATCACTTCTCTCAACCTTGTCTGTGCTTGACTCAGCTGTAGTTACAGAAATGTGCTGTACATCTGTTTGTGCGGCACAGTGTTGAGCTTTATGAGAAACACTAACATTCTGATCACGGTGGACTGAAATAAATTAACATATCACCTATTGTAGCTTCCCTGCTGTACTGTTTCTGATGATATCTTATTAACACCATTGCTTTGTTGTTATGAACAGTACGTACATCTAAAGTCATGTAGGGGACATACTAAATACCAACTTAGAGGCAGTCCTGAATGAAACGTCCCCATATGATTAGCAAAGAAGCATATGGGAATGTTCTCTTAATGTCCTAAATGTCCTTTCTGTAACATTCAATGTGACCATGAAATAATCAAAATGGAATATCCCCTTAAAGTCACAGGGCTGGGGCGAAATGGACAACATCAAATATCACATTATTTTTCACTAAATACTTTGATAACTGTATTTATCGCTATTGTGATTTTTGCAGCTTTCAGAAAATATTGACACAATAAGATTTTTGTCAAATGATCACGAGTGATGTGGACATAATGATGAACAGGGTGAAGTCAAATAACAGAACAGAACAGTCTGGTAAGAAAATTACATGATTCTACTGTAATGTAGTCTTTAAAACCATGAAAAGACAACGCTTATGCCATATCACGATACAGCTATATCCAAAAGAGATGATATCCAGTCTCAGATCACAATATTAATATAATATCCATATACTGCCCATCCTTATCACATATGGCCATCAGAGAACCATATAAAAACATTCTCCTTATGTCTCAAAATTTCCTTTTTGTAACATTGCAATATGACCATAAAAAGGACAAAAAACAAAATGGAATGCCCCCATGAATTCATACAGGGAATTTTGAACTTCAGCAAACAAAAGAGGAAATTTTAGGAACATCCCCAACATCCACTAGAGAACTTTTAGGGAACGTTATGCAAGGTCCCCAGTGTGTTTAGACAGTCCAAATGTATTGAAATTAGTCTAACATGTGCTAGTTTGTTAACTGTAAACTCCCTGCAGGTTGTTAAAATAGCCAAATTCTTTGGCTAAAAATGATTACAGATGACCTCATTATCCTCAGTGGAAGCTTTGACCCTGATAAGACCCATCAGGAGGGAATGATGCTGACAAAGCATTTACCAGATCAGAGCTTTGGAAATCATGAAACAATTTACTGCTTGATACTGACTGTCTGTGACTGGATACCATGGGAAAGTTTGGTTTCTCTTGTTGGTAAGTTATTATTTATATACATTTGGCCATTTTAGTTTAAATGTAATAATTAATTACAATATTGTATACCTCCCTATATTCTGCATAATTTTTCTACAGTATATATATTGAGAAGCTGTTTATGAATCAAAACAGACAGGAAAGTCTGCTTTTGTTAATCCAATGAATTAAATACCAAATAAGGGTGTTTTGTTACATTGACACAAAAACCTTGTAAAAGTGTAAAGCACTAATGTTTACCAATAATTGATTTACAACATTGTCCAAAGTTATAGTGTAGAGATGAAGGGAGGGAAGGGAGATGTACTTCATTTCATTTTCTTTTTCTTACATTTAAGAAAAAATCATGGAACTCTAGTTTTATGGCAATAAAATGGCATAATCTGAAAAAAAAGAAAAAAAAACAAGAAGCCTGTTTTCATGCCAGTTCTGACAGGATCACCTCCATATTTTGATGTGTTAAGGAAATTTCTCGTTTATCATCTTTTTACTCTTCACTCACTGCTCACTGCAGCCCACAACGGGGGTCACTGGAGTCACCCTCCCCACTCAGCAAGCCTGGGGTCCAGGAGGGCTTTTAGCCCATGCTCCTACACTGAGGGGCCTACAGCTCATCAATATTGCAGAGAAATAAAGTAGGCTGGTAGTGAAGGACAGGGGAACTGAGGCCTAATCAACCGCTCCAAACGAGAAGACTAACAGGGATATAGATTTAGGGATACACTTTGCCATAGTTGTTTAATAAATAATGAGGAAACATATGGCTTATTGCACATCCTAAAGAAATTTACCAATGCTACAGTAGATAAATACACATATGATAATGCGTCATGTTGGTCTTTACAGGGATGGGTTGGATTATTTGAAGCGTGGTTGTATGAGGTACTTATGGATATTATACTGTATGTATTAAGTACAGTAGATGGTGGCCAGCACGCCGGTTTGGAGAATCAGCAGGGTGAACTAGTACAGGAAGCCAAGCAATGTACCTCCTTGGACAGGATCAGCAACAAAAGGTGTTTTAGCTGCCTAATAAAAGTGCCACCTAGAGTATACGTGATATTTTGAATTTTTTTCACCACTTAATTGCCATCAGATAGCCTTTTCTGTTTGAAACTGCTGTTACTGAAGCTAAAGAATGTCTCCCTCCAAAGCAACCAAACTCCATAGGCAAAATTGGTGATTTTACTCTGCAGAACATGGAAGTTGCTGGTGTGCTGCTGCCTTGATCTTTTAGTTTGTTTGTGTTATTGTGTGACTTCGGTGAATATAAACTAAACATTTAAAACACTGAAGTTCCACAATAACACAAACAAACTAACAGATTGAGGCAGCGATAGACCAGCAACTCCTGTGTTCTGTGAAGTAAAATTACTGATTTTGCCAATGGAGTCTGGTTGGTTTGGAGAGTGATATTTAAGGTCAGGCAGAATATCCTTAACACAACGACAGATCATCTTAATTGTGACATATACAACCATACAAAGTATAATTATACAGTCAGATTGAACCTGATTGAACTTGAAAGGCTGTCTGACAACAAAGTAAAGAAGTGAAAATATTTTATTTTTTAAGATACCTTTCTCTGCTGACACCATCCATATCAGTACAGCTTTGCTTCTGTCCAGCTGTTCCTCTCTGCCTCTGGAGGAAGGCCAACCAGTATCTACTGCAGCTAATACACTGACTATCGATAAGTATTTCATACAACCCCACATCATATATTCTGAACTATCCCTTTAAGCTTAATATGTCAGTGTGAAGAGCACCAGACCTCTTGGGGGGTCTTGGACAGTTTTATCTCAGGTATATCAGGTTCAGCAGCAAAACAAGACACTTGAGCTAGTCACTTGGCTGTTGTGGTCAATAACGCCGCTTCCCTTTTACCTGACTCTGACCACCACCCGATCATTGTTTCTTGTACACAACAGCAGAAGAATGTAAGCTGCAGCTCAAAGGGATGGAGAGATTACCTTTATTTCAATTATAAAATATACTGAATATGACTTACTTTGAACACAGCGGGGGCGCTGAAGCCCTGCACGGTTTTTGTTCATTATGCCGTGGTACCTCAGCGATGGCCTACAGTGCCGCAATAAAAGACCAATGAACGGTGCACATCCTGTATTGATTTGTTTGCTGAATATCAGAGTGAATTTTCAGATGTATTTATAATGGCCTTATTAAAGCCCCCTTTGATCTAAAGAATACAACAATAACAGAATCGCCTGTGTTGTTTGCAACTGAGATCCACTGTGGTAAAAATGTCAATATTAACTGGAGCTTTTCAGGGCTATTCAATTATTTTTCCTTTTAATCATAAAATGTAATCACTTTCATGGGTGTGGGGGGGTAGTCCTGGTGTGGTTATTCTTTTCTATCATTGATGCAAAGCTATCCATCCAATGCTATTGCTTCACATATGACCTTTTTTTTATAGTAAATGAAATATTCTATTTGAAATACAAACAGCTTTAATTATTGAGACTGACACTGCACTTGACTTTGAAAGACTGTCAGCTGTTGACATTGGATAAAGAAACAAGGAATTGTTCAGCACTTGTATGATGAAGACATTATTTGGAGGTGACTCTCATCTGTTTTAAGAGTTATTGAAGCGGGTGAACACAAAGACAAGTGATCTGATGAATTGGTGATTAATGTGAGAGGTTTTTAAGTAAGGATGAGGATCAACTCTCTCTGTGCTTGTTTTTCTAAATGATGTTCAAGTGGAGACAAATGAAAGAAAAAAATAAAGACATTATCAAGTGAAACTCAAGGGACACACATTATTCATCGGGGGAAAAAAAAAATTGGCAGTTCAAGCGCAACCAAATTCACATAATGAGAGGAGATAATAGGGACGAACGTTTGCTGGACAAAACTGCATGAGGACAGTGAGGTAAATTATAGTTATCATACACAAGGATATGTTTATCTGGACTAAAACCTTTAAAGAGGAATACTACTTGATTTAAAAATTCATAAACTGCAGCTTTTTCTGTGGCCAAGGACATGCAGCTAGTTCTTCAAGAAGAGCTCTCACCACTTCAAACAATAAAGTTGGAATGAGAGTTAACACAACTTGTTGTAATTTATTTAAACGGCTAATACTGCAGTACTACAGTATTGTCATTTTCAGCCACACTAATTGTGCACTGCCCGTTCAACACCAAATAGCAGACAGACAAAGTAGCAACTAGCTGGGGAGCTCGAAATTTTCCTTAGGAGTTGGTAGAAACCAAAAACAGAGCTACATTTATCAGGTGAGCATAATGAATGCTAACATTGCCTTTAACTACTAGATGTGTAAATAAGCAGCTAATTGCTAACAATTTCACTGTATTTAACTATGTCAATTTGCTCCCACTGCTCCCAAGGGGCCAAAAGATTGTTGTTATTGAAGGTTTAATCCAACAACTTGTTCAAAAATTCATGCTTTTCTCATTGGCAACTCTTTCCAGTGGCTGCCACAATAAGCTTTTCAGGCAGATTACTTCATTTTCCTGCACAGCTGGCTGTCTAAACATTCATGATATAGCAATAGGAAAAAAAGGCCACAAAAATGGTGACAACTTTGTAGGCAACCTCACTGCAGCCGTCACATAAATCAATGCATCTATTGTCATAAATAATGTCTTAACTGCTACCACAGCTTCTGTGTCAGCTCAAAATGAGGACAAATACATCACTTGCTTCTGACTGGTAAGACCATGACAAAAAACTACCCCACTTCCTAAATATAATTAGGCTCAAACAATAACGAGACAATTTGAATGACATAGTCATCCTAACCTGGTTACAGACACCAGCCTTCAAGTGGCAGTCTCTGGGGTTGAAAAGAGAAGCAAACACAGAAGCCCCAAAAAGTACAGTTCTTTGAATGGCCACTTGAGGCTGGCTCCAAAATCTAGTCAATCCCCATAGACTCCTGAATTTTTTTTTTTTTTTTTTTTTTTTTTTGCCCATTTTTGGATTAGCTGTGAGTTAGCCGAGTCAGATGCTGCCAAGATGGCAACGGCCAGAGTCACCACACTGTGAGCTTCAAAGTGACTCTTCAGAAAACTGCACGTGAGGGTCACAGACGCTCTGTCCTGCCCCTTTGTATTTAGTTTTTTGAATCACACAACCAGTCAGGGTTGGCTAGCACTTACCTAGCCAACAACAGTGACTCGGTGCAGACGGTTGTTGAAATGAGAGAAGACATATCACTATGTTAGAGTTGGTGGAAACATGGTTCTACAGTGGTGTTTCTCAATAACTGTCCGACCAGCACAAGCTTTAGTTTGCTGGTAAAAATGCATGTGCATGTTTGGTACATTTGCATGTTTGGTAGAACATTTGCTGAGGCCTTAGCAGAGTGATACGAGGAAGCAGAGACAGAGACAGAACCTTCAGCAAAGACACAGTGGACAGTACTAATTTACTGATGGGGCAAGGCATGCAGTAGGTGAGAATGACAGCACATTTTAGCATCTCTCTCAGCTGGTGTACAAGGCCTGTTGTGTTTACACTGTGAATTTTGAATTAGGACATTTTATAACAGATTGATTTTTTTCCCCCCCTCAGTTGGAATGATAGTTCCAAATTTGGATAAAATCTTCAATTAAGAATCACTGCTGGACTAAGAGTTGCAGAAAAAGCTTGTGTCAATCAATAAGTTGTAGGCGCAAACAAAATTAACGCTGAAGTGAACACTTTGTCACTCAGTTTGAAACACATTTGCAAGCACAGAATCACTCACAACACAAACTGTCATCCACCACAGTGGCTCTCAGTTTTTCCAATTTAAGGTGGCGTTTGCCGTTTACTGAAAATTCGGTTCAATGAAACGATACACTGCCCCATTGCTTTACCATCAGGAGTGATAGCAGCATCACATGAGCAGTTAATGAAAGCTGACATAGGGATTGAATCAGTATTCATGAATTTGTCATGTAGCTGACGTGAAGCTATTGTTTAGGTGTTACAAACGCTAAATAAATGAGCGCAAAATTGCTGGCTTGTCTTCTTGTTAAAGTGAACTCTCAGGTTGCACGATGTGATTATTGTGAAACTGTGATAAGACATACAGTCGGGACAGCTGGGTATTTCTTGTCATCTGGAGTGTTTTTGTGGATTTTCAGTGTTAATAAAACTTCTTATCATCACCATTCTTCACATATCTTCCCCTCCACTGTGGCACAATATGAATGTGTTGTTTTTTAAACCAAGAATCTGTTGTCCATATTTAGGGAAAGTTGATCCAAACCCAAGAATATCATTTGGCTTGGCAGACCTCTCTAGGCAACCAGTTGCTACTGCCTTCTGCCTTCGTGGATGAAAAAACAGAAACAAATTTACACTCCTTATGGATCCCGTCACTTGGAATTACTGAGCGAGACAATTTATAAACACTTCTTCCTGTTGGACGGCGTGTGCAAATACCTGTTTCAAATCAAGTCTCCGAGAGTCATGGTTGTCTTTAGGTTTTCAGATGTGGCGAGGTGGTTTTTCTTCAGCTTTTTATCAACTTCATGTGCTAGAAATATTGCAGCTGAGGGTTATTTGATCCTTTTCTGAGAAACATGCCGGCGTGAAGATTTGATAAAGCTACAGATAGCATGTTTCCCTGCAGAGCGTCGCTGACAGTCGTGCCTCTGCTCTCCGCCTGATTGAGAGACAGCCTCTCCGCTGCCAACAAACACAAATGACTGTCTCTGTTTCTCATTGTGTTGATGAGGTGCTGCAAAGGTGCAACGTATAGAGTAGCCAGAGTAAACTGAGCCGTGATTGCTCCGAGTTGAAACGCTTCCATGTGAGCCGATCGGCGGTCCCCGCGCGCCCTGACAGCAATGTTTAGTTAAAGCACAGTTCCACATTAAACCCGAGCTGTGAAACAGTTTGACTTGTGCAAATATCATTCATACATAAAAAATGATCATGCTGTTAGTAATGTTTTCCTTTTTATGGAATCTGTGGTACTGAGGATTTCACAACCAGGACTATTTTTTTGAACAGGTTGTCAAATACGCCTTAAATAAAACTCCCCACACACAGCGCATGAAAACATCAGTAAATTTTAAATATCTATAAATCGTTTTACTCAAGAAAAGCTGGTGGAGCGGTGAGCCATCAGCAGATGTGTCGACGGCAAAAAGAATAGAAGAGTTTTTCTCAGCTCTCAAGGGGAGACAATACTGAAGTTCTTCTGAGGCCAGTGGTTTTCATCAGCGGCGTGCTGTACGCCAGCGGCAGGGGCACTGGTTTGGCTGGATCACGAGACAGGAGACAGAGGGAGGGCAGGTCATACATTTGTATTAGTTTAGGATTTCATACATCATTAGAGAACGAACTGGCTGTATTTATCCACAGCCGCTCTGCTCTGCTCTGCTCTGCCAAGAGGACGCCCGCTCTGTCACATAACCTGAAAGACAGAACTGAGGGAAAAAAGGAGCACTTTCTTTCCTATAAACATAAAACAATGTTACTTGTTGTCAGAGGTGGAACCAAGTACAAATGTTACTGTATTTGAGTAGATTTTTCAGGTATCTGTATTTTTTGTCAACCTTTAACTTTTTTCTGCATTTTATCAAAAATATCTGTACGTTCTACTCCTCACATCTTCAAAACAGGCTAGTTTCTTTAATTTTCATGAACTACTGGTCACTTTTATTTTGCACACCCAATATCAAGACTAATTTCAACCTAAGTGGATGGATTCTTTGGTGTATCCATCAGTGGATATCACACACGACAGACATAACAACATAAAACAACATGAAAAGTGTGACAAGACAAAATAATGCGAAAGAAGTAACAAAGCATAAAAAGATGAAAACAATATAAAAGATGTAACAAGGCATAAGATGGAAACACTAGAAAAGACATGACAAGACATCGCAAGATATCACAAGACAAACAATGTAAAGGCATGACAAGACATTACAAGACATAAAAAGATGGAAACAATGTAAAAGACATAACAAGACGTAACAACATGAAGCTGATGTAAAAAACGTAACAAGACATGAGATGAAAAGAACGTAAAAGACATAACAGGACAAAAAAACGATGTAAAAGAGGTAAAAAAAAACATAACAAGACAAAAATTATGTCAAAGATGTAACAAGACAAAAGGAAAATAAAAGTGAGGAAGACTCGACTGTGGAGAAAAGGTTAAGGTCAGGTCTTTTATACTTTGAGTACATTTCAGAGACAGTACTTTATACTTGAGTGAAGAATGTGAGCACTTTTGCCACTTCTGCTTATTGTAACATGGCACCTTTTTTTTTGCATCTCATGAAACTTCACCCCACACAATGCCACTAACAAACAGCAGATTAAGTACACCAGAGCGCACTCGATGCCTGTGAAAAATGCTTCATTTTGCTCATTTGGAGGGAAAATTAAAGCAACAAACGTAAATAAATAAACAATTCAATTTCTCCAAAGACTTCATTCTTCCACATTTCAAACACCACAGCAGCTAATTATAGCCTTAAGTCAGGCGCTTTGATGCATTTTCCCTCAGCAGGATTCCTTAGCTTTTCTTTTCCTGGAAGTGCTTTTCTGTCGGTCCTGAGGTAAACTGCCCGATGGCGCACAGCAGGCTCTGATCACTCTGAGCATATAGTGCATTTATCTGTGTGTGTTTATGTGCATCTATGAGACAAAAAGGAATGAGACAGAGATGACCCCATACCATGTTGTCTCCACTGCAACATGGTACAAGATGCAGATTCTAGACATTGAGACTGTATAGAAGCAACCACAACCAAAGCTTAGTCTTAAAGGGACAGTTCACCCCCAGATCAAAAATACTAATTTATCCTCTTTAGTGCTGTTTTTGCATTGATTGTTTTGGTGCAAGTTGTTGAATTTTGGAGATATCTGCTGCAGAGATGTCTGCCTTTTCTTGAATATAATGGACTACATGGCACTCGGCTTGTGGTGCTCAAATCACCAAAAACTTAAATATGAAAAACTCAACAGCAGTGTCTGTTTCCACAAATCATGTTGGACGTACTTTCTTTCTGGCAGAAAGAAAATAGTTTGCATAGATTCTACTGCAGAAAGAAAGTACGCTCTTAGAAATAAAAGTGCTAACTAGAACCATAAAGGGGTGTTTGGCCCTTGGTCCCCATTTGGTTCCTGGCAGAACTTTTTAAGGTTCCACTTAGAAACCTTTCTTAATGCAACCTTCAGTCTTACATAGAACCCTTGAAAAGCCCTTTTTTTAAAAATGGATCTTCAGAAGCAAATGGTTCTGGGAAGAACCTCAGCCTTTCCAGAAGAACCCTTTTGGAACCCTCATTTTTAAGAGTGTAGTTCCAGTAATTCAACTGTATCAAGAAAGTACTTCCAACACGAAACTGCTCATAACAAGGTCTGTGGATTATCTTGACTAACTGGGTCAGGATTGTTGGAATGAGACATTGCTGTTGAGTTTCTCAAATGTAGTTTTTTGGCAATTTGAGCACCATAAGATGCGTGCCATTCAGTCCCATTATATTCTAGATTAGGCAGGCATCTCTGCGGCCGATATCTCCAAAAGTTGTCAACTCATACCAAAACAATCTATATCAATGATAATGATAATGATCAATAATAAATAGCACTGCAAGTAAGAGGAAAAATTAGTGTTTTTGATTTTGGGGTGAACTGTCCCTTTAACATCTTGCAGAAAATGTGTCTCCATACAACAAAAACAAAATAAAACAAAAAGAAAACTCTTCCTGGTTAAAGCTGTGGACTCTCAGCGGTGTGGCGCTCCACGTCTGACATTGGCAGGCCCTCCTGCATGTGTGTGCAGAACGAGCCCAAGATCAACAGCGAAGAAGGAGAAACCACCCCGTGTGTCGGCAGACCGCTGCTGTTGGGCCCGTCACACGCAGGAGGGCTGCTGCTGTCACACTCAAATGCACGAAACCGTAAACTCGTCTGGCCTATATGAAATGCTTGGGAGGGAAAGGGGAGGGTGTGTGGCAGGGGGAGCCCTGTGTTCATGCAGGGGTGGAAGTGTATACCCTGGGCACTGCCGTTTCCTTTTGGCTCCCTTCCCGGTCTGTCTTCAAGCCCACACCCCGCACAGGCATCCAGGCGGCCTCACATGCAAAGAAGTGTGAATGTAGCGGGGGGTTCACTGCGAGGCTAAAAAGGTTCCTCATAGCAGTGACGCAGCTCCATCGCGGCTCCCCTCCTATTAAAGTCAACCCAGGGTGACATATGACATCCAGACATGCAGGGAATAATTGTTTTCACTGATGCTCCCTGATGATGCCTCGGCCATGTATGAGGCTCGTTGTCTCAGCGGACCGCCGCTCATGTGTTTCCCATCAGGAAAGTCTGTGGTTACCTTCCTGATTTTGCTGGACTGGAAAAACATAGCTAATATGGTGTGATCTGGAAAAAGCTTTGATGCAGGGGCTTTACAAATAAACCCCCGAATGCCATATGGTTTGCATTCATCTCTTAATTTATTTCCTATAAATGTCTATTGAATATTCTGCCGAGCCAACATGTGTGTAACCAGACTTGGAAAACAGAAGGCCAGTGAGAGCAGTTTGTGGCAAAGTGTGATTATTATGATTTGTCCGTTTTCTCCTCCTCGCTGCATGATAGATGAGTTGCGAAGTCGTTCCAAAACAAGCAAACAAGAAAACATGCAAACAGTTCCCCTCTGAGCTCAATAGCTCCCCGCTCACCTTGCTGTGCCAGCCCCGACACAAAGAAAATTCCACTCAAAGAGCAATTAAAAAGTAATGATTGTAAGCTCCGCGATGACTCACCAACTGACAGACTTTTCCCTATGAAGTTGGATATTGGGTTACCACTGACAGAGAAGTCAACAGACAGCAGGCGTCCAGCGGTGGAGGACATGGAAGTGAGCTTTTCCAAACGCAGCAGACTTTCCTACAGTGGCTTCCAACCCAGTGAAGATATAACCTGCTTTCTGTGCAAAGGCTTCAGGGAGCCCAACATTTGTCATCAGCAGCTGCCTGTGTGGGTGTCAGCTTCATAAAACACACAGCATTTTGTTCCTTTATTATGCCCAGAGCCATCTATGCAAAAACAACGAGGAACAAACATGTCAAACGTTCATTTCACAGTTGCGGTCAACAGTAAACCTACAATAGACAAATGTTCCACTTGCTTGACCTTTTCCACGACGATGGTGTTTAATCTGTGCAGCTGTATGAACGCTTGCAGGAAGTGGGGTTTCATATTCTGCCCACTAATATTCTAGAAACACACCGCAAGATAAACCCAGACTGTGAGGGGGAACACAGTACACTAATAAGACATAACAAGCTGTACTTTGTATTAAATTGGACAAAAGCTAAAAAAAATGTTATTTATTAAACAGTATTAGTCCCTTATTAGACTTTCTTAGAGGCTAATTGTTTTTTACTTTAGTTTGCAGGACAGTTCTGTTGTAATGTGTCCCTACTTACCCTCTCAGGAAGTCTAATAACAGTCTAATACTGTCTAATAGAGAACATAATATTTCTAGTTTTGGTCTAATTTGATACAAAGTCCAGCTTGCTATGTCTTATTAGCGCACTGTAAAATAAACTGTGACCAAAAGGGGCAGTAGGTTTAAACAAACAAAACAAAATTGTGAGCACAGATAGATAGCAGGCTGGACAGTGAACAGCCGCCTCAGAGAACATGTCACATGCCATTTGGTGGCCACTTTAAGCCAAAATGAGACATTTTTAGCACGTCTGAGGCTCCTGGCAGTGTCAGTGCCATGCTGTGCTGTATACAGAGCAGCGAGCTATTAAAGGATGCACTTGCAGCATGTGACACTTAGCAGCACATGGTAAATATGTACCAAACGGAATATTCATGCCTATCCCTCCGGTCCCACCAAATGCATTTTAGTCCGAGATAGTGGAGTCCCGTATTTACTTTCAGCGGGGTGAGAGGAGGAGAGGCTATAATCACTGATTGAAATGTAAATGTGAGGTAGCTAACTGAAGTATTAGGGCCAGCGAGCGCGCAGAGTGGAGATATGAATTACAATCTGTCTGACAAATTTTTCTCATCGGACATTATGTAAATGGAAGTATAAGTGACTGGTAGTATTTGAAACAAAAATCGATGCAGTAGGCGATAAGTGAGAGTGGTTGACAGAGTGGTTCTGGATATCCACAGATATTTCAAATTCAGAGATGATAATTTGATCATGCAAAGTATATTCATTACATAAGGGCCACTGCATGCTAATAGAAGACATTTTCTGTCCTATAAAGTTAATATTGACCATAGCTGATCATTTAAAACTAGATGGTCTTATCATTGTTTTTAGATTAAGAATTTTTAAAGTTGAACCAAACTTGAAGTTTATTATTGGCAAGAAATAAATATACATATATTTGCATCATGTATATGCCAAGATGAAATCAGAACTTCTTGTGTCTTTCCAGAAGTCAGAAAATCTCACATTTTTAATACTGCAAATGGCTTCAATATTCACTTCAATATTCACTTCTAGGATGGTATTGTTGTTTATATAATATTTCAAGCAGAGATAATAATGATATAGATAATAAAGGTATATGTCCACGGTCATTTCCATCCTTCCCATTCATTGTCTACATAAGCAGCTGTGCAATGCATTCTGGTGGCGCTGTGGAGCAGTTTGACTTCCACGTTGGCCGCTCTGCATTTGCATGAAATTGAGGTCTAGGCTACTTTATGCGAATCAGGGGCGTACAGCGCCACTTGCCGCCACTGGAAAAATCTCCCCCCCAAAAAATTTAAACTAACCATTCTTGATGTGAAATTAGGACAGATTCAGTGACTGTATGGGTGAGCGTTCAATCAGGTTGTAGGAGGGTGTAGCCTTTTATTGGTCAGTACACCCATCAAGTGTCAAATGCTGGGAAGCAGTGCAACCCCTCACGTCCAGAAACATCCTCTGTGGATACGTAACATAAACCTGAGGAAGACATTCACATAAGCTAACTGAACAGATGCTAGCCTGGACCTCGAGTGGGTGTGAATTTTTAGCACAAACTGATAATGAGGGTATGTAATTTGACTGGTTGCTGTAGGTTTTTACAACATGGTCATTTACCATCAATCGAGAGACAGCTAAGGCTAGCTAGATGACAGGCAGTGTTGAAATAGTGTGCATGAAAAATGGATGTTGTTTAGTGCTAATATAGCAAGCTAGGCTAACTAGCTTCTGCTTTCTGACTAAAATACACTCATAATATCACAAAGGGTCATCCCAAATGTTGACTGTTACAAAGTGACAGATAGCATAAATTGCTAATAATTGGTAGCTAACTCAATGTGGAAAAAACATGTATTAATGTTCAAAAACTACAATGTGTGATGTTTTCCTGGTGCACACAACAGAAGATGAGACTCAAGACATAGATGCTGTTTCCACAAATATGTCCAGAAACAGTTTCATCTGCTTTTGAAGAAATGAGAACGATACACAATAGCTGTTGTATCATTATAGTCTATTTTCTATAGCGAGGAGAATTCAAATGTCAATTTGACTGTAAATCAAAAGTTACTATAAGCCTGTCTGGTCTTAAGAAGCTGTAAATTTAATTTAGAGGACAAACATGAATAAAGATTCTAATTCTGACCTAAAATAACATCAAAGTGAAGTTTGACAGTTTTATCTTTTTCCTCTATGTTTAGAAATGGAGTAGCCTTGACAGGAGGAGGGGGGCGTTGGTAATCGGGGTGGACCGGCCCGGTCTGCACCCAGCCCAGTTCCCCGTCTGTAAACAATAGGGGTGTGGATTAGTTTGGAAACAATGTGTTTATTTAAAAAGCCCACTTCCTGTATGGACTCAGCAAGTCTCCCATTAATTTTATTGGCGGCGGCTCCAGTTCTGAAAATCATTGTTTGGAGGGGGGAAAAATACAAAACATGCAAGGCTTTGCATCAGCACTTGGTTCCTGTGTGATAGGACGACAGCATTAATAGAATTGGTGCTAGCTATTTGTGTTTTTTTAATCATCTGCAGGGATCTTACAGTAGGTTCAGAGGACAAAAACAAATGAGGAAACATTTCGATGTTTTTGTTGAGTCTGCTTTGGCATGAGCTCGCTGCTGCGTGCCCTACGTGTAGAGATGTGAGTTTCACGAAAAAAAAAGAAAGAAAAAAAGAAAGCCAAACACAGTTTTTCTGCTTAGTCTAAACTGCCATGAGCGGTCTACAGAATCTGCCTGCAGGGGCTGAGATTCAGCTGTGGGCTGTGGAGCCCAGGAGCGACGCCCACCATCCCTAACTGCCCAAAGCCACATCCTGTCCAAAAGGAAAAGACTTGCACTTTCTCCTCAGGAGGAACACATGCATTAATTTGATCTCAATTACCCATAAAGCCGTTGTGCAGCAGCAGCACTCACACCTCACAGGCTCATTCAGTGCTGGTCATATCCTGCCGTACACACACTGAAAAAAAGCATACAGGAGTTAAGTGGAATTAATTAACTTTTTTCTTTACCTAAACATAAATATACAAGTTTTATGTATTTCTCTTAAGGAGACTTAATATTTCAAGTATTCATTTTCAGAACACAAGTTCATCTTACTTAGTCTTGTGATTTCAAATGATGAGTTGAATGGAGGTACAGTACAGAGTTCTATGAACTCATTAAATTAAGTTTCTAAAGAAAAAGAGAATTGTTGGAACGACTTTCAAAAAATTAGATTTATTAGACACTCAGCAAGTTTTCATCATATATGTTTTCTTCAAACTATAAAAAAGAAGGGTGTCAGGAGAGTTTTTAACTCTTAAACAATGCATGCTGCGAGGTTTGCCACGCTGAAACAAGAGAATTGTTGGACCAACTAAGAAAAAACACACAAATAAATTAAGCTGTTTCAGATCATTTTCAAAGCAATTGTGTTAAGTTGACTTGATTAAAAAAAAAACAGAATACATTTGTTTTTTTACACAATCACACTGAAAAATGTTTGGTACCCAGCATTTAAAAAATGCTCCCATTGGCAACACACAAATACACAAATGATTCTTTTCTTATCTTGTTATAACTTGTTAACTTGATTTTTAAAAATCGCAATAGATTTGTGTGTCACCAGTTGAAATAGTTGAAGCATTTGTTTTCCAAGTTGGTCCAAAAATTGTCTTTTTTGAGCAACCTCCCAGAATGCATTGTTTAAGAAGCTGGTTTGGTTTGGTTTGAAGAAAGCATATGATAAAAACTTGTGGTGTCTCTCAAATAAGTTATGTTTTTGCTTGTTTCCACATAATGAAAAACACTGTGAACCATGGTGAAGCTTAGTATTAGAATCAGTACCACTTACATTTAAGAAAGAATACAAATAAATTCTGTGGGAGCATTTTCACTTATAATGTTTGTGCCAACGCTGGAACAAAGAAGCTCCAACATGAGTTCTTTGTCTGAAAGGATGAACTTTTCAAATCGAGAAAATGAAAAAGGAAATTTGCTTGTAATTTTCATCGGTGTGACTGAGGGGTTTTTGGTTCAGCTTAATATCTTATGTTTATTGAACATGTTTTCTCAAGTACAACTGCATCAATATCAAGTTTATTTGACTATTGACTTAGTTTAGTATCATAAAATTACCTCAAATTGTCTTTTCAAATTCAGTCAACTTAAAATTCGAAGGGCATCCTGGACACTTTTTTCTTAAGTCAAATCACGTAGTTTATTTTTACAGTGCACGGCTGCTGGAGAGCGGAAAGTTTCATGGCCTTCGGAGCAGGAAACAAACAAAACTCCTGATGTGCCACGACGCCAAACCAATTTCGCGATACTGAGTAGCCTCGGCGGAGTTTATGAGTTCATTTCTGAGACTGACAGATATGAGGGGGGATGAAAAGGCATTAAGAATAAGCAGTGCAACCTTAGCCCATCCAGACGCGTGCTCACAGGCCAGAGAGTAACAGGTAAACTCGGGGGAGGGTGGTTAAGCCCTAGTTAGGCATGTAAATCCCACCCTTTACAGGCAAAGCGCTCCAGTAGATCCCTGTCAATTTCCTGCAGCTGTGCTTGGGCGGATTTACATGAATACACTCTATCACTAGCGCTTAGCCTCCTGTGTTATACATTTACTCACTTTTGGGCTGGTTCAAAAATTGGTTATTTTCTTTTGACTTTTTTTTTTTGTCTTCTGTAGAGAAAGAATGGTTTTATTTACAAGCCACCCGGCATGGCTTCTTTTGTAAATTGACTCCTCAGTTTTGTCCACGAGCCAGGCACAAGAAGGTTAGCTGTCTGTTTCCTGATAAGCTGGCAGAACCTATCAACCCCGGCAAGAAGATAGTGCTCTGTATTTCTGTCATGCTTTATCATCAGCTGGGGTGAAACTAAACCGGTGTTAAGCGAGAGTAGAGGGACCATTTCCCTGGATTACAGGCGTCAACTTTAATTTCAAAGACCAATGGTGTATCCAGGGAAGGTGCAGGCTTCGCTTGCCACAGATTGGCAGCGGGCTCCTGATAAGGACCCAGTAGCGTTGTTCGCATTCACCACGGGGGCCTATTGATCTCCGAGCCGCTGGTTCATTTCATAAAATACAAGGCAAATGGTGTTAGAGCGGCAGTATGGCTCCCTATTCACCAGACACACTGCGTCCTGTGCCAAGCTGTCTCGGCTCTGTGCTGTGGCGAACAGGAAACGCGCTGCAGGAAGACAGGGTATTTGTCAGTAGTCATTAAGGAAGGAGGTGACAGTTCAAGCTTTTTTGCTCACAAGAATACAGTGCAATGAGCTCCAGAGAAAAAGATGAGTTTTTCTTTTACAACAAAGCCAAGTCAGGATACAGGCAAAGTTTTCTCGCGGCTCAGCGTGAGACGCTCTCACTGGTCAGACTGAACACATTTGGAGCATCAGTGTGTTGTTCACCATCTGAGACTAAAATTCATATCAACATATTGAGCACTTATTCATATTGAAATGTCTCCCTCCGTCTCCTTTTTTTTTTTTTTCCAAAACCAAATTTATGAAAAGCATAATCACAACATGAGGGCCCTCTTATTTTATTATCAGTGGGTGTTATTATTAGAAAACCATTTCAAATGATATGTCACATGGGAACAAATATCATTTACAAACCACTAATGACTTGCAAACACTCCTCTAGCCTCCGGTGCAGAATGACGCCGGCTCACAGTGTGTGCTCTGCTCGCCTCTCCGCGGGGACGTGGCAGTGGGACGCTGCACGCTTTCAGAATCAAACAGAATAAACAGGAAGAGCCTTTTTCTTTCTTTCAGCGCGAGCCATACAGCGGCAATAACACATTAATTCTTAAAAATCAGCCCATTTAAACCTGTCATTACCACGGCCCGTCTAATGGTTTTTAAGGTGTGTGTTTGTTGCAAAAATTCAAATGAGACACTAAAATATGTACATATTCTCTGCAGAGATGGATTAGGTTTTGGGTATTAATAATTAAGCAGGCATTATTATTATTACACTTTGCATCTTCTGGGTGGATCAAACTCACCTCACTGCTGGACTGCTAATAATGAGTCATCAATAAAACATTCTCATAATGTCAGGAAGACACTTGTGTAGATGCACGGTCTAATTTTACACGGGCTGACTTGGTCATTAGTTCACGACGGCGTGAATGCTTCGCCATGCAAAACACAGAGGAGGTTACAGAGGTGGCCTGATGTGGCCTGACAGTCGGTGCATCAAGCTGCTCCTTCATTAATGTTAATCATCTTGAAATTGTGAATAACCAAATCAGTGCACCTATATGCAAATATTTAAAGCATTTTACTTTTTAATGGAAAAGGTGTTTTTGTTTCTGGCACTATCATTTGCATAGTAATCGTGTCTATTGTGTCGTGTTTCTTTAACCTCAGCCCGGCCTGGTTGAGCACTGGATAGTCATCTCTGCTTAGACCGGAGCTGCAATGAATAGATAAAGGCTGTCGCTGATGAAAAATAAGTATATTAAATTTTAGCATACCTGAGTGTACTTGCAGTCAAACCAATCATCAGTAAACTTCAACTGCGTTGATGATGGTTAACTTGTAATTATTTTGGAATTGTAGAGCACAATTTTAAGTAGCAAAGTAGATCTGACTGACTTTTCAAACTGAGAAAATTAAAGGGAAAATGCTTTTTTTTTCGACTTAATATCTCATGCTCAATGAACATGTTTTCTCAGGTACAACTGAATTAATATCAAGTTAATTTGATCAGATCTGAATCTGACTTCTGAATTGTTGTGAAATCATCTCAACTTGTCTTTTCAAATTATGTCAACTGAAAATTTTAAGGCAGCCTGATCAATAACTTTTCTCTTTTAAGCCAAATCAAACGGTTTGTTTGAATGAATTAAGTAATAGGTAGTAAATAGATAAAGCCTGGTTCTTGTGAGAAATAAGTATGTCAAAGTGTATTGGCAGTCAGACTAATCATCAATCAATCAAATATGTTAATAATTACTTAAGTTTGCTAATTTTATACCAAGCACATTTTAGCTGTAAAAAAGTTGGAGAAAAGCACAGTTTTAAGTTTATTTTATTTTTATTTATGTGCTAATATTCATCAGTATGACTGAAACTTAATATGTTAAGCTTACTGAACATGTTTTCTTTAGTAGCAGTTTATTTGTTTTGAATCATTACAAAATTACCTCAACCTGTCTTTTTAAATTCAGTCAACTTATAATTTTTTGACGCAGTCCAGACAGACTTTTTTTCTTTTTTAAGTCAAATCCTAATGGTTTATTTAAAAGAATATAGTGGTGTCTAATGAATAGAAAAAGGCCATTCCTGGTGAAAAATAAGTATGATGATTTTCTATTTTAAAAGTATACTTTAAATATATTATAAAGTACACATATACTTGTAATAACTTTATCATTCTTAGATTATATTTCTAATTCACTAAAGCATTGGTTCCCAACCTGGGGTCCGGGTCCTTCTCAGGGGATGGCAAAAATCAGCAAGGTTCCCCAAAGGTTTGTCTGCTCTGAAGTTATCAAAATCAGATTTTCACATGTTAACTAAAATCATAAGTCATACAAAAGCCACACCTCTGTGACCTCTGAAGCTCTGTGCACATGAAGCATTATTAGTCTTCTGGTAACTATGAGTGTGTATGAGCTTCCTCTGTTCAATTAAAAGAAAAAAAGACTATACTAGAAAAGAGGCATTTAAAAAGTAAAAGATCTAAAAAAAAATGGAATCAGTTGATGTTAATTTTTGACAATAAAGCTTTTAAATGAATCACTTTTGGTGCATGGGTGGGCTGGGGGACTCAGCTTTTCTTAGACAGAAGAAGGGAGGGCTCTAAAGAAAAAAAGGTTAGGAACTGCACAAAAGTACACTGCTTTTTTTTTTTTTTTTTGCCTGGGGTAGCGCAAAGGCAGAAAATAAAATACTGTTAAAACTCTGTTAAAGTTTCCCTCTTCAGATCAGAAATCATCCAGGCTGTTGGACTTGAAAGCCTCCAAAATTTCACCGAGCTGTAATGAGAAACTAAGAAAAGCACAGACCAGAGGCAGAGAGCCGACTTTATTGCCACCCAGACATAATAACTTAATGCAAATTGTAACTAGTTAAGCACAGCAAAATAATATGATACCATTGTCTGCGGCAGATTGATATTATAATGTTAGCATGTGCAAATAATCACATTTTCTCCCTGATACAATTACATTATTTGTTATGGTTGTATCATACACCAATAAAAGCAAGCATCATATTAGGATTCATGGCACTTTTCGCATTGCGTTATCAATATGTGGAAATAATTGTCTGCTGAGAGATTAAATTACATTATTGTGTATCTTTTTCATGCCTAATAAATAATGATGGATGGCTCTTATTTTCATCACCACCTGCAACCATTTTGTCTTCTTCCCCCTGCAAGTTAAAAATGAGAGAATAAATAAAGAAATAAAAGGGGAGAGTGAAGAAGAACCTCGAGCGATACGAACCCGCAGGATCTTGTCGCTGAAGTTTTAGTGTCTGATCGAGGTGTGAAAACTGCAAATATACAGCCAGTCAGACACCCTAAAAGTCAACATGCCGCTGTTTATTCATTGATACATCTTCTGGCGAGCACACACATTACTGTAAGATGATGAATTACTGATTGACAAGGAAAAAGCCTTGCAGGGAGATTTTCTGTGTATCATGACTTTATCAAATGTTGTTCCTTCAAACTGCAGCATGGAAGGTAAATAGCCCTCAGAAATACTATATAAACACATTTCTGTCTTTTTTCATGTTTGTTCAGAAAATTTTGCAACAGTTTTCTTTATCTGAGATGTCAGGTTTACCCCATCACTGACTCATCATCTAGTCTTCAGTTGTATATCTAGCAGACACACTACATATAAATAAATGAAAAATCAAGAGAGTCAGTAAGTTCATACAATCAAAACCATGAACAGTGTGCCATATATCAGTCAATAAAGAGGCTCATTAAAGGCATATCTATCATCACGTATATTAAAGTAGTAAACAGGTTCACTTGTCTTTTGAAAATACAATATTTTAGCTGAAAAAATTTACTAAGTTGTGTAAATAAATCCTAAACTACTAAAGTGTAGTGTTCAGTTATACAGTGTAAAGTAGGCTAATGCGTTTGCAATGGAAGATATTCTTAAACACAGGGGTGCCTTTACATCATTGTGACAATACTGTAGGGATGACTGTTGTTACTTTCATAGAATATTTACACAATAAGATTTTTTATATATATAAATAAGCATCAGTAATGCTGATATAAAGACTAAGTGCATACTAGACCTAAAAAAAAAACAGACCAAGCTAAAAGTACTGCTAAGATGATCACAAGTTCCCTTAACTGACTGACTAGCATTTTTATCTTGCAAAAAATTTCTATTACAGTTTTTTGTTTTGTTTTGTTTGTTTCACTAGAAACATCTCACAAGTTAAATTGAACTTTATGATGGGCCTTTTTTGGTCCGCGGCCTCCTTTTTGGGCCACTTTCCTTTAACGTATTTGTAATCACTGTGTACTTACATGTCGATGTAATATTGTCTTGCTGTTTGAGTTGCACCCCAGGGGTGATGATAATGAGTTGAGGTGTGGTCCACAGTGAATACTGTATATACCCAACAGAAATAACTGTAAGAGTTGTATGTTCTTAGAAATTTCCATAAGAAAAGCAAACAGTTATGACTACCTTTCAGAAAGTTGAAGTGATAGTTGAAAAACTTGAGTTCCTGAAAAAGTAAAAAAGGTAGAATAGAACTGTACATTTCAAAACAACTGACCAATAAAGGGAATATGACATGCTGAAATATTATCAGAATAAATTAATGTAAAAAAAATTAGACTAGCTTGGTCATTTTAACCACACCCAACAGTTAGTATAGTATATAGTATAGTATAGTTTCAAATCATAATTAGTTATCTCAGGGCACTTTTCATATGGAACAAGTCTAAACTGTACTTGGAATATTATTTGAAGCAACCCAACAGTTCCCACCAAGAGCAAGCACTAAGGTGACAGTGATGAGGAAAAACTCCCTTTAAAGAGGCAGGAACCTCGAGCAGAACCAGGCTGTATAGGGCAACCATCTGCCAGGACTGTTTTGGTGGAGATCTATAGTATAGAACAGTGGCTTCAACTTAGGGGTTGCGATCACAAACCCCACCCTGATTTTTCTGTGGGGATCATAACTCCACCAGGAAAAGGTTGAGAAACTAGTACAGAGTTTACTACAGCAACAAATATTTAACTTTCCAAACTGTCTGTCTAAATTTATGTGGTTTCAATTCCCCCCTCTGAAATTTCTTTCATTTCTGATGCTGCAATTAAAAAACAAGTTGCTCAAATTCATTTGATCATTTTCAAATTGAATGATTCAAGTCTGCTGAAATTGGACTGGTCAAATTCAGACTCCAAAATATAAACTTTAAACAAATGTCAAAGCCATCTAAATTTGTGAAAAGGGGCACAAAAGGTTCCTAAATTGCAAAACTTGTAATGACCTTCTGAAAATCCCAAAGAGGAGAATTCAGACCAAACAAGTCTGGATAATTTGCAGTGTACAATATTTCAATATTTAAATTTCAACATGAAATAACCCATGTTACTATCAAAAATCCAATTATTTCAGTCTTTCTTTGCCTCCATACAAACATGAGTAAAGCAGGTTTTTGCAGGTTGTTTTCCCATCCTGACAAATGTCTTAGATAAACCTGCATGTCCAGCAGCAGCCAGCTGTGAGGCCATCCGACTCATTTACAATTCTTTCACTGCTTTCTTTTGCATAACCTTAATTTCAATCTTCTTCATTTGCACTTTAGGAAGATAAGAGAATTGATTAGCCACCACTCTCCAAGAGGCTTCATGTTTGACTTTCTCTGTTTTTTTTTTTTTTTCTTCCAGTCCACCAATCTTAGCTGTCAATACCTGAAACTCTTGTTGCATGTGATGCATTTGTGGCACACTATTATGTGGTGATAAAACAAGGTAAGGACATTATAGTCCCCCCACCAGTTAATTGGCATCAGAGAGAGAAATGCTGTTATAACTTCATAACTTCTTAAGTCATGCCTTGTGCACAGCTAGACGTACGGCGTTGTAAAAATTTACATTTTAATGAAATATTTGAATAAGCACTTGAAATTCACTCTACCAGGTCTCCCGGTTCTAAAACCAACATTTCATGTTTGTGTTTTGAATGGCAGCGTCAGAGAAATTAGCATGCCAGTCATACAGATTAGGAGGGCATCAGTGTAAAGTCACAGGCTTTCTCAATCAAGGTTCACTGCAGGTAAACACTAGCCATGACATGTTTAAATGATAGCTTTTTTTGAAAGAAAGGAGGAGGGAAAAAAAGCATTACATTCACAGCGGAAGGAGAGAAAGCCTATATAGGAATCAGAGCAGGAGAGAAGTGAATAAAAATTCTGTTGGCAATGAAGGCTATCTGCAGTTTACAATAATGCACTTCTCCCTTTTAACTCGACCTGTCAGAGAACCACAAGACTACAATTTAAGTTTCCACATGAGTGATGCTTCTAAATCAGAAATAAAATGAACGCTTGTGTATAGCATCCAGGTTTATTTAAGGAAAATATGGATTATGCAGTTGTAGATCATTTGTGACCACTACATGTGTTAAATATATAGTTGCAGGTGGTTTGACAGTTGGATTTTGCACAAGGCTTTGATGTTACGGGGAATGGGAATCATGGCAGTCGTGTCTGGATGGGAACCACAGACCCACAAAAGATCTTGCAAGAGTGATCAGTTTAACTCAAACCATGGTCTTTACCGAGCCATAACTGAATGTTTTTTGTTCCTAAACCTAGGCAGATCTTTACCACCGCACTGTCACATTATAAAACATAATTTAGTGTGAACAATGAAGAAACAATGCATATCTCACATGAGTTTCCATGTAGACACAAACTATTTCAAGGCACTGCTGCCATTTTTGGAGGATAACATATAGCTGTCAGTATCTGTCACTGTCACTTGTCATCTGTCATCTGATTTTAAATACCTTGGAGTCACACCAGATTTAAAAAGCATGTAAAATGGGGAACCAACACCATCAATTTCATCCTGGCAAATTTTAGGCCATAGCTATAACAACAGAGCCAACCTCTTTAAGTATGCTATGATTTTTTTCACACATAGCACATAAGGTAAATTGTACAGTGAGCAGGACATTATTGTGGAATAAACCCCTACAGGGTGATGCAGGATCCTGATGCAAAGTGGACGGGTCTTGAGTCACCGTGAAGTGGTTTATTTCACAATAATGACCTGCTCGCTTATTACATGGTTACCTACCAAAAAGTCCATAATTTGGCACAACATATTAATTTTAAAATGATTTAATGGATTTAAAAATCATCTTACTCCTCCTCCAGAGTCTATGATTAGAACTGCATCCATAGCAACAGCCTGCTCTTCATAGCAGCGGTCTGTTATACATAGCAACGGTCTGCCGTGTAATAAAAGCATGACAAACCTGAAACCAGAGTCCCTTCACAAATAGACTCTAAAAACATTTAAAACCTAAAAGTCAATAGCTGTCACCACTGTCACTTTATACAAAAGTACAAGTTACTTAATTTTGATAGGTTTAAACATGCAGATGCTTGATGCATCTCTATGGTCTTACATGTGCTCGCCCCTCCCCCACTAAGTCAAAAAGTAGAAGGATAGTAGCAACCAGCAGGGGCTGTGTTGTACAACACTGATGTATTAAGATTAGGAAGACAGTCTTCTCAGTCTGGGCCATCCACTACTACAGTCTACCCACTGAATTAAGAGAGTAAACGAATTACCTGTTAAACTTCAGATATTGCTTAAAGCAAAAAGCAGCAGCTGGTTAGCTTAGCTTAGCACAAAGACTGGAAACCAGGAAGCAGCTGGCTCTGTCCAAAGACAAAATCAGACTACAAGCTCCTCTTAAGCTCTTTTACATAATACCTCAGATTTTGCAGTATGAAAATAAGTATTTTTATGCAAAAAAGGAAAAAAAATGAAACATTAGCTTCAACATGGTTTGCAAGCTGTGTGAAACCGAACAAATAATTGGTACTTTGTGTTTGGTAACACACTCTTCTCCTCTGATCAGAAATCATCATCTCTTTTAAAAATCTCTCCAGCAGCAGCTGCTTCTCTGTTAATTCACTATGACACAAAGTGCGAGAGCGAAACGTAATTATTCATGTTGTTTTGCATCTTTTCAATTATTCAAACCAAACACTTCTCGCAGTGATGCTGGATGCTGCCACATGAGCACGGGTCAGACAGTGAGGGCTACAGTGCGCTTCATCATGGGAGTCACTTTGTTTACAGCGGAGCAGGATCAACCCGAGGCTCTGCGTCCCACACCTGCTCCACAGGTCAGGTTAACACTGAGGATGCAGTTCATTATGGACCGACAGTGACATGGCTACAGCCCAAATTGCAAAGCCTTGTTGACTCAGTTTTCACCAAAACACATTTTAGGAAATGGGTAATTATTATTATTACTGTTGATCTGAGGTTTCCTTTCTTTCCAGAACACATCAAATCAAAGGGATGGTATCTGTAGCAGGTTTTCAGTTCAGTATGGCTGGTAAAACACCATTACACCATTTGGATTCTGGAGGGCAGAGGTGGTACTAAGTCATTGTTTTCCAAATTCCTAAACTTTCAAGTCATGATGCACTCTTGTCCAGATGTAAAGTCATTGTAACAACAGAGTCTCAACTTACTGTTCTTGGTGCAACTTAAAATGTTGAATGGAGTTGGGAGTTGTTGTGCCTCCATCTGTAATTTTCCACCCATGTTTTGTATACTTCAGTTCATTTTTTTGTTGATTTCCACATAATTTTGAACACAAACAAATTTTTCTTTGGCATAACTTTTTCCAACTGGAGCTCAGTAACGTAACATTTGTTCTTCATAGTTCTCTCCTGCAACTTGATTGGATGCTGTCAGATCTGTCACAGGTTGATCTGAGGAATTAAGTGTCAACTTACTGAGAATTTATACTGTTAAAATCAATTTATTCAGGAAATGAAGGAAAATGAATTGATTTGTGGCACACTTTTTAAATAACATACTTTTTCATCTTCACACTTATGGGAAAGATATCAAATATTTTTAAGGCAAAGGTATTTAGGCAAGTTATTTGTGTGTCTTTTTTGATTCTGTGAACTCAAGTCTAAGGTATCAAAATTGTAACTTCAGTCCAAGTCTTGTGACTTGAGTCAACACTTCTGCCAGAGGCTACACAACTCTTTATTTACATTTACAGTTAAATCTTACCAGAACTCTTGTCTTGACTTAGCCTCATCTTTAATTGAGCTTCTTTACTGAAGCAGGAACTGACATACAGTATGACTTTTAAGCCTGTTAGCTTAAAATAAGTTAATAAAACAAAATAAGTCCTTCAAGTGATGGATGAAATGAGCATCAGATTGTGAGGATCTGTAGTTAGAAAGACAAAAGACTCGTAAGTTGCTAAGCAGTGTCATGCCCTTTCCCTCTAAAAGCTAATGTTGGATGCTGAAGCGTGTGTGTTTTTGTACTGGGATGAAGTCACACAAGCAACAGGTTTTGCTCATTCTTGATGACATGTATTGTGCAAGCTGAGAGATATCGTTTGCTGAGCAGTTTCACACTAAACACATACTAAACAAACCCATGGCAAGTTGTAGCAACTTGTGAAATTATCTTTTAAATTGACAAATGTATGTGTAATTCATGACATAATTCAAAAGAGTGTGCCGTTTACCACTGTTCATATTTTTTCCAAAGTAAGTTAGGTCCCATGAGGCCCACTGGAAGAAGAGGGACAGCAGATGACTGCATCTACTGACTAAGTCCTTAGTCCTCATGTGGTTAAAAACTCTGAAGAAGCTCGGGAGTGGACCATGGGATGTTTGTCAAACTGTTATTTATTAAGTCCAGAATAAATTCAAATACTTGAGATAAAATTTCATCGAAGTGACCCTGTTCACAAAGAACAACATGCAACACAAAGCAGCCAAATGTTAAACAAAAACTGTTGATTTCAGAGAGAAAGAGAAGAAATTTAGGAATTTGGGTGTTGCTATAACAACATCGGCGAGTGCATCTTTAACCAACGGTTCCCATCAGCAACTGCATTGCATTGTTAGTCATCACCAGTTAGTGAACCATCAGTGGATCCAACAGCTCCCCCACCCTTTACCCTCTGTTACCAAGAGAAGGAGACATCTGAGCATCTCAGCTATTTACTCAATGAGCGTAATCACCATTGGCTACTCACACGAGGCCCGCTAACTGATGTGATAAGTACCTTTATACTTTCATCTTCCTTTAGTTCCCTTTTTAATTGCTTGGACTCTCTTTGAAACCTAGCTGTGCCTTCTAATAAAGAAGAAAGCGGGCCCAGCTGTGAATTACTGATTGTTGTGTTGGAGCTGGAGCTGCTGGTAAAGCAGGCCTTGTGGTATTGTTTAGTATGTGTGTACGTGTCTGTGTGTGTGTGTGTGTGTGTGTGTGTGTGTGTAGGGGTGGGGGGCAGCGAGGCATGCCTTTTGAACAGCAGGTGGTAATTGAAACAAAACAAGGGCTGATTAGGGAAGCGTCTGGCAACTCATGATCCAAACAGTGAGCCGCCGAGGAGCCCAAACACAAGAGCCCTGGAATAAAGTGGTCATCATCTAATTAACAGAACACATTTTAATTACCGAGTAAACCAAGCAGTGCAGTGTGTCAATTTAACTGATGTGGTAAGTGCCAGTTTACAATATCAGAAACAGACAAATAATTGGAATCTAATTACAAGCAGGTCTATTGCACACCAACGCCTGCAGCCCATCTTAATAAACAAATTTTTACATCAAACCATGAATAACAAACACTGCAGGACTGCTAATTGCCTCGCTGCAATGTTGGGAGTTTGCCAGCTTTGACTGTTTGACTGAAGCTCTTGTGTGAATGGATGAGGCTGTGCCACGCTTTAATTAGAATAAAGTGAACAGCAGCCATCCACATTTGTTTTCCTAATCTGACAGAGCGAAATAATATGACTGGTGATCTGTTATAGTTACAGGGTCAGCTCACAACAAAGTCACGGTTTCTCACTTACCTCGAGCATGAAGATAATTTTTTATTTGTCCAGGTTTTAATCTCTGAGATCTCTGCCCACACGTCAATATAATGGAGGTGAATGGCACTTCATCTGTGGTGTTCACCATTAAGAAATTAGCCCCAGGGGTTAAATGGAAGCTCACTTCTGTCAGGAATAGAAAAAAAATTATGAAAAGTGAGGCATGACAACAATATGGTAAATCAAGATTATGAGATACTAAGACAAACTTCTGAAAATTTTGAGCACAAATGTAAAATATATATATATAATATTTAGTGTCTAATAATGTTGACACAGTAACCTGAAGTTTAAACTTACTATTAGTATTTTTTAATTATGATGCCTAATGTGTCATTAATGTCTTTCCTCTTTTCTTTGTGAAAATTGACTTTTCATAGCATCACTGCCCAAAGTCTGGAGAAAACCCTTGACCAATAACAGCTTTTCGCTCAGGAGATAAAGAACGTTGACTCGCCCTGTGTCCGAAATTCCACACTAACATGCTATTTAGTGAGCAAAAACAGTATGTGAGATTGTTTTAGTGTCTGAAATCTTAGTATGAAACCAATAGTACATGAGGTGCACACTATTTATTATGGAAATATTATGGTATGCAGGCACTGGACTCTAAACTGGCATAAATATCCCACAATGCAAGACAAAGATCAAAGACAGCTCTGGCATGATGTCAATAATGCTTCCATATTAATGTAAGTAAGATTCTACTTTGCTAGGTGTAAAATATTTTTTAAATTAGTTAATTGGTGGTTACTGCAATTATGTGTCTCTAACCAGCAAGGAAGCTCTCATGATACAACAAATACATACCACTGTTTATTCACAGTAAAGTATGATGAACAATTGTACGCACATTGGATATGTAGTACAGACTACATGCTTCTGGATGCAGTTCTGATGATTTTACTTGCTAGCTAGTTGCATTGTTGAAAAATATGACCACAGAAATGACCACGAAAAGGTTGTCAAGTGTGAAAGTGGTCCACACAGTGGGTTGTTGTAAGTCAACATAGAGACATAACTTTTATTTTGTCATGTTTCTTCAGTTATGGTTAAAAACACTAAGCTAACTGCTCCTAGCCACTGCTACTGCAACTTAACTCGACAAAAAAAAAAAAAAAAAAAGTTCAACATTTTTCTCTTGGATTTCACAGCATGATGAATCAATCTCAGGACAGTTTGTAATAGTGTCACAAAAATGTAATCTATAGATTTGCATCAAGTTAGCAGTAATAAATAAAACACTTTTATTAGATTTAGGCACCAAAACCGGTTAGATTAAAGAAATGATGATGGTTTGGGTTAAAGTAACTTCCTCCTTGAAAACAGTCAACAGTGACTTTTGGTCTCACACGAGAATCAAACCCAAGTCTTCAGTGTAAAAGTCCTGTGTCTGACCCAACTGTCCACCTCAGTGTCCTCTCTATGTGGACGCTTAAAAACTTCCTCCATCCTCATTAGACCCACTTTGGAAGTCGTGCTGACTGTCATGAAAAGAATGCACAATTTGTGTCCATGTACACAAATCTACTGGTTGCATAAATTACAGAACACAGTTGAAGTTTTGGTTTTCTTCAGCAGAAACTAGTTCCAGTGTAAACAGTTGTCAGGGAGGTCTGTGGATCATTTTGAGAAACGGCAACTTAGTTTCTGGAAAAAGATGTGGAGAAGTTCTTCCATGTTTTTCAGGTCATGGACTCCTTAGCTGAAAAAGATTGACCCCCTACTGCAATATTTCTGGGTCTCCTCTCATTTATGCTTATCTGTGGCTGCTAAGTTGCAGGTGGTTTCTCTTACTCATGAATTCAGAAAATGATCTGTTGAGTCTGTACACCTGGGATAATAATACTTGGCCAATAAGTTTCAATAATATGTAGTCAACTTGTTTACCGTTACGGACTGGTGCTCCACAGTGATTTAACGATTGCAGGAGTCAAGGGTTGCTTTTTGTCAGTGTTGTGTAAATTAAATTTTGGGGAGTTTTATTTTGTTTTTTTTGAATAAGCAAATTTATCTTTTTTTTTTTTTCAATAATGTGTTAGAGTCACATTAATGCATATTTTCAGATATATTTTAATCTTTGTGGGGAAAAAAAAAACACTAATCAAAAAATAATTTGCAACAGCTCTGAGGACCTCCTGTTGAAGCCCATGATGTAACAACAACAAATATAACTCTATTGACTTGATTCTAGGGGTGGGAAGATCAATAACATAGCATTATTACTAAGTCTTGTTTTCAATATGATTGATCTTCACCATTTAAGATCACACTGTAGACATGTCAGCATTCATGCAGTGCCCTTTTATTTGCTTCCCAGCAGTCACTGGTAGTTCAGCTATTCCAATGAAGAACTGAAAGAAAACACCTTTTTCAGTGAGGTGCAGGTTCACAGCGAGGCATCAAAGAAGAGCTGCACGCTCATAAGTTATGAATGAATAAACATTTTTATTATTTAGTATAGATAAAGAAATATTTAATATTTTCATTTGGTGGTAATGAAAATGCATTCAGAAGTAGCCTCAACTCAAGACCCGTGGCTCGCTCTCTCTCCTCCACCCATCACTACTCAGAGGCTGACATCTTAAAGGGACAGTTCACTGTAAAATCAAAAATACATATTCTTCCTCTGGCCTGTTGTGCTATTTATCCATCCATACTGTTTTGGGGCCTAGTTTTGGAGATGCCTGCCTTCTTTCCAGTATAATGGAACTAGATGGCACTGGTCTTGTGGTGCTCAAAGCAGTAAAAAATATATTTGAAAAAAAACCCCAGCAATATCTCTTTCCAGAAATCATGACCCAGTTACTCAAGATAATCCACAGACCTTGTTGTGAGCAGCTTCATGTAGAAACTACTTTCCTTCTGAAGTAGACTACCAGAAAGGGCAGACGTCTCTATGGTCGATATCTTCACAACTCAACAACTCGCACTAAAACAATCCAGACAGATAAAGAGCCTCACAGGTTAGAGGAAGAATATGTATTCTTGAGTTTGGGGTGAACTGTCCCCTTAAATTTTGAGCAGATGCAACCCAAACTATCTGCATGACTGCATCACAACAGGTAAGTGAGGACAGTTTGAATATGGTTCACTGATTCCTTTCAGGGTCCATTTACACAGTGACAAACTCTGGTTTGTTTCATTTAAATTTCTTTTAAATGTGAAAATGATTAATTAAGATTTGCACCAGACTGGTGTGACTGGTGTGTTGTCAGCGGTCTGCAAGGAGAATTCAGATTTATGTGTGGAGGGCCAGTATTGGCTGATCATGTCACTGCACCAATATATCCACACACAGACCCACTGTTCCCATAATATTTCATCCACCTTTATGGTCTATAATAATATCATATGTTAATGCCTCTCTGTAAGTTACTGTGCTGAGATTAATTGATGTGAATGTTTCTGCTCTGGATGACTTTTAAACACAAACACCGTCCATTACTGTGTGTTCCTCTAACTTAATGTTACCCAGTTTGTGATCAGTGTCATGACAACAACATGGATGTACATGAATCCCGATCGTGCAGTGAAATACTGCCTACAGAAAGATTGCTTGTGATTTTATATCGTTTCCATTAAATCTTGTCTTTCAAAGGCCTTAATTAATAATACACTTGACATTTATGTTTTCCAGCAATAAGCTAAGCAAGAAACGATTTATGTCACCTAAAGCTTTTTAACAAATCAATGCAACTATTTGTAATTGCTTGTTTCACAAGATTAAAAGTGCTTAGACTTGATCTCTGTCTCCTGTTTAGTGGCCAACATGACCTGCGCCTCAGTCGTAAAAACGCAAGTCCTGGTCATCAGCATTAGCTCCCGTCACCAAATCCATATCGCTATTATTTCTGGAATTTTAATGCTGTTACAATTTATAGCTTATCAAATGCAGTTACCTAAATTGCTGTTAGGAAAAGACAGTTTAACTGTCTCTTTTTAATTACGATATAATTTAATGTTGAGGCTGAGATGAGAGTCCTGCAGCAGATGTGACAAACACAGGTCTGTGTGAGACTGTTCTACAGGCCCAAATAATGAGGAAAACAGCACCGAGAGGGGTTTTAGAAGTGCTATCTGCAGAATTGAAACACTCTGTTACTGTTAATATATCTGCTAATCTGAGTTTGTCAGCAGTCAGATACGTATTCTCTTAAAGGGATAGCTCAAATTATTTGAAGTGGGGTTGTATGAAGTACTTTGATAGACAGGTAGTAGCTAGAGGGCAGTCAACATGCCCCTAATTTGGAGATGCAGACAGGAGCACCAGCATGGGAACTAAGAAATCTACTGCTGTGGACAGGATCAGCAGCAAAATGTATTTTAGTCATTTATTTATAAAAACACTTACATCAATTCCATCATTAATGGTAAAATAATAGGTAATTAAACAATAAATAATAATGTTTACCAACGATTAGTAATGCTATAATTTACGTTATTTTATCATTAATTTTCATAACATCAATAGTTTAAGTGTACACTAAATTAAGAATATTTTCACCTCTTTACTTTGTCATCAAAAGGCCTTTTCTGATGGGAAAACAGTTACATGAGCCAAGTATCACTCTCTCCAAACCAACTGAAGTCCACTGGCAAAATTAATCATTTTACATCACAGAACACAGCTGCTGCAGGTCCACTTCCTCGAATGGTTAGTTTGGTTGTTATCCAAACGTACCTTTAAGGTTAAAGTAAGTGATTTCACTGATGAAAGCTGTCTGACAGTAAGGTAAACCGGTGAAAATATTCTAAGTTGCGCTACATCTGATACTGAAGTTTTTGTGTTTCTAAAATATGTTTTACTGCTGACCGTGTCCACAGCAGCACATTGATGGGTTGACTGTCATCTACACACTGACTATGGATGAGTACCTCATACAGCCTTACTTCAAATAATCCTTTTAAGCTATCCCTTTAACCTTTGATGCACTGATTGATGTTACAGTAGACAGCAGCTAAACACAAGCCTGCTTTGCATTGTAAGTGTTGCAAAAAGTGCATCTCCCTTGTGCAAATCACAATAAAAAGTATTGTAAATGTATTCAAACTTTAGATAACTACTGTACCTAATTCTGCATTAACCCTTTCTTGTCTTGAGTTCAGTTACATGTGATACAATTAAAATGTGCGACTTTGTGTAGCCAGACTGTACAGATACAGATACACATACAGATACAGATACAGAGAGACTTGGAGCAAACGATGTGAACAACCAGCATTTTATTGCATGTTTAGAATGCTCACGTCAGTCGTCGCCACTGACTACAACAGAGTGGTCTGCATCAAGACAGACGAGGAATGATGAGGAGGTTACAGACTGATGGAAGTGATGAGCAATAATATTTCTCTATAAAAAAAAAAACAGGAAAAAGAAACTACAGAGTACATCTTCAAAAGAAAAAAAAACAGAAAGAGAAAGAAAGAAAAGCTTCTGCAGGATGAGAGCACCGTGACAGCTCCTGGGCTCTCCTCCTCCTCCTCCCCCCTTGCCTTCCCCTCCTCTCTCCCTCCCTCCCTCCCCTTCCATCTGGAAAAATAAAAAAAAAACCAAAGTGTGGTGTGAGAGAAAGAGAGAGGGAGAAAGAGGGGGACGGAGTGACAGCGGGGCTGGATGGTCGGTCGGTGATGGATGAAACAATGGCGTTTGAGCTCGGGTGCCAGCGTGCGATGTTGAGAGGGATCTGATGCCACGCGGCCGCAGTTTGCAGGACGTTTAAGCCTCCAGCCGCGTCTGACCTTTGACCTGCCTGCTGTGCTTGGTTTGACTCATTTACAATGACCCTTGAGATAAAAATATAAATATCTTGATGCTGAACAGAATGTGTGTTTTTACCTACATGACGTGGATGAGGAGGACACATCTTGGATGCGTGAGTGAAATGAACCAAAAAGAAAAAAAAAAGACAGCATTTAACAATATTCTTTACATCTTGGCACTGCATATTTTTTTCTTTTTCCTATTAATTTCATATAAAATATCATTAGATTGATACACCCTTATATTATTACTGACCACTTAAACCATACCCCCCACCCCACCCCCTCCCATTTCTCTGTGACCCTGGGATTAGTCATGCAAGATATCTCCGTCTCGTAGAGGAAATATACCTGTCTGCCCTTTTTTCTCCGAGCAGTAATCTTTAACATACAGCCACAGAAGGCAGTGGTTGGACCATCAAAAGGAAGTATCAAAAAACAGCTTAACACAAAGAGGGAAAAAAAATCTGTACAAAATGCTTAGGTCAATGATAACAGAGAAAAGTCTGTTTTCTATATTACAGTTTTAAAATCCAAAATCGGGGATAATCTCCCCCCCGGCCTGCCCCTGCCCAGCTCACCCAGATGTCTGCGTGGATGATGTGATTTTTTTTTTTGTCCTTTTTTTTTTTAAAGCAAGGATTACTAAGTAAAATACATTTGCAGCACAGTTTGCTATTCCAATACATACAGCAGTTTTTCTCATAGCTATTTCATAGTTAATACAAAGCAGTCGCGAGATAAAGCAAACATCATAACACAAATGTATTTTTTGATCTTAAAAAAAAGAGAAAGAGAGAAGGAGAGAGGACAGGAAAAAAGACAAAGGCTATACCGACATGTATGTACAACCTAATATTGGAACGCCCCTTAAAACAACCCACCAGTACATCAGAGAACAGACTTTGACAGGATGAACGGTGCCACACACAGCTGGGTGATATTTCAATGAACAGAAAAGGCCTGAGGTTTGGATTGGTTTGGCAACAAAATAAAAGGATGAAACCTTTAAGATAAACAAGCTCTAATTTCATTTTCTTTTTTTTTCTTTTCAGTAATTTTCTCTCTACAGTATCAGACTACACATGCAAAGACATACAGCTAAGTGCAACTGAGTGAAATGTTTATTTTCTTCTCGTTTAATTGAATCATTCCCTATAGGTTTGAACTGAGGTATGCGTACAAACGGTTTTTCTCATGCTGTTATCTTTAGTAATGTCGAGCTACAACATGCTGAGAATGTTCTAATCTACCAGCGCTTTTTCCTCCTTTTTCGAATACCAAACAAACCAGCCAGAGGACTGGAGGTTTGTGGATGAGCTTGGCCCCTGTTCTCACGATCCTAGCCCGGCTGTAACTGACCCGTCCCACAGCTGCCTGGATATTAAATACATCTTCTGGAAACCACAGATTGCCCTTTTCCTTTTTTTAATTATTTAATGAGCGGTGAGCTAAAACAAAAAAAAAAAATAGAATAATAATAATAACAATAACTGCCATAAAGTACCTTGTACCCAGCTTATTAGTTGACAGGAGTGTTTTTTAATATAAAAAGTAATAAGTTGACAGAAACTAAACACAATCATAAAGTCTTGCCAATCTTAACAAACGCTAAAACCCCCTAAAAAGTGGCATACAATCATTACAGAGGATACAAATGAATAAGGAATAAAAGAAGAGAAACATTGAATCATTGTGTGGTCCAGTTGAAGTATAGAATCCATTTCACATTGTTCTCTGCAAAGCTTTTTTTTTTCCATTTACCAGTATAGTTTTTTACTTTATCTACATACCCTTTATGTTGCACAGAAATCTGCTCCTGACCAAAAAAAAGCTCCCTTTTCCCACTCACTGGCCCAAAGACAAAAAAAAGTTTCCCTAATTTGGTCATCATGTAGTCAGACTGTCAGCGCCTCCCATCACTTTTGGTCACTGCAAACATTACTGCAGCTGTCCTGTCCAAGACACCCCCTTTGGTTTTTATTTTAAAAAATGAATAAAAACACCAGTTTGAGGAGCATTTTTCCACCTCGATTCGATCTGCCACCGGCTCCCGATGGGAGAGAATGGAGGAGAGATATTTGGCCTTATCTGCTATTGCATGGAACACACAACATTGACTTTGTAGTTTATCTTTGGTAGTCACAGAACAAGATATTCAAACACATCAACAACTGAAAAGAAAAAAAAGCCAAATAAAACATAAAATAATAATAATACTACTAATAAATAAAAAAGTGGTTGATTGCAGTCTTGAAATTCGTGGTCTCTTTCAAATTTGACTCCCTATAAAAGCTGGAATTTTTGTTGCCACATGTGGATCCCACTCGGTTCAATGCTGTGGACTACAACTATTGGCTTTTTGGGTGACACTGAACGTCGAGGCATCCACGCTCCCTAAATGTACTGTACGTCTGGGCCCTTTGTGATGGCTGTCAAATGCTGGAATGTGCAATGTTTAGGACTTTATTGCAAGAAATGTTCCCCCTCGATGAAAAAGAAAACGAGCGTGTGCAATTATTAACACTCGCTAAAAAAAAAAAAAAAAAACTTTAAACCAGCCATGCGCGTGATACAAATAAAAACTACAGGGAATGCACGTTTATCTTCAAGCGCTGGATGAAATTACGGCGTGGAAACAGCAGACACGTTTGATTAACAACGACAGTTGTGTTCAGGAATCACAATTAGTTGGTCTAAATCATTATCTCTGCCGGTGCACACCTGACATTTTCATTTTCCTTTAAATAAAAAAAAAAACCTGGAGCTTGTAAAGTGATCAGAAATTCTGTTGCGGCTCAACATGCTCTGCCGCGAGGGGGCTGTTTTAAAGTATAATTTCATAAGGATAAATCATAACCTGCATGATTTCTCTGTCATTCATTCGCATCTTAAATTAAACTTCATTGATGCGTGGAGAGAGCCTTCATTATGAGTAGTGCATTGCCAATGGACTTCATGAGCAGGAGGAGGAGGAGGAGGAAGGGGAAGGAAGAGGGGGAGGAAGGGCGGGCTACACGTCAGAGTGGTGACTCTTTTTTTGAAGATAGCGTAATAAATGACAGAAAAATACTACTTGGTATGTGACATTCTGCTTCGTGTGTGTGTGTGTTTTAAAAGAACAACATGAAAAGAAATCATAAACATTCATCATCAAGTGCTGACCACACAGAATCTCCACAGCATGGGCATGAGGTCTGATCAGTTAAGGAAATAACAAAAAAAAAAAACAAAAAGATGCAACATCATAAACAGCATTGAATGGAAAAGACACATTATGTTGATTTTCTATAACCTCTCACCCCCTCCCCCAAAAGAAAAAAAAATACACCCAAATAAAAACACAACATCCCCTCCCACCCTTAATGGAAACCAATGAGAAGTGTTGAAGGCAGTGACAATGAACACAAGTCCGCGTCCGCTCCCCCTTCGCGCACGCACGGCGCAAATTAAACGTCAGTCATTCCCCCTCTCTCTTCAGTTTGTGGTCAGATGTGTGTGTCTGAGAGAGCAGGAGGGAGAGGTGGGGGTGGGGAGGAGGGTGAAGGGAGAGACCCCTCTTTGCAGTCCGCCGAGTGCGAGTCCATCCCGGCTGCACCTCCGTACCAAACAAGTCCAATCCCACACATGAGTAGAAATGAAGTTTCACGTCTTTTTTTTTTTTTTTTTAAGCTTTACTTGAATCAAAAGTAGAAAGTAATCAGAAAAAAAAAATCCCTCTCGCGGGTATTCTGTGTTTTTTATTCTGTGTGTGTGTGTGTGTGTGTGTGTGTGTGTGTGTGTATGTTCTTGCTATGTATTGTAATGGCACTAAAAAGTTGACTTGGAGACATTTGAGCGCTGTCATCAGTGGCTGAGACTGCAGTTCAGTGTTTGTCATCATCTGCGGAGAGCCTTTTCTCGTCTCCCAGATGACCCCGACTGCCTCTTGCCTCTGAGGCCGGAGGGGAGGGAGGGATGAGGGAGGAGGGAGGGGGCGGCGCTAGCCTTACAGCATGTCTTCGTGGCCCTGGTCATCGTCGTAATCTCTGTGGTGATCGAAATCCGGACTGTGATTGGCGGTCGTTACCAGGGAGAGGGGCCCTTCGTGGTCATCAGGGTCCAGTGGTTCCTCCTTAACGCTGATGTGATGCCTGGAAAAGGAGAAGAGAGTCAAAAATGTAGCTCTCGGCTCTGCTATCTTTAAAGGAATAGTTTCGGATTATTTAAAGTGGGGCTGTCGAGGTATTTAGTGATGTCAGTATATTACCTACAGTAGATGGAAGTTAACAAGTCCCCAGTTTAAAGAAGCAGAGAGGAGTAGCAGCATGGAAGCCGAGCAATGAACAAAGTGTTCCTACTTTCCCAGAGTCAAATTTAATCACTTTCAAGAATTATCAAGATGCATTTTCAAGCTTTTCCAGCCCTCACAGCTGTGGTAACTTACATATTTTTATACTCAAAATGATTATTTCACTTCTTCATCACATTGAATCAGACATTATTGCGTTATAACAAGCAAAATTATGTTTTGTGATATCATTCTACAGAAAAGCAACAAAGGAAAACACAACTAACAAAGTCCTATTTAACCAGGCAGAACCAATATCTGACTTAATTTATTTCTTTATCTAAAAAGCAAACTATTTAGTCAGGTAGCAATTTGTTATGAAAGTAATGCAATTACAGTTTCAAAGAGTTTAAAGCACTATAGCCTAAATCTAAGCACTTTTCAAACCTTGAAAACATTAAACGTTAAAATTTAAGTTTTTTCAAGGATTTTTACCACCTGTACTGCTGTGGACAGGGTCAGCAGCAAAATGTACTCTAGCCACCTCATAAAATCGATATCAGTTTGAATGTATGCTATATTAAGAATATTTTCACTGCTTTACTAAACCTTCAGAGAACCGTTTCTGACAGGAAACTGACGTTATATAAGCCAAACATTGCTCTCTCCAAACCCACCGGACTCCATTGGCAAAATCAGCAATTTTACCTCACAGAACATGGGAGTTGCGGGTCTACCACTGCCTCAATTGGTTTGTTTGTTTGTGCAATTGGGTGACTTCAATGGATTCAAACCAACAGTTTAAAACACCAAACAAACTAGTCGATTAAGGCAGTGGTAGACCAGCAACTCCTGTCTTCGCCAAGTTAAAATTGCTTTTTTTGCTAAAGGAGTTTGGTTAAGTGAGAGAGAGCAATATTATACTTATATAATTGTATTTTCCTGTCTGAAAAAGCTGTTTGACATCAAGGTAAAGGGGTGAAAATATTCTAAATAAAGCATACACTTAAACTCATCTTGATTTTTTTTTAGATGTGCCTTTTTTAAAGTGGCTAAAATACCTTTTGCTGCTGACCCTGTCCACAGCTGACCATTGCTTGGCTCCCGTGCTGGGACTCCTGCTGCTTCTCCAAACTGGGGACATGTCAACTGTCATTTACTGTAGCTAATACACCGAGCATAGATAAGTACCTACTTCAAATAATCCTAACTTTCTGAAATCCCCTTTTTTCATTTCATAACCTTTCACACACACAGGCAGGCCCAGAACGATACAGACCTGAGCTGATTGTGTTTATAAAGAAGGAAACAGGGGAACAAAAACAAATGTCTGGCTTCACTGAGAGTGTGAGTGGGGGCCTCACTGGCGCTGATGATAATTTCAGCTTTCTTTTGAGGTATTCCAATCCCGGCAAAGCTGCAGGCTTTTTATTTTCACGGCAACCGACAACAGGGTATTCACTTAGAATTGATAAATGAGGAAGATTAACAACGTGAGACGAGGAGAGGAGAGAATGGACTGCGCGGAGAGCGAGTGGGCTGCCGTTGTCAGCCTCCTGGTGGCGGCGGATCAGCGGCGCGCTGTGTGTTCCCCTTCCTGCTCGTTAACATGCACAACCTGCGAGGCGGGTCTCCAGAGGACGACCCCAAGCCGGCTTCTATCATTAATCAACTTCAAGCAAACACAGCGACCAGACACTGCCGTACATGCTTTAAACTCCAGAATTAATGCATATTTTCAACCAAGTGTCAATAAAGGGAAGAAAAGCGCTGGCAGGAAAGGCGCGCGAGGAGAGCAGCGGCGGCTCACTCGGCACAACACTGTGATAAGAAACAGAGCCCTTATGAGAATAATAACGCTGTCACTTGTAAACAAGGCAAAAACATGAGCCCCCCACCCACCACCACCACCACCACCCCCACCCACCTCCCTCCAGCTCACAGCCTGGGCAAAAGAGCCACTAAAGAGATGAGATCTGCCAAATTTCTCATTACAGAAACAGAGCAGGAATAAAGCGCAGGGGGGAGAGGAGGCCTGGCTGTGGCAGAGAGGAGGAGGGAAAAAAAAAAAAAAAAAACTAAAAACATTATGAGCAGCTGCAGGGGACTTGCCGCTCTAACCCGCGGTGCCAGGCTGCCATGGCGGAGGTAGAGAGCGGTGTCAGGATGAGGCACCGGGCTCATTTACTACACCAACAAGGGACAACTGGCACATTCTTCACCACCAAAAGCTCACGTTTGATTTATTCACACCAGGACGTCTTGTGTGATTTGCGACTATTGTGATGGAGACAACTCGTATGCTAATGAGCCGACATATTTTTGTGTAAATTATAAAAAGGGGAAAAAGTAAAGTCAGCTTTTCTATCATTTTCACATCAAAGTAACTCCACAAGTGCCGTAGCCTCGGGTCTGACTCTGTGGCTGCAGGGCAGACATGAAATTGTTATTATTATGCTATTGAACTGCATGCTGATTCCACACTTTGCTTATAATTAGCCGTCTCTGGGTACCTGATTCTCGTCTGGCTGTTTAGGAGGGAGAAGTGCTCTGGTTTCCTCGCTGCGTCCTGTCAACCAGCAGCAGCAATTGGCACATGTGGAAAGCACATGTTGTTACATAGTTAACAGTGGTGATGAACTTGTATTTGGAGCAGCGTGAGCCAGAGCATCACAGTAAAACTGGGATATTTTTTGCACATGTTAGTTTATTGCTTGAGCAGGAAGGGATGGTGCTACTGTATATGAGATTTAGAGCTCAATCCGTAAGGCATGAAACAGCGGGTATGTTTTGTTAATAAGAGAATAAAGTTCTTTAAAAGCAAAAGAAAACAGATTTAACTCATTTTGTGCTTGGATAAAGCTTATAGACATAATTATGGAGAAAGAGTTTGTGAGCTCCATCAGCCTAAAGATAGAAGCGGAGGGGCAGAGGGAGAAGCAGGCTGCCTTTAGGCCAGCACACCCATCCTGTCTCTGCCTTTCCTGTTCCACAGCCACGCTCAGAGCTATGTTCACAGTGATTAGGGATGGCACTTTCCTCCATTTGGCCAGGAGCTCATTACTGCACCTTTTTTTTGTTTTCAGGCAGAATTTCCCCCAAGCTCAGACATTTCAGGAGGCCATCCCTGAAACTACCCTGCGCCGCGCATCGGTGGTCTGCCCCCACATCTGGAAACGATGCAGCGTGTGCTGTATTATTTTAGGCTTCAAACAACTTAGCAGACACTCCTATACAACAAGTGAACGGGGGGAGCTGCGGTTTCCAAGCCGACCGCAACTTTCCTACATGAGAATCTTGGATGATGTCCTCCAGACTAATTATGCTTTTTGTGTTGTTTTCCTTTCAGCAGCTCAGAGGCATCTCTGAAGGTGTCGCGGCTCGTGTTTCACTGTGTCGGAGCCAACAGCTCTGTCACTCTGCGTCCTGGCATTTTGTAAATATTTAAACAAATTGGAATGCTGATTATCAGACAGACAGGCAGACAGACAGCAGGACTCATGAAGGAGAGTTCATAAACTCGCTGTTAAAATAACAGAGCGGCTCCGGTCTTTTCTTTCTTCGAAAAGGTGGAGTTTCCTTTTCTGCAGGGAGGCCTGCCGCAGCTCTGGCCGTGACCCCATACACCACTCCAATATCTTCACTTTATTTATTGTCCTCTCCGGTATTGTTTCATCTCATGCCATGCATTAGGTAATTTTAGAGCAGTTTGGGTGGGCACTGATTTTCTACACTGTAAAAAAAAGTTTCATGAGATTTTTGAGAAACTCTTCAGTTTTAAAATAACCTTAACAAAGACCTATAATCTTTTGTTGAAATTATTTTCTTTTCTTCTTTAGACAAACTTGAATTTTTAAGTTTAATAAATCCCCCCAAAATTTTATTCAAGTTAGCTGTGAACCTTATTTGTCGTTGTTTGGGTACTCGAAAATTAAATGGTTGCAAATTAAAATATTACATTAACCATTATTCACTTTGACTTCAATGAGTTTACACAAGAATTTTTAACATGCTGATTTTAGGGTGTTTCTAAAAGTCAAAGATTCAAGTTTGTTCCAACAAAACAATATTAGTTAAACTTTTTCAAAACTCAATAATCTAGTGAAGTAAAGCAGTTGCCTTGAAATTATGAGTTTTCTCAACTTTTTTTTTTTTTTACAGTGTAAAAAATAGTTTCATTGCCCACCCAGAATGCTCTAAAATTACCTAATGCATGGAATCACATGAAACAATACCAGAGAGGACAATAAATAAAGTGAAGAGGGGTGATATTGGGGTGGTGTGTGGGGGGTCATGGCCGGAGCTGCAGCCGGCCTCCTTGCAGAAAAAGGAAACTCCACTCAAAAATCTATTGAGGTAAGTTGCCTTGAAATATTCTCAACTTTTTTTTTTTTTTTTTTTTTTTTTTTTTACATTTTTACAGTGTAAATCTATTTAGAGTGTTTCTTGTCCCCCTTTTTTCTTTTCTTACACAGACTATGGTGGAGATAGAAAAGCATGTGTGTGCCACTCACATAGCTGGCAGGGGCGAGCGTCCCGGGCTGCTGTCACTGCCGTTGCTGTTTCCATGGTCCATCGCTCCATTCATCTCCTCACGGATGGCGTTGGCCAGGGAGTTGAGGGTGGGACTTCCAGTGGAAGCAGTAGTGTATAGAGGTATGTTGTTTTCTGCCATTGAAGCCTGAAAAGCGAAGCCCGAAGCATTAAATGTGAAACGGAAGAGAGTTGTCAGCACTTTCTCAGTCGCCCATCACTCCTTTCATACCAGTACAACCCCCTCAAAACAAAGACTGCACGACAAGAGACTTTTATTGTCTCTTAAAAGTTCTGAGTGTGGCAGCTAAGGATGAAGTCACATTTTATTTTTACACACAGAAAATAAAGGTGCTAACTAGAACCAAAAATGGTTCTTCAGAATGATGCCATGAAACACAAAGAACTTGATACCAAGAGGTTCTTTAAGGAAGAACCATCAAAAATAAAAATAGCTGTAGGTTCTACTGAAAACCCTTCTCTGGCATAATGGTTTCACCCAGAACCCTATCTGTAGGTTCTATCCAGAACCTTTCCACCTTCTAAAGGTGCTAAGAACCTGTCAAGGGTGTTGTACTGAGAACCCTTTGGTATCCCAAAGGTTTCATCTAGGATATCCCCAGGGGATCTACCGAGAACCCTTTCACATTCCAGTGGTGTCATTAAGAACCCACCCAGGGGGTTCTAATGAGAACCCTTCTATATTCCAATTCCAGTATTCCACCTTGAACCCACCCAGAGGGATATAAAAATAGCTTCTCTTAAAATAGGGGTTACACCTTTCATTCCTCTACAGTCTGAGGGTTCTACCAGGAACCATACTTTATTCAACAGATGAGGAAAAAACTATGGCAGAACACAAGAAAACATATTCCAGATACAACTACATTTAAAAGTACTGTTGGAAACTTGGGTAAACATTTGTTTATTTGAAAGTGAGCATCACCATTTTCCAAAACTTCCAAAAAGGGTTCTTTGCATGAAAAGAGTTCTTAATAGAACACTTCATCTTACAAAGAACACTTTAAGAACCTTGAAGAACTTTCTTCAAAAAGGAATTATTCAGAAGCAAACGGTTCTGGGTAGAACCTCAGACCTTCATGAATAATCCTTTTGAAACCCTCATTTCTAAGCTTGCAAATAAAGATGTTCTTCAACTGGTGATAACTCTTTGTAGAACCAGAGAACCTTCTGAAGAACCATTACTTTTCTGAGAGTACCTGGAAGGCAGCAGAGAGGGTCGGACCATAGCCCAAGCTGGTCTGAATGTTCTTCACTAAGGCTGGACTTCTGCAAACAGAGGAAATCAAATCACAAACCGCAGACTCATGTCTCACACCTAGCATGCATTCCTCAGCTGCAGGATCATATTTCATAAAGAGAAATCAATGCACTTTGTATAAGAACTAAACACATTTACTGGTGTAGTAATGTGGATATTAAGACTATAGTTCTGAGATGTTCAATCACTTGATAATACCACACAACTATCTGCAACACTTTGCATTTCATAGCAGGAAAGAACAGTTTGATGGAGCATGATGGATGGAGAGCCAAACACAAAAAGCATGATGACAACATTGATGGGAGGAGGGAGGGTGCATGCAGGTGGGGCTGGGGGCCTCCAGGCAGAAGAAGTGCTTACTGTACGAGCAGCTCGTCAAAGTTCTCATCAGCGGCGTATTTCCGAGGGCGGCCTCGCTGTATGTGGCGGCCGCGCTTAAACTCCTCATCATCAACAGTCCAAAAGGACCCAAACTCATCCTCTACTCTCACAAAGCACTTATGCAGGGAAAGGTTGGTGCGAATGGCACCCTGGGAAAGCAAACCAGCAAGGAGGGGGGAGCAGGGGGGGAAGACAGCCAGATGCAGATGCAGTGATCGACAGGACAGAGGACGGACACACAGACAGACAGACAGACAGACAGACAGAGGGTGAGGATCATAATGAAAAAAAGCCATTGTGGGTTATGAGGCAGCGTCACCAAAAGGCGTCTGAAAGCATGGAGGGAAGGCACGCCAAAGCAAGCAGGGACTTTGGACGTTATGGCACACAGACAATGAGGTGAAGCAGCAGCAGCCTCTTCCCATCAGTGAACGGCGAGGACAAGACACCGGTCAGGGCTCAAAAAAACGCCAAAAACCTACCCACTGATCTTTTGAGGCCGTCTCTTTTGGAACTCTATTTCGTCGACTGTCCACACAGCCCCTTTTACGTTTTCTACCCGCACAAAACACTTGTGAAGACTAAGATTATGCCGGACTGCATTCTGCAGTTGGTGTAAAAACAAGAAGAGAGAAAGAAAAGGTCGCTATCAGTACAGTAAACATGTCTGCATGGGGAGAAAAAATTCATTTCAATGAAGAAATATTTTGACAGGCACTGGATGAAACCTGAATGAAAACAATAAATAAAGCAGAATGTTATTGGCAGCAAAATGGTCCCGAAGTTTCAAATGACTTTAAACAACACATAAATATTTCTTGGTTTCCATGGCAATAGGGTTAGTGACATTCTTTTTTCCTTATCACTCACAGTGCTGCCTTCTCTGATCAGTCAGTTCACATGTAATGAGTAAGATACAGAAACAAACATTGTACTCATAATATTTGCACTGACTAGAAAACATCTCCCGGTGCAATGTGAGGAGAAAGAGCTATTAAAACTTAAATCCAGGGTCCAATCCAAATCATTTAGGCATAAAGTCGACCTGCATATATCATCCCTTTGTTATTCCAGGAGCTGAGTGCATGTGCATACACTGAGAAAGAGAGAGAGTTGTGGAATCCAGTGTTTATAACACCAATGTGCCCCTATGGAGGGGCTGTCAGTAAGTGTGGGAGCTGATGGAGGACGGGGGGAGAGCAGGGTGGTGATAGTGCGTGCGTGTGTGTGTGTGAGTGTGTTGCCTGTGGTGGAAAGTAAGTACATTCTAAGTAAACTAAGTACATTCACTCAAGTATAATTTTGAGGAACTTTAGTTGAGTATTTACTTTTTATGTTACTTTATACAGTAACACTTTACAATGATTATGGTATGGATTATGGTTATCATTACTAAATGGTAAATTGATAGTAATTTAACTTAAGTAAATAGTTATTTCACTGTTAACAAACAATAGTAAGTATTTGTCAATGATTACCAAATGGGTTATAAACCTTTAAAAAATCATTACATACTACAGAGATGGAGCTGATAGCTGTACCACTTAGTTAATATTTATAACTACTTTGTAAACTGTTGGCTACTATAAAGTTGCAACTGATGATTATAATACCATAGGTGCTTAAATATGTTACATTGCATACATAAATAAACTTATGTAAGTAACATACTTATTTTAACCTGAGTAATCTTGTTCCTTAAACCTATATCAGTAGTTTTGTTGCCCTAACCTGCCCCTTTAAGTGCAAAACTGATGCTAAAGGAATATCTACAGTATCATAGTTGAGCAGCTGTATTTGACGAGTTGGGAGTGAGAACATGTTGTTTATAAACACTATCTGGATGGATTATAAAGTTGCAACTGATGTTTATAAAACTTTACAACTGCTTAATAAACGGTTTATAAAATATATACACATATTTGAATGTTTGTTACAGTAAAATAACTATTAACTAAAGTTTAATTAACTATTAATTTACCATATATTAATGATAGCTACTATAAAGTATAACTGATACTACTTACACATTGATACTTAAGTATTAATAATCTAATGATTTCATGAATAATAATGTATAAGTCAGAGGGACCAAACCAGTACTTTTACTTTAATACTTTAACTACATTTTGCTGCCAAATACTTATGTGCTTACATACAATACTTATGTACTTACATTGCTGTATTAGTACTTTTACTTAAGTAAAAGATCTGAATACATCTTCTATCAGCAACTGTGTGTTGGGTCTCCTCCAGCAACATGTGACTGATCAGTTAAGGCTGAGGAGAAACTTTCAACACCGTCCTCCTGATCCAGATCTCACTGTTTGACTCCAGTCATCTGTTCTTTATAGTTTGTTGTTTTGTTTTTGTTGTGTGTGAGGTTGTGCGTGTGTTTATGTGTGTGTGGGTTTGTGGCCTGCTGGAAAACAGAGTGTTCCCTTCTGAAGTGAGTGTGAGAGGCTCAGCCAGGAGTCACTGGCAGAACACTGCTATGTTAAACTAATGCCACCCACCACCAGAACATCCCCACATATTACAGGGAGATTGTTTTTTCATTTTTCTTCTCTCTCTCTTCTTTCTTTTTTTCTTCTTTTTTAGAAGAATGCACATATTCCTCTACTTGGTTTTTCTGTGTGGTTCATGTGTTTGTTTAAAGGGCGGTTCATTTGGGCAGAAGAAGTGGAGTATTGTTATGTGTTAGGCTAGAGGTTCATTTATAAAGGTATTATTATGCCTGGCTATCATTTAATTCTCGCTAACATCAACACAATGTCTCCTCCTGGTTTAAAGAAATCGTCAGGAACAGCAAAAATTACCTTCCACGTTGCTGCGTTGCGCCTAAAATATGCAAACATTCGTGTGAACCAGTTGTAGATTTCGTTTAGTGTTAGCTGCTTTTCTGGAGATTCGAGGATCGCCTGCATGAGGAACAGTGACAGAAACAAACATTTACAATTTTGCTCCCTTCACAAAGTGATCAATAATTCACAAGAGGCATGCAGGTTTGTGTGTGTTCTTCGAGAAAAACAGCAGAAACAGTCTGTGTGAAGTGTTTATAGAAGTCTTCTGCACTTTTCATTCAAACTGGCAGATTTGAATATATTTTCTTTTGTGGGTGTAAATGAAGGGCAAGCGAAAACATTTCTCAGGCAGATTACAGGGCAGCAATTATGGCCGGCTCAGATTAATTCCTGAGATCCCAGATTACTGCGGCCCAGCAATAATTGACTGGCCATCTTAAAACAGGTTCATCCCTACTGTTGTGTGAAATGAATTTGGTAATAATCACAGCCACTGAAATGCTTAATCAAATGCAATTGTCATATGTGGCTGTTTTTTTTTTGAGTCCCGAAAGCATTCTTGCACTCATTTGAAGATGGTTAATCTGCTTCTCTGTCTAAATTGTATTTGAAATTTAACAGAGAAGGAAAGAAGAAATAAGTGGAACCAATCTAGTTTGTGACCTTCTAAATAGCTGAGTGTGTATCTACTGTATTCCTCGTTTTGACTGAGCAGAGTGGAGGATGTTAAAGGGATAGTTTGGATTACTTCACGTAGGATACTTATTGAAAGTCAGTGTCTTAGCTACAGTAGATGGAGGTTTGCACGCCGCCAGTTTGGAGATGCAGGGAGGAGTACCAGAATGGAAGCTTAGCAATGTGCTGCTGTGGACAACAAAGTGTTTTAGCCACTTTAAAAAAGGTCCACCTAAATAAATCTAAATAAAGTTTTAGTAGGCTATATTTAGAATACTTTCAATACCTTACTTTGCCGTCAGACAGCATTATCCAATAGGAAACCGCTGCTTAAAAAAGCCAAATATCGCTCTCTCCAACGAGACTCTACTGATTTTTTTATGTGGACCTTTCCAGTGGCTTTGTTGCTGACCCCCGTCCTGTTACTAAGCATCGTGGTGGTGCCCTTCTCTGCTTCTCCAAAGTTGGGGGATCAAGACCACCATCTCTACACTTGCTATCAACATCTCTCCACTTCTAATAAGCCAAACTATCCCTTTAAAGTCCCTGTTTTTTCTCAATTCAGCCGGATTAAAGAAACATAAGCAGAGTCCTTACCTGTCTTATTAATGAGGCGTACGTGAATGGCGGTCTAACATCTGCATTCATGTAAAACTCTTTGTTCTGACTGAGATCTGCACACAGGGAACAAACACAAACTGTGTCAACATGGAACAAAATGATCAGGTGTCAACAGTAATGTCCTATCAGTGGCTGATAACACAAATTACAGCATGATTACATGGTTGTGTGTATATACACATACAGTGTGTCAGTCACTGAGGTGAGTGTGTGTGCATTTATCTGTACGTGTGTGTGTACCTGGAGAAATGGGCATGTTGTACTTTTCCGAGTAGCGCCGTCGCATGGGGCCCACGTTGTGGAGGCTGTTAGCTGTGATGACAGAGTGGGTCTGGGACAGCGGCGTGAGGGGTGCCGTGGGCGTGGTGGGGGTCTGGGGCAGGCTCAGAGGAGGAGAGGCCTCCGGGGCCGATTTGGACAACGTGACATTGGACACCAGGTTGAGCTGAGGAGGAGAGGACGACCAAACAAGAGATAGACAGACAGTTAGTCCTCTAATTACCCCTGTGTCGTGGACGCCTCATTGGCTATGCATATCTCTTCTTTAATTGCAGACAGGCCCTGAGATGATCCATGAACGTTTGCTAAATGTTTGGAAAACAACCCTGGAGGCCCTGCGCTCCTCCACCTCCTCTATTCTCCACGCTCTGCTCTCTGTCTCCTCCCTCTCTCCGTCTCTCTCAGGCCCGTTCCCAGCTCTCTGTCTCATCGCCTTTTGTTAAATCTTTTGTCCCACTTGTCCTGTTTGGACAACACGCCCCCACCTCATCCATCCGCGGTGCGGGAACCGGCGAGGGTCGAGTGGAGAAGGGGAAGATGGGCGGCCCGAGCAGCTCTGAAAAATGACAGTGTGATTCTCACCTACCGCTGAGCAGCCCCGCTAATAAGGCAGCCAGAGGAAGAAGCCAATCTGGGCTAATTACGAGCTGAAATTGTATTGTGAGGAGTCTAATTAGGAGCTGCTTATGGAGGTGATCTGATGATTAACTACTGTATCTGACTGACCTCCATCATCAGGGCCATGCACGATGGCCGCAGTAAAGACGGCCTCACTGTATTTCCAGTGTGGACGATATTGGGTTTTTACCACTGAGGACTGTGTGTGTGTCTGTGGATGGGATGGGCGGGCCGAGGAGAAGGAGGGATTTAAGTAATAATGGCTACAAGGTAAACTAATTATGGCGAGTGCTCCAAAGGTATAGCATGGCTTCCAGCAGCTGCGGCGGCTGCGAGCCAAGTGCCAAGCCTCCGTACTGGAGCAGCAGTCAAGTGGAAAATTCTAGCCTGACCCCCTGCTCCAGCTATTAATTGGCAGGAAAACTAATGACACAGATACATATTCCAACAAAATTGTTCTAATTGCTAATTTGCCGAAGGAGGCCAGTTTCCAAATTAAACATGACTTCAGACTGTGAGAAAACGAGAGAAGAGAAAACACAGAGGGAGAAACAGAGAGCCACAAAAAAGACGGGAGACAGTTGGTGGGACACGTCTCATTGGTGACGTCGTGTTCATAACGAAGAATCAGGTGATCGCATCATGGAGGTTAAGGAGTGTTTGATGACAGACAGATGAGAAAATCGTATTGAGATTATTTAATCAGATATTACAATTGTGATATGATTCACAATTAGTGAGAACTATCATTTAAACCAATAAAATTGTGATTTCTTGGGGTCTGTACCAAACAACCATGTTTTTCTTACATCTGGAAAACAACATTTGTAGACCAGGACATATCTGCTGCTCTATAGTACGTCATTATAATGCTGTTTTATCATACATTTTTATCTTTATCAAAAAACTGCAGCTTCTGCAATTTCGATATTACACTTGGCTACATTGTGATTATCATAACATTTTGATTAATTGCAAAGCCTCAGGTGAAAGTGAACAGACATCGGACACAGGAACACAGATCCTGTTCAGCCATCAAATATTACCAGCATTTATTGCACTACTTTGTTGTATGGACGAAGTTCTGATCATAGACTCTTGAGGACTTAGCGGAAGCAATAAAATCAAATTTAGGGCCCGACTGATACTGGATTTTTGGAGCCATACCATACTATACTGATATGTGGGAATAAGAAAAGACTCGGATATTAATATTCTTTATAAGGACAATAAAATGATTTTGAGATCAATATTTTATGTCAACTTTAGGACCCAATGCTGGATTGCTGGTGCTGATACTGATACTGGGGAATAAAAAACATTCTGAAATCAATACATCGGCCAATATTCTTTGTATGGAAAATGAAATTATTTCAAAATTAATATTCTGTGTAAAATTTAGAGCCTGACTAACACTGGATTTTTGAGGCCGATACTGATATTTAGGAGTAAAAAAGATTCTTATGTAGATGTACTGGCCAATTTATTTCATATGGAAAATAAAATTATTTTAAATTCATTATTTTGTGTAAGATTCAGGGCCTGACTGATGCTGGATTTTTGGGGCCAATGCTGATACTGATATTATGGGGGCAAAAAAGATTTTGATATTTCAGTTGATATATCATGAAGATACGTAATGGGGGGGGAAATAAGTTACGATTGAACAATAAACTTTATTGCCCAACATGATATCAGGGCACTGAAAAACTTTCACTCAATTTTTAATAATCGTAAACTAAAAATAAAACACACAAATAGACAAAATGTGTGTATACATTCAGCAAATATACACAGACTGCGTATATCGGACAACATATATGCCGATACTGATGTAGACGGATATAGCTGAGATATGCCAATATCAGGCTGATAATATCAGTATCTGTCAACTCACATTATTGATTTTTTTCTTTTAATAAGTCGCTGTGTAATAAGCCAGATAATATACAGTGGGCAGGTCATTACTGCAAAATAATGACCTGCTCACTGTATTTTATCCATTAAGTATAACATAGATATCAGAAATCCAAGATCCCCACAATTCTGTGCTTACATGGCACTGTCATAAAAATATGTTTTGATTTGATTTATGTATTATTAATTTACACATTTCTTTCAGTAAAAAAAGACCTGATTAAATTACTATACTTCAATCAGCACTCACCAAAATTAGAGACAGACATGTGTCCAAGTCCTCACAATGTCTATTTATGTTGTGGAGGCTGAACTCTGGCTTTTTGGCAGAGTCTGCCCAAATAATTTGGATTACTGCTGGGATGCACGAACGTAGCCTACATCCTCACCAACAGTAGCACAAGACATGTTATTCTAAATCACGAGCAAAATAAATCACACTCTGGTTCGCGTGTTTCTGACACAATGCTATCAATAGAAGGGGGCTGCGGTGTTGACTTCTCTTCCTGTGGATTAGCAGGCTTTGTTTCATGTTTCATCCATATTCCCTGGCAATAAACACAGAGAGGCTTCAACAATAGGCCAGACAGGCTGGTAATAGCCTTGCCTTTGTTTGCCTCACCATTTGGGCTCACTCCAGTGCCTAGACAAAATGAGACTTCAGACTGAAATTAATTAAATGGTAATTGGTGATCTAATTATACTGGCTTTGACTCGGCAAGCTGCTAAAGAAAATAAACAAAAAGTCCCTCCTTAATTATGTATGGCGTAAAAGGTCAGATTTCTGACAAGAATGCTTAGTGACACCGAGTGCAGACACCCACCCACACACTCAGAGGCAAATACAAACACGCACATACACGGCCGTACGCACACAGAAACAGGCACTGCTAATGTGGCACATTTTGTTTTGATCTCCCCCCGCCACCACCCACCCCCGAAGAATAAAATGAGCCCTATTCATTTGACGCCGTGCATGCACAGTATCAGTTTGTTTGTCTTTAATTATAACTAAATGTAAACCAGCAAATTCATCCGAGCTGCGCTGCTGTGACAGTTGGCCACTTATACATGCCTTTATTATATGCAACAGCACAGAACAGCAGAGGAGCACAACTAGCAATTACTGCAAGAACACAATTGTTTCTTCAGAGTGGCAGCCAGTCTGAGAATACTTTCTTTCTGCATCCACTCAAAGGAGTTTTTTTTTTTGTGGGTGCCTCTGATGCTGCAATCTCAGTAAAGCCTCAGCGGGGCCATGGGCCTTGACCTGTGTAAGTCCACCACTCACCCAGCCGAAGCCAGACATATTTATCATAGCATTTCACAGCGGCTCACAGCAGGCAAAGTGGCGCAGGAGAATGGGAGTCTATTTATTTGAATAAAAATCCCAGCTTGCCCCCTTGAGAGTGTTAACGCTGAGCTCTGACACAGCCATTCTCACAGGCCCCGGGGACAGAGGAGAGGTAGTGAACTCAAGATGCTATCTGCCGCCCCGACCACTTTTCATATACAAATGTCCCCGTGTCAGAGCCCTCGTTTTGCACTCTAATCTACACAATCAGTGTGTGTGACACAAGCGCGGCTTTTACAGACAGCCTATTGTCGTCCGACATCTCCAGGCGCTTTATGTTGACGGGCTGCTGCGCTGTGTGGAGCGCACACGCAGCCTCAATAGCCACCTCTCTGACTGTAAATAAATGATCCGAGCTGCACAGTGCGCTGAGAGACGACACCGCTGCATCTATACTGTGCATCTGCGTGCGTGATTTCAGATTCACGCCCTGCAGTAAAATGATCTTTGCACATTTGGCTCTCTGAATGGACTGTCACACAGGCTGAAATATGGTGCTGAGGCCCCTTCTTAAACATGACAAAATAGCGCAGACACTTAAATGCCATATGTTAAGCCCTTGCCCCTATAGGATAGGGATTAAGCAGTAGGCTTTATGGCATGGCATATATTAAGAGTGATAAGCATGATGTCTGGAATGTGTCAGGAAGATAATAAATTGATCTGCTGTTACATTTATTCAGATTCTCAGTTGTTCACCTGCAGCAGAACTTGGTGAATCACCAGTAAGACATGTTATTTTCTCATCCTGTAAGGTTTGAATTTTTAAGTAAAGAACACTGTTCATTCTTCATTCTGTTGTTGGCTTTGATGCCAATTTTATCTAATGTCAAAAAGGCTGTATATGCATAAAAACAGATTTTTTTGTCTAAAATAAATTAAATCTTGACCCAAGATTAGCCTCTTTTTAGATCTAATTGTGCTAATTACTTTTAAAGATGGCTGAGGGTAACAAATTTTTAATCCTAAATGAGGATTCAAATGTCCTCTGGGAAGCATCTGTTATCATAGAAAATCAATATTTAAAAATTCAAAATCAGCAGCCTCTACTAACACTTACAGTATATTTTGGAAAGTCATCAGCTTGCATGCTTCTTCAATATATGTTCTATCTACATATCAATCAATCAACCAATCAATATTATCTTATTTTCAGCCCCTAATTGAAATATCATAATTTTAATATACTGCTTCTAGGGCTGCAAATTTTGTACATCTTAACCAATAGCTGAAATGCTAACAATTGATTAATAAATGAATCATTCATAATTTTTAAGTAAGATTGTGATTTCTCATTTTAAGTTTATTTAACGAATGGCTCCACCAGACAAAACAATGTCACATGAACTACATTTCTAGACTATCAATTAAATATCTACTGATTAATTTTAACTGGGTAAATTCTTAATGGTTATTAATCGATTAATGTTATTAACATATGTAATTGCTTCAACTGTTTATCATGTAATATTGTTTCATTTTAAGTTTTTTTTTATTCTACATGCATTAACTTGAATTTGTTGCTGATAATTTAATATTTTTTTTCTTCTATTTTATGTCATCTGTCTGGAAAGCACTTTGTTTCTTTTCTTTTTAAAGCACTACAAATAAATGTTATATTCGTTCTATTTAAAAAAATATAATGTCTCTTATTCTTACTGTATTTCACTTTTCCTGTGTTATCTCCTTTTTTCTGTCTGCCCAAACAGTCAAGCACTGGTTCATCTGGAGCTGAGGCTGTTACAGAGCGAGCATCCAGTTCATCACCAGACACCAAATTGAATCTCGGATGTCAGCAGATGTGCTCCAAACAATATTTACTGCCTCCCTCCAGAGAACAGCTGTTTTTATTTAGCAGATAAATAAGAAGATGGAGGAAGGGATTAATGAATACATGTGTGCCAATTAAGACAAACAAAAGGCTGGGGGGAGGGACACAGAGAAAGATGTATGACGGGGTCGCTGCTCACCGGCTGTGGGGTGGCTTTGGGCTCCGTGGACTTGACATGAAGGTGCGTCATCATGGCTTGCAGACGCTCTTTGTCTTTCGCTAGCTGTGACGAGGAGAGAGAAGACATTACATTTTTTATGAACAAAAGGAAAAAAACTCCACTTGTATTAATTCCATACATTCCTCTGCAGCGAAGGCCTCTTTTACAATCAGCGTGTTGGAACAAATCGATCTTTTTGCTCTCTAGTGCGGCTAATTATTTGTTTTCAAAATGCTTTTGGAAGCTGTCGACAACTATGCACTTCAGATGGTCTAACTACTGTCTCCAGTTCAAGGTTAAAAGATACTGCTTCTCATTGCCAATAACAAGCCTGGGCCCTTTCTACCTGTCGAAAACTCCACGCTGTCTTAGCTGCCAGCTTGAATCATGGTGATAGGCTGCATGCAGAGGAAGTCTGTGTCTGATAAACCTTCACGCCATCCCTCTGAATAACACACCACCAGAGCGGAAATAACAGGACGCTGGTATGGTGTAATGTTCGAGCAACTCAGCTCTCATTGTTGAAGTTTAACATCCTGTAAACCACAACTGTTTTACACTCATTATCAGTCATTTTTAGGGGTATTATGTGGCTAATATGTGAACCACAAGAGAATCTGGAATACATTACAGAACATGTGATCCTTGCTGTGCTTGCTTTGCAGCTAATTAATAAAAACAAAGTTTAATGGAACGGTTGGTTTTATAATAACAAATAAGTGCATCCCTGCATTAACATAGTGGTCATGTTCACCATCTAATCCACTGTCGTCACGCATATGACACACTGGCCATTATATAGCCCGCCTAATGGGATGACAGCAAGCATGTATTTTTCTTTAAGTGCATTCTTAAAGGGACAGTTCACCCAAAAATCAAAAATACATATTCTTCTCCTTGGTCTGTAGTGCTATTTATCCACATAACTTGTTTTCGTTTGAGTTGCTGAATCTTTCACATCGCAGCCATAGAGATGGCTGCCTTTTCTTGAATATAATGGGACTAGATGACACTCAACTTGTGGTGTCAAAGTGCCAAAAAAATACATGTGAAAAACTCAACAGCAATGTCTCTCTCTAGAAATCACGACTCGGCTACTCAAGATAATCCACAGACCTTGTTGTAAGCAGTTTCACGAAGGAAGTACTTTTCTTTTCAAGTTGGAATCTACTTTCTTTTAACTAGAAAGGAAAGAGTTACCACACCAAACTGCTCACAACAAGGTCTGTGGATTATCTCGAGTATCTTTGCCATGGTTTAAAAAAGAGACATTCTTGCTGAATTTTTCGTGTGTATTTCTTTGGCCATCCACGGGCGGACCTAGAGAAATGGAGAGGGGTGGCAAAATATATATGTGTGTGTGTGTGTGTGTGTGTGTGTGTGTGTGTGTGTGTGTGTGTGTGTGTGTGTGTGTGTGCGTGTGTGTGTGTGTGTGTGTGTGTATGCCAAATCATTGAGGAGAAATATCTAAAGGTGGCATTAAAAACGAACAAACTCTTTTATTTCCAAATCTTCAGACATTTTTAAAATACATGTCTTTTTTATTGAACGTCACTTATTATTAAATAATTAATAAATTATATATATTAGAACATCATCTCTTGCTGCAATCACTTGCACTGGGAGTGTCAATCTTGTAAATTTCTTCTACATCTTGAAATTACTGATACATCTTGAATTACAACTGTCCAAAACTGAGAAGGCAGCTGGAGGGGCAAGGCCACTGCCACCTCATGCCACCCCTCTGGATCTGCCTGTGGTGCTATCCAGTTCCATTACATTTGAGAGAAAACAGACATCTCTATGGCTGAAATCTCCAGAATTTGACAAATCACACCAAAACTGTATAAACTGATAAACAACCCTACATGTAAGAGAAAAAAATTCTGCTTTTGATTTTGGGGTGAACTGTCCCTTTAATGTACACATTCAGAAAAAGACAATAAAAGATATTAAAACCACTTTTATCGAAAGTTTTCCTTAAATCAGTCAACACAGAGTGTCTGGCCACACCACGCTGCCGAGTCATTTCACTGAGTGTTTTATTGTTGGTGCCAAACAGTTAAAAGTCATAAATAACTTTAAAACCCAGTAAAATTCAAAATGTAATTATCTTCTCTACTTAGCCCCAGGCCCTTCATATATCTTTTCCTGGCTGTCATGCATACATAACACATTTTTAATGACTGATTACTTGCAAATGTACAAAAAAATTATTTCATTCTGCTGCCCCCCCCCTCCATAAGTGACCCTGTGGCTGATCTGATCCGACGGACAGGGAGGGGCCGGGCAGACGCTGAGGAAGTGTCAGGAGAAGAAGACACATAAATATTTTGGGCCAAAACAAACGAAGAGACAATACCTGCAGCTCCAGCTGTTGTACGACCTGCATTTGCACCCGACACTGGGCCGTGCTCCTGTCATCCAGGGCGTGCTCATTGTTAAGATGCCTGGAAAACAAAAAACAGAGAACACACAGAGAAAAAGAAAGATGTGTCAGTTTGACTTTCACCTTCTGCAGACTGTTAGATGTGAGAAACAAAAGTCCTGTGATGTCTTTCAGATGGTAATTCAGTAAAGCACAATGCATAGAGGATATGTGCTAAATACTACACAGAAATGTAAAGATTACACACACAAAACCTGCAGAACGGAAAGACATGCTTCTTTTAACGTACAAGAACGACACTCAATATTTCATGGCAGTCATGTCTGCTCCACAGATAAGAGGAATGATTGAAGAATTTCAGGTTTGCTAAATTATGCACAGCTGCCCTAATGCCATTTCTTCTCATTCCTGCCTCCTTTTACCTTTTTGATTTAGCTGCTTTTTGTTTTTTTCTGCTAAATGCGTCACTAAAATTAAGAGAATTCATATAAAAGCTGGACCAAATGCAGAGGACAACAGGGCGAAAGAGATGGGATCTGTCACAAACTTGAATTATGGATATAATTATGCGTGATTATTTTATACAGGGAAGATGTTCTCTTTTCCTGTACGTTTATAACTAATCTAAATAAGTAGCTCGCCGGGTAGCAGACGGGTTTTTTTCTGTGATTTATATAAAATGGTGGAGATAAGGTTCACGAGTGAAGGAAATATGATTGGAGGAATTTTATCAGCCGCCGCATGAATTACTGTTTGAAAATGCTTATGCAGGGGCATTTCATTAATCATTTAATCATAATCCGAGCAGGATGTTTGAACTGATTTCACAAATACCCTTTCATTTCACTACTTCATTATGCTCGCTAATGGATCCAATATATTATATATATCATAAATTATATCACATCTTCGGTGACCATGTAGGTCACTGTCACCAGGCATGTCTGTGTGTGCACACAGTGGCGCCGGCAGATGGGAGAGAGGTGTGTGACGCTCCTGCCTTTTCAAATGCACTTTTTCTGTCATTTACTGCAAATCAAAAATAGCCAGAGTCAACGTGTGAAGGCAGCGCCGGCGTCATGATGGCCCAATAAATTTGACGGCGTTGCTTTATGTACAGACAACACATTTGTGCATTAAACACCACAGAAAACAGACACACATGAAGTGAACAGGAGGAGAATTGATAGTCCTCTGCTTGAAATGTGAAGGTTTCTGCTCAGCTGTGGTGTTTTCAACCTTGAGGTGAATGATTTAAATCTTTATGGGAAACTCCCCCCTCCTCCTTCAGCTCCTCCTTTTGTGTTTTGATAATACATTTTTCAAAATGACCGTGATATACATTCAGCACTTCAAGTTAATTATTGTGGCGAAAAAGAAATTAAAAAGGCATATTTAAAGCAAGCGTGGGCAATAAGCCCCCTTCGCTGGAATCAATTCAGACTTCTTCTGGGCTTTTCCATTTGTTTGAGTCAAATAAATGCCCATTTAATTAAGTAGGTCGGGAAATGAAACTGGTAAACATTTCAGGACATCTTACTAAATTTCAAAGAAGAAAATAATAGGTAAAGACGTTTCAGCTTCAATTTAACCGGCACGGGCTGAATTTTCAATGAAGGGTGGCCTACGTGAGCAGCTTTGGAATTTCTCTGTTCATAGGAGACATGTGCCCTGCTTCTTTTCATCCTTTGTTACATTCCACTTTATTTCTTCTAATGACATGGAGAGTCACAGTGCATAATTAATAGGAAATGAAATATTCAAATGGCCCTAATGCAGCCTTGAGAGGAGTGTCTGGACACGGGAGCAGGGGATACGGGGGAATTGACATCGGGAGAGACTATGAACGTTGGCATGTGTCACTTTCTGGACTTCAAATGAAGCCACTTTTAAAAGCTCTCTGGCAGGATGACAGTCCCCTAATGTAAATTGCCACAATAAAACAAGTTAAATAGACATTCCTGTTACAGTGGGCTTTTTACATATCAGTTAGTTTGCCGACTGTGTTTTTTTTCTTCTTTACAATTTCTAATTATATAGACTGGACCCAGAGCTTAAGGCTGCCTCTGAGGGAAGCTTTATCATCGTCACCGTTTGGGTGGAATTTAAATTAAATCACACATCTTTACAGCAGTATTTACATTTAAAATGCATTAAAGATTTCTGATGCATATTTCTAATTATTTCCATAGTATTAAGTATTAAAATAGAATATTAAAATCATTCATTTTATGTAAGAATTCCTGTTTTTCATTTTAAATTAATTTATGTTAGGCTTATTTGTATTTTTCCATGAGGTTTGCTGTACAATGTACAAAACTATGATGATCAGCGTTTCCCAAAGCCCAAGATGACGTGCTCAAATGTAGAGCTGCAACGATTATCAGTTATTAGTCAATTATTAAATTATTCAAGAACGATTTTGATGATTGATTAATTGTTTTGAATCAGGGTCTTTTTTTCACCTTCTTAATGGTGAATATTTTCTGGTTTCTTTACTCCTTTATGGCACTGAACTGAAACAACACATTTGAGGGCATCAAATTGGGCTTTTTAGAAACATTGATCAACATTTTTCACTATTTTCTGACAATTTATAGACTAAACAACAAATCCTTAAATTAAAATAACCAACAATGAAAATTATTGTTAGTTGAGCTCTTGTACAGAGAATTAAAATAATTCACTTTATGTAAGGAAAACTTTTTAATTTTACATTATTGTATGTCAGGCTTGCTTGTATTTTTTCATGAGGTTTGCTGCACAATGTAGAAAACTAGGGCTGCAACTAATGATTATTTTCATAATCAATAAATCTGGTGATTAATCAACTTTTGTTTGGTCCATAAAATGTTAGAAAATAGTGAAGAATGCCCAAGACGACACCCTCAAACGCTTGTTAACGCTATTTGTCCACAACCCAAAGATATTCAGTTTACTGTTATACAGGAGTAAATAAACAAGAAAATATCCACACTTTGAGAAACTGAAAATAGATTTTATTTTCTTAGAAAAATTATTCAAACTGATTAATCGATTATGAAAACAGTTGGCAATTAATTTCATAGTGGATTAATGGTTGCACCTCCATACAAAACAATTACAACCTGTGTTGAGGTGTGAGAGAGGAGTGTTTTGAGTGGTTCCAGCAGACAGACAGTGCAGCACTAGAGGGCACTGCAGTGTTTCACTGGCTCTGACCTCTGACTGGACACTGAAGAGACGGGGTCTTGACCCCCATAAAAACACCAGGCTCTGCTATGCAGCCCTGCCCCACCCTCCCTGAGAGCTGAACCCGAAAAACAGGAACAGGGATTTGGTGCTTTGTATTTATCAAGATAGTGCGTGTAGGTATGTAATGTTTTCTTTAAAAGATAGAATAAATACACACACAGTTTAAAACAACATTTCAGTCCTGTGTTAGTTGTTACTGTTGGCATGCGGAGCCGAAATCTGGTTGACGTTAGAGTCCTCCTCACCTTTCTTTCTCTCTGGTACACAGTACACTGTGTTCTGCTGACACACACACACACACCTCTCTTCACTCACATTTCCAACATTTCTCCCAACCTTTGGAGACTTTTTGTCATAATGGCTGATGTATTCTTTATTTTTATTTGTGATTGTTTTCAGAGGCCCGCGGTATCGGTTGCTGGGATTCATGTGGAAGTGCTTAAGGGTTTGAGAGTTAACACCTTGGTGAGCTGCTCGCACTCTCGCCTGCTGTTAAACAAAGGCAGCTTTGTGGAGACTCTCCCCAAATGTTTTCTTAACATGTTCCAAGCAGTTTGAGCAGGCAACTAAAGTAAACAAGATGTTGCCATGATAAAAACACTTGTAAAAACACAGCAGAGTGCACTTAGAGACTTTTGAAGGCAGAGCTCTACTGGGCACACTGAATTTAATTCCCCTTCTCTTCTATAAACAAAAGGGTGAGGCAATGTCAGAATACAATAAATAGTGATGGATTTAAGGGGGCACTCCCAAAACTGAAGTATGTGTCAAAGTGTGTGTGGTTTAATAACTATGTGTCACAGAGTGTTTGTTAAATTAAAATAAACATGCATAACTATTTTTTCATCTTGCACAGTAACTATAGTGTACTGAGCTTTTTTTGTTTTGTTTTTTTAAGTAACCTTAAGTTGATTTTAGGGCTATTATTATTTTCATTTTATTGATTGTTTTGATTATTTTCTCAGTTAATCGATTAGTTGCTTAGTCTATAAAATGCCAGAAAATGGTGAAAAATGCCAATCAGGTGTTCCCAAAGCCCAAGATGATGTACTCAAATTCCTTGTTTTGTCTACAACCCAAAGATTTTCAGTTAACTGTGATAAAAAAAAGTAAAGAAACCAGAAAATATTCACATCTTTTTTTCCTTAAAAAAATCACTCAGACTCTAATAATCTATTATCAATTAATTGTTGCAGCTCTTGTGTATTTAAAGGTAGATACAACAGTTTTTGTTTGTAAAATGTACCAGAAAGATAGTTGATTGTTGAGACTCAGTCCCAGGATGTCAAATATCCACGCTTTGAGTTGGTAAAGCGAGAAAATAAGGAAATACTTATTTAATAAATTGTTTTTAAGGAAAATGTTGCATTCAATGCCTTTCAGTAGATGACTGAAAAAACGAAAACAGGATTCAAAATGTTGACAATGGCAGTCAAAACTTCCAGCTGCCTGTGAGGCGTCCCTCTGCAGCACCTTTTTCTCCTGCGTCTACAAGGAAACCGTGTGTTCGCTGAGTGCTTGTTTTAGGATAATGGAATTGTGTCATATCTTGTTTAAAGTGCGACTAATCCGGGGTGACAGTGAGCCATTGATCTGCTGCCACAATGCAGATGTTTTCATCCTCTCCGTAACCATGGCGCTGTTATGTGTTGGATTACCTCGAGCAGCGCTGCATACAGGGCTGATTAGTAAACCAGGGGGCCTGACTCAGACGGAGAAACACGGCGCGAAACAAAGGCCTGTGTCAGGCTGGGCAGGGTCAAAACTGTTATACAGTTCACACTGGAAAAGATGCTCCGCAGCAGGTGATAGTGACTCAGCTGGAGCTCTTTAAAGTACAGTGTGCATGGTTCATTTTAAAGGGATAGTTCCGATTTTATGAAGTGGGGTTGTATGAGGTACTTATCAATAGTGCATGTACAGTAAATGGAGGTCGGCACGCCCCCAAGTTTGGAGAAGCAGAGAGGAGTACCAGCATGGAAGAGAAGCAGTATATTGCTGTGGACAGGATCAACAGAAAAATGTATTTTAGCCTCATATAAACAGGAAATTCCATAAAAGTCAAAATCAATTAAAGTGTATGCTATATTTAGAATATTTTCACTGCTTTACCTTGACTTCAGACAGCCTTTTCTAATGGGAAACTGCCGTTACATAAGCCAATTACTGCACTCTCCAAAGCAACCAAACTCCATAAAGAAAAACAGCAATTTTACCTCACAGAACACAGGAATTGTTGGTCTATCGCTGCCTCAGTTGATTAGCTTGTTTATGTTATTATATGACTTTGATGAATCAAAATTAAACTTTTACAACACCAAAGTCACACAATAACACAAACTGACTAACAGGTCAAAGCAACAGTAGACTAGCAACTCCCATGTTGTGTGAGGTAAAATTACTAATTTTCCTTAAGGAGTTTGGTTGGTTTGGAAAGAGTGACATTTGGCCCATATAACAGCAATGTCCTGTCAGAAAAAACGTTCTAACAGCAACATAGAGCAGTGAAAATATTCTAAACATAGCATACACTTAAACTGATATTGATTTTTTGGGAAGAACATTTTTCAATTGGCCAGTATTGATAGGTATCTCATACAACCCCAATTCAAATAATCTGAACTATACCTTTAACATAGTGCTCAGGTGTGCCCATCAATAAAATAAACAACACTGTAAACCAGAAAACAAGTCAAAGAAGTAAAGCCTGGGAGAGGAGAAGAAAAGACAAATAAACCGCTGAGGAAAAAGGCAAGACACACACACCAATCCCCCTGTCCAGTGACAAGGGCAAACATGCAGAGCGCCCTAAGTGTGGGCTGCCACAGATAAACATCCTACCGTTGTTTGTTTGGGAAAAACGGCCCCCGTCACCATGGGAACTGCACTTATCACAGGAATTAGAGGCCCATGCCGTTCTCAGAAGGAGACCCCGCCACAGTACCCTTGTCAAGAGAGTGCCAACCCCAGGCAGGCACCCACACTCAGGAATAACAACCAGCTGCACCTGTAGTGCCTCTGAGTCGCCGGGGGTCACCAAACGTGTAATCGAGCCAACGCGAGGACAAACAAACTGTGATAGAAACATACCTCCGACTATGACTTTTACTTACTTGAGGAATGACTGGAAATCATCGAACACCGCCTCACATCCAGGCCACTTGCAAACGCCGTGACCGTAGAGAGGGTGACTGTGGTGGGAAGGCTCTTCTAGCGTGGATCTGAATGAGAAATTCACAGAAAAAGAGAGGGCCATTAATAAAATCTGTACTCAAGGAGAAGTGCTGTTACATTACTGGAATATTACTCAACTACAATCACACAATATTTAAGTTATGCTGCTAGGAGTCTCTCACATGAAAACAACAACAAAATATGTAGTCTGATGACATCTGAAGTAGTGTAGGATCATGGGAGTTGTTGTCTTCACTGTATAACAACCACCATTGCAGATGAAAATCTATCTAACATGAGGTAATGTACTTAAGTTTTGTTCATGTTATTTTTAATCATGTTCGCCAACTTCCTTCCTCACTCTCTGACATATCTCTTATAACCTGTGTTTTCACCTAAGTTGTACTAACAAGAGCCCAGTTGGAAACACAGAATTACCTTGAACAAATTACCAATTTGAGTTTGACCACTGTTGGAAACATTTAGGATAGTGTAAGACCGACTGAACAAAATATATACAACAGATATGTAGTACTACACACTGTATTTGTTATTTTATAACCATTGATATTTAATGCATTATCAATAGCAGGCATTCAATCAAAAGGGATTTCTATTTCTCCAAATTTTCAGTCTACTCCCAACTCTTGCTCTGGATAGCATTATTTTTAGATTACATACTGTATTACAGACTTGAAAAAATACTCATAGGAGTACAAGTACCCCCAAAAGACATGACTTGGTAACCACTTTATAATAACTATCATTAATAAATGGTAAATTGATAGTTAATTACGCTTTAGTTAGTTATTTTACTGTTAAAAGGCTGTCAAATAATGTTTATATAAACTTTATTAACCATTTATTAAGCAATTGTAAAGTTTTATAAACATCAGTTGCAACTTTATAATAGTCATGTTTCTAGATGCACTACCCAGTGTTTATTAACCTTTTACAAAGCTTGGTCAGTGGCTATATGCTTCAAACTATGACAGTTGTAATGTTAGTTTTGCAGGGTTGCACGGTCAAGTTAACAAAAACAAATATGCAATTTATTTAAACTTTCAAAGTAAAGGCACAGAAACTACCTTGGCAGGTTAAGGCAACAACTTCTTTAGTTTAGGGAAACAAAAATTCTTAGGTTAAGAAAAAAAATCATGCTTAAAAATAAGTATTTTTCTCATGTAAGTTCATGTACCTACATAATGTGATGTACATAAGTAAGTAAGATATTATAATCATCAGCTGCACCTTTACAACAGTAATCCAAACAATAATTAAATATGGTTTACAACGTAATTATTAGCCACTAACAAAGTGATGATGGTTATTGTAAAGTGTCATCAATGGCTTAATTACAGGTGATTATGTGTGATTGGTTACCTCCACCACTGCTTATTTTCAGTCATAAGCCTGTGGTCATACAACATGTGACTGAAGATGGTTTCCTCTGTTAAGCTGGTGTGTGTTGTACTGTATGTTGTTTTCCACATGAAAACTTCGACCTTGGCCCATGTGGAATCAGTGTACCTGCGTGATCTCTGCTTGCTCTTCTCTTAAAAGAGGGGACTCACGTTGCGAAAGCACAACCAAATCAATATGTAATTATTTAGTATCACTGAGCCATGCTGCAATTCACTTTGATCAAGACTGCTAGGGGGCTCCCTCAATCGCTGCTTTCCCTGCCTGCTGCATCATGTCCCAGGGCCCACCTGGAGGAGCGTGCACCACAACGTGAAAACCCACCCCCACTACCCCAAAAGCATCAGGCACTTTCAAGCCGTGCACAAACTGTAAACATCCCCGCCTGGTATCAATTTATATACTGACCAATCCATGTCACCGTGGGGCTGACAAGCATCTACGGGGAGCGTATGGCTCTGTACAATCAGTCTAAATAGTGGGAACATCCCTGAAAAACAAACTTTACAACATCTTCCATATGGTGAGAGGCGTGGAACCACAGCTAACCACGATCAGCGGCCTGTGCGGAGGCAGTGTCTGCTAAGAGCGCGAGACAGGCGGCCATATGGACACAGGCACTATACAAGACACACAACTTTCAGCAACAAGAGCCTGGGGGACTGGCTTATATCGCTGCCACCTGTGCTCGTGGAGGCTCATGAGCACAGCGCTGCTGCTGCTGCTTCCACTCCAGTCTGAGCCCTGCTCTCGAAGACAACAGGCCAGATAGGGACCATTCATTACTCCACACACTGTTGTTGTGTTGCCATGTGGGAATAACTCCAACCAGTAAAATCTCATTCATATACATACACTGAAAAAAGAGAATTGTTGGATCAACTTTAAAAAATACTTCAGCTGGAAACAAACAAATGAATTAAGTTATTTCAAATCAAGTTAACAACTTATGTGAACACGATTGCTTTAATTCACATGAACTTAATAATCTGATTCCTTTCAAATCAACAGTTTACATTAATGCAACCTAAATGTGAGGCAGGTCAACTTAAAAGTTTCCAATTTTTCAGTGCAATTATTTGCTTACCCAAAAGTAAAATGCTACTTTTAAACAACCTAATAGTATCCTTGCAGGAAAAGCTTTTTTTTTGTTGTAATCTTTGTATGTTATTTCAAATACAGTTAACACAATTGCTAATGTTAGACTGACTTAATGTTAGTTAATGCAACATTAGCCTGATTTCATTCAGTGAGTTAACTAAAATTTAAAGGACACAATTTAACCAACTCTAGTGGATTATTTGATGTACATCATACATTATTATTACATCAGACTTAACTTTCTTTCTGAATCACCAAGAGAAAATGGTGGCTAAAAGACGTGAATGTCATGACGTCAGATGCACAGTAGTAAGAGAAATCTAACCAACTTTTACTGTAACATGAAGAGCAGGTTGAGGGAATGAGATATAATTATTCAAGTTGTTATAATCCACACAAATAGCAAGAAGCTGAATGGGATTCATTCAAAATATTATATTACTTCAACTACTAGTGAAATACACTTTTTACAGTGTATATTAAATAAGAGATAACGTCTAATGCTACTACTTCAGGGGATGTCTTTAAGGATAGAGAAGAAGAATAAATACTGAAAATAACATCTTGCATTTCTCAGCCAATCGTCCATCTGCTGTGATTTAAAAAATTGATGAAAACATGAATTAGTAAAAAAAAAGAAAGAAAGTAATCTAACCATGGCGTGCCAATTTTGCAGGATTAAACAAGCTGATGTTCAGATTAAAATCTCATTTGTATCAATGTTAGCAAAGCTGTACCTCAAGTAGGAAATTTTAAAGGTCGTCACAGGTTTCCTTGTGTTATAATTACTTGCTTAAGAGTTCACATTGTTCATAACATGTGATAATTGCATTGCAATTAGGAAGCAGTCAAGCATTCATGAATGTGGTTAGTAGCTTTTTTTCCCCTCCCTCTTTCAAAAGTCTGGATTTTTTTTATTCAATTATGAATTATGCATTCACATTAAGACCTCTGTTTTGATACAGCTAATAAATAGATGGCGGAAGACCTATTATAATGAGTTTTTAACAAGGAAATGTGTGGACTGGCGAAGGTAACGCTGGTTTTTAATTTAAAGAGATCCTTTTTTAATTCTTTGCGAGCAGGCTTGTTGGTTAATTCTGTATTAATAAGATATTGAAATGTGGAGTGTGCTGGGAATCAGTGAGCACAAAGCGCTGCGAGGGGCTGGCGGCAGAAGAGCCCTTTTAAACGGTGGATGGCTAAACAGTAGTAAATGACAGAATTTACACCAAATGAGCTACATTAGTGTAATAGGAGAAGAGTGTAGGATTCATGGGGTTTTTCTCCCATTTGAGAACATGTCGAAGGAAGAAAAAAAAGAAAAGGAAACCGCTTTGCAGTTGCCTGTGTTGCGTTAAATTTGACTTGCACCCATGACAGGTCTGTCAGGATGTTATTATTGTCAGGCAGCCCGGGGGAAGAACACTCTAATGATCTTGTAACAGCGATGAGGAAAACCGTGTCATCAGCTTCCTTTAGAGGAGAAGGAACATTAAAGTGCCTATAGACTTGGACAGAAAGTGTGTGAAGCTTCCAGGTGTTGCACTGTGTTTATGTGTGGACAGACACGTGTGACTCCGACAGCTGCCGGCCAGTTGTTTTCTGGCTCACTTCTTTTGATGAGATGCTCGGGCTATAAACAAGTCATGATCTATGGCACTGTGTGCTGATGGACTCAATCTATCAGCAGAGGAGGGAAGATTGATGTCCACCATGCTAGGTCAGAGTCTGGCCACAGTGTGTGCAAAGCCAGTCACAACACTCTCCCTCACCGCTTGTACTAATGTTAGCCTTATTCCCTCGTGTCCTCCCCCTCAATCCTCCATCCATACACTGCTACCCTCCTCTTTTTAAAGTCTGTGTAAAGCAATAATAAATGTGTTCTGAGCTCGAAACACCACAGACAAAATGTGTTATTTAACCACCCAAACAAATTTGAATGATTAGGTTTCAACGTTGTTAAAAAATAAGCACTTTTCTATGCTCTGAAACACTGGGGGTGTGTAAGCTGTCTCAAGTTTCAAATACCGCTACAACCTGAAAAATGGATGCTTTGTCCAGCAGCATTATTGGACTTGTACAGACATACATGTCTGAGCCATTACAGCCAAAATCCAGCAGCCCTTTACTTGTGCTTGTTTAGCCTGACTCGATCAGCCCAGTGCAGCAGCGATTTGCATCTCCATTACAACAGAGCTACCCATTTGAAGGTGTGACTTTTATCTGAAGATCAGCTTAACTCAAGCTGAAAACAGTGAATTAACACTTCATTTCTTATAAACTTTTCACAATAAAACTGCAGGCTTTTATTGTGAAACGGCAAAATCACGAAATGTTGGGTTTTCATCACCAGTAACTTACCAGTACAGCTGAACGCAAAATAACAAATGAAACAGTAAATAACGCAGGAGAGAAACTAAACTTTACACCATAGGAATTCAGTGAGAAGTTACAGAAGTACTGAGAGCTACTTTTAAAAAAGCTTTTCTCTCTGATATCCATCACAAATATGAGTTGGGTCAGGCTCACTTTGGCCACACTCCGGATGTGATCCATCTCGGGCATGACTTGGCACAAATTTGGCGATACAAATGCAACTCAGTTTGATTTGGCCAAAAGTGACAATGGAAAAGTCCCAAAATTCAGAGCTAGGTGACAGTGACCTACCCAAAACTTGTCTCTATCTGTAAGACAATAGAATTTAGGTTGGGTTATTAGAAATGAAGCAAGCAGTAACTGCTGGGCTGATTTGGAAAGACACATTACAGGTGTGTTTGTGACTGATGAGAGGAGGAATTTCAGTCAGTCAGTTTGCTTGTGGCAGGTGAATGAAACAAGCCGTGTTACCTCAAAGAACCATTCTTCTCATCATCTTGCACTGCTAATTCTAAAAGCTAATGTGCTCTAGTAAACATAGTGTTAGGATATGTATGGCAGCAGTGCGTCATTGAGCCATGATTTCAGGTTTGCCCAAAAAGTCCTGATTACAGAAATTGTGAAAAATGATTTTACGGTCTAACTCAACAAGGCAGCCCTACTTAATTCTCAGTCTTTTCATATGTTTTCAGCAGTTGTTTTCTAACATATACAATGTAATGAGAAACAAATTTGTGAATTTCCTTTACCTAGACTTTAACTCCCTAGGCTCCCTACCGGATCCTTTCCTTCCATCCTCTCTGTGCCACTGCATGCTTTACCCTAAATGATTTAATTATCATTTTTTCATTCTGGTGTAAGACAAATGAAAGGCAAGAGAGATGGGAGTGCTGTGCCAAATCTGATAATTTATCTCCTTAACAGATTGCTGTGTTACAGTCCCCGAGCTGTGGTTACCGATGGTTGTTGGGAAGTAAAGTGGGCCAAGCGCTTTGTGAGGATGCTCCCCCTTTTTACAAAGCTGATGCAGCACTGTATTGGGAATTTGTGTCAGATACAGATCAGGCACATTTCATTTAAATAAGCAAATCATTGAATAAAGATGACCTGGCTCACAGGGGTATATCTCTATCTATGCATCACAGTTCGTGAGCTGAGAAACAACACGGCGGGCTGACAGATTGAGTGACTCAGGCCCTGGTCATATCTGGGATGTTGTTCAGACAAACAGAAATCCCAGCCTGCCTTGCCAGAGTGTTCTTTGAGACAAGTAAAAGCAGGAACACGTGCCCCGTCTTCAGTGTGTCAAGCCGGCAGTGATTGAATTTCTCCTCCTTCCTTAAGACGGAAGTGCAAAGCCGGTGAGTGATTCCTGTGGATGCACTTAAGGTTTTAGTTGCAGGCGTCGTTGTGCCTGGGCAGATTTTATATGACACATGAAACTAACTACATGGTACTTAGGGCCTGCTGTAAACCAATCTGAAGCCAGTCGGGAAAACAGGCCCATCAGCAGAGAGGCTTGTTTCTGTTGCATGACAAAAGGACTTGCAAAACCGCATCAATTAAAAGTTCATTAAGTTCAGCGCTGGGAGGATGAGTGGATGCTCTCTATTTACGCCCGGGCCGGCCCAGCCCATTATCTTCAACCTGATTATTCAAATCCCTGGATTATAACACAGACGTTTTCTCAGAGCCTTGCTTAGAATAATCATACTTAATAATATTTCATTTTTCTTCCCATGGAGTCTGATTAGAATTGAGTCTGCATCATCAAAAGAGAGGAACAATGCTCTTGATAGTTGCGCGATTGGAGTGCTCCGAAATTAACACAAGAAAGGATTATTGGTTTGTGTGGATCTAAATTAGCATCATTCAGCATTTAATAAGGGATGTTTTGTGTTCACTTTGTATCAGTCATTTGAAAGTCTGCATAGGTAATCCACGGATTCCTTGAACAGATGGGGCTTGGATGAGAATCACCTGCTCGCTTTTCTGACAGATCTAAGATACTGCGAGAATATTCAGACTGAGACTGCCTTCTTCACTTAAGCTTGTGTTAAACTGCTGTTGACATCTTCTTTAATCTCTGACAGTCAGCGCGAGGCAGAGGGGCTGCCAGCTCTTGCGTTATGTCTTCTCCGATGTTTCATGGAGCCCTCAGCTGAGGCTGGTTCTTGCCTTTCGCTGCCATCGATGCTCACCTTGTTTGCTCGCTCGCGACAATGTGTGATGGAGTCAGCGAGTCAATATCCTCCCCTGCGATTTGTCTTCAGCTGTACAAAAAAACAGACACTCAGCCAGACACTGGATGAAGGACTGGAAGCCTGTGCATACTGTCAGCTGTGGGAGCAACTCACGCCCTTTTATTTTTCTCCAGTGTCTGTGCCGGAAGATAACTTTGAAACACAGTAAAGAGGATAAGTCTGTGCAGGTAATATGAATCTGTTTAAAACCGATACCGCTGCTTTAAAGGAAATAGCTGCTTTCCGTTTGTATCTCTCCATCAGTGTAGTATTCCCTCTCAAAAGTCACTCAGATCCTCTCTACAACCCCCCGTGTCCTACCCCCACGAGCAGCCCCTCTTCACCTCCAAAGGCCTGCCGGTTTACTGTGCTAAACATGTTTTCATCTGCGTTGCTTTCATAATGACGCGTAGGTTTTGATCACTGAAACACAAGTCAGATGTTATGCAGTGAGCTCATGGTGCCTGGAGGCTCCTCACTAGCAGTTCAAAGATCAGGCTTTGGTGCAAGAAAACAAGCAAATGTGTAAGATGCCAAATTAATTCCTTCCTTAAAGATGCAGACACACTGCTCAGAGAGCAAACGCCTTTCACAGATGATTCATCCGTGTTTTGAAAATGTGATACACCCAGCGTTTGTTTGTTCTGTGCACATAATAGCTTGTTGTTCTTGTTATGTTTTTTTTTATTCTTGAACTGACAGGTGATGATCATGTTGATTCTACGTCTCAACAAGTTCCCAGTATACAAGGAAGTGTTGTTCCCTGTCTGAAAAGACACAAGAAATCTCACTGTGTTCAAGGAACTCAAGTCACAGTTGCACTTCCCAACATGCAACTGAAACAACAGCAGGAGAGGTTCAATACTCCTATACTGATACAGATTATAATAATCATCATAATCTGTTATGATATGTTAAGCACTTCTTCACGTGTCTTTATAACTGGCTAAAGTTATGGTAGATATAATGTGTTGTGTAACCCAGGACCCAGATTCTTCTTTCAAACATTGTAGTCACTTTGGCATGGATGTATTAAGAATTTTGAATGCTGAACTTATAATACATTTATATTCACCACTTATAATACTACAACCTTGTTGTAAATTGAGATTTATAAAGCCTTAAAAATGCATTATAATAAATGTTCTTGTAATGCATTGTAGACATGACCTTCATACAAAGTGTTACCCATTTCTCTTAATCCCTGTATTCCTTCCAGGTGTTCCGATGAAATCCCCAGCTGTACCCATGCACAAAGAACAGTGCCCTTAATGGAAATAATACTTACAAACTATAAATTAATAGTAATCTCAACGCAAACCCTATGGGGACATGTCCATCAACTGAGGCCCTGTGAGAAATAGCTATTTTAAATGGGAATATGAGACACATGGGCCTTGAGTTCTGTCTTCATGTCAGTGAGGACCAGATTAATTACCAGTTGTTGGTTACAAATAAAGACGAGTGCTTGAAAAACTTCATTTTTAATCTTCACTGAGCCTTCTTCTCATTGTGAGATCACGCAAAAGTTACAAGACACATTCAAATGAAAGACAACATACAGTAGACTACGTGAAAGTAGGGTTGGATGACATGAGGGTAAATAGTAGAGGTGTGATGGTAGAAATGCACCTGAAGGCAGGGATCTGGCAATAGCATTTGTGATATTTTCCCAGGATGGTAAAGGCATGCCCTGCCCTGCTCTGCCTCTGATTGGCTTACCTGATATCCTTACACTAACCCTACCCAGTCTCACTCCTCATACCTAAACCTATCAAACCCAAATCACACAAACCAGTGAAGGCAATGAGTACTGGCCAATCAGAAGCAGAGTAGGGTGGGTGGGTCATGACTTTGCTCTCCTGTGCAAAAGCTATTCTTGCGTGATTATAAATGTTCCTGTGAGGTAACATAATTTGGGCAGCAAGACTGATTACCATGTTCTTATGATGTGAGAGTGACAGTTGTTGGCGGCACCTCTAAGCTAGTTTGCCAATCACAACAGAGCAAGACACATCCCAATCATGCTGGTATTCATTTGCGAAAAAATTACATACATTGTGTTAGAAGATTTTGGCCCCAACTGCCCACCCGTAAGTAAAACACCTCACAGAGGGAGGGACTCACCCTTCTCTCTTGTGACTCATGTACTGGCCGTTCGTGGAGGCATGCTGGTTGAGGAGTGGGTTCTTTGGCGGCGCCGGGGACGACAGGTCGAGGCCCCGGTGGCCGTTGTTGCTGCTGTTGTTGTGCTCCTCCTTCACATGAGCGTTTGTCACCTCCTTCCACAGTTGCTGCAGCTCTGCTGGAATCATGCCTGAGACAAACAAATTGGATAATTAAATCAATTAACAGCTAATCCAACTCTCTTCTTCATCACTTAATTAAATCAAAGCGTCTGTAAACAAAGCCGAGTATTAATTAGAAAATATTCCACTACAGGGTAATGCACTGAGAGCTCTCGCCTCCCCCTCCTCTCTCTTTCTCTCTCCGCCACCTCCTTCTCTCCCTCCCATTTTTCCTGTGATCTGAAGCGTGTTTGTATACACAAATCCCTGGCATTCACGCAAATTTCATGCCCAGAGTAAATAATTAACATCCAGACAAGGCATGAAATCTGAATAATCACCATTATTTTCTCTCAACAACAGAGATGTGCAGAACATACACAACAAAAAGTTTACAATAGCAACACTAGAAAACATCCCACCCCTGCCTCCTTGAGAAACAGGACCCTGGGGTAATATTCTCAAAAGCGCATTAATGTGCAAAATACTTAAAGCTCTGCACCGCCTCCAATTGACACAGAAGACTTAAACCTCATTTAACAAGTCAAGCACACTGCAGCTCACACAGCCCTTTGAAAAAAAATCCCTTGAAGACAGAAGACATTTTTCTGTGTGTGCTGGAAACACATCTACATTGCGGAGGGTTTTTTCTTCCTGTGAGTGACAGCCATCCCGACACCCAGGGCCAGAGTCGGGACGAAGAAGGATAATGCTGTGTTTGTGCACCCCACTTTCCATGTCTGAGAAAAGAGAGCCTTTGTTGGCACACAATACATACATATATATGTGTGTGAGTCCATCTATGGTGTGTCTGCTACTGTGCCGGAGAAGCTTTCATTTGACACAAATGAGGATAAAGCTGATATGTAAAATAAGATTAAGCCTCATGGGTGCGGGATCTGTGGCTATTTGTATTTTCAGTCAAAACATACTGCGTCTGGATTTAAAATCCTGGTTTAAATAGCATGCTGAAAGATATAACACAGGGGTGTAAAATATATGGCCCATGGGCCAAAACCAGCCTGCCAAAGGGTCCAATCTGACCTAGTGGATGACTTTGCACATTGCAAGATTCTGATTTTCCAATTAAAATACACCATTCATAAAATGCTTGGGAAGGGGTGTTTCCTGGACTCAAAATTCATTTGTTCAAGATGCTCTTTGAGTAGTGGCAGACATCACAAAAAAGATCCTGTTGTGAGCAGTTTCACGTAAGGAAATATTTTCTTTCTGCAGTAGAATCTTCTTTCTTTCGGATAGAACGAGAGGGAAGACATCTCTACGGCCAATATCTCCAAAACTCAAACTAAAATAGTCTAGATGGATAAACAGCACTACATAGCAGGGGGGAAATATGTATTTTTAGTTTTGGGGTAAACTGTCCCTTTAAGGTTTAACATGACCATGTTACGACAATAAAGGCATTTAAATTGTTTTAAAATAGAGTGCCTTGTATTTTTTTATGATTTTAAAGTAAAATGCATCGCTATTTTTGATTTATATTGCATATTACATCGCACTTATTTTTCAAGACATCTCAAGCTGTTTGTCATCAGTTTTGTAAACCCCTAACCTTGTGAATGTTTCAGATGGTTTTACTTCTTTATACTAAAAGGGTAAAAAAACAAAGGTATTGTTATTTATAGGTTATTATGCAGTGGTTTTACTGGTCCAGCCCACTTGAGATCAAATTTGGCTGTATGTGGTCCATGAACTAAGTGAGTTTGACATCCCTGATCTAATATGTCTGGATTTGTATTGGGTTATTCAAATCCACGCTTAAATAAGCCACATGTTTTAAGTATGGTGAAAGCAGCCCTTGGATATGTGGTGAATTTAACCGCAGAGCAAATGGGCAAGACCACTCGTTTAACATTACAATTAATTAAATCCATTCTCAAAATGAGCACTGGCAAATGAAAGATGATTTGCACATGCTTATCTACTTGGGTTTATATTCTCCGTATCCCCCCCTCTCCTCCCCTCCCTCCCCTTCCTCACCCGTTTCTCATCAGCAACTCTATAGATACCAGAAGTGCTCCTTTCAAGCACCAGATTGTAACACATTGTGTGCAAAATGCTTAGTCTTAATTTATTCCTGTTGTGGAAAATAACTGTGAGGTGAAGATCTCAATACGATCAGCAAAAATATTTTTAATTTGATAAGCTACTAAAGATTTTAATTATGCTGGTAATGGAGAACATTGGCCTAATGAGGCGGAGGACTCCAGAGAGACGCAGGGGCTAAGAACTGTGAAATGAGTCTGATAGGATTGCTGTAAATTCACACTAGATCGTTTGCATATCAAAGAGCAGGAAATGATTACAGGACAAATCAATAACCTTTCCACGTTCCAAGGAGCGTCTTTCCTCATTCGAATATTTCAGCAGCCGCGCTCTATTCTGCCTGCCTGTATTCTCCCTTATTCTCTTCAATGCCTTGATGTGCCCTAATCGAAGTGCACGTCCATGACAGGCTAAACATGCTTAATATTGCACTCTGTGTTACAGCATGCTAATCCACTGCTTGCTCATTTCCAGTTGCATTATCAAAGGTTCCATTGTTGTTTTTGATGGCATACGGAGACTTTGCGAGCAAAAAGTCTTTCTTTTTTTTTTTTTTCCTGTGAAGGCTGGTTTGGAAGCGGAAGGTCACTGGTGATGCGAGTGTCCTGCGCTCCGACAGCGGGAACAATCATTTTCCCCCCACTTGGTGCCCGGTGACAGTGGGCGATGTATTTTTAGCCGATGTGCTTGACAGGGCGGCCCACACTGGCTCAATTACCCAGCAGTCCTGGTGACCCCGACACCACTGTTTACTCAGATGAAACCGCAGCGGATAGACCGGTCTGATGAGGGAGGTAACGGAGTGGGACCAGGCTGTCTCTTTCTGGATCTAGTCCCTGGTTTTATTGCTCTCTCGGTGCTCCTATCTAACCCTAACCTCTTCAGACTCAACAACAGCTATGGCTCATGATTCCACATAAATGACAATAAAATATCATTACACAAATGTCTCACAGGGTGTCATATTTTGTGTTTGGACATGGAATTTCTCTCCATCTGATTACAGTGGGACACATAATGACATTGATCTGTAAATCCTCTTTCTTGGGTCCCCAGTTTGTCCATCCTTTAAATGCCGGATTGGTTTATCTCTTCTGTTTCCATTTTTCAACACAACTATTCTGCTCATTACGACTGGGAAATACGGACAAGCACTCTAAAAAATGTATGTTGTTGGGACACTTGATTGATCACCGGCCTCCCAACTCAATTTTACCTCTGCAGGTAGCTCTGGCACCGAGACAGGCCGAGCTCTTCAACCTTTTCCTGTCCTTGTCCCCCTGTACCCAGGTGACCATGTTCAAGCAAGCAGAAAGTTGATTTAAGGTTCATAATGACATCAGTTGCAGGCCATCATCCCCCAAATAAAAAATGGCCCCCGGGTGCTCCGGGCTCTTTAAACCGAGCTGTTACTTCTCACACACACAGCGCCGGTGCCATGGGGGGACAGTGACATCGCTATTAGTTTATTGTTCCGTCAGGCTGGGACCTTTACTGCACCCCTGTTTATGTTGCCGTAATCACTGGCCTGCTGATATGCACCCCTTAGGCCTGAAATATGTCCTGTCCTAATGCTGCAGGAACTATTACCAGTAGCCCACTGCTGGACGTATCAATCACTGACAGGTCAGCTGCACTACCCGCCGCTGTCCCTGATGTGCTGCTGTTCTGTGAGCACTTCATGGCTCGCCACATTCTTTGCTTTCACATTACCGGCAAATTTGTCTTGTCACTGTCCCACTGGCCTCTCCGAGACAGCTTAAATGATGTTGTGTAGCTACGAGAACTCGCCCTCGTGCAGAGCAACCTCTGCCGTTTTAGCTGGGATGTGCACAAACGCTGCCCACCACTGTGGCACACACACACACGCACACACACGCTTGCATAAACATGCAAACACCTGAGCAACGTGAGCCTGAGCAACCACTGACTCACTTATCAGGTCAAGAGGACAGGCTTTTTGTAAGGATAGGGGGGTGGGTGTGGAGGGGGGGTGGTGGATCAAATTCATATTTATGAGAGTTATATCCTCCCCAAACACATTGTTGTAATTTATAACAGATACCGTCTGGCCGCTTCCAAGACTTTGAACATTAATGTCAAAAGAATTTACGACAAGAGAAACAAATTATGCTCCAGATAATGTGAGCAATTGTTTTTCACTCAAAACGGCTATCTACAAGTTTATACTTAATTAGTGCTATCAAATTTTTTGAAAAGCTAATTCAAATGCATTCCTTCAGTCTATCGTTCTGGCAGGAAAAAAAAAGACTGCAATCTGTCAGAGCCAACAATGAAACTGAGCAGGAGACTGGTGCAAAAATGAGCTTTCAACTGCCCTAAACACACCTACTTTTCTTTAATTACTCTGTTACAGTGACCTGTTGTTTGAAAACCTTTTCTTCCTCAGCACATGCAAAAAGGATGGAATGAACTGCATGTGATAACAGTGGCTTTCTAAAATTATTATATTGGTATCTACATTTTCAAAGGAAAAAAATAAATATCATCAGTGAAAAAGTCCTGCCCGCAAGTTTGAATCTGTAATCGGGGGACCCAAACCGACCAGATCAACTCATCACTTCCGACGCAGTGCTAACTGCTAGCTGAATATTGCAGATTAGATCTGAGCACCATGGGCCCAGCCCGCTGATGCATGAAAGAGTTTAGTGATGTGGAAAACAGAAAGGTCATCAATAACTTCAAACAGTCAAGCAGAAAATGTGAAGAATAGGAAGACAAACCGGGGGCCTGAAGCACTAGCCTAAGTGTTGTAACAGCTGTCGGAGGCACACAGTGGATTAACCATCAGTGGATTGTGAAAGCAAAGTGACCAGGTTTGACTGGTTGTGACAATCTGAAACAAAACACTGATTGTGCATACGAAGATTCACTTCCTCGTCTTAGATGTTTATGCAGACCACACCTTTAACACATGATCCCTTCAGTTTCCATCACAATTCATTTCAATACACGATTGGAGGAAAATTTCATACAAAAATTTAAATCAGAATTTTCTGACTCTGAATTAAAAGTACAATTTTGTCTCACAATTCTCACAACATTTTCTCAACTACGACTCTGTAAATTCATCGGGGTCTGAGGCACCTCACTGGGTGTGAACATCACCAGTGAGGTGTATTTCTCTGTATTGTATTTGTTGTCTGTTTTTGTTTGTGTTTTGTTTTTAGCATTTTAAGAAATTATCAAACATAGTTGGAAAGCATATGAAAAAAAACCTAGAAGAGTGCAGTGGATGTAACACCTTTGTAATCACCAACATTTTGATTAATTACATACTTTTTCTCAGTAACTGAGAAAGTAACAGATTTCAATCACATTTATTATGCCATTTAATTTGGTTACTTGTAATTAGTTACTCCCTGATGCAGCTAGTACGTAAGTCTCCTTTTTAGCCTAGCAGTTGTTGATGACTTGTAGCCCTACAGGTTTTATGGAAGTTTTTTCCAGGTTTTTTTTAAAAATTGTGAATGACTGCAACCAGAAGAGGCCCTTCAGCATACAGTCACAAACATGAACAAAAAAGTTTAGGCTGATGAGTCCATTAGTATGGAAGATTAGCTGCGGACAAACTCGATATTTGCCTTGTTGACTGCAATCATTGGAAAATAAGATGCCACTCACTGATGGCGGTGGCTGATATTTATCGTTTCACTTATTTGCAGTCGGGCTCAGAAACAGTAGCTATCACACCCACTTGCAGTTTTTGAGAAGAAACCACTAGCTGGATGCAAGTCTGGAATACTGTAGGAGTGCCATGTGTTTTTTAAATAATGAAGATTACTTTGTTTACCTGACAGAAAATGGGGAATAAATACCAACAAAAACAAAATAAACAGCCATTGGTATCACCACTGGCATCAGCTGTTGAGCAATTTGTTATTTTAATCTGTATGCATCCCAAAATAATATATATAAGTTTTTTGTAGTTTATAGTTGGCTGATAAAAAAAGTCAAAGGAAACATTATAACAAGGACGCAGCAACCAGGTAGCATAGATACAAGGAGAAAGACCTCAATATAATTAATATGACATTATTTAGTCAGCACATTTAACAGGAAGATCATTAGAAATGTTAAAATCATTTGTTGATACAACTTAGAGAGAAATTCAGTATGTGGCTTGATGCATGGATCAGCTGTATTCATGTAAATAATAATTCATATGTTTTAATACAGTTAACTGTGCAGCTCTAAAAAATCAAATGTGTGTTGAAACCTGAAAATGAATAAATTCACTCTCTTGATGAGATGACATGCCTTTGAGGTATTTGGTGATGCCTCAGTATAAACAGGATGTTCTTGTGCTGTTGTGAAATCCGTCAACAGTACACTACCTCATCATATCAGCCATATAATGCTTTACTCAAGGTGTGTGTGTGTGTTTGCCAGACATCTGACACAGAGCAATTGAGCAAAGCACACTCACAACACAGCAGCGCTCCACGCCTGTGCCCATGGCAATCGTCTGAGAGTGGATGAGTGATTCCATACCCAGTCCAAACAATAACACCACTGTACAAACCCTGTTTGTGTTTGCCTATTACCTAAGCACCCCCCCCAAACCCTCCTGTTTTATCGCTCTTATCTTGTTATTTCAAAACTGTTTGTCTTAGCTGGGAATGAATAGTCTATGTCATGTTCTAAAAACCCTTGTGTGAGGGCGTCTTTGTCACAAGGCGACCACTCCTTAACAAAATATTAAAGGATAAATAAAGAAATAAACTTCCTGGCCAAACAACAAGTATTGACTCCCTATCAAGTAACAGGCGGTTGCACAATGTCAAGTTCACTGGCAGTTTACGAACAATAGATCCAGTCTTCCTCCAGGCTGAAGCAGACTGCCACCAGGATGCCAATCACAGACACGGGACACAGAGTTCAAGGACAAACAATCGACATCAAGCTCTGTCTCCATTTGTAAGCAGCAGGATATTTTACTTCTAAAGTCTAGGATGATAATAGATAAAGCGTCGAGTTCCAGAATCAAACTGCAGTGGCAATGATGGGAGGTACAAGTTGCCATTTAGTAAATTAGAGAACTGGATTTACAGTAGGTGTGTCCTGAATCAGTGAAACTGCGTACAGTACGTGGTTACATATTTGACTGGTTCATTGTTCACTTTGACTAAGCAAATTTGTACGGGTATTGTAACAGTGGCGGAGCAAACCTCTCTGAATATACAGTGATATATACCTACATGCTATAAAAAACATAATATTTGTTTTAATTTAAATAAGTAAGTGTCCAGGCTGCCTCGACTGAATTTGAAAAGACGAGTTTAGGTAATTTAGTAATGATTTAAAATAAATAATGTTTTCTGGTCAAATAAATTTGATATTAATTCAGTTGTACTTGAGAAAACATGCAATAATGTTACGATATTTTCTTAGTCTGAAGTTCCTCATTTCACAAAAACAACTTCAGTTTCAGCTGTTCCTGTTGGAGCTACTTTGGTCCAACTCCCAGTGAATACTAACCTTCATCATGGTTCACAGTTTTTAAATTATTGTAAAAACAAGCAACCATGACTTATCTTAAAGTGTATCAGAGAAACACAAGTTTTCATCATTAATGCTTTCTTCAAACTACAAAAAAGAAGGGTCTCAGGAGAGTTTTAACTCTCAAACAATGTTTCTTTAGAAACTTACTTTAATGAGTTGATTGAACTCTGTACAGTACATTCATTCAACTCACCATTTCAAGTCAAAAGACTTCAAGTTGGACAAACTTAAGTTCTTAAGTGTTCTGAAAATACATACTAGAAATTCAATCTTAATTAACTTGAATTAATAAGACTTGTATATTTACTAAAGTAAATGAGGACAGATTAGTTGATTCAATGAGTAAAATTGATTTTTTTTTTCTTTTTAAAATTTAAGTTTTAGTTTTCTGCATTTTTACAGTGCACAAACTGCAATGTCAAAATAAATTGTTAGTACTTCCAAATTTCTACAATATCACGTCAACAGCTCGATATGACAGTCAGAGTCAAAGTAATCTCATTAAATGGTTTAGGTCTTTTAAGAGTCATATAGGAATGCTAATATTTTTACACTGAGGCTGCTTATAGTTTGTGCCGAGGAACATCTGTGTGCCAAAAAAGTCAAATGTTTCTCCCACAACTGTTGGAGATTAAAGGCCCGTGAAACAACATTCATCTTCATGATGATCATGTGACTCTTAAAATGAAAGCCAGCTCACATAAAAATGATTTTAGAAGTGTTAGCAGGTGTCACTGTACCTTTTACAGGCAGTTGATTAAAATCCTCCTACACTACAACTCAATATTTTCTCTGCTTAGATGTTTAACGGTTTTGTAAGTGGAATTTCCCTAATTATAAAAACACAGTCACAAGCTATGATCAGGGAACAACTCCCATAATAACAGGTGCAGGAAATCAACTGAGCAATCAAAGATATAATACAAGGCCAAGATCATCTAATGTAGCAATAAACAGATGTATTAGCTCGAATCTAATTTCCATTGTTTTTCTTTTATAACCCAAACTCTGTCAGACTCTGACCCAGAATATGTCCTCAACAGAACATCAGCAAACTAGTACACATATAAACAATCCATTGCCTTTAAATCATTTCCATTTATTCTGTTCTTGCATTGTGTCCCCACCTCCCCCGGTCTCGCCTTGCTTGGATGACATTTACGTGTACACATTGGTAAATATTTTGGCTGTGCTGGTTGCCTGCTTCAAATGCAATGAAAAACACTCTGCTTGTATGATCAATTTATTTTTAGAAAATCTGAATTTAATATTTCAGAAAAAAGAATAGAGTCTGAAAACACAAATATTTTTTTCATACTCTCTTTTTCCCCATACTTATCCATTCAAATTCCATACTTTTTCACACTGTGTAGGAACCCTGGGTGTTGTGTATTGTGTTTTGTTAGCCCAAATATTCCCATTGTGTACTGATGGTACAGGAGATGTGACAAACTGCTGCAGGCCAGTATAGATGAGTAGCGTGCTGTGATACTTGGTACTGACCCTGAGTGAGGGAGTGCAGCGGCAGGCCGGTCTGTCCGGGCTGGATCGTGAGCAGTCCTTGCCTCTGAAGGTTGAGCAGATGCTGCTGCTGGACCTGCTGGACCTGCAGGAGCTGCTGCTGGAAGGCCAACTGCTGTGCTGACACCTGCTGCTGGTGACACACACACACACACACACACAAACACAAAGACAGGGTGGCACACCATCAGCAAACACAACCATATATAAAAGCATAACAAGCAGTGCAATCATGTAAGGCTGAATTTCAGGTTTGTATGAGACTCGTGTACTGTACGCCCGAGGAAAAACATTTCAAGTTCACAGAGTTCATCGTTCGGGCTGTAAAATGTAATACTTTAGAACGAGACCTTCATTCATAAAAAACAAAGTGAATTTTGCATGTGCTAACACAACAGCACAGTGCAATTTCAATGAATTTTGCCTCTGCTGTGGGTTCGTCTGCACCCACTTAAGACAGGTAGAATATACATCTCTCTCTGCCTTAATTAACGAGGAGTCGGGAGGCAAATGACAAACAATGAAACAACATAGTTAATCATTCATAATAAGAGCCACAGGAATTTAATTACAGCCATTCATAATTCAGCAAACAACGTGTGACTAAATCAAAGTGCTTAATAACCACCCTAGCAACTCTCACAACTCTCCCAGGCATGGCGCTGAGCTCAGGGATACACTCTTCCCCCCCGACCGGCGCAGCACGGCGAGGCGAGCTTTGTTCCATCACACAGAGCGGACTGACTGTTTTGTTGATCTAACAAGAAGTTTTTAATGAAAAGCTGGTGTGTCTTTACTGATTTTAGGGGTTAAGGGGGGAAACATTTTGGCTCTGCTGAGTGAAACGTGTGAACTCTGATAGGATGAAAAAGTGATATGAGAGCGGAGAAGAAAATGGAAAGCAGAAAAAGACAAAGTCAGAATAATAAATAGAAGGAAATTATCTAATATCCCCAATCTCCTATGAGTCAAAACAAATGAGAAATGTTATTTAGATAACAGGGGCACGGAGGACAGAGATGACTTTTAACCCTTTCATCAATCCCTCTCCAACTCGCTGCAATGTCTATCATTACCGATTAAACCACAAAATTTATCAGGGCATCTTCTGTATTTTCCAATCAAGCTCAACAGTGACTATCCACTTTTCAATGGCTTTGGTTCTGAAAGCAAATTTCCCATTCATTCACTTCACTGACATTTCAGGAAGCCCTTAAGTAAAGACTTTTAAACCTATGAGATGAATGTTGAACATACTTGATTTGGAGCAAAAGTAAATAAATAAATAGAAAAACTGGGAAACTGAAAAAAGTGCAAATGTACAAGACTGTGTACATAATTGATCCTTTGTAAGTCCAGTCTCTGCTCTGTGCTCTAATGAAAGTTCTAACTAGCTAGCTAATCTGCATCAATCATAAGCTAACTAGTTGTATCTGAAAGCCAATATTAGCAAAAAGCTATCCAACTAGCTAGCTATTCTAATAATTGTTAACTAGCTACTTATCAAGAGTTTTGCTGTCATTAGCTAACTTACGATGCTGCTATATATAGTATGTCAGTTTTAAAGGTCCTGTAGCAACTTTTTTTTACCATCTTCAAAATTTTGTTTTTCTTTTCAACATGAGCCTCATACATCAGTACATGAAACCTTAAAGGAGAAATATGACCAAGGTTCCCCTGGCTTCCAACCTTGCTCAACTGTTTTTTGGAGCACAGAGGAAAAGGAGGCGGGACTTAGGAAGGGCAAATTATTCTAAGAGTGAAAGAACTACTCATCCCATAAACCACTGCGAATGATACCGATTCTTCTTAAATTCAACTTCTGTCATTATTACAATATTCATATTGTTAATTAAAGTGTTGTAATATGTTGTAGTTTGTGTTGTGTGTGTAAATATATTCACTGCGGCATAACAACATTATTAGTACAACTCATATTAGCTGATGTTGGCTATTTAGCCAGCCTGCTAGCGGAAATACTCGTTCACTGGTGCGGTCAACACTTCCATGGTAACAGCAAGCTCCACCAATCAGACACGTCACTGTTAAACTTAAGGACTGTGGGTATTGTAGTACTTCTCCATGACATCACGATTTAGACATATTTTTTCTTATAGCTACTACAAGGAACTTTCATATGGTGTAAATTGTGGCCCCTGTGGACATAATCAGTAGTAGTTTCACTGTAATATCAACATCACAATAAAATTATATAAATAAAAATTCTCCTTATACTTTCTTCTAACTGGCAAATGTACTAGTCACTACAACTTTGACTGGAAAAATGTAAACATAGGCTCATTTCATCTGATAGTGCCTGGTGGCAGGCATTAGCTATACCGAAATAGACTTCTTGCTGATAGTCTCATTTTCTGATGTAGGTCATTCAGAAACATCAATATTAAATCAAGACGGTTTCGTAAGCAGTTAAAAACTCCCTGTAGTAGTTTTAAAATAAGGTTGGTAACATACAGACTTGCAGCTTCTGCAGGGGCATATACCATCGTTTCATAATCTCATAGCTCGTGGTAAGTCTACCTTGGATGGTTATGACATTATGACTAATAACTAAATCCTATATTCAAAATATGAATGGGATTCTCATTCCCAGAACCAGCTCTACAGACAGAGACAAAACAAGCCATACTAGGCCTGTTTATGAGTACACAAGGCCAGTTGTCAGGCGGGTAGGAGGAGGAGAGGAGGGGGCACTAAAAGCAGTGCAGGGGCTGCCAAGCTGTGCACCGCACCCTGTTACCAAACACAGGATACACCACTTTGTTTACTTCTCACAATTGAGTGCATACAAAAAAGGTCTCGGTGCAACGTGGCTGTCAGGTCACTCGCTGGCGGCTCTGAAGCCACTGAAACAGCCAGATAAAACGCGTCCCCTCCGCCCACCCCCGTTCGGCTTGTCAAAAGGGTCTAGCGGCCTTCCTTTCCCTTCCTCTCCCCCCTCCTCCTCCTCCTCCTCCTCCTCCTCCGTCTCCTCCTGCCCCACACACCCTCTGCCTAGCTCACTAAAAATAAAAGCTCTGGGCAGCAATGGTCTATTACAGCGAGCCGGGTCGTCTCATTGGATCAATCAGGGGGAGAAGGCGCGTTGACAGTGGTAGCGGAGGGTCATAATTGTGGAGTAACCACGTTCATTCACAGGCTCATGTGTGATCCAGAATGAGGGGAGAGGAAAAGAGAAGGAAGACGGGGCTCAACAGTAAGGACTGCCTTCTTTCCCAGGGCAAGTAAAATGCCATGTTTGGCAAGTAAATCTAGCAACTAACTTGCTTGACCAGTCAAGTTGTAAAAAAATTAAAGTCTGTGTTCAGCAATAATAAACATGTGTTCTGAGTTTGTCACACCACAGAAACATGTGTCATTAACCACCCAGACAAGTTTAAATGATTAAAAACATCTCTAATATGTAAAACTGGATCTCCACATCACGAAAGAGTGAGCAGTCTTCTCTGCTCTGAAGCACTGAAGCATGTCCGCTCTGCTGTCTAAGTGTGGGACGCCACTACAACCTGAAACATGGATGCTTCAACAAGCAGCTTTATTGGACTTGTAAAAAACATGTTTGAGCCACCACAGCCAGAGGACAGTGACCCATCAACTCAGTGGAGAATAAACTTGTTCCTGTCAGTCTGCCACAGGTTGGTATTGTGTTTGCTTCAGAACTGGGATGTTGGAACTGAAGTGAGCAATGACCGCTGGGCTGATTTGGACTGAGAGAGTTGCTGAAGACACATAATTCTCAGTCTTTCACATTTTCAGCAACTATTTTTTAACATGTATGCGTTTAGAAGAAAAACAAGGTCAATTTTTATAACTGACTAATCATCTAAGTATTTTTTCTTGCAAAAATTGCAGAAAATGTAGTTTTCAGCCTCTCAAATATGGATATTTCCTGTTTTTGTCTGTTTATTGTCTTTTTAAACTTTTTTTGGACTGACAAAACAAGACATTTAAATGTTATGAAAAACTGGAACCAACATTTTTCACCATTTTCTGACATTTTATGGATGTTGCAGGTCTAGATTGAACATGAACAGGGGCAAGTAAAAATTAAGTTTGAGAAAGTATATTAACATAAAAGGTTAAGCCTGGAGGATTTCCATGAAATTCTGGAGGCAGGTGGCCTGTGATCTCGTCTGATCTTTCCTATTCATTAAAGGTGGTTACTTGTTTTTTCCCCTCCATCAGTGTGAGCAAAGTTCCTTGTGTCTTCGGTGGCTTTCTGTTCTCCTGCTCCTCCCTGACAGCCTGAGACAAAGACAACAGTACCACGGGGGTGGGAGTTCACAGGGAACAATGTCTTTCATCAAAAAACGCTAAATAAATAGAGGGTGGCTTTTCAGAAAAAAAGGAAGAAAGAAACAACGAGTATTGCAAATGAATTTAACACTCTCCCCTTCACGTTTTTTTTTCTTCTTCTTCTTCTTCTGGTCCCATCAGCTGACAGGAGCTCCTGTGCGCTCCCAGCATGCAGACACATTAAAAACCCCAGACCCAATAGACCAAATAAGAGGTTAACAAGAAGTGGCACGAGGGAGAGAAAAATACAGTGGCTGACAAATGATAAAGAGTGGCACTGGCAGGCCTTTATTGTCAAGCTTCAAATATAAAGTTAAAGATCTTTGAAAAACTAAATTTTGATGTCTTTAAAATAAAAGAGGCACAAAGCAACAACAGGGGGTTATTGTCTGGCAGCCACAGGGGAGTCGCTGCGTAATTCTTATTCTGTCTTTTGATGGCTGCGAGAAATGCGACTGAAAAAAGAAGGAGAGAGCGATGGGGAGAGAAAGAAAACATCGGCGAGAAGGGGGGAGAGCCTCTCGAGGCTGCATCCATTTCCTGTGATCATACATAATATGCTTCAAAAGTTGTTTTTTCTTTTATTCTCATGCTCCATTCAACTGATCAATTGCACCTCCTTGCCTCGCCACCTCCTCCTCCCCCTCTTTTTCTCCCCTTGCTCCTCTAGTGTTTACATCAGATGCGACTCGGTGACAGGCCCTATCTGAGGCCGAGGAGCTCTGCTGTCATGTTGATTTATGGGAGCATCACGCCACAACTTGTCCAAACTGAAGCCCGCAGTTCATTAATTAGGGAGCTACGACTTTGAAGTTGGGAGCTTCGACAGCACGCGGACGTGTGCGAGTGTGTGAGCATGCGTGGATATGTGTGTGCTTTTAACATTGGGCTTAATTTTCTATGCTTCCTCTTACTCTCCAAACACGGAACTCAACGGGGACAAGAGCGCACAAAATTCCCAGATTGTCTTTGAACTTCTTCTGACCGCACAATAATAATTTGCTTTGTCCACAGTGATGCCTGTATCCTCCAGTCATTAACACGCATTAAGCTGCTGCCTATGAGCGAGCCCTGCCGTACTGGAGGGAGCGAAGAAGGAGGAGAGAGAGAAAAAGATGGAGGAGAGAAAAAAAAAAAAAAACTCAACACAGGCAACAAAGCTGGGAGCGCTCTCTGCACTGATATCTCACAATTACATGCCTTCTCTTCCTCTGCCATTTCCATGTTAATTACCGAGAAAAGCCTCTCAGATTTATGTGCTCCGTGTTCCTGCCTTTCTCCCTTCTGCCTTTCATTATGTCCTACACGAGGCTCGCAGGAGCGGTCATCTCTTTGTTGCACAGGACACTTGTTTACTTGGAAAAAAACATCCAGAACAATGAGGCTCAAGCTCAATAAAATATTACACATTTAATGTGCTTCCAGAAAAAGAGACACTATATTTAGGGATTAGAAATAATATCTCAGTGTTTTTAGGCTTTTCCACGATATACAATATACATCTCGGTATACATATATCATCTAAAATAACATAACATACCTTGATTCTAGTGATGGAAAAGAGTACTGAAAATCTGTACAAGTATTACTCAGTTACAAGTAAAACTACTGGTGCTGAAAGAATAACAATACTAAAGTAAAAGTACAAAGTATTCTTAAAAATAACCCAATTAATTACCTGCTTTTAACAGCATTACCTGCTATTTAACTGTTGATGTTTAATGCATTATCAATAGCGAGCTTTCAATCAAAGAGATTTCTGTGTCTGTGAGAAGTTTGTTAATATGGCTTTTTAATTTTTCGCGATATGCAATATAAAAATCAGGCTACTGTTTGTGACATTCACATAATTTTGGGGGGAACTTTTTCTACTTGAGTATTTTCTCAAGTCTGTATTTCTACTAAAGTATGCATTGCACTATGTAATCTACTTAGTTACTTTTCAAATCATTACTGAGTACAGAGTGCAATTTGAATAAACAGACAATTGCTGCAACTAACAATTATTTTCATTATCGATTAATCTGATGAAAAATAGTGAAAAATGCTCATCACAATGTCCCACAGTGACCCCCTTGGGGGTCCTGATCCCCAGGTTGAGAACCACTGGAATAAACTACCCAACAGTATATGAGTATAAGCTGTTAAAACTGGCAAAACCTTAAACATCTAAAGCAATAAAATGCATCATGCACATTAATTCGGTGGTAATATTAATCCAAAAATACATAACAGTGAAACACTGACTGAAGGGTTGGACATTTTTGACTAAATATCTAGATGTCTTAATTGATTTTTGATAAATAATCATCATTAATGTGGATATATTGACAAAGTGGGTAAAGGTTCTGAAAATGACATAATTTATAGTAATGTAGCCTATAAACTCAGGACAAGGCACCTACTTATGCCATATCACAATATACCGATATCCAAAATTTAAATCTAGTCTCATATCTCAATATCAATATGATATTCAATATCAATATGATATTGAGATGTTGCCCGGCCCTGACTGTATATTTAGCACAGTACCAGTCAGTTGTTACCATTTATCCAGCCAGTCTGACATGCTAATCAGAAGCATGAGTGCACTTGATTCTCTCCCCCACTCCCCTCCTCTCCTCTCTGCTTTAACCACAGTCTGGGAGCAGATGGGGTTGAGGGAGGGAGCACACATGCCTTCCATGCTCTGTCTGGCCAACGGGTTTGGTAATGGCAGGCAGGCGGTTGGGAGAGGGAGTGATGTCAGCCTACCTCTTTGCTCTGCTTGCTGCCTGCATGCTGCTGCTGCTGTTGCTGCTGCTGCTGCTGCTGCTGCTGCTGTAAAAGCTGGAGGTGGAGCTGTTCCTGCTGCTTTTTATAAAACTCTTGGAGTTGCTGCTGCAAAAGAGACAGGAAGGCGACGTGTGAGTCTATCAGTCATATAAAGTCAGCGGCAGCGAGAGTTTTTCAATACTTTGAGGAATGTTGTCTTTGAGGGTTAGGAGAAGAGAAAAGAACAGTGGCTCAAAGTGAAATTATCTTTGTGAGATGCTGTCTATACATGAGAAGATTTTTATTCCAAACTGTGACATCCATCGTGTCTGACAAAATGATCCGTGATGTGAGTGTCAGTTGTACATTACCTGCTGTAACATGAGGGCCTGTTGCTGCTGGAGGAGAACCTGGAGCTGCTGAGGGCTCAGGACTTGCTGCTGAAGGATCTGCTGCATCTGCTGTGGAGTTATCACTTGAGGTGTCATCATAGCCACTGAAACTGGAACCTGCAGGGACACACAAAACGAACAAAGACATGTCAAAAGGGTCTTATAACACAGTACAGAATTAATGCAGGAAACATAGAGGACCATCCTCTAGACACATTTATTCCTGATAATAGCTGCAAGTAGGGCTGCAACTAACTACAGCAGCAATGATTCACTGATTAATTGATTAGACAATAGAAAGAAAATTAGTTGCCAACTTTTTTGATAATCGATTAATAATTTATGTAATTTCTGAAGCAAAAATGTTTAACATTTGCTGGTTCCAGCTTCTTAGATGTGAAGATTTGCTACTTTTCTTTGTCATTTATTGCAGTAAATGAAGAGTCTTTGGGTTTGGGATTGTTCGTTGGACAAAAGAAGCAGTCTGAAGATTATTGATTAGTTGCAGCCCTACAATAAAGCTTACTATTGTATTATTATTATTGTATAATTTTCAGTATAAATCAGATCATTATCTTAATTAAACCATTAGTTGTACATAACCACTTCCTCCAATGTCTTCTTATGTCCCCAAACTAAAGACATTCAGTTTACAGGTGATATCAGACATTACATAGACACACATGCACTCAACTTGCTTGATATTTGATAGAATACAAATAAAACCAAATATTTCCCTACATGGTTTACAATTTACTTTCAATTAGAGCAGACATTTCCATTTTTTACGAAATTCATATATGGTTCCTAGAGCTGAGTAAAGTCTTTCTGCTCGCCCTTAGCAACATAAGTTAGTCTTTCTAGACTAATAGAGTCTGAAAGTTCCCCTAGCCACATTTTCAATAGTCTGCAATTAATTGACTAATTGTTGCCACTCCAGTAACAAGTGGGCTCACACTCATCCCAGCATGCAATAGGCAAAAAGTTGACAAACTCTGAACAAATTTGGAAAAACTGAAGGCTGATGACTTGCCAGGGATAAATACTGCTCAACAAACAATATAAATTCTATAATGTATATAAAATGGTCCCTTGGTGTTGACTGGATTCTAGGATTTCATCTCAAGTGTCATCTTGATGTGTTACAAGCAGCACATGCCCCCCGACAAATACACAAACACAAAACCCCTCTAACTGTTCTGACACCACACCACACTGAGGCGGGCTAAAGGACACAAGATCACGCCTGTGGAGTAAACAACCAGCGTCTCCACCCCAACAACCTCCATCCTCCGACCTTCCCCTCATCTCACACACGCATGCACACAAACCCCTCAACACCATTGGATATGATGATCCTCAGAGCTCGCCGTTCTAAACAACACAGCAAACGTGCCATACCTGAGGACGTTAAAGATTGCCACACACACACACAAAAAAAAAAAAAATGCTGCGGTTGGCTCGTCACGAGCACGACATGTCATGTGAGAAGATTTCATTAGAGACGCTGTCAACAGCGATCTATTATTGTGAAGATACGGAGCGCCTGGAGGAGGAGCCACGGTGAAGAACACGCAGGCCTCTAACTAACTCCCAGCAGAAAGGTGTGAGTGCATGACTCCTCAAAACAAGTGATTTGTTGTGACACTCAAAGAGCCCCCACAGTTGTCAGGGTGCCTTAATTGCTCCGGCGGCGTAGGGGACTCGGAGTGTGTCTGGATGCTGCCACTCACTGCTGTGATGTGCAGTACCATTAAAAGCTCCTTTCTTTGACACTCGGATGACAAACGGCAACTTAGATGCACTTGATAGTGCTGTGTCTTTGCTGTTGTTAACATGTTTGGTTCCTTTTGTGTGTGTGTGTATGTATATATTAGTATATATGTGCATAAGTGTGTGTTAAAATGTGTCTCTCAGGCTGATGTCAGCAGCTGATAGAGCGGATACAACGGGTGACAGTCTGTCTTGACCAAGGTTACCCAAATTGTGCAGCCGCCTCATAGCTAATGACACCCTTTGAATTTTTCATGCATTTTCTGAAAGTAATTTTGCTGTTTAAAAGCTTGTCCAGAAACTTAAGGGCTTTTCTTGACACGCCCTGCATTGGTGTAAATTAAAGGGAAAGTGTTTTGAGCACCACAAGCCGTGTGCCATATAGTCCTATTATACTGAAGAGAAAGCAGACATATCTATAGGCAGTATCTCCAAAACTCTGCAACTAACACCAAAATAATCTAGATGGATAGATCATACTGCAGACCATTGGGAAAATATGTATTTTTGATATGGGGGTGAACTGTCCCTTTAAAGCAGTGGTTCTCAACCTTTTTGAGTCACAAGCCCTCAGAAAAATCAGGTTTGTAAAAGTAGTTTGCTATTTTATGTTACAAAATGTAAATGTTTATTTGTGCCTGTTATTTTATTTTATTCTTCACAACCATATTGTGACCCCCAGAAATTAACTCATGACCCCCTTGGGGGTCCCAGCCCCCTGGTTGAGAACCACTGGATTAAACTACCCAACAGTATATAAAGTAGCTTAGACGCTGCCACACTTTTGTTTGACACTCAAATGACAAATTTGATGCACCTGATAATGCTGCGTCTTTGCAGCTATTAACATGTTTGGTTCTTTTTGTATATGTGCATGTATATATCAGTATGTATGGGTGTTTAAAGTGTCTCTCGGTGTGATGTCAGCAGCTGATAGAGCGGACACAACGGGTGACAGCCTGCCTCCACCAAGGTTACCCAAATTGTGCGGCCGCCTCATAGCTAATGACACCCTTTGAATTTTTCATGCATTTTCTGAATGTAATTTTGCTGTTTAAAAGCTCGTCCGGTAACTAAGGGGCTTTTCTTGACACGCCCTGCATGCACATCACCTTATTCACCCTCCCCGCTGTAGCATAAAACAAAAACAAAGCGCCGCCATAATGAACAGCTTGTACTGCAAATGCAGAGGAAAGGGCAGCGATGTCAAACAGGACAGAGCAGCTTTGATGCTCTCCGTTAACTTTATTGAGCAGCGCCAGACGACACTGAACTGTGCTTCCAGCCCCCAAGAGAGTGAAGGAGGTTCAGCCCCACCCAGGACTAACACACACTTCACATTTCTCATCTCCAGCACCAGGCGGAGGGAGCGCGAGGAGGAAAATGCAATATTAATTCCCCCCTGTATTATGTCTTAATATGCAGTTCATCTTGACTTTTGCACATGACTTGTCCTGTCATTTGCATAGCCCCGGCCTCCCATTTCCTAATTTCACAGTCATTATCCACTGAAGTCCTTTTTTTCTGGGCATCGCTAATTTTGATGAACTATTTTGAAGGTCAACTGAGCAGCCTTGTCTTGCTGACACGCAAGCACCATACGTGACGTGATATATAGTCCCGTCTAAACATGACATTTACCCGAGGATAAATAATAATGCCCCCTCTTTTTTTCTGAAGCTTTACTTTAACTGCATGCATTAAAAATCTACTCCATTCTTGTCATGCTCTATTTTTTTTTACTGGCGTGTTAAAGCTGTAAATTTAGCCTTATTTTCAAATGTATAATCATTTTGTCATGCCATGTTATATGTGAAAAAAGGGAGAGCAAACTCCAAGTTAACACAGAGATTTTACACACTTAAGCAGCTCTCAATAGCTGCCAATTTCATTACAAATGATGTTGAGATTCCCCTCAATTTAACTGTCTTAATTCTTTACACCTTGGGTGTATATCTCATCATGGTTTCACACTTCGCCTTGTCAGGAGTGTCTGGCTCGCAGTAACTACAGCTAGAGCAGCTTCCTCTGTGCACAGCCCCAGCAAGAGGCTATTACAGACCCCCATTTTATTACCCATTACTACTGAGGTCATTAGCAGCAAGAGGGATTGTATGCTTCTTAACCTATTGATCAATGTAACTACTACCATTTAATCCTGTGCTGAAGGAGTGAAAATCTGCCTAAGACTGGATCCTATTGAGAGGAAGGGCGGGAGGGAGCACTTTAACTGAAAAATATTGCCCTGGCCGCTGTATCATGCCCATTTAACGCAAACACAGGACGCCAGTCGCCATTTAGAGCACTCCCATATGGTGCACTCGCCTTATCTCCTGGATAACATCATGACTCCAGATGATCCACGCAAAAATATATCACCATCTAAAGATAGTATAAAAGGAAAAGACTACGCACTGGGCTAATAACTGGAGGGATCCACCGAGCACCAGCTCTAATCTACTCTCCCAATATGAGGGTGTGAAAAAGAGGACATTCTGAGGATGCCAGAAATAGCTGACGTTTATGAATTTCGCGAAGGTGTGGTGCTCTCCAGGTGCCTCCCATACATAAACATTCAAACCTGGAACATTCTCACACAGCTGCAGAGTGACTGCAGGCGATATACTGTACCAGCACAGGCCTGCTGGCCAAACACACACAGGAACACACACACACACACAGACACATATGCACAAATCTAAACTGTGGCATGTTAACTGTCACAAGCACATACAGGCACATATGCAGCCCATAACACACACTATATGAGGAGCAAAAACATACTTTCCATATTGAGTAAGAAAGTGTTTGCACTGTAGAAATGTATGGAGGAGAGCCGCAAGGATTATTCGATTATTAATCGACTACTAAATTAATCGCCAACTATAATCTGATAAGTGATTGTTTTGAGCCATTTTTAAGAAAAATTTCCAAATTCTCTGATTTCACCTTCTAAAATGTAAATATTTTCTGGTTCTTTTAGTCCACTTTGACAGTAAACTTCATGTCGTGGACAAAACAAGACATTTGAGGACATCACATTGAACTTTGGGAACATTTTTCACCTTTTTTTTTTTTTTTTTTTTTTTTTTTCTGGACCAAACAACTTATCGATTAATCAAGAAAATGATCAACAGATTAGTAAAGAACATGATACTTAACAATAAAATCAAAAATGATTAATCTGAACATTTAAAATGTTTTTTCTTTTCCATTTAAAACAGTTGTTAAAATATCTCTTTTGTCTCTTTAGTTTGTCTCAGTGTAATTTGGGAGGGAAATACAGTAGCTATAAAGTTGTTTGATACCTCTGTTTCTATCCTTTTGTGAAGTAACTACTGGCAGAGACTACAAACTAATAAAAAATAAGAGATAAATAAATAAATAAATAAATAAATAAATAAATAAATAAATAACTGTTCCTTTTTGTCAAAGATAGGGATAATTCATTTCATTCATATCATAATTCTTTGCACCACATCTGACTTGCATCAACACACATTCACATACACAGTATGAGAAGCATTTGTCATTAGGACACCTGCAGCAAAGCATCTCTTTGTGCATCAGCACTCCAGAAGAAAAAAAAAAGTGCAAAATATGATAATCTAATGAGGGAACACAAACGGCACGTGAAAACGTTGGAGAGTCACTGATTCAGAGTTAATGAAGACGCTCCCCGAGCACCCCCTCCTATCACGAGTCAGAGGTCATAGCCCGGTGAAAAGGAGTAGGGGTGAACGGGGGGCTGGAAGATAGCCCCTTTTTTTTCCCCGACACTGAGGCAATTAAGAGGAGCAGAAATGAGGGACAAGGAGGTGAACGTCAGCGAGAGCGGCGCAGACGTTTCACCGGCCGCAAAAAAGGTGCAGAAAGAAAAGAAGCAAGTAAGGGGAATAAAAAGAAAAGAAAGATGAGAATTATCAAATTTTCATTTGTGCTCCCTGGGGTCATCTTGGTTTCTTTCTTTTTTTTTTTTTCTTGCAGGGGCATCAAATGGAATGAAGAAGTAAAAAAATAACAAGCCCAGGAGAAATCAGCGAGTGTAGTCCGTTTGATGCTGTTGTTTTACCTTGGCCTGCAGTGGCGCAAGGAAACGACTTCCCATCCTGACTGTGATCTCCTGCATGAAAATGTCGCCGGAATGAGGATTTCACGGGAGCTATTGTACTTTAAGTGATGTGTGAACATAATTAGTCGTCGACAAGACTACAAAGACTAATTCCATATTACCCATTCAGGTTGATTGAAATCTCTGAGGTGGAGAGCATTTATTCCCCTCTAAAAAATGAGACGCAGTGCACTCACACCAAAAAGATTTCCCATAATAATAATAATAATAATAATAATGATAATAATAATAATAATAATAATAATGATATCTAGACATATAAGGATAATTTGTGTACTAAACAACACATTTTGGATGCTATATTCTTCAGTAATCCTAATAAATATAATAAAGCAGGACAGAGTCACCCATCCTTACATGTGTTAACAGTGTCAGGACCTTAATTCCTTCCTCGTCATCCACAATCAGCCTGTTTTAAAAATGTTTACAGCTCAGATAAACAGGATAATCACAGCCACATTTTGTCTCCTACATATTCTGAATTGGGTGGTGTAGGGGTGTGAGGAGGTGGGGAGAGCTGCTGAGGCTCAAATTATTTGCAGCAACTGTAAAAACAAAAGTTGAGATTGCATTTTAATTAACTTTTCGACTACAAACAAACAGGTTTTTTTTTGCCCGAGCCGGTCCCAGTGTCGGGTTTAAACAAACAAACTGCGCCGGAGTAAAGTGAGTGAGCTCTCACCCCAACAATAACAGCTGAGCTGCGAGCTGGACGCTGGTTTCCCACACTGAAGGGCAGCCAGCAGCCACCACTGCAGGTGACCACTGCGCACAGGGCACCCCCCCTCCCCCAACACACACACACACATACACACACACACACACACACACACACACACACTCAGAGACATCATGCATTGCATCAGCATGATGTTTTAGCATAGCATTCCTAATTTACTATCTGTTAATCTGCAACAATTAATCGATTATGAATCAATTATTAAATTAATCGGCAACTATTCTTATAATCAATTAATCAGTGTGAGTATTTTTTAAGAAAAAAATCAAAAATTTCTGATTTCAGCTTCTTAAATATGAATATTTTTTGGTTTCTTTACACCGTTGTGACAGCAAACTAAATATCTTTGGGTTGTGGACAGAACAAGACATTTGAGGACGTCATCTTGGACTCTGGAGACACTGACTGACATTTTTCACCCTTTTCTGGCATTTTATAGATCTAACAACTAACCGATTAATTGAGAAAATAATCATCAGATAAATCAATTTGTATTTCAGAAAATGTGTTTGTGATTTTAAACTACAATTAAAAAAATCTTGCAAAAACAATAATTATTAATAGTGATAATACACTGATGCGTCTACATATTTGTAATTTTTGAGCATTTCCAAACAAAAACATAAAAAATATATATATTTCAGATTCACAGAAAAGTTCTTTGCTTCATTTTGTTGTTGACTCGCTGTCCTGTCACTCTTTTTGACCTTTCAGGCCACACCTCCAGGGCTGTATTTCACATCCTCGAGGCGTTTCAGATCTGAAACCTGCCCCACAAACTCAAGGTGACGACTACTGTCCTACACGTTTGCTGCTGTTTTCACCTTTCCTGGAAACGTCTTATACCAGCACTGTCGGGGTTGAAACGTGTGCCCGTGATCTATGGTTTACCAGCTCTGCACGGTTACGCAACGATGCCTGTCGTCTTCTTCACATGCATTATTTGAGTCAGTTGAGATTTAATTAAGATCACAGCCTCTAAAATCCCTTTCAAATGAAACTGTAGTCAAAAGACAATGGCTGACACATCCTCGTGCAGATTGTTTCTATTCTCTGCACACCAGCAACGCAAAGCTAATCCTTGTTTCCATGACGGCAGACAAGAGGGCCACAAATTGTGTTGCTTCTTGACACTCTTGGTGTTGTGTTATTTGACTCGTATTAAAGTATGCAGCCAATAAATAAAATGATAGAGAGAGAGATATTAAAGTCTAAAAATCAGGATGCGCCAAACTTGTTTACGTCCACACACAATCATAATAATCCACCTTTATTTTTTAAGTGTCAATACCATCACGTCCCTTATTGGTTTAAAAATATATAGGTCGTGACAGTGACGAGTGGTGAAAAAGACCTGCTGCCATAAAACACTCCACACCGTGTAATCTCATCATTATCCGACCATCTCAACCCTTTGAAACACATGGCATCTCAAGTGTGGAGTTAATCTCCCAATCTGAAACAGAGACGCACACACTCCGAGCAGTAATGACCCTTCAGAGAAAAAAAAAACCTTTTCAAGTAAAAACATGTTTTAGTCAGGGAATAACAGCAGAGAGCAGCTGGTGGCTCACTATATCACTGCTCAACTATTCCCCCGTCTCTCCTCTCCTCTGTCCTGCCTCAGTACAAAGCAGAGACCGTCCCTGTAAAGGATATCCCAGCAGCGAGCCGCGAGGAGGCTCTGGCGGCTCTGGCGAGGCGGCTACCCCCTGTGTGCCCCCCTCTACACGGGTACACTGCTAATATCTGGTTGCCTATGTCATGGTTTAGAAATGACAGGTGCTGGCAGGCCCTTGCCTTGACAGGCCACTGCACAAATAACGCCCCTGCCTGAAAGGGCTAATGCACTACTAATGAACAATAAATCAACTTTGATTACAAACTGTCAACCCAATCAGCTCGCACTCCAGCTCTCCCAAACTGCGAGTCTCGGCACAGCTGCACGGCATTACGGTGCACGCTGCCCTGTTTAGGCTTCGCTCTCCTCCTCCACCTCCTCCTCCTACTCCTCTACAACCATCTGATATTCTCCTCCACTATTCTCCTCCAGCTCTCCTTTCAATCAGGCACTTTCTTAGCACTGATGCAAGGGTGTTGAAATATTGCACCCCCCCCAAAACAGAAAAGTTTCGGGTGGATGGCGAGTGCAAACAGAGAAAAACTGAAAAAGTGACTCATACGTCTTAGCTGCGTTACTTATAATGAGTGAAATAAAAACACTTAAGATAATTTAACAACAGAAAGTCAATAGCTGTCTTCTGTGCAAAACCTCAAAGTTGACAGCAGAAAAAAAATGCATGAAAATGACCACAAACTTTCTCAGCTAAATGCACTCCCGCAATCCCTTTGTTGCACACACACAAACACACGCATGCAGGCACAAACATTTACACACTCTTAACTTTTCAGGAAGATACGAGCGATGACATTTGGAGTGACAGCGTGTCTCTAACGTGGTTTTGTGGTGACGGTGTCAAATATAGAGTTGTGCCAGCCTGTCTTAATTCACTGTGACAACATGAGGAGAGCGAGGATCAGTCCAGGCCATCGCCTGAGAGCAGGCGAGCTCTGACCAGCACTCATTAACACAGACTAACAAATCATCACTAAATACACAAGCAGCAAAAACGCAACAAAGGAAAAAGACTGAGACAGTAAATCTAATACATGTAATAAAACAGTACATCCCTATATGTGTTAAGGGTGTCAAGAGCTCCTTAATTTCTGTTTTAAAAATGTTCACAGATCAGATAAACAGAATAATAACAGACACATTTTCTCTTGTCTTAATAAAGCAAAAACCGTGAGAAAAAAATTAAGATTTTCAGCATATCTTACCCTGGAAATATTCTGAGCACTACAGCAGTAATATCATAATTTTCTGAGAAGAGCAACAAATGAAAAGAGAACGCAAACCTGTCTCCTGTTTATCCTTGAACTTTCCATAATTCAAACAGCATATATACAGTACAGGATCCTGCTTAACTGGTTAGCTCACTATCAGTTAAGTAAACAAAACTAAACAAACAGCGTAAAATGGCAGCGAGAAACTTATTGTACAGCAACTGACTGTAGCAAACTGTTGCTCGAGCTAAAAGTGAAAAGCATCAACAGCTAAAAACACAGATAAACAGCAGCTACCAATCCATGCAGTCCTGTTTTGACATCCAAAACATTCAGATACAGTAAATCCAATGTACAGAACATGACACCTGCTCACTGTCTCTCCTGTCAGGACAAGACTATAAACTATCAGTAAAAACTGCTGCTCCTTTCAAACAAACTACATGACAAAATTAACCAATTACAATGATAGAACATCAGCAATAGACAGACAATAAGCCTCCGTTTCTCTTTTTCCCTGGTCAAATTAAATTGTCAAGTTTTTTCTTACACAAGAAAGCTGGCAAAATCACAGAAATCAATCATATTGACAAACCTGACAAACTCCATTTAGCTGGCAGGGTAAACAGAGTGCTGGGCCACGCGGTGTGGAGTGAAGCAGAGCGGAGAGCCGAGCGGAGAGGGAAAGAGAGAGAGAGAGAGGGTGTGAGTGAGTGTGTGTGTGTGTGTGTGAGTGAGTGTGTGTGAGTGAGAGAGAGAGATAGAGAGAGGTAGAGGCACACGGGCTGGTTGCAGGCAGGCAGGCAGGCGGGCAGGCAGGGGAGGCTGAGAACGAGCGCTGCTGTGCTGTGGAGTCTCCAACCTTCCTCGGGATACAGACAGATTGCACGCGCGAGGTTGCTCCCCGGCTGACAAGATACAAAACTATCCAATCAACCACGCCCTTCTCCACCAATCACAACCAGCCCTCTAAACATAATCAATTCAAATGGGGCCACACAATAGGGGAGCCGCGGGCTGGGCTTGCAGGTGAACCCGTGCCTTTGTGTGGGGGCCCCTTTAAAAAAAAAAAAAAAAAAAAGGAGGAAAAAAAAAAAGACACAGTTGACGGCTGTTAACCCTTTGACCCCTGCTGGGACTCCGGCCGTGCCATTGAAACAATGGGAGCCCAAAGAAAAGAGGCCCTTTAATTAAACAACAGATAAGTAAACACAGCTATCCAGCGGAAAGAAAGAAAGCTGGCCCCCGCTATCAGCCCCTTTATTGTTCTGCTAAATGGAATTGTTTACAGTGCTGGAACAAAGACACAACTCATTTCACATGCTGAAAACAACAAAATGCACAAACAATTCAGACGCTTTGTAGTTTTTTTTCTTCCTTTTTCAGATTTCCCAAGCTGAGACAATAACACATGCATTTTATTTTAGAAGGAAATAATGCATTTATGAGAGCAGTTTGTTTTGCCTTCCACTAATGTTAATGTGTGCTCTTGCAGAAGAGCACGCAACTAGTTGCATTAAGACAACTTTGTGTGTGTTTTGGTTATAAAATCAACCACAGCAACATCAACTTTTTTTTTCCAGTTTTTAAACACTTATCCCACTATTTGGCCTGAGACAAGCTAAAACCCACTCACATTAATAGCTAACATTACACCAGCTACCGAGCAATCCATCCAACTCCATCCCAATGAGAGCAATTAGCTGTCATAATATCATCACACTCTTTAACACCCATGTGCACTCCGTGAGGGGAAGAGACAGGAGAGGAGAACAGGACTCTGCCACCTACTGGAGATCCTGCTGAACACACAAGGAAAGAGCAGGCAGGAGGAGAAGACAGGATCCTGTCAACATATCTGTAGAGTTTAACCCTTTAACTGAACAAATTGTATAATTAGAAGCATTTCTCTGATTTCAACTATATTTCATTTAGAACAGCAATGATTAACTGATTATTAATAGGGCTGGATACTGAACTTGATACATTTATGGCATCAACAAAATAGCTTCAATACTATCAAGTGTTGAAAAATGTCATTTGATACCAAATTTTGATGCCCTAGGAGTAAATCTCCAAGTTGTGGTTTACTTTGTATGACGTCAAACTGCTTTGGGTGCCAAGTAACTGAAGTTTAAGCCCATTGTTTTAAATAGATTTATATTTTTTGTGTTGTGAAACTGCTTTAAGTGTGTAAAAGGGAGCTGAAAAATTAAACAATGATTTGTACTGTAATGTTTCATTTTATTAAAATGTATTTTATTTTTTAAAAAATACCTTTAAGGAGCTGGTATTGTAGTTAAGGTATCACTGCTCGTACCAGTGTTGAACATTTTTAACAATACTCAGATCTAATTATTAATCAACTATTAAATTAATCGCCAACTCTTTTGATAATTGATTCATTGTTTTGTGTAATTTTTTTAAGATAAAAAGTCAAAATTCTCTGATTTCAGCCTCTAAAATATGAATATTTTCTAGTTCCTTTAGATCACTATGACGGTAAACTGAATATCTTTGGATTGTGGAAAAAACAAGACATTTGAGGACGTTATGATGGACATTTTTCTGACATTTTATGGACCAACAACTAATCGAGAAAATAACCAGCCAATTAATTGATAATGAAAATAATCGTTAGCTGCAGCCGTAAGTTAACTCAACATAAAGAAATGGAGTTGTAAATCAGACCTACTTTAAGTCATAACAATAAAATCAGGTTCACCAACTTGTGCAACCCACTTAACAAAGAATTAGAGGAGAGGCAGGAGGCGAGATTAACACCTCACTTTGTTAATTATCATGACAATAAACACAGAGCTGAATAACAAGAGCTCTAAAACACAGCTCATATCAACAGCCATAAACCCTTGGCCAAGGATGAAGGAATGTTCATGGGACGCATTCCAGTCCGCAAACACACTGGTAAAATAAACAGAGCGCCTGCATAACAAGCCACTGCTCTCATCTGCTAATAACTAACAATGAGCTCCGCTAAGCTGGCCTGACCTATATAAATTATTGACTGGGACACCTCAAGTGTCAAAAGTGACAATTCCAATACATATCAGAGTGAATAATTAAGTGGAAGAAAAGGACGCTTTTATTTTCTATCTGACACCCCTCAAGACGGCTCGCACAAAAAGACAGTGACATGTGCTTACAACACACACACATGCACAAAGTGGTTTAGGCTACGGCCACACTCTACTCCCCCGGCACTCTCCCTGGGGTGGCATGTCGGCGTATTCTCAATAAAACACCTTCTTAGCAGTAATAGGCCACTGTTCTCATTTCAACACTCCCAAAGGCCTCATGATAAATTTAGCAGACGCACAGTTCAAGCTTCTCCTCTCACACACTGTCTTTCTAATCCATTGCCTCTGTGCCTGCGCCATGTAAAATAATTACACATATGTGTCGATGTGATACACACGCTATATAGATTTTTTTTTCTTCTTTTCCTGTGCGCAGGGAAACATCAATATCCTCGAGCCTTGAACCGGCGTCCCCTGTGATAGTTTACAGAGAGTACTGAGCGATTGTGTTCATGACAGAGTGGATGACATTATAAAATACTCCCATTTCCTGCTTGAGTTAGAGTGAAAGTATGAGTTAATGTCTGGTCTGGCCCGGGCGCTTCTCCGCTCGGCTCTGGCTAAAGATAACGACTCGGCTCCAATTACAAAGCCTTCCCAAAACACTAACACAGCCAGTGAGTAAGCCGCACCGGCATGCCAACCAGTGTCTTTACTGCTACTACATAGAGAAAGAGGAGGAGAGAGGTGGAAGGAAAATACAAATCTACAGTCATTCCTTTTCTTGAAAGGCTCTGGTGACCTGGACCACTGTCATGAGAAAACAAACACGGTCTGTTTCCCTGTGTGGGTGTAAAGTAAATCATTGTTTACTGATGGCAGGAGTCAGCAGGGCAGGTGTGGGACCTATATAAATAACAGCTGCTCTATATAATAATGCCAAGGCAACAAAAATACCTTTTAGACAAACAGCAGCAGGGATCGACCGATATGTTTTTCTCAGGGCTGATATCAGAACCAATTATTGCCAATCAAGAAAATCAATAACTGGTATTTGGAACTAGGGCCGAACAGATGCTGGATTTTTTTGGGGCCGATGCAATTGATATAAGTAAGTAAAAAAAAATAAAAAATCCAATAACAATATGTATTGGCTGATATCGCACTCATCCTTCAAATGTGCCTCGCAAAGACTTGAGAGGAAAAGATGTGATGGAGTCAAGTTTTACTGGTATTTATAATAATTATATATAACTATAAAAAAAAAAAGAAAAACAAAAGAAAAAAACCAAAACAAAGAGGATATTCTCTTTATATCAACTGTACATAAAATGCTGCCTGTAAAACTAAAATGAATAAATAAATAAAAACAATCTGCATTATGTTCAAAAAGGAAAAGTTTTCAAATAAGCAAATATTAGACAACATATACACCAATACCAATATAGACTGATATAGTTATGATAGGCCAATATTGGCCAATCCATATATCTGTCTGGCTCCAATACATTTGTGGTAAAAACTAAAATATTAGTTTTAAAATGTATAACAGAACAAAGAACATTTAATCAATTACTGAATTTAAGTACATTTTTGAGGTGTTTATAGTTTACTTAAGTATTTCCACTTTAAGTTACTTTATACTCTTTATACACTCCACTAAATTTAGAGGCAAATATTGTACTCTTTACTCCATTTATAACATTGACTTGATAACTTAAGTTACTGGTTAGTTTGCAGATTCAGATTATTGATACAAAATGTAAATCAACTAATAAATTATGATGCAGTATTATTCATTAAGCTACCCAGCAATACCAGTTACAACATTACTGCAAAGTGATGAACAAATTAATAATAAAAAAAGAAGATAATTGTAAAAATGCAGAATATTAGATCAAAAAAGTGGCCACACCAAAAGTCAACCCTTACTTAATGTTTGACCTGTCGGTTATTTCTTTGTATTATTTCAACATCGTGCCCTGTGAAAGTCAAAAGCCACACAAAGCATTTCATCACAGAAATAAATTACACAACTTATGAATTGTTTTTCTTCCCCCAAAGCTACAGTAAAACTTCAGACAGTTCAGACAGATTTTGATTTTGGTGACCTACTCACACTGAAACCACACAGGCGAGTGCAGAAAGTCATTTCTGCAACAGTAAAACAACAGCAAAATAACCTTTTAGAAGAGGTGCAATGGTTCCGATTTTAGGTAATTCATTTTTAACATCAAAGTTTAATCTCATTCAAACTGCATTAATTTAAATTTTCTATATCGTTGTTCCTAAGTCATGTGAAAGTATATCATTAGTTCAGTAATCATGGGTTGTATTTTGCTTGTGCTGTGTTTAAAAAAGTATTTCCATTGTAATGACATGACAGTGAACTCAGCCTTTAACATCTGCAACCCACCGATACTCCCTCTGATACTTGGAATAAGTCATATTTAGAGTGAATGAGGTTATCACCCGAAGCAGAATGGAGTTACAGTAAGTCACGCCTGAGTCACTGTGTTCCTCCTGGTCTATTATATATGGGTTTGGTTATTTACTTTTAATTTCAGTATTCAAGAACACATTGTTTAGTCAGCACATGTGAACTGTGTATTTGCAAAAATATTTCCTGAGGAGATATGCCAGCCAGTGTATAACGGAGCTTGAGTTTCAGCGTGTACCGTCTACTGTGGTTTTTCACTTAGTCAAAACAAGAACACTTTTGAGCAACATCGATTTTTTACGGAGGTGGGGGAATTTCTGCCTCGTCTTGTTTGGTGATTGATTCATCTTTGATTTAAGATCAGAAACTATATTAATACACAGGAATTGTATGGAGATTAAAAATAACTTGACCACTAAAATCTGAAGCCACAAGAGTTTGTAGGTTATTTTAACCATATCATATTGTAAATTATAGGCTTTGATATCCAATCAGTCACAAATCTATGAGATTTACTATTATAATGACACTGATTCTAGCGGAGTAGAGCTAAGTGTGTCTGTGGGTGGCTCTTGTCATCACTTTTTAAGGAAGACTCTAAATGTAGGACACGCAGCACGGCTCTAACCACTATGATTAACTGTTGAGCTAACCTTTTCTGTGGTGTTATTAAACTGTATTTGTTAGCCTGTCCAGTTTCCAACACTAACCAATATAACTCCTCAGGAACATTCCTGGAGGTAATAGATACAGAACAGCACACTTCATGTGAATTTCTTTTAAGGAAATAGTTTTAGTATTTGTATTAGTATTTTTATAGTATTTGAAATGGGGTTGTGTGAGGTACTTATCCATAGTCATTGTATTACCTACAGTAGATGGTGGTTGGAAAGTTAGAAGAGGCAGCAGGAGTGCTGGTATAGGAAGCTAAGCAATGTACTGCTGTGGGCAGGGTCAGCAGGAAAAAAAAGTATTTCAGCCACTTCAAAAAAGGCCCACAAAAACGCCATATTTAGAACTTTTTCACATCTTTACTTTGCTGTTAAACACCCATTTTTGAGGGGGAACTGTTGTTATACAGGCAATATTTTGCTCTCTCCAAACCAACCAAACTCCACTGGCGAAATCAGGCAGGAAGTCAGACACGAAAACGCCATAGAGAACCTGGTCAATTTTCAAAATGAAGAACCCTGTGCATGGTGGAAGCACAATAAGCAAGGAAAAAGGACTAACTCAACAAAATCTGAGTGAGTCAACATAGGTGGGTAAAATTTTCCGCTGCTGAAATGCTTCTGAAATGCTGGGATATGCAGCCACGTGGAGGATGGATCAAAATCACGGCGCAGATGTGCCGCGCCCAGTGGAATCAACAGGTAAGCTTACATACCGGTACTCCTGTTTGCATCTCCAAACTGGGGGTGCGTCAGTCGCCATCTACATACAGCTCCACGTCAAATAATCCAAACTACCCCTTCAACCAATAAATCAAGATTAAAATGCAACAGCAAACTAATATTACTTTGGCTTGAAGCTTTCTGCAGACTGGGTGTTACTACATGGATGACTGGACTGAGCACCGTGATGGTTTACTGTACAATGTCCAACACAAACATAAAATACATCTCCAAACTATGTCCTCATGTAGCTGAAGGCCCTTCTGTCTCCGGATGCTGTCTGAGCGAGACAATATTTCTCTTTTCTGCTCCTAACCAAAAGTGAAAATGGAATCAGCGAATCGCCAAGCTGTCAAAACTGTGCGACGACACCCAAAGAGAAACTGCATTGCGGGTTGATGCTGACTTGACTGCACCTTGCATAGCTGTTAGTGTTTATTAATGCTATGCTTGACTGTGCATCCATCCATCCTTCCACCCCTCTGCAAAGGGCGTGTGAATCACTCCAAACAACACACGCTTGACATCATGATATAGTGCCAGAGGATGACACAAAGATACAACAAATTTTAGAGGGGGAAGTGTGTGTGTGTGTGTGTGTGTGTGTGTGTGTGTGTGTGTGTGTGTGTGTGTGTGTGTGTGTGTGTGTGTGTGTGTATCTGGGTGGATGACTGAGTGGGGTGGAGGGTTGAGAGGGTTCACTGCTTGAAGGGAAACATCAGGCCTGAAATGAAAAGAGGGTCCTGAAAATGGTAAGTGGCTCCCAGCGCTGTGACTGGAGTCAATTCGACAGTCATCGTCTTGGCTGGGAGAGAGCTCCTAACGCAGCAGCCCCCCCCTTCAGTCTTTGCCTGGCTGCGTGGAATTGGGACAGATGACTTCATTCTGACAGGATTATCCCAAACCTGGTTCTAATCTATACAGTACACATAATACATTTTTACAATATGACAAGGAAAACAAGCAGCAAAAGAGACGGACTGATCCTGGGGTTCCACGCGAGCATCGGCCTCGCTGTTGTGTTGATCATTCCTGACAGATTGGATCACCTCAAAGCAACGCACGCGTCAAAATGAGATTTCATTACAGCGTCACCTTGAGACTTTTTACAAACACAAAGAGATGAACTCCTTCCGAGGATCACGCACAGGCCTGATGAATTGTGGGATTTTACTGTTGGAGACGCTTCGCAGACTGATCGGGGAGGTATTCTGAACGATACTTCTCTAAATTGTAATATTGACGGCAATAGCACATCATAAAGGTAAAGAACAGAAAAAAGTCAATAATCATAATTTCAGCTAAGTTTATATTAAATTTGGGAAAAAACACAGTTCTTGGACAGGGTTTCAGCAGGTTTCAACAAGTTTAATTTAAGATTTTTTTTAAGACCCTTTGATACATTTTATACAATTCAATACAATTTAAGATCTATTTAATCATACTAACAAAAAAGTACTGTACTGTAACTGTAACTGTAATGTAAGTAATGTAAGATGTCTTGTCCTCTTCACACTTGAAGGTTTTGGCAATGTCAGAATAATGAACCATGTTTGGAACAGCTCACCTATCTCCTCATTTTAGCTTTTAATACTACTGTAGACCGAATTTGAGTGTTTTCTTGCACAAGGTACAACAGGCTTCAAATTTATTAGTATCATTTATTATTATTTGTCATTTTCAAAGGCACTAAATGCACTGTTCTCAAATTAGATAGGAGTGAAAAAAATTAAGTTAATGTTCCTAGAAGTACTTATTTTTTTTGATGAGGGAAGAAGCCACTTTAGCTCACACACTACAATGCAACATGTTGGCTGGGTGTGCGCCAATACATTATGACCAGGCTGCCCAGTTTTGTATTTTATTGGTTCCATATTGATTTTGTTTTATAGTTGTTACAGTGTGACCAATATATTTTACCTAAAAACACTGAAGTTAGTGCAACTTCATAAAATTGTGTTTAAGACATTTTAAAGCCTTAAATTAAGCTAACTGGGTTTTAGATTTTTAAAGACCTTTTAAGGACCGCAGAAACTCTGTTAGAGGAATAGTTTGACATCGTGGCATTTTATCAATGTATGAACGCCAGTTTTGACACTAGAGCCAGCAGCAACTTAACTTAGCACACCTAAAAGACGATAGATAAAAAAGCTAGCCTGGCTCTGTTCAAGGGCATCAAAATCCATCAGAACCTCTAAATCTCACTAAATAACACATTATATCGCAGCGTGTTTTGTCCCAGTCATTTCCTCTCTCTGTTGGTTGTCTTCAACCTCACACTGACAACAACATTCTAGTTAGGCTAGCTGTGTCCCCCTGTCTCAAGTCTTTGTGCTAAGCTAACCTAGGTGGCAGATGAAAGTGACTGTATTTACCATACATCACACACATACACATCTTCTCATCTACATCTTGGCTAGAGAGTGAATAAGCGCCCTTCCCAAAATATCAAACTATTCCTTCAAAGAATCAGTGGGCAGAATTTAGTGACATCTAGCGGTGAGGTTTTAGATTGCAACCAACTGAATACTGGTTGTCTCACCCTCCCCTTCTAAGAATGTAGGAGAAACTACAGTGGCTGCAAAACTCTCAAAATATACTAAAGATCCCCTCCAGAGAGACTGAATGTTTCCTATTTTCAGGTGATTATTAACTAATGTAGACACACTTATGAATATTATATTTCATTTCTGCTTCATTCCGCCAATAAATGTATATCTTACATATTGGACCGTTAAGTAGACCTAGGGTTATACTTCAGCTCAAACAGTGTGAAAGAAAGTACAAAAGAACAGAAAAAGAAAGAAGGTATAAACACTGATGTTGGTTGAGGTTACCTCCACCTAATCTGTGAATTATCTCTTGCTCAGGCTGCAGAGATGTGAACTTTAATAGACTGGGTAAGCTTGGCAAGCTTAAAACAGTGGCTAAGTGAATCAATTAGAAATTGGCAATGCTTTGAATTGGTTCAGCATTTTGAGAGAGTGCCACCACTCCTTCTGTTCCTCCTCATGTTCAGCACTTCTTTTCTTACACTGTTTTTCCTCCTGTCAGTATTATTTTCTCCTCTGAAATTCTTCCACTGTATTTTCGCTGAATATAAACACACTACTGTTGTTTTGGCCAGGTCGAACCTTTATCTCACAGCCACTAACCCAGAACATTAATCCAGCCTTGTGCTCACCGTCACCTCGCCAGTGGGCTGCCACTGCCGTGCCACTCTGGGCCACCGGCCGACCGGGCTGCGGGAGCACCTCGAAATGCTGCCTCAGATCGCCCCGCAGCTCTGGCTGAGCTCCAGCTGACAGGCTTCGGCCTAGTGCTCTAATGACTTACAGATTGGAGCGCTGTGGTATACATGTGTCAGGACAATGCCATGGGCCTACTGCAAAAACAGTAGGAGAGGGAGAGAAAGAGAGCCGGCGGCTTCTCCCCGTCCTGTCAGACAGAGGCTTGGCCCCTGGATTGTGTCACATCACGCTTCCCCCCAACAGACCGCAAATGAAGGATGTGAAGAGCAAACGCGGGGAGGAGGGGCACTGGAGGGGCGCTCTACAACTTAAAAGGCTTTCATCCTGTAAACTGAAAAGACATTATCTTTTGACCTGGAGATGCCCTCTGTGAGGCTGTACACTATGGTGTGAAAACAGAGGCACAGAGAGAGAAAAGAGAAGAAGAAAAGAGGAAAAAAGAAAGGAAAAGTAAGAAGTGTGGATTGTGGCTTCAGCTGGTAATACTATAGATAAGAAAACTGTCTGCTGGCATGGTTTTGAAACACTATCAGTCTCTGTCTGAAGAATAACAAGTGATGCACCTTTGACATCATGAAAATGTTCAATGCAACATTTATCAGAGAATACTGAATAGTGTTTCTCATTTCAAAACAAAGAGGCTGTCACATAATTACAATAAATATGAAACAACAATGAAACCCAAAAAGATAGAGATGTTCTTTTAGCTTCACTTTCTTTACAGAGAAGCTCTTCGCTTTAAGATGAAACATGAAAGCTCTCAATATGAAATAAAGTGATGCTATCATTTTCTTTTAACATTCTTTATAAGTACGAAACTAAAGCCACGAGTTAAAGGAGCAGTGCGTAGGATTAGACAGCATCTAGCAGTGAGCGTGCAGATTAAAAACACCTCATCTTATTCTAAGATTCCACGCGTGCAGGAATTACAGCGACTGCAAAACACGTGCAGAAGAAGAGGACCCGCTCCTTCTGTACATATAAACTCATTCTAAGGTAACAAAACCATCATGAGTCTCATTTTCAGGTGATTATACACTAATGAAGACATACTTGTGAATATTATGCTCCATTTCTGGCATAAGTGTGTGGGAATATAGAGCGAGTGTTTAGTTTGTCCCTTCTAGGCAGCTGTAGAAACATGGAATTTCAAAATGGTGGACTCCGTGAAGGAGACCCATGCCTTCTGTAGATACATAGAACTCACTCAAACGTAACGAAAACACTCGTTTCTTAATCTTACTCTTAATTTAAGGTGATTACAAACTAATGGAAACATTCTTGTGTCTATTATATTCCATTTCTGCCATATTCTTCCAATAAATCACCATAAATCTCTCTCTCACACACACACACACACACACACACACACACACACACACACACAGACACACACACACAGACAGATATATCCGTCTATCGTTCTCTATCAGTGTCGGCTATATTATCTGATGTTTGACAGAAAATAATAGATTGTTTTAAATTTTATGTAATTGTTTTTCATTTTATAGGCAGCATTTTATGTATATTTGATGCTTTTTCTTAGTTCAAGTTTTTCTGTTTTCTTTTAATTTATTGTTATTTATACTTAATTAATATCAGTGAAAGTTTACTGTTTCAGTGCCCTCATCTTGGATGTCACCTGCAATGATTAATTGATTATTCAATTGATTGATAGTCAATAAGTGATTTTTTTTTTAAAAAATCTCTGATTTCAGCTTCTTAAATGTGATTTTTTTCTGTTTTCTTAACTCCTCTCTGACAGTAAATTGAAAAGCTTTGGGTTGTGGACAAAACAAGACACGTGACAATGTCAACTTGGCTTTGGGAAACACTGATCAACATTTTTCACCATCTTCTGAAATTTTACAGGCCAAACAACTAATCACGTAATTGAGAAAACAATCGACAGATTAATCAACAATGACAATAATTGTTTGTTGCAGCGTAATATCTGCATTTTTTACTCCCTAATATCAGATTTGCATCGCCTCAAAAATTCCAGCGTCAGTCGGGCTCGATCACTTTCCCACATGAGCCACCTGCCTCTGCTCAAACCGGCCATTCATGTATCATTACAATCAGTGCAGACAGACAGTACTACAGACAGAAAGCAGTCAATGTCATTCAAGCAGCGTCCACACAGGGAGCTTCAGCTGGCCGCCGGCCACTCCTCACACTGAACCAGTGACATGAATAATGAAGGCCAATCTAAGGCACAATCCTGGATGGGAAACAAGCATAATCTGGGCATTACACTGATAGCACAGACACCATGTTGACACAACATCTTCAGCCCAGCTGAATGCCACATAATCCCCTGTAGGAGGCGGATGCCTACCCAGGATCTCTTGCAATGAGGTGTAGTTAACCAGCCGGGCTCGTGAGCAACGCCACAAACGAGCTTCAATTTCCCCCCTCCTCCCACCTCGGTGCTGGTGGACTATCAGCGAGGGTCCGACAGTGTTGTTCCTAATTACCTATTTCTCCACTCCTGATCCTGCGGCTGGCATAATTAGTTACCTGGGGCTGCAATCCAATTTGAAGTGATGACAAGAAAGTGATCCATGAAAAAGTAATAAGTTAAATCCAATTTCAGCCTGCCTCTAATTAAATGCACATGGAACTAATGAGTCAAACCCTACCATTTCACTGATAATGGTAATTAGCGGGGTGGGAGTTGCTGGCTCTCGTCGTCGTGCCACTGTAGGTGTGAAGCGCGGAAAGGTAAAAAGCGGCATGGATTCTTTTAATCACACGTGTCATTCTGTCAATGTAATTTACTGGCTTTTTGACCAGTCAAGTATGTTTAGCTGCTTTCCAGCCTGCGTAGCAGATGTTTGTATATCCACTCTGATTAAAGCACCTCCAGGCTGCTGCGTATACAGCGGAGGCATCTTCATCCAGAGGCAGGGGTGGGCTTCGAGAGGGGGGGGGGGGGGTGAGTGGGTGTGGGGGGCACCCCTGTTGGAGATATAAAACCAAAGAGCCATTTAATGCTGATCAAGGATTCTGAGGCTTGTTTGACTCATATTTTTTTCCCCTCTTCCACCACTCTACGCAGGTCATTTTTTTCAGATGTTCTGGATATACCGTGCTTCATTATTTTTGACTTGAATAAGAATGAATTGGAAAGTGAGTCACATCTCCAAATGAGTAAAAAAGTCTCTCCGCACATGTCCTCGTGCCTAATGGGAAGACCGCTGAGATGAATGGAGCCGCATCTGCAGATCAGGTGCTTTTATGGGGTGTCAGCTTACTACACAGCCTCATAATTGTTGGATCATGTCTTTTGATGACCCAGTCCGGCTCAACAGAGAATCATTATCCAGGCTGTGTGATGGAGATAGTGGATGTTCTGGTGTGTGTGTGTGTGTGTGTGTGTGTGTGTGTGTGTGTGTGAAGGGGGCTCCTCCATGCATGGGTTTGTTCTTAAAAGAGGAAGTGGGATGAGACTCAGACCCTCTGGTGTTTCACAAAAACGTGTTTGCGAGAGGGAGATGGTGTGAGGAAAAAAAAAGAAAAAAACAAGAGAAATCTCTCCACTAGATGAAAAAAAAAACTCAACAAAAACAAATGTAATACATCCTCACGCACACAGAACGGCACACTGATGTTTATGTATGAACACTTGGCTTTAAACTGTGTGTGTGTGTGTGTGTGTGTGTGTGTGTTTAATTAGCAGAATATGTAATTCAGAGATAAACAAACACTTGTCTGGACCTGTGGCTTTTTCATAATGGCAGTTTCAGCCCAGCAAAAATGTAACATACAACATTAGAGAGCAGGCAATTTGCGGTGTTAGTTAGATACTACAGCGAGCCCGCGCTCTCTCTTCACAAGAACCGGGCAGGAGAGGAGGGGAGGGGAGGGGAAGCGGGGGAAAAGGGCCCGACTCTCTTTTCAATAGCTGAGTGACAGCTTGGCCAAGCTCTCTGTATACATTAATAAATTAGAATTTTAATTTTGTCTTTGTCTGCAGGAGATGGTCTAGTACTTCACTATGTACCAACAACTGGCTGTACGCTGGAATCTGCCGTTGTGGTCCCCTCTGTTGACCTCTGCAGCACAATTCCCTGCCAGGCTGGGGGAAACTGTTTAGTTTGATCCTTTCAACTTATTTGAATCCTGACAAATATGCACACAACTGAAAGGTCATCACAGTCATATTTCATCCTCTGGAGCTATTCCGAAGACATCTGCACAACAAAGAGGCTTTTTCACAACCTGACATTAGACCTAGCTGCTACAATAGCTCATTAAAAAGGGCCCCCAATGGGATAGTAAGGGTATTAAATATTATATATATACACACATAGAGAACAGGGCCTCCGTATTAATTACCAAATATGCCCTGAAGTCGTTTGCAATTTCACACTGACACAAACAAGCGCTCCTTGTTCAAACAAAGACATACATCTCTGAGGCAGCTGATCTGAAATTAACGTAAATATTGCATCAGATACGCAGCACTGTTCATATTAAAAGCAGAGCAAGATGAAAAATACATTTTTTTTCCTGCTCTTTTTTTCTTTGCACCACAAAGGAAATCCAAATAACTGTCCCATACTACCTCTTTGCCTCTCCCCACCCTCACACTTTCTCATCCTCCACGTCCCTCCACCTGGATCACTCACCCCAGCCTGTGGGCTACTCTACAGCACCTCCTGCTGCCAGTGGCAGGGACCTGCCTCCTCTTTTATTTCTCCTCTGTGTGTGTGGAGAGCAGTGCTGAAAGGCAAACAGGGAAAGCGTGGAGTTTCCTCTGCTTGACCCGACTCACTCCTCCGTGGTAGGAATGAAGCTCTCACTCTCACTTCCCTCTTTTCTTTTCTTCACCCGCGTTTCTACACTTTCTCCTGCTTTTACCCGAGCTGCACACCTCCTGAACTAAGTGCAGTCGATAGAGAAAGGCCTCTGTACTGCAGAGGTCAGGATGAGCCACACATGCTGATGTGTGTGTTACTGCACTGGAATGATTCCGGATGAGCTCATGTGATCTAAACCGGCCACACAGAGGCTCCTCTAACATTCTGGCCTATATATTTCACAACAGTGCCTTATACATACTGCTGCTTCCAATGTTCTATGTCAAGGCTCTTGGTTGATTGTGTGTGTGTGTGTGTGTGTGTGTGTGTGTGTGTGTGTGTGAGGGCTTGTTTAACTATATTTGAAGGGTCCAAAACCATGAGCCTGCTTTTGAGAGAAATAAATCTTTTACTTGAACTTAAGAAAAATGGGAGCAAAAACTAAAAGTTATATTTTTGTTTTGTGCATGTGTGTGTGTATATGTATGTGTGTGCATGCAGCTAAATCACACATAATGCGTGAGCATACATCACTGCAAAAGCTGCACTGCCAATATTAATTTCCTGTTTGTGAACTTAGCCTTGCGCTGTTTCTCGCACACTGTGTTCTAGACAGAGTTGCATAAGTTCACTTCATTTTTTTTTCTCTTTTTATTGGATCAACCACAAAGTCAAATACCCGAGCCATCTGATAATCGTGAGTTAATAAATAAATAAGAAGAAAGAAATGTCTGAGGATGACAACGCATTTACGGTACCTGTAGGCTGCTTTGCTGCTTGTCGTTGGCTTTGGGGGATTTGCGGCCAGTGTTTGGTTGAGACGGCAGTTGCTGTGACTGGGGTTGCTGCTGCTGCTGCTGCTGTTGTTGATGCTGCTGCTGGAGGAGGATCTGCCGAGCCACTTGGAGAGCCTAACAGAGAGAAATATGTATAAAGATTAACAAAAAAGTCAATAGAAATGCTAGAAGTAGATATGCTAAAAGCCCCTTGAGAACACTTTGATGCCTATTATCAGAGCAGATGTATCCCCTTACAACAATATCCCCTTTGGCCTCCTGATAGATAACAAACAAACACTGCAGACCATCTTTTCATACGCTCCCATTCAGAGTCATAAATCTGAGGCTGGTATAAACAATCCCTCAGCAAACACACAGGGAACAATGATCAGATGTCAAAACAAATTCACAGACAGAGAGAAGCCATCCAGAGGAAATATTTATCTGTTGATAAGTTGCACTTACAGCAAACACAAAGACACTAATCAGTGCTTTTGATCCTCCTTTAGCTCAGTCAAACTCCCCAAATAAAAGGCTTCACGGCTGCCTCGAATATCTGTTAAAGGACACGGCCTTCTCAGTGGAAAACAAAATACAGTGCAGTCACATGTTTATTGCTCCAGCTACTCCCTTTTCCCTTACGATAAATAATCAAACATGCCATCCAGAGCAAACAAAGCTGGAGAGGAGAGTGAGCCGGGGAGGGGGGAAAAAAACACAGTGGTCTCGAAAACGGTCAGCGATACCAAGAAAAGCAAGCCGTTGTGTTCCCACAGTGAGCTGGCCAGCCTCACACCTCCACCAGTAAACCATCTGGGTAAATAACTGGCCTCATTCTTTCCATGTTCCTCAGACGATCGCTCCCACAATTAAACAAACAGTCAGAGGGGGCACATCCGAGCTCATCTCACCAGACGGACAACCTAGTCGATTATCTGAGAAGTTCGGAAATTGTAAAAGTAAATGGAGGAATGTTTAACGAGAAGATAGCGAGACAGACGGAGGCAAAAAAAAAAAAAAGAAAGAAAGAAAAAAGTTTGAGCGACTCATGTGTGAACAAGTGAGTGAAACCTGTGAAAGACTGTGTGAAAGTCAGATATCAGCAGGGAAAGGGCAAATAGAAAGCTCTGTGGACGGATGAAAAGATCGAGATAACTATGAGAACTGGTGTTAGTGCCGGTAAAGTCTGACAATACTTTAAGACAGAAAAAGTGGGGGAGAGACAGTTTAGGGGGTTGGAGCGAACAGCTGTATGATGGTCTGTCTGTTCTGTGTGTGTGGGTGTGTGTGTGTGTTGACCCTCCCAAACACACGGCTGTCGGATGACATCATGAGGCATAAATACGACCGCAGGCTACAAAGAGGCCACACTCCTGGCATTTCACCAGGCTTAACTTTAAAGTACATAAATAAATTCTCCTTCTCCGTGTCCATCTCTGTCTTTCTTTCTCTGAGCTCGAAGATAAATGATGCTGGAGCAGCACATATCTCATCCTGCATGCCTAATTGTCCTCTGCTTCAAAAATTTGTAGAGGGGGAACCCCCCCACCAGCAACCACAGTCATAAAGAAAGTGTATAAATTGAAACTAAGAACTACGTGAGCAAGATCGACTCCCACACACCACGGCAATATTATTATACATTTTAGATTTTTCTTCCAGACCAACTTTGAATCTGGGCAAAAAAATCGGAAACAAAAACACAATGGTGCGAACTGAGGTGACACAGGAAGGGGGTCGGAAAAATACCACTGCAAGATAATATTGTGAGATTGTCTCTTGTAGTCATGCAGAGCTTGATGATATCTTTTCATGACATTCTGAAAACTTTTACTTGTTAAAAACAGACCAACATTTTAAAATTGTAAAAAACATTGAAAGTCCTTTATATTCAAAGAGACCTTTTGTTTCATTAATTATATTAAAAGTTTTTAAGTATTTTAAGGTTTTTAAGTTTTTAAAATTCTATTATTGGGGAAAATATCACCCTGACTTCCATTCACAGTAAAAATAAATAAAAATAAATAAATTGATTAATAAACAAACTAACTGAGAATACTAAGAAAACCTAAAAATAACATATTTTAGCACCAAATCAGAATATCAAACTTTTCCAAGTCACCAGCTTTAAAACAATTTTAAAACTAATGTAATTTGGGTAAAGTAGTGTGATTATTTTATATTTATATTTATTTATATAACAGCTCTGATAATCAATAAATGATCAAACAACAGTGGTGGAAAATAACTAATTACATTCACTGTACTTAAGTAGAATTTAGTAGGGATGTAACAGAACATCAAATATTGTGACACTGCAATAAAAATGCCTCAGTACAGTCAGAGGCACTGTAAATTAAAATGAAAAGAAAATTATATGTACAAAAATGCTGTTCATGTCAGAGTTATTTTTTTCACTGAAGACTAGTCTTTGCTTTTCTTTGTTTTTTAATATTGTGATAAATATTATATTGTGGACTAATATGCTACTTTATACTTTGACGCCACTTTATTTTAGAGGGAAATATTACACTTTCTACTCCACAATATTTATTTAACACCTGTAGTTACTTGTTACTTTTAGAATAAAGATATGACACAATAGATAATATAACATTTTTTAAAAAACACAACACAATGTCATTACAAAAAAAACAACTGTGTAGTTTGGGTCACAATTCATATGTCTATGAGGTGCTGACACCTTCACCAAATACTGATTTTTCCTTCTTAACCTTTCACATGCTGTCATTTCAAGAAATATTTAAATCATTCATTTCTCACCAAAATCAAAGACAGCGAAAAAGAAAGAGGAAAAAGTCTAAAAACTGAGCTCAGATTTGTGTATCAGAACTTCTTTTCTCACCCATTAATCATCTCACGACCCCTCAGATTCATCTGCTGTCCGTGTATATAAACCGTAGAGAAAGTAGTGCAAAGTAGCTCCACCTCCAGCAGAAACAGCATTAACACGCTGCTTAACACTGATGCTTCAGTATATCAAATCATAAAATATATATTAATATATCAGTCAGAGGGGTCAAATCAATACTTTTACTTTGGCATTTTGATTACATTTGCTGCTAATACTGATGTACTTTTGCTCAAGTATGATTTTTCACATGTAATGTGAGTATTTTACAGTACACTGCTGTATTATTACTGTTACTTTACATAAAGGATCTGAATACTTCTTCCACCAGTGTCAAACAATGACATGTTGAGAGCTCAAAAACCTCAAATGACTAAGCCAGACATTATCAGAAACACCGATAATTCACGAGGAAATTCAAAAGGCAGAAAAAAAAAAAAAGCTGTATAGAAATCATTCACAACGCCCAAGGCGTGGTATTACGGGCACATTGAAGAGTAAACAAAGTTGGCTGTTTTCTTTTCCGCTCTAACTGATGACACATGCAGTGAAATGTGTTTGCGGTGTGTGTGTGTGTGTGTGTGTGTGTGTCTGGGTTTACAACCGAGGGTGTTGGAACAAAGAGAGTTGAGTCAACAGTAATGGATGAACAGATACATTTCTGGGAAGTCTTTCTTCACTGTCTTCTTCATAAAAAACTAAGAAGACAAAATCAGACTGCAGACCTGCTCGATGACAAGTTACCGCTTGGAGATAAAGAAATTGTGACACTGCAATAAAAATTGGACTGTTAACAAGTGTGTTAATATTCAAATATTGTTGCTATTATACCTGTCTTGCCTTACAAACGCGTTACTCAGAGCGAGGCTGTGTGCAGAAAATTAATCATGCAATCAGCAGACAGGCCGTGGTGGAATCTACGTACGTTTGCACTAGTACTGTACTTAAGTGCAAGTATTTTCTTTTCATTACATGTTGTACTTCAACTTCCACCACCTCTTACAGGGAAATCTGGAGGGATTGTAGCTATGTGAAGATACATCGAATATCAAAATTTTGCAATAAAAAAAAGTGTCTCGATATCAGACTGTGACGTCATCTACTATACCATCTACCTTACATGCTTTTATATTTACGTTTAATTGTTGTTTATTGGTTTTATTGTTTGTATTGTTTTTCTTTTGCAATCATTTAAACGTTCATCACCAAAGAAAATTTCTGCCAATTTTTTGCACATACTTAGACCATGTCTGGCTACTTTTATTTTATTTTATTAAAGAAGGAAAGCAGAAGCACTTTAAGTTAAAAGGGAAAGCAAATTGTCTATCAACAAAAATATATTTATTATTAAATAAAGGACAGTTTAAATTTTGGACAGTTATAATTTTTGTCTGTTTTTTAACAAACAATTTTTTTGGTATTGGTCATTTCATCCTTAGTTGACTGACTGAAAATTATTTTGATCATCTTTAAAGTTTTTCATGTAAAAAGATTTCACAATTCCAGTTTTACAAATTTAAAGATTTGCTAATAATAATAATTGAAATAAAACAACCATGGCAAAGATGTCACTTTGGGTTCTTGATAACTGTGACAACATTTCTCAGAATTTTTACAAACCACATAATCAAACAACGGGGAAAATAATCAGCAGGTTAATCCATAATGAAAATGATCATTAGTTGCAATCCTGTACGTAATAGTTTCTGATGAGCTCGACCTCAACCAACTACAACGGTAAAATCTTGCCTTCACATTAATGCATGAATCATTATGATGTAATGTTACCTGATGATATGTAATAGTCATACTTCTACTTAAGTAATACTTTCGATGCAGGACATTTACTTGTAACAGTGAGTGTTTTTGCAGTGTAGAATTAGTATTTTTATTGAAGTAAAGGATTTGAATATTTCCTCCACTACTGAAGACAGGTAGCAGACAGCCACTTTGTCTGTAAGTGTGTTTGTACTTGCATTTTCACAAGTGTTGCCCTCGGAAGTGTGTTTGCACTGTTTGAATACATCTTTTGGTAACAGGAAAGTTACATGGTATCAGGGCTGCACAACAAGTAAAAAAAAAAAAGTCAAATTGCGATTATTTTGACAGATATTGTGATTGCGATATGACTCACAATGAGTGGGAATGATCGCTATTCGCATCACATTTTTCATTTTCACTGAAAACATCTATCAAAACCGTGACGATGTGACATTTGCTGGGGTCTTTACCAAACAAACATGTTTTCTCACATCTGGAGAACAAGACTTGCGGTCTACGGCATCTCTGCAGCGCTACACATTTTACCTGCTTCTGCGATGTGGATTTTGCACTCAGCCATATTGCGACTTCGATAATTTTTTTTTGATTAATTGTGCAGCCCTACATGACATGGGATAATTATGACTCAATTAAGGTCATGCCTAACTTAAAGTGAAGGAGTCACATGACAATTTAAGCAATGATGGCAATCTGCAACATTGCATGAAAGGGGTAAATGGACACAGCCTCCTAATAGTCACGTCAACAGCTTCATTACATTATTCCTCCAATTAAAATAGGGGCAATAATAATGCAATCATGCACTTGAAAACATAGTCAATGATCATCTTGACACAGGCAACCGAAATCACAATGCTGTCTGACAGCACATGCCTGAATATGCTGGCTTAATAACTTTACAATGAAAGCAAAAGATGAGAAGAAACCTGTATATAGAGAAAGTCAGAGAACAAGCAGGCTGAGAATCTGTGTCGTGAGCTGTGCTCCACGTTTAGGAATGCTGCTGTCATGGTTGTATTTTAAAAAGGCCACTGGAGCTGGCATGCCTTTGAGAGGCCTAATGCTGGGCTAAAATAACCTATTGTGAACTGTCACTGCCATGTTTACACAGCAACCACTCCTCTATTTCAGAGCTCTCCCCCTCCTCCTCCTCCTCCTCCTCCTCCTCATCCTCCTCCTCCTCCTCTGGAATTTATCTTCTTTTGATCTTCCATTCAAAGGTACTGGACGGTTGATAGACATGCAAGTGGAAGAGCTGCTCTAGGCTAAAGTGATAAACTGGAAGCTGATGACAGACACAAGGCGTCTGAAGCGCCGAGAAACGAGGGAAACAGCATGTTGTCTGGGTGTAAAATAAAAACATGCTCTGGCCAGATAATGATAAGTACAGTAGGTTACCCTGAGAATGATTGTGTACACAAGTCAACTGCAAAGAAACATATTTTTATATTGTACAACTTAAAACAAAACAGAGTTTAAAATGAACTTTTTTCATCAGTGTCCCAAATTCTGTGTCCCAGACTTATTAAACCACTGTTCCAAATTTAATTTCACTCACTTACTCTCTGACCAGAAAACAAGCCCATTTAAAAAGGTACGAGGCAACTTGTCGACATAAATCCCTTTAAAATATATTCTTTCTAATACTGACAGTAGTTTGTGGGCTCTGTTTTTGCTTTCTTTTTCATTTATTGTTGTTTGTTCTCAGCTGTATCACTACCGTGTTTCAACCATGAATATATTTTCTTGATGTTTGTCTGTCATCTGATACTGAAACTGCCTTCCTGCTCACAGTGAACATGATTGCTTTGTTGCTGACTTCTTCTGTGAGGTTTTACAGCAGTTGACAATTTCCAGCAATTAATCATTCCATTGAAAATACAAATATTAAATATAAAATTAACTGAACCTACTTTTTTTTTTTTTTTTACTGAATTTATAGTATAGACCTAATTATTTTAGGAATCAAGCATGACTGATATCTTTTAAATGAACATTTTATAAAAGTCTCAAATACCCCCTGCAGTAGTCCAAAGCACCCCTTGGGGGTATTAGTTCCACCATTTGAGAAAAACTGTTCTACATAATATAGTTTAATAAGTGCTTCAGTAACTCGCATCACTTCATTGACTCACTCTGATCTGCCGTTAAGTTCTGAGTTCCCTGAACTTTTATCTGAATGTAAAATTGAACCCTCAGTCAGTTTTCATTAGTCTGGCTGAGCTACTATTTCTTGTTTATTTTGTTTACAAATATGCAACTTTACATACACATTTCAAACGTATCTCATAGTACAGGGGTTCCTAAATATTTAACATCAAGGATCCCCACTATTGATGTGCATTAGACCACAGACTCCCAATTTTGTGTGAAGGAATCCACACTACACAATATATATTTTTTCATTTTTAGGTTAGAAGATAATAGGCTGAGTCTGCTGAGGCTTTTAAGAAGCACTATAAGACTTGCTTTTATTCTCACTATACAGTACATGTCCTCGTGAATATGCAAAAATCCTTATATGTCTGTCTTTTGTGAAGCACTTTGGCGCAAAACCGGCTTGCTTTTTTAAGTGCTATATAAGTAACATAAAATTGAGACATCATCGTCAATCAGTGATCAAACTAGGATCTCTACAAATTAAAGTCAATAAAAATAGCCCATCTTATTTCTTCTCTTGTTGCTGCAACTTCCTAAAAAACTTCAAGTTATATTCCTCCCTTTGCTGCCACATTACGCTCTCACTGAAGTTTATTTATAAAATAAGAGTTAAAAAATACCAGCAAAAAGCAGCATATGTGATATGTTGTGCATTTGTACGTAAATAAGATTTGTGTAGGTTACATAATCTTGTTTGTAATCATATACAAATATAATAACTCTATTATGATCACTAACTGAGGTTGTTTGGGAGGCTGGCTTGTTCTATTAACTTGACTGCAGAGATAGACGCCTACATCTACACAATATACATACATTCACTGTTTGTGGGTCCAGATACACACACACACACACACACACACACGCACGCACACACACATACACACACACACACCATGGCGGGAGTAAACCCTCCAGGTGCTTTTGATTAGAAAACACCCTCCAGCACATGACAAAGGTTTTTATCAGCAACAAAGCCGGTGCAATTTGGTATCCTTGTCATTTGCAGTCCTCTTTTATATTCCCCATTTCAAATGTGTTCAAAGTTCACACCCTCGTCCCCGCGTTAACGCAACTTCCTCAATAAACAACAGGCGTTTTTATCTGCATCTACTTTCACACCGTATTAGTGAATAGAGGCAGGAGCGTCTCTTATGTCCCTAGGCTATCACGCTGTGATAAGGGAACTGCTAAGTACTGGATGTCTTTATGTGCAGTCTGCACATGTGGATTATTTACAGGCTTTGGGGTTTCCTGCTGCTAAAGCCAGCTCTGGGTGTCTTACAAATCCCAGCTCAGAGCATTGCCACACAGTCAAGTCTGCTCTCTGCTCAATCCCTCACTGCACCTCTTCCCCACTATGACAAAAAAAACCGACATATTTCAGATATGTCCCTCTCTCTTTTTTCCCCTCATTTTATGCAACTTTACTGCCCCATACAACACCATAAAAAACATGCAGGAACTTAGTGGAATCAGCTGATATTTTCTCATTAACTTAACCTCAATATAGAATTTATTCAAGCAAATTAAACATGAAATTACTAGTAATTATTTTCAGAAGTTATAAACATGAGATGTTCTGACTTGAAATCTTTTGAAATGACTCCATTGTAAAAGGAGATCAAATTTGTTTGTAATGCTCATCATTGTGACCAAAGAGATGTTGTTTAAACTTAATATCTTAAGCTTATTAAACATGTTTTCTCAAGAACAACTGAATTAAAGGAGAAATCTGTAGTATATTTACTGTAATTTATCATAAAATGTCCATGATATATCTTCAGAGATCACGGACACGACAACACTACAACTGAAGTGTCCACCTTAAAAAAATACTATGGGGTGGAATAACTGTGTTAAGTTTGCCACAGTATGGGGGGGCAACTCACTACAACCATAGATTGTATATTAAATATGGATTCAACTTATTTAATATACCATCTATAGCGCCAACTTTCTATTCAGACCATAGCATTCATTCCTGGACATTCAACATGCTACATATCGCTCCTTTAAAATCAAGTTTATTTGACTAGAAATGTTTATTTTTTGTTTATACAACATTTCCTCAACTTGTTTTTTAAGAGACAAGACAAATAGCAATTTTTTTTTACAGTGTAACGATCGAAAACAGTACCAAAAGGCCAAAATGTACCAGTGTGAGATCTGAGAGAATCATCCCAAGTGTGACGGACACACACCACTCACATCACTTTCTCTAAATGACAGACAAATAGAAAGGGAATGTGATAGAAGGTCCAGAGAAAATAGAGATGATGTGGGTAAATGTTCAGGGGGGAATCATTCCGGGTGTCTCCATCGGGAGTCAGACGGTGAGAAGCAGGCCAGCGTTGTTTGTTCAGGCCCATCAACAGAGAGACCTCTGTAGTTCTATAAACGTCCGGCTCCTCTCGCCACAGCTGGCGGAGACCTTGGACGTGAAATGGTTTCAAGCAGATTGCTCCTAATTGCTAGAAGATGTGCGAGCAGGTGTAACCGGATCCCTGCGGCCACTCAGAGAAAAGGAGAAGGAACGAGATGTGCATCTGTTTGTGTGTCTCTGCACTGTGTGTGTGTGTGCGTGCGCTTCAGCGTATTTACTCAGCGGCCACGTTTCGCCAGGCTTTAATAGTCAGGAGAGTGTGGCTCAGAGACAGCCAGCAACAACACGACTAATAGGTTAGCTCTTAATGTAGTCCGGCCCAGAAGACACCGGGCCCTCTGGTCTCACTCCGCGGCCTCAGCGGGGCTCCGACACCAGCGGCCTAAATGTCAAGGTTATCTGCTTGACTTTCTGACTGATCGCACGTCTCAACTCACCTGACATTTATCACTGCTGCTGTTTTCTTTTCAAAGGCAAGGCCCTCTGCTTCTCAGTGGTACCGAACCAAGCCAAGAGGCCAGGTTCCTCTCTCAGCAGCTCCTCCACATTAGTTGCTAATATGTTAAGCTAATGCTACGTCCTTCCAAAGACAGCCCAGAAGGCAAAAGATCACACTTGAATTTAGAGTACACTAATAAAACATAACAAGCCATAGATTATATCAAATTAGACAAAAACTTAAGTGTATTATTTTTCACTGTTGGACCCTTATTAGGATTTATTAGAGGGTAATTAGGGACACATTACAAGAGACCTGTGCTAAGTCTGTCTGTGGAGTAACCCAAAGACAAAATATTCCTCTACCTCCATAATTTTGGCCTTTACTTGGTAGATCTGGTTCACACGTGGTTTTTAAGTGGAGAAGTAGCAGATATGTGAATTTAACTTTACTTTACAGAACACTTCTGTTGTAATGTGTCCCAAATTAGCCTCTAGTAAAGTCTAATAAGGATCTAACAGTGGGAAATAAAACACTTTAGTTTGCAGTACAATTCTGTTATCGTGTGCCCAATATTATACTCTTAAGAAAGTTTAATAAGGGTCTAATAAAGGGTCTGGTTTGGTCTAATAAAGAAGATATTATTTCTAGTTCATTGTTACATCTTATTAGTGAATTGTAAAATAAAGTGCGACCAGACAAAGTTATTCAATCATTATCATGTGTGATTTTGTATTCAGTGGCAATAAAATTGGATAAGCTGGTGTGAGGCTGGTTCTACAGTATAGTCACAATAAGACAGATATGGTGTTGACTGTGCAAACATATAGTGATGGAATTCACTTGGAATACTTGTCATTTTAATTGAAATGCATATACTTTTTTATTTTTTAGCCGGGGTTGATTTTTAAACATGTAAGCGGATAAGCAGTGAGGATCATGTCTATTTATATTAATTGCATTTTTTTTCCCCTTTCTCTTTTTCCTCAGTAATACGGACGTTTATCTGCAATGCAAAGCAGGGAAAGTCTGGTTTCCCAGTAAGTATATAATTAATGCCATTTCCAAAAAGCCACTCCACATGGAAAACAGGCCCTGATGCTCAAACCTTGCGCATTACAGGGCCCTCGCAACAACACTCTCCAGTCTGTGTTTAGATTTCCAAACTAATTCATGTAGAATACATAAATAAATCAACGTTTTATACCCACTTCAAACCATTAGATTCCCTTCCTTCGCTGCACTTTTCAACTAATCTATTAATATTTATGACAACACTAAACATTTCAAATATCCACGTTTAAACAATAAGGGAGTGCGTGCACTTACATAAGACAAAATCTGACTTCAATAAAAACCCCATTTTGTTTGTCCAACACGCCACCCCCCCGTAACCCCCCTCTCTCACCCCATAACAGGTAATGCAGCGGCCTGACAAATGTTTTTTTGGAGAAAAAAAATGACTGTAAGAAAAACAAGACGAAAGCAAAGTTATTAACTGTGAGTGGAGATAGAAGAGAGGGGGCTGTGAAGCAGGACTGATGATGGAGGGAGTGGAGTGAAAAGAGAGAAGAGGGGAGGGGGGGTGCAGACACATGGAGGAAGAGAATACACTGTAAAAAGTGTATTTCAGTAGAAGCTGAAGTAATGTTTTGTTTTGAGTCTCATTCAGCTTTCTGGTTTAGCGATGGCAGTCTATTTTTGTGGATTATAACGACTTGAAATTGGAGCCTGTTCCCTTAGCCTGCTATTCTTATCTCAGTAAAAGCGAGTCAGTTAGGTTTCTCTCGTGTTGTGTGTCTGACGTCATGACATCCGCCTCTTTTCTAGATTTTTCCTCTGCAGTTGAGCCGCCCTTTTCTCTTGGTGACTCATAAAGAAGGTCTAATGCAAGATAAAATTGTATTTTGTGGTCAAATAATCAAGAGCGTTTCCAGACTTTTTTTTAATAGCATGGCCCAAAGTGCTACACTGACTTACACAGGGGTGGCAGGAAGTACGCACATATGTGTACCCACCAGTTCTCATATCTACTTTAATTACAGTATCTTTCAATATCTTATATTCCTCTTTTTGTTTTTTGTTTAAAAGACAAATAGTCCTGGCAATCACAGCACAGAGTCCTTTAAAAGAAATAGTATTTCTATCGTATCTCTATCTTCAGCCTGTCTGACTCCTAAATTCATCCTACACACTCCATTATGAAACATACCTGCCTACCTACATTTTGATGATTTATTAATTAAGAGAAAAAAGCTAAATAAAACATGGGCTACATACAAAAGAAAACAATGCACATTTAGAAAGACTCATCAAAAAGTTGGTTCAAACTAAGGTCCCGTCTCACACGGGGCAGTTAAAAGTCATACTGGGGTGGCACTTGGGGAAGCTATGAGATGTCAGGTGCGGGCAGTGCCCCAAATGCCCCTCCCTCCTCAAACACCCCTGCAAATTATGCATTATGTTATATATAAAATGGTCCACCAGAATTGGTTCAGTTGTGTTGTTCAAGTTTCAGTAAACTCCCTGAACAAAACCAGTTATTGTTAAGTCGTGCTAACATTAGCAGTTTTATTCATTATATTTAACTAACTGAATTAACACACTTGGGAAGATATAACTACTTTTCTGAAAGCATACGTATTTTACCTCTGGTTAAAGCAAATAATTGATTTGTGAAACTGGAATCTTTGAAGTTGACCTGCCTTAAATTTAGGTTGCATCAATGCAACTGTTGAAAAGCTTTCAGATTAACTAAGTTTTAAGCCAGTCCAAAAATTCAGTGTAAACGTGTGAAACAGAAAAGTAAAAAGGAGACGGAAAAAGAGGGCAAACTGTAGCAGAGGGGAGGTGGGAGGTTGCAGGAGGTGCAGAGGGGAGGGTAAACAGCGCCCCAACCAGGCGGTGCGGGCGCTCGGAGCCTGGTACAGAGGGGTCAACCCCCTCCTCCGCCCCCCCACCCCACCCCTCCACCAACCCGGCGAGGTCAGCTCAGCTATGCGGGCCTGACAGCTTCCGTTTGCTGTGTGCTCGGCGTTTGTTTGGATTCCCCCAGCCTTGCTTAGCCAGCAGCTTAACAACAGATGGCTAAAGAAGGCCTCTATTCAGAGTGGTCTGGATCAGAAAATCACACCAAGGAGAGTACACAGGCTGCAGACAAAACACACAGACACAACGCGAGCACACACATGCAAATGACATGGATTGTCAGAGTTGCACATGCTGCAAATGGGAGCAGAGCAAATAAGCCTTTGCTTGCTGCAAACACTTATTTCATTTGCACGCCAAAAAAAAAGCATGCAAAACACACAGTGACACACACGCAACAACATGCAAGCGAGCACAAGCACACGCATGGCGTTGTCTGATTATACCAAACAACTTCCTCTGACGATTCAATAACTGAAGCAGATCTGAGTGAAAGCATTTCCGTCCCCCACCATTATTAAACGAATACTGTGTTTATTACAGCTTTAGTGCGGTGTAAACTCATAAACACCCTCCCAGAGTACAAGAGGAGCTGTCAACTAAATATTGTTTCTCTCATGAGTCGCTCTTCCACCTCAATTACGCCTTTCAACTTCGCAGGCTCAGTATGATAAAGTGGCAGTAAAAATCATTCACATTAATACTCCATTGTGCATCTGCTGCTAAAGGTAATTAAAGAAGTAAATGACTCATAAGAATAGACATATTAGCCGCAAAATGAAAGGCAACTGGGCTGCCTCATGAAAATATGTACCATTAAGATACTGCATTTTCATATTGGGGTAATCAGCTCCACTAGCCTGATGCTGATTTAATCCACTCCAGTGGAAAGTCTATCAGCGCACAGCCGCGTGTCACTGTCTCTCTTATGTCTACCCGCCAAGAGCCAGGCATTCTGCTTTAGCACTGCACTGTGAATGGCTCCACTAAAGGAGGGAGGTCACATGCAGGCAAATCAGTCGGGGAAGCAGTCAATGCTTAGGTGTCATTTAGAGGCAGATGGAGAGAAAGAGGGGGAAAAAAAATAAGTATGAGAGTGAGAAGAGGATAAAATGAGCTGAAAAAGAACAAGAAGGCAAAAGCACAAACGATCTGGGAACAATGCAGCGGGCAGATCTCAGCAGCCCCCCCCTCTCCCCCTGACCTTAGCTTTTTGTTCTGAGCATATGATGCCTCAGGATGCCCACCACTGAATGCGGCGATAAAATCCGTCAAGTTGATAAAGTGGGAGGAAAAGAGCAGAGGCATGCCAACTGTGCCGGGTGCTTAGATGGACTGTTAGAAAACACGCGCTCCTCCCGATTGCATCTTCGTTGGAAGTGTTGCATCACTTTGTAGCGGGGAGTGTTGTGCTTGGGAAAATGGGCGCTTCCAAAAGCCCAGCGTGAGACCTAGAATACTGTGAGCAGATTTTATCATGCGTGAATGATATTGTTTAGAATGGGAAGATCTGTCTGCCCTGGTCTCATAGACGGAGGACTCAACATTATTGATACACTCGAGACATCCGGGATACGACCTGTAAAACCCCTAATCTTCCAATTTAGTTGTGGTGAATATAGATGAATGCAGGCTACACACAACTATAGAATAGTGCTTTTCTGAGGAGGGGAAGAGTGATCACACAGTCACGGAGCATCAGAGCACTTGGGGGCCTGGACTGATGGCCCGTGTTGTCAGCTGACCACTCTCCGGCCTCCGCACCGCAGGGCGTGTTGATTAACTCAGTGTGGATGCAAAAGTATCTCATCTAGATGAATAATCTCACTAATCAGGAAAACAGACAACAAGCGTGACGCTGCCCAAAGCAAGTTTTGACAGAGATGGATTAAAAATGACATCTGCCTAAAGAGCAGACGAGTATCTTCTCAGAGTATCCTGTTGAATTTCAGAATTGATTTAAAGTTATTGTTGATTACCCAGAAAGCCCAGAGAGGCCTCAAGTTATTTATCAGATCTTATATTTACTTAATTCCTTTCTGCTCACTAGTTAGGTGATAGAGCCTGTGCAGTCAAGGCTCCTAGACTAAGGGATGACCTGCTTGAGGAGATCAGGACTGCATCTTTTACATCACTTTTAAAAATCCACTTTGCAAAATGTATTTTCATGTTTATGACACTGTAGTTTGTTTTACTCTCTTTCAGCCACACATTTGAAGTTAGAATGCATCTTGGATGATCTGATCACAAGCGGACAGCTTTGCTGTTCACACCTGGCGCTACACTGCCTCTCAAGTTACCACTTGTAATCAGATCTCACTTCCACGCTCTATATGCAAATAAACCTATCGCTACATCAGCAAACAGACAAATTTTTACACAAAAAAGACAACTTCATGTATAACATCTGTTGAATTTACAATCACATTTCTCCTAACTCAACTCACAAAATTATGCAATTCTTCAAGGAAGTCTGGGGACTTTCTCCACAGGAAACAAAGAAGTGGCAGAATGTTAAAAAAACTGTCAGTAAATTTAGTGTATAAGGTGAAATCAGTTGAACACTGTGCATAAACACCACTGCTAAATAGTGGCAGGTAGGACACACTTCAGATAGGAACAGCTATCAGTGACAGTGACGCCACAACTGATGGTGTTCTTTATAAGGAAAGAAGTGACTTAATATATTTGCATTTGCATTTTATGTCAAATTTCTCCTCACTCAGCAAGTCTTAAAATTGTAGAATTTTTCAAGGGAGTATGGGGATATTGCAGTTACTAGTCCAGTGGTGAAATCAGTTGAAACAGACGGTGTGTTCACGAACTCTGCTGCTTATGTTGGTCGGTAAAAGAGCCGAAACATGTCACTTGCATTATAGTCAACAAAATGGTGTAGGCTTACTAACAGCGTGTCAGTTGAGTAGGCAGTCCTTCAATGTGGTCCAGGACACATTATGTACACACTGCTGAAAGTATGCGGTCACATTCAACCCAGACCACCTCCGAATGTTGTTAGAATGATTGGATCTCAATGTGTCTTCTCAAATCAATCAAACAGATCAACCAGGACACAGGGTGTAAACAGACTTTTTGTATTTTATGTTTAGTTTTTATGGCTCTTACTTCATTTCATTATTTATTCACTTTGTAACTGTGTTTTGAAAAGAATTATATAAATAAAACTTTATCATTATCATTACGTATTTCATTAAAAAGCAAACCTAAAATCTCACTTTTGTTTTCTGTATCTTGCATTTAACAACCGTACTGTAGCCTTTATGGTGGCTTTTTCTGCGGTTTTCGACTGTACATCTTTTCCCACTGATGCTCACTGCCTTGAACTGTCCTGACCTGAGACCTAACACATCATGAGCTGCAGAGGGAGAATTCCCAGTGTGTGTGTGTGTGTGTGTGTGTGTGTGTGTGTGTGTGTGTGTGTGTGTGTGTGTGTGGCGAGAGTTCCTCCGAAGGAGAGGATTTTCTATAAATCACAGGCCAGTCCAATTGGCTATGGATTGAGTTGCAGCGGGGAGAGACAGCTCCCTGGGAATAGCTGTGTCTCTGTTGAAGTCATTCCAAGATGGGTAATATGATCCTATGCCGCCAGGAATAAAGAAAGGGAAGAGAAAAGGAGGAAAAAAAATCTGATTGCTCTGGCCATAAAGAGGAGTAATCTCCAGCAGGGTCAGACACATTGCCCGTCACACTGGACTGTAATGTATTACAGTCTCACAGGCAGATGATGTGACACATGGTGGGCCTCAAGAAGTGATTTTTTGGATATTTTTTCATCTTTTATTGACATAGAAGGAAGATGTGGAAGGTGTATGGGAAAACAAAGAATTGCCACTTCTGGTGCCAAGGAAGATGAGAACCCTCACTCTATTTGGTAACAGAGAACCTTCCACTGTAAGGTGCGTAAAGGTGCTTCTTCCAATGATCCTGTGGTATCTTCCCCGTGAAGGAGGGGACATTCTGAGAACCTTGCCTAAAATTCCCTCTAAGTTCTTTCCCAAACATTTACAGAACACTCAGAAAACAACTTCTTGTGGTTAAGAAAGTGCAGCAGTTCAAAGTTCCCTTTATGAGTTTAGAGGTATGTTCTATTTTGGTTGTTCTATGGTCACATTGCAACATTAAAAAGAGGACATTTGGGATCTTAAGAGAGCATTCCCATATGATTCCCTTTTCGTCACATGAGAACATTTCATAAATGTTCTGAAAATGTTATGGGAATGTGCTGGAAGAACCTATATATGACATCAAAAGGTTCCTCAAATCCTAACCCTGAAGGTTCTTCAAACGTTAAGGGAGCTTAGCGTAGAGGCCTAGAAAAAACGTGTTATAGTAATGGTCTCCAAAACGTTTTGCAGAATGTCCTCATCCATTATGACCTGGGAATGTTTCAAGATGAGCAGGAACGTTCTCAGAATGTTCTGGTCTAAACGTCTAAAGATGTCATACAAGAAAACTTTCTGGCTGGAGTTCCTTTGGTAACAAGTAAACTTGGTGTAAAGCAATGATGTTAACTGAAGATTCCCACAGTAAGAAACTGTATGTTTAATCTGTTAGATCCATTAGGGCATCCTGTCAACATCCAATACATCCAATATATATTCTGAGCAGTTAATGTAGCCAGAAAATGCCTGAGAAGTTATTTTAAGACAATTAACAATAAATGGCACAACAGGTTAGTATTTTGGAGTGACAGCCTGTACATAGGACTAAAAGTGGCAACTAGTTTACCACCCACCCCAAAAATAACACACCTAAAGCTGAAGCCAATTCACATTTAACTTTAAAAAAAAAATCCACTATTGCTGAAAAAATGCTAACAACTATGTTGTAATCTGCACTAAATCTTTGTCATGTTTCTCTCTGGCCTGGCATCGTCGGAATCTCTCAGTTCATTTTTCGATTTCCATGGCGCATTATCAATGGGTGCAGACCAAAATGCCTCTGCCAGTTGGAGCGACCTACTAACACTCAGAGCAATGAAACGTGTGACGTAGCGCTGAGCTACACAAATTGGAGTAATGCTTGGTCTGTTTTCAAGCAGCAAAAAAAATGGCCTGGTTAGAAACAATCTCACAGCTGAACATTAGACTAAAATATGTTTCTGAAAACATCTGATTCGAGAAATAGGCAGTGTGATAACAGAATCATGATTCATATTTGATCAGCACTGCCTAGTATTAAAGTTTGATCTCAGTTTTGTGAGTCTGGTGCATTGCCTTCAAAACATGTGACTTTTCAAATCTGGACTGGTGACACTTCTCTGTCAGTCCCTGTATCAAACCCAGCCCATCAAATAAATGGTCGTGATTGGACCCAAGACAGGTGGAAGTCACATGGTCAGATGTACCTGCCAGGACAAAGTGTTGCTCAAAGTAAACTAGCAGATTTGTGAGCCTGACAATCACATATCAATGGTGAAGCTCTGTTGGGAGAAGGCAACACCACAAACACCATAAAGAACAAAATGAATGACAAATTCATGTTTTGGGTTTCCTGTAACTTTAAGACAACAACTGATCTCCAGTTGTTTTAAGCAGTTTATCTACCTTTAAAGATGAAAACTTAGGCCATTAGAAGTGCTTGTAATCTTCTGGGACTGGAAGATTATATTGGCCAAGCACATTCACAGTTCACATTTCTGACTTACAAATCCTCTTTCATTTGAGCCTTTTTTCTGGAGTGTTTATGGACTAACAAGTCATGAAAAAAGTCCTTTGAGCGTAAGCACTTCTCCAAACCACCTCAAAGCTTAATTAACATGCGGAGTGCGGCGTGGTGACAGAATTGGCCGCCCTCAATCTGCCTGAGCCACCTTCAGCTTTAGGCGCTGAGACCTACAGGCTGCAGGCTTCAATAAATGTCGCCGGGGAAGATGATCACAACTCAAATTAAGTTATGCACTAAGCTTGAAGGGCTTACATAAACATGTGATGGAAACATTAACAATATGTAACAAACTGAGGGAACAGGCAGGGGAGGAAAAGAAAAAAACAGGTCCTGATGCAACTTGAAAACCATTTAAAATAATGCAATTGGCTGAATAATTTGTCCAGATGTTGAATTTTCATTGATGACTGAACATTGCATACATACTATAAATCACCACCCCCCCATGTTTTTCAGGCAGAGGTGCTTAGCAGTGGCTGGTGCGAATAAGAGGTAAAAGTAAAATGCAGGTGGCAGAAGTAGCCCAAACAACAAGCACTGCAGGAACCAAGGGCATGTGGGCTATAGAGCTGTTGGGGGGGTGGGCGGGGGGATGACAGACTGCTGTTCAACTCCATTAGCTGCTATGTGAGAGGGGTGCATCTAGCAGCACACGACCTGTGAAGAATCTTAGATCTCACTCTATCTTGGAATGGGGATTGCCGCATTAATTCTAGGAAACTGTAATCTCTCAAGCAAATCAAATTACTCTCATTAAGCGCAAGAAGAAAACTGCCTCTGTAATAAGTATGTATAAAAAGTATTTATTACCAATAATCACCTCTTTAATATGAGCTAGCGTACAACGGCTTTTATTTTTGCTGATTAAGTTTAAAAATGGGGAAACAAGGAAGGGCACATGCTCACGGACGCATACGCATGGCATGCCCACACACACACACTTTCGAACACACAAGCGAATACACACCTCATGGAGTTTATGAGAGCGGTTGATACAGTGATTAAAGGGGAGGGTAGAGGGATACAGTGCTTGAGGGCCTTGGAGAGGACGTGCCTCACCTAGTCATAAAAACACACCTCTGTCTTTAAGCCAGCACCAGAATCGCTCTCAGTGGGTTCACTCGGAGGTGAATTGCTAAAGAATTTACATGCAAAGTAGCACATGTCATCACCCCAGACAGTGCGCTTGCACACGTAGCGTTGCACTGTAACTTGGCACACACTCACTGACCGCCACATATTTGCAACGGTTTGTGAGGTTGACGGCCCTGACCCAGCCGGGGCGGGTGCTCTCTGAACAATATCTGGAATACACACAGCTGCTGCAGACTTTTTCGCTCCACTTTTTCATTTGCATAGTTTGTGTAGCTACATGCCTAACTTTTCCATCAAACAGACAGCTTGTTAATGCTATGCAAGTATGAGTTTTAAAAACAGGGTTAAGTGGGTTACTTTAAAAATGTACTCCCATCACATTACTAATTATTTGGATAAATAACCTAATCCAAGTGTCACAATACTACAGTAATGTAACTTGCTTACTTTCCGTTATATTGGATTTCCTCGAAACTGTTGAGCCTAATAGGATGTTTTATGTTTGTTGTTAGATTTATGATTGGTTTAAATATAATAGTAATCATGCACAATGCTATTCACACTTAACACTCAAACATCAAGTAAACTGACATCATCACCATCATCATCATCAGCATCATCACCTACAGTTTCAAGATATTTTTAAGTAGCAGTAGTTGTAGTAGTTTTGACAGGTTAGCTAGCTAACTGGATCTGCATGTGGCTAATGTTAGCAGTTGGCCTGTGTAGCTAACGTTAGCAGTTGGTTGGTGTAACAAACTGTGTTAGCACTTGGTCTTACATGTAAATGTTTCTTAAAATTAGATGTTGAGTTCTTAGGCAGAATTTTCACAGCTGAAGGTAGAAGTGTCACTGTACTGAGATGTTGTCCCTGTTTCATGATTTAAAGACAAAATAATGGAGAAATTTTTCTCCCATTGAAGCATGTTTTCACAAGAGGGCATGATAATGAATTGACTGCAAGATTAGCTGGTTTCACAGAGACAAGAGTGGTGTTCTCTGAAGTGTTCTGATGTGTGTACTGCACATAGTAGTACTGTATTTTAGAATGTGTGCCTAATGCTAATAATCCCCATTTTTACCAAATGTATCTATAATTTGATTATGTCCTTTTTCTGTAACTGTTATAGATTGCAGATACCCTTTTATGACTTCTAATAATATAATTCTGTTACATGTAATCCATTACACCCCAAGCCTGATTAGAGAGTAAATAAAGCAAAATAACATTGTGGGCACGATGACTCTGGTGTGAGGTGAAGTCTTTGCTCTTCTTCCAGGATATGACATCATTCCACAAAGCTGCCAACTATAATTGCCCTGCTGGTAAATGGAAGAGACACAGATTTCCTCCAATCCTAGTTTCTCATATTTGATTCTTTGTTCACATAACCAATTAATTACATTAAAAAAAAGTTAACAAAAACACATCAAAAACGGCCCGTGATAAAAAACGATTTGTCTCGACAAAATCAATTAGGACTGAGGGTCAGTGGGTCATTCATTTACTGGTTCAGCATAATTACCTGTTTTTCTTCCCCTCATTTACTTCTTTATTCATCTGGGACAACGATGTCCCCGCAAACCAAAAGAACACACTTTTTTTGTGATTATTCAAATTAAACATCGATTCCTGAGAGAAAATGTCTGTCAAGCGACAATGCGGCGAAAGCTAATATGCTCCAAAAACAAACTCCCCTGCAGCCAAATGAGGGAATTCTATTAGTTGTCAGCCTACATATTGTAAATTTCAATCAGGTAATAAATAAATATATAAATAATACTGAATCAAATTAGAAATCACTATTTGATCTGGTGAAATATGATGAAAATAAGCTCAAAGTGCCTGCACCTATGTCTCCGTCGGATATGAGTGCTTGGCAAGAGGACAGGTTACAGCAGTGCTGTTGCCCCGTGGCTACAAATCACTGCTGGTGCTTCTTTGACTGTCTATCAAAGAGGCCGCATCCACTCCTGTCTGTCCTGTCTGCTATGATTCATAGTGGGTCGAAACAGACAGAGAGGAGGAGGAGGATCATGGCTGACTAGAGATGTTCTTTCCGTCTTTTGAAGAAAGCTGTAAAGACAGCTATAAATGGCCTTGTTCCTGTATAAAGTAAAAGGTGTTGGTCTTTTAACAGACTGAGGCATTTATCATGTTTAACCCATAAAAGCAGGCTCAGTTAGTCCGCCTGCAGAATATCACATTAACACTTTGTAAACATCCACCCATAAAGATAATTATTTTGATTGCACGACTCTGGTGAGGCTTTCCTTCCCCTCCTCAACATCTGGTTAAAATATGGGGCAAGTGCCGGCTTCCTGGCTCGCGTTCAGGTGGTTAAAATAGACTGCACACATACACGTATAAATAGAGTGGTGGGTAACTTTCATTTTTTCCCCCCTCTAGTTTACTTCTTTTTTTTTCATTCGGTGGCGAGTCAGCGAAAAGGCAGAAGCTGTGGCTCCCCGCAACGCACCTGCCAGGAAGTGATCCTTTTCTCTTCAGCCAGAGAGGCTGCTGGGATATGCCAGGACATGCAGCTGTAGCATGAGCATTTAGCTTGATGCTCCTACAGGCAGGGCATAGGGAGGTACAGAGGCACATGAGGAAGATATACAGCGAGCAAACACTTGGAATCACTTGCAGACCTGATGCAAAGCAAATGAGTCATTGGGCAACATGACTGAATTCGGAAAGAATTATCACTCACCTCAAAAAATTAAAATTTTCATAAGTATTTCTGCTCATATTTAGGTAGGTGTGCATTTGAGTCACTTAAGTCAGACTCAAATTTGATGACTTAAGACTCAACTTGACAAAATCAAAAAATACTTGCAACTCAACTTGGACTTGAATACCAATGATTCATGAGTTTTCTTGGACTTGTGCATTTAGGCATGAAAATACTATATAATAAACCCATAATAACCCCAAATATTTTAAAAAAGCATGTTGTCTGTGTAAATTAACATTCCTGTCATTTCCTGAATCAAGTAACACTAATGCTATTCATTCCCAGCAAGCTGACAGATAATTCATCAGATCCACTTTGTTTTGGATCAGTCCGACAGAATCCAATCAAGCTGCAGGAGAGAAACATGAAAACTAATATTACGTTACTGAAAAAATGATGCCAAAGATAATTTTGCTTGCATACAAAAACTATGTAGTCATCAACAAAAATAAATAAATAAATGGCAGTATCCAAAATGTGCAGGTTGAAAAATACAGATGCAACAACTTCAACCTTCGTTTAACATTTGAAGTTGCAGAATAAATGGTAAGTTGAGGCTAATATTAGCATAGCTAGCACACTATTGCCTAGCTTAACTTAACAGCTAAGAAACTATGTAAGTCAAAGGCTGGAAACTCGCTTTTACGTCATGACTTGTTCCGAAGCTGGAAGCTTGAGGCGGGTTCACACCTAAAAGTCCGGTTTCTGAATCAAACCGGGGGGAAGAAGATATATTATTTCAATTTTCAAACTGGCTCCAGTGTGTTCTCATAAAGGCAAAACTCAAACGGTCCAGAAATTGTAATCACAAATCTTAGTGGAAATGTCGCTTGATTACTGATTTTACAGACTGCAAGTAAAAAGACAACAATGTGTCCCTGAATATCACTCATTATGAAGCACTGTCAGCTTCTGGTCATGTTGACGTTGATTTGGAGCGCATATCAGCAGACTTCAGAGGACCGTGCATATGAACAAGTTGAAAAACAGCGGGTATAAAATAATTTAAAAATGCAGGCATTTCTCACTTCATCATGAGTGCAGCCTTGTCCCCTGCCAGTTCACACTTTAGCAGCAAATGTGCTTGTAGTTCATTAGTCACCAAAGCAGGAAGTGAAAATGTTTTTTAACAAATGAAATGACACATACAATGGTACGCTTCCTGTGACTGGCTCGAATGGTGTTCACACCAGAAATGAACTGCTGTAAAGTTCACTTGACAATAGCCCAAAACAACCTGACGTGGACCAGAGAGCGGTTGTTTGGTTTGATTCTGGCATTCAGGCCAACTTAAATGAACCACACCGAGAGCAAAAACGCCCCAGGGTTTGGTTCAACCGGACTAAACGCGGCTAAAGTGAGTCCACACTAGAAGTTTAGAACTTGGGACTTGCCTGTCTTGACTTAGGAACTGACTTGGGACTTAAGTGCAAAGACTTGTGACTCGCTCTGTTCCAGCTCTGTTCAAAATCCTCAATCTCTTTTTTTTTTTTGCATGTATCATTGTGTTCTTGGCTGTGTAGTGGGCCAGACAGATTAGGAGAGGCCTCGAGAGTAGAACAGAGCAGAGGAGACTGTGATAATTGACCAAGATGCTGCTACCACAGAGTCCCCTGTCCCCTCACCTCCAAATCCCAATGGCCCCGTTTTCAATTTAACACAGGACTTGACCAGATTTCACTCATTGTAGGTCTAAGGCACATCTTTGACACTTTTACATCAGAAGCACAGCTTCCTCCTGATTAAAAACCTTCCCTCTGCCTCCTCTCTCTTTCTCCCACTGTAATGTGAGAGGGGTGTCCATTTCCTGCCCCCCCCCCTTCCCCCTTTCCCTCCAAATCAACCACAAATAACTCACAGCCTCCTGCGCCTATCTTGATTTCACTCCAGGAGATAAGGACACCATTTATTGTTTTCATTGAGCTTGAGTGCTAAGACAGAGAGCACAGAATTACTCTCAGATCGAGATAAATACACCACAAATCGCTAATTCAATCCGTCCTCGATGCCGCTGATGTTTTGAAGAGAGGGCAATATCAAAAGATTGTGCCGTGAAACCGGAGTCTGGTGCTGTGATACCGGCTAGAGACCTCATCAAATTGAGAAGAAAAAGCTAACTGTAACCTGAGTCAGAATTCCCTTTGGAGGAGCAGAGAGCTGGTACAATATGTCTATGGTTTAAATATGGAAGGTGCTTCATAGCTGTGATAGAAATGTATTTATAAGAGAAAGGACGATTTGACAAAAAGTGGAGCTGAAAATGAATCCAAAAGATGCATCAGTGTGCACAGAGAGCAGCGCTACCCCTGGTAGTGACGGGGCTGAGGAGTGGAGAGTATTTACTGATGTGGTTATCTTGTCCTGTGACAGGCAGGACCACTCAATCAGCCAGCGATGGCCGGGCACAGGCGAGCATTACACACCACATCTCCCGTACTTCTAGGGAGGAGGCGTCAGCCAAAGCCAAATCTGATCAACAAATGCAGTTCCCCTGTGCCACAGCTATCTGAGATGAAGATGATGTTAATGTGGAAGTGAGCAAAGTGATGGAGACAGCACCGGGAGGAAGACAGAAAGAGTGAGGAAGACTGAGACCTGAAGGTGGAACCTCCTCTACGGATCGGTGTCTTAAAGGCAAAGCGTCTTTCTTCTGGAGATAATACGCTGGTAGATTTTAATAAGAACCATGTGCCTCGCAACACTCCCTTTTACCAGATCAAAGAGCCGGGCATTTATATGCTGGAGACAGTCTCACATTAATTATCAAAAACTTGAATTAAAAAATAAAAACTTGTCTGTCCAGTAGAGTTACATACCAATTAAAAACACAATCCAGGCAGAGTCCGACTGACATTTCTAATGATTCCTTTTAAAAATTACTGACATGTATATGTTATTAAAAGGTTAGAGAAATTTGCATTTAGCAATGAGGAAAAATAAATATAGTGTTGAGTGTGCAGATAAGAGCTCAGTAATTAGGAGTAGGCATTGCGGTGGTGGAAAACATTTGAAGAATAAACCTGGACTAGTTTGCTTCTTTCCCTGTTGCCCTACAGATATTTTACATTATTCAATCCAAAATACCATCTTTCTGATTCGAACTTTTCTTTTGCATGTTAATGTTTAATAAGAGCCCTTGGCTATCTATGGGCACAATTATTAGATATCCGCAGAGAGAAATTGAAAAATTAATCATACTCTCAATTTTGTACTTCTCTGATCCATTGGAAATGGCTCTAAGAGCTGCGGCTTCTCCCCTGTCACCAGCTCCGTCTAAACACAATCAATCTGCTGCCAGAGATGGGTTGCTTGTGTAACACAGACAATTGCATCAATACAATAATTAACTGATTATTTATATGTTGGCGCTTGTCTTGATACTACACAACACTGATAGCTGTTGCAAGTGGTGATGATTACAGAGATGTTTCTCTCCCCGGCCTGACACAGGAACATCAAGTGTGTGTTTAATTATCCAAAATATTATACCAAGCAGCAGAGTGGGGATTCATCTGACAGCACGTTGTGTCAATAGGTGCAGACAGTGGGGAAATATCTGTCTATTGGCCTTGAGCACATACAGCTAGACGACACATTAACACGCTAACACACTCACTGAATTACATATAGTGCCATAATAGGATGCATATTCACCGACAACAGTTGCGAATACAAAATTGTGCAGTTTCACGTCCATACAACTCAATTACCCATGCGTGGGCCCTGTAGGTTTTCAATAATCCCTGTTTTGGCCCTGGCCATCGCTGTATGCAATCTATGCTAATATAATGTACTGAGTATAAAATATGCTAATGCGCAGACAAAACAGCATTAAGTTATAGTTGACAGAGGGATTTATTCCACACTATCAAGTTTCTAAGTGGCAATTTTAGCTTTTGAAAGGCACATATATAATAAGGTATTATGCAGAATAATGGTAACTAAAATGTCGATACTGCTTAAATACTGCCATGTAAATTTGATGTCACCTCTAGAGCAGGCACATATGTGGATCAAAATATTTACAGCACAAGTAGAAAAAAGTGCAACTTTCTGTTATTAATTCTGATCTACAGAAGCAGTGACCGCATCCAACAACATACTGGAAACCAATTCAGCCACTTCAGACAGGCTGTCCTCTAATGCAGCGTTCCCAAACTTACAGTCGAACCCAAAATGGGTCTCGGAAATGTTTCAATTGGGTTGCCATTTGGCGAAGTAAAATGCATATCACATTTTTTCAAATAGTGAACGGCAGCGTGGATTGAGAGAGAGAGAGAAAGCAGCTCCCCTGAATGTCATTTCTTCAATGACGTTCAACACAGCAGTAAAATACAGCTCAAGGAATATAACAGTGATCACTAACAGTTACAACTATAAACCAGCACAAAAATGACAATTAGGCTACCAACATTAACCACCACCATTTCCATTTTGGAATATAAAATGGCAAACTTAAACTACTCACCACTAGGAATGATGGGAAATGCTGGTCCTCACTATAACATTTTAGTATGAAGCTTTGTTTTGATCTGCTTCTATTTGCCCTTTTAAAGTTACTGCATTACACTGTTAACAAACTCGACAATTCCTGTATCTTTACAAATTAAAACTGTCAGGCAGTTCATACATTTCATTTACATTTTAAATTCATGGTTTGTTGTGTTCTTTATCAGTTTAATAAATGTAGATGTTAAGGCAATCCATTATGTATATTGGAAGACAGCAATGTTTTCTTTTGGGTCTCAAGATGAAAAAGTTTGTGAACCCCTTTTCTGATGGGTGGTTGTTTGAAGTTAAGAATTATTATTTACTGATAGACAAAAGTAAATACATGATTGGAGCCATAACTTTCATATATGTGTGGATTTATCCTTGCAGAAAGTGACATAGATACATTCTACAGAGGCAAGATAGCAGATAATTGATTATTTGTTTTAACAGTGAAGATTCCTCTGCATTTATACATTGTTGGAATTGTTTATGATAATGTATGTACACAATAACATATGCCTCGCATTTTTAGAAATTTTAATGCAGATGATGTTACTTATTATAGCTTTAAAAGATTGATTTTTACGCTAAAGATAACTGGTGTAAAGTTTCACTGTCCTCAGACTGAAGCAAAAAGAAGAATGCACATGAAGCAGTGAGGGATATTTGATGATAGACATATGATAGGAACAAGGAGCAGAAATACTTGGGAATTTGGGATAACTCTGGGTCACACCTCAACAAAATAAAAAACATATGCCTAGCATTTTAGATATTTTAATGCAGAAATGATACATACTATAGCAGTATGTATCATTACATAAAAGTAAACTACATTTTAGTTTTCATCTGTGTTGTTTTAGCACAGGCAGGTCATCTGAAGCACTGCTGTAAGCAGTGTGTACAATCAACACGTCTGTGTACAATATGCACTGATTACTGACTGATTACTGAGTACTGATCAGTAGAAAGCATGTTGTAAGTTAGTACACTGTGCCAGAGACAAGGAAGTCTGTTTTTTGATGTTGGACAGCAGCAGAAAAATCACAACATCAAACATTTGACCAGGCCTTGTATTAAATCCCATTTCACCAAAACTGGTTGCTGAATTGTTGCCATGAGTGAAATGCTCAGCTGACACAGAAACATGTGCTGCTGTGATGTCTTATTCAATTTGATGTGTAGTTTTGTTTCTCGATGCATCATTGTGATATGAGTGTTCTAGATATTAAATGTAGCAGGGGCATCTGAGAGACATTACTTTTGTTCTGTGTGTCTGAGAACAAGACCAGTGATGGATCTTATGTGCTCTCCATCTGCCTCCCAGTACACTCCTGTTGGACTTACTCAATTTCCTCTACCATGCTTCAAACCCGACCCCCACCCCGTCCCACCCACAGACACACACAAAGACATGCAACACGGAGCCCCCGGACAGAATGCCCTCCTCCCTAAACAACTCTTTCTTTAACATCTGCCCAGAAGCAGCACTGCTGCCTTTTGTCCACTCACTGTCTCCTAAGGCATGTCATCCAGCTCTAATCAAGCAGAAAATGGTCATAAATATTTCTTTCTGCTAGATTTCACATTCACATTTCACGCAGGGACATGATATTTTCCCCCCTACCTCCAGGGAGTACCTAATGCAAAAAACAGTTACTTATATTCAAGGCTCATGTTCCTTCAGTCAAATGCAGAACATATTCCCAGTTTGCTGGGAGAAAACAAGAAGAAAAAAAGGGGGGAAGAGGAGAAAAGAGGAGGGAGAAGACATAAAGGACCGTCTTATTTTCTGTGCCATTTACTGGCTAGTACTTTCACAGCCATCCCATTACATCATGTCAAAGATTGTAAACAAGCAAATAACAACAGCGCATCAGAGACCACAGCGAGGGAGCGGCACACATTGTCCTGCTCCAGAGGTCTCTCTGCCGCCAACTGAGGAGGAAAAAACATTTGTTTTTACTGTCCATTTAAATAATATATATCTGTTTTGTACAGAGAAAAGGGCTGCACAAGGATTTATATGAACCATTGTCTCCGGCCTGGCTAAGTATTTATGGCACATGCCATTCACAGGATGCGGAGGTGCCATCACTATTATTTATGGCGAGACATCCCATCATGGCATATCATTCTCTAAATGGTATACAGCTATTCACCAGTGAATACCGACCTGTGCCATTTTTCTTTCAAATAGAGGCCATGTCAGTGCTGAACGTGCAGGGGGGTTGTTATTAATCACTGATACATACTTTGATGGGTGAATACATGTCAAACAATCAAATTTACTCTAAGAGACCTATACGTGGCGTGGCTGTCCATGCATATTTACTTCAATGAAGGCTCATTTGATCATCAGCATCGGCAATTTATCATATTCCGCCCTGCGAGCCAAAAACAGAGCTGTCAGTGTTTTTTTCTGTATAACAGAAAAAAGGGATATACACTGTACACTATAGTGTTGTAATGATTACTGATAGTTCATTACTATGACACAGTTACATAACATTTAATTCTATATTAAATAATTAAGTTATTAGCATGTTATTGTCAGACTAGTTACTTCACTGCAGAGCTACAGTTCAAGAAGGGCAATGGAAACTTAACAAGCAAAAAACATGACTATGTGCTTTATGTCTATGGTTTATTTCGAGCTCAGTACAGCAAAAAGAAACAGGACAATCAAAGTAACATATTATATGTTTATATTTTAAGTCTTTAAATGGTAGTGATGCAGGTTGGATTCTATAATATGTGGCATTCTTTCATTTACAAACATATTAAAATGTATGTGTAAATATATGTGTAAAATCTACAGTGGGCTGCATTAGTAATTGTACACATTCAGGATCAGAATGTAGGATTTAGCGGCATCTAACAATGAAGTTATAGGATGGAACTAACTGAATACTGTTCACCTCACCCTCCCCTTCCAGCTGTGTATTGGAGAAACTACAGTCGCCCCTACTATAGGAACATGGCGGCCTCCATGAACAAGGACCCGCACCCTTTGTAGATATTAATGGCTCATTTTAACAGTTTTAATTTTAGGATGATTATACACTAATGAAAACTTGCTTAAGAGTATTTTATTCTTATTTCTTACACATTCTGCCGATAAATACCAGTAAATCTTACACACCAGACCTGTAAGAAAGCATTTATCATTATTATTTTTCTGTAGCTGTTCATAGCAATGGTAAAAATGAACACATGAGCATAATGCCATCACAATAACCGTGATAAATAATGATGATGTGGATAATATTTGTAACCCTGTTTAACTGTGGGTATAGAGTATGTATACTATAGTATAATAGAAAGTATGTGTAATATATATAGCCTCAAATCATCAAAATTAAATTAAAATTATAAACATGTAAAATTAATAATGTAGACCATCATGAATAGACTTTTTCTTCTTTGGTAAACAGTATGTTTGTATGTGACATATTATAGAACACCCTGTATTATGATACAGTCACCACAGTTTCAAGGCTTAAAAGATGCAGATCAGCTTGGTTCAATATTCTTTTATCAGTAAATATAAAGTTTAGGATCAGTGGTCAGCTTGCAGATTGCAAACATGCTGCCTCACCCTCCCCTTCCTCACGTGTGGAAGATGCTACAGTGGCTGTGAAACTCAAAGAACTCGATATCTAGAGCCAGTTATTGGTTTGTCTATTCCAGGCTACTGTAGAAACATGGTGGTGCAACATAGCGACATCCATGGACAGGAAACTGCGCCCTCTGCAGATATAAATAGCTCATTCTAAGGTAACAAAAATAAAGAATTCTTATTTTTGGGTGATTTGACATTAATGAAAACATACTTGAATAATAAAACAATTTAAAAAAATGTATTTCTGACATATTCTTTCATTAAATCCCTGTAAATCTTACTCATCTGACCTTTTTCCAAGCCAACTTATCCCAGTTTCTTCCCATCAGTCAGCTCGCCTGTTAAAATCTACTGTACTCTTTAACTTTGAGTCCTTGTGGAGCTGAGACACAGTGGGCACAGTTGTCTCAGGATGCTCTGGGGAGTGATATCTGCAGTCTGTGTGCTAACAAACGGCAGCAGGTGGCAAACAGGCATTTTGCTACCATCACCTAGCTCCCCCTAGAACCCTTGCACCTCCTCCCCCTCTGTCATCCAGCCTGTCCGGGGCTGGCAGGCTGACGCTGAGAATGAACACTGATGTCTATTACCCACATTGTGTCAAGAGATTATGAATAAGATATAAAAGCCAGGCTCGCTACAGGATTTTCACATTAGCCTGGCTGTGTAGGTGACGCCCTCTATGCATACATGTATACAAGCAAGTGCACATGCTTGCATGTGCACGCACATGCACACATCAACACTTGGCATGCACAAAGTCTCTCAGGCGACTCCACCTTTGTAGACATTCTCATGTGCACCCAAAAGATGCCTTAATCTGCAATACGGATTAGGGCTTATTGAAACAAATAAGTGTTTTAAGAGGAGACAGTCCCAGTTTCAATTTCAATAGCTCATTTAACCCTTATCTGCCCAAATCCTTGGGGTCCATTCTATGTTAATTGGATCTACATTGCACTAGCATTGGGGGTGTTAACAAGCACAGCCTATGAATATTAATTACCCTGAAGTTTTCTGCACAGGAAAGACTTCACTGATACATATTAATTCTATGAAGTTTTTAAAGTAGTGCTCTCATTAAAAATGAATAGGCCCTGCGCTTGAATGTTTTCCCAAGAGGAATTGTGCATCCTTAAGTCTGTCCCTAATAAATTGGGTCAGATTGGCTATCCTTAAAGAATAGCTTCTCCTTAAAATGGCATTATTATTCAGCTGCATGTAAACATTCCATTCTGGTGAAGAAAGGCTTTTGTTGGAATAGTGTTTTGACAATGGCTATTAAAGCCAGTCATGTCTGAGCGTGTACTTTCCCAACCACAGTCTCCTGAGGCCCTGTTAAAACGGTTACTTATTTACAACGCTAAACACACAAGTTGTTCAGCTAAACAGCGCAAAATTACCCTGTGTGCCTCTGTGTGTGCGATGATTTGTGTGTGTGCGTCTTGATGTGGAGTGTTCAGAAGCAGTTGTTGGCACTACTTTAAATAAAACATTGAGGATGCATTAGTCCTCTGGCTAGCCGAGGCCTCTCTCTAAGCCATTTAATACTGAACTGACGCAGACGTGTTTCCCTGTCTGCCTCCAGCCAGCTGCTGCAGACACCTGCTCAAAGTTTAGAGTTGCCCACTTCAGCACAAACACGCAGACCGTGGCCATCAAAGACCATCCGGGCGCCACACAATGAGAGCCACTTCACTCTTCCTAATGATACCAGCATGCACTTGCATCATTTACATGGGAGGCATTTGTAGGTGCGCATGTCCCTGAGAGGTCTCCTCGTCCACGCACAGGGACACACTGCATATCAAGGCTTAAAGGGACAGTTCACTCCAAAATCAAAAATACATATATTACCCCTGGCGTGTATTGCTGTTTATTCATCTAGATTTTTCTGGTGTGACACCACACATACATTCAAAAATCTCCATGTCTCTTTCCAGACATCATGACCTGGGTACTCAGGATAATTAACATATCTTGTTTTCAGTTTCATGTAGGAACTACTTTCTTTCTATTAGAAACAAAGTTGTTCCAGTCAATTCTAAAGTAGTTCCTGTAGAGAGAAAGTGGTTCCTACATGAAACCGCACACAACAAGGTCTGTGGATTATCTTCAGTTACTGGGTTGTGATTTTTGGAAAGAGACACTGGTCAGTTTTTCTTTGACTACTTTTACACAAGAAACCAGATTAATATGAGAAACCAGTTTTGGACCAGGAATGCTCTGCAAAAAACACTGGTTTGCCCACAACCGGTCAATGATCATATTTGATTCTTTTATCACCAAACATAATTCTGGTCCAGCACTCAAACATCTCAAATGTTTTTAGTTAGTATGTTACTCAAGGAATCTGCTTGGTGACGTGATGTTGGATCATTAAGAGTTCTGTTTATTTAGTTGGGGCACTTGGATTAATGGTGCAGTGATTAGACAGATTATGGATTGTGGGCACAGTCTCTTCCTCACTGTGTATTTATTTCTCAAGTTTTTACACATTTTTGCAAATCTTTTTCATGCAAATATACATGAGAAAACCTGATTAAAGGTTGACCAAATGATCAGAAAGGGACTTTAATCAACCATATGTCCTTTTCTGTCCATTTTGGTCAGTCCATTAAACCACTGATTTTTTTTACACTAGATTTTCACAAACACTCAACTGGAGTGGAGGAACATAACACATCAGGTTTGTGTTTAGGGTTGACTGAGAAAATGGAATGTTTTCTGTCCCGGTGACATACGCCTCAGACACAGTCAGGTACTGTGCAGCAGTGAGAACAAAAAAGCAACTTTTTGTGTCCTCTAAATCTCTCTATAATTGCTAACTTTCAAAGACAATAGATATATGTATTGTATTGTGTACTCTGAACAACACAGAATATCGATTCCTGTAATTCAAAGGAGGTAAACCTGCCGAGTGGATGTGATTGATGTGTCAACTCAGCTATTAGAAACTAAGTGGACTGATTTTACTTCAGAGAGGAGAGCAAATCAAAGTCAACCTTTGATGCCATAAACTACGTTAGTTTAAGTTTTATTAGTTAAAGGGAAACTTCAATGACTTTACACATTCTTGCTGTGAGGCAAAAAAGCCCCAAACCATTCCTTTTCAGGATGCAAAAAAAAACAAAAAAAAACACTGTGTTCTTAAAAATAATTTAACACTGCATCAGAAAAGTAGCTAGCTGTTTTTAATTTATTTGTTTATGGTTTGAATGATGGTTTGATCAGAACTTTCTGATGCAAGTATAGTGTTTATAGTGAATGATAATTTGCAATACCCATTCCTAACTACTTCTCATTGGCTAAATATTTGTTAAACACACACAGAGACATAGAGGGTGACAAACTGCATTAATGTATGGAAAAAATTAATATATAGAGATACAAAGTTTTCACCTGGAAGCAACGATGGGCCTATCAGTGTCTAGAAACCTTGTGGAGTAACTATAATAATCACATTATTCAAACAAATGTTAACACACTTTGTTTCTTCTCTTTTGTGCTGGATTGAAATGAAAACTCAAGATGTGAGACGAGTGTGTGTGGGTGTGTGTGTGCTCCCGTGTGCGTCCATTCTGATTACCACAATGTCAAACAACTCCTGTGATCCCCCTCCTGCTGCCCACATAAGCAGGGTGTGTAAACAGGATGTCGACCCGAGCAACAGTCAACTATTTTAAACTATGTCTTCGGCACACATGCAACCTGCGCTTCATCTCCTCCCAGTTGGGGAGCGGCGGCTGGAGGTAGACTCAACAAAATGGATGAGTTCATAGGCTGGCTGTCTTGGAAGGCATCCATAAGACAAAGGAGAGGTGCTGGGTGGTTTACCTCCCAAAACCTCACTAACAAAACCCGAGTGACAAAAGGATTTTGAAAAGTTGCACCTAGACTAAACAGATTTTTCCTTCTGATAAAACAAATGCATGCAAAAGTGTTTAAAAAAGCAATATGATTCAAGTGAGAGGAGCTTAAGCCAGAGTAAAAACAGTTCTGATATTTTCTGTGACACAGCCTGTGTGTTTTTTTCCCTTTAATAATTATTTCCCCCTTTTTTCGACATAGCAGCGCATCACTGTTCAATTTTCACCTCCATCTGTGTGATTATTAATCAGATCACACATCAATTGCCAGAACCAGCAAAGAAATTCAGCCTGTAATAAAACTGTCATGTGCTGTGGTATAAAGACAGATGTTGCCAGTTGTGTGATAACATAATTAAACTGTTCTGTGAGGGATTCCATAAAATTATTCAAATTGGACGAGCACTATCATTTTACCAATAAAGCAATTTAGGGCAATATGCAGTGTCATAACACTGATGTTATCCTCTCCGCCAGATTTTCCAATAAGTTGGAGCCTCTGCTTGGCCTCCTGTGACAATATGAACAGTATACATGAAGATACCTGAGAGCTCCTAGAGACGGAGGAGTGTACACGGCTGCAACAGCATGTGTGGACTCACATCCTCTCAGTTTGATCTGCTCTATGGGTGCACACTTGCAGACACTGTATGTGTGCATGAGTTAGATCAGGGATTCTCAACCTTTTGCAACTTAAGCCCCACTTCTGATGAATTTCTGAAGACTACCTTCCCAAATAAATGAGAAGAAAATGGGGAAAAGGTGGAAAACATAAACTGGGCTTTGGCAGGATTTCACCGTATTCAACACATTGTGCTTTCAGCTCAGAATAACTGCCTGCCTCTATAAGTCCAACTTTAATGCATATTGTAATTGCGATATGATTCACGATTAGTGGGAGTGATCATTTTGGCATCATAATTTTCATTTTCATGAGAAAGCAATCTCAAAATCATGATTTGTAGGGGTCTGTGCCATCTAGAAAACAATATTTGTAGGCATCTAGGTTACAGCACTACAGTACTTCATTGAAATGCTGTTTTGTCACACACTTTGCTTTATCAAAAAATGGCAGCTCTGCAATTTGGATATTGCACTTGGCCATATTGCAATTTCGATTATATTTTGTTTAATTCTGCAGACCTAATTCAAGGTCATATTTCCTCACCATGCTTTGGAGCATTTACTGGTGCAGGATTGTCTGTCTCCCACATAACTTTTTAGTTTCAAAAACTGATCCATTTTGTGTCACTACATCCAAGGGAACATAAGCTAGCTAGCAGCGGCAAACCACATTTGCTGTTGGGAGGTTAGCCTTCAAAGCTTTTTGCCAGGAATACCTTCTCAGTTAGGTTTGGGCGAAAAAAGTCAAGGTTTGGTTAAAATAGCAAGATCCCTCTCACAGAGGGGTATCTGTCAGAGAGCCAAACACATTTATCTCTGACGTGTTGATTGGCATAGTGATAGAATGTAACTGGTCATTGAAATTATGCATCTTAATCTTGAGAACATTTAGATATATAAATAACTAGCTTGTAAATAACCAAAAAAGTCATCTTTAAGGCAAAATACATAATATACTAAATCATAAAATGACCATGGTAAATCATCAGAGATTAAAGAAACATGCTTATTTTAAATACTGACTTCTCAGATGATAACGCTATAGCCAACAGTTTCAAATGTTTGCTGAATGAGTAGGTGTCTGTAGAGTAAGAAATCGTTAATAATCTAGATGTTTAAAATAGTCAAATTGAGCAATATGGTAACAGAGTCTGGCAGGCAGAGAGGCAGGCAGTCGCTGAAATCCAACTATCAGAGCAGTGGACTTTTGTTTTCAGGGTAGCAGGCTTAGCTTTACATCAACAGACAACTGACAGTTATAAACTCACAGTGTAGGACTCGTTGTCACTTGCCATTCATTAAGTATAATGTTGTGTTCGTCTTGAGCTTGTACAGGTTTAGTCCTGCAGCCTGCAGCTGTGCCTGAGCTTCGGGTTTGGGGAGGAGGCGATGGGGGGAAACATTTCATTTCATCTATAGACAGTGTATTAAATAGGATTAAAATCTATTTAGCATAACATCTATGGCTCCAACTCGTTATTTGGACTGCAGTACTCATCTTTGAGCGCAAGGTTCTTGCATATTGCCCCTTTAATCGAATCATTTCACAAAACCACTGGTGGGCCTCAGAGCACCATCTAGTGGGCGGCGGCCCACCAGCTGAGAACGGCTGAGCTAGATGACATGTCTCAGCAAGGAAGCACGCATTCAGTAGGATAATGTACTACAGCTATTGGTCAGAAAGCACCCAGGGCAAAGAAGCCTTTATCACACATGTCAAATATTCAGCACTGCTCTGCACAGATATATAATTCCGCAGCAGAGCAAATACAGAGATACTGGCAGGAATTCAATTCAGAAGTGTGGCGATAAGGCCGCGTTCTTCTTGTGAAACACCATATTTCAATCCAGGCGTAGCACTTTTTCCCTCTTGCCCTCAGCTCCGCGGCAGAGTACACAGCGATTAGCAGAGATCTGAGGCAGAGAACGCTCTCTGACCTCCTCTCTGACCTGACGCTGTTAGCTCTCTCAGTCTGACCATTAGCCTATAATGTGGACTGGACACCAGAAAGCAGCAGGCCCTGCACTGGCTGGTCTGGCCTTTGGGGTTCTATTTCTGCCTCTGTTTCTTTCTATGAGCATGCATGTGTTTATGTGTACTGTATATCTGTGTGTGTCTCAGGGTGTGTACCTGTCTGAGTGCACTGTGATAGCGAGGCTTATCATCTAGCACTTCCACCCCGGAGCTCGGGCAGGACGAAGCTCGGGGACGGTGGCTATGACATGCATTTCCACCTTCTCGAGCCTCCACATGGGAGCGTGTATGTGTTGCATTATGCAAACAGGAAACCTGTGCCCGCTCAGCTCTTTCTGCGGCCACTGTTCTGCGTGTCACTCTCCCCTTTCTGCACACGCAACATGACGGACACCTCAACCACGCAGGCATGGAGGAAGAAGAAGAAAAATAATTGGCTGCTCTTATCTTGCGATATGTAACAAAGCTTTAAAGGCACTTGTTTTACAAAGCAGCAGACCAGATGGATGTGTATGCAATAAAAGAAAAGCAATTATTCATCCCCGTTTTATTTTTTTTTTCTCTTTGGAGATATTGTTGGGGTGTATTTGTACAGTATCACCGAGAGGAAGAGACAGGCTGATATTTTAGAAATCCTTCTAACTTGATTAAAAGGGCTCTTCTAACAGACAGGATATTAATATTTAATGCTCTACAGTTGTATTAGTTCAACCAAATTTCAAGTGAGCGAATCACTCGCATGGTTAAACATGTGAGATGTTGCTGAAATTGACCATATATCACAGGAAATATGTGAAAGGAGTTGAATGTCCTAAAGAGAGCAGCTCCAAAGCTGATACAAAGTCCCTAACATTGTTATTGTCACTGTATTCATTAGACTACAACAATATTCATTTCATTGGCAAATATTGTTTGACATAGTTTTTAGTTTCATTAAAATTTTCTCACTGACAAAAATTAAACAATTAGTAAAAAGTCACTTATTATGACGAAAACCATGATGGAATATTTTGAGATTCAAGTCAAGAAATAAAAATGAGACAAAGAGGTTAGGTAGGGATGAGTTGTGACAGAGTTGTGACATGGAGTTTAGACAAAAGTGACCCTTGCTAAGCCCCGCCCCCTTTCACTCTGTGCTATGTGCTAGGCTCATCTGTGTTGAAAAGAAAAACACTATTTGAAAATAGTTAAAATACTTCACTGTCAAAGCAACATTTATTCACATTTAAGTTAGCTAATGTTAACAAAACCCTAGTTAACTAACTAGCTAATCAATATCAATCATTAGCTAACTCAGCTAGCTTTTTGACAATATTAGCCAGCTTGGTCAGCATTTTCCCAACATATGTCACTTTTACAACTATCATTGGCGTACAGAGCAAAAAGGAACGTGACTTCGAAGTCAGTTGGATAGTACTGATCTACTCATGAAGTCAATTAGCATGCACTTACTGCACGTCTCATAAACTGTAGAAAAATGACAGTGTTTGAAAGAAAAGAACAGAAATATGGATAAATTTCACATTTGATGTCAAGGAAAAAAATGCAAAACTGTGTGGAATGACAATCACTGGTAAAAACAACAAACTTGAAACTACATTCATGCAAAGGGTAACCCTTTAGTGGTTTTCAAGCTAATGTAATTTTACCTACTAACTCGAGCTAGTGTGTTTTTTGCTAAACTTGAAATACAACACAAGCTAAAAGGAACTGACGTTGTTCTGTAATTATTAAAGAACTGAATGATTCAGAGTTGCCAATCTTAGATCGTAGATTAAATGCACAATATGTAAATTCTGCAGCTAGGGATCTCTGTTACATTAAAACAATAACCAAAGATGTAGTGTGGGATCATGGGAGTTGCTATCTTCACTTTTAAACCTCCACCATAGCTAATGAAAATCTATTTGACATAACTCAGGCAGAAATCACGTTCATGGATGAGGTATATTAAAATTTTACTTCACGTCACATGCACCAACCTCTGTCCTCATTTTCTGATGTATCTGACATATCCTGTGTTTTCCCACAAGTTATAGCAATTAGCTAGCAACAGCTAGCAGGAAACATGGAGTTACCTTGACTAAATTATGGATTTCTGCGGGTTTGAACATTGTTGGAAACATCTGAGAAACATGTACTCAACTCAGTGAAATATATAACATGTTAAGTTTTTAAAGGCATTTTAATATGAAGCTTTAACAGAAAGATTGACACCCTAAAGATAATGTCCTTAAATTGAAACAAATATGTAACAAAAGAAAAATGCATGTTTGAAAAAATGGATACTTAATGTGCAACAGATTAATAGATGTATGTTAATAGATTGAAATCCTACAGAAATGTTTCAATAATCCAACACACTTTCAGTAAACCTCATTTTAACTGGCTTAAATCTAAGACTAGAAACAAATGCCATTCTAATACAAAATCAACCAAGTCAAAAGTCAAAATCAACATTGGACTACATTAGCTCCACAACACAACATCCTGTTGCAAAATCATTTAAATCACAAAACAGGTTATTGCAAAACACTTTCATACTGTTGTTTGTGTTGTGTTTTTTCTCTCCTACAGTATCTTCACTTCCTCATGAGGATAACGTTAAAACCACAACTTCTGCAACACAAACAAAAACACAGAGCGTAATATGATAAACACACTCATGTTCTGGGGCAAACACATATGTTATGAAAAGAATATTATATTCATGTTCTTTTTTAAAAAAAAAGGAGGTACTCATATATTATACACAAGCAAAAGCTGAACACAGGCTGAACAAGCTACAATATGCACAACAAACATGTATAAGTGCATTTGAATCTCTAAGTATTACAACACAACAGAGTTCCTCAAAAAGTAAAATCTGCTACATTTCCACAGCATCTGAGAGAGAAAATGAGACAGACAGCGCCTTCTTTTCATCCTCCCTTCTTAACAAACAGTATTTGACTTACTAATAGAGATGCTTAAATCAAGCTTATGGTCCACTTCCCCCAAATCTGACTAGTCCACAAGATGAATTCCCCTGTCAGAATCAAGATGATCAAACAGATTACAATTATTTCATCCCCCATCTTTATTAATGAGGACTGTCTTTCATAGTTATGTCGCCTAATAAGAATAAATGATATGCCACTGCCAGGTTTGTTGTTCCGCGCTCACTCAGGGGACTCTCAGACATTTGCACTTTGAGTCTTGAGAAGATTTTAGATTGATTTTTGCAGCACCTAAAGGGGTAATAGCATCTTGGATGTTGTGGAGAACAAAGAATGCAAGAAAAAAAGGAGAAGAAAATCCCCTCAGTGTGTCAGTTAGACGCGTATTAGCGCGATCCGCAAATAAAACTTAAAAGAAAGACTGTGAAATGCCACAAAAGTAAAAAGTTATCAAGTAATTGAGCGAAGATCGTAATGCCCTGGGGACAATTAACATGGTTCATGGTGCATGAGTGAAAATCCTGGGTTAGTCTAATGGGAGAATAAAAAGACTGCCTGCCTGCCTTCCCAGTAACACTACCCTGGTAAGTAGCCTATCAAAGCCCAGTGTCAGGAGCTGAGAGTGAGACATCTCGTCCTTCGTCCCCGTCCATGCGCCATTTATCACACACAACAATTAATACGCCCTCTCCCTCTGTTTCAACCCCAACTGCAGGCCGCAGAAATTAACCACTGGATTTGTTCAAAAGGCATAAAGAAAAAAGCGCTCGCTATTTACCACGTAGAAAGCAGAAGGCAGAAAATGCGACTGTAATACACTGAACTGGGAAGGAGGGAGTTGCTCGTTCCTCCTTCCTTTAAATGCCAAGGCACATCCTGGAGAGTAATAGTTCTTTCTGGATGACTAGAAAACAGGGAGCATGCTTGGACGGCTGGCTCTATTCTAGCGGGGAGGCTTTATTTCCATCCCTTCTTGGTGTCAAGTGCACATCCATGACACTTTTCTCTCCCTCTTTCTCCCCTCTGCGTCAATTCATCAAAGTTGTAACCCTGTTGTCTTTGCAGAGCGAATCAGAATGTGCCCCTGGCAAAGAATGAAGGAAAAGTCAACAGGAATTAAGTTTCAGTGCAACTGTTTACTCAACTGTGGCCTGCAGTTATTGAAATTTTATCCATGGTTTTGTGTGACTACTGCAGTAATGAATTCAGTATGGCTGTGATTTTCTCACTGACGACATGCTCATTTTGAGCTGGAAAAAAGATGGGTGGGAGGTGGGGTCTGAAGCTGGGGTCTGGAGCTGGAGGAGCAGGGATGAAGAGCAGATCTGGTGAAGCCTAAAGGCCTAACAGATACTGAGGAGCAGGACGCACGCAGACACACCCTTTCTACTGTACTTACAGAGTAGCTTACACTTCCTTTCCGGTATTTACTACAGTACTGTTTTCACTTAAAGGACCAGACTGTGGGATTTACTGGCATCTAGTGGTAAGGTTGCAGACTGTAACCAACTTGCCTCGCCCTACCATGGCCCAATTACCTGTGGCCACAAAAAGTTACTTTGTGGCCACCAAATATTCCATGTAGGTGGTCCCTGTGACCACTGAGTTTTATCCCTCATACTGTGAGCCTTCGACAAAACACTCTATGAAAACAGAAGACAGTATTTATTGCCAGCTATACCTATAATGTGATGTCTGAATGTCCTATCTTGTCTTTTATGTGGACCCAAGGAAGAATAGTTGTTACTGCAGTAATACCTCATGGGGATCTTATTCAAATATATAAATAAAGATGTGTTGGGGCTACTAAAATATGGGTTTACTAAGTCTACTCAAACTGCTAACAAGACCTTTACAGACAGACGGGCCTGTCTGCAATCCAGACCTGTTTCCTACTGAAAATGTGTGTAGCTTCAGGTCTAGGAATTAGACCTTAGAAAAAATTCTGAACATCTCTATTGGAAAAATGTCAGCGCAACATGGAGGCCTCCATGGAAGAGGACCCTCGCCATCTGTAGATTCAAACAGCTCATTCTCAGGCAGTGGTTCTCAAACTGTGGGGCAGGCCCTTCTAGTGCTGCTGCAAGTGGGATGTGGATGACCAGGGGAAAAATATGGAGAGAAACTAAGTGGAATGAATATGATTCAGGTACAGAGAATTAACAAACAATGTTTTCTGATGCTATCATGTTGACCTTTGTTTCAGTTAAATTCAACTTGGATCCTTTTTTATTAGTTGCTTCCTGTAACATTAAAAAAATGTGGGGTGTTGGTGGCATGAAATTTTTTCAGCGTCTGAAATTTGAGAAACACTGTTCTAAGGTTACGACAACACACCAATTCCTATTTTCAAGCGATTATACTGTACAATGTCATAAAAATATTAGCCTACATTACATTTCTGCTACATTCTGCATATAGATTTCTATAAATCTTACACATTAGATATAACAAGGCATCATGTTCCAAGGCACACATCATATACTTCTCAGATGATGATATCTAAAACATCACATCTAACCTGTAATGTATGTTTGCCCCTCTACCAATTATCCATACGTCTCTCTCCTCTACAATTAAATAATGCATGGGTAAAAAGGGGAATAATTAAACTACATAATGAATCACAATGCAAAAGCAATCACTTATGAGGTCACATTACTATTCAAGTGATATATAAGTACGGCTGTGTGATTTACTTAAAATTAATGATTTTTCTTACCATGATAAAATGCATGTGTACAACTGATTATAACTGCATTGACCTGCATAATATGTCAAGTGACTTTTCAAATGCTGACTTATTTATGAAAATGTGTCATCCTTTGTGTTGTCAACATGAGATATGAATGAATTTGCTGGTTATCGTCAGTTCTGACAACAGAATTGTGTATCGCTGTGTTACAATATCCTATCATTATAACGTCATGATGATTCTGCTCAAAGATGATAAATGATAATACTGAATTATTGCTCAGCTCTGTATGTTACAGTGGGCCTGTGTTCCACACTGCAGCATTGTTGCCCTCCCTGTGCAAACGCTGATGGATGTGCTGTGACAACAGACAGCGGCGCGGAGCCTGTGCATCATCACCAAACAGCTCCTGACAACAACCCTGGTCGTTCTGTCGGATAGACCGAGATAGCAGAAGACACACTGATCTTTTCAATGTTGTTTCCTTAAACGCGCTGTCGTGTGCCACACATAACGCTGACACCAACAGAAAGAGCTTGTCTGTTTGCCTCAAGTTGGAGACGGTGAAAATGTTTGGGGGCCCCGTCGACGATAACGCCGGGCGCGCATCTCCGCAGCTCACCGGCGAATGCGGGTAGAGTGTGGCATTAGTTGTGAGTGTGAGGTGTGTTTACAACGAGCCGGGGGAAGATGCTGTCATCTCATTGGATGGCACGGTTTCTTAACTGTCTACACAATCCTGCGGCACCTACATACTTAAAATATGTCCGAACACTGTGATAAATATTTGACCAAAATGCAGATGCTGTATGCTACAATAAACACGCTCACAACCAAACACAATCACAAAGAGAGAGCACTTCCCCTTCTTTAAATATTCAAAAAGGGCCTCAATATACATAAATAATAATAATAATGTGTTTATGTACGAGATGTACTTTGAGGTGGGATTAAATATTAAGTGGCACTTTAAGAGGCGGGATCGGGCCTGCTGTTGACGTGGCTTCATGAAGTGAAGGCAGGTGTGAAAGGGGGGACTGGTCTACCTGGTGGTGCTGGAGATGCAGGAGGTCGGCCGCGGTCCCCTCCATCGACGGCGTGGCGCTCTTGGGTCGACCCTCCCTGGACCCGCCCTCTACGCTCGCTCCTCCATTTAGATTGGCTGGTCCGTTGCTCGTCGCCTCCGTCCCAGATTCTTGCATCATGACTTAAAAACCTGAGAAGAGAGGAGGCAGAAAGAGAGAAAACAGGGACAGAGACAGAGAGGAACAGCTGTTAAAACACACAGCAATGAGGTCGCATTTTAACTCTGGGCCAAACTATAAACATCTGGCGTATCCTTCCCACACAATTTCACTTTTATTGCAGGTTTCCCTGTTGGTTTGTGCTTCCCCGTGTCTTGTTTGTTTGCTTGTAGCATATGCAATGAGGCAAACACACGCACACGCTCCCACAGACTGCTTCCCCACACAATAATGAACTGCTCCTTTGTTTTGGTTTTTCCGGTGCGGATCCTATGACAAGTCCATACTGGGCTGAAAGAAGAAGGAGAGGGACTCAGGTTTTGTTTGTGTTCTCCATTATGGGGCATATGCAGGGGTGCAGTGGAGGGGCTGGGGTCTGAAGAGGAACCCAACCTGAGCTGAATGAGAGCAGAGGAGCCCAAGAAAACAGTGGACCTCCAAAACAAAACACTTTCTATGGAAATGGATATATTTACTTGCATGGCTCCCAGAAGAACCACGGCAGAATGGCTTTTTAATGGGAAACAGGGCGACTGTGTGAGGCCTGCCAAAGGATCTCCATGAGAAACATCCAATCTGAGGCAGAGTGAAAACAGTCAAATCCTTCAGGGGTGCTCAATTAACACCAAAATACGGCTATGAATATAAAGAAACCGTTTTAAGTTGTTGTACAAAAACATTGTCTTTTATGACTTCATGTAACTTAAAAGGATAAAATACAAATACAGGCAGTGATTGCATGATTTTTGCTTTATGTGAAAATATGAGAGCATTAACAGGGTTCAACATTAACCATGGCCAAATGGCTTGTGGCCACCAAAAGTTCATCTGTGGCCACCAAATATTCCATGTAAGTGGCCCCCTGAGGCCACCAGTTTTTATCAGTTTTAGTTGTCAAGACTCACCAATAAGGATCGCCTCCTTGTTTGTGGCAAATAAAATGCCATGTTGGGCTAGTAAATCTAGTAACTCAATTGCCCAGCAAGGCAAGTGGTCAAAAAGAATTCAGCTAGCACACTATTTTGATAACTGACTGTTAAAGTAATTTTTCATTTCTTTTTCAGCCTCTCAAATATGGATAAATATTGATCACTAAACCTAACACAAAAGACAGACTATAAAAAAAAAAATGGCAATGAAAGTATGTGAGTGAATGGAAGCCGTAGTTTTCGTGGGTAGAGTATGACACATAACCTTAAGTAGCCCAGAGGTCGAGCTTGTTTTTCACCAAGCCTCATGACCACATTACAGTTCGTGGGAAAAATAGACAACACAAGTGTCACAGTTGAGAAAAACTGTGTCAAATGACTAAAATTGCCTTTTCTGTAATGTTTTCACATATGTGTACATTTGGGCCACCAAAATTAGGGGCTTGGTGGCCCATGGGGCCAGAGCTTAAAAATATCACCATCTATGATTGTTCTCCTTCCAAGCATGGAGAAGAAGCTGTGGTAGCCAAAAAAAAACTCCTAGAAAACATGGCGGCTTTCATGGAAGAGGACTCATGCCCTTTGTAGAATTAAAGGGCTCATTCTAAGGTTGCAAAAACAGAACAATTATTTTTTTCAGACGATTATAGACTTATGAAAAAAATACTTATAAACATTATATTCTATTTTTGGATATTTTACATAGGTTTACATTTAGGCCACAAAAAATGTCCTTTGGTCACCAAATTTGGGGGCTTTGTGGCCCACAGGGCCAGTGCTTAAAAGTACTAGCATCTATCTCTGAGTAATCAGTGTTAAATGTGAATACACAGCAATTTTCTCACATTTTACTTCCTCCGTTCTGTTTTCAGATACACAAAAGCCAGACAGACACGCTGTCTTCCCCCCACCCCCTCTGTCTCTCTGGGGATGAGTGCCAGTGACATTGGTGCATATCTGTGCCTGTATTCCTCAAATCAGTGGAATGATTTACAGCTATTGTGCGTTGGTCGCAGGCCTCAGTGGCGCAACGCGTCTAGCCTCCCAATTCCAGGGCGGTTAATGAAGCTGACCAAGTCAGGCAGAAGCGAATTAACTTGGCTGATTAATTATTTATATGAAGCAGAATAAATGCCTTTAAAACACTGGGCCTCATCATGAAAGAAGGTGAAAATGGAACTAAATGCAGATTTATGGTGTTGCATTTAAGGCGTGTAATAGGAGGGCCAATGCGAATTAATATGTGCTCAACTACACGGGCGCTCTGTCTCCAGAGATCCAGATCTAAACAAGATGCAGACACACACCCAGACACCATGGGGACACACACTCAGGCTGACAGATAGGAAATTGAGGTTGACAACTTGTCACATAAGAATATTTACAGAGCATAGGTGAGATAATAATCTAGACGTGGGATTATTAAAAAATAAACAGCACTATAAGCAGCACTGCTCTTTCAAATCATAGTTCTCAGGAGCAGTCTTCCAGCTCAGTGTCATCAGTAGCAGTTGTGGGCTCCGGTGAGCTAAAACAGTACCAGAGCACAAATCTAAAGTTCACTATGGTTTACATCTCCTCTCCTGTAGAAGCCCTCCTTGCAAGAAGCATATCCGAGTGAGTCATCTGACACTGTGGCCTGTGCCGGTTCAGTTGTGTGTCACAACGCCCCCACACTCAGGGGCCTGTCTGAGCAGCTTGGACCCGGCCTACAGGCCCCGTTCTCTGGGCCGGGGCTAGAGCCGGCCCCCCTCTCCCTCCAGACAGATGTTGACCCGGCTCACCCCTCCAGTCTGGCACGGCCTCCCTCCATAATGGGATTTTCTAAACAAGGAGTGAGCAAGAGGAGTAACTGTGGGATGGGACGCAGCCAGCCACGACTCCATCTACAGGCCCCTGCTCGCACTGACTCCCCCTTCTGAGACACCAATTAGAAACACACATTCTCGGAGCGAAATTAAATGCCATTTGAAATAAACCATGGGCTGACGTTATTCGCCCCCACTTATTTTTCAAATAAAAGACATTTTTCCACACGCAGAAAAAAAAGGAAGGGCCTGCTTTCTTTTTTCTCCAAAGCTACATAAAAGGGGGGGAAGTAATGGCTATTATACATGCACTGTCATTCCATGCAAAATTTTCATAATTATAACGGAAAGGCGTAAATTTCCAAATGCATGGCATCTCCAAAAGTAATCAAGAGAATGAGCCGCGGGGCTATTTTAATGTATGCAAAACTAGTGACCCACAATAAAGGAGGGAAAGGCTACAATGAATGCAAAGTAATGCGCGCATGCTTGGAACCGGCACTGATGAGGGGATGGCTAAAATTAACACCCAATTAATTTTCGAATTGACAAACAAATGAAACCCATAAATCTACTTTCTCATTAATTTCGCCACAGAATAATTCAAAGCTGCAATATCATGAGCGAAAAAATTGGAGGAAAAAAGAAAATGGAAAATGGGCATTATCCATCATAAATATCAAGCAGATAGGAAAGAGCCTTATTAGAGAGTTGTGCTGATAACAATGTTAATCTGTGGAGCACTGAGGCAGGGACGCCGTCCTCCATCAGCTGGGGCCCGGGCAACTCGGGCCACGTGACTTGACTTGGCCCTGTGTTTGTTTATCTATCTATTTATTTTCACTTTGCTCAGGGGATAGCCTCGTCCACGATGACTCAAAAACCTCCAAGATTTTCCATCCGTTCCATTTATACAACACATCCAAATTCAGCTGTAATTATGGGGTCAAGAGTCCTGCTAAAAGGAGTGTAGTTAGTGGGGTTAAAAACATGTGTATTCCGGCTCTGGACACAAACATTTCAACATAAAACAACACACAAAAGGAGACATGAGGGAAAAATCTTTCTTGTTATTAATGGACCGTGTCAGATTCTTTTTTTCTGAGCTGAAAAAAAAAGTTTTAAAAATAATCACAATGATGGAAATTCCAGAAGTAGTGAATAAAACACTTTTAGAACTGTTACATTTAGCTGTTCTTGCTCTGCAAGCTGGTGCCATAAGAAAATAATAAATAAAATAAAATTTAGAGAGTCCCTGGCTGTATTTTTAAAACGGAACAGTTTGTTACGATAATATTACAACGATTGCAATGCTAATTTCTGTTAACAGCAACTATGGGTTAGCATTGAGGTAATGGGCTAAATGCTACTTATTCACATTTATATATAACATTGAGTTGGCAATCAAAAATTGATTCATTTAAAAGCCTTTTATAAATGTTGCAGCCCTTAGATTAAACATGATGATTTACTTAAGTGTTTTGGTTCAACATTCATTCATTCAAAGCAACTTCTAAAACAACTATGAAATTTTTGGAGCGAATGGAAACAGTTGTTTTAGTGGCTAAAATATGACACGTCCCTCAACTAGCCAAGATGTCTAATTCAATTTTTATTGAAAACAACGGCTTCATGAAAGTGTCACAGTTGGGAAAAACTGTCTTAAGATTGTTGTTGGGTTTTTTTTTGTTTTTTTTTGTATTGTTTTTACATAACCTTTTTAAATTTGGGTCACTGAATTTAGGGGCCTAGTGAACCGTGGGGCCAGTGCTTAAGAATATTGGTATCTATCCCTGCGCTCTTTCAAAACATGTTGGAAACCAAGATTGGCCTAAAAGAATCACAATACTTAAAGCTACCACAAGGAATCTTTGTTGATTTTGTGGCCTCTCTGGACAAACGCAGTAGTGTTTCCATTATAATGACTACAAAATATAATGTCAAAAAGTAAATTATCTACATAAAAATCTCCTTCTGCTTCATTTTAACTGACTAATGTGCTACTCACTGTAACTTTGCCAAGGAAAAGATAAACACAGGTTTGTTTCAACTGATTTCTAGGAGAATCCCACCCTGTGGCAGGCATTAATAGCAACTATATAGAAAAAGCCAGTCTTTTTGTAGATGACCTCATTTGCATTTGTAGGTCATATGGAGGAATCACTAATAAACTGAAACAGTTTCATGACAAGTGTAAAACTCCTTGTAGTAGCTTTAAGAGAGCCCACTTGTATCTCCCACCCTTAGTAGCTGCATGTGTACAGTGAAAATCACTAGCAGTGCCTTAGAGGTTATCCTGGTAATGGGTCAAGCGTCCTGCTAAAAAGAATGTAATTAGTTGGGTTAAAAACATATGCATTCATGCTGCAGACACAAACATTTCAACATAAAACAACACACAAAAGGAGACATGAGGGAAAAAAATATTTCTTGTTATTAATGGAGCATGTCAGCTTTTTTTCTGAACTGGAAAAAAAAAGTTCTAAAAAGACTCAAAATGATGGAAATTCCAGCAGATCAAAACAAGGCAACAGCAGTTTGTACCAAAAAGAGAACTGGCTGTGCTGTTGATTATTAGATGCCTGTCTGTTCTTTGGGGGGAGTTGCTTGCAAAACAAAACAAGTGTTTGGAACAAACACTGGATAATAAAAAAGGTCAGAGTTTCTGTTTGTTTACAGTTTGTTTTGTTTTCCCTGCCTCGAATATGGGGAGTACAGTACAAACAAAAGTCACATGTGTCTCCCACCTGACCAGACAGGTTGAAGGTTAAGAACAGCCGGCGGCCAGAGCTCATCAGCCCTGCCTCTCCTCCTCCTCCTCCCCCCCTCTCGCTGGAAATCTAATGCCTGTCCCCCTGTCATGCTTGCCTGGAATTCAACAGCTCAAACAAGTCAGCAGTCGATTCAAGGTAGGGTCGGCCCCGCGCAGCTGTGCTTTGACCCTTCTTCATGTTCTGTTTTTCTTTAATGCTCATGACAGTAAAGCCTCGGCGGCCACCTGCTTCGATTCGCCAAGTTCTCACACAGCCCTTGTTTACACAAGCACACAACAAAAGCACAACATTTCTTGGGCGGGAGATAAAGACACACCGAGGAGGAGACAATGGGGAGAGGTTCAATTTAGAGCTGTTTAGGTTCAGCTTGGTTGCTAGACTAGACAACACATCAGCGTGTACTGAAGGTGCAACAACAGAATGCTTCTCAAGGTTTGTCTTGTGTTCTAATGTTTCCTGGCTGCTGATTCCAGGGAAAAGTAAGAAGACAAACACAAGCTGCACGTTAAATAATCCATTATCACAGCCCTTATCACTGATAACAAACTCCAAGAAGATGTCTCATAAGGTGACACACAAGTGGTCGGTCCCTGAAATGTTCAGGAACATTTCCTGCATGGGATCAGGTGTGAATGGGAGCAGGGATCGGTATTCAGGGAAATCTGACCCGCCAAGTTGTCCCCAACTTCAGACTGTGTAATATTGCAGGGAAAATGCCAGTGTGGCCGTGTGAATGAAAGCAGTAACATTTGCAAGGACAAGCATGTAAAGCAGGGATACTTAACTTGCTTTGCCTGGGGGCCACTTTTGTAAAATGACAGGAGGCCAGGGGCCAGGTTAATAAACAAACATTAATAACAGTTTTATCAGATAAAAGGAATAAATATTAAAAGACCCATTACACATCTTTCTTTGAAATTATTTAACCGACTTAATAACTTGTTAACTAAATTAACTTGGTGTAAGGATCAACAGACAAATCAGATATTTTAATGGATTTAATAACAGCAGCTGCAGTTTAGTGGTAAATGTTTTGGTTACATTTGAAAGAGGAGATACAACATTAAACATAGCTGCAAACTATTCCATCATGCAGCCACTGAAATGTTGAAATTATTCATGAACATTAACTGCTCCTATGTGGAACCGAATGAATAGCCTATCAAAGCTATTCTAATATAAAAGAGAATGAAATACATAACTTTTGCTCCTCTTCAGCTAATACTTCTACTGCACTTCTCTCCGCCTGAAAGGCCATCATGCAAAATTCAGCCGCCTAATTTTAGTATCAAAAAAAATTTATCATACAACAGTGGGATAGGTGTCCCTCCTTCCTGGGTAAAACAGTGAGAATCATTTTATTTTCATTATGAATTAGAAAATGGTAAGCAGGCCAGATTTAGCCAGACAGCTTACGTCTGTCTGACGAAAGACGCTATAATGTGGCGCGAGTGAACCAATCATAAGACTTGTTTACTATTCTTTTTAACGTTCCAAATGCATCTTTCTGATTTAAGTAGATCATGAAAAAAAATTACTTGTCTCACAAATATGTTACACATTATAAGAGCACCAGACATAAACAGTTCGCTCAACATGTTCATGAAAATAATGTTCATTCGCAAACACGCACATCTGCCCTTGACCCATTTTCTTCTTCATCTTCTGATGAGTTTTTGGCGATTGGCATCCGTAAGTGTTGCATTACCACCATCTGCTGGACTAGACCTCTCCCATGTATTCCAGCATTGCCATGGCATGTGTGAAAAGGTGCAAGAAGGAAAAGTTCCTGAATGAAGCTGCTTGCTGGGTTGGGATAAAACACTTATCCCTCAATTTAATTTAATCACGATACTTTGGAGCCAGTTTGATATGTAATGTGATTTTTAAGTATTGCAGCTCAATATTCCAATTTATTGAGATTTTTATTTGCTTTTTTAACACATGGGAAAACGTTGAATCATTCATTACATTACATACATTTCATGCTGTGTATCATGAGTCATATTTCCAACAACAATGCACATCACATTACAGTCAGTCTTCAAGATTTATTTCAGCTGCATCATTACTACACTGCATATAAAAGTAGTAAATAAAATACAGCTGTTCTCACTCAACAAGCTAGTGCCATAAGAAAATAATTGCCAGAATTATTGAGCCCCTGGCTTTATTTTTAAACCCAATGAAAATTTGGAGTTTGGGTTTTTTACCTTTTGAGGCTGCTGTCAGTTTTCATGTGGAGTCTTGAAGTCAGAGTCACAGACTGAGTTAGCTATGTGAAGTTAGTTAGTTTGTTTCGACACAGCATGGAAAATATATGCCAGAAAGTTTGAGCACACGTTGTTTTATATGTCAAGCATGTGAAGTAAAATGGATCAGTTTGTTAGGATAACACTACCGAAATTGCAATGCTAACTTTTGTTAGCACATTAAAAGTAATTCCCACTATATGTTAGCAACACGCTAACTAATTAAGTTCTAGTTATTCATATAAATATAAAATCAATTCAGCAATCAGAAAAGTGTACACAATAATATAAAAAAAATACTGAAGAGAATAGATTTTTTTTTCTTCTATTCCCAGAACTGCATATGTGAATAGTGAAAATCACTGGCAGTGCCTGAAGGGTTATCCCAGTAATGGGAGTAACTATGTGTGAAAGAGGCTTTGGAAAAATCCACCGGACAACAGACATAGAAATTGGCGTAATCCCAGTAACCTTTCCAAACTGCAGTCCCACACCCTTCCACGTATTATCTGCAAAAAGAGGCCTTCTGCAAACCAGAACCACCTCAATCACAAGGACTCAATCTGGACTCACTCACTACATTTCTCTGGCCGCTCTCTGCTCAGAGGAACTAACGGCGGGGATGACATTCTGCCAAAGGAGACTTCACAGTCAGACCAAACAAGCATGTAATCTTGTCAGCCACTTCAACCAAGTCACAGATAAGCAAAGCATATCTCCAGACTACTGTGACGATATAGTACGAACACGCAACCCCCCGCCCCCGTGCAACTAATACCTCCATCGCAAAGCCCCACATCCCTGTGCCACACGAGACAGAGGCGTTTTTCCAAGTTCTTCCCAGACCTTGTACGGGGTATAAGCAGACCACTCATGCTGGCAAACAAAGCAGCTGTTTGTTTAATAAGCGATTGCTGCCATGGCTACAGTAAACAGGGGGAGCGGGGTTTGTGTTTATGAACAAACACATCTCCTTGCAGGAGCCATTTAATATTAACCAGGTGGAATGATCAGCCGATTTCCTAGGTGACACTCGGGGCAGGCGTAGTGTAAACAGGTTCTGGGAGGGGAGGCGAGGGGGAGGAGGGGGCCAGGCTTTGGGGAATCAAGGTCGATGCAAATGCAGCTTTGGGCTAGAATAAACAGCGAGGCAGAAGTCAAGATAAACAAAAAGTCATTCTTCTGACATTTGAAGACGCATTAGGCTGGTGCGTTGCAGCTGCTCGCAAGCCACCGTGAATGAGAACAAGATGGGCGGCGACGGGGTGGGCAGGCCGGCGAGGTGGTGGTGGTGGTGGTGGTGGTCTCCTATGGAAACACATCATTGTCAAGCAAAGCAACCAAGTGTTTCTTCCAGACCCAACAAACAGTGGCTTCTCTTCACAACGGCGCAGTGAGGAACTTGTAAAAACATGTTAAACATTTACCTCGTTCAATTATTCAGTAACTGGGTTTGTGGAAATAACAAAGGATGTCTGAGGGCTCCGAGAGCTGATACATCAGGGCGCAGAGCGAAAAACAACAACAAGAAAGGGATTACGTGGAATTTGACAAAGATGTTATCAATCATAAATGAAATGCATGGCTTTGATTATTTGTTTTATGCGTGAATTGAACCGATCATGAGTCACTTTATTATCCAAAAATAGGTAGTGATTACAAAAGACAAGGTAGCTTATGTAGTGTAGGGACTTCCAAGCTGCACGTCACCTTGACCATGAATTTTTCATGTATACAACAACTTGCCATCTGCTGAGCAGGAGCCATCCAATGAGGCTCCCCTACCCAGAATCCATAGTTTTCTGTCTCTTCCTCCCCTACTGATTTCATTTAGTCCCTGAAAAAACAGCAAAGGAAGGCATAAAATATGAGCAAAGGCGCCAAACACATATTTATAACACGTTACTGTGACAGGATTCTCAAGCATGAAATCTACATCCAAACCTATTACTACACCAGAGGAAAAGGGGCTCGACATCTGAGCGGCGGTGAGTATGATGATTCATATGAATATCAACCTATTATCACGCTACAAGCGCAGATAAATTAACAATAAGAAGGGTACTAGAAGGCAGACTCCAGTGGAGAAGCTGAGTAGATCCATAATTTCAGAAAATACACAAACCAGTTTGTCTCCTTTGCATGGAGCCGTGCGAGAAACACCTCTGTGTAAAGGCCTGCTGTGCACAGACAATGACGGAATGTGCCAAAGTAAGGCAGGCCATGGTATTTTTAGTACAACTAGGGGCCGATGGAGACTAAGTAAATAGAGAAGTCTAATGAGTTTAAATCTGGTTGTACATGAATGGAATAGTAATTCTGGGATGTGGAGCCTCTTTTAGGAGCGGTTCGCCACACATTTTCTCAGCGACTCTCCTTCATTTGACTTTGATAATCTCGCTCACATGTGGCTCATGCCCATTAACACTACAGCAAGAGGACAGACACCAGGAGACGACGGGGGCCTCTTTCTTCTGACCACAGGCTCGATGCACGGCAAAAAGCAGTCGTCGCCTCCCCCTCAAGCTCATCTTACCAATTAGACCTGTCAAACATGCACACCCAAAGACAAACACAACTCCAATCTATCAGCATCCTGTGGGATCTGCAAAAGCACTTATTGTTTTAACATTACTTAAAGTGTGTCATATATTTTTAATCATTTTTACTAGAATTCATGTAAGGGTTGCTCCCATGGGGATGGGAATGCGAACTTGTGGAGAGGAAATGTGTCAGATGCATTTTCCTGGGAAAACCGAGGTTAGCCTTAACGAACTTGTCTAATTAATATTGCGTACCTACGCTAAGAGAGGACAATATTATTAGAACAGCTGTCTTTTGGGGAGATGTCAACTCACTGGAGTGCACGCGTCCTCTGTGAGCTGACAACATGTAGCCTAATCATTTTTGGGGAAAAAGCTTTGCAGTTCTGTTAAATCACCAGGACAGACTTGTGGTAAACCGACACTCTACAAGTAAGCCGCTAATTACTCTCGAGTAAGTCTTCAAGTGTGGTAGATGCATTTATTATGATTTCTCTCTCAGTAGCACGCATGATAACTGGAAGAAACGGTAGGGTCTGGCCTCAGCCCCCCTATTTAAATGGTTCTTAGCACAGTTAAATGTTTCTCTACAGACAAAAACACACAGCAGGTGGAGTCTCCCACCTCTTTTGTTCAGAGTTACTCACACACAGATTAAGTTAAGCTATTGATTTTACAGACACAATCATTAACCTTTACGCACAATTGATAGAATGGAAATGCAGCGGCTATTTTGTGTTAATAGTAATTCCCTTACAACTGTCAGTGACTGCTTAAAGGGACCGTTCACCCCGAAATAAAAAAATACCTATTCTTCCTCTTACCTGTAGTGCTGTTTATCCATCTAGTGTGTTTTCATGTGAGATACCAAGTTTTGGAGATATTTGCGGCAGAGATGTCTGCTTTCTCTTGAATGAAACGGCACTAGATGGCACCAAGAAATATATTTGACAGAAATGTCTTTTTCCAGAAATCATGGCATAGTCACTCAAGATAATCCACAGACAGTTAACTGTTTAACGTCATATTGATAGCGATATCAGTATTGGAATTTGCGAGTATGCGAGCCAAAGCAACAATCTGTAACTTACTAGCCCCGAAACAGGATCTTCCTACCTCCCAGCTGGGTCCCATCCACCAGTTTTTTAGTCAGCGAAGAAGGAAAAAGGCCATCTTAACCTCAACATCAGATCACATTGAAAAATTCAGCAGACTGCCCCTTTAAAATTTGTAACACAGCAGCCATTTTGCTATTAAGCACCTGATTCACTGTCATTGTTACGGGAGTGGTCTTATCCGTTGACCCCTCCTGCTGCTTCAGAAGGAGCATTGTGAGCCTGAGAAGCATGTTATTATTTTAAAAGCCTGCAGCTTCCCAGAGAGAGGACAGAGAGGGTTAAAAAGGGAAGGGAGTTTGTGCCTTCCATTAAACAGTTAAACTGAAGATAAAAAGGCGAAGGGCTAAATACCAAAAGACCTTCCATGAATTTCTGCCTTTTAATGGAATCAGGTTTTAACAACTCTTTTTTTGTTAAATACAGCCCATGTCAGGAGGATGCGTCCCACTCATAAAGCAGCACAATGACAATGTACAGTGGCACTAATACAAGGACATAGTTCATCATGACATTTTCTGCAATTCCCAACTGATTAGGGTCATTATGTTGGAGGCCTGATTTATGTTGTCATTTCCTCTCACCGATCCTGCATCAATGAATCTTAATGAATTGGTAAATAAGGGTGAAGATTACACTGTGTGACACTGCAACATTTCTCACCCTCAACGGCCGAGATTTATGTAGCCAATTAGAGACTAACAGAGAAAATTGGCTGGCAGAAAAATAATATTCTTTATGGTCCAAAATGGAGGAGCATTCTCAGTTGAAGGGCAATAGTATTGTCGGTGTTAAAGTCCATAAAGCACCCTCCTAACCCACCTTCAAAGCGCGCAGAGCTTGACTTACCCTGCGCACAAGCAGGGGGATGTGAGGGCAACTTTAGACCATTGTCCGCTGAGCTGCTCAGTCCCGCGGTGAGCCAAAGTCCTTAACATTCACCGTGGCCTACCTCACATGTTTGATCAGCATAAATACACCCCTGTATGACAAACATGTTTACCCTCTCACTGCAAACATCAGACAATCAGACACCATGAGGTGCTGCTTCTCTAATGAAGACACGGGAGCTTTTTATCAAGGCCGACCATGTCCCTCTGTCAGAGAATATGCCTCTTTTATACACACATCAAAAAGCGTGTCGTACAAAGAAAAAGAAGCCAAATTATTTGCTCTAAACATACAATAAGGCAATATTTTTCAATTAGTTTTTGGCTGAGGGGAAAAATCTTAGTTAGAAAACACATCCAGATGCCCTTCATCTTTTTTTTTCAAAGGATGAATATGAAAATACAATCCCCTCTTTGAAGATATCTCTGATCAACACATAGAAGAGGACATATACAATATGATTAGGCCCTCTTTAACTATTCACATCGTTATCACAGCTATGATAGTTTGTATTTCTCGTATGCAGATTAAGGAATTCTGAAGATGATTATGGCGAGGGACAAAACTGTTTTTGTGTATCACTACAAAGCATGAAAAGCCAGCCTGCTTATTAATACCAACTTCTTAAAAGAGCACTTAGAGTTATAATGAGAGCCTTTATGTATTACATATTGTGACTAGATTTAGTGTGAGGAAGCGGCTCTCCACATCAAACAAGCTGGCCTGCTATTAGGCACAGGGGCTGAGGGATGCTGTGTGAAAAGGAGTGGAAAATTAAAGCTGAAGCAACGCAGGAAAGGGCTTAATTTACTGGCATGTACAGTATGCAAATGAGATTACTCTCAGCTTAACTGCATCATTTATGTCCATAATAACAGCATCATCATTACAGGGCTCAAATTAAATTACACTGTAATTAGCATATCAAAGTGATTGGTTAAAGTTTAAAACAAATACCCAATTTTGTTAATGAACATCTGTAATCACCGTGTAGACTCTCAGTGAAAACATCCAAAACAAATATGTGTTTTGGAGAAGGGGAGGAATATCCCTCCCAAACGTCTGTCTGTCTGTCTGTCTGCGTGTGTGTGTATGTGTGTGTGTGTGTATATGGCAGTGATGATGGTGGTGGTGGTGGTGGTGGTGGGGGGGTGTTCTACCTGGAGAGCTCCACACACTCAGGATATATTTCCCAAACTCCAGGAGATCAAAGATCCAATTTCCCACACTTGCCACTTCAGGAGCTCATCAATAAAATACTAATCACTTCACGCCTGATTCTGAGAATGGAGCCGCAGCCGAAGGCTTAAGGAGACTTCCATATCACAAAAAAACACCTCAGCGCTGACTGTCTTGACTGTTGTTGAGTGTGCACACGCTCCCGCACAGACACACGTGCAGGATAATTTGCAGTCGGGTTTATCCAATAGCCGTCCTGCCTTTTTTTGCCTGATAAACATGGCGAGTTTTAACAACCAGAGAACACTTTGTTACACCTCTGACACAAATCACACACCTTATTTCTCAAGTATATTAATGAACATCGACCCTTTTGATGTACCACTTTAATCGACCGCACTGTATTGATATAGTACAGAATAGGGACGGACCGATTATCAGCCTGGCGATTAATTTTGAGATTATCAGAACCTGTTTTTTTCAAGTGTGCTATTTTGGCTCTGATGCAGCCGCCTCTCTTGATCTGTGATCTCACACAATGTTCCGCCTGCAACACTGTCTGATCTGACTGGTCGAATACTGAAAAGTTCTATTTTAATTTAGGGCCCAACTGATTCTGGATTTTTGCAGCCATTGCTGATACCGATATAAAGGAGTAAAAAATTCATCTATTGGTATATCAATATTCTTTATACAGAAAGATAATATACAGAATATAACTTATATATGTACATAAACACACACGCCACACATTTGTGACAAAGATATGTAATGAAGGCAGGATATTTTGCACACATTATTGTCCAAAATGATATCAGGGCATTGGAAAATGATCAAAAATACATAAAATGCTATCTATAAAGCTAACGAATAAAAACAATCTGCATTATCTTCTGTTTAAAAAAAACAAAAAGGTTTTCATACAGGCACGTATCAGACAACATATAGGCCAACATGCACCAATATATACCGATATGGCTATAATAGGCCAATATTGGGCCAATAATAGCAGTCGACTGATATATCAGTTGGGCTGATTAGTTTACTTGATAATAATCTGTATCAGTATCGGCCCTGAAACAAAAAAAAACAACAAAAATATATCAGTCGATCCTTGATTCAGAATTTATTGTGGATTGCACAATGTAAAAAGTGATCTGGATTTTTTTTTTTATTTTACACTTTTTACTAACACTATGCCCCACAAATACCTTTGTTTTCCACTCTTCACCATTAACACCACATATATAACTCTGTTTTATGCTCTTAATTTAACCAAAAAAGTAAAAGGCAGCAGTGGTGTACATTATCAGAAATGCACTCGTCAAATTTTAAAGAAGTGGCATCTTATTTTATTCATTAAGAAATCCATTAAAAGGCCTTATTCCTTGCAAGTATGTAAGAGATGTGCCTTTCAAGGTAGAGCTAGGGCAAATCCACTCCATCAGCTAATGACGGCACTCATTACACAGAGAAGCTGGCTAATGAAGGCGCGGTGGCCGGCCGATCCCCTCACCCAGCATAAAGCCCTATGAAATGCTAATATCTCACTTCTAATTAAAGGATACTAAGTCCAAATGCACCTTCACGGCTAGTAGCTGGCAACATAAATTTTATTTTTCAACACTACACTACACCCAGAGATGTGCCTGAGCAACATTCCATTAATTCATATTTAATACCCCCACTAGTCCTGCGTTTGCCTTGGTATCTGCCTCTCCTCTCCTTCTCTCCCCTCTCAGCTTTATACTGTGAGAAGGCACATCATTACACTTTCTAAGAGTAATTTTTTTTTTTTGCTTTTTTGTTGGTGCACATATTACTTTAAAGTGCTTCCAGAAATAAACACAATATGCACACAACAGCCTTTCTGTGCGTGTGTCACAGGGGAAAGGTCAGGAAAAAAACACAGCGGAGAAAAAAAAAGGAAAATGTGCCAGTATCGCCCTGGCTGCACCTGTATACATTTACAGTGTTTACACATCTTTGGGCTGTAAATATGTTTACAAGAAAACCTGCTGCCCTTCTCAGAAACTGACCTTGAAGCCAGTAAACAACCCCATCCGCAAAGTTCATTAACGTCAAAGAGGGTATAGTCTTTCTGCTTATATGGAAAAAAAGAAAAACAAAAGGTCAGTGCCATTAGATTTTCAACAAAGTATAACCGTAAAGGAGCGGAAATAGTAAGGCCTCAACAAATACTACAGAAATAATGAACAGTATGTTATACAGTTGTCATGATACCTGAATTTTAAACTTTGATACAACACAAAATACAATACTTCATACCTCTTTCAATACCACAGCAAAAAGAAAAAAGCCCTAGACACAAAATAAGATCATTTTTCAGTGCTGCTACAGAAAAAGTCACAGAACACTGTCTGGTTTTGCTGCAAGCCAAATTTCAAGCAAAACAGTAAAGGCTGAACTGAACTGAGGTCTCGAGTGAGCACTTAGATCTTTCTTTTTAGTTATGGTACTTTCAATACCATAATTAATGGATATGGTATCATTTTAAATAAGTGGTATCAATACTTATAGCAGCCTTAGTATGTTAGTTTGAATAACAGCTCAAACTAAATGTATAACATAAATGCAGTTTATCATTGTAATCATCACTACTTACAAATGTCGACTTCCTGACAGCTCCTATGGAAGCGCATGTCTGCCAATGTGAATCTAAAAGATTTTTTTTTTCTCTAATTCAACATAATGACAAACTTTCTTGAAATAATGGCTTACTTATCTCAAAATAATGGCACAGTGTCTCCGTGTCTGTCCTTTGAGAAAGTTTCTTGTTAATTTGAGATCCTAAGTTGTTCTTTTGAGATTTTAAGTCATCATTTGAAGATAATAACTCATTATTTTCAGTTACTAAGTCATTATTTTGAGATGCTAACTTATGTTCAGACATTAAGTCACTATTTTCAGTTACTAAGCCAGTATTTTCAGATAATAAGTAATTGTTTTCAAATGCTAAGTCCTTATTATCCAATAATAAGTCATTACTTACAAACACTAAGTGATTATTTTTAGTTACTAAGTCATTATTTTCAGGTATTAAGTCACAGTTTTCAGACACTAAGTTGTTATTTTTAGATAGTGAGTCATTATTTTCAGAACTTATTAACTAAAATTTTCATGACTGTATTTTCTACTGTTTTTTTATTATTACATCGACTGAAATTGGTTTCCATAGCTCCCTCCATGTGCATGCTTCAATATCAAAGTCACTGTGACTAAGAATATGTATTTCATCACTGGCCTGTTGCCAATCAGATATCAGATCTTTTCCAGGAATTCAGAATAAGTGTCTGGTTTTACTATGAATGTCTGTACATATTCAAAGTAGTGGCACCACAGCTCTGATTCAGAAACTTCAAAACTGAGTCACTAGGTCTGTATCATTTCATGAAAGAAATCATCATCAGTGCACAAGCAAGCTCTGTCACACATGACTGCATAATTCTTCACGTATCCACTGCAAGGATGGGCATCTTTCAAACTGCACAAATAATGCTTTCTTTAACTTACATTTATCTTGTGGATGTTAAAATACAAACTGTTTCACATCCAGTGCATCATTTGCCAAAGGGGAGCAGTAAAATGCATGAATTTAAAGGTCAGTGTTAAGAACATATCACATGACGTCTGTTTGATCCCGGCCCAAGTATTTTCCCAAGGATTCTCTGGCTCTGTACTGTGTAAATCACGCCGTCTGACCTTCTACATTCCTCATGCTCTGTCCTCCCATTCATCCACAGGCACAGATAATACTGGGCAAATATCATAAACGTGAGGATTTTAGGATTGAGGTGAGGCTGCCATCGTCTTCCACCAACTGGGGAAAAGAAAGCCCATGCATCAGAAAGAACCCTATTTCCCCCTACTGCCAGAGTAACCTGTGGTGAGGTTATCTGACCCTAATGCCTAATAGCCTATATACTGACAATCCATGGAGAATACTGCCACATGATTGGCAATCTCAGCCACATCCGGTGGTAAGATTTTGATGACATTTTGCCAGGATTTTTGTAGTGATAACGATGCTCATGCAAAGCTATCCATTTCTGCTTGGCTGCGGCCCACCGGTGGGCCATGAAAGTACTACATGTGGCCTGTGAAAAGTCAGAAAATAATAATAATTAAGTTTGAAATTACCCAAAAATATTTTTTTTTTTTTTTGTGATCAGAACTAATATAACTAAGCCATGAAATTCAAATTACATGTTTTTCTTAATTTATCTGACCTAGTTTAACACGTATTATACCATCTTTGGTGACCTGTCACATTAAAATGTATCTAAAATGTATGTATTAAATGTATCTTATATTTTGTGAATGGTTCAATTAATCTCATGTGTTGATCAAAGTTGTGATTAAAAGTTTCGGTCGGCCGCAGAAGTCAGATTTCAAATTGGGCCGTGGCTTTCTTAGGTTTGGGAATGGCTGGTTTAAACAATTAAGGGACTGCATATGCCGTAAAAGAAGAAGCTGAGAAATTTTAAAATCTTAAAGCAATTTACTTAAATAGATTTTTGAGTTTTGAGCCCAACTCAAACATCACTTTTGAAAAAACAACCAACTCATATTTTTTGTTGAGCTAATTAACTAGATAAACTTGAATCTTTGAGTTTTAGAAACTCTCATAAATTGCATTTCTAAAACTGTTAAGTAAACTCATTAAAGTGAAAATAAACAATGGTTAATAATTTCAGTTGCAACCATTTCATTTTCAAGCACGGAAATAAGGACAAATCAGGTTCTCAGTTCATTGTATACACTTTTTTGAAATACACATTTTTGGGGGTTTCTAAAACTCCAAGATTCAAGTTTATTTAAAAAATGTTAATTATGTTCACAACACATTACAGGCTGGCTAAACTTATTTCAGTTTAATTCTAAACTTAGAAGTTTGAGTTGGGCTCAAAACTCAAGAATCCATTTCAGTGAGTTGCTTTGAAATTTTGAGTTGTCTCAGGTTTTATAAGTGTGTGGTGGCGACTGTATCTGCAGAGACCGTTTCTTATTTTCTCAGTCAGGATTTGATGCCCAAGCATCTTTCTGGTGCATTTACAAACAGCTCGGATAAATCCAACTGATTCTACATACGTTTTGAAAAACTTTACCAACTAATAATGTTTTGTTGAGATAATTTACTTTTCCTCTTTAAATAAACTTGAATCTTTTAGTTTTAGTACCCACCCAAAAAAATCGTATTTCAAAAATAAAAGTGAATAATGGTTAATAATTTAATATTTTCAGTTGCAACCATTTAATTTTCAAGTACCCAAATAACAATAAATGAACAATTTTTGAAATACAGTTTTGGGGGTGAGTAGGAGGTTCTAAAACTCAAAGATTTAAATATATGTAGAGAAGAAAATTAAATATCTCAACAAAAGGTTATATTAATTTTAAGTTTAAAAGTTTAAGTTTGATTCAAAACTAAAAATCTAATGTTGCCTTTTTTTCAGTGTAGATTAAATAACTACTTTATTCACTTCAGTGAGAAACATTTTTATAACTGATGCTTCAGCAAACTTCAGAACAGTTTAACTAAAATAACCACAGCCTCCAGAATGCTACATTTCCTCTGCAGTATCCCAGGGTTTTCTAAGTTCATCCAAGTATCATAAAGGGCCTACAAGCGTCGCCAAGACGGTTCCAGTTCAAACGCAGCGTAGGCTTCGGGCCAGGGCGTGACCTGCAGCTGAACCGGCCTCCGCTCGGCCACAGGGAGGAGGGCAACAGCCACTCCAAACACATCACCCCACCCCCTGATAAATAACTTAACACAGCAAACAGAGGCCCATCAGTCAAGCTACACACAGCTAACACCGAGGACAGGGACAGAGATCGATGGAGAGATACAGACAAAGACAGACAGAAGGAAAGGGGAGAGAAGACAAGAAGGGAAGGGGACAGAGAAGGAGAGAGGTGGGAGGGGGTACATTGTGAGGGCATCTAACAGTGGAGAGTAGATAAATATCACACGGGAGCCTGAGCCAAGCAGCGTGGAAGGCCAAGTACTGTAAGGCTGTGAAAGCCGGGCTATTTTGCCGAGCTGTGACATTTGTTTCTTATTGTCTAAGTGGCAGCTGAAAGCGTCTCCCTGCGAGGGCCCCTCGGCTCTGCTCTGGCCCGCTTTGACGGGGAGGTAACCATATTAGGACGTGTATGGTAAAGTAAACAATAACATAGTTGCAATGAGATGGAAATTTTTCAGCTAATGGTGTTTGTCATTCCTGTTTTCAGTGCACTGAGCAGCCCTGTGTTTTTTCTAGCCGGCCAGAGAGACTTTGTTTATGAAAACAACGCAGGGGCCAAGGCTAAAACCAGAGCAGAAAAAAAAGAGGAAAACTGTAAATAAATATCAGTTTAAAAAATGCCTCCACCTTTTTTCATTTGATTACATAAATAAACCCACATTTAGGTAGAAACAGCCTTTCGCTTTCCATGTCCCTCCCAGGCCATGTCCACACTAAGGCGGCTAACTCTGAAAAGCATATTTGCCTCTCCAGTTTGGCCTTCCCGCCACACGAAATTACACCTATATCGTCTGTCACAGGCGCAAACTGTCTTTAAAAACATTCTCCATAGTGGATGAATATCAATACAACGGCTTTGCTTTGGAAAGTAGTAAAATCCCTATTTTACATTTGTTAAGTTCTCTGATGAAAAGAAAAATATGTCAGTGAGAACATCTAAATATTGCGTTTGGCTACACTGAAACACAGTACAAGTGATCATGGAAAGTAAGAGGGTGCACAATGTAAAGCTGTGTATTATTTCACTGTTTTGACACCGGTACTAATAGGATACCGTCAAAATTTTACTTTTACTACAATTTTACTCAATATTTCAGATATTTCACTTTAAGAAAACTAAACATTCAGTGTTGTCTTAAGCAAGCAGCAACAAGAGCTTAACCTAAAAAAAAGAAAACAAAAACTCAAAACTATAGGCAGAGACATGCTTTATGGCTCGGTCACACCAGCATTTAGGCTGGAATCTCAATTCATTACAAGGGAAATCACTGCAATCAGTAGATTCCTTCTGCGTTTAAATCACCTTTGGTGGACTCCAGTGAATTTGTGCCATTGTCCAACACCAAACCATTTTCACATTCCTGACCTTCAAAGGGCCAGTATGTAGAATTTAATGGCATACAGTAGTGAGGTTTCAGATTGCAACAACTCGCCTCACCCTCACCTTCCAAGAACATGTCCGCGAAACTCACACAAAATACAAAACGCCCTCTCTAGACCAAGCGTTGTCTTTGTCTATTCTCGGCTACAGCGGAAACACAGTGGTGCAACATCGTCGCCAGCGTCTTATTTTCAGGTTATTACACACTAATGAAAACCATTCTGCCAATAGATCCCCTAAAATCTTATGCACTGGACCTTTAAGTGAACAAAAAATGGAGAACCCAAAATGTCTGTCATTAGCTTATTAGCTGTGTTGCACTGTTCACTTTTACTTAAATTTCCTCTGTCCGACTGTAACCTGCTGAACAAGAGAGGTACAGCTAACAGAAAGTCAGGAGTAAATGGTACAAATATGTCTTCTGAATAAACTGTGAACTCAGTGACTGTTCTAACTAGTGTGCTAAATGTCAGTTAGCATGCTAGTTATCTTGGAGCTCATACCTTCCTTTAGTCTTTATTGAATAAAATAATGTAGCTTTACAATCAAGAGAAAAAAAAATGTGGGTGAGGGAGTAAAAGGCCAAGTACAGAGAAAGTGGAAAGAAGTACAGAGAGCTATTGTGACTGAGTAGCGCTAGCTAGGTGGCGTGTATGAAGTTTACTAGCTAATTTAGCCCTGCCAGTGGCCCCCTATGTTACTGAACGTCTATGTTTCACAGAGACACACCGACGAGGCCTTTATGAATAAGAACTGTTTATCTGAGTGGGCATTCAATGCAGATTTACAACAATTTAAAGGTTTTAATATTGGATTCAACAGTTACATGTCGGTTGATGCTCAACCAGTATTGCGGTTGAGCACCATGCTAATGTTGATTATATAATTCTCACATACAGAATTTTAAGATTTATCTGCTACAATGTGACCGTAGCCTCAAGAAAAAGGTTTCACATTGTAGCATCTTTAATTCTGATTCAGTGTCTAAAATATTTTACCATTATTCAGATGATCCAACAAGGGAATGAATGGGAATCTTGTTAACAATATATAATGTGAGCGAGAGCAATGGGCAAACTCATTGTTGAATGAAATAACTGAGATATGATTTGATATGCCTGGTTTAAGAGGCTCAATTTCTCACTAATTTCAACAGGATGTTGAGCGATTTCAAAGAAATGTAGCTCTCATTCTGCTTTCACCAGTTTCACTGGTCACTCCTTCCCTTTCACTCCCTTTTTGTTGGCTCTGTTTACCCTGCTATCTTTTCCAGGTTAAGAAAAGGCATAACCTCATGTTTTTGTACGTGCAAGTTTGGAAAACAAAGACTCAGATATTTTCCAGCCCTTTTGAATAATATCCTACTGCTGACTCACTGGTCAGCTATTGAAAAAAAGAGCTTTACCTCAGCATGAAGCTGAGAAAAAGGAAAGTCTTCAAAGTTCACAATGTGCCAATTTTCACATTCATTTCTAGAGATGTACAAAAAATTATAGTACAAAGTAGAGGTAGACATGCAACTCCTTCACTTCTGTCCTCTCCACATGTTGACTTAATTTGTTTGGTTTTTACCCACCTCCAGCTCGCTGTCTGCCTGTCTCTCCCTCTCTCTCAGCCCCATTCCTAATCTCACACCAAAAAATGCAAGCTGTTTATTTGCGTAGGGCTGAAGCCATTCCATTAAGTAGCCCCACCAGGTGCTTTATCCCTAAAAGGGATTTGTTTTCTAAAATAAACTGATAAAGCAAAAGGACTGCCAAAGTGATATTTACCATGACATGAAGTGATTGCAACAAAGTCAGAACTATCCAAATAAGAGTCACTGGAACTTTTTTGAGTTTCCTTACATAGTCAGAGACCTTCTGGAAACCATAAACAAGCGTCCTTTTAATGTGTCATAATACATAAATGTAGAATATTGATTTTGAGAGCAGGGACAGAGTGTGCATATTAAGTTATGTTTGATATTCCTCCAGTTACAGTTCAGTATATTGTTTGCAGTAAAGTCTGGCCTACACTCTTAGAAATGAGGGTTCCAAAAGGGTTCTGCCTAAAGGGCCAAGGTTCTACACGGAACTGTTTTCTTCTGAAGAACCATTTTTTGAAGAAAGGGTTTGTCAAGAATTGTTGAAATCAATGAAGAACTCTTTTGTCGTCTTTGTACCATATTATAAAAAGGTTCCCAATTGGGTTCTTGGAACATAAAAGGGTTCTCAGTAGAACCCCCCCAGGAGAATTCTAGATAAAATAATTTTTAAATATGAAAGGATTCTTGATAGAGCTCCCTGAGTGGGTTCTGTGTGGAAGCATTACACCATTGAAGGGCTCTCCTTTAAAACTTATCTTGGTGGGTTCTGGGTGAAATATAAAACTTATAAAAAGGGTTCTCAGGAGAACCCCGTGGGTGAATTCTAAATAAAACATTTCTAATATAAAAGGGCTCTCCATAGCCCCCCCTAGGTGGGTTCTAGATAAAACCCTTAGATGGTGGAAAGATTCTGGATGGAACCCCCGGAAAGGGTTCTGTGTGGAAGTACTAGAGCTTTAGAAATTCTCTTGATGGGTTCTGGGTTACATCTTTCACAGATGGTTCTAAGTATAACCCTTTATAGAACCCGCTGAACAGCTTTCAAGTGGAACCTCTATAAAAGGGCTCTCCTATGGGGACAAACTGAAGAACCCTTCATAGTTCTAGTTAGCCCCTTTCTTTCTAAGAGTGTCGGTTACCCTCTGTATAGTGATTTTTCTGAGAAGACAACAAATCAATCCAGGTTATTAGTTGTATTTCATCTTTTCTGAAGCGGAGACACCAGGCCACATCTAAAAAAAAAAAGAGCACTCTGACACCTTTTTCTCACTTTTGTGATTTTCTTTTCATCTTGCTGTAAGACAACTCATCTGCGGCTGGAATTTGCTTACTCCTGTCGCCTCAGTCAATCTCACACAAAGACTATGTCACGTTAGCCGTCTGCACCTGGTAGCAGGGCTGACATTATCAAAGCTCCTCACTCTCCTCGCCGACCAGAGTTTATACATCCGTCGATACGTTTCAGACCAAAAGGAGACATGTCTGTTTGATGCTGATAGAAAAAGAAATTGAAACTTGCCAAATGCTTTCTTTCCACCCCAAAAAAAGATATTTTAAGTAGATTCAAGATAACACATCTGTGATAACATTTATCAGGGCTGTTCTTTCTACCTCACAGCGGCAGATAATTCACATGAAAGTTGCAGGAGATGCAAGCGAAAATAAGAATGTGTGACATAATGTATTCAGCATGAGGCGTGCATTTAACTGTGCAACCTGTTTAGCCTGACAATACGGAGGCGGGCGATCTGCCAGAGTGTGTTCTGATAGCAGCTGATGCGGCCATGGTAGCAGAGCATCAGATAGGGTGAGCGCACGGTGGCCAGGTGACGGTGTTTAGAAGGCTTTGACACATCCTGTGATCTCAATCAACAGGAAAAGGCAAGAGGCACGCCGCCGCCTTACGTCCCCGCCTCGGTCCCCGTTGTGACGTCTTTGTAGGGACGATAATTTTTCATTTTCACGCTGCCTTGCATCTATTCTGCCTGTCACTGTTTTTAACTACAGCAGCCAAGCTCAGAGAGTAGATTACGGTACTTACAGTGCATGAAAAACACAGCAACAAAACTGCCAGCGACAGAAGCATTTAACTTTCTTGCTGGAAATCTCCCCCATGTGGCACTTTTGCTACAGCGAGTTGTTTATTATGTTCCAAGCTAGGCATAAGCGATTAAAGGAGCTCTTAAGAATCAAAGTGTTATAAATGCATGGAAACACAGCCGGCTGTAAATGCCACAGAATTAGAAGCTTACCAAAGCCTAATACTAATACATGGCAATTTTCAGCTTGATGCTGATATAAAGAAATTACTTTTTTAAAGTAAGCAATAAATGCAGTCAAGGGAACTATTACAGAGGCCCTATTTTCATCCCAGCATAAATCTGCACACGACCTTTCTGCGGGTCCAACTCATGAATCCACTTGTTTATTCTCAACACTTCCATAAAAAGTGGATTAAACAAAGCAACCTCAACAGCTAAAACTAAGGCAATATAAACCAGAGCTTTTACAGCAAAAAGGAAGAATTACAAGAAACCGAGTGTTTGCATGATGTGTTCTTCCCTCCCTTACATGGATTCATGAAATTCAAATGAAGACCGGCATGAGACGATAACATTTTGAAGCCCTCAAAACAGAGAAGCATGTTTTTTGGGGGGGCATCTGAGGATTCTTCTAAGCAGAGGCACTGTTTCTGGAAAGTTGGATGTCATCAGGTCTGAATAAATTGGCCAAACAGGCAGCAGAGGCAGCCCTATCACATAGATATGACCATATGATGATGAAGTATTCGACATATCTAAATCAAAACTTCTGTCAGACTGCTTTTAGACTCTCCCTACATTTCAATTCCCTAATTTGCAAACAATTAACAATAAAAAAAAGCATGCTTGGTCCCCATGTAGGCAAAAATGAACACTATGCTTCCACACACTGTATTAGAGTCCATTGCACTTTACAAGAGCTTTAAACACCAAGACGTAGTAATCCCCTAAGCTGCCACAGGGATTTAGCATTAGTGATGCAATCAAAATCACATTGGAAAGTTGTGTCAATAATCAGGCTGATTTTGCCACATTAACATTAATTACACAACCATTTGGAAGATTTCAGGGCTGATCTTACATCTGGAGTAGGCAGCCGCTGAGGGGCCTGCTGGAGAGGACCTCCTCACTATGCGGAGAATGCACTCCAGATAAACAGCAGCGACACCAATCCTCCACTTCAATTTTCTCCCAAGTCTCTGTTTTCCAAATGTTGGGGGGTGATTGTCTGAGTCAAATAAAGGAGGAGGACGGGCTGTTTAACCCATTGTGGTGATGAGGGACCCCTCTTACAATAAAGAGAATCCTGTAATGATGACGGCTGCTTTTGCTTTTTCCAAACTCAATGGAGAGGCTGTGCAGGTAGCCGTTCATTTAATATGTGAATAATGTATCTGGCTGGGAAATATATCCATATCGTGACACAAGACTAGATATTGTCTCAGACTTTGGATATCATTAGAACATGATATGGTGTAAGTGTCCTTGTTTTAAAGGCTGCATTACAGTAAAGTGATGCACTTTTCTGAATTTACCAGACTAAGAGTGTGTAGCACCAACAAAGATCAATTTAATCCTGGGTTAATAATCAGAGTTTAGCAAAACTAGATGTAAACTGCGGAAATCCAGATTTCGAACACGGAACTTTCACATTTTGTTGATTTTTTTTTTTTTTCCATTGTAATAAGAAAAGGGGCTGTCATTTTAAAAAGTTAAACCTCCCCAAGTGTAAGTTTGAAGTTAATACTCGATCACATTTTGAATTGGATTTTAAATTAAACTTAATCTAGGTTTAGAGTTAAAACTAAACAGAAATTTAAAGAGAGGTTTAAGTGTACCTTTTTAAAAAAATTTAAGCTAGTTTAAAAATTTGACCTAAATTAAAGTTAATTAATGAAGGCTAAAAATGAATTGTTGTTGGTGCAACCCAGCCTGTAGATGGACTGATTAATCGGCCGGTGACTCAGCTCAGCTTGACCGGCCATGACCGGTTACAGCGGATTCAATCAGATATATCTGATCTGTGCTGGTCAAATTTACATGCATGTGCCAGACAATGGTTCACATCATGCACACAGTGACACAGACAGTAATGTAACAGTAATTCCATTCTTTTGTCTTTTGTGGAAGCATGAGATAAAACAGGATATACTGCAATTCATTTTCTTTTGAATTCTATTTGCTCAGAAAATCTCTGTCCAGTAACCTGAAGAATTTTTGGAGAAAATGCTAAAGTTATTTAATAGTCAGCATTTCATTATGAGCATACTCAAGATGTAAGAAAATAGTGATACACTTGAGTATAGTGATATTATGTTCTGTGATGCTGTATTGATTCTCAGAAGCACTGTATGTACGATACTGTGATGAATGGAAAGATTTGTAGCAGTGGTGTGTTTTGTGTTATGCTCAAAAACCCAACCGCAAGATAGCAGTTTTATGCATATGGTTGTGTGTTCTGTATACAATGACAGTTTTCCTAAAGTGAAATTAAATAAAATAGCATGTCATCTTGTTTGCAGTATCTCAATTGACAGCAACATATTGAATCGTAACCATCGGAGTTACAAAAATGGTTGTGTATTCTGGTGGTTATAGCTCTTGGAAAGAAAAAAAATTGGAATTGGACAAAATCAGAATCAGCGGGTATTTGGTCAAAACTATTGTGATACTTGATTTTATGTATATCACCTAGCCAGAGTGTGTCAGTGATGTCTTTCTGTTCAAAATCAGCCCAGGATGAATTTATTAATTTTTTCTTGTACAAGTACACAATACTAAGCTGTTTGTCTTTGAGAATCTCTTCTGGAGTAAATGGAGAGTTGCAGGATTCACCTTTTCTAAAAAGCTGTTTAAAGAAATATATTCAGTGCACTTTACCACTTGATAATTTTTGTGGCAAGAAACTGTTGAAAAAATTTGCATTTTGTTTTAACTTAACATAAAAACAAAATACCAACTATTAGCATAACTTCATGCAAATAAGGATATTGAAATGATTCTATGAAAACAAAGATATTTCCAAAAGAAAAGCAATGAGACTAAGAGTGCCGTCATTCCTAATTTTACTAAAGTCTCCATTACAATCCCCAAAAATAATACTGGTAGTGCCTGAGATACACTTCACATATGACATTGCTTAGAGTAGCCTTGTTGCTCTGTCATAGCCTTAAACTGAGAAAGCAGTGCTCAGATGTACAGTGGTTATGTGGTACATTACTGCATATGTCCCAGCTGTCTACATACAAGTCACAACATGTTAATGGAGGAGAGAGTGAGAAAAAATGATAGAGACAGACAAAAAAAAAAAAAGAGAATGAGAGAAAGAGATGGCGGCAAGGCTGAAGCTGCACAAGACAGAAAACAGACACACTCCTCCTCTGAAGCCCTGAGCTCCTGAAGTGTTAACACTCCACCCCCCAACACACAAATACACACACAGACGCACAAACTTCCCCACAGTCCTATACTCCACCTCACCGGATCGCTCCAGCCAAAAGTTCACATCCTGGGGGCCCCAAACCTCCTCAGATAGGGAGACGGCGGGCGTGAGGAACAAACATGAGATATCCAGCAGAATGGCTGAGATGCCAACGATAGCGAGACTGAGTGCAGTAACCCCCCTCACCACCATCACCACCCCCTTGTTTGGTAAACACGGCATTACCATATTTCAGCTTTTCCTGCAAATGTCAACATGCACAAACAGACGGATATCTCCACAATGAGCAGAGTTAAGTTCTTCAACAGCGCAGCATAAAGCTAAATCACAAAAAAACAGACTTCTTACTTAACTCCATTTTGACTTTCAGGGGAACTCACCAGGCTAGTCTCAAATCGGCAGCATCTCAAACCACTGACAGAGTGCACCTGTCGAGGCCCCCTGCACATACACACGCTCAAAATGCAGTACACAAACAAGACAACCACACCGCATTCAGTTAATTATTAAGCCAATTCAATACGGCATTCACACACACACACACATGCAGGGGGCTGGAAGTCTGGTGAATGATTGTGTGTTTACCTTCTACAATGACTTGCTTATTTAAAGCAATCTTCAGTTCCAGCGGTGGTGAAACAGCCTCCTCCTCGCCCTGCGGACACAAGATGCAGAATTATGAAATAATTACCACTGCACACCATAATAATGCATGTCATCAGCACCAGAAGGCAACACACAGAGTACATGGGTGTAAACCAATAACAAGTTACCCACCAGTTGCTATTGATTAGAATTACAGTCTTGTCCTGAGGAATCATCAGATAGAGATCAATTCTCAGCATTCCTGTGCTGTTTGCTCTCCTTTGTATGTAGCTGCAGCAGTCAGCGTACCTTCCTTTGCCTTTACGGACGCACAGCCACCATGTCAGCTCAAGACACCTACTATTGTCACCGTCACACACATTTCCATCTGTCTGTTAACTACAACTACACCCACTGATGATAACAAATGAACAATGGGGCTGTCTGATGCGAGTCAATGGTTTATTTGCAAGACAAAAACTTATTATATTGCTGACAGTAAGAGGCCCGTCTTGCTCCCCCCGCTGGTGGCAAACACAGCGTACCTGTACCTGCTCCTCTTGCCCTGACTCAACTCCCTCTGGGCAGCCCTGATCTGCATGCACACAGCTTTCCCTAACTGAGCACTCAACCCAGGCAAGGAAAGGATGAAAAAAAAAGGAGAGAAGGAAACAAAATCTTATTTTTATGGTAAACTGAGAAGTGACTGTGGGGCAATATCTCAGGTGCATTTGAATAAAAGCATTAAAGCATATCCAAATACGAAAGAGGGGAAAAAAAAGAGCTCCAACTCCCTCTCCCACCGTTCTTTTTTTTTGCCGTTTACATTTGGCAGTCAAAACTGCGGCCAGGCGTTTGTGTGCGAGTGTTTATCTAAAGCAGACTGAGCATAGATAAAAAACACACCGGTCCAACATGCCCAGTTTCAGCATTAATTGTGTTAAATGCCCTCGTTGAAAACGCAAGTCAACATGCAGCTCGCTCTGAACTCTACCGAGGGTTGAACAATCATCGAAAATGGACCATTCCCACACAACTACCCTATTATTGTGATTCATTACACTTCAATTAACATATCATCAATGGAATCGTAAATCAATGGCGAGTGGTGACAAATGACAGATATTTTCAGTTTCAAACTACTAAACATCATTAATTCCCATCACCTGAAAGAGCCCCGGGAGCTAAATGAGTTTACCCAACGCATAACATCCATTTAGATAAATGTTCCATCATTTTAATGACGGAAAATTTGTATTGGAGAGAAAAGGCAACAACGGGATCCTGATAGCAGCTGTACGCCTTTTCTCCTTGTAATATAATGCCCATCTTGTAATGCCTAAACAGATAATTGTCTCCATTTCAAACAGCACAAGGCTGTAATATTGCCATTTAGAACAGTGGGGGTGCGGAGAACGTAGGGTGAGGATAAACAAGCACACGCTGCTTCGCCCGGTTGGGAAAACCGAGCCCATCACACACTCCCACATTGAGATTTTAGGGAATAGAACAACTCCTGGTTGAGATAATTACCCACCTAGGTGGGTTATGTGCATGCTCAGTAAGAGGCTTAAGCTGAGAATATGAATCAAAATGCAACAATTTCAAAAGACAAAGGAAACTAAGGAGCATTTTGCAAGGTTCTTTTGTAAAGTCGTGAGAGGATGTTGTAGGTGTGCTGTGTTAAACAAGGTGGAAAATAGGACAACAAAGACTTCTGACAAAGAAATATCTGGTAATACTTTCTGTGATGCCACATGATGCATTATAATGTACTATAAACACAATTATAATGTGTTATACTGTACTTGTATAACAATGTATAATTATAGCTACAAGAACTCCTAAATATTCAACAATAACTATAACATATCAGGCGTCCATGTTTATAATGCATTGTAACCCTTTATAAACATACTTATACCACATAATACTGTGCTTTTAGCAATGTATACTTATAGTTATAATAACTCAAAAATATTCAACAATATAACACATTGTGACATCCATGTGTATAGTGCGTTATAATGCTATAAACATACTTATAATGAACTATACAGTGCTTATAGCAATGTATAATTATCGGTATAAGAACCAGCTTGTAATGTACTGCCTATACCTCAGGAATTTCATTACTTCATTACCACCCAAACTCCACTTAGCGTAACTTCTAATCACATTATAATGCATTATAAAATGGTTATAGTGTATTACAACTATGAGAAATACAAAACATTTTGATACTTGACCTTATAAGTCATTATATGAAATGCTTTATAATATGTGTTATGATTTTTGCTATAAAGCATCATGAATATCCCTTAGTGCTTATAACTATAATTATACATTGCTATTGCCACAGAATAATGTATTCTAGGTATGCTTATAATGCATTATAATGCATTATAGACATAAAATATTACGAAACATCTCATGTTACATGACACTTGTGTGCGACAGATAGCATGGCTGTTAGCCTGGTAGCTTTAGAGGATCCAAATAAATGTTTCCATTCTGTATGCAAATACCACAGGCTTCATTGTAATTGTGGGAGGAAAAAAACATGCAAACAGCCTATTTTCAGAGGAAATGGACAATCAGAAGGGTTTTTTGCTATGGTAATGAACTGCTGTGGTTACATCTGAGCACGAACAAAGACTCATTTTATTCTGTCCACAAACCTGTGAAGTGGACTTCCCTATTTGTGAGGGGGGTCACGGCTTCACAATATGCTCTCTAGTCCTAGGTATGTTATCGGTGCCTTTGGCTTTGTTGTAAGATTGCATGTTCAAAATATGAATTAATACCCCTCCACTGAAACGCACCCAATCCCTACAAAAGGCCCGCATTCACTGTGGACAGCTCTTCAGCTCCTCTAATGGACAGGCTCTCCTCTCTCTTCACACCGCGCAGACAAAAAGATGAGGGCCCATGAATATTTACCACTAAGTAAAGTTATTCCATTAATTACTCTAAGCACGCTTAATACTGTATCTGTGGCTACTTCTGTGGCGGCTCGTTAATGAACCTTCACACATCATTACCATATTAATTAATGCTCAACTCAATGGTTGTCAATAGGAGGCTGCCAGAGTTGTCTCTGGGTTCTTTACAGCCCATGCCGGGATGTTTCGATCACTTAGTATCAGCATCTGAATAGATTCACAGTGTCTATTTATCATGCCAGGGCCGACATGTGTTGGAATAAAACAACAAAAAAAAGTAGTGGCACTGGTTAAAGTCATAGTTCAGAGTATTTGAAGTGGGGTTGTATGAGGTGCTTATCAATAGTCACTGTATTAGCTACAGCAGATGCCTGTCAGCACGACCCAGTTTTGTGAAGCAGAGAGGAGCACCAGCATCGAAGCTAAGCTCAGTGCTGTGCTGCTGTGGATGGAGTCAGCAACAAAAGGTATTTTAGCCACCTATAAAAAGGTCCACCTAAAAATTCTATATTAGTTTGAGTGCATGCTATATTTAGTGTATTTTCAGTGCTTTACTTTGGTGTCAGACAGCTTTTTCTGACAGTAAAAAGGCTGTTATACTCACTCTCCACACCAACCAAACTCCAGAGGCAAAATCAGTGATTTTACCTCCAGTTGTTTGCCTACTGCTGCCTCAATCTGTCAGTTTGTTTATGTTATTATGTGACTTTGCTGTTTAAAATATTGGTTTTGATTCACTGAAGTCACAGAATAACCCTAAAAAACTAATCAAGCATGGCAGCAGTAGACCAGCAACTCCCGTATTCTGCAAGGTAAAATTACTGATTCCATCTATAGAGTTTGGTTGGTTTGGAGAGAGCAATGTTTTACTTGTCCAACAGCAGTTTCCCATCTGAAAAGGTTGTGTGATGGCAAGGTAAAGTGGTGAAAATATTCTAAATATAGCGTACACTTAAACTGATATTGATTTTTTTAGGTGAACCTTTTTTAAGTGGTTAAAATACCTTTTGTTGGTGATCCTGTCCACAACAGTTCATTGCTTAGCTTCCATGCTGGTACCCCACTCTGGTCCTCCTAACTGGGGTGTGCGCACTGGCATCTACTGTAGGTAATACACTGACAACAGATGAGTACCTCATACAACCCCACTTCAAATAACCTGAACTATCCCTTTAACACTGCAAGGCTGGTGGATCCGCATTAAGAGCATTGTGTAAATAAGAAGAGGGCGTAGGAGAGTTTTAGCTGTGTAGAGTCAGTGATATCTATATACAGGGTCACTGGTGTTTGTTTTTAGGGTGTGTACAGGAGATTTTCCAAGTCACTGTCTGTGCTCTTGAAACAGGAAAATCTAAAGCATGACTCACTTCTCAACAAACGCAGCTGCTTACTGTATGATCTGATCTGCTAAAAGGGCTGACTGCACACTATTTTCTCCCTCTTTTCTTCTTCTGGGCTTTTTTATTAAGAAGGACTGATTAAATGAAAAACATGGCTAAGTCTCGTAAAGACAAGAAAAAAAAGTCTGCATTTGAGAAAAAACAAGTTTTGTTTTTTTTTCTTTTTGATGTGATTGGCAGGATCCTGGCATTATATCGTAACACCCACACAGACTGTAAACAACAGCACTTTCTGACACGCAAACAGACTCAAAACCCACCAATTAAACCCAACTTCAATCCAGCCGGCCCTTATTCTGGCTGCTTTTTTTTCCCGATTCTCTTTTTTTCTAAGCTTAAAAGGCAACAGTGCAGTCTGGTGAATGTCAGGCCTGTCTGATCCCCCAGATTCTTTGGACCTGCCCTCACATTTTGCTGAGCTAAGAACAAAGTACACAGAGTGCACACAGAGAGCTTTGCTGCCTTAATACCAAGGAAGTGGAATTTCACTCCTAACCCAAAACAAACAAGGCCACACATTTCTTTACACTATTTAAATGAGCTCGTTGAATACAAAAAGTCCTATCAAGTCAATAGCCTGCTCTGTCTTCGGGAAGTCTTATCTATTGATCCATGAGACAAAACAGAAAACTGCACTTTGTGAATGATCGTGTCTGCTGGAGTCACAGCTGGGGCAGCTCAGGATCCCCACAGTTGAAAAAAGTCTCACATTTAGCACGTGAAATTAGATCAGCGCAGTCAAAAAGTTCAACCCTGATCACGCACGTTCAGCACAGTGCAGCACACTCACAATGAACATTATGCAATCCTATTTTTATAACCAGCTCCTTTCCACCTTGTCAAGTAGGAGGACTGTCAATTCTACCCAGCCGTATCAAGTTTCCACTCTCGCCCAGGTCCCAGCTCCTCTCCGACCACAGATCCTGTGCGCTATTAATATCAATAAGCTGTAGATTCCATTTCCCCAGACAAAGACAAAGGGAGATCAAGAGGCGATGAGTGAGGAAAGGAACTAATGCCCTCACGCAGCATCACCGTGGGGTTGCCACTTACTATTACCTCCAACCCCGCTGCACTGACAGAAGGAAAAATTCTGCACATGAACTCGTACACACTCTGTTTCACACATATACAGGCGCATATACACACACCCACATCAGGCAAATATAGGCTAACTGCTGGCTGTTGTTTTCCAATCATTTGTGAGTTTTAAACTTACAGAACACATTCCTCTACTAATCAGGTAAAACTATTCATCATTTTTGTTCTCATCTTAAATGTTCTTCATTCTCATCACAATTTAAATCTATTCAAATTTATCCAAAGTCAAGCAATGGAGAAGTAATTGCCAACTATTTTGATCATTTTTTTAAGCAAAAATGTCATACATTTGCTGGTTTAGTGTAAGTATTTGCTGCTTTTCTTTGTCATTTATGACGGTAAATGAAGAGTTTTTAGATTTGGGACTACTGGTTGAGCAAAAGACATCACTGTGGGCTCTGGGAAAATGTGATAAGCAGTTTTTCAAACATTTTTTAGACCTTTTATACTTAACAATTAATCTTAAAAATAATGCCAGATTAATCAATAATCAAAATAATCATTATTTGCAGTCCTAGTCTTTGGATAGGTAACAGGACTGGCTTTTATTAGGAATAAACTGATTATCAGTCAGGCCAATTGTTTGATCCAATATTCAGCATTATAGGATTATCCAAATCGGTTGGTTTCCTTTTTATTTGACTGTCAATATGACAATCAGTCAATGTCCTGCCTACAACACGATCTCATTGGTTGAATGTTGGCAAGCTCCATTTTAATTAAACATATGCTTGAAGGCATATAAAGTGTGTTATTCTGAATTTTAACTCAAAGAATTTAATTTTTAATGACAATGTATATCGGTTCCAAATTTGGTTATCTGTTTCCTTAATTACTAACAATCAGTATCTGTAGTGCCCCTGAAAAAAACATATTAGTAGACTCCTAGTTTTTACTGACAACAAAACAAAGTTTATTTAATCAATCAGACTCACTGAAGTTTCACCTATAATTTCTGTGTTGCATGCTTTTAGATATGAAATTACCTCCCCAAACATCAAACTATGGCTATAAACCAGCAATTATTTTCACCATCAATCAATCTGTCAATGCCTTTCAGGATTAATCAATTGTATGTATAGTCTAAAAACGCCAGAAAATAGTGAAAAATGTTCATCACAATTTCCAAAACCCTTGATGATGTCTTCAAATTGCTTATTTTGTCCAACAGTCCAAACCCCCACAAAATGTAGTTTACTATTATTTAAGACAAAAATAAAAAGCAAATTCTGAGATTCTAAGAAGCTGGAAGCAGCAAATATTTGCTATTTTTAATTTAAAAATTACTCAAACCAAAAATAGAATAATCGTTTCGGCTCAGTTAGTAGGAGTAACGTTTGCTTTGGACTTACTGTAAAACCCATCGCTTCATATCTACACCGTACACCAACACTGTCAGTCACTTACAGAACACACCTACAAACACACACATACATCCACCAGCGTCCCATAAAAGGCAACGAGAGGAGGAGAAAAAACATGAGAGAAAGTGTGGAAAGATAATGAAATCTTTACAGACTTACCCATGAACAGTTAAACAGACTTTCATCATGTTCATGAGACTGTATATTGATGCAGGTTCCCTCCAAGCACTGAGTGTTTTCAAATCCACTTCTGAAGAAGAGGAGAAAGCTGCCAGTGAAAGTAGCAGGTATGGAGTAGTTGAAGTAGTGTGTGGTACGCTGAGTGTGTTTGCACGTGTGTGTGTGTGTGTGTGCGTGTGTGTGAAAGAGAGTGAGAGAGAGACAGAGAGAGCTGGAGTCCAGACAGCAGTGTGTTGAGAGGGACTGGAGGTATGTGGTCTTAACACAACAAAAGCCGGTGCCTTGCTCCAGATTAAATATGCAGGAAGAGGGCCCCTTTGCATAAACACAAACACTCAGCAAATGAAGAACTGGCACAGAGCAGATGCCTGCTGAGAGCCCGTACCTGTCCTGGCCTCTTTTAATTAGACAAGAGCAGGCAGAACAAATGAACATCAACACGGTCACACAAGGCAGAACAAAAGGAACGGAGAAAAAAAGAGAAAACACTTCCTCAATCCTCAAAAATGTCCTTAATGAGAAGAGCAGAAGTGGATAGAGAAGCTGTAATAAAAATGGGGTGCACATATTTCTAGAGTAGCAATGATTAGTTGACTAATTGATTAGTTGTCGACTAAATTAATCCCCAAATATTCTGATGATCGATTAATCATTTTTGACACATTTTAAAGGCATACTATGCCATATTTTCCTCAAAAACAATGCACAGACTTCCTTTCAATCATCACTGTATCTGCAGAGACCCTGTATTTCTCATTATTTTGCGGTGCTTGAGACGCTTTACCAACCCGTAACATCAGTATTTGATGTCCTGGAAACAAGACACAACAATAAACTGTCCATCAGGGTGTTTGTGAACAGCTCAGACAAATTCTACTGTTTCTACCTTTAAGAAAAACTTTCCAAATGATCTGATTTCAGCTCTGGTTTCTTTATTCCTGACAACAGACGAAATATATTTGGTTGTGGACAAAACCAGACATTTACAGTGTTCCTGCCTTAAATTTGAAGTTAACTGAGTGTGAAAAGACAAGTTGAGGTAATTTGTGATGATTCAAAACAAACAAACAAACAAAACAACTTTTCTAGTCAAATACACTAGATATTAATTCAGTTGCACCAGAAAAAACATGTTTAATAAGCTATAGTAAGCAATAAGCAATATTCACTTGAACTGTCACACTGACAGTCACTCCAGACAAAGTTGATTTCCTGTTACATTCAACTCATCTCAAGTTACAAAAACTTATGTTTGTAAGTTGTGAAGCATTTTGAAAATAAATACAAGCAATTTTAAGTTAAATAATTGAATTAAACTTATCCAGTTATATTAGGTTAATGAGAAAAGATAAATCCCCTCAATTCTTGTATGATTTTTTTACAGTGTACATTTAAACAAACTGCTAATTATTTTTGCATGTATTGTGTCAGATTCTTGATAAAACTCAGTGAAATCTGACTGTCTGATATAACTCCACAGGAATGTAACCAGAGCATGAAGACCTCAACATGAAACCACTTAATTACAACCTAAAACACTAATTAAATTTTAAAATATCAAATTTAATTAATTTAAGTAGGTCACTTTTTGGTGTGAGTTTTCATTAAATTATGTCCTGGATAAAAAAAAAAATACACCTTGTGATCCTTTAATTCATCTTTACATATGCTTCTCCTCTGCACACCTCAGAGTGGAAAAAAAGCTGAATTTTAATCGGCAGAAAGAATTGATTTATACCACAGTCCATTGTCCATGTCTTTATTTCTAAAGTCTCCCTCCCTCTTCTTCTCTTCATCTATCTGTCTCTCCCTCTGCTTTTTTTTTTCTCATTTAGGACAGGAATGCAGAAGCGTGTGGTGTTGGAGGGAGAAGAGGAGGGGGGCTGTCAGAGTGAAAAAAAAAAAAAAAGTGGAGGAGAATGGGAGCTGTGCCCCTCCAGAAAATCTGGAGAGTGGCGTCAGATGCTGAGTGACACATACTGATGTGGCCAGTCAAATATGTCATTTTCATGTGAAACCCTCTCGAATGGATCACGGGGGAAGAAGGGGGTGAGGTGACACTAGGTGAAGGGAGGCTGGAGACAGGGAGAAATTGAGGGGGCGAAAGAGGGAGTCAGAGGGAGAGAAAGGAGAGCAGAAATGAGACCTCTGGAAAATAAACAGGGTGTAGGGTTTCAAAGGCGAGGGGGACACAGGCATTCCATTGTTCAAGCCAATTATCAGTGGAAAATAATAACAACAGATGGATCCAGAGCGGCCAACTTGTGCCGGAGCACCCTGGCGCTGGAGAACAGATGATGAAATGTGAGAGTGCTGTCGGAGGGGTTGGGGCGTGTGGGGGCGGAGGGGGGACGCTGCCCCACAATCGCACATACACACACACACACATACGGTTCCACGCACCAGATGTGGACTTCCACAAGGACAGTTTAATATGTGCTCTCTGGCCACCACTTGTGCTGCGCAGCTCGGGCATACCAGACAACGGCTCGGTCAACACCTCCATGTGTTCGGGAGGGGGGGGGGGGGGGGGGCGTCTGAAGTCACATGACGCATATGGCCCCTGTGTTGCCGTGTAATAAATTCAAATCCGTGCATTCCTTTTACGCTCGGGTCATTTGATGGCGAACACATGCTTGTTGCTGTAAGTGGAGTTCAGTAACAACATTACAATATGGAGTAGTTTGAATTAGAGCCAGACTGATATATCTGCCTGATATGGGCCTGATACGACCGATCACAGACATATCGGTATCCACCTATATGCTTTCCAATAAGCACCCATAGGAAAACTTTTTCTTACATAATGTAATTACAAAATTGAGCACAATGGGGACAACAGGAGCTCATTGCCTGGTGTAAATGCTGAGAAGCTTTGCTTCTTGTTTCACAAGCTGCCTCTTTTTGACTGGGGGTATTAACAGGACAGTTCACCGCAAAATCAAAAATACCTATTTTCCCTCTGGCCTGTAGTGCTTTTTATCCATCGAGATGTTGTTGGTGTGAGTTACCGAGTTTTGCAGATATCGACTGTAGAGATGTCTGCCTTCTCTTGAATGCGAGCGATTTCATATGGGAACTATTTTCTTGCGAGCAGAAAGACTTTTCTGCAGAAAGAAAGTAGTTCCTCCACGAAATTCCTCACAACAAGGTCTGTGGATTATCTTGAGTAACCGGGTCATGATTTCTGGAAAGAGACACTGCTGTTGTGTTTTTCAAATGTATTTTTTGGCCCTTTGAGCACAATTTCATCCCATTATATTGGAGACAAGACAGACATCACTACAGCCAATATCTCCAAAACTCTGCAACTCACACCAAAAATAACTGCATGGATAAATAACACTACAGGCCAGAGCAAAAATGTGTATTTTTAATTTTGGTGGGCAACTGTCTTTTTGAAATATTATATGATACAGGTAATTTATTTATTTAGATATTTATTTTATCTTTATTTATTTTATCAGTGTACATTTCTAGAATTGGTTGACAATTATTAGGTAGTTAGTTTAAGAAAGCAGCCTTCTAGGTACCTTATAGTCATATCGGTGCACAATCCACACTAAAAAAATCTGTTTTCATTTAGGGATCCACGATGTGGATTCTCCTGGCAGATGCCGATAAGATAACTAATAATTTTACATTATTGTATTTTAAAAAGAAGTTCATATAACTTGTAGTTTATACACACCTGAAGGCAAAGAAAGGCTAAGATGTAATGAGCAAAGCTGGATGATTTAATATCCCACAGCTCTGATCGTCAACAAAAACAAAGACCAGTTCTGACTCTTCATGTGTTCATTACATTTTTCCTGGTAAAGTTCATCTGAAAACTTCACAAATACACATAAACAATAAAATAAATTCAAACTGCTTTGAGGTAATCTGTAAAATTATTTATTATTGGAGCTAATATTTATCAGCCTATATATGCTGACACTAATATAGACCAAAATATCTGTGATAGGCAAAATCGGTCCATAATTTATCTGTCATGGTATCTATTTTGTATTCATATTTTCATTTCAGCTCAAAAATTCACCATACTGGTCAACAAATCTATAATCCGTGCATTTTCCCCCTCTAAAATCAGTATCGGCTTCAAAAAGCCAATATCGGTCAAGCTCCATTTGGAATAAAGATATATTCTGGGGTTTTTTTTACTTTCATTCAAATCAGCACATATCCCACATGACCTGTTGTGATGTTTTCATCTGATGTTTTCCAATGTTCCTAACGTCGGTTCACAGGCAGGCAGATGCAGCAGTGCGAGCGGAGACAGACCTCATTGACTCTGGCTTCATTCACAGATCCCTCATATCAGCCACAGACTGACAGGCGAGCGGAGGGGGCTGCAACCTTAAAACAAAACCAATTCTCTGTGTGCCTTGTCAAGGGGTGGGAGATGTCTGCAGATAGCAGTACAAAAGATCTGCCCTTCCTTTTTCACAAGAAGAGAGAAGTTTTCGTTTCATTAACTCCAGACTAAAGCGTAATTATCTCCCTATAGACCTTAATCACCAACAGAAGGATAATAGAACAAAAAGCAGTTTCTTCTTCAGTCATTAAAGTTTTTTTTTTTTCTTTTTTTTTTATGTTGTTGTTCTTTTTTCTCTCCTCCGCACTTTAGATGAGTCAATCAAATAATGCAAAAGAATCATGGGGGCACAAGTAAAGTCTCCTTTTCACATATTGTTGGGTGCAGAGGGTAAAAGATTATAAAACAGACTGCTTTGCTTCAGTGTGACAACTTTGGCCTTTTTCCATCTGGTTGTTTGGCCTGATGGTCACTGAGAGCAAAGAGGGTAGGAACAAGTTCTAAGTAATGCAAAAAAGTTTTTTTTTTTTTTTTTTAAAGAAGCGACTACTTGTTCCTTTTTTAAAACAATGCTTTTATCCTTTACTCGAGTATATGTTTGTGTTAGTAATCTACTCTTTACTTCACTACATTTGCCATTTATACTTTGTAGCAACTAGTCTGCTTTAAAGGCAGGGATTGAGTGTTGTTAACACTTTATATTAACCATCACTAATAACTGGTAAAGTGATAGTGAAACTTTGGTTAATGATTATTTTACCGTTAAACACTCTAATAATTATATCATATGCTGCATAAACCACTAATCAAGCAGTTGTAAAGTTTTATAAACAGTAGCAACTTTATAATGATCATTGAATTAATGTTTTAGATGCACTAAACAGTATCTATTAACCATTTAAAAAGTATAATAAACAACTTTACAATACCCCAGATAATGTTTATAGACACTTTATCAACCTTAACACATCAAATACTGCAGCTTAAGATACTATAAGTGGAACGCTCTGTGATCAAGTAATAATAAAAATCCAACATCTGGGCAGACTTTCAAAATAAAGGCAACAAAGCTACTTGGATAGGCTTCAGAAAACATCAAGCTTATTTTTATTACTATTATTATACAATGGCATACATTTGACCACTAATCATAATTAGTCAACACAATAAATGATCATTTCCTTGTTATTTTTACTAAAGCTTATTTAACCTACCAAACTGCCAGTTATTAATGATGGTTATTATAAAGTGTTGCAGAATGTACAATGAGCACCTCTACAAGTTGTTAACTGCATGGCAGTATATTAAGCACCACCTGAGTTTTCTAACTTGACCTAAGTTGCTCATGCTGTAGGGGAGAAGCTTGTTAATGTTAGTCGTGCTAATTTTTAATGTGTCAGGTTAATTTTTGATGTTACTGATCAAATGGTTAGTCAATAGTTAAATGTTAGCTAGAGTTGCACAATGCCAACGTCAACATTAAACATAAGGTGTGTGAGTCCTGTGGCTAGAGGTCTCTGTCACACTAAAACAATAACAAAAGACATAGTTTGTTGACATCATGAAGTCATGTGGGATCATGGGAGTTGTATTCACTTTTAAACAACCACCATAGATGATGAAAATCTATTGTACATGACTCAGGCAGAAATTGTGTTCATTAACAAGCTAATAATAAAGTTTTAGTCACGTTAGGTTTAGTCACATTCACTGACTTCCTTTCTCACTCTCTGATGTATCTGACGTAGCAACTAGCGACTACTTAGCAACGGCAGACAGGAAACACCATTATCTTGAATAAATTACTGATTTCTCTGTGATTTCTTGTAGGATAATGTAAGTGCACAACTCCACAAAATATATAATGTGTCTGGAGACATTTTTAGACATGTTCAAATGCAAATGTTACATATTGCAGCTTTAATGTTACTTTCATTAGTAAGCTATTACTTACACTTATTAACTGAGTAATTTATTAACTTGGTAAATTTTGACTTGAGTGGGTTTCTCAAATATTTTCTGGGTGTAACAGTATTTTTACTTGGGTATAGATTTTCAGTACACTGGCAGAGGCCAACATGCACACATGCAGATAACTGAAGTGGTAAATGACTAAACTGCTTGAAATAAAATCAGGGTGAAGATCAAAACACCACTTTGGAGTTGTATATAATCTAAATGACTCAGATTGCTTGGAGGTGCTTGTGATACTGTACCCCCCAAATGATAAATCCCTAGAGGATTGCACATAAGGATTTCTACGGGAGGAGAAAAAAAAAAAGAATGGAAAACTTTGCCTAGATTTAATTAGCTTATGAGAAATAATTGCCATTAGCAAATCTCGTCAAATGGGGTTGAGGCATTTTGCTGGGGAAGAAAAAAAAAAGAGTCATATTTTTGGACGATGAGGAGACAAAGGGTTTTCAAACAGGAACTGGCGAGCCATCAGCCGTTTTAGTGCACTGAGACTGAGGTCGAGTTAATTAGACTATTGTCATTTTAATCAGGACAGCTCGGCGGCCATCACTTCCTGAAAGAGCCAGTGGACTTTAAACGGCTGAGGGATTTTTGTGTGTGCATGAATGCATGTATACGTGTGTGTGTTGGGCCCGAGGTGTCACCCAGCCATGGGTTATGGAGTATGGTCTGGTTCTCTCTCACATGCTTAGAACATTAATGAGCTGGAGACACACCAAGGAAACAAAGACGCCTGGAGGATCACCAGGGGAAACTACTCGCCTCTGCTCTCCTCATGTCTCTGTTCATTTGAAAATAATTTAAATATCAAATATTTGAAATAATTTGCTTCTCCCTGGCTATCAGATTTTGAATAGGGAGTCTTTCATGTCTTCGTTATTATGTTCTTCACTGGCATTAGCATTTAAAACATAATTAATGTAACCATATTTTCTAGGTGCTTGCCATTATGTTACAATAATGGTTTATTTTTGTCTGATTTCCATATTTTATGAATACAATCAGCAGTTCCTAATAACAAACCAAAGAATGGCAAATGATATATCAAATCTTTGCTGAATATCATTAATCTAAAGGGAGTTTTAATCAAAACTGACAAAAGACTGGATTTAACCTCCTCTAGGCTCACCAGATGAAATTTACTTTGTGCCACCTTGACAAAAAAAGGTAAAGCCAGTTCAGGCAAAAGCAGTCTGCAGCCTCTCAAGAGTGAGAGCAGGGAGGTGGAGCTGAATACTAGAGCTGGCAGAGGAGCTCTGCCAATCAGCAGGGGTGATAAAAGGGCCAGCCCAATATTAACACCAAAACATCTTTGCAACTTTTCCCCTGGCCATAGTTCAGGTCATCTGTGGACAAGGTGACAATGGTAACCTGCAGACAAATGCTGGTGAACTTCCCCCCCGTGACACCACCGTCAGCCCCGGGGCAGGACTGACCAATGACATGAGCCCAGTGTCTGAGTACAAAGTCGACTGGTGCAATATTTCATATTCAGCGACCTCAAGGGAAACCGCATTAAAAGGGGGATCGGAGCAGCTCCAGCACTTTTGACTCCATGCCACTCTTTTTTTTTTACTATGTCTGTTTATGATTATATTAATAGTTCCGTAAGTTCATCGTTTTTAACATTGGTCATTAATATTTCACAGGGAGTTAATATTAATCTGATCAGAAATTATCTTCCTTCAATAATTCAATATACACATTAATAATTCAATAAAAAGAATGTTCAGCATATTTGAGGGGAAGAAAACTAGAGACGTTCAATAACTAAATGTGAGAAAATGAAGCCTGAGAAGTCACATTACAGCAGCCAGTTAGCTAAATACAGTAAAAGCTACATCTACATGCCAAGGCTCTGAGGAAGGAATGCAGCTCGTTAGCAAGACAAGATAACAAGTACAGGTCTACTAACACTCATGTCTATAATGCATTATAAACATACTTATCAGCTCTTATACTGTGTTTACATCAATGTATGTAAGCACTCATAAATATTCACAATGGACAATATATAATTTAGGATAATTTTTATAAAGCATTGTTATCACATCCTAGCATGTTATAACAGTGACATAATGTATCAAAAATAGTTATAATGTATTATAACAGTGCCACCAGCTGTAATACTTTACAACCATTATTGTGATCACTGTTATAACGTATTATAATATGATTATAATCCATTATAAAAAAAAAAGATACTGTATTACAATTTGACACAACCTTTTGATGATGCACAACCCACAAAAACATAGTTGTAATAATCACATTATAATGCATTATGAGCATGATTATAAGGCATTAAAATGGTTATGAGCAATTATTAGGTATTATAATACTTGGTCTTATAAGTCATTATAAAATGTTTTTTAATGTGTTCTGATTATAGTTATAGAGCATTGTAAATATTTATGAGTGCTTACACATTACTATAAGCATGGTATAATGCATTGTAAGTATGTTTTTAATGCATTATAATGCATTATAGACATGGGCACAATTGAAAGTATTACCTCATCTTCTTGTTATTGTTATAAAGCATGATGAATATTTATGAATGCTTATAACAATAATCATACATTACTATGAGCACAGTATAACACATTATAAGTATGTTTATAATGCATTATAATGCATTATAGACACTGCTGTCATGGATAGTGTTACTGAACATTCTTGTTTCACCTTAAACTGCTTTGTAATCCAGACTTAAATGCATTGACGAGTGAGAGACTGCAGGTTGCTGTATCTACTCGTGTACATTCACAGATAAGGGAAGACATGCAGACTGTGAAGCCTCTGCGCCATTAAAAACCCCTGAACTGCCCAAGTTCCTCCATAAGAGATTTACAGGGATTAGATGGTGAAATAAGGGCCTAATCTTTATTTGACAGGGAAGCCAATCTCAGGCTCGCTGGTCAACCCCTTGCGGTAGGCCCCTCTCTCACAACTCACTCTCACTGCTACATACCTCAGGCTTACTTAAAACCACATTTAGGATGCACATTGTGCTTTGTATGAGGTCTCAATCCAATTTCCATGCAAAAAACACAGAAAAGTGTAATTTTTCAAGAGGCAAGTGTGCAGAAAGACTTATTCCATAAATGATGTCCTATATTGGGTCAGAGCCCTACCTGCATGTGAGTACATCTTGATGGCTATTTCCTTTTGTAATTTTCCTTCTCTTTTTTTTTGGTCTAAGCTATGCCTGATTGAAAATCTAACCAATTTCCATGTGCAGTTTAATGACAGATGGAAAGAGATATTTCATGGAGATGTATAGTCAAGACTGATAAACTATTAATCACACTGCTGGACAATGACACCAGCTAAATTTAAACGTGAAGTGAAAAAGCGTCAAGTAACAGCCTCCCTTATTCCTTCAATTATTCATTACTGGGGGGCTGTTACTGCACAGCATATAGAATTAAAAATTGGAGATTCCACTTAATTACAGTGCATAGTGATGGTGGCTACAGATGTCACAGCCTGTACCGGCAATCCTTTACTATGTTTAACCCTGTCACATGGTGGCCGGGGCCTTCTCCTGGCCGTCTGTCCCTCTTCCTCTCACAGTCCCACTGTGTCTCTGCTCAATGTTTGACCTACAGAATCACTGCCAAGGTGATGGAGAAGGTGAAAGAGCGAAGAGAGGAAGAGAGTGATAAATAATACCCGGTTATTTAGTGTAATGTGTATGAGTGTAATGATTTTAATGTTCCATTTTCTTTGTCTGTTTGGGTACGTTGGCTAATACACTGATGCTAATTCATTCAAAAAAAAAAAAAAAACTATTGTTGCTGTGGTTCCTAATAGAATAAAAAACAAAAATTGTTTCTCGAGAAAGTCTTCCAGAGAAACACCACACACCAGAAAGCGGTTGCACGTTTTCTGATCAAGATTTCCATTATGGTTTTGTTTCCCCAAAGCCTAAGGATCCAATTTTGGTGGAAAAAGTTTGCTTGAAGGGCCTCCAGAAAGGAAAAATGATTTCTTTGGAGCTAACTTTTGTTTCTGTTTGTTTCTATGGTGAAATACTGCCATTTTCAGTTTACCTGTGGCTTCATTGTGACGAGGGTTGTTCCAATACTAATACCAGTATCAGAAAATGCTTCAGATGTGGTCTAAAATGCTGGTACTGATATTGACAAGTATGTGGGCCTATCCATCTATCCAATACCGCACCAAAACTGAACACTACTAATTCCCGGCAGCATCCCATATTTTTTTCTTATTTTTTTCATTTTTTCCCCCCAAGATGGTGAAGTCATGTTGTGTGGCATTTATTCTCTGCATGTATTTGTCCATATTTTACAAAAGGTTTTTCCTGAGCCAGGCCATACAACAATAGCAATCATATCACATCAAAATATATGTATTTTTTGATGCACTTGTAGCAGAATGGCACTCAGTATCAGCTGATATTTGAAGCTCAGGTATTAGAATTTGGCTCCACTATCAAATTATCTATGATTGGTATCTACTTTATCCTTTATTGGCCATGTCAGGAAGCCATTATACCATGGCAGAAGAAGAGTGGGCAACAAGATGACGTCATGAAAGGAGCGCCAGTTGAACCTCAAATGATAAAAAACATTGTTTCATATATTAATGTGAGAAAAATTCCATCAGATCTGTGAGGAGTGATGACTCATGTATCATAGAGCTATGTGAGCGATGAGAAAACTGCTGGAGTGGAAGCTGACAAGTCACGAGTTAAATTTTCGCTACATGAAAAGTAATTCGGAAAGTGTTTCCATCTCCCTTTAAGCGCTTTATTCTTTTTCGAAAGAGGCAAAAAACACCTTAAGTGAGTGTAAAAACTGTTTTTCAAAATTGAGAAGTTTCTTCCTTTTCAAATGTGATTGTTCAAAACATGCAAAAAAAACCCTAAGAAGATGGAAACACGACTATTGTGATTGGGGGATGAGAAGAAATTAGTCGTCACTCAGCACTTTCTGAAAATTTGAAAAACAATGCACGGTTCAGTACCTTTTCAAAAGTGACCTTATTTTCAGCCCCTTGCAGAACTTTCACATCAGTTTTTTTAGTCAAATAGTCGGTTGCAAATGGGAAAAAACACTTATTGTGTCTCCAGATTAGAGAAGAGTCAGTTGTGTGGTGAAAGGAGAGCTGTTGTTTCTGCAAGTCGGCCACCTCAGTGGTTTTATTCTTTGTTTTGTCCTGTAACTGCAATGAAATAAAGATCTACAAACTAATGTTAATAGCTCCCACTCCTGCTCTCTCTCTTGTTTAATTACAAGAGGTAGTTGGTCATATCAATATATGTACATAATCATACTGATATTGGCGTATTAAGTACAATAATAACACTTAAAGTAACATGTTTGTTTTTAAAGAAGTAGCATACAAAGTCCATGCAGTTATCAGTTGTCATTTTCCTGTGACTGGCAGACAAAGGCTTTGTTTGTGCTCTCCATATCGTCTCCCTCCCTTCTCTTCCTTGTATCAGCCCCAGCTCGCAGCAGCAAACAGAGTTGTACGCAAATACTAAAAGCCATAATGCATTATATTGTTTGGTGTTAATATTTGAATATTTAAATGGCGTGTTTTAGATCTAGATGTTCCCATTTCAATTTCCATATACTGTTCATGCTGATCGCAGACAGTTTGCCCACATGGCAGGTTGAAGACTTGTGTGAGCATATTTGCATCCTTTCTGCACAATATTGCTTTGACACGGCATAATTTTCATGATGATGTTCTTGCTTCGTACACACTTGTTAGCAATGCAAGTTACCTATGTTTAATAAATGACTGCTGTATGTGGCCTGTGTCAGCGCCACAGAGCTGAATATGTGGATCACCCACGTACATGCCACTTAACCAAATTGACAAAGCTGATAAGCCATATTTACATAGCAGTGTTGCTGGGCGTGATTACTATCAGTAAAACTTCCCCCCACGCTTTAATGGAAAGTTGGGATATAACTTGGTGTGGGTTACAGCTGCCCTCAGGAAAATAGCTCAATTATACCCGTGGATATAAACACTCATGTGGCTGTCGGAGTGGTAAACAGATGTGGGGTGACAGTCTGTAGTACGTGATCAGTCAAGCAGCTGTTGCTGCACCTTCATTCATTCACTTGTTCTGGTGATGGATTCCTGCCTCTCCCCCCGCAGCTCAACATGCAGCCGCACTATTTGCTTACGGGGCAGTGGCAATGGGCAGAATAAGCTGCTGAGAATATCATTAACATGTTCCCTCTGTAAAGCCAATGCCTGCTGCACTTTTACTGGAGCTGTCAAACACAACAATCAGTTTGCATCAAGTGGATTTTGTATTATTTGTATCTGTTCAACCAGCAAAATGATCTGTGTCTGTGTCTGTAGTCGGACAGAAGGCCAGAAGTGGGCGTGGTTTATCAGTCACTCCTGAAAGTTGAAATTATACCACTTTACATAAATTCAGCCAATCTCCATCAATTCTGTACTATGTTGCAATTTTGTCTAATCACTGCAACTTTTCTGCAAATTTGACCAATCATGGTAGCTTCCTGCAAGTTCCCCCAATCATAGCAGGTCCCTGTGTAAACCGCATATGTAGGTCTCACCTGCGTGTTTGATTATATATTGATTTTTTATTGTTTATTTTATCATGGGTATTGAAAACAACACAAGGCTCTGTGCACTTTTTATTACTAAAAAGATTTTTCTTCTTGTAGAATATCCCTTCTCCATTTACAAATATGTTAGAACTTTTTTAATCCTCAGGTCACTTAGAACTCTCAGAGGAGAGTGCAGTTTTATTATTACCAAAACCATTTGCATTTGATTTTTAATGAATCACAAGTTTTATTTGCAATTTTCACTTTCTCCCACAACTTCACTGCAAAAAACGCTTTAAAATACTGTGATGTGCATCATAATTTTTTAGAAAAGCTGCCGTGCAATCAGGCGTTTCTGGCTACAAAAATCACAAAAAAACTGCAAAACCTTGGAGGGACTAGTTTATACTAGGAGTCAGATTAAATCAGGCAAATGTTTCATTTTCTAACCTAATATTCACTGGCAATGCAATTGTTGTGGCTACAAAGCATTAAAATGATTTAATATTGATATATAATTCTGAAAAATATTTCCATGTGAACTTGTCATCTATGTCTTTCTTTTTATTTCTAACTAAATTATGTTTTATGAACTATCCAACACTGCCTCTCTCCTATAACTGGGGCGTATTGAAAATCAAAATATCCTTCAGTAGAAGGAAATAATATTGATGCAATAAATCAGTGATTGATTAAGTTAGATGCAACCTTTTTTTAAGTATGTCGAGTAGGGGTGGGAATCTTTGGGCACCTGCCGATTCGATTACGATTACGATTCAGGGGCTACGATTCGATTATAAAACGATTATTGATGCATCTTTATGTATATTGATGCACTTTTTCACAAACACATTTCTTTTTGTCTCACTGAATACGCATTCGTCACTTGCAATTTTTAAAAACAGCGCATTTGTAATAAGAATTCATTTCGATTATATTTTATTAAACTATTGGAAATATGTGCAAACTGGAAAGTACCAACAGTAGCCACTAGTAGCCGCAGCAACAGCAGCCTGCCGTCTCCCCGACTCCTCCGTCGGGTGGAATCGAGTTACGGCTTCTCATGTTTGTTGTGTTGCCAAAGTATTTTATTTTAGCTCGACACAACTTACATATAACGTGGCTCTTGTCCAGTTCGCTTCCGCCGTCGACGTTGTAGAAGCCGTTTCCACACGGCTGCTTTTAAATTAGAAGGAGCTGTTCGGACCTCATGGCGAGGTGGCTGCCGGTCGGCCATGTTTGTTTTCCGCTGTGCGCGTGTCGCTCCAGGTGCGCGTCCCAAAGTGTCCCGGCGATGACGCGTACCGCGCTTCTTAGTTCCACATTATTTAGAAGGTTCTGTATCACTTTAATTAACAGATTTAAATAATCGAAATTTGGACGTTTGTGAATCGATTCAGATTCGTCCACGTCCGAATCGCGATGCATCTAAGAATCGGAAATTTCCCCCACCCCTAATGTCGAGGTAATCATGAAGTTGACTTTTTCCGAATAACAATGAGCAAGTTTATATAGAAGAGTATCTGTTTCCATCACACGATTTGTGCTTTCCCAAATAATATACTTGGATTTGGGTGCGTCCCTGAAGTGGACATCCTGGACGGACTGAGTCTGATTTCAGTCCCTGTCTGTCTGCTCTGATGCACTTCTGAAAACCACACTGTATCACCAACTTCTTTCCAAACCGAAAAAAGACAACATGAGAGCTTTCAGAATGATGTCATATGATGTTATTTTGTCTCGCCGCGCTGTGCATTTGTACTCACACAGCGTATTGAAAAGGACATCGCCTTTGGCTGTTGTCTCATTGGGAGCCTACCTGTCACACGGCTGATATGACGCTCTTTGAATGCAGCGTGTACATGTGATCAGAGCTGCAGCGAGCAGCCCAGATGACAAAGTGACTCGGAGTGTCAAAGCGGCCTACAAACAGGCCTGTCCTCTCCCAGACAGGAAGCTGGGAGCAGCAGAGACGCTGCCTTGTCTCATCTGCCAGCAGCGCTCGCTGCCTCCCCGCCTCATCACAGCAGCCATGTCTGATGGTGTGCACAACTCCATGCTGGACGGCTGTTTTGATTTCAGCCTGTGTGACACATCTGTTGCTTGTCACGTTGCGTTGTGCCTGTCTGCGAGCTGAGCGCGACCAGGGCAAACGCGCCTCTCATCCTTCTGCCCGTGTTTACAAACAGGGCTAACGCTTACAAACAGGCCAGCATGGTACGCATCATGTGGGAGGTCAGGAGGCCTTATGAGATGCTACGTGCACCTGTGCAGCTGGTGTCACAAGCCATCAATCCTGTTGCAAATGAATGCTGTGTAGGCTGTGGAAAAGGGGTCTCAATGAGCCATTTCTAGCCCCTCTCTCCATCCCTCGAGCCTGTGACATGATGTCAAAAATATAATATAATCTGACCCGTGAAATTATTACTTATTTAGACCTACTACACAGAGTTTTAACTGGTTATGAAGCAGCCTCAGTTTAATACTGATGCATCTATTTAACCTGCATAAGTAAACAAGACCACCTGTGAGAAGATTGGAGATTGTGGTTTCTATATACTTATTTTTAATGCCTGCCACAGGGTCAGATCCACCATGAAATCAGATGAAACAAACCTGTGTTTACATTTTCACAGCCAAAGTTACAGTGAGTACTGCCTTAGCCATTGAAGAAGGAAGAGGGGGACAATTTTATTATATATTATAAGATAATTTCATTTTTGATGTTGTATTTTGTGATTAGATCAGAGGAAACACTGCCGGTTTGTCCACAGGAGTGTCCAAAAACTACAAAATATGAGTATAGTTCCTAGTAGTAGCTTTAATTGTTTTTTCTAGTAACTTAACTATAAATATGCTTCTATAAGTATTTTTAAAGGAATACATGTTGCAGTCCACTGATATTCTATGTCCTCAAAAGAATAGCGTGTTCAATAATATTTTTTTATTGGTAAACACAGTGGATTAGGAAGTTGCAGAGTGACATTTATAATCAGTTACACAAATGAAGTAGGGCAAAACTGGCGGCCTACGTTAGACATTTTTAATCCTGACAACAGAAGCACAGTATCCCAGTGTATCCTGGGAAATGTCTTGTTTTTAACACATATATATCTATAGGAAATATCATGTGTAACAATGAGAAATGGTTTCCAAAGCTGACCACTTTAGAGTATTATTTGGTTGTATCATCTGAGGCTGCATACTTTGCAGCCTTTGACAGGGAGAGCGGCTAGAAATGCCTCTTGAATTTGCGTCCAACGCACGGCTCACTAATGTATATAAAAATGTATAGAAACTGCTGTTTGCATTCCATTTGTTAAATATGACAAAAATTTGTTAGTAATAGAAACATGAAAGTACATTTTCAGAGATATTACGCTTTTTTGCAGTAATTGAACTTCAAAGCGACCCCCCTATGAGATGACTATATACAATCAGTGGCCCCAAGACAATTTAAGTTAGAGACCCCTGCTGTAGCATAAGAGTGCTCTGTGTTAAAAGATGCATTATGTGCTAATAAAGCCTGCATGAAATCTTGAGTAGAAGTCAGCAGTAATTGCAGTGTTGATTGTATATATTAGGAAAAGAAAAAAGGTATGGATCTTGGTCACTTTATTATCTTTTAAGCATTCACCATCATTGAACACTGTCTACTGAAAATAACTGATTTCCCTCCCGTGTCTAATTGAGAAAATCTGCTACAGCTGTAAATCAAATCTCCATCTAGGTTGCATTCCTCACAATGTGCTCTTTATGGGTTTTTAAAGTGCTTTCACAAAACTACCAAAAATCAAGGATATTCTGCGCAAGACTCCCACTGTCAGCTTAAATACATGAGCAATGACCATGGCTAATTGGATCCATCCCATCCATCCATCTATGAAGTACACATGCTATATCAGCGAAAATCAAACGACATTGTTTCACTCAGTGTAAAGGCAGGCCCGGCACTAAAGAGCCAGAAAGGTATTTATTAATGGGTTGTTACAGTAGCTTAGGAGGGCTGCATTCACAAGTGCTTCATTTCTACGTCCTTGTCTTTCCAATCAATATTCAAAAGTGCCTCGTAATTACACGTTTAGGATTCATTTACATGCAAAGTGCCAGTGTGGACATAAATTGCAGTGGAAAAAAGTTAGTGTCAGTGAGATTTATTTATTTATTTTGCTTTTTTCTAACTCTTTGCTATTTATATCAGTTATTTCATTAGTTTTTTCCCCCAACTATTTTGATAAACAGAAATATTTAATTCAAAATAAAACTGCAAAATAACAGCAAAATGAAAAAACTAAGGTATATCTACATGAATGATTTTCATGAGTGCTAAACCCCAGCCTGTTATGTAAATGCAATCCCTCTTAAGAGGGTGGGGAAAAATTTGAGATGGCTCATTTACATTGTCAAATAACACAACACTCATACTTTCCATTTACTATCAGTCTGTTTTGCAGAACGTGGAAACGATCAGTGCGTGAGTGTGTGTAGTTCCTCACCGCCGAGCCAATGCAACAATAGCGCCTGCAAGACAAACTGAAATCGGGTTTGGATGTCGCACGGCGTGATCGAACACCGTGACTGCCATTTTGACCGGCCTCGTCAGACCACAAGACAACACGTAGCGGCGCTTGGCACGGCAGGGAGGCACAACGCCGCTATGGGGCTCTAATATATTCAAAGAGGGATCATTTACTTAAGGCTCGCATCCAAGGATCAGTCTGGCCTTCATTAGCCTCAATCTGACACGGATGTGAACAACATGTTGGCTTGCCACATGAACACTGCCCCTCCTCCCTCCCCAAACCCCAAACACTCGACTCCCCCTCCCCTTCTCTGAGACCTGCGCAGCAAATTCCTCTGGAAATATCACAGGTTGTTAGCATTCCACAGAGAATTTTACATGGGTGTACACTCAGGCCTTAATTAGAGACACTATTTGATCATTCAGCAGCTGGGCTTTATTAAAATACGGGTTCACGTCGGCCTGCAGTCACCCCCGGCTCAGTGTGAAAGAGCTCACAGAGGCAGAAGAGTGTATGAAACAGGAATATGAATATTCATCACTTGATACATTAGGGTCCCTGTACGGGAAATCTACACCCCAGCAACACAGTATTTACACCCAGTTCAGAACAACATTGGGGTTGGCTGGAACATCTTGATGATATTAGTATTTCGTTTGACACTTTCACAGTGTCATCCAGCTTTCATATGTAGCAGGTGGGTGGATTCTGTGTGGGTTCTGATATCATTTTGATATCACTTTGAAAAGCTGACCTGAGATTAACTTCAGTAAGGAGTCTATCTTCCAATTACAGTTTTAAAGTGACAGTTCACTCAAAAATCAGCAATCAGCAATCATAACATATTGTGGATTCTCTGAGTGCCATATTTTTGAGTTTATGAACTCAAGAAAATTGATGGCCTCAATTTTTTTTAGTACTGTTGATCTATTTGGTTTTTACAGTGTATATTGGCTATTGGTGATTGGCTGAGGCCTGTACATCGTTGCCCAAAAGCTGATGCCCAGAAGCATCTCAAACACAGCAAAATATGAGAAAATAAGTATTTGCAGGCAGAGGGCCGGGTCACTACCACACACTTATAGGGGGTCATAAATAATGATTTAGAGTCTGATTATGTCTATACAGTTCTATATACTGTTTTCAGGAACACACTGTGCAAACCATGCATTTAATTTTACATTGAGAATTTTACATGAGTAGATGCACGATTCCCAGTGTGCTGAGATAAGTATGTGAATTATATGAGTTAGTAACCTGGTCATAATTTCTGGCAAGATATTTTGCTGTAGCATTTTTCCAATGTGCATGTACAAGCCCAACATCTCCATAACTTGGCAATGCACACCAAAATGATCAAGATGGATAAATACCACTGTAGGTAAAGGAAAAATACGTATTTTTGATTCGATTTGAACTATCAAGATCCCATTCTTCTATTTTTACTTTGCAGGAAGTTACATGATTTTAACAAATAATAATAAATATCATCTAAATCAAAGCACAACAATAGAACCTTGTACCGAGGTCCACTGGAAGCTTCAACCTAAATGTCAGACAGAACCTGAACAACATCGACCTGCAGAGAACCGAAGAGACGTAAACTATATCTGACCAAGGTCGACAGGGACTATAAAACAAACAGCGGGTTTAAGGTGAAGTCCTCTCTGCGTGAAGGTTAGTCATGTTTTGTGTTTACACTACACTGCAGGCTTTGAAATTGTTTTGCAGTGTGGAGTGTGCCCGGGGTCATTGTTTGTTTTTGACGTGTTTATACACCACACAAGGAGTAATGACTTCTAGGATAGTCGGGGGATGAAGACACACTATCTGCAAGTCTCTTTACTTTTCAGGTTCACAGACAACTTTGTCTCTCTGGCCCTCGTCGCTGTCGTCACATTCAGCATCATTCAAAGCGATGTAAATATGCAACTGCATCAGGAAATGAGGAAACCGGCTGCCATGCAAAACCTTTCTTATCATGGTCACTCACAACAATTTCCATACAATGTAATGCCCTCATTTGAAAAGACACTTAAAACAAGTTTGTCCACAAGTTAGAAAATAATGATGAGCTTGATGCAAAGATAAGACAAAAGCATTGTTTCTGTGTTAACTGATGTGTGCATGAGGAGTACTTACTTTGATCTGTGGCTCCACAGGATGTCACCACTGGAGTCTCCTGGCTGGACCGGCGAGCAGCAGCTATGAAGGGGAGGAGAGAAGAAGAAGAGAGGAGGTGGGAAGGAAAGTCAGGGGGGTGGGGGTGGTAGAAAGGGGGGCGAAAAAAAAGAAAAACAGAGGAACAGTGGAAATGATTAGAAACATGGAGGTGACTAACAAAAAGCAAACACCTTATTAAACGGTAACAGTGGTTGCTCTGTGTGAGTGTACACACACATGCATCTCCAGTTTGAGTGGAGGGACACAAAACAGGTCACGTTCAAATTAATATTCATTAAGGCTGAATTAAATAGGTTTCACAGTGCCCCCCCCCCTCCTTTACATATCTGTGGAATACATATTTAGCATTTCCCTTGATTAAACAAATAATGACACATTCTAAAAACTGTAACTGAGTCCAAATTAATTTGAGCTTTGCACTAATTGCATTTAAACACTGCTCCTCCCTAACCTTAGATCAAGCACTTTTTAATTACTGCCTTCTGAAGACTGAATCCCTGCAGTGTTGATGGGCAAATAAAAATAGTTTTTACTGTTCAGATCATATATAAATGAAGCTGTACCAGAGTGGACTCCCAAGGAATAGCTTGCTCAGGTATTAACCCTATGAAAACTGAGCTCCAGCAGGCGGCCCCTTCTGGATGCAGATCATGATCCCGTTTAAATCAATGAAATAAAAACCATAATAACAAGATTATTTATTCATTTCACAGCAGAAAGGTGAGGTTTCTTTCTTTCATGTCATCACGTTGTGCGCTTATGATGTTTGTACGATCATATGGAATCCCATTTCCACCAGTAAAAGAAAAAAACATCCCTACTTTATCACTTAATTTTGAGTTTTATCTCATTTGTATGACTTTTTATCTCATGTTTTTTACTTTTATATCATAATTATGACTCTTTCTCATAATTTTGACTTGTTATCTCATGCTTACAACTTAGCACTGGGATATTTTTTAAGGGCAGAAATGGGTTTCCATATGATCCTGTTTAAATCGATCCACAATAAAAACAATGTAACAGATAGCTAAGGCTTTTGTCTTTCAATGCCCTGGTGACATCCTTCCATTATGTGCGGTACAAAACGTGGTGACAACACAAGGTGGTACTGTGAAGTGGCGCCAGCAGAGGAGATATAGTTCACGTCACTGCGTTCAAGCATCAGTAGCTTTGAGCTTAGGTTGTACATATTTTAGGGATATGAAGTATTTTAAATAATCTTGGAAATGAAATCACAATAAGCAAAAAAATACCAATATAGGCACTAGGGAAATATTTCTATTGCAGATTAAACTATCAAAATACCTTTGCACTGCTCCTGAAAATGAGCATATGTCAAAAACTAAAGTATATAAATAGTTTCAATAACTTTTTTAGTGTTAATAAATAATTTGTACGTTTCTACATTTAGAAATCTTTTAGATTAATATTATATATATCATATATTATTTGGTAAAATTTCATGTCCATTTTTTTTTTATTCTTTTTCTTATGACACAGTTTCAATAATTTTATTCATTATTAGATTTTAATGACTTGCTTATCATTTTAGCTCAAGTTATACAGACTTTATGACGCAGTTGACAAAACTCCAAGAAATGACATCACTATAAGCAAAAATACCAGTGTAAGCACTGGCACACCATTTCTATTGCAGTCCAAATTAAAATGTCCTTTTCAAATCAGCACACGTTGACACTCAGCCTCTCACAGTCGAGTTCTGTCATTCAGTGCCGCTGCCCCATGCCCCTTAGCCTTAACTCCTTCCCTCCGTTTGCAAACACGGAGGGAAGAAACAGCAAAATGTGTTTCCTGAAAGGGAGGAGAGGTGGAAAAAGCCCATCCTGCCCCGAGAATCACCGCCGCCCCACCAGAGCCGCCGCCACTGGCCTTTCTGCAGAGGCAGCAAAAGTTCCCCGAGAGGGGAGTGTCTGCCAACTCAAACAGGGCTCATTCTCCTCTCTGTGGGCCGCCAGCCGCCCATGTGGGCCTGCGCTGGGCTTCCTGAGGGCTCGCTGCAGCTGGAGCACTTTGAATAAAGGTAACAGCAATGTCACAGCTACTGTAAACTTGCGAGGCTGCTCCTGTCAGCAGGACATTCCCAATCAAAGCAGAAACAACCCCACCTAAAACACAACAGGTTTTTTTTTTTTTTCTTTTTGTTGTTTTTTTTTCCACCGGCCCCCAAGTCCAAACTTCCCACGAAGCACAAAGAGAGCGCGCAGGCGAGAGGGCAACCGCTGTTCCCTGATCCTGCCAAACAAAATGCCAAGAGACCGGGAGTGACATTCAGCTCTGGGGTTTAAAAATACGAGCAATTTGAAAATGATTAGAGTCTTATTTTATTGTTGAGCGGCTGACACAGGAGAGGAAACCAGAACAATCAAGCTGAGTGACTTTTTTTTTCTGCTGAATTTAGAAACACTAATTAGTTTTGCTCTCGTAAAGCCAACCTGAAAACGACCAATTAGAAAGTGAAAATGAGACGTGCAGAGGAAACAAGAGCTTGTCATTTCCACTGTTTGAGTCCCATATGCACAACTTTACTGCAATGACTTTCACACACGGACTCACACTCGAGATGATTGGCATGCTGCCTGCTAAACCTGATGTCACGTACACACACTGCCCAGTTAATGGCACTTTAAATCAAATAGCATTTTGCTTAGCTAGAAGGAAACTATTACAGATCTGTATGGCCACATCAAACCCAAGCTGAGCAGCTTGGCCATGCAGATGTCTGAAGCACCAGGCTGGGAGAGGATTCAGCCCACCAGGCTGACCACAGCACCAGCTGCTTTCAGCTACAGACCTACCAGGGCCAGAGTGTGAGCCCTCACAGGTGCCTTGTTTCTACAAATTTCCTCTTTCAATGGTACTGAAAGAATTCCTCTGCATGTGAAATTGTTTTATAGGGACAGTTCACCAAATCAAAAATACACATTTCCCCCCGGCCTGTACTGCTGTTTATTCATTTGGATTTTTTTTTGGTGTGAGTTGCAGAGGTTTGCAGATATCGGCCGGAGAGATGTCTGCCTTCTCTCCGATATGATGGGACTAGATGGTACTTGGCCAAAAAATACATTTCTGCTTTCCAAAAGTCACAACTTGTTACTCAAGATAATCCACACACCTTGTTGTGAGCAGTTTCACATAGGAACTACTAAGAAAGTAGTTCCAATAGATTCTAAAGTCGTTCCGAAAAAAAAGCAGAAAGATTCATGTCTTCATTGGTACAGATTGTTTTTATTTGTTAGTTTTTTACATATATACATATATTTTGCTCAACTATTTTAATTTACAGTTAGTTGTAAGTTAACCGTTTCAGTGCTCTGGTGTAATTTTGGACAATAAAGTTTATTGTTATAGAATGAAATACTAAATATATTTACTGTAATAAATCATAATATGACCATGATATGCCATCAGAGATTAAGGAAACATGCTTGGTTGAAATATCAGCTTCTGTGACAACACTATAGACAGCATGTCATACTCTGCAATTTCCATTCTAGTCTGGAACGTCTGTTTATGTTTGCTCATTTCACATTTGTTAAAATCAAGGCTGAATGTTCCCAAAGTCCTCCAAATCTTAAGTAAATCTTAAGCAGTTCCAGAAAGGAAGTAGAAAGAAAGAAAGTAGTTTCCTACAGAAAACTGCTCACAACAAAGTCATGATTTTCAGAAAGAGACACTGATTTTGAATTTTTAAAATGTCGAGCAAAGCCGAGCGCCATTTAGTCAGGTTATATTGGAGAGAAGGCAGACATCTCTACAGACAATGTCACAAAAACTCTGCAACTCACACCAAAAGAATCTAGCTGGATAAAAAGCACTACAGGTCAGGGGGAAAACATGCATTTTTGATTCTGAGGTGAACTGTCCCTTTAAAGCTTGGGGGTGCAACCTTCATGTAGTTATATTTCATTTACATACAGTAGATTTCACCTGCTGAGTGGCTTGTGTTTAGCCTCTAATTAGAAATGAACGTAAAAACTTGTGGAAATTATCTTCAGGAATTTCTCTGCTATCCCCCGAGCGAACAGTGGCGAGTGTTTCATCACTGTCGGGCTGAAGACGGATGGGCTGTCAGTGCCTTCCCCCTGTCCATGATCCAGCTCCTGGGCAGGGAAGTGGCTAAAAAAGGCCGGGGCTATGCTTTCCAGGCCTGCGCCTTTTACTGGGAGTAATTCTCAGATGCCAGGTCGCTGCCAACGTCCTTGCAGCCAATGGCAGAGAGGCCAGTAAGTTCACATTAACTGCAGAGTGTAACTGCGCTGAACATCTGCTCATGAATGAGAGCGCTGCCCACTAACTCAGCGAGTTGAGGCCCACTGATGAAAAATTCAACGTTCTCCTGGCTGGCACGCTTGTTTTGCACAATTCTCCTGAGCCCCCAGAATTATATTAAGAGAATTTCAGCGCGGCCTGGTGTATCTGAGAGAACAGCTGGCACTGAAAAGGGATCTGCCGCTCGGCGAGAGCTCAGGGACTTCACACAGGATCTGCCTTCTCCTACACCATTTGTCCTTGAAGGAAAAAAAATATCAGTGTTAAGCACCCAGGTAATAATAAGAAAGCAGAGGCTACATTTAGCTGATTACACCACCCATGTGTGCTCCAGCGGACGGAGCATAACCGATGAAGACATGAATCGATATGGAATGGAAAGGGAAGACAGAGGGGCAATTGTGACAATAAGTAGCTCCCTCAGGAGACCTTTTCACTGTACCTCTCCTTTGTTTGGCTTGTTTAGCTCATTAGATTGTTAACTAGGAAGGATCTGCCCCCCGCCCACCCCACAATATGGAGTCAGTGTAATCAGAAACAGAAGCAGCCTGTTCAGGGGGTGACTACATCAAAGACTTTGGAAAGTATGAAGGCCGTCCCACAATGCTGTCCTTCAATTGCTGCAATTATGTGCTTCATGAGTTTATGATACAGCTGGAGAGACAAAAAGGACAAATGTAGCTTTGACTTTAAGCCAGAAACAGCTGTGTTACTGTATGATGAAATCAGAAAATCCAAGCACAATGTTTGCATTTGAGTCCAACTGATATATTGATCATCTGCCCAATATTGGCCTAACATTGCTATAATGGTGGTCCAATACGAGCTTATGTGAAATCTTTTTATTAAACAGAACATAATGCAGATTGTTTTCATTTGTTAGCTTTAAAGGCAGCATTTGTGTATACTGGTCCTTTGTCTTAATTCAAGTTTAATATATACATATTTCAGTCTATTTCTGTTCTTTTAAATTCATGGTTATTTATATTATTAAAAAATACCAGTGAAAGTTTAGTGTTTCAGTGCCATCATATCATTTTGGACAATTAAGTTTATTGTCAAAGGAGAAATATGTAATATATTTACAAATCATTAAATGGCCATGATATGTCATTAGACATTAAGGAAACATGTTGAAATGTTGAAATACTAGCTTCTTTGACAACAATGCTACAGCTGCTGTGTCCTCCTTTGAAATTTTCACTCTGGTGGAGAACATCTGTTTTTGTTTGTCCATTTCATGTTAATTAGAGTCCAAATTAAAGCCAAATGTTCGCTGAATGAGTAAGTCTCTGTTTATGAGTCGTAAGAAATCATTAATAATCTTGTAGAAGGACCTGAAGTTTGTAACGCTCAAGTTGAGCAAAATGATAATGAAGTCTGGCAGTAAGGCAGACAGTCACTGAACTCCACACCACAGTACCAGAGTGTGTATTCTCAGAGCAGTGGGCTTTTATTTTCATGATACTGACTTTACACACTTTACTTGACAGACAACTGACAGTTGGGAGTTGGGAGCATGTCATGTCAGAAGTATTTAAAATAATGCAGAGTAACATCATTTGTTATTAATATTATAAAGATCAGTTACAGATTCTGAGGATGACATGAAGCACAGTGTCCTGTCACAGGTGACAGGTGTGTTACAGTCATTTTAAATGTCTTTTCAGCAGATAAGATTGTCATTAGTAGAAGCTACAAACACATTTTTTTTTAAATATTATTTTTCTTAGCAAATTCGTCCCACAGTAGCGGCTACACTCTCCCTCATCTGGTATAAACTGGTCTAATGACATCAGCAATCCATTATTTATGATAGCCTAATCAGCGCATTAGAAAAGTGAAAACACATCAATAATAATCTAAGATATATTACAAAAACAAAAACATGAACAGAACATTTTTTAAGAACTGAAAGCAAAAATTACAGCTTATGAATTTCTCATAGTCATATGTTGCTCATATTGTCTATAACGGCTAATTTTGACTGGATTTTGTACTCAGGACAACTGCTTGTAGTTTGGGACTGTTATGAATTTGATCTGATAACTCTATCTGTATATCATAATCTGTGTAAAGAATATCAGCCTTCTTTTTTTTTTACTCCTTACTATTGGTATGGGCATCAGCCCAAAAAATCCAGTATCGGTCAGGCTCTAGTACACATAACTGACAGAGCCTTTCCTCTGAAGATGATGAAATAGTTTCTGAGTTTAAAAATGTTAAGTTTAAGGAAGTGATAACTCCCAGCACACACTAAGAATAAAAGATTACCACACTCTGTAATTTCACTTCTGTCTTTCTGTGAAATACTGTTAACAGATTTCTACATGTCAGCACACAAACACAACCTGAGTGACTCTATTAAACTTTCATCTCATTGTTGGTTTGATCTTAATCTCGTCTCTTTCATACAACGCACTGAACCATGTGGAAATCATGGCCACGGCCCCCCAAAAAATAAAGGATCCGTGAATATAATCTTGCCACTGGAAACCAAGAGGATGTCTGGAGAGAAGCTCATTTAGCCGGTGACAAATGACAGCACTTTGTCTTCCTGACAAGATCCCTCCTTCATCAAATGTCCAACTTCACATGGAAATAGGAAATCACACATTATCACACTGACAAACAATTACAACCATGTCATTAGCAGCAACCCTGGGCCTGAAACCATTAACAAAACACAATGTTGCACACCACGCGAACCATCAGAAGAAACACAGGATGTAGATGAAAAGGCGCAGATGAATCAATCATGACACAAACAACCTGATGCTCAGAGTTTGGGAAGGATCTAAATGTTGGGAACGAGGGGTGATAACAGTCCTGTGTGCCAACTAAATAAATCACAGAATAATCTCAAGCAATCAAAAGTTCCTCATCTCCGAATAAAGATTTATGTCTCTGCTGATGACAGAACGGTGCTTGCCTTATATTAAAACTCAACACTTTAGAGGAGTTTCTCTTTAAGTGACTTAATCAGATACAGAGCATTAGTATCTTCTTTAATACATCTCCCAGTGTCAGGCGGCAAATGAAAAAGCTAGCCTCTGTAAATATGACTGCTTACTTCTAACACAAACATTGTTGACACCTAATGTAATTTCAGCGGGACATCCAACTGAAAGCACACCGGGGTAATATAATGCTCTTAATGAGAATTCCTTCCAGCTTGAGACCTTGGTGAGATAGCCATAATGCATGGCTTCTCTTTTTAATAAAATAATTGTTACAGTTATTAAAGATGAATCTCATCACAGTCGAGATGACAAAATAATTCATTACCAAAACCAGGGCTTTAAATAGCTGCAAATTATGAAGCCCTACCCCCCCACCCCTGGAAAATACACTTCCAGATAAATGGGTTCGTTATTTCATATAAATATTAGATATATGCTGCCCTTGAAAGGAAAGAAATATTGCAACTGTCCGTTAAGAAGTTTGCAGACATGCACTGCACCATGCACATTAAATCAATACAGAAAAACCTATCAATAAACAACAACCATCAAAAACTATGATTAATTTGATTCCATAGCATTACATTACAGCCCTTATTCTAGTTATAACTCATAGACCTGTGGCAGCATGATGATTTATTATGTTCTTTTTGATTGATTTCCATATCTATTATCATTATTATTGTTATTATTTACATTACAGTCATAAAACATTTGTTTTTGTATGAAATCAGTGACTACATTTTATATATATCAGTACTATTATACTATACATGCTGACACTTTGCTTTTTTCCCTCCTTTTTTGTTGTGTTTTTATAGTGTTTCTTTGTTTCTGAATTTATAGTTGCTCTACAAAAGTTATCAGATTTACCAGTTACCAGTTTTTCCCCTATAACTGTACAGGCCTGGCAAGCCATCGGGCTACAGGAACCCCTGCCAGGCCGAAAAAATATCCTTTAAAATGCAAAAATCCATTAATTTGGAAATCAATTATTTGTATTTGTGAATGCAAATAATTCGGAAACAAGGCAGTCAGCTTCTGTGTTGTCATAGAAATCATGGATGTGAATGCCAATATGTACCATTTCCGCATCAAAATGTCTAAAAACTCAAGTCGTATGTTATATATTTTGTTGTATGCTTATGTTAGCCCAGATGCTTCCAATGATTCAGTTTCCTTCAATTTATTCTAAGTAACATTGCGTTTCCTGCTAACTGCTAGTACTATAACTATAAGGTTAGCTCTAATGCGAGGGACAGACGACCAAATACATTAATGTTTTTCTCCAAAAACTGAGAAAGAAGTGACGGGGGCAGATGGAAAGAACATAAACAAAAAATACCACAAATCTGTATTCCAAATATAGCCTGTGGTTAGACCAGATTACCCATGATAAGTTCAAATTTGTTGATCTCACAAAGTTTTAAAACAAATGCAAATATGATTAGCTGACGTTTTTGTTATTTATTGTCTGTGTCAACATTTCCATCATGTGATGCCATGGTGAGATTTCTCTCCAAGCCAACGAAAATAAAGTGCAACAGTAAATCATGCTGACTGTATTTATGATGTGTTAATGCTTTGCAAAGGTCAGAGGCTACTCAACTTATTTTTATGCAAAAAATGCAACTTATTTAGTCATCTTCTCCTCGTGATCACTTCTTTTTACAGGTTCAGTGTGTAAGATTTATGGGGATTTGTTGTCAGATTAAGGCAGAAATTGAATATAATATTCATGAGGATGTTTTCATTCATGCATAAGATAAGATTTGTTGTGTTTTCGTTACCTTAGAATAAACCCTTTATATTACAAGCAGGCATGCGTCCAGTTTCACAGAGTCTGCCGTGTTGAACCATCATGTTTCTACAGTAGCCTAGAATGGACAAACCAAACAGTGACTCTCGATACAGTGTTTTGTCTATTTTGCAGGTTTTGTGGCCATGGTAATATCTATGCTTGGAAGGGGAGGGTGAAATCAGGTTTTTGTTTCTGCAAGCTCACCATTAGATGCTGTTAAATCCTACACACAGACCCTTTAAGTACTCAGCATCCCGAGCGAATAGAAATTTGAACACATATAAATTGAAGACCGCCTACTGGGCCACCTGACCAATGCCAGCTGTGGCAATATGGCATTTGTTTAGGGTTTTTTTTAATGCGTACCACAAGGCCTGAAAAATATTCTAAGGGAAACAATGGGTCCTATATCTTAAAATGTCCTAATTAGTTGGACCAACAGTTCAAATTATTAATAAGCAAGTTGATTTTACATCAACAGTAAATTTAACAAAATGGTAACAGCGTAACACTGGTCTGTTACTGCCTACATGATGTTACACAAATTCCAGTTTATCCTCTTTTGGATCGAGCGCCGATCCTTCTCACATGTGTGAACCAGAGAAGACACTGGAACACACGTTTTGTGCAAACTTGCACCAGCACCCCTCCACCCCCTTCCCGTTCACAGCTCTCTTCTAGCTTTATTTATGTATTCAAAAGAGATAATTTACAGTGATGGCATGGAAACTTCCCAGCATGCCTTTTAACCTGTCGTTTTTCACTCTCTCCGCAGCAGGATGTCCAGAGGAAATGCTTTATTAAGATCCTGCCGACATGAAGAGCTGCTGTGACTTACTGGTGCATTACTGTCTAAAAGGCAAAGTTATTTAGACCAATAAAAGGCTAATATATTGTTGGAGTGGAATTACACAGAAGTTATCTCTGCCTTAATAACATCACCGCAACCCCTGATGTTGTTTAGATCAATAAAGCCCATTAAAGTACAGACCTCAAGCGCAGATAAGACTGCACTGCCACAGCAAAATACTGCTCGCTGGCATCTGAGAGAGAGCACAGGTCTTTCTCCGGCAAACAAAAAGAGGCCAAAATGAGAAAAACACTTCAAACTTAATACCATAAAAACTTTAAATCCAATGAAGTTCATTGTCTGCCTTATGGAGCCTTCGCGTCTGCTGGCAAGGCAGATAAACAAGTGGAAAGATGCTAATGGGTTTTAGATATCGGTCAGACAAAGCAGAGTAAACCTGTGTGTGAGTGGCTGCCTGATGTAAGAGTAAAGGTGAAGCTGTACTTCGACCCCTCAGCTGCATCGCTGTGCTGAGTTTCCTTTTAGGAAAAGGAGGGCTTCACACTGTTTCTTCTTTCAACACTTCCAACAAAAACCTTGCTGGAGTCCGACTATAAAAACCCCTCTGGACCTTTATCTCTGCCCTGTTCCACTGTTACATAAAAACAGAAATTTTCCATCTATTTTTAATCAGTGCCCCTCGTCACTATTATAATCTGGTGCAGTGATGATATCATTGTAAAATGTTGCTGATCCTGAGGCATAATGTGTTTCACCAACACATCCTCATACCTGAACGACAGACTAGATCAATTGTCAATTAGTCCGAAAACAACATATTGCTAGTGGAGAGTAGTGGCAGGTGCAGGCTTACCAGGACTTGTCATGTGACACAACTCACATGACATTACACACATGGTTTACATTGTAAAATGGTCACAGGTTAGGTTTAGGCACAAAAACTACTTTGTCAGGACTAGGACGAGATTGTGATTTGGGTTAGAATAACTACATTATGTATGTCACATGACAAAAGTCCACAATGACATTTTAAGTTGGTATGTTTACTTTTTGCTCCAAACAGGGCTTGAACCCCAGTCTCCTGGGTGAAAGCCCTGTGCTTGCTTGAGCCATCAATCCACTCCATCGCCTCCCAGTGCAGACTTTCTCACTCATTATCCTTTTTCTGTCATATTCGCTACGTGCAACAGGGAGCTTTGCCTAAAATATCAGTTGGAGTAAGCTGCCTGGACTTACAACTAACACGCATATTTACTGGGGAGGATGGGCTGTATTTAACCCACTTCTGACAGTGGAAAAAAGATACAAATGAAGTGAAAGTAGATTACAAAACCAGAAAGAAATGTCACTGTCTAAAGCAGGAGTGTCAAACCTACGGCCCCCGGGCCAGATATGTCACGTCAGAGAGTCAAATCTGGCCAACTGGATGACTTTGCAAAGTTAAAAAATGCAGAGCAGTCATTAATCTCAAGCTAGGGTGACCAGATGTCCCCTTTTTCTGGGGACAGTCCCCATATTTGGTGGTCTGTCCCCAACTGGGACTGTCCCCAGAAATGTCCCTGTGTTTTTTTCTTATTGTGCATTGAAAACAATCCACAAAGTGAAATAATATTTTAGGTGGCAAGAAGGACCAGGCAGCAGAGCCTGTTGTTTGATGTCTCAATCATGTTGTGATTGTTTTGGCCAACAACTCTTCTTCTTCTATTGACCACATGTTCACACTAGCTTTTGAGAAAACTGAAAAACTAGCTAGCAAGTTTCAAGTGAAGAGTGAGAGTGTAGTAGAGTGAGGTGGAAAAGCAAACAGAGGAAGAAAGAAACGAGGCTGACAAACATTGTAGCTGGAAAAGTGTACGTTTTTCACTTAAGAAATCTGGTCACCTCATTCCAGACCAGAACACAGTGCTCAGAAAAAAACTGTAAATACTTATTGTGGTCAGATTTGAAGATACTGAAGATTTTGCAAAATACTGTCAATCAGCAGCTTCAGTGCAAACTTACAATATTCGGTGAAACCTTGTTGCTGCACCAAAAACTTTCAATGATTTGTAAGGCAGGAGACAACTTCACTTTCTCCTTCATAAGCTTCAACTTTAGTTGGTGTTGTGTGATGCAACATTATTAGACAGGAGTCTAAATGTATAGAAAATTAGAATCTCAACAAGTTGTTAAAATAATCATAAAAGTAAAGAAAGAAAAAAAATAACTTTTTTTTTCCAGTTCCAAAATACATAAATGTTTTGTGCATTTATAGATCCACTGTGGTCTGTAAATGGTAATGCACGTCATGACAGTAGACTGACTCAATGTGGAAAAACTGAAACCTTGTAGATATTGCACTCATTTTCCAAAGACATTTTAGGCTGTTGATCAACTATTTTGTAACTGGATGGTTCATTAATTGTGGACATTGTCAGAATGTACATGTACTAGAGGTGTTATTCATAGGTTATAATGTAATGGTTTTACTGGTCCAGCCCATTTGTGATCAAACTGGGCAGTATGTGGCCTGTGAGCTAAAATGAGTTTGACACCCCTGGAAAGCCACATACAGTGTTGTGGTCACCTGACTGTGTTTCCCAGTGCTTTGGTGGTTTTCCATCATGCTGTGCTCATTCTTAGCAGTGTCCACCAGGTGGTGATGCACTAAATCATCTAAGGCAACTGTCCATCAGCCTCTGAGGTGTGATGACCACCGTCTGGCCACTCCTCCCCTGAGGCTCCACCCCAAGTCATGACAAACACAGAAAGGAGAAGAAGACTCAAGAGTGTGTGTATGTGTGTATGTGTGTCGCTGTGTGAGTGTGTGTATATGTGCACATTCGTTTTTGGGAGTGCAGACAGCGTTCACGTGCACTTGTAAATTGCAGCACACAAAGACACCACAGTTCTCCACAGGAAACCACAGGAAACAGAGTTTTGACGCTATCTCTATAAGCATGCGAAATGACAAACAAGATTTTTTTTTCTTTTCTTTTTTTTTTTTTTTGAAGTACACTGTGTCCCCTATGGCTCATATGCTGTCAATAGGAAGTTTACAGACACAGAGCGACTCGGGTGGGGGAACTACACTCGAAACAGAAACAATGTTTAAAAAAAGAAAAACCTTTTAAAGGGTTTCTGCTGCTTTTTGCGCCCTCTCACCTCAGTGTGTACTTCAGAGGACCACTCTGCCGTATACTGTAACACTAGCCCTGGAAAGCAGCATTGAGACTGTCCCAAAAATGCTTCCATCCTCTTGTTTATTCTTTTCTTTTATATGTTTGTGTTATGCTTCACCGCTCTTGTTGTCATCATCTAGCAGCTGCAGTCACTGTAACACATTACTGATCACAAAAACCATGCAATTTCATTTTCAAATGGGTGAGCTGTTATTACACTAATGTTACCTAATACAGTGTATGACAGTTACATTCTTTGTTGACATCAAATGAAATGAAAAGCTTTGGGTCTACAAGGAGCATGAGTGCAATTCTGACCATTTTCAGACCTGCAGTTTTTAGCTACAGAGGCAGAATATCAGTGTGACTACAGTCTTACATTCATACATCTTACAAAAATATGTTATACAATCAAGTTCAAATTACCAACATCAGACAAATATAAGATCTTTAAGAAGCTAAAGGAACGGATTGAAAACACCTCATCTCATTCTCCCCGTTTAACCTATGGTGGCTACAAAACTTGCATAAAATGCTAAAGTTTGTATATAGAGTCAGTGTTTGCTTTGTTTGTTCTAGGCTACTATACAAACTAGAGCCCAACAAATACTGGATTTTGGGGGCGATAAATACATATACTAAGTACATTTTCATTTGGGCTTGACCACCACTGGATGAGGCTGATGCCAATATTGATATTAGGGAGTAAAAAAATCCAATATCAATATATCTGCCGATATTGTTTGTTTATAATATATAAAATCCAGTTGTTGTTGTTGGGTTTTTTTCTTTTGTTTTTTTTTTTTTTTGTTCATCAGGGAACTGAAATAGTTAACTTTCACTGGTATTTTTGATAATTATAAATAACTATAAATTTAAACAAAAACACAAACTGAACAATTTGAATTAAGAAAAATGAACACATTTACATAAAATGCTGCCTATACAACTAAAATCTAAAAAAGAAATATGAACAATCCAGGTAATAGCTGACTTATAATAGTGGCTGAATGACATATCCGTTTGGTTCTAGTTTTCATATTGTCACATACTGAACAACATATACACCTATACCAATATAGACAGATACAGCTGTGATAGGCCAATATTGGGCTCATAATATCAGCCAACAGATATATCTGAAACATGTCGGTTCAACATGGTGACCTCCTTAGCAGAGAACTCACGTCCTCTGTGGATATAAAGGGCTCATTCTAAGGTATCGAAAACAGAACAATCCTTATTTTCAGGTGATTATACACTAATGAAAACATATTTATGAATATTCAATTTCATTTCTGCCATAGTCTGTCAATAAATCCTTGCACATCAGACCTTTAAGATCATTTCATCTTTACCATTTATAAGGCTGTGACAGTGACTAGAGACAAGACAGAGGATTCTTGTGTGTATCCAGCACACACATGCCAAGGTAATGATAGTGAATAATATCCCTGCAAAATGATCAACTCTGACAATGTAATAGTGGCCAACAATAAATACATCATAGACAAAAAGGGAGCGAAGAAAGCAGCTCTTCTACCAGCTCCAAGTGAAAGCATAAATAAAGTGTGGCACATCTTTTACCTTCTTCAATTATCTGCCTTTTGACATGCAAGCTGAGCACAGTGTAATTAACATCTCAGGAGATAATGGGGTCGCTACTCACTGATCAATCTCACACATATATTATTTGCCTTTTTACCAATCCAGTCTCCTGTTATTCTATGAGGAAAATATTCCACAACGGATTTTTTTTTTCTGCCTTTTGGGTGGGGGCATTTAATAAAACTCTGGTAATAGGCCTAATGACTCATCCAATTGAGCTCATCTTCCAAAACATCAATTAGGCTAAGACCCAGCTTGCACTCAAATAGAGCCTTTGCTATCACAATAAATAACAAATCTTTTCCGATTCATGCAAGATGTAACCACGTTGTCATTATCAATTACAGGCAGCGGCACAAGAAAGAGAATAATGAATAAAAACACTGTAGATTCTTTGAGATTGTTCCCTCTGAGCTTTTAGCAGTAACAGGTGTTGGAGCTGGACCCTCTGACCTGCTAAAAACACTTAACAATGTAATCTGGAATTTATTTGACCTTCTGAGTCTTGGCTAAACTCACTTGTTTTTGAGCAGGGTTAGTTTGGCTTATAATTAGAAATAAGCTTTAAGGCACGTTCTTATCTCATTGCAACTTAAGACACGTCTTTTTACTCCAATTTACAGGTTCACTTAAATCTTTTACCAGCTCAAGAAAGCACATAAAAATCAACCTCTTTGTACTGTGCAAAAAGCCCACAATAGGGCAAAAGTATTACAACAGGTGGGCCCTACCCTTACAGTGATCTAAAGTGCAAATGGAAAGCCAGAGACACAATGGATTTAATTTATTCAGGGTTTGTCCAAATCCTCATTTGCCAGCTTGTGCCAAGGGTGCAGGGACTGTCCTGCCCTGTCCCACCCCTTGCACCAGCAGTACACAGCGGGATACACCTATCAGCTGTGCACAAGTACCTCAATTAATTTACAGGCAAGTTTAGGCCGCGCATGCAATAAACCAATCAGAAAGTCGTCTCTCATCACCTTTAAGAAGCAGGTGTGCCAGGAGCATAAGCCATGGCAGCATGATGGCAGATTTACCAGGAGGAAAGAGAAAAAAAAAATTAAGCAAGGAGACAGATCTCCTGGTTCAACCCGGCTGAACACCCACCTGAGCCGGATTGAGGAGCAGCTTCAAACTGTTATCCATATAGTATCAGGCATATGTGTACTTCTGTCAGAGCCTGATGCTGAAGGGATAACCTGTGTGTAATTTTGCGCATGGGTTGAAAGCGGGTCAGGCGGGAGTTTAGCTAGGTTTAAGTCCAGCTTTGTGACCAGTCTCTTCTCTCTGGAGAGGAGAGACCGGCCATGATAGGTGTATGTGATATGTGTATCCCACTGCTGGCGCAAGGGGTTGGATAGGACACCGCTGCGCCACTGGTGCAAGCTGGCAAGGGTAGATCTGGGAAATCTGGACACCTCAAATAAATTAAATCCATTGTTTTTCACACTTACCATTTGTGCTTAACTTGAGAGAGTTTCTCATTGTTTGAGACAGTAAGTCATTATTTCAAGATAAATAAGTTATTACTTTAAGAAATTTTCTCATTATTATCTGGAGATACTAAGTCGTTAATTTGAGAAGGTTCCTCATTATTTTGTGGTACTAAGTCATTATTTTGTGATAAAATGTCATTATTTTGAGAAACGTTCTCATTATTTCACAATACTGTCATTATTTCAAGTCATTATTGGAGATACTAAATCATTATTACAAGATAAGCAACTTAGTATTTTGCAATACTAATTCATTTTTTGGAGCAAATCTCTTATTATAATAACTCACAGGATCTTTTTCTTTTCATCACGAAGGTGGAAATGGATTTCCATACACTTGTGAGTTAGGACAGAGTAATTTGCACAATTTGCATCATTACCTCTTTAATTAATAAACACTGTTCTTTGTTTATAAACTGATATTCCTCAACATCCTCAAAAGCTTTGGTGATAAGCAACACTGAGTATTTTGAAGACATCACAAAAAAGAACAATACAGTTCAGCCAGAGCAATCATATCTATAAATAACATTTTACACCACTTCTTGCAAAGAAAAACAAAACCTGTGTAATAATTAGTTCTGTTTCCATCCCCCACGAACCAACAATGTTTGCATGTCATAGCTACTCCAAGCAGGAATGGTGACTCGTCTGACCCCCTACACAGTGCACATGACAGAACTGCAGAGCAGTTCTCCCTCAGGTTATTTGCCAGATGCCTTTGAACAAACCTCAAATCAGCCCTGAGATTTATGTTGTTTTGTTTGCGTGTCCCTCCCTCCCTCCCTCAGGTCCACAGCTACTGTAAGTGTCTGTCCCCTGAAAGATCTCACTGGCACACAGAAACCAACAAGGGTGGAGAGCGCGGGGAGGGCACAGATCAACATACAGTACAGTACAGATAGCAGCAATGATTGAATACCTTAAGGGGAGAAACCGCACTTCCTCTTTAAGAGACTGAGCTGGCACAAGTGTGTAATAACTGTGTCCCTGTACTGACAACTGCTGCTTATGTTGCATCACTCACAGATCTGTTAATAGTACTTCATACTGGAGATGCTTTGTTAAACCTCGAGACTGAGCATACTTGCATTATTTGGCAATGTTACAAGCCTTTTCAGCAACATAGTAATCCTGCATTATTGTTGTATTTATCACTATTTGTTGGTCATTCTCGTCACTCAAAATAAAGTTGTTAAATGTAAAGGGAGTGGTTGGCCTTGAAAAAACAAACCCTGAAGTGTTGACTATGCAAGCAAGGTTAGGTAAGGTTATAAAGATGTTTTTCACGTTATAGCAAGAAACTTTTCTGATTGTAACTATATGCTATTTATCTATTATTATGTTTTCTTATAGCATTATATATAAATATATATATATATATATATATATATACATACATATATATATATATATATATATATATATATATATATATATATATATACACATAGCATATCACAAACTCTGCCACGATACGATTTCAATTTGCTTCAGGGGTCTGCAATCAATATCAGTTACATTTATGTCAACTCACAAAAAGCAACTAAGTTATTATTTAACAATTTTATGACCGAACCCTTCCAGACATGTATGGCACAGACATCCCATGTGATTTTCAAAATAAAGGTGTATCTTAAGGATGATGATATAGGTTATATAATATCACATAATATTGGATTGTTAATCACTGAATCGATATATCGATCTAGATCAATATATGTGAATGTTTAACATAACATTATAACAACATAAACAGCAGATTGTTTTAACAGCAGTTTTTGTTAGAACAATATGTTAAGACATTACAGCATGAAACATTTCATGTTATAACAATAAGTTACAATGTTATAACATGAAACTTTTCATAATTATGACAAGATAAATAATATATCATTATTATTTTCTGGTGCAGCAGCAATATACTTCCATAGGGATGGGCGATATGGTGCTAAAATAATACCACGATATGACAAAATACTGAAAAATATTTTGGTTAGTATTTTAACGTCTTACATATTACCGTGGTTTGTTGTGTATCTAATCTTCTGTCACCAAACCACTTTTACACCACTGAAGACGCTTCCATTTTTGAAAATAACTCCTCCGCCGTGGAGCCGGTAACAATGTTACTTTCACTTTCAGCCATGCATGTTGTTGTTCTGTGTAGTGGTATGACGTTATTGTATCGACAAATTGTAATATTGCCATTACCACAAACTGATTATTTTCATCATAAAAAAGATGTATATACCAAGTATACCGTGAACGTTATGATATGGTACACCCTTACGCATCCGTACTCCAGTCGCCCCCACTATACTTTGACAAATTCTATAAAAACAACTTGTAGCTTTCAAGAATCTTTTTGACTATACAGACACATCTAATGCAGCAAAAATTCTGCATGTCGTAAAGATAATGTACATACACTCTTTGAAGGTCAAGAACTTTGAAGGAGGCATAAAATTAAGACTGGCAAAAAAAGATATAAGAGCTGATCAAAAGAACTGAATCTAAGACAATCAGTGCTGTTGTTGCTGCGGGGAGTGTTATAAGCTGCACTTTGAGTGTATTATTAACTCAACGCTGCCTGGACACGCGGGGGCTGTTTTACAATTTAGGCTTTAAACAGATGTGCGTTTTATGTGGCAGGTTCTCCAGAGTTTAGATGCCGCTGTCCACATAGATGAGGCCGTAAGGCAGGTCATAAAACCTGCCTTTGAAACTTTGGGGCGGATTAATGCCGACACGACGAGCCAGCGAGCTAAGATCTGAACGGGCTCACCTTTTTCAGCACACCCTCATGTTTACTCTTCGGTATATCCCAGCAGATGAAAGTCAGCAGGGATGGCAGGATTTGGCCAGGTGAAAAGTTCTGTCTGCTACATGTTCAGTCCTATCTGACTAATAAGGCAAAATTTCTACTCTTGGGTGGTATGAAATAATGTTGCACACACTTGCATCTTTCAAATGAGCAGTTTACCGTAATGTGAAAACTGTACTGTGAGGTGACGACAAAGGTAATTGTACTGCAGCCACAGTGTACAGTGTAATTACTGGGATTTACAAACCTTCAGCTACCCCCAACCCCACTTTACAAGTTGGAATTCCTGGCAGGGTACACACACACACACACACACACACACACACAAACACACACACACACACACACACACACACACACACACACACACACACACACACACACACACAAACAGACACTCTCTTTTGGACTGTCTTAAAGGGAAAGTTTGCATTATTTAATGTGTAGTTCTATGAAGTTCTAATACATAGTCAGTGTATTACCTGCAGTAGATGCAAATCAGCACAGCCCCAGTGAGGAGAAGCAGAGACGAGTACCAGCAAAAAAAATTAATCAGTAGAATATTTTCACTGCTTTGCCTTGCCATCAGATGGCATTTTCTAAAAAACACCTTATATACACTAAATATTGCTCTTTCCATGCCAACCAAAGTCCACAGGCAAAATCAGTCATTTTGTCAAGAAGAGAAGAAGAGTTGCTGGTCTACCACTGCCTCGATCTGTTAGTTCGTTTGTGTTATTGTGTGACATCCATGTTTTAAAGGGACAGTTTGCATTCACCAAAGTCACACAATCAAAGACAAATCCAGGCACCAAAAGACCAGCAATGGACAACAGCTATTGTATAAACAAACCAAACTCCATAGTAAAAATCAACAATTTTACCTTGCAAAATATAGGATTTGCTGCTTGTCAATCTGTAGTTTGTGTTACTGCGTGACTGATGAACCTGAACTACCCTTTAAAATTCTAAAGTCACACAATAACACAAATGAACTTACAGATTTAGGCAGCAACTCCTGCGTTCAAAGAGGTGAAATTACTCATTTTACCGACTTTGGTTGGTTTGGAAAGAGTGATATTTGGCTAAATGATTTCCCATTGGATAAGACTGTCTGACATCAAAGTAAAGTGATGAAAATATTCTAAATATTGAATTGAAATTGCTTCTTTTGAGGAGGACCTTTGCTGAGTGCACGTTCCTGTCAACAGCAGTTCAATACTTAGTTTCCATGCTGGTGCCTCTCTCTGCTTCTCCAAACTAGAGGTGTGCCAACCATGATATTCTGTAGGTAATACACTGACGTTCAATAAGTATCTCATACAACCTCACATTAAATAATCAAAACTATCCCTTAAAAACACACACTGTCTTTTAAACTTAAATTCTTCTCATACGCTCAATTTTCTTAATTTTTCTCCACTACAAAGATCACTGTTCTCCTTTTCCTGTAACACCTGAAGACAATTTGTGTCACACACTGCAGTCTTAATGCTTCACACTCCTTTTTCTCAGTGACCTGTGCTGACTTTGATACCTCCTCCTGGGCCAGGCAGGAAGGCATGCTGAGTGAGCTCTCTGCTGGCTGTATCCAGACCCGGCCTCTTACACAATACAGCCTGCCCGGCCCTGCTGCAGCAGGCCAACCCCTCCTCCCCAATAACCCACTTCCCATTCTTGATCAAACCTGGGGATTGTAGTGTGAGGGTGGAGATGAGAAAGATGGGAGGAGGTGTGTGTGGAGGAGAAGAGGGGGGGGGGCGGCACATCCTGCGTGAAACCGCATCCTGAACAAGCATCGCTGCATCTCACTGTAAATAAATACTCTCTCCTCCGCGCAGCTTCCGTCAACTGTCACCGCCTTGGCTCCCAATCACCTTCAAGTCCAAACAGGAAAGTGCAGGGAGGCGAGGGAGATGGCAGATATGAGCTTTAATTTGCTTCTCACTGCACTTTAGCCCGGGTGCACGGCGCTTCCTATTCTCCTGCTCTGACCAGCTGCCCCGGCTTCGTTCCAGACCCTGAGTCCTTCCTGTCACCTTTCATTACCACATTATCCAGGAGGAGGCTCCCTGTGTAGCTGGGAAATCACCATTTGGTGGTGCTCCCCCCTCCATTTATGGAGTATTGTGCGAGACATTCAAAGCCACGCGCAACATCCTCAAAGGAGCGCTGCTGCCTTGTTACCTGCTAATCCCCTGTGCATTATCACAGGAGATGCAACTGAACAACAGAGCATGACGAAGGCAACAACTGAGACATGACAGGCTCTCACTCCGTAAATTGCTTTGTGTTGCAAGACTCTCATCAGAGCGGCTTCAGTTTGTGAATATCTGTCATTTGATTAAGAATTAAAGGCCTGCTTGTTGTGATGACAAACAAACCTGCATATTACATGACAAAATATTTCTGATTCTGCTGGAGGAAGAATTCAGATTCTTTACTTAAATAAAAGTACTAAAAATACACTGTAAAAATACTGTGTTACAAGTAGTACTAAGTCCTGGATTGAAAATGTTACTTAAGTTTAAGTACAATACAACATAAGTATAATAAGGAAAAGTGAATTTAAGTATTAAAAGTAAAAACTCTCAACTCAATGCGCAGAAAAATGTGCCCTGTGACTGTTATATTATTATACAAAGAGGTCGGCCGATATATCAGCCAACCAATATCATTGGCCCGATATTGGCCTGTCACAGCTATATCAGTCTATAAATGTTGTGAAATATGCACTGATATGAAAACTTTTTTTTACATAACATAATGCAGATTTTTTTTATTTTGTGGGCAACATATTGATCCCTCTACTTAATACAAATTTTCTACACATATATTTCATATATAGTTAGTTATATTATTTATATTTATTTATTATTAAAAATAGCAGTGGAGGTTTTACTGGTTTACTGCCCTAATGTAATTTTGGACAGTGTTAAACTCTAAAATATCCTGTCTCCAATACATGTGTTTGTCAAAAGTGTTTGATAAGCAAATTTAAGGGATCACTGCAAAAAATATGTATATATTCTATACCCTGTATGTTTGGTACAAATAATATTGGCCAATATACCAATATCAGAATTGTTCTACTCCCTAATATTGGTATCAGCCCCAAAAATCAAGTATTGGTAAGCATTGCGTTACACTACATAATTACATCATTATTATTATTATTCATGTATTAATGTAAAAGCAGAATTTTTACTGTTGTGGTTGCTTGAGGTTCTATCAGACTGAAGCTAATGATTATTTCATTATTAATCTGCTGATTATTGATAATATAATATTATTATACATTAACTGACTGATTGTTTAGTTTGTAAAACTTGCTTATAATTGTCCAGAGTACAAAGTGACACTTTCACAGGACAAACTTTACCATTATTCATTCATTTCTGTAACCGCTTATTCCGTAAGGGTCGCGGGCTGCTGGAGCCTATCCCAGCTGACATTGGGCGAGAGGCGGGGGTACACCCTGGACAAGTCGCCAGTTCATCGCAGGACTCAACTTTACCATTATTACAAATACATTAAAATTATGAATACATTTCAAAGGAAAAGCAGCAAATCTTCACATTTAAGAAGTTGTAATCACAAAATGTTCGTTTGTGACTTGATAATCATCAAAATAGTTGGAAATTAATTTTCCCCAATAATTCAAGCTGCACTTGTATTAACTGTTGGGTAGTTACATTTATAATAAAGCACCATATTGTATAAACTCTTTGTGTGTTTTGAGTGTAATATACTTGATTTATAAAGTAACTACAAAAGTACAATATTTTTACCTTTGAGATGTAGTGGAATAGAAGTACATAAAGGCATGAAAAGAAAGGGCTCAAGTAAAGCACAAATACTTTAAATTGTATTTAAATACAGTACTTGAGTAAATGTACTTAGTTACTTTCCACCCCTGACTATAGACAAACCCATGACGAGAAGCAACAACTCAATGAAGGGAATTTATTTGGTAGCGGCTCCACTTAATCTTTATACTGTTGTCCTGTTTCCTATTTCAACTTTTCCTTCAGGAGAGAGAATCCAGAACCACAGTCCTCCAGCACTTCTTGCATTGTTTTATTACACTTGAATGAGTTGAGCTGAAAATTGCATGCAGCTGCTGACTGCAGCGCATCAGTGTATGGCCTGGGCTTAGCTCTGCCCACCAGGCTTGAAAAATCATTCAGTAACTGATCTGTCAAGACTGTGAGCCACTTCCATGCTTTCTGTGTTGGATCTTGCACGTTGTATAAAAAGTAAACGGTCTTTGAAATGAAATTGGTCAAATTTTTACAATTATGGAATTGTTATTTCTCTCTGAATATGATTGCCAATAAAATAAATCAACTGAAAAATGAGCTACTTTGGCTCTGATGCAGCTGTCTCTCTGTCTGTTGTCCACTCTATAGTCCCACTCACAGCAATATTTGACTCTTAATTAGGCTACTTTATATACTGCTGAATCTGTCTATATATAATAATACATCATAATTGTTCTCATAAAGGGCCAGTGTGTAGGATTTAGTGGCATCTAGTGGTGAGCTTATAGACTGCAAACATCTCATCTCACCCTCACCTTTCAAGTGTGTGTGTGAGAAACTAGGGCCACAGATCTCTGAATGGCCTTATCTAGAGCTAGTGTGTGGTTTGTTCATTCTGGGCTACTGTAGAAACATGACGGTGCAACATGGAAGACTCGATTTGACACTAGAATTTTCATTTTTACAGCAAACGTAGATCAGTTCCAAATACTGGTTATCAGCCTTCTTGATGACTAATAATCAGTTGCATAATAATTCAACTGTATCGGCTTTTTAAAAAAAGTAAAATCATCTTGCAATTATTATAATTGCGATATGATCTGTGATCCATCTCATGATCCATGACCATTTTTGCATCAAAGTTTCATTTTCACTGACAATAAAACTGTTAAATTCTCGATGATGTGTGATTTGCTGGCGTCTTTATCAAACAAACATGTTTTCTCACATCTGGAGAAATTTTGTAAGCCAGGGCCTCTCTGCAGAGCTTTAGTACTTCACTTTAATGCTGTTTTGTCACACATTTTGTCTTGTTTTTTTTGTCACACTTTGTTAAAAAACTGCAGCTTCTGTGAATTGGATATTGCACTTGGCCATGTTGCAATTTCAGTAATCTTTCAATTAATTGTGCAGCCCTAAACAAGGTGATACATATTTTATAAAACCATCAATTAAACTCTTTTTCTCTGATAAATTGCATCAGTCAACTAGGATTACGATGAGGACAGCCCTCGCGCTACAGTGTTTAATCCATACACAGAACCTTTGTTAAAACAGCAGCTATATTTAACTCTCTAAGCAGTTTACTGCTTTAACAGTGATGACACTCTGTGTGCAAATGATGCAATGTGAGACTTCATCTATTCAAAACCATAAAAACAATGATCAGAGGATAAAGGAAGTGAGACTGAGCTAAATTAGCCTCACAGCTTCTGTACACAACAAAACATAAGTTGTTTCAGTGCAGCAGCTCCTCTCTGTTTGAAACAGGAAGAGATGATAACTATTATTATTTTCCAACCAAATTGGCAGTTAAGATTAGGCACTTCATGCAAACCTCATTCATGGGAATGTTTTGCAGCACAGAGCAAGTGACAGATATAAAGCCAAAGATTTAGTGCCATCTGTCCGTAGTCTTGTATTTTACATCTTATCAGCAAGCCGCTGATGTATGATGGTATGTATCGGGCCGCTTTCTCTCTGTCTTCAAAGCTCCAGCAGTGTTAAGCAAGCCGTTCTGCAGAGCTGTTACATTTTAGTTAAGCTGTGCCATCTTGATCAGACGGTTACAGGCGTCCTCCTCTTTGCCTGAGGAGAAAGGCTCACTGGCCAGACGCATTACTTTAAAGAGCAGCATCTCACTGAGCATGTCACAACCTGCCCAGGGGGAGTGTGAGTGTTTGCGAGTTTGGGTGTGTTTATGTTTTATCCTCAGGACCCCCGATTGTTGTTCATTTCCTGTGTGAAGGCAAAATAAGCACATAAAGGCCAAAATGTGCTCTTCCCCGGCCTTCACCCACATCACAGCACTTTTCCGCACAAGTGGCTAGCCGCAGATAATTATACAATTAAAACAATTTTCCGCATCTATCTGTCAGACTGATCTAATTCACCATTCGAATGACACTAATGGAGCAAAAGCCTCTTTCACTCTCCTTCCCCGAGCCAAACGAAGCCTTTTTCCTCTGTATCACACAACACAGCCAAAAGCCAACTGCACCAGAGGAAAAACACAGAGAGCAGAGAGGAACGGTGTTGTATTTGTTCAGCAGGATGTTGGTGAATAAAGTTAAGACCCAGCAGTTTTCATTACGACCCGTAGTGCAGCGAGGAAACAGGGAGGTTCATTTGATTGTTGGTTCAATTTAACCCTTGGGTGAGGAGAAAAGAAGAAACAGAGTGACCCTCTTATTTTCTGAGACAACACTTCGTTCAACCAACGCTGACATTAATAATTCATCATGACAAAATACATTACCCGGAAAGCTGCATGTGAAAGAAACGTGACAGAAAAACAGCCACATTAAAGGGATAGTTCAGATGATTTGAAGTGGTGTTGAATGAGGTACTTATCGCTAGTCACTGCAATAGCTAAAGTATTCGGTATGGAGAAGTAGAGAGGGGTACCAGCACAGAAGCTAAGCAATGTGCTGCTGTAATGTGGAGTCAGCATCTATAGGCATTTTATTCTCTTAAAAAGGTCCACCTAAAACAATCAATACCTTGCCATCAGACAACCTTTTCCAATGAGAAAACCTAACCAAGCTAAATATCGCTCTCTCCAAAGAAACCAAACTCCTGCTGGCTTGTTCTGTTAGTTACTATGAACAGAGTCATCAACAAAAGATATTTTATTTTAGCTACTTAAAAATGGTCTGCCTAAAAAAATCTATATAAGTTTAAGTGTACGCAAGATTCAGAATATTTTCACCAGACATCGCTCCCTCCAAACAAATGAAACTCCACAGGCAAAATCAGTGATTTTGTCTCGAAGAACACTGGAGCTGTGGGTCTGCTGCCTTGATTTGTTTATTTGTGTTATTGTGTGACTTAAGTGAATCCAAACTATCCTTTTAAATAATTTAAGTCATGCAATGACACAGACTAACAAACAGGTCGAGGCATTGGCAGGCCAGTAACATCTGTGTTCTGTGTGGTAAAATTACTGATTTTGCCAGTGGAGTTCAGTTGGTTTGGAATGAGTGATATTTGACTTATATAACAGCAGTGTCCATTCAGAAAAGGCTGTCTGATAGCACAATAAAGCAGCAAACATACTCTACAGTGTACACTTCAACTGATATTAATTTTCTTTAGGAGGACCTTTTTAAGTGCCTAAAATACCTTTTTATTGCTGCCCCCTGTCAACAGCAGTTCATTGCTGATCTTGGGATCTCTGGGTTCAGACATTTGGCAGCAGCATGTGGAAGATAATATGTAATCTTTTGTTGTTTAAATGAACTGGAACATGCATTTCCAGCTCAATATTCCTACTGAATCTTGTGTCCATCGTCTAAGACTGTGAACTAAGACTGTGCCATTTAGACAGACCCATGCAGGGTGTGAACGACACAGGGAGGATCTAGCCAAACCTTGACCTGGATATCCTGCATCTCCGTCCACCCAGTGTACATGAGGAACACAGATAGGAACCACTCCTACACAAGTTCAAGGGAAATGCCTGCATGGCGCGGCTCTGTCCTTCCCTAAACCAGCTCCACCGAGCACAATGGCAGCAGAGAGTTTTATGTTTATGAGCTATCCTGATGGGGATACACATATCCATTAGATATGAGCTCGCCGCCTATAGAGGGGGTCTAGTATTAACCCACAAGCAAGTGCCCCATCAGCAGAGAGGAAAAAGCTGCCTTTTATGGCAACAGATCACAGACTCAAGCCATTGGCCACAAAGCCCACAAATGAGGCGTTAAGTGTAGTGGCAGGGCAGCGGAGAAAGAGGAGCAGAGAGATATGACCCTCTCCTCATCCATGCATGAATCTGCCCTCTGCCTCAGCTTCTTTTCTTCTCACCGACTTGCTCTCTAACACTCCCCCTTCTAAAGAAAATTATCAAAACATGCCCAACAACAGTCACCACAAAATAACAACTGTCACCTGCAGCCGAATTCATCAAAGCATCGGTAATGTTGCAGCCCTGTAATGCAATTTTTATAATTGAATTTTAATTCCTCTCCAATATTTAGAGACATTCCATAATGGATGTTTTCTGTAATTAATTGCCAGATAGAGGTAGGGCTGGGGTGGCAAAGTTAAAAAACACAACCTGACGTGGAGATTGGGAAAGAGAGAGTGCGGCGAGGGGCCTGCTGGGAAGGTTTCATCATCGCGCCTGACCCCCCCTGCTGCTGGCGATGGCAGGAGATGTGGGGCTGGGGGGGGGGGGTTGAGCAGGGAGGAGATAGACTCCTCTTCACAGTCAGAGATTTAATTGCACGCAGATTCCATTACCTCTGCACAAATGTCACATTCTCTTCTGATCAGGGGGCACGGCAGCCACTGGCAGCACGGCTGGCGAGCTGCCAGACTATAGTGCAGAAAGTGTTCAGCCAATCAGGGCTCCCGGGGCAGACAGAGGTGAGGAGAGGGACAGAAAGACTACAGTACGCCAAAGATATTAAAAAACAAAGGAGAGTCACGAACACAAAGCTGCTGACGAAGCAACATTCAGGTAGAGGGCGATAAGCTCCACGCCAACAGCTGTCAAATATTTAATTGATTTCTATTTATTATTATTATTATCACTACACAATTTAAGTGGGCAAAGGCTGGCAAATATGGGTGTACAAATTTTCAGAATCATTTATCTACAAGATCATGCTATAATGACAGATCATACAAATGATTTAACAAAATGACCTGGCAGTTTAACAGTTGTAATACACTTTACATATTAGACTGGGAACCAGACAAATCTGTGGGCTCATGTTTTACTTGCTCTGGCTGATATGTCTTGCCGCCCTCCCATCACACAGATTTTTACCCGTCCTGGGTCTGGTCAGCCCAATCACAACTGTTTATCTAATGTGGGGCAGGTTTGATGCGATGACTGATATAATACTGGAGAAACAGATAAAACTTGAGTAAGCTCAAAATAAGAATCTCATTTCTTTCTCATAAGACAAAGAAAACACAATTGTGAAAAGCGAAATTTTCCTCTGAGGTGCGCCTGTTGAAAATGCCCCTTGGAAATCAAAATTTAAAAGTTCCAGGTTGTAATTAGCATTTACGAATTGGTCTGGCGATGCCAGGCTAGTTATTTGATATACTGTCAAAATCTGACTCTAATGAAATTTACTTTATTCACAATAAAATTTTCAAGGATTCTGGACAATTAAAAACTTATATCAAAACATTATTTGAAAGGGTGAAAATGTTACATTTAGTTACAGCTTTTTGTTTTCATTATCTATTAATTGACCAATTATTTTCTTAATTAAATGATTGTTTGGGCTACAAAATGTTAACAAATAACAATAACTATCAAGTTCCCACAGCCCAAGAATGTGTTTTATAATGTCTTGTGTCATCCAACCAATGATACAAAACCCAAAGATACCAAAAACCAAGAAAACCAGCAAGTATTCACATCTGAGACGCTGGAATGTTTGCTTGAAAAATTACTTAAAACAATTGACTGATTCTGCAACCGAATAGTTGGATCATCTTAGCCATAAATTCATTCCACTTCAAAAGCTTAAATTACTTTCTTTAAAGTGTTTCTTAAAAATGTAACTGTAGCTTTCATTACGTCTGTTTTACTTTGATATTTGAAAAGACTGTGAGAACGAGTATTTCTCTAAAAACACTACATTCATTACATAATTTTCAGACAGCTAGCTAAGTAGTTAAAACGACCAAGAGTGGACAGACTGGTTCTGTCAGGAACTTCATATTTTAAATGTGAGAAGATCATATCAGTGTTTTAAGCTCATTAATTCAACTGTTCTGAATTGGGACCTCCAGGATGAGGGGTTGTGAAGTAGCCCTGATTGGCTCTGCTGAATCTAAACTGGGAAAACAGCCATTCACAAGAGCCGTCCCAGACCTTTTTAAATCGCTGGCACATCGTGGACATGTGGGCAGCAATTTAGAGGCCTGAAACCAGTCTACAGGAACACAGTCCTAGAGTATAATTTATTTAATAAAATTTAATTATTGTAATATTTGTCAGTAATATTGCAATACTGTCCCCCATATAGTCAACTGTATTTGTGTCCTTTCATGTCCATGCTCAGTGGTCTGAACAATTAAACTCATGAAAAGCTCAGAATACATTTGTTGGGATCTGCTACAAGCTAATTATGGCTTAATACAAATAAACCTAATAGTCAGACCTAACAGTGTTTTGAAGTCACTTCACAGACAAACAGCACACACATAACTGTATGAAATGAGAGACAGGCTCGTGGGAGGACTGCCACATACCCTGATCACTGGTGCAGGACAGATAGGCACTCCATTCCTCCAATCAGACGTCTGCTCACAGTCTCGAGGGCAGGACCACGGGGGTTTCACAGAGGACACTGACAGATAGAGAGAGAGAAGGAAGGAAGGGGAAAGATATAACTATTACAAACAGGAAGTGAAAGGTGGGGAAAGCCCCTACGCTGGTCCCATGAGCCCACACATACAGATATGACATAAGGACGGGCAAAAGTAAAAGTGATCATTGTTAGCCACAAGTATTTGATATGTTATGACACACTGATTCCTGCTGGTAACTCCTGGCCTACATGCATATCAAGTTATCTTTCATCTCAGAACATGCAGATAAGCACCTATGACGGATGCACATGTATGTAAAATACCAACAAACGTGTTTGTATCAAAGTCACTGGTTTCTGTGGTTCATTTCTAACCACCTTAAAACAGTAAATATGTCACAAAGTTTCCCTTTATTGACTTGTTAGAGAACTTTTGCAATACCCACAGAAAAAAACATGCTGCGTTAATTTCATATAGCTGTATGTGTTCTCAATCACTGTAATAAAACAAATAGCCAACCACGCTTACTGTATTTGTTTCCACTGACTACAGGATTTACAAGTTGTACGTGTATTTTTTTCCATCTAAAGTTCCCTAATAAGACAAATTGTGTGAGAAAAAAGCAATAACTGTCATTTTAAATACATCGCTGATACCACATTACAAATATTCAATTACAAGGGCTTACAAAAAGGTCATTTAACCACTGAGTCTGATTGGTCTGGAGCAGGGGTTTCCAAACCTTTTCAGCTCAAATGCCAAAAGGGAAATTTGGTGTCCCAAAATTACTAAAATACATCATGACCATAAAGTATACATTTATAAACTACTTATAAAGAACACACCATGTATTAAACCACGAATTAAAAAAAAAGTACATGGAATGTATTAATGACATTACACACACACTGTCCACTGAAACATTTGAATACAGGAAGTGTTGAACTTAACTGGCAAATAGGAGCAGATTGAAATTAGGTTTTGCACTAAAATATTGTAGTGACAACCACATTTCCCATCATGCATGGACTGAGTGGTCTCTTAAAGGGATAGTTCAGATTATTGGAAGTGGGGGTGTATGAGGTACTTGTTGATAGTCAGTATGTTTCTTTCAGGACATGGCGGTCGGCACACTCCCAGTTTGCAGAGGCAGCAGGACTACTGGTGTAGGAAACTAAATAATGTACTGCTGTGGACAGGGTCAGCAGCAAACATGTTTTATTTCACTGTTTGCTGCATTTAGAATATGTCCATTGCTTTGTCTTGCTCTCAGCCTTTTCTGATGGGAAACCACTATATACTAAACCAAATATGACTCTCTACAAACCAGCCAAACTCCATTGACAAAACAGTCATTTTACCTCACAGAACACAGGAGTTGCTGGTCTACCATTGCCTCAACTGGTTTGTTTCTTTGTGTTATTGTGACAAAGAAAAAGGTCTTTTCTAGTTTAGGTTCACCAAAGTCATACAAAAACAAAAACAGACAAACCACTCGAGACAGCAGTAGTTCAGCAACTCCCATTCAAGTCAAAATTATTGGTTTTTTGGAAACGGAGCCTGGTTCCTAATAATATTTGGCTTATATAATGGCAGTTTCCCGTTGAAAAAGGCTGTCTTGCAGCAAGGTAAAGCAGTGAGAACATTCTAAATATAGAGAACAGTAAAATTGACAATGATATTGTTTTAGCTGGCTAAAATAAGTTTTGCAGCACTACATTGCTTAGTCTCCAGCAACAGTACTTCTGTTGCCTCTCCAAACAAAGGGCGTGCCGACTGCCATCTACTGTAGTTACTGTAATATACAGATTATGGATAAGTACTTCATGCAACTCCACTTAAAAAAATATGAACTGCCTTTTTAACCAGTAGGTCTGATTGCTCTGGAGAAGGTATTCACAGTAATAAAGTGACCTACAAACCCTGCAGTGGTCTCCACCTCAGTACAAAAAACAAATATTTGTAATATTAAATGATTTTTTACATAAATGATGCATGACTTGTTCCACTAGAAAAACATCTGAAACAGGCTGGACATTTTGTTTATTCAAAAACCTGGTGTTAAGCTCAAAAGCATTCATCTGTGGCCAGATAAACAAGTGGAAAGATGCTAATGACTTCCAGATACGGTTCAGATCATGCAAATGAGGCAGCAGAATAGATGGCTTCTGGTTTTGTCCCTGTCACAGGAGTCATGGCTGCATGTGTGGCTTGTTGCCCTATGATATATGTGTGTACCACTTTGCTGTTTAATGTGGCCGCGTCTCCGGCAGCACAGCAAAGCAATTCGGCTCCCAGTTAATTGGCCTGTTCCGTGAGAGAGCGTGTCAAAAACCAAATCTATAACTCTGTTTCTGTGTGTAGCCATGTAGGTCTCCGACCAGACACAACAAACCACAGCCCCGACGTCCCAACTCCTCATAATTCACCAGTGTGGAATTCAGCTAACCCCATTAGTGCAGCCGTTGTTTCCACAGCCCAGCCGCATTCCTGGGCCTGCCACCGGCCCCCAGATAAGACCCCTCTGATTACTCCGTTGCATCCCTGTCATTACTCCCAAAAATATGTTGATCCCAACAGACAGCTTTCCCCCCCTCCGTGGATTTATGGCAGCACTATTGTATCCCCATGCCCCTCGAAAGGAGCACTGGCTTCTAAAGTCCCCTCACTTTCAGATCGACGACACGGGGCCCCCATGTCTCCCTTGCTTAATTACTTGATGAGAGGATTCTAAAAAGATAGGATTTATGTGCGGTCTCACAAAAGGGATGTTAAAATAGCATAAGAGTGCACACAAGAAGTAGCTCTGAATTTGAGTCCTGTAAATTGCAAATTAACAAGCGCTGGGTTTAAAAGAAATGGTTACATTTTATGGTGTAATCTGTCTATAAAAAAGACTAAACAACCAAACACTTTGGGATAGACTGCATGGTAAGACGCCGACAGAAAGTTAAACATTTTTACCTCTAACTGTAAAGCATTCTCACTTTGTGGCCTTTTGCATGCCAGCTGCTCAACACTCAACTCACTCCTCTGAAAACATGTGGTTGTAATCCCCCCTTTTCACTCAAATTACAAACTATGTCAGTTTCTGAAGAAACTCCACATCCAGCCACTTTGCAGCATGTGTGTTAATTGCCACTCATTTGTGAGTTTCCAGGCAAACTAGACAGGCATTTGAAGCTGTCCATCCTTGTTGAGGAGTACGAGAAAGGTCAGAAATAAGCACCCATCAGGTGCCAAATGATGGTTTTTGCTGTATAAATCAGAACAGGCCACCCGTTGCACACTTAAAAACACAACATATTTGTTGTATACTGAACAAAAACTCCATTACTGTGAAAAAGTATCAGTCAGGCTGTTAGAGGTCTCATTATAAGACAGAAACTCTGATACTGATTGAAAATTAGTCTAAAAATCTAGAGATCTGTATCTACAGAGATATGAGTCAGCCATGTTCTGTCAGATTTTAGCACTGGATATAAGTAGGGATGTAACAATCCATCAATCAGAATCGATATACTGATTCAATAATAAACAATCCAATATCATCGACAGAAAGTGAAAACATCTTTCCATATCATCTACTTAAGATACACCTTTATTTTGAAATTCCCATGGCAGGTCTTCCTTCCTCCCTAAACATCCAAACAGAGCTAGTTCCAGACAGATGATGGTAAACAGCCAAGAAAAAAGACAATGAGGATATTTATCACCTTCTCAGGAATAACTCAGCAGTATAGAAACGCAGATACGCAAACCAGTCAGCAGTCCTCTAACTTGTTGCTCTCACTACACCAATATTAACGGCTCTGTTTCTTAAATATTAGGCATGAAAAAAATGCATGCAGGCTGAAATTTAACCATGGTTTTCTGTTGGGAGATGCAGTGCCTTAAACCAGGGGTGAGCAAGAAAAAGTCTTTATACTGTGAAACATGTAATTTGTTAAAGATATAATATGTAACATTTCTGCGTTTAAGTATCTAAAGATGCTAGACATGTATTTTGTTGAGTTGAGTACATTATCTAAAATGTTTCCAATAAGGTTCAGTCCCAGAGAAATCCATATTTCATTCAAGGTAACAGTGCGTTTCCTGTTCGCCACTAGCTGCTGACTTCTGGGACAACACAGGATACGTCATATACACCAGAGACTGAGGAAGGAAATTGGCAAACAGGACTAAATGGAACGTGAATAAAACTTAAAAACTACCTCCACTATGTCCAGGAACACAGTTTCTGCCTGAGTCATGTCAGATGGATTTTCAACTGCAATGACACGATATTTAATAATAACTGTGAGTTGCCACTAAGGGTTATCATAGGGAACTGGACTTGGTCATTTTACCATTTTACCTCGCATCCAAGAGGCCTCCTCAGTTCTTCTTCTTCAGAGCAGCTACCCGCTAAGCTAATTTATGCACTTATTAAGATAATAATAACAATAGTTTTGTTTCTAAACCTGAACAGTTATTCTTGAGCCAAATTTGACACTTTTGTTGATGATACTGTTGACTACTGTTGAATGGTCTAGTTATTTAGCCATGTTTTATGTATGTTAGCAGAGTCAATATTAAGTAAACTTTAAAGCACTGAATTGGTTACAGTTATTTACAACCATCTGTGAATTGTTTTTTTCTTTAATTGCCAAAAGCAGAAAAGAAAGCTGCTTCCTCTGTAACTGACCACGTTAAATGGGCAAATGATTGCCTCATATTGATTATAGGCCGTTGTATTGAATGACTGTGTCATCAGCAAATATCATATCCAAAGAATCAATATAACACTGTAATATGATTTACACCCCTAGCTATAAGTGGGTCAGTCATATCTAGAGGTATATGGTGCTTTATTTCATAAGTATCAATGATAAAGGTACATTATGGTGCCTTATATCTGTTTTGTGTTGTCATGTTACATCATGATAGACAGTGAACTTGTGTTACCTATTCAAAGTGTCAAAAAGAAGAAAATCTGTGAGTGGAAGAAGGAGAATATACAATAAATAAGATGTGATATTCACAAGAGACTGCAGACTCGGCATCCATTAAGTTCAGCAGCCTAACTGACAACCTCTCAACCAGACTCAAGCCAGTGATCAGGTATCGCAGAGACTGCGACTGCACTGGTGGGGGGACATTGGTGCTGTATCGGATCAATGGCTTGACCCATAAAGTCACCCCACTCCCAGTACCTCATCTAATAAGAGCCGGTCTTTGGGAACACCCATGGCTGACCCATGCTGCTGGGGACAATTACAAGAGAGTGGTCTTTCAGGGCCGACGCCCACTTGACCCGGTAGCGTAAAGACACGGAGGAGATCCACATGATTTAAACTCCTCCCCAAGACGTGCTGACAAGGTTAGAGGGTCAACGCAGACATTAACAGGTCAGTGTGTGGCCCACTTGGGAACAATTACTCCCAGTCACAGCTAAGTGGACACTTGATTGAACACGACGGAGGCAGGACACACTTCCCACAGATAACAATCCCCAGAGCCATTTAGGATAAAAAGCCCTTGTGATACAGCCTTTATGGGCAAAATTCATCTTCCTTTTCCCTTTTAAAAGAATGTGAGAGTGTGATAGAGAGCCATTCTCCGGGAGAGATGAGTCTCTCAAAGCATTACCATTTTCTAGCAATACTAATAGCTGCTTATGACACAGAAACAATTACAAGGTGACTGGGAGAAAAAGCTAAACAATGGGACGCGCTGTTAAGATTTCATTTTTCATTCATAGAGAGAAAACATATCTCACAAAAGGAATTGTCGTGTCTTGCAACAGACTTTGACAGAACACTCATATTTCTTTTATGAGGTTCAAAACAACAGCAGCAACACTAAAAGAGCCAAACTCAGTGACATAAATACACCGTTCCCCTGATAAATCTCTCATCTCTAATTAACTGTGTGGGTGCTGCAGTTTTTTATGTTCTTCAACCTTTTGACCTGCTGACAGTTTGACCCTCTCCCACCACAATGACTAAAACTTTGCCTCGAACATCTGGTGTCTTATGTGGAGACAACAGCAGACGCCCTCCTCAGCTCTGAGTCGTTTCATGCCACAAACAACAAATAGTTTATGTGTTTCATCATACTGTGTGGGTTTAAAGGGATAGTTCTGATTATTTGCTATAAGGCTGTATGAGGTACTTATCGACTGTAAGTGTATTACCTGTAATAGTAGATGCAGAGAGGAATGCCAGCACAGAAGTTAAGCAATGACCTGCTCTGGACAGGGTCAGCAACAAAAGGTGTTTTGGCCACTTAAAAAGAGGTCCATCTAAACAAAATCAATATCAGTTTAAATGCATTCAATATTTGATTATTTTTGCTGCTTTACTTTGCCATGAGATGGCTGCTTCTGATCAAAAACCACCATTACAAAAGCTAAATTTTGCTTTCTCCAAAGTCTTTTAGATTGTTGGTGTTATTGTCTGACTTCAAAATATCCCTTTAAAACACACAAAGTCACAAAATAACACAAACAAACTAACAGATCAAGGCAGTAACTCCTGTGTTCCACGAGGTAAAGTTACTGATTTTGCGTATGGAGTTTGGTTGACTTGGAGAGAGAAATATTTGGCTCAATCTGTTAGTTTGTTTGTGTTATTATGTGACTTTGGTGTTTTAAAAGAATGGTTTGGAAGTCACACAATAACAGCAACAATCTAAAAGATCAAGACAACAGTACCACCAACTCCCATGTTGTATGAGCTACTAAATTAGTGATCTCGTCTGTGGAGTTTGGTTGGTTAATATAACCATGGTTTCTTGTTGGATATATCTGTCTAACAACAAAGCAGTGAAAATATTCTAAATATAGCTTATATTTAAAATAATCTATTTTTTTGAAGTGGCTACAATACTTTTTGTTTCTAGCCCTGTCCACAGCTGTACATTGCTTAACTTCCTTGTTGGTACTGCTCTGCTTCTCCAAACAGGGAGCATGCCAACCACCATCTATCTATCAATATGTATCTCACAAAACCCCACCTCAAATAATCTGAACTATCCCTTTAACTTGTACTTTAAAAGAGAAAGCTAAAACTAAACAGATGTTTGGGGGCAGCTACCGCAGATAAAATAGCAAACTTAGTTATGTGCCTCTCTGTGTAAAACGGTCACTCTCGTCCTATAGTCTCTTCGTACACAAATAGAGCTTATCGATTCGCCAACACATTTCCACTGCATTTGCATAAGCTGTGTGTTGTTTGTGGTATTGTTTCTTTTTTTTCCCAGGGGCTTTGTTTATTTATTTCTCTGCGTTAGGAAATCAGTTTCACATTGTCCCTCGATCTGCAGCGGTGGCTGGTGCTGCAGCTGTTGGTTGTTAGTGGCTGGAGATGACACAGTTCACCACTTCTCCAGAGGACAGCCAGCACAGAGACCAGCACAGCTGCGGAGCAGGAGGCAGACTGGAGAGAAGAGAGGAGAATTTGTCTTTTTTTTAAAGGGATAGTTCAAATTATTTGATGTGGGGTTGTATGAGGTACTTATCTATATTTAAGGGATTAGCTACAGTAGATGGCGATCAGCGTGTCCCCAGCTAGGAGAAGAAGAGAGAAGTACCAGCACAGCAAGCTAATGAATGTACTGCTGTCGACAGAGTAAGCAACAAAAGGTATTATATCCACTTAAAAATGGTCCACTTAATAAAATCAATAACAGTTTAAGTGTACACTATATTTAGAATATTTTCACCACTTTACCATCAGTTGGCCTTTTTCTGACAGGAAACCACTCTTATATAAGTCAAATATCACTGTCACCAAACCAACCAAAATTTTACCTTGCAGAATATATGAGTTACTAGTCAACCACTTCCTTGATGGATAGGTTTGTTGTGTTCTTGTGTGATTTCCATGAATCCAAACTATCTTTCTAAAACTCCAAATTCACACAATAACAAAAACAAACTAACAGATTGAGGTGGTGGAAGACCTGCAACTCTTGTGTTCTGTGTGGCAAAATTATTGATTTTGATTTGGTTGGTTTGGAGAAAGTGATATCTGGTTTATGTAGCAGTTTCAAGTCAGAAAAGGCTGTGTGACGGCAAAGTAAAGCAATGAAAATATTCAAAATATAGCGTGCACTTGAATTCATATCTACTGTTTTAGGTGGACCTTTTTTAAAGTGGCTAAAATACCTTTTGTTGCAGATCCCATTCAGTGCTGGTGCCCCTCTCTGCTTCTCCAAATTGAGGACGTGCCAACCAGCATCTACTGTAAGTAACAGACTCACTATCAACAAGTACCTCATACAACCCCACTTCAAATAACCTGTACTATCCCTTTAAGATAAGAAGGGAAATAAATCACTTTGTTGACTTATATCACTCCAGAGGCAAAGCCCATCACTTGCTTCCTTTGCTTCTTTTCTGAGGAATCAAGCAGCTCAACATTAGGAGAGAAAAAAAAGTGAACTCCTGTGGAGAATCTCTCTCCCCTATCTGTCTATCCCGCCCTCCTCATTAACGGGGCTCTTTTCCAATTTAGGACCCCTGAGAAAAAAAACCTTCCCAAAGAATTCAGCAAAGTGACACACAACATTAACCCATTTGCACATGTGGAGAGCAAGAGCAACAGGCTCACCGGCTGACCCATTGGTTGTTGTGGCAGTCAGCTTTATTTCCCAGGACCGTTTTGTAACCAAGTGGGCATCATGTGAATACCATCTGGGTACCACTTATTTAAAGCTGGCAGAAGTCCCGTGGCAGCCAGCCTGGCAATGAGGAGAAGGGAATAAATTGCATCATTTACTTAACATGCATTTACCGTTGTGCCCGTTAAAAGCCCATGACTAAATAATTTGGTTTTTTCGGGTGCCAGCCAGGTTCTGCTGTCAGCCAAATAGCGTTGTATGTGCAACTAACAGAGCAACTGTCAAAGGGCTGATAAAGGAGATATCGAGATGTTAACCACATGAAATCGCATTTACCACCACGTATATTAACAGCCCTGAATCCATTTACACCAAAGAAATCTCCCTGTGCGTTATGCACTGCACAAAACCCATAAACAGACAATAAACACATTGTAATTATAATGCCAACTCTTTAATTACGTGTGTCATTTGGGGATGGTCGGGCTCACTAATTGTCAGAGTGATGTGAAAGGATGGGGGGTGGGGGGAGGCAAGAAGGAGATCAAGCCTCAGGCCCAATGAGAACCATATTCCCCACTCTCCAAGCGTGTTAGAAGGCAGAAAATTCAATTGGCATGGTTCCAGAGAAGAACAGTCCAAACAGCCTTAATCAGCAGGGACAAACTCCATGCAAATCATTTACATTAGCACAAGTGGAGAGAAATATCTAAGGTTTCACTTCCACAACATGAAAGCAAAGAAAATCTTTGCCTCCTGTAACCTCGCTGACTGCTGGCTTCATTTAAAAGAGCTGACCAAATTGTATACTAGCACTGGGCAATATGGCCTATAAATAATACTTAGGCCAAACTAATGTATATATATATATATATATATATATATATATATATATATATATATATATATATACACACATACATATAATATACACATACATATATACACATATACATATCATTATTATTATTTTCAATCCTACAAACAGTCGACTCAACATCACTGTTCTGTGCATTTTCACCCAGCTGACTCTCATTAAACCATTTTGATTGCATTTATAAGGAGCACATATGCTACATTGTTTTCTGTATCTGTGAATTCTTACAAAAAAAATGACTGTCCAGCTTAATATGAATAGAAATCCATGGTATTGGCTGGCAGTCCAAAAACATCTGTGACACTCTTATTATGAATATATAAATCCTTATAGAGTGTACGGTTTATCAAACACATGTGATTTACCCTGCAGACTCCCTGAGTGCACTGATGTATCCATGAGACAATAAAGGAATTTTATATTAATAATGAGAATGCCTCAGATTAGATTTGTACTGACAACCAGTACCATTAATTTATGTTAATAGGAAGCAGTGGACAGTTTATTTTTATTTTGTTTTTTTACTGGCCCTATCCTTAAAGAGCTCCTGATTTTTCCACTTCTGTATTACTGATACAATTGTTTTTGATCCAGTGCAGCACTCCTTGTTCTTTTCATCATTATAAATGACTCTATCGCCCAACCCCGTTGAGCATAAAGATAAACTTCTATAAACTTTCTATGGGTGTTTTTATGTTTCCTTTGCTTTGATTCTGGATCGCAATTGGAATCTATTGCAACTAGATTACTGTAACTGCTAAAAAGCTTTTTAGTGGAGTACTCTTTTGAAAATAGTCAAATGTTATTTCAGTTATATCAAACACAGTACTACTGTCATAGAAGTATTGGTAAGTCATATTTTTCTGCTGGCAATTGTAAGCAAATCCTATGTATATAATCATTTTTTTTCTTCAGTTTCATCAAAGCAGAACACATTTTGCCATCATTTAAAAAAGGAAACATTCTTCTTTTTGAGAGGCATTCAGACAGACTCAGCCCTTAGAAAGGATCTGAACCACATGAAACAACAAGTTGCACAATGTTCCATCAATTACCTTCAGTAGTTCAAAGTAAGTTTGAACAAGAACAGAGCCACTTAACAAACACGCTAAATGTGTTCAAGAGATTTCTTGCGTAATTTAGCAATGCAAACCTATTTGGGATATGACAGCTCATCATGAAAGTGATCAGCTCCGTACAGATGAACTTTTTGACCTGCGTGCTGATGACAACGCACGTGAAGCCGTAGTTAGCAGCAGTGTTGTCTGTTTAAGCAAGAACTTGTTTTTCCAAGTCTGATCACATGATCAGGAATATGGTTGCTTGTTTATGGATCAGAGTCCAAACAAGATGCAAGCGGCCTTGAATGGCCTGCAACATTAGCATATACTGTACATTATATGACAGTGAATGTGGCGGCCAAAGATCAGCGGGTGAATTATTGAAACCGCCATGAGTACAGTGCACCCTGAAAACACTTTGTGAGATGACATCTCTGAGATGAATCATCAGCCAGGCAATGAGAAATGTCAGTTAGGCAATGAGAAACTGTCTCCACCATTGTTTACATATTGACTGGCACTATGTGGTTGGCCCTGATGAGAACAACACACAGCCTCCAATGGTATGATCTCACTTGGTGGAAAAAGAGCTGTCACCGTGAATCTGTTAGAAGGGTGTGGCGATGCAATCAATGAAGGTGGAGAGACTTAAACACAAACAAAACAAATCTATTATTGGTCCCACAGCATGAAATCATACATTAGCTAAGCCAGTCCTGAAAGACTCCATCCTGCGCCAGCTACTCTACAATTTACTGCTCAAATTGTTCTCACCTCTGCTTTTTCCATCCCTCTGTCTATGTGAGGTTCAACTGAACACTTCACTGTGGCCCACAAGGTCTTTTACACAGGGCCGCTATTGATGAAAGAGATCAGAGTGACTGAGTGAAAGAGAAAGAGTGCATGAAGGATACAGTATTTTCATCTGCTATCCATCTCATATTCTAATGTAGCCATTATGCTCTAAAAAGAGACCGCTCATCTATTCATTTTATGGGGAATTTGCAAAAAAAAGATGACACTGCAAGAGGGTTGGTCGGAGTGATTAAAATTCTTTGAATTAGCCCTTCAATCACTGCATACAATTGTGTGTAAAGTACACAGAAATGCACTCAAAATCCTGGCCCGACTCCTCTCTGTAGCAGGATATGAAAAGATTGATTTACTCATTTCTAACTGTGAGTTGTTTTCAGTGCGAGGAATTGATTGGTCAACACATTAAAAGCTTGTACATCATGCACTCCATATACACAACATGAAAAGGCTTTTAGAAAAATATCCAATAACTCAGGACAGCTGATTGCTTAAACCGCACCATATTTGCAGCATTTACAACAGGTGCTGTAAACTTCCAACAAAAGGCTATAAACAGTAAATAGTAAATGGTTAACAGTAGCGAGATGCAGGGAGGGAAGTGTGGAGCGTGTGTGCATGATGCAGAAGGCACTTTGATGTCACTTGTCAGTGTCACTCTGTTACTCCTAGATTTCACAAACTCTGTGTTTGTAGCCCGTGTTCATGTAGCAGCAAAACACTGGAATAATGTCAGTCATTTCAAGGCAATGTGATCACTCAAGCGATCTAAAAATATATTTAAAGGGAGAGTTTGGATTTTTTGAAGTGAGGATGTATGAAGTACTTGTCCATAGTCAGTGTATTATCTACAGTGCATGGTGGTCAGCAAGCCCCCAGTTTGGAGAAGAATCAGGTGTGCTGGTGTAGGAAGCTAAATGATGCACTGCTGTGGATAAGGTCAGCATATAATTTGTCAACCGTATCAATACTTCAATACTTTTTCAATACCACTTGTTTAAAACAATACAATACTTACATGAAATAGTAAAAAAAAAGTACTGAAACAGTTGAAAGAAAATGTAAGTGCTCATTCAAAACCTCAGTTCAATTTAGTCTTTGTTTTCCTGCCTGAACTTTGGCTTGCAGCACAGCAAACTAGCCAGTGTTAAGTGACTTTTTCTGTAACTGCACTGCACTGTGTGCAGGTAAAAACACGAGAAAAAATATCCTTTCAAAAGTGATATCCAGTAATAAAATTCCAGTATTGTGACAACTCTAGTATTTGCAGTATTTACAATATTTCAACACTCTACATTGTCATCAGACAGCCTTTTCTGATGGGAAACTGCAACTATATTTGCAAAATATTGTTCTCTCCAGAGCAACCAGACTCCTTTGGTAAAACCAGTAATTTTACCTCAGAGAGCACGGGAGTGTACTTCTGCCTTGATTAATTTGTTTGTTTGTGTTATTGTGTGACTTTGATGAACCCAAACTAACCCTTTAAAACACAGAAGTCACACAGCAACACAAACAAACTAACAGATAAAGGCAGCCAGAGGCTTGTGAACCCTATGTTCTGCAAGGTAAAATTACTGATTTGATGAATAGAGTTTGGTTGGTTTGGAGAAAGTGTTGCTTGGCTAGTACAATGGCAGTTTCCTTCTGAAAAATGCTGTCTGCAATAAAGTTAAGTGAAAATCTTCTAAATAGAGTGTAAACTTGAAGTGATATTGATTTTTTTTAAGTGGGCCTTTTTTGTAGGTGGCTAGAATACATTTTTCTACTGACCCTGTCCACAGCAATATATTGTTTAGCTGCCTACACTGGTGCTCCTGCTGCTTCTCTAAACTGGGGTTATGCCAACCACCATGTACTGTAGGTAATATACTGACTATGGATAAGTACCTGAACTATACCTTCAAAATAGGATATAGCAGGAATGAGAACGCTCTCACGATTAAGTTACAAGAACAGTTTTAACAAAATATTACAATTAAACTATTTTCAAATAAATAGAATGGCAATATACATTCACTGTAAAACTTTTTAAATCTGCTTACCCTTTGACCTCTGAGCTCACTGAAAACTAAAATATATAGGCTACTAAACATAAATAAGAGAATAAATAGATTGTGAAACTAATTTTTCATGAACTCTATATTAGATGTGGTGTAAAATGCACACGTTCCATCTGCGTTTGACCATCACGTAAGCCACTGCTGTCACAAGTTAATCTCAGAAACTCACATCTGCAACACAAGTTCTATTCACATCACGTCAGTTTTTTTTTTGTTTTTTTTTGTTGCATGCTTTTACTATAGTACCTGGAACAAAATAAGTACCAAATAAAGTTTCAGTTCCAGTTCAGTTTCTCTCTCTCTCTCTCTCGTCCACCCACTCATACACTCTTTATCTTGGTCTTTTTTTAGACTGGTCGGGTAGTCACTTAGATAAATGTCTCATAAGCCACAATAACATTGAACAAAATTTCCACCCCTAATATAAACGCGTGCTCACCCATTCATAAGGAAGCCGAATGTTGTCAGGGTCATGAAGCTAAGTCAGTGTTTGCTCATTCAGATCTGCTGCAAACGCTGGCTTATGAAAGAGATATTCAGGAGCTTATGTGTCACATGTTTGTGCTCTTGTACAGAAACTCATCACTTAGGTCCAAAAAGTCCAGTTTTGCTGCTGTCTTTTCCTCACCACTGTAAACACTCAATTTAGCACATGAGCTACGTGACTGTTGTTACAGCCCGCTGTTATGTCACCTGACTACCAGAGTGTGTGTGTGTGTGTGTGCACTCTTACTTTCAAGAGGTAAAGCACACTGGTCTCATTGGCCACAGGGGAATGCAGCTGAAATGCTGTCTCCTATAATCATTCAAACTGCATTTAAGACGACAATTTATTTTGTTATTTCATAAACTGCAGCTGTGATGGATTCATAACCATCCATTTTATTTCAGTGAAGTTTTGAGTAAGTGTGTTTTTTTTCTTATATAATATATGGCTGAGTAAATTGCTACAATCATACAGTTAGTGCTAGGGTGGGATTGCACATACCGGTGAGAGTGAGTCTCGCATTGTACAGAGCAAAGAGAATAAGTGAGGAAGAAGTACTCAGATGTTTTATTTAAGTAAAAGTAGAAATACCATGGTCTAAAAATATACCATTACAAGTAAAAGTCCTGAGTTAAAAATGGTATTTAAGTAAAAAGTACAGTAGCATTATCAGCAAAATTATGAGGAATGGCTTCTTTCAAAGTATTACATTATTATAGCATATTATTCTGTTTTTATCACTAACAAACACATGTAAGATTATACTGATGCTGTAGTGCATCAGTGTGGAGCCACTTTCGGATATAGAGTTTAAATAAATGTAATGTAGAAAAAGTACAAAATATACCTCCAAAATGTTGTGGAATAGAAGTATTAAGTAACACTGAATGAATTAACTTGCACTTAAAGTGACAGTTCACCCCAAAATAAAAAAATGTGTTTTTTTTTTCCTTTTGCCTATAGTGCTATTTGTCCATCTAGATAGTTTTGGTGAGAGTTGCAGAGTTTTGGTGATATTGGCCATAGACCTGACTGTCTTCTCTCCAATACAATGGAACTATACAATGGGTGTTTTGATTTTGGGGTGAACTGTCCCTTTAAGTACAGTATTTTAGTAAAAGTACTAAAATGTACTTTTAGTTACATTCCACCATTCCCTATATTTTATAGATCAGGCCTATTCAATTGGCCTCAATCTGGCCTTTGGATAATTTTTAAGTATGAAAAAAGTGCAAGTAAATAATTTATTCAAATGAGAAATTTTATTTATGTCTGCTGTTAATCAAACAGACCATTTTTTACTAAAATCGTTTTCACTCAGGTTGAAGGTGAAGCTGAGGTTATGTTTATTAAAACAAAAAGCTACACTTCTGATCAAATATTACAAATGTGCATTGTTTTTTCCAGAACCCTTTTACGTAATGATTCTTTTCCAACTGTGAAAAATAATAAAATGGAAGAAAAAATAAAAAGGTGCATTTAAATTCCTAACTTACTGGTCAGACATTCAAAATGGCTTTTGACCGTTTATTTTTTATTTTTTAAGTGATTGTATGGGCCTTTTAAAAACTGTTAAGCCAGAACAAGATTTATCACGTATCTAAGGAGTGGCTCTATGAACGTAGCCGATGCAGCTGTTTTCCCGCCTATGTATTCACCGCAGCTTTGCAGTAAGTAGCGCAGCTGGAGGACGCGTTTCCCGCTCACGAACTTAGACCCAGATTTTCCCGATATCTGCTGCTGACCATTTCTAACGTGCCGCTTGCTGCACGTCACAGAGCGGACACCACCATGCTTGCTGGTGTATGAATCTGGTGAGACCTTTCCAGGATAAGCAGCACTGCAGCTGTTGCCTCCTGTCAAAAAGGGACTTTACGCACATCCGCAGCATGTGATGCTGAGCCACCCTGTGAAAGCCACAGATGTATCATACCTGACAAGGATCTTTGTGCGGATCTCACCTTTTCACACATGATAAACACAAGCCTCAAATACTGTGCATGCTGCTAGTCTACATAAATCTAAATATCGTGCAAATATTACATCATCAGTCGTGGCATTTTCTACCATGATTCAATTAGAGTATGTTCATAACAAGTGAGCTAGAGAAGGACAAGCCACAGCCACAGCCCTTCCTATCCACGGTTCAGCCAACTGATTATAATAAACGAAACTGTTGTTTTTGAAAAACTGACTTTTTGAACGACTTTACTGAAAGTTACTAAATACAGCTAAACCGACAAATTGGTTGGCTGATACCTTCAGCTCTATCATGGCTATATCGGTCAATATTGGCGTTGGTGCATATGATGTCCAATACGAAAACCTTTTTTTTCACAAAACATAATGCGGTAATGAGTGTATGGCTGGGCGATATGAAAAAAATCAAATATTCTATTTTTGACCAAATATCTCGATGTCAATATTTAGGGATATTATGACAATATTGTAAGAATAGCTATTGTTTTTTTCACAAAATATTAACACAATGAGATTTTTGATAAATAATCATCTGTAACATGGACATAATGATTGAGTGGATGATGGAAAATAATACCACAGTGAGGACAGTCATTCTGAGCTTGCTATCAGTTTAATTTCTGTGGGTGTGATCGGTTGTTATCCATACACAGTTTAACAATGTATTTTCTACAAAATTGACTATCACAATGTTTATCAATATTGCAATCTAGGATTACATGACTAGTGGGTAAAGGCAAATAATAGGAAACAAAACCACTTATGCCATATCACAATAAATAATATCTAAAATCCCCTTCAAAAACGAGAATATCTAGTCTCATATCACAAAATTGATATAATATTGATATATAGCCAAGCCGAAGTAGATTTTTTTTTCTTTAATATATACATATATACATACATATATATGCAGTATTAAGGCTGAAGCATTTAGCAAAAATATCTAATTGCAATTATTCTGACTGATTTTTCAAGTGTGATGTGTTTTGTGATATTAGTGGTAATGATCATTTTTACATCATTATTCTTATTTTGATTGAAAAAAATATTAAAATGGCTTTTTTTTTTTGCAGGAATCTGTACCAAATGAAGATGTTTATTTTCAAGTTTGTAGAATCTGATTTGTAGGACAGGACAAGTTTTTTGACACATATTTTGCCTTTAACAAATATTGTACTTCCTGCAATTTGATATATCGATATATGTTTTTTTTTCCTATTAGCATAGGCCCCTAAACAATCTAAACAATGGGAACAGCAATGGGCACTATTATCTCACAATATCCAAAATCTCCCTTTAAATTTTAACCGGTGACAAAGCAAAAATACGGCCCCCTAGGTGTAGATCTGTAGGTGTAGATATGGATATATATTTTGCTCATCACTATTTCGTTATTGATATTACTGAATTTGAAATTTGAAATGAAGTGTTCAAAATAACCTGGTAAAAAGTGAGCATCGTGATGACTGTGAAAGTTCTTTGCTAAAACAAAATTCTCTCATTAAAAAATGTATTTTAAAAAGATGTTCATAATATTTTACTCATTTGTTTAAAATCAAAACTCATATTAAAATATGAACTTTGGCATGGTAAAATCATATGGAAAGACATAAATGACCTGTCTGAAGTATCATCCTGCCCTAACAAAGTTAGAGATATGAACAACAACAAAGCCGAGTGCTTCTTTAATCACAAAAACAACAGTGTTTATCTAGTCAGCACATGCAGCAAATGGTTAGCCACACTATCTGCTCCAACACATAATTCCATCCCAGCCTAATCTATTGACCGAAATGATAAACAAAAAAAAAAACTCCTGTGAAAATAACCTTCTCCAACTGAGTGGTTTGGGAATGGAGCCCCACCCTGTTTACAACACTGAGAACAAAAACAAACTCCCTCCAAGGAGCCCGGGCAAATGCAAGTCACACACACCAACCGATACAGGCAAACAACAACAATGTCTGAAGATCTACTGGGAGAGCGGCCTATCAAACAACAGCAGCCTGCGCACAAACAAGGTGTGTGCATCTCTCTGTGTCAGAGGGAGTGGATTGGAGAAAGTGTCTGCGAGAAAGCGAGAGTTGGTGTGAAAGTGGAATTGAGTAGCAAACAAAGTCAAATACCACCCCCACCACCACCACCCCAGTCTCAGGTCAACTGAATCATCAGGAGTCAGGGAAGATACCGTCACCACCATCCTTCCACGAATAGCTCACAAAAAAACCACATCAGTATGACTTCACCGTGGCAGACCCAGTAGTTTGAGAACACTTTCCCTCAATATCCAGGGGACTCTGAATGAAGCGGTAATGAATCTCAGTTAACAAGGCCATTATCAGTGAAGGAACTACATCATCAGGAGGGACTCCAAATCCACCAGGCCCTCACATCCACTGGCCTTTTATTGTTGCTATTAACTGCTCAGGTACACTGGTAACAATTGTTACCCCCCCCCCCCCAAAAAAAAGCACAAAGATAAAAGTATCGTGCTTGTGATCTCGCACCATACATCATCACAGTAAACCATGAGACTATAGAAGGGACACCGCGCCCAATTAGCCATCCCTGCTCTCCGCTCTCAAGTATTTAAACAGCCTGCAAGGATGATAATAGTAACCTGCATACTTTCATCTGTGCTCCAGACTCATCAGCGCTGCTAGCACCTCTGCTGAAGCGCTGCACTGCATCTTGGGTAATTACTGCTTCCCAATTACCACCCAGCTGGTAAATATATATCAAATAAACAAGCAACAACCCGTCAATTAGGAGCACCCTCTCATAATGGGGGGTTCAAAATGATGTCTTATGTACAGACAGAAGAAAGCAGAGCCAGAACGGAGCATTCAACTTCAAAGTAAACTTGTATCAGGTAAGTACATCTTACCAGTTTGTAAGATAATTAAATGTTTTTGAGGCGATTAATATGCATGTCTAATTAAAGGTGTTTTAATTGCCAAAGAGGGCAAAATCTGGCAATCCTGTACGCATCACAATACTGGGGTTACGATTCAATACTGCGATACTGCAAGCAAGGTGACATAATGCTGAGTGTGAGAAGGTATACACTTGAATATTATAATATTGTGTTTTGTGATATTGTATCGATTCTCAAAAACACTGTACCGTGATTTTTTGGTGCTCATTTTGTGTTATGTTTAAAGCCCCAACTGCAGGATAGCAGTGTTGTTATCCATCTTCACTGTTTTGATTGTATAAAAAACGTAACTTTTTAAGTCTGATTTTATGCATATGGTGGTGTGCAATCTACTGCATCGTAACCCCAGTATCATGATATCATGATACATATCATATCGCCACACTGCCCTTTTATCTATTTTTTGGAAAACTGTCACAGCATAAAGAACATAGGGGTGTTTATGATTAATCAGTTAATCAAGATGTTGATGATTTATCAGTCAATTGCCCTTAAGAATTCATTATCCAATAACGTGTGTTTTGTGTCTTATTTTTCCAGATCTCACAGGTTTTTTCACAGTAATTGACATTTGACACTGTTTGTTGGATAAAGACAGGCAGACAACAGCAACCATTTCCAGTGAGAGCCATATTGTTCTATTATTCTGTTTGTTTTAATTGTTTGTGCTTCAAGTAATGTTTCACATAACTACATCGCTGCTGGAATTGTTAAATAAAATTTAAAATGAGAAAAAGACACGCATTGTGTATCTAATTGATTATCAATAGATTATCAGTTGTTAATGTAACTACCGGTGAAGGAAAATGCAAAGATTATACAACTCCTCACCACCATATGCATGAATCTGCTCATATGCATGAGTTTAAAAAGTTTACTTCTTAAGAAATCAGAACAGTTACAATAGATAACAACAAAGCTAGCAGTCAGGTTTAAATTAGGGCTGGGCAATATGGCTTTTAAATAATATCTTGATATTTTCAGCCTATTCCACGATATACAATGTATATCTTGATATTTCTCTAAACTACCAGTAACATATAGCTCAACCTTTAATATCTACAGAAGTAGAATGCATCATACACATTAATACTGCAGTGCTATTAATTAAAAATCATTATTTATGATAGTAAAACACTTGGGGGGGCATTTTACTGCAGAATGACTAATAAAATAAAACATTTTATTATAATAATGCATACTATTATTAAGGTTTAGAATGCAGAGCTTTTACTTGAAGAGGAGTGGGGACTGAGCAATATCAAAACCAAATATCACAATATTTTTTAACCAAACAAATTGATATCAATATTGCAACAATCTGTTAATAATGACTATTGACGCCTCCAACATGATGAGATTTTTGATAAATAATAATCAGTAAGGTGGATATAATGACTAATGGTGTAACAGCACACAGCTAGAACAGAAAATCACATCACTTAACTATAATGCAGCCTTTGAAATCAGAAAAGGCAAACTCTTATGCCACATCACGATATATCGATATCTATAACCCAAGACAATATCTACTGTCTTATCATGATATCAATATAATATCAAAATATCGCCCAGCCCTAGTTTAAACTCAACGCAAAATGAACCACTGCCATGAAACTCTGCATGTACCATGATATCACAACAGTGTTTTTGAGATTCGATGCGGTATCACAAAACATGATATCGTGATACTTGATCTTTCTCGATCTGTTCTCCCGAAGGGAACAGTGGTGTTCCACAAAGAAAAGGACTTAAAAATGAAACATGGCCTTTTCTTCGCAGACGAGTGGAGATGGACAGTAACATTGTTGAATTCAAAGGCGAAGAGAACAGCTGCAGTAACAGTCTGTCAACAAAATTTGCATTGCTGCTCTCTCCTCATCTCCATTACTCTCTCCTGTCTCTCCTCAAGCCCACGGAGCTGCCGGCTTAGATCTGAGTACTCTGATGGCTTATCACATAGCGAGCAGCAGGCTAAGCCGGAGTGATGCGCCCAAAAGACATGATCAAAGCGCACCAACTTTCCACCCAGCAATGATGATGGAAGAGCAGGCCCTGCCATGTTATGTTTCTTATTAGGCTGGGACTGCCAACTGAAAACACAGCCAAGAAGTCAAGGATGAGGCCCTTAAAGATGTGCTCCTGCAACCTCATTTTACATTACGCTGCCTACTGTTAACAGGGTTTAAGTAATAGTCTGTGACATTTTCACATTAGCAAATGTCAGGTTTGCTACTCTCATTCTTGCATGGATGTAGCATAATAATGATTCAACCTATAGCCAGATTATGAAGGCTTTTATTTTCTGTAGCTCTAAGCATTCAGATGTAGACAGGTCTTAAAATCTCCAAACTTTGGTACAAGGGAAGTAGCAGGATCATGGGTTTGTTTGGCATTAGGGCCACAACTAGCGATCATTTTCATTAATGTTTTATTGTTGATCATTGTCTTGATAATTGATTAGTTGTAAGTTTAGAAAATGTCAGACAATGGTGAAAAATTGTGAAAAATGTTGACCAAAATGATAATTTGGACATTTTTTCTGAAAAATAGCTTAGACTAATTAATCAACTATCAAAACAGTAAGTGATTTATTTAATAGTTAACAAATAATCCATCAAACGACCAAACAATGCTATTCTATCTGGCAGAAAAGGAAGAGACTGTGACATAGCATGTGCAGCCACCACAGCTGAACAGAAAAAGAAGCGTGCCACCGCTAGAAACAAAAAACTACACAAACAAAGTATCTAACCACAATGTTTGACTGAACGGTGATTTCTGGCGAGAGCAACACAAGAATATCAAACAAAAAAAACTGTCATAAAAATGTATTTAAAAAACGAGTCTAACCTTTACAGATTACAACTTTAAGGTGATGCTTCTTCTTCCACTCTCGAATCACACTGTCTATTTCAGGTAAATATTACACATCCCACATCTGAGAGGAGGACACCTTTTCAACATGCGTACCACCATGTAAGTTTTCCAACAATAGCTGCTGCAGGAATTAAACAGTCACCACATTATTCTTCTCTTCTTCTGACTCATACAATATTGCAAGAAATCAAAATGACTTTTCGAAAACAACATGATTAGGATCTACATCTACATCTACATCTACATCGACATCTACATCGACATCTACATCGACATCTACATCTTTATGCTGTATGAAGTTTAGGTTTAAGCACAACTCCAAATCTTGATTAATATATCAGGTGCATGGTAATTTCAAGGGTCAAAAGCAAGCAAAACATCAATATTCACTGATAAATAGGTTTTTTGCTTTTTCCCACTATAAAAAAGAAAACTATTTAACAGTAAATGCATGTACTTTGTTTGCAGAAGTTTTAGTCTAGTCAGCAAATGAAAGCAAGAGATGTTACTGGAACATTAACTTTTGAAAATATTGTGAACGTTCATAGAGAGAGAGGAATCACTGCAGCAAAAACAGCTTGTGAGCCTGTCAAGCTATGTCGGAGTAAAAACTAGACTTAAACCTTCTCAGTGTAAACATTAATCAATGCATATTTGATAGAAAATAGCCTAAGAATGAACACCACGTCATCCATCAGGCCATCGAAGCCGCATCATAAACACACGCAGGCTGACATACAGACCGGACAGCTGATAGAAACAGGTGTAGAGGTTTCGCCTGGCAGCTGAGCACAGCTTGTAGCATATGGCTGAGCCCCTCATGTCTGGATGGAAATGTTTGTAGCTTACCTGCCTGCATCATTCCCAAAACAGGCAAGCACCGTGCTGTTAAAAAAACTGATTTTAACATGCTAAGAGGCTCTTGCACTCAGTCGAAAAGAGAACAGGGAATCGAGTGCTTAAAAAACAACCTGTATATAAAGTAGTGGTCGACCAATACAGGTTTGCTAATGACTGATGCCGATATTTACAGAGCAGAGAAGCTAATGGCCAATATATAATGCTGATATCAAAACAAAGAAAAGTCATATATAATTCCATTATTGCATGCACGTCACAAACTAATATACACTTTGCCAGTAACATGTTGTTTTACATGATTTTTTTATTAATTTATAAAATATAAAAACACAAATTGAGTACGCTGTAGATTTCAGAAGTGAGTGGCATTTAGGGTACAGTATGTCAGAAGCAACGGCATTCAAATGCATTAATCTATACATAATGACATACATAATACATATAATATATAACATATATAACACTAACCAGTTACAGTTTTAGATTTGATTAGCTGTCACTTTGGATTGACAACTGTGTAAACATTTAGAAAAGATGATGATGACTGAGGAAATTTAGACAAACATTCACCACAGGATGCGGTGAATGTTTTAGTTCATGACTTTTTCACCATCTTTCCAAAACTCACATGAGGAGCGCTACGATTGTCCCACAACCACACTGACAAGGCTGCCTGCAGATATGTCTGTAGACATTTTTAACATCTATCAGCCTCATGACTGCCAGCGTCCACCAAAGCCAATAATCTGCCCAATTCATAGAAAGAAAGAAAGAAAGCCTAGATATCTTTAGATAATGACACAATTCATTTAATTTATTTTTTAATAATTTTCAAAATTTTCAATGTTTAGTTTAATTTGTTTATTTAAATAATGCATAAAAACGTGTGCCTGCATCTCAAAGATGTTTAAAAGTACAATACATCTAAAACAGGTTTCCATGTTGTAATCATTCTGTGTAAGCACCCTAATAAAGGTGCCAAATCTCAGTACAAATCACACCACAGTACAATGCCAACTTCCTTTAGTTTTTTTTTTTTTTATCTTTTGTTCATCTTTATCCTGTTTGAGAAGAGGCCATTAGCAACACGCTCTGTCAAAGCAGTTGTTTCCTACAGTGTCTTCAGGTAGCAGATAAGCATTTATAAACACAAATTTTAGCTCGATTAAAATCCAAGGTAAAATATGTTGATATAACTCTGAGAGTTTAGACAGTAATTGTTAAAAGCCGTCATAAAAGGAACGGAACTGAGCAAAATTTTGTTTACTGGCAACATTGCAACACAGCTTCTTAAAATAGCAGAGGCTGAGGCCGGGTTTTATGCAGCTGCATCAAGACTAATTCAAACTTAACTGCATGTACAACATGCCAATTATTTATTAAAAACAGACCACCACTACTTTCATCTGAGACAAACAAACCAACAACTGATTTAATACACCACCTTGACAGATATACTTGGACTAAATATACAGGACACTTCAGCATCCCAGGCACAACAACAACCAGCAGTAAAATCATTTTGTAACTTGAGTGAATTGATTGTAGTCACGTGCTCCCTCTCCTTCCATGCAGACAGATGATATTTTTTGTCAGCATCCCTCCTTTTATTAAGGACACATGACAGTAGAAGACAGTAATTAATGGCTGCATGAGTTAATGGCCGTCCTGAGCATTTCTCAGTCTCCATAGAGACTGAGGAGCTGCACGGAGCACACCTGAAGCTGTCCACTCTCTGACCAATCGCCTTCCCTGGCACGGAGAGAACCGTCTGCCTGGGCACGCCACAGGGGCCGGGACACACTAACCTTTACCCTGGAAATATTGTTCTGCTTTCCTTTGTTATCACTTCCATTCATGTAATACAGCACTAATGAGCGTGCTGCACTCGTATTCATATTGCCAGTACTCTTCCCCCTTTGTGCCACATGAATCAAACATGCAAAAATTACATGACAAATTCATTTATCAGAACATCCCCTTTATTCATCTGTCACTTGTCTTGCTTTGTGCAAAAAAAGTGTTTCAAGCAACCGGTTTGAGGGCGTCTTGTATCTGAAATCAAATGAAGGGTGAGTCTGGCAAATAAACGTGAAAGAAACAATACAGCAAAAACGCAGAACCTTATTCCCACACTGGACCAAAAATAACTCTCCTTATCATTCAGCTGCAAGCAAGGGTGCACAGTCAGTTTACAGCCCCTCCGTACCCAGCACAGGGTATTTCAATGTGTGTTCACAAATACTGAGCCGTCAGATGAAAGAGAGCGCCGCTCCACTCAGGGATGGGAGTCCCCACACTGAATGCATGAGTGACTGATTACTTTCTTAGCAGTTGAACCTCAACTCTCTCCAAAAAGCGAGCCTTAGCCTCAGCCTAAAGAGGCCAAACTAGAAACAAGGGCTTTCCAAATAACACCAAATCACAGGTTGGTGCATTGAGGATCTTGCGTCATTACAATGCATACAGCTGCTCTTCCTCAAATTTCAAGCTTTTTCACTTTCCCTCCTGCCAACTCAATTTATTCAGTTGTAGCATGGGGCAGAGAAAGTACAGCCATTCTTGTTTCTAGAAGCAGACACGGGGGACGGTGTTAGGCTGTTCCCATCAGAAAACAGCACAATGCTGACTGCCTGTCTGTCTGTCTGTATGTAGCAGCCGTGTCAAACGGCAGGCCTCGGAAAAGTTGCAAAGAAAGTTCATCCTGTGTTTTAAAACCTGGGTCAGCATTTGTGAAGGTCCATTTCTGCATAAGTGAACACACAAACCCCAGTGCCTGTTCAAATAGTCTGCAGCTCTCTCTCAGGCAGCTCATGACAACAGCCCAGCAGCAGCACTGTTTGATCTCCAATGTTTTCCTTAATCTGGGTTGTCAAGGTTCGCTTGTTGGAGGCTGTTTACTTTACTTCTCCGACAAAAAAGTGTTTTTTTCCCCTCAGACAATGACTAATCCAAAGACCAAGAAGGAGGGAGCACTGCCAGCAATAGTTGTTAAAGCGGCAGTTTCCCTTTTGTAAATTTTCAGATGGTTTTAGTCCTGCTGTTGCCAGCTGCAGACTTACTGTATAAAATATTAGAGTAATATTCCATTGTTGTATCTATACAATTCACTCTCAAAAGTCATACATAATCTGTTTCTTTTGATATGAAATTATGTTTTTTGGTAAAAAATACTGATTTTACAAATTACTACTAAATCCATATAGGTTATAGAAGAAACATTTGTTTCTAATATCTACATACACATTTAAAATCTGCTATTCACCATCATATTGGTGGCTGGTGTGTATTGGTCTGTATTACACTTGTTATAAAATGTTAAATAAAACAGAAGGTACACCTAAAATATTTTTGAATAGAAGTTTATTTAATTACTTGGATTTGAATGTATGTCTACAGGCCAAAATATTTTTGTACATTCCTCTGGACCATGCACAAGAATAAGATGTTAGTAAAAGAAAAAAAATTCACTCCACTTGCACACTATAGTGACAACTGTTAATTGTTAATTTTACAAATTTAAACTCTTTTTTCCAAAAGTGATAATAAAGTGCTCTGCAACTTCAGCCTGTTTACAGTTATGAAAATGTCCAACTGTTACCCACACCACATCTGACTCCATAAAACCACTTATCTCAAACTTTGAGCAACACAGTTAAATAAGACAATGTCAAAAACTTTTAACGTGAATTCAAGTTGTCACCGCCGTAATGAAAAATTTAATTCACTAAATGTTTTGTGTCAATTAAAAGTTAACAGGAATGAGCTAAATATCCGCTTCGTACGCACTATTGTGTGCAGCCACACCAAAACAGGCTTCAACAAAAGCAAATGACAGACAGACAAATAAAAGTGGACCTGCCTGTTTAGTTAAAGATGTATTACGGTTATAATAGCGTTAGTTTGGGGCAGTTGTAATGCCTTACTCCGGTGCTCCGGAGTTGGGAGGACAGCTAACACGTGGGGAAAAGCTCCTTCCCTGGTCTTACTCCAAAGAAATCACGGCACTCAAACTTCCCTTTCACCGTAGAAAGTTTTTTTAAAAAAACTTTCTTTTCACAGGTAGGGGTGTAATTATAGCTGTTGTTAACCAGCACTTTATAACCAACTACGCTTATAAAGGTGTAGTTTACCCCCGGGGTCTCAAGAGTAACCTCAACTAAGTTAGAAACCCAACTTTCCAAAAAAAACTACTGCACGAGTGTACAAGCGGCTCGTTACAGTCACATTAAACAGCGCTACCAACCAGCCTACATGCTAATAATACAGGTGTTTGTTTATGTTTATTTCGCTAATTGTAGCAATTCTACAAACAAGCAGCGACAAACCGAAGACAAACTCTGTGAGCGTGTATTTGCAGCAGCAGCAGCAGCAGGTATCTAGATACGTTACAACAAAGCGAATGTTAACATGATGATAATAGTGAAACTTACCCGAAGGGAAAAACGCTTTACAGCAGGCTAACAGGCGCACGCGGACGGTACCTTATTCGCTAGCATGAGATAACGAACACGATAACGTGCACGCGAGCTTGTGTACCCAGAGAACGCGTGCGACAACAAATCACACCGTAAACACCACAATATTACTCCGCTCGCCTCGGTGTTGGTGGCGAGGTAGGGGTGGTCGTGGAGGAGGAGGTGGAGGGGGGGGACTAACTAAGTAACTTAACTACAAGGAATAAAGAGATATTCTTACCGAGGGGCGTCGAGAAAAAAGGGCAAAATGTGGAGTTTCACACTCGCTGCCTCCTTAGTCTGCCTCCTTTACTGGAGCTCCTTTCTTAATGTTATTAGAGAAAAGAAGGAGAAGAAAAAAAAAAGGAAGAATCGCGGATGTTGGATGTTGTTGTTGATCTTCCAAGTCGGTGACGTCATATCCACCTGCCTCTCGGTAAACAACGCTCATTGCATCGCGGATCCTTCACAAGAAACATCATAGTCACAAGTACAATTCAGTAGTAGCACTTAGCAGGTCCTTTCTATGGGGAAATGTAATGATATGCATTAGTTTTAGCTCAAAGTGTGACAGGAGAGAGGGGGCTGTCAGAAAAGCTAAAATGTCTAAGCTGACTAATTACAACTGAGGCAGAATGAACTTCTATTATTTCAGGGTTTTTTTTTTCCTTTTCTTCATCTGACGTTCATCATAACTGCTCCAAAGCCGTACTGCAAAAAGAAAGAAAGAAAGAAATGCTTTGACATAATCATCAAAGATGTTTTAATCTCAACTGTGAGGAGTTTTAACTATTTAAGTGGGCGGTATTATGGTTTTTGGAAAATGACAGCAGAGATAACCAGAGTGCAGGTTCTTTTCAGCAATACTGTGGTTATATTTTCTGACATGTGGGCCAATTTTTCATAATATTTTCAAGGGGACTTGAATGCATCTTAAATTTGAACAAAGTTATTAAAATAATCTCTGCTGCTTTTTTTTGTGGCTGAAAAGTTTTGCTCACTCCCAAACACTTTATCACAAGAAGTGCAAAGAAAATTATGACAGTAATTCAATTCTGTCACTTACCCCTGAAGAGGAGAGTTATCACAGGCCAGTTCAACAGTCCAGTTAACACTCATTGTGAAGCAACATTAATTTAACCCCAAGAGAAAATATTTTAAGTCGTTTTTTGCCCTTGACCAAGGTCTGAGAGGCACAGCTCATTTCGCTATATGAGCGACATTACATTTATCATGGCTGCATCTGGTAGGACTGCTGCTGCTGATGGTCCCTACTAGGAAATTCTGTTTCTTAGTAGAGAGCGCCACCCTCTGACTGAGCCCAGTCACAGGAAAAAATACTGTTGTATTTCCACAGAATAATCTGTATTATGTGAGTTTGTGACAATTTTAGTTAATATTCTCCATCTTCTGTTGTGACACTACACTATTTCTTACATAAACCTCCTCTGTAATATCATTAAACTTTAAATGTACATGTGTTTTGCGTCAGTGGCTGCCACCAAACACAAATTATTACAGCAATTGTGGTCATTGCAACATGTTTTGTGCTGCACGCAGCAGTGGACTGTTTCTCATAGCCTACTCAGGCTGCATTTCTGCTTCTTAATGTGCGATTGGTCACTTTGCACACAAATATCGGCCTAATCTTCATCAGCCTTGATGCACCTCTTCAGTTTTCAGTCTTAAATAAAGTTCTGCTCTACTGTTAACTACAACAACGTAACACAAACTGTGATAATAAACTAAGATAAACAAACCTCTTCATGCTCATGTTTTGTGTTAATTCATAGTAACAGTGACACAAAATGAGGAAACAGGAAAACACAGCATTACCTACTACTTCCTGTTACCTGCACACTGAGAAACAAACAAACAACAAAAACATGTGCACAAAGCTTGGGTCTTTTTAGACATTTATTTCAGAGAAATACATTTGAAACAAAACATTTTTTACATAACAGTGTTGGGGAACCTTCTTTAAAACTGTAGTTTACCAAAAGTACTCACTATTTTCATTACAGAAGTGAATTGCTGCCACACCAGAAAAAGAAAGACACATTAGTATCACATTAGAAAGTGAAAATGTATTGTTATAACGAGATATTTTTCATGTTATTACAACTACAAACTCTAAGAGATTTTTCTTTTTATAACATTATACTATTTACGTGTTCTAACATGAAATAAATTCATGTTTTAATGTGATATCTTGGCATTATTACTTATTGTTATAACAAAACATTTCAAGTTAAAAGCATTAACGTTTGTTTCTCTGGTGTGGCAGTAGTACACTTCTGTACTTCACACTGAAAAGTAGTTAAATTAAATATCCACAATTTAACTCCTCTCAGAAAAGTGTATCTTGTCAAACTAAAACTACTTTCAAAAAGTAGTTTGAATACATCCAAAGTAAATCACAGGAAATTAAAACAATCTGAGTCTGGAATCTCATAAGACAGTAAAACTGAACAGACACTGAGTAAAGAGTGCCTTTGATTTATGGATGAGGGCAGGCCGTTCCTCACTTAGGCAGCCAGAGGCTGTGTTTTAAGAAGAGGACAGGGAGAAATTGCTGAGATGGAGTCAAGAAAATGCTAAATTTTCTTGGAAACTGATAGTATTCGATTGCTGACATCTAGGTCAAAAACCACAGGTAATTTTTTATCAAATAGTACATCCTTGTCAGTAGTTGACACTGTGGCCAATGAGATGTGACACTGTGCCATCACTTAAAATTTCAATTTCAAGGCAACTGTCTACACTAAACTTTTGAGTTTTGTTTTCCTCTTAGAAAAACTTTTTAGACTTTTTGAGTTTTAGAGACAAAAAACAGACATATTTCAAAAAATGAGGAAACTCACTGAAGAATGAATAATGGTTAAAAATTAAATATTTGCATTTGCAACCATTTAATTATCAAACGCCCAAATAATGACAAAGCAGGTTCACAGCTCACTCGAAACAATTCTGAAATACAAAAATGTGGGGGGTTTCTAAAACTCAAAGATTCAAGTTTATCTAAAGAAGTAAAGTAAGTTATCTCCACAAAACATTATAGATTGGCAAAAGTTTTTAAGTTAACTTAAACCTAAGTTTAAGTTTCAGTCTGACTTTAAACTCAAGAATGAAATGAAGACAGCTGCCATGAAATTATGAGTTTATGCAACTCTATTAACTGTGATAATGTATGAGTCATGAATACTATGAATAAGTAGTTTGTAATTAAGATCCTAAACTACGTGACCCAAAGCTAAAAAGCTCCTGAGATTTGACTGAAGTTAAAGTATCATTCAGGTAATGCTAATTGTAGTTCAATGAGTAATTGAACTACATTTCTCAACACCCCAACTCTGGACAGAAGAGTGTTAAAAACAAAGACGGGACTTGAATGCTTCACTAAATTAAATGTAGTTATTAAACAGGGTTTTAGAGCTGGGCAATATATTGATATTATATCAGTATTGTGATATGAGACTATCATTGTATTGTGATTTGGCATGTGTTGTCTTTTCTTGGTTTTAAAGATTGTTCTTTAATTTACCTTTACCCACTTACACAATATATTCACATTACTGAAGATTATTTATCAAAAATCTCATTGTGTTGATTTTGTGAAAGCATTCACAGTCATCCTTATAATATTGTTGCATTGTTGTTCAAAAATATAGTGATGGTGAAGTCCTAGTTTGCAGTATTTGAGAATTTATCTTATTTTCAAGAAAATGAGTATACTGAGATATATATCCAGGAATAGTCAAAAGTATGAAGATATTTATAAACCACATTACTCAGTCCTACATTATGAACAGAAAATAGTGATGTATTAATAAATATTTAACTCCATCCCGCAGCTCAAAGTTGGCATGCTAAAATAAAAGTCTACATCCCCACTTTATAGGTCCGTTATATACTGTAGCAAGTACCCTGAAGGTACACAGACATACATCAGTCCCTGCATGAGCTACAACCACAATGTTGTGTTTAATGACCTCAGGGCCCATGAAGCCACAGCTACACACAGATGTCCTCTGAGTCATTTAACTGATAGAAGCAGCAGAGCTGAATTCAAATGTATGAATCAGAGCCCACAACACACACATATTAACAAAAAGCCACTGCAAAAACTGAAAGAACTTCATAACTGAAATGTATGAATTTAAAAAGAATTACATGAAGCAAACACAAAAGAAAAAGAAAACTCTTGACCTTTCCACATTCCTGAGAGAAAACAGCTACAACAATATTCTTATCAGGCTTTGTGACTGACTTGATGATTTGTATATTAAGCCAATCCTACAGTCTTTTATAGGATTACTGCAGTTTTGTTTGCAAAAAGGTTGTAAACATGATTGTCTTGTGTAATTAGAGAGAAAACAAATGTATGTACAGTGCTCTCAAGACAATCTAACATATGATCTAAGCTTTCTAATTCTTCAGTGGCTTGATCTGCATGTCAATACTGGATCTGTGAACTCAGCGGAGCCCGGCAGCAGCAGCCATACGTCTGTCTGCGTCTGAATTTATTATCATGTTTTGTTGGTGTCACGCTGGTGATGTGTTGTGTGGATTAAGGCCCTGACTTGATGGAGTGTAGTTACAAATTAATTGAGGATCACTATCAGTTACGTAACAGCCTCTCCACACATACGCGTGCACACAACAAAGTAATTAGCTTTCTGTTAATTAGGTAATTAAGCAAATGAATAGGGGCTCCTCTTGATTCCCAAAGGGGGATGGATGGCTTTCATACGGTGTTTTTCTCTTTGCTGCTGCTGCTGGGGGCTGCAGCATTCAACATGTAATGAAAGGGAGAGGACTTCTGGAGAAGCTGTACAGATAATGAGCAGTCAAGAACTATCAAATGAGTGAAAGAGGGAGGAACTAGAGGGCATGATACCTTATCCACCACTCTGCAGTTGTACATATATTAAGCTGGCTGATCTGGCATGATACATACATATATATATATTTGTCATTTCCAGTCATCAAACATAAATAAAAGCAAAAAAGACAAAACTTTTACTAGCCTTCCCATACTGAAAGAAATAGAGAAAACCTTATCTGAAGTTCCCTTTGCCTCCAATAGTAAACACCTATGTTTTATGTCTTATACAACACAGATGTTTCATACTACGATTTAATTTTTGCAGCTGTTTCTGCTATATTATGATGATAGTGATGATACTGACAGAAAAGACATGCTTTCTGTATATAAATATATACCATTATACATGCATATATATTATATTATATATGTGGCGGCTTACATGTCTTGTAAGGTTTTTATGCAGTACTCCAAGATTTCAGTTTCAGTAATGGTTGCTAAACTCATATAACTTTGATATTACATATATGTACTAAGAATCTTGTATCCGGTTCGAGTGACATACTTAAAAGTTTCAGATAAACATATAAACGTTTAGTAAAAAAGTGTATCTATATCGTTTCCCTACAGGTTGTAAGGACAATATTGAGATTAAAATCACAAAAAAAATCACACTGATTTCTTTATGTTTTATCTACTTTGTTTGAAATGTTCCTGATGTATTGGCTTTGTCCCCCCATAAATACAGGGTTAGCTAGTTTATTATTATTGGGATTATGCATTCAGATTACCAAAAATGGTTAGCCTATTACCAACACAGATTACAATTGAAAAAAAATGTGTAATTGGGTCATAGTTACATTCGCAAGGATTTCTTTTTTATTATGTCTTTCAAATATGGAAATTATAATTAAAAAAAAAAAAACAAATGAATGATAACCAATGATCTAAGAAAAGAGAGTTTGACATACTGGGTTACTTAGACAAGTGCTCCACTTTGTGGTGGACCTGGTGTGAGAAAAAAAGAACCATATTTAAAAATGTATTTTGTTTTGAGATGTTTAAAGAGAAAAATAATATTTGTGGATGTGTCCATTTTTTAGTATAAAGTGCAACATTTTCAATATTTGGTTTTTAAGTAACTGTAATCCAAAAGTAATTCCAAAGTATTCAGATTATAATAAATTTTTTTCTGATCCATCGATTACATTACTTAATAACTAACAAATGTAATTCAGTAACTGACTACTTTTCAAGGTAATCCGATCCAACCCTGTCTAGATCTAAATGTAGACAGATTCAAGAAAACTGGCTTTTGACTATTTAAAATAAAATGTATATTTGATTTTCTGAAACTGTATTTTGTAAATTCATCAATATCAAGCAATGGTAGGTACCTCACAACCAGTGTCTTTCTGTGGTCCTGTTTTATTCCATGTTTCATATGTATGTCTTATTAGATGGTCTCACACTGTGATGTATGAATGAAAGTGGCATTTTTATCATACAGCATAATTACAAGAATTAAGTATGAATCAATGTGTGCAGTTTGTAAGTGAAGTGCATGGTAAATAATGTTTACTGTATATTTCTCCACATTATGTTAAATGTTTTTCTTTTGTTTTTTATTTCTTTGCCTAATATATATGATATCTTGCATATGTCTTGTAAGGTTTTACTTACTTAACATGCAAGATTTCCATTTCACTAACGATGGCCCAACTCACATAAGTTTGATATTTCACATATCTACTGATGATATTAGTTTTCCAAGAGTTAGATAAGAGTTTGAGTGGCATAAATATTACTTACATGTATCAGATACAAGCATTATCTAAAATGTATATATCTTTTCCACATGCCTGCTCACCTCCAGGCCTAATATATAAGTGTTGCATGTTCATTTTGTCATTTTCAACATTATGAAACAGTTGACTGGAACCCTGTATAACACCAACAGCTCTTTCAAACAGAGAAACCCTTCTATGACAGATTGTTCACCAAACACGAACAAACATGAGCAAAGAAAAGTAAGCTGCCGCAGTGTTTATAACAAACCGGTCTGACGTCACTGTTACCATGGTAAGTGCCTATAACATCAAGCTTTGACCCACATCCTCTTTTCAGTACTAGTGTATGTGAGCAGTGTGGTGTAAAACCATAATGCTTACCTCATGCTATGACCATGCAGGTAATAAGCTTCAAACTGCCTTTATTTTGGCATTAAAACATTTCCTACATAGATGAACAGATGATTTGTGGCAGATCGTAGCAGAAAGATCAACATCTAGCATGGCTTTGACAGCTAAAACTAGGTTTTGATGACCTTTAAAAAACACCTACAACATTCAACAAGTTTTCATGCACGCCTCAAAGGTTGCTTTTGAAATGTGGCAGCAGCCTTCTGTAACAATGTGTATGTTGGTGCAAATCACAGAAGAAGAGCAGCGTTTCCCTAAAGATCAAGAGGTTTTACTTTGTAGCTTCTGCTAGCTGTTTGCCTCTGATCATTAGAGCAGTACCTCTGCTACTGGCTGGTGAATGCTTGCAATGTCTGACTGTGGATACAATCGAGTTTGTGAGATGGCGAGTGCGCTGGTCCACGGCAATTTTGTAACCATTTCAACTGGCCGTGTAAGTGCAGTTCAGCGTGGGTACGATCAGCGCAGAGTGGAGGTAGATGCACTCTGTGCTGCTTTTCTAAATTACTGACACGCCTTCTCAATGCATTTTATAACCACAGGCGGACACACTGCAGACACACTCTGTAGTGTAAGTGAGCTGTCCATGTAATAGCTCAGCCTCAGGTCCCGCACAGGAGATATTCACTGCACATCTTGTATATTTGGTCGTCAGATCAAAACAGCTCATTTGACGTGGTTTGGCTCTAGCTTGTACAGAGTTCACTGTGGACAGTAACAGAATTGTTGTTGGGGTTTTTTGTTTGTTTGTTTCGACAAATCATCTGAGTCAGACTGCACACTTTTTGAAATCAATCACAATACTTGCACAAACATTTGTATTCATACTGATATGTGTCATAATGTAAAAAAAAAGTGCAATATCACATGTGAAATTATCATATTAATAATCAAAACATGTAATAATGCATCACATGCAATATAACCTTTCACACATCTGAAACATTAAAACCTTAAATAAATTATTTTAATTACAGTGAGCTTTGAAGGAACAGTTCACTCCATAATAAATATTTTCCCCCTGGCCTAAAGTGCTATTTATCCGTCTAGATTTTTTCATTTTTAGTTGCCAAGTTTTTGAGTTCTCGTAGAGATGTCAACAGCACTGTCTCTTTACAAAAATCATGACCCGGTTACTCAAAATAATCAACAGACCTTGTTGTTACAGAAAGAAAATAGTTCTTACATGAGACTGCTCATCACAGGGTCTGTGGATTATCTTGAGGAATCAGGTCATGATTTTTGGAGAGACACAATGAATTTTTCAGATGTTTTTTTTTTTTTTGGTGCTTTGAGCACCACAAGCAGAGTGCAATTTAGTCCCATTATACTGGAGAGAAGGCAGACATCTCTACGACCATGAACTCAAAAACTCTGCAACCCACACCAAAAAATCTAGATAGCACTGACCAGTGCATTTTTGAAATTGGGGTAACTGTCACTTTAATTGTAATTAAAAGTATTTATTTAAAGTTTAATGTTTCAACTTGTCCAGGGTGTACCCTGCCTCTCACCCAGTGTCAGATGGGAAATGCTCAAGCCCCCCGTGACCCTTCGGGAATAATTGGTTAAGCGGTTTAATGTTTCAGATGTGCGAAAGGTTTTCTTACATGTTAAATGCCCAAATGGAACACAGTACATTCAATATTCAATAATAATCAATATGTATTTTTGATTTTAGGGTGAAGTGTCCCTTTAAATCCTTCATTATGGACAATATATATTTGTGAGAGAATAAAGCAATGCGCAATGCAATATTATTGGGCAGCCCTAAATACATGAAGGCCTGTTAAAACCCGCCCAGTCTGAGCACAGACAAGTCCAAGTCAAGAGTGAGACTCCAGAACAAGGCCAACAAAAACAGTCCTATTCCAGCACAGGTCACAGAACCTTACCTCAACTCTGGTTAGTAACATGTAATCACCTAAGACGATACACTGGTCTCATACAGCCAGGATTAGGAAGTTGTAGTGTGGCCACACATATATTAGACTCAGTCAAGATCATAGAACAACTGATTGAATATTTAAATCCAAAATGTTAAACCATGATGTTGAATAATATAATGGGTTGATGTGACTTCACATGAGGCGTCAGACCTTTCATAATCAAGACTTCTTAAAACAGGACGACAGGAGACTAAGCATTCAACTTTCAACATGATTGACTACTATGGACAAACTTGGGTGGGTCTGTACATGATACTGACTCTGAAGTCATCTGATTGCAACACAAATATTATCTGGAGCTCAACTTTTAGTGACTGAAACACTGGGATCATTATGTCCCTGTCAGGTTTTAGTTGTATGTTTTTTCAGTTCTCAAACTCCTCTGATTGTATTTGAATTTTGTCTTAAATCCTGCAACAAAACGACTGTGTTATATGAAAGGCACCGCTCGTGACAAAGCCACAAAGAGCCTAATTTTGCAGTTGCCTGCTCTACAAAGCATTTTTCAGCTTATTGCACTGGTTTTATGTGGCCCACAACTTTACTAGTTTGGTTCAAGCTCACCGCTGTCATCAAATCAGCAGCAGCTGTTTTCGGCGAAAGGCTCTAATGAACTCGCTGTGCACTACCTGCCCAGCACCAAACAACAGAAAAAAATTAGTGACTGCTAAAACATGTGGAGGAAAATGCTTTTGATCAGTGGGATCTCAAAAATGATTGTTAATAGGAATGAAGAATAATATATATGTGTATGTGTATGTCCCTCTTTGACCTAAAAACTATCCATAATGGAGCATTTAGAAGCTCAACAGCCTGATATTTTCTCACAAGCTGGTGGAGACCAAAACAGAGTTAAAATGAAAGTTAATCTCAGGCTTACATCTGTGGCCAGGCATGTGACTCGAAATGAATGTCAACAGGCAACTGTTTGCTCATGCATTAGCCATATCAACTTTATAAAGTCATAATGTCAATGTGGTATTTACAGCTTGTTGCGCTGCTCCTAAGTGAACAAAAAACAATGCAGTAATGACAATGTAGCTTTAATGGACCTTCTTCACTGAATATATTTGGACATATCACAGTAGGAAAAGAACAGGTTTAACAATAGGTTTGTTTAAAAGCTTACACTAAACTGAATTGCTGGCTTTAACGTGAATAATAGGCCTACCTTTAATGCATGAAAAATGTGCAATTTCAAGGTTTATTTAAAAGCTGATACTAAACTGAATTGCTGGCTTCAATATGTATAAAGAAGCAGCTGAAAGAGTTGGAAAAGTTGGAATGGGTCTTCTTAGTATGAATGGGATATAAAAGTTAATTAAAAGTCATAATGTATGAAAGATGTGGAAAATTCTAAGGTGTAAAAGTATGAATGAGTAGATGTGAGTTGGAATGCTTCCAGCATTCATGCTTATTAATAAAATGAGTGACAGCTGAATTTCACGTAGCTGCTTCAGTTTCAGGGTCCTGATTTTGCTCATGCTGGTTCACTGTCACACTTCAGTAAAACACAGCCATTGTTAATGTCACCAGTAACACCAGTGCTTTTCCTTTTCTGAGGAGTCAAAAAGTCCGCTGTTAAAAGACTTATAAAAAATTAAGGTATGAGCAGATTAATGTAAATTCAGACACATAATGAAAGTGATCTTACCTTCAGTCTAGAGTCACTGATGCTCACTGCTTCCCTGGACTTTATAATATTTCTCTGAGAGGTATCACTCATCTTACCTTGAGAGAAATACTAGTAAGATTATAACGTGAAACAAAACTGATGAACTGGCACTAACTGGCTTGGCACATATAAAAGATGAGCTATTGACTAGGGCTGAACAATTAATCAAAATTTTATCAAAATTACAATATGCACTTCTGCAATTTTGAAATCCTCTCAGAGGTTCAATATTTGTTAAAGTGTAGATCCAAACATCACTTTAAATTAAATAGATTCTACAAACTTAAGAAAACGTCTTTGTTTGGTCCAGATTCTCACAACATAATCATCTTACTGTACAATTTTTGTAAAAATGGGAATAATGGTGTAAAAATGATCATTTCCTCTAATACCACAAATCATATCAGATTTGTAATATCAGTCAGAATGATTACATTTAGGCATTTTTTCAAAGTCATTCAGCCCTAGTATCAACACATTCCCCACATGCCAGAATGGATAAATGTTGGATACTTGTTGTTGATGATACTGTACTGTGCAAGAAGAGACACAGATAATTGTATTTTCATTTCCATTTTATTTACTTTGTCCATGTCACTGCAAAAATTATGTTTACAAAGGAAATATTGTCCCCTTATAACTAACTTATCGACCAGTCCAAAGTTGATCTATAAAAGTGGTGTGATAATAATATCAGAAGCATTCAGTTTACTGTATTGTAGCCTACACTGCAATAAAATAAGAACATGTTAACTGTGTTAGTGAAGGTAACTCAGACTGGGTGGTGAGTCTCCAAATGTTTGTAAAGGGATCTGATAGAAAAATATGTTTTTCTATTTTTGCTATTGATAGTGGTGGAATTTATCACTGTGGACATGATCACACGAGTCAGGTTGGTGTAACTTATGGTGTAAAATGTTCTTTTCTGACTTTTTCTTGATAATTAAATTTGACATATTGTACATACAAATCATGCTAAATATGGAAACAGCATGACCTCATGTTAGTTTCCTAGAATTCTGCATGTTTCTCTCTGTGTTATACTTATAAGGACTTGGTCCAATAAGCAAACTTGATTCATTGGCAGGAGAAACAAGCACAGACAAGTACTGAGGAGCACCACTAGTCGAGCACAAAAATGTGCAGCATCTCTTCAGAGTACTACACTAAACAATCTGTGACTCCATTTAGTAGAACAGAGGGTCTACTTTCAACACGTGCATGGAGAGAAAATGTCAAACGCAGTGTGGCTGAGAACATTCAAAGAGGCACCTTTCAAGATGGGTTTTGCTCTTTTACTAAAGCTGTAAAAAAAGACAACATGTCAGAAACCAAATCTTGCTTTTCTACTTAGGGCAATGTCAGTGTTCAGATATGTTCTGATTCCCTATGATGGCTTTGTAACTGAGGGACACTGTGATTGGAATAGGTAGTCATGTGCAATATTTCCAAGTGGTACCCTGATTTAAGTTTGACGTACAGTTGATGAAGTTTCAAGAAACCGAATAGGACATTCACTCCATCGTCCGAAGTGGAAAAACTCCAGCTGAATAAAACACCATTATGATACAAACTTCTTAGACGGCAGAAAAGTGCTTTGGCACTGAGTAAGCTGACTTACAACATGACATGATTTGAAATTTCTTACATATTAAAACAGTTAAAACACACTAGATTATGTCGCTGCTACCTCTATACCAAGAAGAAATTGTGAGGTCCATAGGCCGTGCAGAGAACAGGACCGTGACAGTGCAGTTCAGTATAGGAGGAAGTCGAAACCAACATGAACTCATGAATTCTGGATGAGATTTGTGCTGGATATACTTTCTCTGATGAGTTCAGAGCTTTAGGACCCACGTTGAGATGAAACAAGGCATCAGTCATTAAAAGTTATAAAAATATATTGATAACATTTCCTTGTTGGATGCAAAATAATATCCTTGATTAGGTTGTGGACAGCGCCTTTATGACAAGGCAGGTACAGAGTCCAGATTAAAATAAAATAAAAAAAAAAGTGCATTACAATCTAGTGTCTTGGGCGTCCTCCTTCAAAAGCATGATGCTCCATGTGAGCTGAAAAAGTCAAAATGGTTCATGATGAGTAGAAATCCTTCTGTTAGGCATTAAAAATAAGCACTGTACATGCAAAACACCATTCAGACCTTGCTTACAGAATGACTTTTTTTGTTTTTATATGGAAAAAATGCATACCTATCTCGAGGGTAGGGTATTCTAAATCTGGTAAAATCTGGTGCAAATATGATTGTCAAATATTGCCCCCTGGTGCTTCGTAACTGAAGTTACAGGAAACATTTTTTCTCCATGACAATGGCTGAGCATGCAGATGCTGCGGCCAGTAGTTCATTCAAACTTTGTTAGATTTTTCTTTTATTTTTTTGGCTTTATTGCTGAACCGTGTATCATGTTAAAGGAAGCGTTTTTGTGTATTCCTGAATTTGATGCTTGCAACATTTTGCATAAAAGCTGGGACAGGGATGTGTTTACCACTGTGACTGGACTGCAGGTCAGTCTAGTCCCCAAACTCTTACTATGAAGCCGCACTGCTGTAACACATGCAGAATGTGTCTTGGCATTGTCTTGCTGAAATAGGCGGGGACAACTCTGAAAAAGACGTCACCTGGATGGCAGCATATGCTGCTCCAAAAGTTGTATGTACCTTTTAACATTAATGGGGCCTTTACACTTACCCATGATGCCATGGGCACTAACACACCCCCATACCATGATGCTGGCTTTTCAACTTTGTGCTGGTAACAATGTTTATGGTCCATTAACTCTTAAGCCCAGAGGACATGATGTCCATGATTTCCAAAAACAATCAATTCTCAATAACAAGTGGTGTGGACTTATTTTGTGTTGAGACACATTGTTCTTAACCTGTTATATATTAACCTGAATTTTTGCCCACACAGTTTTTTGCAAAGTTGTGAAATTCACCCAGTCCATGCTTGGGAACAATAGCTTTTCAGGGATGTCCATTTAATACTCAATCATGATACTTTTACCTGTTTCCAATTAATCTTTGTAACTTTCGAACATCCCAAACACGCTTTCTCAAGGCTAAAACACACCACTGGCGCAGTGATGCGGCATGGCATGTGACATGTGTAATGTGCCATCATGTACACATACATGAAGCACCGCACCGCAGCGAGTCACCCTCATCCAGGACACTGGGCTCAGGATATTTCTCAACCTCAGCATCTCAGACCCTCCATCACTCCCTTCAAACAAGCGTGTGTTGCCAGCTGAGCTGTCTGTGCAGGAGAGCAGAAACAATGTGGTCTGTAAAAGTGCCTGTGTGTTCTCAGTTCTTTGTAGCTTCCAAATGAATATATGTGGTTTGAAGACTAGTTTCCTGAGTTTGCTGCTTCATAATAAAAGCTTTTACATAACAAAACAAAAGGGGATTTTTATGTTGAAGAATTTACAGGAGGTGAAACATCCAGCACCAGCTGCTTGACTAAAGACAAGCACTTTTGAGCTAAAAGACACACACCTCAGCAGTGCTGAGACGTGAATCCTTTTCCATGCTGGACTGATGAGCCGAGTCAAGACAAACAGCACAAGTGTATGTTAAGAGGCTTTAGTCTCTGCATTGTTCTATACACACGAGAGACAGAGACGAACAGAACACACTGAGCTGCCATGCAAGCAGAGGGAGAGAAGAGCTGCCAGGGGAGACAAGGTGCAGGTAGCTGCAGGTAGAACAGTGGAGTTGGAGCACAGCAGCAACAGTTGAAACTACAGTGAAAAGCAAGAAACACATAAGTAAATTACGTCTGTAGTTGGACCAACATTGTACTGAAGCACTAAAGAGCTGTGTCTTCGGGTGAAAAGGCTTTTTTTTTTCCAGGTGCAGCCACACTGGGAATATGACAGTGGCATAAAGTCCCACAGGGCGGCATGGCGACACACGCAGGCATGTGTCTGCTGCCACCAGTGTGGGGCTTGTCCATAGAAAATGATGGGGGGCGGCTGTTTCGATGTGGGGTGTCCAGTGGTGGGGTGTTTTAGCCTTCAGTGGTTTGTTGCCCCTGTCCTAACTTTTTTGAAACATCAAATTCAGAATGGATGTATATGTGCAATAACTTTTAACAGTTTGAACATTAAATAGTCTTTGTACTGTATTGAATTGAATACAAGTTGAAAATGATTTGCAAATCATTGTATTCGGTTTTTATTTGCGTTTTACACAACATCACAGTTTGGCTTGTATGTTCTATGTGGACTACAACTTTCATTTTGTTGTGCACACAGTGTGTCTTGTATTATGATTAATAAATTACTTTGATACCTTAATAACAGAAGCATCACTGCACGTCTCTTTGCTAGTTAACATTACACTTGCTCTGATGGCAGCAGGTAGCCTACTATTAGATAGTAGCTACCCTAAATACAGCTACAAGACGTAAAGCTAAACTGTCTAAATCGCAACTATATTTCACTCGAAAGGATTCCAACACCGAGACGTGTAAGAAATATTTTGAAACAATTGCAACATTGCAGTTATAAACGGCAGCATATATCAAATTGAATGAAGTTTCTAGCAACACCCGGGATGCACAGTGTGCGACTTCTTGCGTGACCCCATGGTAAGAACATGAGCCAGCAGTGTGGGCCCCTCTGGCCACGGCAATGTGAAGACAGTTATCCCAACCTCGGCAACATGGAGATTCTTCTTAAGTGCTAACAGTGTTTTGACAGTGTCTTTGTGCTTTTTCTTAAAAGTATGAGTTCAGGTACCATTACCAATTAAAAGCATTGCTTTAGATCTGGTATCTGAAAAGCACTTCAAACAATATAATCTCACAGTTGAACCTAATGTAGCTCCATATACTGTTGGGAACAAATATCTAACATGTAGTAACAAGACTAGCATACGTATATGTGCTTTGTGGAGCAGTTATTAAGGTATATGGACTGTTTCTCTTAATGCCCTTTCTTCACTGTCAGTACAGCCCTGATTAGCCTACAGACATGAACACTCCTTAAATCATCCTCTGGCATGCTTACACGCTCTGGTTGGAACCACGTCCTTCAAACGTGCACAGTTAAACCCAAAGTACAGATGCACACTTCTTTCACCAGTCTGACTTGATTTATGATATGCAGTATTTTCTGACAAGGCATCTGCAAAGCTTAAGCTCATTTCCATTTCTAAATCCAAAAGCAAAGTGTAAAAAAAAATGGGCATACTCACACTTATAAAAAACAGCTTTAAAAGTTATGGACGGAAGGAGCTCGTAGACTTTCCCCAAGATATTTGCGTCGTTAGCAAGAGATGCATCTCTATTCCAGATCTGTACAACGTCTTCCCGATCCCGAACGCTAACACTGACGCCAACAACCTCGTCGTCTGGAAAACGAACAGACAGCGGACACAACAGACTGTGAAAAGATATTCATCAATTAAACTGCTGCGTTAGGAAAAAAAGCACCTTTCTTGCATCTATGGGGAATATGTTTTCTCCCTCTGAAAACCAAACATATCAATTATAGGCTTCTAATAGCTCACCTGAGGCACAGTAATCTGCAAACTGCTCCCCAATAGTAGCAAGTAATAATTCTTTCCAAACTGCAGACTGAAACAAGCACACACAGAAGCTAATTAATAATTCAGGTATTTATATTATGTGATATTACTATGTGAAATGGAGCACAACACCTACAGCGCTTTCTTTTGGTATTTTCATCTTCCATACTCCTCCTTTTGCATTGCTTTCTTCTTCCCTGTTGGTGGAAAAGAAAAATGGATACTTTACCATAGAGCGCATAAAGTAAATCATGTTAAAACTGATACATAAAACTGTACATTTATTGGAAAGAATATCCTGATTTCATTTGAGCTGCCTGTTTATTTCCTTGATTTTTAATTTCTTCTTTATTATTTTTTTTTTTAATTTTGCCTTCATGTTGTTATTTTATTTTAAATAAAACGTTTTCTAGCTGGCAGTCTTCTTCACTGCCTTTTTGGCACATTGCTGTGTTTCTTTATGTTTTACTGCCACCAGTGGATCACTGGAAAAGTGTGAATCCATAGCACTACTACAGTAGAGGTCAAATCTCCACAAGAAATCTTTAATATATGCATTACTGAATATTATGTATAATAGTTAAGTGATGGCCTGTAACAGTGTGATGATTCATCCTTTTATGACATATTTAAACTTTTTACATCCTTTCCAAGTTAAGAGGGTGCTATATTGTAATTATGTCTGACAAAACAAAAAAAGTTATTACATTACAAGGCAGTTAATGCATGAACTACAGTCATAATGTCTCTCTGTTTGAGCTGGTGTTAAGCGGATGATATCATAATATTTACAATAATAATAACAGACTCACCAGAGTGGCCTCCGTTCTCCACGCATTAAGTGATAGCTACATCTCAAAGGCAGGGCCGTGACTGGAGGGATGTTGTTGTATACACTCCAGAACATCTGCAAACAGGACAGCAAACAGGTGAAATCTACAGTGTGTTGAAAAGAGATGATTTTCTTTCTTAAAGCTCCAGGAGAAAGTTACAGTTACTGTCACACAAGAGCAGAACTTTGTCTCCTTCATCCAGTTTTTATGTGGTTTATTTACAACACTGCAGTATATTGACAATGGCAATAAGGCTGAGTCCAAAAAAACAGACATCAAAGCATTTTTACAAGTTGTTTTGTGTCTTCACATCAGACATACGCACAGCTATATCACATTTTGCTTGCCGGTGTAATTTCAAGGTTTTGTTGTGGCGGGCTTCCCCAAAACCCAAACACTCCTCTATTATTGCTCTAAACCACCCAGTGTAAACTGAGGGCGATGACCTGTGAAAAGCTTTTGATTTTAGCTTTAATGTCGATGAACATGTGATCTCAGAGTTTGACTGTCTGTATTTTGTGTTTCAGAATATTCAAACTGAAACTACAAGCCTGTTTCAGTTCTATGTTTACAAGAAATATGAATGTAAACAAAATTTGAACACGAACATGAATAGAAAATTGACATTTAGATATAGACAAATATTCCTAACATATGTACAAAATGTAATTTACATGAAAGAGCTGTACAGTTTTTTCCTTTTTTAGCTTACTGTGCTTAAAGTCCTAATGATATCAAAACAATGGCTTCCCCTCAACGTAATACAAGCCCTCAGAGCATCATATCAGAAGACAGTAATTTATGCACTGCAGCGTAAAGTAAACACACAGATCAAATGCTACTGTCACTTGTCTTGCCACACAACAATATGTTACTCAAGAACAACAGTTTGAAATCTTTGAATTTCACAAGAAAGAGCTGATGTAATCTGCTGTCAATAAACCATGTGCTACATGATTCATGATAACATAGTTTGAATCCCCCCCCCCGCCCCCCTGACTGACTGACTGACTTACTCCCTTTCATCACGGAAGCTCTTCTCAAGCGAATCAGACTCTTAGCCAAGTCATGCATTTGATCTCTTTGCTCTTAAGATGATGACGCTCTTAAAGCTGACACCGAATCTCACCTGAACGCTTTGCACCGTGTAGATCTTCTTCAGATTGGATTCACATTCTGCAGCCGTCGTGCCTGGTAATGACCTGCAGGAACAGGCGAAAACTCAGTGATACAATGACAGAGACGAGGACAGAAACAAGCTGACGGTGCTGCTCACACACAACACATGGTCAGGGTTCATGTTGTGTTTTTTGGCTCAGCTAATCTATTTTAATGAGCGCAGACAGTTTGTTTATTTTATTTAAGAAGGGCCAGTGCACATTATGATCACTTAAGTCCCATCACATATATGTGCCAGATTTAGTCATAAAGGCTAATTTTCATTTGCAGACCCTGGCAAGTTGATGGTATATTACATGTGTATATATAAACATTAACAATGACATAAAAAGAACAGAAGCACAGATAAAGGCAGAATGATGCCATATACATACAAGAGCGTGAGTGAACAATTAGTAAAACAATGACATAACCATATAACCAACAACATTAAAAAAGATACTATAGAAAGGCACAGACAAAAAGCACAACACAGACCAAAGAACATAACAACAGACAAAAGCACACAAGCACAAATAACAAAAAAAGGTGCCATAACCATATGACGAAATTCTGGTGCATTCTATGGCAAATTAATCAATTTATTTAGTCATTTATTAATTCATTTTTGATTTTGCCAGTTTTGGTCCTCCACAGACATGCACTTTGCAGAATGATAACTCCTTTACAATCTATTTTTTGGTCCTGAAATCAGTGCCGAATGCACCTTAACTCAACAGACACCAAGCTGTCTTAATTAGGGCTGTAACTTACAATTAATTTTATTAATGATTGAACTGTTGATTACCTTTTCTATCAGCTGTTAAATCATCATTATTATGTAATTCTGAGAGCCCCAGTGTGGCCTCTTCAAATAGTGTCTTTCTTTTTGTGAGACCAACAGTTAAAAACCCAAATGTCTTCAGTTTACATAATATTAAACAGAGAAAAGCCGCGACTTGTCACATCTGAGAAAGCAGAAAAAGTTAAAACTTGTTATTTTTGTTTGATTAAACAGCTGTAATAATTAGCTGTAACAAAGTTAACTGAATCTAGATTTCAGAGTCAGTGGGGTCAGTGGTCTCTCTTGAGTCCTTTGAATGGTTTTAGGTTTATTCATTAACATTTGACTCTGTTCAAGTCAACTCGTTGAGCAGAAGAGATGACTAATCCAAACTTTGGAAACCTTTGCTCCAAGACAAAACATAAAACAAGAAACAAAGCACAAACGACGAACAACATTCCCAGAATCGCACAAAGAGCAGGAAAGACACAACATAACATTTAGCTTGAATTTTAATGACATGTTAAATGATATGTTTAATGTATTACAGCTTTACATTAGTCTAAGATATCCTGCATATTAGTTACTGGAGAAGGAAAAGCCTCTATTCTTTCACCTCAAAATCAAAGATGCATATTTTAAATCTAACCTGTAGTGCTAAAATCCAGTTATAGCTTTGGTGTGAGTTTGTGAGTTTTTGAGATATCAGCCATAGAGATGTCTGCCTTCTCTCCAATATAATGGAACTAAATGGCACTCGGCTGCTCAAAGCATGAAAAGAATACATTTGAAACCCTTAACAGCAATGCCTCTTTCCAGGATCCATGACCCACTTACTCAAAATAATTCACAGACCTTGTTTACAGCCCACGCTAGGACTGCACAATTAATCACAATTACAATAAAGCTGCAATATGCCAAGTGCAAACTCCAAATCGCAGAACCAGAACCAAACTGCACAGAAAGAAAAAAATGTATGAGAAAACAGCATTATAATGAGGTACTGTAGCACTGCAGAGATGACCTGGCCTAAAATTATTGTTCTCCAGATGAAAGAAAACATGTTTGTTTGGTACAGAACACAATAAACATCACATCATCGTGATTTTAATCTTTTTTTGTTTTCAGTGAACGTGAAAACTGTAATGCAAAACATCTTGCTCTGACTTTTTTTTTAACCAAATTGTGCAGCCCTGTCCATGAGTAGATCCATACTGAGCTTCCTCCTGCATGGACAGACTAAATTTTAAAATGTGTCACTGTTATCATTATTCTAATACTTTTTTATGTGTCTATATTTCAAGATTCTGATTGTATCAAATATTGAAATAATTAGACCAGTGTTTGATATTTACTTGGGGTAAATTAACTGTCATATGAATCGCTTAAAAAGTAATTGTTAGCTGCAACCCTAGTTTCATCATATTTGAGAAAAGACAGACATCTCCACAAATGATATCTCCAAAACTTTGCAACTCAAACCACAATTATCTAGAGGGATAAATAGTATAATGGTTGAGAAGAAAAACATAGTACTTTTGATTTTGAGGTGAAGTGTCCCTTTAACGGTGGTACTTAGAAAAAAAAAGGAAACCCACTCAGGCTTCCCTGCTGGGAAACTGAGATAAAGTAAACTGAAGTGCATGTTTGAACACCCAAAAACTGACTAATAATCATGTCCACCGTGCTTCTCAGGAGTCGTTACCTTGTTTAGAGACACAGCTGTGAAAAAGTGAACTTTTCTGTGGAGTCAGACTCGCTGTAGTGAACAGAGGACGGTCATGTTCAAACCCTCTCCCGCTACATTTGCTCTGGAGGCCTGCGGAAAGCTGTGGCCTTGAATGATATTTTTCCTCCATCACTCCTGCTCGTCCTCAAACTCTAAACTCACAGGGAAAAAAAAACCGCGGAAGAGAGGACAATTGTTACCTGTCCAGCCAAAACGTCCACGGCGAGTGCAGAGGCAGCGCTGTCGTCTCCTCTTGTCGGTGCTTCTTTGTGATATTTTCCAACTCTTTCTCGTCGATGTCAATGTTGTTTTCAGAGGAAACTGTCTGTCCGCTCAGGGCGCCTCTGTCCATCTGTACGTCTGTGTGACCCGCAGGGAGCGCCATTACAGCCGCCTAACAGCTAATATTGTTTAATATCCTCTCTATGAATCCCCTTAATAAAAACACCCGGTTTGGCTTTATCTCCAGATACAGAAACACACCGCTGCCGCTTTTCCGCCTACCGACTGGTGACGTAACTGCGTCACTGGGCAGAAACGACGCAGTTGGTCCATCCCAGAGAGCAGGGGGTGAAAAAAGAGAAGAGGCCTCACTCTGACTGTTTTTCAGCGAGCACAAATTGACATGAATTAATAACTTTTTTCGTTGTCGCTGTTGTAGGCCTAAAGCTATTCTTACATTCTCCAATAGTAACAATGTTATTTAGGAGAATTTAGGAGTTGCAGCCTCAGAAAGATGTATGTTTTTCTTTCTATTTTTCGGTCAAAAATGACTCTTTTTAGAGTAAAGGTTGCTGACCCCGGCGCCGGTCTGTCGTTGGAGCGTGGAAGCAGACTGGACACCTGTCCTACAGGTGTAAATACATTCAGCTACAAGGCTTGAAAAGACCAGCTTGAGAAAATGATAATGTAGAGGTCAACTACAACTGAGCCATTCCACTGAATCAGTGCCTTTTCTGTTCCCAGGACAATACATAAATACATGAAAAGTGTCTGTATAATACATTATATTTTCAAGCAAATTGTCCTGATCGCATACATTATGTAAAAAAAAAAAACACTGGAAATATAGGACTTTATCTTTTCATAACTCTTTAACACTACATTTTACCATGAAATAACATGATTTGAATCATTCAGAAATCTATTTTTTTTTCTATTACTGTGTGACACTATTTCCAGTTTAGACATTTAAATACATTTTCTCTCCAGAAATTCATAATATTTTGGTTAAAAGACACATTTTAGATGCTTAGTTTTCACTCAAACATCCCCCCTCTATGGGATCTTACACAAGTCACATGATCAACAACAAGTAGCATCACTCCAGTCTCCTAAAGGCCAGACTGTTTTCTTTTCTGTATTTTTGATTATATTTTAAGTATGACAAACAATCTCAGTGCTGCTGCTACTTAAATTAACATCGAAGAAATAAAGATAGTTTTGGTAAACTTTTGCTATATGGCTGTATTTCGTGTATTTGCTAATGCTATGCTTAAAAACTCTCATTACTTTCAGTCCTATTCTGAAAAATGCTTCCAATTAGAAACCTTGTAAATAATCAATAAAATGGCCTGACATGGACTATGACACATTCTTAACAGTTAAACATTTGTGTTGTTAGATACAGTACTGAAAAAAAAGGCACAGATATAAGTTTATTGTTGTTGTGTGCACCTGTAGGCCTACACGTAGTAGATTTAGGCTTTAAAATGTAGGTTACATTTTCAAATTTAGGTTATGGCTCTTTGCACTGCTGTGCACTTGTTTAGCACATTACCCACCAGACCACAACTCTGAATACACACAAACTGTAACAATCTATGCGCTCTGCCTAAATTAGAGCTTGACTGAGAAACAGGCCTGGTTGTGATGTTTATCTGCTTATCACAGATATTTCAGCATCTGCACATATGTTGGCTGACAAGCAGGAGGAAAAGAAACCGTTATTTTGACATAAACAGTAGTGTAAACACAGGTGTTTCCAATGATACTATAAGGTTCAGTGGTGCTATTGTGCATGTTAGCTCACTGGGAAGGCTCTGCTGCATTAAGAGGACCGTCATAGTGTTTACTGTTATTTCATATTAATATGGCTGCTGTGAAAAAGATCTACATGTTAACTTGAGAGCACAGAGTTTATTTTTCACAAGTGTTTTCCTAATATCAATATAGGTGTTTGACTCAAAAACCTACTATCAGCCAAGCTGCACTGTATTGATATTGTCTGTTGTCCAGTTTATTTTATATACTTTTCCTACTTCCTACTTCCCTGTACATAAAAGCAATACTGTGTTTAAATTTACATATATATATAGATTTTTGTTTAGCTTATATTTGTATCTTTATGTCCACTGTAATGTGTTTGTGTACACTGAGACACAAATGAGATCACATGTCTTACATACATTAACATGCTTGGCCAAAGTTGATTCTGATTCTGATTCTGAGTTAAAGTGTCTTTTCATCACCATTATTCCTGATATTATTTCAATGTTGAACGTTACCTCCAGAAACCAGATGCTGTTTTTCCTTTCAGTGTGAAATCATGTTTATAGTCATGTGACTCGGCCTGGGCTCTACTGCCTCTGGCATCAGCTGCAGCCCTCCAGCCAATTTTATAAGGTCCTCTACGAATTTTTAATAATTTATTATTTCATCCATTTTGTTTTATCTTATTTTGTACAGTAATAAAAATACTCTAGCAAGGCACACCTGCAACCAGAATATCTCTTTCTGCCTGTGGAAGAGAACGTGATGAAGAGCAGTGTCCAGAGACGTGGACAACTTTTTTTTTTTTTTTTTGTGGATTTTTTTGTGACAGCTTCCTGTCTTAACTGCAATGAGAAAGTTCTGCTCTGCAGGAATATGATCTCAGGAGGCATGACTCTACTAAACATGTAGAGCAGTATATAATCACAGGGGAGGAGAGGGGAAGGCAAGCTGCACTGCTTAGGATTGTATGAAATATTTTATAATTATTTGCTGTTGTTTTTGTTTTTTGGGTTTTTGTAATGGCCCTAGAAGAAACAACTTTCCTAGTTGAGGACCAGAGCCCTCAGTATAAACATTTCATGAGGATGTACATTTAACATTTGTTGAATGAGTGACACAATTCTAAAAAACAAACAAACAAACAAACAAACAAACATTTTTTACAACCTTTACTTCAATTTGGGAGAGGGATGCCCTGAGCAGGTTTTTCTTTTTTTTTTTCGTCCGAGTGAGGCATCATCTCATTACACTATCTTGAGTCTCAATGTCTTGATGCCTGTTTGGAGCACTTGTGTAAAAGCAAGCTCCAACAAGACAGTTGTAGGTGAAACCTCATCCCTGTAGAGATCTGTGTGAGCTATTCAAACTTTAGAAGGCCTATCAGTAACAGACTCACATATAAGGAAAGACAAATGTGCATATTTTAATTCAATTAAATTTCCTCTACTGTGTAGATATTTTTGTTTGTTACAGCGTGCTAAACAATTAGGATGATAAATTAACGTGCAAATGCACAAATACATTGTGTATTCAGGTGTTAGTTGGCCTGAGGGGGCCTCACTGTCCTTCAAACTTTGCATACTTATGTGAGCAGGCTGCAGGGTGTCTGGAGGTAAAGATAAGATGTCGACCTTGTTAATGTTCCAGAGCAACACACACACACACACACACACACACACACACACACACAGGCACACACACACCTCCTGTCTGGTTTTGTGATTATATGAGATTCTGTATGCAAATACTGAAAGGTTTATTATATCTGATTGTGTCCATGTACATGATATACAAAGATCTTCTCTGTGTTAATAAATGTGCAGTACATATTCCCAGTAAGAGCAACTTGAGATAATCACATCTTTATTCTTTTATTCATTACAGTGAAGACTTATCAGAAGTACATCTTTTCCACTTTGAATGTTGTATATTTGTTCTTTTGGGCATTTAAGCTTCAGCAATTTAAATCCCAGCAAATCTCAGCTGTTAACTATCTGATTAGGTCATTACTTGAAGCATGGGCCACTGTACCAAAACCACTGTTAAAATGAGCCATATCTGATCAAACACCAAAACATAGCTGTTTCTGAATGAAATTATTTTTTAGAAGCACTAAATTAATTGATTATTACTAATTTTAACCATCGAACTGTTACACCATTTGACCCCAAAACATCAGTGCTAAACCTAACCAGCTTCAACCTACACTTGCCTATTTGATAGCTGGAACTATTTAATCAGTACAGTGGTGTTACTGTGATTTAGTATCAGTTAACACAGCATTCTCTAATTATTCCTTTGGGCTACAGTGTGATCACAGTGTCGTGTATGAAAACCTGGCCAGGGTCAAAATGGAAAGTGTTATAAAAGTGTTGGACATGATTGTGAATTCTCCCAAGAGGGCCAATATTTACCTGTAAGACATCAGTGAGGGTTAAATTGGTTGACATCTCACAGGTTGTGATGCTCCTTGGAGCTGGCTGCAGGGGGTGCTGGTGAATCACTGCAGCAGCAGGTGCAGCCTCAGTCACATGATGACAGCTGTGGTTTCAAAGTACAAAAGCTCTGCTGAGAAAAAGATTTATTATTGAGAGACATTTAACATATTAACAGAAGATCACAAACATTTTGTGTCTTATCCTGTAAAGTCACATCGCAATCAGACGGTGCTTTTCAAGAAAACATAACCATTTATGATTTTTCTGAGTTCAGAATGCCAAAGGTCTCTTCGTCTGTTTTCAAGCCTCTTGTCAAATCCTCTGCCATTTTTCCCACAGGCATCAAACCGTCTTTGTCAGACCCGCTTTTCCTCTGCAGAATTACCACTCTGCACACCACTGCTGCATTATGTAACTATTTACCTTATTTGAACTGACGCTGTTAGCTGTGACTGTCTCATCCTCCAGTCTCTCTCATCAGACAGAGCTGTGTGATGATACCTTTGATTCTAGTGTGTTGACTGTACCTTATACTGAGAACAAACAGTGCAGCATTACAGTGGATCAGGACTAGAAGTCTGGATATTAGTGATATGTCTTTTTGCTTATTGAATCAATGTTTTATTGTGGTTGGTTTATTTTATGCATGTGTGTCAATTCCAGCAAGTTATACAATCATTTTCAGAATCTCCATGCTGCAAACAAACCAAACACATCCCAGCTGAAATTGATTCTAAAATACAACTTAAGTATAAATTATAAAAACAAAACAAAACAAACAAACAAACAAAAAAGAATGAAGAACAAAAAATACTAAGAAAAACTGAAAGGAGTTAGTAAATGGATAAGTAAAGGAACAAGGGTAAAGGTCAGGGAGGGGAATTACATGTGAGTGTATACGGTGGCATCAGTGTGTGTGTGTGTGTGTGTGTGTGTGTGTGTGTGTGTGTGTGTGTATGCATCGAGAGGTGAGTCAGGTAGGAAAATGAAGATACATATGTAGTGAAGAATATGCAGGCAGATTTCGATCACTTCACTATGTTAGTATGGTAACAACAGGGCTCCGTCTTTTAATGAATATTTCTTTTTGGAGTCTCAAGGAGTTTGTTATCTGGTAAATTTCCCAAACCTTCTCAGTCCACATATTATATGTTGGAGGGTCAGGTTTTAACCACTTGGTTATGATGCATTTAATTTCTGCTGTTGTCAATATTTGTAAGAGGTATGTTTTGCTCTTCCATCAATGTTAGACCCAAAAGTGCTGTCCTTTCGATGAAATATTATCTCGAGTACTTCAAAAATCTCCAAAATGTGCATGTCCAAAATATGTGGGTACGGTTGCCAATTTGTGCACCACAATTTCTCCAACATTTATTTGAGCATGTTGAGCCCATTTTTGCCACTATTTCTGGTGCCCGAAGAAATCTCTTTACCACCCTCCATCTGAATTCCCTCCAAGTGTTTGAATTGGTTACTAAGTGAGCACCAGTACATATTTCTTCCCATTTATCCTGTGGTATGTCTGTAGCCAATTCAGTTTCCTATCTCTAAAACCTGGAATTTAAACATAAAAATGTGATAAATCCAGAATTAATCTCATTTGGATATGTTTTAAATGCATCACAGAGATCTAAGGTTAAACTTTCAGGCAGTCATCCTTTTAAGTAAAAGTTATACATTCTTGGAATGTCCTACTAATGGAAATAAAAACACAACCTGATCTGAAAATGCTTAACAAAAAGGTGAAACACTGGCTGAAACAAAACCAAACCTGTGATCACTGATCTTGTGATGATGTTTTTATGCACTTGTGTGCACATATGCATATAAACATGTACACAGACAGAGGAAGACATACAAATGGATAAACATACATACATATTCATAAAGGCTAGGAGCATGTATGCACAAGGACACACACATCCATAAATATTATGTACACACACATACACAGCAAAGAATTACACCACCATACACACGTGCACACACACACGCACATGCAACACATGTAAAATGATTGTAGTATGATGTAAATATTGTAATTTTTATATCATCATGTCACATTTATGAGAATGTCATGATTTACTAAGTGTTCAGTTTAAACAGTGTAGTCTTTGTTATGTTGTTATGTTGACAATCAATCAAAGAAAAAAAAAAACATTTAAGAAGATGAAATCAGAGAATTTTTAAAGAATTTTTCTTTCAGAAAAAATACTCAAAGAAAGAATCAATTAGTTGTTCTGGTCCATAAAATGTTAGAAAATGGTGAAAAATGTCCATTAGTGTTTCCCAAAGCCCAAATGATGTCTTCAAATGTCTTGTTTTGTCCACAACCCGTACATATTCAGTTTACTGTCATGGAGTAGTAAAGAAATAAAAAAATATTTAAATATTTTAACATTTAAGAGCTGAAATCAGAGAATTTTGACTTTTTAAATTCTCACTCATATGTTATGTTATGTTATGTGCACTGTTAAGAGGGTAAGTATTTTATTTGTATTTTTTACCACGTTTTTTCTTTATTCTTGTCTTTCAGTGAACTCTTTTATTATGGATATATTCACCCAATAACTTGGGCTTATAGGCTGCTTCTCTGTGTGTGAAAATAAAATGTGCTTCACTCTCTTCTCCTGCTGTAATGATTATATAATGCATAATAACCCTATATTTGTTTTTCTAGCCTGCACATGAAATGTTGTACAATGTCATATGTCTGTCAATCTGTGCACTTGTGCATCTCATCAGAGAGAGAGGAGACAGACTTGTACAGATTGTATTAGACACCAGCAGATGAGCCTCCTGGCTGATAGGCCTGCTCACTACATGCAGGCGGACGTGCGTCGCATAGACTCTGCTGTATGTGAGAGATCATAGACCCGTACAGGCGCTCCCTCCACCTCTGCCAGCCTCCGATCTGCGCTCAGCCTTTACAGACATGTTCGCCTTTGTATTCTATATTTAACTGCTGTTTTTAGCCGCCGCTGATGAGGCTGTGGATGCGTAATTGCGCCATGCTTCCTGTCTGTTTTTTTATTCCTCAAGAAGACGAACGGGAGACCTCCGCCATCGGTGGAAATTGAGATGTGTTTGTCTGCTGAACGGATGCCTTCTTCTTCTTCTTCTTCTTCTTCTTCTTCTTCTTCTTCTTCTTCCTCCGAGATGGTGAATAAACCCGAACAGGGCTGCTTCTGTTCAGCAGAGATCACATCACCAGGCAGGGATGTTTCTGGTGCCGGACACTTGTGAGATGAAGGACAAGAAGAAAAAGAAGAAATACTGAATGCTTTTTGTTTGTTTTTTTTTAGTGGGGATCACGGCACAGTGCGTCGGGATGGATGCGAACCGACGTTGAGCGGAGTGGAATTTATCCCTGAGTGGCTTTTCTGATCGGGATCGTGTTGATTTTGTTTTCCTTTCAGCTTTGGCAGGATACTACCGCCCGTCGATGAATTGATGTGGGGATACACTCGACCTCGGCTGCGTAGATGGCGAACACCAGTGAGTTTGGGGGGAGCAGCCCGTCCTTACAGAACTATGCGTCCACGGCCTCTGCGGTCAAGCTGGCCTCCCTGGGTCTGATCACGGGCGTCAGCCTGCTGGGCAACGCGTCGCTGTCGCTGCTGCTGCTGAAGGACAGCTCGCTGCACAAGGCTCCGTACTATTTCCTCCTGGACCTGTGCCTGGCGGACGTGGTGCGCTCCGCCGTCTGCTTCCCCTTCGTGATGGCATCGATCGGCGGCGGCTCCGCCTGGCCGTACAGCGCGCTCAGCTGCAAGATCGTCGCCTTCATGTCGGTGCTCTTCTGCTTCCACGTCGCCTTCCTGCTCTTCTGCGTCAGCGTCACCCGCTACATGGCGATCGCCCACCACCGCTTCTACTACAAGCGGATGAATCTGTGTACGTGCGTGGCGGTGATCTGCATGGTGTGGACGCTCTCCGTGGCCATGGCTTTCCCCCCGGTGTTCGACGTGGGCACCTACAAGTTCATCCGTGAGGAAGAGCAGTGCATCTTCGAGCACCGCTACGTGAAGGCGAACGACACCCTGGGCTTCATGTTGATGCTGGCCGTCATCGTGGGGACGACCCATGTGGTTTACATCAAGATGCTCTGCTTCGTCTACGACCACCGCAAGATGAAGCCGGCTCAGCTGGTCCCCGCCATCAGCCAGAACTGGACCTTCCACGGCCCCGGAGCGACGGGCCAGGCCGCCGCCAACTGGATCGCCGGCTTCGGCCGAGGACCCACCCCGCCGACGCTGGTGGGCATCAGGCAGGCGTCGCACCTCGGCAACAGGAGGCTGCTGGTGCTGGACGAGTTCAAGATGGAGAAACGCATCGGGAAGATGTACTACATGATCACGCTGACCTTCCTCATCCTGTGGGCGCCGTACATAAGCGCCTGCTACCTGAGAATATTCGTGCGGGGGGCTCCGGTCCCGCAGCCCTACCTGACCGCCGCGGTGTGGATGAGCTTCGCCCAGGCGGGAGCGAACCCCATCATCAGCTTCATGTTCAACAAGGAGCTGCGGATGCGCCTCCGAGCCTGTTTCCCCTGCTGCCTGGGAACACAGACACCCATGGAGCCCTACTGTGTCATCTGAACCGCACTCACTGGCCCCAAAACATACATATACATATATACATATATATATACTGCCAAAGACACATCTGTTTCAGAATGTACACAGACTGGTCCCCTCAGTGTGTTGACTGGGGTGTTGTGGAGGGTGAACCCACTTCAGTTCAATTTAGACACTTTTTTTTTATTCGTGGCAAAGATCTTACCCACTATTTTTAATTTGACACCAATATGATGTAAAGTCTATTATTTTTTGCTGGTTAGAATCTGGCTAGTTATGAGGCAGATTAAGGGATGAGAAGCACCAGGTGACGCTTTTATAAAATGGTTGTCTGCCTCACCTTAGCATCATGGTTAGGCCACGTTTTACACATCTGCATGTATTGTATGTGACATTCACTCCAAATGTAGGCCATGGTCTCTATGACAGTCACAGGGTTGCAGCAGTGTATGGGTACCAGTGTATAAGGTGGTATGAATATTAGAGCCAGACAGATACATCAGTTGGCCCGATATCGACCTATCACAGCTATATTGGTCTACTGGTGTCATGTACTTGTATATGAAAACTGTTTTTACTTTTTTTTTTATAGGCAACAATATTTTATCCTTTTTCTTCATATACATAATTGATGCCTATGAAAAAAAGTTATGCACCAAAAAAAGTAGACATAGATATAGATCGATATATCTGTATACATAAAATAACACTTGAATTAAGACTGAAGCTCAAATATACACAAATGCTGCCTATAAAAAAGTTATGTTCCCCCCAAAAAAAGCATTTGTTCAACCTCAAAAAGTCAGTTTCAGTTCCATGAAGGGTCATTGTAACTGATAACAAAAATAATTCTGTGATACCGTATACCAAGATATTTTCAGAGATGGTTGCAGTATCGTGAAAATTTCATACCGTTGCAACCCTAGTGTCATGTTATGTCCTACCTTTGGAGACAGTTTTTAATGCCCCGTTGAGTATATCAACTTTTTTGGTCGACTACAACTTTGTACATGAATGTCACTTTGGCTATTTGTTTGTATATTTTGAAATTATTATCCCAGCGCACCCGTTTGAGGTTGTTTGCCTTTTGCAGTAACTGATGACTGAAACACAACAGGACTATTTTATCAGCTGATTAGTGTCAGTTTCTCTAGCATCTGTGACACACTTGGTTTCTAATTGTTTGGATACCACAAATGAGATACAGATCTCAATATATTTTTAATGAGGACAACAAAGTCACATTTGTAAATACTGTAAAGCCCTTTTCCCTCTTTACCGTCAGCTTTTTTAACCAGATATGCTGTATATTTCATAATCTCTTAGGATTCTCTGTGTTGAAAAGGTGTTAAAAGTCACTTTAAAGGTATTTTGCAAATTCTTATTGTTTTTCATGGGTCAGTTGTGTTGAGAAATGGGTTGAATTGCATTCTCTGCAGGATATATCATTCTTTTTCTACGGATATGGACGTTTGGGACTGAAAATGTCAACAATTTGGTGCTTTGGAAAGGATGTTTGCATTGTTTGTATTTCTTAGCAAATAAATAAGAAATGGATTATGTTGTTTGGACTCTATAATCTGTTTTTAACAAGGTGTCTCTGCTTGATCTGGTTCTGCTCTTGAATGCATCTCAGGTTGTGTAATTTACTTTGGTTTGCATGCTCACTTGCCCTCATCCTGTCTTGTGTGTCAGTGTTTTCTCATGTTTCCCAGAGCCCGACAGCCCCCTGAGAACAGGTGTGAGCGTGTTGCGTTAAGCTGTGGATTTTAAATGTAGAGAGTGATAGACGTGTTTAAAGATTTTTCAGTTGAGAAAAAGTGAGAGTTGCACCCTGTGTTTGAACAAATTGGCTGCTAAATCAATATCTCAGTGTTTCTATTGTGGATTTCACCTTGTCAGGGCCAAAGCTACCTTTAAAGACACTGACGTCATGTCCTCAATATTTATTCCAGGACTGTAGAGATTTTAAAGGAGCACTTCTGAAATGCAACAAGCTCTAAATTGTACATTTCCCATAAAGCAACCGTAACCCTCCACACCTCCAGTTTGGAGGTCAGTCTAGTTTGTTTTCAAAGTTTTAAAGGACCAGTGTGTATGATCCAGTGGCATCTAGTGGTGAGGTTGTTCATTGCAGCTGCATACTGCTTGCCTCACCCTCCTGTTCCAAGTGTGTAGGAGAAACTACGGCAAGAAAAATGCAAAAGGCTCCCTCTAGATCCTGTTTTTGGTTTGTCCATGCTGGACTACTGAAGAAACATTGTGGTGCAGCATGGCAGACTCCATGGAAGAAGACCCAATCCCTCTGTATACATATATTATACACTATGAAAACACACCAAGTAATATTATATTCAATTTGTACCATATTCTGCCAATAGATCACACACTATTTACACAAGGACTTTAAAGGTCCAGGGTGCAACATTTAGGAGGATCTATTGACAGAAATTGATTATAATATTCATAGTTATGTTTTTATTAGTGCACAATCACTTGAAAATAAAAATTGTTGTGTTTTGTTACCTCAGATTGAACCGTGCTCTTCAATGGAGGACACCATGTTTAATTATCCTACACTTGGATGCTGGCTGCAATCTACAACCTCACCTTTAGATGCCACTAAATCCTACACATGGGCCCTTTAAGTCTCAAACCAAGCTAAAAAATAGCCCGATGATATCACCAGGGTTATATTTTCAGACTTTAGAAAGATCAATAAACATTTATAGGTCAGTTTTCAAAGACTGAAAGGGAATTCTTTTAACCAGTAAATTGAACTTCATGTGTAAAATTGGTGGAGAGCCCCTTTAATATCCTGAGGGGAGTTACAGTCTATTAAACATGTGCATGTGATCGGTGTATTTCTGGCTGATTCCAGTATTTTTAGACTCAGTATATTTAAATTCTTGGCAGTGTGGATTAGGCTTTGAAACAGCATTTAGACATTCATGATGGGGAATTAATTATAAATGAGCAGTTAACGACATAACAAATATGAAAAATCCAAATATGTACAAAAAGATAGATTTGGGGTGCATTAAGGGGACTTAGGGGAAATGATGATCAGTATTTATGAAATCTAGGGCTATGCTTCCCTTTCACTGTTACTTGTGCACCTTGCACTTGGATTGTGACAGTCTGACACCAAGCCTCAACCAGAGATTACCTACCAGTGTTTTACACGTCTAGAAAATCTGCTGTCAAAGTAATTATAGCTGTTGGAAATACAGTCTGTCAGTGTCATGTCACTTTTATAACAGTGGTTCTCAACCTTTTAGAGTCACAACGCCTCAGAAAAATCAGGTTGGTGTTTGTGACCCTCCACCCCATCTGCCCAAGACTATTCAGGAATTACTGTATACCACAAGAAAGCTACCAAACTCACATTATATCACTGGTACATGATGTAACATCCACTCCCCAGATTAAATTATGGCCCTAATTTCATTGCTGGACTTGTGAAAGGATAAATATGGGTGCATATTAAATGGGTTGAAATCCTAATTAATATATGATCTATGGTTTAAGGAAGGTGTTTTTCCCCGACACCTCCTTCTCAGACTCTGGGAAGCTCTGCAGGCTGCAGGAGCTCTGCAGTAACGCAGGATGCATGCAACATCATCAATTGACAGTAACAGGCAATGGTGAGTCCTACACTTAAACTCACCAGCAGTTTATAACTGTCAGTTATCTGTCAGTGTAAAGCTAAACACACTTATCTGAAAAATGCAAACTCGATTCTACGAGATTATTAATGATTTCTTACAACTCATAAACAGACACTTACTCATTTGATGAACATTTGACATTACTTTGAATTTTAATTAACACGAAACAGGTAAACAAAATCAGTCATTCCCGCCCAGAACAGAAATCTCAAAGGGAGACACCATGACTGCAGCCCCTGTGTCATGGAGAGTATTTCAACTTATCATGTTTCTTAGATCCATGATGAAATATCATGGTCATTTTATTATTTATGACGGTAAATATAGATTTCTCCTTTAAAGGGATAGTTCACCCAAAAAAGAAAATTCAGTCATTTTCCCCTCACCCTCATGCTGAAGGTTGAAGGTTGGGTTTAGTTTGGTTGGGTTTCACAGGGAAACACCCCTGCACAATCTCCCAAACAATGGAAGTGAATAGTGACCAGTTTTCAAATGTAAAACAAAACAACTGATAAAAAAAACCAAAAGCATAAAGATAAAATGCCCCAATATGCCAAGTTGACTTGAAAGTCCTCATTTGTAACATGCTTTTTGACTAAATCTTCACTGTACATCCTTAGCTTGAAGCCACATTCGTGTGTTTAGTGTGACGGCATGGATTACGCCAGATGAGCAGTATAGAGGAATTTTATTATTATCATTATTATTGGGTTGTTTTTTACATTCTGGAGAATCTGCAACACTGTTTTCCTGTGAAACTTCAGCAGTGTTGTGCAGGCTACAAAACTAGACCAATTGGCATGAAGGTGAGTAGATAATGACTAATTTTTCATTTTTGGGTGAACTATCCCTTATTTTACAATTTTATTTTACATATTGAAAATGTTACTTTCTTGTTACTGTGTGTATATGTTACTTTATTTTATTATATTCTTCACAACCATTTAGCAACCCCCAGAAATTATCTGGCGACCTCTCTGGAGTCCCAACCCCCATGTTGAGAATCATTGTTGTATAGCAGCAAGCAACAAAATGTGACCACAAATACAATATAAATCACTCGTAGACACATAACTGAAGGATTAGAGTTTTGAGCTTTCCTTTATAAGTCTTATATTCTTGGTTTTAAACACTAAACAGTAAACAGTTAATTAGGTTTGTTTTAATCGACTCGTTGTGTACGACCTGCTTTCTGATCAAACCTCCTCCCTCCCCAGGCCAGTAGCTATTGATTCAGCTAATTGTTGTTGCATTCATTGACACTGGCCTCAATTACACCAAACTGGAGCCTTTAAGGAGAGGTTGAGCAGTCCTCTCGGTGCACGCTTTAATCGCTGTGATTTACTGAGGTGTTTCTGAGCTCCGGCCCCTCCGTCACTCTGATCTTCTCCACAACACTGAGCTCCTCAACGCACTGTCTGCCCTCGGTGCATCCATAACCATTAGCATCACAACACGCCCGCTTGTTCCTGACAGCTGGCCGCGCTCTGCTACCAGCGTGCTGAGGTCTCGTGGCGTAATTGCAGTGGCTCCTCAGCTGCAGGAGGCTCCTCACCTGCACGTGCTCTCGTGCAATGGAAATGCAGGTCGGGTATTTTTGGTACACAGTGTTTGTCTTCAGGGCACGCAGGCTCCGTTGTGATGCTGGGAAAATGTGACTCTCTTGTGCTGGGCTTCCACTGCTGGCTCTTTCATCGACCTTTTCAGTCTCTCTAACTGCTGAGCAACTGTGATGACCTCTGTCCTCCTCACTGGGGTTTCCTAAAATACAGTTTAGACAGCTGGAAATGTAGCTTTTTTTCTTTCTTTTTTTTTAAAGGTGTCATCTGATGAGATTAGACAATCAATCATGACAATAAAGTGGAAAATTTCTGAAATCTCTGAGTTGGGACATTTGCTAATGTTTCCAGATATGTAAGGTGGGTAATATGTTGTAATTTTAGTTGTATGGGTTTACCCCATGTTCCCGTGAAGTTATAACAGCTGGCTACAGGAACAGGAAACCCTTGAATAAAATATGTATTTCTCGTTTTGTTTCTTGTTAGAAACATTTGAAGTAATGTAAGTGCACTACTCAACAAAATATATTTTAATGCAGAAATGTTAAACTGATAAATTTGTTACCTTATTATTTCAGCTCTTATTTGATGCTCTTAGAATAACAACTTTTTCAAGACTACTAGAGGTTCATGGCCCACTTTATGTCATATTTTGCATGTTGTTGCACTGCTATATTAAACTAGAACAAATTCTGTTATTGAAATGTATGTTTTTGTACTCTTTTATACACTCTTGTTAGCTTCCATATAGACTTCCATTATCTGGGGTATTGCCTCACCACACAGCACTCCACTGAGGGTTTTAGGCTGTTTGAATGCTCTCATGTGTGGAGCCACAGAAGACCAATATCCATTCTAAAGAATAAGATTGATGTGAGTCATTGCTTTACACATTGGACAAATCTAATTTTAGCTTAGAGCCTTGAATAAATGCTGTGAATCACAGCCTGACAGTGATTAATTTCATAGCTGTCTTACTGTTTCCTGGTGTCATAAAGACCTGCTGCCAAGGTGAATGTGAGAAAGGCCTGTCTCTCCTCGTCTTTTAACCCCAATTAAAATGTTCTCAGTTTTTTTTTTTTGGACTTTGTGGTTAAGAAAGCAATTAGGCATGAAAAGATACTGTCACACGTGTGCATTTTAGTTATGAGTGGATAATGAAAGTGTAATTCAACTCGCACATCTCACTCAGCATGCCATTTTTATTACTAGAGAAAATAAGTGTGTTTTTCCTTATTTTTCCCTAGAGGGCAGCTCAAAAGCTCCTGCAGAGAGTACAGCATCACTCAGTGAACCACAGAGCCTGTGTCCTCACTGCCAAAAGTAGAAGAAGAGTGTTTGTTTCCATGTGTGTTTTGATTGCGCTCAAAAATCTACTAACATATAAATAACAATACTGAAAAAAATCTAATTAATCAGAGAAATTATTCACCATGAGCCGCATAAAAATGTTTGTAGTCTTTGGTTTATCAGTCACTATGAAGTCTCTGTATTCCAGTAATATATGTTTTCAAATGTAATAACTGAAGTAAAAAAAGCAAATGTAGAATACAGAAACAATCACTGGATGTGCAAAAGTAAAATATATGAAAGACCTGAGAGGCAAGTAAGAAAAAAAAAGTCAATTTTCTAAGTCTGATTTAAATTGTTTCATTTTTATTTCTTGTGTTTATGACTTAAAGGTGTTTTTCCCAATTTTTCTTTTTTTTTTCACCCCATAGTTCCTTTTTTTTAAATCTGTGAAACAGGTGGGTAAATAAAGCTTTGAAAGGTGAAAACTATAAACTAATCGTATAGTTTTCTTATGAGTGAGTTTTAATAGTGGTGCACTTTGGCTTGTCACTTTGAAAAATCATCCATGAAACTGGTGAACAAAGAAAAGTTTTGGCAGGTGGAAGTTTTTTTCTTTAGGATAGCCTTTTTTAAGTGTTTGTTGTTGTGATACTCATTTCGGCCACAATAGGTTATTGTGTACTTCTACTGTCTACAAATATCTGTGTTCTAAATAGGATGAAAAGCATTCATGTTTTCTTCCAGGTGAGTTTTAATAGTGACGTACTGAAGCCTGTTGTGCTCTTGTGCCAAAATAAGTAGTTTCTTTTGGTCGCTGTAAGTGTTGGATGTTTAAATACTGATTTTGACCAGAAGAGGCTGAGAAAAAATTCACCACTGTCACTAAAAAGTATCTTAGCTATTTTTTTTTACATGCTCCTAAGTCACATTACCTTGCAAGGCAGTTGGATTCACAAGATCACAAGATTATGAGATCACGTGAGATCAAGCAAGATTCTGTCTTGTCAGGCTACAAGCTATCTGTTTGTGTCTGCGCCATGGGGTGGTGCAAGCCAATCAGTGTCCTCCGAGGCACTACTGGCAGATATAGGTCAGGTTTTAGGTGCGCCGACAGCAAGAAGCGTCCATGAAAACAAAATATGGCGGCTCCTGAAGAGGTTAGCATAGATACTTGCTAGCGTCAGTTATATCAGAACTGGAGAGTATTTCTTTACTGAAAGAAGAGCAAAGAATGGAAGTGAGGGCTTTTATTGATGGAAAAGACGTTTTCGCTCTTCCTCTGGTCAGCTTCGGCTTTGGTTTGGTGAGCTGATCTGATTGGTTGAAGTTAGCCGTGTTAAACGTGACAGATGGTTCAACCAAATCACCTGGCAAGTATTATTTGAAAGCGCTCACCCTTTTCCAAACAGTTTCCATGGACGGCTTTCCAGATGGTTCTGAGTAACAAACCATCTGGTGTGTCGGGTTATAAGTCACAAACACAGGAGGAAAAACAATGACTTAGAAAATGAAAACTCTTTTTTTTCTCTCTCTCGCCTCAGGGCTTCTGTAAAAAGAATATTCAAGTTTGTAAGGTGCCAAAATTCCAAAAACTATGTTGTACTGTGCAACCTTGTAATATTTGCACCACTCATCAATAACAGCCGGGATTAGTCATCTTTTCCCTCACCTGGCATTTAAATCTTTTATGGCTCTAAGATCCAAGGGTACAAAGATGAGCAACTGAAATTTTTCCATTAAATGCATTTTTTAATTTAACCTGAACCACAAATGATGATGCATTATTAAATATATCTCTTTATTCAAAATAAATTAAAAAAACAAAGTGGAAACACACTTTTAGAGATAGTTACAGTTCAGGTAGCAAATAGTGTAGGTTTTGGTCCTCAGAGGTAGTAGTCTGGATACTTATATGTTGACAGACATTTGGATCTCCCCTCCTCTATGGTGATACACGACAGGTTGGGCAGACAGGGGCAAGTATGGTGGAGTCTCTTCCCAAAGAAAGGAACCTGAAAGCAAAACGAGAGACACTATTAATATGTGACTGACTGTCATTCAGTATTTGAACCAGCTTTTTTTTTTTTTTTTTGAAAATAAAGTTGATTTCAACTTCATTCTTGGCATTTCATTTTTATTCTCACAATTTTGACTGTATTCTCAACATTTCAACTTTAGTCTGAGGATTTTAACTTTATTCTCAAGATTCTGACGTCATTCTTGAGATTTCAACTTAATTCTTTAGATTTCAACTTAATTTTCAACATTTTAACCTTATTTTCAACATGTGAAATTTATTCATGAGACTTAATTCTCAAAATATTAACTTTTTTTTCTCAGCGTTCTGAATGTATTCTCAAGATTTCATCTTTTTTTTTCTGTATTTTGGCCTTATTTTCATGATTTTTGTCTTACTGTTATCATTTTGACTTTATTCTTGAGATTCCAACTTAATTCTCAACATTGTGACTTTATTCTCTGCATTTTGACTTTGGTCTCAAGATTTCAACTTTATTCTTGAGAGTGCTTTTGAGATTTTGGCTTTATTCTTGACATTTTAACTTTATTCTTACGATTTCATCTTTATTCTTGAGATTTTGACTTTATTCTCAACATAAAACCTTTTCCTCTATGCCTGACCCTCATACATAATGGATGCAGTGGAGGGTTGCTTTTATAGCCTCTTGTGTGGATTTTGAAGGGGAGGATTGTGTTGCTTTGATGGTGATCACAAAAAACTCCAAAGCCACAACATTGGTTACCTTGATTTTAAAATAGCAACGGGCCAAAGCCTCAACTAGAATCATGTACAGAAAATCCTCTGCTTCATCTTTTGTAATAGAGAATATGAGCTATCAGCTCATTCACCTTATGACCTGCATCATCACGGCCGTGACACCCCTGTGTGTGTGAGACAAATCAATGACGTGTGACACTTCGCAGCTGAGATAACAGTATCTCTGATGACCTCACCGAATGGCTCATAGGGTGACAGTCGTCCCCTTCCTGTCCCATGGGTGTGCACATTCGCAGGCTCCGGATCCACAAACTCACCGCACAACACATCCCCCCTCCACACTGAGAGTCCTTCTCACAGGCCTACGCACACACATATGCACAGAATAACAACACACACACACACACACACACACACACACACACACACACACACACACACACACACACACACACAAATACACATTAATTAATATATCAATGACTTACACAGACCAGTTTTATAGATATGTAGTAACTTGTGACCAACATGCAAATCTTAACGTAAGAACAATTTCAAGCAAATAATTAATGGTTGATGTAATCAATCCCTTGTTAATATTATGGAAGTTTATCATTATTATAAACCTATAACAAGTAAATATTTTACTAAATTCAATGCACAGCTGTCACTGTTGCTATGTGTGATCAAAGGAGAGATGCAATCTGTAATTATGGATGTAATTATATAATGCACTCATATACGTAATGTTATGTAATGTAATTGAGCGTAATTATGAGATCATCAATATATTATCAGGAGGAGGCAGGTAGTGTGGTAGTGAGCTTTAAGATAAGTGAGAGCTGTGTTGCGATACACACTGCGAACTGGTGTTACTTTAACACTATAATGCTAATGGAAGTGTTATTGCAGCATTAGTCATACGATATGTCAACAGAACACTTGAGGTTCAGGTTTGATTTATTGTTCTGGGTGTCTGGATGAGAAGCTGAGTGACAGCTCTCACTCTGGATGAGATGAAAGGAAACACAATGAAGAGGAACAGAAGTGATTTCATGTGACAGACGCGGATGAAAATCACTTTCTGTTTTATGGCTGCGTGCTCCTCTCTCAAATCACATCAGCGGCACAGTGTGAGAGGGCTGCTGTGACAGGGATGGGTGTTTTATTAGCAGGTTATGGCCATGATTTATGCTCATTGAATTATGTAAATCCTGACTTGGATAGGCAAATGACTCAAAGGATAATCTGTAAACTGGAAATTTGCAACTTTATGGATAAACTGATAGATATACTGCATGTGTCACTTTACATTCTAATGTTCTTCATGCTTTTAAAATCCTCCAAATTTCTAATTACATATTTATGCAGTTAGGATTTCTCTGTTACATTATGATGCATTTTCAGTACAGGGTATGTTTTACATATTTTCTTAGCTAAAATTGCAAAGCACAGTAAAATTTAAATACTTTTTAGAATTATTTGCCATCATTTTAAACTGGAGGGGAAAAAAAATGACAATCCAAGGATGAATTTTGCAACAAGGTTCTAATGTAGCATAAATTTGACAAATTATGTATTTTTCCTTCACTGTAATTTTTTTGTGTTGAAGAGATTTTCATATCAAAGTATCCTCCAATGCCATCACTTTTAACCGACTAGAAGTGTGCAGTATCTGCAGAGACCCTGCCTTTTGCGTGGATTTCCTTATTTTCCCTCATTATTTTGCAGTGCTTCACACGCTTAACCAACACAGAACGTAGCTATTTGACTTCCTGGTATGTTTCTGGTGCATTTACTAACAGCTTGGACAAATCCTACTGATTTGACTTATTAAAGAAATTCTTGATGGTGTAACTAATGTAAAATTTTTGCAATTAAGACCAAAGATAATATTAAGTAGTGCAAGTCAGGCAACATTTCCTCTTAAGGAAATAGCAGTTTGAAAAGCAAGTCCTACATATTTATTTTCTAATGACTGGTGAGATAAGAAGCTGTTTGCTTATCACTTACCCCTGTGATGACTGCTGAAGATCCGTGGGACACCAGCAACAAGGAGAAGAGCAGCAGGATGAATGACCTCATGATGAAGAGCTGTCTGTGCGCTCCCGTGCCCTCCAGGGTGAAAAGTAAGGATGCTGATGCTGTCGGACCGCGCTGCATGTGCATACGTGACAGACCGCAGAGACAAGTGGCCTCCAAACTCATGTGTTGAGGGCTGGCGGAGGTTTATAAACCCAACCCGCCATTCAAAACCTCTGACTCACTCACACCAGCATCACCTCACAGAAGGCTACAAAAAAAAAAGAAACCCAAGGTACACTTTAATATGACAATGCCCCCACCTTTTGTTTTTAGTACAGTTCTCCTTTTCTGCACAATGAATCCATGTTTCCATACAGAAAACAAATGTCATTTTACACTGAGATATGCTAAACCTGATCAGCATCAGAGCAGATGTGTTCATTGTGGCATCCAGCATGTTTTCCCTCTCACCTTTTCAGACTCCAAGGCCACAGTTTTGAATACATCCTTTCAGTTCCTTTCCAAACGGAATTCACAATTGATGAAATGAGGCCACTGCATCCTGGCAAATAAGTATACTTGAGTGGTGCAGGCCACTTATTATGACGGACTGTGAAATCTGATTGCTCTGAGTTACATTTACATTCACAATGCAAATTACTTCAAAACTATGCATGAAGAATACGAATCACATTCTCACTGGCATCACAGGCAGTCAGCCACTTCAATCCCTCTATGTGGACGAATGAATGCTTGATGCTTTGTTGCTGTTCATTGCAATCCAAATACAATAAATCACAGGGTGAGTGTGGTGATCTCTCTTGTGTGCTGATTCCAAAATAGAAAAGTTCATGTAAATGTAATGTAAACTTCAGTTGAGTAATTTGCTAAATATGATAATTTGCAAGGTTTCTCAGTTGCATATCATTGTAATTGAAAAATCTTTGCAGTCCTGCCATATATGTTTTCCTTCCATCAGATTTTATTTACAGCCCTTCCTCACCAGAACAGCGACCATATAAGTCAGCTGTACATGCAGCTTATTATTACCATATTTATGTTTATCAAGTGGCGACCTCAAGTCATCGCAGTTATAATAAGGGAGGAGTATAAAGAGCGAGAAAATCCATGTAAAACAGAAGTTGCATGGCTGGGTTGCATGGTAGATCTGTTGCAATGCCTGCAGTGTTGAAATACAGCACTACTGACAAACCAGTTGCAGGGAATGGCAACCGACCGCAACAACTGCTATGTTCACTGCCTTTTTTTTCAGGCACTTCGATGCACATTAGATGACTAAATCAATGCTTCCAAATCTTTGACAAGCAAGACAAGGATTTGTTTTGGTTTTCCTTCCATGTGCGCAGTAATGTCGCTGCAGCAAATTTAATATTTAAGCAGTAAAAGCAAACACTGCAGTTATAAACTTGACAGGATGGAGGAAACTCTCCATGCTTGTGCACACAAGTCAGATTTCGGTAATGGCGACCTGGTTAGTAACTTTCTCATATTACAGCTAAACACTGTACTAAAATATGTTTCTGAAAACATTTTAGGCAAGAAATAGGTGATGCAGCAACAGATTAGTGAGTCATTTCTGATCAGCCATTGCTAGTTTGATTGTGTGGTCTGAGTTTCAGGAGTTTCGGTTGTGTCTAAAAGGGAATCCTAGATTTGTTAAATTTTCATGTATGCCTTATTTTTTCTTGATTGTGCACATTGTACAAACTAATTATGTTTTATAATGTGACAACTCTTTTTCCTCTCTGGACAGGTTTAGACTCAGAGTAAGAGAAGGATCATAGTTTGGGTTAAAATGGTCTCTTTTGCAAGATTTTTCATGGATCTGGGGTTCCCTTGTCGACCGCCTGATTACAGTCTTTCTTGTTTACAACTAAACAGATATTAATATCTGTTTCTGAAAATATTTTAAGTGAGAAATAGACAATGTATTAACATTGATCTGTATTTGATCAGCACTGCCTTGTTTAACAGTTTGATTAGAGTTTTGTGAGCAGTATGAATTCAGAGGACTCTTTTTCCCGTTTTTCTACATCAACCTCCAGGGTAAATGTCATGTAAAGTTTATGTCCACATTGATACACTGAATGATACAGTTGTATTGTATGTATTGTATGCAGCGTCCTGGAATAAATTAGAATAATGACAGGTTACAGCGTAAGTACTGAAAGAAAAACAGTGGTGGATAACTAATAACGGTGTTGTTGATGGAGGTGTGAAGGCTGAAGGGCATGAAGAAAGCATCAAGGTGGGAATGTTTGGCAGTCTGACAGAAAGGTTTGACACCCCCGGCTCCTCAGTGTGTCAACAGTAATTACTGGCTCACAGGAACCCCCCTTTTGGCAGTGTGTTTTTATGCTAATGGTTATGATCTAATGAAGGAAGAGACACGGTGCTTCCATCCTCGACAAAAGACTTTTTCCTGGGCGGCTGACCAGGCACACTGCTGCAGGTCCTGTACCACTGGAAACACAGCGACATGTTGGACTTCACACACCGCGTTTGCTCATCCTCTGATCCCATCCTTCTCTAGCATCTCTTATCTCATTTGCTCCACATCCATAAACATGCGAGAGGGACACATGCCACTAGATTATGGGGTTGTGCCGAACATCAGATTCTTTCTGCCAGGGCATGTCATCAGAGGATCAGCCCCTTGGATGACATAATGTCGCTGCTGCTGCTGCCGCATCATGCTCCCAGCAGGCCTCCTCTCTTATTCTGTGCCACACAACACGCCAGCATCCCTCGCTCACATATAATCTGCTGGGGTTTTTTTTTCTGTCTCTCTATTACATGACCCTCATGTATAAGGTTTCACGTTGGTTGAATCTGGCTAATGCCCCCACCTGCTAGGGCAATCCCAGACAAGAGATTAGGGAGGCGTATGGGGGAGCATGTTGCCTATGCCTTATTTTTAGGTTTAAAAAGCTTAACTGTAAGGTAACATAAATTACATGCAAAATCTAAGAAAAGCACTCTTCAAGGGCTTATAAAGGAAGCCACATTGAAATACATTCCTTTTCTTTCAAAAAGAGCTGGCTCACAATCAACATGGAAAATTAACATTCTATGAATGCATCTTGGAGGCCGCTAGCCTCGATTTGCTTCTCTCTTATTAGTCTTTCATACAGTAGCGTACTGTCAGAGCATGAATTTTGTCCTTGGCTGGTCAAATAACAGCTGAGGACCGCATGTACCAAAACCGAAGGACACGAGAATGGTTACAGACTGTGCGTCTGAGAACATCATTCTGAGCGACTTATTCGAGGTGGTGAAGTTCAATGTTGACGCCATTTTGCAAGAAATTTATGCACACTGGAAGTTTGGCTGAACCAAGGCTGAATTTTGAGATGACAGTTTTATCTCATTTATCTCTTACCTTTTCTGACCATTGTCAATCCATAATGGTTGTTCCCATAATAATGTTAATAATAATACAGTATAAGCATTCAAGCACAATACTTTTGTTTTCCATCATATTTGAAAAAAAAAAAAAAAATCTCAGCTGTCTTCCACTGCACAAGGTCATAGCTCATCCATTCGTGGGGATGTCCTTGCTTTGCTTTTGTCCCTTCCTTCCACAAAGGCTTGCTCTCATGGCCGTCATCTACTAACGCCGAACAATGTGACAGTCTAAAAGTAACTTTCATTCTGTCTTGAGAATAGCCCACACATTCGCAATCATATAAAAAATTCCATCAAACCCTGATATGAAAAACATTCTTTCGTGTAACTGCAGAGACTTTTTAAATGCTGTAAAAGATGAGTTGTTGGGGGTCACACCAAGCTGCTTAGAAATAATGAAATTTAGACAGACAGACAGACAGATAGACAAACTAGCGCATATATGGAAGGAAGAGAGTTACATCATTTTATAGCTCGTGTTATCTAAGTAATGTAACATTGTTAAATAAGTGAATGGTAGCGATAGCTCTGACGGCCTCAAACAAAGAGGATCCTGCTCTCAAATGTATCCCTATAAGTATTAGTTGACTTAGGTAATGGATGTATTGTAGTTCTTGATACCATAGGTAAAGATGGTGCCTATTCAGTCCAATAGGTATTGCAAAGAAATCCAGGTTCCAGGTTACTTCCATGGTATGCAGCCCATTAAATACGTGCAATAGTGTTTCTCCTACTGGCCTCGCCTTCAAGTTCCCACTTGGCCCATGACTTTACATTGTGATGACGTCAGAGATTTTTAGAGCTCTTTTCTCAACTTAAAGAAAGTTTAACCAATATTAAACCTCCATGCATCAAAATGATAATACAAAGAGTTGTAATTGACCTTTGATTTTGCAGTTTGAGGTGTCAACAGACAGACGTCTCTTTTATAATGGTGCTTTACAGGCAAAATGCTTTGTGGGCCACAGAGGTGTTTTGTTGCTGCAAAACTGTTAGAGGCCACTGGAAAAAAAAGACTGGTAGTAAAGCTGAGTGATCCATTGTCTTATTATGCATCCATGCCCTATGTTTGGGCATACAGTCCCTCTTAAGGTCTTAGTTACTACAGTCTAACATCACTTTTTTTAAATGAAGTTGATGCATTACAATTAAAGAAATGTCTTACATGGTGAAGACTTAAGTAGTGGATAAGTCAGTCTCAAGGAAACATTAATCGCACTGTCTAATTTAAAGCAGTCAGTTATATAAAGAGAAGTCACTCAAGAACCTCTCATGGTTGCGCTGTTTCCAAATTAAAAAAAAAAGAAAAAGATTTTATTGACTGCTCTGTTTTACACCGACTGATGACTGCTCGCTTCTCTTAGCCAGTGTTTAGGGGACACAAGTCATGAACAACTGTTAGGCTAAAAACAAGGCTCACCTGATATGTTGCAGGCCACTTTTTGGCCTTTAAGTCTGTCTCATCTAGAACTCCTGCATCTGCAGATTAATTCCGAGTTAGGCATGATATGAGATGGACAAATCTCTCATTTTGTTGTCTTCAGCACCACGTTGACTGTAGGAGCCTTCTTCTTCTTTGGTTTTTCTGGGGGACTACAAACCAACATTAAAAGTGTGTAACATCATGACTTCATGAAGAAGTTATATTCTAGACATTAAACCTGTTACATTCAACTTTTTAAATAAAGTCCTTTTGTCCCCTGTCTCCAACAGAGCTATGATGGTTCACTCCCTTCCCATGTGCAGCACTTGCATGCAGTGGTTAGCACTTATTCCTCACAGCAAGCAGGTCATATGTTTGAATCCAGGTGTGAGTTTCCTCCACCATGGCGTTTGAACACCACACTAAGGTGCTGGCTCAGAACCGGGATTGGTCCCTGTGTGCCAGACAGTGGCCACTGCTCCTCATAATAGGATGGGTTAAATGCAGAGACTGTAATTATACAGTGGTTGTATATGTCACAATAAGATGACCTTAACCTTTATATCTACCACCCTGTTCTTGAATCTTTTTCTTTCTCCGCTGATCTTTCTACAATGCTACTGTGCTAGTGTACGTGTGATGTAGTATTGTATATGTTGTAAAATGAGATTTGATTTGTAAATCAGAGCATATGAGCGGAGCAGAGCAGGAGCAAGCGGGGAGTGCGAGCAGGGGAGGGTTTGGAGGGAGTGTGGGACAGTGTTTTTTAAAAGGACGGAGCGTCGCCTTTTCTCCTGCTCTGTCCTGCTACAATTTCACTCAGGTACCGCTCACACCACAAGTCTGACATATGCCCAAGTTTCCATTGCACAATATTTTGAACTGTCCCATTGATGAACTGTCCAGGGCTGTCTCTCCCTCGTCACCTGCTTGGTGTGTGCCAGTGCTCAGTTTGCTGTGTGCTGTGGTCTAAAATGTCCTCACTGATGTAAACTGAGTGAAACTGATGACTATTGTGTACCATTTTGTCATTATAGAGACTGAGTTGAAAAAAGGTGAGGGTTTCCCCTCAGAAGACAATATGTTTTAAAGAAACAAACTATTATTAACCATAATAATAGTGAAGAAATAAATAGATACATATGGATAGCAACCTTTTCCTCAAATACTGCTGGTTCTGTGGTGTGAAGCCTGCAGTGCGCCATAGAAGCTTGAATTGATGCGTGTATATTGAAGCCTTTAGTGCGTTTTAGCTGACAGGCTATGGTTTAACCTAAAGCTGAATTACAATGCAGATTTTTCTTTTTTGGAGTGAGCGATTTGAGCGGCGCAGGATGAAATCTGAGTTGAGCAGAGTATAAGCGGCGTGGCCTGGTGCAGCTTTGAGCGGGAAAATCTCACTGTTCCACTCGGCTCACATGCTCTGGTGTACACTGATGTGTAGTACAGGGGTTTTGACTTTTGCTGTTATGCTGTGAAAATATTTTTTGGAATATCAGACTCTTGGCTATTAAATCTTGTAAAAGTCCCACTTCCTAGTAACTGATTTTTTTTATTAAACATAGATGTGATGCCAACTTGTCATGTAGATGCCACGCTGACATCTTACAGAATTGACAAATGTAAAATCTATTTATTTCACTTATTTTTTAAAGTTGCTAAGAGTTTAAACCGTAATTCATAGTTTTTCATTGAGGGAGTTTCCTACAGAGTTTACATGTTATGACTGAGACACATCTGATAGGAATAATATTTAATACATTTATCAAAAATTAGAAAGCTTACAAGTGCTCAAGCAGCATTGCTGCCCATTTTGAATCTCGGAAGTGAGACAGGGGTCCTTCAGATATCCCTTTTTATGCCTGATTAAATCAGGTTTTTGTAAAAAAAATTGAGGAGCTGATGGAAATCTGGGACACAATATGGACATGCATTTCAGAAACATTGTTTGGGTTTAGTAGGACCTTGTCCCAATTCTCAAGAATGGGTGATGCAATATATATATGATAGTTAAAGGATATTGAGTGTTAACTTATTTGCATGCCTGTGTGTGATATCAGCTTTAGACAATGTAGGCACTGAAATGATCTCCACTCACACCCACATCCACACGTCTATTTACACAGAATGTGTACCTATAATAGAGACGCATAAAGCATCTATTCAAGATTCAGTGTGAGCAGGATGTTCAATTATCCTCTGTCTGTCTGATTAATGTTGTTTTGCAGAGGGAAAGTGGCATGAATGGTGGTGCTGCGTTCCAGTGAGATTTACAGCTGCCTGGGTGAGTTAATTTGACTTTTTACCAAAAGACAGATCAAACACAGATTGCCAAATCAAACACACCTTCATGCTCGTCTGATACAGATATGTGCTGGAATTATGATGAACTTTACCACCCCGTACGGATCAAATCTGTTGCATGTAAACACTTGGTGCTCGTGTTAGATTTTATTCTGTAGCTGGTAGATTTTTTGCTTCTGAAAACAAAATGTTGTTCATAATGGTATTCACTAATGATGAAGACATCGTTAGCAATAAACAAGTAAACAAGCTAGGCTGGCAGCTTTAGATGTCTCATTAAATTAAAAAAGACAGCCAGTTAAAGGTACAGATATGCTACAGATGCTCATTATCTCACAACAGCTACTTGACATGCTGTGTTTTAAAGACTCACAAGCCACCAGAGACGCAGAGGTGACTTTGGTGTCAATCCTCTCATCATGTGTTGTGCGAGGGGACCAAAGGGCCCAGCTCTCAGAAAGCCGAAGTAGTTTTTAATAGACACAACTTCAAAAAGATTTTGAAATGCATGAGGGACTATTATGCCTGTCACATTCTTCTTTTTATCTCAATATTACGTCAGCCTGTGACTTCCTGTAAAGGGTCAAAGGGTTGGAGAACATATCATACTGTTGACCTGAGACATGACAGAGAAGGCTGGGGTCAGTTCCTTTGTATAACCCTGTATGGATGTGGCACATATGATTCTACTGAGGCTGGTTGATACATGTTGTTGTTTCTGTGCCCTGCAGCATGATGCTAACACACAGCGGCATGGGAAGTTCAGATGGCTGCTGGGCCTGACACGTCATTGCATGGATGAGGTCATTTGAGGGCTTCTGTCAGTGGACTGTCATGGCGGATTGGTCCTGACCACGTTCCAGCATTCATAAATCCTACTATCATTACAGCTGGTGCAAACACTGATCAGAGCCGGGCCATGGCACGACTTGTAAAGTGTACGACAAGAGCTACAACATGTGGTATGAATGACATTGTGTGGATAGGATGGCTATGAAAACCACACATTTTAGTGTCCCTGGATTTTCTTTGTGACAAAAACTACATTGTGCATAGTTCTGTAAAGAGGTGCCAAAGCAAGAAAAAAAAACTGTTTTGAGGAATCGGTTTGAAAAGTAGAAAAATGTGGCATACCAGCAAAGCGGTCAATGTCTGCTGAGCCTCATATTTTATTCAAATATCATTGCTGACACATGTTTTCTGGCCTTGGGGAGCTTAAGAAAAAAATCTCACCACAGATAATATCACAAAATGTTTTCAAGCTTTCAGTTATATCAGGTGATCGTCATCCATTTTCCCAGTTCAACAATGTACTCTGTACAAGGACAAATGCTAAAAAAAAAACCCTGCAAACTTAAATATGTACAGTTGCATGGTAAGTGAACAAACTTTATCTGCTCACAGACTCCTGTCTTGACCACAAGCGTGCAGTTTTCACTTGCACGTCTCGCGATAAAAACACTTTCTAACGTTTTATATCAGTGCAGCCGACTGCACCAGCTCTATGCATCTTACGTCCCAGCTGTGTTTGATGGGCGTAAACGTGATTTGAAGTGTTTATTTAAACGTATGGAAACTTGTGGCTGGTGCCCAGCAAAAAGCCACTGAAAACATATTTTATCATCGTTTTGTAACCGAGGTGGAGCAGAGCCACAGCCTGAGATCAGCTCACTCTGCTCTAGTTTAATCCTACAGACTCTCTCACTCTTTTCCCCTCCTCGCTCCTCTCACACACGTCTGTGCATTATGCATTGTGTTGATGGAAAAACAGATCAGGAATATTCACACATATAGAGTAAAAACTGCAGACTGCACAGAAAGTTTGGCTGCTCATTTGCTGCTGACACTTTGAATGAGTGTGAATGAGGCTGTCACATGAGCGTGATGCTGACGTGATGTTTGCAGTCTAGACAAGGGGTTAAGGTACCTTTCACATGTGAATTAATACCTGTACCTGTAATTCAGTACCAGTACCCAACAGGACCTTTTTTTAGTACTTTCTCACTCTGTAATAAGATACAATAAAACACAACCTCCGCCCTGGCACAGTCACCAAGGCAACGCTTCCATGCAGGGTTCAACTTCTTCAGCAGTAGCTGCAGGCATGCTGGGCTGCAGGCGCTGTGTCAGCTGTGGCTGCTGTGGAGGACTTGGTTTTCAGGCTATGAAACACACGACACTTCTCAGCTATATCTTGTGTTTGACCAGATGTTTCCTTAGACGTGTTGCACTCGAAATTCACGTCACAAATACTGCAATGAGTGTTGTCTGCATCAAGTTTGGAAAAGCATAATCCAGCTCACTGTGAACTGAACAAGCTGCAGGGGCGACACAGCCTTGCCCTCTCTCTTTATTTCTATTCTCTAAGTTACTCTCTCATCCGCATATTGATTTAACATGAACCAGTACTCTGTAGATCCAACACAATTCAGTTGATACTCTTAAAAGTACAGCTTGGTACTCAGCGCTGATGTTGTATGATTGGATGCTCCAGAGCAGTTATTAAATAAATGCTTTGCCTTTAATCACTTCACACTAGTAAGTTCTTTAATGTTGGATATGAATAATTCCCTCGGGTTGAAAATGTTGCATCTAATCTCACTCCTCGGTGGAGAGTGGGAACTCACCATGATGAAAATGTCACTTCAACAATACAAACCCTCTAACACAGACTTCTACAGTGTGCAAAGTGAGGGTTATGTGACTGACAAGGGTAGCCAAGCTAATACTATTGCTAGCATGCAAGCTTTGAGGGACATGCATAAAATAATTTATTCAATTATTTTATGCAATTATTTTTTATTTTATAATTATTTTGTGCATAAACTAATTTATTAAATTATTTTATGCAGATTAGCAGTTTTCTGAATTTAATCATGACGGGCACACGCGGGCGCCTGAGCTCTATATGGGGGAATATCTGGATGGTGTCCCATACATTACTAATGAAGACTAATTGTGCCCAGGGGTTTCATGACCTTATTCTGTAGCTAGTGAGCATATAGATATGGTATATGGTACAAATAGGTGAGCAGTTTCCACATGCTGTAGTACTGCTTGGGAAAACATGTAACAAATGTTACAATAACGCAGAACAACCTTGAGCATCCAAACATGTTTTTTCATCATCGTTTAAGCCACAGAGAAATGCCGTTCCATGTCCTACATCTTTTCCCAATTAATTTCAAGTCTTTTCTTCAGTTGGATTTGTGACAGAATCACCTAACATCAGGCTAACCCGCTCTGACTGCAGTAAAGACACACGTTTTGACTTTTGAAAAACCTCAACTAACCTCCAGTCGAATCTCCGAGGCACAGACTAACTCAAAAACAGCAAGTCTATCATCAGAGACAGCGAGGTTCACCGGAGCTGCAGAGTGATGTGGGCAGAGTATTTGAGGATGCAGACCACTCACTCTGTCCCCAGCAGCCAAAACAGAGCAAGAGTGCAGTCATAGGTCAGTCAGTTCCTTCCAAGGAGGCAATCGTGGCCTTAAATGCCTGTTATCTTACCAGGAACATCAGGGTACAGGTCCTAATCTGCTGGCCATCTTTTTTTTTTAACTCTGCTCTCTTTTTCCTTTGTGGTTTTATCTTTTGATGCTGAGTGTTTAAAAAGATAGAAAGTACAGACAGGTTTGATACCAGAGGTGCCAACTTTTAGATGTTCTGTAGCTCAGACCAGCACTGCACCGGTTTTAATTGATCCAGATTTGTTACGTTTGGGGACATTTCCAAGATTGACAGCTGTCTACTCTAAAACTAGGCACGACAAGTTGCTTAAATTTTCATTTCCTAGCGCCAAACAACTGAAGAGCACTAAATCCAAATGCATGGATTCAGAACATCTTATATCCGGAATTTCCTTCAGTCTGTAATCTCACTGCTGGTGCAAAAGTTACGTTGTAACTACATTCCTGCAACTTGTATTAGTAGGGAGTAATTTCAACTTATTTGCAGTAATTTAAAAGATGAAAAAGCAGAAATCACCACATTAAAGAAGCTGAAACCATGAAATGTTTTGGATTTTGCACATAAAATGATTTAAACAAGTAATAAACAAGTAACAAAAATAGTGCTGATTAATTTTGCTGATAACTGACTAAACTAATTGGAAAATCAACTAATACTGTTTTATGTCTGGTTAGATTTTTTTTTTATCATGCATCATATTTTAAAAGTCCTCCATATGTAAAATCTTGGTTTGTACTAACTATTAACTATAGCAGTCATGTTAGTACTGGAATAAAAGTACTGCTGTATTTTGAAACCTGAATGCCAAGACACTGGTATTCGATGGCCTAAGCTGAGAATGTGCTGGGCCACCAGAAGGCCCAGTGGGTATGAACTGTACATTAAAATGTTTCTCATTTTTACACAGCTTTTTATAATCAAATGCACTTCCATCATGTATCATGTAAGCCCCCTCCCCCTCATCCTCAGCTTGCTTACTCAAGACAACTGCCCCAGGGTAAGAGATGAACAGCATGAGTCCAGGATAACAAGGTGCTCCCCTCATTAAAGACAAATTCCCCCCACCTCCTGTATGTCGAGAAAGATTCCCCTCCCCCCTCTCTACCCTCCAGAGGGTCAGGGTCTCTGATGGAGAGCATGAAAGCTGCGACTAGATGATATTTCACTGACTGTGTGTTTCTTCTTCTGGGTAAAGCCTGCGAGCCTTGATTTTTTTTTTTTTTTTTTAAATCTTGCTGTCGCATCTTGTAATGGGACCTCCCCGCTCCCCCTCCCCCTGCTACAAAATGTTTTTATCCCTCCTCAAACACATTTGTTTGAGGAGGGATAAAAACATGATGCACAGCTATATCCTGAGAGGTTGTGCGGCATGTCAAACAACCTCAAGGAGTAAACACGCCGCGTCTGTGGGGAGAATTGGAGCAGCAGTTACTGTGCATAAATATGCAGACTGGTCCATAGATAGCTTCACTGGGTGTTAATGAGCGCTGTTATTCATGTACAGAATTACAGCGGCTAGGTCTGGCTTCTTAATTGCAAAGGAAACAGCACACTTGACTGCACAGTCATTTGTGAGGGGAACAAAACAACGCTGCGGAAAAACTGCCTGTATCGTGGTTTGATGAGTTATGTTTAACAATGAGGAGCTCTTCTAAGAAGAGCGATCACTCAAACTAGAATCAGGAATTCATCTGAATTATACTGCTATCAATCTTAAAACATTTCTGGATATAACAGGAGAGATGCACACAGAGCCTGATTTCACATTATGAGAAGCAGAGAGCAGAGCTGGGCGATATGGCTTAGAAATAATATCTTGACTTTTTAGGCTATGCAGCTATATACAAGATATATCCTCATATACACATGTTCTCTAAATAATATACCCTAAATAGCGTAAACATATGATGATCTTAAAGAATATGATGGATTAGATTAAACCACCCATCAGTAGAGCTGACAAAGACAAGACAAATAATAGAACAGCTCCAGCAGTCTTACAAGTTCAGAAAATTACATCACTTTACTGTAATGCAGCCTTTAAAACCAGGAAAAGACAAAACTTGTGCCATATCACAATATCACAATATATCACGATATATCACGATATATCACGATATATCACGATATAACAATATCCAAAATTCTATCTAGTCACATACCACAATATGAATATAATACTGATATATTGCAGCACTAGTAGATAGTAGTCAGAAAAGACTGAAAATATCGATAAAGTCAGATGATCCTCCTGTGGGTACAGTGCATGTGCATGAGACTTGGAAATGAACATAATTAACGTGCCCATAATGCCATATTAGGCAATGTTTCCTGCCCTATATGTCAGGAAGAGTTCATTCATGAAAATGGCATCAAAGAGTTAAAAGGAGAACTTTATGAGTTCTGAGTTTGAACTCCTGCTTTCAGAGATTTGTAAAGTAAAGTCTGTCATTTTAACAGTATCAGCAGTGGAATTAAAGGACCTGCTGAAACAAGAAAAGAAACAGAAAAGAACAGAAAACCACTGAACATGACTCCGACAGGTCCGGACCATTCATAGACTGTGTTTGTGTCTGAGATAAAACTCAAAATATGAGGAAATTCTCCTAAATCACTCGTATATACCACTGAAGAACAAATCTGTTTGTATGAGTGCTTCTTGCATGAGACCCATTGTTTTAGTTTTACAGTGCACAAATTTTCTGCACACTTTCTTTCCCTTCGCTCATATCAAACCCATTTTCAGCAGCAGGTTTTCAGTGAAAACACTCTAAAAAGCCAAATGTATAGTACGCTAGCTGCCCACCAGACACCATACAGACAAAGTCAGCGTCTAGCTGGTGAAGAAAGTCAACCATCCAGCAGCTGAGGACCCAGAATGCTGCACAGGAGTTAAGAGGTTAAATGGAGAGTGAATATTGGACTTTCATCAAGCTGACAGAAACAGGACTCCAACTGAATGCTAATTCTGCTAATTGTATAAGTAGCCTGTTTGATTGACATCTTTGCACCTGCTGCTCTGCTTTTTAAGGAAATTAAATGCAAGTTCTGTCAGTTTGTTTTGGCTTTTTCTGTCCCCTACAGTTCACACACCAATTAATACACCTTTATTTTCTTTTAGGGTTCTCTTTAAAATGTGTACGCTATACAGATATTCACAGATAATGTGCCCTTAACAGGTACAAGAAACTTCTGAACCTTTGCAAACATATTTGAAGCCTGATGCTGTGCTCAACAGAAAACATAAAGCAATGAGCTTAATTTAGGGACCATCTCAAAAGTTAATACTGATGGGACACAGAAGTGTTTCAAATTTTTGTGAATAGCTTCCTCATTTTATCAATAGACATTTCAAATGAAATTTATTTCAATCTGGACCTACTTCCTTTACACACAGTCTCCTGTTTATGTTTATGTTAACCCTGTGGGCTATTACAACCTGTTTTTTGTCATTAATTTTCTATTGGCCATCCATTTTGGCCTTCTTTCATTATATACTCAGCTTCCAGTTTTTAAAGAAAATCATGCAAGATGATCAAATGCAAATTCTGTGTTTTTCCACTAACATCCAGCTATTTATCCACTTTTATTTTCCAGCAGCTACAAAGCTGTTATTTAGACTGTGTATAGGATTACTTTTCTTGCTTTTTGTTTTTTGAAGATGGGGTTCAAATACATTTAGTACATCAATTCAGGTCTATGGTTAAAATATCACATCGACAGCAGAGAACAATTTAATGCAAATAATGGACTATTTCTAACCATGTCTGTATAAGTCACACCAACCTGCAGTATAATCCAACTACAGATATGATTACAGATATCACTGCCACATAAACAGATACAAGTTTGTGTTCTGATTAAGCTACATAATACCAGCTTACCCGCCGTTTTATCTGTGAAATTATTTACTCAGCTTTTTGTGTCTTTGTGAATGAATCATACAATGACTGAGTGTGAATTCACAGTGAGAGGTGTGAGTGTGTGTGCTGGCTCTGTCTCAGAGACAGCGTGACTCCTGCAGCCCAGCATGGCACCCTAATGTTGCCATCACTATGTCTGAACTTGTATGCTGCTCAAAATGCACTCTCTTTAATAAAAAATGAACTATTACAATATTATGAATGAATTTTTAAACTAGCGGCTCTTTCTTTTCATTATTGCATTAATTTCTGTAGTACACCATGTTATTGAATGCGCTTACATTATAGATTTGATGAGCGATTTCTGGCTGAAAGTCCACATTCTAGCAATCTAAAGGGTTTTTTTTTCATCTATAACATGCAGATTTGTTAACTCATGTAAACCGAATCTCAGTTTTTATCACAAATCCAGCTCATGACCTCTAGTGGTGGGAGTAATTGTGAGGGAGCTGTAAAAAGCGTAAAGTCATGTGAAATCAGAAGTCAAAGTAGACTTATTTAAGTTCTACTTTATGTAATGCAACACAACAAAATGTAACAAAATGTAACGTAACACAATATATCATAACACAACTTAATGTGACCTAATCATAGGCGCAGATTTGAGTTGAACATTCCTAATGCTAGGATGTGATGAGGTGTGATGAGGTGAGGGATAGGGATTGAAATTTTCCCCAAAATGGCATATTTTGTCATTTTGTCTGATATTTCAAATGTCACAGCAAACCTCAGTCAGATGGTAACACATAACTAACATATAACAGCAACAACACACACTACCCCACATGAAAATTTAATTTGTAGAATAATATAACAACATGCCACAACTTAATTTTGCTTTCCTGTCAAATGCAAATAATATTTTATTAGTCTAATGCTATTTTATAACTGCATTTTCCCCTGCTTTGCCTCAAGATGTGGGGGTCACTGCATCCCCAAACTCACCTTCAAGGGAGCATAAAACCCAATGCTCCCCAATTACTGCACCTAAACTCATACTGCAAAAACTGTAGTTAAAATGAACCAAACTGTGAAGAATCTTAATCTTTCAGTGTTTTATTCAGTCTTCATTGCTGAGTTGGAAAGAAAACACTGCATGTCTGACATAATTGAATCACCATGACAGAAAATATATAATTGTATTCAATCTATCACAAAAAGTAAAATAAAAAAAACCCTCCTGGTCCTATTGTGGTCATCAGTGGTATGCAATTATTCCCAGCTGCTCATTCAAACACATTTCCCTTTATTCACTCTAATATTTTTAGAAAGACAATTTCCGCCCTGTACAAGGGCATCACATATATTATGCAAGATGCTGTGGAATAGTACATTGCCTTTCACCTTTTGTCTTTGCAGCCAATTTGATAATCCTTTCATTTCATTCTATTTCCAAGGAATCAGATTCTTCTCTTTTTGTTCATTTGGGATGGAAGTGTCTTATGGAAAAATATAAAATGTTTTTCACAAGCAGAACATTCCCTTCAGTAGACCTGCAGGGTCCTGAGTGGGCTCCTCACACATGCAAGGTCGACTACAGACCAGTGATCCTTTATGACTCAGGCTGGTCAAACTGAAATACAGTGTGTAGTTTAGTGTAGTGTAACAGTGGAGACACACTATTCACCCTAAATACACATCTGTGCCACAAGGTCAGTATGTGAATGTGTAAATCTGCACATCATATGGTATATTAATAATTTAAGTACCAGTTTTATGGCTACTTTAACAGTGACATGTCATAATATTTCCTTATGCTTCAAGAACAAGTCAGTAGGATTTGTCTAAATTATTGAGTGTCATTCCTAGGACATCAAATACCGACATTATTGGTTGGTAAAATGTCCCGTACATGGCAAAATAATGAGAAAATAAAAAGATACAGACAGCAGAGCCTCTGCCACATACAGATAATGCAGTCAGGGAGAATTTTAAATACGTTGCCGCTGAATGCAATAAGTTGTCAATCAATATAATATTAGCCTGAAAGAGAAGCACCTGGAAAGACCAGTTTTGCCCAAATTTATGCAGGGCACCTCCTCCCTGCTACTCCTTTTTGAAAAATCTTGAAAAAACTTTTTTTTTTTCTTTTAAATGGCCAGAGGCTTTATATTTTCGGGTCATTTGTCTGTCTTGTCCAGAAAGCAATATGTCAAGACCACCTTGGGGGAATTTCTTCAAACCTGACACAAATATCCACTTGGATTCAAGAATGAACTGATTGGATTATGTTGGTCACAGGTGAAAACCATGATTTTGGCCATAGGTCAAGAATTCATCCACCGATTATGACAAAAATTTACACAAATATCTAACGGGACAAAATGATGAGCTGATGACATTTTATATCCAAAAGGTCAAAGGTCAACCTCACTGTGACATCATAATGTTCAGCTCTACATCAGTCCTCTGTGACAATAATGTGCACATTTACAACTGTATGCTCAAAGACCTCTGGTGGTTGTAGTGATTCACAATTTGATGTCCTATACAACCTGTAGACCCTATACTGACTGCTGACTCCTCACCCCTCTTAACTGTCAAGTAGTCAGTCATCAACAACTGCTAGGGCTTACCTGTTCGCAGTATTTGGGCACTGGCTTGTCCTATGTAACTACTTAAATGTAATCAAATTCCAAAATAAATGTAATTATAATCAATAGTTGCTGACAAGGGTTATATCTAAACACTATTTTTGAATTGCTTGGCAAGGATCTGCACTTCACTGAGTGCACTCTTCTAGTTCTTATTATACTTGATTATGTTCAATGATAGAATGTTTTCACTAATCTGTGCAAATCTACATTTTTAAAAAACTGGTTGGTCTAAATTCTTGTTCTGAATAAAAAGTCTCCTTAAAGTCATCTCATCAGAGATTAAAATGTCAATACCATTTAGCTGTATTAAGCTAATAAAATAAGCCTTGAATACAATATGGGCCCAGATGGATTTTGTACTTGTTCTATTACACTCATAGTTAGTCAGACAAAGTTGTCTGTTGCCAACTGTTACACATGATTTTGGATCAGTGTGATCAGTAAAGGTGGTGAGTCATCAGGATTCATACTGGATACCAGCCAAAGAATACAAAGAGCCATTTAACAGCTTGATTTCCACTTCCTTCGTCTCTGAAATGATGCTTTATATTAAAATGTCCAGTATTCACCGCACACAAGACAGGATGGACTGTGACAGCAGCACAAGGGGGATCAAAGATGCTCTGAAGGCAAACACTGTCCCTGTTTCTCACACTCACAATGACACATACAGCTTTGTGTGTAACACTGATATAGGAAGTCAAAGATATCTAAGCGTGTACATGCCCACAGGGGAACAGCTGACTGCTTTGTCCTGATTCTGTGACAGGAGCTGCAGTCTGTGTGGCAGATGTGCCAGCCTGACAGTAAGGAATATGAATAGAGACACAAGAAGTTTTACGAAAGGGAAGTTGTGACAGTTATTTATATTTTTGTGTCTGTGCTTAAAGGTTGAATTGCATTTCATGGTTTTGGGCTTAAAATGGGATGAATCAGAATAGCACTATATCTCTCCTGACAGACGTACCCGGATCTGACGGGGCAGGGCATAACACACACGCACACACACACACACACACACACACACACACACACACACACACACACACACACACACATAGCTCTCTGCTGCTAAGGTGATGCGACACTTGGAAACATTTCAAACCAAAGTCTTCACTCTGTCACTCTGCTTAATACATGAAAAAATAATGTGTAGAAATCTCAAAAGTAAACAGTCTGTTTTTTGGCTATGCTAAATATAAACAGCTCAGCCTGTAATATTAAAACAATCTGTCATAGTGTCATTATGGAAAGTAGTGGTAAATGAATTGGATTTTTCACACATTTTCAAATGTATTTGAGGCTATGTTAGTGTCACTGCATACCTTTCTATTTATGTAATAAATAGAATAATAGTAACCTCCTATGTTATCATGTCTGTCCAGGTCAAATTGATCACTATAAGCTGATGATTATTATACTTGATTATTATTTTGTTTCATGCAATTACCATCTAATTGACATCTGTACATTCATTACATGAATATAAAGTATTAAAATGGGAGCATTTGTGGCCGGGTTTCAACCACAGATGCTTTTCAGGTGAGCATTTATTTTCTGCGTCCATCAGTAGCCTGAAGAAAACCAAACCTTGCCGCTGCGTGTCATTGGCTCTTTTTTTGCAGTCTGTCACAAGCTTTGAGTAGACAGCGTTTTTCACTGAGAGAAAATGGCTTTCTTTTACAGTCACAATTTCAGTGTGCTCCCATCGCCAGCCTCAAGTAGTCAGCTGGCAGCAGATGGCTTACTGTGAGGCAAAGTTTAACAGCAGTGAAGTCAAAACAAGAAGAAAAAGAGGAATTTTTCCATATATGTTTTCATGCATGAAAAGAACCAAAACGGACACTGTGAGATGCAGCATTTGTATAGGAATGATTCTGTCCCAAGCTTTTTAAACCACTATTCTCTGAATTATATCCTGTTACATGAAGAACCCTCAGATGGGTTGGGGACTGGGGAGTTTGTGGCAGGGGCAGGACCGTTCTGTGTGGAGTTAACATGTTCTCCTCATGTCTGCATGGGCTCTGTCCGGGCACTTCCTCCCACAGTTCAAAGACATGCAGCATAATAGGCTAATCGATAACTCTTAAGTTGCCCGTAGGTGTGAATGTGAGCATGAGTGGTTGTTTGTCTCTGTGTGTAAGTCCTGTGATGAACTGGCGTGTACCCGGCCTCTCACCCAATGTCTGCTGGGATAGGCTCCTCCCACCCCCCGTGACCTGTCAGGATAAAGGGGTACGGAGAATGGATGGATGGCTAGATTTAAACAATAAGAGAGCCATCATAATGTTTATTACATCAATGAAAAAGTTATGACAATACAGAAAAAGGCTGGTGACATACTATATTGTCCAACGACAAGACCAAAACTGAATCCTTCTGAAAAAGAATAAGAAATTATGCAAAAATATAATTTAAAAAAATGTGTATAATGACATAAACAATTAAAACCACAAAAACTATGTGACAAAATAAGAGTGTTAAAACAATATTCTATAATAGTGGGTTGGAATTTAAATGCACAATATGCAAATTCTGCACAAGGGGACTCTCACATTAAAACAATAACAAAAGTTTGATGATACTGTGAAGTAGCGTGGGATCATGGGAGTTGTTTTCTTCCTAGTTAAACAAACACCACTGCAAATGAGAATCTGTCTGACTAAAGCAGAAATCATGTTCATGGATGAAGTAAAGTACTAAAATTTTATTCATGATATGTTTAGTCACATTCACAGGCTTCCTTCCTCATTCTCTGACATATCTCATATTTTCCCAGAAGTCAAAGCAACTAGCAGCTAGTCGGAAACTTACTGTTACCTTGAATAAATTACATATTTTTCTGTTTCACCATTGGAGACATTTGGAAAAATGTAAGTACACAACTCAACAAAATATGTAACACAAGTCTCTTGTTTTTAGACATTCTAATACAAATGTTATATACTACAGCTTTAAATGCATTGTTTCATTATATTTTACTTTGTGTTTTATTTATTTAAATATTGGGGCTCCATGCATATGTACTGTGCTGAAGATGTAAATATTTAAGACTATCATAAATACAAATTTTCATTTTTAAAGTGATTTGCAAAAACAGCTGACAGCACTGTCAGGAGTAAATAGTGCATTTGAGCATTTCTGGACTATTTTCGAGTGCAGTTTTTGTGTTGTAGTTGTGTTTACAGCAGCAGGACGGTGTGCAGTGTATGTGAGAATAAACAACACTGAGTTATATACACCAAATTTGATATATTCTACTTGGATGTTAGGGCTCACTCGGAATGTAGCATTATCCGATTATGACTTGTGGGATATATCCAGTTTCTTTGGGTTTTTAAAACGTTCTTTGGACATGTGTGCAGAATATTCCCCTCATTTGGGGTTTTTACCGCAATTTGCAACACATGGCTTTTCGCCTGTTTACAGTCAGCTCTGTGTGTCGTAAACAAACATACTGCCCAACAGTTTGCAAGGCTGTGGCAGAGATGCAGCACAGAAGAAAAGTAGACATTTCTGGTCTGAAAGAGAAACAAAGTTATTATAAGACATTATAAAAGAATAGGATATTATATATTGTGTTGTATATTATATTCCTCCACGGGGTGTAGCCGCAGGATGTCCGTCATTACATTCATTAGCGTATGCACGGCTGCATGTAAATGGGAATATTAGTGGAATATTCATTTTCATTTGCCATGCCAAACAGCAAAAAGGGGGAAAAATGAATATGTTGTGCATGTAGTCAGTGTGTGTTCAGGGTAATGAAGGGACATGTCACCCAGTGCAACGGTGTGGCTCATTGATGCAGTTTTAATAGATTTTGCAACAGCAATAGAGCTCCAAGACACAGACGAATAAGCTATATTAGGCTTTGGATACAACTACTGCACTTGTTAGCAGGATTCACTTGTTCCTAATTTTGCACTTTACGTGTGATTTATTGACAGTCAAATAATGTATAGAATGCCACCAGACTTAAGGCCTTTTCACACCTGATACTTTTTTCATGCATTTAATTCTCACATTGATTTTTTTTTTTTTAAAAAAAAGCCTTTGTGTATCCAGTGCAACTGAATGGAGTTGTGATGAGTGCTATTGTGGCTTTTACTTTTTTTTTTTCAAACCAAGGTCAGTTTTTCTGAAGTTTTGCTTCTGACATGAACATATCTGACCATTCAAACTCAGTGCTGTTGACAACATCACATCCAAAACATCTGGATGGCCGATCGCTTGAACTCTGTTTTATGTGATTAAAAAAAACAACAGAGACAAACATTTTAAAGACAATGTGTAGAGATTAATGGTAAATGAACTTCAGTAAGATGATGACGTGTACATCCAGCTTATAGAAAATGTCCAATTTAAACTTCCAACTAGCACCACCCTTTGTGTGGAAGTAATAAACAAAATATGCACCGCGCACAGCTGGAACTGTTTACAAATCACATACTACCTTTTACCTATGGCTAGCTGCTGTTCCTGGTCAATCGTCTCTCTGAAATCAGTCTTCTGCATCTTCGAACTCGGTGCCATCCTGACATACAAAGTGATACTCAACAAGTTCTCATCTGTCTCTAATATTGACTGTACCCACTATACTATTTATAATATAGTTCATCACAGTAGCAGAACATAATTCATAGTAGAATTTGGCATCTAGGCTCCAACCTCATCACTCCTCGCATATTATGTCTACATAAGGTGGATGCTGGGGTGCTGAATGAACAGGCAGTGATGCTGTTGCAAGGCAGCAGAAGCACTGACAGGCAGAGGGAGAGATGGGAGGTTTTAGCCGTCTAAATAGACTGCCAGATTGGAAGGGTGTGTTTGGTATCTACTACAGAGTGTGAGGCCTGTCATGTGTGATTGTGGCGCAGCTTGAGTTGACTGCCTGAACTAGCCCACAGGCACAGCTACATTTATTTGAACCCAAACCAGGATCTATTTCTAAACCTAACAAAGTAGTTTTATTGCTTGAATCTAACAAATAGTTTTTTTGCCTAAAGCTGACAGAAATGCTAGCATTTACAACACAAACCATGAGTTATGTCACGGTAAGACTGACACTGTTGGTCTTCCCCACAGATAGCTAGCAAGGTGTTTAGGCATGAGGGTGAATTCCAGTTTCACTTCATGTTGACGAACCTACATATTTTTTGCCGTGTTCCACTTTAGTTTTAGAAGCTTAATAATTTATTTGCAAAATCACGCTTAATTTGAACAGTCAGGCTGGTCAAAATTGCACAATTCCATACTATTTATTTGTCTCGATTGTAGCATGTAAAGGCCTTTCATCTTTAAAAATTGTGCACATAGGTATGTGTGTGTGCAAACATGGATGTAATTCATTCACACTGTATGTGTATGTAGCTGTGAATTTTGTAGTAATAGAAGGTGTTCTCAACTCCTCTCCAGTCCCATTGGCTCTGAATTCCCAGCTCATGCAGAGGCAGCTCAATGATTAAAGACCGAGCTTGCCGTTTACTCTTCCAAGATCTCTGCATTTCACCTGCCACAGGCCAAGGCTATCACCCCTAATACACTTCCCTCTCTCCAGATGATAATCTGACTTCCTGCCTTTTTGTCAATGTCACTTTAATGGCTCCCATCCCATTCATCAGACTCCCTTCCTCCCACGTAGGACTCCTCTGAGCACCTACAGCTTCTCCCCGCCCGCCTTCGCTCGCAACTGGCGTCTCCTGAAAAAGTCCCCGCCGTGTTTATTCATGTTCGGCAGGAGGAAAGTGCTCTTCAAGTACTTCTTTCATATTTCAGGGGTAAGTGCTCTTTTTCAAGACGCACTTGATAACAACATCTCCACAGCGCTGGATTTATCTGTTAAGGGCAGGGAGTCGAGGACGGCTGAGCTCGTTGACCTATAGATGCTGGTTCTCATTCAACCAACAAAAGCACTGACGAGGCAAATAATGAAAGAACATAACTGTCTCAATTATGCAAGAACAACATTATTTGTTAATTACATTGTGATCAATTAAAGAGTAGGATATCTCTGTGTCTCTGTTGGCTTATTCCATTTTGTGTGACTCTTAATTCCATCAGAGGACATCGATCAATAAATTGGATTAGACACAAGGTGAATTCACATGTTTCATGAGAGCTCTGCTTCTAATTAGGCAGTTAATTGAGCTTTCTCTCATTGAATTATAGGACCTGACAGGGCTTCCATTTAATTAACCCAGCCTCGCTGTTAATATAGTAATGCGGTTCAATAGTGGTGAAACACTGGTGAACATTTTATATGAAGTTAGGACGGGTGTTTGTGTTCCTATAACTGGTTTGCACCAACAGGGATAAATATTTAACCATGATTAAATGATGTTTTAAATTTCAGTTATGTTTCACCAAACTTTTAAATTTAGCTTTAATCAACAAAGATTAAATTTAAACCGCTCTTTAAATCTCTGCAGTTTTTACTCTAAACCGAGATTAAATATAATTCTGTTAAGATCCAGTTCAATCTGTGATCAGGTATTGACTTTAAACTTACATTTAAGGACGTTTAACTTTTAAAATGGCTGCCTACTTGGGATGGATTGAGAAAAATAATTCTCTGCTGAACCAACAACAGAAGACAAACTAGACTAATCAACCTTTTAGATAGCCTTTTTTTTTAGTTAGTTAGCTACCAAACAGTATCTTTTTTTGGGTAGCTACCAAACAATGTAGCCTAATATTTTACATTTTTAGCTCTCTAGTGAACAATGTAAATTCTTTGTTCTTTGGCTAGCTAGCAAACAATACAACAGTTTTACTTCATCTTTTTTAGCTAGCTAGCAAAAAAAAATATTAAAAAGACCAAGAGTGCAGTTGTTTTTTATTTTTAACTAGCTGGCAAAAAGTGTAAGATTTTGTTAACTTTTTGGCTAGCTAGCAAACAATGATTAATTAAGGCAGTGGTTAAATTTTTTCTGGCATGACCCCTTTCAGAAGCCAAACAAGTACAAGTACTGTGGAGGCAACTAATTTAAAAAATGAATCAAGTTCAATTTTAGGGTAAAGATGACAGCATCTTCAAAATCTCTTTTGGTTTATTTCCCTACATAAATCATATTCATTCACCTTTGTTTCATTCAATATTTCTCCCCTGGTTATCCACGCTCCCCCTGCAGTGGCTCCGCCCCCCCTTGGAGGGCCGCCCCACCCCTCACTTTGGAAACTACTGCATTAAGGTGTACTGAACAACGTTAAGTCAACTTTTTTACTTCCTAGACCCAACCAACATGCAAATAGATTTTTATTAATTCATTAATATTAATTTGCTTAAGCAAGCATCTCCATATTAAACTACTTAATTAATTATCTTGCTAAACTGAGAGATTTTTTGTGCGCCAAAGAGCTCTGCTTAGTTTTAAAGCTTGACCTACTGATTTTAAACCTAGTTTTGATAAACTCTGATCATAACTCAACATTAAATTAAACTTTGTTGGTGCAACCCATTGTATATGTGGCTTATTTAGTCTTAAAGTCAGCATGGAGAGTGGAAAAAAAACATTGTTTTTCATTTAGTTATCATTTACACATTACTCTGTGTGACTTTTAGAATTAGAATTATGATACAGATCCTGCCTTTGAATAAGATGAATGAATAAGATGCTACTGTATGTATCGATACCTAAGAGAGGCTTTAAGGTCCAAAAATATAGGCTACACACACATACGCACACATACAATGCAAATGTGATGCCTGTAGTCAACATCCCACCAGATCACATGGAAGCAAAGATGCGACTCCAGCACATTGTTCAGCTAAATTGCCAGAGTGCTCCTCTAAAAATAGGGCACACAGCTGAGAGCTCTGGGGGATGTGGCACACGGCAGGGAGGGGGGAAAAAAAAGGGCTTTCACGGAAAAGCAGGAGAAAAGAGAGATTCTTCTAAAGCTCCAGCAGAGGGATGATGTAAACAGTAGGCTACACAGAGAAACAAATTTTCAAAAAGAGGGGAAAAAAATAAAACTGTCAACAAAGCTGTTCTAAAAACCCCTACTTGCCCTTCATATAGGCTGAATTTAAAAGGACGGGGGCGTCCTGCTGAACTGCCTGCAGGTTGTAGGTCTAACGCAATTTGAGTTTTCAATTTCCTGCCAAAAATGAGATTCTACAAAGCCACGGGAGAGCATGAGCACAGAGCAGGGATGATCTTTTTCACTGAGTCAATGTGAATCAAAGGAATACTTAATGATGACTTCAAGAGCCGAACTAGACTCAACACTGCAGCTAATTCAATAATCACTGTTGATTTCTGAAGGGAGGTAAGAGAACTATCTAAGAAAGAAACTTATTTCACAGCAGGGAAAAGCATGGAAGTGATTTGGCCTATAAACAACAGACAGAATAAGGAAACACAGGGAACAGCGATGGGGAAATCCAAATGGAAAAACTATAAATGGCAGTAACTTTTCTCATGAAGTTCTGCAAACAAGGCAAAGACAAAATGACCCTGGACAAGTTGACTAACAATGAAGAAACTGCCACATGTCAGCACATATTATAACAGTTTGCACAATACAATACAATACAATACAATACAATACAATACAATATAATTCCACATCTAAAAGCAGACAGGCCACAAAGGAAAGTTAGTGTAATAAATTATTGTGTATTACTACATAGCGTCATATCGTATCATATCGTATCATATCATATCGTATCATATCGTACCGTACTGCATCGTATTGTACTGTATCATATAGCAGCGGTGCCCAGTTAGTGTGGCCTGTCATGAGGTGCTTTGTTCACACTCAGTACTTCCATTTACAGCATGGTGAGAGTGTGACACATCAAAGGTTCTGATTGATTGACATTTATTTGCACTGATTGATCTGGGTTTTTTCTCACCTGTACTCCAAGAAGTCTGATTGGCTAAAACCTGTTGCCTAGTTAGGTTGGTTATAGGCTTTTTTAAAATGGATATATGAATACAGGTCTCCCTTGAGATTTTGGCTTGGGCTTTGCTGTAAAAATCATTGTAGTATAGCAAGAGTGTAGTATAGTATAGTATAGTAAAGCATAGTATAGTATGGTGTAGTACAGTATAGTACAGAATAGCATAGAATAGCATAGTGTAGCATGGTGTAACATGGTGTAGCATAACAAGTGAAATTTTGTTTGTGTGCAAGTGTTCTATTTATTTATCACCAAGTTGTTTTTTTTCCCTTTTGCTCCAGCTGCCAGTGTTTGTGGTTTGTTTTTGTTATACACACATATATCAATAAAACGCTGATCACAAAACAAAAAGACCAGACTGAGAGAGTCTGTTCGAGCTTGTTTTCCAAAACAGAACTTGGACCATAAACTGAGCACCTGCTGAAGTCCCACAGATCATTTTGAGCTACAAAGTGTGACAGTATACACCTTCCCTTTATTCACTGTACACCTATGTATTATTGTACCTCCTGTTCAGTCCCTACACCTCAATTGTTTCTTTGTTTTCCTCACTGTCCTCACTGTGACTGTGTTAGTTTCTGGCAAAGCTTGTTTGTTCTCTCTTTGTTGTTTGGAGAATTGTTCCTTTTTTTTTTTTTGTCTTTGCGTTTGTTTTTAGTGATTTATTCATAGACGGCGCTCACTTGTAAAATAGACTTCAGTCTCGGAGGAATTGCTTTGTGAAGAAAAAGGATGAATAAACAAAAACATCTCTTGGATGTGATGCAACAATGTGACACAGCACAGCAGGTTTACTTCTTTTTAGTTAGGATAGTTACCTGGCAAGACCTGTGTAATATAAAATGCAATTAATGAAAGTCATGCACAGAGTAGACATTTAACGTTCCAGTGGTGGGATCTTTATTTCGATTTATAGTATACCAGGAGGTGTCTTTCATCGTTGAATTGCTCAAACACTCCAGAGGAGAAGAAGCCCATAAAAGACGTGAAGGCAAAAAACTGAGTGACATTTTCCACCCTTATAACTCTTTTATTTATTAATCAAGCTCCACTGTATCCATCAAACACTGTGGGAATTGTTCTTACATGTTCTAGGGAGCATGAATGTCTCTTTATTGGATCAACCTCCCACTCCTGCCTTCAGTGTGTGATTACATTGTTCTTGGCTGCTTCCCATCTCCTGGACTGTAAAGTGGTGTAGATACAGATAAAAATGACCAGAAGGCATCACTACAATCCTTTGCACTTCTCTGTCTGGTGTTGTGCCAACAACTGGCCCACTGTGATAGCCAGCAACACAGCTGGACATTTCACTGCGAGGGAGAGGAACATGAGATGTTATGGAGCGGGGTTTCCCTACATCCTCTCGGGGTTTGTGTGGTGAATAAAGCACATTATAAAAGAAAAGCTCCTGATGTGCATCTGTAGTCAGTTTTTCTTCTTGGTAAAGTGGAGTTGTGCTTACTGTCTTTATCAAAAGAAATTATAAACAGAATATTTGCTAAACAGTAGCATGTTCACTGTGAGCATGTTGGGATGCTGACATTAGCATTTAGCTCAAAATTTAGCCACTGTTTCTAAGTACAGCTAAAGATGCTTTATATAAGAAGATGATGCATTACAAGCTCCGCCACTGGTATGAAAGATACACTTCCTGTTTCTTAAGGCAAGATAGGTCAGACGTGTTGTCAAGATTGTGTGGATGGATGGATGGTTTTTATCTGCTAGTTTAATATGCTTAATATTGTTGTAGTAGAGATACAGATACAGGTCTCAAACAAAGTTAATTTTCTCCCACTTTGTCTGTTTGAAAAATACCATCTACCGTGACGATGGGGTGAAAGAATCGGTCATAATCTGTGCTCACTACTTCTGTTGGTTTGAATAGACTCAGGACCTGCCACTAGTCTCCTAAAGGGGCAGGGAAGTGGCAAAATCTGTGTGACACAGACACAGGAAATGACTTTAAAGTGGGCCATCACCTTTCTCAACTGGTACAGCCCTTACCTTGCAAGGTAGCTGGATTCGCGAGACCATGAGATTATGTGATCGCGTGAGAATCCATCTTGCTAGGCTCCAAGCTATCCATTTGTGTCTGCCCCAGAGGTGGTGCAAGCCAATCAGCATCCCTTGAGAGACCAGTGGTAGCTACAGGTGAAGTTTTAGGTGTGCCAACAGCAAGAAGTCTCAATGGAAACACTTCGTTTCAAACAATGGCGCCTCCTGAAGAGGTTAGCGTAAAAACTGTGATAGCATCAGTTATATTAGAAATGGAGAATATTTCTTAATTGAAAAAAGAGCAAATACCAGTTTTTGCTTTCCTCTGGATGTTTTAAGTTCGGTGAGTTGATCTGATTGGTTGAAGTTAGCCCATGTTAGATATGACAGATGGTTTATCCAATCACCTGCCGAGGGTTTTCTTGAAAGTGCCTGCCCATTTCCAAACACTTTCTATGGACAGCTTTCCAGATGGTTCTATGTAACAAACCCCCTGGTGTGTCAGGTTAGTACAGACCATCAACATATATAAAGATGGACAACATGACAGCACCCAAAAAGTGAAGCCAAAATATATCAATCGTCCCCTGGTGGCTGGCTGCAGTATAGGTCATAAACCCAACCCCTCCATGTTAGAAGATGGGACACGGGCCAAAGTAAAAACTCAAAGCACACATCAAATAAAATTTGTCATTTTGGATGTTCTTATCACTGTGATGTTTATTCAAGTCTTTCAGTTTTTCTGATCAGTTTGATTTTAATTCAACCTGATCACTACTGAAAATTCTCTGGTTCCAAATTACAGCACCAGCGCAACATAGTGACATTTTGGCTTTCATTTTTCTTCAGTAGGAGGAAGTAGATATATGTCATTCATCTTCAGAAACTATGGTATAGCTTCACAGGGTTGCTGGCATGACAGCAAACCCTTTTGTAGTCGTGCTCGATTTTGTCTTCATCTTTGGTGCTCATTGCAGGGTTTTGTGCACAGCAAGATTACCTATGTGATGTTTTATGAACTTTTATAATTGCAAACAAGGCTTCCTGATTAACATCATGCTCAGAACCTGACTTAAACAGTAATTATTTAAATGGGCTTTTTTGTTATAATTAAGTCTGCATATAATACAATACACATTTTCAGTATTCTGCTGTTTTACGTACGTCTCATCTCGGAGAACATGTGGATTTCAGTGCTCTTGTATTGCAGGAAATTTCAGAGAACAATGTGTCAAGATCTCTCAAGGACTCCTTCTTTCACCTGGGAGAGCAGTCACATAAGTGGGCCTCGCTCTCCCCTCTCTCTCCATCCCTATACACATCATGAACGCACCTTCGTGTGTGGGCAATGAGCCAAAGCTGTGAGTCACTCAAAATAGTCCTCCGGCTTCCCAGGATCCTGTGCTGCTTCATCTTGTCTGCCTCTGAGGTATCTTCGGGGAGGCGTTGGCGTCAGCACGGCTAATTGAGCTGAGGATGTATCGTCAGAGAGCGCTAATGGAAAGCATGTAACGCAGACACAAATGAACCCTGTCCGGCCTCCGAGGGCCCAGGAAACCGAGAGCTCGAGGTATCGCTGCTGTCAAAGAACAACAAAAAAACAGCGCAAGTTAAAAATATTTATGTAAAGTGGTTGAAAAGAAGTCTCTTTCCTGGTTAGAGGTGACAATTATTTAAATGTGAATTCTAATTAACACCTGGATCTGCACGGTGGCTGTGAGGGAGCACTATGAAAACAAGAGCTGCTACAAGGTGACTTATCAGCCTCCACAGACAATTTTACACCTGTTTTAACAATGACTGGTGGCATTAAATCAGAACTCTATTAAATATGTTGAGCGTAATGTCTATCTCAGGCAAAAACCAAGAGAGGATCTATAAATGTTGAGCAGTGAAGGTCAGGAAAGCTCAGTAGAATACATATTTTGAATAAAAGAATCAGTATCAAGTATTACTAACCACAGTGTATCCAGTAGTTTGTCCTGCACTCCACCTTTCACATCAGAGCTGATCGCAAATACATTCAGGTAATAGGCCTTGGAAACCTCTATTTTGGCCCAATCTCCTTAGGGTCTTCCAGTCCAATGCCACCCCATAGTGCCAATACAGGAAGTACAGCGCCCATCTAGTAAGTGAGAGACTGGGGTTGGCTTCCTGTGACACACCTTTAACCAACTTTGCGTTGCTATTTACTATAACCACCTTAACAAATTGATTTGTTGCCAAACTGCAACCACACTTAATTCAAAGTTGACACTACAGGATTGTGTCCTTGATTTTCCACTTGCCAACATTTTTTTTTTAGAGATTGGTGACAAAAACCTCCAGATCCAGCAAATCGCTCTGTGGTCGCAAGTACACGATCAGTACACATGAACTGTTCAAAGACACGATCTGAGGCCTTGCAAATGCCTCACAGGTGGCTGAAAGATGTCAGTGCAGGTTTAATATCTGTTTGTTTTGCAGATGGAAGGAGAAGAGGCAAAAAGGAGAAATGGTAGCGCACCCGAGCAGCACCATATCTTTTAAAAGATAAACAAAAAATAGTTATAACTAACTAGCTCCATCTAGCACCTACAACAGTGCATTTTCCCCAAGTGAAAGATTTTGTAATGCGTGACCTCCAGTCACTGATCAGCCATGTAACATGCAAACCACATCATCTTCAAGATTCCTTAAGACAGACAGTTATGTAGTGTGAACATGACATTGCTCTATACTAACCACAAACCGTAACTGAAATTAAATAATATTCTAACCATGATTACACCATAGCTACCATGTGCAGATATTGTAGAAAGTGATAATTTTAAAAAACATTGGTAACAGATGTTTAAAAAAAGTCCTGAGAATATTCTGATATTAAAGACACCTCATTGTCAGTAATATGATTTTTATGAAGAACTACCAAATACCTTATTATTAACGTACAGTTTATTTAATTTTAACACACTTTTCTTTCTAAACAGTCAAATTCTTAGGTGGTAAGTCCAAAAGTGGCAGTCCCCTGGTTTATTTTCATTTATTTATTTCAGTGAAATAGGCAACTTTTTGCTTAATATTTACATTATGAAGTAAATATTGATTGCACAGTGTAAGGGATAAAGAATAATGACACCATCACCACCATAGATTGGTTTCTTATAAGCCTTGCTGTCACCATGCAGTTCTGCACGAACATGTGGCATGATTATTCCCTGAAAAAGATATTTCTGTTTTAGACTAAATTAACGCACAATCTTTTGAACAGTTAGCTTTTTCTCCAAATGTTTTTTTCTATTGTTACTCCCCCATCCATCCTAACACCACCCACTGCTATAGTTACTTGCTTCTGCAAAGCAATAACATTATTCAAACTATGTTATTACTATGCAAAGCACATCAGTAGCTTTCAATTTACCTCTTCAGTGAACATGCTTCTTTCTTCTCTGTTATAATTGACATCCTAAGACTGGTCACAGCAAGGCAGCATATTTTCCAGCACATGAATTTTCCAGGTACGTAGTGGTCAGAAGTAGCAACAGTCAGAACAAACTATGCAAAGATTTGTCACTATTAAGAAACATCGATACATGTCAGTCCTAAACACAGGGTGAGATGACTGAAGCTGAATGAGTCAGTTACATGCAACACACCAGAATGTCACATCTGCAAGAAGAAACTGTCAAATGCAGCAGCGATGCCAAAAAAAAGCTCATATTTCACGGTTGCCATAGATACATTTTTCTTCATTGTTTAGTTTAAGTTCAATATCTATCTCCAAATCTTCAAAGTGACATAAAACAGCTGACCTGTTTTCTAACTGAATATTGTTTTATTGAATATTGTCAGATTTCACAACCAAGGTGCAGGGGAGGGGACTGCCTATTGTTCCTAGACTGAAAACCCATTACACGAAACAAAAGTCCACTGATCCGAAGGCCTATTGTTTCAAAAGTACAGTAGTGTATTCGGAAGTCATGTGACCTCTGTCATCATAGTAACAATAATCAAGTAACCTCCATCGTCTCAGTGAGGTGACCATCATGTTAACAATTTTAAACATGTGGCTAAAGTTACAAAAAATAATTGTTCGAGTTTGGTTAGTTTAAGTCATCAAAGATAATTTGTTAGGTTTGGGAAAGACAATAGTTACATCACTAATGCACATAAGTTGGTGATGTCAGAGTGTGTATTTTCAGATCAAATGTAATTCAGAGCATTTTTCTGGGAATCACAGGTCGTCGGCCAAATGGGGTTTCATTCAAGTGGGGCATTTTTTGGACTATTGGGGTTTTGGAACAATGGGCTGTCAGAACAACGGTGTGACACCCACCTGGAAGGGTGCCATGATTTTAAAAAAGTGTCTAAACACAGAATGTGAGTATTTATCTGGACTGCAAATGTAGCATCATGTTCACGTGACAACAGCATTCACGGCACACTGAAGCGATCCATATTGTCTGCGCATTTCAAAGCATCCAGCAGCAAATGAGCAGACAAACTTTCTGTGCAGTGTTAAGTTTTCCTTCAATGTGTGTGACTAATTCTGATCTATTTTACACCAACACGATGTATAAGCAAGGGTGTGTGTGTGTGTGTGCACAGGAGGTGTTGATGAGCTAATGAGAGAAGGGAAAAAGAAAGTGCCAGCAGCTGCACTCAGAGCAGACAGGTGTTGGCAACCAGAACAGAGAGATTAAAGTTTAGCAGTGAAGTTGCCTAGTGGCAGTAAATGTAATGTTTGCCCAAGAAAACACTGCAGAAAAAGTCCAAGAAGTTCCCTTGTCTTGTTTCACAGCTGCTGGGTGAAGTGAAGGGAGAGTCTGTGGGATTAAACAGGAGCGCAGTGAGCCGCTCTCAGGCTGTGGAGCTGACTCTGCTCCACCAATGTTACATAATGTGGATAAAATACATTTTCTATGGTGTTTTACTGGGCACCAGTCCAGCCTTGCGTTTCCATGCGTATTGTGGACTTCAAACCTATAAATGCTTAAGCTTGTGTTTATGCCCATCAGATGCAGCTGGAATGCAAGACGCATGGAGCTGGTGCAGACAGCTGCACTGATTGTGTGAGATCTGCAGGTGAAAAATGCATCTCAGTCACTTGCGGTTGAGACAGGCGGTTTGCCTCAACAATGATATGTTTCCAGAGATCAAAACTCCATAATTTTCAGCAACAATACAGTAAACATGACCTGAGTGCTCTGGATGGCCCTGGGTAGCCCTGATCAGCAATGTTGTAATGAGCGTGCCTCGACTCCCAAGCAGTGACGGGAACTTGCACCTGAGACCTGAGCTTGTCACAGTGGGGTTCACGGTGAGGAGATGAAGAAGCTTCTTTGTGGCTGCCTTCTGCACACACCTAGATCCCATCCTCCTGGCCCGACACATGACAGGAGGACGGGAAACTGAAGAGCCTCTTAAACATTTATCACAAAGTGACACTCCGGTGCTCACTCTCCCTGTGAAATTTCATCTGACGTTACCCTCCAATACTGATCCTCAAGCATCCCTCTCCTACACTAGCCTTTACTCCACAGTGGAGCTCGCTGCCTGCCTGCCTGCCTGCCTGCCTGCCTGCCACCAACACTGCCAGCCAGGATTAAATGTTTGATTCGCTGCCACACTAAAAATTCAAACTCTCAAAGAACAGCGAGGCACTTTGAATAAAAGCAACCACCAAATGGCAGCGTGTTACGTTATATCCATGTCGACGAGAGGAACAGCAGCCGGTGTATTGCATATTTACTCCCTGAAAATTTCATGTTTCCTTAATTGACTTGGTTTCACAGCTTGCCTCGCAGCTCCAGCTGACGCCTTCCACCACTTACAAACTGACAAAGATTGCCACCGCCTCCATATGCTGCATTTGCGTGCGTGCATCTTGCCGATCACACGAGTTAACATGCATGAGATGAGTGCGGACACTGCTTATAGTTTCCGTGCATGTACGGTGTGTGCATATTTTTAATGCTGGTGGTGGTGCACGCTTGGACAGAGAGCTCATTCCACCTCAGAGGCAGCTCAGCCAGTCAGAGAGGCAGAAAACAGGGAGGGAAAGAGAAGCAGTGAAAAAAAAGAAAGATGTATTTGACTCCAGGCAACAGATGCCCAATTAACATATCTCCATAATTAGGATGATGTGGAAGGATGAAGATGAAGATGTAAGGGCACAGCTGTTGTTGTCCATCTCAGGCAGCGTGGAGCCGCCTGAATATTCATGTGACATTTTTATGACTTTTCAATTTCTTGCTACACACGACGATGATACCGTGTTCACCAATTACACGACCTTGGTGCTTATGTTCATTAAAGATGAAGGGGAGCTTATTAGTGCAAAATGAAAGGGGCCACCAGTGTTGAGTTGCTATAATAGTGTTGTACTGTGCAGTGATTAAACACAAGAAAAGGCAGGTCACCAAGAAGCTGAATTTTGCTTTTGGGAATATACTGTACTCTCTCTATACAGTCTCATGTTTGCATTGTCTGCAGTGCAAATGTTAGACTCATTTACAATTCCCCCCACAGCTAATTTAATATGTGCAAATGTGTGCAAATTTATACCAACGTGCCAGAGTTCAAACATTTGTAATAATGTGGTTAAATGAAATTACACTCCAGAACAGCGACTGTGATCTTTAGCACACATGGGAGGGGGAGAGAATACTGAAGAACGGAAGGAGCTCCAAATAGCTGTCAGCTCGGCAGCGGAAAGCGGAGCGGAGTGCTGCACTCACTCCTCCGTCTTTGTCAGAAACTTCTGCTCCAGTAACTCCATCCGGCACAGCTACCAGGCTTTTCTTTGTGCCGTCGTGACACAGCGGCCGGCTACTTCAACTTCCAGATCAATTATTCAGATGGCTCTACTATAAATATCAGTCTGTTAAAAGGAGGAGATACCCATCCGTGGGGGTTTGGAGTGCTGCGTGAGCTAAACTTAGACCCAATATTTCATGTTACAGGACAAATTACAGTGTTTAATATGTTGCATGACATATGGCTTTTTGAGAGCCTACATTTAAAATTCAATACATGTGAGTTATGAAATCTGAAGGCTAAAACAGCAGAGGCATCCCCCAGTTATTTTAGGAAAAGCAATAGTGTCTTAACGGTGATTTCATACAATGTATTTTAAAATACTGATATAATACACAGAGTTAACATTAATATATCACGTCAAGTCCATAGCCCAATATCAAAAATCAAATATTTGCCTCGAAGGCTTTTTAAAATCAGTTTGTGTGCAACACCCTCTATTCTTAGAGTCTAGTTTCAGATAAGAAAAGCCCTCTACCAAAATGGACTGACATGCAATAGATATCATGTGTACAGAGTAGACCAACATAACTACAGAAGCCCATAAACAATCAGTATGACAAAATTATAAAAGAATGCAGTATTGAAACAAGCCTAATGTTGTGTTCACGCCCAATGCAAAGTGACTTGTCTGTGTGTTGTGATCATACACAAAGTCAATGCAAAGACAAATGCCCTTCTGTACGTGCCTGATGATGCAAAATTCATGTATTTGTGTGAAGGTGTCAAAAAATGGAGTGCTTTGCAGAGTGTTATGTGTGGATGACTGGGCAGGGTGGAACGACAGAGCCCCTGCTCACCAACAGACAGCTGTTGAGCTCCAGTGGGAGCTTTGGAGGAGAGAGCCGTTTACCGGAGATTTGGGATTAAAAAGTGGATATATCTTCAGACTTGCTTCTCAACCTGTTTGCAGCAGCGAGTTGCAGACCTCCTCAAACGGTTGTACTATCATTAGTGTCTCCCCATGTCGACCGTTGACTGGAGGGGGAAATGTACTTTACTCCCACAGAGAGGAGAGCTCGGGGAAAAAGAAGAAAGACTGGAGGGAAATGACAGAAAGAACCAGAGTCTCTGGTGAACGCTGAGTTCAGTCAGAGGCTAAAATGAACACAAACACACAGACTCGCACACGCTCGGAGCCTGCTGTGGCTTACTACCTCACGGCTAATGAACATCAAGGTATTCTGGCTGTTTGGGGCAAATAAACACAAATGATCCCACGGTCACGGCTCCATGAGGATAGTTAAATTCAGCAGTGCTTTGAACTATATGCTAACATCAGCATGCTAACATACTCACAGTGAAGATGCTATGTGCTGATTTTTAGCAGACATAATGTTAAACATGTTCATCATCCTTGCACTAAAAACGGAGTAAGGCTGAAGCTAATGAGAATGTCTTTAGTTTTACTTGTTTTTAGCTGTAAATGAAAGTATTACACACCCGCAAAGAATTGGTGGTGCTAGTGGATGATGGCGTTAGGTCTATGACAGGTTAGGGGAGGACATAATAATACCAAATTTTTTGACACCAATTGTCAAGACATTTAATTTACCATCACCTTACAGTGGTGCTACATAAAAAGTCAGGGGAACATCATTCAAATTTCATGCCAGCCTATCTGGTGAACTATTTCAGTCTAGACCAAAGGTGGTTGACTGACCAACTGTTCCTTCCGTCCCTAGAGCTATCGTGACTGATAACGTCAAGAAAGATAACATTCATTTCATGTATCTTCTTTCTCCGCTGATTGTGAGTACTTGTTTGCTCTACTTACATTTGTAAGCATGAGACTGTGGGACCTTCTGTGAGACTGAAGAAACACAATGAACACAGATGCGTCAACACTGGTCAAGGGGGCTTATTGAACATGACATGAATCATTCGCTATGGCCTTCACAGTCACCAGATCACAACACTCTCCACCGCCATTATCAAAACACTGAGTGATGAACATGTGTTGGATGAATGGTATTCATCTCTGTGGGCTCAGCTGTTTTGTAAAGGTCCTTCTACACTGGACAAAAAAAGACTAACATCCACTGTCATCTGGCTTTAGTCATCAGTGGGAAAGGTTACAATCAGCAGTCATTCCCGGGTGAAATGACACGGCAGCGATCGGCAGTGATGGAAACATGACAGCTGGGTAGACACGCTAATTTTCACCCCAACCCTTTTTTGTTTAGGCAGTGAAAACTTGTTCCTTCTGTTGGTAACTTATGAGATGCTTTGTCACCACAGTCACGAATTCCTTCCATCTCCAGTAAAGCAGTGCTGGAACATCATTTAAAATCAGTCAAGGTTGAGTTTGAGATAGAGAAAAGATTTTTTAAAAAGTAATCACTGTAAGATTGTCATTGGCCTCCATGTGGCTTTCTACAATTTTCTAACACTATTTTCTGGCACATTTGGCAAAGTCATCTGCAGGCAATGGGCAAGGAGTCCTATCACAATTTTGAGCTGGTTTAACCGTGCTTAAAAAAACCTGCATATACGTCTTGGTGTAAAACGGGAAGCATAAGTCATTTAACTCTTTCCCCGCCATTGATGAGATATTCTGTCAATTGCTGTTTTCACTGCCACTGTGCATCATCATCTGACAAAACTTCTGACTCTTAGAAGAAGAGAACCGCTGGAATTCAGCAGCAGAGGAAGGAGATGGTGTTGGGGAGCATGAAAACATTGGTGCTCAGCTGCAGATTCACGGGACTGAGAGCACCGGACACCACACATAGCGATGTTGCTGATGATTGTCAGTTTTTGTCAGAAAAGTAATTTTTTGATGCAACCAACCATCATTTAATGCTTATAAAACAGAATGAATGAAGCCAGAGCAAAACATTTGTTTGTGTGCGTGTCTGAAACTATCAGATCTGTTCTTTCTTTTGATATATTCCATGTTAACATATTCAAAGAACTGAATATTCTGTGGGTGTTGAAAACTCTGCGAATTTTGTCAAAAATGCTGGTGCTGGCTGTCAACTTTAAAAATAAATACTGGTGGGGAAAGTTAACGTAGGTCTTTCCCTTTTGATCAAAATGGTCTATGATCTGAAGGTTCCTACAATAAAAAGTGTTGTTGCTTTGTGTTTACCACATGTGTATACATCATGATGTCTGACAGGAACACTGGGAAATTTCTCCATAATTACATCTTCAAGGGCTACTCCGCATCATGTTAGACAGCAAAAATGTTTGATTTCCTATTATGTACAATGCAGTATCACAGCAAGCCTGTTTTCTCCTTTTTGTACTGTTCTTATGTGACCAGCTGTAGTTTGGATATTTCCAGCAACACTGGCAGGCGGCAGTAAACAGACAGTAGTTGAAATGGCACTTCCTCTACTGGTGAGAAAAGGAAAGACAGGATGACAGCAGTCTGAGGAGCAGACAGAAGCCTGCACTGGCTGACGCTCAACCCCTCAGCTGAAGACAAACCTCTGCCTGTCAGGTCAGCTGGTGCCGAGATGGAGAGATGGCTTTTAATAACTTGTTCTGTCAACCCCGAGACAGACTTGAGGAATCATTTTTATAACCAGTGGCACTCTGACAGTGTTGTATTTTTTTCTGGAGATGCTCAAATATTCACAGCCTGTTTGATAGGATGGTTTGATGATGAGGCATGGATCTAATCAGTGAGTATGGGGAGCCTCAAAAATGGCGATGAAAAAAAAAAAAGCACCATCTGACAGCAGCTCCAGTTTGGTGCCAGAGTGCTGTCGACAGACTCATAAGTGGCAAATAATGATAATTAACACGCCAATTAGACATCTGCTGTGTTTCCAAGGCTGTCTTGAGAATAATGTGTTTACAATTAAGAAGAGAGCTCAAATGAGCAAAGAGGTGCACATCATCCCCCTTAATGGCCAGCGTTCAACAGGACGGCGGACTCGGGTGCGACGGCTCGACCGGTCGCCTGTGATTGTTTTGTAAGTGGAGGCCCGGGGAGCTTGTCATATCTGATTAAGTGCAGGGAGATGCAGGGGCCAAATGAGCTGGATGGAGCAGCAAGCACCAGGAGCAACACATTACCACTGGGTGTCACCACTGATCACATCATATCATCACTCCCCTCCAACCCTGACAACTCAATCAATGGCCTAATTGACTGGGACCGGGGCCGCTGTCACAACAGGTTCCAGCGCTCAGGGAATAGCTCATCTGCAGCTCTGATTTATGCTGGGATTAAAAGTGGTTCAGAGCTCAGGAGCAAGGCTGGAGTTCAGGGGTAACTCTACTTCTTTACCTCTAGTTCAACCACAAGATGGCATAGTTGGATTATAAAAAGTTACAGGCTGCTGTTTCTCTTTCTAGTGGATGTTTTTCAGCCTTTGTTTTATCTCACATCATAAAGTTTTTATGATTCTTCATCAATCTGTGTAGGGTGGTGATGATATTTTAAAACCTGTAGACTTTATATTTATAGTCACATGTGGACATCATGCCTGAAGAAAAGCAACTGAAAGTTTTATTTTCTCTTTTTGGGGACGCATCTCTGGGCTTGTTAAAATTCACTGAGGTTAGATCACTGCTGGTCTGCCAAAACAACAACACTGACATTTTTTGCCCTCAGTTCTTATGGTATTTAAATGCATTTTGCATTTTTGACTGTATAAGAAATGTATGGCTTTCTTGAAAAGTGTGCCTGTACTGTATATTATTAAAGTTCACGTGAATACCTTGGATCACCAGTGCATTTTTCACCCTGGGAATATGAAATACATGAACTTCCAATTTCAAATGTGAAAAACACATGGGCTCGAAGTCTTTAAAGTGCTCAATACTAGAATATCTACATCTCCATGACAACTGGGTGACTATCTGCTGCCTGATATGATCAAAAGCTACTGAGAGGACTTTATGCTGAGAGTGTTTTTGGGATAGTTTGGATTATCTGAAGTGGCGTTTTATGAGGTACTTGTTGACAGTCAATTTTATTACCTACAGTAGCTGCCAGTCAGCACGTCCCAGTTTGGAGAAGCAGAGAGAAGTAACAGCACTAAGGCTATGAACTGCTGTGGATGGGGTCGGCAACAGAGTTATTTTAACCACTTAAAAAAGGCTCACCTAAAACACATCAATATCAGTTTAAGTGTACGCTATATTTAGATCATTTTCACCATTTTACTTTGCTGTCAAAGAGCATTTTCTAGCAGGAAAATATCATTACATAAGCCAAATATCACTCTTCATACCAACGAAACTCCATAGTCAAAATCAGTAATTTATTGTATAGTTATTGTGCGACTTTAGTTTTTTAAATCGATATTCAAGACACACAGTAATTCAAACAAACTAAAAAAATGAGTGAGCTGATGACCAGCAACTCCGGTGCTCTGTGAAGTAAAATTACTGACTTTGCCCATGGGGTTTGGTGGTTTCCCATCAGAAAAGGCTGTCTGCAATGTAAAGTGGTGTAAATACTCTAAATATTTTATATTCTAAATAGAGTGTACACTTAAACTTACTCCTCTCTGCTTCACCCAACTGAGGTGTTCTGACCAGCATCTACTGTAACTAATACGCTGTCTATCGACTAGTAACTCATACAAACCGTACCTTTAAGATTAGCTGAAATTTGACATGTGTTTCACATTGACTAACTCAATTTTCTAGCCGCTGAGGCTAATAAAACCACTTCAAAAAGCTTTACAAAATCCAAACTGCAGAGTATTCCACAGCAACTCGGCTGATTTTTTTTTTTTCTTTATAGATCCCGAAAAGTCAACATCTTCGAGATTTTCATCTGACACCAGTGATATGGTTCATTAAAATTACTGGCCAACAAAACGACAGAGATGGGAATACTGGAATTTTCAATAAAAATTGTCCTCTAAGATTACATACTCGGCCTGCACTGCAGGAGACAGGCCAAGTGCAAGCACACGAGCGCACACACACGCACACACACATGCACACAATTCTCCCACAACTCATTCGGTTATATTCCCTCCCTGTATCTAATTTAGTCAAAGGTACACTGATGGAGTGACTTAATTATTTTGTAAAAATATGTTCCCAAACATGTGCATCAACAAGGGGTTCATTTCGAAAGTTTTCTCTGTAAATCATACAGTTTATTCTGGCTCGCTTGTTGCTGGTGGTGCATGGACCAATCTGGCTCTGGTTGCACACTAAGCCCAAGTGAATGTGTTTCCAGCTCTCCCGCTGTGCGGGCAAGAAGGAGCCTGGATTTCCACTGGTTGGCGGTGAAACAGATACATGGTATTTGACTGATTGAGCCTTCCCTGTTTCTGTCTGCATCTTCCTTAGAAGCTTAATGGGCGGAAATCTGCCAACACAGTCACGTTCAAGGAAAACTCCCCATCTGCCAGGTATTCTATCCGGGCATGCATATGTTTATGTCTTTAATAATGGCCAAAATACCAAAATACAGACACAAAGGCACATACAGACACACAACTGAATTTCTAGAAATAAAACTGACAAATGTCTATGTTTTCTAAAGATGTTAAGAAATCATTTCCTTATAAACATTTTGTAAGACATGATGTGATGATGCATAAAGAAGCAAAAGAATGTGCTGAGGAAAATGTACAAAGCCGCTCCATCTGTGGACTACCAACAATGGACTAGCATGAATTTTTCAGGACTGCCTGTCTTTTCTTTAATGAGGGTGTCCAGGGATCACACGGCTCAGCCTCCTTGGACAGGCTTACTCCGAAGTGCTGCAACCGAGACCCACGTTTGCAGCAATACAGATTTAGTCCAGAAGTTAGAGAAGCGTACATCAGCTTTGAATCCTCTCAGATAATTGAGGAATGATGGAAGTTTGCTAATACTCTTCCAGTATGTTTTGTAGTTCTGCTGCTGCTGCTGTTGCTGCTGCGGGGCATTTGGTTTCTCTCATCTCCAAGTTAGACTTGTGTTGGGTTTTGACATTTTTGAGGGGCTGAAGGTGAAGAAAAACTCATCAAACTCAGCATGTTTCAGAAGTGGTAAGAATTTACACACAAAATGGTTTTTCTGAGCGATGCCATAGACAAACTATTTTAGAGCAAAACTGAAAAAGTTTCTGTAAAGAGGAACCATCAAAAAATGATTCTTTGAGACACTATAACTGCTGCTCTAAAGAACATTAGCAAAATAGGTTCATTAAGGGACCAATTTTATTTAAGTTCTTTGTGGATCTTAACTGGTTCAGTGAAGAACCTGATTTAATATGAACACTTTAAATATAATTATTATGAGTAGGGTGGAAAACAAGTACATTCCTTTTTCAAGATAAGGGGCAACTTTATTGTGACATGTAAAATTATCCAGTCAGATTCAGTCTCTGCACTTAACCCATCCTAGTATTAGGAGCAGTGGGCCGTCACTGGGCCGCACCCTGGGACAGACTCCAGATCTGAGTCAGCAACTTGATCAGGATTCCTGACTGGATAGTTTGATAGTGGGGGAAACCAGAACACCCATGCAAGCATGGGGAGAACATGCAGAGTCCACACAGAAAGGCCAGGTGAACTGGGATTTGAACGCACAACCGTCTTGCTGTGAGGTGAAAGCGGTAACTGTAAACTGCACTACAGTTTACAGACAAATAAGATATTAACAAATGTCATCAATCACTATGAGAGGAAACACAGAACCCTAAAAACCTTATAATATCTTGTGGATCCCTACTTAAATTCAAGAAACACTGAAGGAATTTGCAAGCTATAGACACATTGTCATACATACAGTATATTGCTGTACATTCTGTGCACAACATGAAAGCTTTCAGCAACCAGGTTTCTGCAGGATTCCAAGTTAAAAGACTCTGAAGAACCTTTAGCACTTTGAAGAACCATATAATGTACATGAACAGCCATTCCCTAAATGGTGATGGCTCTTTGTAGAACCAGAGAGCCTTTTGAAGAACCATTTAAGAACCATTATTTTTCCAAGAGTAGCACCCCCACAAAACTACAAAAGTAGCCTTTGTGGTATGTTTCACCCAGATGTACAAAAGTTAGTAGGCACATTTATCCAAACTTACAAAAAAGCCACTTGCAGGCAAACTTTAAACCCAACAAGAAGTCAGACATTTAAAATTTATTGTGCAATTTTGCACACTTTTTACTTCAATGAACTCCTGCTAGAGACACAATGAGATTGACTTAAAATCAGGTCACTCACAATCTAAAGACCTTTGTGATGAAGTTCAAATTTCAGCATTTCTGTGGCTTGGCATCAAATTCATTGCTGCTTGAGATTAAGATTTGTACTATTGTTCCCCTCTGCAGGTTATTCATTTAGGACATTCATGCAGCCGCGGCTTTGACTTGACTGTGATCTCTGGTTTGTATTAGAAAAGTTTGTCTTAGTCAATGTGTAAGTCAGTAGGTCAAACTCTGAGGTCATTGTCCTCTGTCCCAGCCTGGTAAGAGGGGGAGCAGTTGTCTTAAGGGGATGAATTAAGAGTCTTTAATGGTAAAAGGGATTGTTAGATGCAGTGACTTTACCAATACTGGCAGTGTTCCAGACCATAATGGAAAAAGGAAAGCCATTAAGCAAAGCTCTTGATTTACCTTTGACCTGCTTTCAACCTTGACCTACTGAATGTTCATGAGCTCTACTGACTGGTGACGGAGGAGGCTAATAGCTGGTGGCGTTAGATACAGATACATGAGCGTCCTCCTCCACACTGAGATGTGATGTGGTTCCTGTACCAAGTAAGAGCATCTCTTAAGTGTTTCCATTTCCAGGCAAAACCTGCTGGGGAGGAGACCACAGGGCAGACACAGGACTTACTGAAGGGACTGTATCTCCCAGCAGGCCTAGGAGCAATTTGCCCTTTTAACCTGACCCTGGTGCTCACGACAATAATGCATGTGTGGATAATCCCTGTCGGTAAATCTGAAGGCAGGGTCAAACACAGAGAGGAAAGAGGAGGTTAGACAAGAGGGAAATAATACAACTACACTGTATATTTAACAAGTCATTGAGCACACTGATGAGAACACAGAATATAATGACGAATTAAAGACATTCATCAGAACTGAAGGGCTCTTCAGTTGAAAGCACAGAGGTGGTTGAGGGTTCAGGTCACAGCTTCTGCTACACCATCGGTTTACAACCTCACCAACACAACTGTGGAGTCAATATACATGTATAGTTCAACTGTTTTAGGAATTTTTTGACAAAGAATTAAATAAGATGATCACTATCAGTCTCAATATCAATCAGCTGAAATGGAATCTTGATCTGAAACCAGCATATTAGTTTAGGTTAGCATTAACTCTGTCTAAAGTTTAAAAAAAAAATCCCCTAACAGCAACTCTAAAGCTCACTAATTAACATGTTGTATCTTGTTAGTTTAATCCAATGTTTAAAAAACTTAAGCTGTTCCGTGCAGGATCCATTTCTCAGGCTGGAGCAGTGATGTCCTCACCTCATGGAGATGGCACACCTCCAGGAAACCTCTGATTCTGTTTGTGTGCAGGTTAAACAAATGTTAAGTAGCATTAGAGATGTTGAACCATTGTCATTTTAAAATCTTTTTCCCTCAGCTTCCACTTTTTATGCTAAGTTAAACTAAATGCCTCCTGGCTCCAGCTGACGTTCTCACTCCCAACCCATCAAATATGGCAGCTTGGTCAGTCGCACTACCCTTCAAACTGTGGTGCTGTAGGGCTTAAGAAAATATCAGTACCCTTGAGAATAGTGATATTATGTTTTGTGATGCGGTACTGGCCGTTAAAAACTCTGTATTGTGATACATGCAAAGATTTGTGGTAGTGATTCATACTGTGTTGTTTAAAATCCTTGAATACTAGATAGGAGTGTTGGCTATCTTCACTGTTTTGATTGAATAAAAATGTAACATTTTTAATCCAGATTTTATGCCTATGATGGTGTATTCTGAAGGCTTGGCAGAAGTGGTCTGGATACTGGCGGAGCAGAGCAGAGCAGGCTGATGGCTGAACAATCAAAATCATGTGGCAGAAGACGAGGACGAGCCCGGACGTGACCGAGCTGGTGTGGAGAATCTGAGGCACAGAAAAAAATTAATTAGCTGACATCCAGAAAAAACACCAAAAATACACACTATCAAAAAGCACTGAGAAAAGGGCCTTGACATCTGTACCACATGGGAGACAGAACGATCTGGCAGAGGCTGGGCGTCTGAGCCGGGGTTTTATACAGCAGAGGATTGATTAGTGGATGAGATGCGGGTGTGCAGGATCAGCAGCTGCAGTCACTCAGGTGGACTGGCAGGAGGAGGGAACCAGCAGGCCACACCCTGCAAACACACAGACAGACTGAGAACAAACACAAATGTAGAAACGCTAGGGAGGAGAAGCAACAGGAAACAAAAGGAGAGGGAGAGACAAAGCCAGAACCCTGACAGTATCCTCTATCCTTGTTGCCAGCGCACAGCCCTAGCAACAATAAGTATGCAACGTCCTAGGAATTTTCAAAATAAAGGCACAGAAACTAGTTGTTAGGAGTAAGAAACAAAATTACTGAGATTTAAGAAAAGAACATAGTTTTGGTTAAAATATTTACATTAGTTTTGTAAGTTTATTATACATAATGTCACTTACGTAGGTTAACATACATAACATAGCTTACATACATCACATAAGTTAAAAAAAAGTCAGCGTTGTCGATTGGTGATTTGATGCGTGTGCCATGTGAACAGGCTCCTCCAGCTTCATAATAAAATACACAAGAGTGGTATCGATCTTCCAATCTGAGAGACTGGGTGTTCCAAAGTTGGGAGAAAAAGGGTGCACCCACTGGTGGACCCACTGACAGTAACATTATACAACACTGGGCCTCATGCAAGAACATCCTCCTACTCTTGTCTTAAATTCCTCTTCGTGTATCTTGTATAAACATGCCATGTCAGATTCAGCAAACGCTCGTAACTTCAGAAAACCGTGTGGATTTGACTGCACGTGCATGAGACTTGTAAATTAGTATAATTAACACCATATATGGCTGTGCTTCTTGCTCCATCTGTCAGGAGGTGTTCATTCATGAAAATGGCATCAAAGAGAAAAAAGAAGAACTTTACAAGTTTGGAGTTAATAAGTTCTATTTTCAGAGATCCATAAGGGAAAATCTGCCATTTTAGCAGCGTCAGCAGTAGAATTTAAAGACCTGCTAAAGCAAAGAAATGAGAAATGCTGTGTTACCGGAGGGTCAGACTGTCACTGAAATAAAGAAGAAATGTCTCCATATGAAAACAACTTAAGACAAAAACAAGCCACAGTAAGAGACAGTCGATGACTTCAGCGAGAGAAGAGGGTTAAGGGGAAGTTTTCATGACGGAGAAAGAGTGAGAAAGAAAGGTTAAGTGAGGAAGTTCGCCTGGACAGAGACTTCATAAACCTGCATGTGCAGATGCATGTGGTCTGGACCACTCGCAAATTGTGTTCGTATCTAAAAGAAGAAATTCACAATACGAGAAAATTGGTGAATGTGACAAGTTCTCTTAAATCACTCGTACGCACCACTTGAGAACAAATCTGTTCATACAAGTGTTTCTTGCATGAGGCCCATTGTTTGCAACCTGTTGCTATCTCAACAGCAACTGTCTAATATAAGGACCCACTGAAACTACTTGGTTTCTTTTTATATGCAGAATATGAAGATAAGGAGATAATCACACTAGACTGACTATTGAATATTAAATGTAAAATAAAAAATAAATGAATAAATCTAAATGTAAAACATATACAGCATTATAAAGTCACTGCAGACTCATTAAACTGATGACAGGAGTATGTTAATGGTTTTTGGTTAAGTGTCTATCTGCTGTAGCCGGCTGCCTCCCTGTTTCCACGGCAGCACGAAGCAGCAGAGGTGCATAACAGCACAGCAGCCTGCTTTCACATTCATAGAAATCCTAGCCATTAATTCCCAAGAATGGAGGTGAGTTCCAATGCTGATGAAATATATGAGAGGAGCAGAGGCAATTTCTATCTTTAAGCCAACAGACACCCCCTCCACTTCATTCTGTCTTGACTGGTTGGGGTGGTGTGGTGAGGTGTAGTGAGGTGATGTAGAGAGAGTGGGCCGATCGTTTTTTTAGGGGGGGAGTTTTTTTTCTCAGTCTGTAAGTCTCCTGCATCTCAATCAGACTGTGAAAACATCAGTCTGACTGAGGCTGAGCAGGAAGACGGGGGGGGGGGGGGGGGGGGGACTGCACTCTTAGAAGAGGAGAACCCTTTTTGGTTCCAGATAGGACCTTTTACAAGTGTTCCCCTTGGAACCCTTTCAGAGAAATCTACCTTGAACCCAGCATACAGGGGTTATATCTAGAATCATTTGTGTAAGGTTCCACTCAGAACCCCCTATGAGAGGTTCTACAGACAACCCATCTATGGTGTAATGGGTCCACACACAACCCTCTCCGGAGGTTCTATCCAGAATATTTCCACCTTCTAAGGGTTCCAAAAAGTTCAATCAAGAACCTTTCCATATTCCAAGAGTTTTCTCTAGAACACACTTGAGGCTTTGTGGAGAACCTTTTTATATTCCAAGGTTTTTATCAAGAACACAGTGAGGGGGTTATTTCAAGAACATTTCAATTTTCCAGGGGTGTTATCTAAAACCCAGCAAGAGGTTCTACCAAGGACCTTTTTATGTTTCAAGGGATTTATTGAGAACACATTCAGGGAGCTCTGCTGAGAAATGTTTTATATCCAAAGGGTTTTATCAAGAATCTGCAAAGAGGGTTCTGCTGAGGACATTTTTGTATTCCAAGGGTTTTATCTAGAACACATTGAGGGGATTCTGAAGAGAATCTTTCCACCCATTCCGAGGATCTAAAGAACAAACTCAAGCGGTTCTACCAAGAGCCTTTTAATGTTGTTTAATCTAGAACCCACCACAGGTGTTCTACAGAGGGTTTTATCTAGAACACGCTCAGGGTGTTCTATGGAGAACCTCTTTATATTCCAGTGGTTTGGAACACCCTTGGTTGTCTCCTACTGAAAATGGTCGTTAAGTCCATGGATTTTAATCTAGAACACAATAAGGGGGTTCTGCCAAGAACCCTTTTATATTGTGCTTCAAAAACCCTTGACAAGCCCTTAATGAAAGAAATTTCAACAGCCTTTGAAGAACTTTCTCATCCAAAAAGTGTTCTTTGGATAAAGAGGGTTCTTAATGGAACCCTTAGTCTCACAAAGAATCCTTGACAAACCCTTTCTTTGAAACAGGGTTGTTCAGAAGCAAATGGTTCTGGGTAGAACCTCAGCCCTTCAGGAACAACGCTTCTGGAACCCTCATTTCTAAGAGTGTGCTTGGTTAGTGATGTAAACAAACCCACGATTCATGAGTGCTGAAAACAAAGCTGAGCTACAGCGTTTCCACTCCGCAGATATATTTGTCTCACCCCTAAATCTCCTTACAGTACATCGTGAAAAGTGTGTCATACAAGCGTTGGCAAGTTGGAGCGTGAACATAAATGATTCACTGGCTCGCTGACTCCGAGGGGCCCACGACGCTCTGTGGGCGCTGCAGGAGAGACACTCAATATGCAGCGCCGGTCGTGCCAGTTGGCAGCAGGGCGCCGTCGGTTGGCACCGCTTGCAGCCCTTGTAGGTACTGACATCTTCAACAGGATTGTAACATCCCATATGCCCCCATTCTTCCACCCCCGCTCCTGAATCCAGACAACCATCCTCACCGGAGCCTGAAATAAGACTGGGGCTCATACATACTGCGCTCTATCTCTTCTCAACATCTCATTATGCTCCCTGCTGCAGAGGAGAAGGCTTCTCACTGCTACATATAAGCCTTGGAAAATAATCAGGCACTTTTCAATCACAATCACCTAACAACCACTCACTTGTAAATTAAATGTCGCAGCAGAGGCACCTTTATTTTTTTCACCTCCCTTCAGATTTCAAATCCCCTCTTCCCCTCCTCCCCATCCTCCTCTTCCCCTTCCTCCTCTGCATTGTCTTCATTATGAGGCGCTGTTGGGAGCGCGGCAGCTGCAGCAGCGCTGGCGGCGGCAGCAGCTGCTGCTGCGTTCGTCGTCGCCTCCGTGAAGATCAGAAGCCTCCAAATCTCTGTCGAGAACCTGTACACAGATAAACATCAGGGTGTTATGAGCAACTTCACAGGCACTGACAGGTAAAACCCCTCGCAGATTATGTTATCTGTGAGGTGATAACGTTGCACGCTGCTCCTGATATGAGGTGTTTTATGAAATAGTCTCCTCATGTGTCAGTCTCTTAACGCACGCTGCTCCTTCAAACAGGCTTTGTCTCAGCAGTTGGTGCTTGAAAATGTATAGTCTTCTGCATTATTCATTCTTTGACTTTGATTTCTTCATATCTGGACAGCAAGGCCGAGTTGATGCCTTAATCAAGACTGGAATCCAGACCTCATTTTACCACTGTGGGTCTCTCATAAATTGAAGTAGTTTAGTAGTAGTTGTTTAATGATGTCATGGAGTAGCGTGCGATCATGGGAGTTTTTTTCTTTACTGTTAAACAACCACCAAAGAGTCGTGAAGTCACGTTCCTTCCACTATGCTCCATGGGACATTACTTCCCATTTGATGTCTGTCAAATTAAAACTTAACTTTACATTAAAGAAAGTTGTCAGTGTTTAGTTTAGTTTTATGCAAAAGCATTACATCATATGCGTAATTCATGGAACAATTCAAATGGGATCAAAAATTAATTTGGGGCATGTCTACGCCTTTTTATTGCCAATGAAACTATCTAACATGAAATACTATGCTGTGCTTTCCCTGAAGTTTTTGCAACTAGCAAGTAGCTAACAACAGCTAGCAGGATATTGCACCAGTACCTTGAATAAATTACAAATTTATCTGCATTTGAACATTGCTGGAAACATTTGGGATAACTACTTTCAAAAATTGACAAAATATATAACACATATCTAGTGTTTTTAGACATTTTAATGCAGAGATGTTGCATATTATAGCTTTTAAAGACAGAGGTCCAAGCCCAGTCTAACACAGATTTAATTTAACATTATGTTTGTAGCTAATGTCTGACCAGCCAATAAGAAAGCTAAAAAGATGCATTCATTTACTTTTTTGCATACCGCTGTTCTCTTGTTACTACCTCCGTACTGGCAATACAATAAGTTTGGGACTAGCCCACTCTGTGATCACTGGTCTCTGCTGCTCTACTGCACCCTAGTAGGTTGCCTGCTGTGCGTGCAATGCACTAGAAATTACTCAATCATTTTTCAAAAATAAAATCAACAAAAATACATATATTTAATAGAAAGGTCCCTTTCTGTCAGCTGTCTCAAGATTACGTCAAGTCTCAAGTCATAAAATACCAAGTCAAAGTCAAGCAGAGTCTTTTATCAGTATTAGTCAAGCAACACTCAAAATTAAAGATGTCCCGTTGTCCCAGGGACAATCAAAATAGCATCAGTGTCTGCGTTATAACAAATGAAATTATTCCGTTTATGTGTCATCATATAATAAATAGTTTAATTGTCAGGTGTTCAAATTTGAAAAACACGAGGTGACTGAGCTCTATGCTACATCACACACACACACACACACACACACACACACACACACACACACACACACACACACACACACACACACTGTCATGGTGTTTTACTATGGTGTTTTACTATGAGAGGTGATTTACTATGTGAAAGGTGTGTATAAAAATACATATTAGAAGTAAACAAGAAACAATAATTCACCCAATGACTAAAATGATAATGAAAACTGATTGTGACCAACATCAACAACAAGCACAATTTCCATGGACAACCAGAACAACCTCTATTTGGGACACTGCTTGTCAAGTGTGGGACAACTGAAAGTAGAATTTGGGACAGTTGCAGGACACTGAGGAAAGAAGTTAAGTCCTCAAATCTGCAAATAAAGTTAACTTGAGTGGAGCCATGTGACTCGAGTCCCCAACCTCTGCTGGAAACACAGTTGTATTGCAGAAACACTTGTGAAGAGGAAGAGATAAATATGAAGATTTTGGGATGTTGTAAGCCTTTAATTTGACAGCTGTAACAGCAGCAGACAGCAGCAGAGGTGTAGTTGCAAATGTACACTGGTGGCACAGGTTCCCCAGTTGAAAAAAAGAGTTGAAAGTAATGCTTTCAGCACTTCATTATCTCATCTCTAGCTCAAACACAGAAAAGCAAAGCTGTCAGACTCTGTCCTTCAGGGCTAAGTAATCTTGTTGATGTGATAAAGTATATTTCAGAGAAACAGCTCGACCTCAAAGCGGATTCCTTCTCCTCCGCTGTGATATTTGGATTCCGGGGGAAAATGTTCTCCTCAAGCCCACGGTCGTCCGAGTGAATGAGTTCACGTTAGCCTACCTCAAGTTCCCTGGATCGCTCATTAGGAGCTTGGCTGAGCACTCAAGGTTTTGTTTGGATGGCTCCCAAATGGAAACACGCATTTGGAGGCGTGCCAAGCTGTCAGCCTCGTGCATGATTTGCAGCGTGAATGATGGCCGGCTGCTTGGATAGAGCAGTCCTCCAGGCCTGTCAGTGGAACAAACTTTGTGTCCAAATGAGTAAAGCACTAATCACTCAGAGCAGCTTGTTCCTACTCAAATACTTTGACACAAAACAAGAGCCGAACACGAGGGTTCTCAGATATTTTGTTAAATGTCTGCCTTCCCGCTTTCAACATTCTATAGACAGATTATCCGTTTACAACTGAGGATGCACGTGCAGCGGGGGCGTAGAAAGATCCCTGCCACAATATCATGATAGCTTATGGGCATTTTAAGAATTTAGAAATATGGAAACTTCCTGGAAATCAGTTTAGAGGTAAACCTCTGTGTGGCTGGCTGAAGCTTGCAAACATCACACATGGTGAGAAAAAGCAACTAGATGCAGAGATAATGCTAAGTAACTCTTTCAGGTATTGAGAAATGACTGTTTCCCAAACCATCAACAGGCGGCAAGGCTTAAAAGCAAAGAAATCCTTTTTCGCAACAGCAATTTTAGCATTAATGTACATAAAACTGATCACTAAAGCATTTATCAAATGATAATCTGATCAACTTTTCTTTTCAATATTTCACGAAACAGTCCTAAACACACAGTATCAGCCTCCTACAGACTTTAAGATTTCAGCAATCTTTTCAGCTCACTGCAATCCACACTATGTAGCATAGATCTAATAAACTTAGGTACAACATAAAGTTTGTAGACCGTACAATGATCACGCCTGCTGAATCGTAAGCTACAATATAAGTCCATGTCCAAGAAAACGTCATCAGCGTGTACCATCCATCCACGCAGCAATGGTGGTAAACAATGAAACTCAGTCCACACAATAGTGGTATTTATGTGTATGGACATAAAACCAAAGAAGAAGAGGAGAATGTGGAGTCTTGGTGAGGGAAGGCTTGGGATGCCAACTTTGCAAAGAGATCTTGAGTATTTGTAGCATGCTAAGTATGCTTTCATGGCATGTATGGGCAGCAAAGCAAAAGACAGGTTGGAAAGTCATCAGGTTTTAAAAGAAAACAGATTTAAAAAATCATTGTAAAATGGCAAAATATAGGAAAATAAAAACATTTTTTTGAAATAAAAACAGTTCAAAACAGTTAAAGCTCAGGTAAAATCAGGAAAGGCTCTCCAATAAAAGTATGTTTAAGGGATTTTAAAAAGCCTGTTCCAGAGCCTGGGGGCCCTGACTGAAAACGCTGAATCCCCTTTAGTTTTCAGCCAGGCCTGTGGAACAGACAAAAGAACTCTGCCTGTGGCATGAAGAGCCTTAAAAGTCAGCAGTAAAATCTTAAAATCTGTTCTAAAATATACTGGGAGCTGGTGTACAGATGCTAAAATGGGAGTGAGTTAAAGGACTGGTGTGTAAGATTTTGGGGCATCTAGCAGAGAGCTTGCAGGTTGCACACACCTCGCTTCAACCTCTTCTAATCGTGTAGGAAAACCTACACTGGCCGAAAATGTTTGTCTGGTCTGGGCTGCTGTAGAAACATGGAGGTGCAACATGGAAGAGGACCTGCTCCCTGCTAGATATAGAGCTCATTCAAGGTAACAAAAACATGATGATGATTCTTAAAGTGATTATAAATGAATAAAAACGTCTGAGTGTTATATTCCATTTGTGCCATATCCTGCAAATAAATCTGAGTGAATCTTACATACTGGGCCATTTAAACAGTATTTCTCATGGGTTTCTTATTCAGAACTATCCACCACCTTAGTACAGTCTAGGGCTCTGACCAGATTGCTAGATGCTAGTATCTCAGAGGTTTTCCTCTTGGCTTTTAAAACATTCCACATTACTTTTATTACAGTTTTTTTTACCCCCTCTTGTATGTGCATCTCACAATAATGTTGCTTGGAAACCTGTCTATCTATGATCCTTTTGGCAGGAGTAAAAATGGCAGTTTATATCATTAACATGTGGAAATGGTAGGTTTTTCCACCAAATATTATCTGTTTTTCTCATGCTTTTATTTCCATACCTGCATTTTACATTTTGCCTCGGACGGTTTGTTGCTGTCTATCACATTCTGTGATAGAAGTCCACTTGGATCCGCTCTGCTTCTCATTCCTTCATCCTGGCTCCGCTTCATCTTCCTCTCCCCCTCCGCTGACTTCACCGGGCTGTGCAACCAGCCGCAGTTATTAGGAGCACAGATTAAATGGATGGCGCATCCCACGCAGTTTGGTCCTATTAATAATTAAGCAGGGCGAATATTATACAGTTCACATACTTAAAACATGGAGTTCAGTGAGTAGGTCAAGAATGATTACACACTGCAGGCTGACAGGCAGCGAGAAACCATTTATTCAGCAGTAATTAGCCTAAATGATAAAGTAATGCATCCCCATTAAGGGAGAGAAGACAGAGCATTCAGGAGGAGAATAAAACTGCCGATTAGCCACAACAACACAGGCAGCAGCAGCGGCGGCGGCGGCAGCGCAGATCAAGGATTTATTCACACGAGGACGACATAATCCACTCAAGTCTGCTGTGCTTACTCTTGAGGCTGAAAAACAATGCTGATTCATATATGTCTTCTGATCTAAATAAAAACCAACACTCAAAACCAAATAAAACCCGCGGCAGTCATGTTTAATGTATTTATCATCCAAGTGTGATGTCTAAATGGTGTCAGCGGGCCCTGAGGGCGAGCTGTGACACATATCACAGGCTGAGTTTCTGACCTCCAGGTGAAGCTGCTTTACAAGCCTCTCAAGGCTCCGAAGTTCATCAATAATTTACTGCACCGCCAGTCATGTTAACACTATCCTTAAGAGCGCTCATTATGTACCTCTGAAGCGCACACACACTTTCAACATCCATGTAGACGTTTGTTAGTTCGCCCCCTCCTCCACACACACACACACACACACACACACTCACAGATAGTGGATGGAGGTTATAAAATGATTCTCATTATCTTGTATCATGTTGACGAGTTGCAGATGATAACAAAGAGGGCCATGGCTCTGGCACTGTGGTCCGTTCACAGAAAAGAGCCAAATATTCTAAAGATGCATCGGATTGTATGAAATTTCTGTTTTTTGCTGTTGGCACAAAATAGGAAGAAAATATGCAGCAGCTGTAAAGAAAAAAAAACTGTCCTCCCACAGACAGGCTGGGAAAAAAAAGAGGTAAAGTTCTTCAACACAGATTTACTGTTCCACTTTATGAGCGCTGAGGTTGCTGCTCAATAAATCCTTTATCATTGTGCTTTTATTAGGAGATTTGATCTCAGCAGACAGATGGGGGGCAGCGTTAAAAATCAGTCAGTCAGTCAGACTCAACTCCAGAGGTGGGAAGTAAAGAACAAACACTTCATCACTGCACATCAGTAGATCTTTCGGGTGTCTGTTCATTACTTGAGTATCTATCTTTTTTACTTTTACTCTTTACTTTACATTTTAACACAAATATCTGTACTTTCTACTCTTTACATTTTCAAACTAGAATTACCGCCTCATGCTTGTACGGAACACACCATTGCAGAATCTTCCAATGTAAGTAAATGCTGACCAAACAGAAAAAAACAACCATAAAAAACCCATAAAATGCCTCCATACTGCTCATCTGGCGCAATCCAAGTCTCCTAAAGCCCCAACAGGCCATTCGTACACCATCAGACCACACACACACACACACACACACACACACACACACACACACACACACACACACACACACACAATTCAGAAGGTGTGCATGCACATGTGAACATGGCTCCAAGCTAAAGATCTGAACTAAAAACACAATGCAAATGACGGCTTTCAAGTCAACATGGCATGTAGGGGCTTTTGGAGACTTGGATTACACCAGACGAGCCGTATGGAGGCATTTTATGTTTTTTCACCCTTGAAAACTGGTTACCATTCACTTCCATTGTTTGGGAGATTCTGCAAGGCAGTTTTTCTGTGAAACGCCAGCAGTGTTTTGTGGACTTAAAGACTAAACCTGACCTTCAATCGACATGAGGGCGAGTAGATAACAGCTGAATTTTCATTTTGGGGTGAATAATTCCTTAAAAGACTATTTTTACAGAGGAGGACAGAGGACAGATAGAGAGCTGAATGCTATGATGTCACACTGAAGTTGACCTTTGGATATAAAATGTCATCACCTCATGCTTTTTTGTATCCCACTGGATATTTATGTGAAATTTTGTCAGAATCAGTGCATGAATCTTGATTTATGGGCACAGTGACTTTGACCTTTGACCCCTGAAATCTACTTAGTTCATCAGAAGAAATATCATCCAAGTGATCTTAAGATGTTGCCAGTGCAAAGACATAAACAAGCTGGTTACTTTAGTTTTAATGTATCTGAAGGGAATTGTTGATTATAATTTCCTTGGTCTATTCATCAGTGCTATTGATCAGTGGATATCACGCACAGGCAACATAACAGGACAAAAAACACCATAAAAGATGAAACAGACAGACGGAGACTCAACCGGATAAAAGGCATCTAGTAAGGCATCTGTCAGCTGCCTGTGAGAAGCTTTTAGCAGTGCGGGGCTGATTTTTAGACCCAAAAGGGCACGCTGTGACTCAAAGAACTCCAAGAACCAGCTTCTGCTAAGGCTGAACAAAAGATTGTGCTAGTCCTGTAGAGATGAGGGAATTTCTAACAAAAGAAAATAGGCTTAATTTAACCTGAGTTGTGTTCTCGTGTTGATTATGTTTCAGATTCTATTGCTGATATTGAAAACTGATTTCCACACTGGAGCAAAGTTTATGTTCATTATTTTAAGTATGTTGGGTGTTTTTCATGCAGTTGCTTGGGTGTGTGCGTGCATGTGATTAACAGACGTGTACTTTGTTCGCAGCTAATCGAACTCAAATACGCCTACTTCTTTGTACACATTCCTGACTGTATGCTTAAGGACCTCTGTGATTCACAAAAAACACGAAAACCGTGGTCATGTTTCCATGCCAGTGACAGGTTGTTCAGTTCATGTGAACTCTTAACAGCAGCTCAAGGGAATTTCTTTAAACTTGGTACAAAGATGAACTGATTAGATTTTGTTGCCCAAAGGTCACCGTCACCACATATAACACATTTTTGGCCATATCTCAAGAATTCGTACTCCAATGATGACAAAATTATGCACAAATATCTAACAGGATAAAATGATGAGGTGATGAAATTTTATATCCAAGAGGTCAAAATTCAACTTCACACTGACATCAAAATGTTCAACTCTCTAACACTCATCTGTACTCTTCTATAAAAATAGTCCCTAAGTGAAGACAGCATGTTTCTCACTGGAAATCATTCACTGGAATCACACATGTATAGTTATAACTTCCATTTTGCCAAAAAAAAAAACAAAAAAAAACACTTAATAGCAAAGACTTTCAAAGTTACAGAACAATATAGTTAGAAAGTCCAAATCAAAGTCTTCACTGCAAATATCATATGAGTCTGGACAGACATGGACGTAAACTCTAATTCCACTGGTTGGTGGAAACGAACAACTGTGAGGCAGTTATCCTATTTTTTGACTGCTTTTATATAACCATTGACAGCTGACTTCTCATTCTTCGCAAGTGATCAACAACTGCTTCAGTTTGAAATCTTGTTTCAGCTCAGGACAACGTATGTGGAGGTCATGTTATGTTATGTTTTGGCAGAACTCTGCAAATCTTCACTGTTTGTGTCTGACAGTTGTGGTGGCATTGCAGTAGGTGCTTCACCATCTGTTGGCGGGCAGGGATCTGCACTCTACTGAGTGACCTCTTCTTGTTTTAAGTTAGAATGGTTTAATAGTCTTCAAATTATATTATGGTTCAGCTGGTAGAAATGAACTTTGGTACTTTAAGTACATGTCAGAGCCTGTACTTTTCATTAATACTTTAGTGAGGACGTTGAATCAGTACTTCTACTTTTGCCAGTCTTTTCTGACACAAGTATCTGTACTTGTATTTGAGTAAAGACTGTGTATTTTCCCACCTCTGCTCCACTCTTGATCTGTGTTGTTTGAGCACAGAAGGGTGTATACAGAGCTCTCCATTGATTATGTCGGTGTGATGACGCCGGTGGCTGAGCAACACTCACTCATGTGGTGACTAATCATGGCTGAAGCCGGAGCTGAAGCTTCCCTGTAGACCTGTGAGCTCCCACAGCTCGTGCCTATGAGCTCCAGTGGGCTGTGGTGCGACACGGAGCCTGATTGAGACATCTTCATCGGCTTTATCATAATCACGTCAATAGAAATGCAGCGCGGGGCTCTTTAGTCAGATGTCTGGCCATAAATACACATCTCCGAAATGAGCTATCATCACCGCCTAGCCACAATTACACAGCGCTGTTCGTAAAGAGAAATTCATTCCCTCACAGTGGAGGTCGATGTCATATTGATTGATAGGCACCAAATAAGTGGTTCTCTCTATTGTTTACAGCTGTAAAGGTTAAATAAGGACAGCTGAGGTTTATGTTTCACAGTATACTATTTATATGAAAGTGCTGCATCTCTCATGAGCCTGATAACAGTGTTCAGAACATCAAGTTCAGTATAAAAGAAACTCTTGCAATCATTATTTCTGCACAGTCTGTACAGCTGATGAATGTCAAATAGAAATGTTGCTCATCTCTTCAGACAGCCATGTTGCTATTATAATACCATAAATATTAAAAAGGACGGATCTGTCATATAGAACAAGATACAATAGGAATTCCTCTTCCTGACTGTTGAAAAGATTCTTGGGCACAGGCTTATTAGATCACTGCTGGTCCACACTGACTGTCCAGATGTGAACTTGGGGAGCTGTTTTCTGTGGATGGTGTGGTCTGGACAATCTCTGCACCAAGATTAAGGTCTGATTTCCGAGGTGCAAATACACAGGCTATGACCATGATGTATAATACAAAGCTGATCTAACAAGCTGCTGGCTTCTGCCAATCATCATTTGAGACAACTCAATACTGCAATTGCAATTTCTGCCTGAGTCATGCCAGATAGACTTTAATCTGCAATGGCGGCTGTTTAACAATGAAGAAAAATGGGGTTGTGTTGACCGTGTCCACAAGAAACACACGACAGCTCAGAGTTGTGACGTTTTTGCTGATGTTTTCAGAAACTGCAGATGCTATGGAAGTTCACTTTTCAGTCAATGGTGCGTTAATATATTGTAATTTTAGTTTCATAGCGTTTCTCTCGAAAATCTCTATAATATGTCTGAGAAAAATTTTGATATTGCCTCGTCTTTTCATTATGCCTTTGCATTTCCAGTATTACATTAATCGCACGCTAGCTTGCTAAATTGTTAGCCTCAGTAGCTTCTAGATACCAACGGTTTTACGTCCATGTTGCCTTGCAGCGGAGTTCTCATGACTTAACTATTTGAATACTATATTGTGTACATCACAGGTGGCTAGCTGCTAGGTAGCCGCTTCATTTGACCACATCAGCTCTACTTAGGCTCCACCTCTTTCCCCATTTTTGGATTAGTTGAGAGTTAGCCAATTCAAGCACGGCCAAGATGGCGACGGCCAGAGCCACCACACTGTGAGCTTCAAAACAGCTCTTCAGAAAACACGTTAGACTCTGTCCACTATCTATTATAAAGTCAATGGTCTGACCTCACAATGCTGTTTACTAATTGTATGATTTTAAATTGCATGACCAAATACCATTAGCTATGTTAGCATAATTGTATTATCCCCTAGATTTATCCACAAGATTTTAAAAATATCTACATTTACTTTGACATGAGCCGAAGGGATTTTACTCACAAACTTAGCAATGGATTCACAAATATGGTGTAATCCAATATCCTATGCTCAGGTGAGCTGAGTCACTGTTGTTTCAAATTGGAACCAAATTGATTTTTTATCACAACTTGTTTTTGAAAATCAGCACCACAGGCACACGCGCAGTCAGAGGCAGAGTGGAATTAGAAATTAGAAAACAAAAATCTATTTTGATACAACCTTTGGCTGTGTAGTCATCTACAACAATATATTCTCTGTTCTTGACACATGCTGAAACATGTAGCTGCTGCTGCCTGGTCAAATATAAAAGAGAAAGAAATCAATTCAAACAACAGAAGGAACAGACCAATAGTATTTTTGTTACCTAACACTATTTATGGGGTATATGTATTCTATACCTGTGAAGTACAGCTGTGATACACACACAAGTGTTTCTTCTTGGCTATCAGGAACACTAGGAGTGTTACTTGACAAACAGCCTGGCAGCACCCAAAACGCCCAATAGGGAGTCAGCTTCAACAATAGAGGCAGAGGGCAGAAGAGTCTTGTGACGACTGTGGTTGCATGGCTTCATTAAGCTAAACTTGATTTGATCCAGGGAGAAATTATCCTCAACCTCTCCTTCACCAGCTTGCAAGCTCTTTTTAGGACACATCTGATTGTGAGTGGGGGGTCAGCAGCAAAATACTAACATTTTTGGAAGCTGTTATTACTGCCAGAAGTCCTGACCCACTGATAAGGAGGATGTGGACAGCAGACATGTAAGATGAATTCCTGATGGAGACCCTCTTCATCTTTGGAAAAATCACACAGTCATCCATGTAATCTGGTATATTTTGGAAGATGCTGACAGCAATCAGGGAATCAGAGTCTGGAGTCTTGGGGTGACAGCTTGTTGAGCTGCTCCATAATGATGCGCCCACAGAGCCCCATTAGAGAGCTGTGCATGTGTGACATAGGACATCTTTAGTATCTCCTGTTGCCAAGTGTTTCTCTATGCTCCATCTATTTATGTCACATATTGCCAATGAACCCACACAGGACCAGTATGAAGACCGTCTGATATTTTCTAAAGCTCTGGGATAAGTGAGTAAGTGGACTTTGAGTTGAGATAGTCAAGAACAAACTAACGAGCTTAACTTTTATCCCAACTTACACACAAAGTCGTAGTGGTGCTCAAAATAATCAAACATTTGAACATGTGCAGTTCCATGACAAATGAGTCAGATGAGAACCATGTGATACAGTCAAAAGCTCTGGAATAAATAAGCAAGGGGAACTTGATCCTGTAAGTCCTGTAAGTTGTGAGGTGGGGCCTCAGTGGAACAGACTTGTTGTTCCAGCACATCACACAGACTCTTGATTGGATCAGATCTGGGGAATTTGGAGGCCAAGTCAACACCTTGTCAACACCAGGCTACTGTCCAGTTCTGATACTCATGTGCCAATTTTAGGCACTTTTGGCAGTGGACAGGGGGCAGCATGGGCAGTCTGACCAGTCTGAGGCTACGCAGCTCCGTACACAGCAAGATGTGATACACTGTGTGGTTTCTATTGTTCTATCTTTCCATTACAGACAGCATGAACTTTTTCAGCAAATTTTGCATCAGTAGCTTTTCTGTGGGATCCAACCACGTGGGCTATCTTTCTTTCCCCATGTGCATTTGTCTGTCACTAGGTTGTCCTTCCTTGGACCACTTTTGGTCAGTACTGACGACTGCACACTGGGAACACCCAACAAGACCTGCGGCCTCATTTATAAAACTGTGTGTAGGATTCACCTTAAAAGATGGTGTATGGACTAAACATAGAAAGTGCTTACACACAAAAATATTCAGTTATAAAACAGGGCATAGGCACGACCTACACCATTTTCCTTTATAAATCACAATCATTCTGCAATGTGGCACGCCTTTTGCGTGCATCATACGATGCCCATAACTGCCTATAAATGGTCTGTGAAACGCCCTAAATTAACACTCATTCACAATGACTGCATGAGGACGATTGTGGCAAACGCTGAGAGAAAGGCTAAAAAAGGAATGTCACACAGAATGAGAACAATGTTTTTGTTGCGGAGGTTGAGACAAGGAAAATATGTTATTTGTTGGGCACAATGTGGACATTACAGACACCAAAAAGGCATCAGAGTGGCAGTGTGTGGGTGATGCTTAGAATACTGCTGCCTCACAAACTCGCCGGGACTAATTAAAAAAGTAGTCCAACAGAAAAGTATAAACCAGAAAGCACAAGAGCCACAAGCCACTCATATCTGCCCAACTGGATCACTGATTGTATAAACATTATCTGTCTTGCTGTTCACCTCATTATTTACTAGAATACTTGCATGTTTTTTTAATGATTACAGAACAAATTAGACTTTTTTCACCACCCTATAATATATATCTGTTTGTATTTATGATCCTAAATTGTTTTTTTTCTGTATGCATTCACTCTAGTTTGTTTATTCATTGTAAAAATGGCATTTATCCGTTTTTGCAAATTAACTCCTTATATATGATGTGTGTGAGGTAATATTTCTATTGGTTTCACACTCCCTCTTATCTTTTATCCTTCTGCCATCTGAGTCGCAGTTTGTCATTTCTCCAGTTTAATGTACGTACGTGAGGGTCAGAGTTACCGTGGAGCACTGCTCATTTTCACGCCAAGTTTGTTTTTTTATAAATCCCAACTTTTGTTTAGAAAGTAGTTTACGCCTTCTTCTTCAATCTTCTGACCCAGTAGTCTAGCCATCACAATTTGGTCCTCGTCAAAGTCGCTCATATCCTCTTACTTGCACATTTTTCCTGCTTTTTTAGAGGATGTCCCTATAAAAAGGATGCTGAGTGTCATATAGGATGTGCTGCTTCAAAGTCTCGTAAATAAGTCTCTTACACTGCTGAAAGAAAAATTAACGTCCGTGCTGATTTTTTTTTTAACCCATAAAAATAGTTTGGAGGTGAAGCAAGTGCATGAAACTAAGCAAAAACAGGACCAGGGTGAGTAACACATCACTGAGCCTGTTCAGTGTTCATCTGATCCCGAGTTCACCGTCCTTGGACCATTTTTGGTGGGTACCAACCACTGCATTCTGGGAACACCAGAACTGCTGTTTTGAAGATCCTCTGACCCAGGCATCTAGCCATTACAGTTTGGTCCTTGTCAAAGTCGCTCAGATCCTTACACTTGCTCAGTTTTCAACACTTCAGATTGAAGAACTGACTGTTCCATTGTTCCAGGTGCCATTGTAAAGAGATGATAAATGTTATATACCACACCTGTCGGAGGTTTTAATGTTGTATTTGTATTCATAAAACAGAAAAATAGATAGAAAATGTTCCTTTGTTAAGTCAACTTGGTGGAAGTATGAAAGAATTTTAAATCAGTGCACAAAGAACAAAAACTCCAAGAAACTCTCTTTAAGAAAAAAAAAAATTAAACCACCTTTATTGTCGCAGCATGGTCATGTTGGACCTTAAAACTTTGAAACAGTATTTCTTTTTCTTTGTCTTAAGTGTTGCTTGATTTAGCACAGTCTGCCCTCACAATGTGCACCAACACGAGCGAGGCTACTTCCACATTGTAGATAAACTGTCTCGATGTACAAAGAACACTGATTCCCCCAACATCAAGTTCCTGGAAATGATGTATAGCTATAGATGTGCACGTCTGATTTGAGGTTTAAGTTTTCACACTTGTACATTTTAACTTCCCTGCAGCAATTAGATTTTCCTCTGTAAAACACAGATGTGAATATGTGAAACTTGATTTTTTTGCTGTTTTCTACAAGATCAGATTGATACTGCGCAGATGGAGGAGTGTAGTGAATAAGAACTGGATTTAATGAGTCACTTGAATTTGCCTCTACCAGCTCAAAGGTAAAAAAATAAATGCCAGTGAGCTGAAGTGATGATGATACATATTTCAACCGCTCGTCTTCCTCAGTACTTCCGGATCACAAGCACAGGCTCCCCGGTAAACATCACAGAATTTGTGGTTCGAGAGGAAATATGGTTCACTTCACCTTCTGCTTCACACATTGCCAGTGTTCTGCATCAGGCCTCTTGATTTCCTTTTCACATAAAAGTGGTGGTTTCTTATCTGCAGATGTTCAAACCTTCCTCAGCATATGGATCTGGTCATGGTATGGGGGCTTGGGTTGGCAGAGGGCTCGGCTCTAACGGAAGACGCCCATCTGGTTGGACCTTGACCTGAATGGAAAAGATCCCAGAAGAGCTTTCTTTGATTTGAGGGAGAAAGGAAGCGGGGTTGAGAAGAGCCGCCAAAATTAAGGCCTCCATTTTCACCCTCCTCCTCACGATTCCTTCAGAGCATCCCAAAGAATCCGCTGATGAATCGCTGATATCCTGCCTGCTCTGCTCGGATACACTTTCACAATATTTGAGGAAGGACTTTGAGAAACCTTATGAACAAACACCATAATGGCACCTTCAGAGCTTAATGCCAACTTGTTCCATTTTTACTCCATCACATCAAGTGGCAATTTTATTTTATAGCTTTAAAGCCACCTTATATGTTAGGTTTCTGCCCTTGCTACTTGGGTAGTGACCTGAAAGCAATTTTCTTTTTATGATATACTTCATTTATCCCTCAAGGGGGAGATTCTCTGTGCTCCCTCCTCGGCAGCCCTGGAGCAGGTACAGGTTAAGTTTCAGGGCTCAAGGATGCCTGGGGATGTAAAGCCAGAGATGGGAAGAATACCAAAATGTCCTGCGTGGGCTAGGGAACTGCTCCTTCACTGATTTTTCACTTAAGTAAATTTGCTCCCATGAAATATTAAGTTTCTAAGTAAAAGCAATACATAGCTCATTAAGGGGGGGAAAAAAAAGTACCATTTGAGGCGTTTCTACACATGCTTAGCAAAAAGGGCACGTGTACATAATAAAGAGCATAAAAAGTACAACTTGTACATTCATCTTTGCATGTTCAGTAGTAATGAATACGTAATTGTTGAATGTATCATTCCCCAGTTGACTCCCAGAGTGCATAATTAGCATAGTGATCTGGTCATAGCTCTGTATTTTAATAAGGTGGTGAATAGTTTTTCTCAGAAACTGGTGAGTGAAATCAAGGGGAGAGGGAGAGGAAGATGAAGTGGCGCCAGAATGAAGGAATGAGAACCAGAGCTGATCCAAGCAGCCTTCTGAAATAAAATGTGATAGACAGCAACGCATCGTCCAGTGCAGAACTCTGAATATTAACATAAAAGTATGGAAAAAGCAGATCGTATTTGGTGGAAAACCCACCTTTTCCATGTGTCAATATAACTGCCATTTCTCCTCCTGTCAAAAGGTTCACACTGACGTCAACAGGTTTCCTAGCAACCTTATTGTGAGATGCTCACACACGAGGGAGTAAAATATATACTGTAATAAAAGTAATGTCTCATGTTCTATAAGCCAAGAGCAAAACCTCTTAGCTGTTCACATGTCGTGATCAGAGCCCTGAGCTTTATGAAAACACTTTATATAAAGGTGTGTGCATATGAATGACATGATACTGTCATAACGATGACAAGACACTGTGTCATTAACATGAAGGAGTCTTTATGAGTGTTTATGACTGTTATCATTAAGTGTCATTCAATTACATAGTTTTGAATGCAAAGTCGACATTGTTTGAGATGTCTTTGTGTTGACAACTTGACATTAACGGAGACAGCATAACCTGCTGATGTCTTTGTGTTGACAACTTGACATTAACACAACCTGTCATAAATATGCAATAGTAAGCCTAATTATCAAACCTAGAGAAAATATTTATCTTTATCCATTAACATGACATTAAGATGTTATATGTGGTTAGTTTTGACATTGGCTGTCATGATACAAATGTAAGTGTGTCATTCATATTTCCATTGATTGATTTCCACATACATTTTGGATTTGTCATAAAGATGTTATTAAGAATTATTACACTGACAAATGCTTTTGTAGAGCTAAATTATATGTCTAAGTTTCATAATTAGGCCTGCTGTGGCATGTTTATGACAGGTTATGATGTCTTGGTTAATGTCAAGTTGTCATAACAAAGACATCTCACAAAATGTCAACTTCGTGTGAAGAATTACAAAGCTGAAAGAATGACACTTAATGACAACAGTCATGAACATTCATTCTACTCTATGTTCATGACAGGTGTCAGGACATGGTTATGACAGTGTCATATCAGTCTTATGCACACCCCTGCAAATAAGGTGTTTCAGTCTCAATGAAACTTCTGATGTTGATCATCCAATAAGCTGTCAGTCACCAAAGCATTTCACTTTTTTTCATTGTTCATTAGTGAAACCTGCAAGTCATTTTTAGGGTTTGATGTCTTCAGAAATACAACTCCTGGAGAGACAAAAAATTGAATAAAATAAAACGAGAGTAAAAAAGATCCACATGATTGAAAGGTACAAGCAAATGTCATATTTTTCATTATTTAAACATGGACACACACATTTTATGTTAAATCACACAGTTTTTCTTAACATTTTACCTTTTACAAACTTTTCATATATTCTTTTTGACACCAGAAATAAAGCCTCTAAAATATCTTGGCATATTTTTCATTTCTGGCCATTGAAAATGAAAAAAAGTGGTAAATGGGTGGATTGGGTGTCCCAGACAGTCCCCTAAAGTATATACATTTGGACATTTCTGTATTTCCTGCTAAACAAAAAAAAAAGTGTTTGATTGGTGTTCAATGGCTCTAACATTATTAGAACCTGAGATAATGGCAAGTTTATCAAGCCAAGATTGTAAATTGTTTCCATTATGAGATGCCAAATGATGTGGATACTTAGGACCATGAACACTGTTTTGCAGGATATTTAACTTGTTCCCAGGACTAATTCATATACTGCAAAGGTCAGGCTTTAAAGTTTATTCTAAAATAAGATATCAACCACTTGAAGACACCAAGACCTCTTCTGATACATTATTTATTAAGAAAAATATGTATTATTCATCAGACTCTCTTATTTTGAAATATTGATTGATGGAATTCAAAGAGGAAAAAAATTAAACACATAAAGTTTTGGAATGGAAAGCTTTAAATATGGAAAGCCATAAAACTGTTCTCTAAAACCAGAGCAAAGAGGATGTTTGAACAAAGTGTTTTAATAAATAAACCAGAGGGAAATGGAACAGCTCCTCTCCCTCAGTGAATAAAATAATCTTTGAAGTGAATGTGGTTTTAAAATAAAGCATTAACTATTCTCTTCTGTGCACTTCTGTATTTCTATAGATTATCAGTGGCGACAGAGGAATGCAGCCATTGGTTGGAGCTTTTAGATGGTGCATTAGCGGGCTGCTAACCAGCCTCTGGAGGGAGACGTGATTGAAAGCTGTTGTCAGTATGAGGGCTCCCTCATGTCATGTGTCACTGCACTGTTGAATTCTTCCTCTACTATGAACACACGCTCCCCAGGACATCTCGATCAATAGTCTGCCGTCTCGGGTCCGCACACACTTCCGGTTATCTGATAGTGTAAACTGCAACTGAGTACTGAACTCGCACGTGTCTGTAAATACAATGTGGACAAACAGCATCAACAAAAGACACAAAGCAGCCAGAAAATAGATAACTTTAACAATTTTATTTGTGAAAAACTACAAGCAAAATTCATAAATAGACATTTCTATTTGAAGCGGAGGAAAATGATCAGGTTAGCCTATAAGCGCAAAGTCGTGCACATGCCAGAAACATGTAGTATTTTTAACATTATAAGCTAGACAAGGAGCCGTGATCCGCTGAAAATGCTGCGTACATTTCCACACCAGGAACATAATGTGACCATTTCACAAGGGGAAACAATGACACATCAGCTATAAGTTAAAAAAAAAAAAGAAAAACTAAAACTGGATTAAACAAAGAATGGATTATTGTACTGTCCCTAAAACTTTTTTTTTGTCATTTTTTTCTTTAAAACCGAGCAATAACTTTAAAAGCATTGTACAAGACATTGTTATAGGAAGAAATGAGTTTGTATAATACACTTAATTGGAAATTCACGGTTAAGGTTATACAGTCAGTAAACAAGCCTTCTATATTTGGGTCTCTGACAAACAAAGCTAAAAAATGTAACCATCTTTACACAGTAAATTAAGGTTACTGGTCGCACACAAGAACAGAACTGCTTGCGCGGAAAGGAAACAGGAAACAAAAGACTTCAGCTCCAATGCCATTATTCATAGTGTTTGCTTTTGCACCTTTTTAAAATTCTATATACAAGCAATAATTCATATACTCAGCAAATGGCCATTTGTCAATAATTTAACAATGAATCCTTTCTGTTGGAGTACTCAGTCAAGTGAATGTGGTTGCAGATAAGGCAGGTGAAAAGATGGCTTTTTAGGCCCATTTCTAATAGATTGCATTACAAAGCAGGCTTTTATTCTCAGTAAAAATTGGACAAAGCATTTTTTTTACCCTCTGAGTCCCACACTTTTTTAGTTCTATTCACATTGCTTTTCCTCACTTTGAACACTGATTCCATATTTGTATGCAATAAAGTACATAATTACATATTAACCATAGCTTAAGAGCAGAAAAAACTTATGAACACATCTCTCTTGGGCTTCAACATTGCTTATGACACACATGATTATAATCCCTATGTGTGAAAGCTTTTATTCGACACAGATCAAAACCCGCCCCCTCGGATCCAGAGATTTTTTTTTGGGACTTGTTAACCTCACCTAACCTGATTTTAGTTTCTCAATTGGTGAGCGGGGGCCCTTGTTAGGGGAGCTACGTGCACTGTGGTAGGGGGGCTTACTAAAGTCAAAGGTTTCGACCCAGCAGACCCAGAGCTCTTCTCGGCTACCCACTCCCGCACCCAGTCTGCTTCACACCGCCTGCATAACGAGGAGAGATCCACCGCCGGGTGCGGAGCTGGTAGCCTTCTTCAACTCACAGTATTGACAGTTCTTTGCCCCAATTTAGCCGTGCACAGAGACAAGTGGACAATAAGAACACCATTTACATGGATTATATTAGTCTTTATTTAAACTGTTATTCATCTCACACATTAGATAATTGCATTTCAAATTGTTATTTATCTGTCTATTTATCATGTCATTATGAAATTCCTTTGGTCCTTCAATAAATAAAACTAAGATATCATATACACATTTATTCTTTATACAATTTCATACAGTTAAAAAGGAAATTATGTTGGTCTAGTATCAGCTAAGGTGAAAGTGAATTAAAACCCTTAAATAAGCCTTGCTGTTCTAAAAATTCAAAGAGCAATTGTGTTCTATTAACTACTGCAATATTTTTTGCCTTCAATGACAGGAGTCTTAAATTAATAATAATAAAATAAAAGGTCAATTGAATTGTCAAATCTTTGCAAAGTGTTCACGTCTTTGCACATGTTTTCAGGTTGAGAGAATGAAGATTCGAAGTCATCTTCAGGACCACAAAAAAAAAAAAAAAAACAGAGAAAGAAAAAATGAAATCGATTCACAACAGCTTGACACAACAGGCCTATTTTACAGTTCGATATGGTTTTACCAAGTGGAACTGTGTGTGTAACCATCCTTCAGTCACAACAGAGAAAAACTCTGGCTCCAGAGCTGAGAGGACAGCTCTGCCTTCGGCCAGAAAAACTCAATATCGAAGTACGGAATGCAGAAAATATCAACAGCTTTTTAGTGTTTTACACAACAGCCTACACTGTACAGTTAAGGACATAAGATACTGTATAAGAGATCTGCTATAGCATACTAAATCATAGACAATCTAGTTGAAAAAGTCAGGTGTGTGAACCTCAGGTGACCTTCTTCTGATGCACACTGACCTGTACAGAACGAGTAAGACGGACCTGCAGCAGGAGGTCCCGACAGTGTTCAGAGTGAGACAGTGTTGTTGAGAAAAAGTGAATGAGAATTTGATTCATCAGCACTTTGTCACATTGAGTGAATGGGCAATCCCAGATCTGCAAAACCGCTTCACAGTGTATCTAGCACCAGTGTGTGTGTTCATGTGTGTGTTTTGGTGTATGTGTCTGTCTGTGTGACTCGAGTCTTGTCCTATCATTTTCAAACTGTAATAAAAACACTGAAGGAATGATCGATCGGCAGAGCTACACAGCAAAGCTTCAACATAAAAAGGAGAACATCAAAGTATACAGGTGCAACAGGTAATAAATAAGGGTAATAATAGTTTAAAGTTATTGAAATGATGGTGGTTATTGTGCCCAGCGGAGAATTCTTCTTTACAAAAACAAAAAAAATGTCGACTTGGCCTCACATCCACGTACGAATATAAAACAATACATACAAGTGTCTGGATGCTACCACAGGGGAGGTTGTTGGGGGATGGGGGGCTTTATTCCTTTGTAGCCCAGCTCTCCTCGCCTGTGCCATGGGTGTAACCATGAGGGAAGTTCTCCCACCAGGGTGTTTGTTTCCCCAGCAGGCGCACCACACTGTTCCTCTCAGCCAGCCAGCTCCTCTCAGCATCCAGGGTTGGTCATGGAATGGAGGCAGGGCAGCGATGGGAAAAAAGGTGAAATCTCTCCCCCTATGGGATCCATAGTGTCCAGAAACGTTGGAGGGGAAAGTAGGGGAAGTGGAGCAGGGGTGAGGACGGGAGGGCGTGAAAAGGGATGGGGGTCTCAGAACGACTCGTCGTGCCCCACAGAGAGATCCCCTTTAGGCGTGGAGGCGCGCGACGAGCCCTTGTCCATGCTCTCGGAGCCGGAGCTCTGGTGCTGCTGTTCGGAGCCCGCGCTGGACGTGATGGTGGACGAGGACGTGGAGGAGGAGCGGGTCTTCTCCTTAAAGTCTGTTATGATCACTGTCACGTTCCCTACGGTGATGGCCAATTGCTGGGCGGTGCTCCGGTCAATGTTCTTCAGTTTGGGCCTGTGGGGCAAAGACGAGAGGGAGATAAAACTTTAAAGGTGAAATATGTAACACCCTAGTGCTACAAAGGGGTTCTGGAGTCCCAATTCACAATACTGGAGCAAGTTGTGTTGACAAACCTGACCAAATTAACAATAACAACAATAACAACACTTGAGACATTTCCTGTATATTTTTTATTTAATTTTAGTTAGTTTTGTAAGTGCACAATATTGTTTCAGTTAGTTTTCATTTTTCTTTAAAATCTGGTTTTTATTTTCTATTTCATTTTAACTAAAATGTTTTTTTCCACATTTATTTTTAGTTTTTACTTTAGTTTTAGTGAACTACAAAAACCTTTCCTCCAAGTGGACCCCAGAACTAGAACTAATAGACTGTTTGTGCTGTCTGTGTACACATCCGTTTGGAAGTGTAACTGAGCCCCTACACAAGCACAGTATTATACTTTGATGATGGCAAGCAAGGACAAGTCATACACTGTAAATTGATCCACTTTTTATAACTCTGACAATTGTCTGTTCATGTAAAACTAAGCCTGTTATCCTGAAAACAAAAGCTCACTGTTCTGAAAATACACACTCTGGAGTTGGTGACTGCCACCTTTGCTGCCTGCCAGACACCATTAACATATTGCTCAATTTAACTGCTATAAACATCTACTTTCTCTAAAAGATTATTGATTATTTCTTATGACTCATAAACAGACACTTACTCATTTGGCAAACATTCGGTATTAATTTTTATCTCTGTAAAGTGAATAAACATGAAACAGACAGTGTGTGAAATCGCACAGGCCAAAACAAAAACAGACTTCCCGGCCAGGAATGTAATTTTCAAATGAGAACATACTAGCTGTAGCATTGCTTCCAGTGATGCCGGTATTTCAACATGATCATTTTATGATTTGGTACAGTCAATATATCACATATGGCTCCTTTAATAACCAGAAACGGCAACCACAATATGTGTGTCTCAGCAACAACAAGGGGGAGGCTGCCAGCACTGTGGGGGCGGTTACACTAAATTGCTCAATTCATCGGGTGACACATGAACAGTCAGAACAAGTGTATATAAAGTGAGAGTGGGTGTTTAGTGTAAAAGATCATTTGTGAATCATTTGAGGTTTCCCACTCGCCCTGTGCTGCGTGAGGTTTTTTCTAAAAGGAAGTGCAGAGTAGTCAGAGATGTTAAACCATGTGTTCTGCCAAAGAGACGCGGAGTATGAGAGGGTGCTACACACCTGGAGATGTGCGAGTTCTTGTTGTTGGTCTTGGTTGCTGATTTGCCAGACTGTATGCTGTGTTTGTCGCTGGGTGGGCTCTGATGGTTGTCTGATTTGGGTCTGGAGGTAAACAGAGACACGTGAGGATAACACAAGCACAGGCAACATCTAGACACACAGGTGAAGCCTGGATGTGGATACTGACCTGGTCTTTTTGCTGCTGGGCTTCTTCGTGACGGCTGGGGTGATGTCCTTCTCTGTGTCAGGTTTGTCTTTGATTGGCTGTTCCTTCTCACTCTTTTCCTTCTCAGGGGTTTCTCCCTCTGGCCTCACTCTCTCTGGACGCTCAACTTCAGGGCGTCCCTCGCCGTTGGCCCGCTCCCCTTCGCCGTCCATGCGCTCCTTGTCCGTGCGCTCACTCCTCTCCCTCCGCTCCTTCTTGGGCGGGGGAGGCATAGGGTACTGCTGAGCCACCTGCTGGGCAACCAGCTGGGAGTTGATCCTGGGTTTCCTGTGGAGGAGATCCAAGGCACAAACATGGATTAGCCTCATAGCGAAGCCGTGAGCTGACTCTGGCTATGCACCAACACAGTCACACTACGGCTGACAAAGAGAGGTGAGTGAACCTAGAGGCCGCTGAGGGAAAAGAAGCGGCTGCGCCCAGCTGCTGCAGAGGTGGGTTTACGCAGCCGCTTCCTGGTGGAGCGGCTCTGTTTTGAGGGCTAATCTCATTAGCTCACGGCTGTAATAAAATGAATGCACAGGATCACAAGGTGGGACATTTGCAGCACGTCACTTAGGTCCTCTAATCTGATTACTGCAGGGTTGGCCCCATTTGTCACAGACTGGGATTCAGTTGGACATGGTGTAGCTGCTCCACTCACTGAGCTCACCAGCAACCATGAAGCCAGCTACACTGTCCTCTTTTTGACTCATTTTCAAAGACAAACACAAACCATGTATTTGAGTTTCAACATTCTTATTGAGCAAATGCAATAAAAGCAAGGAAGGTACTTGTCAGGTGCAACATTGAAAGAATCCCACTAGACTGGGTGATACAACTTATAGAAAATCTCAGTATTTTCAAAACATATGTACACAATAGGGTACCAAGAATGATATAGGGGAGAAAAACAATCAATATAACAGCTGATATTCTTTATACAAAATTTCATTCACCATCCAACCAGGCAAGTGGTAAAAAATAATTTAACTATCTTGATAACCGATTAATCATTCAAGTTATTTTTCATGAAAAAATGGTAGAAAATGCTGTTTTCAGCCTTTACTGACAAAACAAAACATCACCCTGGACTGTGGAAAAACTGGGATAGACTCTTTTCTGTGATCGCTACAGAAACTGCAACAACATGACAATTAACTTTAGTCTTCATTCTTTTTTGATAACTGCTAATAAATCAAACATTTTTTTGTGTGGGGGGGATTAAAGTTGAACCCTGTATACAAGAGAGAAACAGAAAGAAGACTTTTTTTTTTTTTTTTTGCAGTGATCACCCAAAACACTTGTTGCAATGCATTGTTGTCCGAATGACATCAGGGCACTGAAACTGTAAACTTTCACAGATATTATTAACTAATTATTTATAATTCCAATTAATTATAAATAAGACACAAATACAGCAAAATACTATTCAAAACATATTCAACATGAATTACAGAAAAATATATATATACTCAAAATGCATCTTATAAAGATAACAAATAAAACAATCTATTATGTAAAAAAAAAAAAAAATCATACAGTAGCATAGTGTACAACAGACTTTTTTTCACTTGCCAGGTTGGGCAAGTGGCTCAGAAATCTACTAGCAAGACATCAATTTTTACTTGCCCCTGTAAAAACTGTTTTATTTATTAGCGGTTATCAAACAACACAAGGACTTAAGTTAATTGTGATGATTAATCCAGAGCTGCGACATCTACAAAATTTCACAAAATAGTGAAGAATGTTTATCCCAATTTCCAAGTCCAAGGTGGTGTCTTTAAATGTCTAAATTTGTCAGTCCAAACCCAAAGATATTCAGTTTAATGAAAATAAAAGAAAAGTGTGAAATATTCATATTTGATTAAATATTTTAATAGGCCTAATTTAATTCCTTTTTACCTGTCAGATCTACTTGCCTGAAATGGCATGTTTACTTGGCCTAAGCAGGTGGGCAACCATTATTGCTGAGCCCATGTTTACTGCAAACATGATGACATGATGATCATATAGAATATGAGGTATTGCTGTGGATTAAACTACCAGCCAGTATATAAAGTAGTTAAGATTAGACAATAGGAATGTTGGTGCTTTCACATAATATAAACACAATGAGATTTTTGATGTGGATATAACGCGGGTAAGTGGGCAAAGATAAAAAATAGAATAGCTAGAACAGTTTAGTAAGTTCAGAAAATTACACCACTTCATGAGAATATCTTGTCTCATATCACAATATCAATATATCCAACCCAACCCAACCCAAGACCCACTGATTTCCTAAATGCAGCAGTGCACATAAAACCATCTTTTTTTGAAAAACATATTTTCCAGTGTGGTGCATCACCACTGAACTGTTACAAACATGCATGCAGTAAGAGCAGCATCTTACTGCTCCATCAGCTGTGCAGATGAACTTGTGAGGCAAAATGCTAACCCGAAGTCAGACTGCCTGAGCCAACACACACACCTGCAGCATAATGGACACCAGCTGGCAGCATCTGGGGGGAAGCAGAGGACCTCGGGGGAGAGGGAGGGATGGCTGCAGCCTTCCAGAGACTCAGCCGAGACCAAACTCCAGCCAGCAACATGGATAATCACAGGCCAGCGCTGGGCAAGCATGGTGAGGAGTAAACCACAAGTACACTCACACACACAAACACGCACTTGAAAAGCTTAGCGTGCAAACAAACAGCCTGGCATGGCTCGATGGCTGCTCAGGAGGCCTTTCAACAGGAACACAACAAGTTATACTAGCTAGCTGTGTACACCAAACTCTTCCAAAGCCAATGCTAGTCTTGGCAGTAAGAGTTTTTGGTGATATCCCAAGAGTGGAGAGGAGGTCCCTTGATCCTCAGGACCGCTTTAGGAGATCTGCGGTCAAGTAGGCAGTCTTAAAAGTTGTGGAAACTCTGTCAGCCTAAGCATCAGGCCAGATAAACAAGTGTCACTGCTGGAAAATGAAGCTCTCACAGTGGAAACAAATGTTTTTAGCTTTGCCGTGGGAATGGGCTTTAGTGAAACGGGTGGAGGAGCAAATGCGTGTGGCAAAAACAGAAGAAGCTCAATAGTGTGTCGGACTGATGACGCTGATTTCAGTGGCTTGCTGTGGAGAGTGGTTTTCAGACAGCTGCTTAAGTGGTTAGCCTCAGGGTTTCAATTTGGCAGCATCATATTGCCAGTCCAGTTACTCTCGTTTCTGCACTCCCATCCTCGCACGTCTTTCAGAACTGACACTCTACTCCCTCAGACCCTATCTTTTAGTAGCTAGGCACTTTTAAACTCTTAACAGTCCAATTCTTCTGTCAATTCTTCTGCAGCTTCTCTCTCTATAGCTCCTTCTAGCTCAATTAGTCTCCTACTGCTATTACTGACAGACTCCTTGATAGGGGGTGGGGGCATGCAGCCGATCAGAAGGCAATCAATTGGGGAATAATAGAGCATCATGTTGTAATGCTCCGCACTTCACTCCAATCAATACACCAGCTGTGGCGAATGCTGACGAGCCCTGGGCTGTTGATCCAGTATCCATTAGCTGCCTTGGTGCTCTGGAGCCAGGGGCTCTTTCTACATGCTGCCCCTATGTGAGGCACCCACGGGGTGTTAGAGAGTGATATTCCCACCCTCTCCCCCCACCTCCAGCCTTCATAATTGCCATCCCTGTCTTGCTCCCATCAAACTGATCCCAATTCCATTTCAATCTAGAGTAATTACTTCCCATGTTGAGCATTAGAGCTCCTATGCATGGTACTTGGGTAAGTCTAACTACGCTCGGCAATGCTTTTAAATGCTTAAGTGATTAAGTTGATAACTAATTAATTAAGAAGTGATGATGTTGAGTTTATAGCATTGGACCTCCTTGCCTGTACTGACACAATCACAAATTTGTCAAAGCAGATCTATACTGTCTAAGACTTGTTTTCTAAATTTACAGAGCAAATATTTAGGACTGCACAATGAATATCAATAAATCAATCAAATGATAATGGGGAATTTGTGGGAAGGTTATTATTCCAGTGGGGAAATTATAGATGAGGAAGACGAGATTTGCATTCTCAGGCAAAATGCTCTATAAAATCCAAAATATATTTGTTTAGTTTTTTTTTTTAGCATACTTTGCATACAAATCTTGGTTTCCAGATTATAAAGAAATTAAGAAATCATGTTTGATATAGACCTCAACAAACGTCACGTTATCATTATTTAAATAGTGTTTTCAGTGAAAATGAAAACTGTGATGCAAAAATGGGCATTCCCACTAATGATGAATTATATTGCGATCTGTCAAAGTAATTGTACTATGATTGTTTTTACCACATTGTGCAGCTTTGCTAGTAATAAGCTAATACATGCCATGACTCCATGCTGAATTGGCTGTGACATTTAAACAAATGCTATTAACATAAAACCCTCCGGATTCCTATATACTTCTGATCCCTGGTTTTGCCTGTCCTGTCACTTTTCTGATGACACAGTGCAGTCCATGTCATGGGAATCCTGTGTGTGCTTAAAGTACCACAGGATTCTTGATCAAAATCTGGTGGGAAATAGTCAATACGACACTGAGAAAGTATGACAAAGACTTCAAGTTTGGAGGAGTCAGCCTGGGCTACATGAGAAAGCAGCAGTGAGCAAAGCTGTGATGATGACATGCGCTCACCCACATATACCCCTTGTGAAAAAATAAATCTCTAACCCACAGCCGTGAGTAAACAGATTGTGAACACAGACGGCATCCAACAGGAGCAGAAATCATTTTGTTTGGCAGTAAGAGCGGTTAGCCAAGGAGGTGGTGAATGAATGATTGATTGACTGATAAGCTCCACGCCTCTTTTGCCTGTTGCCGAGCCGAAGCTCTGGTCGGAGCCTGAGATTTGTGTCAGCGGCAGCAGTGGCGGCAGAAGCAGCCCCAGTAGTTAAGCAATGATTCAGTGCCAGCTGTAAGTCAGCCATGAGTTGCTGCTGGCATGATAGAGCCACCGCTCTCTTTGCCACATTATTTATTTACTGACCACCCATCATGGCTTTGCACAGAAACGCTCTGTGGCTCATTATCATGGCTGGAAATTCTGCATGACATTATATGTGTGTATCACTTGCATTTATTGAACAGCAGTGGCACTGAGTACTGAGTCTGCCACTGCTTTAAAGTATTCATATTTTAAATTAATTACAGTTTACATTTAAGTAATCTGTCCGAGTTGTTGAGCATAAAATATACTAATTAAACTACAACATTGCTGAAATTACTCCACAACTGAACCATATCGTTTAGCAAACATCCAAATCAAATAAGAAATTTCACAAGATTCACTGGAAATGATCCTGGGAGCAGGACCAGGAGTGAAACCCCAGGGTCCAATTGCAGAAATTGCTCCAACCTCCCACTGCTGCCAATATATTCCTGGGGAATCAGTGTGTGTGAGTGAGTGTGTCAAGTGTGTAAAGCCTGCTGTCGAATCATTTCCCACTGTGAGGGCTCACAGCTTATTACCTCCCCTTCGCACAACAATAGGCCGTGATTGACAGCTCCTCCTATGCTTGGCCCTAAATTCCACCGTCTGGGGGAGGGAGGGAGGAGAGGGGGAGACTCCCTCCACGGGATGCCCTGAAATAACTATCATCATGCTTAAAAGCTCCTAATTCAGTCAGACTGACACCCATAGTTAGACCGCTCTGCTCAGCCTGAACCATCCCAGAGACCGACACACCTCTCTGCTCAGCTGGTGCGATTGCTGGCCAGGAGCAGCCAATGGCGACGAGCTGAGAGCAAAAGCTGAAGCTGCCATTTCAGGGGGAACTCTTTCTAGAAAAAGCAAAAACAATGAGCCCGAGCACTTCATGTAGAAGCAGAGTAATGAAGAGAGTGAGCGAGCGATGGAGAGTGTGATAGAGTGAGAGAGAGGCGCAGGAAAGCCCTCATTAACACAGCTCTTTTATTTGAAGTGCTGTGTGGAGGACAAGCAATTATTTCCTGCCAGGCTGAGTGAATGCAGTGGCAGACAGCTGAGCGAAGAGGAGAGGGAGAGTGAGACAGCCCACAGACAACAGTATTCTTCGACCATGGACGGCCCGCTGAAGAGCTCAGACTGTTTAACATCACCCACTCTCTCATTCAGACTTTGTAAATAACAGCATCTACACAGCAGCGCGAGCGTGGGCTCCTTGTCCTCAGTGACGTACAAACTTGTTCAGAAACATGAATCCTCAATTCATATGCATTTGGCGGTGACCTGGTTTCCCCCCACGTAGGACAGAGGGACCATCATACCCTCCGCCTGGAGCACGTCTTTCAGATCCAGCATGTGAGCGTGCCACAGGGCTTTAGTTTGATCACAGCACCTCCCTGTGACGCGCTGGCAGCCATGTAATCAATGATCTACATGTACTCGTCTGTGTCAACACTTGCCGTATGCCTTGATCATTATGTAGAAACACGTGATGCCCTCTCCCCTCCCACCTACCAGTACGGAGGGTGATGGAGCAGAGCCCAGAGCTGCCTGCCTGAGCTGCTACAAATTTGTGAAGCAGTCAGTGAGTGCATATATATCTGTATGCTCTATTGTTCCATTGTTGAATGTTGGACAATCTTTCTAGAAAGACTTAGAATATGTCTTGGAAGAACACTGTATGGCCCCTGCCTGACCCAATTTACAGGGCTGACAACTGACAAAAGTATTCTTGAAACTGTTCATGAAAAGTGCTGCCTGCAGGTATTAGATTATTAACTTGAGCTTAAACAATAAGTAAATTGACAGAAATTCAATCAGCAGCTATTTTGACAACTGATTAATAGGGTTGGGTGATATGTTGAAGTTTTCAAACTGGCCAGCGTCAGTCCAGCAACCGGCAATTGCCAATATATTCCCGCAGGTGTCTGTATAAATGAAGAGTCTGTCTCTGAGCAGCAGCCCTTTGTTGTTCTTTAAGTTCCAGTGTGTAAGATTTTAGGGGAACTATTGGCAGCAATGGAACGTAATATTAATAAGTATGTTTTCATTAGTGTATAATCACCTGTTAATAAGATTTGTTGTATTTTTGTTACCTTAGCATAAAATACAGAGGGGAATGGGTCCTCTTCCACAGAGACCACCATCTACTGTAGCCTTAAAGGCTTCACCCAACCTTACTGATTAACCGTTTAGCCTAAGTCATTATTTAAACAAAAGTGCAAAAACTTAACTGCCTCCAGTTTCACGAATGTCAGTGTTTGTTGGTTTTGTTGGTCTCCTATTACATAAAAGAAATTGGACAGAGGTTTGGACTGTTGGTCCAACAAAAGCAATTTACATTTAAATCAGTTATTTTCTCAGTTAACTGATTAGTCATAAAACAAGAAAACGTGTTATAAAATTGTAGGAAAATATCCATCACAAGTTCCCAGAGCCCAACGTGACATCTTAAGATGTTTTGTCCAACAGTCCGAAATATTTGATTTGTTGTTTTAATAAGTAGACAAGCGCCACATTTGTACATTTCAGAAGTTCAAACCAGCAAATAGTTCAATTTTGTCTTGATAAATAACTTGTTGACTCAGTAGGCCTAAGCAATATGGACAGAATCAAATATATTTTTTTGACCAAATACCTCAATATCTTTGCTGTGGCAATATTGTAGGGATGACTGTTAGTCCTTTCACAAAATATTAACATAATGCAATTTTTGATAATAATTAGTAATGCGGATATTATGACCACATGGGTAAAGGCAAATAACAAAACAGCTACAACAGTTTGTTAAATTTCAGAAAATTACATCACCTTATAGTAATGCAGCCTTTAAAACCAGGAGAAAACAAGACTTGTGCCATATCACGATATAACGGTATCCAAAATTTCAGGCAATATCTAGTCTCATAACACAATATCAATATAATACAGACACAATGCCCAACCTTCTGATTCAGTTCTGCAAAAATGAATCCAATTCCAGCCTAAATGTGTCAGTTGCCTTTGGATTCATCCTGAGATGCAAAGCCTCCATCTCCAGGGACATAATGTTGAGATAACTGTCCAAAAATTGAGACATCAATCTTAATTAGATTTTTTTTTGATGAATGCACCTCCATCAGTGCACATGAACAGTTGTTTACTTTGATGTTAAATTAAAAAATGAAAAATTCAAACTCCCTTCAAGGAAGTTCTTGACTAGTATGAATCTGTGTGTGTGTGTGTGTGTGTGTGTGTGTGTGTGTGTGTGTGTGTGTGTGTGTGTGTGTGTGTGTGTGTGTGTGTGTGTGTGTGGAGGTTGAATGAGGACAGCACCTGAAGAGCAGCCTGGGGCTATAGCACTTCTCAATTCATTCTCACTGCCCACCAGAGGCATTAAGCATTCATCCCATCACGAGTCCCTTCGAGTCAGGACTTTGAGGGCTTAATGTTACTGTCACTCCCTCCCCTTCTCTATCTTCTCCACCTTACACGCCTTGTGGGGGTCTGTGGATCCCCTACAATGTTTCCATCAAATTTCTTTAGGTGCTCTGTATGCACAGCAGGCTCCCAGAAAGCATCTACACCCCACACATTTTCCTCAAACAGCAGAAGAGCTCAACAGTCAGGCATGACATTTGGTGCCCGCGGTACAGAGTGTTGACAATACTGGACAGAGCAAAGGAATTCGGGGGAAATCTCTAAAAGATATCTCTCCTTTTCTGCAGGAACTGCAAACCTTATGCACCATGCTGTCTGCTGGGTGTCTGCTTTTCTGCCTCTCCTGACAGGCTAAAGGACTCAGACAGTCTGAGTTTCTGTGCGTCTGAGTGAGACAGACATAAGCAAGAAGAAAACGAGGTCTGTGGCAGAGGAATTAAAAGTGGAAACGTCTAAGTTTGTGTCTGCTCATGTGTAAAAGAGACTTCATCTTCACACTGACAAGTTTTTCCTTTCCATGACTGACCTTTCAGGCTACGAAATGCCTGGGCAGACTGACAGCAAGTCACTGTGAAGGCAGTAAGCACGTATGAGCTCCTTCCATCAGCACCACTGTGTCACTTTGCTCAGTATCGCTCGTTTGTTTTCCTCCTCTCCATCATTCTCTCTTTGTCTTCTTCCCTGCTCCCTCTTCAATTTCTCTTTGTGCATTAGCCCCCACCAACCACCCTATCTCTCTCTGGCTTTAAGTAGGTCTTCTTCACCCTCTTTCCTGCTGTTTGGCTCTGGTGTTGTGAGTGATCCGTCAAGTAGACCCAGTCACCCCATCTTGCTGCTGTTCTGTCGTCCCCTTGCCAATTTGCTTTTCATATAAACAGAGCCTGGGTTCAATTTGCTCAACAAATCATCAAACAACACTGCCAAAAGGAACATTGCACCTTCGCAGCAGGCTCTCCTGTTCTACACAAGGGGAACAACATCAAGCAAACAAGCAAACAAAAACATCAAGTGAGGAAACCTGACACCAAAAGGTTAATCACAACGCCTCTACTGGTAACTGTAGCCACTACAGCTTCGCAAATATGTTCAGACAAACCACTGGACAACAGGATCAATACTGACTCTAAGACCTGGTCCACATCTAAAGGTCCAGTTCCTTAATCAAACCAATGTGAGGCTAATACACTGTTTCAATTTCCATATGCTTTTAGTTTGCATTCACAAAGGCAAAACTTAAACCATCCACATATTGTAAACAAAAGTCATGTGGAGGAGATGTAGTTCAACTATTGGACATACAGGCAGTGGGTAGAAGACAACAAGCATTCAATTTCTACCTGGATATCACTCATCACGGAGCACTGTCTGGTTCTGGTCGTCTTGGTGTTGATCAAGAGTGTATAAAAGCAAACATTAGAGGAATGTGGATATGAAATGAAATGAAATGACAAATAAAATGATCCATTTTTTTGAATGGTTCAAATGGTATTCATAGGGCTGCAACTCACTATTGTTTTCATTAGTGATTAATGGCTTAATTATTCTTACAATTAATCTATAAATCATTCAGCCTATAAAATGCCAAAAAAGACTGTGAAAATGCTTATCACGTCTACACGATGTCTACCAAATTGGCACACGACCTGAACAAGTTCAGCCAAAATTATTAAAGTAAATTAACATTTACAAACAAATAAATAAAAAAGTAAAATAATTTTTATATTTGTACCTAATTTGAAACATGCTTTCACTGGGCAGTAAAGAGTTTACTTAAATTAGCGGTTTTTCCTTTAGTAAATCAGGTGCAAGGAGCATCACAATGTTACAGTGGTAGAGGGCTCACTGGTCAAAGAAGCACAAAGAGCAAGGAAAGAGAACTTAATCAACAAAATCAGAGCATGTAAACATAATCAGACGGGCAAAACACTCCGCTGCTGAAACGCTTCTGAAACGCTGCTGGTGGGAATTGAAGTCACTCGTATGACCGCGGCGCACACGCAACTTGATAAAGCCGCATCTGGTGTAAATTACAGGTTAGGCTTTATTATGGATGATGGTATCATCCTTCAGCCCAACCCTACCAAAGAATCTTCATCTACCATCATAAATGACAAAGAAAACCAGCAAATTCTTACATTTAAGAAAATAGAACCAGAAAATGTTTGAATAGTTGGCAACTAATTTTCTCTCAGTCAACTTATTGAATAATCACTGCAGCTCTACACCAGGAATAAAAATGCTCCAAAGTTCACTTGACAGCTGTCCAAGACCACTCTTTCAAGGTGGACCAGAGAACAGTTGTTTGGCCCGCACCACAGTTAAGAGTCTGGCATTCACGCCAGCCCAAACAAACCGCACCAAGTGGGTAAACGCTCAAGGCTTCAGTTCAACCAGACTGAACCAGGCTGGTGTGTGAACCTGCACTTTGAACTACTTCAGCAAAAGTTACTTTAATTTACTTGACCTAGAAAATAAGTGTCAATTCCAGTTTCAGTCTTGATTGTATCTGTAGCAAATGACATGTCAAGTGGTCCTTTTCTATTCCCATGCATGGATGGTGGTACTGGTAGAAAGAGAAAAGCCTGTCCATTCCAGCTCTCACCCTCCCTGGGTAATGATGTGCTCCGCTCTGCTTTAGCCCCTAGAGACTCTTGGTTGAGTGAGCACATCCCCCTTGCAGCCAGCCATGCCCCCCTCCTTCAACACACACATAAATGTCCAGACGCTATGCTCCTCTCTGTCCCTTCACCGCTCTGTTTCTCCCCTTGTCCTCTTATGCCCTCCTCTTCTCCTTACTCCTCAGCTTGCTGTGACTCCACACTAGCTTCCTCGCTCCCTTTCTCCTTGTCCTCATATGCCTTTCGCTGTGTTTTCGCTGAGACTCCTCACTCCCTCACTGTCACATTCATTTGCTTGCCTCATCTTTTTGCTGAGTGGGAGGAGTCCCGATTCAACAGCTCTCTCAACATTTCTCTGTTTTGTCAGATTGCCAAATTGGCTACTGTATTTAATCACTCACACTCTGCCAAATCCCATGAAGTAATTAAGAACTTTTAAATCCGGCAATTAACATGTAAAGATTAGGGCTACCCGCTCGTGCTAAGGGTTTTAGTGCAGATGCTGATAATGCTGGATAAGCAAAAGCAGTTTCCTCTGAGTGGGGGCTGCTGTGGGGGCAGGGGGTGGGTGAGGAAGTGCAGATATAAATTGAGCGCCAGCATGTCCCTCTTATGTAATTCCATTATCCTAGACAATTTGCCTTAATGTGACAGTGGTAGAATCCACGGATTATAATGACTCTATTCCATCATTGTAAAAGACAAGAGGCACACACACACAAAGACACACAAACACAGACACACACTGCAATCATTTTCCAATAATTGTGCAGCCTCAACATTTAAACAAAGAGAGAGATGCACTTTTACTTTTTTTCAGCTCCTCTACTAACTCACGGCTCTAGGGCTGGGTATCCCTTAGATTTTATCCGCTCTTATTCTGCTTAGCATTCCTGGTTCATAATCTGTGGATTTATGGGTTACCATATGGTCTTATTACAAAGCCACAGACTTAATGCAAAAGACATTTACTTAAGTACATTAACATAAATAAATATCTGTCATGGACAAATTACAATAATGATCTATGGTTGCCAAAGTGATCACAAATATATCTTACTATCACCTTAAAATCCTTCATACTTGTGACAATATTTGCACAAGACATTATTCACACTTCAGTCTACACAAGTTACAGGTGACTAAAAAAACTGGCTTATTATCACACACAGCACGACCTCACCTGTTAGTACCTGACTACAATAAAAGCTGGCTGGTGTAAATCTACAGAGACAGCCTGGTGGCATACACACAGATCTATTAGAATATTAATTACATGCAAAAAATGTAATGTGTTATTTAGCCCGAATCTGCAATTTCTGTGATGCCTTTAAATCATATTTCAAACTGCCAATCCGGATTACTCTGACAGGTCAGACTTCATTTCACTAAATAATGTGGACTTCACCCATTAAGATCACCTGACAAAAATTAAGATTCGATTTCTACTATCCATTTTCTCTTCTCACTGCTCTGTAAACATTTACTTAGGCTGCAATTAACTATTTTAATTATTAATTAATCTGCTACTTTTTCAGAATTAATCATCTAGTACAGGGGTTTGATCCAATAGACACTCAACAATTGAGCCAAGTTAGCCTAATATTGCTGTTTTACAAAACTTCAGACTACACCAAATACATTAAACAGATTTGCTGAAAGGCATTTATTAGATTCTGACTCTGGGAAAGTGGTAAAAACAGTAAAATTTCCCCAATGCCGTGTCTCTTTAACAAAATCACACACATTTAGACTATTCTATGTGATCTCCTTTTGAAAACTATGTAATAACAAATGTAATATCTTTTTCACATCCATTCACTGAGCCTTCCCTGAAACCGTTTGGAGCCCTCCTGGGGAGGTGCACCACCCTCTTTGAAAACCTCTGACCTAGTCTAAAACAAATGCCAAAATATTGTCATCTTCAGATTGCTTCTTTTGTCAACAGTCCAAAACCTAACTCTTCATTTACTATCATAAATGACAAAGGAAGCCAAAGCAAAGCAAATTGAGATTTTTGCTTGTGAAATAACTGAAATGTTCACAGTGGCTGGAAATTAATTTTCTTCTGATCAACTAATCAATTAATTGACTACTCATTACAGCTCCAACATTCACTGTAAGGACACTCATAGTATATCCGCTGCAATGTTTCATGTTCTGTGTCCATTCAGCAGCCCTAGCTTTAGATAAATTGGGCACCATGTGAGTTTATTTAATCTAGTCAGAGCGCTACATTTTGCTAACAAGTAAGAGACACCCATTTGTTCTGTTTCATATAAAGCACAGATGGAAGCTACTTGAAATGGCTGATAGAGCAACAGCGCACAGATAACAGCACAGCAGTCAAAGACTGAGGTACCTCAAGACTTCCTGTGATCCCCACCATCAATCAACTTTAGAGGGCTCCTAATGGTTTCTCCCTGGGCCCCGGGGCTGACAGAGGTGCATACCAAACACCGCCACAAAGCAAACTGATGTACAGCAACACGGTGTCACATTCGCACAGTGATCGGGTTCAGATGCCAGAAACATTTAAATATGATAGCATGCACCTCACAGGGGATGCTAATGCAAGCCTTTCTCCAATTACCCAAAGAAGCAGCCACTGAATGCCGAGGCTGAGCGCTTGGGCTACTTGGACTTGTAGATTAGTGGCAAGGTCAGGTGCAAAAAGCAGAGTGCTTTCTTGTTTAAGAGTCAGAGTGGCAGTGGCTAGATTTAGCCTACTTGGGTATCAAGTTACATCACTGAGCTGGACTGGGTCAACAGGTTCGTTAGGCTGTGATCAGATGGGGAGAACAGGCCTCTCCCTGCATGCTGATGCCACAGCCAGACTTTTGCTCTTGTTAACACACATTCTTGACTTGCACAAATCAGAGCTGCATGTCCCATAGTTACCTAGCATACCTACTGCTGGCAGGGGACAAAGTGCAATTGAAGCCTCGCCTGAGTGTAGGCCACTATCTGTCAGTCCTCATGGATCATGTTAATTCGGTATTCTCCATCAACACCTGCAGAAACAGCTGGTGTTTCAATGACTCAGTGCAAACTGTGAGGGATGTATCAAGCTCAAGGGGATGGAAATATTCATCTGATCTTGAATTTCACTTTGGACAGATAGGTAGACCCTGTATGACTCAAACTGCAGCTAGTAACCACATCTTTGCACTAATGTCTGCTGACTGCTACTTATTGTAACAACAGCTTTTCATGAATGGGTAGAGGTATAATAGCTGTTAACTATTGAGCATAAATTAATTGCCAACTATTTTGACAATCGCTTAATTGTTTTTTTTGTTTTTTTTTTGGGGGGGGGGGGGGGGGGGGGGGGGGTTTCTAAGAAGAAAGATCAAAATTTTCCAGCTTCTTAAATGTGAATATTTTCTTGTATCTTTACTCCTATATGACAATTATCTTAATATCTCGGAGTTGCAGTCAAAAGACATTTGAGGACATCATCTTGGGCTTTGGGACACAGTGATCAACATTCTTCATTATTTTCTGGGCACTCAATGACCAAAAAACTGATTGATTAATCAAGAAAATAACTGACTGATTAATCAACAATGAATATAATCATTTGATATAGTACAGCCCCAGAGACATGTATGATTGGCTGTAATACTGCCCACTACTGCAGCTGCATCCATCTTCTCCTTACTATGTTCAAATACAGTCAATACTGACTGACCTTTGAGTCAGGACACAGGAAAAGAGAGCTATATTTGGGCACTGTGTGGAAGACATGTAGCTTTCAGACATTCACACCAGTCAAAACAAGCCATTTCAAACATCATAAATAGGATTACGTCACACTGACTGCACAAATCAATACTTAAGTTCACTTATCCTGTAGTAAACACAAACTGAGCATCCAAATCAAACTTCAACGTTGAAAAAGGAAGTGTTTTGACTCCTAGCAGCAGTGAGGAACTCTAATTAGTGTCCCACTGAATAAAAGCACATTCAAAGTAAAGCCTCAGATAAAAGCAGCAAGACAAACATCCACACATAGCCTTAAGTGTGAATCATTTAGCTAAGAGCATGTTGCTTCGTCCCATGCTTTGCTGGAATACATCAAACGGTGAAGAAAAGACAGCTAATTAGTACTCATTAGAATAAGAGGCAGCCCCACAACTATACAACTGCATTAATCAAAGGTTAACTATTCAGATCAAACAGGAATGTGTGACAACCACTCCTGTGATGTCATGTGCTCCCATTTACCAAATAGAGGCAACTGGGCTGTTGCCAAAGCACAGTGGCAGGATGGCTACGACACGCTCGTCTCTGCTTCCTGCTTTCACACAGCAGGCTCAGCCTGCATCATCAGCTGTGGTCTTAAGCTACACTCTGCTAGAAAAAGATCATAGGGGGAGGGGAGCCAGACAATTAAGACTGAGCTCAATCTTTTTGGATTCTCAGTAAACCAGCATCTGTGTATTCTCCCCGTTTTGTGGTGCACCAGGGGTGTCAGCCGAGCCACTCATTGTAAAACCACAGCTGGAAAGGTTAGAGTGCAGGGGACTTGTCAACAAACCCACAAATGACTCATCTATCTCGCCATCTCAACATGCAACTGATGACACCAGTAAACAAACTCATACGTAGCAGACGCAACTTCTCATCAAAAACATTCCCCAGAACAGAAAGAAGAGGCGTCACCATACACAAAACCGAAAGGGAATCCCATCGTGATATTCAAGTTATACGGTGATTTCATCTCAGTTTCCCATAAGACTCTTCTGCTGACATCATAAAAATGTATTTCGAGTTAAGCTCAGGGGAAATGTCTGGGACACACACAAGACTGTTACTATAAATGCTGATATGATTAATCTGGAAACATTTTCTGAGAGAAAACATGAGAGAATTCACTTGTAAACAGCTTCAGGAACAAAGCAAGTTATGGGAGATTGAGATTTGAAAATGATTAATCATAGACATCTGTGTGGACTGACATTTAAACAACAAAAAAGTGGATTTCTGGAACAGTGGGGAGGTGGGGGTTGGGGGCTGTTAAACGTCCTCTTAATACTCAGTGTCACACCAAGTTGGGCATGAAATGATTCATGGCACAAGGGGGAAATATGAAAAATGTACATTGGGGGTTATCTCTAATCCTAATTTCAACCACTCTTCTTCACCTAAGGAATATAACATTCCCTTTATTGTACCTCCACCGTATGCACATTAAATCTGACTTGTCAGATCGGAAATGTCTAGGACATACAAGACTGTTATTATAAATGCTGTGGTGATTAATCTGGAAACATTTTCTGAGAACAAACATGAGTGAATTCACTTGTAAACAGCATAGGGAACAAAGCAAAAGTGTGGCAGATTGAGATTTGAAAATGATTAATCAAAGATAAATGACATTTAAAAAACAAAAAATGTTTTTTTGGAACATTGGGGGGAAAACTATCTGATGTCCTCCAAGCAGTGTCACACCAGGTTGGGCATGAAATGACATTAGTAACAACATACCACAAGGGGGAAAGTCCGATGGACAAATAAATATAAAAAATGCACATCTGGGGTTTATCTCTAATCCTGACTACAACCACTTTTTCCTTCCCATTTGAAATACAATCATCTCCTTGCTGTCTATCCACCTCATGCACAATAAATCTGACTTGCCAGCTCATTATAAGAACCTCTGCAATCCTACAGGTAGGTGCAAATGCACACACTTGTTTCGCTTCATGGAAAAAGCAGCCCCTTTCGCTGTTGCTCTGTTGATGCACTGTAGCTGTACAGCCATCGTGAAGTATGGTCCCTCTTCCCCACCCCACCCCCCCACCCCCTCTCTGGCTAGTGAAGCAGCCAGCCTACCTAGACGAATGCATAAAAGCATAGCAATGTTAGTCGCATGAAATGAGGTGGGGAAAAAAAAAACTACGGATAATCCAGACAACGGCGGGGAGATGTTTGCAAAGATTGTCCATCAACAAGTCCCCATTCGCTCAGAGACAAACAGGCTGTCGATCAAAGTTGTCATTCCCATAAATTGCGATGCAATGCTGCTGCAGCCAGCCAAGCAGGGGGAAAAACGAGACGAGAGAGGGAGAGGGAGCTTACGTTACCTTGTGGATGTGCCCTTCCTCACATCGCAGATGCTGCATTTGAAAGCCTCGGCGGTGTTCCTGAAGGTGCAGACGCTACAGTCCCAGTAGCCGTCATCAGCGGTCTGTTTGGCTTGTCTTTTTGGCCTTTGCAAATCAGACAAAATAATGTTAAGGTCAAGTTAGTTTTTAGTAACAGCACCAACATATTTCATGAATTAACAAGAAATGAGATTGTGACAAACAGAACACGTCAAGCTACTCGGTACGGCACAAATCATGGTGGTGTTGTCATTAATATTGGGTTCGAGTCCCGGCGAGCACAGCTCCTATGTTCATAAATCCCCACAGTGGCGAAGCTCCACACCGTCCGATTGTATCGCCAGCTAGGCTAGCAGGCAGGCAAGCATTGCTAAAATTTTCGGCATCGAAGCTTAGCATGTCGGCTAACAAAACCAATATCAAACAATGTCCATTTCGACATTGACTCTCCAAAAGGCTTCACCGAGACGGAAGAGCGTTTCAGGGAATGCCAGGCGTATCCTCTGAAAAATTTCCCTTTGTCTGTTAAGTGACTGGGTTATAGGGAGCGAGAAGCCGCCATAGTGACTGCACTATTCTAGCTAGCTGTGGCATACCAACTGAAAAAGGGAGAAACGATCCCTGTGTGAGGAAGACGCGTCCAAATATCGAGCCCGAAACGCGCAAAACACTCCAAAATCGACAATGGGTGGTCGCATTACCTGGTAGGGCTCTTTTTGTCGCCCATGGTGAAGAATAATCCTCGGAAATAAGAAGAAAAAGGGGCCTCCTTTTAATTGTCAGTGAGTGTAGTGGGTTCCAGATAGAGCCGCTGCTGAAGCTGTTGGCAGACAGGCTCCACTCAGCGCTGGCTCGAGGCACGGCACGGCGACTGACTGCACTGCCCCACGTGATCGCTCCCCAGCCAATCACAGCCCGAGTGGGTTTAAAAGTCTGGATGGATATTTAGAAGCTATTTTAATAACTACTAGAGAATTATTTGACAAGACCTCACCTCAACCCACGCACGTAGCTCTACGTAAAGATTACAATGTGTTAATATCGATATCATTCATAATGACGGCAATAAAACTGTTGTGACAAATTAACTTTTAAAACACATTCAAAGTGATTTACATGACAGAAAAAAGAGTGAAAAGAAACAATGCTCAAATAGCAAAAGTAGTTACATTAAAGTAACACAGAAAAGTAAAAGTCAAATGTACAATACCTCATTATAACAACAAAATCCTGGTTAAAACAAGTCTGTTACTCTGTTTTTTTTTTTCAACTTTATTTTTGCTGTATCTTGACAAAAACAACAGAACATACAGACTAGGGGACAACAAACAGGCTAATCATAGATAAGGTGAAATGCTTAACATTAGACCTGCAATGATTAATAGGCTAATTGATTAGTTGTCAACTATTAAAGGGATAGTTTGGTTTAGTTCTTTAGTCCAAAAAACACTGCTGGAGTCTCACAGGAAAGCAGTGTTGTAGAATAATGGTGACCAGTTTTCAAAAAAGACAACCAAAAACTATAAAATGCCTTCATACTGCTTATCAAGTATAATCCAAGTCTTCTAAAGCCCCGACATGTCATTAACTTGTAAGGAGAGAGATGTCTCTTATTCATTCATATCCTAAAGACCATCCCGTTGTTCTTAGTGTATGAGTAAATGCAACAAATAGAACTTCAGATTCAGGTTTCTAATTTTTCCATTTTAATCACATTGTTTTGTGGCACGTCTCAGAGAAAAAGTCAGTCTTTCCATTCAATAACTTTCCCATACTATTGCTAAACAGGTAGTTCTGATGCCAGAAACCGTTAGAGATCTGCTGATAAACGATGCTTTTGAAACTCTCCCAGCATGAAGTGGATGAAGGAGAGGACACTTCTCCAGTCTGTTACAGGGTTTGAATATGGCCAGACGGACACATTTGCACCCAATTTCACACGTATGTAGCAGGTTGAGGTTCACCAGGACTGTGAGAGAAAGCCAGGAGTACCTGGAGGAAACCCCATGAACATGCAAACTCCACACAAAACACCAAGGCTGCGATTTAAAGCTGGGGTAGGCAGTTTAGTTTCGTTTTCACTGGGATAAAGCTCCATAATGATCTTTAAGCATGTTGTAATTAAAGTGGTCTGAGAGAAAAGTAGACTTCTGCTCCTCCTGTTGGCTTTGTTTTCAGGCTTTAGAAAATCTAACCTGTGATGGGATGCAACCACAGGCCAGGAAGATAGTTGACTGTTGAGTCTCATTCTCAAAATGTCAATATTTGACAAGCATGGAATGAGACTCAACAATCTTTCTCCAGAATTACCACACCTTTAAACACATACACCTTGAGATAATGTTGCAGATCATTTAAGCAACGCCTTCTGCAATTTAACTTAATAAAAGTCAAGTTTTCACACACAATATGTGAGCAGACAGTTTTAATTTGTCCTATATCAAGTTGTCATAAAACTAATGCATGGAGGATTAGGTCTACCTGCACAGAATATCAATTGTCTTTCATTGTGAACAGTCATATTGAAAAATAATGAAGTTTATAACTAAGGTTCATGAACAAGACCACACCACCTGTGCCTCTCTAATCCAATCACCTAAGCATGTTTAACCCTCTTTCCTCTCACTTGTCAGCACTGTAGCCCCACAGCAAGAAGGTCCCAGGTTCAACCTCAACAGGTTCCCTCTGCAGAGAGTTTGCACGTTCTCCAGTGTTTGTGTTGATCTCTGCTGGGTGCTCCAGCTTCTTGTCAGCATCAAAGACATGAATATAAGGGTTAATGCCTCCATCTAAGTAATTATTCTTTCTTTCTTCTACTCTAAGAACCACAGGGAAATGAAGCACTGAAGCTTCATTGAGATGTGCCCCCAACCCTGAGTCTCGACCCCCAGCTTTCTAGCTGCTCCAGGCGAACCATGAATTTAACCAACCCCCCTTCATCCCCCTTCATACCTCCCCTCAACCCCTATCATCCCACGGTACACAACCCTAATCCCATTCTTCCCAAATCCTGTCGCTAATCCAAATAAACGACAGTCCTAGAAATTAAGGCGATAAATAGAACCATAAAGGGTTCTTCGTCTTGCCCCCATATGGGAATCCTGTTTGGTTGCTATAGAACCTGTTATTAAAATTCCAGTCAGAACCCTTTCAAAGAGTTCTACCTAAAATCATAAAGAGACCTAGAAGCCTCTGTAAACAATTTCACCCAGAAGCCTATATGAAAGGTTCTATTGAGAACCCCTCTATGGCATAATGTTTCCATCCAGAACCCTGTCTGGGGGATCTGTCCATGACCTTTCCACCCTTTAAGGGTGCTATCGAGAACCCACTTAGGGGGTCCTACCAAGTACCCTTATAAATTCCAGGGGTTTTTAGAGCTACCAAGAACCATTTTATATTCCAAGGGTTTTATCTAGAACCCACCCAGGGGGTTGTAATAAGAACTCCTTTATATTCCAAGGGTTTTTATCTAGAACCCACCCATAGGGTTCTGATGAAAACTCTTCTTTATTCCAACAGGTTTTTTTAAATCTAAAATCCACCCAAGATGTTCTAATGAGAACTCTTTTATATCCCAAGGCTTTTTATCTAGAACTCATCCAGGGAGTTCTATGAGAACCCTCTTTTTATAACTCTTTTATATTATTGTACAAAGAACTCTTGTCAAAAGAGTTCTTCCAGGACCTCAACAATCCTTGAATTACTGTTTCTTCCAAAAAGTGTTCCTCACAAGTAAATGGTTCTGTGTAGAACCTTAGCCCTTTTAGAACCCTCATTTTTAAGAGTGTACCCTTCATGCCATGTTGTATGTTAGTGACATTATTTCCTATCAGACACAACCTTAATAGACACACTGTTCCCCTCTGTTTACTGAAACAAACACTAATAAGACACCTTCATTCATCCAGCATCGGCTAGAGAAACTTAATCGCCCCTTTACCCTTCTGGCTCTGACAGACAGGCTGCGTCATGGAATGTGTTGGAGCAAGAACTGCACCTCTTGCGCGCCTCCGCTCTGCCCAGGACAAGGCATCTCGGTGGGGGAGACCAAGAGTGAATCATGTAGGCTCATTAGCTGCTCTCCACGGCTCCAGGTCCTATTGTGAATCCCTCGCCTTTTCTGTTCAGAGTGAATATCCATGCCTCCACATAAGTCTCCTCTCCGCCCAGTGATTACCTCTGCTTAGCTCATAGCATGCTGCTCTAATTGAGCTTCATCACGGTGGCCTACTGATAACTACAATTCAGTCAAAACAACATTAAGCCCTGGCTCGCTGGTTCTGTAATGAGTTCCTGGGAAAAACTGTGCTTTTTTTTTTTTGTTTTAACTTGCAAGTCATACAGCACTCGCGTAGAGTGCAGCGAGCGGAGCTCATTTGTATTCATAGGTAGGATGAGTCCTCGCAGCTACATATGTTTTTTTTTATTTCAAAAGAACCAAATATCAGTCCAGACTGGTTAATTCATTGATAAAACAGGGATGAACAAACAGTTTCTGAGAACAGCTGGCCTAAAGGTGAGACAGTTGCACTTGTGGAGCAGATTCCTCCCTCCCTCATCAACTACACCCTTAAGCAAGGCGCTTACATTACTCGCAGACGATTTCACAAGACAAACAGTTAGCACTCATTCATTATGTATGAGAGGCTAGTAGCTGATTTTGAACAGCATGACACTAAGGTGGTGAAACAAATCAGGGGTGAGATACAATAAAGGAACTTTGAATCATTTCATATGATGCAAAGGAGGACGACATGCTAATCATATTTGTGCAAAAAAAACCCTGCAAAATGTCATTCCAGCAGACTCACAGAAAGTGAGAGCAGCTGTCAGATTGTTGGTTTACCTATAATACAAAAGGGCTCAGACTGAATCTGACTGCATCCATTGTCTCAAACAGCACTTTGTTTGAAGCATGCAGCAGCCTTGAATTCCAATAGCTCCAGAGGGCTGCTGTGTCTGACAGTTGTAGATTGAGGTTGTACTGCTTCTAGGCATGAATGTATAACAACTGAGTAATGTCTGGTGTTTGGAGAAGTCGCCAATTTCTGTTGCACGCCAAATATCATCATCAGAGTGTGACAGGACATATACAGATCAGCGTCCTTGGAATTACGTCCGTGTTGGACAATTCCACCAGCCCATACTCATTCGCCACTCATCAGATACTGAAGTTTTGGCGCTGCCCCTTTGCAACTCATACAGATTCGCACGGTACCCGTTAGCAGCTGAAACAGACGTGCCAGGCTTTCAAGTGCCTTCGATGTAAACCTGTCCACAGCTGTATGAGACTCGAAGGATAACGGGAGGGGGGGTCTGCATCTGGAGGAGGTGGAGTGGATGGATGGCTCAGATAAAAACAGGACTTTCACCCAGGAGACCAGGGTTCATGTATCACGTGAAACGTTGTAAGGTACATAGCTTTACATGTGTCATGTGATTTTCATCATATGACTTTCATCTTGCGAGTCTCTTCTGTGATGCGTGGCTTTTGTCATGTCACTTTTGGCTTAAGTGATGTCATGTGACATATGTAACATGCTTATTCTAACCCCAAACATGGTCTTACCTTAACCTAAACAAGTAATTTTGTTGCCTAAACCTACCAAAACCACAACCGTTTCACAACATTTACCACGTTTAAAGAGGCTTTCTGGCAGCGTCTGATATAGCCAATAAAGAGGTAGGGTCGGTGACAAAACATCGATATCTGATGATTTGGGATGAAAATGGGTTGAACACCTCCTGATTTAACATCCATTATTCACTTTGAGTGCTGAAACCTTTTAGCCCTTTATGTAGATCGGGGAAATGTGAGGTTTGGATTATGCTTGAAAAGTAATTTGTGTGATGTGTTGTCGAACATGTTTCTGTTTGTATTGTTCTGAATGGCCACACTCAAAGGTGGAGTGAAAAGCTGGCCGTAAAAGAGAGGGTGGAGGCGCAAAATAATTAAAATATCTGGATAATTACACAGAACTTTACTTTCATGTTTCAGTTGGTTTTCATTGGTTTGTGGATGGTACCAATAAAACCACTCCATTTTGTCCCTTTTTTGTTACCGCTCTGTTGACGTTCCAAGTGAGCTGAGTCAAAATTAAAAGGTGGCATTAAAACACTGGTTAAAGAGAATCAGAGCAACCAGAGCCGTCCTGCTGTCTGCACTCTTATGAAGCATTTCCTAAGCTTTCTTAAAGTTTTTCAGCAGTCTTTTGTCTTTCTGACTGCAGAATTTTTTCAAACAAAGGAAGGAAGAACACAAACACGTGTATGGCGTGAGTGTGGGACTGAGCAAGTGAGAGAGGGCAAATGACAGGAAAGTGACAGTGAATGCAAGCGGAGCAGAGATAAAGGTTAGCAGTAAGTTGTCAGTCTGGCAGTAAATGTACAGCGTAGGGAAGTGTGTCCTTGTCCAAAAGTTTTTAGTGGAAGTGCAGCTTGCGTGTTGCACTTGGTTGTTCACATAACCAGTGACAGTAGTAGTTTTGTACAGAATGAAAAAAGAGAGCTTGAAAGAAAAATTCGATCTTACTTCTTGCTCACCTCTGCATGCCTGACCGATCCTGGCATAATACGCATGAGATTTTTGGATTGTTGGTTTTGGAAAGTTCCATAACTGGTTGGGCACAGCCTCAATAAGCTTAAGTCTGAAAAGTGTTGGGGGAGGGCTTTTTTGAAGCTATTCAACCATCTGACAAGTAGTTCTGATGAAGCATACTGACAACTTAAGGGATTGGACACACAGAATGGTGACTGGGCAGACAGCAAATCAGGATTTCATGCAGAAGATTTTGCATCCTGTCACAGACGGCAGTTACCATTTGCCCTTTATTAACCATAACCACTGCAAAGTCTTAACGTTGCCTAACCCTAACCGTACCTTAATCATAGTTTATTTGCCATAACCATAGTTTTTCCTTAAACCTATAGGCTCAAACTAGTACTACTACTACTATGAACTAGTTTATACAACTTGCCGTCCTACCAGGTTAGAAGAAAAAAATGTTAATAATTTTTCCAAATAGCCAACACTCAAAGGCAAGGTGAAAAGCTGGGCATCATAGCGAGGGGGTGGGGTGAGCGTGGAATATTTGTTTCAATCAAGAAAACAAAATACACTTTGAGACAGTTTTTTCTCAAAAGACATCCGTGATGATGCACTCATTTGTGCGTATGTGAGAAATGGCTGAATTGTATTAAAAATGAAAAAAATGAGAGAGAAATTCAAACCCATCAGTTCTGAATTAGGTAGGGTGAGAGGGGAAGGACTTTCTGAAGGTGTTCAACCATACGACAAGTCCTCCGGTTGAAGCATACTACTGCCTTAAGTGAGTACTATACTTTAGCGTCCGTGCGAATGCACAAGGGTCCACTAAAGTCCGTGTGATGTAAATTTCATCATCAGAGGGTATACACATAACCTGTGTGCAGACATACATGTACCCCCAGTTTGGACTTGTCCATGTGGCCACTACAGATACTGATCTCCTTCAAGCAGACTCCAGAAAATATTATGAACCAAACCAATGGTGTCCATAGATGTCCATGCATGCAAGTTTAATAGAACCCTTAACCATACAGTAGTTGCCTTGTGCACATACTGTAGAGAGTGACAATTTTTGCACAAGTTTTTGTAATCCAGGGCTTTGCAGAATGTTTAGGGTTAGGGTCAAAGTGAATGTGGCTGATGTAATGGTTGGAGGAAATAAATGAAAGCCAAGCTATTTTGTCTTTTTACTTAAAATTTAATATAATATGATTTAGATAAAGTCATTCAATCCTAATACTTTCTGTCCAGTGATCATAGTACCATAAAACTGAGGGATTAAACTATTTATGAGCAGGATCAAATTTTCATGACTTTCTTGCAAACTTTATTGACAGGACAAAAACAAATTAAATGTCCAAAGGGATCCTATTCTAAGCTTGAGCAGTCAAAGACGAGAAATTTGAGTACGTGGCAATTAAACTTTGTGCGGAATAAATCAGTTCAACATCTTAAACACAAGTCCTCTTGCCTCGAGTACCTCAGTTTGTCTTGAGCATCCAACATTTGACCTGAATCTCAAAAACTCCTCTGCAATTTCACCAGAAGAGCCCACTCTGTAATTTCAATATGCCACTGAATCATTTATGTGGGCACACAAAAAGATGCTGTGCCACGTATCTGCCTGGTGAGCACAACCGCCCAGGAAAGGCGGCAAGAAATCAAATTCTCATGTCTGGGCCATTTTGCTCGGTTTGCTTGTTCTTCGAAAACATTTGGAAACTGAAGAGCAGAGATAAGATGGAGGAAGCGGGGCAGAAGTGGGAGAATTGGCTGCTGAAAAGGCAGCAGGACAGCAGACTGAGGACACATCCTCTCTCTCTGGCACTGATCCATACAGACAGAGGAGAAAAGTGACTTATGATTAATCATCTCTCACAGAATTCCCCAATAACATTCCCCAATCAATACGCCCTGTACGCCAAGAGAGACAACACAGAGCTTATAAATAAGATTTCAAATGATTTAAAGCCTTCTTTTGTTTCCCTGAATCCCAATTTTTGTTTGACTTTTGTTCAAAATAAGTCTCCTATGGTTTCCTCTTCCCATGCCTACTAATTACACAGTTTATTTTGTCCTCACAGTGATGCTGCCTTTGTCATTAAGAGGACGAGTCATCTCTCAGCTTTGTCGTGACGACACCCAGGCTGCTGTTGCATCTGTCCCGATTTCACCACGATTAGACCCACTTGACCTTCCACCTGCAGATGATGCCTCTGTACTGTTCTGTCTCTCTGTATCTCACCACATTTATCAAAATTAACAGAGCCGCTCTGCCTCTCTATTTTGTAGATTTATTGCTTTTTCCCAGACCTGCCGTCTGGTTTCAAAGAGCCCTGCTGCAATGTTAAACAAATTTACTCTTCTAACAGGCTCATAACAGCCCTCCAACTGCTCTCTCAGTGCTCTTCACAGTGGTGTTTGCGTTTCAACAAAAGCTTTCATGGATTTCCAATAAAACATGCACGGTAAAAGAACCTCTTCAACAACTTCTGGACAAGAGTGGTGAATAAGCGCACTAAAGAGAAGTTTTTCACTTGTCTTGCTCTAAAAATCAAAATTTTAATGTGACAGCGCATGTTGATAAATGAGGTGATGATGGATTTCTTTACAAAATTCATTTTCAATCCTCTCCTTCTCTCATATATACTCTAAGAAATAAAGGTGTTAACTAGAACCTTAAATGTTTCTTCTGTTTGTCCCCATAGTAGAACCCTTTTTGGTTAAAGGGTCTTCCATAAAAAATCAATCTTCAATCTTCAGAGAGCTTTACCTAGAACCCAACATTAAGGGTTATATCTAGAACCACCTGTGGAAGGTTTCAAAGAGAACCCCCTGTGAGAGGTTCAACAGAGAACCCTTTTATGGTGCAATGGTTCCACCCAGAACCCTCTCTGGGTGCCCAATCCAGAATCTATACACCTTTTAAGGCTCGTAACAAAGATCCACCCAGGGGGTTCAACTGAAATCTTTTTCATATTCCATCTTTTATCTGCAACCCACTCAGGGGGTTCCACTGAGAACCCCTTTTATATTCCACGGGTTTTATCTATACCCCACCCATGGTGTTGTAGAAAGAACCCTATTATATCTAGAACCACATATGCACAGGAAACAGCCGTGCCAAGAAGTATGACATTTTGTGAGTACAATATCTCAAGAATGCCTTGATGGAATTTCTTGGCACAAATGATGACATGGACTTGGACCTCCATCATTTTGGAGGTCACAAAACACGTTTTGCCATAGAAAGAATTCATACACTACTGATGACAAAATTGAAGTTCTCCTCTTTTATTATCCTATTATTTGTGTTTTTTATCCTTTATCTTGATTTCTCTTGCTGCTTGTCTTTGAGAGTTAACAAACATAATTGGGTTGCATGCCTACAACGACAAATAAAATGTCTCATGTCTTATGCGCACACTCACTCCCTCTCATACATAGTCACGCACACACTCTTTCTCCCACTATATCTGTTTCTTTCTCACACACACACACTCACAGCCTCAAAGCCATCTTCATTTCCATGTCCATGGATGTGCTGAATGGCTGCAGTCTGTGCCCACTCTCTCTCATGTGCCTGTGCATGTTTGCGTGTGTTTATGTGTGCTGATTGTCCAGTGGTCAAGCCCCGGCGGAGCTGTGTGGGATGTGTGGAAGCGTCTAGGGGGGATTGGAAAAGAGGGGGAGGGCGGTTGAGGACACTGTTTCCTTCAGCGGTGGAATGTCTTCATGCGTGTTCCTGTTTGGAGAGGCTGCTCACGGCTCCCAGAAGTTGGCAGGAAACCACATGCTGCTTACACTGGGGCCGATAAGGAGGAGGAGGAGGAGGCGAGAGGAGAGAGGAGAGAGGGAGGGACGAGAAGAAGTGGGGTTGTGGTGGGAAGGGAGGGAGGGAGGGAAGGGTGCTTTAGCAAACCTTCAGGAAGGTAGATTATCCCACGAAATGCTGGCAGAGCTTCAGCCTTTGTGCACAATTGTGTGTGTGTGTATGTGCATGCGTGTGTGTGTTGAGCGGAGAATGAGGGTGTGTGACAAAAAAGCAGCTCCTTCAGCTCTCTCGGCAGCGGAGAGTTTCAATGAATCCGGGGCAGGCTCCACAAAAGGCTGCAGAACAAAAGGCCTGCAAGCTGAGAATGTGCAGCGTAGAGGCACGGCCCAATCTCACGCTTTGTTAACTCGCCAACATAACACTGAATAAAGACTAAGACAATCATGCCTCACTTGTCAATTACCTGCCTGTTGATTACAAATCTGACAGCAGCTCAACACCTCACGCTGCAGGATTCATACATGACTCCTGCTGTAGACTCACGCAGGATGACTGAGCACTGCATCACTTTTTTGTTGAAGTGAGTTTTGCCTTATATTTGCATCTCAGCAAGGGTGTCATGAGGCAGCGGTCTTTATTTTGCAAGTCAAGACATTCAAGTCCAGCAACAAGTCCCAAATCAAGACAGAGTCAAGACAGTCCCAAGTACAGTCCCAAGTCCTAAACTTTACGTTTTGTGTCCTAAACAAGTCCTCAGCTTCAACTTATCATTCTTAAAATTCTGTCAAGGCGTCCTTGAGATATTGTGTTCATGACATGAGGCCACAGTAAGCTTGACCCGTAACCTTTAACTACCAAAATCGTATCAGTTCATCCTTTAGTCCAAGTGGGCATCTGTGTCAAATTTGAAGAAATTCTGTTAAGGTGTTCTTGAGATATCACATTCACATTGGCATTCAAGGATGCCCGGATGGACAACCTGAAAACACAAAGTCTTTGGTCACAGCTGTTTCCCGCTCAGATCTTTCCTTTTCTGTTCAGGTACTTTTATGATCCAGCACTAATCCTACTGGGCTTATGGATGTGCATGTCTTTTTCATTTTTCTCAGCTTCAAATGTTCAACAAAGTTGGAAGTTGTTGCGGCTTTGTCTGTAATTTTTGACCTGGATGTTTTGCGTACTACTACTACTAATGGATTTTTTGTCGACCACCCCATAGTTTTTGTACATGACTGAAATTATCTTTGGTATCATTTTTTCCAATTGGAGCTCAGTTGATTCAGTGCCAGCTTAAGAATGAAAGGAGTCATGGGAGACATTTTAATTTTTGGGCGTGAGGCATAAGTCCAGGTGAAGTACCATGTCAGTGGTGGTAAAGTCCAAGTTGAGTTGTTTTTGATTTTGTCAAGTCAAAAGTCATCAAATCTGTTACTCACTCACTCACTTCTTTCACTTCTGCTATTGGGCAATTACGCACAGAAAACAATTTGTTTTTCCAGTTCAGAAGTCATATGTGTACAAAACTTAGTATCAAGCAAGAGTAAATTATCAGGATTAAATTATTCAGGGCTAAAAATAAATTCTAGGCTCATTAAATGTATTTTTGTTTTCAGTGCTGGCTCCTATCCAATCTTAGTATGATGATCAGTCAGTAGAGTAATGTGCTAGTTAAAGTTTGTAGATTTTTTATTTCTTTGCTCAATTTAAATCATTCTTTGCCTAATAATAAAATAAAATATTGTGTATCGGCTGGGTGAAATGGTGGTACACTGTCGGCACACAACAAGAAGGTTCTGGGCTCAAACCCACCAGTGGGATGGAGTCCTTTCTGTGTGTAGTTTGTATTGTGGAGTTTGGTGGGTTTCCAAAAACATGCAGGTTAATTAGTGACTCTCAGGCTTTGCCCACACCAAATCAGGTGTTGTGGCCATTGGCCTGTGTATTTCTGCTTGAGAATATTATTGTTTTATTTCTCGCTGCACTCCCTCTCTTTATGCACTCTGTACCCTGCTCAAACACTGTTGTGTTCTCTATCTCTCAAACAAATGGACACTAAAGAAGGCTTCTTGGTGTTGCTATTTTGCAGCCAAACCCAGACAGCAAAACCGGGTACATGAAATAAACCAAGCGAGGACACAACTGGGAGACTATTGTGGTTTGGTCCATGAATTCCACCTGGATAATGCCCTGTTTCAGTGATTTTTCAGACTGATTTGGAGCAGGAACAGTTTGTTACACGAATAGCTGCTGCTGTGTGACATCAGGTTGCGTTTCTCCAAAACCTGATTCTGTTTCAACTTATCGCAGTAGGACTGCTGCTTTGTTTTTTTCAGCATACTCTGCAGTCCCCATTGCTGCAGTCTAAATGCACTGGCCCCATTCATTTTTGCTGCAACACCTGATTGGGTGAATACTGCCTAAAATGTCCATGGGCATGAATGAAAGCGTGAATGGTCATTTGTCTGTATGCGTTAGCCCTGTGATGAACTGGTGACCTTTCCAGGGTGGACCCTCACCATTTGCCCAGTGTCAGCTGAGATTGGCCTCCAACTCTCCAAAGAATAAGATATGGATATACAGAAAATGGCTGAATGGACAAAATGTCCCATGCCATGCTCAGAGTTAAGCTACAAATATAATTATATAGAGTTTAGCTTCTTGAGTCATTATGGCACTAAACTTTATTACACAGTTTATTACAGTGGCTCAAATGAGATAATGAACTTAATCTTCACAATAGTCATGCATAAAGAGACGTGACAAATGAGATTGGATGAAAGGGTCGTCATGGGTCGCCAATTTCCTCTTCACAAAGCATCCTTTAAGAGAGTAGATGGAGCAAGAAAAATGGCAGAGACACGCAGTTTAGTTCACTTTTGGATCATGCTTTTCTGAGTGTGTGAGCCTTTTTACCCCTTCAACACAATTGCATGGGCTGAGCCCTACATGTCCAACCACAGTCTATAGTAATTCCCACAAGTGCACACGCACAATCCAGAGGATTATAAATCACAGGCACTTGGGAAAGGTTTCAGCTGACTACGGCTGGTGTTTATGGTTTTCTATGACTGAATCCAGCTGTTTGGAGCCGCACAATGCTCCGAGAAGCTCAGTCAATTTGGCAGATTAGCGTATTGACAGATGGTGCGCCATCCATCCAGCAATCAATATGTTTTATTTTAATCCCCTCAAATGTTTACTCAAGAATCTGGACTCAGAATGCCTCTCTCCCCAGGCTCCAGTGGCTGTTATACAGTATGTCCGCCCTCCTATTACACCTCCTCCCCTCCCTCCTCCTCCATTTTTTCTGCCCTGCAAGGAATGACTTTCTGACCATCCGCGCAAAAGCAACACTTTCCCCTCGACTCTGAAAGTGCAATGGGATATGCTCCCCCCCTCTTCAAGTAGGGCAGCCAAATCGAGCAATCAGACAAGACATCCATCACTATCCTGTGGGGTGGAGTAAATGACCTTGATGCAGTCTTCACACTCAATTTCAGATACCCTTGGGCTCCATTATGAGGAGATTTAAGCAGCGAGTGCGCGGCCGGCCTTCACATTTGATTCTTACGATACTAGATGTGATAAGTGTGTGATGCAGCGCGGAGAAAGAGAGTAATATGGGAGGTACGAGGGGGGCGGGGGGGGGGGGGGGGGGGGGATGGAGAGGGTGAGTCAGCAGGTGATGAAAGCACGGGAGAAAATTAAGATGGAGTAAGAGGGCTCCGGGAGATGAGAAGCGGAGATGGTTGAAAATATCTGGAAGAGTGAGCAGCTAGAAGGTGGCTGCGGACAGAAGAGGATAGATTGCTTTTCGAGGACTTTTCTCACCCCCTCCCTTGAAACAGAGCTCTACCTCAAAACCAACAGTCCTCCAGGTAGAATAGACACAATATAAGGGTCATTTACAGACAGGAAAAAAAAAGATCTCAAGAGTGATCCATCACAGCGGCAGCACATGAGTGAATTTAAGTCTCTGTGAATGTAAAAGCCTGCTGCTCTCTGTCTCCTTTCCTCTCCACTAGCTGGTAGAGAAGAAAGCCAGTCTACGAGTCCTCCCCCTCCCCCTTCCTCCTCTTCAACTCTCTCCACTGGCTGGTGGGAGAGAAAAAAAAAAAGCACACACAGATGAGCGCTTGCAAATGAAAACATGTTTGCATATACCGACAACACACACAGGAATTTGGTGCAAGACATCAGATCCGTTCTGACAGAGCAACCAAAGAGTGACTCAACAAAAAAACAAAGCGAGCACCCGCCGAGTTTTGATGTAAAGTGATTTGAACAACGGTTTCCTTTTACATTCACTTTTTCCCTTTGATTGAGTGTGTGTTCTTCCTTCCTCTCCCACCAGTCAGGAGGAATGAGCTGCTTTAGCGCGGCAGCACCGCGCGCCGCTCCCCCGGGAGTTCATTTGAGAAACACCACCTGCAGCTTTGAGTGGCATCATTAACAAAGGTCAGATGTGCTCACTGTGAAATTATACACACATGAATTTCTCATTGACTTGTTAATACACCTGATTTCCTTGCCCAGGGTGACAGTTTGCCCTTTGCTGTCTTCCAGCGGGAGAGTTAGACGAGACGAGAGTGCGGCACGTGAGCGCCATGCATTTGATTTAATTAAGAGGCTGCTGATAACACTTTACACTTGAGTTAAACAAGCATGTAAATAAAATCAACATCATTAACGAAGCAAGCGGCAAAACAAATCAATATGGGAAATTCAGAGTGTTCAGTGGATTGTGGCACCTTAATCCCCATCTGAGGCTGCATGTTCTTATCTGTCTTCTAAGAACTGAAGAATTTAGGACGGTCAGTTGCTGTGCTTTGGAGTGAGGCAAATATGATCGCTTCTCATCAAGTTTACATCATCATGAGCTTACATTTTAGTAAGTATATTTTTTAGTATATTTTTGTTCTAGGCCAAAAGGTCAAGTGATGCAAATTCTTTTTTTTTATGTTAAAACAGTTCTTCAGTTTGGGTGAACAAACCCAGGCCAGCTACAATGACCCTGTTAGAGTGCTAAAATCCTCCCAGTGACATTGCTGAAGATTAACAGGTATAATGTTTACTATGCTCTCGTCTTAGTTTTCTTAGCAGTCTCACATTTGCTAATTAGCAGAACACAAAATACAGCAGAGGCCGATGGGAGTTTTGCAGAAAGCAAAGCAAAATAAATAAAAATTTTGACCAGGCACTTGATGAAAAATTTAAGAGCATATGTTCCAAGAGTCTTGTTTTCCCTGGTTCTTGGTTCCCAGGGTTCTATCTTCCCAGGCTCCTATGTTACCAGGGTGCTACGTCCCCAAGGTCTTATGTTCCTAAGGGTGCTAATTTCCCAAGGTCCTAACTTCACACAGCCCTACGTTCCCCAGGTGCAAAGTTCTCAAGTGTCTATGTAACTAGTGTTATTAAGTTTCCATGGTCCTATGTTCCCAGAGTAACATGTTCCCAAGATCTGATGTTCCCAGGGTGCTAAGTTCAAATCTTACACTTAGAAGGTCTGTCATGACACCAGCTTTGCTTTTTCACACTGAACCAAACAAAGCCAGCATATTTTTTTAGAGAGCATGCGGGCATCTTGGAAGTTAAAGAGGCGTGACCTGTAACACAACAGCATCATGTCCTGTCCTGTCGTCTAACTCGTTTACCCAGATGTCGATTCAGCTTTTCACTACCTCTGCTGCCAGCTTAATGGCAGAGCGACAATGCCATATTCTATGCTCTATACATTCTTCAAAATAAGAGTTCCAAACAGGTTCTTCCTGAAGGACTGAGGTTCTGCCAATAACCATTTGCTTTGTAAAAACCCTTTTTAAAGAAAGGGGCTGTCAAAGGTTCTGTGTAAGACTAAGGGTTGCATTAAAAACCCTTTTCATTCAAAGCACCCTTTCTGGAATAAAAGGTTCTTCAAGGATTGTTAAAATCTTCTCAGAAATCTTTCATCAAGGGTTCTTTGTACCATAATATAGAAGGAATCTCAATAGAACCCCCTGGTTGGGTTCTGGATAGAAGAATTTGTCCTTAATAACTTGTCTGGTTAAATAAAGGTTAGATTAAAGGCAAGGCAAGGCAAGGCAATTTTATTTATATAGCACCATTCATACACAAGGCAATTCAAGGTGCTTTACAGAACTTGAAAATGCATTAAAATAGAAACATTAAAAGAACATTAAAATTGTGTTTGAGATAATTAAAAACAAAAGCTAAAAGCAGGACAATAAATAGTTTAAAACATTACAGAAAATGCATTTAAAGAAAGAAGCTAACATAAAACAAACGCAACAGCAGACAAATATAAGAACAATAGCTACAGATTATCCTAAAAATATGTAACATATCCACTTCACTGGTAAGCTGCAGTAAACAGTAATGTTTTAAGCCCTGATTTAAATGAGCCGACAGTTTCAGCTGACCTCAGGTGTTCTGGAAGTTTGTTCCACAGGTGGGGAGCACAGAAACTAAAGGCTGCTTCACCTTGTTTGGTTCTAATCCTGGGAACACTGAGTAAACCTGTTCCAGATGATCTAAGGGGTCTTGGTGCTTCATAATGTAAAAGCAAATCAGAGATATATTTAGGCCCGAGACCATTTAGTGCTTTGTAAACTAGTAACAAGATTTTAAAGTCTATCCTTTGAGACACAGGAAGCCAGTGCAATGATTTAAGCACTGGTGTAATGTGCTCCACTCTCTTGGTGTTGGTGAGGACTCTGGCAGCAGCGTTCTGGACGAGCTGCAGTTGTCTGATTGATTTTGTACTCAGACCTGTGAAGACACCGTTACAATAGTCCAGCCTGCTGAAAATGAAAGCATTAACAAGTTTTACTGTATCTTCTCCAGACAGAAATCCTTTAATTCTTGCTATGTTTTTAAGGTGGTAGTAGGCTGATTTAGTAATTGTCTTTATGTGACTGTTGAAATTTAGGTCTGAGTCCAGAATGACACCAAGATTTCTGGCTTGATTTTTAGGTTTTAGTGTCATGGATTCAAGGTGAGCACTCACTTTTGATCTTTGTTCTTTAGGGCCAAAAACAACTATCTCAGTTTTGTCTGTGTTTAGTTTAGTTTAGTCATCTGGTGACACTGTTATATAAAGTTGTGTGTCATTTGCATAAGTATGGTAGGAGATGTTGTGATATTCCATAATCTGAGCAGGAGGGAGCATACAGATTTTGAACAGAAGAGGCCCCAGAATGGACCCTTGAGGAACTCCACATGTGATTTTTGTTCGCACAGATTCATAATTGCCAAGTGACACAAAGAAATCCCTGTCTTGTAAATAAGATTTAAACCAATTTAGCACAGTGCCAGAAAGTCCCACCCACTTTTCTAGTCTGTCGAGCAGAATCTTACGGTCGACTGTGTCGAATGCAGCACTGAGGTCCAGTAATATGAGAACTGAAATCTTTGATGCATCACTGCTCAGATGAATGTCATTCAAAACTTTTAAAGTTTAAAGTGCAGTTTCAGTGCTGTGATGTGCTCGAAATCCAGACTGAAAGACATTAAAGAAATTGTTTTGCACCAAGAAGGCATTAAGTTGCTGAAAAACAACCTTTTCAATGATCTTTCCTAAAAAAGGTAGGTTTGATATGGGCCTGTAGTTGTTTATTACTGAGGCATCCAGGTTAGGCTTTTTTAAAAGAGGTTTAATGACTGGGGTCTTCAGGGCTGTTGGAAAAATGCCTGACTGAAGAGAACAGTTGACTATCTGAAGAATATATGATGCTATGCAGTTAAAAACGTCTTTAAAAAAGCTTGTAGGCAGAGTGTTGAGGCAGCAGGTAGTGGACCTAAGATTTCTGACTATGTCTGTCAAAGTTGCACAATCTAAGGGGTGAAAAAGTGCTAAATTAACTGGAGCAGTGTTATGAGGCACAGGTGAAATAGCCACTGTGTTGACTGTCTGTCTTGTCTTTAAAATCTTGTCTGTAAGAAAAGAGGAATGGTCATTGCATGCCTTGGTGGACAGCAGTTCAGGAGGGACTGACGCTGAGGGGTTAGTCAGTCTGTCAACAACAGTGAATAAGGTCCGTGCATTGTTGTTATTTTTGTTGATAATCTCAGAGAAAAAGGACTGCCTTGCCCTTTTTAGCTCCAAGTTATAGATGTGCAGACTTTCCTTATAGATTAATTTAGTGTACTAATGCAGTTGTCTGACACAGTCTGTGGCTGACGCATAACTGGAGTCAGATTAGATAGCATAGCTGTGCGTTTTGAATACACATTGTTTTAATGATGCTAGTCAAAACAGGAATGACAGACCTTGGAAATGCCTCTGGCTGATACTTTTCAATTTCAAGATGTGTTTGACCATGCCACCGGCTATTCAAGATTGCCGGTATGTTTAAGGAAGCAGCACGGGGTCTGTCTCATCTCTGACAAGCAGCTGGGTGATGGGGTCTGAGGCTGCTATGTAAGAGTTCATCAATTTGACTGAGCCATGGTGGTTGCGGTGGTGGTGGGGAGGATTGACGCTGGCTCTGTGGTGGTTGTGGTGGAGGGCAGGAGGGGGGTTGTTGGAATCCTGACTGGGACAGGGACATCCTCTGAATGCCTTGGGTGATGTGGAGCAAAGGGTCAGGAGAAGGGGGAGAGGTCCAGGTTGTCTGTCTCTGTGCCCCGTACTTGTCCTTGGCTCTTATCTGTCCATTCTTGTTTTGGTTTGGCATTCCAAGAGCATCCCATCGCACTGAAAGCAGTCACTACAGTTCCAAAAGATGTTCAAATTGTCAATAAACTTTATCCCATGAGTGAAGCACGCCGATGTCAACCATGTATTCAGGGCAAGGAGTCTGGTGAAAGACTCAATTCCTTTCCCCAGAGCTGGAATGGGGCCAGAAATGAACACATTTTGTGACTGACAATTGGTCAGTTTCTCCAGGAGCAGGGAAAAGTCTTTTTTTAGGATCTCAGAGATTCGACATAGCAACAGGAATTTATCCAATCAGTGTCATTGAATCTGATGTCCAAAGGGCGACAAATATATTGCCCCAAGCCAAGTGTGCCTGTGGGAGTACGTTGGATATCTGTGATGACAATGACAATGATGGCCGACGCGGACAGTGAAAATATAAATTCAATACGATCTCTTCTCCAAAATCCATTTGAGAGAACATTGGTGGAAAAACTCAAAGTAAAACAGCGAGGCCCAGATCAGCCTAACATCAAAATAAGCCAACAAGCCAGCGAGAAAGGTAAAATTTATACAAGAGGCTTCTCTCGTAATTGGTACAGCAGGAAGGCTTGGCTAGCTGGATGCAGTCATGTAAATGCTTTATATTGTTTCCTGTGTTTGCTCTTCAAAACAGCTGGGACAGATATGGCATGGACTGTTACTGGAGTAAGGGATATGAAACATTTATCTGAGAAGATAAAGAAACACGAGAGTACGAGGGCACATATGGAGAACACGGTCAAGCTAACGATGCTAGGCAGAGCTAACATCGCAACGCAACTGGATGAAGGGCACAGGCTTAGTGTGAGGAAGCACAATGAAGAGGTGGACAGGAACCGGCACGGGGCGTTTGAGCTGGCTTTGCACGGCCACGATGAGACGGAATCTTCAGACAACCCCGGTGTGTTTAGGGGCTTAGTCGATCTGGTCACATCGCTTGATACCGTCCTGGAGGAGCACCTGAAGACCCACATTCTCGAGGAAGTAAAAAGTGCAGATTATCTTGCTATTCAGGCTGATGAGACAACTGACATTTCCACCCACTGCCAGTTGGTGCTTGTGCTAAGATACATTGACACTCGTAACAACATTCAAGAGCGTTTTTTCGAGTTCATCCCTCTTCAGAATGCTGCCGCTGACATGATCGCCACAGCACTGTTGGAGAGGCTGAGCATCATCCTCCCTCTCGGACAGGAGAGTCGGCTGATCGCCCAGGCCTATTATGGGGCTGCAGTAATGAGGGGAGCCACAGGTGGAGTGCAGTGGAAGGTAAAGGATGTGTATGCAGGTGCACACTACATTCACTGCTATGCCCATCAGCTCAACCTCATCATGCAGCAGGCAACGTCACACATCCCCAGAGTCAGGGCTTTTTTTTCAGACCTTGGTGGATTTGCTGCCTTCTTCTCCCGCTCATTCAAACGAACCACTGTGCTTGACCAAATTGTGGCTCACAGACTTCCAGGGACTTCAACAACCAGATGAAACTTTCATAGCCGTGCTGTTAACACAGTGTTTGAACACAAGGATGACCTCATCAAGTGTTTCCAAACTATCAGAGACTCTGGTGACTTTGATCCAATGACTGTCAGAGAGGCAGGGGGCTTTGTGAGAATGCTGGAGGAAGAAGATCTCTGCTTTCTCCTGGCCTTGTTTCACAAGATCCTGCCACAAGTGGACATGCTGTTTAACCAGCTGCAGAAGAGGAACATCGACTCTGTCTACATCACAGGAGTCATCCAGACGTTCACCAACAGCATGCAAAAGATCAGGTGAATAATAATTTATCATTATTGTAATAAAAGTCTCCAGTATGTTTTTGAAAGAGTGATTGTGGATGCTAACCTGTGTTTCTGATTAGGGACTCCATTCCTTCTCTGAGTGAGGAATACAGCGCATCTGTGCAGCAGCACTCCACAAAGAGAAGGAGGAAATTTGGACAGGGAGAACGACAGCAGTTGGCTTCAGAGGTAAGCTGCAATATTACAGTCCTGTTTACAAGACACCCAGTAGATGTTTTTACCTTCTGTTTTTTTATTTTTTATTTATTGATATGTAAAATTACTATATACTATATTTCTCTGTCTGCCGTCCTCAATTCCTGTGTAATAATAAGAGTTACACATTTGTTTTTATTATGCTATATTCTAATGGCTGTGCAGCTACTGAGGAAGTAAAGTAAGAGAATACTGATGATATTATTTACTATGGTAAGGTTTACTATGTGTACTCACCTTTTTTATTATTATTTATGTATCATGTCATAGGTATGTGGTACCATTCTGAGCCATGCCAAAGAGCAGTTCTCATTCACCAAGCACCTCATCAGTGCCACTCTGCTACATGGAGACTTGTTTGTGCAACACACTGCACAGTTCCCAGATGCAGCGCCGGAAACTACCGTGGAGGCCTACCACATGTTGAACAAAGCCAAGCTGAGAACAGAGCTATCCCTCATCTATGAGAACGACGAGTTCAAGGCCTGCAGTGGCGACTGACTCTGTTCCAGTTTTTCATGGAGAACAACCTTCAGGGCACGTTCACTGAGACTGTAAGTCTTCTCAAGATTCTCATCACCTCACCCATGACAACAGCAGAATCAGAAAGATCCTTCTCTACTTTAAAGAGAATCAAAACTTTCCTGAGGAACACCATGACGCAGGATCACCTGAATGCTCTGGCCATGCTGTCCATGGAGAAAAAACTTGTCAGAAACATTCTTGACTTCAATAAGAGGGTCATTGAGCGCTTTGCCACACAGAAGGACAGAAGGGCAAAATTCTAGTACAAATAACAAAAGACAAAAATGATGGTACCCTTAACTTAATCTTAACTTAATATTTTGTTGCACAATGTTGTTGTTGAGCCAATCACTGCAGTCAGGTGATTTCTGTAACTCTCAGTGAGACTTCTGCACGTGTCGACTCCTGGTGAGCAAACTGCTCCAGCTGTCTCAGGTGTGAAGTCTGTCCTTCTCCAGACTGCATGTTCCAGCTCCTTCCACAGATGTCCAGTAGGATTCAGATCAGGGCTCATTGGAGGCCACTTCAGAACAGTCCAGTGTGTTGTTCTTAGCCATTCTTCAATGTGTAACTGTGTGTTTCAGGTCATTACCCTGTGCGACGACCCCTGACCCGTGACCTAGACCAGGCTTTCTGACACTGGGCAGCACATTTGGCTCCAGAACGCCTTGATAGTCTTGAGATTTCACTGAACCCTGCACAGATTCAAGACACACTGTGCCAGGTGCAGCAAAGCAGCCCCAGAAAAGAACCAAGCCTGATCCATGTTTCACAGTAGGTACAGTGTGTCTTCTCTTTGCATGCTTCATTTTTCATCTGTGAACAATGAGCTGATGTGACTCCAGTGTGTCTCTGTGTACTCTGTCCACAAAACTTCTGGGAGAATGTCCTCTGGTCCCTGCTGATCCAAAACTGAAGCTTTTTGTCATCATCATCCAGCAATGTATTGCACTTAAGAAATGTCTGATATTTTGTCTAAATAGTGTGTGTTTGCTTATATTATTGTATATGTAATCTGCTCATAATTTCCTGGATTGTTCACTCAAATGTTGAATTTATCAAAATTGTTGCAGATTGTATTTTTCTTGATCTACTAATTTAAAAAACAGTTAATTGTTAAAGTTCTGATCATATTAGTAACATTTAGCTTTATCATAAATTACTGTACAGTATTTTTCTATTCCAGTATTAATTTCTTAATATACTTAAAACATAATACTTGCGTTGTCGATTTACCACGAATGCACTTTTTCATGTGCTCAGCTGTATATAAAAAAGTAAAAATGTATAGTAAGTAAAGTAATATATTGCCAAAATTGTGGTTTTGCAATATGTTGTTTATGTTTTGTGCAAAAATGCCTCAAGTTATTAATATTGGCATTAAATAATTCTTATTTCACAGAGCACTGATATCCTGTCGTTTCTGTTTCTGAAACTGACTTGATATGGCACAACCCCACCTAGAATATCTTTCACCAGCTGCCACAGGTGTGCATGTGTGTGTGTGTGTGTGTGTGCGCACTCATCTGAGATATAGGAACGGAAAGGGAAGCACTTTGTATAAACAAACCACCTGCAACCCTGAGGTGAAAGTTATTTCAGTCATTACACTACTGTTCTGACCTGCCTTGGTGACAGCGCTTCATGTCCCTCGCCAACACTTAACCCCATCCGACTGCCCCATCCGACTGACTTTAAAAAATAAAATAAAATAAAATAAAATAAAACCCGTGGAATATAAAAAGATTCACTGTAGAACCCACTGAGTTTGTTCTGGGTAAAACATTAGAATACAAAATGGTTCTTGGTAGAATTTCCTGGATGTGTTCTATGTGAAACCCTTGAAATATAAAACAGTACGCAGTAGAACCCCCCGAGTGTCTTGTAGATAACTCCCATGTAATATACAAAGGTTCTCAATAGAATCCCCTTTGTGTGTTCTGGATAAAGCACATGGAGTATAAAAAAGGTTCTCACTAGAACACCCTGAGTGTGTTCTGATCAGCACCTGGAAAGTGAATATTTCTGGATAGAACCTTCACAGGAAAATAAGGGAAGGAGAAGGGTTCTCTGTAGAACCTCTTATAGGGGTTTCTGGGTGGAACCTTTTGTAGATGGTTCTAGCTATAACCCTTTATGTCTGGTTCTAGATAGAACTCTCTTAAAGCGTTCCAAGTGGAACATTTATAAAAGGTTCTACCAGGGACCAAAAAGGGTTACCCTATGAGGACAAGCCGAAGAACCCTTTGTGGTTCTAGTTAGCAGTTGTATTTCTAAGAGCATACAGAACAGCAAGGTGGAATAAAGCTGTATAAAAGGGGTTTCTGTTGACTACATTTAAAGAACAGGACCTAAGATCTCTGCAGCAGCTGCTCCTACTGATTGAATACAGGGCAAACACACCAATAAGCTACTCACACATTTCTTATCAGCAGAAAGGTCAAAGAAGCACTTCCACACGCATCCTGTATGTGCATCTCCCTAATGGTCCCACATAGCATGAACAATTTGTGGTCATAACATTGTAAGGAGGGCTGTCATGTGAAGAGAAACACACCATTAAGAGTCAAGCAGCTGTGTCAGATCAGACTTTTACACAGCCCGCTGCTTTGTCATGTCAGAGAAGGTTGCGGCTTGTCCTTGTCCAGTGAAGCGAGTGTTTGCACAGTGGAAACAGGCCCAGGGCAGGTTATGTGTGCTGCACTCATCCATGTAACTGTAACATATAAAACACTACACGCTGCTTCTACTTTTCTGCCCTGTGAGAATGTGTTACATGTGGAGGATCGAGTGGCTGAGATGTAATCATGGTAACACAGTGGAACGAGGACAGATGCAGCAGCGCTCTGTGTCATCGCAGCAAGGCTTGTGTTGAGCGCATGAAATATGACTCGTCCTGCAAGATGACAGAGAGAATGCTGTCACAGGGAAGAAAAAGTGCATGATTAGGAGACATCATAACACAAGACAAATATGGGAGCATTTAAAAACACAGTTTTACTTACACAGGGTTTAGAGATGTCTCAGAAATCTCCTAGCAACTAGGTTTAGGGCATCTTGGAGTTGGGGTTTAGGTGAGGTTAGGGTTCATTAGGGTCAGGATTATAGTCTGTCGACTCAGGTTTCCTGGAGAGCAGGATGGTCGTCCTGTAAACTGATCCAGTCAAAGCTCAACCAAAGCTCAGTATGTTACAGCAGAAAACTGAGGTATGTGTCCACCTTTATAAAACTGAATGTCCTGATCAGCGTGGGTGTCACTGAGGCTGGCAGTAAACTACACACTTCCAAAAGGGTTCTTCTTGAACAGCTGAGGTTCTGCTTCTGAAGAACTCTTATTTGAAGAAAGGCTTCGTCAAGGGTTCTTTCTAAGGCTAAAGTATTGTTCAAATCCTTAAAGAACTCTTTCATCAAGGGTTTGTCTATCTTTTTTTATTTTTTTAAACCATAATATAGAAGGGTTCTCAGTAGAACCTCCTGGGTGGATTCTAGATAAAAACCTTTGGAATATAAATGGGTTCTAGATATAAATTCCTTGGAATATGAAAGGTCTCTCAGCAAAAACCCTGATGGGTTTTATATAAAATGCTTTGACTATAAAGGGATTCTCAATAGAACTCCCTGGGAGGGTTCTAGATAAAACCTTTGAGATATAAAATGGTTCTCCATAGAACCCCTCAAGCAGGTTCTGTGTAAAAACCCTTTGATTACAAAAGTGCTTTGGTAGTACCACCCAGGTGGGTTCTAGAGAAAGCCCTTGTGATACTAAAAGGTTCTTGGAAAAACCCACTGGTGGGTTCTGTATAAACACTTGGAATATAAAAGGGTTCTCAATAGAACCCCTAAGGTGGGTTGTAGTGTAAGAAGTGTTGTAACACTTCTTGATTAAACCCCCCAGTTGGGTTCTACACAAAACCCTATAAAAATAGAAAGGTTCTCAATAGAACTCCCGTGGTGGGCTCTTGTTAACACCCTTAGATGGTGGAAAGGGAACCCTCACCAAGGGTTCTTGGTCGAACCATTATACCACAGAAGGGTTCTTTGTAGACCCTCTCATAGGGGTTCTAGGTGGAACGTTTTACAGCTGGTACTAGGTATAATCCTTCATGTTGGTTTCTAGGTAGAATTCTCTGAAAGGGTTCCAAGTAAAATCTTTTGTAAAGGTTTACTATGGGGACAAGCTAAAGAAGACTTTATGGTTCTAGTTTGCACGTTTATTTTGAGAGTGTATGAACAAAAATGAGCTTGGTGTTCACATAAGAGAAAGACTGGGCTTTCAAACAGAGTGATATGTTGCCTTTATCTTCAGCACTAAATTGTTGAAGACAGTTTGTCCAAGGCCCTCAGTACAATGATCACATTGTTGCATGTGGTCATGCAGTAATGTCTTGTGATTGCATTCGTAGCCATGGCTCCAGGGATGACAATGTTGGTCACTTGTTCAGTCCACCACATTGGTCCAGACTGAAATATCTCTGTAAAAATTTAAGGGTTTGCCATTGAATTTTGTACAGACATTCATGATTCACAGAAGATGAATCCTACTCCCTTTGGTGATCATCTGACATTTTCTTCTCATGCCACTATGAGGATTACATTTGTGGTTTTCAGTGTAATTTCTTATAAAAAAAAAATGAATGGATTGCCATGTAATTACAGCCTACAGCATCACAAAGCTGCTAGCATGTGTTTTTTCTGTTTGTTTAAAGTTCAAATGAAATGCAGTAAAATGCTGCATTTTGAAAGCATCCAGCTTCCATGTCATGATATATATCAGGATAAAACAGTACAGGCAGGTGGGACATAATGTTGGAAGGAATTTGATTTGAACACTGAGAAGTGGGCGACACACTAGCTAAATGATGAATCTTAGCGGTATGTCATTACAAGCTGATGTAAGCACACATCATATTTTGTTTTAAAGGAAGAAAATGCAGGATTTGATATAAGGGTGGACAATGTGATGGATTTAAAAAACTTTTCATCTCAAACTTTCATCTCAACTTAAAATGTGTGTCCTTTGCTTTGCTTGCTTCTCACAAGGTGAGTGGGTGAAGACTTAACCTTGAGATCATGCCAGAATCCATCTTGCCAGGCTTCAGGTTTTCAGTTTGCATTCGCACCAAAAGTGGTGCAGCCAGTTAGCGTCCTTGGAGGAAGCACTTGCAGCTACTGGTGTGGTTTTAGGTATGACGACAGCAAGAAGTATCCATGGAAATGACTCATCTCGAACAAACAATCGTGGCTCCTGAGGAGGTTAGAGTAGATACTGTGATAGCATCAGTTATATCAGAACTGGAGAGTATTTCTTCATTGAAAGAAGAGCAAAGAACGGCACTGAAGGCTTTTCTTGATGGAAAAGATGTTTTTGCTCTTCTCCCAACCGGGTTTGGCAAGAGTTTGATCTGACTGGTTGAAGTCAGCCTGCGTTAGACATGATAGACAGATGGTTCTTCCAATCAGCTGCCAAATGTTTTTTTGAAAGTGCCTGTACTTTTCCAAACAGTTTCTAATGACAACTTCCCATATGGTTTGGTGTAACAAACCCTCCTAAATCCTTACAAAAACATGGTAATAGGTTGCTGAACTTGACAGGCAGCTAAATTATCTAAACAAAAATTTGTATAATGAATCAGTGAAGCAATGATCCATCCAAAGTCAACAGACAGCTTCCAAATGTGTCATGTCTTACTAGATTCCCAGTAAGAACCAGCCTAGTATCCCACAGTATGATACAAAGCTCAGACTATGTCATTCTGGCTCAACCTGCTATCACTTGTTCTGAGTCAGTGAATGTGCTGGACTCTAATTCAAACATATACACAATGAAAATCAATAGAATATATGGATACACAGCAGGGTGAGGGAAACAAATCAAGAGGACTGAGCTGTAGTCTGTTCACTGTATCATTTTCATCATGATTACATTTTTCCAAGTAAAACCTCTCCATTGACTTGATTAAGGGTCATAAAATACAGAAAAACATGGAGCTTATATGTAATAATGACGCCAAACAGGCAAAACAATTGCTGACAAGTTGACGGCAGTGCAGCATACTTTCCCTATTAGGTTCTAAATAGACATCATCTCACAGTTTGGATGATGACAAGATGCTCGTTTTCTCGTGAAACTGGTGTCCAGAATCAAGGTCTGTTCTCGATTAGAGCCTGTCACGATGCCTTCTGCCACATTCTTGCATCCTCCAACAGGCTGGATGGTTGTGAGACTGCCAAGCTGTACATTTCCAAGGATTACTGTTGGCACCAGACTCTGCTTTATGTTGTTCACCATGTCTCTCTTTCCTCCTGAGACGAATGCTGAGAATTGTCAACTTTTTGATTTATTCTTTATTATTCTTTGGTATTCACTGCTGCTTTTCTGACCTGCTGAGAAAGGTGCAATGTTTCTGTCAGTCTGAATACTGAGCACTTGTGTAGCTCAAACCGTCTAGACGGCTGTTGCACCTATACCTTTAAAACAGGGAAAAAAAATGTAATGCTTTAGGTTTCTTTTTCGATGAAAAGAACATGCTTTTAAAAATGATTTCATTTTTCTTTGCTAGGTGTCCAGTGGGCATGAAAAAAAAAAATTTAATAACATAAACTTACACATACACTGTATCTGCAAAATAGATAACATTTTTTGAGCTCTTACTCCACATAATGGTTACAAATTGATGAGGAAAAAATGTTGCTCTTGAATTTGCTCATAAAAGAAATGGCAGAAGATATTGAAATATGCTTTCTTGCACAGACACAGATGAATACTTTGATACCACTCTTATATTTGTACACAAAATATGAAGCTACAGCCAGCAGCAGGTCGGCTTAAAGGAGCAATATGTAGCAAAGTGCAAATAGCAATAGCAAAGTCTGAGCCATACACTGTATATTGAATGGCTTGAAATCCTAATAAATATTCAATTTATAGTTGAAGTGAGTTGTTTCTCCTCTCCGCCTCCTCCCCAGACTCGGGGAAGCTCTGCAGGCTGCAGGAGCTCTGCAGGAACACTGCTGGAGTTCTGCAGGGGCTCCACAGGAGCGTAGGACGCGCACGATATCTTAAATTGACAAAAACAAGTTAATCAGCTGTTTATAACTATCAGTTGTCTGTCAGTGTGAAGCTACACCTGTAACTCTAAATCAAAAGCCCACTGCTCCGAAAATACACACTCTGGAGTTGGAGTTCAGTGACTGCCTGTCTTACTGCCTGCCACACACATATTGCTCAATTTAACCGTTGTAAAGATTTACAGCTTCTACGAGATTATTGATGATTTCTTGTAAATAGACAGTAACTCATTTGGCTGTACTTTTAACTCCAATAAATGTGAAATGGGCAAACTAAACAGTTATTCCAGCCTGGAAAAGAAATTTCAAAGGGTGACACCACAGCTTTACTGTTATTACTGTTATACTGTCATGAGAAAAGTGAGTATTTCAACATAACATATGTTCCCTTGCTCCCTGATGATGCATCATGGTCATTTTATGATGTATTACTGTAAATATATTGCAGATCTCCCCTCTAAAGTCCAAGCCGAGTTGCAAGTCTTTTTTTATTACTCAACTCAACTCAAGCAGAAACCTCTGAAAATTTACATAATAGTTTGAATTTTTTCATCCATTCCGGCAAGAAAGGGAATAAGTGTATTTCCCCAAATGACGAATTATTCTTTTGCTGCTTTGCACCATGTGAAGACACAGAAATATTTGCCTATCAATGCATTCATTGGCATAATGACTTCATTTGCATAAGTGGCTATTTTGTGGTGAGTATGGCGGGACAGTTGGCGGCTCAGTGTGTTTTATTTCTTGTCAACAGGAGAAAAGATTATCCCTCTGCCCCTACTTATTCTAATAAATGTGAGGAGCAGTTTGTTCTGAATAATAAGCATTTAAGTGAGCTCCATTTGACCCCTTGAGGCAAAATGACACATTATCTCATATTTCTGTGCACCAGAAAAAGGTCCTGTTGTCTCCTGATAAGATTCATAAGAGGACATACAGTGTGTCCTGACATTACCCCCGGGCTGAGGGGAGGTGTGTGAGCGAGCGCGCTCGGTTTGTCGACACACTAGTAAATCCACGAGTGATGCTAACATCCCACAGATGTGTGAAGGCTGGAGTCTCCTGACTCAACCGCAGAGAGTAATGTTGTGTGGGTGGGCGGGCGCCTCATTGATTTCTGTGTTGGAGAGATTAGTGCACGTTAGGGTTACGCACTCAGGGCTGGGATATATTAAAGAGGAACGTACACTCTTAGCCTGACTGCAAATCCCACTCCTCCATTGCCCCCCCTCCTCTCAGTTCATTGAGATCAGAAGATGGGCTGAACCAGGCTGCAAACAGATGTATTACAAAAATATGCATCTCAAGTCTTTTGATCTAGCAGTGAATGTTAACATTATCCGAGTGAGAAAATCTGGGATGAGATAAATGCACGTGTTTCTGATTCAAATCAAAAGAGTTATTTTAAGATGGAAGTTCATTCTTGAGCTTTGGGAACAGTAGATGTAACAAAATACTCAAACGTCCAACTTTTGGAGCAATTATCTTATGGCCTTGATTCAGAAAATTGATCTGGCTGAGCTGTAATAATGTGACATGAGTCAGGAACTTCAGTTCCTCAACCTCAGTGAGGAACAGTCACGTGATAACAGGAGTTCATAACCTCTGTCTTTGTTCAAGGATGGGGTTTAGCAGCAGATATGGGTGACCACATTGATTTTCTTGACTATATTTTGACTCTCTGTTAAAGTATTTACTGACAGTTTCCGTCAGTTGCCGAGGGTCCAACCCTTCTGGCTGGAGACCCCAAAGCTTTCTAGCAGAAAGGCCTGAAGGAAAACTTATCCCACAAGTGGTTCGGCTCACTGTTGCCACAGCTGCTGCACAAGATGTCTTGCATCAAGCGACACTTGGTTCTGGAAAAATAATTTGGAGACAGATGGAGGTAGAATATGTCTTCACACAGGCATAAAACTCTCTAAGAAAAGCTTTCAAGACAAAGTATGACAGTGTATTGGAAGCTGTATGGGCATTTTCTGAGAGGCAATGTATGCTGTACTGACCTATGGGGCAGCATGAGTCTGTACAGACTTAATGGTTTATGCTTGAAAAAAAAATTTGTTTAAATAAAGTGTTGTAAAAGCAAAGAGAAGGCATAACCAAAGGCTCATAGAAAGGGGAGTATGCACAAAAATCATAGAAATGGTAGAAAGAAATCCCACACACTTTCAGAAAATCTGTCCTCAAAGGCAGAAGTAGTTGTGTGAAGGATGAAAAAAAGAGTGCTTGTGGACGAAGTTCAAATCTTGCTTATCACTTCTGCACACCTGGCTGAACGCTGTGAAATGGGTACACATGTCAGTTGTCAGTTTCACAAAGTTACAAATGTTGTCGGGCGCAGCAAGACAATTGTAATGTTGGAAAGGTGTGTGTTTGGGGGGGATTAGCATGTTGATTGAAGGATCCTGACGCCTTTACAGTATATGACAGTGACTGTTCATATCATTATAGCCTTATTCACATACTGAGCGATATAACCAAATACTGAAGGAAAGCAAGTCTCTTAGGGATAAGATTTTTAGGCACTGGCCCCCCACTTGACACCAAGCCTGCAAATTTGGTGGCCAAAGTACAATTTTGGTGGCCCAAATGTAAACATATGTAAAACCTATACAGAAAAGGCAATTTAACATAACTTAACACACAGACAAGACTTCTTGACTATTTGATGACACATAATTAGATGTGTCATATGCTAGGTACTTAAACTCTGGCTTCCATTCTCAGTATGAAGATAAAACTTGGTGGCCACAGGGGAATATTTGATGGCCTCAAAAGTAACTCTTTGTGGCCACAAGTCAGAGGGGCATGGCCAATTTCAAACTTTGGATCTATACAAGAAATGTTTAAAATGTACAAAGAAATATTCCCACTTGGCAAAAGTTGTTTTTGTTTTTTTCTGACACAAAACTAGCATTACTGTTGGTATGCTGTAAGTTTTTCCTACGTGAAAACGATGGAACGGAAAGGTTGGTTGAATGTTCCAGGTAGGTTACTTGAACATTTCCCCTTAACGTTCCCGAAATGGTAACATGCTAAGTTTTTCTGATGTAAAATCAAAGTTACTGTTAAATTATTAGAACATTATGGGAAGGTTAGTTATGTGTTCAGGAAAGGTTGCTTGCACGTTCCCCCTTAACATTTGAGTTTTTCCGACATAAAGGCAGCGCTGTGGTTATGTGACCAGAATGTTCTTGGAAGATTTGTTGAATCTTCCCCTTTAACTTTCCTTGCATACTACATAACAGTTTTTCTAATTTAAAGGTGACAGTCCTAAAAAAAAAGTTGGTTAAAATTACCCCCAAAGTTTACTGCATGTGGTTACAAGAATTTTAGAACTGTTACATTGAACAAAAACATTTGCTCAACATTCTTCAAACGTTGTCGGAGGGTTGTCAAATAAGAACTTGCAAGGAAGATCATAACGGATATGGGAATGTTATATGTTAACTCAGATTCTCCTCCAAAAAACTTTGCAAACAGCCTGTTAAATAATAAAATACAAAATCTTGTAGCACACCCTCAGAGAGATCAAAGTCCCCACTCAGCACACAGGTATCCCATAATCATCACGTGCCATTTGGACCTGCTAAAGGTCAGTTAAAGCAGCCACTCTGCCAGGGTTCAAAGGTCAACAGCCTCCTTGTTTACAATAGATCCACTAACCTTATAAACAGTCATCCAAGCGCAAGCCGGTTATCTGATAGCTTCCTTTCTCTTTTACAGTGCAGTCTCTGAGCTCACAGCCAGCCTGCAGATAGTTTTATTCCACATTATCAGCTCTTATCTGATCTGACACCGTTCCCACAGCTTGACACAGCATTAACATACAACATGCTCTGATGTCAGGAAGACCCACTGAGCCGCCAGTCATGTTACGGCAGATGTCGATGGCAGAGCCGAGCCCCCTCAATCTGTAAACCTAATGACACTTTAGTCATTTTCTGCTTTTTACCCCTTGTTAACATGCTTGCTAGAATGTTTTATTAGCCTCCAGTCTGGTTCTTTGATGAGAAGCAACAGAAGTCTTTCCAAGAAACTAGAAAGAGAGTGTGAGCAGTAGGTACAGACAGCCACCTTTTAAAAGGGTAACTTTAAGATTTTTAAACCTGGACCGTATTTTCCCATATTTTGTGTCTAACTGATTAAGGAGGACACTGGTTTTTACAACTGGTCCAGCATTGAGGGAGAAGGCCACAGCCGGCCAAAACAAAATTAAGCTACAACGTAGATAATCCCTCGCACCCTCAAAAGTCCACTAAAACAGACAGAAAAGGCTGCTTTATTGCCAAACTAACCAGACTCCCTTTGCCTAAACTTTGACTAAACATTGTCACTGTCATTTTCATTTAAACTTTTCTTTCATCTTTCTGCTGTTCCAAGAATCACCGGCTCTGTTTTGCTCAAAATAAATCCTTTGTTCACTGGAATAGGTGTGAATATTTTGGGAGAAGACAGAGAGAGAGAGATGGACATCAAAGAAGAAGGGAGAAATGGCATGTATAGGCAGTACATTTTTACACTCACCCCAGTGAATAAAGGGTTTGAGCAGTGGAAAGATGAGCCAAAATGTTTAATTGAGTTTCATTTTGTTTCTGTTGAGTTTAAATGACAATGATGATGTCTGTGTTCTTTGCTTTTTGCTGATGATGTGGTTCTGTTGCCTTCCCTAGATCGTGGCCTTCAGCATACACCGGGGCAGTTTGCGACCAAGTGTGACGCTGCTGGGATAAGAGTCAGCACCTCCAAGTCAGAGGCCATGGTTCTCTGCCAGAAAACGATGGCTTTCTCCCTCCGGATGGAGAGCGAGTTACTGCCCCAAGCGAAGGAGTTAAAGAGCGTGAAATCGACAGGTGTATTGGTATGGTGTCTTCAGTAATGCAGGCGTGACCAAAGCGTTGTGGTAAAGACCGAGCTGAGCCAGAGAGCAAGGCTCCCAATTTACTGGTCGATCTACAGTCCAACCATCACCTGCAACTGGTCATGAGCTTTGAGTAGTGATCTCAAGAATGAGATCGCGGACACAAGTACCTGAAATAAGTTTCCTTCATAGGAGAGGGACTCAGAGTAGAGACACTGCTCCTTCATGTTGAAAGGAGCCAGATGAGGGGGTTTGGGTGCTTTTTTTAGGATGCTTCCTGGATGCCTCCATTTGGAGGGCAGGACCCACTGGGAAGAGACCCAGAACTTGCTGGAGGGATTACACATCTTATCTGGCCTGGGATTGCCTCAGGATCCCCAAGGAAGGAGTTGGACACTGTAGCTGGAGAGGGACGTCTGGAATACCCTGCTTAATGGATGGATGTTTTCTGACCCTTTTTTGCAATAAAACAGTTGTTGCTGGTCTGAAAAAAAGTCTAACTTTGTAGCGATCCTTTCTATAATGTTGCCAGAGAACAACCTGAACCTGTCACTGGCAAAAACAATCACTTTTAGTGGATGTACTTTGACTGTGCAAAGTTGACCAGAGAGATTATGTTGCAGTTTAGCGTCTCTACTGCCGGCTGCAGCGCTTTCCCTCAGTACTGGACCAATGTCAAATATATTCTAAATGTTAGTCACTTGAATGGGTTCAGGTCCAAAAAAATCGTCGTCATCCTTTAAAGGCGTGCAACACTGACAGTGGTTTCTGTCTACTCTCCCACTAAGCCCCCATTTTTTATACTCTTGGTTGATGCCGTGTGTCAGCTGGGAGGCACGGCGCTGTACCATGCAGATGTAATCTACACCTCTCTGTGCCAGAGAACAACGATTGAATCGCGGCAGGCGGCCCGATCCGTGACATGCTGACAGGATCAGCATAGGGACACGTGTGGGTATCTGTTTTCATGCTACACATCCCAGGGGGAGAGGAACGTGGTCGGAGGCCAGCTTTCATGATGTGCATATAGGGGTGAAACGCTGCATGTACAGAGGTTGGCTGACACGTTAAAGAGATCTAGAAAGAGAGTAAATTTAAGCTGGGTGGAAATGAGAAAAAGGGCCACAAGTGAGCGAGAGTGGGGAGGGTGAGAGACAGAGCATGAAATAGAAAGTGGAGGTTAAAGGAAGTGCAGTGGACAATCTGGAAAGAGAAGCGGTGTGGATGAAACATGGCAGGATGAAGTTGTGTTTTGCTCCAGCGGCTGTGATCAGGGCTGGAAAAGTCTGCCCGTGTGTGTTTGTTTGTTTAGCGCATGTCAATGGAAAGCCCCAGAACTGACACCGCAGAGCGAATTCAGAAAAGGAGAGGAGTGTGTTTCTGTGTTTACGCGCAAGCAGAAGCTTTTATCTGTGTCAAGATCCTGTGTCGGTAATGTCAGGGGAGCTTGTCTGCAGAGCGCTCGGGGAGTGTGAGCATGAGAAACCTTTGTTCACTGTCTGGTTGCAACATACTAACATCCGTGAGGCATCATTAGTCTGAGGCTCAGCCTGCTCCACTCTGTTGAGCCGAGAGGGGCAGAAACGTGGACTTCACATGGAGGCTAAAGGGCACCGTCCCGTGGACATGAGGCAGAGCAAACACTGCCTCGGAGGTTTCCCCTCTTTCTCTTCTGACGATGCTCTGATCTGCTCACCTCTGAAAAGGAAGTATCAAAGAGCATGTGCAGTGATTGTTCAATCTACCACAGCTTGAAACAAAGTGATACACCAACAGCTTGTTGACACCAACCAGGAGAGCCGTACCCCGGTTAGTTTGATTTCCATCCTTTGTTTTGGGAGTTATGAAAAGAGCCGCTCACTTCCATGAAAGAGGAGCAGGATGGAGGCGAATATATACAGCGCGGCGCACACAGCCGAAGTGGGAGAATGCCAGAAAGCAACAGTGTCGGTTTGTTGTTTCCAACTCCCCTAGCACTTAGAGGTTCCCTCCAGCACAGTCTCTCACTGAAATATTAATCGTGTTTGACAGCTGTTTTAGCTACGAAAACAAACACAAGACCGGAGCTTTTTTGGAAAGCGCAGAGACATACGCTCGAGCGTGGACTGGCTCAGATAAGGAACAACTGTTGTGGACAAAGGGAGAGCAGGCTCGAGACAGCACAATGTGGAAGCGGCGTCATTAGAAATGTGCTGTTGTTTACCAGTGTGAAATTTTGACGAGCCGTGCTGCATCTCAGCTGTCATGTCCTCAGGGAAGGCAGTGTAATGTACTGCACTGTAAAAAAAAACACACACACACACAGGAGTTTGGTAGAATCAACTCATCTTTTCTCATTGACTTAACGTAAATATACAATTTGTGACCAATTTTGAAATACATTTTTTGAGGTTTTACAACTTCATTATTCAGGTCTAAAGAAGAAAAGTAGATTATCTCAACTAAAGATAATAGGTCAGCAAAACTTTCTTTTGCTTGTTTTTTTTTCAAAACACAAGAGTTTGAGCTGGGCTCAAAACTCAAAGATTATTGCAGTAATTTGCCTTAAAATTTTGAGTTGTTTCAATTTTTCTTGCAGTGGAAAGATGAGTTAAACAAATGTAATATACTCTCATTAAATTAAACATGATCAGCACGTTAGCAGACTTCACAGCATGCACTGTTTGATAGCTAAAACTCTCATGAGACACATGAACTTGCTGTGTGTCTCTACACTTTAAAAAAGTCATGGTTGCTTGTTTTCACAAAAATTCAAACTCTTTAAACCACAATGAAGGTTAGTTTTCACTGAGAGCTGCTGGACCAAAGTAGCTCCAACAGCAGCAGCTGAAATTTCCGGCTTTTTCCACACCTTAAAGTCTGAACCAAGGTCCATAAACCTACTAATTCAGTTCCTATCAGTGTGTCAGAGTGAGAGAAATTTGCTTTGAATGATAGTGTGAATAGTTGTTGGTACAACTTAATATCTACAAGTGAATTAATATTTATTTGTTTTGAATCATTACAAAATTATCTCAATTTGTCTTTTTAAATTTAAATGACTTAAAAATTTAAGGCAACCCAAACATGACATTATTAGTTTGAAATGTACAGATATCAGTTGGTCAGTGTCAGTGAAGAGCTGTTGGTTCAACTTAATATCTTAAGCTTATTGAACATGTTTTCCTAAGTACAACTTTAGTATAAAAATTTGACTAGAAAAGTTTATTCATTTTGAATCAGTAGTTACCTCAACTTATGCCCTCAAATTCAGTCATGTTCAAATTTTAAGACACCCCAGGCACTAACTTTTTTGAGTTAAAATAAATAGTTTATTTTTGGAGTGATAATTGAAAGAATATAGTTTACAATGTACAGACATCAGCAGGTCAGAGCCTCAGCCATGTCTACTATTCCAGGTGACTCTCCCCTACCTCAACACTTACCAGCATCCCTGCAACCCCAACGCACTTAACAAGGTGCTATAATGATGAGAGGCTTTCTCACTCACACACACACACACACACACACACACACACACACACACACACACACACACACACACACACACACACATACACATACGCAGCTCTAGCATGGCAGAGGCAATTTGCAGCATTAAGCTGCCTGATAGCACATGTCCACTGAGAGTTAGGGAGTGATTTAACGGACATTGCTCACACCAATTAGAGTGAATCAGCCAGGCAACGCTACAGACGACAAGTGGATGCCGGCGCTGTCAACACGCAGCCACACACATATACGCTCCCACACACTGCGGAAAAGGGGGGTATTTCACTGTTTCTTTTGTGATTAAGAGCATGAAAATAGCCCATTTAGATAATCCCTCCCTGTCAGCACTGTCAGCCTGAGAGACACTGACACATCCCATGCACTCATTCCCTCATTACCATACGCCAGTCATTTCAAGAGGGCCGACTACAAAGCCCCAAGAGCGAGCTGAGGGGGAACGGCCACCTGCTTTTTTCGCGGAGCCGCTCCTCGTCTCTTCGCCGGCCAAGCCTGGAGCGACATGACACAGTACGAAGGGCCACAAAAGGGAGAGCCGTCCAAGACGCACCACGCAGGCAACACAGCTCGCGAGAAAGCGAAGGTGCACAAAAGGATTTCTATTTCCACGCCCATTGGAGGGGTCAGGCCCTGGAGAGCACCTGATTCATTTCTTCTTGAGGGCTATTAATCTTTTCAAGCACCAGAATCACTTTGCCTCTCAGGAACGGGAGAGGAGATTGAGTTTTCTATTACAATCAACCAGAGGCGGTGTGTCGCGGAGAGAGGGGGCAGTGACGGCACTGTCCTTGCTGCTTGCCTTTACCCATTTAAAACAAAAACAAGGGAGGGAATACATTATCACACTAGTGAGATCACTTTAAACTATCTACAGTACACAGTACAAGCAAAGTCACAGTAAATGCACTGCCGTTATAGAGCTTCTTCATATGAAAGGGCAAAATGTTCCTCTTTATCTTCACAGGCATAAAACCTGCATGATTTCAACTAAGTGTGTGTTTGGTTCATATGGTGAAATTCTTCTCTACACATACAGCAGATGCATTTAATTCTAAAGCCCCTCATATACTACTTGCTCTTAGCTATGTATTCCTAGTGCAGAATGACTAGCCAAATTTTCCTTTGTGTTTCCTCTTTTTTGTGCATGTCCTTAACACAGCGTGTCGATAAGATGCAATAAAGCCCTTGCTTTTAGGGATATTTTATCCTTGATATCATTCCATACATTGCAGATGAGGTTGAAAACTGAAAAAAGGTAAATGGATCTTGATTTAAGGGCATACTTTGAAACAAAGTTTATAGAGTCCTGCAGGGATGACATAAGCCCATTTTTGCAAATTTCAATGGTTCTTTCAACAGAAAAAGCCAATGACATGAGAGGCTGCTCACTGCAGGGTCAGGAGTCCAGGGGCAGGTTCAGTTTGAAAATGGTGTGCACCATTTTGCTATGGATTTCAAATTGAACGACACGTGCCCTCAAAATGATGCGCAACGGTGTGCAACGTCCTGTCAGGTACATTTTCTCTCACTTGGTGGGTGTCTTAGAAGTGCTACCCAATCTGCAGGGACTTAGATATAAATACCGCCACACTGAAAACGCGTTGCGGCACAAAAGGGAGTTCAACATGCCACTGTTTCTGTTTAAATAAACTTTTTGCTATGCTTTGCTGGGGCTGAACGCAGCCCCGTTCCACCTCTAGACATTGAATCCCACCCCAAGACCAGCGGGAGGCAAGTCTATTAGACTTACCCTAATATTTTTACCCTAACCCCCTTGGAAATTTTGCTCTGCAGTAAGTACTACTCAAATGAGATCTTTCAGCTGAATTTTGCTCCATTGCAGAAAATAAGATCTGTGGTTTACAAAAGTTCATGATGTTAACATGTTTTGTTCAGCAAGAAATCAGACGAGACGATTAGCATAAAAATTGAAAACAGCTAGCCTGACAGGCGCTACAAAAAATCATAAGTAATAATGAAGCCAATCATTTTATTATTGTATCATTAATCTCGTTTTATCCAACCAAAAGACGAGGGCTTTTTCTTGTCCATGTGTGCCGACTTCCTGGACTCTTCCTCATTTATTGAGCTTTAGAGTTAGACAGTATTATTGATCTTCTCTTCTAACTCTCAGCAGGAAAGCAAAGAAATGTCTATAAAATATAAAATGTTGAATTATTCCTTCCTAAGATTATTTTGTCAAGCTACTATTTCCAAGGTTAAGAATGAGCTCCCTGGTTAATGTCGTTTCCATACCGGAAAATCTTAAAATCTAAAGACAGGTAATCTGGTGGAGGCAGGAGATGATTTGGCCCTGAGCTGTCTCTTAGTGATTTTACGATGCAGGGAACTATGTGACTGATGCTGCATGTGTTGCAGCCGTCTATCTATCCATATGCGTTGGAACTAAAGCAAATATATCACGAGCCTTAGAAGATGTACCTTATTAGACGTACTGCTGCTAATGGCCTAATTACCATGGTGGCCCACATGAGTCCTGAACACATTACTGCACTTTCTTAGACCCTTGAGGGTCAAAGGGCACACTCACTACATGAGTAAGAGGCTGATTTATCAAATGTAAGTCAAAATAGAGCATAGACATCACATTAATTACTGCCTTGTATAATTTATCAGGTGCCTTCATTAAACTGGTCTCTTGAAAAATGTCCGTTGGCGAGGAGTATTAATTGCAGAAGAACCTACTGAAGCGCAGAGCTTGGCCGCGGATCCCCCGGTCAGGCTCCGAGACGGCTGCGCTAATGGGGGAATATGGAGGCCACTTTAAAATGAAAAACGGCAACAGAGCCCAGTGTCACTTAATCAATGTGAAACCCCAGCGGGGAGAGGGAAGCACCGCCTGCGGGGGCCGCGCAGTCCCTGGACTCATGTCCCCCGGAACGGAGTGTGTTTTAAATGGGCCGACTTTCACGGCATAACTCATCTCAGTCACAGCAATGATGGCGCCCGTTTCCAGTGGGGGTGTTGCAAGGAGGTTGTCTCTTCTTGGGAGGCGCTTAACAGCTCCATCCGTCTTGGTAACACAATACTAAAGACACCACCTACCTAAGGAGCTATCATCACCGGTGGCTCCTGAGCTGCCTTCATTCATGCAGGATGGAAAAAGCCTGAGGCAACGCTGTGACTGTGCCTGATCAATCACACCCTCAGCCAGTTATGACCCCTTAGGATCACAAAACCCGACAAATTCTGCTAATTTGGGTCATTTCTCCATCTCATCTTTCTCCTGCATTTACAGTAATCAACACAAGTCCACTCAGGGGACGCCAATTAGAATTTATTTTATTGTAGGGTAGGTGGGTTGCGCCGCTGCCATTCTCAGACATTTCCACGTCTGAGCTGGCCGGAGTGTCAGTTTGTCTCTGCTGGCCCTCCGCTAGCCCCCTTCTCCTCTATCTTGTGGCTGCCTCAGGGCACCGGGGTGCTCTTATCTCTCAAACAAACGGCTCCCACGCCACGGCCCCCGCTCGCAGCCCTCATCTATCTGCCTGACATGTGCTTCCTTGTTTGTTTTCTCTCGCCTGCTAGACGCGGCTGATGATATTGAGCTGTGTTGACGGTGCTCCTCCATTCATGCCAGATGAATCAATCACTCCTGCGTGCTCCGCAGCCCTGTTTAGTGCCGGCAAGAGTCTTTTCCACTTCAATCAATGCCGGGGCTTTAGGAAGGGGTTAGTGCTTTTCCTACTATTTATTAGGAAAAGAATAGCTCCCTAAAAGTAGCTCTGCCAGTGAGTGATGTACAACAAGCAACAATGACAAATGTCTGTCAGTTTCCTGGAATGTCATTCCCGTTTTGTTTATTCGAGTTCAACATGGATATACAGACTGAATTTTTAATCTGTATGGAAATATATACTCAAAAAGTTTTTGTTCCCATTTTTCATTAGCTGACGTAAAAACTAAGACTTCTCTACATATAAAAGGTTTATCTCTCTCAAAACTTTGTTCATACATTTGTTGGTGAGCTCTTCTCCTGCGCCAAGATAATCCATCTACCTGACGGCTGTGGCATATAAAGGCCTTGACTGGTCACAATAAAAGGCCAATCTAAAATGTGCAGTCTTATCTCGAAAAAAAAAAGAGTAGAACTGAACTATGGCTAGTTCACATAAGGATACAGATAACCTTTTTTTCCCCAGGAGGGCAAAGTCATGAGCCGCCTTAGTCTACCTGTGATTGGCTTACCCTGATATTCTTAACTCTCAATCACTCTTCATGCCTGAACCTAACCAACCCAGCCAGCAACAGCAACGAGCATTAGCAACTCAGAGGCAGAGAATGGTGTGGTGGTGTCAGGACTTTACCCTCCTGGGGAAAAAAATTGGTATCTATGAACAACCACAGTTCAGTCCAGGTGTTACATTTTCGGGTTGTCCGTCTGTCCATCTTTCCCATTCTTGTGAACGCCAAATCTCAACAACGCCTTCAGGATATTTCTTCAAACTTGGCACATATGTCCACTTGGACTGAAGGAAAAACTGCTGAGATTTTGGCTACCAGGGGTCGAAGGTCAAGGTCACAGTGACCTCATAATCTGTCCTGTTCTTGTGAAAGAGATACCTCAGGAATACCTTGAAGGACATTCATTAAATGTAACACAAACATCCACTTGGACTCAGTGATGAACTGATTAGATTTTTTGTAGTCAGAGGTCAAGTTTGCTATGACCTCATGTCTGTTCCATCCCTGTGAACGTGATGTCCAGTCCCTCCAGCATTTCACAGGCTTTTTGGGGGATTGTTGTGGCCTAAAATGTCTGTGAGATCAAGCAGCTTTTCTAAAAATTTGTGGGTGTTTTTTTGGCATAATTCATGAAAAATCAAAGACGACTTGTTCCAGCGAGAAAAAAAAAAAACACTCTCTTCTTTTTGTGTTCCAAGTAACCTTACAAACAAGGGGTGGTATTCCACAAAAAAGGTGGTTGATTTGCGTGAACTATAGCAATCGCAACATCACACCTTCACAGATATCTCATGAACGCCTGGAGGGAATTTCTTCAAATTTGGTACAAACATCCAGTTGGACTCAAGGATGAACTGATCAGAATTTAGAGGTCAAGGTCACAGTGGCCTCACAAAACACATATTTGGCTGTAAGACACTGGAAGTTATACACTGGAATCATACATTTTTATATTTTATTAATTTACACTTTATTGTGACCAGTTCAAGACACTACTGTGCAATAATTATGCTGTTTAATCAGCATCTGTAAGTTAATTCATTTTGGCAAAGGAACGGTGCTCACTAATATGGAGTCTATTAAATTTGTCGATTAAACATTTTAGAGCAATAAGCCTTTTGTGTTCACAGAAGAGCTCTTAGATCTTTTACTTCAAGTCAAGAAAAATAGGCGCAGAAACAAAAGTGTTGTGTTTACATTTTTGTTGAGAACATGGGTAGTATAGAAGGTCTACACCAGTGGCAAATCTAGTTCACAAACACTGTTGAATTACTTTCAATAATTAAAAAGGAGCTGAAATAATTAGTATAAAATCAAACAGAGTATGTTCAGAGAGTAAAAATATGTTTGTATAGCATGTAGGGCAGCTTAGATATAGAGGAGCAGTAGCAAGAAAGTGAGATAAATGAGGCGAGACAGAGGAAGAAAACTGGGCTGCTGCCTCCAATTCTTCTTCTATCCTCTACTGAAATGAGAAAAACTCTAAGCATACACATACTCATTAAAAAAACAGATTTTTATGAAATAAGGAGTTTAATGAGGCTTAGCAAGTTCATAAATTAGGAAAATATCAGTCTTTATGTAAAATAATGTCCTTTAGGGGAGGGTTAAAGCACTTACAAATCATAGCCTGGTATTAAGCAGCAAAATAAAGATCCCAAGAATAGAAAAACAAATAGCAAAACACATTTTCTTACATCACTTAGATGGAGTTAACAGTTCATACAGTGTCTTTCTGGTTCCACAACATGTTCTGTCAGCAGATGAAGTCGCTCTCATCCAGATCTTCCTGCGTGTGGACGATGAGCAGAGGGTTTCTGCGAGGACTCACTTCTAACAGAGTCCCACTGCTGCTCTTCCCAGATGTTGCTTCAGTCTTTGCTGCAGCGCTGTCGGGCTGCGAACAGCTTCTCTCCGCTTTGTAGCCGGAGTCCTGGGAGATATTCAGCTCCTCCGCCACCCTCTCCCCGAGCTCCTGGATCAGCAGCGTGGAGGAGCCTTGTAAGGCTGAGGGGAGTGTGTCCACTTTCCTCTTGAGTGAACTCGTGGGCTCCTGGGGGATGGGAGAGGCAGCAGAGCTGAGCTGGGGCTGTAGAGGGTTGTCCTTACACATCTCTCCTCCTCCTCCTCCTCCTCCTCCTCCTCCTCCTCCTCCTCCTCCTCCTCCTCGTTTGGAGTCGGTGCAGCCTTGCCCTTCAGCCTCAGATTCCTCGCTCTCATCAGACGAGCTGCTACTGCTGCTGCTGTCACTGGAAGCGCTGCTGCTGTCACCACGGGACATCGGAGCCCTCTTGGAAGCTCCCTGCTCCTCTTCTTCTTCTTCTTCTTCCTCTGCCACCATTGTCGCTGCCTCCTCTAGCTCCTCAAGCTCCAGCTCCAAGTCTTTTTTCCGCAGGGAGGATTTTTGCAATGTGGCGGCCAAGGCTGTCATCTTCTTGGATCTGAGAAGAAAAGCGTGGGACAAGTTAGGACAGCAAAAAGTTGTTTCACTCTCCTAAATAAATCTGGTGTACCACTATGCAAAAAAGCGACAAAAAGAGACATCCAGCTACAACTTCATCAGCGGTACCCAAGAGAAGGAGGCACACCGACTGACTGATCGACTGGCTCTGCGTACTAAAGACATAGCCACAGGATAAACATCTACAAATCTAATACCCATTAACCATATCCCATTCTCATCTGAATGCTAAGTAGACCACGATTTGCCGAAGCACGGGGGGCTCAATGAAATATGGAAATATGGATGTTTAATAATGTAGGGAGATGAGCGCCACTGATACACGCGGCTCGGGCTCCTCTCCTCCCCCACCACTGCTCTCTCTGCGCGAGGTGATAAGAGACTGAGAGGGATTACAGAGAGAGGCGGACCCCTCCTCCTCCTCCTCCTCCTCCTTCTCCTCCTCGTCCTCCTTCTCCTCCAGCTTGGCCCGCACACGCAAACACACGCACACACTTTCACCTCCACATTCAGAGAGGCTGCAAACAGGGCGGGAGGCGAGGCGGCTACGATTGGTAACAATCTTGTGGAGGATGTGAAGAAGCAGAGGACGCTTTCACACCACACATGATGTGATTTACTCACTCTTAAGATTTGGAGGTTTTACTCTTCCTCTTCACTTATTCAAAAAAAAAAGTATCTTAAAAGATCAAACTCTTGGCTATTAGTCAAGTCAAATTTATTTATAACGCCCATTTTGGAAAACAACTTACGTAGACCAAAGTGCTGTACATTCTGGAAATACAACAAAACAATGATAAAACAAAAAGGCACATAACTCATGGGTACATGAGCATAGTCACATGGTACGTCTGAAGGATTTGAATGATATTAAAAAAATGTAACGTAAGGTAAAGTTTTTATGAAATGTTGACATCAGCTCTGACAGAGGGAAAATCTGACAGAGCTGATGTCTTAAGGAGCTGACAGAAAGCTAATTTTTTTCATTTCACAGCACAGTCATAGTGAGTGGACATTTTAGTTCTCTTAATGCAAATCAAAATACACACTTGTTAAAAGGCTAGTTCATCCATCCACTCGCCCTCATGCCAACTGAAGTTCAGGTTTAGTTTTTCTAATCGATAAAACACTGCTGGAGTTTCACAAAAACAGCGTTGCAGAATCTCCCAAACAATATAAGTGAATGGTGGCAATGGTCACCGATGTTTTTCAAACATAAAAAAGAAAAACTATCCAAGTCTCGTAAAGCCCCAACATGCCAAGCTAACTTAAAAGATGTCATTTAAGCCACATTTCTAGCCTAAATCTTCACTGTAGTTCCTAAATTCACGTATGTGTGTGCACTGTCTGAACTGGGTGTGTGTTGTGTGACCAATCTGCATGTGCACATGAGCGGCATGTTGGTGTGTAATCCAAGTTGTCAGGAGACTTGGATTACACCAGATGAGCAGTATGGATGCATTTTCTATTTTTTTATTTGGTTGTTTTTTCCGACATCATTCACTAATATTGTTTGGGAGATTCTGCAACAGTGTTTTCCCTTGAAACTCCAGCAGTGTTTTGTGGACTAAAAAACTAAACCCAACCTTCAATCAGCATGAGGGTGAGTAGATAATGACTGAATTTTCATTTTGGGGTGAATTATCCTTTAAAACAATAATTCTTATTTAGCTTTGATTTAGAGGGGCTACGAAGTTGACACATTAAAGTTGAAACACGTCCAACAGCAATATTATTTAATGATTTTGTCAAAAAAATAGAAGTCTTTACAGCAATATTGAGCAATATTCCCACCTTTTCTAAACCAGAAAGTGAGACAGGGGAACTTAGGGTATAGCCAAACCTCTTTATGCCTGATTGAATAAAGTTTTTGTAAAAACTCTGACAGAGTTGACAGAAACCTGGGATGGAACTTAAAAGGGCAAACATTTTCATTAGAAAAAGATTTTAAAACAAAGATGATTATAATAGCACATTTTTACACCTGTGTTATCAGTGGGTGTTGTTAGTGTTAGATTTTGAAGGCTTATAACACATTTTGAAATTGTTTGAAGTCGTGAATTCTTGTCTAGGACAAAGGTGTTTTCTGGTACAGAAAAAAATATACAAATATAAATGATTAGAGTGCTGGTATTAATAATTATTAAGAGTTTTTGTTTGGGTAAGGCATGATTTGTCCCACTTCTCAGGAATGGGTGTTCTAAAGAACACACTTACACTCTCTTATTTTAATGATTTCAAGAGCTGCCAACAGTGCCTGAGAATCTAATTTGATGCATGCCAGAGAGAGAAAAAGATCCTTATGGTCCTATTTGAATTTTAAAGTGGATATTTTGCCCAACAATCAAGCTGCAGAGGGGACTAAGCACATTGTGAGAATAAATCCTGCAGAAAAGAAGCAGGGTAACCCTGAATGGCCCGAGACACTGCAAAGTCTGACTGCAATCCAGTCAATAAAAGTCTGGACAGAGAAAGGCTCCGAGCTGCAGCCCCACAGCTCGGTGTCTCCAGAGATTAAGATTAAGAGAATGCCCTCATAAAGCAGTACATTAAACAATGTTCCCGTCCCGTAGCTTCAGTTTTATAGTTGTGTCACTGCAGAAGACACAAGCAGACTCCTCGAAGACAGGGATGGTGTTTTATTGCTGATGAATGTCCTCCTACAAGGCCCCATTTGTGTAAAGCCATCAGATTGTTGGGAGGCCCCCGCCTGCACATTATTCACGCTGGGAATGCCTGCCACGCTGCCAAAAACTTAAGTGGTTGCTATTCGTCCCCCGGTGCGGTTAGGGCGTGTGTGCCGCCCCCATTGCCATGGTGATTACAAGGTGACCTCTGTGGGTCACTGCGATTCAGACTATGTCCATTCAGGGTGGGATAAAGTGTGTGTGTGTGTGTGTGTGTGTGTGTGTGTGTGTGCGTGCAGAGGGGCTACTCTTCCGCTGCCATTCACATTTTCACACTCGGCTCCTGGTGCCCTCTCTGGCCCAATTAACCCACTGCTGAGCACCAGGTTGGCTCCTCATTACCGTGCAGTCCTAATGAGCTCCCTATTCTGGAGAGGAGTGTGTTTATGGAAGCAGCGTGTAGGGGCTGTGCATTCATTTAAGACCTCAGGAGGGACTGTGTAAACAGATCTTATAGTTGTGCTGTATCATATGGATGCACACCCTCCTCCTCTGTACACTGAGAAATAGAAAGAGAACCGGGGGGGACGGACAGAATGCCCTTTCTCACACACACACACACACACACACACACACACTAATCCAAGAATGTTTCTGACAGTTTTCTCTGTCACAACATGGCAGAATTTGAAAACAGTAACTAAAGTCGATCCTCCTGTGAAGATGCTCGGGCGGGCTGCCAGCTCAGAATGTAGAAACATTTCTTGAAACTCTTCCCCAATGGTTTCACTCATGGAGCTGCAAACGCAGCTAAAATGCACAACTTTCTCAAGCAACAAAATCTGTAAACCTTATCAAATGTACCCATCTGTTGTTGGAAATTAGTCAACCTTCTACAAAAAAGATTTGTGATCTCCTGTGTTTAATATCTTCAGCAGAAACCGATGGGCTCGAGGCCACAGACAGGGCAGGGAAAGTATCGAGAGGAAGACCAATTATATTTGGATATCCTGGCACTAAAAAAACATAAAGAACAATCCCCTTTAACCAAGAGTAGCTTTGTGAGGATTCAGACCAGCAAACATTGTATTTCTACTGTTTCAAACTCAACTGTCCCGACAAAGGACATAATAATGCTGCAGCTGAGAAGTGTTCAGATACAGTACCTGAAGCAGCATGGCCCCACCAATGCATTGTTTTCACACAAGGCTGATTTAGGTCTGAACGCCCACTTAGACAGAGTGATGCTAAAAACTACCATCAGCAAGCAGGTACAGTTCGCCATATTCACCATAGTTTAGCGTGTTAGCATGCAAAGCTGGAGCTGCTGCTTCTGTCATTAGTTTTGCAACTATTTTCTCATAAACCACACCGAGGTTTCCAAAATCCCAGATGTCACTGACTGATTTGTCATCCATAATCTTCATAATTGAGAGGCTGAAAGCAGCATTTTCTGCCATATTTTGCATTAAAAATTACTTTAACAATTAACTGTTAATCAAAATAGTGTAATAGTTTAATTGTTTCTTTCCACTTGACAGGTCGGGCAAGAAAGTTGGTAAATTTACTAGCCCAACATAGCATGTTACTTGCAGGCAATGCTTACTGCTGAGCTCTGATCTGATTCTGATGAATGATGAAATATGCATCCCATGCTTTCCAACTCTTCTCATTTTTCTTTCCCCGCTCCCTGCTGTTCTCCTGGAGTTAGAATTTCCCTAGTCCCCCCAAAAAAACACATACAATGAAATATCAAGATCTGTTAATTAGAAATAGTATCAGTAATAGAAATAATATATATTTGTCAGCTGTGTCTACAGCGAGGGAGAGAGACCAGAAGAGCAGACAGGCAAGAGAGAAGCCAGTCTCTGCAGATCATCATTCAAGACCATAGTCTGCTTTTTATCCAGTGTGGGGGAAATTTTTTTTTTTAAATCCATGAGGTTATTACAAAGACCAGCTCCTTGTATGATTAAAAAAGAGCAGGAGAGCAGAATCGCTTGTTGACTGGCGCAGAGCAATGTGCTCCTGGTGTGAACAACCAGGCGCCTGCTTGCTTGAGAGTTGACATATCGCAGCGCTTTCATCTCCTGTGTGTTGCTGATGTTAAGGGATCACATAAATTCCAATTGTTGCTGAGACATTTCACTCAAAGCCTTAAATGTCAACCTTGCAGTGGCACTAGAGAAAACAAAATCATTAGGATACATTCTGTGGGCACCATGGCTGTCTGTACCAAGTTTGGCCAGCCAACCAACAGACCAACATCACCATCCTTTAATCTGCTTCACATCTGTGTAAGGGAGTGTGATTTTACTAATTATACTTGGGCTGGGATCATACACTTATCTCCCGATCCAATACTCTCACAATACTTGGGTGCCGATTCCATAAGTATTACGATTCGATATTACGATTTTTGTTTCCTTTTTTAACATACGACCATATTTCTGAGACAGTGCACATCACGTCAGTCTTTCTGAGTTTTATTTCAGCAGCATCATTGCTATACTGTGTTTACAATGTGAAGTCAGCAGATATTGGTCTGTTTCAACAGATCAAAAGAAATATATGGTAAGTCTGAGTACACGTTTTCTGTTGCAAGTGTGAAGTAAAATGGATCAGTTTGTTAAGATGATGTTACAGCAAATGCGCTGCTAATTTCCACTTAAGAGTTAATTGGAATTCCCATTATGTGTTAGCATCAAGCAAACAGACTAAGTGCTATTTAAGTACATACAGAAAAAATGGATTCAGGAATGGCAAAAGAAAAAAAAAGTACCACGATACTTAGGAGAACTGTTTTTTTTCTCCCACCCTTTATTTATGCAGTTGCACATTAACGCTTCCTGCTGACAGAGTTTCCAAATAAATCTGTGCATTGAAAACTCAAGACGAATACTGGAGACGCCTCGTCTCGCATGAGCGATGCTAAAATCTCCATGTACAACAATGTCAACACATAAGCTGTCTGCAGAAGTGACTTATGTGTGAACGACAAAAACCACCGCATTCTTTGGATAACTTGGATGGCTGAGTCCAGCAATTTTGTGGTTTCCATGTATGAGAGGCACTCAAGACAGGCACAACATGAGCGAAGATCCCCAAGTCCTGCACAGCTTCTTAAACAATGACAAATAGCTGTTTCCCGCAATGACTACAGGATATCAGGACATTAATGAAGCCTCGACTGATGATGATGAGTGTGTGCCGGCTGTAAGGAGCCTGTTTAGGTCCCAGGCTCTATAAAAACCCACGTGAGAGCTTTCTGTAGCGAGACTGAAGCAGAAGAAGCCTCCTGCAGCACAGCCACTTCAAAGACTGCCCCGTATTCTCTTTCCCCCGTGGGAAGTCATTATTGAGTTAGCATTGGGGAGGCGCGCTTGTTTTCTCTCCCCTCCTTTGCTCTGTGGTGGGAGAAGCTCGGCCTGCGGTGAATACAAAGGCTCTGTCCAGGAGGGGGAGGGATAATGTTGTACACAATCCAGTCATTACTACACCGCTGTTGTGGCTTGCCTTCATTAAACTGAGGAGGGGTGGCTTTTTCAAGGTTGGAAAACTTCTGGCGAGACAAAGACGCTTCCATCTGCCAAAGTCTTTCGATGAGAATGGGAAGAGAGAGTGCATGTGTGTGGGTGTGTGTATGTGTGGCGTCTGTGTCTGTGAAAGAGCCGAGCTAAATTACAATCTGACATTTCTTTCATCAGGCCCGTGTTCATTGAAAGGGCATCTCATTCAGCATGTCTTGTGCTCTTCAAAACATCTCAGATAAAGCTTGTCTTCAGATGCATAAATCTGTGTAATATGAGCACCAGATTTCCTCAGTGTAACTCGCAAAATGCATCATTCACTAGCTGAGGGGGATGAAAGCCGACACTGGGAGATGTGATCCGTCAGTGTGACTGAATACTGGAACGGTCCGAGGCATTGGATGCCACTTCCATTCCAGAAATGAGAAACACAGATGTATTTATTCAACACTCCAATGTTCAGCTGCATACGAAAGATTTATTGTACTGTAAAAACTCCAAACTATCTGTTGACTGTCTGGTGTCATGATTTTTACAACCTTGGTTACCGTTGGGCACAGCGATTTTAATAACAGACCTTAAAGGTTGTACAGATATTCCCCAGTTTTACGGAACATATGCGTTTCCACTGGAACAGCTTGGCTCGAGACGCTCTTTCTTTCAAAAATTGTGCATAGTATCTAGTAAGTAGTGACGCATCCATCTGGATTGATCTATTGAGTTGGCGTTCAATGATTGTATGATTGATACAAAGTGAAAAAAGTGATTTATATCATCATCTGAAAGATATGCCCTTATTTTGTAATTCCCATGGCATGTTTGTGTCGCAAATTTCATAAAATTGGCATAAATTTAGTTGTTCTTTTTATCAATCACAGACCCCTAAACTGAATCAAATTGAAATCGTGCCAGACTTTGTGATATCAGCAAATATCTTATTGTTGTCTGAAGAACTGACAGACTTGTGCATTGAAAATTGTTATTTACACACCTAGTGCTCAATACTTTTTTGGTATCACCTCAGCTGAGGTTCCAAACAAACAGAGGCGATACCAAACTGAGTGAAAACGCTGCAGACAAGTAATTGGGCAGAGAAAATTGTCACTTGTGCCACTCAGACACCCTGAACACTGACGGAATATTGTGACTGCATTTTTTTTTAATCACTTGACCCACATTTTAAAAAATGGCTGCCAGCAAAACAAGCGTCACTGTGATGCTCACTTTCTATGTTTTCAAAGTCCCCAGGAAACAAGAACAACTTTCTAGCTGCAACCTACACTGGAAATGGCAAACTAGCTGTTATCTCTTCTTTGGCAGTTATGTGGTCATTTTAATGCTCAGAGCTCCCGACATGCAAATGCTCCACCACTTCCCCCTCAACACTATTCTGCAGCAGCACTGTTTGCAATGTGCAAGCCTTTCTCCAACACTGAGCGCTGTGGGGACATGTCTGGTTTTGCAAGACTAGTGCATTTGTGGCACATTATTGATGATGTCACAGTATTTTCATATGGCATTGGTATGACGATCAGGTAAAAATTCTGTCCACATTGAGGCAGTACTAGCCTGGCACTGCCAAATGTGATCTTGTCCGGAACCTCTCAGTTCCTTTTTGGATTTATCAGCATGCAAAGACCAAAATGCACCTTGACGCAGCTAGATAGACATACAACCAATAAGAACAATGAAACATGACCTACAACCAACAGGGCAACAAAAAGTGTGATGTAGCAATGCTTGGTTCATTTCTAATCAGGACAGATAATGGCAGCGGCCTGGTCGCAATATTTCTCATGTTACAGCTAAATAGTATGCTAAAATATGTTTCTGAAAACCTTGAGGGTGACATATAGGTAATGTAGTAACATAATCTAGACCCATCTTTGATTAACTCTGCCCTGGTTTAAAGTTATATTGGAGTTTTGAGTTTTGTTTGAAAGCAAGGCACAGAATGGTGTCTTCCTCACTAAATCGTGTTTCTGCAAACATTTTAGGTGAGAAATAGGCAATGCACTGACAGAATCCTGATCCACATTTGATCAGTACTTCCTAGTTTGACAGTTTGATCTGAGTTTCGGGAGCCTGAGCCGTTGTGCTAGACAGAAACGTTTGACATATCACTTTTTAAATCTGGAAAGGTGACGCTCCTCCGTCAAACATCGTACAGATTAAATAAATGCTTGTGTTTGGCCCTATTGGAGCCAAAGCTGATGCAATTTAGTCTGAATGGAGAGGGAGCCAGAGGTATCTGCCAAAGCAAATGAAAATGTACTTGGAAGATTTGTCTGGTTTCCAGGATAAGGCGACTAGCTGCAGTTGAAAACAAAAACAACAACAAAAAAAAACAAAAAAAGTACCTGGTACTAAGAGCGTGTCTAGTCAAGTTGAGCCGCGCCAAGCCATACTATGCAGAGGAAAACTGACAATTTTTGTATCAGAAAACTTTAGGCAGCTACTCAGATTGTTGACAAGTGTATCCATTGGATGTAGAAGACTTCCTGCTTCAACTTCGACTTACAGCACACTTTTTTTTAGCCATGTTAGCAACATGGCTCTAGAAATGGCAATGCCATGTGGACAGTCCACAACTTTGCTTCAGATTGAAATGTCTCAACAACTATTAGATGGAGTGCAGTAAAACTTTGTACAGACATTCATGGCCACCCCGGGATGACACGGTAAACATGTAGTATACGGTATAATCTTCATTATTCATTATTATTGTTAAAGTATAATCTTTAACATACAGTGTGATACCATCATCGAGCCTCTAGCATGGCTGTAGACATTTTAATCTTGTTTTACACAATGAGGGATTATAAAAATCTTTCATTGCTTGCTCATTTTTTCAAATTAGTGGTTTAGATGATATGGCTACACTGGTGGTTCGTTAAACTCTTTGTGTGCTTATTGGACTCAGTTGAAGGGATATTTCCTGTTACCTTGGTGATTAAAATATTATCATAACCAAGAGAAAGATCTCCATAAATAAGAAAATTTAAAAAAAAAAAAAATTAAAAAGAAAAATTAGTTTTCCTTTAAGGCTTTTGTGGGTTTTGTGGAACATAAGGATGACTATTGGAGAATTTTTAAAAAGCTACAACTGACAAGACTGTTTTGTCTTTCCCACATCATCATTTACGTTTTAAAGTCCAGCTGAATTTTTTATCAAAATACAGCATCGCGGGCTTTGGTTTTGTCTATGCTCAAACAAAGTGAAGGCCCCAGGCTTGAAATTTAATGTTGTTTTTTGATTCCCAGGTTTGAAGCCCACTTTACTGTAGGGATGGTGGGATCTTAACAACAAACTACTGTATGTTCAGCTCTTTACCATCTATTTTACTCTCCTCTCTCTTATGTAATCCCTCAGACATTACAGTCCTGAAATTGTGTTAATTAGTTAATTAATTAGTTATTCAGTCTGTAATATTCAACTGCTAATGTTTCTCGTTTATATCTCTAAATGCGACAAATTACAATGTTAGGGACAGCTGTTTACTCAGCATCTGATTAGATGCTAAGCATTTGAGGCTGCAAAGACAGAAAAATCCTTCCACTATAATTGATTGTAGTAGCTAGAGTGGGCACTCCTAACATGCAAAGAGGAAATTATGCAAAGTCTGTGTTTAAGATGAGCTTGTGTATTCAAGACAAAAAAGTGGAGTGGCCCCATGCTGGGAGGAAATCTGTACTACTTATCCCTGTTAGCTTGGAGACATTTGTGTCTTTGTTCTCCCCAGTGGGGACTCTAGGATCTCCTTCAGTGCTGTGGCTAACATCAGATACAGCAACTCCATTATCTCTTTCAAAGCCATCAGGACGAGTGCTTGACAGTTGTCAGACGCTGCCTGGTGGTTCCAGGGAAGTCATTCCCAGCAAACATCTGGTTGTCACATCAGCTGTGCAGTTGTGTGTATTGGGGGGGGGCACAGAAGGCTGCCAGGTTTGGCTGCAGGACAGTTTTCTTCAACACAAGGAACATCACACCACAGAAACAGCCTGCAACACCTAATTTCAGCTCTCTGGGAAAAGCCCCGGAGCACATGTAAAATTAAAACACAGATCACGCTAAGTAGCCGATGGGAAAATCCGGGCATTAAGTGCCTTGTGCTCTGCAATCGCACAGAGAGGTGTACTGAGGTGAACTGACCAGCCGTGCTCGACGGGGGGGATGGGTGTTAACACCGCGCCACCATGCACAAGTGCATTTTCAAGGCGTTTGACCGCGGGTCTCAGCTGACACGCCGACCCCGTGCTTGACCTCGCTGCCCTGAGACTTTCCCAGTTGTTAGAGCCACAGATGCTTTTCCCCAGCGGGGGAGCTGCTGTCAGAGCTGCCGACTCTCTCCAGTGGCCATTGTTATGCACACAATGGCGAATGAGATGAGGGAGGAAGAGGGCTGTTTCGTCATCCACAAGTAAAAGGATGGTCTAAAGAATGTAGAACTTTTTTGTTTTTGGCAATTTCCTTTGTAATTGTCATGTAGCCTACTTTCTTCTCTTTGTTGAACTCCCTTTCTTCAGTGAAAACAATACCCATGTTTTTTGAGGGCTGCTCACTTCGCACCTATCATTCACAATTATCTGAGTCTGTCCATTCAGCTGTTATGGTGCGAGTCTTGTTTATTCCTAAACACATTTCTTGTCATTTTTCCAGTCTCTGGGACAATGTGCGATTGTCCAACTCACACTTATATATAGACTTTAAGTTTTCAATAGTTCTCAGCCACTTCTACTTAGTTATGTAAAAGCACAACACAAGAGAAAAGTATAAGAAAGATTTAGACATGTATTAAAAATACTTGCAGCATGTCAACATAATACCTGATAGAGAGAGCAGGTTTCCACCATTGATGGGTGACGTGTGGGTGACAAGTGCTTGACTGGCACGAGGATGAACTTAGCTTTAGCTTATATATATATGGGCTCAAAATTAGCACCCACCAAAGACCGGTAGAATTCAACAGTGGCACTTTGTAGTCACCCTTAGTGGCTACTTATGTGGGTGGCTTATAAATCTTTATGTATAGAAAGGCAAAGTCCCTCCCATTCCGCAGGATGACCTTTCTTTCTGTTAAAAAAAAATCAATGGCAGCCAATGGTGAGAAGCAAATATTTTTTGATCCTGTTTGAATTGTGCCACAAATTACGCATGGGATTTGTCTGTTTAATAGATAATATTACAAGCTGACGTTTGTCATAAAACCGTTGATGTATAAGAATGTGAAGATACGTCATTAAGACAAGTACACACCCAGAAGTTGCATATGTGACGTTGTGACTTTCTTCCACCAGAAGTTAACCTAAGCTGCTGAAGCTATGAGGCGTGCGTGTTTACCATACCAGGATGAAGTCACACAAACAAAAGGTTTTGCTCGTTCTTTTGTTTCCTGGCTGGTAAAAGAACCGGGAGTCGCTGGATAAACCACTTCAGGTAAGATAATGTTGCAAGAGACAGTAATATCAGTGTTAGTGACGTACACTGTGCAAAACGAGAGATGTAGCTTTCACACAAAACAAATCCATGATAAATTGACAAACATCATATGTGTAATTCATGACACAATTCAAACAGAAACTGAAAAAAAAAGTCTCTCACCATTGACTGCCATGCATATTTTTTCTGAAGTAAGGTCCTATGGGGCATACTAGAATGGGAGGGACTTTGCCTCTCTATACACACATACTATGGCTAGATTTGGTGCAGGGCTAGTAACTAGCCAGCTAGTTACTAGATAACTATAAAACCACTAGCCAAAGTGGCTCTTGGAAAAAAAAAAAATCATGGCAAGCCCTGTCTATATATTTTTTTAATATGAGTTATAGATTGTGAGATTAGATTCTACAAACTATCTCAGATTTAAAAATTAAAAATATTTGTTTGAACTATAAAGCTTTTTGTTTAAAATTCATAATTTTTTTTCATATTGTGATAATTTAAATGAATGAATCTGAAAACTGTTCATGGACTCCCTGGCAGAGTGCCACATACCAGTGGGGAGTTCCTGGACCATTATTTAAGAAATACTGTTATAGACAAGTCACAAATTCTAACTAAAGAAAAAAATCCACATAAAACAACTTTTTCCTTTCCACTAATGACTTCATATGGAAACATGAATCTCACCTCACTTCCCCCCTCTGAGACGAACCCCGGAGCACATCAGTTGTACGCTGCCATGTTTTTTTTTTTCCTGCTAGAATCTAATTGACCCAATTAATGAGGGTGGGTGGGTGGTTGCATGTGAACCAGCGCTTTTAAAAGGAAGTTGTAGCCCCTCTGATTTAACTGAGGTAGTGTAACACAACACCGGGCTTATAAGCTTTGTCTGTGCTGGCTGCTGTGAATCTACATTGGCCTCTCTCCAAGCTTTTTGATAAAGGGAAAAGACGACGACAAAGAGATAGAAAGTGAGGCGACTCGCTTTTTCTTTGCAGTCCAGCAGCTCTGCAGGGGTTTTGGCATCCGAGGACCTTCAAAAGCATACCCTGAAACTAATGAACTGGAGCGGCCGATGCTCTATTTGGAATAATGCTCTCTGTTAACAATTCGGAGATAATTAGGATTGGATGGGTGTGTGAGGGTGATGTTTAAACAGTTTCCACAAAGGAAGTGTGTGTTAAATTCTGGAACAGTGACCATTACGATGAAAAAACAGAAGTAGTTCCACACAACAGAGACAATGTGAAGAGCAATTTGCTTTGAGGTTGCACTCCTGATTTCAACGCGCAGGCTTCTGCTCCGGCTATGTGTGTGAGAGTAAAGGGGAGCGCCTGCCCTGCGGCTTAAATCACGGTGAAGTCTTTACGAGGTTGTAAATTTGAGACCGATGTCTCGGCAGTCAGAGGAACTTTAGGAGTAGAAATGCATGTGGGACAGCGAGGAGATTAAATAAATCAACCCTCCAGCCAGCATACATCCATTAATCGCCATGTCCATCATGCGCAGCTCATCGCTGCGAGGACTGACAAGATACAGGGATTGCACCGAGGGTATAGATTACATCTTGTCTTACCGCACAGCTCCCAGAGACGACTCACTTAGCGGAGGATGACAAATCCAGAGCATGGGGGAATATCTCGCACTGAAGAAAACAATGCCTACACGATCTGTCATCAAACCTGTCAGACGACACAAAAGGGCTGCCACAACAAGCTGCACGTATGATAGCGTAGAGAGGCTGGTGGAAACCACGATCGTTCCAAACATCACAGAACGGGACCAGAATCTCCTGTGCCGCTTTGCATTCGGACCGCAGGCTTCTTTTAAATATTGTACTCCAAACATGAGAACATAGTTTCAGGAACCACAAGTATGGAATTTCGATTGAGTGTGAGCCAGGAGACCCGTACTGAAACAACAAAAACAATACATGCTTGGTTGCTCTTTCAAGTGGTTGGAGGTGACAGAAGTGGTTTTTTACTGAACTGAATGTCTTTTTCAGAACATGACGGCTCATAGAGAACCTAAAAAAACTGTCAACTTTCTTTACTGACAGGACAAAAAACAAAACAAAAGGGAAATGTTTCAATTTAATCGCAGGTCAGTGCTACGAGAGCACGGGCTAATCCATTTAATGATCGATGCAGGGCGTAGTAGGAGTCAGCATGTTAGGTCAAGCTGACATTTACTTCCAATATACAGCAGAGGCAAAGGAAGGAGGAGCAGGGAGGGGGAGGCGTTGCTCCGGTGCCCCTCAGCTGAGAAGAGACTGATTGAGTTTTTCAATGAGTTGACAAGAGCATCAGTAGCTCCGTGTGCTTAAACACAGTAAGATGGAAAGCCTTTAAAAGCACAAGTGTGTCATCTCTCTGGTCTCTCAGACAGAGATCCCACCAACCCTAAACCGTGCTATTGATTTTTCCCACCCATTAAGATCCCAGCGTCCATAGCATTTTTTAAGAGCAGAATTCAAGACTTCTTCTGCTGGAAAAATGTAGAAATGAGAATGTGAGGGGAAGGGGGTGGGGGGGTGGGGTGGGGGCACTAAATCCCTGCAGACCTTTTATCGTGTCTGCATCTGGGCGCTGAGCCTACAACATCAGGCACACATTTTTCAACTGGGCTTTTTCCAGACGAGCACACCACTTGGCTGAACCCTGGCCAAGAGTAAAACAGAGCTCATTACTGAGTAATGTGCTTGCAGGCTCACATTTGAAATGCGAAAGTAATTTTAAAATATGCACGAAGAGGAGGACAGAGTCATCAAACCTATATCACTTGGAGAAAAAATCCAAGTTTTGCATGTTTGGCTTGTGATGCTGGTGCAAGGTTACACCCAGGGAAGATATGAGCCCGGCACACACGTGCGCTCTTAAAAGTTTCATACGGAGAGAATCCGCTGAGTGCAGCTGGCTCTTTTCAGACCTGCTCATGGTACTTTTGACACATGATAATGGAGACAAGGGAGATTGCATCCCTTGCTGGCTTTGGTCATTCAATTGGCCCTGCTGTGACAAATGACTCGTCCAATCCTCTCCTCTAAAGCACTGGTACATCATGGGCCCTGAGTGGCACTTCCCTTGGCTCTCAAGGTAATTCTCTGAAGATGAAGGCTTCTACACTGTGTGCCTGTATGGGTTTATGAGTGTGTGCGAACTTACTTGACCCTCTGGATCCAGACGCAGTAGTCTGTGATGTACAGATCGTTCAGTATGTAGGCCGGGTCGTTCTCTCTGAAGACTCTGTGGATATCCAGCAGGCATTTGAGGACACAGGCTTTCCCTGGGCACAGCAACACACCGTGGCAGGCAAATGGAAAAGCAGTGTTATTCGCGCTCAGTATTAAGGATGACAATGCACTCCAGCTGCTGGCAGACACAGCATGCATCTAAAGGCTTGCAGTCATTGTTCCATACATAAAAGCCAAGGTACAGGATCAGAGGAAAATCCCTGCGAGCTGCACAGTAATTTGATCCATACGGTTTAAGAAGAGTTCCTGGTTAAGAAGTGGTTCATCTGAGACAAAAGAGCCAAAGAAGACAACTCTATTTTTGGCATTCATCCTGTCAATTTAATGGCAGCTCTGCTCAGGCTTTCTGTCAGAAATGTGTTTGCCTTGATCTGTCAAAAATAGCATGGAATGTTTTTGATGATTTTCTGCTTGACAGCCAGTCAAGTCTGCCCATTCAGCTATTGTGCACCATTATTGTAAAGTAGTCCTAATTCAAATCCATTTTGCTTGTGATCTGACAAACTTGAAGGCCCAATTCAAAATTTTTACATCAATGACTCAATCCAGCAAGGTAATGAACTGGAGTAGTTTTCCAATTGTGAGTGGCGCTCATTCCAACGCAGGTCACTTAACTACACAGCTTGAAGCTTTGAAATGTCTCTTTTTTTGTCAAGTGCTTGGGAAAACAATTTTCTAAAAACCCATCTGCTCTTAAATGGATGGTATCAAGATGTCAAAGTTTTTTGCATACAACATTGTTGCAATCTTATCATGAATGTTTGGATTTGCAAGACAATCGGATTTGCTGATCTTAATCCTTTGAACTGTGAGTATATTTCAATTTTCCACTTCTCTAGTGTGACTCAAAACCTGCTTGGAATTGGTATGCAGTCTGAAATATGGACACGGCTACTGTATCGAAGCCTGTTGCTTGAATCAGTCATTGCAAAACTTTGGAAAAATGCCCCAGCCAGACAAAAAATGATACTACTGGGCTTCTATAGTTAATTTTTACTCGTGATTTCAACTAACGCTAAGGACTCGTGATGCTCTAGCTCCAATAATTACACTCTAAAAAACAAAGCAGTCTGAGAGATAACTTTGTTTCCCCACCCTGAGGCTGTATGCAAATGTCTCCTGCCAATGAAGATGTATTTATGTGATTTATGAAACTCCAGTTTTATGTTGCTTTGAGCGCCATAAACAAAATTGTGTTCACCTCCCTGGAATTGGGGTGGAAGAAGCAGAAATCAAGATCAATATCTCAGAATCTTGGCACATAAAACCGTAATTCTCTGCATAGTATCTCATAAATGCTAGTGAGGAAATATGTGCTCTTTGGGGTGAACTAACGCCTTAGCAACTTAAATAAACAGTACAGAGAGACCTTATTGTTTGCACTCACCAGAAACACACAACATTGAATATTCATAAATAGATATACTTAAACAAAATCTTGTTAACACTTTAATTGAAGGGGTGTACGTAAGACTGACACCTTCATAACCATGATATGACACTTGTCATGAACTTTATGAATGTTTATCACAGTTGTCATTAAGTCAATTATGTTATTTTTAAAACAAACCAGCAATGTCTTTGTTATGACAGCTTCACCTTAACCAAGACAACATAACCTGTCATACACATGTCATAGCAGGCCTAATTATCAAACCTAAAGAAACGACGTTTTAACATTACATTAAACCGCCATATGTGGTTAGTTTTAACATTGGTTGTCATGAAAACAATTGGGTCATGGATATTTCCTTTGATCTGAATGAGATTAATACATTTTGGACTTGTCATAAAGCTATCAGTACAGCGCCAAATGCTTTTGTAACATCATGAATCACTCCCTTGACCTCAACTGATGTGGCAAATTCTGGAACTGTCATAAAGATGCCATTAAACGTTACAAGGCTAGTTTGACAACAGACTTAAGTACAAATGTCAAGTTGTCATAACAAAGATGTCTCAAACATAAAAATGACGCAATTCACCACTTAAAATTAAGCATCAAAAACTCTTACTGACAACAGTGATAAACATTCAGAAAAACCCAGTCTTATGCACACCACAATTTCATTTTTCATTTTACTCCATTTCGACTGTGTCTTAATTTGATGTGGATTTTGTGTGTACAGGATCCATGTGAACCAGGATGCAATTAATTACAGAAAATTTGAGTTTAATTATGATTTAAATAAATCATCCGCCCACCAAACTATGTAAACTATCAAACATGTTTATTAATTTGTGGGAGTGTTTTGTTTCAGTGCATATGACATGCATTTATGTTTGGAACCTGCACTTAAGTAATATGTTTTGAGATCATTTTAGCCGGCATGCTGCAGCTTTCAACACCACAAATACATCACACAGAATATCCATTTGTTATTCTGACAAATTACCTTTCCCTGAAGCATACAGCAAACCAAAGTGCCACAGCACTTCTCCCTCCAATCAGGCATATAAATAGCCCTATGATGTGGCCAACAATCCACTGAGGGCAAGAGAAAATGCTCCTCTCCACCTCTGCAGAGCTGGTTGGCATTGTCCAGAGACATTCCAGCCCAATCAAAACAAACAGCGCACTCGCGGTGAGGAAAACCTTAAACAAACATTTGGTTCTCATTTAAGCATGGGATCGTATGCAGGGAACTCTGCCCTCAAATTCAGGACTTGGATCATGTAAGGCAAAAACAGACTCGCTTCCAAGATCTGACTTCTTTTTCGCGGGGAAGATTCATGAGTTGTTGTTTGTAGAAAATCAGGGGAAAGGTTGCTCTGTGCACCAGCTCTCTTTTGGTGAGATGCCGAAGAGATGTTGAACAAGTTGTGTTAATTAGGCAAGCACAGGTTATCCAATGAGTGGGGAAGAAATGTGCAAGTCCAAATGTACAAGTTATTCTTTCATGGCTGCCGAGTAAGCAGGCTTGCAAAGATGTAGTGGTGGGTGTGAGGTGGGCCAAAAACAAAGCCTGCTGTGTCTGCTGTTAAAAAAGTAGAGATTCCAAAAACAGCAGAGGCAGCAAAGTGACAAAGTTTTTTTCCCCCATTCCTTCTCTCCAACACATTTGTATATCTTCTTTATCGTCATCATATTATGTAAATGTAATTTTTCAGCCTAACACCAAATATCTACTTGGCGAGTTTATGTTTTCTAATATAAAAAAAATCTGAGAATATTTCAAAGGGATTGCATTTATAAATCTCCTTTCGATTGCAAGCCATGGAATAGATTTATCATGACTGAACCAGCTTAATAAAGGACGCAGATATAAAGCATAGATTCATATCAGCAGCCGCCAAATTCCCAGACTCCTTTCCCTGGCTGTAAGGTTTTCATTTTCGATGTAAGCATTTCCATATGAACTGTGAGATTATTTTATGCAAATGTTTCCAGTACTTGAGCGGAAGGGACAAAGATAGCATGAAACTGTCCTAGGTATAACTTTCATTTTAATTATAGAAATCCTGGCTGAGAGAGAACTGGGTAGTCTGCGCATAACTCTTTATATTCTTTATTTGAGTTTTTTCTTAGTGTTTTTTTTCTAAAGAGGAATGTACAGTACATCTTTTCCAAAACGTTTAAAATGAGAAACTATTGAAATATTATAACAATATAACAAGAGCTGCAACTAACGATTATTTTTATAGTCAATAAATCTAACTCAGAATTCCGGGGGACAAAAAAACTAAGGAAACTACTTGAAATCTTTGTAGAACTATTTAATTACTAATTAATTAATTGATTTATGCTGAAACATTTTGGCTATGGGCTTAAAAATGCATTATTACTTATGTGTAATTCCTAGACTATAGAATCTAAATGGATACATGGATCAGTGATATCAATCCAATGTCCGATAAGTGATTTCCGTCAGGGTCGGCCCCCAATACCAACACTGGATCAGATTGGTCCCAACTCTGTATTCGCTTATTGGATTAATGACTGATGACCACCTGACTACCAGGGCTGTGAATGTGAGAGGTAAAGAGTTTGTGACTCAGATGTCTTTAAAACCCAGTTAGCTAAGGATATTCAGCCATAGCAGGACTGGCCTCATACATCACAATCTAGTTCAATGTAGTTCAACCGTCTCGTTAAAGTGAAGGCACATATTGTAGCATTCAATATCAGCACCTTCTCTTATGCTGTGCCTCTCATTTGCTCTTTTCCGTTTTCCCACATGCACACACACAATCCATGCATCTCATCCCATAAAAGACCATCAGTACGCTGAACCTAAAATGTTCACACCATGCCCTGGTTTCAAAATTTCATTACTTGTCTTGATTTTCCATAACTAGGTCAGAGAGCTTATTTGACCTAAAATTTGACATCCGCAGATTAAATTCACAAACTTCTTCTTCCCCTCCCTCTCAGATTTCCCAAAGAAATGCTACGTTCAGAGCAAAAAGTGTCTCAATGAATGACAGCCGAGATGCATGGTGCGAGGATCTGTAACAGGGGACCGCATCTGACATTTCTTGTCTTGTCTTGTCCTGGCTGTCCAAACATGACAGCAGCATGACCCAGAGGTCCTCCTCCACACTTCGTAACTCTAACTCCCCTCCCCCCCTTCTTTTTTGTACCTGCCCAGTAGCTCTTTAGTTACAGCCACTTCGGAGGAGGCAGGTGGAGGAGCTCCTTGAGAATACTCGCCACGCTGCCAGAGGGCTGTTCAAATATTTACCCCTGGATAACATTTCCTCTGAGGCCTTAACCTGTGCGCTGCCGTTAATGGGTTTGTTTTGCTAATACCTATGAATGTTTGCTTTCACAGCCACTTAAATGAAGTGCCTCAAACGCGGAGCATGCATTTCCATTTGCTTTATCCTGACAAATTAATTAGTGTGTAAAGTAATGCTGGGAGGAAACACACCCTCAGACGCACGCCAGGCCAAATTACTGCAGTGTTACAGTTCATTAAAGAAAAGCCCTATTACTCATACTTCCCTAATGCTTGCAAATAATGAAGGCTATGAGTTGTGAGTGAACATTATGAAAAAAAATAGTGAAATAATTAGCCTTTTCCACCTAATACACTGAAACAAATAAACACAACGTCTTATCAGTTGGCTATTTTTGGACAAAGAAGAGCCTGAGCATGATGTTGTATATGCGGTCAACAATTTCCAGGCTCGGGATGAACATACTAAATCTCATTACGATGGAAAAACTGTTTCCGAGGTAAGAGAAAGAAGGTGAAGGAAAGAGTGACTCTGACTGCTGTTTCCTTGGCTCTCCTGATCAACTCATCTTCCTACTTAATGAGGCGCAGAAATGCTAATCTGGAGCTTAAAAGGCCTTTAATTTGCTGTCATTTACCGGCGTTAAAATCATCACAAGCTGGATAATCTTAGCCCTCACACATCCTGAGTGTGTTTACACAGCACAGTTTCATCTGTCTGCCGGGGATTTTGATTTAAAGATTACTCCGGGCTCTGAGATATCAAAGTCAACAGTCCATTCTCGACTAATCCACATTTTGCTCCCTGAGGGGGTGGGAGTCGGGCCACTCTCTTGCTTAGCTGGAAGAATATTACTCTGAAAACACACGCTGCAGTATGTGCTTGAAACGCTTTCTCCAAACTCTGTGTCCGTCCAGCAGGCTGCTCCTTTAGACGAGAGTTTACCACGAAAGCAGCTTACAATCACAATGTGTGTGTGTGTGTGTGTGTGTGTGTGTGTGTGTGTGTGTGTGTGTGTTTGGGTTGGTGGTGTGGTGCTTCTAGCGGGACTCACCTGACTGCAGAACCTTGGTTGTGTCACAGATAGCTGCAGAGACCATGCCAAAGTGTCTGTAGAGAGGGTAGCACAAAACCCTACGTCCAAATGACACCAGGACGTCTTGCAAGGAGCTGTACGTCTGCAAAACAGAGTACACAAAACTCAGCAAGCCATCCAGCACAACACAAACAGGAGATTGACTTCTTTCCCATTGCCAATAGACAAGTTTACTTTTCCGTTTTTTCTCCTGATGTGTCATGTTCAATGTCATGAACACACCGGAAAAAATGGTTACTAAACAGTATGAAGCAGCAGAGGTGAGTGACAATGTTATGGTGGTTACATTTTTATATCCTTTACTGCAGTCTGTCTTTCAAACTCAAACACTGACTAAATTGGAGAAATGTTTGAATGCTACTTGAATGATGATAGATGGAATTTGTGGCCGAGTTGACAAGAGTTGGAGAAGTCAGCAACTGAGACATTAAGCCTTCATCCGCTGGAAAAGGGGCAAAGATTAGAGTGTCCATCACTGCAAATTGGAGCACAACCTCAAACCAAACAGCATGTGTATTAAAAAGGAACAAAAAAAGCGACATTAGTTACAGACAGAGGCAACAAGACTTCATTGCCTCCCCAAAAAGGGGAATAAATTAGCGTGTCCACCGGGGTGTCATGTTTCCATTACTGCCCATTAGACCTGGAGCCAATAAATTCCATGACGACCGCAGAGTCATTTGACCCTAGGAATGAATGCCGATTGTACCCTTTCCCACTGAAGACAAAAGCCACATGTTAGTGTTCTTTTGTCCACTGTAAAAGCAGTGTAAGAGAAAGCAATGGAAGTAGACACAGATACCGTTTTTACACCAAAATAAGGGAGCAGATGCATTTTTTATGTAGTTAAGCCCACTACAAATAATAAATGCAACCTTTTCCCATCGCTGGCAGACAAGTTTTCCTTTCCGTTTTTCTTCTTATGTGAGCTTAAAAGCCAAGACTCAATTTATGTGTGCAGGAGAGCAGAGACTTTTAAAAAAGCATTTTTAAAAGTTTCTGGGTGTCCCAATCTCAGTACTTTTGCAGCTTCTTACTGAATCTCTGTGGTTTGAAGCTCAGTTTCTCTCCTGCATCCCTGTTTGTACTTTCACACATCTGCTTCATTTTACTGTTTCATGTTCGCGTTCAGCTATACACTGGTCGTCCTAAATTACTGCTGATGAAAACCCAACATTTCCTGATTTTGATGCTTTATAATTAAAGCTTTTAGCTAACAAAATAACACAGTTCTTTTACTGCAAAGAACTTATAGGAAATTAAACATCCACTGTTTTACAGACGCTCAACACTGAGCTGAAGCAGCGAGACAAACTGAATCAAGCGAAGCAGCACGTGTATGAAAAAGGAGCAAAAAAGCCATTTATGTTACTAACGGATGGAGCAAGCCTTCAGTGCCTCCCACGAAAAGGGATGTAAATCAGTGTGTCCACCCGGGCATCATGTTTCCATCACTGCCTATCAGACCTGGAGCCAATAAATACCCCTGACTACTTCAAAGTCATTTGACCTGAGAGTCAAAGCCCAGTGTACCCTTTCCTACTGAAGAGTAGGAGAGAGTAGGTTTTTTGTTCAGTGTGAAAAGGGGCTTGAGATGCAACTGACGGTAAATGTTTGGCTCAGCCACATATTTTCAATCCAGGAATTTTTCATTTTTCCCTCATTCCCTTAGGTTGAATACTGGCTCCTATTGGCGTGCATTGCAGTCGCTGGTGCGCTAATTACTCCTAACAACTCCTCATTTATAGAGCTGGCAAAATAGGGGCTCACAACTCTTAAACACCTCTGCAGCCCTGGCCTGTTAATTGCTGCTTGTCTTTAATCACTGCCTTCACTCTCAGATTTTCTCTGCACTAATGGACACACACAGCCTGGAGACAGAAACAGAGATTTTTATCCCGCGTTCCTTTCTCTTCTTTTCTTTGTGGCTTGTTAGGGATGTGTTGCGAGCTTGCAAGTGCATGTCATCGGGGATCATGCTCTCCCTTGGGCTTGTTTAGCAGGAGTGTAAATAAGGTCTGCTGCTGCAGGGGAAGGGAGGGGGGGGGGGACTCACAGTCACACCAGCGCAGTCGACTGAGGACAAGTAAACATGCAGCAGATGGAGGGAGGAGGGGGAGAGGGGATGGCGGTGGGATAAGGTGGCAGGGGGAAGTGGAATGTTAGGCATAAGCGAGGCGAGAGGGATAGACAGCGAGAGCATTAAAAAAAAAAGAGAGAGTTGGCAGAGAGCGAGGATGGATTGAGGAAGCAGAGCTGATTTCAGCTGTGACACACAGACAGACAGGCAGTCAAAGACAGAGAGCGATCTATTGTAGAGCACGAGGTGAAGGGAAGAGGAGGAGGAGGGGGAGACAGGGAGCGGAGGGTTGAGCGAGGTGGCCTGTCAATAGGAGCTGACAGCTCTGCTGACTGACTGATGAGCAGTAAAGGGCTGCCAGGCAGGTGAAGACTGTTCTTTACTCCACTGTCACCACAGCAGGAAAACTACTACCTCTCAAACTGTGGTCATGGTCTAGACGCCTCCAAGCAGCCTCATCGGCCCGTTCATAATAAGTGACAAAATGCGTCTCGGGTGATTTGATCGCAAGCAGTGGCCATGTGTGCATGCCCAGCACCTAATGAGGACGCTCTGGGATCCAATCACTCAAGACACATTTGTAGGTGCTCTGGGACACACTTACCACCTCTGTAGTGGAGTGTGAACTTGCACGAGTCCCTGACGTTAATGAAGGAGGATCGTCTACTCAATGGCATCATCTGTCTCGTCAGATGTACGTGTTCATGCACAACTGCTGTCAAAGCGTGAAACAACTGGCAACACCAACCCTCTTGAGCTCTGACAATAAGAGAATAACACAGCAGAGTTAAGTATTGAGCAGCACATCTGGTCCATCAGTCAGCTGAGATTTAAACTTGATGAATGGTTGTTCGTTAAGGAGCTACAGCTGACAAGATGGGCACATACTCAAAAATGTGTTGCAAGTTTTAACCAAATTTCAGAGAAATTGGCAAAAAAAAAAAAAAGTATACAAAAGAATGCAGTTGGGTGATTAGTAGGAGTTGCTTCATCAAGATAAGCAGTTGGTGGTGCCAGTTCCCCCAGTCAGAAAACAATTACACCACTCCAGAAGAAGAGGACGCAAAAAGATTCCTTAATAAAGGGTGTGCCAGTGAAACCTTAAACTGGGGAAAACATTTGTTTGTTTCATGTATTAATGTGAGGAAGGTTACATCAGATCTAGGTGGAGTGATGATGGAAACGATAAGGAGACTGAAGAAACAGCTTATCAGCCACGTGACTTAAATGGTCGCTACATCAGACCTGGAAGAAGTGTTTCCATCTCATCTGCATTCACTCCTTGTTGAAAAAGACTAAAACCACGGAAAAGTCTGAGTACAAACATGAAACTCTCTCGGTTAGAGCATCAGCACAAAAGATATACAACCACAATAAAAAATGTGGTTCTTTGATTAAAAAAAAAGTTGAAGGTACAAGGCTGTGTGCATTTGCCAAAATCTATTTACTTTTAATTTGGGCTGAATTTCAGCAAGGATGACTCTGTGTTGTTTTCATCTGTGACGATGAAAGTTTCCAAATTCTCTACCTGTCTGATTTGTGCCTTTGCCATGGCAACTGTGGTCGAGACTTGTTGGTATTCTAGTAAGTTATTTTTTAGACCTTTTCTACCAGGGTAAAATGACAAAACACGCATTCTGAGAAATGAAGTTGAAATAATTAAAACTACTGGCTTGCTTGAGTTTTCTCCTACACTTTTCTCAACAGCAAATCAGCAAAAACATTTCTGCTGCAGATCTTCTGCTCACCAAAATTGTTGCTCTGGATCACAGTGAAGGAATTAACACCAATCATGTACGGTACATCTGTCTAGTCTTATGAGGGAGATGTGAAAATTGATGTGGAACCAGAAGTCCAAACATATGCCACATGTGTCTATGTTGTGCCTCCTATTAAGCCCTTGCATCAACTATAAATCCAGCTTAACATGAGATGCATTATGACAGTGTGAACTACAGTTTATAGCTTTTGATTTATAGATTTACATTTAATCTGGGTATGATTAGGGGCAATGCCTACATGGCTGCAAATGCATACTTTCCTCTACAATTCAAGTGCCCTACTACAAGTCTCCTAGAGGGGAGACAGAAAAACCACATTGTTTGACAAAACTACTGCAAAGATAATGCAAATTTATACAGTTTTGGCAACAACCCTGTGACTAATCATTTTATTCATCAAAATATTGTTCTCACAATACAGGGCCCTGTTCCAAGAAGCATTTTCACAGAGTAATCTGGATAATTTTGCTGACTAAAACGTGGAACCTCCTCAAATCTTGAACGGGCTGTGACGTAAGAAGACCTGTTCCAGGTCAGATTTTACGCTGCAAACTTATCTGAATTGCTCAGTGAACCAGTTTCTTGGAACAGACCCCAACAGTCAAAATTATACTTGCATGTTTACACTGTTTTGTTTTAAATTAAATCACCATTTTACGAAGGTGGGACCAAGTCATTGTTTTTCAAGTCACAAATAAGTCTCAAGTCTTTTCACTCAAGTCTCAAGTCAAAACTGAAAACTGAACTTTGAGTTTCAAGTCCAAAACACGTCAGCCATTGTGAGCCACTGTAACAACAGAACCTCCGTCTCAGTTTTATTGTTCTTTATCCAACTTCAAATGCCAAAGTTCGAAGTTGTTGTGTCCGTCTTTTCAATCCACATGTTATGCATACTGCAATTGTTATTTCTGGTGAACACAGCATAGTTTTTTTTAGCTACTTTAGTGTACCATATGCAACCATAAAAAGTAGAGTCAGATTCAGTCTCTGCTTTTAACCCAACAAAAAAAAAACATATCCACTGAATTATGTATTTGACCATACAAAATTACTGAAATAAATGATGGAGAGAAGGAAACAATAGAAAAAAGGTGTAATGAGCCTGGACCAAACGGTCAAAATGGAGAATTTTTTCTATCACTTACACTGGATGCAGCCATCATCGGCTATTTCTTGTTGCTCTGACATGTCAATGTGACTCAGAAAAAAGGAACACTTTGCACATGTATTTGATGAGACAGGTGCATGAGAGAGGGGCAAGTAGGACTTCCGCACAAATTTATCGCTATCAGCTCATTTACAAATGTAACTGACAATATTTGTGAATGTAGTATCTTTTAACTTTTTAGTCATTTGTATAGTTTTTGAGAATGCAGTTTAACCTTTAGGTATTTTTCCATTCAAACATTTTGGGGATACATTTAAGATTATTATTATATAGAGTCTTTTATTTTTTCAAATGCTGTTTTGGATACTGTAGTGTGTTTAATAACCCATTGATATTTCTGTCCCTTTTTTTGCACATGGAAAATGTGATTGGTTGCTAACAAACAACCACTCCCTATTTATGATGTCTTATTTTTTTCTGATAAATTTTTTTATTTATTCAAAATTTTGCAAGAATATTTTCAAATGTAAGTGCTATGTGTGACAAGTGCAAACAGAGCCCAGCAGCAGTCTTTCACATGCTTTGGTCTTGCCCAAAACTTGCCGCTTTCTGGTCACCCTTTTTTAACACTATTTCCAAGGTATGCAGCTGAAAAGTCATGTCTTCCCCTACTGTCAGTATTTTTGCTGTACTCTCCATGTGATTTTAGTCTCCCTGCTCACCTACAGAAGGTTATTGGTTTTTCTTCTCTATTAACTAGATGTTTAATTTTATTTCAGTGGAAGGACCCACCATCACAGGACCAACAATGATAGTGATGCAGAACATCAAGAAAAATGAAGAAAAATGAGATGCACCCTTAACGGCTCCACTAAGAGACTTGTTTTGGTTGTAGTTAGTTGTATTATTTATTTATGTTAATGTCTTGCACGTTATATGGAAAATCCCTGTAAATAAAGTGTTAAAAAAAAACAACTTTGGAAAGACGATATACATTAATAACAAGTGTAAGGAGCCACAGCAATTAATAGCAAAAAAAAATTGTGCTCAATTGTGCAAAATGACAACAAGACAAAAACAGGGGAAGTAAAAGAAAAAAGAAAAGGAAAAAAAAGAGGGGCAGAGAAGAAAGAAGAAAGAAAAAGGAACCCTCACTCCCTCCCGCCACCTCAGGGCATCACAGGACCAAATGCTGCAAACCAGGTTAGATGGCTAGATCTGTTCCTTTAATTCCTCGGCTGTGGACACCCACAGACCAATCGTGGACTCTCTGACTCCAATCTCACCAGCAGTGGACAAATATGGCCTCATGCTGGCACAAACTGTTTCCCTAATGAAGGTCTAGTCCCGAAACATGACAGAAAATGTCTTAGAGCAAGTTAGCCAAGTGTGTGGGAGTGTTTTTTGCATGCCAATGTGAAAAGCAAACTTAACGACTTGAAAACACCAGCGTGAATGGAACCAGGTTCTTATTGTTGACAGAGGCTAAGATGTTAGACAATATCAGCAACTCCTATTTCTGACACCTTTCACACACTTAGTCAACACACTCAAGTGATCGTCTGGCAGGTTGTGAGCAGACAGACCACACACACGCCCTATCATTTGCTCTTTGAATTGGGAACACCTGTTACTGCTGTTGTACAGGACTCAGGTACCGTGCCAAGTTCAACAATTAACAGCTCCCTGAAGCTCTCATTGAAGGCTCATGTCAGATAGACGCTGCACCTGGACTGTTCATTTCAGAGCAAATATCAGCCCGAGTCTCTAGTGTGTCTTCAAACATTGATGCAACTGTCAACATATTTATGCAAACCATGTGTGTATGTGTGAAAGCCGCACAGACACGTTCGTATCCAGCACTCCGATCGCCCTATAACACATCTACCCTATAATACATCCAACCTACCCGCCAGTCAAAACAAGTCTGCTCAATGACTGCGGCTGAGCCACGATCAGAGGCAACTGCAAGTGTAAGGATCACAGGAGGATAAATAATAAAACAGGAGCTGAACTGCTGTTTTACTCATCATATTCACATCGTTGGTATTTCAAAAGGTTAACAATTCAATATACAATGTTTTGTTTTTGCAAAGTTTGAAGGTCTGAAACACAAACTGTAGAAAACAATGGCAGAGACAGATAGACATCTCCTTGTCCTCTGGTTTTTTGCAATTCTCTCTTTTCCAGTTATAGAAAAGAAAAAGATATATTTAAATTATTAAACAACCTCGTTTCACAAGCAGTTCCTTGCCAACATAAACCTAAGCTCAAGAATAAAAGAACTAACTGTGAAAATTTCATCATTAAGCTCAAGCAAACCTCTAAACTCTGGATGAACTGTCTGTATATCTGACCTCCGTCCAGACATATAAGCATTTGTTTATTTGGTGGCGAGCTGAAACTAGAGAAGGGAATGAAACAACTTTAGTTTGTCTTGTTTTCATTTTAGAAATTGATAGAACAGTGTACAGAACTTTAAGTGACACTTGGATATAGAACGAACTCTGTTTCAAAGTACCGGTGTCACAGTGTGCTGAAATTTTAGTGGCGAGAGGGACTCAATCAGCAAGGCATCATGAATATCAAGAATGGTTGAGACACTCCAGACACAGTTGCGTGGTGAGGAACAGCAGCGTGCCAGCTTGGCACGTTGGGGCAGGTTGGCAACAAGACCTGCCAACACGTACTCTGAACACACATCTGTTCCTTGATGGAAACTAGTTCCATCTGTTAAACGGTCTCACCCTTAGCTGGCCAAAGAAAATTTCAAAAGCACAAGAGGTTAAGTCAGTAAAACAGGAAGGAATATTTAGAGGCAGCAACAATACAAACAAAGTTGAAGATCTAGATATGAGCAGGAAAAAGTGGAAGCAGATCCACACAGTGCAGCTTGAAACAAGGGTCTAAACTACCTTTTTTCAATAACATCCTGGAACCATCCCAAAGCTGATCCATCCCTAAGTGAATGCAAACCATCCCCAAGTCAAAATGTTTATTTATTTTATTGTTATCTACATTTGTTAGCAGTTTGAGGCATAATAAACACACCATTAAAATATTGAGGAAGTGATTACTTTTATTTATTTGTTTTGAGTTAACTGCTGTTTCTTGTTGTTTTATATATAGTTTATGTTCAGCACTTTGTAATTAACAGCTACTAGAGATGCAATGGCAGGTTCAGGTTGGATTAATTTAAAAATGTAAAACATATCATCCTATACAAAGTAGGCTTGTCAATGAGTCACTATTTTTTTAACTGACTCCGTGCCACACAATATTGAGCTTCAGTGTTAAACAGAGTGCGTGTCCTCTCACTGCAACTCTGCATCGAGATTCAGAGAATGGTTACTTTAAAAACAGCGGCCGTAAGACTGCACTTCACACTATGATGGTTAAATTTTAACTAAAATGACAGCATGAGAACTGAAGCTCCGTTGCTGTCAGCACTCATTTCAATTTGTCCTTACCTCAGCAATAGTTATACATACATAAGTCTCATTTTAGATATTATTATTATTATTATTATAAAATCCATCTCATCCCAGAGGCATCCCGAGGAAAGGAAGGATCCCTGTTTATTTTTAACCAATTTTCTATTGTCCCTGGGACGTCCTGGCATGTTGCCAGTCTTGAGCCTCGCATGAACAAAAAGAGTATTCCACTGTTATCACTGCACACCTAATGCATTGCTAGACTCTTGATGGACAATTTAAAAACAGTATCCAAAATTGATTCAGCAGAACCAGAGATACTGTCTTTTTTTTCCAAATTTCCTTCTTCCTCGTCAAAACCTTGTGCCTACATTACCCACAATGCAATTCTGACGTGGCATGCAAATTTAACTGCAAGCAGAGATGAGGAGCAGAACAGAAGTACAGAAGTCTTGTAAGCTCACATTTCAAACCAGTGATCTTTAATCCCAACTGACTGACTCAAGTGACATCACTTGAGGTAATTTATCAGGTTTCATGCAGTTGCTTTTGGAGCCACAGAGGGCTTTTTACAACTTTTTTACATGTGCAGCAATACTCCCAAAGACATTCTTGACATGTCAAAGCAGTGGAGTTCAGTCAGTGGACATTCTCACCAGGGACTGCAGATTAAAATCAACCTCTTGGCGTGTCTCCGACTAGCACTATTGAATAAACAAATGAATATGTGATAATTGTGAGATCTTATTTCCTTGTGTAATAACTGACTGACCTCCAGCCAGCAGAGAGCCCCGCTGAGTTTTCTGATAGTCCACGGTGACTCCACCTGCAGGGAAGAAGAGGACCACTTATCATCACAACAATAAGAGACAGGAAATAGAATGAGGACATACAGAAAGATTAATTCTGCTGAGAGAGAAGCAGCTCATTTCTCTTCACAGTAAAGAGCAGACTACAAACTAACTGAAATAAACTAGGGGACTTGTTCTAGACTCTCTCCATATCATATGGAAATTAACTTATGAATGGGTTTTGTTTTCATAGCTGGGTTTTAATTGAACATTCTGCTGGATCAAATATCTGTAGTATTTCATTCACATATTCTATAAAGCGTCTTTAACAATGAAATCAGCCTGGCTCACCTTGCCTTTCTGCAGCTACCTTAGAGGAGTGACACAAAGAGGCCTGGACTGAGCTCTCGGATCTGCTGGTAATCTCTTAAGGCTCTGAATGAAATGGAAGGGGGTCTAAAGGATTTGAGGATAGAGGGCTTTGTCATCCAAGGCTAAGTGCTGCTCAGAGGAGTTGCCTCTTCACACATACACACACTCACTCACTCACTTACATTGTGCTCTCCCTCTGTGGAGCGCACTTCATAGGAATAAGCCAGCAGGACGTCCACGAGGCTGAGCCACACTTGGTAACGGGACGTCTTGTCTAACAGGTAGGAACGGTTGGTGAATTTCCTCAGCTGCTCCTTTTCATCATCGGTGAATGACACAGCTGCAAAAGAACACAGATTTCAATGTATTTTAGCTCACGTCACCACGAGACCTCATAATATATTTTAGAATTTATTTTAAAGGACAGAGATGCCTAAAAACCCAGTGACAACACAAGAATGCAGTCAGGGTGTGAGAAGCAGTGACGTGGTGTTGGTGTTCAGGTGGAGGAGTTGCACACACACACTCCTTCCGTTTGCACACGTTAAGACAGAGGGAGTGTATAAACTGTGTAAAGTCAGTTTAGCATTTACACTAAGTCAGCTAAATCTGAAAATCCATCATTTTCTCTTGGTTTTGACCTTTGTCCACAATAAGCCAGTAATTTCATATCAAAAAATAAAGTTTTCTAACACAATCTCACAACTAGATCGAAAAGATGTCATGTTTTAACAATTCTTTTCACCCAATATTTGCTTCCTTTAGGGCATATTATTAGTGAACACTCCATCAACTTTAATTGTTATGCAGATGATACCCAATTATCTCTATTGATCAAGCCAAGACAGAATCAATCACCTGGCTTAACTTCAAGCATGTCTTGAGAACATGAAAAACTGGATGACCTGCAATCGCCTGTAACAAAACTGAGGTTATTGTACTTCAACATCTCACAAACTCATTATCTAAAGATATAGTTACTCTAGAAGGCACTGCCTGATCTCCAGCTCCACCATAAAGAATCAGAGTTATCTTTAATCAGGATATGTCCTTTAACTCCCACATAAAACATACTTCAAGGTCTGTTTTTTCACCTCCGTAACACTGCTTGTCTCAAACAGATGCAGAAAAACTAGTCCATGCGTTTATCAATGTGCCAAAGTTTCTGAAGACTCTCCAGCTGGACCAGAATGCCCTAGCACATGTACTGACGAGAACTAGGAAAAGAGATCATATTTCTCTTGTATTAGCTTCCCTGCATTGGCCTCCATTTAAAATCCAGAACGGAATTTAAAATCATTCAACTCATATACATAGCCCTTACTAGTCAGGCACCATGACATCTCAAAGAGCTCATAATAATCTATCACCCCACTAGAACACTGCTCTTGGAGTGGAGGGTTACTTGTGGTTCCTAGAGCCTCCAAAAGTAGAATGGGAGCCACATCCTTCAGCTTTCAAGCTAGTCTCTTGTGGAATCAGCTCCCAGTCCCATCAGCTTGGGTTCAGGAGGCAGACACCTCTTTGATAAAGTTTATAGTTAGGGCTGGCTCAGGTTTCCTGCAAACAACTGAAAGAGTCTGGATGTGCTCCAAATTTCTGCCTGTTACAGGAAGGTTTTTCCTCACCAGCCGCCTCAGTGCTTGTTCTTGGGGGGAACAACTGGGTTTACAAAGAGTACTGCCTAGACCTACTCTATTTCAACTGAGATAACTTTGTTATGATTTGCTATACAAATAAATTTGAATTTTAGCTGTGTTCGGTGTAGGCTTGAACGGCCCGGACTGGCTGCCTGATATTTCCTATCAATTCTCAACTAAATCTGCAGGAAGCCTGAGTTTTAGCACATGTGAGCACATCTAGCTGGGAGTGCATGTGTGCCCGCAAACTGAAGATTACAGTATGCAGTCAAACAGATACCCTCTCCAAATCTCATGAATGCTAACCATGCAAGTGTCAAAGTGTCATAGTCCAACCTTGAAATGTCATTATTATGGTAATACCACTGGATCAAGTGTCCAGCTGCAGGTGATTTTCATACTAGAACAGCAGCTTACAGTCCAGCTGTGTTGCAAAATTAAGTTTAAAATAAAGCTGTTTTCACAAATGAACTCATATGAACTATGTCCTGAAAAATCAGGTTGCAACATTCTATGGAGTTGCCCTTTCACACGTGTAGCACCCAACAGACTGTCCATGTCAGAAGTGTTCTCTCATGTTACAGTCTCATGATACTCTGCTGGTCTTTCATATAATGCTAATATTTAAAAAAAACAAAACATACTTGATACCTCTTTTGATACACGGGCAAAAAGGAAAAAGTCCTAGGCACACAAAATAGGATTTAGAAAAAGATTCTACACACTGTGCTGGTACAGTAAATGTCAGTGAATAATTTATTATTATTAACACTTATTTAAGATAAAATATAATTTCAGTTGCACTTTTAAGAAGAGGGCATAAGGGTTGTTTTGCACAGTTTATTCTACCTCAGAGATTAAAAAAAAATATAAATTAAAAGGGATTCTCTTTAATTTGTTAAAGACAAGAGAAAATATATGTTGCAGTTTTTATATAAATAAATATACATTCATTGCACAGTTTGTGTTTTGCAGCTACACGCTACCTCAGACATGTTGTGATTTTTATCTGAGAAATAATGACAGGAATATTTTTCAATCATAATTTGTCTGCAAGCTCATTCTGTTAAAAAAAAAAGAAAAAAAATTGTATCAAATCCTGAGTTGAACCTATCATTACATCCCTACTAAACGATGAATTAACGTGAAAATAATCTGCAGATTAATTGATTATGAAAATAATTGTTACTTATAGCCCTAAATTACCTGCTCTATTCATACATGGCGTCACACAGACTTTGGACTAGGGAGCTGGCAGGTATAAACATGTTTAGCCTACCGTCTGGTCCAACTAATTCAGACATTTGTGTTCACATGTACAGCTCCTCTGGGTAGTGTTAGTTAAGTGCAGAGTTGCAGTGCATGTGTGAAAGAGACTTCTGTATGAATATGGAAGGCAAAATGTGTCTAGTTGAGGCACAAAATGACAGGAGTTGATGAGGAGCAGACGCAAAATAGGCCAAATAAGCCTACATTAAATTAGTAGAATTAGTAAAGCCAATCCTATTTAGATTTGTTTGACAGCTGAATGGTTTGCATTAAGAAAATATAAAGTTCCCTCACATGAAAATATCTCAAAACCTCTGCATCCCTGCTCTCTGCAAATTCACTAACTGTCGCCTTTTGAAAGAGGCATCTGCTTAATGGGGATCTGTGGCAAGCCTAATGGGGCGGCACAAACAGACTTCAATCCCATTTAAGCTATCTGCATCGTTCAGTATTGAAAGGCGCGCTCAATGTCTGCAGGAACATGCTGTAACTCAACAGTTCTTTCTTTCACCCGGCAGCTTATAAAACAGCTGAAAGCAATTCCTCTCTCTGCATGAGGAGAGGAGAGTCCCCGCGCTGAGCCCCTGATGTGCGAGAAGCGCTGGTGTGTGTTGGCTGGGGCATGTACACAAACGCACAAAGTCGATATGTACAGTATGTACACACACACAGCGCTTCAAAATGATCTCTCTGGTTGCAGTGGGAACTTGGCTCTGCTGGGAAGGAGATTCCTGCTGCATTACGTCAGGTTTTAGCCGCCTGCGGACGCTACCTGAGTCCTACGTTAGTGCAGCTGCAGAGCACAGGCGAGCAGAACACACACAGACGGACACAAAGAACCACGTGCAACCACATCTGCATACTATCTTCTTCAAACAAAGGCACACACGTAGAGAGAAAGGGGTGAGAATATATTCAAATGAGAGCAACTGCCTCACAGGTGTACACCTCTGCAACCAGTCAGATTGTATTTTACATCCGTGTCAGACTTTAAACAAATTTTATAAGATATTAAACATATTTTTTTAGCAAAATGGAAGTTATCGCTTTATTGACATGTATGATTCTAGTGAATAATTTCCAGGGAGAAACAAGCTGTCTTCATTAGAGACTATTTTTACAGAGGAGTACAGAGGTCTGATAGAGAGCTGAACATCGTTTGGATATAAAATGTTATCACCTCATCATTTTGTCCTGTCTGTTATTTTTGAGCCTAAGTGGACATTTGTGCCAGTCCAAATGAAATTCCCTCCAGGCATTCCTGAGACATCACATTCAGGAAAATGGCACTTGAGGTCACAGTTACCTTGAACTCTGACCACCAAAATCTAATCAATTAATCCTTGAGTCCATGTGAATGTTTGCACCAAATGTAAAGGCATTCCCTCCAGATGTTCCAGAGACAGTGTTTATGAGAATGGGATGACATGAGGTCACAGTGAACTTTGACTTTGACCACCAAAATCTACTCTGTTCATCCTTGAGGCCAAGTGGACGTTCATGCTAAGCCTGCAGAAATAAAGTATTCTTAAGATATCATGTTTACAATAATGGGACAGAAGGTTTCTCACCACAGATTTAACATACTGCCTTGCAGAGTCAACATATATGCATGCAATCAGTGTCTCTCAAACACACACAAAGTAGATAAATGGCAGGATGCACAGGCACATGAGGAATAAAAAATATTTGCGCAAAAGATGGCTCTAGTATACAAATATTGACATACTGCGGTGTTTGTAAAAGTGTTTCTGTGGATCCTCATTCACACGAGGATACAAGTGTAGTCTGTTCTGAAGAAAGATGCTGCACAACACACTCAGGTTTTACAATTAAAATCAGACGCTCACAAATGCAAAATCTCAATGGTTACTGAGCACCGACTCCCCTGCAAGTTGGACTGAGCGGCCTCATGACGCTGATGCATTTTCTATTAGTTCTGCAGCCAAAGCACTGAGGCGAGGTGAGCAGACCTGATTGATTTACCCAACAACCACATTCATTCATCTCCGCTATGGAGCCAATCAGTTCTAATGGGCATTAGCTCACAGTGTATGAGGGCTTCTGCTGATTGCAAATTAATTTCTGACCTAATTCCTCCAGTTGGAACGGCAGCCTGGCTCTTCACTGCTCTCTACAGGTCCAGATGGCCTGATGGCATGGAGCAAATATGCTTTGTCAAAATACTGCTGAGCGTTGGAGAATGCTTCCAGAATTTCACAAATGTTAAGACGTCGACATGTGACCTTGGATGGCAGATATGGTTAACGTTGTCCATAAACACACTGTGACCGTGTCAAGTATGAAATCAAAGGGACATTTAATGTCACAGTCTCCTGAAACTGTAAACCTGTTGGTGCCATTTTACAATAAGACTGACTTTATAAATGATTTAGAGATGGTTCATTATTAGGTTATTCATTTGGTTGTAAAGACTTTATAAATCATTAATAAGCTGTTACAACACATCAAATTAAAAAGGGGCAACAGTGACCTGTCGCTTGCCTTTACTGTTAAGCCTCAGCTCTCATTGCTAACTTAGCTTTGTCTTCTCCATCAGCCAGCATTTCTACCTGTCAGCTTCCCCAGATATTTAACAGGTTAAGAGATGCCCCTTGAGAGCTGATGATTCGAATCATCAGTCTGAGACCTCTCAGATTATTCCAGTCGAGTCTTTCTTTACCCTTTGTTACAGGATGAAACAGACTGAAACTTGCAAAAATGCACAGGGAGAACATTTCAATTAAGAATTATAAATAAAGGGAATCATGTTTTTATATTTGCTGGCACACTTACTAAAAAAGATCCTTGTGGTGACATATGCTGGTGGGAGAAGGTGAAACAAGTGGTTGATAAGTTTCAGTTCTGTTTTTTTAGTGGTGTGAATCTACACAGAGCAAAGCAAAAGCAAGGCATCACAACAAACCACAAAATAACTGTGATGGAAGCAGAGGGTGATAGAAATGGAGAGCAGGTGATGCACAGCTACTTCACCCAAACGCCCTGCAGTGTGCAGGGCAGGCGACGCTTGCTTGTTTGCTTGTGCTTGTTTTTGCCACTGAGGCTCAGATTGTTATTTTAAGTGTCTGAAAACATAATGAAGAGAATCGCTACAGTGAGAGATTTTTCATTTAAGAGTAACGGGCGCAGAAACAGCTGTTTTATTGCTCTCGTCAAACTAACAAGACTCCCTTTGTCATTTAAAGATTGCCGTCACCAGCTTCATTCAAACTCGACAGAAACAAAATAAAACCCAAAACGTCTTTGTTCATCTTTCCTCCATTCCAACAATCACCAACTCTGATTTGGTCAAAATGAAGCCAGGGAGCGAGCAGGGCAGGTGACGCTCAGCACTGAGCTTCTTAACTGAACTAGAGGAGGACGCACACTTTTACCTTCTCTGTGTGAAAATTTGATGTTTTCTTACAGGAATTTAGAGTTACGCAGTGAACTGAAATAAAAGAAGAAATCATTGAATATTTCTATTAAACAATTCTGATTTGACTGAAACAATTACTGATCAGGTACAGCCGTAAATAAGTTACAAGCATTTAACCCCTGTCAGCATATCTTAATGGTCAAAAAGTTTCATGTGGCATATCAAATTAACGTATCAAATAACCAGATTCATACTCTAAAGTTTCATATTGTTTACCTTGACATTTTTAGCATGCAGTGACACTGTTCAACAGTTGCTGGTTATAAATGTTAGTTAATCATGAGTAAGATTAGTAAGCAGTAACTACATCTGGCCAGATAGTGAATCCACATCAGTGTTTTAAAACCTATTAAGAACTGTTTATTAATGATGTATAAAGTATTTACAACCTAATTATAAACCGTTAATGAATAATTTATGAGAGTAGTCTTGTAGTAAAGTGGTACCAACTTGTCTCTTGTCTTACTCGGTCAGAGGTCAGATTTCTAAAGCCAGCCATAACAAAGTGCAGCAGGTAGAGAGAGGCCGAGCTGTCAGGACCACTTAGCTGGACCAGTGTGTGAATGCAGGCCTTCAGTGGACAGCTGTGGCCTGTCAGTGTGCTGGCCCTGACACTGGAGAGCACAGAGGGGCCAGTTTCTACTTCATTAGCACTTGTGTCCACATCCATCTGTCAGGTGACATATATATCAGGCTTAGCAGAAGTGAAGGGGGGAAGGAGAAGTCTGAAAACCCACACAGAGGAGTTGTAGTCGCCGTTTTAAATATATGACAAACTGTTAAAATCATGAGCATGCTTTTAAGATTTGATGGCAAGCTGCTTAAATCTCCTGACCGACCGCCATTCTTCACACTCAGCTGAGGCTAATGCTATTCGACCTGTCAATCAAGTCATTAAGTTTAATTTGTCCCATTTATCTACGCCTGGGCTCCCGACTGAGGCACTCTGTCTTAGAATGCAGAATAAGGCGAGGGAGCCTGCAGGGCTACAGGGAACCATAATGTTCTTCGGAGGCTAAACTAATGGCCTTTGCATTGCTGAGCGAGGGCTGCTCGTCAGCGATCGGGCGCTCACGCTGGCGGAGATGCGACCGGCAGCACTCCCTCCTGCGATAATGGTATCAGTTTAATCTAAATCCTCTCTCAAGAGTACGACACCCATGCACTACACGTAAGCTGTGGCTGTGAGCCACACGCCTGCTTAAACAGTGGAAGTGCTGGAATTAGCAGGCTGTTAGAGAAGCCGGATGGCACAATTACACAGTCTCTCGCAGTGCCGAGGCTTCACGAGCTATCACTTAACAGAGAAAGGCTGAGCACAGAAATGAAGCTGGGAGGCTCCAGCCAACAAGCAGCACGTCTCAATCGAAGTAAATGAGGCATTGATTTGAAATGGATAGGAACTGATTGCAAAAAGAAAACCTGAGCCACTAGAACAAAATAAGACATTGAAAACACAAGAAGGTATAAATTCTAATGCTGAAGTTATCTCATTCTAACTCAGCAGATGTTCTTGTTTGAATTGGTCAACAGGCAGCAGAGAGATGTAGTGATTAGGCAAGGTCCAAGTTCAATCTCCCATAATGGCAAGTGTCTTTCCTGCTGAAGAGGCCTGAGGCACTCTGGCAGGGAGAGCAGCTCTGCAGCTTTCCAGCTGACCTTCCACTACAAGGGGGCAGTGAAAAGACTCGTGTGTCCTTTGGGGATTAATACATTGTCAGAGAACAATGTCAGTGCCTTCCAGGCACAAGTCCCAGAAAAATAGATTCCTGTTTGAAACTCTGCATATACACAATACTGCAAGCCACAATACTATTAGTGCAAGTTTTGAAAGAATACTACTGGGGATAGTAAAACCGGTCAACAATTTAATTCGGTCAAGCAATATTAACTAACAATGCATGATTGCCTTCTAAATGTTTGCAACTTCATGCCACCTTCTGGTAGCCTTCTGTCACTACTTTGTTGGTTGCTTTTAATTGTTTAAAAAAACTCATGATTCACATGTATAAACACGTGACACGTGATATGCATCCTACTACAAGGGGATAAAAATGTGTTTTGATTTAAAAGACTTCTTGTAATCATTGCAAACTGTGTGTGTCAAGCCAAGAACTCCAAATGAAAATGTGTACATGCACTCCACCCATGTCTATAGTTTTTTATTCTTTCTGGTGTTTTCTGCATTTCATTTGTCTGTTCGCTGGATAAGTTTAATGAAAAAAAGAAAAAGAGCAAATGAGGTCTGATCATGTTACTGTTTTTAAAAGTAGCAAAATATGAGATAGAGCCATTAACATAATTCAGATAAAGATTATAGAGGGATGACTTCAACTCACCAGCTTCTCCATCCTGCTCTGTAGAAGGACTCAGCTTTGTCCACCATGGTCTAAACTTCAGCAGCCCCTTTATGTCATCATCCTCAAACAAATCAGCCCTGCAGTGACACACTGACGTTAGCAGACCACAGACAGCACAGACAGAGGAAAAAAGCATTGATTTAGGGAGTCTGGCCCTGTTTACACCTGGCATTAACATGCGTCTTGGGTGATCTGATCATAAGTGAAAACTACAGCTCTAATGTGAACACTCTAAAAGTACTCGGATCCCTGTGAAGTGAACTGTTCGCAGACCTCCTCAGGAGGTGGTCTGGCTATGGTTCACTTCAGGGTCCCCGTTGCAGTTTGTTTAACCTGTGCATTGTGAATGCAATGCTCCAGGTTCGCTTCACCCTTTCCCATTGTGTTTCTGCTGTTTGGGTTTGCTGTAGACAGATCACTTGCTGTTGCACTGGGACATCTGGATAAACAAATAGACAGCACCATGGTTGCTGGTAATGCTAGTAAGACTAGTGGATGAGGAAGAGCAGCTTGGTCTGAGGGAGAAACTACTGCATTTTTCCAGACATGGAAGGAAGAACAAATCAAACACCATCCGCCCTCAATGCATTTACACCTGTACACCAGAGGAACTATATATAGTGTGAACTAAAAGAGGACTTAGGCCTTATCAGAGCTGAAGTAGACCAGAAAGACAACTGAGTTGTCTGAACTGACAACAGAACGCAAAAAGAACAGATTCCCTTTTAGGTTGGTCCACTTTAAAGACTGAATTCTGGCAGACTACAGGAAGTGCACTGCTGCCTCCAGCCAGTCAAAACCAACATCTTTGAAAACAGAAATGATGTTCGTGTGAATTTGCATATAGAGTGGGGAAGTGAAATCTGATTACAAGTGGTCACTCGAGACGCACTCCAGTGCAGGTGTGAACTGACGCACTTGTGATCAGATCATCCAAGATGCATGTTAATGCCTGGTGTAAACAGAGCTTCAGATGTTTTAACTTCGATAAACTCACAGGTAATGGTCAGGAGAAAAAGCAGATGCCTCTGCTTCCAGCCGTGCCTGCCTCCTCTCTGCTGCCATCGTTCCTTCTGGGTTCTTGACATCAATCACATCGCTCAGTTCCTCCTGTTCAGATAACATATCTCGTTATATCATCTTAACTTTACTTGTATGATTCGAAAAGTTCTGGTCAGGAACTTTGTCTGATCACACTCATGAAGATGTGAGATTTCACAGATGTTATCTGTAACCTCACCTGTAATCTTGCAAACACTCCAGACCTCTGATTGCCAAAGCCGTATTTCTGCTGGGCTCTCAGCTCCTCCTCAGAGCTCTCCTTGTACACCTCCTGCTCAACCTGCCAGTCAAATTCTTCCTCATCTTCCTCTTCATCATCTCCCATGTTTTCGCTGCATCCTGTTCAGACATTGAGGAGTTATGGTGAGTTAGATTACTATTGCAACATTCCATGTTATTTTTCCTGTCTGTATTCTCTACATGATTGTTAATAAACAGGTTCAGATGAGGTATAGGTCTAACTTGCCTGTGTCTAACTCCTCTACCAATGGTTTTGCTGAACATGAGCCTTTTGGTGCGAGGAGACTCGTCAGCATCTGAAGTCCTTCGAAGTGTTCTCCAGCTGATTCCTTTGGGACCCGGAGAGTGAAGAGACCTATGGCGAAATAGGGGTGACGTGACGGATTTAGTCAATACAGATCTTCGTAATAGCATTACTTTATACAATTCAGATGCCTGATATCTACGACACTGTGTATTTCTAATGCTGAAACAATTCACCAATTAAATGACTGACAAGAAACCTACCACAGTTATAATTGTGATGAGTGAAACCGATTAATGCTTCATTTATCAAATGTCATTTAACAATGCAGATGATTAGGTGATTATAGTGTCTGAAATGAGAGGATTTGTTTCCTTTTCTTCATAATGAAATCTTATGAACTCAAGACTATTGTCAAATAAGTCAATTTATCACATTCTGTCTTGTAATTTCAGTTAGTTTTGACATTTTATACAGAGCAATTAATTTAAAAAGAATAAGATAAAATAATGATAGAGAAAATAAATAATGAAAAATACCCAACAAATGATGTCAGTTCTTGTTTTTTGATGTATGTATGGAAGCGGAGAATTGTCGTGTTTGCAATTATTTGTTTCTTGCTGTAATCTCAAGATCACAAGTTATTGTTTCATTATCTCAAGATAACAAAGTTTGTTTTCTCCTTCTTGTCATCTCGCAAAAAAAGAAAACAAGAAAAAAAAAATCTTCTTGGATTTGGCATCCATTGCCAGCCTAAGACTCAAAACTAGCCATCAGCAACATTTTGAGGAAAAAGCATTGATATAAAATATAAGCTACAATGCACATTTTAGTTGATGAAATATTAAACCATTTAAAAAAAGCTGCATAAGCTGTTATTAAGTGGAAAGCACAAGAATCACTTAAGACCTACAGCATTTTCATAAAATCTTTTGTCAAAGCCACAGGGAGACACTGGAGAGGAGCAAAAGCTCCACATTTGGCTCTGGAGCCACAGGTTGTTTTGGGAGGATTCACAACTGACACAATCCAATATCTGCCTGTGTTACACTTTGACTGAAGTACAGTCTGATGAGTTAATAATGGAGACTACGTCTCTCAAAGCACCAAGATGCCATCTGTGCATAATGGCATGTCACTGCTGATCTCTGATAAACAATTTAAGTAAAAAGAGAAAAACATGTTTTGTTTTCTGGGCAAATCTGGTTAATTATCTTCTATTAAGATACCAAAGCTAATTTTCTTGAGATAACGAATATAATTTACACGATTGCTCCTGGCTTCCATATGTACTCAGTCTCGAGAAGTTGTTTTAATTAAAGAAACTACTAAGTGCTCTTTAAACTGGCATTCAAAGTCAGTAAATGATCACAGACCACTAATTTTAATGCTAAACAAAAAAGAAACTGATTGATCACTTTTTGCACAGAGATAATTTAAAGTGAAACTCGGTATCTCTTCAGAACAAATGACAGCAGATCAATTTGACCACCTGTGCATGCAATACTACAAATGTATGTATGTATCTTTATATCTGCTATTAAAAGTAAACAGGCAATACATTATTGATGAATTAGACCAATTTGGCCACACAACAGATATAATCTGACAGTCGCCTGAAGACCTCATAAAATTTCAATGCACCCAAGTGTTCGAGCTTAGATGTGCTTTACGAGGGAAGCTGACTAATTGCTCGAGTTGCAGGCCTTGCAGAATAGAGAGCCTGGAAGAGGGATCTTAATGATTGCTCATTATAAGTCTAAACAAGGACACTCATTAGCGTCGCTTTATTAGCAGATGTTACAGGCTTATTTGGACACAGCGTGTTAACTGGGGCCACGCTGACAGACGGGCAACGGAGTGTCAGAGTCCATAAGGCAGACGCCTCCGTAAAGACAACTTCATTAGAAATGATTATGTGCAACAGAAAGTCAGAGACAGATCACAGTGACAAAGAGTGGTGTAAAGGCACTGGTGGACGTCACCCCAGTAGTCATTATGTTTCATTTGCTTCATGCATTGAAAGAAAATCCTACATGAGCTCCCTGTCACACTGAAAAGAGATATTAAAGGCCGCCTGCAGGCTGTAATCATTATGACATTACAGATGGTTCCAGTGGCCCTTTAAACGGGATGAAATCAGGAGGATCATTTACCCTCGCTGATTGACTGATGAACAAATTAAATACACCCCGGGGATCAATCACTGACAGCTACTAGAACCATGTCAGTCAGTGCCTCATAAGAGTGTGACCAGTCGCCAATATCATGCGAAGCAAACACATGAGTGTCTTTATCATGACAGTTCACCAAAAGTGAAACCATGGCCCGATTTAGCCCTGACAAAACGTAGCAAAAAATTTATTTAAGCAGAAATAGTGGTGAGTTGAACACCCTATGTGCAACCACAGTGTCGTTCAACCCAGAAAAACACAGTTTTCAGATTGAACCTGCCCAATAATGTCTCAATCGCCTCCTGGTGGCTGGCTGCACTACAGGTTATAAATGCAGCCCCCTCGTTGTTAGTGTATGGGACATGGGCCAAACTAACACACCACAGTACAGGTCAAGGACATTTTTCTCAAAGATGGCTCTTGATGCTCACTGATGTAGGGGCGGGTGCTATAAACAATATAGAAAGTGCACCGGTATAAATCTACCCTACTATAATTTGCATATCCCCTGTTGCTTGTCCCAAGTTGTCCCAAATTCATCCCAGGATTTGTCATCATTAGTCAAATCAAGCTAGCGGGCTACGCTTCTGTAAACCTTAGCAGCGGTAGATGAGGCTGCGGACAGAGCAGATCTAAGTATTTCTTAAGCTGTCTGTCTTCTTTGAGTTTGTTCACTGTCTGCACCACAGCCTCTCTGCTGACTTTGCTCCATGTGTTTGTGCGTGTTAATGTGGAGGAGCTGCAGCGACACAGTGGAGGGAAAGCTGCAGCGTGACAATAAATCACATCAAAATGTTAAAGGAACTGTTAATAGCAGAGCTTTGCCAGATTTTTATGTGGTAAACAAAGCTAAACAGTTAAACTACATACAGACAGCTTTGGTTTTGGCTTGTAACCATTCTACATTGCACATGATGAAGAGAGGGAAAAGTTGCGTCGTCTCTTATATGGTGGCAATAACACTTGAGAAAAGATTTTGTACTTTTTTTCTATTATTACATTTTTGCACATTAAATGTTCTTAAAATACCTCAGTAATGTATATGAAATATGTCCTAGTAACACACTTCATAGCACTGTTGCCATACCCGAGCTTTACCCCCTCAGAAGCATTTATATTGAAATTTCACTGCTTCAAATTATACCATGATATAAATTTTAGATCACACAGCCAAGCCCTACACTGATGTATGTTCAAGTGTTATTTTTCTCTGACAACCTTGGTTTTAATTAGTTTTCTGATGCTATAAAAGCAGGTTTCTCGTCATGATTGACTGTCAGCTGGGTGGGACCTCGATATCGCGGCTCTAACCCTGTTCATTACTGCACAGACTCTGACTCCAAATGACACTATCTACACAAGATGGCAATGCTCATATTCATGATAGAAGGCTTCATGCACACCGCCTGACATGTCCAAGTTGAGACTCTCATTGTTAAAAAAAAATCAACTTTTTATAGGGTGACTGAAAACCAAGTTAAGCCAATTTGTGGTGTTCTGGTAGCATTGTGGTTCAGACAATTATCATATGAAAGCAATGGTTAAATCCCAGCCATGGACGGAGGTGTCATACGCCTCTTTCTCCCTGTACATCCTGTCTGTATCTTCGCTGTGAAAGTGGCAAAAAGGTTACACTGCTCTTCACAACCTCTGTTCAGCCTACAGATTACTGGATGGTCTGGACCGTGGTTTAGCGTTTGTGTTTAAGAAATATAGCTCAATATGTTGAGATAGCTTTTTGCACAACTTCAGCAAGATGCTGGAAAACAGTTTTTCCCTTGTTGAAAGAAAGGTCAGCACATTCTGACAAACACCGGAGGAAAAAAAGCTGTTGTTAGAACTTGGAGATGGATTGTGGATAAAATGCTTTTACTTGTTTCCAAGTCACGGTGTGGACAAAAACACTGAAGAAATAAAATTAATGATGAGATATCAGATCCTCCATTTGAACTTCTAATAGTTTTTTCCTCTTGCCTCCGAGCACTTCTCTGGCTCAATGATCACATAGTGCTGATGTTGTACACTGCAGAGGGTGACAGACATCCAATCACAACATACTTTGAGACAAGAGGAGAAAATGTGCAGCAACCTGAGAAACCAAATGAATCATATTTGATCAAATAAAGTAGGCTGACTGTAGTAAATGTGTGGAGTCCTCCAGATGGTGAGCTTTCTAAATTTATCATCTTACTTAGAAGCCCCAATATTGCATAAATTGGTCTCAATTTAATGCAACATATGTCTGTGATTTTACTGTCTCCATAAAACTGACATGAAAAGTCACTGTTTTACTGCCATTTCATGTGTAATCATTGTATAATAACGTGACCTACCTTTGTCAATGTCAAATTTGGCCTTTTCTCTCCCATCCTCCACTATTCTTCCAGGAAGACATAATCTGGAATTAAAAGACATAGACTTAGATGGTTACAGTCACTAATAAAAAAGACACCCCACCCCTCCCATTTTTCTACTGGTATTGAGACTAATGGCCATAAGATAAAATAAATTCATAACCGCAAATTCAATTATACTCCATTTACACCTGGTATAAAAACCAGAATCTCAATCCGCACACAGTATCCAGATAAAGAAAAGCTCATGTTAATGTAAGGTGTAAATGTGTCGTGATCAGAGCTCATAACATCACATCTGGAGGTAGTCTGGCATGCAATGTGGTCCTATTTTAGGTAGGTGTAAACAAGCTGTACAACATGCTGGCATCCGTACACAACATGACATTTATACAGTTGCAATAAAGAAAAAAGAAACACACATTTAATTACTAATTATAGGTCTATTTTGTGCAATGAAAGCACCAAAAGATGCATTATTCAACAGAACTGTGCAAAAAACGAAAGCAACACTATTAAGAAATTAAATAATATACATAAGAAATAACCCTGTGTGTGACAGTGTGTGTGTTGCATGTATTTGTGCAGTCGATCTCCTGTTAAAAAGCATAATTCATGTAGTCATAGAGAAGCCTACACACTGGAATTGCAACACACCACGACAAACTGACACAATATTTTTTATACAAAGAAAGAAAAAACACAATGACTTATATTTGCCAAATTTACAAGAGGGGGAGAATAATTAAAAATATGCCATAGACAACATTTCATAAGGTTTATAAAGTCTTCCCTAACTCATGAGCTAACAAAAATTTTGACGGGAAGTCGGGTTGATTTGCCGCCACCTAAAATTACTCACATGTCAGTTTTGCTTTGGTTGACAGAGATCCGACCTCAATGAGAATAATGAGAATGCATTAAATATACCAGGTGTGAACACAAAGGCAATATTAGAACATTTATTATCTGGATAATACATCTGGATGCAGATCCCGTTTTAGGTGTAAATGGGGTGTTAGATGGATCGTGCTACTTGATAAGTCGATGATTTAACTGCTTTAATTGCATCCAAATTAGATTTAAGTTTGCTCGCATCAGTTTGTATGCAGTGGTTAACTCACCTGAGAAAGTACGGCTTGGCGTAGAACTTGAAATCTGTTCCATCAATGTAAAGGTCAAACTCTGATGTTCTGGTGTAGGGCACACGGATGTTGAGGATCAGGTACTCAGGGTCTTGGCTCAGGTCAAACGCAGGAGTAATCATTATGAATGCTGATGTAACACAGACCTGTAGCATCAATGACAAGAAGAATCTTAGCCCCAGTTATAAAGTATAGGATTGCAAGCAGTGTCTGCCTGGCTGGTAAAATGAATGACTGCCCAGCTGACTATAGCATGCCACCTTGTGGTTGATTCAATTAAACGTTGTTTTAGTTGCTCATGTCTCTACAAGCAGCAGCCCACGTGTGTCTCACTGATGGTGAGAGGTGTAAACAAAGCTTGTGTGCAGTATAACGACTCGTTTCCTACTGCATCAAGCTTAAAAATGTGTCCTTACTTTGTCTTAATATTAGCTTGTAACCCATTCCTTCAATCCTCTCTTGTTTAGAGTCTATGACACCAAACTGCAGTTAAATATCTTGACATTTCAGAAGTTCTTACTTATGGACAGATATGTGTAGGTTTTCACACATAGCTTGAGTGGTTTTACCTAACTGTAATGAAATACAATTATGTTATGCACTGCCCCTATCTACCAAGAAGGATTATAAAATATATTTGCTAACATTAACTTACAATCGTATCTATTTCAACGAAAGTTATGGACTTAACATGCATAAACACTCTTCCATATTTGGTGTATATTAAAAGTTTTATTGGCCTACATACATTCCGAATTCAACCACAGACTCTAAAAATGAAAATACATGAAGTGGACGTTTACGGGGAGACCATATTTCTCTATGAGCTGTATGTCACACTGAATTGACAAGTTTTTCAAAGGAGGTTTCGTTTTATCGTTAGCTCGCTACTAGCCTGTAAAGTAAGCTAACACATGATTGGTCTCCTCGTGTTTCGGCTAGCAGCAGTGCTAGCTGACGCCTCTCCTATCGCTACACTACTTTTATTCCAAGGCATTCGGTTGAAATGGACTGTTTCAGTCACTTTAGTGACTATCACTAAAACGCAGCATATAGAGGATACAGTGTACACACTCACCAGAAACACACCGAGTTATCCCAACAAGCTTCACTGGCAGTTCTCACATGTAGCGTCCATGTTTTACCGTAACACAAAGTGTAAACTCGCAGTAAAAATATTCTGACCAAACGACTAACTTGTTTTTTCACAAGACAGGATCGTTTATGCAAAACATAGATATGCCAAAATGTGCCATAGCAAAAACAAATGTTTTCATGTGGTCTACTAGAACTACAGTGGCATGCCTTAGTTCCCAAACTGAGGTCCAGGGACTCATACAAGTCCTTGAGGAAGTGTCAGGTAGACAAATAAAAAAATATATTATTAGTTAAAATTTCTTACTTATGCTGAAAAACAAAACAATGAAAGTCCATTATGTGGATGTTATGTGGATTATGACACTTACTCTGTACATGCTCAGTGGGATTTTCTCACTTTGTTTCTTCATTTAATTTCAGCAGAGGTTTTCAAAAAAAAGACAAGATTTTGAAGCTGATTTAAACTTAAACTTAAATAATCAATTTTATCTGAAGGCTATTGGTTAAAAATTAATTTAATCACAGCAGTGGTTTTTATAATCTTCCTCATAAAATAAGATTTGGTCCAGGTGATCATCTAATCAGTGTCTCATTAAGTAGAATGAATATATAGAATATGTATACATATATATATATATGTATATATGTATATATATATATATATATATATATATATATATATATATATATATATATATATATGTATATATATATATATATATATATATATATATGTATATATATATATATATATATATATATATACACACACACATATATATATATATATATGTATACCACAAATTTGAAGTTTTGAAGAAATTGCTAGTTAGTTAGATAGAATTTTATTGATTGATTAATAATTTACAAACACCTATATGGGCTTATAAAATCTAAATAATTAAAATGCCAGTAGTTGAAATGAGCTACACCACCATTATCTACAGCATTAAAATGCTGCTCACCCAGTGATGTCTCAGTAATATTTCAGATAATACTGCCACAGGCCATTCTGCTGCATAACGAGCACTTTTAGTTTAGATACTTAAGTTAAGTTTAGCCTAAAGCGTCAGCAGTCCTTAAATAAAAGCCTCTGTGTGAAGTGGCTGTTATTCCTAATTGGAAATACAGTTTATACAAGGGCAAAACTTTTTTTGTGAAATAAAGAAGAAATAGCCTCAACATTCTCTTTGAAAAGACAAGAAAGGGGCCATTACAATGCCTTCAAAGTGAGTGTTTATTGCCTCAAGTTTTAAGTACGGTCTGCAGAAAGAAATTATACAGCAGCTCTGCAACTCTGACCAGCAAAGGTGGTGGGATCAAGAACCCAGGGGCCAGTTATTTCATTATTTGTCTAAATGTGGTATTTCTTACTTCAAGTAAAACATGTCTCTCACCACTCATTATCAGATGGATGTTTTGCTGAGTAGAAATAACTGCACGTCTTTATGTCCCTCTCTCAGCTGAGTCTAGTAGACTACGGCAGATATCATGTGTGGTGTGTGTGAATCTATATTGTTGGGTGCCAATTAGGATGAACGAAACACTAGTTGTTCTAAGATTATAATAACAGTCAAAGATAAATAAGATTCTGGATGGATTACTGAAGAGGCCTACTGGGCACAAGCCCAAGGACCCTCAAGGTGTTTGGGCCAAAAATGGCTACAAACAGATATGTAATGAATAAAAACAGACAAACAACAACAGACACACAAAAGTAACACAGAGAGACACAACAGTGCCACAAGTAGATGTAAAATGACAAAAAGAGACACAAAATGACTACAAAGACACACTAATGGACTACAGTGACATAAACGTACCACAAATAGATACAAAATTACCACAAAAAGACATCCAGTGACTACAAAGAGACACAAAACAACTACAGAGACCCAAAAGTATCTCAGACAGACAAAATGAGCACAAAGAAAGATTAAATGACCAAAAAGATACACAACATGACCCCAAAGAGGTACAAAACAATAGAGACACAAAACTACCACAAAGAAACACAAAATGACCACAAATGGATATGAAAGTACTAAAAATATACGCAAGATGACAACAGAGACACAAAAGTATCACAAAGAGATACAAAATGAACACAAAGAGAGACAAAATGACCACAAAGAGATGCAAAATGACTATAGAGACACAAAATCACCACAAAGAGACACTATATGACAACAAAGAGAAACAACAGGACTACAGAGACACAAGTACTACAAGGAGACACAAAATGACCACAAAGAGACAAAAAAATGACTACAAAGACCACAGAGACACAAAACAACTACAGAGACTCAAAATTATGAAGAGAAAGAGAGAGAGAGAGAGAGAGAGAGAGAGAGAGAGAGAGAGAGAGAGAGAGAGATTGTGTCTGTCAGTCTGGGTGTGCTCAAGGAGGGGTGGGGGCCTTTTAAGGTATGTGCCCAGGAATCCGGTGTTTCATAATCTGTCCATGAATATGAAATGCTAATTATTTCTTTATAAATGAAAACTTATTTTTAGTGTAGGCTGTTTCTTAGAAAAGTTACCATGGCAACGTTTCAGTCATTTTACACAAATACTATATTAACATCACAACACAGTATAAGTTGTGTAAAACTGTTCAATAAAAGACATACAGTAATACCTCTCTTATTACAGCCACCTTCACCAGGTTACTACAATATAATAGCGCGGTAATACTGTCATCATTACGGTAATGGTATAGAAGCCACGCCCCCGCTGTGTAATCCTCCATGGACGGTGAGGAGCTCCTCTCCGCTCTCCATCATCATCTGCAGAAAAATGCGAGCGGGGAGCGGTAACAAAATGTCAACTGTGGCCGCTCTCAGCCGTCAGCCGCAGACATGAGCGGAGCCCCGTCTGCCTCTGCCAGCCGCAACAAGTCGCTCTCACCATGCGGATCCACGGCAAAGTAGTTGTGATCGCCGTGTGTTTCGGAGTTTTCCTACTTTTGTACTTTTTGGGGGGCAACGCCGCGGACGATCCGCTGTTGAAAGAAGTTGTGGAGGAGGAGGAGGAGGACAGCAGCAACTCTTCCCCGTCGCCCTCGGAGCTCGGACGCGATGTTGCAGTTGCAAAGTTTGCGAAGAAGAAACCCTCCGGCGGGGTCGGCGTGCGTGAATCGGAGCCCCTCAAGAGACGGAAAGAGGGGAAAACGATCAACAGAGGGGCCGGCGTGAATGCAAAGAGGTGAGTTTGTTTCTGTCTCATCTGCTTTGTCGATACATTTGCATTTCCTTTTCCTGCACGCCTCTTGTCCATTTTGCATCATCAACTTGGTGTTGTCTACTTGGTGTTGCAGAATCTCATCTTTCCTGTCGTGTCGAAAGTTAAAGAGTGAGCGTTTAATCTTGCTTTGAAGCAGACGTGCTCCCTCCATCAAACAGCCTACATTGTGCTCAAGGACGCTGGCTCCACAATAGCCTGTCTGTCAAGGGACATTTCAACATGCATATGGGCATCTGCTTAGCTGGATTTTATGTCCATTATGGTTTTTTTTAAAACTCATTTATTGGATTGTGGATCATGCTGTTGCAATCAGTGGCCGCTCAGATATCTGGCTGAAATGTGAGTAGGGAGCATGACTAATGTGATTATGTGGAAATGTTGGCAGTATTTTGCAGAGAGGACGTCAAACAACAGCACAACACAATGATAAATCATCACCTGACCTCTAAATCTGAATCATTTGACCCTCAGGCCTTTTATTCAAACCCCTGCTGCTTTTAAAGGATTAAAGGTCACCTTGAAAGACATAAATTGCAATTAATAAGGAATGCAAATGAGCACAGAATGGTTTGGATTGCCTGATAAATGGATACACAGCAGCTAGGGCTGCAACTAAGGACTGTTTTCAATGTTGCTGATCGTGTTGGCATTGAATCGATTAATCATTTAATCATATGTGAAAGGTCAAAATCAATCAATCATCAGTTTCCCAGAGCCCAAAGTGACATCTTAATTCATCAAAAAACTAGGGGTTGGAATCTCCACCTCCGATTCAATTTGATTCTGATGCAGAGGAATACCATGTGCTTATAAAGTCATTATTGATACATCTTGATGTATTACAATTTCAAAGGGACATGCATATTATTTTCTCTAACTACATTATTTTGGTGCAAGTTGCAGAGTTTTGGATATATCACACATAGAAATGTCTGTCTTCTCTCCAATATATTCTATATAGTATAATATATAATATTATAGGACTAAATGGCACTCAGCATCTGTTGCTGAAAAATTAAAAACTGATATCTCTTTCCAAGAATAATGACCCAGTTACTCAAGATAATCCACAGACCTTGTTGTGAGGAGTTTCATGTGGGAACTACTTTCTTTCTGCAGTAGAATCTACTAGAACTACTTTTTTTCTGTTAGAGAGAAAGTAGTTCCTACATGAAACTGCTCACAACAAAGTTTCAGAGCGCCATTATATTAGTCCCATTATACTGGAGAGATGCTATGTATACCAAAAAATCTGGATGGATAAATAGCACTGCAGGCCAGGAGAAAATAAGTATTTTTGATTTTGTCACATCAAGCTTTTTAATCAGGGCCTGCCGGTTAGTCTGCAATATCTACAGTTACTCACGCTCAGCCATCTTCACCAAAATTCAAGAGGTAGCCTAGTTTATAGTCCGTTATGTTTCATCGTCTAGTTGGTTTCAGTGGTAAGGAATGTACCTCCCGATCTTAAAAATTGTTACAGGCAATCAAAACAAGAATTTGCTTTTAAAATTCTGATTACTTACATTTCTGCTCTTTCTTTTTTAATCTTTCAAGAGAGAATCATGATCTAAGAATTGATTATTTCCCCCACTCCTATCCAAAACCCAGACACTATTCATTTACTCTCATACATTGATTAATCTTTTAGTCTATAAAATGTCAAAAAGTTGTGAATAATGCTCATCAGAATCTCCCAGAGCCCAAAGATCTGTCTTCAGATTGCTTCTTTTGTCCAACCAGCAGTCCAAAACTGAAACACTCGTCATTTTAACATCATACATGACAAAGAAAAGCAGGAAATCTTGATATTAAGATGCTTGAACCAGCAAATGTTTGAACATTTTGGTTAAAAAACATGACAGAAAAGGTTAATTGATAATCAAAATAGTTGGCACCTAATATTCTTTCGATCTGCTACTCAATTGGTCGTTGCAGCTCTTACTGCAGCAGTGGTGAGATATTCTTGGAAGTGGCAGAAAACGGAAACCCATCCTGTTGACCCTTCCCTTGTCAAAGTCTGCCAAATCAATCCATGTGGGAGTGAAAGGCTTGTCAGGTGTGATTTGCCTCTCTGGGTGGATAAAGAGAAGTTGCACCCTGGCAGATGATCTGATTAAGTCACCTCTCAGATTGAGACAAAAGGCAGAGTTTGTCAGCTGCTATTTCTGTTCAAGGACGGGAGCATTTTTATTGTGTCTTCCAGCTTTCTAATTTCAGCCTCGCACATCCCTCTCGTTTCCTCCTGGGTTTGAATGCCAGCGATGCCATAATGGCCCACAACGTGGCTGTGGAGAGATACCCGCTCCGCCGGCACGGCAGGCAATAATATGTATTCTACTCCAAAGCCAGACTGGAGGTTTGGGACGCTGTTCGGTAGATAAAAGCCATCAAGACGTTACACTGAGAAAGGACCTTTGCGTCCTCCCAGAAACCACACTCCTCCATGTGTGCTCAGCGCTGATAAGGGAGATGGGGTGGAAGGGGTCACCGGTGGCCGTAAAAAAAAACACTAACAGGTTTGGAAAACGCTCAAGACTGACTGCTGCGATTAGGGGGGAAACACACTGAGTGTCTGGCCAAAGCCTTCGAAAACTTTCGTCTGTTTAATTGCATGAGCTAATCGGGTGGTTGTTTGGTTGGGAGGATGAAAGCCAGAGGAATCTGAACAAATGGTGGAGTTTTCAAGTAAGCCTTGGCAGTTAATGCGGTTCATAGGGATAACGAGGACACTTGTACACACAGAGGCCTAAATAATTGATTTTAGGGCAGAAAATCCATTGTCGTGTCTGCGATTCTGGTTTAATTTAACATCAAACAGATATTTTATTACCTAGGCGTGTATATCTTCACACAAGCTGCCTGTTCAGGTCTGTTTTTTTAATATCTGCTGTTCAACACTCTATTAATCTGTAAATCTCAGCCGTGGACAGATTTCCTGTGCGGCATGCCTAATAGACAAACATCCCTGTTTTTTCTAATCATATCATTTCCTCTTGACACATCACACTACTTCCTGTGGCCAAAAATAGAGAGAAGAGCTCCAGCTGCCCCCCCTGACACACATACCGTAGGCAGTTGAGGGGGGTGCAGACACCAATTTGAGACCAACATTTTAGACGATAAATTTAAGCTACAGCAGTTTTGATCATCAAATAATGGGCATTTCTTAAGTAAAAACACCAAACATTTTGCAGGTTCCAGATTTTTATTGTTTTTCTTTGTTTTTATTTTATTTTAGGCTAAATTGAACGTCTCTGGGTTTTGGGCTAGGGTTGTTCTGATACTGATGCCAATACTACATGAAATTCAGTGTATGAGAGTTAATGGCTCACCGATGCCATTACCTTGTGAGGCAACTGGATCGGACACCTCACTAGATCACATGAGAATCCATCTTGCCAGGCTCCAAGTTATCTGTTTGTGTCAGAGGTCAGCGTCTGTGGAAGGACTACTGGTAGCTACGGGCGTGGTCAAGGTGTGCCAATAATGAGTAGCGACTTGTCTCAAACAAGAGAGTATTTCTTCATTTGAAAGAAGAGCAAAAAATGGCTCTGAAAGCTTTTATTGATTGGACAAAATGTTTTCAGTCTTTTGGCTGGCTTCGGTTTGGGTGAGTTGATCTGATTTGTTGAAATTAGCCTGTGCTAAACATGACAGATGTTTCATCCAATCACCAATTAAGTGTTTTCTTGAAAGTGCCTGTCCTTTTCCAAACTGTCTCTAAGGATGACTTCCCAAATGGTTCTATGTGACAAACCATCTGATACCATAGCAGAGTCTCATACACCTTTTTTCTCCGGGATGGTGAAGTCATTTATTCTCTGTAGATATTTGTTTACGCTTTACAAAGCCTGATCCAGAACATACAACAATTATAGCAATCATATCACATCTATTCGGGGTTAGGAGTGTATATACTGTATTGCTGTTGGGAGCCAAAAAATGATATCTGGATATCCCTATGTTGGACTTTGGACCTTGTGAGGTGGCTCCATTCATGACATTACAAGGTCATGCAAGAATCCATTTGCCAGGCTTCAAGTTATGCGTCCGACCCACTGTGGTTCAGACCAGTCAATGTCCTGTGAGGAACTACTGGCAGGTGTGATTTGGGTGTGATGACTGTGAGAGAAGTGTTCAGAAACAATGATGGCAGCTCTCAAAGAGACTAGTGTAGATGGTGCTCTTCTCTCGACTGACTAAGCAAAGGTTTGATATAGTAGTGCTCTTCTACTACATCATACGTTTTATTGATCTGATTGTTTTGAGTCTTCATCCAATCACCTGCCAAGTATTTTTTGTGAGTGCCTGCCCTTTTCCAAACAATTTCCAAGGACGACTTCAGAGATGGGTCTTTGTAACAAGCCATAGTTTTTGACGGTATAGAGAATTCTGATGGGAATTTTACACACACATTAATTGACAATGAAATAGTAGTTGGTTTCAGCCCTAAACATCAAAACCTATGGCTTCTTATCCCTACAAGAGAGCCTTTACCTGTAGCTTAAGTCACACATCCTTCCTGTCTAATCTCTTTATTACCTTCAGTATATGTTTTAGATGTGGAATAATACGCATGTAACCCCTCTATTTGCTGTGTTACATTGAATTAAGGCCTGCATCTACAGGATTAGATGGGTGTCGATACGTTGTGGTGAAACAAATCCCTTGCCCTGTCACTTCAAATATAGTTAAGCAGTGGTTCTTGCAGTAAAGAAGTCACTCTCTCGCCATGGCATTATGCATAGCTATAAAAATGTCATCTTGCATGACTGAACACTCTTTCTGCTGGGAGTGTTTTGAAAATCTCCCTCCTTGCCTGTGTAGCCTGACGTGGTCAGAGAGGCTGCCTGTGTGAGCCTCATCGGGGCAGTTAAATCTGTGTGTTAGACTGGCTAACTCTCTTTTACAGTGAGTCATAGAGGGCGTGGAAGGAGAAAGACAGAAAGATTTGCACTGGGTAAAATCCAGGATTTCTATGGACGGTTTCCTGGAAGCGCAAAGATAACCCTCTCTCAACAGTTACTGATCCAACAAATACCGAAACAGTTAGCTGACTCATTGATTCAAGAGAAACAATTTAGCTGTTTGATTAAAAGTAATTTATCAAGCAGACAAACATTTGCTCTGTTTCAATAAGCAATTTGAAGATGACGAGGCTCTGAACAATAGTGATCTGCACTTTTAACTGTTTTTTGAATTATCGACCCAGTATTTGTTAGACCAATTGGTAATGAAAATAACTGTTAGTTGCAGCCCTGTTTATTTTATATTCTGGACCATGAATCACTTGGTATCTGCAATGTTTTCAATCATTTAAATGTAGCCACCATTTGAATAACATTCAGTAGGAGTGTAGTGGTACACAAAGTTTTGACAATTGCAGCGTGTGCTTGTTTATACTGGACAGGCGCAATGGACTGACTGACAAAGGGTTGGATCGATGGTCACTGAGAGCTGACAGTCTTCGCCCACTGAACCCTCAACCATCATAACATTGTGATTTAAAAGCCTTCTGTATTTAAGCTAGTGTGTTGCCTCAGAGTTGCTGTGAGGCACAAGACTCGTTCATTTGTTGTTGGTGAGAAAATAAAAAGCCGCTACTGCCGATCATTGCTGTAACTTTACGTCCACATGTCCCATTTATTATTTTCTTATTAAGCTTGCCCAGTTAGGCGAACAAGATGCTTGGTTACATTGGCGACAGCGGTGTTTCTTTTCTGTGGGCTGCTGTCACTGGGCATCTTTCAATCATGCCACAGTTGTTTTCTTTGCAGTATAGCTAGCTGGCTAACTTTGTTTCAAGCCTAACACAATTAAGTTAAGGACGTGTGGTGGAGACATGAAGGACCAGTTATGAACTGAAGAAGCCTCTTGGATGAGAGATGAAGCGTCTTCAAGATCCTAAGCAAATCCGGTTGCCTTAGATAATCTTTAGTGAATACCGTGACCTGGATGACTGAGAACCTTCACAGACGAGCAGGAAAGCAGATTTCCTTCATATGAGGTTAGTAGTACTGGTGTTAAAAATGAATAATGAACACACTGGTTCCAAATCAGTACTCAGTATCTGCAAAGTTCAGGAAACTACTTGATACTTGTATTTGCCATGCCAAACTCATTCGCTTTATGAGCTATACAACCAGTGGCTAACCTAACTGTCTCAGCACCCAGGTGGAACTTGCTTGAACTAAGATAAAAATCAAGTGTGTCAGGTAAATGAGTAATTATTTGTCGAGAACCAAGCACCAAAACCAAATCTCCTTTGGGATGTAAGGTATCGAACATAACGAATGATTGACCAGGTTTTACTTCTCTCTCAAGGCCTAAATTTAGTTCCACAGTAAAAAAAAGTCCCCGCTCGGTGGTTGGTACTTTCCCAAGGTTTGGGGGCGTGGCCTGCAGTGCAAGAAAACCTGCAATTTTCCACTTCTAGTTGGAAACCAACTTTTCAGTTTCTTTTTGGTAGAAATGCTCCTCTCAAAGTGGAATGGGGACAGTTCCATGTTGGTGGAAAAGGGCTCTTAGATCTGTGACTTTTTTGATAGGTGGTATAAAAGTAATTCTATTTCAAGACATGCATCCAAAATGCCATCAAGTTTAACAAGGACATCTTGGGTGAATAAAGAACTGGAGTGGCTCGTATTGACGAATATTTGGTTTCAGACATTCAGCTAGAAGTCCTCATGATTGCCATTCATCTCATAGGGCAAAGAAAATGAAAACAGATAGTCTAGTCCTCATGAAAGCTTGAAACTTCTGGCTGTAGCTGCATCAACAACTATTTACAACCAATCAGCTAAGTTTCTGAATGTTCCCTGCTTTGCCTCGTCTTGGCAACTCGCTGAGTAAAACACAAGCCAGTTATGAATCCAGTTAATCAGTCTGAAGCAGTATCTCTTGGTTTCATTTTGTGCCTGTTTTGAAGAGCTGAGTTCTTTTCTACTCCCTTGTAGAGGAAGGGCATGATGGGAATATGTTCAGTTTTCTACCTTTGATACCCACTGGTTCAAACCAAAGTGAACATATTGGACATAAGTCCACCAAATGACCCAGTTATATGCTGATTAATTAAATGCCTTCAAGGTGTTCTTTGGTGTAGTTTTTGCTCCGGCTCTTCACTCTGTACATGCACATTTTTCTTTGACATTATCTTTGAAGGTGCTGCTTTTTTCTCTCCTTACATGATTTAAAAGGGCTGGCAGTGGTGCTTTGTAGGCAGAGGGCTCCTCTTATGCTCACTCTGCAGCCAGTAATGAATTCAATCCTTTTGTACCTCTCCTGTGCTTTTTGACTGCTTCCAGATGTGGGGGAATGGTGCCATGACACAAAACATCATGTGTGCAGCCCATGCTCTGTGCAACAAAGAATTTTCTTCTTTTTTGTTTCGTCATCCAATTTTATGCAGAAATCATTTCAAGGGCATTTATTTTGCATGACTAAGTGCGGCGTAATTACAGTCGTGTGGGAGATATGGGTTGCATTTTCTGCGGGAAAATAGGAATGTGTGTTCAACAACCTTGACAGAGCGTCAGCCTTTGAAGCGTGGCAGACAGATTTCTCAGCACCTTCTCATTCATCCTAATCTGCGCTTCATCATTGTCCCTCAGCCATGCAGAAAACGAAGTGTCACGCTTGGAGACTGCCCTGCAACCCACCTGTCAAATTTCACTCATCTCTCTTCCTATCCATTTTGTGCTAGGCTCTCTGCTTCCTCCAGGCTCAGAGGAAATCCACGCCATTTGGTGTGTGCAGTCTGAAATAAGGGTTCCCAATGGGTTCTTCCTGAAGGGAAGAGTGGTTTTACCCAGAACCATTTACCCTCTAGGTTCTAGATAAAACATGGTATTTAAAAAGGTTTTCATTAGAACCCCCTGGGTTGGTTTTTCATTAAACCCTTGGATTATAAAAAATATTCTCTGTAGAACCCTCTCCGTGTGTTCTAGGTAAAACCCTTGGAATATAAAAAGGTTCTCTGGAGAACCTCCTGGATGGGCTCAAGATAAAACCCTTGGAATATAAAAAGGTTGTTGGTAGTGCTCCCTTTGTGGGTTCTAGACAGAACCTTTGGGATATAAAAAAGTTCTCTGTTGAACCCCATCAGTGTGTTCTAGATAACACTGTTGGGATATAAAAAGGTTCTTTGAAGAACCCTCTCGATGGACTCCAGATAAAACCCATGTAGAACCTCGTTGGTAGACTCTAGAGTAAATCCTTGGAATATAAAAAGTTCTCTGTAGAACCAGCTTGGTGGGTTTTTGATAAAACCCATGAAATATTAAAAGGTTCTCTGTAGAAGCCCCTCCTTGTCTTCTAGATACAACCCCTAGAATATTAAAAAGTTGTTGGTAGAACCTCCCTGGGAGGACTCTTGCTGACACTCTTAGAAGGTGGAAAGGTTATGGAAAGAACCCCTAGAGAGGGTTTTGGGTGGAACAATTACACTGTAGAGGGGTTCTCAGTCGAACCCCTCATAAGACATTCTGGGTGGAAATAGGTGGTTCTAGGTATTAAAATTTAGGTGGGGTTCTAGGTAGGACTCTCTGGAAGGGTTTGCTTCTGAAGAACCCTTTTTTGAGGAAAGGGTTCTTTGTAAGACCGAGGATTCCATTAAGATATCTTTTCATCCAAAGAACTCTTTCACAGGGGGTTATGGGTGGAAACTATCATAGATGGTTCTAGGTTTAACCCTTTATGTGGAGTTCAAAGTAGCACTCTCTGGAAGCGTTTCAAGTAGGAACAACAGGAACCAAAAAGGGTTCACCGATGAGGACAAGCCGAAGAATCCTTTATGGTTCTAGTTAGCACCCTTATTTCTAGTGCTGTCACAGGAGCAGTATTGTAGTCATAAAACCATTTGCCTTCCACTGTTCTCCCAAATAACGCTTCACGCTGAAGAAAAGGTTCCCTGTTCTTTTTTGAGTGCCGGTTTTCTCTCCCTGCGGCTATGACAACAGTTATGTTGAACATGTTGTTAGTACAAGCAGCCCCATGGAGTGTGTGTGTGTGTGTACATGGAGGACGGCTGATGATGTCGGCCTTAGCTTCAGGCTCCCCCATTGTACAAATGTTTCCTCACCGTAGTGGGATCTACTCTGCACTGCTGAGTGTATTTTAACTCTACAGCAGCCCTACTCTGCAGAGAGAGAGCACATTTTTTTTACATCAGATAAAGGACCTCCTTGCCTTTGAGTGCAGACGAACAAAGTAGGAACAGAGTTTGGGAAGAAAAGAAGTGGGTGTGGCGTGTGTGTGGTGGTGTGTGGAGGCGGTGTTGAACAATACACGAAGGCGCAGATGTCATGTCTTTGAGAAAAATCATTGACTGCACACCTTGTCTATCTGACAGCAGGATGAATGTGGTGTTGTGCTGTTTTCTCAGATGCCTCGCTTGTCTTCCTCTGACTTGATTCTCATAAAGTCTAGAATGAATTTCTGTGCTGCTGATGTGTTCATGAAGTGACTGCCATCACTGTTCAACAGTGACATGTTCACAGGAGACTGGATGTGTTTGGTGTTTTTAACAGATATATATTGCCTAGTATGCAAGCATGATATTACCCAGTTAGATTTCTGGTAGGACAAATACAGTGTATTTTAGTTTGTGAAATATTTATTGTGCAGTGTGTCGGTATTCCATGACGAGTTCATTCTAATGAATTGACCTTTTTCACTACAGCCATATTAACTAGGACTGGGTTAAAAATTAGATTTTCCTTTGCATGGTCTGATATCAATTCATAAACCCACAAAATGGATCTTTTATATCTTTTCTGTCATGGATGTAGTTGGATGGATGAAGTTTACAGTTTTAACCCAGTTAGCAGTTGATTCTACCAAGCACGGGACGTCTGTAACAGTCTGCAACAGTTCTGATCTGTCCTCTGCACGGCTGCAGCACCCAATAGCAGCGTTTCAGAAGCGTTTAAGCAGCAGAGTGTTTTGCCCGCCTGATTGTGATTACTTGCTCAGATTTTGTTGATTAGGTCCTCTTTCCTTGCTATGCTTCTGCCATGGATAAGCAGGCTACGTGGTTAAATAGTTTCCTTTCTGGCTGTCTTATGTGATTGTGAGTCTGTGCAGGGTCTTTTATTTTGAAAATTAATTGTATTCTCCCTGCCTTTCCTGTGTCTCACTTCCTAACTGTTCGATCTGCTCTGTGCTAATTGACGCGGCATCAGTAAAAAATAGACTCAGCTTGTGTTTGAAGCGGAGCGGAGAGCCGTTTCTGGGACGCGCTGCAGCACTTCTGGTGGAATCACAAGCATTGTGTAGAATGGCTGCAGATTACTCTGACTGCCGTAACACAGCACAGCCATGCCTGGTGGAAATTGTGGGTCAGTCTCGCATCACTAGCCTCAAGTTCTCGTGGTGTGAGGTCACACAGTCTGATTTTACTTGAAATCTTCTAAATAAGGCAAAACAACTTATTGTTTTTAAGTCACGCTAAAAGAAAGATTAGTTTTTCATAGATTTCCCCTGCTGTTGACTAGTAACCAGCTAGTCTGCTGCAGCCAACTAACATTAATTCCTTTATTTGTGGTATTACTTGTATTTATGCTACTTGTGGTATTTATCACTCAACTACTCTGTCATTTTTTGATGTGAAACAACTATTTTTGTCAACTTATTATCAGACATGACCTAGAAGACAACTATGTGGCTGTTATCAATAAACATATAATACATATGTCGCTATTTACTTTTCATTACTTAATAATGTTAAATGTAGACTACTAATATCATATTACTGTAAATGTGAGCTAAATTGTGAAATTTTCTGTAGAAAACGCATCATGTTCATTTAAAAATTTGAGATGGTTTGAAAAAAAAAACAGCATAATTTTGTGTGATTATATTTATATAAAAACAACATACATTTGCGATTATTTGGTTGTATTATTTGCAGACCACACGATTAAATTTTGCCACCCTCGCTAGTGGGCAACAGAAATACTAGTCGGTTAAACTGTTTCTCAATATTTTATTCATGCACAATGCCAGTTAACTGTTGCCTCTAACATATTACAGAAGCCCCTCTCGCTGTATGCTGTATGCCCAGATGGGACGTCAGCTCCGGGTCATTTACCCGCCGACACTGTGATCCTCGGGTGAAACATTGTTTTGTAGGTTAATGTGTAATGTTTGCATTGCACAGCACATTTCAGCGGCATTTTAAATATGATTTGGCAATTGTAGGCCATGATTAAAAGCTTCAAATGGCTCTTAATGTACACAGTATTTTTTTGTGTGTTTAGTGTTTAACATTATCAGTTAATAAATTGTGCTCAATTTTAACTGCTTTCTGAGTGTTTAAAGTAGTTGACTAGTCTAAATTAAATTTTGTGTTAAATTGACAGGGAAATTATTTAGACCAGAGGTTCTAAAGCCGGTGCTGAGGCAGGTCCAGCTGTTGAGATTTTGTGACCATCATACATTGTTATTGCAATAAACCACTTGAATTGGTTTGGTTACTTGTTGCCTCTGTTGGTTAGGTTAGTTATAGAGGCCAGTTTGCATGGAGATCTACACAGGTGAGCCTTGAGATTTTATCTTGTCTCTCGCTGTGGCACTGATTTAGACCACCAATACACACTCTTAAGATATAAAAGAAGTATTTTTTCTTTGAAATAGATCAGCCCTACTTTTACCCTTTTCGTTCTACCACTGAGTCTGTAATTACAAATGCGTGTTGAGGAGCTGGGCTTGGTTCAAAATTGTAAGCTGTCACATTGTGATAAAAAAAAAAACTGAATTACAGAGAAATGTGTGCTGTATAAGCAATGCAAAACACACCATTTTCAATTTGATGGAAAAATTATGTCTTGGATTTGAATGTTATCTTTAGTACAAGCATGAAATTGCTGCAATGAAGCAGATAAATGTTGTTGTACAGTGAAAAAAAACCTTTTGAAGTAATTTTACGGGGAATTTTATGGAGCAAGAGGTCAATAACCAGCGTAGTTAAAGTGGAGGGTTTAAGGTACTCAAATGCTGTTTTATAGTTTGGTCTAAATATAGGCTTGAAGTGCTGAATTAATTCTTGTATAAATAAATCAGACATGTGGGTATCAACCTTTCAAATTCCATATTGATCAAACCTAACGTGGAAGCCTCAAATTTCTTTTCCAGTCCTGTCATTCAGAGAATGTTGTGACTCAAGCGTAGTTGAGTCAGTACATCTGTTGTAGAGTACAGATTGTTCTTCACAGGCTCTGCAGCACACGGGCCAATTTACAGGCGATGACTGAGGGAAAAGAGGTTTGTGAGATCAGTGATTGTCAGCAGATACAACCCCCCCCCCCCCTCTTTCCTCACACATGGCCTTGGCCCAGTTAGATCTGAAGACACTGTCGGATGAAGAAAAACTGCTTAGCGTGCACATTATTTGTTCAATTAATGCATTGAAAATATACTGTAGACAGAGGTAGGAAAAGTATGCACATTCTTTACTCAAGATACGTGTGTATAAAGACTAAAAGTAGAAGTGCTGATTCAGCAGCTTTGTTCAAGTAAAAGTGAAAAAGTACACGCTCTGAAAAGTACTCAAAGCTAACTGAACCTCACCTTTCGTCCAGTTGAGTCTCCCTCTTATGTCTTCTTGTTGCAGCTTTTTCTCCTTGGTACATTGTTTTCAGTTTCTTACTTCTTTTATGTAGTTTTTAGCATTGTTACATCTTTTTTGTCATGTTACATCATTTTTAGTCTTGTTACATCTATATCTTGTTATGTATTTTCCTTTGCTTTTCATCTTGTTACATCTCATACTTTGTTTTTTTGTCATGTTATGTCTTTTTCATCTTGTTACATCCTTTTGTCTTGTTACGTCTCTCATTTTGTTTTTTGTTGTTACGTCTTTTTCGTCTTGTATCGTCTCTTAAGTTGTTTTTCATCTTGTTACGTCTTTTTGTCTTGTTATGTCTCCCATTTAGTTTTTTGTCTTGTCATGTCTTTTTCATCGTATGTCTCTTACTTTGTTTTTCATCCTGTCATGTCTCTTACTTTGTTTTGTCTTATGTCTTTTATGTCGTTTTTCATCTCATTGTGTCTTTTTTGTCATGTTACACCGTTTTTTTTCAGTCTTGTTACGTCTATTTTGTTTTGTTACATCTTTTTGGTCTAGTTACGCTGTTCTTCATCTTACTGCGTCTTATTCGTATTGCTATGTATTTTGTTGTCTTGTCATGTCTGTCGTGCTTGACATGCACTTATGGATGCACCAAGAAATTGTGTTATTGTCTCATCCATTTAGCTTGAAGTCTGTCTGATGTTGGAAAAGCAGCACACAATAAAGCAAAATGGAAATAATCAAGAATTTGCCTCAAATGCAGTCAAAGTAAAGTAACAAGCCTGTTTTGAAAATGTAAGCAGTAGGACAGATAGTGGTGTTCAAATGTAGGAAATAAAAGTAAAAAATTGTTGGAAAAATAAATACTCAAGTTAAGTACAGATACCTGAAACATATTTGTTCTTAGTTACCTCCCACCTCTGACTGTACCGTACCTGTGTTCACTTCAAATCATTATCTGCTTTCTTCCTATGCTAACAGTTTCCATCCCTGTATTTGTCCACATTTTTCAGTAAACCGCGGAGTAACGTGGCCCGACCTGCGACCAGGCGCAGACGGGCAGAGGAGGTCATGCACCTGGCTGTGGTGGCCTGTGGGAACCGACTGGACGAGACCCTCGCCATGGTCAAATCGGCCCTCCTGTTCAGCCTCAAGAAGATCACATTTCACATTTTTGCTGAGGACCCTCTGGCCCCGCAGTTCGAAGAAAAGGTAGGAATCCTTCACTGGCCTGATGCCCGAACGTGTATACAGAGCAGATTTTTACAAGAAGGCATAAGATCACACGTGGAAGCGCAGGAGCCGTCACTCTTTGTGCTTTATTTTCTACGTATGCTTCTTCAGTGACGACTGATTTAATCCAGCGCATGTTAAACATTCCTCCTCTCTTTCTGATAGATGATATCAGGATCAGAGCAGTTTTAACTCTGCCTCTCTGACTCGCTCCAGTACAGACGTATAACCCTTTTATCTCAAGGCTGGGGCGTAATATATCACCAAGACACCCTGTTTCTCCTCCGGTACCATGTATCACTTCAAAGTCACCTTTATAGAGGTGTCTGGCATGATTTTGATTACTGCCACTGGTATTGTAACTAATAGTCTATTAACACAGACTTCAACTAATGGACCTTCAACAGCACCTGAGGCGCCTTAAACAGCTTTAAATCCAAACCCTGAACCGGTGAGCTCGCCTGCGTGTGTGTGGTGAATCATTGCCATGTGTTTAAAATCCCCTCGAGGAAGACAAGAAGCTGCGGTAGTCAAAACCTACATAATGTGGCACATATGCTGGGTAGGACTGCAACTTGAAATTATTTTCATTATTGATTCATCACAATTAATTGCGTAGTCGTTCAGTCACAGGTTGCGAAAACCGAGTATTTTCGGTTTTTATTTGAATTTTTGTGAAGTCACAGTGTTGGAAAAAACTGAAGGCTGTCAGCTGTGTTTGCAGATTAAAGCGCTGAGGGCAAATTAATCTGCTTTAACATGTGGATGTGTTGGTTGCATCAAAGGACAGATCACTTTAAAGGGGTACTTCATGCAAAAATTAAAATTCAGTCATTATCTACTGCCATTTGAATGTCGGGTTTAGTTTTTTAGTCCACAAAACGTTGCTGGAGTTGCTTAGGAACTCAGAATCTGTGATTTTCGAACTGAAAAAAAAACAACCAAAGAAAAACCTCATAAAATGCCTCCATACTGCTCGTCTCCATCTGTATTGACCAAGAAGGCTGAGGTCTCCTGCTGCTGCTGTTGTTCTTCCTGCTGGTGTGGAGGAAGAACCACAGACAGATTCTGCTGGGATTTCTGTCTCCACCTAAACAGGGGGCTTGATACATACGAATTTTTGACACATAACAGTATGTTGGGACAAATAAAGTAATAGCTGTAGGCTAGGATGGTTGTGGGAGTCAGAAGCTATGCATCGTGGTACATGTAGTCATTGCCTGCGCAACTTCACGGGCAGCATAACTCTGTTGGTCTATGTAGCAGCCACTGAGGATTTTATTGATTAAATTGACTACATTTACCATCAACACTGGGGATGTTAATGATTAATCATGAATTGATTAATGGCCTTTAAGAATTTCACTAATTAAAATGTATTGATCAGTAATTAATAGGTAGCCTGGAAATGACAGTAATTGCAGTTCATTCGGCTTTGCTTTTTCCTGGCAGAGCTATTTGCTGAAAAAGGAAACTTAAAACAAAAAAACAAGAAAAAAAAATGAGAAAGAAGGAGAAAAAGTGAAAATGAGAAAAAATGATAATGCAAAAAGTCAAGAAAAAATTAAAACAAGAAAAAATAAAATAAAATTGGCAAAAAAGAGAGAAGTTGGCAATTATAAAAAAAGAAAAACAAGAAAAAATCAAATCAAGAGAGAAACAAGAAAAAATCTAAATGAGAAGCAAACAAGAAAAAATGAAAACAATAAAAACAAGACAAGGTGAAAATGAGAATAAATGGTAAAAAAAAAATGAAAGTGCAAAAATTTAAATGAGAAAAAAATGAAAAAATCAAGAAAAAAATGAAAATAGGAAAAAAGAAAAGATGACAATATAAAAAAGAAAAAAACAAGAAAAATCAAGACAGGACAAAAACAATAAAAATGACAATGAGAAGAAAACAGGAAAAAAAATAAAAATGAGGGAAACAAGAAAAAATGAATATGAGAAAAAAAACATGCATTTTTACATTGTTACTTACTAATGATTAATTGAGTAATATATTATTGGCTGAAACAATGAATCCATAATCAAAATAGTTGGCAGCTAGTTTTCTTTTGACCAATTAATTTGCTAATCGTTCTAAGATTAAAGGTGGACATGTATAGAAAAAAAAGTCCAGCCAGTGTGACATGGTGTGTGTGTGTGTGTGTGTGTGTGTGTGTGTGTGTGTGTGTGTGTGTGTGTGTGTGTGTGTGTGTGTTTTGAGAGAGTTAGAAATGTTTGTCTCTCCTTTGGTTTCTTGTCGTCGTCAGCACAAACCGTGCCGGTTCCTCGCAGCGCTCTCACTCTTTTCAGGGCCAAAGTGTTAAACTGATGATTACAGAGCGACTCAGCGCCTAACAGGTCAGATAACACGAGCTTTAGTGACTTTAAGAGGTTGTCCTCCTCTGTTTAGACTGCAGCTTTTCTAATAAAACAACAGCTGGCAGCTGCGTGCGTTCCAGCACCGGGAGACATGACTTCATTGTTTTAAATGGCCGTCTTTACTCTCGTCTTTACGAGCCAGTTTATGTTGATAAGTGTGTGAGAAGAGTAAGATTAGCTTTCACAATAATGGTCGTTTGTAATTTCTCACGCGCTTTCTGTTAACTAAACCTTTTAAGAAGTCCATTAGACACTTCCTCTGTGTGATGTGTTTTTTTTTCTGCTCGCAGTTGAACCAGTGGCCTCGCGCCGTCTCAGCCAAGTTCCAGTACACCATCTACCCCATCACCTTCTCTGTGGGGAACGCCGACGAGTGGAAGAAACTCTTCAAGCCCTGCGCTGCTCAGAGACTCTTCCTCCCTGTAAGCCTGCGGCACTTATCTCCTCTCATATCCTCCACACCGTGCATAATGTCATTAATCAGTGAGAAGAAAAAAAAATGGCATTAATCCAATCCGTTTCTACTTAAACTGTATTTTTCCTGCCCTTAATTTTATGCAATTCTAATTAATTACTTGTGCGATTATTGATGATTTCACACCTTTTCTGCAGCGTTCACTCAACAAATAAGCAGTCCCCAGAGACTCAATCCGGTCATTTCATCAAGTGTAGGAAGCCTGTGCTTCTCGGCAATTGATTTCTTTTTTTCTGCAGCCGGTTTACTTACCATGTAATGAACATATTGCAGGTCAGACAGATCCATAAGTGTTTCTCACACTGCAGGGCAAACAATGAACATTCAGTATTGATTGTTAGGAAAAGCTTTTGAGAACCTCGCACCTCTTTCTGCCTCTACAATAGTCTAAATTACTGGCTGGGTTGGTGATTAAGAACCATCATGTCGAGGTTTTGGCAGTTAGTAGTGAAAAATCCAAATTTACCTGTTCTTAAAAGTCATCTGTTACACTTGAGGGTCTCAGCCTGGCTTGGAAGTGGGTTGTGTCGACTCAAGAGTGGGGTCAGACCTGCATATGCATCATGGATGCCCCTCAGTAAAAACATCTCTTTGAGATCTGGTGTAGGTCTTTTAATATTCAAATTAATGTTCGCTGAATGAGTAAGTGTCTGTTCATGAATCATAAGAAATCATGAATTATCTTTTAGAAGGAGTAGAAAGTTATAACAATTAAACTGAACAATAATTTAATGGAGTCTGGCAGGCAGCGAGACAGGCAGCCTCTTAGCTCGTTGTCTAGAGTGTGTTATTTCAGAGCGGTGGGCTTTTTTAGGCTGTTTTTAGGATAACAGGCTGAACTTAACGTTGACAGTCACATGACACTTAGAAAGAGCTAACTTACAGTGGAGGACTCATATCAGACTCTATCTGCAGTACCTGGGGAGGACGGGAACAATTTGCTTCAACCATTTATTGTATATTAAGGATTAATCTATTTAATATACAGTCTATGGCTCCAACTCTTGGATTGCTGCACTGTATTGCTCTCAAAACGTGATGATCTTATAGAATATGATGCTTTAAACTACCCAACAGCATATAAAGAAGGTCTGGGCGATATGGACGAAGCAGAGTCTGCAAACAGCCTTGATTAATCTTATCTTATCTACGTTGGATGTGTTGCTCATTGCAGTGTAGAATCCTGAATTCTTCCTCACACTGTTCCACATGCTTCAGTGTCAGGATTAGCCAATCAGCATGGCTTTGCTCATCGGCGTCCTCCTTAACTTTTATTTATTATCTTATTTTGCAGATAGCTCAAGGTGGCTTGCAAAAGGTCACGCAGAGAGTGAACCCTCTGCTGGAGCACAACGCTAACTACTTCAAATGATCTGTAGGGCTTATATTTAATTGTGAATTTGAATAAGTCATTATGGTTCATTTAGAAAATTTGCTTTTTCCATGTTTGAATGAACGTTCAATTTTGCTTTAAGGATATTTGGGGCTTTTTCACCTTTTTCTTGGACAATATAAGAGTGAAGAAGCAAACAGAGAATCAGCACTGAAGCCATTCAGCCACCAAAGCACTTTAGAATAAAAAGTGACAGCCTTTTTTCATAGCATCATTCAGCATCATAGCATCTAAAATCGTGTAGCCAGTCGTGAACGGCTGCACCAGATTCTTCTTCACCTGCAGCTCCCGAGGTTCTGATTCAGGAGAGAGTTCAGCAGCAGGCTGGTTTGATGGTTACAGAGCAGAGGCAGAGCAGGAAGCAACCAGCAGCAACCCAACCTAACAACACACAACCTGGCTGAGTAGGTCTGGTCTCAGAGGGGAGCTGCTCTGGTTCCAGTCTCCTCCTCCCTCTGTCGACGTCCTACTGTGGGCAAAACTCATTACATGTAAACGTGGAAGAAACCATATATATTAAATGAATCTGTTGTCGTCTGTGCTGTGGCTGTGCTCGCCTGCTAAATTGTACACTTGTGTCCAAAGCTGTCTCACCTTTTCAGTTACACCTTTTTAAAACTTTCCAGTTTGTAAAACTCTGTGGCACAAGGAAAGTACTGAGCCAAGCGCTTCAGCCTTACAGGTTCTTTTACTGTAAGTTCAATTTATGGGAAACTCTGTAGTGGAAAAATGGCTGTTGGACAGAGTGCTGACAATAAAGCCTGACCTGGTTTTCTTGTCGTACTGCTCTCAACAGAGAGGAACTTCATTTTAGTGAACAGCTTTCAGTCTTGTTTAACTGACAACACTAAGCATTCTACCTTGATCATTTTTAGTGATTTTTACGCAGAGGTGGGAAGTAACTAAGTAGACATACTTCATTACTGTATTTAATGAGATCTTTCAGGTATATCAGTATATAAATATCTGTATTTTCTACTCCTTACACTTTCAAAACAAGCTTGTTACATTAGTGTTAGTGTACTTAGGGGAATTATATTTATTTGGCATCATTGTTCACTGCCTTATCATCATCAAGACAGATTTCACCCTAAATGGATGGGATAATAACACATAAAAAAGATAATTAGTCTGTGTATCCATCAGTGCATCTCATGCACAACAGATGCAATGTGAGGAAAATGACTAAAAAGATGTAACAAGATGAAAATGATATAACAAGAGAAAAACAATGTAAAAGAACTATCAAGATGAAAAGACATCAAGGCAAAAACAACTTAAAGGATGTAACAAGTTGAAAACAGCGTAGCAAGAGGAAAACAATGTAACAAGAAGAAATCAGTGTAAAAAGACAAAAACAGTGTAACAAAACAGAAACAAACAAACAAGACAAAAACAATGTAACAAGACAGAAACAGCATAACAAGATGAAAACAGTGTAACAAGATGAAAACAAAAGAAAAGATGAAAGTAATGTAACAGGACATAACAAGATGAAAATGAAGGAATAAGACGAAAACAACCAAACAAGACAAAAACAACACAAAAAGGCGATAAATGAGGGAACTAGATGAAAACAACATAACAAGATGAAAATAACCTAACAAGAAAAAAGCAATGTAACAGGACATAACAAGATGAAAATGAAGGAATAACATGAAAACAATGCAATACGATGAAATCAACCAAACGAGACAAAAACCACGTAACAAGACAAAAACAATATAACATGACAAAAATAACACAACAAGAGGAAAACACAAAAAAAAGACAAAAAACAACATGACAGGACAAAAAACGTAACATGACGTAAGAAGACAAAGAAGTTGAATGAACGCTTCAACTTTACGCAGTCTTTTTGACATGAGGATCTGTACTTCTGCTTTAGTAAAGAGTACATGTACTTTTGCCAGCTCTTACACTGCTTTTGCAATACTCACCACGCAGTACATATACGTCTAATAAAACAGATCCACGCGGACAGCATTAGGAGGTTCAGTCCGGATTGGACAAACCGAATATGTGAGAGTTGAAGAAGTGTGCATTACTTATTAGTTTGAGGTCATTATGGATATGAGTTTTCAAAGAAAACCTTGATGCTAATAATGTGGACAGCCTGTGAGTTTTTGTGGGTTATGGCCCATTTAACAGTAACCACATCATTTGCAAAGCAGCGTTCGTATTGACAGACAAATGTGTGTTCTCTTACCCAGGGAGTCCACACTGCCTATTACTGCAGAGCTGTGGATATACACATAAAATTAGTTTGTTGAAACAGTGGGTTACTGCTCTGTTCGGGCTTGTTGGTATTGATTGCTGCTTTGTCACACCGGCACGCACTCCTCACTGCTGTCAGCAACACAATCCAACAAAGAGCAGGCACAGTCTGTAGTCAAACACGCTGCAGCTTCTTACTACCACTCAGCTCCAGCCATTTGCTTTAAGTGGCTGTGTCTTTATTGACCCTGCGCCTCAGAATTTATCATCCCTGTTAGCGGTGTTGTAACTCCACCATAGAGAGGTACACGTTGTGACAGTGAACAGTGAATCCACACATAATATTCTCTGTCCTCCCACTACATAATGTCTGAAATATAGTTTAAACTCTCGGCGTTGCTCGGCTCTGACGTCTGGCTGGTTTTGAAGAATAAAAGCCAAATCTTATCTGAGCCGAACTCGCTCGCCCCGTAGTTTTTCTGCCGTGCATTGACAGCGCAATTCATCAGTGGATACAGGAAGTAATTATCTCATCTTTAACTTGTCTGATTGTTCTCGGCAGACAGTGAAAGTCAGCGTTTTCCTTTCTTCTGCTCCTGCTGTAGCACACAGCTGCAGTGTTTGATGATATGTGAATTCTCCTCCACTGATCACCTCCTCTTGATGCTCACATCATTATCAGTAAACTCTAGCAACGGGCCAGACAAGATGGACAATAATCCTACGTAGGTTAGCAGCTCTTTCTGAAATCTTGGAACTGCAGAAATTGTTTAATGTTGTTTATTTGAGTCCCTGCAATCACACTTTTCCCACACTCACGTATTGAAATGACTTTATCAGGACTGAGCCTCTTCAAACTGTCTGCATCAGTTCTTAAATGTGACGGTTTGCTACTTTTCTTTGTCATTTATGACAGTAGATAAAGTCTTTGGGTTTTGGACTGTTTGGTTGGACAAAAGAAGGGATTTGAAGACGTCACTTTGGACTCTGGGAAATTGTGATGAGCATTTATCGCAGTTTTTGACATTTTCTACTAAATGATTAATCGTAAAAAAGTTAACAGATTCATCAGTTTGTTTGTAATGACCTTAATTTATTGAGTCAGGATTGATGGTCGACCATCATAGTACCTGGTTTTTCCTCACCTTAGTGCTTGCTCACGGTGGGAATTGTTTGGTGTCTGTAAATAATATAATAAAAAGCACCTCTTGGTATGAAAAGTGCCCTGATATAATTTCTGTAATGATTTAGCGCTATATAAATAAAATTGACTTTCTATTTTTTTAATATGTTGACAAAGTAATGCTAGACGTATCTCTGAGGTTACCAAAACTATCAGAATAACTTACTCCACCAAAACTAATTAATGATTTAGCTCTTGGACTTCAGGCTGCTTGCTTTTTCCAATTACAGCTGGCTAACAGCCCAGTGGCACCACTCATCCTCTCCTCTGATCTCCACTGTGTGTGTGTGAGCGTGTGTGTGTGTGTGTGTGTGTGTGTGTGTGTGTGTGTGTGTGTGTGTGTGTGTGAGCGTGTGTGTTTCCACTCTGAAGTGTGATTTCGAGTGACGTTCCCTCGCTGCAGCCAAGTCTCCCCAGCCAAGGTGCCATATTATTAAACTATTGGCTGAAATTCCATTAGTGGAAGAATAACATAATTGAATTTTGGTATTTGTCACTCACTGTTACATTGTGCATTTATTATTAATGTGGGAGTGAATCAATGCCTCAGAGACCAAGCTGTTTGTGCAAACAGGGAGGTGTAGCGTGACACTGTGAGAAAATATCTATATCTTTTCCATGTAACAGCAGCAGGTTTACACTGTGTTTATTGTTTTAGCTACATTTTTAGCAGTAGGGCTGGGCAATATAATGATATTATATTGTATTGTGATATGACACTAGATATCGTGATAGATTTTGGATATCCTTATATCGTGATATGTCAGAAGTGTTGTGTTTTCCTGGTTTTAAAGGCTGCATTACTGTTGTGTTGTACAGTGATGTCATTTTGAGAATTTACCAGACCGTTCCAGCTGATCTATTATTTGACAAAGTGCAATATCTAGATCACAGAAGCCTGCAGTTTTTTCAAAAAGTTAAAATGTGACAAGACAGCATCATAATGAAGTACTGTTGTGCTGCAGAGATGCTCTGTAAATCTAGTTCTCCAGATGGAAGAAAACATGTTTGTTTGCTCTAAACTCCAACAAATGTCACATCATCATGATTTTAATATCATGTAAAAAAAAATCAGCTAAAATGAACATTGTGATGCAGAAATGATCATTCCCACCGATTATATCGCACATCGCAATTGCAATTTCAGTCAAAATAATCCCAATATGACTTTTTTTTTTACCATATCATGCAGCCCCTGAATTGCACAAATTTATACAGACTCAAGCACCACCATGACATTTTACATTTTAACTGAAATGTCTTGATAACGACTAAATGGGATGCCATTATAGTTCAGACAGACATTAAAGTCTCCCTCAGAATAAACTATAATTAGTTTGGTGATCCCTTAACTTTTCATCTAGCGCCATCACCTGGCCAAAATTTTAATTTATCCAATACTTTGATTCATGACCTACATAACCAGTGACATTCCCATCAGCCTCATTTGTTCTTTGTGTTTTATTCTAATTCTTGAGATCATGGGATAGGAAGTTGACAGGGGGGTGGAGCTGCTGTCCTGTCCTGCACAACACTGAAGCCTAATATTTTTTTTGCATATTTGTCTTTATGCTAAAGGAGCTTTCATGATTGCAGTGATTCACTATATTTGAAAATCCTTGAAAAACATGTTTTATTGACTGCTCTGTTTTATACCAAATGCAGACTCCTCACGCCATTTTTAACCAGCGGTTTAGAGGAGCCGCAAGTCATCAACGACTAACTGCTCAGCCAAAAACAAGGCTGTCCTGGTTTCAGGCCACAGTTTGGCTGAAAAACATGATCTTAAACCAGAGCATTCTCAGATTAATTTTTTAACTGATACGTTATGATCCACTAAAGTTTGGCCCGATACGAGATGAATAAATCTTGTTTTTTCAGCTTGTCCCATTTATTGTTTGCTTTATAAATTTATACAGTTTGGCAAACCCAAGACAATACCATTACATGATTCATCTTAAAGAAACTCAGACTATACTACACACAAAAAACTTTATTTAAACCCTACAAATCTCAGATGGCAGCTGTGGTGGCATTGCAGTTAGGTGTTTCACCATCTGTTTGCAATCAGTTAGCATTAGCACTGTGCTAACAAGCTAAACTAAGATGTGAACATGGTACACATGCAAAACATCAGCTTGTTATCAATGTCATAAAGACCATGTTAGCACTCACACTTAGTTTTGTTAGATCTCTCAACCTGCAGGGTGTATTTGATGTTGAATCACACTTTTTTTTTACTCACTCAGACATGTAGTCGATCTGATCTGAACGGAGCCTCCTGATGCTTTCTGCATACTTTATCGTTATGTTTTATTAATATGTGAGTTGCTGTCTAGGAGAGCATGCTGTTTATGCAAAAGGGGGAGGTGCACAAAACATGGCAGAGACACTGTAAGAAAATCATGTCTTTTTTACATGTAAGAAACAGAGCTGCAGTGATTAATTGATTATTAATTGATAATCAAATTAATTCCCAACTATTTTGAAAGTCAATTTATCGGTTTAAGCATTTGTTTTAAGAAAAAAAAAGTCAAAATTCTCTGATTGTAGCTTCTTAATGTGAATATTTTCTGGTTTCTTTACTCCAATGACAGAAAACTGAATATCTGCACACTGGGCAACACTGATCAACGTTTTCTGACATTTATAGACCAAACCATAATTAATCGGTTAATTGAGAAAATAATCACAGATTAATCAACTATGAAAGTAATCGTTAGTTGCAGCCAGAAGAGGAAGATTTATGTAGATAAAGACTGTGGACATAAATACTCTGATGAAGACTGCCATTATGTCCTCCCAGGTCATCTTGAAAGACGTGGACTCGTTGCTGTACGTAGACACCGACGTGCTGTTCCTGCGGCCCATGGACGATATCTGGAGTTTCCTCAAGTCCTTCAACAGCACCCAGCTGGCAGCAATGGCCCCGGAGCACGAGGTCCCGAAGATCGGCTGGTACAGCCGCTTCGCTCGCCACCCTTTCTACGGAGTCACAGGTGTCAACTCCGGTGTCATGCTGATGAATCTCACGAGGATCCGCAGCGCGGTGTTCAAAGTAAGGTCAAAACATAACCGCATTTCCTCACACTCTCTTCCGTGGAAAGCTACAGCGAGCTGTGATTTCCATTTTGCATTCTGAAGGGTTTTTTCTATGAGCTCGAGTCACAGGGCTGAGTGCTCTGAGTGGGCCGTGATTGAAGCTTTCTGATTACCATGCTAGCATCACAGACTTCTGCCCCCAGAACTCAATTTAGCAGCTCTCCAGCTCTTAACACTGCCAGCGGATTGCAAATGGGAGTGGGAATGTAAATGCGCTCCTCATTTGATGATGTGTGTTTGGAAAAAAGAGGCTGCTCTTGAGCTGTTTTTGCAAGTGAACACTGTTGTTTGTATTTCAGAACAGTATGATTCCCAGCGGTCTGTCATGGGAGGATCTGCTGCATCCACTCTATCAGAAGTACAAGAACCACATCACCTGGGGAGACCAGGACCTCCTCAACATCATCTTCCACTACAACCCAGGTAGAGTCCTTTTTAACAGTGTGCATCTACAGTGAGCATAACATATTATTATCACACTGAAAACACATTATTTATCCTCAGAAAAAACACTGCTGGAGTTTCACAGGAAAACAGCTTTGCATAATCTCCCAAACAATTGAAGTGAACGGTGATCAATTTTCAAACAAAAGAACAACTGAAAACAAAACAAATGCCTCGAAGTAAGTCTCCTAAAGCCCCAACAAGCCAAGCTGACATGAAAGACGTCATTTACACCATGTTTTTAGCCTAAATCTGCACTGTAGATCGTTAGCTTGGGGTCACGTTCACGTGTGCATGCACACCGTCTGAACTGGGTGTGTGTGTTGTGACATGCATGTGCAAGTGAACAGTATGTTGGTGCTTTAGGAGACCAGACAAGCACCATGGAGGCATTTTATGCGTTTTTCGGTTGTTTTTTCCATTTGAAAACTAATCATCAGTTTTCATTTTTGGGTGAACTGTCCCTTTAAAATGCCCTATTGAAAGTTGAAGAAAGGCATAACCACAATATCAAATTGTGTATATAAATCCAGTTTGAATTACAAGTCTACACACAATCAACACAGCAGTTTCACACCATCATGTTTAACAGTATTTTTATCTGGGTTTTTCAGTATTAACAAACTTTACTTATTAATAAAACGGTCTGTTTTGGCTGCAGATACCATCAAATGAATCAGGCCAAGTCGCAGTTTTTCCTCATTTGCTAGAACACACTGGTCCTTTCAGAAGTTGCATTTTCAAAACTGCAAAATGTTCTTAACACAAAACGTTAAACACGTGTATCAAAAGCAAGTACTTCCATCAAACAACATAACCTGTGGTCAAATTAGTATAGTCTTCCAATCAATCACTACACAGTGCACAACAAAATACAGCTATCATTATGAACAGGGTCAACTTTGATTTGTGCTGTTTATTGATACTCCACAGTCCGTGCCAAAAAGGGAATCAAGCATATCACAGCATGTTATTGTGTTTCTCTGAATATTGTTTTACTGGAAATATTTAACAAACCTTGATGCACCTTCACTTTTTACATTTGTTTTGTTGCCTTTATATTAAATAATGTACAAAATGGGACATTTTCTGAGGCAGTTTTCTTCATTCATTTTATATTTGTATGCAGGACTGTCGTTGATGTGTGAGACCTACTGTAAGCACCTACACTAGAAAAATTCAGGAATTCATTCTGCTACTGCTTCTGAGCTACATTCTTTCTTCAACAAACAACCAATAAAGAATTTCACCCAAACTCAGAAGTACCCAGAAACAAACAAACGAACAAACAAACAAATACTTTATTATTCAGCATCAGATTTCTCCACCTCAGTTTCATTAAACGTCTTTGCAATCAAGCAAAAAAATGTAATTGTGGCAGTGATAACTGAAAGCAAGAGGCAGACATACTGAAGGAAAATACAGATTATTAACAACAAATTGTTCTGATTCTGATTTTTGAGAGGCTGTAACACTCACAAATTATTCTGTTGCACGTACACCATGTAAATGCGCCATATGTAAGTTCTGCCACTCCCACGTCAAAACAATAATAAAATATGTAGTTTGGTGACATTGTGAAGTCAGCGGGATCGTGGGAGTTGTGGTCTTTACTGCTAAACAACCACCATTGCAGATGAAAATCTATCCGATGTGACTCAGGCAGAAATCACGTTGATGGAGAAGGTAATGCTAACTTCCTTCCCCTCTCTGACGTTTAAAGGTATCCCATATTTTCCCAGCAAACAAGCAGCTAGTAGGAAGCACACTGTTACCTTGAATAAATTGCAGATTCCTTTGAGTATATCTATCATTTTTAGACATTTTAATGGAGAAACGTTATATAGATTTATAGCTTTAAATAAGTCATTTGCTGTATATGATCTTTCTACACTATACAGATGTTCAAATGAAATGTGCCTGTTTAAGGATGTACGAAGCTGCACTGATTGCAGTTGCACCACCCGCACTTCTCAGTCTTTATTGACCATTACCAACATCTTGTTTTAAAAACTCCATGAAGCTCACCCAGATGTTTTCACAAACTCCCAGCTTTCCTTTAATAATGTGTGTTAGTTTTTCCATAGCAGCACATGATGATAGATTCTTCACATATGATTTATGTTTGTTTTGTTCCCATCCTTCCTCCCATAGCTAATGCTGATTTCACACTATCAACATGTCCACATAAACTGAGTCTTACTGCACTGTAAATAAACCAGTCTACATTATGAGTCTCCGTCAGTAAACAGATGAGGCTGTGGCTGTAGGCAACAGCAGACTGGGTTCCAGCTGCAGCGGCCAGATGTGGGCATTAAGTGCTCAGAGCCATCGGCGGGGCTGGCATCGACCGGTGTTTGCTTGAAAACGCGGCCAGTCGAGTGTTTGTTTTACATGGTGCGGCTTTGAGCTCTCTGCTATCTCCAGAGAAATGCTCTATTTAATCCACCAGCATTGTTCTGACCTCTGCCTGCTTGTTCTGCAGTCAGGAAACACTTCTGAAGACTGTGACGTCTCTTCAGATCAGGACATCATGGAGTTTAAAGGGAATCTCACATTTTGAGTCATGTGGTTTTTAAATAAACATGGAAAAATGTTTGGGACCCATACTGATATGAGGGAGAAAAAAAATCAAATTGATATCTCAGCTGATATTCTTTATTCAGAATACAATATACCCTATATAGAATATATACATGAACACAATGCAATGATCCCTCATAATGGAGGGATGACAATTTACTGTTCAACAATAAACTTTACTGTCCAAAATGACATCAGGGCACTGAAACATTAAAATTTTACTGTTATTTTTTTATAATTATAAATATATAATAAATACAAAAATACAAATAGAACAAAATATATACAATATATATTATAAACACATTCTGCATCATGTTATGCAAAAATCATATTGGCATATATCAGACAACATACATGCAGATACCAGTATAGGTCGATATACCTGTAAATGGGCCAATATCGGTTCAATAATATTGGTCAGCTGATGTATCGGTCAGGTTCCATTTTTTTTACTTTACTAGCCTGGTACGGTACAAAGACCAAACCTTATCAGATGTACTGTAAAGTATAGTACTCACTGTATAATATATATCACTCTATGCACCAATTTGCTCCCTCAACTTGAAAGTTTATTGGAAACAGTTGGTGCACAAAACCTTTAATGTGCACTGTAAATGTTTGTGATCTGGTTCAACGTAAAAATTTAAGTTAACTAGACTTGAATAATTAGTTTAAATTCTTATTTGAGTCTTGTAAAGCCAAAGAATAAAGTTAAATGAACCTGAGGAAACAGAATCAATATCGATACTCAATGCCTTTACCTAAAGATATTGATTAAAATAATCCAGTACCATTTTTTTTTATTCTTTGCTTTTTCATTGTGGTTTGGTACGTGACCAAGGTATGTAACCTTGGTATGTAACCAAGGTGAATAGCAATGAATGGAATAAATAAAATGGACAGACAATTAAAATATAATTACAGAGAAAACAAAAAACAAAACAAAAACACTCGTACACAAACCCTAAACAAGGTTGCCAATATCAGTCATTCCCAAACAGTGTGTTGTGACCTACAGGTGGGTCACAGGAAATTTTATTTAGGTCACCAAATAAATAAAAAAAAATGGAAGAAATTCTACAAATTTAAGATTTATATCTTCATTGTGTCTTTTGTAAAGCATATAAAATGTCCATATTGTTTCACTGATGAGAAGAAAGAGGAGCCTGTTCGTTCCTCCTAAATGCACCTTGGTCTCATTTATGAAGTAGGCTCAAATTTCCTACACTGTTAGAACGAAAAAGTTGAGTAAACCTAAAATTTCTATAGATTTTTGAGTTTTGAGCCCAACTCAGTTTTACCAACTAATAATGTTTCAGAGAGATAATTTACTTTCCTTCTTAAGATTAGCTTGAATTGTAATACAATTTATTTTGAAATGGCGTTTCTTAACAAATAAAGTAACTCATCCCAACTAAATATCATAACTCAGAGAAACTTTTATAAGTTTATTTCAAAATGAAAGAATCTGAGTTGGGCTCAAATAAAAAAAAAACTGTTGAGACAACTCAAAATTTCAAAGATTTGTTTTTATTTCCTCTTGTCAAGAAAACAACGAGATAGCCTGTTAACTCAGCCTAAATAAATTTATTTAAAGTGTATGCATCCATCAAAATAATATAAGGTGATGTGGAAATGGCAGTACAAACTGTCAGGAATGTTCATTTATACACAATTTAACTCTTCAGGATTTTTTGAGAAGGTTTATTGTGAATTGGGTCATGATGGTTTGTTATTTTTAAAAAGTGGGTCACCAGGAAAAAAGTTTGGGAAACACTTTCCAATATTATGTTCGTATATAATAAAAGGTGGCTAAATATTTAAATTAAAGTGTTTTCATGTCATTGTAACAGTCCAAGATTTTGTGTCATGGATGAACACATTATATACACATTTTGAAAACATCACACTGGTTGTTCAAATGAACAAATATATCAACATCTGTGCTCTTGTGTGTATTTGATGTTCATACATGCAGCATGCACACATTCTCACCCTGCAGCTGTAGTGTAAGAACCATCAGCCAGTGAGCCGCTGGTTTTTGCACATTTGTACCTCGCAGTGTGAACAATGTAGTGTGTGTGTGGGTTTTTTTTTAGAGGTTTTTGTCTTAGTTTAGGTGCAAACACATAAACAGATGGGAGGAGAGAAACAATCAAACTGGCAGACTGCATAGAAAACTGATGATATTTTCAAACAGTCCATCTTCCGTCTTATTCTTCTTTTTCTTTCTATTGTTTGTGTTGTTGATGCACGCCGTGGAGCAGAAATGGGCTGTGTAGAAAAACTAACCACAGTCACAACTGCAAGTCACATGGCATCCAGAAAGATGTTTTTTCCAGACACATTCCTCGCTATGATAAAGAAACGAGACTTTATCACATTTTGAACCATTTGCTGCAGTAAAGTGTCTGAAGCCAGAAGAAGACTGAAGCACATCAAGCTCTAAATGCAGAGACCCGACGCTTGGAGAACTTTCATTAGAGTGAACGGGGCTCCAGCCTGGAACAATATGTCCTTACTGATGCATCCATATCCTCCCACTGCTGGCTGTTTGCTGCACACATTTTCCACTTAGGCTGCATGTTCAGTTGCTCCAGTCACACAAACAACCTGCCAGTGTCCCGTCCAGGGGGGACGGTGGTCACGTTGGATATTTCATTACTCCAGCTAAAGTGAAATGGAGGAAAAGGGATCATTTATAGTCTAAATATTGATATTTCTTTTATGTAAAGTACTGTTTCTCTTGCTCTTGCTGTCTCTTTCTCTTTACTGCGATTCTGTATCAGATGTTTTTGTGTCAGTTGATGACTTGAGCATTGTTCTCTGTCTCTGGAGTGAACAATGTTCATGCTGATATTGATTATTTGCGAAATCACTGTTCATGCTGATCATGTATGCTTTTTGTAGCACATTCATGCCCAACACTGAATGTATTTTCTATACTGTGATACTCAAGTTCTCTTTCCAGATGTTTTTAGGTGTCCTGGAGAATCCAACAACAATCTACCAATGACAAGTCACTGTCCTCACTGTGTCCTACCATTGTGTTTACATGAGATGTGTTTGGTATAATATATATTAATAATGTGTTCTTGTTTTTTTCCCAGAGTGTCTCTTCATCTTCCCCTGCCAGTGGAACTACAGGCCGGACCACTGTATGTACGGGAGTAACTGTAAAGGGGCTGAAGAGGAGGGCGTGTCCATTCTCCACGGCAACCGTGGAGTGTATCATGACGACAAGCAGCCGGCGTTCAAAGTAGTCTACGATGCAATACGTGAAGTGAGTAATCCTGCGGGATAATCAAGCTTTATTGACACAATATGGTATTTTAAAACATGTTAATCCCTGAGCCCAGTTAATTTTCCACAAGGCATTAACACCTAATTAGTTCAGATAGGAAAGAGCAGAAGAAATTTCACGCATGTGTATTCATGACACTATTTTATTGATCAAAGTGATGACATGAACATGAACAAACAGAATAAGTGAGATAAGATATTTATCTCAAGACAATAGAGCATTTCACAGCAGGCATTTTGATGTGTTAAAGCAGAAAAATACACAGCTGTAACTAATCACATTAATAATGGCTGCATTCCATTTATGTGTGTGTCATTTTCAAGGCCCACATATTGTCCATCGTTAATGTTATTAGTTACACCTGTGCTTTTCCTGCTATGGCACAACAACATATGTGCTGTAAACAAGTTTGAATGAGTAATATAATGTATTAAAGTATATGATACTTTATTATTCCAGTATTCAATAATATAAATGGCTTTAGAGGCCATGTCATTAATTAGTATTATTCGGCTACAATGGCTGCAGATAAACAGAGTCTACAAACAAGGCGCCACCTAGTTTACTTGCTCAGTTTTGTTGGATGTCTATGGGATAGATGGGAAGATAGCCCTGTGGTTCCCAAATGAAATAAAGTTTGTGCCCCCCCACCCCACAATTATTAGCACCCTTTAGCAATAATTTGCTAAGTAACTGATAAAAAAAAAGGATTCAAGTTGAGTTTTAATGAAATAAAGGCCAGTATGATAGCATCAGAAAATTACTGTTTGTTTTTTTTTTCTTTTTCCTTAACATAAATTCATAAATATACAAATATTTAACTTTGTTTCACTTTGTATTTTTTTCCTGGTCATCTGCGCCCCGGAGAGCCACTATAGAGTGAAATAAAGTAGAATGAAAATGATTTATCTGGGGAAAATAAACAAGAGTTTGCTGATGCTATCATGCTGACCTTTATTTCATTAAAATTCAACTTGAATCCTTTTTCATTAGTTACTTTACTTAATGATTGCTAATAATTGTGGGTGTTTTTGTGCTTATGAAGAGGGCCATGCCAGAAAAACTTCTCTCTAGAGAGGCCTGCTTCCCACTTTGGAAGTCTCTGATCTAGATAGTTTTGGTGTGAGTTGCTGAGTTTTGGAGATGCAGTGTAATAGAACTAGATGGCACTAAGCTTGTGGTGCTTAAAGCCTCAAAATATGCATTTGAAAAAGCCAGCAGCAATGTCTCTTTCTAGAAATTATGACCAGGTTACTTAAGATAATGCACAAACATTGCTGAGATCTACTGAATTATACTCAGTAACTGTATCATTGTGCATATTTTGGCGGTTTGAGCAGCATATTTTAGAGAAGGCAGCTGTATCTATGACCAGTATCTCCAAACTCTGCAACTCACGCCTGAATGATTCAGATGGATAAAATTGCACTACAGGTAGGAGGAAATATATTGTTTTTTTGTTTTGTTTTTTTCAGGTGAACTGTCCCTTTAAGAGCTATCTGGCTTATCTTCTTTCATATCCCCCTAAAATTATTCAAACCATATATGGGCAATGTGAATGTACATAGAAATTTCTCAATAGCCATCAATCATTTCATCTGACTCTAGTTGATGCTAAGATACATATTTTCCAAAAAGTTGGACTGCTCCTTTAATGACTCCAGCTCAGCAAAACAGCAGCTTTGAGTATTTTCTCTGTGGTACAAATTCTCTCTTGCTTGCATTAAACAATCTGGGTCAGTTTTTAAATTTAGAATTTGTTTTCTCCGGCAGCGGAGTCAGTCCCCCCTCTGCTCTGCTGAGATAAGCCTCTTAAAGACGAGCCGGGTCGTAATTTATGATTAATACAGAACGTCACCGCCACCACCTCACCCCACCCCTGTCGACGCAATTTGTAAATACCATTTAGCCTGTGATATGTTCCATTAAAAAAACCATCACGCTGAAATAGCTGTGGGATCACAACTGACACGGGATGATGTCTCTGTTTCCTGCAGTTTCCCTTCGAGGACAACATGTTCCAGTCGCTCTTCTACCCCATCCAGACCAAGTTCCTGGACACGGTCAACACGCTGTGCGGGCGCATCCCTCAAGTCTTCCTCAAGCAGATAGAAAAGACCATGAGGAAGATGTTTGAGGACAAAGTGGTCCGACACGTCAAACCGCACAAAAACTGATGGAGGAATGGACTCCCTGTTTTATCTGACAACACAGAGGACCGTCTCGCTGTGGATTATGTGTCAAACCAGCATCTCCTAGATTGAACTGGCGGCTTCAACACTTCCTGGAGTGGTCTCATGAACATTATGATCCTCCAGTGATGGGATGGGTAATAGGCCTACGTATACAGAGAAGCATACAGTGCTGGTCAGTGGTGCCGTAGAATAGGTTTGCCTTATTGCCATCTAAAACCTTTCACATCCCAGTCGTGTGCAGCAGGGAAATGTTGGAAGTGGAAAAAAAAGACTGCATGAATTGTTTATTTGCCAAGAATTATGAAAGTATCAGCTCTTCATCTCAAGGGTAGGCTAAAAGCAAAACTGAAGGCATATTTGTGTCAATGGAGAGTTTAAAGGAATATTTTATTTTATTTTATTTTTGTGGGGTTCTATGAGGTATTTATCAATAATCAGTTTATTAGCTACAGTAGATGCTGGTCGGCACACTCAGTTTAGAGAAGCAGAGAGGAAGCTAAGAATGCACTGCTGTGGACGGGGTTAGGGATGTTCATTTTTTAGACTAGCCTAAAGGTAAGAAAATACTCAGAAAATCGTCAAAACTTAACACAATCTATTGATATGTATAAGAAGCCCTTTGAAGCTGTTAATCACATTCGTGAATAACCAAACTATTTTAAATGCCACTGTGTGAAATACACTTTACACATTATCCTACAAAACGTGACAACAACTCCCGAAATGTGGTATCTTCTCAGGCATTCTTTTCATTTTCTAGATCAAAATACTGCAGAACTGTGCTGGTTTTATAAGATGTCATGTCCTTCACTTACATTACAATTACAACAATTTCAACAACATCAGGACCATGCAGGCATAAGCTCAGGAATAAAGGGTTACCGTCTGCTGGGGCTGCAGCCCCTGCTAGTGGTGGGTGGCAGCATAACATCTCATCTTAACTAGTGAGTGTAGCAATCTTTAATTGGTTAGTCAAGTAATCTCACACAACTCTAGATGGGTTCAGCAACAAAATGTATTTTGACCACTTAAAAAAGGTCCACACCAAAAAAAAAAGCCCCATCAATATCACTTTAAGTGTATGTTATATTTAGAATATTTTCACAGCCTTATCTTGCCATCAGACAGCCTTTTCTTGTAGGAAAGCACTGTTTTATAAGCTAAATATCGCTCTCTAAAAACCAACCAAACTCCATAGGCGAAAATGGTGTTTTTATCTTGGGGAGATGCTTGACTACCACTGCCTCAATCTTTTAGTTTGTTTATGTCATTGTGCTACTTTAGTGAATGCGAACCGTCCCTCTAAAACACTGATGTCACACTATAACTCAAACTAACTAGCAGATTGAGGCAGTAGTACTCCAGCAACTCCCACATCCTGAGGGGTAAAATCACTGATTTCACCCATAGAGTTTGGTTGGTTTGGAGAGAGCTTATCTAACAGCGCTTTCCTGTCAGGAAGGCTGTCTGACAGCAAAGTCAAGCAGTGAAAATATTGAAAATATAGCGTACATTTAAAGCAATGTTGAATTTGTAAGTGGCTAAAAGACCTTTTGTTACAGGAGTACATTACTTAGTTCGCTGCTGGTGCTCCTCTCTGCTTCTCGTAACTGGAGGCGTGCAGACAAGCTTCTGCTGTAGCTGATATACTATCGATAAATACCTCACCCAACCCCACTTCAATAAATCTGAACTATCCCTCTAACAAAAGTATCTACCTTTTTTTATTTTTCCTCATGAACATGCTCAACTTTGGACTTTGGAAAGCTTTACTACTTGAAGTAGTAGATCCATAAACCCCTCCACTAAAATCATGTGAATGTTTTACCAGCAAATAACTTGAAATGTGAGCCTGAATGAATGAGAAGAGTCTGTTCTGTTCTGCAGTTGCCAAATGCCACTGTCAGTATTAAATACAGCACAAACAGAGGTAATATGGACTTTAATGTTACATACCGAATGTTAAAATGCACTTTCAGAATGATATTAGGACTGGATGGTTGTTAGTACACAACATGTCCACTTTAGATGCTACACTGTCCAAGAGGATCCAAACCAAAAGTGCTAGCATTTAAAGATAGCGACAGCTGATTATGTGCCATATAAATATTCATGTCTGCCATGTTTACTATTACGAGAAAATGAGTGGCATAGACGTGTGTGTGTCTGAGACGGTATCTTAGTTTGTAATATGATGTATGGTCTGTTGTGAACACATGGGTAACATGTTTTAGCAGCATTACTTTCAATGTGGTGTCATGTTCTAAATATATCATTCAAACTGGAAACTGAAAATGGCTCTACAGTCAACATGTGTTTCTAAATAAATCAATGCAATGTACTGTGTCTCATTTAATAACACAAATGGAGTGTGTATTAATTATGCAGCGAGGTGAGACATGCTTTAGGTACAAGTTGTGATGCCTGACCAATCTGCTGCATCGCATCACCAAAGTTTTGCCTTGACAAAAGCATCTGCATTTAAATTTATTTTTTCAATACTTATTGTGTTAGCACAATACGTATAGAAAAATAACATTTTATAAACCTTATTAATTTGAGGTTTAACTTTAAATTGTGTTGCACCAAACTTTAGAACTTCCTAAAAGTAAGAAAGATTACATTTAAATCTCTTATTAAACCTCCATTTAGTTTTACTCTGAACCTAGATTAAATTAAATTGTGTTATACTAAAACCTTTAATTCTGATTTAAAATGTGATCCAGTATTAACTTACAACTGAGGAGGTTAAGCTTGTCTAACTAACTTTCAGCTAGCTACCAAACAATGTAACGTAAACTTTTTAGCTAGCTAAGAAACAGAGTAATGCTTTGTTAACTTTTTAGATAGCTAGCAAGCAATGTAACATTTTAACTTTTTACGTAGCTTAACTTGTTAGCTCTCTAGCCAATGATGGAATGCTATATTAACTTTTTAGCCAGTAATGTAATTTTTTTAAATTAACATTTTAGCTATCTAGCCAACAATGTCATGTTTTATTAACTTTTATCGAGCTAAGAAACAACATAATGTTTTATTAACTTTTTAGCGAGCTAGCAAGCAATGTAACATTTTGTTTTTGTTGTTCAGAAATAGAGAAGAGCTGAAAGTTACTGGTTTTTCCCACTCTGTCATAGAGTTTGAGATCTGTGCCTGAACCCAATGGGACCTGACGGGTTTGGGTTGTGTTGGGCCAAATTTCTCACATACTTCATGGTCTTACGTTGGGTTTGGGCTCTATTATTATCAGTAGTAGTAGTATTTTTTCCCCATTTTCTCTCCAGTTTTGTCACTGTTAATTGAAATTCTACTACTGTTTGCTACATAGAGGGAAGCTTGTTAGGAAAAATGTCGGGTTGTAATGGGGTTCAGGTTGAAATATGCTAATGAGGGACGAGTTCAGGTGGGGTTCGGACAGAATTCTGACGGGCTTGGGCCTTTTTTGGGCTCAACTTTTCAGGCCCGATTAAAGTTCTACTCTTTCATACTTTCTAGTTCCCACAAATTCATGAATTTATTTCGTTTTGGGCTTTTGCCTTTATTGAAAGGGATAGCTGAAGAGCAGACAAGAAAGGTGGTAGAGAGAGAGGAAGATATGCAGTTAAGGACCACAGCCACAGTCGAACTGGGAGCCGCTGTAGAGGAACGACAGCCTCAGCACATGGGTCGCATGTTCCACCAAACTATTTAATTTCAGTTTATCCTGCATAAATAAATTTGAACTTACTAAACAGAGATTAGTTTTGCTAAACTCTGATTAGAACCAATCGTCTTTGCTGGGGCATCCCAGTCTCTGTATTTCACCAATGACTGATAGCATTTTTTTTTTTTCACTGGTTGGGAGCCCCCCCAATTCTGTCCCATCAGGATTTCAAACAAATTTAGTCCTTTAAACCCAGTTTCAGTTCTTGAATCCATGTCAGGAGCCATGGGAACAGCGGATTGGCAAAAACCAATATAACAGAGTTTACTGAGAATACAGGGCAATATTGTCACTCTGCTGTTTGCTGCTTTGTAACAACAAACATTTGTTCAGTTGTGGTCATATTCAGTATGTTATAACTTGTTTTTTATTAAAAACACAACAACATAGAATAACATAATGCAAAATTGATGATTTTCCAAACCAGCTGACATTCAGACAGATCAGGGGTGGATAACAACATTTCATGAACCGTGACTGTACAGAAATGTCACATAAGGCCTTATTATGAGGCGCTTTAGACGGAGCTTTTAATCCTGTTGTTTTGCTTTTTGGATTTTTCCCCACAGGGCTGATACTGCATGGAGTACACAGCCCCTCTAAAGGTAGAGCTTCTCATTTTTTTCTCAGCTCCTTACAAGGTAGAAAATATACCAGGGACTCCCTCATGTATGTTCCTTTGAAAAAATTCCACACTTCTACTTAGTTACAGGAAATTGTAACAGAAGAGAAATGTAATATGAGATATTAGACACGTATTAATTATATATACAGTATATAGAGCGTGAGACAGTTATATTAATTGATAATTAACTGCACTATGCAGCCTTTTGTAAAATAAGTAAATATATTTATATTATGGTAATTTAAATTAATTAATCTGAAAACATTTACTGCTGGCTGAATGAGTCTTGTATTATCTTCAAAGTGAGTATTTTGGGTATTCCTGCAGTTTTTCAGTAGTACTTCTGGGCTTTGTTATTGACATGAATGACTAAGCCCTTCGACTTTGTGGCAAAAAATGCAAAGTTAATAATAGCAACTTCATGCAAAGGCTCTGGCACAGAAGACCGTAAGCCCATGGGGCCCTGGGCCTGGATTTAACAGGCCCATTCAATAATCCACCAATGCCTGTAATGGATGAGATAAGATTTCCTTTTTAATAATATTTTTGGGGCTTTTTTAATTGCCCTTTTTTGATAGTATAGAAGCTGAAGAAAGACAAAGTTGGAACTGAACCTGGGCCACAGTGACTAAAGAACTCAGCCTTTTTACACGGGGTGTGCACTCTGTCAAATGAGCTACCAAGTCGCCCCTGAAATAAAATTTCTGATTTTCTTAAATTGTTCCACAATAACACAAACCCCAATCATTTGTGTGATTTCTGTGTATATGAGTATGTGTTGTAGGGCTGAGCAATTCAACAAAATTTTATCAAAATTGCAATATGGTCCACTGCCGTTTTCAAACCGCAGGAGGTGCAGTATTTGTTAAAGGCAAAATGTGTGTCAAAATACCATTTTAAATTAAACATTTTTGTATGGAACAGATCCCTGCAAAATATCACACCATAACTATTTTAATATGTTTTCCAATGAAAAGGAGCATTATAATGAAAAAAAACAAAACAAATTCCTATAATATTGCAAATTATACTGCCATATTTCAACACCAGTCGAAGTAATTCCAACTCAAATACTCAGATTGTGATACATAAAAAAGAACTTGATTGGTAACATCTATAAGAAATATAAAAAGTCCATAATAAATTGATAAAATAATAAATAAAATAAGGACAAAATGGCAAAAAAAAGAGGTAAAAACACTGGCAGATTAAATACATAAATATACATACATAGGCAATAAATATAGCAGTAATACATTATAGCAGCAGTCTCAGACTGAAAAGATGGGGAATATGGACAGTGACAGTAGTATTATGTAAATATAGTGTTCATCATACCTTTTAAGTAAACTATATCTATATTGTTTTATTTAATGTAGTTATTATTATGTTTAATTGTATAGGCTCTATTGCTCTTCTTCCCAGTGCAGTGCCTAGTCTGTTGCTGAGCAGGCAGTGACCTCACGGCGCCATATTGAAATGTTCCCTCCTCTCCGCCTGCCCGTGAGATCGTAGCTTAGCAGCAGCAGCAGCTAGCCGCCAGTCTGCTTTTTTACATCCACAAGGCTGACCGAGGGCAACGACGTGATGGAAATTGACTCGCTTCAAGAGGCGCTCAGAGGTCATTTCAGTTTATTTCGATAGTTTTTGTGTTCATTAAGACCACGTGTTATACGTGTGCTCCCGTAATTGTTGTATTGTAAAAAATAAACGGAATGCAGCTCCTGAGCTAATGTCGCTAGCTAGCTGCTACTCAGGAATAGCTAACGCTAACATTACCAGCGGTTTCACGGAAATGGTTAGCTGTCTGTTCAATTTATTAGCCAGGCGATAAAGCTAACCATTATATGATGCTTTTCTATTTTCCGAATTTATATACATTTCCTTCAGTGTTGACAACTCGCTGACAGATGTTTTTGGCTGAGATTATGAATAATTAGCCAGTGTCACCGGTAGACTACCGTTTGCCGGCTACGCTGTTGCGGCTAACTTAACATGCTAGCCCGTGCGCTAAACTTAAGCTAGTTATAGCTAGCAAGCGACCTAGCTAGATGGGTAGCATCCACTAGCCCGCTAACGCTACGTTATGTAAATAGCTAACGTTAATTAGACAAAGTGTCCTCAGAGACCTGCTAACAGGCTTCATTTAATTGGCTGACTTAGGATAATACTGCAGGTAGTTCAAACATCCCGGCTATTATAGTAGAGTTGTAAAAACTGTAGGTTAAGGTAAGTTAAATCAAAGCATGTTCATCTCTGATGGGGCTAGTACATAACGTAACGTCAGTGTGTTGTGTGTTTATTTACGCTGTGGTTTATTTTGTCTCCTCAGATTTTGATAAGAAAGCAAAGAAGGAGGCATGTCCTCTGCTTGAACAGTTTCTATGTCACATTGCCAAGACAGGAGAGACCATGTAAGTGATCATCGCAGACCTGATACATGCCCCTCTCATTACTCCTTACAACTTACGCATACACACATTTTAGTATTTCTTAAAGGAAATTTTAAATGTACTACAAATGTAGTCAAACTTTTTGTTTATGTGCCTTGGAACAGTTTTGGAGAATCCATTTTTTCTGGGTCTGTTGTCCAGTGGTGATGTTAGTGTAACTATATTTTCATGTCTTCTTAATTAAAAAGTTGCCATAGCCTATGTAGCATCCAACCATAGTATGTTTTCGACCAGTTTTGCCAGATTTCCTTTTTTTTCCAACTAGGGGTGTCACAATTTCAATATTCAATTTAGAATTGTTTATAATGAGCTTGCAATTTCACTGCTCAGAATCAAAGGCAGAATCAGTGGTTCTCCCAGTTCCCCTCTCCAAACCTGCCTATTTGCGGTGTCTTGTCTGTGTAGTAAGAATGAACACTATATGAAAAAATTTGAAAATGTAAATGAGTTGTCAGATCGTAAAATCAATGATCTGTTGATCTTTGCTTTTAATGTCAAAGCTGTCAGTGGAGAAAGACAAAAACTTTCATTCAAATAGTGACCTTAAAATTGAAAGTCAAATTGAGGACCTGTCCACATTTCTACAGGTATCTTTAAAAAGTAGCTTTTTTTTCTGTGCATTTGAGTCTGTCGTTGTTTTATGCTACTAAAAACTGAGCTTTTTGGAAACTTCCGCTATGGTGAAGAAATTTACAAACTCCACTTTCAGTGATGTCCAGGAGAAACCGACATTTTTGGGTTGTAATGTCAGAGTGCACTCCAGTGTCTCCTTTGTTTGTTGTCTGTCTGTGCTGTCATCCCCATGGTTACCCTGTTTATTTACATGTGTGGCTGTTTGTTATGGAGGACAATGAATGGCAAGAAAACTTTTTAATGGTTGGCCTTAACTTTATGTAGAACGAGCAACAACAAAAAAATTAGCCCTGTGGATGCCCGCCTTATCATCTTTCTGTGTTCAGACAACATAAAAACAGAGAAGAGAGCTTGAAGTGAAGGGTCTTGTTGTCAACTTCTATCAAACACATGGTATTGACTGCTCATCAAAGTAAATCAACCCCAAGCTAAATCCACAGACTATGGACAGGAAGGGGAAACTTTCTTTGACTACACAAGTGTTGTGTGACTGTTTAATTCAAATACCGTTTAAAGAATAGCTCAACTAAAAGAGTGTGGCTATAAGCATGAACTCTAAGTAGGTATTATGAGTAGGTATTTGAGTGTGTACATTGACAGAATGGACATTTATGTAGAAAGACACAGACAGACATTAAAAGTACAGGGGTGGAAGAGATAAAAACACATGCTGTTGGAAATGTTTTAATAAAAACAGCATTACACAGGAGGATTCTGTGACCAGCAGTCACATTTCCTTGCCTCATCATCACAGTCTGCCTCTTGTTTATAATGAGATGCACATGCAAGTGAATTTTCATGTGACATGCATTTTCAGTTGTTAATATGGGCGGAGAATTTTTTTTTTTTTATTTCAGAAATGGTACTAAAACACTCGGAGATCATTGTGTTTTGTTATTTGTTTTTTTTTTTTTTAATACCTGGTACGTGTGGACTGCCTGAGCTATGGATTTAAAAAATTGAGGCACCTTTAATTCTAACATGTTATGCCAAATGTGTTGAGCCTTATTCTCCTTCCCTCTTTCCTATAGGGTTCAGTGGTCTCAATTTAAGAACTACTTCCTGTTCAAATTGGAGAAGGTGATGGATGACTTCAGAGCCTCAGCACCAGAACAGAGAGGTCCTGCGAATCCCAACGTGGAGTCAGTTCCATTCGAAGATATGAAGGAGAGAATCCTGAAGATTGTGAAGGGATACAATGGGTATGTGGTCAAGTAGTATATTTGTCTATGGCAGTGTTAGTTGCAGGCTAACTGGATGGATTGAGTTGCCTGATTGAGCATGTCTGTTTTCCCATAACCAACACTTACCTTTGCCCTGTTTGATACACAGATATCTGTAGTCTGTGTAATTATTATGGGGTTCATCGCATTAGATTTTTGCAGATATCTGATATGCCAATAATTTTCAAGTCAGTTTGGCTGATTGCTGATAGATGCACATTTTTTCCACCTAATTGCAGAGAGCATCAAGTTACTCCGTAGTGGAATTAACATATTAATATGCCAACTTGAATTGTAAATATGATACCATGCTTTAAAAAAACAAGCTGTAATAAAATACAGCCATGGTTGTTTTTCTTTACCACCTGAAATTAAAATTCTTTTGAGGTTCTAGGACTAAACACTGAGGGTGATATTTACTTAGCCTGATGCTAATCACTGTCATGGCAGAATGGTTTCATGTCTGGAAAGTTATACAGAAATGATTTGTGCTCTCACAAAAATATGCATTAATCAATGACCAGTCAAACAAACTAGACATTATAGCACAGTTATCAGGGCCATGTTGTGCACTAGCACACTCCTGTAGCTGGGAACAGAGAGCTGTCACAATGCGCTGTGTCTTCTTCACACACAGCAGTGTGAAGATCTAGGCTATTAAATTGTTCACATATTGTTCCGAACTGTGTTCTTGAGTCCACAGCTTCAGGATTTTAACTATTTTGCCACTTTTTGAGCACCAATAAGCTGAGCTGAGAGTGCACTAGATACACTGCTGTGTACACCGCTGCATCCGGTGTGTGTGTTTGAAAGAAGCAGACAGAAAGGGATAAAGGAAGGTGGAAGCCAGAGTAATTGCACACATTGTTTTTGGGAATCATTAATACTACACCCGACTGCTGCTTTGTCACTTGACCCACCTGTCAGAACCTGTATTATTTTGTAGAAAGTAGCGGTCGCCCTGCAGGTAAACCAACGACCCGACTCGGTCACTATTTCTTTTTGACAAGTCAAAGCAGCATTGTTGCTGCAGCTGTATTTGTCCCTTTCTTACATGACTAGCTGTTGTTGTTCAGTGCTGGTAGGCATTCTTCTTCTTCCTTTGGCATTTGCCAGCAGACTACAGCACTTGTAAGCTTATATGCTCTCCCTGTCATGTCCAGGAGAATTGCATCGCTAGTACTTACAGAGCTGCAAAAAACAAGTACCGCCACATATCCAAAATTTTGGCATCAACTTGGTTTATTTGAGCTTCCATATTCTTTGTGTGAAATTTATGCCGTACATAAAGCCCTCCAAATCCCCCCTAGCATAACTGCAAACAATCTTGAATTCACATGTGTATATCTAAAATGTGATGTCACAGATCTCAGATTACTGAGGGATATGTCTCAAGAACTAATAGTTCAGTACCAAGTCAGTGCTAAAATTTTGAAAATGTTTGTTTTTATATGCAGGTACCAAAGATGCAATTCTTCTGGACATCACAGGAACAGCGTAAATCCAGTGTGCTCTGTCAGCTCAGCTTATTGGTGCTCAAAGCATGACAAAATAGGTTAAACCTAAAAAATCTATATAGACCCACAAATGTGAACTACTATTATGTTAAAATTAACTGTTACAATAAGAAGGCAAAAAGAGGGAGAGAATGAGAGAGACAAGGCAACAGACTTAATGTCTGAGCAGAAATCACTTCTGCATTACTTTCCAGAAATGTCACCCTGCTCTCCTGACAGTGATTTGTGGCAGGCTCAGTAAACCTCCCCCTCAGTTTTTTTGTCCTAGAACCTCAGACGACTTTTTATGTCAGGTGGCAAAGAAAAGCAACAATAGCTAAATTTCATTGCTGCTTTTGTTTTGTTTTGTTTTCTTGGTATCAAATTAGGTATCGAAAATCATGGAAATTCCCTAGTATTGGTGTCGACTACTAAATGACATCCCTGGTTAAGATCATTGTAAATTATTGAGTGCCTAATATATAGGTAGTAGTGAGTGAATGAGTGAGGAAGTGATTGTGGACAGTACAGGTCTCTGGAACTTCAAGGGACTTTACCTGCTTCGGTGGGATTTCTTTGCTTCTCTTTTAGGCCTAATTGTCAACAATGCCAGATTGAAATTTTAGGATACATCAGACGAGGTCTTCATGAGTGCAAACTTTTGGACTTGGATCAAAGCAGATAGTGGAACTCAAATAAGATGTGCATAAATTAATTTTAAAATAAAAACATCCCATTCAAGAGACCTGAGGACAATCACACCTGGTGCAAAATAGAAGTGACCCAAAAGGCAGGCAGTTCAAACAGACAGAAAACATGAACAGCAGCAGTATGGTGTGTCAGTAATTAATGTAACGATTAAAAGCTTGTACAAAGAGAGAGTTTGTAGCCTTTCTTTGTTTTGTTTTTTTTGTGATTTTACAGTGAGTATCTGGGTTTTTCTAGTGTTGGTTGGACAAAACAACACCTTTCAAGATGACACTTAGTGCTCTGGGACAGTGTAATGGAAGTTTTTCACGTTGGGTAACACGTTAAATGGGTGTAAAGTACACCAAACGCAGTTATTTGTAGCAGTCATAGTTTACTTGATATTTTTCCCTTTCTAGTGATGTTGATGCACAACTTGGCTGCTGCTGTGATTTCTGTCTCAAGCTCCCTGCACCCCTGAGTACTTAACAAAATTGACTCAAAGGGATGGAACTGAGTGTTAAGACATATTTTAAAAATGAAAACCTGAGCGACAGATTTTCTGTTGGGTGACTATTGAATCTGTTTTTCCCTCAATTGTAGAATTCCATTTACGATCCAGCGTTTGTGTGAGCTGCTCACAGAACCCAAGAGGAACTACACAGGGACAGAAAAGTTTCTTCGGGGGGTGGAGAAGGTACGTCATAAGCAGTGTGGCATTTTTAACAACTTGATAATCTGCTGTCGTTCACTCATGTAGAATTTTTTCTTTCCCTTTAGAATGTAATGGTGGTAAGCTGTGTTCACCCAACCTCAGAGTAAGTGTCATGTCCAAACAGAACACCTTTTAAAATAAATAAATAAATAATAATTTGATATCAAGTTTTGGAAATTATCTATTCCACTGGATTAAGAGGGTCTGTTTTTCTGAATTTGCAGGAAAAATGGATGCAGTGCCGTCAACAGAATGAATGGAGTGATGCTTCCTGGGAACACATCTGCTTTTACAGAAAGGTTATACTGGGGACAGATTTAGTCCCTAATCCTGAATTTCTGAAATTAAAGGGACAGCTCACCCCAAAATTCAAAACGGATATTTTTCCCCTGGCCTGTAGTGTGCTGTCTGTCCATCTAGATTATTTTGGTGTGAGTTGCAGCATTTTGGTGATATCAGCTGTAGAGATGTCAGCTTTCTCTCCAATATAATGGGACTGCAGGGTACTTGGCTTGTGGTGCTCAAAGCACCAAAAAAAAAGATAAGATCTCATTTTACTGCAGAAAAAGAATGGTTCCTACATGAAAAGTGCTCTAAACAAGGTCTGAGGATTATTTTGAGCAACTGTGTCATGCTTTCTGGGAACTCCTACTGTTGAGTAGGCCTGCATTAATTGTTTAAGAGTTTAAGAGTAAAAGTTTATTGGTTTAGGATATTTTAAAGAGAAGAAGAGAGACTCAATTTTTGTTTTGATACAAGTCACTTTTCAGTCAAATTCTTTGATATATTGTCTGTTTAAAGCCCTATCAAGACAGTAAGTCTCTCAGATGCATTTTTTCACATGAGCATTTAAGTGCAATAAATGTAAAAAAAATTAATAATTTATGATTATCTATTTTATGTTTTTGTGGTGAATATTGCCTTTAATTGAACATCTAAAATTCATTCCTTTTTCCCTTTATCCTGTTGGGTTTTCCTCAGGAAAGTGAACGGTCCTGGAACTCCCCGGCCGCTCAACCGACCAAAGGTGTCTCTGGCCAATTCACTAGCAGCTAATGGCTTGCCAGACAGCACAGACAACAAAGACCTCAACACAGAGCAAGAAGACGACAAAGACTCCAGGTATGTCTGATGCTCTAACACACCAGAAAATCTATTCCCTGTGTTCAACACAAACCCCACTGGAATAACATCTGTATCTTCCGTTTTCTTCTTTGTTTTGTCAGTGAGGTTTCAGCATCGGCAGGCTCCCTGGGGAGCTCGGTGAAGAACAAACACCCAGACGCAGAAGAGGACATGGAAGCTGAGCAGCAGGAGGTGAAGAGACTCAAGTTCAGCAAGGACGAGGAGGAAGAGGAAGACGAGGAGGATGAAGAGGAAGAGCAGGAGGTGGACACACTGAGGCCTTCACATGCCACCACCTGCCTGTCTAAAGAGGCAGAAGCCATGGTCCAAGAGGAGGAAGAGGAGGAGAAGGTCGGGTACAGCAAGGAGAATGAAGCCTCCAGCAGTGCTGCTGCCACTGAAGACCAAGGTAATTTTTCTTTTTATCCCCCTAATTTAACATTGTGTGTGTGTGTTAATTGGTAAGTGGTTTGTATGTGATGTGATGAGGGGAAATTATATTATGAACTCTTCACACAAGTAGATACGATCTAATACAACACTCCCATTTTCTGTTCAACTTAATGGACATTTTGGAGGTTGTAGTTTTTGGTGCTATTGAGTTTTAATGTGTTACACTTGCTGAAAATCCTTGAAAAAAACTTGAGTTTTAATGCAGTGTTTTCAAGGTTTGAAAAATGCCTGGATTTTGGATAAAACTGCTTGAATTTCTAAATGCTGTTTCAATCAGTGTGGCTTAAAACGAAAAATGCAAATCATTGTTAAAATAATGTCCAAATCCTCCAGCAGTCTCCATTGAAGTCTGCACAAAGGATGTGTTATTTTTCACCATACAGGAGTCTGTGCTTTCAAGCCACATAAACGACAATGTTAAGTGGTAGAACAGAATTTTCAATTAAGCTGAAAAGCTGGCTATAAGTTTGTTCAGCTGGCAAATTCACAGGCTAAATGATATGGTAATGCTAGTAAGTCCATCACGGCACGTTCGTATGTGAAATATGCAGCTGATGTTGCCTTTAAATGATGTAGCTGATAATGTTAATGGTAACGTTCCTTCCTGCAACTGGAATTGTAGCAAACGTTAGATCAGTTCATAACTAGTCAACTAGCAGCTCACTGAATTGGCTGTTTTACATCCACTTCATTCATGTCACTTGCAGACGATTGACACATTTTTAAACCTGAAACTTTGTGTTTTCTGTAAATTTGACAGCTTTCTGAAGAATGCCATCACAAAACATGATTCTTGTTGTGTGTGGGTAGGCTAAAAAGCAGAAACACTTCTCTGTGTAATGCAATATAGTTCACCAGCACCACAAACCACCAGTCAAACAGTTTCAAAACAAATATCTTCATGAAGAGACTGTTGTATTAGATTGCATTCATTTTAAGTCGGTGTACCTAAAAAACTGGTTATGAAAATATGAGACCTATATGTCAGACACAAAGTTGGATCTCCATAATTAGGTTTTTCCATAGCTCAGAAGCTCTCTAATTATTTCCCCAGGTTGTAAACAAAACTTCCCCACAGGAGAACCACCAAAGGGACTGCAGCTTGAGCAACATTGCTTGAGCTTGTCTGCAGCGAGTTACAAGGAAAATGTGATATGCCATTCTATCATCTGCAAGTGTGCAATAGTTTTTTATTTAAATGATGGTTACTGTCCTTTACTGCCCATAGATAAGTATGTTAGTCTTCACATTTCTCTACAGCACCTGGGTAACTGGTGGTATATGCTGCAAGAGCACTTAGATTTATTTCTTGCAAGTTTCACAAAACTGACCGTTTTGAGTCATAGAATGGATCCTTTTATGGTTCAGCTAAAAACATGGTTGGGATTAAATTAAAGGAGGAATCTGTAATATATTTACTGTAATAAATCATGCCATGACCACCATATTTCATCAGATCAAGGAAAGCTGTTAAGTTAAAACACTTGTTTCTCTGACATCAAAGCTGCAGCCACAGAGTCTGCCTTTTGAAATTTCTATTTCAGGCAGGAATAGCTGGTTTTGTTTGCCTGTTTCACCTTAATTAGAGTTCAAATTAATGCCAAATGCTCACCAAATGAGATGGTGGCTGTTTGAGTCGTAAGAAATCATGAATAATCTTGTGTAGGTGTAGATGTGTAGATGTTTTTAATGGTTAAATTGAACAATATGATGATGGAATCTGGCAGCCATTTAACTCAAAGTCCTGAGTGTGTATTTTCAGAGCAGTGGGCTTTTGTTTTCAGGATAATTAGTGTCTTGTTCTGGAAACTAAATAATCATGACCAAAAGGAAGTTGATATGAACAGCTAGTAAAGGAAACCTAGTATCATACATTGATTTCTGTGGTTGTAAAAGAATTTGCGATTGCATCTGTAGTAACAATTTAAGTGTGAAGATAAGTTTTCAAGAGTTTTGGAATTTTTGGTTCCGGTGTTGTGAAAGTACTTAAATCTAAGTTGTACAAACCCTGTTTTTTATTCTGAATCAACAAGTTTGGACTTTATAGGGTTTCAGATTGCTGTGGTGACTTTCTGCATAGACAGAATTTGGCTGTTACTTAGAATGTGACCTGATCAGCTGCGGTTTAGGACAGGCTCCTTTCCAACCAGTGCTTTCAGTGTTTCAGCATACAGCTGCATGCTGTATTTCAGTGTGATTTGCACTGTCAAAACAAGTGTGTCCAGCTGTGACTGTGGTTTTCTCTTCGACTGTGAGAAAATGTTCACAAGATCAGCAAAGATGTCCAGAAGTTTTCTCATGATGTCCATGTCAGATGGATATGGGTAGATGGTAGACACAGATATAATTTGCATTCACATTAATATGATCGACAGTTGCAGGTGACATTGGATTGGGAGTGAATCCAGTTGTGCAAATTTGAAAAGTGCAGCTAGCCATGTTGAGATAACTATCATATCAAAGCCTAATTAGAGCCATCTCCATTCTAAGATGTTACATGATAAGAGGCATATTATTCATGAATCTTATATTATTCTTGTGATATTCTCGACTTAAAATACTTCTGTAATGTAAATTTAATCTGTCTCCTCTGCAGTAATGAAAGGAAACATTGAACCCATTTTGTAAGCTTATGTGAGTGGATGCGACAAGTTCTGTTGAATGATAAATTAAGTAGGGTGTGTAAAGGAAAGCAAACTAGTCATTCATCTGTTGTCTGGAAAGATTTGGGTCATTCCACGGTCTGAAGAGGACTGAAACACAACATAAAACATTTTCTGTGGTGTGTATTACGGGGTTCTTCCAGGTGCTGGAAATCCTGGAAAACACTTGAATTTTAATTTAATGTTTTCAAGTGTTGAAATTACGTGAAATTGTTATTGCATTACTTTGATGATACATTGCTCTGACCAAATAGTTTGCTTTTTAGATAAATAATAAAATAAGTAAGAGAGTGCTAAATTTTCTTTCTTTTTTGATGAATCCAAGTCTATTTAGAAACAGGAAACTAATTTTGAAACATTAAACTTTGTTGCATTTTTACTCAATTTTTCACCCTTCTGTAGAATTCTATCACAAAACATAAATTAACATCTGATTTAATGTGATGAAGTGAAATGGGCCTTAGAATTTTGATCATGTATATTAGTGCCATTTTCCACAGCTGTAAGGTGCTGGAAAAGACTAGGAATTCTTGAAAAATGCTTGAATTTGACTTTGGAAAAGGTGTAGGAACCCCGGTGTTAAAACGACCCGTTTCCACTTTGTCACCACAGAACCGACGAGCAGCACCCAGGCCGAGGCGTGCGCCGGCACAGGTCAGGAGGCCGAGCAGGCCGAGAGGGAGGTGCCGTGCGGCTCCCAGGAGGAGGGCAGCGACATGGATCAGACGGAGCAGCAGGCCCCCGCAGGCGTCCTGGAGAGCCCCGAGACCAGCAGGGACAGTGAGGAGAGCAACAGCGACCCAGTCAGCAGCAGCAGCAGCAGCAGCAGCAGCAGTAGCAGCAGTGGTAGCAGCTGTAGCATAGAGGAGAGCGCAGAGGCGGCCAGAGAAGACGTTGCTCTAGCTCCCTCCAGCAGTACGACTGAAGCTCCTACAGAGGGCGCCATGGAAAGTGCCACCTTGAACACTGGGACCACTGAGGAGCCCATGGAGCAGGACTAGACTGAAGGCCCCCCTTTGCAGCCATGTGTGACCATAAACCAGCTCGTCCTTGAATCCAGCGTGACTGTCACTGGGAATGAGGATAACTGCACCTCGTACACAAGACGAACACCTCGTCCCGCTTTTTGGACACTCCTCCAAAATGGCTACCTGGCATTGATGTGGGCATACAAATGATTTTTCATTTGAAGTTTTTTTTTCTTTTTAACTGGAATATTTTATTGATCTTCTTATCCTCTTGTTTTTAAGTTTCCCTTAAAAGGGGGTTGGTTGCAGCTGCCTTGAGTTCCTCGGCTGGATTTTTTTTGTCTTGTTTTTTTGCGGGACGACGGGGTTGTTCAGATGCTGGGGTGGTCTGGTTCTTTTCTTACGCCACTCGCTCCAAACATTTTGGACATTTTGAAGATTGGTAGTCTATGTTTTGTACCCTTTAAGCCCAGTGTACCACACTACCAGGGTCAGAACAGAGCCATACCAGCCCCTCATTATTTATGAAATGATGTGAGCTCCCACCACTGTTTCTTCTCCCGACTGAAGCTCATGTAAACCCAACGCCCCCCACCGCCATGTTGTTACTCCACAAAGTTCCACCTGGCTGTTGAGAACATGCATCGTTTTAAAATTCATTTCTCCATCCTCATTTCAGGGGATACAATTTTGTGTCCTTACATTATTTTAACCGTATTTTTGCAATGATACACTACCAGTCCCACTGAACAATACTATGACATGCTACCTTGTAGAGGAGTGTTCTGTAAAATGATATATTTTGGATGCATAAAAAACCACCATAATTTATATGATCATTTCAATTCAATGAGTTATTTTGGAGTCTGTTTTTTTTTGTTTTGTCTGCCAGTTGTAGTTTCCAAAACCAGCTGTAAGTACAAAGATGACTTCCGCTTTCTTTGTATTGTGATGTCACCATGTTGTCTCACCGACCGATATCCAGAGCAGTTTTCTGGTTTCCAGTTCTACACCTGTTTCTGCAGCTGTACTTTTTGATATTTAGAATTTTAAATTTCTGTAAAGTAGATTTTTGTAGATTGTAATACAGTATGTGTTCACTGCCTTTGTGAAACCATATATTATTGTATAATTTCTGTGTATACTCTGAATGCTTTTGCTTTCAGTGCGGTATTCAGAAACAGCAATAAATGTTAACATTTTTATGTGTGGTGGTCTTGCTTACTTTCACACAGCACTTCATTCAGGACTGCCACCAATGGTTATTTTCTTTATTGATTCTGTTGAATATTTTCTTGATTAATCAGTTAGTTGTTTGATCCATAAAATTTTTGTCCCCCGAAGCTCTCCAATGTCTTGTTTTATCCACAATCCAAAAATATTTAGTTCAGTCAGAGACAAAAAAAAAAGATGTTTAGGAACTATTTCTTTTTCTGGACTACTATTTTTGGAAATTAACTTTTGGCTCCAGCTTTTATCAGCAACACAAAACTCTGTTGTGGAACCTGTGTGTACCCAAAAATCACAAAAACACTTTAAAAACAATTAAAATGCCTGTATTATCACAGCATGGTTATGTTGGACCTTACACAGATGCTGACTTGAAATGCAACACGGTGGCGTGAACTGTGAAGGCACCATAACTCTTGGTGCTTTTCAGCACACGACGGTGCAGCAAGGCAACTCTCTGATGATGGCTTGTATGCTGAAATGCTTTTTTTTCAAGGTCCAACAAACAATTAAATAGTTTTAAAAGAGAGTGCCTGGGAGTATTTTTGTGATTTTTGAGTACAAACATCTGCTGTGTCCCACTTTGACACTGCACGCTAATTTCTCACAGTATGTACCACCAGTGTGCTTAACTGTCTTAATAAGAAATGTTGCAATTATTTGATGTCGACAGACATCAAGCTGCAGCTTCAGAGCACCACTGCCAATTAATAAACCTTATAAGAAAAAGCAAAGTGTTAAAACAAAAAACACATTTTTGTCTTCCAAGAGCTCTCTCCAGCTGTCAGTATGTTATGTTCTCTGGAACTGAGACGGCCAGAAAACTCCTGTACCTGTTAATTGCAACCCGGGTGTCTCTACAAGTTGGCTGTAAAGGCTCCAAAATGCTGGAAGCGATAATTGACGCACCTTATTCTCTTCAATTAGCACTTTTGGGCCTTTAAGCTATCTGGTTCCTGAGCAGCGGTAAAAGATGTTGACACATTTTGACTTGTCAAAGCTAAAAAAGCACAATTTGTAACTAAATACATTAACGACAGCTCTAGTACATTTATAGGAATGGTTCAAAGATCCAAAATACACATTTTCCCTCTGGCCTGTTGTGCTGTTTACCTATGAAGACTCTTTTGGTGTGAGTTGTAGAGTTTTGAAGATGTCTGCCTTCTCTCCAATATAATGGGACAGAATAGCACTTCAAGCTGAGTGCCATGTACTGTACTTCCATTACATTGGAGAGAAGGCAGACATCTCTACTATCCAAAACTCTGCAACTCACACCAAAAATAACTACATGGATAAATAACACTAAAAGCCAGGGGAAGAATATGTATGTTTGATTTTGGGGTGAACTGTCCCTTTAGGCAGTGTCTATGACTTGTTGCCCCTGATTATCGCGTGTAATGAACTCATTAGCCCTACAGTTGCCTCATCACTCCATGTCACATGTCAGATGGTAAATGAAGCGTGACTTGAAGATGATAAACGCCGGCTGTTTGACTGGGCAGATTTTTAGGAGACAGCGAAATGTGTTTGGCGAACTTCTCCTGTAGAGACTCACCATCTGTTTTGGGACTCTGGTCATAACCAGAATCTACAGAGGAGTGAACCTTCACCCGTTAAATAAAGACGACTTTTCACGTCAATTTGTTCAGCAGGGCTCTAAGACTTGTGTCCCTGAGGGTCAACGCACAATATGGTCCGTCACTGCCGTCTTTTGACTGCTGAAATTTGCCCAGGCTCCCCGAGGAAATAAAACTGCATTCATGCACGCGGCGCTGTTTAAACGGCAGGCTTTTAAGACTTGTCTCCAGGGAAACAAATGCCAGGTCAGGAGGGATATTAAAAGCAGCTTGACACCAGATGATTTTTAATCTGACCGCAGCTTTCTGAATGGCAGGACAGCAGAGGATGACGGTTTTTAATCTTTTTAGTCAGCGGCCTGCAAAAACGGCCAGTTGTCTCTTCACACTTTTCATAGTTTGTACTGTATCTTCAGTCAGTCCGCAGTTTATGTGCCATTACTGCACTTGCAGGTTTTGCTTTGGGCCCCTAAATGATATCTCTGCTGTGTTGTGTGTCTGCAGGACTCTATTAGCAGGGGACAAAACTTTAAAAAGGTAAATGCACCAGCGTGCTGTCAGATGTGCAATGACAAAAGCTGCCTCCAGCCTCCCTGAAAGAGCAAAAAAATCAAATTAAATTGAAAATGAAAGAAAACACACTGCAGGGCTGTATCTTCAAAGTGCAGCAACATCACTTTTCTTTGCATCCCAGTTTATTTCAGCATCATTAACGCACATAAACCTATGGATGCTCCCACATTTATCTTTAAAACCCTAGAGCCCAACTCCTATAAATTTGCTCAGTGTTCATGTGTATGAATATAATAACAATAATCTTAATAATAATCAGTGTTGGAAGAAGCTCTGAAAATCTCTACTGAAGTACAAGTACTGTTACATGGCTAAAATATTATTCAATTACAAGTAAAAGAACTGGTGTCAGAAAAATACTTAAGTAAAAGTACAAAGTATTCATCTCAAAAACTACTCAGAGTATTTGTTACTTTTAACCTCTGATGTCACTGTCACCACTCTAAACTAGGGTCACAAATTTTGTGCATTTTCTTTAACCAGTAGCTGAAAACACTAACAACTGATTAATCATTAATAATTTAAGATACAAAGCACATAATTTTCCTCATTTCCAATTGTTTCTGTTTTATTTTTTATCATTTTTTTCGTCATTTTAAGTCCAAGTTTAATTTTCTTTATTCACTAATGAGGTGAAAAAGACAAAATAATGTCAAAATATGATATAATTTCCCTCACTCATTTTAATTGGTTAAATTGTTAACGGCAGTCAATTGATTAATGATTAACTGTTAACATGTGTTGCTGCAGTGTTTTGCTTTGTTTTTCAGTGGTATAAATGCAGCTTGGTTTTGCTATTAATTTAAATTGTACTCAGTACTCAACTATGATTTTCAAAGTAACTAACTAGATTACATCTTGTAATGTATATTTAATCACAAGTAAAAGTACAAGTAACCAAAAAAACTACTTAATTACAGTATGTTGAGTATTTGTAATTAGTTACTTCCACCACTTATAATAAAAATAATGACAACAATAATAATAGTGATAACACACAGGTGTGTTGCAGTCATGTTAAGCATCTCTTCAGCAGATAAGATTCATTGAGGTTTTTTTTTTTTTTTTTTTTTTTGTGCTCTTTGTCATCTGGTTCAAAACAGGTCAGATGACACCAACAATCCATCACTGATAAAAGTCCAATCAGTACAATACACAAGTGAAAACACATCAATAATTTTCTGACATATTTTACAAAAACAAACAGAACATTTTTAATAACTACAGGCAGGAATTATTGCCTACATCTATAATCTGATACAACATACTGACACCTCTTGTTTTAACTTGCTCATATTTTTCATAACTATAGGCTAACAGTTAATTTTTGGGACAGGATTCGTGATTCGGGACAACTGCTCAAAATCTGGGACTGTCCTGAATTTCTCAGGCCCTCTGACCACCTGAAGAGATAAAGAAAAATTGCTGGTACTAGTAATAAAACAAGTTAATTATGGTAAAAACTATTTTATACATAGAAACAGGATACTCAGTAGTCTGAAGTCCTGTATTTTGTGCTTCATAACATGTCACACATTTTCAATGAGAGACAGGTCTGGACTGCGGGCAGCTCAGTGTAGGACCTATGAAGCCGCACTGTTGTAACACGTGCAGAATATGTCTTGGTGTTGTTTTGTTAAAATAAGCAGAGATGTCTCTGAAAAAGACGTTGTCTGGATGGCAGTATATGTTGTTCCAAAACCTGTATGTAACTTTCAGCATTAATAGGACCTTCACAGATGCGGCAGTTACCCATGATGCCATGGGCACTAACATACGCCCATATCATCACAGATGGTGACTTTTGAACTTTGTGCTGGTAACAGTCTTGATGGACCTTGTGCTCTATTGCCCAGAGGACACAATGTCCATGATTTGTAAAAGCAAAATGAAATGTGGACTATTACACTTTTGTTCTTAAACATTCCACAACTTTATCCCAGTCTTTTGCTGCCCTTCTTTCAACTTTTTGGAACATGTTGCAGGCATGAAATTCAGAATGAGAGTATATTTACAAAGAAATCAAAAAAGTTTATCAGTTTGAACATCAGATATCTTTGTTCTGTGTTCAATTGAATAAAAGTGTTCCAACTCTTTTGAAGTTGGGGTTTGTAAGTTTTGAGATATTTCTTAACACTTTAATAGACAAGCACATATAAATGTTTTGGAAAATGAATGATTGCTATTTTCTTATGTATCTAGGCTAAAATAATAAGATGTCTTTTTTTTCTCAAAATATGACCTTTAGTTTCTAATTTACACTCTGTATCTTCTGAGATACATCACCCACTTAGGGCATACATTTTCCATTTTCCTGTTTTTTAAATAAATCATGCGCCAACTTTTAAAACATTGTATAAACAATTAATTAGCTATATTCATTAAAGTTTTACATAAAAATTTTAGAAAGTGAGAAAAACTGAACAATAGTTATTCACATATCCTTTGAATGCTGCAAACAAATCAGTTATTAACATTTAGATGTCAATGAGAAGCTGAACAGGAGAAAGTTTTAAGCAAATTGACCAGTGACCATGCAAAAACGTGTGCACTGGTGAATTAATCAATAAGACACATTTAAGAGTAAAATAAAGAGTAATACATATTTCATATATTTATAACATTGATTATCTGCAGAGTATTGACCTGAAAACATAAGTAGATCTGAGTGATTATCCCTGTTTTATACTCTTATCTGGACAATACATCCTCCAGGATACTGCTTGATTATGAAAGTTGTGATACACAAACTATTTAAGGTTTAAAACTATCTAACTTTTCTTATTTGTGATTTGTGAGTTTGATACAAACCTTTGGTGCGTAGCAACCAAGACCTGCTTCATCATATTTTTTGTATGGCGTGTATAATAGTGAGTGGTCAGGATATTTAATTATAATAGTGATAGCTGCAGAAGCCTTTGATCAAACCGGTCAGTAAAGTAACTATGAAATTAAACTCTTCCTCATTTCTCTTCTGACCCCCTCGGAGTCCCCTCCTGGACCCCCGGAGGCCTCTGGACCGCACTTAAAACCCACTGGGCTGCTGTATGTAGTTATACTTGAGTTTCATGCTTCACCACCTGCCTCAAGAGAGGAACTTTTAAATGGATCTGTGGTCAGCAGCAGTGCATACCAAATCAAACTAATTGTCTGCAGTCGTCATGTTGAAGGAAAACACTTCAGTGTTGGACACACTCGGTAACACTGACAGGATTAAAAGAAGAAATACATCAAGTCTTAAGAAAGTCATTATAACATAGGAGTTACTCTTTTGGTCGAAGCATATTAAGTGTTTGAACAGGATTGAAAGTTCACAGATGGAGCTGCTGCAGTCGTGTCCTCTGTGACGGCCGCAGCCACACGCAATCTCCGTGTAATCCAATAGAGGGTACTGTTTAGTTTCCCAGCCAGACCAAACAGGCTCAGTCTGCCCTGAAATCAGAATGCAGACCCAGTGCTCCCGCTGCTGCTGCTGAATGCAGGCTGTGACACATTCAGTATGCCTCCTTCCACGCTGCCTTGAATGGCCCCCGAAAAAAAACACACACAGGCTTGATGACCTCCTCCAGCTCCATCCAGCCCTGTCCGCAAGATGAACCCTCGCCTGTCTAATTTTGTTTCTCGCTGCCTCTGAATGCTTGTGAATGAATATATGGCTAGGTTGCATTGACAGAGATTCATTTTTAAACCTGTTTACATCATGGTTTAACTTAAATTATGCTGCATCAAACTTTAAGACTATCTTAAAATTAAAACAGATTGAAGGCTTAACAATGTATAAACTCATAGAAATATAATCCCTCTCAAACATCATTTATGACCCACTGCAAGTGTGTGGTGGTGGCTCTATATGTTTAAATACTCTCATGCAATCTGTCTGTTTTTTTTAATTTTCTCATTATTTTGGTACATTTTACCAACCCAAAACATCTGAGACGTGATCAACAATCAGCTATTTGTCTGGTGCGTTTATGAACAGCTTGGACAAATCCAGTTGTTTCTATTTAAATCCCAGTTTAGTTTTTACTCTAAGCCTGAATTAAATTTAACCAAATATGAAAAAAGTGTGTTCCAGTAATAACTTTAAACTTACACTTGAGGTGGTTTCAATTTTGAAATAGTAATGTTATAATGTATCTCTTCAGTTGACCAACAAGTTTTTCTCAAAGGAGAAGAAAATTAGAACTTCTCTTTTCCAACTGGGCTAACTAACATTTTGGCTAGCTAGCAAACACTATAATGTTTTTTTTTTTTTTTCACTTAATGTATTTATTTTAATTTGGGTAAGCTATCTTCATACTGATTAAACTCTAATTTCAGTTTAGATCACTCAACTTTGATTTGCTAAACTGAGATTAGTATTAGTTTTTAATTATGCCACAGAGTTCTGTTTAATTTCAAATCTGGATTTACTCATGTTAACTTAGTTTTGCTAGACTCTGACTAGATTTGTGACAGATTGACAAAAATAGGCTAATCAAATTCAAGTTAAGGGACTGAGTCAAGCCAGTTTAGTTTTGTTGGTCTCCAGTTGATAATTCAACCAACAGTTTTTCTGCCAAGCCACCATGAGTAGGCTAACTAGACTAAACAACTGTTTTAGCTAGCTATTAAACGATGCCACATTTCATTAACTTTTAAGCTACCCAGCAAACAATGTAATGTTTGTTAAATTTTCAGCTAGGTAGAAAATAATGTGATATTTTGCTAATGTTTAACTACCTCACAAACAATGTCACAGTTTATTTACTTTTTAACTAGCTAACAAACAGTGTCACACTTTGTTAACTGTAACCCTAGCTAGCAAGCACTGTAATGTTTGGTTAAATTTTAGCTAGCTAGAAATGTCATCTTTTGGTAACTTTTTAGCTAACTTACAACCAGTTTAACATTTGATCATTTGTGTAAATGCCAGATACACTGTTAGTATCTGCTGCTTGCCTTGACACATTTATCACAGACATCAGATCATCTCCTACATGTCTTACTATCTTACTTACTAGAATACACTGCTTGTCATTACTTGCTTTCTATCATGTGGCAAATTCCAAGTCACGCAATATTTCTTAAGAAAACAACTAAGGTGAGACTGATTTTGCCTGCATTGCTCAATGTGTTTGTTAGTGTCTCTTTTGGAGAGTTTCAGGCACAAGCAAGTCCAGGATCATGCGGGGGCTGGTGTCAATGTCAAGTTACATTATTTGGCACGCAGCAGGGTCAAACATTCTGAGCCGCTCTGACAAAATGGCAAACAGCAGCAGTGGGTGGGATGCTGTTGAACGTGTCGGTAGACTAAAACATTTATTTTCCCCCACTTCAAGAATACTAAGCGCACCTAAAAATGGAGTCAGCAGGGAGGCTCCACCACAGGAAGCCTCCAGACAGACTTCACAAGCACTGCTTAGCAAAGTGGGCACAGTGAGAAATACTATCTCATGTTCTGAAATGGTCAGTGGAGAAAAAAGAAGGTAGAGATTCAATTATTCTGATGTCCAGGCTCCAGTGGGTTTGAGGAGTGGATTTTTATGCGGCCCAGTGTGGGGGCGGCACGCTCAGCGGGCACCGACCTCAGGTGGCTGCTGTTTGAATTTCCACTCCTTTGTCAGAATGGCATCATCACACAGAAAGAGACACACTAAGTGGAAGAAGTGCTTTGATTCAGACGGCCTATTTGTGCCGCCACCTATCAGCATCCTCTTTCAGATCGGCTTCAAATACTGTCAAAAATGCCAAGTTGGGCAAGTCTAAGACATCAGACTTTATATAAAGTGGTGACATTTATGGCTGGCAATAAACTGTTGTCTGTATGCCTGGCAGAGGAAATCAGGTCAGTGTTAAAATATCTGTATATAAAGGAGCAAGTGTGAGTCTGACTCCAACAGATGCACTTAACCTTATGCTTTCAAGATATGCATCTCATACTTTACCTAGTGATGCGGCTGGATTTGTGAGATCACACAAGAATCCATCTTAACAGGCTTCAAGTTATCTTTTTGTGTCTGCATCAACAATGGTGCAGCCAATCAGTGTCCTAGGAGGGACCACTGGCAGCTATGGGCGTGACTTCAGGTGTGATGACAGCAGGAGTTGTCCATGGAAGCACTGATCTGATTGACTGAAGTTAGCCTGTGTTAGACATTATAGACAGATGGTTCATCCAATCACTGGCCAAGTGTTCTTTTGAAAGTGCCCGCCCTTTTCCAAACGGTTCCTATGGACAACTTCCTGTTATCTTACACTCACAGTTACATACATACATACATACTAGGAAACAAGCAAGTGAAACACATCAAAGATAAGTGGCTTAAGTATCTATTCCAGCAGTTCACCAACTTTTGATTGAAAAACCAGATGACCTGGGCCAGATGAAGTGAGGTGTCTCCTATCTGATAAACAGATCAGAGAGGTTTTGTGGAGCCAGGTCATGTACAGTAGGGCTTTGTAGGGAAGAAAATAATGTGATATATTCTGAAACTACATGGAAAGCAATGCTGAGATCCAAGAAGGTGTGATTGGATCAAATCGGATCAAATAGCTGTGTTGTCTAATTGTGGTGTTGTGGAATTTTGCTGCAATAATCTAACTACCTAGGTAGTTGTTCCGATACTGATACCAGAGTACTGGAAAATTCTGATTACTCTGGGACTGCCTAAAATGCTGGTATCAGTATCAGGATGGTGAAGTTATGTTCTATGCCATTAATTATCTGTATGTACTTTTTTTTTTTTTTTTTTTTTACAAAGGGTTTAACCTGAGCCAGGTCATACAAGGATGACAACAATCATATCACATCTATACAGAATTAGTAGTGTACAGCTCTTAAAAACTAGGAGTAACAGGTAGCGGAATCAGTATTGGGAAGGAAAAAAATGGTATTGGAGCATCTCTATAACCAGCACTCACTCTCTAGATCTATGGTCCACCATAGGCTGTATAAGAGAAGTGGATAGAAGCTGATAGGTATGAAAAGTGAAGCCAGCGCAAAAGTGCCTTAAAACTGCTCTCGTTCTAATGGCCAGCAGGGCTTGACTCCACTGGTTGCAAAAAGAAGTCTGATTGCAAGGAGGTCTGTGAGAAATTGACCCCACTTCTAACTTAATATATGACATCAGCAACCAGTTTTCTTATTGGTTCATGGTTCAACCTCTAGTTTCAAGTCTTTTTCAATACACCATAATATTCATTTAGTAAATTATGGTCCGATTTAGAGTAAAATAAACTACATATACTTCTCCTATGTACTGTAGTTCTATGACTCCACCACTTTGGTCCAGATTGAAAAATCTCAACAACTGACACATGGATTATCATGGAATCTTACACAGATTCCCGTGGTGACCAGAGGATGAACTTTAGTTATTTGCTGACTTTTGCTATAGCACCACCAACAGGTCACATTTTTGACTCTGTCAGAGAAATACACCATCAGATCAAAGGACTTAAGTTAACATTTACATAAGTTAACATAAGTTTTATTAAATCAAGGAAAACCAACTGGGAGCAAAACTGTCATTCACAGTGGTTCCCTGCAAATATAATCACAGTTATACAATAATAAAAAAAAAAAATTAACATTCTCATACAGAGCAGTAATACAACACAACACAAGACTTATGACTTTTAGAAAACAGTGAAACAAGCACATTGCACAGGGACAAAGCTTACATTTGTCCATCAAAAGAGAGTCCTGAGGCTTAGTCCACCTATTAAGAGAATAAATAGGATATCTAAGGTAAAACATTCTCCAGACAAAGTGTGGTAGCCCATATTTCTCAGTGTCTTTGTGAGGATATTAGCATTTTCATGTTAGCATTTAGCTCAAAGTAAAGCTGTGCCAAAGTACAGCCTCACAAACATGCCGGGTTGATGTCATGCTGATGACGTAGCTGAAGAAAATAAATCCAGAGTCACCACTAATTACCTTCTTTCTGGAGACAGAGTGGCTAATGAGAACAAATTTCCTGTCACTGGAGCTTTGCACCAACAAGTAGAATTTGTGTTTTGTCGTTGTGTGTGGCAATCAGTTGTTTATGTCTTTAATGCACTCAGCTAGGTAAATGATTGCTTTTCTGTGACAGTGTTTTGCACTGCCTTGTCTCAAACAACCTACTTCCAGATCTTTGAAAGCATAAAACACATGTGCCAGGTCAGACTGTATTAGAAAATGCTCGGATTCTCAGTGTTTTCTATAGTAAAGCAAGGACATTTTTTTATTTATGCATATGTCTTTTTACTAAAGTATCCATCTAAAATAGGAAACATTACCAGTATTCATCGGTTTATGTCTTTTGTGCAAGTTTATTACACTCTAATGAAGTACACTAATTGACTTTACGTACCGTGTTGGCAGCAGAGGGCCTGTCTGTTCCCCCTCAGCCACTCCGTCTAATGGCACTGAAGGGTCTTGTTTATAGCAGCCCCATGCTTTTAGAGGCCATTTCCAGAGATGCAACCTGCTCTTTGCGCCACGTTGTAAAAAGTGTGAATGGGAGACTAATAAAGGTGCAATTACAGCAATTGTGTGTGTGTGTGTGTGTGTGTGTGTGTGTGTGTGGTGATACCCCCATTGAGTGGGATGGTGCATCCTGCAGCTGAGGAGGTGGGCTGCTTGGATGCTTTATGATGATGATAATGGATTGTTAGGCCACACTGGAGGGTTTTTTTGTCTGAGCTGCTGCTACCTGCCCAAGCAAACACTGACATATTGTAGTTCTTAAGGTCTGTGGGTCGAGTGTATTGGACAGCAAAGACATAAATAAATAAGGAACTCTTTACACTAAATACAATTAGTGTTAGTTTATTGGAGCCCCTCAAAAACTTAATGAAATAGACTCTTTTGAGATGGACACTTAAGCTGTATTGATTTGACTTTCAGCAGGAGGAATATAAATTTGAAATATAGCCTGTGAGAACATGCCATGGATGGTTGAGAACTGCCACCGCGGGAGGCTAGAAAAATCATATCGTAAGTAGATGACTAACCCTAACACTAACCTTAATTCTTTCACATTAACAATACAGCCTTTATCACATTTAGAGCTGCTTGTTGTATTTTAAATCAATGGGCAGGAAATAAGAGTCACTCACTGAGCCTGAGCGGTCTACAGACCAACATTTTATGTGAGTTACTGCTGGTACGTCATGGCACATACATTATAAGTGAACAAGTGAGGTGGAGATGGTAAATATCAAAAGGTTGACATCTAGATTGTAGAAAACAAGCACTCCTAAATATATGAACTTAAGCCTTACTTCATGCTCTCCAGGAATGTCAATAAATGCTAATGGTCAATAAAAGCTCCACCAAACTACACACATAAACATCAACCCAAGTGTGACCACAAACACAGCTAGAGCGTTCACAACAATGGGATGACCAGAAAGCATAAGCCTGTGGCCACGGTTGTTGCTGGCATGGAGCCAGTTTGTCAAAAATTGTGACTCACAGAGGTCCTTCAGCATCCAGTCATGGATGTGCACAAAAAAAATCAGGCTGATCGGTCCAGTAGTATGAGAGATTAGCAGGTCTGTTGATTATCCAGGCACGCACACATGCAAGTGATCATATGATAATAATAGAAATACACAAGGCCTTTCACGCTCTCACACGCGCACTACATGCACACATTTCTGTCCTTTAGCAGAGTGCTTGTATACTGTGTGAATGTTAGAGGATAATGCTCATTTGATTAAAATCAGTTATGTTTTTTCATAATTAGACTACATTTTGAGCATGTTTTCCTTTTAAGCAACTAAGTCTTTCAATTATGGCTCCTATCACGCTGAGATTCTAATTCCTCACTCCAGTGGTCCTCAAAGTGGAGCCCTTTAGGGGGGGAGATCCATTGAAAATGAGGAGCAGCTTAATTTTTTCCATCATTTCATTTTGCACATCACATAATTAACTTGTAGAACTCTCAGATGTTCAGACTGAAAGTCAAATGCCAGTATAATCCTTATATTAACAAAAAAGTTTGACATGGTCAGATGAATTATCAAGGGCTCTGAAAGGCTTAGAGCTGAATGTGTTTAAAACCTAACCTTGGACTGAAAACACCCAACAGCAAGATTCCTCTTTGGCATCTCAGGAATGGACTATTTTATTTCAGCACTTAGTGAATAAGCTGATGAAATGGGGGTCTAAAAGTCTAAAGGCTTGCTAAGAGCAAGAGGCTGCAATGTCAATTATAAATTACACTTAGGTGTGATAGACCCATCAACACGCTAACAATCAGTCATTCAAAGTAGTAGTAATAGTTTAAAGTTTGTACTGAAGAATCATTAAAGGAATTGTTTGATATTCAGAAAATATGCGTATTTGATTTCTTATCAAGGGTTATATGAGAACATCAATACCACTCTCATGTTTTAGCATTAAGCCAAGAGGTCATTATTAGCTTTAAACATCAGCTAGCTTGGCTCTGTTCAAAGTTTTATAAAGACACTTATTAACACTTCTAAAACTCGCTAATTAACACATTGTATCTTTTATGAATCCTGTACATAAAAAGACAGTAAAAACAAGTTGTGGCTCTACGTCATGTTATGTGGTGTAACTATTTCTTGGGAAGCAGCGCTAATCAGCTAATCATCTTCAGACTCTTGCTTCATACCTCCGAGTGGCATCAATCATCTCGTCTAACTCTCAGCAGGAAACTTAATAGGTATGTTTCCCAGAATGTCTTCCCTTTGGAAGTATAAAATTACAAACCCTATGACAACTTGAAAATTTACCAAATCTTAAAATGAATTGCAGAATGGAAAACATGACAGACAAGAATTATAGATTAACAACTTCCAACTTTGTTCAACAGTGGAGCTGCACAAAGAACAGTAAGTCAAGGCTCTGTGGTCAAAGTGACATTACATTTGGTGAACAGCATATTCTAGGTTGTTGAGGGCTTGAAACGGAATTTAGGACTAGGGACTTGACTTGGGACTTGTTAGTCTTGACATGACTCGGGACATGCCTGTCTTGTCTTGGGACTTGAGTGCCAAGATGCAAAACAATGACTTGGCCCTACATCTGCTGTTTTCAAAGAAAGATGCCAGTTTATTTTCCTGTAGAAACAATTTCCAACGTTCTTAAATGCCTGGCAAGCAGGCTATTGGTGGGAACCTTCCAGACGCTGCACACGATGACGCCATGGCCCCTGTCCCCCTCACAACCAGCAGGACACACCCTAAGACAGGTGTGTGTGAAAGAGTGAAATAAGACGTTTTTAACAACCTACTCAAGACTTGAAACTGATTGAAGGCAGCAGAAATGTCAGCAAGAGAAACCTTCTGCTGTAGAGAGAGATACTCTTTTCTGGACAGCTTGGATGGTTGTATCCTGGTGAGTTAGCTCCTGCTAAGTTAGCTAATTAGCATTAGGAGTTCACTGAAATGGGGTTGAATTGTGTGCTATTTTACTTTGTGAAACCGAGTTAAGTTAAACCAGTCAGGATAAGTGTGATGTGAAGGAAATATGGCTATTGTTAATGGTTGTTGTTATGAATTGTTTTGCCGCCCAACTCTGTTGGTTTAATTGTGGCCTGAAGCTCAGTAAGTGCAACGCGCTTGGCTGTTGATCAAGTTTTGGTGAAGCACATGAGGCAATGTGTGTACATTTGAATAGTGGTTACAACTAATGTGTGTGTGTGCTGTAAAAATATTACAGGACCAATGTGAAATTTATTGAAACTGAGACACAGTAACAAAGAAAATGTTTATTACAGTTATTGTAAAGTGTTGTTAGTGTTAATTTTAATATGACTGTCAGTGAAATAGTAAGATAATAAGATAGATAATAAGATAATATGATGATTTGCAATACTAATATTTTTCTTTCTTTTTTGTTGAGGTACGATTCTCTGTGAAGACATCGTTGTCCGCTGCCAGGACCTTCACTGCATGTCTGGATGTTTGCTGTTCCAAAAGCGGTAGGAACCAGAACCGAGGAAACTAACCAAGTCAAGTGGAATGAGTGAAATTTTTTGAGACAGTGAAACAAAAAAAAGAAGTGTATTAGAGTAATTTTACTGAACAGAAATTTTCTAAACACGTTTTTATAATAATTTCAGTGGTTGTGTGTGTTTTGCATTCTGGAGGTCTTATTAAACGTATTATCACCAGTCTCCTTACTGAACTTAGTAAATTTAGTGAACCTTAAAGTAAAGTGAATCTGTAACCGTAGTATTGTCAAAAAAATATGAAAATATTGACAATGATACTGAATAGTTGATATACTTTCAATACTCATTTTTCACAGTATCATTACTCCGACACCAGCGGTACTTTCTCCTCCTCTGCCTCATCTCACTTCCACACACTGCCGTCTTCTTCTCTTCATTCAGCTCATTTGCTCCACTTGAATATCCATTCATGTCATGTTATAGCCTTGTTATATTTATGTTTTCATAAAAATCTAAAATTTTATGCACTTAACGTTGAGTCGATTTTTCCCTGTTGGATTGAAAATGCTACTGAATATCAATATTTTCAAGGTATTGTATTAAAATCAGAAATTCCAGTATAGTGACAACGCAACTGCACTGTATTGTACTGTATGACCTTTGGTTTAAAAATATTCTGAAGAACCACGGACAGTGACACTTTGCTCAGAATACACATTTTAGATTTTCCACTTGAGGAAAGGTTATGTATTAGAAAAGGTTACACCAGGAAGTTCAAGTGCCCATTTCAAAGAATATTAAAGAACCATTCTTTGAGTCTATGAATGCTCATACTGTCTTTTATAGCAATCTGGCCAACAGTTCTTGAGCTGTACTGCTCCAAACTAGGCTTCAATCTGATAATGATCTAACCAGATTCTCAAATGATGGTAAATCCTCTTATAGCCTGTGGCTTCAGGGAAAACGAGGGTTGGTACTGACGTTTCCAGTGATACACGCAGAAGGCAGGGCTGGTGGTTTGCATTGTCTTGCATTATTTGCCCTGTTGGGCACCATGGGAATAGAAGATGCAACATTAACCTCCTGTAGTCAGCTTTGATGGGACTCTCTCACAAGTTCATCTCAGTGGAAAACAGTGATTTATGTTTTATGACTTTCCAAAGTTAACAGTGCAGAAGTTAGGCCCACACATGCTGGGAGAGCCTCAAATATTTTGAGCGTAGCACATTGTCTGTTTACAATCTCTGTAACCAAAATTCCAATCTGCTTATCTCTTGGTGGCGGCAGGTTTTCTACAGTCATGCAGTCAGCCGGTTGTGACAGTGCTGTACTTAACACTTAATGATGTTGCTGTTATGAGGCGCCGCGCTCGGCAGAGTCTCTTTGAACATGAGCGCCGATACACTCTGCTCAAGGGTGAGCTAAATCCTTTGGATCCAGCGGGAGATGTGGTGACACAGAAGAACGACAGCACATCTTCTCTTTTCTTTTCGCTCTTTCTCTCCTTCCTTGTTCTGTTGCCGCCATCCTGCTGACTGAAGCATATAATTTGGAATGTGTATAATGGATAAATTAGCTGTCAGCCAATAAATCTGTGGGAGGGGAGCCATAGAGGTTCATGCGATCTGACCCAGGAAACTGCGCTGTGAGAATAGTTGAGCAGAGAGGGACGAGCTGTGGGAGGACGGACCGCTGTGAGTTACGGCTCCGCTGGGCCATAAACAAAACACAAGCAAAAGGGGCCTTTGAAGCTAACAAGACCATGCAAGGGTCAAATGCGTAGTTAGAGACATTTATGCGTCTTTGGCTTTCAATGCTTTGGCTCGCATTTTGTGTTCATCCGATGGAAAAATGTAAGAAGATGAGTCCAAATGTTTTCAAATGAAGAGGGAAAGTTGGAAAAAAGCCTCGAGTTTTACAGTATAGTGTCCAGAGTCTCTGGTACGATATTCCACACGATAATGTATCATACTTAGTTTTTATTGAGTGAAAAAATTATGTTTCTGCATTTATTTGTTACCACTGATGTTACGTGTCATTTGTGAAAGTTTTGCCATGTCCTTGCCAGGCCTCGGTCTGGTTAAAGAGAAGGTTATGCGACATATCCGCTCCTCTAGCTGATCGGTTATTTGTCTCTGTATTGCCTGTCGTGACCTTTTAGTCAAAGTGGAAAAGAAATGAGTCAAAGACAGAAGCACCAGCAACCCACAGGCCCGACTACAGATAATCACGGTGCCACCATAACATTTGTGTCAGACCAGTTTGAAGGTCGCTCAGAGTTAATGGGGAAACTGAACTTTCAAGTCATTCTGTGACTTTTAAGTCAGGCACCATATTTTTCTTTGTTTTTTTTTTTCTCAGTGAGGCTCTTCAAAGCCACATATCTTGTTGCTGTGAGAGTCTGAATTTCATCAAGTACTTTGGCCAAATACCTGTAAAACGAATGGCATTTCCATCAGCCTCAGCTGTAATGATCTCCCCAAAGTTAGGTCATGCAATGGGCTGTATGTGTGTATTAGCAGGTGACCAACAGGAATGGAGCTAGTGTCTGTATTTGCATGATCTCACATACTACAGGGGCCCATCAGTCTAATAGATTTCATACACCGTAAGGTCTGTTTGCTCAAGGACCTCTCTTGGTTGTGGTGATTCACAGTTCTTGAAAATTTTATTGACTATTGACTATTCTGTTTTACATCGCTTGCTGACTCAGGCTTAGGCTAAAAACAAGGCTTACCTAGTCTGTTGCAGGCCACCTTTTGGCCTTTGCTATGGCTCAAAATATTTTGTTTCATCCAAAACACGAAGGATCTGCAGATTAATTCCATACCCAATATGTTAGGATCCACTAAAGTTAGACACAATACTAGAAGAATAAATTCCCGCCATTTTGACTTTACCTCATTTGCCACTGATGTACGTCGCTGCTATACATCTGTACAATAACCATATAGGAGTGTTCAAGGTCTGCTGGTAAATAAATGAGACATGCAGACTTCACAACAAACTTGACTGTGGCTTGCTAAATTCTGAGACGATTTTCATGAAATTTGAGAAATTGAACATGATAATACTAGTACTTATTAGAATTAAATTCAGTTACTGGGGGCGATCTAATCAGCACTATGACAAAACATTAACCTACTAAATAGTCAGAGCTTCCAATGGGACATGCAGTCTCTGACCTATGAACAGTGTAAATTATTTAGAATTTGGTTGCTTGTAATGTTACAGATAAATAAGTTTTTATATTGACAAGTTGGGATTGTTTGTTCAGTTTGTCTCCTTATTAAGTTTATACTAAGACCATTGCATGCATCTATGCATTTAACAAAAATCTTAAGAATATACTGTAAAAAAAAGACTTTAATGCAAACATATAAGAAAACTTGCTATACTATACAAAAAATTTGCAATCTCTGCTGGCTGTATCTGGGAGATGTGGAGGAATTGCAGTAGGTGCTTCATCTGGTGGAGATCTGCACTAAATTGAGTGACCTCTTGTAGTTTGTGTAATTTGTTTAGCATGCTAAATTATGATGAGCATCGTAAATATTATACATGTTACAGCAGAATGTTACCATTGTGCATTATTGTGAGCATGTTGATGTTTGTACACTGTTCAGCCTCACAGAACTGCTAGCTGGCTGTAGTCTTACTGTGACATACTGTGTACATCTGTAGTCCAAATGGTTTGTATTTGACTAGATGACTGATGATGAGTTGATTGTTCAAACATTTAAAAACATAATGTGAGTTATTGTACAAATCACTGCATAACAGGTTGCTAATGCTGGTCTTTTTTTATGTTGTTTTTACAGGCTGTTTTACATTTTGATAGATAAAATATGACGGTCTGTCTTTACATAATGGTGATATCAAAACATCCTCTGGATCACATTCTACATCCTAGCTGATAAGTCAGGCTCTTGTATGTTGTCCAGGCTCATATCTCCTGCAGGTAAACATGTTGTGTTTTTCTCCTGCCATTAATCATTGTAACGTCTCTGTGTTGTTCCATCTCGTACTTGTGATAAATCAGAAAAGCTTGTGGATTTTATTATTCATTTTATGTGGGTGATATATTCGGTTACCTTTGCAGGCTTGCTCATCTATCCTGGCTGTCACGTATGATTTCACAGCAAACACGTTATTCTGGATTGAAATAGGAGCGATAAAATGCTGTAAAATACTATAAAATTGGCACTTCTTCAAAACAGCCCCCAGCTGATCAGACGCTTGTATTTCATCGTTGCCCTTTTTGACACTATTGCAGGCAGCATGAAAGATGAAGTCAGTCAAGATACAGATGAGAGTAATTGTTGTAACAGTTGTTTACAGAGGTGTTTGTTCATACAGTACCTCACTTAGAAAATGCCACGTTTTTCTTAATGTTTTTTAATATTTGCTGCCTAATTTAGGCTTTTGGGAACTCTTTGAAAACTGTTTTTGAGGTGATGCTCTGTTCTGCACTGCATACCAATGTTTTAGATGTATTTTTATTCACTCAAACTTTAAAATTTCTTTCAAGACTTTATGTAAAACCATGAATCCATTGCGGAAAGTAAATGTAAAAGTAATTATGGAAATATAGAGAAGAATAAATAAATGGACAAGAAAAGGCAATAGGGAAAAGAAGTTAAAATAAAGGGACGAAAATAAATAAATTACATGAAAAATACATTTAATGCAATGTAATTTAAATGCAAAAAGAAATATATATATATTTTATAAGTAAATACACTTTTTTTCTTTCATATCTCATTTGTCTTTATATTTCCACAACAGTGAAGTACTTATTTATTATTCTGTATATTTCCATATATATTTTCTTATTCTTTTACAGATTTATCCTTGTTTAAGGCACTCCTATGACTCCATAAATATTTAGCAAGGTTATCACAGTATTCTTAATACTGGATTTAAACCACTGATCAGTCATGCAAGTCGAGGTCAGAATGATTGCTCTATATCCACTAATTAAATTTTGGAAATAGCTGCACCAATCACTACTGAAGATTTACACATTTCCAATTAGTAATGGGAGCTAGAGATTTATTGCCTTGAGTCAGAAAGTAATATTTTGTGATATTTCCATTTTCCATGCTGACCTTCAGTTTTACATCAGCGATATATTTCTTGGGCGCAGCTTTTAGTTTTGTTGTGAATATCACATTTTGGGGAAACACAGCTCTTCAGATATTCAGAAGTCAGAGATTCAAAAGCTCCGAGGACATGGCTTCACATCTAAGTGCAACCTTTTTGACTGATGTGCAGACAGTATGTGGTTCAGCAGTTCTTTCTGTTTATCCAGCAGCTTGTTCTCTTTTATCCAGCATGTGAGATGTGCTAACACAGTCTCAGCACCTGCTGAACTTGCTGGAGCGATGTGGTGCCTCTGAGGTTGAATAACAAAAAAGAAAAGGTCATCTTAATTTAGGTCATGCAAAAATCAAGTGCTACATAGGAAAAAATCATAGAAGAATTTAGTGGAATCATCTAGTCTTTTCTCACATATACAAGTTTTATTTCTTCAAGTTAATTTAACTAAAAATCTAGTATTTATTTTCAGAAAACTTCAGAACTTACAAACATGAGTTCTTCTAACTTGAAGTCTTTTGACTTGAAATGATGAGTTTAATTAATGTAAAATACAGAGTTCAATCAACTAATTGAATTAAGTTCCTAAAGAAGTCAGCATATCAGCAGGCTTCCCAACATTAAGACTCTCCTGAGGATCATCTTTTTTGATAGTTTGAAGAAAACGTGTATGATGAAAACATGCTGCATGTCTCTATTACAGTTTTAGATAAGTCATGGTTGTTTTCTTTTCACAACAAAACATGATGATGGTTAGTATTGAATTCAGTCCCTACAGCCTTACACCGACATTTTATAAATTTTACATTATTTGTGTGAAATAATGAACTGACTATTCAAACTGACAAAACATTAAAGGAAATCAAATTTGCAATGTTCATCAGTGTGACTGAAGAGTTGGTGGTTCTTCTTAATATCTTAAACTTTTTGATCATGTTTTCTCAAATACAACTGAATTAGTAATTAGTGTGTCTGTTTGACTAGAAAAGTACATTTGTTTTCAGTCATTCCAAAATTACCTTAACTTGTCTTTTCAAATTCAGTCAACTTAAAATTATAGAACAGCCTGGACACTAACTTTTTAAGTTAAAACAAATATGTATTTTGACAGTGACTGATCACAGGCCGGTCCAGCTTAAAATCTTACATTACAAAATGACCTCAGCTTCTCTTTTCAGGTTCAGTCAACTTAAAATTTTGAGGCACACTGGACACTAGGGTCTGGTGATTGGATGAATATATCGTCCATCGATGATGGGCTGAATCCATCGCTGGTTGCTTTTTTGGCTGGTTTTGGGGGCAATATTTGTCATTTTATTTTGATAATGTAACAGTCTGCAGAGTGACGGATGCTGCTCTGTGCCGCAACGTCATCCAGCGGCACAGTACACACCAACTCAGCCTGACCGTGAGTGTACTGAGCTGGATGAGGAGTGAGAGATAAACAGCCTGCAGAATTAGACTATTTGCACTCTTTTCACACGGTAAATTAAGGATTTAATTCAACCTAAACAGATTTGGTGGTTGTTGTAAGAGTTGGCAGACTAACAAAGATGGTTTTGGTGAGTTTTACATGTTTTTCTTTCGGGTCTGAATGAAGTGAAATTTCAGAGGATTTAATGAGCCAGTTAAGCTCGTCTTAGTTTGGTAAAAGAGAGAAACTTGAATTCAGAAGGTGTATGGTTGTATTTCTCCATTTAAAAAGGAAAATAAGTGTGAGAATATTTAATTTCTTGATACTTTGTAAGTTTATTATTGGACATAGTGAACGCACACAGTGTGTGTAACATCTCCCAGTTGAGAGAACAGAGGGGGGGACAAAGATATCACCAATTGCTGATTGATGGCTTTCTAACGCTGACTTTTTTTTTTGAGTTAAAACAGTTTATTTTTTACAGTATACAAGTTTACAAAGACATGCCACAAATGGCTCCTTGAATTGAGTTCCACTGTCGTCCATCAAAATGAATATTTGTGACTATGACAGTGATCCTGTAAATGCAACAGTGTGAGAGATAATGTCCGGGCTTGTCGAGCAGCTACGAGCCCTTCAGTGCTTCTCAGTCTTCACAGTGAAACAGCTTCAGAATCAGTGGCGCTCGCAGGCAGCAGAGGAGCCGCCTCCTTATCAGTTAATGGATGAGTACACTGGAATGTCGGCCTGTTCCCCGCGCTGACATTTAAACTGATGAGTCTGGCTCTCCAGCCCAAACACAGGACTGTCAAATGGTTGGGGGGGATGAACATTTTCATCCCAAAGATAATAAAAATACATGGGGGTAGTAAAGCCAAGTATGTGATCGACTAATCTCCCAGAATTCTCGTGGTGGTGGAGTGGAGGATCCCAGAATTGATTGCTAGAGCTTTTTGTTTGCCTTGCATGCCATATTGTTATCTCCCATTAAAAGAGTGTGTACAGAGACTTGTACCCAGACATAAATCACAAGGCTTGGGTTTGGTCAGGCTTAGGAAGGAGAAATCAATTATACTCTACCAGACATAAAGGAAGAGGCTGAGCTTGCACCCTGGGCTGCTCTCATTATCATAATCATCCCTCTCAAGTGATGCAGACTCAAACAGACAACAGATGAATATATGAACTGACAAATAATACAAACTGAAGACAGAAGCTTTGATTTTATAAAACAATTACAGTCCTTTAGCATTTTGTTTTCAGTAATTCACATATTAATAAGTGTTTGTTTTAGTGTAGTACATAGAAGTTGCATGAGGGAGGGGCATTTTGTAGTGAGGGGTACTCTGTTGAAATGTGATAAAAAAAAATCTACATTGATAAAACTACTTGCTCTCTCAAGCAAAGAATAGACCTTTTTCAGTCATCCTGGCGTGAAATAGTAAGATAAACACTGGGGCTGCCCCTCAAATAGTCAACTGAGCCGTTAGTTTGCGAGAAGACTTTTATTCAACTACGATTTCATTTATCCATTGGTGGCAGAACAAAAAAACAAACAGTCAACCTCCCTTTTGGATTTGTACCTCACTCTTAGACCCGGAACAAAAGCGGGAATAATTGCAGAATGGACCTTTTCTCTTGTAACACTGTAGTCATTAGCAGTCTGGGGCATTTGCACTTAATTAGAGTAGCACTGGTGCTTGTTTACACAGCTAGCACAGGAGCTGTGGGCCGCTGGGATGAGGACGTCTTCGGGCCTGGGGTGGGGGGGGATCCGGTGGGGAATTCTTGCCGGAATGGGCACCGAGACTGGAGCAGGACGGGAAACAAGGAAAAAAAAAACAAAAAAAAACAATGGGAGCAGGCAGAAGCAGAATAATAACAAATGAACAAATTATCCATTTTTTTAAACATAAAAATGTGTGTAATGTTGTGTGTTGACTGTGGACTGACAGGAACGGGATGGGATGGACGGTAATCATTCTGCTGGCATTGGGACGGAACAGGAATTTGTTTTTTTTACTCTGTAATGGGATTAGGATGGGATAAGAGTATTTTTGTGGGAGTGTAACGGGACAGAAGTGAAAATACATTACCATGTTACCCTCTAACCTACAGACTGACACTGAGTGAGCACTATTTTTTCCCTTAGTTTTCCTCTGTTGGTGAGGGGTAGTGTGGAGTTTTAATGTGAGTCCACAACAGTGTGGTCAGTTATAGCTGACTTATTTGCTCTGACATTGTGTCAGCAGTTAACCTGATGATGATAATCAGAGGGTCACTCCACTGATTTTACATGTCAAAATCAGTTTACTAGTTTCTGGGGCTCCTCAGCCCGTGGAAATAATTTTATTATGTGAAAAAATGACTCAAGTGAGTCAAGTGGCATTTTTGTAACTGTAGTTTGGAGATTTCAAATCTTAAACCAGATTATGGAGCTGGAAGATGTGGGTGTTTACAGTGCACAGAGCAGTGTCTGATTAGACGATGTCATTGGAAGTGTAGGATTCATGTTTAGCAATATTTTTGTCAATTTTCGTCAAAGTGAAATATTAAATTGCTGAAGTGTCCTGTAAATAGCATGCTCAGAATCTAGATATAACTGGGTTAAAACAATGTAACATGGTATTATTTGATTTTGATAAAGCTGATGTGACTAGTGTTATCAAGGACATCCAGCAGACAGAGCAGCATCAGCATTCATTTGAAGTTGTATTTCCAGCTATTCAACTAATCTAAGTCCAACATTTCTTCTCTTCTGTTTTGGACTCTACCATCTCCTGAGAAAAATGTATGGCTTTTTAGATGTTAAATGCTCCACTATATTCACCAGTATATACTGTATTAGATGCGCCAGAGCTACTGCTGAAAATAGCTGCCTGTATCCTTTTGAAACTGAGGTTAATGAGAACAGTGAAAACCAAATACATAAAGTTGCCACCTCTAAAACTGAAACAATGACCTGCTAAAAACATGCGTAAAAACATCAAAACATGTATACTAGGTTGATTCTGCTGTCAGTACCCCTGACCAAGGCACTGGCTTGGACTGTAGTTGGTCTTAAGGAACTGCTCAGAGGCTGCCAACTGCTCCTAATACTTTGGATGAGTTAAATGCAGCTGAATCTCACTGTACATTGTTCATGTAAGGTTGATCTTTACATTTAAAATGAGCTGAGTAGCTGAGGAAAACTGAGTCAGTTCTATTTGGGCTTGTCACTATGATGGACACACGTTGCATACACTCAAATGACCCATTTTTGATAAAGTATTTATTTAGCACAGCTTTAAAGCTCCAATGTGTAAGATTTACAGGGATTTAGTGGCAGAATAAGGCAGAAATGGAACATAATGTTCAAAAATGTGTTTTCAATAATACACCTGAAAATCACAGTTTTGTTACTTTAAAATGAGCTGTTTATGTCTACCTTGTCCACAAAGGCCACCATGTTGCATCGCCATGTTTTCTATAGATTTCAACAGTGTTTCACGGTCAGTTTTATTGCACACTTGGAAGGGGAGGGTAAAACAAGCTCACTGCTAGATGCCACTAAATCCTACATACTGGACCTTTAAGCTCAACCATACCTTATTTGCAGCATTAGATTATGATTAGAGTGTGTGATTAAATCAAGTTCTGCACTAGAATATTATCAAGACACTGCATATTAATGTCATCCTAATTGTTGTTGCCTCATTAAAAAACAAAAGATGCATTTGATTTAGGTAAGATGACAAAAGTAGTGTATCAGCAGAGAGTCTGGGCTGCCTTTGTCCTCAGTAATGAGGCACTGAGCTGCTAATTGAAGGATCATATGGGACTGAGGGTACGAGGTCCCTCTAACAGATGGTGGGAGTCTTGAGTCAGATAAATAAACCATCAGCCCAGCGAGGAGATACGGCCATGTGAGAAGCTGCATGCCAAAGACAACTTGGTTACAACATAAAACAACATAGTGTTTTATATCAGATATTTGTTATGCTCTTTCTCAGCCACTTTGTTTGGCTGAGAGAGCAATGATTGAGGGTAGACACCACTGAGAAATTCATGTGAGGGTAGATGCTCATAATAAGAGAAAAGATAAATACACACTTTTTATTGTTAGGCTTCAACTGTCAGATTTGGACAGCAGGGATCTCTGCTGATTGGACTGTTTTATGTTAATGCCAGCCTGACATGCTGCTGCCCCACATGAAACACAGACACAGCCAACAGACTTCTTTTTGCCTCAGGACTTCTGATATCATTACTACAAGTTGGCACATTTACATGAACAGAGAGCCTGATTCTGCGCTCCCATTAAGAATGCATATCCTATATTTTAAAAATGTATTCAACAAGAGATCAAGGGGGCTTTTATTACCCAGTGTTAAACTCTACAATAGTAATGCTGAACAAGCACCAAAAGAAAAGTTGGATTTGAAGTGAGTCCAAGCCTGTGTTAACATTTATTTTCAAACCTAAGAGATGTCCTTGTGGATTTTGTATCACATGGACCATCATCTGATGGATCATTGGACTTTTCACACTCAGTGCTGCACAGAATGAAGCTCTTTGGTGTTTTACATTATGAACAATCTTACTTTACACGTCACTGTGGAACGAAACATGCTGGGAATTTGATACAATAGCTATTGAGGGTGTAATTTATAGAGCAGAGGTAGTTTTTGTAAGCACATATTTTCAGTTAAAGGGACAGTTCATCCCCAAATCAAAAGTATTTTTTCCCTCTTACCTGTAGTACTAGATTTTTTTTGTGTGAGTCACAGAGTTTTAGATAAATCGACCGTAGAGATGTCTACCTAGAAGAATGCATTTTTGATTTTGGGGTGAGCTGTCCCTTTAAATGTAATTGTTAAAGGCCCTACAATACACAACCATGGTCTACCCAAATGGCTCTACTTTATTTGTCTGATTAGACCTCTTGTGAGGCCTATGTGGGTGTTGCAACTTGTTGTTAGAAAGATGTTAAACTTTAAAGTTCAGCTCCAGAAAAGCTTTTAAATAAATAAAATACTCTGTCATGATAAATATTTTGTTTTGATTTTACTTTACATGGTCTGTTTGAATGTCATATTTTAGTGAAGTGCACAGGCATCCCTCCCTTCAGTAGAAGACTGGGGTCACACCTTGATAGTGACACAATATGCAAACATAGAAACAGTGTGTAATGTTGATTGATGATTGATTAATTACACTGTGTATGAGTTAAATGTTATTATGTTACATTTAACACTTTATATTTCTGGTACAACTTGTGCTTTTGATCAGGACTGTATATGATGATCAAAGCTGCTGTACTGTATTACACTAAATGGACAGGTTTGCTAATAAATGTACAGCAATATTGTAGTGTAAAAGTGACAAGTATTAACTGAGACAGAATAAAAGAATAAGGATGAGAGTGCAAGGAGCCTGGCGGGGACTGTAGGCTCCATTCATTCAGAGGAAGGCTTTAACAGGCTGCAGTAATGACAAGCTATCAGACAAACAATGTTTCTCTTGAACAAATCATTTCAGACTCCCACAGTTTTTCCCAACAGAGCCAGTTGGACTACTCTCTATGTAAAACACGATGTGACATGCTGGGTTCATCTGGATTCTTCTTTCCCCTGTGGGGTTACATTTTTGGTGATCAAACAACTCTCACAAATGACAAATTCAAACAACATTTGAAAGTTCATCATATATAAAACAATAATTTATTATTTCTCTCATTTTACAAGACATCAAATTGTGTGGCTAACTAAGGATTTGTTATGCTGTTATTCTGTTCAATACATGAAACCCTAAGAAAGCAAAATGGACTACAAGGTGTGCTTTAACAAACACATTTAAACATTTAAATTTCAACGTGAGAGACATCTTGTCTAAAGATACGTACATACACAATGATATCACGTTATGATGGTCTCTACATTATGTAACAGATGGTACATCGCTGGTGATGGTTTTAACTTTGGGAAATCAGCACCATTAGAGAGAAATTCAAACTAAAAAAGTGGATTTGTTACAAAAATTTTATTTTTTAATTTACAAAAGTCCTTTTGAAAAGGATTATGTGTTCTACCTTGCAGGAAAATAGCATTGTTTCCATAAAAGCATTAAGTATGCATAACAGTAAAATACTGATAAGAGATATATAGTACGAACAAAATAATGTAAAATAGTGTAAATGCTGGCTGTTTATGTACTGTATGGCACACGGTCTTTACACACTTTCCAAACCTTCCAAAAAAGTCAAATATTGTGTTTTTGTTTCCAAAATTATTAAAAAGAGCAAGCACAAAGGTAGAAAAGGTACTTGAAAGAATTTGAAAAAAGGTTCCAAATCATCCTCATAGCCATGTCCCACTCATGTCGAGTCCAACCGTCATCTAGAGGACCTTCTCTTCACCACAGAGGTGGCAGATGTCCAGAAAAGGCTTTCCTTATTTCATATTTACAAAATGTTGCCACATTGAACGAGGCAGGAATCTCTACCCCAACTGGTAGTGTCCTATGTACAGTCCATCACGCTCCAGTCTGTCCCCCTCTGGCTGGACTTAGACTGTAGTCACAGACAGGAGTGAGTTGTAAACCCTGGTGCCGTCTGGTGACTTGGTACCGTGGGTCAGCAGTTCCTGGATGGTCATCCAGTTGTCAAATATTTTCTTATTCCTCTTTTTCATCATCTTTTTGTGGCTGAGTTCGATAATGTTGGGCTCCTTTTTGTCCTCGGGGCCCGCCTGCTCCTTCAGACAGTCGGCTCGGCTCTGCTTCATGAACTCGCGGCGCTGCCTCTGCTCTTTGGCGCGGACCGCGTGCTGCTTCCTCTCCTCCTTGCTCCAGTAGCGGCCCATCTTCAGCTCGCTTATGGCGTCGTCGTCCGTGGTCATGCCGCTGCGCTCCTCGTGGATGCGCAGGGCGCGCTCCCTCAGCAGCTTGTCCCGGACGGGTCTCTTGGTGATGTAGCGCGTGCCGTCGCTGCGGATCTTCACCTTCCACTCCATCTTGGGTTCCAGGTCGCTGGGGGTGATGGGGTCCCGGCACATGCTGACAAGACTCATCTGACTCTGTGCGTACTCCACGGCTGACTTCTGCTGGATCAGCTGCATGTAGCTCTGGTAGTGCTGGGCGTGGGCGGGGATGTGGGCGTGCTTGTAAGGTGAGTGTGGCTGGGAGAAGCTCCGCCCGGACTTGCTTGACTCACCCAGCTTCCTCTCCTTGCCTTCAGCCTGCAGGGCTCCATCTGGATCCTTGGAGGAGCTTCTGCTCCGACTGGGCCCGCAGGCTTCCTGGACGGGGGACAGGAGAGGTTTGAGCATCCTGCCGTTGGAGCTGGAAGAGCCGGCTGCCCCACTCGGACCCTGATTCTCTGCCCCTCGACGGAGGGAGTTGTCTGGAGACAGCTCCAGTGTTAGAGGAGTGCTGCGGCAGCTCTCGCCGGTGTTGTAGGCGCTGGAGCTGTCTTTGTCTGACTTCTCCGGCAGCTCTGTGATGTCTGACAGCTCGTGACGGCGTGCGTCAATGCTGGTGTTGTAGTTGCGGAAGCCACTGTTGTGGAGCATCCAGGACTCACGGCACTGCTCCCTCAGCAGCTGCATCTTGTGAGCGCGGACGATGTTCAGGCACTCCAGCTCGATGGTGCGCAGCTCCTCATTAAGCAGTTCCAGCTCTTTGTCGACGCCGTCCTGGTCCTGACCGCCCTGGCAGTACAGGCCCTGGGCTCCGCTGTTCCTCATCTGGCACTTCAGCTCCAGGAGCTCCCGGAAGCGCTCGCACTCATCAGCCGTGATGCCCAGGAAGTCTGTGTCGGCGTAGTCTGCAGAGATGAAGGACTCGCCGCTGAAGGGCAGGTCAGTGCTGCCCAGCGTGTCCTGGCTGTAGGTGAGCTTCCTGCAGCTGCCCAGCGTGTTGGAGGCTGTGGTCTGGTCATCACCAAGGTTCTCCTGCTCCGAGCTCTCATCGTTTCGCGTACTCTCATCTGTACGGCCGACTCCACTGTCTTTCTCGTGGTGATTGGACAGCAGTGTGGCTGTGTCTGTGGTGCCTCCATCCTCCTCGTGCTTCTTCTGTAAAAAACAGATAGACAGCTCAGAAATAGCGATGCATCCAAGGAGAAACAGAAGGTCGCTGATTGTGTGAGGAAAATACTGCAGTTCACATTCTTTAATATGTAATTTATATCTTGTAACTACACAGGTCACTGTCATATATTGTTAATAATATAGGTCAAGAATTTTTTTAGTTGAGATAATATAGTTTGATCAGGGGCTGTAGCAGGCTGAGTTTTAAAGGCAGTGAAGATGTTGACACCATATGAAACTAGATGACCTAAGACATCCATTAGCACCATGTCATGCTACCTTGTTGGGAAGTTGGTTAAATAATGCTCCAAAGCTGAGCAAAATTTTGGCAAGTGAAAACATGATTTATCTACATGAAAATGGATTCTATGGATACCCACACAGATATGCCCACTTCATGCTAATTCCATGCAGTTTTGGACAAAAAACATGTAGTTATTTCATGCAGTATATATGTTGATTTTGCCTAGTCTATTTCAATATATCTGCATATTGCATACTCTCAGCAGTATTGGACTTGCATAAATTGGGTCCGACTGGAAAGCTGAGACTCTTGTGGATTCAGTGTGCCCAACTGTATTTATGTGTGATGATGTTAGTCTCCATGGTAACCACTTCATTGTGGTGAGACGGTTTCTTTCTCAAGTGGTCAAATGCTTATTTGTGCACCAAATCTGTGCAATAAATGAGATCAACCCAAAAACTGCTGAAACAACTGAGCATTGGAGTGATCATCATATACTTCTATCACAATGTTTTAAACCCTTATACAATAAATTTTGAAAATATGAATAGGTGCCTAAAGTAATCACAGATATGTGACTAGAAACACTGACAGTGCTAAGCTGCATCTTAAATTAATTTCACAACAATTTAATCCACTTCTAATTCACATATACTATTGACTTGCTATCATTCCCTAAAGATCCCTGCTCCCCCCTCTGAAAAAATAACTGTTTGCTACTGAAAGGATGGAGTTAAGAAGGAAATACACCATTTTACAAATATAATTTATCAACTTTTAAATCTATTAAAAAAATCTACTTTATTAGTATAAGTATGGATCTGTAACAAAGGCTTCAGAATTTCGTCAATGAGCGTGTGCTTTTCCATATGACAGTTTTAAAAGGGAAAAAATGTTGCCAACAGCTGTTACTCTCAGCAGAATTGGCTCAGCCAACATAATCTATAGATGAACATATGTGTTAGTGCAGATTGATTGTGGTGCTTTGCCTCTTCACGCTGTGCACGTGTGTGTGTGTCTGTGTGTGTGTACCTGCTGCAGCATGCTGGCAGTGAACTGCATGGCCTGATGGTGCTGCTGCTCCAGCATGTCCATGTGGAGGTCATCCAGGAAGTCGTTCCTGTCATCATCCATCCAGCCCTCGTCCAGCTGAGAAGCAGCGGGGAGAAGAGACGCCTCATTAGATGCAAATATTCAACTGTAAAGTTTGACTCACAAGATGGAGCATCTGATATTGGAAGTCTTAACTCTTATTTGTTGGCATTAAAGGTGCAAAATACAACATTCAGCTTCATTAGATGCCAGGAAACAACTATTTGTAATGTAAAGATATAGAGGAGTGATGCCTCCTGAGCAGAGAATGTTTCCTCCTGTGTCTGGATTTCAACATGGCGGCCTAGTGAGTAAATTTATTATATCACGGCTAAACAATACACTATAATATGTTTCTGGAAACATTTAAGGTGAATAAATATCCAATACAGTAACAAACTAAGCAGTGTGACAATGGCTCAGTATTCTAACACTTTGTTTTGAGTTTCAGGAGTCTCCATTGGAAGCGGTCATGTCTAGAAGGGAACCCTAGATTTTCATGTGGATTTGTTTTGGTCTGGGATGTTGGTGCTCTACAGTGATTTTCTGGGTAAATTTCATAAACAGCACCTTTAAGAACAGAACTTTCTTTTGAAAAAAAAAACACTTTCTCATTACCTGGATCTCTGGTCTGGCCACCAGCAGGGAGATATTCTGGTTCCCCTCACTGGTCAGCAGCGCCACAGCATCTTCCCGGTTCTGGATCTCAACACCGTTGATCTTTAAGTACAGAGGGAGATATTGAAATTGAGTTTTTTCTACCCTAGAAATTTGTCCATTAATGCTACTTTTAACTCTAACCTCTAGAGCTGCAATGATTAATCAATTAGGTGTCTTATTTGCGGACATATTATGGACAACTAATCGATTAATCAAGAAAATAAATGACAGATTAATTGGCAATGAAAATAATCATTAGTTGCAGCCCACTAACCACTAGTTCTTAGAGGTCTTGATGGTGAAACACTCTCTTTTTCAAATATCAGTTTACAGCCAGGAAATTGAGTCAGAAAAAGAGATAAAATGAATGGTAGAGGTAAAAGTTAATGTGCTGAGACTGCAATGATCTTACCTGAATTATTTTGTCTCCTTCTCTTATTCTGCCGTCCTGTGCAGCGATGCTGTTTGGATCGATCTAAAGAAAAGAGCAAGAGTCAAAGGGTTATTACTCTGAGATAACTCTCACTGTGTTTTACCTTCACTTCTTTCACCTCCTTTTGGACATATCGGTTCTATTTATGCGTTAAAGCGAGCATCATCACTGCTGACAGTCTTATCAATTGCTATTTACTGACTGCTAAAGTAGATTTGAGAGCTTCCCAGCAGCACATACCTCACTAATGTAGATCCCAGTCTCATCCTCATCATCAGTCCTGTAGCAGATCGTCAGGCCAAGCTTGTCTTGGATGTTGGCTCGGTACAAATCCACCTCCTGGTGAGAAACACACACAAGTTAACATCCCATACATCTAGAACTTCTTAGGTTTTGTCCAAGATTGAGTAGAAAATGGTTGAATATTTTCTAAGGTTGTTCTGGACAGACTGAATATATTGACTACGAAATGGGATCATGGAGCAACAGTGATCCATCAATCACTGTAATGAATCTTTCAGCTGGACGCAGGGAAGCCATTGGCTTTCTTAGAGGCCCGGTGACAGAATGAGAGATGATGCAGTGGACTGCAGACGGGCAGAGCCCCGTTTTTCACTTGTCAACACCTGTAATCTCACAGATACAGATAAAGATACGAGCAGTGCTGTTCTTTGAGGGCAGAGGATTGGGCTATGTGAGGGTTAACCCCCCAAAACGTTTACAGCTGAATACTCAAGACTATCTCAAAGGAATAGTTTGACATTTGGCAAAATACATTACTTCTCTCATACAGAGAGTTAGATAAAAGATCAATACATTCTCATGTCTGTATGGCAAATATGAAACTACAGTCAGCACCTGGTTAGTTAAGCTTAGCATAAAGAAGCAGGGGGAACCTCTTTTCTGGCTCTTTGTCATGCTACTTGTGCCAGCTATTCATAAATCCATTGCTAAATGTATGTGAACTTCCTGTCCTAACTGTTAACTTGTTCCAAACTAGTGATTAACTTCAGTTTACACAAACACAACTGAAGGAACGCCTTAGCTATAAAAATATTAGGGTAAATCCGTTGCTGGGAAACAGTGAAGCATCACAGGCTGAAACAAAACTTCCAAAAATAAAAATTTCAGGCCAATTTAGTGACTTTCTCGATAGATTTGATATTAACTCTTTTATTCTTCACACTAAATAGATCTAATGATATATTAGGTGATATATTAGCAAGCTAATATGTATATATATATACACATATATATATATATATATATATATATATATATATATATACATACATATATATATATATATATATATATATATATATATATATATATATATATATATATATATATATACATATATATATATATATATATATATACATATATATAATATATTAGCTCAGTTAGCTACACAGAAATTGCACTTGAGAGCTACTGGATGTCAGCATTTTCTAAGGTCTAGTTTGTGTGCTGCAACCCATTTCAATTTAGTAATACACAAATATCCACACTTAAAATTGTGTTATAACTAAAGTTGCAGATGATTAGTCAAGTAATTGATTAGCTGAACGACAGAAAAATAATCGGCAGCTATTATAAGAATCGATTTTTGGACTGACAGCACAAGACATTAAAAAGGGACAATTTGGCAGTTTTCATTTCACCGTTGATGGTGCATCAAACTAAACCAGTAAATTCTTGTGTGTGTGCTATATTAACCAAGAGAGCAAAGTTCTTAAGCTGGTGGAGCCTTGCTGGCAGCGCCTGCAGTACATGTACCAGGATGCATTGTGCACCAGCTTCTGATGCCCACGCCCATGTTGTCAGCCTTGTCTAGTTCTCTGATGGCCAAAACATGGCATTAGGTGAAAAAAAAAACATACAGCATGCCCCCTGATTACCAGAAGGCTGAGACTAGAAATCCAAGCCAAAATAGTCTGTAGTTCTTCCTTAAAACCAACAACATCGCTGTGACATCAGTGAGGGCAGGAGTGAGCACAAGAAATCAGCTTTCTTGGTCAATATAGCAGCACTGAGGATTTCACTGCTGAAAGTGACCACATTTACATCAACACTAGCACTTTTCATGTGGATGTCCAATCAAAGGTCCCCCTTTTTCACTAATGTTTGACATCTGATAGAGCAAACAATTAATCAGTTAATCTAGAAAATAATCGCAAGATCAATAGATAGCAGCAGATGATCACTGAATGAAAATAATTATTAGTTGCAGCCCAACTTCGAACTTAAGATCTGTTGGTGCAACTACCAGGCAAGAAAAAAAAAAAAAATTTCAAACATGTAAAACTACTCTTTTCACCTGCTGAAAGCCTACAGAATTAGGCAGAAAAGTGAAATAAATAAATAAAGATTACATTCAGACATCTAATATTTTCTAAACACAGGATTGTGTGTCAGTCATTCTTTTCTAAGATGAAGAGTCCTTCTACAAAGACACTGATGTCAGTCAGTGTCTGTCTGCTGCACAGCTGCCATTAGCCACCCTGAACTTTACCTTTTGCTCTCAGCCATGGATATTATTAATATCAAACAGTAGGTGGCTGGGGGTTTAGTGGGAGGGGGTTTCAGGGTCGGCAGAGGTCACCGGAGGAGCACAACAAAAGCTTGATCACGGCCTCATCATGGCCTCATCCAGGCATTGTTAGCGTGCATCATCAGATTCATCACCGCGGACTTATTATCTGTGCCATCTAATTATCCACAGAGGCGGGGAAGACTTATTAGGCCTTGTCACTAATAAGTAATGATGTCACCGGTGTGCATCTGCTGGAACAAACCAGGAACTCGATTCCTGTCTGGCCTACATCTCAGTGTGTGTATGGAGGGAGAGTGGCCCATCAATAACTGTGATATATCAGGATTTGTGGTCTCTAGCAGGGACATCAGAGTGGAGACACAGAGGCGACCTTGGCTCTGCTCATGTACCAATAATGCACCGCTGCCTGAATGTAGATCTTCATGGAAAGGAGAGTTTATTTACCTCATATTCAAGTTCCTCACGCTCTATGTCCTGCTGTATGCCCTCCAGGAAATCATTGGGGTCAAAGTATGCACGCCCTGGAGCATGCCTGCAAAGAGACAAAGCATGTAAGATAAAGAGTGGAATGCAAATTTAACCTGCACATATTAAAAAATCATTTACTAACACATTTGTCAATCTGGATTTAATTTTGCCCCAGAGTTTGCAAATTAAATGAGAAGTAGAGAGGATGTAATAAGAACTCAATGTAGAAATCACTCTTCAATCAGATATACTGAAGCTGCACCCAGAGGCTAATCACAAATTACCGTGCCGTGTTATTAATTTGACTCAGAAATCAATTAAAGAAATCGCAGTTATTCATTAAAGGGCAACTGCTGTTGCCACAGAGTGCAAAATGTAGCCAGACTCCCTGAGCTCCAGGGCTTAACACACACAGACACACTACAATAGATGCCATTTGAGTATATGCAAATGCAAATGAGCTAAACCATCATTTTAATGCATTTGTATGCCCTGGGGGAGCCGTCATCTCCAGGAAGTGACAGGGACATTTTCAAACTTTAGACACATCCTGTGTGATCACAGCGGTGTGGTCTGGAGAAGAAGATAAGGTACCACTTTCTTAATTAACTATGAAGGTGAAAAGGTCTGATGGTGTTTCAGGGTGAAGTGACCTTTTTAACATCGCTGACTTCTGACAGCAAAGAACTATCCTCTTATTTGAAGTGAACTTCCTAGAAACATGCTTAATAATCCTTCTGTTAGCACAGTGATACTTCAGCTTAAAAGGGATAGTATGAGGTGAGGGTGTATGCGCTACTTATCCTGTAGTACTGCTGGAAGCAGCAGAAGTACCAGCACAGAAGATGGTACTTCTGTACTGCTGTGGACAGGTTCAGCAGCAACATGTTTTAGCCACTTAATAAAGGATCCACACACACACACACACACACACACACACAAATCATTATCTGTTTAAGTGTGTGCCATAATTAGAATATTTTCACCACTTTACCTTGCCCTCAGAAAGACATTACTGACAGATGATCAAACCAAATTTCACTCTCTCCAATGCAAACAGACTCCTTAAGGAAAAACTGTAATTCTACCTTGCAGAACACAGGAAATACTGGCCTACCACTGCCTTGACTGGCTAGTTTGATTGTGTTATTGTTTGACTTTGGTAAAACTGAACCATCTATTTACAACACTGAAGTCACGCAGAAACAGCAGACCAACAACTCCTGTGTTTTATGCGATAAAATGACTGACATCACCAATGGAATTTGGTTGCTTTGGAGAGAGCAATATTTGGCTTATAATGACGTCTTTCCATCAGAAAAAGTTGTGTGACAGCAAAATAAGGTGGTGAAAATATTCTAAATATAGTGTACATCTAAACTAATATTAATTTTTTTGGGTGGCTAAAATACGTGTTGCTGCTGACCCTGTCCATAGCAGTGCATTGTGGGCATTCGCCGACTGCCATTAATACACTGACTATCAATAAGTACCTCATACAACCCAGCTTCAAATACTCCAAACTATCCCTTTAATGGTGTTTTTTAAAGTAAGGCCACTCAGTCTCAACTAGGCTTCTCTTCATCTGGATGGTATATAAAAATAAAAGTAAAAATAGCTGTGTCCTGGCACCAGATTAAATTTTGTGGGTGTAGATTGGGTCGATTTGGGCCCAAAACCAGAATCAGTTCCACTTTAAAAGCACCCGGTCCAGCTTTGGGTCAGAGACAAAACTGGCGCTCAGACACACACACACAAAAAAACAAGAGATTGCATTATTGAGGGCCTAACAGTAGAAATACAGTATTCATGTTACAAAGTAATCGTCCTTGTAGGATGATGCGGTTGTGGCAAAAGTTGAGCCAGGCAAAACATTTTTGCCAGGGGTATTTGTAATCTGCATCTCCTCACAGCTGCTTTCAAATGAACTATGGGTCTGCTTTTCTTTGTGTAGTACCAGTGTTGGTTTGAACAGACTAATGCTTTATCCATAGTGTGACAAGAGTCCCTTAACCCAGGTGTGCCAGATTTAGGCCACTGTTGAGCCAATACATTTTGCCCACCTGGGCAATTATGAATTTATATAGTGATGGAAGAGATTGTTTGTGTTCTTTATCATCCTTCAGGTTGTTATTCACATGTCTGCAACATGGGTTGTGAACTACATAGACAGATATAGGACACAGCTGCAGATACAGGATGTAAAAATGGAGCAGGGCCAGCTTCGGCAGCAGTTTTGCCCACACTGCATGTGTGCTAGGATTGGGCAGCATGTTAAAATTGTCCAACCGGCCACCATGAGCTCAATGACAATTGCTGATATATTTGCACAGTTGTGTGTGCCCCTTCTTGTAGTTTCAGCTTTCAAATGCTTGAGCAGTGAGTTTGCTAAGCTAAATATGTTAAGTAAATTCACTAAGTCCAATGAGAAAGCAAAATGAACTCTTAAAATGTCAAGAAAGGAAATATTCTTATGCCTGCTTTCCATATTAAATGGAAAAATACAAGTTTTCAATCCAAGTTTCTCTCTACTACCAAACTACAAAACACACGTCACTCAAACTCAACAGAAGAACAAAATGAAACTCACCAAAACCGCAAAATCGTCTTTCCATTGTTCCAACAATCACTAAGCTTGGTTTGGTCAAAATAAAGCCTTAATTCTCCATGACAGATATTACAAATATCCTGGCTCTACAAGCTGTTCTCCCTACCGTTGTTCTTTAGTGACTCTTGCTCATTCTTTGTCAGACCATTAAATTAGCAAAATAAAGTGATAAAATTACCTATTAATTGGCCTATTGAACCACACACTGGCAGCAAGTCGTTTATTGTAAGTAAAGGGCATGACTGTTCTAGAATCTGGGCTTTCTTTCATGTTCTTCATGATCTGAGTCAGTACTTACTCCTCTGGAAGCAGATACTCCTCCAGCTCCGTCATGGGGGTTGAAGATGGAGGCAGCTGTGTGAGGGCCATGATGTGCTGGAGGGTGATGTCGGTCTGGGTGCTGATGTCTGAGACCTGGGAGTCAGCGGCCGGGCTGGACAGTTTGGGATGCGGGGCTCGGCGCAGAACCTGGACCATGATGGGCTCCTTGGCGGTGCGGAAGGCCTCCACCGCCTGGTCGTGGGTGGCCTTGGAGAGGTCCTTGCCATTGACCTGGAAGGAGAAGCAGAGAGAAACGAATTAGCAACTTTCATCTAGGAGGCTGTCTGGTTTGCTGATGGAGAGGAAACAGGAAGAAACTGATGAGGATGCAACAGTTGCAAGCATTTTTCCACTTGTTGTGATCTCTGAGACAGAAGAGGATCTTCATTATTCTAAACGGATGTAATCATTATCTCTGATGATTAAGGCCTCACATGAAGCGCTGTGCCCACACAAACTCAGCAGTGATATTCTGTTTGAGAAATGACTCATTACCGCCTCAGCTTGTTTTACAGGGTCACAGTCAGACCAAGCAGAAAAAGACCTTAATTAGGAAGAGTCTCTCTTTAATTAATCAAGGTCATTAGCTGGAGCTGCATGGAGGAGCCCTCATTTAGCTAAGTAATTTCTCAGCAGAGGATAAATTTGACCTGCTGTCAGAGACAGTGGAGTGGGTGCCGCACGTTAACCTGAGAAGATTAATTTGCGCAAAAGGCCGGAGCGTGTCGCAGAGAAGAGGCTAATTAAGTTTGGTTGAGCCACTTAGGGCCCCTGTGTGCTGATGGATGATGAGTGGAGATCCTCAATAGGATGTGTCACCGGATCCAATCAGACTCAAAATTAAATAAAGAAGATTTAAGTCTGCACATAGATCTATTCTGTCCAAAATGTCATTGCGCTTTGGCCCAAATGCCATAATGTCAGTGGAAGTTCACCACAGCATCTACAGTGGGAACAAAAAGAGATGTACAGTCAACAAAAATATGAACACAACATTTTTGTTTTTGCTCCCATTTTTCACGAGTTGAAGTAAATAAGGCTTCTTCTGTTTACACATTTTTTCACGGCTTTGAGCCCATTATATAGGGTATAATAATTCTCACTATACAACACTACAAAATGGTGAACTTAGTAGTGGACTACATAGTGAGTAGTGAGTAAGCCATTGTTTTTTTTTCCAGGAGGGTAAAAGTCATGACCTGAACTACTCTGACTGATTGGTTTGTACTGATATTTTAATCCTTTCCCAATCCAATCATGTCGAAACCTAACCAACCCAAACAGTGGTTGTAGACTAGGGTGGATCATTACTTTGTCCTCCTGGGAAAAATACTTGGTATCTGTAGCCCTAACTGAAAAAATCTCATAGTTCAGTGCCCTACAACTTCTGTATACCCATTTTTCCCAGGACGGCAAAGTCATGACCCATCCTACCCCACCTCTGAGTCGTTCGTACTCATTGCCTTTGTCGGTTGAGTTGGTAAGGTTTAGGCATGTGGAGTGATTGGTTAGGGTTAGGGTAAGAATATCAAGGTACACCGATCAGTGGCAGAGTAGGAGTAGGTCATGAATTTGCCCTCTCAGGGAAAAAAATCTGGTATCTGTAGCCCTATGTGAAATAGATGCCTGATAAATGTCTGTTTTTCAAGATACAAACGCACATTTGAAAAAAAAAACCTTTGTGTTCACAGAAAAAGTCTTAGGTCTTTTACTTCCACTTTAAAAAAATAGAAGCTGTTGTGTTTTGTTCTGTGTATGAACCCAAAACAAGTGGTAGCCTCTTGAACTCAAGAGCTAAAGTCCCCTGCGGCCGCCTCCATGCATATTGCATCCTGGGTCACCACACTGGCCCTCTGCTTTATCAGGGTTTGCACAGAGCTGCTGTTCCGCTTTCAATCACCACATCATACGGAATTTGTTGGTTTGTGATTCCTGGATGTGTTGAAAGCTTTGATACAATCTCAGCCCCGGGGCTCTTCTCATTTCACAGACTCAACGCTCCCTCCTCCTCCTCCTCCTCCTGCCTCTCCCATGCAGACATGCACACGAGCTCAAAGCTTTTTTAGAATTAAGCTACTTTCTAGCGGGAGCATGTAGTAGTGTTGCAGGTCATTAGGCGTGTCGTAAATCTTTAGCGCCCCTTCTCACTCCTCCTGACAGCCAACATACATGCACGTCCGTGTTTGAAGATTCATTTTCTGATAAACATGTGCCTGGTTGGTGCTCTTGTCTGCCTCTGGCCATGGCTGCCTCATTCGAATTCATGGCATAGTTTGCAGACTTAACTGTGGTGCTGCACATAAGGAGTAGCAGCAATATTAAATCGCCTCCAGGGACTCAATACTATACAACATCTGACTTTGACCCAGACATTGTAAAAACTGAGTACATATTTCCATAACGGAGTACATACAGGAACCAAATGCACAGGACTTGTATGTGTGCGCTTAGAGGAAGGACAAAAAAGGAGAGAACTTAATGCAGAAGTTAGAAGTGGCTACGTGCCCACTAATAACCAGAGCAGATTAATGCTAATCCTGGGCCTGCAGGATAATTGGATCATCTCAGCGGACTTAAACTTCTACTTCTTCTGCATCAAAAATTAATAGCTCATCTATTTGCAGTTGGCTCTGAATAATTCGACATTGAGAAAAGCGAGTTATCATATCACAGAATACTAATGGAAGAAACCTTAATAACAAAACAACCTTGAGATTTAAGACCACTGCCCGCTAACGCAAAGGAAAAAATGGAAAACTGGCCTCGACTGGGAGCAGAAACTCAACCAAAACAAGTGAGATAACATTATAACATAAAAGAAGACATCACTAAGGTTCTTGCATATTCCAATGTCAAATTCAAGCACCTTTTCAAGCTCAAATGACTATTTAATTTCTTTATCACATTAAATCAGATGTTAGTATGCTAAAAATAACCAAAATTAAGTTTCCCGATAGCATTTTACAGTAAATGCAGCCCAGCTGTCATTCCTTATGTTAAACCTCCTTTTTATAGCATCAAGTATCCAATTAAAACCAAACTTATTGGAAAAATGAACACTTGGATCCACATCAGCATCATTATAACTATTTAAAATGACAAAAACATCCTTGGGAAACATTTAGTTGATGTGTAATTTGATCTTTGTAGTGTAGCCAAAGTTAGCTGCTAGTTAGCTAGCTATGCACTGGTCAAATGTTTGCAACACTGTCAGTTGCAAGGAGGAACTAAGGCTGCTGTTAACATCATTAACTAGTTGTTGGCCACATTGAAAAGCTGCACATGAATTTTGCAAACTTTACAGGAGGCTGCTCAAGGATTTGGTCCTCATTTCAACCATAATTTGTATGTTAGCTAATGTTAGGCGCTGAAACTACTATGGCCGTGTTTTCGAGCCGTGATGTTGTCACGCGAGCAGTGCGTCTTAGCCATTTCTTTGTTTTGCAGCTGCTAGAAAGACTAGCAGTCACTGGATAAAATTTGTCAGGTAAGATAACGTAAGGGACAGCGATGTTGGTGTTGGTGATGTATATTGTGTGAGATGAGACATGTAGGCCACCGAGCGCTTTCACACAAAACTAAACTACAACAAACCTACTATAAATTGCCACATTCTTGTCTTATAAAAGTAGCTTTTAAAATAACGAACATGTCTCTCACCATAGATTACCGTTCCTACTTTTTCTGGCACACCGTAAGGACAGGGACTTTTTTCTATCCGTTACAATTTCATGCAGTTTCAAGCTAAATCTTCTCAAGGATTTCCAGCACCTGTACGAACCCTGTATCTCAATTCCTATTTGTTGCTGCAGCTGGTATAAGTGATAAGCCTTCCTGAAATTACCCAGGACCTGACATCCTCGCCCATCTTTGTTTCCCACAGCAAGCCATGATGTTGTACATCAGCTGAGGAATACAAGCGCCTTTGTTGCTTTCTTCTCTCTGCGTGCAGAGAATCAAACCTGGTTGCCAGGAATCCCGGGGCTACTTGAAGGCAGTGAACCAGAGACAAAGCCTTTAGCCCCCGTCTTGTTGAGCCCGGAGCATTCTGCCTCAGTGCTCTCAATGGGGGGAGTCTCCTCCCAGCTGTGGAGGGGGTCCCACGACCTCCATTCACCATTCTCACCTCTGACACAGAGCGGCCCTTTGCAGCACACTGGGAAAAAACACACAACACTCCCCTGACACAATACACAATGCTTCACCACCGCTGAGCTCTCCGACTACGCCATGTTAACCCTGAGCCTTAACACGGCCGCAGTTCAGCTGGTCGTGAAGAACAGAAAACTCAATTTACACCCAACAAAACAATGCCTAAACTTAGCCAACCAACCCAACCAACAAATGTGGCAAATACTAACCAATCAGAGACAGAAAAGACCGGGTCATGACTTTGCCCTCCTCGGGAAAAAAGTATCTGTAGCCTTATATGAAATTGCCAAAGTTAAGTACTCAATAAATGTACTTTTTAGATAAAACTGCACGTTTAGAGAGTCCGGAATTACAAGCAGTTGTTCTGCATCCTAAATCCCGTCTTATTTGTCCTGGAAATTATAATATAATATTCTGATCAAATCATTTTGTGTGCTATAATTCCAGCTTCTGACCCATTTAAAACGATAACGCAGAGTGCAGCCACCACTGTGGGAGGAATTTGTGATAAAAAATATGTGTGATAAAAAATATGTTTGTGAGCTCCTACAGCTTAATGACAATTTTATCTGCTGATAAGATGTTTAAAGTAACATTCACCTGCACCGTGACACTGCACGCTGTCCTCAGAATCTATAACTGATCTTAAATATATACATTATATTAACATCAACTCATGTCGCTCTAAATTATGCCATTTTATCCAGCTGCCATGACACGCCCAACTCCCTGTCTGAAATATCACCCATTCTCATCTGGTCACCCTCGGTGGATGGATTATCTTGACAAAGGAGAGGTGCTTACTAACATGGATTTGAATAAAATTGTCAACATATTTTGAGTACAAAAAGTGTTATTTCTATTTCTGTTCAAGCTAATGCGATAATGAGCCAAAGAAACCAGACTCTGACAGTTCTGCTGCTCTGAAAACCTCCTTAGCTGTGATCTCAGGCTAGATTTGCCTTTGTACACTCGAGCTGTTGTTCATGTTGACACAACGCACTGATGACTGACGCGCAGAAATTACTCTGTCAACCTCTGGTGCATCCTCAGAGAGGGGTCTCTGTTAAACCCATTTTAATGACAAGAGGGCAGCATGGCCCCACTTAAAGGAATACTAATTAGGTCTAACTCTCGAGTCTGCTGTGTGGCTATCTGGTGAAGAATTTACACAGCTGTGGCTTTGTTACTCACAGCCTTTTCACTTTAATTAAAATATCACATTGGATCGGTAAAGCAACATTAGATTCGGGGACACATGCACAGGATTTGGTTGAGGCTGTTCAGAGAAATTTAAGATTTCAGTTTTCCTCAACGCCTTGTGTGATAGCTATGTCAGCCTTCAGCCTTCTGGGTAATAATTAGGGGCAGCGGGGGTGAGCAGTGCTGCGAGCCCCAGTGCAGTATCTTTCATGGAACCCAAATCAAGCTGGATTGAGATGTTGATGTGGGAATCTCTCTCTCTGTGTGTGTGTGTCTATTCAGTGATTGCTAACCTGCTGCCAAAGATGGTTATCTGCCAGGCAGCAAGCTCAATCTCTTTCATTATTATCTTGGTATTATGGTAGATGGGGTGAGGCTGCCCCAGGTTTTGATTTATTCTTTATTTAATCAGGTAGTCTCATTGAAATTGAGCTCTCTTATTCATGAGAACCCTGATAACAAAAAGTAAGAAACAAGGCATTAATTAGTATAGCTTAATACAAAATTGAATGAGTTGAATTGAGCGTTCGCCAAGCCCTGCCAAACCCTAATTACTGTTGCTATACTGGTCAAGCTTTGTATTCTTACCCATGCAGTTTATAATGACTATAGTGGCTGATTTACCACCTTGAAACAGTTGGTCCCTCTTTTCAGGAAAATAAAAGCATGTAACTAGTCAACTAATGTCGATATTTCCAACTGAGCTGAAACTCTCACTGATATTACAAACAGTCAAGTCAAATTTATTTATATAGCACTATCTTAACAGAAGTTATCTCAGGACACTTTTCATATAGAGCAGGTCCACATTGAACTCTTTATAATATAATTTACAGAGACCCAACAGTTCCCACCAAGAGTAAGCACTATGGGGACAGTGGTGAGGAAAAAACAGCACAATCTAAGCTAACTGTGCTAATGTTAGCTCCATTAATTATTTGAAAATGTGTTCTAGAGGTGACTTCTTAATATCTCAAGCTGACTTGTTTTAAGAATGATAAAAATAAAATTCTAAAATATCAATTTAATAACTACATATATGGATTCTGGTGCTTAGTATTATTGTTGTCATTGATATCAGATAGGTGCATAGACTCGTACGAGCCAGCAATTAGTCTGTGTCAGAGGCTTTTCCAATACTATCTGTATCAGAACAGCTCTGGCCAAAAGTTAGCTTTTTAACCAGGGGCTGACCAGTGTGGAAGCAATGGAAATGCATGAACAGCAGTGTTCTTGTTAGTATGATAAGCACAAATGTTAAAATCAGATCAGTCATTTCAATCTATCATAACCCTGTTTGGATGCTTAGCTTACGTACGTTGACAAGCAATATCAAGGTTAGATTTCTACTTAATTAGTCGGATTTTTGAACAGTACGTTTCATTTTAACATCGCAGGAGAAAAAGCTTTAATAGCTTCAATAGCTTTAATATAAGCATCCAGGACCAGTTTCTACACAGTGGGGAGATACAACAGATGTGCTATTGTAAAGAGAACATCTGTAAAACAGACATTCAAAAGACTAACATAATCTATGTTTGTGTTAAAGTGATACAAATAATAAAGAACCTTTGCATACATGAATGCAAAAACAAGATAGTCTGCAAAAAATATTCACTAAAAAGTAACGATCACTAAAAAAGCCACCATAACTGTTCTAATCATTATCATACAGAAAATCCTGTGCAGGATATTAAGTCAATTCACTGACTGCATTGTGCAACATTAGACTTTGATACAACCATTCAATCACCACGTAATCCTTTAATAAAGAGGAGAAGAACATCATTAAAGAGCTAGTGTTTCTGTTCCTCAGGGAAACGCAGTGAGGTGAACAGAGTGGAAACTCTGCCAGGCAAACGGTGCCTTTCACAGGCAGGCAGAGGGAACCCTGGGAACTTCACTCTATAGACAAGCATTTTAAAGAGCCTTGAGAGCTGGGGCGCTCGCCTCCTCTTTCTGGTCGGATACACTTCTTAGACGAATTCTTCAAAGTCTGTATTTCGGAACAGAGAGGAGCGCTGACGTGATGGAGAGCATGAAGACTTGAAGGCTTATTTTCTTGGGGAGGCCTATATAACGTTTGAGTGGCAGTCTGAATGTGGGTCATTCTACATGAAAAACACACTTAATCCCTCCTTTATTTCACTTGTAACCATTTTCAGAAGAAAGAAATAAAATTCAAGGACCAAGAAAAGATTTCTCAACGCGTGTGTGGATGCGCACATTTCTAAATCTGCACATGTTGTTCTTTTAACTGAGTGGACAGAAAAGTCCCAGTGGTGTGAGGCTTGAAAACACAGCAGTCTTTATTTACCACAGTGTGCGAGCTTACTGAGGATTACAGAACAAACAGCTAAAACTGCCGACTGAAAGAGACACTACTGTTTACTTACACCTAATCTGATTTAAGCATGGGACATTGTATTGTCCACAGTCGATCAATTAAGAAACCAAATCACTTCCAGCAGGCTTCCTGCTTCCTCTGTCTGGTCAAATGAGCCTAACTGAAGGTGTGAACTTTTCTTTGACTATTAAAGCCTTAAATAGTTACCTGTGTCATTCACTGTGTTTTTGAATAAGCTTTGGAAAAAAAATATGTAAAATCTTAAGTGGATAGGATGATTTTTCTCTCAGGGATTATTAGTAAAACTCTTCCACCCACCAGCAGTAACCTGTTAACATTCATATAAAAGAACAGTAACCCAATGCTGATCTGAAAAAAGCCTTGAGTTGAAGGAAGACAATACTCCAGAGCTTTATTTGGGTAAATTGACTGAAAAATCATGAATGATAGCTGTGCCACAAACCCGTGCATTATGGACTGTGTGCGGGGAACCAACCACTGGAGGGGGCACCAAGACAGCCTCACAGTTCTACTGCATTAAGAAACAACACTGCAAGCACTCATCTTCGGCCGACATCACTCTATGCCAGAGGCTGTGGCTGGCTGACCTTTAAAGCTAGAGTGAAAACACCAGTGTCATATGAATCTAGAGGACTTGAGGAATATGTTAGCACCAGCTTGTTGGGAAGTGGGCTAAATAATACACCAAAGGTAGGCTAAGTTTTAGTGAGGAAAAAACTGGTATAGGTCCCTTGAACGCTCTTCTTAAGATATCTGAATAAAAGTGGGTTCTATGTCTTGACCGGTCTTGAAGTAAAATCCCCTTTGTCAGAGACCGAGATGAGACCATTAAAAAATACAGATTTCAAGTACTACAAAACACCACATTCCCGCTTTATGCTAATCCCGTGCAGTTTTTTGCATGCAGTATAAATGTATTTTTCTTACCTCTTATATTTGCATATTCCCGTATACTGGGGTCCCTAAACAGTGTTGGGTATGACTGGAAATCGGAGACTCTTGTGGATTCAGTTGGCCCAGTTGCATTAATGTGCGATGATGTTAGTCCCCATAGTAGCCATTCCATAATCACACACTAGGGACCTGGTGCATTCAGAGGATGTATGGCTTTCCCAGGTATATTGACATTAAGGGGTTTCTGAGCAATTCCCAGATTAAAAGTGCTAACCATCTAATTACCTAAAACAATCTTACAGAAAACTCCAGATGTCACAACACAAAATATTTTATGGTATCCCTCAAAGTATTGATCTGTTAATGTAGTATTTTGGAGGGATTTTTGACCATTTATATTAATTCTTGAGTGGTCACAATCTGTGTTATAAATGGTATCAGCCCAAATAATTGCTGCTTATGACACTATTTATGATAGAGCATGTGAATGGCCATTAGATACTTCCAACATAATGTTCTAAGCTCTTATACACACTGCACCCAACTGACTAGCTGAATGACAGCATCTTTAGGCTACTTCAAGACGGTTGTGGAAGATTGTGCCTGACCAGACTGCAGCTCTGGTACATGACTGTCTGGCCCTCAGTGCAGATATGAGAACAAAGGTATAAAGTAAAATTTAAGGTGAAGTTGGGGAAGGTAATATCAGGAAACAGGCTGAAACCCAGGGCTGTGTCATGCTTCATTAGCACCGTTATCTCACACCACTACCCCAGGCTTCCCCTCTCTGTTTCGCCACGGCAGCTCCACATTCACACCCACACAATAAACACACCGATTCCCTTAGAGGGCTGACAGCACACTGAGCTGTATGCCGGGGCCAGATCTGTTTGTTCAAGTCAGCAAAGTCAAGTTTGCTCCAGCTGCGATCAAACAGAGCTATACTCAACTGGAGGAAAAGGAAGCATCAATCACACACAAAACCCCCCAAAATATCATTTACAATTTAACCTACAATTTAAATCACGTTGTTATGGACACATAAATGCCACTCTTCATCAGGAGCCCCTGGTCAGCACACTGCTGAGAGAGGATCCTTTTTACAGCCTGATAATGAGAAATAATCATCCTCAATCATTCAAATGTTCCCAACAAGTGAACAACTGCTCATAGGCCACATGGGCCACACATGTTTTATTAATTATAGGATGTATTCACATGCACAAGTAAAGCACTTAGAAGGTACATGTAGACTAATTTTATAATCAGTAAACTCTTACTCACGTACCTACGGTGACAATCAGCATTAGGCACCACTGCTTTTATAAAACCATCACTAATTGATGCAAATTAAGAGCACTGCACTATAGGAAAAAAAAGCTCTTATTTGAGAAAAGGAAGTTGAAATCATCCCAACACAAGCCTTCCAGTAAAAGGATCACTGACTCATCTGCACAGCACAGCACAGCGCAAACTTAACACCTGTGACTCCAACAGAGATTTAGTGATGTGCTGACTCCACTTTAGCCATTGAGCTCGTACTTTAGTAAGTAAATGTACTAATCCATCACTAATGTCTAAAGGGTGTTTTTACTTGTTGGTGGATGATCTAAGTCTTGTTAGTCAGTTTGACAATCCCATTTTGCTAAAATGAAAATGCTGTTGACAAAAGTTTTACTTTGGAGAAATAATTTGCAGTTGAAAAAAGTTCAATCCTAATATATCACAACATACAGTATGTAATCACAACACTCAACATATGGCAAAATGTGCTGCAACTGATGATTATTTTAATTAATGATTTCTCAGTTTATTGTTTTCTTGATAAACTGATCTGTTGTTTGGTCCATAAAACATAAGAAAATGGTGAAAAATGTTTATCAGTGTTTGTCAGAGTCCAAGGTATCAACCTAAATTATCCACAACCTAAAGATATTCAGTTTACTGTCATAGAGGAGTAAAGAAACCAGAAAATATTCACACTTGAGGAGCTGAAATGAGAAGATTAAAAAATAAAAAGTAAAAAGTAACTCAAACGATGAATCAAAATGATCAAAATAGTTTGCAATCAATTGAACAGTCAATTAATAATTTATTAACCAATTAATTGTTACAGCTTTTCTTAAGTATTGTGATAATATTGTATCCTGATAATATCATATCATGACTTAAGTATTGTGATAATATATCGTGGGGCTTCAGGTGATTCCCATTTTTGTAGTTTGATTTACCAAAATAACCTGTAAATGTGCAGATTTTTTGATTATTAGCTCACAGATAAGCTCACACAATATTAGGCTGAATGACTGAAGTGAAAATAAATTTTGTTTAAATAATGGGTTAGAAAAACGGCTTCCTTATAGGCTGAGAAAATGTTACTCTTGACTAACACAATTTATCTCTCCTGAAAAGTTGACATTCTCATATGTTGCATCAGTGTTACATTTCAATAAGCTCTCAAAGCTCATTCTGGTTTGCACAACCACAGCTGCTTTTCTAACTTGCGTCCTGCCGTACTGTCAGGATGTTGTTATATCTCTGTCATGGCTGTGATCCCTCTTTGTCATTTGCTTTGGACTGACAGTAAGTACACGGGCTCCTGTGAGTGCTCCCCCGTGGCAGCCGGCCACCTGCTCCAGTGTTTAACAGATGTGACGGCACACCAGGGCTGATCTTAGCCGTTATTAAAAACACACAGTGTCAGGCTCCAGTGGCTGTGCTCGCTCGCTGGTGATCCCTGCTTTGTCTCCGTACGCCGTCTGTGTCAAGCCTCATTACGGGAACAGGGGCCGGGGCTGGACGGGCCATCTTTGCTAGTTTGCCTTCTCTGGTGACTGCTTTGATGACGGGGGTCTCTGACAGTGGGACAGGGGAGGGCAGGGGATGAGGGGCTGTCTTGTACAAATATTTCCATCTCATTTTTTCTGTCTGTCTGGTCCAGAAGATGTCATACTGAGACCATCTGGCACTGTGACAACTTGGCTTCTTGGGCTGAGCATGACATCGTTGCAGCCTTCAATCAGAAATATGGCTAATTAGGCAGTTGCACTCGGAAAGCTTCAGATAGGAAATGTTCCAGTGGGCTCATTTGTAAACTTCTATTGCTCAGCAGATCAATCGTTTTCAGTTTAAGATGCTGTTCCTCTGCCAGGAACAGAGAGAGAAAAAAAAACTGACAGAGAGAGACAGATACAGGGAGACCTAAGAAAGCGAAGGACTTAGCAGACAAACAATAGTCCAGATCAGTTCAGCATGGATCAGAGCCTCAATACCCGGCTTGTGCTGAAGCTCTAATTAAGCTCTGGGTCTTGTAAGAGCCGCAGCACGGCGCCACTGCCATTACGGAGTGCTTCTGGAGAGATTTAGAGCCCTAGGACTGTCAAACAGAGTTTCCAAGGCCTCTACCTTGAAGTCCCTGACAAAAGCAGCTGAGCTTACAGCTCCACATGGTGCTTACCTTTAGCTTTGAAGAAAGAGCCGAGGGGTTCACCGCTGTCATGAGGGTCAAGTTTAAAAGGGAGCACTGAGCTCACCGCAGCTCAGGCCTTTAATGATCATAACGAAAAGGGAAAACACTTATCTAAAATACTGTGTTGGCAACGTTTAATAGACCTTAACAATGTTTGATCTCCAATATGGCTCTACTGATGCTCAGTGCTGTAAACAAAGAATCTGCATAACTGCAATTCCTTCGAGAAAATGATGTATGCAGATAGCAAAGCACTTCATTAATTCTATCCAACAGACTGCTAAAGTTACCAAGTCAAGTGAGTATTTCTAATCCTGCCAGGATTGATCGAATGCCTTCAGGTAAAAACTGACGTGCAGTCTGTTGACTCTTATAAAACAGTACAAAACCATATTTTTCATGCTCCCAACATGGGAGTTGGAGCTAAGGTGTTTAATGAACTGGAAAGATTTCAAGTGTTCATGGATTATTAAGTCCTCAGAGAGATGACGGCGAGAGCAGAGTGGGCACTGAGCCAGGCTCACTGATCAAGAGGATCTGCTTGTATTATCAGCACAGGGAAATAAGACCTCCCAGAATCCCCCCAGAGGTACAAGCTAGGGACGTGCCCACACAGACTTCATTCACCACCGTCTACTGTACCATGGGAAGGCGCAGAACCACAAAAATGCTTAATACAGTTAATGCAATGAAGTACTGAGTGTAAACCCTGTAGCCGCGAAATGTTTCATGACTCATCTCATGAAGAACCACAGTGATTGTTATGAGGAGCTCTGGTTTTTGAATCGGTTCTGTCAGGATTCCTACAACCTTGGTGCTATCTGACAAATCTGTGTTTTCCACCAGTTTTGAGCAGAATCAATGATCACCAATGGAGGGCATTGGAAATGCACAACGATGATGACGACACTTCAGGTCAAGGGAAACCTGCTATCTTTTGGTTTGAGCTTGGAATCATCTTTTCTGGTCCAAACCAATTTATTTTTGGTCAAAATGGTCTGGAAAATTAGGTGCAAATTTGGTTCAAAATTACGTGTGCAACGCAGAATGCAACCTGTTTTTGCCTGACGACAGAGCTGTATTTGTCAGATTAAAACTCAAATTAAGTTACAAGTCCTTACGGGTAAGTCGAGGTCAAACGAGTCTTGAGTCTTGGCAAATATAACTTGACCATGACCATTAATACAACATAAAAGGGTTGAGTTCACTTTCAACATTTTCTTTTCAAAGTTATCTTGCATACACAGCTGAGACCAACTGCAAGTTTGTAAAACCTACAGAAAATATAAAGGCTGTGCCACAATTGCACCACAACTGCAAAGCTTCATAATCCCTGTAGCACTCGAATATACATGGAGAATGGAGGCAAAAACTCAACATCATTAACCAGTGCCAGTAGTTGGAGGTTATGAATGTACCTTCTAGTAGGACATGTGTAATGATTACACATGCAAAGTGTGTCAGAGGGCTGAACTGCTTGTCTCTGATCTGTAATGTGTGCTGTCTTAGATGGATCATTTTGCTACAATTGGCCAGAGGCCATGACAAACCCCTTGTTACTTATCATTCTGGGTAGATAAAGAAATTATTAAGCTCCTTGTTGTATTATTACTATTATCCAGTCAATAACATCCACAATGTGGCCATGGAACTCTACCAGGACAAAACTGATCGGGATTTTACTTTAAAGTCTCAAAAGTTCAGTCCGACCCAGATCCAAGTCTACAGCTCTGCCTGATGATGAGTCCCAAAATTAGAGATGAACTTGATATATTCAGGTTTTGGACTCTTGGTAAGACAAAACAGGACACTTGGAGGACACATAAAGACATAAATTAAGCAACAAATTAATTGCCAGACAAACCCATAAAGAAAATAGTTTGTTGCAGACTCAAAGAAGAGGTTTTTCAAAGTTTCCACCTTTTAGTTTCCACCTGGCAAATATGAAAAGAGAAAGTGCCCCAGCCAAGACTTGGGTGGAACGACAAATTCCTTCCATCACTATTATTAACTCTTAAACCAGAATATACATTCACAGTGCTCCAGAAGCCATCTGTGTTATCTCCGCTGTCATGCAGGGCAGTTGATTGGCTTGTCTGAGGGCAGCAACATGACAAATGACTTGTCATGTTAAAGCCAACGCTCTGACGTTCTCCACAGAGCCTCAGCGGCAGACGGAGTAACTGACAAAAGTAAAGAGACTGCTGTGAGGCAAACAGAAGTAGTTGAACGGCCTGCCAATCCAGGATAATTGACAGGCAGGATGACACCGTGACCGAAGGGAAAGCCGAACAAAAGAAATGACAGCACTCATCCATACACCATGTTTTTGCTGTTATTAGTGGTCGGTTGGGGGTAGAGGAGCGGAGGGCTTCCTGACCCCAATATTAGCACCCGTAATCCATTTATTATGCCACAGAACAACACCCATCTTTTCTTTGAGAGAAGCCAAAACCTTTTAGTCTGTTTTTTTTCCATGAGCAGACCTGATCAAAGCCCAACTATTTTGCAGGCACAATGTCTATCTCCCCCTGATGGGAGGGAGCTGTTTTTTAGGGGAGAATAATGAGCGAGATCCACAGAGAGCTTGATCATTACGTTCATTTAAACCAGCCACTAGCCACCCGGCACCCTGTGCAGTAAATGGAGATGTAATTTGGTGTGATAGGAGGATAACACTTGGCTGGGGTCCATTATGGATGAAAAGAAGGAGAGGGAAAAAAAAAACAAGATATTTGAGTGTGGTACAGAAACCACAGCCTCAAAGACGCGCGACACAGTCTGTCAGAGTCGAACACTGTCTGCCGTCAGACGGGGCCGGTGTTTTCACTCATTAGGACGGACTGGCACTTGAATCCAAACACTCTCAGATGAATAAACCAGCACTCCGAGTGTGTTGTCTCAATTAAAGTTGACATGTCAGCAGAGCCAACAAAGAACAAGAGAATGGCAACATGCTGTAGGTTTGCTTCTGGGGCAACACATGCCAGTCACAGAGCAAAGTGTTTTCTCCACTGAGAGAATATATAATAATTCAGTCAGTTTAAATTTCATGTGGACTTCAATATGGAACATCTCTCTTTTTAATGCTACGATCAAATGTTTTTGGGAACAGAGCCGGAGAAGGTGGGTTCATGTTGAGTTCATCTGAGGGCAGAGAAGGTTCACACAGAAAGGTAGAAGCTCTGAAAATCTGAACATCTCAGAGGAAACTGGCTAAAGCAATAATTGCGCTTGATTATTTTCAACACCTAAAATCAATCAGGGTTTACTTATCTTTTCCAAATTAAGCACAGATCCCAAACAAAGAATATATTTTGAATTTGAGGATTAGGAGCCATTTTTTTTTATAAAACATAGAACTGCAATGATTAGTTGATTGATTGATTGAAACAACTGTTTTCATAATTAATTAATCACCTGAGATCTGAATATGAAGATCTGTAGCTTTTCTTTGTCATTTAGTTAAGTTAGAGGTTTTGTGTTTTGGACTGTTGGTTGGTAGTAGTTGGTTGGTAGAGTATAATAGACTAAATGATTGATTGATTAATTGCGAAATTAATCATCTGATTCAGAATGAAAATAGTTGTTAGTTGCAGACCTAATAAAATGTAAAAAATACCAGTCACTAGTCCATGGTGATGACTTGAGATTGTTTATTTTGTTGGTCTAAAACAAAGGAAAGATGTTCACTTTAGAGCTGCAACAATTAATTGATTATTAATTGAATATGCAAACTCTTCTGATAATTGATTTATTGATTTAAATACATTTTTAATTAAAAAAAAGTTCAAGTTCTCTGATTTAAACTTCTCAACTTCTCTTCTGGTTTCTTGACAACTCTTAGTTGTTAGTACACTTAGTACACTGAATATCTTTGGGTTTTGGACAAAACAAGACATTTCAGGACGTCACATTAGACTTTGGGAAACATTTTATGGACCAAACAACTAATCGATCAATGGAGAAAATAATGAATAATGAAAATAATCTTTGGTTGCAGCCATTGCAAGTATAAAAAACAAAACCTGAACCTGAAAATGTTTGGCTTTTTTCATTGATGAACTTAACAATTAATGTTATCAGAAAAAATTAGGACTGTATACAAGAATTGCTGAAAAGATACTTTAAAAAAGTGATAAATCCTGTTCTGTTTGTTGGTTTCCTGAAAACATTCTCCCTATGTGTTAATGGTGCATCTTCTACACTCTTGCTCTTGTTTTCTTTGGTGGAAAAAAATGTGCAAAACAAGCACTGGAGTGTTAAATATAAACTTTTAGTGAAAGTCAAACAGGGGTTAAAGCCAGAAAAGCTGCGAGTCAGCATTCAGTTGACAATGAGGAGGTGGGCAGTGATCGGCACACACACTAGGCAGACACATTGAGAGAGCTGTCACCTCTTCATCACCCCCCTCCTTTAAGCACAGTGCGCCACCTCTCGCTGACCCCTGCGGCCAGAGTTCAGGCTGCTCAGCTGCAGGAGCTCCGGCCGGCAACAGCTCCACTCCACTCCACTCCACTCCCACTCCCACTCCCACTCAGCAAGCGACCCCAAACACACAAGTGGAGCGAAGTCAGAAAACAAGATAAAATACTCAAACCGACAGCTACAAAGTGCAAGAAAACAACCCGGACAGTCTCAAAAACTCTTCCCGAGGCTTGGTCACAGTACCTGGCAGACTTCGTAGAGTAGTTTGTACTGCTCCTCAGGCTTCTGCAGGGTACAGAGGCTGCATCCCATGGTGGAGGAGATCACACCATCCAGGCTCTCCCTCCAGCCACTCAGACAGGAGGAAAAGAAGCAGTAAATATCTCCTCTTCTTCTCCTCTCTTCTGTCCGCTCTGTGGCTTTTTTTTTTCCACAGCCACACAACGACTTGGGCTGACAGGATTGACTTCCCCCCAGCTTGTGGCTGTATCTCTCTCTGCTCAGCCCCGTCTCACTCTCTCTCTCTCTCTCTCACACACACACACACTCCCCCCCTCCTCCACCTCCTCGCCTCACATGCTCCCTCCCTCTCCGGTGCTCTCCCTCAGCCTGCTGCTGAGCTTACGGAGGCCGGTGCCAGAGCTCGGCTATATACACCCCCTCATGTTTATTAAGCAGCCCCCCGCTCATTGATTATTCATGAGAGGGGGGCCAAGTCTTTGGGGTTTACCCGAAGAGGCTGACATCATGCGAGATGAAGTCTTCTTAATTAATAAGCATCATTGGATCTATTGTGCAGAAACAAGTCAAGTGACAGAGAGGCTTTTCGTTTCATGACAGGACTAATATGTTGCTCTCGAGGGGTCCCACAAGCTTGTTTGTTAACAGTTCCAGGCTTTTAATTTAAAACCCAAAGTGTGACAAGAAGACATTCATCTGTGACAACGGATTAAGCACGAAATATTTGTGACTCATGCATCCATCCAAAGCTGCCCTCTCCGCAGATTTGTTTCAGCGTACCCTTTCCGTGCCCCAGTTAAATTAGCACTTGGTGACCTCTGGTAAACTAATCCAGCAGAAAGAGACGCTGAGCATTCTTTCCTCATGCGTTTCCCCTCCAGATACACAAGAGCAAAGCCAGGGAAAACAAATAAACCAGATAAATGTTTATGCTGGCCCTCTCCAGTGCAGCCGGACAAAATTTACCCAGAGGAGCATCTTATGCGTACTGTTGTACAGTACAGATCTCAGGGGCCTTCCTGCGTGCAGACAAAGGGTATGGCTGCATAAGTCAGGTCTGGCATCTGTGCTGCTGTTTCCTCTGGTGCCACACATCCAACCAAAGATAAGTGTCCATCAGGGGGAAGGAGGACGACAAATGATATTGCTGCTTACTAGAGTTGCCCGCTAACAGTTGACTTTACCATTAGTCTGTGAGAAGAGTGTAAGGGACATCCACACCAAGAGCCCCCACAGTCACAGAAAAAAATTAGAATTACTGCTTCACAGCTGTACGTCATCACCAACCAGTCAAGTTTCAGTTTACATCCATGTCTGTCCAGACTCATATGTGTTGAGAAGATTTGGAAGGAATTTAATAAAAGATTAAGTGTATTTATGACAAAATGGAAGCTATCACAATATTGACATGTATGATTCACTTTGGAACTACTTTTTACAGAGGACCGTCACCTCATCATTTTATCCCATTAGGTATTTGTGTGAAATTTTGTTATAATTAGTGTATGAATTCTTGAGTTATAGCCAAAAACATGTTAGCGAAATGACCTTTGACCACCAAATTCTAATCAGCTCATAACTGAGGCCAAGTGGACATTTGTGCTATGCAGAAATTCCATCAGGGTGTTCTTGAGATATTATATTCATAACAGTGGGATGGACATGAAATAACAGGTAATTTGACTGCCAAATCCTAATTAGTTCAAGTCCAAGTGGACGTTTGTACAAATTTGGAGGAAAAAGAAATTCTGGTCAAGCATTCTTGAGATATTACATTCACAAGAATGCAACGGACAGTTGGACATACATATCGGGACAAGGACTTACATACGTACAGACAACCTGACAATCTCGTCTCGGCTGTTGCCGATGCGGAGGCAAAAAAAAATCACCTCAAACTCCATTTCGGAGCCCAGCCTTGCTGTTAGACTGGGACCAAAGTATCAGGGGACTGTTGCAATGCGGATCTTGTAACACTCATGTAACACTATAATTACTGGCATGCTGCTGCTAACTGTGCTGTAGCTAACATTAGCTAGCGGTTCTATTAGACTGGTACACAGCCCCCAAGATGGACTGAGGCCTGTTTGATGACTGGAATACTGTACCAAGGTGAATAACAGCAGGTCTGACTCAGAGGACAAAGAAGACACATCGGGTTCGGGAGACATGAAGCAGTTTAGGAGCAAATTTGTAGCAAGTTTGCAACATCCATCTTGGCGATAAGTCTGCAGTTATTTGTTTTTGTAAAGTTGGAGGTGATTTATTCCTGTGTTTTGAACAATGACACTTGTGTGAAGTTATACTGTGCTGAAATAAATTAACAAAATGTTCAGTTTCCTTGCTGGTTGCTCAGACTTAATCATTACCGCTTAGCCGTTAGCATTTAACAGGCGGCTCGGTGTGCGCCACCAAAATATATATTGCTAATGACAACTTGTCTTCAGTTGGGTCCAGCCCTACAGGTTAAAATCTGTGGGTTTGTAAGGGTCAGAGATGAAAAACTTTACAGATGTGATACAGTGTCAGTGCCCCTGCAGCCAGAGTTCAGCATTTGATCCCCATGATGGCTTTGTTCACACCCTTCCCGCTTCGATCCCACTCTTGTTGTGAATTACCAATGATTGCTTCAATTAAATCTGTGGTGTTAAGCCACATAACTGGATAGATTTCATGGCAGGAGGGGGTGGCGATAGTCCTGTGGGAGAAACCCTGGCTGCTGGTGATAGTGGTATTTCCTCCTGCCAGATGTGTCCACTGATCCCTATCTATCAGCGCTTCCACAGCTCCAGCGCCTTTCTGAGACGGCCGCATTATTAGCGAGGCTCGAAGCTTTCAAGTCAAATGTCAGACAAATTTCATGGAAATTTTTTCAAATGCCACAGAAAACAGAATCTGGTGCCTAAAGGTGAAATAAAACTACATCACAAAAAAAAAAGAAGCAAAATGAGAGCTGCTCTGTGATGTCAATTAAACTTGGTCATGTTTCAAACAAAATAAAATAAAACTTCAAAATAAAGCTGTGTAATGCCGTACAAAGTGTTGGCCCTGTATCCACAGTGTGTGCAGCATTTCTGGAAACTTTTGGTAGACACATAATTCACAATTTTGGCTGCAAACACTTTTTATTCAATAATTTAAGCACTGGCAAAAACACTCCTGCCTCAAGCAAAGTTTATTAGAATTTTATCAGAATTTAGTATTTCTATTCAGCTTCCTTAATATCTAATTTGCATAAAAACACTCGGATGGGAATTTTGCTAATGAGATTTCACTTTTCCATTTAATCTCTGTGTTTGTATTCTGTCCAAGAGCTATAAACCGAAGGCTTTGCTCAAATAAATTCTCCTCTTTTTCCCATGACCTGAACCACACAGAATACCGGACAGTGTAAAGAAAATAAAATAAAAATCTTTAAGGCAGAAGACGTGGTGGTGACAAAAAGTTGCCTCGGGCAAACTCTGCAGATATCTGTGTGAACTTAACAATCATTCATAATTACTGCAGGCTTTACTTGTCTGGGCGCTAGGCTCAAACTTTCATCCAGTGTAGCATGAAAACTAATTCTACGCTCACATTAGCTGCACTGTTGTGCCTGGGGCTGGGATCAGTGGAGAGTTTTAGCCGGCGCTCTCGCCCGGCTAATCTTTCTTTCACACTGAGATTATCCCATTCACAAAGTCAAAACGGAGACAGAGCTCTGATATGAACAACCGCACTAAGGGTTATGGCAGCTGTTGCAGACAAAATATGCGTATTAATGAATAATCGGCAGCGGTGAAAAATATGGAGCGGAGAGAGAAGTCAACTGAGGACCTGTTCAACCACAAGCGGAGGATGGAGTGTCTGCACACTGTCCGGCATTGTGTTCACAGATTTAATTTCGTCGTCGCTGATTAAATTTCTTGCCCTCGCGGGTGTCAAAACCTGTCTCCTCTGTCCCCGTGGTGTGGTTTGATCTGTGAGACACACACACACTTCAGCTTTTATTCATTACTGGTCTAGACAGTGACACAGCGTCGGAGGTTCCTATCTTGGTGGGAGCGAGACCAAACGATAATAATGTCACTGGGTTTGTTATAATAAACATCTACATTTAAGGCTTTTTTTATAGACACGAGAGGGCGAGAGGTTACCACATCCCCTCCCAATTAGCAGCATGCTGCTCAGGTCCTGTGCATTTGATCTGTGCTTGGTTGGATCATTCATATTCATAGAGGCTGCCCGGTGTTGTTTCTGCGTCCCACTGGGCCTGGTTTAAGAGTCATGGCTTTAACTAGAGCCACGGTGGGATCAGGTGGCGATCGCTGCAGCGTATACCATCCCTCTGTGGTTTATAACTCTCTAACACATCGCTTTCCCTCTCTCTGAGCTCTTCATGCTCCTCACATAACTTAAAAAATGTGCAATTTCCCCTGAAGAATACTGTTTCTACAAACAGTTACTGCCCGGGCTGCGAGTAATTGCCATTATCATTATTTGTTTCATTAGCTGAAAACAAGGTAACAACTTTAAATTGCTTGTTGTGTCTAACTAACAGTCCAAAACCCAAATATATTAAATGCACAATGACATAAAATACGGAAAAGCTGCAAATTTGAGAACATCTGAGAAGCTGCAACCAACACTTGTTGGGGATATGAGTGATAAATGGCTTAAATGATGAAAGGAATTGTTCAAATATGATGCTGGAGCCAAAAGCTGGTTAGCTTAGCATAAAATAGTTGGGAAAGCTACTCTGGCTCCAAAGCACGAAAACAACAATTTGCTGCTTTAACAGTCGTAGCAAACTTTCTCAACCAAACACAAAGAAATATAAATGTTTGTTTGGTATGGCATGGCTGTCCTTCTTTGGTCAGATTCAACATTTTCAATCCATGTTTGTCCATGTCTTATGAAGTGTGGTCAGTTTGCTGTACTTTCAAATGGACAATTACCCTGACTGTATGCATATAGACCATGTATCCATAGCAAGGCAGATTGCACATGCCCAGCGTTAGCGGTAAACTCACCGGACTAACTGTGCATTTGTTGTAGTGAGATGATTTGTTTTGGACCATGAACTTTTTGAGAGCTGCGGAAATAAAAAAAAAAGAGCTGTATGAAGTCATCTCAACCCGAAACAGCTGGATGAAAGCAACCAAAGAGGATGCTAAAAAGCTCAGGACTACGGGTAAATAGGCTAGCTTAACCTTAGTCACTTGAACTGTGAGCTGTGCAAGATTGTTCCAATCTAAATAAGCTAATGACAAAAACACTAGAAATAATAGTAAGCACCTAATGTTTTAAAGGTATTCAAGTGAAAGATTGGCAAACTTTTACAAACAATAGTACAAGGGGTGTCTCTAAATTACAGTAGATGTCCTCTTCACTTTCCATTTGCAGGTCAATTGTGGACTCAACTGTTAGACCTGTTAAATTTGATCAACTATTTAGCTTGGCTTTGTTTGATAAGCATGCCATGGGCAGTTATGCTGCCTTCAAATGGAATTCATGAACTCATAATTACGACATAGAAGTGAACACAGCTCATGAAATCAGAGGTTTCTGAAAATTTCCACTTAAAAGGGGCTGTTCATACGGACCCCTCTCATTCACATGGTAAACATGACCCCATTTGAAGGCAGCATTAGACACATGTTCCCTGTTGTTGGAGAATGTTAAAGATGTAATATGGAGAATTGTTGTGTTTATACTTCAGTTTTCAGCAAAAAGCAGTTTTAGGCTCTCCCAAAATGTTGAATTATTCCTTTTGAGTATATGAAGATTTACAGAATGTAATTAAGGAGTAATTACATAGAAATGACCCTCATTGTCCTCAGTCCACATGAGGGCATCACTGCAGAGCCACTGAAATTAATGTAACCCGACCTCAACATTTCAGCCTGCCATGTGGCAAAAAGCCAAACCGTTTATCTCTGCATCGTGGGAAGCCAGATCTCAGTGATCAGAACCGAGCGAGGGTTTAAGAAACGGTTGCCTTAACAGGGTGTGGAGACACAGTCTGCAGAAGGTGACAACGTGGCAACAAGTGAAGAAACGGGACACTGATGGCTGACGGTGATAACACAAGGAAAACGCATGATGTCGGGGTCCTCTCACACACGACTCTAATGCACCGTCCAGACGGCAGGAAGAGGGGAGGAGGCGGGGAGGAAGGAGGGGTGGGAGATGCAGACCGATAGAGTGACGGGGAAAACTAAATTGGCCGCATATTGTAAATCCATGAAGAGAATGTCCTAGTGTGGCTTGTCTGTTGTATAAAATGTCATTGTTTTGTGCATCAGCAGAGGTTGGATTAACGTCACTTTGGACTTTCCACTGTCCCCAACAATTCAGACCTTTGTGGGGTGAAACCACAAATGCTGAACAAAATAAACAGAGGGATGCTTAAATTTTTCCAACATGCCTGGATGGACACTCTTCAAAAAGTCTGTAGTGGGACGCTTCTCAAAACACAAGGACACCACTTTTCAATAAGAACCCCTTTAATAAAGTGTTTATAAGCTGTAGTAGCGACATACAAGTTGTGTTTCTAATAAGCCAACAGCAATGGTTGAGTCATGTGCATCATGTTATAAATGTTAAAGGTGCCCACTGGAGTTTTCGTGTAAGCTAAGCTTGTGTTTACATTCAGTATTACTCATTAAATGTTAAAGCATTTTGTTTATCCTTGAGGTCTAACAAATGTGTTGAATACATTTCTTTCCTTGTAACACATTATGCAAAGCTGATATTTTTTGCAGCTCCATTGTTTACTTGCTATACGTCTTCTCCCCTGCCTTTGCTGATGCATTGCCGTGTTTCTAAGCTCATTGCTGGCACCTGTCAATCAGGAGAAAAACTGTGAATCACTGACAGGAAAGTGTCACTACTTCAGTGTGTGCAAGAATGTGCATCCTTATACAGCAAGATAAATAAACGACAAATAAACTGTCATTCACTCATAAAAACATTGCTCCACAGCGCTACTTGTGGTCAAAAACTCCACAGGATACCTTTAATACGCCATTAAAGAAGCATTCATGCAATCATCCATGATGTCTGTAGTTAATAAGTTGTCAACCAGTACCCTGCAGCCCCCTCCACAAGTAAGAGTCCTTATATTCTTGTACACAAGAAGAAAACACCCAGACATTCAATCGATTTCATTTTTCGACATAAACTTCTTTTTTTTTTTTGCATGCACAGCTATGCCATTGTTAGACTAGACTGGCTGATGAAAGTTACATCACTGGGACCATTGCATATACGGAAAGTAAAGATCTATCTTAAGTGGTTTAACATCCATTGAAGGGGTAGCCCTGATTTTTGGGCCTCTCCACCTCCTATACCGCCTCCTAACATACAGCAAGTGAACAAATTTGAATGGATGGAGCACAGAAAAATGTCCAGATATGCTTCTGCTTCTGATTTCTCTTCAAATTAGTAAGTTATTTATTCATAACTATCATAATTTTAGCAACTCATCCTTCTTTGGTGTAGTTGGGGGACAGTTTACCTATTTGTGACTCTCAACAGTTCCACGATTTTTTTTGCAAATTTGTGCTATGGATCACCTAAGATTCTTGTAAATTAGCCTCTTGCTGCCCATGTTGACTTCTGACTGGAGGGAAAACAAACATCAGAGAAGTCAGTGTTGATTTTGATCAAAGAAAATAGGTTGGTGAGGTGAAGGGACAAAAAAAAGAACCAAGGCAAGCTTTTTTTTTGACGCACAGAGCAAGTTAGGACATCATCCTTGAGGAAAAAACTTAAACGGTTTGGTGTTTGCTCGCTCATTTCTTTGCTTAAGTGAGTTACACATAGAGAATAGTTATATTATGAGAAATGTAGGATTAGGCTGGGAAATTTTGTGTATTTTCCTTAATGACAGTTTAAAATATTAACAACCGATTAATCATGAATACTTAATAAGATTTAAAACATGTTTGTCTCATTTTTTTCTCATTTTAAGTTTCCTTATTCCCTCTGTCAGACAAAACAATGTCAAATTACTAATTATTGATTACTACATTTTTAATCGGTTAAATTCTTAATGAAGATTAATGATTAATCATTACATCCCTATGCAGGATCAATCATTTCTGGAGCTTGACCCCTACTAAGGATTGCAAGTCAATATCTTGACTTTTGCTGCTTTGAATTTGACTGTTCCTTTTTTGATCTGTAGTTTGCAAGTCCCCTAACTGTATGCAAGCCCCTAGAACCCCGCCTTCATTGAGGAACTTGCTAAAAAGAGGGACGAAACCAAAAGCATGTATCATGCTGGAGAAGGGCAAAACCAGACAAGCCTAAAAGTTAGAATCACTGGTGAGAAAGTGTTAACAAGCAAAATCAGCTTGTTAACAGAAAACAATTCAACTGCTTAACAAGAGACCTGTTCCTCTGACCATTTCTTTCTGAAATATGATTTTTCTCAGGCTATAGTCAACAGGTTTTGTCCAGCATAGGCAGGGATCAGAAGCCCTCTACTGAGGTGACTCTGGGTGCAGCTCAGTCCGGTTTGAGCCCCGATATCAGTCCTCTGATCTGCAGAGAATATGAGAGGAGAGGGGAACTACAATGCCGCCGCGTTAATGGAGATACCAGATGAGCCAACGGGAGCGGCGGCAAGATGGAGTGAGAGCTAACATGAGGGATGTTAAAAGAAGGTGTGAAAGAAGAAGACAGACACACACACACACACACACACACACACGAGACGGAGAGACACACGGAGACCCACAGAGGAGGGAATGGGGCAGAAACAGAAACTAAACGTGTGGAGGAGTTTAATGAGTCTCCGGTTCCTCTCAACTGTACCGCTGGGGCCTGAGTGTGCGAGGATCAGTGCGTGCGTGTGTGTGCGTGTGTGTGTGTGTGTGTGTGTGTGTGTGCGTGTGTGTGTGTGTGTGTGTGTGTGCGTGTGTGTGTGTGTGTGTGTGCGTGTGTGTTTGTGTGTGTGTGTGTGCGTATCCACCTCTGAAACACTGGGCTGTGCATAATTTATCAGACAGCTGTCAGCTTTGTACTCCTATTTACTCTGCGAGCCAGATCCTGTGCCAACAGGGAGCCCAGCCAGCAGGAATGACAGCCACCGAAACAGTTTAATTGGAGACTCAAACAACTAATAATGCCATTACTATCACTTAAGTGTAATTACTTAAGTATGAGGGGACGTTAACAAGACTGATACGCTAAAACGCTATGATAATGCTCTTTTCACACACAAATCCTGATGTGTGACACTGGATATTTTTGCAATTTAGATTTTTGTGTTTTTTGTTAACAAATCTGTAAACCAGTTTCATTTTTCCAAGCTCCCTGAGGCTGTTTCCTGTTATCAACAACCTGACAGTATAATGCACATAATTTTGCTCAAGGCTGCATAAAATCACCTTCAATTTTTGTGGCTTGGAAAAAAAAAAACAGCTTCAGGCATTTGTTGTTGTGCGGTCACCGAGGCGGTTTGCACACACATTATCACACAAAAGCAATTATCAGTTTTTGTGTGCGATCATCAGAGTGGAACCTGCTCTGCCAACTCGTGGGGAACATCACCCACTTTTCAAAAAAAGGAAAATTCTATCAGGTTCTTCTAGGAAAAACAAACATCAGTCACAAAGGAGTGTAGAGAACAGCTTTCTGGCTTTCTAAATGAGCTGGTGTTGGTGCCAATTGGATGCAAGCGTGAACGGGATGAGTTTAAGTGTAAATTAATTAGTCTTGGTGGAGATAGAGTAGCTCTTGGAGTGATCCTCTTGGCCTGGTCCTTAGCCGACCACACTACATCTCACCGCCACCTATGAGAGACCTGTATTTAGCTCCATAATAAGGCTAGCAAAATTACCACCTAACCTTTGCTACTATAAAAACGTCCCTGCTGCCGCGCGATGGCGAGGTATAATAAAATACTATTTACAGCTAATTATCCAAATGCCACGACATTCCTGCAGAAGGTAACTCATGGCGCTTGTCAACACAGTTATTAGGCGGGATATTAAAAGGAGTTCATATTTCATCCCTCCTCTCCTGTACTGAGAGCGCGGGGCTCGATGATGTGACTCCACTCTGGGGCTCCCTGTGGTGCTCTGCCAACTCCAGAGTCCACACGGAGCTCCTGTCACCGGCTAATTCCCCAAGCCTTCATCACTCCCGGCCTGCTGCAGTGTGTTGGCAGCCAAAGTCACCAACGAAAGCCTCCAGCTACACCGGGTGCAGAGTGAGCAAGCGTGGGTATACACACACTGCTGATACAGTAGGCAGAGGTGGGAGCTTACAAAGCGAAATGGTTCTGGACCGAGACAAGAGGCAATGAGATATCTTGGGAAAAGGGTGTCAGAAGTTTGGAGTGTGGAGTTGACAGACGATTGTTCTTAAAATATATATTTTTTACAGCATTAGAGCTGTGTATGATAGCTGAGAGTTGAACCCACTTAAGACTGGGTCATCTGTTAACCTCGGGGTTGGTGATTTAATCCCTGGTTCCTCCTGTCCAGGTCAAAATATTTTTGAGCAAAACACTCGACCCCATTTGCTCCTGATGGTTGGCCAAGTGATTGAGTGAAGGAGAGGCAAACTATAAACTCCTTTGGGGTAAAAGTTATATAAATGCAGTCCAGTTACCCAACCAGGAACTTAACTTTCTGTTGTGGCAGGTCTTTTAGTTTGACACTTTGGAACATGTGGCAGGAAGAGATTGGAGGGTCAGAGCTGACCTCAATCATGGGAGGATGGCTAAAACGTATACAAGCCGCTGATGAAAAACACCAGAGACTTTAATTAATTTGAAATATTGTGATCTATTCTTTTTAACCATTTAATAAAACTGTCAGATCTGTCTAAATAGAGCAGATAAAGAAGAGCAAGCTGGCCAAACCCAGAAGAGGCAACTATCAAGCAAGACTCCGACAGGATGTGGATGAAACCAGAGACCGGTCCTGTGGTTACAGGTCAGTCACACCTGTTCCCCTAAGGACCAGGAAACAGAACACAACCCAGAGGAAGCATGAACATTTTCACCACTAACTTGCGACATGAAGGGCCAGATTTCACATCTCCCACAGTTGTCATCACATGATACTATGCCTGTAACCTACAGAAGTTCTTCTTATGGATGCTGACTTACAACAAATGCATAACTTGAAGCTGGCAAGCTGGATTTCTTGCATGATTTGCAAGGTAAGTGTTACACTTCCACCCTGACCTCTCTTCAAATGCTCTTTGTCTTTTGTGTGTTTTTAGTTGCAATGCACAGAATCAAATAGGGATAAGTGCCTGTACGTTCAGACATTCTCTCCTCAAAGTAACCTTGATTTATACTCATTAAAAGTGAAGGAAGTACTGAAAGAAAGAAAGAAAGAAAACCCTTGAAAGAAGGTCGAACCCTGCACACTTTTTAATGTTCCCATATCTGGCAAATACCTGTGTGAGGTAGGCACGCCTGTTTGTCAGTATTCTGAAAGTCTTTGAAGTTGTCAAACAAAATTCACTTTCCAAAATCAAAAAAGATAGGAGTAGGTAGGTTCAGATGTCTTTTGACAATCAGACCAGCTCTTTGTCTGAAGTGTACTGAGCCCCAAACTCTCTGACCGGATTCTACTTTAGATTTCAGCTGAATTGTACAGATCATATTTTTCATGTGGCATATCTCCAATTCTCCCAAATTCTGCAATATCCCTGGGCAGAATACACATTCAGTTCTTACAGGTCATTCCAGTTCCAGTGCGCCTCCTCACTACTTGATACGAATCACCTTTTCTGCACCAACTGCCACTGACAGAACTGCTTGTACTGCAGAAAGAACCTGCAACAACCTCTTGGGCAGTGTTGACATTTAGAGGTTCTCCCTAAAGCGAGGAATTAACTGCAAATTGAAATAGCAGCAGACCCCTTGACGATGTTTACACGCTACAGTAAATTTGGTTTGGCTCCTGTACTAGAAGCAGGGAATATGTCAACCTGTTTGAGTGAAAGGTTCTGCAGAGTGAGTTATAGCCAAGGTCCATGTTCAGCCCTCAATCTCATTACATTACAGTGCTCTTCCAAATGAAAAGCTCGAAGTGAGAGCTGAGGTCATTGTGAGGTAAGTGAGTGACACGTTGACTGACATCACTCAAATGTCCCAGTGCCCAGACGGATAGCCGGGTTTAACTGCCCAAAAGTCAGCTGTGATGAATGAACCAGCCGCCCTGGAGGGGGAAAAATTACTTTCACACACATTCACGGCTTCAGCACTCCACAAGAGAACTTGATGAAATTGCTAGTGATGCTAACTGGATGTCTTGACCAGTCAGTAAATCTCTTTGCTGCGTGACCCCCCGGCTCATTAGTCAGGCCGAGGCGGTGACCTCAGAGGCCTTCTGGGCAGTGAAGACCTGATTCACAGCCTCCCTGTTGTTTTTGTCGAGCCAGTCAGTGATTTCAAAGCGACATGTCTGCTCCTCTTCAGATGTGTCAGGCTCCAGTGGCTGCCAGATGACACTTACTCTAAACATCACTTTGACTGATGGTTTCCACTTTGTATGTGCCTGAAAAATCTCTAAAAATAATACAAAGGCAACATGTAAGAGTTTTTAGCTGTGTCACAGTTCTTTTATAAGTTTTATTTAGATATTTCCCAATCAAATAAAAAGGCACTGAGGAAAATCTGAAAATTAAACCCCTACAACATTCATGTAATAGCTGGTGACACTGTGGTTGAGATGATCACTGTCTCTTTAACTATCCCAGAGTTTTTAAGAGGTGTGAAATGACAAGTTGTACACCGAATATCATCATTAACCGAGAAATCCCACAGGATACCTGAGACAGTCTGGTCTGATGATGAAGGCTGACCTTTCGGATTACACAAAGTACAAAATTCATTTTCTCTGTCATTGGCACTTTGAAAGTTAACGTGTCTTTGAGCAGCACATTTAGCAGCGATATGGTGAATTCAGCTTATCTGTCCTTGCTCTTTATCCTTTATCCGATCCATACAGCCCCCGGGCGAGGGTTTAAAAGATTACATACTGCAAGTTTGCATTGTTCTAAGTGTGTAAAGCTCAAACTGCAACCAGTTTATATGAGGAAATCTGTCAAATTTCCTAAAATACATTGAGGGAAGAAAGCGTTTTCATAGTTTGAGATGTAAAAGTGACTAATTTCAATTTGATAACAGCTTATCACCAAAATTAATACAGTAATATAACAGAAAGTGGTCTTTTACATGTTTTCAGAGGGACTTATTGTCATAGATGTCATGAAAAGTTTTCAACAACTATCATTACCACTTACTTAGTTAGAGCTGTGCTTTAATATAAAGTTTTGAGAGTCAGAGCTGTTATCTAAAATACAGTCATACTGTATATCAACCTATAATTTCATATCAATGTAAAAGGGTGGCAACGAAGAACAGATTTAGGCTGCTGGTGGTGTAATGGTGTGGGGGATATTTTCTTGGCACACTCTGGGCCTCTTAGTACCAACTGAGCATCATTTAAACACCACAACCTGCCTGAGTATTGTTGCTAACCATGTCCATCCCTTCATGACTGCTTCCAGCAGGATAATGTACTATGTCACAGGTGTTTCCAGCACCTTGTTGAAGAATTAAGACAGGCAAAAGGGAGTCCAACCTGGTATTAGCCAAGTGTACCTAATGAAGTGGACTGTGAGTGTATGTTTCATGCAATTTCCAACTGGCAACTTGTTGCGTTAAGTTTGACCATATGAAGCCAGTCCAAGAGTTTTTAGTTTTTACCACAATTTCTTAAAACTGTCGATATATTAAAAGCCTGTAGCTGTTTAAATGTTGCAGGGCTTTACATTACTGATTATGCAAGCCGTCATGAGTGGTCTGTAATGAATCGGATTTGGCCAATAAACTCCACTCAAATGCTTCCCATGACACATCTGCTCATGACAATACAAACCAGGTTTGTCCAAAGTAAATTTAATTATCAACTCCCAGGAAATCCACGGGTGTACAATGAGCCCATTCTGCACCACTGATCCACTGATTACCCAAAACAAGGGGGCTTTTAACGAAAGAAATGCTAATGCAATTAGCCCAAATGTAAAATTAATTTGTGACATATGTCAATAAATGTGCAAAGTGGTTCTGAGAGTGCAAATAGAAGCATTTAGTTGCTAATGTGTTACTCAGCCAGTGTTATAATGTTACACAAAGCATGCACAGAGTTGTGGATTTAAATGAAAATACAAATGGCAACTGCAAAAAGATATTCACGCTGTTATTTTCCTGTTTATTTTTTTAAATAAACAAGGGCATTTTAGCATTTACAAAACAACTCTGTTGATCATAATGAAGTCTGTTTTAGCATGTACATCTTTCAAAATGAAAGACATTATATGCTACAATTATGGTGACACACTTGGCTGCCAGAACAACAGGGAAATATGAATGTCAATACAAGGTGCTGGCTGAAAACATTTCATTTCCGATTCAGCCGGTGGGCTCAGTGTACTTCACATCAAACCGGGAATTGGAAAATGGCCCCAAAGTGCAGGTTTCTCCTTTGATGCTCTGAGCATCATTAACCCAAATATAATTTCTCGAGCACTTTTTCCACCAACACGTCTTCAGAAGGAGTGTGTTTGATTGAAAATAACAAGAACTGCGAATTCAGCCTCCCAATTCCCTTTCCAAATGGATAAGGAAGAAAAATAGAAGCATGCTTTTAAGGAACCCAAGCCTGTAATTTCCATCTCGTACCAACTTCATTTGCGCTGAAGTACCCTGAAAATGCTGCCTTTACAGAGCACAATGCAGCGGTGATGCTAAGAGGACCCAGTCCATTAGGAGAGACGGGGAGAGAGGACCATCTTGAAGAGCAGACGAGAGGAGCACAGGCAAAGAGACACAAAAGAGCAACAGACAGAGGGGAATGGTGGACGGAGGGACTGTAACTGCAGAGAGACGGGGGGGAGAGCAGGGAAGGACAGGGAGAAGGCTGCGGTTTAATGAGGAGACGGTGATTTTAACAGCGAGCGAGGGGGGATGGTTTGATCTTTGACCTCTCAGATCCCTCGGTGCATGTGACAGGCCCGAGTTCAGACGCAGGATTAAGGTAATCAAGGGTAGTAATGAGAACAGAGCACACATTCATGAGCCTGGACGCTCCCCGAGAGCAACAATTATGCACCTTGCACCCCCCCCCTTCTTCTCCTGAGTGTGTGTGTCTGTACCTACACATCATCTTCGCCTGTGGTGCTTTACTTCATGACAGAAGGGGGCCACTGCAGACAGATATAGATATGTGAAATAATGCCCAGGGATAACCCCATCCCCCCATTAATGGGACACCTAGCCTTTGTCCTACTTTACGAGGACACGCGTCTTTTAGCAGGGACAGACAACACCTCAATTCAAGTTGACAGGATATGAGTTATTGGAAAGTGAATATTTGAGGAACGAGAATCACCTGGTCGCCCCGGGGTGAAGCTATGCTGTGTTACTGAAACAAAAAAGTGAATATCAAACAGAAATTCAGTTACCAAGCCATTCCATTACAGATTAATCATTTTTCAATCAATTTAATTAGCAAAAATGCCAAACATTGCCATTCATACAACATTCATGTTTTCAGCTTTTGAAATGTGAAGGATTTGCTGCTTTTTATGTGATTGTAAATTGAAAATTTGTGTGTGCTGATTGGACAAAACCAGCAATTTGAAGATGAACTTGGACTTTAGGAACATTCAATGGATGTTGTTTACCATTTTCCGAAATTTCATAGACTGAACAAAATAATCAACAGAATATTTGGCAATGATAATTGTTTTTTGTCGACCTACTATTCTTAGAAATTAATTAGGGAAACAATCAAGGATTTTTTTTTCAATTATTGATTAATCTCCTGATTACTTTCACGATTAAAGGACCGGTTTGTCAGATTTAGTAGCATCTGATATTTCATAGGTCTAATATTGAGTGCTGTATTACTTTTATTACTTTTCAGTCACTGCCAATATTACTTTTAATGTCATTGCCAATACCACTTTTCTATTTTAGTTTATTTTAGCTTTTTTTTTTTTTTTTACTGAACATAGGTTCTGTTGTTATTCTATTAGTCACCACTGATCTGCATTTACTCCTTATATATACACTTTAGATTTTAGATTTCACTTTATATTTATAGTCTGTTGTTTTTATTCTATGTTTGTGTAATTTTGGAACAATTTTTGTCACAAAAATTTCCTTCAGGATTATTTAAGTTCTTTGTCTCACCCACCCCTTCCAAGCTTGCAGGAGAGCCAGCGTTTGGTTTGTCCATTCTAGGCTACTGTAGAAACAACATGGCGTCCATGGGAGAGCTCCCGCTCCCACTGCTGATATAAAAGGCTCATTCCAAACATTGTTAATGAAAATAATGATTCTTATTTGTAGGTGATTATGAACTAATGAAAACATACTTATGAATATTCCATTACTGCCATATTCTGCTAATCCCCCTAAATCTGACATAGTGGGCCTTCTCATTTTCAGTTTGTACATCAAAAAATCTGAGTGGAAAAGATTTTGAAGAAAAAAAAAAAAAAATCTTGGCTGAGGAAGAAAAGTTGGTGAGGAGAGATTAAGGAGACTAGTGTTCGTCTAATTACTTTAAAGAAACATGAACGACATATTTCCATCACTTTTTCCACATTGTCATCTCCTGTTCCTTTCTGCAATGTTTGAAAGGCACCCAACTGTAGAATTAGCACCATCAAATGTTTCTCCTAATTCTAATATTTGCAAACAGTAGTGGGTGGAAACACACATTAATTCTGTTTTGCGGCTTTCCTGGAAATTCAGCTGAAATTAGCACTACAATTGGATGAAACCTGACTATTATTTGGCTCCAGCTTCTTAACTGTGAGGATTGGCAGCTTTCCTTCATTTTAACTGAACTGAAAAACAAAACATTCAAGGACATCCCATCTGAGGCTTGGCTAGGCCTCCGAGTTGTTTCAGCTGTTAAGTCACTACCTGTCTGCTGTTCGGTGCTGGTATTGGCAGGGTAAAGCAATAGTGTGGACCTAAGTCACATGACCTGGTGACTTCAGACTCAAAAAATCAAATATTAAAAAGGACTTGAAACTTGTCTTAAGACTCCAGCACCAATGACTTGTAACTTTACTTGGACTTGAGCCTTTATAGCCTTAAATATATTCAAGTTACTATAATGTAAAACAGGAAAAATTTGGCATTTTTGCTTTAACAATTACTTAAATGACTGATTGATTATTACATCAGTGGTTGATGAGTTTTCTGTTGATCAACTAACCATTGCCAGTCTAAAATTCTGCCATTCCACAACAGTTCATCCATAAATCAATTAGTTCTTCAATGTTAATTGGCAATTATTTTGATTAATTAATGGTTTTGAGTGATTTTTTATTTTAAAAAAGTAAAAATTCTTAGATTTCAGACTCTCAAATGTGAATATTTACTATATTCTTTGGGCCTCTATGACAGTAAACTGAGTATCTTTGGGTTATGGATAAACCTTTGCTCTTTGAACCTTTGATCTCTTTCAAATACTTACACTCAGTACAGTAGCAAGAAGACATATAACAGCCTTTCTGTAAATCCAGCAGACATCCTGACAAGGCCAAGAGTGAGGAGGCACCTTAAAAGGCTACGCTCTGTCGGCAGCAGACTGCTGGAACATGACTTCATTCTGAGGTCGGCACAATCCCTTCAATCGCTTCAAAAATCCTGGCTCTGGTCTTAACACCTACAAAGGAGACGTTTAAGACCTCATAATGAGGATGCCACATGCCGATATCATCTTTCACAGGCTCCGTTTGACCGGTGCTGCCGATGGATGGGGACACGTTCAGTGGTGCACATCCCTGCCTTTTTTTAATCACATGTTTTCAATTACTCCAGGAGTGCACGGAACCAACTTGTGCCATAATTCAATAAGGACACAAAGGGGCAGGTCAAGCGGGTGGGACAGTCGGGCATTGTCCTGGGACAGTTGAGTGACAGGGGTGAGTTTGGGACCTCAGAGGACACAGTGGTTACTTTGTACCCGTCAGTCAAACTGTGACACAGACAGCCTGCCAGGGGACTTGGGTGACACTCGGAGAGGGGAGCGAGGTGAGAGGTCCGTGACCACAGAGCAGTCCCCCACCAGCAGGTGACTCCAACCCTCTGCCTTTTAAAAAACTTACACATAACAATAAAGGGAGAAGAGCAGCTGGCTGCTGCAACACAACAGTCGAGTGTGTAGAGTCCTTAAGGACCTTCAGTGACGCTACAACAACTGTGAGGAAGACACAACTTTCAACAACAGGAATTAAAGGCTGAAGAAAGGCACCTTTGGAATTTTGTTTTCACAAAAACTGTTAATTAATGTTGTAGCACATCTTTTGTCTCCAGGACTTTCCAAGGTGTTACGAGGATTTGACACCACATTTCTCAAGCCATAATTGGCTGATTTAAATTCACTCTTTTTGTAGATAAATCCACGACTGGTAAAAAAAAAAAAAAAAAAAAAAAAAAAGAAAAAGAAAAAAAGCAGACATAGACAGAGGGAAGATTTTTGAGTCCAATACTGACAACTGTATGTTGAAGAGTCTACAGTTATGCAGCAGTGTAAGGCTGAATGTCAGCATGTTAAAATGCTGATTTTTTTGTTTACCATAATCACCATCTTAGTTTGGCTTGTTCCCGTATTAACATTTGCTAATTAGCACTAAACACAGAGTACAGTAGTTCTTCAAGTATTTGCAAATTGGTGTCCAGTGGCTCTACAAGAAAATCAAAAGGATCAGCAAAGACATTAGGATTCATGTGAGTGCAAAATTTTCCAACAATCCATAGTTGCATTTTCTGTGCAGAAACTGCATGGATCAGGGTCGAACTTAAGTCTGGGGGACATTATTTCACCCCCCCCCCCACCCCAAACAAAATTGTGCTTTGACACATCAACATGGAATTGCAGCATAAAGAGTATGGCACAGACTGACAACAAAGTGCAGGCCTTATTGAGCATTTATGTTGGACAAAATCTGGCATCATTGTCTTTTTCTTATTTAAGCAGACTAATTTAGTGTTTGTCTTTAGATGTCAGTGGAAATGCAGACAACAGAGGGCTGAAGGAACATTGTAAAATAGTTCATTGTACTAAAACGTCTGTGTACCTTTGGTAGAAGTAGATGCACTGAATAATTTAAAAATGTAGACCTACTGGTAAAGCTAGATAGGAGCAGGGGATCACCAAAGTCATTAGGATACATTGTCTGGGAACCATCTGTTACAAATCTCAGTTCTCAGTTCTCAGTTCTCAAGACATAAAAATTGAACTCATGGTTGCACTAATGTTGGCCCTTTTGTTCCAGTTCCATTAATGTGCAATGGTAACATACAGTAACATGATATCTTTGACTACAGGGTGCTTCCAACTTTATGACAGCAGTTTGAGGATGGACCTTTGTTCTTTCCACATGACAATGCTGCAGCACACAAGGAGCAAAAGGCCCATGAAGAAACTAGATTTAAAATTTTTCAGGTAGCAAACCTTGACTAGTCTGCACAGAGCTCTTATCTCAACCTGATCCTACAATGGCACCAAATCTTATTAATACTCTTTAGGCTCCAGAGGCTTCATTGTTTTCTGGATTGCTTCAGAGGGGTGTAGGCTGTTGTAGCAGCAAAGAACGAGCCAACTCCGTATCAATGCCCCTGGTTTGAAAATGAGATGTTAGGAATCATTATATTGATGTAATGGTCAAATGTCTGCATAATTCAGTGGTAATTACAGCACAGCAGAGTCCAACTAAAATATGCCAAACACAGAACTCCTAACCAAAGAACAATCTAATTAATATTTTAGTGCTGCTAAAACCATCTCTATTTGCAGCATCCAAATGCTCCGCTCTCTGCCAAAAGAAACTCGGATTTCCTTTCCACTGAGGCTCACAGTCCAAGGTCTTTGAGCCCCATCTATCTCTGTCAAAGCTTCTCGCCACAACATACTCCTCCCTCAGTCCACCACTGACTTCTTCCTTATCTACCGCTCTCAGCCAACACAACATCATTCAGACCGCTTCCGAGCCGGTGGACGTCCCTCAGCCGAGGAAGAAAGATTGATTTTTGCAGTTGAGCAGTAGAGGTAAGGAGGTATTATGTGCCAGTCACGGCCGGCTGCGCTGCCAGCTGGAGTGAACGTCCGTGGACAGCGGATCACACAGACTGAGGCTGCTGAATAACGCTAACAAACCCGAGGATCAGAGCGGAATACAAAAGCGGAATGTAAAGCAGAAAACTGTCAACAGGAAACACTAACTTTGGATTTATTCTGGAGATCACAAGACTATGATTATTGAGACGCAGAACACAGGGATGACAGCTGACTGTGATAACACCAGCTACAACTGTTGATATGCTCATAATGACAGTCAAGATCTCCATGTAAACCTCCACATACAGGACCAGCATGTTACTTTAAGTGTATTTTCTGACAGTTTAGATTGTGGCTGGTATATAGAATAGTTAAATATTCAGCACACAACAGATGAAATCTGAAAATGTAAAACTGCAGTTGACCAACAGGGGTTTTTGAGGACTAACATGTACACCTAGTATTTTGTAGGGATGTAACAATGCATCAAATATTGTGATTAAAAATGTCTCAATACTGGACCGTGACAATATCTACCATGATATTACACAGTTTATCATTTTATTTATTATTTTTACTTCATTTTATAGGACAGCTACTGACTATATGACAATATGTTTGTTTTGCAGGTACACAAACATAATTAAAACATTCACTGCCAAAAACAATTCATGCCAATTCTTCACACATGCTTAGATCGTGGATAGATACTTTTTATTTTATTAACTTTAAAATACACATCAGATTTACTATTTAATAAATTACTTGAGTCATCATTAGATTTTGTTTTTTAATATTATAATTATTAGAAATACTGTTTTGTGGACTTTTCCTTGAGGAATCATTACATCCATAATATTATGGGTTTAATAAATGAGATTCTGTGATAATATTCTCTATGTTTAAATCACTTTTCATTCAAAAAACGTTTCAAGGTTTCAGTGTTTGTGAAGATAATTATGATAAATAACAGCACCATTATTGATCAGGTATCAGGCATGACATACCTGGTTCATATTAAATACAGCTACTTTGTTAATGCCATTATAAAATAGAGTTTCTCCATTTTGGCAATAAATACCATTAAGGTATAGGCCAAAATAACTCAGTACCAAGGAGTATTTAAACTTCTCCGGTCGAACAATTAAGTTCCCAGATCTGGACTATTTGTGTGGTTTTGCTCACAGCCAATCACTGCAAGTGTTTTTGATTTAATGTAATGTTTGATTGAATCACACATGCATGGAGTTGGCACTTGAATTGGACGTCTCTGGCATCTTATAAAAATAAATACATGAAATGCAGAAAGATTAGTTCAGGAATGCTTCTCTTCACATGATAGGTGTTGAATGAAGTAGAAAAAGGTATCCAATGAAGTACTTCATTGGTATCAGTATCACTTACGATTGATAGATTCTTTATTGTTTATTTAAGGGTACTGGTGTAGGTATATATATATTTTTTTTTTGCCACAGCTGTCCCTGGTTTCATGTTTCCTTACACAGAAATGAGTCCTTTGAGTTCAATGCAGCATTTGCAAATATCCTGAGGAGAGGTTGTGGAACTGGAGAGAACAAGTTGGATTGGTGCATCCTTGAGTATTTCCAGTTCAACTGCATTACTGTCTGGGAGAACAATCCTCTGATGCAGCTTTCAAGACCATGAAAGCTTTGCACTGAAACTAACTTTAGTTCTTTAAGTGTAAGAAGCTCCTTAAGGCAGAGGGTGTCAGTGGCAGAGGAAACTCTGGGTATATCAGTGACTTTCAGCAAATAAAAAAAGAAACTTAAATTTAAACTCAAATGAATAAATGTGAAATTTAAATAAAAATCCAAGCTTTAATAAAAAAGCCAAAATGTTTGCCACAAACAATGAAAACATGGTTGGATTTATGACCCAAACACCCCACATATCTCCTCCCTCCACCTCCTCCTCAGGTCCCAGTGGGGTGTCATTAGCCATCCCAGGGTAATACCTTCCCCTGCTCCTAATTGAAAGCCACAGGTTGACATTGTGTCTCACTAACCCCTCTGCTTTGATGCTGTTGTTTCCCCCCTTCGCCTTGCTGCACAGAGGCTCTTAATGGGAGAAACAGGTGAGAATCAAAAACCTCAAAAGGACGGTGTCTCAAAAACCAGATGAAGGTAAAGAGAAACAGACAAATATTTTAGAGATCGAGAATTGAGTAAAATATAATAGGGCAGATCGAGGCTTACAGAGGCTGAGAATGAGCAAGGAATGACCTTCGTGAAAGTTTTTTTTTCTTCAAGAGCACCATTTTGTGTGTGTGTGTGTGTGTGTGTGTCTGTGTGTATATACGTGGGATGAAGGGACTGCCAGGCAGGCAGCATCTGAGAAGACGACAACAATGAAGCTAATGCACGCGCCAGGCAGGACCCCAGTCGCCAAGGAAACACAACCTGTTTCTGACCGTCGCCATGGCAACCGCATCCCAAAAGTGTCAAGGGCTCTCTTTTTGAGGGGCGATGTCCCACTGTTAAAGATTTCTCTGTTGAGGTTACGTGTCTTCATCAGCGGGCAAGAGAGTTTGCATTACAACATAATCAAGTACATGATTGTACAGTAAATGGATGAATGAATGAGATTTTCCATCCAAATGATCCACGATTAAACATTGTGCAAACTCAACTAACCCTCTGAGGTCACACCATCCTTTCAACTGTATCATAATCTGAGATAATCCTCTCCAATTAGCAAGGAAAAGAATTCAGATGCTGAAATATCACTCAACGCGCCAAGAAATGCTAATTCAGATGTTTTTCCTTCTTAAATTGAGAATGAAAACTGATGCTCATTGGGCGGTCAGTCCAACCGTGTCTACATCAATGGGCTTGGCCTCGAGCTCCGGCTCTGTTGGCTGTTCAACCAGCTCAGCTACACACATAGTCGTGTTATGCAACCTGAGCCGGGCCGGGAATGTGATTTTCTCCCCGTCCAGCGGGCTTTAATGCTGCTCTTGATGTGTAATGAGTACGAGCGTTCAGGTGAACCGGAGCTTTTGTTCTCTCCCGAGCGCTCGCTTCGGTAATGAGATTATTGATTCAGATGGGAGTTGGAGGGGCTGAAGGATGGCAGAGCTGCAGATATATGGTGTGTGCATGTGCATGTGTTTGGAAGGGATGAGGTTTACATGCATGCTTGGGTTGACCGCCCTGTTGGGGCTGATCAGCAAGCAACAGGGCAGAGATTAACTCCCGATTACATCACAAATCTGCCCCAAGCCGCTGTCCACTGCCAGTACATGCAGCACTGAGATTTGGACTGTAGAGTCCACCCCTCATGACATATGCACATATACACTGTAAAAAATCAAACAGGACTTCAGTGGAATCAACTACCTTCCTAAAGAAACATGATCAGCATATCAGCAGGCTTCCCAGCATGAATGTTTGAGATTTAAACCCCTCTGTAGACTCTTCTTTTTTAGAATTTGAAGAAAACTTGCTGTTTCTAATTCACTTAAAGATAAGTCATGGTTGCTTGTTTTCACAATAATGAAAACACTGCAAAGCATAATGAAAGTTCTCTGAGTTTTTTGTGTAAACTGGAAAAAATTACTTTTCAATGTAAAAACAAAAATAGTTGAGAAAATGCAACATTACAAGTCAACTTACTTCAAAAAAAGAGTTTTAAGTCCAAATCAAACTCTTAAGTTGAGCAAAAGTTTTACTGACAAATAGTGTTTTGTTGCAATTGGTTGAAATGAAAGTGAATAATGGTTAAAAATTTAATTTTGAATTGCAACAATTTCATTTTCATTGACCCCAGATTATGACTAATCAGGTTCACAGCAGTTTTTGAATTACAATTTTTGGGGGGTTCTAAAACTCAAAGAGTTAGAAATAAAGATTATAGGTTGGCCAAACTTTGTTTAGCATTTCAAAACGTTTGAGTTTGCTTCAAAAGTCAAAATTGTAGTGACGGCCATTTTCTTAACCTTTTCTTTTTATAGTGTTTAAACTGAGAAAATATGAAAAAGGAAATCAATTTGGATTTTACTGTTCATCAGTGTGATGAAGGATGAAGAGTTGTTGCTTCACCTTAATATCTTAAGTTTATTGGAGATGTGTAATGCAAGTACAACTGAATTAATATCAAGTGTATCTAACTTGAGAAGTTGAGTCGTTCCAAAACGACCTCAACTTTGTTTTTCAAATTCAGTCCACTTAAAATTATATAGCAGCCTGGATACTAACTTTTTAAGTTCAAACAAATACTTTTAGAGAATTTGACAGTGTGACTGAAGAGTTGTTTGTTCAACTTAAAATAACTTAAGCTACGTGAATATGCACAACTTAATTAATAAAATTTGAAATTCCAAAATGACCTCAATCTGTCTTTTTAAACTGAATCAACTTTCTAAAGTTAAAACAAGTACTTTATTTTTACAGTGCACTAACAAACACACACACTCTCTGGCATGCATTTACTCACATTCCACCACCAATGGGGAAACAACAAACAGCTTCGCCCGTGAAAAAACATACACAACAAGTGAAACCCTTGCGGAGACAGAAAAGCGAGGCCACAGAGAGTTCAGCTGCCGAGCATCCAGCACTCCAGACTAAACAACAACCCTCTGAGAGCTGGGAGCACTTGATCTACTCTCGTTCAACAGAGAGGTCATGCAATTTGAGAGGGATGGAAGGTGACGTCCACCTCGACGGGTACATCCACGAGGTCGGAGCACCCACAGATGGGAAGAAAGAAAGAGGTCAAAAAGGATTAATAATAGACATCCCACTCAGAAACTCAGTCTCCTCACCTCTGTCCCATCATCTCCACTTAGATACTTAAACCTCTTGAGGAGTACATCTTAAAAGGTTTCATAACCTGCCATACAGTTAATCACATGAACTCTCCAGGGAGGCCAAGAGCTCCTTCAGAGTGAAATCTGTCAATACAGTTGCCCTGAAGACTTGTATAATCCTCAAACTGCAGAAAATGTGGTGAGTAATATTGCACTGCGATTGTTGTATCAAAAAATCCATAGCAGTCTAACTCAGGGATGCTCAAGTTTGTTTGAAATGGTGTCAGTGTGACTGAAGAGTTGTTGGTTCAACTCAATATCTGAAGTTTCACTAACTAACCTAACTTTTTTTTTTTTTAACAGTGTTCAAACTCTGAAAATGTCAAATGTAAAAGTCAAAGTTTGAAATTACCATCGGAAAAGTTCTGATTTTTTTTTAAGTAATCAGGACTAATAAAACAAAGCAATGGCATTTAAATTGCATGTTATTCTTCATTTATCTGAAATAGTTTAACAGGTGTTATACCATACTTGTTGACCTGTCACGATAATACCGGAACATATCGTGTAACTAGTCATTAGTGTGATTAGTCCAGTTGATCAGAGTTTGGGTGCGCTACTGAACATTTTCAGATTTCCAATTGGGCCATGGAATTCTTAAGTTTAGGAATGGCTGGACAAATGTCTCAACCATAAAACAATCCTGTGTCAAACTATTAATTTTCACTGTGAATAATCATCAGGGCCACACAGCGCCCTATCAGGTTCCAGATGCGGCCCATGTGCTGCATGTTGAGCATCACTGGTCTAGCCTTTGTTACAATCGCACTAGATATACTGCATTTTCGGAGACCATGGTGTAAATAATTCAGCGTGTAAGATCTAAAAAGGTAATTTGTCCACGAACACAGCTGGACTCCTCTTCTGTGGCTCCCTTGATGAACAGCAAACCATCTTATCTTGTCACATAACACTTCTAAAGCTTTGGGGATTGTTCCACTTTCAAATACATATTCATCTGTCTCATTACAAGCAGACAAGCAGCCCAAAAAAAGACTCAAGTAGTTGAGAAACTGTCTGAGACATCCAGGTTTTTTCTTTGAAAAAAGCCCAAAAAAATCCCAAAAGACAAAGTGGTAATGAGACATTGTTTTGCTCAAGGGAGGTGGGATCAAGTAAGGGCAGGGAAGAGAGATGATTTATTAAAGGGAGCTTCGAGGGAGCTTCTGAAGAGTCATATCGCCACCTACTGGTGATGTTTTAAAAAGGCTGAGAGTGATGCTGAGCAGCACAGGAGCCTCAAAGCTTTCTGTGTTGCTTTCATGTTGCTCAAATGTTAGATGGAGACGGCGTAATGGCTTTCACAGATGTTCCAGTCAGGGAAAAGAAAAATGAAATGCGGAGAGGGGAAAGTGAGGGAAAAGGGAAAGGAAGTAAACATAAACAAGCACATGAATTGAGGGTAAGAGGGGGCGTGTGGCTTTTAGCAAACTGAGAATTTGTGGGACCAGCTTCAACAAGTGGCCTAATCCCAGAGAGCTGTCCCTTTGGGGGGGTGGGGGGGCACACTGGTGTTTACCTGCTAGATTCTACAGCAGGCCATCAATCTCAACCTTGCACCGCCCGCCCGCACTCCTCCTGGCATTTCATCACTCCTCCGACCGTCCCCTGCTCCTGTCCTCCCGTCAAGTACCTCTCCAACATGTTTCGGGAGATTTCCAGCTGGTTGTGTCAGGCAGTGGGAGGAGAGGTAGGAGGGAAAAGAGGGAAAAAGGAGCATAGGGAGCCGGAGCAGTGGCTCCAGTCTTGCATGACTCAGTCTGGGTGCATCCATGCCCCTGGGGAAAACACACAAAGCATGTACCAAAACACACCGCTCTGTCTCACCCCTCTTCACCCCCTGTAATCAGTGTTCAGATGCTCACTTTCCCCCCTTTAACAAGCATTTCCATGCCTCTTAGCCCAGCTGCTGGGAGCCCAAATAACAGCAATGACAGGAGGGCGGCTGGAAAAGCATTAGTGCAGAGTCTGTTTGGGCTTTCCTGCAAAGAGAGAGCTGGGATGAAAGATCTGTGCTAATGCTGCGTCCCTGCTTTCAGAGGCTCAGCTGTACTGTGGACAGAAGAATGCGACGCCCAGGAGAGACGGAGAGCGCACAGACTGGACAACATTAGAAGGGGCCGGAGCGTTTACAGCCCCTAGGGGGGGATGGCCCACCTGTTCAAACAGCCAGAGCTATCCTGAGGAAATGAAAACTTCCATCTCTGCAGAGCTGTGCAGATCCTGCACACCAAATCCCTTTCACTTCCTCGCTGGCTCACCCGCTATCTTCTGTTTCCACAGCTGGCTCCGGGACCGTCTTTCCCCCTGCCTATCTGCACATCTAGACCCGGCGCACAACCAAATACAAATCCCTTTACTCATTCAGGTGGAAAATTAAAAGTCTTAAATGTCAGTGTTTTCTGCAGTGCGTCACATATATGTCTATAAAAGTTATGGTATGCAAGCCAACTTGAAAGTGGGTCACAGTTGCCGGCCCCAGTGCAACTGTAATTATTCACCAGCCCTCTCACAAAGGAAGACCAGAGGCGGGAAGTAACTAAGTACAAACACAACATTTGTGTACTAGAGTAGAGTTTTCATGTACCTGCACTTGAGTATTTATTTTTCTGGCAATATTTTACTTTTGCCCCATATATCTTAAGACAAAAATCTGCACTTTCTACTCCTTACATTTGAAAAACAGGCTTGTTTCTTCCATCAGTGTACACTGTGTGTTGTGTGACAGATGCAACAAGATGAAAATGATGTGAAAGACATAACAAGACAAAAAAGACAAGAGATGGAGACTTAATCATGGAGAAAAGGTTTTGCAGAAATGGTTGGTGGAAATGTTTTCCAGAGGGCTACTTTTGACTTTCTTACTTCTTCCACCTTTACTCAATTCAAGAAGTTGAATTAGTACTTTTTTCTGTACTTCTGCTTGAGAAAATAATGTCTGGACTTTTGCAACCTCTGACAAAGACCCCACTGGAGCTTTGTTGAGGTAGCTGAAGCTCTTCGGTTCAGCAGAGGTCAAAGTCCTAAACACAGGGCCATGGACGGCTTGCAGCGAGGAGGACAGGGACAAACGTGAACTGTGACCGACCTTGGTCAGCCATCGCTCAGGTCACTGCTCACACCAAGACGTGGGATGACTCTCAGGGTCAGGGTGGATATAACCTTTCTGACCTTAAAGTACTCTTCTGTCTGTGTTGTTTTTAGACAGCAAAGAATAGGTGCTTTATGCTGCATTGACATTAGGGCCGGGTATCAGTACTCAATAGATTTAAGATATTGCCCAAATTACCCATTACAATCAAAACTTCTACAGGTAAATGACGCCTGCATCCTTTTTGAACCAAAATCTACAATAAAATAACTAAAGTCGCATTTCCACTGCATGAAGCTACTCCAGGTATTAGGAACCTTTAAAGGAATTTGGTGCCTTTCCACCGCAGGCACTGGGATCTTTTAATTAAGTTCCAAGGACATTATTTTACCTCTCATAATGTCCCTGCTCAGGATGTGGTACTTTCCAAAACCGCAGGAACTTTGGGATGGGGTTGAAAGTGTCGAACATTTCTGACTGACTCGTAGCTTTTCATTTCAGCCACCATTTTTAGAAATCTGCAGCCACAGACCAGTTTGTTTTTGTTGAACAACACATCAGCATGGAGTTACAAATTCTACTTGTACCAGATGCTACTTTTTCAATCTTCAGCAGACTAATTTGTCTAATTATGCTGATCTTTTAGACCTTAGTGGACAGGCAGACAATGATGGACTGAACGCATCTTTTAGTTTCTCAAAAAGTAGTTCCTGGGACCAAAAGTTCCACACACTCTGGGGGAAACATGGCTTATTTGTATGGTTTTGCTTGCAGTCAATCACAGCATGCATTCTTTGATTTAATATGATGTGTGATTGGCCCACTACCGCAGCAGCCACAACCCATACAGTTGAGCATGGTGCATTTGATGAAGTTGGCAATTCAGTGTGCAGAGATGGAATGAAAATGTTTAAAAGTAAAGTAAAAGGCTATACTTCAAAAAAGAAATTGAATAAGCACTCTATTGGTATTGGCATCACTTTAAGGGTACTGGAAACATAATTTTTTAAACCATACCCAGCCCTAATTGGCATAAAAATATAAGCATGACATTTTTATTTTCTAAGAAGTATGAAGAAAATTGCCATTTAAGAGATTCGTTTAATGTTATGAATGATTTCTAACTTGACTTTTATGGTTTATTAAGTGCTGCTGTCCTTCCTGTAAACTAGTTCACGAGGCTGCAGGGAAATGCAGTAATTTGCTGTTAAAACTTCACAAATGCAAATAAAGTTTGTAATGCACCCTAAAGCAAAAGCAAACGTCTCTCAGACTGTGGGTATTAACCTTGAGTCCCTGTCTCTTCCTAGCCAGTCTCGGCCTTATCAGCAGACGCAGACTGCTGGCGTCGGACGGGGCAGACAGAGGTACCTGGAAATAAACACCACCTTAACTGCACCCATCGCCATGGAGATACCCTCAGGGGGGAGGCCAATGAAATACCTGACAATGGGGGAACAGCCTGCCAGCGAGTGCCATCAGCTCTTTTTACGAGCGACTAATGTACTCCCATGCCTCTGTCGTGGCTGTCCGTTATTACCGCCGTTCACTTCAGTCCTCTCTCTTCTGATGACTCATGCTATGGAGCGGGAGGAGAGGGAGGAGGAGAAGAATAAGAGGTGTTGTTAATGTATTCTGTCACCTCTTCCCTTCACCGCAGGTTGAAAAGCCTGAACCTTTGGGTGTCAGATGCAGAGGGAGGGAGAGGATGCAAATGATCACAGCCGGCTGGTCCCTGCACGATTTGACAGCGAAGAGACACCCAGTTTTTTTTTTCCAAGCTTCCACGAGAAACCTCAAATTACACCTTTCAGAGGAGTCATAAATCAGGAGCTTGTTGGTTAAATGCTTTTGTGTCAGACATAAAACACAAGGAATGACAGGTGGGGGAAAAGTGAGTCAGCTAGTAAAACGAAAGGGAATGAATGCAACCCTGGTTGGGAGCCATCAAGCTAAAAAATTCACAACAACCACCGAGTGACATGCTCCCTTCACTCGGACTTATCACTCCTGACATGCTGCTTTTGAAGAGTGAGGTGCCTCTGGAGGTGTAAGCACACGCTGCGGCCACCAGGGGTCGCTCCATCCCTCCTCCAGTGTTGTATTTTACAGATTAGGGCAAGGCCAGCTGGACAGGAGTCAAGAATGATCCTCACAGAGCTGAGCCTCTATCCAGACACAGAACCCATGCAGCCCCAGCAGGTCGACCTGCGCTCTTTTAACAGACAACAGCTCCAGTTACATATAAAATGCATATTTCAGGGAGCGTATAAATACTTTATAGAACTGCCACAGCTGGCACTAAAACTTGTAAATCCCTTCTCATTTGTGAAAACATCTGCCAAAATATTCTTTTGTCTTGGGATTATTACTGAAGTACAACTCTGGGGCTCCTTTGGAGAACAATGCGAAAAATAAAGCAAAGACAGAACAATGCACTGTCAGGGTGAATTAGAATTTAAGTATGAGATCTACTTGTTTTTGCCAGGCCACACCTGAGAGGAGGCAGAAACAGAGAGAATGAGATGAGAAAAGCAAAGCTCCCCGCTGAACGTTTAACTCTATGTGCAGATGTTGGTGACAAATTTATCTTTTATTACAAGAGTCCAGGAGAACGGCAGAGAGCGTGGGAGGTGGAGAAGAAGAAAAATAAGAGCGGGAGAGAAAAAAAACTGGATGTTTAAAGCCCTTTTGCTGGTCCCACAGGGCACTGCAGGAGCAGCAACAGCACAAAGCTCATGGTTGACGTCGTCATTCCTACTTTTGCAGCTTTTTTAAAGGTTAGATCTGTAATATATTCACTGTAATCTTGACATAAATGCTACAGCCACACTGTTCTCCTTTGAAACTTCTCTTACAGTTTGTAATGGCTGTTATTGTTTGCCTGTTTCACATTACTTTGGGTTCAAATTACAGCAGAATTTTCTGTGAATGAGTTAGTGTCTGTTTATGAGTTGTAAGAAATCGTCAATAATCTTTTAGAAGGAGTAGATGTCAGAGGAGTCTGGCAGGCAGTGAGACAGGCAGCCACTTAACTCAAAGTCCAGAGTGAGTATTTTCAGAGCAGTAGGCTATTGTTTTTAGGATAACAGGCTTAACTTTACACTGACAGACAGCTGACAGTTATGATCAGCTGATCAATTTACAGTGGAGGACTCGTAGTTGCTTTTTATTGTCAATTTATGAGGTTGCACACGTCCTGCGTCCTCCCCTTGTTTACAGTATTGCAATATATTGAATCATAACCTGTATTGTGATTCGTATGACATCGCCAGATTCTTGCCAGCACACAGCCCTAATGGATGGCAGATGTAGTTTGAGAGAAAATATTTCCTACATGAAACTGCTCACAACAAGGTTTGTGGATTATCTTGAGTTACCAGGGCACTCATTATAGAAATATCCTATTTCATCTCAGTGTAGGATGACATTTAGGATTTTTGGTATCACAAACACCTGTTTCCAAACTGCTTTTTGGAAAAGATCTTAACTTAGAAGAGCAATTTAGCTATTCAAGAAGTGTCCTAACTTCAGAATTTCATAAGTTAGGAGGTTAGGATGGTCACCACCACTGTTGATAGGTCTGTACATAAATGATAATAAAGATGGTGAACAGCATGAACACAAAATATTGTGATTGAAAGGCTCCTCAAATGCTCATTAAATTTCCCAGACCACATATTAATGGGTATCTACTGACAAGGCGATTAATTTTTAATTTGTCCACCCAATCAAATCAAATCCTTATCGAAAATTGGCAAGAAAACTTCCCAAAATGGAGGAAGGCGCTTCCTTTCCTCCATGACACGATTAATTCCTCTGACTGATCAAAGTTAAATTGAACACCCATCTCTTCTTATCCATTCACAAGCTAGCCAGTGACAAGTGAAGTGAGACAGCTGTTGTCATGGATGCAGGACATTCACAGGTACAGGCATAACAGGATGAGTACCGATTGAAGAATCAAGTTTACAGCTCTAATTAGGACATCCTCAGTTATAATAAGATATAAGGTGTGAGACAGGATAAGACACAGCCATGAGTTTAGAAAATGGTTTCTGGAAAGATTTTTCCTTTCTTGGAAACTTAAGTTAAGATGGGACAAGCACTTAAGATGTTTTTCTGTAATGAGGCCCCAGGTCATGATTTCTGTAAAAAGACATTGCTGTGTTTTTTGGCTCTTTGTGCACCACAAGCCGAGTGCCATCTAGTTCCATTATATTGGAGAGAGGGCAGATACCTCTAAGGCTGATATCTCCAAAACTTGGCAACTCACACCATTTGTACTTTTCCAGCAAGCAGACAGGAAGCACCTGGGTCAGAGGGGCCGGAGAACGGCGGGTGCTACCCACCAGCCCCGCCCAACGCAACACATCATCAGCTCGGCTCGAAGGATCCTGTGCAGGCTCCGTAGCTCTAAACAGCACTCCCTGCCTGCCTGTGTGTAAACAAACATACCTCCGCAGTACGCGGCAGTGGCACAGGGGAGTACGTTCTTTCATTCTGCATCAACCCCGAGGCGCAGCAAACACCGAGGAAAGCAGCATGTGGTAGAACTGTTGGCTCTGAGACCTGCCTCTTTACACTAAAACCTTCAACGAATTAAATGATCTTCCCTCAGCTGAGCTGGAAATCCAAACTGCCACTAGAAAGAGGGGGGGAAAAAAACAGGAAGAACATGACTGATGGAGCTCTGTAGGGTTTTCTGGGCGGAGCATGCGCGGCAAGCTGGGTGGGGAGCCTGGGTGAGCCGGGGCCCCGGCGTTCTCTGGGTCGTGCTGGGTTGCGTTTTGGTGACTGTGTGGCTGCTCCCGCTGGGCTCAATGGGGGATGAGAGGCTGGCCACAGCAGCCAGAGGCAAGTGGCCCAATGTAAACAGCTCATTCTGGCGGTGAGGCTGCTGTAATTACTGCTCGTCATGAGAAGATGAATAGAGATTTAGAGAAAGGGAGGAGAAGAAGTAAGATGAGGAGAAGGAGGAGGAGGAAGAAGAAAAAGGGGGGCACGAGAGCTGGAGCAAGAGGTTGGGGCGGGGGGCATGGTTCCAACCATCACATCGATCTTTATCTATCACAGATTCCCAGGGAAAGAATTATACGGAGAACAGGCCCGGGGCAGGGAGTGCAGTTCACACCAGCGCTGCACTCTGAAGCCAAACACTTCTTGTTACATTCGCTGTTCCAGAGGCCCTTGGCAAATCAACTCTAATGCTACTGAGAGCCAGAGAGCTGAAAATGAAGTTAGTGGAAATTCATTTTCCTGTTACAATGGACTTAAAGAAAAAAAAAAAAAAGAAGGAAGGAAAATCTTTTCCAAGTTGTGTCTCCTGCTGCGGTTGTATCCCTGTGACCTGATGCGCTTTAAAGAAAAGATCCAAGTGGGCTTATAGTTGATGCATCCTTAAGTATTCCCAGAGCTGAAATCAGGAATCGAAGAAAATGGGAATGTGAAACTGTGTGCCGTGTAGACCTAAAAAGTGCACCAACTTTTGCACTCATCTTGTTGCTGTTGTTGATGTTTTTCTGCTCATCCTTCCCTTCACATAACAAAGGCCCCTTAACAAACTCCACAATGCTAGCCAATTAGCGCCTGCTTTTTTTTGCAGCGTGCAAACCTTGATCTGAAGTGAAAAACAAGTGAAAATCACTCAGGGGGCTATTATTCTTTGAAGGAGCTCCTACAGCTGTAGATTACGGGGTTACTCTTTAACTTTGAGTAAAAAGTTACAACTTCTGTGTGAATGATAAAAGAGCCGTTTTGTCAAACATTTCTCCGAAACCCTGAGTGTTATAAAAGACAGTCCAGTGCTGGCCACAAAAAGCAGCACTTTTCTACAGTGATATTGAGGCTGCAAATAAGGATTACTTCAAAGAACATTCATATTTTCCTCTTACATGTAGTATGATCTATTCATCTCGATAGTTTTGCTGTGAGTTTTGGAAAAACTGTCTACAGATATGTCTGCCTTTTCTCTGATATAATAGGACTAAATGGGACATGCCTTATGGTGCTCAAAGTGCCACAAAATACATTTAAATGACTCAATAATGATGTCTGTGTAGGAACTGTGTATTTTCTAGCAAACTACACCTGGCAACTGTGTTACCATGCAGAAGAAAGCATGCATCTTGTCGGGGCTCGTGGCTTGTACTTGTGACCATTGGCCCTTGGATTGTATGTTAGCTTTGCTGCCATATTGTTCACGCCAAGACTGGCCTGAGAACACACACGTATCGAAGGGATAAAAAGCACTCAAGCGTTGTCAACCAATTTCAAGTGAGTCGTTTATATATTCAATCAGGTAGTCATCTGAACCTGATCTTGCAACTAAGAATAGTGACAGGATTTAACTATTTTTTACCCTATATGTCTTTCTGATTCATTAATCCATGACTAAACGTGTCTTTGTATGTCATACATGCCCTCATGCATTGGTCAGGGGTTATAACTCTCCCTCCAACTGACAACTGCTATGACTCATCCTCTGATCCCTGCTAGGCCTTTCCTCTAACCCGGCTGTGATTAACAAATTAACGAGCTCGGGAATTCATCCAGGCTTCAGGTAGCGGTGCAGTAGTACACGACCCAACTGCTGGGGATTAAGACTCTTTTATACCCAGATTACACAGCACTTAGGCCCCCGTGTGCAAAGGAAAAAGGTGGGGAGGGTGGGCATGCGCTTGTGGGATTCGGAGAAGGGGGAGGGGCATCAGGTGTGCCCTCGCAGATTAGCGCAAAGCTCCTGGTAATGAAAGAAAGGATGACCGCCACTCCCTGTGTCGCCTTTGATGTCCGATCAGACAGGGGAATAAAAGGCATCCCCCCCCCTCCCTAAAAGGAGCCCCAAGAGGGTCAAGATCTACACACAGCTTTCCAAAGGTCGGCACTGATAAGGAGGATCGGGATTAGACCCATCCGGCCTCGAGTTCTCTCTCTGTCTCTCACTTTCCCTCGTGTCATTCAGCCCTTTACAATCTTCCTTGCCCTTGCACCCGCTAATTGAATTAGATTTCTCATATTGGAGCGAGAGCCTTGCCAACAGCCAAAGGTGACGAGGAAAGTCTTGTTCTTAACTTTTCTCACTCTTGATTGAGTTTGCTAGTTACAGAAGGTCAGCCACAACTGCTGAGGTTTAGCGGTGCTACTGAAAAATAGGAAGGAAGTGTTAGAGGCTGTGATACATACTTTGGGTTGATCTGCATTTTTTTTTTCAGCAAAGCAGAGACGAACTGGCAGGAGGAGAAGGTCAGGAAAAATTCTCCCACCACATGCTCTTACACATTAAATAAGGATTAGAAAAAAAAATAGTTAAAACTCTGTGAAACCCAGGGATGCTTTATAATCAAGTTTAACTTGCTGTTGAGGCAAGGACGTGCAGCGGGAGGGGAGAGTCGGAAGATGGGAAGAGCTAATTGAAAAGAAGAAGCCCAGAGCACAGAGACAGGGAAATGGGGGGGTGAGGAGGTAAACAGACGGAGAGGGGAAATATGCGTCACAGCTGCGGCTTGGGGCTCACCTACGGAGCAGCGAGGGATGTTACTGATGGACATGTCTGACATTGTACTAACAAGCAGCCTGTGGATTGTGCAGCACACGCAGCACACCACATAGACATGTGATATTGCTCTGTACAGCACACAGACACATTATTGTATTTCTATTCTTGCAAGAACCCACAATTATCTCATAACCCTGACCTGCCTGTGTAGGTCTATGTTGAATTTATATTAAGAATTTCATTATATCACATTCCATTTTTCATACCATTTTGGACCAGCATTTTTCAGAGATAGCCACTCAAGTGTATCAGTATATCAGTGTTTCGAAAATCTAGGGTTGGACCCAAAACGGGTCGTTTTTATTGGGTCACCATTTTGAGTAAAATGCTCAACGCTTTACAAACATCTCCAAATAAAGAATTCTCAGCATCAGGTCTAGTCAAAAGAATTTTTTCTGTATTTGTGCACCATTTTAACTTTATATTTTGTGTGTCTGTTAGTTGGGGACTCCACTGACGCAATCCAGATTAACACTATTTGTTAGCGTTAGCCGTGATTGCTAACATTGACCAACATTCTGTCACTGAGTTATAGGTTGTTTGAGTCACAGGGAGACTCTAAATATGCCTTTTGGGTCTCGAGATGAAAAAGTCTGGGAACCCTTGTATAAAGTAATTAATTTATTAGTAATGAAATTTTATAGATTTATAGATTATTTAGAAAATAAGTAAACCTGATGATGTCATCTAGGTTTTCTTGGTTTGGGGTTGGACACAATATATTTTTTATCAGTTTCAAAATTCGTCTTTGGAGCTTAAAAGACATGGGTGTTTACCAGGCAGTAAGGATCTAAGGAAACATGCTATCTAGTTGCTTTATGGGAAGTAAGGGATCTAGTGTTTTTGGAACTTTACCCATAATGACTAATGGTGTGTTCCATTTACCTCAGAGGTTGGAAGACCGAGCTCGAAATGGAATCACACCAGAGTTTACTGTGTTCCAGTACATTTTTGTCCTTGATAAGAGCTACACTGTTTGTGCACACAAACAGTGTAGCAACATGTCCACAGACAGTACTGTGCATACAACTGATTTAATGAGACACAAGTGCTAATGAACAGCTTTTACTACGGTAGATTGCAGAGCAGCCTCATTGGACTTTGAGTTCGAGGTTGTTGAGGTTCCTCTGACTTTCTGAGTCACACATCCGAGGGGGCATTCAGAGGGTGCTCCTGCCACGATTTTCAACTCAGAAATTCTGACTTACCAGTTCAAGTGGAATGCACAACAAAAAACCTCTACTTTATCAATTTTGACCAGTCTCATGACCTCCTGAACCTTACAGAACTGCAACACTAAATCGCTGGAATGTTTCTTTTACATAAAAACCAAGAGTTATTGCTGACGAAACTTGGTCCTCATAAAGACACTGAAGAACACACAAACACACAACCATTTGTCTTTGTGAGTAACTGATCCAAAGCTTGCCTTAGTTGCTACATGAAGATTTTTAAACAGGGCGAAGGATTCTCCAACCAATCCCTGCCATTGGTAAGAGGAATGCACCCTCTTGGGGGTGGGTTTACACAATGTACTAACAGAGGATTTGTATCCATCGAACAAGGCTCCCTCCAGCTGTGCTGCGGTCCAACGGGGTTAAATTAAAAGCAAGCTACACAGCTTGCTGTGTTGGCACTCTTGTTAAACCCAGGATCTCTTCGTTACAACAGCCTGGCTCATTTTCAAACGATCTTCTCCCAGATAAATGTCAGTGACCCCGCGTTCATTTCCAAAAGGCTTTAACTAGAGACGCTTCACTGACTCTTGAAGCTGGATTTGGCAGTTTTGAGGGGTAAAAGTGGCATTTGAGCCAGATCTGTCAGTATGCTGCCAGCCAGTTACGACATGCTGTCATTTCACATTGATGCCCCCCCCCCGCAAGATCTACGAATGCCAAGGCGCTGCCATCATTCGCCCTGATGAGCTGGAGCTGCTAGCTCATCATGAGCCAGAGCAGTAATCCCTGTTCCTCTGACCCTGAGTGAGTGAAAGTCATCAGCTGATCAGTGAATGCCCCCCTCGGCATCATCACTTGACTCCGGGCTGATTGAGCAGATTTTGAGTCAGAGGGAATGAAGGAAGGCAAACTGATAAAATATACAATGAGTAGAAAGAGAGAAGTTGATGAAGAACACATGCTTATTCACAGAGACAACCCAGAGGAGAGAGGAAGGGCTGCCAGCCAGTTAGTCACTGGTACTGGAGATGAAGCGCAATCAGGACGGCAGATGGCACTGATAGTGTGGAAGCGTTGGGGAGGGGGGATTGTGGAAGGCTAAGACAAGGCTCATTATCACCTCTCTCTGCATCACATGGCACATCAACCCCCCCCTTCTATCACCACCCGTACCTCTCACTTCTCGTCTGATAACAATGCATTGCTCTCTCAGCATGGCCCCACAGTCATCAGGGTAGAGGCTCGACCCAACTGCTATCGCTAATACTTTTGCCGGTACCAATTAGAAAGGAAACAATTCACTATGTTTTAACAAATTCAGCAATAAGAAAGTTCTTCCAATCTGATTTGCCACTTTGAGAATTCATTGTTGCCTGGTTGTCTTGATATTGCTGCTTCTCTGTGAACTTTTTGTCTTTTCCCTTATCTGAAAATAAACTCACCCATCTGTTCTTGCCTTCACATAGCCTGAGCAATTGCACTACATACCACATCATGAGGTACAACTTAATTTTAAAGCTCAAAACTTGCACGCAAGGATCTCTGATTCCACCATGACCTTCTTAGCCACCCCATTGTAGGCACTAAACCCCCCAAACAGGTCTGGACTTATCAGGCCTAGAAAGGCCAGGCTGTGCACTTTACCAGCTGCCCACACGATGTTTTATCACGGCTGCTGCAGCCCTTTGTAACCTCCTGCTCAATCCATCCACTGTGCATTTTTACTGGCAGCCCAGCCAAGGCCAAACCACATAAACAGCACAAGTTTAGAATACGCAGTGCAAATTCGGTCTACTTGACAGCCATGGTTCTGTTGACCTTCCAGAAAAATACTAATTTCAGATCATTTCATTGAGCAAATGCGATCATAACTGTTTATAAATACTGAGGGGTACCTCAAGCTCCGCTCGGTTGTAAGCCCTAAATGCAATTGAGGGTAGTTAGCAGCCAAGCGAGGCTGAATGTGATCCCTATCTGAGGTCGTGACTGCGCGGTTGTGTGTAAAGGAGAATATGAGCAAGCCAGCAGAACTATCAACGTTTAAGGATGTGTGGTCTGGCCAAAGTGGATGAAGGTTTGGAAGGGAAATGAGGTTGAATGTGAGACTGCACAACATGCTCGGTTCCTCAATCCCAACGGTTGGGTTGGCTGGCCCTCCAGAGAACCGAGTTCAAATGCTCTATTTAACCGAGGAACCGACATACACCCTCAACATTGGTCTCTGGGTGACGCAGCTGTTTCTTCTCATGAGAGGCAAAACCTAATGGGCAAAGCAGTGATGTCAGCCGTCACAAGCAATACGATGATAGAATTTGGTCTAAAGGAATGTCCCTGGGTTTGAAATGTGGTGAGATCAGGGGTCAAAATGTTGAATATTAAAAAAGGTTCTTTTCAGCACAACTGCCTTACTCCTTCTCCAGTACCTGGCACCGTCGTCTAAATGGAAAGACGTGTTATGGTAAAGTAGTAATTTCCGCTCCTGCTCTTGAGGTTGTGCAAAGACAGCACCATTGGGATTTGCCGTTCGGACTGCGATACACCACTACGTCATCCTCGCATGTGGACCAGCCATGCTACTGTGCTGTGTAAAAGCTTTGCCAATTTGGGAAAGGTTTTAGTTTAACCTCAGTCCTGTGGTGATGATGGTGTGTAAAACATACATTTACCCCACAGGACTCAACATGAATGAATTTATATGGATTTCTCTTTGCACGGTAGAGACTGAACTTGCATTTCTATGTTCAGCAACAAACTGTGTCGACTGACACTCGTTTTCTGAAGTGTCCCAAAGCCAATGTTGTAATATCCTTTATACAATCATGCTGTTGTTTAGTGCAGTGCTGCCTGAGGGATCAAAGGACATGGGCGTTCAGTATTGGTCTTTCACCTTGCCCCTTATGTGTAAAAATTTCTCTGACTGAAAAAAACCTTGAAATTGTGTGTTGAGGAAAAGTGTTGGACTATTTGACCACACAGTTTTTCACAAAGTGGTGAACCCTGCCCCATCGTTCAAGATAATAAGGAGTGCACAGTAAACTGACAAAAAAAAGCTGATTAGTTTGAACATTAAATATTTTAATCTTAATTGAATATAGGTCATAAAGTATTTGCAACTAATTGCATTTTGTTTTCATTCATGCTTTACACAGCATAACAGCTTTTTTGGAACTGGGGTTGTACAATAAACAGAAATGAGTGAGCCTATATGAACTGCTTCCACATTTAACTAAATTTATCCTTAATTCCCTCTTTCTATTTCTTATCATTGTTGGTGTTGCCAGTACCAAAAATTAACCTCATTCTAGTGTTGACTTTGCTCATTGTTAACGATAAGGATGTCTAACAACTTCCCCGCAATGTTAGAGTAAACACGCTTATCTTTAACAACCCCTTGTCATCCACCCCTCCTCCACTCCCTGTTGCTCCCAGGATGTGGCTGAGGTCGGGGAACGGCAGGTGGGTTATGTAAGCAAGAGTAATGGGTTTTACGGGGAAGTGTGTGAACGTGTGTGCTGATGGAAGCAAGTTTCGTTCTGAGATTTCACAGTGGTCTTTCTTCTACGACTACAAAACCCCAACGACCCCCAGCCTCTCTTTAATCTTCGAGAGCTTCCTGTTCCATCTGGACAGATAGAGAGAGTGTTTCTTTTACATTTAAGCCACGTTTCCACCACAGGAACTTTGTGCAGGGGCTAGGAACCTTTGGAGGGGCTCAGTGTGTTTCCAACACAGAGACTAGGGTCTAAATTAAGTTCCAGGGACATTATGTTATCCCCCAAAGAGTGCTTGTACTTTTTCCCCCCAAAAGAACCAGAAGTTTAAGGGTGGGGCTTCCAGTGCTTAACATTTCTGATTGGTGAAGTACTCATAACATTTTATTTCGGCCACAATTTTAAAAATCTGCAGCCTCAAACCAGTTAGTTTTTGTTCATTGTGCTTTTGACAGGTCATCATGGAATTACAGCATACAACTGACCAACCAATGATCGCATCAAAGTTGCTGCTTAGTCGTGTGTTAAAGTCACGTCTAAAACAGCTGTCGCTTTTTCATGTCACTTCACTAATTTGCCTAGTTTTTAGACTGTGGTGGAAAACACAGAAAACAATGGGCTGAAGGAACCTTTTAGTTCCTCGAAAAGTAGTTCCCAGGACAAAGTTCTGGGTGGAAACTTGGCTTTAGATGACACTTTTATCCAGAGAGACATAAAAGGGGATTCAACAGAAGAATTAAATTTCTAGATAACAAAAAGTGGCTTAGGTGAGGAGAAAAGCAGGACAATGAAGGTTATTTCTTCTCTCCTGAATGGCTGGATTTAAATGCACTTACATTTTTGATGGACAATGTAAAGATCAAGGTGTATTTTAATTAATTTATTAACCTTGTTCTTCTTCATCTTTGGGCTTCAGCTTATGGCCACTTAGTAAGGATTATAGCCAGTGTCACTCATCTGTTTACCTCTGCGCTATTAACTTGTAATAATCACACACTCCCCACTGGAAGTTACTCTTTAGCACTAGCTTAAGGATTATGCAAAAGAGTAAGTCAATACAGGTTAAGTCTCTATTATCGCACAGCCAATACTTTCCTCCTGGCACTAAATTGCCACTGGTAAATGGCTCCTTTTGTGGCGTCTGCACAATAGAAAAAGGAGGGAGAGATAGCATCGGCTTGTGCCTGTAATCAGCGGCCAGGTTTGACTGACGCGCGGCATTATTAGCATGACACAGGCTAAGGAGTGGGAGCTCCCAGATTACAATTTACACACTATCTTCTAACGCCGCTCAAGTCAAGAGCCTGTCACAACAACAGGTACCCTGGGGATATCGCACACACACAGACAGACACACACACAGACAGGAAAGGGATGTCAGGAAAGAGGAAGGAGGGGGAACGGAAAGAGAACCTAAAATTGTGGCACTTTACTTACACGGCAGATCACAAGGGCTTTTCTAGCACAGGAAATCTTTCTTACCTGCAGAGACAAAACGAGAGAAAAAGACAGAGGTGGAGAATGTTAAGTGTATTTCTTTGGCAGGGTGTTCGTGTCACTTGTCGGCCGGTTGGTTTGGGTTCATTCTCGTCTCCCTCAGAGAGACATAGATGCTGGCTGGATGTCCATATTTGGCCATGTGGGCGCTCCTCTGGACGGTCTCTGTTTAATAACACAGTGCCTGGTCTCAGCTGGTTGGGCTGATGGGCATAATTCCTCTCTCTGCACAGTTAACTCTTATCTTCAACAAGCCCGTACACACAGACACCACAGGCCAGTGTAAAGGATTCACATGAGTAAAGCTGGTGGCAAACATTACTGATGTTTCTACTGATACTATGGCAACTGTGACCAGCATTACTCTTTGGTCCCACTACTGTTATTATGTTAATTGTTAACACAATACAACTTCTTCTTCTATTAATACTTTCAGCTACTGCCAGTGATGTCACTTTGATCTCTAATCCTGTTATCAGTTCCAGTGTCACTACTGATATTCTCACTTTCTTTACTGTTATTATCTCTAGCCCGGATGGGATCATGCAATCACTTGTGTGTGCGCATGTGTGACCAGTGGATCTGAGGCTTGTCTGCAGCTAATCTTGCATACAACTTGACCAATCTGCATAATTTTTTCTGAGCACATTCATGACTGTATGTGTAAGAACCTCTGTGAATTAAATGTTTTTGAAAAACCTTGAAAAACATCTTTTATGCCTCCACGTCAGCGACAGCTGTGGCCAGAGGCTTTATCTTTTGGGCCATCCCATTCATATGAACGTGATCAAGAACGCATTGAAGGAATTTCTTCAAACTTGGCTCAAATGTTCACTTCGACTCAAGGGTGATCTGATTAGAGTTTGGTGGCTAAAGGTCAAAGGTCAAGGTCATTATGATCTCATGTCCTTCCCATTCTAATGATAGAGAAATTTCATTCACGCCTTAGGGGAATCTCTTCAAACATGGTACAAATGTCCTCTTGGACTCAAGAATTAACTGATTAGATTTTGGTGGTCAAAGGTCATGTGACCTCACGTCCATCCCACACTCGTGAATGTGATATCACAGGAACGCCTGGAGGGGATATCTTCCAAACATCCACTTGGATTTAAGGATGAACTGGTTATATTTTGGTATAACTCAATAATTAATATGCTAATTATGACTAAATCAATCAAAATGTACCTGGCAGACATCTGTGCTCTATTGAGAACACTTGTTTAGTTATCACCGTTACTGCACTTAAAAGGCATTGAAGTGACAGAGCAGAGCATGACTTCTTTCATTTAAATTCTGCTTAATCCATAAAGCAAAATAAGTGTATCTTTAGACAATATATCTCCATAAAAACTTGGTTGGCAGACTTACTGACACTTATAGCTATATATTCTGTAAGAAAGAAAAAGAGTATGCACTTTCTATTCTTGGTTTCATTGAAGGTTTTTAATGTTTTGAGCAGTATGTTAGGAGATACAGGATACAGCATACAGTTTAAAGATGCATTTGTAAAGATTTTTATATGAAAAATAGGTTAAATAAGTGTGTACTGTGAAAAAGGTCGTTCATAGTAATGAACAAACAGAGAATCACTGCTCTTCCTCTCAGCTCTACAGAGCATTTTAGCATTTTTATTTTTATTTTCTTTAGCTTTTTTGTTCATTTCTGGCCTGCAACCTCACTGTTTTGGTTTACTCTCTCTGCTCTCAAACTTGTTTCCAGCAGCAGCAGGCAGCAAAAAAAAAAAAGCTTTGATAAAACCATTGTACACCACCTGCCCTGCACCAAACGGCACACAGACACAGTCTGCAGCTAAGCTGCTGAACATAGTGGAACATTCAGCAGCCGGAGAGCCAAATATTTCCCTCAGGAGTTGGTAGAGACCAAAAATGGAGTTAAAAGGAGAAAGAATATTGCACTTGGACATGTTAATGTTGTGTTTACAGCTTGTCATACTGCTCCCAGTTGCCAAAAAAAAAATGAGGACATTAATGCTTGATTTTTTTTCAGTATAATCTTTATATTCTAAAAAATATGATCCATTTTATTATGTTGCCGACACACATGGGAACTTCATTTCTAAATGTTACACAATATAAAATTTCTGTCTTATTTTGTGGCTATTTGGTTGTAGTAGTTATTTTCTTTTTAAAATATCAAATTTTTAAATGCATTCTGGTAAAAAAAAAAAAGGGCAATATGAAACAATTTATGTAACAACAAAAATGAGCACTGCAGACCGAGTTGTGTTTTGGAGCCATAGATGGTATATTAAATAGGCTGAATCCTGTTTAACATACAATCTATAGTTAAATTGAATTGTTTTCCTCGCTCCCTGTTTAAGTGTTAATTGTCTGCAACGCAAAGCTAAGCCCGTTATCCTGAAAATTAAAGCCGACTGCTCTGAAAACACACGCTCTGAAGTTGGAGTTCAGTGAGTTCAGTGTCTGTCTGCCAGACTCCATTAACACATTGCTCAGTTTAACTGTTATAAATATCTACTCCTTCTAGGAGATTATTAATGATTTGTTACAACTCACAGACAGACAGTTGCTCATTTTCCGGACGTTCATTACTCAAATTGATGTGAAACAGACAAACAAAACCTGTCTCTCCAGCCAAGAACTGGAATTTAAGAGGACATTTTGACTGTAGTGTTAGCCTTAGCATATTTCCAAAATTTCTGATTTCTCCTGTAATGATGGTACTTTTTGTTGCTTCAGTGTCAGACTATACTGGTTTTGTTTATTAAGATGCAAAAAGGACTGTTACATATTCTGATTTTAATAACAATAAAATGCTACTGCTAGAAACTGTTTTACATTTTTTTTTACATATACATACATACATAAATATTTTACAAAATCAAAGTTGTGAATGGTAAGAGCATGGCTCCAATACAGCAGGCACACAATTCATGAGTGAGACAGAAAGAGGGGCTGGGCTTCCTCTTAATTCCCTGTCTAATTACTCGTCCCCGGCTCACCACAGGTCAAAGACCCTGCAGGTCCCACTCTAATCCGTCTCCTCGGCCCACTTCAAAGGGCCCTGATTACAGGGAGGAGAAGAATGAAGCGAGAGACACAGAGAGGGAGAGAGAGAGAGGACAGGACGGAAAGACAAGAGGGATGAAAGGAAGGAAGCATAGAAGGAAGCAGGGAAGGAAGGTGGAAGCTGCCAGAATGGAAACATATCTTGTTGGCCTCTGAGCTGTCTGGCGTGTGAGGTCCACTCAGCTCCCAGCTGATGCCTCTTCTCTGGCTTAGCTCAGCTCTGGAAGGCACAGGCCATGTGGGACCCGAGAATACGAGGCTCACGCGAGCTCGTACGCACTAAAGCTCTTTTTCCATTGTCACATAAACCCTCAGTGCGGCAATAAAAGCGAGCAGACAAATGTAACATAATCACGGCACTGTTCTGTGAACATCTGCATATGTTTTTGAACCTTCTCCAATCTTCCATTGAGACTGTCTAAACTCTCCCATCTATTACATGATTTGAGGAGCCAAAGCATTCAGAGGAGAGATAAGGAGAGACTGCGCAAGTACATCAGGGAGAGTGAGCCAACATTTTCCAGAACAACAGACTACTATTATCATAACCTCAAAACAAGTACGTCCAGTACAGCATGTCTGTGTCTACCTGGGCTGAGGCCAGATGAATATCAGTTTACTCAAAATTCAAAAATGGAGAAACAAGCTGCCAATAATTTGCTAATGACAGAGGATTTATTGTAAAATGTTCATGTTCTTTTGTTGGTGCTTTTTTGGTACGTCTCATCGTGTCTGTTTCTTGGATTTTCTCTTGGTTCCAGACTTTTCTTTTCTGGCGCAGTGGCAATCACTGCTGTCTCATGTTTTATAAAACAGCTCAAAGGTGATGGCCCACTTTTTTTAGGTGACTCCAGTTTCAGAAGTTAATTTCCCATTCATTTACTCTCAATTAACATTTCAGGAAATCCTTATATAAAGAGTTTTAAGCCTGGAACGAAGTCAACCAACAATGAGGTGAATCATGTCCATGATGTGTGTACACTGTAAAAAAAAAATCACACAGGAATTTAGTGGAATGAACTAATCCTTTTTGTCATTAACTTAACGTAAATATACAGGTATCTATTTATTTCCACAACCCTTCAGAACTTGTAAACATAAGTTTGTACAGTACATTCATTCAGCTCATTTCAAGTCAAAAGGCTTGGAATTACACAGAGTTCAATCAACTCATTTAATTAAGTTTAAAAAGAAACATTATCAGCATATTAACAGACATCCCAGCATGCATTGTGTGACAGTTAAAAGTCCCCTGAGATCTTTCTTTTTCACAGTTTGAATTAATTGAATTGAACTGTGTCTCTAATACACTTTGAAATAAGTCATGGCTGCTTCTTTTCAAAATAATCAGAATTTCACTGCAAACCATGATGAAAAACCATTCAGTTCAGTCCCTACCCCCTTACACTTAGAGGTTAATCAGCTAACTTAATATCTCAAGCTTACTGAATATGTTTTCTCATGTACAAAGAAAGTGATACAGTTTATTTGACTTTAAAGGTTTATTTGTTTTGAATCAATACAAATAAATAAGTTTCCTCAACTTGTCTTTTGAAATTTAGTTAACTTAAAATTTTAAATGCAGCCCGGACACTAATTCTTTAAGTTCAATCAAATTTTTATAGTGTAAACAATTATAAACTAATTGAATGATACAGCTTCTTCTCAAATTTAACTTTTGTAATTATTAGTGTTTAATATATTCACTGTGGCATAACAAATTACATGATTAGTATGATTCAACTAGTCATTTCAAGTTGACAGACTTCAGTCATCACCTCATGTTGATATGTTCTATGTGGTCTGAAAATAAAACCTAGAAATGTAAAGTTGAATTAACTTGAGATGAATAAAACTTGTATGTTTATGTTGAGTTAATAAGAAAGGATTAGTTGATTCCACTAAATACCTGTATGACTTACGCTGATGTTTTTCTTAAACAGATTTGTGGCTTCTACAGAGGTATATTGTTTTTGTTTCATGACCTCATAGCTTGTGGTAAGTCTACCTTGGATGGTTACAACATTTTGACTAATAATCTAAATCCTCTATTCAGTGTATGAATGAGATTTTCACTTCCACAACCACACCGTTGAGCTCTATTTACTGCTATTTCAAACAGACTGATTGTTCTGCAGCTGAAACTATAAAATGCATCACTTCCAGTATGCCTCTGGATTTTTTTTTCTTGGAAAAACATCCTCCCAGGTGTTCATAAAAGCAAATGAAAACTGTTTTTGTACAAATTGAATCACTGTTGTGTTAGATCCATCAGCAGCTGAAAGAAGCCAGATGTGTTTGTTGGAAAATGTTGTGGGTAATTGGTCAAAACTGACAACTCCTCAAAGCCAAAAGACAGTCACTGAAAGGATTGAGGAGTAAGTAAATCCCACTGGCGCGTTATATTTCACCTCGACAATGCTCTAAGTACTCTAATATATACAGTTTTTCGCCCACTTGTGGAGAGTCTGGAGGCTGGAGAACATAGCCTGAGTTATAAAGTATAATTTCAAAGCAGGAGTTTAAAGAAGAAGCGAGGGAGAAAACAGATGAGGGAAGTGAAGGAGAGCAGAGGAGGGAGTGAGAGGAGTAGGAGGACAGACTTAAAAGGCCCGAGGCTGACTCCCTCTCTCTCTGTCTCCATGCCGTGGATGATCGGCGGCTGGAATGAGGCTGGCCGCTGGCTAGACTTGTCTGTCCACAGGTTTAAATTTAGGCTGGATCAGACGCGACGCCTCGGCCCTCGGCCCTCGCAACCAGCCGGCGAGGAACTCGTGGAAGCCATCGCTGACCGCATTATCATTTCTCCTCACCTCTCCCAGGGAGGAGGACGCGGCCACCCAACATTAAGCTCGACTCGATGCTTGCAGAAGTCTTTTTAAGGATCACTTTCATAATGTGTGCAGACACGATTGAAGAGAAAGTATTTTCTCAAGACTGACTGTACAAGACTGCACTGTAAAAAATCATATAGAAACTGATTTCATTTAACTAAAATTTTATAGCATTTATTTTCAGAACACAAGAACTATGACATAACATTGTAAACTATCACAGAAGAATTTAGTGGAATCAACTAATCTTTTCTCATCAACTTTACATAAACATGTAAGTTGTATTTATTCAAGTTAATTCAACTTTAAACTTTAAATTTATTTTCAGAACACTTCAGAACTTATAAACATGAGTTGTTCCAACTTGAAGTCTTTTGACTTGAAATGATGTCTTGTACAGAGTAAAGAAACATGATCAGAATATGAGCAGACTTCCCAGCATGCATTGTTTGAATGCTAATACTCTCCCAAGACCCTTCTATTTATAGTATAAAGAAAACATATATGATGAAAACTTGCGGTCTCTCTCCAATACACACTTTTAAATATAAGGCGTTCCACCAGGGTTCTTCCTGAGGGGCTCGGGTTCTACCCAAACGATTTGCTTCTGAAGAACCTTTTTTTGAGGAAGGGGTTCATCAAGGGTTCTTTGCAAGACTTAAGGTTCCATTAAGAAGATTTGTCAACAAAAAGCCTTTTTGGAAGAAAGCGTTCTTCAAGGATTTTTGAAATCCTTGAATTAAGGTTTTGTCAAGGGTTCATCATAAAAGGGTTCTCAGTAGAACCTCCTGGATGGGTTCTACACAAAACCCTTGGAATATAAAAAGATTTAGGATAGAACTGACAGAGTGGGTTGTTTTTAGCATCCTTGGGCGGTAGAAAGATAGAATTATCAGATTGGCCTTTTTCACCAACATGAACCATCCCTGCTTTGGTTTATGCACCTGATTTTGAAGTGAAGCATTTCCACCAAAAATAAATTAGTTTTGAACCTTAAAAGTTGGTTGTAACCAAAAAAGCAGATTTTCCTTCCAAAGCTAAAGTGGGAATGGCATACTCTACAGATTACTACAGACTGCTGTGCCTCTCTTGATGATGATCCTTGATTACAATGGTTCTACTCTAACGAGAGGCTGGCAACGCTCTTAAATGGAAGAACCAGAGCTCTAATTTGGTGCAAGGGGTCTGGGTGGAACGATTACACCTTAGAAGGGTTCTCCATAGAACCTCTCATTGGGGTTCTGAGTGAAAGCTTTCACAGATGGTTCTAAGTATTACCTTTTATGGTGGATTCTATGTATAACTCTTGGAAGAATCCTTTTTGGTTCTACTTAGTTCTAGTTCTAGTTGCTTGTTTTCACAGCAATGAAAACAATGTAAACCATGATGCATTGAATTCAGTCCTTATCACCTTATACTTAAATTCAGTAAATTCACTGGGAGCAGTTTCACATTTTGTCTTTCACTGTCAGTGTAGAGTTGTTGGTTCAACTATTTTAAGCTTATTGAACGTGTTTTCTCAAACAAAACCAAATTAATATCAAGTTTATTTGACTTAAAAGTTTGACTTTATAGTTTATGTTTTGAATCATTACAAAAATACTTTCCTTTTCAAATTCAGTCAACTTAAAATTTTAAGGCAGCCCAGACACTTTCTTTTTTAAGTTAAAACAAATACTTTATATTTACAGTGTGATAAATATGTGTTTTAGGACATTTGTGATGTTTAGCTCCAGTGTCTCATTTTGAGTAACTGTGGTTTAAAATTGCAAGCATACTTCCCACGTACAAATCAAAATCTTAACAGACTGTATACATTAAACCCTTAAGTTCTAGACCACCAACTGAATTTCCACTGTATATATAAACAGACAGCGGGTGGTTTCAATGCCAATTTTTCTTTTGTGTTCCCTCTGACAACACAGAAAAATTAGAGTGAAAAAAAAAATCAGAAAGCATCAACAGACTACAATGAACAGCTCTCCATCTGATTCTGCAGTGTGCAAACAACAGTTCAAGCAGAGGTAATGATAATAGTGAGATGTCTTATCAGAGCTTCTGATGTGGAAAGTCTGACCAGCATTCAAATCAGCAAATAAGGCATAATTGCGGACGGGCTCATTCAGGTCTTTTGAGGTACACATCTTTTTCCATCAAAGAATACAGGCCGGAGAGTATCTGTTTACAAGCTATTACTCACTTCCCTTTCTTGCTGGCTTGTTGTCCACATTGTGCTATCTTTTCTGTAATTGCGCCTTATTATGCCTTGTTGATAAGGGAACGATGAAACGGGGACACCGCCTCTCATGTAAACATTTGGATGTGATTTTGGCTCGCGCTATCTTAGCTGTTCTCTCTCTCGGTGTCTAATGTGTGTCTGTGTCTGTTATGTCGGAGGGTGTGTGTTGGGGGGGGGTGTAAACCTCCGACGGGAGACGAGCCGCGACCTTCTCTGCAACAACTGAGGAGAACAGACAGCGTGGAGTCTCTGCAGCTGTTTCTGTGCGGCCGCAGAGGGGAGCTTTTAATTGAATGTGAATGCAGAGTTGCAAAGGCTTTTAATTTGGCCTTGGCTGGAGAGACACACACCAGGGGTGGGGTAGGGTAGGGTAGGGGTAGGAGGGTTTAGCTTTGGGGGAAAAGACAGCCCATGCCTCATCCCGACTCACCTTACCTCCTTGCCCCCCCCCCCCTTCTCAGCCCACACATCACACGCCTCTAATTACTAGCCATGGGAAAGCTGGGAAAACAACAACATTTTACAACACGCAAACAACAACAAGACATTGTGATGTGCTAAGATCAAGCTGTAACATCCGCTGAGCCCGAAATCAAATTAGGGGAGCACAGACCAAAAAAATGCAGGGAAGGGAGGGAAAAAAAAAAAAAAGAGGAGGCTCAGCTGTATCCTTGCGTAATGAGCGGAGGGGAGGGACACGTGATGGCTCCAGCAAGGCGAGCGGAGGGGGTGGGGGTGGGGAGGGGGCCCGCTGTGGTCAGTGTATGTCTGCTACATTACAAGGCATGTCTATGTATTCAAACAGCTGTAATTGTGTGATAACTCCATCGGGTGGGTGGGAAGAGCGGCGACACGGAGGACAGCCTCCTCGACCCCCCCCCCCCACCCCCACCCATCTCTCTCTGGAGCAACTCGGTGGAAAACGTTGCATGAGGAGTAGATGGAAATCCAAGCACAGGGTCATTTTTCGATTCAGTAACTCAGAATGCCTGCGCGACTGACATATGGGTTTCATTTGTGCTCTGCTGTAGGTAAGAGGGGAAGAAGGACAGAGGGAGGTTAATAGCCTGAGATAACTAAATTTTCATCAATAGCTTCAATTCTGGATTTATTGTCCCTGTGGGGAAGGGTGCTTTGGTGCTTGGCTGACTTGCATGCACTTGTAACCAATATTACTTGTTACTCAGGAAGTGTAATAAATTTATTTTTTCTTATTATTTATTATTAATAAGTAATAATACTACTTTACTGATTGTTTGATGCCAAAAGTTACTTTGGTTATGTTGTATCTCGTTGGCAGCCTTGTTGGGCTCCAAAGTTGAACTGCTGATCCACTGAACTGTTAACACCCTCCATCCTGTCAAGTTTATAACAACGGTTGTTCATTCTGCTACTTGAATGTCCCACATATTTGCTGTGTTGACATTACTTTGACAATGGAAATGAAAGTGAAAGCAGCTTCTCTAATCAGTTGTTAAAGAAAACACTCATACATCAATACAACAAGCAATAAAGAAATCACCTGCAGTGTTTGACATACTTTAAAAGCCAATATAGCTGATGTAGATGGGTAGAGGTGTGGGTGCAGATCTCTAAATTACAGAAAATATTACATTACATATGTCATATTAGCATTAATGTTATATTACTTTACTTATACCTTTATGTCAAAAGTAATTAGTTATGTTACTTGGTATATATAATTTTTTGATCATCTATTTGTCCCCTCTGGTGAGTTTCTTCCGTCTTGTGAAGTTTAGAACTACTGTTTTTAGTTTTGCTGCTTGAATGTTCCACATATTTGCTGCAGTGATATGGAAATGAAACTGAATGCAACCTCTTTAACTGTTAAAGAAAACAAAACAAAGAGCATTAAAGAAATCACCTGGAAAGCTTGCACTGCTTGACATCTTTTAAAAGGGAATATAGCCTACAGAGATGGGTACAGGTGCATTTAGGTGTGTGGTGGATGATTTATGTAGACATGCAGACTCAGTAAAGCAGCGTTACTTGGATCAGTAGCTGCAATATAATTACTGTTTGGAAAATCGTAATCTCTATCATTACTCATTACTGGGAAAAGTAATAACATTACAGCAATGAGTTACTGAGTAATGCGTTACTGCCCAACACTGTGTGTAATAAGTGCAAATACAGAGCAACAGCCAGTTCTGTTTGCTTCTTCCTGAAATATGGGACTGTTTAATGTCACTGATGAGCCCAGTTTGTTGTTGTAGCCCCCCCCCCCACATGTCCCTGGCGCATATGTGCGTACACACACATAACCACACAAACACAAGCAGACAGGCGGGGGGGAATGCGAGCCTTGTGTACCCATCCATGAAAAGCACACATACTCAGCACTCCTCCACACCGCTGGGCCCTGAAACAGAGCACCTTTTCAACAGACAGCACTAACTCATGGATTTGCAGTTAAACTGCCCCAGGCCATGGCAGTGGTGTGAGGGCCAAAGGCATGTAAACAGCAGACGACAATGAGCAGACTGACCAGAGTGCACGCTTCTGTCATTCAAACCCTCTTTACAACCCTGTTCCCACAAGCCGCAGAGCTGCGCTGGAAAACAATACGCTTACTTTGCATCACTCACATTCTGTCAAGCCGTAGGGATGGTAAAAAGCTCCAAACTGGAGGAAGTCAAAAAAAAAAAAAAAAACCTCTGCGTGAACTCAGTGGAATGCTGCCCTCCTTGACAAAGACATGTCTTTGAGGAGTTTTTCAGTGTCAGAAAAAGAGAGCAACTTTACTAAAACTTATCTCTAAACCATGATGCATCAGTCTGTTGCAGAGAGAAAAATATCATCTTAAAAGCCTCATGAGGCATTTGTTTGGACCTTTTTCAAATTACATCTGGAGATGTTTAAATGTCATTAAAATATGTGCCGGCTGAACGGGTCGGGCTCAAATTACAGCCCCAAAATGGCTGGAGAAACATGCACAAGTCTAGCATCTATCCTCATCACAACTTTTTCAACACTCGCTCAACAAATGCTCTACCATCACGAGGCATCGCACACAGCTTTATCTGTCAAGCATTCACGCTCCGGTAGTGTGAAAACTGGTTTTGTGGGGGGGCAGAAGGCTGATAAAGGCCTCGTTTCCTTGTAAATTTATGGAGACGAGAGCAGAGGTGGAGAGAAGGAGCAACGAGTGGGGAAAAAAAGAGAGGTAGTGATGGTGGGTGGAAATGGTAGGGAGCCTCGGTTCTGTGTGAGTGTCTGTGTGCGGCCCTTGCCAAGAAAAACAAGGCCCGAGCGACGCTGGGATCTGATTTCAGCAATGGAGGCATGGCAGGAAACTGGTTCCTCTTGGGGGGAGGTTAGGAGGTGGGGAGGAGGAGAGGGGGGGCTACACTTCATGTCCTCCCAGAGAAAAGAGATTTAGAGACAGAACAACTGTCCTCTTCACTCACCACCCGATCAACTGTGACGGCTGTTGTACAGTCACTGTTCATGTGGGTGGCGTATTTTAACCCGTATCAAACGTCATCGGCGCTGCTCCTGCCAGTAACACTTTCACAGTGATCACAGTCGGGCACGAGCCCCTGATGCAGATGCTTGTGCCACAGAGGGGTCACCTCAGTTCAGAGCCTTGTATCTGCATCTGGATCTCCACTCCTGGAGAGCCGGAGGGACACTACTCTGCACATGTGCAGAGAATTAGCGCTGGCTACGCAGCGTTCGGAGGCTTAAAAACCCTTTGTTACTTAGCCTCCATGTAACACGCTACTCCGCGTGTGTACACCAGCCTTGATCTTATTTGTCACTGGCTTTGTTTTTACTGCTTCTAGGCAGCTTCGCAATGACAGTGACTTCCAGCGCGCTCTGTGGTAGCAGCGAGCTGCTGGCACTTCACCACAGGGGCCCGAGTTCAACTACAAGTGGTACGGGAGGGAGAAAAGGAAATGCAGATGGTGGAAAATAAAGGTTCTGTGTCTCAGAGGGTGTGAGGTATGGTTAGACTGCTTCAGAAATGAAGAAACTCTTGTGTGAGGGAGGATGAGAGAAGCGTATGTCAGAGGATTATGTCAAATGAAAGTTATTTCCCGCATAAACAAAGCAAGTACTCTCCTGCTTTTGTTATTCTTGCACCATATTTCATCTAAATTTTACCAGTTTCTCTGCGTCGGAGCTTCTAGAGTTGCTACAAGTTTTAGTTTCTCTCACTTTACAGAGTAATTACAAGAGAAAGCACCAACGACTTAGTGTTAGGACTGGGTATTTTTAGGAGTTTCATTATCAATACAAAATCTACACTTTTTGAGTGAAAATAAGCCTGTTTCTCCAGATGAAAACTATTTTGTTCTTTGAACAAAAAAGCTAGACTGATAAACTGTCTGGGCCATGTATCAGGTATCAATATTGGTATCTGCCCAGAAAGTCCAGTGTAGTTGGGCTACAAAAACAATACAAACTAAAACTTGGATTCAAGCACTTTGATAAAAGAATAATTTAACAAGACTATGAATCTGACAAAGCGCTTTAAAGTTTTCCATGATCTTTGCTTTGGCCCACTATGTTTGTAGCCTAAAGGTCCAAGGGATTCTAATTTTTTAAAATAAATCACTCAACACAACAAGTGTTAGCATGGCACGCTGAAGCCAGACATTAGTTTTGGTGTTCAAGTTAAGAGATTAAGCTTGGGCTGAACATGTTTTCCTACAAATCCCTTTTTGGCATTTAACAAAAGAGGCCAAACTTCTCAAGAGTTGACTAGGTTCCAGATATGTATACAGATACACATTCTCATTTTTCTCACTTATGAGAAAAATCACTCAGCTCAACAAGTGTTTGCATGGATCACTGGAGCCACCTGTCCACATTTTAGTTTTGGTGCTCTCGTGTTTTTGCTAGGGCTGGGCATTGCTGCTGTCTAACCACAAACAACCACACAAGAACACAGCTAAAGAGAAAACAGTGTTAATTCAGTACAACTAGCTTTGGGCAAAATGTAGAGTTGCTAAGAATTTTCCTTGTCCTCACTTAAGAGATAAATCACTCAACTCAACAAGTGTTAGAATGGGTCACTGGAGGCAACCATCCATCAAAGACAAAGACAACTGTAGGTTTGGTGTTCTCATTGCTTTACAGGCGGTGGCTCAGGTGGTAGGGCAGGTCGCCTTCGGATTGCAAGGTCGCTGCTTCACTCTGGACACATGTCAAAGTGCCCTTTGGCAAGACACTGAATGCTGGTTTGAAAAGACACTGAACACTTGTTTAAAAAGACACTGGAGCCTGGTCTGAAAAGACACTGAACCATGGTTTGCAAAGACACTTAACCCTGGCTTGCTCCCCAGCCATTGGGGATGAACGAGTCGGTGCAAATTGCCGGTCCAAGCCTGAATAAATGTGGAGGGTTGCCTCAGGAAGGGCATCCAGCATAAAAAGCCTATGCCAAATCAAATGTGCAGACAGATGTCGGGTTGGGTGGAGCCCGGTTTGTCTGCGAGCAGATGATCTGCTGTAGCGACCTCTCACAAGAGCAGTAGAAAGTCAAATAAGAAGAAGTTCTCATTCACAAGGTTACAAATCTAATCTAAGGCAGAGATACACTTGGTTCTAACTACATGTTTGCACATGCATCATGGCTGCCTTGCATCTACCTTGGGTACATCCTCAGAAATCAATGCTACATGTATGCAAACCCAAACGTGGTTAAAAGGCAAGCATATCTCTGGCCTAAGCAAGACTTCCATGCATCTTTGGCACCATGCAGCATTTGAAACTGCTACAGCTGCAGCCATGTTTCATTCAGTAAAGTATAGCTTGTTAGCATTGGATATCTTTCAAAGGCAAAGATAGTTTTAGCTTCTGTGCTCTCACCACTTAACAAGTTGCCCAATTGGCAATTTCCCCCAGCACTCTGTGTATCAGACCCCAACAGATAACACCTCTGAGTAAAGAAATAGTGTTGCACTGAACAATTTTCAAGCCCAGTGTGCTGGAAGACCTTGAGGGCACACAGGGCAAAAACACACACTGGGGGCCGAGCCAGCAAACACAAACAGAGCCATGTTGCTTTTAGCTAAAGTCTTACATCCAGTATTCGGCCCCCAGGAGCCCCCTTTCCAACCCCGACCCACCCCTGTCCACCAATAGCCTGCTCCGCTTCCCCCATCCCTTCCCCACGCTGGACAACCCCAAGGTGGAAGTAATGATGCCAGATGTGACCAATCAAGCTGATAAAGAGCAGGGTCTGCTGTGGACCGATGCACAGCTGTGGGCGCAGCTGTGCGCGGTTGTCAGGCCAGAGAAAGAGAAAGAGAGGTGGAGAGAAAGAAAAGAGAGATGAGGTGTGGGAAGAAACAGCCGTACTGTCCCAAAATAATTTGCTTAGATCAAAGCACCGACATCTCCGACACATTCATCTTCCACACTCCTGCCACTTCAAACCCAATAAAGACTTGTCATTGTATTTCTAAATTCTCATTCTCAGTTCTGTTCTCCTCTTCCTTTTTCTTTTTCCACCTACTCCGTCTCTCTTCCTCGCGTGTGCCGCGACAAGGCCTGCTCAACACATTAGCAAGATATCCTGTTCTGACAGCAGCTTTAGCCCAAATCCAGCCATCATGAAGAGTTATGCCATCGTAGCGAGCTGCGGATTTGGGAGATATAATACAAATCAAACCTAGAGGGACCTGGGGGGAAGAAGAATGGGAAAAACTGCTCTTGTGAAAACAGCAACAGTGACGGAAAACTGGAAGAGCCGCAAATTTCGGAGGCACCGTGTACGACCGACGTGCTGAGGTTTGCATGCATTCGGATCATCTGATCTTAATCTGATTAAAGATTGAGGCAACATTCTGCTGAATAATGCATAAGTTTGTGGGAAATTTGCATGTAATATGCAATCCAACAATGTCTTACAGAGGTGATTTTTTTTCATATTCAGCCCCTTCTCAGACTTTTACTTTGAAAAATTCTGGGAGAGGGGACAGATAATTCCCCTATGCCCAACACAGGAGAAGCCAGATGACTCCACCAGCATTGAGAAAATGTCATTTGACTCAAATATGTTTGGATTTTCAAATATGTCAAGTCTACAGGCAGATTTCTTCACTTGTTTAATGAAAAAAGGACTTTACAAGTCAGTCCAAGCAGAAATGGTGTAAAGTTTCTTTTTTTCTGCAGCATGCTCACATCTTCCCCTGGCCTTAAAAATGGAAAGTAGCACAGCCTTGCTTACTTTTCCTCCTTTGTTTATTTTCCTCTTGCCTTTGTCCATCAGTCTCTCCCCTACTGCTCACCCTCCCCTCGCCTCGGTCTTCAGCCATTTTATGAACAATCTGACCGAATTAAGATACAGTTGCTGCAGACTGACACAGCAGCACGTAGCCAGACATTTTACATAAAGTTATGTGATTTTTCCTGAGGCAGTCCTGAGTAAAACTCAAAACAGAAAAAAAAGTGCATTACTTTATGTGAAGCAGCCAAAACTTACGTTATGATCTGGTTGCACTTTGAAAAATCCATAATATAAACATAAACATTTCATACATTCAAGTTTATTGAACTTAAATTTTCTTGTATTTATTTTCAGAACACTTAAGAACTTATAAACTTTAAATGTTTTGACTTTAAATGAAGAGTTGAATGAATGTGCTGTACAGAGTTCAGTCAACTCATTAAATTAAGTTCAGAATATTAGTTCCCAGCCTTCATTGTGAGAGTCTGAGACCCCCTTTTTTAAATAGAAAACATATATGATGAAACTTGCTGTGTGTCTGAGTCAAACTGTTTTAGATTTTTACCAGTTTGATAAAAAAAAATGTTGGTTCAACTTAATATCTTCAGCTTAATGAACATGTGTTCTGTAACTAAATTAACATCCAGTTTATTTAACAACAAAGGTTTATTTGTTCTTAATTATTACAACTCAACTCGTCTTTTCTAATTCACACAAATTGAATTTTAAGACAGCCCAGACTTTGAATTGAAACAAATAGTTTATTTTTTACAGTGTGGGATTTTGCAGACTGTATCTAACTTTGTGGATGATGACAGACACTCTCTCACCTTTACATGGACTTACTTTCCAGCCCTAAAACGTGAGTATTTCATGAAGGTGCTTGTCACAGTGTGAGGCTTTCAGTGTCCCAGTTTCCAAAAAATTAGAGAGTAATTATGTACTGCATCTTCAAGGCAATTACAGTGATTGTCATGTCGGTGCTTTAATCTAAGTAAGGTCATTATCAGTGTAAACACAACCTGATTAAAAACATCTCGCTTTCTGCTGCATCTTTGATTTTCCTTGGGCCTGTAAATAATTAGATTTATTCAGATTACCTTCAGTTTTTTTGACAACGTGGCAAGTGTTGACAACCAACGTCTCTGCTGCAATAACAAATTGGGGTCTTGTTGCAGTAAATGAAAAGGAGAGATCAATGACAATTTTTGTCGAAGGGTTTTAAAAATATGAACGGGATTTTGTAGCGACTTCAAAACATGTAAACACTTTAAAGCTTAATCTAATCAATCAGGGTAATGATAGCATAGTGCGCATGCAGATTTAATCAGTTAAGACGCTGTGTTGCTTCTTTTCCTGGGGCTTGGTTGCTGGGATGAGTGGTGATGCAGGTTTTTAAAGCAATAAAAGCTTCTTTAAAGGGATAGTTCAGATTATTTGAAGTGGGGTTGTCGGTATTATTGACAGCAGGTGTATTACCAACAGTAGATGGTGACTGACATGCGCTTCCAGTTTTAAGTGTATGCTATATTTAGATTATTTTCACTGCTTTACCTTGCCATCAGACAGTCTTTTCCAACAGGAAACCACAGTTATATAAGCCAAACATCGTCCACTCTTTGCCTAACCAGTATCCACTTACAAAATCAGTAACTTTACCTTGCAGGAACACAAGAGTTGCTGGTCTGCTGCTGTCTCGATCTGTTCATTTGTTTGTGCCATTATGTGATTTTGGTGAACCCAAACTAATATTTTAAAACTGAGAAGGCACATAGTAACAAACAAACTAACAGATCGAGGCAGTGGTAGACCAGCAACTCCTATGTTCTACAAGGTAAAATGACCAGTTTTGCCAATGGAGTTTGGTTGGCTTGGAGAAAATAATATTTGTTTTATATAACGGCATTTTGTTATCGGAAAGGGCTCTCTGACACCAAGGTAAAGTGGTTGAAAATATTTTTTGTGTACGCTTAAATTGATATTGATTTTTTTAGGTGGCTAAAATATGTTTTTTTGCTGACTCTGTCCACAGCAGTACAGTGCTTAGCTTCCTACACCAGTACTCCAGCGTGTTGACTATGACTCTAGATAAGCACCTCATACAACACCCCCCTTCAAAACATCCCTTTATGGCTGTAGAAGTCCTTCAAAACAAGCAGCACTATTTTGTTCAGGCTGGCTTTCGGCCAGTCTCTGCAAACGTCATTCAGATTGTTCATGATTGACTCAATACCATCAGAATCAAGCTTAGGGAGGACTAAATGTTGCATGCAGAAATTGGATTCTTGACCAAGGCATTTTTTAACGTCTCTCCCAAAGGAGCTGACACAGCTTCAGACCAATCACACAACAGGCGCTCTGTTGTGCTCTTGGCGAGCTGCTGGCCACCGCTGGGCCTCACTGGATGAATGTGGACCTTTAAGAGTAAACCACACACACACACACGCATACACACTTAGATACACACAAGCAAGCATGAAGGTAGGTAGTTGGAAAACATTGTACACATAAAAAAAAAAAAAAAAAAGCAGCTACGACTTCTCATAATTAAAACCACCGTGTCACACGCTTGTGTTTGGATGTGAGTGGCACGCCACTCAGGACTGTCACATAAACAAGCAACACACGTAGAAACTGAGCAACCACGCGCCGTGTCTTTCACCGTACAACAATCTGTACGGTTCAGACAGAGCCCTCTCTCATGTTCAGCCGTGCTGCTAAAAGCAGGCCTCCAAGGTGTAAGGATACAAATGACCTAATCCAGGATAAACATATAGCTGGGCGGTAGAGTAGAAGGTTTATATGTCTGCGCTATGAAGCGAACAGCATGCCAGTGTTTCAGGGGGCAAACTACCCAGAATACCTCCTGGTTCCTTCCCGTGCAAATGGAATAGCAACATCTGAAAGTGCCGGCTATTAATACGGACTGTTTATGAGCCGTCGCACTGCCTCTTGGATATATATGTGTTTTTTATGCACTCAGCACTAGTTTATGCAGGTGGTTATCAGCGTAAATCCACATGGAGGCATGTGCAGGCTGGAGATGAAGTTACACGGCTATGTGCTCATCAATGCTATTAGTTTCATGGACGTTGATTGCTTTGACACTTCATGCCGTCCAAGCGTGGCGATAAAACAGATCGGTTTCGCTCATGCCAAATTAAAGGCTGATATACAGCTCCTCTTTCGTGCCGGGGTATCAATGCCAGCCGGAGAGCGTGCGAATCAGACGCAGACGTGTAATTTCAGGATCCAAAGAAGACAACTGACGTCTGGAAACGACAAAAACACACACCCAGGGACTGATCGGGTGCTCTGCTGTAACATGCAAGGCTGATGGCGGTGGAGCAGCGTGCACTGAGAATAGTAGTGGCACCTGTTAGTGGCTGAGTTGTCCCAGCCTGGTCCCGGACCAAAAACAGAGCAGCAGCCAGACGTCACGCTAATGTGACACATACTGTAAATGTCATGTTGTGGTCAGGTTTTAGAGCAAGACTTATTTTCTGTACCTTTTAAAAGAACACTTACTTTTGAAATTACCTCCAAAACTCTTCCAATTACAGATAAAAAGTTGAATTCATCAACATTAAAACACTTCCTTGCACAATTTAAAGCTGGGGAAGGCAGTTTATTTTGGCATCATTGAGCAAAAATTCCACAATAACCTTTCAGCACAATGAAATTCAAGTGGTCTGAGAGAAAACTAGACTTCTGCACTTCCTCTTGGCTCTGTTCAGGCTTTAGAAAGTCTAACCCGTGAAGAGCAACTCTGACAGTCACAGTTAGTATATGTTACAGTAAGTGATCGCTACAGACATTTGGCGGTTCAAACTGAGCTGGGAATGAGACTCAACAACTATCTTTCTCTAGAATCGCTTACCGCACCTTTAATACGCTAGAAGTTTTGCTTCTACAGCCTTACTTGGTCTAGCATGACTGATAGCTTAAGGTGGCTACTGTTGGCTAATGCTAGCCAGCTTTGAGGAGATGTTGCTGTGTTGTTGTCATTCCTGGGTCAGTTAACTCGCTCGTCTCCACTTGCACCGGTGTTACACTGTGCTGGTCTGCCTCGTCAGGAATGTGAGGGTGTAGGCCAGTTTGATCACGTTTGATTGACAGCGGCATCTCCCTGGCAACACAACAAAACTACACACCTAGCGGCTCCAAAAACTATAAAGTGAGGAATCTCCGTCTCTGTATGTATGTAGGTAATTTGCTGATGTCGAGAAAGGTTCATCCGATCTGCTTCACGCTTGGCGAGTATGTTGCTGGAGACGCAAGGAAGTGCAGAGTCGAATTTGGTGCAATTTGATGCGACACGTTTAACGTTAATAAACACTGAATAAACAGGCAGACATCACCCTGCGCAGCAGCGGAGGCTGGGACTTATTGATATAATTAGCGTCACTGAATGCGACAATGTTGCCTTGCAGAGATGGCTGCGAACAAACTGCAGCTAAAAATGATCTACAGCCTGGGAGTACTTTAGACTGTTTTACTGTCTTACTTTTCTGTATTTGAAAATTAGAAACTACTTATCACAACATACAACTGTCATATTTCTGCAATACTGCCCTTAAGATAATGTAACGTTACACCATGCACCATCTAACATTGTTATTCCATTGTTTTATATTTCTTTATTTATCAGCCATTAGGGCTGAACAATTAATCACAATAAAATCACAATATGGCCAAGTGTAATATCCAAATTGCAGAGCCAGAACCAAATCACAATTTTTAGAAAAAGAGAGGAAAAAAATGGAGAAACCAGCATTATGATTTACTGTAGTGCTGCATAGATGACCTGGTCTAAAAGTCTTGTTCTCCGGATGAAAGAAAACAGCTACAGACCTCAAGAAATATCAGATCTTCATGATTTTAATAGTTTTTTTTATCTTCAGTGAACATGGAAATTGTAATGCAAATCTCATAATTTCCATTAATCATATCGCAATTGCATATTTCAGTAAAATAATCTCAATATGACTTTTTTTTTGTACCAAATCGTGCAACTCTAGCTGCCATGTATGATTGAGAGAATGGCAGCTGTTTAACCTGTTTAGGTAAATGTCCCTGTTAAGCCCACTTGCAACTTCTAAGTCAAGAAATGGAAAATATACATCAGTATTTTCTTATGTGTGATGTTTTTTCAAATGAAGCTGCTCGTATTGTTAAATTCTGATTGCTACGCAGCCCGCCATTATGACCTGCGCACTTTGAGCTAGCAAGAAAAGCACAGACCAAAACAAAAATACAGTGTTGTTCCAACTTTGGCAGAAAATTTATCGGAGTTCATCTTACAGTAAGATGCTGATTGAGAAAATAGATCTTTAAGGCTTTTGAACAGTTTTCAAGTCAACATTTCAGCAAGTGTGCTGAAGTTTGGTTTGTAGTTTTGAGCATAATTTGAAGGGACAGTTTTAAAAACGCTTAAAGAGATTTAGGTCATTACTAGAGCCACTAAACATCGCTCTCCTTCATCTCACTGATGATGTCTAACTCCAACAATGTGACCACACAGGGCAGGGAGATATTAATGATGTCTGTAAATACACCTCTCCCTAGGCCAATCCCACACACACACACACACACACACACACACACACACACACACACACACACACACACACACACACACACACACACACACAAACACACACTCGCACACACAAAAACACATCATCTGCTTCTTCGCTCAGGCCTGAGTCAGACCAGGGAGATGAGCTCAGCTCCAGCTGGATGCTGAGGCAAGCTCTAACTCAGAACGCCACTCCCCCAGCCCAGCTCAGCTCAGCACAGACCTGCGCTGCCAAGTCTAACATGGCCGCCTGCTACAGAACCTAAATCAGAGCCGCTCTAAATCTGCAGCACTCCTGAGAAGATGCAGTATTTCATTTGCATGTTGTTTCCAGCCAGATTGGCGGAGAGGAGGGAACAGAGGCTTGCGTATGTATTCTGCTAATGAAATTAGGATGGCTCATCTGTGCGGACGTGAACGCCGCGACAGTACATGGACCTCGGCGGGCTGCCCGTGCTCCGACTGGGCCGGCTTTAAGCAGATTTATGGTCTCCGGTGGGGGAACAGGGGGATTTTTGGTCCAGGCCTAAATCATGGCTGAAAGTACGAGGAGATAATTACTTGAGGAGTCGAGCAGCAGTCTGGGGACTGTGTGGTTTTCAGTAGGTCCACCACCACTCACTGTAAAAAAAAATCACGCAGGGATTTAGTGGAAACAACGAATCTTTTCTCATTAAATACACAAGTTTTAATTATTCAAGTTAATTAAACTTGAAATTTCAAGTTTTTTATTTTCAGAACAGTTACGAACTTACTGTATAAAAATGAGTTCTTTAAACTTTAATCTTTTGACTTGAAATGATGAGTTGAATGAATGTAGTGTACAGAGTTCAGTTTCTAGAGAAAAATAATCAGCATGTAGCAGAGTTCCCAGCATGTATTGTGTGAGGCTTAAAACTGTCCTTAGTCAGTTGTCCTGAAGAAAAGACACATGACTAAAACTTGCTGTGTGTCTCTAATGTACTTTAAAGGGACAGTTTACCCCCAAATCAAAAATACATACCTAGAGTGCTGTTTAGCCATCTAGATGTTCTTGTGTGAGTTACATAGATTTGAAGATATCAGTCGTGGAGATTTCTACCTTTTCTCCAATATAATGGGACCAAATGGCACTCGGCTTGTGGTGCTAAAAGCCCCAAAACAATACATTAGAAAAAATCAAAACCAGCATCTTTTTCCACAAATCATGACCTGGTTAGTCCAGATAATCCATGGACTTTGTTCTGAGCAGTTTCATGGAGGAACTACTTTCTTTGCAGTAGAATTTACTGGAACTACTTTCTTTTCTACTGGAAAGAAAGTAGTTCCTACATGAAACTACTCACAACAAAGTCTGTGAATCATCTCGAGTAACCAGTTTGTGGTTTTTGGAAAAACACACTGGTGTTAAACCTTTAAATGTATTTTTGGTACTACGAGCTGAGTGTCATTTTGGTTATATTGTAAAGAGGAGCAGAGCAGACATCTCTACGGCCGATATCTCCAAAACTTGGTCACTCACACCAAAAAAAATCTGGGTGCATAAATAGCACTACAGGACAGAGGACAAACATGTATTTTTGGTCTTGAGGTGAACTGTCCCTTTAAGTTTCTAGAGAAACTTATTCATCAGCACAAGAGCTGATTTCCCATCATACATTGTGCAAGAGATTAAACTCTCTCTGAGACACAGTTATTACAGTTAAACAGTTATTTAAAAGAAAGCATATTTGTGTGTCTCTAATACACTTTAAGAGAACAGTTCCTTGTTTTCACAATAATTAAAACACTGCAAAAACAAAAAAGAAGGTTTGCATTGAATTCTTAAAATGTAATAAAGTCATCGTGAGCAGTTTCACATATTGTCTTTGTAACAATGCTGGAACAAAGTAGGTCCAACAGGAGCAGCTGCAAGTTCTTTGTGTGAAATGAAGAACCGACTCTTCAAACTGAAAAAATGTGAGAGGAAATCAAATCTGTTTGTAATGTTCATCAGTGCAACTGAGGAACTGTTATGTTTTCTCAAGAACAACTGAATTAACATCATGACGTCTAGTTTATTTGTTTTGAATCATTCCCTCAACTTGTCTTTTCAAATTCAGTAAACACAAAAATTTAAAGGCACTCCAGACAGTGACTTTTACAAGTTAAAACAAATGGTTTCTTTTTACAGTGCAGAGGATTGTGCTCCATACAAAAAGCCCCTTTCTACCTTACATGGTCGCTAGCCGCAGTTTAAAGTGTGCTACAAAAATCCACGCTGAGTTTTGCTTGGAACTTGAGTGCTGAGTCACCTCCAAATCAGATTTTCTGGTGGTGGTGAAGTAGCCATCTGGGCAGCTTTCAGTAGGCAGAGCACTACTCCGAGAGCTCAGAGCTACTAGCTTTTCATGGTTTTGACAAATGTGTAATGTGCTCTGGGACTCATTGCTGCATAATGTTAAATGGCAATGGGCCTCTTCTTAGCTCTGCTGCTCTACTGAGAGGAGCAGGAAAACGCTTTTTTTTTTTTTTTTATCTGCACTGCGGCAGATCTCGCAGAATTAAAAACAAAGTCTTTTCAAATACACTGATTTTCGGAGGGAACAAATGCGTCGATCAATAACACTTCAGGTGTTTTTTCTTTTTTTTAGCAGAGCAAAAATGGAAGTGGCTGAAATCATAAGGCATGAGTGCTAACAATCAAAAATAATAAAGATATTGATTGCGTCTCTGGCAAACACTCCTGCTCTGAGAAACGCTCATCAGTCAGTCCCCACCTCCCGCACCAAACTCAGGCCCACACCCTGCACTAACTAGGCAGCATGTGTTGGTAATTTGCAAGCAGTTGATGTTGATTAGTCGGGTTATGACACCCTGCGACCTCGGCTGTAGCCAAGCACATAGACACACATTCTCCAATTAGCCCTGTGGCGTTTGGCTATCAGGCTTTACGGGGCCATAAGAGGGAGTTATGTGAAAAGTCTACAGGGCTTTAGTTGGACCCTCACACAATTACACACACTGTGGCACACTCACATCTACACTGCATGCTCATAATCTATGCATGGAAGCAGTAATACTGTTGTCTATTCAGTTATTTACAATGATGGAGAATGTATCCGAGCAGCTACTTTAGTTTAACTTCACAAAGAACCCCACATCCAGCCAGACAGCTAATGATGTGTACAGCATAATGTGCTCTTTTTCTCATTACAACTTTCACAACTCCCCACTGAACTGCTGTTATCCCCAACATAAACTAAATATGAACTCATAGCAGCAAAACTGTTCAGAGGTAACTTTGTTTTTGCAGCCGTACTGTTGCGGGGAGTGTGAAGTAATTCAGTCTGCCAATTAGAGTCGTGGTGTGAAACAACAAGAACACAAGGCGAAGCATCACCTTAAGATTTGGGCCTAACCTCTCTTAAACAGAGATGCTAACACAACATGAACTATTCTGATAATTAAATAATCTTCATTTATCTAGTGAAAAAGGCAGATATTGGGATCTTGATTTTCAACTGTGAAGATTTGATGGTTATTCTGTTTTGTACTATAGTAAATGTAATGTTTTTTTTTTCAGGTGTGGACTGTTGGTCAGACAAAAAAATTGTCTCCTGATGAACTGTGAGGGCTGTGATGTCTTCAGTGTTCCAGATTGTGGTCCAAGGTTATTGTCCCATTTCTGTTTGGAGAGAAGTTCCAAAAAAAAAAAAAAAAAGTAGTATTTCCTGTTCAAAGTGAAAGTTGTATGGACAAAACCAAAGGTCTACAGCCACACTAGCACCTGTTTGCTACACTGCTTTAAGCTAAATGCTAACATTAGCATGTTAACATGCTCACAATGATAATGTTAAGATTGCTGATGTTTAGCAGGTATTATGTTTACCAAGTTTACCATCCTAGTTTAGCAAGTTAGCAGGCTAAAGTTTGAATTAGAATTGGCCATAAAATACAGCAGAGGCTGAATATCATGCTTTTACATAAAACAAATTATCTGGCAAATTGAATGATGGTGATAAACAACAAAGTTACAGGATCAAGGTATTACAATTCATCCCGAGTGGGAAATGAACGTCAGGTACAACATTTTGTGGAAATCTATCCATTTCACTCAAAAAACGTAAGTGTTAAAATCATGGTGGTGCTAAAGGAAAAGTCAAGAGGATGCATTGTCTGAGGACCCGGAATGCCCATGCAAACCCTTGTGCCAATCCATTTTATAGATGTTGCGATATTTCACTGCTTAAGTAACAACTATGACCTGCGAGCGATGCTAGATAAAAACCCCTGGGGTCAATTACAGCCATGTTTCTACCACAGGAACTTTCACCAGGGACCAGGAACCTTTAGAGGAGCTCCACCGCAGGGACCAGGCTCTAAATTAAGTTTTGGGGACATTATTTTACCCCCAAAAAAGTCTGCTCGGGGGCAGAACTTCCCAAATGTACAGGAGCCTTAAGGGTGGGCTTTGCAGCGCTTAGCATTTCTGATTTCAAATCCTTACAGCATTTTATTTCAGCCAACAGTTTTAACAAATTTCAGCCATAAACCAGTTTGTTTTTTGTTTACTGTGCTTTGACACACCTCATGGAGTTATGGAAGAAACCATACAACAGAAGGACTGACAATGAAGTCCAGGCCTTATTGAACGTTTACACTAAGGGCGAAATTCAGTGGGAATCAGAAATAGCGACTTCATTGTTGTATAGATGTCAAAAAATGACTTGTAAAAACAGCCATTGCTTTGTCATTATGTCAATGGACTAATACGCCTACTCTTTGAAGATCTTTAGACCACAGTGGGAATGCAAACAACAATGGGATGAAGGAACCTTTTAGTTCCTTAAGAAGAGGTTCTTGGGACTAAAGGTTCAGGGTACTGTGGGTGGAAGCTCATCCAATGGGGAACATGACTGTATGTTAAAATAAATCCTGGGTTTACATTTAATAATGGTTGAGATATTTCAGTCTGGACCAAAGTGGTGGACCGATTGACCGACCGACCAGCTAATACACTGGCATTGTCATCCCTCCAGCTGCGCCTCTAGTGTGCTTGTTTTCTGATGTTTATTTGTCTCATCAATCAAACTGTTTTTTACTCTTTTGATCTGGATGGGCAGAGATAATCCAGCTGCAGTAAATCTTTGTGAAACTGTTTTGATATCTGGTCAAGCACATAGTAAAAGCAGAGCATATGTGATAGCATATAATAGCAGAAAAACAGATACCCCACCAGATCAGATAGGCAAGTCAAACCCCACAGAGCCGAGGCCAGCAGCAGTCTCCCCACCGTGATTCACTACCTCAAAATGACTCCATTACCGTGACAAGAGGCAATATTCTAGCAACAGAGCTCAATGCTTTCTTGGCCTGCCTTGCGGACGAGTGACAGATTTAGTGCTGTTCTTGGATCCTATGGGGCTGAAATGACTTAATAAAGTGGAGCTGACATTTTGAGTACGAAAGTAGAAGCCTGAAGTTGAGAGGTTGTAGCAGCGACGCCAGGACTGTTTCCTATCCAGCCGGACGTGTGCGTGAGTGAGCAGGGCCGCTGGAACCGCCATAACCTGATCTACAGCAGTACACGCAGTAACTGTCAAGACCCTCTTCTACTGAAAGGGGGACTGAGTGGTGATATTACTGTGGAGACAACCTTGGCAACCGCCACCAAGTTCTCAAGTCCACTTCCTGTGTGGGGAGCCTGGAGCAATCAGAGAGACCAAAATGAAAGTTGAGATGGGCGTCGACAGGAGCCACCTCCGCCATTTTGAGACCAAAATATTACATCATGATGTGGGAGCTTGCTTGCGTTGGTGTCAGTGGCAGACTCAGGCTGTCTGAGGGGCAGGGGCAAAAACATAAAAAGGGCACCTGGTTTGTGCAGTGTCATGGCGCATTTTTGGTGAAGCCGTTTCAATCCCTGGTTTGAAATCAAATTGTTTTATTATGCAACTTAATGCACAACAACTACTTACACAGGTAAGTATTAGAGGCCAACTAATTCTCCGGCATGTAGGGCAGCTAATATGGCACTGCAGCACATTTTATCCAGCGGAAGAGCAACTTATAAAGTACTTTGTCACATTTTGTCCATTGGATGGGCACTCAAGAGGCCACTTTATCTTGTTTTCTCCACTGGAGGGGCATTCAAGAAAGCATTTTACCTGATTTTATCCACTGAAGTGGCACTCTACCACATTTATCCACTTAAGGGCACCCTAGAAGGCACTATTCCACATTTTGTCAACTGGATGTGTACTCTATAGGGCACTTTACCACACTTTGTACACTTAAAGGCACCCTAGAAGGCACTTTACCACATTTAAGAGGGTATTTTATCTTCTGGAAGGGCCTCAACTGCCGTCTGAGTCCACCATTGGCTGGTGTTATCCTTAAGAATTGTGGAATCTTCGCTGCAATATACCATAGTAAACCTACATGTAAATTAAGCTTTAAACCCAAGGCTTAGTCCCAAAATAGAATCTCGCAGAAGTGGGAACTGGCCAAAATGACTTCACTCCACAAAACTTACTGACTCCAAAGGTCCAAAAGCTCAAACTGGCTCTCTCAAAGATGAAAAACCCAAGAACACACACGGACATAAACCACACACAAAGAAGATTTAATTCCTTACAGTTACAGGCCCAAAAACAAAAACAACCCAGCAGAATAACACAGAGCCAGTCCTGTGGGGTTTCTTAGCTTGCCAGCAAGCTAAACCAGTTCTTTCAGGGTGTGTGCGTGCGTGTGTGTGAGAATGTGCCCCTCGCCCCTACCCACCCCCGCTCTCTTGTCCCACCACTCCTCTCCCTCCCAGACGTGCTCTGATGGAGAGATAAGTTGAAGGTCATCCCGAGAGAACAGAGGCTCCGCTCAGGAATGTGTGGAATAACATTCTCTTGTTCTGTGGACAAAAAGCATATCAGAGGCTGGTATGGTGTCATATGGGCCTGTGTCATCACCGCGGTCAATATAAGCTGGGGACTGATGACTTGATTTGGATTGTGGGTGACACACGCACTCAGCAGCTCGTAACAACCCCAATTTTGTTTGATTCGTCACTTTTATTATGTGACCAATTCTACAAAATGAGCTGAGATAAGACTAAATTTGAGATTAAATGGCTACACTGGCACACCATCAATGCAAAACTGAAATAATTCCAAAATTGTGTCTTGTGTGCAGCTGTTTATGCAACCAAAGCAAGTTGTTACGGTGCTAAAATGCTCCGAAAAAGCCGCGAGAGGCTAACTAGTAAATAAAATTGGAGTGAAAATTGGGACGCAGTTCTGAAAAGAGATCTCTTTACTGACTCTTGTAAAAATTTAATTCCTTTTACTTCATGCCAAGGTGTTTCTTTTCCAAAAAGTGAAATACCACGTTCTGATATCACATGAACTTAACAAGAGCGCTGACATCAAACTAATGAAATATGATCAGTTTCAGCATATCTAGTCTGAAAACTGATGTTTGGATAGGCAACAGAACATGACTTTTTCCCCCCACAGCATCCATTAGTCTCAGGCTCATTACTCAAAACTATAAAGAAATCCACATCAAGGATATGGGCTTACTGGTAACTGAGATCTCTATTGGCAGTGTTAGTATTGCTCTACACATACACATTAATAATGTGTTTGCGACATGCGAGCCTCCCAGCTGCTCCCATCCAGAGCCGTGGAGGCTGGATGAGTCAGCATGTGAGCTGGAAGAAAATGAATATCTGCAGATCTGTCATGGAGCACTGAGAGTAACCTTGCCAACTTCACTGTTGACGTGTTAGGATCCAATAAACACAAAAATGCATATTATCATGGAAATCAAGTAAAGAATTTTTCAGGTTTAGGAAGAACACGTGATATGTCATTACTTTCACACGTTTCAGCTGAGATAAGAATTTCTTTTAGCAGACTCAAGTTTGATTTAGGACAATAAGATGGGTTTATTTGAATGTTTTTAATGCCTGTGGTGGAGCTTAAAGGAATCCTGCAGAGTTTTGACTGATGGGGTACAATACTGCAATGTTTTCATGAGCAGGACCTGTCTGTTTTGTTTGTATCTCATGCTCAACCAAATTGGACACGAGGACAACCATGTTAAAGTTTTAAAGATGTCTTGTGCCAGAATTAGACTATGCTAAATAACATCAGCCTGACAAAAGCGCAACGAGATTACAGGCGCGACAACTGATGCAGCAATTTGGATGCCTCATAACATCCTGACAAAACGACTTGCTGGTCAGATTTTTTTTTCTTTTGCCTCTGGCTCTTAATTGACAACGTCTATGAGGTGTTCTGTGACAGTGACCCACAGAAGCAAAGGCCACTTTTTTCTTCAAAAATGTTATCCATGCTGCAATGAAACAGTGAAATCAGGCCCTAGCATCTCCTCCCCATCACCTCTACATGTCATGCACATCATTAAAGGTGGCAAGATATTATTAGTCGGTTGAAACCTGTGGTCTGGTCGAGACATTTATGACCCTTTGATCAACCAATCTGACACAGTGACCATCCTGACACAAAGAAATATCATGCAGCCTGATCCCTGCACTAGCTCAGCTGGAAACATGCCATTAACTGCTAGCTTGGCATCTCAAATCATCCATGTAATGGGAAATGAAAAGGGCTTTTACCTCAAAGACCGACCATGTCTATCAGCTGAAAAGGGGACTACGCGACATCTCTCAGTTACAAATTTCCTTACGAGAACAACTATGTGTATCGTATTGTATCACACTGTGTCACTGATTGACAGTTGGTAGTGCTCACGCAAGAAATGTGGCAAAGCAGCAACAAAAAGCAGGGAAGAAAAACATTCTTAGCTGAAGAAGGCAAGCATCAAAATATTAGAAAACTGCTTTGCCAATGTTTTCTGAGGAATGCATTCAACATGCTTCTTCGGCCTCAACAATACGTACAAGAGCTCTATTTACCCTTTTAATTTTACTCTGGGTAAAATCCATCTGGCATTTAACACACTTACTTTGGCACAAACATATACATTTCCGCTGGCAAGATCACCAATCTAATTGCATCCTCCTTGGTTTTCCTGGGCTACCCTTACATGCAAATCAGGGTAGGCCCATGGCAGTTGGTTTTAGCATTATTCATCTCTAATGCTTTTTGGTTGCATCTCGACTGCCCAAGAAACACGAAGCGTCTGTATGAATGGAGTAAACTCTAAACTGACAGAGGAAGTGAACTCCACTAGGTACCTTGAAATATTCAGGAAATAGGCTACCTGTTACTAATGGAAGTCTGACTGGCCTCCCCTGTTGATAGAGTCCACTGGGCCTGCCCTTCACTTTGGTGGTCCCTGTGCTGCCAGCCTTTTTACCACACTCACAATGGACCACACATCCAGCTCAAAGACGAAAACATCGGGGCTGAAAGTGAGCAGTGGGTCAAAAACTGGACCAGACTGGATGTGCTTAGATAAGCAGAACTGGAGGGATCTGCCCCTTAGAGCAATACAGCAGACAGCGATCCAGCAGGCAGCCTCCGGGCACCACGGCTTTTGAATTAACCAGCAGGAATAGAGAGATCCTGTTTTAATTCCACTCCCCTCTTTGTCTCCTTCATATTTTCTTTTGCCAATATGGTTCTGTAGCCTTGTTTTTTCTGTGCTCCAGATGGGAAACGGTACAGAGATGTTTTCTCAAGCCCTCTCTTCAGAGACCAGACATACGACATCCCCTTCTTTTGTCCCTTAGTGTTTTACAGTATACAAAGCTCCTTTCAGTACCTCAACACAATCTTTGTACAGACTTGACAAGCTGGTGATGTCACACTTGCTAATCAGCGTGCAACTTGCCCATCTAGCACAAACCTTCGCAGCAGAAATGTTGCACCTCAAAATAACCTGTTCCTGTTCTCCCTGACGCACAGCCAAGCTCTTGAGCCAGCGCTGCAACCCGTGTGAGGTGTCAGATCTCACGTTCTTCCCTTGTTTCCTCTTCCACAATGTCAGCATTCTTTAAACATGTTAACAAAGAAGAACACGTTAACGAGCTGCCTCTTCACGATCGGCTGAAAGCATGAAAAATATAAGGCTGTTCTGATGCCAGTATTGGAAAACGTCTCCGATTCTGCCTAAAATGTGGTATTGGTGAGTGAGTGAGAATATGCACCGCTCCAATACCATGTAGTTTATTAACCCACAAAACAGGACCGTGCTACTTCTCAACAGTGCCAGATATGCCATTTTTCCCAGGGCGGTGCCATGTTTTTCAGTGTTCACGCTTTCGACACCCAATTGTATAAACATAGCAATTTATTGTTGCTTTACCAGATGTTTAAGGTATCTACTGAAATAATCCTGTACCAAATAGTACTGAAACTTCTCCAGGAAAACAATATCTGCATTTGATCCCCTTTAAACCCAGATTGAGCAAAACATTTCTGTTCAACATGCCTAGGGCATCTGATAAAAATTAATTCAGGAAATGTGAAAAGATTATTTCAGGAAACACTGGGAATATAAGCAACATGATAGAACATCTCATCAAGCATGGATGAAACTAAAAGCCTTCTGCATTTGAGGTAGTGTGTCCCCTCAGAGTTGCCATAGAGTTGTTGTCGAAGTTCCAGTTGACATATCAGAGAGAAAGTAAAGACACTGTTGCTGCTGTTCCTTGCATTACATTTCCATCTTCATGTCTTATTAAAAACAACAACCCTAAATTAGGGACAGATTGTGCTGAGATGAAGACCGAGCAACGATATCATCATCCATTACGATGTTTCCCTTTGGACATCATCATATGTCAGTTTGGTAGACGTCGCTTAACCCTATTGGAAAGGACAAAATGGTATGTGAACATCTCAAGAAGCAGGTAAGTAAGATAATCACAGGACAGAAGTGCCATTTGAAACAAGACTTGTTTCTGCCACTGCTGGCACCTCTATAGCACTGTGTCCAATTTCCAATGCTGAGCATGCTGTGCTTGTTTTAAACTAACAAATTCGACCCACCTGAGCTGCGCACACAGGCCTCTTTATAGTTTCATAAAACCAAATATTACTAAATTATACATTCCACAAGCATGCCACATTATTTCCATACTGCACTACCTTAGGGTTAAGATGTGGGCAAATGAGGAATTAAGTTTGACATGCTAGGATTCTGGCAGCGAGACTTGGCACCAAAGCAAAAACTTGATTTTATACACACAGTTCATGGTTTATAACTAAATCGTGCAGATTATAAGTGGTATGTGTCCAGGAGAAAGAGACAGGTTTGTGTTCTTATCAATCATCTGACTCTTTATAATTTATCTCAGCTGCTGCTAGTCTTCTTGAGCTTCACGTCTTCTTTATCACTTTCTCCTGACATGCCCACCACCTCATTCTTTTGTACGGGCCCAGGGCTTCTCCTTTAAGACACGCTTGTTTACGATTTACAGATTAAGCTCTGGAATGAGCAGCACAAAGGCAGGATATTTTTGTGGAGGTATAAAAAGCTTTGTTGAACTGAACGGGCTAATTGACTAAAGTGAATCATGTGTTTGTGGGCGAGCGTTCCTCCTCTGGTTCCAGCTGGATGATTCTCGTTCTTGTGATGAGGGGAGTGCAGTTTTTTTACTCCCAGAGTTGACTTTTACTCCGTGTGTAGGAGCTGAATAAACAGCTCAGTCAGCTGTGAAAGCCCATGTAACGGTTTCCTCAGGAGACACGACAACAAGGGAAGCAAGGTGACACTACAACCAAGTTGAAGATTACCGTAATCCCTGTTTAAGTGATGTAAATGATATGCAGCTGAGCGGCGGCTCTCCCCAAATGAACCTTCTCTTTGGCACTCGAAGCTCTCGCACGCAAGTTGACTTTTCTTTTCCCACAATATGTAAAACAGTGAGCTTTATGGAGGATCCTGAGGTGCAAGCCCACAGACACATGCTGGGAAAATCACACTACGCTGCACTTCATTACCAAGGTGTACTTTTTAACTTGCATGTCGTGTCTGTCAAGTTATAACTCAACGGTCTTGGTTTGGTTTTACTGTGTGATTCTGATCGAGACCAGAATACAATGACACTATTCATGATGGACACTTTCATAGGATGACATTAACTTTTCCTCCTCAAGTCCAGACTTAATATTTAGCTCCAAACATTCCATATTTGGACACACCGACAAGAAGCGAAGCATCAAAACCACTGAGTTGCATTTTTTCCTCGGAGAGTCATACTTGATTAATCAGAGGTTGGGGGGAAGAGAGAACAAATGTGTGCTCAAGATGAGGACAGAACCATCTGAGAAAACACTGAAAGAAACACCAAAGGGTGAGAGAGACACAGTGAGCGCAAGGGCTTTTCAAAGTCAGGAGCAGCTACTTGTCATTTCACCACGATGGCACAGAATCCTCTTGGAAAAGGCGAATCAGGAGTGTTATTTCACCGCCCCTCACCGCTGAGTGAGTGGAGTCTCCAGTCTGACCCCCTAGAGTTTCTGCATCATGTAATTTTATTCATGGGCTGCAAAACACAGTCGAGTGAGGCTCGAACAAGACGAAGGCACATAACCACAGCAGCCATTTATGAATGACGGTGATTTTGTGTTTGAGTGCAAAAACATCTGAGAAAACATTTCCAGTGATTCTAATAGTGAAGTTGATCCCTGGTTTCTACTCTGTGAACATGAAGCGCTAGAATATGAGCTGTCTGTGAGATCAGTTGTTACACCGAAATTAGTGCTTTTCCGCATGTTTTTTTAAGCACAGGTAAACCCACTAAAATTAGGCCATTGCCAGAAGTCAAATTTGTCTTTTCTTCTGATGTGTGCTGAAAAGCTGAGACTCAACTCATGTCTGTGAAGGAGAGAAGAGAGAGAGGAGCTTTTAAAAGTCCCTAGTAGGGCTTTTTCACCAACATGGAACTGGTCCCACTCTGGTTTAAGAACCTACCTTTGACCTATTCTGAGCATTTCCACCAAGAATAAATTGGTTCAGACCCAAAAAGCTGGTTCTCAGTTGGAACAAAAAAAAAAAAATCATAAGTTTTTCTGGAGAACAAAAGTTGGTGTGTGCTATCCTACAGTTCGTTGTGTGTGGTTTACCAAAGTTTCAAGAATCTTGAACAGAACCAGAACTCTGTGGTTTTATGTTTAGTTTCCCTCCAAATAGTTGTTTGTACTTTCAGATATTTGCTTTATTTTACTGTTTTGTGTTTGCTTTCAGGTGTAGGAGTCATGTTAAGTTACTGCTGATGAGAACCCAACATTTCCTGTTTTTGCTGGTTCATGATACAAAAGTCTAGTTAACAAAATAATAAGCGACTTTTAGGGCAGAGATATACTTGCAGTTTCACCACATTTTTGCATTTGTGTATGTGAAGCGTTAATTTCTGAGGAGGCACATAGCCCTCGCTTCGAATAGACACAGGATAAGCAAGGCAACCATGATGTGTATGGATGCATAGGGGTGCATATATAAGTATATCTCTGGCCTTATTGTGAAAAAAGTGTGTCCACATGGGTGTTAGGTTTCCGTAACTGTCAATCAGAGCTAGACCCAAGAAATACCCGTAGCTGACCCGTGAGTGAAGTCCCATTGTACCCTCTTCCACTGAAGACAAAAGCCAGATGTTAGTGGGTTGTCTAGCGTAAAAAGAGCTATAGTTAGCTCTAGCCATACCAGTACCAGTGGTGGCCGTTTTATAGCCCTTGACCTCATAGTGTGGGCATGACCTCATAGTGTTGGAATGCTCTTCTCACACAAAAAGGTGAAGATTCTACTTTTTCCAGTCCTGCAGTGCCATGCCTTGGCTATTCTTAGATACGTTATGGTTACATAAATGGATTGTTACACTTATAGGAGTACAGAAAAAGAACAGAAAGACAGCTTCAACTGCCAAGACATACTACTCACAGGCATCGTGTGTGAGGCGGCACATGATCTACTTGAAAAATTGATTTAGAAGCCTTTCATGACCACACTGAAATACACTGCAAAGAATCGAGGTAGAGCTATGTGTTCTCAGTGGATTCAAATGCTTCAATACTGGCCCCCATCCTCCCATTCCCGTCCCATCCTTCATTCCTTGTGAGAGGAATTTAACTTCTGTCACTGCAATGTGTCAGAGTGAAGTGAAAAGTTGAAGGCAGTCAGCCACGTAGGCCACAGGGGGGGATGTGCAAAAGCCTTGGCCCCCATGTATGACGCTGCGCTCAATTCCCTGGCGAACACCCAGCCTGACATCTGATTACCCCCAGCCTGGTTCGAGGCTTCTGTGAGCCGAGTCAGACGAAGGTCATAGATGAAAGAGACGTTTGATCAGAGCTCTGTCGGCCTGCCCCTAATGTATATGCTTACATAAATATTGACTGGATTTCGAGGACCATGTAAATTGTCTGGCATTAGAAAAAGCAGGGAGATAGCTGGAGCACGCTCGAAGGACTCCTTTAGGCTTTGAACATGTTTGAAAGTGTTGACTTTCACCACTTGATGAATCACTCACCCTTCAAAGAAATCCTGTGATAATGAACTATGTTTGCCCACTCAAATGGATGTGTAACATACATGCTGATGTCCACAGTTTTCAGCGGAGATGAAAACCAAGTTCACAGATTTAACACTTGCAAATGGATGATGATCGATGAGAAAGGCATTTGTCGAGACACATTTTGAAGGAGCCTTCAAAAGGTTGGCTCAAGTAAGGATTTGTATATTTGTCTAAAAACCTGTCTGATGACTCCCTGACAAATGGTGTAGTGTAAACAAACGTACGCACGGATAAAGCCGGGCCTGTGAAGAGCCATGGTGTTAACTGTTGGAATGAGAAGAGCTTTACAGGACGTCCACGGTGGAAAAAAACATCCATTGTCGCTCACATTTAGCCCCTCTGCACGGTAAGTCTTTCAACAAAGGTCGCAAAGCACAGCACATTTGGTTCAGATCAGCAAGGTCATGACCCACACCGGGTTTATTTGGACCTTTGCACCAAAATAATCACAGGGCTCTGACTCTGCTGTGACAGACATTAACAGTCTGGAACCACTTCTCCTTCTAACCCCTACCTGAAACGTGAACTTAGGGGCTGGTCGGTGCCATGAACATTTCCTAATTATTGTTTGAATTACGCGAGTTCTGGAAGTGGAAATGTTTCTTGCAGCAGGCGAAATGCTTTTCTCGGGGCAGGAGAGTATGTCAGGATCATGCGCTGTGGTTGCGGTTTGTCTGCAGGAGCAAGTCGGCTACTTGGAGGTAAGGGACTGACTGGGAGGAGGTCCAGCTGAGACAGAGAAGCTTTCATTTTCCTAAACTTAGGCCTATACCTTTATGTACAGAAACGGCCATACATGTGGTTCTTATTTTCACATCAAGTTTAACACGTGGTGGTAATGTTCGAAAATATTATTGCAATCATCAAACCTAGTAGCTTTTAAAAAGTGAAGCAGAGTTTGAAAATGTCATGCTTATACTCATCTAAATCATACATTACATGTCCACAACCCCCCACTGACTAACACTGTTGTCAATACTGAGCTGCACAACGGAAGCTACAGAGAATGATTTCAAACGGAACAAATTCATTCTTGATAATTAGGGAAACAAATCTTGGCTATTAAACCTTGTAATGGGCCAGCCTCCTAGTGAATTTAGTTTTTAATAAATGTGGATGTCAACTCCGTCAGATGGAAAAAAAACAAAAAAAATAACTTGTCACTAATCTCAGGATCTCATGGGTTTTTGCTGTATGCTAATCTCAGCCTGACTTGAGTTTGCTTGACAATAAAATATCACTTTACAGACTGAAATCTGCTGGAAGGGCAATAATACCAGAGACAGGCATCACCAAACAGTCGTGAGGTGCAGGCAGACATAAAAGTAAGTAAGGCTAATTCAAGCTAACCTTGACAAAGAGCTAGCATTACAACCAGCGTATCAATAGCGTTACTTTATAGCTGGTCTGTGGATGTTGCCTTCAGTTGTTGGGGTCAGTGTAGGGAACTTTGGACCAACCTTCTAAGCATTTTTTTTTTGGTTCAAAGTAGGGGGAAGATCTAAAGATTTAACACGACAAATGATCTTTTCTTGTGGTTCTCATTTTCACATCAAGTTCATCATGTGGTGGTAATGTTGCAACCATCACATTAAATAGCTTTCAAAAAGTCAAGGCAAGTTGTGTCAGAAAAACAACACCCTCAAAACAACATTGAAATGTTGACAGAGAAAGATGTGGTCCTACAAACAGTTTGTCCTGGGTGGCAGTCCCAGCTGCGCTCGTCCCATGTTGTTGAGGCTGCTGTCTGTGAGCAGACTGAGCTGCAGCAGCACTGACTCTAACTCTCCGAAAAATCAGATAAAGGCCTTGTGTTGATGCGCCATGGGACAGCTAGGAGAGGGCTTACATTTCTTTGGCTCCGATTCAAGGAATTTGAGTCGCGGAACACAACGCACACCCTTTACCTGAGATACCTTGTTTAAATCTTCGACTCCGGAGTGAGACAGCAGCTATGCGGCACAGCAAACACCATAGCTTATCCAGACACTCAAGGTTTCACGTCAGACATGAATAAATGTTTTTATTTCTTCTACTAATAAAATCCGAGATAGAGCTGGGGTGTTTTTTTTTTTTTTTCCCGAAGTCATAAGCCCAAAAATAAAGGGCCTTGTGTAAGATCCGGTGTGTGTGGAAGCCAAGCCCCGGCAGACAGCATGCCTTTGCTGAGAGACAGCAGCTGTTGGCCTGATATAGCACGGCTAGAGAGCAGAGAGGCCACAGTGTTAAAACCAGCCTTGTTCGTTTACAGGCCAGCTCTCTCTAAGAAAGGTAGAGTAGTCTTCTGTGATGACGGCAGGGGAAAAATAAGGAAATCCATATTCTCAAAAAATAAGACCAAAATTGTAGGATGAAAATGAAAGGATTTCAAAGCCGAACAGAGTGATGCTGTTTTCCCCTCACTGTGGCCCAGTTCTGCTTTATCTACATCAGTCCTGCTTCAGGTGGCTGGATTCCTGAGCTCTCATATTTTCCAAGCTGTGTTTTCACTCCTGTTATCACCAGGAGTGCGTGTCCTGGCAGAATAAGGCTAGATGATGCCATATGATATGAAAACAAAAGAGAAATGATATCTGGTGCAAATCTAGGTCGAATCAGAGAGATGGTGGCCACCTTGTGCTTAGCAAAGCCAGACGAGGCAGAAGTCAAAAATTCAAGCAAGGTTACCCGCCCTTAACCCTAACCCTGAAAGCAATTCAAAGAGAAAAAGCCCCTTTGCAGGATAAATTATATCATATATTCTGAGCAAATGGGCACAGCCACATTCGGCCTCCTTCTTGAGTGGCTTAAACCCTCACCTTTGTGCCAAGTACAAGATTTAATCCCAGTTCTATATTCCCAAAGAGTCTGGCAAAGTTCTTTTTAGCCTATGCATACTCTCTGCCGACTTTCACGGATGCACAAATATGCCGGAACACCTCAGCGCTCTGCAGGAGAAAAGGCTCCCTGCCTTACCCTGCAATAATTTTCCATCTTCCCTCTTGGCACTCGCGGCCTCCTTCCATTTATTTTCAGGGTAAACTGTCGCAGGAGAAGGGAGTGTGGAAACTGCAGTGACAAAAGGCTTAATTTTCTTGTATTTAAAAGTAAGCCCTAGGCAACTGGGCTTATGGTGTTATGAGTGTTAAAAAAAAGAGCCTACAAAGGACTCACAAAGGCCTATTGTCCAGCCAGGATAGGCATGACGTTAGAGACATTAGACGTTAAATTACACTTCTTTTTCTTTTCCTGGCTTGCTCCGACTTTCTGCTATGAGACTACTGTTTTCATAAGATGGCAAGGAGGGAAAATATTCTCTTTCAAGTTAGCTGGGAACTCTTACTCAGGGGGATATCCTTTACCACCTGCACATATCAATCACGCCAAGCACTCCGCTGGAATACAGAGGGAAGAAGAAGGGGGAAATCTCCTCGGATCTTGCTCCAAGACGCAGACAAAATGGCTGCCGCTGTGCGTCTGCTGGCGCACCTCTCTTGATTAAATGCGGCATGTTCTTGCTGAGGATCTAATCAAAGCGTCCCTCTGTTAGCAGGGGAGTAGAGGTATCTTTATTGACACCTTGGCGTTGACCTTGGCACAGGGCTCTGCGCTCTCAGCCGGTGGTCTGGGGCTTCTCCTGAGCCTGCCAGTTATTTTCTCTGCCTAAGCGCTATCGTATGTCATAATCTACAGGAATTTGTGGACACAACCTATTCAACCCCAGGTACAAGGTGTACCATTTTAAGAGGAGAGGACAAAATGCACAGTGGATCAGCGTGAACAGGAGAGACAAGTTATTAAACACGTGCTTTTGATAAAGCTGTTTAATAAAAGTGCTGAAATACAGAAAATCGGTCAATTTTTTCAGACTCAAACTAGAAGAGTGCACTCTACAGAGTGTAGATCTCCACCATGTGACACCTTGAAGATCACCAACATTATGATAAGTAACTGTAATTAAATTTCAGATGTTTTTACTCCCCAGCACTGCTTGTACCCTAATAGACATTTGTGTGAAATTTTGTGATAATTAGCCTCTGAATTCTTGAGTTAGGGCCAAAAATATGGCTGGTGACGTCACAGTGGACTTTGACCAGCAAAATCTACACAGTTCCTCCTAGAGTCCAAGTGGATGTTTGTATCAGGTTTGAAGAAATTTCCTCAACGTCTTCTTGAGATAGATCACAAGAATGGGGTTACCCAACAACACTGAGTCGGTGGCAACAGCTGTTGACGGTGTTAAGTCATAACAACGCTTTTAAAGACTTTCTAAGTTTGTGAATCACAGAGGTCCTTCAGCACACAGTCATGAATGTGCATCCAAAAAAACTGACTGATCGGTCCAGTAGTGTGCAAGATTAGCTGTGGACAAGTGCACACATGCACGCACATGTGCAACCGATTGCATGTTCCCCTCCAGGATATGTCCACAAATACTCAGTGATGGGAAAAGCTTTTTTCTGATTACTCAGTGATACAGAACATGTGGCATACATCACTGCATATATGCAGGTGGGATTAGAAGACAGAAGTGTGCACTTGCAGGGAGAGCACCTGTATATTCTCACAGAAAGGGGAGTATTGAGAGAAATCACACTTTACTTCCCACTATAGAATAACTCATCCTCTGAGGGGAGGGGAAAAAAAAATAAGACATGAACGGGGATGTCTGAGGGAGGCGCCTGCAGAACATCTCTCTCTTTTTCTTCCTATGCCTGATAGCTGAAAAGCTTGCTCAATGAGCCAGCTCTGGCCGTTCCTCCAGGCTGTTTGTCAAAAGGGAAGAGGAAGTCTTGAATGAGACAGAGAGGTAACACTTGAAAGGGAACATCTCTCTCAGGGGAACAAGAGAAAGGCCAGAGCAAAGCGGCGTAACAGAGACGGAGAGCCACGCTGATGAACAATGTTTTCTATTTGCACACATTTGCATGAGAAAAGGCAGCGCAGCGGCCGCCAGTTCCACCAGTCGGCTGGTGAATGGAGGGGAGGCCCTAAACCTCCTCGAGAGAGGCCGTGGAGAATGGGAGCGGTGGCGACTCTGAAGCTGAATGTGTCGTCAGAATAATTGAAGAAAACATTTTGATAACAGACACCTGGCTTCCATTTCTTATCTGTAGCCCATCAGCCAGTTAGAGCTTGAACAAGTAGTCAATTAATCAATTTGTTTTCAACTATTAAATTAATCATCTATCGTTTTGACAATCAATCAATTTAAAAAAAATTCTGATTTCATCTTCTCAAATATGAATATTTTTTCATTTCTTTAGACTTTTAGTCCTCTGTGACTGTAAACTGAATATTAGAGCCCGACAGATATATTGATCAGCCAATCTTATCAGGCCGATATAGCACAGCTATATCAGTCTATATATTGTTTTATATAAATAAAGAATGTTGGCCAATTTATCGATATAGTACTCTTTAATATTGCTGTCAGCATTGGCTCCAAGTATCAGTTAGGGCCTACTTAATACTTTTGGGCTGAGGACAAAACTAGACAGGAGGACGTAGGGGTGTAACAATATATCAATATGAATTGAGATATCAATTCAATGTTCAATGATCCATTATCATTTATATTTAAGGTACGCCTTTATTTTGAAATTCCAATGGCATGTCTGTGTCACAAATGTGGAGTTCAGTCATGACTTACTTTTTGTGAGCTGACATAAATGTAACTGACTGTGTTAAAAGGATATTATATCAATCGCAGGCCTCTTACTTAAATTGAATCAAAGTCATATTGTGGTGATATCGCCAAATATTGTACTGTTGTCCAAAGAACTGATATAATATTGTATGTGTTGAATCTTTGCCCTTGGGCAGGGCTTTAGGAAACAGTGATCAATATTTTTCAGCATTTTTTTTTTTGAACCAAACAACAAACCAATTAATCGAGAAAATGATCGACAGATTAATCCATTAAAGTGATCTTTAGTTGCGGCCTCGTGCCAGTCGAACCATGGCCTGTGGTATCAAAACAAAGAACTGGTGAACACCACGAGCAGCCGACACCATTCACTATACAGAAAGTGGAAGCTGAACTTTTTAAGTTGAAAAACAGCAGGTGTGCGGATCAATTTCGCTCTGCAGCAGGACTCCTGTACATAATATGTCACGTTAAAGCACATGTGCAATGGTTCTTTCAAGCAAATATGTGTTGATGTATTCCACTTAGTTTAGATATTACTGAACATCTGTCATGTACAGGAGGGACAATTATGTACGGTGATGTCAACCCTATGTGTTTTGCATCTGTTGAGTCCTAATGGAGCCCAACAAAATGAAACCTAACATCTGTTGGCAACAGTATCGGCCACAGCCGCAGTACTGCAGCGTACATGCAGCCTAATTAGGCTCCCTCCAGAACAACTTCAGACTTGTTCTGAAGGTCAGACTGGCACTTCAGATGTGAAGGAGCGGTATACGTTTTAGAGGCATTTTTCACACATTTTCAAGAGATAAAATGTTGAAAATTTGGGGAAAATGCTACTCACATTTTCCCAGACCCCAAAGTGACGTCTTCAAATTGCTGCTTTTGTTCAACTCTTAATTTTTTTTAAAGAAATTACTTAGAAAATCAGAAATTCCTTACATTTAAGAGTAAAAATGCAACTACTAATCAATCAAATTAGTTGTCAATTCAATGAGAATTACCTTTAGATCAGGAGATATATTTTACCTTTCTAATAAACAAAGAAATACAACATAACAGAATGCATAAATTGCTGCCAACAGGGGATTGGATGGACCTTTCCAAATTGCAAGTTCGGTGATTCTATAGCAAAAACATCACAGCCTTCACATAATTATTCAAATAGGTTTCTGAAAACATTTGTGGTAATAAATATGCAATGCAATGACTAAATCTTTATTTAAATCTGATCTGAAATGCCTACTCTGACAATTTGATCTGATTTTTCTCACCAATACTCACTGAGCTGGTCGGATTCATTTGCATTAAGTTGAGACTGAGTGTGCTGCTGCTGAATGGAGCGCACAGCTCGCCGCGCCACATTCATCATGAGCCGTGTCGCCGTCAGCGCCCGCTCTACAGTGAAGGCAGCAACCTGAGGCACGTCCCCTCACCTCCCTGAGAATGTACTGCGCCTGAATCCTGGGAAGCAGCCAGCATTAACGCTAGAATGATAAGCTCTGACCCTGCATCCATTTTTTAGTCTTGCACCTTCTTAAGCTCTGAAGAAACGTGATTTTAGAAGCCCCGATCCGACAAAGTGAAGAAAAGAAGATGTTGAGACCTGAAAGGGACATTTCAGATTATTTGATGTGTGGTTGCCTGTTAGCACACCCCCAGTTTGGACAGGCACAGAGAGGCAATAGCATGGAAGCTAAACAAGAGTCAGGAACAAAAGGTATTTCAGTCACCTAAAAAAAAATAGAGGTTTAAGTGTATGCTAATTTTGAAATGTTGTCACCACATTAGGTTGCCGTCATACAGCCTTTTTAACGGGAAACCGCCATCATATAAGCCAAATATCGCTCAAGAGGCAAAATATGTTATTTTACCTCGCTGAACTCATCTCATCTACCACTAGTACGCCTGTGTTATTGTGTACTTTTGCGTCTTAGAAGAACATTTTGGATTCACTGAAATCACACAATAACACAAACAAACTAAGAAATCGAGGCAGCAGTGGACCAGCAACTCTCATATTCTTCAAAGTAAAATAACCAATTTCACCTATGGAGTTTGGTTGGTTTGGTGATACCTGATTTATATAATGGTAGTTTCCTTAAGCTGATATTGATATTTTTTTCTGGCGGATCTTTGTTAAGTGGCTAAATGTGTTTTTGTTGTTGACTCTGTCCACAGAAGTACGTTGCTTAGCTTCCATGCTGGTGTCCCTCTCTGCTTCTCCAAACTGGAGACGTACAGGTACCTGCTGCATGTAATACACCTACTATCACCTCAAACAATCACAACTATCCCTTTAATCACGGACATAATTAAAGAAGCATAAAAAAGTCTTGAATTTGGCAACTTTTCTGTTGCACTGGTGATGTCACTCTGCAAAAAAAGAGAGTCCGGCCTCCTTCATATGATTAACAGCGAGTTGAGATTAAAGTCATACTGAGCTGTGGGAAAAGAAATGAAGTCCACTTCATCATCTCACTGGAGCAACAACTGTAATGGTTCCATATGAGATGAAGACAAGCGTACTCTGGCATTTTGATTGATGAGGGAAATCTATAGCCTATAATCTGCTCAGGGACCAATGTTGGATCACACAATGCCACACAAACCCATGTTTAAATCACTGTCAGCCTATAGCCATTTCCATAGAAACAAATACACGTGTACAGTGTCTGCCGCCAACGAGCGAGAGATGGAATCTGTGTTATAATAAAACAGGAAAGTCCCTGCATGTATCATCATAACTGGCCATAAAACAGACTCACGAGAATCCAGTTGTTGTGTCAAAAGAGACAGAACAGTGGGTATTGTTCAGCTGAATTTCTATAAAAAGAAGAAGTTTCCTATAAAATGTGACAATAAAAAATCTACAAACAACGCAGCATTCATGTCAACATCTTGTGATTTATGTTTAAGTCGACTGCTGAGGCTTGGCAGGCTGTTTCTCCACTTAATTGATTTCTCTGCATGGAGCGTTCCCTCAATCACCAGTCCCCATTTAGTTTTTATGTTTGCCATAATGCCTTTATCTATCAGCTCTAAGTGGAATAAACTACTCTATACAGGCCTGATGTTAAGCACCCTTGGTTTATTTGACAAAAACCACCATGGTGAAGTGTTTTACAGTCTGGAGACATTTCTGCTGACTGTCCCTGAAGCTCAGACAGAGACGAGTAAGAAACGCCTTCAAGATTTCTGGCTCCTCGGCGGCAGAGAGATTTACAGCTTCTTAAACGCAGCGACACAGAGTTTTAAACTGTGGTCGACACAATGGAGCATACATTTAGCGAAATCTGTCAACACTTTCATTAAGCTGATGGTTTTAGGATTGTGCCACTGTTTCCCATTTCTGTTTTGTTCCCTTGTGAGATTCCGACTGTGATCATCTCAAAAATTGACAAAGCTGCATTGACATGTTGTGCTATTTTTGGTGCAGCTGAACACAAGAGTGATGTAGGGCTAGACTGCAGTACTGACGCACATATTTAACTGCGGTAGAGTTTCTCAGCCACACACACTGGGCTTCTTGGTATGTGGACAAATTGTTGTCACTTTGGCAGACAGATATGTGTAGATATATTTTTATCTTAAACATATATAGCAATGGTTTAGGAATCTGACGACATGACAATTCCATTCCCAAATTCCAAGTCCTTGGTTTGCAAGTTACAAGCAAGTCTCAAGTCTTTGAGTCGGGAAGTCTAGAGTCGAGTTCAAAGTCCTAAAATTTGAGTTTCTAGTCCTAAACAAGTCATAATGCACTTTTCACTAAATGTTATCCCATTCTAACAACACAGCCTCGACTTACTGTTCTTTGTGCAATTTCAAATGTCAAATGGAATTGGGATTTTTTTTTATCATTGGCCCACACAAACAAATTATCTTTGGTATCATTTTCTTTCACACAGGAGCTCAGCAGTGTAACATTACTTCTTAATGGTTGATTGGATTCTGTTGTCTTTCAAATAAAGTTGATCAGGGCAGTTAAATGCAGACATACTTTTCAATCTTTGGGCTTGGGGGACAGTATCGAGAGTTTTCAAATTAAAAGGCTAAAGTCCAAGTGAAAAAGTCCAAGTGGAGTTTTTTTTTGTCGAGTCTATTTAAAATAAATGTGTGACTGAAGCCTGAGTCTTGTGTCTCACTTATATTAACATGACAACTTGACAGCTCTATAAATGATAAAAGAATCTCATCTCAAGGTCCATTTAATAGCTGCTCTGGTGCTTTCAAAGTTGTTCACATTGTAGCCAACATGGAAAAGAAGTTCTTAAATAGCTCAGTAAAAATGGAAAATTCTGAATCGTTTATTTTCATGAAAATTTAGCAAACTGCTGCTGTAGATCATGTAATATAATCAAAATCTCTAGAACAGTTACTAAACGGACCTTTGAGGTAAGACTGTTTCGTCAAATGCTGTTTCCAAGGTAAAGAATGAACTCAAAGGACCAGCGTGTGGGATTTTGTGGCATTTAGTGGTGACCTTGGAGACTGCAAACACCCCGTGTCACCCTCCCCTTCCTAGCTTATAGCACAACTGTGGTGGTTGCTAAAAACTAGCACAAAACATGACAGCCCCTATCTTGAGCCAGTTTTTGGTTTGTCCGTTCTGTAGAAACATGGCTATGCAACCTGGCGGCGTCCATGGAAGCAGCCCCACACCCTCAGTAGATATAAAAAACTTCTACGTTAGTGAAAACACAACAATTCTTATTTCCAGGTGGTTATGGACTATTGAAAACAAAATTATATATTTAATTTCTGCTATCTTCTGAGAGAAACCAAACAACCATTGGTTTTTCTGAGTTATTGTAAATATTTCTTTGGTGTAATTATTGTGACTTTGACTTTGTAACATGGCAAAATTACTGTTTGGTCTAGTTTTGTACAAATTCCAAGGAAATTTTCTGTAAATCTTCAGATCATATACTTTTACTAAATGTGTGTATGTGTTAAAGCTACTAAGAAATATTCATATTTAGTTGATTTGGGAGGCCTCTGGGGACAGAAGCGGGAAAGTTTCCTCTGCCATAGCCCCAAATATAACATCAAAAATAAAATAAAAATAAATAACCCCCCCCCCCCCGCTTCTTCTTTGCTTGGGAAAATGTAAACACAGGCTCATTTCATCTGATTTCACAGAGGATCCGACCTGGTGGCAGCCATTAAAAATAACTACATAGAAAAAGCAGATCTTCTCACGGACGGTCTTGTTAACTTGTGTGGGTCACATAGACGCATCAGTAATAAATTGAGGCCGTTACATAACCGGTTAAAAACTCCTCGAGGTAGCTTTAATTACATTTTATTTGACTGTGATTCAATCTATCAATTTATTTATCTAAAAATGGCTTCAAACTTTTTGTCTCAGGAATTCAACCAGATGGAAACGCACTCCCTGCTACAGAGAGATAATGAGAGCGATATAATGAGGGAGAAAGAGCTTAGTGGGACCAGAGATAGAGAGAGGCAGAGAGAGAGTGGGTGGTGATTAACATGCTGCAGTCGGGATGCATTTCAGAGGGGCACTGGGAGGAAACGATGGGCCATTACAGCACAACTAAGGGTCTGTTAATCAGCCTATTAGGGTTTAATTGAGGGTAGTTAATTAGGAGTCGGTGGGCAGTCTCTGTTTGGGGGTCAGGGGCCGACATGAGAAGCAGCTGGCAGAGCAACTTGAGCCGATTGTTACTGATCCATTTACACAAGGTCTGTGATTGATTGGCAGGAAAATTAGCCTTAATTACACCTGTCTATTTCTGCCCCCCTTTAAACCTTTTAGGGGCCATAAATTAACCCACGAGCTCCGCCGAGACCGTGTCGGAGCAGAGCAAACACATTTACAGTAGGCCCAGACTGTACGTCTCCACAAAAATCATCAAGCGTCGGCCCGCCTTTGAGGACACAAGCTGTTTAAGCTGAGTGGAAAATACAATATTCTGTGTGTGGTGAGACACAGAGACAAAAGCAGCCTTCTGGTTCGAGCTCACCTCACACCATCTCTAGACTGAGACGACTCCATAACTTAATTTTTTTTTTTTTTACGTTCGTCCGCCGTTGGAAAACAAAGGTGTGCTTGTCCTCACTTCTTAAAACCAGCTCTGCATAGGGCAGCGGCTACCACCAGAAGCTGATTATGGACTCTTTAAAGTTAGATTTGATTTAATGTCCTGCTCCTGCCTCAGCTGGACCACGGGGCACAGGAATGTGGCTCGCTGCTAGGATTGGCCCGCTTTAGCCTGGGGTGGATTCATCCTGTCTATAGGGCCAGACAGGAGAAACAGAGCGGGGCCACATTGGGCTCGCCCATCTGGGGAATAAACACACTGCCTGCACAGGGGCCGAAATCCAATAAAGAGCCTGACAAAGGCCTGCTTCTTGCCTCAGAATGCCAAACAACATGTGATCCCCCTTAGGGAAATAGCTTCTATGTCTGTTCCGCATAGCCCTCGGGGTCAGAAATAACGCCTGAGGAACTGTTGGCACATGTCCTGCTCGGGATGCCATGTGCTGCAACAACTTATTAGTGACAGTGGCCAATCACGCAGTTCAGGTGTAATCTGACATTTTGTCTCCTGTAGGACTGATGACATGCTTACTACACCCTAGGACACGAACGCTGGTGTCAGATTCAATGAAAGCATAAGTCAAGTATTCAGTTTCAGTCAGAGCTCACACACACTGAAAGTGCCGGAGTACAATTACACTTGAGATCAGAGTTGTACAACATGCCATAAAGTACATAAAGAACTTTACTGCACACTTACTGAATTAACTATAATGAAACTAAGCTTTTTGTCATCGCAGCCCTTCCAGGGATCATAATAATATCTGGTATGTATTAAAGGAAAAAGTGACGCAGCTAATTTGCAGCAAAAGGCAGCAGCGTTTTGCTTCCAATTCCTTCAAAAAAACTGTTCAAATATCTCATTCCTTCTCGCCTTGGACGGTGGCCCGGACACCAATAAGGACTAAAGGCTCATTGACGTGCGTGCTCCTGACCCGCCCCCAACACAGCTCACTTCACATTTCTGTCAGTCACTGCTAAGTGCTATCTGGCTGGGTTTTAAGCTGTCTCTGGCCCTGTGACTTGATACTTAAGTAACTGTGGGGAGGTTGGAGGTGTTTAGTGGCTCACTGTGGGTAACCTCGCAACTCATATAACTAGTGACAAGTAAGAAAGTGCAGATGTGCTGCCTTTAAGACTGTCACACTTCTATATTTTAAATACAGACATGAAATTACTCTTGCATGAAAGACTGTTAGGGCCAGGCATAAGTGAAAAAAATATGGAGGATTTTTTTTTTTTTAATTTAGCATTTTTTGAGAATTAAGTCCATATGCAGAGAATGAAGATGAACTTTCAGTATTAGGCTCAGGCATAAGAAAAAAAAAATCAGAGGAGAAAGTGTTTTCTTTTTGCATTTTGAATGAAGCCAAAAATGTTGCACATAAAGCTGAAATGTCAAGAGTTAAGTTGAAATTATGAGAGTAAACTATAAATGTTAAAAGAGACTAAATGTGACAATAAAGTTGAGACATTGAGAGTTCAGTTGAAATGTTGAGAATAAATGTGACTTGTTAGTAAAGTTGAACTACTGAAAATAAAGTTGAAATGTCAAAAATTAAGTCATAATGTTAAGAATATCGCTGAAGTGTTGTGAATAAAGTTGAAAAGCTGAGAATAAGGTCAAAATATTCAGGAAGTCGAAATGTTGAGAATGAAGTCAAAATGCCAAGAATAAACTCTAAATGTTAAAAAAAAGGAACAATAAAAACGTAACAATAAAGCTGAGACGCTGAGAGTTCAGTCGAAATGTTGAGAATAACTGCAACTTCTTATGGATAAATTTGACATGTTGAGAACAAAGTTGAAATGTTAACAATAAAGCTGAACTATTGGAAATAGAGTTGAAGTGTCAAAAATTAGATCAAAATGTTAAGAATAGTCGAAATACCACTTTGACTTCAGTGAAATGGTGTTTTAACTTTTTAACATCACAACCCAGTTCTAAGAAAATGGAAAAAGCAAATCTTACTCCAGTGATTTATGTTTTTCTAAGCCTGGCATTAATACTGAAAGTTCATCATTATTCTCAACATTTCAACTTCATTTTCAACATGAAAAAAAAATACTCTTCAACACTCTTGTTTTTCAGTGTTAATGAGATAAACTTTTTTTTCTTCAAGTTTTTAACATGGACAGTGAAGTTAACTTCAGCCACAAGGCCAAAAGCCCATCAATTCTTTAATAATTAGTATAAGCTGTAGCAATATGGTCATGGGAACAGGTTGTCAAACACAATAAAGCTGATCTAGGTGTAGTGAGTTACAAAGTCTCATGACGGGTATTTAGAGCAGCCTACTTTGCATTTCAGACACGCTTTGATTGTGACCCCTGGCATCTCACCACCACGTTTCTCCTGCTCTTCTTCTTCTTGGAGCTAATCACGCTAAAATACATTATGCATCTCAAACAGGGTAAATGAACAAGGGTAACCGCCAGCTTATCCAACTTTCATCATCTGTTACAAAACTGTGCCAGCACAAACATGCCTGCTATTTTTGGGTTTAAAGACACCTCGTTGTGCCGAGCGGTCGACACCGAACTGAAAGGTTGTTCTGTTGAATTTCAGCCTTGCCATCTCCACTTTTTCGATTCAAATGACATCCAGTGTATATATTTATACAAACATTGTCTTAGATGGGAGACATTCCTGCACCCCCCCCCCCCCCCCCCCCCCACCCCACAAACACACACACACAGCCTCGTCCTCCATATTAGAACTGGCTTCTCCCAATGTCAGTTTATTTTAAAGTAGTTGTTGCTGTTCACCCTCTGCGACCTAAGAATGTTTGCTGAGGATTTACAAGGCGACATTTACAACAGCAGCCCAGGCGTCTCCATTCTCTTCCTATTTTCACACTCGCAAGCCCACACAGAAAACATCCCCTCCACTCTGGGGAGCTCAGCCACGGCCATTCCGGGATTGTGACATTGGCTTAGTCGTGTTGCACAAGCAAAAGAGGCTTGAAGAAAGTGGAAGGTCACTTTTGTAGGAAATTTACACAGCAGCTAACTCTTGCTAGAGTTGCTCAATGTGAAGTGACAGTGAAGAATAAAAAACAGGGTAAACATGTAAGCATTTTCTAAATAAGACCTAAGTACACAATCAATCAGCTAAGAGTAAGCCAGGATTGCAGAGCAGAGCCCTCCACACCAGACCAATCCCACTGCAACACTGAATCAAAACTTATTCATCAAATCCCAGCGGCAAACACAGGCAGATCCTTACCAGAGTGCTAAGATTTTTCAGCTTGCGGAGGGGCTAGCGAAAGCAAACACAGCTCGAGGTTTTTATGAGAAAAATGTCTGGCTGAACAAGGAGGCATTCATGTGCTGATTCATACCAGCCTGTAGCTCAGTTAGAGGACAGCCATCTGCCATCACACTCCCCCGCTAAGAGCCTGTTATAGAAGGACGAGCCGTGGATCATCATGTACATGTTACATCCATATAGACTTACTGGAACTAACACCTTAGCACGGGCAGAGAAAACAGCTCGGCGGCCGCGGTTCTCTGCCTCCTCAGGTGAACGCGCTTTTCACTGCTCGATGTAATGTGATTGTCCTTTTACAGAGCGGCTCATCTCCATAGCAGCGTTATGCTATGCCTTGTGGATGGCTGTCAAAAAGATCACCTCTGTGTGCTTGTAAGGCAGATTTTCATACGTTGGAGAGAAAGGCAAACATTTTCCTTTCCAGTGTAGTGGAAAACGAGGTTAGTGATGCAACAAATCTCACATAACTGACGAAACTTGTCAATATTTTTTACATTAAAAGTAGATCAAATGACTACGTGCAAACAGGATTTCTGCAGGTCTCAACAAGTTAAATTTAAGACTTTTTAAAACATATTAAGACCACTATGAATGCAATTCAAGACCTACTTTCACATTCACACTGGGAAAAAAGTGTGATGGTGTCCAGAGGTCACTGGAACCGCACTTTGGTGACACTACCAATGAGAATAAGTTTGCTTTAAGGCAGATTTATGTTCTCTGACTTCCAAAACCTCTTTACCCAGAGTTCCTAATTTCTGTGTTTTCTTGCACAAGGTGCAGCAGGTTTCCAAACCCTGGTCGCTTATGTGGCAAACTCCTGAGAATTAGCTTCACCATTACCATTTCAGCCTCTTTTAGCTCGTCGTTCTGTTTTACTGGCCCACAACTCCCCTCTAATCAACTTTTCGTTTACTTACGTTTCCCATTGGAGTTTAGATAAACCCACTACACACTATCTGCCCAGCAACAACCAACAGACAAAGTCAGAAAGTGACTTACAGAACAAACCAAGGTTGGCGTGTCATATTCTATAGGTCACTGTGCATTGTGCCACGCCCAGTGTTGTTGAGGCATCCTTGAGTTCAATGGTTCAACTAAAAAGGTTCCAGGAATCTTCAATGGAACCGGTTCAAGAACCTGAGCTAATCTGGTGGAAAAGAGGTAACAGTGGCATATTTAGCAAGATCAACAACCAAAGGCGAGCTCAAAGGAGCTTCAAATGAATGCTAATGTTGCTCCATGTCTGCTGAATGTGTAAACAAGCAACTGTAACTGAGTATTTTGTCTCCAGTTTGTTCCACTACCAATAAATGTTGAAAAAAAAAAATCAGTCAATGCAGCTTTAAAACAAAGTAAAGTGAAAGAATGGCTGACAAGCAGGTGGTTGACAGAATGTTAAGAAATGTTGGCGCTTGCACCTTCAAGGTAAATCTGAAAAGTTTAAACTGACAGACACGTTTCAGCTTCAACTAAGGCTGTGAAGGTATGGATTTTTTCCTTACAGCAGTGAAAAGGCAACATATTCTCGTGGGCTGGCAGTCTGCCGCCTACAGTTCCGGCTCTGGTGAGATTATATCCTTCTCGGAAGCTTTGTAATCCAGACTTGAACTGCAGTGTCTTTGCAGAGACTTTGCAAAATAAATCGATAATAAATCCAACAATAAATGTGAATGTTTATTCCATTTTCCATGTGAACTTGATTATTTGCTTGGCAGAATGTTGTCAACAGAAAATTCACAGTGGTTTTGTTAATAATTTTATCATCTAAGTCTGTTGTCAAGCAAAAATCCCAAACATTTGCTGTTTGAGCCTCTCAGGATTTGCTGTGTTTCTTTTTTAATATTGGAAATTGAATATCTTCGGGTTTTGGGCTGTTAGTCTCACAAAAGCTCATTTGAAAAGTAAAAATATGTCTTCAAAAGCAATTTGAAAACATCACCTTGAGTTCAAAAAAACTTTTGAGCCGCCTGTAAGATTAATAGATGAATTTTACAAATAATCAGATTTATTGAGTAAAGTTGGCTGTAAACCTAATCACAGTAAAAAAGCTTTATATCATTCTAAAAGCACCTACAGTGTCATTAAAACAGCAGTTCTGGAGATATTGGCTGTAAATTGTCTGCCTTTCTTCAAATATAATGGAACAAAGTATCACTTGGCCTGTGGTGCTCAAAGCACCAAAAAGAAAATCATAACCCGGTTTCTCCAGATAATCCGCACTTGTTGTGAGTAGTTTCTACTTTCAGAACTACTTACTTTCTGCAGTAGAATCTACCAGAACTACTTTAGAATCTGCCAGAACCACCTTCTTTCTAAATCAAAAGAAAATAGTTCCCACATGAAACGGCTCACAACAAGGTCTATGGATTATCTTGAGCAACCTGGTCGTGATTTTTGGAAAGAGACACTGGTTTCAGATTTTTCACATGTCTGTCTATTTTTTGGGTGCTTTCAGCACCACAAGCTGAGCACCATTTAGTCCCATTATATTGGAGAGAAAGCAGATATCTCTACGGCTGATATATCCAAAATTCTGCAACTCACACAGAAGAAAATCTGGATGGATAAATAGCACTACAGCCCCGAGGAAAAATATGTATTTTTGATTTGGGAGCGAAATGTCCATTTAAATGTATCTAGTGTACTTTCCAAAATAGCTTCCCTGCAAGGATCATCAGTAGATATGTGTAGAAGCCACTGATGTCAGACAGTGTTTGCTTCCTGAGAGGTGTGATGAGAAACCAGATTCGAAGGCTTCTGCCTTTTCTAACGCGCTGCACATCCCACACAGGATGCTAAATAGGACAGAGTTACGAGCTGTTGTTTTTCAACCCACAAGTTCAAAACACGAACATGAAACTGCCTTTGGGCGCTCTGGTATTAAATTCCTTTGATTCACCACTGTAGACTGCAGAGTTCACAGACGCAATCACCCGAGGTCAAAGATGCAACCCACACAATTGCAAACACGCCGCTGTGACGTTGCGTTTCTTATTGTGGTCTGAAAAATCATGACATAGAACTTTTTTGCTTAAACCAGCTAACAAAGAGGGAGCCTCGGAAACATGAACCACCTCCACTATCAGGTTTCCCAACCGATGAAAAGCGATAATGTGGAACAGCAACTCTGAACTGCCTGTACACTTCTTTTTCTCAATGGCTGAATGATTTATTTTGTTGCGTTTTGTCGAGTAATCCTTCACCTCTTGAAAAGAAAAGGGTCACTTAATAGGGTGCTTCGCTACCTCCTTAGGCTCTTGGCGTCCTCTCTGCTCATATGTTCTCCTCGCTGGAGAGATTCCATGACTTCATCCACAATAGCTCGTAAACAAGACAAACACAAGTGCAGCATTATCCTAAAGCAAAATCTGTACCCTCTCCGATAAAGGGTGAACGGCTATCTCAACACGAAATCCTACACAAGATATCTTCTCAAGTAACCAAATACAGCAACATCTGGCCCATTAACATGATTCCCCAGCTTTCACACACACACACACACGCACACACACAGGAAAGCACATGCACAAAAGCTCATAAAAACAGACACTGCAGATGCAGGCAAAAGCGCACGCTTTGGCTCGGCTCGTAGATGTTCACGTGACACATGAGCTAATCTCTCTTCGCTCATCATCTGAGAGAATCACTGGTTCAACCTGCTCTTTGTTAGTGGATCTAGAGACAAATCTCAAGTTTCTGAGAGCTTTCTGACACTTGATTGTGTTGAAAAACGATGACTGGTTGCTCTTGGAAAATGGGGAAAAACAAGGTAATCAGGAAGGCAATCCAGGCCCGCCAAAAAAATAAATGGTAATGACGTAGAAAAGAAAAATTGAAAAAGCTTTTATTATAGTGTCTAAATCATTGCCAACTCTAATTCTAAAAGATCTGGGACATTGCATAAATCATAAATAAAAACAGAATGCAATGATGTAGAAATCATTTTAGACTTGCAAAGACATGTAAGAAGAAGAAATATAATGTTCAATTGGATAAACTATTGTTTTTTGTAAATAACCCTCATTCTGGGTTTGATCTCTGAAACAGATTTCAAAACAGTTAGGACAGGGGCAACAAGAGAGGCTGCTTCCAGCACTAACTTCAAAAGTCAGCATCTGTGATGTACGGGGGTGTGGTAGCGCCCATTGCATAGAGGCGCCATTTAGGGTTGGGCAACTGGACAAATCTATCGCCCTATCGACGATGGGCTGGATCGCCTGCTGGATTTTTGTCACTTTATTTTGCTAATGTAATGGTCTGCAGAGTGACAGCTGCTACTCCGTGTTGCACCCTCATCCAGCGGTGGGCGCACACACCCATTGGGCTGATAAATTCAGAATGAGTGTATATTTACAAAAAATTAGAAAATTAATTAGTTTGAACTATAAGTTTATTGTTTTCAACTGAATATAGGTCTAACCACTTTTGCAAATCATTGCATTCTGTTTTACACAACAGCCAAACTTTTTTGGAACTGGGTTGTAAAAGGTCAACATGTTTCAACCACTACAGGTCTTCATTAGGGCTTTTTTTTTCTTCCTTTTCTCCTCGTCATTACCATTTACTGCCTGGTTTGCCTCCATGGTCACTCAATTGCATTACTTAAAGAGATTATGAGTGAAGACTAACATGTCACATCATAGCTGCGGTGTTGCCGTACTTGCAACCACATTATTTAGAACAAAAACGTGAGGCTTGTGCCAGACAACTTGAGGCCTTTTTGTCCTGACTGCATGAATGGCAGGATAGAGTGATCAACACAGTCCAGATGTGGGAGTCTTCTTTTCTTGTAAACACTTTCCACAAACATCTCTGTGAGCAATGCGCTGGTCAGAATGCTCTGGGGCAATTTCACTGAGGTTTGACAATAAAGCCTGCGACAAACCATATTTGTCATCTTGCGGCACGCGGTAATACACACTCGTAATCCACACAAACCTCCCCCTTCAATGCAGCCATTGTGTGAAGATTCTGGTTGACAACTGCTCTGTAAAAGCAACCTTTGTGTTGTTGAGTTTTTCAACGCATCCCTCGAGTTGACCTCGGGGTGAGCTGGCCTTTCCACACGAGATTCTGTTTAAAGGCGAGAGGAGGATGCTACATGGCAGTTCTGTCATAAGGGATTTGTCAGTTAAAGGAAGCGAACACTGGGCTCTTTCTCACTCCGCAATAAACCAAAGACAGACAGCCTCGCCTCAGGTTTATCTCCGTCTATCTGCAGTGATGCCCCACTTAACAAAGTCTTCGCCTGAGTGTTGATTGGTACAAGTATATGTTGAAACTTTAGCTGTCTGCAGGATTTACTTCCTTGAGCTGAAATAAAAGCCCAAAATGTAAATGCTCATTCGGTGTGTCACATTTACCGCTTTCAGTCACAGTTTAATTTTCAGAAGTCGCAGGAACATAAATATTGAGTGATGGTTTCGTGCTTCCTCGCTGTCGTCATCTTTATGGGGCAGACAGCAGCTGTCACATAATCCAACTTCACCATTTACACTACATCAACTTCTGTTTTTTTTCCCTTCTGCGTATGAAACACTACAGTCAGCGTAGGACACGTACCTCTATTATTCTGTCATGGATCTGAAGGCCTCCCTCCTTGTCCGCTGGACCTTTCTCCACGATCTTGGATACAAAGATCCCTTCGTTCGAAGTGCTGTCATTGTCATCCTGTGGAATAAACTGCAGTTATTGTCTGGAGAATACCAAAGACACAGTGTTCAGATTGTTGAGGAGAACAGTACTGTACAAATCTGTGACAAATAATAAATAAATTTAGTGCTGACATATAAACAAAAGAGGTGTCAGGAACAAACTACTTAAAAGCCCTGGTAACACCATGCAGACATTCACATGGTTTGCCAACATCAATCAAATAAGTTTAGGATTCAGTTCACCCATATAACAAAAAACACATTTTATCACCAGGGCGGTAAAAAAAAAAAAACACTCAGACAGTCTCAGTTTTTCATGCCAGGGTTTTTCAGATATCCCCCTCTGAAACTTCTGCTGCCACCTCAATAAAATGGAATGTATTTAGTTTGGGCTGCCCAAAACACTGACATATTGTGAGAGAATGGAACTGAAAAGCAGCATGCCTTTGCAGGGTTCATTTGCCAGTTACCGCGGGTGGGACCAAGTCATTCTTTTACAAGTCACAAGTAAGTCTTTGCATTCCAGTCCTAAATCAAGACTGCCAAGAGCCAAGTCACATCCCAAACAAGTCACACTGTGACAATGAGTTTCCAACCTCATTGATTTACAAAGTTATTTAGCTATTAAGCTAACGTTACCTAAGCACTAGCTCACTAACTATGATAATATTAGCCTCAAATTGATGCAACTTCACACTTGACACCCAAGGAGTATCATTGGGGCATACAGCATGCTTACACCACAATCTAATGATGCTGGTGATTGGCTGTCTCCTGTTCCAAGTCGTAGAGGCATACAGGAAAAAACATTATGTCATGCCCAGGAACAGGCATCGTTGTTTTAATTTTACCACCAGGTCTCTGAACAGCTTCTTCCTATAAAATGAGTAATTGTAACGTAATGCGTAATGTAATTTTCTTTACATTAGAATGGATTTGGTGTTGTGAAAAGTATCGCTCAGGAACCAGTATCAAAGTCAAGGTATTGGCACCAGTGCCAGTATCAAATTTTTTTCTAATAAAAGTCTGTAATTTTCAACCCACACATATAGCAATTCATTTTTGCTGACCACCTTGTAGTTTTTGTACGCAAAAAAATTACCTCTGGCATCATTATTTCCCACTGGTATTCAGTATCACAGTGTTAGTTCCTCATGGTTCTCTCCTGCAACTTGATTGGATGATGTCTGATCAGTTCAAAACAAAGTGGACCTGGGGCATTAACATCAACATCAACGATTCAGGATATGAAGGGAAATTAACAGATTTGTGTCACACAAATAATAAATCTTTGGACTTGGGGGAAGGAAAATAAGTCTCGGCGAAGTCCTATATCATTGTTGTGATGTCGAGTTACAAGTCTTTTTTGATCTTGTCAAGCCTTGTCTGAAGTCATGAAATTTGTGACTTCTGACTTGAGTCCAAGTCATGTGACAAGTCCACACCTCTGCCAGTAACTTCAATTATTCACAGATTTCACTTGACAATGGTTTTTAAACTAAAGCTGCATTTTCAGAGGTGGATATCTGTAAATCTGGACACATGAAACCAAAAATATCTGAAAGGTAGATACCTGTTGAGTTACAGGAAACGTGTGAAATATGTCTGTTTGTAATTTGGGCAAACAGACCCTTTAACCCTGGCCTTGAGTTTGGATTTAACAGGCAGCTTTAACTTGAGAAGCCTCCCTAGCCTGGAGGGGTGAACCTGTCCTGGAAAAAGGGCATGTTGACACGCTGGATGGACATGAGGTTGCCTACAACTAACTGTGGCCATGACCCCAGAGTCAGGGCTGGCTTTAAAAAAAATAAAATAAAACGTGCCGCTAACATCTCTCTTAGCACTCTCTTTAAAGCCACATGAAGCGTGTTCTACAGGCCTGCTGAGCTCTGCAACACCACTACAATTTAATGGGCTACTTAAAGAAACCTCAGTAGTCACAGTGCACAGTCTAATTAATAATTTCTGGTCTGCTTCCATCCTCTTTGGGCCATCATGTGCAGTGTTAACACGGCTACTCTTTGCTACACATTTTTCGACAAGCTTGCTGCTTTGCCTTACAGCTTCACCCCGCCTCCCAACTACCCCTATCTTTTGAGAGTTGTAGACAAACTCTTCTCGAGACCACAAAACCTGGCAGCTGATTGCTCTTCCCGAGCCCTGCCAGAATAACAGCCACATGAAACACGTGTGTCAAAAGCTACGGGGATATTAGCTATTTCCATTTTAATGAATAGCTTCTTACACAGACTGCTGATTTGAGGCTAGCAGTGAAAGCAAAAGCCAAGTATTATCTCTGCTCTCTTATGGTTGAGTTTGATACATGGTTCTGTCACGAGAACGAGAAAGGTTGCAAATCTACGAGACCATGGGCTCGGGGTAAAAAACACAGCTTTTTATGTGTGGATCTTTTTATAGTTTCCCGCTATAAAAAGTTTTACTGTGATAAAGTGCTGTATGTCGCTACAGGAGAGTGCGTCACTGTGGCTGTGGAAAAACAAGCCCTGCAACAGTCGAGTGCAGTCCCGGTGAAACAGATACACCACAGAAAAGGAATTTCAGGAGATTATAAAAAGCTTTCTTTCTACAAAATAAGTTACATTTTTTGTCTAAAAAGAAAAATAATCTTGTCAAGCAAATTTTGTATTAGAAAAGTAATCTTATTTTAAGAAAATATATCTAACTCTATTTTAATAAGATATTACAGCTAATATTCAGCTATATTTAACCAATAAAAAGCTCAAACAGTGGTGAGTAAGATCATTTCCACATCTTCTCAATTTAAAAATCTTACAATTTATATTTTAATCATCCTCAATGAGTGTGAGTGCATCAGTCCTGCTGCTTCACATCTCACATGATTAAGAGAACTGTGCTCTGGTCTACACACACACACACACACACACACACACACACACACACACACACACACACACACACACACACAGCAAAATACAAATGACCATGCTGAACAAAAACTGCACGGCTCATTAACACATTATAGTTTAACATGACCCGTTTGAAAAATGCATGACAGACGGCAGAACTCATCGTAGTTATTAAACACAAACTAATGAGTCACAGTGCAGCGACGTGTTTGGTTGTGATACAGTCACGTCCTGCAAGCATCATCATAATCAGATAAGGAAATATGAAAAACTACTGTACCCAGCAACTACACCGCACCAAGTTTCAGTCCAAGTCAGAGTTTAGCATCATCATATTCATGTTCTTTGTCTCACGTTATTGTACAGTGTGCTGCTTCTTGTGTCTTGGACTGTCCTGGGCGGGTCAACACACCTGGTTTTGGTGACCATACACATGCACGTTTTTGAATGTGTTTGTATATAAACTATTTCTACGGTGTAGACCTTGTGGGGTGATCATTATGTTTGTTTTAATCACACGTGCAGATTTAATGTGATGTTTTTAATGTATTATAGTATATCAGTCTTTTTTTTGGTTCGTTTCCTGTTACTTGCCTTGGGACTATGGATGTAAATTAGCATTCTTGCTAACGTGAACATATTTGCATCTTGTATTCTACACTGATGTTTATTAACGTGCTCTGACCCTTTTAAATAAATACATAAATCTAAACCTGAATGATCGACTCAGTGTTGTCAGTTCTTCCTTAACTAAAGAAGGTAAAAAAAAGAATGCTTCTGGTTTTAATTTAAGACAAAGTCTTAACATTAATTTTAATGAAATTGTGCCTGATTGTAAGCTTTTTTGCTAATTATTAATCTCAGTTTATGGTATATTTTCTTAACAAGAAAACAAAATATTCTGTTAAATAAATAAATGTGTATTATTATAAACTGTAAATCTTAAATTAAGCTAAAGTCAGCTCAATGAAGAGACCAAATTTCTCATTTTAGGTAAGTATTTCTTAAATAAATGAAGAATTCTATCCAAGCAAAATTGGCTTACCCCTTTGGCAGACTTTTTTGCTTAAAACAAGGCAAGTGATTATATTTAAGAATATTCAGCTTCTTTTCAGTCGGGCTGTCTTTGCAGTGTGCAGGTTACACAATTTCAATCGGAACTCCATGTATGAAAGATAGAGTTGTAACCAGTGTTGAGATATTTTCAACCCTTCACTCAGCGAGAGCGTGTGGCATCATTAATGACTTTCACATCGCAGCCTCCAGGCAGAAAACATGGTGGCTGTGAAAGGTTCAGGCCGGGATAAAAAGACCCTTTCCTCTCCTCTGTGTTTACCTCACCACCAAAATCCCCTCAATTAGAGACAAAACAACTGCGGTCAAAGCCATAATCCCAGATTTAACTCTCATAAAAGTAATTATAGTTTTTTTAATCTGTGATGCCAAATCCGCTAAACCAGACCAATATATAAACACAATAAAACTTGATAGATGCGGTCCATCTATCCGCAGACTAGAAAACACATGCATGACTGTCTAAGCTGTGTCAGTCAGTGCAGAGAAAGCCTGTGGTGCTTCGAGTATGTGCTATTCATTCCTGGGTTGCCATACGACTCTTGGCTGATCACCGGGAGGGGGGGGGGGGGGGATGAAACCTCCGAGAGACGCTCGGCTTTCAACCTACCGCGCATGGCCTTCCTCCTATGATGTTAAAACCCAGAGATCCGCCCTCACGAAGAAGGACAACCGTCACGCTTTTAGTCTCGCCTTCCTACAGACAGACAGAGGAGAGACACGTGAACAGAAGAGATGGCATGAGGTTATTCATAATAATCCATTACTGACTCCAGGTGAGCGACAGAATGATTAAACTGGGTACTTAAAGAGGAAGAACAGAGCTGAAAAAAAAAATACCAACAAATTATCTGGCTTATTAGCAGCTAACAGAGGGGCTCAAACACATAAAATCACAAATATAACAAGGTGTAGGGGTAAAATAAAGTTAATGATACCTCCTCTGCACATTAAGGAGTGATGCTAAAGTGTAACACTGAACAGTCTGGCTTAATGGCACCTCTGATTTCCCATCTTCCCTACAAGGGGTGAACATTTAATTGACTTTATATCAAAATCCCAGTTTGAAACAGCAAACTTTGAGTCTTAAAATCCAAATTATAGGGATGCACGAGAAATACTGGGGCTGATAAATTATAGGCCAATAATATGAAATTTATATTAGCATTTATTATTCCGATAATTAACTGCAAGTTATACAAATTTCTTTTTAAAATACAAAAACATGAAATCTTATCAGCCATGAGAAGAGAATTAAATAAATGTAATTATTTAAATTAAATTAAATAATTTAACATATACTTATACGAACCAACTATAGAGAGGTACACTGAGAACAGAACAAAAATAAAATAAATATGTAATTAACACTAGTCCTGTTCAGTATTATTGCTCAACAGCTTATTATTATTGTAATATTGTGAGTTAATTAAGGGCAGATTATCTTTATCACCCCATGCACCATTTTCTGTATCAAATGTTTTGTTTGCTCTAGTGGGAAATTAAAGTTTTACACACAGCTGTTGATTTCACCAGCTAATGACAACTGTTGCTAGCATATTCTACTCAGAGCTGTAGCTAACTGAAGCCAAGGCACTAAAGACACCAAGTTGTTATTGACTGTTCTCTGAGCTATTTACATTTGGCCAAGATAGTATCATCTAAAGATAACAAAGCTCATCACATAAAAAGACAAAGAAAGTGATGAGTCTTTCTTTTTTCCTAAATAAACATCATAGGCAAGGCAGGTTACATGTTAGCTAACAGATGTTAGCTCAGTACTTGTTGAGTCTAAATGAAACACAGCATTGTTAATAATCTCATTTTTAAACTTTTAAAGCGCACCATACATATGTTAAAATTATCACACAAAAAATTCTGACTCTTGACCTCCAGGACTCTGCAAGTCTGTGAAGCTAACGTTAGCTTAAGCAGCTACAGTGCTGGGCTGTCAACAGTATCATTATGGCTTGTTAGTCAAACATGGTGGGCTCGGCTTACCATGAGTTTGTAATTACTACTGTACGGTTGTTATTAATAAAAACAGAACACCACTGCTTAAGGTCATAATTATATCTGAATGTTAGTGAGTTATGTCATGTGTATACTGCTAAAGTAATATCTTCATCTGTGTAGGCTAAACTGTTCAGTTATTCTATAAAAAACTTCAAATTGTACTTTTCTCCAATAGACGTTTTTCATGGCAGCCATATTGATATGAAATAGAACGGTAGACCAATGACACTAGTTAAGGGCCTGTTCCATTTAGTGTAGCAGAACCTTTCAAGTGAGCCAAAATGCATAATAGCAACACTGTGACTCTCTTTAACCTTATTGGAATGTAACCTTAATTAGTATCATTGGTAACACCTGTGCTTACTATTTCATTTTAAAATGGCTGCTGTGAAAAAGGGTTTTCTATTTCTGTTCTATTATTTTTCATCATTTCGCTTAGTACAAATCCTTTTGTTTGAAACTGTAATTAAATAGGCCTAGAGTTTAATTTAACTTCAAAAAATGTAACTGAATATCCTTCCTCAAATTGTTCAGGCCTAACCTTCAACATTCTCAGAGGTTTAGCAAGTCCAAAGACCAGAGGTGACCATGGTTCAAAGAGCCAGCAGCCCTCCCCTCCCACAAACTGTTGTCCTGTGTAAACTAATACACCAGAGGACCTCTTACTCAGTGGCAACATGACATGAAAACCTCCGAGAAACTCGCAGAGTCAGCTCTTAATCTGTTTTTTTAAGCGGGTCTTAGCGGGGAGTTATGAGGTAGCATAATTTCAGCTGCCACTCCAGTATGCCGTGACACAGAGGGAGACTAAATATAAAGCAGATATTATTGGCATGTACAGTGTCCTGACTGCCATATAGGCTAAAAAGACCATCATGTGCATGTCAGGCCATTCAGGAATGTGTGCTCCTGCACCATGTCACAGCAGCATTAGCAACACATGCTTCCGAATTATAGTCACTACAGCCGTTACTGTCAACAAGGAGACAGTTGGCCATTAAGAGAAAACTGAGCTGAATTGAGAGAGACAAATTTGACAAATTAAAGGGACAGTTCACCCCCAAATCGAAAATACATATTTTTTCTTCTTACCTGTAGTGCTATTTAACCATCTATATAATGTTGGTATGAGTTGCATAGTTTAGGAACCTGTATAACCATTATACTGGAGAGAAGGCAGATATCTCTATACTACAGGCCAGAGGAAATGAAATGTAAGTATTTTTGAATTTTGGGGTGAACTGTCCCTTTAAAGTAAAAAAAAAAAAAGTAACTGTTCCATCTACTATAGCGACTCTGCCACAAACCTCAAAACAAATTGGATGCATTTTAAAGGTGTTTTTACATTTTGTCTGCAAGAGCCATTAAAGTGAACTCGCAGTAATTAAGGAGCACTTTTTCCACATCTGCGACCACTCTAGCAAAGCTCTAATCCCAAAGAAATTAAGTGAATCTCTTCAGGAGGTTGAGTATTTACTAAAACATTAGGTATGCCTGGGTGATAAAAAAAAATACCTTACCACTAAAAATGCAAAACATGATCACACTGACTGACATCATTTGGTGGAGGTGGGGGGGGGGGGGCATGGAAGCTATGTCAAGTAAACAAACGTTTAGCATTAACTTTAATGGAAAAAGAAGAACAGCTCAGGAGGAAAGAGAGCAAACTGGCAGTGAAACTTTAGTCTGCTGCTCGCTTTTGACTTGGCACACTCACGGTGAGCCTTCACCTCAGCACCAGTCACACTTTCCGAGCCTGTCCTCAATCAAACAGCTTCCCCTCCGTCTGCCTCGTGCATCTAATTATACTGTACGGTTTATAATGCAGAATGAAGGAACAAACTGATTCACAGGCTTTTGGCTCGTGATCAAGAAGAAGAAACTCAGTGACCTGGTCGTACAGGCTAGTATCACAGCAGCTCGTGAAAAAGTCATAGGTCCATGTGCATAGATCAAATTGTCAATATTTTTCTTGACAGTCAGCACAACTTTCAAAGTAATATGGACAAACATGGTATGAAGAGCGAGAGAGACTGCACAGGGAAAGGTTGGGGTGGATGGGTGGTTCAGATACAGGACTTTCAAACAGGAGACGGGGGTGTGGTTCCAGCGTGAGACGAGGGCTATGGTCGAAAAGTCAAAAAATGACAATGTCCAATTTTGTTCAACATTAAAGGAAAACCATCCATCATGAGGTCATGGAAAGGAGAATTCATAAGGACTTAGGTAACGGGGAATCCTGTGTGGTTTGTATCAGGACGTATTCACCTACTTGTTCTTTGTCCTCACAGCTAATAAAAGGACCAGGAGTCGCTGAATAAAACACTTGGGGTAAGCTAACGTTACAAGGGACAGCGAATCTTCATAAACTGCAACTTTCTTGACTGGTAAAAATTATCTTTTAAGGTGATAAACATCATATCTGTAATTCGTGGCACAGTTCTAATGGGATCAAACGATGGTGGATAAAAGACTTGACTGAAAGTTGCACAGAGCATCACAATATATAAATACATAAATGTAACAGGTAAAATGACTAAAATGAATTTTGAGAGTGTGCTAGGCATTTCAGAGTGTAGAACATGTTGATTGGTAGATTTCAGAACATCTAGAAAGGGGGTTTTCAAGGTCTGACACCGTGGTCCCCCCCTCAGATAAAGACTCCCCCCTTTTCATTTACTTGCTTGGTTTAGCTCAATTTCCTGGACGTCTATGAGATCAATCATTGCTTTTTCACATAACTTCAGACTCAAGCAAGTACAAAGTAGCAAAAAAAACTTGTCCAAAGGCATTAATTCATTTCTGACTCTACGGGATGCGGTATCTCTGATTTATCTCTTTAACCAAATCACACACATTTAGGCTATTCTATGCGAGTTCCCTTTGATAATTAATGTAATATTATTTCACTTCCATTCACTAAGCCTCCCCTGAAACTCTTTTTGAGACCCCCTGGGGAGGCCTGCCTCCCACTTTAAAAACCTCTGAATTAGAAGATTATTATGGTATGTATACACAGGAAGCAGCAGGCTAATCAATCCCATTTTTTGAGGGTTACTTTAAACTAACATACACATTTTCAGCAACTTCTGGATAACTTTAATTAATGGGATCTCTGCCATATTCAATTGACACCCATGTGTTCGAGATAACTAATGGGCTACATTACTCTGTTAAATTATCTCATAGATTCATGCTTTAAAATTAGACCACAATTAGTCTTATCAGATTGAGCCCATGATTACTCAAATCCAATTCAATGGAGGCTCAATCTGTTTGCCGTCTTGTGATTTTGATAGACGCTCTTTATCGCATCAAGTAGCACAAACACTATCATCCGGAACAGCTAAAGAGGAGCTCGGTTCAAAACAGAGATCTTAAAGCTGAATGGAAAATGTGACAACCATTCTAACAGCCCTGAAGTGAACCAGAGCGAGATCCGAGCTTTTTGTTTTTGCTTTGTTTTATTGGTCTTGCTGACTCACTGAAGAAGTTTAAATAGTGTTAGGACTATTATTGGAAACTCCAGTCAGTTATTCCACATAGCCAGGTCGCCCTGATCTCCCTCACAGTCGCTGCCTGGATATTAAAAGAAGACATTAAAATCCTCCATCTGGCTCAGGACGCCTAAGCCGAGGCGTGACGGAGACTAAAACTAAAGTAGGTTACTCATCATGATGGGCCTATATTCCCTCTTTGACAGTGACTCGAGGAACAAATATGTAACAACAAATCTGCATGACACCCTTCTTGCAACGGAAATTTTCAGTTGTGAAACACAGTTAGTATCGGATGCACTCGATTTAGCTGTTCCAGGACCGTGGTCATGTGAATGCTGGCTTACTTGCGTGTCTTCAAAGCGAGAGCCATCATGAATGTCATTACTTGGGCTTGTCCATGTCCAAAACATCCCCTATTAAGAAAGGGACGGTCCACCTCCTAAATCAGAAATACACATTTTGCTCTTACCCGTAGTGCTATTCATCCATCTAGATTGTTTTGGTGAGAGTTGCGGAGTTTTGGAGATATCAGCCGTGCAGTTGTCAGCCTTCTCACAAATATAAAGGAAAGGGTTGGTATTGGTTCCCATACTGAACCAATACAGTACCAATGGTACCTTTTTGGGTATGTTACTCACTCTATAACAACAAAAATGTCAATTCTATTTGGAAAAAATAAGAACAAATTTCTCAATTTTGACATTGTTATTTATTTTGAATATTTTGTTATTTATTTTGAGTATTTTACAGACTGCAAGAAATAAAATCCCTCTCCCATCGTCTCTGCAACCTGAAGCCTGTCAGTCTGTCACCAGGGCAACGCTGTTGTTTGTGTCTCAGAGGAAGGACATGCAATATTCTTTCTGCTACATTGTTGTCGGCGTTACCACCACTGTGCTTCCACATAACATTTCCGTGTTGATGGTTTGCAATTCACAAATATTTGTGTCATATTAAGGTTCCAAACAGAGTAATAAATCTCACATGCTATTTTAGCTTGCTAAATGTCATGTTGGTAAGGAATTTCAGAGGCAGCCAGTGGCTGCTAAGACTAGTAAATAAGCTAAGTCAACGTAGACAGTGGAAAAAAAGCCCAGTTATCTCCAACAACAACTTATCCAATGAGTTAATTAATCACCTGACGGTGTTGTTGAAGTTGTTGAAGCCTCAGTTAAAGTTCTGTTGTCTGTGGAGGCTGAAGTTACAACCCTATTATCATGCTGGCTAGGTCAGTAGTGCTAATGTTACTGGTCAGCCAAGGAGGATGTTTACATCTTGTGCTGCCACAGGCATTAGCCTCTCTCCCATGAGTAGATGCACGCTTCCTTCTGCCCAGTGATACAGTTGGTGTTCGGCAGAAAGAAAATAGCTCCAGCATGAAACTCTTCACAAGGTCTATGGATTATCTTGAGTAACTGCCTCATGATATCTGAAAAAAGACATTGCTGTTGAGTTTCTCAGATGTTTTTTTTTTTTTTTGTGCTTTGAGCACTAGTGCCACCTAGTTCCATTGAATTTGAGAGAAGGCAGACACCTCATCCATCTGTGGCTCCAAAACTCTGCAGCTCACACCAAAGCAATCTGGACGAATAAACAGCACCACAGACAAGAAGAAAAATGTGTATATTTAATTTTAGGGTGAACTGTCCCTTTAATAAGGGACAATATTTCATCAAATCTGAAAACAATGGATCACTGACATCACAAAAAAGGAAGTTACAGGCTCTGAAAGAGTTTCATTACTAATCCCACTTGTGATGCTCTGCTTCACACTGCCATGTGTGTATTGAGGCTCTTCCACCAAACAATCCTGTTCCCTGCTTGACTGGACCCAGTGAAAGAGCCTTTCTAGAAAAAGAGCTTTCCAACTAACCACTTCACCCGCGAAATGTTGTTTCTTCTCCTCCCGATCCTCTCTTTCTCTTATGTGGACAATTTCTGAAACAGTTCTTTTGTCTTTTATGTACCTCCAACGTGTTTTAGAACTCCTTTTATTTACATTAAAAGAGTTATGCTCCTGAACGTATATCCCAGTGGTAGGGCTGAAATGCCGCTGTCAAATCAACTATGATAACCAGCTGTGCTACAGACGCAGCAAGCTTCTGTACACCAGCATGAGCGATTTCACCATTTCCCCGCATCGGTGGTTTTGATGCGCAATTCACCAGTCTACCGGAACACATTTTGCTGGGAACTGAGCCCATGACGAACAAATTAAACCACCAAGCGAAAACGACCAAAAGAACGGAGTGGGGAGTGAAGTCTCTGAAAGATGTCGCTTAAACAAGATGTGCAGCTGAGTGAGAAACTAAGAAACTTCAAGAGCCAAAAATAGAGAGCTGAGAGGTGTAAAATTAAAGAAGACCCATGAAAAGTTCCCATTCATCCACCTCACTTTATGTAACACCATGAGCAGGTTGTGCACCAATCTGTGCAAACTGTACCAAACTAAAAGCTCCTCCTCTTGTTCCTGGACACAATTTTATAACTAAGCCTGATTACAATTTAACCACTCCCCTCTGCTGATCACAGCAGCAGTGCAACCACCATACACACCAATTCAATTCATTAAGTGACTTATGAACTCCTGCATCCTTTATGATGTTGATAATTGATCGTTACAGGAGACATTAGGTTTTTAAATTTGAGCCATAAAACATTCTAACACCAGGGGTTCCTGGATTTTTTTTTTTTTTCCCTCTCAGTAGAAGCTGATGTTCGCCTACAGGTTTGGACACATTGTTAACCAGTGACCAACACATGTGGACTGGTGGACGGGAATAAATATCAAATGTGTCTCATCATCACAGTGTGAAGTATCCACAAAACAATAAGAATTTAAAGGTCTTTTGGGCTCTCAGATGGCTCCCACTGATATTTGCTGGCTCACAACTTTGATGCCAGTAACCCTGCTACGCCCATGACTCTAATTTGTTATGATTGTCTCAGGGAAAGGGGCGAACATCCGATGACAGAGAGCCTCAAACAAGCATGCTGCGAGGAGGCAATATAACTGGAACCTGGCTCTTGTTGTGTACAGAACTGCAGTAAATATTTGGCCCTCCCCCATTGACTGCCAGCTGGCTAGAGGCACAGCTGACATCCATGTCTCAAAGCAGGCAGACAGCGAAGAAACAAACTTCTGAGCACTGCAGGACTTCTGAAGATTTGGTTCAGAGAAGGATTATCCTCAAATAAAAAAGTTTGACTTCCATTTTCATCTGTGGCGTAGTTAGAAAACTGTCCAGCACAACATGGAGGTCCAGTAAACTGAGGTAGTTAAGTCCCAGAATGCGAGCAAACATGTTGAGAAAGACTTTTCAAAGCATTTGCTGGGAGCTATCTTAGCAACTGGATTTTGCTTGAGGGTCTTGAGGTTCAGAGCTGAAGCCTCTTGGATCAGAGATGAAAAGTCTTCAAGAAACTCAAGCAAAGTCCAGTTGCCAACAATAACTGAGAAGGACTGAGAATCTTCACAGACATGTTTTAAAGCATGTAACCTTGGTCCTGAGACTTTTGTACAGCAGTATGTCAGTGGAGACTGGTCAGAATTAGGACTGCAACTAATTATTTTCATTATTGATTAATCTGTCAATGACTTTCTCAACTGATCATCCAGATAATGATCCATACAGTTTCTGCAAATTGTGAAAAATGTTGATCGCAGTGTCCCAAATTCCAAGAGGATGTCCATAAATGTCTTGCTTTGTCCACAACTCATAGTTATTCGGTTTACTGTCATAGAGAGCTAAAGAAAAACAAGAAAATATGCACATTTGAGTTGAAGTCAGAGACTTTTTTTTGTTAAAAATGACTCCAAACAAGATAGTTGACTACTAATCAATTAATCGACTGATTGTTAGAGCACTAGTCAAAATATGCTGATACATATTTAGGGAGAAAATGCACTGCCTGGGTCTAGACTGTCCAGATGAACTTTTGGGAGGTTAAAAGATGTCCAGACAACATGTCGACCCAGTAAACTCTGTCGCAAACATGTTAAGAAGTTTACTGTAAAGCATAAAAAGTTGGTCTTCAGACATTTGTTTAACAGTATCTCGGTAAAGATTGGTCAAAATTAGGGCTGCGGCTATTATTTTCATTGATTGATTTGTTTGGTCTACAAAATGTTGAATCACAGTTGTCTTTTTTTGTTTACTACTTCAAGATATTCAGCTCACTGTTCACAGAGGACTACAGAAACTACAGAAAATATTCACATCTGAGGAGCTGATATCAGAGATTTTTTTTTTTTTCTCGCAAAATGACTCAAAGCAATTAAACAGTTATCAAAATAGTTGGCAATTAATTTTATAGTTGTCAGCTAATCACTTGACTGATCTTTGCAGCTGTAGTCAAATAAGTTGACACATATTTATGAGGAAAATGCACTGCCTGGGTCTAGATCTGGGTCTATCAAAGTGAACATTTGAATTAAGGCCGGTTATTTCACTTAATCCATTACATTCATTATTGATTAATCTGTTGATGACTTTCTCAAAAACTATAAGTTGCTTGGTCCATAAAATGTCTGAAAATAGTGTAAAATGTTGATCTCAGTTCCCCAGAGAACAAGGTGATGTCCTCAAATATCTTGTTTTGCTTGTTTACTGTCATAGAGGAGTAAAGAAGACAGAAAATACTGACATTTGAGGAGGAGCTGAGATCAGAAAACTTTAAAAAATGACTTAAAATGACCCAAAACAACTAATCGATTGTCAAGATAGTTGGCTATTAATTTCATAGTTGACAACTAATTGATTCTACTAATCGACTAATGTTTGCAGCTCTAGTCAAAATATGCTGATAATATTTAGGGAGAAAATGTACTGCCTGAGTCTAGACTATCAAAATGAACTTTGTGGAATCTTTCAGAAACATACATTTTGAAGTATTTTCCTGTGTTTTACACTAATGGAATACAGGTTTTTCCCTCAGCAGAAGGGGGGAAAAACAGCTGTGGACGAGAGAGAAAAAAGTTCCCTGAGCTCCCTGGGAGTAGAAGCCGTGTTGCTTACCTTGCAGGAGAAAGCCACCGTCTTGGTTAGGGAGTCGATCCTCTCGCTGTACTCGGTGAATTTCTTCTGATATTTCAGAGCTGTCATCTGCAGCTCGCTGTGCACGGCGGAAAGTTGTGCCAGGAGTGACTTCTCCCTCTTGTTGGCTTTAATCGTCTGCTTCTTGAACTCTCTATCCAGGCTGATGATTTTGCACTGCAGCGCGCTGTTGTGCGCCTTGAGGGCTCTCAGGCAGCAGTGGCTGTTTAATTTCTGCTCTTTATGGGTGAGCATCAGCCCGCAGCCCTGCTCGCATATCCCCACCGGCCTGTAGTCGCACGTCTCCCGCATGTGAGCATCCATGTCCCGCAGGTTGAGCACCTCGCTGCATCCTTTATTCCTGCACTTGGCCGGGGAGTAGTCGCACATCTCGGCGTGCTCGGCCAGATGCTGCAGCTTCACCACCGCATCGCAGCCCCTGGCGTGGTTGTCACATTTGATCTCCAGCTTCAGAATGAGGTTTTTCAGCGGCAGGACGTGGTTCAGCTCCTTGGCGGAGATCCGCTGACATTTGACGGGGCAGCTGCTCTGCTGGACGACCCAGGGCAGCACGCAGCCGGAGCAGAAGACGTGTCCGCACGGAGTAGTCAGCGGGTCCTCCAGGACTTTATTGCACAAGTTGCATTTGAAATCCGGGTCCACGGTCCCCTTGAAGCGGTCCAGCTCGAATCCCATGGTTTTCAAAAGTCCGAATCCAAAACTTGTTGACTCCCCACCCCCGCAGATCTGAGTCGCAGGAGCAGTGGGGCGTTTTTAGCTGGTCATTGGTGGAGCGCTCACAGACCGACTGCAAGCTCTCCTCACTGTCTAAACTCTACTAATTGACCGAGACTTTTGGTGCCTTCAGGTACGCCTCGTACGCCTTACTTTTAAAAGTTAGAAAAGTTTGTTCATATGAGACATAATAACTTTAACGAAGTTTTCAAGTAGAAACAACTTCGTTTTGGAACTGCAACACGAAAAAGACAAAACGTGGATAAAGTTGACCGTTGTTAAAGGCTATGACTCCTAAAAGTTACATCTTAAAAAAAACAACATGAAGCTACAGTAGTAGTTAACTCTGTAATTAGACAACATTTTATTCTCTAGTGATAACACGATGGTCTTTGTCATAAATATATCATATACAAACGCTTACACATGCAGATTACATGACAAAGCGAGTACACGAAACGATTCGGACAGTCCTGAAGGCAGCATTTCTATGAACGAAAGTGTGGAAGAATTCTCTACCGTAACACCTCTATTAGCCGCGCACATGAGAGCGAGATTTTGGCATACAAAAAAGAAAACTTTTCTGCTGTCACAATATGAAAGAAGTCTTATCTCATCCATCTGCTTGCAGAGATGGGCAGTATTTCAGTCAATGTATATTTAAAATATACATAGAATCACTTTTAAGTATTTTGTAGTTTGCATTTTGCTGTGCAGAGAAAAAACTCTATTTAGTATGTGCAAACTACTTTAAAGGGACAGTTCACCGCAAAATCAGAACATATTTTCCCTCTAGCCTGAGAATGCTGTTTATCCATCTAGATTGCTATCTAAATACATAAAAATAAAAATAAAAATCAAGGAGAATTCATGTATGAACCACTTTCTCTCTGCAGAAGCTACCAGAACTACGTTTTACTTTCTGTTTTATTTTGATACATTTGATGAGCAAGTATTTGTCATTTGGAAGAAGATACTTTTTGTTGTATTTCTGCCCATCTCTGTCACTGCCATGCCACCATGGTTATCATTTACTGGTTCACAATATGTGCACATTAAAACAGTGGTGGAAAGTATCTAAATAATTTACTGTACTTAACTACAATTTTGAGGAACTTGTACTTTTTTCCCATTGTATACTAGTTTATGCTGCTACCCCAATACATTCTGGAAACAATATTGTACTTTTTAGTCCACTACATCTATTTGATAACTGCAGTTAGGCCTACCACTTTACACATTCAGATTGTTAAAACTAAATATAGATCAACTGATGAAGCATATAGATTAATCTACCCAACAGTATATAAAGTAGCTGAAATTAGCTCCATCTTTGTGAGCTGCAACATTAAAGTGTTGAACACATCAATGAATCACTGAGCATCATACAGTAATATAATATATATGATTCTAAAATTGGTCATTCTGCATATTGAGTACTTTTACTTTAGGTAATTTTAATACTTAAGTAAGATTTTGAATGCAGGACTTTTGCTAATAATAGCATATTTTTACAATATGATATTGCTACTTCATTAAAAGCCCTGTGTATTTCTAATACCACAGCTGAAAACTTTCTGAGACTAACGTGAGACATTATTAAAGTTCTCATTAAGTCAGAATTGATGTTTAAGTGTTTTTATCACACATGTATTGATCTATATGTCACCTATACACCAGAATGCAGCCCAGGAGTGACAAAATAGTAATTTTCATACATATAGGAGAACTGTTTTGAAATGGTCGATGATTCATCCTGCACTTGGGGGTGCTACTAAATTTTTGTCCAGTGAAACACTTTCAAGTTTATGATGCAGCCGAGCATAGAAGACAAACACATCCATTCACCACGGCTAACCAAGCTGATACCAGTTAGTGGTTAGCTTAGTGGATGCTGGAAACTAAATTGAGTAAGAACACCACCACGGTTCTGTAGCCAATTCCCTGTCATCAAACTGGCCTCCGTTGGTCTCAGAGGCTGTGCTCGGCCCTGGTCTGGCTGTGTTTACTGGGAGCTCCGAGCCCGGGAAGAGTCAGCTAATAACATCGCTCTCTCTCCTAGCATGGACTGCTTTCCTGCCCAGCCATGGGGAAAAAATAATCAGTGCTATTGGCTACAGTAAACGCCAATCACTGTCTGCGACTAGTCCGTTCATAGCTGCCTGTTTTACAGCAAACATGTGAGCAATAAGTACTCCACTGGCTGTTTCATGGTAACTTTAAACTTGACCTACTGTAAGAGGCCCTGATTTCATACATGGTTTGGAATTTTGTAGCTCATTCATACTATATCAGGATACAACACTGTAAAAAAAAAAAAAGCTATTTAACTTTAAAAACTTCTGGGCTTCCTTAACATTTAAGAGGACTGAATCTGAAAAGACAAATAAACTTCCCTAGTCAAATAAACTTGATGTTAATTTAGTTGTGCTTGATAAAAATGTTCAATAAGGTTAAGATACAAAGTTGAACCAACAACTCTTCAGTCACACTAAAAAAACACTACAAACAAATTTGACTTGAGGTTATCCCTTACTCACCCTCATCATGGCTGACAGTGTTTTTATTATTATGAAAACAAGCAACTATAAAGTGTATTAGAGACACATGCTAAGTTGTCATCACATTCTTTTCAAACTATGAAACAGGATGGGTCTCAGGAGAGTTTAAACTCTCACACGATGCATGATGGGAAATCTGCTAACATGCTGATCATGTTTCTTTAGAAACTTAATTTAATGAGTTGATACAATGAGAAATGAGATACAGTTGATTGAACTCTGTACAGTACATTCGGAATTTCAAGTCAAAATCCTTCAAGTTAGATGAACTTTGTTTTTAAAGTTCTGATGTATTCTAAATTAATATGAGACTTTTTAACTTTAATTAAATTGAATAAATACAGCTTATTTATGTTGAGTTAATGGGAAAAGATTAGTTGATTCCACTTAATTCCTGTATGATTTTTTTTTACTGTCAATATAATTTGGCATTGCGGATAATGTCTATCACAAAGCCCTACTCTGAGTATTCGTCAGTGATAGTGATAAACTTACAAATTCCACCCTATAAATGTTAGACAAGGTGACATGACAGTTAGATATTTACAACGTGGTGGGTGAGCGCTCAGGCATGCACAACACTTGTGAAAACAAGCAACTTTGGAAGGACACTACCAGTGCAACCACAAACGAGACGTTCAAGTTACAACACACTTTGAGCGAGGAGGAGATCAGGTAAAAAAGTTGGGGAAAATCAAACCTGGATCACAATGTGTGGCATGAAAATGAATATTTGAGGCTCCCCCATGGGATTCGTGTTTGAACACACCTTTCACCACACTCCTTATGCAAAGAAAGCATGGTATTACACTGTTTTACCACTCTGACACTTCCATTTGAGTGCGTTTTCATTCTCAGCAGGAGGCCCTATAGTGCTGAATGTATTTGAATTGTAAATGAAACTCCAGGAGAAGGATAGCCCCAGCAGCTCAGGCAGAAACGCACCAGCCTCCGTCTGGTTCTGACCCGGCCTTGATTAGATACCCATTCCTACCGGTTGCCTCCTCTTTCGGAAATCCAGTTTTATGCAATGCCATGCTCAATAAAACCTTTCCATATGTGCATTATCCAGAACTAAAAACAAGGGCTTATCAAAGACTTAATGGACAAAGTGTGACAGAGAGAGTCTGAGCTGGCGGGTAATCCTACACTGATGTTATGGGTTGTCTTAGATGGGGTGGAAGAAAAACTCCCTGTGCAGTCAAGTCAAAGGTCTTTGTACTGTGTATATAGGCCTACAGCCTATTTCATACTCTCTGTGTGATACATATTTTTAGGTCATGGCTTGATTTAAAAGAAAAAAAACTTAAGAAAGATAAGAAATGTTTAAACAGATGTGGAAAAATCAACTCAGCAGATGAAAAATGAAAGAGAGGGCTAGGATTGTACTCTAACACCTGTTTCCTTGGTCAGTTTTCACAAAGTAATTGGAATTTTTTCATGCTGATGCACATCAGCTGTATATAGGCATATATAATTTCACACTTCAGAGCTTAAGGTTGTTATCAAATCTCACACTTTCGATCCAGCTTGGATGTGTTATCCTGCAATATTGTGTTCAGCACTGCAGAATCAAACCGGCGACCGACCGGCTACAACTAGCCTCTCGACCTCTGGGCCAACCTGCCGTCTGGCTGTGATTTATTATTTCACTGGAGGAACAAACAACCTGCCTGTCTGTGCATGGCTGTTTACAGTGAGAGTCAGTTGTTTGTTCTGCCTCAGCCAGAGAAATGTTTGCTCTCAAAATGGAGAGAGAATAAATAAGCAGTTGTTTTTATAGACTGTGTCGGAGTTAGGAGAAGCATGAAGCTATATGAGAGGCTGGAGTTTTTTGGATTTTCATGATGCAGCGTGTTAAAGGAGCTGTGATATGAGCTATCTAACCATGCTGGTCTCTCCAGGAATGTTTTCCATGTAGCTGGCTGAAGTGGCAAGCAGAGGGGGCTTAGACGAGTCCATGCTGGGTCCAGCCCCAAAAGACAGACAACGTCCCAGCGGAGATAAGAGTTAATCCCAGTCCTCCAACCTAAACTGTGAGTGAAGGATCAGGACAGACCGGACTTAAATGCTCCCACCAGACCTGCAGGTCAAAATAGCATTTGAAGATAATTTTCAGGAAGAATCCAAGCTTCTTGTTTTTTTTGGCTGAAGGTCACCAGCTGATTCTGATTTAAAGGAATAGAACAGCATTTTGGGAAATATTCTTCTTTGCGTTGTTGACTAAAGTTAGATGAGAAGCTTGATAGCACACTTAAGTCTGTTGACTTAAAGGATCATATAGTTCCATTTCATACAGGTCAAACAGAGTCAGGATGATGGTATTGTCCATGTTGGCACCAAGACTCTGGTGCACTAAATGGAATGGAACCTTAATTAGTATCATTGGTGACACCTGTGTTTACCGTATGATTTTATACCAAATAACCATATAATTGCCATGAATAAAGTTTATTTTTTTAAATTTAGTGGCATCTATTGATCCCCTTTTACACTGGACGAAAAACCCACACCCACCCTCTAACATCAGGCTTTTGTCGTCATTGGGAAGGGGTACAATCAGCATTCATTCTTGAGTCAAATGACCTTGGTATTTATCAGTTCCAGCTCTGATTGGCAGTGATGGAAACATTACAGTCAGGTGAACACGCCCCTTCTCTGGTGTAGGTAATGAAAGCTTGTTGACTTCTGCAACTCTTTTGCCCCTTTTCCATCAACAAATGTGCTAGCTTGACTTAACAGTTTGACTCAATGTGTCAGCCCAGCACAGCAGAGCCTACACCCGCCTGAGGGTGTTTATTTAACTGTTGAAACACTTATCTTGAGTTGAGCGTCTGTATCACTGTGGACAAACACAATCATTTCCTATAATTTTGCTATCTCCTCTTATATTTTATGTAAAAGCTTTTTATTATCAAGCAGTAAAATCAGGAAATGTTGGGTTTTCATCAGCAGCAACTTCACACAACTCTTGTACAGGTGGAAGCAAACATTAAAACAGTAAAATAAAGCAAATACCTGAAAGTACAAACAGTGACACAGGAGAGAAATTCAACTTCAAACCAGAATTTCCAGATTCAGTCAGAAGTTACAAAAGTACTGAGAGCTGAACACATAGAAACTAATCAATCAACTATTCAAACACACATTTGTATCTGCATATATACACAATTTTTTGTAGAAAAATGGTCTTGGTGAACATGCAGATTGTAAACACTTTGCCTCTCCCTCCCCTTCCAAGCTTGCATGACAACCTAAGGTGGCTGAGAAAAACATGAAAGGCCTTATCTGAGCCAGTGTTTGGTTTGTCTGTTCTGGGCTACAGAGACATGATGATGCATTACAGCTGGCTCCATGGACGAGGACCTCCATCCTCTGTAGGTATAAACGGCTCATTCTAATGGTAGAAAAATACAACAATTCTTATTTTCAGGTGACAACACACGGATGAAAATATACTTCTAAATATTATATTTAATTTCTACCATATTTTGCCAATAAATTCCACTAAATTTTACACACTGGACCTTTAAAATGAAGCTATACAGCCAACAGCCTATTAGCTTAGCGTAGCATAAAATCTGAAAGCAGGGAGAAATAGTTCAGCCAGAATCTGTCCCAAGGTCACAAAACCTGCCCACTCGTACCCTGTTTGCTTCTGTGCAGATTAAAGCTATAGTATGTAACATTTCTAAAAATGCTAGATATGTTTATTTTGTTCAGTTGTATACTTTCATTATCCAAAATTTTTTCAACAATGGTCAGACCCAGAGAAATTCACTGTACTTTCCTACTAGCCGCTGCTAGCTAGTTAATGGTTGCTATAACTTCAAGAAAAACAAGCAATACAACACACTTTATAGAGTAAGGAACAAAGCTGGACATGAATATGATTTCTGCCTGTGTCAAGTCAGATTTTCATCAGCTGTGGTGGCTGTTTTAAAGTGGAGAAAACAACTCCCATGATCCCAGGCTACTTCATGATGTCCTCAGACTATGTCTTTTGTTATTGTTTTAACATCAGAGAGAAGGCCATCAGCAGAACTTAGAGACTGTACATTTAAACAAACCTGTAGGTATTCATCACAGAGCTGTACGGGTGCTTGGCATTTTGTTATCTCGGGACAGAGCCGAGCTAGCTGTTTTCCCTGTATTTATGCTAAGCTAAGCAAATAGCATGATGGCTGTAGCTTCATATTTAGCATACAAACATGAGACTGGTATCAATCTTTTTATCTAAATCTCAACAAGGAGGCAAATACACTTATTTCAACTAGTCCTTCAAGAGGAATTCACCTTGTTGTTTTTAAACTACTGCACGGATATTCTGAAGTGTCCAAAATCAGGCCTGCTTTGAGTGACGGGAACAGAGTGGTCCTGGGTTTCATTGTTGAACCTTCTAACTCGAAGCCTTTGTTGTAAGGCAACAGAGGGATCTCGGTTTCAGCGTGTGTGATGAGGGTGTTTTGTGTACGGCTTTGGAGTTGGGCCATTTAGTAATCATCACCACTCTTCTTTAGATATGTCAAAGACATGAGGGCCATGTGGGAAACTGCAAAGATGAGTTATTGCTCCTCACCATGCCTTTTCATGTTGCACTGAAACATGATGTACTTACAAAAGGAATACACTATCCATCTCGCTGTGGTTTCCCATGCGCCTGAAAGTCCCTTGGGAGTCAGTAATATTGTCAAAACTCAGTCTGAGCCCCCAAATGATTTATACGCCAATAGTATGGTTTGTTTTTCTTACAAACATCAGTGACTTATTGTGCCTTTCACAAAGGGGATTGGGAGTTTTGCGGCTCCAGCGCCTTGAGTGAATCAGTAACTTTAAAGGCTGTTTGAAAAGCTCTCGGGGCGACCTCTTGGACAGTTTGGGCTTGTAGCTGGGAACCGGCGAGGCTACGCTGGCCTTTGCTAGCACTCCACTGACAGATGGTATGAACCAAATAACCACTGTGGCCCTGTCGGTTTGTTATGACAGAGAACAGCAGCTCAACCGTCACAACATCCTCACAGGCGTAAACATGTGAAAGTGCGATTGGTAATGATTGCGCAACACAGGTGTCAGCAGAGGTGTTGTTGAAATGCACTCTTAACAGTGTACAGCTATGACACTCCCAACTGATTGTTAACATGTTTCCAAGTCTCACTAAATTCATCTGATGATCAAAAACACAAACAGATCATCAGTAGAGATAGTCGTGAGCTAAATATTTGCCGTTGCTATCAAGATCCTTATCACAGGCTGTTATGTGCATGTGAAAAAAAGCCATTAAGTATACACTCTTAGAATTAAGAGTGCCATAAAGGATTCTTTGGCTTGTTCCCACAGCAGAACCCTTTTTGGTTCCTGGTAGAACCTTTTTTATGAAGGTTCAATTTATGTCTACAACGATCTGTGAAAGAGTCCACCCCTATGAGAGGTTCTAAAGGAGAACCCTTCAATGGTACAATGGTCCCACCCACAACCTTGTCAGGGGGTGATATTCAGAACCTTTCCACCTTCTAATGGTGTTAACGAGAATCCACCCAGGGGATTTAAAACCTTTTCATATTCCAAAGAACACCCAGGGGAGTTCTGCAAAAACCTTTACAATATTCCAGGGGTTTTATTTAGAACCCACCTAGGAGGGTACTATGGAGAACCGTTTTGCATTCCAGTGCTTTCATCAGAGGCTACCCAGGGGATTATCCCGAGAAACCTTTTTATATTAGGGTAGAAAGAACCCTTGATGAAAGAGTTCTTCAAGAATTTCAACAATCCATGAAGAACTCTTTCTTCCAAAGAGGGTTCTCTGGATAAAAAGTCTTCTTCATGAAACACTTAGTCTTACAAAGAACGGCTGACAAATCCTTTCTCAAACAAGGGTTCTTCAGAAGGAAATAGTTGTGGATAGCACCTCAGCCCTTCAAGAGGAACCCTTTCAGAACCCTTATTTCTAAGAGTGCATTGCCTCACTTCTCACAGCAGCAGACTGCTGAGCGCTCTCAGAGGGAGGTTAGAAACAGGATGTGGGTCAGTGGAACCCCGATCTACCCAAAAGCAAAACTGCACAAGTCGGGAAAATCCCCATTTGATATGAACTAAGTCAAAGTCTTAGAACAAAATCTGACCTAAATCTGCACTCACATACAGCAGCTAATTAAATCTTCATGGCAGAGACTGTGCCTTTGCCCTCTTTGGCTCAGCTGCCCTTCTGGACCAAAGGAAAATAATGATTATCATTATTACAAGTTTTATTGGTGTTGCCACTACTGCTACTGCTGCTATTATTATAATAATTATTGGGAGACAGTCTGCCCTCTGCACCTTACTTTGCTGGTTTGTGCATGAATGAACATGTAAGTTCTTTACTATTACGTAGGTGCTATTTAGTTAGTAGTTATGGTTTGCTATGGTTGGTTTGCATGTTTGCCTGAGACTTATCTTTGACGTTTCAACACTTGTAATTTAGTATTAGAAAAGTGATGGAAAGTGATGTTCCAAAAGCTCTTTCTCAGGATAGTGGGGGGAAGAACAACAACAACCAACCAGTCAAAACAAAAGAAAAGAAAAAAAAGAAAGAAAAATCTCCATAAGCAGCTGCAACAATGTATATGCAATAATGATTAGCATCATTATTATTTTTTATTTAAAAGACAAAGAAATCTTATTTATAGAGCACTTCTCAAAACTGTTCAAGGGCAATGTGGCAGTACAGTAATAAAATATATATAATAGTGCAATATAATTGTGCAATAGAAAAAGAAACACTTGTAATATATGTATTCATATAAACATGCACACACTGTGCATAATGTGTATAAAGATTCTTTCTAAGGATTGATACCCACTGTATGGAAACTGTCTTCCCTCATCAGCATTAGTTATCTTGTAGCTCCTGGCTCAGTGACCCCTTGAGGGTCATCTGAGTGGCTGCCAAATTATTGTTTGATCAATAAAAATAACAAGCATTCAGTTCACACAACATTGGCAAAAGGCTACCCATGAATTGTTGCAACAGGCAACGTTAGACAGTTTTTTGCAGAGAACGTTAATTAAAAAAGCAATTATTTAATCAAAGAAAAAAGAGACTCTGACATACCAACGAGCTTAGAAAGAGCGCAAAAGTACAGAGGTTGAGGCAAAAACATCGAACATTAGCCATGCTACTGACAAACACAAACTCAAACGGGAATAAGACCCGCAAAATTTCAATGCCATATATGTCTCAGGGGGTCCCTGGCCTGACTCCTGCTGTAGCTCATCGTTGCTTGATACAAAAGCTGATTGTTGAGTGTGTTTACATAAGGTTAATGTAACTGGATAAATGAAATAGCAGACAGAGGAAAAGACAGTAAGAGCTGTTAAAGAAAGCTTCTTTTATAAAGCAGCAGGTGACTCACTGGTATTGAAATGTGCAGCTTTTTACCACCAGTTCTCACACATTTGATCCGTAAGTTTACTCATCAGTTTGTTTCATCTTTTCTTTAAGTTGGATGAAAAACTAGCACATGTTGTTTTAAGAACAGGTAGAACTGTTTCCATTCTTAGAACTTTTACCTTTGGTAAATTTCGTTTTTAAAACATAAATTTAACATTTTTTCCTTTAACAACCCAACAGAGTAGCTTATACACACTCATCCTCACCAAAAGAATAATAGTAATTCATTATCACAGATGTTGAAAGGTCAAAGACGTGTGAAATTTAGTTGACCACTACTGTAGTGATGTATTAGCAAAAGTGGTAGGCTACAGGCTGTATTAGCCTAGTACTAATATTTTGAGTGAGGACAAAAATGTGTCTTTTTAGATATAAATTGTGATTTGAGTTGCTTGTGCAAATCTAATTTTGACAACCTCAGAGCAGACAAAGCCTTGGGGACCCCCTGTGATTTTTGGCACCCCTCCTAAGTGGGGCCCCTGCCCCAGGTCGGCAACCAATGACCCACATTATTATAGCCTATTTTGTAAATTAGGTCCAGTTTAAACAACAGTATTAGTGAACAAGGATATACTATGGTATGTGGTGATAATACTGGTACACATTTCAAGAGGACTATGTTTGCACTGAGACATACCAAGTATGTGTATGGAGGGGGTTAATATTCTGAGCCGTTGTGACCCAAATGGATGGAATATTTTGCAGCATATACAGCAGCAGTAGAAAAAATAATGGCCCATGCCTCCCTTGCCCCTGTGATGAAAGCTTAAGTTTTTAATTTCATAGTTAATATCTAAGATTTCATATTATTTCCCATGAATCTACAGTAGATAACAAAGTATATACAAGGATTATGTAAATCCCAATAAATATGACCTCGTAACATCATCTAATATTGCTCCCATGGAATGAAAGGAAGGCATGCACACCAAGGCTAATGTTCTTTGCTCTGCGTCAGGCTACACAAATAAGTCTTAATTCCACAGATTTTAGCCATGAACTGCCACCTATTTGTGTCAATGACTGCACTTTTAATTCAACCAATAGGTGAATCATAGCTCCATCTTTAGTCTCAGAACATACATTTGTATATACAGTGTGAGTCAGTTTTTGCAAAATAAGTATTGATATAAACTGCTGTAACTCCAAACAAATGAGAAAATGGCATTTGTTATTGGACGCAATTCAAAAGCAAAGACTTGTATAAATCAATTTTATTCTTAAAATAATTAAAATAAATAAAAAAAACACCCAACAACACAGAAATATTAATTCCCACTGTGCCTGTAAAGTGTCCCTCCACTAATGAGCAATGCTGAGACAAACTGACCCAACTACTAACCTTGACATACTGCATCACACTTTCTCAAGTGACGATAATGTGTAATCATGTGTTTTCTGGGTAAATAGCTACCTGAAACTAACAGCAGAGTGTGATCTGCCACAGATCTTGTATAAAGCCTTCAGCATTTTTTCAGATGGACTAGCATAATGCATTAGTTACAGAGGTTTCCAAGGCACAAGTGTGTAATATTAGGAACAGATGAGTCCCTCTGCAGGGGGGAGGAAGGCACTTGAAAAAAAAAAAAAAGGTCCTTTCTGAAGCTTGTGAAGCGCTGCTGATTTTCTGGAGGCTCCTTTCCCACTGGATCCATAAATAACAGTCAAAGTATACTTGGCACATCTTATCTCTGCTTATTAAAGGAAAAAACACTTGAAGAAAGAAGTTCAAAGATAAACCATTTAGAGTTTTAAAGGTTATAATTTCACATCAGTATGAAGCCCATTTACACATTTAATACATCTTAACATTTAAAGGTTTTTCACTTTTATTTTTTAATCTAAAGGTCCACTCCATTCAAGAGTATGTTTTTCTTATGTTTATGCCTCCTTAAGTGTCTGACCTTGACTATACTGACTTGTATCTGTTCAAAGTTTGTCACTAGAAATGTGTTTCACATTCCTGTACTGAGTGGGGAGATGTCTGTTCATTCAAACATAGCCTGTACTGGGCAAGCTAGATTTGGAATGTCAAAGAAAAGAACACAATATAATCTATCTCACCACAATGTAATGCAACATGATGTAATGCAAGACAATGCAGCATAACACTACACAATGTAATGCAACATAACATAACATAACATAACATAACATAACATAACATAACATAACATAACTTAATGCAACGGAATGGATCAGAATGGAATGCAACATAACACAATGTAACATGATGCAATGCACTGCAATGTAACGTAACACATCGTAATGTACTGCAACATATTGTATTGCAAGGTGACATACCACAACATTACATACTGCAACATAATGTAACGTACTTCAACGCAACGTAATGCAATGCAGCATAATGCAATGCAACATAATGGATTGCAACGTAATGCAATGCAACGTAATGCAATGCAACATAATGCATTGCAACGTAATGCAACATAATGCAATGCAAAGTAATACAACGCAATGTAATGCAATACAACTTAATGCAATGCAACTTAATGCAACACAACACAATGCACATTACAAATTTAGAAAGAAATCAACACTAATTTTTGGTTTCACACAGGACATGAAGCCTGATCTCCTTGATGCAAGTCCCCTTTTGATCACCTCTTGGTTTATTACGTTTATTACTACGTTACCTGACACATCAAAACATAATGCTAATAAAGAGGAGCACAGAAATTGTACCTACAGTTTCATAGTATGAAGCATAGAGGCACTGAAAAATCTTTTGTATTTGACGCGATGGGAGTGGGAATGGGCTGCAATGTCATGTTCAACAGTTTTGGCGGTTTCTGCTGCCTACAAGTGGCAGGTTTAGATAAATAATTACCTTTTTTGGTGACATTCATTTTCTTTTCCGGGGGATTAATAAAGTATCTCATATCATGTTGTGTTAACTGTTTTTTCCAACAGGACTTGTCTCTAGAGTGAACAGTCTGGTGTTGGAGAAGCTGTTCTTTGCTCTTGTCTAACACCTGAAGCGGGGTGACAGCAGGACTGGGGCTGCAGATAAAAACTGCCATGCTGAAAGCTTGTTGATAATGAGAACAGCCACCATGAACCAGAAAGCTGTGACTACAGTGCTGACAGGTCAACCAACCAGCATAGTTCACACTCCTACTAACCGTTCATGCATGGTTGACGAGCATGAGCGTGATATGAGCAGGATTCCTTTTACGTTTGAGAACACAGCGGTACATCTGTTGATTGTTTTTGTGCTTTAAAACCAACCACCAAATCGGACAGTTAAACAGAGGAAAAACTTTGGATAAGTTACTATAAATTAATTGTGGTTGCCAGACATCTTTTTCTAAATCCTAAAAGCTGACTGAAGGATTAAGACTCAGAGGAGTTGCTTCAGATGACACAGCGAGGGTTTCATAAGCTCCTGCAGAAAGTGAAGCCAGATTTCTACTCAACCAAAACAGAGGATCTGACGGCGCGAGGGGAAGTCACATTTCTGCACCACTCGCCACCGTAGAGTCTCTAGGCTAGCTGCTCAGTGGTCACTCTGCCTCCATTTGTGTCACATCATATGTGGGCATTTGCCGATGAACGTGACAGTGTATCCCCTCTGTATAGCAGCCGGAGTCGACGAGATGGGACGCATGCAGATGCTTTTCTATTTTAGCTCTGGCATGCAATTTTAATGCATCTACAGCAAACATAGACAATTCTGAATATAGTTACTGAGTACTGTCAACATTTCTCAACTTTTATTATACAAGTCTGCAGGCAGCTCACTAGATTACTTCTATTTGAATATGGTAATTGTAATAAAATGTAATAAGACAAATGTCGAATATAAACACTGACTGTGAGTTTCTGTTATTAGCTATATCTTAAATATTAAATCTCTCCCAGACACAAAACTCACATCCACTTTCTGACTGTGCATTAAAGGGCTGTTGTGGCTGGAGTTCACTTCACATTTGTCCTATCTCCCAGGTGTACAATCCAATAATGTTCGAAATAGGTCAGCTCAAGATGAATATTTGGATACTCATAAATCTAGTGTGTGAGGCGTTCTTTCACAGAGCTAAAAAGGAAAACAGGGATGTACAGGATGTTCAGCCTGCTATCTTTTGTTCCATGAATCTCAGGAGGATACAGAGCGTTTTTGCACAAGAGTAACAAGGTGTGAACTTTTGTTTTAATGAATGATTTACATCAGGGATTCTCAAAGTTTGGATGACTGAGTGCTAATTTAAGGAGCCAGCATAATAATTGAGTGTTGCACAGGAAATCCCATTAACTTGTTGTAGGATATGTGATTGGTCTCATAATGGCATCTAAAGGGCCAGTGTGCAAGATTTACAGGGCTCTGTAGACAGAATACAGAATAAATATAATATAATAGTCAAAAGCATAATTTCATTAGTGTATAATCACCTGGAAATAAGAATAATTGTGTTTTGATGAGCTTAGAATGACCCGTTTATATCCACAGGAGGCCACCATGTTGTTGAGTTTCATGACCACCATCTCCCCCATGCGTGGAAGGGGAGGGCGAGGCGAGCAGTGTTCATTTGGTTGCACTGCTAGATACCATGAAATCATACAGACTGGTCCCTCAACATTAAATTCCGCAAGCACCAAATTCCCTGAAACCTCCTTTTCTGCTCAACCATATGGTGTTTTTTCTCATGTGGCTTTTCCAACTCACTTCAGCATTAAACTGCAGAGTTTTTCAGAAACATAGCTAACTTTATCTAACAGCATTAACATCAATGACCAAGCGTAATTCCCTTGACAGTCATGGGATGCCACTAGCTGCCATGTAAAACAGTAGCTTTGTGCAAGTTCCTAACCTGACAGATGCCTGTTAGGGGGACACAGTTTTAAGACAGTAGCGTTTTAAATGCTGGCTGTGGAAAGTGAAAGCATTGAAATGTATTGCAAATGATTAAAATATGATGTATGCATTTCATGTTGTGCGTCTGGGAGCAGCCATTGGCCTGTGAGCTGCACTTTTATGTGGCTGTGAAAGGAGCACAGTTGGTAGGGTTTAGGCACAAAAAATATACTTGGTTAGGTTTAGGATTAGACTGTTTGGGGATACAATAACTACGTTAAGTTAGGTAAGTCATGTATGACATCACTGAAGCGACTGACAACATGAAAGTCATATGATCAAAGTCACGTGAAGTTATATGCCTTTTAGCTTGTTTGATTTCACACACAACACAAACCCCAGTGAGAGTCCCCAGTAAACGTTTGAGCCATCCATCCACCCCACCTACTCTGTGTGTAAACTTTCTCCCTCTTTATACTACATCAACAGCCCGGGGCATCTAATAAAGTTGCAATTGGTTTACATTGAAGTCACTTGAAGAGCCCAGTGCATCTGTTTTTTAGCTGTGAACGGAAAGGTCGCAGAGAGGCAGTGACAAATTGTCGGTATCTGACAAGTTGGGAGTGAGACCTGGCTGCCTGTGGGAGCCCCTGTAGCATCAGTTCTGTACGTGCAGGACTCCGATGTGATCAAAAATAAATATGCAGTGTCTGAGTTTCAAAATAAAAGCACAAAAGCAGCTTTGGGTTTAGGTTTGCTTTCACACAGGACAAGAACCCCTGTTTCCTGGGTGAATGTCTGGTGTTTGTTTGACCATCTATCCATCACCCAGCACATCAAAAGATAACGCTAGTGGGGAACCTCAAGAAATGGTGCAACATGGGTACCTGCAGCATCAGTTTGAAGAAAACTGCCACAACAAAGCTGCCGTATTTGACATGTCAGTCCTGCACACATTTAGGCATGAGGTTGGGAACTGAGTGGACAAAGCATCTTTGAACCATCAGAATTGGGAGATCAAAATGTACTTCTAAATTAATTTATTTTGGAACCGTCATTTGCAGCTGTTTTGTGCTGGCAAGCACCAATACGGTCCCAGATAAGAAAACGCTTGTGTCTTTTGGAAGATAATAATAAATGACGTGTTTTTGTTGTTTATGAGAGTTTAATTGTCCTGATCAGTGAATTCAAACTCAGTCCCAAATATTGCAGTACAAGTCTTTATACATTAATCTCAATTAATAAAACAAAGTATAGACAAGAAAGCAGTGGGATTACATTGTCTATAGATAAGTGAGGCGAGCAAGCACAAGCACAGTCACTTCTTCACAGAATAATTAAAACCATTCATCCAAATATCAGCTCTCTCTCCTGGGAGTTTCTCAGGACCTTTTCAGAGAAGTGATTAGCTAAATCAGAAACATACATTAGGTGACAAATACAGGGATTAAAAAGGAAGAATAATGGACCCACAGTGTCATTATTGTGTATGTGATCAAGGACAAAAAACAAACAGCCTGATTGGAGCACTCAAACCAGTTATTCCAGCAGCGCAACATGGCGAGAGGGGTTCGCTGAGGGATAACTTAATATACACGGAAACAAGGCAATGGTCTGTGTAAGTAACATTAGGAGCTAATCGGAAACAAGCCCCTTCTAATTAGCCATTACCAAAATAACAGACTGAGGTCATAGTTATTGCTTTCCCTTATGGGGAACACTGCTCTGGGTTTGACTCAATTTGAATGGTCACAGAAATGTATTTTTAGACCCTGGGTTTTAAACGTAGCTTTCATCTGAACAGGCTCCCACATAATCAAGTCATTGTTATGTTTTTCCATGATGCTTCTTATTGTCATGTAAGTAAATACAGATTCAGATAATTCACAATAATTAGTTTATTTAGTTAATCTTTAATATATTTTTTCAGGCAATTAATATGTCTACAAACTGCAATTTTGATTGAGTTGTTTAAAGGCACTGATAACCAATTTTATCAATCAACTTCATTAACATAAATGAACAGACATTATTTGATTGTTTGTTACATTAAAAAGCAGCAGGTTAAAAAGCAGGTTTCGACCACACCAGTCATTATAATACAGAGATCCAACATTTCCCACCATGAGCAAACACTTGGTGACAGTGGCAAGGAAAAACTCCCAGTTACTAGGCAGAACCTGTGACTGTGGGTGTGTGGTCATATGCCTCATACAGTAGAGCTGAGAGAGAAAAACAGAAGGGTGAGTGGTGAATTCTGTATTTCTTTCTGTCTGTGCTCTTCCCACTGGTGTGAAGAGGGCGGCGCTCTGTAGGAAAAAGTGTATCGCTGTACCACAGGCTGTAAATTTAATTAATCGACAGAGCTACCTGGATCTGTGAAGTGAAGGCAAAGCGGAGGTGAATTTAACCTGAATTCGTTCTGACTCCACTGGTTGCAAAAAGAAGTCTGACTGTATGTAAACTAATGAGAAAATGACCCTACTTTTCACTTGAATTACGAACTCAGTAGACAGTTTCCTAATAAATTTTGGTCTCAATCACTAATTTCAAGTCTTCTTCTATACAGTATTGTAAGTTATGATCCCATTTAGACTAAAATAGATGATAAAGCAGGTTATGATTTAGGGCGGGGCCACCACATGATTGAGTTATTCTTGGTGAGTCCTTTGTCAAACTAAACAAATATGAATCAAGATTCTGTTACTATATTACCTAGTTCTTGCATAAAATGTTTTCAGAAACATATTTTGGTGAACTGTTTAGCTGTAATACGAGACAGATTGTGACTTAATCACCACCAGGCGGCTGCCATCGTGTCTCTGGTTTCCAACAGAGCCTCCTGAAACTCAGTTCAAACTGTAAAATTAGGCAGATAATCAAATATTAATCAATAAATATTTGGTTACTACATTAATGCTATTAACTATTTACCACTATTTCTCATGTAAAATTGTTTCAGACAAATATTTTAGTGCCAAAACAGGGCAGAAAACTGTCATCCACAAACCAATGGTTAGTTCCCACCACAGAGGTCAGTGTGGCCATGAAAGAAATGCAAAAAAATGACTTTACAAACAAAAGCCAAGATTACCAACTTGCTCATCTAATCACCCACATTGCTTGTGAGTGTGGGTGAGGAAGTGGATGGTCTGGTGGTTACTACAAAAGCTTTACTTGACACAGTGATTCTTTGATTATGTCAACAACTTGAAGAAACCTTTTGACCTGATTATCTTGTATTACTGCTTGAGAGATCACAGTTTCAAAGCTATTGTTATGCAATTTTTGCTCTCCAAATGTCTTAAAATGGATGTTTAAAACAGGGAAAGTCTATACTTTTTGGAGGGAGTACAATCCCAAACCTCCTCCCTGTGTACAGCCCTGGATATAATGTACTTCCATGCAACATGGATGTCTTTTTTTCCACACTTAAACTTTCATTGTTGCTTATATATTCATGAATATTTAAAGCTACTACAATGAGTTTTTCACTGCATATGAAACAGTTTTACTGATGCCTTTATATGACCTACCTAAGCAAAGACGACCGTTTGCAAGAAGATTTTTAGTATAGTTATTCTTAATACCTGCCATAGGGTCAGATTCTCAGTGAAATCAGATGAAATGAGCCTGTGTTTACATTTTCCCAGAAAAAGTTGCAGTGATCAGCACCTTATCTAGATAAAAGAATGAAAGAGGAGATTTTAGTTAAATAATATTATATTTGATGTTAGATTTTGTGGTTATTACAGAGGAAACACTACCGCTTTTGTCCACAGGGGCCTCCAAAATTAACACAATGTTAGTTGTGTTCCATGCAGTAGCTTTAAAATTTAAATATAAATTTGAAACCAACTTTTATGTTTTGTAGTTGTCTATTTAGGCTTTCACTGCTGATGTTAACAGCTGAATAACAGAATAACAGCTGTTTGCTCTTGAGAAAGATAACACTGTTGCTATGCCTTATGTAAAACCATATGTAAATGTAATGAATTATAATTAAATATTTTCTTAAATTATTCTTTTCTCATGAGCAATCTGCTGCATAGAAAAGACTTAATCAGAATCACATGATTGCAGGGCTGATTATACACCTCTCATCGTCCTACTTCAGATGCCTGAGAGGCAAATACCTCGACTCCATTTGGTCCAGAGGAGTCTTTGCCTGCCAACGCTGCTGCTGCTGCTGCTCTACCTGGCCTGATCAGATGGGAATGAAGATAGCGTCTCTGCTTATATTCTGTGGAGCGGTGTGAAAACAAACACACCTCCACTCTACAGCTGAACACAACCTTCCTGTAAACACTGTCCAAAAAAAAAAAAGGGGGGAAAAAAAAGCCCACTCTCTTTCATTTGGCTATTTTAGATGCCGGTTGTTCTGCTGTGGATCACGGTGCAAGATAAATCTCACAAAGGGAACAGTGTGTGGGCCGGGCTCAAAATAACACGCCGTAGCTTTGGTTTAAAAATATTATGTGCAAAAATATGTTAATTCTTTGTACAAAACACGAGTATCCTATTTAGCATTCCAGTTTCTGACCTACTTGTTACACACAAATGAGTAAGGCTTGAATAACTTCTGTGTTTTGTAGAAAAATATGAAAATATTAACCTTGCGGCTGTCCTGGTTTGTGTCTCTGAACACTTTGTGCATCCCTTTTAGCTGCTGTAATGACATAATATAGAGTAAATGTGTGGTGTGGAGTAAATATTGATAAGCAAAATGCTTCACAAACAGTCTACAGACAAATAAAAGCTGGAGAGAAAAATAAAAAAAAAATATGTGCATGATTGGGAAAGCAGTGTTGTGGAAAAATAAACTGGAACTTATGAAATGTAATAAAGGGAGGGAAAATGGGTCAAGCAAATAACAGAGTAAAATTAAAATCACTTCCTTCTTGCCAGCTAGAAAATTCACAGACACCTGAGTTTTGAGATGCTGCTAATTTGAGCCAAAGGTCAACAGTGGTCATTCTGAAAATCAAAACAGAATAAGTGTGTTGAGGATAAATAAAGTTTAAAAGACAATAACTGTCTTTTTTCATATTTAAGCCATACTCTGCCATTCTGCAAATTAGAAAGTTAGAAATGTAATATTTTTTCCTGCAGTTCTGAACATCCAATGGTTTATATTGATTTGCATTCCAAATCATATACCATACAACAACTCAATACAAGTAGAATTTCAGAGTGATATGATTTGAAAATTCTGCATTGCATTACTCCCTAACAGTAATGTAACCTTGACATAAATGAACACAGACTGTGATGAATTACTGAACTCAGGTTTTAAGAGTCAGCATAGTTATTTTCATGGGAGGAAAAATACACCCGAAAATCTATCATCAATCTAAAAAAAAATAAAGTTAAGTTTAGGGGAAGGATCATGGTTAGGTTTAAAATAAGCACTTTCTTAAGATTAGAGAAACATTGTAGTTTGGGTTAAAATGAGCACTTTGTTAAGGGATCTTCGTTGTCATGGTTACAATAATAAAACATGTGGTTAAGGTTCAGGAAGGATCGTGGTCGTGCTTAAAAAAACACAAAACAATCTTGATTGTTGGTTTGAAAAGGGAAACAAACAGCAGTTTCTCTTAAAGTCTGACATTTTGTTGATCTGTCAAACCGCTCAAACCTCCATCCTACATGTCCCTCAATCATGATGTTGCCTTATTTCTTCTTTTGCTCCCATAATTAGTTTTGTACTACTAATTTTGTTTTGGAGTACTCACCACACTGCAAACTTGGTTTTTATATTCAGAAAGCGTTTTTAACACGTGGTTAACGCTATGAAACAGGCACCGTTTGGGTAGGTTTAGGCACAAAAACTACTTGGGCAGGGAGAAGATGTTTAGGGTTACAATAACTACGTTACTTAAGTACGTCACATGATGTCACTAGAGCAAATCACAAGACAAAAGTCAGATGACATAAGTCGCATGACGCACATAATGTTAGGCAACTTGTGGTAATGTTTTGGTTTTCACATGAGGCATGAACCCCAGACTCTTGTTTGTTTGTTTGAGCCAACCATCCAACCCTCCTCCTCCAAATGCTGACCTTCTCACTCTATATGCTTTGTTTAAAGCCTGCTGCGTGTCATCAAGCAATGGACGGGTTTACGTTGAAATGACTCTCTTTCAGCTGCTAAATCGGTGCATATCTTTATGAGTCATGGAGGAGCTGTGACAAAAAGTTGGTAATTGACACATATAGAATGAGAACGGGCTGCATTTAGGGCTTCACGGTCAAGTTAGCAACAATAAATATTCAACAGCTTATGTAGACTGTCAAAACAAAGGCACAACAAATTTAAGAAGTGCAGGAACATATCATGGTCTGAGTTAAATAAGTGTGCTAGTTACATAAGATAATGTACGTAACTTGCATATGCGTGCGTGGAGACATTGGGCTTCATGCAAGAACCACTCGTATGAACAGATCTAAGAGAACTTGTCACATTCACCAATATTCTCACATTTGGAATTTTCTTTCAGGTACAAACACAATGTCTGAGTGCTCCAGACTTGTCGTAGAGTCGTGTGCAGTCAGCCTGCTGGTATCCAAACCAGTCTTTCACTAATGACTGTATATTTCATTAGTTTGAAGACATATTGAGTTTGAAAAATGAATTACACTTCATAATTATGTCGGCATTATCTTGTTTTACACTTCAAATTATAATTGTAAATTTAGAGCCTATCATCATTCATTCAATGATCTATTATTACCTGCTGTGGGGTGTATTAGTTGTATATCTGCACATCCAGGTTCATGAAATCTTTGTCAAGGTGAATATCCTCACTTATTCTGTCCTCTGTCTTCTCCTTAACCCTCTCCTCTCGCTGCAGTCATCGATCGCCCTTTACTGTGGCGGTGGTGAGTCATTTTCTTCCTCTGAGGTGAGATTCATATCAAGAACTTCTCTCTTTATTTCAGTGACAGTGTGACCCTCCAGTAACATGGCATTAACAGCATGCTTTTTCCATTTCTTTGCTTTAGAGGGTCTTTTAATTCTACTGCTGACGCTGTTAAAGTGACAGATTTTCCCTTATGGATCTCTGAAAGCAGGATGTCAAACTCCAAAGTCATAAAGTTCTTCTTTTTTTACTTTGATGACATTTTCATAAATGACAGCACAGCCATATATGGTATTATTTGGGCGTTAATAATGCTAATTAACAAGTCTCATGCACATGCAGTGAAATACACACAATAGGATAATTTACACTGTTTTCTGAAGTTACAAGCGTTTGTTGAATCTGACATGGCGTGTTTGTACGAATAAGATAAATTTAAGAATACAAAAATGTTCTTGCATGAAGCCCAATGTCTTTGATTAGCTCCCCCCACACAACACAAACACAAAAAACAACAACAACAAAAACAATTTCAGTTCAGTTCAATTTGTTTTTTAAGTAATATTGTAGCATTGTGAGCACCACAAACTAAATTCACCGCAACTATATTATAGAGGCACAAATTGCAAGATTCTAACACCTGGACAAACAAAAGAAACACTATCTGCATGGCTAAACATCAATAGGGATGTATAAGAAATACTTTTTTGTAATTTATTTTGGCTGATGCTTTAGAGAGAACAAAAAACATCAGCAGCCTTACTGTGGATAAAAGTTTGTGTTAAACAGGTATGAATAAGTTGAGTAGGTCGATCAGAATCATGTGATGAGGCAGGTTGAATGCCGAGCTCAGCTCAGGCAGAACTAACACTGCTCAGTCCGTCGGGACATCATTAGTAACTTTGAGAATGGCAGCTTGAGTACTGTGACGCTTATTAAAAGCAGACTTTTTTTTTTTTTTTTTTAAAGACGCGTGCCGTACTGAATCAATAACACGCTATTCATCACGCTTTAATATATATGACACCTTGTGGACATGCTTCAGTGGATTTGTTTTCCAAATGAAAATTATGAGCATGTAATGAGCTCGATAATGATCATTCAGGAAACAATCTACTCTTAAGGAGCCTCTATACTTCACTCTTTTTTTTTCATTTTGTGCGCCTGAAATTAAAGTTCCAACTGACTTCTTTTTGTTTTGATCTAAGTTGTGTTATCTAGACATTCATATTCATGATCTTGTGATGTGAGTTTAGACTTCAGAGGTGTTTTATCTGTGATATGAAGTCTTTGATGCTCTGTATCTTGGAGTTTGGTGCTTCATGCAAAGCCGTCAAGTGTGCACTGGTCTGTGTGAGCTGTCCATCTGGCCGCCCTGCTGCCCTCCAGGTCAAATGTTGACTCTGCAGCAGGTCCAAATCAGTGATCTTCAAGGAAGACTAAATAAACCGTTGTGCTGTAATCCTTTCATGCCACATATAATAAAGCTCTGAGGCTGCGCACACAGTCCTCACACCAGATGGGGCTTAAATGGCTTGCATATCCTGCCACTTTTATCTGGATGTTCTCCAGCGTAGCTTTAAGTTAGCCCCATGATGTCATACTTCTCAGTGTTGTGGCCAGACAAGCACTTTTGTTATAAAGAACTATGTCAATATCTTTGCTCATGAGAACCGAGTGAAACCACAAGAAAGGTTTGACTGTGACATAAAACAAGTCTTTACAAAGTGGAACAGCCTCCCATTCCTACTTACAAATCAATCTGCTTCAATTCATTGACTGTGTTCTTGGAATATAGTAGCAAAGAACCACTTGCTGTGCTCGAAAACTTAAAACATCTGTGTTAAATGTAACATTTGTGGGCTGTATAATATGGAGCAAATCCCCGCAATTAAATCATCATGATTGAGAAATGTAATAGTTGATGAGTACATGTACAAAGGAGGAACAAGGCAGTACTATGACGCACTGTCTTAAAAAAGTTGTATGATGTTGCACTAGAGGTCTGTCTGAACAGATGACACTGATGATGTCATATTAATGTCATCAGCATCATCTTAGATACCAAATATATAACACAAAGTCACAAACTGGGTGTGTGCACTTTCAAAGGCAAGGACCAGGCAGGAAGAGACAAATCAAAGATGCTGTTGAGGTATGTTATAGAAATTGTAGGATCCAGCTTTTTGGAGTTTAACCCATATTAGGGACTATATGTTGGGAGGAGGTCGACCCCTACTGTTTATAGTCTGTATAAAATGTGGACATACAGTCTGTGACGTCAACCCCCTGCACAGTTTTCATGAACGGGGAAATTAGCTATAGAGATCAAACCTGTCTAACTGTCTGGTTATTTTATTATCTGGTCTAGTGGTTTTACTTGCTCTTGGATCCAGCCTCAAGTGGCCGTTCAAGGAACTGCACTTTTTGGCACATGATGTTGACTTCATTTTTCAGCCCCGGATGTTGACGCTTACCAAATACTTACAAAAGCAGCAACATTCCCATCAGCCTCAGCTGTACTTCTGTTTAGTGCTAATTAGCAAATGTTAGCAAGCTGACACACTAAAATGAAAGAGTGAACACAGTAAAAATTATACCAACTGAACATCAGCATTGTCATTACAATCATGTTAGCATGGTGATGTTAGCATTTAGCAGAAATCTGAGCCTCACAAAGCATGGCTGCCGACTCCTACATGCACACAGTCCCCCAATTTTGTGCAATATGAATTTGCTGGAATACCCTTTAAAGAAATAGGATTTCTATTTTATATACATGTATATATGTGTATATATATATACCAATTTTAATATATCATCAACTCCAACTTTGTCTAATAAAGTGATCAGTGTCAGTTTTATTTCCATATAGGTTTACACATACAAGGAATTTTCTTTAGTGTTTTGATGCATAACAATAAACATAGTAAGTAGAAAAATATAAAGAAAGATAAAAAAAAAACAAGTACAGGAAGTCTACAGGAAGAAGCATAAACACAAAAAAGAAAATTTACAATGAAATACAGAAAAATATTACAAAAATATGTGCAATTCTATTTAAATTAAAGAGCTGCAACATATTCACCAGGGAATGTGCCAAATTTCACAGTATATAGTATAAGAATATTTTTAATGCTGTAAATGTAAAAATAACTTTCAAGTTTGTGCAACAAGTTTATTAGTTGTTGAGACTTCATGTTTTAAATATGTCAATCTGACTAAAACAGGCACACACACACACACACACACACACACACACACACACACACACACACACACACACAGACTCTCAGACTCTCCAAAGTAAATCTAATATTACCCATCATGTACCGCGGGTATGATTATTCCACCACAGTTTCTCCACTGTTGATTTTATTCAGATAAACATTCTTGCCTCTTTGATACAAAAAAAATCATCATCAAATAGTTCAAGTAAACCATTTTGCCTGAGTGTGTCAATAATAATAGATGAGCCGACCAAAAATATAGAGAAGACACATCTGTATGTGATAGAGTCACATTTTGTAAGCAAACAACGTCAGATATCATATGATGTTTGACTCATCAATGCCAGAACTGAGAGATGATCATTTTTCCAGTGATTTGAGACTTGTGGCTTTCGCTGATTGACTGCAGGGGGAGTTCAGCTGGCCTCAGGACACTTTACATGAAGACTGCATTCAGCAGCTCTATTAAAGGTCCTCATTATATGATATTAGTTTATGTAAGCCTGATTTAAACACATTCTCCTCCCTGTAGGATATGCGGCACGCCTAATATACCTGCTGGATGCAAATCAGTGTCTCCTCACAACAGAGAGGATTTACTTTGTGGAATTCTAATTAGGTCATTAAGAATATTTACACATATCCAGGGACACGTGGGATTTTATTAATAGTAAATGAGTGTATGTTGAACATGCCTGGAGAAAATAGATGCAAATTAGGAGAAAAAAAAAAGGTCATGTGTTATTCGACCACATCGCAGCTTATTGAAAAGAGGCTGGCTGTTTCTCACACAGAAATGAATACCCTTCCAGTAATCCCGATCAATTTAAATATCACCACCAAATCAGACAATTAACTGCTTGCACGGCTCTTCAGTCACGCATCAATTCTTGAAGCAGGCGGTGAAGAAAGGAGGAAAAAGTGGGATTCCTGCAGAGCGTACTGTTCTTCACCTCCCCCAGCTCCTTCTTTAATCCGCTCGTGCACGCTGAAACCACTTCAGCATTAAACCACAGAGGACGTGCAGGAAAAGATGTGGAGTCCCCGCGGTCGGAGCCTCATCATTAACCTTCTGGAACGGCACCAGCAACGACTGAACGCCGCCTCGACTGTCCACTGTTGCTTAGCGATGGACGGATCAACTACACAAAACAGACGCACAAATCAATAAGGGTCCGTCCCACATCTGAGATGGACCAGCTCTGCTTTTTTCCCAAGATGCTTTTTTGCAACCAAGAAGGTCTCTGAATGAGCTGGTTAAAGAGCTAATGGACAAATAAAAGTGTAACACTGAGTGCAAGAGTTGAAAAGGGCAAACATTTGTAACCATTTTACATGATGGAGTGCTGTAGTGTACGTGCACACACAAAATGCATGAGATAAGAGGCTATAAGGACTTTCCAAATAGTGATTTGTAAATGCTGTATTTCCAGAATTGACTTGTTTGTGTGCGTGTGTGCAGAAATGGACACTAATACATCAAAAAGTATGTGGCAAAGGGCAAAATATGTAAGATTTTCCCCTCCAAAAAACAATACAAGACTCATTTAAAGTGAGTCCCTCTCAATCTTCACCCACAACAAACCAGAAGTGTGTAGCAACACCTGCCTCCCCACAGACCCCGCCCCCTACCTTCTTATTTTTTCATTATTTCTAACCCAAAATGTCAGTATCTGACATCCTGGGAATGAGACGCGGCAATCAACTATCTTTCTGGTGTGTTTACAAACAGCAATGGACAAATCTTACATGTTCTACCTTTAAAGGGACAGTTCACCCCCAAAATAATTACTTTTCTCATTTCCTGTAGTGCAATTTATTTCTTTATTTTTTTATTTCTGCTAGAAAGGAAGTAGTTCCTACATGAAACTGCACACAATAAGGTCTGTGGATAATCTTGACTAACCAGGTCATGATGTTTGGATAGTTCGTCGCCTTTTGCACCACAAGCCAAGTGCCATCTAGTCCCATTATACTGGCAAGAAGGCAGACATGTCTACTCCTGATATCTCTTAAACTCTGTAACTGACACCAAATCAATCTAAGTGGTAAACGGCAATACAGCCCAGGGAAAAATATGTATTTTAGATTTTGGGGTGAACTGTCTGAATACAAAATACTGGTATGGAAAATGTATTCAATTTAAAAAGTTAACTTAAAAAGTAATTTGTAACTTAAAGATACAAAAATACATATTATGCAAACTAATGGTATCAAACTTTGGGCAGCCTCAATATGGATCTGACCCCTCTACATCATAGGCTTAAAGTGGCCAATCAGGATGTCTTGTAAGAAGTGGGCTGTTAATTCAGGGTGATTTCAGCCAAACCAAACCAGAAAAATGGATGTGTAAGTCGTCTGTGCTAGCAGCTTATTTGTGACTGTAACAACACATCCAGGTTTACCTTTACATGATGTAACTTGTGTGCCATCATACACATGTTTTATGTTGTAAAACAGTCACAGTTTGGTTAGGATTATGAACAAAAACTACTTCGTTAGATTCAAGAGAAGATCGTGGTTCGCATTGAAATTATTATATTATTCATGTCAAATGATGCAGTGTTTTTTTTTTTTTATACCATACACTACCTGAGAAAAAATTAAGCTCCCAAACTACCACTTTGTGAAGACTCTGGTAAAAACTCAGAGAGCAGAGTGGGGTCAAAAGAAAGTAGAGTCTTTACTAGAGTCCAAAAGGTTAAACAAAAACAAGGAGTCCAAAAAAAGCTAACAAAACTGACAGGGAATAGGCAAAAATCCTTAAATCCAAAACAGGCAAAGTTCAAAAATCCTCAAAGACTGCTAGAAAGCTAAGTCACAGAGGAACACAGATGATCTAACAGAGACACGAGGAGCTGGTGGGTATATATACACAGGGATGACTAAGAGGATAATCAGGGGCAGGTAAGTAAGTGGCAGCAGGTGTGGTTGATGAAAGGCAGGAAAACACAGGAAACTGCAAAGATACAAGAGGTTAGCATTTCAAAATAAAGCAGGAAATAAGATAACAAAATCCAGAATGTCACACACCTCACTGTTTGTACCATTTGATGGTAGGAGGCGCTCTCACTTCACTGACATCCACTTCATTTTCAACGCAGCAGTTCCTGATCTGCACTTCTCTTTGTCACAGCTCCCGTTTGGAGCCATGCTTGCAGTGTTTTTGGAAGATTTCATTTTCCCTCAAAGGACTTTCACTGTGTGAGACCAAAAGTCAGTGCTTACTTACTTAAAGTTTTAAGTTATGTTTCATGTCACTTATGAAACATTACATACTTACTTTACCCCAACCACGATCATTTCTTCAACCTGAACAAGTAGTTTTGATGTCTAAACCTAACAAAACTAGCATGACTTATATCACGTACTTAACTTTTCATCAGTCATTTGGGAGTAATTGCCAATCGATCTATTCTGTGCTGGTACTTTCTAGCTAGTAAGTATATTTGTCAGTTGTAGAGCACATGTTTTTGCTAGCTGCTCTTTTCCTCTATTGTAGAGAAGAGTTTCACAAAACAAAACACTTGATCACAGCTTCTCTACAGGAAGCCCCCTCTTGAGGACAACTAATCCTGTTTTTTGGATTCGAAGGGCACCCTAGAGGGCACTTTACCTGCACTTTACGGTAGTTCACAATGAGTGTGTTGCAGGAACTGACTGGACGTGTCACGTGATTCACTTAGATATACTAAGACTGTTAGACTATTTTTTCAGCTTTTTTTTCTACAGTTTAAACCTGAGAATAAAAATGCGTCTCATTTGAGAATAAAATAACATTAAATAATGATTTTTAAGGATTTCAAATAGACAATACCAGCACTTAAAGTATTTTGTACATCCTTGTTTTTCTGCTCTACAAAATACAAATGATAAAATACTCAAAAGCAATTAAATAAGTTTTGTGTTATTGAAATATTACCCATCTCTTTGTGCGTAGCTTCTCCACCAGTGTGTGGAGTGTCTCTCAGATGTACCCGGGGTTAACCAGACTGGTGAAAGCACCAAACCTCCGGCCCAAGAGTTTGTAAACTATCCCAACCACACGTGTGGAGCTGGGCATCTGCTGCTGAAATGGAGGCCCTGTCATGTGCTAAGCCCCGGGGTGATAGCATAATTAAAAGGGCCCTGATGAACGCATGACATCGGTTCAAAATATGCTCCACAAATCCGCTAGTAAAATATACAGAACGGCCGAAGAGCAGCGTTTTCGCTTTGCGTGCCACATGTGTTAGCTCCTCGCCGAAGGAGCAGGCAGCGAGGCAGCAGTGTGGGATTCTGTTCGGGCTCCCAAGGACCTCTGCTGCATGACATATGTCTTCCATTACAGTTCATTTTCAAACATTTCTTCAGGACTTGTGGCTTCACAGTCTGCTTGAGAAGGAGGATTAGGCCCTCCTGAAATTGATTTATTTCTGCGCCCTAACTGTTTATTAAATATAATTGACCATCAAAGTTGTCACAGAGAGGAGGGAGAAAAAAAGGAGCTGCTACATGTACCGCAGAAAAGGGGAGCTTTCTTTGAAAAGCTATTTATCTAAAGAATGTCTTAGTTAGAGGCTGGACCGGGAGGCAGAAAATAGGTCATATTTCAACCACTAATACTACCACACTTGGTGGCTGCAGGATTAATTAGAGCCAAAGTCATAATAAATGTGATAAGTTGTCTCGAGTGAAATAGCAGGCTTATGCACTGCTAAAAAAATGGGCTACCAAAAATAACTCCCTAAATATTTAACATGAAAAATTTCAGTGTAGCTCATAATATGGTAAAACCAATTCATCTTAAGGATAATGACTATTTTACCTGATTTACATTCTCATGAACATTTCTTTAGATACAAGGTCACAAAACATCAGCTCGTTCGTCTTTTTTCATAAACTCAAAGGTTGGAAGTTATCAGAGCTAAAATATTTGGAGTGTGTTGTACACATACTCTTTGATTACAGTTAAATTAAATTTGTTGATTCAATGAACTATTTTATTTTCTTTATCTATCTAGTTATTAGTTAAGTTACAGGGACGGAGAACATTAGTAAACAAAATGCAAATGTGCCAGTTTAGTCATCATGGCTAATTAACGCAAACATTTAAGTAAATGTAACTCTAATTTTCATTCACCCTTCTTGCTGCAATATGGTAACAGAACTAAATCATTTTAAGTGTAACAACTCAGCATTTCATGGTCAGTAAAGTTGACATTAATTGATAATTAATGTTATAGTAATACTTTAAAAAACATAAAAGAAAGAAAATTTCATTGGCACTCAATATTTTTAAGTTAGTTGAACTCATACACAAAAGTTTTTGTTACTGTTCAAAAAGAGTTGAGAAAATTCCAAAGCAACGGGCTTTGCTAATTTTGTTATTAATCTTCATTAAATCAAACTCAATTATGTTTTGAAATAAACTGAAATAGGTTGCTGGTGTATAATCTTTGGTCAAAACAAATTTGTTTGCTTCTTTACATAAATTTAAATCTTTGAGATTTACCTCCCTCCCAAAAAACAAACAAACAAACAAACAAACAAACAAACAAACAAACAAACGTGGGAATTAAATGGTTACAAGTGAAAGTATTAGATTATTAGGGATTACTTACTTTCACTTTAATGAATTTACAATTTTTGAAATACATTTTTTTGGTTTCTAAAAATCAGATCTTCAAGATTTTTTAAAAGATCATAGATTAGGAAACTTTTTCTTGTTTATTTCAAAACTTGAGAGCTTGAGTTTGATTCAAAACTCAAAAAAATTAGAGAAGACGGATGTCTTGAAACTATGGGCTTTCTCACTTAAAAAAAAACAACAGTGAATTAATTAACTTGAGCATTTGTTTTTGCAGTATAACAATGGCAGCAACAGATCTTCACAACATATCAGCACCCAGATCGTGTCACAGCCGTGGTGGTCTGATCACCGTTATCTGTGACTTAAACAGACATATGTCTGGTCTCTGTTAAATGCCACGCAGATGCCACACACAATACAAAAGGCCAAACTGTTTTTCAATCTGTGTTGTGAGCTGACAGTTTAAAGACAATCCCTCTTTTGGCAAAATGATAAAAGCCATGAAACAATTAGTGCTTTATTATTTTCCTATCATATCACAGATTGCTAATTTTTTTCTCTCTCCTCTCAATGTGTGAATGACAAAACACTTAATTACTATCATTAAGTAAATACAGCTTTAGGTTCAAGAGTGCAAGAAAGGATAAAAAAGACAATGTGTAATTTAATTTGAACAGTAACACCACGCTCAAATGCTTGTTTTCAGTTTTTTATCTAATCTGTCATTTGTTTTCAGCATTAAAACAAAAACAGCATTGTCTTGTGCTGTCACATATTTTGTTGCTATTTTTGAGCAACAAATGAATGCTGATTAATTCCCACTTACACCCCGCAGCTTTTAAGAGACAATCAGAGCTACTTTACAAGAGGTAGCTTAACAGACCTCATACCTTTTTGATTCAGTAGCCTAATGGGCAAAAACACATTTCTCTTTAGTGCAGCAGTACAGACAGATAATCTGCCAACAAATCTGAAATTGAACACTTCACAGAGCATGTTTAATGTGACCTTAAGGAAATGGTTACAAGGCATGATGGAAAACATGCAATCTTATTTTCAAGTGTCTTTTTGCACCCAAGTGAGAAATTCAGCTATTTACACCCAGCCCACTGGTTCATCTCTAAATCGACAAAGGAACAAAGTCTATGTATAGAATTAGTGGTGGATGAATGAACTTTTAATTTTTAAACTTGGCCAACTTACTATTTGTTTATTATTAAAACAAAACAAAACAAAACCAATCATAATTATTTTCATTTCTCATTGATCGTTTGCTTAAGTTTAGGGGGAAAAAATATTTGTTTAGGTTTAGACATATGGATGCCTGTCTCTAGGTGTCATACTAGGCTTTTTTTTCAACTGGGTGCAAATAGCCACATTGCCTATTCCACCCTGGAGCAAATAGCATTCTTGGCAACTGATACCTGGGTACTTTTTAATATCTAGCCTTTAATGAGCAAGATATCAAGAGCATGTTGATGTAGCCACTCCACTGACGACTAAAAATGTATATTTGCTTTGGTCTTCACTTTCTGTCTTGTTATGTTTCTTTTATTGTGTGATGTGTTAAGTGTGATACTCGAGGACGATGACAGAAATAAGCCTTCAGACTTTACTGTGTTTTCGTTCTCAGTGATTATTATTGTATGTAATGATTGCAGTGCAGTTGTTATGTATGTTTTATCATAAAATGAAATAATTCTCATTCAGGTGCTTATGTTGATGCAAATATATATCTTAGTACGCCAGTGCTACATTACAACATTAGCTTGTTAGCTATGCTTTTACTTTGCTAACATCAGTGCTACAGTATGAAAAGTTAATTCCAAGTCTGTCCCCTGATAACAAATCACACCATGTCCCTTAAAAAAAGAGATAAAGTTAATAACAACATGTATTCTGTTATATCTAGAGGATATAAAGTAAATTTCTATGTTATTACAGGCAAGTGGTAGAAAAAAGCAATAGAAACCAGGCTAAGCAGGCACTAATATTAGTTTGTTAACCATGGTTTTACTTTGCTAACATCAGTGCTGCATTCTGAAAAATCAATTCAAAGTCTGTTTTCTGATACCACATCATCATCACCATGTCCCTCGAAAAAGAGAGATAGAGTTAATAACAACACATGTACTCTGTTATTCCACGAGAGGATAGAAAGTGAACTTCTATTTTATTACAGCCAACTGCAAGAAGGAAGCCTTTGCTTTTCTCCTCGGTGTCCCTATCTATTAAGTGAAGCGTGCAGTGCAGCTGAGAAATGAAGGTACGAAGCGAGACTATCTTTAAATGGCTGTGCTCCATTAGCAATACCTCCCCAACTCACAGGTAAGGTCGCTTAGATGTTTTTTTGTGTGTGTGTCTGATTGATGAAAGCTAATGTGCCTTTGGGTCACATTAAGAGAAATAGAGTAAAGCTGCAGAAAAGCAGCACTGTTTAACTAACACAGGTACCGTTAGCTAGAAATAGCTGCAGTGAAAGTGATGAATTGGGCATTACGCTTTTGATGTTGTTTCGGTGCCCACTTAGCCGTGGCTCCTTTTTTAAAGTATCGATTTCAGTAAGCAGAGGAACGAGGACTCGGCAGAGGTATTGCGTATATATCAGAGTGCCTCTGTGCCATTGTGGCTGGTCAGTCTGCTGCTAAAACAAGTTGAAAAATTGTCCCGTCCTGTATTTGATTGGTAATGTGGCTTGGATTGCTACCGGTGTCCGTGACAAGCCATAAGCCTGTCTCTTTTTTTTTAACCTAGCCTCGTGAAAACTCATAAATTGAGTTAAGGTAAAGGCAGGCTGCTGTTTGAAAGGACTTTCCCCTCATTTTCCATTCCACCTTAAATTTCCACCCTGTGTCACACTTGAGTTGAGCTATGTTGACTTTCTTCTGGCCTCTAAGGTAACAGTAGACCTGGGCTGTCTGTCTTTGAGCAGAGGTAGCAAAAGTACACACATTCATTATTCAGATAGAAGTACAGATACCTGTGTAAAGAAAAAAAAAAAAAGAGACCGGTAAAAGTAGAACTATTGACTCAACTTCTGTACTAAAGTAAAAGTGAAAAAGTACAGAGTCTGAATTGTAGTTTAAGTATAAGAGTAAAAAGTAGCCCTCTAAAGGACATTACCACCAAAGCTAACTGAACCTCACCTTTTCAACACAGCTGAGTTTCCCTGTCTATTAATATCTTGCTGCATCTTTTATTTATTTATTTTTGCCTTGATACATCTTCTATGTAATTTTTGTCTTGCTACATCTTTTACTTCATTTTCATCTTATTATGCCTTTTGCATAATTTTTACTTTTCCGTTGATTTTGCCTTCTTTTTTGTTGTTTTTGTTTTGTTATGTCTTTTTTGCTTTGATATGTCTTTTACGCTGCTTTTGTCCTGTTACATCTTTCACTTTGTTTTCATCTTTTTACATTGTTTATGTTGTTTTTGCCTTTTGTCTTTTACGTAATATTCGTCTTGTTTCTCTTTTACTGTGTTTTTATCTTAAGTCTTTTACATGGCTCTTGCCTTGTTGTATCTTATACATAATTTTTGTCTTGTTATGTCCTTTACATAGTTTTTGTCTTGTTACATTTTGTTACGTCTTTTACATTTGGTTGTCTTGTTACATCTTTTATGTTGTTTTTGCTTTGTTATGTCTTTTACATAGTTTTCATGTTGTCACATCAGTTGTCTGTGATATGCACTGATGGACACACCAAAGAATCATCATTTCTATCTGTTATTGTCTCATACATTTAGGTTCAAATTGGTCTTGATGTTGGTAATGTGGCGTACGATTAAACGATCAAACTAAAAATAATCAATAATTCATATCATTCTTATTCATTTACACTAAAGTAACGAGTCTGTTTTGAAAATGAGTATAACGACAGATATTTCTATTGAAATGTAGGAAGAAAAAGTAAAAAGTTGTCAGAAAAAGAAATACTCAGGTAAAGTACAGATACCTGAAAAATATTTGTACTTCGGATCTCTGCCTTTGAGTAACATGGTTCTGTCTTTGGTCATAATGATCTGCATTAAAGACACATGACCAAAGGCTCAGCATATCCTGTAGATCGCCTCTTGGCTGTTCTGATGTGGTCAAAATGAGCTGTTACCCCTTCAAATGATTACCCAAGAAAGTCACATTCAACTTTTCACAGTGATGAATACCATTAGGACTCTGAAATTTGTTGACAGCAGGGAAGAGCCAGTGTGATGTATCCTTATCCATCATCATTATCCAGTTTACCGTTTTCTGCCTTTTTAGTCGACAGCATCCACTCCTGCCGTCGACACAGTAGCAAACTGAAACTGTAATGATCTGTGTCATTGATGAAAGCTCCCCACATAACTGAGCTGCAAGCGATTTCTCAGAACACTGACTCTCAATCATTTCCAACATCTGGAACAACTATGGAATACATAAACAAAGAGCTGGGGGTGGGGGTTGGGGTTGGGTGCCATCATCGCAAGGAATTCAAAGGCGTGTGGGGCACTTTGAGACAGAGTTAGTTGAGAGTTTACAAGACGGAATGTAAACAGCACTGACGGATGGGTCAGTAAAGCTCTCTGTTGTCCTGAGGAAGTCTGGTCGAGAGCTGCAGGACCCCCGCTAACAGGCCCAGATTATGTGGAAATGGGATCTGTGCTCTGGGGAGAGCATTCTTCTGCTCTTGCTGTGCTCTTACACTGTATGAAAGTCACATCTGAGGCTTCCCCTGAATGTTTTCTTCCCCGACGCTCTGACCTATTGCCTCGCATGCTGCTGGGTTTGTAGATCATGTACAAGAGATGTTCAAACAGAGCGTTCCTCTTTGCGGAGCTTATTTCAAAGCTTTCCGTGCTTAGCCATGCTGAGGGTAACTGCCAGGGGACGTAAGTCAAATAACGTAGTGGGGAGACATTTAAGCCTGTTGCCAAGTTGGAAAGCATGGATGGGAACATGTATTGACAAAGGGATGATTAAAAATGTTATTGTCATACTATAAAATAGCTTTGCAGCTTCAAAGTGAATAACTAAATATAAAGCATGCAAAAAAAATCAAACAAATATACAGGTGCTAGTTGCTGGGGGAAATTTGAGGGGAAGTGAAAAGCAGAACAAAGAGAACATGCACATAGATCCATGTCCAAGCCAAAGTTTGACATTTGAAAATCACACCTATATCCGGTTATTTTACGATGCCTGGCAAAGATCTCTGTTGGACTGCTCAATCAAATTCACTTGGAGCTATCAGTACAGTGCAAAGATCTTTTGTCAAACTTCTGACTTGTGTTACACATGGCTGGAGTGATTTTTAGCGAGGCTTGTATCGTGGACCAAGGCATGGCAATGTTGGTCAGTCCACTGCTTTTGTCCGGACTGAAACAGCTCAAAAACTATTTAATGGATTGCCACGGAATTTGGTACAGACATTCATGGTCTCCAAAGGATGAAACCAACTGGATTTGGTGATCCCCTGACTTTCAAAGTTTGAACTAATCCAGTGAAACAAGCATGGCCATGGCCATTGCCTATCCTCAGCCACATGTATTGTTATTACCATCCTGACAAAAGTTCTCCTTCACAAAGTACTTATTTAATTCTTTCTCTGAACCTAACCAAGTTTGGTTTGTGCCTAAATCAAACAAACCTTAACCATAGGACTGTGATGTCATAATTATATATCTATTTTTTCCAATAATGATTTGTCACGGTGTTGGAAGACACACAATGGTATTAGATCAGAAAACCTTTCTATGTCTTGTTCTTGAGGGCATGGATAAACAACATGTTTGTTGTTGATGTTTAATTCAAACGACTTGACTCTTTTTGTTTAGTGGCAATCTGAAGACCCATCAACCATCATCTAACGATGATTTAGCCCCTTGGGGTAATGGCCTATGTTTCCAGTGATTTGTATCGGTGTTGGAAGACAGTGACAAATCATGTCCTGTTGATAGGGGTGTCGGATCAGAAAATCAGTTTTGAAGGTAAATGTAATAAACTGAAGCAATAAATTCCTCAGTGCTGCTTTATTGACCAATTTTCCTGCTCATGGAGCTGCGCAGCAGTGCCTACATGTACCAGGATGCACTTTTGGCAAGTTTCTAATAGCCACACCCATGTTGCCATGTTATCACCACCCTAGCCTAGACCTAGTACTTTGTCAGCCAAAACATAGTGTTAAGTGACAAAAATACTGAAATCCAAATTGAAATAGCATCCAATGACATCAGTGGTTGCAGGAAGAACAACAAATTTCTCAGCAGAAGAACACTGATTTCTTTGTCAATATAGCACACACAGAGGACTCGAAAAGCACAGAATTTTCTCTTCAATTTGGACTACATGTTTACTTTTTGTGAGTATAATAGCTGATATTACAGGTGAGCTCAAAGCACAACTGTGCCTATCTGTATCCTCACAGAGTTGCTAGCATGGCAATACGCTCGGTATGCCTAGTTGTAAACAGAGGTGTGGATTCACATGACTGAGGCCATGACAAGACTTTTGATGACTTTAGGCTTGACTTGACAAAATCAAAAAAAACTTGCAACCTGTGACTTCATTTGGACTTGAGCCTTTTGAATTGAAAATACTCGATATCTTCCCCCAAGCCCAAAGATTTTAAAGTAAAAACTACATCCACAATCATTTTATTTTTTTTCATTCCCTGAATCAACTTAGATTAACGCTATTCATTCCCAGCAAGAGATCCTCTGTGTTTGAACCAATCTGACAGCATCCAGTCAAGCTGCAGGAGAGAACCATGATGAACTAATGTTATGTTACTGAGCTCCAGCTGGAAAAGTGATAGCAAAAACAATTTTATAGAAAATGTACCAGATGGTCAATAAAAAACTAATTTATGCTTAATATATTGGTTGAAGATTACAGACAGGGATGCAACAACTTCCAATTTCATTTCACATTTGAAGTTGCACAAATAACTTAAGTTTAGTGTTAACACAGTTAGGGAGCTAATGCTTAGCTAACATTAGCTTTACAGCTGAGTAACTCTGAAAATGAATGAGGCAGAAAACTCAGTGGTATGTTATGACTTGTTTCAGACTCAAAACTCCAAATTAAGGACTTGGAACTTGACTTGGCCATTCTAGTCAGCCTTGACTTTTGACTTGGCTTGGGAATGAGTGCAAAAACTTGAGATTTACAAGTGAGTTACAAAATGACTTGGTCCTCTCTCTGGTTATAATTCAATTCATTTTCATATTCAGTTTTTCAGATATACAGTATTCTGCCAAATCTTGTAAATATCCGTCATATTGAAAACTTTTTCCCACTTGAAAATTGTGCCTTCCTTTGTATCCAAGCGAGCTCACATTAACACCTGAATGGAAGGAGATACATATTTATATCCTTAAGCTCGAGGTGTTATTTACATACCCAGGAGACAAGCTTTCATGTCAAAAGCTAATTTCCCCTCCCGATCTAAATCAGTTCACAGGGTTATGTAAAATCTAACCCTGAGGTTGACATATTAAACATCAAGCCTGGGAAAAAAACGGCATGCTGGAGAGCAATCTATCGCAGTTCTTATTATCGCATGTCCTTATCACAGCAGGGTTTTTGAGAAACATCAACACTCGCTTGTTCCGAGGCCAGAAAATCAAATGGCTGATCTGTGTGCTGACTGTATGCTATCCACACACAGATGCAGGGATGCATGCGGGACAATTGAGGCACGTCCGCTCCTGCAGCCTGAGAGCTGCTTGTCAGGTAGGAGAGATCTGGGAAACAAGAAGCCATCAGTCAGGTCCTGACCTGCCTAATGAGACATTTCTGCTCCAGAGAAGTGTCACTGATATGAATGATGAATAACGTTCAGTGCCACTGCCCTATTTCGTTGGCCTTGTCATAAAATGTAAAATGTGCGCGAGAGGAGATTCAGTTTTACAATGGAAGGGTTTACTGTCGGGTTCGCTGTGTGCACTCTGCGATTGTCTTTTGAACATTATGGACATTTATGATAAAGCTTTAGTTATGAATCACAGCAGAAATGTGTTTCCTGCTGATTACATGCCCTTTATAATGTAATAGCAATTTAACATTTGCATGTATAATCCTGGCATTTGTTCTGTGTCACATACTGCACTCTGAACACAAACCCATTCAGAGGCACAGCTCACAGTTGCAGTTGCTTTTCCAATGCTTCCCTGATTGTTCATTTTTTTCTCCCTGTCAATATTTTAAAAAATGAACAACTCTCTCCAAAAAAATTAGAAACCAAGGCTGTTATCTGTGAGACAAAACCTGGCTCACACTCCACTCACACAAAAACAGACCAAAAAAAGAAAAAAACTAGGACTGACAGAGAGTTTGTTTGAATTTTGACTTCAAACCCAGCTTTACTTTCTCGCAGTGATAACAGTTATGGAACAGGATGTGTTTGCTTCCTTCTAAAATTACAGTGGCTACTACGGCTCTCTTCACAAAGCTCTCACCCCCTTCATCAAGCATCGACTGTTGTCAAGAAGGTCTTGTTTTCTTCTGAAAATAGACTGAGTTGTCCAAGGTCATAAATACAGCATGCACACAGTCGGTTTGGATTTTATTTTGAAATCCACTGCAAAGATATACAGAAATTGAAGTTATCAAGGTCATTCATTTGCCATTAAACACCAGAGTTGCATACATTTTAGTCTCATCATCTGTCAGACACAGAGAACATATTCAGATAATTAAGACCAGGATTGGGAGAACAGAGGATTAGTTATTTATATATATATATATATATATATATATATATATATATATATATATATATATATATATATATATATATATATACACCCAAGAAATAATTCTGTGGTGTATTTCTGGGAGAATGTAAAAAGCAAAAACAAGAAAGTGATGATAATATGGTCAACATGTTCACGTTAAAAACTTGACATCTGAGAATTACTGTCCATCAACTTTGACTGTGTTTGAGCACCAAACATCATCCAAATGCAGAGTCCACCTCCCCTCGTCCTGCCAGAGTCACACTTTGGTCCGCCCGTTTAGTGCAATAGCTTGAGGGGTAGATGGGATGTTGTGGTGGAGTCCCATTTCATTCACTTCACCCTGCCACTGGACATTCGCAATGTAGTGGCTGAATGGGACGCTGTCAGAAAGCCTCTTTTAACGTGTGGTTAATGCTGTAAAAAGTCCCAGTTTGGTTAGGTTTAGGCAACAACACTAGTTCAGTAGGTTTAAGATAAGACCATGTGTGGGTTTACAATAAGTATATTGTGTTACAGACATCGTCACGTATAGAAACTCATGTTCTGTAATGTTGTGTACCTTAAAACTTTTAATAACACACACACACTTTGGACACAAACCCCAGTCTCCTGGGTGAAAGTCCTGTGTTTGTTTGAGCCATCCCTCCACCCCACCTCTTCTAGATGCACTTTCTCCCTCTTTATACTATGTTACAGCCCTGTGCGTTTCATACAGCTGTGGATGGATTCACATCAAAGTAACTTAAAAGCCTGGTGCGTCTCTTTCAGTCGCTAACGGGTACTGTGCCTGTCTGTATGAGTCGCTAAGGGGACGTGACAAAATGTCATTACCTGACGTGTTGGTAATGGGAACAGGCTGATGGCTCTCCTGGCTGTCCTGTCTCTCCTCCTGGGGCGTTTAGAAGTGATCATCTTCTAGTCTGCTGCTCTTAATCCTAACCTTTCACTTCCTTACTCCAGTGCCTGTGTTTGTATTTCTGTCATACTTGTTTCAGTTGTATGGTGGAGAAAATAAGAGATTAAACCAAAAAATTCTTAATGCATGTATGTCATATGACATTCAGGAAAAGTATTATCTTTCAACCCCACTCTATATCCTTGTATAACTTAAATGTACATAGTATTTACAAAAGGACAACTTAGTCAGTTTATTGTTTAAGAATAATTTGGTGGTGTGTTCATGATCTTCATGATCAAAGAATGTTAGCAGAGAAGCTATTTGTTTTACTGAATCATGTGTTCAAAGAATATGACGGAGCACCATGCTACTGACCCTGTGAGGCTGTACTTAGGTTAAGTTGAGCTAAATGCTTACATGTTCAAAATAGCAATGCTAACATTTTGACATTAGCATGTATATAATTCTACATTTAACCATGATGTAAACATCTTTGTTTAGCATGTTAGCATAACACACAATATGTAAATTCTGCCACAAGGGGTCTCTCTCACATTAAAACAATAACAAAGGACATAGTTTGATGATGTGCGATCATGGGAGTTGTTATCTTGTTATCTATCTCAGGCAGAAATTATGTCCATGGATGAGGTTATATTAATTAAAGTTTTATTCACTTTGTCTTTAGCCATGTTTGCTGACTTACTTCCTCACTCTCTGATGTATCCAATGTATCCTCTGTTTTCTCATAAGTTATAGAAACTAGCATCTAGCTAGCAACGGCTAGCAGGAAACAGACTTTTATGAATTTTGAGATACTTACATTTGGGATGATGTAAGTTAACAACTCAAAAAAATAATAGGTCTAGCATTTTTACACATTTTATTGCAAAAATGTTATAGCTTTCACTAATTTAGTACTAAACACAAAGCACAGCACAGCTGATAGGAATGACAATTTTAGGCTATAAAGTGTACAAATTAAAATGCTGATAAAACTATGAAGGTCAGGGGATCATCAGATTGAATAGGTTTCATCCTCTGGGGAGAACATATTTCAGTCTCGACCAATATAGCGCACTCAACATAAGTTACATCTTCTCTGATGATCAATTTCAGTAAAATTCCTAATTTTCCTGTTTGAGACCTCTCCACCTAGACCCCTCCCAAATCTATAACACACACAGTATGTAGCTTACATCATAAACGCCAACAATCTCCTGTGTCAGGGGAGAGGAAGCGAAGCAGATTAGAAACAGATGTAGCTTGAGAGCTTTGTTGGGAGTTTAGTTGTAGAGGTGCTGGACAACAGCCATACAGACTAATGTACATTTAGAGTGGTAATAAGCAGAAACAAAGAATATAATGTCCTCCACTAGAATGTGTTACCCTATAGTCCACTGAAGCTAATGTTTGCTAATGTGTTGTGTGTCAGATGTGTGTTTTACCCATGAAGCATAGATGCAGTGACATTATAATGTCCTAGAGATTTGAGTTCAATCAATAAATCCAAACCCTAAAAAAGCTTTGTCTGATGGTATTCAACTAAAAATGTCCAACGGTGCAAATATCTCAAATTGTGGCATCAAATAACAAAATCCACAGCAGACCATCTATGTTAAATATAGACACATGGCAATTGTGATTGCTTTTGATCATTGCCTTGATTTGAAGTACGCCACTCATGATCTACACCCTGGAGGAGTAATCTCTAGCAGATGTTCTCTAATGCCTTGTCCAAAAGTGTTTCATTTGGCGCTTTGACAGAACTAAAATAGAACATCTATTGCTACCAGTGGAAAGGGTGGACTTGAAGTTGTCATGTCTTTATGGGAACGGTTTTTAGAAGTACTTCCCTTTGATCAGTTCTTCTCTTCATTCTAGGAAGTGAAGTCATTTCTCTGCACATTAAATTCCATTTTCTTGCAAAGTTGAGGGCTTGGGGCCAGAGAGGCGTAGTGAGAGGAATCAAATCTTTGTAATTACAGAAAAGCTCTTGTGGAGATGTATGTCCAAGTGCAAAACATCTTTTATAATTGATTTATATGAAATTTATGTGAGATCACGGTCCACTTCTTTGTATTTGTCCTTCTAGAGCTAGTAAAGTGTGCTCACATCCTCTAACTTCCAACTTGAAATGTCTGCTGTTTTTTTGTTTTTGACTTAAAGGCACCCTGTGGATTTTTTGAATACTATTACTAGAAGTTTGTTTTGTCCACTTACAAAAACTATATGGTGGACATGCAACAAATTCCAATTTAGCAGTTTCACATAAGAGGGAGTGCTGTTGTACTGAATATCAGCATGACTGTGATTCATTATAACAACATTCCCTCTTGTCTGATGTTTTTATGCAACAGTTTTACAAGTGCCATTTATTAGTTAACAATAAAACTTGACAACAGATTATTTCTTTATTATTCTTTATTTAGCTCCACCAAAACAAAGAGTTCTGCAACTGGATTGAAAATGGACTGCAAACACTAACATTTTGTTGCACGTTAGCTTGCAAGCTACTTTGTGTAGTGTAGTGCAGTTAACCACAGTAAAGCTCTACTTCACTTGTCCAAATGGATCCACAAAACTGTCCCGCCTCTTATGCTATCTAGACAAGATGGCAACCATTGAGGGAAAGAAGTGTCCACCCTTCCATGCTCAACTCTCTGGCCATTTTGAGTACAACATCTGGGTACTTGCAGTACACTTCATTTGGCTGTAAATTTCAATGTGAATGCAGTTATGCACTCAAAACACTGAGCGTAAGTACAGAAGTACACAAATTGAGACACAGCAAATGACTTGGTCCAACCTCTGTTAGATGCAGTTCTGTGGCTTAAAGTGAAATTATTGGTTTGGCAATATGGACAGAATTTTTCTGTCTGTGTGGAAAAACATTTAACAGAAGGTACCATTTTCATTTTTTGTGTATTTTGTTTTCTAAAAGGTCAACACAATTTACAGAGCATTCGTGAGCAGTTGCAGAACACATGAAATTTCTAAATTTCAGTTGAGCTTCAAATGTGAGTTGAATGGTTCTTGCATTTTTCTGATTTTGTCAATGAAAACCTTTTTCATGTCCTCAAGGAGTTGCTTTGATCTGCATTAAGTGGGATACCGTTCTGAAAAGTGAACCAACCTTAATTTTAAACATGAAACATCGGAGGCCAGATGCTGAGGGTTTTGACGCTGGCCAGGAAGGTTTACTTGAGCAAGGTGATGTGATCCCCTTGGGCTTAACACCAGCGTGAGTCTGCTTCCTGTGTCAGATCCTCAGACCTCGTGGAGCGGCATCTGTTCCTGTTTAGCGTCAACACTTGCAGACTCCCATCAGCCATATCAGACTGTTGGCTACCTCAAGACCTCAAGAGTCACCATCTTTATCAAACTGAAGATGAATCAAATCAAAGTTGCAATCAAGTCAAAGAAGGCAGCATTGAAGATGTCCCCTGACTAAGTAGATTAGATTTCTTTTTTCTGTTTGGAATGCAGCCTTTCTCTGTCTGACACACTGCATTAGAGATAGTTAAGAGGAGATCTTGATCATAACAGACTAAAGCTCTTTTCCTCTCTGTTCCTTGCTCACGTTGTCAAGGCAAACATTGGTTTGCCCTGTCAGCCATCAAACCGGTAAAGCACTAATGCAAACTGCTATTCTGTTATTTTGCGGTCGTGTGCGGAAATATCATTGTCTTGTATTCTATTGCACTGCAGGTCAGTTACCCTCTGGGTGCATAACAACAACTGCCGTGACCTGAGAGACTGCGGAGGAGAGGTACTGACTGTGGCCCAAAAACGTCTCTTTGGGTTAGTCTGACCTGACACGTTTCACTGCAGGTCATGGCGCTGATGAGTCGGAGGCAGCGGAGGCAGAAAAGAGCCCGAGAGATGGGTTCCAAAATTCCTCTGTCCTTGACTGTGGGGACTCTGTCAGCGTTGATTCATCCTGTCGTGCTAACTCGTCTCATGACGTAAATCTCCAAAAGGATGACTATGCGGCTGTTCTTTCTCAGACGCCACCTGGCCCATGTCCTCGCTGACTTTCTGACCTCTGCCTCAAACTGCCACTGGGAAGTAGATGGGAGCTCGGTGTTTAATACATACAGTATTCTGAAATATGAAAAGCTGTGTTACAGGGATAGTTTGGGTTATTTGAAATGGGGTTGTGTGAGGCATAGATCCAGTATGAAGCATGGAAGGTAGGCAATGTATCATATGGGGGCATACGGGGTCACCAACAAAAGGTATTTTAGCCAATTGAAAAAAAAGTCGACCCAAAAAATTCAGTTTAAGTGTCTGATACAGAGACAGAGCAGGCCCCCCAATGACATATACTGCATTAAGTATATTTTCTGGTCTTCTCTCATTTGCCCTTACCTGTAGTTGCTAAGTTAGTAGCAGTTGTAGCATGGCGAATGTTAGCTGTGCAAGCCTTAACCTGTGCACTTTTTGCCAGTGGTTTCTGAGGTCAAGGGTACATCAGAATCTCTTACTCATGAAGTTACAAAACAGATAATGATTCAGCTAACTGGCCAATATCTTTCAGTAATGTATGGCTAACTAGTTTGTTGCTACGTATAGGTGCTGCACAGTGATTTCGTAGGTTAGCTAGCTCACGCAATTGCACAAGGATTCACAGTAGCCTTTTGTGAGTGTAGTTTAAAATAAATGTGTTTTTTATGATTAGCCTGAATTTTCCTAATAATAATTTATGAAAAAAGAAACTGTCAAATAATCCTCAAACAATAATTTGATGGCTCCCATGCAGTAACTCTGAGGACCATAAAGGGGTCACTGACCCTGACCCATGATATAGAGTATTTTCAAAGGTTTGCTTTGCCGTCAGGCAGCCTTTTCTGGTGAGAAACCGCGGTTATATAAGCCAAATGACACTCTCACCAATCCAACCAAAGTTCATGGGCAAGATAATTCATTTTAGCTTGCAGAACCCCCAGAGTTTCTGGTATACAGCTGCCTTGATCTGTTAGTTTGTTCAAGTTACTGTGTGACTTTGGTTTAGTTCAGATTCACTGAAGTCACACAATAGCACAAACAAACAAATCAAATCAAGGCTGTGGTAGATTGGCAACTCCTGTCTTATGCAAGGTTAAAATACTGATTTTGCCTTTGGATTTTGGTTGGTTTGTAAAAAGAAATATTTGGCTTATATAACAGTGGTTTCCCATCAGAAAAGGCTGTCTGATGGCAACATAAATCAGTGAAAATATTCTAAATATAGTGTACACTTAAAGTGATGTTGATGGTTTTTTTTAGGTTTTAAACTGGTGCCCTTCTCTGTTTCTTCTAACTGGGGACATGCCGACCTGCATCTACTGTGGCTAATACACTGACTATTGATAAGTCCCTCCTACAACCCCACATCAAAATAATCCCACCTATCCTTTCAAAAGGCTGGCTTTATGGCATGTATTTCATATATGAATGCAAACTGGAGTTGAAAAACAAGCAACATTCTTCATGAGCTGAAGGCGTATTTACCAGAAACCCTTTGTAGGGTTTTTAAACTAAGAGAGGCTTATTCAAAGAAGATTTGCTGCTGTTACTTCACCAAGCCTTGTACACGGGCATCCAGGTCAAGTCAGTTCCTGCATCAAGCTCCAGCCATCTCCCCTGAGCAGCTTGCATGTGAGCGGAGATTGGACAGAGCAAAGACAGCTAAATTAGACCCTGCAGATAGCGGTGGAGGGACTTTCCTCTCAGAATCAGCAGGGAAATGAGGAGTCAGAGAATCAGATGGAGTAGATTAGCGGTCCAGAAGCCAGTGCGGCTGGGGAAAAATGTGCCTCTGATGATAATGAGTCTAACAGGGCATCCACTGCACCCTCACCACCGCCACTCTGCTTCCTCGCGATGTTGCAGCGAAGGTATTGGCTAAGGCGGGCATTAACCAAAGCTATGTCCTGCAGGAGTCGTGTTGTCTCTCAAGCTCAAAGACATCTTTGTGCATCAGTCAGCCTCAAACAGCATGGGGCTGACAGTATCCAGGCGTTGTTTACACATCTGCGAGTCCCCTATCAGATGGAGGAGGGTGAAAGGAGAAAAGACACAATGTAAAGTGGAGCTTATCAGCAGCGTGTGCTGTGATTGTGACAGAGCTCGTCCTCTCCCCTCCTGGAAAGCTCTCAAAATAAACAACTACTGACCTAAAAGCATTCTCCCTGCCATGTCAGACATCACATGGCACAGCCCAGCAGAAGTCCACAAACCACTAAATTACATACCTAATATTCCCTCTGTTCAATGTGAATGTGTTGTAAGTGAAAAATCAGTGAGATGTTGAGAGTCTTAGACAAGCAGGCACCAAATAATTGAACGTCACGACTCAATTAAACATGTCAGTGAAGTTTGGCAGCCGAGCAGCAAACTTCGAACGTAAAAAAAGAACATCTGGATGAACCGCTTTTTCTTGTTAACATGGATTCTCAGCACAGGTCTTGCCTTGATGTTGTTATTTACAAGTCAGTGCCAAAGTAGCAACAACAAGTATTGCACAAGCCAGCATGAGAGTGCAAGCCCCATAATTGCCAAACCACTGGAAGAGGAAATGTAATCATATACAGAATACAAATTATGGCCCAATAAAGATTAGGTAACAGCATGAACAAATTAAAGTGCTGTGAAAACGGAAGGATTAGCGCAATTACACTCATTACACAACATCCATCTCTCTGACCTGAGTCTGGGCTGAAAAACACCAAGAACAGGAAGGCGGAATCCATAAAAGTGGAGGAGGGAAGAAGGGAGGATTGCGAGGAATGCTGGAATCTCTTAATACACACATCCAGGTTGGGAGGCAGAAAATAGCAACATGTCTGAACAGCAGTTGGAGGAATCCTAAGTGGACCTAAAGAGACACAGTCGCGTCAGAACTCCGTCTCGCTGCAGGGCTGCTATAAAAACAATATAAGTGATACCGGCGAACACAATGGAGAAATGTCAAGTGAGGAGATAATGTTTTTTAAAAGGGAACATCCGCTCCCCGAGTCAAATTGGAGTCGAGAAACAGGCTCTCAATCTTATCTGGGGGCCAGGTTACTTGACAAGCAAGCTCTCAGATGATGAGGAAGCTCGTAAAATAAAAGCCTCCCTGGCGTTGAGCCAGCGATTCGTTGTTTCTTCAAATTAAAATCAGTTCTGCACAGTTAAACAACAGGGAAACCTTCCCAATCAGTCACGGTAATGATAGTACATTATCTTCCATTTACTTTTGCAACTTTGAATGCTAATTGCAAGACTGGCTCCAGGATCATCCATGCAAGTCGAAACCTCCAAACACCTAGATTTTGAGTAAACTCACTGTAAAAAAAAAAGCAAAAAAACTTGACAAAACTTTGAATCAAACTCAAACTGTTAAGTTTTCAGATAAACTAAACAAAGTTCTGCCAACCTATACTCGTTAGTTGAGATCATTTACTTTTATCCTTTAGACAAATTTGAATCTTTGACTTTTAGAAACCCCCCTCTCCCAAAATTTGCATTTCAAAACTCGTTCACAGTGAGCTGTGAACCTGATTTGTCCTTATTTGGCAGCAGTTGAAGGTATTTAATTATTAACCATTACTCTGTTAAAAAACAAAAAACAAACAAACAGACAACAAAAGAAAACAAAGTCTTTAGATTAACTTAATTCTTGGGGTTGTAGGAACCCAAAAATAGTATTTAAAGATTGAATAAACTCATTGAAGTGAAAGTGAATAATGGTTAATATTTTAATTCATTTTATATTTTAAGTCATTTAAAATCCTTTAATTTTTAGGCTCCCAGGTTCAGTATGAACAATGTTTGAAATACTTACTAATACTTATTTATGTATTTATTTTTGACAAAGAGATTCAAGTGTATCTAAAGAAGAAAACTAAATTGCCCCACCTAAAAATTATAGGTTAGCAAAACTTTTAAATTAATTTCTTTTCAAAATGTAAGTGTTTGAGTTTGGTTGAAAACTCAAATTCTGTTCCACTAAGTTGCCTTGAAATTTTGAGTTGTCTTAATTCCTTTTTTCACTTTCACCTTAATAAGTTTACTCAACAGTTTTTGAAATACAAATGCTTTTTGGGTTCCTGAAACTCAAATGTTAAAGTTCATTTCGATGAGAAAAGTAAATTATCTCAACTAAATATTATTAGACAGTAAAACTTTTCAAAACTTAAGTTTTTGATGTGGACTCAAAGCTCAAAAATTATCAGTTCTCTGCAGTTGCTTTCAGAAGCTTGTGTTTAACTTTATTTGGGCAGATGCTGATGATGCTAATGATGAGGCGATGACGAGCACAGTTATGATGATAATTAGGCCGGTGACAGAGGTGGCGATGATGGCAGTGCTGGCGATTACAAGTGCTGATTAGTATAATGAGGATGATAATGGTGATAACAACTATTACAACAATTAGCTGAAAGGGGAAAGAGGGAGACAGAGATCTGTGTTTTCTTATGACCTCATCTTGTTAACGTCTCATTAGGGAATATTCAGGTTCACGTGTGTCAGGGCAATTATTTTGAAAGGTCATAAACACTTAATGAACTAAGTACATGCAGATACAGATGCTGCTCGATAGAAGATTGTGTGACAGAACAAGAGAGGATCACAAAGTCAGCACACAATTAGTTTGATTTTACAAGAATTCCTGTCATTTGGTGCATGCAGAGGCACCCTGGCCGATTTCTCCGAGCAGAAGTCAGCCGTCGTGCCAAAACACAGAACTGGCTTCCACAAGTTAATTTAAAATGTGTGATGAGCGAACAGTTCGCCTCTCTGTGGATCTCATGCTGCTGCCTTTAATCAACCCAACTCCTCGCAAAAAAATTTCCATTCCTCTCAGTCTCTCCTCTCTCTCTCTCTCTCTGGCCCGGTGAGATGACAAAAACCTCAGAGCCAAAAGTTTTAAATGGCCGGGTTCAGCGCGAACATCCGAGCCACTGAATCGCTGGAACAGGAGGAAGCTCGAGCTGGGTTTTATGCTTTGACCCTCTCTCAGGCTGAGGCATTTAAGCTCATGCACATCCTTCAGAAGTTCAAGGGGAGAAAAAGTGAAAGGAAATCTGAACACATGACCCTCTTAAAGGATACGCCTCAACTGGCCTTTTGTATTGGCTCCGCTTGACAGACACCAGGTGCAGAAAGAAAAATTCTTCGAGGGGGTGGAAACTCCGTCAGATTTTAAAGGCTTGGAGACGGCTTTCACATTTTCAAATCATATAACAACACAGAAAATGGATAGACACATTATTTTCTACAATAGGCTAAAGCTGGGCATACACTGCACCATGTTAGAAATGTTGTTAATTCCAACTCCCACTGTAAGAGTAAATCATCTGCGACGTAAAGCTCGCGATTTTTGTGCTTACGTGTCCTCAATCCATCACCTGAGTGCTCACACTGTACGTGTAAAATATAAAATAAAACAGTCAGAAAGTTGTCAATAAAGATCCATTTGAAAGCTCCAAGGCAGGTAGAAGTTTGTCTGCTAGCAATAATGCTAACAAGGCAGAAACTGGCTGGCTTGATCATCTGCCATCCTGTGTGCCAAAACTTTGTGTATGGATTTGCAGGTGGCAAGGAAGACGTGGACAGTATAACTTGTCCATTTTGCAGAGAGACTTGAAGGTAAGCTAGCTATGTTTTACTGTCCATATTTTCCACCCACGTCATGTGTTGTGTTGCCATGACAGTTTTCCTGTCCTTGGGGAATCGACTTGTATCTTTGCTTCAACTGTGTTTTTCGGACATGTCAGAAATTCATCCCAACATAAAGGCAAACAAGCCCCGATAATGCTGAAATTTGGTCCGACTTTTAAATGAGTCATGTGGCTCAAAAATCAGATCAGAAACGGGCAGCGAAGGCCCCGCTTAATACAACAAGCAACTGAAAACAAACGTATTAAACCTGAATTAATTTGCTAAAAACTTAGCTCCTATATATCCTTATTTTATCAAAGTAGTAATTACCAAAAATGAATGCTTTAGTTTTATTTATTTGCCTGCAGTGATAGCACTGCCCACCAAATGGAGTTCTCTGGTGGCCTGAATTTTTGGTTCCAACTTAAGATGTGGGTGCTGGTTATTTGTTTGGCGCAATATCTGTGGGTGGGTGCAAAAATAGTATTGAATTTAATTTAATATCCAGCAGCCACACAGGCAATTAACATACAGCCACCAAGGCTGATGTTGGCCATCTGTGATTCAATTGCTGGCTATATTTCTCTGTGACTCTGTACAATCTCTGCTTCCATGTTTCTGCACGTTTTGACAGTCTGGTCAATTGCTATCAACACAAAAGAGAGAATGTTAGGTGGATCTGCTGCTGCATTAAAGTGGGATGAGCACAACACTGAGTATGTGGGAGCAGCCTTATGACTCCTCCCTGTGCAGTCTAAATCTCTCTTTGCACTACATTTGTCCTTATCACTTTAAAAGTCATGCTGGAAAATGAAAAGAACTTGTGAAAATATGTGTCCATGTACACTAGGTGATTACATTTTGTGACTGTTTCATAAACTGTTGTGATACTGCATCATCATTATAAGTTAGATTTACTTTCTTTTTCCTGACTTTAGAAGGATTCTCAGCAATTAACTGATAAGAACCATCAGTTGAAGTGTGTGCATAAACACGCACACACATACACAAATACACCCACGCGCACACTCCGAAGTAAAAAAAAAAAGACAGGCTCTAATAGGAGATAATGGATTCTGGGTCAACACCTGGTAATCCTTACATCAGTGAAGGGGAGGGCCTTGACATTTTCCAGAAAGTGCCATACAACATGCTGATAATAAGAAGGTCAACTAAATTTCAAACAGGGGCACGGTGGAACAAAGAAAGCACACAAACAGAGTATGTGAAACCTTTAGATTTGAAACTGAAAAACATCAATCCATTAAGTACTGAAGGTGAAGCTGAAAAGGAGGAATAACTTGTGAAATCAAATGTTTTCATCTGTGGCAGCTACAGACTGTTGGAAATTCTGAATAGGTCTTTTAATCACCGGGTTGGTGATTTGAACTTCTAACCAGATAATCTTGTTTTGGCTAAGACAGTAAAATGTTCTGCCTCAGCTGCATTTATAGGCTGGCCTTGGTCGCTTGTGTGTTTTGCATGTGAGCGCGTGCGTGTGCGCGACCGCAGTCATTAAACGAAATAGCATATGCAGTCAATGTTTCAGATGATTTCTCTATTTATAGACGTGTAGAGGATATGGTTAAGTTGACCCAGAAGAGCTTTTCCCTCAGGATCGTCTGTTGTATGTCCAGAGACACCAAATTTGGTTTGATCCCCGTGTAGGGCCAAATTGAAAATCCCAGTGTAATTCGGATGCCAAATTAGAACAAACAAGCTTCAAAGGACAGAGAGCCAGTCATCTCAGCCAGTGTGCAGCGTTATTTCCAATCCTCGTCTGACGCACTGAAAAAAGCATTAAAGTAATGTTATATTTTTACTGAGACTCATTCAGCTTTTCTGCTTTAGTGGGGCTCTACTTTTGTGGGTTATGACAACTTGAAATTACACCTCATTCCCTTAACCTGCTATTCTTATTTCAATAAGAAGTGAAGTGCTGTACATATAATATCCATGTCAGATGCAGATTCTTCTTCCTGCTCACTACCATTTTTCTCTTGGTGATTATAAGTATTATAAGTACAGATACTCAAACAATGTACTTTATCTGTACTTTATTCTAATATTAGTTTTTTTTTAAACTTATGACTTTCACTCCACCACATTTCAAAGACAAATATTGTACTTTAGACTCCAGTACATTTCTAGGAAGGTCATCGTTACTTGTTACTTTTAGGAGAAGCATAGCTTTGAAGTCAGCTGATACTGTTTTTTTTCTTTTTAAAATGCAATTGGCCACACGCTGTGTTCCTGTTGCTTCCATGCTGAGGTTTTTTATAGGTGTTTCTTATAGACTTTGTGTAGCAGAGTGGTTCTACAAGCAGGTCAGTGCATCTTTAGGTGGTTTCAGAGAGTTATAAGGTTCTGTAAATACACTGTGAAAACAATACAGCAGTGTATTGATATTAAAAATGTACTTTGTAATTTATACTTTTGAATACTTAAGTATTTTTAAAAGCATGTACTCTAGTACTTTAACTTGAGTAAAAATTTGACTGAGCAACTTTCACTTGTAGTTGAGTGATATTTGACCAGGAGTATCTATACTTTGACTCAAGTATTGGAATTGAGTACTTTGTCCACTACTGGTAGTTACCAGGGAACAAATAAGGAACAAATGAGGAACTAACTGTCAATGAACCATTAGTTAAAGAGGAATTACCTATCAAATTTTATAGAGTTGCTAATGACTAGTTCATGATTAAGTAATGGTGAAACAAGATGATAAGGTACTAAAGACTAGTAGTACTAGTACTAGTGAAGTACTAATAATGTATTAATTAGGTAGTGTTAATGGTTCATCAAATATCAAGTCCTTCCTGATTCATTCCTCACTTGTTTCTTCATCCATTAATTATTAGCTAAGCAATGATTCACTAGCAGTTATTTCTTCATTCATTCCTCATTCGATTCCTGGTAATTACTTAAATTTTTGTGTACCTTACTGTAAAGTGCTACTCAATCGTGTTCATCTAACTTGATTAGAAAAAACTTCATTCATTTGTGTGTTACCAGTTGAGGCAATGTTTTTAAGTTGGTCCAATAATTCTCTTTTTTCAGTGTGGGCAGGGATGCAGGCAGGGGGGAGAGTGAAGAGGCCAGAGATGATAAAGGGACTCCTGTGATCTGTCTGTGAGTCTGGCAACACAATAACGCCCCCTGCTGCCTGACCGATCTCACCCCCCCGCACCCCCCCCACCCCCCACCTTACCCACCTCCGCCCCCGTATCACACACACACACACACACACACACACCACCACCACCACACACCCTGCTGCTCCAGCCACCACCGCCCCCCCACCCCCAAGCCTGAGCTTACAGCCCTGATGTGGTGTGTGTGACCTCACGCCTCGGCCACTCTTCGTGCGGACCCCATCGCAGTAATGAACTCCTCGACCCCTCGACCCTTTCTGCTCACCACACAGACTCTTGCAAAAAAAAAAAAAAAAAAAAACCCAAAAAAACCTTCGCCAGAGCCGTGCATTCCTCACGGTTTGGCTTAGGAGAAAAACCCTCCGAACCACATCTGGTTTTGCTTTGCTGAGATCTCTCCCCACATTCAATTGAGTCTTAAAAATACGGTTTCGAGTAATAAATGGAGGGTTGTGCTGCTTATTTGTACACTGTATGATGAAATTACAAGGGTTGTAATTGGTTACTTCCATAATTGCATTGAAAGTAATTTATGTACTGCCTTTAGGGACGCCAAATGAGATAAACTGAAATGATGATAGCAGTGGAATAAGTAAACATTTATTGGATCTTCTCTGTGGATCCTGACATTTCAGCTCCAGGAACATTTGTGCAAGCAAACACTGATGGAATTGGTTAGGACGGTGGCATGCTGGAGCGTGTGTGTTTATGTGTGTGTGTGTGTGTGTGTGTGTGTGTGACACTGAGTCGTACTATTATTAGAGAGCCACTGGAGGGCAGTGAAAGTACTCCATGTGGCAGGCAGGATCATCACTGTTCAAGTATGTGCATGTAAGCCCAGTAAACAATCAGCAGGGTGTGAAAGAGAGGTCATGCATCATTGGCGTAGGAACACAAACATGGAGCTCTCTCCCTCGTCCGCCCCCCCCACCTCACCACCACCCGTGTCTCTCCTTGGGCTCTCCTTCCCCTGCACTGTTCCCATGACCCACTGCTGTGCAAATTTAGGTGACCGCAGAGCTGCTGGTGGAAATATTCAAACTGTGATGGACACATATGAAATTGGCTTTGAGCTTTTGTTGTTTGTGCTTCGATACAGCAGGTAGAGGCTCGTACAGTGTGCATGATGTGCAAAACAAGAGGGTGTTCCAGAGCGTATGAGCGGAGTTAGCGTTATGGCCGCGCCTGTGCAATAATAACAGCTTGTTGCTGCTGTTTCTCCAGGGACCGCTTCTTTTGTATGTAAATTAACTGAGACAAGGCTATGAGGAAATAATCCCGCTGTAGTAATAACAACATAATGGAGCCATGGAAGTTAAACAGACGTACTGTATACAATGCACCCGCTCTGTTGAATATATCTTTCATCAGGACCGGATTGCCTGTCCAGACTTTTCCAGTGATTGGCAGGCGCACAAAACAGTTTTTGGTAACAGCAGTAATTCTATTAGTCGATGTAAAAGCCCACCAGCAGGCTGCAGCTCTCCATGCAAGAATTATCTGCCTTATAATGGAGGAATATCACAAAGTGTGCCAAATGACCATGTACAATAGCACCACATTTTGAAATGAAACTCTCAATTTGAGGACTGAAAAAGACAATCTTTTGAAATCGAGGGAAAAAGGGTGCTTTGAGTGCTGGATCACATTCCACACAGTTGACTACTCTGCTTCCCAAGAGGACAAAGGTAGGCCTATTGTATTAAAAATTCAAGGCTGGTGAGGTGAAATTGCATTTAAGAGTCAGGGTGCACAACGGCAGGGGAACCGTGGGCTGCTGGGTAAACTGGATTCATGTTGGAAACCTTTACAGTTGAAGCTTAAGCCCGTCCTCGTGTCTGGAGCTTCAAAAGGGAAGAGTGTCTTTTTAGTGCAAATCGCAGCACGCTGCTCAACAGCTCGGGTCACGTGCCCCTGTGCTCGCAAAGGTCACCCGGGGAACGACCTCAACTTTCACGAAAATCTCACTGTGAGGACAGCTGATCGAGTTGACACTGTTTTTTTTTTTTTTCTCCTAGCGTTCCTGCTGTCATTCACCTGTTTATTCACATTACATCAGTGGGCGACCCCTGTGGGACGGCATCATAAAGTTGACAGGTAGCATCGCTGTTCTCCTCCAGCCTTGGCTAACCTTGCACATTCCCACCCTGAAACAGTGTTTGCATTGATTGCTTTTGTGAGATGCCCTTGGTGTTTTTGGTACCACTTTACAAAAAACTACCCAGACAAATGATTTATAAATGGCTCATAATAAGGTTATTAATTATATACACTTATAAACACTTTATAAATGATTAATAAGCTGTGACAACACATTGGATAGAAAAAGCAACAGTTATGTACTGCTTGCCAAATAGTGCGCCCACATTTATCTGTTCTGACTCAGTCCTCATTGCTTACTTAGCTTACATTGTCTCCATAAACAAGAGTTCACACCTGTCAGCTTCATCATATATTTGTTAATGAGTTACTGGCATTAAACATCTATGTTTCCTTTGGTATGTCAAATTGACATGTCAAATGAAAGCCTGTCCTCACTGAGAAAAACATGCCAGGGATGTCAGGGATGTCAAACTCAATTTCATCTCTGGCCATATCAGCATTATATTTGCCCTTAAAGGGCCGGTTGTAAATGTATGGATTTATAAATGTATCTGCTTGTTATCATATTACACAATGGCCTCTGCATTAGAATATTATTGGTTTTACTAATAACTTAATTAATAACTAGCTCTGAAAGCATAAGTCTGGGAAAATAATGGCCTGGAGACCTTCAAGTGTACAAATTTAATACAATTATTAAAGAAAAATGAAATATACAAATTAGCATTAGACAAAGAAGACATACCGGCATGTTTCTATCATGCACATCGTCTCTCTCTCATTAAATTGCCTTCTCTCTGCATCAACTTGTTTTTTCTTAGATGTTTTACCAGGTTACTGTTAATGTCAGTCGCTACAATGGCTTGGCTAGAGTGCCACCTCTGGAAATGGCTCAATACTATTTAGATGTTATCAAACATAATGAAATCTGGTGGCTGTTTGCCTTCAGTGTCCAGATAAAAACTTTGGGGTGCATTCTGGGATGTATAGTTTATGGACACTATATTTACTCATAAAATTTGTAGCATTGTTCTTTGATATTATGTGCAACAATCATGCATTGTATTGTATATCCTTAGCTGCATACTAGCATGTCTCTCTAATAATGTCATAAAATAACAGTATCTGTCCCCATACAATGAAAATATCCTTTGGTCTAGTCATCACTTTAATTTCGCCAACAAATCCCATTTCTATAATAACATTACAACCTGGTAACCACTTCTATATGCCTTTTTTGCTTTGTGTGTTTCCCTGGTGTTGAAATCAGGTACATATACATGTCAGAAAACCTACATCTTGGCCTAATGTCAGTGTCCATGATCCACAGTGTCTTTGGTAAGTTGTAAGGATCAAACTTAATTTATGCAGACAATCGAGTGTTTTACTCCTTGTTTCACGGTTTCCCCTGCTGAAGGCAGCGATGTTGCCACTCAGTCTGACTGAGGGGGTGTTTCCTGGTGGGAAAGTGACATCAGTGCTTTGCCTCTATATCTCATTTTGGGAGCAATTGGAGATTGACCTATTCCACCTCAGAGCTTTGGGCAGTATTGTTTACTTTGACATTTTCCACACGCACCGTTTACACTGTACAATAAGACTCCCTTTGCCAGTTATTAATGTTCACGTGATGTATAAAAATGTTGTAACTTCTTTAAAATCGTTTATCAATTATTAATTAAAGTGCTTATCTAATCATAAACTATTGATGAATCATTTATAAAGGTAGATTGCATAGTGGTACCCATTTTGTTTTATTGTTTATTGTGACGCAGATCACCCCAGATCACCCTGTCCAAGCTGTGACCTATTAAAATGTGAGAGGACCCATCTAGCAAGTAGGGAAAATGTTTTTTTTAAATGTCTCAATCTGGTTATATAAGACACACACAGTAATTCTGTCTGCTCATCATAACAAGTTTGGCTGCAGAGCAATCAAGTCAAAGTTTTCTAATGTGGCTCCTAATAACACCCTGATGTCCTTGAAGTAGAGGAAAATGACAAACATGCCGCAACTCAGAGGATTATTACTTTTCATATTAAAAAGAACCCACTCATGGGAAAGCATACGTTTTTTTTTAGTGACCCAACTCTATCAAAGACAGATTTAAAAACATAAGCTCAAACATGAGTTCACCGTGTTAGTTTCTGCAGAAAAATTATTGTGCTTTGCTATGTGCATCACAGAGAAAACATGGCGAGATCAACAACGACGGATTGACAATGGTGCCAAGAGGATATGTGAGGGCCAATTTGCTCAAGAAAGATCCGGCATCTGAGCAGCTGATCCCTTCAGATAAGAGCACAAAGCCCATTTTTCAGCTCCTTACAAAATTATTCAACCAGCGCAGGCTTTGAGCTTTTCATATAACCATTACATAACATATCCCGCAACTAACATGTTTAACAGCTAAGAACATCTAAAGCCCATGCTTAGTTATGGAGAAATACAACACAGATGAAATCCAGTGTGTGCAGTGAGGTGTTTACAGCTCCATTGCTCCATTGGAAGGACTGTAAAAAGTTGTTTTGCAGATACTGCAGTAAATAACATGTAGCCATACAAGCCATTATGTCACAAGACATCTTTTTTTTGCAATGAAACATTGACGCATTCAGACAAAACTGTCAACTGACATCAAGTAAAATGGAAAAAAGTGGAAAAAGTAAATAAATGTGGAGGATAGTCATTTTGTCAGAGACGAAAATTAGTGTCTCAGTACCTGTGTGAATTTAAAAAGACTGTCCACCCAAAATCTTGAAAGGGATAAAGTGACCTTTAGGGTGTGCTTGAAGTGAACATAATGTGAAGTGCCCTCTAAGTGGACAAAATGTGATCAAGTGTCCTCCGGCGTGCCTTTCCGGTGGGCAAAATACAATAAAGTCCCTTCTCGGGTGCTGTTTCAGTGGACAAAACGTGACGCAGTACCTTCTAGGGTGCCCTTCCACTGTTGTTATGGAGCCCCACTGCATAGAGCTGGTGCCTTTTTTATTTTTTTCACCCCTGTCAGACAGCCTGAGTCTGCTGCTGCTGACCTTGATTAAAAGATGGTTGTGAAAAGCTTCAGTTTTCTTGCTCACAAACAACAGAGATTGTTGTCAGCTACAGTAGCATTCCTGTCAGTTACATTGGATGTCATTGCTGACAAGTTTTCACAAAGAAAAATTACATGAACTTCTCAAAACCCTCCTGCAACATAATCCACTTCTCCACTGTCCATCTGTGTAATCAGTATCTTCCAAACTGTCATTGTTTTGCTAAAATTTGGCCAAATCACCCTCTTTCTTTTCAAGTTCTGTAAAGCTCTCTACTGTAGTGTACAGTATGTAGCCATATTTTAGCAAAAATGAAGACAATTGGAACATACTGAGCATAAGGAGAAAAGGATGAGTGGATTGTGCTGCAGCAGAAGTTTGAGAAGTTTTTGTGGACATTTTAAAACTCTCTGTCACGTCTGCTATGAAAACTTGTTCTCACATTGTAACTGACGTGTTCCAAAAGTTATTGTTTGGCCAAATATGGGCTTCTTCCTCCCTCCTTAAAGCTGTGTAGCTCCATTTGAAGTAGTGTGTGTAGCCATATAATGGCTTAAACTCACATCTCAAAACACTTTGCTCAATAGGGCCAATCACCCAGCTGTCATCGCTAACACTGGGTGGAAGCAATAAAAGTGTTTAAAAAAAATCTCCATTGTTGAGCCAATCCAAAGTCTTTGTGGTAGCCCTTCATTTTGGGGTGGTGAAATTGTGTGCTTAATACTGGTGGGGTGTGAAAAATGGTTTGTTAGTGGTTGTTCTAGCTGCTGTTCAAACAACTACCTTGTATTTATTAATCCTCAGACAATCATTAAGCAACAAGATCTCTGATTGCAAGACTAATCATGGCTTAGCAATGACTGTTAAAACTACTCTACATGCAAAAAGACAAGTGAAGTATTGCCAGGTTGATATCACCTGATTATAGCCCTATCAATGTCCCGTAGGACATCAGGTCCGGTCAGGAACAACAATGGCCGTTGGGACACCTCACGACATCCCAAGTAAAAGACTAACATTTTAGATTTTTTTGCCTTTAAACAACATGAACGCAAAATCATCTTTCATGCATAACTGTAAACAAAGTAGAAGAGGAATGATGTTGTTGGCTCTGTGAGGGGGCACTGTGAGACAAAAGAAAGGTTGCAGTCAACTTGTCTTCTTTTTTAGGCTTTTGTGTATGTGAGACAGACAGTGAAATACACACCGCCAACATTTGTTTACGCTGTTGTTAGCAGAAGTCAGTTGATGAAGTCAATCCCTTCGGTAGCACCTCCGTCCCGTTGTGAAAGTGATAGCCAAGATATGGCAAGAATAATGATGCCTAATCTGACACAGTGACAGACAAAATATTGTGTTGTCTAAACCTGGCATATATTGCAACACTGTTTTGAGAAGTTTCTATGGACATTTTAATACTTCCCTCTCTGTCAAAATAACATTGACATTTGTAATAAATCAAATTACTAGAAATCATTTGTTGGAATGTGACATCTAACTGTGTGTATCTAACGATATCATAGATTTGGACAAACCCAAGTTATCATGACAGAGGTACCCAGCCTGCCACAAATGCTAACAACTTTTTTTAAAATCACAAGGCTTCATCCTCTAATGAAAAGTGCTGTATGGCTGTTGATTTGTCTTAGAATATGGAAAATAAACCCCAGGAAGAGGTTTCTTTTTTCTCAGAACGTCTGATGAAAGGCTGACTGAGAAACTGCACTGAGTCACAGATGCTAGTGGTACAGAGGCTAGCCCTACTCAAGCTAACTACAGCTGCTGTCTCTATGAAGAGGCCGCTAACTGCTAACTTTTCACAGCCACAAATCTTTCAAACCTACAGATGGTGCGCGTTTTACACTCAAAAGAAAAATTCAGAAGGCAAAATCTCCTGCAAGGCTGCATGCTTTTATCCCTAGATATATTCTCTAACATTACCTTGTGTACTGGATCCATAAAAATGTTTACACTGGCACTGAGAGACCTGCAGTGCATAATGTGAAGTTTCCCCACGCTAGTCTACATCTTTGAAGTGCCATGCTTCATCCCAAATGCCCCCTTGAGAGTATGGTTTTGAAACTGATGAAAAAGGAGAAAACAAATGGAGCTGTGCGAAACGTTGGCATGATGAGTGTGCTGCCATATGCATGTATATGAGAAAACACAATGACTTCAACTATAAGATATGCACAACTGGATATCCATGAGACTCTGTGATGCCTTGACCACATGCACAGAGCCCTGTTGGTGAGGCCAGATGATACTGGTTTACCAATGCCCTTTGATCACACACACTCACACTCACACTCACACACAGAGAGGATATGGCTGAGCTTCCCATTTTATCTCCTATCTCTTTTATCAGAGCCTCTCCTGGGCTGTGCCACGCATCTGCCATACTATCCATCTCCCGTCGTCTTAACCAGTGGCAGTGTTGGGGGCTGTCTGCGAGATGAGCACAGAGGCTCAATGGAATAAAACTGTGAATTTGTATGTAGCTGAGTGGGTGTGTTTGGCTGCATTCATACCGCAGACCTTCATGCTCAGTTCTGAATCGCTGCTTATATCTGATGTTCTTGGATCACTGTTCCAGTCTATTCTAGGATGCATCTGATACCAACATGAACTGACAGCAATGTGGAGAAGACAACATAACAGAAAATGACATACATACAGTGTTTATATATGCACTTTTTTTGTTACTTTTACCTTTAACTAAACTGACATGTCCCACCAAAAGACAACCACCAAGGCAGGTGTTTGATTGTCCTGCTATGCTATGTGTATATGACAATTCCATCAGGTGAATAATGTTAGTAACATTGTTTATCATCATATATTCTGATTCAAATAGAAGCTACATGAACTGATTTCTTTCTTTTTTTAAATCAAATTTTGTGCACATCAGACCTGTTCAGTTTTAATTTTTCTATATAAATAAATCAAAGGCTTCATTTATGAATTTATTTTGATTATGAAAAAAAGACTGAAAATCGGACTTAAAAATCAATAATACAAATATTTTGCATCACATTTGCAATTTCTCCCAATTTTTTCTCCTCTTGATATTACTACTACTAGAATATTTTCTGAGCTGTGGTTGTTTACAGAGAAAAGTATTGATCATTATCTTTTTGCAACAGGAAACACAATAACATTCAGGTGGGGACTTACCATTAGGTAAATGTCAGCAATTGCCTCAAGCTACCAAGGGCTCTAAATACCTCAAAACTCATGGTTAAGAACTTAAAAAAAAACAAAAAACTTTTTGTTAAAAATGTCTTCTGCTTAATTCATGAGTGTCTCAATGCCTCCCCACTATCTATGACTATTCCATGACCTTACCACTCATCTGTGGAAATTATTCAGGAGGACAGTACCAACTCGTGTAAATAAATGGCTCAGTGTTGTCGGCAGTGTTGAAAAAAAGAGGAAATGGGAGGATCATAAAAGACAATACCCTCAACATCACAGCCTGTTCACCCTGCTGCCGTCTGGTAAGAGATACCGAAGTATCCGCCACTACCAGACAACAGAGGTACTTCTTTGCACGACTTCTCAGTTTATCTTATTAATGCCACCATAAATAAAAGATTAGAGACTCTGTTTATTCAAGGATAGAAAAAGGGGAAGAATGAGGGATATTAACACCAGCATGCATCAGAATGCTTCATTCATGAGTGTCTCAGGGCCTCCCCAATAACTTGGATTGTTCAATGATCTTACTCTTAAATGATTAAGGAAAACAGCAGCCAACTCATGTAAACAAAGGGCTCAACGTGGTGTATGGACTGATAAAAAATGAGGTGAAGCTGCCCCAGCAGTGCTGAAAAGGAAGAGGAAGGATACTAAAAGACAATATGCACCCCAGCCACAGCCTGTCCACCATGCTCTTGTCTGGCAAGAGATACAGGAGTATCCCCTACCACAACAGAGCAGCTTCTTTCTGTTCACTGTGTGAATCCTCAATTCATCCTCCACACTACAACTAATGATTATTTTCGCTAGCGATTAATCTGTCAATTATTTTCTCAATTAATCTTATTGTTTGGTCCATAAAATGGTGAAAAATGTTCACTGAGCCCGCCCTGTTTTGTTTTGTCCACAACCCAAATATATTCAGTTTACTGCCAGAGAGGAGTAACTAGTAAAAATTACATTTGAGAAGCTAAAATCAGAACATTTAGACTTTTTTTTTTAAATTAAAAAAATGACTCAAAATGATTCATTGATTGAATTTTGACTATTTGAATGAATCAATTAATTGTTGCAGTTCTGTCCTCCATAAGTAAAGGTTTATTTTTATGACTTTATTTATTCAAATGTTGAAAAAGGGGAAGAATAAGAGATGTGTTTGCTGCAGGCCCCGAAATGACTAAATCTGCCTCTGATAACATTTGGATATGAATGAAAAATATTTAAAACGAAAATGCAGTTTTTAAAAATGCTTATTTTTGTATGAAAATTGGTACAAACAAAATAGCCTGTACTATAATGCAAGCCTGGTGCAGGTCCACTGTTTTCACACCCAGTAGAACTCATTAGGTCAGTGTCAGTGAAAAAACCCCTGAATTGAGGTCATATTTCCCCACAGTGTGAATGCAGTCTTTATTGACATGCCAGTATGTAAAGGCGTTCTGTATGGTTCACACACTTCAATAACAGAATATGACTGCCCCTGCCTTCACGCCCCGATGAAGTCCAAGCACAGAAAATGTAGGGCATGTAGCTTATAACCCTTTGACAAGCTGAGTTAGTGCACATCAAACTGGCTGTGCTTTGGCACAGTTATTGAGAAAATGTGAGTAGGGAGCTCCTCCCCTATCTTTTGAAGTGTCCAAATTATGATAGAGAAAAAAAGCCCTCCCAGGCCTGCTCTGATAAAGCAAGATTGAAACCTTATCGATTTTGGGTTATTCGAAAGCGGATATAAAATATCCTGAGCGGAGGGGACTCGGGGAACGCTGAGACACTGGATTCCTTCCTGCTCTTGTCAGAGCATCCTTCTGTGCCCCGGGGCCTCCTATCGCCACGCACTGTGGTGCCGGCAGTTAGTGCGACAGCTGGTCTCCATGCTTGCCTCCATTCTCTGTCCCAGAACACCCAGCTACTACGGTCCCTCATCAAGCCCTGCGAGCCAATCCAGGCTTTCATCTCCTGACAGCTGACAGCTGATGCGCCTCTACAGATGCTAGTTTAAATCATTCATATAGCTTTCCGCTGCTCAAGATACATCCTGCTTGTGGGAAGCACCGAGATGTCTTTTCCGCTAGTTTTTTTTTTTTTTTTTTTTTTTGCACTACTGCCCGAGTTTGTGGATTGGACCCTACCTAGTTCATTAGTCAGACAGTGGGGGTATTTTCAGCTGCTTCCATCAGCTGTAATGCAGATATGACACAGCGCTCATAAGCCTGATGAAGCCTTGGCTCATAGCAATAGGCTGAGAGGCTCAGGGCGATTGCCTAGTGCAGAGTCACGGGGCTTTGGTAGTTCCCACTTGATTAAGCCCGACTCAATGCACTCGGCTCTCGCTTTAATTTAAAAACTGCGAGGGGAAAAAAATGTAATGAGAAAGTCAAATTCACAGATATGATGTAATTGACTTTGCCGAACATCTAGGAATCCGAAGGAGTTTGATTAGTGGAACCTAATCATAGTTTAATTAGTGGACTTTGACTAGATACGGCTTCCGCAGAGGATCCCGTGGTACGGCGGATCAAGAAGGCGGCAACAGACAGTGATTGAGACGTCATTTGTGTTAACATCTCATCCTGCCGCTGCGGCTCTCCATCTCTTCCTCGCCTGATTTGATCTACTTTCCGTATTCAGATTTTTTATTCACAATCACACACTCCTCCTTGATTGCAAGCTGCTCCGCTAATAGAGTACATTGTATCTCAAGCTGCCGCTGACAGCCAAAGAAAGCTCTCAGCCTTATACTTATCTTGTCAGGAGTTTTCCGCTCCATCTTTACCTCATGTTTGTTACACCAGCCCGCCTTTCAAGGTATCCTGCAAGGCTTTCTGCATCATCTGCTGCTGTCTGGATATTTCTGTTTTGTCTGTTTTCACCTTCTATTTTCTGTCTGTTGATTCAAATAGTTTACTGTATGACAATTTTACTTTGAAGTGGAGATTATTCACTGGCATTTTACTGTCCACAAAAATCTTGGTTTATTTTGGCAAGACATAAAATGAGCACATCATAGATGTTGGTAATTCCTCAGTACAAATATAGCTGGCTAAAGTTAAACCAGGAGGTCAGTCAGCAAACTGGAACATAGGGTTGACAGCAGATACTTTAGTACTAATTTTACTGTTGACCTTTTTCTCTTCGGAATAAACTTGCCAAACTCAAACCTCGTTTGGAACTGTCTTGTCCAAAGTGTGGAGGACAGTCCTGGATGATTCACATTAAGTAGCTGTGTGCTGCTGTTTACTGGAGGTATGGAAGTTAATCATCCACTTGAGCATTTGTGAAACCAAGTCTGTTATCTTGCAAAAAAAAAATATATGTCACTTCAAATATAACATAAATGTAACCCTTACCTGTCCACACACTTGCTTTTGTCAAAGCAAGCCTTTATGTCTTTTTAACCTCTTTTTGATGAACTTTATATTCAGTGGGCTTATTGCTTATTCATGCTGTCTTCTGCAACCTCAGAAATGAAGGTGCCCGACTAACAAAAAAAAATAAAAACCTGAAAACCATAGAATACCTGTTAGGTTGTCATGTTTTAACAATGTAGCAGCAGTGTAACTAATAGCAATGTTGTAACTGTAATGATATGTCACAGTTGCAATGTTGGTGACAACAACAACAATGAACATTAGACACAGAGGTTATGTATTTACTAAATGATATGGGTAATACTTTCACCTCTGATGCATGAGTAAAAATCTGAAAATATCTCATTGTATTTTTGCCTTGATTAGATAATTATCAGATAAAGCTCAGCGGGCCATATGGGAAAAGCGAGAGGGGAATGACCTGTGATAAAGGTCCTCGTCTGGATTCATGCCCAGTACTGTGCAGCTACATGGTTAGAAAGTGTTCGTGCCTGAGACCACCGGGCCACCAGAAGTCCCCCTTTGTGTGACATTTTAACTTGCGTTAATGTTATTATCCACAGGCAGGGAATTCGAAAGGTCTGCAACAACAAAGTCTGCTTCAGATGTTTTAAAGACATCTCTCCCAGAGAAATCTGTTAATTTACATCTGCTCCATGTGTCAGCCTCACTTCATCCACAACATGACACTGTTAATCTATGTCACGGACCAGATTTTTTTTCTATTTTCTCCATCATGATTGTACAACATGCCACTGCTAACTAATTCCAAGCCCAGTGAGGTGCAACAGTGTGTGGCTGCTGCTCCGTTAACAAGGCTATTGATTTGGAAACCACCCTCTAAGTATGGTCGCTCCTCAAAAAACACACTAATTGCTATTTATTCCTTACTTTCAATGTGGCACCATGAATAGTAATCCTTACAAGATCCAGCAGACTACTTTAAACTTGGCACATCAAACTGAGGGTGGAGAATATGTTAAGAGGGATACTTTGATGAAAAACAACTTCAAACAAACACAGCTCACTCCTATTCCCTCCTCAAACAACAGACCACCTGTGTCTGCTCAAGGAAGAGGAAAATACGGAGGAAAATGAATCTCTCTGCTATCAAAGAGCAACCGTGTGTTTGTAGTTCTCTCTGCTGAATTTGAGGAGGCTCAACAAGTTTGTCCCACATCAGAGATGGGAAGTAACAAAAGACAAATACTTCATTAATTTAAGTTTTCAAGTATCACTTACTCGGGTATTTATTTTTCTGGCAACTTTTTACTACATATGAACACAAATACATTAACTTTCTACTTCGTAAATTTTCAAAAAAAAGGGCTTGTTACTTAAGTTTTGGAGCATTTGAGGGAAATTATTAATCATTTTTATTTTCACATCACATGTGACAGATGTTCATGAAAACCAAGAACCGTGTAACAAGACAAGAAAAGCACAGATGTAACAGAACAAAAAGATGTAATGACATAAAAGATGTAACAAGACAAAAAAGATGTAACAAGACCCAAAGATATAACAAGACATAAGAAGACATAAAAAGATGAAAAAAAGATGAAAAAGGTAAAGGACAAAAATGACATAATAAGATGATAAAGACAAACGCCAAAAAAGATGTAACAAGAAAAAATTTTTTCAACAAGACAAAAAAGACATCACAAGATATAAAGGTGTAAGAAGATGTAAAAGATTTGCCAAGATGTAACAAATAAAAAGGATAAGGTTGGACAAGGTTGTAAAAGATGTAACAAGACAAAAAAGATGTAACAAGACACAAGACGAAAATGACATGACAAGATGAAAAAGTTGTAACAAACCTAAAAAAGGTGTAACAAGACATAAGAAGATGTAACAAGACAAATAAGACATAAGATGAAAAAAAGGTAAAGGACAAAAATGACATAACCAGATGAAGAAGACTAACGCCAAAAAAGATGTAATGAACAAAACAACATAAAAGACATAAAAAGATGAAACAGATGAGAGGGAGACTGAAACAGAGAAAAGGTGAGGTTCAGGAAGCTCCGCACAGGGAGCTACTTTTTACTTTTATACTTTGAGTACATTTCAGAAACTGTACTTTTTCGCTTTTACTTGAGCAAAGAAGCTAAATCAGAACTTCTCCTTTTACCTTAGTCTTTTTTGTACTTCTGCTTGAGTAAAGAGTGTGTTTTGCCACCACTGTCCCACATACACAGGCCAACAACCATTTATCTGCACGCTTCTAACAAGCCATCATAAATCTCAACCCTCTAGCCGCTTCACAAGACAACACCCCAATAGAGTGGCATCCTCCCTCTCTCTCTCTCTCCTCCTCCCTGCGTTAATCTATCTGTGTGCACCCCAGGTCATCCATTAACTGTCCCAGTTTCTGTCTCCACCATTTACTGAAAAAAGAAAAAAAAAACCCTGCTGGCAGGCCTCGCAGGCAGTCGACATCCACCTCTCAAAAACACCAGCGTGTAGCTCGAGGTTCCGTCAGTTGAGGGACCGCCAAAGAAGTGCGAGGAGTATAACCGTGGAACGGATAGGAACGAACCTTCAGGTGATTAATCCATAGGCACCCTGCTTCTTCCAGATGGCATTTTTAACCGGGCACGTGCATTAAAGTCTATGAACCTCGCCGATACCGCCGCTGGTCTATCGCAGCCATCCTCTGCTACACCGAGCGCACCGTCTACATCCATTCACCCCTTGCCCCCCGCAATGTCACTACCACCCACTCTATCCGTACAGAATTATGCTTGTGCACATATGAGGGAGGTATTGACATTTAAATCAAGCAGAAGGATTAGCCAGAGCAGACAGCTGCTACTTAAGATAGACACTTATATCCATAAAAACTAGACATGTATTACAGACCGACAGTATTCAGTGTTTGAACTGAAATCTACACCTCGGAGAAATATTGGCTCGAGCATCCCTGCTGTGTGTGTCATGCTTCACATATGTCACATTTTCCCTGATACCTGTGACGCACATACACATGGAGGGATGAATGATGCTCCCTGATGGGAGGTTTAATAATGAAATGTAGCATTCATATGAAGTACATGACCCAATATTGAGGATTTGTAGCTGCCGGTAAGCAGAGTGACATTTGTCATGGGAGTGTCCATATTGAACCTGATCATCGACGCCTTACATGTTCGGAAGAAATTGCTTTCCATTCGGCTGAAATTACAGACAGCTTATCAGGTGCATACTTCATACGGTGTCGGCAGAAGTGGCTGGATAACTCTATAAATCACTGCTCACACGCAGTTAAGCAGCAAAACCTCCCCACAATTTGTCTTGGTGACAAAGTAAGATTTTTGTTGGAAGGCAAACCATCTGGACAACAAGAGAACATGTCCAAAAAGCGACTCTCTCTCCAAGAAATTACACTCATATAATACTGATTTGTAACACAAAGTACATGCTTGAGAGAAACACAATAGTGTTTTTTTGATCAACATCAATATTTTTAATGAATGAAAAATATTAATACTAAAGAGATCAGAAAAAAGACTAATAATGTATTCATTTGTTTTCCCTATAATGTCCTCTTATAGCAATGATTACTGTCTTCATGGATATGTTTGGGGAAACTATTAACAGTTAGTTGAAGTTGATGAATGAAACCATTTTTTTGAAACTGATGGTGGTTGTTTATGTTGCTAAAGCTATTAAAGGACCAGTTGGAATGATTCATGCCATCTAGATTGCAAACATGTTGCCTCACTCTCCTCTTCCTAGTACATAGGACAAACTACAGCAGCTGCGAAACTTGTGAAAAATGCAAATGGCTGTATACAGTGCGAGTGTCTGGCTTTGGCCAGTCTGGGCTACTGTGAAAGAGGACTTACGCCTTCTGGACAAACGAACGGCTCATTCTGAGACTTATTTTCAGATGATTATACCTCATTGAAAACAGGCTCAATATACTGTAATATTATTACATATTATATTCCATTTCTGCCACATTCTACCAGTAAATCCTCATGAAAACCTCACACACTGGGCCATTAACTGTATTCAGTTTTACTCCTTTATATTAGCAGTTTGCTTGTTGGTGATGGAGTGCATCATTCCCACAATGGAAATGGTGCGAACATGTACAAAGGGTTCACAGGAAATGACACATGCATATACTGGATGAAATTGAGAAAGAAATGTGTGCATAATGACATAATCACATACTGACATCACATGTACATATGTCACATAATAATATGATCTGGAAGAGTGGAACAGCCAGGAAATTATTGTAAATGATCTGACTGGTTTAAGAAGAAGACTTCAAATTTTCATCATGGAAAACCACAAGTTGCTCATTTTCTTCTGTTATACTTTTGGAAAAATAGCAGCTGAAAGCCTGTTTTACCTTTAGTGATAAAAGTGTTATTTCTAATGGAACTCTGGGACTTGCATTACTAAGGCGTTTTTAGTATGACCACCAGTGACCAGCAACAGGTGTTGCAGTCTTTGACACCACAATCTTACCTCAGCCTAATGATTGAAAACATCAGTGCTGAGGTGGAAACTGGAGACAGGATGTGTTTTACCTTAACAAAAGTGCTTTCATTACATAAATCACCGGTTCCCAACCTGAGGTTCAGGGGTGCCTGAAATCTCAGGGGTTCCCCAGGACTTTGTCTACTCTGAAATGATCAAAAATAGATTTGCACATTTTAATGAAAATCATAATTTGTACAGAAGTCTGTATAGAAAACCATTAGACTAAACTAAGCTAAAGATACATTCATTTGTCCTCAGTTAAAATCGTAGTAGCTACTTTGCACACCTCAACTATGGGACCTATCAAGGTCTGTGATAGCGAATTGTTCATTTGGTGTGCGTATAAGCCTACTCTGTTGGATTGTTCAAAGAAAAAATGATAAGATTATACTAGAAAAGAGACATTTACCAAAGTTGAAGGTTCTAAGAATAGAAACAACTAATTGCTATTGAACTTAGACAGTAAAGCTCTGAAATGAATCACTTATTCTTCTGGTGTATGTGTGTTTGTGGGCTTGAGCAGCGCAGTGAATTAAATGACTTTTTCTCCAGTCTATAGGGAACTAATGTTAACTGATACAAGTGAAAAGGCAGAAAAAACATCAGTTTATTCATCAGTCACTCTACTGATGGTTACTTTATTTGGGATGCATTTGCAAAGAAATATTACCAAGCCAACCTGTTAAAAGAGCAGTGTGTAGGATTTAGCGGCATCTAGTGGTGGGCTTGCAAATTGCAAAAGGAGAGCCTACATTGGCCACTAAAGTCACCAGAGGCAGGGTCTTGTTTGTCAGTTCTGGGGTACATAGGCTACATGGTGGCCTCCATGGAGGAGGACCCACGGCTCATTCTAAAGTGACGGACACACAACAATTCTTATTTTCAGGTGATTATGTGATAATGAAAGCATACTTTTGAGTATCATATTCTATTTCTGCCATATTCTGCCACCAAATCCCTGTGAATCTTACACACTGAACCATTAAATCTAAACTAAAACTAAAATAACATACTAAGGTTACTATATATTATATATATATATATATATATATATATATATATATATATATATATATATATATATATATATATATATACATATATATATATACATATATAAAAACCTCGTAGGTTGTTAAAGAACTGTGCTTCTGTTGCTTAAACCAATCAATGTATGGGACTTATGAGGAGATCGCTGGTCTCTGGTGTTAAAGCCAGCCACTGTAAACATGCCTATACATGCAGTACAAGAACACAACTCTTATTTAACTGGACAGAAACATTTCAGCAATTAAATTTCTCTCAAAATGCATTTGGTAAAACAAACTAGTAGTAATTTGGCACATATTAGAACACAACAGAACCGTACTGTACCGTTGAGTTTACAGTTCAGTTCGATTGTGATGTGACCCTACTTACCCTCTAATAAAGTCTAATAGGGCTTTAACTGTGGGAAACAATGCACTTTAGTTTACAGTACAGTCAAGCTGCAATGATTAATTGATCAATCGATTATTAATCTATGATCAAATTAATCACCAACTATTTTGATTAAATGCCAAAGCCAAAACTCTCTGATTTCAGCTTCATGGTTAAAACGAGACATTTGAGGATGTTGTCTTGAGCTTCTCAAAACACTCATCAGTAGACATTTTTGGACCGAACAATTAATTGATTCATGAAGAAAATGCTCATAAATTGATCAATAATGAAAAGAATTGTTACAGGAAGGACTTAAAAATAGTTTGGACCTTTTTCAACTGACAAGATTTTAATTAATTGATTAATTGATTAATTGATTAATTGATTAATTGATTGATTAATTAAAAGGTAGAAATCACATCTGATTTCAGCTTCTTGGATTTGAATATTTTCTGGTTTCTTTATTGTTCTCTTCACAGTAAACTGAATATTTTTGGGTTATGGATAAAACAAGACATTTGGACTTTGGGAAACACTGATAGACATTTTGCAGTATTTTCTGACATTTAATTGACCAAACAATAATTGATTGATTAACTGAAAAAGTAATCAACTGATTAATCACCTATGAAAATAATCGTTAGTTGCAGCTCTCCAGTACAGTTCTCTTGTAACATGTAATACATTTGAGGATCTGACACAGTCCCACTTTATTTTACAGTACACTAATAAAACTAAAAATGTTTTTTATTCTAGTAAAACGCACAGTGTTGCCCTCATAATATGTAATAAGCTGTACTTTGTATCAAATTAGATAGAAACATGTTCATTTTTTAGCATTTGGCAAAACAAATTAGCAGTATATGAATGTAATTTCTAGGGGACAGTGGAGGAACAGACCAAAAACTAGTTGCATTCAAACATCACACAAAAATAATTTACCTTTTTTCTTTAGGTTACTGTTATTCTAACAATGCCCAGAAGGAACCTTTCCTAATAAAGTCAAAATGTATTTTGCAGCTTCCCAGAATCCTTTGTTGACTCGGAGGGCGAATCCAACAGTCTCATTTGTTGATGTTGTTGTGTGACTTGGGAGAAAACACAGGTGTGACAAAGAAGCTGATCCGAACATCAGGGGAGAGAAAAACAGCACATCTGTTGTGGGTCACAGTGTTGTCAAGCAGACAGACCATATGGGCTGCTTCCGCTAGGCACCAGCCATATCTCAGCACCACTAATCTGACAGGAGTGACACCTCCGGAGAGGCTGTGAGCTATGTTTTAATGAACATTGTACGTTATTAAACTCATTATGTCTAGACTCTCCTTGCCATTACAGCCTCCCCCTCCATTGTTTCACTGTTTCACTCGTCTTGCATGCGTGTGAGCGAGCATGCGTGTCTTTAACCTTAAGATAACAACACATGCGACATGTTCTGTTCTCAACAGCCATTGGCTTGTTGCAGATCGTGTAATGTTGGGGCATAGCCTAGCCTGGTTTTCTAACACCTTCAGGCTCCACATGCAAATGTTGATATTTCCTAAACAAGGCGCTAAGCACATTAGTATTCATAAGTAGCTATACGCAAATGCTTATTTCATATCTTGTACACATGTCATGTCATCCCTGACTGCTTGATTATCACATAAATCATCTGATCGGTGTCATTAACCCCTCGAGATATATCTATACATTAGAGAATCTGAGGGAGAAATAATTACCCCTGCGGATTGGTCGATTTTGGATCCGTTTGCCGGCATGTATGGATTTTCAAGTGGAACCTTGTTGTAATTATCTTTGCAAATTAAAAGACATTAGCAGGCGTCTTGGTAGTTGTGCAGGGGCATATAACTTCATTAGCCCAAAAGAGGGAATCAGCACTACCAAAGATGTAATTTGCAGTGATGGATATTTCAGGAGTCATTTCAGTCGGACCCACCTCTCGTCGGACGTGTGCTGCCTCGCAAATCAGGGAAACAGACAGTGCTCTGTCTGTGAGGAGAGAGGAGAGATATGATACATGATACATGATACGGGAAAACAAACAGGGAAAATGAAGAATAAGGAAGGAATCTGTGCTATGGCTGGGCGGACTCCCTTTCAGTCGATTATGTTGATTTACTCAGTTCTATAAAGTGCAGGCATTTTGGCCATAAAACGCAGCTCTTACCCTGATTGTTTACATAAATCTGGATAAGGCTCATGACATTTCACACTGGGTGAAAATTAAACCCCGCCACAGCAGCTAACTGAAGTTCAAACGGCATTGCTTGCTTTGAGAGAGAAGGAAAATCATGGAGGTTGCCATCACTCTCTATTTTTGAAGCTACATTTTAATTAATGCATCGATTTGGAAGATAACACTATTTCAACATATTTCACACGTCACAAGGCTGCGATTCGAGTAGCTGAGAGAAAAGTCCCTCAGGATTTTGTAAATTTTATTTCTGGAATAACACTCTTAAAGACTCCTTTCCAAATTAGATTAATTACACAGAACTACATCAATGATTCACTGATTTAAAAAAGCTATAAAAGTTTTATCACATGTCCAAATGAGGTTTAATAATTTAATAATTCTTCATTTAACTGAATTTACACTTACACTTTATTTTACAGTAGACTAAGAAGACATAACAAGCCGTACTTTGTATCAAATTAGACAAAAACTATAAAAATGTTCTTTATGTGACAATTTTAGACTGTTATTAGACCCTCATTAGAATTAATAATTAGGGACACATTACAATAGAACTGTACTGTACACTAAAGTGAAATTATTTCTGCTAATTCCTCATTTAATAACAATATGTGAACTAGACCTTTCAGGTAGAGGGTAAAAATCATAGTGTTAGAGGAATATTTTGTCTGTGGGTGACTGCATAGACTTATTATATTATTATTATTATACTCTTAGTAAGTAAATAAATAGTAATAAGTCTCGGCTACTCTGCCAACTGTATGGGACCAACCAAAGAAGATGTTCCCCAAATAGTAGATATGAGATTTCTCTTTAGTTTACAGTACAGGTCTGTCCTGATGTATCCCAAATTACCCTCTAATAATGTCTAATGAAGGGTCTAACAGTGGGAAACAATACTCCTCAGTTTACAGTACAGTTCTATTCTGATGTGTTCCAAATTATCCTCTAATTAAGTCTAATAAGGGTCTAATAGTGGGAAACAATACACTTTAGTTTACAGGATGGTTCTCCTCTAATAAAGTCTAAAAGGGTCTAATGAGGGATCTAATACTGTCTAATAAGGAACATATTATTTACCATTTTCGTCTAATTTGACACAAAGCACAACTTGGCATGTCCTATAAGTGTACCTTTAGGTGTCTTGTGTCTGCATAGTGTAAAACTACTGTCTAATAGAGAACATATTATTTCTAGTTTTGTAATTTCATACAAAATACAGCTTGTTACATCTTGTAAGTGTATTGTAAAATAAAGTGCACCCAAATTTACTTACTTTTTGCTTGCTTTTGTCTCATAGTCGGTATAACCTGAGTAAGACCTGGCGCTCCTGGCATTTCAAGCAGCTCCTCGGTGCTGTTGGGACTGCCAGCTCTGATCGCTTCCTCTCCGACCGGCGGTTAAAAGAATCCTTGAAACTCCTGAACCAATCACACAAAAGCTCCTGGTACACAGCTTTGAAGCACGAAAACACAGATCTCTGATTTCACTGTCCTTTTGTTACCTCGTTCTCCTGTTAGCCACGAGAGCTTTAGAAATTTTGAATCAGAACAAACAAGCTTACATGCTACATTATTAAAAAATAGACAGTATAGAGCATAATCCACTTGTTTGCATTTAAATGACTATCCAGAGACCACTCCAATGAAAAAGCCTTCTTGGTAGCATATTATACTGTAGCATACCTCCTCTGCTAGTATGTTTTTATTGTGTTATTCATTATCTGATTTATTTCTTCTTAACATGGAGAGGATTAAGCTGCTTGTTGCCTTTGGCTCTATAACCAGGAAAGTGCTTGAAAGTTAAAGGCAGACAAATGTAAGGTTGTAAAGCAGAAAGTCTTCTATTTTAAGCTTTGAGTTGTTGAGGTTTCAAGTGGTGCATTTGTTAGTTGTGTGTGTTTTTTTGCTGTTGTTGAAAGCCTGTGTGAGCTTTGCTGACTGCCCATTAGATATAGCTGATACAAGTCAGGAACAATTGCAGTGCAGTAGTGTGTTGCTGGGCGCCAGGCATAACGGTATTGATCAACAGCCGAGATGAAGGTGCTTTATACCTGGACATTCATTATTGATACCAGATTTTTGTAGAGGCTGTAAATGTGATTTATAACCAAGCAACAGCACACAAAGCTGCCTAATGACCTTAAAGATGTGAATCCTCGGTTATCCTGATCTACTTCCATCTCCTTTTGAGGTCATGGCTTCCAACACGGCTCCGCTCATTTGCATTTACATGAGTTTAATCACAATTCAGTACAAATTAAAAGGAATTAAATGCTGTCTGAAACATGTTCCCCTGTTATGCAAATTTATTTCCCAGTTCTATGCTTGAACAACAATTTTCAGGTTCTGCTTCTTGGATTGTCTGTCACAGTTCTGTAGCAACGACTATGTCCTGTAAGTCTGATGCACCGTCAACTGCAAAATCATCATAGGTCATCTGGGAAAAGAGCCTATTATGACCAATATTTATGTTTATTGTTAGACGGCGACCTCTAGTGGCTGTAGTAAATATAACAGGAACGAAGGAAGAAGGAGGTTTGGGTAGATGGATGGGTCAAACATACCCAAACTTTCAGGAAGACTGTTGTTCAGTCTTGTGTGAAACCAAAAGTCGCAGTTAACTTATTTTGACCTACTTGTGTCACTTACATAACGTAACTTAAGTAATGTCGCAACAGTAACCTCTGAAATGGCAACCTATATTCTGAAAAAGGCAAATCAGCATCTAGGTCACTAATGATATACCGCTGCAAAGTTGTGAATGCCACAAGAGTGGGGAGGTCATATGGACTCTTCCCTTGAACATGATAAACGTGACCCCATTTGATAGAAGCATTAGGCAGCTTAACTTGGAATAAAACTTAAATGCATAGTTTGCCTATGTACTTTTATTGCTTGGGGTCTCTCAATTAAAATAATAATGAAAATCTAATGATGCAATTTGAGTGTTATTATATTACTATTACTATTTATGATATTACTTACATTAATACTACTACTACTACTACTACTGCTACTACTACTGATAATAATAGTAATTTTATTTATGTTGACAAATCCGCCAATCTACTGGAACTGGAACAAGCCGCCATTGCTGTGGTGGCATCTCCCTATAGTATGAGTGAAAATGAATGCGAGCCGTCATACAAAATTTACAATTTTCTACTTTTACACTCATGCAATATTACTTCTGAAAACAACGTCTAGGAGGTCCAGACATACCTGTGCAATTCAGCTGCTCCAACAGTCGTTTCAGACTTCAGATTTGAGAAAAAAAAAAAAAAGGGAATGCAAGATAGCTTAGACAAACCTTTTCTTCATGAAGAGTGCTGCTGTTTGAGACCAGAGATTCTATAGTGATTCTCTGCGTGCTACTTTACATACTTTATCACTTAAATGTGGCGGAGGTGGTCTGTTTTTTCTCTCCTCCATTATCCATTTTTGGCGATTCTCACAACCAATGTCTAACTGCTACTATTATGAGTAACGTTAGTAAAAGGAACCTTCACCACTTACTGAGAGCTGCTGCCAATCCAACTATCTGTGCTGTCACTATAACAGCAGATATGGTGTCTAGAAGGGAACCCTATATCTGCAAGATCTTGTGAGAGTGAACATTTTGACCAAAACCATGAAAAATCTCATGAATCGCATGACAAAGTGCTTTGACGAAGCAAAAGAACAGGATAATAATAATAATATTGACACAACCACCATTGCTGATGAAACTGTTATTTAGATAACGTTAGCTATAGGGGCTTAGTACTGTTTAGTAGTAAATATACAAGATCAGCATTTCTGTGTGGTTCTATACTGCCATGGCGTTCTAATCATGAAAATGCCACACCAGTATTTACCCTCTTTCAACTCTCCTCTTAGCCCACATCTTCTTATGTTGTTTAGTTCACCTGAATGTTTGCGCTTTACTGGGTAAACTTTGGCAATTGAACACACAGCAAGCAGCAATGAATAATCATACTATACGAGGGAGCAATGATAGTAAACAGTAGAGTAGTTAGCTAGGTAGTTTGCTGACATCCCTCCTCAATTCTGATGTATCATCTGGTATTTCCCATGTTTCCCCTGAAATTATAGCTACTACAGGGCATCCCCTGTAGTCAGGGGCACCACCAGAAATCTTGTGCCCTCTGAAAGATTACATAGATAATACTATTAAAATAATATTGATAGCCCTCAAAGGGCCCCCTGTCAGGCCCAGGCCCTTAGAATCATCCTAACCCCCCCCCCCCCCCGTAGTAGCTATAATTTCATGGGGGTTTGGTTTCTGGGTTTGCACATTGCTTGAAACATTTGGGATAATGTAAAAAATCCCCCCCAAAATAGACATTTTAATGCAGAAAAGTTACCTAACAACATGATGGGCCCTTCATATGTGTTGAATGTTCTAAAGAGATGTTGTTCATTGATGAACCAATGCTACATGGATGTGACAAAAACCACTATAAAATTCACGGCATGTACGATTATGATGTGCTGCATGGCTAAAAATGGACAAAACATGCAGGAGCGAATAGCCTAGTTTGTGCGAGGTAGTGCATAGAATGAAAAGCAGCACAGAGCAGCTAATGGGGTTGCCATAGACAACATGTGAATATAGATAATCACAATATTACATCAAAATCTTGTGCCTTGTACACCCACCATGCACGCCAAGCACCTCCCTGTGACTGTTGTGCAGTACAAGAACATAGCATGTCCTCAACTGGGAAAACATGTCACCAGTGAACATAATCTACGTAGCAATTGCCTTCAAAACATAATTGGAAAAGCCATTTAGTATTTTATGAGCATACCTAGGAGACAAGGGTTGCTGCAAGTTACAACTGGTTAAACCAAATAATTATTTTCTTTGATTTATTTGAATATTTTTGGTGGCCTGAAGAGGGAAAATTATCCAGCAATTCAAAAGCGAAAAAGCAAAGGAAAAAGGAAGGTCTGAAAAAGTAAACACAATTTTGCTTGGAAGAATTATGCCTTTTCTGCTCTTCAATCCTGCTCTCGCGGCCCCTTGTGTTTGTCCTAACCCCCGGGGTGAGAACCACTGCTGTACAAGACGGCCTGCAGTCTTTCATCTGTTTTGCCTATCACGGACCGAACAAATGGCACTTTGTGAATATTTCACCGAGATGCAGATAAATACAATTCTGCTCGCAGGTTCAAACCATAATAATCATATTTGGTGGTCGGTGGTACCAGCTCTTGTGCTATTCGAATACATTTGAGTTTATTGGCATCATAAAAAGACAGGCTGAAAATGCTGTTCCTGGAAGAAAGAAAGAAAGCAAGAGAAAGCCGACGCAATAAAAAGACAGAGACGGAGCTGTGGAAGGTGAAGGGGCTGTTTCTTTAGATGGACAAAGAAGGAGAGAAAGTGTGTGGCGGTAAGAGAGCAAAATGCTTCATAGCCTCGGGGGTGTGCGCTGCTGAGAGAGACAGCCTAATGGAGGGTCCCTGTGAGGAGTGTTGACAGTCTATTTGCTTCGACCCAGTCAGCAGCTCCCCATACAGCCGCTGAAAGCAGGTGCACTGTAAAATCAGAACAAGGGGGGATGTTGTACTTGCAAACGAATACCTCCTAATTAAAGGTAAATATACATATTTAATGAGCCTGAAGTGGTCTCATCTTCACCTCCTGTAGGGGTGTCTGCATAATGTCCGTGCTGCACTAATTATTAGCAGCCACACAGCGGGAGAGACACAGAGAAACAATGAGAGGGTGAGAAAATCCCTCCAATATTAGAAAGCCAGCATTTGCTCCCTGCTTTAACCAATAACACTCAGCAAAACCAGCCGTGGTTTGTGCTTATTCCCAAGTGCAAAACTGAGAATGCATCCGAGCTTTGACATAAGCCATTATTGTTTGAAGTATTTAGAATGTGGGTCACATACCGGAGCAGTAACCTTGGAATTTGGGGGAGAAAATAAAGGCCCCTTTGATGCCGAAATTCACAACATGACCACTGCATAAACAGACGATTCATCTCTCAGACATATGCATCCATAATGCATGAAAATGAAAAAAAAAAAAAAAAAGTGGGAATTTAAAAATAGATTTCCTGCAAGATGTTATTTGAAAGTGGCAAAATGAATAGTCCCCCTCCGTATAAAATACACAGCAGAGATATGCTCACTTAAATCTTCATAAGTGTATAAAAGTTCAGCGGCCACATGCTGCCTGACAGGTACACAGCCCCGGCTAACCGATGAGAAATAATGCAACTTTTTGGCAGCCGCTTCCACGGAACCCAAAAGCATTTTGTCCTCCCAAGGCGGACCTGCCTCAGGAGTAAGTGTGCACAGCAAGATAGCGACTTGCAGTTCCTTCAAGGCCCCTGTAGCTATATTTTTAAGAGGAGCTTTCTATTTTAAGCAAACCACCACCGAGCTAGGCTGCATGCTAGTCAGTGCTGGGTGGCAGAAAATGCCCAGCTATAGCCACGCTATGGGCTCAGCCACTACTCTTTCACCATTTTCATCCCTGCTTTGCTGCTAAAAGGAAAATATTTTGTCATGTTATAAGAAAGCACCAGGGAGAGTGAAAGTAAGCAGAAAAACCTTCAATATTTTGTCCAATAAGGCAGATATTAAGAAGAATTCAAGGAGAGCCAGGCAGTAATCTCTCCTGTAAGCTATGTGAGTCCTTGCAGAACTTTTAAAGGATTACATTTTGTTATTGTTGGTGCACTTATTTGAAATTATTTCAACCTTTAGAATTTAATCTATACTTACCATGGCCTTGGAAATGACCTGTTCTGATTGGCTGGCAGGAACCTGTTAGGTCACCATCTTTCTAAGTCACTGAGCAAGGTGTATGCGGGTAACCATAGCAACAGTACATCAGCATTGTGCTATATTACCAGGTAACTCTGACTAATGCAAAAATGAGTTAAATTACCACAAACACATTTTGATCAAATGGAAGATAAGGCTGCATTGAGAAAAAAAAAAAAAAAAAGAAGCCGTCTTTGCTTTAGTTGTGGTCCGTTTCATGTACAAAATGGGTTCATATATAAAAAAAAAACCCCAAAACAACAAGAAGTCATCTGGACTGACAGGTAATTCATCCTCCATCATCAGTGCAACATGGGGGAAAATCAAATTTTGGTGACTGACAGCGAGTCATGCTGCACTTTACTGCTTCTTATGTATTTATTTATCTTCTGTGGTGTCACAAAGCGCTCACAGAAACATAACTGATATGAGCATTATCTGCTGAGGCGGCGACTGCACCTTAGATGTTATGAAAATTGACAAAAAGGTAGAAATCAGGATGAGCAAGAGGCATATGCTGTAATATTACAGGGGGAAGCCCTCCAAAATTAAAAGACAAGATATTGCTTGGACCACTTTTACAATAGAGTACATAAAAATGTAAGTATTTCATGGTAATAATGAATACATAACTCTGTTTTGAGGACTTCATGGTTGATAATGATGAGTTACTGGAGGACAGACGTCCCTTTCATTATTATTAAATAGGGCAAGTAATGGTGAGGTAATCATGAGGTAATGAGGGATTACTTAGGAACTACTCAGTACAGATGCAGCCTGGCCGATCCGTGGAAGGTCCCAGCTGTGACCCGGCCCGAGCTCATGGCTATAATGAGATCCCCTGTGATGACGTAGAGAACACGGGGCCAACTCGTAACACCACGCAAGTTCAGTTTGTAGAAACCAGTTCCACTGGTCTGTCTATCCACCAGGAGGAGCAGTGACTGTGGAAGGTGAAGCGGTTTACTGGTCCTGTTATCACTATAATCATAGGCATATTTGATGAGGGAGCATACTTCCCACACAGAGCATATTTAATGATTATCAGGCTACCATATCATAAGGTCATAAATATTATGCTTCAGCTTTTTGTTATTCAAAGGAACTGCATGAAAATAAAAGTAATATGGCTGGGAGCTGAGCGATATACACTAAGAAAAAAAGTTTGCAGCACTCGTCTGTGCGGCTGACTTTCTGTGCAGTGGTAATGAAATGAATTATAATGTATAGCATTATTGTGGCTTTATAAATGTAATTTATGGTGCTGTTAGCAAGCTGGTAGACCACCGCATTACACGTGCGTCTCTGTTTACAGTATGTGTGAAAGCCGAGAGCAAACTTTTTTTTTTTAATTCATTTAGAAAATGTTGTTTTTGAAAGGCTAAATGCCAACAAATACGAACTGAAGCTGAATATGTCTTTTGAATGTGTATTTTGTCTTTTACTGTACAACGCTCTATACATGAAATGCGCCTGCCGCACGCAGCCTGACTTCACCTCATTGGTCTGTCGCTGTCTGTCTGAACAGCCTCATGGAAGTGATATTTTACAATAACTTACAATAACGAAATTTGTTAAAGTCATGATATTAAGCTGAGACAAATTCATTCTGTTCGCATTCAAAGGCTGCTGCCACGACTCCAGCAGAAGTGTTTCTCCATACTCAGCCTAATAAAGTCAGTGATCGCTCAGAGTTAAAAGGCAAAACTATAAAAAGCTGGAGGGATTCTTAAGAACTGTGTCACCTTAGTTGAAGGGTCTGAAAAAGTAATGATTTAGTAATTAGTATCCGCTATAGTTCATATGTATATGTGAGTCAAAGAACAACTACTTTTTTTCCTGATTAACTGAATCAGCCACTGAGCAGCAGTGATGACTCTTCCATTACCAATTACTTAATCATTTCTTACTTACATTTCTGCCCCCTCAAGTAAAAGGATACAGCATATTGAATAGCTACTAAATGGTTCATCATTACACCATGATTAACTTACCATTACTTACCCTTTTCAGTAATCATGCTGGGCAAGTCTAGTCTATAGTCCTTGAATCAGTCATTCAGGTACTCTTCAACGATTCAGTAATTATTAGATCGCTCCTTAGAAAATATTCACATTTTTGTGTACCATAATGTAAAGTGACACCCAGTATTATACAGCAGGGTTCTTTCCACCAGATCCAGTATGAATGAAACAGTTAATCAGGGTTAGCTAGCAGGTAGCCAATCACAGCAACTCAGGTTCTCAATGTCTTGTCTCCCTTTCTCACCCAGTTTGCTAGTCAGTGGGGTTGACAACCCTGATGTTGAATTTCAAGCCTTACAAACAAAAAAAATGCATATTTGGTGCGTTGTTTGGTGGGAGGGGCAGAGAGGTGGAACGTTCCACTTTGTGCGTGTTCAAATTGGTTGTAGCTTTAAGGCTTGGTTAGGTGTAGGCACAGAAATGAAAAATGAAAATGCTTTAAAAAAAAGTCTGATGACTTACCTATCCACTATGACATCCTCCCTACACAGACTTTGTCCATCTTTAGACCAGTTGCCACTACCAGTCCAGAAAACCAAAGACACTGGTTAAACACAACGAAAGCTTGGAGATGTCTACAAGCCGTGACAAAAAGAGCTCACAAAATATCTGGAAAGTAAATATTCGCACACCTATTTCCCTTATTAACCACTGTTAAAACAATCACCAACTCTGGTTTGGTGGGAATAAATCTTTCATTCACCATGCTAGGTGCAAAAATAGCTCTACATACTGTTTTCCTCTCACTTGTTCTTCAGGTCAGTGGGTGTATACCGTCACTTGTGCAGACCAGTAAAACCACAGCCCCCCCACCCCCTCCCCAGCTAGTGTTAGCTAACATGTTTAGGTAACTGATTTGCCTCTACCAAAGCTCCACCCCCAAAATGTCATGCTTGTCAACAAATCTTACAAGTTAGGGTTAGCTAATGTGTTTAGCTAATGTGTTTAGGGAATTCTTTTGCCTCTATCTAAGCTCGGGTCACAAAAGACATCATAATGTTTACCACCAATAAAAGGGTCTATTAAAATGTCACCTTAATTCTCTTTTTGCTCATAATTGCTAAAGCTTTTAGAAGGTTTTGTCACTTGAAAATAAAAATGTAGTTTTTGGGGCATTTGCTGAAATGACTGGCTCTGTTGTTTATCTTGTAAGGATAGTGTCTGGAATAGTTTGTCACTTTTTAAAGCGAACTGCTAAAATACAGAACACATCTCTGTTTGATGTTCAAAGGAAATCCTTGCTTTTACATGGTGGCGCACATATGTGTTGCCATGGTTACCACATGATCTTGCATATTTACATCGATCTCTTGCTTTGGAGTTCGTTTGCTTTCTTCGCAGTTCACAATCAGCCGACGAATTGTCAGAGTGCTTTACTTTTCACACAATAAATCAACCCCACCAGAATTCACTTGGAAGCGTGCCAAGACCCACCTTCTCAGGTCGTCTTGGTCCAGTCGTCTGCACTAGTGTTCATTAGTGTTCAATTGACAGCTTTCGCAGCAGCACAAAGGCGGAGGCACCAGAGTTCATTTAAACCCCACCATACAGCTTAGGTGTGAAGGATCCTATAGCTTGTCTGTAATAATTGACTGTGGTATGGCTGTGAAAGTATAGCAGCTCTGCTTTACATCTTCACCACAGCTGTTTATTATCACAGTGCCTTTTGTTGGAGGCAGACAAGACACAAACAAACATGAAGAAAAGCTGTAAATATTAATAACAATAAAAACAATAGCCATGACATACTTTAGACTAGTGCTTCCCAATTCTGCGATCTCTCAGGGGGTCACAAGATAAATCTGAGAGATGATTAACAAGAGATCTAAAAAAAAAAAAAAGATCTCTGCTGTACAAATTGTTTTATTTTTCAGACTTTTCTCTAATAAGTTGCTGTAATGAAATTCTGGATACCTCCAAGGTTATTCAGATGAAACAATCAGAGAAAAGAACACCACTTTCTGGTTGAACTGCTCCAAAATCAAAGACATGTAACCTGTGATAATGGGTCGTGAGCAGACAGGGATGGATGATAATGGTAGGGGGTGTACGCTGAAATGGGGAGCTAATTCTACTAATTTAAGCCAGATCCATTGCTGGAACGCTGCAAAAAAATAATTACAGAATGTAGTCTATTAAACTAATCTTTTATCATTAACTTAACATAAAATATACATTAAGTTTTATTTATTTATTTTATTTATTCAAATAAATAACTTGAGAACTGTCAAACAGAGATAAGTTAATGTAGTGTACAGAGTTCAATCAACTCATTAAATTAAGTTTCTGAGGAACCTTGATCAGCATATTAGCAGATTTCTCAGAAAAACTAGTTGTGTGTTTCTGTTCTTTCATATATAAAGTGTTCTTTTATATAAGATAAGATAAGATAAGATAAGATAAGATGAACTTTATTGATCCCACACCGGGGAAATTCACTTGTCACAGCAGCTCAGCAGTACAGATAGAAAGTGACAATAAATACTTAAAAATATATAAATAATGTTTACACATTCTCAAAGTTTTAATCGTAGATGTGCCTGGAATACACTTACTTGATTCACGCTATTTGTGTTTTTGTGTCTTTATTTATTTGAAGACTATAAAGACTATTTTAGAACCCTCAGATAACCACATGATTGTAGGTAAAACCTTCATGAAGACGGTTATTTTTGAATCCCTCTTGATGAGTTCTAGATGAAAACCCTGGAATAAAAAAAACGGTTCTCGGCTGAACCCTGTGAATGGATTCTAGATGAAACCCTTGGAATATAAAAGTATTTTCAGGTTTTGGGTAGAACCCTGTGGGTGGGTTCTTGTTAGCGCCCTTAGAGGGTGGAAAGGTCCCAGATAGAACCCACAGAGAGCTCTCTTGGTGGAACCATTACACCATATGTGTTCTCTGTAGAACCTCTTGTAGGCAGTTCTAGGTGAGACTAGGGATAGTGAATTATGTTAGGTTCGAGGTAGAACCCGCTGAAAGGGACTCCAGGTGAAACCTTTATGAAAGGCATGAGAGGAAAATAAAAAGGTTCTGCCAGGAACTAGAAAAAGTACAAGTGAAATAACCTGATATGGATCTAGTTAGCACTTTTATTTCTAAGAGTTTTTCCTTTTTTTTAAAATTTCATTTCCTTCCTCCTTACATTTACAAATTAACGAATTATAATAAGTGTTGTAAAAGTTCATCAGTGTGACTGATGAGTTGTTGGTTAAAGCTCACTTAACATGTTTTCTCAAGTACAACTGAATTAATATCAAGTTTATTTGACTGAAACATTAAATTTGTTTTGAATCACTACAAAGTTGCCCCAACTTGTCTTTTCAAATTCAGTCAACTTAAAATGTAAATTCAGCCAAAACACAAACTTTTCAAGTTAAAACAAATAGTTAATTTTTACAGTGAAGCAGGGAACATTAAATTGGCCATTTTTAGCATACAGTTTGGTGTGATCTCTCATCTCATAAAGAAACAAGAGACAGAGACAGAAATATGGCAGCAAGTAGCGGTGGTGAGCCAGATTCAGTTTTCACAGCCGGCATGGACAAACACAGCCAACCAGCCTGCCCTCTGCCAGCCTTTTGTACTCTTTTTAACTATCACCATTAATGGCACCAACTGGGAAGGCAATGTTTCTGGCCACCCTTCCAGAATTCATCCCATTAAAGAATATTGAATGCCTTTTTAAATTATAATCAGATCACTAATCCGTTGTATTAAGCTCCAGTTGGGTTTTCTAAGATTCCTCCTTTCAGATCATTAACTTCTCAACCCGTGTTGCTCCTTTTTTTTTTTTTTTTTTCATATCGATGGCTCTGGTCACACTCTGCACTGCTGGTACTGGGATCTATCCTATCCACATATGATAAAATTATCCAAATTAGGAAACCATCTGGTGCTCAGTGCTGTGTTGTTGATGGTTATTTTAAAACCAGTCAAGAATACCAATAAAAAAGAAAGAAAAAAGAATGCAATTTAGATCCTACTTAGGTAAAAATAGCATTAGCTGAATTATATAAAAAAGACTGAGTGTTTTCTACCTGAGGTCTGGCCAATGCATTATGTGTTTGACATTAAAGTGGTGCTTGGGGAGCCCAAACCCAATCAATCTCAGCACGGCAGTTAGAGAGAAGCCAATTGCTTAAGTGTTCAGATATTCTGATTGGAGTCCCAGGTGACCAGCGCTGTCAGTAATGAGATATAATATGTGCAGCCCTGGGAGACTTCTATTCACATAATGCCTGGGGAGACAAGAGTTGCGATGGCATTTGAAATCTAATTGGAAACACTTTTGTAGTGAATAAAAGGGGGACAGTAGGAACTCTCGCCATGTGTGTGACACAATGAAGCATAACAACACTATTTAAAACAGTCGCAGCCTTCAGTGTTTCAAATATAAGTCACCACTGAAGCAAAATAAAACCAGCTGTTTAAACAGGAGTTGGTACCAATGTGTGAAGCATCCCCGGTTAGAGGAATTTACTTCTCATCTCATGCATCATGATTCATTGTATTCATCATTTATATCAGGAGATAATTAGGGGTAGGGAACAACTTTCCGTCTTTTTTTGTGTCATCGAGAATAAATTATGGGGGTCAAAACCAATCGGTAGTGACCTCTGACAGCCATTCACATATGCACATTGTTATCTGTGTTTTTCATAATTAATATATTAATATTTAACTTTACATTCTATGTTTTTATGGTGTTGCTCTTTTAACTGAGGCAACCCCAGCAAGACAATCTCATCCCAGATTTTTTTAAGACATGGTTAACATTGTAAAATGGTTGCAGTTTGGTTAAACCTACCAAAATCTAAATCAACCAATCAAACCAAAAATCTTGGGTTAGGTTCAAAAGATGGGTTAGTTCACCTCAGATTCAAAAATACAGAGAATTTTTTTAGACATCGGTCTTTTGATTTTTTTGCGACCAGACTGTGTGCAACACCGACAAGAGTGTGGAGCTGGTGGGTGACATACAGGTGACTTTGGGTGGTGCTTGGTTTTGGATCGTCCGTTCAACAGGAAATAACAGCAGCCTGCCTGATTGTGATCATTCTTGTATTACAGCTAAACAGTTCAATAAAAATGTTTCTGAAAACAGAATGAACATCATGCTGTACTGAAGAAGACTTGAAACAAGGGATTAAGACTATACACTCATTAGGAGACTGTTTACTGAGGTCATACATCAAGTGAGATGTAGGGTCATTTTGCCATAAGGGTACATGCAGTCTGACTTTTTTTTGTGACCAGAGGCCACTTCTTTTACTGTCTTTGGGAACTATATGACACTCAGCTTGCAGTGCTCCATAAACCAAAAAAATCCACTTGAAAAAACTCAGCACCAATATCTCGTTCCAGAAATCATGACCGAGACTTTCTTTCTACCAAACTGCACCCGCCAAATGTATCTCAATTCATACTAGCTTTGTTGGTGCTATCGTCACATCTCAGCAGAGAAAGCCAGCATTAATGTTTAAATCCCACGGAGTCACAAGCATAAGTCTCTTGGCCATGAGTAGATGCATGCTTCCTACTCTGCACTACATAATGTTATAAAACAGTTTGTAACTTAAAACTCTGTGGAACATTGGCTTTTGGTTTCACACAGGACACAAACCCCAGCATCCTGTGTGAAAGTTCTGTGTTTTGTTTGAGCAGTCCATCCACCTCACCTCCTCTAATCCAGCGACCGCTTCGTGTGTTCCACCATCTTGCGGGCACATCATGTCCATCCGTCACCGTCTGCTGGTTGGGTCTAGATCTAAATTTGTGAGACTCTTCCAAGATTTTTCCTGGTTTCGGTCAAAATGTTCATTCTCTTTTTTTTTTTTTTTTCAAAGTTGAAGTTTGACACAACTGTTGGAGGAGCTGAACCGCACAGTTTCTTCCACACTTCCTAGACATTGTTTTCAAAAGTAACATTGCATAAAAAGTAAGTGTTGCATTCATCATCCTCATGTTGTAGGGAGACGCCATCGCAACAATGGCTTCTCTGGTACTTCGTTGGATTCATCCATACACAGATTTTCTCGCTCTCTCACCTGACGTGGATTGGTTAATAAGAACAGACTCACTCAGTACAGTAAACTGTGTTTTTATTATTAGGCTTACTTATCTGTTTCATTTATTATTTACTGAAGTGTTTATAAAACTTACATGTTTGCAGTAATGACACTACTGCAAATATTATTTCATTAAGGAGCAAATTTGGACTTTGGCTGAAAAGAGAAATGTTGGGACAGCTTTGTTGGTGCTGTACTCATCATGAACCACTTTGTTCCCAGTGCTTTCACCATATAAGTTTGGAATATGTGTGTAACAGTTTGTCTGTTTGCTGTGCCGAAAAGTGTTTAGGGTTACTTAAATACTTTTAATAATGAATGAAGGTACCGCAGCTGTTCTTTATGCCTAAATTGCCCACAGCCTCAGTTTGGAGACATGCATCGATCCTTTTCATAGCCACAGATATTTAATAAACTCAAAGATAAAGATTCTACACTCTACATTTGTTTGGTCAGCATGGGACAGTATCTGAAAGCAAATACAATGGAAACTTATAGTGATGCAGTGTTACAGTGCTCTTTTCATGTCATGATAAACTTAGACAATAACTTAGATAATAAACAACTATTTTATATACAGTACTGTATTATAGTTCACATTACAGTAATTCAAAACAGCTGCACTGCATTTTGGAACATTAAAATTCAATAACCAGCAAAGATGTTTATTTAGATGGTAATATACATGAGAAATGCAGAAAAACAAACAAACAAAAATATTACAATAATTATTTGCTGGAAGTTTGAGGGGTGGCAACACTGTGATTTTGAAGGTGGCGCAGCTGCGCTCCAGCCCAAGTTTATCCTGCATCTGTTTATCAGTATTATTGCTGATGCTAAGCTAATATTGTCACTAAAACTGAAGCTAACCGAGAGGTGAATACTGAATAGCCAGTTTTAGCATTTATTTCATAGATGTAATATATGAAACTAGAAAGGGCATTGCAGCTCAGCCTTCCTTCCAAATTTCCCCAGTGGCCACTTGTGGTATTGCACCAAAAAGTTCCTGTGCCCAACTAGCATTTTCTCTATTATAAAACTATTATAAAAGAGAGGTCTGTGAAACTTGACAGGACATCTTGAACTGTAACTTAGGTTAATTATGACTCTTTCGTTTGGATCCATGGAGGTTTCATATTTGCAAAACTTTCCTACAGCTGAGAAAAGTGACATGACAATGTAAAGTCAAATGGCCCTGTGGGAACCTGTGGTGCAGGAGGGGGAGGAAGGGGAAGAAACACCACTACACATATTCAGTGATAGTGACTGACAACCAGGACATAAACCAGGAAGTAAACCTGGAAAACTTTTTTTTGGAGTTTGCATCAGGCAAGCAACTCTCATTGGACTGAATGGGCATTGTCTTTGCCTCCTGTAGCTAGCTGACTATAATACATCTATGGTTTATTTAAGCTCAGTCAACTTATATGGACAAATGGTAAAGACGGTCCTCAGCAGTATAAAGGCACAGCTATTTAATGGGTATTTAAGTACTATTTGTCTTTGTAAGTGTGTACTAGACCACTTTTTTTAACCTATAAATTTCTTTTTATCACATTCAAACTGAAAACAGAATCCAACTGTGTCCTAATGTACTGCATATTTAATCTATTTTATTATGCCATTGTCTTTGTTCTCACAAATGGCTATAACCCAAACTTTGGATGTGTTACTCAGTCTAATAAATACTGTGAAATAGGGTGTTCATACACACCATTTGTTGCTAGTCAAACTAACAGTCTGACCCCTCTACAGGCACACAGTGAGAGAGAGCTCATTGTTTTGCAATTTAAGAAAACATAATGCAAATAGACAAAACACAAGTAATTAAAGCAAACATAAACATATTGCCTATAGCGTTAGCCTTTTACAGATGCTGCTTACTCATTGTAATATTGGCAAATCTATTTCTTAATTTGCTTGTTGGACTTACTTGCTAAATTGCCCTTTTCTAAATGCAATGTATTGTCAAAGTAATTTTCTTGCAAGATACAGTGTGTTAAGCTCTCTCTGCCACAGCACAAGACAGCTAAAGCTAAAGGGCATTTTAGAACAATAAAATCACTTTGATGGTTACATGAATTTTGAATGTGAAAACTCTGTGGGATCAGTTAGACTTTGTAAGGCCATTAGCTGATTCCTTTCCTCACAGAGGCCACTAGGGTTGGGCTGATGGATGAGGCCATCGTCCATTGCGATGGGCTTGCAGTCAGCGACCACCGAGCCACGAAACATTGTGATTTAAGAGCCTTCTGTATTTGAGGGAGTATGTGTCCTCATAGTTGCTGTAGAGTTGTTGCCTAAGTTCTGTTTCTGGTGTGAGTGACAGAAAATACAGAGAAGCTGTTGCTGGTCTTTGTTGCACTATGTATCCATGTTGTGTTCATTGTTTTCTAACTTACTGACATGTGTTGCTGAGATGAAGACCTTTTTAGACCTAGCAACAATATCATCGTCCAACACAGTGTTTGACTGTGGACATCCTCATCTGCCAATTTGAGAGACATTGCCACCATTAGGAATTTGGTATTTTATGTGGATAAGTGCAGTCATGTTTGCCAATGCAAATTCAATGTTTAATGATGAAGCTTTGACCTTCTGCATATTAAATGTCATCACCCCATCATTATATTTGTGTGTAATTTTGTCATAATTAGTGTATGAGTTATGGCCAAAAATATGGTAACTGTGACCTTGAACTTTGACCACTGAAATTTAATCAGTTCATCTTTGAGTCCAAACGAACATTTGAGCAAATTTTGAAGCAACTGACTCAAGGTGTTCTTGAGATATGGTGTTCACAAGAACGGGATGACCTGACAACCTAATGCCTCCGGCCGTAAAAACACAAAGACATAAAAGTTGCAGGTATTTCAAGGTTTTTCAAAAGTTATGAATAACAAAGGTCCTTCAGCATACAGCCCTGGATGTACTCAAACAATCTGGGCTGATTGGTCCAGTAATATTTGGGATTTACCAGACTGTTCTAGCTACTCTATTATTTGCCTTGACTGACTTAGCCATTATATCCACATTACTGATCATTATTTATTTCAAATCTCAAATAGTTATCCCTAAAATATTGTTGTAATACCAATATGGAGATATTTTGAGAGAAATATAGTGATATATGATTTTCTTTCCACTTTGCCCAGTCACTGTGTTTACACTCTTAAAGAATTCACAGTATATGTGACAGAAAATGTGTATATTCAGAGTAGGACCTGAACTGTACTAGATTTTTGGAGCTGATGATGACATTAGGGAGTTAAAAAAATCTGATATCAATATATTGGCCATATATCGGCCAACATTCTTTATACAGGATCTATCTATCTAGATGGATATATAGTTGTGAGACATGTAATGAAGTCAGAATATTTTACAGTTCAACAATAAAATGTATCACCCAAAATGACACTGGAAGAGATTTTTTTTTCTCAATTTCTTTTTTTTTAGTCATTTTTATTCATAACTATTAAATGTGTATACAATAAACATGAATTAAGAAAAATTCAAATAACACAGGATGCCACCTATAAACAAATTTTGGATATTGGACAACATATAGGCTGATACCAGTATAGATGTCAATATATCGGTCAGTAATTGAGAGAGATGTATGTATTGTGTATTGTGTCTTTGCCTTAAAATATTGAGATGTAATTCATAAGTCATATGGCCCAGCCCTACTTCACAGTAAATATTTTAGAGTGCATTGCCAAAGAGGTGGCACTTTCTATCACTATAAGCTATTCATTATTCCAAACACAAGTCGGAGCCAATACAGACCATCATTTCTGTATTGGTGTCATATTTGTTTCATCACTGTGCTGTAAAGGAAGCAATCCAAAACATTGCTGAGTAGTGCCACACTCCAGATTGTATGTTAGTGTGTGAAGAACCTCTTCTCTCTGAGGCCCACAGCACTTCACTCTGCATCTCCACCTGTCTATGAACACCACGGCACGTCGCGCCGTGGGAGTTCACTTCCAATCAATTTATATTTATCTGTTTTCTGCTGAGCCGAGAGCGGACATTTCTCAGATGTTACAGCTCGAGCGGCATTTCCACAGCCGGCCCTCTACATTATATTTCACCTCTGTCTATGGCTTTCTTTTTCATCCTGTCCTCAGCCGCTGCCTTTATATTCATAGCATGCATATACACACAACTGTCACATACCTGATTTAAATGCATCTCAGTGGGCATAAGAGCTCAGAAACTACTTTAGGTCTCAGCCTGGCTATTCTAGAGAGTGACGGCCCGGTAAAATGTGCAGCTGCTCTGCGGGATGGATTGAGTGCATGTTTAGGGCTCATGGCTCTGGGGGAGGCAGGGCTGCTTAGCATGGTGAGACTGGAGGTGGTGACACACGAGGCGAGGTCAGTGTTCAGGCTGCACATTAACAGAACCAAAGTCATCCTCCAGACGCAGCATTAGCCTGAAAGAACATAAATCTGTTGTCCGGAGGCCTTGACATCCAATTAACTCCCAGACAAAGGGACGGGAGCTGAGGTTTGGACACCAACACTATAGCTTTTTTACTTTTTCCTGGGTTTTAAGGTCATCTTGGTACACAGCAGCCCTGTCATTTTTACAGCATGTCATCCTCCAGTCCTCAAAACAGCCGCCTTTGAGAGCAAATTTATGCATAAAATCCTGCTGTCATACGACATGCATTAACTAAATGTTGCATTTCACTGACCTTGAAAAGTACATTTTTTGAAGTAAAGATGCTAATTACAACTATAGGGTTCTTTGGATCATCTCCGTATGAGAACCCTCCTTACAGAGCTTTTTCTAAAGGTTCCACCTGAAACCCTTTGCGAGGGTTCTACCTAGAACCCAACATACACTCTTAAAAATAAATGTGCTAATTAGAACCACAAAGGGTTTTTCGGCTTGTCCCCAGAGGAGAAACATTTATGGTTTCTGGGAGAACTTTTTCTAAAGATTCCACTTCAAACCCTTTAAGAGAGTTCTACCTAAAATCCAACATTAGAAGTTCTACCTAGAACAATCTTTGCAAAAACCCCTGTGAGAGGTTCTACAGAGAACCTTTCTATGGTGTAACGATTCAACCCAGGACCCACCCAGGGGGGTTCTTCCAAGAAACCTTTTATATTACAGAGGTTTCATCTAGAGCCCACCCAGGGGTCACTACCAAGAACCCTTTGATGTTATATGGGTTTTATCTAGAACCCACACAGGAGTTCTATTGAGACCCCTTTTGTATTATCAGAGAAAGAACAAAGAAATGGGGTTCTTTGGATAAAAATGGTTCTTAATGGTATCTTTCTTCAATTAAGGGTTCTTCAGGAGCAAATGGTTCTGGCTAGAACCTCAACCCTACCAAAGGACCCCTTTGGAACCCTTATTTTTAAGAGTAAAGATTACACCTCGACCCATCTATGAAAAGATCCACCCAGAACCCCCTATGGGAGGTTGGACAGACAACTCTTCAATGGTGTAATGGTTCCACCTAGAACTATCTCTGGGGATTATAACATGAACCCTTCCACAATGTTCTACCAAGAACCCTTTTGTATTCCAAAGCTTTCATCTAGAACCCACCCAGGGAGATTTAAAATTTCTTCCTTTTTTAAAGTTTCATCTATAACCCTCTTGTTCTTTGACTGTTCTACAAAGACCCGCGTTGTATTCTACAGATGAGGCAAAATGACTGAATCCCATGTTTTGATCATATCCTTGAAGAACTCTTTCTTGCAAAAGGAATTCCTTGGATGAGAAGGTTTCTTAACAGAACCTTTACTCTGACAAAGAAAACTTGTATTCAAAAAAGAGTTATTCAGAAGTCAAGACTGCTGGGTAGAACCCTTGAAGAACCTTTATTTATAGGAGTGTATTGTTTCCTTAATTTGCATTGCACACAAAATATTACAGTGTAGTTCTATTAAATATGAAAATTGTTAAACATGAATTTTCATATCCCTAATGCTCCTGATTTACATTGGTGAGGCATGTTTGCATGAGCACTTATGAGATGATAATTGATAAAATCCACAGCCTGCATGGGAAGCAGAGAAGGATGCTCAGCTCACTCGCTTCATAAATGGATGGTCTAGTTGAACTTTATTTTAAGTGGGCTGAGGTCAAAGCAGCGTTTTGCAACCTTGAGCCGGAAAATCAACCTTGACAGAGATTTTTTCAGAGAAGTGCACTTTGCATGAGGGCGATTTGATACACTAACAGATGTGTGGCGAATGCAAATGTTTGCTTAAGAGGAGGCACACGGATCCTTGAGAGGCGCATTCTGGCAGGGATTCATATCTCAAAGGCATCTCTGGGTGGAAACGGTGCAGAAGTCTCCACTGATCACAACATATGACATCTTCAAAATGAGATGCTCTATCTGAACACGCTCTGAAAGCCATTATTCCCAACAAATTCGCACTTTTCGATCTGATTCTTTCCTGCTCTGTGCGACAGAACAGATAGTGCTGTCCTTGGTTATCACATCACATTTTTTTCCTCCAAAGATCTCAAATGGTTAAATGCCAGATCACATCATTCTGACAGCCCACTCAAGCATTCATAAACCTATTCATACCATCTGCTAGCAGCAGCATACAGCACTGCTACCATTGTATTTACTACACCGCTCTGGCTCACAGCCCCCATAGTCGTCTTCAACCCCGTGCTCCCATTCAGCCATTGTTATTTCCATGGCTTACGGAAGATGTCTTTGGACAGTCACTTGCTTCAACATCAATGGCTGGAAATGACAATGAGGCCACTGTGGCTGGACGAGAAGAGCTGCTGATCTGGAAAGCATTTCTTGGCCTTTTACTATGTGATATGATTTGACATCTCTGGTCAAACACAAGACGGAAATAAAATGTGGATCTTTGGTTTATACAATGAGTGCATGTTAACCTAAGTACAAGGCCTACAGCTGTGCAGAGCACCTCTGTGGAACTGTACTTGCAGGCATAGCACTTGCCTGAGAGCCTTGAGCTGAATGCTAACATGCTCACACCAACAATTCTAATTTATAATCTTTAGTAGATATTATGTTTACCTTTTTCACCATCTCAGTTTAGCTCGCTACCATGCTAATATTTGCTAATTAACACTACAAAGTCCAGCACAGGCTGATGGGATTGTCATTCATTTTGAAGGCATTTGGTTCAAAACATGGGACAAAATTTGACCTAATTTTTGCTTTCTGGAGTCTAGGATCCCCAAAGTTACTGCAATTCATCCTGTCTGTGTGCACTGAATTGCATCTAGTTAATCCTGACATCTCTCTTTCTTTAGGTAAATGAAACACTTCTCTCCAGAGTCAGAAGATCACCAAAGTCAATTACATGCCTAGATTTTAATTTTATGTTCCGAGAAATTTCTTGAGTGGTCATGATGTGGAGTTTTAAAGGGTAAGGGGACACTATGTGGTGGACTTTCAGGAGCCCTCAGGATGCTCTGGGAATGTTTAAGGGACCAATACTGTAGGACGTTCCCACTAGGTCTTCCCATGACATTTGCTGATCTTTTAGTAACATCACAGGGACCTTTGCAGAACCTTTACTTGACTTAAAAATTGGTATCTTCAAATATGCAAAATCTCCATCCACAAAAACCCAGACCAAGCTTGGATTTTCAACGTAAGACCTTCTTGCTGGGAGGTGACAGTGCAAACCACCAAGCCTCTGGTACATATTGTTATACCTACTGCACACCTCATTTGGTTTTATTGACTTTTTTTTCTTAATTAAGCATGATTTCTGACTTTATTTTTCTACAGAAATATTAACTTTAATTCCATCTATATTCATTGACACTTTCTGTCAGGACTGTGATGAAAAAGACGATACATATAAACTCAAATATGCCAATGTTCTGATTAAGTCCTTAATCAACAAGGAACGGCAGTGCTTACATGCCAGATATCCTCTTTTTAATGTTGCAATATGACCCAGAGAGTTTAACGTCATTGTAAAAGTGGGTGTTTGACGAACATCCCCAATGTTCTGCAAAGGTCCAGGACATTTGTCACCTTTAGAGATATTTTAGGGAATCTTAGTCCCAAGAACATCCCGTCCTTTGTAATATATATGCTCTGGGCAACATATATCTGTACTGAAATTAGTGGCAATCCATCCAATTTCTGTACGAAATTAAGTGGCAAACCATCTAATAATTTTTTTTAGATATTTCAGTCTCGACCGAAGAGGTGGACTGACAGACTGACTCACATTTCTATTTCTCGAGTGGTGCCAGTATCATGGCTAAAACATGACATATTTGAAGTAAATATGAATTAAATTGAAGCATAAGGAAGACTGTAGAAAACTGTGGTACATTAAGCTCTCTGTTCAGGGACACACTGCAACTGTAGGAAAGGAAATGCCAACAAGAGCTGGTATGTTTCCCAGAATGAGATAACAATGGACATCTGAGTGACTCGCATGGAAATGTCAGCCAGTGTGCGTCTAAAAAAAAAAAAAATAGCAGCATGCAACCACATAGAATATGTATATTTAACATTGAGAGAAAGTTCAAACCATGCTAAAGGTCATTGCAACGAGTCTGGAGGGCAGCTGGGTGACATCTGACAGTATGCTAATTATACCGCTTCTGCAGCTGAGGCAGCAACACCGCTGCGGTGCTCTCGTACTGCTTACAGTGGAGCCACTAGAGTCAAGAGGGTTTCACAAATGTACTCTGAAGCTCTGTGTGAAGACTTTCATTACAGTAAAATATTAACATTTCATTTTTTGCCATTTTTGTATAAAAGAGCTTTATAGGCAGTTAAAGGGAACTCCATTAATTTTACACATCAAGATCAATTTAATCATCAAGCGCAGTAGCTCAGGCCATGAATCTAAAAAACTGTAAAATGTCGTCTGTGGCTCTGGAGGATCTTTGTCATGTCTGAGAAAATAGCCTTTCATAATTATCCGGGCTTATGCTTGAAACTACTAAGTTTTAATGAAAAGCTTGTATTACTAATGTTACAGCCAAGTGGCATGGCTGCTTTACAGGAAGGGTCTATCAAAATATACTATTGAGTTGCAAAATGGTTTTAGTTTCGCTTAAGGGACTAAAGATCAGGATATTTTGATCTCTGCTACATCAATTTTGACCATGCATTTTTACCCACGCTGTGGAAATGTCCTGACTGTAATATCTCTACATAAAAATTTGCACATACATTCAATTTCCACAGAGGATGAAGCATTTGCTCATATAAAACCATTTCATCTAGCACCCATGGGCTGTTCCAGGGACCTGGACAGTGGCCAGTGCCCCTGTAACAAATACTGTTACTGAAACATCTACCAATCATGGGATTTTCTGCTTCATATAGTAAAAGTAGAATATTGTCAAATTCTTTGTCCTAACAACTAAACTTTCAGTTTTAGTGAACTTTCTTCTTTAACCACTTGCCACAGAGTGACGCAGTGTCCATAAATCCACTTACAAAACAGAGGAAAAATATAAAAATCTGTATAACTCCAGAACTTACTTGGGAATCAATGGGTTTTTTTACTTTTGCTTCAGTATCCCAATGATCGTTGTCTGTACATCCACGGATATAATTTGACTAATCTCAGTGGTGCTAATTTGACAAAATGCAAACAAATATTGGTGTTTTATGTGCTTGTACTTTGTGTACTATTACTACCCATGCTGAATGTGCCTTAGTCACCTGGTCTAGAACTGCCTCTGCTAGCACCACTATAATGTTAATGTTACTGGTTTAGAGTGATGCACATATTAATGTATTGATTGCCATATGTTTTGCAACAAACATAACTGGTCCCCAGGGGATGAATATTCATGATTTTAATGATCATCTGACTTTTTATGTATGATAATTATGAGCACAAACTTGCAAATTATCCAGTAAAATATCTCAGTCTATTTGCTGGATTGACATAAAGTTGATACACTTACCATCCTCAGACATGAACTTGAGTGATCCCAATTTCCATGTACTGCTGCCAGAAAGTTGACTTTTCTTTTCCTTTTTAATAAAATGTGTCAGCTATCATTGGATGGATTGCCATGAAATTTAGTAAAAATATTCATCTTTCTGCAGGGTGAACCAATTGTTGTGATCTCCTGACTCATAATCTATTACCATAATAAGGTAAAAAAAAAAAAAAATCTGATACTTAGTTTTATGACCAAATATGTGCAAAACAAATCAACACTAACATTATCACGGGTAATAAGCCCAATGTTTCAAAGCAGTGAACCATAACTTTAAATTTCAGATGCAATTCCCTCTGCTGCACAGGTCAATCGGCAAATATAAATCATGCACAACAGCTATTTGTAGAGTGCCTCCACACTGGAATGACTCAAAAAACAAACAAACAGTAAGATAAGATATCCCTGTATTAGTCCCACAGCAGAGGAATTCACATAAGTATCTTTTAGAAGTGATGCTACTTTGACGTTTAACCTGCAAAACATATTGATGATCCTTTACTAAACAAGGACAAATACAATTTGATTATCTAGTAGTGATGGGCAGCGTCTGTCCATCCTTCTGACGCTTTGAGACTATCTCGATTTGTGGCGAAAAAGATTTGAAGCTTTGGTGCCTCAAACTCACCAAACACAGTGACATCTGATGGTTTGTAGAATTTACAGTCCTTCAACACTACACTGCTGAAGCGCTACAACACAGTTTAATAGTTTTAGTCTTGTATGAGTGCAATGAAAGGCCAAGAAACTTCTGTATTATTAAATCTGTAAGGATACTTTTGTTCACAAGTGCTACATCGAATGTAGATGTTAATTAACAAATGCATTAACCAGAAAGTCTACAAACAGTAAATTATTTTTTATTTTTATTTTTTAACTTGGTGTTTAATGAAGCACTTTCTGGAGCACCAATGACATTTGAAGCTTCAGATGTCATCAGTCGCCTGGTTTTATTCATTTGACACAGGGTCCAACTTGGTATCATCCGCACATCTATTATTTAGTAACTTAAAGATCCAAGAACAATGTGTGTTCAGAGTTTGTTGCACCACAGAAACATGTCTTATTAACCACCCAGCCAAATCACCACTGCGACCTGTATATTGGACATGTTCAGACATGTTTATGATAGGATGGGAATTTTTTTTTCTTCTGTGATGGGTTGTTGGAACTGAAGTGAGCTGAAGTGAACCGCTGGGCTGATGTGGACTGAGAGAGTCGCTGAAGGTACTTTCGTACCTGAGCGTTTGGGAGGGTGAGGTGGTGTCGTTCGTGTGCCGGTTCTTGGGGCTTAAATACTGTTGGGGAACCACGTCTCCGGCAAGTCACCAAGCCATGTTTTAGGTCCACCCAAAATATCCTGAGCACAGAAATCTTGAACAACAGTTTAATGGCCTGACTCCAGAATTAAGCACCACATACTTCTCAGTCTTTTCACATTCAGCAAACAGGTTTTAACATGTACCATGTGTTCAGAAAAAAAACAACAACTTTTTTTCTTGACACAAACCTTAAATTAGCTTTTATTATATATTATTAATGGGTGTGAGGTGGAAATGTTCTCACACTTCATAATGATATCTTCCTATTGTACTTCACCATATTTCTCAATTATTCTCATCTCACTCTGAGCACCAGTGACATTTGAAGCTTGATGAGTCACCTGGTTTTATTCACACATTTTCACTGACACAAGCTTTAACTTTAATGTATTGTAACAGTGCATTGCATAGGAATGAAGCAATATTATCATCCTCTATCCATTTTCTATTTAGTCACTTAAAAAGGGCTGCTAACCTTGGAGAACATCTCATCCTTCTCCTCAATCTTGTTAAATCTGTCTTTTGTGAGTCCAATAACTTAATGAAATCAATTCAATCCTAAAATGCTGGAGTGCCCCTTTAAAACCCTTCTGAATGGCTGGCTCTGACTGGATTTTAGCACTGGTTACAGTCGAAATAGCTGATTTTCTGTTTATATAAAGAGCAAAACTGACTAAAATGTTATCGTTCTTGATCTGATATCACCAGACAGCACACGTGTTTACCGTCTAACAAATGCAACAGACTGCATTTACAGATCTGGACCTCTTGCCCAAGGTGATGTCATTGTGCCAAATTGTCCCGCACGGCTTTAATTGAGAAACAAGTTATTTATACTGCAACATAACTTTGGGTAGAGGGTAAACTGTTGTTTTGAATAATGGAGTGTTCAGCTGAGGAGATCAAGACAGGATCAGCGTGGCAGTCAGCCATCTCTCATCCCACAGGAACACACCAAAAAACACAAAGTGTCTGTTAATTTTCTCGCTGGCTGATGCCTCGGGGGTAGAACAACATTTGCGGAGCCTACCCTGGAAGTGTGACCTTGGGCCCTGGCCTAGTACTTAGACAGGGAGAGCTAAACAGGTTTTGCATACCAAGAGAGGTGCCTCCTTGTTTTCAGTCCAGCGGGGAGCCACATAATAGCAGACTGGAGCAGGTCGAACGATCCCTCCCTCCAACTTCCCCTCTGTTTACTTTGTCCTGAACACCTGCTGTCTCTCAGCCTGTAAATTAGAGGGTGCAACACAGGAGCAGTGTACAGTATATGTGGGAGTGCAGCACACAAGGATTAATTGCCAGCGCAGTGATAAGAGCCCTCCTTCTCTCTGTTTCTCTCTCATCAGAGACTTCAGAACTCCTACTTCCAAAGCCCTCCGAACAGCATACCACCTCTGCCAAAACACATCCCTGTGAGTGAATGAGGATGCATGTGTTGTGACAGAACCAAACCTCCCAGTCAGTTATGTATTTGTCTATCAGTTGGACATCCGCTGGTGGATTTCCGTCGGACGAAAAGAAGGTGATGAACTGGAATGACTGTGGGGAGGAGGCTTGAAAATGAAGGAGAAGAGTGTTGAAAATGTGATTTTCTCACTCGCGTGGACCTTTGTGACTGTTGGAGGACTTTAAATGTGTTTTCCATCTGTCGCCAAACAACTGCATGAGAAAACAAAAGGGTAGGTTGCATTGTGTGTTATACATCTGTCAATCCATCCATGATGTCTTACCCTGTTCATTGTCGCATGGATCTTGCAGGGTAGTCTACACACCCTGAAATAACAGTGCAGTGTGTTCACACTCATATTCTCATGTCTGGGCAATTCAGGGATTCCAGTTCATTTAACCTAACGCCATCTCTAAATGTGTTCTTACTGTGTGTTCTACAGCTCAGCTTAATTTGACCATCATTAAAAAACCCTTCACAATCCTTAAATATAAGTCTACTCAAGCCTGACTCACAGACCAAAATGAGTCATAAAGCACAGCAGTAGCAAACTTAATTTCATATGGCGCAAAAAGGCAAAGAATAATTTACTTACTTACCCACATGCATTTGAGACTGACAGCTAACTTAATTTAGACAAGCTGACTTGTCTAAAAGCAAGAAAGGCTCTCAGAGAACATTGCCTGAAAATAAATGGTACACTTATTAAGACTCATTTGAAGCTTTTTATCATATTCTTCAAATGGTATGATATGCTGAAATGTGTAGCATTTTACACAGTGCATTATGAACATTGCATATTATCCTGCAAAACATGACAGCTCATTCAATGCGTTATCAGATTTGGCAGGATCGCTGCGTCTGCAGGTAAACTACAGTCGTTCATCAATTGCAGCTAAAGTTACCTGTCACACAGTGCAGCTAATGTTAGCAGTCTCATAATGTGGCTAATGTTAACAGTGCTAGCGCCAGCAGTCTGCTCTGCTTGCAGGTTGATGTCCTCTTGCCTGTGCTGAGTGTGGTTATGTGTTGCTCCAGTTCAGTCGTTGCACAACATACATCTTATTTTCAAAATAAAATGCTGCCAAATTGCATTGGTTTTACGAGATGTCAAACAGATAGGAGGCAACAGTTAACTGGCTTTGTACATTAATAAAATACTGATAATTAGTTTACCGACTAGTACTTCTTGTGCCAACTAGCGAGGGTAGTGATGTTTAATTGTTCACTTGACTAATCTCACAAATCCCTATTCACAGTCCTCACATAAGTCTACTCAAGCCTGAATCACATACCCAAATGAGTCATATGGCACAGCAGTAGCAGACTTTAATTCATACATAACTTGAATATGATATCAAAGAATAATTTAGGTGCTGACTGACATGCTGTTGTTGTCCTATTGCAGTAATTTCAGTTCAGAAAAAGGCAAATAATGCAATAATAATAGTGAAGTGTTATGGAAGTTTGGAGTTTTGACATTTTGTGGCATCGCTGCCAGCTGTAGAGATGCACAAGTAAGGGTGCAGGCTTGCTTATAAGTAGGTAAGCACCCTACCTATTATTTTGGGAGAATTGTCCCTACAGAGAACTTGTTCACATTATTCACGGAGTGAAAAACACAGCTGTTATGTCAGAAGCATGGATAACGCTGAGAAAGACAGAGAGAGCAAACAGCTGTTTCTACGTTTGACAGAGTCGTTCATAAATAAACAAAAAATAAACAAAAAATATTGAGTGCTCTGCTAGTGTGAGGGCTCTAATTACTAAATATATTCTTTGATTTTGAAACAGGAGCCTTAAGGCTTGTGTCCATATAGGGTTTTTCTCTCACCCTGCTGGTGCTTTTCTCCTCGAGAAAAACGCTATACGGACACACACCCTCACGCGCTTGTTTGTTGTTGTTTAGACTTTTCTGAGGTTGTTGCATGGTTAAATTAATGAGTTTTATTTTATGAAAAGAACTGCACCCTCACAACCCCCGGGGCTGCTGTGTTCCAAGAAACCAAACCTATTCCCTTCCACATAACAGTCATTTTTGCAAATATATATAATATGACTAGGGCTGTACTTTAAATCTCTGAAGCTTTGTGCATGACGTTGCCATTCAAATTCTAAATCAACATTTGAAAGTTATGCAGCTTTTAATTTTGCTGTTTAAACCCCATTCTTTTCTTCACAGTTTCAGATTAAGATTAGGCTACTATAATGATAACATTATTAGTATTATATCTATTGTGGAATTAGATTTCGTTGGTGGCTGGAAGGTAGGACTGTCTCTGACTTATGTGAACCAAACATTTCCAATAACTCATCATTAAGTCCCAAAGTCAAAATTGATGGAAAAAATAGAAATGTTATCATTTACAAAATTCACATGTTTTTATCTAATTAAATATTCTGCATCAATCCATATTTATTCCTGTTTATCCGTTTAAAAACTGTTTAGTCTCCCACTTAAGGCAAGCACGGACCAGTATTACCATGGTGGTTTTGTTGACAGCAATCTAACTGACCATAAATTACGTCTGTGTTGACGAAACTGATGGGTTATGTTCATTAAAGAAAGTTGGGTGATTCACTGGGTGATGACATCATCAAGTATGACAACATTCAAAACTTCACATGGAAAAAGGTCTATTGGGACTATTGGGACTTGTTTGTCCAACACATCCCACAGATGCTCGATTGGATTGAGATCTGGGGAATTTGGAGGCCAAGTCAACACCTCAACCTTGTTGTTGTCGTCCTCAAACCATTCCTCAACCATTTTTGCTTTGTGGCACTGTGCATTATCCTGCTGAAGAGGCTACAGCCATCAGGCAATACTGTTTCCATGAAAGGGTGTACATAGTCTGCAACAATGCTTGGGTAGGTGGTACATGTCAAAGTAACAGCCACACAAAGCATCACACTGCCTCCGCTGACTTGCCTTCTTCCCATAGTGCATCCTGGTGCCATGTGTTCCCCAGGTAAGCAACAAACACGCACCCGGCCATCCACATGATGTAAAAGAAAAACAAGATTCATCAAACCAGGCCTTCTTCTTCCATTGCTCCGTGGTCCAGTTCTCATGCTCACGTGCCCATTGTTGGAGCTTTCGGCGGTGCACAGGGGTCAGCATGGACACCCTGACTGGTCTGTGGCTACGCAGCCCCATATTCAACAAACTGTGATGCACTGTGTATTCTGACACCTTTCTATCAGAACCAGCATTAACTTCTTCAGCAATTTGAGCAACAGTAGCTTGTCTGTTGGACCGGACCACACAGGACAGACTTCACTCCTCACGTGCATCAATGAGCCTTGGCCTGTCCCTGACCCTGACCCTGTCGCTGGTTCACCATTGTTCCTTCCTTGGACCACTTTTGATAGATACTGATCACTGCAGACCAGGAACACCCCACAAGAGCTGCAGTTTTGGAGATGCTCTGACCCAGTCGTCTAGCCATCACAATTTGGCTCTTGTCAAACTCACTCAAATCCTTACACTTGCCCATTTTTCCTGCTTCTAACACATCAAATTTGAGGATAAAATGTTCACTCGTTGCCTAATATATCCCACCCACTAACAGGTGCCATGATGAAGAGACAAGTCAGTGGTCATAATGTTATGCCTGATCGGTGTATAGTGCACTATAAAGGAAGTAGGGAGTGAACGGACAGAGCCTGTTTTTGAAAATGCAGGGTGTGATTTCTGCATAATGCTACGTGCTACTTTGAATCAATGTTTTAAATGCTCTAAATGAAACAGCAACGGGACAAGCACTGTCAAACTGAAATAAACCTATGAGAAGTTAAGGTCGGTTTGATGTGTGATGTAACATTCCAATTAAATCAAAAACCATGTAAAGCTGCTACCAGTCGAAAATGAAATAACTTTTACAGCTCTGAATCTCAAGTGGTGGTGTTTCATTTCATTGTCACAAAGCCAACTTGCCACTAGCTTTACAACCACCTATAATTTGGATTTGGAAGCATGCGTGTGTCTAATTTGCTGGAACACCCACATGCTAAATATTTTATTTCATTTCTTAATCTGAAATGAAGTATAAACAAACTTCTGTAGGTATCACTCGCATTTTCTAAGTAGGTTATGTAAATATGTTGATTTTTCTTTTTTCTTTTAAATTACATTCTGGTCCACAGTACACAGGTTTTATATTACACCAGTTAATTGTAATCACCTGGGGTCCCAGGTGCACAATAGTTGCTGATTAGATGGTTCCAATTAAAACCTGCAAGGCTCCAACTACAGAGGACTGGAGCAGAATCCTATATGGTCTGCTTGTAATTATATAGAGTGCTCTTATATGGATGTTTTCCTCACAGTCATTTGTTTGTTTGTCTGTTTTCACAATAAATACAACGTTATATGCATGTCTTTCTTCTGTATTTTTCAGAGACTGCAAATGCAACAAGGAACAATGTAAACTGAGCCACTGTTAATGCTGTCTGTTCCACCTATGCTTTTTCTACCATGGCAAGCCCAAAGGCACGTAGAGATAATAAAGGGTTATAATCAGAATAGGCTGAGATTTGAAGAGATTTGTCCAGTGAATAAATAGTCTACCTCTCACATACCTTGCATACCTTATTTCTTGCTACATACATAACGCGCCTGCATTTCATGGTGCAATCATGTAGCCTGTTGTGTGATTACAATAGAACAGAGCATTGAACCTTGAATATTGCTTTGTGGGTCTGACTTCTGGAACTGTCTTGTACAGACTTATACAAACACTGTCTGTTATTTCCAACTGTCTCCTGTGAATTGCATTCATGTACAACAAATTTTCATTAGCTCAAACAATTTGGGAAAACATACTGGCCACTTAAATTGGATACGGCCCACAGTGCAGTACGTGTTCAGTACAATCGGCTTCACAGACAAACTGCAGATTCGGTTTTAAATAGCCGCTGGTCAGATTTTGATGTGTTTGAGATTTCTGCTGCCACTAAATTACAGTGGATGTGAATGGAACTTTTAGAATGGGATACTTAAAATTTGAAGAGGCAACAATATGCCTTAACAGGTCATGGTTACACCAGAACAATATCTTGGTTACATAAGATAATCCACAGACCTCACCACTGATCATTTTAATTGGCACTACCTTGTATTAAAGAAGCAATCCCTCTGAATACTGTTCTGACATTCTAGTATTCACACATAATTCATCATCAACATTATAGTCTTTCATTATTAGAATTATGCAGTTATGCAGATGACACACTTGTATTTTTTACATGATCACAGTTTCCTTAGTTTCAATCATATTAGACGATTTTGTAAGACACAATTTTCAATATACATACACACCTGATGTAAACAATCACAGGTCTCTGAACCCTTTACAACTCTACACAAACAACACAGAGCATCTAACAATCAACCTGACACTTCAAATGGTTTGTTATACAGAAACATCTGAGAAGTTGTCCCTGGAAGCTTGGAAAAAAAACAGATCAACAAACCAGTTGTGAGAAGGATGAAAACATCTTTTCAATCGAGAAAAGCTTTTCTTTCAACAAACTACTCTCCAGTTTTGATGTATGGGATTCTACAGTAGCATCTATACGCTAACTTATTTAAGAGCCACCTTTATTGCTTTTGAACAAACAGCAATAATGCATCTCGCTGTTGTTCTACCTGAACCACGCCTGTAGATGCTAGTGGTTACTCTTAGGACACTGATTGGTCCGAACCACTGGTGTTCACCTTAAGTGCATGAGTTGAAGTCTGGCAAGATGGATTCTCACAATCCAGCTGTCTGGCAAAGGTGACCCAGTCATTATCCTGAACGGCAGCAAAAACAGCCACCGACAAACCAATGCCTCTTACATTTTTTTCATGGACACACTTTACCAGAAACAATGCTTTGCTCCCCTTCTCCTCAGTAGTACACACGTGACATCACCAAAGACATGACCATGTGCCCCAAAGACCTTGGACTGGTTTGGCAATGGAGTTTTTTTTGTAAAACTCTCTGATTGTTTCCACTCAGTTTAGCGATGAAAGCTGGGTGATTGACCTGTAGTGTACCCAATCACAGGCCCAACAAAGCCACTGATTAGTTCCTTTATTCCTAACATCAAGCATGTTTCCTAAAACTTGAATGTGTCTGTACATTTTTCTCCCTGTCATGTTTTACCAAATTTAAAAATATTTCAACATCAGCAGCTTCCAGCAGTACTCATGATTCCTGAATTTACATTCTTCTGTCTGAACCTTGAAACTTTCTGCTTACCTGTTTCAATTCTGGAGCTCAGCTCCCAATTTAGGCAGAATTCTGCAGCCAGGATACTGACTAAGACATTTTTTTTTTTTTTTAGCACATCGCCTCAGCTTCTTTGCAGTACTTGCCAATTTCTTTCTGAATCCACTTTAAAATTACATACCAGACTTTACATGGCCTGGCAATGGATTATCTTAGTGAACTTTTTTTTACACCCTCCTGTCCCAAAAGGCCTCTTAGATCCAGTACTTGAAGTCTTTGAGCAGGTTTAAGTTGGAGGGTGATGGAGGTTTTGCTGTGCTGGCTTTGGAGCAGTACATTTAGTATTCACTCTGCTGGCACTGTCTCTGTTTTTAAAACCTGCTTCAAAACATATTTTTATAGATTCGCCTCTCAGACTAATGGCTGTTTTGTTGTTGCATAATAGTGTTTTGTCATGTTATCACATCCATCTGTTGGTTCTGCTTTTATATCTTTTTATAAAGATATTTTTTTCTGATAGATTTCTTTGTTTGTGTCTAAAGTTGGTTTAACTTCTATTGTGCTACAGATCCTTGTGTGCATTATATTTTGTTGCACTTTATTTCCTTTCCTCTGGAAAGCATTTTGTGCTTGAAAAGAAAACACAGTTATTATTATGATTATTATTATTACTTTGGAATCAAGTAGTCAAAGTTATAAAATTCCAAAGCTTTAACAATGCAACAATCAGAAGCAATTTTTATGCTGATTCACCTGCTACGTCAATTTTGAAATGTTGGTTGAGGTAAATTCGATTTCAATTATCCAACACAGCTTGCTTACTGGTGATAATAAGGAGGCTTTTTGAACAGTGTGGATTCTTTTCCTCAGATACTCAACGCAGAAAAGATGGAGCTGCATCAGTCTTTGTATTTAATTAAGGGATCGCTTAGCATAGGCAGCATTACAACTTCTCCCAGAATTGATTTGACAGCCCTAAGCCTGCCTCTTTTTGTAGCTCGCACATCCCATCTGTTTGTCACCTCTTAATATGAACAGAGTCACTCAAGCTGAAAATGTGTTGCAAGACTAATATTTATGGAATACCAGTTATCCTAATGCATGCCAGAGCTAGGAGCATAATGCCTGAACACTGGGCTTATGGTGCACTCTGCATGACAAATGTGTGCTGGTGTGGGTGATACATGTGATTAGAAACGGCAGTCCCTGGAGCATTACACAGTCCTAATGGAGAAGCAGTGTTTGGGGGGAAAAGGCTTGACCGTGTTTGACAGTAATCAGTTAAAGCAGCAATGATGATGTAATGAAAAGTATTGCTTTTACATGGACAGTCAATTCCATTGACTAACATCATTAATAGGTCATGGCCGCCTAATAGCTATGATCTGCCTCGTTTATCATTTTAACCCCTTCATCTCTGAAAATGGTTATGAGCCAAAAGCTTCTTCACTCAGTAGTGTAAGGTAGTTATGACAGGCCCCCCATGTATGCAACCCACTTACTCATTTCCTGGAGGCTTTTTCATTCATCCTTTATTTAATCTCATGGAAACATGTGTTATACATATATGTATATATACATACAGCTCTGGAAAAAAAAATAAGAGACCATTCCAATTTTTCCTTAAATCAGCTTCTCTACATGTATGGCAGCCATCCTATTCCAGTGTTGAAAAGAATGGCTGCCACACTGAATTTCAAAACAGGCACACGTTATTCTGCCTAATGAGGTGCTGATAAGGTGATCACCTGAGACAAAGCTTATTTAATGTGGAAAATCCTAAAAAACACACTGCCTGTGGTCATCACTATCCTTATGCAATAGGATTAGTTGGATGGCAAAAACAGTGCAAGTAGCGCCTCAAAAATAATCTCAAAATAACTATTGATCATGCCAAAAGATATGAAAAGGCAGTTTTTGAGTGAGGAAAAAAAGGGCTCAATTCTGTCTTTCAGGTTGCTTCCATCCTTGAAATTTCAAAGACGGGAGTTCATATGAACAAGGTCAAGTGGCAGACATTAGGGACAACAAAGCTACAGTCTGGCAGAGAGAGAAAACAACTCTGTACTGAGCGGGATGTCACCTTATTCGAATGTCCGGAGAGAATAGTAGGTTGACATCAAGTAACCTACTAAAAGAATGGCAAACGGCAGCTGGGGTGAAGAGAATGGCAAGGACGATTTGAAACATGCTCCTAGAGGCAGGGGTGAAGTCGTGCAAAGCTAGGAAAAAGCCAGAAAAGCCAGACTGAAACTTGCAAAAGACTACAAGGATTGGACTGTAGAGCATTGGAGTAAGGTCTTATTGTCTGAAGAGTCCAATTTTCAGCTTTGTTCAACACCCGGTTGTCTAATGGTTAAACAAAGACCTGGAGAGGCCAACAAGCCACAGTGTCCCGCACCGACTGTGAAATTTAATGGAGGATTAGTTAAGATCTGTAGGCTTCAGCAAGGCTGGAATTGGGCTGATTCGTCTTTGTGAAGGATGCATGACCCAAGCCACGTACCAAGGTTATCCTAAAAGAAAACTCGCTTTCTTCTTCTTTGACAATGTTCTCAAATTCTCAGGATTGTTTTTTTTCAGCAGGACACTGCTCCATGCCATACAGCCACATCAATCAAGGTGTGGATAGAGGACCACCAGATCAAGACCCTGTCATATGCAGCTCAATCTCCAGACCTGAACCTCACTTAAAATCTCTGGAATGTGATTAAGAGGAAGATGGATAATCACAAGGTATCAAACCTGGCCAAACTGTTTTGCACCAGGAATGGTAGAAAACATGCCAAGATCTGTGGCTGTGATTAAAAATAAACCTTGTTCCACAAAATATTGATTTCTGAATCCGTCCTAAGTTAGAACATTAGTATTGTGTTGTTTAAAAATGAATATGAAGTTATTTCTCTGCGCTATGTCAGGTCTGAAAATGCTAAATCATTTTTGTTATCTTGACCATTTTCCATTTTCATTTTCTGACAATAAATGTCCTACGTGACAATATGTGTACATCCAGAAGAGACGGCTATCCATTTCCTACTGAACATTGGAAAATTAGCTTGTATAAATATCCAATTTTCTTTCATAATTTGCTAACAAGTGTGTCAATGTGAAGTTTAAACATTACTTTTTGTTCCAGCCAAATGGCAAAATATTTAAACTCCAATCCTCTCTCAATACTGTGTCCATTTAGTGTGTTAATATGCAAACTATTGTCCACAATATCTCTGGCTCTGGACAACAGCATGTATTTAATATTGGCTGCATTCAGGACTAATTTTTGGTCATATTAGTTGTGTATTTTGCAAAATGTCAAAGGGTTGTTGTGGGATTTGAATGGCTGAGTGTGCACTACTACTAAAACTTTACAGAGCTGCATCATCCGTGTACAGATGGACGATACAATTTGTTAGAATTGTGAATAAGACTGGACCAAATATTGAACCTTATGGTGCCCAATTTGACAGTGATATACATAAGAAGCATTTCCCAGACTCACACACTGCTGTCCATAAAACAGGAAGTCCTGAATCCATTCACAGAAATTAAACAACACAATGTCATTCCATAACCGCACCCATAACCACTGTTTGCCTAACCCTAACCTTATACTAGCTCCAATATTCACATAACCATTCTCTCTGGGGAGAGTTGCGGACATGGCTTTTGTCCCCACTAGCACAAGCTGACCCCAATTAACTGTTGTGAATATGTGTCCCCAAAAGTAGGCTAAGCCAGGAACACTCATACACTGTATCTTATTTATATTTTATATACATTTTAGGCTGTTGAATTTGGAAAGTAGAGAGGTCATACACAAAGCTATCTGAACCACGGTTGGCACTCTGATGGTCAAAGTCAATAACATCATAGACATTGAATAACATCATCAAACGAATTCAGCTTCAACTTCAGTAACTTTATTTGCACCCAGTAGTCTGTTAAAAAGAATAAAAAACATGAAGTTATAATCAGTCAATTAAAAAGCAATAGGCTGAAAAATTAATGCACTGTTTGTATCTATTAGTTTTAGCTAGTGGAAGTCTGAGGGGAGAACCAGATGGCAGAAACTGAAACTGTTGATGGATTGAAACAATCAGGCATTCTGCTATCTTATATACCCGTTTGATCCTGTTGCAAATATTAACCATCTTATTAAGTAATGTTTTTCATTTGACTTTGAGAAATAGCTACCAGCAGACAAAAGAGAAAGTGAGATATATAAAACATCGTCATTAGGGTCCTGTCAACTCAGAACAAAAGAGATGCTGCTGGCTCGTCTCGTACACCATGTCAGCATTACACTCAAATGTCAGTTTATTGTCTTGTAAAGTTCCCAGATACTTGTAAGACTCCACTATTTCTATAATGTGACCATCAATCACTGTACTGTCAGGAGAGGGGTGAGAACATGTAAAATCAATGCACATGTCCTTCGTCTTTGACACATTCAGCGCTAAAAATGACTCACGACACAAATTTGAAAAATAGTCAACAACAGGACCATGTGAAATTTCCTCATTGTTTAGCAGGCGCACTATGGCTGTATCATCAGCAAACACTAAGATGTTGTGGTTTTCATACATGCTGAGGCATTCTTTAGATACTACCCGTCTATGACAAATACCAAAGAAAATAAGAAATGATTAATTTAATTGAAAAGTTTTTTAAATAGTTTCTTCATAAATTGTGAAGAATAAGCACATAATACTTTTATAGACAGCTACTGTTCTGCACTCTTTAAAGTTAGTTGTTTGTTAAAGACAGGTGTATTTCTGAGGTGGCAATCTGAATCACTCACAAGGGCCCATTCCCCGTCAAACATAACCTTAACCCCATGGGCCCCAGTGTAACTGCACTGCCTGCGCTGTCTATATTTATGCCCTTGTCTTTAGAGTCCTGCACCAGATTGGGTACCCGCCTGCAAAAAAGTTGTGTACAGTGGCCTGGTGGAGCGTTCACCCCACCTGCCTACTGGGGCTGTGAGTCCTCTGCAGCGGCCGTGGGTTCAACTCCTGCCTGTGGCCCATTCCTCCACTCTCTCTCCCCCTTTCCTGTCATATGTCCACCTGTCCTATGTCATATACATTAAAGCATCGTAATCAGCATCATAAGTCACGTGACATTACACACGTGGCTTATATGGTTAAATTGTTGCATTTAGGTTAGGTTTAGGTGATAACACTACTTGCTTAGGTTAAGGAAAACATCATGATTGGGGTTAAAGTAAGCATGTTATATGGATCATGTGATGGAAGTGACATTGTTCACACAGCAGAAGTGACAAAATATTGAATGACTCAAAACTTTAAATAACCCTACATTTACTTTTCGTGTCCCACAAGGCTTGAACTCTGGTCTCCTGGGAGAAAGTCGTTTGAGCCATTTATGTCTTGTTCCTTATACTTCTCCTGTCATACTACATCCACCAGGAGTTACCGCCCAACAATAAACAGACATATCAGTCAACATAAGCTGCTTGCTCATGCAACCAGTGTAAACGTTTTTCTGATGAGGATGATTAGAAAAAATGGGAAACAAACATGGAAGGAGCATCTACAGCTGTACATGAAAAAAGAAGTTAACATGTAAGTGTATGTAAGAATAATAGCAATAAAACAAGCTATATTTAAAAAAAAAAAAAAGGCTTAAAATGCTTTTTACGTGATTTAAAAGGTGTCATGTCATGTCACAAAGTGCTGTCCCATTCCATACCAGGTGACATTAGCTTAAGACTGTGAGGGTACAGGGTTTAGGACTTTAGAGGGGACACTAAGACAAGGCCACTCTGTCTTCACTCCATTTCTTTCTGTAGTAATTGAAGGAAAAGTAAGGCATACAGCTACCTAAACAGTACATTGGATGTTGTCTTGGTGATCTCATATAAAGTCTCTTTTTGGTGGAGAAAGGGGATTTTAACACAAGTTATTTTCCCGGGTGCACATTACTCAGTTCACTGCAGCTGAAAACGGTAGTTAATCATCTGAAGATTGATTTAGCATTTTTTTTCCTCCAGACTTGCCGACTTTAAAACCTCACTGAGCATTTTAATGTGACTGTCGTCAGTGCCTGGAAAAGCGTCGTTATTGCACTGGGGCAAACTGAGCGATTCAACAGGCCGAGGGGATATCAAGACCTGACAGAGGCAAAACTTCAAACCCAGAAGCTTATCTCATATTAAATTATTTACAGGCCGAAAGAAATCAATTTTCAAAGGTAATGGCAAATATCTGCTCCTGTCTTCTGAAGTACAGTTTCATCTTATGTTTTCAGCGACACTGTCAGAACCTTTTCAGAACCACATAAATATAAATCAGCTCAGATTTTTTATAAGTGGACTTTTTGTGGGCTAAGATCAGGGACATTGATTATATTCTTCTGATTCCCTCCTCCACACCACAATCACAAATAACTAAATGATTTCTGCAGCTGCTGCTAATGCATCATCCTTTTTTCCCCTGCTATGCTTGCATGTTTTTCTCATGTTTATGTTTACTGAGGCGGACTGCAAACTGTCAATTTTCACTTTGTATCAACATGCAGTTTGTATGGCTACATTATCTGGATATAACATCTAATTATGGGGCCTTTGCATTTACACCTGATATCAATAATCATCATTATCATGATTGTGCCTGCTCTGTGATCAAATCTAAATATGAAAATTTGTGGGCAGAGCTGGCAGACTCAACATCCAATTCAGGTCTAGGCAAGCAATGCAGGATAGTCTTGAGGGACTGCTACAACCATGGATGTATTCAGTGTTATATAAAATACCTAAAAGCCATACCTGAGTAAAAATAAAGATATCATTTATCATTTATTGGATCGTTTAGTAACCCATACACATGGCACTTGAGTCTTAATATATGTATGACATTAAATGTCCTGAAGTATAAAAAAAGAAAAGAAAAATCTGATAATAAATGAAATTAAGTATCAAAGTACCTTTACAGCTGAATCATGCATACATACATATATACATGCACACATACGTTTACATGCTTGTGTGTGTTTAGGATCATTTATTGCCCTATTTAGATGAATTATAGTTCATGTCTGTTGCAACCCCTAAAATAGCTCGTACCCAGAAGAGGTTGAACAAAAGGTGGGTTGGGTTGGCATCATGTAACAATGTCCAACTCTACTTTGCTTTGAAATGGCACATAATCCGGGTGTAGAGTATGAGGCAAGGTGCAAAGGGGTTGTATTAGGGTGTAACACGAATTAAACCAATCAGTGTTATCTTCCATTCCCTTTCAGAACCAAGTATGCCTGCATCTGATGCATTGCCAGTAAAAAAGGGGGGAAATAACCCACTTCTGGTGATGCAGGCACTGCTGGTCCAGTGGGCTGAGACCTAAAAATGATCATTATTTAACGTTGTGATTAGTAACACATGGGCTGCAGGTGGGTGAAATAGCGTGAGGAGATTTCCCTTTCAGAGAGATGCTGTGTGCATTCATGTAGAAGACACAACAACATGACTGCTGTGACACTACTGTGCACGTGGAAATGTTTAAAATTACTGAAAGCCACTTCTCTAATCATTAAAGTAAATCGCTGAAGAACACACTCATACATCAATACAACACACAGTAAAGAAATCACCTGGAAAGCTCATGCTGCTCGCCGTAATTTAAAAGATGATTTAATGATCACAGAGGCTGCTTTTGGGTATTCTAAACGTTTTCATACATGAAGTAATGTAACTGCAGCAAAGATAGTTAATATTTAAGCAGCAAAAATAAAAGCAAAGCTTAACGGGACAGAAGAAATGTCAGATGTAAACGGCTGTAAACAATTTCACTGTATGAACTTGTGTTTCTGGCTGTATGGATGTGAAGCAGAACATTACATTAATTAAGCTGCTGTGCCTTGTGCGTAGATGCACACAGCGTCTCTCAGTGTGTGCATGCTATACTCTTTCTTCCACCTGCAATCGTCCACTATTTATCAGAATGTTCATTTTTTTGTGACCCCACTGGTTAACTCCAGCGCCCCAGAAGAGAAGTGCACAGTAAGTCTGTTGTGAACATGCCTATGAAGGCAGATGTTACTATCTGAATAATCAAGCGATCACTTTCTGCTGCCTCAAGATAGCAATGTGTCAGCAACCTCATTTTAAGACCAACACACCCATGGGCACACAGATGGGCGTTTGATACCTACACGACGTGGGCACTGGGTGTGAAAATGACAACTGTGTTGGTCAGAAAATTGGAAGGGTATGAAAACTGCACCTTAAATGTATCTAGTAATCAAAGCTAAAAAGTATAATATTTGTGTATGATATGTAGTTACAAAGTTACATTCCATCCTTGAATGTGTTTGGGCGGCATCATGCTTTGCTCTGTGATGGCATCCCATTCATTCTGATGAAAGCTGTTCACTGAACACACATACCAAAGAAAGTTTTTCAGGCTTCCTCAGGCAGTTTTTGGCTCATATAACCAACGCACCTTGGTGTGTATCCAAAGTGTTCCTTGTTCAATTGCCCTCCTGTGAATACCATTGACTCAAGTGGACTCGAGATCGACCTTCTGAGAGGAAGGGAATGAGTGAACAATGGTGACTCACACCCTCACTTACAGCCCAGCATGGACTGCGTGGTTGGCAAAACTAGAGTCATTGTTTTGCTTCTGTGTTTTAGACCACTCATAGATACTTTTTGTCAGAAAAGTATGATATAAGTTTAAGTGTTATTTTGACTGGATATTCCTGGGTCCAGACCTACAAGTATATTAAGCTTTTAAGTTTTCTTTATTAAAGATTCTTTTTTTTTTTTGGCATTTTTACCTTCATCTGACAGTGATGGTCGATATACAAACAGTACTGGGATGGTTACATTCAAAACGTTTTTCACTACATATTACTGAATACATGCTCTGGAATGCAATCTGTAATGTATTCCATTAGATTACTCAAATTGAGTAAAGTATTCTGAATACTTTGGATTACTTTTGAAATACTTGTGCATGCTGTGCATTTGTCTGTGTCACTGGGTAATTATACTAAAAAAGACAGTAACTGTACTCAGAATACCACCAATTTTAGCTGTAACTGTAATGGAATGCATTTACCGATAATTTGCATTGTAAATAGCCAACATTACTTGTATTGTGTTACTCCACACCCCTGGATTCAAACAGGAAATGTAGAGGGACACAAATGCAGCCATGGCCCCCCACATGTTAGCTGCGTAGACAGGTATGACCTGTAACCATCAGTCTACTGGGGCAAACTGAATTTGTTAAACACCTTTCAGACCATGAGAGTGCAGGGTAGGCTACCTGAGTCCAGTCAAGTTGAGTACTGAACCATTGTAGCAGCAAGTGTATGCACCGACGATATGCATCACTTCCATTTTTATCACTGGCACATACAAGCAGCAGGCAGGAGGAGAGCCTTTGTCGGTGTCAGACTTAAGACTGTGTACCAGTGCAAACCTGGTTTCAACTCACACAAGCACCTGTAGAGACAATTTGTCCATTCACACACATTTATTTTCTATATTTATCCGACATGTTGTTCTTTTTGATATGATTGTGTGTTGGAAAGCATCACATGATCCTGGAGTAGCGACGGTTGCTGCTACACCCACTGTGTGTGGGAGGTTAGCTACAACTAACATGCAAGGTGATGGCCATGTGACCAGTTGGAGACCCCCGTCCTCTGACTACTTCTCTGTGGCTTTGTTAACTGTACTAATATTACTAATGATGTAGAAAGGTAATTAGTGCGAGTGGAGAATCTAGCACGAATTGGATCACATTCTAATTTTATATCACATTGATATAAATCATGATCACATGTTAATAACAGATGTAAATGGAGTCACACAGTGAGTTAGATTTTTATGCAAATTTGCCTAACTATAATTAACAGTGTGTAGTCTGGTTCTTCATATGACTGATATCCAATCATCTCACTTGTCAAGCTCACACAGCCCAGTGCTGCAGTCTTCTTGTCTGAGTAAATGTTATCACTTTAGAGACAAGCAGCAAATTTTTCACTTTTGTCTCTGAATTATAAATGGAGGAATGTGCCATTGATTTTATCTACATGTGAGGGATCCAAGTGTTAATTAATTAAAGAGCCCCGTCTCTTTACTCTGCTCTTCAATTACAAGTGAATTAAACAATGCCCAATGTGAATTATGTCTAATCAGAGGAATAGATTTCACCAATTAAAGTGCCCTCCAGTCTGGAGGTAAGGGCAAAAATATGTAGCAGACTCGCTCATAAATCCAAGTATCGATTTGTACATGGAGGCAGGGTGATTCGATAAATATACCACGGCTCTCCCTGTGCATTGCAATGTCAATTCCTATACACAAAAAGAGACAATGATTGGAGACCATTAAGCTGACTGCTGATGGCATCAGCTCAGAATATTGTTTACTATGTCAAAAGAGCTCTTTTTAATGAGACCTTAAACAGCATCTAGACATTTTGAATTCAATTACAAAGCACATTCTGAAGTTGCTGTCTAGACTGTAGGTGAGTATGATATAGAATGGGATTTTTTAGTAATGCTTTATTTGAAGCGGTGAGCATAAGACTGTCATTACACTGTCATTCAGTCAATTATGTTACTTTTAATGCAAAGTTGACAATGTTTGAGATGTCTTTATGATGACAACTTTGAAAAACAAAGGAAGAAAGGTTTGCACACTGTAGCTCCCTTAAGTGCAATCTGGCAGATCCACAAGCGACGTTATGAACCACTGCTCTTCTTCAGGCCCTGAGACAAACGGTGACCATTTTGACGACAGGGAAGACAGTACAAAGGTGGATTTCTTGCCAGGTTTGGCTCCTGGCATCCCAGCTAATTAGCTTAGCCATGTAGTTCAACAGTTAGTTCCAAGGTTGTTCGATCAGCTCTCAGATGTATGTTGCTTTGGATAAAAACATCTGGACAATGAAACTGTAACATTGTAAGGTTAACTGAGCTCACTTGCTGATGCCAGCTACAGATAACAGCAGAGGTCAGCAAAATCAGCATACCCAAATTATAACCGTCAGAATTGATTTCAATACTTTTGAAGTAAATATATGGGTGTACACCAGAGTCTTAATTTAACTCTTTTTGGAGATTTGGAACCTTAACACTAAGTTAGTGTAATTATTGACTTTTTCTGAAACTAATCTTTCTGAACACTAACCAATGTTAGTTTTCCTCAACTATTGTATTGCACCGTGTAATTATGTGTAATTATATAGCTGAATTGCAAAAGGTACTTGGAAAATACAGTTTATTAAAATAAAATGGTCATGCTCGATTAAAACATATATTTCAAAACATAAGCACAACATATAAATTTTATTTATTTTGAAGTCTTTTTATTGAGCTTTTCCGATGTATTTATACACTCATAACAACATGTATCACATCAAACAACATCGTAACTCAACAAGGTACACTAACCTCTGTACACAAATAGACATACGTATATGTACATTTACAAAATACGAAAATACACCAACACGAAAAAAAAAGTGGAAATAAAGAGAGCAGATGGGGGTGGGAGTGGCTAATAAAATTATGTTCAAAATAAGAAAGGAAAGACATTCAGACTTAAAAACACCTGTGCATTGCCCATAGTGGAGTATCTAAGTTTTTCAAGCTTGAGATGTGCCATAACACTTCCTACCCATTTACTGTGAGACAGTGAATCAACACTAAATGTCATGTCATAGTGACAGAAAGCCTAAAGCATCACCCTGTGCACCTGTAAGTGCAAACACTCCAGGAACTACTCCAAATAATGTGATTCCTGGGTCTACATGTATCTCCTCACTACAAATAGTAGAGAATGTTTCAAAGATGGCCGACCAGAATGGTTCAAGACTTGGGCAGGTCCAAAACGAATGGCACAGACTGTCTTCATCCACATATAAATTTTAAAACACTTTTAAAAACATTAACAATGTGCTCTTCTGCTTATTTAGGGTATAAAAATGCTAGCTGGTCAATCTAAATCAGCATGTTCATCATTTTTCTCTTCTATACAGTATGCAGCCCACAGCTGAAAATACTGCTTAAGATTGCATTAGCTTGCTGAGTTTAGTTATCAGCTCAGTAAGAAAAGTGTCTCTCAAACTTTACAGTGTAACACTTACAGTAGCTCACCACTGAATAGGTGCAAGAGGAGAAATATCAATGTCTAAACATAAAATTAAAAGACAGCACCTCAATTGACTTAGTTACTACCTACTGAACGGTGTTAAAATGAAGGTCAGAGCACAGTCTGCAGGTTTAATTCCAGACCGTGAAGGTGTGTGTGCAACAATAGGAGCAGGGTTAATTTAACACTTGAGGTGTCACATTCAGGTTATTCACAGTTAAGCGTAAACAGCACCGAGTTAATGTTACTGCAAGGACACTTATGATTTACAAACTCCACAAACTGACACCCAGTTTTAACAACTATTTCTCAACTTAGAGTGAAATACAAAGGATTTGACAATATCCAGAATGTACTTAACTCTATGTTCGCTTCGATTTCACCAACACCAAAAATATGACTCTCCTGAATTTGCTGTCTACTGCTGTGCATCTGTCCATCAGCTACCTCTGCTAAATCACCTCCGCACCTCTGTCGTCAAACTGGCGTTATAACATTTAATGACATTTTTATGACAAGTCCAAATAGTACCACTTCAGTTTAAGTCCAGGAGATTATTTATGACATTGTTATAAAAGCATTTGACAGTGTCATAAAACTTCTTCGTGATCTTCTTCATCATCTTTGTGAGTCCAAAATGTACCACTTAACTTGGGATCGAGGAAAATACTCATGATAATGATGGCAAGAACATAAAGCCAACACTTTCTTTAAGTCTCATGATGACAAGTTGTCATGACAAAGAAAATGACAGGTTATACTGTCTTTGTCAATGTCAAGTTGTCACAACAAAGACTTCACACACAATGTCAGCTTTGCAGTAATAATTACATAATTGACACCTAATGGCAACAGTCATATCATTCATAAATGCACTCTCTTTTTCTTTTTAATGTAATATTAGAACATAAGAATCCAAAATTAATCAGATACCAACTTCAATGACCACATAAATCATTTATTATTTAAAGTCTGTGTTTAATGACGACTTGCTGAACTGCGATTAGCAGTTTTATGGTAAAATATGTGACTTGAAATGCAGTTCTACATTAAGTATTCTGTTTAAATAGCTCTCACTTCAGTGTTTTCAGCACTCATCAGTGTTATTAAGGACTTTAAAAGATGCAATGTAGGCGTCAAATAAATATGCATACTGATACAAAATAAATAAGGTAATCAACATGAAGTATGGACCAAAAATAAAGGAAAAGCAAACCTCAGAACACTGTTTCATAGTTTTTTTCAAAGTAAGGGTTGTGCCACACAACACATTAGCACAAAAAACATGCATATGTAATTTTCTTCACGTAAACTGGTATGAATGAAAGAAGAATGCAGTGAGAGTGTGTGCAACCCACACACATTTCAGACCAATTGAACCAAATTTTGTACAGCAAGTTAAAGTTTGATGTAGTTAAATGGGAATTAAATGAGTACTTGTGATGGATTTTATCTAACAGTAAAACACTTTCTTTGGGTGGTTGTCTAATTTCATTGATGTAAAATGTTATTACAGTCAACACAAGGATCTATAATTCAGCAATTTAAGTCATGTTTAAATACCAATTGTAAGCAATTACTTTTCTTCTTAATGCTATGATTGTTTTAATGGATACTGGTGCTCTTTCCTCCCTGTGTTTATGTTCTTTTTACTTTCTACTTTATTATGAAGCATTTTTTAATGTTTGTTTCAAGAGAGTGCAGTTAAGTAAATAATTGATTACCTCGCTGATATTTGATATTTAATGATGAGATATCACACAACATATGCAGTCTGTCCTCACCTCCAACGTATCAAAAATGGCAGTGTGGTTATTGCCCCTGTGTTTCAGACTATGATGCTGTAGATACCCCTCTAGTGTATTTTCTGGAGGCGCCCCTTTAGCCACTGATGGATTTGTGAACCCTTGTTTAAAAAATGTCCTCTTAGGTGCACTATAGCTAAAACATGATATGCCCTCTAGAATGCCCTTCCTGTGGCCGAAACATGAAATAGTGCCCTACAGAGTACATTTCCAGTGGACAAAATTGCATTAAGACTTTTGCAAGCTGGTGCCCCACTGTGTACAGCTGGTGCCCCCCTTTTTTTTTTGCCCCTGCCCCTCAGACAGCCTGAGTCTGTCACTGCCTTTAGTGTTAAGATGAGTTGTCAAAGTTAGGGGACATAGTATAGAGCTGGAGTGAAAAACCAAAAGTCAACATCGATTTATTTGTAAGTAACGTATTGTAAGTAAATTATACAGGATGCTTAATTTATGCCCAGACTTTGTATATTTGTTGCTGTTAACTTGAACGCACAACCCTACATGTACAAAACTGATGCCACAGGGGCACATAGTTTGAAGCATAAGGCCACTAAGGTTCTTGATGTATTGGAAGTGCATATTGTCATGTGTTGATGTAAATGATACTGATGCTATAAATACCCACAGGTCTTTATACAATTAACTTTCTTTATTCAGAATCACTTGTAGCAGCTTGTAGGTGAGCTACATCCATTTATGTAGCTAAATGTGGAAGTGTAAATTAAATGTGTTCCACGTGCTCTGCTTCAGAACTTTGCATATGTGCGTGCCTATTGTCTTTGTGAACACCAGAACAAACATTTTAGTTGTGAACCTGAATGTTCTAATGCATCTGGCCCCAGCAGTGTGCAGCCTGGGCCTATAAGTAGAAGATGGTTAGCTGCTTGTCAAAAATATACAACGTTGGTGATCAAGTCCACTCAAAATGCAGCAGAAACATCTGAAATGGAGCCAAAATGCCTCGACGTGTTTGTTCAAGCTGAAACACCAACATTCAAATGATTTGAAAATGTTCTGTTGGAGATCACGACGTGTCAAGACACGCTGTTCTTTCGTAGCATGTTACCTAACGTAAGGATAGTGTATATTTGGAAAAGAACTGAACCCACAATGGAGCCGTGGAGGATATCACAGCGATGACCTGAACTCTTCAATGGCATCAGATAAAGTTCTGTTGAGCAGATAGAGAAAAAGCAGCCTAAAGCAGTGGCAGAGATGCCAACCCGGAGAGTAGGAGTGAATGATCGTCTGTGTCAAAACCTGCTCTGAGATCTAGGAGAACTAAAACAGGATTTTCCACCTTAGTTACTAAAAGCGAGCCATTCATCACCTTGAGAGGAGCTGTCTCGCTGCTATGAGGTGCACGAAAGGCAGATTGAAATTTCTTCAGAGACTATTACACCTCAAAAGAGTAACTAATTAGTTTGGTACCTTTTTTCAAGAACCATGGGCAGGAATGGCAATATAAGAAATAAGGGTCAGGATTTGGAAAGCAAAGATACAGAACAGAGAACACATTGTTAAGGGTTAAGGATGAATTCATAAAACATCTGAAGTACTATAGAATTAATTTTCCAATTTTTAAAACAAGACACATCAGTGATAAAGTATCAACAACAAAAAAAGAAAAGAAAAACAACCAACCACTCAAAAAAACACAGTTACAGAGAAGACGGATGAGAGAGGTGATAATAGAATCAGTGCCTTCATCACACAAGTATTTTTAGCCACACTAGCAGGGGAGCTCTGGGGATGGCAGTGTCGGTCGCTTGGTCTGTCGATCTGTTGATCCAGCACTTGAGCCCAGAGTGAAATAATCTTGATAACTATGATCAGATAACAGAGAGACAGTATATGGTCCTCGGAGGATGAATCTGTATACAACCTTTCAGCTATCACAAAAAGAGGTTTCCTCTTATCCAAGACTTGCTTTCAAGACAGAATAACTCAACTATTGACTGCATTCCAGGAAACATCTGCTGGACTGGGTGATTAATGCTAACACTGCATGCTAACTAGCCCTCTTTGTGACCCATTTGTTACTCTGTGATTCTTGTTGTCCTCCAGAGGCTTTGCATCTGTATTTTAGTGATCTCACCAATGTTTTCTTTCTAGCAGGAATGATAAAAATTTTAGCTTGAGGCGAAACCAACACCTAAATCCAATATTTCCACAGATTGTGTTGCTTTGCTCTGCTCTTCTTCTCTGCTGTGCTAGCTATTGGCAGGCTGTGGCTGATTTAAACATTTAGCCCCGGGCTACAGTGATCAAACAGCAGAGTAATGTTGGCGGTGCTAATGCTACTAATGGGGAAACATGCTAACATGCAGACATTATTCTACACTAATGTTAACCCATAGATGTGGATACCACAATAGCCACTGGTGTCCATTGCAGCAGCATGTCAACACGGCCGCCATATTGGTGAGGGGATGCCTCACAGTGCATGAAAGTCTGTCAGGTCTTTCTACAATTAAAAATATCATAGCTCTCTAAATTTTCAACTGATTTTCAAGCGGTCTATGACACAGGATACTTAATTCATTTATAAAGGTTTCCATTACAAAATACTTTATCTCATGTAGATAATAACAGCAATATTAGCAATATAGAGTATAATGTTTTAGATAAACTTACCCATTAGTTCTAATTATATTCTTTTACTTGCTGTGTGCAGAATTAAGACTTAATTTAAAAAGGCCTAATTGCCACAAATGCTAAAATTGAACAATCAATGACAACAATGAAATTTCTGGCAGGCTTTGCAGCTTTGTTTTTAATCAAATTTTTGGTGAAATATTCACATTTTTCTCATTTATGTTTAAGCCGCACATTATGTACCAAAAGACATATCCAGTTTATCAGCAGGGCTGTGCAGACTTGCAATGTTAACAGTTTAACAGTCTGATAACCCAATCTTAAAGCTCTGTACAAGTGAAAATAAAAGCACCAGGAAAATGAGTCAGGGTGGCATGTTTATACAAGAGAGCTGAACAATACAAATTTAGTTCCAATCTCATATAAAGGTATAAAAAGACTGAAGAAGTCCAAACCGCAACACAGGAGAGAAACTAAAATTCAAAACATAAAGATTCTGTTAGAAGCTACAAAAATACTGAGAGCTGAACATAAGGGGACTTGAGGAAACTTCTTCCTCTCTGCTCTCCTTTACACACCTGAGCTCAGTATCACAACACTCGGTTGTTCAATGGGGAGAAAGGAGTGTCAACACGGGTTGGCCGTGGCCGGTGAGACATCACTGCAGCCCACCTGGAGGCGTCTGGCTCGCTTTGGCCACACTCCAGAGTAGGTCCATCTCAGGCTTGGCTCGGCACAGCCTGGCAAGCTGAAAGTGATGCATTTCAGTGCAGTATGGTTTGGCTCGACGCGGCAAAAAGTGCCTGTGGCAAAGGCCCATCCGTCTTCCAGACTGCACTTATTCTTTGACCTTATTCTTATACCTTATTCTTTGAAAGTCATGCTGACTGTCATTAAAAAAAAAAGTTTGTGTCCATTTGCATCTATTACATTTCGTGGTTCGCTAGAAGAACCGCTTCATGACATCATCAAACTACGTCTTTGGTGATGCTTTTAATATGAGAGAGACCCCTAGTGGCAGAATTTACATATTGTGTGTTTAACATGATAACATTAGTACTAGAATATACATATGCAAAGAGGCTAACATGCTAAGTGACAAAGCTGACTCTGACAGTCTTTACTTATATGTGTTTAATGAACATTGCTGCTCTGTTGTATATTATATCAGACTGAAATATCCACTCAAGTAGAACAGAAAATAACAATTCATTCTTATTATAAGAATTAATTGGGATAACAGATTTCAGTAAAATGATGACATACTAGTATCCTCACATAAATATTTCACTCATAAGCAATAAACAACAATATACAGTTACTATCCAGTCATACTTTTAGTCTTCTGAAAGACTAAAAGTACTGAAAGTATGATTTGTAAGAAATGATGCAAGCAAAATGATCAACAATTAAACAAATAATTAAACACAACAGTGTTTGTGGAAATAACATGGATGCTTGTTACAAAGTAAGATAAATTTTAAAAATGTATAGATGGAATGGAAGCTGAGATTTCGACCTGCCATACTCCTCTAATTAAAAGTTCTGAGACATTAAGGCATTTCATCAATTTGGCCACGGTATTCTTTATTAATTAATACATCATGCATATTGCAAGTGTGGTGTCGATGGAGCTTGAATAAGGCACTTTTTTGTGCCAGGAAGAATCTCAGTTTAAAATTGAGCTTAAAGAACTTATCTATTTCAGTGGCTTGTGGTATTTAAAACATATAAGATTTGCTTTTCTCTTCTCTCTGCTCTTTTTTACAGGGCTGTCAGGCTCCATTACAGCGGGAGACAACCTTCCAACCTCACCTCCCGAAGCACTGGCGCTGCTTTACAGCGCACCAGTCACCAGCCATGCCTTTGCTATCTAATGCATAATTTGGTGCCTAATTTGACAGTCTTCACTTCAGCCTGTTTTGCCTGTAGGTTCTCAGTCAGCAGAACAAGCTCTGCGTGTATTGCATGCTATTTTTACCTGAGTGCACATCTCTTGTTGGTGGGTAATTGTTGAAACCCTTCTTCTCATCACCATCAGAGTCTGGGAGCCTCGCATTGGTGTTGTAACCCATTTCTTTTCAATGAGGAAGGGATTTTTTTGGGCCGATAACAATATGGTAAAATAAAATAAGGTCGCAACAGTGTTTTTATTTACTGTATTATTTTAACTTTGAATGTCGGGGAGAATGGTGTTTCAGGTGACGGGGAAAATTGAAACACGCATCAAACATTCACGCCTCGTGCTGGATTTCTGCATCTCATTTGGGAAGCCGGTCCAATTACTAAATGTGAGCCCTTCACAGGGAACTCTAGCAGAAGTCATGCGATTATCCTTTTATGGTCATGAACCAAAATCCTCCCCAATCCTATTTGTTGATAACCTCCACCTGCGCTGGCTTAAGAAATATGAAATGAAACACTATCCAGTGAAGTCGCCATTCTCTCCAGTAAACACAATGCCATTATATCTGCCTGTAATGAAATCGACCAGCGTGGGCTACCCCCGTCTCATCTGCAGTCATTGCTGGCACGCTGGAGATGGACTCCCTGTACGCATTCGCTGTGTTGAGTGTTTTATCAGCAGACAATGATTCAATGCTTTGTGGTCTACCACAAGCTGTGCTTCTCACACATCAAGTGGAGTGCTATTAGAGAATACTTGGGGGCTGGAGAAGGGTGGGGGTTGGCGCCTCGGGACGAAAGTCTCTTTGCACTGCAGGAATTGTGCTGACCGAGCCGTTCTGATAGACAGGCCATGTCTGTATTCAGAGCTCAGCGAGGTTCAGGAGCCCTGTGTGACAGCAGCAGTGTTTGCCAAGGGGGGAGAAGAGGCCACAGTAAAACAAACACGCTGCTTTAGTCTGGTGGAAAAAGTCACAGTGCTGCTCCTGTTTGCTGAAGTCCTCTGCTTGCTCTAAAACAGGACAGAGAGGTGAAATGGGCAGCAAAGAAAATGCTTTCGAAAAAGTCATATTACTGTACATAGTAGGGGAGACCGGGGAGTGTTGTAACCCTAGGTTAGTTTTCACATTGTCCGTTTCTAATCAATTAGAAAAGAGTGAAGGTGATCTAATTATCGCTATTTTTTTCCTTTTTTCTTTTGAGCAAACAAGTGGCATGTCTCCAACTCATCATATGCAGACCATTTGTCACTGCCCCTCAGCATCTGATGGCAAAGCACAAGGTACCGTTCAGCGGCTGCATCCGATGTGGCCAAAAAGACTTTGTAACATGTGATTAATTCTGTGAACAAGTTGCAGTTTGGGTAGGTTAAGGATAAGATCATGTTTGGGGTTACATTATGTACATCATGGAATGTCACTGAGGAAACTTGCAAGATGAAAGTCAATGACAAAAGTCACGTGACACTGGAGCAAGTAACATGATGCTCGTAATATTATAATATTATGTATACTTTTAATAACATTGTGGTTTTACTCGGGATATAAACCCAGTATCCTGTGTGAAAGTCCTGTATTTATTTGAGCCATCCATCCAGCCCACCTCCTCCATGTGTGGACTTTATCACTCTTTATATTACATTGAAAGCTGTTGATGTGTTTACATTGAAGTTACTCGAAAAGCCTGGTGTGTCGCTGTCAGATGGTGACAGGAACCGTGTGCATCGATATGAGTCGCCAAGGAGCAGTGACAAATCGTCAGCATGTGCCGAGTTTGAAATAAAACTGGGCTGACATCTCTGGGAGCAACATTGTGGATTTTATGATGAATAATCTGGTAAGAAAGTAGAATTTTTCATTAATATTATTTTTTGCCTGGAGTTCATTGTATTGTAGATACAATATGTAGATACAACTGACTTGCATAACCTAAAGTAGCAGTTTTTCTAATTTAATTAGATGTTTTGCATTCATACTACCTTTTGGCCAAGATAGTAAAACAGCTATAGTGATGTAATTGCTGCTTGGGGTGGGGACAGTTTAAAAAAAAATGATGAGAAATTGTGCTTTGTGTGTATGGAACATTTTGCAAACGCAAGGGGAAAAGAACCGTGGGTCCAGTGTGTACGTTGTCAGTTTGGGGCCCATAAAGCTGCAGCCCGGGGGCAGAAATCTATATTTACTACAACAGTGACAGTGATTGAACCCTTATGTGACACATGTACATTTAGTAATACAGTCCACACCAGGGAAGAAATTTCACGCCTCTTCTGTTTGGCCTCATCCCCTTCGTAAAATGATCTGCCCTGCAGCCACAGTGATGCTCCACCCGCATTGCCCCATTGTCTTCTCCTCTTTCTCTTTCCTGTCAATACAGTTTTCAGACAACATTGCATTTTGTTGAGATTCTGATGCGTAACATTAAAAGAAATGCTGTGCACATAACCAGTGGTGGGTCAGACTTGGAGCCTGGTATGAACTGCTAGAAAACAGGACTATTTAGGTGTGATGACTCACCACAGAGAAAGAACGCTCAGGGTGAGCGCGAAAGAAGTAGTGTGCAAATAATGGACATAAGCGTAGATGTGATATAAACTTTCTTTGATCATGAAGCCTGATGTTGATCTATAATCCTGTAGTTAACACTGCAGGTTGGAGTGACAAACGGACAGATCCGCTTTATATATATGCATCTCCTCTTTGTTGTGTTACTGGATGTCTCTTTCTATGTAAACCATTGCCGTCAATATGATGAACAAAAGAAGATCCTGTAAGTCATTATAATCAGAAACTTTCTTTAAAAAACTTATTATCTCAAAATAATGGGGTTGTATATCAAAATAATGGCTTAATATCTCAGAATAATGAGAACCTTTCTAATCATCATGCAGTGACTATTTTGAGAAGGTTTCTCATTATTTTGAAATACTATCTCATCACTCACTGTGTAGTTTGTCATTATATAGACTGACTGCTGGCTGACTTCCAGTGTCCCTGAACTGAGCATTAACACATTATGAAAACACTGAATAAAAGTAAAATCATCCTCAAGCCTTAAAGTAAGTTCATTACATTATTTCTGTGGACTTAAAATCATTGTTTTTAATTTGATGGCCTTGCTGCCCTGATATTTGGCCTTTTGTGCCATCAGAAAACTTATAACACCAAAAGCCAAGTGGCCTTCACCCTAAAATAATGAACTTCCAGGTGTGGTCCATAAACACATAGATTCAGAAGAAGTAAGCCTTTTGTGTCGCTCTAAATTGTTCACTTTATTCAAAACTGTTTATTCTTTATTCTTCAAGAAAGTTTTTTCATAAATATGAGCAAATTGCCTCTCTTTATAGATCTTACCCTCACCCCAGTAGTTAGTTTAACAACAGAATGCACCAACAGAATTCTTTGTATCGAACATTAATTCACATAATCTGAATTTTATTCGTGGTAGGAAAATGTGGGCATCAACATTTGAGAGATCTAGCGGGAGTTACTAATGCTCAAACAAAAAGTGTTTCTACAATCCCAGGTCACCCTTTCACATATTTCATCTCACTTAGTTTATAATTTTAAATCTGTGCAAGCTCCAAATTTGGCACATGCATTTGAGCATGATATATGGAATAAATCACGCTCAGACAGCAGCACAATATAGTACAGAATAGTCTCTTGTGTCTGCAGATTCTATTTGACCTTGAGAGCTCCTCTGTGAAAGAGACAATTGACCAGCAGAGATGAAAACCCAGCCCGAGCCAAAGTTTAGTTCCCTTTATTTAACCATAAATGAACTGTTTACTTGTCCACTCAAACTTTTCCTCATAATGTTGAATAGTTAATAAAAAGAGAGCAGAAGAAAGAGAGCATGATTCATACAGTATTATTCATGCTATCTGTGGGATTTTAGCAATGAGCAGTTCAAAGAAAAACATTAGTGTCTCATCCAGCATGAATATTATACACTGCAAGTTTTTAAAGCATTTTCACCTTAAGATATTCAGATTTCCTGTTGAGTTAAGAATAGAAAGGCTGTATTAGCAGGCTGACTTGGCTGCACTTAACATTGAACATTATAATTCGAAATGTCTGTCAAGACTACCTCACATGTAGACAATGAGAAAGCCGGACGAAAAAATAATTACAGCAGTCTCACATCTTTGCAGAAACAAAATGGTTCCATCACAACCACAGCATGCAGGTAAAAATCAATTTTGATTGCCGCACTTACAGGAGAAACATTGCATGAGACGCTGAGTTTTTACAAGTATTTTGGATAGTTTTAGATATTCACTGCAAGCTTAGCATCATCTGTGTGTATGTCAGGAATACTGTTTGATAATATTTGCCTTCTAGGTGGAAGTGCACTTACAAAACTATAAACTACTCAGAAGGGCAGAAACTGATGTGAGTAAAAGGTTTCGTCTCTTGAGGTCAACAACCATTCTCCTCTGTCTGTCAAAAAGCTGCCACAGTATTCACAAATAGTTTTGAAACCACAACTTGCTTCTGGCAGTTTTTTTTCTTACTACTTGCCATGGCACTGTGTTTTTTTCTACCTGTCTCTCAAATAGTGAGCTGATGTTAGGAGACCAGATCCTTCTTCATACATATATACAATACCTAAGTTATATAAATATACTTCATTTAAAATATTAGGTCACACTTCATTTGAAGGGGTGTGCATAAGAATGTTATTACACTGTCATAACCATGTAATAACCCCTGTTATTGACGTGAAGAAGTCTACATGAATGTTTATGATTACAGTGTTGTAATTACTTGTCGTTTGGTCAATTATGACATTTTTAATTCAAGGTTCACATTGTTTGAGATGTATGATATGACACCTTGACATCAAACTTGAAGAAACTGTTTTCTAAATTACATTATTATAACATTACATTGTTTATGTCATAAAGACATCATTGAGTTTTATTACACTGTCAAATACTTTTGTAAAGGTGTCATGTTTTCATTTCAAGTAAGTGGTGTCATTTGGACTTGTCATCAAGATGTCATTAAATGTCATGAGGCCAGTTTGACGATAAAACACTGTACCAAGGTGATTTATCACAGAGTTAGCCTACATCAGCAACAAGTAAATTAACTAGCCATTATTTGTCCTTCAGCTAACTGCTGTCTGCTGTAATCTGTAGCTGGTGTTTGGTAGAAAGCTTGATTAGCGAAGGAAGTATCTTTCTCACTGACTTCGCCCCGGGGTGCCAGCAGCCAAACCCTGCAAGAGAACCACCTAGGTATTATATTTCCTGCCACACTGGCCACCATTATTCTCCTGTCCAGGCAGACTCAGCTAGACACTGAAATGGTGGGAGAAAATGCCAATCAATATTGCAAAGGTGCATTTCTCAACAGAGGAAGAAGAAAGCGAGATTTTTTACTGCTAGCTAGTTCCATCATAAGCTCCAGAAAAAAAAAGAATGTTATTGATCCAGACATTTTAAAAACAGGTTGCATCCAGAAGATGTTAAAACTTGTTTTTAAAAAGTCTTAATAATTACAATATCATATAAACTAATAATATGCAATTATAATATTTTGCAACACTTTATTTGAAGGGGTGTGCATAAGACTGTCATTACACTGTCATAATCATGTCATGACACTTGTCATAAACAAATGCAAAGTTGACATCAGTAGAGATGTTGTTATTGGTAACACTTTATTTGAAGGGGTGTACAAAAGGTCAATTTTATGAAGGAATGTAGTACCAAGGTGGTTTTCCTGCTGGGTTTGGCTCCTGGCACCTGGGGCTAAGTCAGTTAAGTAGATGGCTAGACGAGCTAACTAGCTAACACCAGCTAGACATGACGGCAGACAGCAGTTAGCCTACTTTAAGCAACAAGTTAACTAGCTAACCACTACCTAATGATATATTTGACAAGCCCAAATGGTACTAATTTAGTTACACTCCATAAAATCATTCATGATACTCTTACAAAAGCATTTGACACTGTAATAAAACTGATAGATATCTATATGACAAGTTCAAAATGTGCTACTTTACCCAAGGTCAAGGAAAATATTTAATATTTAAAATATTATACACTCTTATAATGATCTTATAAAACCAACCACACATGACAGTATAATGTCATATTAAAATGTAAAGCTAAAGATTTCTTGAAATGTAATAATGTCAAAGTTGTCATGACAAAGACACTTTTGTCTTGGTTAATGTCAAGTTGTCACAACAAAGACATCTCAGACAAACTTGCATTAAAGTAATATAACTGAGCAAATGACATCTGATAACATTTATAAAGATTCCTTCAAATGACATGGTTATGACAATGTAATAACAGTCTTATGCACAGCCCTTCAAATAAAGTGTTACCATTTACATTTTTCAAAATAAACAACACGTTTTTGTTTTTCCTGACGTACAGAAAATGTCTGGAACTGTGACGCCAAATCTGAGGAAAATACTGAACCTTGAATTTTGTGTACTGTTCCACTCTCAGTATGAACAGTCAACTAATTTATTTTTACATACTGTGAGAATTTGATGGCATGCATAATATGATTATATGTTATGCTATTTTGTTATCAGTCATCCTAAATTCTTTATACACCAGGTAAATATACCTCATCACAGAACTGTCAACAAATACATGAAAATAAATGTCCTCATATGTGCTTATAACTGCATTCTAGTGTGTTATAAACTACTGAGTGTTTACGTACTGCTTATAAATGCTAAATAATGAGGTGTTAACTCTATTCCACTGTCAAACCAGTGCAGCTCACCAGCCAGATATGTTGTGATTGCATGTCTTTTGTATCTTCCCCTTCCTCTGCTACAGTGTTAATAATTCATTGGAGTTGCATGTGTAAGGCCGGTGGCATCGATGTGACCACTGCTGCACAGATCAGGTACAGCCCTGGGCGAGTGAATCTTGTGTCAGTGCACCGGGGGCTGCAGCTGGAGAGTGCTCCACATACAGTACACCACACCACTCATCCCTTCCACAGAAATCAATCTGAGATTCAGAAGCCTCTCCTCTCCCCCTCTTCAATCCCAAGACCCCTCGGTGATGCCAGTATATTTATGAGGCAGCAGACAGATTGACAGCAATTGAATAATCCCCAGTATTTATGAGTGCAGTGGAGGCCCTCCAAAGTAGTAGCAGATAATGAAAGATGATGCTGATGTTGTGTGAAAACACTGAGTGGAAGAAATGTGACCGATATTAAAGTAATTTAATTGTGTCGAATCAAATGCATATAGGGCTGTATAAAGGGAGGAGGTTTGGCTCGCACTAGTATGGAGCTGTCAATTCAATAATGTGTCCTTCCTGGTGCAGAATATTATTCAATTCAACAGAGGTTAAAACCCGATGATATGACTAGACAATTCTCCTGCAGAAATCTTATTGTTCCTGACAGCCAGGAAAGACGGCCTCTAAGTGACATACAACAAAACAATGAAAAGAATAAATGCCTACCGCTTTTTCAACTGAGTGGAGATAAGTACATTCATACTGCATGTATAGCCCATTTAAATTGAAGGAAAAAGCTTGGTATTATCTCCTCCGTGAACTGTTAAAACCACAAAACTCATATGTAGCCTGCACAAAATAAAACATTAATTTAATACATTTCATGATGTGATACACTTCATCTAAATTCCAGTCAGCCAGGAACTGCTCACACAATTGTATGCATTAGTGCAACAATATACATTTTGATGCTGGAATATCCCAATCCGACGTCTAGGAAAAACACAGCATGCCCGGAATGTAAAATCAATCGCAACCTTCATTAGTGTCGAGCAAGGATCTCTATCGACACATACAAATGTACTGAAAGTGAAATGGATATATTCAACAACAACACATTCTAAGTGTGTGCGTGTGTGTGTGTGTGTGTGTGTGTGTGTGTGTGTGTGTGTGTGTGTTGTGTTAACCTCACACAACATGCCAAACGTGGAGACTGCTCTTTTTAAGTAATGAGATTAGCTGACAGCATATGTGCAACAGGATAGTCTCTGTTGCAATGCACTCTTCACACACTCCACACACTGCTCAGATTTACTGCTGCAAGATGCCAATAGCTTCCAGTAGTGCAATGTAGTATCCATTAGCTTTCATACCAGGTTGCACATTACTTTACAGTACACTAATAAGATGTAACAAGCTGTACTTTGTATTAAATTAGACAGCACACACACAAATATAAAAAAATACGTTTTATTGGTATTAGTATTTGTATTAGATGTTTATTAGACCCTTATTAGACATTATTAGAGGGTAATTTGGGACAAATTATAACAGACCTGTACTGTACACTAAAGTGTATTATTCCCCTCTGTTATACTGTTATTAGACTTTATTAAAGGGTAATTACACACTACAACAGAACTGTACTGTAAAATAAAGTGTATTATTTCCTATGGTTAGTCCCATGTTAGACTTTATTAATGGGTAATTAGGGACACATTACACCAGAACTGTACTGTAAACTAAATGTATTATTTTCCACATTTAGGCACCTGCTAACAGTGGTGTAATGTGTCCCAAATTAACATCTAAAATGTCTAATAAGCATCTAAAGTGCTTTTCACACTGCACTCAGCTCCAGACTGAGGGAGCTGTTAGCCCTTGTCCAAAAAAAGCTTTCAAACTGGCACAAACCTGAAACGTTTCAAAGTGGGCTAACCCTGACTTTAGCCTGAGGCTTCCTGGCCCTGCTCCAGAGCAGGATTAGCCCTGAATTTGTGGGGTTATCCTCTGAAAATCTCTGGAAAAGAGCAGAGTAGTCACAGAACTCTCTAAAATGTTCACATCAGTTGGTGTACAGACATGTAACCCAGGGCTAGGAGCAGTGCAGTGTGAATCATATAGCCCTGTGCTTAGCTTAACCCTGGCTTAACAATATGTGTGAAAAGGGGCTAAGTTAGCCCAAGGTTAACACTTAGCCCAGGGTTAAGGATAGCTCAGGACTAAGAATATACAGTGTGAAATATCTTTAACAATGGTAAAAAATATACTTTATTTTACATTCCTGTTCTGTTGTAATGTAATTAAGTCTAATAAAGGTATTAAAAAATTCTCTAACAGTCTAATACTGTCTAATAAATAACATATTGCTCTTTGATATTTGATAAAAAGCATGCCTTGCTATGTCTTACTAGTGCACTATTTGGTGTACAGTGCCTAATTTAGGTATAACTACTGTCTAATAAAGAACATCATAACTAGTTGTTGTCTAATTTGATTGTACATTGTACAGTTTGTCACATCTTATTAATGTAATGTGAAGTGCGACCTCATATTATCTTTGAATTAATAATCCTTTCAACATAAACAATGGATTAATTTGACAAGAGATAAGAACAAAATCCCTGTCACTGGATCTGACAGCTGATTATAACTCATCATCTTATATTGTAGAGGAAATGTTGCAAGTGCAAGATTCTTCTTATAAAGTTTGCTTGTTTTCTATATATTCTCACCGATGCCTTCTGGCATATAAATCTGTCATATTACGGTGGTTTGCGGTGGCGGATGGGTTGTGAGGGCCGGGGGCGGGGGGGAGGGATGCGGTTGGCACTGGAGTGTGTGTATGCGTGTGTGTGTGTGTGGGCATGTGAACTTGGCAGAGACATGAGATGAGAAAATACACTCACCAATTCTATTGTCTCCTGGAGATTGTACATCACGGTTCAGCCCGGGTGGTGTGTTTCTAAGCTCTGCGATGCATTTACCGTCCAAAGGGAGGATTAGTGAGGAACACGCAACAGGATTTCTCTTTTCTCTGGAATGGCTCAATTTTCATATCTCCTTCAGCAGAGGCTCAAGCGAGGGTTCAGCAAATGGTCGGAATTGCAAGATTGTAATATCAATGGGTTCTTAAATAAATGGAAATGTGAGATGGATGTTATTGAATACTGTAAATCAGCTACAGTAGATAGCTGTGATTTCTGATGTTAGCTGACAAAACAGTCACCTCTCCTGGAATTGTGAGTTTCATGGAAATAACTACTGAGTATCAGTAATTTGGAAAAAGGTGGGAGGTATGGAAGCCAAAAGTGTTCATTATTGAATGAATGAATAAATAAATAATTATAATTAATACATTTTGTTAAAACTACCATCCGCAGAAAAACTAACTTCCATTGTTGAATGTGTCAGTAAACACATCACAACTCATGAACTCTGCGTTCTCCGAAAATTTCCACGTCGGAGGTTGTGAAAATCAAAAGAGGGGGTTGTTCATGTGAAGTCTTCTCATGAAAGACTTCCCATGTCCTCACCACAAGGTCACGAGTTCCATTTAAAGGCTGAACATGCTACCTACTCAGCTGGCTAATAGCCTGGGTGTGAGCGTAGACTGTAAAATAAATAGAGAACAGATCCCCCATGATGTCACCCATAGGTTTCTAAAGAGTCATTGTGAAGCTCACAGTGAAGTGGCTGTGGTCACTGTCATCTTGGCAGCACCTGACTCAGCTAACTCCCATCTGGGGGAGACTGAGTGGAGCTTGAGGGAGCCGAATGAAGCGGCTACCTAGTGGATAGCCATCTGTGACGATACCCAGCCGTCACTCAAAGTGGGCACGGCCTTAATCATGCATAACTTTAACCCTTAATATAATTTAAATAAGAGAGACTTATATAAAAATTAACCACAGAAAGTTGTCCTGGGGAAATTAGCTACAGAGATCAAAACTATTGCTTGTACCAGGCTGTAAACATCTTTATTTCTGCTGTAAAATTGCACATTTTAATATGAGGCTCTATAGGGACTGATTCACTTTTGGAGCCACCCTCAGTTCTCCCCTTGCACAATGGAGTAAGACCTATGCCCACTTTACGGCTTCCCGCAGTTATTAAAATAATTAATTGTTATTAAAATAATTAACTTTTTACAGTTCAATTTGTACACATTATGAATGTTTCACCATTTGCTTTGTATATGGTGTGTATTAGTTTTTACTTAGTATTTTTAATCATTTTGATTATTAAATAACTTTTTAAATAGAGAGGTTACCCACTTAGCTTGCTTAGTTGGCTGTTATTGTATTGTATGTATATATTACGAAAACCTTGGCGAAGTTTATGATGAGGCTGGTCAGAGTTCACTCATCTCCCCTTCTCTCACAGCTCAAAACAGTCTGCAAATATGCGGAATAAGTTTGTGAAAGTGAGCATAACATGTTCACTGCTGTTTTTGTGAAATCACAGTGTACATCCATCACTCTCATTTTGGGCTTTACCACCCAGTGTTGAAAATAGGCATAGCAACCTATTGCTAGCTTGTGGCTAGCTAACACTGCTAATGGTTATTTGTATATCAAAATTATCAGAAACATTAACGACTAATACACACAATATACAAAGTGTATGGTGAATTATTAACAATTTGTACAAATCGAACTGTTAAAAGTCAAGTATTTTAATAAAGTGGATATACGTCACACTACATTGTGCAAATGGAGAATTGGCCAATCAGGGAACTGCAGTTTTTGGAGCCTTTCAGGTTGCTGCTTGGCTCTGAGCTGTGAAGAGGCAACGTTAACAGTAGCAGCTAGCTAGCTGGCTAATCAAGTTATTTTAGAAGCATTTTGATTCTGAAGAACTTCCTCAGAGAAAGACACATAACAGGAGCAAAAAGACAGACAGTTTTGTGTGATTGCTCTAGAAAATTGAAGCTAGCTAACACTGCTAACAATGTTTTTGTCAAGTAGTAAAATAAGATCACTCAACCTAGCTAATTAGCTAGGTTGGTAGCATTAGCAAACTTGAGAGGTTACTATCTGTGTAGTATTTAGTGATAGTTAGTATTTATGTAGTTGGTTAATTAAAAATTACTTTGACATTGTTGTTGCTAGCTAACAGGTGCTAAATGGCTAAATCTGATAGCCGTTCTTGAGCTTGCTATCTTAGAGGACCAGTGTGTGAGCCAATGAGCAAACGCCTCATATCTCAAGGCTCTAGAGCCACTGTTTTGTTTTTCTGCCATAGAAACATGTCAACCTCTACAGAAGAGGACCTGTGCCTGCTAAAAATAACAAAACACAACAATTTCTATTTTTACATGATTACCCACTACTGAAAGCTCTCCATCCTCCTCCACATTCTTCCAAAAAAAAAAAACAAAACAGTTAAGTCTGGACTGGATATGAGGGCCAAGACTCCACACTCATGAAAAATGACATGAAATAAAAGTGTCATAAGGAAAAATGCCAGCATGTAATAAAAACAGGCTTTTGTAGGGGCGTTGGGAAATAGAAATGTCTATAAATTAAAATTACATCAAATAAACCTGTCAAAATATAATCATTAATATAATTTCAAAATAATGGGGTTGAGTTTTAATGATTTCTCAAATTATTTCACAATTTATCGGTTCATTTATGTATTTTACTCACCTAATAATTATTTCATGACATATATTTATTTTCTCTATGTTGAACACTTTGGGGCAACATAAAAGGACTTTCTAAAAAATGTTCATGGTAACACTACAGGAACATAAATATGAAATCCTTAATACTGTATGCGGACAAAAAAGTCAGATAGAATATTATATTTCCAACCTCATCATTTTTTATCCCAGCACAGAGAAAAGAGAATCCCTTGAAGAATTCTGTATAGACACGAGAGAAATTTAAGCTACTGAAACAGAAGTCAATGGAGCAGCTAGGTCCATTGCCTCCATCATGTTTTAGCCAGCGTTTGAAGTGCATGCGAGCCGCGCCGGGGTATGTCTGGGGTCTCCGCGGTGGAACCTTTGAGGGGAGGATTAATAGGAGTGGGGGTCTGCTGATGCATGCTCTTGCTCCTTCGGGTCTCCATAATTCACATTGTCAGCTGAAGAGCCGGTGCTGAGCGCCAACCCGGAGCTGTCTCTCATCATCACACACAGTCAAGAGCCTGTCAGAACAGATGAAGCCACCGGCTCAGCACTGTCGAGGAACATTGAGCCGTAATTCACATTCTCCTGCCCCGACAGGCCTCACTAAATCCAGGTCCTGCCATGAAACGCTGGCGTCTGATCAAGGAAGCCCCGTGTAGAAAAAAACCCACAGGAGAGCCACTATGCTATGAACTAGATTAGCAATTATCGACTGGCCCTGCCTCCACATCACATGATATTGGCACCGATAATTGGTGTGTCACTTTCCACAGCGGTTCAGTATGTGCCCGTGCATGAATTCTCCCGCTGCAAAAGAGGGGAAAATTAAGACATATCTTTCCAGTTCATGGCTTATTCGCAATGTAGCAGATGTGTGTGACACATATAATAACTTCCTCTCTGCGTTTTTCTTGAGCAAATTGTATTTCAGCAATATCAAAATTAAACTCTGAGGGGTTGCTGGGGATTAAATTAGTGTAATGATACGCAACATCACACTGCAGTGTCCTTTTGCCATAGCCTAGAGAAGCGTGCAAGTTCAGGCAACCCAGTGTAGCTGGATCTCGACAACACTTATCAGCAGCAGCAGCATGATATTTGTGCTGATATACCCGTCTTGGCAGATGCATACCAAAGCTGCAAAGCCCCCATGTCCTTCTTACAGCAAAAAAATCCCTGTGAGTATATTTAAACTGAGAATTTCAACAGCATCAGCATATAGAATCCACATCTGTGTTTGAGTGGCTTAATTAAGCTATAATGAAGAAGTGGGCATGCTACATCCAGCTCAGGGATTTCTGATGCCCAGTGTCAGACCTCATTTATACCACCAGGCTTCATGATTGGCACCTCGGTCTTCAGGACACCTCGGGGCGTCACGTACGCCAGGAACAGACTGGAGAAATTATGTTTCACAAGCAAGACTGAAGACCCCAAATTACAGAGAGAGATCCAGTCACTAAAAACAAAAATACTGTGCTGAGACACGTTCATTTCCCCCTGAATAATATTTATCATTGGACACAGATGATCATTCAAGAATATATAAATGAAACTGCGCCCGTGTCGGCGTGGGTTGATTTAACGTAACGGCAGTTTAGGAATGTTAATCACCCCACCATCCATTCCTTTAGCGTCCTGCTGATACAAATGTATAATTCAAATAATTCAAATACATATTTAATTTGCTCCAGGCTTGTGTGCAAAAGAACAAATTACACTGCAGAAAAAAGAACTGACATATTAACATATGTCATCCGCCAGGCTCTGGTTTAATGCTAGCTGCTCAATTAAACGGCTGTTTAAATTCTCTGTGCACATCTCTTAAAGCTGTCACAGTCACACAGTACCAGACTGCGTAAATGGCTCGCTATGATGCATGCAACTTACAAGGCTAAACTGCATGTATTACATATAAATACATGTATATGCACGTCATGTGGTGACCGGTCATTCATTTTTCAGCCTATTTACCAAGTAATAGTAAATATACATGTGTTGATAACTTTCTGGAAATTGCACATAAATTCTGTATACTATGCATTAGGATGTGACATTAAAGATGCACTCCACACTCCAACATGCTTTGTGAGCTGTAAACTAAATTATATTACTGTACTGTGATGAAGCACATCAGTGCTGGTGTGACCCACCAGAGCAGCTTCAAGTGACGATTGTTCTGTGAAAAGAATGAAATCTATGAATTCTGCTGCAAACTTCACTACTTTTAAGAAAGCTACCAAATCCTGGTTAATTCAGCAATAAACATCTACACATGCCTAGTTTTTTCGTTTGAATGTGAATAAATGTTTTTTCTGGGCTCAGTTCTAACTTAGTTTTATGATGTTTTGTTGTTTTCAGTTTATCTTCTTGTTGTTTTAGCAAATTAGGACTCGCTACAAACACTTTGATACTTGCGTTGGACGGTTATTTTCAGCTTGTCTATATCCGTCCCTATCAAATATACTATAAACAACAACTAATTAAATAAATAATGATGATATTTAGTAATTATTTTATCAAAATCAGCATTTCTTGGATTGAAATGGCTGAAAACGCCACCCACTGTTTTAAATCATCCAGACCCTTGGAAAACCCAATACTAAGATAGAGTCGACTCTTTGGAGCTTCTCTACATCATGAAATTAAAAAAAAAAAGAAAGTTATCGCCCTCTAATCAGACTTGGGTGACTCACTTCCCTTAGTTCCTGAGTGGGGGTCATGAATGTAATATGGAGAACTGGATACAGCATTAGAGGTGAGCCTCCATTTATTCCTATGAGAGCTGCTCAGTGACTCAAGGAGCCAACTTTGGTGTCAGAGCTTCCACATAAGCTTCCACATTGTGCAGCACATACAGGAAGCGCAACAGAACTTGTAATTTTCAATTTTGGTGCTTCTGATGGCTGTAGTAGCACCACCAGACTGCAAAAGCGGGGCTACTGCTATGTAAGCCTACCGACACACCCCTGCAGACACACACACACACCGGAGAGAGCAGCCTCTCTGAGCTGCTAGCATTAGCTCGGCTAGCTACAACACAGATGTGCTTCTAGTGACTGTTAAAGCTGCAGTATTTCTCACAGCACAAATGAAAGACTATTAAAACTGCACTAAGAACTTTTTTTTTTATCTTAACAATGGGTCAGTCAAGTGACCCCTTGTAGTGATGAAAAAGCTGTGAATTATTACAGCTCCTCTCAGCTCTACAGAGCGTTTAAGCATCTGCCCAACACCAAATGGCAGGGAGTTTGCGATTAAATGGTGAACATAGTGGAGCATTTAGTGGCTAAGGAGCCAGATAATTTTCAAGTTTGTGGAGACCAAAGCAAAAGAAAAAGCTGAACAGAGATGGAATATTGAATTTACATTCAACAGGTGGCCAGAAATATGAAGCCAAATCAACGTTAATGTTGGCCCATGCTGGCTGTGCAGAATCCTCAGCTTGCCTACATAGCACTTCTTGGCACTCAGTGAAGCAGTCGATCAATCTGTAATTGGGCTGGTGAGTTGGCAAAAGAAAACTTTAATGACTGTTCTCCTCACAGTTTTAGAAATGAAGGTACAAAAGTTATTTTGTAGTGTCAAACAAAGTCTGAATTAAGAATGTGTGGATATTGAATTGAAATTGAGAACTGGGAACTGTTTTAGATTTGAGATTTGTGCATGAACAATAAGCAGCGATATAAGAATAAACTGACATAGTTCATTGTTTCAAGACTTTAAAGCTGCAAACTTAAAACTCCAATCTTGCCACTAAGTATGCCGAAAAAAGAATAAAGTGTCAAGCGTGTCAAGTCTATCTATAATTTAGCTGCAGCACCTTATTGCTGTTTGAATCCAAGGGAAGATTTATCATTAAGGTTTGTTATTTGAGCTTTGGCATAATCCCTTTAAGTTCTTTTAGCAGAGGATTCTTCATGGTATAGGAAAAAATATAAAGCACAAAGAAGATCATCTATCACTGTCTTCATCACCAAGCCGCATGTACTGGTGTAACTTGCTGCCACACCCTGCTTTATAATAAAACTGGCAGTGGAAATATGAATCCAAAAGGATTCACCAAAATGCAATTAGACAAGTTCAGAAAAAGAGACCACAACCAGGTACATGTGCTATAAATATCAGCTGCTTTTCTCTACCTTTGCTCTTTTCAAAAGAGGCACTTTGACATTATGCTCAGATAGAAGCCTCTGGTTTTAAACTGGGCAGACATCACTGACGTGTACAGTTTAATCTGCAGGAATCTAATTGTGCACCTGGGTTTACATATCAGCTACCATGTGTAAGATATTTGAACAGTTGTGAATGACAGCTGCTTCTGTTCTCCCACTGTGGAGAAATAATGAGTCCAGATTCAGAGGATTAACACTTACAGCAAGTACGGCTGAGGAAATTAATTTAAATATAAATTCATTTAACTATTGATTACTTTTCTTGCCTTCTGTACTCTAATGAATGTGAGCTTGACATTAAACAGAGGTAAAGGTTAATTTCTAGTTTTCTAATTTCTATTGGTAATAATAACAGTGAGACTGTTCTCACCAGAACATACAGAGGCTGTTTACACCTGGGGCCTCATTAATAAAAAGAGACCTGAGATCAATTTTGAGCTATATTTGACTTACACAGAATACCATGCGTAAATAGGTATTAATATAACTTTACTTTGACGAGGAAATTGTCTCGAAGCAAAGTCTGTTTATGTCTGGATCAGTGGTGGATTCAGGATGTCTGAGATGCAGGGATGGAAAAATAAAAAGGGCACCACCTGTACACCATGGGGACCAATCTGGCAAAAGTCATAATACATTTGTTGCATGTAGTGGCTGTCTAGCATGTAGGGCAGCCTCTGTGGCACTATGTTGTGTTTTCTCCACTAGAAAGGCAACCTAAAGGGCATTTATCACATTTTGGCCACCGGAAGAGCACCTTCAGGGGGCACCTTATTATATTTTCTCCATTGGAAAGACTAGAGGGAACTTAACTACATTTGATCCACTGGAATGGCACCCTACACTGCATTTTACCATGTTATGTTCAGTGGAAGTGCACTGTAGAGGGCACTTTATCATGTCTACCATATGGGCATCCAAGAGGGCACTCTTGTGTCATGTTTTGAAACATGGGGGCACCAGGGAGGCACCAGGGGGATGATCGTCCCCACTGAGTCTCCCAGTGGTTTGGGTATTGTAGTTTTGGACACGTATGCGCTCAAGCTTCTAGTGAATTTTGCTTTAGCTTTACAAACAATATGATAGGGCTTATCAATTAAAAATGTGAGGAATTAATTGTGACACAGTCCCAGTCTACATGTTTGGCATCATTTGCCAACCCACTATTTAGTCCACCAAATGAAAATGTGCTTCAGTTTCCTCTACCAACAATGTGATCTAAACCCTTATTTGTGCGAGCACTGGATGAGGGGAAATCATAGGTGCCATCAAGTTTAAGATGATTTGAAGAGGTGTATAAGTTACAAATGAAGCTGTAGTGAAAGTTCAGTCAGGAAGACATGTTTGGGGCTCTCAGTTTTCCTCTTTTGTCATTATTCGGGGCTTTCAATTGTGTTATTAGCTGTTCCATCAGCTGATAACTTCTGTCCTATAGCACAGTGACACACCTTCAATGTTAGCCTATCATCTTGCTGCTTTCTTTTTAAATATATTTCTCTCTCTGCTTTCAGTCCTTTCTGCTGCTGGTATATGCACTGCTCTGCCAACCCATTGCTGCCTGGTCTTTGTAGCTGCACCAGTTTCATCAGTTTCATCATTTCGTCAGCCACCAGGCCCAGCAACATCAGCTAACACCGTGTCCAGTGTCTGGACTATATATGAGGATTTAACTTGCCGCTGCTCATGGCAGGCACCCCTCCATTACAAAATCTCTCTGTAGAGTCTATTGGTAGATTTGTAAAATATAAAATTTTTGTTACTTAATTCACTTGTCTCACCTGGTTGAAATGGGCTTATAGAACTTTTTTGTTCAGTATCTTTTATGAATGAAACACTGTACAACAAGTACACTGTTGGAAATTAATTAATTATTGTTTGGGCTCTCTTACCTGTCAAGATAAGCAGCAGATGTTTGTGTCTGTTTCAACTGATTTCACCATTGAACTAGTGAGTGCAATATCCCCAGACTATCTTTTAAAAATTGCACCTTTTTGAGAGTTGTTGAGTGAGGATGAACTTAATCATTTTTGCCTTCTTGTACTGAATGCAATACATGACATTGTTTCTATCCTTGGCTACTTCAGTCTCAAGTGCACTTTACCAACATTTAGCAGCTGTTACAAACTCTGTGAAAAACTTTCTCCAAGAAATTCTTTATTATTACTATTTGATCACTAGTAATTTTGGCAAGTTATATACATTAAATTGTTTCTTTCCATTAGTCCCAGCATGTTGATGACTACTGTTGGGTTACATTTTGACTTTGCAAACACAAATGATGTAGCTATGTGTTTATTTGCATAGTGAGGAAGTGAGATGTGATCATTTGAGATGCATGTTGGGGTGTATTGTCATGTCAGGTGTGAACATGAGACAATAAAACACATGTTAATACCAGGTATTAACAGCCTGACAGTCTAGTCTAGTCAAAAGTATTATACCTCAAAAGTGCAAATTTTCCTTAAGAGGCATTAAAATCTTTACAATGTGTTACACTCTCTATGCTTACCGTCGATTCAGTCAAGGAAAACTCCACAAAAATATCCTCTAAAGGCAACAAAAGGGAGAGACCTCAGAAAGAGCGAGGACAGACAAGGAATAGACGTCTGTCAGAGAAGTCGCAGATCCTCACAACCTCCTCTCTACCACGAAGACCTGAAAAGATGACAGACTACACTTGCACAAACAAGAGGCAGTACTCAAGGGCACCTGCAACATAAAGGGTGGAAAGACAAGGACGCCACTCAGACAGAAAGGATAGAGACAAGAGATGCCAAAAGATGATGAAGCAGGTAATTGTAGACAACACATGATTTGAGAAGAGTTCTGAACACAGACAGAGAGGAAAATACATGTTCGTGTTTTCCTAACAAAGATCTTTTGTGGCTTTGCAAGTACTGTGACATTGTTATTGTGCCGCAAAACCTCTTGGGGAAGAGGTTGAGGGGACAATGAGAGCAACAACATGACATTGGAACTAAGGTTTGGATTCTGTCTCCTATTAAAGAAGATGAATAATAAACTTTATTTATATAGTCCTTTCCAAAGCAGGGTTTTAGCAAGGTGCTACATAGGATAAAAACAAACCACAGGAATCATGTATAGGCTAATGAGCATATATGCTAAAGAGCAATGTTACAATCAATAAACAATAAATAGCACAAGTAATAAAAACAGCTTTAGCTTTCTTTCACATAGAAAGCTAAAAATTTCACTTGAGCAGATTACGGACAAAATTAACACAAAAACTTGAATAAACGCAAAATTAGCGTCTGTTTGTACTGGGTGATGTAAATGATGCAGTGAAATTTGCCTCATTCACGTATTTCTGCAAGTTAAAAAATACGTAGCTTGAGCAAAAGGTTTGCGTTTATTGTGGGGCTTTTGCTGGCACACAGCTAGCAGACAACTGCTGAGAGCTGTGGAGAAGAGATCATAGGGCAGACTGGAGCCTCTGGAGGAAGAAACACCGCGGCCATGTTGGTTTGGCTGTGGGCTCATTTACTGGCGGGAGGAGAGCATTTTAAAGATTATTTTTCAAACTTTTGGCATTAAGTGGCAGATTTATCAAGTTTCTTGTTAGCTTACAGCAGGCAGTGTGTGGTGAAAAACACACTTATGGAAGTAATGCTAATATTTTCAAAGATTTTCCTAAAATTATCTGGCAATCAATCTTGCGTGAAGCAAAAATTTGCTTCGCTTTTGGTGTGAACACAATATTAGTCATCATAATCTCCTCTGAAAGGTTGCTCCATGGCCAGGATTTCCTGCTAGCAAATGGTCTATCACCTTTGCTTTTTGGTTTACATTTGGGAACCACAAGGAAAGAAGCATTTGAGGACCTCAGGGCCTGTGATGGCACATGGGAGATTAAAAGATTAGAAATGTATCTCAGGGCCAAATGGTTCTCAGCTTTAAAAGTGATGAGTAACATTTTTTAATCAAGGAAGTCCACCCCCAAAGTCTGCAAGGACCCTCATTTCCAGTCAGCTGTAAATGCAACAGAGGACTGGGGTAGCAATCTGTGTGAGGCTACATAGTGTGTGATGCTGTCTCTGCTCGAAGTACAGCACAGTCACTACCTGTGCAGCTGGCCTACAAGAGCCTCTCTCAGCATTTGTGGTTGAGTGCCAGTAGCCCCGCTGTTCATAGTGGTTAAGTTTGGTGTTCACCACAACAAAGCTCTTAACCGTCTTTCCATTGGCATTGTTTCCCGGTGCTGGCATTTAGTTTTAACACGTTATGTGCCACCACCACATAATGTGATGTTAAGATGTTGTGGTCATTTCACATATTTCTGTGAGATCAGGGCGGGTTAAATTAAGGCTACTGTTTGTCAGCTCTGAATATCTAGCACAGTTATCTGCAGGCCCTGTGTGTTACCACAGAGGAGAAATAAAATTCATAAGATCATGAGTGGTGTCACTCCACTAGTGTCTGTGAAAGCCTGTTAACATTAGCTGCTGCTACTGAGCTGTGCTACATTAGCTTATTACATGGCTTTGTTGAATACTCAGGTGTGTTTGGTCGATTACAGCATTCTAAGGTCTGGTATTTCTTCATAGCAGAACGTTGCCATGTTTAACAGTCTGCTGCTATGGATGCACTTCTGATCATAGACTATGGAGGAGCAATAAAATCATTTTTAAATTCATAAAATCATTTTAAATAAATGTTTGGTGTTAAATTACTTTTTGGGGTTATTGCATCACCCGGTCAGGGTTTATTTCACAATAATGACCTGCTCACTGTACATTATCCCTTATTTTGAATTGAATGTCTCCAACCATGATTGAAAGCCAGAGTAACAGTACAAAAACCCATCAAAATTGATGAATAAAAGATGAAACATCACTTACAGTTCACTTCCTCTGTTTGAAATTAAGAGCAGATGATCTTGCAAAGTGACTGGCCATGCCTTCAGCTACCTGTCTTTATACTGAGTATTTTTCATTTTCACTGAGGATGTATGTTTTTGTATACAAGCTTTTCAAAATGAACTGCTTCTTCTTTCATTTCATCCTTTGGGTGGTGCAACAATAAGAGCCTGTTTATTTTTTTTAAAGTAAATAATTATATAAGCTCACATTGTGTATGTGCTTAACTGCTGATAAAATGATAAGATTGTTTTATTCTATTTGAGACAAGTAATAAACAGGAGCTTGTTGTGCAAACATATTGTATTGTGTGCAGTTAGCAATCAGCACTTTTCTCAACCCAATTGTTGCCCAACCTTAACCAAGCAGCTAAGTTGAAGTTGCATGACCCTAACCAAACCTTAACAGGAATGGTAGAAAATCCAAAAAAGACTAATATGAGCAACTTTAATAGCTGTCACAGTGATAGTGCTGGAAGAAATAGACAAGTGATTTCATTTGTCAGATCAGATATCAATCATAACCATCATTTTGGAAAGTAGTAACGGACTACTTAATTTGTCGTTAAGGCTGGAGGACTTGTTTATAGGATTTTGCTTAACAAGTTAACTCCTGAAATCTGAAAACAAGAGTACATTGCTTAAAAGAAGTGCAATTGGGGAAGAAACGCAAATGAGGCGGGAAGAAAACAAAGGTGAACTAAGAAATAATTACCCTCACTTTCCATTTTTTGCAGATGATGTCCTACTGTATATACACCATAGTTGTGCACACTGTGCGCCAATACACCGATTCAACATAGCACCTCTATAACACTGTCAGACTCACAATGGGTCAACCAGCTAATGTAGCCTCAAGCTCCTATCTTCAAGCAGAGATGGAGAGGCAGTCTGGTAAGCCCTCTTCTGTTTAACACTATCTAACTTTTTCTCATTTTCAAACATGTAGTTTTCATCTCCAACCAAAGTCAAGCTATGTCACTAAAATATATTACACTTGCAGCTTTTTACTGATATTTTTATTTACATTCAAATGCATGACAAGGGGTAAAACACTGACATGTTCCATATACATAATGTTGTCTAGTCTTTCAGGTAAAACAATAGGGTACAGACCATTTGCTTCACAAAATCAAACAGATCAAAACAGACAAAGAAGCAGAGGAAAATGAGAGTGGGGGTGGAAGGGATTGGGGGGAGTAATGCAATTATGCAGTGCATGAGCACTGGCTGTATATTCTCTACTCTTTTGCCTAAGAGGCAGACTAATGGACACTGGGGCTTTGGGGTATTTTCACAACCAGAATAGATCTATCTTAAAATTACCTTGTTGTTCCAGAAGCTCCTCACTGGAGGACAATGCCACAACAGGTGCAGAAGTGTTCCTGCCTCTCCACAGCCATGCCAGCACAACAGCACAAATGTGACATTCTGTTTAATCTACACGGTCTAATAAAAGCCCTACGCACAGCCTTTATTTGTTGAGTTTTGTATCTTGCACATTTGGATAAAGCTGTTGTGTTTTTTAAAATAGTCTCCCGCTGTGCTGTGGTTAGGGATACACCCAAGTCCCTCTCCCACTGATGTTAAATTGAAGATAAGCTGTCTGGAGAGGCAAGGGACAACAACTTGTATAGTCCAAAAACTATTCTCCACTCTGAGGCAGTCTCCCTCAATTTATTGTCCAGATCTCTTTTAAGCTCAGTTGAAATAAGTAAGCTTAAGATGGATCTTAATTGTAAGTATGATAAAAAAAAAAAAAAAAAAAAAAAATCAGCATCTCTTAAACAGATTTTTTAGCTTTCTAACACACACCACATCTTCATCCTTTACAATCTGCACCTAAATAAATTGACCTACACCTCAACACTGCCATGTATTGTTTGTCAGTGTAATTAATAAAAAGGGGTTATTCCATATAGGGCACAATGTTAATGATGCTCCATTGAAGGTGAAACTTTTCTGTAAAGATTTGACCATTTTCAAGTTGATTTTAGGCTGGAACCATAACGCTGATAAAGAGACAGTCTTGGTATATTCAGATAGAATCTTCTCTTCAATCTGTTTGCAACTGTCAGCTTCACTCCAGCCTGGGTAGGTCCATGACACATGGGAATCTGGCATTATAAGACAGATAATATGGAAAAATCTGGAATTCCTAATCCACTGCTTCCTCTTGGTCTTGTCATATCTTCTTATCCCTCCATCAGAAACATGTATGTAACTAGATTTCTTGGTACAACATCCATGTGTATATTACATTATAATGAATTGCACGCTTGTAATTATATGCTACTTAGAATTTGTTATACTGTGCTTAATGCAACATATAATTATTTTTTTAAATACTCAATAATTCTAAACAATAATAACAACATATTATGAAGCTTTTTATAATGACATATGGTCAAGTCTTATAATGTTTCATAATTGCTAGTTACTCGTTGACTTTTTTTTTTTTTTTTACAAGGATCATAATGTATTACCCATTTGCCATTGGGTACTTAAAGCAAAGTAATGAAATTCAGAAGGTATAGTCAGATATAATACATGACAAGCTAGTTATAAGTCACTTTAAATGGTAACTGTTTTCTTAAAGTAAAGTGGAAAAATAAATTATCTTTGCAACAAAACATTGTAAAGTTTATTTAACAGGTCAAAATAGAAATTGAGTACTTCAATTTGATGCAACTTTTTGATGATAACAAACAATTAACTGAGTGATGGACATTTACATTTCACTAATGGAATGGTTCTCCAATAAACTATAGTTAAAATATATTATAATCATTTTATAATGTATTATGATCACAGTTATATTACGGTTCTAAGTTACTCAAAGTGGTCCTTAGGTGCTTAGGCCAAAATAATGAAATTCTTGAGGTACAGGGAGATATAATACATTACAAGCTGGTTATAAGTCACCATAAGTGGTCATTTAAGATTTAAGTGAAGTTTTGAACACAATAGATTTATGCAACAAAACACTGTAAAGTGTATTTGTTTAATATGTCATAACAGAAGCCAAAAAAAGAATGATTAGGAATTATTAGGATATTTGAGCTTATAAGTCATTATAAAATTTTTTATAATGAATGATTAATGAATCATAAATATTTTTGAGTTCTTGTTACTATAATTTTACATTGCTATAAGCACAGTGTAACACACTATATGTATGTTTATAATGCATCATAGACAAAGGTGCCATGGAAATGTTACCAGTTTCTTTAAAGCAATGGGAATGTGAGTGAATTTCTGTCTCTGATTTAATCAGAGGCTGTAGACGTCTGAGTAGATCATGTCATGTGGTAAGATTGTTTTGTCAAGTGGTCTCCACTAAAGACTAAACTTTCAGTCTGAAGATCCAACGTGTAATAAAGTGAAATTACTGTCTAAATGTAAAAACTGAGGTCAAATGTTTTGTTCTGCCTCTGCTTTGGAGTTTTCTTTGGATTTTTGTACCTTTAGAAATTCACAGAAGAAGGTTACAGAGACTGTTTTTAATCCCTTTAACATCCGAGACCTTGCATGGTCATTTTGTGAGCTCGAAAAACCAGATTTATCTGATCTCGGTCACCCATTGAGAATAAAAAACCCTGTTGGCATTCAGAGGCACATGCTAACCTTGTTTTTCTAATTTGTTATCCCTTATCTATGTAGCAATGGTAGATGCCAGACTTCCCACTCACTCTGTTAACCTGCGTTTACAGCCAGGAGCTGCCCAGCACAGTCGCAGTCCTCTGCTGTTGACCACAGAGCAGAGCTACAAGGGCAAATGGGGGTTAAGTGCCTATATCAAGGGCAGTTCGATGGTAGTCGTTTAGGGAGGAGAAAAAAAACATTCCCCATTCAGTTCCCCTGCTCAGATTTTCCCTGCTGGTTTGGGATTTGAAGTGGAAACCTTTTACTTAGAAACCTGCCTGTCTAGCCTGATCCTCACTGCTAGAAGAAGCAAAAAAAAGAAAAAAAAAGAGTAGTATTGACCAGCAGGCTTCAATCCTGATCTCTAAAATATAGTGAATGTGTAAAATTTGTTTCACTTTTACTGTCAACTTCTTCCCACATCAATAATGCGCAGCTTCCAGCTTGAAGCGCTGTCTTTTTCAGACAATAAGCAGTGTCCTAGTTCTCCGCCGAGGTGGCTCTGTGCGCCTCAGCAGGACTCGCCAGTGGTTATGAAGTCACCCGCAGAAACCGCCAGCGCACAGCCACTGTCTCCTGGCCCTCCATGCTTGACCAGCTGCCTCCTGGAAGGAGCCTCGCATTTATCCTCCAAAGCTCGGTGAGATCTGGGCGCTGGTCGGGGTGGTTTGGCCGGAGCCCCTCTGTGAGTCAAAGCTGCCGTGTGAGGTTCCCTTGACCTCATTGGACTGGAAGGAAAGACCGTGTCCCAGTTTGTCCCTCTCTTGTCATCATCATTTTCACATCTAAGACTTTTTCCACTCATGGTTATGTTCAAATCTGAGATATGAGACACTTCTCAAATGTGAAATATGACAGCTCTTACTGTATTTATTGAAAATGTTTCACTGACATTGGATTTTGTGGCTGATGCTGATACCGATATGGTAAGAAAGGGGGTAAGAAATTTCAATATCACTCTTGTTGATATTTTTTACACAGAATATGAAATAGAGACTGTAGAGTATAAATACACATTTTTTGCTATGATCTCTCAAAAATAGTTGGACATTAGTGAGAAGGATATTTAATGGAGGCAGGATATTTTATACCTGCCTAATAAACTTTATTCTCCAAAATGATGTCAGAGCACTGAAACAGTAAACTCTCACTTGTATTTTTTAATAATTAGAAATAACTATAAAAAAAACCCCACAAATAGCAAAATATATCTATTTACTGAGTCAGAATGAAGTTAAAAAAGAATCAGATATACATAAAATGCTGCCTACAAAACTTCATACAGTTCTTTTTCTTATTATTACTTATTGTCCTTACATTAATCCTCTTTTTAGCAAAATGACCAGCAAAATGAGGAGCAGGGCCACATGAGTTGTTTAGTTGGATATATTAGTCTGGTCTGTCTGACTCATTGATCATTCATCTGACTGAGATTTATGGTAATTAGAATCTATGGCCCCGACCATGGCTCTGAAATATCAATAACAGTCTGTATAGATAAAGTCATGGAGCTGTCCATGGTGCTGGAGTAGCAGATGGATTTAGAATCCATCAAACTGGCATCAAACAGTCGAGGCCACACCCCTTTTTTTCACAAATGTAAAAATAAACCAGGTCTATCCACCCTGTTGAAAGCTAACAAAATCACCAAGTGGCTTTAAGGATACTGGAGCCAGTAACCCAGAGTGATAGAGAACAGTGTAGTAGTAGTTAATGAAGTATCAGTAGAGTTGCAATGAATAAATAAATAATGTAATGACATAATGTAATATGGTATAACAAAATAATTAGAATACAACATAATAATAATGCTATAGAATAATAATGTAATATGTAAGATAATTCATAACTGTTCAGTTGCAATAAATAATAAAAATGTTATATAATGCAAACATCCTTTTATTTGGTTGATTTCATCTTCTATTGTCTTGATATTGGCCAACATATCATATTTTTCTTGCTTTGCCCAACACTTTGCAGTACACTTTCATTTTCTCTAAAGAATAGCCAATATACAAATAAATAATGGCAACTGTTCAACAAAAGCTGTCTTAATTGTGTTTGGTATTCAACATCTAGGGACATGTTTTGATTATTTTTAGCCATGTTAGTGCGGTGCTTTTGGGGTCGATTCACCGCTTCTGTTCCACCTTCAGAAACATTTGATGCAGTTCTTATGAAACAGATACCCACTGATTGTCTCAGTGATTTGGGTGACCGCAGGGCTTTTCATGTGCGAGTGCTATAGGCTCCCGTCAGCCTGTGGTTAGCATGTGTTTAGCGATAATTGGCAAATGCAAGATTACAGGCTAAACTAATTTGGTGAACACAGTAAACATTACCTGCCATACATCAGCATGTGAACATGGTCATTGGGAGCATGCTGACATGAGCATTTAATTCAAAGTACAGCTGTGCCACGAAAGGCACCAAGAAGAGGTGTGACAAGTAGTTTGAAATAAAGAGTAATTTTTTTTATTTAATCTTTATTTATTTTATTCTTTTCTTATTACAATTATTACAATAGAAAATGTATTTTCCTATTTGGTTCTTTTAATATTATGTGTGCTGGTATTGGTCACTGTTTGAACACTGTTTAGGCAGCTAGTAATATAAAAGACGAACCCAGATAACAAACACAGATCCTTACCAGTGTGGGTGGGTTATTCATCGATCTTTTGGTAATGTGTCGAGGCTCCTGCCGGGGGATCACACTCCTCTCCTTCACTCAGTACAGAAGAGTGAAGGTGGGAGTTGCGTGCGCTTGTCGTCCTTCGTTCTTCTCATTTAATGTAATTACCGTACACTGAGCTCTTCAAACTTATTAACACTTTTGTCACTGTGCTCCTGTGGGTTTATGTGGAGGAAAAATAGCATTTTGTTCTGTTTTTGAACTGCTGATGAAATAGTTTTTCATAAACTAGCAGCGGCGTCGTTCCCATTTAAGCCACACACTGTTTTATTTATACAGTGTGATTGGTTATCTGTCCAGTGAGAGGTGGGACCTGAGTTTCAACCAACTGTTTGATGAGTGTTTTTAAATGTGCATTGTTTTCTTCTGTATGTGGTCTACATTTATTCTTTTCTTACAAGGTTAATTTAGCCTACTTAATAAATTAATACTATTAATTTAAATGATAAAAAAAAAAAATGAAAGTATTTTTCATGATGGAATGTGGAGAATAATTTTAGGATTCTCATTGCCTGAGAATGGAGGTATCATTTCCTTTTGCGGACTTTTATATTTGTATGGTTTCACTCATTTAGCTTTGAAATATACATTTTAAACACAGGAATAAGAAACTGTAAGATTGTTACTGATTAAAGTAGATATAATAAATGGTACATTAATGTTCATATATATGTTCTTGGGTGCCACGCTTGTATAGGTCAGTGCCCCGTTTGCCCCCCCCCCGTGTCAAAAAAAAGTCTGGAAATACCTCTGGCTATAAGGTTCAACCTGTTCTTTTAACATTGTAAAAACCTAGCAGTTCATTAATCTGTAAGTATAGGTCAAAAAAAGTAAAAAAAAAAAAAAAATGTTAATGTGTACATTGTTTATGTGAGGAAGATGAGTGAAGGAAGCGCTGCATGCAGTTGTTGTCCATCATCCTTGTCCCTAACTATTCCCCTTTATTTAAGGGCACAACACACACTCACAGAGCTGCTAGCATTAGCACTATTATATATTCAGAAGACAGTGAAACTTAAACCATAACTGAGCTGTACAATATCACAGAAATACATAGGAGAATTTTATTGCTACCATTGTCAGATGTGCTGAATAGCAGCTCACATACTCACTGTGGATCAGACTTTTTTTTATGTAGTTGCTGATACGACAGTATTGGAGCAGAAAGACAATCCATGCAAGTTCAGAGCCTGCTGATAAAATCTGCACACTGCATTATGCTGTACTCTGTAATCCAGGTTCGCTCACACTGAATTTGCCTTTTTCAACAATAGCAAACATTCGTATTTGAAGTCCATACTGGGTCTAATTACATGCTATTCGAGATGATGATTTTCTTTTCTTCACTTGTGCCCACATTAAAGATTGCCTCTAAAAGCTTTGCTCTGTTGGCGTCGCCACGCAGTTTCCAGAGTGATGGATGGAGCTCGCCTCTGATCACTCCTTCTCATATTGTTCTCTGGCCACACAGATACCCCCTCATTAATAAACCTCAGTGATTAATTCCCAAACCTCCCTCTCGTGTCCCTTCCCCTGTCGTCTGTAAAAAAGGCGCCCTCCTAATTAGCGAACACTGATGGAGCATCTATAATGCCCAGGGACAGAGGTATAAGAAGTGGTGCTGCTGTTGAAAAGAAATCCATGAACAGCTAACTCACTCTGGCAGAACCCTCCATCTGCACCTCCACTCTGGTGGACGCTGCCTGAAAATATATAATTTATTTTCCTTCAGATTTTCACATTTTAATGGCCTTTTGACTTACAGATGATGTGGCACCTTTAAGCATAACATAGCTGCACAGTATATGTTATTATTTCTCCAAAAATCTGATTCACTGATGAAGCTGACATTTTCTTCTTTAATAAATAAAACACTCAGTGACAAACATCTTTAATTATGTGACATTTGGTGCAACAATGGCCTTGTGATAAAATAAAACCTGACTTGAGATGCTAAGACAATAAGAATTTCTCTGTGTCAGAGAAAATCAGCAGAATTTGATCATTGTACACAATTGATGGCATTCTCCATTCACTCAGTGTGCTATTACTAAATATGGCAGCAAGTTTTATTCCTGTTGAGAGTTACAGCACTGTTACTGACTGTGTTAGCCTGCTATTACAATGACCATTATTGCTGCCACATTGTACTGAGCAAAATCTTGTGTTTTCTCCTAATTTTATTTGAGATATGATTTCAGCAAATCATGGCTCAGTGTAAATCCATTACACTGACAGATACAACAGGCCTGCTCTACTGTATTTCACTTTTAAACTACCACTATACTTGATGAAAACCTGACAGGAGTCAAGCAAAAATCATGTTCATATGAAGTTATATGGAAGCTCTATTCACATTTTTTTTTTGTCATGTTTAACCTCCCTTCTCCTATGCTAAGCTAACCTCCTGGCCCCATGTAGCATTTTAATTTGTAACCAATCATTTAACTCTTGGTAATAAAGTGAACCCACTAGCAGCACACAAGCACAGAAAGGTGTTTGGTAATGACCTTTATTGAAACAGACTGAACAGGTGAAGCAACAGTTTGTAACTCAGGCAACGAGTCAACACCCAGTCTTGGAGGTTCAAGCTTGAAAGGTGAATCAAGCCCAACCCTGAAGTGGGACCGTGAGCAGTGATGTGAGCCCATGGACCTGAACAGTTCTGTTCAGTGACAGGCGACAGTACCAGGAGGGAGCAGGCAGGAGACGAGGTCAACGAGGCGGAGGGTCCCGAACCAGATGAGCAGTCAGACGAGGGATGAGCAGAAGGGAGGTCGAGGCGAAGGATCGATGAGCCAACAGGTAAACAAAGGACGCTTACACAAGAACCAAGAACACGTGTGGCGACACAGCGACAGTGAGCCACAACCAACTACAGGTAAGCAGGTAGAAACACTCACACTGCAGTGTGGTTGAGTGGAAATGCAGAGCAGCTACAGAAAAACAGGAACCAAAGACGCTGAGGCAGAACTTGTGGTCAGGGACTGAAGACTGGTGCATTTACCAGGAGACAGACAAAGCAGGCAGAGTCTACAACAGGGAAAATCAATCCAGAGAAGACGACCGGAAAGTCTTGCATGGGGACAAAGAACAATCTGGTGATGAGTCAGCGAACTGGAGAGGCTTATTTACCAGGTTGATTAGCTGATGAGCAGCGGCTGTGACAACAGGTGAGTGGAGTCGGGTGGTCAGGTGGGAGGTGGAGGCGGGGAGAGTGGAAATCTACTGAGAGCAGAGGAGCAGAATGCAGACTGTGACACCCAAAATGTTTAACTAGTCCTTATATTAAAGTTAAGGTGACATGGGATTTCAAGAGTCTAGCTTCTGCATTGTGACAACTGAAACAGGACAGGCAGGCGGGGCATAAAGTTGGGAGGAATTTGATGTGAATGTTGAAAAGTAGGCATGCCCAACATATCATCTGTTGCTTGTGTGACCTCAGACACCTGCTTCTTCATGAAGCCGGGGTAGATGGATTTGGAGTTTATAAGTAGGAATACTTTTTTGAGTAGTATGACAGAAACTTTCGAGTTCTGAGTTGTCTGGAATGCAGCATTTGGTCTCTTGATTGATGGATGGATGTCATGATATTACTGGCCAAAATTGGTTGGTTCAAACCTTTTTTATAGGCATATATCATTAAATATGTGCACAATATGCCCAGGGATATGATATAAAAGGATTTAAAAAGTATTTTTCATTTAATCATTTAATATAATTTGTTTTTAACTAAATGTAACTTTGCAGCTTGTTTTTTCTCTTTTTTTGAGCAAGTAAAAGACAGGGTGACAGACTGTGTCAAGAATAGTTGACATTTTTCTGCTAATTCTACTCAACCTTTTAAATAACACAGTGATTGGATGGTGGGAGGTCAGACTCTTGATGTTTTATGAAAACATCTGTGGAGAAAATAAATGAAAATGCCTCTTTTTGACACATGCACATTTATTAACCTTTGTGGTGTGTGAAAAAAACCAGAAGACTTTTTGTACACTATTATAATTCAATCAGGAGAGACTAAGACTAAAAGAAAATGGTTTATTGGCACGTGCATGATATATGAAACATGAAAAGTCTTTGGCAGTTAGACCCCATTGAGGTGAAACAATTTGCACATATAAATGGGGGTGATGAAGCTGTAGTGAAGAGAACCCCCCGGGGTCTAGACACTGGTGGTGGTGGTGAAGAGGTGCGAAGCAGAGACTGGTGAGGTGAAGTGGCTCTGGACTCCTGCTGCCTGGACCTGAAGACTGGAGGAGAGGGTGTCAGGGAGGACTGAGGTGAACATCTTGTGGTTCTGGACTCCTGCTGCCTGGACCTGAAGATTGGAGGAGAGGGCGTCAGGGAGGATCAAGGTGAACACCGTGTGGCTCTAGACTCCTGCTGCCTGGACCTGAAGACTGGAGGAGAGGGCTTCAGGGAGGATCGAGGTGAACATCTTGTGGCTACCTGGGTCCAATGACTGGAGGAGAGAGGGGTGGAGGAGGGTCGCGCGACTGACTGAATGACAACTGATGGAGCAAAGACAGATGCGATTTAAAGTTTGGCAGCAGGAAATTGACTGGCTACTGCGACAGTGGCAAAATCTGATTGGATAGTAAATACGAAGGTGAACGCCCACAAACAGCTGATTTGAGGGAATAGGAGGAGAGAGACAGAGTAAAGGAAAGTTATGAATGAAAGCAGCGTAATAGAAGGTCTTCATGATTGAATTTACACTGAGCTTCATAACCCTGATAAATGTACTGCATTAGGAATAAATAAAGTGTAAATAGCCTTGATTTATTCATATACATCACAAATGAAATAACTGTACTCTAAAGAAAACTTACAGTAGTATCTACACAGATCATGTGTACAAAGCAGAGCAATTAAACTGCTGCTACAGTTTGTAAGAAATAACTAGCCCGCTGTGTTTTCTGACTGTGTCATTTTGGAATGCTTTTGTAGTTTGTGAAACTTATGAAACAGCCCTCCTGTTGTGCTTGTCACCATGTTTTAAAAATAATTTTCCCACACTGAAGGAAATATCACTTTTCAACACTGCAACAGACCACAAGAGCACGAACAGTGGCCCACTAAAGAGAAGCTTTCATTTATTTCACATTACAACGGGACGTTCAGTGATCATTTGCATGCATAATAGATTGCATTTCTTCACAGATAGCGTAAAAACCGAACAAGGAGGTCAACAAGGGGTGCAAGAAAATAAGCAACCTCTCCTGACACGTAAGCACGAGTTCAAATCACAGGGATTGTGTATTACTTAGAGACGACCTCTGGTCCAAAATAAAGAAACATCTATTCTTCACACATACTGTGCCTGTGTGGGGCTAATGATGGGTAAAATGCACAGCGGAGAAGGCAGTGCAAAGCTGCGCTTTGATGAATCGGGTGATTATATTCTGAAACACTCCTTTGCTCTACAAACTGCTGTGGCATAAAGTAATCCTGTTTGGATCTCTCTGACTAAAAAGGCCTGCTTGCTATTGATGTGTGAATCCCACAAGCAGAGGATTTCTGCCGTTCATGCCTCAGATTATGGAAGGAGGCACCTCTGGTTCAATCAAGTCTTGCTATGATGTCACCATTTATGTTCAAGTTAATACATCTCATTAACACATTGGATTTCACTTGATATCTGCAAAGCCCTGGCAATTAAATGCTATGTTATGAATTATTCAGCAGCAGGGTTTATAGATCCATAGGTCTACTGGCACTTTAAAATGTAATGTGTAGTGTTTAAAACGGGTCATATTATTGATGTTAGGTCGTTTCTACCCAGAGGAACAAACACTTCAAGGATTTTCACCTGTAGAAAACCTTGTATGTTGCTGTGCTCCAGTTTGTAAGCATTAAACATTCAATTTCTATGTATAATGGGATGTTTAGCTCTATGGTATGCATTATGGTGCCAGTTGGGAACCTTTAAAAAAATCATAAAATAGACCAAGTAAACATAATTAAAATAAATTTTCAAAAACTAGTTTTTAAGGGTACATTTGCGTTACCTTAAAGCAACACCACACCATAATGGTAAGGAATGAAAAATTGGATAAAATTTATTATAATACTGATGGAAATATTCCACCATAAGACTAGCAGGAAATAACCTCACCAGTTTAATATTTTATGCCATTTTAAAATTGAAAAACAAAACTCTTTTTATGAGTTTGTTTGTCTGGATGTTACCCTCAGACATTGTGCCATTGTGCAACAGCCACAATGGATTGAATGTGTTAAGGGTGTATGCATATTTAAGCAAACCTAACATCAGCAACCAATTAAACTAAATTATCCAAACCCTCTTCAAAACAAGATTATGAGTCACATTTAATTGTTTGATAATTTGTGTTACATTTAAACGCTTGTTTTCAGTCTCCTGGCATGCGTCTTTTTTTGACATGCAGTATGTTACAACATTTGTTGTGCTGCTGCCATCACTGATTTATAGTTAAAAGAAAATTAAATAATTATCAGTAGATTTTAGACCACATCTTACACTGGTTAAACAGTTTAAAAACCTAAATACACAGTACTAGAAATGTCACAGTAGAAATCCATAATGGTACAAGAGTTACTTCAAGGCTACATTTACATTTTCTGTCACTTAATTATCAAACAAAGTACATTAAACAACTAATGTTAGAAAGGAAAAAAAAAGAATTCAACATGACTTGGAGTCATGTGACAAATTAAAACACAGCTATTCGTTTTCTTAAGGCCCTGCCTCTTTTTCAAACAATCGCACCATTGAGGATGCACCTAGAAATTGTTGTCGCAGGCCACTGGACTTGTAAAAACATTAAGACTTCTAAGCATGTTTTTAAAATCTCCCAAAGTTATCAGGGACTCTAAGTTTAAAGTGCATTGCAAGTTATTCCATATGTCAGGAGCACAGAACCTAAAAGTAGTCTTTCCTAGTTCAGAATTGACACGAGGAACATGAAGTGTTATCCAGTCCTGAGAGCAGGTCTCATGAGCTCCTGTCCTTAGGTGTAATAGTGATGTAAGGTAAGTTGGTGATTTGTTAAGGAGCGCTTTGTAAATAAATAAATACCAATGTTGGTCTCGTCTCACAGAAAGAGATGGCCAGCAAACTTTATTATACAGAATAAAGTGATGGGTACTGTAGGTATAGCCGGTGATGAACCTAAGAGCAGAGTGGTAAACTGCATGAACTGCTTGATAGGAGTCCAGTTGCCCCTTAAGTCCAGTGGCCTACGACAACCTTAGCATGACCTGGATGACTGAGAACCTTCACAGGCACATTGTGTGTGAGTGTAAAGGGCCGAAAATATGTATGTAAGGAGCATCCACACTTCTTCCAAATAGATCTTTAGCTCTGTTCTTCTACTTATGAAACCCCATCAGCACTACATTTGATAAAATATGTACACTTTTAGGACCCTTTCACACCTACCTCACATTGTCAAGGACTTTCAGGTTTCTTCCCCAAGACCAGACGGCCAAACTTCGATCCATCCAAAAGAGGTCTTGGCCCAGATCAAACTGACCCACGGTTCGGTTTGTTTCTAGTGTGAAAACATTCTTTTGGATGGTTTAGACTTTTGGACCAATTACAGGAAGTTCTGGTAGGCTATTGCAGGGCTAAAACTAATAAAGGAAGGAAGGGTCATTACATCACAAACAGTCTGTGTACCACTTGGTGCCAGACTTGTCACTAGTTCTCTTGAAGCATATGGAAGATGCATGGAGAAAAACTCAAACTCAAAATATCTATGTTGTATAATGAAGATGCCTCTAACAAAAAAACACACGTATCAGCAAATAGCATGCTGATTGACATTTTGTTTGTTTGTTTTTTGTTTGTTTGTTTGCTGTTGGTCTCCAAATAACTTGAATGACATTGCATCTCCCATAAGCTTAAATAGAAATGGCACCAAGCAGAGCACAGAATGTTGATTAATAACATAATGATCTTCCTTCTTTGTTCGTTCCCTTGGGCTACTGACCCTTCATAAGTCCCGCCCCTTTTTGTTCTGTGGTCCAGTAACAGTTGAACAAGAACCTTGGTCAACTTTCCAGTCTTCCTTCCTGTTCCCTGTATTTAATGCTTTGCTAGGCTCATGGCTGTTTAAAAAAACACACATTTTTTTGCCTACAAATTCCTATTCAGTACAGCGCACAACTCTTCTCAGAAATCCAGAATCTAACCAGTTCTCCTAGTCAGAATAATACTTCCTGGCCCCTGGTTTTCCATGTGTCAGTTTGTGGTAATCTCAATTAAGCACAATTTATTGTAGGAATATACACTATGTGAGAACAATAAACAAAACCTATAAGGTATTTAAAACTACACTAGGGCTCAAATACAAAGCAAGAGCTAATAATGCAGACCTGTTTTAGCTGATTCTGTACTTTAGAGGTGCAAATTTGCAATTACTCAACTAACCAAAAATCAGTTGGCACTGAATTTGGGGCATCGCGGATCCCTACAGATTTGGCTTTGCATCTTTGTAATGGAAGAAAGCTGTTGGTGTGTAGTGAGTGTAGTGAGTTTGACAGAAGCAGGCGAACAACCCACTGGCTGGAATAAACATTTTTATTAAGTTATAGTTTTAGAAAAAATCCAACACAAATTCACAAACAATGATTAACATGCACAATTTTAGTATACAAGACAAAACAGTTACTTTTCAATATGAAAATGCCATTCTACATGTCAGTATCTCACAGAGATCATTGATTAATACACCAGTATTAAGGTCGGAGAACACACTATATAAAAGCAATAAGGTTGTCTTTGATGGCCATGTTTAAAAAATATATGGAAGCTATTTACACTGCACCAGGTACACTCCTTTCTAGCAACAACAACCACAGAAACCAATAGAAACAAACCGACCTTGTGGATATAAACAGATATGTTGTTGTTCTGAGATCCGTACATTTCAATCATTCCAGCTGGTGGCTCCGATCACTTTCTTTATTTCCTTTAGATTGTACTTTGTAGTATGTATTAAAGCACAAGGCCAGAAACAATAATTTTGTTTTCTTATGTGAGCATGAGCAGAGGTAAGAAACATTAGGCTGAATTACGACTATGTAAATAATAAGAAAACTCTGAAAACCGCCGCACATTTGTAAATAATAAACTACAAGTCTACCATCTGGCAATGAGGTTACCTTATTTGAATATTAACGGAAATATTAACACGTATTTTCACACACAAGCTGCTTTGAGGCCCGGTCACACCAGAAAGTGGCACGGCGGTACTCATCCACACGTCTTTGTGAAACAGGCGTTGCTAGAAGCTTGGTGACAGTGAATACTCGCAGGGCTAGTTTGTGAACTACTGTCGAGCTAACGGCTAAACACGCTAGACAGGCGGGAACATGCTAATTCTAGTCACTCTTTTTGTTCTCAGGATTGTATATCATTTTTAATAAAAACTTTCCAAGCTAGCTTGCTCACTGCCTGTTAGCAAGCTCATTAGCTGGTTAAATAACGGGATATCAAGTTCACACAGTTTATTCAAGAGATATTTGTACTATCAAAATTGGACTAAAAAGCATATCTCTTTTGTTGAGCAGGTTATACACCAACAGAGGAGGGTTAAATGACAGTGTATAGTGCAACACAGCAAATAAGCTACGTTAGCATTCTCCAGTTTGGATGGTTTTCTCAAAGGTAAGCAATGTCAAGATGGTTTGCTAATTGTTAATGGCACAAAAAACATCACCAAAGTTGAAACTGACGCAAAGAATTTGTACAAATTTAAGCCCCACAAGTGAATCCACTGTTTTCAGCAAATCCATTGAAGTTAGCTGATTTTGCCAAGAAGTTCTGACTGTTTTTAATGCTGGTGTGACTGGGCTTTTATGCTGTTGGAAAGAAAGATACAGGGTTGTGTTTAGATGGGAACCCCAGACCCATGAAAGAGCTCGCAAAAGTGATCATTTGAATCCAAATCATGATCTTTCCCTCAGCCTAATCAAGTGGTTTTTGTCCCAAAACCTTTGCAGATCTTAGACTCATACGACACCTAAACTTTTTGCTCAGTAGAGACTGAGGATGACCTCCCACCTTCTATTTGAACCAATCCAAAGTGTTTAGAGTGTTCCTCCATATTGGGGCAGTGACATTGTGCGCTTAGTACTGGGACTTTTAAAAAATCTGAATAATGATACCAATGGATAACTTCAGTTCATGCCTTTATTTTCTACTTCATTCAATGTGCATCATGTGAATAGGACCGAGTTTAGCCAGATTTTTGAATGTTTTGGTGGTGTCTTTGCTGAACTGCCAACTCCATCAAATACACTGCACACAGCTTCACCACACAACAAACTGTATGGGTTGTAGTTGCTGCTGCTGTTGTGGACCAATCACGCATCATATTACAGTGATACAATACAATTACGAAGAGTGGCTGCAAGTGAAGCCATGCAAATAGTCTTTTTTTCTAGATCTGGGTACAAAAAGGATCAAATGCAGGTACCATTTGACTGGAGAAGTCAATAGCAATAGTACTTGGAACTGCATTGCTTTGGTCGATACATTAAAGACATTGAGCACTGATACCCAGAACTACTTACTGTTGAGGAGAGTAGGGAGAGCACATTGTGTCCACTAAGGTATGTACTTGAAAAAATTTAAGTGGCATAGGTTTGTTAGTGGCTGTACTCGCTGCCATTCAAGCAGCTACCTTGCAATTAGAAATCCCCAATTGCCTGGCGTTGCATGACTAAGCAGATCTTAAGCAAAGCCCTGATGTACTTACTACTGAGGAGAATAAGCGGGGTGCATCATGTCCTGTAAGGCATGTCCTTGAAAGAATGGAGGGGACGTAGTTTTGTCAGTGACTGTACTTGCGACCATTCAAGCAACTACCTTGCATTTAGACATCCCTCTGCGGTCAGTAGGTGGCGAGATCTCCGATTGTCTGTACAATGTGTACAATGGAAAAACAATGGATTCAATCTTGTTTCCGAAATCTAGGGTTCCCATCTAGACACTACTGAGCATGACAGCCCAACAGTGTTTGTCTTTGACACATAACTCAAAAGAATCAGCCAGCCAATCAATTTCAGGTCGCTGCTCCAATTCAAAGTCACAAACTACAACTACACTACACATACTTGTAAAATATGTGGACAAAAATTTTGCAAATACAGTGAAATTTCCAGTAAAAAGCAAAGCAAAAGAAACAGAATGCCTTTGAAGTTGTCTGATAGGGAGTAAAGTAGTGGAGGACATCTGAAACATCATTGACTGTAACACAACAGAATGAGTGCAATAAGAAAGCAGCCATCAGTCAATCAAGCAGCTGAATTGTGACAGCTGTAATAATGGGGCAGGAAAATCAATATCCCATTGACTGGTCTGCAGCAGTCTAATCAACGAGCACAGAGCTTTATGAAACCAGTCAAGGAGCAGATAGGACAGCCTGATTATGTCGGCCGTTTGGACTTTTTACGAGGCCTCTGGGGTCTGCACACCTGTTCAGACGGCTAAGTGAGGACATCCAGTCACCTTGCATCAATTCCTTGTGCTTTCATTCGACTTTGAGTTGGGAGGTGGGGAGGGTTATAGAGTGCAAAATACAGACGACGACAGCCTCTGAGCTAATGACCTACACAGCCCCGTGTTCGGCAAAGGCACAGTAATGTGTAGCAGTTCAGTTGACTGTATCCTTCCCCTCCACATGAACATTGTCAGGACCCCGGTAATCACACCTCGGCTCTTACTTGGGTGGCTTTTGACAGACTCATCCACATGATAAAAGGGCGTGAAAAGTAGCTCCCTCAGCAGAGTAGCAATTGTTCTTTTGTTACTGTTCAGTCTGGTATGCGTCCAATAGGCGGTGATGGGGCGGGAGTAAAATGACAGCCATGCCTTTCGCTCCATTTCCAGTCAGGGCTCTTTCACCGCGTTATTGGCATCAATTATTCTGATGCCTTAATAGCCCATAAATTATGCCACGGATGGAGTCATACATTTATTATACCACAGACCATAAATACTAAAACCAAAATTTCCGCCATATATCTCAATCCATTGCAGCTTTCCTAAAGCTTCCGACCCTTTTTGTCTTGGGTGCCCCCGGTGTAATTCTCAATGAAAATTTAATCAACATACCCTTTCCAATAATGGGCTCCCTCTACATTCTGAGTTTCCTGTCCTTCCTTGCTAATTCCCCCGGAAAGAAAAGCAAATAATGCCTCCTCCGCAACATGAATCTTTCACCTAAGCTATTTGAAAAGAAACAAAAGAGAGAGGGAAAAAAATCTGAGTGAGCTCTAGTGAAGGCACTGTTATCCTGGAGTCCATTATGCGCTGGGCCAGCTGGTCATCTGGAGTGTGGATGGTACATGTCCTGTGATATGATATACGTATCTAGAACACAGGTCGTCTAAATGTAGAGGGGGAACAGTACACATGGGATCTGCTTGACTTAGTAACACCACACGTCTCTATTCTCTGCAATCCCAGCTTTTTCGCTAGACTGAGAATGCAGAGCGTGATAGGCATTTATTATTTAGAGGAGCATGAGATAGAGAGCAAATGCCAGGATCTATCAGAGCATTGTAGAAAGGGCCTTAAGCTCAGGAGCCAGTGGCTCTTGGACAGACTTAATATTATTTCAGTATTCAGAGATAAGTGGGTTTGAGGCACAGTTGATCAATTTGCTGTGCATCTTTCACATATCTGACAAAGCCTTGTCAAATGTTTAAGCCTGCAATGGATGTTTCATTTGGCAAAAGCTGCAAAATTATATAATAATTGTGGATTTTAGTTGATGTTGTACCGATGAAACTGATTTAGATTAAAGGAGCAGTGCGTAAGATATGGCCACCTGGTAATAAATAGGGGGCAGCTTATCATCAGAGTAACTGTTGTTCTTTGCTGTAACTATCTTTGGCTGTAGCTAGCCTAGTATCTGCTGTTAGCTCAGTTAGCCGCATAGCTAGTGGGCCTTATGGCCCTATATGTATGAAAATAGATATGTCCATTTCAAATGAGGTAACCCTCACTGCCCACATACTTCCATACATCCATCCTTTATGTTGGCCTGGATGTTACGTGATACATCAACTAGAGACCGCAGCTCAAAATCAAAAGTTATGCTAAAAAAGAAGAAGAATACTCAAAGAATCAAATGTTTCTGACAACAACAAACATGGCAACACTAGAGGAGGTTGTTCTGATGTACCTCATGGTGATGACGGTGGACTGTGTGGCCATTAAATACATTGCGACATGTGGATGGAAAATCCTTTTCACTAACTAAATGACAGCAAACGCCTTTTTCAGTGCGTTAGGATTTTTACAAATTCTTTGTCATGTCATCCCCACAGACAAAATGAACGCAGACTATGGACAGAAGGCTCTCTTTGTATTCGTGTCCATATCCGTATCCATAACTACCGTTAAGTAAAACGAGCTTTAGCTGACTCACAACTGGCTCGACAAGCAGCTTGGAGCACCGGGAGAAGGGTTTGTATTTACACTGCAGAGTTGATGATTCTTGAACAGTTGAGAGACAAAGAAAAATGATTTTGGGGAATTTTATTTTGCTTCTGTTCAATTTGATGAGGTGTGTTTTATGGTGAGTTAACAAGGCAGTTAAGCTAGTCTTAGTGCCATGAAAAAAAAAGAAACTTAAATTAAGAATGTGTATGGTTAGGTCTCAAGAACAAGTGTATTTCCTTTCTTGACATTTTGTGAGTTTATTTTGTTTATTTGTTTGACTAAAAAAGCAGAGGGCACTCATACAAGTAGCAAACTTGCAGCATGAATACATTTCAACGCAGACTATCGCCTCTTGAGGCACAAGTGGTATCATTAGACAGGACAGTCTGGGGGTAGTTTCAGTGCTAACTTTTTGAATATTTTAAATTAAAATTCTTACATATTGTACCTTTAAAATTATATCTATTTTTTATAGTAGGGACTATTTCTTTGATAGAAAGTAGTCAGTATAAACACTGCTGACAGTGGGCAGCACTACTTCAAAAAATGTTGTTTTTTGTCATTCCAGTGAACTTTGCACTTTAATTGTATCCTTTTAACATTCTGTTGATATTGTTAGTTAGTTTTTCAACATTTTAAACTGAATTCTGGCCATATCTCACACATTGCACCTTTAAGATTTATTTTTGAGAGAATAAAACATGGATGTAACCAATGAATATAGGCTAATCACCTGCTGGGAAGTTGACCTTGAAGTGATAAAATCTTGTGAATACACTTTTTTGCAAAAGATTTTATATATATATATATATATATATATAGGATTAAAGAAACCATAAAAGCAAGCAGCCTCTGTCACTTACTTTGGTATGGACTGTATGTGTAAAATGGGTTTTAAGGCAGTAGTATCTCCAGAGATACTAATCAGATAAGTCATGTAGACATCATAACTTCTAAAAATGAAACCTAGAGCACGGTGGCACTTATGACGCTGGAGGAAATACCGAAAGATATCATGCACGCAAATCATCACGTCTCTATCTGATGGTCCTTTAAAAGAAAGTGGCGTGGTCCCTTTAAGAGTTTCGGCGGAGTCCAGTCCTTTCCAGTCTCTCCCAGCCCCTGCCACTGAAGCCTGGGCCTTGTGCCAGTCCAGTAGAGGGTTTACACAGGACAGGCTGACTGAAGGGATGGAAGGGGTGGGGGGTGGGGGTGGGGGCTCCGTGGGCTCTGATTAGACATCACCAGACGGAGCAGAGCAGTGCACTGATGAGGACTGCAGAGAGGTACAATGGGCTGAGGCGGATCGCTCCTGAACCCCGCGCTCCCATGCCTGCAACGAAAAAAAAAAAAAACAGCAGAACAGCTCGTGAAGAACCAGAAATACCCCCTCCAATCAAAAGAAGAAAACCTGCTCTCCACTGCGCTATCCTCTAAATTTCTGACAAGTCATCATAAATCAAAAGCCAACAGTGAATATTTTCCATATCTACATTATTACTGGCTTTCAACAGGAGAGGCTATTTAAGTATCCTGAGAAGATAAAGTTCGTATCACATCAAAGAGGAGAGCGGCAAACTGAGCCGCCTCACAATTTTGCACAGCAGTGGGATGGGAGCACAGAACTGCTTTATATGCTGCGGCGCTGTGCAGCCAGTCAACAAGGAATAATAACCCAATGGCAGAGATGGATGACACCGCGCACGCATTTCTAAAAAGGTCGCTTTTCTCGCACTCGAAATAAGTCTATTACACATGGTTGGAAAGGGATGCAATGAAGCCAAATTAAATGTTTTCTCTGAATTATTGAATCCTCACTTAAGCTAGTCAAAAAGGAAACGATACAAAGAAGGAAAGGTAACGGTGAACTCACTTAATTTATGGATGTGTATGGGTTCACTGCCCACACCTTCGCCGCCCTCGCTCATGGCCTTGATCTGGATGAGATAGTTGTCACTGGAGGAGAGGCTGAGCTCCACAGTGGTTTTGTTGGTCAAGATGGTGTTGATGTCATTGTAGCGGTGTCTCTTCAGCAGCACCTGAGGCAGGAGGAGGGTGACGCAGAAAAATGAGCCAATGCATAAAAAAAAACGAAAAAAAAAAAAAAAACAGCCTCGATTCTGGAGATAAATCAGAGCTTTGCAGAGAATTGGGACCTACCAAATATCCAGTGACCTTTGACTCCGTCTCCATAGCTACAACAGGATCCCAGTGCAGCGTGAGCGTGGAGCCAATCATGGTCCATTGTATATTGAGTGGAGCCCGATCTGGAGCTAGAGGAAGAAACAGAGGTAAAGAAAAGATGCAAATACAACAGGAGATGTTGCGTAACAGTTTTCTGTGGATGGTTTTCTAAAGCAGTGCATGTATATAAAACAATTTACAGTAGAGCCACTCCTTTGCAGCTCTGCTGTAACTTGAATTGAAATTATATGAAAAACTCTCATCTTATCAGCCTGAATAATAAATTGAAGCTGCAGTAGAGCACCCTCACTAATTAAGAGTGAATTCCAAGGTGGCCTTGAGAGCTCAACACACTGCACCTTAAGAACACAAATGAAAAGAATATGAAGAACGCATCTTCAAGTATGGCAGAGCGAACCAAACAAAGAAAATGCAAACCATTTCAAAGATGCACTTTTAAACAACAAACATACTCTCCATGTACACTATACATATATACTATATATACTTGTTGATTCGTCAAGTTGACGTTTTGACAATTTTGGACGCGGGGGATGGAATAGACAGGGGCTGATGTCTCCCCTTCTGTCCCTGTGTCTCATTAGACTCAGAATTACAATAATAGCAAAGTATATGAGTAAATGATGACGGCAAGTTTGAGGAAAGTATGATCGCAGGCAATTCTCACAAGTTTAAAAGCCCAAAAAATGGTATTCAGGATACCCCAAAAATCATGGTATAAACTACCCCAAACTAGATACCTTTCAGTCAAATTGAAGTTTATATCCATGTCTTTTGCAGACTCATAATAGTGAAGATGTTGAAGCAATTAAATCAAACATATTAAGGAAATCACTATATTAACATGTATGATTCCAAGTGAATCATTTCCAGGAGTCGCCTGGTTTAATCCAGCTGGGGACCTTTGGTGCATTACTCATGCTCTCTCTCTTTCTTGTCATCTCTCCACTATTGCTATCTAATAAGAGTAGGTCCAAGCCAAATGCTTCAAAATTTCTACTGTTGCCATGGTATTCAATGTTCAAATCAGAATTCCAATGCTGCAGGTTTTTTTTCTTTTTTGAATGGAGGAAGGTGAAGATATGTTGACCACGCCAAAAAAAAAAGAGTCAAGATACTGAAAAAGAACGAGAGATGGAGCTCCTCGTGCACAAAAAAACAGGTGTGTGCGCATGATTCGAGCGTCTGCAAGTGCAAAAGCATCTTCACAAGGGAGCATTTCTGCCTTATGTGCACAAATGCAGTGACGAGTGCAACACTGACCCTCCCAATTTGCGAGCAACTGCTAAAGTTGACATTTGACACTTTGGGCATGACGGTGGAATAGACAGTGAAGTCAGTGGCTGATAGTATAGAGGTAAATAAAGACAGCAAGTTTGTGGAAAGTACGACTGCAGGTAATTCACACTGAAACGCTCCCACAAATGGTATTTGATACAGCCTTAAGTAAAGGTATAAAATATCCCAAACTAGAATTACAGTTGTACCACCTCATGGTGGCACTGCTTCACTGACCAGTCAAATTGCAGTTCATATTAATTTTGTCTTTCCAGTCTCATATAGTATATGGAGTGAAAACTTTGACATGAGTGATTTTCAAATGTCAGCACTTTTTTTTTATTTTACCCCATTAGATATTTCTGTCAGTGAATGAATTATTGCGTTCTGGCCATGATGTGTTTAGTGAATTTGACCTTTGACCACCAACATCTAACCAGTTCATACTTGGGTCCAAACGGACATTTGTCCCAAGCGTTCTTCAGATATCGCAATCACCAGGATGGAACGGGTGGACAAAGTGAAAACTTAACATAAAAGGTTATTTTATGCGTTGTTGTATTCTCTGGAAGCTTCTGTTGTTTTCAAGCTGATTTTTATCGTCTTCATCTTTCAGCGTTTTAAGAATTTGGAGGTGCTTGTGTTTGTACTGCATTTTTATGTATTTGGATGTGTTTCTATCACAAAACTTGTTTTTTTTTTCCGAATGCTGCACTTGTTTTCACATTGGCTGACACTTTCTTTATTTGCTCGTGTTTTGTCAATGTGCATGTGCTTTTTTCTTCTTTTTTTACATTGCAGTGTGATGAGCTTCCAGGGCCACTGTAGAATTTTCCCAAATAAAATTGCAGCATCAAGTCCTGTCTGGTCACTTGCAGCCAATTTTCTGTCCACAGGAAATGAAAGAGAGATATGGCCAGAGGAAGCTGGGCTCACATCCTGGCCTCGTGAAACACGAACATGCTACAGTTACTTTTTCACTCTGATTGCTGAATGTCTGTGGGCTGAAATCCCTAAATGTCAAGAATCTTGCTTGTGCAGCAGTTGTCTAGTTCAGCATCAACATCACTTGTCCATTTTAAATACCCAAATTGTCACTGCTGCTGCGTTCCACTCGATTTCTCTTCTCTTCTGTTTGTAATTTTTTTTTTTCAGAGGTAAATGGAAAGCCCTCTTGTCGGATTGAATTTTGTGAGCACAAGCAAAAAAGCTGAAGGAAAGCTATACCTATCATGTCGAGGACAGTGCGACGTCATCTGAGAGACGCGCGGTTCATGAACGAGGGCCATTTAGAAATGATTTCAATGCCCCTCTGGGACGGACTCACGTGGTTTCTTTGTGGTGGTGTTGATGGGCGCCGACTGTGGCCCGGGGCCAGCCGTATTGAAAGCAGCCACAGAGAGGTAGTACACTGTGTTCGCTTTCAGCCCCGTGATGTTAACCAGCGTGTAGTTTCCAGATATGCGCACTTTGCCAACAGTGTCAGGCTTGGTGTCATCTTCCCAGTAGACGACCTGTAGGGCAAAATTTTTAAATCTTTTAAAAGATGTCAAAATGATGGGCACAAACGGTCAGAATCTAGTGGTGCCTTTCACTGCATTATTGAAATCCATCTTCCATCATGAGATCTGAAATGCTGTTTGTATTACAGAAGGGGAAGGAGGGGAGGGGAGCGATGATGATGAATAATACATTTCTCACTAGAGGAGTCTCAATTACTGATGCACATCCTCTCAACCACCCTGGCCTTATAAACAGGGCATTAGGGGGTCATATGATAACTGACCCAGGAAGAAAAAAAAAAATAAATCATGACTGCTGCCTGTTTTTGTTCATGAAAACAACCACAGCTCTTACTTTTGAGGAAACTGGATATTAACAGCGAAGAGGCTTTGAATAAATCTGACAGATGTTTCAAAATACTTTGTATGTAAAAGGCTTGAGTGAGTGCTCAGCTGAAACCAGCATCTGGTACAGATGATGCACTTTTTACGACTATGATCCTGGTAAAAAATGTTGATATCTGTACTCAGAGAGGGTGGGACTAGAGTCAGAAGTGTGTGGGGTTAATCAGAACTTCTTATATATTTATTATTTATTAGAAAACTATTTACAAAACAGCCTCAGAATTGAGAGCTGATGTTTTTGATCACAAAAGTAAGAAACCTATTTACAGAGCATTTTTTTTATTTTTACAAACATGGATGAATAAACTGCTTTGAAATGAAAAAAGTGACATTTTATCAACTCTGAAAGACACCAACTCTGCTAGATATTAGCATATATGCTGAGGGAGGTGATATAACTCTCAGTTCTCTTTAATATTTGAATGATGTGTTTGAAATTAGTGTGGGTTTTTTTTCAATTTATTTTGCAATTTAAAAAAGTCAGTGCCCCACTTGGACCACCCAGTCAAAAAAATCTGGACACGTCCCCCGTATGTCAACTCTGTCAAAGAGAATTGTTTTTCTGCTATATTCATTAAATAAATGTTCATAAGGATTCATAAGGATTCATGTTACACCTAATGCATGTTCTTTGTTTTACAAATGATATAATCAGTGGCAGACAGTAAGAAAGTACATTTACTTGAGTACTGTACTTAAGTACATTTTTTGAGTATCTGTACTTTACTAGAATATTTATTTTTTTGGAAACTTGTCTTTAACTCCGCTACATTTCAAAGACAAATATTGTACTTTTGACTCCACTACATTTCTAGAAAGGTCATCGTTACTTGTTACTTTTAGTCTAAGCACAGCTTTGAAGTCAGCTGCAGTTGGCTTCATGCTGTGTTCCTCGCAGAAGGAAACCAATCACAGTACCCGCTCTCAACTGGGATTGATGTAAAAGCAGAAGTACTTCATCCAGGTGCTCTGTAACAAGAACAAGCAAGGTCTGCCTCTTTCATTCAAACAAAACTCAGTAATGGTGACGGCAGGAGAAAGACAAAATTAAATCTCAAGATGTATTTATAATTACAAAAAGAGAAATAATTCTAGGTAAGCTTTTAATGTTGAATTATTTTTGTCAAGGTGAAAAATACCACATAATTAATGTATATACTGTACCTGAAGACAGAAAGAAATCTCAGTTATTTAACTCCGAACAGTTGACTTCAATCTAATTTTATTCAGTGATTTTACATCAGAAAATGACAACAGCTGTCCTTTTTGTTTTTGATTTCATTTCTATGCTGAAGTTTTTATAGGTGTTTCTATAGACTTTGTGTAGCAGAGTGGTTCTACAAGCAAGTCATCATGAGGTGGATTCAGAGAGTTACAAGGGTTTGTGAATGCATCATGAAAACAATACAACAATGTGCTGATATTAGAAAATGTACTTTGTAATTTGTACTTTTGAATACTCAAGTATTTTTAATACAAGTACTCAAGTACTTTAACTCAAGTAAAATTTTGACTGAGCAACTTTCACTTGTAGTTGAGTAATATTTGACCAGGAATATCTATACTTTGACTCAAGTACTCAAGGTTGAGTACTTTGCCCACCACTGGGTATAATATATTGGTTATGACAAGGACAAATTACATTATCAACAGAAATTGTACATGTGCAATATATATAATGATATTTAAAATTTATATATTTTTTATTATACAGGTAATTCAACAATCTTGTATTTAACTTAACTAACTTCAAAGCAGTTTTATTCATCCATGTCTTTATTTCAACAAAAGCCATTCAACATTTCTTACATGATTTATATTGTAATACTATGAGTTTTTGTGTGTCTTTCCTTCAACTCTTGAGTGAAAATTAAATTTTTTTTGTTCAACAATAAGTTCAAATCTCTGAACACTTAGTTTGTTGAATGAATTCCTCATTCATTCAAACAAATTGCAGGTGTTTTGGCAGTTGTATGCAAGAGGCTAAATACAATTGTCTACAATTTGCACAATCACTTCTTGCACATGGCTCACTGATCAAACTGGTGAGTTGATTCTCAGTGAATCTGTCAAACTCCTCACAACATCTTAACTTTAATCTTTCATAATTTGAGCTGTCACATGCAAAATGTCAAAAATGTTCAGACACACATATTTCTCTGCATATCTATGACATGGAAAGTTTGTGATGTCGCTCTGTTGACAGCAATGAACGTGGACTTTACATGAAAGATCAAAGATGAATTCTGTATTTAAAACTACACCCCTGCATGGAAGACATAACTACACAAAGAAACTTATTGTACTTTGACCTCCTGTTGAAATCTGAATCTGAATTCAAATCCCTGTTTTGTTCTACATTTTAAAGTAGAACAAAACAGAGATTTGTATTCATATTAAGAGGGCTGTATTCAAACATTTGTTTAGAAAAATTTCCAGGGCTCACACGATGAGGAAACAGCTTTTCCTTTCGATGGCATCAGCCTGACACAATAACTCTGTTTTGAAGCATGAATGAAATGTTTTGGGCGAGTTGTGACCTTTTGCAGACGTGCAATAGAGTTGCGACGTCCCATGAAACAGTTGTGACAGCTGCACTTACACTTTAGAAAATGTTAAGACTGTTGTGGAAAAAAAAAACCACTGTGATAAAAACTTAAATCATAAGGAGGCTGACCTGTTACAAGATTTGACCTTTTAATATATATATTTCCAAGCACAATTGAGAGTTAAAACCAAACCCCCTAAAATACAGTTTTGTCTCAGTTCTCAAGAATGAGTGAATTTCTGGCTTTGGGTAACCCCGCCCACTAATTGAAGCCCCGCACATCCCAAGGATAGATACCGATACAAATAATTGAGGTGGCTGAACAGAAACAGATACAAAAATAATAGTGTAGTTGCTCATTCCTGCTATGTACTAACAAATTGCCACTTTCAGAGGATTCTGTCCTCTGTTAGACAAGATGCACAGTTTGCTTCCCTTCAGGCTATTAGCCTCCAATTAAAGGTGCAGGTGAAGACATATCTGATGAAGCAAATGGACCAATTTGCCGCTTGCTTAGGGTCATCGTCAATATTTATGTGTCTGGTATTAAGTGACATAAGAGTTAAGTCAATAAATAATTAAACTGAAAAGTCAGCTCTCGGGGAGATTCCTGCTATAAATTATTTCATTTCAAATTTGTTATCAATTAAAGCTGTGTATGATAAGCAGCAGTTTACAGTAATGTAATCTTTTGAGCGGTAATAATGATGATTACATTAAACTGGAACTGCATTTTCAATCGTGACAGCGTCTAATTAAAGTCTGAGCTCCGCAGCCTATATGTGCACAGTCCACACTGCTCCCCGGATCCATACTGTCAGTGGTGGCCTATTGAGATTCAGCAGCTTAAATCCACTTCATGAGCGCGTTTGGAGAAATAAGCTCTGTTCTAAAAGGACAATGTGGCCACTGCTATGGCAACTGGAGAGCTTTGTGCTGAGGGCCAGAGGTGACAGATATTGAAAGAGCACCGGGGGAGAGGGGGAAAAAAAAAAAAAAACAGCAAAGCCCTCTTTGCATTCTTGAAAGGATGAGGGATTTTATTTTCCTCTTGTGGGTTTGCTGCCGGTGCACCAAAGCGTTGAGGTCATTTCATGATATTATTACGCTTAAAACAAAATCTTCACACAGATACATGAGAAGATATAGTAGAATATTATAACCTTAAAAAAAGAGAGGAAAAACTAATTTTAAGAACAATGAAAGGACGGTTATGAGCTGATAAACAAGCCACAGGGAAAAGCTCAATTATCGTGTTATTTGAGGGGGGGGGGAAGAAAAGCCGGATTTTGCAGGGAGTCATAACGTACCTCATATCCGAGCACTCTTTCAGGGATGGCAGGGAGAGCTTCCCAGATCACTTCAATTTGCACTGCAGACACACTTCTAGTCCTAACCCTCTTAGGAGCCACGCTGGGGACTGCAGAAATAGAGCGCTGGTGAGAATCCCACAGACTCATCCAACACCATCACACACACTAATAGCAATAAGAGGAAAGGCACAGAATAGACCTGTAGTTTCACTGAAAACCTATTTCCCCAGCTCTCTTTTAATGGGATCTGTGACTGACATAAGGGAAGACTATCTGCCCAGCAAATTCAATTAACAGAATACCTCCCTGACAGCGCGGTGTGGTAAGTGTCTGCTAGGATTTCCTGTAATCTACCAGCATGATAACTAATATCAAGTTGACATTCCCAGCTTGAGAGGGGAGGGAAATAACAGCACAGGAAAAAGCAAGTCATTTCATCATTACTATTCCAAGGTCACAGTTGTAAGGAAGGAGATTATAGCTTATTTAAGCATCACTCTGCGCTGCCAGGCTTTCAAGTCTGTGCCAGGGGCGGTTCTAGAGGGGGCCAGTGCCCCTGTACCACTGAGTTTGGAAATTACGCCTTTCTTGCTATGATATGGTGTTGATATCATGTTACTGAAACAAATACCATCAGATCTTCTGTTAGACATGGTATAAAGTAGGGCTGCAACAAACGATTCTTTTCATAGACGATTAATTGATTGATTAACAGTTGTTTGGTCTATAAAATGCCACAAAATGGTTGAAAATGTTGATCAGTGTTTCCTAAAGACTAAGATGAAAGTCTTGTTTTACTCGCAACACAAACATAATCAGTTTATTGTCAAACAAGACTAAATAAATCAAAAAATATTTACATTTAACAAGGAGGAATCAGAGAATTTTGCTTTTCCCTTATACTCAAATTGGTTATCAGAAATAGCTTGCGATAATTAAATACTCAATTAATAATAAATTAATCAATTAATTCTTGCAGCTCTAGTATCTAATCAGGCTGCAACTAACAATTATTTTCGTTATCGATTAATCTGTTGATTGTTTTCTCGATAAATCAATTCACTTTTTGGTTTATAAAATGTGGCAAAAATATTGGCCACTGTTTCCCAAAGTCCAACACGACATCCTCAAATGTCTAGCTTTGCCCACAATCAAAAGATATTCAGTATATCATCACAAGAAAGCAGAAAATTTGTATACTATAACTACCCCAGCTGAAAGTGCCCCTCTTACAAAACAACTGGAACTCCAGTAAAACTGGTCTAGAACTGCCACTGGTCTGCGCCGTACCTTCTTCTGCCGAGTACACCGTGCCGATAGAGCTGAAGGGCCCCTCCCCTCGGTTGTTGTATGCCCCCACTTTCACGTCAAACGGCGAGAAGGGCGGGATGGTGTCGTTGCGGAAGACGTAGCGCGCCACGCCAGGTGTGGAGATGACCGCCCGCGTCCACGTGACCGTGCCCACGGGTCGGAAGGCGATGATGTAGCCAAAGCCCTCTCCGTTCTGCAGTTCCTCGGGAACAGGCTGGGAGCAAAACACAAAACTATAGTGATATTAAAACGCATACAGACAAAGAAACAGACAGGCCCATCTCTGCGCTGTACCTCCACAAGGGCTTCTGCGATTAAAGGGGTAGTCCGGATTATTTCATGTAGGGTTGTATGAGGTACCTATTACTAGTTAGTGTATTAGCTACAGTCGTCAGTCTGTACAACCCCAGTTTGGAAAAGCAGAGATGAAGATTGGCACAGAAGCTAAGCAATGTGCTGCTGTTGACAGGGTCAGCAACAAAATATATTTTAGCCACTTAAAAAAGGTACACCTGAAAGTTCAATATCAGTTTAAACATACACTATATTTAGAATATTTTCACTACTTTACCTTGCTGCCAGACAGCCTTTTTCAGACGGGAAACCCAAACCAACCAAACTCCATTGATTAATTTTACCTCGCAGAACACAGGAGTTGCTGGTCTACTGCTGCCTCAATCTGTTAGTCTGTTTGTGTTATTGTGTAATTTAGGTGTTTTAAATAGATAATGTAGATTCAAAGTCGAAAGCTTTACCAACTCAATTATGATTTGGCCACAGAATATGAATATTCAAGGATTTGTTCATTTTTTTTCTCTGTTCAATGCCCTAAACTAGACTCCGAAATCAAGCCATGTGTGTTTGTTTTACCAGTAAGACTTGTGTTTTAATGTCTTTCTCCCTCATTTGTGGTGTGAAAACATCAGATTTTCACACAGTCAGAGAAAGTCCTCCTATAGTTCAGCTGTAAAATCCCAGCACACCACTGAGCTGTCTGCTGTCGAGCTGCTGCAGTGCTGTTTGGTCTTATCTGCCCCACATGCTACTCACTTCACGCCATGAATCAAGGGTTTATATGGACCAAAACAGTTGGTGAATGATGGAATAATGAAAATACGTTTTTGGCGAATTTCATTTTCTTTATGCCGAGTTTGAATGAAGCCGACAATGATGATGTTATAATTAGTTTTGTAAAGGGAGTCTAGTTAGTTTGGCGAGAGCAATAAAACAGCTGTGTCTGGTTCTTACTGTTTAAAAAAATATCCCTAACTGTGATGATCCTTTCCATAATGCTGGCAGATACTTATAATAACAATCTGAGCCCGGCAGTGTCAAAAACAAGCACAAGAAAACAAGCGAGTGTCACCTGCCCTCGAGCTCTGCTGTGCGCAGGGGGGGCTCGCGGCTAACAGCGCTCCATTTCTATCACTCTACTCCTTCCATCGCAGTGGTTTGTGGTGATTTTGAGACTCTAAGTTTCCAAAGTTTAAAGCCGGTCATGCTGTTGCATAGCTCTGCTAAAAAACAAGAGCTTAAATTTGTTCCCCAACCCCTCGTTTCACCTTCAATCAAGGTAGACCAGCAATACTTGTGTTCTGTGAGGTAAAATTACTGATTTAAGCCATGGAGTTGAAAGTAAAAGCATTGACAATATTCTAAATACAGCAAACACTTAAGCTGACATTGATTTTTCATTGGTGGACCTTTTTTCAAGTGGCTAAAATACCTTTTTTTTTTTTGCTCACCTTGTCCACAGCAGCACAATGTCTGTCCTAGTACTCCTCTCTGCTAACCGCCATCTACTGTAGCTAACATGCCGACTATCAGTAAGTGCCTCATACAATCCCACATTAAATAATCCGAACTGCCCCTTTAAACACAGCCCCTTTCTCTCCCGTCACCGCCCAGAACACTCCACAATCACCTTTCGCCCTATCTTTTCCTGCTGCATGGCTATGTAATTGTGGCTAAAGTGCAAAACTCTTCACAGGAAGTGCTCTCTGTCCCTGCCTTTTGGAGGGAGAAATGGCACTCGGAGGCTGAGCCGGAGGAGAGGTGTCTCCCTCTAATGTGGGTCATAAAATTGCTCCGCTCAATTCTGCACAATTAAGCAAAACCATTACTCGGCCATGGAGAGAACAGTAAAATGTGACAGATGACTTACCTCCCATGTTATCACTAATTCAGACTTTGTGCCGCCTCCACCTCCGACATCAGTGGGAGCTGTATCAGGAACTGAGAGGTAAAGCCCAGAGGGGAGCAATTAGAACACAGTTTACAAAGCTCAACGGCAAGCCTCAACTACACTTGTAGCCTTATGACAAGGGTGCCTGCCTCACACACCGTCTTCTATTTTACACCCCACAAATCCAAATCCCTCAATCTGTGCAAACACAAACACTTAAAATAGTGAATTACTAATACTGCCCAAAATGTCAGCGTGCAAAAACACACCAAGCAAAGGTCTGTAGTATTTTTGCAAATGACAGTCGACTCAACCCACTCCATTCCCGTTCCCACTCAGCTGTTTGTGCGCCGCAGTGTGATGGCAAAACTGATAGTGGAGGTGGAGGAGGAGCACTCGTGCACGTCCTTATAGTATCCTTTGGTAAGTGGAACATCGCGTTTAATGTGTCAGCAAATGGTCGCTGCAGCACTTACGATATCCATGTGTGGTTGTCTATTAGGGTTGAATGTTGGGAATGAGATCCCAGTAATTCCTGGGAATTCTCACTTGTGTTTTGCTGCGTGTTCATTCATTAAACACTATGTACTAGAACAAAGACGCCTCATCAAACTGTCGCAGCTATATTGTATTTGGGGCTGAAATCTTTATATCTTTATAGATTGACCTGTCGATCATTTTCTTGACTATTTGATTAGTTGTTTGGTACATTAAATGTCATAAAATGATAGAAAAAACAATGTTGATTACTGTTTCCTGAAGCCCAAGATGACGTTCTGAAATGTCTTGTTTTGTCTACAACTCAAAGATATTCGGTTTACTGTGATAGAGGATTAAAGAAACCAGAAAATATTCACATTTGAGAAGCTGAAATCAGACACAAAAACTTGACAAAAACATACTCAGAATGATTTATTGATTATCAAAATAGTTGGGGATTAATTTAATCAATAATTTGACTAATCGTTGCAGCTAATTCTACTGTAGTAATATAACTGTACACTTGGGAAGTAACAGATTACATGTAACTGAATACATAATCTGGACACAAAAAATAAGGCAAATGTATTCCATTGCAGTTACAGATAAAAAAGTGTAATCAGATTACAGATACATTAAGTAAAAATGAGGATTTTCTAGGATTACAATTTTAAAATAAAGAATGATATACTACCATCAGCTGGACAAACTAACTAAACGTAAAAAACTTAAAACTGCAACAATAAATAAAAACTAAAAAAAATTAATTAATCTGCATCTATTTTGATAATCAATCATTTTTTGTCATTTTTTTAATGAAGTTAAGTTTAAATTCTCTGATTTCAGCTTCTTAAATGTGAATATTTTCTGGTTTCTTTACTCCTCTCTGGCAGTAAACTGAATATCTTTGAGCTGTGGACAAAACAAGACATTTGAAGTCATCATCTTGAACTTTAATCATTATTATTTAACTTTTTCTGACATTATATGGATTAAATCGATGATGAAAAGCCCTAAAAACACTATATCCAAATGTAATGGAAACTGATGAAGTTACATTACTTTAGGTCCATAATATAGAAATATAATACTTCATATCAATCATATGCTGATGACACACAGTTACATAGATAGATATCTGTCTCCACCAATAACCTTATTCCTGTGAATGATCTCATCCAGTGCATCGCAGATAACAGATTTTGGATGGTATTTTTTTTTTTTACAGCTTAAGCATGACAAAACACAGATTCTGTTTGTTGGTCCAAAGGCTTTGAGGCATGAGATTCAATCTTTGTTAACTCCTCTGTCTGTAAAACCCTGTGAGCATGTCAAAAACTTGGTTGTGATTTTAGACGCTGATCTTAACTTCCACAAGCAAATCTCTAAAATTTCTACGACTGCCTTTTATCATCTTATAAATATCAGTCAGACGCTGAAAAGCTGGTTCATGCTTTTATTTTACAGTAGACTGGATTACTGTAATGCACTTTTTACTGGACTGACAAAGCAGATGTTAAATAAACTCCAGCTTATTCAGAATGTGGCAGCCAGAGTATTAAGCAAAAAACAAAAGGTCTGAACACATAACTACTATTTTATCTTCTCTTCACAGATTCCCAGTAAAACAAAAAAAAAAAATCTTGCCTGGCTCCTTCCTACATCGTTGACTTGTTCGCTGAATACACACCAGCGAGATCCATTAGATCATCGATATAGGTCTCCTCAGTGAAATCAGCTCATGGTGCTTTCAGTCATTACGGTCCTCCTCTCTGGAATTCTCTTTCACAAGAACTACGGTGTATGACAATGTTTTCTTTTAAAGGCAAACTAAAATGTGCTGTTTTTCACAACCTTTTAGTTACATAAAGTGTATGTTGGTTCTTTTCTCTTTGCGTTTAAGAATCAATATTATTATTGTTATTATCTCCCTTTTTTAAAGAACTATGGTAACAATAATATCTTTTTATCTATATTATATTATCATATTATATATGTCATACTTTCTTGTCTTATATGCTTTTTTATGTTTTGCCACATACGATGTATCCTGAAGCACACTTAGTTTACAATTGCTGTATGAAATGTGCTATATGAAAAAATCAGACTAGTAACTACTAGTTACTGTAGCAAAATACTTTTCTCAAAAAAACCCTCTCAACGCTGGCTGTACAAGTTATATAAGCGACCTTTGTACACAGGACATCAGCACTACAGGGAAGAGGAACATTGTGTTTTTGAGATTGGGGTGAACTGTCCCTTTAAGTAAAGCCTGACACTACGTATCCATCTAGATAGTTTTGGTGAGAGTTGCAGAGCTTTGGAAATATCGAGTGTTGACATGAATGCTTTCTCTCCAATATAATGGAAGTGAACCGACACTCAGCTTGTGGCGCCCAAAGCACAAAAAAAAAACAAAAAAAAAAACATGAACTATCAAACTACACCCGCCAACTGGACCACCGTGCAGAAGAAATGTGACTCTACTCATAGATGAGAGGTTAAAGTTCTGCCACGGAGGAGGTCATTATTGTTTTTAAATCCTGCGCTGTCACAAGCCATGAGTAGATGTACGCCTCCTTCTGTGTGGTGATACAGTTGATGAATGTACAAAGAAATGGTGCTTTGAGCAGCACAAGCTGAGTGCTATCTAGCTCCATTATATTCAAACAGAGGGCAGACAGCTCTACGGTCGATATCTTCAAAACTCTGCACCACACACCAAAACAGTCAGGGTTGATGAATAGCACTAAGAGTAAGAGGAAATATAGAATTTTTGATTTTGGGGTTGACTGTCCCTTTAAAGCACAGAGGCAAGTCTATAAATATCACAAGGCAAGCAAAAAGCAATAATTTTTGTGGCTTTTGTTGACACACAGACTTCTCCAAAACCACAAAACCTCTCATGTATGTTGAGTTTTGCTTCTTTGACTTTTCTCCACAATTTCGCATCTATCACAGCTTGAAATGTCAATTAAAATGCAGCAGAGGGTCCTGAGCTCCATCAGAGCTGTCGGGACATTTTTATTTTCATCAGACGATCAAACACTTGCCAGAGTGTTTTTTTTCCACCTCAAAGGTGATGTGAAGGAAGTGCTGTTTTACTAACTACCAACTGTACCGACTAATGACTGCAAATGAATAACATCAGAAAATTAAGATGAACATCCTTTTTTATGAGTAATTAACAGCTGTACTGTAGTTAAAATATGGATCGAGAAATCCTGGGGAAAAATGGTAAGTAATAATTTTAAGGCAGATGCTATTTGCACCTGGGATGAAAAAGCTTATGTGGCTATTTGTACCTAGGGTGAAATAGCCAATGTGGCTATTTACACTAAGGTGTATATAGCCTAGCATCTAGAAACAAGCACCTGGATGTCCATAATCAACGATGCTATTTGCAACCAGTGCCAATGCTGCTATTTACACCTGCATGGCAGGATTCTTTTTCTAAACCTAGCTAAGTAGTTTTGTTCCTAAACCTAACCAAACTGCAACTGAAAACTGAAAGAAAGAAAGAAACAAACAAAAGAAAGTAAAATGGACACTCTGCTATTTGCTTTTTGTGGGTGCTATTTGCACTGGGGGTAGAATAGTCAATGTGGCTTTTTGCACCCAGAGTGGAATAACCAATGTGGGTATTTACAATTTGGTGTACTATTGACATACTATTTGCAACTGGGGTGTGGCTATTTCCGCTCAATTTTTATGTGTCCTAGCAAGGAGGAAACACGGATCCAGATGTCTAGAGCCAACAATGCTATTTAGATCTGAAGTGTAAGTAGCCAACATGGCTGTTTACACAACCATGGCAGAGACAAATAGTGGTCTTTTCATAAACCAACAAAGTAGTTTTGTTGCCTTAACCTAACCAAATATGTTACTTATTATTTATGTTTATTCTGTGTGTGTGTGTTTGTGTGTGTGTGTGTGTGTGTGTGTATGTGTGTGTGCAGTGAAGTGTTGAATTTCACATACTGGCATCCTCCGTCCTGGTCTTGGCCGAGGCCGGGCTGGGCTCTCCCAGGCCTACAGTGTTGCGGGCCACCACCCTGAACTCGTACTCCACCCAGGCGTTCAGACCCACCACTGTGGCAGTCAGCATGTTGCCATTGACCACCTCTGGCACTGCAAAGCGGAAATCGTTTTTTTAGAAAATCAGGCTGCCTCACAACTGAACTCACAAACTCCCTTATATAAGAAACAGTTTTGTTAATTTTTAACTGGGCCAATGAGAGATAAGTTAAGTCATCCAGTAGTTTAGAGAATATTATAGGTCTAAAGATGAAACTGACAGAACAGCAGGACTGTGAGAAAAAGTTGCAATTACAAATCCGTCTGCGACCTCAGCACCACAGCAGACAGAAATATGGATTTATCAATACACACTACAGTTAAATAACTTATATTTCAAAGCCCTGGTTGGAGCCATAGATTCTAACTTGCACAAACCTCCGTCAGATCATGGATCAATGAGTCAGGCAGACTAGCATATTTAAATGCAATATGATTATCGGAATGCACAGACTTCAGTGGCTGAGTGGCATCAGGTGAGGTGTTTTATAACCCATGCAACTGACCCTGCCTACGTTCTATATGTTATGCCCTGGACTCATCTATGATGAAAATAAAACACATTTTTGAAGATGGTTAAAAGATGTTGCAGGAGGATACATATTAAGTAAGCTAATATTAGCAAAATGCTAGTTAACTAGCTAGCTAATGATTGATGTTGATAAGTGACCAATTTAGCTGGTGGTTCACGAACATTACTTAACAGATGTGACTAGTTAGCTAACAACTGCTATAGATTAGCTAACTAGCTAGCATTTTGCCAACATTAGCTAAGAAATGGTTCAGACTACACTAATAGTGTGCATACCTGTCACCAAAGCAAAAAGTGGCTAATTTGAAGAAAACAAAAAACTTTTGCACACTTACAGGTTGACAGGTGTGTAGAAAAAGACCATGGGTTGACAATAAAAAGCAAAAAGATTCTTGGCCGCTATCCTGTGCGCGTGCAATCAAAGATTTAACAACAACTGTTAATTATTGTTAATAAATGATTGTAAGTGCATTAGACAGGGTGCACGGGTCTCATGTTTTACATTCTAAAAAAGAAAAAACATACTTTGCCTTGTTTTCATATTTTTGCTGACTACATAATTCTATATAATACTCAAATTATTCCATAGTTTATAGTTTTGACGTCTGCAGTATTAATCTACATTATGATGAAAATAAAGAAAAAACACTGAATGAGAAGACGTGTTCAAACTTTTGACTGGTACTGTTGCTTTTACAGGTCCTCCAGAAATAACTTTTAGCCATCCTCAAAACAAAACTGGGTTTTTTATTTAACATAGACAAACCAGGCATGTAAGTACAGGAAACAAGAAAGGAAAAAAAAAATTGACTGCCAAGTATCAAGATTGCCGAACTGAGCACAGAGGGAAAAGGGGTGTGACTTAGAAAGGGTTAACTGGTGATTCTCAATAATTTACTGGTTATTAGGTCCGAGTCTGGATAGGATGGTGTCTGAGTGTGGACCCAGTCTGCCTATTAGTGGCCACAGTACCAGGGGGATGGCAGGTTAACAAGGGGGATGTGTTTTTTTTCATTTTGCTAACAAGGGGGATGTCATCCGCCCTCATCCTTCTTCAAATCGCCGACTGACTACAAGGGGAAAGGAGAAGTGTTTCAGGGTACCTGTGTCTACAGCCTGCCAGCCCACAGTAAAGGGCGTCCTGGCCTGGATGATGTAGCCGGTGATGGGGCTGCCGTTGTCCCTTCCGGGGGTCCAGGAGAGCTGCGCCGTGCTGTCTGTGATCTCATCCACCGCTACCTTGTCTGGAGGACCTGGCGGACCTGAATCAATCCGACAATGGGAAGGGTGAACAAGAGGTCATCACCCATTCCAAGAAGCCTCTCCCCTCATCAAACTCATAAAGATTTCTGCACCTTGTTACATATCAAGGCCATCGCGCTCCCTTTAATTAAGGGCTACGTCCTTGGTGTGTGCATGCGGGGACTTTTCACTCCCTGCATGTGTGATGTGAAGCTCTGTGAAGGGATTACTGAACATGCGAACACCGGCAGTGGAAAAGAAGGCTGGATGGGATCATTTATGAGGAAAAAGGAAAGAACAGAGCAGGCACTAGTGAGAGGAATAAAGGAAGCGATAATAAAGGGAAAGATGTGTTTGTGACTGTTGCACGCTCCAGCTTTACCATGTTGCTGTTGTTTGCACTACTGCTCAATTATTCAAATGCTTTCCATGATATTTTGCCGATGTGTAAATGAGCCAATTATAGTCATTTTCTGTGATAAACATTGCCTTCTCAAAGCACCTGGGACAGCTATTACAGTTTGTTAAGGGCATGAATACCAATGTAACCCACAAGAGAGAAGCCCACACAGTGAGCCAGATGCACCAAGCACATATCAACGAAGCTACCTCAGCCTGCATGCCAGTGTGTGTGTGTGTGTGTGTGTGTGTGTGTGTGTGTGTGTGTGTGTGTGTGTGTGTGTGTGTGTGTGTGTGTGTGTTGCAAATTTAAGCAGTACATATATAATGTAAACAGAAGCTGACATGACTCTGACTGAGGTAGATTCCAGTTTTTGCTTTGCACGGCTGTATATTTACAGGGAGCCTCAGGGCTTTCTCACATCTTTCTCTGTCAAACTTCTTTCTCCTTGAGTGCTTGTAAAGATGCTTCAATGCCACACCATCATTTTACAGTAAATACATTAGGCTATTCATACACTAACATACAAAAAGCAAACGCTCTCCAGATAAATTGTTTCTCTTACCTTTGACAACCAAGATGGCAGAGGTGGACAGGCTCTCCACATCAGTGTCAATAACGCAGACATATTTCCCTCCGTGGTTCAGCTGGATGTTGCGAATCATCAGATCCCCTGATATGGTCTGGAAGGGGATGGGATCATTGGAAAAAAAAAAAAATAATAAGGCTAAGTAAGAGATGCAGTGTTATTTCATCACTCAGCTTTTGGCTTTGGGATGTTTGAAACATTTATAATGCTTTGCACAATCACGCCGACTCCAGGCCACTGATTTTTGCATCTCTTCAAACACCAACAACAGACATGGCAGATGTACTCTGCACAAATAATGCTATTGGCTGCCCTTCAGGCGCTACCCGACCAACCAGCCCCCCCCCTCTTCTACCCCATCCCCTACAAACAGCTACCAGCTATACACAGGACACACAAAACAAACATAGTCTAGTTAATTGGCAAGACAATCCTAATTATTCTGTAATTACATAAGCTCAAGCAAGATATGAGTCTAACTCCCAGTGTAAAGAGCAAATATTATTTTACATAAGCAGGATGCATGTGGTGGCCACGAGGGAACACAACAAAACAGCAACAGACTTTGAATCAACTTTCTCATCTGTGTAAGGACAGTTGTATTATTTGTAGCTGTGCTAAGGACAAGGCTGGTGTTTTTTTTGTTTTTTTTTCTTATCAACAACAAATCCCACGAAAAAACAAAATCAACAATGCTCTTGTTTGCTGCATCTTCCCTACCCTGTCTGTTACTCAGCTCCTACTGAGGATGTAAATGTGAACTTTTAAAAGCAAATAACAAACACTGTATATAATTTCATATTTAAAAGAGGCTAAATATTGTCCTTTAACAGCTGGGTACTGTGGTTTTTAGCATATTCAAACAGGGATAAATATTGTTTGTGTTGGGGACTATTTTCAGCTGTGGATTAATATACATTTGGTGCTCCCCTGTCTATTCTAGGATCTACAGCAGCAGGATGGCTTATGTGGGACAGATGCAATATAGAGTACAGTCATCATTTTCACTGTAGTGAAGGAACACGACATCCAGTGCAAGAGTGTCGCTCGCTGATGCTTTTTCAATAGTTGTTGGACAGCTATGGAGCCTTAGTGCACAGAGAAAAAAAAGAAAAAAAAAGCTTTGCCAGATTTTGGATAAAAATCATACTGTGCAATTTGGGCTGTCCCAGACAAAAGTTGCCAATTATGAGAGGAATGAGGTAAAATTTTTGGCTGTCAATCAAAAACGGTTGCTCTAAAATAAATCACCCTGTGAGACACGTCCACTTACAGCTTTAATTTTCAGTGCAATCAACGCCTACAAACCAACTCAGCAGGACGCCGCATTAAAAAGAAAATCCAGTGCTTTTAAACCTGGGCCCCAATTTGACATGTTTTGGGTTGTAAATTAGTTATATAGGTACAAAAAGTTTCATCATTGGTCCAGTAGATCTCCTCAGCCGGCTCCTGCGAAACACGCTGCCATGGCTGGAATGTGTTGACATGAAATAGCAGGGTGACCACAGGTTTTACCAATGATATTAATGATGATGATAATGATATTAAGTTTCCGCTCCATCCGGGTGCTGCTCTTGTGCATGTTGGCTCACTGGAAATGTTCCGCTAGATTAAAAGGAACAGGACCTTAATTAGTGCCTTTTTAAAAGTATTTCATAACAAATGACTGCCGTGAAGAAAGTCTACCCTCGGGGGTAAATTCACCCATCACCCAACTGAAGTCGCTATATCACTCTCTAAAAAGCAACCAGACTCCTTTGACGAAACATTATACCTCGCAGAACACAGGAATTGCTGGTCTACCGCTGCTTCGATCTTGTAGCATTTGTATGATTGTGTGATTTGAAACACCAAAGTCACATACAGAAATCAAGCACTTTTAGTAGGCATATTTTTATGGATTATGTTGCAGCCATTGCAGTGAATCTGAGATGATCTGCTGAACCAATTCCAAAACTTTTTGTATGTATTAGTCATTCAGACCCAAACATAAAAATTCACCAAACAATAATTGCACAGTCTCACATGTCTTTTAGTAAACAGTCTTGCACAGATTTCAAACAAAATATTATTAGACCCATCTTGCATAGTGTAACAAGCACTGAAGCCTTAAGATAGCTGTTTTTGCGCAGTGTAAACAGGCATTTGATGGGATCAGCTTATTGTTGGTTTTGGTCCTTTGTTGGGATTTGCTGACAATGACAAAAAAAACATAGTATGTCACCAGCCTTATCTGTTGAAATACCATTATGTATGCCAAGGTAAAAAGTAGGGCTGGGTACTGAAACTTGGAGCCAACATGGCTACAGTTCCTTTATGACTGATACCTAGTGGACCGAATCACGACACAGATTTCGGTGCCAAATGCCTAAGCTGTAGATTAAAGTGGTTATCCTCTGCTGTGGGTGTAACAGACAGATCACCAATTCCTAGATAACATTATGGTAATACTTTCTCCATGACTCTGACAGCAGGTAACATTAGCCGTTTGCTAGTAGCTACCTAAACCAAAGTTTAAATGCCAAGCTAAATGGTCTTAAGTGTGGCTGTATTTCACTCGAAAGGGTTCCAACACCAGGCAGGATGTGCAGTGAATGTTTAAAAACCGTTGCGACGCACATGATACACTTGAAAGCAGCACTGTACACGACAGCTTGTGTGAACTCATGCCAAGTAAACTTTAAACTGCTGACAGTAATGTTCAATTTTGGGCCCAAATTTGCCTTAGCAATGAAAAAAATCCATTCTTTGATGTTGTCGAGCATCATTTTCTGGTAAATTGACTTGCATTTATAGAGCACTTTACTTGTCTTCTGGCCACAAGTGCTCATACCACTGGTTATGCGCTTCTGTAGCAATTTGGTTTTCAGTATCTTGCCCAAGGATACTTTGACATGCAGACTCGAGGCAGCCGCGTTTCAAACCGCCAGTCTTCTGATTGGTGGATGACCCACTCTACCGCAGAGCCACAGCTGCCTTCTGCCTCTTGGTTCAGGTACCAGGTCTTTCTAGCACCAGTATCAGAAAAAAACCAAACAATACCCAACCCTAGTAAAAAGTCATTTCCAATGTTGTATTAACCTATTCTATCCACAGCTTTATTCTGATCATTTTGACTGGATTCCTTTTAGAAGTCACCTATTGAAGTGTCATGTCACAAAGCATGTCAGCCTGTGAAAAGTAAAGTGTGTTGCTTTAGAAACCAGTCACCTGAGGGGCGAACCAAGTGAGACTCGCTGCAGTCATAGAAGATTTCATCACCCCTCACAGCTATAGTGATCATAGCTCCACTCCGCAGCCACTGGGCAGGAGCGCCTGTGGATCCCCACCTCTCTAAAGAGCCTGACAAAGCAGCGCTGAGCCGAATGGCACTTCAATGCGGCCACGGGCTAAAAAGACTACCTCTCCTGCTCTCTTTTTCTCCTTTTTCCCCTTCCTTTCATCTCCCCCTCCTTCACCTGACAGTTTTTTTTTGTGTGTTTTTTTTTTACGCGCAGGTCTGCCACGTCTGATTCTCCCTGCAATGTCAGCCGCCACCTGGCCGACCTGAGAGCGTGCGATCGAGAGCAAGGCGTCCTGCCTTGGCAGGAAGGAAGTGATGAGGCAGATTTGCTTTAATTATGTTAATTCATTCATCAGAAGCTGTTGAGCAGGGGGCTGGTAATCTCTCTGGACAGGGGAAACAGATTCTGTGAAAACTATATCTCATTATATGCTCACGCACAGTTCAATGTCAGTAGTAATTGCTATCAGATTCATGAAAATATGAATTTGGCATGTCCACAACTCCATTCAAGTATGATGTCAACCTTAACACGTGAATGGCAGTGATCAGACAGCTGACCTTGGATGACTAACAGCAGCATAAAAAGAAGAAAGACTGTAAAGTAATTTCATAGCGACAAGCTCTGAACAACTGCCTTTGCCCTTCATCAAAAGGAACAAATATTCCACAAAGAGTAGTCACTTATTATTATTTCAAAGCGTCAGGATTTCAAATGAACATTTACTAGTGCCAGGCCTGCCCTTGGTGAATGCCAGCTAGCTCATTACTTAATTATTTCGGGGCTCGAGATTCATAAATAGGTATGCAAATTCAATTATGGCAGAGGGAGATGATAAGGAAATGTTCTCCCTTGAGGTAAGGGAATTAAAGTTGAAGGGCTGAAAAATATAAAGACTTTACAAATGATGACACTCTGTGTGACTGAAATGGCATTTCATCGATATATCTTTAAAAGTGTAACACAGAGCAGCTCGCACAGCCAATTCACAAGGTAAGGATCCCGATTAGTGACCTGATAGTGCCATTCATTGAGGTTTTAACAGCGTGTGAATGAAAGAATGTAACTGATTCTCAACAGATATCTCTCTCTTTGATATTCCATCCGCCACTGACCACTGGGAAACCTTGAAATGGACGAGGCTTGGCATTAATTTCTCTGCTTGGGTGTTATTGGTGTCTAAAAAGCCCTCAGCAGGGCAGTGGAGCGTACCCTTGCACATCACACAGTATGTCCCAATTAATCCCAGAATAGCCAGAAAGTAGCTGAGTTTAATGCTTGAGATGACTCACCCCGCCCACTCTTTCAAAATGATCGCTGTCTCGCTGGAAGTCGATGAGCTGGCCGTTGAATGCCCATGAGAAAGACACATCCAGAGCTGGATCGCAGGCAATCTGGCAGGGTAGCACGATGCTCTCGCCAACAATAATCTCCATGTTAGTCGGCCTCATGGTGATTCTGGTGGGCTCTGGCCAGACAACAGACGACAGCGTAGCATGTTAATATCTCTGCCACGGGAACCTTTAACACCGCCGTGACCCCTTGCAACTGCCATCTCACTTCAATTCACGGCTAAATCAAGTCGCCATCATTAAATTACCCACAGACGTGTGCTTTTTCCTGATTTTAATAAGCACTTAAAAATCCAAGCCTGTCCATTAGCAACATTTAATGACATCTCAGGTTTGCACTTCGTGTTCGGGGAACAATTTGGAAGGAAGTGTTTGAAACAGGATTACAGAGATGGGAGCACATTCCCACCGGTGGCGAGTGGGGTGGTGGATTGGAGGCCTCAGACTATGTTGGGGAAAGGTCACAGTAATTAAATTCTATGACATTAAATGGTTCAGCTGTCAGTGTATGAGAAGAATAGAAGCTAATGAGAAAAATAAGTCAGGTGGCTACACACACAACAGATTAAACTGGAGGACTCGTACGTGTTATGTCACTGCATTCATAAATAATGACCTTTAACTAAATCAAGGATAATGTTTTGTTGCTTACTTAACTGCTATTTTGCATAATGTATACAAGCCATATTAATTTGACAATAACCTTGGTTGTTAACATTACACACATGCAATGTAACTTGAATATAAATGAATATGAATGAGGATATAGATTGATGAGACATGGCTGACCTTTATTTTGAAGGAACTAAAAGGAAATTGACCATTTGCTAAACCTCTTCCTTGATAAGCAGTTATCCAGTTGTAATTTTGAAAGCATAACTAGGCACACTGAGTGTGATGAAGCCTCAGATTTCTTCATATCACAAAACTATTTGCATGGGACAGTAGAAAGAGCAATATTTGGCATATAAAGAGTCTGGAGGGTTGTGTCTTTTTAGAAATATTTTTTGGGCTTTTATACCAGCTGAAGTGAGGATAAGAAAGGGCAGAGCGAGCAGGGAAATGACACACAGTAAAGGGTCCCATGCGGGATGTGAACATTTGACACATTTTTACTGTTATTATTTATCGTAGGAACTTTTAAAATGGACGATGTTAGAGCTCACCCTGAATATCTCAAATTAGGCTTTCAGGGGAGCCCATGTCTTTTTCAGTTCCCCTTAGCTCCCCCATAATTCAAACCATGGTAGCAACCCACTTTGACTCGACATGTTAGCCCACCATAGCCGGGATTTGCATCTCCATTGCATTATTATCTCCTCTTATTTTGTCATTTAAAAGCTTGTATTATGGAACAGAAAAGTTAAGAAATGTTGGGTTTTCATCAGCAGTAACCTAACACGATTCTTGTGGGCGAAAGCAAACATGAAACAGTAAAATAAAGCAGATACCTGAAAGTACAAACGGTGATGCAGGAGAGAAACCACAGAGATTCAGTTAGAAGATACAAAAATACTGAGAACTGAACACACAGACTTTTAAAAAAACCTTGTGCTCTCCTGCACACACGACTCGAGTCTCACCGCCCATGGTTGTTTGAGAGGGAGAAGGGGCGTTGTCACAGGTTGGCTGCTGTGGACGAGATATTTCGTTTAAGTCCTAATGGAAATGAAAATGGCACAGTTTGACTCAGCACGGCTAAAGGTGCCAGTGGAAAAGCCCCACCAGTGTTGCTACCAAGGCCAAGAGTGAGCATATCTTAAGCTGACTACATAAACTTACGTGCGAATACAGGGTATTTTGAAAAAGGGCTGTTCAGGATGAATGCATCGACTACATGAAAGCTGGTGAAACAGTGGCCCTGGACTCTGCTGACCTGTATATCAGATTTAGAGACTGTCTGGCTTTCTACTGGTTTTGGCGGAGTTTACTCAAAACGAAACTCATTGCTTTATCTTCATAAAGTTTTTTTTTTAAATGTTAAAAGCAAAATATATACATAGCCTATAACAATTTCTAACCATTGGTGTTTGTGAAAGTAACCTGTTTTGTATTTCAGTTGTGAATGAATTGTATCTTGTATGTTTTATATTACATTTTACCTTCTGATGCTGTACTTAAATACCAGGGCTGACTGGCTGTATCCTGAATTACAAAGACAATGCTGCTCCTTTATTTCCATGACATCTACATGTTAGGTGTTAAGGATGCTGACTTTTACCCCAAGCTGTAGCCTCAGGGATTTTTGCATTATTAAAGCACTGAATTAGCATGACATCATGTATGTAGCCATCAAATGCATATTTAATGACCCCCTCCAATGAAAATCAAATTTTTAACCTTGTTAACATTTCCATACAGTGTCTTTTTTATATGCTAGAAGACTTATCATGTACAAAATAAGCAGTTAAACCCACAGCTGGACATTTTCGCCCTATGTAAGGAACCAATCCTGTCATCTTGTGGGGTGCAGCTTTCCATATCTGCTATGGTGAAACAATATATTGGTACTTTTATTTGTCTTGTGTTTTATAGGATGGTTGTGTCTAGAAGGGAACCCAAGACCCATGAAAAATCTTGCCAGGGAGGGATGATTCTAACCCAAAAAATGATCTTGTGCGAGTTTCCCTTCTAGACATGACCCAGAGGCATGCTGGGAGGGAGGGGGTTGTAGTGAAAAATTTCTCTCTGGATCTCTGGACCAGGGTGCTCCTGTACAGAGTCATAGGAATGTCTTAAAAAGAATAAATCTGTAATAGAATTAGAAAATAAATGTGGAAATGTGGAATGTGTGTTTGTTTAGTCTGGTAAATATTTAAATAATTAATTTGATCTTTTCCCTCCCTTTGTAGATTTTTCTACCTTTTAACTTCAAAGAAATTCTGTCCATGTTGTCATTATGTAGCTCAAGATTTCTCTGTATATGTTTTATATGGTTTAAGGTAATCACTTCTTTGCTGCCTGCAACCGACACAACTGCTAAGTGTTATGCAAATGAAGCATAATGATGTCATCAATATGCAAAGTAGTGCATGACATCCTTTGGTGACTTCTAGTGACTTCTGAAGCTTGTGCTAGCTACTTTTATTGGAGAGCAGTTGGCAGCACTTGACAGGACATTTTATATAGCTTGGGGATGTTGACAAAGGAAGTTTTGGCAAAGGTGGCATTATCCATTACAGTAATTCTGACAGAAAACTTTACATGACTTTAGAAAAATCATGTCACGATAAAGGTTGTCCTCTTAAGCTGCTAGTGTAGCGTCAGCAAGAAAAGATAGCATTAATTCAAGTGCATTTGGAATGTGGGAGAAGTTTGCTGAAGTCTGTTGAAAAGCAGCTGTCTGGTTTTCATATGCGTGACTTGTGGTTTTCGGTTTCAACATGTATGGTAGAAATACTCCTATACCACTTGCCACTGTGTAGTGAACTCAAGTTTTACAGTGTTTGGCTGAGCTGAGTCAAAATTGAGCAGAAATGCTTGAGCCGCAAAAAGGGGTGGGTGGAGATAGAGGTGGGGACTCATTTGCATATTCATGGTGGTGGTAGATGTAGTGGTTCTTCTAAGCCATTTCAAGGCATAAAGGGATTTTCTGCATGGAAAAAAAAAAACTTCTAAATCTGTAATTTTGATGATCTGAGATGACTTTGTAGGGGTGTAATCAATGCCAGGAGAGGAACTTTAAAGGAAAAGTTTTGGAAATAGGCTTATTTATTTTCTTGCCAAGAGTTAGATGAGAAGATCGATACCAGACTAGCTGTTTACCTGTTTCCAGTGTTTGTGCTAACCTAAGTTAGCTGTGCTGCTGGCAGTAGCTTCATATTTTGTGCACAGATGTGAGACTGGTATTGATCTTCTCATCAAACTCCCAGCACGAAGGCACATAAGCATATTTTGAGTCAGCCAAAAAAACACTGAGAAGTCAGACAGAGAAGACGTGTTGAACAGGCTCAGTGTTAGTTAGCAGGCTAGCTACAGCCACTGAAATCTGCTAAAGAGGGCTTCAATTCAGCTGTCAAAGTCAATGATTGCAGTTAGAAATGAGAAGCCATGTTTGTCTTCTTAAGTGGAATCTGGGTGACAGAAATGTGCTGAAATTATTGCTAATTATATACCTAAAACATATTTAGTAGCAATAATCAACTTCTCAACTTGACAAATCCGTAACATGTCAAGCTTAATCTATTTCATTATTTTTATACATTTCATTGAATAATTTATGTGCTGTTTATTTGTCTTTGGTGTTACCCACAATGTAAACAACATTAAATATTTACAAAAACAACCAGAACATTTAGTTAAATGCAGAGTAGTGGAATGATAAGACAAAGAAAAATATTTATTTCCATTTCTTCTTGTTCTAAACAACTTTGTAAGAATTGATTTGATTTACACAATGAAATTTGTTTGTTAAATCAACAAAAATGATGAACACTCGAAGAATCAGTGTTTGCTGCAAACTCTTAAATATAAAGTAATGATTGCATCACCAGTCAGCAAACAAAATATTGCTAGAAAGTTTAAATAAAGCATATATAATATCACATCACTGAGAAAACGTAGCAAAAACCAGTGATGCAGTGCAACACCGATGACATTAACAGAGGAACGTCATTATTTTAAAAGGTGGCATTAATCTTGAGAGGCAATTGTGCCACTGTTGTCATGGTAAACTGCACACTGCACTCGTTGTGCGTGCTTGAATGGGAAGCTTAACAGGCGTATTATTGACAAGGGAGGGCAGGGTGTAGCAGAGGGTCAATTAGGGTTGAGTTGTTGATGGAGAAGTGCAGGACTCACCGGTGATAAACAGCCTCCCGGTTGTACTCGCTGTCCCAAACTGATTCTTAGCGACGCATGTGTAGGTGGCTGCATCCCGTCTGGTTACATTGGCAATCTTTAATGTCCCGTTGGGAAGCAAGGTAATCCTAGGGGAAGCAGAACAGTTTTTTATTGTATTGACTAGAGAACAGTCAGACTGAAGTGCTGAGCTCTGTATCTGCCTGTAGCCTATATTTTGTGCTCAATACCTTCACATGTGACAGTTTATTTTAGTCTTCGTGTAGTGAGTCTACTGAATTGTATTCTTGTCAAAATGGAAAAGCCTCTGAAGCTCTGTGACCCTCATGGTGCTTTAAAGCTCTCCGCTAAAGCCCCGAAAAATGAAATTCTTTGAGGTGGGTTAGCAGCAGGCAGGGTGACCCAGCACCCTGACTCAGTGGTGGTCTAAACTCTGGGACACATTACTAAATGAGGGAATATTTTACAAACAGCAACGCTGAATAACTCAATGAATAAATAAAATGTACTCTACAGGCTTTATGCTGCTAAGGTCAGAGAGGAAACTATCATGCTGAGAGGTCACTGACTGGCTGGATATTTAATAAAAGACCAATATATCTCTGTTGGCTGAAGACATGATATAATACAGCACAATATTGCCCCACAAAATAGTGTACTGTAATATATAAATATACAATAATAACCCGCAAAAATTCTTCAAAACAATTAATCAAATGATTAAAAGAAGTGGAATTAAGTTAGCAATTAAATTATAGCAAATTGTATTTTCACTATATGATATCAATAAATATAATGGCAATGTGATGCTTGGTTTGGAAACAGAAATCTTCTGAAAACAGTGTCAGATTCTAGCATATTGAATGGCTGGTTCACGTAAAGGGAGACTATTTAACTTGAAGCAGCAGCTACAGAGCCGCTTCATTATGCTAAATTCTAAAACTTTGTGCACAAATGGAGTCAAAGTGTTATAAAGTCATTTAACAGACTCAGTAATGTTAGTTACATGGCAGCAACTGAGATAACATTAGCCACCAACTGTTTCTTTCAAGGTTGTTATAGCCTTGCTTTAAATGACAAAAGAACAACACATTTTCACACTTAATTTGTGTGCTATCTCACCATGCATGTTTTTTTTTTAATGTTAGTTGCACAGGTTTGGACTAAGATTAGTGTGGCCATATTTTAAAACCCCCTAGACCAGGATCCTTAATGGGAAGTTCACCCAAAAATTAAAATTCAGTTATTATCGACTCGCCCTCATACCAATCAAAGGTCGGGTTTAGTTTTTTTAGTCAGCGTTGCAGAATCTCCCAAACAATGTAAATGAATAGTGACCAGTTTTCAAATGTAAAAAATATCTGAAGGAAAAGGATTGTCTGGTGTAATCCAAGTCTCCTAAAGCCCCAACCAAGTTGACTTGAAAGATGCAATTTTACACCATGTTTTTAGCCTTAATCTTCACTGTAGCTTGGTGCCTCATTCATGTGTTAACGGCATGTCGGGGCTTCAGGAGACTTGGATTGCCAAATACCTTTTGTTTTTCTATTTTTTTTTTTTTTGGTGGTTGTTTTTTTGCATTTGAAAACTGGTCACCATTCACTTCCATTGTTTGGGAGATTCTGCAGTGCTGTTTTCCTGTGAAGCTCCAGCAGTGTTTTGTGGGCTAAAAAACTACACCTAACCTTCAATCAGCATGAGGGTGAGAAGATAATGACTGAATTTTCATTTTTGGGTGAAACATCTCTTTAAGTGTAGTGTCATCATGTCCTAGTGTATTATTTTAAAAATTATGATACAAGTTCCAGTACCTTAAAGTGAATCCAATAACAACAGAGTACTCATTCCATAGTTTTTTTGTGTTGGTGGTATCTCAGCACGTTAACCACCAACTCTGTCTGTGCACCATGCTCAATTTCACCACCATAGATTGTATGTAGCTGCTAGCTGCTAGCTGTAGCTGCAGTAGCTGGCCAATCATATGTTGCATTATCTCAAAGAACATTCACTGGGATTGGCAGCAAGCAAAACCAAAGCAACATTCTTTTTTGAGTCTTTTTTTTCTAGATTTGGGTACAAAAAGTATTAAATGCTATTGTTGTTAGACTGAAAAGGTTTTGATACTACCTGGCACCGCATTATTTCTGTTGGTACCCTAAAGGTGTTGAATACAGATATGCAACCCCACCATTAACGCAGCATTTTCACTGCATCCTCGAACACTTTATAAAAGACTGACTTTCTCTCTGCCATGACAGCTAACCGTTAGCTTACTGACAGGTTCTGTCAAAAAGAGCCGCAAGCTTCACAGCCTTTGGTGCTTGCCTATGAGTCATAGGCTAGCAACAGCCTTGACAAGGACACATTGACTGATTGACATACAGACAAATCAGTGTTGAATTTAGACATGTCGTGCATTCTTTATGGTTCTATATTGGGTTAGGTAATGATTAGTGTGACAGAAGATGATAAACCTCCATGTGAGTGCTCAAAACAAGTAGAATATTATAATTATCATTTTATTGTGGTGAAAACTGGAACAATTTTTGAGTGAAATGAAAATGGGGACATTTTACAGATATTTGCTGGGACTTGGGACGCCAAGCTTGAAACCGTGACAATCTAGGGCTGGACAATAATATCAATATCATGATATAAGAATAGATATTGTCTTAGATTTGGGATATATTGATGTTGCGTAAGTGTTGTCTTTTCCTGGTTTTTAAGGCTGCTTTACAGTAAAGTGATGTAATTTTCACAACTTACTAGATGGTTCCAGCTGTTCTATTTTTTGCCCTTACCCGCTAAGTCATTATATCCATGTTACTGATGATTATTTATCAAAAATGTTAATATTTTGTGAAAACGCCAAGAGTCATCCCAACAATATTGCAATATTGATATTGAGGTATTTAGCTATTATGTTATTTCATACAAAAAGAAAGTGAAAAATGAAGGTGAATAAAAATTTGTTTGTGGTGCTCAAAGAATTAAAAAACTATGCAGAAGGAAAAAATGAAAAGCAGTAGGTCTTTTCGGGATAGATAAAGATAAATCACAGACCCGACTGTAAGCACTTCCTCATGGAGCTGCATTCTACCAAAGAAATAGTCCCAATTAAAAAAAAAAACTGTAAAGTGTCCTGCAAATTATCCAAACGAATATCTCAAAACCTGGATAAATTAACCTCATATTAAAACTGTCTGCATGGCTAAACACCACAAGGAGTAACTGCGAAAATGTGTTTTTCATAATTTGGGTGAAACTAACTTTAACTGATGTGGTATTTACTGACAAAATGTGTACAAAATTCATTTTCTAAACACTGCTCCAATTTAAAGCATGACTGCATATACGAGACAACATTTCCCATCCCGCGTCTGTCTGGATACATCCAGCACTGTGCACCTTGAAAGACTATGTGGGCTTCACATACAGTGTGCTAAATGTCAGTCAGCTTGGGAATTTTACCAATTTTCCTGCAGCTATAAGATGTAGCTCCCCATCTGGAGACAACTAAGGAGCCTCGGTGCTGTTTTGACAAGATGCTTGATGCTTGTATTGTTCTCTTTCAGACCTCCTTTTGAATAAGCAGCATGGGGAGTGATTCACACAGCACAAAGTTTCTTCAGTGCGCTGGGATGCTGTGTTGGAGTTGTTCTTCTTCAGTCTGTCCTGCCTGTTGTGTGCGTGCGTGTGTGTGCGTGTGCTACGAATTCTCAACAAGCGTGCATCGACTTGCAGCACGGTTTAGTCACCGTCTTCGCTTCTCTGCTCCCTCCAAACGGAATGATGAAAAATCAGCGGCTGGATTGCTCAGATGTGCCTCTGATTTTCCTTTTTGGACTTCTCCACCTTTTAATTGGCTCTTTAGTGTTGTATGGAATCTTTTCAGCTGCTCAAATTCAGCTCATGGTGTATTCAATAAGAAATCAGAAAGAGAAGAGAAGGCAGAAGACAGACAACAAACTAAATTAAGCACCACTTCATGCCGCTTAAAGTGGTGCTTGAAGTCTGCTCATTGTCTGCATCATGTGCCGTTTCTGGTCGAGTAAGATGACTCTGCTCTCAAATCTGCTGCAAGGTTTTTGTCTTTGCAGCTTTGAATTAAACTCTATTTGCATGTCGTGATGAAGCAGAACATTTTTACCTTTAAAGGAGAAATCTGTAATATATTTAGTGTAATAAACCAAAAGATGAAGATGATATTTCATCAGAGATCAAGGAAACATGTTAAGATGAAATTCTCTGACAACAACGCTATAGCCCCTTGGAAATTTTCTATTTCAGGACGAAATTGCTGTTTTTGTTTTGCCTGTTTCATGTTAATTAGGGTTAAAATTAATGCCGAATGTTTGCAGAATGAGTAAGTGTGTGTTTATGACTCCAAAGAAATCATCAGTAATCTTTTAGAAACCATGGATGTTTATTACAGTTAAATTGAGAAATATGTTAATGGACTTTGGCAGGCAGTGAGACAGACAGTCACTGACTCCAACTCCAGAGTGTGTATTGCCTGAGCAGTGGGCTTTTGTTTTCAGGATAATGGACTTAACTTTACGTTGACAGACAACTTACAGTTATAAACAACTGATCAACTTACAGTGGAGAACTTATCGTTGGTTGTTATTGTCCATTTACAATGCTGCAGTGTTCCTGCAGCCTGTCTGAACATCCCTGAGTCTGGAGCAGGGCAGGGGGGAAACTGCTCGCTTCAACCACAGATTTTATATTAAATAGGATTTCAACCTATTCAATATACAGTCTATGGCTCTAACTCGCTATTAGTGCTGCGGGACTCATTTCTGCACATGCAATTGCTACATATTGCTCCTTTAAAGGAGAAATATGTAAGTCCCTAAAAATGAGCACTGCAGTCCAAATAGCACATTGGAACCATAGATGGTATATTAAATAAGTTGAATCTCTATTTAATATATGATCTGTGGTTGAAATGAGTTGCCCCCCCCCCCCCCCCCCCCGACCCCTCCTCCCCGGACTCAAAGTTCAGGCAGGCTGCAGCACATTATACTTTACACTATACTGTTTATACCTGTCAGTTGTCCGTCAATGTAAAGCTAAGCCTTTTATCCAAAAAACAAAAGCCCAGTGCTCTGAATCTGCACATGGCTGCCTGACCGACTGCCAGACTCACTTAACATATTGATCAATTTAAAGTCTGCGTAAAGGAATTCAGTTTTCTTCTAAACACATTACACATGTGAGAAAATAGTTCCTGAAAAGAATTATGCCATTATGTTGTTCACAGTTTCCGTGTTCAGTTTTTTTTTTTAGGCGAACCTGAACTATGGCTCGGGGATGCAATGCCATGGTCCCCCAACACTATATAAAGCCTCGCAAATGTACTTTCAGCAACTCTTCCAGTTAAAATCAGCCCAGCAGTTTCTACTAACCTCCTTTACAATAACCTGACAAAGAAGAAAAAAATACCCTCATAGCAGTGTTTACCACTTCAGACATGTCCCCAGTGTTTCAGAGCTGAGAAAACTGCTCAGTTTTTCATGAGTTTGAGACCTAATTTTATGTACTTGGCGATCTTTTTAATCATGTTTCTTTGGTGTGACAAACTCAGAACACACATTTATTATTGCTTTACACAGACGTCAACCGTGATAAACATTTACTCCTTTTAAAAATGATTCATGATTTCTTATGACTCATTCTGCAAAAAATTTGGCATTCATTTCAGCTCTAATAAACGTGAAATGGGAAAAAAGAAACAGTTATTCTGGACCCAAATGGAAATTTCAAAGAAGAGCGTGCCGGCTGAAGCATTGTGGTTGGAGAAGCCTTAGCATATTTCCTTATTCTCTGATGACACATTATGAAGTTAGTACAGTAAATACATCACATATTTTTACTTCAACGGCAGGTGCAACAGCTTTTACGTTTGAATTCCTTCCTCTCTCTAAAAGCAGACAGACTTTATCTTGACTCCATTTGCTAATCTTTTATCTTCTTAAATATTTCATGCATGCAGTGTTGATAGGACCAGCGAGCATCTTCATCCTTCACACCAAGCTATTTGCACATGAGGGGGGAATGTGGTATATTAGCCATGTGCAATTTTCCTGGCGGGTGCCCTGCTCTCATTCTCCTCATTAGCCTTTCCCTTTATGCACCTGCACAAATGCCATATACACTATTCAAACAAGTCGTCTCGCAGCGAATGTGAATAAAAGCAGCTAGGAATATGCACTTGGACTTTTATCCTACCTTTCAGTTCGCTGCAGGATCTCATTCCCTTTCTTCCACAGGCTAATTGCTGGGGGCGAGGCCTGAGGCTTGCATTCAAGAGTGACTTCACTGCCTGAGCGAGCTTTTAGCAAGGCCCTTAATGGACTTTTGGAGAAACTGGGAGGTGAAGCTGTGTTGATGGGAGGAGGAGGGAGAGACAGAGAAAGGCGTGAGATTAAAAAATAAAGGCAACCTGAAGCAGATCAGCTTCGCCGTGCTGACATCAACTCTCCTTCAGCAGTGATCGCGGCTCAAAATCTCAGCATGGACTCAACAGAAATGCCTATTGGGCTCGAGGCTTTGGATCCACCTGCCACCCCACCCTTCAACTACACACACACACACACATATACACACATACGCCTGCAAAATCCACCCACAGGTTTCAGCTGTTGCCCACACTCATCATTTCATTTTGTCAGCCATCATTTTTGCCCCCCAAGTGTCGTCACATGTATCAAGCCACTCAGATGGAAGCCATCAAAGCTTTGCAAATAAATCAATACCCCATCTACATGAGAAAGCATGCACAATGCCACAAAGCAATGCGTTTGTAGTACCCAAATCAATATGATGAAACGAGTGAAAGTAAAATGAGACACTCCATCAGATTCATATTTTTTTTGCTGGCAGAGCCCATAGTGACATCAAATGAGTCTGCAGACTGATTGCTGAGAAGCGCTATATAGCAGACTGCTGGGTTTTATCTTAGGAGATGATCAAACGCACAGACAGATAAGCAGGATAAAAGCAGAGGGAGGGATGCAATCTTACCTAACACCATTAGTTGGGCACTGGAATAAATAATGCCATGTTTGTTTTCAGCCACACACTGATACATCCCGGAATCTGACAGGTTTAATGCAGCTATAGAAAGAGCCCCGTTTTCGATTTGTACCCGGCCCTGCGGAGGAAAGAGAAAACAGTTCTGCATATCTATTGCAAGGCCAGTCTATTATGTCCAAAAGCACAGCAGCAATTACTGGTGCACCATGAAAGGAGGAGGACAGCAGGAGAGGAGAAAAAGAGGGGGGGGGGGAAACGCCTAAAGAGCCTTGTGGCATTCTAGGTATGTTCGGCTTGTAATGGGGGAACAGATGAGGAGGCAGTGGTGGAAACTGCTAACCTGCATCTTAGATACACCGAAACGGAGCAATGTTGACAATGGCACCAGCAGCATATTAAAAAGTCATTTATTTTCAGCGGCTGCTCAGTTGGAAAAATTCTGATGACAGCTTGGATGATGACTTACAGTGATTTTTAACCCAATGATCTAGTCAGAGATCCTCAGTGCCGCAGGGAGGGTGACTTCTCACAGTGTTCGTTACAATGTTAATTATAGAGGCTGCTTACACCTCATACCAACATGCCTCCGGGGTGATCCGATCACAGGTGGACAGCTGTGCGCAGGTGTGAATGAAGCCAAGATGCATTGAGATCCACTTGCTCATTCAGAGGAGACCTGGGCCGTATGTAAAGACATTCTTTTAGCAGTGTGTATGCAAATGTTTCCTGGGTCACACTGCAGTACGACGTTGTTTCATAGACATGTAGACGCCGCATCGGCCACTTCGGCCAGCTGCTGCGGTACGGCAACATCGGCGCCATACTTGACTGGACAAGAATGGCCTGTGAACAAATGTTTCCGGTGTTTGTTCACAGGCCAGTCTTGTCCTGTCCAGTATGGCAGCGACACTGACGTACAATCCAAAGGCAAATGTGGCGTCTGTTATTTGGTTCAAATAATGCTTATCAGTCAGGATAAGCAGCAGATGTTTGTGAACCAGCTGTCTGTTTCAACTGTAAAGTCCCTTAAAAAACATGCAATTTTGGGAATTACCGAGTGAAGACAACTTTGAGAAACTGTCTACAACAGATTCTTAATCACTTGGGCCCTCTTGTAAATTCAGCGTTAAATTTAAAACAAGTTTTTTATTTCCTTGTAAAAAAACACTGTCAGTCGCCACATCACTTTACTAGTAGCTACTCCTGTCCTGTTCTACCTGATTGTGCACATTTAGAAGCTTTTTGAGCACACAGTTTCTACTGATTTCAACATTTACATTAAATTTATAAAAGTAGACAACATTTTATTAATGGTAAACATTTTGCAAATACAATAAAGAGTAACCAAACATACGTATTCAGAGCTGTCCACTTGTCTATGGATCACCCAAGGCTCATGTTAATACCAGGTGTAAACAGGCTGATAGATACATATAGAAAGCTGGAGCTTTATAGAACATGTTAGTGAAATACAAACACACTTTACCACATAAACACTGCTGATCTTCAGAGTGAATCACGTCAAACTTGGATTTGTTGCATGTTTCTACAAATAATTACGTTTTTCCTTTGCTTGTGCTCCAACACATATTGGTGTATTCAGCAGCAGCGAGCAGTGAAAACAGTCATACAGTGTCTACAGGAGGGTCTGAAGGGAGTTAAGTCAAGTTTGAGTAAATTTTGAGGAGTTTTTCCACTTTTGTTGCTTTGTCTGCACACCAGCAAATCCATTGCACTCCAGCAGCTGTACATATTGTACATTTAGCCGTCACAAGTGGAGAAAACAATTGTACAATGTCTACGAGAGGGTCTGAAGGGAGTTTGGTTAAGTTTGAGTAAACTCTGAGGAGTTTTAACAAAAAACCTGCACCAAAAACTGGAGGTATGGAGTTTGAAATATGTGGACAGCTAGCAGTATTGTGAAAAGATGCTACTGGTTGCATTTCAGACAGAAAGCAAATTTTCACCTCACGTCATTTGTACAAGTTTGACCCCTGGAACATTTGTGCTTATTTGCTCAAGCAAGCTTGGCAAAAACTCCAAAAGGCCACTCCACCAATTTTAAACATGTCATTAGAAAAGTCTGAAGATGTTGTCTTGGGACGCATTTAGATTAAATGTCAGAAGCACTAGAGGTATGGATTTGAAACGTGAGCATCTACCAGTGTTAGGAAAAGATGCTATTCTTTATCTTATTTCCCTACAGTCTCTTTTCTTTTTCCTTTCTCGTCTCTTTATATTTATGCAGCACATTTGTAAAGCCTGAATATATGCGCAAACTTTTCACTCATGTTGAAAGATTTTCATCTCGCTTCTTTGGCATCAATTCACATCAATTTGTGATGTGTCTTTCCATTCATTTGGTATGCAATCTTGCATAAATTTGCCCCGAGTTCTGTTTGAAAACACCCCACTTACACTTCAGGATAAGTTAGGATGGTGTAAATGCACATAAAATGCATCATGGTTAGAATGTGAGATCAGCCAGCATGTCTGAAGGTGGTCTCGTTTACACTGTGATCAGATCTCAGATAGATGTCGATTCAATTTGTAGAGTGAACACATTCTCAAGAAAAAAAAAATCTACCCAGGTAGTTGAAGTGTCACAAGACTCTTCCTGCTGGCTCAAGTAGAAACTGGCAAATCTCCCCTTGAAAAAGTCATTTAAAAATGTCACAATTTGGGTAGAACTGAGAGAACATATTTATATCAGGTGTAAATGCAAAGGCCTGTGGATCAGATGCCATCATCCAGATAATGTGTACAGATGCAATTGATACCAGGTGTAAATGAGATCTAAAAGTCAGGAATCTTCTGCCCCCTTTTTCAATCTGTCTGCAACATTAAAATGATGAGCACAGTCACAAAATCACCTGAATTTCATGAATAGTTTTTCTAACTTGCAAGTGGAAAATGGACCAGAGGTTGATTCTAGTTATCAAAAGCCATTTGTGATACAGAACACCAGAACAGGATAAATTCACAGTTTTTTTTTTTGATTTAGCGCAACTCATTAGCAGATCTAACTTGCTGTGTTATTTCTTCAAATCGAGGAGACATTTTAAGCAACACCAAATCTGTGAAAATGATATTATAGACACCAATTTTCTAACGCGAGAGAGAGACAGGTCTCAGACGAGCTTCAATGCTTCTTAACATTCAGTGTTTTTGGACCAGAAGAACTTTTTCTTAGATCTAAGAAAAGTAGTGACAAATAGAAGAATGCAAAAGTGACAGCCTGTCCTCACCAGAAAAATGTGCATGTTGGTCGAAAGTGCAAGTGGCTTATTCGACTTGATATGTCCTTTTAATGTTAGGTGGTGCCCCCTGGCAGACGTTGCAAGTGTGACAGGAGAAGTATAAGGAGCGAGAAAGTTAACATTTGCAGGAGGTGGAGTGCATGGATGGCTCAAACAAGCACAGGACTTTCATCCCGAAGACCGGGCTTCGAGTCATGTGCGAAACAAAACTTAACATAAAGAGTAATGTAGAGTAACTTCTGGACTTGAAGTCTGTCATGCAATGTAGTATTTTTTTGTAGTATTTTTATTTTAACCCAAGTCAAGATCTTGTCCTAAACCTAACCAGGTACTTTTTGTGCCTCAATCTAACCAAACTGCGACCACTTTAAAATGTAAACGCTGTGTGTAACATTACATGAGTTATGTTGTCACACAAGTTCCGTCACTTCCACCACATGACATATGTAATGTCATTATTTTAATCCAGACCATGATCTTTTCCTAATTCTAACCAAATATTTTTTTTTTTTGCCTAACCCAAACCAAATTGCGACCATTTTACACTGTAAACCATGTGTGTAATTTCATGTAACTCACATGACTTACGTAACATAGTTAAGATCCGGTGAGCATGTCGCTGCCAGTACTGTCCACTGGTAATATATGATGTTTTGTGAGTAACTGACAAATGTTTGGTCTGAAAACACTTACAGTTTTTTCAAGTGTGTGGAACTCTTCTGGAGGAATGAAAACCATACTTCCAAAAGATATTCTTTCATGTTTCTCTACACATTTATTCAGGTTTTCCTTTTAATTTTTCACTCATTTGTTCCACAGTAAGAAATGTAACAGATCTCCATACCTCTGGCATGAGTTGGTCCCCGTTCTTCAGCCAGCTGTAGGACGGTTTAGGCTTTCCATTGGCCTTACACTCCCAGAAGAGGTTCTCCTCGATGGACAGAGCCGTGTCCGTCATTGTCTGGAGCCAGTGAGGTTTAGCTAAGAATAAATGAGAGGATTACCTCTTTAAAACATGTGGTTTAATTAATAAAGAACTGGATTAGCAAAGAGTGGTATCAGAAATCAGAAAGCTGTTGAAGCAGCCTTGCATTAAATCATCAAAGTTTACACTCAACAAGTGGATTATCAGAAATGTGGAATTCAGGTCGGCAAAAAGATTTGAATATTGACTGGAGCCTCAAAAATAATATTCACTTTTTACTTCTCGAGCCTGGATCCAGAGCATGTCATAAAAAACAGGTTTCTATGAAACAAATGAGATTAAAGCTGCTGGTCACATGCATGTTTCCTGTACAAATGTGGATATATGTCACAGACACACAATGTAAACGCTGTCTCTATGGTTCACTAACCGTGGAATGAAACGCGACCCCGTGCCGCGTTTTTGCCTCGCCGATTCTCCGCCATACATTCGTACGTCCCCGCGTCCTCCTGCTGGAAATTGGGGATTTCCAGGACGGCGTTTGAATTCTTCATCTTGACTTTGCTGGGGAACGGGATGCCGCTGGTTCTCCTCCAGCTTATTTCTGGGACGGGGCTGCAAAAAGACGAACAAAAAGTTCCCATGGTGGCAACTGTCAGTCGCAGTGATCAAAGTCTGATTAAGCGCGGAAAGAAAAGCGGTTGAAGCGGCAGCCTTGTGAATTATTGTTCCTCTACAAATCAAACTGTGATCGCTCAGATTTCCGAAGCTCTTAAAAGAACTTTGATTTCTGCTCCCTTGTCTTCTCATGCTGCGGCCCTTGCTCTCATATGGATTGATGAATCGGAGAATGAGTAATGTTACGCTTGTGCATTCTTAAATCATCTTGACTAGCACTATGCATGGATGAGCCTACAGCTTATTTCACACACATACACACACACACACACAAGGCTGACTTACTTTCCCAGAGCGAAGCATTCCAGTTTCACCACCGATTCCTTCGCAGCTGGAACCGAATCGGGGAAATGAACTTCTATTTTGGGTTCATATTCGCCCATTACTCCTACAAAAGGGAGACAATAGATGACAAGCTTTTTACATCAATGATTAACAGCACACATTACACACAGGTTGGATCAAAGAGAGAGCGGTAACACGATGGGACAGCTAACAGAGAGGTCTTTATGCGCCAAAGCAAGAGTGACCACTGAAGGGCTGCTAAAGAGGAGTCAAATAATCAGAGGTGGCTTATAAAAGATTCAGAGAACACATCAGGGAAAAGACTTGCTTAGTAGAGATTTATCACCTGTGGCAATGTGACTTCATTTATGACTGTATTTATATTCACATCACTAGAACGGGTCAAAGACTTCTGCACAGAGATAGTAGTGTGCCCTTTACTATTACCAATTACAACCCCAGTCTGGCAGCAGGAGCTGATTTGGGGTCCAGTGCATGTTTTCAGATTAAAGGTCACTAAAGACTTTGAAAAGCTGTGATAAGTGCGAGCATCTTACACAACATACAGAAAACGGAGTTGCATCTCCTTCAATATACTGTCAGTGTTTAGTCAGTAATGATCTGTGACATTTTCCCGTAGAGGAGCGTCTCTGATTGATACAAGATGACGGTAATCCAAAGTATAAATCAGCTCATGAGAGCTTTGACATTTTTGTGTTTTATGCTTCCAACCAATGGTTTGATTGGAATAATGGGCTGAATAAACAGGCATACATCTGAGGCTAATAGAAAAGTCTGAATCACATCATATAAGGCGTCTGGAATTCATAGCTTTATTACTGTTTAACTAATTATTCATTGATGCTTTATTAATTAGTTATAAGCCATTAATAACAAAAACTTGTAGTTATAAAAAAGCTGGTGGATGGAGTTTAACCTCTCTATTTGTAATAATGCTGATTTAATTGTTGGCAATCCATTGTTAAACACACAATATAACAAAACAATGTATTTTAATAATATCATGAAGTCGTGTGAGCTCATGGGAGTTGTTATCTTCACTGTAATTCATAGCTTTGTTTATGTTTAACTAATTATTTATTAATGTTTAATTAATTAGTTATAAGGCATTAAAAACACAATTTTTTCAGTTACAAAAAAATTTGTGTAGGTGGTGTTTAACCTCTCTGTTTGTAATAATGTTGTTATAAACATGGGTAATCTATTGTTAAACACACAATATGTAAACCAAACAAAATATTTGTTTAATGACATCATGAGGTAGCATGGGATCATGGGAGTTGTTATATTCACAGTTAAACAACCACAACAACTGATGAAAATCTATCTGACATGACCCTGGAAGAAGTCATATTCATGGATGAGGTAATATTATAGTTTCACTCACATTCATGTTGGACTGCTTGCTGACATATATCCTGTGTTTTTCCATAAGTTATAGCAACTAGTTACCAACAGCGAGCAGGAAATGCACCCTTACTTTGAATAAATTAGGGATTTTTCTGTGTTTGAACATTGTTGGGATAATGTCAGTACACACCTCAACAAAATATATAACATAAGTCCAGCATTTTTAGACATTTTAATGCAAAAATGTTATAGCTTTAAATTGTCATGTGTCTCATTTTCTATTAAGCCATCAAGTTCTACAGCTATATGAGTTTATTAGAATACCTGTTAGCTAACACCATGGCATCAGCTACAACAATTATATATATATTATATACACATTATACATTACTGACAGAGATCCATCTTCCAATCATTACACATTACAAATAAAAGGGGTCATGTATGGTTCTTTAATATAGTTTATTGTATTATTTTATTGTTTTCTTGATGATTATGTTCGCTTCTGATGTACACTGCTTGATCAGAAAAATACTAGTTTCTTGTCATTTAAGTCATAAAGTCATTGATATCTGTGGTCCAGATAAATCTACTATAAGCATAAAGGGTGTCTTATAGTGAGTGGTACCATAAGCACATCACAGTCTGACCACACTGTGTGACTGAGAAGAAAAACACAGCAGCACAGCAGCAATGATTTGATTTGCACATCAAAAGACAACCAGGCTGGTTGTTATTAAATTATTATTATATTAGGATATTATCATATATATAAATACACACATATATATATATATATATATATATATATATATATGTGTGTGTGTGTGTGTGTGTGTATATATATATATATATATATATATATATATATACACATTTCAGAATTTAAATGAGTGTACGTGTGAATCTGGTTGTACCACGTTGTTGAAATGTAATGAGATGCTGTTCAAACAAACAAACACAATATCTATCAGGACTGAGCAATTAAGTGTTTGTAAATTGAAAATTTCTATTTGAAAGAGGGCAGTTTTCAAATTGCATGAGCAGCAATTTAATTTATAACTTCATCATTAAGCTAAGTTATCCTTTATTGATTCCCCATAGGGAAATTAGTTCTCTGCATCTGCGTTTAACCCAGAAGTATTTGGAGCAGTGGGCAGCCACTGTGCAGCACCCGGGGACCAACTCCAGCTCTAAGCCTGTGGCTTGGTCAAGGGCACTGCCAGGAGAAATTAACCTTAACACATTGCTTCTGATGGCGGGGGAAACCGGAGCAGCTACAGGAAACCACGGAAACACACGGGGAGAATATGTGAAGTCTATACAGAAATACCAGCTGGGAATCAAACCCAGGACTTCCTTGCTGGGAGGCAACAACGCGAATCACTGAGCCACCATGCTGCCAGTTATACATGTCTGAACACAATTATATGATTACCAAAATGCAAAAAACACAAAACAAAAAAGAAATAATGGCTGTGGTCTGAAAGAAAGGCCAAACACCACACCACACTATCATTTTTAAAATAATAACTGCGTCCTTTTACTGTTTATAAATGACAAACGGGCACGTCTTCTGCTACATGGACAATCTAGGTGATTTCCTCATGTCGATATCAGACAGGTTAGCAGTTAGCTTGGCAACTGTAGATCTCCGTCGAGCAGAGCTGTCAGAATGTCCCAATTAAACCTCTAACCACATCATTTCATCGTTTGAAACTTAATGCTCTGAACTGAGATGCCAAGCATTTACAGCAGCTCATCACGTCAGTCTGTGACAGCAACATTAACGTCAGCTCAAGCAGTTTAAGTGCAGAGCTGTCAACACTATCATTAGGTGTCATCAGTCCAATATCAAAACACAGGCAGGTGTGACTTATCAGCAGCTTCCCATTACAGCTTGCTGAAGATGTAGCTGGTATTAATTAATGTAACACCACTTTAAATCATATCTGAGTATTATTAAATAGAGTAAAGTAAACCAATAATGTAATATTTAAAAAAAACTGGGAAATATTTCTTGCAAACATTAGGTAAGTTTGCTTAGGCAATCACTTTTCTCTGAGTGACTAGCTTAAAAGACAAGTGCATTATTGTTATTATACTATTGCCATGGGTTGGGTGATCATTTTACATGGAGGACCACATGAGAAATTGATCAGGCTACCATGAGACACAAATGATATAAGGTTTAAATAGTGGCCAGATCCTTAATGGAACAGAATAGTCAGAATTGTTCTATATAGGGCCCGTCTGCTGTTGGTCGCCCTTGTCAGGAGATAAATTATGGACAAATATTTTGTTGGCAATGTCCAAAACTTGATTTTTTACAGTGTACCTTGCATGCTGCATACAGGTTGCCATGATAGTGGCAGCAAAAGTAAGTAGAAGAACAACAACATAAACAGCATGAATGAACAGAATTGAGTGAAAAGAAAAGATACAGTTCATTATCATTACCAATGAACACAGCACTGACTCCTTTCAAAATAATGTTCTCTTAATCGTTTAATGGTCAGCAAAATGTTACTGTCTCTGCTAGATATTTAATTTTTTGGTATTTTCATGATGACCTTGCAGGCCACATAAAACCTTTAAGCGGGCCACATCCAGCCCAAAGACGCATTTTGCCCAGGTCTGTTGTAGGCCTACCTTGTTTACCAATTTTTGTAGAAACAGGAAAAGTTTATCATTATGCTTAGTACAGTCATGTCTTGTTTAATACAGTGGTTCTCAACTTTTTCGAGTTGCTACCCTCCCAGAATAATCAGGTTAGTGCTGGCGAGCCCATCAGTCTACCTGAGATTGTGCAGGGATTACTGTTTAACACCTGAAACTCATCTTTTCGAGTGCTTGTCCCTTATGTTGAAGGTCATTTGGGCCTGACATCACTGACAGCTGCTTCCGGGGTCCGATTCCATGGTGCTTGGGTGCCCCTGTAGCTGAGCTGGTACAGGATGGTAGAGGCATTGAGGCTATGTTTGGTTCTTTGCCATGACCCTGGTTAGATTCCAGCCCGCAATATCATACACTCTCTCTTCTCCCACTTCTCCCTCCCTTCCTGTCTATCATCAGCTGGTTCTCTATATAATAAAGGTGAAAGAAGCCCAAAAAATTCAGTGCTGCTTGTCAAAATATTTTATTTTATTTTGTAAATTGTCACGCGACCCTCTTGTGCAGACCTGTGCAAAATGCAGCCCAGAGGCTGGGTGTGGCTCATGTGGCCTCTAAGGTCATCACGGAAATACCAAAAATTAAAAATCTAGCAAAGACAATCAATAGTATTTTGCTGACCATTAAACTATTATCAGACCTTTATTCTGAAAGGGCTCAGTGTTGTGTTCAATGGTAATGGTAATGAACTGTATCTTTTATATTAAACTGTAACTCTATTCACTCACTGATGCACATCCATGTTGTTTATGTTGATCTTCTGCTTTTGCTGCTACTATTGTTGCTACCTGTATGCGGCATGCAAGGTACACTGTAAAACATCAAGTTTTTGACATTGCCAACAAAATATTAGTCTGAAATTTATCACAGTGCTCCATACAGAACAATTCTGACTATTTCATTATCAGAGATCTGGCCATTATCAGGGCCTTATATCATTTGTGTCTGGCCCAAGGCAGCCTGATCAATTTCTCATTTTGCCCCCCATGAAAAATAATTGCCCAACCCTGCTCTTGTGTGTACCGACATCCAGTTTGAGAACCAGTGATTTCAGACAAGATAGTCTTTTTGACTGTTATTAAATTTCAGAATGCAATCACTTTGTGGAAGTAAAACCCATGTAACTATACATCTCCAAGTGTCTGTATATTTCATTCTAACATTGTTATTTTATTAAAATTACAAAACACAAAAGAGTTCTGAGTTTTTCTACACTGAATGGCAATGCCAACGTTTTTCTAGTTGTTTTTTTACACTGTTACAAAGCTAAAACCAAGCTTTGATCTAAAACCAAGGAAATGCTTTGAAGAATATCAGACTGAAATGTTAGCAAGCATGTCTATTCACCTGGTGCTTCTGCACAGTTTCAGATTAAGTTTAGGCTACACCAATAGTAATGTTGGCTATTACACTATTTGTAGAATTAGATTCAGCGGTGGCTTTGTCGGATTGTGGGATCCAAACATTTCCAATAACTCCAGAGCATTGTAAAGTCCAAAATACAAAAAAATATTAAAGAAAGATATATGTAATCCTTTCCAAATTGCACACATTTTTATCTAATGCTGCATTCTGCTTATAAAAAGGTTATATTATGTAGACTGCATTTTCATTGCGATCATTATTCTTATATAATTTTTTCAACCAAATTTAGCTTAGTTTCAACAAAATGTGTACTGGGCAATGAGCATTCACAACAAAAGACCAAAATATGCTGAAATAAAGTTTTGGTAAACATGAAGTATTTCTAATACCAGACTAACATTATTTTAAATGAAAAGCCACGAATGATATAAAGGTAAAAATTTCGCCAAACTGTATCTTTTGACTGACACAATAAACTGTACAATGCAGTTTAAAAGAATTTACCGTCACTTCTGAGGACCAGTGGTGTTGGAGAGCTGAGCACCTTCTCCCTGGTGACAGTGTTGTTGACCACACAGGTGTAGTTGCCAACATCTGAAGGCTCCACTTTTGCAATGTAGAGACTTCCCGTCTCTTGAGAGACGAATCTGCGACTGTCTTGCTGGACAAAGTATGGGTATTGATTGAAGATCCACGCAAATGTCAGCTCTGGAATAGAAAGGGAAACAGTTCAACTTAGAAACTGTCAATCATTCAAAGCACATCTGATTCCACACATGCAGTATTAGATAGATTGACCTGTGTGGCTGGGATGGCTGAACTCAAAGAAAAGCACCCCACTGTGGCCTAAAAAAGTTAGTATATCACATCACTTTCCTTCCCTTATCTCAGTTTCCTTGGGAAGAGATACCGTGGCAAATGTAATAGCAATCAGTGCAGAAGAAATGGCAGACCTAAGGAAAGGGAGCGAAACAAAATGGATTACAGCGCGTCAGTGGCCCTCCCCTGACACATGGCCTCCATTCCCCGGGTCCCTGAGTGCCTCGGATGGTTCGTGGGTGGCACGAACGAGTGGATGGACGGATTGAGGGATGGACGGATCGACGTATGGAAGTAGGAATATGTTGCGATGCCCCCTCACGATCAGCAGGTCTACCATAAGAAAGGAGAGACCTGTCATGATGAATTACCATGTCATTTCGAGAAGCGCACACTGCACAGATTTGCAAGAGGGAAGAGATGCTGTGTGTAATCTACCACTTCGGAGGTGAGGGGCTCAGAGTCAAAAGGTGTATGCAACGACTGTCAATCATATCTGGTGCACCCCCGAGGGAGCGGGCCTCCTGGCTTCGGATGGGATCGAGCGTCCGAGCTGGGTGCAGCGATGCAGATACAAAGCGCCTTCTGATTAGGCAAGCATGAGCCACATAGTCAGAGTCAGCATAACCTCCATCTGAACTATGTGACTTTAATGAGCAGTGATGTTGCCAAACAATTGTAAGTCAAATGAAGAGCGGTAGCACAGCACAAGGGCTTTTATACAACAGAAAAAGTGACTTATGTGCCAAAAAATCCCTTTGGGTAAACAAATGTCTATGATGGAGCATGAAAGAGATTCAGTCACAATGCCTTGTGACAATTTTGTCTTTAATTTATCATATCTGAGTGCGGTACTGCAGGAGAAAGTCAATGAAGTAGAATATAGCAAAAATACTGTGACACTCAAGTGCATCAATCATTTCTTACACTCCCAGTAAATCAGTGAGCTTTACAGGTGCTGGCATGCAGATATTGCCACTTTTTGACAAAGTCTGTTAGCTGTTTCTAGTGTTTTTGTTTATTTAAGCTAACCAGCTGCTGGCTGTAGCTTCAGCTTCTCTATCTTTATCTCCGATGTATGGCCTCTCGTTTAAAGAACACATATTTATCTTCTCAGGTGAACAATTAAAGTATCTTTCTTGAGTCTTTGCATGTACAACAATATCACGATACAATGTTTTTGAATGTGTGGAAGTACATAAATATAAGCTTACAACTAGCAGCTAATTATCTTAGCATAAATACTGTAAATGGGGAAAATGGCTAGCCTGGCTCTGACCTCAGCTCACAACATCCCCCTTTTAGCACTTCTGAAGCTCATTAATTAACACAGTATAACTCCTTCGTTTAACCCGTAGAAAAAATTAAGTGTAAAAATGACAAGCTGTGGGTTTTAGGTGGGTTATGAGAAAGTTACTGCTACAGACCAAAAAGTCAATAGTTGTAGTCCCAGTAAAACTACCAATCATTTGCAATTTTTATACCTTGGCTTTTGTGTGGGTTAAACAAATTACATTGTAATTAATATATTATATATAATACAATATGGTAAGTAATGGCTTGTCACAATATCGTCAATGGAGCATAATATAATAACATAACAAGGTGAAGTGTATTGATATTTTCTTGAACCCCTCATGAGTTTTTCAGGTGCTGGTATGCAGATATTGTCACTTTTGGACAAAGCCATGCTTGCTGTTTCTAGTATTTGTTAAGCCATGCTAACAGCTGCTAAATATAGCTTCAGCTTCAGCATCATTATCTCCAATTTGTGGCTTTTCATTTAAAGAACACGTGTTTAGCTTCTCAAGTGAACAATTACTGCATATTTTTAACAAAAATAGAAATAAGGCGACAGCCAGCAGCTGTTTAGCTTAGCATAAGTTCTATAAATGGGGAAAATGTCTCTGTCTGAAGTTGGCAAAAACCTCTTGTTAGAACCTCCAGAGTTTTCTTATTAACATCATATATCTCTTCTGTTTAAGCCATAGAAAAAATAAGAAAAAAGTAGTGTAAAAATGACCAGATGCAGGTTTTAAATGCTTTATGGGGAAATTACTACTACAGACCAAAAAGTCAATAGTTTTAGTCCTATTAAAACCACAACTTTGGACAGGTTAAACATCAGTGAACTTTAGAGGTGCTTGTATGTTAATATTTTTACTTTTGGACAACTCAAATGAAGAGTGGTAACACAGCGTAGGGGCTTTTATAGCTACAATAGAAAAGGTGACTTATACTCCAAAAAAGCCCTTTGAGCAAACAAATGTCCATGATGGAGCACAAAAGTGATACAATCGCAATAGCTTGTGACAATATTGTCTTTAATTTATCATATCTGAGTGATGTGATAATGGCCACGGCGGTGGAAGAGAAAGCTTTTGCAGAATTCAAAGTCGATGAAGCGTGTTGAAAACCAGAAGGGATGCCTTATAGGTGTTAGATAAACTTCAGTGGAGTTCAAGGTTATGCAGCAAATCGATGCTTTCAAAATTCAAGAGAGAAAAAGGAAAAGAAGGGAGGGAGAGATGAGAGAAAGTAGAGAGGGAGAAAGAAAGAGAGCCAGAGAGGGAGCAACAGGGCGAGAAAGGAAGAAAGGAACAGCGGGCTTACTTTCATTCACTTTTGAAAATGTGAGAAAACACAATAGCGCCACGGTTACACCAGCCAACCGCATATAAGCCTATGTCAGAGGAAAGCTGTCAAACTGTATTTCACACAAAGTACTCTGACCCATTATCCCATAGACCAGCTGTACAATGCACTGCGCTACAAACTGTTCTCTTGTGAAGGAAATTGGTTGTTCCAATGTGCAAGCTACTGTATCAAGAGGGAGAAAAGCTACAGTAGGCAGCAGCCATTGTCCATGTCCTAACATTTTTGCACACACTCAGAGAAGTGGAGTACTATGCATCTTTATCTCCACTCTGGCTCTCATTTAAACAACATTTAGCTTCTCAGGTGAACAATTAATGCATCCATTCCTGACTGTGTTGAGGAACATAAATATAAATCTACAGGCCTCATATGGCACAGTGGTGCTTGCTTTTTTAATTTAAAACTATCATAGTATAAAGAACACACCACCATATGCATAAAATCTGTATTAAACTTTACTTTTTTGGCAGTCAGAACAGTGACGGTAATAAAACTGCCATCTAGCAGTCAGGGGTTTAAACAAAACATAAAATGCACTTTTGCTGATGATACAATATTTTTGAGAATCAATACAGTATTGCAGACCATAATATTGGGATATTTTCTTACACCACTTTTAAATCAGTGAGCTTTAGAGGTGCTCGTATGCTGATATTATCACTTCTGAACAAAGCCATGCTAGCTGTTTTTAACACTCAGCACTTTTTTGAATGTGTGGAGGTATAGAAATATAAGGCGTCAGCCAGCAGCTGGTTAGCTTAGCATAAATGCTGGAAATGGGGGAAACAGTTAGCTTGGCTCTGTCCAAATTAAAACCTAATGTTAGCGCTCATAAAGCCCACTAATTATCACAGTAGATCTTTTCTAGAATAATTAGGAAAACTGAAGTGTACAAATGACAATCTGCTGATGAGAAAGTTACTACTAAAAACCAGTTAATAGTTGTAGTCCAGCACATAATCCCCTGTGAAACCACAATTTTTTGTTTTTATTCAGGTTGAACAAATAAGATTTACCATGTAAGTAAATTAACTTTAGAGGTTCTCATATCTAATACTGTAACTTTTGGACAGAGCCATGTTAGCCATGTCATCTTTGTGCTAAGTGAAACTCTCAGCAAGAAACCAAATACCTTTATTTTCCAAAATGTCAAACTATTACTTTTATTCTGTGGTTTTCAACCTGGTAGTTGGGACCCCTAAGGTGGTTTTGACATACTAAAATAAAATGTTGTTGCAAGCAGCATGGAATAACAATCAGGAAGCTGCTAGCACACAAAAAAACTCTCATTTTGGCACTTTTGTGCCACAATATTGTGCTTAACCAAGCAGCTATAGCCAGTTTTGTCAGCTATCACATGAAAAGACTACTATGGAGCGATGGCTTCTCAGAAAAAAGCATTTCAGCTCAAGACTCGGGCCAACAGGAGACAGGATAGGAAATGGAAACTGTGTCTCAAGGTGGGTCAACTGAAAGTCGGACAGCAGCACTATCAACTTAAGAACGCAATGTTCCAGCATTTCCAGCAGAGCCCCGAGCTCTCACAAAGCTTTGGAAATATCACCATGACTTTCTACAGAATGGGTTTTCTGATTATTTATATTCTGGTGTTGAGAACCACTGTTCTAAAGGACCAGTGCGCAGGATTTAGCAGCATCTACTGGTGAAGTTGCAGATTACAATCAACTCGCCTCACCCTCCCCTTCCAGTTCTTTGCAAAATAGGGTTGGGCTCAGCCTACCATAATTGGCGTATGATGATGTCCACAGTGAAACATTACAATAGACATTGATATCGCTGTTATATTTCTGTTGCATGCTTCAGCAATGAAGCTGAAAAAAAGATGGCAGATTTAAAAACAATTACATGTTTGCGCCTAAATTAAAACATGCTTTCACTGGGCAGTAAATAGTGTGATTAAATAAGCTGTTTTTACTTTAGTTTCCTTGCGCTCTCTGGCACACACACTTCTTATTCATCAGTTCCGAGGGGCTAAGTTCTTATTGGCTTTTTAATCACTAAGATTTTATTGCAGTTTCAGTGGCAAGACTCACCATTTAAATCACGACGGTACGATGGGAGAGGGCTCAGTAGCCAATGATTGTCAGCCACTGCAATGGACGATGGCACTGTTCATCGCCCCAACTCTATTCCAAAACTCGTGAAAAATGTGAAACGCTCTCTCTAGAACCAGTGTTTGTCTTGTCTCCACTTGACTGCTGTAGAAACATGTCAGTGCATGGTGAACTCCGTGGAAGAGGTCCTGCTCTCTCCATAGATATAAAGGGCTCATTCTAAGGTAACAAAAACTATTCATATTTTCAGGTGATTATGCGCTAATGAAAACATACTTAGGAATATTATATTCCTATCTTTCCATATTGTGGCAATAAAACCCCCTAAGTCTCACACACTGGACCATAAAGACCTACTTCAGTAACATATTGCTTTAATTATAATTCGAAAAACTGTCTGAACAAGGAACGAAACACCCAGGTAGGGATTTGCTCCAGTAATATTCAGTATGAAATACATAAGAGGATGATTATTAAGAGCATGTGTACACATAACTGCGTGTAAAAACAGATTAAGCTAGGGGTAAGGGAGTAATCCTTCATCAAAGGTTGCCATGTGAAGCAATTGGAGGCAAGTCCTATGTGTCAGACACAAATGCAGCATACCCAGATATAGCAAACTTACCTCCAGAATAAGCAGGTGGTCCACATAACAGAACCACTCCTTGGCCCTCACGGACGTTGACAGCACTCCTCACCGTCTGAGTTTTGAAGTTTTCAAGATCTGATGAGTCAAGTAAGATGGAAATTGGATTAGACAGCAGCTGAGAAAAAGTAAAATCACCATCATCAAACAGCATAAAACTGAATATCAGGCAGCCCAAAAGTGTGTTTTTATATAGTCCATATTCTCAAGGGTTTCTTTGAAAATGATAGTTTTGAAAAAAAGGAGACATAAGTTTTCCCAAACTCCCTTCACTGATTCACTGAGGCATGTTTTTGATGTTACATTTTGAGCCCTGGGACTTTAATCGGGCATCATTGATTGCCCTGGGACACCTCCTGACAGCCTCCGACGTTTTCAAAGGCATCTAGGGTGCTGATGAAATAGATGGACCTGACTTGGTGACGTTTACCCTGAAACACTACACTTTAACACAGGGAAGAAATTAGGCTGAAATAGGATAAAATGAGCAGGAGGGGAAGGAAACGCTGTGCGCGGACTGAGCAAACACGGGGGAGCGTGCATGACAAATGACAGTTTGCTGTGCCAGCAGCAATAAGTAACATCATTATTAAATGTGGTGTAATCTTGCACTTAAAAGCATTAGCTTCCCCATCAATACTCTCAGCACAATCTATCCCCTGCAAATGAATGAGCAGTTGCTGGCAGACAAAACCTAAACCTGGGATGATAAACCACCCCTGGCTTCATGACTGATGGAGGGAAGCTGCCGCAGTCCGCTCTGTACTCTGTCTGCACCCTCTGGCTAACAGCCTAGAGTAAGCCTTCCAAACACAAACAAAAGAAAGTCAGTGTGACCGATAAGGGAAATTAGGAGAAGGAAGATTATGGAGAGAAGTGGGACAGAGTGTTGGTAAGATTAATGAGCAGCTCTCCGATGACCGCAGTGGAATCAAACAGAGCCAAGTCACGGCAGGACACCGAGGAGGCCACAGGAGGAGATGGCTGACTTGAAATACAGACAGAGGCAATGTCCTTCTGATCTCACCAGGCTGCCTTAGTAAATACAGAGTCCATCTCCTAAAGACATTTACGATTCTGTGGAGCATTGCCGGAGCGAGATTCATATACTTGTTTGATTGAAAAAGCCCGGCATAACAGCAGTTGATAATTATAACTGCAACGCTTTTGGAAGCAGCAGGAGGTGAATCAGAGAGCTACTGATAATTACTTAGTGGACGAGGAAAGGATGACTCCTTCACCGAAGATCGTGCAAAATGGCACAGAAGAGGGTAGAGATGTAGCCGGGCTCAGTGCTGGAGGGGATACGCTGCTCTCTTCTCTGGCCTCTGAGCAGAAGAATAATGGGCTTCACTGGAGTGAACTGACCACACACTGTAACTCTGAGAGCTGGAGGCCAAACTCACTGTAGCTGCAGTGATTCCTTTGTAAGCAGAATCCGTCTCTGCTATACAAGAATGGCTGGCCTAGAGATTACAGTGAGCAACCATTACAGCTCAAAGATGATTGGTCTGGGCAATGGCGCCGGCATATAGACATTTCCCGGTTATAAATTGTGTCCAACAGTGTTCTTGAGCAAAGCTACTTTTTCCTGCTCCGGAGGCCAGACAATACAGCTGTCTCAGTGATTGGTTGCTATTTTAAACAAAGATTCTGCTTTATGAACACTGCACACACCTAAGCAATGGCTGCGAATTGCAAACAGGACAACAAAATTCAACAAGAGCAAGAAAATGTGAGCAGTCAGACCATCATTCCAAAAAAAAGTTGGAAGGCTGTGTATAATATAAAAACAACAGAATGTGATAATCCTTTTCAACACACATTCAACTGACAACAGTACAAAGCTTTCTGAATGTGATGCCAGTGGAGCATTTCAAAGGTACTGGGACGGGGCAACAAAAGACTGGGAAAGTTGTGGAATGCTCAAAAAACACCTGTTAGGACGTTTCCGTGGATAAACAGGTTTATAGTTTTGTTGACTGTACAAATGATATAACAACTCTTTGCAAAACCGTTCTCAATAAGCGCAGCTTGTTTGCACATGATTGCCTGTTTTTGTTAAAGTTTTAGACAGCATCTCAACATTTTTGGAATTACGGTTGTAAGTAGTGGTTAGGGATTACAGGTATGGACTGTGAATGTTGAAGTGCCTAAAATCTGATTTCCTTCTAAAGGCAAGCAGGGGGCAAATTCACTGGTTGCACAAAGAATTCTGATTATATGTACTCTTATGGCAAAATGAACCTTATTAGTTCATTGACAGTTTCTTAGAGTGTGCATGGTCTCAATTGCTAGTTTCAAGTCTTCTTCAATACTACATCATGTCCATTTTGTAAACTATGGTCCCATTTAGACTAAAATAGACAATAAAGCAGAGTATATTTTAGGGCATGGCTACGTTCTGATTGACAAGTCAAGTTCTCAGTGTGTCTGTCCAACACAGTGTCACATGGCTCACAAAACTGCAATCAATCCATCAAACTAGGTAGCATTGTTCAAATGTGGATCAAGATTACGTTACTATATTGCATGGTCTTTTATATGTTTTAGAAACATATATTAGTGCACTGTTTAGCTGTAATATGAGACAGATTGTGACTAGGAGGACACTGTTGTGTATCCAGTTTCTAATGTGGCCTCCTGAAAATCCAATTAAACTGGTAAAGTAGGCGGTGTTGATCAAATATGAATCACAATTCTGTTACTGTATATTTTATTTCTCAAATGTTTTCAGAAACATATTTGAGTGAGGAAGCACGCAGACCACCATTTTTTTCCAGACGGACGGACATCACAGTCACGGTCCATCATCTGCCAGTTCTACACTCTGAATGATCTGGTTGCAAAAAACACAAGGTGGTGACCCCACTTTACCAAACTAAAGGCTTCAAAATTGTTGTCCACAAAGCAGAACAAGCTGAAGACATAAGACTCAACTATTATCACCTTGAAAAAGCTGGCATGGCGTTTGATATGGTGGTTCTTGCCAGCAGCTTCCTGTTGTCGTGTTTCTGGCCACTCGATAAATGTTAAGTCTAATATTCACTAACTTTTAGCTCTGCTTTTCGGCTCCACCAACTCCTGAGAGAAATATCTGGCCCTTTAGGTCCTAACATCCTCCACTATGTTCACCAGCTGCTCTCTAACTGTTCGTCTGCTGCTTGGTGACCACAGTGGAATCAAACGGAGCCAAATCACCGCAGGACACCGAGGAGGCCACAGGAGGAATGGCTGACTAGAAATACATACAGAGGCGACGTCCTTCTGATCTCACCAGGCTGCCTTAGTAAATACAGAGTCCATTTCCTTTAAGACTTTTACGACTGTGTGGAGTGGTGCTGGAGCGAGATGCAGGAAGTATACAGTGGGTTTATCAAAGTTTGAGACAGAACCAAAGAGGATGGTTAAGGGCTATTAAACCGACAGTGAGCTGAACAATGCTAAAATACTCTATAGAGCATAATTTCCTCTGGGTCACCTCTCACAACACACACAGTTATTTGACCCTTACTTAAAGTTAAAAATGATTAACACGTCTGAAATCCCATTTATCAAGACGTAAAACTACATGCAAAGGCAACCAAGTCGTCACTACACCAGCAACCTGTGCACATGCAAAACTAAAAGTAGGGCTGTGATCGTATGGATTTTTTATTACCACAGTGAGAAGAGCAATAAAAAATCATAACTATTTTTTTACATAAACCAAGATGTTGGCAAGGCACGTCCAACTAAGGTCAGTTTTACTCTTTGTAAAACTACTAAAGATTTACATTTGCAAAACTTTTGCAGAGCCTAGAAAAGCTATTTTTATGTGCGTGACGTTATCCCAAATACAAAGTCTGGGCTGACCGCACATGCACCATGCTAACATTGCCATGTTCGCAAATCTCAGCAATTGACTTGATGAGTACAATATTATCATCTACTAGGATGCAGGATAACCGTAAAACATGATAACGATAACTGCTGATAAAAGCTTTAAAATGAAATATCAGTATTGGTCTGATACAAAGATCCCTCTCGATGTGTCGGGTTGATAAGATTTAATTTTGCGCAAGAGATGTGTGTGGAGGTTTTTATTTTCTATTTCCAATGATTGCTCAGCATCTGTTATGCGAGAAGGAGCTAAATTACATTCACTCAACATTACAGATTTAATTGCCCATAATAAGAGCCGTAATCCCAATCACTTTGACGCAAAGAGCAAAGAGAAACAGGCACCGGTGAAAACAAACTGTCAGCAGTAGTTTTCATATTTTGCCCAGTGAATGTGTACGTTTTGAAAAACATTGTATTTTATGTCTGCAACTGCTGGTGGGCTAAGGTTAGGCATAAAATGTTTATTCTACCACAGGAGAGACTTGATATTCTCTGCAACTGGGTAGAAAAAAAAATATGAGCGTATTAGCTGTGACGCAAACCACATTTACACAATACTGTAGTCATGTGATGCCTACTGCTGGGTTGAGCTCATTACTGTCATCACTGCAAATTTTATTTTGAAGGCTCATTCTCGTGTTGACATCAGTGCATGGATCTATTAATACACTAAAAGATCAGCTCTCTGACACATAAGTCAGGAACACAGCCTCTTAAGATCGAGATCTCATTTACAAGTGAGACCTGAGTAGACTAAAAATAAAATAATAAAGTATTAATTAAAGTGGAATGACATAGAGATACATAAAAAAAGAACAAAAACTAATATATCAAAGATTTAAATATACAGTCACATAGAAAATAACACAACATAAATAACAAATAATATATTTTTAAATATCTTTGGCATCGGCATAAAACAGAACTAAAAAAGTCACACAATCTCACCTAAAATCAATGCCCAAAACTTTTTAATTGCCCTATCGTTGTCAGTGTGTCAAGTTTCAGTCTATTTTGCAGAATGTTCCAGACAATTGGAGCAAAATATCTAAAAACTGTCTATTACTATTTACTGTGGGCATTTATACAGTCAGCCAGTCCTGAGAACGGGTATTATAAGTAAAATCTTGGATGCAGAGTAGAGATGATGAATAAGGTTGTAATTATAGATAAAAAGATAAAAGTGTTATTTGCCTGGTAGAAAAGGAGGACTAACCCACCTTTTAGATAGACAGCATCTAGATATTTCAGGTTAGAAGCAGGAGTGTGACTATGAATGATACGACCATAGTTTGAAACAGGGAAAAAAGTTGCTTCTACAGTCAGGAAAACAAGACCTGATCCTATACATAAAAAACAACATTCTTACTTTGTGACTTCAATTTTCTGTGTGTTTTAAAAGTGTGTGATGAGAAACTTTTTCAATCTAAGGTGCGGATCCGAAGATTGCTGTTGATTTCTGTAGCTCTAGAGAAAACTATAAACTTACCATGAACTTATGACAGTATGCTTCAATAAAGTCCAATAAACCCTGGGAATATGTTACTTTATCACTGTGGTGAGAAAAAAATCCATATTGTCACAGCTCTACTATCGTCATTGACAGTCGGCCAAAATGAGCTGGCAAATATTGAATACTGGCAAAAATCCAACATTGTGCATCCCTTATCATAACCAAAAACATCGGCCAAAGCCAAGAAAATAACACCTAGATTATATTAAACCAGAATTTCTCTAAGGCAGTATGAAAAAGATGAATTTATAGTAATACAGTGTGTATGTTGATGCTCTTGTGTTTAAATCTCTGCATTATTTCAGTTGTTTCTATTGTAAACGCGAGCTGTGGGAGGACATGCTAGCTTCTCGTGGCTGCAGCTGAAATTTTGAAGGCAAGCAAAGCAGCAAAGAAGCCATGACATTTCTATCTTAGGGCAGTGGCCTCATTACACGGGAAAACAGAGTATCAGCCATGCTGATCTCCTAGACCTCCCTCACTGTGCATTAGGCAAGACAATAAATGTCAAGCAGCTCTGCTCTTCACCCGGTCCCCACAAGTGAGATTCATTACTGGGCCATAGGGATAATAGCGGCCCATCTCCTGAGAGGAAGTGAAAGGCTCTCTATCCTTGGGACATGATCAATAGTCAGCAGGCTTGATCAAGAGACGAGAGGTGCCTCTACAGTGCCTGTCTGGAAGGTAGGACCCCACTCCACGGCATCACTTTCCAACCCGCCCTTTGTCTTTTAAGCAGGGAGCTGAGAGAGCAGCAGACAGGCTGTCACTATCTGATTCGCTCTCGATCTGCTGTATATATTGCACAAAAAGGCTGGCTGGTGTTTACAAAGATGCAAACACTCCTTAAGTATTATTTGTGTTTGTCTCCTTTAGAGTCTGGATCACAGGGGCCGGCGGATCGCTTGGCAAAATATGAGTCAATTCGGACTGAGCATAGATGCTGTCAGTGTTGGAACCACTAATGAGAATCAATGGAGTTCAGAGGCAGTCAGAAGCCGCCTCACCCACTGTGTTTGTTGCATCTGACATTTCATTCGATTACCATTTCCCCTCTCGAAAATCTATTCGCAGGCAATCTAAATGAGAAATTGGAATAGTAAATGAAAAAAAAAAGGGCCTGGGCCACAACCGTGGCATAACACACATGTCAGGCTGATTTACAGCAGATACAAAGAGATGCCAGAATGTCATAACCGTGTCAGAGCCACGCCAGGAACGTGTTAGCAATTGCAGGGGATCACTTACATGCAAATTGGAGGTTGGCTCGGCGGCTGAGGATGGACCCCCACGTGTTGAAGGCCATGCACTGGTACACTCCGGTGTCTTGGTCCTTGTCCAGGTCGCTAATGATCAGGCTGCCCCCAGACATGTGACGCCGGTAGTCATTCCCCAGATCAATGAGTGTTCCGTTTAGTGACCATCTGGAAAAACGCAAACACAATCAGTCGCTGGAGCCCCCCTGGAGATGCACGCTCACAGTGTTTATCACAGAGATCGATTTGATCGGTCCACCCACATCATGCTGAGAAGATAAAAGGTGAGTAATAGGAGTAGGGTTCTGTATTATTAACAGGGAAATCAGAATGCAGTGAATATCCCTTACAGCAAGTTAGGATGATAGAAAACATTTCTTGACACCGAGGAAGGCTATAGCTTCCAGTTCTCAACCGTTTGACTTAATTTAAGCATTTTGTTTTGCTATTAATTTAGGCAAAATTCCAAAACAGAACATTTCTGCTGTGGTGAGTATTGATTTTCTCCTACTTGCATGGTGGAGTGGATTTTATTTCATCTCATTTTTAATTACTTCCAGCAAGGATGCTGTGTTTTTGTGCAGTTTGTAAGTCTGGTAGCAGAATATCTGAAAAATCTTAACACACATTTACATGTGGTGAGAATCTAGGCTGTGTGCCAAAACAATGAAAGAAGAACACATGAGGTTATGCTTCATAGCATACTGAGATAGAGCATTTTTCTGTTTTTAGCCACACTTTATCGCCATAAAATTCTATACAGACATTTATGGTCCCAAGAGGATGAATCCTGCCGATCTTTGTGATCTCCTTACTTTTCTTTTAGGGCCACCACGAGGTTGACATTTGTTGATTTAGAGCAAAATATGTCAACAACTGTTGGATAGATTGCCATAGCGTTTGGCCCAAATATTAATGGTGCCCAGAGGATAAATCATGATGATTTTGATTATCCTCTGACTTTTTATCTCATAGCAACAGTGGGTGAAGTTTTTGACTTATCCAAGGTAATCTAAACATCAACAGGATTGATTAGCATAACATTTTACAGACATTACTGTTTCCTTAGATGAATCCTAATGACTTTGGTGATCAGATGACTTTTCTTCTAGCGCCGCCATGATTTCCACATCAGTGATTTTTAGTGAAATGTCTCAACAACATTTAGATGAAATTTGGTACACACATTCATGCCTCCCTCAGGATGAATTATAATGACTTTAGTTGATGAAATACCTGCACTAATGACATGCATCTCATTAGAACCAGCACCAACTGGCAAAACACACCAGCAAAGAAGCATTGCATTCAGAATTGTATTTAAAAACACACGCTAATTCTGCTGACATCAAAACAATAACAGAAGACATACTTTCATCATGAAGTAGCAAGGGGTCATGGGATTTGTTGTACTCATTGTTACATTGTTAACTGCTATTGGCGATGACAATCTGACTTGACTCGTCTCAGACATCGTGGTCCCGGACAAGGTCATGTATTACAGTTAGTCACATTCATTGACTTCCGTCCTCATGCTCTGACTTATCCTGCATTTCCCCAGAAGGTACAGTAACAGGCGAAACACCAAACATTTGTAATAATGTGTGTATACAACTCAACACAATTTTGTATATAACAAAATTAGGTTAATACTGTTGTTTTTTGACAGTTTAATGTGGAAATGTTAGATGATATACCTTTAAGTATAGTGTTTTTGAAGAAATGTACTTAATGTATAAAAGTAAAAGTACTCATTATGAAGTCAGTGAGCTTTGGCAGTGTTACATGGTCATATATTATACTATTGGATTATTATTGTTATTGATGCAATAAGATTAAAGCTGCATTTTAATGTTGTGGGTTGCAGCAGAGATCATTTTACTCATTTTATACTCATTTTACTACTATTGCAATAGAGGTATAAAAAAGCATAAACTGAGATAGTAAATTGAAGTAACCTGGGACTGTAGTTATGGACAGTACTTGAGTAAATGCTTTCCAGCATTGCTAGCACACTCAACTAACATGGGGAACATAATAAACTTTGTATGTACTAAACATCAGCATGTTAGCATGGTCATTATGAGGGTAATAGCATTCTGACAGCATTTAGCTCACACAGAGCCACTGCTGTAGACTCAAGTAGAGCTGCAACAATTAATTACCGACTATATTGATAATTGATTAATTGTCATATTTTTAAGAAAAAATTCTCAGATTTCAGACAGTAAACTGAATATCTGTAGGCTCTGGAAAAAACGATACAAAGCAAATTTGAGGATGTCATCTTGGGCTTTGGGAAGCAGTGATCCAGCATTTTTGTCACTTTCTGACAAACAACTAATCAATCAATCAAGAAAATTATAGACAAATTAATCAATACAAGTAACTGTTACTTGCAGTTGCAGATTCTACTGCACTTACTTGAATGATTATGTGCCTCTGTACACATTTTGACGCTGATTCGGATTCAGATGCAGATTAAAAAATGCCTTTAAAATTTTGTTTTATTAAAATTGTGCTTCTATAGGTCTATGCAGCCTTGGCAGAGGCATGCGCTCTGCGAGTGCTTTCTAATTAGTTTATCTCGGTGCTTTTGTGTTTCTGACTTACTGCTTTCTGACACCTTCATATTGCATTGTCTACAGACCATTTCCTTCAAGGAAAGGTCACGAGGTACTCTGTCATGCTGGCTCAGTTCAGGAAGTAACAGCTATTAATCATAGCCACAAAAGAGACGAAACACTGAATAATGCCCACGCTGAACAATGAAAACACTTTATACGTTATTCACCGAAATCTACAGTCTGTCGGTCTGACAGTGACATATTCTAAGGGGATACAAGCTGAGTGATACCCATGAGAGCAAGTGGGGTAAGGAGGCTTTATCTCGGGACATTAACACAGATGAAAAATTACTTTTCCTTATAGAATTTGAGAAACAAAGGATTATTGGAATGCCGCGCGTTGGTCCGCCTTAGTGACGGGACTGTGAAATGACAATTCCAATGATAAGGAGAGAAAAAAATCAATATCATTTTTTTTTCCTCCCAGGCAAACTAACAGGCAGTTAGAATGATGCTTCATGCAGTCTTAAAGGCAGTCATGGCTCTCCCCAGTCTCCTGCCTGACAGACTACAAAAGACGAAGCTGTCTTTCATCTTGTAGCTTGCATTATTCATCTAACAATCTCTGCCAGTCACTTAATCTGACTGATTTTGTCACTATTCCAACAGTATTACTTTTAAATACCTTATACTTGTCTTGACAAAGCTTATGTTTTTAGGAATATACTGTATATGAAAACACACTTTGCATAATTTGGACATTTTTAATACAACACACATTTTACTGCTTCATTTTAAGTCCTCGTATGTCTACATTTAAATTCTCCGCTGTCCTTTCGCTCCTCTGTTTGTGCCAAAGGGAGGATTATTGTATGAGGAAGAGGGGGAGGAGGTTAAACGGAAAAGGATGGGGAGCTAGTTAGACTTGCAGCCGCCCAGCATGATTGAACTTAATGGGAGAGGAAGGTGGGCAGCCTGGACAGATCTCACACCCTCGGAGCAGACAGCTGGTCGGGCTGCGACGGTGTCTCTGCACCACCGCAGACACAATCAGCAAGCCACCCACCCACTCTCGCCGCAGAAACATCTGACACAGGCTATGATATTAGACGACACCGGGATCCTGTCATCACAGGGCTCCTGCTCGCCCGTTTCATGCAAACTCAGAAAAGGCGGATGCAATTTAAAGGTAACAAAAGATCAGCGAGAGCTGCTGTCAATATGTCAAAGATGGACTCGGACGCAACGTTAATGCAGTCTCGATTATTTTAAGCATTTGCAATTTCTCACATAGTGAAGGTGAGAAGTAAGTGAAGAAATGCGCACCTTTACACTCAAGAGGAAACATCAACACTGTACACAGCATCTTTATAAAGCAAGCTGGGATGTGATGCCTTTACACCAAAGTGACAAAAACAACCTTCTCCTGATGGATTACTCTTTCACTGCTGTACAGGGGATAAAATACAGCACCATGATTTAATGGGCAGAAATATCAGTCCCTGTCTCATCTGTTGCTGCCACACTTTGTGACTGACCTCCTACGTCCACCATATCATGATCAATGTAGGTGCATGCGTTCAAACATAGCTCTACCCGAAATCATTCACCGATTCTCTATTGAATACTTATATAGGCAACGTAAAGCCTATTGATCTACAACAAGCACTGAATGTCGGGGAAGTTCATAATTTCAGACACTGCTCAGGTCATTCCTCTCATTTGGTAGCCATCTAAATTTGCCTTTTTCCTGTCTGCACAGTGCATGGAGATACATAAGTACATACGTTTCTAATAAGTTGGGATTTATAAATTGTCACTAATTACTTTTTTAATGGATAAGAAATCACTTATTATTGCTATCTGGATCAGGTAAAAACATTATTAACATCAGGTTTTGGGTTTGAATGTTGTGAAAAATCTTTCTGTGCTGTTGAGGCATTATTAAAGTAAGGTTATTAATAGTCATTAATTTAGAGTTTCTCACTTTCTAACAAGCTGTCGAGTCTGCTTTAGTTATAATCATTAGTAAGTTGTTAATGAAGGGTTATAAAACATCAAGTAAACAGTTGAAAATGTTAATATGTCAGTTATAAAAGAGAATAGTTTCTTTATTTCTAGTAAGCTGACAGCGAAAGTTAGAAAGGTAATCTGTGAGTTTACATGTTAATAAATCATTTACAAAGGGTAATAAACCACACAGTGTGCAATTATAAATGTTAGCAGGTTATTAATGAAGGTTAGAAAAACCATCAAGTCAGCGGTTATAAATGTTACTAGGAGACCAATAAATTCTAACTAAAACAAAACAGCAGTAAACTTCAGTGAATCATCTGTAATTTAATGTTAACAAGTTATTGAAGAAGGATTATAAACTATCAAGTAAGCAATTAATAAATAAGTTAATAAGTCTGTAATAAAATATCTTCTCAGTTTCTAGTACACTGACAGCAAAATCTGGTAGGTCATCTGTAATTATAAATGTTAATAAGTCATTAATGAAGGGTAATAAACCATCAAGTGAGCAGTTATAAATGTTAACAAGTATAAAGGGTTTGTCACATAATCTGAATCTACACTTGTAAATGATTATGGGGTATTAATAAATGGATTTTGAGGATGAACTGAAGACCTAAAAAGTGTCATGCTGAAGCAGAAACTTGTGCTTATTAATGCCTTACAACTGATCACTAAGAACACTAGTAAATGATTTATTCACCATGATTTGCAGCGTACACTTGACAAGAAGAACAATTTTACACCATGCAGGTTATCAGAAAGAGGTCCTAATAAATCTTGGTTAGTGACAATTGATTGCACACCACTTTTTGGAATAATGTGAGTCCACTATATATGATAAAATAACTCTCACTAAACATTCAACACTACAAAAACTTCTGAAGGACTCTATAAAGAAAGATGGATGATTTCAGAGACATAGTACGAGTTATTCTCTTATTAAGACACTGAAATGTTCGCCCACCACCAACTGTCTAATATACTCTGAGTGCTCATGACAGAATTAAAGACGGAAGGCATTTGACATTTATCTCATTTTACTAATATCTTCTCCTCTGAAATTCTGGATATTTTTAACTCTACATTCCTCTAAAAGTGATATATTATAAATTTAGGAATCATACTTCTCTCTGGTAGAACTGCTCACAACTCCTGTCTGTACCATACTTGCCAACCCTGCAGATTTCTCCCATATTTCTCCCAATTTTTGACAAATTTTCACACTTATTTTACCTTCATTATCACAACCTGTCTCTGACTGTACAGCATGTATAAGCCTTATATAACTACAGCTACACCAAACCAAACTTCCGGGGAAGAATCAATAGGTAACGTTTTAGAGGAAAGGGGCATGCATTTTGTAAAGTCTGCTGCATCAATTTTCTTTTAGGGGCAGGACAAAAAAAAATAAATTAAAGAAAAAAGAAGAATATTAGTTCACGCTACAGGGAAAATTTATTCTAGTTTCTTTCCTGAGAATTAAAAGTAAATTTAAAAGTAACATAAAACATAAAATTATCAACTGCAAAAGATGCATATATAAAGAATCCAATACATCCTATGCACCCTTTGTATTGCCTGTAGGCACCTACATCATGTCAGACTTACACTTTGTTTCATGGCACTTACTCATGTTGTTCTCTCCTGACTAGATCCTTTCTTGTGTTGTATCAGCTCTCAAATGCAAGTCATTCTGGATAAAGTTGTCTGCTAAATGCAGTGGTGGAAGTAGCTTATTACAAATACCCAAATTACTGTAATTAAGTTCACTTTTATGAGTAGATTTTCAAGTCTATATTTTTACTTGTACTTAAGTATGCAGTACAAGATGTAATCTACTTAGTTACTATTACATCTTATCTAGTATTCAGACCTTTCATTTGCATTTTAGTAACCAATAAGGTGATCTGATTGGAAATGGGCCAATGAAAACCAGTACATAGGAGCAAAAACACACAACAAAATGCTGCAGCAGCACACATTTGGAGGACGGATGTTAATGATCATTAATCATTTGACATTGTTTTGTTTGGTGGAGCCATTTCTTGAATATGGAAACTTAAACTTCTAAACTAATCTGAACTAAACTAAACAAAAAAGAAAAAGAAAAATGAGGAAATAAACATGTTTGGTATCTTATGAATTATTAATGATTGATCAATTGATGGTGTTTTCAACTACTGCTTCAGGAAAATGCACAAAATTTGCAACCCTAATTTGGAGAGGTGACCGTGACATCAACGGTTAAAAGTAACTAATACTCTGTGTAGTTTTTGCGAGGAATATTTTATACTTTTACTTAAGTATATCTTTAACACAAGAACTTTTATATTCAATTGAGTAGTATTTTAGCAATTTAACAGTACTTACTGAAAGTGCAGATTTTCAGTACTCTTTCCACCACAGAAATTGTAAATAAAAGCATGCAATGTGTCTATTATGTTATTATTTTCATTCTTAAAAAAGCCACCAGAATGCTGGAAACAAAGTGTCTGGAACTCAGAATTTTTGGTATTAGAAACCCCCCCCCCCATTTTTGAGGTCTCAAGGTGGGCAAGTATGGTCCTGAAGCTGAAACCTGTGATCGCTTTGTTTAAAAGGGCCCCAGTTCAAAAAGGTTCAGCAAAAAGGCACACATGGAACAGCACCCTACTCATTTGGATAAAAGAAATTCAACCTAAACAACTGGAGCTTTAATCATTAAGCAGTTTTGTGACCAGCGTTTTGCTAATTAGCAGGAGACATCATAGCAATACTTGTTCTCATTTCAAAGACAGTAGTTCCCTTCCTACTTCATTATAATCTTCGCTCCAACACAAACTGCAGGAGTGAAAACAGAGAGGTGGAGCAGGCAGAGCGGAGGTCTTAATGTTAGCACGGACAGCCCAGACTGAATCACGCCGAATCCCCCGCCACGCCGGGCCGAGAGGAGCTTACAGTAAGTCCGACACAGTCCCGGAGAACAGTCCTATTTGCTGCGGAGTGCTGCAGGCGCTGGGCTGAACTGAGCATGCTCTGAATGAACTCCCCATGACCTTGAGGTTCACATCAATTTTGCATGAGGTCTCCTCATCAAATAGACTGGGGATTGTACTGCAGCACTGGCTCACCTGGCTTTCCTTGAGGCCAGACACCCACAGAGACGGCAGTGACCACACAGATCACACATGCGCGCACACACACACACACACACACACACACACACACACACACACACGCAGAGCTTAGAGCTGATAATGGAAATTCAACTGCTGACCAGGGTACTCTCTACAATTATGTTTAGTAGGTTACTGCTGCTGCTTTTTATTAAATTGATGTTCATTTGGCCTTCAAGCCAAATGTAACGCGATAAATATTCCTAAAACCACCTTGTATTAGTGTGACTGCTTGTGTGTGTGTGTGTGTGTGTGTGTGTGTGTACTGTATCAGCGTGAAAAATCCTATGGAATTAGTGAAATATTAACAGATAAAAGTACATGTGCATATACATATCTACATGCACACAGTCATAACCCCCTATAAGCAGGCATAATACCATTTACAATTACAGTTTATAGCCTGGATATATGACACTTTTATCCAAATTTAAGAAGTGAAAAAGGAAATAAATGACGGTTATAAGCACCAACAGATTAAATAATTTTAAGGGATAGTTTGAGCTGTTCTTTGTGATATGTAGTCACTGCTGTGGCCGGGGGCAGCAAGAAAAGGTATTTTAACCACTTACAAAAGTTCTACCTAAAAATAAACTGCTAGTTTGGATTCACAAACATCACACAACAATAATTTTTTTTTTAAGGAAAAAAGTATCCAAATACTCTGATTTCAGCCTCTCAGATTTGAATATTTGCTGGTTTCTTTACTCCTCTATGACAGTAAACTGAATATCTTTGGGTTGTGGACAAAACAAGACATTTGAGGACGTCACATTGGGCATCACAGTGATCAACATTTTTCACAACTTTCTGACATTTTATGGACCAAACAATTAATCGATTAATTGACATATTAATTAAAAATCAAAATAATGGTTTGTTGTAGCCTTAAAATAATTAGAACTATCCCTTAACAGTCCACATATCTGCCTTCTAGAAATTCAAAAATACAGCCTTTATTTAAGCCCACAGACTTGCATTCCTCCAGCTGATCCCATTTGCTTTGAAATGATCTCAAAAGCCCTCCGGTCATAGGATTTTCTCACTCTATAAAACGACAAGTGACCCTCCAAAAGACAAAAATCGATTAAACAATCTCTAGATTCAGCCCTGTTATCTGGCTCTACGCCACAGCTGAATTCATAACAACAACAACAACAACAACAAAAAAAAAAATCTTCTAATCACGCCCTCGCAGTTCTATTTATGTCCCTGTTACCCTGTGCCGACCCGTAAACAAAGGTAGAGTCATACATCTGCCTGAAGTCACATTACATGATAGCAGACACCAGCCAGAGTACTTTTTTATTCCCCCTTTCCAATCACTGCTGTGCCCTTGATCCTGTGTTACAGCAGATTCATAGTAAACACAGTGACAGGTGTATTCATAAAGCACAGCTCGGAGCCCTGGAGTGTGCTCTGGCGCTACACTGGACTATTTGTCAACTGGAGAACTGTCAGGGCTCCCGTTCGTATATTCACGGTGTCACCGAGTGGGCGAGGTGGAGCGGAGCGAGGTGTTGGAAACAAAATCAGACAGGGTGAAGCTAACTGGCAGAGGTTATGAGCATAAACACAAATGACAACCTGATATTTTCATTTTATCATATCTGCTATCTGTGCTCCGGTGTTTAAATTAACCAGACAGCATTTTAAAACTTGTCAAACAGCCTATTAAAAGGCTTATCTACCTCCGTGTCACATTGGATATCACCAATCTGTCATTTTTACTATATTACGAGCAATTATGTAAGGAAGTTTTCAGTTATTTATTTATGTTTTCAGCAAGTGGTTTCCTGCTTTTCCTCAAATCTAAAAGAACTGCAACGCATTTTTGTGTGCTGGCTCTTTTCCTGTCAAGGATTTTTCTGCTGAGCATCATTTCAAACTGAGTCCAACTCTGATAAAGTAATTATTAACCCCAATTGAAGCATAAGGCAGGTCATACTGTTTTTTTATTTTTACTGTTAAAGGCATAATAAGCAACATTTTCCTAAGAAAAAACCACAATGTATAGACTCATAATCCTTGTCAAACATCTCTTATGACCCACTAGAAGTGCCTGTATTTTCTCATTATTTTGCTGTGTTTGGGATGCTTTACCAACCCAAAACTGCTATATTTGACATCCTGGGAATGTGACTCATTTTCAACTATCTTTCTGGTGTGTTAACAGCTTGAACAAATCCCACTGACTCTACCTTCAATAAATTAAGAGTCCTTAAAAGTCCAAAATCAACAATTAATTAATCCTACTAACAAGTATGTTTTGTGTATTTAAATTCCTCTGTGCTAGAGTTACATAACCTAGCATTACCCTCATTACTTTGAACATGAGCAGTGTAGTTTAGTTTGACTCAGTCTCACATACACCATCCTCCTGCTGCTGCAAATACACATTAAAAGCATCAAATGTGTAGTAATCTGCTGCTTAAAATTGTTACCAACTATTGACTCTCGTGTTTGGGAACTGGGCATCCCTGGACTACTGAGGTACAGCCTTTATTGTAAATGAAAACTTATATCTATACATTTTGTTTTTGGAATTAATCTCCAGAATGGGTAGCATAGTGTAATATCCGACACGTTCTCACTCCCATCACATCAAGTACAGCAGCTTGGTCAGTGGCGCCATGCCAGGGCTTTTGAAAAAAATATCTAATTATGGTTCTTTTGACTAATATGATTTGTGATATTTGAGGGAATTTTTCTCATTTTCAGTGAAAAACAAGACAATTAATAATGATTAGAGTGTGATCTTTGCAGGGATCTATGCCAGACAAAGATGTTGTCTTAAAGTTGCAGAGTTCTAGAGATATCAGCTGGAGGGGTTTCTCCCTTCTCTCCATTATTGTGGAACTGGATGGCACTAGTTCTGCGGTGCACAAAGTTCCAAAGAAAAACATTTGCAGAACTCAACAGCAATGTCTCTTTCCAGAAATAATGACCCGGTTACTCAAAGTAATCCACAGACCTTGATGTGAGCGGTTTCATGTAGAAACTATTTTCTTTCTACAGTAGAATCTTCCGGGACTATTTTAAAATCTCCCAGAACTTAAAAATGGTATTTTGACATACACTTCTCCTTTAACAAATATTCCACCTCCTGCATTTTATTTTTCAGCCCTACCCCACACTTCATATGACACTCTACGTACCCATCTAGCATTGCTTTTGCATGTGCAGGGGCTCTCCACGGTGAGCAATAATAAATGTGCAACGCTCTGGTACTTTCAAAATAAAAGCACAAAAAGTACTTGGTTAGGTTTAGGAAAAGATCACGGTTTGAGTTAAAAATAAGTATGTTAGTTACATGAGTTAATGTACGTGCACAAACCCCGGCCTCCTCTGTGAAAATCCTCAAACTTCCTCCATTTGCTGTTTTTCTCGCTTTTTAAACTACATCACCCCACTCCAACAGTTCATTAAAGGTGCAGTGTGTAAAAATTAGAGGGATTTATTGAATATGAAATATGAAATTGAATATTTATAGATTGTTTTTTAGTGTAAAATGACCAGCAAAAGAGAGGCGAGGTGTTTGCAGTCTGTAAGGTGACTGCAAGATGCCACTAAAACATACACACTAGTACCTTAAAACATAACGTTTAGAGGGGTACCTTTAATGTTGTATTTTAAAGCATTTGATACACTGGGAGTAAGAACAGGCTGAAATATTTGATGACGCTCAGCATTTCTTCTTTATTTAAAAAGACAGATAGTTTGTTAATACACCTATAAGATAAAATACATTGGGCAGTTTTATATTTATAACACTAATTGATACCTTCATTGTAGCTGGTATTACTACATACTTTGCTGTAGTTCATCACACCTATGTTGGAAATCTATTAGGCCACTGGATTCAGGTAATATGAGAATAATAGTTTAATTGTATCTACATTTTACATAAATTTTCTCACTGTTGGATACATAGGAAAGCTGAAATACCCAACTGGAAGAGAGCTGACAGACTCAGTGCTACAGTGGCTCCCTGACAAGGGTTAAAATCATCTTCTCTGACAAATTCAATATTGTGTGACCCAATTTTTTCTATGGATATTAAACCAAATGGATGAATTTTTCTTAATAGCTGCAGTAACTGAGGAAATTAAGTGTGGAGCTCTGAATGTAATACCCTCTCGCTTGGCATATCTAATTATACAAATACTGTTCATTTGCAGGGTCTAGGCCCATGCATAGTTTGCAGACTCTGGTGAAAGTCACAGCATGACCACATCCTAAAGGCATTTTTCAGTCTGCTCAGGACATTTTGAGGTTTTAATTTCAGTGTTAGTGAAATAAATTGCCAAGAAATTATGCTTTCTATTTTATCATCAGGACAAAACAGTCCTCTCCTTGCCCGAAGGGAAATAAGTCAAGGACGATCAGTGTCAGCAAAACTGATGCAACCCAAATAAACCTATAAAAAAATCCTCAAAGTAAAATTAAGGGTGGAAATAGTGTGTCTTTAAAAGCATTACCAGACATGTCAATCCACAGCCGTGAGAGTTCGCTCACTCAAACATCAATTCTTCCTTTTTCAACCTGGGTTCACATTTTTTATTCATAATTGAGGGCACTGACTCCAAACAGTGGAACTACTGACCTAGATGAATATCGGCAGAGTGAGATGTGTGCGTTGTTTTGTATTACAAACAGAAGCTTTGAAATGGTGGAAAATCAGTGAACTCCAGGTACTACAGCTCTGAGAAATATACAGAATAAGAGATGAGCTACACGAGGCTCACTGAGGACACAAGATTAAGCTAAACAACAACTTTATATAAAATCTGAGCAATAGAAAGTCTCATAAAAATCATCCTTTTTACCAAATCTCCTTCATGGGTGGTCTATATTTTGTAGTGTGTTTTAACTGAAAAACACAACATATGACAGTTGTTCAATAAACAACCATTATATATCATTTTAAATTTAAAATCAAAGAACTAGCTGTGTCGGTTTTTGGCCACAAGCTAAAGATCACACGTTTGACACATTATTGTATTGTAAGTTGATATGGCTAATGTGTTAGCATATTAGCTGCTAATGTGTTAGCAGCTGATGTGTTTGAAAGCTATTGCTTATTTACACATCCAGCAGACACTGGGCAACATTAGCATTCATTTAGAGTTTTGCTCCTGTGGCCTGACAGATTAGCTTATAGCTTTGTTTTGGTCTCCACCTACTCCAGATGGATATACTTTAGCTGCTAAATGCTCCTCTAATCAAGTATATTTTCCAATAAGGATAAAGGAAACAAACAAAAAAAAACCTCAGCAAGACCAACAGAGGAAAGGTCTTTTCTTTCAGGACAGAAGTGGGATCATTATGTCCACTAGCTAGTTGCTAATGTTGTTTGTCTGTCCTGGGCAAGTTGCCAGCTGCCTCCTGCTGCTGAACCCAGGGCTAATGAAAGCAGTGGGACTAAACCAAAACACTAACAGTTGCTGGACTTAAAAACCCAAACAGTGAGGTGGAGGACACTAAGGTCTTGTTCAGACTGCCAGCCCAAATCGTCTTTTTGGCATGTCCAGATAGTATTTTAGAGATTCTGAACAGCAAAAAAAAACCAAAAAAAAAAAAAAAAACACATGAAATGTAATTTTTGCAAATGGGACCCATTTGGAGGTATGTAGTTTGAAATGCAATTCCAATCGTATTTCTACAGATGAGACCGGACACTTTGGCAACTAAAATTGGATTTCAAAGTGTCAAATCCAGAGTGACCGAAATGCATCAGAGTGGCCAAGCAGAATCCACGCTGCTACTAGCAAATATAGGGCTGGATATAATTTAAAACATGGGTGTTACAGTATGGTACATTTGTGTTTCTTTAAATTTCAAACTGAATGCTTCTAATTCACTGGTATGGCAACTGCATGGCAGCTATTACTGTACTCTTGACTGTGTTACTACGACATATTTCACATAATACAGAAATATTTTAAGAACATTTTATTCGCAAAACTAAAACAATAGAAAATAATTCATGACCTTTTCTCAAGTATATAAGGTATTAACACCACTGATATCGACTTTCGTCTGACATGATTTGCAGATTTTTGCTGCTTGTTAAGCCAACTTTTTAAACTTAAACCATGTCCATATATTGGCAGTTTCACAGGCCTTTTTTCCAACTCATACTCCTGTTTCTAGTGTGCACTGTGTCATCAAATTTGGCAGAGCTTTGACCTTATTGGTTCTTTTATCTGTGCTTTAAATGTTTTGTTGTTGACAGATACTGAAATACGTACATGTCTATTTTTAACCCAAACCATGATCTTTTCCTATTCCCAAATAAGTAGTTTTGTTGCCTATTTTTTTAAAGCGTGGAAAGGGGGGACTATTTGCATATTCATGATTAACTGCATACTAAATGAAGGCGAGGTATAAAGCTTTATGATTTTAACAAGGAATTGAACTTATTTTGTAAAAGAGCATATCAGACACAATTTATTACATCTTGCAGAGCATTAATAATTTAAAACATGACTGGAGGTGGACTTTAAGCAGCAGATTACTACACATTTGATGCTCTACTGAGTATTTACAGCAGCAGCAGGGATATGTGGAGTTGAGTCAAAATAAATGTCGGTGCTCATGTTCAAAGTAAAGAAGGTAATGGTAGATGGTGCAGCGTTAGCCCAGAGCAATTTAGCTCAGGATCTGGCTACTGTTAGTAGCTACTGTAGTAGTAGGAAGGTAGTAATTCATTGTTGGTTTTAGACTTTAACTTAAAGTCCACCTCCAGTCATGTTTTCAACAATATAAATGCTCTTCAAGAAGTAATCAATTGCATCTGGTGTCTTCTTTTTTGCAAAATAAGTTCATATACCTTGTTAAAATTGCTTAAATATAGCTCTACACCTTGCCTTCATTTAGCATTCAAGGAATCATGAATATGCAAATAGCCCCACCCACTCCACACACACTCCAACCCCCACTCATACCCATAAGTAGTAATATACCCATAAGTAGTAAGTAATAAACAATTTAACTATGTAGCCTGCTTATCCATGGTAGAAGCACAAATAGCAAGGAAAGAGAATTTAATCAACAAAATCAGAGCAAGTAAACATAATCAGACGGGCAAAACACTCCGCTGCTGAAACCCTGCTGATGTAAATTGAAGTCGCGTGCATGACGGAGCATTGCCGTGACGCAGCACAGGCGCGCCTGGTGTAAATTACGGGTTATGATATGTAGAGCCCCACCCCCCGAATTAACAGGATTGGTTCCTTGGGTTTATGACATCATATACCCAAACTGACTGAATCCTTTTTTTTAGACTGCTCCTATTCACTGCAGTTTCAAAGCAAAAAATGCTCAGACATGGTGTTCACTGTTTATTTCGCTCTTGATTTTCTTGTCACACATGAAAAACACCACGTGGACGTGTTAACAAGGTTAAAAAGGTGGTTTTAACTGGAAAGGGTTTTTAAGTAACAGTAAAAATAGTAGCCAACCTTATGCTTTCATTGGAGTAAATAATTACAAGTAACTGTGTCAGAGTTAAACTCAGTTTGCACTGATGCTCAGCAGTCACAAAGATTTTTCTGCAGTCTGAACAAAGCCTAAAACATTCCACCAAGCTAAAGGAAATTGCGGAGTTGGTCGAAAATCTCTGTGGGTTTGTCATGACAAGTGAGCCCTTTGACATTACACATAGCCACTTGATCCATTGTTCATAGAAAATATTCATTAGTGCAGCTTTAAATGTGTGGCTAACGTGTTACACTGTAAGAGTGATCATCTGTGCATACTGCTCTTGTACTGTAATATTAGGTGCTTGCTCAGCTGGAGAGAAAGTCGCAGATCATCCTGACTGAAACAGCCATTTTCCACCACTGCTTTAACACCACAAAGCCCCCGAAAGAGAAAACCTCTTCAACACCACCACCGAACGTCACAGTGTTTTAAGTTGGCGGGCGAAAATAATGCAAGTGATGGTTTCGGCTTCATCCTGGGATGGCTCAGGTTGCACAACAAGTATAATGATACCCCCCGCTGCTGCGCCTGGACCATGTTTTCAGCGCAGACACATTATAGGAAATGTAAGCATTTAACGGAATGTCACTCACAAGGTTATTGCCTCCTTTCCCTGCTTGCTGCGCATCTACATGGTGCTGACCAAGCTCCGAAACACAATCTACCACAAAAAACATCACCAGCTGCCATTTTCAGGCAGGCTCTCTGTGCCGCCGGGGAATAGCCGGGGAGATATCAAAGGATCTGTGGTGCAAATGAGTCACTGAAATCTCCTTTTCTCCCCTTAATGATTTCTTAAGCCGTGCACCATCTTATAAATCATCAGCTTTAGCCAGAACAGTGGCTTAAATCTTATCATTAATAAAGTTAACTTCAGTCACATCGGAGGCGCTGGCATGCTCATCAACCACATCAACCTCACTGTAACTCTACATCATAGCTCGGGCTGAACATAGATAAGCTTTCCTCATTTAGAAAAGGATGCTCAATTAAGCAGTCGCTCTTTGAAGCCCGTCTTTTAGCTGATGGCACGTAATCTCTCTCGAGCATTTATGTCCAGAAAACGTTGTTCTTTAACAAATCAATAGCAATCAACGCTATTGGAATCCTCTTTGATTTACGTGGAAGCAGCAATGAAGATTCACAAGCAATTAAGCGGCGATGGATTTCCGCCACGTGATGTGGATGTAGAGTCGAAGCGGGTAGACGGTTGAGCCCGGGCTCGCGGGGAATCTAACTTTGATGTGGTAATTTACCTGTACTGCAGAGGAGGGCTGCCTTCTGCCTCGCACGTGATGGTAGCCTGCTGGTCTGGGGAGTTGATCGGTAAAATGAGGTCACTTGGCTCCATCCTCCATCTTGGCCCTTGAAATATGACATCCTCTGTACAGGCTGGGGAAAGGGGAGAAAGTCTATAGTAGTACAAGCTGAGGAAATTGTCTCTTTGACCTTAAGAGAAAATACTGAGAGAATGCAGCCAAAGCACAGACAGTGTAGGGAAAAATAGTTCATCTTGCTGAAACACAACAACCCTCTGACACTCAGTGTGTACTACTTTTTCAATATACTGTATATATTGTCTCCTATCCTCTGAGCGATGTTGCTCTTTCCAAAGAAAAGCAAAGAGATGCATCAGGACTTCTTGCTTGTCTTGCATTAAGTGTAAATCCCTCTTCACCTTGTTAAGCATTAAAGGGATAGTTTGGATTATCTGAAGTGGGGCTGAATGATGTCCTTATCAATAGTCAGTGTATTACCTACTACATCAGCACAGAGACGTCTTTATTTGTATCTGCATCTTTTCAACCAGCAAGACTCTCTGTATCTACATTCGGATAAAACACTGGAAGCAGACATGATTCACACCAGAAATGAAATTAAGCTGGGAAAATGTTTTATTTTCTAAGCTAATATTCATTGGCAATGCAGTTTCTGTGCCTTCAAAGCATCAAAATGATTTATATTGGCATATAATTAGTTATAAAATATACTTCCCTATCTTCTTACTGGACTTTTTCATCTATCTCGCTATATATATTTTTACTTTTAACTAAACTTTTTTTTAAGTTTTAAGAGCTGTCTGAAGCCCGCCACCCCCGCCCCCCATTTCACTGGGAGATGAACGATTGAAAAATCAGAAACTGAAAAAGAAAATGCTGAAATGTTGTAAAAATGTTTTATAAATCAAAAGATTCTGTTTTGCATTGGGAATAGAAACTCTATAGCACAGACATACAAGTGTATAAAAACATCCTCCAGTTGAAGGGAATAATCTTAGTGCATTAAATCACTGATTTATTAAGAGATTTTTTCAACTATGCTGAGGTAATCATGGAAGGTGCTTTTTCTGAATAATAATAAGCAACTTCAGATCGAAGAAATATCTATTTCAGTTGCATTATTTGTGCATTCTTGAATAATGTATTCAGATTCGGGTGCATCCCTGTCACTTACAGTACATGGCGGTCAGCACACCTCCAGTTTGGAGAAGCAGGGAGGAGCACCAGCACAGAAGTTAAGCAATTCGCTGCTGTATCTCCCTCTGGCTCAACCAGACTCCTTTTCCTTTTAAAACACAGACCCAGTATCAGCCTGTCACAGCTATATCAGTATCAGCATGTAAGCAGTTTGATACGCACCTGTATGAAAACGTTTTTTAACCAGAACACAAAGCAGATTGTTTCTATTCGTTGGCTTTTTATGCACTTGTGTATATTTGATGCTTTTTCTGAATTCAGAATTAATATATACATTTATGTTGCTCTATTTCAATTTTTCTATCGATAGTTATTTATGCTTATTAAAAATACAGTTGAAAATTTACCATTTCAGGGCCTTGACATCATACTGGACATTAAAATATATTGTTAAACTCTAAATATCCTGCCTCCAGTACATATCTTTGTCACAAGTGTTAACATCTTTTGAGCCATCACTGCAAAAAAAGTGTGTTCATGTATACATCCTATATTCTGTATATTACATTCTGTATATAAAACATCAGCCAATGTATTGATATTCATGTTTTTTTTTAACTTTCTAATACCAGCATCTGCCTCAAAAGTGGCTGTGATAGACCAGAGTTAGAGAGAGAGCTTCTGTAACAGCAGTTTAACAACAAGGTAAAGCAGAGAAAATATTCTAGATACAGCATAGCATACATTTACATGTTTTGCTGCTGGAACTTTTCTCCGCTTGTCCAAACTGAGTGTGTGTCGACCGACATCTACTTCAGTTAATACACTGACTTATCGATAAATACCTCATATAATCTGAACTATCCCTTTACCTGCTACTGCTGACGTGCTTGGTATCTGTTTCACCGTTTACTACTGCATTTTTCAGACGAACCTGACACTTGGAATAGTGAAAGGAAAACACTGACCATGGCGCTTATATTTACTCCAATTTTTTTGCTTGCAGGGCCTGTTTTCCAACGGCCTCTCTTTGTCACTTTATCATCATGATAAATCATATTGCTGCGACTGTCCGAGACATTAATTCTCTCCCTGCTTCAAAACTCCCATGTAAAAATGCGAGTAAATAAAAATACCACAAATGTGTCATCTAATGCTTTGATTACTGTGTAAATACTTAGCTGACTAAGGGATTTGAGGAAGTTTAATACAGTTGCAGAGAGCTCAAATATACTGAGTGATATTTAATGTTAATTACTTTCCTGGAACAATATCATAATGATAGATAAAAAAACAAAGTTTAGGATTTAAGTTTAAGTCCACAATAGCTGACTTACAGATGTAGAAAGCCGATTTTTACATAAATTTCCTCAGTAATTAATAATGTCCTGCAAGTGACAGGCTTGATAAATAAAGCAGAGTGATCTATTTTCAGAACATCTATGTCATACTACACATGCACCGGTTAATTGAGGCCATAAGGATGCACTCGTCTGCCAGCAGCTTAAAAGGAAAGGATGTGGAACACAATCTGGTACTAAATGAAAGCGGAGTCAACAGACGGCCAGAGTAGGCCTAATTAATATCCTACTGCTAACAGATTGCAGCATGTGGCTAGCAGTTCTACACGTGGTTTTAACCGGGAATAATATGTCAAGCAGTCAACAAATAATTCAGTGTGATGGATTGAGAAAAGCTATGGTAACACTGTAAAAAAAATATCATAGAGGGATTTAATGGAATCAACTAATCTTTTCTCATTAGGATAACATAAATATTAAAGATTTATTTGTTCAGGTTGATTCAACTTAAAATTTCTATCTATTTTGACTTAAAATGGTGAGTTGAATCAATTTACTGCACAGAGTTTAATCAACTTTTTAAATTAAGTTTGTAATACATCATGATCAGAATGTAAGCAGATTCCCAGCATGCATTGTTTGAGAGTTACTCTCTCCTGGCCCTGCGTCTCTGAGACACTTTAAGATAAGAAATTAAGTTGTTGGTAGTTAAGTTGGTTCAACTTAACATCTTAAGTTTACTGAACATGTTTTCTCAAAATTTATTTGCTTTGAAGCACTACAAAATTACTTCAACTTGTCTTTTGAAATTCAATCAACTTAAAGTTTTAAGGACACTGACTTTTTTTAAAGTAAGTTCTGGCACTACAGCTACGACAATAAAACAAAAATGAAAGATGTAGTTTGATGACATTTGAGGAGGCGTGGGATTATGACTTGTCGTTTTCATGGTTTGACAACCTCCATTGCTGATTAAAATCTATTTAATTTTTAGTCACATTTGGTAACTTTGCTTGTCGCTCTCTGATGTATCAGCTGTATCCTGCATTTTCTTGGAGGTTATAGCAGCTAGCAGCTAGTGGGGAAAGCACTGTCACCTTGAATGAATTACAGGTTTTTCTGGGTTTAAACAACAACAAAATATCTAACATAAGTCTAGTGTTTCTGGATATTGTAATGCAGAAATGTTACATATTATAGCTTTATATATGGACTTTATTCATTCACCTCACAGTTTGGTTAACAGCCTCTCCCTCCTCTGAATTTGAACAAAATGCCATACAGGCTGACCTCTAAGCTGTCAGTGTATGTCTGTGAAGTCCCAGACGATAAAGCCAGACAACACGTCACTTCAGATGTCATAATGATTGTTATCAGCCGCAGTGATTTTCGAGGGTTTCCAAGTGTTTGATCACAACACTGAATAAGAACTAGCACCTTATAGGCAGCGACTGAGGCCCCTGTTAAAAACACTTGTCCGCTAGGAAGGTGAGACTGCTTGGATCTTGCTCCCTTGAGTACTGGGTGTGAATTACCCATGAGCCAATTTGAATAACATTCATTGGGATTTACAATGTCATTTGAACAAGGGTTGACATTCTGGTAGAGTGTCTCTGTGTGCTTCTCCTGCTTCAAATCCCAGGCGGCCCTGCAAGGGCAGAATGAGGCACGGTGGCAAGTAGATTGTGCTAAAATGCGGGGCTGGATTCATTGCATGGATCCTGATAATGATCTGGACAGACCATAAACAGGAATGGGATCGGACTCCCGGTCGTCCCTGACAGTGTGCTGTAAATGTGCAGCAGGACACCGCTCCAGGGAACGGTGAAGGACACTACGCTGGAAGGCTGGAGATGCAACGACTGCAACTTAATCAGTGTAACCTTTTTGGTCGAGAAGACGAGATTTTCTGACATGATTTATTTTCAACCCTAATGGATGAAATTATACTTCATGGGACACTCATTCCTTAAAATTGAGACAAAACCATATTTTAAGGGGGTTTTGATTTCAAATCCTCATTATGCTGAGAAAATATATATTTTAAAAGGTCAAACTGTTGGCTATGAAACCTTGTAAAAGACCAACCTCCTAGTGCTTTAATCTTTTATTAAATAGCTTTTTTTTGCTGCGGAGGACTTGAATTTTATCAACTCTATCAGGCAATCACTTATAACACAAAGAACACATACAATGTACCATGATTTTTTTTCGGTTGTTGATGTAAACACATTTTATAAATCCTTATGAACATACATTTAATGAATATAACAGAGAAACTTCTCTGTGACTTCTTTGTCACAGAGTTAACATCACATAAGGGAGTGTGTCCAGATTTTTTGACTAGGTGGCTCAAGTGGGGAACTAACTTCTTTTTATTTATTTAGGTTTTTCTTTTTTAATTAAATTGAAGGAAAAACACATTATGTAATTATTAAAAAGAAATGAAAGTTAATCACCTCTGGAGCTTGAATGTCAACTGTGTAAGATGGAAAATCTGTTGAGCTGACGTCATACGTAGTTGCTTCTATTTACTCTCACTGTTAATCAAAATACATATTTTTAGCCTAAATTCTTATGTAGTTTTGAAAATTGAAAGCTTATCAGTGCAGTATCCCCACCTTTTTTAAAACCAAGAATTGAGATAGGGGTCCTTAGGGTATAGGTAACAAAATGTTAGATTTTCTCATTTCACAATATAGTCGTAGTGAGCAGCCATTTCATTTTTTAAAGTTGCTCAGAGTTCTCTTAATGCTAATCAAAATGCACATTCTAAAACCATAATACTTATTCAGCTTTGCTTTAGAAGGACTACAGAGTTGACTTGGTTGAGACACATCTCATAGGAACATTATTTAATGAATTTATATATTTAAAAAAATAGAGTTCAACAGTGCTTGAGCAGTATTCCTGCCTTTTTTTGAATCAGGAAGTGAGACAGGGGAGCTAAGAGTATGGCTAAACCTTTTTATGCCTGATTAAATCACATTTTTGTACAAATCTGACAGAGTTGACGTCTTACAGAGTTGACAAAATGTTATATTTTTTCATTTCACTGCATAGTTGCAGTGAGTAGCCATTTTATTTTTCAAAGTTGCTAAGAGCTTTGATTTAGAAGGGCTACGAAGTTGACATGTTAGAGTTAAGACACCTCTGACAGCAATATTATTGTATTATTGTATTGTTACTTTTAGACTTTGAAAGCTGGTGAATTCTTGTCTGGAACAAGGGTGTTTTCTGGCACATTAAAAAAATAAAGCAAACTGAAATACTTCATAAATTACATATCTTTTCATAATATATGAATCCTTCAACTAATTTTCACAAAAAAAATGGAATTAAAGTATTAGTATTAATGATTTTTAAAGGTCTAGTAGGTTTTAATAGGACATGATTTGTCCTGATTCTCAAGAACAGGGAATACAGTTCATAACCTCGAACCTTCCAGACATGCATTTATTCTGTGAGGTTATAGAATAACACACAAAAAGAACAACAGCTCTATTCTCCTGTAATGAATATGCATTAGAGAACACAAATTTATTAGGCGAGATCTTGTCGTGACATAAACCATGACAACAAGTGCAGTGAGACTCAAATATAATATGTGTTAAAATATCTTACCTGCAAGGCATCCAGTGATTGATAGCAGAACAATTTGTTTCCATGGTAACATCATCTTTAGTTGCCGAGGGCTAATAAGACTCTCATCCAATTGCTTGTGAATGGAACGCTCTCCCTTGAATACAAGAATTTTAATCTGAAGGGAAAGTAATTATGGATGTGATTAAAATATGACATTTTGATCCAAATACGACAAGCATTCATCAGCAAAAAACATGATTATAGCACTGCTGGGTTACATAATTGGTTCTTATTATTTAGGAGTTACTGTAAGCGAAGAGAAAGTGAATCTTGAGGAACTGAGAGGCGATGTGGGGGAAAAAAAAAAATCCTGAGGATACAACCCGCCAGTGCGATTTTCAGGTGGCACAGAAGAAGAAACAGCTGCTAAATGAGTATGTTTTTTTTCCTATCGTGCCTGTTTCTCATCCCGTCTAACAAGCTCAATTCTGCTGCTTTAAAGAGAAGTGAGGAAGCAAATGATTGACCTCAAAAGATGCTTTTCTCTCCCTATTTGACTATTAATAGGAGCTGGCAGACTGTGTACCAGCACTCCACAAAATGCCACTTCATACTTTAACAAAGGGTTTGGTGGCCGACTGAATGTAAGCAAACTGACTGTTTTCATTTCTATATGCATGCATCATTCCCTTAGATCAACAAAAGAGCCATATACTAAAACTACAAAAATGGTGCATTTCATTTGTGTTGACTGACATAACCATATAGATGGTTAGCTTTTAACTTTTCTACCAGTTTATCCCTTTAAAGGGGCACTCCAGCAATTTTACCCATCAAGATCAGTTTACTAGTTGGAAGAAGCACTGCTCAGCCTGTGACAACAGATGTGTGTCTTCTGAGGCTCTGGAGGAGCTTTGTCAAGTCTGAGACAATGACTGTCATTAGCATTGCTGTCATCAGGAGAATACAGTGGTGGGATTTGTTAGTATCACGTAGTGCGAGGAGCTACATATTAAAATTCAGTCATTACAATGCAGTTACTAATCTACGTAATGCTGTTACTTTGACATTTTTGGGGAATGGGGGGGGGCTTGTTTGCTAGGCTGGATTTAACAGTTGGTGTGTTGTCTTAGGGCGGGGTGCTGGAGGCAGCTAGCTTCTGCCAAATAGGAGGAATATAACTTTACGAACACAACTTCAAAATGTCTGTTTATTTTTATTTTTGCTGTCATTGTCATTGTCATTTTCATTTTTATTCTCTTAACTAGATAGCAAGCCTCTTGTAAACTGTGAGGACGGGACTTAAAGTGCTATGTGCAGTGACCAGGGATAAGCTAGCCCACTTCAGTAACACATAGCATAAGGAGCTACATTTTAAAATTCAGTCATTATATCACAATTACTAATCTTAAAATTGTCAGAAATGTGGAGTCTTCTTAGCTAGCTAGCAATCCTCTTTTAAGCTTAAATTCAGGAATTCCTTATTAGGACCAGGCCTAAAGTGCTATGACCAGTGACTAGAGCTAAGCTAGCTGTTAGAAAATTAAGGCTGTCTCTTTTTATTCACAATTGAAACCACCGCTGACATGACAGAAAATCTGTAATATTCAGTTCCAATTCAAAACTGATGGTCTATAAGAACAAAATGCTGTACTCTAAAATGAGTACAACAATCACACCACAATTACTTAACTCTGTAATGCTGTAACTTTAATATTTGCAGTTGGGCTCCACTGCTGGTTACCAAGGAGGTGGACTGGAAAGTTAACATAATTTTTGAGACTGCCCTGAAATGGGTTCGCTTAAGTCAGGGGCTAGAGGCAGCTAGCCTCTGCAAAAAGAGGAGGAATTTGCCTTAAGGTACATAACTTCAAAATTCAGTTTTCTTTTTCATTTAATATTCATGTTGAGTCTTCCTACCTAGCTAGTAAGCCGCTACTAAGCCTGCAGTCAGTAATTCCCAGTGAGGACTGGACTTAAAGTGCTAATAACTGGACTTTAAGTGCTTATAACAGTGATCAGGGCTAAGCTAGATGTTGGTCAGCAAATTAGGGCCGTCTCTTTTTAATCAAAATTCAACATACCATTTGATGTTAGAGAAAATATGTAGCCTAATAATCAGTTAGGCTGCAGTGAAGCCATTTCTTGCTGTTCGACCAGGAGTTGGACTGGACAAATGATCATTTTCGAGACTGGTTTGGGTTGTGATAGCTTAGGGCAAAGGCTGTAGGCAGGATGACAGCTAACTTCTGCCAGAAGAGGTGGGATATGCCTTAAGGTTCAAAACTTCAGAATTGTCTTGTTACATTTTGATTCTTCTTAGCTAGTTAGAAATCCTCTAGTAAGCCTAAATTTAAGATTTACCTGCTTTTGTTCAGAATTGGATATTGTGTGAACCCTCCAACAGCTTGGACAGGTGAGGACAGGACTTAGAGTGCGACATTTGTGGCCTGGGCTAAGCTGGCTGTTGGTCAGTAATGGTCAGTAAACCTTAGAGCTATCACTTTAAAAAAAGAAACCTTCAAACGACCATTTGACGTGAAAGAAATGGTCCAATTCAAACCTGACAGGCAAAAAATACCTTACTCATACACCAGCATTCATAATATGTCTCTGCTCCAGGCCCAGTTGGGGTTTTAACTGGTTATGAAACAGTCTCAATTTAATAGCGATGCCTCTGTGTGACCTACATAAGTAAATGAGACCATTAGCAAGAAGATTGGCTATTTCTATATGGTTATTCTTATCGCCATGCCATCGGGTCCGATTGTCACATGATAGTCAGATGAAAATGATTTACAGTATGCAGAGTGGAAGAGCACATTTTTTCATTCTCTTATGAAAAGCTACAAGGAGTTTGTTGTTGCCAGTTAAAAAGAAGCAGGATATTTTTATTATTTTTTTTAAAAATATATATATTTTTTTCCTTATATTTTGCGGTTGTGGTGGTGCAAACTCAACCACTTATGTCCACTGGGGCAAAAATCAAAATCAACACCATCCGAGAAGTTAAAAACCAACACTGCAGATGTAAAACTTATGGATAAAAGTAAGGCACTTCATTCTATAAATGTCAACTGCCTCACATCAACGTTAGCTCGTCACTTATGTGCTTGTTCTTATTTTTTGAATGAGATTTTTGAAGAAGTGACCACCATAGTTAATTACTCCAAAACCATAGTTAATTACTCCAAACTATGCTAACTGCTGGTGCCAGCTGCTTGTTAAACCTACAGTGTCTCATTTTCTGTTTCTACATGCTGAATACAAAAAGTGTGTGGATGTGGTGGCTTTGAAATCGTTGAAAGGCACAGAGTTTCCAAAGCAGCTGGGCTTAGTAAAGGAAAGTAGTCAAACAAGAAAAGTAACTAATTCCTTTTGCTGTTGGGTAATTAGTAAAGTGATGTAATTGCTTTTTCAATTAGTAGTAAGTAACAAGTAATTGATGACACATTTAAAGTAACTTCACCAACACAGCTTGAAGCAAGCCTGTGTTACAAGCTGCAATAGAAAACAGGCTTTTTGTTGCATTCAGCCCAGTATCACAGCAGTTTTTGAAATAATTGTGAAATATAATGTATGCACATGGACAAGAATTTTTCATGACAGTCTGCATGGCTGTCAAAGTAATAAGGAAGCACATACTATAAAGAATGATAAAGTTACACAGAAGGCCAGGCTGAGACCAACAGTCAGTGTTGGTTGTTTAAAAAAAAAAAAACATACTTATTTTAACCCAAACCACAGTCTTTTCCAAAACCTAACCAAGTCTTTCTGGAGCTTTATTTTGAAAGTATAACCAGACACTGCATATTTATTATTACTAACTTGAGAGAGAACGCTGGTGGATGATACATTTGTTTAAAAACGAAAGTTGTGCTGACTATCACAAAAAATATGAAATAGATTAAATATTTCCTAAACTACTATAAGACTGTAATGTTGCATTTTGGGAAATGGTTTAGGTGGTTTTGGAGCTTTACCAATACGACAGACTAAAAGTCAGGCCTCTGATAGACCAGTATTGACCCTTCTTTTTCTTCTGTCTCTTGTGAGTTCCCCTAACGTTGGAGAGACATGACACTGAATTGCTGGAGTGCCCCTTTAAGGCTGGCAATATTTCAAAGACCTGAGTAGAACTGCTTTAAAGTATTAGACTTCAATACATCAATTTAATGGTGTGCCTTGATGTAACAGGTAGCAAAAAATAGATGATCCAATCTTTGCATCACAATATCACAATATATATATATATATCAGTTACATTGTGGGAGAAGATTTTATCACTCCAGGTATCACCCATCCCCATCACCTTTTAGTGTCACATGAACCTACAGTCGAAGGCTGATCGTCCACAAATTGCTTCATCAGATATCCAATCTAAGCAGTGATCAATGACCTAAATGGCCATTGAACTTTTCTTGTGTGGAGGTGGAATGCAGAGTCCTAAGACTGTAATGGTGGTATCAGTGGCACAGGAGGGGCTTTGCTCAAGCTCTGACCTACATCACAGTAAGTGGAAACTGATACGTCTCTCAGGATTAAGAATTCAACCCAACCCCTCATCCTTCCAACACAACCCTGTTCCGCGGATTAACCCAGGGCTATCTTTGGGTGTCTTGAAACAGACCTAAATACTAACCAGTCACTTGTTTCACCAACTTGTAACTGTAGGATTGTGGCTGTGGTTTGATGTGAAAATCAGGGCTGCATAATCCCATGGAAGAGTATGAAGTGGCATCGTGGCACTGAGCAGACACAAAGAAAAATCTACAGGGGAGGGAAATCATCCCATTCGACTGATCATAACTTAATGGCCAGTGTTGGCTTAGCTCGACTGTCCTGGTGCCAGTAATTGTTCCTCATCTGGTGTAATTGCAGGCACAGTGAGATTCAGAGAGGATTTCCTGGTGTCTTTCAAAATTTAGGGGGCGTTTTGCCACTCTAAAAACCCATCACATTGGATTACACGCTTTGAGATTCTACTGGAGCAAAAAAAAAAAAATGTGTGCTGCATTTTTCAGTTTGAGTGCAGTATTAACTGCCATCCACTTTCTGGAGGATCCAACCTCGTCATCCCAACCCATCAGTCCAAAAAGCTTCGAGATCCTGAGAGGAAAATCTCCTGGAAAAGACTTTCTTTGCAAGTTGGGTGTTACACAGTTCATGGCACAGTGTCTCTGCTGATATGATGGATGTTAGTCCCTGAGCACAGCTTCATTCTGTGGCCTGTAAAACACGCACTGACGTTTTCCTTTTTGGAGTGCTTTCTACTTTGATTTGTTTCAGAATAAATGGTTTGGTAACACTTTATATTAAGGTCCTTGTAATAAGCATTAGTTAATAGGTAATAAGGCCCCTATAAGGCACTTATTAAGATTAGTTTGTGTTAATAAGACTAAATGTTAATAATAGCATAATAAGCATGTTCATTGTTAGATTATAATACATTTAGGTGGTCTAGGGGCTTGGTTGGTAGAGTACTGTGAGTCCTCTGCAGCAGCAATGGGTTCAACTCTCAACCTTCTATAACATTGTTAAACCTTTACTAAGCTTTTGTTATTGCTTTATTAAGATTTTTACATGCTTCATTACACATTTATTAGCAGTTACCAATGAACTTAACAGTTAACCAGGCTTTTTGGGGTTGCTGGATCAACGCTTCTTATGGTGAATTAATCCTTTATTATGCACTATGCACTTCTTAACAGTTATCCATGAGGGTTTCTTTTTTATTATTTCTATTTCAGGCTTTTTTTCTTCTGCTAAAACCTGCTAATAAATGAAATATGTAACAATCTTAATAAAGCAACACCAGGGCCACCCCTATAGCTCAGTCGGTAGGGCGTGCGCACCATGTATTGAGGCTGTTAGTCCTCTGCAGCGGCTGCTGGTTGGAATCCCGCCTGCGGCTCATTTGCTGCATGTCATCCCCTGTCTCTTCACCCCCCTTTCCTGTCATACCTTCAGCTGTCACTGTCAATAAAGGCAAAAATGCCAAAAAAATAACCTTTAAAAAAAAATAAAGCAACACCAAAAGGTAGTACATGTCTAATGATGATGTGAGTTAAACTCCAAACTAAATGTGTTTGTAAAGCTATTATAAACAATTGTAAGAAATTCATAAGGCTTTTATTAACATTTGTAACCAGACTATAAACTGTAAACATGACAATAAACATGCTTGTTATGCTATTATAAACACTTGTAGTCTCATTAATGCATATTAATGTTAATAAACATCTTATACAGGCCTTATTACCAGGAGACTTAGAGGGGGTGGGGGAGGGGTCATTGGCCACCCCTGAAACCTGACTGGCTAACCCAAGTGCCACGCCTTTATCCTCAAGTATGATTGGTCATCTGTCCAGTGAAAGGTGGGATATGAGTTTCAACCAACTGCTTGATGAGTATTTTTAAATGTGGGCTGGTTTCTTTTTGCATGTACCCTACATTTTTTTCCCCAAGGTTAATAAATCATAAGAATAAAAGTGTTTTCATGATGGAGTGTGCAGGATGAATTTAGGAGTCTTGCAGCCTCAAGAAAGAGGTACAGTGGAGGTACACATTTTTTTTGAGGTCTTAAAGAATAAAGTATGGAAGCTTTAAACTACACTTTTATGTTGCCATTCAGTTGTACTGTGATTGTTTGGACTACTTATGTTTTAAATAAAGATTTTAAAACAATGTGAGAACTACTGTCATGTTAGTAATGAAAGTAGATATGAGAGATACTCATGCCACACCTGCATAAGTCACTGCTCCACTTGGGTCACCCCGATCAGAGAAGTCTGGAAACACTGTATTACCCATTAACTAACGCTTATTACAAGTACCTTAAGACTGAGTGTTACCAATGGTTGATTTAAAGGTCCAATCTATTCCTGTTTCTCCAGGTATTGTGTAAGAAGGCTGCGTTGTTTCAAGTTTCATTTTCAGCGGGCAGCTTTTCAGTGGCTCTCAATGGAGAACATAAGTGTCTCATGATGCTCCAAAACCCATTTCAGAGCTGCTAAAATCGAAGAAAAGAATTGTATCACTTTTGACCTTCAAAAAGCTGCACCAGTGTCAAACCTTGCAGAGCTGCATATCAGCCGAAGCTTTAACAAATCCAAACAAAAAAAAAACAGAACAAATCAAACTCTGGACGCCATGAAAACTGAATAAAAAAAAAAAAAAAAACTCCTTCTGGGCACAGTGGTGATGAAGGTGAGATGGCGTTTTCTTTCTTTCGGCTTTCACAGCTGAAATGATGAGCAAAAGATTGCTCTGCCAAATGTAATGAGGCATCACACTTTCACCTCCACAGAAGCTAAACCTAATGGAAGTCATTGGCTAAACGCATTCCAGAGTAAATGAGATGACTTCTTGGTTAGTGGGGCTGTTGTTTGGCACATAATTGATAGGAAAGGTGGTTAAAGGCATCCATTTCCCCCCCGAGGGCAGCATAATTGCAAAAGAATCTAATAAGGGAGGGGAGGAAAAGGAGAGGGTTTCTAACACCGGGGTGTGTGCACGCTCAAGGTCTGTATTCAGATCACACGGAGCTGCTGGGGGAGCCAGATATATCAGATCATGCAAAAATGAACACCAGTGGCACAATGGGTATGAATTCAGTACAGTATATGATGCATTCATTTCCACAAAGTTATTGTCTTTATGACTATCTGCTGCCATCTCCATTAAATCACTCAGCGAGACAACCTGGGAGACAAGGATCCGCCACCAGGGACGGACTCCATCTGAATACACAGCTGCTCTGTGCTTCTGCAAATGAATGAAGAATTCACGATCAGCGGTGCACTGATGCCTCCTAATTTACTCTGACTGACTGAAGACCTGCAGAAGTCTATTTGGCGCGAGCCAAAAAACATAAGTGACGTGATTAACAAATAAAGGCATAGCTTAATGTCTGTTTCATGGAGAAATACTTGTGAAATGAAAAGATAGAAGAAGCAGAGTAGGTGTAATTGTTTGGTATTGATTGCACCATAACTCCTGCATTATCTCAGGTGAGTGAGTAATGCCTCCCATGGCAAATTACGCAGTAAGGTTTCAAATAAAAAGGCATTTCATGTAATTGCCCACCCCCCCCCCCAACAAACTCAATCTCGACAGCTGTTACATTAACATTCATGAAAGGATTGCTTGAACGCATATTCTCTCCTGAGATGTTTCTTCCATTTCATTTTGAGCGCAGCCTCGCAGGCTCAAGGAAAAGTAGCCACTTCACACGTATGACTGACACGTCGCGCCGCACACGTATGAGTAGGACGGCGTGATTAAAAACTGGGGCTGAGGTCACGTTTGAATGCTGGAGGACAACATATAGCAATGAATAAAGAAGGAGGCAGCTCCATGTGAATAGAGATGTCTGCTTATGACATGCCACTCAAGTGAAAAGTAGAGCCCGACCGATATATCAGTAGACCAATATTATCAGCCTGATACTGGCCTGTCGATATTATAAAGGCAGCCCTAGTTATCACTGCAGTATAGTATTTGGTCAAAAATATTGCAATATTTGATTGTGTCCATGTCACCCAGCCATAATCACAGCTGTATTGGCCTATACTGGTATCAGTCTCTATGCTGTCTGGTAATATATTTTTTTAACATACCATAATGCAGATTGTTGTTATTTGTTAGCTTTATATATATATATATATATATATATATATATATATATATATATATATATATATAAACTGTAATTTCGCATTCACTTTAAAGCCAGGCCAATATACTGGTTAACCGTTAATATCAGCCCCATATTGGCCTATCCCAGCTATATCACTTCATATCAGTATTATTCTATATGATGTCCAATATGTGGCAATATAAAAACTTTTTTTTAACTAAACATAATGTAGACTGTTTGTACGTTAGCTTTGCAGGCAGCATTTTATTTATTTATTTATTTTTTATCAGTTTTCTTAATTCAGGTTTAATAGGTACATTTATTTTGTTCTATTTTTGTTTTTTATTGATAGTTTCTGATAAATATCAGTGAAGGTTTACTGTTTTAGTGCCCTGATGCTATTTTGGACAATAGAGTTTATTGTTAATCTGTAAAATGCCACCATTGCATACAGGGATGGGTGGTAGCAGATTATCAGGATTACATTCAGATTACAACAAATAAGTAAATATAATCAACGCAGATTACATTTGAAAAATGTGTAATTAGATTATAGTTCAATTGTCAGGGATTACTTGATGACATGCTTCATTACATCTTTAAAATATGGCTATTTTAAGATGATGACAGTTTTCTTATGATAACTGGTGCTCCATTAATTCCTAAAAATGTGTCTTACATACAAGACAAACTGTGCAAAAATACATTTTTAAAAATGTTAGAAAGGAAAATGAATATTTGTGAAGCTCAACTTTTTATGGCTGCGTCTAATTTCCTGATATAAAGTGCAATATTTTCAAACAAAGTTTGATTTGAAGTAATCCAAAAGTATTCAAATCAGATTACATATGTTTTGCTATATAATGGATTGTTGCTAATTACATAAATTGCAATTTCAGTTGCATTTAGTGACTGACTACTTTTCAAAGTAATCTGACTTAACCCTGATTACATATATCTGTCACAGTGCTTAATCACTTTTAGGACTAGGTATCGGTACTCTGTGCCTTTAAGGTATTGATTGAAATAATCCAGCACCAAGCAGTATCAAAACTTCTCCAATCAAACAATACCTGCATTCGATCCTTTTGACACTCACATCTGGAAAAAATGACTATTTGTGTGGTTTTGCTTGCAGCCAATCACTGCAAACATTCTTCACAAAGACGAAACTTAAGAAAAAGGTATCGAATGAAGTACTTCATTGTGATAGGTATCACGTTAAGGGTACTGGTATTGGCTCTGGCATCAGAATTTTTTAAACGATACCCAGCTCTATCCACTTTTGAGGGATTGTGACAAATATGTGCTTATGTATATTATATTCTCTATAAAGAATATTGTTTGATATGAGAATTTTTGCTTTCATTAATATTGGTATCAGCCTCAGCCCCCCAAAAATCCAATATCGGTCGCACCCTAATGAAAAGCAGGGGCATTATTGCACTTCACACTCAATATAATTGATTTCACAGAAAAAACACATAAAAACTGTAATTTCACATTCACTTATAACCTCCTCTGACATGTTTTTACATAATAAATATCTGTTTACCACAGTAGAACTAAACATCTGGGCAGGACGCTCTGCAGACATTATCCAGCTGTGTATTTTCATGCGAAAAATCACCGAATCCCTGGAAGACAGCAGGACGCCCCCAGTGACTCCCTTCAATGTTAAACACGGCTGCATCCCTCAGCTGCTGCCTATAACGCAGGGGCAGGAGAGTAAGTGCACTTAAAAGAGAAGGGAGCAGCGATCCATTTCTCAACCCCATCATCAGCCAGGCACCATCCCCAGACCCTCATCCTAGATACAGCCTCACAAACACATGACTGGAGGTCAAGGATGAGGAGCAGGAGACACTCAGCCAGGCTCTTTACATATATTTTTTATTTCATTTATTTATTCTTTTTTATGCTATTAAATCCATTTCTCAGCCTGCCTGGAAAAGAAACTGGCTGTACAGTGTAATTGCCACTCTTGGTTCAATCAAAAGGGGTTTTTCATCCCTGCACTGACTGCCATGCTGGATATTGCTGCCTTATAGAATAAATTCACTGCATGGCTTCAAAGACGTGTCTCACCTCTCATTTGGCTATTGCTCAAAATATGTGCAAAAGGATCTATAAATAAACATGAATAGAGGGGAGAGTGATTACTATCCCTGCTGAATAGTAGGATACTTTGAAGATGAGGTAGGCTGTGCATTTTGCTCTTACTGTTGGGTCTGTCCTTTTTGCAGACTGGGTGGAAAAAAAGAACACTTGTGTGCAGACCACTGGTGGCCAAACATTTTTTTGTTTTTGTACAAAAATAAGAGTGAAGATGAGCTGTTGCATTAATTTCTCCTCCTGTAGACTTCAACTATCATACTCCTGTGAGAAAATGCTGCACAAATATCAGAATACGATGTATAGATGACATTCAGCAACATAAAATCACATTTTTTAAAAAAATATCCTCTCTTTCCTCTGCAATAATTGCCTTAAACAAGTTAGAGAGGGAGCTTTTTCTCCAGTCCTGATGCTGCCTCTCTGTGTGACTGAGCAGAGCAGCACCATATGGACTTTGTCCTAGATGAGGGAAATGAGCCCCAGCAGTAGAAATCCCAGTAGGACCATCCAAACCATTTGAGGCTCGTGTAGAAACGCACTCATCAGCATCATGCATGTGACCACTATCAGCATGCACACTCTGCCTCTCTGTGCCCCCTTTTCCTGCGTTTTTTTTAATGAATTAGATGAAGACATCTCGGCGTGGATGTGGCTTTTTTTTTCTTTTTTCTTGGGATCGTTCTGCTGCGAGTCAAAATGAAGTTGTATTTCTGCAAAGCAACTTAGCAGCACACATTTACTGTGAATATTAACGTGGAAAAAAATGCAGGGAATTAACGTGCAAACATGCCAGAGATGGTTTCTATCCGGTTACTTACTTGTTCTAGGGCGCAATTTTTTTCCTCTTCATTAATTGTAATTGATTGTAATTCCAGTATCCGTTGGATGTGATATTTCAGGCTCTAGTGAGCGGGTAACATTTCTCACAGCAACTCTTGTCCTCTCAGTAGCAGCCAAAGAAGAGGTTTGCTCTCTGCTCCAGCAGTTTCAATTCTGCTCCGTCTATAAGTGCGTCTCTCTCGGTCTTTAAGGACGGGACTAACAGTAACCTCTACCTCGGTAAATTCCACAATCAGTGAGTTTTGCGGGGTTGAGGATGGTGATGAGAACGCGCTACAACGCCGGAATGATCCTCGACCTCCTCCTCGTGTTACACTCCACAAGATGCTGCCAAGACGCAGAGAGGACAGCGGTGCCTCTGAGCGGAGACTCACATTGTGCGCATCCCCGGGCTCTGCTCTCTTTGTGCGCAGGAAGAGGCGCCCACTGGTGACGCGTGAAAACACCCATCGCAGCACACAAGTAATGCGCCACCAGCCTATGGGCACCTGCCATTCCTCTGCTTATAAGTGTGAGCATATTTGATCTCAGGATATTTATCGTGATGAAGAATGGAGACCGAGTGGAAATTTCCAGAAATGTGTTTCATCAGATATCATCGGTTTAACAGATTAGAAGAAAAAATGAGCTAAAACAGATTATTTTCCACATTAATAAAAACTGCCAAATGTCTGATCTTATAGTATGTTGGTGGTGTAGGGGAGACTGGGGACGGTTGCAACACGTTTTGCTTTTTTTTTTCAGTCATTCAGAGACTGTTTGGACTAAACCAACCAAATCTTGATTTATTAAACTTGCATCTGCCTGCTAATTACACGAACCATTTAAGGATGATTACATGTGATTTACTGTTTTCAATATTTCTGTGAAAGGAAGGAGATGTTGAAACTTAACACAGTTCTGGGGACAATCAGGGGACCATTGCAGCATATTAAAATTACATAAAGTTTAATTTTTTAAAGCGATAGTTTGCCCAAAAATGAATATTCAGGCATTATCTACTCACCCTCATGTTGATTGAAGGTCAGGTTTAGTTTTTTAGTCCACAAAACACTGCTGGAGTTTCACAGGAAAACAGTGTTGCAGAGTCTTCCAATGTAAGTGAATGGTGACCAGTTTTCAAAGGAAAAAAAAACCCCTAAAAAGTCTCCATACTGCTACTCTGGTGTAATCCAAGTTTCTGAAAGTCACACACTGTCACACCAAACACACACAGAGTTCAGACGGTGTAAGTATGGCTCCAAGCTAAAATTCCACTGTGAAGATTCAGGCTAAAAACATGGTGTAAATGATGTATTTCATGATTCAAAATGTGTCACCTCTCTGTAAGCAGACTTGGTGTCCTTTACAACCTGGCTGAACCAATATCCATCCTTTTTTTCTTTATCTAAAATGCAAACTATTCAGTCAGGTAGCGAAAATAAATTTCAAGCACTTTATCAAATAACCAAGCACTTTTCAAACCGTAACAACACTACATTAAAATTCAAGTGTTTTCAAGGATTTCAGCACCCATGAACCCTGCATAGGATTCTGACAACAATATTAATAGTAATATTCATCAAATAACAGTCATTGATCGTTCATGCATAGAACATAGTGTCAAGGTGTGAGAGAGGAAGAATGGAACAATTTGCACTGCAACAAACTTTTGCAAACATATACACTTGTATTTGTGTGAAATATCCTTTCATGTTCCCCACATTGACTGTGTATGTTAAAAAATAGTACCGTTGTGTGGTCTGTTTTAATGTTGCTTGGGGATGTGTTACAACTGTCCCCACCCTTACAGCCATGATGGACATCAAATGCTCGCTAGACACACTAACCTGGACACATGCTAAACATGTCACTTATAAGTTAAAAAAAAAAATGTTTAAAACTAATTCTGTTTTGATTAATTCACACTAAAAGTCAGGACAGACATACAGCTCACAAAAAACAAATTATGTTCATCTCTGTGTTTGAAGCACTTTTTAAAATTTTGCAGCAGCAGATGTTGAATATGTCCTCTGTCTTCCTGGTGCAGAGATGGTCTAACTGAGTATCATCACACTAGCATATTTCTGATTGGAGGAATAAGACTTGTTGCAACTGCCCCCTGTTGTAATGGTCCCCACTCTACCCTAAATGTAGCGCATTGCAGCTTCTGGCCAGCCGCTGCTGATCACTGAAAGAAGTGGGAGAGGATATAAAATAAGTGGTGTGAAATAGTAAAACTGACTCGCAGGAGGTTTTTATACATCAAATCAAAAAATCAGGAATCATCTTTATCAGATGTGGAATGAGCCCACATAGTGTGGGCTACTTTTCAGGCAGATCCTTTAAAGGGTGTGAAAGGGCTTCATCCTAAAGCACGTTAAAGTCCAGTGGCTGCAAAGTAGGTGTGCGGTAGAAGACCACACAGGCAGGTGCTTTAGTGCCTTTTGACCTACAAATACGGTGTCACCTAATTGAAATTTCATTGTTGTCATGATGCAACCATCAGAAATCACATGGCATTTTTGGTGGAGGTTTTTCACAGCTCTTTGCAAAGTCAAAAGAGTACTTCTGCAAGGGCATTCAGTCTGTCACACGCTTATCATAAACAAAATGTGACAATAATAGATTGTTGTTAGCCTATTCTACACATCTCGGCTACCAGATTATTGTTCTGGCCAGGCACATGGATCCATAAGTTAAACAAATATACCCAAGTGATTTTATCAGATTTGTTTAAATTTATTCCTACAGATGAGGATACCTGCAGAACCCAGACAGGTTTTTTATTCTATTAATTTTTCCTAGCGTGGTCATATGATCGTTTTCAGTTTCTGTTTTAATAAGTGCTTTTTAAAAATTAACAGTATATTTATTGGGGTCCTCGGGGACCCCAATCAAAAGCACCCAAGTCTGCCTACATGTTTTCATAGATGGAATTATTTATTAAGCTCATGTTTGCCATGGGTTATTATTCAAAGTATCACACACCATCAGCAGGGTATGAGCATAGACATATTGACATAGAAGGCGCATTGACCGCTTCGGCTCGTTGCTGCGATACGTCAATGATGCCGCCACAGGCAGCACTGGCCTGCAAACAAATACATATAAACAGGACAGCTGCCTTTTTTCTGGATAACATTTACATTTCTCAACCGGTTTAAGTGGCTTGTTTTATATTTAAGTGTTTATGATCTTTATGGAGTAGGAAAAAAAAGTTTTTGTTTTTCTGAATTATTCTATGTAGATCATAATGTAGTAAATGTTATAGTGCTTTTTATCCAGAAAAATGGCAGTTCCCCTTTTTACATATTTGTTCACAGGCCAGTTTTGCCTGGACCAATATGGCTGTGATGTTGAAGTATGATCCAGAGCCCAAAGCAGTGTCTATGTATGTATGTCTAACGGTATGAGCACTCTGCTTCCTCCTCCTGTCACATGCCAGTATGCACTGGACATGAGACAAATCTTGTGCTATAACTGCCTGTGGCATCTGTTGTTCTTATGTCTATGTAAACACCATTCATTTTACATTATGTGCCAGCTAAAAAGTCTAAATCTGAATTACATGTATTCACCATTTATTTTGACAGGGGTTATGCTGAGACCAAGGTCTTTATTTACTTTTGTATTGAATGACAAATACACTTCAAAAGTGTGGAAGTCTGAATGACAGTGGGAGTGTTTCAGTGGTTTTATATTCAATAACATAAATGAAGTTTACTTGAAGTTACTGTAACTTTCCTAAGATAATAATATCTTTTTTCCAGATGACAATAATAACATTTTGAAAAGCAATAAGTTAATGTTTTGCTATGACAGGACCTCAGTTAATAGTCTTTATATGTTACCCAGAAGTCCAACATGGAGAGGGCCTTACAAAAAACAGGAATTAAAAGCTTGTTTTCATCTGCTTTTTCATCATGTAAAGAGTTTAACTTCTTCTTGTATCTAAAACAATTGTAGAACCAAACTTCTCACTCCCTCTGAAAGTCACACATGGTTTAGTCCAGTGGTTCCCAAACTTTTTCTGGCATGCCCCTCTTCAGAAGCAGACCCCATCCCACAATTATTATCAGTCATTAACAATAACTGGGGAAGCAACTGATTAAAAAAGATTCAAGGTGACTTTTTTTAAAATAAAGATCAGCATGACAGCATCAACAAACTCTAGTTTGTTTAATTTCTCCTACATAAATCATCTTCATTTAACACAACTTGCAAACTCTCTTTCGGTAGTCAAATATGTGAGGATTAGTGTACAGTGAGCAGGTCATTATTGTGAAATAAACCCCGACAGAGTGATGCAGGGTTCTTGAATCATCCTGAAGGGGGTTTATTTCGCAATAATGACCTGCTCACTGTGCATTATCCCTTAATGTTACACGGAATTGATAATGCTCAATCCTGAATAGTCAATTACAGCATTCTAAAGTCTGTTATTTCTTTATAGCAGGAAGGGGTTTATTTCACAGTAATAACATGCTCACAGTACATACGATCCCACTTATTACATGGTTACTTGCCAAAAAAAAACTAAAAATATTTGACACACATTTATGTGACACACACTATTAATTTTAAAGGGTTTTATGGTTTTATTTTGAATTTGTGACCTGCTCATGTGCCAAAAAAATGCCCAAAACAATAATTTGACACAAAATATTCATTTTAAAATTATTTTAGTGATTAAATAAAGATTTAATTTTTCCTCCAAAGTCTATGATCAGAACTATGTCAATAGCAACGGTCTGTTATATAGAAATAACAGATCTTAGAATGCTGTAACTGACCAATCAGAATGGAATATCTAACAAAGCCATGTAATTATGATATGTAACATAGGTTTGCCAGATATTATAACAGATAGCTCCCAGATAAATTAAGCAGCTTTACGTTCAGTTTGAGAACTTTCAGTACCTACCAACAGTTACTGTGGTTTAAAGTTTTCAAAGCTTCATTTTGTATGATGCAACAGACAACCTGCAAATAAAAAAAATTAGTCTCATTTGATTGCCTTATGAAATACAGTACAAAAGAACACTTCGCATATCTATTTGATGAGACAGGTGCGTAGGAGAGGGAAGAGTGGACCAAAAAGTTGCAAGTAAACTCCCACACACTATCTAACTTGCAATATTACATTTATTTGAGACGTTTCAGTACCAGACCTTCATCAGGAAAACTTCAATTGTGACAATTATGAAATACAGTAACACAGTCACCCTTTCTGAGCGTAGCTGGCAGAGCAGATTATCTATCCACCAGTCTATACCCAGGGTATAATAAAGACCAGAAAAAATGTACTTAATAACCACTTCAGATGCAAGTCTTTTCTTGATTCAGTTATCTATATAGGAGTGTGTCATGGAAATTCTGAGTGCTCAGGACATAAAATAATACACAAACACTGGTGGGTTGAAGATTAAATATATGTTGCACAGTACTGAGACTGTCATCACACAGAATCCTGAGTTGAATAACGTGTCTGTCTGTGAGAGAAGAACTGACAGGGTTAAATACCTTTGCAGCAGGAAAGTAAACCAATACTTTCAAGTGCAGTAAGCAAGATAAATGGAAAATAGCAAGGGTCAAAGGTTAAGATGTATTTATCCACCTGACAGCTGGAGACAAGTTGATAAATGACAAATCTAGGTATGTCATGTTAATTTGCCTTCACAAGCGATAAAGGATGTATGTTTTATTATCACTTACATAATCATACAGAATGTATAGTTAAATTTGTTCTCTGCATCCTAAACACTTGGAGCCGTGGGCAGCCATTGTGCGGCCCCAGGGGACCAACTCCATTTTTAAGCCAAAGCCTTGGTCAAGGGCACTGACAGGAGAATTAACCTAACACACATGTTTTTGGTTTCCTGAGGGGAAACCTCACACAAACATACCAAGAACATGCAAACTCCACACGGACAAGCTGTGCCCCAGTGGGGTTTGAACCCAAGACCTTGTTGCTGCGGGGCGGCAGTGCTAACCACTGACCACGACGCTATAAAAAGGAAAGTGTGTACACTGAGGCTGCATATTTACATTTCCCAGGCTTGTAGTTCTACACCACTGCTCACCAGTCTCACCACTGTTGTTTCCAGCAGCAGAAACAACATTACTCATATCATAAAAGTAACCAGTAATGTTTGCAAAAAATAAATTATTGCTGCTTTAGTTATAACAATGTATATCTTAGAACAGATGTGTTAAAAACACCACGGTCTTAATTTTGGCACATATTCAGCATCAGCTGAGGGAGAACACATGTTGTGTTGGATCTGATATGACTAATGTGTCTATTGCTCCCACTTGTGTCAAATAGGTTGATACAAGGATGTGTTACACTGACACAAAGACATGTTAAAACATGTTTTGATGAATTAATGTGCAATTACAACTTTATGTTTAAAGATGTGTAAACAATTTCCATTTGTGAAGAGAGGAGAGAAATCACGTAGGCCTAATTAAATCACATTAGCTGATTGAATTAGCCAATGTACCCAAAATAATTTTAAATATTTAGTATTTAGAAATTGAAACGTGTTAAATTGTTATTGGTTTTTATCAGTGCCAATGTGTGAATGGATTTTCTCTGGTTTTAAAGGAGCAATATGAAGCAATTGCACATGCAAAAGTACAGAAAACAGTGAGTTGGCATCATAAACTGCATATTAAATAGGTTGAAATCCTATTTAATATATGATGTATGGATGAAGCGAGTCGTTCGCCCCCACCCTGTCCTCCCCAGATTCAGGGTGCACGAGCGTCAGACACACAACATTAAGAGGCGGTGAGTCCTACACTGTATGTTCATCAGCTGTTTATAACTGTCTGTTGTCTGTAAGCTAAGTTGTTATCCTGAAAACAAAAACCCACTGCACTGAAAATACACACTCTGGAGTTTGAGTTCAGTGACTTCCCGCCGTACTGCCTGCAACACTCCATTAACATCTATCCCTTCAACAAGCTTATTAATGATTTGTCGGGATGTTTACTCATTCTGTAAAAGTCCTGCGTTAATTTGAACTCTCAGTAATTCATGTGAAACGAGCAAACAAAAATTATTCCAGGCCGGACTAGAAAGTTCAAGGAACGCTGCTGCATTATGGTCAGGGAAGCGAGAATTTCGACTGAACATGCATCCTTGATCTCATACAGTGGCCATTTTATGTTTTATTACTCTTCCAGCTGTCCTATTATTTGCCTTTAGCCACTAAGTCATTATATCCACATTGCAGATGATTATTTATCAAAAAGCACCTAATCACACCTATAACAGTCTATCTTGGTATCAGTCTATATGTGGACTGATATGCATATTAAACCAACCAAAGGCACCAACAGTCATCCCTACAGTATTGATGCAATCTCAGTATCGAGGTATTTGGTAAAAATGCAAAAAAAACAAAACAAAACAGTAATATTTGATTTTGTTCGTATGCCTGGCTCTGCTACTGTTCTACTACTGTATATAATGTTTTTGACTAATATTCCTGCTGCATTAAGGCGTATGTTGTATTTTACAGCTGTAGATATTAGTTTTGTTCATTTTAACTACTTTATATACTGGTGCCTCATATTCTATAAGACTGTCATATGTTTGCAGAATTTGAGAATTTGGGTTTGTTATTTATGAGAAAATGTGCATATAAAATATATATAATAATATAAAATACAAAGACATTTGTAAGCCATAATGCCCAATGCTAATGTCAAGACAGTTTTATCGTTAGGCGGTTGTGAAAATAATTGCCATATTTTCTCCATCTACAGTCTCATTTAATCCATCATGACATGCACCCTTGATTTATAACCATAAGGAAGCGAAGCAGACTCTTCACCATCAATACAGATCCTGACATACATGTGGTACTGATAACCAATATAATTCATCGTTATACTGAATAATTGATTGGGGCCGTTTTTTTTCGGGGTCAACTGACAAAACTGACTAAGATTTCCTCCCAGTGGAGGAATCTGACTTCCTCACAGGAGAACGGGAGCACACAATCGAAATGCGCGGCCGATATCTGAAGAAATTCTTTGTTAATGCTACAATACAGCCTTTATTCAAGTTGAAGCAGTGCAGTCTATAGCCAAGTAGCCCTGATAAATAATAGAAGCAAACATGCAAGGTTCACTATTATTAAATCTCAATAAAATAGAGCTGCCACTTGAGCTTTTCTAGCCATTATATCCACAACAATCTACTGGATGGCTCTACAGTTTGTAATTCTTAGGTTGTCAGCCACTGTGAAAGGGTCTGTGTCAATTTTTGTTAAAAGTGGATATCTCACTTGCAAAACTCTTCATGAGCTGTGCCAGCCATTCTCTTTTAAGTTAAGGGAAGCCTTGAAAGACGCATGGTTGTCAGTAAAAAAAAAAAAAAAAAACAAGAAGAAGAAGAGAAAAATAAGCAAAGAAGAGGGAGAGCGGCAGACTTTCAGCCTCATGTTTCACCAACTGTCACTCATGACACTAAATAAATCTCCCTATCACTGCATAGATAATTGCTGTTAGTTTTATCTGGTGCAATCCATTTGATTGACTTAAATATTAAAATGATGGAGACATGAATATTTAATGTTTCTGGGCAGAGGAGAACTCCAGGGGGCTCTCATGGAGACTGATGGAAAATACAGCAGAGGTGAAATGCCATTAATTAAGGTCATTTGGTGTCTTATTGGGTATGAAGAGGTGTGCAGGAGTGTGGGGGGGGGAGGGGTTGTATTTGGAAAGATGACAACTCAAGGTCAGCAGAGATACGAGGCTACAACATGCACCGCCACTGCAGATAATCCACCTTCATCCGCGGGTAACTAAGCTGGTGAAATGAGTAATGAGACCATTCTGCAAGTACAAGGATCAGTTTCAGACAGCAGAAGTCCTGCTGAAGTGTCCCGGAGCGAGACACTGACTGTAGGTCAACCAGGTCGAGAGCCGCTTTTAAGCCAAATCCGAACTCTGACCTTCTTGGGGGAGGCCAAAAGAAAATTAATTCTTGGCCACGAGTGATTCAGGCGTGTTTTTCGCTCGCATGTCTCACGCAAAAGAGGAGCTCTCATTTTAATCTCTGCATCAGTGCCTGCTCGCATCTCAGCCGCATCTCACGGGTGTGAATGTGACCTGGAGCGTTTACTTACGCTTCAAGTCTACTTTTTTGAGAATAACAAGTAAATGTGAGGTTGATGCCTAATAAAAAGGCACTGAATAAATCTACGCTTTACCCAGCAGCTGGGAAGCAACACACTGGAGCTTGCTGAACTTCTTCTGCAGTGTTTATTTGAGGGGAAACTGTAACTTTCGCTGTACGTTTACTGCCACGAGGCAACTTCGCTGTTAAACTAACCCTCTGCTCTGATTGCTAACATAGTCACCAGCATTCAGTTTAGTTCAATTCAGTTCAGTTCAGCAGGCTATATTGTTATTAATGTTCTAAAAACACATCAAGTTCAAGATTCAAGTTCCTTTCTGTTAATATACTTGATCCACTATGATACATCATGGTCCTCTGTGCACTGAGTGAATCTATGTTTAGTGTACAGTCTCACACAGCTGCACTCTTCATGAAGTAAAGGTTTGTGTATTTTGGGTTCTGTTTTTGTCCACGATTGAAATCTGACATGACTGCAGCTGAACTGCACAGGTTCTTCTTGACTTCCTAGACATCGTTGTGAGAAGTAATGCTTCTTATAACGGCTCGCATTTATTCGCGCTCATGCTACAGGAAGACGCCACCGCAGCAATAGCAGCTTGTTACCTTCTGGTACTTCACTGGCTTTCTCTATAGGCGATTAAGTAGGGACTTAACCCTTTTGATATACCGGCTGTGGCTCAAACTCACTATCTGGATTGCAGTACTCATTTTTGAATGAGCCCAATCTGTGTGCAGTGTTCAGTAATATTCAGTTTTCAGTTTACAGTGATGTTGTTAGCTACACATTTTGTGTCGAAATCCAAAAGCACGCAGTACACTTACTATCAAGACATACAGGGGACGCACTTTTCCCTGATAAGACTACACTGTGAACAACAAAAAAATCATAAGAATAAACAAAAGTACCTTTACTGTTAAAACAAAACAATACAAAACATCCGCACACATACTGTATTTCTCTCCAGCATGAAACTGCAGCAAATCAGGGAAGTAACAGCTGAAAAAACTGACACGCACACACACACACACACACACACACACACACACACACACACACACACACACACACACACACACACACACGCACACACACACACAAACAGACAGTGAATTAAGAGTGTTGTGATCCACCAACCAGCATACAGTTTGCAAAAAATCCTTGGCAGCTATCATCCTAGTCTCTTCCTGAGATGTTTCTCACCGGAGTGTTTAATGCGTAAAAGTGTTTGAAGTAATTTTTCTGACTGCTCCTGAGCTCTGACTCAAATGTTAATAGTTGCATTGGTGTCAACACTCGTAAATGAAAAATATAATACATTTTGATTACCCTTAGCCCAGCTCAAGTCTACCTTATTTTATCATTAAAATATAACAATAACAATTAATTTAATGAATTGTTGACATTAAAAAAATCAACCCAGCAGCATTTTGTGTAAAAGTGAAGTATTCATTGGACAGTTTTAAGAGATTTAGCGCTGTTTTTCAATCTACTGACTCCTAATTGTTGATTGCATATGTAATTATCACTTATTGTTCTTGCACCATTGGCTCTGGCCTTGATGAACCATTTTGGCTGCAATGCCCCAATAAATTAGCATTTACCAAAAGGCCAAAGTGGCCCTGCCCTAAAAAATGACTCAATTCCACTTACTTCTATAAAGCTTCTAGGCCAGCTTTAAAACTTAATAGACCTTAAACAGTTAGTCAGAGAATATTACCACGTTTTACAGAGTGTGTCAGTGTTTTTCCTCCAAACCTATTTTAAGTGTCAAAACTCACCTTTTGATAAATGCAGAAAATGATATGGCTTGTTATTAACTAGACTTTGTCGATTTTTGTCTGGTTTTTATACTTCATTTTGAAGCTTATGGCGTAGTCATTGTGCCTTAGGCATGCCATATATTGCTATTTTCCGAATAAATGAGGCTACTCAGAAATGGCACCATTTGGTATGCCAGTGGTGCTATATGTTCTAGGATTGCTTTCTATAAAATATTTACACACACAAAAACTGTGAAATTGCAGTTATCTGTATGTGAATAGATAGAGGAGAGTATAACTGTTTCAGGAAGAACTGTGCTGATAGGACATTGCATGATTAAGTACTTTTAAATGTATTGATAATGTAAGAGAAGCTGAATTTCGTTTTCACTCTATATAACTCTGTTATTTTATCACTCCTCCTTGAATTTTAAGTTGGGATTGGTATATTTTTAGTTTTAGCCGCTGAGGTTCCCTTCACGCTTTGGAAGATGTACACAGGAAGTGGGGTTCTGCAGGGAATTAAAGACCTTATTAATATCACATGGAGTGCAATTTAATACCTGTTTAATACCTGTTTCATGATCACAAAGTCCAAATTATGAAAGGATGATGGAAAATCAGTAGGGACGATATGGCCTACTTTTTTTTTTATTATCATATCACTTTTAGTCAGCGCTTCCCAGCAGTATATAACAATAACTTCAAAATATGTAACTGATTAAATTAATTCAACTTGGACCTGAATAAGTGGCAGAAAATTGATGTATGGGTGAACTAATTTAAAATGATTAATTCATTTAGGCTCACTTAAGGTTTTGCTGAAACTGACACTTGCTCATTATGAGAGGATGTGACAGTGTTTGCTGCAGGTGTGATGCTGCTGATGACTGAAACTCGCCTGCAGAACAGGCCACAGTTGGCGCACTCCTGATTTTAGTTTATAGATGGGTAATGTTTCCTTATAGCCCGCAAAAACACTTTATAACCAACATTACTGCCTACAGCAGGCAAGACAAAATATGTCAGACTTCTGACAATCTTCTAAGGCCGTTTTGAACATAAATTCAGTGCTTTTAGACTTTATAACAGTTGTGGATAGGGATGCACCCTAAATTAAAAAGGTTATTCAGGAAAGCACAAATAATGTGATGGAAACAGATATTTCTTCTGTCTGGAGTTTTCATTATTTATTTGGAAACAGTCATCTCCAGTATTACCTTGTTAAAAAAGGGTCAGACCTACTTTAATAAATAACTGATTTAATCCTCCAACATGAATTAAATCAGTATTTTCTTCAACTGCAAGATACGTTTATGAATGCAGAGTTTCTACTTTATGCTATTTTTTATGAAGACCAGAATTTATACTTTTTTTTTGTTGCAGTTTTTGATTTTTCAGTATCCCTCAGTCAAAAAGGAGGTTGCAGTGGGCTTCTGGCAGTTCATAAAACTTAGTTTGCTTTAGATTAAAAAGAGCAAGAGCTTAAGAAAAGTACACAGTAAGAAGATCTAGAAATATATTCCATAATTAATTATATGCCCAAAGTAAACCATTTGGCTGCTTTGATGTCACAACAATTTCATTTCCATTGTGTAGGAGATTAGAAAATAAAACATTTACCAGAATTAACATGACTTCTAGGATAAACCATGCCCACGTCTACTTTCTTTCATAATTAGCATATGAATCTTTTGTTATGAGTCATGGACAAAAACATGTTTAGTGACTTGATGAAGTTGATGCTTGTGCAAGTTTGAGGAAATTTCCTCCAAGTGTTTCTGAGACATTGCCTTCACGAGAAGGGGACAGGCAAGTTCACAGTGACCTTTGACCTTTGACCACCAAAATCAAACCAGTTCAACCTTGAGTCCAAGTGACCATTTGCGCCAAGTTTTAACGGAATTCCGTAGAGGCGTTCTTGAGATGTTGCATTCACAAGAATGGAATGACCTGAAAACATAATGCCTGTGGAGCCATTTTCAAGGTTTTTCAAATATTGTGAATCACAGAGGTCCTTCAGCAAACAGTCGTCGATGTACACAAAAAATTAGGCTGATTGGTCCAGTAGTAGTAGACAAGATGCAGGTCCATTAATCATGCATGCACACACAGAAACCAACACAATCTGATAGGTATTAAAATAACAGTGATATCTCTGTGCACCCTATGTTGCTCATGTTGGATGCACACTTAGAGAAGGAGTTCTAGAAACTCTTCAGAATAATATGTCACATGTAGATCCATGTTTCCAGATAACTCAGTTCACGCTTTATCAATTACATTCCTCCTCCCGGCTTCTGATAGAGTGTTTGTTTTTCACTGTCATCAGCTGTAATGCTGTATGGTTGATCTCACTTCCTTTTACTGTGTGGAAACAGAACCGACACATCATCTGAGCTCAACTGAACCATGTATTTGTATTTGCGTGAGTGACGAGATGTCCTCATTAACCAAGCTGTCCCAGTCGGCTCTGATAAACCTCTTGGGCACTGCAGGCAGCAACCAGAAATACATCACATGCGAGAAGCAGGCACTTGATCACTGGCAAATTCTAACTGTGGGTATTTTTTTTTTACCCTAGTGATGGATCATATTATGTTGTACAGTACAATGCAACAATGGACATACAACAATCGCCTGCTGGTTTACACCTGCTACTTGACAGTACTGTGAAGTCTATATTTGATCATCAGGCAAGTAAAGGCGACATATGATATGACCCTACACAAGTTGTGACAGATAGACTTCCATCTGTTGTTGTCTCATAAATAGGTCATTTATAACATCAAAAGTCTTTTTTGCACCTATGTTAAAAAAAAACCAATACATTTATTTATGTTGTTTTATTTATAATGTCCACACAAAGGGTTCAGATGAGACATGAAACTGGATGCAGTACGAGTGCATATTTGGACACAGCAGACATTTGGTTATTCACAACCAACCCTGTTTTTTGGCTATAAAGACAGACAAATTCACTGCTGATTAGAGGCTGTGGTGGATGGATAGGTTAAGTGCAAAGCTTTCCTGTGGGAGGGGCTTGACTCCTGGCCTGGGAGACCAAGATTTGAAATAATATATAAGTGGTACCTGCCCTTTTTTTTAGGTTAGGTTTAGGCAATTAAACTGGTTAGATTTAGGGAAAGATCACAGAGGTTTGTCTCTGGTATGCAGGTGTAAATGGCCACATTTGCTTTCCAACCTGGGTGCAAATAGCATCTGTCAATTCTTAAGCGTGCTGAGTACATCTGCAGCACATCTGATGCAGCTCGTCAAAAGCTGCGTGTCATTTTACACAGACTCCGTTAAGGACACACAGAACACACTCTACTTGTACAACAAGTAGAAGAAAAGACACCCCACCTGAATTGATTTTTTACAGTTAAAATAAATTATAATAAACCATGAAAAAATACGTATCAAAAGCTCCAGCAGTGACAGCAGCAGCACACCAAATGTCATCTTTTTTATGGATGTCCTTGTAAAGCTGGTTCTGAGGTTATGTTTTTCCACCTAGAGAATAAGTCTTTACTTGTCCTTTTCTCAACTGAGTTAACTCAGCTAGGGGATGACAACAAACGAGATGTGCTGTGAGGACGGTGCACATGATTTCTTGGGCATTTGTGGGTGGTTGCTAAGCAGCACAAACAGGGGAATCCCAAAGTCTTGGCCAAAGAAAGGTGAATGATTTCACGCACCAAACCGACACAACAGTTATATATTTTCCTTTCTTTTTAAAGACAATTTTTTGGGCATTTTGCCTTTATTGACAGTGACATCTGAAGAGTAGACAGGAAATGGGGTAGAGAGAGGGGATGACGCGGCCACTGCAGAGCTCTGACGGCTTCAACACATAGCGTGCTCGCTGTACCATCTGAGCTACAGGGGTGCCCTGCAGTTATACACTTTTAAACTCAACCAGTACCTCCACAAAATAGAACAGGAAAGGTACATATTCATGTTTATTTTCAGCCATGAGAAGTACAGGAAAAACACATATGATTTTAAAACATCTTAAAGCAATTTTAAACACTTTTGTGTGTTGCAGCATGCAGCAAAAATAGACCTCCATTCTATATTTGCTGTATGCTGCAAGCCCGCTGGAGCCACAACGTGCTGCATTCCATAAAATATTTATGATTAATTTTTTTTACAAGGAAATCATAACTAATAAAAATGAAGCCATGAGACTTAAATTCCATGTTATTCTTCATTTATCTGACCTAGTTTAACAGGTGTTACACTGTATTTGGTGACCTGTCACATTAACAGCAGGACACACCTACATCTTGTCGTTGGTCTGATTAGTCTTGTGTGTTAATCAGAGTTGTGATTTGGGTGGGCCTCGGTGGATTTTCAGATTTCAAATTGGGCTGTGGCATTCTGATCTTTAGGAATGGCTGCACTAGTATATAGTAATATAGTGTGGATTTAAATTATAATAGCAAAAAAAGCAGTACCAGGGTATGGTTAAGAACCACAACTTGGATCTCTTTTAACTTTTCATTTGTTATAGAGGAGACTTTTTATGAGTGACATTTGTCAGATTATTTGTTGGAATTTGTGTAATTTGTTCAGCCCTTTTTTCGCACAGCATGCCCGCATTATAAAAGACGTTTTTGAGGGGATCATATTGAGGAGATTTTCAAACTTTTTATTCACAGGATTCTTAAACACTTTTGTTCTCCCATTCAGAACACACTGCGGAGACAAAATCTGTAGAGTTTCTTTATATTGCAATTTGTGTAAGGTTGCCCCAAACCTTTGGGTAAAATGTCTGGACTAATGAGGCAACACTGTAAGTTTAATGGAGTGTCTTTTTCAATGATTTCTGGGCAAACAATGGACGTTTAGCCTTGATAGATTTTGGGGGAAACTCTGATCACAAAATCGCTGATTCCAGTAATATGTGTGTGGCAAAGTCCAAGCTTTCATCCTGAATGTGTGAGGTGTGGTCTGGTTTGAATGAGTTATGATTCTGACAAGGATGGTGGCAATTTTTGATGCAAAATGCATCAGTTGGTTTCCTCTGCTGTGCATGACGTAATCATAAAATGTGCTGCTGGGTTTTTAGGCTGTGGCACCAAACTGAGGGATTCTTTAAGAAGCTGTATGTTGGAATAAATATGTGAAAACCTGTTAAAAGCTCTTGAAAACAGGCCACAAGCCTGAGAAGCTTTAAGCTCGCTGTTGTTAAAGCAAACACAACAATGATTCCCACGCTGCTCCATACCTGACTGGCTCCTGTGACCCCTGAGCTGGGAGTGCACGTGGAAAGAAGATGTTATATATCTAATTATTAAAGCCTCACGCTACTGTGTTTCTTTTTTTATACTCAGGAATTGAACCTGTTGTTGTGAAAGGACGATGCATGGAGAGAGAAGTCGGAGGGAAAGAAAACAAGTGGAAAGTGATCAGAAAGATGAAATCCACCTGAAGGCTTACAGTGCTTTCCAGTGAGATATACCGCTTCGACTGAGAGACTGGTGAGTTTTTTTAAGCTCCAGGCTTGGCAGCTTACTGTATTGTTGTTACTGCCAGTTCTCTAAAGTTGGAGGTATAACAACATCCACTGGCGAGAATAACACTTTATGTTTTATTGGTGCACTTTGGGTCTGTGCTACAAAGAAAAACCAAGAGATGTGGGTAACACCTCGCCGTGAACTTGTCAAAGGTGGAACAAGTGGAAAAAGTAGGAAAAAATAAAAGAAATAGACAAAGAAAAACAAAACAACATTGTTACATGCTGCAGGATGTTTCCCCTGCACTACAAAGGATACAAGGGAAGAAAATGTATACAATTTCTTATAAATGTAGGAAGGTGCAAAACTGAAGGAGAATATAATCCTAATATATACATATAAAGATAATCTATGATAGTGAATATAATGTTGATCATACACATGCATTTTCAATACAGCTCAGAGTTAGATGTGTCTCAGGTAAGTAAATTGATCAAATAGGTAAAATGGCTTAAATTTCTCCATTGAAAGCACTTGAATTTAGGAGAGTGCTAAAACAACAGTAGATTGGCTCGGTTTAGAAAATAATATGTAGAAATCTCTGGAGATGACTGGAAGAGAGTGTTTGCCAAGATGCACAAAGCCCAGACTATCAACACCAGATAAAACCTGATACAATTTAAATGGCTCTTCCTGTAACAGTTGAAATTGTGAAATGTACTATATCACTTCATGACACACTGTGTTGCATATATATGGGCAGAGTAGTGAAAAAATGTACTCAACGACAAGTGCTGTTACATTACTAAAAAGTAAAAGTACCACTTCAATTTCTAGGTCCCATAATTTCATGGTAAATAGGTGGTAATTACCAAATAATATATTTTAAATTTCTTAGAACTTACCCAAAAATTACCAGATTACATTTCATGATAAGCATGTGATAATTAGTGAGTACCGTTTTCATGTAGTTGTTGGTAATTACAAAGCAACATATTTGAAATTTCTCTAAATTTACCCACAAACTAACCCCCAAATTTCACGGTAAGTATACATGAAAATGACACTTTCAAATTATTACATACTTACCATGAAGTTTGGGAAATATTTTCCAGTTAAATTCAGAGAAATTCAAATGAGTTGCTTTGTAATTACCGACAACTTACATGAAAATGGTACTTGGTAATTATCACGTACTCTGGCGATAATTTGGAGGTAATGTGAGGGTAATTTCTCAGAATTTTAAAATATATTACTTGGTAACGATCACCTATTTACTATGAAATTATGGGACTAGGAAATTGAAGTACTGCCTAAAATACTATCATTCTTCTCAAAAACTATTCAGAGTGTTTGTTACTTTTTAGCTGTTGATGTTTAATCTTTCATATTGTGAATCACATCTTTAAAAAGCTTTTTAGTTGCATCTGAAGGGTACCTGTTGCTTCAGTATCTGACTCTGAGAGGTGGTGACAAATCATTAGTATGGGATCGTTTTTATTCAGTGGGATGCTGCGATATATTTTTTTTATTCGTACGTATGTTTTCATTGGCTGGATGATCAGATAGCCTAATTGGCTACAGACAAGCAGATAAAAGGTATGAATATTTGCAATTCAAATTGCGCTCAGTAATAAATTGTGATTTTAAAAGTAAATAGTTTACATAGTGTACACTTGAGTACATTAAATCTTATACTAACTATATCTAATATTATCTTTATTATTATATTAGCTTTGCCTCATTCTTAAATTACTTCCACCTAAATTAAGACAGCTGCAAATAAAGATTTCTTCACTGAATGAGTCATTTTCTGCACAAGTCAAGCACTATATTGCAACTGCATGAAAGAGCACTGAGACACCTACAGCTGGACATTGATTTAAAAGTCTGTCCAACTGCCACCACGGGGAAAAAACCCAATTATATATTTCTCAAAAGAGAGAGTGAGAAAACAGGAGAACAGACTCACACCGGCCATTCGGAAGAGGAGGTATGGAATAGCTTTGACATAAGTTTCAGTTGTGGATATACTGTAAATGTAAATAGCATTAAAATTTAGGATCTTTATTTCTAATGACATAATGAACAACATTTTAACACAAAAAAGCAACAAACATTAAAAATCAACTAAAATACATTTGAGTTTACAGTGTGTGAAATTAGTAGTAGGCTCTAATGTCACACTATTAGGTTAAATTGTCTAATATGCTCATATTAGCATATTTGCATGCTATTATTAGCATTATGCACAAAGCTCAGATGAGCCTTAGAACCACCCACAGAGAACTGCACAAGCTGACAGATGTTATCTCAAAGTTAAGCTGAGTCTGACGACATAGAGCTGAGCCTGAATCTTTCTAAAAATGCCACTGTGCATTACAATACAATACATCGACGAGGGGCTACTGAGTAACTACTACTCTACTACTGTATGATGTATTATTTAACCTGAGTTGCTTAAGTAATAAGTAGTTAATGAGTCGTCACTAGTTTGAGCCACTCAGCGGCTGACTCAAAATTAATCAGGATTCACCCATGAAGAAAGTGATCGGCATGTCAATTCACAGAAATCCATAAATCAATTATTAATGATTCAATTTGATAGTATCTCCCAGTCTGGTCTCTAGTAACCTATCATACTATATAGTCCTCAAATTACAGTTATTGAGGAATCAATCATTAATATTTCATTAATTAACAGGTGAATCCTGATTCATCCCTCACTTGTTCTCTACTAACTAACCACACAATTAACTAGTAACCTGGTTTTTCCTCTATTGCTCATTTTGCTTTAATCAGGCCTGAAAAGTTGAGCCAGACCAACAAACAGCCTTTTCAAAATCCTGTAGAGGTAGGATAGGTTATTAGGCGAGAACAGAAGTAATTCTACCATTTTTAACATTCTTTATTTATGAAAATGGCTCATTAGCTGTGAACAATCTACATACAACATGTTTGAGGACAGAACATTTTCACACTCTTACCTTGCACACTCACATGAAATATGCCTACGTCCTAAATACTAAAGGCTAAATTATACTAAAGTATATTTAAATATAAAATCTTAAGGCTGGAATATATGCAAAAACAAAATAAAACAAACAAACAAATATATTAATTAATTAATAAACAAATAAGGTCCCATTGGGTTTGGACACAGATCTCAAGCTCTAATGTGTTTTCTGTCTTTGTTCAAGCCATTGACACTTCTGAGAAAATGTATAAATTCCAGTTTTACTATAAATCATTTAAAATTGTATACAAGAATAAATTAAGTGGACACTTGCATTATTTTGATTATATTCTTTTAAAGGAGCAGAATCTAAGACCCCAGTCTGAATAATGAGTTGGAGCCATAGACGGTATAAAAAGGAGATTCAGTCCTAATTTAATATACCGTTTAATATATTCTTGAAGTGGGTTGTTTTCCCCTGATCCTTCCTCCTCAGACTCAATGCTCAGGCAGGTTGCCTGCAGGCTGCAGAGACACTGAACCTACATGAGCGCAAGACGAGCGCAACATTAGGCCTATACTTTTACAATCACAAGTGATGATGAGACCAACAATTTAAGTCATGCAGCTTTTTGTAACTCTGTCAACTGTGTGTATTTCTCAGTTTAAGCATCATAAAAATCTACTCCTTCTAAATGATTATTTATGATTTCTTACAACTCATAATCAGACACTCACTCATTTTGCTAGTATTCAGCATTAATTTGAACTCTAATAAATGGACGAGCAAACAAAAACAGTAGTATTTCAAACAAACATGTTTTTTTTAATTTAGTAGAATAAATCTGTTACATGTTTTCCTTTAAATGTTGTGTGAAACAGTGATATTGATTTGTTAGTCTATGTTGTGTGACCTGTTCTTTCTTTGTGTAGACAGGTATTGTTCAAACTAACATAATCATGGAAGTTAAGACAGCATCCTGGCATCTTAACATGAACACTGTTGGCAATGCGGTGCCCACCTGCAGGGAATCTATCTGTTATTATAGAACTTGTCTGCATCTTGCTCCAATGTTCTGTTTTTCTTTTCTTTTTAATCCATATATTCTTTCTCTTCCTGTTGTTTTAGTGCACGATACTGCCAAGCTCAATTAGATACCAACTTCTGGAACATTCATTTTAGTAAAAGTTTTGTATCCTAACTTTTGTGTTTCTGTTTGCATGTGAAGACAGAGAGATTGCAAGTAGGTGTTTTTGCAACTGAAGGCATTCTAATTCTTAGCAGTGGAGTAATGGATTGATGTGATGCATGATAAATATACACACAATGTTATAACACGTTTTGTCATAAAATGTCATTTCTGTAAATGTAAATTAATAACATTTATGAAGCATTTTAAGGATCCAAACACCACTGTAGTCCCACAGCTGTGGTCTGAATGTTGTGGGTTCCCCGGTCGTGGAACGACAAACAAGCTCTTCACTCTCACAAGGATCCTGGCGGGGGCCCGGGAGAATGCCTATCCAGTCTACATGTGTTTTGTGGATTTGGAGAAGGTGTATGACCGGGTTCCATGGGAGACATTGTGAGAGGTGCTGCGGGAGTACGGGATGAGGGGGTCACTGCTCAGGGCCATCCGATCTCTGTACGCCCAAAGCAGGAGCTGTGTCCTGGTCCTCGGTAGTAAGTTGGACTCTTTTCTGGTAAGTGTTAGCCTCCATCAGGGCTGCATCTTATCACCAATTCTCACTGGATCAATTCACATCCGAGTGTGAAGCGGCTGGGATGAGGATCAGCACCTCTGAGTCTGAGGCCACGGTTCTCAGCAGGAAACCTCCGAGTTTCCTCCAAGTAGGGAATGAGTCCTTACCCCAAGTGGGGGAGTTCAGGTATCTCAGGGTCTTGTTCTCAAGTGAGGGGACAATGGAGCGTGAGATGGGCCAGAGAATCAGGGCAGTGGGAGAGGTATTGCATTCGCTTTACCACACCGTTGTGACGAAAAGAGAGCTTAGCCAGAAGGCAAAGCTCTTGATCTACTGGTCAGTCTTCGTTCCTACTCTCACCTGTGGTCATGAAGGTTGGGTCATGACTGAAAGAACATGGATACAAGTGGCTGAAATGGGTTTTCTCAGGAGGGTGGCTGGCATGTCCCTTAGGGATAGGGTGAGAAACTCACCCGTAATTTACACCAGGTGCGCCTGTGCCGCGGTTTTCCTCCGTCATGCACGCGACTTCAATTTACACCAGCAATGTTTCAGAAGTGTTTCAGCAGCAGAGCGTTTTGCCCGTCTGATTATGTTTACTTGGTCTGATTTTGTTGATTAAGTTCTCTTTCCTTGCTCTTTGTGTTTCTACCATGGATAAGCAGGCTACGTAGATAAATTGTTCATTTTCTGTCTGTCTTTATGATTGTGAGTCTGCACAACATCTTTTATTTTGAAAATCAACTGCATTCTTCCCTGTTTTCCGTGCCTGACTTCCTACCTGTTCAACCTGCTCTGTGCCAATTGACGCGCCATACATCAAAAATAGACTCCACGGCGCTTCTAGTGTAAATTGCGGCATTGACTAAAAGGGCAGCGTTACCGTCCGAGTGCAGCAGTGCAGCCGCGCCTAGTGTAAATTCGAGGTCAATCATCCGTGAGTAAAACTCGGAGTAGAGCCACTGCTCCTTTGCATAGAAAGGAGCCAGTTGAGGTGGTTCGGGCATCTTGTAAGGAATGCCACTGGGTCGCCTCCCTAGGGAGGTGTTCAAGGCACGTCTAGCTGGGAAGAGGCCACGGGGCAGATCGAGGACTAGGTGGAGGGATTATATCTCTGCCCTGGCCTGGGAACACCTTGGGGTCCCCCAGTCAGAGCTGGTTAATGTAGCCAGGGAAAGAGATGTCTGGGGTCCCCTGCTGGAACTGTTACCTCCACAACAAGATTTCCGATAAGCGGTTGAAGATTAATGGATGGATGGACCATGTTAAAATATGTTTTTGTTCACTGATTATTTATATGATTTTTTAAAATCTAAATGTACCTGTCCTACACTTTTGCATCCTTACCAAGAGGCTGATCAAGGTTGAACAAATTATATTATCTCTCAAGTGTCCAAAGTCAAACAAACCTAATTTCTATGGAAACATTAGTTAACAAGCGAGCACATGGCTGACAGGTTGGGCCACACACACTAAATAACCCTCAAGACCAAGTTAAAAAAAGATTGAGATTATCTTGTATTCTGCAGTATTTCATGCCAGTTTAGTGATTAAAAAACTAAATTCATATTGCATTTGAATTCTTGGACATTAGATGCTAAGAATCAAAGTTAACATAGCAGACCTCGCTAGCTGCCATTTATCTGCAAAATTAGCAAAAATTTCATTCCACAACATGTCTTTAACCCAACAGTTTTGCAGTAAAGATATTGTGTTGCAGTAAAGACAACTTCAAGACAGACAAGGTAACATCAGGGTTTTTCCGTCTGGGCCCTATGTTTTTGTGCCTAAACAATTTTTAAACATTATCCAGAACTGAGCAAGACTGGTGCAGCCATGCATTGTGTGTCACAACTGATATCTAAGTGTCTAAGTTTTCCTTTGCATCGAAAAAAACATGACCATTTTATTTTTTTTTTTTATATCACTATTCACAATGATGCACAAAGCATGAAAAAACTACATTTAAATGTCTTAAAATCTTATAGAAATGAAAAGGGAAAAAATGTAATGTTGCAGTAAAGACATTTTATATTAGAACAAATTGTAAAAAAAAAATATTATTTATTTATTGGTGTATGCCATGCAACATATAAAGCTATCTATCTATCTATCTATCTATCTATCTATCTATCTATCTATCTATCTATCTATCTAAGAAAATAAACATGTTCTATATTAAAGTGTTACAGACTTACCGACATTGATGTTTTTATTTTGGAGAGTCAGAAATGCTCAAAGTTGCAGAAATACATCCAAGCTCAGGCTGCAGCAACACTAACGTTGTTGTTAGCCCACAGTAGTCCGGAAACCCATCGGGATTTGACCCAGTCCTAGTCATTAACACCCAGCCACTGGCAGTATACTCCATAGTTATAATGATTTGTGTTTTCATGAAACAACAACTTATCAAACATTTTATAATTAAGCTGTGTTCTCTGTCTGTGATGTCTGCTACATGTACTCTCTTTGCTGCATGCAGTATTACTGACAGCAGCAGACACTGTCAGGATGTGCACTTAAAATACTGAAATAGCTGTGAGTGAGTCTGATGTTTGAGTGCAAACAACAGCCTGACAGCTGTTTCGTCACATTCTGCAATGCCTCTCACTGATTTTTTTTTTTTTTTTCTTTTTTTTTTTTTTTGCCCTTAATAGAAAATCCACTCCCTGTTTGGTGTTGCAATAGCCTGAATACTCACATCATGTCTCCACACACTGTACTGCAGCCACTGACCAATGCTGTCAGTGATCTGAGTGTGTGTGTGAATATGTCTTTTGTATTGTTTCAGTTTGGATAAACAGTGGCAGTGGCTTTGTGTTAAACCTTGTCGAACATTGTTAGTTCTCACTGAACTGTTGCATATTTATTTGTTCTCCGAGTACACCACTGAATATTTTCATCTGTGCAGGTGATGCTGTGAGACACCTCCACGTCTCTGTGTAATTGTTTATCACTTTGTATTTATTTTCTTAAGTGAATAAATGGCAAACTATTTTTGGAGCTTAGCAATCTGCTACCCACTGACGCACCAGAGAACTATTTTAGTGGAAGCCTGGTGAGATGTACTATTTCAAAAACAAGGATTCATATATTCTCTAATGCTTCAGGAGACAACTGATGACCCAACATTATGATCATGTTAAAGGGATAGTATGGATCAATATTTTCACCACTTTACTTTGTTGTCCGACAAAGATATTTGGCTAATATAATGGCAATTTATCAGAAAAGGCTGTCTGATGTCAAAGTAAAGTAGTGAAAATATTCTAAATATAGCATACACATACACTTGAACCAACACTTTTTTTTTTCTTTTTTTTTTTGAATAGGCCTTTTTTTAAAAGTGGCTAAAACACCTTTTGTTGCTGACTCCATGGCTTAGCTTCCGTGTTGGTGCCTGTCTCTGCTTCTCATAACTGGTGTGTCGACTGGCATCTACTATAAGCAATACACTGACTATGACTTATACAACCACACTTAAAAAAAATCTGAACTGCCCCTTTACAGGGATAGATTGACATACTAGTCCTGAATTTGAAAATGATCAAAGCCAGTGTCTCTTTCTACAGATCATGACCTGGTTATTCAAGATAATCTACAGAGCTTGTTGTGAGCTGTTTCATGTAGGAACTACTTTCTTTCTATTAGAAAGAAAGTTCTAAAATAGTGTGTTCTCTACTGCGGAAACAAAGTAGTTCCTACATGAAACTACTTACAACAAGGGTCATGATTTTTGTAAAGAGACACTGGTTCTCAATTTTTCAAAACTAGGCAACTCACACCCAAAAAATCTGGATAGGTAGCCAGGGTAGTGCAGGTTAGGGGAAAATATGTATTTCTTGATTTTGGGGTTCACTGTACCTTTAAAATAATGCACCAACCAGCTAGACGGCTAGTTTAGCTTAGCATAAGAACAGGAAGCAAAGGAAGCATATCGGCTCGCTAATTAACACACTATATCTTATTTATCTAATTTGTACAAAAATAAAAAAACAACTATTTCTTGAATGGTGTCTCTTACGGCAGAGTTGCTAACGAGTGGACACTTTAGGAATTCACTGCCTCCTGCAAAAGATCTTTGTTCCATGAATCCAAAGGCACATGACCCACCAGCCCTTTAAAATAGAAACAACTGGGATATCTGGGACACCACAGTCCCCAGAGCTCATCATGTGATTATTGCTTTTTTTCTTTCTTTTTTTTTCTTGCTGCTCATTATGACCTCTGTTAGAAATGTGACAAAGTCAAATCAACATAAGGAAACATGCGACGTGCAACTTCAGCTTCCACATTTTTTAAAAAACAAGAGGCTATGCCAAACTGTAAAATAACTCTACACTGCACAAACAGCTTAATTGTCATTACTTATTCATCACCACTAAGCCAACAATTGCTCACAATAGATGCTGGAACATGTTCTAGTCATGCATTTTTAATTGACCAACATGTGTACTATACATAATATATATTAGGATTTATCTTTAGGAATTTTGGCAATAGATAAAATGCACCAAAATACATGCAGCCATAGAATACGAGATCATTTCTGAGAAGGCAAGATATAAATTCATAGGCTGACATAGTGGCACTGAGTCATTTGCCATTTTGAAGCTTGTTAATTCTTAGTTTTTTTCTTTCTTTTTTTTTTTTTTACCCTGGGCGGTTAATATGTTAATGGTTTTAATTACGCAGTCTCATTATTTTTCATTACATAATTCTTGCCACATGGAGCAACCACTTATTTTTTTAATTATTGTATATCAAAAATATTACTCAGTGATATAATGTTTGCAGCTGCATCAGTTGTTTCGTAAATCATGCTCCACAAACTGCACTACAAAGCAGCAATAACAAACAGTGATGTTGAGAAATGTTTAATGTTTTCAGGCTGGTCAGCAAACTGTTTAACAGACAGAAAAGGTTGTGATGCCATCATTTCATTAATGTCTTATTAGGCAGTTTATTTTATTTTCTTTGAAATGTATAAAGTTGATTATTTATTATGTTTAAAATTCATAGGAATTAAACGCAGCTCTGTTTTACTAGATGTCTGTCTGATGATCTACTAAAATGACATGCTCTGTAATACTACATAATTGCTTATATCTATGTAATACATTAATTTACAGTTTAATACAATATATTAAATATGTGATTTAGAACAGGGGTTGCCAAACTTTTCAATGCCAAGGCCCCTAAATAGCATTAGCTTTTATCTGGGATTCCTCCTTTTGCAAGATGTCTTTAAAAATCCAAAGTCGACTGTTTTTCAGCCTCTGTATGGTGCTTTGGATTCAAGTAACAATAAAGTTTATATTGCATTAAGCACTCCAGGAGGTCTCTAGGCAGATAACGTATTTGGGGCACTGGTAGCCATTCTTATGTGCATCAATAAATTCAGACTTTATGTATCCTACATTGTACTTGTGAGTTTTACTTGGCCGGAAGTCCTTTTAGATGTTTTGCAGCTGAGTTTTTGTCAGCTGGGCAGTCGGTCTTTTCTTTTTCAAAAAATGTGTCCACACTGAATGTCAGGAGCAGAGCAGCTGACAGCCAATGATGTGATGAATGATGTTTTCACTGACAGGCAATTAGAAATATGGACACAGCAAATATGGTATGTATTATTATACATTATATTTAATAATTCACACAATGATAATTCACTTTTATTTTTGAATAATTTGATTTTAGCATTTTGCTGGAGTCTCCTCTGACATCGCCAGGTCCTGCACTTTGAAAATCACTGATTTAGAAGGATCTCTACCACACCAAGGTGTAAGACTTTAATTAGAATCAAAAACTGACCGTGTTCCAGTATAACAAATTAGAAAAATAAAATAAAGGCCTTCAGTGTGCTTGTTCTTTCCCTCTAATTCTGTATGTTGTGCATAGCAACATTTTTACAGATAAAGTTGAACAGTACTCAGTGTGAAACATTTTTGATGAGACATGCAAAGACAGAAGTCTTAATACACAGTATATGACTACAGCTTCCATGTGTGAAACAGACATGTTTGAGTTTGAACTCAGAGTGGGAATTCAGATTCAGATTCAAATTTTTTTTACAACAATAAGTTAAAATGTTTTGCTCTTTTAAAATCAACAATTATTATTAAAGTTTTGAACAAAAAGTTTTAGTAAAGTTGTAACTAAACATTTATTCTGCATCTGATTTTTTTTGAGCCAGAGTTCACATATGCACACCTGTGGGTACCCTATCTTTTTCTAAACCTAACCATGGGGGTTTATTGCCTAAACTTACCCAAGTAGTTATTATGGCTAAATCTAACCAAACTGTGACTGTTTCACAATGTAAACCATGTGTGTGTGGTGAGGTGAGTTATGTCATGTGACTTACATAACACAGTTGAGGTCTAGTAAAGCATTAATATATGTCATTTCAGGAAGGAAAGGACACCTACGTGAGGATGCTGTTTGTGTATTACAGCTCAGCGTTCAACGCCATTGTCCCCTCCAGGCTTGTCAGCAAGTTAAAGGATCTGGGCCTGAACACAACAGTGTGTGACTGGATCCTGGACTTTCTGATGGAACGCCCCCAGGTGGCGAGAATGGACAGTCACACCTCATCTGCACTGACCTGCAGCAAAGGGGCCCCACAGGGCTGTGTTCTCAGCCCCCTCCTGTACTCCCTCTATGCCCACAACTGTGTGGCAACAAGGGCTTCAAACACCATTGTGAAGTATGCAGACAACACAGCAGTTGTGGGGTTGATCTCCCGCAGCGACGGGATGGCCTACAGGGAGGAGGTGACCATTCCGGAACAGTCACTTCTGTCTGAACGTCTCCAAGACTAAAGAGGTGGAGAGGGTGGTCAGCTTTAAATTCCTGGGTGTCAACATCCATAAGGACTTGACCTGAGCTACCCACACCACTGCTGTAGTCAGGAAGGTCCACCAGAGGCTGTAGGGACTGAGGCGCCTCAGGACCTTTGGGCTGAGGCCACACATCCTCAGGCACCTCTACCATGGCACCATAGAGGGCCTTCTGACAGGCTGCTTCACCACCTGGTATGGCAACTGCACCATATATGGATTGTAAGATACTTGGGGAAGGTAGATCGCACAGCACAGCATATCGCCGGGTGCGAGCTGCCCAGCCTGCAGGAGCTGTACACCCAGCGGCGCCTCAGGAAGTCCCTGAGGGTCATAAAGGACACTACACACCCCCACAACAGCCTCTTCTCCCTCCTGCCCTCTGGTAGGAGACACAGGACTCCCAGAACACAAACCAGCAGACTGAGGAACTGCTTCTTCCTCCAGGCCATAAGACTCTTAAATAAATAATCAACAATTCGCACCCAACAATGCGATCCAACCCTGTGCAATATTTGAACAATAACTATATGCAATATGCAATGCACACACACAAACACACACCTACATACCTCACACAAGTGTAATATAAACTCTGTACAATACTTAAACTATGCAACCTTGACTGCTTTGTATATATATTTATCTGCTTTGTATTACTGTACATGTACATATGTCAATATTTTTCTTCTTCAGTATTGTATATTTTATTTTTAAAACATACACATCTTATCCCATTGCTTCTTATCTTTATCTCTTATTATTGTTCTATGTTTTATTACTTACTTGTTTTTCTGTTACTTATTGTTATTTTAATAATGGAGCATTCCGGCAAAGGTTTTTCACTCGATTGTACTTGTATAACTGCTGTGACAATAAACATCTTGAATCTTGAAACCTATTTTGTTGTGTAGGTGTGAGGTTGTGTTCATTTATCTTCATCATTGGATTTAGTCACTTTCTCGTTCACTTTTGTGGAATAAGAAACTGAATTTCTGCAACAAGGTATCAATTAATCAAAAATTTTGTTTTTCAAATACTGTTTATAGCCTTCTTGCTTTAGCTGTCGCTTGTCCATTTCTACTGAGTTATCAATTAAAAAAAACAATTTGACCAAATATGTTTCTGCTTTTTTGTAGGGAAACATAATTCATTATATATCACGTCTTTAAAAAGTTGCTCCAACAATTGTAGACAATTGCACAGCCAGCAGCAGAGATATTAAACTGTATTTTCTCAATATCAACCTCTATCCTGAAACACTATACTTAGGTTCAGTTCCGATTCAGTAATGTTGCTGCTTTTACTGACCCTCACATGAACTTCACTAACATGTCTTGACCACTGAACTGATGAAGTGCTGCATAGTCATGCCGATCAAACGCTGCATCCCTATTAACAGCAGCAAGGAGAAGGAAAGGGCCTGGGAGGTTACAGAGAGAGGTTAGGGAGGCATAAAGACAGAGATAAAATGTGAACAAATTAGACTGTCTGGAAAACATTAGCCATTATACACCTCCAAGCGGCCTTCGACAAACTAATTCACTGCAGGCAGATACTGGAATTAGAGGAGGGAGATTGTAAAGATGGAATGCAGAGAGAAAATATCACTAAAGTTCGGAAAAGAGCTTTTAGAGTTGTAGATGTACAAGAGCGGACTAAATGGAGAGCTGAGAAATAAAAAGTCTTTCAGGTTGCAGTATATTAGAAAGTATATGCCTGTCAAGTGTTATTTCAAAAGAGAAATCACACAAATCATATTAAAGGGGTAGTTTGGATGGTTTGATCTGGAGTTGTACTTTTTGATAGTCAGTGTATTAGCTACAGTAGGTGGCAGTCAGCAATCCCCAGGAGACACACAGAGGAGTACTGGCATGGAAGCTAAGCAGTGTGCTGCTGGACAGGGTCAGCAATACAATGTATTTTAGACACTTAAAAATGTCCATCTTAAAAAAATCAATATCAGTACTTGGAATATTTTCACCACTTGACTGCGCTGTCAAACAGGCTGACAAAAAAATTGCTGTTACATAAGCAAAATATCACCCTGTCCACACCAACCAAACTCCATTGACGAAATCAGTCATTTTACCTCTCAGAACATGGAAGCTGCTAGTCTACTGCTGCCTCAGTTTGTTTGTGTGATTGTGCAACTTGTGAATCCAAACTTTCCTTTTGAACACGGAAGTCACACATTAACCCAAGCAAACAGATTGAAGCTGTAGTATACCAGCTACTCCTGTGTTCTGTTAGGTAAAATTGCTGATTTCACCAAAGGAGTTTGGTTGGTTTGGAGAAAACAATATCTGACTTATATAAACAGAAATGTCCCATTTGATGGCAAAGTAAACTGGCAAAAATATTCTAAATATAGCATGTACTAAAAATAATCTGAACTATCTGCTTATTTTGCTGTTAGACAGCCTTTTCTGGCAGAGAACTGCCATTAAATGAGCCAAATATTACTCTCTCCAAACCAACCAAACTCCACTCCACACAGAACAGAACAAGGGGTTGCTTGTCTTCCGTTGCCTCTGTCTGTTAGTTTGTTTATGTTATTGAGTGACTGGTGATTTAGAGGAATAATTTTGATTTCTGGAAGTCAGACAACAACACAAACAAACAAACAAACACATCGAGGCAGCAGTGGACCAGCAACTTCTGTGTTCTGGGAGATAAAATTACTGATTTCACCAATGGGGTTTGGTTAGTTAGGAGAAAGTGATATTTGGCTCATTTAATGGCAGTTTTCTGCCAGAAAAGGCTGTCTGATGACAAAGTTAAGCAGTGAAAATATCAAAATATAGTGTACACTTCAACTGATACAGATTTTTTTCCTTAGGTAGACCTTTTTAGGTGGCCAAAATACATTTTGTCAACCCTGCCCACAGCAGTTCATTGCTTAGCTTCCTTGCTGGCACTCCTGCAGCTTGGGGCATCCGGGGGACATCAGCCGGTATCTATACTGTAGCTAATTCACCGACCACCAAGAGGAGCATCCTAAAACCTCACATCAAATTATCCAATCTATTCCTTTAAATCACATGTCAAGTTAGATATGATCATTGGTGGTCCTGCGCTGACAGATTTCACTGTAGCCTTTCTGGGTCAATGGTGTCCTCTCATCTACCGCTGCCACACTCTCCTGGGTTATGCTCTTTCCAGCTTGCAAATTTTAATATTTTTATCACATTTGTGGCAAGTGTTGTCACTCTGACAGCCTTGCAGGAATGAGACAATGATAAATTAGCTTTATCTGTATTTGATAAGTGGCTGTGTCCTGTGTTTTCTGTAACAGGCACTAATAAACAGATTGGGGAAGGTAGGTGAAAACAGCCAGTTATGTTTACTGGTGCGTCTTGGGGGAGTATGGTGGTGGTGGTGGTGAAGAATGCTATTCTCTCCTGCACAGACAGCCTCTGGGTGTTAATTTAGGTGTTAATATGGGACTAAAGGAATCTTGTAGACTGTTTAATTTCCTCATGGAACGATGCGGTTTCCCTTGCTTGAATGAGTGATGATGAAGTATTTTTGTTTAATGTTGTTGACTTACATTTGCTCCCATGCTTTTATTATTTATATTATATATTTTTTTCTGCTGATGTGTGCTGTAAAGAACCTGTCTGCAAACTGGATTTCTTTTGCAGGCAATTAACTTTGAGGTAAATTGAAATAGAAGACTTGTCTCATGTCTTCAGTCGTGTCATATGTTAATGAAATTCTCTTGTATGGGTGATGACAGAACATGTCAAATCAGAAAAACACAAGAGTATGAATTGGTTGTTTATTTCTATGAATGGTAAGGAAGAGCAGAGACCTCTTAGGGGGAAATATAAATAGTTCATGAAGCTGAGAACCTCTCAATGATCACACATGGCCTTTTTCTGCAGATGTTGATACACTGATATTCAGATAAGCAATTGCGAGATAGAGCCGACGGCGGCGTTTATCCAAATTTGCCAGGAAGGAAGGATCATGAGGACATTAATTGGTATGATTCACTCCGGCGCCGAGCACAATAAGCAGCTGTGTTTTCACATCTCGAGCGAGGCTGCGATCCTCCGCCGCTGCCACTGTGCACAGCTGTTTTTCTTTACCTGTGCGATTTTGAAGGTTGAAGCCGGGTCTATGAAGATGTTCCCGTTGTTCCGTCACATGGCCCTGCCAAGCTGGGGCCTTTGTTCCTTGGCAGCGTGCCACCACCACAAACCACTGCCAGAGGAACTGTGTCATGCTCCCGCTCAGTTTGGTTTGTAGACGGGGAACGCGGGGCATAATCCATTCCATTTGATAGCTCTCTGGCATGAATTTGAGTGGCTGTCACGGCAACTTAAGAACAGATTTGCTGTCAAAACTGAAATATTATGTATATCACTACCCATCTATTAAGGCACATGCTCAGCCCCGGGCCTCGCTGCTCTCTGTAAGCTGAGAATAGCTATTTATCCACGATCTCCTTGCCTTGCCTCGGTATATGTAGCTTCAGCAAGAAAGTTTGAAAAACAAGAATTCAAAGAGGAACTTGCAAGAATCCAATACATCACTCTCCTGTACTGAGGAGCAGCAGGCAGCCTTCAAACATAGTGGCAATTAAATTATCTTGTTCCTAATCAGTCACTGAAAAAAAAATCTAATTAGAAGTACAATTTGGGTGTCCAACTGTAGAAAAAGAGAATTAGAGAAACTGATCAGACAGTCATTACTCCGACTCTCAAACGTTTTCTTGTGGCGGAGCTGACTGATCTAGGTTAAAGTCTGCCAAGACAATATTGCACAGCTGGACACAAAAGAACGATCTGACTAATTATTCCTTCTGTCACAGAATTTTCATTGATGGAGAAATGCAGAAACCTGGATTGAATGTTGGCCAACACAGGGTGGGTGTCAGGGTCAGCAATCAGGGTTAACTAGTGAACAGCAGTGGTAAAATGTAACTAAATACATTTACTCAAGTACTGTACAAATTTGAGGTACTTGTACTTTACTTGAGTCTTGTCTTTTAATGCCACTTTTTACTTTTACTCCAATACATCTCAAAGGGAAAGACTGTAGCGGAGACTAGGGAGTATTATAACACCAGGTCAGTTTAACACTGGTCAGTTTGACCTATCAGGAAGGAGCTGTGGTGATGTCATCAATATTGTACAATCCCATGTCCTTTGTGAGCTTGCAAGAGAAGTAGCATGTACATTTTTTATCAAGTTTATTTTTTTCTGGTGTTCATTGCATTGTAGATAAAAAGGTTTGACTTACATAACCTAAAGTAGCAGTTTCTTTAATGTGAGTTAATGTGATACTTTACATTTATGCTGTCTTCACAGTTGTCTCTCTTAATATTTTTGTTGCTTCTAACTGAATCTCTGTGGTTTGAAGTTTAGTTTTTCTTCTTTCTTCTGTCTTTCTTCGCTGTTTGTACTTTCAGGTATCTGCTTTATTTTACTGCTTCATGTTCGCTTTCAGCTGATAGGACTTAGCTATCAATTTACTGTTGATGACAACCAAACCTTTCATAACTGCTTCATAATTAAAGCTTTTAAGTTCTAAAATAATGACTTATATTGTGAAGAATTTATGGTAAAAGACACGCCTTCAAGCAAGTAGCCCATTTTAAATGGAGATACAAATCCCTACTGTGCAAAGTCAGGCTGAGTGAAGCCATGCCACTTCATGTGTATGGAAAAGGGGTCTTTTTTGTCACTATGAATTTTTCACTTTATTCAAATCTGTGTGCTCTTTATTCTGGACTTCACTTCATTTCAATAAAGGCCTTTCAGAAATTGGATAGTGTGGATCTTAAATCAGTAAAAGACCTCTGATTGTTGCCTCTATCCCAGGCAAGTGTCTTACCTCAAGCCAGTCTATAGTTGACATTAACTCACATAATTTAGGTACAACTTAACAAATTTACAAGATTTTTACACACAAAACATATGAAGGGTTTATAAAATATAATGTTTTGAACAAATTACTAACCAACAGTGTATCGTACAGCTGAAATAATTATTCAAATGATAAATGAGTCAACAGAAAATTAATTGTAACTATGTTAATAACTCAATTTTCATGCAAAACATTTCATGGTACCCATTTTACAGATGTGAATATTTATTGTAACTGCATTTATCACTATTTTCAGAACTTTTACAACCAAACAATCAATTGCTTAATTTAGAAAATACTCAGCAGGTGAATCCATAATGAAAATAATTATTAGCTGCAGTCCTAAACAAAGTATGTAGTCCAAAATAACCTGCACCTCAACCAACTACAACAGTAAAATCCTGCTTTTTCTATAATAGATAACTCATGACAATCGAATAATATGATAGCGACAGCGGATATTTTTCTGCATTAAAAAATATTGATCAATAAACTGGACAATATTCTTTATTAATGTATTTAATGTACAGCATGACATAATCAAAAAAATAAACTTTGATTTGTATTTTTTTCTGCAAAAAAAAAAACAAAAAAAAAACAGACAACATAGACACTGATACTGATGTAGAGCAATATAGCTGTGCTGGGCCAATATCAGGCTGATACTGGCCGACCATATATCTCTCTGCCTACAGTTTCAATGCAGGACTCTAACTTGAAACAGAGTAATTCTACAGTGTGGTATTAGTACTTTTACTTAAGTAAATGATCTCAGTACTTCCCCCACCATTTATGAGCAGTAGCAGTCTTACAGCACTTCGGAGGTAACTTGTCACATTGCTTTCCTGCCTGCTCACCCCACCCCAGTCCTCTCTCAGTCCCTTACAGTGGCGCAGGTAATAACAATCACAACAACATTAATCTCAATAACAGTGGGCTAATGGAACGTGCTAGAAACAGCACATTTGTCAGTTAAGAAACCACATGGAACCAATGAAAACCAAAGGCAGAGCTCAACCTAAATGCGTTTGGGTTCAGCAGTAATTACTGAAATAAGAGTGTTCAATTATATAATTCATCAAAAGATAATGATCAAGTGTTTGACAGAGGACAATGTAACAGTGCTCAAAGACCAACAAAACAGACAAAAATCTAGTTCTAATACCCAAATATCACTCACACATACACAGTATACTCTACCACAACAGTACAATTAGCTGTTGTGTGCAGGCCTCTCTGTGGCTGAGTGAGCACCTGTCTTCCATGACTTCTCACTCAGAGGCCTTTGGAGGTCCACTGGTATTAATTAAAACCAGAACGAGCTTCTCAGCACAGCTCTGGCACAACCTCAGAGCTCCTCAATTAGCTGCCAAACAACTTGCCTTGTTGTTGGTTTCCGAGGTTACACAATTTCAGAAAAATAAAGTGACTCGGGAGGCCTCCAAAGGAACTGTTACGATGTCGAAATGCTCTCATTGTTCACTCTTCTCATAAGGCAGCATGCTGTTTACTCCTATGTCCTTGTTCTCGCTGCCTCTCCTTGTGCCAGTATACGTTTTCCTATTCACTGATAAAGCAGCACTAAAGATGACTGGAACATTGTCAGTTAAAATAAACAGAAACTTAGATTAATGACAGCAGCTGTGCTGTGAGATAGCCTGTTGACATTTAAAATGGGTGATGACAAGGTTAGAAGCAACAAAAGGTTGTTATTTTCAAGTGCAGCTGCAGAGCATCTGTTAAGATATAAATGACTTGCAAACATGTATTTATGGCTTTAAAACAGGGGTTTCAAACATAAGGCCCATGGGCCAAAACTGGCCCACCAAAGGGTCCAATCCTGCCATCTGGATGATTGTAAAAAGTTGCAAGTCGTTATTTCCAATTTTCCATGTTTTTGGGGGTGCTCCCTGGACTTAAAATGTGTTTCTTTGGTTAGGGACATGTGTACACACATCATGTACATGTACTCAAAAATCACAAAAAAACCCTCCAAGGTGTTCTCTTTTAAAACAATTAAAATGCCATGTCACAGCATGGTCATATTAGAGTAGAAAGATTTAACATGGGTCTAACGTGACCATGCTATGACAATAAAGGCATTTTAATCATTTTAAAAGAGAGTGTCTGAGTTTTTTGTGACTTTTGAGCAAAATGCACATTTTTGATTCATATTGTTGAAATTACACTTTCTTGGGAAACAGTATACAAATTTATACTAAAAAAGGTTAAAGTTGGATGCATTGTTCATCATTATTATTATTATTATTATTATTATAATTATTATTTTTATGCATTGTTTTTACTGCTCTCACCCACCTGAGATCAAACTGGGCTGTATATGGCTCATGAAATAAAAAAAAAGACAACTCTGCTGTAAAACATGAAAAATACTGTCAAAACAACATTAAACTTCAGACCTACTGTAAATATGGCTGCTGAACAACAGGCGCTCCACTCCTGAAATGTTTCCATTGGACATCTCTGACTTTTCATTTTAGTCTTTCGGAAACTCAGACTTCTAATTTCTCTTCCGTTATTGACAGCAGCAAATTATTGATGGCAGCAGTAGCCTTTGGTCACTGGCTGTATTCTTAAAGACATGAGCCCATGGCGGTTTTAGAGTTCAGAACATTTGAACCTTTGGCACAACAAACTGTGCGCAGCCTGACACAAAAATACACATGGAAAAAAAAAAAATCTAGCTCAGTGACGTGCAAAAAAAGAAAAAGCATAGAATAAATCTGAGTGTGAGCAGCATAAGTGTTTAACAGATTACTGTATGTGCCATAGCTAAGCTATTTAAAGCAACTGTTACAATAACTCACAGTGCTCATGCACATAATCATACAAAGGTGATGAACTGTAGCACTGTTGGTTATTGCACTTAGTGGGGGTGGGGTGTAAGGGGCAGGGGTACTGGATTATAACACTGTAATTTTTCAGTGCCATTGTATTTTTTTTCTTTTTAACTTGTCATTAGTGCAGTATTCATTCATGGCATCTAAAGGAAAATCAAACAATTTGGTTCAGTTAACGTAAGGAATGTGGTTTTGTAGAATGAAATAGAAGAGTGTGCTCAGTGGAGTGCAGATCTCCACCAAGCAAAGCCAAAAAGAATATTTAGAAGTAAACCCTTTATAATCACCATCACCATCATATAATCACCACCGTGTATAATCTTCTTAGCCAGCCACTAGGGGCCTCAAGTGATTAACAACTGCTTCATTTTGGAATCCGGTTTCAATTCAGGACAACATATGTGGGGGTCAAATTAATGTTGGCAGAACTTTGGAAATCTCAGCTGGTTGCATCTGGCGGTTGCGGGCAGCATTGCAGTAGGTGCTTCACCATCTGTTGCCTGGTAGGGATCTGCACTCGACTGATTGACTTTGTCTAGTTCATGTGTGAATTCTTGAGTTACGTGTTGTATCACAAACCTTTGATCACCAAATCAATCAAATCCTCCAAGCATTCCTGATATATTGCATTCACAACAGTGGGATGGATGTGAGGTCCCAGTGGCCTTTGATGCTTAACCACCAAACCTGAATCAGTTCATCCTTGAATCCAAGTGATCATTTATGCCAAAGTTGAAGAAATTCTCTCAAGGCACTCCAGAGATGTTGTGTAACCTGAAAACATAATGCCTCTGGCTGTTCACCAGCATGAAGCCATAAAACCAGGTTTTTCAAGGTTTTTCTAAAATTGTGAAGGTCCATCGGCATACAGTCATGAATTGGCACTCATCTGTGATCTCCTGCAAGGCATTTACTTGAACCACATCGCAGTACAAACTAACACAATATTTTTTATACAAAGAAGGGGGTAACTTCATGTATGAAATTTTATGAATTTACAAGAAGGGGACAAATAATCAAGAATCTGTCAGAGACAGCTGTTTATAAATCTTCCCCTGACTCTTCTGTTTTAAAGGGATTCCGATTTAGATCAGATCTCAATGAAGATAAGGAACACACATGAAAAATAACAGATGTAAAAACAATAGATTGGATCGTTTATTATCCAGATAATGTATCCAGATGCAGATCCCATCTTAATACCATGTGTAAATGTGGCATAAATGTCAAGGCTCTGTCTGGAGGCACTAACCGCTTAAGAATTTGGAGGAATTCGGAGGGTTCAACAATTCAAAGATGATTTTGCCCCATGGCCATAGAAGTTTGTTGCCTTGTAATTTTCGGCTGACAGATTTATGGCCAGCCCGGTGGCTCAGCTGAACCAGACTTGAATGGATGGGGTGAGGACAGATATATCTAGAACTGGACCATCGTCTGCACAGGCTGAATTTCTGTGGGAGCTCTATGTTTGTCTCCATTTAAAGCACTATTACTAACTCACGACAGGCCCGGTTACATAGTAAAATCACTGAGGGGGCCTGTGAAATGTGGGGGTGTGCTACCAGAAGTTACACTGCAGACTGCATGGCCAGGCAACAGCAATCTAAAATAGCATCTTGCTGATACAGTGTGAAGTTTGCAGTGTCTTACAAAATTACTTAAGAAAACAGACATAGGTGGCAACACTACATTTACACAACTTGTTTCTTCACTAATAAATAACTGAGGGAAACATTTAGTTTTTGACATAATGTACTTAAGATCATCTTAACACCTTTTCCACAGAGGCATAATTTAAAAAATAGCAATTAACACACGCATAAGACATGAAATGAGCAACTGTCACATTGAGAGTCAGGTCGTGGGCCAGTTGGGCGGAGACCAGTCAAGCTACTTGAACCAGCAGTGTTGCTTTGGCACTTAGAGTAAATTATCATAATTATCCAACATTATCAAGGACATGGTGACATCTGTTATCTGCATTTTTTGGCCTTTTTGTGCCAAAGACTTCAAGAATAAAGACAAACAGTTTGGGTTGGGAAATGCACATCTGGTTAATTCCCCAACCTTTAATAGAGCTTTTCTATGGAGCAGTCCTCAGTTGTCTCCCATACTGGGATACAATGTCTATAGAAACTGGTTTCTCCATTTAAAAGACACAGTTTTGAAGATACTGGGAAGCAACAATAAATGTGTGTTCTAAGTTTGTTACTGCATAGAAACATGTTATTAACCATCCAGCCAAATTTGAATTATTAAAAATAGCTTAGTTATATAAAATTAGGTCTCAAATCATAAAAAAATGAGCAGTTTTCTCTGCTCTGAAATGCTGAGGGTGTATCTGCTCCAATGTCTCAGTGTCAAACACCATTACAATCCGGACCAAATGTCCAGACATGTTTGAGCCACCAGAGCCAGAGGATGGTGACAGGATGGTATTTTTTTCTTCTGTGTTGGGTTGTTGGACCTGAAGTGAGCTGAAGTGAACTGCTGGGCTGATTTTAGAGTCTATGAAGGTACTTTTGTAACTGACAGTTAAGGGAAGTGGAGGCGGTATCATTCACGTGTCAGTTTGTGGGGCTTATATAGTGTTGGGGAAACATGGCTGAACACAGAACCTGTGAACAACAGTTTAATAGTCTAACTCTGCAATTCAGTACTATATATAGTGCTCAGTTCTTCACCTTTTCAGCAACTATACGCTGATATATATAACGTGTTTAAAGAAAAGCTCCCTTTTTCTTTTACATGAACTTTAATTTTAAGTGGGGTTCTGTAAGGTTCTTAAGTTTAGTCAGTATATTACCATGGGCGTGTCCACAGCAGTACATTGCTTAGCATCTATGCTGGTACTGTCAAAACTAGGCTTGTTTTGATTACCATCTACTATGGGCAATACAATGATTATGGAAAAGTACCTCATACAACCCCACTTCAAATAATATGAAGTATCCCTTTAAGCCCCATTTCTTATGAACGGGAGAATGAAATAGTCACTGTGCTCCTCTGTATTTCAACCATCAGGAAATTACAGGATATGTCTGTAATAGAAGTAAAATGACATATTTCTTTGATTGTTGACTGCTACAACCACTTTCACATCAAGAGAAAAATAACATCAGTGACTCGCTACTGATTGGTTACGGCAAAATGAAATATCGCGACCCCCCACCTCCACAAGAAATCAGATGACATGAACATGTTATCAGACTTGATGTATGAAGTGAAACAAAATGGCAATTCAGTCTGATTAACAGGCCAGTGATGCCCTAAGACACAATCAAAATCTAATCACTCAAGTAATGAAATTTCAACCATTGAGACAAATGTTTAGTCAAAAGCCACCTAGAGACATATTAAGATATTATTTATGTGCAATTCATGTGTAGTCAACCATGCACAGCCCATGAGAGACGTTAATGCAGGTTATTGGGCAGGAAATAGGAGAAAGTATTTCAGCGTATTGCACTTTGGCTGCTGCATTTTAATAGAGCATGTATTGTTTAACATCCATGGCTGGTGTTAATATCTATGCATAGATATTTCTACTCTATATCAAAAACTCCAACCTCTCCCTTTATAAAGAAGTTAGATCGCACTGGCCGGTGTCCAGGAATGTTAACTGCAGTAACTTCCCTCCAGAGCTAATATATAAGCACTATAAAGTCCTATCTCTCACCACTTTCCACTTTAAAAACACTTGAAAATAAATGGTGCAGTGGCCCCAACTACTTCCAGATAACATAATGCCTCCATGAGTTAGACATTACCAATCCATCCTACAGTTTGTCTTTGTAATCTCTGCCAATGCAGTTGTTAAAATATGAAGGTACGTCCTCCCACCACATCTCCAATGCCCAGTGGGGAGGCAAACTTTTAAATTCATCATCTTACTTTTTGCATTTTTTCAGGCAAATTTCTGTGTGTCAAAGTCTCAGCATTGCAACATTATATGACACCCAGCAGTAGCGCCTGGAGCAAGCCGAGACACAGCGCTATAAACACATCATAGTGTCTTAGATTTATCCCTTCAATACAAGGAGATTTACTGACATGTCTGCTGAGGTGAGAATACAGGTGTCCTGAGTTGTAAATCCTGTGTCTGAGAACTTTTGGAATTTCCCCGCAAAGATCCGTTTGCTGCTTTGGCCAAAAGCAAACCCTCTGTATCTTATCCAAAAGCTCAAACATCAATCCTATCTGAAAGATGTCAACATGCAAGCAGAGCACCATTAGTCCAGAAGAGAGGAGGTGGATAAAACTTATCATCGCTGCACCATTAACCTTTAATGAACTGATGCTGCATTTTCAAGACAAAGCTGTTCTGAAACTCCCCTTCCCAGGAGGTCAATTTGCTCTCTCTAGGCCGTCCTTGTCAACAGGAATTTTGTCCGACACAGCATCTGTAATAGAGTCAAAGAGCTGCTTTTTGGAAATAGAAAGAAAATGTACCTGAGTTTACACTGTTTGTTAACTTGTATTCATAACCACGCAGCACTCTCAGAAAAAGAGAGGGCCAATTTAGGCCTCAGAGGGATCATACAGTGATTTACGGTGCGCTCCGTGCTGGGCCGCGATCATCAATAGAGGCATTCCGTCATGTTGTAATAGCCGTTGTTGATGTTGATGAGGTATTATTTTGCACATAAAACACCCCCACATGCTGACTATTTCAATGCTAATTATGTTTGGCTCATTTCTGATGTCTCTGTCGCAGTTGGTCGGCTCCACTCGCCGTGCCACTGTGAAAGCACAACCTGAGCCCTTTTCTATCCTGCTCGCCTCCTCACAGCACGTGCTGACCCGTGCTTCAAGTTCAGCCCAGGAATGGTGAAAAGCTACATTCATGCTTTGAAGGTAACATCAAGACCTGACTTGAATGTGCCTGTGTTTGAAAACTAAATGAAATATCCACCACATTATAAAAGGATGTGATCAAGACATGCTGTGATTAAAATGTCCCTGCTGCCGTTGGGCTTTTGACTTTGTTTTAAAATGCTAAAATTGATTCCTGGTCATGTCATTAGCAAAGAGGTAGTACTGTGACATTTGGCCTTTGGAAATTAGAAGCAAGCTGGGGAGAAATGGCAGCCAACTCAGTATGCAATAACCTTATTTTACCTACAGTACTGAGGATCTCATTGGCTCAAAACAATCTTTGGAACACATTATTATTTTTGTACCTTCTGCTCACTAACAGTGGGAATAATTATTATGGCATAATGGCACATTGAATTTTGCATAATTTCCAAGTGTCTCATCTTAGTTCCCGAGGGCCATGGAGGTATCAAAAGTACTACTGGGGTACTTTTAGTTGGCCAAAAGGTTAAAAGTACAAATTGTTAATACTTGAATGAATAAAGCCCCTATTTTCCCATCGTTACCAGCTCTCCTAGTTATTTGCTCATCTTCGCTTCCAGACCACCTAAACTGAGACCAAGTCATGATCAAGACCAGAGTGAGACCAAGACTTTGAGAGGGTGAGACAATCAAGACCAAGACCAAGGCTCCATAAGCTACAAAGCTTTAAGTGGCCTGTCTTGTCACTGAAATATAAAATATAACTTAGTGCTTTAGGTAGCAAACCATAATTAAAAGATTTGACTGACATCTTTTCCCAGACAGCCACATCTTCTTTCCCTGTCTCACTCAAAGGTCAAAGACCTTGAACAGGATCACCCAGCCAGACCAGCCGGACTGTGATTGCCACAGGAAGAAAGCTGGGATAAAAGCTAAGCTGACCCGGCTTAGACTTGACGCAGTGAGCCAGAGAGAGATGCATTGTCGTCGGTCCACTTTGATTCTGCACAAGCCCACAACCTACTCCTCAAACCCCCACAGAAGAAATGCAGATGCAGAGGTATCTAACAAGTTTGTCTGGAGATAAAGTTACTGCAGCTAGTGAGCTAGCATTAGTTAGCCAGACATGCTAATGTTTGCAGCTTATGTTAGAGCAGTTAAAGACGGAGTTTAATCCATTCACCATGTGTGCTCTTGTATTTCATGTTTTTGAGACACAAAAAAGATGCCATGAAACGCTGACTATTGCTCTCCTCGGAGCCTCCTGCACAACACTTCAGTCACTGTTTAGGGAGGGGTTTAGCAAAGGATCAGTTGGAGAGTCTTTCTTCTTTGAAAGAGGAGTAAAGAACGACCTTGAACGCTTTTCTCATCGTAAAAGATGTTTCTGCTCATCTCCTGACTGGCTTTGGCAAGAGTTTGATCTGATTGTTTGAAGTTAGCCTGTGTTAGACATGACAGACAGATGGTTTTCTGACGAAAGTTTCTTTCAAGTGCCTGCCCTTTTCCAATCGTTTCTCAGGACGACTTCCCAGATAGTTCTGTGTAACAAAGCAACTGATGCGTCAGGTAAGGCGCTTGTACGAGGAGAGAAGAATAGGGCCAAGGACTGAACCCTGTGGTGTTGTGACACTTCCTAATTTCTCAGTAACCTTTAATGGTGTCTATTCACGGAGATTTTTGGGGGAGATGTCCAGTTGTGTAGATTTGTAAGTGAAAAGAATTTCATTTGTCAGAAAGTGTTTAAAATTCAGCATCGCTTTTCAAAACCAGTGCCCAATGCAAGGGAGCTGAATAGACAATCACAGAATTAACTGTCTACAATTTTCATGTAAATTCAGCCCGTATGAAACCGTCCACAGTGAGGTCTGTTGAAATTTGCATCTCCATTGTATTGTGAGAAATCTCTGAAGTCTCCACCCCAACCCATCATCTCCACTAAAAAAACAAAACAGAAGAGACTCTCACTCCGGCAACCCTGAGTCAACATGACACACATTTCGATGTGAACGTGCAGCCAGTAGCGATGATATTACTAACACAGACTACACAAAGGTACCTCTCCAGGTAGAAGAATGAACCGTGAGTGCCCCAAAACAACAAACAGTGTTACGGGTTAAAAGCTCACAGTCCTCCCTCACACATGTGTTGTGGGTATAAAAAATTTAAAAAGTAACATTAGCAGGAAATCCCTGCTGTTTGACTCCTGCAGAAGAGAAGCACAGAGGCATGGACCATCTATATATGACAGATGTTTTAGTGTAGAAATTCACAAATGACTGCAGTGTACGCATGCAATGCTTCATTAATAAGAAATTGTTTCAATACAGGATTTAATAAGTGTTATTTACGGGCAACACAGAAAAGATACCCTTGTTTGGGCACTTGTTGGATTGAAAAAATTCTAAGCATAACAAAGTGACGCACCAGTCTACACCTCCACCAGCTGTCACCAAGTCCCACACTGAAACTGTAAACACACGTCAAACTGATCAGCAAAACATTGATCATACAGCCAGGCAAAAATCATAAAACACACAGTAACAGTGTGAGATGCCTTAAAAACAGAGCATTTATTCCTGCAGTTCCAGTGCAACACTGTCCACTACCTTCATAAAATCAAAGGCTCTTGCCAGATCACTGGAGCTTAAAATGGGTGGGCAAATTATTGATATTATATGAATAATGTGATATCACATGAGATATTGTCTTAGTTTTAGGGCATTGTCTTTCCCTGGTTTTAAAGGCTGCATTACAGTAAATTGATGTACTTTCTGATCTTGCTAGATTGTTCTAGTTGTCCTTTTATTCACGTTTACCCACTTAGTTATTATATCTACATTACTGATGATTATATTCCAAAAATGTCATTGTGTTAATGTTTTGTGAAAGCACCACTAGTCATCCCTACAATATTGTTGTAATATCGATATCCAGATATTTGGTCAAAAATACTGTAATATTTAATGTTGTCCATATCACCCAACCCTAGGAGCCAATTCTGCACTGTGGGATAACTGGGAAGTTTCCTTCTAAGGATTTTTCACTCATTATCTTTTTGATCCATGCAATTTAAGTTGCAAAATCAAATCCACATGTTGATCATCTCATAAACTCTTTGCCATTCCTGTTTGGTTTTTGGGGGCAGCCCGTTGCTCCGAAATCCTAACAGCCCGAATAATGTCCCATTGGACTGAAAGCCCATTTGTTCGACAGCCCATTATCCTGAAAACAACCAAAGGTCCATTGCTCCAAAACTTACACATTCTCTCTGCAGTTGTTAGTAGTTGCAGTCTGCTGGCCCAGTCCATGATTCTGAAATCAGCAGTGGTTTTGCCCTTAATATCTTCCTAACCTTATACCAAATGACATTTAATGTGATTCTACTGTTGCAGACAAATTTCAAATATCAGCATAAATAAGAGTCAGAATCAGCTGCTGTGCGTCACCATTACCCAGGTCATTAGATGTAGACCGATCATAAATTCAGTCAGAACTATCCTAATAGCCTCCAGTCATCTTTTCATTCTGGCTGTCCTGACAAAATCAAACATGATACTAGTTATTAGGTTTAAGCTTATTTTTGGAGCAGTGGGTTTTTGGAGCAATGGGCATTTGCTTTTGGTACAATGGACAGTCAGAAAAAAACGGGCTTCAATTGCTCGGAAGCCTGTCTTTTGTCAGTTTTGGAAAATTATGTTGTTGAAGTGGTTAGCACTGTTGCCTCACAGCAAGAAGGTCCTCAGCGCTGGGGAGTTTGTGCCTGGGGCAGAGCCTTTCTGTGTGGAGTTTGCATGTTCTCCTCGTGTCCGCGTGGGTTCTCTCCAGGTACTCCGGTTTCCCCCCACAGTCCAAAGACATGCCTTAATTAGGTGGACTGGTGACTGTAAATTGCCCATAGGTGTGAATGTGTGAATGTCTCAGCCCTGAGATGATCTGGCGACTTGTCCCCCACCTCTCGCCCACTGTCAGCTGGGATAAGCGGTTACAGACGATGAATGGATGAACAAAAACTGTTGTGTGTAATAACCCAAGCTCTTTGCTTGAAGACCCCTTGTTACTGACCCTTTTAGCTAACATTAGCCAATATATACCATTCATGCATTTTATTACCCCCACCAAGTAAGTTATGTTTTCAGTGCCATTTGTTTGTCTCTTCATCTGTCTGCCAGCAGCATTATAGAAAAAACAATGGTCCAATTTTCATTAAATGTGTTGAAAGGGTGTAACATAGGTCAAGGAAGAACGCAATACAATAAATTCTTGAGTAGATCTGATTCATGGGGAGGATATATAAATTGTTTTTCACTTTTGTTAACATTGTGAGATAACCATTTGCCCTTGGTGGAGGTCTGCACCTTTTGAGAGCCCTTCTAGCTGCATATAAATTGAACTTGTGCATTGTCAAACTGCTCTGTATGAGGTGCAAAATAATAGTCAACAGCTAGATAACCTGTAATTACCCTTTCTCCTTGAATCCGGAGGAAAATACACTGAACATTAGTGTAAAAAAAAACAAAAAAACAAGGATACTACCTTTTTTCACAGTAGTACATTGATGGAGATAATCCAGTCGAAGCCACAACAGATTTTTGTTCTTAAATCGATACCAGTAAGGAAAGAGGTTTTGTATCCAATCAGTTAATCTGACAATCAGAAATTAAATGTCAACAAAAATGTGATAAGCATTCACGTATTTTTGTTATGTGGATGGCATTTGTTTCGATATATAGCTGTGTCCGCGGTGGCATACTGCAGCATCAGGTCAGGCACAGTGCTCTTTTTTGTCTGCCTAGCCCCCTCAGTAGCTACAGCGCGCTGGTTAAGCTGAGGCTGATTCCAGTCTCTGTGAATGAGTAGATAGGGAGGTGAGTCTCATATCTCCATCCTGACAGGCTCAACACACCCCCGCCTCTCGGGACTCCACACCAACCATCCCTGATAGCACAGGACTCGCTTCTCCCCTCCGTGCGCTCAGGCTCGCACACACACACACACAAACACGCATGCACGCTCCCACTCGGCGAGACCCGGCACTCGCCTTTTTATTTAAATGCGATAAATATTTAATTTGTGAACGTGTTGTGAAAGATCACACGAGCACGCACAAAGGACCCTCAGCTGAATATGCAACGCTCTGATAAATATTTCAGTACTCCATTTCCCCAACCCCCAGTTGACTCACCAGGAACCTGGAGCTGATCCGGGCAAGAATTAAACATGTTTTCCTTGCAATATTTATTCTTTAAAAAGAGCCAGGGCCTCGCTGATTTGCTGATTTCGAGAGGTTACTGTGACGGGGCTCGATCCGGTGTCCATTTAAAGACGCTCACTTTAATGACATAATATATCTCCCTAGCTATCTCTCATGTAGGTTAGTAGCACAAGACTAATAACACCAATAATCCTCCAACTAACATTATATCCCCCCACTGGCTTTCTGTACCTATAAATAGCATCACACACACCATAAACTCTCACTCACGTACAACACCTAGATCACAGCAGCACTGCTCCCTGTAATTAATTTATGTTTCCTACCAAGCAATGTAAAAGTCTAGATTTACTTTTATTATGAGCAATTCTAAGCCCCTAATGCTAATTTCAAAGGCCTTCATTGTTTAATGTCACAGTTTTACATTTATTCTTCCGCAGGGAAGGTAATGAAACAACCTTGCAAACAACATAAACCACAATTTCACCCCTACAACTGAAGATACATTTCGTTCTCAGCAACCAGAAAAAAAAAAAAAAAAAACACCAATAAAACATTTTCAAGGGCAATCCTTACCTAGAAACCCATCCTGCACTTATCGGATTTAAATAAATAAATAAATAAACAGGAAAGCCCAAGCAATATTAATTTTGCTATGGTGCAAAGTACCACACCAGCCTGGTGTGGTACTCTTCCTTGTATGAGCGAAATTCATCAATAAAGCAATTGTTTAAGCTCCCAGTAGGTTCCAGCACGGGCTGTAAAATTTATGAGCAGCAGTACAAACAGACAGTGGATGGATCGAAAAGGGTCCCGGAGGCAGCCGGAAGAGAGTCCTTAGCAATAACAACACAATCAATCACATCCAGCGCACGTCAAATCCAACCCCAGGCTCCCCGGCAGTGCATTCAAAACATATTCCCACGTTCACATGATCGCAGGCTCTGTCATCACATCGCACTGTGGGAGCACCCGGTTTCATTATATGTACGAGGGCACACACAGCCATGCAATCTTTATATGTTAATATTTATATGTCTAGAGTGTCTGTCTGCTGTGTGTGGGCGTTATTCAAGAACAAGCTGTTACCGTCATGTAATTACATTTTGTGTGACAGCAAGTCAATGCTGTGTGTTTTACATTTTCTCTTTCTTTGAATATTCAAATTAAGTTGTTTTTTTTTTTCATTTTAATATACTGACTTGGATTCAAATCTTTCAATCAAACCTTTCAAACCAGTTTAGATCACATTCCTGGTTCCACATATTAAACAATATGTGCCAAAAAAGAACAAAGAAATTTCAAAAGAAAATTCTTTTTATTCTTAGATCAATGTGAAAGTACACATTAACATGAATCTACAAGAGCAAAGCTCAATCAGCGTATGTGTTAAAAAAAAAAAAAAAAAAAAAACGGGGGGGCACACTCTTGACGAGTAGTAACCATTCACTCTCACAATCACACCTATGGGCAATTTAGAGTCACCAATTAACCTATTATGCTGCATGTCTTTGGACTGTTGGAGGAAGCTGGAGACAACCCATGTGGACACGAGGAGAACAGAAAGGTCCTGCTCCCGCCACAAACTCCCCAGTCCCCCAGCCAGCTGGGAGGATTTGAAGTCAGAACCTTCTTGCTGTGAGGCGACAGCGCTAAATGCACCACCTTGCCACCCTACTAGTGCCCTGAGTCATGTGAACTAAACTACTACTAAATTACTGTATGTCTGGTTAGCTACATATTAATGCAACATATTGGACATTTATCTGTATTATTCTCCCACTCTTTTGAGCCACAGTGGATCATTATTATTACTTCATTAGCAAGAGAAAGAGAAAATGTTGTTTTTGTGCGACCGTATAAACAAACTACTAAAGTAAAATTTTTTCACAGGGTCTTTAATGGTGGACCATTTTGTTAGCATTCTGTTTTACTCACCAAAACAGCTTGTGTGTCCTTGAGATCTACCAAACACATTGAATGCCGAGACTGACCACTCTTTAAAATTTGTTGCAGCGCAACAAGAGAAGAAGAAAAATATCGTCTAAATCTAGCCAATTTTTTTACCATAGCAGGGAGTCTGTCATTTAGTCAGGGAAGAATATTTTGAAACCTGATCTGAACAATAATGTTTGGCAGTCCTCTTCCTTCATGTGCATTTCTACATTAAGTAATGCGTTACCACCACCAACTGTCAGTCAGTGGAATTTCTTGAAACAGTCTGTGGGAACGTATATCACATCACCTGCATGGACATGTGCCTATATACTCCCTCGTGCAAACACACAAGTCAAGTCAGTTTTATTCATATGGTCCTGAATCACAAATCACAATGTCCCTCAAGGGCCTTTACAATCTGTATTGCGCACAGCACCTTCTGTTCTTGGACCCTCGTTTCGGATAAAGAAGAACTCCCAGAAGAAGAAAAGAAAACTTCAACAGGAAAAAAGTGGGGAGTGAAGAGCAACAGAAGAGGGATCCCTCTCCTAGGATGAAATAGATGAGACAAAAAACAAAGTTGACCCAATCATCAAAACATTGCTCCATAATGTCACTAGTGAGTCAAACCTCCAAAGGGTACCTTTAAAGGGATTAAAGAGAGCTGCTAAAACAAGTCAGTCACTGAGGCCATTGTGGGAATTTTATTGTCCATTGATGATCCATTTGAATGGTACATTTCAAGACAGTATTGGGGGAAACAACAGTGTGTAATGGTTCCCTGTATACTTTTTCACAAGCCTAGATTCCCTACATTTCCTGCAGCAGTCGCTGTCATCAGGTTTAGTCTGGCCACCTGGGCCTAGTTAGGCTCAGGATCCATCAATTAGTTGGTTTATTGCTAATTTAATGAATAAAACATGAGATGAAACAGGTTTATGTGCAGTGTGTGTTAACCTTGGTGATGTTTTCTAATTGTGATTTTCCCTTTTTTCCCAAGGCTTTGCTCAAACTGCAGGCAAATCAGGTTTGGTTCTCAAATCAGATCTTTAAGACAGACTGTCCACACTGTCATTTGCAGGAGATCAGATCGGATTTGTGTATCCAGTCACCAGCATGTCTGCAATGGTTGCTGCGGCAACAACATAGGCGCCAATAAGTATGTTGTTTTGACTTTCCAAGCATGAGAAATGATGCAGATCTCTTCCTTCGCACCAGTCAGACTCTGTGTTGTTCTTGATCATTCTGCTGGTAGCCGCATGGATTTCGCTTAGCCTCTCTGAGGCACTTTGTCACTCTGGATTGGACAGCCTCACTGTCTGGACAGACTGAAACACAGCTGTAGTAATCTGATTGGAATTACATTGCAAACCACCTCCAAATGTGGCTTGGATCTGATAAGTAAGAATTACATTTCATGTGTTTTTTTGCAGTCCAGACTTTCTAAAATAAATCTGGAAACACAAAAAAGGGATTTGGGCTGGCAGTCGCGAAGGGCACAATAGTCTCTTCCTCTTTCTGTGTGACCAGGCATTTACATGGACAGTATTTCTTCATTTTGATTATAATCAGTCTGATTAGAAATTCCAACTGAACTGTTTTCATGGACGATAAATAAAGTGATCTGACAAAACGTGTGCTGACATGCCTCAAAGCATTAATAACAATACACTTTTTTGACATGCACTGTGAAGCATCCAGTCTGCTGGAAATATAGCAGAAGAAAAACAAAAATTGGTTCTCATTTGCAAAATGTCAGCGAACAAAGAAGAAGAAGTTTAAGGCCTGGTAATTTTCAAGATGGACCCACATCGTATCCTGGGAACCAGTGGTGGACTCAGGCTGTAAGAAGGAGAGGGGCCGAAAAAATTCAAAAGACCAGCACTGCTGTAATAAACACACAGAGAGAATTATCCGCTATTTAACCATGTATCAGAGCAGCCATACATGACTTCCCTCGACCTTGGCATTTATATCAACTGCCAGTCAAATTGGAGCGGTTGTTCTCACCCGAAGAGGGGCGGAAACATGGCGCAGGAGCAAAGTACCAGAACGGGTCGCCCCCATGTTTTTCAAGGCACGTACAGTAGAAGCCAACAAATAGACAATTCCATTTTGCTACGACCATGTTTCGCTCCCTCCAGGAGAGAAATGATTATAATAAGCCTTTACATGGTTATGATTGTATTTCAATCAGATTCAACCAGTCTCTTGATTGAGGTGTTTCCATGAGGCACATTTATTCTGACTGGGGTTATTTTCTGATTATTTGTGGAATTCTGGGTTCATGTAAAAACAGCTACTGTTGGCGAGTTGAGGGTTGGGGAGCATATATTCATCACAGGGGGAAGAATTTATTAATTGTTGCTGAACTTGAAATAGTGTTTGCTATGTCCCTGTTAGGATCAGGTTTCAGTGGAGAGCTCCCCCTCTGTTTACCAAACCCTCATGCAGTGGTTTAGTCCAATTAGGGTGGGAACTTTGAGGGTTATGTAAAGCCACTTAGGCATTGATTGCAGGAGTGTTGTTGGTAGCAGCTCGCTGTGAGTCTGTGTTATTTGACTTTTTTTTTATTTTAAGCTTATTTGCTCCTTGTTAATTTTCCCAGGACTCTTGTTTTTCTCCTCTGTTTCATTGTAATTTTTGGTTAATAAAACCACAGCCTATTTTGCACGGACTTCTGCCTCCTGAGCCATTCTTCAACTCAACATCTTTTTACTCACCTCCAGTGCCAGACACTAAAACCCCTCAGCTGTGTAGAATAACTACCAGTGCTGCTTCAAATGGATTATGAAGTTTTTAGAATAAAGATTATGACACATTTTTAATATTTTTGTATTTTAGGATTATTTGTTTTCAAAAACATGTAATATGTCTTCTATGTGTGTGTGTGTGTGTGTGTTTGTGTATGTGGACCTTGTCCACAGCTATTTTCCATACATATTACGTACTACTGAACCCATCAACCTAAAATGTTTTGTGTGCATATATCTGTATGCTCAAGGACTTCTTGTGGTTCTGTTGATTCACAAAAAACCTTGAACAAACTGCTGGGGTCTGTGTAGCATAAATTTCTACTCTGGTGGATAATAAAGACTTATTCTATTCCATTCTATTCTAATTTCATCATCAGAGGGTGTACATGTGGGCTCTGTATGGACATCTGCGTATCTGCTCATTTGTTGCGAACACACACGGACTCAGACCTTTTCCATGCGGCCACTACAGACGCCAATCTGCTGCACAGATCTGGAGTGCTTCCTCCAAGTTGTCTCCAAAAACAGAAGATGGGCCGAAGATCTGCAGCTGTCTGTGTATGCGCCCTTTGGGCACTCTAATCCCAACCCTTATTCCTTGGAGCCCCCCATACTTGTATCTAAAGACAGCTGAGCCCCCCCTCAGTCTGAACACAGACTTTTGTACAAATTGCAGCGTTCATCAAGGTGCTGGAAAACCTTGAAAACTCTTGAATTTTAATGCAGGGTTCTCAAGGTTTGAAAAGTGCTTGTATTTTGGATAAAGTGCTTGAAACTGCTTGAACTTGTAATCGCATTACTTTCATAATAGATTGCTGCCAGACTGAATTAGTTAGTTGCACAAAGGTTTCTGTCACAAAACATAATTTTGGTTGGTAATAGCACAATAACATTTGATTCAATGTGATGAAGACATGAAATAATCACTTTTTTCAATATAAATATGTCATTTACCACAGCTGTAAGGTGCTGGAAAAGATTGAAAATACACCCTGAAAATGCTTGAAAAGTGCTTGAATTTGATTTTGGAAATGGTATAGGAACCCTGAAAATGTGATTTTAGTTAACATGTGCAAATCTGATTTTGAGGACCTCAGAGCAGACAAAGTCTTGGGGACCCCCTGTATTGTCTGGTGCCACCCCTAAGGGGGGTCTGGACCCCAGGTTGGGAACCAGTGGCTTAAAGGACCCGTGTGTAGGATTTATTGGCACCTAGCCCTTAGCGCTTACATGAACCTAAAGTGGCCAGTGCTGCAAAATGAATGCAAAACACAAAAGTCCATATCTAGAGGCAGGGTTTGGTTTGTCCATTCTGGGCAACTGAGGAAACATTGTGGCCACTGTGGAAGAAGACCCACGTCCTTTGTAGATATAAATGGCTCAACCTAAGCTAATGAAAACACAATGCTATTTTCATTTTCATTCACTGGACCTTTAATTCTGAACCAGTTTTCACAAAATTCAGTTTGTAATAATGTGTAAATAAAGAACTTGAAAGTGATAGTTGTTACTTGATCTAAATGAATAACAAAATGTTCTACATAACAATGATTAAACGGAGAAGTTTAAGTTTATAGAGTTAGGTGAACTCAGGTTAATACCATTACACTGCTCTGTGCATCTCACAGAAAACTGAGATTATACAGAAACACTTTAAAAAACTCTTTGCACAGATCTAAAAAAAAAAAACATTCTATATTACAGAAAAAAAAAACTTTATTCATATATTTGCAAATCTCCGCTAGTTGCACCTGGCTGTTGCTGTGGCATTGTAGTAGGTGCTTCATCATCTGTTGCCGGGCAGAGATCTGCATTCAGTAATCGAGTACACTTTTCTTGTATTTTAAATGTTAGCATATCATGCCTGCCACAATACAAAATATGTCAAGCTCAGCTTGAGGCACATTTGAATACTGTAGGTTGTGACAGTGTATTTTGTACTCGCCCCAAGAGAACCTTATAAATACAGCAATATACCAGTTATAGCCTCTTACTGTATTTAAACATGTCTCAGACTGTATTCAATCATATTCCCTCATGTCAATGATCCCTCAGTGCACTTGGTAAACTTTTGGGGCCTTTCTGTTCACAGCACTCATGCATGGAGAGACACATGGAGGGCAGATTTGCCTCTGGCATGCTCACAGCATCAGCCAAGAATCTGCTCATTATTCTTCCCAGAACAACAAGTAGTAGTAGTAGTAGTAGTGTGGCCCTAGATTAGATCGGCAGAGCTGGACAACAATCTATTGCCACAGAGCTGCGGACAGAGAGCCTTCTGATCTATGCACATGAAATTACAGTGAGAGCTGAAACAGAGAAACTGCTCTACAATTTAAACTGGATGGCAGGAAAACAAGTATTGGGTGGCATGCACTGGTTTGCTGCATTTGCTGCAGAGCTGCCTTCCTTTTCAAAAGGGAGGAGATGGAAGGAAGAGACAATAGAGAAAATGTGATGATGGATCTATACAAGCACTTGTAAATGAAACCACATACCATGCCTACTTACAAAACACTGCTTTGTCATTATTCATGTCCTTTTTGAAAGATTAGCGTGGTACCAGTCCTCTGTTCCTTTCACACCAAGCACAAATCACAACTGACTCCTCTGTATTAATCATTTGACAGTGTTCTTTCAGATGTGAATTTTATTATCACGCAGAGCCCATGTAATATACATACCCCAGACCTGACGTGATTTCTTGAAAAATTAAACACCTGTGATTCTTTCTCCCAGAGCCAAATCTCTTCCACTGACACCATCATGACGGTTACACGCTGTTTTATGTTATCAAGGAAGATTTATTTTAGCATTTGAATATGACTGCCTCAATAGACGTATTTGAATAAAAATGCCTGCCTGCAATGATTCACGAGCACAACACAGAACTCATTTTTGCAGTGGGATTTTCAAATATCACACCCACACACAACTCCAAATAAACATTTCAGAGCCTCCGCACTTCTGATCAAATGTTGGTATCAGTGTTGTCGGTGATACCGCCACTTTCATCGCAAGATGTTTCTGATGTAAATCACAGGGTGCCATAGTGCTGCTGGCATTTTTAAGTAACACGAATCATAGCCCACTCAGCATGGTGTTCACAGTGGCAGGATAAATCAGACACTAGAGTTCCTGCATTAAGCCACAAGTTATGAAAACAGTTGGTTAAAGAGCAACTTGTAAGGTGAGCAGATTCTTACTGAATTCATACATATTTATATGCCATGCAAGTTATGTTATGAAAATTAAAGGACCGATCTGGAAGATTTCAGGGGGTTTACTGACAGAAATGGAACATAATATTCATAAGTATGTTTTCTTTAGAGTATAATCACCTGAAAATAAGAATTGTGGTGTTTTTGTTACTTTAGAATGAGCCCTTCACCATGTTTCTACAGTAGCCTGGAACAGACAAAGTAAACACTGTCTCACATTTTTTGTGAGTTTCTGCTTCATGCATGGAAGGGGCTGGTGAGACAAGGTGTTTTCAATCTGCACGCTACACCGCTAGATGCCACTAAATCCCACACAGTGGTCCTTTAAAGGGAAAATCTGGCGCTTTTCATGTGGACGTCTAGTCAGTGTTGATGGTAAATGTAGTCCATTGAGGCAATAAATTCCTCATTGTATGCCGCATTGACTTAAAAAGCTAAATTGTCCTGCCTGGGGAGTCTGCCAGCAGAGCCAACATCTACAAGGATGCACTGCGCACAAGCTTCTGAAGCCCACATCCATGTTGCCATGTATCATAGTGCTAGCCTACAGCTATAGCTAGCCAACCAGAACAGAACAAAGGCTGTTATCACCACAGTAGTGATTTGAGCTAAATGCTAAGCTTATCATGCTATACTCACAATAACAATTTTAACATGCTGATGTTAGCAGGTAGAATGTTTATCTTGTTCACCATCTTAGTGGGGTGTGTTAGCATGCTAAAATTAGCTAATTAGCACTAAAGTACAGTTGAGACTGATGGAAATATAATTTCTTTTGTAAGCATTAAAAAGTCAAAAGTAGCCAGAACAAATTGAAGCTTTGACCTATTGATAGTCAAAAGTCAGGGGGTCATCAGAGTTGTTACAATTCATCCTGAGGGAAGCATGAATATTTGTCCAGAATTTATGGCAATCATTCCAATAGTTTTTGACATATTTCAGTCTCTGGACTCTGGACCAAAGGCCAACCAGCCAACGGACATCATGACTTGGAGCCAAGCTGCTGCTAGCCCTTCAAAAAAAACTTGGGTGGCATAATTTTCTTTTCGAGCGGTGGAGACAGGTTTCCATATCTTTTTTAAAAGTGATGAATAAATGTAAAAATAAGTACGCAAATGCAAGTTTTGCGCACATTAGTTCTTGTAGTCCATTTTTATCACTACAAATTACTTATCTAACACTTCCCCTGCTACCCAGAGGCAGGTAAAACAGCCTGAAACAGCCTGTAGTTCATCCTTAACAGATTATGTAGCAAGAGAACTCAGCTTTCTAGGTCAAGGCAATTTATTGCTTCAATATACTACATTTACCATCAACACAGACTTGACATCGACATGAAAATTGCTGAATTTTTCCTTTAATATATTATTTTGTGTTTTACAAGCTGATTAAATGTGCTTTTTTCTTTCAGATCACATAACAGTGTGTGTAGTAGTGAGTGTGGGCAGTTATTTTATGGTCACTTTGTCTTTTTTTTTTTTTTTGCTAATTTTAGTTTGCTAAAATTTAGCTTGTTGTACAGTTTTTCACCTTGATTCACTGTTGTGTTTGTGCAGGACACACAGATTCTAGCCTGTCAGGACATTGAGTCCACAGTTTCCTGACAGGAAAAGGGATGGTGCGAGTTTTAGTGCCTGGGTGCACTTTGTGCAGGTGAAGAGACGAGACTTCACTGCTGCAGCTGTAACTTTTGCTTACCACTTGTCTCAATTCTCTTTCTCTCAGTCTGACTCTCCCTTTCTGTCTCTTTTTCCTCTGCAGTACAACACTGTAATCGTTGAGTGGAGTTTCGTCTGGCAATGCAAGATGTGACCTGAGCTAATCCTCACACATTAGTTCCTGTTGTGGATAAGTATGATTACTCCTGCTAGTTCAACCCTGTGGTGCAGAAGTTATGTTTATATATATAACAAATTTTAACTTGTGAAAAAGTTCCCTCTGTGCAAGCAGAGCCAAACAAACTAGATGGATAAATAGCACTACAGGCCAGAGGGAAAATATGTATGTTTAATTTAATTTAAGTGTCCCTTCAACAAAAGTCCCATTGATTCTACTGGGCAGATCACATCTGCACACGCTTCTACATGACCTCCCATTTGGTCCAGCCTGTACAAGGTCTTTTATTTTGAAAATTGACTGGATTCTCTATGTTTTTTCTTTGTATGACCTTTGTTTGGACCACAGCACCAAGGCCTTGTATGTGACAATAAATGAATTCCTCAATTTTGAGGTGTGCAAACTAAGTTATCAAAGGTCAGTGGTGTGTTGAGATATTTGGAACATCCAGTTTCTACATCGGTTTCACACTGGGGGCCCACATATGTCTTTGCAGCACGTTCTCACTCCCAGTGTATCAAACACAGCAACTTGGTCCGTGCTTCTATGCATCAAACTATGAGGCTGTACCCTTCCAGTGTCATTTCTACAGGCCATCCTCTAGCGTTCTATTTTGATGTGGCTGTTTTGAAGCTCAGGGCCACTAAACAAGCTGCTGAATGTGAGTGAGAGTGGCAGTGAGAACCTGTTGTTTTTTTTCCATTGAAAAGGTACAATCACTGGTGAAATCACAATGGATTTCTTTTAGGGACAGTTCACTGTGAGTTGCTGAATTTTGAAGATATTGGCTGTGGAGATATGTGCCTTCTCTCAAATATAATGGGGCTAAAGGGCAAAATATATTTGAGAAATTTCAGACTCTGCTCAGAAATCATGACCAAGTTACTCAAGATTATCCACAGAATTTGTTGTGAGGGGTTTCATGTAGGAACTACTTTCTTTCTATTTAAAAAAAAGTCGTTCCAGTAGATACTGCCACAGAAAGAAAATCAGGTCATGATTTCAAGAAAGAGACATTGCTCTTGAACTTTTTTCACAATTCATGTGACATTTAGTTTCATTAATTTGGAAAGGCAGATATCTCTGGTTGATATCTTCAAAACTCTGCAGCTCACACCAAAAATATCTAGATGGATAAATAGCACTACAGGCAAGAGGAAATCATATGTATATGTAAAATATGTATTTTCGATTTGAAAGTCTTGTACTGTCTTTGTGCCCAACCATATGCAAAAAGTAATTCCAGTATATTCCATCTCAGTGTATTTCTTATTGTCATTGGCTTGGCCTTCATTGGCCTTGAAAAACACTCAAAGCCATTGTGCTGGTATCGCAGATGGCTTTGCTGTCTTACACTGACGCAGTTGCCATTTTTGCCACGTCTGCAAGACAGCAAATGACCTTGTGCCTGGTCTGTGTGGTCATAAGCGGGAGGAGCATTTGTTATCTTGTTTTCAGCACATTGGACTAAGAACCACTTGCGCCTTAAACCTGGTCAAAGTCTGTGGTGCAACAGGTCTGTCTGCACAAACTAGCAGCCGGCACGTTTGGCCAAGGCACCCACACACACACACACACACAATCACAAAACAGCCTTTTCCCCACACAGGAATGTGGATTAGTAAAATGTCCTTTGAACATATTTTCTATCTAATAAAGTGTAAATATTGAAGGTAACAGCGTGAGTGTGTGTCTCATGCTTGGGTGAGGTGTGCACACACGTCTCCACAATCAAAAAACACCCCAGAATTAGAATTATTATTAAACCTAACAAATCTCAATAGACCTGCAAAGTGCGCACAGGACGGGATCACAGCTGTCAGATCGTCTGTAGTGTTTGTGTCTGTGTGTTTACTGTAATTCAGAAAACCAAGGATTAAAAGATTATGATCCATAACCTACAAAGTGAACAAGACATTACATCTGACCACGAGACCAGCCCAACCCAGGGAGAAAAATTAAGGTACTTGGGTGCAGTTGATTCGTGTATCCCACTGTACGCTGCTGGCACAAGGGGCAGGACAGGGCAGGATACCCCTGTGCCCCTGGCGCAAGCTAGCAAAGGTGGATTTAAACACACCTTGAATAAATTAAATCCACAGCACCTCACACTTTCCACTCGCGCTTCAGACCAGCGTAAGATGGGGCCCTCAGTTTTGCTAAAACCCAAATGTTCCAGAGGAACCGTTAGTGTACAGAGAATGTTAGAAGCCATTTACCTCCCTTCATAGAGCTCTATCTATCTTTTGCTGAATTCAGTCGCATTCTTTCAAGTTGGCTCCATGTGCAGAGCACCTGTCTGTCAACCTTTCAGGCACAGAGCCCAAGGCTTCCAGGCTGGGAATGGGACTCACCCAGACAGCGTTTCTTTTTTAACATGACTGACACCTTGCTGTTGAACAGAGCTACACCTGCAGGCTGCAGGCGGTGGCCTTGGCTGATTTCTACAGAAAGTGGTGACTTTGAAATCACTTGGAAATCACTTGGCTTCAGTTTGACAGGGAGGCTGTATTCTGTCTGCAGCAGAAGAAAAAAGAAAAGCCTGAAAAGAAAATGACCAACTAGCATCTGAATCCTCAAGAGATGGTCACGAATTACAAAAGTGCTGTGCTCCACTGAAGAGACAATGAAGATTTAGCATTGTAAATGAATCCGAATGAAATGGATACTGATTTGGAAAGAAGTGCTCTAAAACAATTTGTATGCCGGCAGTGTTGCTGCTAACACTTGTCATCGTTTTAAATATTTGTTCTGCAAGTACTCAGCAAATTTTCCTCTTTTAAATTACATTTTAAATGAGAAAAACAAAAGCAATGTGCGGGAAAGCTTTTTGTCCCTGTGTGCTTTTAAAAGCATTAAGGGCTGCAACCAAAAGCTCTCATGAAAAATTGATTGCCCATGGGGAATAACAACACTTTAAACTGCAAAAAAGCTGAAAAGTAGCCAGCATGTTCACCCAGTTTATAAATAGACTATTCACCATGCAAGAAGAGCGATGGAAAATTACACCTGAATGCAAACTCTCATTGTTCTTTCTCCTCCTTGATCGTACAATAGAGGCATTCAGGGAGTGATAACCTGCTACTAAACAGAATATACCGCTGAGGTTGTTTCTAAGAGACGAAAAAAAAATCCTTGATACATTTCAATCAATTCTTTACTCTGAGTAATGATTTAGCTGAAATAAATAATGAGAGGTGGGAATTGGAGCTCTCTATTGCAATTAGTCATTTCATTTCTAAATATAATTTGGCTTAGTTGAAATGCCATGGCTGTGATTTCAGTGTCTGTCTCCAAAGGTCAATCTAAAGGTTCTTTTCTTCTCCTCTCCTCTCTCTTCTTTTCTCTCTCTCTCTCTCTTCATTTCTTCCTCTTCCCAGATTTTCACAAATCCAAGTAGCACATTCTCCTTCCTTAGAAACTGCGCCATATTGCCAGGAATCCTGGCACTCTATCTGCAGCAGTGTTACAGTTGTGTCTTTAAAGCAGCCCACACAGGACAAAACACTGTCTTGGTTGAGTAGAACATGTATACGGAAATTCCCATAAGGCCTAGAAGGGACATGACAAAGGCAGTGAGCTGACAGGTTATATAGTGATGATAAATGCCGGGAGGACGCTCAGTGTAGGATATGTGCATGATGCAAAAACTGGATTTGAAATAGTAGAAAAGGCAGATTTTTGGTCCTAATTGAAAAAGAAATTAGGCCTTTCATCCATTTTAAGCTACTACAGCAACACAAGCTGACAGATGCAACTCCTTCCTCCAACAGAAACTTCCTTCTGGGTCGAAACAAAACTGCAGCCTTTGAAAAAAAAAAAAGAAAAAGCGCATCGTGCCTTTGTGAAAGTTCACTATGACTTGTAGTTCCTGTCCTAACAATAAACAATTCTGAAAAGCATTCCTCTTCAGAAACAAGCTCACAATGAGACCCTTAGAGTTTCCAGCGGTCTCCTGCCATTGTAGCGCCATCAGAGCGCCATCAGAGCAGCACTGGGGATTACATGGTTTTGCAGTCTCAAATGGTTGCTCTGAGAAACAATTATCTGATTGCGACTTGAGGCGAAGGGATAAAAGGGTGTTCAATCTCCACAGGGGCCTGTTGTAAGGCAATACCAGGAGCAAACTCCCCACCAAAGATGCAATGTAGGCCAATAACGCAATCCAGTCATATTGTTGCAGAATGACCAGTAATTTGCTGCAAACAGCTAATAACTGTTGGATGGTGGCTGCAAAACCACTTTGGCTATACGGGAGGTCAATAGGAGAGGCACCAAATCCTTTCTCAGAGTGCAAAGCCAGTGATTTTTCTACTACAAAAAGTGAAAATCTTCATCTCTTAATGTGCGCATTTGTGGGAATTTTTAAATTATCATTCCATCAAAGCTAGAGAGAACAAGATAAAACTAAACGGATTTTTCTGATATATAACCTGAAGTTTTTTTTCCCAGCTAGGTATCCATTAGTGGTCCTTGAAGGCTGCCTCAGGGGTCAATTCTTGGACCGATCTTATTTGTGTTATATATGCTCCCCTTAGGGCACTTGAGTCGTCAATTTGGTTGTGTTAATTTATGTTTGTGCTGTTTTAACTGGTTTGAGGTGTGTGTGGCTCAGTCAAGAAAAAGGGATGTCATGTCCTTCCAAACACCAATCAGGAACAAACATGACCCAGGATTTTTTTTCTCAAGAAAAACGGATATTTGGATATTTGGTGAAACGTTAAACTGTTTTTTTTTTTTTTTAATTTGCTGATGATTAGGTATCTGCCAGTGGTCCTTTGACTTGCGGGGTGCCCCAGGGGTCAATTCTTGGACCCATTTTATTTTCATTATACATGCTCCCCTTTAGGCACACGATCCCTCACTTTGGTTGTGTTTTATTATTTCTATGCAAATGATCCACAAGCCCCCACTGACTTCTCAAATTAAAATGATCTGCACAAGTTTCTGGCCGAGATTAGTTACTGGGTGTCAAAAAAATTATTTGATTTAATCAGAATAAAATGGAAGTTCTGGTTTTTTGCCCCAGATCGAGTGTCGACTGACATCCTCAAACACTTTGGTTCATTGGCAAATAGAAAATCTAATAAATTCCAAAAATGTTTTAGTTTTAGGTCTCACAGTTACTGAATCCTGATATTTTTACCTGAGGAATATTGCAAAAATTTGCCCACAGTTCTATACTCTATATGTCTTTGAATAGTCCTGTTCCAGAGTGTATTAGTGAACTACTAATGTTATATACCTTTGCTAGGCTCTTTGGGTTCTCTGGACCAAAGTAAAATTTCATCAAATTACATCTTGATAAAGGATCTTACTATAAATTACCATAAGGAGGAATGCCACTAAAACTTCCTAACTAAACTACTCACAAAGCTACAGAGAGCAACTTCTAGTAACTAACACTGAGAACTCCTGCGCTAAGAGAGAGGACATGGCTGAGCCTGTTCCTATGGATGACATCATTTTCATGTTAGCTTATTCACTACGGCTGCAGAGATTAGTGTTTGACAGGTGACTGGTCTGGAGGGATGGATGGGTGTTTTGATGTGTAGATAAACTGTCAAAGATATCATACAATACATTCTGTGAAGTAAAACTTATTTATAACATGCTTGACTTATTAATGAGATTATGCATGGCATCAATATCAGCGTGTGATATTTTTTCCAGCTGGAAAAAACAAAATATCATTCTCTGATGGCAGGGGTCTGAAGAGCATCTTTGGTTTGATGAATAACTGACAGCTGAAGCGGAGATCATCAACACTGCATACTGTATTTTTCTTTTGTCCAAGTGGTGTAAAGTAGAGTTGTGCAAACTTTCATCTCTGGTTTTACTGGATTGTTCTATGTTGGTGAGTCGACTGAATCCTTCTTTTTTCTAAGTGTAACCATCCTAATTCTTCAGACATAAGTGCAGTATATTCTCACTGAATTATTATATTATTTACACCTACTTAGTGTTTACAGTCATGTTAATATTCTGGGTTGTGTGTAATCATCTTAAAACTGATGTTCTGGTATAGCGTTACACCGCTAGGTGGTGCTGTCACAGCGATTTTTTTGTAGTGCTGTTGTTGTTTTGGCTTGTGGACTAACCTCTGTGCGGACTTCACTAAAGTTATGAGTAAAACCCAGTAGTTGTTGGACTGATTTATTCTTGCTCACTTATGCAAGCTCAGCCGACACTTAGCAGTCCTTAAGATAGGACTGATTTTTAGCAGTTAGCCTTGGGATATTTTGCAGATACAGTCCCAGCTTACTAGCCACAAGGAGATTGCAGTGGCTCTGGAGAAGTTTTTTTAAAGTTTGAGAAAATAGCCCCGATGATGTCATCATGTGTTAAAAACTGGACTGGAGACTTAAAGCTGTGGGCATTTAACAGCCCTGCAAACAAAGCTCAGACAATTTTAGCTATTTCATATGAGAATTATTTTGTGTTTCTGTTTTTGCTGGTTTGAGGTGGACTGGACTCAGTTGGGAAAAGGGATGTCATGTACTTCTGTTCACCAATCAGGGTTTTTTACACCCACGCAGTCCCAGTGAAAGAGTTTTGGTGAATTTTTTAGTGTCAAACTCAAAACAAACAAAGACTTGTCTTTAACTGGTTGTTGCTTATTTAGTCATAAATATTTCAGATCTCAGAAATACTAAAGTTTTGGAAACCAAGTTTTTTCAGTGGTTTTAAAGTTTAAAGAGGGGTATGTCTCTAACATCTCTCCCAATGCATTGATCAAATTCATCTGTGGTTGTTGACCTACCATGGCTTTCTGTTTTTGGTTTCAACCTCTGACAGGAAAGCATCAAGTTTTACCTCAAATCCAGACATCCCCACTGCCTTTGGCCAATCTCTTAGGCTCAACATAAACTCAAACCAGCACAACAGTTTTGGTGTATGTTAGAGTTTTATGGCAAAAATGCATCTTTAACACATTCTGTGACAGTCCTGTCTATAGTGCATTAAAATTACATTAATTAAAACATTCAAATGGATTTATAAGGCTTTGGAAACCTCTGTGAGCTTCAAATAAAGTGACAGCACCATATTAGGTTAGTCAAAAACTCATGCTATAGTATATTAGTGATGTTATAAGACATTATTCAAGGCCAACACTATACTTTATACTCTACTTTATAATCTGTTATGATACACTAGAACAGTTCACTATGTGACTTTATAACTGGTTAAAATAATGGTACTTAGAATGTGCTACGTAACCCAGGATGCACACTGTTCATTTGGCATGGAGGTATAAAGCATTATGAATGCTGAATTTATGATACATTATAAATCTTGTTATGCCTCATTACAAACATTTTCTTTTAAGTTTTATAAAGCCTTATAAATGCTTTACGATGTCTTATGAATACATTATAGACATGACTTTTATAGAAAGTGTTACCAATGCATCTAACAAATCTGTTATGAAACATGCCCTCATTAAACACATGGCATGTAGCAGCTATTGTTGACAATGGTTTTTGTTTCATCTTGGCATTTGCCCTGACATGAATTTTCAGTGTTGTTGCAGGTTGTTGTATTAAAATTCAATCAGCGTTGATTTTTTTTTGCCGGGAAGTGTGGGTACAGGTTCCCCTGTGATTAGTACTTTGGCAGAGGATTGATGCAAATGTGCAAAATTGAGTTCTCCATGTGCCAATGAACTGAGCCTGGATGCAAAAGGATATGAACACAGAGCCAGACTTATTGACTTCACTGTGTTGTCCTCCGCAGCCTTCTGTCCACAACACAGATAAAGTCTCACTCATTACGGTAAGACGTGACAGCTGATAAGATACTTTATTTATTTTATTGGCTGTTTTTATTATCAGATCACTCCTAAGTCTCAAGGCACTGAAATGCTAACTGCAGCGGCTAGTAAGACTCATGCTGCAAATAAATACGGCGCATAAATAAATAGGCAAATTTACTGTACATAGAAGAACAAATGCTGAAATCTATCGCGAGGGACGGTGCAGGGGGAAGCAGGGATTATCTGTGGCATTTCATTGTATTTACAAAGACCTCCTGTAAATGTGCCATCTGGGACAACAGTGTGTAGGAGGTGCTGTGATCTTGTCTTGAGTCATCTCCTCTTTGGGACACAATTCATTTGCCTGCTACCTGCTCTCAGGCTTGAAGAGAAGCAGATTACATGTAATGGAGTTATGTAATTAGGATACAAAAAAGATTTCTGTATTCCCTTACAGTTAAAGAAGAAGAGCGTAATCAGTACATTTAGTAGAAATGGGAATTATTAGCAATAATGATACCGCAGTGCACAGACATTACAACACCACTCTGGTTATGAGTGAAGCCATAATCTTACAGCTGCCAATTCATTATCATGGCCTCTGGAAAAAAGAAAAAAAAATGCTTTTTTCTGTGTGCAAATGTCACCTTTATTATGTCTTTAAAACAGAAAAGGGGAACAACATCACAGTACAGTGCAACTTCTGCCTTCCAGCTGTCATCATCCAAGGACTCAACATGTAATCAATTCTATTTTTACACCAAAATCAGCCTGGATATGCAGGTTTTTTTTTAAATGTGGCTAAACCTGCTAAAAGGCGGTTGACCTTTCTCTCATTGGTGGTAGACCTGCTTGCGTTGCTGTTTTTTCATCTGATGTGTACTGGAAAGCTGAGAGTCCGCAGGAGAGCGGAGAGAAAGACGTTTTTGAAAGTGTCTGTGTGTTCAGCTCACAGTATGTTTGCAGCTTCTGACTGGATCTCTGTGGTTTGAATTTTAGTTTCTCTCCTGCATCACTGTTTGTACTTTCAGGTATCTGCTCTGTTTTGCTGTTTCATGATCACTTTCATCTGGATGAAGGTACTGCTGATGAAAAACCATCATTTCCTGATTTTGCTGCTTCACGATAAAAGCTTTTAGATAAGAAATAACAGGGAACTTTTATTGTGATGTTTATCCTCAACCTTTTACAGACGCTCAACTAGTGCTTCATCAGTAAAGAGACACCTCTAAGCGGGTGCAAACTCTGCTGTGCTGGGCTGATACGCCAAGTCAAACCGTGTCGAGCCAAGCAGCACATGTGTATGACAAAGGAGCAAAAGAGTCTTACTGATGGAATTGTAATTACTGATGGAAGTGACAAGCCTTCATTTCCTAGGAAGGAAAAGGGGTGACAATTAGCTTATCCACCCAGATGTCATGTTTCCATCACTGCTGATCAGAGCTGGAGCTGATAAATATCTGTAACTGCAGATTCATTTGTGTGGACTGAATGCTGATTTTACCCTTTTCCAGTGAAGACAAAACCCAGATGTTAGTGGGTTTTTTGTCCAGTGTAAAAACAGACTTGAGAGCAAATTTTTTTTGAGGTATAAGCTGCTAACATTAGCTACCTTGCTAATGTTGCACTACGAATACTGCAAAAGTTCCCCTCATAAAAGCGTTGGTGCACTTAAGTGCCCTAAAAATGCCCTTCTAGAAAACAAATCACGACAAAATTTGGCTTCTACATGCCTTTAAATAGTTAAATAGTTCCCTGTGTGTTTTTTACAGAGTTGTTGTAGTAGTTGTTGTACAATTAAACAATTTTAATTAAAACCAGAAATTGGAATTTTCACTTTAAATTTATCATGATTTTCACTGTGCTGGTGCCCCACCATGTATAGCTGGTGCCCTTTTTTATTTTTTGTGCCACTGCCCCTCAGACAGCCTGACTCCTCGATTGGTTGTGTGGCTAAAAACAAGCCGAAGACTGGTTCATGGCATTTTACTTGACGTCTGAGTGTTACATACTTAACAAATTATAATAAAATGTGCATAATTACCACTATTGATCTAATAATAAAGAAAGTAACATCCTGGTAAAACAAGTAATAAACTTAACAACATAAAACATTATGTATTAGGCTAAACAATTCACCATATTTGGGATTGGGTTAATCCAAAGGTAACGGAAAGCAATAAAGGTACATTAAATTAATATTTGGTTACAGAATACATTTTTAAATGGGTAATTAGTCATTTTAATATGATACATTTTTGAAATAAGCCTTCCTAACCCAGCCTGATATTCTTCAATCAATCAAAGTATCATTTCCAATTAGAATATCATTTGGAGTCATACCTTTGTGTGGCTATAAACAACTGATTGCTGAAAAAAATCAATCGCAATAGTCCGGGGCCTCCAAAAGTGTACGGCTTGAAAACAGTTTGATACCAGGCACGAGAGAGTACAAATAGCAATTACCAGGCTCACTGATTTGTGACAGACTTTAACAAGATTTAGGACGGAAAAGGACAGATCCAGCACTATTGTGTTTTTCGAGTCTTTGCAGAGGCCAGGCAACGTCAAAAAAAAAAAAAAAAAAAAAAGACGGACAGCTCCTTGTGTCAATACACAGTTAAAGTTATTTTCAGCAGATGAAAAGAGAGTGAATTTTGCACAATTGCATGATCCTGAAATGAGTCTTTATTTATCATTGTGCTGTCAGTTGAAGTCATGTTGATATTTGTCAGGAGGAAGCAACCAACACTAAACCTTATCATATAATTAATTAATGACTATCCCGTAATTAATTGACATCTAAATTTTAATTCATTGGACCCCCTCCCGTTTTATAGTCACATTAATCACGGCAGCCAGTGTACCAATCACTCTCCTGGCAGTGTTAATTGTTGAACAGTAATGAAGCTACGGTGGTCTTATGAGAATAGCAGTGAGTTGTGATTGATTAACAGTTAAAGGATCATTGATTTACAGGTCTCTGGGTGCTGAATAAGCACCACTGAAACCATCAGACAGCAGCAGGATGTCCTGGGTCCAACTCGGAGCCCCTCAACACAGAGGTACTGCCCTACTTGAATTTACACTAATAGAAGTTAGAGTGTTATTTAGTAGATGCATTTTATTGCCAATGTCCTCTTGTAATTTAGCCAATGGACTTTTTGCATAAATCACAGCCTGATTGTGTGCTTTACATTAGGATTTATGCTGTTATAGATCATAAAAGCAGTGTATGTATTGTATAAGATTATGACAACAGAATGGGGTAAAAGGGGTCATTAAGGCAGAATTGATCAATTATTGTTAATGGATAATGTCAGTTACATTAATTCAGTTGACACTACTTAGAGACTGCCTGATTTAAGCTTATTCCAATAACCTTTTTAAAGAGTCGGTGGGACTAGAAAAAAAAATCTGCACAGGGCATCTACAGAAAGGTTAAAGCCTCTACATTCAATATTTAATAACAACGGATTAAATAATTCCTTGCTTGTTATAGTGACAAACCAATGGATAATTATTACCCAACTCTGCAGTTCCCTTCAGCATTTCAGCTGTCTTCTAAAGGCACTATGTGAAGCAATTTACATGTATTGATCACTTTTTATTGCCAAAATGTGTGAAAGGATTGCAACATAACTCAAAAAATAAGACCTTTCCCAACTTTCTTGATTACCTACAGCTAGTGAAATGATTTCTATGTGAAGATCTCAACACTCAACAAAAATTCACCTGTTTATTGAAGCTGGCGAGGGCCTTGCCTCTTTTTAGCTCCCTTACAGCATAAACATTGTGCATTAATAGCTAATGTTAGCTTGAAGCTCAAAGTGTCTAGTGTCAACAAACCCACCACGATGCAAGCCTAAATTTACTCGTGTATGTCACATCAGTGCTTTGGCCGATGCCCAGAATGCTCGCTGGCACAGGCAACAGAATGTTGACTGCAGATGACGGTCACCGGTTTGGTTTTTTGGCCTATAACTCTCACTGTAGTCTTTTCCTGTCACATCAGTTCTAAAAGTTCTAAAAATCCATCGTACACTACCTGCACGGCACAAAATGACAGACAAAGTTAGGGAAGAGCTGGTAAAGACAGTGAAACATTAGGCAGCTGAAGAACCAAATATTTTCCTCAAAGGTTGGTGGAGATCAAACCAGAGCTAAAAGGAGAGTCAGTAGTGGACTTACCCTAGATATATCAAGTATAAAGAAACAAAATGAATGCTAATGTTGCTCCATTACTCCTGGATGTGTAAACAGGAAACTGCTAAGCAGACTTAAGCTTGTGTCGTTGTGGGTGTTGGTGGTTTGCTGACATTAGCAGACTCCATTTTTAAAGCTAACATTAGCTTGTATTGCACACTGTTGGTGCAGTAGGCGAGCAGGAGAAGCAATGTGTAAACATCACGTCATTTGGATTTTCCCAGAGAAATCATACCTTTTTTTTTACATAGAATTTAGTCTCGGCAAGAATGTTGAGGTACGTCTTATTTTTAAATTACGTTATAATCCGTTCGCACATTGGCAGTACAATTGTACATGTAGATTGCTTCACACAGTAATTTAAAAAGGTCATGTATCAGTTTTGTGTGTGCATATTGTTTTTGCTGCCCCGCAGTGGCCAATGCAAGTTTCTGGTTAGGGAAATGTTGCCACAACAAACTATGGTTACATTATGGTTAAGGTAAGGTCATCAAATTGCTTGATAAAGGTTAGCTGAAAGAAGAAGAAAAAGTATTGAAAAAGTATTTAAACACACAACTTCCTGCTCTGGCAGTGTTGGCACTGTTGGTAAATCATGCCCTAAAGAAGTGTACAACATGACCGCAATTCCTCTGAGCTGCAAATATCCACAAAGGAGCAGTAATATGTGATAATGTAAACTAATTTAATCATAATATTGCTTGTGATCTGCTTCGTTGGCTTGAGAACAAGGCATTTTAGCTTTGTTTGCACCGCCTGAATCATTGACCAAATGCCAGGATGGTGGGCGGTGGTGAATTGAGATTTTAACTCCACTGGGAGGAAAAATTTGATCTAAAGCAGGAAATGCATTTTTAAATCCAGAAGTCTCAGCACCTGACAAAGTAATCATTTAGTCAGTGGGATTGATCAGCAGTCCTAGAGTCAACTTGGAAGCAAAATTCTGTGTATCCTGGTCAGTTTGTGCAGCGAAGCAGCAGAAATGTATTATTGCAGCTGCGGGGCAAAACATCAGAAATGCAATTGTTTTAAATGAACGCTTCGACTGTCACCAGCAGTTTAATTTGACTTTGGAACATTAAAAGACACCAAAACAGCTGCTTTTTGGGAGCAGTTTGTTGTGACCTACTGTATTTCATGGCACTGCGCATCTTTGTCATTATGGTAAGTAGGCCACAGTATGCCAAGACATGGATGAAGAAAAGCTAATTAACAAAATCAAAAAATGTCCGGGGGTGCCACAGTGTTGCTCAGTGGCTTGCACGACTGTTGCCTCCAAGCACAAAGGGCCTGGGCTCAACTCCCAGCCCAGTGGCACTTTCTGTGTGTGTTTCTTCAGTTTCCTCTGGATTCTCCTGATTTCACCCAGTGCGTGCTGGGAGAGACTCCAGCCTCATGTAACCCTGAAGGGGGAATATCTGGGTGCAGAAAATGGCTGTAAATTAAAATAAATAAATTGCTTTCAGCAATACACTGTCTATTGGTGCTACAGATGAACACAGTAACCACACAGTACAGGAAAGCTCCTCTCTAGACATGTGATCTCTATATGTAGGCAAGGGACATAATTTTGATAATGAAAGCGATCTTGTTTGCATTTGTCCATTTGTAGTCCAAGTAGTTTTGACCGGTCATGCTTGATTGGGCTTTGGTTGCATGCAGGTTTGGAGAGCAAAAGAGGTGGAATGTACAAACTGGAATGCAAATTAGTAAAAATTTGCAATCGTCTGATGATGATGTTTTAGCTTGAGCTTTGATGTTTTATATTTAGCTTTATATGCAGATGTAGAAGCCCTGGAAAGGGGAGTAATGAGTGAATGATGCATGGACACAAACTTTCCTCAGGCCATGAATGTAATGACTGATTTCAAAACAATAACAAATATCAGTACAGTGTCACAATATATACTATTCTCGTACTGCATGCAACTCAAAACATTAGTAATATTACCCACGACAATGGTAAATTTTCCCACAGCCACAGACCGTCATATAGATGACAGTGCAGTGCAGCTAGCATCGCCACAGGTTAGCTCATGTGGCTACTCGTTTACTCGTCGTCAGGTAATTAACCTCGTTACTTCATAACACACGAACATACTGCGATACAAATACTCTCCTGAAAATGTCTACACATTCAACTAGTACTCAAGTAAACAACAACTCTTATTATGAGGGACTAATACCTGAAAAGGGGAGTAATGAGTGAATGATGCATGGACACAAACTTTGCTCAGGCCATGAATGTACTGACTGAGAGGAGCGAGTGAGGTAGCTGAACAGCATTATGCTCCCCCTGCTGCTAGTACTGCTGGTGTTAGAATGGCATTTTAAACACATAAAGAAACACAAAAAATACTGTACTAAAACTGCTATAACAGGAAGAACTACGATATAAAAATGGAGATGCTTATACTATTTCAGAATGTGAAAAATGCTCCATATGAAGCCAATGATGATAATAATGATGATGATCTATTGCTGATCATTCATTCCATCACACAGATATATGTTCACAGAGATGAGACGAAATATTGATCCTTTCTTGCATCTCAGGTTGCGAATCAGAGTGTAAACTACAGCCACATTTCCACCCAATGTACCCAGAACTTTTACCGGTCGATTCTACCAACCATGGCACATGTGCGCCATGGTTGTGATCCGTCCTCTGCACGGCTGCAAGCCCCACCAGAAGCATTTCAGCAGTGGAGCGTTTTGCCCGCCTGATTATGTTTACTTACCCTTGTTTTGTTGATTAGGTCCTCTTTCCTTGCTCTTTGTGCTTCTACCATGGATAAGCAGGCTATGTGGTGATTTTTTTTTTCTGTCTTATGATAGTGAGTCTGCACGGGATCTTTTATTTTGAAAATTAAACCAGTTCTCCCTGGCTTTTCTTTGTTTGACTTCCTGCCCATTTGATCTGCTCTGTTTGATGCGACATTTGTCAAAAATTGGCACGTATTTGAAGCGGAACGGAGCAGCGAGCTGCTTCTGGAACACGCCAAGGCGCTGCTGGTGGAATCACAAGCATTGTGTTGAATGGCTGCAGTCAGCTCCAGGTGACGTGGTGCAGCCGTATCGCAATGCAGCCACACCTGGTGGAATGTAACCTTTAGTCCCAGTAATTTTTTAAAGAACTAAAAGGTTCTTTCAGCCCATTGTTGACTGCACGTTCTAAAACTGCAGAGTTTTGCCAAATAAGTCCACTGATGATGACAAGACAATAGCTGTTTTTACACATCATTATTCTTGCCAGGGGATCATGCGATCACTTTTGTGTGTGTGTGTGTTAGTGTGTGTGTGTGATCAATACACCAACATCTTGTCCAGAGCTAATCTCGAATACCACTGGACTGATCAGCCTAATTTCTTTTGTGCACATTTATGACTGTAACTTTGACTGTTGCTCCTAGAGGCTAAATTGCTGTGAGACAATAGCCGATGGGTCCTGAGATTACTAAACATGTGAATGGATGTGCTGAGGAAGCTATTGACAAGAGAATATGATACAGTAACAGAACCCACTATGATAAGGGAAAATTCCTGTGCTGTCAGTTGCAGTGCATCATAAGCATCAAATGTCAAAAACTGCATCCTGTACATTTGGATAAACACTCACTTTTTAGAGATTTAAATGGATATTTGAGTCATATTATGCAAAACAAATTCTATTTTAGAGTTAATATGGAAATGTGTTTGCAAGTTTGCATTTTGTTGGCTTTGAGTCTGTCACAGTTACCATTTTTCTGACAGAAGATGCCCTCTCCTATTCAGCCCTATGGCACACTGTCAGGTGAACACACCACAGTATCAATCAATATCATATTTCACTTTGAGACATAAAGTGTTTTGTTGTACACTGTCATGCATTGCTTCTGGAGACCTTTGTATAATACATCAACCTTTCCTGGCAGCAGAAACCGAGAGCAAAACCAACAAAATAAATATTTTACCTGTTATGACAGTTTCCAATGCATCAAATTCACCTATGTGCCCAAAGGATGATAAGTCGGGAGAGAATTATTGGTGAGCGGCCACATGGTGGGGGGAAGTGGGAGGTGTCTGGGACTGCTGGGTAATGATATTTCTCATCTGGTCTTTCGGTTGGTGGCCACATGATCTGGGGCACTAGCCAAATCTCTGAGCTCAACAACTTGGGCTTGCCTGGAACATTAACCTCCCTGCATGTGCAAACATAATTGATGGAGATAATAGACCTTTCTCACAGCAGATGACTTGTCACAGGAAAAGAACAGGTGCAACTACTATAAAAAGATCAGTTTCTTCAAGTGTCCCCTGTCCTGGGGGGCAGATTTACAACTTGAAGTTCTTCTCTTTTTTATGAGTTGTTGATGTCAGACGGAAGCAGACAAAATCAGGTAATCGCAAGCAGATTTTAAGTAGCCTACCTGTAGCTAATTAAGTAAGCTTTACAAGCTGATTGAAATTGCTGTGTCAGTGTCTTTCTTCCTGTCTTAAATCAAACAAATATGCAGGATGCATACAAAATATCCGGCTAAAAGACTGAGGCTGAAGTTAACAGGTCCCAGGCAAAAAGTTCATCAAACATCTTCACCCATTGATGCTCTCTGTAGAAGACATGGAAATAAAGCAAGACCATTATTCTTGTATTGCAGTGTAGACCTAGTTATTTATTTTATTCTAATACTTGTTTGGCTACTTAGCTTAGCTGTGCACGCTTTTAATTTAAAACAGTTTGCCCTTTTACCATTACAAGACAAATATTTTCAGGACAAGGACTAAGCTAACCAATCCCTGTGGCGAACATAAAGAATGTTCGAATAAGGAGTTCAGCTGTGATTGCTGGAAGGTAAAGTTCCCCAAATCCAATAAAGAGCAGAACAGGTCTGCTAATGTTACTCTATTTTCTGATTACATTAAGCACAGTGGCGAAATACTACACAATGGATGTGTTAGTCATGAGCAGGACTGTTTGGGGGGGCCCATTTTTCCAAAACCCCATTTGTCGGAAAAAATGTCCCACTGGCCCCATGCACTGAGGACCCATTCCTCCAAAAAAACACACTCGCTGGGGTATTTTGCCTATATCATAGTGTATTTGGACAAGTAGGAAAGGACAAAGTCAGGAGTACTAGTTAGATGACTTTTGCAATCATAGTGACTTTGTCATCATGTTAAAAAAAGACGTGATTAATTTTGTGAAACAGTTACGGTTTGGTCAGGTTTAGGCATCAAAATGTCTCGGTTAGATTAAGGAAAAGAACACGATTTGGGTTAAATTAAGTACATAACTGGTGATACCAGAGTGTGTGTCGGATATATAGGCTTTCAGTCCAGACGAATGGCTTTTCAGAATGATCGTTCGTCAAAACAACATAGCATTTTTTTTCTACTCCTTAGCTCCCACTAATATAATGTGGTTAGTTACTAATGGTGGTCCATGGCCTTGGAAGCAACACTTAGCTACTACTGTAAGCACTAAACTCATTAGACAGACATGACAGCTATTTCACCTTAATCCAGAAAAGATCAATGTAACTCATTCCTTTTCCTCTTATTCATGGTTTTGAAAAGGCTAACAAAAGTGTAGCCCCTGCAGTCGTTATTCAGGTTATTAGCTCCTAATTGCTAAGGCGGGTAAAAATGTCTGTTGTTACTGAATAACAAATTCTTCAAGTTCTTTTCCTTCCTTTCCTTTTTTCTTTCCTTCATTGCTATGGGCAGTCTGTCCAGGATCCACTGGTTGCTTTTCTTCTGCTGCATTCTGGAGGGACTAATAGCTCGTGGTATATTTTCTGCACACAGTGGTCATCATGTGTCATTTCAACACATGTTCCTGTAACAGTAAAACACTTTCCCTTTCTACTAATAACCAACAGCTGAATCAACCAGGACTACAATCTTAAGCTTTAGATCCACTACACACCTATACAGTCCAGCCGCACAGGCATTTTATGTGATATCTGAATTACCAGAATAATTAAGGACAATCTGCTGCATAGGTGTTGTCAAAATTGTAAAGATGTTTTCTTTCTTTAGTTGCAGTGCGATGAGCTGTGGGGGCAACCATATTTTTTTCTGACTTCTCTATTTTCAGTTCTCGCCTTGAATCAAACCAGGACCACTTACACCCTTGTCATCCTTATTAAGACACGGATTTTAGAGACTTCCTGTAAGTCTCAGCAAAGCTCCGGCAAATTTGAACACGAGCAGAAGTCTAATTAGCCAGAATAAGTGGAAATACCTGTGTGGGTGTCCAAGGCCTTTAATCTCAAATCTTTCTTTTAAGCAGCATGACTAGTGCATTAGCAGTAATGCTAACCTTAATTTTAATGTCCGACTCCCACATATTGGCAAGGGAAACTGCATTTTAGTGTTAGTCTTGTCTTTAAAATGTAAATAACTTTTTATTTATACTTTGCTCATGCTGTCACACAGTTTTGTTGTATGAATGGCTTCATTTATCACAATCTTGAGGTGTGGGTGGCTTTAAATTGAGGTCAAATCTGTGGTAATGACCTTCTGCTTACATTCACATCATATCCTGTTTCAAGTGGTTCCACACAGCTACATAGTGCACGTATTGTTTGACATTAGAATAACTGCTACTACCACACTCTGAGAGCATTTGTTCCTGGTGAATCATCCAGAAGAAGTGTAATTACACAGGAGGAGGTGTATGTAGTATGAAGATATTTTTGTAGCAAAATGCATAACTACAAGAGAACTTGTATCAGCAACAGAATATCTGGGCATGTGCTCAAAGGAAAGTTTTCACACATGTATCATTAAGTTTGGGGGCACAGAGAACATTGCTCGAGGAGCCGTGATTTAATTTCACACGAACATGCAAAACCTCTAAATCGCACCTGCTAAAAAAAAAAAAATCTCACTGCAGCCTCTTGGAAGTTGTGAAGTTCACACGCCTGTTTTTTTTTTTTTTTTTTTTTCTTTTTTCCACAGGTGCTGCCGTGAATGTGGGACAAAACATATTCACACCCAGATGCCCAGATGGTTCGCTGGAGGTACGAATTCCAGTGTGGTCACGGGTGGTTTGTTAAAAAAAACACCTGTTATCATCTTATAATGGTATTCTGAGACGGGAATCAGATCAGACGAGAGATCAGTACGGCCTTCGGTGTGTATATGTCATCTTGAGTTTTATGAAATTCTCTTTCTCAGTGATCAAGGACAGGCTCTCAGATGTTATTCATACAACATATTGATATAATCATTGCTTGTTTGTTACACAAGCCCTGAAAGGAAAGATGATGAAAACAACTGCCGTCAATTTTTATGCAATTTGGACACTAAAGACATTTAGTTACTCACATCTTTGGATGAATAGGTGTTCAGACCATTGGCGTAGATTTTGGAGGTGGCGCCTCCCCCTCAAGAACAATTGCATTTATCCTTATGAGTAATAACATTAAAGGGATAGTTCATCCAAAAATGAAAATTCAGTCATTATCTACATACCCTCATGCCGATTGAAGGTCAGGATTTTTTTTTAGTTCACAAAATGGTGCCGGAGTTTCACAGGAAAACAGTGTTACAGAACACAAAAAAACAACAGAAAAAAAACAAACATGAAATGGTTCCATGCTGCTCATCTGCCGAAATCCAACTCTCCTCTCCTCTCTCTCTGTTTTTCTGTGAAACTCCAGCAGTGTTTTGTGGACTTAAAAACTAAACCCAAGCATCAGTCAGCATGAGTAGATAATGACTGACTTTTCATTTCTGGGTGAACCATCCTTTTAAGGTAATGTCGCTCGCCCATAGCTAATTAAAGCTTAATAGGCAGCAGCAGACAAGTTCACACAGCAGCTATCCAAAGAGAGTGAAAAGAACAGCAACATATGATTTGTTGACAGCGTGGGGCATCTGAATTTGAATTTTTATCAACTGGAATTGGGATTGCCAGACTCTCGGTTCGTTGTTGATTTCCAAGGGGTGTTATCGCAGGCCAAACTGCCTCTGGATGCAACTGCATAGACCTACAACCAATCAGAGCAGTGAAAAGCAGGGCACATAATCGCGGCCACCTGATCGTAACTTTCTCATATTTCAACTAAATGGTAAACTAAAATACTTTTTAGATGAAAAAAAGCCAATGCAGTAACAGAATGTTAAGCCATATTTGATCAGCATTGCTTCGTTTGACAGTTTGATGTTTCATTTTGATCTTTCTATAATACAAGTCAATTATACACTAAAATGGCAACAGTCTAAGCATTTATAAAGAATTGCATTAGACTACACACATTTATAAAAAGAGAGAGAAAAGAAAACTCAAGGTTTTGTACATAATGGGTGAAGGTCCATATGAAGTTTGTCAAGGGTGCAAAGCTTTTCAGACTGTTTTTTAAAATAGCTTTTCATTTTTATCACTGGCACCTCAGACCCAGTCCCTGACCTCTGCAGTGTGACATCTACTATGAAGTCTGTCAAGGAGCAAAGCTTCAGTAGCAGACCAGGAGGTCAAATAACAGCTTTACAGTCTTTTTGGGAGCAGATAAAATCTACTATACAAATACTAATGCTGGCCTCATCTGCTGAGAGTGCTTCGTTCAATGTCTTGATGTATTCAGACTTGTTTATACGTCACCCATTGCAACGCTGTGGCTCACTGATGCATTTCTAGACAACAATCAAGTTCTATGGCACAGATGAATAAGATATGTCAGGCTTTATGTGCGCACACAGTCCTTGTTAGATCATTTTATAGTTGGTTGTGGTCTTTTCGAGGGATTGAAACGTCTACTCACTGAACACTCACCTGCTTATTTTATGTTTTTGACCAAATTATTTTGAATTCCGATTAAATCTTCCATTGCAGATACTTGATGCTATCAGTCACGTCCTCACCTGCATCTCACAGAGACTCAAGTGACTATAATTCAAGGCATGCTGTGAGGGAAAAGGCATTTACTGTAAAATGCATGGAATAATAACTTTAAGCATTTCTTTATTTTGTCAGATGTTAACCTTGACCAAGATAATTTACAGCTTTAAGAGCGGAAAAGTTGATACGCAGCTCTTTTTAGTGATATAAAAGGTCCTATTCCTATATTTTAGGTAACAGGCTTATTCAGATTATTGATGGTTAAGAAGAAACCATACCTCTTATATCTGTAAGGTAAATATCAAGCTACAGCCAGCAGCTGGTTAGCTTAGCATAGCTTAGCACAAAGACTGGAAATACAGAGATAGAGCTCGGCTGTGTTTGAAATCACATACTAACACACTGCCGACTACACACTCAGTCAGTCAGTACAGCGTACTGCAGAATGATTGAGTATGCTATTAACAGCCGACTGTTCACATGGAGGTCTGCTCAAGCGATACATCTTCTCTGCATCACTTCACTATCACAGTATTATCGGTCCGAGGTACCGCTGTATGAATTTTTTAAATGTTCTCTTTGACCCAATGTAATATTTTCCAGTGTTCAATGAAAAAAGGGGAGAAATCTGGTAAAAGCTAATGTTTGTGATTCACATTTGCGATTTAAAGAGGAATAAATAATTTGGGCTAAACTATTATGATTAAATATGAGCTGGAGACAAAACTATACAATAACAATACCTGATTTTTTTTGCAGTGTATAGTTAAAATGTCAAAAGTATTATTATATATGTATGACTTTTTACCTCATTATTTCAACTTTGAATAATAATTTTGGCTTTTTATCTCAGAATTTCTTTTGTTTTCTCATTATGAGTTTTTATGTCATAATTATAACTTTTTTATCTCATAATTTCAACTTTTAATCTCAAAACGATGACTTTTTATCTCATAATTATGACTTTTTACCTTATGATTTCAACTTTTTTTAAACTCAAAATGATGACATTTTATCTCAAATATTAGATATTTTTTCCTCATGATTTCAATTTTTTTTTTATCTGACTTATCATAGGGATATTTTTTCATAAAAGTGTGAACAGTACACTTTAAGAACATTTAAACATGCATAATTACTACTACTGATTTAAATTATTTAAATTTACATTTGTCAACCCAGCTATTCCTTAACACAGTAAAATATCTGGACAACTTAACAATGAACATAAAATATAGGCTATAGGCTAAACAGTTTCTTCATATTTGGTATTGAGGTAATCCAAAGGTAACACAGAGTAATCAGGTAACATTACTTTAATAATGTGGATTAGGTTACTCATTACATTTACAGGTGATTAGTAACTATTGGAATACATTTTTAAAGTAACCCATCTAAGCCAGATATGTTAGCATGGGGTTTTATCAAGAGTTTTGTGCCAGACTAATTCTGGTTGGGAGCACTAACTTTCTGCACCCAGTGATCTGTGCAGATGCTCCCTCAGGAGACACGTGATGCCTGCAGTCTGCACCTACACTGACACTCACCAAGCCACCCACCAGATGCTTCAGTGGGAGTGAAAAAAAAGAAGAAAAAATTTCCAAGAACTTAAAGCTTTCAAAGACATTTTCTTTCAGCCTGCCTTTCTTTTTGTTTCCTTCCTGTTTTGTTTCATTAAGACTTTTTATTCAGCGTTTAGTGACTCAGCTGCCTTTGTGTTGTTTACTCCTTGAACAATGAAGACTTCACTCGCTTGCTTTTTAAATAAATGTGAGATATCATACATTATGCAGCGATAACTGGATCTCTACAGCTGTTCGACATCACCCTGGACACTGAGACCGCCACCTAATTAATATGAAATCTGCCTTCCATTATGAATGAGGGCCAGGTGTGCCTCATTAAATCTGGGCCCTCTATCGCCAAAACACACCCACACACACACGTACACACACACGGATCCACAGTGTGTCAGGTATGGTGTGAAGTGCGCGTTGCCCTTGACTAGATGGTGACAGGTACTGAGAGAGGCGTGGAGGGGACTCAGCGGAATTCATACCATCAGGACTGTCATCGCACTCTCAGAGGAGGACTCATTTATGGGCATTAATTATTGGTGTTCGCTAACTGCGCACTTTAAGAGGCCACTTTGATCCCGGTGTGACTGTCGTGAGATATTTGAGGAAACGCTGTCAAATAAATCACGCCGTACATGCTGACACGTTACAGTAAAGTAATTACAGAGCATTAGACGCCAAAACGGTTAAAGGACCCGCTGCAGCTCTGTATCTGCAGTCCTCTCTTGCTGCTTCATTTGTGGCGAGTCTGTCACACGGAGTGCACCAGGACATATTGTGCATTGTCTGTCTTTCCATCTGGAAGAGCACGTTTTGATTTCACTGGTGGGACCTGCTGCGACAGAAGCCAGATGATTCGGGGATGATTCAAAGCCCAGCTGGTTGATTCCTCTGGAGCGGCTGACTGGAGCTGTGGGATCGCGGCTCAGGCCCGCACAGTCCTCCCATCTGCCGTCCTGGAGGAACCACTTCAGAGAGCTGGCCGAGGCCCAGTGCAAGCCCAGCGACCTGCCCGGCCCCGGCCCCGTCCCTCCAGCCCCGGGGCCTCATCTGAAGTTGTCAGGCCGACCCCTCCGTGGCAAGGCGCCAGCCGCACTGCTGGGATCGCAGCTGAAAATAGCCCACCAATTCATCACGGTAGCTTGCCAGCAGCGTTTGTGCTGCATAGGCACTTCTCTTAATTTTGGGATCTGTTTCAGAGTGACCCGGAGAGACCGCTGACAACTTCAGTAATGCCATTATTCGATGCCATAGCTGTAGACCTCCATTAAGAAACTTAAAAGCCTCAGCATTAGTAGATAGCGGTGGTCTTAACTAACAGATATATCAGATATATAGAGCCATTAGCATCTACAGACGGGGTGATGGGAGACACCTGAGCAGGATCAAACCTGGCTCAAGGTCAGGATTTAAGGACTGCACGGCCAGAACCACAACAGCTGGACTTTAAAGATTATGGCCCATGTGCATAAAATTAAAACAGTATAACCACTTTAATAGTAATGATCGGGGGCAGAAGAAACTAATTACATATACTCAAAAGACTGTAATTAAGTAGTTTTTTGGGGTACTTTTATGAGTAGATTTTCAAGTCTGTACTTTTACTCCCACTTAAGTATGCATGTCACTATGTAATATACTTAGTTTCTTTTATAATCATGATTGAGTACTGAGTACAATTTGAACGTCCAAACCTTTCATCCACATTCTTTTAGCCAATAAAGCTGTCTGATCTGAAACGGATTACTGAAAACCCTTACATACGGAAGAAAAAAGAAAAAAACAGATTTGAAGAGGTATTAGCTAACATAGCGCATTAGCTAACATTAGCCATCATAAGCTACTGATTACCAGACTAAGCTTTATCAGCTTATAACAGTCTAAACTGTAAAAATAACAAGTTCATTTAGTTTTCTGAACAGAACTGTATGAAAGTCAGTAAGTAGTAGTAAGTAGTTTTTTGAATACCAGTACTTGTAATTGTGCATGGTGCCAAAAGAGCGGTGTTCATTGAAAGTGCTCAGTTTATTTCAACGTGATGTAAAAACTTGGGTTGATTATGCAGCATGAAGTGTACGAACTATGATGATGAGAGAATGAGAAAACTGACAGATAGATATTATATTCACTCTTCTCCACTGTCTCGTCTCCCTCTGGATCTCAGTGTAGTTCTCTTTTAGAATGGTGTGTTTATCTTGAACAGGGAAGTCGGAATTTCGAATTCCCTGTTCAAAATTACAACAATAGTAATAGTAAATATTGCTGTATAGTTCATTTACTGCTGTTGTGTAAAATGTTCTCAAGCTTGTGTAAGTCATTGTTAAGACTTAGATATAAGTAGATATAAGTAATCCTGGTCATTCAAAATATTGCAGTTTTTAAAATTATAATTAATTAATACAAAAACATGAATATCACACACCATTTTGTGTGATGTCAATACATAGACTCCAGCATCCCTGGTACACGGTTGTACTGAAGAATTACGAATTAATTAAAAACGTGAACTAGTTTCATTGCTGGGACTGTGAACTTAGTTCAGAATTCAAAATTGTGAACTATGAACATGAACTAGCTCATTTTAATCCCTGTGAACTGAAACTGAATTTTGAGTTGGCCCTTTGTAAGTGTGAACTTGCACAACACATTTTTTCAGTACTCTTTCCACCACTGGTAATGATAATGAGCAGAGATTCTTCAAAGCTGAAACAGAGTTGCTGACCCCATCAAAACTGTGTGTACTGGATATTACCATTAAGTTAACTGCTAACTGACAAGGAATTAGCGCTCTGTTGTTATCCTTGAAAATTGTTGGTAACCTTGTGGATTTTGTTTGTGGATCTTGCTAATAACCCAATTAAAAAACCAGTGTGTTCACTTTAAGTAGCTGAATACTGTGCATTTAGGAAAAATGTTATATTAGAGGCTGATTAATGTAGCTAAAATTCAGCACAAAATCCATGTTTTCTATATGTTCTGTCAATGTGTTGTGACTGTTATTTTAGTCTATTAAACTTGAATTACGCTGAGTTATAAACAGATATTTCAGTATAGAGCCATTAGCGTCTGCAGCCAGGTTGATGGGCGACACCTGAGAAAGGTCAAACTTGGCTCAAGGTCAGGACTTCAGGGCCGAGCGGCCAGGACCGTGACAGCAGGACTTTTCAGACGTCTCAGACTGAATCAGCTTGACCCCAGTCTGTGGGCTGCAGCTGTTGCTCCTCCTGCTCCATTTAACCAGGGAAGCAGACTGCCAGACCTCCCCTGCATCATCAGCAACTCATCAGGATTTTTTGGTACCCTGATTAAAGCCCTGCCCAGACTTCACATACTCCCCGTTTCAGTGCCGAAGGTAATCAAGCTGCTCGCAGGGAAGGTAGCAGACAGAGAACAGAGAAAATATCAAAGAAAAATAAGAAAGGATCGGTCTTGAAAGGCAGTGGTATTTACTGATGGTGCAGCTATTGTGTAACTGTCATTGTTCCATCATTTTTATCTTTGTATCTATTTAGAAAGTCAATTAAATACTGACAAACCTGCTTAAAAGTTCCCAAAACCTGATCAGATTTATTCTAACAACAACAACAATAATAATGAAAGAAATAGTAACAATAACAGCCTTGTCTTTGATGATTTAGATTTAAAAAGTAATTGTATGCATGCGGATTGAAAAATTTTGAGATTGATCCAGTTGTACTTTTAATTGACACATTCTCCCACAAGTCCCTCAATATAGCAAGTGGAAAGGTCAAGTGAGGGTGGAAATGTGTATGGAAAATTGTATAAAATTTATGAAAATTAATGTTAAACCTTTTGTATATGTTTGGTGCATCTAATAGGTCTATATTTACTAGACAGTAATTTACATGATTTATGGATGGAATATATATATATATGTGCTGGGTTTTGTCTATGTTGAGAAGAAGACCTAATTTCAAAGATGGTTAAAAAGATGTTGCTGGGCAACCTGTAAAAGCAACATATATCACAACTTAAGTTAGTCAATGATAGAAAAGTTTGCTAAAAAACAACAAATCAAAACATCTAATAGCTAATGTTGGCAACCCCTAACTGTACAGTAAGGCCTATAGCTTGTAACCATCTTCAAAATTTGGTCATGTCGTCAGCATAGACAAGCCTAGCACACAGCATATCAAAGTACAGGAAACAGGAAAAGTTAAAGCTGACCTCCTTATACCTATGCATTATTTTACCTACTCTGTGCCTTAGATCACAGCCAGCCCAGTCCATTTTACCAATCCAAATATCTTTAAAGCAAACAGTAATCAGTTTTTGACGGGCAACCACATTTTGGCATGATCCCAGTGACTCAAAAATAACTCATGCATTTAAAATCCATTACAAGCACCGTAAGTCTGCACATACATACGGTACATACATACATCTCTGTATACATATTACATATGTATATATTACATCGTCTGATTCTATTCTCGTAGATCCTTTTTTAAGACAGGACTTGTGTTGTTAGCCTCCCCTCCGCCCACGAGTGGACAAGTTCCTGCCCCGATACTTCACTCATTTTGATGAGCTGTCTGCCTCGAAACAGCAGCTGGCCCGCTGACGTAACCTGCGCCTGGAAAGAAGACGGAAGGGAAGTTGATAGAGAACAGTTCTCCCGGCTCTTGCTGCTTTCCTAGACTGTTGATGTGTTCGTGTTAAGTTCTTAAAAGACACCAGAAATGTTATGTTGAAATACACCCTCAAATTAGAGGAGATCAATTGAGAAGACTGAACCAGTGATTGCTTGTTGAATGATAATTGTAGACAGGCAGGCAAGATGGAGTATACTTTGGAGGACAAAAAGAACGATTTCAGATTTGTTTTCATTTAGCTGGAGTTCTTGGGACCTCCACCACTTTATCTGAATGTAACTTTTATTATTCCTGACAGACAGTTATTATTTCTGACAATTTTCCTTCTTAAGGCTATAATATGTAACATTTCCACATTTAAATGTCTAAAAACACTGGAGCCCTGTTTTTTGTTGAGCTGTGTACATTATACTTAAAAGTGTCTGCTGTGGTGACTGGGCTGACAACCTCTTAAAGAATCTGAGCAAAGATTAAAGATCAAAAAGCCAAAAAAAAGAGATTTTGGATTTTGTTCTCATTTAGCTGGAGGTTTTGGAACACCAAGCTCTTTATTTCTGACAGATATTATAAGTGACAATTTTTTTCCTTTTAACACTATGATATGCAATATTTTAGCATTAAAATGTTTAAAAACACTAGACCTATGTTGTATACTTACAACAATGTTCAGACAGAGAAAGAGAAATCTGGGTAAACATGGGACACGTCAGATACATCAGAGAGTGAGAAAGGAAGTCAGTGAACATGATTAAACTAACATGGATAAAAGTTAAATACAATACCTCGTCCATGACCCTGACTTCTGCCTGAGTGATTGAATGCCTGATAGACTTTAATCAGAAACAGTAAAAAGAAAACAATTTCCAGACCCCTAACAGCAGAATTTACACATTATGCAATGAACCGTGTTTTCAATGTGACATGAATTTGTGTGTCATGCACATGACAATGATGCTGGATTCTGTGTTTATATATGATATCAATATATATGATATGTTGCAGTGGAAGGGGGGCAAAGATAGAGCCAGGAGGTCAGATGGGCCACAGAAGAGGAGACCATGGCTAAAAAAGTATGTACAAGATGGAGTATATTTTGGAACACAAAAAACAATAATTTGTTTTCATTTAGCTGGAGGTTTTGTGACATCCAGCACTTTATTTGAATTAAACTTTTATTATTAACAGATAAGAAAATAACTTATGAAATGTTCCTTCTGAAAGCTATAATATTATTGCTGTCAGGCACAAACCTCATATCACCATTTATAAGTATTTTTAAAAAAACATACTAAATTTGACTAAGCAGCATTCACTTAGTTTGAAAACAGGACTTTTATCATTTCCTGAAAAGGTTTCTGCCTGAAAGGAACAATATGCAACATTTACACATTAAAATGTCTAAAAATGCGAAACCAATTTTATATATTTTGTTGAGTTGTGTGCTTACATTATCCCAAATGTTTCCACCAATGTTCAAACCCAGAATATATTCAAGTTAATGGTGCATTTCCTACTAACTGCTAGTTGCTATTTAACCTCTGGGTGACCACAGTATATGACAGATACGTGAAGTGAATGTGACTAGATGTATCATGAATAAAACTTGAATATATTACCTCATCCTCATTTTACAATGAAGAAAAAAACTCCCCATGTCACTTCACAGTATCATCAAACTGTTTCTTCTGTTATTGTTTTGCAGACACAACCTACATATTGTGTGTTTTACAACATGAATTTGTGTATCATGCACTTAACAATGATATTGAATTTTATGACATGTCCCATTGGAAGGGGTCCAAGTATAGCGCCTTGAGGAACTCCACAGGTCAAAGTTCTCCTTGATAAATATGATTTGGGACATTTTGACTGCTTTTTAGAGGCAGAGAATTGTCCCATGCTGTAAAACTAATCATTTCAAACTGAACACATAATCAACCTTTTCATGTCTTTGCTTATTTGATCTATTAAATTGATTTGAAACATGGAGAGTCACTCTGACAAACGACTGTGATTTGGGCTGCTGTATAAGCCACTGGATTGATTTTCAGGACTGAATTGGCAGGATTTTGACGTTACAATGTGGCAACTGTGGTGAAAAGAAGCAGCCATGGCAACACAGTATCAAAAGACTGCCTGCAGCCCTTTTCCAGACAACACAGGATTCAAAGTCTGTATAAAGGAAAAATTTAGTTTTTCTTTTTAAGAAATCATGAATGTAAGAAAATAGTTGCTGGAAACATATGAAAAGACAAAACTATGAGGTACTAAATTGTGAAGTTAGACCATTAAACTGTATTTCTCTGTTCAGGATCTTTAGGGCGGACCTGAAACATGGATCAGAGACATGCCAGAGCAATGATCCACGAACACAGTAGAAACACCACGAAGTGAAAAATGAACGACACCACCTCCCTCACTACCCGCACCCTCCCTAATGGTCAGCGACTCTTTCAGTCCAAATCAGCCCAGGAGTTCACTTCAGCTCACTTCAGTTCCAACAACCTGACACAGAGCAAAAGAAAAAAAAGAAAGAAAAAGAAAAAAAAACTGTCATCGTCCTCTGGCTCACCAAATTTGGCTGGGTGGTTAATAATATATATCTGTGGTGTGACAAACTCAGAACACACATTCATTCGCTGCGTTACATGAACCATTTAGTAAAATCTTGAGTAAGTTTAGTAAAAAACAACAGACAAGAATTCTACTTTGAAGGAAAAGATTTGGAAAAATAACCCACTAAGCCATGTGTTAGAATGGTAAAAAAAAAAAAAATAGAGGTTCAATATGCTTATAATGTATTAGTAATGGCAAACAAAGTGGAAAAGAGACTAAATAAAAAAAAAGAACTTGGAGATCAGCAACAGCAGAATAGAATGATGAGGAAGTTTTAAGATGGAAAACTTAAGTAGAATAAAAGAGTTGAAAGTTAAAGAGGCTGTCGGCCCAGTCACCCAGTAAGTACTTTAATATTTAGACATTTAGAAATGATATGATGTATAACTAATGTCAATAATCAGTGCCAAGAAAGAAACTTGCCAAAGATGTGGAGGATGTCACCCAAATACAACAGTAACACTCTTTTATGTTTTAAAATATTATTTGGGTGACAGGTATCATTTTCATGCCCCATGCGTTGGTGAAATAAGAGTCTGACAAAAACATAATTTTGATCTTTTTAACACTCTTTCATTCCATCTGAAACAGGCACTGATAGTGTTTTTTGATTGTAAGAGCAAAGAAATTGAGAATAAATCATTTTTAAAATAATGAACAAGCTTGTGTTATTGCCATCATTGACAGCACATAACACATCCGCAGTCCTGTTTGCATTTTAGAGGAAATTTGCAGCATTGTGCTGGATCTTTCTTGATTGTGCTTGAGCTTTCAGCATGATTTTGAGTGCAGGCAATTTTTCTGACACTGGAAATAAAGGAATAATTGTTGCCATGAAAGAGTGGATACATTCTGTCCTCCTAAGTACAGTGGTTAATGTGTAAACAACAACCCCAGCGCTATTATGATTTCAATAAATGGAAATTTCTTGGGTGAAATTGAGATATTAACGCCACAAGCTGTGCCCATTTCCTCAAAACCATCCTGTTTAAACACATACTTATGATGGGGTTTCAAACTTGTCTATTAAATGATGAAATCTTGTTTACTTTCCACTGTATCACAAGCCTGTACTATTAGATGTTGACAACTTGTGTCCCAATGGATTCAGAAGATGTGCATGTACCACAACAACATGGTTCTCTTTGTCTATTACCACTGTGTCTTACCATATCTTTTAGCCTAAATATTATTATTTTAAAGTCTATCTTAAAATATCAAAAATATAGACTGAGAGAATCAGTCACAGTGTGAGTTAAAAATATGTTGTTCTCTTATACCAATAAAACAGCAGCACCTGTCAAATGTATTTTGCCTGCCCTTTTCCAAACACTTTCTAAGCAACAGTTTAGCAGATGGTTAGTAGATGGTTCTCTGTAACAACCATCCGGTGCATCGGGTAAGATTTAACCAATACAACTGGCACAATTTCCATATATAATTTCATGTTTGACAGACTATATCTGTTGTAATATGTGATCTTAGAAAAAAGGCTGATTTGTAAGGATTATTGGCTGCCAATTCTTTCATATTGTACCTTTAAATCTTGCACTATCTGGACAAGCTGGGTATTGATACAGTAATATTTAATACAGTATTTAAAAAAAACACCTCTGAAATACTTAAATTAATGTGAAAAGTTATAGCTGGTTGAAAATTTACAAGTGAAGATCCAATGTAAGAGTGCAAGTGAATGCAGGAAGAGATGACGCTTCCTGTAGACTTTTAATTTTCCATTTTTACCCAGCTCTGCTGTCCATGCAGTGGGAAGCTTCATTCAGTCCTTGCTGACTGCTGCTGACTGCTGATGGCATTTTTTTCCCCTGGTAAATTTGTCAGTAGTGTTGCTGCAGATGGATAATGGCAGCGGTGAGTTGAAGCGTGTTCTGTTAAGTAATAGTAACTCGTGTTTGATTGCGTGAGGGACAGATTAAACCTGACTAAACTCAAATATTCACCAGTGCTTACCAGTGTTCCTGATTGCAAGTAGCTACCAAGATCTCTGAAATGGTTCGTTCTGCAGACAAGCGTGTTTAAAAAAGCAACAAAACCATTTGTTTCAAGCTCCAAACAAAAATCCCCAACATGAGAAACAGAATGTTGCCGCTTAATAGGCATTACTGGATAAACACTGAATATTTTGGCAACATTAATGTGTGGCTTCACAGAGTATAATGGCCCAACTGGCCCTTAGGTCTCTACCAAGGAGCCTTTTTATACCCTGAAAGAAAGTCTATCTATTTATCTAGCTAGCTAGCTAACTGGCTTAGGGCTGACAAATGTAATGTATTAATATACGTTACTTGTAAAATTTGGTAAAAAGTATAAAATACATACATACATATAATTCAATGATAACAAAATGTTAGGTTAATGGATAAAAACATGATTTCTAAAAAGATCTGGTGATTTGGTCCTCCTCATTTTGGGGCTTTTTAAAGCAAATATTATTGTGATTTCTTGTGATTAAATAAGCATATTTGCCAACCCTAAAAGTCTTCTTGCCACTCTCTCACCACTCCATGAATATATTCCCTAGATCCTGGCCCATCTTGTGGTCCCTCAAAATGGACATGCATGCAAAAAGTGTTACAACCATCCCTGGTCTCCCCTACTTTTTTAGTTGAGTAATGTTTTTTAATGTTGGGGAATTGGAAATCAAATCCCCTTGTAAAGTTTAATTAACAGAGACAAAAAATTGTCACCAAGCAATCAATATGCATCTCCAACTGTGCAAAAAGTAACATATAACATTGGCAATTTTTGTGTGGTCAATATGATTGCCTATGACTGAAATAGGTAAAGGGATCACATTTTCTTTGCCTTTTGTGTAATTTATATAAATGAATGTACACACAGAAAAAGTCAGGTACCAGCAGCATCATATTTTTTTAATTCAGTAAAGTATTGCACATATAACTTTGAAAACTGGCTGGCTGTTCTAGTGTTAAACCAATACACAAGCTACATGCCATTATATTTATTATATCAAACGCAGCACACCTGCAGGGGTGAGCTGTGCTCTAATGTTGAAACAGGCCAATGCATTTGCACGGTTCCTTTGTTTTCCCACCCAATCAGTGGCACATAGAGCATCTTCATAATAATACAGACCAGAGCACTGCATGCTCCTCCAGCAGACGGTCAGGTGTGTGGATCCACGCTGTGTGGGGAAAGGTCAGCTAGCCTTTATTAAGGTGTCATCTAGATTTTATCAGGATGGAGAGCACTAAAGGCAGCCACAGTGAAAAGATTGAGTTGGATGGTGGAGGGGCCATCAGTGGGCGGGCTGGGTGAAAAATTGCACAATAGACACATCTTGTGAAAAGGATGGCAGTGGTCAAGGCTGCAGTGAGGACACCTTCCATTTGGTGTTGGTAATAGAAATGATACCATAATGAAGCTTTGATAATATCATAGTACCGTTTCATTTGTGTGGCCTTTGATTAATTTCACAGCTTGAAAACAATATACCACAAAAGTTTGTGTTTTCTATTAATTTTCTGTGACTGAACATCCTGAACCACTGCGTGACCATATCTTTGTAGTCACACTCAATCAAGGACACTCACTGTCTGGAGATGTGAAGTTGCTCTGCTGAAATAGCTCTGCTCTAGAAGATGACAGCTGTTATTATTCTCTGTAAACCTGAGATAGCACAAAAGGAAACAGGTGCCAGAGAATTTGTCATCTGTAACATGAAGCCAAGACGGGAAAAAAAAAAAAGAGAGAGGAAAGGAACAGTCGGCTCTGAAACTCCAAAACAAAAAACCACATTGTTAGAATAACTTCACATGAGCTCCATCTGAAATGTACACGCTTCAGTACCTTAAGTCGCTGTGAAAGCTGAATTATATTGTAGAGCTGAATGAATTCAAATCAGTGCAGAGCTTCAAGCCTTTTGCCCCGCAACAAGTGCTTATTGCTGCACAGCGGCTATCGCTTCCTTGTTAGCAAGGAATGGCTCAAGCCCTTGAGGTGACCACGAAGCCATGAGAGCCTCGGCCTAAATTGACACACTGTAATAAAAAGGATAAAACTCTGGACACACATAGAATATGCCATTTGCTTCTTTTTTGTTTGTTGCTGGAGTAGGTGAAGACACAGCGATCACACTCTCTTTTAATCCTTGACATTTCCTCAAGGAGATATTGTCACAGAAGACTTCTCCTCAGCAAAAAAAATCTTGTTATATCTTTTTCCCCCATCATAACAAGATACAGTACTTTCATGTTATAATGACATGTTTTTCTTATTATTGAGACAAAGCATAGTATTTCATCATAAAAAGAAACTTTTCTTGTTAAAATGACAATGCAAACTTTTGACTGAAAGTATTTGGACTCTAATTCGAAGGCTTTGTAAATGTGAAGACTTACAGTTTGTCATAAAATGTAGGTTAAAACTGTAGTGTAGGTTGTAAACACTTGGGTGCCGTTGTTCCTACAGCGTAACGGTCAATTCCTGATCCCCACAAGCCCAAAAAATATCTGAAAGCTCATTTGTCTTTAAATTATTATCAACAAACGTCCATACATCTGAAGCCCTGTTGTTCCTAAAAATTTACTCTGATATCACCAACTTTCATATGTAACTTAAAGGGCCAGTGTGGATGAGGGACTTTTGTCTTCTAAACACATTACACATGTTGGAACATAGTTGCTGAAAACATGTGAAGCACTGAGAACTATGTTGTACTGAATTGTGGAGTTAGACCGTTCAGGATTTTTTGGACACGTGGCTTCGTGACATGCCAGAGCTATGGTCCACCAACACTATATTAGCCCGACAAACTGACACATGAACCCTCCCCTCACTCTCCCTAACGGCCAATTAGAAATGTACCTTCAGCGACTTTCTCTGTCTAAATTGTTCCAGCAGTTCACTTCAGCTCACTTCAGTTCCAACAACCCGACACAGAAGGAAAAAAAAATACAATCCTGTCACCGTCCTCTGACTCTGGTGGCTCAAACATGTCTTGACGTCTAATAAGATGCTAGACGGAGCGTCCATGTTTCAGGTCTTTTTCTGGTTATAGTGGTGTTTCACACTGAGACAGAGGAGCAGACACGCCCCCAGTGTTTCAAGGCAGAGAAAACTGCTCAGTTTTTCATGATTTTGAGTCCTAATTTTAATTCATTAATCATTCAAATTTGGCTGGGACCCTGTGTTTGGTTAGTCTATGCTGGGCAACTATAAATGTGGCAGACTCAGTGAAAGAGGACATGCACCCTCTAACATACAGTGAGTGAGCTAACTTGTTGTAACTCTCAGCAGCTGCCAGTTTGCCTCCCAAACCACGTCCTTTTAGAGGATATCCTTATAAAAAATCACATAAGATGTGCCACTTCACAGCCTCATAAATTGATCTCTCATCATCAGCATTGACTGCTGAGTGGAGAGGAAACTAAAATGCCAAGAATGTCAGCGTTAATTATGACCAAAGAAAAAAAGTTGGAGGTGAAGCAAAAGTGTGAAACTTCACAAAAATAGAACCAGGGTGAGCGGAGCAGGCTAGAACATATTTATTAGAATAAACTGAAACTATCTCATGTTCCTTTGCTCACTCAGCGGCATCGCTTCCAGTTAGGAAGTGGCATGAGGTAACAAAAACACTAGTCTTATTTCCAGGTGATTATACACTAATGAAAACATACTCATAAATATTACATTCAATTTCTGCCATTTTCTGCTAATACATCTCATTAAATCTTCTCTGTTTTAAATGATTACTTCAGAATAACAAATGTCACAGAGTAACACAAACTAACTAACCAATCAAGGCAGTGGAACACTAGCAACTCATCTGTGAGGTAAAATTGCCAAAGGAGTCTGGTGACTTTGGAGATAGTGATATTTTGTGTACATGACAGCATACTTGCAGCAAAGTATGACTGAAAATATTAGACATATTTGTACACTTAAACTGATACTGACTTTTTTAGGTGACTAAAATGCATGTTGCTGCTGATCCTGTCCACAGCAGCACATTGTGTAGCTGTAGCTTATACCGCCGCGTCTCCAAACTGGGGACATGTCAACCGCCATCTACTGCTGGTAATACACTGTGTATTAATTACAACCCCACTTCAAAAAATCTGAACTGTCCCTGTAAAAGCTCTGAATAAGTTGGCTCCAGAGGAAATAAAGAACATGGACAGCAACGCTGAACAAAGAAAGGTAAGTTCTTCAAGCAGCTACTTCACATGAACAATATGAGCACAGAGGGTAAATAACTTGACACAAATCACTTCCCAGTGCTCACCAAATGAAAATACATAGAAACCATCATCAGTTTCTGACATAAAAAGTTGATAGTACAAGTAAACAGCCCAGATTTCAACAAGATCTTATCACAAGAAAGACGGTTTCTATAATAATAAGAGAAAGTGCAGAGGAACTGCAGCAGTTTACAGCAGGATCACATGCTAAAATTAAACTTACTGCACACGCATAATTAACCGTAAGACAGAACATCTAATAAAGACAGGAGAGACTCCCTGTTTTCATTAAATATACTTTAAGTAATATATTATGTGACACACTTCACATTAAGCGCTTTCACATTTAAAATATGCAAGTTAGAGGACGCACAGCTTCTCAGTAATCCAGTGTAATACACAGTGGTGGGTGACAGAGGAAAAACCAGACGCGGAGCTTTTGCTCTCGGTATAAAATTTGTAAGCTTAATTTATTGTGTCATTTATGTTAAATATTGAGGTTATTATTCCAAATCATGAACGCAAAAGTAAGCAGCAGTGACTGCTGCAGCATTACAAAAGTGAGGATGCATGATAGGTAATGACTGTCTGTTATAACCTTTACATGATTACAGTATGCATTACCCATTAGAGCCTGTTAACCCTCATCAACCGCATGTTTCTGCAAATGCCCATTTTATAAATGCCACTTAGTGATGTTGTGCGTTGAACTAGAAATGGAAATACTGTATCTCGTATCGAGGCTCTGTTAGGGGAGCACTGACACTCCATGAGGTTTGCTTTGGGCTCTTAAAGAGACGTGATCTGACCTTATGGCTCAGGATTGATCTGCGGTAAAAGGATTTTTATAGTGATCTCAAATTTGACTGAGTCAGGCAGCCTGTATCATATTTTCAAAATGACATTGCTGTACTTCTCCACGTTTATACATATTCTGTTGCCGTTTTATTTCATTATTTCGACGTCGTATTGACTGGCTGATATTTAAAGCTTATGAGTGGCTCAGCCGTCGGCATATGCCAAGAGGGGACTCAATCACAGGTTTTCAGAGGGATATCAGGTTTGACTTCAATCTTTTTCCTTCTCTGTGCACCAATAATGTCGTCAATCTGTCTGTCTTGAGATGTCCCGTTCTCTTTGGTGTTCATTTGATACTCAGAGCACAAGAAATGGAAGTAAAGGGATAGTTCAGATTATTTGTTACCTGCAGTAGGTGGCAGTTGTAGTGGCCATAGTTTTGGGAAGCAGAAGGATTCCAGGTGCAAAATAGTGTCGGGGGAAGTTATCCAGACTGACTGCGTTTACACCTACCTAAAGTCTGAACATAGTGCAAAGCATGGATAAACACCTTGGATTAACATGTTTTCCTTTTTTCCTTTTTTAGTCCTGGTGTTATTGGAGTGTAAAAGTCCATCACTGTAAAAGAAAGGGTAACAGTTTTACTTTTGTACCATTAGCCTCCCAGGTGCTAAATTACCATTTTCAGTGTTTAGGTTGTTATTTCAGAGGTTACTGTTGTTTTCCGGGGACTGTGAAAATACAAGTAGTTGATGCTACACTGCCAATTGAAACAAGTCATCCAATGGCAGGTTTATACCCCAGACTACATGAACTGAGTCAGATTATAGAGTAGGAAGCTAAGCGATACACTGGTGTGGACAGGGTCTATATTTTAGCCACCTAAAACAGAGCTACATATTATTATATATTATTTTTAACTCTTCATATAATCCTAATATCGCCCACTTCAAACCAGTTAGACTCCATTGGCAAAATCAGTAATTTTACCTTGCTGAACAAGGGTGTTGCTGGTCTACCACTGCCTCAATCTGTTAATTTGTTTGTGTTTTTGCGTGTCTTTGTGCCTTTAAAGGTTAGTTTGGACTCATCAAAATCACACAATACAACAAACAAACTAACAGATCGGAACAGCGAAAAAGACCAGCAGCTCCCCTGGGTATAATTCCTGTTTTTTCCAAAGGAGTCTGTTTGAGACAGAGAAAGTGATATCTGGCTTATACAATGGTTGTTTCATGTCAGAAAAGGCTGTGTGACAGCAACTTAAAGCCATGAAAATTTCTCTCCTTTTTTTTTGGTGGGCCTTTTCAAATGATTAAAACAACTTTTGCTATTGACCCTGTCCACAACAACAGTCTGCTTCTTCAAAATGGGAACACGCTGACTGCCATCTTCTGTTGCTAATACACTGACTGTCTTACCTCATGCAACCCCACTTCAAATAAACCAAACTCTCCCTTTAAATTTGCATGAGCGAGCCCTTTAATTTCTAGAAATACTCTTTTAAACCTCCCAGACTTCATCCAGTTTTGGTAAACCCAAAGCAAGATTAAATATTCATGCTGTAATATTAAGCCAGAAATGCACTGTACTTCCAAGAGTATGTATGTAGGATGATGATGCTCCTTTGCATCACGCTCAGGCAGGCCTTGGGAGTATTTTATAACCATGCCAGGGGAATCTAGCGCAACAATAAATCAAATGTGTTGGCCAGTAATTATTGCCTCTGCTCTCTCGCAGGGATCGAGGGATTTCGCTGGTGAACTTCCTCTCATTGGGCTTTCGGAGGACTGGCCCTTGTGTGTTTTGAAAGACAAGTGAGCAGAAAGCCGAATGTCAGTTTAATTGGTGCGTTTGCGGCTCCCGTTGCACGCTCCTCACCAGCTGCAAATTAGTTCCAGGGTGCAACTCAAGGACAAAGGCTTTGACACATTGATATGTGCACACAACCATGATCAGTTACTGTGCGAGCAAACGTCTGAAGAACGTTCAGTGCTGCTGTGAAAGGGAACGGCTGTCTTGGTGATACTGTTAAGACACTTTTAATGATGCTGAGGTGCATGTTTTTGCATTTCAATGTGGCCTCTGCCGTACAGTATGTATGCACGTACTTATGCTCATGTACATTATAGAGCTTAGCCTGTGGGTTAGTAATAATAGATAATAATGATGCTAATAATGCTCTTTGCATCAATAGTAAATCATGAGACTGAGGCCACCGGAATTATGGGATGCTGATATTGCTCTGGTTGTGTATAGTATGTACAGTACAGTCTCATAGTTCAGTCTCTTTGTTCATTGTAGTGCAGTGCCGTGATGTAGGTGCACTTTTGCTCTTTGACAGCTAAAGCTGGAAAACCTGGTTCAAACATCGATGTGCATCAAGTCTCCAGGAGCTCCGCATTTTTGTCTATTCTCTTTGTGTTTCCTGGACTGGCGAAACACAGCGAGGTGGAAGAGGCAGCTGGACACGTGGAGGCTGGAAACCAAGAGCACACATCCAGTGGAAAGACAAGAGATACCCTGTCCCTCTGATATCATTTATCAGCACATCAAGTAGGACTTTCTTTCCCCTTACTATTAAAGATTTTGTGAAGCAACAACAAATGTGTTTGTTACTGACCACCCAGCCTTCTTTAAATGATTAAAAAAATCAATAAGTGTATAAAATTAGACCTTAAATCTCAGCTCTGAAATGCTGGGAGTGTGTCTGCTCCACTGTCTCAGTGTCAAACACCACTACTACTTGTGTTGCCAGATTGGTTTGTTGTTTTTAAGCCCAATTGCTCAAATTCCACCAAAACTGATGAAAAGAAATATTATCGATATATTGTATATAATACACAACACAAATTAATTCATAAACAATATGAATATCATTATAATTTATTAAAAAAAATCAGTATGACATCAAAACATGAGTTCAAGTGGCCAAGAATGCAGATAGGATATAATATTGAACAATGCAACTATAAAATATTTGTCTTTTCTGCCCTCCTCCTTAAAAATAAAGAAAGATATAACTTGGTAAACTGCATGTACCATTAAAGTTTGTTAAACTAAAGTGTAACCCCCCTTGAAGACATGCATGAAGAGGGTGAAAGAAAAGTATGCACAATCCCATGCTGTCAAAAAGCCAAATAAATAATGATGTTTTAATTTTGCAAGCAGCTTCTGTTACAATCCAGCTACAGATTTGATAGCCGCAGGATGAATGAAAATTATTTCAAATGAAAGTTGTGTGAATGCGTTCACAAAACCAAGGAATACAATTTATGAATATATTTGGACCCAGCCAAGCCCATTTTAACCCACAGAACGAAACCCAAAGTAGCCCAATTGGGTGGAAAACTGCCCAATCTGGCAACCCTGACTGCAACCTGAAAACAACTTGAGTCTTGGATGTGCCATCTAGCAGCATTATTGGACATGTCCAGACATGTTTGAGCCACCAGAGCCAGAGGACGGTGACAGGATGGTATTTTATTTTCTTCTGTGTCGGGTTGTTGGAACTTACATGAGCTGAAGTGAGTTGCTGAACTGACCCCAAAAAATTCTGAACACAGAAATCGTGAACAACAGTTCAGTCGTCTAACTTCACAATTCAACACTATATAGTTCTCAGTCTTTTCACGTATTCAGTTACTATTTTCTAACATGTGTAATGTGTTTTTGAAGAAAAAACTTTTTTCCTTTATACAATCCTTAAGGTGATTTCAAGCACTTGACTGTGATCAGCATGACATGTTCTTTCACTGTCACCATGAAACAAAAGAGCAACAGGGGTTCAAGTGTTGATTGCTTTAAAGGAAATGTGAAAATGAATGTGTGTGAAGAGAGGGAATATGTGACGAATACGATGATGATCTTTTGTGTCACAAGTTTTTACCAATATATTGGGACAATTTTGTCCTTTTTTTTAAAAATTCTTTAAACATTTTTGTTTTCATCTGTTACTTCTTCAACTTTGTTGCTGAAACACGTGTGACAGCAATGTAGTCATAGGCACTGGAAAAAGGAAGCATGTGGTTTGGATTAATAGCAGCAGACCTGAGATGATCAACAATGCACACAGCATCTTTCAACCGCCCAGCCAGACCAGCTGGACCAAATGCTCCAGGAGGAGGAGGAGGAGAGCGGGGATAAGAGCCATGCAAACCCAGTTTGGATTTAAGGATGCTTGTGGCTAATGTCCAGTCTCACGACAGTGAAATGGATGAAATGGGACTCACGCCGGCCAAGCAACAGGAAATCAGGCTGTTGTGGCCACATCTTACAAAGACCAGGGGCCTGTTTCAAAAAGCAGGCTTAACAAACTCTGAGCCTAATCCTGAACTCTGAGTTGACTCTTGAGTTTTCGGTTCCAGAACAGCTGATCAGAATTAGTTCAATCAGCTCTGAATATGTTACCTCTGAGCTAAGCGTGCATATGAAAGCCATTATCAATGAAGCTCTGCAACCATTATTCAACATGGCAATGGGTAAACAGCAGACAGAGCTTCCATTTTCATCCAGCGGAGGTTGAAATCTGAATGTGAGCCCATGCGAACCATGACATTTATCTTAAAAAACAGGACTCAAGAAGTTAACACCCTTCTACTTTATTCAGTTTTATGGAGCCCGGCCTTATGTTGCATTTGATATTTAGATATATTTATTGGCTATAACCTGACATGGGCAAAATGCAGGTGATGAAATGCAGATGAAAATATGGATCAAGCAAATGAGGCACATAGTTTACTTACTGTAATAATGATTTTGCCATTATCTAGGTTCAAACTGACTGTAAATCTTTAGACGTCTATTTTATTTAAAAATTGTGCTCAACAGCATCCTATATTTCAACATGTACTAATATTTCAGCATATTCACATCATCAACATGATAGGAATGTTCCATCAGTGTGATCAATCACAATAAGACAAATGATCAATGAATGATCAGTGTTTATACAAATCAAACAATGATTACCACAGTAGTGTGGGGAAAGTTTACGTGTCGGGGGACTGGTTGACAGCCTGACAGCTGCCTTAATGTCCAAAGTGTCACAGCATTTTAAAGAAGGATGATTTTTAGATATTATTCTGAGCTGAGGATGGATCCATGATGTCACAGATCACTGCGATGACAGATCGATCACAAAAGCTGTGATGTTAAAATCCTTGGGTAACAAAGTAACCAAGGTTTTTAAGAACTTGCACTAAAAATTTTAAAACTCAAATCTCTGCAAATGAATGAATTTCTATATGCGTGTTAACTGTATGAATGAGGAAGTGAACTAATCCTGCTTTCTAAAACAGGGCACAGCTCCCAGATCAAGGTGTCGGACTAGACGGCTGGACCATGTTCCGAATTGACAGGACGTAAGACCGCAGCAGGAAGAGAGAATGTGGACTCAGTCACATTCAGAGTGGAGGGACAATGTTTCCCATTATCATGACTATTTTGCCCCTGCTTACACAAATTATACAAGTGCACTAGTTTTTCCTGGCTGTATATATGTAAATAAATAATCATATATATTGTGTATTATATTTTAGCTCATTATCTCAATTTAATTATCTGTATGTCTAGCATGAAGGGACCACAACTTGCATTTCATTGTTCAGCCCTGTGCTGTATAATGACAAATGAATGACCTTGACACCTTTACTGTCATCTCTCTGATATAATGGAGGCTCCTCACTGGACACATTCTGTAAAAGCTGCGGTGTAATTTGATTTTCTTTGCACATTTTTGTTATTGAATTCATTTGTTCATATTGTTGAATAATATTCTCTGTATATTCATATTAAAGGGATAATGTATGCATGTACACCATGGCCAAATTAAGCTGCCAGGGGGACCCTGGGGCAAAAGTGAGCTGCTAGACCCCTATTAACCTTCTTATGTTGGAATACTATTTGAATATTAATTTGATTAAACATATTACTTTTGTGAATATGCACTGTATGCACAAAAGTGAAGGTCCTAAAAGTAGAGGGAAAAAGCAAATTTTAGCACTCTTTAGTGGAGCATATTCTCCAACAATATTTCTATTAAGTTAGCAAAAAGCTTTGGTGCAAATTTAATTGGGTTCTCATTGGTAATCCAGCCTTGATGTAGCCTGTCCTAATTTCCTCTACCATTAACCAAGGTATCCTGCGACTTCCACTAGAGAGGATCAGCCAGTGGGGGCCTCACAGATAACCCACTGGTTACCTTTAGAGTTGTTACATCAGAGGGAATTTTCAAGAAGGGATGCACTGAGCATAAAGCTGTGTGCATTGATTTTTTTCAGCCGCTTTGGGGCAGTAGAGTAAGCTATACCCACAACATGTGACATACTATTACATAATACTGTTACGGCGTATTGTAAGACGTTAGAAACAGCTGCCTTTTTATGTATCCAATAGACATACAGCAGTGTTTGCATTCATTTAGAGTCATGTTCCAGCCTCCTGACAAGTGGAAGTCTAGCCTCATATTTATTAAAAGTATAATGTTCATCAGCTAGTTGCTAAGATATGGTCCAATCCCACGACGGCTCTCATGCAAACGTTTTGAGCCCTTCATGCACATTTTCTGCAGGTCCGCATTTCTGCAGAGTTTGCCTGAGGGACTTACCCACAGTTCAAAGCACTGTGACATTAAACACAGGGTTACCGGTGGAAGCCCAAAAGTGTTTTGCAAAACAGTAAATGAACATGGAAAGAGAAACCACAGGTGGGAAATCATTTTCAGGTATCTGTACTTTACTTGAGTATTTATTTTTCTTACAACTTTTTGCTTTTGTTCTCCACATTTCAACACAAATATCTGCAGTTCCTCCTAATACATTTGAGAGGAATTATTGATTATTTTTATTTTGCATCACTGTGTGCCACCTTCCCAACATCAAGACTGATTTCTGGCTAAATCGATGGAACAATATCACAAAGAAAAGATGATTCGACTTGAAGATTGTACAAACAATTTATAATAGGACTAACTGGCGCTCAGCTTGTGGCGCTCAAAGCAACATCTGAAAAATTCAAGTGTTTCTTTCCAAAAATCATGTCTCAGTTGCTCAAGATAATACACAGACCTTGTTGACAGGGACTACTTTATTTCGTTGTGGGACTACTTTCTTTCATGCAATGTATTCTAAAGTAATTCTGCTAGATTCTACAACAGGAACTGCTCACAACAAGGTCTGTGGATTATTTTGAGTAACTGGGTCATGATTTTTGGAAAGAGACATTACTGTTGAGTATTTCAAAATGTATTTTTTGGCACTTTGAGCACTACAGAAGTAGCGGTATCTAGTTCTATTACACTAGAGAGAAGTTATCCCTCCCACTGATATCTCAAAAACTCTGCAACACACCAAAACAGTATAGATGGATAAAGATCACTATAAGCCAATGGAAAAAAAATGTTTTTTTTTAAGTTTGATCACTCCAAGTCGTCATAAAAAAGACATCTCAAATGACATAAAAAATGACATAAATGACCAAATAACACATTCATAAAGACTCATTCATGACATGGGTATGATAGTGTCATGTCAAACAGAGTGTTACTAAGATCACTAAGGTCATGTCAATTAAGCTGCTAACACAATAACACAGAATAATAAGTGTCAAATCACATTAAATATAAAAAAACAGACCATTAAATGACTGCCTCTTACTTCATCTATTTTCTCTCAAATATGTCACCTATTTATACAGTATTTCTAATACCTTGTTTATTGTATTAATATAGTCTACATTCCCTCATGAAAAACACAAAAATAATCTTTTTGAGCAGGTTGCAGTGTACTGAGCTGGTCATTGTGGGTAATATTTGTTCTATTTCTGGATATTATGTACTGGTTCATATTATAGACTTGTTCGTGTTACGATACCAACTGGAGCTCATTGTTTTTTATGCACCTCTACATCACCGGTGTGATGCTGCGCTGTGTTCATGCAGCCCTGAGGAGGCATGGTAGAGCTGTTTGCCGTAATGCCGCGCTGCCTCTGCATGTTGCCCTGCTCTGATAATTGCGCCTTGCATTGCAATCACTTCGGCCCCAGATCCCATCGGCGAGTGACACAGGTTGTTTTTCAAGCCGCTTCTTGGGACAGAGCAGGGCTGTAAATAGTGTAATGTTTCTCTCTCCAGGGAGCGCTGAAGCATTGTTGTATTCACTCTTGCAATCTGGGAGCATCACAACACTATTTTTCACTTGGAAAAAAAAAAAGAAAGAATGAACGCCTGGCTCCCTGCGTTTTACAGTACTTTCATCCTGCAACAGGTTATTCGCCGGTGATGTGTCTTCTCTCAGGTGAAGCTGCATTAATTTGTTTTGCTGCGGTTAAAGCGGGGATATGAGGTAGGCATGGCTGATTCCAACCCATTTTATTGAAGTCTGCGATAAATAAGTACCCAAGTGCCGCTTTCACCGCCCCGTCTGCTCCTCTGGATGCACCTCGCTCCCATCGCAGCCGTTTAAGGAGGGTGGAAATGTTATTGCTCTGTCAGTTTTATCTCACATTACCTGAGCTACAGGATGTCATCAGCGGTGCAGAATCTCAACCCAGTTCTGGCACACTGGAGCCAGGCCAGTGTTCTGTAGTACAGCTGCTAATGTCTGCTTTGCTCGCTTGTCTTTAAGGGATAGTCTGGTGTTCTTGTATGAGGTACGACAGTTAGTATATTACCTGCAGTAGATGGAGGTCATTTTAGCATGCAATCTAAGGAACCAGTGAGCAATTTTCCACTGAAAAGATTTCTTAAAAAAGGGCTATGGAAAGACATTGGAACGACATTCAGAAAAGTGAAACTTTTTTCACAAACTATTTGACGTGGATTGAATTTTCACATTCACACCATATTTCAGGATTTGGGTAGCTGTAATAGCGACATTTTTCATCCTCTGCAATATATAAGTAACACCCTATCACCACTTTGGACTAATAAGAAACTACATCGACATTTCTCAGACAAAAAATCTGCCACATGCAGGACTCAAATCCTAACCCACTCAACCACCACATCATCTGTTTGTCTTTGTCATTCTTTATAATTCATCCTGGTGCATACACCTTCAGAATAGTCCAAGCTGTAACCAATACGCCTAGGTACTTGGGCATTCATAGTAGACCACAGCAAGAAGTGCATTTTCTTCATTTTATACAAAGAATGCCCTGCAAGCTCCTTGTTGACACCACACAGCCTGTATGGTTCATATTGATGACATTTTTATGAAACATTAATTGCATTGAAATTATATATTCATGTAGGCCTTAACCAGACTCCGTAATGAAAAACAGTAACTGTAACTCGCAGAACATGGGAGGCGCTGGTCTACCACTGCCTCCATCGGTTAGTTTGTTTGTGTTATTTTGTGGCTTTGGTGCTTTATAAGGCTAGTTCAGAATCACCAAAGTCTACACAATCGAGGCAGCAGTAGACCAGTTACTCCACTTTTGAGAGGTAAAATTAGAGTCTGGTTGCTTTGGCAAGAGCAATATTTAGCTTATATAATGGCGGTTTCCCATCAGAAAAGGTAAAGCAGGTAAAGCAATGGAGATATTGTAAATTTAACATACAGTTCAAATGAATCTGATGGTTTGGGGTGGATCTTTGTTAAGTGGCTAAAATATGTTTTGCTGCTGACCCTGTCCACTTCAGCACATTGCTTAACTTTCATGCTGGTGCTCAAACAGCAAAATTATCTGTCTTGGTATCCGTATGTGACTAGAAGACCATTAGTAAACGTGACTTCTAACAGAAATAACATTAAATTGAGCAAATATTTTATTTTCCATCCTAATATTCACTGGCAATATACATGTGGTGCCTGCAAAGAATCAACGTTAATTATTTAGGCACATAATTAATTATGAAATATATTTCCACATCCTCATAATGTTCTTTTCATCTCTGTCTCATTTTATTTTTAACTTTTAAGCTGAAGTTTTATAAACTGTCTGAAGCCCATCACCACCTCCCTTTTAACAGGGGGATATTGAAAAATCAGAAAGTGGAAAAGAAAATGTTTTATAAATCAAAAGATTCTGTTTTGCACTAGAAATAGAAACTCTATAGTAAAGACATACAAGTATCTAAAAACATCCCTCAGTTGAAGGGAATAATCTCAGTGCATTAAATTAGTGATTGACTTAGCTGAGGTAATCATGGAGCCGACTTTTTCTGAATAATGATGAGCAATGAGCAACTTCTTATAGAAGAAAAATCTGTTTCTGTTGCATTATTTGTGCTTTCCTGAATAATGTATTTGGGACTCCCTGCAACCATGGTCTTTCACCCAGGTTTTGCAGGATGCAGCAGCGCACACTTCAGCTTGCTCATGGTCGAGCACCATGACCGTCTCCGCCCACAGATACTGCATTGATATTAGAATACAGACCCCACATGTTAGTATATTTTTGTTGCTGAACAGAATTTAGTCCATTTCACTCATGGGTACAGCAGGGGAAACCCAACTAAATTATTTTTTTTCACCTGTTTCAAATGAGGATGAGAATTTACTCATCTATTTTAAATAAACTACATCAATCAATGAGAGAAAACATGTAAACTGTATCTATTACCAAACATTTGGTTATATTAATAACAGTGTAATATACTTCATTGTTAATCCTTAACATCTGTAATGTACAGTTTCCTTGTGCAATATGTTTTATATTTATATTTTCCACTGTTTAATCATTATCTGTGCAATATATATATTTTTCAGACTGTAAATCATTACTGAAATGTTTGCTGCTTGTATTCTGTGCAGGGCAACACCATTTATATTATTTTTCTCTTAATATAATGCTTCGCACTGTGTGTATATCACAACATGTGCAACTGTCCTGCACAGTTATCCATACATACCCATATATATGTCAATATACACAAACATCTCCATATGTCTGTGTAAGTGAAATGTATATCATCTTGAATGTATACTTCTGACAAATTTAGTACTTAGGATCTTATCTTATCTTATCTTAATTTATCTTGACTTATCATCGTATCGTCTCATATCTTGTCTTACTCTCTAACCCTAACCCTGGCCTGCCTCAGATAATCCAAACTATCCCTTTTACAGGGTTGTCTCAGACTGCATTGCATCACTGCGTGAATACTGGCAGGATCTGCACTTGGCTGGTGCAGATACTGTTGCATTATATAGGCCTACTGTAAACACATTTTGACATATTAAATAAAACTCTGCAACCCAAAGTCAGGGGATGCCTCAACAGGTAAAAATGAAAACAAAAATTCCAGAGGTAGACAAATATGCTAACGCAGCTCGCTCCAAGAAACATTTTAAAACCAACACCAGAAAATTAAAGACACCACTACAGAGCAAGTGCTCAATAGCTGGCTATGAGCTCCAGCCTGCAGGCTGTAGGAGGATAATTAATGTCAAAACAGTGCAGTGGTACAAACACGCTTTGGCTCCGCTCTCGGCCTGACATGGCTACAACGCACCAGCAGGCTTCAGAGCCCTTCCAGTGTTTCGGTGGAGACACATTCCAGTAGACTGCACTGCAACGAGCCGCCTCTCACTATAGCCCCTCTAATGAGGTTGGCGACTGTCAACAGCCTCTCCCAGCGCTCCTCCAGCCAGCCGGGGTTCCTGCTCCCTATACCCACTGCCCTGCTCCCTCTGGGCTCGCCACACACTTTACACTGGCTGCACCGATTAATCAAATAAGGCCCTCTGCTGCTCACTTTTGCATTTTTTTTCAAAGATTTCAGCTCTTGAGAGGCAGTCTTGACGGTTGTAATAATTGGGAACTCTGCTGGCCTTGTTAGCGAGGCTAAAGTAGGGTGGCGAATGTGCTCCGACGCTGTAATTAAATATTTGCAGCAGCGGCAGCAGCGGTAGTTTGTGCACATCCAGATTATGGACACATGTTGTTATCAAGACACATATTTTTCACAAGGCTGACTGAGCTGTCTTTCACTACAAACCACATCCTGCAGTTTTTGTGTGCATGCTTAACATTCAACACATTTGTTCCAGGATGAAGAGAGAGCTTGCACCCCATGTACACTCAGTATTAAATTATACAATCTGTATCCAGATACATTATCCAGATTGTTGTACAGATTGCATTTACACCTACCTAAAATACAGTCAGGTAGATTAGAGCGCATTCAGATCATGTAGCATTTACATCTTGCCTTAACATGTGTTTTTCTTTATCTGGCTAACGTATCAGGATACAAATCACATTTTAATACCACAGTATGTAAAAGATTCCTGCTGCATTTTATATGTATAGATTTGAATTTAAAACATCTTTATGGTAAGTTTTGTAGTGTAGGCCTATTTGTAGTTGAAAATGATACATTTAAGAAATAGTTCAGGGCCCTGTTTCCCAGAGCCTTCGTAGCGCTACGTGCGTTGTAAGTTGTATCTTAAGGTCTCCCTTAAACTTATGGGCTGTTTCCCAACTCTGGGAAGCCTTAAAATACAACTTACAACACACATAGCGCTACAAAGGCTCTGGGAAATGGGGCCTAAATCATTTTAAGTGGGACTTAATATTCAGTGTATAACCAACAGTAGATGGCGGTCAGTATGCCCTTAATTTGGAGAATCATTGAGGAGTACTAGCACGAAAACTAGGCAATGTACTGCTGTGGACAGGGTCAGCAACAAGACCTATTTAGGCACTTAAAAAAGCCCCATCTGAAAAAAACAAAAAATCTTAGTTTAAGTCAGTGCTTCTCATTTATTTTCTGTTACGTCCCCCCAGGAAGAAGAAAACATTTCTTGCCCCCCCCCCACTCTCCGCCGCGACTTAAAAAAAAAAACAAAACTCAAGCAGCTTATCAGCGTGACTGGGGTGTAATGTCTTTAAGTGACGCCTTAATTTATTTGGCTTCATGCTTTTTGCCGCCAACATTTTTAGACATAGTAAACACACCGGTCTTTCCTCGTGTCCCACCATAGTCACAGTGAAGCCAAGCACTACATACACTTCGTCATATTTCCTCGTCTTAGATTTCGGGAGACTTCCGTTTGTCTCATTATCTCTGTCTCTCTCCGCCTTTCTTTTCATCACTGTTAAATATTTTTCCATGGTGTCTCTTGAGGGTTTGTTCACTGCACTTCATATCTCCTGCTCTGTGCTGTGTGTGCGCATGCTCGGAGCAAAAAACCCTACACCGTAGAGCTAATACTCCCTGTGCACACTCTGACAATGAGAGTGCCACTGCCACCTACTGTAGTGGATGTGCAATTACACTTTATTCTAGTACGGCAAAAAAAGCATGTTCCCCGGGGTCACACGACCCCCGGCATCGCAGTTAGTGTTATTATGAAATTGTTATTAAACTGAGCTAACCAACACAAACAAAATACCAGACTGAGGCAGAGGTAGACCAGCAACAAGTGTGTTCTGCAAGGTAAAATTACAAATGTTTGCCTGTGGAGTCTGGTTGGAATGGAGAGAGTAATATTTGGTTTATGCAACAGCAGCTTCCTGTCAGAAACAAGCTTGAGCGATGGAAACACTATAAATATAATGTACACTGACACTGATTGATTTTTTTAAAATTTTTTATTAGATGGTTAAAACACATTTTGCTGTTGACCCTGCTCCGCCTCCTACACTGGTTGACTCTGTCTGGTTGCACTCATGTCATTTTTCATTACTATTCATGTGGAGCCCGTTTGCACTCCTTTTCATGCATACCACAACTATGTTGACTCTGCCTGTTTGCACGACTTCACATACTGTACATCTTCTCACCTCATCACCATCCATGTGGCCTCTGCGCTACACTTCTTGTAGACATTCTTCTTTGCAGTTTTATATTGGTAACTATACATGTGGACTGTGAACCTACTGATGTATTCTGTTTTACACTTTTTTGTCCTTACAATCTGTATACTTAAGTCTATACTTATGCTCATTAATGTACCTGTTCTCACTAGTACTAGTATTCTTTTTTATTTTCGTATTGCCTGTTTTTTTCCTTACTTACTATTGTTTCTTTCCTCTCATATCTCTGCTGCTGTGAGACTGAAATTTCCCCACAGGGATAAATAAAGAGCTACCTACCTACCAACCTACCTACTCCTGCTGCTGCTCCACACTGGGAGCGTGCCGACTGCCATCTACTGTGGGAAATACACTGACTATAAAGAAGTACCTCATACAACCTCACGTCAAATAATCCAAACTATCCCTTTCAGACTAGCGACAAGCTTTCATGGTACTCGCATTTCTTCTTTGTGTCGATGCGGTAAAAGCACAGTTTCTTCTGTCTCAGCCTCGTAGCACCTACCGGGCAACAACCAGTCCAATTTTTCAAATAATCTGAAGTGTGTTCACAGCACAACACATATTTTAGCTGCCAGTCACTACTGACTGTACAGATTTTTACAAATAACCTTCCAGCCAAACAAGCTGTTTTCAATTAGTCCAGATGAACAGATGCTCTCATTCTCACATGGCCTTGGTGTACAAGTGAGTTAAGTCAGTCTCATAAAAACCAGAATACAGTACATGTCTTGTTTTCTGTTCACAATTAAAAACTGATTTATCACATTTGGGATTAAACCCAGCTGATGAAAAGTTTTATTTCTGCTTTTTTATATACCTGGTGTCGTTCCAAGGAAGAGTCCACTGGGACTGTAAGACAATATTTTTATATTTCCTGCAGCCGAAACTGTGGTTTATTTGTAATGAACACCACCAGAAGCATCTCAGACTTCACCAACAGAAAATACAAGGAAAAATACATTACCCTGTTTACAATTGATTTCTTAAGTGCAATGCAAAACACAGTTGGAGACTAGCTGGTGACCAAAGTGGAGCCGGACATTTCCCTCAGGGGGGTGGTGGAGTGGATGTGCATTGTCTGATTGACATACCTGATACCCTAGAGACCTCAAAAATAATGGTTTCCTGCATTCTGGTGACTTATAAAGAATGAAAATAAGAACATAAAGTACACTACAGCAGAATTTTTTGTTGAATACTTTTAATTTTACTTTTGATTCTCAAGAAAGAATAGAGAATAATTTATCTGTCTAGTGTGAGCTTGTGTAAATCTTTGTCTTACACTAATATTCATCAGTTTTCATGTATTCATTTCATTTTTGCCCTGCTCCTAAAAGGAAATTGACGCAGCAGATTTTACAAAATGCATGCCCCTTTCCTTTTAAAACTTCCCTTAAGAAACTGCAGTTCTTCTCACAAAGTCTTGTTAGGTGCAGCTGTATTGCTGTCTGAGTGGAAAGAGTAGATTTATGGGCCTTTTCCACCAGCACTTTTGGCTGCACCGTGCCAAACTCTACTGCGCTGAATTGCATTTCCATTACCACTTTTAGTGCCCCAAGCTGCGCCCGAGATGGACCTACTCTGGAGTGAGGCCAAAGCGATCCCGACCCGCCAACCTGTGGTGAGCCTCCTTTCTCCCCAGAATATTTGTGTTTTGGAATGTAGCTTCTCTCCTCTGTCGCAGTTTGTACTTTCAGGTATCTGCATTATCTTACCATTTTATATTCACTTTCAGCTGTGTTGGAGTTGTGTTAAGTTACTCCTGATGAAACCCGCAAATGAGAACATTTCCTGTTTGTGCCACTTGTTTGCCCCAGAGATAGCGGTTTATCCAGTTTACAGCCACTCGACTAGAGCCTCCTCGAGCTCGTCTTCAGTTAAAAAACACACTGTCAAGTGGGTAGCCCTGTTGTAATGGAAATGCAAACCCCTGCTGTGCTGGGCTAACGGGCTGAGCCAAACCGAGTCAAGCCAGGCCAGTTCTCTGTGTGGAAAAGGACCATTATAGACTTGTACATGGTTTTTACAGGTTGGACAGAGTCAGAAACAGGTTGTGATACTGAAAAGGTGAAAAAAAGGTATGAAATTTCAGGAATTGGGACTAATACAGGAGAACTGTGAAGAAGAAATAGAGAGATGGAAATTGAAAAAAACATGAGTCTCCTGGGAAAATCGTAACGACGGGCCGATTGATTTGTTAACATCATTACTGTGACTGGAAGTAACTGCTTCAAATGAAGCCAAAAAATTGGCTTTTCGTTGGTTCAAAATCAACAAAAAACCTTCTATATTGTACAAGAAAATACAGAGAAAAGTGAACTCAAAGGAATAATATGCAACATTTTCCTAAAAAAAAAACCTAAACAAACATAATCCCTTTAAATCATTATGACCCACTAGCTATAAGTGTGTGGTGGAGGTTGTATCTGCAGAGACCCTGCCCTCTCTGTCTGTATTTCTCATTATTTTGCTGTGCTTTACCATCCTAAAGCATCCTGGGAATGAGACACAGTAATAAACTATAATATAATACAATATAAAATAATCCTACTGATTCTACCTTTAAATATTGAATAATTGCTTGATATTCCATATTTCATAAAGGTTTCTTGGACACAAAACCCGATGCTTATACAAAAAACTGAATTTTGTCAGGCGGATAAAACACTGTGAGGAGTGTTAAATAAAGATGGTTAAGGTGGTCTCGCCTCCGTAGAGTTTGTGTTTGTTTACTCAAAGAAAATCAAAGCATTTTCTGTACATAAAATTCGCCACTGCAGTGCCTTTGGATTATTTGATCAAGACATTTCTCATGGTACTCTTAACACACATACATATATGGCAATAAAAGAAGACTGAAAAGGAATCTTCATTTGTTTTCTGCGGGTGTTTGACTGTGCATCTTTCATATTAATGTGAGGAGTGTCTGTGGTTTGCATGTTCCATATTTTATTATAAGTGTGTTGTGCAGCAGAGGTGGCAAAACGTACAGACATTTTGTACTCATGTAGAAGTACATGTGTACTTGTGGAAAAAAAAGTGTGAAGTACTTGTGGACAAAAAACTCCAGTAAAAGTAGAAGTGCCGTTTCAACTTCTTTGCTCAAATAAGTGATAAAGTGCAGGCTCTGAAGTGTGCTCAAAGTATAAACGTAAAACGTGGCCCTCTGAGGGATGTTTTATGATGTTTTCATCTTGTTACATATTGTTACATCTTCTTGTTCTTACTGTCATGTGTTGTTACGTAATTTTGTCTTATGCCTTTTACATTGTTTAGTGTTATTACATCATTTTCCTATTGTCATGTGTTATTGTGTAATTTTTGTTTGGTTACATCTTTAGATTGTTTTAGTCTCGTTACAAATCTTACGTTCTTGTCATCTTGTTACACATTTATGTCTTGTCACATCTTTTACGTTGTTTTCGTCTTGTTTCGTGTTGTTACATAATATTCGCCTTGTTTTTAATGTCATTTTTTTCATGTTTTTTTAAATCGCATTTGTCTTGTCACATCTTTTACGTTGTTTTCGTCTTGTTTCGTGTTGTTACATAATATTCGCCTTGTTTTTAATGTCATTTTTTTCATGTTTTTTTAAATCACATTTGTCTTGTTACATCTTTTATGTCGTTTCCATCTTGGTACGTCTTGTTACATTGTTTTGTGTTACATTGTGTTATGTGTACATCATTTCTATTTTATTACATCTTTTATGTTGTTTTTGTCTTGTCACATCTTTTATTACACTGTTTTGTTTTGTTATGTCTTTTATGTCATTTATGTCCCAATACACCTTTTTTACGTTGCTTTTGTCTTGCTTTAAAAATGATGTAAAAAGCCTGTTTTGAAAATTTTTCCATTGTTCCTATTGTTATTGTGCTGGGCGGCACGGTGGCGTAGTGGTTAGTAGTGTCGCCTCACAGCAAGAAGGTCCTGAGTTTGACTTTCCCAGTCAGCTGGGGGGCTGGGCAGTTTGTGGATGGGGCAGGACCTTTCTGTATTGAGTTTGCATGTTCTCGTCGGGTGCGCGTGGGTTCTCTCATGATACTCCAGCTTCCTCACGCAGTCCAAAGACATGCATTAATTAGGTTAACTGCTGACTCTAAATTGCCTGTAGGTGTGAATGTGAGCGTGAGTGGTTGTCTGTCTCTCTGTGTCAGCCATGAGATGAACTGGCAGCTTGTCCAGGGTGAACCCCGCCTCTCGCCCAGTGTCAGCTGGTATAGACTCGAGCCCCCCTGTGACCCTTCAGGGATATGGATGATGAATGTATGAATGTATTGCTACATTGTTTTCGTCTTATAACTTATGTTGTTTTTGCCTTGTTACATCCTTTACATCATTTTCAGTCTGTGCAAAGTCTTTTATTACACTTTCCTCTTTATGTCTTTTGTGTCATTTTCGTCCTGTTACGTTGTTTTCGACTTGCTTTAAAACTTGTGTAAAAAGCCTGTTTTGAAAATGTAAGCAGCAATAAGTACAGATATTTGTGTTCAAATGTAGGCAGTAAAAGTAAAAAGTTATTAGGAAAAGAAATACTCAAGTAAAGTACAAATACCTGGAAAATCTACTACAGTACAAAATAACAAAGTATTTGTATGTAGTTTTGCAGTGTGAGGCTTGCACTGGTCTTTGCTCGGTCTTGCTTTAGGATGTCTTAATTACAACACTGCAAAACAGAGCTAAAAGAGATTGAATATTGGACTTCTATTCACCAGGTGGCCACAAGCACAACTACAGATGAATGCTAATGCCGCTCTATAACTGCTGGATGTGTGAATGAGCATCTGTTTGCTACCAAGGTTGCCAACTTAAAAGGTGATGTGGGTCATTAACATAACACCTAAACAGCTAACCTCCCTAACAATGAGCAGAAGGTGAGCAGTTAGTCATATTTTGACAAAAATGTGAATATTGGAAGAAAAAAAATGATGGTCTTTGCACACATTAGTTTTCAGAGCCACCTAACAAGCCAATTAAGTTTATTTTTAAAATTCATGTGGGGGGGTGGAGTCTTTCTTTTGCACCATATGCCTCCTTAGCTCCTTAGTCCATATATCAACTTAAATATCATATTCGTAGCCACACATTTGTTTCTTTGGATACTTGCAATACCTGACTGCATGATGGCTAAATCAATTATGTTTTCTGTAAGGGCGCCCTTTTATGCCTCTGCTTTTCCTCGTCTTCTCCGTCCTCCTGCCTGTGACCCGAAAAATTGATCCCAAAAGTGTCAACTTTTATGATATCTCACTTCCTAAAATGCATCTCGAGGTGACAAAAACGAGGACACAGGAGATTTGGCAGAGGAGCTATGAGTGAGGATGCACAGATGTTTCCTTTGCACAGTGGTGGACTGTCCTGGAAGTGTCCTCTTGGATTCCCCTTTAGTAGATATGAAGTGCCATTTAGGCTGCCCTGCATGCTGGAAAATATATTTGACCTCTACATGCCTCTAAATCAGTCGTGCAGATTTTACTTTGGTCAACAAATAAATAAAAACTATGGAAGAAAGTCAGCGAATTTAAGATTTATATCAGCAGTACACCTTTTATTAAATAACGTCTTGTCGAGATGACTGACTTTTCCTCTTTAGATAAACTTGAATCTTTGACTTTTAGAAACCCCCAAAAACTGTATTTCAAAAATTGAGGGATCTCAAAGTGAATAATATTTTAATATTTTCAATTAAAACCATTCAATTTTCAAACACCTAAATAATGGCAAATCAGGTTCACAGCTGAAATGCAATTTCTTTTTTTTGTATGGGCTTGGGCTCAAAACTCCAAAATATATTGTGAGTTGATTTGAAATTTTGAGTTGTCTCAGTTTTTTAAGGTTAATTTTCTTGATGAGAGGAAAATAAAAACAATGAGATTGCCTGTGAAATGGGTCGTAATGTTTGTCATTTTATTTACAAAAAAACAATCAAAAATGATTGGAGCTACACATCAATACTGCACTGACTTTGGTCATTTTGGTCCCCTGTCACATACAGCCGGTGCCCATGTCATTTTTATGGCCCCTGCCCCTCAGACAGCCTGAGTCCATCACTGCCTTTGCAGTAGTGTTTTAAGCACCTGTGACAGATAAAAGAGGCAAACAGCTGGAATATAGAAACCATGACAGGAGCACGACTCTACAAATCTAAGTGCTCCTTTTGTATTCATTAGATATTTAAGATCAGCAAATGTGCGATCAGTTTTCTGCCCTTGGCCACTTGTTTAGCACCCCATAAGGTGTCGCTCCTTGATGGTTTTTCACCTTGACACTACTTATCTTTTTATTATTGAATGTTTTATTTACACCCAATTCAATTGCTGTGACAGAGAGACACAGAGAAGAATACGCTATATACTTTACACAGATTGATTGATCTATATGAATGCGTCAGTCATATGTAACTATTCTTTGTACAGTAATTAGTGCTTCATGTATTAAAATACACAATGACATTATAGGTTTGTGTGTGGGTGTCCTAAATTGACATCCATATATTCTCGTCACATTATGCCACATTGTAAATTGAATCAAAGCTGCTGTGACACACGTCATATTAAATTGCTACGACTCCTCTCTCCTTGTGTCTCTTTGTCTCGTCTATGCTTAATCCTTTCGAATCTCGGATGGGAGGGACTGAGACTCGTCGAGAGAAACTGAGGAAAGAAATCAAGAAAGTTCAAACTGAGAAATAAATTCCACTGTTGCCTGTGACTGTGAGTGTGACTGAGGAACCTAAGATCAAACCTAATGGTTTGTTAACATATTGGATTGAAAACATACTGGTTTAAAACTAGTACAGCCAAGGTGGTCATTTTGATCATTTTCAAATTTATACGTGCAATAACTTTGTTGAATTAAAAAAATGCAATGCTGCTGGTATCTGACTTTTCTGAAAAGTGTCTAGATTTTCATTCTATATTATTTTTTATATAACTTACACAAAAGGCAAAGGAAATGTCACACGTGGTTTTGATTTCCAATTTAAAATACAAATTATTAATTGATTAGATTAGATTAGAGATTAAAAATAAAGTAGGGGAGACCTGGGACGGTTTGTACTTGTTTCCAGCCTTTTCCTACAGGTTGTGGTAACTTTTCACAAAAGTGTAAGTATTTTTTATTTAAAGTTGTTTTTACATAAATTACACAAAAGACAACAAAAATGTCATAATTTTTACCTATTTCAGCTGTGAATGCTCATATTTACCACACGGAATTTCGCGCTACTCTATTGTTTATTTTTTCTGCAGTTGATCATGTTTATGTTTCTTATAAAATACATTTAAATACATATAACTGTTTCCCTCTCTGAGCAATTAATCTGAAATTTGAATCAGATCTCTGATTATTATTCTACGGAATAATACTGCTGTGCATATATGTAATCATGACATGCATAATGACAAATATATAAAAACATTTTACAGAATGTACATTCTGGTGTTTTTTCATGTTTGGTATTTATCACAAGAGATGATAGAGTTTGGAAGTCAAAGGTCACAATGACTGCTTATGGTCATTCTTGTAGTTATGGACTCTGGCACTTCAATATAATATGTAGACTTACACAAAGAGTGCATGCAAAGAATTAAAGCTCTGACATTAAAAGAACAACATCAAAACCTCTTCAAGCGAGTGGCTGATGGTTCACAAATAAAGCGTGAGAGCGAGGACAGAGCTGTTTGTTCAGTGTGTTCAGTCTCTAGAGCTGAAAGTGGGGGCCAGTGCGCGTCTTAGTTTCAAGGAAGCACAACTACAAAAAGAGAAAAAGAGCAACAGATCTGCAAAAGCTGCTGAAAGAAAAAGGCAAGCATTACAAACATACAGCCAGAATGACCGTGTAATGACGTCACACGGGCTTTACCAAAAATAACATGAAAACATTAACTGCTTAACCCATTAACTCATGATGGCCATGAGAGCTTTAAACGTTATAGTCTGCTGGTTTTATTGTGAGAAAGCGCCGCCTGCGTCTTGCTTGATAACCTGCATGCTCCAGTCAGCATCAGCGAAAGTGGTCAATATGTGCAGAGGCGTGAATTGCATGTTTGGCCTGTCCCCGCTGAGCGACGGATGCCAAATCGGGGGGGGGGGGGTTGGTGGCTGGCGGCAGATGGTGTGGGGTGTGAGATTAGACTGGCGTTGACACATGGCGGGAGGCTGCGCTGGTGTGAAGTTGCTGTGGGTGAGAGTGGAGTTCAGAGATCTCCTCCACGGGAATTAGCAATAGCGTTGAGGAGGAGTGAGATTTACATACGTGTCTGTATCGCCAGCTCGGCTTCAGACAGTGTTTTCTCCGGCACCTCGAGGGGACGAATGTTAAACGCAATCTTTTTTTTTTCCTCTTAAAAGAATCCAAACAGTCAGCACAGAGCAGTGTACGCTTTTTATGCTCCATTTCTCCCTCTGGACTGAACTGTGTGCCAGAAGTTTATATATAACAGGATGAATTACTAAGTAATCACTGACCAGCCCTACTTTGCATACGGCTGCGCTGGGAAAAATAGACTTCTTTATGTTATTGCTGCCATAAAGTAGGATGATACTGTTGCTGGAGTTCATTAATAACAATTCCGGACCATAACTCTTAAAGAAATATGATGTGTTTTATACATCCAGGAGCGGACTGGAACAACTGTATTTTTACTGGGGCAATTAAGGACAAGAACCTTGCTCAAGGGCATGAATATGAGTGGCTCTTTGGATTCATCTCCCCGGTGTTAAATCACTGGGCTATTGACCCTGTGTAATACCCCCTGCTGACACAGTAGAAAAAAGGACTTTAATTATATATTCAAGAGAAAATGGCGGGGGGGAAATAATGGGATACCCCAGTGGCAAGGGGATCTCAAAGTCAAGAGGAGCTTGAAAGGAATATTGAATTAAAAACATCACTTTTTTTTTGATGGTGATAGGACCCTCTTACCCCTCTGTGGGCAGGTATTAAATTATGATGCTTGATCATTTTCAGGTATTTGACCAGACTGACACCAGGTGAGGTTATTTTACATGGTAAGAGCTGGGTGTTAAAAAAAAAGTGTAAAAAAAAAAAAAAAACTGTGAATACATGTCAAGTTAGATCACATGGTTTTAAGGGATACTGGATTTCTAACAGGACAGTGTAGGAGCAAATACAGCCAGAAGAGGGCGACCAAGACAACAAAAATGAAAAGAAAATAAGTTTTGCTCTTCAATTGTAATTCTTCATACAACCAACAGAGGGAGGCAGAGCACAACCTTTAAAAGCAAGCTTACGCTTGAAGACAAGGTCTGCATTTTGAACTGTGAGTTTCAGTGGATCTTATATCCCATGAATCAATTTGTGTCAGTCTGTGACCACCGAGGAGACATCTGAGGTTATCTTTCCTCAGCAACTCGCTTTCACATTATCTTTCTAAGGATTAAAAGATGATGTTATATATTAATCCCCAAGCACATCACTGATCTTACCGCCAATGCAAGGTCACAATGTGGCACACATTATCAGCACAGGGCGGATACACATCTGCTAATCAAAGCCTGCTTCTTATTAGAGCAGTCAGTCAAATATATGGCAAGCCAGGGCACATGTGGAAGTTGAAAAAGATTTAACAAGAACAAGGAAAAGTCTTTTTTTCTGTTTGGAAAATGATTACCAGACAGAAGAAAAGTGTGGAGCATCCAATTAAAGGTATATGATTTGTCCAAGATGTTCCTAAACACATCAGGAGGTCACAATCACAGCAAAACAATGAGAAAAAACTATTTCATGTTACAGATTATACCTGTAAGAAATAAATAATCATGTGACTAAATCATGTAGATAAACAAACAATTTGTGAAATAATTTGCCTCACAGGTTTTGTTATTGTTTGATTGGAGTACAGTTTAATTTGATTAGGCTGATCATTTTTATTCCAAAATATCTTATTTCAAATGTTTGTTTATATTTCACATTGGCATTTAGCCAGCTTGTTCCACAACATATAAACATGTTGTGTGTACTTTTTATACTGTATTTACTCCAACAGATTGTTAGCTGATTAGGAAATACTTGACATTGTTGTTGCTTTAGCTAACAGGAGCTAACTGGCTAAGTTTTGGTGCTGATCTTGCTTGTTTAGGAGGCAGAGGACATATGATTGGCTGACAGGCAGGGACCTGCACAGACATAAAGGGGGGCAGGAAAGTGACAAAAAAAGGGCACTCCTCTCAAAATTATTTACAAAGAGTAAGCAATACTGTAGACTGTAATTTTGGTACAATGCTTTGAAAAACATTGATATTCAATATGATTCTCAGTACCACCAGGACAAAACTGGCTCAGCATTGAGGATATTTCAAAACTGTATTTAAAGATAGATATAAAATGAGGTTATAAAATGACAACAGATATAGCAAATGAGACTGTGGTGTGAAGCAGTGAGAAGCAGACAGCACTGTGGGTAAGTGAGAGGAAGCAGGACTATGTGGGCACCGCAGTCGTGTGTGTCAACTCACTGTCAAATAGAAATGAGAGCAAGAAATTTCACTTGGTACAGGAGCACCGATACGGCAAAAAACAGTATTTTTAGAGTAATTCAGTATTGATACTTATTGATATATTGATAGTTTTGACACTTCTGTTAACTGGTGTGGCTGCGACAGAGGCTGAAGAAGGAGGAGTGGGCGCCTGTGCAGTCTTTCAGAATTAGAACTCAGCCATACTTGTTGGGCATTATAGTACACTTTTAATGTTTAATGTTGATGCTATAGGCCAAAACCATGTCAAATGGGATCATCTAATAAACACAAAACATTCGAATCCACTGTCAATCTGTGCACATGCTGAAAAGTGAGGGAGGACAGACTTTATTCATAGCAGCCATTTTGACATGAAAAAGTAGTAATACAGGTCAGATAGAGTTAGAATGCTGCTATTGTACACTAAATGGAATGGGACCTTCATCCATATTGTGGTAACGCCTGTGTTTACACTACCATTTCTATATCAATATGGCTGCTGTGAAAAGGGTCTATTGAATGATGAGCAGCATTAAAGATGCTCTTTTAACAAGATAACACATTACAAGTTGCACCAGTTGTATGAATGGGGTATACACTTCCTGTCTCCTCAGTGGGCGTGGTTAGGGCTCATTCACAGGTGCATTCAGGCCTATGCACTTGTTCTGAAATGTAACAATAGCTAATATTTATAGTTAATTTCTTGTTAACCTGTCTACATTCTTTGAAAAAGAAAGGAGATAGCTTGTTCCTGCTTACAGCCTATTAGTGGACAAGGCTTAGGCTTTTTTAACACTAAAAAGTCCAATGTGTAAGATTTATGGGGATTTATTTGCAGAATATGGTAGAAATGGAATACAACATTCATAAGTATGTTTTCATTTGTGTACAATTACTGGGAAAGAAGAATTGTTGTGTTTTTATTACCTTAAAACAGTGGCTCCCAAACTTGGGGGCAGGCAACCTCATGGGGACGTGGAGCCACTACATCATTTATGTAGGAGTAATAAACAAAAAGATCTTGCTGAGGCTGTCATGCTGACCTTTATTTCACTGAAACCAGTTGCTTCCCCAGTTATTACTGATGATTAATCATAATTATGGGGTAGGGTGGCGTGAATTTTTTTCAGCTTCTGAAGGGGGGCATGCCAGAAAAAGTTTGGGAGCCACCGACATGTTGCACTGCCATGTTTTTTTGTTTTTTTTACAGTAGCCCAGAAAGGACAAAACACAGTGCAAATGTAATATTTGAGCCTTATTTTGCAGCTCATTTTTATCTGTTAGCTTAATATGCTTATCATATTATTGCCAAGACCCCTCCCATTATGCCAGCAGTAGTTCAGCTGTATTTGACAGTCAGTGAGCCAGAGTTCACAACTCCAATCTTTTGGTTTGGTTTTACATTTTGTTGCCTTCAACACTCACACACACATTCCACCTCATTTGCAAATAGTTCTGTTGGTTTATCTCTGATGAAAAATTCAATTGGCACTTTAACCTGACCTGTCACCTCGTACATTAAGCCAGACTGTGACAAGCAGGGGCTCATTCAGGATTCTGTTAACAGTGGATCAGCTGACGTATTCCTGCTGGAGCCAGCAGTCAGGGGTGTGGTCATAACAATTATAGATCATATTGATAAAAGACCACCTTAAGAACCAATATCTGAGTTGCCTGGTCTCGGGAGAGTGTGTTACTGACAGAGAATTGGGTCTCAAAAGTCTCAAAGTCAGTCAGTCCATCATAATCTGTGCTCACCTTCACGTCTCCCATTGGTGTTAACAGACTCAGGACCTGTCGCTCGTCTCCTAAAGGGGCGGGGCAGTGGTAAAACCCATGTGACACAGATACAGGAAACAACTCTTATTGTGTTGTCTCATTTCCAAACCATCTCTGGCAGCATCTACACATACTGAGAATCAAATTTGTACTTTTGACTGATGGAAACAGGTTAGTGAATGAAATAAACATACACTTAATTAATTATTTAAAATGTACAAGCTTTTATTGGAAAAATAGTCCAGCCAGCATTGCAATACAAGGGTTTCAGCTGCTAATTTTCGCAATAAATATTCATTATGTGTACTGAAGTGGGAAATAAGTAGACACAAGCACGGTTAGGCGGGGTGGTATTCTATAAGGAGAAGGGGGAGGTTGAGGTTTTGTGGAGGGGGGACTTCATCAGATCTTCATCTGAACACAAAGAGGCGAGACAGAAACTCGATTACTAGGAAATGGAAGTCTCCTGTCGTGTGACAGTGACAGTGTGGGGGGCTGTGACTCCAAGATGATACCATCAAAGTCTTCCTTTATTTTGCTTGATGAGGAAGAGATGCCGCATTCCCCAGAGCTGCCTGAGGGCATGCTGATGTCATCTGCCTGTCACACACAATGACAGGAAGCCTGCCGCTGCCAGGAGCCCTGTGAAAATGAATGAACGAATGGACTCTGCTGGTGGATTCATCAGGTCCTACAATGGAACTGGTCGGAGCCGCGATAATGGACAGAGACGGCATTAACATTTTTCCGGATACTTGTGACTCGATATGATATATCCTGTGCAGATGATAAGTTCTGCACTGCCTTTGGTGAATCCATATTGCTTTTCATTAGTGCTGCTGTGATGCTGTTTGGGACTCACATTGCAATATCTGAGGCTGCTCTCCCATGCGTCTGGGGGTTGCTTTCTGGGTTGTGTTGTTCGTTGCTGATGCTCCCCCCTTGATCCTCAGAGACACAAAAGAGCTGCGAGACAGAGAAGCAAGCAACTTCTTATTCAGAGTATTTTTAGAGGCTCATGCAAATCATGCCAGGTTACACTCTTAGAAATGAGGCTTTCAAAAGGGTTCTTTGGGAAGGGTTAAGGTTCTACTCAGAACCATTTGCTTGTCAAGAACCTTTTTTCGTAGAAAGGGTTCATCAACGGTTCTTTCCAAGATTAAGGCTACATTCATACTGCAAACCCTAATGGCTGTTACTTTTGCACAGAAGCCTGCATGAATTCAGAGTCTGAGCCAGGAGTGGTGGTATTGATGTAAATGTCTTTGCAGAAACAGATTTCATCCAAAATTTCCAGATGTCAATGACTACTTTTAACTCTCTCTAGTCTTTTAAGACACAAAGTGACATAAAAGTCACATGAACTCTGATATGACTGTTCACACTGAGGTCACACTGTAAAAAACCCACCCTCTATCTAATAGGGATGTGTGCGATTAGTCAACTTTACGATTAAATGCCACCACCCCTGTTGCCCATCAGTGGGCAACAGAAATGCTAGTCGATTAAGCTGTTTATCAATATTATATTCATGTGCAATGCCAGTTAACTCTTGCATCTAAGATGTTATGCAGCCGCCCACCACCAGTGGGGGCTGTGGCCCCATCAGACAGCAACCCTTCTCATCATAAGCCATTACCGCGTATGCAGCCCAGGCTATCCCACATGTTTTTATCAGCAGAGTCAGACAGATGACAGCTCGTTAAACCACCATGGTTTGGCAGTGTTTTAATCTAGAAAATGGAAATAATGTTGAATGAGGACTGTGACAGAATAAACTGGTACATATTAGCTCGACTGGAGCGACATGTGACCACATTCAGCACCGACATGGACATGAACCTGCAAACAGAGCAGCTGCTGCTAGCACTGGTAATGTTAGCCATACTGTGTAGCAGGCTGGCAGCTAACACCAGCTCCAGGTCGTTCACCCACAGACACTGTGATCCCCTGCGTTCTGAAAAGGTGAAGCGTTTAGTGAGTTGTCATGTTTTGTAGATTAATGTGAAACATTTTTATTGCACAGCTTAAAGTGACACACATTTTAGTGGCATTTAAATGGTTTGGTGATGTGGTGTTTATTTGCTCTTAGAGTAGTCAACTAGTCCAAATTAAATTAAATTTTTAATTTTGCCTGCAGTGTAAACATAGCTAAGGGTTCTATTAAGAACTCTTTTCATCCAAAGAGCCCTCTTTAGAAGAAAGAGTTCTTCAAGGATTGTTGAAATCCCATCTCAATCCTCACACCAATCCCATGGGAGGAGTCCCTGTAATATAAAAAAAAAGTGTTATGGGTAGAACCACCAGATAGGGTTCTGTGTGGAATCATTACACCATAGAAAGGCTCTCTGTAGGGGGTTCAGTTTTTTACAGTACACTAATTAGACATAACAACCTGTAGTTTCTTTTACATCAGACAAGACCTGGAAATAATTTGTTCTTCATTAGACAGTATTAGACCCTTATTAGATTTTATTAGAGAATGTATTATTTCCCACTGTTAGAACTTTATTAAACTTTATTTGAGGGTAATTAGGGACACATGACAACAAAACTAAGGTGAAATCACATATCTAGTACTTGAGACACACCTTCTTTGGCTGGTCCTATACAACTGGTAGAGTAGCTGAGACTGATCCCTACTTCTTTGATCGAATCACATTATCTGCTTAAAGTGTACTGTAAAATAAAGCAGGACCGGAGATTCTGGGTGAAACCTTACACATATGGTTCTGGGTATAACTCCAGGTTTTCCTGTCAGGACAAGTCAAAGCACCCTTTACGGTTCTAGTTAGACCCTTTATTTCTATGGGTGTAAGTGTGCATAAGGGGGGATGTGTGTGTGTGTCTTTGAGGACTTTGTTGCACAGACAGATTTATCAGCAGGGCCTTTTGTGACCGTCCTGAGCCTCCAGCACCTTTTGGGACTGGAGACAAACACGTGGTCTATCCAGATTATACCTCGTTTGAGATCTACAATAGCCGCATTAGAGCATTTAAATGGAGCCCCGAGTCGCCAGCCTCCACCCCGGTGACAGGTCACAGATGTACGGATTGTTAACTGACCGCGGCTCGATGAAGCAGACTGCGGGATAAGACATCCATGAATGCTTATAAGAGTAAATTCTCCCTGATAAAAATAAATCCCAAACTCAATCACTCACCGCTGCCAGACATTTAATGAGATGCAGCCAGATTGCTAATTGACTTCCTGAATTCCACGTAGCTTATATCTCCATGGCAACTAAACCAGCCATCTCTTTTGGTACTCGGAGGAAAAGTTTTTTTTCAAGGCTCTATTCACTGTGTTCCTCTTTCTTCTCTGAATAATACATTGATGATTACATTGATGATCACTCCAAACTATTAGCTGCTAATGTTATTAGAGGAATAATGAGGTTTAATCAATGCAGAACTTGATTACACAGATTATATCAGTTAGGTTCCTGAGCATTAATGACTCAGATGTAGAAGGACTGTGAGGTGAGGCCATTAAAAAAGAGATGGCAGCGGAGGCAGAGGGAGGAGGAGCGGAGGGCTTGTCGGAGCGCCTGGCTCCCCGCTGACACCAACATGGCCCCCTCTGTTCTCTGTCAGAGTGACATCAACCAGTCCTGAATCACTGCTGCCGGCCTCCTGACGGCGCCTCTGTGAATCCCCTCTCCCTCGCTGACACGCCAACCCCCCCTGCATAGATCAGATCATGTGTCCACACCAGACGGGTAACAAGACCCAGGATGTCTGGTCCTGCTGGAGGGACACAGGAAACAAGCTCCGCATGAACAAGCTGTAAATTGCGGGAGAACGCGCTGCAGACTCCGGCTCCTCCAAACAAACTCTTGATTTGTTTTGGGCTTGCTGAGCTTGGCTTCCTCTGCTCAGGTTGGATGTTGGCATCAGTGTAAACCTGTAATTTAAAAATACATATTATATTTCATGCAGAGATTTTCAACCCTGATGTCGGGGCCCCGTGTAGGGTCAAAAGACTTAAGCAGCTGGATTTGTAGGAGATTTAAAAGATTTAATATTGCAGTTCTATGCAGTTGGGTAACTCTATCTCTTCAACCTGCAAACAAATAGCACAACTGTACACTTTCAAACTACATGCAGTGCATGCCAAAGTCCAATTTTGTGTGCAGTTAATACACTAATTCTTCCTATTAACATCTGTGGAGAGCAGTCATTTGTCATTCATAGTCAGGTGACCGAAGAAATATCCAAACTGATGCAGGAAAGGTCAAGGTATCCTTGGTTTTAGTCCCTGGTCTGAGTCAAGCTCCAAAAATGCTGGATCCTAAATTACCCATGCTGCATCCTGATAACCCTGGGGATGTCACAATGACATCATCAGGTTTATTTTCTCACACATGACAAAAGTCAGAGCCTCAGAGCCACAGAGGACATTATACGATATCATCAGTATTCATCAACAAAACGATAGAAAATATGGGATTAAAACCTAGATTTAAAAAGTAGTTCTTTCAAACAAAAAGCTATTTTGTCTCAATTTTCATAACAAAATAATGGCTCATTTAGCAATGTGCATCTGCAGAATCACACGGTGTATGCTCATGATTGGCTAAAAATAGTCTCCACCACCCAAATATGTTTTTCAAAAGCTGATTTAGCTGCTTTGACCTCTTGCATCAATTAGCATTAACTTGGTCAAAGGACCAAAGACATCAACAGTAAGTCTGAAAAATGAACAGAAGCATCAGCCAAACAGATTGGACAAATTTATAAAAAGGTAATAACAAGTGTCAAATTATCAAATGCAGGTTGTCAACCCTCTAAATCTTCCCACTTCTAGACTTGGGACCATGTCGGTGCCATGCCATTGTTCCAGCAACTTATTATTCTGAAACCCCAATAGTGCTCAGAATGTACCGTTGGACTGAAAAGCCGATTTGTCCAACAGCCCTTTATGTCCAAAACAAACACTCATTGTTCCAAAAATAGAAACTCTCCCTGCAGTTGTTGGTTCAGTGAGTGCCAATCCTGTCCACGGTGCTGAATGGGCGGGTTTTGCCCTTAATAGGTGAACAAATTTCGGAATAAATGTCAGAATAAAATCATGAGAGTTTTACCTCATTTGGAGCAACTCTTGTTGTTAGGGTTAATCCTGAACTAACCCTACCCCTACACCTGACCCAACAAAATGAAAAGTGTGTATTTTCAAAGCAACAGACTTTCAGTGCAATGGACTTTGGTTTTGGGGTAACTGGCTGTTGCACAAATGGGCTTTTGGTCCAGTTGGAAATTTTTCAAACTATTGGGATTTTAGAACAATTGGCTGTCCACCATGGTTAACTGTTCACATTAAAGATGGCGGCAGCTGTAGAGATGAGTGGAAGAAAGTAAAACTAAAAATGGTTTACAAAAATCAGACTAAAATTTTACTGATAAACATGAAGCTTTGCTGACACTGTTTCTTACAAGCTGAATACTCCCCATGACTAATCAACTGACTTTTAAATGGGTTTACCATATTGCACCAACTTCAACCCAAGAATTGACATTTGTATATTAGTAAATTGTTGTTGTGTTGTAATTCCTGCCTGGATTGTGTTCACAGTCATGGATGTGGATGGTGCAAACACAAACACCACAGCCCTGGGGTTTGCATCCAGACTCTTGCAACAACAACTCTGGTTAATTTTAGGGAACGATTTCAGTTAAATATTAGCTAAATCAATTACAACTAGATTGTGTGGCAGAAAATGAATGAAATACATCATCAGTGAATATTTTCTTAATATGTTCAGTATTATTACATTCATTAACAATCTTTCTAATGCATGTTAATAGAAAACTTATTCTGGTTGGCATTAGGTTCCTCCCAAAAACATATTTACTGTTGCTAATTAGTCGTATGCAAATGTAAAAACTGTAGGAGACAGGGCTGTTATAATATATAGTAGATTTAAATGAAGATCCCTCCATGCTCTTCTAAATACAAAATGTGTCATTAAATTTGCATGACAACACTTTGCTGCAGCTGTTGGAAATTGTGCGACCTAAAAACAGGGTCATGGTCTAGAAAAGATGGAGAATTTCCACACTGATGCATTGTCTTCTAATTACTAAAATTATTTTGCCACTGGCTGAAAATGTCACTTGTCACAGTTAATAATGCCGTGATAACACAGAGATCATGGTGTCATGTCATGTGTAATATCTAATGCAAATGTCTCACGTAGCACACAGACAGCTGCTCGCGATTACAGATGGAGGAGGAGGAAATGTAAAGCGTATTTCTGCCAACACGTTCCGTATTAAATTATTATCATCTTAGCGGATAACAGGAGATTGTATGAGTTTTCACTCTGACTAATACTCCAGATATTAAAGAAAAAAATGTGAAGACGCAGAAGCAAATGTGACGGATTATTCCTATCGATTTCCATTGTTTCTTTTTAATTAGCTCCAGGGCTTAAGTCTTGATTAGATGCGGTTGTGGATCTAAAGTTATTGATTTGTTGCTAGACTCCTTTAAAGCCACTTTGCTGGTTATTATCAATCCGTCCCGCTCCCCTGTGGGCAGCGTTTTCCCCCCCTTGCAAACATGTCGCCGCCCCCTCGGATGACTCCCGAAGACATTTAATTGAAACAGACAAAATAACACCCCTGTTATCCCGCGGGCCCAATTCTATTACCTTCTTATGCACCTCCCCTGAGAGCGGGGTGCAGCCACAAACCAAGTCTAACACCGGTGCATCGTTCACACCTTCAGATCTCATATCAGACTGATCATACAGCCTGCAGGGTCAGAGCATGAGAAATGTTTTCCGGTTGCAATAAAGCCGCTGTATGACATCTTCCTTATCAGAAACCTGATGATGTTGTTTGTCCACAGACCCATTCGCACAATAATGAATTAATATACAAACATCGCAGTGTGTAAATGCGTGTCCTGCTTGTGTTCCTGGAGATCTGATACAGCCGGGGCCCGTCGACCTATCTGCCCAAGTACAAGCGGAAAGGCAATTATTTGCATGATCACACAGTCATTGTGTTGCATCCAACCACAGAGAAATTTAATTATCTAATGGTAAATTCTTTCACAAGAGAAGAGCAGTGACTGGGCCCCGGCTTGTCTTCCTGTAGAGCTTCATTTCTTTCACAGCACAGCGTGGTCAGTTGCATTTTCAAGTTTTGTGTGTAAAGATTAGCTGCTCCGTGTGGAATTTAGCTCTTAGATTAGTGGTTAAATGGTGTTTAAGCCTCTGGAAATGTCAAAGTTGGGCGTCTCATTAAGCATCTGCAAAAATATGAGTGAAAATAAACACTCAAAACTGTTAGAAAAGCTCTTTTTGCTGTTTAGATCTAAAGACTGTGTAGGCATGGCAGATCACGTTTGATTGACATCTCCCTCAGCAGAGCAGCCACAGACGCTTAGCAATGTGCTGCTGCAGATGGGAGAAGCAGTAAAACATATTTTAGCCACCTACAAAACACCCAACGAAAAAAAGTCAATATCAGTTTAAGTGTACACTATATTTACAATATTTTCACTGCTTTATTTACCATCAGACAGCCCTTTCTGACCGAGAACTCAAGCTGATGTGTATGCTGCCTTCAAAGCCACCAAAGTCCTTTGAAAAAAACACAAATTTTACCTCACAAAACAGTGAATTTCTGGCCTATTGTTACCTTGATTGGTTAGTTTTTTATGTTGTTGTGTAACATTGGTGTTTTAACACATTAATTCAGATCAGGCCTAACGTTACTTGCCACTGATTGAGGCCAGCACCTGTAAGCCAGCAACTCCCAGATTCTGGACTTGAAGGTAGAATCAGTAGGATTTTTCTGTGCTGTTCATTAACGGCTCCAGACAAAAAGCAGTGTTTTTGGGCTGCTGAAACATCCCGATCACAGCAAAAGAATGTGAAAAAATAAGGAAACACAGGCAGAGAACAGAGTTTCTGCAGATACAGACGCCACTACACACTTCTAGTTGTGTAATGTTGCAGATTATACCTTTAAGTAGAGTTTTCGGGTATCTGTACTCAACTTGAGCATTTATTTTCCTGACAACTTTTTACTTTTACTCCCTACATTTTAACAAGAATAACTCTGCTGTTTATTCCTTACATTCTTTAATCAGTCTCGTTAGTTTTAATGCATTTGAGGAAAATTATTGTTTTTTTTTTTTATTATTATTTTGCATCAATGCACGCAGCATCAAGACTGATCTCATCCTAAATGGATGGGACAATAACACATAGGAAAAAAGATTCTTTGGTGTACCAATCTGTGTACATCACGCAGGACAGATATAATGAGACAAAAACAATGTGAACGACATAAGAAGACAAAACAGACAGAGAGGGAGACTGAACCACAGAGAAAAGGTGAGGTTCAGTTAGTTTTACACGGAAATATGAAATTCAGAGGGCTACTTTCTACTTTTATACTTTGAGTACATTTTAGAGCCTGAACTTTCTCACTTTTACTTGAGTAAAGACATTGAATCCATGCTTCTGCTTTTACCAGAGACTTTTCTGACACAAGTATCTGTCCTTCCGCTTGAGTAAAAAGCATGTGTACTTTTGCCACTTCTGTCTAAATACAGAATACACATAAAACAATGTAATATTGCCCTTTTTTGTCAGTTGCTTTGTTTGTTTCGTTCAATTCCCCGTTGTTGAGTTTGGCTCAGACTCAAAGAGGCAGATTGAGTGGGAGCAGAGAGGTTTGACTGGGACGACTGACATGAATTTTTTATGATCGGTTCATGGAAAATGTTGTGCAAGTTACTCAGGAAGTGTAATAAGCTACTTTTTTCTTATTACGCCTTTAAAAAGTAATACTATTACCTTACTTATCACTCGGTATCAACACCAATTAGTTATACTACTACAGTACTTTTGTATGCATGGCTTGTTGCACTTCAAAGTTGAACTGTTGATCCAGTGAACTGTTAACACCCAAAAATCTTTTGCTGTCAGCTGGCCAGATGTTGCCTGTGGTGTAAACAAAGTCAGCCTCTCTGAGTGTGGCCTTCAAATTAGATTCCATTGCTGCATATTGTCTCTCTGGGAGCCAAACAAACTCAAAGTAATGTCAATACTTCCACCCATGTTAAGTCCTTTGCTTAGGTTTTTAAGCTAGCAGCTGACGTGCCCTGCTCTGACCTGCTGCAGGTACATGTCACCATAATAAAGTCTACTGAGGTCAAAAAGTAAGAAAGTAAATTGTAATTTCTTCCATTGTTTGTTACTGGAAAAAGTAATAATTCTACAGTAATATATTACTGAGTAAAATATTACTGCCCAACACTGTTCATGGAATTAATTCTGGAATTTTTGTAAAAAAAAGTCTGAGCATAAGCACGTCCAATTCAAATAGACTCGTACAAAAATAATCCCTCTCAATCATCACCCACGTCCCATCAGATGTGTGGCAGCTCCTGCCTCCACAAAGACTCCACCCTCCGCCCATACCCTCTTATCTTCTCATTATTTTGAGTCGTTTTTTTGTTGACACCAACCCAAAATGTCAATACTCGGGGGAATCTGCATTAGAACTTTTTTCTAATACTATTTAGATGCTCACGATTGTGCACATGAGATCCTAAATTACACACTCAGAAGGCTGTTGTGGATTTGGGTTTCCAGAGGCCTTAAGTACACAGCTGTGAGCTTCTACTGAGCTGATCCGTCTCTGATTTTCAACAATAAAGGATAATAAATGTGGTAATATATGGATCCAACACTATAGTCGAATCAATTGTCTCATCTCAGTGGTCACGTAATGCTGAGCTGCAACAGACAACCACGCTCGTACAACCCACACATGCTCACATCTAATGATAACGCTCCGTCTTTATCAAGTGCTCCGGCACTGATATTACTGCAGGAAGAGAGGGAAAGCTTATTCCCCATTTCCTCTTTTGTTAAATGATTGACGGCCGTTTGGCACCAGTCTCCCATCTCAGCTCAGATTTCATAGCTGCAATATTTGGATTGCTATGGAAACAGCTTTCATACTGTGAGCCCCTCCACCCTCCCGCCCGACTCCACACCTCTCCCTGCCTTCATCCAGACACTGCAGTATCTCCCAGCCTTTATTGGGTGAGAGGATGCTCCTTGTCGCTTTCATAAAGAGTAAATGATTCCATGAAGGCATATGATGAAGCTCCACAGGCAGAGCGATGCGGCGTCTCTCTGGGGAGAGCGCCTACGCACGGAGCAATCTGCCACAGGAAAACGCCCTCTCCCAACCTGCCGCTGATATTAATTACGAATCGAAAGCCGCGGCTGTGCCTCCGGCGCTTCCTGTGCGATGCTGCCTGGGAGGGGCTACGAGGCCGGCTTGACGGGAGCCACGGGGAACCCACAGATGTTGCTCACACACTCACATATTAGACAGTAGGAGAGGCTCTTCGGTCTTTTTGCTGCAGGTGGATGGTAAGAGTCTGAACAGAGAGCCTTCATGCAGTAAATCACAGCTACCCAAGACGATCATACAGCATGTGATCAGCCAAAGAATCTGCTGTGTCGACTCCCATGATGTATTCCTCCAATATAGCCTGTGGTGGACTGTAAATAAAAAAAAAATCCGCTCAGAACCTTCATTTGTTGTACGAGTGGCTCCTTTATGTGTGCAAAAGCTCTGTTTCATTCAGCTATGCTTGCAAGGGCAGATGCCAAACCAGCGTAATCTGTATTCTCATCTGCTGTGCAGGGACTATGAGGCTGTATTAAAGGACGATTTGAATTTAAGTACCTCCTTCTTATTACAACACTGGTTTGGACTACAAAACGTAGAAGTCAAAGAAAGAGTTGCTCCCTTTGACAGTGAGATGAGAAGATCAACACCACTGCCATGCATGTGTGCAGCACAGTCTGACACCAACGCATGTAGCAAACCTGTGACATGGCTGAAGTTTTATACCTTCTGAAGCTCCTCCTATGAGGAGCTTATCTTTCCAACATCATTTTCCAAACTGTCCCATCGTTGTTTACCCAGTTTGTGTCCAACTCTACCCATTTTTTGTTACATTAGCCTCTGCCAGATCTCAGCCATCTGGTTTCATGACTACATAACCTCATACTATAGCTAAAATATTGTCTTAGAATTAAATTTCAGTGTCCCTACCTTACTGAGGTCACCTCTCAACCTCATAAATGGAGCTTTACAGACTTTCTTTCAAAAGGTTATTTGAAAAGCTCTCAGTCTCACGCATTTTCTGTCAGCAGCTTTTGATCACACACTATTTCTCCCTGATATTTGACAGCAATTTCTAACACAAATGTTCATTAGAAGACCAGAATCATTGGTCATAACATCAGTCAATCAATCTGTGACGCCATATCTGCCATCCACTGCAGGACACCCTGTCAGTGTCACATTTTGCTTGGCTTAAGCGTGAAAGTGTGTGTGTGTGTGTGTGTGTGTGTGTGTGTGTGTGTGTGTGTGAAGATTAAATACCAGCAGGGAGTGAAAATGATGGAAGCAAAGGATAAATGTAGTACACAGAGCGTGAAAGTCAGTGTAGAGAGGATAGAGCTGATGGATGGATAAAACACAGGACTTCCACACAGGATACTTGGATTAGGTTCTCATGTGAAACCAATAGTCAGTGTTGATTGTTTTAAGGAAGTCGGCCTATTTATTTTAACTGAAAACCTTTTTTGTCCTAAACCAAGTAGCCTAGTTTTGTTTCCTAAATCTCATCAAACCGTGACCGTCACCCGAACACTGTCACCAACACTATCAACAAACACCTTTGACAATGTGCCAACACTGGGAGCAACATTGATATACGTAACCAGAGTGCAAGTGAAATCCAATTCCTCCTCTCCATTTGGGAAGAAGATTCAGTTCAAAGAAAACTAAACAAATCCTTTCTGAATCGGGCCGTTTACAAGGGCATTGCTGGGGCATTTTTAACTCGTCTGGTGAGAGACTGTCATAAAAATTGTGCAACTGCTTTGACCTTTTAGCAGAAATGGCAAAAGTGGTCAGCTGGACACCTTGGAGTCACGATAGACAGTTGTGAAAAACAGCGTGTTTCAGTCCGCTTCTGTCCACTTGTGTTCAGATCACCGAAACACATTTTAAAACCAAGTGTAAAGAGGGCTTAATTAACCATGTGAAAGCCCTTATATTTGTGTTATTCCTCTGTGGGCTCGTGATTGAATTGTTATACTTTCTGTATGTTCTTATCAGTGCAGTATATATGTTAATACTTGTGGACAAGCCTCTGTGGCTGAGCAACTTGCAGCTCAGAGCACTCACATTTGATAACACACTCTCTCAGAAGGAGATTTACTCTCCAGTGGCTTCACAGCTGACAAGCGGCACTTTAATCCACTCTGACAACTTATTGTTTGTTTGCATCATGTAGCGGCTGAGTTTTAGCCTGCGCTGTGTTGCTGTGTTTTCATTTCTGTGGGAAAAGCTGAGAATTTTGTGTTTGCAGCTGCGACCGGAGCAACTCATCTACCGTCATAACTCTTTGCCTCGATGGCATTCATGAATATTTCAAGTGTGAGGTCTCGTGTTGCGTTCACTGTGTATTTCTGCCGCCTTCTTACGAGAACTGATGACTTGTCTGCGTGGCCCGTATTGCACATAATGAAGCCACCGACTGTGCTACAAGAGGCTGGGGGAGGAGCGAGTGAAGGGTTGGGTGCTTCACATGAGTAGACCACCACAGCTACGCAAGGTTCAGTACCATTACCTCCATGCATTGTGGTGAAAAACACATGTTAGCTGTTTGTTTGTGCAAGTGTGAAATGACACTGCAAAAGCAGTTTAACATATTGGATCATCTCCACATTATTCACTTAAAATAAATACATCAGAGACAAGGGTGAAAGCATATAAACAAATTCTTGCAAATGGGAATGAATGCATATGTTAAATCCTTTGAAATGGCCTTTGAATTCCACTTTAGATAAATAAAACACTGTGCAGCATTGTTATGGGCTTTCGGCGACACAATCCATCTTAATTTTTGATGAAAGCCTATGGGCTGACTGGTATAGAGCGGCAAACAGCACACAGCCTGCATATTTACTTCCAGCTCATTTATTCTCATTATGCAGCCCTGCAGACGTCAATGAGGGGATTTCTGCCCCACAGTGATGTTCCATGATACAGAAGGAGAGAGTGGCAGAGAGAGAGAGAGAGGTGGGGGAACACGTCAGGAAAAACAAGACGGAAGCGGGAGGATGGGGGGGGGGTGCATTCATTCATGATCTGCCCGTGAACTTTGACACCTTTGACAACGTAGGGTCTGTTTTCTGAGCCCACGTCGACGGCACCAGCTCATTCTTTTTCCCCTCGCTCAGTCTCCGTTGGAAATTTCACATTCGCTGTCACGTAATGAGGCCCTGCCCTGTCTAGCTGGGGAGGTGCTGTGATTTCATATCTTGGGTTCGCCTCCCCTGCAGTAATTATGGCTCATATGGCCAACAACATGTCACCTGAGAAATCATCAAGTCTGAACATATATTATTTCTAAAGGAGAGAAAACATCGGGGAGAAAAACAGATTGTTTTCAAAGGGCATTTAATAATATGCATTGCTTAAGGGTGAATTCAACCGTAAGGTGTACCCATAGCAATTTAATCGACTGGTGAAAAACTTAAAAATAATAATTCATGAAACTTTTCTTTATAGCTAAAAAATAAGCAGTACTTTTAATGAAATAATCTTTCTCTGGGAGAATTAGTTTTCCAGTTTTCCAGTGACTTTACAGTTAAAGTCATACTGATTCATCTGCATGACTTGTTTCTTGTGAATCATTTGTGGTCCTCTTCAAATGCGCGTTCAGTCTTTTTTTATGAATGCTGTGTCAATTAGCACAGAGCAAGCAGGACAGCAGGCAGGAAGTCAGATGCAGAAAATGTAGAGAGAATATGATCAGTTCTCAAAATAAAAGACCCCGTGCAGACTTGTGATCAAAAATACAGACAGAAAAGAAGCTATTTAGCTAGAACCAAATCAACAAAATCTGAGTGACACTCCGCTGCTGCAAACATGTGGAGGACAGATCAAAACCGTGGCACAGATGTGCCATGTCACACAGAAAAAACAGTTGCAAAAATGTATTAAGTTACTTAATAAAATCTATGGATTATAAATTTCGAATCTCAAGGCTTATAAGTTTAACCTCCATAAGTATTATTTATTTAGAAGTCAACACTCCAGGCTGAGAGATAGAAAGAAGAAATTTCTCCTTGAGACAAGGTTCGCCACGTACCTTCCACAAAAATGCAACTGAATCAGGTGCTTCTCTGCTCGAGGACATCCAGTTTCAAGAGAACAAAAGGGACTGGAGTACACTGATTGATTCACAGACTTTAAATGTGCAAAGAGACTAACGTCTCAACTACTGTGTCTTCATCAGAGTCAAAGTGGACAAACAGCCTACACCAAATTGTCCCTGAATAATTGGCTGGCTTTCAAATCCACTGGGAAAAGAATCTGTGGGTGGATGTTGCCATAGTCATTGTCCAAAATAATGTCAGCAATGCAAGAATGTAGACCTCTGTACAAAAAATATAAGTGTATACATGACAAATTCAGTTCTTCATATTAGCCAAAAGGCTAACACTAAGTCAGAAAAAAGAGAACAAAAGAACACAGACCTCTCTGAAGGTCACAAAGATAAAAGTACAAGTATCCGTCAAGTTGGACAAATTAGAGGAAACATGACAGATTCAGTTCTACATGTAGGCCAAGGGGCTCCACTGTGTTCTGTGTGTGTACCCAATATGCCTCTCTGTGGAGCAGTAAGTTGATATCACCACCTCTAAGAGAGGGTGAAATTCGTTCTCTTCTCCAGAACTTTAATGATGCTGCAGAGCGTCACGGTTAGACTGTGGATAATGTCAAGCAATCCACATTTTGAGCACGTATTTGCACAACATCCCAACAACTGGGATTGTAAGAAGCTGGTTGAGAAAACAGTGGTTGAGAGTTCAGCGCCATAAGTTTTCAGGGTGGCACCATCTGTAAAATAGTTAACATACTGTAGTGAATCCGGCTTTTAACCTGGGCCTCTGCAGGGTCAGCTGAGAACTGGGCTTTGAGCTACTGTATCACATTTACCTCGTGTAGATGAGGCAGTTCCTGTTGAAAAGAAGGAAGCAGATGTTCCACCAAATCTAATTTAATATGATAAGAGCACTCACTATAGCGCGGAGCACCTCACAAAGATATCGCGTTACACTTATTGCTCAGTCAAGCCATTGTGTAATCCGTTCAGTGTGATTATGATACCCTAAATCGGGTTATTAGCATTCAAGTCAATCTGTTCATTTCCCTTCTTTGTGTAACAGAGAGGTCTTAGTCTTCCTTTGTGGTGCCAGGTGGATGAAGATGAATCCACTGTGGACAGAACAGGAAGACGAGCTGTTCAGAACTCTGTATTCTCTCACATTGTTATCTTTAGCCCAATAATGACTTGCAGTTAGCCATGGCAGAGTCTCTGTTCTTTCGGTTTTAGGGAGAACTTTTTCACCTGGGTATGTTCAAGTTCCAAAGTGGTAGCAGAACAATTTTGTGAGTCTAATATACAATTAGCAATTAGGCTAGTTAGACATGTCTTGCTGGGTTAAAATATGGCGGTGGATAACCACACATCAGTGGTAACCAGAGTGGAGGGATAAAAAAGGTTAGTCAAGAATTCTAAATCACTTTATCATAAAGTTATGAATGTGATCAAAGATATTAGGCTGATTGGTTCAGTAGTATGCGAGATTAGCTGTGGAGCTGTTGATCAGTCATGCGTACGCTCACTCACTCGCATGATGAGATAGGAAAAGAAAAACACAAGAAAAGCAAAACACAAGCACACAATTACACACACACACTGAGGAGGCCATATAGAAGAAAATTACAAATTAATCACCAAAACAGTGGGGCAAGTTAAACTATGAGAATAAATGGAAAACCAGGCGCTGCAAACCAGAGCTTTCTAGTGTGCACAAAAAGAATAAATATAAGATAAAAATATGTCTTAAGACAGGATTTAAAAGCAGAAACACTGTTGAATACCAACTAGAAGTCTGTTCTGAGGTGCCAGTGCAGCAAACGCTCCCTCAGCGTTTGACCTTATCCTGGACTCTGGGACAGCTAGCGGGCCTAACCCAGCAGATCTGAGAGGCCTCTCTGGACAGTAAGGGACTTCACTGATGTCCTCTGGCGCCTGGCCATGTAAAGCCTCGCAAGCCATGAGAAATATTTTAAAATGGATTCTGAAAGAAACTGTTAACCAGTGCAATGAGGCTAAAACTGGGGTGATGGGAGAAAAGCTGCACAGTCCGAGGCTATGTCAACTAACATTAGGAGACAATGTTCAATGTAAGTTCAATCAGGAAGATCACCTTATTTCTTCACCATCTTCCATCTCTCTCTCATTCTATCTGATTATGAGCATTTCCTTTTTTTCTATTTCTGCTCACGATCTCCGTCAGCCAATTATTCTGCTGCTGCCAAACTTCAAAATCTGTTCTCTTCTCTGTCAGCTGTCACTTTACACAATGGTCGCGGGCCTCCTCCTCCATCCCAATCGCCACATTACATCCGGTGCCAAGTCAAGCACATCTGAGCCTCCTCTTCACGTCCAGATCCTCAGCATCGTCTTCATCTCATCGACTCCACCAGCGTCCAGAATCCAAGGCAGGGAGCTTCATCACCCCCTTAAAATATGGTATACATATGGACATAATATATACCGCAACCACCACAGACTATTCATATTCCTCAACCTGTTGTGCACATGTCAGATAAAAAATATTTGCTCACTCAGAACAAAGTCATTCCTGATTCAAACGGCGCAGGGAGATCAGAGTGTTGGATTAGTGTGTAGTGAGACTGGAGTTGCTTTTTTTTTTTAACCTAACCCTAATCATACAATAACCATAAAAGTTCATCTGCAACACTTCTAAAGCATCTTCATATGTAAATGAGTCTGTTGTATGTCGACTGTCAATGACTGCCAAAATAACAGATATGACCCTTGGAGTGACATGCATACCAGACCTTAACTACATAGTATACAGTTTATTTAGGTTGAGGAACCAAAACTACATGGTTAGGTTTAGTAAAAGATCATGGTTTGGATTAAAACAAGTGTGTTACTATTGTTGAACTCGTGCTCATTCTAGTCCATTAAAATCATCATATGTGTGAGCGAGTTCTGCGTGTTGGTTAATGAAGCAATAGGAGAAGATATCCGGTTTCGATCAGTATTTATTCCAGCAATCAAAGTTCAGTATACAGAGCTCTGGGTCGAGATCTTCTATTCCCTGACAGCAACAAAGTATTTGTCAGTTCACGAAGTCTGACTGCCTATTCTATCCTGACCCAGTTGTTTTATACTATACAGAGTCATACTAGAGAATGTAGGTAGATCTCTCTTCCAATTGGCTGTTGGTCCGCTGGTGGAGTGTGTTGATTGGTTACTTCCTCTCAGCAACAGGGTGCACGCGCCTCGCTCAGCTGTACTGGCGCCCTGTTTCGAGGAAGTCAAGTTGGAAACATATGCAGAAACAGCTCCTGTCTGATATCCTCTCACCTACGTCTGACCCCTAAATGATAGACATATTTTTCTCGTGCGGTTTTAACACAGTTCCTATTTTTACCTGTTAAAGCAGTACATTTTGTGTTTACATCCTGTCGTTCTGCTCGGTGTACGTGACTTTCTGCAAATTGCCTGCAACTACTACACTTTGCCCTACTTAGCATGATTATTCTTAATGCAACATTGTAGATATTGAATAGCACACTCATAACTGTCTAAAAACTGTAATCAATGTATCAATGTATAAAACCTGTAAAAAAGAAATATTAAGGAACATATATTCACACTATCTGGTGCTGGCATTTGCTGGAGATAGCTGGAGAAGAGCTCATCACATCTGTAACATGGATCACTATTATACCTATTTTACCTACAGAGCCGGTCGGCCCTATATGCACACTACGCAGGTTGCATAGGCTCCATGAGGTACGCATGGGCCCCGCCTCCCTCTCATGTCAGTGTGTGCAACTTTGAAATAAAGAGAACTAAAGAGAAACTAACAGCCCGAGAGTAAAACTGGGTGAACAGTAATTTGTTTCCTCCTCTCCGAGTTTGACATCCTTCATTCACAGTAACAACAAGCTGAGGTGATAGTTTTCAGTGTGTGACGCTCCTCCCTCTGTCTGTCTGATGTTAGAAGTGCTGCAGTCTGTCTGTGTTGTTCATACAGACACACCCAGGACTGTTCTGTGACTTTGTGCCTGACAGAAGTGAGAATGAAGTACATCTATTTGTCACGTTCGATGAGCACCAACGTGCAGTGGCGTTTATAATCTGTAGCTCAGAGAAGATACATACATATGCGTGTGCACACTTTCCGGCAGCAGCCTCTGTAGAAACCAGTCCGTCTGTCCACACAATTTAAGGACATGATGTTACTCCGCCGAGGTGCACATGCAAGTAATATCACACTGTAAAAATACTTAACAAGCACAAGTAAAACTCCTGCATTCACAAGACTTTACTGAAGTAAAAGTATGGAAATATATCAGATAAACATACTTAAAGTAAAAGCACTCCTGCTGCAGCTGTCAGTTTTATGATATCTGATGTTTTTGGATTCATATTATTGCTTTAATGTTACTGCTGTTTACTGCTCTAGATGTTGAGGTTGAGCTCATTTTAACTACTTTATAGGCCACTGTTGGCTAGTTTAATCTGCAGCAATGCATCATGGTCTATAAGATCATCAAATGTCTGTAGAATCACTATCCTGTGAGAACCGTGTACCTCTAAAAAGTCAGAAAACAGCCTTTTTTCAGCTTTGTGGACTAAAAAGTTCAGTATTTGCCTCTGGGACACAGTGTAGAAACATAAAGCTGGATAAAAAGAACTCAAGTACACAATAAGTAAATGTGTAAATGTACTTAGTTGTGTAAGTTAGTCCACCACCTGTGCACCTATTATCTATTATATAAGGATCTTCAATATGGTATAATAAATCACTGATAATTAATACAAAATGTATCATGTGGGAAAATTGGGTCAATGCAGGAATAATTTTACTGGAAGAGTTTGACAGGAAATATTTACGCTGATTTGAACAGCTGGTGTCTACATCTAATATTTCCAGGAGAGATTTATAGAAATTAATTCAGTATAAAATGGTACATGATTTCTGGTCAGCTATCATCAGATGTATTAACAGCATATTGGAAATAGAGTTCATTGAGAGTGTGGTATTATGCATAATGGGCATCTTGCCATTGGAGGATAAACTGCCCCCACAAGTGTCCTCTTGGGTGAGGACTAACCCTCATAACAGGAAGCAGGAGAGTGCTGAGGCACTGAGAGTCAAGAGAGAAAATCAGCTTCAAAGTAAGAAGAGATGAGCTGGCTAGAATAGCTCCCTTTGAACAGCTTAATCACAGAGTTAATAATAGTTTAAAAGCCTTCATCCCATCCCTGTTGTGTGTAATGTTGTATGATAACCTGTGTAACACTCTAATACTAGAATGGGTCCTTTGTATTGCTGTCAAAATAAAGTTGACCTTTATCTTTACCTTCTTTAATAAGTCTTTCAGTATCACAGGGGACATGAACCCCTGTCTCCTGAAAGAAAGTCATTTGTTTGACCCATCCGTCCACCCCAAACATCTCTGTATGTGGACCTTCTCTGTCTTTATACTTCTCCAATCCCAGCCACGAGAGGCCACGGCATGACAATAAATGTAAATATGTGTTGTAATATACATGTCAGTCGTACAAATGTTGGCAATGGATGTAATAAAATCTTGGCCTTAAACACCTGTTAGACATCCACGGCTATGCAACCATGGTTCATAGACATTTTCCATTATTTTTACACTAGATAAATTTCAATTTGACTACTTGTCGGCCAGCAAATATAACTAATTATAGAATTAAGTGTTTCTCTACCAAAAGTTTATTCTCATCCCTGCATGGATTATGGCAAACAGTCACATTAAAGGACCAGTGTGTAGGATTTAGTTGCATCTAGTTATGAGGTTGTACATTGCAACTATCTAAATACCAGTTGTCTCACCCTCCCCTTCCAAGCATGTAGAAGAATCAAGAGGCCATGATATACAAGGAAAACATGAAAATCCTTCTCTAGAGTCAGTGTTTGGCTTGTCCATTCTGGGCTACTGTACAAACATGGTAATGCAACAAAGCAGGTCATCATACACTAATGAAAACATGAGTATTACATGTATTTCTGACATATTTTGCCAATAAATCTGCCTTTTAAGGGATAGTTCACCCAAGTCTCTTGAAGCCCCAGCATGCTGTTCACTTGCATGCACACACTGTCACACCACACACACCCAGCTCAGACGGTGTGCAAGCGCACACAACCATGGCTCCAAGTTAAGGGTCTACAGTGAAGATTTAGGATAAAAACAAGGTGTAAATGACGTCTTTCAAGTCAGCTTGGTATGTTGAGCCTTTAGGAGACTTGGATTACACCAGACGAGCAGTATGGAGGCAGTTTATGTTTGTTTTTTTCCTGTGAAAAAAATGGGAGATTCAGTGTTTTGTGGACTAAAAAACTAAACCCAACCTTCAATCAGCATGAGGATGAGTAGATAATGACTGAATTTTCATTTTTTGGTGAACTATCCTGTTCAAGAACTCTAGTCAAAACTAAACAGGAACTAAAAGGACCCACCACTAACTAACAGTAGAATAAAAGAAACCATGCAGCAGGTCTGGGTGAAAAAAAATGAGTCTGGACAGGTTTCAGATCCACACTGAAACCCGTCACAGACCACAGCATCAAGTGACAGCTGTCTCCTGACACTGACATCCAGTCAGAGAAATGAGTGGAGGTGATGGATGTGAGCAGAGAGAGGCAGAAGCTGAACATTATGACTAGAGAACATAAAAAGTCCCAGTTCCTTCTTTTATTTTACCTTTAACCCAAATTACTTGGTCTGACAACAAACAGAAATAAATTCGCCCATTGAGTCAGAGCTGACAGAAAGCGAGCGTCTTCACATGACTGGAAATGGCAAGAGACTCCTCCCACCTCGTCATTTCCAGGTTGAGGCTCCGCTCCATTTCTGTCTGCGGGTCTGAGGTTATTGGGTAAATTGATTTCTGGCCGACCTTTACTGCCCCCTCCTCTGATGCAAAGAGTTCTTAATGATCTGGTGCTGTCAGAGGTGCTGAAATCACAGATCCCTGCAGAGACTATTAGTTCACAATACACGGGCTGGCATTATGATGAAGTACGTGAACAGTGTTGATGTACGGCTGGTTGACACAATGGTATGAACACTTGTTAATGGAATGCAGTCCAATACAAACAGTGAATACAATGGTTGTGAAGCTTGAAACGTTCCTCAGACGGCTGTTGATTCAACCTTGTGGTGACTTTTGATTTCTTTTTTTCACAGAACTGAGTAAGTTCACATCACTAGAGTCAGACAGATATATATAGATGTATCGATATATCAGTCAGACAATATTATTGGCCTTATACTGGCCCAGCACAGTTACATCAGTCTGTATGATATTGTTATATATATTGTCCGATATTTTTTCTTTTTGCAGAACATAATGCTTTCTTTGTTTATGTATATTTGATCTCCTATCTTAATTCAAGTAGCTCTATTTGTGCTTCATATGATTATTAAAAGTACCAGTGATTTATAAAACAAATAAACACAAAAAAGAATATTGGGCAATATATCAGAATTTTTTTACTCTCTCATATCTGTATCGGTATCTGACCCAAACATCCAGAGTGAGTCTTGCTCTATCTAATACATCTGAGCTGATATTACAGAACAGCTTCACTTCTCACATGTATATTTTTTCAATGGAAAAGTTCGGGACACATCTTTTAAATGATCAAATTCATGGAGAAAGAAAGCACCTTCAGACATGTTTTGTAAAAAAGTTCAATTGCCAAATATTTTTTTAAGTACATCTATTCCTCTCTCACTGAATAAACCAGAATCTACTAAATATGTAAAATTTCATAAGTAGAACTTCTGGACACAAGTGTCTGTGCACTGGAGGTTTTAAGCACCAACAGCACATTTATATACGTATGTTGTATTCTGGATCACAGCAGACCTTTTTCGATGCAGACATTTTAATGTGCCGTGTGTAATCACAGGTGTAATTAATGAAATGAATAATGATGGCTGAGTTCCATGTAGCTGCTTCAGTTTCAAGGTCTTGGCATCGCTTACGCTGGCTCACTGTCAGCCTGTCATGACTAACTGGGAGAGGATCAAAGCCACCATTAATGTTATTAGTAACACCTGTTATTTTTCTACTATGATGAGTCAGATCCCTCCAAACCTGTTGTGATGTTACAAAATCACTCAACCATCAAACCAAATAACAATAAAAAAAAACATATTCTTGAGTGTAGTAATAGTAATAATAACAAAAATGAATCTGTATCATCATCACAATAATAAAAAAAGGATAAATGTCAGTTTAAACTGTCTTTTAGTTGGAATCTGTAGGCTGGGCTGCTTTTTATTACTGAATCATCATTACAAGGCTAATATTAATGATGAAATGAGGAAAAAGTACATTATTGATCTAACAGGAGCTTTGGCAAGGGAGGTGGCCTTGGAAAAACTGCATAATAAATGTGAAATGTTTGCTTTAGTCAACTTTTACTGGTAAATTAAAGCAATATACTTAAATATAAATTATATAAATAAAGAAATGACATCTGTTAATGTAATGCAGTCCAGTACAAGCAGTAGATGCTACATTTGTGATGCTTGAAATGTTCCTCAGACTGGTGATTCTTGACGTTACAATAACATTACATTATCAGACATTTCTGTTGTTCACGAAAATTAATATGTCCACGCTACAGGAGCCAAATACATACAGATACATATTGATATATCAGTTGGCCGATATTATCGGCCCAATAGTGACCTGCCACTGCTATATCAGTATCATTGTATATATTGTTGGATGTTATTTTACATAACATCATGCAGAGTGGAAGGGAACTTAAGCAATAATAATTATAATAATAATGATAATATTATTAGTATCATAATTTTAATAATTTCAGTGAACAATATTGTCCCCCCCCCCCCTCCCAAAAAAAAAACAAAATAAATCCCGCATCAGTTGACTGAACACCTCTGTAATGATAGACTTTACAGTTTAAACTGCTTAAAAGTCGATTAGTTGGAATCCATAGGGTGGGCTACTCATTATTACTGATTCATTAAGAATGAAATTATGAAAACGTATATTATTGATCTAGCAGTAGCTTTGGTTAGAGAAGTGGCCTTGGAAAAGGAAATCAATATTTAAATGTTAGAATAGAATTAATACAAATAAATAGTGAAACTCAAACGAGTAGTACAGTAGTAGATGATGAACATCAGTATCTCAAGTTCACTACTGAGAATCACTGAAACAGTTGAAAATCACGCCAATAACCCGCTGGACCTCCACTAAACTTAACTGTTATTTCCTCTCATCCATATTTGAGCACCATCCTCACTCAGCAGCAGCGGTGGAGGAGTTTAGTGCTCTCCTCCCTCCTCCGCCTCCTCCCGTTAAAACCTGCTCATTCTGAAGCTTGGGAATAATGCCGCTGTCACTGTTTTTTGGGGGGGTTGGGGGGGGGCGCTTTAACCCGGTCACAACGTGGGGAAGTTGCTCACGGTTTTTCTGCGTTGCCATGGGGTTTTTGTAAAAACCTATTGACGGCGATAGGGTCCCTTCTTTTCTTTGAGTCTGTCTTTGTGGAGGAGGAGGAAGAAACCGCTATTACTTTTTTCTTTTCCAGAGGCGGGCGGGGAGGGGAGGGGAAGGGAGGCGAGGAGGGGACGTGGGGGGGCGATAGTAGCATCCAGGCAGGGGAGGAGGAGGGAGGGGAGGGAGGTGCTCCGCTCCAGACCAACTGCGAGGCAAAGCGGCGTTACGTTAACAGTTAAACCTCCCTCTGCTCTCCTCATCCAGCGGTGGAGAGAAAATTCAACTTTCTGAACGGCTGCCACGGCATGAGTTGCACCTGAAGGTGAGTTCTCCCAATTTTTGTTTTTTATATCGCATGAGAAGAATAAAATAGCGCGTATTTTCACATTTTCTCCCTGTTGAGTGTTAGTAGTTGTTGCACTTGTTATAAATTTATGGCAGCTTTGAACACGGAGCTCTCAGCTGGTACCGTGATGTGAGCTCGCGCCACCTGCACGGACTGCGTGCTGCGTTTAATGGCAGCTTGTTGAAAAATTTTAATTCAAAAAGGGGGACGAAAAGAGGCAAATTTTTAATAGGGGAATGTGGTCACGACTCGTGTTGTAACATCTTCAGCTTTTCATGAGTGGAATAATAAGTGGACTTACAGTTTAGTCATAACCAGTGGTGTGGGAGAAGAGCCAATGGAGGACTAACCAGGTTTAACCCACCTTACAGAGGCTGATTTATCCCAGTTTTTAGTAGCATTGAGCAATGTATTGATGTTATTTTGATATTGTGATGTAAGACTAGATTTCATCTTAGATTTATGGCTATTATTATATTGTGGTATGGTATTAGTGTTGTCTTTTCCTGGTTTTAGAGGCTGCATTACAGTAGAGTGATGTAATTGTCTGAACTTATTATTTGCCTTTACCTATTTAGTCCTTAAATCCACATTACTGATCAAAAATCTCATTGTGAAATGTCATCCCTACAAAAAAGTATATAATGGTAATATAATATCTATATCTATCTATATATATATATATATATATATATATATATATATATATATATATATATATGTATATATATATATATATATATATATATATATATGTATGTATATATATGGTCAGAAATGTTGTGATATGTGATTTTGCTCAAATTGTCCAGTTGTTATCATTAATGAACTACAGGATGCACAGGATCTAGACTTAATTAGGGCTGGGTGATATGGCTTATCATATTTTTAGGCTATTCCGCAATATTTGATATATATCTCAATATACATACTTTCTCTAAAATAACATACAGTTAAGGTTTTGCGAGGGTGAGACAAAATCAAATAGCACAAAGAAATACTTCCATTATGGTATTGTAACAAAAGATGATTTTTCATAAGGAATCACCAGTAATGTGGATACATTGGCAAAGTGGGTAAACTTCACTCTATCACTCTTGTACTTATGTCATATCACGATAAAACGATATCCAGAATATAAGATGATAGCTAGTCTCATGATATAGATAGAAATCCCAGCCATAGAATTAATAACTGAATTAATGTCATTCTGAATAGTTAATTTGTCTTAATTGATATGAGTTCTTGTGAGTGGGGATGCACTTTATTGGATTTTTGCTAATATACCACATGCCGATATTTTCAAGCTGATTTTTGATGCCGGTACCTGTGCACATATTTCCCATATCATATTTTTCATCCAGTCTCACCTGCAGTTGAATTAACATATGATTTATAACTACTTTTATAGGAGCTGCAGAACTAAAATGCAATTCTTTAGGGCTGCAACTAATGATTATTTTCATGATTGACTTATCTGTTGATTATTTCCTTAATCAATGAATTAGTTGTTTGGGCCATAAAACTTTAGAAAATGATGAAAAAAAATGTTGATCACTGTTTCAAAAAGCTGATATGACATCCTCAAATGTTTTGTCCACAACCCAGAATATATTCAGTTTACTGTGAGAGAGGATGAAAGAAACCAGAAAATATTCACATTTGAGAAACTATAATCAGAGAATTCTTTAATTAAAAAATCAATATCAAATTAGTTGTCAATTTTTCCGTACTTGATCAGTTATCAATTAACTGATTAATTGTTGCAGCTTTACAATACTTTTAAAAATGGACACATGCACTGGGCAACACAAGAAAAATACTGCTGACAGTTTTTCTTCTCTTTGTTCTTTTCTATTATTGGAATAACAACTCTTAAGATGGACAGTTAACTTTGTTTCCTCATGTGACGGTTGCTGATCAATCATTGCAAACAGCAACTTTGGTATCTGTTTCATACACTTCATATTGTACATATACATACTTGTGTCAGATGCGCATAATTCAAGTGTCATCATATCGTCAGAAACATGAGCACTTCAAGCCAACATGGATACTTAATTTTATTGCCTTTATCTGTTGACATCAATGACATACTGACAGAGGTGGGCTATATAATTAATATCATCATATTTCAGGGTATTCAGTGATAATGATAATTTCTTGACAATACGACAAAATACTAAAAAATATTTCTGGTTCAGAAGTCACTATAGCTGTTGAGCTCATCTTGCAGGATTTTTGTCTCTCCTCATACTCAACCTGGTGCTTCTGCTGGAGGTGGTGAAATTATTTTTTGCTGTTACAGTCTTCTTATTCTTTTAACATATTACTATGGTTTATTGTCCAGTTGATCTTTTGTCACCAAACCACTTCCACATGTCATCAGTGTGATGTCATTCTGTCACAATATTTCTATCACCAATGTAGACATTTTTTTATCATGAAAAAAATCTAACAATATATCATGAATGATACGATGTGTCACGCCCCTACAGGCTGATAATATTTTGCATTCCCTTCTGGAGCTGCAATGATTAAATGATTATTCAAATTAATTCCCAACTGTTCTGATAATTGATTAATCTGGAAAAAGTCAAAATTCTCTGATTCCAGCTTCTTAAATGTGAATATTGTTTCTTTTTTTTTACTCCTCTAGGACAGTGAACTGGATATTTCTGGCTTGTAGGCAAAAGCAGACATTTGAGTATGTCACTTTGGGCTTTGGGAACATTTTCTGACATTAATTGATCAATTGAGAAAATAAGCAACCACTGAATCAACTATGAAAATAATTGTTTGTTGCAGCCCTTATGTGATGCCTGATAATAATCCCTGCCTGGAGTTCCCACTCTGCCATCCCTCTTATTTACTACTACACTGCCCATTACGCAGTAATGATCTCAGCCTGCTTATCACTGGCTCTCATGCTGAATACTGAACCGCAGGACTGAATCATACCTTGTCATCCAGTGTGCTGAATAGCATTATCCCTTCCTCTACTGGCCACAGATGCATAAATCTCATCTTGCATGTGCTGTGGCAGGCATAGTTCTATAGTTGTGTTAAGTAGGAAAAACGCATGAACGCACATCCGTGTAGAAACCCTGCTGATGGTTTAAAGTGAAGTAATATTTTGCAGTGCAGATTTTAATGTGGAGAAACTGCGTGTAGATGCCATTTCAGCAGATCTATTCCTGTAGTGTGAAAAGGTATATGGTGTTTTGTGGCACTGGAAACAGCCTTGAAAGTCAATGAAAGGTTGTTTTTACACTAGAGAAATTTATTCCATCTCAGCTGACGCCTCTGACAAAATACTAACAATGCATTTTAGACTTAAAACAACAGACAGATAACTCCTTTTTTTTCTTAAACTCTTCTTCACACTTGAGGAAATTGGTCTTCATTACATGCATGTCTGTTGCACAAGCGTAAAGAGCGCGTGACACGAGATTATAATGACTGATGAGGTTTCGATGAGTGCGATTAAAATCACATTATGGCGACATTTAAATAAGATTGGTGTTGTGGTTGTTGCCTATAGCTTTGGTAAGTGATGGGGATGTGGAGCTGTGCATTAGGCTTGCATGCTCGACGTGTTGCATTTATAGACTTGATATATCTCACATGGTAAACACAGTGATTCCCTCAGTATGAATATTTACAAGCTATGCAAATTCTCACACTGTTGGTTTCCTCAGTGTTGTTGTGTGCGCCGTCTCATTACAGATTATGCCTTTGAGGGAATCCCAGGAAACAGAGATTTTTCATAGTTTCCCCATAAATTGATATTTGTATTCCTTTTGATGCTTTTCTTTTGTTCAGAACACAATCAGCTTGGCCTATATTGTTTGTAACACAGTTTGTGGTACATTTTCCCAAAATGTGATGAACACACTCTCCCACCACCAATCCTAATAATACTAGCAGTGCTGCTACTCCTAATACGATTCTGCGGCTGCTTAATGTTAAACACGAAGACCTTCTGAAGGTCAGACTCCCATTAGTGAATGTAATCATCTCAAGCTGCTCGTCAAGAAGAGCAGATCCTATTTATGTTGTCGCCCGTTCATCCCATCAGGCCGCGACAGCATAAGCACATAAGTTCTCCAGTGTTCATAGCCAGAATTATCCCACATCAGGTGAGTCGCCCGAATTTAATTTCTAGGCCAAAGACAAGAGCCTCTAATGGCACTTGTCATCACACGTGGTCCCCAGCCTCTCTGTATTCAGGGCAGTGGTGCTTTGTGTCCAGAAGTAGGTCGAATGCTTCTCACCAAACAATTTGAGCGAGAGCCAGTAATTGGACAAGCAAAGTGTCGACCATCTCCCAGCCGGTCCATGTCAGCCAGCGCTCTCGCCACTTAATATGCAGCTCCGACCTGACGCATTTCATGGACCTTTTTCATCCTTTTAATCGTTTTCATTACAAAATGCAGGAAACAGAACACCCTTTGTAGTGGCAGACAGACCCATTCTTTATATGTTAGTGGCTGGCATAGTCAGCCACTAACTAATGTCTGCCCATATGTCGAGAAACGCCTACTTATGGTAACTGTTAAGTCAAGTTAGTCTTATTTATGTAGCGGAATATTGTAAATCACAAATTTGCCTCAAGGGGCTTTATAATCTGAACAGCATATGACACTCTAGACCCACAACTCTCATAAGGAAAAACTCCCAATAAAAATCTTTAATGGAGAAAAAAAAAAACTCAGGAAGAGCAACAGAGGAGAGATCCCCCAGGACGGATAGACATGCAATGGATGTCAGGTGTACAGGATAGACCAACATAGTAAAATTACAGCATGTACAACTGGGATGACAAAATTATGGATAGAGCCAGAAAACCTCCTCTCTATCCTAAACACACAAGAGGCAAAGCTCAAGTACACCATTTAGGAGAAAAGAAACAAACACACAGAGGGAGAGAGAGAGACAAGAGGAGAGATTGAATCTTCTGGAGGGCACAGATGCAGATCCAACACTTCTGGAATGAGGCACTGACAGCCAGGGTAAAGAGAGAGGTGGCAGTGTGGCCAACGGTCCAGCACAGGAGATAAGGAGCACAAAATATGCACACAGCTTGGGCAGTGTGCATATGGGACAACAAACAAACGGAGTAGGGATACCCCGATCGACTGGTCTGTGACTGGAATCGGTCTTTTTCAGCTTGACTGGCGATGACCGGTGACCGGCCGGTCAGCGTGAGATATCCGATTCTGTGCTGGTTAAATTAACATGCATGTCTCGTAAAAACAGCACATTTTGACAGTGTTTTAATTTAGAAAATGAAGATAAGGTTGAATGTAGGCTGTACCAGGGACATCCCTAAATGGTATCAGTGTCACTGTCAGGATTAATTTTACATTAAAGAAAAGTTACAAAGATGTTTGTGTATGCTATCAATTACATTTGGCTAAAATCGGATTTGGCAAGTCAGACAGAAATTTGAAATCAGTAGTGGATGTACAGTAAAGGACGAACATGGACTATAAGTTCTTGGCTTAATAGAGTTAAGACTGAGGCCGATCCCCAGATGTGTGATGGCATGAAGTTATTTAGAAGAAGCAACTAACTGAAAGTTAAAGTGAAAAGTTGAGTCTGATAAGTTGGTATTCAAAGACCTCAACAGAGTAAGACTGTCTGAAGTTGGCAGTGAGGTTATTCCAGGGCCCCTGGAGCCAGCTGACTTCTTTTTAACTCTGGGGACGGACAGGAGCCCTGTATTCTGTAAGCCGAGGTTTATAGGGGTGAACAAGATCAGACAGGTGTGCTCATTTACAAAAAAGGAGATCTTGGTGATTTCTTTAATGTACCGATCAAAGAAGAGGGTAGGATCAAACATAACACCAAGAAACTTTGAGAAACCACACAGTTGTCGAGAGTTACTGGTGCTTGAGAAGACTAGTGTCTAGTCCGTGTCAAACAGGGCCAATGCATAGTATCTCAGTTTTATCAGATTTTATGAGCAGGAAATCATGTGACTCCCAAGTTGTCACAGCAGACAAGCAGTCCTCTAAATTTAATAAGTCGGGATTGATCCTCTACAGGCACATACTGCTGAGCGTCATCAGCGTAGCAATGGAAATTAATTTTATAACTTCCTACAATTTAGCCAAGAGGTGAAACATAGAGAAAAAAGCAGACGGCCAAGAACAGAGCCCTGGGGTACTCCATTTTGCGAATCAGAAATGTTTGATGTATTATGTTATTTTAGGAAACACGCTGTGATCTTTCAGATAAGTGAGATATTAAACACGAGAGCCAGTCCAGAGATGCCAAATGGATTTTCCAGTCAAGGAGTACATGGTGATCTGTGATGTTAAAAGCTGCAGTGAGATTCAGTGATAGAAGCACTGAAGTGGAATCTGAATCCATAATAGGCAGAAGATCATTCGCCACTAAATGCAGAGATCCTGGATCAAAGTGGTTTCTGAATATATGTGTTACCACAGCAGTCTTGAAGCTAGCCAGTGCCAGTTGTAAGTGATAAATCAGTCCCTCCAGGATTTCGCAGGCTATTTTAGGGATTGTTGCGGTCTAAAATGGCTGGTTGCATGGCAGCTTTTCTAAAAATTTGCAACGTACATTGCAATGTGCTAGGTGTTTTTTGCAATGAAGTTGGGGGAGCACATGAAAATTACAAAATAAAACTTGCACATTTTGTTCTGGTGAAAATACAACTGTATTTGAGCACTTGGGGAGTATTAGACAAAGAAGCAAAATATTTTTGGAGCTCAAACTCAGTAAACTGAATAAATTGTCTGTTGATGATGGGCTGCATCCATCGGCGATCACTTTTTTGGGCCGACATTTTGGGGCCACGCTCTCATCCTTCGGCAAAGTACACACCCACTCGCGGGCCGTGAGTGCTCTGAACTGGGTGAGGAGTGAGAGGTGAACAACCGGCAGAGTTAGAGTCTTTACAGTCTTTTCAAGCGGCAATATAAGGTTGCTGTGATTAGTAGAACTGCAGGAAGCAATGGTAATTCGTCAAATTTGTGAAAAAGTTGCATTGATTGAAAAAAACTTGCAAAGTTGTGCAGAATTCATGATGAATGGTTGAATTTGCATTAATTGTTGTAATTGCAACATCCTGGAGAGACTGATAAATTAATATTCACCATTTTAGGTTCTTTTAGGAACTAAAATACTGAATATCAATGAATCATTTCGCAGTATGGTATCCAGCTCTCTGCTGCATACAGACTGAAACTCAGTCACACAGACGAGAGACAAAAGCACCTGATCTTACACCTTGCTGTGTTGTTTACTTCCTCTTCACAAGCATCACAAACTGGAAGTAAAGTGCATTGACGACTTGATAGAATGAGGGAAGCTGTGATTTTGTCTCCACCTTTCTTGCCTTGCAGTAGACATTGTGTGTGTGTGTGTGCACACTCTATTGTCCTGTATGAGAGCAGTAGGGGTTGAGAGTGAAAAGGAAACAACAGAGAGCCCTTTCATTGTGCCTGCAGTGTGTACACCTGGCCTTTACCGGAGCAGACTGAAAGATGTATGTATCAAGATTCAGCCTCAGTGAGTGAAAGCTGAGCCAAGAAAGACTGTAACCTGAATTTCTGATATAGAGGGTGCAGTATCTGATACATTCTGTCTGCAAATTTGTGCATTTAAACCACTCTAAAATGCATCTTATCTTTGCAGTCTGCAGCAGATGCATCTCTTATCAGCATCAGGGATGTAATTTTGGGCTATAATTCAGTCTGTCGGATGGAATCTGGAGTATCAGATGGCTATTAGAGATTGGAAAAAGCAGTGAGCAGGAGAGAATCGCTGTATCAGACTAATTGTCCATTTAATCCGCCCCGTTATCACCCTATCTGAAACGTGTTGCTGCCGGTGGCGACACAAAAAAAAAAGTCATCTCCAGGAAAAGTCTCACAGTACACCGATCCACGGCTGCAAAGTGTAAACCTAAGCTGTGATAATGACACAACATTGTGCTGATAACCAGGTTGTGTTGAAACGTTAAGGAGTGTGTTTCCCGGAGTGGCTGGCTGGCTGGCAGGCGCGGCGGGAAGGTGTGGAGCCTAGCAAGTACCCAGGCCCTAATTGAGGTTCAGCTCAGGCTCCGGCACTACAAGCAATTACAGTGACGACTCGTGCTCTCTGCGCCGCAGGCAGGAGTTGAGAGTGCTGCAGCGTCGCCGTACCTGAGCCCTCCTCTTTCATGTTTGTCACCGATGACAGCCGGAAAAGGCACATTCCAGCCAGTACGTTCTGGAAATGTGTTTGGTTACATGAAATATTCATTTCCTTGCCTGCTCTCCGGCTGTGTGCATATTTATTTACCAGATTTTTTTATGATACCTGTGACCGGTTCAGAGGAGATAGAGGAGTGTTGGCAATGATTCCCCTTGTGATGGGGGATGGAGCTGGAGGATAAGAGGCGCTGATCATCAGAATCAAGGTTTATTTCTTATTTAACAGACCACTGCATCATCGGGGGCCACTGGGTGAACATGATCAATGGCTTCTCGCGCTGCACGGACAATTAATCAGTAAAGCTAATACTGAAGGACAAACCGGCAGCGAGGTCAGTGTTATCTCATACGTTCAGCGCTTCTTTTCCCAGCAGGAGGGGAGGAGAGGTCAGCAGCCAACACTGGCGATGCGTTCAGCACGCGTCCCCGCCTGAAGGTGTAGTTTGGCTCTCGTCATTATCCCCTCTCTGTGGTATACCGAGATTGTTTTCTCAAAGCCGGAACATTTTATCCAGACGTATTGTTTATTCCCTGCCAGCCACAGGAATCGCAAGCTTTTCATGTCTTTCAGAAATGTCTTGTGTTTACATGTCATCATTCTGAAAAAATGAGGCTCATCATCGTAACGTCCAAGCGACAACATTTACACACTTGTTGTGTTATTATCCTCTCCTCCAGGCTGTTTGTGAATGTGTTTTTCATGGGCATTTTCCATCCTTTATTGGATTCAGTGCAAAGACAGGGATATGAACTGTTATTCTGCTTCATATGGTTTTTGAAATAGTAATTTTTATGTTTAATTAATCAATTTACATTATGCTTGCATGAAAGCCGTAACCAATAACGAGAACCAATAAGGGGATGCTTTATGAGAAGAATTCTAATCCCACTGCGCATTACTGTCAGTTTCAAACTCGTTTTCCTCCCAGTTCTTGCCAGCCCACTCAGATTTATAACACCGCTGCTGAATCACAGGGTACATATCCTCTAAATTCAATGTTTATGTTAAAAACCTTGGTGAAAAGGGCAACACATCCATAAGATCCTCCGAGGAACAACAAACACGACAGCCATGCCTCAAAGAGTAAGAAGTTATTGCCCTTAAGTCACTGGGATACAGGGATGATTTCCATTTCAATTGCGGGCTCAATTTGGGATAACTCATGCATACAGAGGTAAGGCGAACAAAGAGCGTTGGAATAAAAGTGACAAATGTAGAGAATGGAAGAGAGGAGAGCGGTATCATTGGCTTTGTGTCCCATGAAGGGTATTGTGTGGGGCTGCATGGATAAGGTTGCAAGGGGACCCTTGGGACATGGACGTGAAGGGCGCTGAGGATGAGGGAGGACACATGTGACAGGCAGGGGACACAGAGGACGTACCAGGACAGAAATGAAACATGCCTCATAGTGTGATGCTGGTCCTGTTTGCTAGTTAATTTGATGGAATTGTCTGTCTCAATTTCTCTCACCCCTGAATTGCTTGTTATGTCCAAAACCCCAAAACCTCACTCAATTTACAGTCACAGCGTCACAGAGCCGCAGAGTTTCATATTTGATATGCTGGAGCCAGCAAATGTTTGGCATTTTGACTCAAGGAATGTTAATTAATTCTCAGAATTTGTGTTTGACTAATTTCCAGATACAGTGCATTGTTAATCTTTGAAACATAATTTGCACTCATAACTATGGACCATGGTGCCACAGTCCTGGAACCATGACAATGTTTAGATGCTGACCAAAAAGGTTATTTCCTGATATAACTTACTATTTCGCTGATTTTCACAGAGCTTCATCAATGTAAACTTCCCTAATGATTGCTTTGGCTTATTTTGCTCAAACATGGACAGTCTATGTAACGTCACCTATAGGTTTCTGTTACATTAAGTTCATGTGTTAGCTCCGCTTATCGCCATCTTGCCAGTGCCATGGAGGCCAAAATGTTTTTATACCAGACTCTTAACAGGTTTATTTATGCTGTGAAGTTGGTCATGTTAATTGGGGGTCTATGGGGATTGACACACTTTTGTTGGAGCCAGCCTCCGTGGCCGTATAAGGAACTGCAGTCTGGTGTTTCCAACTATGCCATATGTGTTTTGAGTTAAACAGTGACAATGCTAACATGCTGATGTCTTTGAGTGTAATGTTTACCATCATAATTCTTCGTGCTAATTAGCACTCAGCACAAAGAAGCGAAAGATGAAGGGAATTCCATCAGTTTTGCAGGTATTTGATCATAAACTGAAGTACTGAACAAGAGAACCTGTTGACCTCATGGTTGTGCTGAATGAAAAGAGAACCCCAGAGTTAATGCATTCCATTCTGAGGGGATGTTTTTCATCAAACTGCATAGCAATCCATCTAAGAATTGTTGAGATACTCAAAACCACAAATGTGAACATTATAGTGGTGTAAGAGAAACAGCAGCAGGCTTTTATTATCTTGGGGCCATTAATGTCTGTGCAAAATTCCATGGCGGCCCATCTAAATCCAGTCTATGGACTGACATTGCCATCCATTGAGCTCCGCTGCTAGCACTGCTAAATTGGGACTGAACTTGTCACAGCAGGAAAAACACAGTTGAAACAAATTTAGTTAACATCATCTCAGCTCCATTGTGTCTAAGTGTCCCAGTAAGATAAGACTGTGTACCAGCATGCACAATACCATCACACTGGAACAGGAGTGGGAATCTCTTGGCACCTAATGATTTGATTTGATTCTGCTTCAAATGAGGGCAAGATGCGATTATAGAATGATTATTGATGCACCAAAAGTTTTCATTTCTGTATGTGATTCCCATAATTTGTTTTTGTTCTGCTCTTGTTCAGGTCCCTTTTCCCTTCTAATTCATAGGATCCAAAATGCTTCCATATGCTAGCTTTTAAAGACAGGGGTTGCCGGTCAGATTGTATCCATCTGTAGCTGCTCATGCTCAGCCATCCTCACCAAAACTCAAGAAGCAGAACATAAACATGACGCACATGTTTATGTTTGTCTTACAAAATTGCAAGGCAATTGCAAGGCGATCACAATATAGATAATAATATATAACTGTGTTTTTCCAATTATTGACTTTCCTGCACCAATTCTTAATCTTTCATGAGATTGATTTTCTCCCCCCACCTCTACCCTGGGAGTAGCTCACCTAAATTGACTGCAGTCATGTATGTGGCTAATTAAACCTGTGCTTTTCCTGATATGACAATGCAAAATAAATTTCATTTAAACGTTTTCATATTTTACAACCTTTTAAAAAAAATCTTTGATGAATCTTATTTCAAGATTTCTTTCAATTCTCTTTGCACAGTAAGAAAAAAATCACTGTCAGAAACATGATGTGGTATCGTACAAACCTGTGCTTGATCATTTGTACGAGATAATGTGTCCCCTAAGTGTTGTAGCAGTGTGTCTAGAAGTAGGTGAGTAATATATGTTGGTGTGACAGGGCAGCAGTGCTCTATGTCCAGAGGCTTCCCCAGAGACCTCATTACACAGTGCTGGGCTCCGTTTGGAGCTGTAAGTGGACTGCTGGGAGCCCCATGCCAGCACAGCTCCATGTATGTCGATTTGGTGTGAACATGCAAGCCCGGTGTCTGCTTTGCATAGTAAGAGCCTGTTTACTGGTCTAGTGAGGCCTGGAGTCAAGCACAGCGCTATCCTCCAAATGGAAGATTAGAGAGCAGATCAAGCATGATTAGAATCGTGAAAACAAAGAGGATGTGGCGCTGAGGGGTCAATTCGCTAAGTGGGCTAACACATTAGCAAGAAGTGTAATCCTTTTTTGTTTTCTGCTGCAGCAGTTGCATCGATTCATTCGTCCTGAATTGTCATTTAGGTTCGATCATAGCTGGAGAATGTATAAACAGCATGGATTACCTGGTCTTTTTGTCTTAATGGGGACGCAAGACTTTATAGACTTTATTCATAATGTAAAACTTTGAAATAGCTTGGTCCTGTAGCATTGTTCTGTTATTTGCCATTAGGTACATCAATGCAGTAGTTTGCCCTAAAATCAAAATATTTTTCCTCCAGCCTGTAGTGCTGTTCACCCATCTAGACAGTTTTGGTGGAGATATCAACTGTAGAAATGTCTGCCTTCTGTTTAATATAATAAGAACATATGGCACTTGGCTTGTGGTGCTCAAAGTCCCAAAAAATACTTTTGAAAAAACTCAATAGCAGTGTCTCTTTCCAGAAAGTCTTGACTCCACAGACCTTGTTGTAGCAGTACAAAGAAAATAGTTCTGGTAGATCCTACTGCAGAAAACAGGTAGTTCCTACATGAAACTATGGCTGCAAATATTTTCATTGTCTGATTCATCTGTTGAATAGGTTCTTGAATCATCAATTAGTTGTTGGCAGAGCTGCAACAATCAATTGATTATGAATTGACTGTTTTGGTAACTGATTCACGACAGTATGACAGTAAACAGTCATGACATTAAATTGAATATCTTTTTGCAAAACAAGACTGGTCCAATTTGAGGACCTGATCTTGAGCTTTGGGAAACCATTATTTTATGGACCATGGACAATGAAAATAATCATTAGTTGCAGTCCTAGTTGTTTTCGGAAAATAGAGAGAAATGTCTCAAATGTCTTGTTTTGCCCACGATCCAAAGATATTCAGTTTACTGTCAGAAAGGAGTAAAGACTATAGAAATTATTCGTATTTAAGAAGGCGAAATCATTTTGACTTTTTTTCCCCTTTTTTTTCAAAATAGTTGGCAGTTAATTTAATAAAAGATTGATAATAATAATAATAATTATAATAATGATGATTTATTAATATTTGTAGTTCTACAGCTAGGTCTGTACCATCTAGCTGAATTATATCTGTTAGAAGGCAGGCATCTCTACTGCTGTTACCATCAAAACTCGACAACTCATTACAAAACAATCCAAATGATGGATGGATAAATAGCACTTACGTTTTGGAGTGAGCTGTCCCTTTAATTATTTGCCTCATAGGTAAAATTTGCAGCCGTTTTTAGTGCTTTGATATTGAAAGTCTTTGCACTCGTCCTTTAGATTCTTCTCCATAGAGGAGGAACTCAGCATGCCTGTATCTTAATGTACTCACCCCCAGATAGAGCAAATGTTGAGTGAAAGAATCTTGCCAATCTGGTTCGAATCCAAATTAATTCATCAGCTCGGGGGAGCTCCACTCTCCATCTTTTACAAGTGTGACCCGCAGACCACCAGCTATGAACTGCAGACCTTCTTGACCTCATTATTTTTACAGCTCCAGATTTCTTGGGTAGAAACCAAGGCTTCTTGCAGGGCACGTTTTTACGGCCTCGTATAGGATTGCAAACGATCTCACCTTGTAACATTTTCTGCGGTTTACAGCGGAGTTCTAATGAGTGTCGGGGGATGGTTTTTGCCCGCAAAATGAGAGCAGTCAGAGTGTCTCATCGCGGTTAGGTAGAGCTATTATGATGCTGAGGTTTAAAGGAAATAGCTTGGTGCTAAAGAACTAAGCTTTTTAGTCACAAATTGACTCATTGGAACACACAAGAGGGCAGTGGTAGGGTAAATAGTGTTTAATTGCATTAGCTAATCAGTGTAATGCAGGCTTTCCTGAAAACAACAACTAGAGTTAATTCTGAGTGTGTGCTCATTATGAAATACCAACCAGTTTAGCCTCCGCTATAATTGGGATTATTTTCATTTTGGAAAATAGCATGCAAAGACTGTAATGTAGCAGGAAGGCATTGTTTCACATTGATATTGTCATGAATGTTGAATATTATGTTAGTTTGAACCTTCCTTTCTGTTTTTTTTTTTATTTTGTAGCAAACACAGTAGACTATATTGTAAAATTTTTTATTTTCACAGTTAGATTTGTCCAAAATTCTTCCTACAAGTCAAGGTTTGTCTTGGAATAGTATCCATGCTTTGTTCCTTTACAGAAATACAGCTGCAGGGTCTTTCTGTCGGCCATGATCCCAAGAGCCAGGAAACGTTGTGTTTCTGTGGATTTTGTGAAGTATTGTGTTTCTCCAGAGCAGAAAGACAAATGCAGCATGTTTGTTAATAAACTACTACAGTGAAACTTAACAAAAATACACAACTTAAGAAGAAAATCTCTTAAAAGGGAGGAGGGCGTAGGAAAATAATGATGACATTGTTCTGTCACAGAGGCAATGTATGATTAACAGCCAAATGCTAATTTACTGTGTTGGAGTAATTGCAGATATGTTGGGGGGGAAGGAGCAGATGTTTGTTTCAGATTAATCCTGTTGATATTAAAAGGAACAAATACTTTATAGATAAGAATAGTGCTCTACAGCTCAGTAATAAGTTCCTTTGGCTTGTCTGCATACATTCATCAATGTAGAAGCCTCTTATCTGGGGTTGCACTTGTATTATTCTTCCCTACAAATTGTTTTAGTGAAGTCTGACTTATTTTTTTTGCTTGAAGTCATTAATAAAGAGCTTGACAAAAATGTCAAAAAAAAGAAGGAAGAGAGGGAGAGAGAATTTTTCTCAGCAGAGAAAATAAATTCCGTCAGATTCCTGTTCAGCAGCAGGCATCTGTAGGCTATTGTAAGAATCTGGGTTAAATCTGGTTTGGGTTTATTACATTCTGCAGTAGGTCAGATTTTAACAGAATCCACATCAATCTGAGTCCGAATTTTTGAGCTCTATCAAAAATTCCTCCTGAACAAACCCTGCACCGTTTTCGTGCAAGAGCTTTGCCAATTTGAAATGGCTTAAAGGCTTGAAGCCATGGCTTTGAGAAACAAAAACAGATCAATAGAGGTGATCCTGGTGAAATCCTACTTTGATATCCTGGGCTTCAGCCTGGAAATGCTCCCATCAGTCTTCGTGTGACATGTAACACAGGCTTTTGTTGTCTGGATGGATGATCACTCCTCTCTTGCTTTCTGCTGACCCTTCCGGTTTCCCGTGGTGCGTCACAAGCCTGAGGCAGCAGTGTGTCATCTTCCCGGTAAGGCCATCTGGGTGGTCTTAAACTTCACCACCACAACTCCTGGAGATACGGCTCTGTAGGCAGTTTGTTGTCTTAAACATTGACATTTGCATTTAAATTGACTTCATGCCGCCGTGATTTATTTTCTTGGAGAGAGTGACAGAGTTTCTGCGGCGGCTTTGCCTCCAATTCTCTTGCATCTGCCACAAGTATGATAACAGAAGCAGGATTATTATTGGGTGAAATCGCAGTCTAACTTTGTTTCATAGTGTGTTACAGCCACACACCAGCCACAGACCACTTGTGTCACACAAATTCTCTCAAAACTGAAGATTAAATTCTAGTCAGTCATGCATGATGGCTTTTCTCATGAATTAATTGTAGTAAAGGAAAAAAAAAACTTTGTGACACTGGAGAGAAAATTAAACTCAAAGAAAGTACAGAATGGTCTTCCTTTTTTGAACATTTTTATTACATTTCTAGAACCAAGGTAAAGATAACACAACAACAGAGCGCTGCTATCGAACAGGGCAGAGGTGTGGAGTCCATTCAAATGACTTGGACTTGATTCAGACCCAAGTTATAAATCTTATGACATGAGTCTCTACTTGACAAAATTACAAAAGACTAGAAATGTAACTTGGATTTTAAGACCAGTGAGTTGTGACTTCACTTGGACTTGAGCCTATTGAAAAAGTGTGCAACGAATCAATTCATTTCCTGAAATAACTAACACTAATGCTGTTCGTTCCCAAAAAGTCGACACTTGATTCCACACATCTGCTGTCTTTGAACCAATCCAACAGCATCCAATCAAGTTGCAGGAGAGAACCATGACAAACTAATGTTACGTCCCTGAGCTCCAGTTGGAAAAATGATACCAAAAATAAATTTGTGTGCAAAAACTATGCATGCTCACCAAAAAAAAACAAATTGCAGTATGCAAAGTGGGTACAGAGACAACAACATCCAACTCAGTTCCACATTTGAAATTGCACAAAGGATGTTAAGTTGAGGCTATTATTAACATAGTTAGCGAGCTAATGCTTAGCTAGTATTAGGTTAACAGCTAAATGATCTTGTACATTAATTAGGACTCAAAACTCAAAGTTTAGGACTTGGGACTTCCTTGTCTTGACTTGAGACTTAATTGCAAAGACCTGAGACTTAACTGAAAAGCTCCAATGTTTTAGTTGATTAACTATTTAGATTTCAACTATAGAATTAATTGCCAACTATTTTGATAATCATTTAATCTTTATCTTTTCTCAGTTTACAGTTACTTGTCCCCACCTTTGGTATGGGGCTCTTTTGACACTACATTGCAGAATGACTTGTAATGCAGACTGACATGTGCTCTCACATGTACTTCTTCACTAAAACAGGCCTCAATTTCTCCCTGTAGCTTCTAGTGTCAGTTAAAGGGGCATAACCTCTGTTTAGCATCTGTATTCACTTGAAAAATAACATGTATTAATCCGAAGCTCTTTCAACTCATACTGATGTCACTTCTGTGATTTATCCACCTTACAAAAATAGAGGAACAAGAGGCTGCCAGCGCGGCAGGGGGTCATGATAATTTTGGGGTCCGTGGTGCTCACAGGATGACAGTTTGACACAGGATGCTGGCAGAGATCACCTCAGAAAGCACGTATAATTGACACCATTAGCCATGAGGTCTGTCAGTTTCCTGACAGCTGATGAATTCACGTGTGTCCTCCCTCCACTATAGATAACAAATTCGTACCTCCTGTTTTTAAACCGTTTTACACCTCAGTAATCCCTTTCTAACAGCTTCTTGCAGCAGCTGAGGCACCGTTTGCACCCTGTGTCATGGGTTTGTGGTCATCCTTTTCAGAGTGTGAAGTGGGCGAGGAGCCGGCCAACACGCCCCGGTGAAAGTCTGTCCACAAGTCTGATTCCCCCAGGGTGCGTATCCTTGTCTTCCTGTTGAACTGGTGCTGTATAGGCCCTTTGGCTCTGCTGTGTGGTGTAACTCACCTGCTGGTGAAACATTTGGATCATATCCCTGAGCTGTGAGCAGTCCCTGGTTCCCTGTTTGCAGCCAAACCAAAGTTACAGATGGCTTTTGCCTCCTCCTGGGGTTCACCAGTGGAAGAGGTGTGGAGAGTTTGAAGGTTACGGGCAGGTCTTCCTCTATTGGGCCGTGTCGAATGTCATTACTAACACACGGAGGCCTCTTTAATACTTGAGCCCTTCTCTTTCTTTACCACCTGCAGTGTGATGGGATTTTAGCTGGGGTCCAAAGTGTGCCAGAAGCAGTGCTATTAACCCTGTGCATTGTGCCTTTCTATGAAGGGCAGTCCACTGGCAGACACTTCCCCCCATGCTCATAATAGAACAGCCTGCATTCCTTCCAGTGAGCATGGACATACTTTGCTGGCTCTCAAAGAACCTTCATGCAGATTTTTGCAACAGTGGACGCTCTTTTCTTGCCTCATTTTTCAACCCTGTTTCTCCTTTGGGTTGCTGCTCCTCCTCTGGGTTGCTTTCAGCTACAGTCATGAAATAAACAACATCCTTCCATCCTCATTCGCTACACGACCACGGTGTAAAGAACTATTCAAACACAGCGAGAAACAATGAGGCTTCTCCAGTGTGTGTGGGAGTGTGTCTTAACTTCACAAAGAGAGACTGATGCTCAGTTTGTAAGTTGACACAGGCACGTTAGCATCACAGTGAGGAGAGGAGGATTTTCTAGCAATCACAGCGGTGGTATTTTGATCTGCTGCATCAGGGAGATGTAAAGTACTACAGGCACGCTGTTTGCACTTCATGTGTGATAAGATTTTATACTCACGCTGTGAATAAATGTGATGGCAGTTTTGAGAAAAATCAGCACTATTCAGATATATTATTCAAATATGTTGCTGTTGTCACTCAAAAGTGAATATCTTTGAAAGGTGCTCAACAGTAAGATTTTTCCCACTTGCCGGGGGCAAGTAAAATGTCACATGGGGTTATAAAATCTAAGTTTAGCCTGACAGCTATGTAGGTTTGCAAATCAACGAGTATGGAAACTTACTGTATATTATGACTTCTTTAGGACTTGAAACTCAAAGTTTTTGAGTCAGATAGATCAGGGTCAAGTCTGGACTGATAAGACAGTCAATCTAGACTTGGGATTTAAATGTAAAAATTTGATATATAGTGGTGAAACAAAACAAGGACTTGGACCCACCTCTAGTACGGGGTGCTTTTGAAACTGCCTTGCAGAATGACTTGTGTGACTTGCAATAAAGAAGCTCAACAACAAGGATTCTTAGCTTGCCAAAATTCCATGTTGGGTCAGTATATCTGGCAACTCACATGCCTGACTGGGCAAAAAAATGAAATTATTTAACTGTTTTCTATCAATTCGTCATTCTAGTAATTTATCACAGAAAAATTGCAAACAAATTGCAGAAAATTGCAGTTTGCAGCCATTCAAATATGGAGAATTCACGGTTTTCTATATTAATTGTCATAGAAAACCAAATATCTTTGGTGTTTGAACTGACAAAACAAGACATTTAACATTAACATACATTTTATATGTGGCTTGATTTTTTTTTTTTTTTACTATTTTCTGACATTTTCTAACATTGCATCCCTAGATTAAATGACAGTTAACTTTAGTCTTTGTTATTATTTGACAACTGTAAGTAAAACAATTTGTACAGGGACAAGGGAAAATTGGCTTTGACCAAGTGGATTTCTGACTCAGCTGCCCAATGCTAAAGTGAAAAAAACAAATCAAAACAACAACCACATTTTCAACATTGAACCCTGCTTTTCTTAACTTTTTATGACTTTTAAAGGCTTTTTATGAGATTAGTTTAGGCCTGAGCAATAAAACGGTGGCGAAATGAATCAACAATAGGCACTTTATCAAAGGCATTAGGAAAATTGTTCAATACATATAGGACCATTAAAAGCAATGACACAACTAAAGAAACCGTGTGGAGTTAATATGTCACAATAACCATATATATAAAATTCAATTTAACTCTAATAAGGAAAAAAAATTGTGGTATCTCTTTTGATATCACAGCAAAAAGAGAAAAAAGTCCTAGGCACATAAAATAGGATATTTTCCTCTTTCTTTCTTTCTTTTTAAAATTAATAACCTGCACGCAGTGCTTGGACAGAAAAATATCACAGTTTTTGCTATGTTCAAAGACAAATTCTATGCAGGACATTGAAGACTGAATTGAGGTCATGAATGAGCACTTAGATCAATTTTTTATAGCATTGGTACTATCAATACTATAATTAGCAGTAAGATTTTAAACATGGTATTGAAAATAGTATTGAGGTATAGATAAGTATTGGGCCAACCTTAGCATGGAGTTAGGGTGAGGGTTAGAAAACCTGTGCAGATGGTGAGGTAATAGTTAATAAAAAAGGACAGGTCAGCTTGCCATGGCAAGTCACTTCAGTCTGTTACCTGTGAGCCATGATAAATAAATTGTTTAAACTCAAAATAAGATGGTTAAATTAAAAATGAACTAATAAACCTTTTTTCTCCTGGTTATATCAAATATAGATCAATAAAACTTAGAAATAATTAGTGCTATCGACTGAAATTTAACATTTTATCATGATATATTTTTCAGCACTACTACCCAACTCTAGGTTAGTTCATTACTCATTTCAAAATATGAGTTGAATCCATACACATTAATACAGGCTGGTGTTTGAGCTGTAATCTAAATTCTCTACACGTTTTTTTTCTAACACAGATGGCAGAACAGCTGTGATTGAAAGAATTAGTCTGGAAAGGATAAAATAATTACTAGAACTGGTCTGTCCTGCATCATTTTTGTGAGTGCATGCTCGCTGCCCCTGAGAGATGGAAAAACACTGAATATGTGGTGTGAGTAATGGACGTTCATCTCCCACACAGAGATCTGTGAGGTGATTCATATTGTATGTAGCTGGAGGAGCGTACTGTTGCTGGGAGTGCGCGTATTGCCAGTGGAGTCACGTCTGTCCGTCTCCTTCTCTGTGAATTGTGAGATGGGGGCCCAATGCTGATCAAGCCAACCATGAGCATAGCTCTAGGTGGGGGATTCCATTATGATGCTCAGCCTGAAAGGACCCCACGCTGGCTCTGACAGCAAGCAGAGGGGGATTTGTTTTGCTCAATAAGTGGTGAAAATGGTATCAAAATGGTTTTTCCCCCCAACACAGTGGCTGATTTATAAGTCCGCATGTTTCCAGTTTCCTGCTGCTGCGTTTAAAGCAGGAGGTGGGGCCATTAAACTGATGACATAGCTTTGCTTCTCTGTCACTGTCAGTAAACAGCACCCATATAGAAAGCAGGGGTTAGCCACAGGAGTCTGCTGCGAGCTTAATTTTTCTTTCTACCTTTATAACAGCAGATATAAGGCGAAGGTCTCCAACAGCAGTGTAAAACATTCACATGAAAGAGAAAGAGAACAGAAAAAACAGGTTTGATCAAAGCTGTATGTGCTTCAGTGCTTAAAAGGGTGGTTTTTCTGCACCATTTGGTTCCTGTCTTGTAAATGCAGCAAGGCTACTATCTACAGAAGAGCATGTTGGGGGAATCCTTCCCTTGTCCAACCAGAGCCAGGAGCTCTGGTGCCCAGAATGCAGAGCGCAGCAAGTCCACACAGCCATCATCATTAGAGCTGCACTGCTGTGGACACTAATGGCTGTCCCCATTCTGCTGCCTCGGCACATTCGGAAGGCTCATCTGAGACTTGAGGGTGTGAACACGTGAATTAATTTAAGAAAGATGAATTCACCGCCCCCCCCCCCCCCATTCACGCTTCGGAGCGGGATGCAGGCCATAGGAACCTTCGGCAGTGAGGAGCCACCATGGCTGCACCGGCGGCGACGTCCTCTTTCAGCCACCCTCGAGTCGTCAAAGGAGGCTAATTGAGGAGTTTGTCCTCGTTTATCTTCATTTAAAGGCTGGAAAAGATGGTGTTGTTTACTCGTTTCAATATTGAGAGCGGGGGAGCGGGGAGGGGAGGCAAACAGTGGTGGCAGTGTTAAACTGGGGGATGGGGCTGGTAAAATTGATGTGCTGTGGATGTACTATCCTTGGACTTCTAATTGCGTTTTGAAGATTTCAAATATCCACATAAGCACCTTCAAACGAAAAAAAAAAAAAAAAAAACTGCATCAAAAGGTGGGGTTGTAAACGTCTGAATGCATATTTCTGCAGAATAAAGATTTATCACCTCTGTTTCTCAAGAAAATGTTAAATGCAATATTTGAAAATCAATACAGGGTCGTGACAAGGCACATTCATCAAGTTTGTTTATTTCTTCAGTCGACAGGGGAGAGCTTTACATGGCCATCTTTTTCCAATTACATTCAAAGGCGGACATAGTCTAACCCCCTATTCTGTTGTTTCTGTGGTGGCTGTATAGATTTTCAGCCGTCCGAATGAACTCTTTACAGAAGAGCCTGCAGTCATTGTGCTCGGCCTTTTCCCTGGTTTTAGGCACAATCATTCCCTCCTCCAAATATACACTTTATAAATCAATAAGCTTTCACAGTAATTTAACTCTGTGTGTCCCTGAGAGCATGGTCTAAATTCACTGTATATCATACCGAGAATTAAATCAGTGTGGTTCCCCTGTTGCCCTTGCCACCGAACAGGCTGGTTAATTAATGTCATGGTAGAAGCTGTATGTTTTGTTATGGCCTCATATATTTATTTCATTCTGTGTAAGCCATTTAACCAAACAGGATGCAGAAAGGTAGTATTCTTTGTTCTGCAAGATTTGGCTGGATTTATGAAGATTTTGCCCCAGGTAGTGTATGATTTGCCATTTGACTTCTGAGTGTAGTGTGGTTCTGGGGTGTCATTGATGATGATTAGCCCAATGGCTGCACTCTGTCCTACCTGATGCCGATCAATAGTCATACTACAGGCAATCAATCAGCCATATACAGCAGAGGCTGGAATCTCCAGTGCTGGTTTTTGGTTGGGGCCGGACCAAAACTGGACCAATGCTGATAATGATTTTTCAGAAAAACAATAAATCAGCTGAGATTTCTTGGGCAGCTGAAGAATGAAATTAGAGTGCTTTCATACCCACCTCGTTGGGTACAGATTTTTGGATCTTCCAGTTTGATCTGAACTAAAAAATTAAAGGTGTGAAACCTCCCCTCAGTGGACCAAACCCAACCTTGGAGATGGTCTTGGTCTGAATCCAACTAAACGTTGGCTGGGCTAGTTTCTGGTGTGGAAACTTTTTTTTTTTTCTTTTTTTTTTTGGATGGTTTGGACTTTCGGACCAATTACAGGAAGATCTGGCAGGATATTGTCAGAACTGGAAAAAGGAAAAAACAATGCAGCAAAACAAAATGACCCATGGTAGCTCATGACGAGTTGAGAAGGAGACCAAATGTTTAATTAATAATTGACTGATTGTCTGATGTCCAGTGAAGAGTCAGGTGGAAAAGACACATAATTTCAACATTTCAGGCAATTTTTTTTTCAAGAGCATGAAAGAAACAGGAATTAAATAGAACTGACAATACTCCAATACTTAACTGCAAATAGATATGGAGATGCAGCTCATGTAAATGATGGCGACAGGGTTAGTCATTTATAGTTCTTTAGTGCGCTCATGTAATTGCAATCTGAAACCAAAAACTAACCTTATCAAATGTAACCTATACAATGTATCAAAATTATGAACCTTGGTTCAGGTACAAAAACACTCTATGCTTCATGTTTTCATCTGTAATACGCTGCTGTGCCAACTAACATCTGTTATGATACCAATCTGTCTTTGTTATGCCAATATCTGCCAATAATTTTGGCCAACTGATGTATCAGCTTGGCTCTAAATTTCGTTTTAAATCATATTACCTTTGATTCCCGACCAGTAAGCGTAATCTCATTAGTCTTATGGAAATAGCAAAACCAAAACCACATAATTGGGTATGCTGGCAGAAGGCTGCAGTCACTTGTCCAAGGTAGTCTCTAAATGTCCTCTGACAAACTTGCTATTTGTCTTGCTATTTAGAAATGCAGCCCCAAACCTGTTGCCAAGATACAGATTAGATGTGTTTGTAGACATTGAAATAAAGGTAGAAGGTTGTTCTACAGGAGCATATTCTGTCTTGATGCCACTTAAACAACCTTCTTTATCCCTCCTGCTGTCAAGTGAGCTTCCACAAGCATTATGAATCTGCTTATTGTAAATCAGAAAAAATAACACAAACATAGGTTTGCTTGTTAGAGAGGTGTTTGTATCCAGTTGCATTTTGAACAATTCTGTTTTTCAATAACCTAATTCTGTGGATTAGCAGCTCAGTGCTCAGGCACTGCAGACAACTGGTGGCAGAGAATCAAATTGAGAGGTGTACGCATGCTGCTAAGATGCGGCATACCAGCTATTGTTCATCATTAGGCAGGGCTGGGGAATATGCATTATGGATGATGTAGTCATTTCAGATGTAACACATAAACTGTTAACGGCTTTGAGATGAAAGCCAGAATGTCAGACAGTGAAGAGCCCCCCTCGGACTGACCACAGATCCTGCTGTGACCGCAGCATGAGATAGAATCAGAGATCAATCAAAGCCTTCGTTAATGGAGCCAACAGCCAAGAGGAATTCAGCTTGATTCTATCACCCGCTTCCTAAAAAGCAGCAAGCTGGAATCCAATAAGCATTCCTGTCTTTATGATATCTTACATCTGTGGGTATGTCAAAAAAGACAGCGTCTATTGAAGTGCAAATTGTCACAATTTAGGGTCTGTTAAAGACTTTTGTCCTCTGTCAGAGCTAGAGAAGGTCATAAATGAAGCACAGTCTGCTTTTATTGACTTGGTCTATTTGCCACACAGTAACCTAGAAAGGCAAACAGCATGAACATTAACAGTATTATTTCCATGTTTCAAAATTTCATAAGCAAAAACACATCAGTGTTTCTTGAAACTTTGCAAAAATGTTTAAAAGTCAGAGAAGAGGAAAAGAAAGGGCAGATATTTCTATGTCTACATACAAATAATTATAAAAGTCAAGAATTGTGCACAATTACTGAACAAAAACAAAATGTTTTCCAGGAAAATCCACTGTCAAATGCTCTCTCCATGCTGTCCCAACTTCAATATGTCCAAAACAGAGCAATTCCTAAACCTCCCTTTAATAGAGTCTTTCAGGGAGGCACAGGAAGAGGAACAAATGCCTCTATTCAGAAGCGTCCAAAATGCTAATGCCTCCGGCTCTTAACACGTTTATAAGGGTTCCCATGTCACGACATGGCATAGTCCTCCCTAATGGTGGCTGTGGCTGGGGACTGCATGAAAAAGCCCGGCACATTACTAAACATGACAAATATGACAACAAGACTTCTGGTTTCCTGGGGAACGGGGTCGTCTGAATCCCCTATTTTGCCTCTGGAAGATTCACGCAAAGCATGTTATGTCACGCCAAACATTGAGGTTTCTTTTCCTCACAATGGCCGCAGTCACTGAAACCTCTGTTTTGGAGCCGAGCTTGGACTGTGACATTTAAAATATCTATAAAAAGTTACTGGCGCTGGTGGTTTTGTTACTATAACAGGCCAGTTAGACTTTGTGGACTTGTGGAGGGGAAAAAAAAGGGCAATAACGTGACTGATCGCACAGGTGCTGTCACTGGAACTGCTGGCCATTCCAGTGGGTAATATTGAATTCCACTAACTATGTGCTCCCTTATGTAAATTAAGGCAACACAAGGTTCTGTATTGAGGAAACTTTCCTCAAGCAAATAAATGAAGGGCAGGCAGGGTTTAGTGATTGCTGGGGAAAGTAATTACTCCTTATCTGTATGGGTGCTGGAAGGCAGCGTGCGGAGCCAGGCTCCAGCCTCTAGGCCTTTTCAGATTGATATTATGTCAGCTGCTCAAAAGGAATTTCTCGAGTGACGTTCTGGTCAACCTGTGGAACAAGTTCAATGTTGTATTGACTGCTTTCAATGATTAGACAACAGAGTACATCAGACTTTTTCTTAACTCCATTTTCAATATGGCATTTCATGAACAAACACTGGCTTGACATTATTGAACAATTCAGAGGATGAGATGGAGCCTCTCAAGACTTCACTCTAAATAGTGCTATTGATGTTTTGAGAGGAAGTAGATGATAAACTTTGGTGGAAATTGGACTGTTTCGATGAAAGAACAACAGAGTAACAAGCTGCCATCGAGTGAATTACTGCTTTTTCAATAGCAATGTCACTGTTGGATCATTCATGCAGTTCAAAAACCTTAATTACACACACCAGTCAACATTTCTGTTTACATTGTCCACTATCAGTTACATTCAGTCACATAGCTGGCTTCCCACTTTGTTAGTTTCCAGTGTCACAGTAATCCCTGGCCCCATATTTCCTTACTCAAATATGATTCCAATGGAAATAAGATATAAAGATTTAAAATATGGGAAGTATTTTAACAGTACTTGTTGTAGCTATAGTCTCAAACCATACCAAGTACAGATCAATACTAGTGTGTTAAAATGCATAATTATTATTTTTTTAAACAACTGCATACTTCTAACCTGTATGGATGTAATATGATTGCTATTGTTAGTGTATGACCTGGTGCATGTTAAAAAATCTGGCCTATGGGTTGCTGCTGGGGACTAGCAGCCCTATTTCAGGGCTAATAAATGATGTTCATGTATCAGTTTGTTGCATAGATTCGTGTACTCGATCCAGCATTTTAAGATGTGTCAGACACATTTCTGCTACTTACAACCCGAGATACCACGAGCTGAGGTTTTTGGAATCAGTGTGGGGAGAGAAAAATTTGGATCACTGCATCATCAGCGTTTCCCCGAGCAAAGCTGCTGTCGCAGATGGCAAGTATCTTTTGATGGGGGCTGGCCGCCAAGTGGCTTGTGTAAAGGGAGCCCGATGTGGGCCAGTGACAGACTGATGCCAGCGTTTAGGTAGCCCAGAGGAAAATTTTGTCTCTCTTTTCTTTGTCTTATGAGAATAAAATGAGATTCTTATTTTAAGCTTACTGAGGTCTCATCTGAGGAAATGAGTAAAACAAAAGAAAAGCAAGGAGATCTTTTGCTGAGCTCATAGGTATCTTAGAGGTATCTCCTTGATGACCCTGTGGAGCAACAAGACTTAAATTTGACCACTGAGACAAATTTAAGATTGCATATAAGACCACTGAGTTTTATTTTAGATCTAACTGTTATCACAAGACAAATTTAATATCAGTGCAGTGAGATAAAAAAAAAAAAAATTACATTGGGCTCTAATTATTCTTGGGCTATTTCTCAGGAGCCGAATTGAAGAAGTAAGAAACTGGTCAAAGTCTCAGCTGAGCTCATTTACATCTAGGAGACACAGACTGGACAAAGACGCGAGATCTTATTTTGACCTTTACCTTTCCTCGGTGATAACATAATCATGTTTGGAATCACGGATTTAAGAATTTTAGAAAAAGTAATGACTCAGATTTCATAGGGCCCTTCATTAAGTCAGTGCTAAAACACAGATTGGAAATTACTTGTCATCATGTAATATGTTGTTATAAACAAGTCAATTAAGCCCAGTGGGGCGTCAACTTAGGCCTGGTGAGCCACCAGACTTGAAATACACAAGGAGAAACCCTATATCTGTAGTTTTTATATACCTATTCCCCTTCATTTTACTATTGAAAATGAGTCCCAATATATCTGTATTTGTCTGTATTTGCTGTATAAAATCAAAATTATGACTGAAAATGACTGAATGTAAGTCAATAGTGCGCAAGGTTCCCATCAGGTCTAAAGGCTGCTCTTCAAAGCAATCTTTCGAACCATTTGGTCAAATGTTGAAGCATTCTGCCCTGAAGAATTGGCCTGCTATTGTGCCAAGACAAAAACTCACTTACCACTGCTCAGTCAATGCTACATCCTTTTTGATGACCCACCTTTGTTGTCATTGTCCCACAGTTCTTTTCTTACATAATACTGAGTGTACACAACATCTTCACCATTACATCATTGACATCACTTTGAATCTGTTGACATGTGCTTCAAAGGAAACAATGAGGCTGAGGTTGCTCGCACCTTTTAGTCCAAAAGAGCTCTTCACTTTTGTGTTGTTTGCCTCTGAACAGCCTAACAATGCTGTGTGTTCAATCATCAGTTAACCTGATTACCCGGCGACCACATGGAGCTATCGGGAGGTCAGCTGCGTGTCTGGCTCGCCATCGGCAAACCTGTTATTAGGATGCGGTCCAAGCCGCAAAGCAAAATCTATATCCCACCAGTGTTTGAAGTAGCCTTCATGATTATACACCTTTTTTTTGCAAGGCTATAGATACAGATAGCCTGCCAGCGCTAATGATTTTTATCTCCATTTTCTTCCCTCACCCTGTCCTGTTGTTGGTTCGATTTTATGATTAAGCAAATTAGATTTGAGCCCACTGAGTGCAGACCGCAGCATGGCAGCCTAATGCCGCTGCTGCTGCATCAGTACTCCAACAGAACGCCACTCTCCTTTTGCTCTAACCACTTGATACCTCTCGAGACCTGAATTAACTCCCTTTTTGCTCATTTGAAATGTAGAGCTTTTACCTCTCAGCCTCCCACAGCTTAACCCCGCATGCAGCATGTAATATTGAAAACTAAATGCATATTTTGCCGGGCTTTACTTCAGACTGCAGAGGTTTTTGTGTGCTCTGAATTCTCAAAACCTGCTTGAACAAAATGAATTGTTTGCTGAATGGAAACATGAGAACTGCAGCCAGTGACTGTCACCACTCATGACTCATCTAATCTGGACACAAATTGTATTGATTGGCCTACAGAGGGGTGCTATAATCTGGTGTCTCGTCCAGAGCTCAACCTCGCTGTGCTAGTTATTGAGCTATGACACAGAGCAGAGATATGTCCCGAAAGCTCATGTTGTGTGCGAACAGAATACTGATGTTACTTATTTATTTTTTTTATTCTGTGGGAAAAACATTCTTAGATTTTCTAGAAGAAGATGTCAGGGACAGATCTTTTTGCCCCAGATTTTGGTCTGATCTCTTTTATATTGAGTAACTGGAAAGGCAGGAACTATATCACAGCCAAACGACCAGTGGCATCGAGGCATCTGAGTGTAGCTGTAATGCTCCCCACCCCCCACCCCACAATAATTATCAATAATTAACATTCACAGGGGAAGTGACTAATAAAGATAGGATTCAAGTTGCATTCTAGTGAAATAAAGGTCAGCATGAAAGCATCACCAAACCCTTATTTGTTTATTTCTCCTTCATAAATCATATTTATTTAACTTTTCTTCACTATATTTCTCCCCTGGTCATCCATGAACGCCCCACCCCCGCAGTGGATCTGACTATGTTTTTTTATTGGTTCGGTTAATGGTTTACAGTCTAATAATGTGTGTTTATTGATTACTGACAGTGTCTGATCAGATTAATTATCAAGCGATTGTATGATTACTGTCTGACTACTTGTCTGCATACAATGTAATTATCACTTATTGTTATTGCACCGTTAGTTTTGGCCTTGTTGCCCTACATTTTGGCTGCGATGCTCCATTAAATTTGTATTTAGCAAAGGCCAGAGTTCACCTCGTGAGGCAGCTGGATTCACATGATCATGTGAGAATCCATCTTGCCAGGCTTCAGGTCATCTGGTTGTGTCCGCACCGAAAGTGTTGCAGCCAGTCAGCATCTGGGGAGGGACTACTTGGAGCTACAGGTGAGGTTTTAGGTGTGACATCAGAGAGAAGCGTCAATGGAAGTGACTCGTCTCAAATGAACAATGCCGGATTTTTTTCATTGACAGAAGAGCAAAAAACGGAAGTGGAGGCTTTTCTTGATGGAAAAGATGTTTCCGCTCTTCTCCCGACTGTCTTCAGTGAGATTGGTTTGATCTGATCGGCTGAAGTTAGCCCGTGTTAGACATGATAGACAGATGGCTCACCCAATCACCTGCCAAGTGGTTTTTGTGCCTGCCCTTTTCCAAACAGCCTTCCCAGATGGTTTTGTGTAACAAACCATCTGGCATGTCAGGTTAGGCCAGAGTGGCCTTCTGCTAAAAATGACTCCAGGCCTAATCTTCAGTATTTATTTCATTTTACAGTAAATATTCTGGTGGTTTATTTGTGTGTATTTTGAATATAATATCTGTGAAAAATTCAAAGACAATCTGTATCTTAACATTTTTCAGTATTGCATTTTCCTTTGTTGTCTTCTTTCCTTTAATGTGAAGAATATTCCCTGTACAGTAAACTGAATTGATGATGTCCTCCAGGTGTTTAAGACTTACTCTTACTGTACTGTAATACTGTAACTGGATTTTAAAAACATAGTTGTCAAGCTAAGTCAGAATTCGGCCTAATAAATGCCAAAATGTTGGAAAAATACTGCAGTTAGTTCTCCTCTATGTGACTTTTAGTACAACAAACAGCAGACCTCCACCCACGCACAGAAGACACAAAGCTATGTTCTGTCTTCAGGCAGAGCTTTTGATGTTAGCCTGACAAAGGCACCAACTCCAAAAGCTCCTTTCACTGGATTTTTCTAATGCCCCATGTGTCCTTTCAAGTTGTGAAAAGATAACTTTCTGGGCGTGCCTCGTGTTTCAGTTTGAAGCAGGCATTTGTTTCATTTGTTCGAGCATCCTTTCAAGTGGCACCAGCTCTCAGAAACATTGAGAGCTTTAAGCTCTTGATTTGGTGAGACAGCCCACATCTGTCATAACGGTTTGATGTCGGGTTGATATTCCAGCACACCTTCATTGTCCTGTGGTTACACTTCCTGCTTTATGAATTCTTCCACAGGTTTATCATTGGACATTCCAGGAAAATCATGATGGAAAACAGCCATTTTTTATGATATTCTCCCCTCCAGTGAGAAAACTGTACCTGTTTTGCCTCAAGTCAGCAGGTGCTGCTTTACGCTCATCCATAAATTCCTCTGGTTCTCTGTAATTTATGAAGCTGTCCGTGTCATTCATGAGCTTGTAGGCAAACGTCAGGGTCCTTGTGCACTTCCTCAACAGGCCCCTCAAGACATGCTGAATAGTTCATATTGATTTTAAGTTTTATAAGCCACTGCTACCCTGAGCCCCTGTATCCTGTGCTGTGGAACATATGTAGCATAAAAACGTAACCAGACACTGATAAGCACAATCCATCAAGAGATGCCAGAAGGGATATTTGCATTGTACAGGTCCTGGTGTACTTCACAGAATCGTGCCTGTGGGCTACTACACCTGACATGGGCTAATTGGCTATCAGGAGAGAGGCTCTGAGAATAATAAGGCTACGGCTTTCCCACCACTGCCAGCTTCCCATAGTCAAAAGTAAATACAACAAAGAAATGTTTGCTGCTGTTGCATGGTCCATGCTCCTAAACTGACACATTTTAAATGCACAGTAAGTAAATTCTGCCTTCAGGGATGTCTCTCACATTACAACTCAGACATTCTGTGCTTAAGTTTCTGGTGCCAGTTCTATTGAAGCTTATGGGAGGTGCACCGTCAATCATGCCATGTGGAGACCAACAGCAAATAAACAAATGCGCATATTTGGAAAAATCAGTCAATAAGTTATTCTCTGAAGTGTATTCTTTCATTTGTCAGGGCATTTATTCATCAAAAGTCATGTAACATGGATATGCTGGGTTTTATCTCATATATATCTATATCCCATAGCTTTAATAGAAGTGGCACCAAGCAGAGCATAGAATTAGAGCTGCAATGATTAATCAATTATTATATTAACCTGCACCTATTTTGATAATTGATTAATGGGTTTGAGATTTCTTTTTTTTTTTTTTTAAGAAAAACGTTCAATTTTTCTGCTTTCAGCTTATTAAATGCGAATAGTTTTTGGTTTCTTTACTCTCCTATATCAGTAAACTGAATATATTTGGATTTTTGACTAAACAGGAAGGTTGAGGACGTCATCTTAGGCTCTGGGAAACACTGATTGAGATTTTTCAATATTTTGTGACATTTATCAGGAAAATAATCAACCGATAAAACTACAAAAATACTCATTAGTTGCAGCCCTACAAAGAATGTTTTATAGGGATGTTTTGTCAGAAGACATAAGAACTAGCAACAGCTAGCAAGAAATTCGCTGACCTCATATAAATGACTAATTTCTTGAATTTGAACATTGTTGGAAACATTTTGGAAAATGTAAGCACTCAACTCATCTAGGGCTGCAGCTAACGATTAATTTCATCATCAGTTGATCTGTCAATTCAATTTTCTCAATTAATCGATTAGTTGTTTGTACTTTAAAATGCCAGAAAATTGTGAAAAAAATAACAATCAATGTTTCCTACATCCCAGGACAATGTCTTCAAATGTCTTGGTTTGTCCTCAATCCAAATATTTTCAGTTCACTGTCACAGAGGACTAAAGAAACCAGAAAACATTTGCATTTGCGCAGCTGAAATCAGAGAATTTGGATGTTTTATTCTTAAAAAAAAGTACTCAAACCGATTACTTGATTCATTTATTAATTGATTATTCAATTAATTGTTGCAGCAAAAACATGAAAAACATGTCAGGTGTTTTTAGACATTTTAATGTGGAAATATTACTTATTACAGCTTTCAGGTTAATACTGGAGATTGAAGAATTGCCCAGTGCTGTCAGCCCACACACACACTGAATCAGACGTGCCACTGTTCTTTTTTTGTGCTCAGTGAATGGCCTTGAGGATGAAGCTTGAAAAGTTGTGCAGCCAGCCTATTGATGATCGCTTCTGTGTAAAAACACACACAGCCAGACAAGGCCTCGCCCTCTAACACCCCAAACCCACCTCTCACACACACACACACACACACACACACACACACACACACACACACACACACAGACATCTTTAATTCGTCTCAAATATTGGTCCGCCTCCTCATCTCTTGCTGTGCGCCCATGTGCGACGGATCCCACCGACATTTTCCACCGCAGGATTAACTGTGTAGCGCGACGGGCCGCTCTGCCTCAGTGCTCCTGAAGGGCTGACCCCGAGATGTGTGTGAAGAGGTGGCCAGCAGGCCACTCCTTAAAAGGCTATTAGATCCTTACTGCTTATCATGAGTGGGCGTGCAGCGAAATTATCTGCCCTGCTTTCTCTTGTCATAGGACTATAGGCGGAAAAAAAAGCTTGTTTTCCGGAAATAATTAATCCTGTTCGCTGGCATAATAATATTGAGAACACATTGCGGGAGCCTTGAGTGTCTCCTGATGAACCCTCGTCTCTGACAGGTGGGCTGCTGCTGATGGAGATGATCATCTTCTCATTTAGCTTCCTGCCTGCAGGACCTTGCAATCACATTAGAACCGAGCCACCCTCTGTGGAGAAGGGGATTTGATTCAGCGTGCATTTGTGAGACGTTTTCGCACAATGTGTGTGTGCTGATCCCTCCAACCATTTGGAAGGCTGTGTGTCCAGGGTGTATCTCAAAGCAGAGCCAAGTCTGGTTACCATGCCTACACATTTTACCGAGAGACACTGCATTTATCTTAATGAATTCATTTTCAGGCTCATGTTTGCCTCTGTATTCTCCGTCAGCTGTGTACACACTCTAAATAGCTGTAGAGTAGAGACCTTTTCCATTGCTAAAAGTGACCTGAGGGAAATAGCTTATTGATTCTTGGGGGAAACATGATTAAATTGAGGTCTAAGTGGACACTTCATCTGAACTTGTCCACAGGAGAGAAGATAAGAAAGTGAAGGAGCCAATCTTCTTTTGTCCTGGTTCTGCTCCACTATTTCTTCTTTGATGTCCTTAAATTCATTACTTCCTTCTACTTTTTTAGAAATAGGCTGCCACATTTATGTTGACTTTAAGTCAGAGTTTTCTCTGCCTATTTAACTCAAAAACGGGCTGCCATTGCATTTTTGACCACTACTTTTGGTGAAAACTGTTTGAATTTCCCAGCGTGGGTCCTGACGGTGCACCGATTATCATTTCCCCCCCCTTGTTCTGGACCACATGGGTGTGAAAGCACCCTCAGATGATGGTTAGTTCAACTCAGAACCCTCGCTCATAACAACATGGGTTTCATTATTAATTGATTATTAATGGAATTGCCAACTATTTTGATAATCGATGAATCAGTTTGAGCCCCTTTTTAATTAAAAAAAAGGTCCAAATTCTTTAAGTTTAGCTTCTCAAATGCAAATATTTTCTTTACTTCTATGTGACAGTAAACTCAATAATTCTGAGTTTTGGATGAAACAGTTATCATAATTTTCACTATTTTCTGACATTTTATGATTGATTAATCAAGAAAATAATTGATAAATTAATCAACGATGAAAATAATCATCAGTTGTGACCCTAGAAAATTATGATTAAAAAATATAGGTCTGATATAACACACCTGTTTTGATTGCTAATGTGTAAATAAAATGTATTTTACACAGTTATTTGAATAGAAAATATGCAGTTTTGTCAATAGCTTCCATGTCATTTGACCCAGTGGCTGCAGATCAATACCAAAATATATTAGTACACTGGACAAAAAGGACACGCCTCGTTTTTATTGGATTTTAATGCCTCTCCTCTTTTGTTACGTTAATATATTTATGGATAAACAGATTTTATTTCAATGTCAGCCGCTGTGCCCTTTGTCCTTTTTCTCACCGGTTTCTTTGTCAAAAAAAAAAAGGAAAAAAAAGTGAAATTGTGATTATTTTCAAATAACTGTGTACAGCTGCACATGCACACACACGTTCTTTGCCTTTGCCACCTTTGTCTCCAAAATGTTAAAAAAATGGGACTACACAATTTTAGTTAAACACAGTCTTAAAGCTCTTGTCACAGTGTCTTGAAGATTACAGTTATTTTAACACACTTTTGAAATCTTGACTCATGTCAGATTGGGACATGCTTTTCCTGACATACATGTGTTCTGAAAACAGTTGTGATCAAATAAAAAAAAAAACATTTTACATGATGAGTGTAGCCTTGCAAAAGTGTTCTCTTGTTTGCTTGCTTACTGTAGGTGTTGTGCAGCCAGAGAGGGAACAGACGTTGTTGTGCACACTGTGTTCAGTAGGTGTGCTAATCAGGAGTAGAGATCCCCTGATCGCTGCCATGATCACTGAGAGCACCATCTGTGGTTCTGTGATGGCCGGCAGTCTGGCTGAGAGAGCTGGAAGACAGTCTGGTACAATCTTCTGTCCTCACAGGACTGCAGTCAGCTCCGCCTCGCACTCTCCCATCATGAGAGTGCTCTGTCACTTGTCTTCTAAGACCTGGAACCACTTAACACTTGCTTGCAGACACTTCTTAAGCGACGGCGCTATTACAATATTAAACATTTTGAACGGTTCAGATAAACCGCAGGATGTGTGCAGCCCTCTCTCATGTTTTTTTGATGTCTTTGATTTATGTGTTTTTAGTTATCTGTTGTTTGATCAGTTTCTCTGTAGTGTGCCGCACTGAATAAATCAGCTGTCAGCACGGATCTGGAAATAATTGAAGAGACTGTTAAAGTGCCACGGATAATGGAGAATTGCACATAAACGTGGGCAATTTCATCGCAGGAATTTTGTCTGTGTTTCATTTGCAGTCACAGGTCATAAACAGTACCAGTCACATCTCTGGCAGTAAACGCACGCTGAGTTCAAATAGAGTTTGTGATGGAATTCCCAAACTGTGACCTGAAATAAATACATAAATACGCTCATGTATCCTGCCGCAGTAAACAGCTCCACAATGCGTCAACCCAGGACAACTTTTTATCAATGCCTAAATGATCGGCATGAAGATAGGGACACCTGTTACCATGACAACTCATAAGAAAAGCATACAGAGAAATGCATTGGTTTTCATATTGATTCAGAGCTCAGAGGGTGCAGCACATCGTATCAGCCGAGGGCAGGTTGCTCTGCTTCTATCTGCCGGTGCCAGGTCCGAGGCTTATTGACCGTTTTTGACAGACTGCGTAACAGACGACTTTTTGGTGAAACGGGATGTGTGCCCAAAGTTCAATTAAAAGCCTCACACTGTGTGTAGCCGGCATATTTGCCAAATAGTGGAGAAAAAAAAAAAGTATAAATCAGTCTTTGTGCCACCTCAGCAATCTGCTTGTCCTTCAGGAATATTGATGGCTCTGCCTTAAATCATTCTTTAAAAAAACCCTTAATGCTTTAACATTTATCTAATCTTGACAGGCTGAAGGAGATTTTTCGGCATGCTTTGGAAACACAACACTACATTCTGAGGTTTTTACTGGGGCCGTGAACCGACTGTGTGGAACCACCTGCATTTTTCTTTCTCTGCTCTCAAAGCGCAGCGTGTGGGGGGTTGCAACATGGCTTTAGTTTTGAATGAGCAGAGTGCTGTTTGTGCTTTTGCCTTCTCATTCGCCCTGGTCTCGCCCAAGGGGGGCAGCGGGTCAAGAGAGCATTATTTTAATTCCACTGACACGATACGGCTGCAGACCTCCATCTTGTAGCAGCCAGATAACATTTAGAGATTGCTGCTTGAGGGAGATAAGAGATGTGTCATAAATTAAAGACGTTGTAAACATTTGCCATGAGAGCAGAGAGTGGTGGATTATCTTGTTTTAAATTGAATTTCTGAATGAGTCCTACCCAAGTGAAGTCAGAGTGTATGCTACAAAAAAACATATCAGAGGAGGAAATGTGACAAATGACACATGAAGCATGGTGACGGAGGGCGGATGAGAAGCCAGTCGATGGGACTGTGACAGTGCAGTACCACATTACCGCCATATGTAATGCCAACCGTGGGGTTGAGCTCACCATCATTTTATTCGGAAGGGTCAATTTCATGTTAACATCAGTGCATGGATCTGTTAACACATCTATGTATCAGCACAGTCACTCACAAGTTAGGAACACAGATTCCGATTGGTTGACTCAACCCAAGGCATCCTGGGATTGCCGGTGGGCGGCTAATAACATGCTAACAACAATAACATCTGTTTTCAACACAGAAAGATGTGCAATCACAACAGCAGGGCTGTAACCAATCTATATTTTCATTGTCGATTAACTTGATTAACTGAGTAGTTGTTTAGTTCACAAAATGGGGATGATCAGTTTTTCCCAAAGTCCAAGATGGTGTCTTTATTTGTCTACAACCCAAAGACATTCAGTTTACTGCCAGAGAAGAGTAAAGAAACCAGATATTATTAACATTTAAGAGGCTGTGATCAGAGAAATGTGACTTTTTTCCTTTAAAAATGACACGAAACAATTAATAATTTATCAAAATAGTTGACAAGTTGTCCTTGCAGCTCTACACAGAAGACATTCAGTGTTGGATTTATTTTACCACGTATCCAAAAAAAAAAAAGACTGCAGTTCAAGGCTGGAACACAGAGCTTCTGAGAGGGATATGTTTGCACTAGATGGCTTTAAAGGTACAATACTAGTGTTAGCATTAGCTTAACATTCGTTAGCTTTCTTGCTAAGTTTACTTCAGGGCTAACCATTTTTCCAGCAGTTGGGAAACAACAGACGAGCCTTTTCTAGGTCTTGAGAAGCTGCAGCTTTTATTAACTGACATGTTGTAACCTGCACTGTACATTTACTGCCACACTGAAAAGTTATTGCAAAGTTTGATTAAGTTGAGGAATATGTTCAGTCCATACCATCACAGCCCTTACAGTGGAATTTTAAAGTTTATTGAGTTGCAAGATCTGCTGACACTTTCTCCCTGACTTCCTTTATGCCGCTTAAACAATTGGTTCAAAGTGTGAATAAATGTTTGCCTTCTTGCCTCTGTAAGTCATGTCCAAATCAGTGAATCAACTGGGCTGGAAGTGTGAATGAGCCGGAGTATAGCGGAGAGAAAGGGGAAGAGGCTTTCCCCCGGGGCAGTGCCCAGGACAATGTCAGGTTTGTCTGGCCCGAGTGCACGAACACTAAGCTTTTCGGAACTGGCAGCCCGCCCCGGTACCTACCCATCTCCCCCGGCGTCCAGAGCTGTCCAGCCCCGGAGCACTAAGCATTTGTGCAAAGTTCATAAGGCTTCCCTCTGTTTGTGTGGCCATAATGGCAGCTTCCATCCTGTTGTAGCTCAAAGAGTGCTTATGGGCTCTAAGGGCCTCGCGCTGGCGCTGCAGAGGCGTGTGAGTGTTCTCAGTTACTGACTTTGGCTGACTGCTCTCGTTATGAAAAGACCAGTGTCCCCCCCGACAGCTCCAAATCTCAGCCTTCAGTATCAGCACTTCCTTCATCATGTTCTCTGTCTGCCTTTTAATCCCAATTTGCAAAATGAAACCCTTAAGCTAGATAAAATGTAAAGCCTGTCCGTTCATTTCAGTCCGTTCATTCACTTAAATTGTGAGAAAAGAAAGCTACATCGGCAAGTTAAATCAGGATTATTTATATTCAGTATAACAGAAAAGGCAAGCAATGTACTTTAAACATAATTAGTCGTAGTCAGTTGAAATTTTTCTGTTTTTTATGACTCTGACTGTGACAATGGTGACCATGCTGTCTGCCTGTCCCTTTCTTTTGAATGTAATATCTCAAGAATGTCTTGAAGGGATTTCAAATTTAGCACAAATATCCACATGCATTCAAGAATGAACTGATTGGAGTTTGGTCGTTTAAGGTCAAAGGTTACTGTGACCTCACATCCATCCTGTTCTTGGGAACATGTTTTCTGGAGAGAAATGTCTGCTTGAACTCAAGCAGTAACTGAGACCATAGCTGAAGAATTCATTTGCTAATAATGACAAAATTTCACACAAATGTCTCGGAATAAACTGATGAAGGGATGACATTTTAGATCCAATAGATTAAAGGTCAACTTCTAGGTGTGTCATATTTCAATATTGCTGTAATCTGAAAACTGATTGACTGACATAAGCTTTCAGTTTCAATAATCAAAATCAAAAGCATGTCCAAGGGAAAAAGAAGCACTTTGAAGATGATACACTGTAGCTAACTGGCTGTTATGTCACACTTGATGCCATATAGACTTTTTAAAGAAAAGTTTGAAATGTAAATGACAGTTGTTGGGCATAAAACTCTTGATCCTCATAAATCAAGACTTGATAGTCTAACAAAGGAGATTCCAACCTAAATGTTTGTAAAATCTACATACTAGGGCTGCACAGTTAATCACAATTTCAGTACAGTCACCACATGGCCAAGTGCAATATCCAAATTGCAGAACCAGAACCAAATTGCAATTTTTTGACGAAGGAAAAAAGTGCGAGAAAACAGCGTTAAAATGAGGTAGTATAGAGCTAAATATGTAAATATGTTTGTTTGGTTCAGACTTCAGTAAATATCACATCATCATGATTTTAATCATTTTCAGTGAACATGAAAATTGTACTACAAAACTGATCATTTCCACTAATTGTATCACGTCGTGATCCCAATGTCAGTCAAAATAATCGCAATGTGACTGTTTTACTGCAGTCCTTCTATGTGCGCCACAAAATATTCATATCATTAATCCTTACATACACCTGCCAGTGTGCAGTTTCTTTTATAAAGCCTAAATCAACTTAGAATTGTCTGCATGTGCACAAGCCCAACACACCGCCTACTTCACTCCCACAACTATCTATAATTGTTTAAAGAAATGCTCTTAATTAATATTGATATCTCTGGATAGACATGGATGTGAACGACAACTCAGATGGTTAGCAGGGACACACAACCGCGATGCAATGATTCTAGTTATGTTTCTATAAAATGAATTGCTGAAAACAAGCTGCTTAATGACTAAATATAGCCGAACCATCCAGTCCCTTTGGTACACAACCTCACCTCCGCCATTCCCCAATTGTCAGCATTCGTGAGGCCCGAGTGATAATAACCTTATTTGTGGCTGCAAGTTCCCGTCGAAGCGGTCGTGGCTTTGCCTTTTGGTTGTTTTTTTTTCACCGCGGTTACGACCCACATCAGCATAATTCAAGCATGACCCTCCTCCCCCCTTTCATTTTCTGCCTTTCTCCCCGTTAAAGCCCGAGTCTGAGACTAGGGTCCACACCATACATCATCCAGACTGGGGGTTTGCTTCCTCCCCTTCCCCCTCATGTGTCGTGGGAGAGAGACTGCGGGCTTTTTTTTTTTTTTTTTTTTGTCGGGCTGCCTGGTGGAAGGCTCTTATCGACAGTCTCAGCACTCCCTGTGCACTGAGCTTTCCCCCTGACATGTCACCCAGCCTCCACTCAAGCCCATCTGTACAGCCATGGAACCGGGTCCCTGCTCACCAGAGTGGAACAATCAGGTCCACTTGAATCCGGTGGAATATTAAAAAGAGGACAAAAAAAAAACAAAAACACAGATTCATTGATTCCTCCATCAAATATCTTGGAGGAGGAGTGTGCTTCAAAGCTGTGACAGTACTCGACTAATGCTGGGCGACAATCTTCAGCAGTATTAGCAATTAAGGAGATTGTCACTGGCTGACAGAGGAAGATTGTAGCAGGAGCAAAACTTAACAGATTTTCACCCAGCAGGTGATCTGTGCTCCCCCCGTTACTATACTCTTCATATTTTCTCTTCAACTGAGGATTGCAAATAAACATTTCCATTAAACCTCAGGTGCAGCAAACATCTTTCATGACACTGAAAGGGGAGGGGGGCGAGATGGAACTTGCATTCCTCCACTCTCCTTTGTACACACCCGGTGAATAGCCTTTAGATCGCGCTTTGTGGGAATGATTGTCAGTGGCTTAATGAGCGTCTTTGCCAAGCTAGAGGCTTTGGCAACATATGTGACTACAGTGCCTCTGTTCCTCTCTGTCCTCCAGCCTGTATGACACAACACAGAGCAGGCTCAGCACTCTCCATTTTTCTGCAAATCTGATTTTACCTCACTCATGGTTTCCGTTTGCTTGTGGATGTTATTACCTGGACCGGAATAGTTACACCTCTTATGGGAATCGGACCTGAGGATGAAGTAGAATCTTGTAAGTATTCCATAGTATCTAGGGATGTGCATAAAGCTGTGGCAGCAGATTTGGGCTAAGCATGTTTTGGTCTTTCCATGTGCAGGAGACACTCTGGGAGACACTGAGTCAATTTTCTTTCTACAAAAGCAAAGACGAAAATCATCGGCTTACGATTCACATTGTAGAAGAGTTGAATTTTAGATTGTTTTCTTGCTTTTCGTAAGAATAATATATATATGATATAATGAAGAAAACTGAGCTCTGCAGCATGTAGTTACAGAAGAGAATTAGGGCTGGGCATAAGATAAAAATGAGAGAAGAATTTTCTTTTTATTTTTGGAGAATAAACTCTAAATGAATAAAGCTAAAACGTAGAGACTTAAGTGTGAACATTGATAATAAAGTTAAAATGTTGAGAATAAAGTTAAAAAGTCAAGAATGAAGTTTAAACATTCATAATAAAGTTGAAAAGTCGAGACTAAAGTCTAAATGTTGAGAATAAAGTTGTAATGTCAAGAGGAAAGTTGGGATTTTGAGAATAAAGTCTAAACATTGATAATAAAGTTTAAATGTTGAGAATAAATGAAAAAGTTCGCAGTAAATTTGAAATGTCGAGAATAAAGCTGAAAAGTCGAGAATGAAGTCTAAACATTGATAAAGTTTAAATGTCAAGAAGAAAGTTGGAATTTTGAGAATAAAGTGTAAACATTTATAATTAAGTTGAAATGTCAAGAATAAAGTTGAAATGTCAAGAATAAATTCAGAAAGTTCACAGTAAGGTTGAAAAGTCGAGCATGAAGTCGAAATGTCAAGAATGACGTTGGAATTTTGAGAATGAAGTCAAAATGTTGAAAAGAAAGGTGAAATGTTGAGAGTGAAGTCTGACTGTAGAGTTTAAAGTAGATATTGTGAGAGTTAAGTTGAAATGTCAAGAGTAAAAGTTGAAAGCCTGGAATAAAGTCAGAATGTCAAGAATAAAGTTGACAAGTCGAGAACAACGTTCAACATTCTTGACATTTTGACATTTTTCTTCCTTTATGCCTTGGCCTACTACCGTTGTGTATATAGTAGAAACATCTGCCATTACATTTTTTATTGACAATTTCCCTTGTTTCTATAAGACCACAACAATCAGAGTCACTTTTAGAGTTTTGAACAACCAAGCCAGAGCCAAACCAGCTCTGTGACTAAACAAGCAAGTCTTCAAAACTTTGCAAATCCAAATACTTGTGACAGAAAAATCAACAGTTTATAACAATGAAAAAGTTTACTTCTTGAAACATTATTTACTAAGCTGTCTCATACACATCTGAGTAGAGTGATGCATTCAAGTGTTTCATGGCAGATATGTGAAAAGTTAAAAGTACCATCTGTAGTGTTTGCAGACACAAAACTGTGGGAAGCTGTGGAACTGGACTAGTCGGATACAATTTAATGTAAGGAGTGTGCAAAACATGTTAAAATAATAGTCCTTTTAGTCAGCGTAAGTTATTATTCTTTACATTTGAGGTTAGCGAGATAAGACAATATGCAAAGCAAATACTTAATTACACCATCTGGCTTCAGGCAAGATGAAAGATCATCTTTTATTTCACAAGATGAATCAGACTTTAATGAGATTCTGAAACAGTCTGTAGGCATATGTTCTCCATATAGTTCACACGTTCAAATTCCAGAAGCCTTAAACTTCACTGGGTTATCGCTGCAGACCTCCAATAACTTTTATTATATAGACTGAATATTTATAGTTTGATGATATATAAGACATAGAATATTTTTGTTATGAGATAACTTTAGGACTGTGAACATGAACTTATTTCTCATTTAGAAAAGTAAGTTTTCAGTAATTGATAAAGTTGATGATTGTGTTTTGAAGCTTTCCAGTGTAGTTACTGTATCTGTCAGTGTCAAACTGATGTTTTAGTTGGAAATACTGTTGGTCTTGACAAGATCTTGCTTTCATTAGTTTATTGCCTGAAGAGAATTGTGGTAAAGGCAGGTTGTAAGGTAACATACACAACATTAGCAAAAAAAAAGTTTGATTTTAGAGATGAAAACAGAAGCACAAAGCAGAAGAATGTTTCCCCTTCCTGTCTCTCCCGTCCTGTGTGTTAAATGTGCATTGAGATCAAACTGAGAAAAATACACCCAGTTGCAAGTTTATTGGGTACGCATAACTGCATCCTCCAAAATGAGGAGGCTGTAATGTTCAGTTTGAATTGAAACTGTTTTAGAGACATGATCATTCAACTTAATGATCATTTAACAGGCTACAAGGCTTGAGGTGTTGTTGAACATCCTCCAAAATGATGATAATGTTAATTAAGACCTTAGTTTCTATACAAATTGAACAGTCTAACTGATACTGCAGGGCTGTTTTTTGGCACATCCAGTTTATATCCTGGTAGAGTTTAGAAAGTCTAGACAGCAGAAAAAAACAAAATGTGATTTTGATGGATTTGGAAATAGATTCTGTGTCCAAGCCACATTTGGAGGCACTCTGGATGCTCACAGGTTTCAAAGCGTCTCTTGCAATGTGCCACACAATGACAACATCAAATCCAGAGTTACAGAGGTGCATCAGAGCAGATGAGCACTGCAGCGTAAGTCAGCCTCTGAGTTTGTCTGCTGTGATGGAGGAGTTATGCACCAGGACTTGACAGTGTGATTGTTTGTAAGGTGAGGTGATGGATCTTCATGTCTCATGGTTATGCCTTGGAAACCTGCATCACCAGCCCAAAGAGTCACTGATGCCTATGCCATTGCCACAGCAACCCATACAGACAGGTTAGTGATGTCTGGACAGTTGGATGAGATCTGATCACTTGCATATAATTTTGTGGACAGTCTGTCTTAAAGTCCATGTAAAGGAAAAAGGCAGTTTTTCTTCCAAACATTTATTAATCATGTTAGAACACAGTTACTGAAAACATGTGAAGAAACTGAGAGTTATGTACTACTGAACTGTGGAGTCACACCAGTGGTTGTTGGTCAAGATTTTTGTGTTCAGGATTTTTTGAGCGGACCAGAAAGCCATGGCCCAAACCCAACACCGTATGAGCCCCATGATCTGACACACAAACAACACCGCCTCCCCCTCAGTAACGGTCAGTTACAAACATACCTTCAGCGACTCTCTCAGTCCAAATCAGCCCAGCAGTTCACTTCAGCTCACTTCAGTTCCAACAACCCAACTCAGAAGGGGAAAAAATAAACATCCTGTCACTGTCGTCTGTCTCTGGTGGTCTCTGGACATGTTCAATATAGCTGTTACACGGACTGTCTGTGTTTCAGATTGTTTTCAGACACTGCAACAGTAGAGCGGACACGCCCCCAGTGCTTCAGAGCAGAGAAAAAAGCTAATTTTTTCATGATTTTGAGACCAAATTTCATATATTTGGAGACTTTTTTAATCATTCAGATTTGGCTGAGTGGCTAATAATGCATGTTTCTCTGGTTTGACAAACGTTGCTTTACAAGATCTTAAAAAGCCTTAGTCTGCGTTAGTTTTGGCTTGATATAATTAGCGAGCAACTGAGTGAATCATTTTTTCTAGAAGTGATTGATAGATATGTCGCATTTTTCAGACCTCAGTAGTAGACTAAGTGATTTGTTATGATAGCTTTACTGTGTGTAGACATTCTGCCTTGTCATATTTAAAATACTAAGCTCATGCCACTGGACTTGTCTCAACACAACATCCGCTCGACCCTATTAAGTGATGGAGAGCCACAGGAACTGGGCCACACATCCGACAGCTTTGTCAAACAGCTTACCCAGAGTAACGCTGTCCAGATGCTCGGCTCAAGCACGGAACAGGAAATTCAAATACCGAATTACAGCCGGCAGAGCACATCTCATTTCCCAAGCCGAAATGATGATTTTGACTGTATGTATATTGGGACACCTGCAGGGATTAAAAAGTGGATGAAGCAGCAGAGGTATTTCTGGAAAAAAAAAAACTGTGGGTTTTGCTACTGCTGCCGCCGTGTCTGTGCTATAGGGACATCAGAAATTCTTGGTTGTTGGCAGAAATAAATTGCTTCGGGGTCTGATGGAGGTAAGGATTTGGGATATAAGAGCCATCGATCATGTCTTGCCGTGGCACAGTTTTCGTCTGGGGAAATTGCCAGCATCAGTCAGACGGAGTGAATGAATGTGGAGAGGAGCACGCTGTGTTAGTCCTCACAAAATAATATTACAGTCCCTGCAGTCCAACTTGTGAATTCATCTCTCTGCCGGCTACTCAGCGAGGATCACACACTAATGTGATTATTGTCCTGGGCAAGGGGGCACTCCTGTGGGACTTCAAAGAGAGCAGATCAGAGGGAAAATGAAAAAAAAAAGCTGTAAGCTGTGATGCACACAGGTGCAGAGCACTTTCTGAAACCTTTTCTCTTGCTTTAAACATATTAACAGGTTCAAAGTGAGGACTCTGACAGCATCTGTTACGTAGGTTTAGCCTACACAGCACATGCATTCACATACATGATTTATTATCATGTCAGCTGGCATGCTCTGGTGATCGTTTAAGTGTTTTTTTATTCAGCATATAAATTATGCAAAGGACTAGAATTAAGAGTCATAATCCGTAGCAGAAATGTAGGTTTTATTCAGTACAGTTTCCAGGCTGTTCTGCCTGAATATTCTGAGCAGAACTTCGCATTTTACAGAGATAAACAGCTTTCAGACACACAAAAGAGCAGCTAATTAGAGGCTGGGGAAAGCCTTCATGCTCTTTGTTTAGAAAAAAAAAAGAGCTTTTAGGGCTTTTAGAAAAATGCACGTCGCTGATAAGATGGAAACCACTTCAGTTGTTTGTTCTCTCTTTTTCCAAATGAAACTACATCATACATTTGCTTGTTCCAGGATGTCCAGTCCCAGCTGGTGACATGATCATCCTGTTGCAGAGCTGCATGTGTACTCAACAAAAGGATAATGCAACACTGGTTTACATTTTTCATGATCTGAAGTAAATAAAATGACTTCCTTGGTGCACACAAAAGGTTTAGCTCTGTCAGATTTTATTCACAAATTGAAATCCGCATGAATGAGCACTTCTCCTTTGCCAAGATCATCCATCCACCCGACAGGCGCAGCACATGGAGATGCTGATTTAACAGTATGATTATTGCACAGGTGTGTCTTTGACTGGTCATAATAAAAGTAGCTGACGTAGACAAGACGTAGACTGATGCATATTTTAATTGATGAAATATATAAGCTTTTTTTTTATTTGGTGTATAGGCTAATGTAAGAATCACTTTAGATCTATAACAATGATGAATTAAAATGACAATATTAAGAGAAAAGCAATTATTGATTTTCATATCATCTTTTGTCAAAGCTGCAGTTACCCACTAGAGAGCGACGTGTGGCTCTGGAGCCACAGGTTGCTGACCCTCGTACTAAACTATGGCTGTGACATTCCTGCTAACACCAAGTTGTTGCGGAAACAACCGCAGCTGCAACAGAACTCTTGTAACAAGTGACGCTGTAGCGACCTACAGAGTGCTGTCGCCAGTGTGTGATTTTAAATGTAACCGGTATGTTAGGAACATAATTGCAACGTAACTTTTGAGACATGTGATGTTGTCTGCTTGTATGTCGTCCCAACGTTTCCACCGCTTTTTGGAGATGCAGCAACATCACTATATAAAGTACAGGAAATAAAGTCAAAGGCAAAGTCATGACCCGCCCTAATCTGCCTCTGATTGGCCAGTACTCGTTGTCTTGGTTGAATGTGTTGTTCATATTTTGGCATGTTAAGTGATTGGTTATGGCGGGCGTTAGCAGCCTTTACTATCCAGAGTCATTTTTGACTGGTGCCACAAATTTTTGACTGTTAGACTGTTTTTTTTAGATTTTTTTTAGCAAGAGCTGCTGAGACATAGGCATAGGCTGCTGACACACATTTTAGTTGACTTCATTTTTGGTATAGGCTACACATTTTTGCAATTGGAGAATGTAAGAATCACCTTAAGCATACAACAGTGTTACTAGAAATCTTTTTGTCAAAGTCACAGGGAGCCACTGGAGGAGGCAAAACAGCTGCATGTGGCTCTGGAGATGTAGGTTGCAGACCCCAGGGTTAGGGTGAGGGCAGAAATATCAGGTTAAACTAATCACAGGCAGAGTCACGGGGTCACGACTCATGGAACAAAATTGGTATCTGTAGCCTTATGTGAAACAGTCATAGTTCAGTGGCTAGTAAATGTCTTTTTTTCAAGCTAAAACGGCACATTTTAGAGTGTTTAGGACCAGTCCAAGTCACACCTGTGCAATAATAATGCTATTTAATCAGCATCTCTATATGCCACACCTGCTAGGTGAGTGGAGAAGTGCTTACTAACACAGATGTTAACAAATTTGCAAATAAAATCTGACAGAAATACACATTTTGTGAGCATAGAAGATGCAATAAGGTGAAAGCAAAACCAAAAATGTTGCGTTTATATTTTTGCAGAGTATAGTTCCATAATGCTCTGCAGGCTCACTGCAAGTCACACGCGCTGTATCCCACTCTCTTCTTGGCGAGGAGAGTTCACGTAGGGTCACAGGGGTCGTTCTTCATTAGTTCATAGAGAACACAGGGGTCACAAACCCCGCAGTTCATCACTGCAGCCTCTCTATATCTTTCTCCGGCCGAGCCTCATTCCTCCACACCTGAGAGCCTCTCCTCTTCACTCCTCCTCCTCCTGTCACTCTGTCCTCTGCTCAGCTCTGGTCTGTAGTCCCCTCGTCCTGCTGAATCTACAGCCTGCTGAAATATTAATGGTGTGATAATTGAACTGTCATGCCCTCTGAAGTGCGGTAAAATCGAGGCAAATCTCAATTAGACAAGCATATTATCTAATATTGCTCCCACTTCCTAATCTCATTTAGCGTCTTGTTTCTGTTTTTTTTCCTCATGCTATTAATATTTTAATAATAGATGAATTGCATGGCTTAGCTTGTAGCAGAATACTGATTGTGCGAATCATTGCCAAAGGTCAGAACACAATCTATTTCAAATGCTGAAGAGCAAAGAGGAAAAACAAAATCTCGGAAAATTAATTGCCTCATTAAAAAAAAAAAAGTTTTACCACTTATCCCCGCTTTGTTTTTTCATTGAGATGTAGACAGAGTGTCCGATTTGCAAGCTAAATGAGCAATTGATTGGACAAAAAAAGAAGAAAACGGCGACCGCAAAAGCTGCATTACACACATCAGAAGCAACGCGTGAGTCAATTGGCGCTTAGTGTTAATCAGCTCGGCCGCTGTTTTAATTGTTCTTGAATGATCAAATGGGAATCAGTGTGGAGGCATTATCAGGACTGTGAGAGGGGCGTGCGGAGCCGCTGTCTTTCCGTCTCAGGTCTTTAGCAGAGAGAATATTTTAATCCAGCCTGACAAGACGAGGATCTGCTTAATCCTATTACAAGCTTGCACATTAAACTACAGTAGGCCCACACTTATCTGCCTGTTGTCTTTGTGTGAGAAAGAAGCAGATGGTGCCAGCTCAAGAGCCTACTGTAGCGAACTCTGAATGGCTGCGCCTGGACCCCGCCCCGTTACTAAACAACACATCCACAAGTGTGGAGAATGCTCGAGGAAACAACTTGTTGCGGTGCTACTTTTTTTTCCCTTTTATTTCTTTATATTTATAGATCTATGTTTTCCTTTACATTTGTGAATGTGTCTTCGATGTTAATGTCGAAGTTAAGGTGTAATATCGGACCAGATGGCTGAACTATGAGAGTCAAGAAGCAGACAGAGCTTGCCAACTGTACTGTCGAAGTGTGCCAAAGTCAGTGGAAGCTGCGCAGTGATCAGACAGTATTGTTTGAGCAGAGCTGAAAGACTCTCAGACCAAACACACTAACAAAAGGATTGAAGGGAAGTAGAGCGAGACGATATAAACAAAGTAGGCTGGTCGCCTGCTAGAATCTTGTTGACATGAAAATAAGAAATAGAACATAAAGTTACATTCTTAACATCCATTACTCTAAATCCTATCACAAAGAAACAGACTGATTGTTTTGAGTCATAAAAAAAAAAAAAATCCACATTCTCTGATTTTAGCTTCTCAAATGTGAATCTTTTCTGGTTTCTTTACTCCTCTATGACAGTAAACTGAATATCTTTGAGTTGTGGACAAAACAAGACATTAGCGGACATCACCTAGGGCTTTGGGAAACAGTAATCAACATTTTTCACAGTTTTCTTACATTTTACAGACCGCACAACTGATCAACTGACCGAGAAAATAATCAACAGATTAACTGATAATGAAAATAATCCACTACTAAACCTCAGTTTGTGTACTCAGTGGATGAGACAGTATCAAACAGGCCTGGACTACCAAAGTTAGAACAGATACAGATACATGCAGATGATGTATACTGTTAACTGAAACTACATGTATCACCTGAAGCATCCTCATCCAGTAAAGCATGTTGAGAGCAGACGCCTACACCCTCTACCACCAGCAATTAGATCTATCCCTGAGAAGAAACACCCCCACATCAAACTGGAACATTTCTGAGTGCTTTCACCTCATTAATAGAAACACAACATTATGTTTTTACCGCCAAATGACATGGTACTCTCAAGAGTGAGCCAAGATACATGCTGTAAACATTTCACACTGCAGAATTAAGAGGGACATTTCACCCAAAAATCAAACATATATTTTTTTTTTCTCTGGCCTGTAGTGCTGTTTACCCATCTAGCTGGTTTTCATGTGACTTGCTTGAGTTTTGGAGATATCATCTGTATCTGTATCATCTGTTTCTGCTTTCTATTGGTATTTTATTTAACAAGGAGAACCCAAATGAGATTAAGAAATGCTTTTTCAACTATCAGCTGCTATGAAAAAAATGATGATCAGTCAGAATTTGGGAAAGTTGGGAGTATTATCATGGTGAAGGCATTAATGATGATGTGAAAAATTAGGTTACAACGCCTTCGAAAGTGTTTTGGTGTTGTTGACAAGTAGAAAGTTTGTCGGCAAGTGCTCTACATCTGTCATTCACAGGGAGCTTTAAAGTAAGGAGGCAGATTTCGCTTGGCCCACATCGCTTCATTTCCCTCTCCGCGGCCCCCCCTCTGCCGCTGAGCTTCTGTCCCCTCTGAGCCTTGGCCGAGTAAGGTTAGGGTCCGTATTGGCCTTCCCACAGTGAGCAGCTTTTAACCTCCTGCCAGCTTCATCAATCTCAGGCGGGCGTGATCGCTGCTGAGAGGGGCGGGGATTAAGAACAGCCTGCGGTCTGTAAATCAGGCGAGCCCGTGGGGGCCCTGCTCTCGTGTGCACCGTATAGATCCAGTAGGAACCATACCATACCCTGTGACTTCGATGTAGACATCACAGTTAAACTGTAAGAGCAGACCTCCCTCGACCAGATGGCCGCGCCGGTTCTCAATGAATGTTTAACGAGGGGAGAACAAATTAAATCAGAAGGCATATGATCAAGCACAGTGTGAACAAAGTGTAATCCATCTAAGGTGTTTGGTTGGTAAAGGATTTTGGCCAGTACAATAGGACAATGAGAACACTTTGTCTTGTGGGGATTGTAACCCCCCTTCACTCTCCTCTTAACCAGGCCAATCTTACCAACAAAGCACAAGCCAATTAGCACAAAGCCCTTACCTTTTGATTTTAATCTGCGTTTAGCAACATAAATCACCATGTCTGGGAACGACGCAAACAAAGCAAAAGCCTCGGGCATTTTCTGGATGACTTATAACTCCGAGACACCAATCTTCAGTTAGAAACAAAGTCAATAGGCCTGAATTGTGATTGAGTGGGGCTGGTGTGTATTATGTGTAGCGCACACACTCCTGAGTCCTGAGCCGCGCTGGTGATGCTGTAGCTGGGTGGGTGGGTGGGGCAGGGGTCACGAGTTGCTTCAGAGAGGCCAGTATTGAGTCACAGACGGAGTTAATACCATTAACATGAGGCACGGTTGAAAAGTTCAGAGTGCACGTTCATCTGAAAACAGACCTGCGCCCAATGGATGAAATCGACTCTTTTTGTCAACTGGTCAATTATTCAATTACATCTCTTGAACAGGAGTTTGACCTCAGTGTTTCCTACTGAATTTGTAAAGGCGGAGAGAAGATTAGAAAAGAGCCAGAGCTGGATTCAAACACGGCTGTCAACTCTGACCTCTGTTCTGGACACTGCACAGCTGGATGAGCATGCAATACTATACAGCTCATGTCGTGGACACTACTTTTAAAGCATTTCTGCATTAAAATGTCTAGAAACACTATGACATATATTATTGTATATGTTGAGTTAAGTACTTTTTATCATCCCAAATATTTTCAACAGTTTTCAAAACCAACAATTTTTTTCCTTTTAACAAAAATTGTGATTTTGTTCTGGTCCTGCAATTTGGATATCACACTCAACCATACTGCAGTTTTATTCCAATAGCACTTCTTTGTGCAGCCCTAGCTGGTTGCTGGTTGATATAACTTCCTGGAAAATGTGGGATATGCAAATTTAAAAAAAATAAAAAAAAGGTTAAAGATGTACAGTGAGGTTGTTTTTGAATCAAAAGCTTAGTATTGCAATACCAGACAATCAGAGATATCACCGCCTCCCAGTCTCCCTCATATGATGTCTACCTTGTTGTTGAGCTCACGACTGTCATCACCGCAAATTTTATTTTGAAGGGTCAATCTCATACTACCTTTCAGATCAGTGCATTGATCTATTAATACACTTATGGATCAGCGCTGGCCCACATGACAAGCCAGAAATACAGCCTTTGATTGATTGAGAAGTCAAGGAGGCAGCCTTTGATTGGTCGAAAGACTCAACCCAAGGTGCCATGGGATTGCCAGTGGATGGTTAACAACATGCTAGCAAAAACATCAACTGTTTCCAAGTGTGGCAAACAGATAGTTGGGTTGTCACAGTAAACTGCCGTTCAAGAAAAAGCCAAGAAAACATCCATACCGTCACAGTTGCTAGACAACAAGGATAGCGGCTAACAAACTTACACCCCTTACATTTTTTTAAGGACACGCCTTAATGGAAACTTCATTATGACCTCATCCATAAATATGATCTCTGCCTGAGTCATGTCATGCTTAAAATGTACAGTGGCAAGTTTACATACATTAGACTTCTATAACTGAGCATACAATCAAATGTTAGACTGACCTAATGAATAGTTTCATTATGTTGAGAATATTATGCAACAGTCAGTCCACAGTGAGTGCTCGTTCTGTCTCTGCCTCTAGCTTCCTACTACATCTGCAAGTCTGCAGAAAACAACTGGAAAAGACACTCCTCACTACAAAAACGGCACTCTTTTTGAGCGGGGCCATACCCTTTAGTGATCATTTGATCCTCAAGTGCTAAAAAAACGTAATATGTGACCTGGGAATAGAGAGTGTCTGCACTACACCTCTTCCAGGGTTCTGTGGGTCCTTAAGTCTTAAAAAGTCTAAAATCCAATAATCAGAATTTCAGCTAGCCTACAACTAGCCTACAAAATGGCAAAACATGGAACACCTTCAAGTGTGGAAAGAACAAGATGTCTTATATTATATAATTTGGATTGACAGGTTCCATCAAGATATAATTTAACACTAATTAATTAATAATAGATTAAATAGCACAATTTATTGTAAGTATGAACACGAAATAGGTCTTAAATTGCATTCATAATGGTCTTTAAAAGGTGTTTAAAAGTCTCAAATTTAACTTGTTGAACCTTGCAGAAACCCTGTATTCATTTCTTTGTCCTTTCTTCACCCAGACACTTGGGGAATGTGATTGTTAATAACAAAACAAAAGGTTAAAATGCTAATTTAACATGCCAGAATTAAATCCTCCAACGCTCCTTTCAGTACTGTGGATAGCGCTACTTGGCCAGACGTGCCAATTACTGTCATTCAAGTCACTGTTAAATTTGGCTCTATGCAAACATGCACATCACGAGAACTGCACTTAGTTTTTGATTTGTTTTTGTTTTTTTTATTTTAGATATTTTATGTGATCTTTTTGGCATATTTCCCACTGGACAATTTGGCCATTTATTTTTTCAATTGCAAGACAAGTACATGTGATACTGGCAAAAAAAAAAAGGGTGGGGGGGTGGGGTGGGGGGGGGGTTCATATGTCAGCTAATATAAACGCTGCACACATTCCTCCTTTGACACCAGTTGGACGCCCTCTACACACATATACTGTAATCACAATTACTGGACTGTATCAGTGTGACGCTCTCTGCATGTTAAACCAGTTCTCTTTCACATGAACCCAGTAGACCAACAGCCTCATGATTTCACATTTCTCTAAAGCTAAATTATTTTTCTTTTTGTTATTACGGTGTGTGTTCTCCGCTCAGCTAATTACTCCGGCATGACCTGCCGAGCTGGGTCACAGCCAACACGGGGAAGACTAATGAACTGACGCCCCGGGGGGTTTGCAGACAGAGCCCTGCTCCAGACACTCAGATTCCCATACAGTACATCGCTCTCTATCTTCCTCTCCGGTCCTCCTCCTCCTCCTCTGTCTGCACTCTGGACCCATCATGTGCTCATTATGGTCCAGACTCTGGTCTGTTAGCTGGAAAATGATCCAGTGCTCTGTACTCTGCAGCCTGTCAGGGTGTGAGTGCAGACAGCTTACTCTCCCTGACTGTTAACTATGTTCGCTATTTATGCCTAACATCCCTCAGGCGGCAACGTTTGCTGCAATAATGGATAAATGTGTAGCAGCATTGCTAATCTCTTTGAATCATTGTTATCAGAAGCATGCAGGCACAGGTCCAAACAGCGTTGTGATTAAATCGGCTGAATAGTATCTTAACTTTGAGGGTAATTTTGATTTAAATCTCGCCTTGATTTTGAAGTAAATGGAGTTAATTTTCCCAGTAATGCTAAACATCTGCCACGCATTAATAAATCCACAGGCTCCTTTATTTGTTTATTTCCACTGTCACATAAAAAAATGCGCTTCTCTGCTGCACACTGCCACAAACATAAAACTACAAAACAATTTAAATCCCAGGGGGAGAGGGGGTGATAGGAGGCTTTAATGTGAATATTTCTTTGTCACAGCAAAATTTGAACGAGAGCACAACAGATTCCCTGTTGATGCAAATGAAAGTGTGCCTGGTTATGCCTGGCTGAGCAGAGAGCAGTCGGGCTCCCAGTCACGGGGGATTTGTTGTGTTTGGGGTTTGCCTTTTCCCGTCTGCCAGCGCGTGGGTGGATTCATGGGGCCTTCTCCGTCTGTGCCGCTTTCACAGGTACCGCATCTTTGCCACGCCAGAGAGATGAACTGAGGACGCAGGAGAGACAGCGCTGGTTTCTTGAGGACATCCGAGATTCAACCGTGAAACCATGAGGTTGCAGAGGAGCCTGGGATTGGTCGCCACGCTGGGCGTGATCACCTGTATTTGTGCCTTTCATACGACCGCAGCCATCGACATCCCACTGGAGGGTGAGTGCTGATTTGTTTTGTTTTGTTTTTTCTAAAACTGGTGGTGCACTTGAATAACAATTATCACATTTTTTTCAATGACTGCTACACACTGTCAGCAGTTTGACAGTGTGGAGCAACAATGACACCATTTTAAAGGTACAATATGTAATATGTACAATATGTAAGAACTTTAGTCTAAAAAAAAATTAAAAATAACCAAAATTAACCATCCCTGATGGAAAGAAATAACAGTTTTGATGTTATGTTAAAGACGAATATGTCTTATGTTGCAGAGATATCCACAGGAGTTAGCATGCTAACAGGCTAGCCCTGGCTATCCTGTCTTATAATACCAATTAGTGTGTAGCATCCAGTCCACCTTCACTCCAAAAACACTGAGGTCATTTCCTCGCCAGCTTTGGCCGACCCCTCCATAACCCCAGTTTACGCTTCTGAAAGTGGCTGCTGTCTGATGCCCGACCTCCCTGTCGCATCTCTCCCATCCCCAGCCTGGTCAGAGCCAGTGTAAATCAACTCCATACTATAATCACTGTCGTCAGACTGACCTCCGTTGATCTTGTTAGCTGTGTTTAGTGATTCATGCAGCCCCGACTTTGATGCTAATTCCAGCGCCACTCCACGCTAGCATTCCCCCACTGGATCCCTCAGCCTCGGCCCTGAAAATCTTCTCTATCCAGTGGTCCATAGCTAGAGGAGTTAACATCAACACTGATCAGGTACCCTGCAGCTAACTGAGCTAACTAGCTAACAACAGCTGCAGTTAGCAGTTACTCTGGTGATATGCTGCTCCCTGTTTGTTGGTTGCATGAATTCAACTGGTGGCCAATTCTTACATATTGCACCTTTAATCAGACATGCAGGTATATTGTTTCTAGAAAAACAACTTTGCTGTTGAGCCTTTAAAAGTGAATTTTTAATGCTGTTAGCACCACAAACAACATCCCACTCACTTCCATTTATATTGGAGACATAAATTTCAGAGAAGGATATCTGAAAATCTGCATAAATAAAACTTATAAGGTAGCCTACGTTAGAAAATTGGTTTGTTCAAAATTTAAATCATTGCTTGTTAACTGTAAGACATTGTAGTGTGTGGTTCAAAATAAAAATGTAAGTTCCTTTGCTGCCCTCAAAACTGAGCTGAACTTAAATTATTTTGTTCACTCGGCTCATGAGTTGTGAAAATTTGAAACCACGTTAGTATAGTTAACTGAACATGAGAAAAAAAAAAAAGTTCTATAATCTTAAACCAAGTACAAGGAGTTTTGAACTAGTTATGAAACAGTCGTAATATAAAACTCATGCCTCTGTGTGACCTATATTAGCAACCAAGACCAAAAGTGAGAAGATTGGCTGTTTCTATATACTTATTTTTAATGCCTGCCACTGGCTCAGACTCAACTTGAAATCAGATGAAACGGTCTTATGTTTACATTTTCTGAGGCGAAGTTATACAGCGAGTTGTACGTTAGCCAGTTTAAAGGAATCAGGGGGAGATTTTTAATGAGATGACCCTTTTATGATGTTATATTTTGTTTTTATTTTTTACCCAAGAGGCTTCCAGAATCTACACAATGTGAAAGTTCCCTGTAGCAACTCTTAACATGTCTTAAATTACATGTACTTAACATGCATTGAAAGACACAGCAAGTTTCCATCATTTATGAGGTTTCTAGAGAGTTTTAAGCTTCAACCAGTGCATGCTGGGAAACCTGGTAATATTCCGATCATGTTCGTTTAGAAAGAAAAATTGACGAATGTCTTTAACACTCAACAGGTGGCCCTGAAAATGGCAGTTTGAAGTTGAATTAACTTGAAACTAGCAAAATTTTTACATTAAATCAATGATAAAAGATGAATTGTTTCCACTAAATCACAGTTTGATATTTTCCAGCATAACAATTCAGAATGAGTTGGCTGAGTTTTGACACTTAACTGAACTTATTAAACACACATTATATGCCACTCCAAGACAGCCATTTGTGAAGCAAGAAAACACAGTCAAGTACATAAACATTGAAAGGTTATGTATACAGGGTCTCATCTACAGAGAACTTGTCCTTGGAGTAAATTGAAGTGCTTTTATCAGACAGGCACTTGTGAATAATTTAGAGGAGAATAAATCACACCACAGAGACTGTTACACTCATCAAGCATTCTGTGAATGGAATATATTTACAGCTATTATCTTGTTTGAATCAGGTTTCTTGTTTCTTTTGTGTCGGCTCCACATGTATCCCAGTTTCCTTGGAAACGCATATCAAACCTCTCCCTCTAAATTATTCAGAAATATCTCTTAAGGGCTCGATAAAGAACGGTTCAAACAGCTTTTCTAAAAAGGCAAAAGCATTTTTTTTTTGGGCTCACTGATGTCAGAATATCTTTATTAATTCAGCCTTGTGTTTTTGCATTACTCATGTGTGTGTTTAAAGGGGTTTATACAGAGAATGCTTCTGACTTGAAGGGATTATTCCCAAACTGCTGACTGTTTTTGTTTTGTTTATTTCTCCCCCCGGCTGCCGTGGATTTTGTAGTTTTAGGTCATGTAAACAGTAAGTTCACCCTGCCATACTGTAGCTGGTATTAGTGACATCCTCGGCTCTCTAACGTTAATCTCCTGGATCGCTGTTGAGCACAGCAGCAGCTTTACTTACAGCCATATGTGTTGGATCTGAATCTCATGTGTCATCAGTCATGACTCTGTAATACTGATATTCTTGCTTTTAGGACTCATGGCATGCCCTCATTTTCCTTTACATGTGTTTATACTTTACAGTTAATGCTCATTGTGGTTTTCCATGCTTAGCTGCCATCATAAGATCATACTGGACTGAATGAGAGAGAGTTTTATTCCAAAATAAGAACAATCTAACAAAATGACAACAAACCATCAACTATACAGACAAAATAATACATTTTTTAGTCATTATCATTCATATTTTATGAAGAATAATGTTTTGGGATAGAACTCTGGATTATACTTTCCATGAAGGTAATCTCTATAATGCATTATATTATAAGCACATTCTTTTATTTTGTCTTACTCTTTATTCACAGCCAGCAAATAAAGCTCATAAATCCTCCTAATTGTATTATGGTATCACAACTGTTAAAAACTTAATACTTTGGAGTTTTGGAGTGCCATTATATTAGAGAGACAGCAGACATCTCTACTGCCAATATCTCCAAAACTCTGCAACAAATGCCAAAAAAATCCCATCTAGATGTATAAACAATATGTGTTTATGATTTTGGGGTGAAATGTCCTTTTAAAGCTCACAAAGCCATGCTATGTGCATTATTAATGTTAGATAAGATATTATTCAATTTCATAAACTTAATATATAGTGTGTTATGCTACATTAGAGCAATTATCTGTGTCTTTTTAACTGGGTAAAGTTATAGTAGTAATAATGTGCCGTGCTCGGGCGCAGATCCCCAACAATTTTTAAAAACATAGTGGTCATGTACCCCTCAATAAAGTATTTCCAAATAAATTATTCAAGTCAAAATATATATTTAAGAGAAATTGACTCCACTTGTGAAATAATTCACACTTAAACACAACACAAACACACATTATTGACTCACATAAAGTGAGCTGACCTTCCTTCTTATAATGAACCTTGTAAACAACACAAAGTAAAGTAGGAAGTGGAGCGAAAACTGACCTGTTTTCTACTTCTGTCAGCTCATAGTAAAAGTTCACATGATAAGCTCAAACTGCAGTCAAAAGTCCAGGGTTTACATCCCCACTGTCCTCCTCTGAATTATAATGAGATCTGATCCATGGTGCTGTGTAATTCAGGACTCTTCTATGTACAACATGTCAACCTCTCATAATACTTAATAAACTTTGTTATAAATTGTTGTGCATGATCAGATACATTTATAAAGAGTTTTATAAGTCCTTATAAATGTATTACAATGTCTTGTTAATGTGCTTATAATGTGTTGTAGACGTGACCTTCATAGAAAGTCTTATTGAACTCTCTTCAGCCACTCTTGAGCGGTGGTTCCCAACCTCAGGGTCAAGACACCCTGAAGCAGGCAGATTAAACTGGTGGCCTGTGGGCCAAATCCAGCCCTTTAATGACCTCATTACAGCCCTTTGATGAGTTATAAATATGAAAAAGAAAAGTATGTCATTTAGATTTTTTGTTTAGTCTTAGTCTAACTGTCTACATTTATAGGTGTTCACATAGTTTATTAGAGGACCATCATTTTATCAGTATGCAAATTAGCCTGTTTATTGCTTATGTTTATTGTTAAACAGAGACACAGTTAGAAGTTTTAAAAGCTGCATGTAATTTAGGATAACTGTCATACAGAATGTTGTAAATTGGCCCTTATTAAGTCCCGCCCCCTTTTTGCTCTGTGCTCCAATAGCAGTTGGGCAAACTTGGTTCCTTATTCAACTTCCTCCTCTTTATATAAAATCTACATATAAGATCACGTCTTAACTTAGCTAATGTTATCAAAACGTTAGCTAACTAGCTCCCCAGTGTTAGCAAAACACTAGCTAACTAGGTAAGTAATCTGCATAAATGATCGACTAGCTAATTAGGTAGTGTTTTGCTAGCTACTTTTAAATGTGAATATATATCAACTTTGGTTTTACAAAGACAAGCTTATGTAGAATACTTAAGTCCAAAAAACAGGAGAGGAGAAAGTTGGCCAAGGCACCAAGCTTGTTCACCCGTGATTCGAGCACAAAGAAAAAAAGGGGTGGGATTTAGGAAGGGTTACTTTAGAAAACTAATAAACAGGAGAGAAAAAAAAGGTGCATTGCTTTATACACAGTGAAATTCCAAACTTTACAGGTCAGACATACATTAAGTTAAATGTTAAACCCCTTGGACTTACCCTTAAGGGTCTCAAGATTAGTCCTGAGTGATCACAATTCATGTTAGCCAAAAATTCTGTTATTATTATTATTATTTTTTTTTACTAATTTTAGCTTTTTTTTTCTTTCAAAGGAGGCACTTTGTACATCTATTAGATGAGGCAGGTGCGTTGGAGGACTCCCGCATATTGTCTAACTTGCAATATATAATTTTTTTGTGACATTTCGGTACTAAACCTTTATCAGGCAAACAGTTTTTTCCATGAGAAGCCATCTTAAACAGGGAATAGTCGTCCATCCACAGCAGTTTTTCCCTGAAATATGGGACACTTTTAGTACTTCAGCCCTCATAAAATCCTTCAAGTTGAACAACCTCATAGGTATTGTCTGTCACGAAGGCCAGACGACCTGCAATGAGGGATCACAGGCAGACATTGCTATGTTTGTAGCCAAAAAGGTTGGGAGCCACTGCCTTTGCATCATGTTGAATTTAAGCTACTTCAGAGGCCCGTGTTGTGTTTCTCACATGTTCATGTTTGTTTGTTTGTCTCCCAGTTGAGCAGCTGCCCACCATCACAGCTCAGTCGCCCAGCCATCTCATCGCCTTCCCTTTCGACGAGAGCTTCCCCATGACGTGCGAAGCCAAAGGGAATCCCGAGCCAGAGTGAGTATGGAGCCTCGCATCGCTTCAGATGGGAGGAGGAGGAGGAGGAGGAGGGCGCGGAGAGCTCGTTAGCAGCCAGACAGAGACACAGATAACAAACAACAACAGTTTGTCATCAACATGTTGTGTTTGGGTGCTTCGGTTTAGAACTCCTGCTGCAGTCGGAGCTGGAGGGCTTGACATTTCAATACTGCCTTTCTTTATGTAGATTCAGATGGACGAAGAATGGGCAGGAATTCGACCCCTCTCTAGACCCCCGTCTGATGAAAGAGGAGGATTCTGGGACCTTTGTGATACCCAATAATGGGAACCTCACAGAGTACCAGGGAATCTATCGCTGTTACGCCTCAAACAGACTGGGGACCGCCATATCGCAGGAGATTGAGTTTGTTGTGCCCCGTGAGTAAAATATATACATCTATGTGAGTGTGTGAGTGTGTGTGTGTGTATGTGGTGCAGTGTTACAGTTCTTTCAGAGTGATTCAGGGCCAGCAGTCATGTGTAATGACTGCGCCCCTCCATTGTGAGCCATTCATTGTATTGGACGTGGCAGAAAGTCATTGAGGCTCCTGAGCGCCCCGCCCCTCGCAGCATCTCATCCACAGCTCCGCGTCGGAGAAAAGCAGTGAATGTGACTCAGCCTCTCCATCATTTCCTTTGCTATGTTTTTCATTTTGTTCCCAAGCACAGTACATACATTCTCAAAGAAGATCCACTCCAAAAAAGGACTTTGACTAAATTTGGCTGGGCTTCAAGCACTCGGCGGTGGTGACAATCGGCACACAAAAGTAACAGTGATGTCTGTTTTGTTTCTGCAGGCCAAGAACTGAAAAAAAAGAAAAACACCCCCATAGAATTCAATCTACTGAATGATACAGAGCTCAAACATGCTGTGCTTCACACCAAACTCAAGAATGGTATTTCTGCCATCTTCTGGAGAGGAAGAGAACTGCATTGTGTGTTTTATTCATTCATGTCTGGCTTCTGTTTTTTTTTTTTTTTTTCTAGATGTTCCAAAGTTTCCAAAAGAGACACTTGATCCTGTTGTGGTGGAGGAGGGCCAGCCTTTTACTTTAAAGTGTAACCCTCCCAGTGGAATCCCTCCCCTGCAGATCTACTGGATGACTATCAGTAAGTGATACTTCTAATTTATCACCAGTGAATAGTCGTGTGTTTTAATTTAGTTAAAAATGAATAAAAACAAAAAATGATGCATTCTCGCCCATTTTATATTGTATTTAGGTATGTTTATTTTAGGCTAGATATTCAGAGTTTTTAAAAAAATCTTCCTCCTGAACTGACTGATCTTAAGGTGGGTCAGTTATTTTAAAAACCTAAGACACTGTTCAAGCTAATGATCAACCGGTAAGAGTTTTTCAATGGCTGATGGGAATATTTAGACAGCAGGGACCTCATTACAGAAAAAAATCCTAACTGTTTGTCCTACCTTAAATGTAGCGACGCCTAGTTCAGGCAGTCAACTCAAGCTGCACCGCAATCACACGTGACGCGCCTCACACTCTGTAGTACATATCAAATGCACCCTTCCAATCTGGCGGCCTATTTAAACCGCTGAAACCCCCCATCTCTCTCTCTGCCTCGTCAGTGCTATTACTGCCTTGCTACAGCGTCACTGCCTGTACATTCATCCCCACCACCGCTACAGCATCCACCTCCAGGCTCCGACAGAGGGTCCAAGATATGTCTTCATCACTCCCCAATATCTCTATGTAAACTTGATTTGTGAGGAGTGATGTGGTCGGAGCCTAGACGCCAAACTCTATGTTCAACTGCTGCAATGAACATTCTTAAACTTGAGTTGTCTGACTGAACTGAAGTTTCAAAGATAGGAAGAATCCTGTCTGCCTATGACAGAAGCGAATCCCAAACTTGTGGCTGTGTCTTGTCCTATCTCAGGCCTCAAATCTGAAGGTAATGGTTTTAACTTTTTATGGCATGCCCCTCTTTCAGAAGCTGTGAAAAGTTTGCGCCCCCCTACCCCACAATTTTTATCAATCATGAAAAATCATTGGGGATGGAACTGATAAAAACGGATTCAAAAGTTGAATTTTAGTGAATAAAAGGTTAGCGGGATAGAATCAACAAACTTGTTGTTTATATCCCCTACAGGATCATAGTCCGTCAACTTTGTTTCACTCTATATTCCTTCCTTGGTGTTCCACGCCACCACAGTGGCTCCGCGTCCCCTCAGAGAGGCCCGCCCCCCCCATCTGGGAACCAATGTCCTAGGAAATCATAATGTGAACTACAAACTTGACTCTTCAATCAGCATTCATCCTGTCATGCTTGTATCTGTGTACAGAATGTACATGTGACTGCCTGTATGCTTGATTTATTAATTTATTAATCGTGTCGGGGGAGGAGAGGAAACCCCACCTTTTTGGGTAGTTTACTTCCCAAACACCAGCCCAAGATAAAGATTTGAAGCAGCAAGATTTAGTTGTCTATCCCCTCATTTTTGGCCTCTATATTGTCATGTATTACATCATTTTAATGAGGCCTTTGCGGACAAAAAGGATGCAGTGTACCCATCAGTATATGCTCCAGGAAATTTAAAGCTTCTCCCTAAATGCATTTACGAAAGATGTTTCTGTGATACTAAAAATGCCTAAATGTCATCCTAAACTGAGAAAGGACAGGATCTCTGTTTCGGTAATGAGGCCCCAGCACAGCAGCTGATGGCCAGTATATAATGCTGAAATCAAAGCAAAGAAAAGCCATGTATAATTACTTTATTCCATGCTCTTTATAATCTAATATACATGATAACATGGTTATCTCAGCCAGTTACATGTTGGAAATAGAAAAATACATAGGGTTATGTAGATTTTAGACCATCATTCAACATAATATTCACACTAGCTAGTAACAGATGTAGATGAGTTTTCTATGATTTAGGATGACAAGCGAAACCTGTTCAATTCAATTGGAGATCAAAGTTCCCACATGTACTAAATATGTCAGGCAACATTCTGTGGAAATATGTATAAAATGATAAAAAAAAAAAAAAAGGAACACGAAGTCTTGGCTTTGAATATTTCACTCTTAAACATCACAGAGTTTCAAGAGCTGGAACAAGCTGATACAGAACATGCTGTATTTGTGATACTGTCAAACAGTGTGGAATAGAATCATTCTTCAAAAGTGAAAGGCACTGGTGGGAAAGAAAAGTATTCAGCTCTTGTAGCAGGTTGAGATGGAGCTGCTTTTAACCACCTCATATACACACAGTAGTTTAGCTGAAAGTTTTCCAACCTTATGAACCCTTTCAGATGCTCTCAAGATAAATCAAAGGGAGATGGAGATCATTCATAGGGTATGAAAGAAAAAAATCTGCTACACAAATTAATACTTTTTATTGAAACATTAGTTCTGCCTGAGTTATAAATAAAAACATGTTAGAGGCGGAATCATTCTTTGATATAACTGCTAACAACCGTCAATTGGATGTGGGAAGTGTGTTAAAAGGTGCAAAGTAGACACTTAGACACATCTACATCTACAGCTTCTTTTGTATTATGATCTTGCACATTTTAGATATCCTTATACTGCAAACTGTTAACTTGAGCACATTTCCCAGCCAGTACTTTGCACGTTTGCACAAAATCACACAGGTCTTTTATTTAAACAATTTATTGTGCATATTTTTCCATAATTTATTGCCAGTTTTTCATTTTCGATTTATTCCTCTGGATTTATAATATTTCCTTTTTATCTTTCTTTATATTTTTCTGCTTACTTCTACTTATTGTAATGCACAAAAACACCAGTGTGAATCTGTGTGTAAACCTGTTTTGCAATAACCTGATTCTGATCATAAGCAGTCACAAACCATAAAGTTTGAGAACCCTCAAACCCTTTGGATTTTATAAGTAAAGGGAAAAAGAGGATGTTGAGGTGTTATTATAGAGGCCGTTTTGAAGATAAATGACAAAAATATGGATTAAGAGCTGTCCATCTGTTTCTGTGCTCAGATCTTCAGCACATAGAGCAGGATGAAAGAGTGTCCATGGGCTTGAACGGAGACCTTTACTTCTCTCACGCGGAGGAGAAGGACAGCAGGAGGGACTACTGCTGCTTCGCCGCCTTCCCAAGAATACGAACCATCGTTCAGAAGACCGCCATGTCTGTCATCGTCAAGACAAGTAGGTGTCACTCCAGCTCCGTGTGCTCTTTTCCTCTGGAGCGGCATGATGCTAACTTTTGTTTTCTCTGATGTCCACATTCATAGTTGCGCTTCAAAGGCCATCCAAGTGTCACGCTATTGTGTTTATGTGCATCTCCTTGGTTTTGTGTTGTGATTTTGATCCTGGTGATGTTTCTCATGATGTTTCCATGCTCTCCTCATGTTCAATGTTTTGTTATTTTTTTTTTGTCTCATCCACCTCCATTTCAGAAAAAAGTGACATGAGTCCTGAATCTGGTGAGTTTGAAGTTTTTAGAGTAGAACACCCCTCAGCTGTGCTTCATCTATCAACATATGTGTTCATATGTGTGTGCATGTGTGTGAATATAAATGCACCAGTGTAAACTCTGATTTCTATTATACAGCCTAATTTTCTGCTTTTCTTTCATAGCTAATGCAATTTTGGAGAGAAAACCCTTACTTATGACGCCCTCTGGTGTCAATTCAGAGACACTGCTGGTCAAAGGAGAGGATTTGAAATTGGAGTGCATTGCAGAGGGATAGTAAGTAATACTGCCTTTTAAATATCCTACACATTTTGGGAATTTTTGTCCCAAAAAAGAAGCCTAAATATATTTCTAAACATAGTACATTCATATAAAAAACATTGTCACGTGTTTGTATGTCTTTTTCTGTCATGCACTGGCAATATGTAACTGTGTGTCCCCTTTCTGTTAGTCCAACTCCACAGGTTGAGTGGGTGAAGATCGGTCATCAACTTCCCATGAAAGCAAAACTGGAGAATCATGGGAAGTTGCTGATTGTGCCGAGAGTTGATCAGGAGGACGGTGGGAAGTACATGTGCAAGGCAAAGAACGGACACGGAAACGCTGTGCATTACTTCACAGTGATAGTAGAAGGTAACTACAGCGTGCAAATGAGTTACGGTGGTGTTGTTCTGTCTGACTTATTTGAAATGAAATGTAATCTCGTGAATTATATAACCCTAATTCAAAAAAAGTTGCGATGTTCTGTAAAATGTAAATAAAAACAGAATGCAATACTTCACAAGAACTTTTTGACCTATATTCAATTAAGTACAGTACAAAGACAAGATATTTAATGTTCAAACAGATAAACTTTACTGTTTTTCATAAGTATGTGCTTATTCTGAATATGATGTTAACGACATGTTCCAAAAAAGTTAGGACATCAACAACAGAAGAAAGACTGAGAACGTTATGGAATGGTTTGCTCAAAAAACACTTATTTGGAACATGTGACTAGCAAACAGGCTAATTGCTAACATGTGATAGTATGATTGGGTACAAAAGGTTCATTCCTTTAAAGCATGTAAGGGGTAAGATTCACAGCTCTGTGAAACACTGTGTGGACAAGAAGTCGAACAGTTTAAGAACAGCGTTTCTCAACAGAAAACTGCAGGAATTTAGGGATTTCACCATCTACAATCTATTATATTGTTAAACGTTTAAGAGAATCTAGAGCAAATGTAAGACTGAAAATGAATGTTCCACCAACATCCCACTCCACTAACACTCCATTAAAACCCACATAATTGTATAAAGGATATTACATGGGCTCGGGAACACTTTGGAAAACTGTTGTCAGTAAACACAGTTTGTCGGTGCATCTACAAAAGCAAGTTAAGCCTCTACCACGCAAAGAGAAAGACATATATCAACAACATCCAGAAACACTGCAGACTTCTTTGGGCCCGAACTCATCTGAGATGGACACAAAATGGAAAAGCTTCAAAAGCCAGCATCTGTGATGCTGCATGTGTTACAACAGCATAGATTTGTAGAAGTTTCTTGCAGACCAGACCTGACTCTTATTGGAAATGTGTGGTGCATTATGAAGGCCAAAATACAACACCAGACTTTTGAGCACCTGAAGTCATATATCAAGCAAGAATGTGAAATAATTTGACTTTCAGAATTTGAACAATAAGTGTCCTCAGTGATGAAATACTTGCTGAGTATCATTAAAAGTCATGTATCACAGTGGTAAACATGCTCCTGTCACAACTTGGAACTTGGAACATATTGTAGCCATCAAATTCAGAATGTGTATATCAGTATAATCAGTCACTAAATGTGTTCTAGTACATGAAGGCGATGTACAGTTACATATGATATTATGAGAATGTTAATACTGATGCTTGCTGATGTTTAAGCCACATTTAACTGCTGCAGCTGATTGAAATAGAGCAAATTTCAAGTGTTTTACAGTTTATACTATTGAGTACTTAATTTCAGTTGGATCCAGTCCCTCCAAAGGGAGTTTTATGATGATTAATAGATCAAGAAAGAGGAAAAAACAAAGTTCTGATGCACAAAGTCATATTTATATTTTGGACTTTCCTCTAGGCTTTGCTTTTTTTTGTTAAATATTGATTAATTTAATCTCTTCTTGGGACAAATATCTGTCTTTAACAACTCATAGACACCTGAAATCCACTACTAAGTTTTATGTAACACAGACAAACATAATATGTTCCAGCAGTGACTGCAGTGAGACAGTAAACAGCTGGAGTGTCTCCTGTCTGTCTGTCAAGGGCAGACCTGTGAATGTAACATTTCTGGCAGCAGGACGCTTGTATTGAATAACATGTATTGCATAACGGTTCCTGTGACTGTGTGTGTCTGCTCTGCGTAAATGCTCAGTGTCTTTTTCATAATGACACTGATCAGCTGGATAACATCGTGCTGTCTGTGTCTTCCCAGAGGCTCCAGAGTGGGTGTCTGAGCCCGAGAGTCAGCTCAGTATGATCGGCTCAAACGTGCTCATCAAGTGCTCCGCCAGCGGGACTCCTAAGCCGATCATAAGGTGGAGGGTGAACGGCGTTCCTCTGCGGGGTCAGTCGCACGCTCACGTCACTATTGGAAACACTGTGGACTGATGACTGAGCTGTTTTAAATGAACAAACAGCCTGATGTTGATATTGTCTTGCTCTCATTGTTGAATGCAACATATTTCATAATATATAAAAGGGGGGTAGAGGGTTAAAACCTGGCTTGTTGGACAGGGGGTATGATTCTTCAGATTTGAGAGGTTCTGGATTCACATTATGGAGGAGGCTTATTATTCTGAATTCTCCTATTAGTGATCATTAAAGTCTTATCTTTAAAGTAGATTTTGATGCAACATTATGAAGGGAAAAGTCCTGTTAGCATGTTTTATTAAAAGGGAAACTTAGGGAGTACTACAGCAGGGTTTAACCATGGCTCTATAGCTCACTGTCACAAAAAGTTACTCTGTGGCCACCAAATATTCCACGTAGGTTGCCCCCCTGCTAGCCTTTGCCAACCCAATGTTACAGTTACACAAACATCTTGATTTCTTTGCGCCTTCTAGTTCAACATTCTCTGAAATCAACAAACAGTACCTGTTGCTGGCTACTGATATGTCGTAATGACTGAGGTCTGGGTTTACTAAGCTTACTCACACTGCTAACATAATCCTTTTAGAAAAAAAACAGAAATACAAATATGAAAAAAAAACAATGGCAACAAAAATTTAGGAGTGAATGGAAGCAGGATTTTAAGTGTCTAGAATATGACACGTTTTCAGAGTTTCCTCAGCTAACCAAGAAGTCTAGCATGTGTTTTTTTTTGTTTTTTTATGTGAAACAATTTTGTGTGGCTCCATAAAAATTGCCTCAGGTGATGTCACTTAAGTTAGCATCAGTTGTGACTGAAGAGTACAAGTCATATAATAAAAATCTGAGTCACTGACCAAAATATATGTACTTGAGCTGCATTGTGGGTAATGCGGGGGCCAGATTTTGACAAGGAAGAAGAATGCCTGCAATGAAAACAGAATCTCTTCTTCTGTTGCAGTTTTGATCATTTTTTTTAAATGTCCATTGTGAGGCCCACAGTATTCTAGTCCTGTAGTGACAAAATTGTGGAGTATTAGCTTTAACCGTTTCAGTTCACTGTAATTAAGACAGGAGAGGGGTTCAAATACAGCTTACGGTTTAGATATTTAGCACAGATATTGATCTCTGGTGCGACATTCCCACACAAGTGCAAACACTGTATACGGACATATTCAGCTATTGGCAGGATCAATAATCAGACCATTTCAATTTTTGTGAAATCAGAATTCAATAAAGCATTAAATTAACTATAATATAGTTGCAACCTCCACAGTTGCTCTTATAAATGTATAATCAGCTCTATGCCAAAACATTAACCTTCTGAATAGCAACAACTTCCGCTGGGACCTGCAGGCTCCAATCTATGAATAGGCAATGTCAAGTATAAATGATGCATTTCATCTTTTTATTAGTTTCGACAAAAATGTAGATTTCTATACTGTATCTATTATTGTCTTGTAAAACTGCCTGGTTGCATGTTCTAAACTAGAAGAGGTAACTCAGTGGAGCACAGATCTCCGTCAGGCATCCTGAAAAGAATATTTGGATATAATCCCCTTGTAATCGCCAACATTTTGATTAGTAACCTTAATTACATATGTTTGTCAGGAACTGTAACAGATTACATTTATTTTGTAATAATTTTACTTACTTTACTTTATGTAAGCACTTTATCTCCACTACTGCTAGTATCTGACTAGACATTGGTATGAAATTGTGTCATAATTAAAATCTAAGCTTTAAATTCACAGAGGTCCTTCAGCATACAGTCATGAATGTAGTAGTAGTATTTGAGATTAGCTGCAGACACCATGCACACACACACACACACACACACACACACACACACACACACACACACACACACACACACACACACACACACACACACACTCACGCATGCACAAAAGCGATCACATGATCCCCTCCATGCTCATGCCTGGCTGAGATAATAAAAAACAACGCTTGAATTGCGATGTTTGGACTCATTTTCCCATTTATCTTTTCCTTTTGAAGCATGTACAGTTGAACCCAGGATGCTATTCTATGCATCTAAAAGTTTGCAAATCTCCACTGGCTGTATCTGGAAGTTGTGGTGGCATTGCAGTAGGTGCTTTCTCATCTGTTGGCTGATGGAGATCTGCACTCTTATGAGTGCAGTCTTCTAGTTGTGTGTGTTTTAGGGGAGGTATGAAAGAATAGACTTTCAAGGGCTGTTCACACTGCACTTAGCCCCAGGCTAAAACATTCCAAAGTGGGCTAACCACAACTTTAGCCTAGGGTTTGCTGGCACTGCTCCAGAGCAGGGTTAGCCCTGAGTTTGTGGTGTTATCTAGGACTAGGAATTTGCAGTGTGAAAAGCCATTCAGGTGAGAGCTCAAGAGTCTGTTGTGTTGGAAAGTTTCAAAAGACCAGAGGGTTTTAGCCTAAAACTTCTGAGCCAGGGAAATCATTCCACCATGTGCGTGTCAGGGAGAAGAGTCAGTACAGGGCAGAGAGGTGACCAGGCTGATGCAGGGACGGAAGCAGCAGTAGGATGCCAGTGAAGTATAGACAGGAAGGGGGTGAATCTACACACTGTGTTGCAGCATGAATGTTGATGATCTCACACTTTTGTGTTAACCGAGTGTGTCTTTGTTCCATTGCAGAGGCCCCTGCAGCCAACAGGAAGGTGTTAGATGACACCATCGTTCTACACAACGCCAAAGCCTCTGACAGCGCCGTCTATCAGTGCTTGGCCTCCAACAAACACGGAACCATCCTGTCCAACGCCAACATCATGATCATGAGTAAGTACGACATCTTTTAGTTCCCACTTTTCATCAGCTCACTTTCACCATCATGCTTTTCATCAAGTGCGAGTTGGTGAGTCAGTGTCAGACTTTACGATGAGTCATTCGGAGGCTGCTGACTGATGTGTCAAGCCAGGGAGCTGCTGCTGATGTTGGCATATGCCCATAAAGCAGCGAGGAGCCCTGGGATGGAGGGCTGTCCACAAGCTGCACTCCTTCATTCAGGCTAGCGGCGTCTCCCCGCGGAGCAACAAGCCTGGTTCCCCGCCATTTATATGCTAACAAGTTCCCCCACAATTCCATACTGATAGCAGGGCCATAAGACAAACATGTGCTGCTTTACAAGTCCAGATAAAAAAAAAAAAAGCCTAAAAAGACAGAATGTTGCTTTCCGTCACTATGCACCAGCGTTGGGGAGTTTGTTCTTGGTGACACAGGAGTTAATAAAGCTGGACAGTCTCTGAATGCTAAGTCCCAGCTGCTGCGTTTGTAAACAATTAGAGAGAGACAAACCATTTTAATGGGAGGCTTTGGCTACAACTGATAAGGTGCTCGCGCTCAGCTAACTCATTATTCCATTGTTTTCTGCTTTGATTTCATTTTCACATTGACACGTTTCTGACAACCTGACAGCTGAATCATTTCTTGACACAAAGGAGCTGACAATTAACGCACAGTGAAGGCAACAGTGTTGTCGCCTCGTACAACCCACCATTATCAGCCTCATTCCTTCCTGTTTTATCACTGTTAAACTGCAGACCTGATAACGCTCAGTGTTGTTTTCTTTGCCTAAAAATCCTGAAGTTAAGCCGTCAAGCAGCACACCTAAATGTAGAGTGTGCTCTGTTTTTCTCACAAGCTTAGATTGATGATTTGAATCAGCTGCATGAAAGAACTTGGGACTGCCTTTTCAGCTGAGTAGTGGCAGAAGGCCATCGACAGGGTCAGTTCTCCTGTATCTGATTTAGTTTAGAGGGATGGCTCACCCAAAAATGAAAGTCCAGTCATTATCTACTCACCTTCATGTTGATTGAAGATCAGGCTTAGTTTTTTTAGTCTGCAAAACACTGCTGGAGTTTCACAGGAAAACAGCCTTCCAGAATCTCCCAGACAAAGGGTTCCCGTGTACACCTTCTGAACTTGGTGTGTGCGGCGTGATGGCATGCACGCTCAAGTGAATCGCATGCTGGGGCCTTAGGAGACTTGGATTACATCAGACAAGCAACATGAAGGCATTTCATGATTTTTTTTAGGTTTTTTTCCCCTTTGAAAACTGGCCACTATTCACTTTAATTGTTTGGGAGATTTTGCAGCGCTGATTTTCTGCAGCATTTGATAATGACTGAATTTTCATTTTTGGTTCCCTATAAGGTCCGACACAGCACACAGCTATTCAAAGTTAATCTTAACAGACTGCATGTGACAGATGCTTTCTATCTCCTGCCAATCACACACATATGTTTTTATCTCATCCAAGGCTTGGCTCTTTCTATGACACACTTTAATAAGTCCTTAATAGACCTGTGGTCCCTTGATCCTCGACCTCTATTTTCTGTCTTCCTGAAGAATTTACCTGTTTCACTCCAAAGAAGAGCAATATTATTGCTTTTTCCTCTCTTGTAGCCCGCAGGCGTATACTACTTCAGTGGAAGGATAAAAAGCCTCATCTCTTAATTCTTGGCTGTAAGACTTAACGTCCTTCCTGTACTTAGAGAAAATTAAGTACAGTATTAGGGGTTGCTCTGAAAATTTTAACAAAACTTGGGATCCTATTCTGTCTTATGTTAATTCTATTGCTTCTTTGGAAGATTAACACAATATATTAAGTTATTTACAGAACAAATGGAGCTATTTTTATAGGATTGGGTATGAGACTGGTCATGCAACTTAAATTTCCAGAACTTCCTCCCATATGTCTGATTTTTGGTTTGTTTGTCTGTTGTTTTGTTTTGTTTATTTGAGCATGGCTGTCATGATGGAGAGGCCAGAGGGTCGGCTTGTATACTGTGTTTCTGTGTGTTTATAGCAGCATAAAACTGGTTGACACGTTGTACTTTAAATGTGTGTCATGTATTGACAACCCAATAAAGACACACATGAGAAAAAAAAAAGAATCTTCCGCATGTTCTTTACAGATCTGGCCCCCATGATTTTGACCCGGGAGGGGGAGGATTACTCCGCTGTGGAGGGGAAGGGAGTCATGATGCACTGCAGGGTCTTCAGCTCTCCTCCCTCTACCATCACTTGGTAAGTGTGCAGTTTGTTCCTGCCTCCCGTACACCAGCAGAGAGCAGTAGATCTCAGCTGCTCGACTGCATACAGTCCCTCTGTGTACAGTGTGTCTTCACCGGTGACCTGCTGTATTTCTTTAAAGCCCACTAAAGTAACCCTGTCTCTCAACACTGAATGTTCTATTCAGCAACTTTTATTTCTTCTTTGCTGCCACACTGCAGTGTTTTTCCCTTTAAACTGCTGCTGTGTTCATATTTAATTTGGCCAGGCAGAACTTTGAGACACTTGCAGGAATGTTGAACTTGTTTTCGTTCATGGGCCACACACAGCCAAGTGGACTGCACCAGTAAAACCATGCATTATAACCTATAAATAATATCACCTCCAATTTGTTCCCTTCTATAGTGCAAAGCAGTACAAGTATATTCTGAAAATGTTCGCAGTTAATGATCCGTCCATTTATAAAACAGATGACGAACAGGCTGAAATGAGAAAAATAACAGTAATTTCAACAATGTGGCTCACTTTTTCCACATTCAGTCAGTCTGCTGTCATTACTCATGAAGAAATACAAACTCAATTCTTCCTGGAACACAGCACTCTGTGTCCACTTTTCTCCTTTTTGACAAAGATATTTTCCACCGGTGGTTCTTGTATGAACAGTAGTCATAATGACCCATATGTACCCAGCAGAGGGCCTGCTACTCTAGCAGGTATTATCAGCATGATTCCTGGTGGAAAAATCATGAACAACAGTGCATTTTATTGAAATGGTAGAATTAATAACTTCTCCGCAATTTTCACACTTTGCAAAGTCACCCAGTGGGCTGCATTAGGCCCCAGATGTATGTTTGACACCCCTGCATTAAAGCCACTGGAAACCTAAATCCACAATAGCCATCTAACTATGTACTTTGAGGTCATAACAGAACACATCTAAAAAAGTATTAGAATTTAGTTTTAAGCCAAACTTGAATATTACCTTAAAGTTTTTCTATACTTTCCTGATACTGGATTTGACTTGGGCGTCAATATGCAAGGAGATCTATTATGAAAATCAGGCACAATTATCTATCTGTTGTTGAGTCCAGCTCAACAATGAGCAATCACACCGTACTCCTTTGACAAAAACAGATATTTTACCTCATAGAGCAGGGGAGTTGTCAGACTACTGCTGCCACACCAGCAACTCCCATGTCCTGTGAGGTAAAAATACTGTTTTTGTCACAGAAGTCTGGTGGCTTTGAAGAGATGGTAGATTAGGGCTTCAGTTCTCATTCAGAAAAGGCTGTCTGATGGCAAAGTGCTGAAAATATTCTAAATATAGTGTGCAATTAAACTGATATTGATATTAGGTATTTGATAGTTTTAGGTGGATAAAATACATTTCAGTGCTGCTGTCTACAGCAGTATTGTTTAGCTTTTGTGCAAACGTGACCAACCCTGTCTACACAGTCTTGGGAAATGAGCTAAACAGCAAAATGAGCTGTTTAAACTTTATTTTTCATAGTTATGAACATTTATTTTCACTCAGATATTTGTGGATGCTCACTGAGACTCTCTATACAACAGCTAAGGTAGCTCAGCATAGTGATATGGGGCACTGAATTTGATTAATTTACTCTTTATCTGCCCACAAATGAGATAAGAAATAGGTCTGAAAAACAATAGAAGTCAGAGTGTTTCTGGAGAACTGTGTACACAAGCACAGAACTAAAAAATAAGCAGTAAAAAGTTATTGTCCTGCATGAAATTTGGCAGATTTGATTTGTTTTCAGTGACTTTTTCTGTACCAGCATTTTGTGCAGGTAGTAAAAAGGAAGAAAACAAAACTTTTTGTGTGCCCAAGACTTTTTTTTCTTTTCGCAGTAGTATTGAAAGAGGTATTGAGTATTGGTTTTTGTACTAACATTGTACTGAAGTTTAAAATTTTGGTATCATGACAACTCTACACTCAACTTTGATATTATATGTGCATTTTCACTATTTCAAACCAACTTTCCAGTGGCTTTGATGGGTGTTTGCTCTGAATGTTTTTCCAGGAGCAGAGGCGATTCCTCGGAATCTGTGGCGGGACCAAGGTTTACCGTCCACGACAACGGCTCACTGGAGGTCTACAGCGTGGAGAAAAACGACACGGGGCAATACACATGTTTAGCCAAAAACATGGAGGGGACTTCTGCCATCAACGCCATGCTGTATGTGAAAGGTAAACAGTTTTACCTGTATAAGCGTTTGTGGCGGCTCCCAGTCCTTGAAATGTAACTAATACGGTTGTGCCTATGGAAGATCCCACCAGAATTGTCTCGCCCCCGGAGGACCAGCAGATCTTAATAGGTACCACAGCCCAGCTCTCGTGCCTCGCAGAGTACGACAAGTCCTTCAGCAACGACTTTGAGCTCCTGTGGGAAAAAGATGATATGGAGATAGCCCTCAACTTCACTGAGAATTCAAGGTAGGATACTGACTTTTATTCTTTTTTTTTACAACATTGTAGACTGAAAGGAGCAATATCTAACAACTGAACATCTAAAAATGAGCAGTGCAGTCCAAACAGTGAGCTGAAGCCACTGGTGGTATATTAACACTAGAACTATCGAGGCAGTCAATTTGACTGTTTTTAATTTTGCAATGTAATAGTTTTGTTGAAATAAAGCCCCTGTAACTAACCTGTAACTAATCCTGACTTTTTCTAAATGTGTGTATATTGATATTGATATTTTATTAAAATTACAAACACAAAAGAGTTCTGAATATTTCAACCTAGAATGGCCATAGTGGTCATACTGACTGCATTGTAAACACATTTGGTTCCTAATACATTTGAATTTTGCACAGCTTTTTTTTGCCTGTCTCTTCACCTGGTACTTCTACACAGTTTCAGATAAAAATGAGGTTACGTGATGTTATCACCGGCCTATTATACTATTTGTAGAATTAGATGAAGTGATGCTTGTCTAAGATTGTTTCAGATGATGCAAACATTTCCAATAACTTTTTTGTAGAGCGTTGAACGTTTAAAGACGTTTAAAGCTGCATTTGAAAAACCTTAATGACAAAAATTACATTCAGTACAGCCTACTATGACCAGTCAGAATGACATTCTCATAGTTGTAGAATTCCGCTAGTTCTCGTATTCAATTGGGATTCAATCTATTTAACACAGTCTGTGGTTGAAGCGAGTTGTTTCCTTTCATCTCCTCCTCACCAGGCTTGAGGAAGCTCAGGCAGGCTGCAGGGACACTGCAGGAGCGCAAGACGAGCACAACATTGTAATTTGACAACAGTGAGCGACAATGAGTCCTACGCTCTGAGCTGATCAGATGTTTATAACTGCCAGTTGTCTGTCCATGTAAAGTTGAGCCTGTTATCCTCAAATCAAAAGCCCACTCCTCTGAAACTCACTCTGGAGTTGATGTTTAGTGTCTGCCTGCCTTCTGCCTGCCTGACTCCATTAACATATCGCTCAATTTAACCGTAATAAACATCTACTTCTATTAAATCATCTAAAAGATGATTTTTTGCAACTCATTTGGCCAACATTCAGCATTAATTCTAACTCTAATTAATGTGAAACAGGCAAACAATAACACACTTATCTATAGTGTTGTTGTCAGAGAAGTGAGTAACATGTTTCCTTAATCTTGCGTGACATATCGTTGTCATTTTATGATTTTTTACAGTAAATATGTTACAGATATCTCTCTCAGGAAAGTCATTTTACTTTTTGATTTCATCAATCAATACTGTGTCTCAATCTTTCTGTTCACAGATACTTTTTGGAAGATGGCATTCTTCAGATTATGAATGTGAGCCACGGGGACCAGGGTGTCTACACGTGTGTGGCAAGAACGCCGGTGGACCGAGACATGGCCTCAGCGCTGCTCATGGTGTTAGGTGAGCAATATTTCCGCTCCGAGCCAAAGGATCACAGACCCCTGGTGCTACATTAATGTATGACACGTTCATAAATGGATCAATATGTCAGCAAACCAAGGCAGAGCACAAACACGCCGACCATGGCTTTATTAGCGCGCAACTGTGTCTCACAATCACCCTTTTGAGATATTTTTGACATTTTAAAGTCTAAAAAGAAGCAGCGGCAGCCTCGTGCAGCGGTGCAGCTCGTTCCACATCCTCTGGCACTCGGGATGATTTGATTGAACATTTGTTCCCTTGGCCTTTTTTTTGCTGCAGAGATTGATGCGTCTGTGATTTTTCCAAAGCCGTGTTGTTTGTGATGGTTTTCAGATGTCCCCGATGCACCTGAGTACTTGGTACTGTCTGAACACAAGAGCAAAAGTGTGAAACTGAAATGGATCCCAGGGGACGATCACAACAGCTCAACCACAGGTAAGAGGAGCATCCCGTGTGTGTGTGTGTGTGTGTGTGTGTGCGGGTGTCAGCATAAACAGTACAGTACACACCAAATCGCTACTTGCTATTAATATGACATTTTTTTTCCGAATCATTCTGCATGTAAATAGATTTGTTTGATAGCATCTTGTACAATATGAATCTATTATTGATTCATCCAAGCATGAACTGCGATTAGTCTCCCTGAGGAATATACAAGCCCAGAGCAGGGTTTGAGGAGTTTTCTGCACAGCTGGTGGTTAGATAAGCAATCCTTTGGCGAGAACCACAGCAGCGAGGGATCGCTCTGATTGTCTTTCTGCCTGTCAACAGAGTTTATTATCGAGTACGAGGAGAGCCAGTGGGAGCCAGGAAACTGGAAGGAGCTGCAGAGAGTACCTGGGAACCACAACTCGGCCGTGCTCAAGCTCCACGGCCACGTCGACTACCGCTTCCGCGTCTCTGGCGTGAATTCTGTCGGGAGGGGTTCTCCAAGCGAGTCCACGGAGAGATATAAAACCCCGGCAGCAGGTCTGAAGCATCATCATTTTCTTTTGTTGTTGTTTTTTTTGTTTTTCTTAATTTAATATCAAAAATCACCAGTGGAGAAAGACAACAATACACAAAAACAAACACAATACCAGAAGCATACTAAAAACAAAACAAAATACACAATACATCCAAATAAACATTAACATCACAACTAATATGTAAAAACAGTCCTAACAATCAAGGTAACAATGTAACAAAATCAAATTAAACATAATTTCTTTATTATATATGTATAATATATATATATATATATATATATATATATATATATATATATATATATATGTATATATATATATATATATATACGTATTATAATTTACCGTCAAAGTTCTTTTATTTCTTTCCTGCCTTCAACTTTAATAAACCGTCCTCATCTTTTCCTCTTTAAGGTCATCATTTCTTTTTGCAATATATCCATCCAGAATAAAGTGACATTTAATAAACATGCTGAAATGATTGATGTTCAAAGAATCCTCACCAGCAGCTTTAAAAAATAAATCTTTTCCCTAACAGAATAATCAAGTTAATAATGAAACTCAGCGTAAGTTCAATCAGGAAGACCGCCTCTACGTTTCATTCATTCACAATCTTTCTCTCACTCCTACTCCCACTTAATCAGCTGATTATGTGCCTTCACTTTCCTCTCTGATAAACCAATCAAGTTGTGACCTGATCTCCATCATCATCATTTTGCTGCTGTCAAACACCTTCATTTCATCAGATCCAGGCAAACTAGAAGGCCACCACCACCAGTGTCTAGACCCTGGGGGTTCCCTTTTCTGCCATAGTTTCATCTCTCCCTCAATATTTATTATATGTGCACATGTGTACATACACCACAATGGGGTCTAACCTCCAAAGACCATTTACACTCTTTATTCTGTTGTGCATGTGTCAGTTAGAAAAAATTGTTCATTCAGAGAAAGTCTCTCCTGATTGAAATATAACACTGGATGTGCGTGATTTGTCGACTGTATGATGTCATTCACCCTTGTTTGGTCAGAAAAGTTGAAGCTTTTAGTGAGATGTTGTCATGTTTTGAAGGATAATGTGCAATTTGCAGGGTGCAATGTGCCACACATTAGAGTGGCATTTAAAATACGATTTGACTATAGTAAAATAGAATTAATGGCTTAAAATTCCTCTTAATTCATGGAGTATTTTGTCAGACAGTGTTTAACATTGCATAAGGGATAATGTACAGTGAGAGGGTCATTATTGTGAAATAAGTCCTTGAATCATCCTGAGGGGGTTTATTTCACAATAATGACCTGCTCACTGTACATTATCCTGATTATAACATGGTTATGTACAAAGAATATCAATAATTAATGAATAATTTGGCATTAAATATTAAATTTAAAATTATTTTATTGTTCCTCCAGAGTCTATGATCAGGACTGTGTCCACAGTCTGTTCTTCAAAACAATTGTCTTTAATACATGACAACAGTTTGCTATACAGACATAACAAACCTTGGAATGCTGTAACTGACCAATCAGAATCAAGTATTTAACAAAGCCAAGTAATAACACTTAATAAAATGTGTTCAATTTCAACTGCTCAGAAAAAAATTCCACAGAAAAAAATTCCAGTTGGGAGCACAGTTTCACTGCATTACACATTTTCTAACCTTCCCCCCAAAAGGCAGAAACGACATGACAGTACAAAAAAATAGATGTACAGTAGAGTCAGATTCCATAAAACAAAAACGACACTCATCTGACTCAGCGATACGGAGTCAGGTGAGTGTCATTGCTGAGGCGTCGTTGTTTATTATACTTTCTGATCAGGTCCTCCAGGCCACTCGAGCTGCCAGCACCGCCGCTCTGTGAACTATAAAACACTCAGACCTGCCACATAATTGATTCCATTTTTGTTGAAAATCTGCTCTCTTGTGCACCCATTCACCAGAGATTTCTTCCACTAACAATGCCGACAAAATCTATACTCCTTCTTTTTTCTGCAGCTCCTGACAAGAACCCTGAAATTATCAAAATCGAAGGTCATTTGCCACATGAAATGGATATCAACTGGGAGGTAAGAAACGGAGGCCGGTCCTCTATTATCCTCTTATTGCAAATTCTGTAATGTCACCCACCTTTACATAGTTAATTATTCACATCTGCTATAGTCTTTGGAAGTCAAAGAATCTCCCTGAGAGGGCTAAGATGAGGTTTTATCAATGTTTCATTAACAATAGAAAATACGAAATAGAAGCGCTCCATGTTTGACATTTCATTTGGTGTTTCAGATCTGTAGAAACACCATTTTCTGGGATCGCTCTGAATGAGTTTCTATTGAAAGCTGCTCCTTTTCTTTGATTAGAAAAGAGAAAGGAGAGCTATGAAAAGAACATTTTTCTCTTAACGCGTACAGTAATATATTCAGCTTTATTGGAGAAAGATAAATCTCTCCTTCACTTATTATCTGGTTGCCCTGTCATGGCAACGTGGGCCCCTGGAATCTTGGATTCATGAGCTCTCCCACTGTTAATGATTTGCTTTTGTGGATAATGGTATCTCATTGTATTTCTCACGGTCTGACTTGTGTGGAGAGATAAATCTTCTCATCTATGATGTCTTAGCAAGCCCTGTATGAAAGGAGAGCCATGCTGCTGGACCAGGTCAATTGTTCCATTGTTTTATTAGATAGCTGGATGAAACACTGCCAGCGTTCCACGCACAGTTCACTGGGCTAGCTCGTCATTTTAATCCCACAGAGGCAGTGACACTGAGCAGTGAAATACAACGAGCATCTTATGCAACTGTGAAGGTTTCTATGACACTGGTCTCACCAGGGTTCTTGCTGTTAATTTTTGCTTTCTTTTCCCCCCATTTTTCAGCCCTTGTTGCCCATTGAGCACAACGGTCCTGGTCTGGAGTATAAGGTGAGTTACAGGAGACAGGACGTGGAGGAGGACTGGAAGGAGCACATGGTGAAGAGACACTCGTTCGTGGTGAAGAACACGCCCACCTTCGTGCCCTATGAGATCAAGATCCAAGCGAGGAACCATCAGGGCTGGGGCCCCGAGCCCAAGATAGTGACCGGCTACTCAGGAGAGGACTGTGAGTACTGATTTTTGTTGTTCATATTTTTATATTAGCAGTGTGAAAGAGGTCGCTTGTAGTGATGGACCCGCTTGGAAAGGCTCCAGGGGTCTATGGCAATCTGGCAAAAGGTCCAGTTTAATAGGATTCATACTTCAATGGATAATATTTTTATTTAATAGTCTAAAAAGTTCGTAGATAATGTTCTGTTTTAACAATCTATTAATCTTCCTCCCACAAACCGAGCGCACATCACCCACATGTCACCCATTAATGGTGTCCACATGGGGTCTTCTGTGTTGACATGGTGCAAACATTTGTAATACATATCTAATATCTTTCTAATACATTTCTCCTGTGTAAAAAGCAGATGTCAAATTATTCAAGGGAACGTGTACAGCCATCCTCCACTCTGCTCTCATTAACCTTGTTTCCAGCCTCAACAGACAGCAATTATCAGCAAAAAAAAAAAAGCTCTGATAAAACCACTTCATGCCTAGAAGTTAATGGCAGCCAAAGATAGCAAGTAGCTGATGAACATAATAGAGCATTTAGCAGCTAAACAGCCAGATATTTTCCTCAGAAGCTGACAGCAAAACAATGATAAAAGGAGCATAAATATTGCTAAGAAACACAGGTACACCTGAATGAGAAGTTGAGACCACGTAACTTCTTAAAAGTAGAAATTCATTAGCAATAGACACACTCTCACGCAATTCAATACACCAAAGGGTTTGGTCACTACAGCCTTACTTTCTCTGATATGGCCACTAGCTTATGGTGGCTAATGTTAGCTACGGTTAGCAAACATACTTGTGGCAAACTGGCCACTGTTTAGCCAGAGTTATGTAGTTTTGCTGATACTGTTTCTCGTCTGCTAGATGTGTACATTAGCAAATGTTTGTTAACTTTTAGTCATGATCAGTGTTAGCAGCTACTTTTAATGTAAAGTAGCTACAGCCTACTCAAAAAGCTGCTACTTTAGTTTGCTAGTACTATGCAACTATTTCCAGAGAAGATTTTAAAAAATGAAAGAGGTTGCTAACATCTCATCAATATGCATCTAATTTCTAAAAATTTTAATGAAGGCTGTTGTGTAGACTGTTGAACTGTTGTGCCACAACTCTTGTTAACTTTAGTTTACTTTAGTTTGAGAGAAAATAAAACTTAAATATTCTTTATAGACTACTGTCCCAAAAGTCACCTGTCTTCAGTCACTGCTTTTTTTTAAAAATATAGTCCCCAAACATGTCTTTTAAAGTCCCCAAATCTGGCTAGAAAGTCACTGAGTTGGAACCACTGGCCATTACTTTATAATTCCTTAATTTGTGAAAAATGGTGTTGTGGCATTCTTTTATGCTGAAATGAATATAATATCATAATGCAGCTTTAAATTCATGTAATGCTGTTCTTTAGACATGTTAAATTATGTCCGAAACAGAAACATTGTTTAAAAAATTGATTAAACTGTGGTGAGAAAAATTAAATCAGCTTCATTTAAAACACAAAGTGTTTCCTGAAGAGCAGCATTTAGAGAAAGACTGACTTTAGAATATTTGCATCAGTTTTCTCGTTATTTTGGTAAAAAAAAAAAAAAAGAGACAGCAGATAGTCCTTGTGGATAAAGTCGATTATGCATGCGGAGTTCTCTGACTCAAACTCGTGTGGCTTCTTTGTATTGAAGTTCACAAACTTTCACCTCTTGCTGCCATTTGGACCAGACAAAGTGCAAAGCAGCCAGTGCAGCTCTAGGACATACGATTTTATGCAGAGAGATGTGCTTTAATTAAAAAAAAAACTTTCTTTCACACTCCCCGCTTAACTCTGATATTTTCAGCTGCAGTATTCAGGTGGACTTTGTGAAATGTTTTATTTATAAGCTTTGTGATTTTGTTGAAATATTTTAGACTTGGAGTTTGACTTCGACAGTTTCAAGGTTGTGTACTATATAGCAGACACAGCTTCTCGAGAGAGAAGAGCAGTCTGTACAGAAGTTTACTGTATCTCCTGTGTTCAGCTTTCTTCTGGACATGCCCCCAGGAAGTCACCTCAGGTCATGACTCTCCCCTCTGTTGTGTGCTCACTGAAATGTGGTGTTACTAAAAGCAGTATTTACACCCTTTAGCTCGATGCTTTTGTCGTTTACATTAGCTTGTGTGACTGTAGGTAGAGTCCAGTGAGATCGGTCCCTAATAGGTCTTTTAGTATTGTCTTCCACACAGTAAACCCCAATTCACCAGCTTCAACAGCTTGCACACAAAACTTTTAACACACACAATAAAACATTTTGAGCTGGTTTATCTTAAAAATGTCAGTTAACTGAAGTTAGATTTGTTTGTTAATTAAGATCCCAATTAGCTTCTGCATGCGGCAGCTATTCTTCCTGGGGTCAACACAATTACATGATGACAATACAAAAATACACATTCACACTACTCATCATGGTCCTTAAACATAGCACATCAGCACACATCCAGTATAAATAACACAAACAAAAAGAAAGACAACTGAATGTATCATAATCGAGCCAATAAACACTTTCATTTTACATAGAAGTCCTTAGGCTTCTTTGAGTTTCAAGTTAAGTTAACCAAACTTAGGTTGAAATATGAGTTTATTAGTTTGTTAATTTGAGTTTTGAGTTAACTGAACTTGAGACAGCATGTTCAATAAGATATTATAAGATATTAGGTTGAAACAACAGCTGTGCAGTCAGACTGATGAGTGTTACAAACAAATTAGATTTTCTTTTACGTTTCTTTTCCAGTTTGAAGAATCAGCTCTTCATTTCACACCAAGAACTTCCAGCTGCAGCTGCTCCTATCAGAGCTGCTTTGTTCCAGCATTGGCACAAAGACGATATGTGAAACTGCTCCCAGTGAATGTATTAAATTTTAAGTGTAAGGGGGCAGGGACTGAATGCAATATAACCTTCACCATGGTTCACAGTGTTTTCATTATTGTTAAAACAAACAACTATGACTTATCTTAAAATAAGTCAGAGGCACAAAGTATGTTTCTGTCGTGTATGTTTTCTTCAGGAGAGTTTTAACTCTCACACAATGCATGCTGGGAAGTCTGCTAATATGTTGCATCTGCACTCTAAAAATAAATGATGCTTTGACTCATTTTTACTCAATAGTGTGTGCGATAAAATAATTTTACAAGTTGTGTTTTTCTTATGTTGAACGGAGACAAGAAATTGACGATATGACGAACATAAAATCATTGAGTGCATAGTTTAACAACCATTTTTTAGTTCAAAATATATGCCAGGTGCAGATCTAAATTCAATACGCTCATGATACTTGAGTGCCAATTCAATATGCATTGCAATTTTACAAATACTGCAGTTCCATATTATGATTTCTTCAATTTTTATTTGCTTTTTTAACATTAGACCACAGGGGAAAAAAAAGTTGAATCATCCATTTCTAGAAACTTAATATCTTAACTTACTTTTCCAAAAACATTATACTTCACACACCAGTCAGTATTTCTGAGTTTTATTTATTTCAGCAGCATTATTGCTATACTGCATATAAAAGTAGTAAATAAAATAAAACTGCTACATTTAGCTGTGCTTGCTCAGCAAGCCAGTATAATAAAAAAAAAATAATGAATAAAATAAGAGGTTAGATCACGATGCTTATCAAAGTTGGCAGGTTAATGGTAATTTCTATTATGTGTTAGCATCAAGCTGAGGGATTAAGCACTAGTTATTTATATATTTATAAAACTGATTCAGCAGTCAAAAAATTGATTCAGGGATTACTAAAAAGAAGGATCACAATCCTTAAGAGACCACCATTACAATGTACAGTATGTGTTGTTAATTTATCTTTAAGTAATTAGGTTGCATCAGCTTAATAAATTTTAATAAAATGAAGTCAAAAATCAAAACTCAACTTGACTTAACATACAAAAATGTGTGTTTATTACAAGTGAACATGACATCTTGACAGTCCTGAACATTTGTATGGACTGAATCATTGATAAATTGGGGTTTACAGTGTCTAGTATTTTTTGGTATTTTTGCTTTTTTTTGTCTTTTTTTCCATTTGTTCATCTGTGGTGTAACTTTCATATGAAATCATTGAGTTGTTCTGAGGACAACACAAACTGTTTTATGGTTGTCTTTCCTCGCTGCTCCTGTTTTTCCTTGACTCACTTTCAGCTCACTGTAGATCCTAATGTGTGTTTGCCTTTGCAGTTCCCTCTGCTGCACCTGATGATGTAGGTGTGGAGGTGATAAACAGCTCAGTGGTCAAGGTTAGCTGGACGCGTGTACACAAGGACAAGCTACATGGACATCTGGGAGGCTACAGGGTAATACCTCAAAAACAGACCTTTGCTTTTAGACACAGCTTAAAAGGAACGGTCCTGACCTTGCTCCAAACGTTTGCTTCCCTCACCCCGATCTGTCTCCTTTACTCGGCCGGCTCGTGCACTAACCACCAGGGAAAAAAAAATATAATAACTCATTCAGCGTCCTCTCACAAGTATACATATGTATTGTGCTCAAAGTTTGATGTCTTGCTTGTCCGCGTCTCTTTCCCGATGTAGATAAACTGGTGGCGTCTGCGCAGTCTGGTGGACTCGAAGAAGAGCCACGGAGACAAACACACGCTAACGTTCCCAGGGGATCGGAGCCATGCCTCGGTACCGGGACTGACGCCCTTCTCCGAGTACAGCCTCATCGTCATGACCTTCAACGGGCGGGGCAACGGCCCGGGCAGCCATCCCGTCAACTTCAAAACCCCAGAGGGAGGTAGGATTGTGGAAAAACAGCATGGAGTGTATTGATTCACAACTACTGAAGAGAAAGTCTAATAATAGCCAAGGAAACTGGGTTGCACTATTCGACTGCTTACTGTGTGTATTACCTCCTTTGCCCCCACAGTCCCGGAGAAAAATCCTGTTTTCAGGGTCACAGACGTACAGAAGCACACTGTCTCTCTGGCCTGGGCCCCGCCGCTGGAGCCTAATGGGATTCTCACCGGGTACCTCCTCGAGTATCAGCTCAGTACGTATCCCTACGCCTCACGCTTACACTTAACAAACTCAGATATAATGGTGATGCCCCTGTGTTGCCACTAGGATATATTGTGTTTTTCCCCTGTGGTTAATGGTGTTTACATCCCTCTGTTCCTTTTCAGCTTGTAGCCTCTTAAGGATAAAGAAACTGAGTGTATACAAAAACACACAGGGCATATATTTCAATTTGGAAACGGTGTGTGCGTATCAGACACCTGAACATCCTCACTGTTTTAAATGCACTGCCTCTGCCTCTACATTATATTGTACTGCGTTGATACAGATAAATATGTGCAGGAATATTCTTCGACATAAAGGTTCTAACTAGAACTATAAACGGTTCTTCAGCTTGTCCTTATAGGAGAACGCTTTTGGGTTCCTGGTCAAATCATTCATAAAGGTTTCACTTTTCAGAAAGGATTTCAACACTTAGAACCATCTTTGAAACGTTTCATCCGAAACTCCATATGAGAGGTTCTACAGAGAAACATTTTATAGTGTAATGGTTCTACCCAGAACCCTCTCTCAGGGCTCTATTCAGAATGTTTCCCTCTAAGGGTGCTAACACGAACCCTCTACTGAGGTTCTACTGAGAACTTTTATATATTCCAAGGGTTTTTATCTAGAACACAGTCAGGGGTATTCTACCAGGAACCTTTTTGTATTTCCAGGGTTTTGTCTCTGAACACACTCAAACAGTTCTACTGCTCCCAAATGTTTTTAGTAGAACACTCCCAAAAGGGTTCTACTGAGAACCCTTTTATATTCCAAGGGTTTTATCCAGAACCCACCCAGGAGGTTCTAACAAGAAACCTTTTATATTTACAAGGGTTTTATCTAGAACCTACCCAGGTGGTTCCACTAAGAACCCTTTTATATTTACAAGGGTTTTATCCAGAACCCATCAAGGGGGTTCTAGTGAGAAACCTTTTATATTCCAAGTGTTTTATTTAGAAACATATTATATTCTCAGGGTCTTATGGAGAACAAACTCAAGGGGTTCTATCAAGAGTCTATTTATATTCCAAGGGTTTTATTTAGAACAAACTTCCTTTCTATATTATAGTACAAAGAACCCTTGACAAAAGAGTTCTTCAGTGATTTCAACAATCTTTGAAGAAGTCTTTCTTCTAAAAAAGGTTCTATGGATGAAAAGGTATCTTTCAATGCCTCATGAAAGTCAATGAAAGTCATAGTCTTACAAAGAACGCTTGACAAACATTTTCTTCACAAAAAGGGTTCTTTAGAAGCAAATGGTTCAAGGTAGAACCTCAGCTCTTCAGGAAGAACCCTTCTGGACCTGTTATCTCTCAAAGTGTTCAGGAGTGTATTGGAAAAGGGGAGAAAGAAGATCTTTGGCTCTGTGGTGATTGTCTAACCCCTGATCCTCAGCACGCAGAGAAAAATCACTGTGCTGCTCTAATAGGGCCGGGGTCATGGAGAGAGCAGAGTGTGTGTATAGGAAACATGTCAGGGTGATGTCTGCCGTCCTGAGTGTCACAATCGTGGCTCAGCCAGTGCTGACCAAGGCCACTGTGTCACAGTCTGTTAAGGTCCGGTTTTACTGACCCGATCCTGTCCGCGGGGGACATCTTAACCGTAGCTCACAGTCCCGGGGGAAACCATCACCGAACACATCCCATGTGTGCGCGCACTTTGCCGTCCTTATGCAAAAGTCATAACCGAGCTAATGACTAACTTCCAACAACGTCTTAGTGCCGCATTTCCCAGCTAATTGAGTTTGATTTGGCGGCTGCACAAGAGGGCCAAGTGTCATCCAGTATTTCAGGAGAGGACGTTTTCATTGTGCCACGGCAATAAAGCTGATGGACTCTTTGAAGTGTGACTTTTTTTTTTTGAAGTCCCCTTGAAGGAAGTCATGTGCGAAATGTTGAGGATAATGTAGCCAGCTGTCAGCCGATCATCAGTGACACAAGTGAAATCTCAAGCTGCAGCGCAGCTGTTTGAGGGCTACGCCCATCTTCACAGCAGCCTTTAATAGCTTCACATCTCGCAGGTTTCACATGAAGAGCCTGTTGTAACAACACCCCGAGCATGCAGGAATACCAGCGCGTTTCACCCTCTCAAATCTTAAATCTGTTTTTCCTCCATTTGCACTCCTTTTTTATTAGTATTTTTTATTGTGGAGTAATGTGGGATACATTCCTCTTTGGAGCATAAAAGCAATCTTATTTTTCCTTCTTCTAACAAAAACAACATAGCCGCCTAAAACAACGTACGCCTACAAATTATATGGCAGATTTTATACACATCAATGGGTAAGGTAAATGAAAAGCAAGACTTGTTTTAAAAATGAAGAGGACAAACCAGGAGAGAAAAAAAGGAAAGAAAAAAGAACAAATTAGCTACCACTGTTACAGAATTAAGAATGTCAGTCATTCATCCCAGACCTTCACCCTCCATCAGACCCATTAAGTATCTCAACACTGGTCCCCACGCCTTATAAAACACTCTACTCCTATCTGCAATCTTGAATCGAAGTGTCTCCAAGTGGTGGATCCATTTGCACTCCCTTTATTCTACATATCACATAATATTCTTAGGACAACACAGGCTACTCTGAAATGCTATAATTTTGCATATGAATGATACTAAACATGTTCTAGGACTGTTTTTGTGGGGAGAAACGGTCAGAAATTTCAAAATGTTTAGGTCTACTTGTTCTTAAAATATAGCAAATATCTGTATATTTATTTTTCCTCATTGTGGAAGGAATATCTTATCTTCTCTTCATTAACAGAAGAGTGTCAGTGTTAAAGGGTTACTACTAGCGTTGGGGGAAACCCTCGATTCTTAGATGCATCACAATGCGGATGTTGACCATCCTGAATCGATTCATAAATGTCAAAAATCAAATTTCTAAATGTCAATTAACATGAAGTTGATGGAGCGAAAAGGGCGGAACAGGGAGATGTCCCTCATCTTCTCAAAAGGCAGCAGTTGCAGTCATGTTTTCATTTAGTGTCTAAATAATTGCATATTCAAGTCAAAGGTGAATACTTTTTTTTACCATCACCCAGAGACGTTAAGACGTTCACGGAGCGGAGCAGCGATCAGGGGCGATACACACGGCGGCATTTAACAACTTCGACCAACTCTGTGATGAAGAAAGTAACTCTGGGCTCAGTCTGTTCCACCTCAAAAACTCTGTACCTGCTCTGCATGTTGGACAGCGAGGTCTTTCCTCAGGGCTGATGGTGCAGCAGAGAGGCTGCTCTCCACTGCTGAAGACATAACGTTAATAACACCACACACAGTGAAACAATCCGCCTCCCTCTCATATTATTATATTATTGCCGTACAGGCAGGAGACTGTAGGATTCTTTCAAATTGATTAAGTCTTTCGTTAATGCAGTTAAACTTTCTTAAAAATAAAAAGGCTTCAGATCATTTAATTGCTAGTTATGTTTTATATTGTATTTCAGGGAAACTGGAGCAAGAGACTGAAAACCGTGCCCCCCTTTTTTATTAATTCAATCAAAAATAGATTCTGAATCAAATCAGACAAGAAGATCACAATGTAATATATGCATCATGTTACTTCTAAACTAGGCTGCTTCTTGAGTTTTGTTGAGGAAAGCTGAATGTGAGCAGCTGCAGATAAATACAGTCCAAACAGCACTCCATGGCTTCAAAGTTTTAAATTTTGATGAATCAGGACGCATCAAGAATTGTTTTATCATTGAATTGTTGCCTTCTGAATTGCAAGTGAATAGAATCATGAGGCACCCAGAGATTCCCACCCCAGTTACAACCAATTGATGTCAAGCAGTTGTAAAGTATGAAACAACAAAAAAAGCTCATTTCCATGGAGTTTGTCTTTCTTCTTGGTTTTTATTGAGTTATGTAAACTAAAAGTGTAATTTCACCATGCACTGTATCCATGGATGTGCAGATATCAGTCAGATGGATTACCTTTGATATTGAAGAAAATGTCTTAATTTAATGATTAATGGCGGAGACACACCGAAGCACCACCTGCTTCCATTCAGTCGTCATGTTAATCAATTGGGCTGAACACAGAACATGCCAGCTTATGATCTGCAGGGCTAGTTTCAGCATCTGTTCTATTTTTTGTGGTATTTCATTGTTGAATAATCTTTTCTTGATTAATCACTTAGTTGTTGGATCTATAAAATACCAGTGAATGGTGAAAATGTCACTCTGTGTCTCCAAAAGGCCACAAGATAATCAGTTTACTGATTAGCCAGAAAATATTCACATTTAAGAAGTTGGAAAGAGATTTTTTTGACTGTTTTTAGTTAAAAAATTACTCAAATTGATTATCAAAATAGTTGATCATTAATGTAATAATTGATTAATAATTGATTAACTGATCAGCTCTAATTTACTATAAACAATATAAGTGATATGTATGATGTAAATTCTGATTCTAATAAATGATGAAATATTCATCCCATGCTTTCCAACTCTCTTCATTTCAAGTTTCAATTCCCCTGATATTTTCTTCCACATGATGAAATATCAAAATCTGCCCACTACAGTATTTATTCAGAATAGTATCAGCGGTGCTTTTGGTTTGTTATTCGAAATTCCATACTTATTCCACATATTTGTCAGTCATGCCTACAGAGAGAAAGAGACGAGCAGAGCAGACAGGCAGGAGGGAAGCCCCTCCTCGCAGATCATCTTACAGGGTGTCGGACCGCTTTTTATCCAGGATCACATGAAAAGCTTTCAATTCATGAGGTTATTTCACACAGATCAGCATTGCAGAATCACACGTTGGCCGTTGCGGAGAAAAATTATCTTCATGTGTGTTCGGCCATGCTGCAGCTCACTCCAGAACTGACATGAGGCAGTGATTTGCGCAGCCTCTGCCTCCACCTCCTGTAAGGAGGATCTACGGTTAAAGGGGGCACCGTTTTGACAATATTTCAAAGCAGATTTCTGGACATTCACCTACTGTGGACAGCTGGCATTGATGTCACTGGAAAGAGCAAGTTTAACTGGTTGCCACAGTATTAGTATGATGTTTATTTGCTCTTGTTTGACTGATTTTTGACTGTGAAAAGAGAGGGTCCAACTTTTAACTCAAACTGTATCACGTGAGTTGAAAGGGTTAAAACTAACCTGCTTTCAAACTGCACATTTTCTGCATTAAACCTGTCGATCAAGGTGTCACTAAAGAAGACCAGAGAGTTTATCAGCATATTGATAGATGTAGAAATCCAGCAGACGTGGACATGATAGAGGTTTTCCCTCTACCAGCACACTTTGTAGTGATAATATAGCCATCTACCGACCTTGTGCAGAAACTTTTTGTCAATAATGTCTTTGTAAATAAGCTCCTGAATGTAAAGGCTGAATGTATCCTGAAGGTATCCTCACCATCGAGTGGGTGGCATGGTCACAGTGCCTTAAAGAGCTGAGCTGCTAACCCACTCTAAAGCCCGGGGCAGAGCAGGCCAGTACAGACTAAACAACTATTAGCCGGCCTCTCAGGGAGCTAGTCACACCACTTGACAAGGCGAAGATGCTGTAAGTGTGTGATAAAGGTGAAGCTGAGAGCAGTTATATCTTGGCACATTTTTCAGCACTTAAGACCACTATATACTTTAGCTACTGTAGAGCGACTTATTAAAGAGTGGACTAAGTGAAGTTTGCGCTGCACTAATCTGAAATATCTGCACAAGTGGGAGTTGAAAATGACCTTGGCTTGAATTCGTTCTGTTTTTCTTCCCATTTGAGCCGAACTCATGCAAACTGTTGGGTCAGTCTCAGATTTCAGAGCTGGCGAGTCTTGGTCTGTTTCACACTAAACAAGGCCAACCATATTTGGCCCAGCAGGGCAGCAGAGTATTTGGAGATATTGTTGTCTGAAGTCAGCGGAAGAGCCAAAAGTCTGCAGCCTTCAGCCAGTTCACTCTATAAGATCATGTGCACCAGCTGTCAGGCCTGGCTGTTTCCGGATAAGCGAGAAAGTACCCGTCCGCAGGGGTAGAGAGAAACATGGTGCTCGTGGCCTCTTCTCTGTAGAAGCATGGATTGCATAATTTAGCAAAAGTGGACTGTTTTTGTCCCTAGAGACAAAACAAAAAAAAAAAGTTGTGATGTCTGATAACAGTGGGCGGTGTCCAGGCAGAAAGAGAAGCAGACCAATACATTCTTGTCATTGTTTCTGTTGCCTCCTACCAGAGAGACGTGGCACCTCTTTCACAGCAAAGGTCACCTCAACACCTGCTGTGTTTGTTTTTGTTACAAAGAACATAAATGCCACCCCCCCCTACCTACTGGGGCTGCTTTACGTAGCGAAAAATGAGATCCCATCACAATGTCGACAGAGACAGCACCAATAAATCCTACTTGTTAATGCGCAGGATACAATCTGTTTATTTGTTAAATGCAAAATAACAGTTTGTAGGGTTATTAAGCCAAACAAGCAAAATGACAAGTTGTGTTTTTTGCTTAAGCCAAAAAAGCAACTGTGGAAGCTAAATGACAAGTGACATTTGCTTTCTTTGGCATCGCTGAAATGTCTTGTGTTTGTCAGCTGGAAGTATTTTGAAATGCCAGAGAATTTTTATTTTTTTGCTGCAAAACAGACTGTAAGCTGAAAGTTAAATATCTCAGTCTGTAGCAAAGTACAGGAATCACTCCATTTTTGTTTTTTTGTCTATCTTCATTAACTTTTTAAAAAACATGCATGAGTAATTCAGGGGTGACAGTACTACCCTCTTATTACTCCCTTATTACAGTGTACTGTACAGTACGTGCAGGGTATATGGATTGTATAATATAGTATGCACTTGTTCACTTTGTTCTAACTGTAATTACTGCCTGGTAACAGGGTATGACAGGGTTAGGAGGGAAGTGACCAGGAGAAATTGGAAATAAGAAAGAAGCCTTGACAATAAAGAGCAATTTAATACACCATTCTAGCTTGAACATCATTGCTGTTTTTTCCGGGAAAAGAAAAACTTAATGCTCTTATAACGTTCACTGGCCTGAAATGTTTTCATGTTTGTTGACGGGGGCCAGGATTAATGTGGTGACACTGAAATTAGTGAACTTTGTTCTGAAGATTTGTGTGTGTGCAGCCGGTGTACCTATTCAGAATGGGAAATATGTGACTTTGGAGTCAGCACCACAAACAAAATGCTGGCGAAGGGCATCCTTTTAAAGACTAAATGAAAGAAGAAAATCATTTCTGATGCAATAAATACTACAAAATGTGGCTAGGTAATTAACTAAGTCAAAAAAAAATTATTTTGTGTCAAGTTACTCTTTGAGGAGAAGGAGTTAAATATGTAGGAGAAAGTTCCCTTGTTACAGTTTTATGAAAGGATTGTGTTTAAAAAGTCCTGTCTTTTCCCCTTTTTTAATGTGTTTACAGTCTAGTTACAGGACATGACTAAAGGCAGGAGCTACTGCACTAGGTGTTCTCTTTTAGTGACAGTTAATACCATCAGAACAATGATTTGAACATGTCCAATAAGCACTCCCTTATTAACCTAATTATTAATTCATTAACAGGGTATACAGACTGTAAGTGTTGCTTTTTTCCCCACTTTTGCAATGTAATTGCAAAGTAATCTTTAGGTCATTTCCTGCATTTATTTACTGCTACCTTCCCAATCTGATCCCCCTGCAAAATATGGTAACACTTTATTTGAAGAAGTGCACATAAGGCTGACATGACATCATCATGACCATGACATGACACTTGTCATAAACAAGAAGTCTTTATGAATGTATGACTGTTGTCACTAAGAGTCATGTGATCAATGCAAGTTGACACACTTTTAGATGTCTTAGTTATGACAATTTGACGTAAATCAAGTCAACATTTTTTGTTATGACATCAAGCTTAAACTTAATGTAAGCTTTATTTAACATTATACCATCATATGTGGTTTTGACATTGACTGTTTAACTGTTTAATCAGTAGTTTCACTGATCTCAAATATAGTGATACATTTTGCTTTTGTTATAAACATCTTTAAATGTTATAAGGCCACTTTGACAACAGAGTACAGTACCAAGGTGATTTACAGAAATACCCCATGCACAGATAGCTAGTTGTGTTGCTAAAGGAGGCTAACGGCTATCTGCTATTGACCGCAGCTGATGATAGGTAGTTAGCTGGTTAACCATGGAGCTAGCCGCCTAATTAGCTGACCCAGCCCCAGAGTGTCAGGAACCAAACCCAGCAAGAAAACCACCTCAGTACTGTATTCCCTGTCAAACTGGCCACTGTCCGGCTCAGAAGTTGTGTTCAGTCCCAGTCCAGCCGTGCTCACTGGGATCTCACAGTCTGGCCAGAGGCAGAACATGCTAGCTGCAAAGATGTTCTTTGCCTACTTCCATAATCGGAAAAAAATAATTGCTAAATTTACATTGTTATGACAGTGTCATGTCAGTCTTATGCACACTCCTTCAAATAAAGTGCTATTCAAAATATTAACACTGTCGTTTGTTGACTCTAACCTTAAGCATTAACCCCTATTTTTGCATTCTTGCAGTCAACGACACAGAGGAAGTGGGGCCACTGCAGACAGTCGACATCAGCAACCCCGACACCACCCAGTGGATCCTGCGCGACCTGGAGCCCGTGAGCAAGTACAAATTCTACCTGCGCTCCTGCACCACGGTGGGCTGTGGCCCCGTCGTCAGCGAGGAGTGCACCACCACTCTAGAAACACGTGAGTGATGGAGGCTCCAGAGAGCATTCAGTTAGGCAGAGCGTGTGTGTGGGTGGGTGGTTGAGTGTGTCGCTTGCCAGTGGAGACAATGAGAACACAGATAAGCTTTGAGGTGCAGAACTGAAGTGAAACGGGCGACGAAGCCTTTTCACTATTTCCAAAATGGCATTGAACTAGTGGAATATGATATATGCCTGGGCAGCCAAGCTTTTCATATCTCCATGTAAGTAATTTTTGTGGATAAACAATTTCATATGGGTGTAGTGGAGGTTTTCATTTGTCACTGTCATGAGAGAGCAAGTGCTTATTGATTGGACGGAGAGCGTGAGCTATGAAACAATCAGCTAAGAAAGAAAATTGCTTTGAGCAGGAGGGAAACTGAAGGTTTTGATACTGGAATTGTGTAATCATGAAAGAGTTGGTGGGTAAGTAATCATAATGAGGCAGCTTGTAGCATGTAATCTTTTCTTTTCAATTACATATCATTTGTTGAGGACTGCATGCCACACTTCAGCTGGCTACGACTCAAGTCAGGGTTCCGCGGGCTCGCGAGCGGCGGCGTGAGTGATTGGATGGGAAATGAAACAGGAAAGTGCGTGCGGATTCACCTGAGTGTCAGTGAAATGGACTGCAGCCACAGATACTGTCAGCATAAATAATTGGGTGGCGCTTTTTAATACAAATGCACCCCCCTGAAGAAATCCAGCGTGTCACTCAAGTCGAGTTATGCAAAAACAAAAAGCTCAACTTAATGTTGAAACACACTGCAGGTGTTGAATATGCAAGCGATTTACTTAGTGTTTACTGGAGGAATCCTTACAATCACAGAAAGAAACTTAATTGGCTCTTAGGGGTTGTTTATTTGCATGCTGAAAAGCCAGTGAAAATGATTACTGGGAGAAGGACTCATTTTTTATGTTCTGAATTGCAATTTGTCGGTGCTATTACATGTGTATGTGGGAGACTCTTACAGATATGAGCATGAAAGTTATTCATGGCAGCTGTGCTATCTCTATGTGTGTACATGTCCGTGTTGTTCCCGTTAATTGTCCTCTGCCTGCTTTCTCTCACGCCACTAAAAAGTGCATCGCTTTGAGCACTGCCTTTGATCATACAGTGTGTATTGTAAATGTTGGTGAATGTGTAAACGCCTGCTTAGCGATGCATTGTTTGTCCCTTCTGTCTTTTTCTTTCTTTTCTTTTCTGTTTTTTTTTTTTTTCCCGCAGCTTCCACTTTGGCTTCCACTGTTCGTCCCAGTATGTAGACCTGTGCTCATGTAGAAACTGTGGCACGTCAAACTCACACTCACGCACCTCAGAATGCTCTGAAGAAACGTTGTTAAAACCAGAGGTGGCAAAAAAAAAATCACATTCTTAACCCAAGAAGTACAGATACTTGTGTTTATAAAAAAGGGTAAAAGTGGAAGTACTGATTTGACTTATTTACTCAAGTAAAAGAGAAAAAGTACAGGTTCTGAAATGTACTCAAAGTATAAATGTAAAAAGTCGTTTGTGTGCAAACTGATTGAACTTCACCTTTTCACCATTGACGAGTGTTACATAAGTTTTCTGTTTTGTTACACCTTTTGCATCGTTTTTCGTCGTGTCATGTCGTTTTTTATCTTGCAATTTTTGTCTTGTCACGGCTTTTGTGTTGTTTTTCGTTGTGCTACATTGTTTTTCATCTTGTTGTCATTTTTGTCTCGTTACATCATTTTTGGTCTTGTTACGTTGTTTTTCGTCTTGTTTCGTCTTTTACATTGTTTTTTGTTTAGTTATGTCTTGTCGTCTTGTTACGTCGTTGTTCGTCAAATTCATCTTTTTCATCTTTCGTCTTAATTTTTTAAATCTTTTTTGTCTTTTACGTCAAATTCACTTTGTTACATAGTTTTCGTCTTGATTCATTATTTTTCGTCTTTTTTGTCTTGTTATGACTTGTACGTTATTTTTCAGCTTGTAACATTTTTTCATCTTTTCATGAAATTTTTGACTTTTACACTGTTTTTCATTTTGTTACATTTTTCATTTTGTTATGCTGTTAGTTGTCCACTACATCGTTTGCGTCGTTACATAATTGTCTTATTCATCTTTTATGTTTTTAATCTTGTCATGTGTTTTTCATTGTTACGTTTGTGTACATTTTATGTTGCACATCTTTTCCGTCTTGTTTCAGTGTTTTTCTTTCATTGCTGTTTTTTTTCTTGTTATGACTTTTAAGTCGTTTATCATCTTGTTACATCATTTCTGTCTTGTTACATCGTTCTCATTGTTTTTTCTTTTTGTCTTTTTTGTCTTTTATGTTGTTATTTGTCTGCTATGTTTTTTCACTGTTATACCATTTTTCGCTTGTTACATCTTTTTCGTCTTGTTACATTTTTTCCGTCGTTTGTGTCTTGCTACATCTGTCCTTCGGGATGGATACACCAAGGAACTGTCTTTTCTGTGTGTTATTGTCCCATCCATTTAGCTTGAAATCAGTCTTCACATGTGTAAGACAGCAGACAGTGCTGCAAAATAGTCAGTTCCCGTCAAATGCATTAAAACTTAAGTAATAAACCTGTTTTGAAAATTGTAAGGAATAAAAAGTGCAGATATTTGTGTTAAAATGCAGGTAGTAAAAGTAAAAACATGTTAGAAAAATAAATACTCAAGCAGAGTACAGACAGATACCTGAAAAATCTACTTGAGAACAGTAATTCTTATACTGTACTTAGTTACTTGCCACCTCTGGTTAACACACCTTATTTTGAAATTAAGCACTTCTAAGTTTGCTGTGTGTTTGTATGGCGTGTTGATTTTCATTTTAGGTAGTTGGTGCATGCTTTAGATTTAGAAATGTGGACAGGTGTGCATGCTACAGGGCTGAATAAATCATCAGGTTTTTCGAGTGACACATTTTATTTTGCCTGCACAGAATTAAAAAGCTCCAAACACCCGGCTCCTCTGCAGATAATTGACCTTGTCTGCTGTTTGCCCTTGCCATCAGCAGAGAGCACTCTGATGCCTCCTTTCATTAGAAAAATGTCAACTTCTTCTTAGATAAAGTTTGTGGCTTCCTCTCGAATAGCAATGATAATGAGTAACCCAATTATAAATTCATATTAATCTTGGCTCATTAGTGACTGTAAACGAATATTGACTTTTATCCTAGCAACAGCAGACTGAGTGGAACTTGTCTAACTCAAGCTGGGGAAATAAATGATGCTTTAAGAGCCAAACTCAGGAAGAGCATCAGACGCGCCACGCATCCCTCTTTTCTCCTTTTAATGATGTTCAAACAGGAAAATGATTAATCACAACATCTCACCTTGAGTATAAACAAAACACTTTCTTTGATGCTCATGGCTATAATGCACTGTAAACACACTTATAATGTGTTATACTGTCCTTATAGCAATGTATAATTATAGTTATAAGCACTCATATTCATACAATTGTAACTGTTAACACCATAGAGCAGTGTATAATGATTTATGGTAGTTGACTTAAGGTCAAGGATCAGAATACTTAATAACTGCTGGCCAGGATCATAGTGAATTGTTGTGATACACTAAAACAATTTTTAATGGCTTATAATCAAGATACACGATTGATTTATTTATCATTATACAGCAGGGTTGTATTTAGATGTAATTCCCTCTTTTCAACTCGTGAAAAACACTGAACAAAAAATCACAACTATAATGCATTTTTCTGTTATTATAATGCATTATAAAATGATTATAACATATTACAGCTATGGTGAAATGTAACCATTCAGTTTTCAGTTGTTTATCAAGAAATGTGTTGAGTATTCTGTCATGAGTTGTTAAACAAATAAATCAATTTAGTGTGCTGACTTTAGACTTAAAAGGGCAGTTCACCCTAAAATCGAAAATCTTTTTCCTTTTCCTTAAATTTGAAAAACTCAAGAGCAATGTTTTTATGTCCAAACTACTGTGTATCTACTCATGGATGAGTGTTTACAGCTTAGCTGAGGAGGACGGCATTAATATTCATATCCCACCCTGTGACGAGGACGAGCCTCTCCTCCATGAGCAGATGCACGCTTCCTTCTGCTTGTGTAGTTGAATAGAAAGAAAAAAGTTTGTACGTAAAACTGCTCACAGCAAGGTCTGTGGATTATTTTGAGTAACCGGGTCATGATTTCTGGAAAAAGACATTACTGTTGAGTTTGAGCACCAAAAGCCAAGTGCCATCCAGTTCTGTTATACTGTAGAAAAGGCAGACAAAATAATCAAGATGGATTAATGACACTGCAGGTAAAAGAAAAAAATAGATGTTTTGATTTTGAGATGAACTGTCCCTTTAATGATACAGCGGTATCGTAATCTGTCATGATTATTGTTTTGAAGCATTATGAGTATTTATGAGTCCTTTAAACTTTATACATTGCTATAACCACAGTATAATATATTTTGAGTGTGTTTATAATGAATTGTAATACATTAAATGGGAAGAGTTAGCGATGTATTTTCTGGATTCTAGATGATGTTTCAGTGTAGACATGTAGTGCTCATGATTAGTTACTAATTTTAGAGAAATAGCATGTGTGCTAACAGTAGAACTTAGCGCCCCGAGCTCTATTCCAGTTGATAACCACAAGGTCTGTCTTTCTTTTCAGGCAAGTCAGCTTCCCCCTCACCTCCAAGCACTCCAAAGTCCCCAGTGACCAAACCCACTCGTTCCACCATAGGTAGAGCCGCAGCACATTCTGACACAACGAGCATCAAACCACAGAGACCAAATCACAGAAACAGTGAAATAAATGTGGGAAAAATATGAAACCAAATACATGTTTGCAGTTGCTAGGTGACATGATGACCCCCCTGGACTCATTTGGTTCGCTGTTGGCTCAAAATAAACTGATAAGACAAAAACAAAGATGCAGAAAGCCGCCACGATATTTGGGCTAATTAGCTATTTCATGCATTTTTTTCCAGTGGAAACAAGGAATGTGGAGCAACATCTCAATTTGATTGTTTGACAGAAGATCCTGATGAAAAAGCTGGTTTTAATTTCTCTGCTGTACCACGGGGGAAATCTAGGATACTAGATCTATATCCCGAGCCAGACAGTGTAGCTGTAGCTGCAGAGTGCAGTCACTTGAAAGCGACAAATATGTCTAATTGTCAGTGATTGATTTGTTGGGCCCCGTTCCCCAATGTACACGTCAGTGTATTGACCCAGCAGCCACCTGACATTTCCATGTAATCTTCAACTGGGTAAACAGCAACACCGCTCTGGGGCAGGCTCTTGTCCGGGGCAGCATCTGAGCGGAGAGAATATAGTGAGGAGGCCGTGGCGGGGAGGTGTGAGCTCATACTGGGAGGGTGATATTTACAGGACACTGAGATAAGTGGATAAGTGGAAGCTGTTGAAAGCCCCTATATCAGAATATTTTCTGGCCTCTCCTTATGAAAAAAGCCTCCTGACTTTGAAGGGGCGTCTTCCAGGGCATCAGCTCCCCGCTGGGTGAGCAGCTGCTTTCTGCAGCATTTAATAGCAAGCTGAGGAGCGCGCTGGTGACAAACCACAGCAGCCTGCCTCGGGATATTTTTAGTTCAGGGAGCCTATGTCAGTCGGAGTCATCGCGCAGTTCCAATGATTGGAATTATCGTAGTTGCAGACTAATCCATCAACATTAGTCAGAGAGTGTCATTTGCAGCGGTTGGGATGGGCAGCGCAGACGCAGGTGTCCTCGTGTGCTGAATTATCACCTGAGCAAATAATGCACCTGAGCTGGAGACAGAGCAGAAGATTTGCATGTTTGCCATGGGGAAATGAAGTGGATTGTGCTTTGTTGACTGGCTTAGACAGCTGCTGTCTAAGCTTACTTTCCCCATACTAATGATGCACATCATTCACTACATTATTAGATTTTTATTCTTCCCACTTGGGTATCAAAAGGCTACATTACATTACATGTCTGAGGCAGATGAAGCGTAGCACGTGAAATGAAATTTACTCTTACAAAGCAAATAAAAATATGATCATCAGAGCTTTCCAATAATTGGATACATCAGAGAAAGAGTATAATTAGCACCATGGCTAGACAATATTTTCAATATTGTCTGACCTTTCATGGACTAAATGATTCATCAATTAATCAACAAATAATTAGTAGATTTATTAGGGCTGTAAAGATTCCAAAAACTCAACACACGATAATACGCTAAAAGGTCCATGATACGATATTTATTGCATTATTACAAAACAATAATAAATAAACCTGATGTGCACAGCATATTTTTTTTACTTAAAGTAAAATAAATAATAGTAATGTAAATAATAATGTAAAATAATTAACCATGTAATACCACAGTAGATATCATTACAGTCCATTTTTGTTTTCAGACATTTTTATCGAGATATCGTGATATTCAATATATTGTTACATCCTTAAGAATAAAGAAAATAATCATTAGTATGAACATCTTTAAATGTGACTGTTATAAGGCAAAAGATATTGAATGGAATACCGTTTAAAAAACATACCTGGTGTTTTTCCACCAGAATTATTAAGTCATCATATAGGGAGATACACATGACATAAAATGCAGTAAATAAAATGAATAACACAAAAGTTGTAATAATGTAATTTGACCTCAGTATGAGAGCTGGGACTGATCTGATCCAGTCAAGGTACTGGTTCTGGATACTTATGTAATTCCCTTGTTGAATAATAAATAAATGTATTTATTTGATGTCAACATATATAACACTGGACGTCATTATCTACATTAAATATCATGGAGGATGAAAACACGATAAAGCCAGAAGGCTTATTTCTGTGGTGGACGTCATCCATGTACCGATCCACAATCCATAGTCTAATGTTTTTATGAATTATCAGTATGTACTAATGCAATTTCAAGACCATCATAAAAATATTGTAGTACAAATCAATTTATCAATTAACCATTAAGCAGGTCTACAAAAACATTCAGTTGTCCCTATATTTTTCATGTTTAAGAATTCATTCAAGCTAGATGTACAAGCAGAGCTTCCACTGGACCATGAAAGCACCATAGATTGCTTTAGAATACAATTACATTTAATAATAATATATATTATATTATATATATTATATATATATAATATATATAATAATAATGAACAAAGAATTGATATCAGTATCAGTATTGGCAGATATCTAAATTCAGGTTTCTGAATTGGATGAAAACTAAAAAAAAGTGGATAGGTGCATCTCCACTCAGTCCTGTATTTCTAAAATCCCCAGTCCCTTAGTATAACTGACAATTTCTAAACTAGTGTTGACAACTGTGGGTGTGTAAAATATCTTTCTGTGATATAATAATTATGATAATAATATAAAATAAGAACATATAAAACGTTTAAAAATGATCACACAGTTTTGATGGCACATCTCCCTTAAGATCTCCATTCAGCTTCACAGCCTCCACCTGTGATTTCATTTCCATATCTACATTACTCTTGTCATTTTTATTGTTGTGGGATTCACCCGATGTCCCCCTCTGTCACACGTAATGGATGCCTCCTTACGCTAGTGTTCGGCAACAGAAGAGCCCGCTCACCTCTTTTGTAGAAGGTGAAGTGCAGCATCCTTCATCGCATAATGACAACACTCCTAACCCCTCCGTGATGGCTTTGATCTGCTTTGTCCTTTACTAACCCTTCTCTGCCGTTTCTCTCCTCTCCCATCTTCTCTCATGTCTGCATCAGCCCCGGCCCTGTTGAATGTTAGCTCAGCTGTTAGTGACAGCTTTGCAAATATCAGCTGGATATCAGGGGGAGAGCTCACAGAGTTTTATATTGCATATATGAACAACCGTAAGCTCATATTTTCTCTGTTTGTTGTTAGAGTGAATTTAAGTAGATTCTGTACGTCAAACATCTCATTACTTTAGATGTGTTGTGTGGTCCGTCATGTCTTTTCATTCATACCTTCAGTAGATCTACTAGTTTAGTTCACTTTATTTGAAGGGTTGTGCATAAGACTGTTATTACACTATTATAACCATATTATGGAGTCATGTTAATGACTGTTGTCATTATGTGTCATTTGGTCAGTGATGGTGTGAAACAAAGTTGACATTGTTCGAGATCTCTTTGGTATGACAATTTGAAAAGAATCAAGCCAGTAATGTCTTTGCTATGGCAACATTACATTAACCAAGACAACATAACGTGTCAGTGTCTCTGTCTGACAGTAGCCAGTTTGACAACAGGAAATAAAGCACCAACGTGTTTTTTTGATGGGTCTGGTCTGTCCAGTGGTTAGGCTACTTTAACAACAAGTAAACTAGCTAACCACTCTCTGTCCATCAGGTAACAATGTATGCTAAAACACCTTATAACCATAGTACTGGACTCTGTCATCAATTTGGCCTTACAACATTTAATGACATCTTTATGATGAGTCCAAATGGTATCACTTTATTTGATGTCCAGAAAAATATTAATGACACACCTATAATGGTCTCATGATGGCCAGTGTCAAAACCAAACACATAGTTTAATGTAATGTTAAAAGGTGAAGCCAAACATTACGTCAAGTTTGACAATGTCAAGTCATGATAAAGACAGATGAAGTTGTCTTGGTTAATGTCAGGTTGTCATAACAAAGACATTGGCAGGTTATGCTGTCTTGGTTAATTTCAAGTTGTCATAACAAAGACATCTCAAAGAATGTCAACTTTATATTTAAAATGACATGAATTGAATTACAGTTAACAACAACACTGATTAACATTTATAAAGACACCTTCATGTTCATGACAGGTGTCATGACATGATTATGACAGTCTTATGCACCCTCCAGCAAATAAAGTGCTACCACTAGCTTAGTGTTTTTTTTGAGTACTAACTCATCCTGATCATCCACCCTCTGCACAGGTGATGGTCTCTGGAAGATATCAGAGGCCTTAAACACCTCTAAGACTTTCCACATCATTGATGGGCTGGACCCTGGGACAGAGTACACTGTTCGCCTTATTCCTAACAGCCGGGTTGATAATTCTAGTATATTTGAGGACGTTATCTCGACCAGGTCTACAGGTGAGGAGGGAAACCAAAAATAGCTCAAGTTCAAACGAAGAAAAGAAAGAAAAGCAGGCAAAACTAATTGACCTCTCATTGAACAGAGTGCAGGCACACCCGGCGTGTCCTTGAGCATTGACTCAAGCCGCGGCGTGTGGCCCTTCTCGGTGTCACTAGGATTTAATTTAGCCGCGCGGACTCGCTGAGAGGAATTACATTTGTACAGCGTTCCTTACTTGATTAATTAGACAAGCAGGATTAGCTGTTTAATATTAATATTGGAGCGTTTCCAGCAGCGGCGGCGTGGCCCTGCCACCTCCTGCCTTTGCATCAGATAGGCTTTGTCGATTGTAAACATTCAATCAAGTGTCCTGATGAAAAGGCCAAGGCGTGTCAAAGTCACCGGGTTTTGTTCTCCGCAGGCCTGGCCAGCATCCATGGAGGAATATCCACCCAGGGCTGGTTTATCGGCCTGATGTGCGCCATCGCTCTCCTCACACTCATTGTGTTGATCGCCTGCTTTGTCAACAGAAATAAAGGAGGGAAGTATTCAGGTAGGTGCTCGCTCACAAGCACACACACACACACACACACACACACACACACACACACATCATCACCCTGCTTTGAATACTAATTGCTGCTCCAAGCTTCATTACATTTCCATTTTTGTTGCTATGAAAGAAATTATCAATCATCCTAGAAGCCATTACAGGAATATGTAAGCTGATATGTTTTTTTATTTGAGGCCACAAAATAATTTTAATGCAAATTCATACATGAAAAAGGGTTTGTGTATTGATAGGAAAATGAGCATTCCTGCTCCATGTCCAGCTTTTTGAATTTTGCATTATTTAGACACGCAGCTTTTTCCAGCGACAGTCTAAACTAAGTGCAGCCCACAGCGAGACTAAATGCAAATGCTTGCACACGGGGTGGCTGAGCAGGGGAATGATGACATAAGCTCCGTGGTATCTCAATGTTATTCGTCCTGTTGGGGACATGAGAGCCCTTATCGGCTTTATTATTCACAGCTAATGGCCATCAGGTTGTCGTCTGGGCAGCGATCGCTCTGCTCGTCAGCAGAAAAAAGAGCGAGACGCAGCTCTGTCCTTTGTTTTCTCATTAAGTTCTCATTATCACCCGTAGCTCCGGCAACCTTTTCTTTCATTTGCCAGAGCCATGTGCCTTTTTCTGTCACACCGCATGCAGAGCTATATATTTTCAGTTGTGCGCTCTTATTTTTAGCATAAATTCAACATATGTTTAAAAAGAACATGAAGATAAAAATACTGCATGCACCTTAAAGCTTGATTTTTATATCAAAGTAGACATTATTATTATTATTCTCTTATTCTTGAGAATTGGGACAACACTGCATTTTGAGGGGTTTTTAAATTGAACTCTTAATAAATGATATATTTTAAAAGATCAAACTCTTGGCTATTAAACCTTGTAATCAGCCAATGTCCTAGTGATTACAGTTTTTATTAAATGTAGACATAAGCTTTGGCAGATGGAAAAACTTACAGAGCTGACATCTCACAGAATTGACAAAAAGTTACTTTTGTGTTTTTCACAGCATAGTCATAGTGAGCAGTTCTCTTAATGCTAATCAAAATACACATTTTAAACCATAATTAATATTTAGTTTTGATTCAGAAGGGCTACAGAATTGACATGTTATGGTTGAGATACAGTAGCAGTGTTTTAGCATTATTCCCGCCTTTTTCTAAAACCAGGAAGTGAGAGAGGGGTCCTTAGGTTATAACAAACACTTTTTATGCCTGATTAAATCAAGTTTTTGTGAAAATCTGACAGAGTTGACGTCTTACCAAGTTGACAAAATGTTCAATTTCGTCAGTTCACAGCATTGCATTTCATTTTATTTTCTTAAAGTTGCTCAGAGTTCTCTTCATGCTAATCAAAATTCACATTTGTAAACCATAATTGTTATTTAGAAGGCTTACAGAGTTGACATGTTATGGTCGAGACACATCTGAGCAATATTATTAAATGGATTTTTGGGAAAATAGAAAGCTTGAGCAACATTCCCACCATTTTTTTAAAACCAGGGAGTGCGAAAGAGGAGGGTTAGGGTATAGCTAACACTTTATATGCCTGATTAAATCAGCCTTTGTGAAAAGCTGACAAGAAATCTATGACACAACTTTAAAGGGCCAGCATTTTCATTAAAAATTTTAAAACAAAGATGATTATAATAGCACATTTTACACCTCTGTTATCAGTAGGTATTCTTAGCTTGAGATTTTGTGGCTTTTAACACATTTTATAAATTGTTTGAAGTTGTGAATTCTTGTCTGGGACAAGGGTGTTGTCTGGCACAGAGCAAGTTTAGAAATTAAAAAATCAAAGCACACCAAAATATTTTATAAATTACATTTCACATATATCTAAATCCTTAAAGAATAAATTTTCATCCCAAAAAATGGAATTGTGTGCTGGCATTAATAATTTTTTAAGTAGTTTTTGCTAGGACACGATTTGTCCCAATTCTCAAGAATGGGTGATTCATATTTAGAAATATGATGTAAAATGTATTTTAAAACATTTCTTTGACATTTTGCAATCTCTTCTAAGGCTTGCACTGATCTTTCATTCATTGAATAAGTGCGGGGGATCAGGAACTGAGACTCAAACTTATTCAAACGGCATTTGAACAGTCAGGGGACACAGTGATCTTCATTGGCAGCTGTCTCTTGTGGAAATCACTGATATCTTCTCTTCATTTTGCGAGCAGTAAAAGAAAAAGAGGACCTTCACCCAGACGTGGAGTCCCAGGGCATGAATGACGACACATTTTGTGAATACAGGTAAGCGTCGCGCCCTCGGAGCACTATTTCACCACCTCACTGCAATTCACGTGCAACAGTGTTATGAATTTCTCTTCTGCTGGCGGTCGTCTCCATCCTCTTCTCTCAGTAATTCTCTTTGCATCTCTCCTCTCGCTGAAAAGACAACCCAGCGTGCACGAGGTTCACGTGGAGCCTGTTCAAGACATATGATGGACTGAGTAACTGGAAAGTATGTGATAAACAGCAGTAGCATCCCTGAGCTGTTTACACATCAGAGTAGTCGGAGTGCCAGCATCCCTTTATAGGACATTGTGAGCTTAGATGCAGTGTTGTGTTGGTGTTTGTGATAGACGTTGCATCATAAAGGGAGCCGCAGGGCCGTTCACATGTTGCCATTTTCTGTCCGGATGGAGCTAAACGCAGGCTGCCCAGCACACAGCAGGAGGCTAAAAACCAATCAGTGTAATTGAAAGCAGCTCATCTCCAGGGCAGTAATATCTGGGCACGTTTCATTAATCCTTTAGTGGTCCAATTCATAACAGTCTACCGCAGTATGAGCCCCAGTGTAATTCTGCAATCAGTGGGATCTGCACAGCACAACAAATGCTGATGTGACGAAGTCGAAAAAGTGGCTCAGTGTGACAGGATTTATAAGTTGTCATGTTGACTGCAGGAGCAGGTTGCACCAGCTATTAATAAATGTTTCTCGAAGTTTGTGTCTAAAGTCCTCATAAACTTTTTTGTAACCACTTGCTAATTTCAGACTCATGATTTATTAGGTTCATTTCCACCATCAAAGAGACAGTTCAAAAATACATATTTTTCCTCTTACCTGCAGTGCTATTTATCTATGTAGATAGTGTCGGGGTGAGTTGCAGACGTTTGCAGATATCAGCCATAGAGACGTCTGTCTTCTTTCCAATATAATGCTAACATTAGCATTTGTAGTTTGTACATTTTGCTGCACAACAGTTGCATCTGACACTTACAGGGGCAATATGTAGCAATTGCACATACAAAAATGAGTACAGCAGTCCAAATACCAAGTTGGAGCCATAGACTGTATATTAAATAGGTTGTAATCCTGTTTTGTATACAATCCACGGTTGAAGCAAGTTGTTTTTCCCCCACCTACTCTGCCTGTGTCTCCCCAGACAGGGCAGACACAGGCAGGCTGCAGGAGTTCAGTCGGAGCACACAATGTGCGCACACTCGTAAATTGACAAAAAAAAAAAAATTTAAAAAAAGCAGCGATGAGTCCTCCACTGTAAGTTGATCAGCTTTTTATAACTGTCAGTCGTCTTCCAGCGTGAAGTTAAGCCCGTTATCTTGACAACAAGAGCCCACTGCTCTGAAAACACACACTCTGCGCTATCAATGAGCTGAGTGGCTGACAAACTCCATTAACATTTGGCTCGATTTTAACCGTTATAAACATCTCTGTCTCCTTCAAGATCATAAATGATTTCTTACGGTTCAAAAACAGACACTCACTCATTCAGCGAAAATTTGGCATTAATTTGAACTCCAGCTAAGGTGAAATGGAGGATTCCACTGCGGAGTGGAAATTTCAAAGGAGGACACGCTGTACTGTCCATGTCAGGTGAAGCGAGTATTTCAACTTAACATGTTTCCTTGATCTCTGATGGACTAACTATATAACAGATTTCTCCTTTAAATATTAATGATAAATATTTCAGAACTAATTCCTGCATAATATTTGTGTGGTGCAACCTGTTTTAATTGATTGATTGGCACTCTGCTTTCTATCAATGATATAACAAGGCTGGGTTTGACCTCACCAACAGTTGGTGTAAGCGGCTCCAGGGTCCAGAAAGTTCCTTATGAACCTAATAAAAGCTCACAATGTTTGGTAGCCTTGCAGTTTTGAAGGACCACAGCATGTGCAGCCTAAATACCCAGCACCAGTTCAATGTCCCCTTAATATCACATTTGTCTTCCAGTCGTCACTTTGTCACATGCATTGATGCACGTGTAGCGTAATGATTGATATTGTCTCAGCATGCGCGTCTGTGTGATTATTTCCCATTGGTCAGCCAGAGGTAAATGCTAATGTCAGTCACAGAGGCTCATGGTAGAGGCAGTGATAGCTCCAGCCTGCACCCCACCCCGTCCTCTCCAATAAGCCATAGAGTGAAGCCATGGGTGAAATGAGGTGATTCTAAATCCACTGTGCCTCTCTTGTAGCGACAACGACGAGAAGCCACTGAAGGGCAGCCAACACTCGCTGAGCAGAGAGATCAAAGCGGGGGACAGCGGGGACAGCCTGGTGGACTACGGCGACGAGGACGTCCAGTTCAACGAGGACGGCTCCTTTATCGGCGAGTACGCCGGGCGAAAGGAGAAGAGGGTGTCCGCTGAGATCAAAGCCACCGTTCAGACCCCGGCATGAGGAGCGGAAAACCGCCATCCGCTGTCCCCCGGACACCGTTTCCATTAAACCTGCTGGGAGGAACAAATGAAAGAGGAAACAGACATTATCCTAGCTAGCACAAGTTTTGTGTCAAATGTAATGCGTCATTGCCAACTGCACACTGCCACCCTCATTTTATAAAGCTCTGTTTTGTCAAGTTGCAACAGAATGACCATTACTAAATACTGTGTATATATAGTGTATATTGTATGTGCGGAGTGTCTTTTTTTTATAATTATTATTACACAAAAAAGTTTAGAGGGCTTGGATTTTTCTTTTTTTCTATCTCCATTACTTCAGCTGCAGTGCTGTTTGTACAAATGTTTCACTCTCCATTGCACATCATTATACGCAGCTTTGCCTCCGATGTCATCTTGTAGCAGACCACAGATTCGTGGGGATATCAAGTTGATATTTTTCAATTGGAGCAAATATTACTGACCTTTTATATTTGAAATGGATTCATTAAATATGATGTAAGATGTGTATAAAGGTTGCCTATTAACTTATTTTTCCCAGTGGTTTTATACCTGACAGAATAACAAAGGACATTTACATATCCTGACATATCATAAACCCTGAGTCATGAATCTCCCTGTGATGTTAGAAGAAAGTATAATTTAGTTATTATGTCTTGTTTAGCATTTAGATTCATTGGACAGTTTAAATCACGAACCTCAGTCTGTACTTACTATAACAGCCCATTACACATCACTGCTGTACGAGAGATTTTCAAAAATGTAATCCATTACACTTTACTATTTATCTCATCATAATAACTTGTATAAATCAATTATTCCCTTTCAGTCTTTTTTTTTTTATCAGAATATGTGTTAAAACTACAAGTACAATTACAGTTCAATCAAGTTTACAGACAAAATATTTTAAATGTTTCAGATACTTGATATTTCAAATAAAGCTTATCTGAAAACACAATTTAGTTAAATAATATAAGTAGCCACATAGTCTTTCAAACAATTGTTTGATATTTTGGGAAACATACTGGTTTTCTTACTGAGACCTAGATGAGAATATTCATACCACACTTTCTGTACGGTAAATATGAAGCTACGGCCAGGAGACAGTTAGCTTAGTTTAGAATAAAGACAGGAAATAGGGTAACAAGGTAGGGGTAAGGCAACAAATTGTACCAGGACTGCTAAAGCTCATTTATTAAGTATATTTCATTTGTTTCATCTGTATAAAAAACAAAATATTAATAATAGTATTTACAGCCAAGAAATAGTCCTTGTAAAATGGATAAACACTGCTTAAACATTTTGGGATTTTTTGCTGAATAAACAAACAAGGTAATACAGATATTAGTGAATTTGCAGCTAGCAAATGTGCTGATAAACAGATTTTTTTAACTGTGGACACAACTGCTTACTCCTGTTTCCAGCCTTTCAGCTAAACTAAGCTAACAGACTGCCAGCTTGAATGTGTTGGTAAGCAGATTTTTGACAGAGACAGACTAGCTGTGTCTCCTGCATTTCCAGTCTTTATGCAAGGCTAAGCTAAGTGAATGCTAACCTAAATGTGTCGGTAAGCAGACTTTGTTACCTGTGGACTGAGCCTGGATAGCTGTTTTCCACTGTTTCCAGTGTTTATGCTAGGCTAAGCTAACTGACTGCTAGCTGTAGCTTATATTAAGCATACAAACAGTCTTATACATGAATAAGCACATTTCCCAAAACATTGAATTATTCCTTTAAAGTTGTGCTCCATTGTTTTAGTAGGCTATTTCTTTCCAAGATATTGAAGGACTTGAGACATGTTAAAAAAAAACCATAAAAAAATAGTTTGTAATGCAGTAATTTGTAGTCTCAACGTTTGAAGTGATATAACCCCAGTGACATCGCTATGACATCATCAGGGTCATTTTTTTTACTTTACAATGTTACTCTGGAGCCATAGAACATTATACAATAGTGTTTGTACATTGGATAGTACTTCATGATAAATAACCAATTATTTTCATGCGTGAAATTGTGGCGTGTCCCTTTAAGAAGAAAGCGCATAGTACCTGTAATGGATTAGACTTTTTTGGTAATCAGATTACTGCCATCAGGTGTCATGACATTTGACATCTTCCTACAGTATCCTTCATTCACTGTTACATCAGTCTTAACCAGCCTTACTTTCAATATACTGCCATTCACAACACAACCATTATGTCGTTCTGCATTAACATTAGCACCATATTCAGAAAAAAATTGCAATGTTTTGTAAAAAAAAATGAAGTCATTGCATGTTAAGAATGTTAATTGGTGTTTTTTGATGTCATTAAATTGCTTTACTTTCTTACATGCTGGTAATGTTCTTGATATCCATGTTACTGTTTGTATTTGCCCCCATAGACGAACACACGACTGAATAAATCTCTGCTTTTACCTCCAGCCAGCTGCAGTAAAATATGACTCAAGAGAAAGCAGCTCCTGGTGAAACGTCCTCATTCCCTCTGAATAAAATAGAAGATGTTTGACAAATTGCTCCCATTTGCGGTCTGAGTGTAACAAATGTCGCGCCAGGGTCAAGTCTCTGTCTGAGCCGGGGCGTCTTGTTTGATTACCTCGGCCCGCAGGAGAGAATCATGAGAAATCAAAGGAGTGGGCTCAGACAAGCACTGGATCATGGAGCGAGAGCTGTAATCATGTCTGATGGTTGATAGTAGGGAGTGGAGAGTGTCAGCGTGAGGGGTTCTCACCGCATGGGTCACATCTGCCTCAGATACTCTGTCATCACTCAGCCAGGTTCGCCTGAGCCGCGGCAGTTTTCACGAATGCGGCCTTCAGGTGTCCGTAATGGACCCTCTGGTAGCCATATTGGAGGTCCTCGGCTCTTTGGCAACGGCGCGAACAGCTGGACGTGTCTCTCCACACATGCAATCAGTGGCGGGGGGAAGCTACTTAGAGCTAATTCTGCAACATAACAATTATAGCTCTCTGGGGAGAAGCTGAATTACATCGCAGCGAGAGAGATGCAGTTTGGACAGAGCTTCTTACAGAAAAAGACAATATGATGTAGTTCAAAATTTGGATTCTGTGGATTTGAAAGTCAGTCTTGCAGTAATACAACACTCAGGCTGCCATATGTACACTTAACAAGATATTGGTCACTGTAATAATTCCTGCTGTTCATAGTGGGCAGCATGACTTGAGCTGACGAACAAAATCTACAAAATCTGTTTTACTCTATAACTATTACAAGAGGAACAGACCTCAGGAGTTTGCTTTCATACCACCACAGAAATACTACACATATTTTAAGTAAGAAGTATGCAGGTTTCTTCACTTGATGTTCAATAATGCATTCACACTACATTGGATTTAAATATAACTAACTTTTCTTCAGGAAAGCCACTAAAGATGAATGGGATTTTAACGAATGCATATCACCATGAAACCTCCTCAGTCTATTACTTACTTTAAGACAATTATTTTTTGTATTGCAAGTTTTCTGAAATTTTCGAATGAGGCATTTTCTAATTAAATATCCACTGATTTGCATACATTTCCACAACAGAAATCTGAACATTGGTCAAAGCCAAGTTTATTGTGACCTTTTTTCACTACATAAATCAGGAAAAAAAACTCAACAGTCATAAAAAAATAAATTTTTGCCATATTTGTTGGAATAAAATATTATAAATCAGGCGATGAATGATATGTAAACGAACCCCTCTGTAAAAACCTGACAAATATAAATGAAAATGGAAAGGTTTGTGTATGCGTGAGAATGAGCATGAGAAAAAAAAAAAAAAACTACATTTGAGAAACTGCCTTTGAAGTTAATGCAGAATTCCATATATTTTTAGACAAAAACTAAAGGTAACACTTCAGTTGAAGGGGTGTGCATAAGACTGTAATTACACTGTCATAATGTCATAACACCTGACATGAATATGAAGGAATCTGTTGTCATTAACACAGCAGTTAGTCTACTTAAGCAACAAGTAAACTAGCTAACTGCTATCTGTACATCAACTTACTCTGTAAGCTAAATCACCTTGGTACTGTATACAGCCGTCATAAAGGGTTTATAACGTTTATGACAAGTCTAAAATGTAAAAGTTTACTAAAGGTTAAGGAGAATATTCATAACATGCTTATAAAGGTCCCATAACAGCCAGTGTCAAACCACAACCAACACATATAATAGTATAATGTTATGTTGTTTTCAACAGTTTCTTTAAGTTTGATAATGTCAAGTTATCATGGCAAATACACTTCTGTCTTGATTAATGTCAAAGTTGTTATGACAAAACATTTCAACTATGCATTAAAAATTACATAATTTTCCAGTCATAAATATTCATGAGGACTCTTTCACGTCATGACATTGTTGTGATAGTGACACCTATCCACCAAATAAGACTCAGAAAAAACATGAACTAATACTGATCGCTGTGAAACTTCCCCAGTTGATTACTTACATTAAGACAATTATTTTTTGTATTACAAGTTTTCTGAAATGTTATGTTAAATATGAACATATTATAGAAGAAAACATCACAGCACACAAGACAACAATGTTTTTGTCTGTCATATCTCACCTAACAATTTACCCACTTGCTCCCTTTTCTTTTGTTTTTGTTATTTATTGTTTTTTAAGCGCATTAAAGCATTTCATCTTTCACAACTCTTCATATAATGTTGAGAAGGTCTCTGCACACCTGAAATGTCTGACAGGTGCGTCGGAAGAAAAAGTTCAATTTGAAAAAAAGTTAGCAGACTCCCGCACACTGTCTCGCTTTCTAGTGATTTATTGAATATCCGACGTTTCGGTCCAAACAACCTTCATCAGGTATACTGGCCAGTATACCTGATGAAGGTCGTTTGGACCGAAACGTCGGATATTCAACAACTCTTCATATAACAATCAAATTAAGTTTGATGACTGTTAGGTAATATATACACTCGGTAAAGTTTTTGTAGTGGCATTTATATGGTTTCCAAATCCTGCTGTCCATTTCTGGACAGACTATTTGAATAAGCGCTACTAACTACATAAAGTAAAGGTGTTCTGAGGCGAGTGACGCAGACTGGAGCAGGTCTGCGCCACTCTCACTTTACTGAGGAGGAGTTAATAAGCTGTATATGAAACAGTAACAGTTGTGCTGCAATAACGAGTCTTTGGTGCTCATAACTTCCCCTGCCCTTATTATCACGGCGTTATAATCTATACATATGAGAGACTGTGCTACTGCAGCTGACACATACATTTTTTAACCAAGCTTTTTTTCATTTAATGCATAGGGGATGGGAAGAGCACATTGTTAGTGACTTTGTCTTAGAAAATAAAGTATTTCTATGATGAGATAGAAAAAAGGAAGAGAAGTCCCACGAGCTCACATCTTTTATACACAGAAGTGATTCACTCCATATTTACAAGGAGGACTTTGCACAGGGGAATTTTTCACCACCTCGCCACATCACTTAATTCTAAATAATTTTGTCCCTATTAATGGCTGCGGTGTTTTACTGTCCTTATGAGAAGGAACAACGAATAAATTAAAATAGTTTAATGATGCACTGGAATCTTACAGGGAAAATTGTCCCCACGGGACACCTAACATTCCGAATAAGTGTTTTGTGGCAAGTATTATCAAAGGATGTGACATTTCTTCCACTTTGAATTTTTAAATTTGCTTCAGCAATGACTGTAACCTTCAAACTAACACAAAACTGATTTTTTTTTATGAGAAATGAGGATCTTCAGTTACCATTTCAGTTTTTTCAGGCTACAGTTTAGTAGAGAACGGAGCAGATAATTATCTTTCATTCTGACAGGTTGAGGATCAATATCAGTCTCATGTCTGTTCAATATTCCTGCATTTACGGGGAATAATTGGAAAAATGAGTTTTAATGAGTTTTGAAAATTTACACAACCGCCCTTTCAAGTCAGAAGAATAAGTTTGAATGTCTGCAAAAATTTTGGTATGACTTTTACGAGTTGTTGCTCAGTGATGTCATATACACAGAAACATGGCCTATGAAAGACAGGGACTGGTTGATAACTTTTCATTAATTCACATATTTATACTCACAATTTTTTGCCCGCGTGTAATTTGTAGTATGGCACTGGGTTATGACCATTAATTGCTGTCCATGTAGCGTAACCTAGATAAGTTAGAAATGTTATTTATTAGTATTAACCCTGATAATAAGTCAGGTGTCGTAGTTTTAGGGAATGTACTGGTGCAGCAACAAGTTTGGGACAAAATCATTTTGTAATATGAAGAATCTTCACTTGGATGTTAGCGTCAGCCAACCCATCATCAACCCTACAACAACAACCCCACCCTTTATGAATTAAAACCTCATGAAGTCAGAAGAATGACTTCCCAACTTGACAAATTTGACCATGTGAGGAGCACGTGAATGCAAATTGAGTATGGCGCTGGCGTCAGGACGTGGTTAGTTTAGCTTCACACAAAGACCGGATCCAAAAGAAAACAGGTAGCCTGTCTATAAATACCTCTAAAGCTCACTAATGAATCTTTGCATCCTTACACAAACACAAATTTAAAAAAGATTACTTGTGATTTTAGGTGAGGTGCTGTAACTGTTTCTTGACAGACAACTGCGTGTCAACCCGCTCAGCACTTTTGTGCATCATCTCTGGCACACCATGGACCGGTTCAGATGAGCACAGTTTTGTTTTTTGTCTCTGTGCAGCCACAATGGTACCAAATCATGCAACCTCACTTTGACTCCAGGAAACCACATGAATCTCAAATGTGCAATATGTCTGACATGTGCATTTTCATGCTGTAATATGTGAATCCAGTGTATATTCCCAGGTGAAACATGAATTTCACATGTGCAAAATCATATGTGAAATATGTGGAACATGTGGGGTTTTTTATACAAAGCAAAATGGTTTGATAAAGTTTTCATGCTGTAATATGTATATTCCCAAGTGAAACACATGCCACACATGGTAAAATTTGTTTTCCAAATGTGGCCACATGTGATCACTCACAGCTCTGGATTTATTTATTTTTTATTATTTTTCTACAGTGTAGCATGGATTTTTATCCTACATCAGTGGCGGCTGGTAATTATTTTACCTGAGGTCAAGGCTCCTGCTTACGCACAAGCAGTGTCTGATGCACTGAGCTTTGACTCCAACAACAGATGTATTCACTCAACTACTGAATCAGAAAAGCGAGCACACTCCATCCAGCAGCTCAGCTCTGCAACTTAATCTAACTGTCTCTTCTCAGCGAGCAGCAAGGTCCACTAGAAAATAAAACAAACTTTGCACTTGGAAAAAGAAAAGGTAGTTTTAAACATTTTAATTCAACATAAACACTAAAAGTGCAATCGTTTTCATTTTCATCAGTATAATGAGATATTGTTTTGACTTGGTGTCATATCCTGCCTGTCTGATTAATGCTTCTGTAACAGTTACAACAATGCAAATATTCAGTAGTGCATAAATAAAAAGTCTTCATTTCAGCAATGCCATCTTGATGCTGACCTCCTCCTTTTGTCTTGTGTTGTCACCATCTGTTAGACTGGACCAGTGGAGCTGGAGATGGCTGATATTATGGTAATGGCTATATGTAGTGTGTCCTATGAGGCTACAGCTACGGTGGCCGACAAGTGCAAACGCGCTGCATATACAGACAGGCGCTACAAATACAGAAACACGCTGCATATAAGAAAACAGATGCAAAAGGAAATCGCTGCAAATACAGAAACGCGCTGCATAAACAGAAACGTGCTGCAAATACAGAAACGCGCTGCATATAGGAAAACAGATGCAAAAGGAAATCGCTGCAAATACAGAAACGCGCTGCATAAACAGAAACGTGCTGCAAATACAGAAACGCGCTGCATAAACAGAAACGTGCTGCAAATACAGAAACGCGCTGCATATAGGAAAACAGATGCAAAAGGAAATCGCTGCAAATACAGAAACGCGCTGCATATAGGAAAACAGATGCAAAACGAAAACGCCGCAAATACAGAAACGCGCTGCAAATGAGAAAACAAATGCAAAAAGAAAACGCCGCATATACAGAAACGCGTTGCAAATGAGAAAACAAATGCAAAACGAAAACGCCGCATATACAGTCACACAACGGAAGTGCTCCAGGCCTCTAGGGGCAGTGCTGAGCTTTCCCCCGAGAGACAGACAACGGACGAATCAACCTGCGGAGGAGAGGAATAGGCCTACGTGAAAATATTATGGCACATATTACTAGATAAAATCCTTACTGTCTGTTACTCCCACTGTTGTTTTATGTTTGAGTGTTGTCATGTTGCTTATATAATGTCATGTTTCCTTGTATGTCTTCAACATGACAATAAAGTTTGTTTAAAAAAAATAAAATAAAATAAAAAAAATCCCGAAAGGGGAAATGTAATTATGAAGAATAAACATCCCGTAACTGTTTTTTAAACTAAAAAAAAATGTGAGAAGTAGAAGGTTATTGGTGAGAGGAAAATTGGAGGTGGGAGAGGCTACATGAAAAAGTACGTATTCTTTTTTCTTTTTCTTTCTTTCTTTCTTTTTTCCACATGTGGCCCTCATCTTTTACTGTATTAAGAAAGTGCAGCTGATTTACATTTTTACATTTTTACATTTTTGTTTGTTTGTCGGATTTACATTTTCTGATTTTTTGCCTCTCCCGCCTCCAATATTCCTCTCACCAATAACTTTCTACTTCTCACGTAAGCCTATTCCTCTCCTCCGCAGGTTGATTCGTCCGTTGTCTGTCTCTCGGGGAAAGCTCAGCACTGCCCCTAGAGGCCTGGAGCACTTCCGTTGTGTGACTGTATATGCGGCGTTTTCGTTTTGCATTTGTTTTCTCATTTGCAGCGCGTTTCTGTATTTGCAGCGTTTTCGTTTTGCATCTGTTTTCCTATATGCAGCGCGTTTCTGTATTTGCAGCACGTTTCTGTTTATGCAGCGCGTTTCTGTATTTGCAGCACGTTTCTGTTTATGCAGCGCGTTTCTGTATTTGCAGCGATTTCCTTTTGCATCTGTTTTCTTATATGCAGCGTGTTTCTGTATTTGTAGCGCCTGTCTGTATATGCAGCGCGTTTGCACTTGTCGGCCACCGTATACAGCACTATGGATGCATGTAAACACAAAGAAGTTGAATAAATGCATTGTGTACAAGTATTAATTAATGTTAAAACCTAATTTGTTGTTTCTCAAAGACCAGTGAAAATCATGTTTTTAACCTTTTTCTGGGTTACACAACAGGAGCAAAATAACAGTAAAATCCATTTCTGAGCATTTTATACGTTGAAACAAGGGCAGTCTCAAAAAACAGACCCAGTCAGTCTGGGTATATGATGTCATAAACCTGAGGAACCAATCCCGTTAATCAAAGGCTATACATATCATTAGCTACATCATGCTTTTCCTGTGGGCTGGGCATCGATGCTAGTCACCATGATTAACTAACAAAACAGAGGAGGTGCAGCTACTTCGGGGTTGGATTAGGGGGTGTGGAGGGGACAGGGACAACTTGCATATTCATGAAACCCTGAATACTAAATGAAGGCAAGGTGTAGAGCTATATGTAACAAGGTATTTGAACTTATTTCCCTTGAAAAGAATATATCAGAAATAGTTTATTACTTCTTGCAGTGAAATTTATATTGTTTAAAACATGATTGGCAGTAGACTTTCAAGGATTTGAGTGTTTTAAAGTCTCTGCTTCTCTAACAGTAAATTACAATTGTTGATATTGTGAGAAATACAATCAGTCTGAACGACCTCCATTGTGTGGGGGTCTTGATTCACTCCAGAATCCTTTTGTTTTATTTCTTAGCCTTTTTTTTCACCAACTGACTTGAATTATTTTGTATTACCTTAATTCTTTAACTGAGGTAATATTAAAATGCTTACATAGTACAAACTAATAATTGCTTATTTTAAATAAATATGAATTAATTAATAATAATAATGAATTAAGCTTTCTGATTCTGGATTAAGCTTTGCAGCTGTTGGATCACCACACTTACCACTGATTGGCCACCAGGGGTGAAAGTAGGGCGGTACGGTCCAGTGATCCATACTATTAAATGTTTCAATGCCAGTATGCAGCACCCCAAAGAGCGGACGGCAGCTGCCTTCAAAGATCCACATTTATTACATGGTTTTGTTAAATACTTGGTTCTGATTGGTCAGTTACAGCATTCTAAGGTCTCTTATTTCTGTATAGCAGACTGTTGCTATGAAGATCAGGCCGTTGCTATGGATGCAGTTCTGATCACAGACTCTGGAAGAGCAATAAAATCATTAATATTTTGTGTCAAATTATTATTTTTTTGTTAATTACCATGTAATACACAGGATAATATAGCGAGCAGGTCATTATTGAGAAATAACCCCCTGCTGGGTTGATTCATGCTCCTATATCACCCTGTTGGGGATTATTTTGCAATAATGACCTCCTACGTGAACATCATCCTTCACATAATAATCCATCACCATTGTATTTCCAACAAGAAACACGTCTGATATTGTTCACATAAACATAAACAACAGTTTCCTTATAAACTGCTACTAAATTGTTCCAGTGTGTTTGTGCCCAGCAGAGACCTGTGGGTTTTTAATCGGCGATGGAGGGAACCCCGCTGCCTTTCTAACACTGCCTAGTTACCGCTGGCTCACGTCAATTTCTGCTGCTGACTGTCTGATATCGAGGCTGTGTGTTTTATCAGGCAGTCATTTGCTACAAAAATCTCAACAGTAAAATGATGAACAAAATACGTTGTGATGCTCTTGATGATCACTTTTATTCTAACACCATAAACATCCGGTCAAACATTTGTGACTTCCATGTGTTGTTCTAACTCTGGTGTATATCTTAAAAACATGCAACCAGCTCTGTAAGAGTGCATTTATTTTTTTAATGTTTTGATTTTTTCATGACCAAACCAACACCAAAGTGTTTTGCTTCGATGGGAAAAGGCTTAAAAATGATCTTCTTCTTTAATGTGCATCTAAGAGATATTTTGAGACATTTTACTCATCATCTCTTCTTTCTTTTATGTGCCAAATGCTATGAAAATTCAAAGACAGAGACTTGTAAACAGTTTAACAGTTGTCCATTAATGTAGCTGTAATTTTCCTCTTATTTAAAACAAAACAAAACAAATTATGATGACTTTGAAAGTTTCATCAACATTCACAAATTATCCTGTGCCACTTCCACTGTTTACACTAATCATTTTAGTATGCATGATGCTATACATTCTTTCTACACCATACGGGCGTTAAAAAATTCAATGCATGTTCTCAGAGATGCATGAAGCTGGAGGCGGAGGGAGAACAATATGAAGCGATGAAGGTTGGAGTAATACTGCAGACAGGAACTTCAATCTACTGCCAATCTAATCCCCTGCCAGCCACTATGATGGAACATATTTTCTACATTTTTTTTCTGTCCTAATGACAAATATTTTGGCCCATAACAAAAAAACTTAATGGGAAATGATGACAAAAAACTAAGACACGTGGAATAAGACAGTTTTTCTTATCAGTAAAAGCACTGACCATGCTAAAGACCAAGTGTAGTCCAATACACAGAGTTTAAGGCTATTGTGTTCATATTTACAAGCCTTGCAGTATCTGGAGAACTTCTGGGATGATGGAATATGAATGTCACTATCAAAGCAACACACACACACAGTCCCATTGTGTAGTGTGCGGCGGGTCAGAGGGGTCACATAATTAATTTGACGATGATGCATTCATGTAAACGCCTATGTGACGCCCCTGCAGCTGCACTTAGGATGGAGGTGAAAGGATTACCTGTAATGTGAGAGCAGTGAAGTACAGTTGCATATATTTAACCAGCATTTTATGCACCACATCCTACATATCATTCCATGACCCGAGTCCATTACTATGGCAATGTCAAAGGCTTAAAAAATGCTCTATTGTGTGTCCGTAGCTCTAATGGAATTCGCAGCGGGGAACAGAAGCGGGCCTCTCTACGGGCATCGCCATTTGTTGAGTGATGAATAGAGGAGAGGGTGGGTCAGTGACTTAAAGCACAAGGTGGACTTTCAGGGGCTACGGTGACGCGAGAGAGGCTTTTTTTCAGACAAAACGCTCCAACGGCGTTTCATCGAAATCAGTGTTATAAATAATACAAAGCTCAAATGAACGTCAGAATTGCCTCGAAGGTCTCGGGGCTGGAAAAAAAATAGCTGCATTAAGTAAAGAGGAAAAATGGACTCCTTCCTCAGCCGTATAAATTCCTTCCCATGTTGCTAAAGAACGCCGTAAGGCCAACATCACAGAAAGCAAAGGAAACAGTGGATCCAATTATCATTTCACAGTGTAGTGAGTGAGTGTGCACACTGTTGGCTCACGCTAGATGACTCCATATTCCTTGATAAAGCAAGGCGTATTACCATCTGTTTCTTCAGTGGACAGACATGTAAAGCCACTTAAGGGCCATTGTAGTGTACATCAGAAATTATAAGTGGAAATTCAACTGGTGAATGTCTCATTCACACACCAAGGTAATGAGAAATCCTACGTTAGAGAGGCAGCGAAGGCTCTGCACTGTAAAGCTCTGATTCATTTGAAGCGCCGCTGAATTTTCCAGCGCTGGCACAGGCCTGTGACTCTTTCAAAAAGCTCGGGCGTCTGGGACATCTGAGGGACTGATCTGAACATATCGCACTTGCGCTGCAAATGAATTGGTCCCCCAGGTCTCCAGAGCTGTCAGCACCTCACATTGTATGAGAGCTTCATTCATCAACACGTTTTTTTTTTTTTTTTTCCCCTACGAGCTGCAACTTTTGGAAAAAAAAAAAAGTCAGAAAAAAATGTAGCAAAAGTTTTAAGACATATCCTTTTTTGGAGTTGTGGAACATTTGCGGAGTTAAATAATGAACTGGCGCCAGTCAGGTTGCTATATTTCTCAGGTTGGGTGTAAATACCAAGTTCTCACCTTCAGAAATTCCTCTCGAAATAAATTGCATTGCAGTGAACCTATGCAAAATGTTGTTCATTTACATACAGCATATGTTGCTGGCAGTTTGATCATTTCACAGTTTTGAAATCTCTCAAGTTTAATGAGAGAGATGTAATTGAATAAATTTCCAAAGAAGTTTCCTGGAAAGAGCTATGCAATTTGGTGCTAATTATAAAGGAAAATATCAATTGCCCTAAAGAGAAAAACACAATTTCTTGGCAAGGGGAGTGTCAGGGCTGACCAAACCATGCACAAAGCTTTTTTTAAAATTATATTATCAATTTTTTAATAAATAAAAATGTATATATTTATTACAAATCTATATAGTCATAATTTTTCTAAAAATGGGGAAATGATTAGCAGTGAAAACCACAAGAAAACAATTTTGTATTTCTAAGCTGACAAAAACACATTCAATGGACAGTTGGAAAAATAAACATGTTTTCTGAAAACATAATTCTGAAGCTTTAAGCTCAAGAAAAGTCTTGATAAATACTGAGTCTTCATTTTGAAATGAATTTTCATTCTGTGCCAACGTTTTCCTTCCATTTTTCTCTTCATCTTCAACACAGTGTGTTGACTACTGCCTAATCTAACAGAAATCTGCATATGAATGCAGAATCTGGAGGCAAGGGAGAAGATTTGTGTATCAGGAGCGCTCTGGTTTCTGTTTGCAGTCCCACTCGACCAAACACGTTTGAGCTTTGGTTGCATGCAGGTAAACAGTCCGTGTGGGGAGCAAAAGAGGTGGAATGCAACGGCCAAAATGCAATCTTAGAAACCAGCAGCTATCATCTAATGATGATTTAGCTTTTCATTAGCCTTTTCAATTTATCTACATTCATATGCAGATATTTATTTATAGAGCTAAGCTGTATCCCAAGTTGCTAATCAACCTGTAAACAATGACCGGCCCGTGGAGGAGGAAGGAAATCTATGCCCAGATGTCTGTTATCTGTTATCTGGAAATCCAATGGCTCCGCTGGAAGCTCCAAAACATTGGCCGTTGCCCCCAGAGGCTAAATCGTCATCAGACAATAGCTGGTGGGTTTTCGAAAGTGGGAGTGACCCATTTGGGAGCGACCACTCATTTACTCCCCTGCTGTAGACTTGGTTTGGCCAAGTTCACCCACATCAGCCTCAAACAGGAGCGGCCCGACGCATTTCTCCCAAACCTCCATAATGCCACTCACTAGTCAGCAGTAATTATTCAGAAATTAGACTTGTAAAATAACTTACACTAAGTCAAGCCTGTGATTTTCAAACAGGGAAAAAATGCCAATGAAATAGGATAAGAATTCTGTAGATATGATAAGAAGAAGAAGATATGACTTTCATGAAAGACAACAGAATAAAGTAAATCGCTCCATGAGAGTCAAGAAAAATTATGTTTAATTCAAGAAATATTGTTATAATTGAATCAGGTTATTTATCTCATCTCATTGATTTTTTTTTTTTTTTATATTTATTTAAATTTTTACTTTTTAAAGAAGATAAGACTACTGGGACTTAATGGCAGTGGCAGACAGTAACAAAGTACATTTACTTAAGTACTGTACTTAAGTACATTTTTGAGTATCTGTACTTTACTTGAGTATTTGTTATTTTTGGAAACTTGTCTTTCACTCCACTACATTTCGAAGACAAATCTTGTACTTTTGACTCCACTGCATTTCTAGGAAGGTTGTTGTTACTTAGCATAACTTTGAAGTCAGCTGTTGCTTTTTTTTCTTTTCAAAAATGCAGTTGGCCACGTGCTGTGTTCCTCACAGAAGGGAACCAATCACAGTACCTGCTCTCAACTGGGATTGATGTAAAAGCAGAAGTACTTCATCCAGGTGCTCTGTAACGAGACCAAGCAAGGTCTGCCTCTTTCATTCAAACAATACTCAGTAATGGTGACGGCAGAAGAACGGCAAAATTAAATCTGAAGATTATAATTAGAAAAAGAGAAATAATTCCAGGTTGGCTTTTAAAGTTGGATTCTTTTTATCGGGGTAAAAAATACCACATAATTAATATATATACTGCTCTTGAAGTCAGAAAGAAATCTCAATTGTTTAACAGACTTGGAGAACTCCTTACAGTCGGCTTCAATCTAATTTTATGCAGTGATTTTAATAAAGTTACATCAGAAAATGACAATATCTGTCCTTCTTGTTTTTGATTGCATTTCTATGCTGAAGTTTTTACAGGTGTTTCTATAGACTTTGTGTAGCAGAGTGGATCTACAAGCAAGTCAGTGCATCATGAAGTGGATTCAGAGAGTTACAACGGTCTGTGAATGCATCATGAAAACAATAAAGTACTTATGCATTACTTAAGCATTTTTCAACGCAAGTACTTGAGTACTCAAGTAACATTTTGGCTGAGCAACTTGTAGTTGAGTAATATTTGACTCAAGTACTGGGGCTGAGTACTTTGTCCATCACTGGTTGATAGTGGTCAAAAATGACTAAATAAGATACAGGGTTTTGCAGAGGAGGGAAAAGTTCATGCACATTAAGAAGAAATAAAATTGCGTTTCAAAAATGAAGTCACTTTGTTCTCAAAACGCAAAATAATAATAATAAAAAAAAATCTTCCTCCTATCTTTTTTTCATATGTCTGGTCCTAATGCTCTGCTAGGTTAAATATTCATATCATAGCATACAAGACACAATATTTCAAGGTCAACCATAGTCATTCATTTTCCTACATGTAAACAAAACAAATTTCATTGAGTCGATGTAGATTTTCAATGTCACTGCGGAGTTTCTTTTATCACCACAATCTCTCTGAATCTTTAGAGCTCTGCTAAACAGCCACTCAAAAACACTCTTCTTCAGATGAGGAGCAGTTTGAACATTCAAGCATTTACATAGCATTTATTGTATGATACTTGAGCGCTGACTTCCTTGTGACCCTCCTTGAGAAGCAGTTGTGAGGGTAATGATGATTACACAGCAATGTCAACTGTCTGGGCCCGCCACTCGACGCTGTGTAATCCAAACTCTCAGGCAGCGCGGCGCTTTCTTTCTGGGGAGGTGATAATTTACTGTAGAGGTGTGGGAAGCCTGGAGTGCGCAAATACCCTCTGAGTGTCTGTGGAGGGGCCGCGAGCCGGCCAGCGCAGACTGACGTATCTAGCACAGACAGATGCTGAATGTGGGCTCGGCTGCCACCGATTTGGGAATGTAGGCTACGGGGGAACACATGGCGGGGCAAAGGTAGCAGCGGACCCAGGGGAGGCAGGCAGATGGGCCTATATTAGACACCTCAGATAGCTCTGCTTCTCCCTGGACGCAGCCCAACGCTGTCAGGTCAGAGAGTGAAGCATCGGCCTCTTCAGATCCAGGTGGCTCCATGTTTGACCTCACTTCTCCATTCAGCTGCAGCAGACACGTGTTCACGCCTCCCCCTGCACTGCTTTGATGAGCAACAACAACAGACACCTGCTTTTTCTGTCTTTCTTTCTTTCTTTCTTTCTTTCTTTCTTTCTTTCTTTCTTTTTGCTTTCTTGCAAGAACGGTAAGTGAATCTTTTGGGTTTTGGTTACATAATGTATCCATTGAGGAACTCCTATTCAAAAAACCTTTAATGAAGAAAAAAAATGGAAGAAACATCAGAAAGACAGCAGAGGGATCCTTCTTCCAGGATAGACAGACATGCAAGAGACCACAACAGTGAAATCACAGTACAGACAATCATGATAACAGATTGTAAACATAATATAGACCTGAGCCACACACAACACCTTCTCATAGGTTTAGGTTAAAACAGGTATGTTGGTTACATAACTTTACGTTACGTTTCCTTATGTGTCCCATAAACATACCGGTGAGAATGCTTTCTGTTTTTATGCCCCTAAACTATGGAACTCAATGCCTTTGGACATTAGATCAGCAAGCTCTCTATATATTTTTAAGGGGAAAGTGGATACCTATATTTTTTATTATATTATTTTATTTCTTTGTGTTCCTTTTACTTAATTCTTCTGACTTTCATTTTATTGTTGTAATTTTATTCCTGCAATTTTTTATGCATTTTTTATGCATTGCATGCATGCATTTTTGCTTTTTATAATTTTGAGTCTTGGAAGTCTCAGCTCTTGTTTTTTTTAGCTGCGTCTTTGTATGCTGAGCAATGTATCAGCATGGCAGGCTTTAAATTTTCCAATCTGAGTCTCAGAATCACCAGAAAACCACAAAACTAACCGAGAAGAGTGATAGAAACTGAGCACAGTTGACGCACCGTCAGCCACTTTCCCAGAGTGCAGGGCAGGTAGTGCTTCTTTGTTTGCTTGTGCTGTCTTTTTTTCACTGACAGGTTCAGATTGTTATTCTAAGCGTGTGACAACATTATGGAAAGGGTCACTACAGTGAGAGACCTTTTTTTTTTTAAAAGAGAAAGTTAAGTTTCACTTAACTAGAAACACCTAATTTGTTGCTTTCGCCAAACTCACCAGACTCCTTTTGAAAACATCATTCAAGCTCAGAAAAATAAAATAAAATAAAGTAAAACTCACCAAAAACATCTTGGTTCATCTTAAAGCTGTTCCAACAATCACCAGCTCTTGTTTGGTCAAAATGAATTCACATAGTGAAGGAGTGCAGAGTGTTGCAGGGCAGGTGATGCTGGACAGCGGCTGCAGCAGCCCAGAAAGAGACCTATAGGAGGTTGCACGTTTACTTTCTCCAGTTGTGTGAAAATCTGATATTTTCAGATCACAGATGACAAAGAAATTAAATATGAGTCTTACTGGTAAAACATATAGGAATCAGTGTCTGTGTGGCTTATATAGTGTTGGGGACACTGAAATTGTGAAAAACTTGGCTTTTCACATTCTCAGTGACTATTTTCTAACATGTTCAAAATAATCATCTCTTGTATTTACAGCTCCTCTCATCTTTATAGTGCTTTATATTTCAGCTCATTATTTAGCTGTACAGCATACAGCTTAAGTCTTTTGGTTCACTTTCGTTACTCTCATAGTGTTTTTGGCTGCAGCAGGCAACTCTAAAAGCCAACTGTACACTACCTGCTCAGCTCCAGACAAAAGATATGTCCCTCAGCAGTTGGTGGAGACCAAAAAAAGAGCTAAAAGAGGGTGAAAACTGGTCTTACATTTACCAGGTGGACACAAACACAGCTCCAAATGAATACTAACGTTTCTCTGTAATTGTAATACACTGTCAAAAAGTAACCATTTGCTCACCACATCAACTGAGGATGAGTCAGTCTTGTGTTTACAACATGTTTCTGGTTCCTCCAAGTGGCCAAAAATATCACTTATTCCAGGTTCAAGTATCAGGTCAGTCACTACTTGTAAGACTAAACCCTTTGGAAATGTGGTAGATACGCCTACATGTGAAATCATAAACACACTGTCACAGGTTTTATTACATGTAATGGATAGATTAGTGGATAATTAGATAAAGTCAAAAGTTCAAATGATGATTAAATCCCATAAAGTTCTCCACAGTAAATACTTCCCATCTCTGTGTAATGTGAATTGATACATGGCAAAAAGGGTAATCCAGGAATTGCCTGCGGCTTTTATTCAATAACAATGCAATTTCAGAGCTGCTTGTATTATTTATTGAAGTGCTGTTGAGGGCACTGAACAAATTTTCTTTATTGTCCTAATGGCTCCTTGCAAATCCCGCCTCGCTGTATTTTGGCTTGACAATTATTACCCTGGATACAATGTCCTCTGCAAAGGACAAATAGACTTCTCAATGTAAGTGTGCGGCAATACATATGTTAATATACTGTATCTGTTGTCATAAGCTTTTCAGGGCATTAGCAGTTTAATTTACAGGCCATCTGGGGAAGTGTAATACAGATAGCCAGATTACAATGTGGGCTTTGTTAGCAACTCTCCTTCGAATAAAGTTTCATCGCAGTGCAGTGAGGAATACTGGGAGAATGCATGGTTTAATGATACTTTGCTAGACTTGATCTTCAAAGCTGGGCAAGAACAGGAGGGAATAGCACTCTTTGCTCAGAATGATGCATCAAATGTGCAGGCAAAGCAGAATGAAGCACAGAGATATATAGAGAGCTAATGGACCCTTTGCTAAGCCCACTTCTCCTTAGTTACATCGCTGCTATCCATTCTTGCACCACTGATTGCTGATTTAATACTGAATTTGGCAGCAAGTTTTCAATCACTTAAGGTCTTCGACTCCACAGAAAAGTAAACAAAACTTCTCATTTCTAGCTGACAGTCAAGGATTTTGTCAGCTAAAATGATGAGTCTCGCTAACAGATTTCATAAGTGTAATTGTAAAACTCTGTAATTCAGCTGAAAAGTCAGTCTCCAGCTGACTTTTTAATGTTTCCATCTGACACATTTTAAAACACGAACCCTGTAAAAGGGTCAGAAAAATGTTAAGATACTTAATGGTTGCGTACGTGATACGGTGTTAACGGTAAAACACTGACGCTAAAGCAAGCTTAGATCCCAGCAAGCATTAGTCGAACAGTGAAATACAACACACATATGATAGACGACAGAAATAGTCATTAACATCGGAAAAGGAAGTGCAAGGATTAGATTAAAGGGTGTTTTCACATCAGACACGATTGTGAATGCTATGATATGATTGCGTACCACGCCTGAGTGCAAATGCCCCCCCAACAGTCGGCTTTCACATCATCACCCACACACTATTTGTTTATGTTGTTGCTATGGTGTGGAAAAACTTGCTAAATTGCAAGGTCTCTCTAACAGTCCATTTCCTTGTTTTGGTACGGATAGTTTTATCATCTGGTGTGAACCATACCCGAGCACACAAGAACTGTACTCATGATCACCATTTCAAGAGGACCCGAGGCCAATCAATGAACAGAGCCTGAGTATGGTACGTAGATCTAGGCCTGGGTCACCCAGACAGGCAAGCTGAACTGAGCTCACTCCCCAAACAAACACACAATAAGAGCTAAGTTAACCGGACTTGGACTTAGGAGAGTGTCTGCCTAGGTTGATTGGTGGCAATAAGCCATGAGTTTGGCAAACGCAATTGTATCTTCACACAAGTTTGGCTGAGGGTAATGTTACTGCAAGTCGTAACCTAATTAACCAGATACGCTGACATTCGCAGAGAACATTAAAGTCACAGTTGAATCCATTCCTCACATGTTTGCTGTTGTGTTTTACATTTTTTAAGACTACAAAAAGACACTGTGCCCCAAACTAATGAGATACCAAGTGTTGCTCATCTTAGACCCTTCAGCGTGTAGAGAAATGCAAAGCTTGACAGGCCTGACGTACCTAGTTACAATTACTAATCTACGATTGGACAGTTGCTGCTCGGAGAAGGGACTTAGCGTAAGGTCACCTATGCATTCTTTGGCTTTTTGAACTGGAAATCAATCCGGCGTCTTCTTCAGTCATCAGCTGCTGTAGTTTTACTGTCAGCACACCTACTATGCAGCATATTTAGCCCCCATCAGATAAATATAGGTTATAGAATGGTCTTTTGAGTTATGTATGTTATCCTGCAAAAACTGCTGTAGTGCAATCAATCAGACAAAGCCTCTTTCCAACACTGTGCTTGCTATGAGGTGGGGTGTGTCCCCTGGGCCGCGGTCTTAGCTCAGGGTAAGACTAATGACTCTCTGGCTTGAGTGGCCTGAGAATCGCTGTGGCCCTTCCCACTGGCTCCCAGCTGCTGCAGCGCCAACGAGTGGGCTCCTCCGCTCTGGTCCAATCAGGTGAGGACTTGTGGTGTCTGTCGCGGGTCCCCCTGCTCCACCAACCACCTGCACAGGCCGCCTCATGGGGGGCTGCGGGCTCCAGAGGCAGGGACGGGTCTTTCAAAGAGTCGGTCCACATTTTTCACAGCAGTTCCTGCAGGGTAAGCTCTGAGCTGAGCTCCTAACATGGCACTTTGAAACACCCTCCTACTTTGAGAGGATCAGGATCAGTCAGAGAAATTTAGGCTCTGTTGCATCTGACCTTCAGAAAGAAAAAGTGGATTAAACAGTAAGCAAAGAAATAATGAATAAGATTTTATTTTTGCTGACACACGCCATTTAATGGCCATGATAAATCTACAGAGAACAGAAGAGGGGATTGAGCCCACTGATTCAACCCAGAAGGGGAGATTTTTGGTTGTCAAAACTTACTTTCCGTCCTCTACTCTCTCTGTTTCAGAGTGAAATGTCCTCAGGCGGTGGCACCCTTTCCACCTGACATTAACATGCTGCTGTGGCTTTATAGTTCATCTCTGGCATACACATTAAAATCCAATTTCTCTCTTCCTCACCAAAAATTTGTCATGCACAGCGTCTCCTCCTTCAGTATTTTCTCCCATTCTGCCAGAGCCAACGGCGCGTCCATCATCACAAATGCATGTTGAGCATATGAGCATTGTTCAAACTTAGAGAACTTTATTTAAAATTCTAGATAAGATGCCAAGGCCTTATAAAGATACAGCATATGTCATGCTGAACTGTGGGGGAATGTGCATCCAATTTGGCATGTAGGACATTTTCATATGATGGAACGAGGCTTGGGTTTGAATATCAAATTCATCGTCAGTATAATCTATCTTCACTTACATGTTGGAACAAGCAGATACAGAAAAGGTATGTTATAACAAAAAGACATTTTAAGAGCTATTTTATAACAGCAGTTATCCATACACTTTATTTCAAGGGGTGTGCATGAGACTGACATGACACCAGTCATAACTATGACAGAATCTTTATGAATATTTATGACTGTTATTAAGTGGTGTCTTTTGGTCAGTCATGTCATTTTTAATGCAAAATTGGCATTGTTTGGGAACCCTAGCTTTGGATTAACAATGACACAATTAACTGGATGGCACTGATTGACAGCAGTCATAAACATTCATAAAGATTCCTTCATGTTCATGACAGGTGTTCAAGGTCATGTCATTCTTACGCACAGCATTTTAAATATTTTTATGTTTACTATGCACCAAAGAGTATGTGTAAGTTTTTAGCCTCTTTTAGTTCATTGTTTTAGATTTCTAGCTCATGAACTCAGTTTTCTTTAAATTTGTTCCACTTTAGCAGCCAAACAGACAGCTATTTTCTTCAGGAGCTGGTGGAGACCAATAGAGAGCTAAACCTGGAGTGAATGTTGGACTATCTTTAAAGGTCTGGCTTAACTAACTATCATTTTGCTCTGTCTTGTTTTCTATTTCATTATCACAATTGTCCTGGGTGGCACTAAGCCCAGGATCCAGTGACGCTGCCCTTTCATAATTGTGTCAGGGGCAACATTTGCACGTATGGAGGCTGGTTAATGACTAAATCCCTGCAAAGGAAAAGGTAAAAGCTTGTTTACTTTCACACTGTTAGGGTCCAGGTTAGGCTAATTTGCCATTGTCAGTGTGTTGGTTGCTAGCTTGGAGGCTATTGTTGTTTCACGTTCCAACAGAGAATCTGAAAATGGTCACATGCAGATAGCAAAAGGGAAGGGGAATGCTAGCTGAAATTCTCAGCAAATAGCAGGTTTATTCCAAAAGCTTAGGTCCTGTGAGTCAGCCTAATAGAGAAGCGAAGTTCCTCCCCATCTAGTGTACTTCATGGGACCTTACTTTGTAAAACAATAGAGAGAAATAATGTTTTCATCCCAATTTGTGTCATGAATTACACATATGATGTTTCTTAATTTAAAAGAGAATTTTACAAGTGAAGAAAATAGGAATTTGTGCTAGGTTTGTCATAGTTAAGTTTAGTTTCATGTGAAACCTAATATACTGGATCCCTCATATTTGATTTGGCATAGGGTCTTTTTTGTGCTGGATGGCACCCCCAGTGGCTGAGTAGCAGCTTGAGGTTAGGGCATTTGATCAGTAGACAACCCGCTCACAGAAGATGTTCACCTCGATCCTCCCTGACACCCTCTCCTCCAGTCTTCAGGTCCAAGCAGCAGGAGTCCAGAGCCACTTCACCTCACCAGTCTCTGCTTTGCACCTCATCACCACCACCACCAGTGTCTAGACCCTGGGGGGTTCTCATCTCTACAGCTTCATCACCCCCATTTATATATGTGCAAATTGTTTTCATCATGATGGGGTCTAACCACCAAAGACTTTTCATGTTTCATATCTCATGTACGTGTCAATAAACCATTTTCTTTTACTCTAGTCTCTCTTGATTGAAATATAGAAAAACTGTTTCGTGCATGACATTGTATATTAGTCTACTTCTAACTCCTCCCACATTAAGAAAAGGACAGCTGTCTTTGGGATTGCACATCATGAAGTCATGCTCAGTTTCTGGAGCAGGATGACCAACCCAAGACAGACAGTATTCCTGTAAGTACAATTTACTGAAATATACCATTTTCGAATAGTCTTCAACTTTTTCATAATTTTCAAAAAGAAAGAAAAAGAGAGTTTCACTTTTGTGTTCCTGGATTTTGAGATGTCCTATCAGAGAGTGTCTGTCCTGTTGCATATTTCTTAAACTGGGCTCTGAAAACACGGCACATGCAACATACAGGTTTGTAGTGTTGTAGATTAGTCCACAGCGCCCACTACAGTGTTGGAGAGAAATGGCAACTCCCACACAGAAGAAAGCACAGCTTGCATGAGTGTGTACGCTATAATTGTTCCAAAGAGGAAATCATGTGTGGGAGGCTGCACAGACAGGCTGGAGCCATTACTTTTAAGACTTACTGCATGTGAACAAATTGTGCAACATCACCTCTGCCACTGTTGTCGTGCTGCTGTTTGTGTGTCACAGCTGAAATCCAATGAGAGATGAGAGTTAGGTGAATCCAACTTGGAACAATTACAAGCCAACCGCAAAAAATAACAGACGTTTAGTTTGAGAATATATAAAAAAAAGTTCTTATACTTGTATTTTGCATAATTAGGTGGACTGTTCTGAATGCATGCCACCTGTTCATCACAAGGTGTGTGTTCTTGAGATTGGATCATTAGCATATTCATCAATCCCTGAAAAATATAAGGCTACCTGTTCTGCTCCAAGTTTCATACCCAGGAATGTTACCATAGAGTAGAGAAGTCAATGCTGATCTTCAAATTGTCTAATTGCCTTATAATAAAGTAATGACCTATGACCTTCCTATATGTTATTGTTTTGCATCACTCGTGAGCCCTGCATCACCTGGAATCCCACAATTCCCTTGTTCCATAGAAAATAAACCCTGGAAAATGTTTCATCCTGGCACATTCAGGGAGTTCTGAAGGTAGGAAGTAACAAAGTACAAATACTTTCAATTTCAACTAGGGATGCACCAACTGACTGGCCAGAGACCAGAACCAGATGGTTTTCAGTGTAAGTGGCCATGATCGGTTACTGGCTGACATATTGTATCTGATACGGTACCAGTCAAATTCACACACACACACTCCACATGATTGTTACATCATGCATGCAGTGACACAGACAGTAACTTCACAGCCACTACAGTGCTGGTCACAGCCACACTCACTCACACACATGCTAGCATGATGTTAGCAGTAGATTCTAAGAACAAGATAAAGAGAAGACAGACAGTCTACAAGGAGACAGAGCAGCTGAGCAGCTGATGGTGTCACCAAACAATGGTAAACTTTCCAGCTCTTCAGGCCTCTGCATGAGGTCATGTTCCCCATGAGATCTTGCAATATCATGCTCCCACTGGTGCATTATCTGAAAATAAGGCCTGACTGTAAAGAAAAGTTACAAAAAGTATTCTGTCAAACCAGAACTTGCAGATCAGACCCTTAAAAATTCAGAAATCAGAATCAGCCAAGAAAATTGCAGTTGGTGCAGCTCTAATGTCAGTCTTAAAGGCAGAAATATACTTGCTTTTAACTACGCATACGCACCCCTACGTATCCCTACACTTCATGGCTGCCTCGCGTATCCTGCGTCTATTTGGAGTGATGGTTGTGCATGTCCTCAGAAATTAACACTATGCATTCGCGAACGCAAACGCACGGTTAAACAGCAAGTATATCTCCGGCCTAAAGGGATGGGACAATAACACATAGAAAAGAGGATTTATTGGTGTGTCCATCAGTGCATGTCACACACACCGGACTCAACAATACAAAAACGATGTAAAAGATGTTATAACATGAAACAGGCAAGAGAGGCAGAGTGAGGTACAGTTAGCTTTGCACAGGGATAGATTTTCAGAGGGCTTTTTTTTACCTCAAATACATTTCAGAGCCTGTATTTTTTTATTTTTACTCATGAAGTTAAATCACAGCTTCTACGTTTAGTAGAGTATTTTTACACAAGTATCTGTTCTTCTGGCTGAGCAAAGATTTGGTGTACTTTTGCCACCTCTGGTGATTGCTCAAATCACTCTCTCAACAGTTCTGGCAGGATCTATTTCTGGGTTAGAAAGTAGTTTCACAGAAAACTGGTCACAGCAAGGTCCACTGGTCTGTGGATGATCCAGATAAATGAGGACAATGTTAATGGAAAGAGATGTTGCTGTTTATTTTTTAATGCTGTGAGACAAATTTACATCCTTCGACATCGAATTTCGGTGGACAGAAGTCTCACGGAGAGATATGTGAAAATCTGGGTTAATAAAACTTACAGGGTGAATCGATCTTTTAAATAAAAACCATGGGTCCAAGAGGACCTCCAGACCACACATTCTGTATGAATATTTTGCTATTTGTGTAAATTTCCATCACATATCACATGCATTTTAAGCATTTTGTCTCCTACAAGCAGATCACTCCCAAATGTATGCAGAGGGAGCTCATACTGATACTGCGTTGCATCCACAGTGAGTGTGACTTTGCACTGCGGTGGACGGCCCAAAACGTAATACCATGTCAAAAGAAGGCATAATACACCAGCGGTGCCACAGGACAGATTATTTTCAGAAATGATGACCTCGTTGACATTGATCTTCTCTGCATGAGAGGAGATGAAAGAAGCTAACAGGTGAAGCTTATCTGATGTTGGAGCAGATTATCTGATTTCATTGTCTAACTGACCGGAATCCTGCTGCTACTGTTTTGCCTCTGCAGAGCTCACATATCCTAACTTGATCTCCGTCCATAAATCAATCTGAGGCTCTGTGTTTATTTTTGTGTGTTGAGAAGGTCCAAGAAAATGTAAAAGGTTAATCCATAAAAACCTTAACTGATGACAGAGGAGATATGACTGTACAGCCTCATCAGATCAATAATATGTGACTTATATGCTGTCTTTGTCAAACAATATTGGGGATGTTAATATGAAAAAAATCATGCCACAAGACAAAATAATACAATGACTGCTTTGTTGTGAAAATCAAATAAAACACTTTCCTCCAAGAAAGATGAAGTTCCATCTCATTGCTAAGGTAATGATGTATGCCATGGGTCAGGCAGAGAGAGGCGATAATGATGATAGTCATTTAACATATTTACTGGCGTACACTGGATTACCATCTGCAATTTTATGGTTGATTTAGAATCACTTTATCCTCTCTTTTATAGCGGAGATTTCACAATCAAATGTGCATCAGGCATCCTTTTATCATCCCATGTTTGCTGAGCCAGCAAAGGCCAGTTTATCAGCATTGAAAAAAAGGAGCTTTTCATTACGTCTCCATACAAATGCCTTTTATCTAAGTCTCTTTTCAAAGGGAGGCCTCAGTGTTACGCAGCTGGCTTCTTGACCGCTGCTCATCATTATCGGCCTTGGACTGTAGACCGTACAGTCTTTACAAGGCTGTGAGTCAGTTAATGATTTGAAGGATGGGGGACTGCAGAATCACCTCTTTTATTATTTCTCACATTCTTTGTCTTAACTGAATGTGCAAAAAAGGAATGTCTGTGAACTCGGGTAGTGAATGTAGTGTGCAGACCATAACAGTCACTGTCATTGGACTGTCTACTGCATATTGTATTAAGGATGTACTGATCAAGTCCTTTAAAGAGTACCTACTTGGGCTGGGTATCGGGTACTCAATATCTATAAGGTATCGATTGAAATAACCCAGTGCCAAGTGGTATCGAAACTTCTCCAGTTAAACAATACCTGCATTCAATCCTTTTGGTACCCAGAACTAGAAAAAAATGACTATTTTTATGGTTTTGCTCGCAGCCGATCACCAAAAGCATTCTTCACAAAGAAGAACCTTTGAAAAAGGTATCAAATCAAGTACTTCATTAGTACCAGTATCACTTCAAGAGTACTGGTATTAAGCTATACCCAGCCCTGGTACCTACACGCTGAAATTCTACTAGAACCCTCTCTCCCAGTATATTTAAAGGACTAGTTTGTAGGATATAGAAATATGTCGATGTTAGGTTGCAAATTGCTACCAACTTGCCTCACCCTTCCCTTCCAAATGTATTCAGAGTCAGGTAATAAATATATTTGTAGAAAATTCATGTGCATGCATAAAAATGAACTAAATGTTGGAGCAGATAGGAAAATTTGTATTTTTTCCCAGGAAAAATCAGAAATGAAATTGATTATAGTGTATTTTTAACATCTAAATAATCTAACACTATGAAGCCTGGTCAGCAGGAAAGTTTTTTTTATTATGAAAGCCTATGACACAACCTTTAACTCCTTCCTTCAAATCCAGCCAAATAATGTGAATCACTGATCCAACCACGATGTAGCTGCTTGCTAACATATCAAAATTGATGACATAAGACAAAAATAGCCAAGGGTAAATTCTAGTTGAACATTTGGGAGAAATCTAATGGGATCATACACCAGGAGTATAGCATTTAAGGTGGCTTTACTGCCTGTACAAAGCTCAAAAACTTATGGGTGCAAGTTAGCCACATTGCTGAGAAAACACAGATGCTTTGCTAATTGACATGTAACATTATTTTTCCGAGAACACAGATCTGACTTGGAGAATACTGCGGGTGACCAGTAGAGTTTTGTAGTGTGGCTGTCCACTCCGTTACAGAGGACCTGCATCATTCTTAGCTAATGAAAACATAATAATTCTTATTTCCAGGTGATTACACACTAATAAAAACATACTTATGAATATTATATTCCATTTATGTCATATTCTGCAAATAGAGCCCGGTAAATCTTACACTCTGGTCCTTTAAAAAAGTATCAAAGGAATGAGGGAGCAATATAAACCCTAATGGTTGTATAAAGTGTGATTCAGAGGGTCAGGAGACACAGGAGATTGACTGACCACTGCCCAGTGTAGCATGGACAGCTACATAGAGCTGGTAATGACATCTAAGCAGACTCTCTGTGTATTTGCTAAGAAAACACTGAGTCTGGTGGTGATCTGACAGTCACTATTAGGATGTTTACAGCCCTTTGAGAAAGACACTGAGTGGATACTTGTAGCGACGCTCCTGCTGTGTGTGTGTCCGTAGGGTGTTATTACGGATCCCACCGCTATTCTTGGCATGACCCACCACACTCTGCAGCTGATTTGCCCTATTCTGCCTCTGATTGGTTTACCCCAGTATTTTTTTTTTTGCCCAGTGTACCAAAAAGCCCACTGCTCCAAAGGCCTGTTGTTCCAAAAAACACTCTGACTCTCTCTGGACTTCTTTGTCCTCAATATCTTAGAATATTTTGGCATGAAAATGTCAGGTGACCATTGTCAATATGGCAGGTGACCTTCCATCTTCATAGTCAGATGATTGGTTGGTTTAGTTTAGTTTAGTTTAGTTTAGGCCTGAACACAGGTTTAAGAAAAGATCATGGTTAGGGTTGAAATAATTACATGAGTTAAGTTACACATCTAGACTATATGTTAAAAATTTTCAACTGGCCATCATCGGCCCAACAACTTATGACTGTGATCATATTCGGCAGATCACCTGTATCGATCTTTATCTGTAAGAAACTGTGGAGTTATATTTGCATGTATATTTGTGAAACATTTTTATAGATTTATATCTCCAGTTGGACCTATTCCTACTGAAGACGGGTTAGAAGGCATGTCTGTACCGTCACAGTCCCACCCTGTGAGCCCCTGTGTGAGTATGTGTTCAATTTATTTTCAAGTCTAATTTATCTGTAGTTTGTATTCCGTGTGGATTTCCCCCCTCTATTTTAATACACTGGGGATGATTTTAAAATGATGGGGGTTTTCTGGCGCTATAGTGAATTATAGAACAGTCGCTCTGAGGCATTATGGGGTCTAGAGGGTTAAATCATTTTTTTCCCGTTCACAAGCTCACCATGTCATGAATGTTATGGGTGTGCCTGTCACTGCCACTTCCATCTTTGTCAATGATGTTTACAAGAATGTTGTTTTAGTATTTATTCAGTTGTATTCTCCATCATGATGAATGTTAGTGTTTGCGCCAGAGAAAGGCGAGGCCGTCCCAAAGCTTGCTAGTGTATTTACACCCTCCCCATTATTTAAGAGATCCTCCGCAGCCGTGGGTGTGACTCCACACCCAGTCACAGTTGTCAGGAGTGGGAGTGCACAGTCTCTCTGTTTAGTTGACTGCTTTTCCTGGGAGGAGTAGTACACCTCTGTACAATGTTGTTAGTGGAGTGCACCTGTGGAGGATCCACAGGAGAAGTTTATATGAGTTGTGCTTATGCTGCTGCCAGAATGTTGTGGCTCAATTCCTAGATATATGTTGAAGTGCTGTAGTCCAAAAGTTTAGTTCCAGTATTTTCAGTCTTTTTTGTTTTCTGTGACTTCTGTTTTTGCATCGAAAGTAATCACTCTTCTGGCAAACTGCCTAGTTTCTGCGTTCTACAGTAAAGAATTTCAGCTTAGCTTCTCTATGCCTCCGAGTCTGCATTTTGGTCTTCCCACCTACCTTGTGTCAATAACAGATGCATTGGGCCTCATTCACTCACATGTGCAGAGAAACTTTCTTACTCTGGACACAAAATAAGTTCCCACACAAACTTACCATCTGATTCATGAAACATGCACAATTTTGTTCTTACCACCATGTGTCTCTTAGTGAATCAGAATCATTCTAAACTGACCTCGCCGTCTGTAATCTGCATTCTGACACGCCCACTTTTCTCCATGCAAGGAAATATGTTTGCATAGAAAAGCATCATGGAGAAAACTGTGAAGTTGATGTAACTCCACATTCAGGCAGAATCAGGTGTTGCTGCAGTGTGCGTGGGTGTTTATTTGTGATTGGAGCTTAACTGCTGTGAAACAATCAGGAAATAACTTTTTATTTCTCTGGTCCACCTGCTTTCTACCCGTGCTGCGTGCTGCCTCTCCCCATTCAGCGGCGCTGAGGAGGAAGCCAGAAAAGACACTTTTGTGTCTCATAATAGCAATTCCCTGGGCTGCAATAACCGAGGCATGCATGTTGTGTCAATGGAGAAACTGACTGTGTCTCAGGTGAAAAAGAAATGATTTCACATTAAAGTTGATGTGGAAAAAAGATAAACAGACCAGAAGAAAAATAAGGACACAGGCAGAGAACAAGGAGCACCTGATCTGTCAGCTTGAGATAAGAGATTCACCACAATTATTGAAAGTATCCATAAATGGGGTAATAATAATAATAATTATAATAATTATAATGATAATAATAATCTGTTACAGTACATTCATAAAATGTAGCACAAAATGCTTAACTTAAAAACAGATAATTGTGACATTTATTATAAAACCCTAAAAACAAGGAAAATCAAACACAATAAATCAACCATAAAAACAATTCCAAGATTTCCATCGAAGCCTTTTTTAATGAATATGTTTTTATATGCTCTGTATTTAGTTAAAAGGTGTGTTTCAGCATTTTCTAAGACAGTTGACTGTCATCATTTGTGCATATCCATGGTTCGAAGTATAAGAGTAGTAAGTAAGAGTATAAAGAAATTTAGGTAAGAAAATATTAATGAATGACAGATTTGTGTATTGGCACTGTTTGTGAATGAGGCCCATTGACTTTTATGGAAATTGTTAATAAAATACAGAACATCAGCCTCATTCTCTGAGATATTGTGCACACAATGTCATGACACTAAACTGCAACTTGTTTTCACCTGACAAAGGCGACACATTAGCCAGATTCTCATACGTAAGACACAGAGGCGGGGTTGAAACTTGTGGAAACTTGAGTTGCGAATATTTTGCCACACTTCATGACTTTGCTTCACTTTGCTCTAATTAGACATTATTTCCAGACATCTTATGTAGTTACCTCTGACACCAGCCATATTGATTATCATTATTGCCCAATAGCTTCCGTCGAGAGCAACATACTGCAGGGTATCGCACAAAGAAGCAACTGGCCTGCTGGCTGTGATGTTGTGGCACACTGCCAACTTCACACCTTTCCCACCTGTCAAGTTATAAGCAGCGTGCACCCTGGTTGTCTTTGAAATTAACAGAAAATAAATTTGAGCAAACAGATGGGCAGCGGGAACTGTGTTTACCCAGATGGCGTTTGAGTTGACAAAAGAGCAAACGTCTTGAGCAATGACTAATACTATGTTTGCCATGAGATAAAGAATTTTTACTTGAGGAAATGTGTTTCTTTTATCCTCAGGTTTACACAGGCGTCTAATGCAATCAGTGAAACAAAGGGTCATGATGAAGATGCCAAATCGAATTAACGTCTTCCTAACATCTAAAATGGTGATGTCAACCCAGTCACAGCAATATGACGGCAACACAAACTCAATATCACACCCTCCACAATGCAATGTGTGCCTGCTGAGCAAACACATGAAGAATTTAGACACCTTACCTGCCATCCTGTTAAATTATTTTTTTACTGTCAGTTAGTGAAAATTAAGTGCAGAGATTTGGAGTGTTTCTTTGGAAAATGGATGCAGACATGAATAACAGTCTACTTTGTACAGGATTACTGCTTCATCCTTTGTAGGACTTAAATTACTGTGGAAAAGACACTACATGTGTAACTGTAGGAGTCACTACCACCAAGTGTAGCTGATAAATTCAGCCATATGCTGCAGATTATTGTACCAGACTTTCAAACAGAGGAGTGATATTTAAAACTATATTGGTCTCGGAAAAATAAAAGAAATTCAAGCTGCAGCCCATCAATAGCAGGGTACAGCCAATAAACAGAAATACAATTTGAACATTAAGAAATGCTTATCACTCAATTTATATAATATTTCATATTTTCCTGAAAATGTTTATTAACCACACTGTTGGCCAAATATTTTTTTGACAAAAAGCTTTATTATGTGCTTAATGTTAATGTCATCATATGTTATCATCCAAGCTTGTGCCAGCACAAGCAAGGAAGGAGCAGAAACCAGCCCGGCATGTGAAAGGTCTGTGTGTGTATATGCCATTCTGGTGTCAGCATGGTAGGGTTTAGGTAGAAATAATGATTTAATTTCAAATATGGATGTGTATTTATAGATATTACTAATGTAATCTGCATGCAAAAAAGGTCCACCCAACCAGCGGACAAACAATTTATTCCATGGCAACACTTCAAAAGTTCTGCAGAAAAAACACGGTCCTGGCAACCCTTGGGAAGAGACTCGGGAAGAGTTGCCTCCTCCCCTCATTTGCCTCGTCTCTGAGGGGGAGAGAGAGGTGGGTCGCCTCTTATCATCAGCAAACCCCCGTCATTAGGGTCCTCAGGTGAAGGAGGTGGAGAAAAATCCTCCGCCTCATAACTTGTGATCGGGTGACAGCTGCTAATATTAATGCTATTGTTTTTTAAGCTCATGATATTAACATCAGACCATTGACCATACCTACATTCTCTGTTTGAGAAACATCAGATGACCCTGGCTTTTTTGCCGTGGTTACAGATACATATAATTTTTTGTGCTTGCTTAAAAAAATAAAATAAATGCCACCTCATCTTTTACAAGTTGAAAGCTTTTAATGCAACGCAGCAGTAGGAGAAGTTCGGTTTCTATTAGCAGTAACTAAATAAAACTCTGTCACGGAGAGTGAATGGTAAAGAGTATGAGTACTATATAAATCAAATTAAATAAAAACAGCATCCCTGAAATCTGTGTTGCTATTTCCTGTGAATCCCTACATATGAAGATGACTGAATGGCGGACTCCGCCACTAACAATAAAAGTAACAGAAGTAATTACACAATGCATCGCTGAGCACAAGCAGTAACAATAACAGGGTTTGATTCATGAAAATCTTCAAGATTATAATTTTAAAGGACCAGTATGTAGGATTTAGTAGAATATAGCAGTGAGCACATGAAGTCACACTCCTTCCTAACACTTAAAGGAAACTACGGTGGACACAAAACATGCAAAAGATGCAAAGGGCCCTGTCTGGAGCCAGTGTTTGGTTTGTCCATTCAGGGCTCCTGTAGAAAAATGGTGCTGTAACATGGTGGCCTCTATGGAAGAAGACCAGCACCCTCCTTTGATACATAACTCATTCTGTGGTAACAGAAACACAACAATTCTTATTTTCGGGTGATTATACATGAAGGAAAACATACTTATGAATGTTATGTTCCAGTTCTGACATATTCTGCCAATAGAATCTTACATACTGGACCTTTGACATACTGTATTAGGTCGTATGAAACAAATAGTTTACCATCAAAGAAGAGAAAAGGCTGATTTGGATCTAGGCTGTCTTTCTTATCAGTGGTAGGAAGTCCAATGAATATGCTTGTTTTGATGTGTCCATGGACAAAATTTCTCTGTGGAGATCTCCCTAAAATGATGCTGTCCAACCTTCGCCTGGCAAACATGACAGGAGTTGGCGATAATGAGGAACATATAATTAAAAGTCTGATTCGGAGACCACACAGCAGGAATTACCATTAGAAGTCTTCCCATTAACTGCTACCAAGTCATGACCAAACAAAGAGGAGGATCCCCAGGGTGCTCAGCTCTGCCCAAGATATACATTTCTGGGTGATCTAGAGCAGCTTTTTCCCACAACATTTCTACTAGCTTCTCTTTTGGATCCAGTTGTGTGTATGGAACTTAAATTTAGCACTTCTTCCAGGTGGCGAAGTTTCTTTGCATTTCTCAAAGATTTCTCAAACACGGTGAATCTTATCATCATATTCTTTAAAAGGATAATTACAATCACTTACATGATCCTCTGGGCCTGTTTTATATGCCTTTGTTCTCTCTTCTAATTTTTTATTGCTTTAATGTGCATTATTTATCATATACTCTTGCCCTGTCCTTGTGTACTGTACCCTAGCTGTTGTAATACACAAAATCCCCTTTTGGGATTATTTAGGTATCCTGTCTGTTTCTGTCCCATTACCTCCTGTCCTGTCCTACAAAAGCTTTGTACTCCTCCTTGGTGATTTAGAGAATGGCTCTTGAAGAACAAGACTCTTTGTATTTTGTGTCTCTAAAAGTATAGTCATTTTAGGTGCTGCTGCTGGTAGTGCTAGAAAATAAAATCTTGTTTGGTTATCACCTCGTAGGCTTGTTCAGTTCCAAGTACAGTACAGCTCGTCCTCATCAGAAAAACATGCAAGTCCAAGCAGCTTATTCCATCTGATTGGTCAGTTAATTGTTAGGCAGCACATCCTGGATGTAGTTAGTAATACAGAGGACTAAGATGACTAAGGTCTGTCGTGTCATTTTGTGCGAGTGACATCACTTCCATTACGTGACATACGGTACATAACAATCTTTTTTTGTTGCCAAAGATGGCGGAAGTGCTCATATTTTTTAATCAAACAGAAACAAACAAACAAAAAAAGATTAATGCAGCTTTAAAATTCCATAAATGTAAAGAAAAACTTAGCATAATAATAATCTAAACACTATGGCACATATGATAGTCTTTATTAATTAGCATATTATATACATTACTGCTTTGCTGATTCATTAAACATAATAATAAACTAATCTTTGTCTTTGTTCAATTTGCTTGAAAAAAAAATAAGAACTGCAATTTTAAAATGGCTTCAGGCCTGAACTGTGACTAATATTGAATACAATATTAGTCATATTAATGAAGCTCTTTGAATGCAAGCCTTGATTTTCACGGACTAACTTATAACGGCATGTAGACAACAGCTGTAAAAAATACATTGTCTAGTCTCATGGCTGCATTGGATTATGGTCTATAAAGGGTAGTGTCCATGAAGAGATTATCCCTTAAAATTGGGCAGCGCTGCAGTGACCCATCTGCTGGTCTTGTCTGTAATTTTACCTGCAGCGAGTAGACAACAGTTTGTGTATTTAACATTTTTGTAAAAGAGCCCAAATTTCGTAGGGAGACACGGAAAATTGTCTGGTTTGGAAACTGCAGCCTGATGAAACCTCTCACCAAGACAAGTGTGCTTATTGTCCTGCCAGTGGTCGCTGCAGTATATGAAGTAGTACTATTGTTTGTGCTGCTTTTGTTGTTTGTGTTGAAACATATTCTCTCAAACTGTTCACTCAAACTCCAGCCTCGACTCAAACTGAGGCACACTCATATCACTGTCATGCTAATTTGTTTAAATTATAATTTGAGGGAAAATCATCATATTGTAATTTTATGCCTGGTGTATTTGAAGATAATGATATTGTTACAAATAACACAACTACTTCTCATTTAAATGATAATTTTGTGTCGTTGTGTTTTTTTTTTTTTCACTGCGCGTGCAGAGAGCTGGGAGAGCAATGTGGGTCATTTGAAATTAAGCATTTAAATGACAAAGCGACGGGTCAACACGATGTCTCTATTCAGTTTTGTCTAATTTAAGTCAAAAGTCTTTCATCAGCTTTCGATTTGATGAATGAGCGAGCGGCGCGGGCTGTGTGCTGTACTGTATGCCGATGCGCCAATAGTGTGACAAATGGCTGTGGGCCTGGTGACTACAAAGCACAGTAAACAGAGCCGGAGCTGCCACCGCTTCACAACACAGCCCAACTTTCCACAGGGCTTCCTCACACATCATTCATCTCCTTCATGGCTTGATGAAACTGTAGAGAACGCACAATAAGGATGGCGTAATAGTTCATACTGTACGCCGGAGGACACAGTTGTAGTTTTTTTTGTTGCCTCGGTTCTGAAAGATGACCTCCGTGCACAGCAGTTTGCTGCCTTAGATCAGTATGGAGGGTTCATATTATGTAATGCTGTAGATTTTAAGCTAATGAACTGATATGAAGAGATATTTCTTGATATATCTACACAACAGATAAAATATAGTTTCGCTGTTTCTGACATTTTGATTATTTTCGTATCATTGCTTTATGTGAACTAATACCTTTGGCCAAATATTTTCTTCTTTACTTATTTATTTGCACATGTATAAAACAGCATAAAATACAGATAATGACGAAAAGAAAAATGTCAGGAGAGGTCAGGTAGCCAAAGGTTATACTTCACTTCAAAAAATAAATAAATAAATAAATAAGATAATAATAATAATAATAATAATAATAATAATAATAATAATAATAAAAATTAAGTAATATGATGCCAGGAAAATGCAAGAAATAGAAACAAGAAACACAATACAATAAGCAGTAAAAATAACCAATCATTACACAGTGATCCAGAAATACATTATGTGAAAAACAGAGAAAAACAGCGTACTTATGTATACATGTGAAGAAATAATTAAATACCATGCATTCAATAAAAATATCTGAGGAAGTACCTGGACATGCTACATTTTATGAAAAGGAAGGTACTTGATCAACCTTGTGAGTATTAAACCTCAGAAATTAAATTAAAAAAATAAAAAATTAGCTGGAGACCCAAAAGAGAAATTTGGTGTCTCTGCAGGATCCAAACAACAATACAGTATGAATTCCCATAACATCTACATTTATAATCTAGTGATGAAGAACAAACCAGGAAACATAACTTCATTTTAATTTGAAACAGATACAGGAAGTGTTGTGTTTGTATTAACAATCCAATGCAGTAACTTCAAGAGAGCAAACAGTGGATCAAAATGATTTTCAAATGAAATTTCAAATGAAAAACATCTCAAATGAGACATTTTAGTAACTGCAACACCACACATTACAGTACTTACAAGCAGGTCGTGGCAGTCCAAGTACACTGAAGGTCATAGTGCTGGACGCTGGTAAAAAGGACATCAAAGGACTCCTCCAGCATGAAATCTTTTCTCAAAGCAACACAATACTCCAGGAACTATACAAAAATGATGTTAATATATGAAATATGTGGAATTGTTGATGTTTAGTTTTTTATCATTCATATGTACTTTTTTCTTTTTTCATTTTATTTTCTTTCCCCCCCTTTTTCTAATTTTATTTTGATGATGTATCACTTCCTTGTTGTTGGACCAACAGGCACCTTGACAGGGAGATATTCACCCACTCACCTCATTAGTGTAACACAGGATAGGTGTGCAGGTTACTCCTGACTGACCCTGAGGAAGACCTGTGTTGGTTGCAACTAATTAGTAATTTTTAACATTTTTTGCCATGGAAATTTAAGGCATTTTGATTTAATACGAACCTAACAATGTGCCTTGGAGCCTTGGAATGTTTTTGAAGGAGACTTGTGTTTTTTATTTATTATATTTTTTAATTGAGGCAGGTTTCCCCATGCAGTGAGCCCTTCACTAGAAGAATAGGCTGTGAAGTTTGCTCCAAAATACAAATGTTACTGTTTGTTAAAGTTTGCACCATGTTTTTGTTTGGAAGGACATAATTTTTGTATCATTGTCATTTAGATGGGTGGCTTTTACAATTTCCTGACACCAGCTGTGTTTTCATACTGTTTTTAAAAATGTCCCCTGTGGAGAATTTCATGATAGTGTCGACGTCGCTCAGAGCTGCTTTTTTTTTTAGCGCCTGTCACTAAATGAGGAATTGCAGCACACGTTTCACTCTGCCAGTTGGCAACCCAATAAAAATGGGTTCACCCAGTTTGGGTCCCCACCCTAAGTTTGGAAAACAGAACTTTTTTTTGGGGGGGGGGGGGCGATTGTACTCCAGCTGGAGCGTGTGCAACCACAATGAATCTCAGTTCTGTGTTTTTAAAGTTCAACACAGGGGAGTAAAATGCAGACATTGCCTTCTTCAGTGTGTAATAGTGTTTCAGCTCTCTGGGGCTGAGTCTTTTTAACCTTTCACCAACAATGAGTGTCGATTAAGTCGTCACTGCCAATTAGGGATAAAATTCTCAGAGCATAAAATAGTCCTCTCATGTGTCTTCTGTTGCTAAAAATTTTAGAGACAGCAAACTAGTATATTTATGTTTTTCTTATACCATATTTTCATTGTGGTGTGTGACAGCAGGTCTGCTTTGTTTTATATTTGCCCATATGGCTTAAATGAATGTAAGTTACTTTGCTTGTAGTCTCTCTATACTAGTCATTCCCAAAGTCCGGGTCGTGACCCGCAGGTGGGTCACAGGAGATTTTATTTGGGTTGCCAAGTAAATAAAACATTATGGATAAAATTCTACAAATTTAAGATTTGTATTCGCAGCAAACCTTTAAAATGTGTATACAACACAGTTTAACAGCATTTTTATTTAGCTTGTGTACGTGCTTTTGATAACACATGTCAAGATAATCAAAGGTGATGTGGAATTGGCAGTAAAAATGGTCATTTACGCACAAATGAACTCTAGCCAAGATTTATGATCAGGCTGATGGTGAATTGGGTCACCATGGTTGGTTATTTCAAAAGGGTGGGTCCCTAGAAATAAAGTTTGGCTGCACTATACTGTAGATTTGAGAATGTATGTAAACACTTTTTTGGTTGATGGGGTTTTGGGTTTTAAAGTCCAGATGAAACAGCATTTTGAGAGTATCTAGGCGGGACATAATGTTGAGCCGAATTTGATTTGAATGGTGAAAAGTGGGCGTGTCATAATCTAATGTAGCATGCTGTTGCTAGCTGGCTAACTAATTAATTATAGCTCTGCGTCACTAAAAGCAGGCACACTTTTTTTTTCAGAAACATTTTTTCTTTTTTAATTACAATGCAAAAAAAAAGGATTTTTCCAGTTAACATTCATTTTTTTTCCATCTCTGGGCAATAGTTCCATAATAACCTTTATGCGTCAGGTAATTCAAGTGGTCTGAACTAAATTAACTAAATTTCTGCTCCTCCTCTTGGCTCTGTTTTCTGCCTTTAGAAAATCTAGGCCGTAAGGGGAGACTTTGGCCGTATTTGACGACCCGGGTATGCGACTCTGCAGTCAACTTCCTCTCTCTTACTGCACCTTTAAATAGCTGCATAAAATGACTGGGGACGTGATCTAAAAGGGTCAAAGAGGCTTTCATTTCATCTCGACTTTAATGGTGGGGGCCCTGTGAAATTTTCAATGGTTGGTTGGAGTTGACTGACACTCATTGTTGGTGAAAGGTTAAAAAGATTCAACCATGACGCTGAAGGTATATTGCACAAGGCAGAGCTGTAGAGATCTGTACGTTATACTCCCCTGTGCTGAACTGAATGAACTGTGAACCGAATTAAAGGCACAATTTAACAGATTTGTGTGGGCAAATATATTTTGTATTTTTTAATCATGGTTGGTGCTGCAGTTAGCGTTGTCCCACTCGAGACAAATCAAGTTATTTTGGTGAAAATGCTAAATGTTGAGGTCAATTAGAAACAAAACTGCATTATGAGTCAGAGAATAACAGAAAGGTGGATGCCAACATATTTGTCCTCTAATGGTGTTTTCTCTTGTGCTTGCTTATTTTTCACATTTGTTCTCACAAACTTTGACAAACACACTTTGCAAATAAATTTGACATGACCGCAGCCAGTGTTGCTAGGCAACACACTTCCGAAGACCTCCGCCATTGTATGTCTTGCCCAAAAGAGACAAACAGACAGACTGAAGTTTGACTGAAACAAACCATGTAATACAAAAACAAACATGGAAAAAGTGTTGTGTTCCCTCCGCTGCAGCCGCTCTCCAAATGAAACGCTTGCCAGGAGGCTTAAGTCAACTCAGCTGGTAGCACAGATGCTGTCCATTCCCTTCAACACGGTCGCCAACGCGGGGAGCACCAAGCCCTCTGTGAAGCCAATTTCAAATTGGAGAGCTGTGATTCCAGCTCAGGCTCCTGCTCGACGGGTGAGAAGCCCCAAATGTAGCTGTACACAAACCCACCAGAAGCCGTGATGTGATGATGTGAGGTGATAGAGACTAGGGTTTTTTGTCCTTTTCATTCTGTAACTTTTTCATTTCAGTCTCTTCATACCTTTATAGAATGCATTGTGTAAAACATACAAAACACAATTCATCAAATCTAATGACATGTGGAATATCTTTGTGAGAATAACACATAATTATAAGCATAATTGCATCATTGCCTCAAGATGAGGCATAAAACAAAATAATACTTTTTTTTTAAAACGCCCATTAAACGGGTGTGTTCACCAGATAATCACTGCCTGCAGGTTGAATGAAATGAGGTTAATTAGAAGGCCAGTGGAGAGTGGAAATATAATAAAATAACAGAACTTGAGGAAAGTCATGACGTGTTGTGGAAACTGGGGATAAGAGAAAGTTGAGTAACTCTGGACAAGCTATGAATTCAGTTATGTCTGCTGTTGGACTAATCCAGAGGTCGACAGGAAAATGTGATGCACAGTTGAATGGGAAGTGAGTATCTGTTCTTTACTACTTTTTTTCCCTCATACCTGAGGGACAAAATTATTTGTTATTTGTTTAAGCGACTAGTATGGGCATTTTGACCACTTTGGTTAAAGTTTTCTAAGATTTGACTCTGGAATTCTGTGACTACTAAAATGGCCATAGCAGTCATTGAGCAGTCAAGCTCATACTAGGCTGAATTAAATTACATTTATGTCATTTCATACTTATGTTTGACACTTGCAAGATTTTCAGATGAAGCTTTGGATATCTTTAATAATTTTTGACATCATCACCCTAAAAAATTCTCGAACAAAATCCTCAATTTGATGAATTTGTCCTTTTAAATACAGTGCTAAGCGCCAAGAGAAAGCAGTTAACCTAGAATATATTCTTTTTTTATCAACAGAATGTTTCATTCACAAAAAAAAAAAAAAAAAAATGTTGAAAAATTTAGAAATGATTACGTCTGTCATTTTTCAATCATTTTGAACTTTTGAACTTTACAAAACACTGGAGTTACTGGAAATTATTCACTAATAATATTAGTGTAGCTCATTTTTATCTGAAATACAGGGTGAATAGACATGCAAAAAAATAGGTGTGCAGCATTCGAATGTATTAGGATATGAACTTGCTCCTCCATCAGACTCAATATCATCAAGGCTGTGAAATATGGTGAAAGCCTCTGTTATTCTCCTTCTTGCTGACATTCATTCTGATATCCTTCAAGGTTTTCCTTTCTCCTTGGTTTTAGCTCAAAGCTAAACCTAGGTTTAAGCTTTGCAAAAGAGCAAAAAAAAAAAAAAAAAAACAGCTAAAAAAATGCTGCCAGGCAACAGTGATGCATATCTTCAACAACAGGTATGAAATTATATTTTTATAATACTGTCAATGTGACCATTTTGGCCATTCAAGGTAGAAATACTCAGAACTCTTTTGTGTTTTGTAATATTAATAAAATAACAATGTTAGAATAAAATATACACATATTCAGGTAAAGTCAGGGTCCTCTAGGTTTTGATTTCAACAAAGTTATTACATTGCAAAATTAGACAGTTAGAAATTTGATTTGCTTTACTGTTGTAGCAAAATTGTACCAATTTTGCTTGCTAAACCTGAAAGTCTCATGGATTATATATATATATATATATGTACATACATATTTATTCAAAGTATCATGTGCCTCAGTAAAGGTTGTCTTATCATGCCTAATCATTCTAAATTGTGGACCAGGGTGCACGTCCTCGGGCAGGTAAGTTTCAAAGATGTTTTGAAAATTATTGAACACAAACTCAAAAAGTACGTAAAAACCTTTAAGACACCTTGTCTGTCCATGATCCAAGGATGCCAGGACCAAATATGACCACATAGATTATATCCACAGATATCCATAGTGTGCTGTCGGCTGTATTTGTTAGGTGTTCATTTAATCTTAATCTGTTCCACTAATGGGTCCCTTGTAGAAGAAGCAGAGCCAGAGAGAAGCTCAGAGCTCAGAAGAGTCTTGACAACAAGTAGACTGAGTGTCTGTAATCATGAAAATATTAGTTATGTGCCAGATTTACTGGAATTGTTCATTTGTTTGATGTCTTTTTTATTTTTCATTTTGCCGCAAATAATGAGTCATGTTGATACTTTGGTATAATTGCCATTAACAATTTGTGCTGAGATGACTGGAGTGTCCTTCGATACAAAAGTTGTTTTTTTTTCTTTTGCTTATTTGCACCCAACTTTTCAGTCAGCCTTAATACTATTAACTTTTGAGGACAGTAATGGCCACTGTGCTTTTTGGTGATGGTCTCCATTTTTACAGCAGTGATCACAATGACTTGCATTTAATGGTGGATTTACAGAGAAAGAGCCAACAGGCAGCATAAAAACCAGTCCAAACTGCATAAATGTACCTGTGTAGCCTCACTCTCAGTACCATGTGTCCATTTTTTCTGTTTATCCATACTGTAGTGGCCATATATTTTAAAAAAGTGATTATTTTGAAAATGTTGGCTGTAAAACCTTTTTTTGCAGAGATGGTTTGGTGATACTGTAGATCATGCTGTATCAATGCTACATGAAAGTTTCATGTTGAGCCTAATCCACTGATCGTGTAAATTCCGTTATACTTCATTTATTTTGGTCCAAAAAGCTGGTGTAAATTTTAGGATATGACAGTTTAACATGTTCTCATCCCAACTCATCACATACTGACAAAATGTGACGGTCCCTCTGCGTCTGATACTGAGGCAGAATCCACCCTTGGCTACAGTATCTGACACTGTCAGGAAGACATTTTTAACACATGATCAATGCTGTGACACGACCTTTTAAAACATGATTAATAATGTGACAGTTGCAGTTTGGGTTTAGGCACAAAAAGCTACTTGGTTAGTTTAGGTTAGGGTTAGGGTTAGTTTTTGGCACTGAAATACTTGATTAGTTTTATGCACAAAAGACTATTTGGTCAGTTTTAGGCACTCAAACTACTTTATTAAGCCTAAGCACAAAAAACTATCTGGTAAGGTCAAGGCACAAAAGGTTACTTGGGTAGGTTTAGGATAAAACCATTTTTGGGGTCACCATGACTACAAAAGGCACGTGTCACTAAAGTGACTTACAACACAATGGTCATGTGATGTCCCATTATTCATTATTCACAAGTCCTGTGTTAGTTCAAACCATCAATCCACCCCACCTCCACCATGTGTGGACTTCCTTCTTCTTTATACAACGTTAACAGCTATGGAGGGATTTGAAGCCACTTGAAAAATCTGGGGCATCAGTTTCAGTTGCAAACACACACCGTCCACATTCGTAAGAGTCGCCGATGAGTAGTGCCGTTTTGTCTGTATCTGACAAGTTGGAAGCGTTGGGAGCGAGACTGGGCTGAACATTTGCAAAATTAGAAAAAAATGTTGCCATTCAGTGTAATCCACACATCAATTACATTTCTCCAAAATGTATTTTGAACAGAACATGAACAAAAATATTTTGTGACACATTTTAAATTTTAAATAAATACACTTTGAATATGTAAAAAGGAGATATAATGTAGGACGTACGTTCTTGTGAAAAGCCTTGTGAAGTATCATCAAGAGCATAAAAGCCAGCATTCCTGAGGACAAAAAGTCTGAATAAACAATGCTTTAGAGAGAGCATGTCTATTTTTTTCACAACAAGAGTGCTCAGCTTCCCCACAGTGTCATTTTTCATTTTTCTTATCTCCTGCACCTTGAAGGCTGCCACAGAGGAGAAGTCTGCAGCGCGGCGCTCCAGGAAGGCTTCAGTGGTCTCCAGAGAAAAAGTCTTCGTTTAGTATTGAACAGTCCAGTAACCATGTCTTTGAGCTGTGTCTGAGGCCGTTGCCTCCTCACTGAAACTTCCAATTGCAAGTTTTCTGTTGTGGGGAAAATGTTGCAGCATTTTCTCCGGATCTCAGTGGATATCAATGCTTTTGCACCGCAGTGTCTGGGCTTTGAATTGCTCGCCTGCAAATGTCATAGAATTGAAATTCTTGAGGATCTGTTGACAGTCGATTTGAGGAAATGGGGAAAAAAATGAAGAGGAGAAAGATTCGTCAGGGCTGCTCACTGTTTTTATGCGACTGACACTGGGGAAATGGGAAACGCCTTATTTGCTGTGGGGTGGGATTTTGCTTTTGCTGACAATTTTCACAGTTTTGAGTTCTGCACATCTAAGTAAGCCTGAACCACTTGATAAAAGCAGAAAAAGCAATTGCCACTGTCATCTGCAAAAATGGGATTTGTGATATATAGGCAGCTATTTCTTATCCACTGTCTCTTAACTTACAGTATGTCTAACAAATCAGCCTGTTTCATCACACTCCATATACCCACATGGTTTTATCCTGTGAAAGCTGGGTTTTTTTTTTCCAGATCATGTCTGACAGTTTCTATCAGAAGTGGATGTATAATTCAGCTTTTATATTTCAGCTGTGTCTTGTGAAAAGCCCTGGTGGCTTCCTGCATTTTAAACGCGCTGTAATCTCTGACCCTCTTTCAGACGGCAGAGGGTAAAGATGTAGAAAGAGGATCAAAGACATTTACCCCGAATTTACACTGTCAATTCTTTGTGCACCTTTCAGCATGTGAAGGATAATTGTTCTTAATTTGTTTTTTATAAGAAGCGGCATGAGTACAACAATCTCAGATCTTATCAAGGAGAACAGGCATCTCATCCTCCTTCTGCTGGTTATGTGTGAGAAACGACCTGTATTGTTTGACAGGTGAAGTCATGCCTCCTCTGGTGGACCAGCATGAGACCTAACTTCTGATCTTGTTTGAATTGTGCCACAAGTTACACATAGGATGTTTGTCAATTTAAAAGATCATTTTACAAGTTAAGAAAGTTGCAGTTTTTCGTAAAACTGTGAAGATACACACCCAGTGTTCGCGTAAGTGACATCATGACTTTCTTCCTCCAAAAGCTCACAGTAGCTTCTGAAAGTACAATTCCTGTGTGTTTTCATACCAGCATGTAGTCAAATAAGCTATGGTTCTTGTTCATTCTTTTGTTTTCCGGCTGATAACACCACCAGGAGTTGCTGGATAAAACAAATCAGGTCAGATAACTTAACAAGGGGTTGGTGTTGATGACGTACATTGTGTGAGATAAGAGATGTAGTCCATTGAGTGGTTTTACTACAACAAACCTACCACAAACTGCTAACAGTTCATATTTTTTCCAAAGTAAGGTCCCATGGGGCACACTTGAAGGGGCATGACTTTGCCTCTCTGTCGACCCCTTTTCCATTAGTCAACATTGAAGGGATAGTTTGCCCAAATCTGAAAATTCAGTCATTATCTACTCACCCTCATGTCAATTTAGGGTTGGGTTTAATTTTTTAGTCCACAAAACACTGCTGGAGTGCAGAATCTCCCCTCGAAACCCCCATTCCTCCATACTGCTCGCCTGGTGTAATCCTAGTCTCCTAAAGCCCCGCTGATACTGTTGCATGCACACACCGTCACACCGCACACACCCAGTTCAGACGGTGTGTACATGAACACAACTCCAAGCTAAGCATCTACAGTGACTTAGGCTAAAACATGATATAAATGGACTCTTTCAAGTCAACTTGGCATGTCAGGGCTTTATGAAGTTTAGATTACATCAGACGAGCAGTATGGAGGCATTTTATGTTTTTTTTTTTCTGTAGCTTTTTACATTTGAAAACTGGTCACCATTCACTTATATTGTTTGATTGTTCAATCAGCATAAGAGTGATTAGATAGTAACTGAATTTACATTTTTGGGTGAACTATCCCTTTAAGATGTCTTCTGTGGGCGGAGCTTACATGGAGGTAAAACAATTCGACTTCACATCTTAGCTTACACAAGCTAGCAAGTTTTGTTTGCTTGTTTCCTAACAATGGCTGAAAAAAATCTTTTGAGAAAATCAAGTCACTCACTCTCCAGGAATACAAATGTTACTTTATAAAAGTAATGGGACCAGACTAACCAACACATGCACACACACTTAATAGATGGACGATCTTTCTATTATTCCAAACATGTGATTCTGCCACCCAACAGCACAGCAGGATGACATACTCACTTGGGTATGTGGCCTGTTACGCTGAGGTGATTCATGTTTCCCTACAGTTTTTCCTTTGTTTTGCCTCTAGTGCAAGTTAACATCATGATGTAATCATGACATCGGCACTAAAAAGATCTATTATTCCAAGAATAATCTTTGTTCTTCCTTTTGGAAATTTTATTTCCTGTGTACCACAAAATTTTTTTTTTCTTTTGTCTGGAAAGACAACAAATGTGAAAGCTTCAGTGCTCAGTCATTGTGGTGATGTATCATCCAGCAGTGAAAGGAAGCAAAAAGAGCCACAGCTTGATTACCCTAGAACTGCAAGGCCCCTGGGCGCACGTGTCAGACCTCGCATTCAGCACACACAAAACCCGAATAACACTAACCTTGAACCCATACAGCAAAATGTTACTCATCACTCATGATGTCAGTCAGAAATGTTTCTTGTGGTCAGAACAGTCTGTACTGACAGTGTGGCCCGCTACTGCTGTGTCACTCACAGACATTCATTCGTTCCCTGCAGACTCTCAAATATCCTGAATTAATTAATTCTAAATTATTTGTAGTTATTGATGGACAGTGTCCTCTTTGCAACATCCGCTTGGGATATTAGCTCACTATTTTTAAAGCTGCACTAATCAATATTTTCATATTATCAAGAGATCAAATTACTGCATATAATCTGAAAGGGGTCACTTGTAGTGACAAACCCACATAAGAATTACCAACCAATTTTGCAGAGGCATAGCTTTGGTTGTATAGCCTGCAAATGAACTGTTTCCATTCACTCTCAAAGCTCTTACCAGCCTTATTTACAGCCTCAACAGACAGTTTAAAAAAAGCAGTGACAAATACACTATGCTACCTTCCCAGCACCCAACAGCTGACAGAGTTAACACCTAGCTGGTGGAGCATGTAGCAATTGAAGAGCCGTATACATATATTAGGCTATGTAAGTAGTCGGTGGAGACCAAAATAGAGCTAAAAGAAGGGCTAACATTGGACCTAGATTCATCAGGCGGCTAGAAACAAAACTTCAAATGATTGCAAATGTTCCTAGACGTCTGCTAGATGTGTCCTCACCTGCCTGTTAACAATTTTAGCCACAAAAACTTCATACCAAGATAATATGACAATGTTGTGTTAACAGCTTTTGTCTGTGGGCTGTTGTGGTGTTGTGCAAGTTCACACTTAAAAAGACGTAACTCAAAGTTCAGTTCACCAAGATTAGGCTAGTTCATGTTCATAGATCACATTTTTAAAATTTGAACTACACTCCTAAAAATGAACTAGTTCACATTCATTTCCTGTTTTGTTTTGTTTTTTAATTTGAAATAGAACTTGCTCTTACAAGGGATGCTGGAAACTACTTAAAATTACTTTCAAGTTAATTCAACTAATTAAAATCTTCAAAAAGTAGCTTTTAAACTTGCCATTACCTCTCTCACGAGTGAACAACGCTCACCTTCACTTTCATTAATTGCAAGTTGATTTGCTCAGTTCATCGTTCACCTAGAATATGAGCATGTTCATTGAAAGCTGGTCATTTGGTGTGTTCATGCACAACACTAGTTATACGCTGTATCTTAAACTACCAGGTCACTAAGAGACACACTACATATTCCTTCTTGACTAATCCTTAAATTAATTTGTAGGCATTACAACATATTATTCATTCTATCTGAAACTTTTATAGAATGGATTATAGATTGTATTTTAAGAGTCAAATAATTTGTTCAACCACAAGACAAGTATCATTTTGTTGGTGGTAGGAAACTTGGATTACAGATTGTGGGTTGCATGAAAAACACAGAGGTCAAGAGAAGGACAAAATGACCTGTTTCATCTTATTGAAAAGGTTTGGTTATGTTTCTGCTGTACATGATGTTCAGTCCCCTGACTCTTCAGTATCTGTCTTGTACTTGTATTTACTAAATGCATCATGGGTGATGTGTGCTTCACTGGAGGTTGTCTTTAAAGCTATAGGTGTGGTCTAATCCTTCTAAATTGTGGCCCTGGACGATGAACCTCAGGCAGATAAGTAAGATATTTTGAAAAGTACTGAATACAACACTGCACAGATATCCATAGTGTGTATCAGCTGCATTTAGTAGCTGTAAATTCAACTTTTTCCTCTAATGATTCCCTTATATAATAACCAGACCCAGAGAGAAGCTCAGAGCTCAGAAGTCTTGACAACAGTAGACTGTCTGTTATCAGGATTATTACTTGTGCGCCAATTTACTGAAATTACTCATTTGTTTGATGCCTTTTGTCATTTTTAGGGGTTTTCATTTAGCCTCTAATAACCATCAAGTCACACTGATGCTTTGGTATAATTTGACATTAACAATTTCTAACATTGCTGAGATGATTGGAGTGTCCTCCAACTTTTTTTCCAACTTTTTTCTTTTGCCTTATAATTTGCACTTTCCAGTCAGCCTATAGCAAGGGATATTGACAATACCATAAAATGTATCTAATAAATGATGTTAATACAGTATATATTTTGTGTGCATATTTTTTACAATTTAATTTCACTGCTATCGTGTGCTACTATGACACCATACAACATATGTTCAGAAAATTGTACTGAAGGTGAAAATGCAAAATGCCCATCTTTTGTCAACATGAAATCCAGTCCAAAGGACAAAACTACATCCACTCAACTTAGACCTAGCGCTAAGCAAATGAGAACTGAACAAAGTCACCAAGAAGGTACCAAAGAGGCGGAGAAGGCAAGATTTTGGCTGTGAAATCCAGGAGCACCCTCAAGCAACACAGGAGCCAAGACAAGTCAAAAGACTGTGGAGGCCTGAAGAGCCTTGGGCAAAAGAATATAGTCATGTGGCTAGCCCAAGTCCAATGAAGCAGTGGAGTGGAGAAAGGTTGATCAATATGTCAGTGAGTTGATGCAGAAAGATTTGCGTGGTCCAGTGTAAGCCAAGCTAAATCTGTTCAGTGAAATCTTGTGCGAAGAACACAGCAATAGGTATGGCGATATGAATGGCAGGAAAGCAGCAGCAAGAACAACGGGGTGGAGGGAAAAGGAAATTGACCACCTTGAAAGCAGAGGAGTGAAATACTGAGATTCTGAAAGTCCTCTGGGATGAAATGATAGAGAGGCTTGCCAACCTGGGGAAGGTAGAGTGCTTCCAGCAGGAGAGGAATAGAAAAGATTATCGGGCAAATTTCTTCATGAATCCTTGCTAATTTGCACGGGGCTCCTTGAGGAGAAAGCCAACAGAATTCTGGAGATGTCCAAAGAAGATCTGACGGGACACTTCCACATTCAATACAGCAATCACACAAGGACTGACCGTCTGGGCTGACACACACATCACCCCCTAAACTCAGTGAGGCCAGGCAGATGACGCAATGCCAGCACAAGGGCTAAACAGAGTACCACTCAAGTTGTACGAGAACTGCCTGATAGTGCTGCAGCTTCTATGGACCATGATGAGAACTGCTTGGACCAAATTTATCATGTCATCAGAGTGGAGCCGCTTAAGGAGCCGAACCTGGAGACCATAGGACACTGAAGGAAGATTTTCTGTTCTCAATGATGATGAGAAGGATGACCACTGGATTGATGGAGAATGGGTTCATCAATACCAGCTCCCAGTAGACCCGGGTCCCGAATTTTCCAGGTTCCATGGAACATGTCCCAGTGATTGCTTGAATTATTCTGGAAATGAATACCTTGCCTCATGTCTCTATCCCACTGTCTCAAATGCAAGCAAATCAGACTTCACTTGCACACCTGAAAACATGTTTTATCCACAATTTGTAACCCAAGGCAGAGCAGAGTGAGCTGCTGTCTCGCTCAGCAGGACATTTAATCCTTCACCTTTCCCGGCAGCTTGGAAGCAAAACACAGGAACATTTACTGCCACTAAACAATGTCGCTGCTAAACTTGAATCCCTCTAATTGCCTCTTCTTTTTTTCTCATCTACGCCCACTGCACGCACACACACACACTGCGGGTTTTATACCACAATCATATGTATCCTGTTGATGGAAAAATAGATCAAGAATATTCAGGCACATCAGAGGAGAAGTGCACACTGCACATAATGTTTGGCTACTTATTTGCTGCTGTACGCTTTAAAATGCGCAGACAAAACAGATTTTATGTAGACAGATGCTTCAGTGTGGCGTGAATGAGGTTGTCATGCTGACATGATGCTTGTGGTTGAGACAGGGGGTAACAGTAACACTGCCCTTTGATTATTTATCTGTACAGTGTATATGCTTAAAATGAAATGTGGTTTTCATTACTATTTGAAGATAATTTTCCTCAGGTATAGCATGTCACATGTGTAAGTTGGATCATGGGTATCTAAGATAGCAACTGGTGCTCAAAACGTCACTAGCAATTGACATCCTACTGAGCAGGAGGTACTTGTAGTGCAGATCTATCTGTTTGTACTCAACAGGCAGCTGCATTTCCCTGGAGAAATCTAAAGGCTTTATGGGAAGTTCAACAACATGCCTACACAAAGACCTATGGCTACAGGGAGGAGCGCTGAACAAAGCCACCAGGGAGGGATCTGAATACAGGGAGAAGGCAAACATCTCACTCCGGCTGGGATGGTGGAATAAGGCATCTGGAGCTAGCAGCTCCTAAAGTAGGTTAGCTGTAGGGGGTGTCGGGGTGATACCACTGTTGACTGCTCTACCATCAGGAGATGTTTTGGTATAAGAAGAAAACATCCATGAATGTTGGTCCCTGGATGATCATCCTGCTAACAAATGGGCACCAGTGGAGGTACGGGAGGCCTAGAGATGAGCAGGGGCAACATCTGCCTGTACAAACTAAATATAAAATCATGACTCCCCACTAGAGAAGTAAATTTGACACTTTTGTTCTACAGGATGCAGTAGCGTAAGATTATGAGTCAAAAAATGTTTGATCTCTCATATTCTCTTAGTGTCATCATCTAACCTAAATAGTAATCTAATGTGTTTGTTTGGCATATGCTCATTTCATATTACAGTGCAATTTTACACATACAACATGGGCCTTTTGTGTTACTTTTAGAGGTTTGTGTTACTGAAACTGTCAAATTCACACTTTCACCAGTTGTGGCAACAGTGAAGCCACCTGGGACCTGGTTCTGGAATTGCTCAAAAACTGTTTATAGCTTTTTTGAGTGTGTGTACAGGGACTGGCTGTCAAAACATAATGCTTACTATCACATCATGTAGACTGAACTTTTGCACATGGCATGAAAATACTCATTCCACAGAAAAGGCAAAAGGCAGAAAAGGTGTATATGGAAATGATGTGTTAAAGGTTTGGAACGCTTTGCCGTTGCATCATGAAAGTGATGAAAATGATGGCATGAGCACTTATTGACACACAAGACCCGGCAGTGATTTGATGTCAGAAAATGCCTGAGGTTTTGCTCAGACTGATGCTGCTGTTGTTTTTCTTTTCTTCCGTTAGCAAGCTCCGAGTTTGGAACTGTTGGTATAAAGTGAAAAATCAATGCAAAGGGGTGACACATATTTTACCTGGACCTACCACAGAGCCCAGAAGAAAAAAAACAGAACTGAGCTAAACTTGTCCCCTCTCTAAAATAAAAATGTGTTTGATAGCGTGAGCAGTTTTCCCCAAGTGGAAAAAACCAGAGTATATGAAGGCATCATAGCATTTGAACTTCCCAGCATTGGATGGAAAATAGCTGATTTAGTCTATCTATCTCCAGGGACTATAAGGTTAGAGCTGGGACTAACCATCTTGGAATAACAAGTGAATGTCCCAGTGTCGGAATAACAAAAGATTTTCCTGCGTGATGGGGGCTTGTATCTTTTCATCTGTAAAGCCTTCATGGGACATTTATCATCCTATATAACATCCACGCTGGACTGGGCCACAGAACCCTAACAAACTATTGTTCTACTGTTTTATATCACATCCCATGGGTTTATTCTGAACTTGAAATTACCTACAATACATTCAAGATCTACACTCTCACTACCCCTTTGCAAGTCAAGGTAATTATGCCAAACCACTTCACCTCAGTGTGTAATTGCTGTTACCGAGTTTAAATGACCACAAACCACCTCAAAATTTAGAAAATGAAGATATCGGGCTTTTGAGATGTCTGCCTTTTTACAAATATAATGGGATCGAGCTTGTGGTATTCAAAGCACCAAAAAAATTACACACCAGTGTCTCTTTCCAGAAATCATGACCTTGTTAATCCTCAGACCTTGCCGTGAGCACTTGCATGTAGGATTGCTGCAGTAGAATCTACATGAAACTGCTCACAGCAAGGTCTGCGGATCATCCTCAGTGACCAGGTCAAAATTTCTGGAAAGAGACACTGGTGTTGAATTTTTCCAACATATTTTTTGGTGCTTTGAGCACCACGAGCCATCTACTTCCTTTACATTGGAGAGAAGGCAGACATCTGCACGGCTGATATCTCCAGAACTCTGCAAGTCACATTAAAACAATCTAGATGCATAAATAACACAGGAAACACATGTATTATGAGGAAAAGAAAGACGAAGAAAGAAAATAAATAATAGTTGTACTAGCCTAGAATTATTCTTCAAGTTCTCTTTTTCTCTTACTTTTTGTATGACGGGCTCGTGTGGGTGCATGTGCATGAGATGTGCAAATGAGCATAATCATCACCTCAGTAATACCATATACAGTGATGGGAATAACGGCTAAAATAAATAAAATATTATTGTTATACCTTGTATACATTGTTACTAATGGCGTTACTTTTTTCAGTAACAGGTAATCTAACTAATTACTTTTTCTATCGTTACAACGCCGTTACTGTTACCAACACGCCGTTACTGTGCGTTACTGAAGCTACTTGTCATGGTTGTAGGTGTTTTGGTCTGGCCTGCGTTGTGTTTCCCTTGTTTTTTCTTTGTCTCCCCTTCCCTCCCCCGTTTTCCTTCCAGGGCAGTGTGTGTGGCAGCGGCGGCAGTCATTGGCTGGCTCAGCCTAATGAGACGCACCTGGCTCTCATCATCACATTCCCCCTGCTATTTGAGCTCGGCCAAGTCACCACTCCTGTGCCGGACTATTCAGTCTCAGTCGCAGTCGGTAACGTAGCGCAGCAAATTTCCTAGTGGATTTATGGTGTTTTTTCGTGGCTCTAATCTTCAGTGTTTTTGTGCAGCCTTCAGTGCTCCTCCCGACCGTGTGTGCAGCTCACTAGTTCCTGAACCGACGCCAGCACGGATCTCCTCCTGCCTGCTCAGCTGCGCCAGCCAGCCGACCGCGTCCAGCACCTGCCCTCGCCTTTAGTTGTTTTTTGCCCTGTGTGAAACAATAAATCTTTTGAAAACCTTCCCTTATCTTGTTCTCTGCATCCGGGGTCCTGGCCAAAACTCAGAACGTAACAGAATAGTCCGGCCAAATCATGGACCCCGCGGAGACAGATAAGTTTCGACAGGCGCTATCCTCGCAAGGTGCACGTGTTGGTCAGATGGGGGAAGCCATCCACGAAATCCAAGGCGTTCTCCAGAACCTTGTGACCAGCGTATCTCAGCTCGGCAGCCGCATGGATCAGGCCGTCAGTCAGATCTCCAGCTTGGTTCCGCCCGGGAATCTTCCTCCTTCCCCTGTTCCCACCATGGCGTCTCCGGCTCCTCCATCCAGCCTCTCCCGGGAACCATACATCCCCACCCCAGTCAGGTATTCGGGAGAATTAGGGGCATGTAGTCGTTTCTTGCTTCAGTGTACTTTAGTGTTCGAACAGCAATCCCAGACTTACGCCACAGATAGATCGAAAATCGCTTTTATTATGAGTTTGTTAACTGATCGGGCTGCCTCTTGGGCTTCGGCTATCTCCACCAATTCGGCGGTAACTCAGTCATATTCCTCCTTCGTCAGTGAGATGCGTAAAGTTTTCGATCACCCGGTCCAAGGGAAAGAAGCCAGCAGTCGGCTCCTTTCCCTTCGCCAGGGTCCAGCTCCAGTCTCCCAGTACGCTATCGACTTCCGCATTCTGGCAGCCGAGAGCGGGTGGGATGAGCTCGCATTGCAAAGCATTTTTCTTCTGGGATTAGCTGATTATGTTAAGGATGAATTGGCAGCACGAGATGAGACCCAGTCTCTTGATGAACTAATCTCATTAGCCATTAGACTCGATAACCGGCTACGTGAGAGACGCAGGGAGAGAGTTGGGAGACAGGGCACCCTTCCTCCCTTGGCTTCCAACCACCCCTCTGTGTCCGCTCCTCCACGCGGGATCTCCCGGGACCTCACCCCCATTCCAGCCCCAGTTCCTCATCCGGGTTTTTCCTCTGCCCCTAAAGAGGAGGAATCCATGCAGTTGGGCAGAGCCAGGTTGTCTCCCGCGGAACGGGAGCGCAGATTCCAGCACCGGCTCTGCATCTACTGTGGCCAGCCTGGCCACTTCCTCGCCACCTGTCCACAACTGTCAAAAGGGCAGGCTCATCAGCCACTGGAGGGGCGCTGGTGAGCCGTACCATCTCCTCTTCCTCACCCTCCACCCGAGTTCAACTGCAAGGTATGCTCAGACTCCCACACCACACGATACCCCTGCAAGTACTGGTTGATAGTGGAGCAGATGACAATTTTATTGACTCTGAACTGTGTAGTCAAGCTAACCTTCCTACTGAGCCTCTCCCGGAGCCTAGGAACGTTCTCACTCTGAGTGGTCAGTTACTTGCTAGTGTTACCCACCGTACTGCTCCTATGACCCTGCAGCTTTCAGGCAATCATCAGGAAGTAATTTCTCTGTTAGTTATTCCATCTCCCACATCACCTCTGGTTCTGGGTCTCCCCTGGCTAAAGCTGCACAACCCCCATATTGACTGGTCCGCTTCTGCCATAACCAATTGGAGTACTTTCTGTCATTCCCACTGCCTTCACTCTGCCATTCCCCCCAGCGCCTCCTCGTCACCTGTGCCACCTAAACCTATTGACTTGTCCTCCATTCCCCCCATGTACCATGACCTCCAGGAGGTTTTTAGCAAAGACAAAGCTCTTTCTCTTCCCCCACACCGGCCCTATGACTGTGCCATTGAGCTGCTCCCTGGAGCCCCCCTTCCGTCCCAAAAGTTATACAACCTGTCCAAACCAGAAAGAGAGTCCATGGAGCAGTACATTACTGACTCTTTAGCTGCGGGGCTCATCCGCCCTTCCTCCTCCCCAGTGGGAGCAGGGTTTTTCTTTGTCGAGAAGAAAGATAAAACCCTGCGCCCTTGCATTGATTTCAGAGGCATAAACGACATTACAGTGAAAAATAAGTACCCACTCCCTCTGATAGACTCCGCTTTTGGTCCTCTGCACCAGGCAACCATTTTTTCAAAGTTAGACCTTCGCAACGCCTACCACCTCATCAGAATTAAGGAAGGGGATGAGTGGAAGACGGCATTCAACACCCCCCTCGGGCATTTCGAATACCTCGTGATGCCTTTTGGCCTAACCAACGCTCCAGCCGTTTTTCAAGCACTGATCAATGACGTTTTAAGAGACATGCTCAACAGGTTTGTGTTTGTGTATTTAGATGACATTTTGATTTTTGGTTTCATGTTTCATCCGTCAGTTTTTTGGGGTTCATTGTAGAAAAGGGACAGTTGAAGGCGGACCCTGCCAAGGTCCAAGCGGTGGCCGAGTGGCCTGTCCCCGCTACCAGAAAACATCTCCAGAGATTTTTGGGTTTTGCCAACTTTTACAGGAGGTTTATTCGTAATTACAGCCAAGTAGCGGCCCCACTCACGCAGCTAACCTCCTCCAAGCTCCCCTTTGTGTGGTCTCAGGCGGCTGACGCTGCCTTCAACCGGTTAAAGTGCCTGTTTACCTCTGCACCTGTGCTTTCCCACCCAGATCCCGCACTACCGTTCGTGGTCGAAGTCGACGCCTCTGACTCTGGTGTTGGAGCAGTCCTCTCCCAACGTTCCCCAGTAGACCACAAGATGCACCCCTGTGCCTTTTTCTCTCGCCGGCTCACCCCGGCAGAGAGGAATTACGACGTGGGCAACAGGGAGCTTCTCGCTGTGGTCTTAGCTCTCCAGGAGTGGAGGCATTGGTTGGAGGGCTCCACACACCCTTTTATGGTATGGACTGACCACAAGAACCTCTCCTATCTACGATCGGCACGACGGCTAAACTCCCGGCAGGCTCGGTGGGCCCTGTTCTTGGGCCGGTTCCAGTTCTCCCTCACCTACCGCCCTGGGTCCAGGAATGTTAAGCCAGACGCCTTGTCCCGACAGTTTACTCCTCCTGTGGAAGACGCACCTGTAGAGACCATCCTCCCTTCCTCCTGCGTGGTGGGGGCGGCCAGGTGGGAGATTGAGCAAGTGGTTCAGGAGGCTCAACAAGATCAACCCATTCCTGAGGGCTGCCCTCCCAACCGGATGTTCGTTCCACCCTCTGCCAGGACTCCTGTGCTCCAGTGGGGACATGCTTCCAAGGTTGCCTGTCATCCAGGGTTTCATCGCACCCTCTCCTTGCTCCGACGCAGTTTTTGGTGGCCCACCATAACATCAGATACCAAGGGATATGTCTCCGCCTGCTCCGTCTGTGCCCGCAACAAATCCTCCCACCAGACTCCTGCTGGCCTCCTACGTCCACTGCCCATCCCTCATCGCCCTTGGTCCCATGTCGCTGTGGACTTCGTCTCTGGACTCCCACCTTCAGAGGGTAACACAGTAATTCTTACCATTATTGATCGTTTTTCCAAAGCTGTGCATTTTGTTCCTCTGCCCAAACTCCCCTCAGCCCTAGAGACTGCCAACCTCCTCGTCCAACATGTGTTCAGACTTCATGGAATACCTCAGGACATCGTTTCGGACCGGGGTCCGCAGTTCTCCTCCCAGGTCTGGAGGGCCTTCTGCCAGGCTCTGGGTGCGTCGGCCAGCCTCTCGTCTGGGTACCATCCTCAAACCAACGGCCAGACGGAGCGGGCCAACCAGGACCTCGAGTCAGCTCTTCGGTGCGTCACCTCAAGACATCCCGCCTCGTGGTCCACCCATATCCCCTGGGTGGAATATGCCCACAACTCCCTTGTCAGCTCAGCCACAGGTATGTCCCCCTTTATGGCCTCTGTGGGTTTCCAACCTCCCCTCTTCCCCATCCAGGAGACCGAAGTGGCAGTTCCGTCCGTACAGGAGCACCTCCGGCGGGCTCGTCGGGTCTGGCGTGAGGCGAGGGCGGCTCTCACGCGGACTGCGGCTCGCAACCAACGGTTGGCGGACAGACGTCGCGCTCCTGCCCCCCACTATCTGCCGGGTCAAAAGGTCTGGCTGTCCTCACGCGACATCCCTCTGCAGACGGAGAGCAGGAAGCTAGCCCCCAGGTACATCGGTCCTTTTGAAATTGAGAAGGTAATCAATCCCAGTGTGATGAGACTCAAGTTGCCTGCAGCCCTTAATGTTCACCCGGCTTTTCACGTTTCCCTGCTGAAGCCTGTGTCCACCAGTGCTCTGTGCCCTCCGGCCGAACCCCCTCCACCCCCCCGGCTCATTGATGACCACCCTGCCTACACTGTCCGGCGGTTGCTGGATGTCCGCAGACGGGGCCGAGGATACCAGTTTTTGGTGGACTGGGAGGGGTATGGCCCAGAAGAACGGTCATGGGTGTCCCGTTCATTGATTCTGGACCCAGACCTTATTAATGACTTTTACAGGGCCTTTCCAGACAAGCCTGGCAGGCCGCCGGGTGGCGTCCGTTGAGGGGGGGGTAATGTCATGTCAACGTAACACTACTCACTGAAGCTGTCATCCGCCTTGGCTCACACAGACACAGGAGCTGCAAATGTGTGTGTTTTTTTCCCTTTGGTGAGGGGGGAGGGGAGGGGCAAGATAACCGCCTAAGTAATGATGATTGGCTAAGGTAGAGTAAGATTTCATGTTAAACCAACCAGAGACATCAGGTGGGCGGGTGTTTACACACAAACCCAGCACATAGTAGCACGCGCACACAAACTATCAGAGATAGCGAGTCTAGAGTCGCAGGGAAAGACGGCGTTTTCGAGGTGGAAATACAGGCACTACTTTGATCTCATCGAGGTAAAAGGTAAAAATGTACATGTTGAGTGTACATTATGTCCCAGAGCAAAGAGTTTGTCCACGTCCGGTGTAAGCAACTCCAATTTAATGAAGCACCTCTCGACGGCACACGCTTCTACTAAACTAGTGGCCAGAAACACTGTTGACACCGGTAATGATGATAGCAGGCCAGGTGCTGTTAACGTGAGCTCTACTAACAAAGAAGGACACAGAGCCACGCCGTCCAAGCAGCAAAAGCTGGATTAAAAAAAAAAAAAAAAAAAGTAACGCAATAGTTATGCAATAGTTACTTATAGTGGAGTAACTCAGTTACTAACTCAGTTACTTTTTGGGAGAAGTACCTAGTAACTATAACTAATTACTTTTTCAAAGTAACGTGCCCAACACTGACCATATAAGGCTATGCCTCCTGCCCCATATGTCAGGAAATGTTCATATGGCATGAATGAGTAAAAGAAGAGCTATATGAGTTCTGAGTTTTAGGTCCTGCTTTCAGAGATCTATAAAGGAAAGTCTATCATTTTAACAGCATCAGCAGTGGAATTAAGGGACCTGCTAAAGCCAAGGAACAGGGAAGAACGAGGCCTGTTAATGCCACCTGAGGCTCGTACTGTCACTGAATTAGAGAAGAAATGGCCTGATATGAAAATGGCTTCAAGGAAAAAAGAAAACACATCACCACAGCAAGCCATAAAGTCAAGGCAAAGTCTCATTCACAGATGGATGAAAAATACATGACATAATAGTTATGGATGATGTTGCAACAGAGGATGTTCTGCTTGACACCTGCATGTGAAGCCTCATAACAGGTCATTTAATCTAATGATGATATGGATACATTTAGAATTAGCTTAATATTATAATTCAAAAGGCAGAGTCAAGCAGGATAACATAGTTATGAAGTTAATTTAGGATTTAATAACTCAAAGTTGCTCAAACTAATGAAATATGCACTCATTAGTGGAAAACTTCAGTTTAGATAACAGCAGACTAATTGCACTTGACTCTTAAAACAGGTCTGGACCACTGGAAAAAACAACTCAAGAACAAATCTGTTTGTACAAGTTGTTCTTGCATGAGGTGAATTTTCATGCACATGAAAGGCTTAGTGCCAATAATAATTTGAACTTTTAACCCGTAAGCACTGGCATTATACAATCACATAAGATACATTCTGAAAAAAACAACAACTTACTTTCTTCATTTTTATTTCAAAGTAGAAAGCAGTCTCCTCTCTTCTACAGTCCTGTGTGTTTGCAGACTCTACTGCAGTGCATCGACTTCCCTCTTCGCAATCAGAATGACAAATGCTGTCATTTAAAGACACTGAAGTTAGTCATGAAGCCATGAAATAAAAGAGTGAACTATGCACTAAGTGTATGGCAAGCATTTCGATAAACACTTTTAAAGCATCATTAGCACCCTCATTACACAACACATAACACAGCCAAGCCACAGCTCCATCTCTTTTAATTAGTATGATTGACCTCGTCATGTCAGCATCAGCTATGCATGTATAGTAGCAAGTGATAACTGAAAATCCATTGAATGTTCCACTCGTTTGTGCAAACAAGTTCTCATAATATGTGAGCCTGCAGCTATTTAAAACAGCCCTTATCATGGCCAAACAATGCTGCAATTCCCTTCTATTTTGTTGCAGTCCATCCATCAGGCAGCACAACAGTCTTCATTTATAGGGCTGCAAGAAGCCAGGCCCAAGGTGAGTTCTCACAGTTTGAGACAGTCTGACCCTCATCAATGATTTGTGGCTGCTACACAGGCCACCATTTTCCCTCCTCGCCCCCTGCTTTGTTTAGAGGCCTTGGGTTGGCGTGCGGTGGCTGGAGGATCTTACGAGGTGGTGACAGCAGGAGTGATGGGCCACTCGGCCATGACGGGAATTAATGAGACATGCATGGGTAATGAGATTACAAAGCTGTGGCAGGAAAGAGCCAGAGAGGAGGATTACCAGGTACACGCTGTCACAGCCTCACTTCCGCACAGCGGAGCTGGAGGGGTAGCGGCGGGTGGCAGTGGGGGTGCGCGGGTGCACCTGTACGTGCAACCCAACAAACATCCACAACAACGGACGGAGACATGGCAGCTGTGCGATCTCATTTGTGGTGTCTGGGACTCCCACTACTCCCAGTGGCGTCAGGTTCATGGCAAGAAAAGACATCTGCTAAGCTGTCTCTTCATCTCCTGTGGGATTTCACTGAAAAGACAGAAGCACTGAGTGCAGAAAAAAAATGCTGTTCCAGATAATCAATTACCAATAGAGATTTTAAAAGGATATTTCTGTTTATTTAGTGTGGGGTTGTATCAGGTAGTGGATGCCGGTTGGAAGCATAAGCAATTTTCTGCTGTGGAAAGGGTCAACAACGAAAGGATTCAATGATTCAAGTATATTTATTATCATTATATAACAAAGCGATGTGCAATGAAAATAGTAGTTCCTTCATAATACACACAAAATACAACCAAGATAATTAATTAAATTCAGATTGGAACATGGTGAAAGTAGAAAATTAAATAAATACATATATATATACACCCAGGAATCATTTCTGTATTTCTTCTTCTTCTACTTCTTATAAAAAGTTCAGTATCTGCAAATCATTCACAAAATGACAACAAAAGGTATTCTAGCCATTTTAAGAAGGTCCACCAAAAGAAAATTAATATCACTTTAAGTAAGTGTAAGTTATATTTAAAATAGTTTTTTAGTGCTTCAGTTAGCTTTCAGGCAGGCTTTTCCAATGGGAAACTGCTGTCATATAAGCCAAAAATTACTCTCTAAACCAAACAAACTCCATTGGTAAAATTAGTAATTTTACTTTGCAGAACATGAGATTGCTGGTCTGCCTCTGCTGCTACCTGTGAGTTTGTTTGGGTTGTTGTGTGGCTTTGGTGAATCCGAACTATCCTTTTAAAAAGCAGAAGTCACACAATAACACTAACAAAGTAACAGATAGATGCATTTTTAGAACAGCAGCTTCTGTGTTCTACAGAGTAAAATTACTGATTTCACCAATAGAGTTTGGTTAGGTTGGAGAAAGATATTTGGTTCATATAACAGTGGTGTCTCGTCAGACAAGGCTGTCTAACATCATAGTATATTAAGGTGGACCTTTTTAAGGTGGCTAAAATACCTTTTGTTGCTTAGCTTCCGTTCTGGCGCCCCACGCTGCCTGTCCCAACTGGGGATTTACTGCAGGTAATACACTAACAATCGATAAGTACTGCACACAACCCCACATTAAAACATCCATACAATCACTTTAAAGAGTTACATTTATGAATCTTTAGTAACGTGCATCTAAACTGTTGCTCTGAATAAAAGCGTCTGTAAATTGGACGCCAATCGTATATATCATTGTACATGGAGACACTGTATGATAAATGATTGTGTGCAGAGACAGTGGCCATGACCTTTACATATTGCATCATCAATGCATTAATAATGCATTCTGTAGCACTTTGCTCAGTGCCATTACTATGTTTCATATTGTGAGTAGAAAAACAACAACAGTTCATTCTCCTGCTTTTGCTTTCCAGCTTTGTCTGTCAACCAGACCTTAAGGGCCTGTTTAAAAATTAATGAGCAGTGCTTACACTGTAAATAACTGCTGGTAATGCACCGTGGGTTATTTGAAATGTAAAACCCACTGTCATGCTTTGATTATCTATGTATCTGCCCTGAGCACGGATTCGAGCACGGAAGCAGTGTTCCATGCTGTCTGGTTGCTGGCTGACTTATTAAGGCTCGCTGTCACTTGTGAGCATGTCGAACAGTTCCCCTGAGTTGAGAAGCAATGGGGTTACTGCAACAGCTTTTTGAGGGCACTTCATGTATATACATAATGTGATGTAATTCTGAAGAGGTAATTATTTTTCTGACTCCAAGGATTTGCTCAAGCAACACTATATCACAGTGAGCTTCTAAGGAATCTCAAACATCCATGCTGTAATTTAGTAGAAAAAAATATTACAACTCCGGCTACTTCATCATATGATTCTATGAAATAGTGCCTACTGGTACTTAAATGTAAGTACAGCAGAGAAAACAAAGAATATGAACAAGGAAGTAACATTTGGTGATTTAGAGTACAACTTCCCGACATTTATTGTGAAATTTCCCAGAACCTGTGGTACAAGTTCCTTAAATAATTCAGTACATGTAACATAATAATTTGGCTCAACTGTCAAAAGTCACAAGCAATTGCTTTTTGCTAGTCACTATTATAAGCTTAGGCCTGTGGCATTTTACATTGTAGAAATTAGGGTAATGGCCAGCAGACTTGTTCTTTACTCATATCTTAAGAAATTACATATATTAATTATATGTTCTCTTACTCACCATAGTTTAAGGTTTAAATCAAATCTCCTGACAGAACCACATGGTTGAATTTCAACCTACATGCACCCCTTTTTCTGTCTAACAACGCTGAAACACAGAAGCTAAAATCTATAATATATACATAATAGTATAGTATACAATTGTATATAATTACTGTGTAATTACAGGATTACAGGATAAGTAGGGGAAAACAGTAAGTGTTTTTTTTTAACTGTCTGCATACCTGCTTGTCTTGTGTAATTGAAAGAAAGAAAATAAATAATTTAATATTCAAGATTATCTATGTTTGATGCACTTTCATATGTATATGACATTACTGTACTACTATGTTATTTACAGTATAGAGCCCAACTAACACTAGATTTTTTGGTCCAGTGTCAATACTGATATTAGGAAGTACAAAAATTCCACTACCCATATACTTACTGATATTCTTTATACAGAATATACATACACATTCTTTTAACAATAGACTTTACTGTCCAAATTCAGATTCATTAATAAGACTGGGAGCTCTATCATACACCCGGTGCAAAGAGGATGGGGCCGGTGGCGCAGGTGGCATTGCTGTCTCACACTGGTGCAGCTGTAATTTTTGCCACGTCTGCAAGATAGCACACAAACGTGCGCCTGGTCTGTGTGGCCATGGGTGGGAGATCTATAAATGAAGGCAAAATGAGGGTGCGACCGGGCACATTTGGTATCTTGCGCACAGTGCAATGTAGTCGAAAACCTCTTCAGAGCTGCTAAAGCCTTGCTCTCTGGGTGCACCTGTTTCTTAAAGGTGATGAGAATTGACTTCCTTCTTGGTTTGTTACATGTTCTGCTTAAAAATCACCTATGGATAAATCAAGACACTTGTGCACAGCTGATATGGGTAAGTGCAAGACAGCAAAGGTGGATTTAGACACACCTTTAATAAATAAAAACATATCCGCTGTACCTACATTTAAGTACGAGTAGAAAGTAAAGTAGGTATTTTATCATGCTGAAAGTATACCATTAGTTGAGGGAAATCATATGATAAAGCTGAACTCTAAAATGTGGACTGTTAAGTGTTACCGATTATTCTTATGTTGCAAATAACAGAGAGGCTGTACTCAAGAGCTACATGCAGCAGACAGACAAATTACTCCAGGACTCTGCCATCAATCAGTGTGTTGGTCCTCATTAGTTTTGTTCTGGGTGTACCCTTAAACAAGCCCAACCTTGTGTCTTTGTAATTTTGTGTCTAGCTACTGATACCAGGCCCCTGCCCAGTGAATAATTAATTTGGGTAAATTGTGCTGCTATAATTTGGATTCTGACTGTACCAGTCTCATGGTCACCCTTACTCTATATCAGACTGGAAGTCTATTTTCTGCCCCATATCAATTTTTCATATGCAGCCATTTGTCCTTAGGGGACGAATGTCATCCCAACACTGGATACTGAGTTTTCACCTGTCCCCACGGCATACCGGTGACATTTCCTGGACACTGAACGACATGAGGGAAAAGCCTTGCTTGTGCTTATTCCTACTTAAAAACTTGTCCTACTTCCACCCGACATAGTCCTGTTTCTTTGAACAATTGGGCTGCTTTGAGTTCTCAAACATATTTCGCCCACGCTGGGCTTTTCAGAGCTAACCCACCCTGCATAACAATCATCTCACAGCTTCTTTTTTTTTTTTTCTCCGTCTCATCCAGTTGCTACATTTCACCAGCGGCCACAATTGACCCTATACAGAGCAACATGAATGAGTTTCGGTGGCACCTGATTATCAACCTGCTTGATGAGTCTGGGCTCTGCCTCCCACCCATCCGCGGTTGCGAAAAAACGAGTGAGGCTTGCTCCAGATGGTCATGCCCTTTAGAAGTCTCTCTCCTTCCCCGTAATGGAGCGAGTTGGCTCTTACTCCCCAGACTGAGTACTGGGATCAGTCCAGGCGGCTGCTGTTAATGAGGTGTTCCCTCCTCTGTCATGCCGGGGTTTCTGGCTCAGCGTATATACCTCGCCTCTGTTTTATCTGCCCGTGCTTCTCCATGGGATCAGACGGGGGGGGATTGGGAGGCAGGTTGGCCCCATGAAACCGGCAGCTTCAGTCTGTCGCGTGCATGCTGTGGCAACAGCTGACATGCTAACCTAATTGTATCTCTACACAGCCCTGTTTCAAAGTTTGTCGCCTGGAGTTCATCTGGAGAGCAGCCAAATCATGTTTAGAATGTATACACTACAAAATATTCATGGTGGAGCAATTGTTACTTTTGATTACCCCCCAAACTAAACTAATGAAATTTCTTTTGCTTTTAACCAATTCCACAATCTGACTTTCTTCTTCTTGCATTGACTCAATTGAGATTCAGATGCAGGAATGAAAGCCTCAGAAATGAGGTATAATTGGTGCACACAACTTTGCTACTACTGCTACTACTACAACCAGAGAATGCATATAGAAATGAAAGACATGAGGGCTCCCCAAAAGTGAAACCAAAGCATCTTCATTGCCCCCTGTTGGCTGGCTGCAGTATAGGTCATAACTCCTACCTTCCAAATGTTAATATACAGGTTATGAGCCAAACTAATACATCAAAGTACACATGAAATAAATGTTTCCCAAAGATGGTCTTTTAGGTATTCTTATCATGTTGATGTTAATTTTTCTGATCAGTTGGCTTTAATTAGTAACTGGATGCTATAAACAGCGAGGTTCACAGCATGGTTGACAGCTGAGCTCCACTTGAGATTGAGCTGGCCAGCTGTGTGGATGGGAACTTGAAAGCAGGCCTCTAGCCCTGATCACTACTGTGCAAACTCTGGCTCCAAATGGCCTCACTAGTGCACGATGGCAGCACTCGCATCCAGGATAATTTGGCCTCAGTTTTGTACAGTGGGAGGAAGTGGAGCTGCAGTCCATCTTTGGTTTATGCCAGTACTGGTTTCTGCTAACATTAAAGCTACTACAAGGAGTTTTTAATTGCTTATGAAACAGTATTACCGTATTGGCCCGAATATAAGACGGCCCTGATTATAAGACGACCCCCTCTTTTTCAAGACTCAAGTTTGAAAAAAGACTTTTTGAACACCAAATTAATTTTTATACAGAAAATAATTACAGTACATCTGAAACAAATGATTATAACAATATATGTCAGAAAAAGCATGTTATTTTGCCTCATTCAAATCTTTATATCTGAACATTTAAATATGTAAACTAAAGTGCAATCACATTCGTAAATGAATGGCTTCTGGTTTTTGAAATGTAAATAAACCAATCTATTGTGATAAAACAACAAAATTGCAATAACTGCATTAACCATCAAAGTGAAGTGTAACTGTAACTGTAGTCTTGAAACAAATCTGAATAAGGAAAAACATTGCAATAAAATAATGCAAACTGGTTAAACTTGAGAATAGCTGAGATCTGTCATGACAGAATATTACTCCTCACAAACATCCTCTGCCTCGCTGTGCTCAGTGTCACTGTCCTCACTCCCATCCTCTGGCTCCGCTGGTTCCTCCCATAGCACGTCATCCTCACTGCCGTCCAGGGCATTTGATATACAACATTTTTTAAACCCGTGGATGATGCTCTTTGGGGAAACTGCATCCCATGCGTGGAGGATCCACTCACAGAGCAAACGTACCGAAGGCTTCTGAATCTTTCCTGTCGGTGTGAGTGCGTGATCACCAGACAGGAGCCACTCTGTGTATTTCTTTCGCAGATTGTCTTTGAATGGTTTGTTGACCACAACATCCAACACCTGCAGCTGACTTGTCATTCCCCCCGGAATGATCACTAAGTCGCCGTTCATCGCCTTCACTTGTTTTTTGACTGGATCACACAAGTGTCCACGAAATGCATCCAAAATCAGCATGTTCTTCTTTTTTCTGAGTCCCCCACGCCGTCTGCCCCACACAACCTTGAGCCAGTCCACTACAAGCTCGGTCTCCATCCAGCCCTTTTCCTGGGCACGTACAATAATGCCAGCTGGCATCGCCTCCTTAGGTACTGTCTTACGTTTTAAAACCACATACGGAGGAAGTTTGGTTCCGTCTGCGAGGCAGGCTAACATGACGGTAACGCGGCTCTTCTCATTTCCAGTGGATTTTATAATAACTGATTTCTCACCTTTCTTGTGTACAGTGACAGATGTTGGCATGTCAAAAAACACAGGTGTCTGATCAGCATTGCCAATCTGATCCAGTGGGTAAGAGTGCTTTTTCCTTAAGTTGATTACATAGCGCTGAAAAGACAACAGCTTCTCTCCAAAGTCAGAGGGCAGGCGCTGGGCTAGACTTGTTCTGCGTCGCAGCGTTAGTCTGTTACGCCGCATCGTTCTTTTACACCAGCCGAGGCTTGCTTTGAAGTCAGCGGTGGGTATGTTTAGCTCTTTGGCTATTTCCACGGCCTTGAGCTGAATGACAGCTCTGCTGATGGGCATCCCGTCCTTTCGTTTCTCGTCCATGTACGCGCACACCCTCCTGTCAAGTTCTTGGAAGCGGCCGCTCTGAGGACCACGGAAAGCTTTTCTCTGACTGTGAGCATTTTTTAGGTGATCTTTTTGAGCTCTCCATCTCCGTACATTACACTCTGTGACACCATATTTCACAGCCGCTTTGCAATTGTTTGAAGACTCTGCCTCATTTATCACCATCATCTTGAAGTTTACATCATAACTTCTCCTCAGCTGCCGGTTAACCTGGCCAATCTTCGACCCACTTTTCTCCAGATTGTCGCTACGTTTCTCCATTTTCTGTTATCTCTTCTATTATTTTCTTCTCTTTTCTTTCTTACCGCTATTTTTTATTTTTCTTCTTCGTGACAGGGGTTCGCTTTGGCCTGGGGAGTCAAGTTCAGCATTCGCTTCAATGAAATCTGGCGCCATCTAGCATCGTGAATGGGTATAATGTCCAGACCCCGAATATAAGACGACCCCCACTTTTTCAGTCTTATTTCAATGCAAAAAACACCGTCTTATATTCGGGCCAATACGGTAATTTATAAATGATGCGTACATGACCTACATAAGTTAGCAAGACCATCTACGAGAAGATTAGATATTTCTACATAGTTCTTCCTAATGGCTGCCACCAGGTTGGTCTTTCCTTGATATCAGATAAAACATTACATTTTCCCTAAGCAAAGTTGTAATGAATAGTACTTCAGCCAGTCAAAGAGAAGCAGGAGGAGATTTTTATTTAAATAATGTTATTTATGACCTAATATTTTGTGGTTATTACAGTGGAAACACTGCTGCTTTTGTTCACAAAGCCCTCCAAAATCAACAAAATATGAAAGTTCCTTGTAGTAGCTTTAATGTAATTATAGTCAATAAAGTTAGATATAATTTTGATGGTATATGTTTCTTGAAAAACTGAACAACCTTTTGTCAAAATTTGTGTTGGATGGAAAGAACTGCTGTTCATTGGCTTTTGTAGTACAGGTAGGACCAACCTATGCAGTTGATGGCCCACAAGCCACATTGGCCCAGAGGCAACCTACAAGTGACAAAACAAGTAAACTGCATATATAATCTGTTGAAGTAGCCATTTTATTTCCTTCTCAATTCATCTGTTCAGAGTTGCACATGTGCAGTACTAACTAGGGATGCAGAGTGGCATCAGGAATCATATCTATCAATCACAAATCAGTGTTTTCTCATGCAACCCTGAAACATAAAATTGACAGTGAAAACTGTCAGTTTAATCTTGCCTGAACTTACAAGACCTTGCTTATTTAACCGCCAAACGCCAAACCAAGGTTCTTAATTTGCAATCAGTGTGTTGCCATATTCAAAGAAAATAATATTCACAGGCATCACACTGAGAAACACCAAACTTCCAGTCAAACTTTCCTGAGGGATCATAGGAGACAGGCACTAAAGTGCAGTGAGTTTCATTGCATGTTACGATCAGAGATGTATTACCCTGCTGCAGTCATGCACAGACTAAGAGAAAGCTACAGCAGCTTCTCTTCCTGTGTCCTGGATCTTTTTTAAAATTTGTCATTCCCAAAAGCTAGAATTAAAAGAAAGGTTTTAAATAGGCTTCATGGCTACATGTTTGTTTTAAAATCTGGCCCAGTAGAATTTATAATTTAACAGTCCTGCTGGAAGAGTCAGAAAAGTCAGAAAATATCAAATTCTAGACTTGGTGCTTTATTTCCTAAAATATTTTTCGAACAATTATTCTAATCGTTTTGGATTTTTTTTTTTTTGTTTGTTTAGTTTTTTTGGACAATGGATCAAGCTGGAAACACAGCATGTGGCAAATGAACACTTCTTAGCAAATGGTGTGCTAATATTCACATCCAACAGAGGAAACAACATTAACCACCTATCACTGCCATATCTTACACTGATCTAAAGCACAAGTGGAAAGCGCAAGACGCAATGGCTTTAATTTAATCAAGGTGTGTCCAAATCCACCTTTGCCAGCTTGTGCCAGGGGCGCAGGGGTATCCTGCCCTGTCCTGCCTCTTCCACGAGCAGCGCACAGCAGGATACATCTATTGGCTGTGCCCAAGTACCCTGATTAATTCACAGGCGAGCTTGGGCCAAGCATGCGATAAACCAATCAGAAAGTCGTCTCTCATCACCTTTAAGAAGCAGGTGCGCCAGGAGGTGTCAGCATGAAGGCAGATTTACCAGGAGGAAATAAGGACAAAAGAATTTCAAGAAAGGAGGCAGATCTCACAAAGCGCAAGAGCGTGCAATGTATGGAAATGACAGGACGCCTCCAAAGCAGCTTCATGTGTAAATAATTTATTTTACATGAACGCCTGCAAACAGTGATACAATGCATGAACTGTCATGTCATGCAGATATGTAACTGGTTATATTTTACAATAAAGCACCTTGAAATTATGGTATATTATATAATTCATTATTATCATTATTATTATGCAGCTTTGCTGGCTGAAGCTCCTGTAGAAGGAGCCAGTGGGCAGGAGGAGGGGAGTGGAGAGTCGGGCCGTGAAGGCGCATATCAATCCGACTGAACACCCACCTGAGCCAAACTGAGGTGCAGCTTCAACGCATGCGCAAAAATACATACAGGTTCTCCACCCAGCATCAGACTCTGACAGAAGAACACATATCGTTTTCTCCCCAGGTCGGACTGGTCCTGGTCTCTGATCATTATTGTTCAATCCTTATTTTTCTGGATCCCAATAAACACACAGACACAAAAACTACAGCTGCTCCAGCTGTCACGTGACTGATCTGTTGTATTGGGCTTCATAATTATAATAATAATTCCTGATTCCTTATTAGTGAGAGTAATTTTACACACCTGCGCACGCTGTTTAACATTAATCAAAGGTGTTCTGTGATTGTGGAGACGTGTGCGTGTCTCAGCCAAGCGCAAGACACACACCTGCATGCTTTTAACTTCAATATTTACACTTAGTTGCTGATAGAAAACATGTTCAAAGGACACTTTACTAATCCACATTTCTGAGTGATAAAAAGACTGAACATAAATGAAGGTTGTTTGTGATTGTGGAGATGTGTGTGTGCCTCGGCCAAACACGCCAGGTGCTATCTTGTGTAGACAGAACAACTGCACCACAGATTTCGCGCTTTGACCAGGTTTTAGGTGCAAGTGGTTTTTAGTCCAATGCGCTGAGCACAAGATAGCAAACGTGCGTGGCCACACCTTTGTCTTGCCTTCATTTTTAGACCTCCCACCCATGGTCGCACAGACCAGGCGCAAGTGCATTTGCTATATTGCAGACGTGGCAAAACTTGCAACTGCGATGTTGTAAGATAGCAAATCCACCTGCGCCACCAGCGCACCAGCATCGTGTCAGGTGTATGATAGGGCCCTTTATCTCTATTTTGGTCTTTATAAAGTATGTGGTTCTTTAGCTGCTAAATGCTCCGCTGTGTTTACCAGCTAGCTCCTAACTTTTGCTTGGTTTTTGCCCAGCCAGCATTCAATGGGTATCAGAGAACAGCTGCTAGCAACAAGGTTGATGAGAGCCGTGACTGAACCAAAACAATAAAGAAACCATAAGTTAGGAGTAACTGCAGAGTTGTATAATAATACTCTGTGAGTTCATCACTATAAGTGACCCCTTTCAAATTACATTTGTCATTTGATCCCTTGTTAATGTAAAAATATAGTGCAGCTTTAACATTTCCTGTAAAAAAAAAAAAAAAAGCTAGACACTCAGATTTACAACACCATCACTATTCATTACAAGCTGTAGCATTGCCTATAGAACGTGCAATGAGTTTTCAAGATGCTTGGCATTAACTGTTTCTCCATCAGCTACATGCTGTGGTCCTATTAACAGGTTGGATTGGATTTACAGCATGGGACCCTTTTTGCCTCTCCCTGGGTTTAAGACTCTGAAAAAGGCCTGTATCACTTGAGAGAAGTGCCAGATCTCATAGAGCGGTGCTGTGAGGTCTGCAGAGGTGCCTGTCATCACCTTCATGATTACTGACCAATCTGGGGTACTGAGTGAGGTGTCCCCCCAGGCTGGTGATGTATTCTGGAGACCAAGTGGGCACCTTCATCTTTGTGTGTCTAAGGATTACTGCCTGATTCTTTGCCCATCTGTTCTAGTGTCAGGTTGGTGTCGTGGGAAAGGGTCCTAGCATTCCATACTGCTCACACAGACCCTCCCAACACTGATTGGCCACGAATTTAAGTGCAAATTTCAGTGTGCTGCTCTGTCGTGAAGAATGGTAAGGAGTTGGTAGTCTATAATTTGCTGGTCTACACACAATTTCACTGAGTTTAAGCATGACTGGATGCTCACAATCAGTGATCACCCTATTGAGACATGAATGATTAGAGGCAATTCTGCCTTAAACGCAAAGCTGTAATATGTCAATTGTTTATGGAGAATAAATATATTTCATGTTATCATAATGCTCTCCACAGTATAAGAATAAGTATAAGAAATTTAAAAGTAGAATTCTCTCCTTTGGGGTTGGCAACTGTGTGCAGAGTTTAGTTATCATGGAGCATAAGGTGGCTATTAAATTAGCACTAAATTTGTTTGAAAATGTTCATTTTAGTCCTGCTAGCCCTGTGGCTCTAGGGATGGAAATGCTTGTCAGTTGGTTGGTCCACTAATTTGGTTCAAATAGAAATCTCCATGAAATTGCCTTGGAACTTTGGACAGATATTCGTGGTCTGCAGAGGATGAACCACTGACTTTGGTGATCCCCTGAATTCTCTTCTAGTGCCGCCATTAGGCTGACAGTTGTAGTTTTAAGTGAAATGCCTCAACAGCTATTAGATTTTTGTGAACAGGATGTATTGTATCAACTTTGGTGATCCCTTAATATTTCAAATCAGGTAAACATTTGTCTGTTACTTTTGTTTAAGCCCAAATACTTGCATTCAGACGCAATGCAGTAGACCTTTGTTATATTTTTTGTTGGGTTAAATACCTACATTATCCCAACTGTTCCCATCAATGGTCAAACCCCGAGAAATCTGTAATTTCTTTAAGGTAACGGTGTGTTTCCTACTAGCCACTACTTGCTATAACTTCCAGGACCCTGTCCCATGCACCAGAGAGTGATGGTGAAGGAAATCAAGAATATTAGCACTGCCAGTGTGTGTATGTTAACATGTCAACAGTAGCATTTAGCTAAAAGCACCGGTATGCTTAAGTATAGCCTCCTATGGCTGCATGCCATATCTACGCAGGAAGCATTTCAGGTGCCTTTTTCAGTAATCAGTCTCTCATGTGTTTGACAAGCAGATATGCTTCTACTATAATCAATCCAGCTGTCTAATCACGATACGTAACAGCTTGACTTTCACTCTCCTTATAGCCTAGCTAGCCTGTCAGTACTGTACTGTACAGTGTTGTGCAAGTTCACACTTAGAAAGAGCTAGCTCAAAGTTCAGTTCATTTCTTGTGTTAAAAAAAAAGGTAGAATCTCATCTTACCAGAGTCTATATAATGACATCTTACTAAATGGTATGCAATATGTTGAATACTGAATGTCCATTATTTTTTAGTCATTAACAACAATTTGAGAATGTTTACACTACATCAGACTGCAAAGTTGAATACCAACATACGGCTTATAATTTCGACCGGCAAATCAAAATTCCGACTTTCCCGTTCAAATTGAATGCACCATAAAGCATGAAAAAGAAGGAGACGATACAGAGGAGACGAGCCAATATGATGCACATATATCTGTTGTTTTTTCATTGTAACACAAACTCCAGTCTGCAGTGTGGTTCATACACTTCATGCTACATGATCGACGAAAGGTTTTATGTCACCTCGACATTTCTGTCCCTGTTCGCATGCTCCCTCTCTCTCTGCTGCACACTTCTGTTTTAATCAGCTGATGATGTGAGCGCTGTTATCACACACTGCAAAGTGATCTGTTCGGTTCACCGAAAATATGAGCATGTTCAATGAGCGCCGCTGCACTACATTTTCACTCTGTGCTTCTCACACAACGCCTCCTGTGTAGACGTGGAGCTTCCCTTGTTTAGACACGTTGTCTAAGCATGCATTTAAATTTTGTTTTAATGGCATCTTGAGGATGATGGCAGGTTATTCTGCCTACTTCTCTGTGTGAGTCTTTAGAGCTTATTGGAAGGCTTAAATGTGTGACCTTTCTGAACCATCATGAAAAGTGACTTTCCTCATAATATCATAAGACTTACCATTATTATTATTAGGACCATTACAAAGAAAATTTACATAGAAATAAATCTATTATAGGCTTAAACATCCACTTAACAGTTCTCAGAAGTGATTGCTAAGGACACCCTGCGATGCAAGCCAAAAGGACAACTAATACTGCTGGCAAGGAACAGCCCACGCAGTCAAATTTGGAATCCATTAGAAAAAATTTACATACTATTATTTCACATTTAGAGCCATCACTCACCGACAGATCAAGGTTTCATAAAATTCTTTCACGTTGTTACATGTTTTTATCTCAGGCAGATCGTCTAAAGGCCTGATCACAGACGGTCCGTCACCTGTCGTATATTAATGTAGTCGCAGGGACGAGGGGATCAGTCCGACGATCTATTGCTGCGCTTCAGAAGAAACACTTGGAGGAAATCTCCCTCTCCCAGCGTGCTTTCACTCCTGCCCAGAGATGCCTCGCTGATACTCTGGGGGTGGCGTGTCAGGCGAGATAGCAGAGGCACGTCACAAGGATAGCTTTTCATGAAAAAATGATGCATTGTCCATCACCTTTGAATCTGGAACAGAACATACGGCACACTCCTCCTACAGTGCTGCTGGGACCTGCATATTGAGACACTCCCTCCACTGGCTTGGTTCACATAAAGCAATTTGTGAATATAAATGTACAGTGCGGCTGTAGTTTCTAATTTATGTGGCAGAAGAAAATGGGAATAAAAACAATTGTATTTCAACTTTATTTCCACATTAATTAACAGTGTGTCTGGATTTTTCCAGCAAATTGAGAGACCGTATGCAAAGAATCACTCCTCACAACTACAGCGTGTGCTCGAATTAAACTGGTGGCACCTCATTTTACAGAACACTAATGAGCTGTACCAAGCTTTGTATGAAATTAGACAAAAACTAGAAATAATATGTTCTTTATTAGTCTGTATTTAAACACAGCTTGAGCTTCATTAGACACTGTACACCTAATGGGACACTAATAGTGATTATACTCTAATTAGACCCCACACACAGATTTTTACACTTATAGAATGTAACTCTTTATCAAATTGGACAAAAGCTAGAAATATGTTCTTTAATAGACAGCATTGGGCCCTTGATTAGACCTTTATCAGGCCTTATTTGAGGGTAATTAGGAACACATACAGAATTGTAATGTAAACTAAAGTATATTGTTCCCAGACTTTATTGGGGGGTCACAGGACACAAGTCCTGCTCTGGTTCACATATTGTTTTTAACACTAGGACCGCCAGCATTCTAGCACCGCCTCCAAGCACCACAATGGTGTGCGAGACCATCATGTGCAATTATATTGTGATCAGAAGCACACCAAAAATGCATTTTTAAAAAAATAAAGATACCAAAAATTATGATAAATAAACAAAATATCACAGCCCAGAGCAGGATTGACTTTTTCTTTTCAATGGCTCATGTTAACTTTTTAATCAGCTTTTTTATTTATTTTTTTTATTGTGCGTATTCTTTTAAGCGCTGCTTCACGTCTCTCATTGAAATGGACAATTTGCTAAAATACACTCTATAATAATAAAATGATACATTTTAGTCTACTGTGTCATCATCATCATATCATTGCATGTGCTATATTATTCTTAAGATTTAATTTTCATGCGGGGTACTGTGTGTGTTTTGTTGTTCCTGTTGTTGTGTGCTACCGGCCAAGTCATCAAGTGCTTTCATCAGTTAGTTAAGAATAACAAATCACCATGAATTCAAACAGCTCCTTTCATTAAAGGAAGAAGCAGATATGTGATTTCACTTTAGTTTACAGTACAGTTCTGTTGTAATGCGTACCTAATAACCCTCTAATGAAGTCTAATAAGGGTCTAACAGTGGAGAATAATACATACTAGTTTACAGTGCAGTTATAATATGTCCCTTATTATGCTCTAATAAATGCATTGTTTCTAGTTTCTGTTAAATTTGATACAGAAACAAAGCTTGTTATCTCTTAATAGTGTACTGTAAAATAAAGTGACCACAGTTTATTCAAAATGAAAGCTATTTTCCATCTGGCTAAACTAAAGGTGAATTATTAATGCTTGTGTTATTTCTATTAACTCTCAGATGTTTTTTTTCTCCAATTATGCATAGAGATTTGCATTTATTTTGCAGACTAAATATCTGGGACATTGATTTCAGCACATCTGCTCCTTGAAACCAAAGGTTACAACTCCAGCAAAGAGACTTTCCACGTCTCGTCTGTGGTCAAATAAAAGTGGGTCAGAAACCCATGTTTGCTCCCTTCCTTCACACATGAAGACCTCTATCCCCGGAGAGACAATTAGAGGGAGAAACCTGTGTTGCCTGAGCAAGCAAATAAAATTTCAGAGATGTAATAAGACAGAAGTATGACTTAAGGCGATAGCAGGAGCCACCGCAGACACATTACCAAGTGGTTTTCTGATTAAAGCTGCAACCGCTCTAATAATATGACAAATGGCGGTGGGGTTTCATACAATCAGAGTCATTATGTTCCTTCACAGTTGCACAGCTGTTTATAGAAAAAGCATTCATGGGATCATCTTTAAATGTAGCTTTTATATTCGGGGGAGGTGGAGGAAAGGCTGATACTTGCTTGAAGTAAAAGTATAAGAAGGCTCTGTCTCTACAGGCTCCAACCGCCAGAAAAGGAAAGGCTCTCCTCTGGTCCCCTGTGAAGCAATTTGTTGAGGCAGCACATAAATTACACAGCCGGGCTTGGATGTCACTTATTACAGACAGGTCAGATCCTGATTGAAAGGTCTAGATATAAAAAGCATCTCTGATTTGTCTCTTTCCTCTGAAATGTTACTCACACTGAGTGGGAGGAAATGCTATGAATCATTATCAACAGCCACAGTGTACAACGCAGAGGACTCTGGATGTGTGCGCCTCATCAGTGACTTTAGAAAAACATGAGTCTGGTAATAGTACACACACATAAATCATAAATATAGGGTTGCAAAGTCTGAAATAGTCGCAGGAAGATATCTACTCTAGGAGGGTGACTGATCTATCTGCAGAAGCAAACACTACGTAATATTATCCAAGAAACTTTGACTGAATATGCATCAACGCTTACTGTATTACAGTTTTTCTTCCAGTGTCAAGTTACTTTGAAATTATAGCAAATTACTCATTGCCTTGTGAACTGGAAATAATTAGCATTGTCCTTCTAACAGCAGTTTTTTAATTGGTTACACTATTTTCAACTTACAGTCCTGTAGTGAAAAAATAAAGTACACTGTCCCTTGCTAAATCATTACAGGATGCAATTTGTCCATTGTTCTCATGCGCACCCTACTGTGATGCATACAACAACATTTTCACATACTTGTAAATGACATGAGAAATGATACACACCAAGTGGAGAAGTATTAAATCAGAATGACAGGTAAGTTGTCTGTCACGCAGCATCATTGTTGCCATGGTTTGGAGACTCAAACACACATTTTTGTTGTTTCTTTGCTTCAATGCCTTTAGCTGTACAAACACAGATCTAAACGACAGACAATGCATGAGTAGATCAGTCCTGTCATTGGGACTGTCTGACCTGAAACAAGTACAAGGGCAGACCAAACATGATATGATATGACGTTTTAATCTTTAATACAATTGATACAACTGTGCTGCACTCTTACTGACTCCTTATTTTCTTTACATTCATGTTCAGAGTAGCAGAGGACTTTGAAATTGATGCATAAAAAGCACAAACTGGTGCATAAAAATTCACTACAATATCTGACACTCAAATCATGACCCCTGCTTGATTTGTGTTCTCGCGCCTGGGTTCGCTGGGAAGGTGTCCCTGAATTATTTTTCCACATTGAAGGTGGCAACCCTACTTTCAGCACAGCTCTTTCTTCCATATTCACACATCAGATCTAATGTATTCTACAAGTATTCTACCAATATTGTGGTTTAACAAGCAGCCTACCTACTGTTTGCTGTAAATTGCTGGCCATCAACGACTAGCTTAACTTCATCTCTAGCCCCTGCACCAAGCTAACGTAGGCTGAACCTGTCTGCACAGGACAGAGACAAAATTAATATAATCCTATGAAAGGGGTGGAATCATGGACCAGCTAACACAATTAATAGCTCGGAAGCTAACAAACTTTGGAAGAGCGTGGTAACAGTAAATGTACTGTATATGTATGAAACTTTGAAGCTGCATCGTTTTATGGGTGGGCTTTGTTAAATATTTGATCTGATTGGTCAGTTACAGCATTGTAAGGTCTATTATTTCTGTATAGCAGACCATTCATATGTATAACTGACTGGTGACCATTGTTATGGACAGTTCTTATCATAGACTCTGGAGGAACATTTTAAAATGAATATTTTCTTTCAAATAATTGATGTTTTTGGTATGTAACTACATGACACGCAGGATAATGGCCACAATCTTATTACATATTTGTCCTATGAACATGACTTAAGTACGTCACATGACTTTTGTTTTATGAGCCACTTGAGTGACACGTGACTTTATTCATAGTCAGGATAACCCCAAACATGGTCTTATCTGAAACCTAACCAAGCATTTTTTTGTTCCTAACCTTTGCAAAAACCCAACCCTATCACAGCATTAATCATGTGTTATAAACGGCTTTATGACGGTATCACATATAGCAGTCAAAAGGTACCTTCTGCCTGCCGAGGCGCTGGGATGTGAAGGCTTGAGAGGAGAACGTGTCAGCTTAAAGGGAGATGCGAACACTTCTTCCAAAGACGTTCTGATGTTGCGAACATTCAAGTCACATGAATGATCAGCTGCTTCCAGTCTGACAGTGTGTACAAGACAAGTGTGATCTTTCCACACAGATCTGTGATGTAACCCTCCACACACTACACCATGAAACATGAGGTTTAGTTGGACTGGCACTCTTTTAATTACGCTATCTTTTGTGCACTCTTCTTTTGCAATGGTTTTCCAATTGGATAAAGTGACAAGCATTCATTCACATCTTCTTTTGCTGATTTATTCTAAACTCAGTTAAAATTTGCAGTACATTTGGATGGAAATACATTTTATCTGAACTTTTTTTGCTCTAAACAGCCGACTACTATGGCAAAACAGCAAGTGACTGAAAAATGCTCTCTGTATCTTTAGGGAACTGCAGTTTCAGGTGGTAATTTTCTACAGGTTTGTCGCTACTAGTGACTGTTTCTGCATTATGTATAGTCATTTAACCTATTGTTCATGTGAGAATAATGATTAGTGCAGCTTTAAAGTGTTTTTTGTAACTGTACATATTTTTCTAAAACAAAGATGGATATAATAAATCATAAACAATACTTGCCTGACAAAATCTCAACTAGCTGAGATCAAATGATTACAAAATACAACAGATACTTATTAGTAAGCACATAACATAAAGCAGCTTTTACTATATCAAAGATTAAAACGTCATAAATAATCATTATAAATGTGCTGTGGAGTGAGCACAGTGAACCTGCACTTCACAGATTCTGTTTTCAGCACACATTTATCAAATAAATTACATGTTGCATTGTGGCGTGCTTCTTTGTTGAGGAACAGTGAGAAAAACAAAATGGTGTAAGCTCATATTGTGGCTCGCACATTAGAGTGGTCGAGAACACAGGTCTTTGACCTTCATGTTTTCAATTTAACCCTTGTTGAATGAATGTGATTATGCAAATGACAAAAGGACATCAAAAGGCAGCTGTCTCATTTTCTCGTCACAGTCAATTTACGAGATTTGGTTGAAATTCAGGGCTAAACCGTCCTTTATATCCTAACAGCAGCCATCGCAATGACAAGCTCAGTGTTTGGAATATAGTAAATCTGCTGCAACTAAAGCTGATGCTGAATTTTTCTGTCTCACACACAGCAGCTCAAACAGCACGTACACATAAATACACACATAAGTATTCTTACAGTGTGTTGGGAGCATTACAGCATTTATAGCTGCAGAGCAGGTGACAGTGAAGCATCTGGAGGTTTAAGTGTTTTCTCACTGACACAACTGACAACGGTATGTCGCACCAAATGTACCATTAGAGAAGCAGCGATTTCTTCATACACTGTTTATTTCAGCAGATGTTAAATGTGATGTTTGAACTCATACGGCAAATAATAACAACAAGATATCTAAAAATGAATCTCTGTCCTCCTCCACGAGAACTATGGTGAGAACTTAAAGGGATAGTTTGGATTTTTTGAAGTGGGTTGTGGGAGGTACTTATCTATAGTCAGTGTATACATGGCGGTTGGCAGTTGGAGAAGCAGCAGGAGTATTGGCACAGAAGCCAAAGACACGCTGTTTCTGTAAATTCTTCAAAATAAAAGCCTCCTGTTATGTTATTTAAACGCTTTTTCTATGACGCATCGTCAGAACTTTGCCATGGTTTTTGAGATGTCACCGCAGCCCACTTGGAGGCAGGTCGGGCTCGCTTTGGCCCCACTCCAGAAATCCATAAAAGTGGTAATGGATATGCAAATCAGCGGGGCATGGTTTCACTCAGCTCAGCCAAAAGTGCCAGTGGAAAAAGCCAGATGATTGTGAAAATGTAATTATGCATCAGGAGAGGGAGCTATTGTTAAAACTTAGTAGGCTACAGTGTTCTAGGTCATAGAAATAACAGTAGATTTTAATGAAATGTTCCATTATTGATGGTTTAAAAATGCTAAAATTGTAAAACAGGGAGGAGCCACAGAAAACTAACTTGAACTAAGCTCCAAAAGAGAAGGAGCCAAATTGGGCATTAAAAAAGGCTCCAGAGGGATTGCAACTGTAATGTATGTACATGTTTTAGCTTGCTGTATTTGCACTTAACCTATAGTAGACCTATTATTGCATCAGACTCTACTGGACTGTGTTTTCTCTGATTTTTCTAAAGACGTTTTTCAACTTTATGTATGCAGTATGTTTTGGGAGGATATGAAGAGTACCGCATACAAACCCACTTCAAAAACGCTGGTCTGTCCCTAATTAGTCTAACTAAAAAACAGACTAGCAGTCTATCTTCTACATTAGGACTAAGAGGTTTTGCATTGCATTTTGTAGTGTGTTTGTAAGTGTTACATACAAAGCGGAGGACTCTGAGGGAAAAAAACAAACAAAAACTCCTCCACAAGACTAAGGAAAGTCTGTGGTTCTGGCACTGAAAAGTTACACAAATCATTATGTAACCAAAATAATGATCTTTCCCTAAAATTAACCAAGTGTGTTGTCTAAACATAACCACATGAAAGTAAAAGTTAAGTAATAGAAATATGCTTATTCTCTTTCTTTCTATGAGCTAAATTATAAGATTAATATCACTCTTATGTCTGCACTGTAAATATGAAGCTAACACCACCAACTTAGCTTAGCACAAAGAGTGGAAACAGGTGGAGACAGCTAGCCTACCTTTATGCAGAGGTAACAACATCTCTCTACCATTACCTTTCCAACACACTGATAACAAAATGTCCAGTGTGTTAGATTTAGTGAGCGTTATTGGCAGAATATGACATAAATGTCAATTTATAATCTTCATAAGCATGTTTTTATTTGTGTATAAGCACAGAATCGACAAACCAAACACTGCCATTGCAGATTTTTTCAACATGCTTTGGAAGGGGAGGGTGATGTGAAGTGTCTGCAATGGACCACTAAATCCGGCACACTGGCCCTTTGACACATTATATCTTGTTTGTTTAATCCGTACTGAAAGCAAAGTGTAAAACTGACATGTTGTGGTGTCACTGGGGTCGTATATCTTGGCTGGGAGCAGCAACTTTCTGGAATCTTCGCTGGTTGCCTGGCAACCTCACGGTGAGGACGACACAGGAAGATGCGTCCAGCCAAGACAAAGTCCATCACACAACCTCCTCATAACCTCTGTGTCGGTTTTACAAATTAGTTGTATAATGTTTAAGAGACAATGCTGCTAAAAAAGACTATTTAAAAAACAATGAGCTGCAGAATAATGTTTTTATTAATAGATGATGGCAAAAGTACATCTGCAGTCATGCTAATAAGAGAATAAATTGTAGCAAATAAGTATTAAGTAGGCCTTGGGAGTAATAGATCACATGTAATGGAACCACGTAATTAGGACACCAAAGAAGGTAACTGTATTAGATTACAGTTACAGAACATTATCAGATTACAGATACTTTAGTAAAACTGGGGAATATTAGAAGGAATACAATTTTAAAATACATTATAAAATAAAGGACTACATACTACTATGCACAGTGTGTAACATTTACAATACTTCTCAAGTCTCACAACACTACTCTGATCTGAGTGAAACAGCTAATCTGACAGTTAGGTCATTATCATGGCCTCTAGTGAGGAAAAGCTTCACTGTCTGAAAATGTAAATGTTATTTTGTCTTTAAATCAGAAAAGAGGAACAACATCACAGTGCAGTGCATGTTCTGCTTTCAGACACATTCAAAATAGTGTCCTCAACCACTAATATAGCTACACAGAGCAACCGCTAATGTTAGCTACACAGAACAGCTGCCAATGTGAACTACACAGAACAACTGCTAATGTGAACTACACAGAACAATCCCTAACATTAGGGACACAGACCAACCACAAACATGGGCAACACAGTCAAACTGCTAGAGTTAGCTACACAGAAAAAAAATAGCTAAACTGTCAATAATACTACAACTGAAAAATATTTTGGGACTGCAGGTGGTGATGCTGGTGACCATGACAATGTGTGGATGAGTTTTTTCCAGTTTACTTTACATTTGGGTGTTAAGTATGAATAGTGGTGCATTTAAATGTGTATAATTACAGCTATAGCTGGACAAACAACAAACCCACAATGAATATAAAACATTCCATTAGGCTCAACAATTTCACCCAGTGTTGCCAGATGCAAAATACAGCAACAACATACTGCGACTTCAAAATTATTGTATTTAAATAAAAATTATCATACATACAGAAAAAAAAACTGGGGAAGGGGCCAGGATACCACACAAAATGGCAATACTATGCCATGTGCACCATATTACATAGAGGCTCAGTCACCCACTTGCAGCTTATCACACAATCGCTCCTTCTGTTCTGATCCATCAAAATAAAAGCCAGGGACTGTCTGCCTGCTCCACCAGCTGTTTTGTCAGTGCGGTGCTGATGTGATTGGCTGCTCTCAGGTTTGTGGAAATGTTAAGATTATCATATAGTCTAGCCTTCTTTGGAATTATTGATCGTATGTCATACAGTTGTTAAAACTATGGTACAAATATGATAATTTTGTACATATTTCACCACCATATTTCGTATTGAGGTAATCCAAAACTAATGAAGTTTAATTCTTTAGTAATTATGTTAGAATACAGTAGCCCTCCACCCTTGTTGTTAAGTTACTCAAATTGCAATCAGATATTTTTTATGTCATTACAACCCCAATTTATAATGTACAATATCTGGGTTGCCACTATTATTTCCCGTCTCCCTACATTAAGAAAGAACACTGAACATGCTTCTATGGAAACTATAACTGACAGGCAATGAAAAAAAAAAAAAACGTTGTGTTTAAAAGTCACTTTCTCACCCAAATGATTGAACCCATCTAATATTACTGAGCTCTACAACACTCGGCCAGGTTGTTCAATATCAGGAAGTTCATATTGTAACACTTGGTGTCCCACCGGATTAGGCAGTAATTACATGAAATGAATACTTTAATTATGTAGACGCTTCTGATAACTGCATATTTGCCCTTGGTGTAGTTTGTATTCCTGGATCATGAGCACATTCTCCACAGATCATGAAACTGAAATCTAGCCTCGCCACTTCCTTTCTATTTTGGGGCGTTGGAATCTCACAAGGGAGTTGATTATATTGATAATGATGTGCATACTGCAGACGTACCTTCCTCCGGGATTTGTCCTTACATGAATGGCCCCTGGAGTTATCATCTGTAACGATAATGACTTCCCTCTCTTTCTTTGCTGCTTCCCTGGCCAAGGTCCTCCTCAGAATGAGGCCAGAAACCAAATTCCTGCTCTCTGCGGTCTGGACAAAGACAAGCCCCCTGCAAAAATGTGTCACATCTCAGGTTTTTATCATTATTTTCTTGTTTGACCTGATGGTACTACAGTAATAGAATTTGACTAATGCACTGTGGAGAGTAGATTTTGAGAAGAGTGCTACTTTTTCATTTAGAGGACAATCCCATTGACATTTATATGTAAAGAAAGATATTCTGGGTTAGTACCATTCAGAACATGAAACCCACCAAACCAAGATGACCAAAAATCTTTTAAAACAATTATTTCTATATATAGAAAATTATTTCTATACATAGAAATAATTACTGTCTTCTTCACTCGTATAAATTAAGGTGCTATCTAGAACAATAAAGGGTTAGAGAACCGTTGTTATTCCAATTGGAACCTCAGCGACTTCAGCCTTTCATCACTGGTTCTACACCTAAACCTTGATGTTGGGTTTTAGTGACATAAAGAGTTATCCATAGCACCATCTATGAAAGGTTTCAGCCAGAACCCCCTATAAGTACCCTTTTCCACCAACTTGGAACCATCACAGTTTCAAGTTCAAGCAACTACTGGTGGAAATGTGAGATGAAAACAGAGATCTTGAACAGAACCGTTTCAAGAGCCAGAGTTTGTTTGGTGGAGAAGGGCACCAAAAGGTTCTACAGAGAGCCCTTTTTAGTTGGGTTCTCGCAACAAAACGGGTTATATTTTTTCTGTGAAAGGTTTCACCCAGAACCCCCTTTTCCACCAACTGAGAACTGGCCGAGATATGGTTCAAACACCTAATTTGAACCATTTCCACTAAAAATGAACTGGTTCAGAACCTGAAAAATTCATTTCCAGCTGGAACCAAAGGAAACTGTCCTTTTCCTTGGAAACAAAAATTCTATAGGTTGTTTTGGATTGTGAAACGTCCTCTGTTAACATTGCTGATTACAATGGTTCCACTCAAAACTGCTGAAAATGTGGGCTAGTTCACTAGATCAGATAGCACAGAACATCTCAAGAACCAAAGCTAATTTGGTGAAAAGGGGCCTTAAGACGTTTGATGGAGAACCCTTTTAGTTGAGTTCTGGCAACATAAAGAGTTATATTTATAACCATCTGTGAAAGGTTTCATCCCATTTTCACCCAAAAAATCGGTTCTCAGCTAGAAACAAAACATAGCAGACCCTTTGACAAACCCTTTTTTCAAAAAACAAGCACAGTAGTGAAGAACCTCAGCCTCTTGAGAAGAATGCTTTTGGAACCCTTAAGAGTGTATCGAAGTAACTCCATTCTCTTGTCATCTCTTACACAAAAAGCCTAATTTCAGAAGTTGTTTACCATTCAGAATTCATATTTTAATGTTAACACAGAGCTTCAAGGGCAACTTCTTCTCTTTCTCTTTCTGTTTGTTTTTAATTATCTTGAGTGCTTTTAATTTACTTACTTTTATCTTTGTTTCTTTGCTGTGAGATGTTGTTTTTTGCCTTGTCAGAAATGCCTTTTTCTTGCCCAGAATTAAAAAATAGGTGAAGCTCAAAGTCATTACCTTGGTTGAATAGAGGAGAAATACAAATAAATTAATCAAATTTAGGCTGAGGGCAGAAATCTCTGAGAGTGGTGACACCAGTGGAAGAGGTGCAGCACCCTCATTTTGGTTTGGGTCCAGAGTAGAAGATTTTGAGAGAAGGTAATGTTTATTTATTTATTTATTTTTAAAAATGGGACATACAAATTAATGAACATTTCCATGTAAATATGCTTGAGATTGTAGCCAAGGCTAATTTCCATCTCTAGTCCCATTGGCAGGTTGGTGTTCACAGAAAAAAAGGTAACAATACGAGAAATATTAATCCTCATATAATGTTTAATATAACTGTTTAAGCATTTCACAGTCTAGGTATTTATTAAAAATCTTGTTTTCTGTTTTACAAAAAAATACATTTATGTGCTCTCTGTATTTTTTTACCTTTGAAAATTTGATGTCACAAAATCGATAGCTGTTATACATTATATTTACACTTTGATTACAATTATGTGAATCAATGCCTGCAATTAGAATGAAATGACACAATTTAATAACTAGTCAGAATTGTCTTCTAAGCTAATATTATGGATAAATTGCTCCTTTAAATTGCCAATAATAATATTTACATAATAACAATGTATCACATGACAAAGTGTGTAGGGTATCGTATAGTGTTGAAAGCACATTAAATCCACACACAACTTTGCTGTTTTGGTTGACTCTCCCAGCTCTTTTATATAGCATTTTTCAGCTGTAGCAGGCAGCGGTTTTCAAAGAAAAAGCTTTAAAACCCTCTGGACACAACCTGCTTAGTACCAAACAGCAGACAAAGACACAGCTGGACACTAATTGGTGAAAATAGTGGAATAGTAAGCAGCTTAAGAGCCAGATTTGCTGGATGCATAAATAACAAACTTGCCAAATTCACCACATCAATTAAAAGGTGTCAATATGTTAGTGATGTGAGACTAAAAAGTTTGCCTCTCTGCGATGATGATATGTGCAGCATATTGCAGTTAACTCCTGGCACCGGTACAAATGAAAGTCTTTGTTCTCTGCACAACACAAGACACTGACTGTATATCCTCTGTAGTTTATTATGTACAGGAGATGTGAATACCTGGTCAAAACATCAGTGCAGAATCACTGATTCTGTCTGCCAAAAGACCAGAATTTATTTTTACATGTACAGCAGTTATATTTACATTTATTACAACAGTTATGATTATATTAACAGTAGTTATAATTACCATTACAGCTATTTTGTTTACATTTAGCAGTTTATGGTCACAGTGTACATAACTTGTCCACCACCCTAAAGTGGCCCAAAAAATCTGATATTGCAGGTTTAAGTGAATAGCAGAAGTTAGTTAGCTTGGCAGCTATTGCATAACATAGAGTTGTGGTTCTAAAACTTTTTTCATGAATGTACGTCCTCTGAAACCGTTTTGGGAGGAAAAAAAAGAAGAGGCGCGACACAGAGCCACCGTGTCTGATTTTTTACAAGAATTATTAAACAGCTCTGTTTTTGCTTTCTTTTCGCATCTATCTCTTACATTGTCCTTTCTCTACAGATGTTTTCAGCTGTATTCCTGCCATGTTTCAGCTACAAATCCACTTGTTTGATTTTTGTCTGCTATTTATTAGGTTTGTATAGCCAGACCTCTCTCCATAGCACTCAGTGCTGGAGAAATGGGGGAAAAAAAATCTCTGTCTTGTTTGCATTTCTTTAAATCATCCACAAACATCTTTAAGCACAGGATGCAGTGACGGTGCTGCTGCAAAATTGTGTGTCTCACAGGAACTTGTTTTGGTTGAACATTTGCACATTGGGAGGTGGGCTCTGGCATTAAAATGACCACATCACCACAAAAGGAAAGATAACAGCTGTAAGCTCGTTTACGCTCATATCATTAGCATCCCAGGCGCTAATTCATGTAGGCTGCAACTAGGAGGATGTTCTTGTTTCCGGGGGATTTTGAAAACGTAGATAGCGGACGCCACGATGCCGCTTGAAGCAAGCGACCAATGGCAGGACTTACACCCACAGTGTGCATCCTGTGAGTCAGACCAGTCATTCACTATTAAAACTGGGTTCCCCGCAGTCACAGTAAACATGATTGGGTTTGTTTCTTCTTCTGTGAGATTTTATAGCAGTTGACAGTTCACAGCAGCAAACAACTGCATTAAAAACAGGATTATTGGATATAAATGTTGTTTACTGAACCTACATTTACATTTGTAATTGAAAATATTTTTGTATATTTTAAGAATTATGCACAAGTATAAAAAATTGTACACAACTTTTATGAATGAATATTAGTACACCATTCAGAAACACTGACTCAGATTTGTATGTTTGCTGATTTGATAAAAAATTACAAATTCAGTCAGCACAGCTTTAACTACTGCTGGTGTGGCATTCAAATAATTATTATAGCAAAAATTACTACTGTACTGACTACTGTTCTTACTGTTTTAATAACATGTGAGGGTTAAATGAGAGAATTATAGGACCTTGAGTGTGAAGTCTCATAAACAACATCAGCTGTCAGTCTCACATGTTGAGAACATGTGATGCACAGATGCTGCCTAATTTAATTCCCATTTAACTGATTTAAAAAAAATGCCTTGTGTAAAACATGTCCCCCATAGAGGACAGGGGCCACCAATTGCAGGACAGGAAAAATTACTCCAAATGAGATGGGATGCTGATGAAGAGGAAACAGTTGGGAAATAGTTTGATATAAGGGGGGGTGGTCTGAATCTCGCTGTCCTTTATTGGCGTGGAAAAAACAGACAGACTCACTTTGGAGTTCACGTGTAGCACTCCTGTTTCATCCACAGAGCAGGCTGTGTGTGCTCGGCGCTCCGCCCGACGTCCTCTCTGCTCTGCTGCCTGTCGTGTCTCCTCTCCTGAACAGGTAAGGCATCCGTCAAAGTTATTGTGCTGCTATGCAATAGTGTGCGATCTTTGTACAGTTCGATGTGTCTGTGCTATCCTGCCCGCCCGCCCGCCCGCCCGCACGGTGCAGCGCGCAGATAATTCCCTGCCTTTTCCATCTCGCCGTGCCTTTGCACAGGTACCGTGGAACTGTGCGGGCTCAGATGATCCCCTTTGATGCCTTACATTTAAATATATCTCCCTTTTTTAAGCGTTTTGAAGAAAGTTAGGACTCTGAACCCAACAGTGTGATCTGATGCTTTGCGCATTCTGCCGGGTTGCAGCGCGCAGTTAACATAAGAGGAGCGATTTTGCATGTTGGCAGCCTGCGTCTTGGAAAGAATGAAAGAACTGGTCAGTTTGCAGGATGCACATGAGGTGTGCATATCTGTAGAGGTGGAAGTGAAGTGCGCCTTCTGTTTTTTTCCACATTCCATCACTATTTAGATGATCAGGCGAGACACCTGCAGCGAGAGATCAGAGACTGTGCACGGAGGCTTTCTCAAAGTCTTTGGTCATGGACTACTCTTTGTCATCTGTTAGTATGAAAAATACAGTGAGAAATATATTTACATCCACACTCATTTAGAACCCATATAGTCTGAGTAAGTCTAAAAAATCGTACATGTGATAATTGATAAGATCATGCTAAAAAAAAATGTGTTATCCTAGAGGGTGACAGAATCGTGCCCACCTACTGTATTTCATCTGGTGGCTTGTGTGTGTGTGTGTGTGTGTGTGTGTGTGTGTGTGTGTGTGTGTATGTGTGTGTGTGTGTACATGTATTACTCATGTTAAGGGGACAGTAACCTGTGTACACATTGTGGGGACAAAAGGCAAGTCCATATGTAGATCATGAATTTCAAGGTGAAGACCTGGTTTATGATTAGGGTAAGGTTAGGTTTAGGCTTAGATTAAGGTTTGGGGTAGGGTTAGGGTAAGTCAGTGTAATGTCCTCTGAAGTGATGAAAACACGACTGTGTGTGTGTGTGTGTGTGTGTGTGTGTGTCTGTGTGTCTGTGTGTGTGTGTGTGTGTGTGTGTGTGTGTGTGTGTGTGTTGTGGATGTGCTTGCAGCTGTCTGATATTTATCTCATATTTGAAGTGCTGTAGCCAGTAAGTCCCTCACCTCCCTCTTGAGATGTCTCAGTCCATTCACGTTAGTGTGATACATAAATATGTGCTCTATATTTTATATTACCTCAGAAAAATTTATATCACTAAATATTTTAGGGCCGAAACTAATCATCATTTTCATTGTTGATCGATTAATTACTTTCTTGATTACTTAATTAGTTGTTTGCTGGGGCGTGTCTAGACTTTTTTGACTTGGGTAGTCTATGTGGAGATGAATGTTTGTACTCATTATACATGCTTAAGATAAATTTACCATTTTTCATATTTAATTACTAACATCACAGTATCTGGCCCTTTCCTGTGCTCCCGTCCTTAATTGATCTATTTATGAGATAAATAGTCTGGAATCAGAAAATATTGACTTTTTTCTTCTTCTTTCTTCTGCTGATTGATTTCATAACTGACAGCTAATCAAATATTACCCTTGGGAGTTGCTAGAGACCAAAGCAGAGCTAAAAGAGAGTGAATATCGGAAGCATATTCACCAGGTGGTCAGAAACACAAGTCTAAATGAATGACAATGGTCCGTATCATTTCTGCACCTCTGTCCTGGCCCTTTCATGTTAGTTTGATACATGTGAGCATGTTTTATCTCAGAAAATATGATTGAAAAGGCTGTTTTTTATATAATTTACTCAGGGATTACAATTGTGCAAATCAATATCTGCAATTTTAATGAAATCACACTTATACACCTATTAAACAGTATTAGCTTCCTAGCTAACATTATGGATAAACTGCTGCTTGAAAGTGCCTATATTAATATTTTAATATGTAAATAGAACAATGTAGGGGAGACCGTGGAGTGTTATAACACTGGATCAGTGGGGCTCAACTATAAGGCTTGTTCACTGAGTGCAATAATAACCTGGATGTGCAATAATATCCCACTGAACTGAACTCTGACTTCCTGAGACTAGATAGAATAATCTCTCTCTACGATATTACCAAGTGCAGTTACAGAAAGCATATCTATCTCTAACTATTATTATTGTTATTATTATTATTATTATTATTATTATTATTATTATTATTATCACTTCTTTCACACCAAATATACTAGGATTTTTAGTGCTTATATATTATGTATGTATATGCAGTGCATATTTGGGTGCTGATCTGTTGGATGTGTTTGTGTTTATCTTTTTTATTGTATGTACCACTCAGAGGCACACTAAAATTTGTTGTACAGCTTTGTAATGACAATAAGACATTTTATTCTAAAGGTAAAATGCCATGTTGAGCTTGTAAATGTGGCACCTCACTTGCTTGACCATGCAAGTGGGAAAAAACTATTTTGATAATCAGTTAGTCATTTAAGTAATTTCTCATACAAAATGGCAGAATATGGTGTTTTCAGCTTCTCAAATGCTTAGATTTCAAGTTTTCACTATTAGTTATAGTAAATACAGTATCTTTGGGTTTTAGACTGATAAAACAAGACATTTAAAGAAATCAACAAATCACAATGGACTTTGAGAAACATGGATCGTCATTTTTAACTATTTTTTGAGACTTTATAGATATTGCAGCCCTAAATTGAATATAGCAGTTAATTTTAATCTTTGTTGCAATTTTATTATCTTTAATAAATAAAACAACTTGTAAGGGGGCAAGTAAAAATTGACTTTAGACAATTACATTTCTGACCCACTTACCGGGCAAATGAAAAAACATTAACTTTCATCCAGGTTAGCTGTAACACTGTCAGTTTTACTAATTAGAAATGTGCTATCTATGAGCAACATACAACCAAAAAAGGAAGTTAAAATCCTTTATCAAGATTTCATTGTATTGTAGATACAAGGTTTGACTTACATAACCTAAAGTGGTCTAGTAGCAGGTTCTCTAGTTTAATTTGATGCTTTGCATTCATGGTATCTTCAAGCCTACATGCTAAAACAGTTAGCTCTGTAATGGCTGGTTGGGGTGGGGATAATTGTAACAGTTCATTCAAATAATGTGAATTTCTGCATCACATGCATGGAAAACTGTGGTTCAAGTGTGGGTCAAGTGTGTGCATTGTCACTTCTGGGCCCACAAAGCCTTCACCCCAGGGGCAGCCATCTGCATGTGCCACAACTGTGACCGTGATTAAAGCCTTATGTGACACATTCAACAGCAGTCCACACACATAAAGTGTCTTTGTCACTTTAAATTGTTCACTTTATTCAAAACTGTTTATTCTTCCATAAAGTTCTTCCATAAATTGGATAGTGTGAATCTTAAGTGAGCGAAATTACATTTCATTGTTACATCTATCCCAAGCAAGTGTTACATCTCACCCCAGCAGTGGGCTCGGCTATAACAACTTTGTATTTGACTTTAACTCACATAATCTGTGATTGGGTAGTGGACATCCAAGTGAGTTTTATTTGTGGTGGACAAATATGGGTACCCTATATGAAAGTTTGAGAGATCTAACGACCACTTAGTTACTGATGAAAGCGTTACTACCATCCCCAGTCTCCCCTATCAAATATCAATCCCCCAGCTTCACTCTTCTGGTTCACTCTTACCGCTCTCATAGCATTATTGTGGGTCTCTAAAAACCCTGCCACTACAATACACTACCTGTTTGGCACCAGATAGCAGACAGACACAAGTTGACTCTAACTGGTGAAAGCAGTGGAACAGGTTAAGAGGCAGATGTTTCCCTCAGGAACTGGTTGAGACCAAAAGAGAGTGTATATTGGAAGTGTATTCACCAGGTGGTCAGAAACACAGTTACAAATGAACGATAATGTTTCGTCAATACGTCCCTCACCTCCTCTTTTAGGTGTCTTGGCCTGTTCATGTTCATTTGATAGTGTTTTTGTGTTCAGATACAGGCAAAATCACCCCCCACACGCTCAGTCACACCCACACACTCACTCACCCTCTTCCCACCCAGGAAGGTGATACAGCATAATAAATATGCCATTAGCCATTTTCATTCAAATGCAGCTCCCCCCCAAATAGTATTCAATGATCACACTCCTCTGTCACTTAGTCCAGTGAAATGATGATTAATATGCCACTTTGTGGCTTAATTTCTAAGCAGTGACTTAATAAACCTGCCACGTCCATGTAGCCCCGTCGATTACTCTCAGGAGGGTCATCCAGAGAATACATATGGGCCCCTTCATGTCCTCATCACAACATAATGACAGAGGCAGGCACATTTTGGCCACCAGGCTCCCTTCATTCAAAAACAACAGAGACAATCCAGCACGTAAACAATTCACGGCAGCACAGTTTTACTCTTGTTCCACCAGGGATGCAGTGAAATCTGCATGAAATACAGCTGATACACCTGTCTGTTACTGTTTACATTCTCAGTGCCTGCGAAATGAGCACACACGCGATGTTTCCCAATTTGGGGTCTAAGAATTTCCAGGTGTGCTGCAGGGTGTTTCTGAGGAAGCTGAGCAAAACTCATTTAATCGACCATTATTTCATTCAACAGAGGAGAACACAATGATGAATTTGAAAGGTTTTAATAAGCCCTTATATTCAGAGTAGGGCTGTCATGATGCCAAATTTTCACTACTTATTGAGGCCAAAAGAATTCATGATAACAATATTATTTATTTTGTTTTTTTAAGCATTTTGTCTCTTTTTTGGCAAATTAATTGCACTCAAAATGTGAGTGTAGAGAGGTGGAGAGAGTCTGTAACCCTAACCGTACAAAAAGTTCAATTACATGTAATGGAGAAATATAATAATAATAAATTTACTGCACTAAATCAGAAAATGACCATGATATGTCATCAGAGATTAAGGAAACATGCTGAGTTGAACTACTACAGCCAGCCTGCTCTCCTTTGAAATTTCCATTATTACTTATTAAAGTCAATTAATGCTGAATGTTCAACAAAACAAGTAAGTGTCTGTTTATGAGTTGTAAGAAACCATTAATAATTTTTTAGAAGGACTAGATATTTATAACAGTTAAATTTAGCAATATGTGTTTTTTCAGAGCAGTGGGCTTTTGTTTTGGGGGATAGGATTGGGCTCAGCTTTGCATTGATTGACAACTGAGTTAAATAGCTGGTCAACCAACAGTGTAGGACTCGTCCTCATTTGTCATTTAAAGTATAGTTTTGCGCCTGGTAGGTTGAGTGTCCCTGCAGGCTGCCTGCCTGAGCTTTGAGTCTGGGGTGGAAGGGGCAGGGGAAAACAGATTATTCCCAATTTTTGCCCCGTCACCAAACATAACTCAATTAAATCAACTACAACAACATTTATAACACAGCAAGAGCAAATAAGCAGAATGAAATAATCAAAACAGCACAAAATCAAAATTACTTTGTTAGTTCTCTTCTCTGATCATCTATGTCATGTGCAAACAGCTTGTTTCAACCATAGATCATATCATATAAAATAAGGATTCAACCTATACAGTCTATGGCTCCAACTCACTATTTAGTTGGACTGCAGTTCTCAGTTTTGAACACTAGAGTCATACATACTGCTCCTTTAATGGATGGTGAAAAGGGGGGATGGGAGACAAAGCGAGAATAGAAAGAGATGGAAATTATGTGAAGGGACAGTCAAAAGTACATATTTTCCCCTGGCCAGTAGTGCTGTTTATCCATCTAGATATTTTTAACAGGGTTTCTGCAGTAGAAGTCTTAGTAGTAGTAGTTCCTGTATGAAACTGCTCACAAAATATGTGGGTTATCTTGAGTAACCGGGTCACGATTCATGGAAAGAGACACTGGTTTTGAGTTTTCAAATGTTTTTTTGTTTTGTTTTTTTTCGGTGCTTTGAGCCCCACAAGGCAGCCACAGCCGATAACTACAAAACTCTGTAACTCACACCAAAAATATCTCAATGGATAAATAGCAAATAGCACTACAGACTAGGGAAAAAATATGTATTTTTGATTTTCGGGTGAGCTGTCCCTTTAACATGAAATTAACTAGGGTTGCATGATACAGCGATTGTTGGGGTTTGTACCAAACAAAAATTTGTAGGCCAGGTCTGTGCAGCACTATTAATTCATTCATTCATACGTTTTTTCCTTTGTCAAAAAATTGCAGCTTCTGTTTTTTGGATATTGCATTTGGCCATATTATGATTTTGATTATATTTTGACTAATTCTGCACCCCTAATGTCAATATTTCTAAATATCACAGTTATGGTCAGTACCAGTATATCATGACACCCCAAACTCAAAATGATGAAATGATATGATTTAGTGTTGTATACTGTATTTACTCTGGAGGTTGAAGTAAAGGCATCATGTGCACGTGCACTGCTTCATATTTCAGAATACATTAACCTTGTTTTTCTGGGTTATCACCTCATGTTGCCGGGGCTTCTCTGGGTCTTTTTGCTCAACAACAGCGGCAGTCTGAACAGGTAGGTAGTGCGGGCTGAAGGCTAATCTTCACAGGGGTGATAGAGATAACAGTGATGTATGGAGCGGATGGGGTGGTTTAACACCCAGAGCTGACTGTTGTCTAGCGGGGTCAGGTCTGTGATACGGGAGTACTGCTTCAGCCAGCTCCTCTCATGCCTGGGATTTGGCAGTCTTAATAGCTGCAGGTGGATACAAGCAGAGGCTGCCTCTGTATTCACAGCCTGCAGAGGCCTTGATGAATGCTGTGTTGCTGCTCAGGCATCTGTCAGTCGCTTCTGCTCTCCAAGTAAAATACTTCCTTGGCCAGCAGCCAGACAGACAGCCCGTGGATGCTGTGACATGGTTATGCTGCATTTTACCGTTAGGTTTCACAGTAAAACTGATGTCTGTGTTTTTCTTCAAGGGGAAGCTGCACATGGAAATTATCATCGTGGCACAAGCAGACCTCTACTATACCCTGGTGTGAAGTAATTACTTGACTACATGATGGAAAAATACAATTTATTGATCTTGCATGTGTTCTGGGCTTGGACAGTGTGTTTAAAGTGATATTACAACATTATTAAAGCCGTGCTAATCAATATTTTCATATTAACAATTGATTAACTTTGTGTAATGTGTAAGGGGTCACTTGAAGTGATGGACTGAGATAACAGAGAATTATCACTGCATTCCCCTCAGCTCTACTGAGATTTGTAGTACACTTCAGCTAATTGTTCTGGATTTGCCCTCATAAAACTAGCATGTGAACATTTAGCGCCCACGGATTTAGCAGTGTAAGCTATTATATAATGTTACAGGTGTAAACGTGAGTTGATGTTACCTGTTGATAAGCAGTGTAAAGCCTTTATCTATGGCTTTTATTGTGAAAGGCTAGAGATGGAAGTGGTCATTCTGTATATGCTGCAGCTGTTGTGCGGCGATGAAAGTGAAGCCGTCTGTTCAACTCTACTAAACCTCCGTATTTCTTTGTTCTTTGTTTCATGAGTATAGGTGCAACAGAAACTCTCAACTACAGTAGCTATGGAGCCAGAAGTTGGTGGAGACCAAAACAGAGCAAAAAAGAGAGTAAACTTTTAATTTCAGTTGTTTGTTAGCATGTTAGCAAATCAGCTTCATAAGGTGATAAAATGTAAATGTACCTGTGTGTAAAAGTTCTCCCAGTGGAAAAAAACAATAAATCAGTGCTGCTTTACGAATATTTATCTGATATAAGATGTCCATTAAGTATTATATGAGATCAAACCTAGTTTTCCATGTGATCATTGATTCAGCCAGATTTCTGAAATGAAAAACGGCAACATTTACAGTCTGGTGTTCAATATATCATTAAATAAACAATATAATCACTTGTGAAATAAAAACGAGGAGACTTCTTATATGTTTAATATTTTCTTACCATGGTAACTATGGTGCTCTCTTCACTTCACTCCCTTTATTCTTTGCTTCCTACTCTCTTCTGTCATCTCTTATCTCTAATAATGAACAACACAACATACTTTGGTTTTAACAGATTGCTGTTGCTTGCTTTATTTTCGTGTTTTATCTCAAAACCATTGTTTGGAATAATATATTGGCAGGTTGTGTAATCATATCTTTCTCCTTTCACTTTCTTTCTACTTCATCTCCACTCCACTTGGCTTGAGAAGATGTTTGTGTGGTGATTGTGTGGATTCACTTGACACTCGCTAGCTTCTGGTTGAGTCTCCCACTGCAGTTTTCTCTAAAACTAGAGCGAGCAAGTAGTTAGTAGAGGAGGAAGAGTGATCTGAATTTGCCATCATAGATATTAAATGGTATGAATGGCTGCAATAGCGACCAGCCCCCTCTATTGGCCAAAGCAAGCACCGATGATTGAGGTGTGAACCAGCTGGCTCTGCTTCCTGCTCTTTCTCCTCACATAAAATATTGTTTCACTTTGTGGCCTGTTTTAAGATGCAGAAAACTGGGACATGTGGTCACTCTAGTGATCACATGTAAAACGTTTATCGAAAAGTCTTTTCTAAGTTGTCAATTATTTGTTTTAAATAATGAATAGGACTACAACAATTAATTAATTAATTGATAATCGATTATTAAAGTAATCACCAACTCCATCTTAAATGTGAATACTTTTTCGTTTCTTCTCCTCCATGACAGTAAACTGAATATGTTTTTGGTTGTGAATAAAACAAGACACTTCAGGATGTCATTCTGGGCTTTGAGACACACTGATCGACATTTTTCACCATTTTCCGACATTTTAAACTACTAGATTAATCGAGAAAATCATTGAACAATTAATCGACTATGAAAATAATTGTTAGTTTCAGCACTAAATTTGGGCCATATTATATTCTAAATAATATGATATGACCCTATCATCATGACAAAATAGCACTGGAAGCCAATAAATATATTGTTCAAATTTGATATAGGCAATCTTCAGCCAATAGTTTTTTTTTTTTTTTTTTAATAGTGATAGTGTATATGTGGTTTTATAGATCTAGTGTGGAGTACAAATTAGTAGTCTTAATCCAAATTAACAAAAAATATCCACACATAATGATAATAATAATAATAATAATAATAATAATAATAATAAGAAGAAGAAGAAGAAGAAGAAGAAGAAGAAGAAGAAACTTTACATGGTAGACCTAAGATAAAAGAGTGCGACAAGTAAAATCAGGTAAAACAAACCAGAGAAACCCCCAGAAACAGGGATGAATAATATAATAAAACAAACAATAAGCAGATATGTTGAAGAAGTTACTGACTCAGCAAACCTCAGATACTCATGCAGGAAGTTTCATAGCAAAGAAGCCTTGACTGCAAAAGCCCAGTCGCCTTTAGTCCTGGCTTTATATTGGCAGCATTGCATTGTGATTGGGGTAATTTGTAGTATATCTAAAAATGTCACTCCATAGGTTTATTACGTCCCTTTCATCTTGTAGCAGCATCAGATTGTTTCTGTGACGTACTGTAGCCAGGAGGAAAGACTGGACAGAGATATCAATCAAATGTGACCATATCACACCTAAGAGGCCCCACAGGCTCAAGATTAAAAGTAATTTTTCTTTATTAGAAATAACCTTTTGGTCAAGGAGGCTCTGGTTACTTAATGAAAGAATGCACACAAGAGACAGCATATATTATTTCATGTTGTCATTTCATTTGATTGTTGTCAGTATAAGATGAATCCAGAGAGCAAGTGTGATTATTATGGTGATCAATTGTCTGCTGTCTTTCAGCGTGCGTGGACCAGTGTCTTAGAAGGTGTCATTTTATTAAAGGAATCAGTCAGTTTAATAACTTGGATTGAAAATGTCAAAAGAAAAATGAATCAGGTCAGACAGTTTAAATTGCTGTGTTTTTCGGCTTTCTTTTGTTGGTCGATTTTGATTAGGACCTTAAAGAGATAGTTCACGCAAAAATGAACATTCAGGCTTTGTCTACTCACCTTCATGCTGACTGAAGGTCAAGTTTAGTTTTTTAGTCCACAAAATACAGCTGAAGTGTCACAGGAATCTAACCTTTAATATAGTGCTCAGATTTGAGGTACTTCAAGAGAAGCATCGTATAAAAACATAAAAACTGACTGAAGGAATATTCTGAACTGAGTGAGTTCTCTTCTGAAACATTTTTTTTCACATTTAACTGCTTCTGATGAGATAATATCTGATATTTAAACACTTTTAATTTGGGATATTCTTTTAAGGCTTTTCTATGTGCTTCTACTGATGTAAATGACTATTTTTTATTATCAATTAATCTTTCATTTTGTTTTCTTGATTAATTAATGAATAATTCTATTCTTAATACCTATCACATTTTCCCACATCCCAACAAGAAGTCTTCAAATATTCACATTTAAGGAGCTGAAAGTGGAAAATAATTGTCATTTTTGCTGATCAATTAATTAATTGTTTCAGATTTTTCTCAATTTCTGACCATTATTGACTGTATCAGCTGATTTAACACCAAAATATTAGCATTTTTTACAGTGGAAATTATTTTGTTCAGCCATACACACTGTACTGAAGTAGCCAAAGCAGTTGTATCAACATCTGTAATGATATAGCTGATGACCATTTCAACATATTCAGGTTTTGTGAGTTGAGTTGTCTGATGAGCAGTTACTTCAGTCAGCCATAAAGTGTGTGGATCAGCTCAGATGGCAGTATTATGTAACTGAAAGACTGTGTGTTGTGCTTGCTGTCACAGAAAAGCTAGCTCGGCTAGTTAGTAGCCACGTATAATTGTGAAAAAAGTTATGTGACAAAATTAGATTGATCATATCATCACGTTTGCTACTCAGAAACGTATCATGACCTCAAGTTCAAGTTCAATCAGGAAGACTTATTTTCTTTCCTGTTTATTCTCAATCAGCTGATTACGGGTGTTCACTTGTCAGTTACCCGATCAGACGTAGGCGCTATCTCCATCAGCCGATCTTGTCGTTGCAGACAAACTTGAAAATCCTTTCTCCTCTCTGCTGCTGTCAGCTGTCATTTTAGTGCAGAATCGTTGTGACCCTCCTCCACCCCGTTCACCTCCAGTCCATCATAACCAGAGCCCAGGTTGAGCTCATCAGATGTCCAGTCCTCATCACATCCTGATCTTCAGCCATCCCCTCACCACCACCAGTATTTAGACTCCATCGGGGTTCTTCCTACACTAATTGTGGCTTCACTACCCCCTTATACATGATTAAGTCACGGTGGGATTTAATCGCGAAAGACTTTCCAAGTCTGATAAGTCTCTCCTGATTGAATTGTCTTTAGCTGGACTGGTAGTGGGGAACTAGTTAGTTCTCTGTCAGAGCAAACCCCTCTACAGTTCTGCCACACAGGTTACCAGCAAGCTATTCTCACAGAGCCAGGCGTCTCTCCACAGCACTCAGCACTGGAGAAAGCTCTGGCTTCACACACACACACACACACACACACACACACACACACACACACACACACACACACACACACACACTCTGCTTTAGGGAGGAAAAACTGCCCTGCTTTGTTTTCATTCCTTTAAACCAATTACTAATGTCTTGGGCAACGCTAAGCCCAGGATGGAGCGACGGTGCTTCTATTCTATTCTTGGCATGTTCCAGCGCTTTGCTCGAGGAAATTTGCTCTAACTGGACCTCTTTGAATTTTAATTGAATACCCCTGCCCTCGTAGCAGAGAGAGTGCAGGCAGAGTGGTTGTTTAGTTGAATATGTTAGCCTAGTCTGCCCGACTCATTGATTCTTTATCTGACTGAGGTTTGTGCAAGTTAGAATCTATGGCCCCGACCATGGGTCTGAAATATCAGTAGCCCAAGTGTGCTGCTCTGTATTGATAAATCCATGGCGCTGTCTGTGGTGCTGAAGCAGCAGACGATTTGTAATTGCACCTTCTCCTTCTGCTTGGATCTATAATATTCTCTAAATTATACAGCTTATAAAGCACGTTGCTTAAAAGAAGCAGTTTTCTCATCACTCACACAGGGCGCTCCTGTTTGCCCCCCCCCACCCCCCATTAAAAGTTAACAAATCACCCTACAGACTGTGTTGCCTTCAAGAGCTGCTGACCTTAAAACACATTGATTAGTGTGCAATTCAGTGGAGAGATTTTCTGACCCATAATGATCCAAAACTTGTTTCAGGGGGGTTTTATTGCCTGACAAGAATTTAATTCTGCAGAAACACTAAATAATTGTGACTGTAGGGTAAATAATCACTGGAAACTGTAGGTTTTGGTATCAGTATTGGCTTTTAAAAAGCTACCTACCCCACATTAGTCCAAGCCGATATTGCAGTTAGTGGTTTATGAACAGTCTGTTTGACTGAGATGAATGCCCTCCTGCCACAGCGGTCAGGTGAGATTGGGGCTGGAGGTGCAGCGTGAGGACATGTGGTTGGGGCTGCAGGAGGCCAGGTAAGCAGAACAGAGTGGTGACCTTCACTCTCTGATAGAGACTGACAGAGGCTTGATGGAGGCTGCGCAGCCAGAATCATGTTGAATTATTTCTGACACGGAGCTGCAAGAAATCTTAAAGCCCAGGGTGGAGCATTTTACACCATAGTATTGGAATTAATGAAAGAACCTGAGCAGCAGACAGCTCAGACGTTGTCTGGAAACAAACCATCGACTCAGCTGCTTGATACAAAAGTTCTGCTTGTCAGCTCTCGAGTCTTGCACTACTGCTAACTCAACCTGGGCAGCGCAACATGTAAACTGTTCACTCCTCGGTTTGATTTGTTATTTGCTTCTCTCAGCAGAATTGTTACCTTTGGGTGATCTGCCTTTGTCTAATGCTCTCTGGCAGAAGAAGCTCGGCTTATGAATAAATCAGAGCCCTCACTTTCTCTGCTTTGAAGGATAGCGAATGGAATTACCATGTACTGTACCATACTGAACTGGGAGCTACTTTCATCTCTTTTTTTTTTTGCCCTCCCCTGTGCTAAAAATAGTGCAACTGCAGCAAAGTGCTGTCTATACATTGCATCTGTAAACGTATACACAATTTCATAAATAATTTCTGTTCTTGTGGTTGTTTTCCACTACAGTAGTTTTTGCAATCAATTATTCATTAAAACCTGGCTGTGAACCCATTGGTTATTGTATCCGGATTTTGCTCAGATCAACTTTAAAAGATCAGTGTGTAGGATTTAGTGGCATCAAACAGTGAGCGGTGAGACCTTGACTTACGCTCCCTTTAAAAGCATGCAGGAGAACCTACAGTGGTCGCAAAACTCACACAAAACACAAAAGAGAGAGTGTTTGATTTGTCCATTCTGGACTACTGTAGAAACACGGTGGTGCAACCTGGTGGCCTCCATGTATGGTAGTGGAAACCCATAGAGGTACCGCTTTACTAGAAGACTACCCTTATAAATGATTTATATTATAAATTTGTTATGACTTAGGTTGTAAACACTTTATGAAGCAATAATAAGCTGTTACGGTGAATTATGCAGCTTGCTATATAGTAAGCCTACAATTTTCTGTACTTTAAAACCTCAGATCTAGTTGCTTACTTAGCTTACTTTGTCTTCTCAGCCACCAATTATACCTATATCAGCTTCAATAGATATTTGTTAATAAGTTACTAGCATTTAACCACCACCACACAGGTTTGTTTATGTTGGAGAGAACGCCACATGTTTAAAAGACTGTCAGAAGATATTGCTGGGGGACCTGTAAACATTACATATAAATAGTCACATCTTAATTTAGCTGACGTTAGCAAAATTCCAGTGGTGGAAAGAGTACTGAAAATCTGTACTCAAGTACAAGTACTGTTACATTGCTAAAATATTACTCAATTACAAGTAAAAGTACTGGTGTTGGAAATATACTTCAGTAAAAGTACAAAGTATTTGTTTCAAAAACTACTCAGAGTATTTAGTTATTTTTAACCATTGATGTCACCATTGCGTATCTAGGGTTGTAAATTTTGTGCAATTTCCTGATCCAATAGTTGAAAATGCTAAAAACTGATTATGCTAATGCTAGGTAACTAGCTATCTAATCTACATTAATCATAAGTTACATGTGACAGGTGCCTCCCCCCTGTAAGACAGCTAATGTTAACAAAATGATAGGTTATCTACATCAGTTGTTAGCTAGCCAATTACACTGCATTTTGCTAATATTATAATATTAATATTAACTCATTTTAGATGTGACTATATGTCGTACAGGTTCCACAGCAACATGTTCTAACTATCGTAAAAATGGGGTTTTCTTTTCAATGTAAACAAGTGTAGCATATAGCATACCTAAGAAACAGGAAAGAGAAAGTTGACCGAGGTTCTTCTGGGTACTAAGCTTGCTCAACTGTTATTGGAGCACAGAGCAAAAAAGGGTGGGAGTAAGGAAGGGTCAGTAGTCAAAAAGTTACATTTGGCATGTCAAATTCACATATAGATCCATACATGAGGACTTTGCCACTATTTTGTTACCTTTACATTTTCAGCAGGCGATCAGCAGCCTTCCTCTTTATTATCTCAGGTGTTGATATGACATAAGCTATTAATACATGGTGATGCATTTTATAGTTTATTATAATGCTCCCTTTTGCTAGTTATGAACAGTACTAACTCATTTGTAAGATTAATTAGTAGTGAACAGTAACTGGATCCTGCTAAATGGTGAGTCCACATCCATGTATGAAAACTGTTAGAACTTGTTTACCATTGTTTATTAATGCTATATAGAGTTACCTGCCGACCTAATAATTAATCTAATTACAAACCATTTGTTAATCATTTACAAGGGTTGTGTTCTTCTAAAGTGGTACCAACAATAGACCTTTTTCAGGTGATTATACACTAATGAAAACCAACTGATGTGTATTATATTCATATTCTGTCAATAAATCCCCCTAAATCTCACACACTGGACCTTTAATTGCTTATCTCTTATGTAAGAAGGCCACCTTCACTCAGTGGTCACCCATGATTTAAGCTTAATCTTCTTAGCCATACAACATATTTAATGTCTTTGGAAAGCAGCGGATTATTTTTCTGTCAGATATTTCCCAAGAAATATATCATCAGTCAACAGGGTGAATTTTTTTGATGAATGGTTGTCAGGAAGCAGATTGTAACTGTAACAGTCTTTGTGCGTGTCGAGATATTTTTTGCACCTCTGTGTCGGTGCCAATACTCCAGATTTAGATTTTCATAGTAATGTCTAAATCTATAGCTGCGGTCCAGCGCGGGATTACCAAAGCAATATTGAAAGTAAACAACTGCATGCTCGCAAAATAATTTCAGGGAAAGAAGTGTTATCCGCAGCCTCAATAAAGTACAGAGCCTCGGTATCAGCACAAACCACCAATACGCTACAGTGAAGTTTGGAAATTTACAAACAGGCTTTTCAATCAGACTGTGAGGTGTGAAGGGAAGATGACTGAGGATAATACCGCTGAAAGGAGACGGCAGCCGGGCTTAGTTTCCTCTAACAAATCCTCTGTTGCCCCGGCATCACTAACACATTAGCGGCGGTGCACGTTTTCAAAAACAGACTCTGCTTCAAGTCGGGCAACACCTGCACAACGCTGATAGAACGCCTGTAATATGAAGCAGTCACACAGACACTTTGCAAACTTAAATAGATGATATTCAGAACGGGTGGAATATCGGCTCATCATTAGAATGGAAATCCAAAAAATGTGTTTTTTGGGGAGGAATAATGTACGTCCTCCCAAGTCTTCCAAAAAGCACGTTTCATAAGTTGAGTGATGTGTGGAATTTTGGTAGCTAAAATAAGATTGCCAGTTGGTTAGTCAGATAAAAAACTTGACTTGCATGAAGTGTTTATCCCAAGTGAAGACATTCTGGACTTGCTGTGCTGTCTTTACAGCAGCTTTGTGCCTTAGAGCAATGTATGGATTTTACTATCTGGAATAGGAAGCTTCTGTCTGTGATGGGAGTATATATTTTATCCCCTGCCTTCACATCATTTTCCTGCCAATATATGCAGCTAAAAGTTACCCATGCAGAATGTGATTCTAAGTACATTTACAGAAGCCGTTCGACTTCACAGCAGCCGCAGCAGCTACGAGGGCATTGTTGGAGTTATATATTTTTTTATCTGTCATCCAAACTGAGTTACATGGCTGTCGCATGAAAGGAATGTCTATAGGAGTCACATGGAGTGATATATCTAGCCGCGGTCTCGTTCACAAAGACGTCACTTTGCAGTAATTCTTGTTCTTTATGGATCGCATGTTAGTGCAATTCAAAGCTGAGATGAGAACAATGTCAGCCAGGAGTGGCACTGCTGATGGAGAGGTCTTCCTGGAAAAGACACTTTGTGTTTGTGTCTACGAAGCACTTGTGTTGCTTCATTCCTGTTTTTCACCTTAATGTGACATCACACCAACATGAATGCTTCATACAGAAACAATGAGCTCTTGATTTCAGATAGAGGGAGAGAGAAAGCTGGTGACCGGGCTTGCAGATTGTGTCAGCTGTAGCTAGCTTCCTGATTAAGCTAACATTAGATCCTTGAGTTCTGACTTATGACTGTTTAAAAATGAAAATCCTGCGAAAGGGGTTTACAACATGCACATCATGGTTCCATATACAATGCAAAAAGACTGAGGAACCAGTTATGTTATCCTGCACTTTAGTGTACCACATCCAACACTCATCATATTTTTTGGATTGTGTTGTTGTACACATGCATGATGGGTCAGTTTAGTAGCTTGTTCTATAGCATGAGCATATAGCAACTGGTATCCATACACACTTACACATGTATGATTGGATATGTGTATGGGTTATTTCTACAGTGTAGATCCTGCGGGATGTCTATTATATTTGATTGTCTAAAATGCATGAACAGTTTTAATGTGATGTTTGTAATTTTTTATAGTGTGCTGGTCATCTGTTTTTTGTTTGTTTGTTTGTTTGTTTGGTTTTTTTGTTTATTTGTTTATTGTTTTTTTTTGGGGGGGGGGGGGGGGGGGTGTCACCTGCTGAGGGACTAAGGCTGAACAATATTGAAAAAAAATGTAATTGCAGAGGTAATGATCGTTTTTACATCACTCTTATTTTGATTTAAAAACATGTTAAAATGACTATGGTATTTTTTTTTTTTTTTTGCAGGATTCTGTGCCAAATGTAGATGTTCTTTAAGTCTGTAGAATCTGATTTATAGGACAGGACATATCTGCCTCATGACATCCATTAATTTAGTTTTATGTAGTTTATTTTAGTTTATTTTCCTTTAACAAATATTGCACCTTGCGACTTGAAAATTGCAGGCCACATTGTGATTTTGATAAAACTTTCAATTAAATGTGCAGCCCTACAAGGGACTATGGATATAAATCAATAAATACTGGGCCCATCAGTATTTTTTGGGCACATTTTTATTTCCGTATGCTCAAGGACCTCTCATGGTTGCTGTAGCTCAAAAATTGGCATCCACATAAAGGTTTCATTTCATCTAAAAACTACAGCATTTAAAGACTTCATACTGATACCAGACACCATAGCAGATGATTTAATCCCTGTTTTGTTAGCTTTGCCACCATCTTGACTGTGCAGGAGCTGCTATATGTTGGTGCAGTTGGTATATTGGAGTGTTGAGGCAAAAAAATAAAGTGTGTATGGAGAGATGTAGACTTCACTACAAAATAGAATGTAACTTTTCAATGTAACTTGGTGACTTGTTGGATTAAAATTGAGTTACTGGGGGCGATCTGATCAGCTCTATGCCAAAACATTAACTTTCTGAATAACCATGTTTTCCACTGGGACATGCAGACAACATCAAGTGTAAATTAATTAGAAAATTCATCCATTATATTATTGCAAAGCTGCCTGGATGCTTGTAATGTTCAAAATAATTAACAAAATGTTGAAATGTTAAATAACAATGTTTAAAGTGAGAGTTCTGAACATATCATCCCATTTATTGTTTCCTTATTAAGTTTATACAGTTAGGAGAACCCAGGCCACTTGGTTACAATACCAATACACTATCTTAAAGAAAACTGAAATGGTACAAAAACACTTCCATGAAAACTTTGCAAACATGAAAATAAGAAAACTTAAACTAAACTATATGATATAAAAAAAATACTCTATAAAATAGAATGTAACTCACTTAACTCTGAGTCAATTTTTATGAAGTTCGGGTTGTTATAAATGTGAGAAATTAATTGATACTGGTGACTTGTTGGAATTAAATTGAGTTACTGGGGGAAATCTAATCAGCTCTATGCCAAAACATTAACCTTCTGAATACCCAAACTTCCACTGGGGCATGCAGGCAACATCAAGTGTAAATTAATTAGAATAAATCTCTTTAAAAACTAAATAAATAAAAATGTAGATTTCATCTATTAAATTACTGCAAAGCTGGCTCATTGCTTGTAATGACTAATTAAAATGTTCTAAATATATAACAATGATTGAATTGAAAAATTTGGAATTTTCCCATTTATCATTTCCTGATGAAGTTTATATAGTTAGATGAACCCAGGCTGCTCTGTTGCACCTTCAACAAAACTTTACAACATTCTTCAAAACCTTGCAAATCTCCAGTGATTGCATCTGGCAGTTGTGGTGGCGTTGCAGTAGGTGCTTCACCATCTGTTGCCTGATGGAGATCAGCACACTTTCAGATGTTGGTATTTTCAAACAGTATGTTTCACTTTTAATGACACAAGAGAAAAGACTCTGAAGATGCAGACTAAGCAATGTGCTTGGTGAACATAACATGATCTCAGATAACAAGTTTTCTGAGTGTAAACTTGCTCAAATCCAATAAAGCTGCTAACATTAGCCTAGACACTAGCATCCAGGAGCAGCTTTCACACTGTGGATGTGCTATCATGAATTTTAATGTATTTCGAGTGTAACCTGTAATCCTACAAAATATTCTAGTATGAAATGCTCCTTGGCCTTGGAAGTATAACACTCTGTTACCCCTGTAGGCTAGTTAGCCCAGCATGCTAGCATTTGCAGCTTACAACAAGACTATTTAATCATTCCTTACAGTTTTGCAGTTGTTGGCCTTTTGCCCCTGCACTGTATATATACCATGTGCATACTACAATAGATACTTTGACTCTAGCAGCAGTGTAGCACCCTGTTCATCTTCCCTTTGCCTCTTCTTTATTCACAGCAGCTAGAATAACTTAGTGGAAATTATTTTCCCTCTGGCACCTCCATCCATCAAACCCCGTCTTAAGTCCTATCTGATGTTGACGAACAATGCGAGTGTGTGCGATGTTTCATGAATCCATGTGCTTCTTGATGCTCAACGCATACAGGATAGCTATTTTTAATATACATGTATACGCCGTTCAGCCTGTGCCTCCGCGGAGAAGGTTGGTTCTCATCAAGTTTGACACTCTAAATGATTGTGATAGCTTCTGACGGTTTCTTTGTGCTCGGCTCGTAATGGAAAACTATTTATCCAATGAGTAGGATGAGCGTACACTGAGGTAGGTGTGTGGATGTTTGAGGTGCTCGGGTTGGGTGCTGTGTGCACGCATTTGTGTGCTATTTTTACATCTGGGTTAATTCATGTAACCTTAATGTAATGCAATCTAATTCTGTGATTTGGTAACATCACCTTAGCACTGAGTGTAATGTCAGAACCCCACTCAGTGCAGCTCTGCAAGAAGAATGTAATAGAGAGAGCCCATGGGAGTTTGATGTGGAGATTGAGAATCTCATAATGATATCTGCATCTATTGTACAGCAAGCTATTTCCACAAATGGCCGCGTAATATACCTTTAAACTTTGCCAGCGCAATGCTTAGCTTGCAGAGAGGGCTGAGTCTCATATACAAGTGAGATTCTCTGTTGATTCTGTGCACATACTGTACAGTATAGGGGAGAGCGGGGCATCTTGTCCCATGGGTCAGTTGCATGTGCATTTAGCTCTCTCATTTAGTATATGTCACTGTAATCTAAGGTAAGAACAATTTTCATATTTTTCAACTTAAACTGCACTATTTATGTAATAAAACTTTGATTATATTATGTTTTCATAGAATATAGAAGAGAAAAGGTGTGCTTTAAAACCTAAACCAAAGTCCTGTACTAAAGCTAGCTTGTGATAAAGCTAGCTCTAGCACACGTCACTCTGGAGCAAGTTGTTTCAGTGCCTTCATCCAGCTGCAGCCCTGCAGATGCTGGCTTTGTTAGCTGTTAACGTTAGTCGTTGCTATGCACCGTGTTAACAAGGGTGTGTGTGTGTTAATGTACTGCTTCACACCCAGTATAGAGGAAACACACTGATGTCACTTTCCTGCCTTTAATAGGGAAACTGTAAAACTGTGGGTAAAACAATTGATTGTCTGTAGAAATTGAAGTCAGCTGGACTCAACCATGATCCTTAAAACTTACAAGATGCTGTGATTCACAGACATTAACATTTGGCCATGAATCATTTTTTTGTGACATTTATATGCTCCTGATTTTGACACCAGGGAAATACACAAAGCAAAGAATGCATACAAAGTGGTTGCCTGGTTGTAATGTCATTTTGCCTGCAAAATTAAAGTCACAAAGACACCAAAGGATATTCTGATTGTATGGGCAATGTACAGTTGTTGCACTGACAGTAAATGAAAGATGCTAAATATTTAATTTAGCAACATTAGTCAATACAGTATATAACTGAAGCTGTGATTTTATCCCCAAATCCAACACTCCTGACACAAAATGGCAACCGCAAATCCATTTCAGTGCCTGGGCTTCAGTGTTTCTGTCAATTGCAGCAAACCATTTGCTTCTCTTTTCTTTAGCTTTTGGCAGTTTGTAAAAGAAGTACTCTGATTTCTTGTTGGATCTATTTGGTCAGTCAGTCAGTCACAACAGCTGTTTCTTATTCTAGATGTGTGTCTTTGTGTGTGTGTTTTTGTGTCATTCAAGCTGAAAGTTGCCAGTCTTTTTGTCACTCAGTGGGTGTAACCACTGTGACTCCGTCTACTTTGACATCATGTGCACACCCTCTGTAGGATTTAGTTATTGTGAGAAATTATGTGGCCACAAAATGGTCAAAATACAAAAGAGTGAGCATATTAGCCTTTAATTAAAAATATATATACATGTATAATGATAAAATATCTTTTTGTAGGACTACACAAACAGAAAAATAGAAATGAAGAAGGAAAGAAACACAAAGGAAAGGCAGTTAAAATGATTCAAAATGATCTATGAAGTGAGTTGTTTTTGCTCCCTTCTCCGCAGACTAAAGGAAGCTCGAGCTGGCTGCAGGAGCTCTGCAGGAGCTCTGCAGGAGCTCAGGATGCACACAAGATTATTAATGATTTATTACAACTAATTAACAGACACTAACTCATTCGCAGAACATTTGGCAATAATTTGAACTCTAATTAACGTGAAACAGGCAAACAAAAACAGCTACTCCAGCCCGGATTAGAAGCGAGAAGAGAAGCGTTGTTGTTGTCAGAGAAGCGAGTGTTTCCTTGATCTTGTGGGATATCTGGTCTTTTTATGATTTATTACTACAAGTATCTTACAGATTTCTAATTTAATGTGAGAAATAAAAACATGAAGATTTTGCATTTGTGCATAAGAAGATGTTATTTATTTAATATGGAAAATGAGTGACTGTGATGAACTGAGACCGAGAAATTGAAGTGAAAGCAAAAAGCGTGACATGTCCCGCTCTCCTCTACTGTACAGTCAGCTGCTCCTCCATCAGACCTCTTTAAGCATGTATGTAACACGACACGCAACATTGGAAAAACTGAATGAATGCAGAGAGCATAATGAGAGCTTCCTTGCTATTAAGCAGAATTTCCAACACCCCTCTCTTGTAATCTACAGAGTAGCATAAATGGTGAACCTTGGCAGCCTGCAGCATGATTAATGCACTGCACACTAAATGGATTTGCAATGAACCAATCGTGTGATGAGCTGCTTACACTCGCAATAAACTGGTACCTCGGCGGTAGCGCGGCTCCTACCGCTCTTTTAAGTCAGAATTTGCATGGCAAATAGCCACGGTAGGCTCATTCATGTGGATATGTGTGACCGGAGTGAGTCATCCATCACAAACACGGGGCCTTTGCCTTCTCACGGCTGTTTTTAGACCGTGCGGTGTTGCTCCTCCTTGCTCTCTGGAGCAGGTCAGCTGGTCAAAGGCGTGTTTGTCCGCTGTTGGGTGTCTGTCCCCACAGCCTGGCCGTGTTGATTTTTGTCTCCTGTGGCACCGTCAGTTATCTGGCCCTGTGACCTGCGCCATTTCCCCCTGACTCACCGAGGCAGCCTCTCGGCACGGCTCCTCGCCACATCATATTTCCGAGACATCTCATATCCTTTGCACAGTGCAAAATAGCTCCTGACATCTGCGATTATTCTAAACCTTTAAACTGTCTTTTCCTATTACACTTACCGAGTTGTGATAGATTAAGCTTTATCTTCACGGCCACATTGCACCTCCTTTTTTCTTTTTGCGCCGGATTGTTTATGTTTGTGTCTGTCCAGAGAAAGCCTCTCCGAGCAAGAATTCATCAGTGCGCTTTGTCCTAATATCAGGGGCAGCATAAAAACAGGCTGCGAGGTCTAATAGATTAAGACCGCTGCCATCCTTCAACCCCAGTGCTGATTGTGCATTGTGATTTCATTACCCACAGGAATGCTCTTACACTTTTGTCTCAGAGCAAAATTGTGTTAAACTGAAATAGCCATTTCCTCTAAATAGAAAACATGTCCTGAAGATACGAGGGTGTTATTGTGTATCTACTGTGCTGATATACCTTTATCAACAAATATAGATTGTTACCTGGACAAACAATAACTGAAGCTTGGTTGTAGCAATTTGTGGTTGAATTTAAGCCTCGAGTGAATGAGCACCCAACATGGAAAAGTCATAATATGTCTCATAGAAATGTTCCTGCCGGAGTCGACCTGTATGGCTGTGATTGGATTAGATGGGGTGGAGGGGGGCTTCCTGTCAGGTGCTTTTGTAGGGGTCGGGGGGGTGGGATGGGTGTGTGTGTGTGTGTGTGTATGAGGGTGAGGTGGGCTGTGCCTGTGATGAGTGAAGCCACTGCCCTGCATGGCGGCAGAGGATGGATGGCCTCGGAGTACAAGGTCTAAGAGAAATGTGCCCACCGTGCCGTTAGGGAATAGGGAGGAGATGATTCATTTTCAGCATCACTTCACCCAGGATGATCTCATTACTTTGTGCGAGTGGACAGTCCAGGCGTCGAGAGCTCAGCGGGGCCGCTGAGTCTCCACCCTGAGAGGCGTGTCGCACGAGGCATTACACGCTCCTCCGCTGTTTGTGTATTGATTATGGAATATAATAGAAAGATAGGAGGAGCACAAATTTATTCATGGTGTCCTTTCAGATGATTTTATGAAGCTATGAAGTGAAAATAATTGTTCCTCCTCCTGAAAGATGACTGTGATACCACTTTACAATAAACATCATTAATAAATGCTAAATTGATAGTTAATTAAATTTTAGTTAATCGTTATTTCACTGATCAACAATGAAATGATGATTATGTTTGTTACTAATTATAAGTAATGCTATAATTTGTTATTTATCATTGGTTTGTGTAATATAAAATGATGAGATTATAAATTATATGTTGTGATAGCTGACAAGAGGCAATCGCAATTACATCCTGATTAAATTAGTAAACTTTGTTTCACACAATATAACATTTTATATGCCATATTAAAGGGGAAATAATGTCAAAAATGTACTATACTAAATCATAAAATGACCATCATTTGTCATCAGAGGTTAAGAAAAGATGTTAAGTTGAAACTGTGGCTTCTCCAACAACAAATGATACAGCCCATATGTTTGCCTTTGAAATTTCCCTTCCGGGCCGGAAAGACTATTTGCCCGTTTCATGTTTATTAAATTAAAAGAGTTAGAATTAATGCCGAATGTTCACCGAATGAGTAAGTGCCTGTTTACAAGTCATAAGAAATCATTAATAACCTTTTAGAAGGAGTAGATGTTGATAACAGCTAAATTGAGCAACATGTGAACAGTTTGGCAGGCAGGTAGGCAGTCTATAACCATCCAAAAACACTAGTTGGATAGCTACTGTAACATTGCAAATAATGGTTATTATACCCTATGTATGTAACTTACATTACATTACATAGGTTATGTTACAGTATGTATGTGAACTTCCTTATTTTAACCCAAATCATGATCTTTTCCTTTGGTTTTGTTTCCTCAACCCAAGAATATAGTTTTATTGTCTAAACCCACCCAACGTTTTTGTGTCTTTATTTTAAAGTCCTCCTAAGTGTTATCAATATGTTTTTATTTTATCTGTCTTATTTAAAGCACAGGGTAGACTGGGGTCAATTGCAACAAGGGACAGTTGTAACAGGTCTTTTTCTTCCATTCGGAAACATGCTAGAGTTTCATACTGAAGACACAGACAGAAGACACTTTCAACAGCTGCTGCTGCATTTACTTGAAAAAACAGACAAACAAAAAAAAACTTCTTTTGTATGAAAGTACATTTTTTTCATGAGCTATACTTTTGTTTATATTTACTTTTTTTATGAATTAATCAAAACTTACTTGGTTGGAATCCTTGTTTATCAAAACAGACAACACAACGGTATTTTTCAATGCAAACAAGTCATTGTGGGGTTCAGCCAAATACGTTTGATAAAAGTTTGTTGCACTGCTAATTATTGCAGCTATCCCCACGGTGGGGTTGGTTGCAACATCTTGACTTCTTCCTTTCAAATAAACATCATGAACAACATGCCATAATGATCTTTAAATGGTATGGGTAATTAGCAGACAGCTGTAAGTTAATAAAGATTTTGTCAGCCTAGTGTAAACAGTCCCCGAGTAACTTAGAGAAATGCAAAAAGTGTTCTAATCTTCCCCAGTCTCCCCTATTATGAAGTGTAACCAATACAGAAACTGGTTCTATTTTATTGGCCTTATTCAAAGCCTACTTTTGTTTTCATTGAGATTATTAATAACCCAAATTCATGAATATTGAGTGAATGTTATTTACAATCTGCTTTTGATGCATTGCTTACACACTAACACATTCAGATGCAGACACCTGTGCATATTCAGGAATCTCAATTACAATGCAGACAGTCAGAATTGACAGTCACTGCTCATATCCAGTGGTCTTATTATTTATTACTGCTTCTGTTTAGTTAGCACATACGGTGAGTGCATAATACATTGTCTTGTGAACAAATGCATAGCCAGAGTGTCAGAGGTGATCATCTGTTTGGCCTCTTTTCATCTTTTCTTTTTCATTTTCCTGATTCATAATTATCCCGATGTGTGATAACGTATGTTCTAATTATAGTATAAATAGACAATTAAATAATAATCAGAAAATCTGGAAGCGTCCGTGAGTTCTCAAGGCTTTGAACACGGAGAACGAGGCTTATCATACCTCTCTGTGCACTAATTAAAATGAGGTACGACTTCATATCTGAGTCGCACAGCGGAGCGCCTCATGTTTTAACAGTGTGCAGTGGGGCGAGAGCACAGACTCTCACAATGCCCTGTTAAATCAAAACAGAAAGATTAAACACAGATGTTATGGAGCATTTTAATGATCCATACCTTCACTGCAGCCTATGGAAAAAGTCACAGTTTGGAGGAAGAGGTTGCTTGTCTTCAAGTTTAATTGGGTGCTGCGTTTGAGTTATGGGGGACCAGTGGTGGAAGAAGATACTTTAATTAAGTGAAAGTAAAAAAAAAAAAAAACACCTACAAGGAAAGTTCTGTATATTTTAAATTTTGCAGAAGTACAGAAGCATTCCACCCAAAATATATTTAAGTGACAACTTTTCATATACTCACTATGCAGAATTGCCACTTTTTTAATGTTATATTCAGCTTTTCATGTTTAAGGAACATTTAAATATTGTAATTGGTTGAGGTGTAATTTCTATAAACAGATGTCTGCCTATGAATGCAACATCTGTTGGCAAGAAACAAGATTTTGGTATTGGAAGTGGACACCTTGCCAGCGGCCCCATGACTGGGACACACAAATCAAGCGTGGGTTCAGAGAGTCCTCCACCATGGGATTTTGTTGGAAGCATTTTGGTGAACTTTAATGCACCAACCTGTACTTTTTATGCAAGGGTTTCAAAGTCCTCTACCCTTTGGTAGATTAATGTCCACCAGTGTCCACTTGGGTGGTCTCTTACAGTCTGTTTAACCAGGGCAACAAAACATGACATTCTCTTCCTCAAATTCTGATTTAATACTTCTCCACTATGTCTCGTGAAACTCTCTCGGATTTAACATTCTTTGGGAATCCTTGGTGTCTTATACTGATGCATAAGGGACCTTTCAGTGGCTTTATAAGATGCTGCCAGAAAGCCTTTTTAATATGTGATGTATGATCACAGTTTGGTTAGGTTTAGGCAACAACACCACTTGGTTAGGTTTAGGAAAAGATTATGCTTGGAGTTAACTTGCATACAACATGTGATGCAAGTGCATCAAGTCCTAGGATGAAAGTCAAATGATGCAAGGCATGTGACACAGTTAACAATATGCCTGTTTTGGTTTGACACAGGACACAAACCCCTTCATCACCTGACACTGATGTCTGTACATTGACGTAACTTCAAAGGCTGATTCATCTCATACGCCTACAACCTCTAAAGGGAACTTTGTACTTCTGTATAGGGCTTTTCACACTACACTTAGCCCCAGCCTAAGAGAGCTGTTAGCCCCCAGGCCAAGGGCTCTCTTAGCCTTGTGTAGAGAGAGCTTTCTCACTGACACATCGCAAAGTGGTCTAACCCCGACTTTAACCCATATTTGTGAAGTTAATCCTTTGAAAATTGACTAAACCCAGGGCTAAAAACTGCTAGTGTGAAACAGGGCTAAATGATTAGAGGAAGATAATCAGCCTGGTTAGCACTAAACACCTGTGTGGGTGTACAGAGGTTTTAAACCAGAGCTAGAAGAAGGGCAGTGTGAATCACTTAGCCCTGGGCTTAATTTAATCCAGGGTTAACAATGTTTGTGTAAAAAGGGGCTAAGCTAGCCTAGGGTTAACTCTTAGCCTTGGGCTAAGACTGGCACAGAGTAGAAGACTGGTGATGTTAGGTTACTAGCAGGTTTTCATTTTAAATCCATGTGGCTACTGCCTTGTTAGTTACCTTCCTGTAACACTATGGATGCTGATGGTCTGATGTTGGTGGTCTGTTTTGGTGGCATTATGCACATTATCTAGAAAGTACAAAATGTGTTGGTGTGGAAAAAATTAATTTTGGTGAACTGTGCAATGCAAGTGGTAGAGGAAAGGGAGCAAGTCATCTGAAAGATTATATTGACTGACATCTCTGATAACTTATCATTGTCAGCACTCTGATCAGCTCTCAACCCCTCCATGTCTGTTAATTGATATTTCAAATATCAAAACTTGCATGTAACTAAGCTTTTAAGTTCCCTTCCTTTCAGCCAGTCTAATGCTAGTGTAGCATAGCCTAGCATGCCTAAACTGGTTGTCTTGGAGATGTAGCCTCTGAGAGCGTCACTCCAAATATAATGCAAACAATCTTTCATATGGAACTTAGAACAACACCTGTGTTGTTCAGTTTATACATTGCTAAGATCACTATGCATTTGTTTTATCATTATTATTATTATTCTGGCTCCATTCAGCATCGGTGTCCTCTGATTTCGGGCATGAACAAATCCCCAGTTTAGAATTTCCTAACGAAGGTCTAGAATCTGGAATTGAGTCCCAACTAATGTTGTACACTTTTCCCACGAGCTTGTGCTATAGGTTTGTTAGGCAAAAGGAATGTAGGATACTTACTTTCCACTTTCAAAATTATTTTCCATCTGTGTCTACACAGGATATGTTCAGCCACAATGTTCAGTGGAGGTCCCCGATGTTTTGGCAGCGCTCAACGCTCAACACATATTACTGTACTTAGGTAAATAATGTGGGTAAATAGATAGAAAATAGCCTTAAATGGTAAAAAAATAGACTTTGTGCTTTTGTGCACATAGCCCAAGTGAAACATCAGCTGTTATCTAGCCTGTGTAGACAGCTGGATTGTCTAAAATTGACAGTTTCTGTTCCATTAGACATGCATGAGGTGACTGAAACACCCCCTGTTAGTTTCTAGCATTACTGAGGCCAGAGGTGCTCAACGCCACCATCTGAAATAATATTTTTAGGAGGGTTAGGAAAAGCAATAGGCAAGGATTAATACAATTTCCAGCTAACAAATGAAATCAAAATCCAGTCCACATCCACAAGAAACATTCCACAGCGGTCTTGAATTTCCCCAGCATGCTTGTTTGTTTCTAATATTGTCAGTCGAGTGCATTTTTTCAAATGTCAAAACTGTGGCAAACACTAACAAGATCCTCATTATTTTTGGTTTTACAATGAAATCCGTAAGTATTGATGGCAGTCTGCCAAGTGATGAGCCTCACAAACTGACCACTGCGGTTTGTTTTATCTACATCAAGAAGGAAGATGTGTTTTGTCGGTCTGTGCATGTATGTTTGTGGGCTGTGTCAGTGCAGATGCCTTATATTGTTTTCCACTGCTCAACGGTCATATTGTTCAGCTTTAATTGTGTTGAATTTTAATGTGCTAGTTTCAAATGTGTCTTCCCTGCCTGCAGTACATCATAATGTTAGGTTGTCAGGGTTATTGCTGTGATTTTTTTTACATACTGTATTTGTAGTGTGCTTTGAGGTATGTAGTTTTCTGTGCATTTTGCAAACAAGTGGCTCATTTCTTTTCATGACATGCATCATTGTGGCATTTGTGCAAAGCTAGACATGTTCTTGACCCGCAGTGCACGTAAATATCATCTTGCAAAAATGCATTTGCTGAGTGCGTCACCAGACTTTAACTTGTAAAAATGATCGATCTTATTTCCGTGACACACTTTTACCATTAAATGACAAACAACTGTTACAATTAAAGGGGAGGCTGACAGTGAATAATGGGAATAAAAAGTGACCTTGCAGCCCAGAGCAGCCAGATGGTAAAATGAAATAAACACACAGGTCAGAACATTTTTAGACCTCGTCCACATGGTATTTCAACACAGGAATAATGTATCAAAAGACAGTGCTTTTTATTTAACGCTTTATTTAAAAGCCAAGACAATCTTTTTGACCATTTTCAAATGTATATATCCTGCTGGTACCTGACTTTTCCTGGAAGTGTATGTATTTTCATTTAAAACACTTTTTAATTACATAAAAGGTAAAAAAAAAAAGACGGTTTTTACATATTTTACGTGTTGACCACAAGGAAATTGCCACTGTTATATTGTTACTTTTTGCACAGTTGGAGATGCATCTTGGTTGCTTAGCGACATCATTGTCTCTGTCAATAAAAATTCATAAGTGGTCTTGATTTGCAATTTCCTGATATTAAAATACAAATGCTTTATTAAGTCGATTCAATTAAAATAAAGTAGGGGAGACCAGGGACATTTGTAACACTTTTTGTCTGAACACCTGTAACTCACTGAATTTTTGTGTTAAAGTTCTCAAATTTTGAAACAAAGAACCCATATTACTAATGGCAATATCTCCAGCTTTTATTGGTTTTAGGCTAAGATTATTTTTTGTGAAGTTTCTAGGTGGAAGTTTTTTATTATTAATGTTGAAATAACATGTATAATCTTATAAAATACATTTTACAAAATTGTTTCTCACTGAGTAATTATCAATTAATTCAAATTTAAACTGGATCACTGATGGTTATTGTCCTAAAGAAAAATACTGCTGTGAATATATGCAATCATTATGGGTTGCTACACGCAATGGCATTTATATTCATAGATAAATTTTACAGAATAAATGCATTAATCTTTTAGTCTGGTATTTATCATGAGAGATAATACAGTTTGGAAGTCAAAGGTCAAAGTGACATAACTGCCCTTAACATAAAGACACTGTACTTGAGTCTCACAGAGAACCATGGAGGATTCTTAAAGAATAAATGTATATTGACAGCAACAACAATGTTTACTGTAAGTCATTCATTTTCAGATATTGATTGGGATATTTACCTTAATTAGTTTGCATTGTGCCACTCAGTGCAGTTGACGTGGAGTAATACGAGTGGAGGCAGAGAGTCTCCGTCAGCTGTTGTTTGCAGGTTGGATCAGTTCAGTAGCTGAAGGATGTTGACTTTGTCAAGGTTGACCTTAATGCATGTATGGCTTGATAGGGATGACATGCTCTCTGCTGACATCGCCTTTGATGTCTTTAAAGTGACATGAACTAGAAGGCAAGACTCAGCAGCCACTATACTGATTCTGTTTAGGTAAGGCCGTCTGCCCTTAAAGGAACACTCCACCATTTTTTCAACCTCACCTCCAGGCCCACATGGAATCTGTCCCTGTAGAATTTCAATGACACCTCTTTAGATTTTCCATAGATTTCAAATGAATAGATGAATGTGTTGACACCATAGTTATTGGGAAATAATGATAAAACGTGCTCTCTGCTCCACACAGAACCTTGCACTTTAGTGTGCTACATTTATTGTTGGTTGAGGGATTTTATTGTGAAAGGCTACGACACAGCCTTTCACCCAACATCCTGCCAAACAATGGAAAGTCACTCACGCAATGTAAGCTAGCTGCTGGCTAAAATAGATGACATAAAGGCAAAAATAGCCAGTGGAGGATGACAAATTGTGGACAATACATCATTGAAGGCCACGTCGGACATTAGGAAGGATTTTGGTGCACCCAAAGACTGTGACTGTGTGACTGCTAGTAAAAAGTTTCAGAAAGTATTAGCTTTTGATAGTGGCATGCTACGTTTGTTGTCACTATGAAAACACATCAGTGTCTGCAAGTGTAAAGATGCCGTGCCAGTTGAGAGCACAAATGAATAACAAGTGAGAGACTCTACGTGTGCTTAATCACGGGTGCAAGTTGCGTCGCAGGGCTTTTATTCATAGTTCTGGACAGGTGAGGATTTGACTTGATAATTGTGGGTAAAGGGTCGGTTGTGGTTCTCAGCGTTTCAGGTGTGGGCTGGGACAGGCTTGCAAAACCGGACTTGTGCAGGACTCTGTCAAACACCGCTATGACCTGAAAATGACTGAATTTGTTTGAGCCAGCAGTGCTGGAGAACGGTGACAGGATGGTACTTTGTTTCTCTTCTGTGTCGGGTTGTTGGAACTGATTTGAGCTGAAGTGAACTTCTTCGTTGATTTGGACCGAGTCACTTAAGGTAGTGTCATGGTGAAGTGACAGGGAGGTGCTGTTGTTCGTGTGTCCATTCGTCGGACTTATAGGGTCACTGAGCCATGTTTCAGGTCCTCGCAAAAAAAAACCTGACCACAGAATTTGTGAACAACAGTTCACTGGTCTAACTCCACAGTTAAGTGCTACATAGTTCTCAGTCTGTTCACATGTTTTCAGCAATTATTTCTAACATGTATAATACATTTAGAGGAAAACTGCTCAAAAACAATCTTTGTTATTTTAAATAAATATTGTCTATCACAATTTAAGCAAAAATAGTCACATATTATCAGGTTAGGCTGGCTGTGATTAAGTTCAAGTTTATCAGCACAGTTTTTCATCTTGACATTTCAGAGCTGGAAAAGCAGATGCGTTCAGTATATAATTACATTAATGATGGCTTGACCCACAGGAACATTTAAATGGAACTGAGCCATCATTAATGTTATTAGTGTGTGTCCTCCTACTACAACAAGCCCAAGTGTGTGGTGTGAAAATGCCAAGGCAAGCTTGTTTCTAGCACCTTTCAATAACAAGGCAATTCACAGTGCTTTACTTTAATACATACAAAGGCATGAAGACAAGTTAAACACAAGGCACTATTTAAAAAAAAAGCAGTTAAATCAAATATATCAATCCATGCTGGATTTTCAGGCGTGCCTCAGATTTATGCCCATTCAGGAGGATAACAAAGAACAGAGGTCCACACAGCTTAAACTAATTATTCATCAAGCAAACTAATGTGTGAAGTCAGCACATAGACCTACCTACCTAACATAAACCAAGGCTAAACTATAGGCTTCAAGCAGGTGACAGCAATCCCTCACTGAAGTGGGAGGGGCCAGGCTATCAGGGAGAACCTGACCTGAACCAGAAGCAGGCCAACACATAAACTGTCATGCGGCCTTCACATCAGTGAAGTAGACTGATGACCACCTGCAACCATCACAGGTGGGTTGTATTTAAAATATGTGTGCTTTCTGTTAGCATGCTAACGTTTATTTTGTACATTCTCAGTAGGGATGTGGCAGTATCAGCATCGGTTTGATACTGGGCAAAATCACTGGATCGAACATCAAGGAGAAAGAAAAACTATAAACTGATACAATTCTTTAGTCCAAACTTTCACGTAAATGCTTAATTAAACAGCAGGGCTGTCATCATGTCAGCTGTTTGGAGTTATCTCAAGTTCAAGGAAGAGAAAAATTAAAACAGTCAGGTGCAATTTATGCTATTTATATATAATGTAATTTTGATTGTTCTCTGTGAAAGAAGTTGAAATACAGTTTTTCTCATTCGCTTTGGCTCAATTTTCTGAACAATTAGATTGTTGTTCACAGTGAACTGGAATTTCTCATTCATTCAAACAAACTGCAGGTGTTTTGCCACATGTGTGTAAAAGAGTAAGCACAATTTGCACAATAACCACTTGTACATATCAAACTGATGAGTTGATTCTCAGTGAAACTGTCAAACCTCTAACAACTTCTAAACATTCTTTCATCGTTTGAGCCTCAGCATGCAAAATAATCCCAATTACCGAAATCTGTCAGACAGACATGAAGGTTCCATAAATATCTATGACATGATCATTGCTAAACTGGCAAATGAGCTGCCAGGCGATAGTAATGAATCAGGAATCACACAGGGTTTAATTTTGTGGCAAAATATATAATATATATATACTATATATGACTTTACATTAAGGATCATGGGTGAATTTTCTGTTCACAGTACATGTAACCAGAGGCGTAGCTGGGGGTAAATCCAAGTAGGAGGGAGTTTACTCATCTATTTTGCAGATTAACTGTATCAATCAATGACAGGAAAAATGGTGGGTAAATTAACTATTTACCACTACACCCCTGCATATGACACAAATAATTGTACTCTATAAATACAAATGTGCAAATCCCTTTTCTGTGTACAACAGTATTTTACAGCATTGACATTCCCCAGTAACCTTCTACTTCTAACTGCTGTGGAAATCTGAATCTAAGAAGCTCAGTGTGATACACAACAGCATTCAATAACTGCCCATCCCTGGTATAGAGAGCAGTCAGTGTCAACAAAAAAGTAGAACAAAAAAGACCATCATGCTGAAAAAACATTTTGGCCAGTCTGGCTCACACAATGACGGAACAACTTTTTATTTTGGTGGCTTTGACCAATTCACTGACACAAAAATCATATTTTGAAACATGAATGAAAAAAAGGATTAAAGGATGTTAAGAGTGCTTCGAAAAATAAGTCAAATCTATTGAGAAAAAACTGAGAAAAGAAGAAATTATGCTGTGTAACTGAGATGTTGTGGGCTGTGTATTTCCTCCATCATACGAGTAGAAAATTTTGTTTCACAGTTGTTTTCACATGATGTTCTTCTAGATGGTCGGTTTAGCAAAGTGTGTCCGTACAAATATATTATTAACAGTAGTTTTGTGAGTCGTCAGAAATCGTCCTATTCTGTCATATGAGGACGTGTTGAGTTTTCAATTGTTTGAAGCTCTGAACTTTGAAATTATGGATGTTTGACCAAGCTTGAAAGTTAAAAGGACGAGAGCTCTGAAGTAGTTAATAATCATAAGAATTTTCCTTATCGACATTGGTCTCTGTTATCAATCAGTGCAAGCTGCTTATTACACTGACAGTCGTGTTTGCTCGGCTATGTGTTTTAAGTTGTTTTGTATTTACAATTTTTTGACTCACAGACTGAGGACATCATATCTTGTTTCAGTTGACTGCATTTTCTACTTTATTCTGGCACAATCCTTTTTATCCGAGTGTCAGGACTGACAGAGATTGTAATAAAGTTACCTGTCATTGCAGCTTGTTTTGTTTGTCTGTTTCGTGCTTGTGCTGCCCATGAAAATCTACGGTTTGTCCAGACATGGAAGAAAATCAACAAGGATTCACCCTCAGACTCCCCTGATGCAGAGCTTTTTGCATACGGCTCACACTGACTGTAGGTCACCCTGTGTACAAATCTCTCTGTCAAAGCAGCTTGACCACATAAATACACCGTCACCTGAAGCTAATGCCTACATTCAAAGGTGGTGAGAAAATAAAATTTTAATACAGAATGCAAGCGATATGATTGCAGATGTCCGAAGGCCAGTTCATATTTGAATATGCACATATTGGACTGTGTGAGCCAGATGGGATGAGGTGGGATAACATCAAATGAGAAAGTGGTGAACTGGCTTAGCTTTCCCACAGCGTCGCCGTATTTCTGTGAGCTGCTGTCAGTTCAGCACACTGAGATTAAAATGAATCTACCGAACGTGTACGGAAGGCAAACCAACACATTTAATCATCTCACAACAAGCCTCACCTTCGGTGCAAATGACGCGCTCCCTGAGAAGACAAAAACAGGCGCTCACACGGCACGCCTTAGTGTCTCGATCTCCACCGTGTCCCCAGTCCTCTCAGCATGCCACATCACTCCCTCCTGTCTTGTTTGTAGATGTTGATGCCTTCTTGTCTGAGCTATCAGAGATAATATGACAAGTTCAATTTCAAGCAATTTTTGAAAATGTTAAATCAAGAGCAATCAGCCAAAACAACATTTGTTAAATTCTCTTGCTGCCTGTGGTCTGTGCCGTGGCGTTTTAATACTTCACCTCCCAGACATCATCTGTCATTCAAATACCCTGTCGGCTGGACCATCTGTTATGTGTCCTTCTTTGGATTTCCTGTTGATGTGAAGTTTTAATTTTAGTTCAGTAGATTACTGAAGAAGTATGCTGACTTAAGGCCTGAATATACTGTGCATGATATGTTCCACACACATGCAGACAGTCGTGAGTGGAGCTCAGCCATTAGTCATGACATAAATTCCCATTTTTCTATAATAAAATAACTAATTCAAACCAAACAAATCAGAGATCAGCATGACAAGAACTACCTTAAAAAGGCAGAAACCACCTTTGGGGTAAATGTATTTCTCTTAACTATTAACAGTGGGGAGGCAGGATTTATGACCTGTACTACAGCCTTCCATCGGGGGTGAGGTCAAGATGCTTTGGCTTCACTTTTGGGGAGCTCTTATTATGCTGATTTTTATATACAGTCTGGTCAGAAAAGATACACTTCTATACACTTGGGTGCACTTAGTCGTTAGCAATGTTTTCCACTATTTGTTTCTGTTTGCATGACTATAATGATTGTATGTTTGGCTGTCAAAATGCAAGGGACTTACTTTCAATACTATGACTAAACGCCAGTGGTGGACAGTAGTGAAGTACATTTACTTGAGTACTGTACTTAAGTACATTTTTTGAGTATCTGTACTTTACTTGAGTATTTGTTTTTTTTGGAAACTTCTGACTTTCACTCCACTACATTTCAAAGACAAATATTGTACTTTTGACTCCACTACATTTCTAGGAAGGTTGTTGTTACTTTTTGACTGAAAACATCGAAGTCAGCTGTTGGTGTTTTTTCTTTTCTAAAATGCAATTGGTCACATGCTGTGTTCCTCACAGAAGGAAACCAATCACAGTAGCTCCTCTCAAATGGGACTGATGTAAAAGCAGAAATACATCCAGGCGCACTAACAAGCACAAGCAAGCTCTCCCTCTTTCATTCAAATAAAAAGCGGTAATGGTGACGGCAGGAGAAAGACAAAATTAAATCTCAAGATGTTATTATAATTATTCATTATTCCAGGTAGCTTTAAAAGTTGGATTGTTTTTATAAGGGTGAAAAATACAGCATAATTCATGTATATATACTGCCTCTGAAGACAGAAAGAAATCTCAGTTATTTAAATTTTTGATTGCATTTCTATGCTGAAGTTTTTATAGGTGTTTCTATAGACTTTATGTAGCAGAGTGGTTCTACAAGCAGGTCAGTGCATCATTAGGTGGTTTCAGAGAGTTACAAGCTTCTGTAAATGCATCATGAAAACAATACAGCATGTATTGATATTAGAAAATGTACTTTGTAATTTGTACTTTTGAATACTTAAGTATTTTTAAAAACATGTACTTGTGAATACTTAAGTAATCTAATATTTTAACTTGAGTAAAGTTTTGACTGAGCAACTTTCACTTGTAGTTGAGTAATATTTGACCAGGAGTATCTGTACTTTGACTCAAGTACTGGGGTTGAGTACTTTGTCCACCACTGCTAAACGCATCCTGTGTAGACACTGATGCACGATGCAGGATTTCCCAGCATTATAAGGCTGGATACAGTTACCAGTTCTTGGAATATGATACAGGTATCATAGTTAGTAGTTATAGTTTCAACTTTGTTATTATGAAAATAACTATGCTAATGCAACAAAGATGATGTGAAAAAGCCCAGTACCAGCAACAACTTGCTGACCTGGAGTTTCCTTAAATGGGTTTAAAGTAGGGCTGGGCGGTATACCGGTTCGTACCGAAAACCGGTCTTTATTTTCGTTATGATATGAATTTTTCATATACCGCCATACCGGTGAATAGCCCAAACAACGTCCAGAACGTGCGCGTCGGCAACGTGTTTCAGCGGGGACCCATTTCACTGCTGCACTCCAACACCACAGGCGTGCTTGCTTGAGCATGTGCACTAGGGATGTTCCATGGCAACTAATTTCTATGTTGATTAGATGCAAATTTTAATTTAGAATAGTCATTAAGAAAACACAAGGCAGAATTTATTAACTTATAATGTTAAACACTGTCTGAAAAAAATACTGTGTGTATTAAGAGCCATTTGAAGACGTTAATCACAGTCTACAATCGCCAGATCGTACTTGAAATGCCGCTGAAATGCGCGCTACTTTGCACTGTGCAATACAAACCTTACACTCTTATGCTTCACCTTTTTAGACCGAAGAGGGTCACAGTGTCTGCAGGTAAAGGACCCAGAGCTAACGTTAGCTTCCAGCCTGACACACAGTGTGGCTAACGTTAGCAGCTAGTAGTAGCAGCAGCAGCATCTCCGCCTGCATGTCTGTGTCTGTGCTTTAAGTGGTCACGTTTCTCCAGTTGAGTGAATATATATCAACTTATTCTGTCACAGTCTACATTCATCTGTCCGACTTTGCTGTAAACATGCGGTGTTGCCACGGCGATCGGTTCATACGCGCTGGGTGAGAGGAGCTGCCGTCTGACAGCGCCGCAGCCCCGACTAGTGCTGTGCGGCAACAGATAACTGGCATCATGCATGAAATATTTTAAACGACTAGTATTTCTGGTGCCGACTAGCGTGGGTGGGGACGTTTAATTGTATAGTCGTCCATGTGATGGTAACCATACTTTGAAGGGGTCATGCTTTTACCTGTCTGGACATGAAAAAAACCTGATACAATCCTTATGACAGTAAAATGGGCTATTTAAAGATAATCAACTGCAGTAATTCTGTAATTCAATAAAAAAAATACCATCAAATACCGTGAAACCGATACGAGATATGAAAATTTTGTCATACTGCCCAGCCCTAGTGTAAAGTCTGTGGTTCTGGCTGCATGCATGCTAACATTAGCTGCAGCTGCTGCAGAGGACTTGGCTTCCAGGCTGTCAAACACACACAGTTAGTGTTTATTTTGTTATTGACCAGGTGTTTCCTACGGTTAGATGTGCTCCCTTGGCCAGCTTTAGATTTTGCACCACAAAAATTGCAGCGAGTGTTGTCTTTGTCAAGTTTTTGAAAGGTTAAACACTTTCGGCTCACTATTGCCAAAAGCTGCAGGAATGACGTAGCCTTGTTCTGTCTCTCTTTTTCTTAATACTCTAAGTCACTCTGTCACCTAGATGCACTCTAAGGTAAAGAAGTTTGGCACAGATTCATTTAATGTGCATAGGCACTTGGTAGTACAGATGTTATTTGGTCGGTAACCTTGAAAGTACAGAATTCGGTGCCCAACCCTTGCACTGTCAAGCATTAACTCCGAGAAGCAGCAATTTTATCACTTTTGATCATTGCATCTGCACATTTCAGCTACTGTACCCCAATTGCAATGTATCAGGTGTGTGCTATAGTTGTCAATTAATGCGTGTCAAATGACACGATTGGACATGACATACACAGGTATGTGACTTGTTGCTACATGACACAGACTGTGCATGTTGAACTTAATTCTTCTCATGTCGTCGGTCCAGTTCTTTGATTTATTCCAAACAGAGCAGCCATGATAAAGGCATCATTTCCTGTCCCCTGTAGATTTTCCCCATGAAACAGCTATCAGATTTTGAACAGCAAATGTGAAAGCTTTTATGAATTCAGTGAAGGCTGAATAGATGGTAACAAAACAGCAGAATGTCTCACAGATTAGAACTTTCATGTCCCCCCCCCCACCACCATCTCTCTTGTTGGCTGAGATGTGGTAATACTGAGCTCAGGTCCAGCTGGACAGACCAGGCTCTGACCCTTTACGTTGTGATCTGGGCTTAGACAGCACCCAGACGTCTCCCCTCCTGAGCTCTGGGCAGAAACAGACGGCGAGTGTGAGCCGTGATAGCAGAGGCAACTTTGAGCGGTAGCCTATCAGAGGCAGACTGGCTGTGGGGAGCTGGATGGGATTTGAAGACCTGGCCCTCCATTAATCATATTCAAATCAGCATCCCACTGAACGCCTCCCCGAAGCTCACCTCACTTCTCACTCAAGCTTATCTTAATATGGACAGATGAAGCCACAGCCTGGTTTGTCATTTCTAAAGTCATTGTAATCATGCTTCCATCGGCCATTATTGATGATGTCAAAAGTCTTGATGACTTAAAGATGTGCTGTCGGTTTGTTTACCAACAATTCATCAAACGTAACCAGCGGCAATCAGCTCAATTAACATAATGTATGATTTTTAAATGAGCAGTAATAATAGTCTTTTTGTTATGAATATTGTGCATCATGTCTTCTGTCTAATGATCTAAATTAATACAAAGAAATGAGAGGTTATAGCTTACTGAGTTAATCTTTGTTTGTCCCATCTTTCTCGTACGCCATTCAGGATTCAGCGCTGTTTCAACCTCACTCAGTTCAGCATTAGTTAAAAATGACAAGCGGTTTTGATAGATCTATCTCAAATATACAGCTGGTCAAAGAACTCTTAATTCTACCGAGAGCTTACTGAGATCTATGCATGTTTAGAAAGATAAGAATTTCATTATGCTCTCAAGGAATATAAATGTCGAATGGGAATTTGTCTCTGATGGTTTGTCTCTGTCTGCATCTCAATGATATTCAGCACAACACAGAGAGTTATAAAAAAAAGTATTTGCTTCTTGTTCATATTTGAACAGTTGTTCTGAATGAAAAGTAATATTCAAAACACTGCCGCATTCAAGTCTGACCTTCACTACTTTGTTCAACATGTCCTGTATAGACAGGCTGCCATATCAAAGAAACCTTGTTTGTATGTATGCAACATACTGTAGGGTCTTAAAGGGACAGTTCACCTGAAAATCAGAAGTACATATTTTCTGGCCTGTAGTGCTATTTATGCACATAGATAGTTTTGGGGTGAGGTTTGGAAATATCAGCCGTACAGATGTATGCCTGCTCTTGGAACTAGATGGCACTCGGCTTGTAGCACCACAATACTAACATTTGAAAAATAACCTCATCATTCAGACTTTACTTGCCCACCACCCCCACCGTCTAAGTGTGTTATCAATACTTAGTTGGACCACGAATGCTTCAATTATAAACAGAACGTGTTTGCGCTACACAGCAGCAGCACAATTCAGAGTAGCAGCAGGCACTCAGACATAATATTACCCTATGAAGAGAGATTATTGATGGATCTTTCTGATGATGCAGTTTCAGTATCTTTGTTAAGTTACTCAGACAACCACGGGCTGCAACAAAATGGCTATGACAAAGTGGTCGAGTGGAATGACAACAGTGCTGCAAAACTGAAGAGATTGTATTTGCCTCACCATCTTACTCTCATAAAGTTCCTATTGTTGTCCACGATGAAAAAAGTAAGCAGGTATTTTTTCATGTAAATACTTGCGTGTCGTGATTGACCATCGTCCGCAAAAAGACAAAAAAAATCATTTATGTTCTGTTTTTTACTTCTGTAATTATGAGTGTTCTTCGGTACTTTAACCTTTCATGGTACAAGTGTTTGTCCACTGCTCTGAGGTCCACCAGATGAAAAGATCGTAGGCCAACTTTTGGAGAAACTATGAATCAGTCCACCATAATCCCAGCCATGTCCTCAATGGTGAACACAGATTGTCATCATCAAACTGGAGATATGGGGTCCCATAGTTTAATAAGGTTACACTGAAAAACACTTTCGTGCATCAGTCAGTCAATATGGAGCTCAATCCCAGATCAAATGTATGTTAAAGGGCCTTAAAAGGCCATCTTCTGCGATTACTGTTAAATATAGTGTATTGCTTGTCACTCGTCTTATTTTTTGTTTTTAATGTCATGTTAAATGCATGCCTTTTGTTTCTTATCCTAATATTTGTAATCTATAATGTTATAATGTAATAAAGTTACTGTGATGCACAACAAATTTCAGACTTGCTAAAATCTGAAGCTGATGCATCAAAATGTTAAGCTTTTAAGCTCGGGGGTTCCAGGCACATTGTATCCATCTGCAGGTGCTCATCCTCAGCCATCCTCACTAAAACTCCAACTCAACTCCAACTCTGATCTTATAAAATTATTATAGGCTGTCAAAATGTCGACAACTGGGTTTTAAATTTTTAAATTATTGACTTTTCTGAATTAACTCATAGTCCTTTAAGAGAGAATTGAAATGCATCTAAGAATCAATTATTTCCCCAACCCTACTGGAGGGAGAAATATTTGGAGCCTCTGCATTGCCAAATAGAACTGAGGATTGTGTTGTTCAGTTACCATGAAGGAGTTAGCTAGTGCTAATTTGTCAAAAGTAAAGCTAAATTGCTTTGATAAGGAGCTAACATTACAACCAGCATGTACTTAACGTTTGCATTTCTTTACAACTAGTCTGTGGATGTCAGCTTCAGTCGTTGAGGTCAGGTGTAGGTGATGCTGACCTGGCACAGCGCCAGCTAACTGAGCGGTGCTAGCATTACAGCTCAGCCAAGGAGGACTCCATTAACGTTTACATCCCATGCTGTCACAAGTGTAAGCCTTCCTTTTGCACAGTGACACACTTAGTGAGTAGTAGAAAAAAAAAAAAGTTCCTCCATGAAACTGCCTATTGAGTGATGATTTCTGGAAAGAGATATTGCTGTTGAATTTTTCAAATATTCAGATGTAACCCTTTCAGCACTTTGATGAGTAACTAATTTAATCTCATATATTTTTCTCAGTAACTGTAAGAGATTACTATTACATTTGTAATCTAACTACATTTAACTTACTCCCCAACACTGCTCATATACTTGTTTTAGCCTAGCATTTGGTGTTGACTTGTGGCCCCTACCAGCCAGTGAAGTGAGGAATCTGCAGTCAATAGGTAGATCAGTCCAGTAGTTTGCAAGATTAGCTGCACTCACACATAAACACTAGATGGATAAATAACATGACAGACCAAAGGACAAATATGTTTCAGATTTTGGGGTGAACTGTCCCTTTAACAGAGTATGATGAAGTCCAAACTCATTACCAGCTGAAATCCGGTCCTGTCTGCTGATAAATCCCTTTGTTGTTATTGTGGAGAATCATTTGCACTTGTTTCTGATGATGTACAAAATGATGTGTCCTTTTATGCTGCATGAATATGAATACACACCCACTGATGCCATCATATTGCTTGACACTCATCTTGAAATTCCATTAATTACTGTATATTTATATGCAAACAATAATATAATTACTGTTTTCGCTCAGAGTATAAATATCATTTGATTAAGCTGTTTATGTTTGTTGCCGAAAAGGCTAATTGCTATAATATTCACATTTCCATTCAATACTTCATGCTCTGATTACTGACCGAACAGATGAATCCCATTCTCACCTTACGGGCTAAAAGAGACATCTGAAAATTATCTTCCACCGCTCTGTTGTTGTGATATTATTGCTGTTGTCGATGTTAATGTTACAAGCCATAAAGTAGTGGTTGTTAAAAAGATCTAACTATAAATATTGGCAATTATACCCACTGGGAAATTCTGATGAGTTAAGAAACCTGTAATGAGCAAGACAGTGTTGCACACCTGTCTAACACAGATGACTGTTTCACAAGCTGCACCAGGAAAACTCCCATGTTATCAGCTCCAAACGGTTGCAAAAAGAAAACAAAATGTACATTTCTGGAAGCTGAACTCGTGTAAGGTATTGTCAGAAAACTGCACACAGCACACTTATTTTCTCAGACTGCTCTGTGATGCTCCCCAGCAAAGAGAAGCAAGACATGTTAATGAGTCCGGCTTCCTCTGGACACTGCTGTTGTTTACTGCTCTTGTTAGTTCTGAGTTTTGCTTTTGCAGGAAGTTTTGATTTATTGTTCCTGTGGGCGAAGAACTAAATATACCTGACTTCAAAATGTGATTCAGATTAACAGGGGTGAAACTCCGGGGGCTCTCCTGGTGGGTGTAGGGTGCCATCCTCGGTTACAGCGGTAATGTCAGATGTGGAGATTGGGGCATTTTTGCATAAAAATCTTGCTTACTCTATTTTAGCTTTATTAGCTGATGGAAGATGTGTCCAGTACCTTAACTTAAAATTGCAATACCTGTTTTTTTGGCCACTTGGGGGCACCAGAAAACAAGTACAGAACACAACACTGACATCACCTTTTAAGCTGATATGGTGAGTTGCTTATTTTGTTGTGTTTGTGTCCAACTTGTCAGTGTTCACTTGCTTTCAGCTCTGTTTTTGGTCCCTAACAGCTGCTAAAAACTCCATTATGTCCACCAGCTAATCAGTAACTGTCATGTTGCAGCCAGCCAGCCCAAGGATCTCCAATGACCAAAATAATGATGTGCCGACCTCAGGTCAATGATAGAACACTTTAACCAGAATTATTATTAACCAGAAAGTAACACTGGACAACAAATTTACCCTTCATCCTACCAACACATCAACCATACAAGGACTACTGACTTAGTACCCTTCGTACCCCAAGAATAAACCGCTGTACATCATTAGTTATGTAATTAATGTCCTCTGAAGAAAACAAAACAGATTATTATTATCAGCAACCAGTCATATGGTAACTTAGGAGGCAAATTGGCCTTGTGTGCTCTGATTAATTTGGCATGCAGTTAACACTCCGCTCATAATTTTGTTTTAATGAAAACTCGTCTGGTGAACCAGTGACAAATTTTCTTTTGAAATAAGTGCCGTGTGGTGGATGCCAATTTGAGGAGTCGTTTGTGTGGATGTTGAAAAGTTACAGTGGCGTGTAAGCAAAGAAACTTTAAAATCTTACATTTGAGAATGGACTTTGGTGTAGCGGTAGGTGAGAAAACATTTAATGAGACAAGATGCAATGGAATCCACTTTTGATTAAGTATTTATGTTACAAGTTAATTGGTGCAATTTGCTTTAACAAATCTGGACTTTAACTTAAACTGTCATTCAAGTAGAACTGGAAAAGCAGGTTTTCTCCAAACAGCCTCTTCTAAGCCAAAAGGAGAAAGACAGCTTTAAAATAATAAATAAATAAATAATAAATAATACAAAATTGTCCTGGCTGGATCACTGGCTCCAAATGCTCTGGAATATTGTAATCATTTGGTGTATCGGGAAACACCAGATGATAGTGAGTCAGAGTCAGAGAGTGAGGAAGGAAGTTGGTGAACTAGCTAGCTAGGGTTTTTCTGTAAGCAATACCAGTATCGATACCGTATCACTTATTAACCCCAGAATGGTGGGCTACTTCTTCCCAGCAGCCCCCCCCCCCCCCCCCCCCCCCCCTCCCTAGAATGGCAGTCATGTGTCACCATACAAAGATAACTTCAAATTCCATATCACATCCAAACAGGGTTAGTAGTATACAGCTGTTTGCTTTATATGCAAAGCTCAGGTATCACACTTGGGAGGAAAAAATGGTTTCTCTATTTTTTTGCAATTGTTTGTGTTGCTTACCCGCTATGGACCCTGATCGTTCATTGCTATTTGCTGTGCGTTCCTGTTTAATAATGAAGACAACAACTCCCATGATCCCACCCTACTTCATCACATCTTCAGACACCAGAGTTATTGTTGACTGAGAGACCCATGCAGCAGAAATAGCATACAGTGCATTTAAGTAAAATTATGAGGTATCATAAACTGGAAATCAAGTAGAATACAAGTAAATGAGTAAATGTACTTGTGTTATATTTCACTGACTTTGAAAATGCTAGGATTGCAAGGATTGTTCAGGACTGAGGAGTATAGTCTTATCTATTATTCAGCTGGCTAATGAAAACGTGACCCCTTGTCTCGCCAAATAGCCACAGAGTTACATCAGAGCTCTCGCGCTGACGGACACCCCTAACAGAATGCTGAGCTGCTAAACTCTGATTCCTGGAATAATTCAAAGAAATGACAGGCAACTTTGTAGTTAAATCCAGTCCTGAGGACAACTGAAGTGGTAAATAATGAAGCTGACTTTGCTGCCAGACACACACACACACACACACACACACACACACACACACACACACACACACACACACACACACACACACACACACACACACACACAAAGCAGACCAGCGGCGTTACTTCAGGACTTCCACTAGGTGATGGCTCTAACACTGCGGGGCGGATAACCTTTTGAAAAGGCTACAGGGTACATAACCTTTGGAAACATTTAAACATTCATGCGGTGGCCATTAACTGTGATGCATGTTAAATCCTCTCGAGCTGTGAGAGGTTTCCTGCTCATATTCGTAGCCACTGGACAGGCTTTAATAATTAATTTTCATAATAGCCCTAGAAATCCCCGAATACATATTCAGATTTTTCTTGGAAACCTCATAGGATGAATCTAATTGACTCCTTAAATTTCCAACCTTGCATAATGAATTCAATATTGATTAAACAAAGTACACAGAACGGTAAACAGAAAATATCTTCAGCCTTGATTAGTATTGCATAGGTATCATTAGTTCTGAATGATCTCAGGTTCTTGCAGTCACTCTGTCAGCTGTCAGTCATGAGGGGGTCGACCCTTCGGTTTACAAACGACTGAACTAACCTCTCAGGCGAGTTGTCATCCTTCCTGTCATCAGACTGTCTGAGGACTTAAAGGTGTCAGGGGTTACAAGATCTCCAGTTTAAACAAGCTGGCTCGCAGCAAAGGTCAGAGACACCTCGGTGCGACCAAATCCAATTACAGGACCGGACTAGCAACGGAATTTAAAACAACCTGCACCTGCTTTCAAAACCCATGCTCGCAAGCAAACAATATTGCTCAGAAAGAACAGGATAATTACCATGGGATGTTCACTGAATCGCTTAGAAGAGGAAGTTCTTTTTTTTTCCCGTCTATTTCCACAAAACGTCTAAATTTACATCATGAATTGTCTACATTAGCTTGTTTTGAAGAACAGAGTTTCTTTCAGTTTCCAAGTGAATATCAGCCTCTTTCTTAGGTAATACTTTTAAAGACTTACAAAGTTGTCTGAGATCTTAACTTGGGAACATTTCACTCTGTATAAAACAGTGTGGGAAACCATGATCGACAGGCACATCCATTGTATGCTGGCAAAGGCATAGAATTGGGATATGTCCCTACCAAAATCTGGGTATTACCGAATCGCCCCTCACAATACTTTTGATCAAAAATATAACCTATAATATAAATATAACCTGTTGTCCATCAGTTCTTAGTCAATACAAGTTAATGAGATCAAGTCTTGTGACAAAGACATAAAACAATGCATTTTCAAGTTTTTAAGGATTATTTATGCTTATTACTGTTTATGCCTCATGTTGATTTGGTCCACTGCCTACCTATAGCCACCGTCTCTTTTTGCAGCTTAAATTTTTAAAATATGAAGTAAGCAACTAACAGCAAACCTGGCAAGTTATTCAGACTATCTAGATGAAAGTGAGATATTTTATAGTGTAATTTATTCTCAGGCTGTAATCTTAGTCAGTGCTCCTCTGGCAGCAGCACAGCATCACTGGTCTCCCTTTGTATTGTGAATTTACTGCTTTTACTGGGCTTATAAGGAAACTGTTGCTCTGAAACTTTAACATTTTATATTATTTACTGTCCCCACCAACCATGGTATGAGATACCTGTTCTTGCATGCTGGGATAGGTCTCAGGGAGGTCTCACAGCTAAGACCCTGATCAGGGTCACTGGGTGTTGAGGTCTTGTGATGACATTGCCGCTCAGGACTCAGCACTTTATTCAAGGGTAGGGGCAATGAACCATAAACAGCAATGGCTAATTCATTGCTGTTATCATGAATCACTGCTGGTGCTTGTTTCCATCTCTCTCAATACTCCAAAAAAACCACTGAAGATCCACTGACTGTCCTTCCAGCCAAACCCTAGTTATTATTATCATCATCCTAAACCCAACCAAGTAGTTTTGCTGCCTGAACCTAAAAAGCTGCTATAATGTTAACCACATGTTTAAAGACTCAGGACTTACGCGGCGTACTTAAGTTCCAGTCCACCTGTCGCTGCCAGTACCCTTCACCAGTCATATCTTTTGTTGTGGCAGTCACTGACAATCAACCTGTTCCGCCTCGTGGGTGTGAGGATGTGCTGCCATGCCAAGAGAAAATGAACTGTTAGGAATTTGAAACGTGAAGAATGCAAGACCAAAGCTGTCATGTGTTTTTTGCCTGTCAGTATGGTGGCTGTTAGAGGCTCTGACTACAAAAGAATTCAGTAGGGAACGGATGGACGGATGGATGGAAGGTAGTATGAAAATATCATTTCATTTGAGCCCGCTAACCATATTTGCTGTCGGTAATGCCGCAGTGTCATTGCATCATATGAGCCTGGTGAAAAAACAGTGGTAGTGTTGTTGATGAATGTCATCGCTTGCATTCCTTCTCATTGCCGGAGTATTACTCTACATCACCGACAGACTGCAAAGAGGGAGACCATTTAGCAATAAAGTGTTCAGAGTAATACCATAGTGAGGCAGTGGGGTGAATCAAGCTTGTTTCATTTCTTCCTTGACGCCGTGCGACATGTGTTTGATTGACATTCCTTTTTACCAGGAAATGCTTTGGCTCTTGTTCTGCATCACGGCAGTTCCATTCCAATAAGTCCTGCCACCAAACTAATTGGGCTTGGTGTGAAACCTCAAATTGTTCAACAGGCTCTGACAGGCAAGAGAAAACAGCGATTGGTACGGTTGCATGTGCTTTAATAAAAGCGTGTGTGGAGTTTAGCACCACAGACTGTCACAGGTACTGAGAGGGGGGGGGGAAGAGAACTCTTTCACTGTTTTGTTTTTGACAGCTGGGAACGCCGCTGACAAGCTGCAGCCATGTATTTTCTCATAGTTAGACTGGTGCACATTTAATACAGTATTTTAAGAAACAACAAGGTCACAGACAGAATTGTACTGTTAATTAAAAAAGCAACAACAAAACACAAAACTGACAAAACTCTAATCTTACATCTTTACCGGGTCACATGGACTGGTGAAGGTATGCCAGACATTTGCACTTAAAAAAATCTGATTATAATACAGTATTTTTGCACTTATTTGATCTAAAATCAGTTTGATCTCTTCCTTCCCTGACATCACAGCACTCGGGTTAATACAAAAGACCCGTCCAGCCGTTCCCTCTGTCTTGGCACCAAAGACCTTCATATTGTGGATCATATCTCGTTTTCTCCGCGCTGCAATTGATCTTGGACGGTGAAAAGGAAACCTGCCAGCTTTACATAATTGGATTGCAAAAGATTGCTTCTCTCTTTGAAGCTCACATCAATCTCTGTACCTATTAGAAGGAATGAAGTAAATCTTATTGTCATTTCAATTGTCTTTTATTGAAGGTATGCATCAGAGGTGTGCATCCTATATGTCATGCTCCCTGGTATTACAGCCGCTTTCTAAAAAGAGCAACCAAATTCAACAGAGTATCAGAGTGACTGATTGTTTCATGGCGCTTGCAGCGCTGAGGGAAGATATGTTCTCTGATTACTGGCGTATGACATCTTCAAACACAGTAGATTATTTAAAAGTCTTGTCACTTTGATCATGAAGGTGGCACTGCTCTATAGAGTATATAGGCTGCAATGTAGTATGATCTGAGTCTTTATAGTAAGAATATTATAGATCCAAAGTGAAACTGAAAAAGCCACAATTCAATCTATTAACTACGAGAGCACCATGGATTTATCAGTACATAGCAGTTACTGTAGAGCCATGGTCGGGGCCATAGTTTCTAAATTGCACAAACCTCAGTCAAGCAGACTAGACTAACATATTCAGCTAAACAACCCCTTTGCCCTGCACTGTCTCTGTTACTAGGGGATGGAGAGGGGATGGCAGGTTACTAACAAGACTAACAACATCCCATTGTGCAGGTAATGGTAGAAAATGTGCTTGGGATGACATCTTCCCTCCAGGCCATCTCCAGGATGAAAAGGATTTTTGTATGCATGTCAAACTATTGCTTAGCAACTGAGTGAGCGCTGACAGTCATGCTGTGACTATAGTTACTACTTATCATTTGCTATGCAGAGCAAGACCTACTGCGAATATGAAGGTCCAGTGTTGTCATGGTACCAAAATTTTGACTTTGACACCAATACCAATCCCAATATTGAATACGAAAATACCATTTTTATCTCATAAATATGAGGTCAGATTTCTAATCTAGGGTTTGTCAGTTACGTAGCCAGTCGCTGATGTATTTGTCCAAATGCCGAACCCATATGGCTTAAGAAAAACATGGACAATCCATTGAATGAGCGTGTACAGGTCGGCCGGTCTGCTTCCACTGGTTAATTTGAACTTTTTCAAGTAAGTCTCAGTCCTGGAGTGTGAATGATCACACATATTCAGAGGAGCTTGTATTTTCTTCAGCCATTGTTTAGACACAAGTCAAGAAAACTTGCTATCCAGCGTTAGCTAACGTGTTTGAAAGAAAGTCATGATAGCAAATAAAATGGGTCTATGGTGTTATTATTCCATTAAAAACATACAACAGTTTGATTGTGTAATGATTTACATTCACCTTAGGACAGTTAAAATTATTTTTTGGGACGGTTCTGGGAGGGTGGTGACAAAAAGGCGCATGCATTTTGGTCATTTGGTAACAAAGGGGTTGATGTCCTCTTTATCTCATATAGTGTCTAGGCCAGTTTAATTAGTGTTTTTTTTTTTTTTTTAGGAATAAGGTGTTTCAACTGTAGCAATAAACTGAGAGAGGATTGACAGGTGGAGACTGTGTGCACATATGTGACTGTTCAGATTACACAAACCAAAAAAAGAAAGGACAAAAACAAAGCTTTTTCTCCTCTAAGCCTCTTTCCCACCCCCTTGCAATAATTTCACTCCGCTCTCCGTCACAGCAGACTGTTGTGTGAGCTGTGATCATTCCTGGTTTCTGTGCGGTTGATAAAGCCCTGCTCAGTTCATTACGGGTTGTCACAGACTGCAAACGCCATGTTCAGTGGACAAAAGCTTTGCATACTAATTTCAGCCTCGCCACATTTTCCAAGCAGTGGCAGCAGCAGCCAGGTGTGGTCATGTCCTGAGGAGTGTTTTACCAAACTATCCCCTAGTCACTCCTCCACTTACTGCTGCTTCCCATTATCAAATGCTAAATGTTTGTCCTCACCCACAGGTGAAGCACAGCATTTAATTGGCTGCTATGATCGACCAGGAGAGCTCGTATTAAAGCTTAGAGCGGGATGGTGGCAGAGCGCTTCTGATCTGCTCCTGTCAGGATCAAACCGAAGAGAATTTTTGTATGAAAATGAGATCCATACATTAACTTAATGGCCTTTAGAGATTAATGGGAAATTCCAGTTTATTACATATTGGGTCTTATTATTCTAGCTCTGACCATTGTTTATATAACTTGTGATAATGTAGTCACAAAAATAATTGCTTAGATCTCTGAATGTAGTGACATTGCAACCCAGCATCTTTAAGAATGAGGTAGGAGGACATGTAGCACATCTGAAAACCTTTTTGTGCCCTTGTAAATAATGTTAGTCTATATTATTAACCACAATCATGATCTTTTCCTTAAAAATGTGTTGGACTTGCCTCACTCTTAACCTTGTCATGACTGCAGTCTCCTATTTACCTCAGACTATGTGTGTGATTCCTGTAAAAACAGGAAACAACAGACAGAACTGTCTCAGTAGCCAGTAGTACTTAATGAGCATTAACACAACGCCCCCACAGCTCCACAGCTACAGTGCAGACATCCATTAACCTAGTTGACTCCTGGACTGGTAGTTCACAGTGAGACTGGGACTGAACACACATGCGTATTTCACTTTAATTGAAAATTATTTTAATATTTGCCATTTTCATGCAAAACATTTCATGGTTCCAGCTTAACAAATGTAAAAAAATATTGTTACTATTATTATTAATTGCAATATTAATTTTTTATTGGTATTAAAGTATAAAGTTAACTGAAACTCACTTTAGTTGTTCTGTGTTTTTAATGTTGATGGACAGTTCTCACAATTTAGGAAGTTTGCTTAGTGTTTATGGTGCCTTTGAACCATTGTGGGACGCTGTAGTATTCAAGCTTATGAGGTTCACATGTACTGCAAATACTAACAATAGGTGCGTTTGAGATTAGTCAGGTCACCGCAGAATTGATCATCAGCGATCACAGCACAATGCATGCCAGATAGATTTTTATCAGACTTGATCCGGACGCCATGCACATGTGGACAACGATATATGTTGTGCAATTAAGTTTTAATCTGTCAACAAGCATATATCTTCTGGCTGATCATAATAAAGGATATATCTGACTTATCAAATGGACATGTAGTGCTTTACAAGGCAGATGAAAGAACAGAGGATCATGTGACAGTATGTGGATCTCTTCTATTTTAATCAAGAATCAAGAACGCACTTTATTTCTACAGCTATGAGCATGATCTGCACACTACAGGTAACCCACAGGTGATCTAACAGGAGTTGACAGAAGCTTTTTGTCACTGCTTCCTGCTGCGGCCACCTCTCCAGGTGAGGCACAGTTCTCTTGAACAAGAAAACAGCGTTTTCCCCATGATGCATTGCTGAGAGTTTTAAGTTTGGTATTTTATATTCCAAAATACGAATGTTACTTTTTGTTAGTGTTTGTGATGTGTCTGTTCATGAAATTGTGATTTATGTTGGTTGTCATGTTTGTGCTGGTTTAGAGAATTTTTTAGTTGACATCCTGAGTGAGGGGTCTAGTACATTTCACCACTCCGGCTGGAGTTCATACAGAAAGATTGGAATGATAATCCATAATATTCTCTTAAAAGTGAACAATACGTGCTGCTGGTAATGATATATTGTGATAGGAAATACTGCAATGTAGTAATTGAAGAAATCTGCAAGGCAAACATTGCGATAGTTCACCCAAAAAATAAAATTCACTCAATATCTACTCACTCCTGTGCTGATGTGAAGATGGGTGAAGATCTGCAGTTCACAAAACACTCCTGGAGCTTCAGCGAAAAACACTGTTGCAGCCAAATCCAGTACAACTAAAGTGAATGGGGACCAGTTTTAAAATGTAAAAAAAAAAAGAACACACAAAAAAAAAACCACACAATGTCTCCATACTGCTTGTGTGGTGTAATCCAAGTGTCCGCAAGCCGCGGCATTAAAGTTTGACCAAAAAAGACGCCATTTACACCATGTTTTTAGGGTTTTAGGGTTTACAGTTTCCATTAGGAAACCCTGATCTGTTGCCTGCTAACAGCTGCTAGCCAAACCGCGAACATTTTCTCAATAAAACAGAATCCGGTTCTACATAAATCAATGAATAGTCAAGTTATAAATGTAAAATGCCCCACACACAATCTGTATCTGCTGTCACAGATACCACTTTCCCCCAAAGTGAATCATTTGTAGCCAGCCAGCACATAACCATAACAAGGTTTGAGGTGGCGAACATCTTGGAAGACACACAGACGTTCCATACTGTTGCTTGCTAGTTAACTAATGAGCTCTGCACCAGGTGGACAGGTGGATGTCATGATATTATTGGTTGAAATTGGTTGGTCCTAGCTTATGTAAACACAACATTTTTTTTTTTTTTCAGAAAGAAGTAAGGAACACATTTTCCATGATTTTGATATAAAAACACAATGTATTTTTTTTACATTTGGGATATGTCGCTAAATAGGTGGAAAATATCACTGTGGATGTAAAATGTCATTTTTCATCTCGGCCAAAAGAAGTGATCGCTAAACACAATCCAGGGTTTTTGCTGTATTGTCCGGTATTAATGTACTTCACAGTACAACATACAGACAGAGGGTTGGGACGGGGTTAAGACATCACCGCAAGAGGGTCTGACAGGGCAAGAAACAATCAGGCAGGTTGTAAACAAGATAACAAGATCACCTGATTATCTAAACCACATTGGGACCAGTTTGTAGTGCTGGGCAGCTAATGCTAGCTAGCCAGCTGTCAGCAGATATCAGGCTGATGTGCTGACAAGAAACACAAACAGCAGCAGATGAATTAGTGTGTGGCCTCTTTTTTTCTGCTCTTTCTCTGCTGAAACTGATCATTAAAGTGGATGTGTGTTCTGAAGCCTCTGATATGGACAGTCCATATTTGTGGAGGGCTTGAACTCTTTGATACACTTGTCATTTGGACGACTAAATTTAGTTGTCCGGGTAAAAACTGCAATAATTATTTTTATTTTTTTTTCATTTTTTTTGTCAATGCAAGTGACGGTTGAAGGCATCCAAACTGTGTTAATGTATAAATGATTTCATATGAGTTTACTGAAATGGCTATATGTAAAATTTTCACCTCAGTAATTTGCTGTTAATATCATTGTTATTATTTTAGTTTACATTTACATCATCTCATCCTGTCAATGATCTTTTTGTTTGATTCTGAATTGAAAGCACTTTGTAAAGTATGTTTCAAAATGAGCTCTATAGATTGATCGTCCTTCTGATGTTTATTAATGATGGCTGAGATGATGGTTCACAGGTAAACATGATGAGTGTTACTGGCGCTATAAATAAACACAGTCACATGTAATGAAAACTATAGTGATGTTGTTGGAGAACATTATAGATAAAACATGGCGACTTACACTGCTCTTCTCTTAGCAGAGTGACACAAGTATCAATATGCAAACGGATAATGAAGGACATTTCTACATCCATTTATGGCTTAATGGTTGCGTGGAAATGGAGCTCACACACGTGCACCCTTTTCCACAGTGAGATGTACGATAAGCCTACGTGCTGTGAAAAAAATGCATATGCAAATTTCTGTGACCGTGTGTACACACAGTTTTAGTTAGACTTTTATGCATCTGGTCCCAGGTCTGCACTCACAGCACACAGTTTGAGAGCCAGTGGTCTATTCTACGCAGATTATTTCGTCAGAGGTTATTTCCAACACCACCAACATGAAAGATGTGTTGTCTTATAGTTAAAGTCGAACTTGTCTAGTGAACTAGCTCTCCCTCCTCTGTAGTTAGCTGTGTTTGTAGCTTAGCACGTTTCAAATAAGCTTGGAGTTTGGAGGAGTTTCTGCTTGTGTTTCTTTGTAGTGATGTTGTTGCAGTCTGAGAACACGTTTATTAACTTGGTGAGTATCATTACCAATATGTCCCAAACTATGAACAGAACCTAAGTTGTATGAAATTACAAATTCTGTTACTTTAGCAATACATTCAAAGAAAAGTTATAGATTTGTGGTTAATGATGCAATATTTATGACATCTTTTTTACAAAACATCCAGGGCTATAAACATTCTATATGGTTGTCTCGGGCCACAGCCATTAGCTGGGAATTGATTCAGACTTTCCAAATCGGTTCGATTGAACTCAGTATCTATTCAGTTGGGGATATTACAGTTACAATACCAATTCTCAGAGAACTAATGCTGTAAATTGTACAAGGAGCGTTCTAACCTGGTGCTTTACTGAAAATATTGTTTCCCCAAAGTAGTTACATTAATAATGTACCTTTCATTTAACATGACCTGAACAACACACTAAAATTTTTGTGTTGCTCACTGCTCACCACTGGAAAACTGGGCAGACTGACTTATCAAACCGGCAACAGAGAGAGAGAGATAGAGAGAGAGAGAGAGAGTGAGAGAGAGAGTGAGTGAGTGAGTGAGTCCTTGGACAAGCAAAGTGAGCATGCAAAAATGTTGACATGATATAGATTTTATTTGATCACGACGGCCACAATTCTGTGATTTACACTGCAGACTGGAATCTGGTAACAGTGAAAACCAGCTGGATATGCATTATATATGCTTGTCTCCTGCTCACTGCTGTCCAGGCACTGTATCTACCTATGGAAGCCCATTTCCACCAGTCCATCTCAGAATAATGACTTATTATCTCACTCACTGTTTTGAGATAGCATATACAGTATAGTATATAAAATGAATCAGACTTATTCCTTAAGTTAAATTCATTATTTCCATGAACTGTTATCTTTTATCTGATGTCTGTCATTTGGCATTTGTTCCCTGCTTTAATAACTCCATGTGTAGCCATGGCAACACAGGTTATCTAGCAAGCAAATAGCTAGAAATCAAGCGTGTTCTAATGAAAACAGCTATTAAAATTACATTCATTACTTTCGAGCCAGCTTGCCAGGTTAAAATTGTTCAGTGTATTGTTCAGTGTAATTTATTTAAAATGAAAACATGACTTTAATATTGCAAGAAAACACTGGTGGGTAACTGTCATGGTGTGTCAAAACAAGACGGTGGACCCAAAGATGCAGGCGAGCGAAGCAGAAATAGTTCAAATATATTTAACAAAGAATACAAATAAACAAAAAGCTTATGTAAAGGCAAGCAGGGCCAAAATCAAACAAATCCAAACAGGGCAAAACGAGGAACACAAACTCTATGAAAACAAATCCAGAGTCCAGCAGGAGGAGGATCAGGAGTAAAGGGGACGACAGACAGGGGTGATGACCAACTGACACAGAAACAGAGAAACACAAGGACTAAGTAGGCAAGAAACTAATTAGACACAAGTGGAATTAATCAGGCACAAGTGAAAACAAATGCTAATCAAAAAGGGCGGGAAAAAGACGGGAAGTAAAGTGAGGACACATGACTACAAAATAAAACAGGAATTAACTAACAAAAGCCCCAAACCATGACAGGAAACATTGCTAACAAGCAAAGTGTGTGTGTTGATTCAGTCATGAACAGTGTGTGTGATCTGATTGTTGTTCTAGGAGCTTTTCTGGAGCCACAAACAAAATTTTGTTCAGGGCCACCAAAACCCTAGGACTGGCCCTGAAGACGTCTATGTAATATTGGACTTTGTGACACAGTAACAGGAAAAACAGAGTCGAGGAGTCTAATTGTTGTGAAAACCACCCCAGCGTAAGAAGATGTATGATCTATGATAGCAGACAACACATGACAGCAGGGGATTCAGGCCGAGCACACTTGACATGTACAACATGCTGGAAGCTACACCACTGAAGTGTTTGCTGACTCAATTTGATTTATTGGATGAGAACAGTGTCGCTTGACTTTACATGGCACTAAATCTCAAACGTCATCCTCCAGGTGATCTGCTGTGAGGTTCATTAAGAAGAAGGACATATTCAGGCCAACTAGAGCAAATGACCAAAAAAAAAAGACTCCTGGCAGCAGGGAAGCTGCATAATAATCAAATTGAGTTTTTTCTTCACACACACTTTGCCAAACTTTTAATTGTTAAATTTGTTTGGACTCCCTATTGCTAAAATCTCCTACTTTATAGATTACAAAAAAACAATTGCTGAAGCTATTTCTCGGTCCGTGCTTTTGTTAATGGTCTCCGGTTCTCTTGAACTGGGCAGCTGGAAACTAAACAAAGCAAACACAAAGCTGGAACAAAACAAACTTTACCAGTGTGGAAGCAGGATTGCACCCAGACAACGCAACACTTTTGGCACTGGTCCATGACTCTGAGCAGAGAGAAGTGATACTTTAAGAGCAAACTGGCTTATACTAAAATGTACTAAAACATATCCGCTCAAAATAGATTTAACGCTTTACACAATCGACTTTGCTCTGGTTGGGTTATGCCTGCTCAAGTCTTTCTGTCTGCTTGCAAGTTGCATTTTTGTTCCCGCAGCTGGAGTTCCTGCTGCGTTGTTGGAAACCCTGCATGCGATCAAGCTTTGGCTTGTGAGCTCAGCAGCCCTCTGCCTCTCAGAACATTCGTCTCTGAAATGCAAAATAGCCTTTGTGGTATTTTGGAGAAGTTTGTAGTGCACTTTGAATTACCTTTTTTTGGGATGTTTGTCAAGTCTTCTTGGTATTTTTTTGTGATACTTTGAATACACTTTGGACTACTTTGGGTTGCTGGAAATGCTGGAGCATAGTGTTAGTTAGACAGAACACTGAAGTCGGGCTTGCAGTAGCTGAATGGCATCAGCTGCTCATTCACCAGCTCTTTGATTACTGTGTGATTCATCCAATCATATTCATACAGGGGTATAACCTGACACTTCTCATTATTGCTCTGCTCATGCCAAAGCTGTTTGCTACTGCAGATGCCATCACTACCCCAACCTTCTCCTTACTCGAAAGATTTTCTGTTCATTTAGTACTTTATAATTATCTTTAATAATTTGTGGGGAATTCTCCTCAAATTAGATTTAATACAAGAAGTATGTTCCCCCTATGTGACACAGCAAAGGTTAGGATGATGAGGTCACTGTGGATGAATATGTAATTTGACAAATGAGACCATTTTGTGTCCGATGCCAGGTCAACAATTCACAATGTTTGAAGAAGAAGGCATACTTTATTAATCCCTTAGGGGAAATTACATTTTTCTTTTTTTTACACATACATATGTAAGCACACATGCACACCCTCGCTAGTTGGCACCAGAAATTCTAGCTGGTGAAACTATTTATCAATATTTTATTCATGAACAATGCCAGTTTACTTTTGCCTCTAAGGTGTTATACAGCCGCCCGCCACTAGTTGGGGCTGTGGCCCCATCAGACGGCAGCCCCATCTCGTTGTGGCCCAGGCAACCCAGGATGTGTTTATCAGCAAAGTCGGACAGATGATAGCTCATACAACAAGCGGAGTTTGGCAGTGTTTTAATCTAGAAAATGGAAATAACGCTGAAAGTAGACTGACAGAATAAACTGTTATATAAACACTCAAGAAGAGCAATGTGACAACATTCAACACAGACATGGACGTTAACCTGCAAGCAGAGCAGCTACTAATGTTAGCCACACTGTGTAGCAGGCTGGCAGCTAACGTCAGGTCGGAGTGGTTTACCCACTGACACTGCGATCTGCTGTGGTCTGAGAAGGTGAAGCATTTAATGAGTTGTCATGTCTTGTAGGTTAATGTGTAATGTTTGCATTGCACAGTGGTACACATTTCAGCAGCATTTTAAATGCAATTTAGTGATTGCAGACTGTGATAAACGGCTTCAGATGGCTCTTACTACACACAGTATTTCTTTGGACAGTGTTTAACACAATCAATTAATAAGTTGTGCTCGATTTTAGCTGCTTTCTGAGTGTTTTCTTACTGTTAAATTAAATTTTGCATTTAATTGGCAGGGAAATTAGTTGCCAAGAAGATCCCTGAGCGGTTAGGGATTTGGTGCTGTTGTGCCGTACAAGGATTTCCAACAAAGGCCTACACTTTCTTTGTTAACTTTTGGGCCTACATGTAACAACCAAAGCCTGAGACCACATGTTGGTGCACAGAAGAACAAAGAAATCCGTCAACCCCCTCTCTCTGTGTGACTCAGCATCTTCAACCCCCAACACAGGGCCCCAGCTGACCAGCAGGGGTCCTGTGAAATCCGCAGCTCCCATTGGGTGAGATCCGCCATGGCCAATGACATCACGCAGCCTATATAATCACGAAGCATACCCGAAAGAAACGCTTCCGACTGTGACTCCCATAGTCAATGGAAGTAACCAGTAACTGTTCCTAAAGTTTAGCAACTCGTCCCATGTGGCGACGCTTTAGAAAGAGTTACTACAGTGCACCATTAGACGCAATTTTAGGCCTACGGATTTCCCTCGCTGGTCGAGCTGATCTCCTCTCCTCTCCCTCACTCTGTGCGCTGAGGAACACAGAGCAGCCCGGTACGAGACCACGGATTGACCCTCTCGCCCGGATGCCCGCGGATGCGAAGCCTGGCAGATAACAAGGACTGCCCGCTTCAAGAAGAAGGACAAGGACCCCTTCTTTCCCCAAGTAATTCCCTGCCACGAGCCGGAATTAACTCGCCTCGCCAGAGACTTGCCCCCTCGCCGAGGACCCGTTAGCCGCTGTGAGCCGCTAACCCCGTTACCTCTGCCACAACAAAGGACACTCTACTGCAAAGTAAGAGACTTTAGCTCTGGGCAGATACTAGCTAGTGTATGTTTTCTTTTTAAGTTTTGTAAAGGGCTTGTTGATACGGACCGCCGCGTCCGCTTTTGGCTGCATCAGTATTGTAAAATTATTGTCTGTGTTGCTGCTGCATATTGTCCTTCTGCTCGTTTGTGCCTGATTGTGTTACATAGTGATCCGACCTCATCGGACCGCTATTGTGTCGCCCCGCACGCAGATTGGTCAGTACTTCGATTGTGTTGGTTCAATGTCCAGATTCACGCCGCTCACCAGCTGAGCCGAGTGCGTCTCTGCGTAACACAGACGGGTTACTGCATCTCAATACCGCCTGCATGACCACACCTCTGAGTGCTTCACCTTCTATCTCTCTCTCACTACTAACCTACACTTGGAGCCGAGTAGCTTGAATTTCCCTCGCTCCCGACGCCCCTCCCTTGTTGTGAGTCACGTGCTTTCTTGGCGAGCCGCCATTACGTGACGTGGTCAGTGGCCCTCGCGTGACATAGCCTACAGCGTCACCGCCGCCATCTTGCCACGTCTTACCCCCCCACTCGGGCTCACACACCCCACTCACTCACACACACACACACACACACACACACACACACACACACTCGTTAAACTCCCCACTTTCTTCCACACCCTCTCACACACACACACACACACACACACACACACACACACACACACACACACACACACACACACACACCCTTCTTGATGCTTGTTGATTTTGTAATGTTTTATAGTTAATAGGGTTTATAGAACAATGTTGATGTTGGTTGTAAATTAATGTCCTCAGTGTGAATAAACCCTGTTATACTGCAAAGACAAGTTGTCCTGGTTTTTCGTTGTATATTGTGATAAAGCTGGTTGACAAAGTCAGTGCCTGAGCTCTTTGAGACTGAACTTACGCCTGATCATTGGTCTGGGTTTTCCCGGTGGTGCCCCGTTGTAAGTTGATTTGAATATTATGCTTATGTAATAATTAACTAATTATTAATTAATAAAATATTTTAATAATCCATAATTAATATGATTAATTATGAATTATCACCAATGATCATATGTAGCTCCTCCTCTTCCCAACAGTGCCTTGCTTGAGGGCACCTCGGCAGTACCCAAGAGGTGAACTGGCACCTCTCCAGCTGCCAGTCCAAACACATACTTTGGTCCATGCGGGACTTGAATTGGCCAAATTTTATATGTTTAAAATTCTATGAAATATGTATGTATGCACCAAAAATTAAAACTTTATTGTTGGCATTTTGTCATCACCAATTTGAACTTGAATGATTTTTTCTAAACTGATTTACAAAGTAGAAAATAATAATAAAATGTTATATGTTTTTTGTACTGGACTTTTAAGAAAAATTTAACCATGGCCACGATCTTTCTTTCAACTTAAATAGTTGAACCTGCTCAGCTAAAACCACCATCTGTCTTGAATCAGTGTTGTGAGGCAATAAAACATGGAAAATAGTACAGTATAGGACTTTAAAGAAGCTATGTAAGCACTGTTCACTTGCCGAATTCATACACCAAACAAAGTGGGTGCAGCATATTTCCAGACAGCTGAAGTGTCCACCCATATCATAAAAAACTTCAATTGCATAGGACAGCTGAAGATATGACAGAAAGTAGGAAAGAGAGTATGGGACCAGGCTACCAACAATACAAGTTACTAACTGTTTTTTTCTCATTTGTTTTGGCTCAGTTCTCGGAAGAAAATTAACAAAAAGTTCAAATCTCTGAACAATTAGTTTCTTGTTCACAACAGATTGGAATTTCTCATTCATTCATGTTAATTGCAGGTGTTTTGGCAGACGTGTGCAAAACATTAAGAGCAGTTGTCTACAATTAGCACAATAACCACTTGCACATGGTACCTGATCAAACTGATGAGCTGATTCTCAGCGTCAAACTCTTGACAACTTCTAAATATTCTTTCATTGTTTTAGCCCACAGCTACACAAAAAATGTACTGTATACATACAAATGTCCATATGCTTTTTCTGTGCACTACAGTGTTGTACAGTGTTGACTTTTCCAAGTACTGTAAACTTTTACCTGCTTTTGAAATCTGAATCTGAATATAAATCTTTGTCTCTGGCAGAGATTTGTAGAGAAACATTCACAGAGTTGACTGTCATGGTGAAATAAAAACATCTAAACATTTTGATCCGTACGGTTCACATGATGAGAAAACAACTTTTCATTTTGGTGGCATTGGCTCATATACTGACACAACAACTAGGTTTTGAAGGATGAGTGAAATGTTTTGGGTGAGTTCTGACCTTTTGAAGACGTGCAATGGATTTCTGATGTTCCATGAAACAGTTGTGACAACTGCACTCACAGTTTAGAGACTGTTTTGAAAAAACTGTAATAGCAATTGTTAATACTGTCAAAAACATTATGCAATTAGCTACCTTTATTAGCTATCACTAAATAGGCAACGTTAGCATTAACAGCTGGTTACTTACCAATCCAGGCAAAACGTTGCAAGTTCAGCATCAAAGTTCATCCCTGTACTCTGCAAGAGCTGCCTCCAGTGGTGTTACCATTGTAAACTATTGTTTTGCTTCTATTTTTGTCACACCAAATAGGGCTGCACGATATGTTTAGGGAAAAAAAAGCTGTTTGACTGAAATTGCAAGTATGATACAATTAGTGGAAATGATGATTTTGCCTCACAATTTTCATTTTCACTGAAAAGAATTTTTGGAATTGTGATGGTGCAACTTTTAAAAACATGTTTTCTTACATCTGGAGAACAACACCTTTAGGCCAGGACATCTCTACAGCATTACAGTACTTCATTACTATGATGTTTTGTCACACATTTTTTCTGTATTGAAAAACTGCACATGCAATTTCTGTTTTTTTTTTTTGTTTTTTTGTTTTGGGGGGGGGGGGTCTTGTACTTGGCCATATTGCGATATGGATGACTTTGCAGTTAATTGTGCAGCCTTACCATCAAGCATTTTGAGACAGGATGGACTGGAGCGAGTTTGTTGGCATTCTTACTAATGTAGATATCTCAACAACACAATACATACAGAGACATTTTTGACAGAGCACAAAAATAGTTATTTCTTCACATTCTGTTGATAATATTAGCTAAATTCTGAATGTTTTGAAATTAAATTTGCACATATATCTCTTTTAAAATTCTCTGGAGCACTTAGACAATACTAAATAAGATACATCAATGAGGATCCATGCTGGAGTTTATTTAACTGTGAAATGATAGCTATTCAGTTATGCATTACAAGTGCTCAACAAGAAAAGAATCAGAAATCCTGATTGCACATGATTGTCACTGTAGAACTAATGAGTGTTTCAACACACAATACAGATGCAGTTCTGCAAATGGATCCAGTGCATCTATTATCCCAAATGAAAACATGCATCAAGTTGGATCAGCCACACTTTATGTATCAGAATATAGGATCAACACTCTTGTTGCCATAGCAATGTGAAACTGAACTTAATATTTCATCCAAATGAGAAAAACTGAATGGGTGTCCTTGCTTCCACTTAGTCTTTACTCTGTCACAGAGAGAGCCTTGGCCTGCTGATGTGCAGCTGGCTCATTCACTGCTGCTTTGAAGCCTCTTGATGCCTTGGAAAGACATAAGGCCTGTGTGACCTGACATCACCCCGCGTGTCTACCTGGCTGTAAAAGCTGACAACAGCGCTGAAGTCCTGGAACTAACGTGTCTTTCTGTGTCTGCCAAAAGAGTCTGAACTACCACCACCCTCCCCACCCAGCCGTTTAGCTTGAGTCCAAATCTGCTCCCTGTCTGTCAGGACTGTGGAGCGAAGGAGAAGCTCGAAAAAAGTGAAATGGCACATGTGTATTTAACCGTAACAGAAGAGGAACCAGGCATAGTTTACTTGAAATGTGTTCACATTTTATCCTTGCTAACAGCTCTATGGATGGGAAAGTTGGTCCTTCGGATGAATCCTAAAGACTCTGATTATCCTCTGACCTTTTGTCCAGCACCGTGTACAGGTGTTTTTCTATTTTTCCTGTGAAATATCCCAACGTCTTCTGAATAGACTGGGACATCATTTGGTAAAGACATCCATGGTTCCCACACAATGCAACCTAAAGAATTTGGTGACCCCCTGACCTTTCCTCTATTGTCCCCATAAGGGTGGTTTTGAGTGAGTTTCAAAAACTGGGTGGACGCTATTATGTCTCTCTCAGGCTGATTGTAATAACATCAGTGATCCTGGGTTTTTCATCTAGCACCAGTGGCGGATCCAGACTGCCTGAGGGCCAGGGGTGAAAAAACATAAAAAGGCCACCAGCTGTAATGCAGCCCATATGGCACTTTTTCACATTTTCTGGAAGGGCGTCTGAAGGTGAACTAAATCATGTTTTGTCAACTTCAAGGGCATCCCAGATGACATTTTATCATGTTTAATCCACTGGAAGGGCACCTTAGAGGGCAGTTTACCATATTTTGTCTTCTTGAACAGCACCCTACAGGGAATTCTGTCCTGTTTTGTCCTCTGGAAAGGCACTTTAGAGGGGACCTTACCACATTTTGTTCACTAGAAGGGCACCCTACAGGGCATTCTGCAATGTTTCGTCCACTGGAAGGGCACTTCAGAGGGCACTTTTCCACATTTTGTCTGCTAGAACATCACCCTAGATTGCACTGTATCATGTTTTATCTATAGGGACTCCCAAGAGGATACTTTTGCATTGTTTTTCACTCTCATCATTTGTGCCAAGTAGCAAACATTGGCATGTTTCCAAGCTAAACTTAAGAGATAAACATTAAACATTAAGTCTGCTTAACATCAGCATGTTAGTTAATAATAGTGACATGGCAAGTAAGGGGTTCAAATCAAGTCAAGTCTATTTTATCTATATTGTCTCAAATCATGTAGTCTTTATTGTATTTACAGAGACCCAACAATTCACACCATGAGCAAGCACTAAAACTCTCATTTTAAAGGGTGAAACCTTGAAACCGACCAAATTCAGGTTGGGCAGCCAGCTGTTTGGCTGAGAGAGACATAGAAAGGGGAGAGAGGGGGGTAACCATAGAGCAGTTGCCATCCTGGGAAAAATGTGAAAACAATCTTTTGAAAACTGCCATCTAGCTATTATCACTGTTATTGAGCATATTGGGATTAATTGTTGGCCTTGGGGACATTCATACATGTGTTGAAGATTAAAATTTCCTCTAAAATCACGTCATTGAGGTCCTGTGCTGTACTTGAGCCAAGCGATGACACCTGAGCAAGGTCCATTCACTGAAGAACACTGTGGGATACAGTTCTGTTTAAAATTGCCACCACTTACCAAAGTTCTTAGTGAAAGGAATATAAATACTCAGATAAGGCTGCACTCAATGTCATCTTTTAAATTTAAGTTTTTTTCTTATTATTTTTGAAGTGCTTGCACACTTCATCGGAGACCTGATCTGACAAATTAAATAAGCAGCTTATTATTATAAAAACGATGCTAATATGTTGTGTCTTTTCTTCCCCTCCTGCTCCTTTTTATTGTGATTATTTGTATAGTCACTGTTATTTTTGCACCATTACATTAACTGATACCACAATTAATGACACATTTGGAGAAAATTCGGCATTCATTATCATTAATTAGGGTAAGAGGAAAGGCTCAGTGGATGATAAATGAGTTGAAACCTCTCAACACAGAGCCACCTGCAGTCAGAAGTGCTCTAAGTTGTTAATGATCACCGGTGGCAATTTTGCCATCAATTAAAGTGACAAGAGGATGTTAAAGGTGTCTCGGCAGGAAGTCTCTCTTCTTCTGTGTTAAAGCACCGACAGGGAAGTGAAAATGAGTCTTGCGGACTGCTGACTGCAGCGACACACAGTTCCCCTGTACGTGCCAGATAGTGCCACCGCAATTAAGAGCCGAGCTTGTCTAATGGAGCAGCAACATGAAGAATATGTGGAGGCCACCAGTGTGAAAGGCTCGACAGTCTGAGCCGCGAAGTCTCTGAGCTTCAAATAGACTTAGAGTAAAGCTTGTCTTAAATGATGGCTAGCAGATCAAAGTCACAGGACTTTAGCATGGATAAAGAGCCTGGGCATTCAGGGGAGTTCAGGGGAGTAATACTGGGCTTTCAGGGAATGTGGCTCTTAGACACAGAAACATCCATTTTCACACCGACTCGTAATCTCCGTACACAACAGCAGCAGAGGCCCAGGAGCTGCCTGCACCATTACTTAGCCATAGCCTCATGTATAATGGATGATGAAATGTGTTGCATGACTCCTGCGACCTTTGCTCTTATGATTACTGCATGAAAATCACAGTGTGTTACCCCGGCTGTGTGCTGTTGCGTTTGCAACAGAAAACGATTCCTCCTCTTTCAGCGTTTCTCCCATGTTTGAGTTATTTCTTGTTTTCTTAGAGAGCATGTGTAAGGTCAGGAACCACCGATGTCGAAGGTTTGTAATTCGCTTTGGGACATTGTGTGTGATATCAGCATAAATAAGCTTGACTTGGCTTGACTTCTCAGCGTTAAGAAATTGCATTTTGAGTGTCCCGGGCCAGCATCAGAAGGCACACAGAGATTTTTTGAGACATTATAAAGAATTACAGGTTAATGCCTGATATTTAGCCACACTGGCTGTGTGGCAATGTTGGCCTGTCAGTCGCTCAATGAATAGGTGGACCACTTTGGTCCAGGCGAAAAAATTTCAGCAACTGCTGGATGGATTACTGTTAAATTTTGTAGAGACATTCAGAGAACCAAGGGATGATGTCTACCAAATCCTCCAACATTTTCTCTAGCATCACCATGAGGTTTACATTTGTAATATTGAGTGAAATGTTACAACAACTACCGGATGGATTGCCATCAAGTTTGGTCAAAACTTTAACTAATTCAGTTTCTGACCAAATGCCAGCAAAACATTGACATCAGCCTTAGCCATACTTTGTGTTTAGAGCTTGTCAGAAATCGGTGGCTTTCTAAAATGTGAAACAACATTAGCATCTTTATTTTATTATTGTGAGTATGTTAGCATGCTACATTTCGTTTGCAGTACAGCGGCACAGAGTTAGCATGGCCATAGATGGCATTTAAAGTTAGCATAAAATAGAGTGATATGTGCTTGTTGCGTCCTGTTTCCTGTAAAAACAGGCAGCTATAGAGAAGGAATTTTTACGGACACTGATTGGCGGTAACAGTAGCCAATAGTGCTAACTGTGCGTAACTCGAACTGCTGTCCTCGTCCACCATGCATCAAGCCAAGCTGTCTTTCCATCAGATGACCCCGCAAACAGCTCTGGTACAGTCTTGCCTGTGGGTCAGTGTTCACTGGGAGGCTGTTGAACCCAGTTCTTTTGCTCAGTAATGGCAGCCAACAGTTAGGTTAGACACTTTAGTAACAAGTAAGCTACTAAAGCTAGCTGTCCATCAAGAAACTCTGGAATTTAATGACAGAAAGTTGAAGCTGACCAGCTGGAGGACAACAGAGACATAACGAGACAATATTTCATCTGTTAAAACTAAAAAATATATATATAATTGTGTTTTTGTACAGTGCACAAAATAAATCCAATGAATGGATACAGAAAGCGGCAAGAGAAAGGGTTTCATTATAAGCAGGAGTTTAAGCCCCCGAGTGCAGGATGAGTCATCAATAGTCTTTAATTGTTTTCTAGGAAAAAACAAACTGAAATACCCAGGAATATCTACAAAATGACTTTCTATTTTAATTGTTGAGCCACGTACTCACATATGTGATGTGTAACAGTAACAGTGAAACAGTAATGACAAAAAACAGCCTGACTCTGATCTGTCTGGCAATTTACATAACTTTAACTTTAACCTTTGTTAACTTTTTTTTATGGAATCACTGGAGGGGGGCAGTGGGGGGCCTCACTGTATTATTGTATTATTTACAATACTTATTTCTATTTTTTACTTTAGGTATTGTCCTTGTGTTGCACTTGATTTAAACAAAACAAAACCATTGATTTTCATTGGAGAGGGCACCAAAGCAACCTTAAGAGGAACTTTAAGCTGTTGACCCTAAGACTTGCCTCAGAGTTGCCCAATAAGAATGATTTTGTTGAATATTATTTAAGGCCCCTCTGGCTCCAGCACACACAGTACTGTGAGTGTTCACACACTAAACTGTGAGCTAATGCCATATTCCAGAGATACCAGAAATTTCTGCTCTTGAATAGACCAGAATGCTATTCAGAGTTTCTTAATGTTCAAGTATGATCATCACATCTTGGAATGTGATGCGCTAGCTAGAACTCACCTGCTGCATGTTGTTGATGTACTTTTAAGTGTAAATGAACGAAAAATAAAGTGCAATAAAAATGCACACTTTTAGGTCGACATGACAGTTTTGTGTTACTGTAGATTCATAACTCACGTTTTCAGCAATGGTTGGAATGTGCCGTTGGAGCTACAGCAATTTGTGTTGCCTAAATCCATCTTGTCATGTGCACCTCTCGAATGTGTGTCTTCATCTTAGCGTTATAAGACAGAGGTTTGATACATTCCTCACACAACCCTATTGTGCATTGCTGTGAAAAAAAGAAGTGTTTTGTTATGCAGCCGTAGCAGAGGCGGAATAAATGTTCTCTTATGCCTTTAAACTGCAACAAATAGTTTAAAATTACACAGGTTTTCTGGGAAATGGTTGTTTTCCTTTGAGAGAAATGTCTAGATGTTCCAAGTAGCTGCATAATTTTCATGAGACCTTTGTAAAATCCACTTTTACTATTGTCTTTGCTGCGCTGTTCACATTTTTAGTATTTTTTTGTGACACAATACTTGAACCTTCATACCCACAGCTTTACATACTGTGTGTCCCTGGTTTAAATGACAGGCAGTTAGCTTGTTAGTGTCTGACGATGGATCCAGGTGGCTCGCTAACCAAATATAGAGCAATCACCAAGAAGTGCAAGGACATGTTCATGCAACCTTCAGCACACCTCCATGCTCAGGGTGCACCTGTGCTAGAAAAAAAAAAAAAACACCATGCAGAAGTTTCCCTGACCTGTTTTCTTTTCTATCGCTGTGTTCACTAGCTCCAATTTTTCCAACAAATGTCACCGTACATCTTCAAATATGAACACATATGTCTGTATATACAGCTCTCATTCCAGATGTGGAGAATGGTGTCCTCACCCTCGTGTTGGAGCATTCCTTCCTCAGCCGTGTAGTCTAAATGGAGCTTGAGACCTGGCAGTAATGGGTGTCTTGTCTCCTGGGCTGATATTCTCAGGCTGAGACTCAGCGAGAGCCAAATTAATTGAAACCACTGAGGCTGTGGGAGGTGAGTTTGGGGTGCATGTGAGGGCAGGGGTAAAGGAGACTGTAGGGGATACTGCAGTTTGGACTAGTCATTTTAAGGTGGAACAGCCCAGCCATTGTTGAGACTTTTAAATTGCAGGCAAAAAGAGAGCATTTCAGTTTACTAAAACCTGGGTCTTATTGCTGTTTCTTTGGTTATCATCGGGGGTATAATGACATTCGAAAGGACATCACAATCACACAGTTTTGTACCAGAAGTGTGGTCTCACACATGACTTGGACTGGAGTCACTCACATAAAAAATGTAATGACTTTAGACTCGGAAAAATCAAAAAGCTGGACTTGCACTTTAACACCAATGACTTGTGATTTCAGTTGAATATGAGCCTCCTGACTTGAGAGTACTTGATAGCCTGCCCCGAGTCTGTTAAGTGAATCAGTTCATTTCCTAAATCAACTAACGTTGTCAGCATTCATACCCAGAAAGTCAACGCTTAATTTAATTCAAGTTGTAGGAGAAAACCACGCAGAACTTATTTTACATTGGTGAGCTCCACTTAGAAAAAATGATACCAAAGATAATTTTGTTCAGATACAACAACTACAAGGATTTCAATAAAGGGCATCCCATAAAAATTACTCCGCCCCAATCCCCTCAGTCCATAGTCCACACAGGGCATACACCAGAGCAGACAGAGCAGAAAAAAAATAAAATGGAGCAACAAGCATTATGTTTAAAATCTAAGCATTTATTCATATTAGAACTGCATATTTATATATTAAAACAAACTTAACCAGTTACCTTTTTTTCCCAGTCCCATAGTGAAATTGACTCCCATTCAATGGAAATCCCACAGGAATCCTGTGTTCCTTGGGATTCCCAAAATAACATCAGCCTCTAGAGGTTATCAGGAAACCACCTACAGTATGCAAAACCTATTACAGACAGAAACCCAACGACTTTCCCTGATATTTGAAGTTGCACAAAGAATGGCAAGCTGAGGCTAAAAACTAATAAACTAACTAAACTAATGCTAAGCTAACATTAGCTTCACACCTGAGTCTCTTTGTAAATCAATAGAGCTGGAAAACGGACTTCAAACTCAAAGTTTAGGACTTGGGACTTGCCTTATCTTCGAACTTAACCTGGGACTTAAGTGCAAAGACTTGAGACTTGCAAAACAACAACCTGGGCTCACCATCTGGTTAACACAAGCCAACAGCTTAGCCAATTATCTAAACCACATTATTTGGAGGTAAAATTAAAAGTGAGTGCACCCACAGTGTTAAAGCATGTTAAAGTATGTCAAAATAATGAGTTATTTAAAAAGAAATTTTTCATAATTTTAAGATACTAAGCCAATTTTCTGAGATAGTAACTCAAGATTTACAAACATTACATCGATATTTTAGCTACTAAGTCAGTTTCACGAAGTTTCTCATTATAATGACTTACGGGATTGTTTTTTTTTTTCATTGTATTTGAGGATACAGCAGTTTCATAAAGAACGAGCATCCAACTGAGATCAATCTGTCTGTTTTCTCACCAGAGACGTTAGTCTGCAGTGTATGTTCATACACTTCTCTGATAAACTGCAACAGTCTAGAGAAAACATCAGGCTTCTTGTCAAAGAAAGTGTTTATATCATGTTGACACTTCTGTCCATATTCATAGCACTTCTCTGTCACTCATCCTGAACTCTCTCTTTCTCTTATGTATGCTCTGCTGCGAGTTGATCAATTGAAGGTGTTTGTAATGCTTCCTGTTTCCTGGCTGTTTCAGCGCCCAAGGATCCTGTGCTACTTCTTTACGTCATTTGGTGCTGATGTGATGTGAGAGACAGCATTACACACTACACTGAAAGAACTTAACACTGAGAATCATTATTTAAAGAAACATCTCAAGTGAGATATTTAAATGATCCACCACCTCATACCTTTTCTTTCCTTAACAGTGACAACAAGTCAATACTTCTGTGAAGTTTTACATTTCTATTGCCTTGCTTTGAGTTAATGCTCAGCTTATATTATGATACAGAGGCTTTTAAATCCTCTGTGTTTGAAGCTGCATTGTGTGCAGGGATTGTTTTGCTCTCTAGGAGGAGGCAATTCTTGATTTTTGGCAGTGTATGACCCTGTTTGCTGTAAAAATCCCAAGCTATTTGCATTCTGAAATTGAAATGTCTCTGCTCTCAAAACAGGTGCAGTGGCGTCCTCTTTTGCTGTTTGTACACAGACCAGTGTTGTTAGATTTTCAATATATGTAGTCCTGTCAAACCCCCTTTTGGCCTGAGTGGCTGTCAGGTGAGATTTGACACTCAAAACCACCCCGTATCTCACTCATTCCATCTTGATGACTGTAGTCTGAACAGCCTCAGCCATCGAAACTTCTGATGAGCTTTGACAGCGAGCCTTCACCACACAAACAAGCCCTCCAGTACCAGAGGAGGGAAGTAACTAAAGACAAATACTTTTTTAACATACTTAAGTAGATTTTTCAGGTGTCTGTACTTAACTTCAGTATTTATTTTTCTGACATTTACTTCATAGATTTTAACATAAATAGCTGTACTTCTTACTCCTTACATTTTCAAAACCAGCTCCTTACCTCAGTTATAATGAATTTGAGGGAAACGGATTTCAGCCTATATTGATGGGACAATATCACACTGAAAAGACAATCCCTTGGTTTATCAATCACTACATATCACGAACGACGATTTACAAGACAAAAATGATATAGCGACCAAAGAAGACACAACAAAATGAAAAATTACGTAACAAGATAAGAAAGATGTAAGAAGATGAAAAAGACATACAGACAAAATACAATATAAGAAGACGAAAAATAACTTAAGAGATGTAACAAGATTAAAAGATGCACCGTGGTGAAAAATTATGTAACAAGAAAACAAAAATGATAAGATGTTACAAGGTGAAAAAGAGATGACAAGACATAACAAGACAAAAAGCAGTGTAACAAGACATAACAAGATGATGTAAGAGATGTGGCAAGATGAAAAATTACGTAAAAAGACGAAAAAGATAACAGGATGAAAAAATGTAAAAGATGAAAACAAGATATCAAGATATAACAAGATAAAAAAGATGGAACAAGACAATGAAGTAAAAAGACTAAAAGACAATAAGATAAAAAACAATACAAAAACTTAAGAGACGTAACCAGACAAAAAGACGTAACGAGATGAAAAATTACATAAAAAGATGAAAAAGACAACAAAAGGAAAAACAATGTAAAAGATGTAACAACACAAAAAACAACGAAAACGACATAATAAGAAATAAGACGACAACGGCGCAACAAGACGAAAACAACATAACAGATGTAACAACACAAAAAACGATATAACAAGACATAAGACAAAAAAGATGTAACATTATAAAAAAAAGTCATAAAAGGTGTAACAACACAAAAAATGACATGACAAGACATTGAACAAAAAAGACGCAATAAGATGAAAACAGCGTGAAAGAACTAAACAGACAGAGAGAGAGAGAGAGACTCGACTGCAGAGAAAAGTTGAGGCTCAGTTATCTTTGCACAGAAACAGCTGGTAGAAACGTCCTTCAGTGAGCTACTTTGTACATTTATACTATGAGTATACTTAAGTACAGAATGTGTGACTTTTGCCACCTCTGTCTGGTATAAACAGAAATGAATCTGCGGCCTCTGATGTTCTGGGAATGATGAAGAAGCAGCAGCAGAGACAATCGCTCCCCAGCATCCAGGAACAGAAGTGTGCTCCATGATTCAGCACCACAGTAATGAAAACAGAGAATAATGTACTCCATTACCTTATTTCATTACCTAATTTCCCACAGAGATCAATATCAGAGTTTGATCTAATCTATCTTAACTTCTCACCATGGATCTGTGGAGGAGAGTTAACGAAGCTTTTGGGGCCAATGTTAAATACATTTCAAGTAGATGGGATGTTTTTTTTTTAAAGGGCCACATCAAGTTGAGTTTACTTGTCACAAGGAGTGCTACTCAGCCCGTGAAAACACTTATAATGTCCTCTGTGGCTCTGGAGGAGCTTTTTAATGTAGAAGTAAATAACCTTGGTGATGTCATTAGGGTTATCTCAGCTTGTGCTGGGAGATTACAGAGCCTGCATTACAACTTGGCAGTGTGCAGTTTGAAAAACATAGCTCAGCAGTCAGGGAGGGAACAAAAGAAGTTATCCGTTCACACTGTGGGAAATGTAGGATTGAGTGGTTTGGGGTCACACCAGGGTCCACACAAGCCTGGATATATGGACTCCTGCTGCATTGATCTTAAACATTTTAAAATAATTTCCTCTGATGTTCCCTAACTTTATGCAGCTGTTATCAAAATCACTGGAATGAGGCTTCCTTCACAGTCATTTTTAATATAATGTCAAATGAATGCTTGAATGGATTACTGATCCGCTGCCCTGAGCTTCACCTGCAAGATGTTCAGCTCAACACGCACAAACTGACTGCAGAGAAACACAAAATGACCACAAGGACATGCAGAATGACAATGAGACAGAAGCTGAGTCCAACCACAAAAACATGAGTCATGAAAGACAAGACATGAAATAACTACAAGGAAATGTCTAGAGAGACACAATACAACCACAAAGAGACCAAAAAAAAACTACAAACTGTCATAATAATGATAATGAAGACACAAAAGAGACCACAAAAGACACAAAACAAGCACAAAGAGACAAACATTAACTACAGGGAGATAACATGACTACAAAGAGACACAAAGCAACCACAAAGAGGTGCAAAATAATTAGGGATATGCAATACAACTACAAAGAGACCGAAACTCATAGAAGGAGAAACAAAACAACCACAAAGAGAAACAATCAACCAATATACAAAATGACCACAAAGAGACACAGAACAATGACACAAAACACAAAGGAAAGACACAAAATACCACAAAATCACCACAGAAAGATACAAAAGACCACAACGATGAGCAAAACTGAAGCAATCTTAAAGCCGATGAGAGCACAAAACTACAGGTAAACTTATAACAATAACAAAAAAGTGCACAACAACCACAAAGAGACAAAAAATGACTACAAAGTGACACAGAACAACCACAAAGAGATGCAACAATGGCTACAGACGGCTGCAATTTGAACACAAGGAGACGAAAACAACTACAAAGAGACACAGAGCAACTGCAGAGAGACACAAAATGTCAGAAAAAAATACTAAATACCACAAAGTGACCACTAAGAGACACAAAACAACGTCAAAGAGACGCAAGATATCTACAAACTACATAATATGTATAAAGATGTATAACAACTACAAAGTGACAACAAAAATGGTAAATCAACCACAAGGGGCAAAACATTATTGCAGAGAGAGACAAAGTGACTACAAGGAGGCACAGATCAACTACAGAGGGAGACAAAATGAGGACAAAAGGATAAACTGACCACCAAGAGACACAAATCACAGAAAGATGTCTAAAAACTGCAAAGTGACAACAAAAAAAAAAGGCAAAACATCCACAAAGTGTGTGTGTCTTGCTCTGATGTAGGCGAGACGATGCCACCTTTTACACGTCTGTGCCCGGGGGCCTATTACATCGTCTCATAATCCGTCCATGAATGAATGATACTCTGTTGCTGATTGCTCACTTTGGCCACGGTGTAATTCACCACATTCATCATTTGTTTTATTTTTCCTACAGAAAAACAAAGCAAACAGCAGCTCATCAAGTAAAACCAACTCATTTTATAAGAAATTCTTTAATTCATCTGTACTATTATTCATTTTAAGACGTCTTCATAATGTTTTTTAGCCTGTCTCCTCAATCACCAGATAAGGCTAACGTCCTCACACTGTGGTGGTGAGAGTGTGTGGGTGGAGAGGAGGGGTTGAGCGGGACTGCCATCAATTGATGCTGACTGTCTCTGAGACCCCCAAATCCATTGGCCTTTGTCGTGTTAAGAGGCTTTGAAGGCCACTTCATCCTTACAAATTAAATTTAGACTTGAGCTTCTTTTTGCGCAGGTTGCAGGGTTGTGATCTCTCCTTTTGACAATCCCTCTCCCTCTCCCTCAACAAGTTAATAGACGTCTGGCCATTTGATCCACGCGCCGCCGCAAAAACACGAACTGCACATGAAAGGAGGCGTTGTTAAAGACTCCACAACATCAGACGTAAATATAATCTATACGGGTAGCCGGTGTCCGCCCCACAGGCTCCCACTCTGAGACTGACATTTCAAATCTCCCGAGAGCTGAGAGCAGACTCCTCTCTTCATCAGCCTTCTTCCAAGGAGCCGCCACCGGAACCTCTGAAGAGATTCAAGCGTGGAAGCAACAAAATGGCATGAATTTTTTATGTAGTAGCTGCATTGTGGGGCTTCTTCTTATGTTCTGCCACATTTCCTATTGAAGTCTCTCGCTGTGAGCCTCCCAGCCCGAGCAAACTCCTCGTAGGCTCACTTTCAGGGGTGTCAGGGGGGATAATCAGGCTGCCGCGAACCTGATTTTGTCTCCTGGCGCCGCTCAGTCAAAGCCTTGTCAGAAAGAGCAGTCACTGTTTATACCCCACCTTTGCTAAAATTAGTCATTTGCTGTGTGACCTACTGCAGGAAAGATGATAAAATCCCTCTCTCTTGTCTGAAATACCACCGCCGACTCCAACATTATTCAGGTGACTGACAGCTACAATTGCCCAGCCAGCGAGACGGCCGGGCAGCGTCGACAGAAGCCTGAGTAGCTGTGATGATACTCTGTATGGTGTGATGAAGCGGGTGTTACAGCATCAGCAATTTATGATTGAGACTTTTTTTCCTTCAGCAAAATTTGTTTTGGTGCTGTTTTTTTTTTTTTCTATGTCACACACAGAGCTGTCATTGCATCGTGCTGAAAACTGTAATTCTGAGTGGACCGTTTTTCTTCCCTCAGCTTTTTTTTTTTTTTTTTTTTTTATAGATATAATATGCCCAGGCGCTCACCAAAACACTCTTTTCATTTTCAATTTGAGTGTGCTCAACTGAGGAAACAAAGATGGGTTGATTGGTTTTGGTGACATTGTTATTCCATTTTCTTTCTTTGATTGCTTGACTTTTAAAGCAGTGAAAGTGCTGTAATTCAGCCTCGCAAAGTAGTCCTCAAAAGTAATAGGAATATTTACCCAGACGTCCTTGGATTTATCATTTCCACAGCAGTCAGTCAGAGATTCAGAGTTGGATTGTTGTCAACAGCAGTGTGATTATAATACCTGACCGATACTGGATTTTGGGGATGGATGATGATACAGATACTACGGACTAAAAATATCCAATATCCAACAGAATATAATAGACACATATATACATAAGCACATATTCTTTGCAATAATCCTTAAATGTGCTTATCAAACATTTATTACAAAGAAAGATATGTAATGGATGCAGGATAATTTGCATTTAACTATAAACTTTATTGTCAATTGTCAATATTGGGTCAATGATATTGCCAGGCTCTAATTGTCATAGCTGTCATGAGGGCAGTTTACATCATGATAATTCCTTCCTGGGTTGTGTTGTGTCAGCCCGTTCTCATTCCCAGCGTTTTGTCACTGCCCCTCAGCGACTACAGGCACGCACAGCGCAGGCTGATATTTTTCTGGGACTCCCGCGGGACAAAGCATACCTGTGGGATTCTTGCTTAATGGGAGTCAATTTGACAATTCTTCAGGGGGCTGGGATGGGACGTGAAAAAACAACAGAAGTGTGCGGGAGCGGGAACATAATAACAATAGATCCGTTTTTTTTTATAAATATATAAAAATGTATGGATTGGCGGGAGCACGACGGGATGGAATTCATCTTTCTGTGATATTTTTGTTGGAGGGGGATGGGGCAGGAGTTAAAATCCTCTCCTGTCTCACCCTTTAGCTCATTGGCAGCTGTATGAGACACACCAGGGTTTTTAACGTTGTATTAAGAGGGAGAAAGTCGGCGTCTGGTTGAGGTGGGGTGGATGAATGGCTCAAACAAACACAGGACTTTACCCCAAGAGACTGGGATTTGTGTCCCATATGGAGACCAAAACTTTTAAGGTATATGACATCACGTGTGTCACATGATTTGCAAGTCGTTTCAGTGACGTCACGTGACGTACATCCTTGAAGGGTCATGGTGGGGCTGGAGCCTATCCAAGCTAATGGGGTACACACTGGACAAGTCGCCAGTTCATCTCAGTGCTGATACACACAGAGACAGACAACCACTCACACTCACATTCACACCTATGGGCAATTAAGAGTCACCAATGAACCTAATTAATGTCTTTGGAAGCTGGAGTACCCGGAGAGAAACCACAGAAAGGCCCTACCCCAGCCACAAACTCCCCGGCCCTCCAGCCGGGTGGGGGTTTCGAATGCAGGACCTTCTTGCTGTGAGGCAATAGAACTAACCACTGCACCACCGTGCTGCCATGTACGTAATGTTACATCCTTGCTGTAACCCCAAACATCGTCTCACCCTACACCCACCCAAGTAATTTTGTTGCTTGAACGTACCCCAAGTGTGAGCGTCTGACAGTGTTAACCATGTGTTAAAAAGCTTCTTGGCAGCACTTCATACAGGCGCACAGACAGACAAAACATCAGTGTGTGACGAGTTGGGATGAGACTGATCGGATATGCCCCAGATCCAAAGCAAGCCTATAAGGGATTATTTTAGTGTCTCTGTATTAAATACATCATGTTGACATCATATCTGAATGAACTTTTTAACTTTTGATATTGATCTTCAAAGGTTTTGCAACAGACTGAGTGAAGTACTGACTGAATCTCAGTATAACATGCTGTCATGGGAGGGTAAATAATTAGCACTTTTTAGGACATTTCTCGTGTCATTTGTACTGCACATATTTGGCTTTTTGTGTTTCAAAAAACAACACATTTAGTCTGGTGTATTTTATCAGTTTTGGACATGGTAGCAATTGTCAGGAGACTTTCTTCATCATGGTTAGACCTAGACAACAAAACTAGATAGGTTTAGGAAAAGATTGTCTTTTATTTGGTAAAATAAGTATGTTAAAATAAGTCAGTGTTGATTTTTTCCTTCACCTGATATTTTTTTCTCTGTGACATTTGTTCATAAAATTAAATGCCATTTGTGCATAAGTCGGTGCAGACTACATGGTGTGAAGTAACACATGAAAAGCAAAAAACGTTGATAATATCATGCAAAATGACTTAAGACGCGCCATTTGGTGAGAGCAGGCTGGCAGGACCCGTTCCAACAGCTGAAATTACTGCAGGATATAATTCTAAAATGAACAACAACAGCACTTCAAAGCCTCCATTTCCTCAAACGCATCAGACAAACATTTCCCAACTGTGAGACTGAACTATTTGGGAACATGAATGTGTCAGGACAAACTGTGTGGGCTGGCTTTTCTTTCCATTCAAAAGCATGTTCGCGTTTAGGATGAATTGCCCACATCAAACTGATGAATTTGCCGCCAAGAAAGCAAGAGACTGTATGTTATTTATGTCATTCATGTTCTGTCATGTACGGTGAGTCAACGTCATTTGTTTGTTTAAACATGACAGGATTTCTCAGTGCTGCTGTACTAAAATGTGTCAACACGTCTGTCAGGAAACTTTCTCAGAGTTGTTATTTTCCTTTTTTTAAGGTGAGCAAACTGCTGCTTTAGCTGGGTGTGATGCTGTTGTAGCACCCTACAGAGCACACTGTGTTGAAGAGAAAAAGCACACAGACACACAAACATATTTGTTCATATTTATTTTCCTCTTTTCCTATTTCCATTCAACACTACAATTGCCAGAAATCCATAACTACTAGTGATCATTGTGACCTTTGACCTTAAAACTGCATTGTATTGCAATGTATTCATTCTGTTAATCTTTTTTTTAAAAATGAAATAACACCAAAATGTAAATTTTGTAAAATGCATTTACATATTTATCGATATGCATTCAATCGTATGTAGTAAACCACAATGATTGCATATATTCACATCAGTATGTGTCCGTAGGATAATAACCATCAGTGATCTGATTCAAATTTTAGATTAATCTAGAATTTATAAAATTATAAACATGTTATTTTAATATTAATAATACAAAATTTTCACCTAGAACCATCACAAAAATAATAATAGCCTGTGGGAAAGGTTTGGAAACAAGTACAAAAATAAAAACAGAACAGAATAAAAGCAAAAATAAGTAAGTATACATTCACACAAAAATTCAGTGAGTTATAGGTGCTGAGACAAAGTGTTACAACCGTCCCTGGTCTCCCCTACTTTGTTTTTAATTAAGTCTAATTAAATAATTATTTGTATTTTAATGTCGGGAAACTGGCAAACAAGGCAACCTCAAGTTTTATTGACAGAGACAATGATAGTTGCTAAGCAACCAAGCTGCATCTCCAGCTGTACAAAAAGTAACAATAAACAGAGGCAGTTTCCGTGTGGTCAGTATGACCGCCTGTGGCTGGTACAGTTAAAAAAGGCACCAGCAGCAACAGTCAACAAACATGAAATTGTGCTGCAGTTTAACTTGATCTTGACTAAGTGTGTTATCCTGTGGTTTGTATGTATGCAGTGATAAGTGTCTCTTATGCCAAGTTTGCGCAGGGCATCACACTCCTCCTGAGACATATCTGAGCATGGAGTGTAGTGTGTCTACACAGGATGCATTTAGGCAAGGTACTGAGTGTAGGTCACCTGTGTTTTGACCGGCACTAGACAGAACAGACTTAAAGCATAAGAACTGACTGTCACTGTCACTGTTTTTTGCACCTATAGTTTGAGTGAAACATGAGCGACTGGTTAAAACACAAACGTGAAATGGATGATAAAAAAAAATGCATGTGAAAGGTTCAGTCATAAAAATGTGGAATCACAATTTAGTTGCTTTTTGTGAGCTGACATATATGTAAAGTAATGTGTCAGATGGACATACTGTCCGATATCGATCGCAGGCTTCTGAATTGAATCAAATCAAAACCACACACTCGCAAACTTTGTGATATCAGCAAATATCATATCGTTATCCAAATAATCACTATGATAAAATATGGTATAACAGAATTTTGTATGATAATCGTATCAGGATGAAACTCGTGATTGACACACTATTGAGTTAATAAGTGTTTTTGCCCACTTGGGTGCAGCAGAACCAGCTGAAATCTGCATGATACAGAGTCCCACTTTGAAAATATATAGTATAGGTAACTTGTTTTAATTTTATTCTTCAGAGCAACAGTGTTGACACTCTTTCATTTACTTTGTCTCGGGAGCAACAGTGAGTCCGTCTCACGTTGTATGGAACTGTCATACAGTCTGCATGTTTACATTGTTTCCTTCACTGTGATAAAGAGTGTGGGTCATGGTGAGCACAAGATTTGCAGTGGAAATGGCTTTCCTTGAAGTGTGTTGCTGAAAAGGGGAAGATAACGGAGCCTTTTTCCAGCTTGCTTCATATTGGCTTTACTATGTGATGGCCTCAGGGTTGGCCCTGAATTTGTTCTTCCTGTTTGGCCGTGCGTTTCCCTTTGTTCGGGGAGGTTGGTTGGAGAAGCTGAGACCTCATCTGAGATGCAGCACACCTGAGCGGGCTGGGCTCAGGAGGCTATAAAGTAGACCTGCAAGACCTTCTCATCCTCTTCCCCTGGCCGACCAATTGATAGTATCAGTTGTTTGTACTTTGCATTCTGCACTCACACATACACACCTCACCACTCACTCACATCACCTTTGCATGCACACTCTCTGTAGCCCTGCTTTGTAGTAACATTTCTGAGGTGGTGTGTCGGCCACAGTGTAGTTCACTGCATAGCTATGAGGGCTACACACTAGTGGTGCTCAGACTGCAGCTACAACCACAGACACTGTGGTGAATCATAAAATTGGGTGGCCAGGGTAAGAGGCACTGTGTGCGCATTTACGCATGAAACAGCAGTATAATTTTGTTGATCAATCAATTCTGGGTGTCATCTGCTGAGTTTCCTCTGTCGTGTCAAGTTTAAAACTACAGTTTTTAGTTTTGCCTCTTAATGTCCACATATTTATGTAACATTACTGCAGACATTAAAAACACAAAACTGAAAACAGCCTCTCTAATCATAAAAGTAAATTGTTAAAGAAAACACTCATACATCAATACAACATATGATAAAGAAATCAAGGAATCAACTGCAGCTTCAAGTCATGATTTTCTCTGATTTCTGATTATTAGTGGCTGGATCGTGGGTGGAAAAAAGGGTGTGTCTCCTCAGTGAAAGAAAGAAAGAAAGCGACAGAGAGAAAGATGCTTTGTGCACATTTACACACAAGACAACAAAACTTCACTGATTATTTATTTATTTTTCCACTGGAGAGTTTCCTCTGTCCTGTCAAGTTTATCACTACAGTTTTTAGTTTTTCTGCCACAATATTTGCTGTAGCGACATAATTGAGTGCAGAAAAAAATATGAAATTGAAAGTAGCTCCTCTAATCGTTAAAGTAAATTGTGAAAGAAAAGATGTATACATTAATTCAACATACAATAAAGAAATCACCTGGAAAGCGACATAATTTAAAACAGGTGTCTCCCTCAAATGCCTGGATGACTTAGCAAAGTGTGAAAAATTGCAGAACACTGACAATGAGAAGTTTCACTACAAAATAATCTGTATCAGATTTGTATTTTACAGTAAAAATGTGTGAAGCCTTGTTGCGAAGGCACTGCCAAATTTTAGATTTTGATTAGATGATTTGTATGTCAGGGAATAACTTTACCTTCTTACTAATTAGCTTCCATTTGGTTGGTGTTGTGTGGTGATGCTAGCGTGAGTGGAAATATATGGACAATTGAGAGAATTTCTACAGTAGATCTTGACAAGCTGTTTAAATCACAAAGAAGTAAAATACTATATTGTAGTTGTAGATTGTGATCTGAATTATACTGCACATATACTGACAGTAGACTGACTAAATGTGGAAAAAAATGAGACACTGTTGAAATTTTTCATAAGACATTTGTGTGTTCATCATCTTTTTTTTTTATGAATGGGTGTTTCATTAATTTTAACATTTTCAGAATGTATCTGTACTTCTTCTCACAATAAAGGGAAACTTTGAAAGCATTATTTATAGGTTATTATGCAGTGGTTTTGCTGCTATGTCCCACTTAAGATCAAATTTGGCTGTAGATGACCCATGGACTAAAATGTGTTTAACAACCCTAATTTAAAAGGATGAACTCAGAGCCCACCCCATCTCCTTTTAGCTCTGATTTGGTCTCTAATAGTTCCTCGGGGGAAAATCTGTCTTTTTAGATGCTAAACGTTCCACTATGTTCTCCAGCTAGCAGCTAACTTTGTCTAATGGCTGTTTGGTAAAAGATAAGACAGGAGGGTTGAGAATAAAACAAAGACTTTTTAAGTTGCAAGCCATAAAACCAAAACACTGCTATAAAATGCACTTCATAGAGCTTAGGGGAACTGCAGCTTCATTTTACAAAATCATTCGATACATTGTTAGTATAAAAATATTTATTAGTGCAACTTTAAATTTAATAACACTTTAATAACATGATAAGTCATAATTACTAATATTATTAAACTTTGCTTAGTATAACTGAAATTGCTGTAGTGATCTCTGGCTGGCTAAATGTGTTACCAATTAAGAAAAGCCACAATATTACCAATATAAAAATGAACCTGAACCTGAAAATGAAGGCAAGCTAATGCAAGAAGCTCACAAATCATGTCTGAGGTTATCAGAGGCTGCTCTGAAAAGCACAGGAAAACACTGCCCTAGATACACAACAGAAAATGTACTTGATATAGATTACACCTCACATAAGTGAGAACATTATAAGATAACACTTTAACCGCATTGCCACTCTAAACTGGTGTTTCATTTCTATAATACATAATAAAATCCAAATCTGAAAGCACAACCCCCTCTGGGAGGTGGGTGTTTATGCAGATTATGCAAGCAGGGTTCATATGTCACATATCTGCAGGCCAGAGGGCAAATTATGAGCACAGTAACAATGTTACTGTCTCTTACAAGCAGCTCCAGGTGGAAACTAAGAGACACGGCTTCTCGTGGGTGGTTTATCCCTTTAAGCATTCTTCACTTTGAGTAGAACATTTATATAAAAGATGTGCAACTGTAACAACATTTATGATTGACAACTCTGACATTACTGACACAAAACACATTGTTTCATTAAAACATGGCTTCAGCAAGTAGCAGCAACTACTTACTGCACTGCACTGCAATGGTTGTCACCATTATTAGATAGATATGGGTCCTTTCTTTCTATTGAATGGACTCCCTGACCAGCAAATACATCACTTGTACTGGAGGCAATCAACTGGAGAGGAAAAGGCCTCGTGCAACACAGTTGACTATTTGGAAGCCTGAAATTTGAAACCATGAATTATTCATTTGTGGCACTTTAATGAATGTGAAAAGGAGTTTGCCTATCATTCATAATCTGCACAGCTGCCGTAATGTGACTCTCTTGCTGTGGGCACTTAGTGGGGTTTCCATCAGGCCATGTGATACCTAAGCGTGCAGAGAATGGGGTTGAAATGAATGTTCCGTGCGTGCAGAGATGGAGGAAAAGCTGGGAATTTTGCAACATATCTGATACTATTTAAGGAACGTTTCCCAAAAATTTCACTGAGGGCAATAAAAAGCATCTAGTTATTGAGATTTTCATCTTCAAAATATGAGTAATATATCAGCAGCCCTTAGAGAAACAATATCCAGATTGTCTGGGAGCTCAGGAACAGGGAATCTTATATATATTATTGTTTGAAGGTAATGCAGATCTTCACATATAGTAATAATTACCTGCTGGACACAAGGAAGGACACAGATGAATGATGACAGAGTAATGCATCATGATTCATGTTCCAAATTTCTGCTTCATCACACTGATATTGCTTTAAAGGATGGTAATCCTCTTCTTCTAGACACAAAAACTAAAGTATTTCATACATTCTCCCTTGAGACATTGAAAGGGAAATGTGAATTGCCCTTGAGTTATCACTTTTTTTATTTATGTGTTTCATGTTCCGTGGGTTTGCCGTCAATAAAATCAGCATCCCTCTATTTTTCGTCCGGACAGCCATGGTGGCTTGTTGTACATGTTAACTACTCAGGTCTCCTACTTATTCAAAACAAAGCCCTGTTGTTGCTGCCAGAATCATAAAATGCATTACTTCCTCTGAGAGTCTATATTCCCTGCAGTCAGAACAGACACGCAGTGTTTACAACATTGAATGCAAAGTTTTTTTTTTTCTGACTTGACAATAGGTTGAATTTACATAATGTTGTGTTCAAGGACAGTGAGATGATTATTGTTTTTGTAGTTGTGATTGGTACGTTTCCTTGATTATTTAATTGCATTCTGACTTTCCATGAAAAACGTTTGATATGTAAAAGTGAATGTATGCAAAGTAAATGTATGCAGAATCACAACACTATGTTTCCCAAATCTAGGTCAAACCGAGACTCAGTTCTTGCAATATGCATAGTTAATGTTTTTAGTAGTGTTTCACTCAGGCATATGCCTGAACTTTAGTGAATTGTATTTTGTTGTAGGCTGCTAAGTGAATTAAGTGCTTTTTAAGTGCCAGGCTGAAGTTTTTGTTCTGTTGTGACAGAAACAACACATATTTAAGCCTAATTTTTTAAAGGATCAGTGTATAGGATTTTGTGGCATCTGGCGGTGAGCTTGCAGATTGCAAACCTGTCACCTCAATAGCCCCTTCCTAGCATGTAGGAGAAACTATGGCAACCGCAAAAGTTTGGGAAAAGCATGTTTGGTGGTATGTAGAGCCAGTGATTGGTTTATTTGTTCTAGGTTACTGTGGAAACATGAGAGAGGACCAGTACTCTCTGAGGATATAAACGTCTCATTCCAAGGTAACAAAAACAAATTCTTATTTAACAAAAATCTAATTATTCTGATTGTGGGTCAGGGTTAGGGAGGTTAGGTGGTTATTCACTAATGAAAACATGCTAATGAATATTGCATCCCATTTCTAGCATGTTCTGCCAGTAGAACCTGTATATTACTGTTCTTTTTAATTAAAACTAGTTCAAAAGTTTACTTTTACTGACCATCTTCATGGCATTGTTAATGTTCTAAGTTGGTTTATGCTACACTCACAAAAGAGAGCTTCCCGAAAAGCTGATGTTCTACTCAGAACCATTTTCTTCTGAAGAACTCTTTTTGGAAGAAAGGGTTCGTCAAGGGTTCTTTGTAAGACATCAAGAACCCTTTTCACCAAAAGCAGCCTTCTTTATAAACCCCCAGAAGGCAAGAGATTATAGGTGAAACCCTTACAAAATATATTTTATATTTTCCCTGTGGGTGGGTACTACATGAAATCTCTCTTGGGCAGTTTCTAGATTTTCTTTTTTCTAGGTTTTTGTTGAACCCCCTGGGTTGATTCTTGTAAGTGCTCTTAGAAGGTGGAATGGGTCTGGATAGATCCCCTGCAGAGGGTTCTGAGTGGAACCATTACACCATAGAAGGGTTCTCTTGTAGAACCTCACATAGGCTGTGTTCACCAACTGATTCCAGCTCCTGCTTATGATCCATTCAGAGCGTTTCTACCAAAAATAAATTGCTTCGGAACCCAAACAATTGGTTCCCAGCTAGAACCAAATAATAGCAGGTTTTCCTTGGGAACCAAAGCAGGCATGTTAAAATGTTTGGTTTAGTCTAGTTGAATGTGTTCATCTAATCTGACTGACCAGTTGATAATTTGTTTTTTTTCAAGTTTTTGCAACCATGGCTCTGAAATATCAGCAGCCTATCAGTAAATCCATGATGCTGCCCATGGTGCTGAAGTAACAGATGGATTTGTAAGTGTGCTTTATCTCCTGTTAGTCCCAGTCTTCTGTCAGTTTCATCTTGGATCTATAATAGTCCCTAAACTATATAACTACTGAGAAGAACCAAAAGAGTTGGTTCTCTGGTGTATGAACAAAACAAATTGGGTCACTTAAAAAGAACCAGTCTTCTCATTGCCGGGATGTTCCAATTGGGCCATCCCCCCTGTTAATAGTGAACAAACCTGCTGGTTTTTCGCTTTGTGGGAGAGAAACATCTACTTTATGTGTGTCTGAAATGATGAGTGTAAAAGAAGCGTAAGAAACCTGAATATTTTCAGGGTCAAGGGACTGAATAACCAGAGCACTTCATGCATGGAAATGTCAAATACGGTCAAAACCAGGATTCACAGAATACTAGTGTGTGTAAACTGTATACCAGCATTGCTTTTTTTTTCTTTTCACTTTGCCTGTTTTGTGGAGACATGAGGTTGAATCTGGCAGGAAACCTGGCAGGAAAGTTTGGAGTGACCCTATGAATGTAGGCCTAAGGCTGAACATTTGAAGGATGTTAGAGATAGCCACTGCTGACTCGCTTTTCAATGATTTTCACTCGGAGACGGGCAGAGAGGAGGAAAAGAAAATTGTAACTGCAAAGATGAAAAGTGATGAAAGGCGTGGGTTGGATATATTTTTTCCCCCTACATTGAAGCAACTACCCGGCTTCTCCTGCCTATCACAGAAATAAAGCAGCTGGCCTTAGGTGTCTCAGTTGGCCGAGTCGATATGAATGAGCTTCCCGAATTCATTAAAGACGTTGGAACTTCGTCACTGTTGGCCTTGTATCATTGTATTGGTACAGAATCTAAAGGTAATGTACCTCGTGAGATATCACCTTTTATGCACTTCTTGTTAGAAAAAAGTCATATTCAGGGACCTATTACTGACTTATCTAGATGAAGTGCAGCATGTGAAAAAGATGTTCTGATGTGCCATTTGCAGACAGGGTCGAAGTTGTCAGTTTCAGACAAACAATTTGGCCTTCAGAGTTGATTATAATCAACTTCATTTTAAACTAGTAGAGTGCACTCAGTAGAGTGCAGACCTCCCAGAGTACAAAGCAACGCCTGGCAACAGAGCCGCCACAGCTGCCAGATGCAACCAGCAGAGATTTGCACGGTTCCACCAGCATGAACATGACCCCCACATACATTGTCCCCAATATAAAGCAGTTGTTGATCACTTGTCAAGTTGTAGTTTTCCATGTCTGTCCAGATTAATATGGTGTATGTAGTGAAGACTCTGAGCAAATTTAATATGGAACTTACCACTATATTGATCTGTAACTTTGAAGGAATTTAATCACGTATAAGTCACGTATATGTTTAATGAGGTCACTGTGACTTTGACCTTTGATGACCAAAATCCAGTTCATCCTTGAGTCAAAGTGGAGGCTTGAACCAAGTTTGAAAAAATTCCAGACACAGTGACCTTGAAAAAAAACTGTTTTTTCAAGGTTTGTGAATCACAGAGGTCCTTCAGCATGCAGTCAGGGATGTGAACTAAAAAAATTGGGCTTATCGGTCCAGTAGTATTCAAGATAAGCTGCGGACAACCTGCAGGTCCAGCGATGACGCACAAAGCGATTACATGATTAAGCCAACATTCACTTACCAAAGATGTGGTGATGGAGTTTTTGTTTTATGTACTGACTGTTTGACATATCCACCTCTGAAACTCTGCCACCGCAGCTTAGAGGTGACTTGAATTTCATTAGTGTTCCGCACAGCGCTGAAAAATTACATTTGAAAACCCCTACAACAACACATCTTTCTCTGGGAAATCAGGCCTCCCTGCCAAGCCATTTGAAGTTTCAGTGAAAAATGCTCACAGAGAGAGAGAGAAACAGCCTTGTAAAGTTGTTTTGGCTAACATTTTAGCAGCAATTGCATTTGGTAGTCACAGAAGAACATCAGTGTCCATTTGGAGTTTTGTACCTGTCCACCTGACAAATGCCTCTCAAATACTGGCACTGCTTTTATCTCTTTTTTGTCATTTTCTATGGTCATTTTCTGTGGTGAGCAAGTAACCTGGCAACATGGTGCATGATGTGTGTATGTGGCACAGTGAGCTGATGGACCAGACAGGTGTTTTACTCACCCATTATCACTACACACTACCCTCAACTTGCATGTAAGTCACAAAACTCAGATCAGTCTGTCAAACTAGGCAGTGCTGATCAAATATAACTCAAGATTCTGTCACGCTTTGCCTGTTTCTCACTTCAAATGTTTTCAGAAACATATTTCGTTGTACATTTTGGCAGTAATAAGAAGAAGCTGAAAGGAGACAAATCAAAACTGAGCACCACCCAACACCGAACGTCACACGAACAGCCGGAGCTTTTAGTGTTCTGGTGTGTCTAGATGGATCCCCACCAGATTCTTTATCTCTGCATCTTAATGCATGGGTCTTTTTTGCTGAAAACTGCTGCCATCTTGGTCATTAAAGGGAGTGGTGCGACTGAAACATACTCTAAATTTATATTGATTACTTTTCATGGCCTCTCGCTGTGTAAAAAAATGTCACTATGGAAACATTTTGAAGGAGAAATTTGTAATTTACCAGAATGAAGCATAAACTGTTTTTGTATGCCTGTTACATGTTAACTGGACTTAAATTTGACGTCAAAGGTTTGCGAATGAGTAACTAACTGTTTACGAATTGTAAGAAATCCCTTATAATCTTATAGAAGCCGTCAATGTTTATAATGGTTAAAGTTCAGAGTGTGTATTTTCAGAGCAGTGGGCTTTTGTTTTCGGGATAATGGGCTAATTGGTAGACAACTGACAGTTATAAACAGCTGATCAACTTACAGTGTAGGACTCATCCTCACTTGTTATTATCAGTTTACCCATCCTGTCCTGTGCTCCTGCAGAGTCAGCCATACTTCAACCATAGGTCATATGTTAAACAGGATTTCAACCTATTTAATATACAATCTATGGCTCCAACTCTATATTTGGACCCTTTTTTGCTACACAATGTTCCATCTTTGAAGAACTAAAAAGTGCTGGCAACAATCAAATCAACGTCTCCACATATGGCAAACAGGGCCCTGGTTTGCTGGAAAAAAATTTAATTCAACAGTGCAAACTTCAACATTTTAAAATGTACTCTTGCAGAACATTTCAGAACATGGTCTGAACATTAGTCTTGAATTTCAATGCATTTCACTTCCTGAAAAGTTTCCACTCTCCCGAACAAATTCTCAAAGGAGGCTGTTTATAGCAAGGTTCTATCATGTTTTCTGCAAGCACACCTCTTGCATAATACCTAAGAGCTGCTACCTATTTTTTTCCCAAAAAAAAAAAAAAAAATACTCCTTGGTGTAAAAATGTTTGCCATTTCCTTTTCTCAGGGAAAAGACACCTTTTCCCTCTGATGTTTACAGTGCAATCGAGTGAATATAGAGTGTTTTTTATTATGGCCAGTGCAAGCAGGGCTCTATCCACCTGCAGAATCAATCAGTCTTTTTGTGATAGCTCTGCAGGAGTCTGTCTTGCTGGAAACCAAATTACACTGAGTAAATGGCCTCTATGGTGCCAGTGCAGACATTCAGGTCATTATGATTAGTTTTGGTGTCTGGAAGTATGTGTTTGTGATAACTGACTTTTTTCTCCTAATAAATGTAATCTCTTGTGGAAGTGTGCTTTCATATTCAGAAAAGTGGGACTTATGTTTGTTCCTGCAGTGCATGTCCTACATAATGTTAATCCTCTGTATGGGCTGCCTCATCTGGGGAGGAGGTGCAGCTGCTCAGCACCGTAGCCTTCAGTCATACCAAAGCTACACCTTTGTAGTCCTCCTTCTTCGAAAGAGGCAGCCGCTGAAATGGGTCACAGCTGCTGACACAATGAAGCTCAGTGAAAAGGTGTTAATGTGGAGCCAGAAACCATTATGAAGCTCTGCTTATTGAATCTAGCTGATTTTCAAAGTTTAAATTAGCAATACGAGCCTTTGACTTACTTGGCTGCTGAGTTTTCAGGATGAACGGAGTGAAAACAAAAGTTGTTGAGGATTACTGTTGCTGATTAGTTTGACTACATTTCCCAGTAGCATTTGAGTGGAGTATCTTTTATCTTTTAACTGTAAGTAGCAAGGAAGCACCATTGTTAACCTTTTCTGATTGTGTTGTGTCCCTAAAAAGCCTTAATCCCTCAGACTGGGGTACCCAGAATCTCGAGAACACCTTGATGGACTTTCTTCAAATTTGACACAAACATCCACTTGGACTCCAGAGTGAACTGATTAGATTTTGGTGCTCAAAGGTCAAAGTTCAAGCTCACTGTGACCTCACAAAAACACATTATGGGCCATAACTTCAAGAATTCATTCGCTAATTATGCCAAAATATCACACAGATAATGAGGAGATGACATTTTGTATTGAAAAGGTTAAGGTTAACGTTCAGCTCTCTCTCTCTGTGAGGACAGCACGTTCCATTTTATAACTTTTATTTTGCCAAAATACATCTAGTACCTTTTATTTAATTCCTACAAAACCTTATATATAAACTATGTTTAGACATGGATGTAAACTGCACCTTGACTGGTTGGTTTGTTTCTGTTTTAATTTATGCCAGCGCAGTCGAAGGCACCCACTTCCACCTATCCGGTTTTAATAGATGGAACTATTAGATGACATCACCATGGGACTTCATTGAAAATGTCACACACCATGGTAGGGGCGCTCTGTCAGTCATTAGCAAGGAGAAAGACACAGATGCAGCAGACACAGATTTACTCATCAAAATAATAATCTTGAAATGAATTAAATTAAAGTTGATATTTGGTTGTTTATTATAGTTGCTTATTCTTTGGGTCCCAAGGGACCCCAGTCATCAGTCTTTGCATGTGAAAACAAGTTGGTAGGATGAGGGTTAACCACTTTTCCTGGTAGCTTTCAGGTATCACAGCTGCTTTCTGAATCAAGTTGTATTTCCATTTGTGAGCTACTGTTGAGCTATTTTTTTGTGACTTGCTTTTGGCTGTCAAAATGTATAGTGTATCTGCGGCTTGTAGCTTCAATAGCCACAGTCTTAAATGGAATTGGGCTGTTAGATGATGGCTGACCGTCATCGACCACTGAGCCCTCTACCACTGTAACAACATGATTTAAAAATCTGTAATTGAGGTTGTGTGTCCCCTCAGAGTTGCCATAGAGTTCTGTTTTTGACATGTGGGAGACAAAATAAAAAGACGCTGTTGCTGTCTATTTTCTTATTAAACACAACTAAATTTCAGTTGTGAGGTGTCAAGAAAAAGACCCTTCAGCGACAAGATCATCATCCATCTCAGCGTTTCACTGGGGACGTCGTCATGTGCCAGATCAGTAAACATCTTTAAAGTAGCTTCCCCCTTCACTGCTGTTCACCAATAAAGTTGAAAAGTGATTTTGGTTTCACCTGTCTGTTACCACTGTCAAACTACTGTAGAATCCAAAGATGGGTTTCTGCAGTTTGACAGATTTAGCTCAGTAGTTACTAACAGATAAACTAAAGAGGTACAAGCTGCAAACTGTTATGTGTTTACCAATCATACACAACAGTATATGACACACATCATTGAACTAACCAGTACTGGCAGGGCAGCAACTAATGATTATTGTCATAGTCAATTATTCTGTCAATTATTTTCTAAATACTCATAGTTGTTTGTTTTTAAATGTCATAAAATTTAAACGTTTTATTGTGTGTTGTTGTGTTCCCCAATGCCCAAGATGAAATCCTCAAATGCCTTGTTTTACTCACAACCCAAAGATATGAAGTTTCCTATCAGAAAAAAGTACAGAAAGTAAAAAAAACAAACAAAAAAACACACATTTAAGAAGCTGAAATCAGAGAATTTTGATTTTGTTTCCAAAAAAAAAAATACTAAAACCGATTAATCAACTATCAAAATAGTTGGCAAGTAATTTAATATCAATGAATAATTGATTAAATGATTAATTATTGCAGCACTAAACCACAGTTTAACATAATTATATTTAAGTCACTGGGGTCAATATCTTGGAAAAAAAAAACAGCATTTCATAGTGACCATTCCTGCACCGTTGTTTTTTATTCTGCCCATCATATTTCTGAGTCACATATCTGTCCTTGGAACTAATGCATGAGTGACTAACAATTACAACTCTAAGACTATGTCCACTGAATATCGTAGTTATCAGCACATGCAGCATACATAAATTCCGCAGGATTACAGTCAAGGCGAAAAATTCACATCCGTCAGTGTACTGTAAATATGACATATTGGAAGTTTTCTGTCACAGCGGCGTGTTCAAACAGACACGATCTGAGTCTGTTTGATCTCCTAATGCTGATTGAGAGAGCCCATGTACAAATACTGCATATGCTTTAAGGATGAGTTGTTGGTTTAACAGCACTGTTTTCAGCAGTAAAATCATCATTTTAATGGAATATGATCATAAACCTGCCCTACACTAACCCTACACTACAGCCTTGTTTACCTTTAGATTATTTCTGCATATTTAAATATTTGCGACCAAACCTCAGTCTGCATTTTTATCAGAGCGGTGGGTGTCGATGTCCGTATTTCTTTGTGTCGAAGGAGCAGACTAAACCCTGGTGTGTCCTGTTGTGCCCTTCCTGCTAGACTAACCAAACTTGTTTCATGTCTTTAGATTATTATTATGGTTCCCAGTACTTTGTCTCTTTTCATCTCTCTCTGACTCTCTTTTTCTCTTGTCTCTTTCCCTCCTGTAGCTGGCCAAAGGGCTGATTGTGTCTCGGCTGTGGAGGAAAGAGCGAGCAGACTCTGCTTACCCTGTGAGTACTCAATCAGTGAAAAACATACTTGTCTGTTGGGCTTCGTGATTTATTACATGCTATAAATGACTGCGACCATAGCTGTTTTTCCAGGTAGAGGAGCTGCAGTAGCATACAGTAATTTCCTCTTCCCTGAAATGTGTGTGTGGGCAGATATATATATGTGTGTGTGTGTGTGTATGTGTGTATGTTCTGTTCTATTGATCCACAACTTATTGCTGGTTGTTGAGGTCAGTGATCGCATCCAGTGTGCTATGTTGAACTCATTATATGTGATGCATTTTGAATATTAGAGTTAAAGGTCCAGTGTGTGAGATTTACAGGGGTCTGTTGGCAGAATATGCCAGAAATTGAGTATAATATTCAGAAGTATGTTTTCATAAGAACTGTGTGTTTGTTACCATAAAAAAATAGGACGTGGGTCCTCTTCCATGGAGGCTGCCCTGTTGGACTGCCATGTTTCACCAAACACTGGCTCAAGATAGGGCCCTTTGCGTTTTTTTTCTCCGTAGGTTCTCCTCCACACTTGGAAGGGGAGGGTGAGGGAAAATATTTGCAATCTGCACTGGACCTTCAAGTTATTAATCTGAAATATGGCATCAGACAAATATTGTAAAGTAAACTCCATCAAAGCTACAAGCCTATGGAGCCGAACGTGTTCAATATTAAATGAAAAAGACATTATAAAAAGAATAATCATAAATTGTGTAAAATAATGTCTTTTCACTTTGGTGCTCAGTAATAAAGCAAGTTCACAGTCCCTAAGTAGTTAGCCTGCTGGGTAGGTGGAAAATGCAGCTAAGCTTAAAAAATATCAGATGTTATTTTCTCTGTCCATGTACTCCATGTAATGTGTTTATTGACAGCAGCGGCTCGCTAGTTGATTCAGAATTACTTACATTGTTGCTGTGGCTAACGGGAGCTAACAGGCAACATTTGGTAGCAGCTGACCTTGTTTGAAGAGGGGGATGTGATTGGCTGAAAGGTGACGCAGTGGTGACACCTCAGTCTGGACAATGTGAAGTCTGAAAAGGGGCATTTAGAATGAAAACTGCTATTATCAATTAAATTCAGAGTTCTAAATAGTAATAAGTAATGATAAAATAAGTGATAAACATTTAATGACAGTGAGTTAGAGTTTCAATGATTTCTTCAGGTGTTTCATTAATATGTTATACTGTTTATTGATGTGATTTATTTAATATTGTGGGCTTCATACAGGTCTGTAGTCAGCTCAATTAAAGAAATATGAAGACAGAAACATAAGTAGTCCGTCTATAAGAATGCAGTTCTAGTCCTTTACTGACACAGATACAAGTTACAGATAGATAGCTGTTAGTTGATAGTCATTAGAGAGATAATAGACCTTTGCACATCCCCGATTTAATCAGTGAAAATACTGAAAAATGAAAATAAAACAGAAAAGGTCTCATTAGTCTTCTTTTTAATGACAGTGAAAGAGAAAATGGTAAATATAAAAGCCAAGCTTGTCAAGACTGTCTCCACATTTAGATCACCTAATGTTGTTAATCTCTACACTGGTGCTGTCTAATGAAGGGTTAAAGTGCCTTCAAGCATAATTTTAAAAAATCCGATTCTAATATATTTGAAGTATATCACATATTTTTGATAATGGTCCCTTAAATGTAATTATGAAAGATGAATCTAAAACTACAATTACATATTTTTACTTAGTTAATAGTGACTTTATTAGGCTACACTGTCAATATCAATGTCAAAATTTGTTAATACTCTATGGTGTTTCTGTGTACACTGTAAACTCTCCCATTAACCCCGCCACACACCCCCACCTCCAGACATATGATACAGAAATTAACTGTTATCCATGTGGACAGTCTAGACCTTAAATTTGTCAAGAAATTGTAGTTTACTGTGTTGATCAGTGCCATGCATCTCGGGTAAATTTACACCTACAACTATTCTGTCATCCTCTGTCGCCTCTGCTGCATATCTTGAAGTTTCAGAATGTTGCCCTAAACGTAACCAGACTGCAACGTTACCTGAAATGTTGCTCACCAAGCTTTATTTTGAAGATATATCTGGATGCGGTATATTTATTATTCTCATGGAATGGGAACGTGTTGTTTTCACATAGGTGAGGCAATATGTAACACCGTTATGGTGGACCAGTGGGTCTTTATAACAGTTTGGTGCGACCAGTTACCAGCGACATGTCAAGTCAGTGCTCTCTGATGGACAAACTTTGTAATATCTCTTGTTTTGCTGATCTACTGTTTCCAGCAGACATTATGCAGTCCCAGCATTCTATTGGTTGGTTTCTAATGGATGAGGGCAGCAAGAAAAAGTTACCTACACTATGGAAGAAACTGTCCTGAAAAAAACAAAAACAAATGGACATTTATTTAGGGCCTCTAATAGTCAACTAAACCATCTTAGTCAACTTTGTTTTCATTCATTCATCAGAAAGAAAAACAATCAGACAACACTGTAGCACACTGTCGCTAACTGTGCTTAGTTAGTTAGCTCAGTTAGCAGTCATATTAGACTGGGATACAGCCTCTGAGACTTATGGAGGCCAGTTTGACTGCAGCTGAGGTGATTACATTACAGCGGCTCTGACCAGGATTCTGACTCCTGAGATGATGAAGACATGTCGGGTTTAGGTGAGTACAGGAGACATGAAACAGTTGCAGAACAAGTTTGTAAAGTTAGCAAGTTAATTTCTAAGTACGCATCATCCTTTAGTCTTGATATGTCTGCGAGTATTTGTTTTTGTGGCTTAAACGAACCACTACTAGTCGACCAGTAAAAGTTGGGTGCAGGCTTGTGGTTCACAGTTAAAGTATGGAAAGAAGACAATGCAGAAACTGGTCAAAAACTTGGCTACAGGCCAAACTCTCTTCCAATAAAAGCAAAAGACAGCCCAGGCTCTTTGAGCATACATAAGTATTCGTCTCACATCTGAGGTCCTCCCTGCACTTTCCACAACCCAAACTTCATGTACGGTTCTGTTTGCAGAGCCTGTATTGAATTGACAGGATGTTAGCTTTCAATATTCTCCTCCACCTCTTAGTCGATGTGTAATATGCACTCGCACAATGAGTGACAGTTTGCCACCTGAGCTGCAGCCCTGCTTGTGCTCCCTTGTGGCTGACTGGATTTAAGATGGACTGTAACCTGAGATCAGGAGGCTTTTCTGGATATTTACAGCCTGGCACCTTCTATGATGAAACAGAGCTGTATACCAAAGCCTATACGGATAAGGGATGTTGTGACAAAGCATGAGTTTATTGAGCAGTTTTAATATGAGTATTAGTTTATTAGTTTTAGTTTTATTTAACAGTTATTGAAATGAGCTAGATTATAGCAAGGCTGTGCCACACAATTAAAGGGAAGAACAGTCAATCCCCCATATGCTCTGAAAAACAATGTGTTTTTAAGTTTAGAAAGATTGCCTCCCCCTCTCATATGCCACACAGTGGTTTGGTCCGCTGCCTGACATCACTACATGCATTAGCCGTCTGTACGAGACACGTTTCTATGGAGCAAACTCTTGAAGTGTGCGGCAGCTGACCTCCAGTAAGTAGCAAAATTGCATTAACTTGGAAATGTGTCAGACGTTTTTTCTCTACTTCTACCACTAAATAGAAAAACACACATGAAACGCATTTGCAGACCGCATTTTGTTCGCTCTATTACCTTGTGGCTGAATCTTGTGCATCAGGCACTGCTTCTCAACCTTTTGTCACTTAAAGCAGACTTCTGATTTCTAAAACATTTCCAAGGACAACCTTCACAAATAAATAAGAAAAAAAAAAAAAAACATGACAAAAATGGGGGAGAAATAAACTGGGCTGTGACATTCAGCACATGGAACATGAATGTGAATTGTTACGCACAAAAATAAGTAGCTTTGAAAATTAACAAAAAGGAATAATCATTTTAATCTAATTTGCCCTTGTGTGCTAGTACGCCTTTGGATGCAGGAGGTCTAACCTTAATTAAATTCATTATAACTTGCTGAAAGTTTGAAGCTGTTTGCCTTGTTAAAAATGTTCTAGGTGTATTAATGATACAGCATACTTGGTTAAATCAGAAATGCTCATGTTCATACTAAAATACTTTGCTTTGTAGATGGTAACAGTAATATTTCTATAATGTAACATTTAAAATTAACTTACATGACATAATTAGGTTCTAAGTATATCCTTAGTTTTCTTACTGCATGTAAAATGGCTTTGCTGGTGTGATTTTGTTTATAGACTTAAATGAAGACTTAATTCAAAAAAATACAGAATTACAGCAAATTCTTTGTTAAAATATCACGGGTAGAATCATTAGGATTTGTCCAAACTGTTGGTAAATGCAATGGGGAGGTGCAAGGAAGCGAAATACCAGTTTTTGGATTGGTTCTGAGCATCCTGATCACAGCAAAATGAGAAAATAAGGAAACACAGGAACAAAGCAGGATCTCTGATGATACAGACACCACCACACACTTCTAATGGGTCATAAGAGTTGACTGAAATGGATTATATTTCTATGTTTTATTTTATTTATTTATTTATTCTTTAGAAAATCAGAATCAGAAATACTTTATTGATCCCCGGGTGGAAATTGTTAGCATAACAGTTGCACCCATTCAAGAATAGAATGGAATAGAAGTATATGTATCTATATAAGCATATAGAAATATAGAAATTATGATAGAAATCTCATGTAGAGATAAAATATGTCAAAATAAAACTATGTACATTACACATTAAACTACATACAACAATAGAAAAAATAGAAATAAGAGGTGTAAACATATGTAAACAACAACATGTACAACAATATATACAGCAGTGGTACACATAATATTATAAAACAGAAGCTGAAGATGGGGGACAAGTATGATAGTCAACCCATATTATAATAAGAGTAGAGGTTGATTTGAATGCTCAGTATAAATAAATAAATGTAGTGGTGATGCCAGTGTAGCCCGTGTGTTGCACTATTGAATTGTTATTATTGCACAGAGGGTTGAACAGTTGAAATTATTGCACATGTAACCATATTGTTAGGTCAGTATTGGACATATGAAGATAAATGAAATATAAATAATAATCTTATGATGCAGATTATGCCTTTTTTCTGGATTCTCGTCTTTCCTTTATATACATTAAAACAACAGTACTATGAGTGTCACTTTTTGTGTCCCCTTCAGGAATGACTCTTAATTTTTTTTTTTTTTTTTTGTTTATTGCCACCACACAGAACAGTGAAATATCTACCCTTGGTGCCACAATACTGTAGTGTCAGGTTGATGTCTTCATGTTGCGAGGCTGAATATATTCGCGGTGCCCCGTGCGCAGTTGAATATCGAGTTTAGCATAGTATACCCAAATAAAGGGGGGGTGAAAAAGTCTTAATTACCTCTCACAAGGCTGCAGAAGTTAATTTCTGCAGTCACGTGTTTAACCAATTACTCAGTGTGTAATGAAGTGGAACATGGCACACCAGAGTTCACAGGACACCCTCCATCTCCCCCTTTTTTTTTTTTTTTCAGCCCAGTTTGGCTATTCCAGAGTGGGGAGCTAATAATCACTAAACATTAAGGCAGGCAATACTTCACTTTGGATACGTACATTTATCCATGTCAATATCCATCCTTCGTTTAATCATTTCTCCACAGCTATCTCAATATCACGGGCTAGTGAGAGAGGCGGGGGAAAGCACATTATCTATGCTGGGGTGTTACAGTATTAGGGATTATCCCTGACAGATAGTTTCCCTTCCAGGCACCATTAGCTTGGCCTCATCCCATTTGGTATTTCCAACACCTGTGACCACCATCCGCCGGGCACAAGAATTATTACCATTGTATTTTTTCTAGGGTATATAAATTAATCATGGGGATCACAAGCAACTACTTTAAATTTCTGGACTGTGACCAAGAAACACATCCTCCCCAAGGATGCCAAGGACCTATGCATCATTAAAACTGAGCTGTGCTATCTGACAGAGGAACAGTGCCAGCTCCCTCACTTATATACCTAACGGGATTGTGGCCTCTGCATTTCCACACGATATGCATAATAGCTACTGTCTATGGCTAAATGCAATCGGGGTCCTTGAGTCTGACTTTGAATGCTAAATGAACAAGGGAGATGGAATAAAGTTGATCAGCTTGAAAGTGAAAGTGGACAGCTGACTACAGCGAACATAAATTAACATCGATCACCGGGCAGAGCACGTACGCTAATGACTCAAGGCTGCAGGGGCTTGTTAGACAACCTCTGCAATGGACTGTAATGGTTCCCATATCCTCACAATCCACTAAATACCAATGGCTGTAATTCTTCATTGAGCATCCTCGCATTGGCAAATGATTCGTCTTTGATTCAGATGCGTGAATGAATGATGTGGGCATTAATGTAGGTATTACCTGGAAGTTGTACGTCAAATTGTGCAATTAGATCCACCTCATGTTGTGGCGAGAAGCAAATGCTTCTCATTACAAGCTTCCAAATCATTTAAATTCAAATTTAGGCTCCAAATGACCGAGATATAATGATTAAATCAGTTTGATCAATATGAAGAGCCTCATATTTTTTAAATATTTATCAGACATACTCTTGGAAATAAACTGCTAACTAGAACTGTAACAGGTTCTTCGCCTTGGTCCAATAGAAGAACCCTTTTTTTATCCTATTAGAACCTTCCACTTGGAACCCTTTCAGTGTTCTTCCTAGAACCCAACATAAAAGGTTACATAGAACAATTTGTGAAAGGTTTCCCACAAAGCCCCCAGTAAGAAATTCTATCAAGAACATTTCCACCTTCGCATTGCTAGAAACAAGAGCCAGCCAGGGGGTTCTACTGAGAGCCTTTTTATATTCCAAAGGTTTTATCTAAAACCCACCCAGGGGGCTCTCCCAAGAACCCTTTTATAAAATGATACAAAGGACCCATGACAATTTTAAAGGGTTTCAACAATCCTTAAAAACTCTTTCTTTCAAAAAAAGAAAAGAGTTCTCAATAGATCTTTCAGTCTCACACAGAACCCTTGACAAACCCTTGCTTCAACAAAAGGGTTTTCAGAAGCAAATGGTTCTGGGTAGAACTTCAGCCTGGCAGGAAGAACCTTTTCTAAACCAATTTCTACAATAAACCATTTTATAGTTTAAAGGTTTTCTCAAGAACCCACCCAGAGTGTTCTACCAAGGATCATTGTATATTATGGTACAAAGAACCCATAACAAATCCTTGGCAAAAAAAAAAAAAAAAAAAAAAAAAAAGTTCTCTAGGGATTTCAACAATCCCTAAAGAACTCTTTTCTCAATAAAGGTTGTTTGGTTGGAAAATTTTCAATGGAACCTACAATGAAATCCTGACGAACCCTCTTTTCAACAAAAGGCTTGATTCTGGGTAGAACCGCCGTCCCTCAGGAAGAACCCTTTTGGAACGCTTATTTCTAAGAGCATAGAAACCACCTGGGCAGTTCTGCAGAGAATCCATTTATTTTCCAAGGGAAAACCCTCGATAACCCAACATGAAGGGCTGAGAACATTTGTGAAAAGGTTTCCCACAAAACCTCCTGACTGCTAACAAGAAACCACCCAGTGGGTTCTTCTGAGAAGCCTTTTATATTATGTTAAAAAGAACCCATGAGGAACCCCAATGAGTTTGCCAAAGATTTCAACCATCCTTAAAGAACAATTTTTTTGAAAAACCGTTGTTTGGATGCAAAGGGTTCTTCAAGGAACCCTTCATCTTACAAACAATCCTTGATGAACCTTTTCTTCAAAAGTATTCTTCAGAACCAAATGGTTCTGGCTGGAACCACATCTCTTCAGGAAGAACCCCTTTTGGAACCCGCATTTCTCAGAGTGTAGCTAGTCCTAACTGTCAGTCAAAATCATGAGACCACTTTGAAGATGCTGGTTTTCTAGTATTTTCATCTGAGTCTAATTTGACTTCTTCTGAGTTCTTCGGCTCGCATGGTGCTCGGCGAGTGCATCTGAATTTCAAATCGTATTGATTTGGAATTACTTACAGGCGCTGGCCTATAACAGTATTGATTGCAGATAGGCGTTTTGACAAAATGTCTGGAAAACATTTCACATCGATTTAAAGTTTCTCAGATCTCAAAATAAAAGCCTTGCATCTAAATGTACAGTAATTGTCATATGCAGAATTGTGTCTTTCATTTAAATCCTATTCATGCAGCACCTCAATCAACATATAATTACCTTGGCCTCTTAAGTAGAGTGAGAACAGCACCAGTCTGAGACGTTTACTGAAAGAAGAGAACGTTTCATAGCTCACAGCCTCAAGTCGCTCAAAAGAATGCATTTTCTATTGTTAGATGGATAAAGTTTCTTCATTGGTTTTCTGCAGAACAGGCGAATATATCAACCCAGTGAGTCTCATAAGGAAAGACATCAACCAAATCTCCCTTTATTGATCCATCCCTCCATATTTGATTGAGACTCATGACAAGCCTGTGGGCAGGATGACAAACAAAAAGGCGGAAGGTTAAAAAAAGTGGAAACCAAATCAATAATGATGACTGACAAGATGAAGCTTGGATGATCAGTATTGTGCCCTCTTAGAATAAATAATGGAGAGCAGAATAAATCTACTCCACTCCCTGCACAGCTAATGCTTTTTCTCCTTTCTTCCCTTCATGACTACTGATTCGTCCTTTTTTGTTCCGTCCAGCAATTTACCATGGGACCTAAGACAGAAAAGGACAAAGAAGAATTGTAGGCAAAATGTTATCTTTTAAAATATTTGTTTTTAAGTGTTCATAAACATTTACACGTATAAACCTTTGCAACATTTTCACATTTACCAATTGTTACCTTCTGCATGATTCTCAAATGGTACAGCTTTTAAGAAGTGGTGGAGTCAACACATCTTTTATTTATATGACACTAAGGACAATTGTTTGTGTGTACTTTGATCATAGGGCTGTGGTTTTGGTATGCTTTATGTTATTTTTTTGGAACATATAACAAAAACACCAGGTATCGTTTTTGTTTATTGAAAAAATGCAGACATTATGTTCATTTTCATTTGCTGTCACCAGCAACACTTGCTGTGTGAGCGACCCTGGGTGAAGTATTCAGGTACTTAAGCACCCGATGGCTATAATAGATTCGGTATGACTTACACTTTCTGAGGATAAAACCATATCTGCAAACTGCACACCTATGAACCTGCTTAAAAATCATAGAAAAAGAAGCTCCTTATAACCCCAGAACTTGCCTGAGAAACATCATGTTTTTAAGTTTTCTGCAGAAGCAAAGTAATCCAGTAATAGTTGTTAATGCATCTGAGGGCACAGTGCAAACAGGAGCTGCTGAGAGCTAAATCTTTTAAAGGTGCCAGTTTGCCAAAATGTAAACAAACCCAGGCTAGAAAATGCATGGGGCATCCAGGAGAAACGATGGTGGCCACATGAAATGTGAAAGGCAGAATCTAGAGCCAGTGTTTAGTTTGTCTGTTCTGGGCTGCTGTAGAAACACAGAAGGGCAACATGATGACCTCAGTGCAGATATGAAGAGCTCATTCTTTGGTAACAAAAACACTACAATACGGTACAGTTTTCAGGTGATTATACACGACTTCGAGCTTCAAACATGATTATTCTCATCGATTTATAAACTCGTAGTACTGCAGCAAGAAATTTCCCCTGTGACCCAAAAAACATTTTCCCCATAGACCTCCTTTATTAGAGAGGTATCTGTAAAAGGGTTGACAGGACACCTTGAACTGCAAACAAGGTCCGCTATGACTCTTTCTATTAAGAATTTTTGGTCCATGGAGGTTTTATATGTTTTAAACTTTACTTTCCTGAGAAAAGCAATGTAAAAATGTCAAAATTATGGGCTGAGCAAGAACTTGCATGCACCATTTGCACATATTCAGTAGGTCATATTCTACATACCTTGGAAGTAAACCCAGAGACTAGAAAACTTTTCTGGTGTACAGGCCAAGCAAGCAATCTTCAGTGAACTGAACAGGCGCCATCTTTGGGTCTGCTCTCAAATCCGTGATAGATCTATGGTTATTCTCCATACAAATAAGGCAAAGAGTAATCCATTTATGCTGTCCTATCAATATTTTTTTACATTACTCAGTCCTATCAACATGGTTGTTATATTCCTGGAACACTGAACAGTGTTGTGAGGTGGGGGTTTAGTGGGAGTGGGTATTTGGTTAATGCAACAGTAATAATTTTGCTCACATGGTGTTCCAAACCTTGTACTGAGTAGTCTTGGGATGAAACATATGAGCTAAGACTATGTCACAAAGGCTGTTTAGACTCATGTCTTACGTGTGGTTCACACTACCTGCATGTAGCTGTGTGTGATGGCTACCCCGCTGAGCTGCTGCGGCTCGCACGCCCGCGGTGTCCGTAAAAGGCGGCATTTATGTCGCGGGGACGGCTGCTGAAAGCCTTGTCTTTTTATATTAAGTTTGTACAAACATTTTGAAGAGAGTAAAAGTGCTGTGAGCACAAGGCAAGACCTTCAGAGAGAGGAGGAGAAAAAAGAAAGAAAAAGCAAACGCAACTGCTCTTTGCAGCGCTGCTCCAGCGGGGTTGCATGGCTGCTCTGACCTATTAAAGGGATAGTTCACCCAAAAAATGAAAATTCAGCCATTTTCTACCCACCCTCATGTTGACTGAAGGTTGGGTTTAGTTATTTTTAGTCCACAAAACACTGCGGGAGTTTAACAGGAAAACAGCATTGTAGAATCTCCCAAAAAATTTGGAGTGAATGGTGACCAGTTTTCAAACCTAAAAGAAAACTGGAAAAAAGAAAAAAAAAAACATAAAGGGCTTTCAGCATCCGTCTGGCAACAGACCCTCAGTTAGCACGTGTGTGAGTAGATAGTGACTGAATTTCTATTTTTGGGTGACCTGTCCCTTTAATGCCACACACATGCGCTGCTCAAGCATGTAGTGTGAACTGACCGTTAAAGCTATGTGATGCTCACTTACTGTGTGATCACATTTGTGTGAATGTAATTCATTTTGTTTTATTGTGTAGTGTGTATATCTGGAGGTGATATCTGCACTTTATTTTGTTTTGAAAATACTGGTAATTTTTGCAAAAGAGTAACCTGATATTAAAGTGATAGTTCACCCAAAAGTGAAACTTCACTCAATATCTACTCACCCCTGTGCTGATGTGAGGATGGGTGAAGATCTCCAGTTCACAAAAGCTTCAGAGACAAAATATTTGTTTTGAGGTTTGAAGTTTTATTGCACATGTGTTTTATTAACATGGAAACATGTCAGAAGCGACAGTAAATGTGCAGTAATAGTAAATGCTAGTTAAAGGACAAATGCAAACAGTATGAGATGAATGTGTTGTGATATTGGATTGTGAATAAAGATAACCGCAGAGGATTTAGCAGAGTCAAGCCACGTCTCCTTGTCTCACCGTTCTCTCCTGTATTTCAGGATACATATAACAGTTTATGGGTGCTGCAGCCCCGGTACCTGTAACACCTAAATTAACTGATTTTTTTGGTTAATAAACACAAAACTGACAAATTAATAACTTTAATTTTTTATGTCTAACTTTAGTTTCTTATTAACACAACCAGCTGACCACATTAGCATTCATTTGAAATCATGTTTTTGGCCAAGTCTACTTTTCATTCTCGTTAGAGCTCAGAGCAACTGCAGAGTCACGTGTTTTTTCTTTGTGGGTTCATCATGACAAGCGACTCTTCCAACATAAACATGGCCATTTGATCCATTGATACAGAAAAGTATTGATTAGAGTAGCTTTCAACAATGGGCTCAGAAGTAACATCTGACCACACAGACGTGTGGGACCACAGACTGCAGCGAAACAGCACTAACCATGTGTTGCTGGTAATTTTGTTTGACATGTTTGGCCACTGATCAAAGCTTTGTTTTTAAGTTGTAAATCAATGTCAATAGTTCCTGACATCGTGATTCATGGAAGATGCTCTGGCTGTCCGCATGTTTTGAAGTGAAATAATTTGCCCACAGAAGGATTATTTTTCTGCTTCAGACCAGTTTGCCTGACCGCATTCATTAGCATTCCCTGAGATATATACTGTATACTTAATACATCACACATTTTGCTAGAGTAAATATGTTGAACCAACAGTTTTCATGAGCTTAGTATTACCTTTGGCAGGATGCTGTGCTCATCTGTTGCTGCTGCTGCTGTGGGTGTCTTTTTTTTTTTTTTTCTTGAATTGCTCCTGGGAGTGTAACAGCAGTGTGTGTGTATACACTAAATACCAGCACCCCAGTATCTGCTGCTAGCTGGCCCTTCAGCGTGGCATCCAGGCTCTGCTTATTTGGTTGAATGAATTATTAATGGCTCACCGATTTTCCACAAGTTCCAGCCTGTTTTTTTTTTTCTTTTTCCACAAGGCTTGATGTGGGCTGCATCTCCTCATCTCCGTGGTGCTCATTTTGCCCTCCTTTTCTTCCAGAGCCAAGCAGAGGAGCGTTCGCCCAGGAAATATTCTCCACTCTCTGGCAACTGGATGGGAAGGAGGAGAATCTTTGACCTTGGAAAATGAAGATGTTGTTGCCATGGGAACTGTTAATCCTTCTGTCACTCAAAGAGTGCCTGGCTGGTGAGATGCCAAGTCAAGTCGCCTTTCATGACACACCTGATATGCATACGTCTCTCACAGTGAGGGCGTGCCACGCTCTCTCATCCACGTTTAGGTTATCATTTCATTTCAAAGGGGATGATCGCAGTCTCAGAGGGAATCATAATTTTAGTAGCTTTTGTATCTGTACAAAATCTATGGTAACATTTTGTGGGAGGGGTACATGAGTTGTCTTCAGTTTGTGCATGAAAAAGAATGAATTCATTCATGTAGAGCTTCATGAGCTATCAGGAATATACAAGAATTAAAATGCACACCAAGTTAGGTATTTTAATCATCGTCATTTCTGAGTTTTTAATGATGTCCATGTCTTCTTTATAGGCAAGTCTGTAGTTAAAGGACAGGCCAAAAAACTGACCAGTCACAGCAGCGCATATGAATCACAAGTGTCATAATCGGGGCAGGAATTTTACAACCAGCTGCTGTCCCCCCTCCGTTTGGCCTTTCGCCTTCAGTCAGAAAAAATGATGGCTTTCTCCTCTGCCTTTCCTGTCAATTCAATTTTTAGACACCACTGTCCTCTGTTCTGATATGGCAACATGATGTGAAACACTGCACACACAAACAGTGCTGGGTTAGATTTGAGCCTGGTATAAACCAGGCTGCAGACTCGCAGCAGAGGTAGGACACTCAGGATAAAACTCTGATCATGAAGTCTAATATTATTTTACAATTCTGTGCTTTACACTGCAAACTAGAGTCTCTGTTAACAGTGACAAACAGCTGGATCTGTGTTATATACACTATATTTTCATTGTGCTGCTGTCCATGTATCGTCTCTCTCTATGGAAGCCCATATACTTCTAGTGTGATGAAAAAAAGTCATTATAATGAGAAAAGTTTTCAAAATAATGACTTAGTATCTCAAAATCATGAGAAACTTTGAGAGAGTAAGTCATTATTTCAAGAAAGCTTTTTTCAGATGCTAACTTATTATATATCTCACATTTTTTCATGTTTGTGACCTGGTCTGATTTGACACTGTCTCTTTACTTTTCTAAGGAATTACTGTTTAAGTGCCTTAGTATGTTTTTGTGACGCGAGTATGAAAGGATTTTATGCATCTGCAGTACATTTTGTATAAATTCAGTGTATTTAGTATTGTTTTGCCAAATAAATCCATTATATCTTAATACATTTAGTTTCATGCCAGCATTAATCATGCATTATTTATCAGTGTTAAATATGGATCAGGTCACCACTTTAGCTGAAGGACAACAAATGATGATGCCATGAAGAAGTAATGCTTACTTAAAGGGACAGTTCACCCCTGAATCAAAAATACATGCTTTCCCTTGGGCCTGTAGTACTATTTATCCATTTAGATTTTTTGGTGTGAGTTGCAGAGTTTTGGAGATGTCGGCTGTAGAGGTGTCTGCCTTCTCTTGATTATAACACTCTCAACCCAAATAAGTTAGCAGTACTTAAAAAAACTGTGGCAACTGATTGCCTTGATTTTTTGAGTTCATAAATTCAAAAGTTGTAGGTTATCAGAGCTTAAATATTTGTGACATCTGTACTCTTTGATTACAGGTGAATGAAAATTATTGATTAAGCCAACTCAGAATTTGTATTCTCACCTCTCATTGCAATAAATTAACAGAACTGATTAAATTAGTATAGTGCAGTACATAGTATGTTAGTATATATGTTAGTATTTGTAAAGTATAGTAAGTATATTGGCCCATTATTTCATGTATCAGTGAACTCAACATAGTATTTTTTTTAATTTCTTAAAATATTTGCATTTAGGGACCTTTTTTAGGACCCTTATTCCCCTCAATAATAAAAAATTATAAGTTTAATAAACACAAAGCAAAGAAAGTTCTACTGGCACTCAACATTTTAATTTAGTAGAACCTGTAAAGAAATGTAAAGTTTTCACTGCTTCATACAAATAATTAATTTGAGTATACAGTTTTATAGTGAGTGGAACTAAATGGCACTCAGCTTGTGGTGCTCAAAGCACCCAAAAATACATTTGAAAAGCGTCATGAGCAGTTTTATGTAGGAACTACTGTCTGTTTAGTAGACAGAAAGTAATTCTGATAGCTTCTGGAGTAATTTTGCTAGATTCAGCTGCAGAAAGTAAGTTAGTAAGTTTTTACAAGTTGCTCACAACAAGTTGTGTGAATTATCTTAAGTAACCTTGTAACACTGGTTTTAAATTTTTCACATGTATCTTGTTGGTCCTTTGAGCACCACAAGCTGAGTTCCATCTGGTCCCATTATATCTGAGAGAAGGCAGACATCTCTGTGGCCCATATCTCCAAAACTCTGCAGCTCACACCAGAAATATCTAGATGCATAAATAGCACAACAGGCCTGGAGGAAAATATGTATTTTTGATTTGGGGATGAACTGTCCCTTTAATCCTGAATACAACACTTTGAATTCAACAGAATCCAAGAACACTGCTGTGACTGGTCAGTTTTTGGTCTGTCCCTTTATTGGTTAACTTACCTGTGAAGATATGAACAATCATTAACAATTAAGAAATCATAATTATTGAAATACCCTATTTGTGGCATTAACTGTATTGTTCTTGCATAAAGTCATGTGTGAGATACTGTTAATTCTTGTACATTCCTTTTTCATGCATGAATTCATAATTCATGTATTTTTTACTGATCTGTAAAAAAAATGTGCAAAACATGAACAAATCTGTCACCTTCACTTTACTTTTAAGGGGCTTAGTGTAGAATTTCAGGGAAACTAAGAACCACGGAGGCAGACATTTGAATTGAGCGGAGTCGTTTTTGTTCTTTAAAGGGATGAAGTTGGGCAAAATGAAACTGCCTCCTGTCACTCTAAAGATTTACCATTACATTGAAATTCTTTGTTGTTAACAGAGTTAACATTTTCTTTTCACTTCGCCTCTGATAAACGTGACCCACTGTAAGATTTACATTTGAGGAGAGAACATACAGGAGAGGATTCACTCTCTCTGCTCTTTTTTATGCCTCCCTGTTTTATTATGCAATTTTCTTGCTTTATGTCCAACTGCTGCCACTTACATGAAATGTGGCAAGCGCTATAAAAATCCACACTAACTCTTTTCTTAACACTAATTTATTCTGCACTCCGCTCTCAGCAACATAGATCCCCGCGGCGTGCCGAGGTGCTCCTCTCCGCTGAAAGAAAAGCGGAGTAGCCCTCACATACCTAATACCTGTATGAGCTACAGCTAAGGAGTTAAAGTCTCTCCAAGAGCTTCCACTTTATGTCAGGATATGCTAACCTGTGAAGCTCAGACAACCGAGGGAGATTTAACGTCGGCAGTTTGACGGATATACTGTATACTGAACTTAAGCCAACCGTTTACAAGTCATCAGACAAATGCATTTAAATTTATACAGCATATGGAGAGGGTCTATTGTTGTGTTATGTATGTTTCCATTTCCATTGATTTAGCATCTCATCTCAAGTCAGCACTTTCACTGAGGGCATATCTGTGCAGCCTGCAAACACCAGAGAGGAGACAGAGGGCTTAGGTACAGAGGAGAACGTGTACACTGTGAGAAAACGTATATCAAGGCAATAAATCAAACTTTGAAAATAAACTAAAAGAAAGTTTTGCCGACCTAAAATATTTTGTTGAGATATTTTACTTTTATTTCTTTAGAAAAGCTTGAATCTTTGAACTTTATTTTAAAAACTGTTGAGCTGTGAACCTGTTTTGTCATTATTTGGGTCGTTGAAAATGTAGTGGTTGCAATTGAAAAAACAATGAATCAATCATTTTTTGAGGCATCTTGAATATAAGTCGATATAAAGAAGAAAAAGAAATGATCTCATCAAAACATAATGATTTGAGAAAACACTGTTCAAAACTTAAGGGTCTGAGTTGCCACTCAAAACTCCAAAAGTAAGTTTTGACAGTGTACTCACTGTTCACGTGTTTTAACTTTAAAAAGTTAGCAGCACATATACACTGTGAAAAAAAGTTGAGAAAACTCATAAGCTCTTACATTTTTGGAAAGAAATATAAACTAGTTATAACCTTACCCTTTTATTGGGATATTTTACTTCTCTTCTTGTTCGCAGTGAGCTGTCAGCATGATTTGTCATTATTTGGGTCCTTGAAAGTTAAGTGGTTGCAACTGAAAATTAAAATTTTAATTATGATTTACTTTCACTTGTATGAGTTTACACAGCAATTTTTGAAACACAGGTTTCGAGGTTTCTAAAAGTCAAAGATTCAAGTTTATATAAAGAAGAAAAGTAAATGATCTGAGCAAAACATTTTTATACAAAAGTATTTAAAAACTTTTTTCAAAGAAGCTTGAAAACAAAACTCAAAAATCTATTCAGGTAAGTTTTCACAACTTTTTTTGTTTTTACAGTGTTCTCTAAAAGAGCTGTGTGTTTGAACTAAAAAGGTCAGTGCCAAGACAGCATTAAAATTTTAATTTGATTGAATCTGAAAAGTTCAGGTAATTTTGTAATGATTCATGACAGATGTATTTGTCAAATGAACAAGTTCAATAATATATTATTAGATAAGATATTGATTAAGTTGAACCAACAACTCTTCACTCACTCTGACGAACATTACAAACAAATTTAATATCCTTAACATTTTCCCAGCTTTTCATTTCACAGAAAGAACTGAGAGCTGCAGCTCCGACTGTTGGAGCTACTTTTACTTCAGCATCGGCACAAAGACAATATATCAAAGTGCTCCCAGTGAATTTATTAAATTTTAAGTGTGAGGAGAATAGGGACTGAATTCAAAATTAACTTTCATCATTGGTTGGCAGTGTTTTTATTATTGTGAAAAACAGCAATGACTTATCTTAAAGTGAAGGCTTCTTAGCCTACACTTTACCATAATACTAGTTTTCATTATGTGTCATATGTTTTCTTCAAACTATAGAAAAGTAAGGATCTCAGGAGAGTTTTAACTCCGAAACAGTGCATGCTGGGAAGTATGCTAATACGCTGATCATGTTTCTTTAGGCTTAATATAATGAGTTGATTGATCTCTGTACAGTACATTCATTTAAATCATTATTTCAAGTCAAAAAAATCAGGGTAGAAGAACTCATGTTCTGAAAATAAATACCGGATACTGTGAGTTTAATTAATTTGAATTAATTAAACTTGTATATTTACATTAATTTAATGAGAAAAGATTTGATTCCACTAAATTCATGTATAATTTTTTCCAGTACTGTACATATATATATATATACCTGCTAATGAGCTCTTATTTATATGCGTCTCCTTGAAAACTAATTAGGTAAAATTTGTATGCGTGTGTGTCATCTGTGCTACTGGTCAGTCCAGTCGGTGTGTTTACAGGGCAGGCCTGTTTTCAAGCAAACGCACCTACACACACACACACACACACACACGCTCATACACACGCACTCACACAGAGACACACACCACTGGATCATTTCCCAGGTGAAAAAGCCCAGCTATTAAAGGTTCATTAATTTGTTTAATTTAAAGGACATCGCAAGCAGGGTAAAAATGAAGCACCTCCCTCAGAGGCCGGGGAAACAAGGCCCTTACCTGAGGCAAAGACTCCCACTCTCATTAGGATGATGATGATGTGGGAGGGAGCACTCTTTGTCCTAGTCAAGGTTAGGGACGTGTAAAAAGGCGTCCCATCCTCTCAAGTGAACAAAAAGAAAAATGAGCGGTGTGCAGCCCCGGCATATGACGCACGGTGTCGGAGGAGAGGGAGGGTGGACACTGCTAGCGTTCCAGCACCTATTGAAGAAATGTTAGATTTCACGGGAGTAATTAGTGCAACATCGGTTAATTACTCCTGTGTATTGATCATTTGGCTGGAGCTAACCAAAACAACAAGCTCGACTGAGCAGACACACATGCCCAAATGACATGCATACAGACAACAGCTCTGCAGACTCTAATAATTAGATTATAAGCAGAGTAAAGCAGTACTCTGATATTGCAACTCTCATGTAAGCACTGTAACAAAGTTATCCTACTTGCATCAAGTCTATAATATAATTAAGTATAACTCAATTAGCCAGCTGGGTTGCTTGTCAATCTTTCTAAGTAATCTTGACATGTAATACGGCTCGGATCGGTTTCTGCATGTGCATTGATTCTCATTACATGTGCATGACAATGCAGAGAGTGACACATGCAGAGTTTAAATTAAGAGTGTAGCTCTTTGTAAAACTTTGCTTATTATACTTATCACCACAAGTAATAGAACTTGTGTTCTGTGACGTGACTTTTTGTTAACTCCCCCCCAAGCAGCCATTGTCCAATCACAGCTTAGCAGCCATATGTCGGTGCTGCAGGCCTGTTGAGCTGTGGATTTCTCCACAAGCTGAAATGATGTAAGACTGATGCTCAGAAAGAGTGAAAACACAAGAACCAAAGTGTAAGGAATGAGTTAAATCTGCTGTAATCCTCAGTGTGTCTGCCTTACTACCTCACTAACTACAGTAGCAACCTCACTCCAAACACAAACAGACCCACAATTGTCATTTTACAACCCAAACCTGAGCCAGACCCGTCTATTATTTGAAGACTCGGACCAGGAGACACACAACCAATTGATGTGTAACAATGTCACAGCTAATCGCTGCTTACAGTTTAATGTGCCTTACCCAATGCAATGTTAGCAGCCTTCTCCCCTGTGCCGGGCTTGACATATATAATCTTAGTACCAAAAAAGTAAAATACATCCAGGTCTTACCTCTTACTGATTGAATTGACTGCATGGCTAATCCACTCATTATATCAGTTTAATTCCCTGCCAGTGTCTTTTTAAAAACCAGTGCCAGCTTCTTTTTTAAAAAGAAATTCATTGATTTTATAACACCCACAGAATATTCGGTTCTATGAATATGTTAATATGGAATATATCAAAAGAAAGAACAGAACTGATAGTTTCAGGCGCACAAAAAAAGATTTGTTCTAGCTTCATTCATTCTTTTTTATGCGCTTGAATGTTGGTTGGTTGAATAAAAAAAAATCTACTTTTCAGACAAAAAAACTGACAAAATGACATTTTTTATGAAAGAGAGCAGAGCAGAATATCAATGTCGTGTCTTTTTTTGTTTATTTTTCTTTTTTGTCACTTCACCAGTGTCGCTAACGTTAACTGTATATGTATCCCACCCCCCGCCTGAAACAATGTCCAAGAGGTACGTGAGTCACAGGGGCTGCAGTGTGAGCAGCCTCTCTGTGTGCCAGTGTTGCAGTCCTCGCTGTCCCTCAGATATGCAGCTGAATACCAGTGTATGTCATGCTACATAACATCATCTTCCTCCTCTTCTGCTGAAGTCTGGCATACAAATTTTTGTCAGATGATCTGATGCAGTGTCCCCGACTGGCAGTGAAAACAGCAGCTGACAGAATATCTCGTCATTGGCGGAGAAGTGTTACGTCTTAAAAGATGGAATATCTTGCCAATAGTGGGGAGTTGAGAGTTAAAAAAAAATCCACTTGCTGCCACGGTGACAGAAAACAAACACAACTCATTTAGGATCAGCTGTGCAGCTTTGTTCCAGTTGATAACTTCTGTCAACTGTTTGCCCTTTTGAACTATAATTACAATGGCTTGTTTGTTGCCCCAGCTGCTAACGTTAGCATAGCTAACTTCTGTCAATCAACTGTGCTCCTGGAGACAAGTCTGACCTCACACTGGTCATTTTGTACCACCTTGTGGCCACTAATGTTCTTTGCTTGCAGTTGAGCATATCATTAACTAACAACACTGATTGCAGGTTTTGACAAATAAAAAACCTTATCTTAGAGCATTAGCGCTCTAACCTTTTGTTAACAGGTGTTTCCATTTGGAAATCACCGTTTTAGGAGGTGGGGTTTAACAAGCTGTGAATTAATCTGTGCAGCAATAATTTTACTTTTACTATAGCTGCACTTTCATTTCAACAGTAACTTTTATAAGAAATAAAAAGCTGGGTTGGTGTAAGCCATGTGTGCTTTAACAGAACTATTTCTTTAATCAGTGTGTTCACACAAATAAAATTACTTGTGTGCATGTTATCATCCTGACAATGAAACAAAGGCAGAAAAATGAATCACAACTTCTTGACATAGAATATGCCAGTTTGCCAGGATGCTACAGGGTTATCTTTAGTTAATTGCTCTCTCATCGCAGTACATTATCTGCCTTGTGACATGTGCACAAGAGGGTTTATTAAACGCACAATCCACTCAAAGAGCCATGTTGACAGCTAATTATATGGGTGTAGAGTTTATATACAGTTTTGTGAGCGCTGAGTGATTTATTTTTGCATTAATTTAGTGTCACTTGTTCAGCACCATTGTACAGCTAATGTGTTTTTTCCTTTTTTTTTTTTTTTTTTTTGCACGATACAGAGAATACACGCCACGGACCTGTCTTCACCCAGGAGCCGAGTGACAGTATTTTCCCACTGAGCACTGATGATAAGCAGGTGTTTATTAATTGCAAAGCAAAAGGAAACCCACCCCCGCATTACAGGTAAGTGTTTTGCCTGCCCTCTGATTGTCTATAAGGTGAAACTACAGAGTGTAGCATCAGTCAGTGTGCACTACAAAGTGCTCCGCTGAGCTGTAAATGATACCAGGCTGTGTTACTGAACGGGCTGCATTTGCATTTCAGTGTAGTCGTTCATTAGAAGTGGGAGGGTAATTACATTTTTAACCATGTGTGTCCTTGTGGGATTTTTTTTGGATTTTTTCCAAATATTCAATAGAAAAAAAAGAGGCTTCCTTCACGGTGTTGGCAGACTTGGAAGTGACCTCGTACCAAAACCCACAAATGTCGTGTTTGATCACGATGATTCATTTTGCAATTTATTCACAGGTGGAAAGTGGACGGGAAAGAAATAAACACAGAGTCTGATCCAAACTACAGCCTAGTAGAGGGGAACCTGCTAATCAATAATCCTCATGTGATCAATCATGGAGGAGTGTATCAGTGCATCGCCACCAACACATTTGGGACCGTTGTCAGCAGGGAGGCAAAAGTCCAGTTTGCATGTGAGTACATTCATTCTTTTCCATTACACTGTATGAAGGCTCAGTTGATCATTTAATTGCTCTATAAAATACTCAAAATTGTTAACAATTAATTAATTTATTTTGTGCATTGAAATAAAAGACTTGCAAAACCAGGGAGGACAGAAAGAATTTTGACCATTTTTGCTTCAGAAATTACCTAAATTATTAATTTTGCAGTTACATTTCTGTTGTTTAACTAGTTTTAATTAATCAACAAATCACCGCAGCTCCATTTGACTTAATGAAAACAAATTAGCATACAGTTGCCATGTTTGCTAGTCAGTTTCCGACTTCACATCAAATATGTCATGACCAGATGCCTCTAAAACTGTGTCAGCTCACTAGTATTTTGAGATAATTAGCTAATTATTTGTAGCAAATTAACATGCTAACAGATAGTTGCCAGCTTTAGCATGCTAAAATGCTAAACGTTATATATTATAGATTGATAGTCTTGTTTCCACTTATTGTAGGAATGCTTCTTGTGTTTTTAATATGGCAGATGTTAGCAGTTGGTAACAGACCGAAGGCTGTATTTTCAAACCTGTGAACAGCACTGAGGCTATTTTCTCAATGGCGTCGGTTTAGCGTCTTGGTGCACCCCAGAAGAGGAAGCGCAGTAATGTAGTACCATCTGAGCAGTGTACTGCGATCTTTGCACAAAGAATGAGTGCCTTTTTAAGATAAGATAAGATAAGATAAGATAAGATAAGATAAGATAAGATAAGATAAGATAAGATAAGATAAGATAAGATAAGATAAAACAATTAGTCCTACAACAGGGAAATTTTCTGTGTAACAGCATACAAAGTGGAGAGCAAAAATATATAGAAGTATTAATAAAAATATAAAGGAGAATATAGAAACATTAACAAGAGGAAATACAACAATAGGAACAGTATAAACAGGGTAGATGTAAAAAAAAACCAAATAGGAAGAATGTATGCAATATAAATAGACTCAACATTTGTATTTACACCATTGCACAGAGGGAATATTAATGGATGATAATACACCTGACTGAAGTGTTGATTTGCACTTTGAAATTCAAATTCACCTCTGTGAAATATTGCACATAATGAAGTGATATTACACCTGAATAAGTACTAATATTGCAAAGTGTACATATAAAAGCTCAGAGCTGCTCAAGTAGCTGCCGCTACCGCAGCCCCATCTTGCAAAAAAAAAAAAAAAAAATCTATATATGTATATATAAGCTATAATAATAAGACTTTATTTTCTGAAGGCACAGCCACATAGACCTCTCTGAAATCACACAAATGTCCTTGTCAATGTTTTGTCCTCCCACTTTTATTCTACGCATTCCAACCAGCTGACATGTCATCACGCAGACAAAAAAGTTTTATTCTAATAATGGTATTAATTCCAGCCAGATAAAATAAAGCTTAAGGAGCTGCAGCTATCTGTTCCACCTGCACTCTAACTGGAGTGATGCTGCACATTGTCAAGCCACGATCATTTCTGCAGTAGAAAATAAAATAAGTGACTTAATACAACAATATAGTACAATGTGAAAAATATAAAGCAGCAGTTTTAATTCAGCTTTCTTTTATTTTATCGCACTACAGTGTTACTTAACTGCAGATGGTTATTGTAAGAATAAAATTGAGAACAGACACAGACAACATGATGACCATTCAGTCTTCAGTCTGTCTAAAAAAGAGACATCATCTGCTCTTTGCTGCTATATATTCATATATATTATATAAAGCTCTGCACGGCCCAGACAGCAATAAGTTTCTGCAGAGAGAAAACTCAGTGTGTCATGATGAGGACAGCCCTGAGTTTAAAAGTAATGAAACTAGTGAATGTGAATGGCCATGATAGGGATGTAACAGTCAGTGGTGGACAGTAATTAAGTACCTCAGTTCTGTACTTGAGTACATTTTTTGAGTGTCTGTACTTTACTTGAGTATTTGTTATTTTTGTTTTTTCACTCCACTACATTTCAAAGACAAATATTGCATTTTTGACTCATTTCTGGGAAGTTTGCCGTTACTCGTTACTTTTAGTCTAAGCACAGCTTTGAAGTCAGCTGTTGATGTTTTTTCTTTTCTAAAATGCAGTTGGCTTCACGCTGTGTTCCTCGCAGAAGGAAACCAATCACAGTACCTGCTCTCAACTGGGATTGATGTAAAAGCAGAAATATTTCATGCGCTCTGTAACAAGAACAAGCAAGGTCTGCCTCTTTCATTCAAACAAAAACCTCAGTAATGGTGACGGCAGGAGAAAGACAAAATTAAATCTCAAGATGTTATTATAATTAGAAAAAGAGAAATAATTCTAGGTAAGCTTTTAATGTTGGATTATTTTTGTCAAGGTGAAAAATACCACATAATTAACGTATATACTGCTCCTGAAGACAGAAAGAAATCTCAGTTATTTAACTCCTAACAGTTGACTTCAATCTAATTTTATTCAGTGATTTTACATCAGAAAATGACAACAGCTGTCCTTTTTGTTTTTGATTTCATTTCTATGCTGAAGTTTTTATAGGTGTTTCTATAGACTTTGTGTAGCAGAGTGGTTCTACAAGCAGGTCAGCGCATCATGAGGTGGATTCAGAGAGTTACAAGGTTCTGTGAATGCATCATGAAAACAATACAACAATGTAGTGATATTAGAAAATGTACTTTGTAATTTGTAATTTTGAGTACTCAAGTGTTTTTAAAAGCAAGTGCTGTAGTACTTTAGCTTGACTGAGCAACTTTCACTTGTAGTTGAGTAATATTTGACCAGAAGCATCTATACTTTGATTCAAGTATAGATTTGCAATTGTACATACATAATGCCAGTGTTTCTGCACATGTCAGGGTCAGGGCTGGCTCCTTTTATTTTATTTTGTTAAAGAGGAAAAAGGAGGAAAGCATAAATGTTTTCAGTGTTGAGGAAAACTGAATTTTATACAAACAAAACATTCTGCACACATCAGATTTAATTATTTATTATTCTCAAGATGTAATTTTTCTTTGTTTTTTAATATTGTGATAAATATTGTGTAATGGACTTTTTATCATGGTATTATTGTACCGTGAGTTTTTGGTATTGTTAAATCCCTACCGTATGATCATGTATTCATTCTGATCCCACCCTGTATCCAGGTGTGCCACAGGTGAGCCAAGGAAGTCTGTCCATGAAAACACAAGAAGTGCAGCATGCTTTCCACAGGCTTCAACATTTCTGTCTTTGAAACTTGACAAAATCACGTGCTCCATGTACATTTTAAAATGTTTGCTTTGTGTTGTTTGATTGGATTCTTAATTGCATTTCCATTAAGTACAGATTTAGAAAGGCGCCTGAAATTTTACCTGACCAAATGTCACTTGTCACTTGTCCGAAATGTGTTACCTTCTCATTCTACTCTGTCGCACCAGTGGAGTACATGAAGAAAAGAGGACTGTATGTCTTGATTTGGGGGACTTTTAATCAGCCGAGCTCTGATTTGACCACCGCTGATATTTGCTTGATCCCTCCCAGGACGTTGCTTGGCATTTCTAAGACTTTTGGATTGATATGTCTTCCCACTGTTTGTTCTCTCACACACGGCGCAGCAGCATTTAATTAAAGGTGAAAGTAATCTCTCAAGCTCGATTGGCGAGGAGCGCTTCGGCGCACCCTCCAGCCCGATCTCCTGCGATATTAACAGGGGACCCTCAGGCTTGACTTGTAAGCAATGTGAACAGACAGGGAAATATTCTGCAGAATGAAATGCCCTTCCCTGGATGTCACCTCTAAGTAAAGTTATTACAGCTGTCAAACCCCTGAAAAGTTTTTTTTTTTTTTTATTTTATATTCAACAGTTCTGCAGAACTTCAGCAGGAAGCCGAGGAACACGGTGTCGGTGAGAGAGGGTCAAGCCGTGGTTCTGCTCTGCGGCCCTCCACCCCATTACGGAGGTACGGCCCTAACTCTTCTGCATTGTCTGCCGTAGTCTCACACTCCTGCTTGCCTCAGCAATCTTTATTGTTCCTCACTCTGCTGCTTATTATCTCCCTGTAACACTGCTGTGTCTCTTTTGTTTTTATACCTTCCCACCTTCTCTTTCTGCTGCTCTCCTCTCCGAACTCTGACACACTGTTTTCCTCTCACTTCTCCTTATCTGTCGCTTTTTTTATGACCAGCCACCGGCCCTACCTGCCCAGGCCTCCGTGCCTTCACATCTATAGTTCATAGCCTCGCACTTCTTAACCTTGAGCTCACTTTTTCCTCGCCCATATGATCTGTGACCATGCTGTCATCTATAAAGTCTCCGGTGCTCCACTTCCCCCAACTGTCATTTTTTTTTTCTCTCTCTCTCTCGATGTGGGCAGGTTATCTTTGGGTAATAAAGGCTGCTGGTGGCTGCCGCCGTGGCCGCGGGAGCGTTTATCCCATGGCACAGCTGCGAGTCGGCTCATGTGTCTGTGTGCTGCTGATTAGCAGACCCTCAAAGTGGTCGCCGCTCCTGCAGCCATTCGGTGCCCACCAGCGCAATTTCACGCCAGCGTACCAGCCTTTTCTCTGCTCTCTGTTGCCAGCTGAATCCCGCGGCCACGTGGGATTCCACACTTTAGCAATTTGCCCTCCAGCCTTCCCTCCCTCCCTCTTTTTTTAAAAGCCTCCATCTCTTTATTTTTCCTCTTAAACAGAGCATAGTCACACATTTGATGGGATTTGCGCGACGCGATAATGCTAGCTCGAGGTGTTTTAGAATTGAAAAGTGGTGCGAAGGGATGTTTTTTTTTTCCCATCGCCACAAGGTTTAAATCATGTCAAGGCCTCTTTAATGCTTGTTGATGCACCACTTGAGGAGTACAGGGGTGCACCTTATTAAAAGAGGAATCATCTGAAGCTTCTTTGAGCAATCAATAGGTAAGTGGTCTAAAAGGAGCCGTGCTGAGAGTCAAACTCTGTCAGAGGACGGGAGATTATGTGCCTGCAAGTCCTCTGTTGCTGTGAGACTGCAGCTCTTAAACAGACCCAGTCTCTGATAGTCCCTAATCATGAAAGGTCTGTCAGTTTCTGCCCCGACTTTCCCAGTAATGATTTTAATTCACTGTTTTCCCTCAAGGAAGCGAGTGGGACTTTTTACCGTCTGCCCAGTCAAAAGGGCTGACTGCAGAATGTCATGTGTCTGATACAGGAGGGCTGCACTAATAGCCAAGTTCACTCTGCAGTCCCTGCAGACATCTCCGCCCTTCTCTTCCTCTCTCGCCGCGTTTTACACTGGTGCAGTGACATTCTTATCATTGCGTTCCATTCTTTGTTTTGACATGAATCCTCCTCATTAATCTGTTGGAGATCAACTAAGAATTAATATTTCCTGTGAAGTCTGTAATTCAGATTTATGATTAAAGGACCAGCGTGTCAGATGTAGGGGCCTCTGGCATGAAAAACACAAAAGGCTATGTAGTTTTATTGGTCCCATTTTATTTTACGGTGCGCTGATAAGAGTTAATATGCTGTATATGTATTTTTTTTTTGCATGACGCGCAATAGACAGTGAAATTGATCTGTTGACAGTCATATGGATATCATACAAGAAACATGACACCTTACAACACTGTTTCTGTGTCTTGATCTGTAGAATTTGTCACAGACAAGAAAAGTTGGGTTACTGCTCTTGAAAACTCGGTGTAGAAGTGTAATGCTGGCAGTAGCAGCCCTGCAGCAGACACGCTGCCTGTGTGGTCACCCTGTTGTCTCTTGAAACTAGTTGGAGTTTTGCTTACATCCTCAAATGCCACCAAATTACACTCCTCTTCTAAGATAACGGAAATGCTCACTTGCGCTTCGGCTTATAGACTTCATCTTTAACTCGGGGAGCTGGCTCACTCCTTCGCTGCTTCCATGATCACCTTGGCAAAAAAACATGTATTAAAGTCTTTTTCACCCCTTGCCCATGTGGGCAAGTGAGTCATTATATTTATCAGCCCAGTGTCGCATTTTGCTTGTCCTAGGCAATCTTTATTGTTGAGCCCTGTCATTGCAAAGGAATGGAAACACAACATTTTTTTATTTTCAGTGGAGCATACACTGATGAAAACATATTTAGGACTACTATAATCAAGTTCTGCCATATTCTGCCAATAGATCCCCATAAATCTCACACTCTGGACCTTAAGTACGCAAATTAGAAACTGACAAGCAAATGCATGACTTGCATGCCAGCATCTGCTGAAAATTCCATCCTTACTTGATTTTACTGTGATACCTAAGATAAGGCAAGAGTTATTCTGTGTTTTCCTGTTGTTAACAGATCATATGAAAAGACTAAAATCAAATCTGCCAAACTGGGTGTTGAGGCCAAAGAAAGTCCTATATCAAAAAAGCAAAAGGGATATATGAGTTTAAAGGGTTATAAGATATCAAGACACTGCACAGTGGTATATAACACTGCAAGTAAAAGTAGATTACTGCAAAGTAATCTACTAAGAATGGATGCTTTCAAATATTTGATTGCTGAAGGACGTGGCATTGTGTTCCTGCAAAAGTTGAGCCAGGTTCTACTCCTATAAAAGACGACCCTGCATTCTTCCACCGGAGCCCTGTGTGTTGACACCCCCGCCGAGCTACACAGAGGTCTGATTCAAAAGAAAGAGTGGGCTGCGTTATGTCACACAGCGCCATTGTCTGTCTGACCTCAACCCTTAGTGCACCTCTCAATACTTTCAGCCCTCACTAACCAGTCTGTTGCACTCAGTCTGAAGCCAATTCACTCCGACTGAACACACAAGTCTTTGAGAATGAGCCACAAATATCTACTTCAAGTTTTGGAAAATGACATGATTTTCAAAAACAGCTTTGCACTGTAATTTTTCTTCCAAGGGAAGTAGAAGTAAAATTGTTGGTGACTATTTTCAGATGTGGACTAATTCACATTTTGTGGGTTTTATGGTAGCAGGAGGTGATTGGCTCAAAAGAAACCACAGTGTCAATGTTCAGTGTGATAATGGAACATGTCACTCAGTCCAACAGTGTGGCTGATTTAAAAAGTTCTAATAATTTGTACTTGTGTTAATTGCTCTGTTATTGCTTGGTGCAGGCTAAATATAGTTATATTTTCATTAAAGGTCCAGTGTTCAAAAGTATTTCACCTGATAATAACAATTTTCCTTAACCTTCCTTAACTGCAGTGGTTCTTAAGGTTTTTTGTGCCAGGATCTCTCTCCCCATTATCCAGGTATCTTACTGCCCCCACATCAAGTAAACTGAAGACTTATTGTTTTCCCTGAATATTGATGTTCAGTATTATTCTGTACTATATGATTAAAAATAGCCAAATAACAAATAACAGCCAAATAATAGACTTTATTTAACTGGACATTTAGAACATCATTATCATTATTACAAGAACAAAAGAGCCCAGTGAATAGAAATGATATCTATGTGTGTTTAACTAATGCAGAAATTTGACTTTCAAGCTTTAATTAGGTCTCATCAATGATTACAAAGAGTTACTAATACTAGAAATGCCAAACAAGAAACAGATTTATTAATTGTTAATGGAAAACAAAGAAAAAGTTTGAGACTGTCGAAAAAGCAAAAAGATGTGTAGGCTGTCCTATTCAGTAGTAGAGTAGTAGTAACTGTACTCAAGTAAGTAATTTTGCAAAAGCAGGTGCTCAAGTAAAAGTCAAATTTTGTCTTCAAAACAATTCCTTAATTTAGATCACAAAAGTATTACTAAAAAATGACATACTACTGTTAAAGTCTTTTATTTGATGTGGATTATTTCAATCTCACATTCTTTGCTTTTCATCTCTTTTATTATGATTTGATCAATAAATAAGAAAATTGTTTGCATCTCTATTTTAGACCAAACCTGTTAGTTGAAAAAGTAAATAGAAAAAGTCAACATGTCACAGTGTCCTTAAACTTGAACAACTTGAATAATGTATCAGACCACATTATTTTGCAAGTAGGCATAGTTTAAAGTTAAATTTTGTCTCGTTATGAATCTTTGGTGTAAATTTGCCATAAATGCACCCCGAAGAACACCTCAATGCCACCCTTTCAAACATGTTGCCTCTTGATAACGTTTGAACACCCCCTGGGTGGTGGTGGTATATCAGAGTGAGCTCTTATCTGCAGAGGGTGCAGGTCCTGCTGTACAAAATCAGGCACAGAGTTTTTTTTTTTTATGTTATACACACATTTCACAGCCACCATACACATTTACAAGGGAAGGGTGAGAAGAGATGTTTGTAATCTGCAAGCTCACCACTAGATGTCACAAAATCCTACACACTGGTCCTTTAAAATTAAACTATTTTTTGATGACTCACCCACTCAAAAAATGATTTGGGGCAACCAGCTTGACCATTAGCTTGTGGGTCGTAGTAGCAAGCAGAGTGACATTGTGTGGCTTAAGAACAAAAACTTTGTTCATATTTCCAGATGAGCATGGTCTGTTTTCTGGGTTTGTGAGGGAGGTTTAGGTCGAGGCCAACAGGTCAACTACAGCTTTTATTTGTCTACAGTTCCATAGCTTGCCAACTCCCACTTTTGAGCAAGCCAATCAAATCTGTACAATTTGATCAGCTCCCTCTTATAATTAAAGATTATGAAGCACAACTAAACGGCGCTAGTGTATCTTTTCAAATCATGACCTGGTTACTCAAGATAATCCACAGATCTTGTTGTGAACAGTTTCATGCAAGAACTACTTTCTGTTTAGCATGAAAGAAAGATTCTACTGCAGAAAGAAAGTAGTTGACCCGAGACTCATTTTAATGTAAATGCTTTGATTGAGATTCCTTTAAATAGGCCAGGTTTGTCTACACAAGACTTTGTGCAATCAATTCATTGATGGTTTTGTCTTTTTGTGGGATTTGTTGACCAAAAGCAAAATATAAAATATCACCACCTTATCCTTTGAAGTCATTCTATATCTCTATTTTTGGCAGAGAAATAGAATATCTCATAATTTATTTGCACTAAAATGCCTTCCTATGTATGTGCTACAGGTCTTATTCATTTTGAGAATGTCACTGAAAGCCGTATCTGTCTTTTTTTTTTCTTTTTTTCCAGAGATCAAATATTCATGGGTTTTCAACGGTCAGCAGAGCTTCCTGCAACAGGACGCCCGTCGTTTTATCTCTCAGAGGACCGGCAACTTGTACATAGCCAAAGTTGAAGCCTCTGACGCCGGGAACTACACGTGCGCGGTGAGAAACATGATGACCAACGCCACAGTGTTCAGCTCTCCAACCCCCGTGGTGGTGCGGAGGGACGGTAAGCATCCTCAGTTCGCCTCCGCTGCCTCCTGGTTATCTTGCGCACTGAACTGACGCGCTGTCGGGGGGGGGGGGGGGGGGGGGGGCAAGCCTGGGAGATAAATCGCTTGTCTTGAGCGTGACACTGTTTTTGCTTTTGCTTAGGAGCACCATCCCAAAGCCTCTGAACTATACAGGGTTATGTATGCAAGGAACCCTCTCTATCTGCATGAAGGCACATATTTACATAAACAGAAATGTAGTCTGTGCTGACAAAGATGCACACAGACACACACACACAGCAAGGAGCCTGCTGCACACACTAAACCCCATCAGGAGCGTTTATGTGTACCACTTCAGATTTGAGCTGAGGCAGATATGTAATCCAAATTCATCCATCCGCTAAGCCAAACGCTGTTGTATACAGCGTCAACACGCGCACGCTCGCTCCCTGCCAGTGTCATCCGCCGCCACAGCTCCTACATCCAATATGAGTTACAGGAAACTGCGTGTCCTTTTTCTTTTGTGTTTTGACTGATGTGATTTGCTTTTATCCTTCATGCAGTGGTGATGGGTGAATATGAGCCAAAGATTGAGGTTCGCTTCCCTGACACCCTTCACGTCTCCAAAGGATCATCAGTGAAGCTGGAATGCTTTGCCTTAGGAAAGTAAGTGTCAGAAACATTCAAAATATGTCAAATATGTGACGTTATCAGACAACCTCTATTAGAACAAGCAGCAACACTTTCCATTAAGGTGTTTAGAAAGCATTAGTTAATAGGTAATAAGATGCTTATTAAAATTAATATGTGTTTATAAGTCTATATAACTGTTAATAAGGACATTTCTAAGAATTTAAAATTAACTTGCTAATAGTTTAATGACTGTGTAAGAATGTAAATAAAAGCTTGATGAGTTTCTTATAATCGTTAACACACAATTTTATTTAGCTTAATTAACTTTCGTATTATGTCGCTGTTAAATTTTTACAAAGCTTTTGTTGTTGGTTTATTAATATTTTTACATACTTTATTATGCATTTTTTTAGCAGTTAAATATGCATTTTGGGGTATTTGATCTAAAGCGTGAACAGTGCCTATTAAGGTTAACTAATGCTTTATTATGTACTTATTAACAAGTAACTACGAATATTTGGGGCATTGGGTCTAAAGTGTGAACATTGCTTATTAATGTTATTTAATCCACTTATTAACAGTAAACTACTCATTTTGGGGGCACCAGATTTAAAGTGTGAATAGTGCTTATTAAGGTTAATAAATCCTTTATTATGCACTTATTAACAGTTATCCATGACTTTAAAAATCATTAGTATTTAAATAAAGTGTGGACAATGCTTATTAAGGGTTATTAATGCTTTATTATGCATTTCTAAACAGTTAACCATGACTTTCTCTTTTAGATTATCGGTATTTGAGACTTTTGCCTTTATTACATTGCAAGCACCTTAATATAAGGTGTTATGAAACAAGCAGACGGACAAACATGGCAGCTGTCTGTCTGGTCAGTGTTGGCGGGGAGCATTTGGTCAGCCTGACCTTTTGTGTGTGACCTCTGCAGCCCTGTGCCTTCCATCTCATGGAGGAGAGCTGATGGAAATCCACTCCCTGGCAAGATTAAAATCAACCACTCCAGTGGGGTTCTAGAAATTCCATATTTTCGCCCGGAGGATGCTGGTGTGTACGAGTGTGTAGCCGAAAACAGCAGAGGACGGAACGTTGCCAGAGGGCAACTTCTATTCCACAGTAAGAGCCATGTTTACTTTTGCTTCCTGTCTCATGGAGATGACTGCTGATCATTTTCCCCCTCATCAGTACTATTTAATACTTTACTATATAGATCTCACTTTTTTATTCATCGGTTTTCCAGAAACAGTTAACTATGCATTTTGAGAGTAATGGATCTCAAGCGTGAACGTTGCTTATTAAGGTCAATTAATACTTTATTAAGCACTTATTAATAGTTCATATTTAACTACGCATTTTGAGAGTACCAGATCTAATATGTAAACTGTTATGCACTGTTCTTATTATTTTCCAAGAAAAATAAATGATAAATAACTACATATTGATATACAAGTATACACAAGACAAACAGAAAATATAAAATAACATAGAAACCCATCACATCGTTTGTTTACAGGAATTTCCAACATGTTAAATGTTTTCTTTTTTCATGATGTTATTTCGAAGTGTATACATGTGATTAATCTAAAATATGTTTTTTGTGTTTTCACTAACATTAGGTTGGAAACACACAACCACAAACACATCTACACACAGGGCCACAGACTAAAGAAAATAACAGTCTGAGTTTACCCAAAACTAGCAGTTAGGCTGTTTTCACTGCACTTTCTCTCTCAAACAAATGGACACAAACCAAAGGAAGCTTCTTGGTATTGCTATTTTGCAATATATAATCTGTGAGACAGACCCACATGTGGTAGCTGGTGTCATGAAATACACCAAACAAGGACACAGCAGGACTTTCATTGTTTAGTCCATGAACTCTGTTTAGATTGCACTCACTCAGTTTAAGAGATATTTCAGGCTCAGTTAGTCTTACTGGTACTGAGATGTCACTGTTGGTTTATCAAAGACATCAGCAAAATAATATGACATGAAATAAGTACAGCAGAAATGCCAAAAGATCAGACCACCATGTTTACCTATATATTTTTAATTTAATTTTGTTTAAATTTTAATTTATTTTTAAATTACAGCTACATATTTTCCAATTGTACATATCTCCACAATTCAAAACTGCCAGTTATCTACCTGCCAATATATCATCATCATCATCATCATCATCATCATCATCATCATCATCATCATCATCATCATCATCTCCAAATTCCCCCTTTTGCATTAGCTTTTGTTTTCTCTTAATAAAATAAGTAATCCTTCTAAGGATATACAGACAATTCTTTTACTAATACTTGGTCTATTTACCTTTTTCCATGAAAGTGCTATAATTGGTTTGCCTGTAACAAACACACAATGTCTTTCTTTTCTTTATGCTCTTTTGGATATAACAATCTAATATGGAAGCTTCGGCTTCAAAGTTATTTTTTTGATAAAACGTATTCATCCAAGATTTTCGGATACCATTTTTCCTTCCCATCTAAGATTCTGACCTGGTACAAGTGTGTTGAAAAAATAGGCACAAATTATTATTTTCTCAACAGCTGTTTACCCCTGTATGAATGTAATATGATTGTTATCATTGCTGTATGGCCTGGATCAGGTTAAATCCTTTATAAAACATGAACAAACACATACAGAGAGTGGCTGCTGAAACATGTGGACCACATTTAAAGCACAAATCCGGTATATAAGCTAAATTTGTTCAGCTTTTCTGGAGTAATATATGTGAACATCTGCCAGTTATATTGTAGAAGCCTTAGATGGGTATTTGGTGTTCATGTTTGAGCTACTATACTGCAAGCATCTTCCCACTCAACTGAAACGTCGTCCTGTAAATCCTCTCTCCAAACTCAAAGTTTAGCTTTGGCAGACTGAGGGGACCCAAATATAACTCATAAAATCCACATTTATTTTCCTGTACAGTTTTCTCTAATGGTGAATATGGAAGTACAGTTTTTCTTTTTTATGAATCAAAAAATCCAATTAATCTTCTGAGCTGTAAGAATCTGACAGAATGAGTAGCATTTTAGAATAAGACCCTTATAAGCAATTTATAAATGTTTCGAAACTACCTACTACTTTATATTATGTTATGTCAACTAATGTCAGCAGCAGTTACACCTGTCAGCTTCATCACATATTGTTAAGAAGTAAGTGGTGTTTAACCCCCATCAGCAAATACTGAGGCTTCGGAAATATTGTTTACCTTCACATTTTTAGCACGTTATCAGCAGCCTTCTTCATTATTATCGCAAGTGTTGATAAGACACGTGTTATCAGTTTATTATGCACAGAGGATGTTAAAGTGGAATATTTTAACGCTTACATTTTACAATATGGCTTTCTTTTGCCAGTTTAGATACACAATATGCATTTTTTTTGTTTTTAAATAATGTACTGAGTCATATAAACATAATATCCTTCAGTCATCGCATATGACTGACTGGAAGTTTTTGGTAGTGGCTGTATCTTCAGAGATGCTGTGTGTATTTTCTTTTTTTTTCTCATTATTTAGCTCTGCTTGTGAGGCTTTACCAACTGAAAACATCAGCATTTGACATCCTGGTATCTTTTTGGTGTGTTCACGAACAGCTTCAACAAATCCTACTGATTCTATGGTAGAAGGTCATTTATAAATTGATATTAACTCAACATTTTTGCTAGCTATAAATGTTATTAGCTCATGTAGTAAGCAGTAGCTAGGTTTTGTCAAATAGTGAGCCCATATCAATGTATTAAGACTGCGATATAACTTCTAAATAATTGTTAAATAATGATTCATAGTCTTTACAACCTAATTATGAATCAAATTGTAAACCATTGCTAAGGGGTACCAAAAAGCTATCTGTGGAATGCCATATTTAGTTACAAAATCCTCAGCTGACATCAGTTTATCATTAGGTAGCCTGTCCAAAGCCTGAATTATCTGCACCTCCTTATCTGACCAAGTGCTCAACCCAGGGGCAGATTTAGTCATTTCAGGGGTCTGAGGCAAACACAGGGATGGGACCATCCACACCCATTGCTTGTCTACTTTTTCAGCCTTTGAATAAATAATAAGTCATAAGAATAAACTTTAAATCATGCTGGAGTAAACAGAGGAGTCTCACAGCCTCAAGATAGAAGCTCTTCTTAAGTCTGGTTCTACAGCAATGAACACTTCTGTATCTCTTGCCAGACAGCAACAGGGTGAGCCGGCAGCAGCACTGGTTAGCTTTACTTACTTTTTCAACAGTCTGTACACCACAACTAACTTCTTTATGTAAGTTGGCTACTTTCTTATTGACTTATTTCTGCAGATTCGCAGTAAGAGGGTACATTCACTTCAAGCTTTAGTTCAATTCTGACATATTACTCTGATTGGATGGTTTTGTTTGGCTGTTCACACTGTCTTTTAAATGTGACCAAAATCAGATTCCAGCGTGAACCGGTCATGTTCAGCACACTGTTGTACAAAAATAAATATGCGGCCAATGAAGTCAGCATTTACTGGATCATTTTTAAGTTGATGTGCAGTGGAGGTCAGCAGATTTGTAAGCAGATAACAAATGACATCACAGAAATGGATTTTATTCAGAAGTTCAGGATGTCAAGGGCTAGTTTTAACTACATCTGTCAGCACCTATCCACAAGAGTCCTGCTGCAAGACAACTTCAGGCGTAAAAGTCACATAAACTCTAGCATGACTGTTCAAATTGAGGTTTATTTAAAAAAAATAGGACCTGTATCTGACTTAAGACCATAAATGAACATGTCCCAAATCAGAATTGAAAAGAACATATGCAATGTTATTTGTGTTGTTCACACTGGCAAAACAAAACAAAACAAAAGAACAAAAGAAAAAAACAAAAACAGATTTTGGCTAATTTTGGCTGAAATGTGAACATAGCCTAAATTAAAAAGAAGGCCTTGAGACTCTCGTGAATTAGGCATTGTATTTTTTTGGATTGGATTTTTAGAACAGCTTTATTAATTAATTAAAAAATAAAAAAACAAACAAACAAACAAAAAACTTAACTATTAGTTCATGAGGTGTTTTATGGGGCCGTTGATACCTTGGGCCCTCAGGCTATTGCTAACCTCTGCCTAATGGAAAGTCTGCCTCTGCCTGAACTCATTGTCACCTCTACCTGGAGTGAAATCTACATTTCTCTAATTTGTCCTGAAATACTTTTATTATATTGTCAGTTGGCATTAGCCTCTTTTGGTATATAATATAAAATGCTTTATTATTTATTCTATTTAAAGTAATTGAGTTATTTTCTCAGCATGAAATAGTATTACAACATCAGTATAATCTCAGCTTAATTGTGCTCATTATCGTCATTATTACTGCATGTGCTTTTTTCTTATCACAGCATTAAAGATCTCCTCTGAGATACTCAATATTTCTTTTAAGCAGAGGCAGAAAATGTGATTATTTATATACAGTAAGATAAGTGTACCACCTCCATAGAATCAGAAGGAAGCAGCTGTTGATCTGCTTTGTTATGAGTCATTTATATGTCGAAGCAAAGCACTTCAGACCGAGAAGATTCACAGCTGTCTGTCTAATAGGCACAGAGATGAGAGCCTTCACTGTTGATAAGTAACTGTAAAAGCTGGAGATCAGTCTGTTAATTAGTTGAAGTTAGAGTTTTGGTTTTATGTAGGACTTGCATAACTGTCGTTCTGATTCCAAGGCACCCAGTTTGACGTCAGTAGCGCTGACAGAAGTTTATTTGTGTGGCACAAATGCAATTCAAGGTGCTTTACATAATGCATTCAAAAGCCGATGAGAAACACAAACATTAAAACACAAATTCAACACATATAAACCCTTTAAAGGATTTTTTTTTTTAAAACGTAAAAACAGAGAGATATATTAAAGTGCAAGGTAGAAAATAATTAGGGCTGATGGTTCAGTGAAGGGCAGAGAAGAAAATGAAAGAACCTGGATTTAAAGGTAGTTTGCTCCCGTTCTGTCGCACAAAGCCGCTTCCCCATGTTTAATTTGGACTCTGTTAACAGACTACCTGAGAGGTCGAGAGGCTGCGTTTGATTTAAAAAAACAAAACAAAAAGAAGAGATATTTTTAGGTCCTGAATGACTGAGAGATTCATCAACAAGCAGCAGTGATTAAAACTAGTCATGACAAACTGGAAGCCAGTGCAGAGACCTGAGGACTGGTGTGGCGCGTGGTGTTTCCTTGGTCCTCAGATTCTAATAATCATCATATGCAGACTTAAATATTGATTTGATGTTGCAAAGAGGCAAAGTTTCATTCTGAATCCATGATTAAACTAAAATTGATTTCTTTTTTCTTTCGTTGCTTTTCTTTGTTTGGATCCCCATTATCTGTTTCCAACGCAACAGATGCTCTTCCTGGAGTAAACATGGAAAGAACACAGTAATTTTATGTGCTTGTGTTAATTAAAAGAAAGTGATACCACTTTAGTAATATCAAGTATTACATGTGCATAATGATGTACATGTACTTGCGTATAACAGTTTAAAACAGCACAGTGCTACTTTGCAGTGTTGGGGAGTAGTGAAATACATGAAGTACATGAGTTCTGGTGTTACTGGCTGTATGTAGTTCCTACATGAAACTGCTCATAATAACGTCTGCACATTATCTTGAGTAACTGGGTCATGATTTTTGGAAAAAGAGGCTATAGTTTAGAATTTTTCTTTTCTTCTTTTCTTTCTTTTTTTTGGTGGTTTGAGCGTTTGAGCATTGTATTTGAGAGAAGGCAGACACCTCTACAGGTGATATCTCCGAAACTCTGCAACTTACACCAGAAAATGTAGATGGATAGGTAACACTACAGGTCAGGGAAAAATATGCATTTTTGATTTTGGAGTGAACGGTCCCTTTAACTAGTTGAGTTGACCCTTCGCCAGGCCCCACCTCCAAACGGCAACTGTCCAATCGTACCTTAGCAACCGTAACTAGAGCTGTCCATCTTTCCATTTCTCTACATGTTGACACGGTGTGCAGGGGGCTCTGAGGAGAGCGATACTCTGCATTTCTGAGTCTAGAAATGAGAAACTGCTTTTGTTGATGTCTCTAAGGTTCCAAAGACCTTGTGTTTCAACAATTGCTCCCAATTTCGATGTTAAATCTGCAACCGTTATTACTGTAAATTGCATAAATGCAGTGCAAGAATGGAAAGTTTGACAGGCTTAGCAACAGTAACTAAGGAGAGGTGAGTAGCGAAGGGTCAATTATGGTTGCCATGTCTGTGTAGTTAAGCACTGAAACAACAAACAATTTGGGGAAAAGCATGTTGTTGTTTTTTTCTTTTGTTTTTGTTTTTTTGTACCATTGCTCCTCCGTGAGCAGCACTTTGAGCACCACAGGACTAATGTCATCTAGTTCCATTATACTAAGAAGGCAAATATCTCTATAGCCAAAATCTCCAAAATTAGGGAAGTCACCCCAAAACTAGATGAATAAATCACACTCCAGGCCAAAGAACAAATATGCATTTTTGATTTCTGGGTGGACTGTCATTTTAAATCTGTCTGTGACTCATTAGCAAACTCCTCAGCTGTTTTTTAAAGGTAATCCTCTCAGGTATTATCTAATTAATGGCAGAAAATGATTTCACTGAATGGCCGCTATGAACAAAACACTTTTCTTTTATGCATAAGAGCTAACTTATCCTCTGTCACTTGTCTATTTTTGTAATAGCGTTTAATCCTAGTTAAGTTTTCTTGAGAAAAGACAATCTGACTGTTTCAGAACACATGTTCCCGAGAGGACATGAGAGCACAGCTTTTAAAGGGGATGCCAGGAGCTGGTGTGATTGGCCTTTGTTGTACCCAGCCCATGATGCACTCACTGGTCGGGTATGCCAGTTAATCCCCTTTAAACTCAACCTACTTCTACATGTCCCTGTTCCTTGATTTAAAAATGTATTGAGCCCACAGAGTCAGTACTTTCTGTTGTTAAAAAAAAAAGTGGCAGCGTATGGGAAACACTCATCAGTCTACATGGGAAGTTTATTTATCACCTGAAGCGCTCTCAGTTAAGTGTCACCAGAAAAGTGAGCATCTCTCCTTAATGTCTAATCTATGCATCCAAGGTTAGATGGTGAAAAGAGCAGAAGGAGTCACTTGTGGTCGATTGTGCATCAGGTTTTGCATAGAAAATACAGCCTTTCTCAAGAGGAATTTAAAAAAAAAAAAGGTCTTTGTGGGAAAGACAAACTTGAAGGAGCAGACAAGAAGTGAACACACCACGAAAACATGTCGCAAACTGGGATGATCTACAGTAGTTGGCAAAGAATAGATAAATTAATAAAAGCTACATAACTAAAATAGATTCCTAGAAAGAAAAACAGGGCAGTGATAAAAAACGAACTATGACTAAATGAACAATATCTTTAGAACATCAAGCAAGGAGCGAAAAAGATTTATGGTTTTGTTCTCATTAAACCTGAATGCGACGATCAGTGAAGTGTAAAATCACTGGGAGTTGCAGCAGCGCTTTTTTCACAGTTAAGACACTTATAGTTTCAGTTTGGTTATATTTATCTCAGCATTGTAGTGAGACATCAGCATCATCTCCATCCTCCTCTGCCTGTACTCCTCTGTCAGTGACACATCATATTAAGGTGCTTGTAAAAAGCATTAGTTAATAGGTAATAAGGCCCATATAAAAGGTTTGTTATGTGTTAATAAGACTGTAAGTATTTATAATAGCATAACGTGGTTATCGTGAGATTACAAGACATCTATAAGCACCAGAGGTGGAAGTAACTAAATACAGATACTCAAGTTACTGTAAGTGTGTAGGCTTTTTGGGGGGTACTTGTACTTTTATGAGTAGATTTGCAAGTTTGTACTTTTACGGGTACTTAAGTATCCATTACAACATGTAATCTACTTAGTTACTTTCAAAATTATAATTGAGAATTGAGTACAAGTTGAATTAATATCCAAACGTTTCATCCACATTTTAATATCCAATAAGGTGATCTGATCACAAACAGGCCAATGAAAACCAGGACATGTGGACAAAAAACTAAACACTGCAGCAGCACAAGTTTGGAGGAATGATGTTAATGATTCATCGACTGGTAAGATTAATATTTAATCTGTACTGAAGCAATGGCAGTAATTGCACCTCATCTGACATTGTTTCGTCTGGCAAAGTCTTTGTTGAATAAGGAAACTAAAACTGAAAAATGAGGGAAAAAGTGACAAAACAAAACAGAACAGAAAGAAAATGAGAAAAAATAAAAATGAATGTGTTTTGTATCTTGTGCTGTACATTCTTAATGTTTAATTCATTGTTAGCATATTCAACTATCAGTTAACTTAAGCAGAAATTTGTGACCCCAGTTTGGAGAAGTGAGTGTGACCACTGAACAGAACAGAGAGGAATTTGTGAGTAATTTAGACTGAAGATTTGGAGAAACAGAAACCTCTTTGATTTAATCTCTGCTATCAATAATGTATTATGTAAGTATTCACATCAGTGGTTAAAAAACCTCAAAACTCTAGTAGTTTTTGAGAAGAGTATTTTGTACTTTTGCTTAAGTATTTTTCTAACACTGGTATTTTTACTTGTAAATCTTAATAAAGCAACATCAAAAGCTCGGGAAAAGTTTAATGATGATGAAATAGGCAAGTAAACTCAATAAATGTATTAGTAAGGCTTTTATAAAAAAGTATGTTATATTAAGTTCAGTATATTATAAGAAACTTGTTCACAGTTTAATGCTTAAGAACGTTGATAAAAGCCTTCTAAATTATTAGCACTTATATAATCTTAAAGGGATTTATATGTATTAAGTAAAGCTTATTGCAGACATCTTAGTCTCTCAGCATTCTCACCTTTGATTGCAGGTCATGTATTTTCTTTTTCTTTCTTTGACTTATATTTGGTTTATTGACCCCTGTTGCTTCAATAATGCAACGAGGCCAACAGATCAGGCCGTATTGTAATTTCATGAGTAATAGAATTTTCAGAGTTGAATTGCATCTTTTCACTTCATTTTAGTGTGTGTGTGCCATCACACATTTTCATTTCTGCTCTGAACTCTGTGATCTCCAATCCACTGCCTGCAGAATGGGCCTGCAGGTCAGTCCTGGGCACTGACTGCGTAATGAGCGGCTGCCTTAGTCAATCAGGAGCTAATTACACGCAGATTGCGAGTGCAAACTGAATGAAACGCGTAGTGCAAATTTGCCATGGCCTTTTCGGAAATGTAAATCTGACCTGACGACGGCAAAATCACTCCAATGGTCAAAATAAGACAGAAATTTACTTCACAAAACCTTAACACACAAAGAAACACAGCTTTATACTGTTCAAGCAGTATTTATGAGAAATAACTGAGAAAAAAATGTCACTGCATTTTATTTTTTGAACTCCACAATGCATATTGTCACAAAAACAAAACAATAAAAATATAATATTAAGAAGAATAATCAGATACGGGTCAAATCAAATATATCTGCAATAGAATTTTGACATTTTTCTCAATAAATATTCATATTCATTGGTATTTTCACAGATGTTGAACATCTGCAGTGGGTCCAGACACTGAAAGATGCTCACATGGCAATTGATGCTAATCTGCAGTGGGAGTGTAAAGCCATCGGTAAACCCAGGCCGACATACAAATGGCTGAAGAACGGTCAGCTGCTAACAGCAGAGGTAAGACACCACTGAGATTCAATATGTGTGAATGAAAAAAATGGAGAACACAAAAAATGTTGCCTCCCTCAAACAGTACTGCAGAGGTCTCCTTTTTAAGAGCTTCAGTGACAAATCTTACTCAGGTTTAGCTTATACTGAACACCTTTAAAGGAATAGTTCAGATTTTTTGAAATGGGGTTGTATGGCTGTTTTACCTACAGTAGATGGAAGTCAGCACCCCCTCAATTTGGCAGGAAGCTAATCAGTGTACTGCTGTGGACAGGGTCAGCAGCAAGACGTATTTTAGCCACCCAAAAGAAATCAATATCAGTTGAAGTATACACTGTATTTGGAATATTTTCACCACTTAACCTTCCCATCAGATACCGCTGTGTAAGCCAAATATCGCCCTCTCCAAAGCCGCCAGCCTCCTTTGATTTTACTCACAGAACACAGGAGTTGCTGGTCTAGCGCCGCCTCAATCATTTTGTTTGTTTGTGTTATTGTGTGACTTTGGAGTTTAAAAGCTTAGTTCAGATAAATTTAAGTCAAACAGCAGCACACGCAAACGCAACTACTTTAAATTATTTGACAAAGGAGCCTGGTGGCTTTAGAGAGAGCGATATTTGGCTATACAGGGGGGGAAGTAACTAATCTACTTAGTTACTTTCAAAATCATAATTGAGTATTTTTGTAGTACCATCTTCATGTAGCTGGTGGCAATTACAAAGCAACATGTTTGAAATTTCTCTGAATTTACCTGCAAATTACCCCCAAATTTCAAGTATGTGGTAATTCACAAGTGTTGTTTTTAAGCAAGCAGGTGGTAATTACCATTTCATATATTTGATTTTTACTTGAAATTAACTGCAAAATTAATATGTTGCTTGGTAGTTACCACCCACTACATGAAAAGGGTACTTATAACATAATTAACCATGGAATTTGGAGTTAATCTGGGGGTAATTTCTAAGAAATTTCACGTATATTACATGGCAATTACCACCTATGTGCCATGAAACTGTGTGACCAAAGTAACTAATACTCTGAGTAGCTTTGTGCTTTTATTTCAGTATTTTTTTTATTAACAAGTAATTGAGTAGTATTTAAGTAATGTAACAGTAGTTGTACTTGAGTACAGAATTACAGTACTCTTTCCACCACTGCTTTTATTATATACATTGTTTTCCCATTGGAAAAGGCTGTGTGGCAGCAAAATAAGGCTGTGAAAATATTCTAAACACTGCGTATTCTTAAACTGACACTGATTTTTAGGTGGCTAAATACACAATACATTGCTTCATACAACGGTACACCTGCCCAGTGGACAGAGTGGCCATGGGGATGATTGGCAAGCTATTTGGCCTGAAGTGTCAGGCCAATGTTAAAAATGCTAAATGAAATGAGTGAATCAAAGAGAAAACAACACAGGGCAGCTTGGGTCCACACACACGTAGATATACATCAACACAACGATCAGTCAGGGCTTGGCACGTATGCCAGAGCAATGTGGCGAAAAAGTGGACAGCACAGCAGAAAGAGAGAATGGGAAAAGGTAGAACTGAGAGGAGGCTCTTTTAAAGATGAAAAACCTGAGAGGAATCTGTCGCTAAATGCTGTAAAATTATAGATACCTTCACAAGCAAGGGGCGTGCTTGATGTTTAAAGACAAAACATAGTCGTAAGGCTACTCTTAGCGCATCATATCACACCCTTTCACAAGTTGATTATATGTTTTATGAAACTTAATCACACTATGTCAGGAAGCAGGAGACACTGTAATCTGAAAAATAAAGACCTGTATACTAAATGATGATAAACACCAGTCCAGCTAAAGTTCAGATGCCAAACGAAGTGCACAGAAGTTATATGAATATTTATTTCTGTTGCCTTAACAGAAGTGTGATGGACTAACTCTTGAAACCAGAGACACTGACGGCTGCAAGCCCCACCAGCAGTGTTTCAGAAGCATTTCAGCAGTGGAGTGTTTTGCCTGCCTGATTATGTTGACTTGGTCAGATTTTGTTAAATAGGTCCTCTTTCCTTGCTCTTCGTACTTCTACCATGGATAAGCAGGCTACGAGGTTAAATAGTTTCTCTTCTATCTGTCTGTATGACCCTGAGTCTCCACGGGGTCTTTTATTTTGAAAATTACCCAGATTCTTCCTGCCTTTTCTGTGTCTGACTTCCTCCCCGTTCGATCTGCTCTGTGTTAATTGCCAAAAAAAAAAAAAAAAAAAAAAAAGCGGAGAGGAGAGCCGCTCCTCCTGGGACATGCTGAGGTGCTACTAATTACAAACACTGTAGAATGGCTGTGATCAGCTCCAGCTGACGTAGCACAGTCTTAACACGACATAGTCGCGCCTGGTGGAATTTAGCCGTTAACTGCTTGTAACTATTTTGGATGTTTTTTTAAACTATATTACTGAAATAAACAATACACAGAAAAAATATTTTAACAAAAGGCTTGGCTGTGGTCTGTTGTGATTGGAGTCAATGTGGATTAGCCTGGACTGATTGCAGATTCCCAGCCTGAATTATTACCCCTATCCACCCCTGCTCCTGGGGAAGTACCACCCATCATCTATTATAGGAAAAACACTTACTATGGATAAGTACCTCATGCAGCCCCACTTAAAAAATGAACTATCCCTTTAGGGCAAGGGATAATCCAAAAGCTTGCATTTATCTTGCAAAAAAATTTAATAAATCAGCAAAAGATGTTATCGGACATTAATGAGCTGGCCAAACTTGCAGGGGAGGATCCATGTGGAAGCTGGTAGACTGACCATATCCAGGATTAGTCTGCTGGACTCTGGGATGTATCAGTGTGTGGCAGACAATGAAGAGGGAGCTGCCTACGCCAGCGCTGAGCTCAAGGTTGTAGGTAAGCAGTTTGTTTGCTCTATATCGTTTACAATGAACTGAACTGAAGGCTGAGACATGCTGCATGTACATGGTGTTGTCTGTGGAGTGAGAGCGCTTCTTTTCTGAAAGCAAATTATTAAATAAATAGAGGCTGGACTAGCTCCTCACTGAGCCATGGCCTCGCTCTTTCATTTACATAATTCTTTCATACAATAAGCCAGTCTGCTGGTGAAATATAATTTCCGTAATTGCTGGTGATGCACTTGACATTTCTGCTGATGCACAGCTGTTGCCCCTCCACAAAGCGAGACAAATGGCCTTAACACGGGTCTGTTCCCCCAGCCTCCCCACCTGACTTCACCCGCCGACCCGTGAAGAAGTCCACAGTGATCCAGAGGGGGGGCGAGGTGGTCCTAGAGTGTCGCCCCCACGCTTCCCCCAGGGCCATGATCTCCTGGTGGAGAGGGGGTGAGCTCCTGAAGGACAGCAAGAGGTAGGAGGACTTTATGCACCGCCGCTCCTGCTCCTGATGGCATCTGTTAAAGGGTTTCCTCGTGTGGTCACTTTCATTCCTAGGACTCATTGTTATTTATGCCTCTGTTCAAGGGGACTTTGGAAGTCAGTGTAGCATAACACAGACTTGTTTGGTCCAAGAAAGTCTTTTTGGTAAGACTTAATTTGAAGGGAGTGTGCATAAGACTGTCATTACACTGTCATTACCGTGTCATGACACCTGATGTTTTATGACTGTTGTCTTCAAGTGTCAGTCAGTTATGTCATTTTTAAAGCCAATTTGGCATCATTTGAAATGTCATTGCTATGACAACTTTACATTATTCAAGCCAAAAATGTCTTTTTCATGAAAACCTGATATCAAACTTAAAGAAACTATTAAACTTCATGCTTTAACATTATGTTAAACTGTCATATGTGGTTGGTTTTGACAGTGACTGTCATTATATTATATTCAATATTTTCCTTGACTACAGGCAAAGTGGTACAATTCAGACCTGTCATAAAGATGGAACTAAGTTTTATTATGCTGGCAAATGTTTTTGTAACAGTGTCATGAATAATTTCCAGTACTTCAACAAAAGTGGGACCATTTGGACTTGTCATGAAGATGTTATTAAATGTTATAAGGGCAGTTTGACGACTGAGTACAGTACCAAAGTGACTGAGGTTACATTGTTACCTGATGGACAGATAGCAGTTAGCTAGTTTACTTGTTGCTAGTCATAACCATGTCATGACATTTGTCATGAACATAAAGGCGTCTTTATGAATGTTTATAACTGTTGTCATGAAGTTCCATTCAGTCAATTATGCCATTTTGACACACTAACAGTGACCAGTTTGACAAGAGGGAATACAGTACCAAGGTGCTTACTGAGCTATCTGTCTAACTTCAGCTACAGATAACAGCAGACAGCAGTTACTTTAGCAACAAGTAAACAGCCTAACCACTATCTGTTCATCATCTTACTCCTTAAGCTAAATCAATTTGGTACTGTCCTCTGTCATTAAACTGGCTTTGTAAAATGGTAGTTGGGCCAAATGGTACCACTTTAGAAAATATTCATGACATACTTGTAATATACATTTGACAATGTTATAAAACATCATGACATCTTTATGAGATGTCCCAAATATACCACTTTAGTTGAGGTCTAGGGCATAATAACTCTTTTATAAAAAAGCATTTGCAAGTGTAATAATACTTAATGACATCTTTATGACAAGTTTGAATCGTATCACTGTTGAGATCAAGGAAAACATTCATAACAAAACTATACTGGTCTTATGACAGCCAATGTCAAAACCAACCACATATGACAATAAAGTTTAATGTTAAAACATAAAGTGTAACAGTTTCTTTAAGTTTGGTAATGTCACGTTGTCATAGGGAAGACAGGTTATGTTGGTTAACATCAGGTTGTCATAACAAAGATGTTGCACACAGTGTAACTTTGCAGCAAAATTACATACGTTCATAAACATGGTCATGACAGGTGTAATGACATGGTTATGACTGTGTAATAACAGTCTTTTAGACACCCCTTCAAATAAACAGCTACCACAGACACCTTGTTCTTCACACAGAAAGAGATGTTGGTTGGTATAAAGATGTTTTGACTGGTGCTTTTTTACTTGATGTAAGAATGAGGCCATGATCCCTACTCTGTCTATTTTTTACGGCATAAGATGAAGAGCACAATATGATTTAGCTGTTTGAAACTTCAAAGCATCCACTGTCCCACAGTTTCACAGCTCTTCATGGCAGTCAAAGTGCTGGATGTAGAACAGAGATCCTGTAGGGACACTCTCTGTGTGAAAACCAGAGAGAAAAACAATCTGACTATATCCTTCAGCGAAGTTTAACCTCAGGCTACATGACAGGCCACACTGTGTCATGATTTAACGTCTGAGGCAACTCCTATGAGCTAAAAGAAACAGTTTGTTGTTGCATTCGGCCTTAGAAGAGACCAATACACACAATAAGAACCAACAGAGTTCAAGCGCAGTATGAGAGCCGCTTTCATTAAATGTTTGGCAGAAGAGTGTTGGAGGTAAATGTTCATGTTGGTTCAGGAAAACAGTATCTGGGGCTGGTAACTGATAGAAAGGTTCAAAAAGTAGAGACTCAAACTGTTTCTGGAAAACTTTTAGCCGTTGTCAACAATCAGTGAAAATCACTTTACAGCATGAATCCACTTGCAGCACTGTGGGATGATGGTGCCTTCAAACTGAAACTCTACAGGTTCCATTGACATCATTAGCCTACTTAAGACCAATGACATCAGGTTGGAGGATTTAGGTAATTTCCTAAAGATCCCTTCTTTTCAAAAATGTGTTTTTCTCATGTATATATCACCTAAAATGTGTGTCTGTGCAAGGTTTGTCACTAGAGAGATGTTTTCAGCTTCATAACGACAGAGATATCTGTGTAGTTCCTTAAAATCTGAGATTCAAAGGTGGGAAGCTGGATTTGGTATGTAACAAAACCATTCACTGTAAAACCTGTGACTGTGAAATCTCCAGGCACAGCGGACTTGACAGTACAGATGGTGAGAGTTAGCAGTAGCTGTGTCAGCTACTGCCAGTTACAAGCAAACAAACAACATAAACAAATAAAAACTCTGATCTGTAATAGGTTGCTGATTTAGGTGCACAATAGACTCCGTTGTTTTCGGCTTTATGTCTTTTTTTTCACTTTTTTTCTTATTGCATGTTTTGCATCTTATTAGGTATTTTATGGCTTGATACGTCCTTTATGTCTTGTTACATCTTTTACGTTATGTCTTTTAGGTCTTGTTTCCTTTTTTAAAACAATTCTTATCTTGCATACATGGTATGCACTGATGCTAACCTCAACTCATCCATTTTGGTTGTAATCAGTCTTGAAGTTGGGAAAGCAGTGCAATGATGCAAAATGATGAATAATTCCTTTTGGATGCAGTAAAACTTAAATTACAATAGTGTTTTGAAAATGTAAGGAGAGGAAAGTACAGATATGTGTATTAAAATGTAGGGAGGAAAGGTAAAAAGTTGCCAGCAAAAATATATAATAATAATAATAATAATAATAATACAATTAATAATAATACCTAAGTAAAGTACAGATACCTGAAAATTCTACTTAAGTACAGTAAAGAAATATCTGTACTTTGCTACCTTTCCACCTCTGACAATAACGATGTGAGCATCCACACTAATGAATGATAACGTTCATGCACACATGACAGCTGCACAAACAGATTAAAACGAGAGCATTGCAACGAGTTGCATGAGACATGCAACTGAGAAACGTATTTGACTTGCTTGCTGTTGAGACAGGGGGCAAGACTCGTATATCTTGGGTAAAATGACCTTTTGTAGTGTTTAATAAGCAAGTTTTATACCACAATATTTTATGGATTTTGTTTGGCTGTTCATCATATTGTTCTGAAAGTGATCCCAACTATATCGTTCACTAGTGTTGTTGTTGTTGCTGTAGCTGTGGTGTGGTCATTGTCCAGCATGCTCACGTAACTCCAGACACACAACTGAAAGCTCGTTTTTTATGTAAACACCATCAGAAAGTCTTGTCAGTCTCAGGCTTTACAATTAACTTCATAGCATCAAGTGAGAGCCTCGCTTCTTTGTTCTGTTTAGGCAGCAACTTTAGGAACTTAAAACTTCCCTACAGAAGGAAACTTTGTAAGAAAGAGAACAAGAACAACTGTCTTGTCTGAAACTTGTACCTTTTGACCAATTAGCTGTTTCAAAATTGGCGATTTAAAATGGCCATGAAGTCATACAATACTTTCTCTGATACTTTAACTGTAAGCTTTACTGCTAATTGTGAACTGACTTTAATGAGTATCACCACTCTAAAAAGACACTTCAAAAATAACAGGAGCTATGACCTAACAAATATGAAAATGTCCCCCAATTATCATAATGTGCGTTTGCAAATGAATGTAGTAGGATTTCAGGAATGCATGTTGAGCATCAGTAGTTATCTGTATATTAATAGACAGCTACGACAAAGTAAATGGTAGTTCACAGCAGAACCACTGACAATGTGTGAAAATCAGCATTAATTCTCAAGGGAGCTGTGTTAGACAGCTGTGAACATATAGTCAGAGGGCAGGGAAGTTGTCCTCACATGTAACAAACAATGGAACTCTACATATTAAAAAAAAGGCTTGAATTTATGCTTACTGAAGTTCTCCAAAATGTTTCTCTTGTAACATTAAAAAGATACTCGATGGATATGTGAGTCAGTACATAAGCTAAGCAACCAAACAGGGTTTTGCTTATATTTTTCCTTAAGATCAATCTGTTTCTTTATGTCCATGTCTTTAGCAGCTTTAGCATGAGTATTTTAGCCTAATGTCATGTAGCTTTCAAGTGCATATTTAAGACTCTTTGAAAGGGTACTTGTTTTTAAACTAAGTCTGCTGGAAACATTCAAAATTCACACAGAGATGATGTTTCGAACTAAAACAGGAAGCATGAGTAACTCAAGCAAAAGACTCATGATCCCTCACTGGCTTCCCACTCGCAAACATTTTCAGTTGTGTTTATTTGGATGTAAGATTTGTGGTAGTGAGAACATATTTATTTTATCGCTGGTTTATTTTTAGCACAAACTTAACTAACATTTGCTCTTCCACTTGTCTCTGTTTTGAGGCTTTAGAAAATATATACCATGATGGGAGACTGTGGCCAATCACAGGCCTGCAAGACAGTTGCTGAGTCTCATCCCCAGTTCATCAAAAACCAACCCAAAGCTTATTTTAAGACCTGGGAAGGAGACTCAAGAATCAAATAACTTACTGTGACTGGGCAAAGTCTCCCGTCATTGGACAGATTTTCTTATATTTATCCTGAATCACTTACTGCACCTTCAGTCGCAATCACAAATTGCAGTATCTCAGAATCATTTTTATTAACCAGTTCATACAAATTTCGTTCCCACTGAGAATTCTGCAAATGTTCAAAATTAAAATGTTCCTCCTCCTCAATTGCAGCAATAAATGACTGAGCCCAGTGACCTGACCTGATAGCACTAGTCTTTTGCAAATCAAACCCCAGGAATGTAATTTCTCTCAAAATTGAGTTGAGTGTTAGAATCTAAAGAGGCACGTTTCTGCTGAATTTCTGAAATTAGTTTCACTAGAAAAAGTTCTACACCCTTGCCTAGAACAGCTATATCCAGGGTGCAGGTCATTTCACCCATTTGGATTTTTAAACCTGAGTAGCTCATTTAAATTTGCTGGCAGTAGATCAGAACAAAGTGTACAATAATAATCTTTTTGCTTAACACAGTTAATGGTCATTCATTTTGATGCTTAGACACGAGTGAATGAACAGAAATCTCATTGACTTAAAACGTGCATTTTGTAAGAGCTGTTCATTGTCTTTGGAAAACTACCAAAAACCCTCAAAAATGTTGCATAATGGGTAAAAAATATATATATATAAATTAAAAATGAACTAATTATGAGCAGGAAGCAGGTGAGAAACATAAGACAAGGCTTAAGAAATTAGAAATTAAAATGATTGTGTAGTGTTTCTGACAGTTAATCAGCTGTTACAGTAATATTAAGCCTAATCAGTCGACAGGATTTTATTGTGAAAGTCTATGACACAACCTTTGAACCCACATCCTGGACAACAATGGGACATCCCTGTTTGATTTGGCAGAGATGATGGCTAGCTGCTTGCCATACTGATGACATGAAGGCAAAAATAGCCAGTGGAGGATACCAAAATGTGGACAATGCATCATCAAAGACCAAGTTGGACGTCTGAAAGGATTTTGGTTCCCTCAAAGACAAAAAGTTTCAAATAGAATTAGCTTTTGATAGCTGTGAGCTGGATTTGTTGCCTTCACTACTTGAGAAAACAATGAAGCAGTGAGTCACTTGTATGTGTGCTTAATCATGTTTTGGGTCATGGCATTCATATTCACTGTTCCAGGTAGTTCTACTTTTTGTAGGACTGCCCACCATCCCACTTATTGTAATGATATCCCACATTTTAATTGGAATGGTAAAAATTAGCCCTCCCCCTAGATTTGGGCCTAATATGATGGAACCTACCACAAAGCGAAGGAAATACATCTACAATAAAGACTGGAAAATTACTTTCCTGTTGTCTATTGTGTGCTACCCAGATGGCAAAGCATGAGATAGAAATGTTTATTTCTTAAGTTAGAAAGGCATATCAATATTTCCTCTTATCATTTATAATGTGTCTTTCTCTCGCATTTGGTTTGTTGGGATCTGGTCACCCTTGTTCCAGGCACGAGCGGATTTAACTTAGGATAATTGCAAGAGATGATCGTGGCTAACAGGTTGTACTCAGATTTGCGGGTACAGGCGGATGCAGGTTTGTAAAACTCGACCTGTGCAGGACTCTGCTGTCTGTCAAAGAACAAACTCAAGATGCCAAAAGGGCAGAAAAGACAGAGTTAGGACAGCCGGGATAAGAGCTAAGCTAACCCCGGCTTAGACCTGAGACAATAAACCAGAGAGAGAGACATCATCATTGATCCGCTGTGATTCTGCATCAGCCCACCTCCTCCTCCTCAAACCCCCACAGAACAAAGGCAGATGCAGTGGGATCTAACAAGTTTGGCTGGTGGTAAAGCTACTGTAGCTAGTAAGCTAATGTTAATTTGCTGGACATGCTAACATTTGCAGCTTATGTTAGAGCAGCTAACCTATGACTGGACAGTTGCTGTTTGGAGGTGGGGCTTAGCGAAGGGTCAGTTCTGGAGATAGACTGTTAACCTCTCATTCAAGATTTCTGGGTTCAGGATTTTTTGGGTGGACCCGAAACATGGCTCTGGGACGTGCCAGAGCCGTGATCTCCCAACACTATATACCCCACAAACCGACGCCCATCACCCTCCCTAATGGTTAGTTACAAACGTACCATGAGCGACTCTCTCGGTCCAAATCAGCCCAGCAGTTCACTTCAGCTCATTTCGGTTCCAACAACCCAACACAGAAGGAAAAAACATCCTGTCACCGTCCTCTGGCTCTGCTGATTCAAACATGTCTGGAAAAGCTGCTAGATGGACCATCTGTGTTTCAGGACATGCCCCCAGAGTTACGGAGCAGATTTTGATTTTGAAACCTATTTTTTTTATACTAAGCCACTTTCTTATCATTCAATTTTGGCTGGCTGGTTAATAAAACGATTCTGTGATGTGACAAACTCAGAACACACATTTATTGTTGTTTTACATGATCTTTAATGTACTTATGTAACACTGTATGCGTGCCTATTCTGGTAGTTTTAACTCGATTGCTGGTCATGTGTCAGATATGTACAGTGTAAACAGTAGCTGCTCTCTTGCTGTTTTTTCCGCCCTCACTTTCTTTTGGGCTCTGTCTCAGATCAATATGCACAGCCAGATTTCCATAGACTTTACATAACTCATTGGACCTGGCTCAACATGTGACCGGTGGGATTGATTAGTTATCATGTTTTCCATGGCTGGGTCATGAGGAAAGGGAGAAAAATTACCCAGGCATTACCCAGGCAGCGCATTTGGAAAAGAATAGATATTCACAGCATGGAACGGAGTTTGTCTACAAAGCAGATAGTTCTTTACGTTTCTATTTGTTTTGCAGCTCATTGCCCCTCAGGTCATGTTCCCAGTGTGCCTCCATCACTCAGTGTTTGATATTTTTGTCAATAAATCAGCGCAAAGCACCCCGTGTCAGACATGCTCTCTGGGTCTCAGCTCGGCTCGAGTGAATACATATTTATTCTTGGGAGCCAATGTGAAATTGTTTGATTTTTGAGCTGGCTGCTCACAGCATTTCTGTTTGATTTACTGGATCCAAAGGTCACAACAGGAGAGCATTATCTGCCTCATTTATGCATATGTTTACATGCTTTCCAACTTGTATATGTAGAATGCAGGTGCCAAAATTTCTGTTCCAGGCTAGGAAGTGAAGTATCATAAACAAGGCTGTAATTTCCACAGAGAATGTGGGGAACATTTGCAGCTCATTTTTTTTAAAATCCTGTTTTTGTCCCCCAATTTAATTGTTACGGGTTGATTTCCTTACTAAATTCTTTCAGGGAAGTGTCTTGTAGTCAAGATGAGATTATTACCGTGCACTCAAAAGCAAATGAGCAGCAGCGAGCGGGACAGCAACCTGCTTTCTAGACTTTTTTGTCCTTGGCTTTGCCTCTCAGACTACACACACAGGCCGGCGAACCTTACTGATGAAGGTTTTTGGGGGCTGTATGCAACCTTCAAACACACAGTTTTCAAGTACTGTTTTTATTCACAATTACATTTTTCTTTAAAAACAACTGAATAAAATGAACATCATCAGTCAAAGTCAGGACAGGAAAAGACAGCGCTCTTTGTATCAGAAAGTATAAGAAACAAAAATGATTGACTAAGGCTGCCTTCAGGGACACACACAAAAAGACAGTTAGCTGAGGATGCTTTTCCAACTGGGGACAAAAGCTGTGCCTGCTATTGCGAAAGGGCTGATACTCTGCCCAGCATTTAAAGCTGCTATAGAAACTTTTATGTTGTGTTGATTTTTGCGCTTCCTGTGGACGGAAGTGGTGATTTTTTCATTGTAATAACCAAAAAATATAACACCAAAAATAAAATGATCTCCTCCTGCTCCTTTTTAAGTGGCTAATATACAACTCACAGTAACTTTGCCTGGGAATATGTAAACACAGGCTCGCAGAGAATCTGCCCCAGTGGCAGCCATTAAGAATAACTTTATAGAAACAGCCAGTCTTCTCATGGATAGTCTCATTTACTTAGGTGGGTCATACAGAGGCATCAGTATTAAATTGAGACTGTTTCATAACCAGTCAAAAACTCCTGGTAGTAGCTTTAAGTTTGTGGTTAGGGTGAGGTAAATAATGATTAGGGATAAGGTTAAGGCAAGTCTTCAGGAAAATGTAAGTGTATATAATGTCCCCAAACTGACCTAAGTATACATGGGTTGTCATGTGTGTTTTCTTTTTTTTTTTCATTTCATGTCCTGTACCCCCACAACCCCACCTGATACACAGATCTGAAACCAAACCTATAAGAATATTTTCACACTATTATAAAATGTGATTTAATCATCTACATATCTACTGGAGGAATGTTATAACAAAGGAAAATGTAGTTCATGAAAGTATGTCACAATCTGTTACACCCAGACAACAATGTGGTCAACATCCCGCTGTGTAATTGCTCATTCTCTTCAATCTAATGACATGACTTTAGACTTCCAAATTGCATGTTGTGCATATGCCAAAGTCCAGTTTTGTGTGCAGGTGAGGGTGGATGGATGAATCAAACAAACAGAGGACTTACGCCCAGGAGGCCAGGGTTTAGTGTCCCATGTGAAACCAAAAGATAATGTTGTTTTAAGTTACATAACATAACTTAATGAAGTGTATTTATTCTAACTCAAACCAAAGTCTAGCATAGCCAGTTCTCTGCAGCCTGCAGTGCTCGAGAAAGATCTGGTTCCGTGTATTATTTTAATTCTATAGGAGGAAGAAATGCTGTGGCTTTTTGTATTTTTCCAAATGCATCACAGTCTTCTTGTGCAGTACAAAGCCCAAGAGGCAGCATTGGTGCTGGGGGGGGCTTCTTTTGGAACTTTTGCACATCAGGAGGTGAGCCCTGGCTAAATGGCAAAATCACCACAAAAGAAAAGCTAGCAGCTGCTAACATTCTTATATTTATACCATTAGTGACCCAGGTGCTAATTTTCCATTGTGTGTTTCTAGCTCAGAGGTTGTTGTTACTCTGGTAGCAACAGGGGATGCTGAAAATGCCGCATCAGCACCTGAGCAGGCCACCTATGGCAGGATGAGCTTTTCCAATCTAACCAAGCTGCGACTGCTTCACAACATTAACCATGTGTAGGGATGTTGTGATATACCAGTATACCAGATGATAACCATTATATTTTTAAAAAATGAAATATTAATATCATGTTATTCTTACATGAACTTGTTGAATACTCAATTCTAATTGGTTGATTACAGCATGGTAAGGTGTGTTATTTCTTTATAGCAGACCATTGTTATGAAGAACAGACGATTGCTATGGACACAGTTCTGATCATAGACTCTGGAAGAACAATAACATCATTGTTAAATCACTAAAATCACTTTAACATTAATATTTTGTCAAATTAATGACATATTTTGGTACATAACCATGTAATAAGCAGGACAGTGTACAATAAGCAGGTCACTAGTGTCAAATAAAGCCATAAAATAAATTAATATTTTGGGTCACATAAATATGAGTAGGATGATGTAATTATCCCTTACATAGTACACATATGACAATATAGTGCAAATAATTCAGCACTTCTTAAACAGACTGTAAATCATTTTTGTTTCTGTCCATTTCTTTCCATTCTTGCTTTATATCCCCCCAACACCCCCCCGCCCCACACACACACACACACACACACACACACACACACCTTGTCACTATCAATTTAGTGTAATTGCACTTTTTGCATGCTATCTACAATTAATTTAGTGTAACTGCATTTGTTGTACACGGTGTACAGTTATGGTTCTACACTCTCTTTCCACCTCCTTACACTCGTACTTTGAGTGCAATTCATGTGCCAAAAAAAGGAGACAAAACACAACAAACCCAGTTAAACATGAATTTTACTGTTGTTTTTTTTCACTTTTTCTACAGAAGATGAAATATTTTGGCCACAGTAATCATGTGGAGAAAATCTGGTATTGCGACAGCCCAAATCACATGTTTATTTTTGTTGCCATGACAGTGACGGTCACCTGACAGATAATGGGAAGGACTGGTGTCTGCACTGCACGCAATTTGTAAAGTCATGTTATTTGCCCACAGATGGAAGAGAGCTGGTTGGTTTGCTTTAGTCATATTTCTTTCCGGCGCTCTCATCTTACTCCTGCTTTATTTCTCCCACGAGACCTGCCTGACATTTTTTCAAGTGTGGTGCTTCTGTATGCACATGTCCATGTTATTACTTTTCAGAACCGGCTTATAGCATGTTGATAGTATCTCCACGTGTTGTAGTGCGATAAGGCTGCAGGTAAAGATCCCATTCAAATTGCCTCTCTCTGGTGCTGCTCTCTTCTTCCTATCGCCGTCCTGCCCGGCCCTGGTGGCCTGTTGTGTATCCAATTAATATGTGCGTTTAAGCTACTGTGCTGTCAATACTATGCTGACCCTACAGCAAATCTGTTCTGCTTCAGCTAAGATAATTGTTATCTTCTGAGGCGTGTAAATAGACTTTTGGAATGGATTCTGAAGCCTTCATTCAAAATTAAATAAATGGGGGGGAAAAAGCTCAAATGGCTCCAGAAATGGAACCATATCTCAGCCAGGAAGGAGTTAATTTGACTTTTCGTTCAATTAACAGCTAAGGAATTAATGACCAAATCAGGTGAGAACTCCTAATAGGCTGCAAAAGTACACACATTTTGAACTCAAGCAAAAGTACAGATATGTACAGATGTACAGATGAGTTTCTTTCTGTCTGTTTCATCTCATTTTTGTCTTGTGAGTCTTTTATGTTATTTTTGTCTTATCTTTTTTGACATTTTTCTGTTATTTTGGCTTGTTACATCTTTTACATTGTCTTTGTCTTAGCATGTCATTTTTGTCTTGTTACATCTTTTCATGTTTTGTTACGTCTTTTATGTCATTTTTGTCTCATTTTTTTCTTGTCTACGTATTTTATGTCACTTTTGTCTCATTGTGTTTTTATGTCATTTTTGTCTGTTTTTTGTCTGGTTACATGCTTTATTTCATTTATGTCTCATTTCTACGTTTGTCATCTTCTTCATTTATGTATCGATACTTCTTTTACATTGTTTATGTCTTGTTACGTATTTTATGTAATTTTTTTCTTCTTACATCTTTAACATCATTATGTTGTTTATGTCATTTATGTCTTGTGTCCATCTTTTTTGTCTTGATATGTCGTTTACGTCATTCTGTTGTGTTATGTCATTTCCATCTTGTTATATCTTGTACCTCATGTTTGTATTATGTCATTTTTGTCTTCTCACATCTCTCTTGTCTTGTTGGGTCTTTTACGTTGTTTATTGTCTTGTTCTGTCATTTTCATCTTGTTACATCTTTTAGGTCTTTTTCTTCTTGTTACATTTGTAACAAGAAGTAATTTTGTTTTTGTCTTTTTGGATACACCAAGGAATCATCTTCTCTATGTGTTCTTGTCCCATACAGTTAAGTTGGAATCTATCTTGATGTTGGGAAGGTGGTATGCAAGAATGTAGAATAAAAATGATCAATAATCCCTTTAAAATGCATTCAAACTTAAGCGACTAACTGCTTTTAAAGTGTAAGGAGTAGAAAAGTACAAAGTAGAAAGTACAGATATTTAGAGTACAAATACCTGAAAACTTTACTTAGTTAACAGTAGAAAAATATTTGTACTTAATTACTTTCCATCTCTGTCCCTGTCCTCAGACAGACTATCATGGAGGACGGGACTCTACGAATCACCAACATCTCTAAATCTGACGGAGGCAGGTACACGTGTGTGGCCAGAAACCATTTTGGGACCTCGAGCAGCACAGGAACACTGCTGGTGAAAGGTATTTCTCTCTTTTCCACAGGTTTCCACCGCTGTACCTTTTGAGCCAAGGCTTTAAACTTTTGTTAAGGGAGAAAAATACTAGCTCAAGCATGAAATTGATAATGAAATATATAGCCGTTTTATGTTCCCGCCGGTTTGACAGACGTATAAGTCATCCATGGTTTTGTCAGCTGTGAGTTATTGTTCATGTAGCCGAGTGGGGCAAACCACCGCCGTCTGTGGCTGTGAGTGAAGAATATTTTGTCACCAACATTTAATCTTAAAAGAGCTGCTGTAGCATTTTCAGATTTGAGTTTTTAAATAATGATGATTATAGGGAGCGAGTTCTTTTTTCCTTTCTAGTTGACATTGTGATTGCAGTGTGTTTAATTATTCATTACTGAGTTATGGGAGGCATTGGCTTCCTAAGTGAAGTTATTTAAGGTCACTTAATTACACTGATAGAGCCAAATCAGTCTCACTATTCTGGGCAAATTAAGCTTTATTACCTTCTTCATTTGGCTGGATTTTATATAGATACAGTGCTGCATACAGCAACAGATTATTCTGCTGTTTTTCCCCTCTCATAATGCCACAGAGCCTACAAAAATTACAGTTCCTCCCTTGAGTTTGGACGCCACAGTGGGACAGAGCCTTGTGTTGCCATGCGAGGTGTCCAGCGATTCGTCCCTGAGTCCCATCTTCAAGTGGTTTTTCAACGGGAAAGCCATTGATTTCAACAGGCAGGAGCACTTTGAGATGATTGGAGGGGTATGTATAATGGGTGAACCCTCACTGATTTTAGACAAAGAAAATCAGTGCCAAAGATTTGACCTCCACAAGCTAGAGCTGATATTAAAGCTCCCAAGAGCTGTGTTTTTCACAGCCACTTTATGCCTACAGTAGTCTGTGATGTTCATATAAAAAATCGTTAAGTTTCATTATGCATTAAATTTCCCTGAATGCTTTTAAAATGTCTAATTTTTCATCAAAACCTGAATTAAAACTATACATATTTAATGGTAGCAGGATCTGTAATAGCAGTGGACCCACTGTAGCTGTTCAGTAATAGTGAAACTTAAGGAAACATTACTTACAGCACGATATAAGGTGCTTTCACGCCCACCAGTTTTGGTCCAGACTTTTGGACTTTGCAGTTTGATCTGATCCAAAATTGCTGGTATAAAACCTCCCCTGGACCACAGTCTGGACCAAAACAGCTGAAAAATTGAACCATGGTGTGTTTTGTTTCCAGTGAGAAAATGTTTTTTTGGACGGTTCAGACTTTTGGACCAATTACAGGAAGTTCTGCCAGGATGTTTTCAGAAACTAGAAAAAAAGGAAAAACAGCACAAAAAAACAAAATGAGCTGTGTTTGCACATAGGGAGACCAAATATTTAACTGACATTTGGGTTGATGACTTTATTACGAGTCACTCACAAAAATTCTTATACTTACTCTTATACTCTTATACTAGGGGATGCAGCTTGCATAGGTCATTGCGTCAGGACACAGGCTGAGGTTTGTCATGCACAGTTATTTTGTGTGCTAGCATAATTGTATTGTAAAACCAAAACCAACCTTATCAAATGTATACAGTCTAACAAAAACATAAACCTTGGTTCTGAGTTTTCTATAACATGACTTTTTGTGTTGAGAAGGTTAATACCGTGTCACGTCTGTGCATTAAGTATGAGACTAGGGACAGGAAGCAACCAACACCTCAAAAGATAAAGACCAACTGACACATTGTATATTAAACACATTATATCACTTTATATTTGTTCGGTACATAAAGTACCAACAATTTCTTTTCTTTGCACACAGAAAACCCACATAGTTGTGACATTGTGATAAATTTTCATTGCAAGTTTACTGATGGCAGCATGTCAGAATACAGCAGAAAATCACTGCACCGCAACCCGGCTGTTGTTTGCTAATTAATAGTTATAGCATGTACTGTGAGTCTGTTGTAATCACTGTTTAAGTCACATTAAACAAATGAGATACAACATATTAAAGAAAGAACAGTGCATCATTTTGGAAAATATGCTTTGCTTTTCGGTGAAGAGTTGAGCGATGTGATACCATGCTCACATCGGTCTATTAAAAATATATGGCTAAAGCTAGCAGGGCGTTAGCTTAGCTTAGCACAAATAAAGACCGGATGTGTCCAAAGGTAATATAATCCACCAACCAAGCACATATGAAGATAATATTATATGTTTTACATCTGTGAGGGTCCACTGGGGTCAAATGTAAGTGAGTGACCACTGCCTGCTGCTACAGACGCACGCAATCAACCACACTTCTCTGCTATTCAACTATGTGACTTTGCCAAAGTTGACTCTGCTCAAAGCAACTAATATGTCTCTCATTTTCATCTTATTACATCTATTACATCGTGTTTGTCTTGTTACGTGTTTTTTGTCTTGTTACATTATTGTTTTGTACATCATTGTTAAGTCTTTCACGTTGTTTTTGTTTTAAGTCTTTTTTACGGTATTTTGTCTTGTAACAACTTTTGTGTCATTGTCTTGTTTCTGTCTTGATACATCTTTTACATCATGTTTGTCTGAAGTCATTTTTTTTTTTTTTTTATCTTTTTTGGTCTTGTACCATCTTTTCAGTCATTTTTGTCCTGATCTTTTACATTCTTTTTATTATGTCATGTCTGTTTTGTCAATTTGCCTCATGCCCGTCCTGTTGACATTGTTTGTCTTGTTACATCATTTTTGTCTTGTCACGTCTGTCTTGTCTTGTTAGGTCTTTTACATTGTTTACGTCTTGTCTTCACTCAAAGCAAAGATGCAGATTTGTGTTTGTGTGACAGTGCCTTTAACAGAACCACATGTCAGCCTGTTGAAGTGTATTCAGGCTTTAAAGCCTTCTCAGTACCATGCTATATCTTGTTTGTTTAATCCATGCAAACACATCTTAAATATAAAAGGACAGTTTGCAGGAGAAGGGGTCATGTATCAGACTATTTCTTGGCACTGAGCACTTGCCCACCAACCAGGGGAGATTCCAGGAAGTGACTGGTGGGTGGCTTTTGCCTTTAAGCCCATGTGTCAGAAACCATGTACACATAATTCAGAAATGGCAGCACGCACAGCTTTGTGTTGTGTCTGAGGGGAAAACCTGTAAACAGGGATGACATTTCTCCAGCCCAGAGGTGATTTCACTGTATGAGCAAATCAATCAATATCGCCCCGAACAAAAGGAGCCTAAATTTTCGTAATCACAAGATTTATGCTCCCTCTGGTTGAGCACACCAGGCCCTCTGGAGTCGCCGTACAGCACTGACATTTCCACAGTGAACATAATCACAACAGCTGTTAACTTGCCTTTGCTTTGGACTGATTTCTGAATCGCTGTATTTTGCTGGGAAGAAACTTTTGAAAATTATATGTGGGTGTGTGTGTTAGTGCGCGACAGCAGAGTGCAGAAAGCAGCTTTGAAATTTCTTACTAAAGCCATTCATCTGAGCTGAAAGGGTAAAGTATAAACACAACAAACCCTGATTCAAAGAAAAAAAACTGTTTCAAAACAAGTCATTTTTGTGTAGCCTCCCTTACAATGCAAAACTGAATTAATTTGTTTTGCTAGACTGTCATGTCATTTTTTTTTCTAGCAGTCCTGTGGTGAATTCTTCCAGGATTCTTTCATGGAGGATTTGCTGCACAGGACCGAGAGAGAAATTCAATGTGCTCTCTGGATTTTCCATACCTCTGTTTTTGACTTTGCTACTTTTGCTGTTTTCGTTCCTCTCCAGGACTTTCATACGAATGTGTCTTTGTCATTAGGGATTTGCAGGTGACCTGATGGTGAGGAACATTCAGCTAAAGCATTCTGGGAAGTATGTGTGTATGGTACACACTGAAGTTGACACTGTTTCAGCAGCAGCAGACTTAATTGTCAGAGGTATGCCTCTTCTTCCTTTCTTGCAGTGCTTGTCATTTTGTACTACTCTCTATGGAGGATTTTGATTTTTTGTGGTGAGTGTATGTGCATTAAGATTATGACACACATATCTCTGCTGTCAGATGAGAGTGTTACCACCAGCATGTCACTTTTCAGAGATTCAGAGAAAAACAGCTTTAATAGACCTTAAAATTGACAACCAACAGGGTTTTGAAATTTAAGGATTGCTCTGATTTTTAACCAAACTCTGTGATCATCACTCTTACCTTGAAGACATACAGGTAAGTTACCCTGAAAGCTTCAGGGCTATTCAGCAAGATCAGAGGGCAGCTTCATGCAAAAATAAACCACTTTCCAAAGTGAGTTTTCAACTACTTCAGTTCTTTTGAGGTAATCTTTGATGTTGAAAATAAAAGTGTTTTCAGTGTCATTCAGTCAATTATGTATTTTTCAAAGCAAAGTTGAAATGTTTGAGATGTTGAACTGTCAGTTGTGGTTGGTTTTGACATTGGGAGTCAAGAGACTATTACCATTGTGTAAGGAATATTTTCCTTGATCCCAATTACAGTGATGCATTTTGGACTTGTCATAAAGATGTCATTATGTGTTATTACACTGTCAAATTCTTTCATAATGGTGTCATGAATCTTCAGCCTAAGTGATCCCATTTGGACTTGGACTTGCAATAAGGATGTTATTAAATGGTATAAGGCCAGTTTGACTCTTGAGTATGGTTCCAAGATGAGTTACAGAGTTACATACCGCTGGTTTCACAGCTGTGTTTCTTCCTGGTCTCACTGTGTTCACTGGGCTCTCGCAGTCCTGCCAGAGTCAGCTTGCTAGCTGCATGGTGGAGGAAAGTGCCAACTGATGCTCATTCCATGTGTTTATTTAGGGCGTGAGCACCAAACAATGCAAGGACCCTATTGGATTTGCTCAGATTATAATTCTCAGAGTTTTATTTCTTCTTCTCCTTCCTCTTCCTCTTCTTCTCTTACATTTTTGAGGGGCTTAATGTGCTTGATGGTGCGTGCAACTTGGCACACACATTAGCTCTGATGAAAAAAATGGTCATAGGTGGTCGTAGCCAAACAGGTTGGCCACAGCCTCTAAAACTCAGGCACATTTCACCGATACTAGAAAATTGGTACACACGTGTATCACGCCCAGAAGCATAAAAATGTCTTTTGGACCCTTAGGCTAAAAAGCATATAAAAATTCCTCACTGACCAGTTGGCATATGGCATGCCCTGACAGGCGCAGCGGTGTGAGGAACCATCCAATGCTGCTTGTAGCTTTAATTCAAAATGTTATTGATTCAAGACATTTTAAAAACAGGTTTTAACATCACCTGGATGCAGCATGTTCCCTTGTCGTGCAGCTACCATCGTCACCATCTAGCTGACTCTGGCCAGACAGGAATATCTCCATGAACACAGCCGGATCAGAACTGAACACGACCTCAGAGACCAACCGTGATCCCTGGCAGGGAATACAGTACTGAGGTGGCTTTCTTGCCGGTTTTGGCTCCTGCCACCCCGGGGCTGAGTCAGCTGGCCAGTTTGACCATTACCAACTGAATGAATAAGAGAAGAAGAAGAGAGGAGAGAATTTTCAATTTTTTAATTTTTTCCCTTTACAAATCCAAAACAAAAATAGCTCCCACTGACAACACTGACAACACCTATTTTTGCTGGGTATTTAAACATTAGAGAGCTTACCATCTACTTCTATAATTTTAAAGTTACATGGTGTGACATTAATTAAGTCCTGAAAGTGGGATGTCACATACAAGGACACCTGCTGTTTTTATTCATAAAGGCGCAGTGCACTTCAGTATGCTTTAAAAAGGTCAAAACAAATCAGAGGGGTGTGGTGTTGACTTATTATGTTATCAGCTGGTCACACTATTGGCCTGATCCCTTGCACAGCCATAATGGAAAATAATCAAATGTAGAGGAAAGTCCCGGCCGGCCTCACCAAGTAGGAAAATAATCCTGTTGTCTGGGAGGTTCAGATTGGCAAAGCGTGGCATCAAGAGTCTGCAGCCAGTGTCAGATGGTGCAGCTTTTGCATGCGGACTGTACGTTTCTGTATGCATAAATCTGAAAGCAAACATTGTTGATACCCAGTGATCTTCCTCCAGCAGCAGGTAGTCCCGCTGAGGCTCAGAGCTACTTTTGCAGATTTGAGGGCTTAGCAGGAAATCTCATGTCAGTTATCCAAGTCCCAGCTTGTTTGTTTGATCTCATGTTGCTGCTTTTCCTAATTTCAATGAGATCCCAACTGAAAATCCTGCCTTGTTTTTTCCAAATCCCTGGTCATTAATGGTCTTTCATGTTATTGTTAAATAATTAATTCTCTTGGTTAGTTATGTTGGACGTAGATAGATGGATATTTTGCTACAAATGCCAGTACAAACAAGGATGATAATGAAAGTAACATCATGCAGTTACTAGGATTAAAATTTGTGTTTTAGGGGAGATATGTCAAAATAATAATAATAATAATAATAATAATAATAATAATAATAATAATAATAATAATAATAATAATAATGAGAATAAGAACTATAATTATTAGGGCTGTCAAAGACAAAATAATTCTCGTAGATCACTAGTCATTGCCATTGTTGAGAGTAATTTGTTGCTGTAATTCCACTGATTTTGGCAGAAACTACTACTTTTATTAAATCAATAGCGCAATTACAATTAGAGAATATTAAACAGGCCCATTACTTGTTGCATTTGTCTCATAAGAAAACAGTGGACTGCAAAAGATAGCAGATGTAACTGACAAACACAGCCTGTTCCCTGATCGAAGATTGAACGTACTTCGACCATATAGCTTGATTCCAACGGACATGACTGCACCTGGTGCTGGCTGTTCCACGTCCACCAGAGCTGGCCGTTCTACATAATGCTTCCACAACCTGGGCAGTAAGTCAGACAATTAATCAATTAAAAGACCCCATGTAGACTCTGGATCATAAAAACAGACAAAAAATTATTTTACTACGTAGCATACTTATTCATGGTAGAAGCACAAAAAACAGGAAAACATAATCAACATAAATGGCCGCCAAAATGTGCTGCTGATGAAACACTTGAAACGCTGCTGGTGGGGCATGAAGCCCCGTCAGTTTGGTGTGGCGGCACGAGACAATTCAGAAACTGTTTACCATAGCAACGCTTGGTTAACATACATCCAGCATCGTCTCTAGTCTTCTTTTATGCCAACTCCTGATGTCTCACCCATATACAATAAAAGTGTAGCTCACAGGTAGACCCTAGTTGTTGCTGCCCCCTGGTGATCGGGAGTATCAATAACTCCAAACAGTGATAATGGGTACAATGATAGATAAAAATTTAGACAGTTGTCAAATAAAATTGTTGAAATAATAAAACCACTCTAAAATAATATAGCTACAGTAAAATAAAATAATATTGCTAAAATAATATGGCTCTGTATGCATAAGTAATGCGAAAGGTGCTTTCCCAAATAACTTGTTACTTTTAAAATGTGAAATGATAAATAATTTGAAAATGTTTTGAGAAAAGAACCTAGTAACCACAACTAATTACTAAATTTCAGTAGCTTGCCCAACACTGGTCGTCACACATTTATGATATTAATTTACTTTGTAAATATATATATTTTGGGGGATGACGCGAGCTGCCTGTTAAATGCTAACAGCATAAGTGGTAATGATTCAGAATGTGTCTGAACAGCCAGCAAGGACAACTCAACGTGCTGAACTTGTTAATTTATTTCAACACAGTATAACCTTGTTGTTCTGGAATAAATAGCATCCAACTTAACAAAAGCGAACACTCTGCGACTTCTCAAGAAGACGGATGATGTGCACTAAAAAACTAAGTTGCAAACTCGTTCCCTTGCTGCTCCACATCCCCTGCCCCGACCTGAACCAGCCGCGTCTTCATCGTGACCATGATTTCAACATCACAGACCTGACGTCCATGACCTGAGAGGTGGTAATGTCTGATCACTGGCACAAACTCACTGGCCTCATATATAAGTAAACTGAGACGTCTAACCTGAGTTCGTAGTGAACTGCACTATTCAGTGTATTGATTAGACTGGCACTCCCAATAGAACCAATTACAGCTCCACTAACTCTGAATTGAGGTTGTTAGCTGGGTTATGAATCACTTAACACCTGTGCTGGGATCTGAGTGTGCCACGCCGACCTGAAGTGATTCCATTTGTTTTGGCTGCTGCTGTGCTGTGAGGCTGATGCAGGTGTCTGTCCTTGTTTTTTTTTTGGGGGGGGTGGGTGTTGCAGGGCCTCCAGGCGCCCCGGAGGGCCTGGTGGTGACTGACATCACTGACACCACTGTGCAACTGTCCTGGGGCTCCGGGCCTGACAACCACAGCCCTGTTACCATGTACATGGTGCAGGCCAGGACCCCCTTCTCTATAGGCTGGCAGACTGTGAGAACAGGTAACAGCTGCACCACATCACACACTTCCTCTCAATTAATGTGAGTCAAAACTTAGGAAGTACACTGTGATACATGAGTCTGTGGTTATTTTGGACATAGATGCTTGTCTTACGGAAAAGTATTTCATGGATCCTCCCATGATTAGAGTTTGTTTAATGAGCAGTCACACCAAGAAATTAGTTACAAGAAAAAACGAAGAATCTCATTGTTGAAATTGTTTCCCAGAGGATCTTCTGTTTCTTATTTTTGAAGTTGACATTTAATAATAAACTATTTAAACAGCGTTTTTAACAGAATCCAAAACAAATCAAATAAAATCAAGTAATTAAAGTAATACAGAAAGATAGATTCTAATAATGCGACATGTTGGCAATAAGATAAGTTAATAAAAGGCTTTATTTGAAAAGTGACAATTTGAGAAGTAATATTGAAACATTGAACAGTAGCCAAATACGCAACATGTTCAGACTAACTCGTACTGGATTTTGAGGACAATCCAATGATTTGAGAGTTTAAAAAACACTGGATTAGACAGATGTTATGTAACTGTTTCACAGGTAGAGTAGTAGCATCTGTGACAAGTAAACTGACCTTCATGTGTAAAATCAGTGGAGTGCCCCTTTAAATTGAAATTTTTAAGTTTTATTCAAAGGATTGTGATCAAGATAAGTAATGTAGGGGGCATTTTACAGTTAAAAAATCGACTTGTCAAAGCTCTGATGGACAAACATTGCTAGGAAGACAGTGTTTCAAACTTTTTTTTTACTATGTTCCCGATTTGCAACAACAGTAGCAGTTCAAGCTACAAATAAATCACCCAGTACTTGAGATTCATCGGTAAAAGTCTTAAAACAAGGACTGAATGACAGACTAGATCAAGTGTTTCAAATTATAACATATGCAATCCACTTAAGCAGCCCAACAATAAATCCTGCTTTGTGAAACTTACTACTATACTATGGTATTCAGTTTTTTAGACTGTATGTCAGAGAGGATTTTCAATTTAAGCCCTATTCGCAGGGGACTGGTATTACCTGGGGACCTCATGAGTTAGAAATTACACCCCACGCTCGTGCTTCATGCGTCTGTATTTTACTCAGATTTACTGACATTATCCTCCAGATGTGATGTCAAGGGTCTGTTGTCTGTCAAGCCTGTTGAAAGCTGCACCACATGCTGCCACGCATGTCACCCGTCTCATCATCTTCCAAGATTTCGCTGCTTTGATGGATTTGAGCGTGCTGTTTCTGTGAATTGTTCTCCATGCTGTGTAGGGAGATGAGCCCCCTGAATTTTGCACCCAAAATGCTGTCAAAAATTTTAACTATAATTGCCAATGTGAAAAAATTACCCTAAATCGTGAAGTGATGCCAGTTTTCACGGGACTTGGAACATGTTTGCAAAATACAGTGGGAATCTTGACTTTACAAATTCATTGTTGGGGAACCTTACTTTTAAAAGTAATTTGTTAAAATACAAGGTCACTGTAATAAAAAAGCAACTTGTTATTTACTGAGAAAAGCAACCTGTGCATGTTGGTTATATTGTCCTGACAGGCTGACAGTGAACTGGAAGGAGGCGTATCACTGCTGCCTCCATGAAAAAATAAACACATACACACATATAGTACATCATGCCTCAACACAGTTGGCAGCAGTTCTTTGAAAAAGTAACTAAATAACTGAGTACTTGAATTGCAAAATTAACGGCTTGATTCTATCAGGCGTGGCCGCATCACATTTCGGTTGTGTCAAATCAGCCAGAGCTGATCGCTGCTGTGCTTTTGATTCCACCAGCAGCTCCAATGCCCCGTCCCAGAAGCGGCTTTCCACTCTGCCTCGAATACACGCCAAGTCCGGGTCAAAGTCAGACACAGGTCAGGTCAATTTTCAAAATAAAAGACCCTGTTCAGACTCAGAATGAATGATAAAGACATAGGCAGAAAACAAACTTTACTTATGTAACCTGCCTATCCACGTTAGCAGCACAAAAAGCAAGGAAATTGGACAAAATCAACAAAATCTGAGCAAGTCAACACAATCAGGCAGCTACTGCTGAAACACTGTTTGACGGGACATGCAGCCATGTGGAGGACGGATCAAACCCGTAACTCAGACGTGTTGTGCCCAGTGGATTCAATCGGTAACATGTTATGTTGCTCATTACAAGAAATTGTGATTTTGGGAAATACAAATAAAATGTAACCTGACTTGAAAAAAAGTAATCTTAGCAATAAGCAGTCACTTTATAACACCTCACCACTAACACTGTACAAATTATTGACATGGCACACTGGTGTGGGATTAAGATCACTCTTTAATTACTTCATAACAAATTATTAGTGGTCCCTAAGGAATTGTAGTCCCATGTGAATAGGGCTTGAAGTAGTTAGTGTAGCTCGGTGCAATTGTATCATTAGAAAGTTATTTGTAATATTATGCTTTTCCTCATGTATGTAAAAGGGAAGGGACAAAGTATTAGAAGCAGAACCCTGTTTTGCAGCTTATTAAAACTGCCTTCATGAGTTAAAATATTTTTAACTGATTTGGTTAGTATATAAGTCAGTATGAAAACATATGAAGAAATGTTTCTGCTCTTCATATTCCTTACACTCCACACTACCTACCAGAATATTTGACAGGAATAATAATTGAGGGCTGATTAAGTGAAATGCCTGTTTTTGTTCAGATCTACATTAATTTCATCCTTCCTTAACCTCAACCCTGCTTTATTTAAGATTACATTTTTATCTGAAAGACACAGATTTAAAACATAACAATCCGATTACAGAAAGATGTCAGCCACGGTAACTGAAGCAACCTCGTCTGACAGCTTATTAACTCTATTAATTGCATTTATGTGTAAAATTTTATTGTGAGATGCAGATATCCACGATAATTGCAGAACATGCAGAGCTGATGGACTGCTTAGACCCTGAATGTACTTTAATTGGAATAATATTAAGATTTCACCATTTCATTTTGATGTACTTCACTGCCTTTGAAATGTTTTTTATACTTCTTGAAGACAAAATGTGAAATGTGTGTTAGTAAAACGTAAGAAAAGCACAAAACTCAATTCTAAATTCTTTAATCCTAGTTCCTGATTCTGTGCCTGGACAGATGATGCATGCAACAGTGAAAGATTTGAACCCCTGGGTGGATTATGAATTCAGGGTGGTGGCAATCAACAGTGTTGGTGTTGGAGAACCCAGCACGCCGTCAAAACAGATTCGAACCAAAGCAGCAGGTATCCTCTCAATTTGTTGTTTCTCTTCATAACAAATTAATCAGTCCCACTTGGAAAATGTAATTTGACTGTTTCCTTCAGTGCTCCCTGCGATGTAACTTATTTCAAATCTGTTGTTCGCTTTCATGCCAATACTTTTGATTACTCACTCGCATGAAAAATGGGTGGAAATTGAAACACACTTTTAAGCATTTGAGTATCAACACTAAGCCCCCGTGTGTCAGCACTCTAGAACTTATGCCATGATTAATTAATAGTCGCATCAACAGAAAATATGACCTATCTGCAAATGCCATGAGGCAAACGACATGAAAGTGTCTATTTTGAGCAGGTTAGTTGAGTAATTCCATCCTGCTGGTTGAATCACAAGGGAACAGGTTTCCTGTGGCGCCTCACACATGGGGCTGACATACGGTGCTTGGGCTAATAACGGCACCGTACACGAGTGCTAATGCCACTGTCAACAAAAAGCTAATTCCACTGCTGTGTGATGAACCCATTTTGTAAATAAGAAGCTCTGCAGAGTGGCTGTGATCGCCTCATTCAAAGCTTTGGCTTTAATAGAATCCTCTGCACCTGCCTGAGACGTAACGGTCCAAACCGAGTGATGATGATTACGTTCCCTTTGTGCCTGTTTAGTTCCCAAGGTTGCACCAGTTAATGTGAGTGGTGGCGGAGGAGCTCGAGGAGAACTTGTCATCATGTGGGAGGTAAGAGGATCATGGGCACTTTTGAGTGGGCATTCATTGTGACAGAGCATTCTTTGAATCTTTTGACGAGAACGGACTTCTGGCAGAGTTACTGTGTCTGCAGTGGCCTGGCTTCAGTGGAACGGCTTTTTAATTAAAGGCAGAGCTTTTCTGATTTGCTGCCTGCTGACTCCCCCTGTTGTGTAAATCAAAATGGAGATAGGGAGCCAGTGCAAATTTCATACGTGTAAATCTAAAATTGGGTGACAATTTTACTTAAAAAAATTTTTTTATGTCCCTCACAGCACTGAAAGGTGCTGCATTTGCTCAAAAGTTTGTGACTGTAATTAATTTTACAATAATTACAATGTATGGGGGAGCAATGTAATGTTTATAATACATTATAATGGATTTTAAACAGTCTTAGAAGACACGATACTGTTCTTACAGCAAATTATAACAATAAATATTCATAATGTTTTCTAACAATAATCATAACATCTCTATATGCTATATGTTATTAATATGTTACGTTTGCATATTATAATCATAAGTTTTTTTACAATGACTCATAAGGCCATAAGGCTCATAAGTATCATAATACATCAGAATTGCTGATCACTCACCAACATGTTTTGACAGAGATCATAATGTATTTTTATTCTCAAAGTTATGATTATAATGCAATTAATGTATTAATTGTAATGTATTACAACTACTTTTTTTTGGGGGGGGGGCATAACAGTGAAATGCAATGTTTATAATGTATTATAATGGACTATAAATGTTCTAATAATGTCTTAGACTGTTCTTATAGCACACATAAATCTTAATAATGCTTTAAAACAAAAAATCATAACACATTAAAACACATTTTATAATAAGGTCAGGTATCATAATACATTATAATTGCTGGTCACTCACGAACATGCTTTGTCAAGGATCACAATGTATCCCATAGTTGTAATGCATTCTAACCATTTTATAGTGCATTATAATCATTGTTGTGTCGTGTGATTATAATGCATTATAAAATGATTATAATGTATTACATCTGTGTGATTGGGGGCAACATAGCATTAGTGAATTATAATGCATTATAAGGAATTATAAATGTTATTTTAATGCATTATACTCCTCTTATAGAACTTAATAAGTGTAAAAATAAGCACACATAAATATACATAATGCTTTATAACAATAATCATTATAAAGCATTTTATAATGACCTGTAAGGTCAAAAATCATAATATATCATCATTGCTGCTGACTCACTGACATGTTTTAGCAAGAATCATAATGTGTTCTTAAATCTCTTGTGATACATTACAACCATTTTACAGTGCATTATAATAATTATAATATGATTATAATTCATTATAAAATGATTTTAATGTATTACAGCAATGTTTTGGGGGGGAGGGGCATAATTTTAGTGAAATGCAATGTTTATTATGCCTTATAGACACAGTGATAGTCGAGATGTATTACTGTATATTCTTATCTATTTAAACTGCAGTGGCCTGGCTTCAGTGGAATGGCTTTTTAATTAAAGGCAGAGTTTTTCTGATTTGCTGCCTGCTGACTCTCCCTCTTGTGTAAATCAAAACGGAGATAGGGAGCCAGTGCAAATTTCATATGTGTAAATCTAGAATTGGGTGACAACTTTACATTTTTTTGGATGTGCTTCACAGCGCAGAAAGTTGCTGTATTTGCTCAATAGTTTGTCCGACATAAAACACTATTTCTACTTTACTTTTTCACAGCTCCCTAATTAAATTTCTGCTCACAGTTGTCTGGGTCAAAGGCGTAACTTCTCTGTCCCCTATCTCAGCCAGTTCCAGAGGAACAGCAGAGCGGAGAGGACTTTGGATATGTCGTGGCTTTCCGCCCACTTGGCAGCAGCACCTGGATCCAGACAGTGCTGGCATCGCCCGACGCTTCGAGATATATTTACAGAAACGACAGCATCGCACCTCTGTCCCAGTTTGAGGTGAAAGTGGGAGTCTACAACAGCATGGGGGAGGGCCGATTCAGCCGCGTCGTCAGAGTGCTCTCTGCAGAGGAGGGTGAGATATTAAGTTGACTCTTAATTCAAGAAAAGGTATTCTTTCACTCTTAATTGCAAACATGCATAATTCATGGTCTCCACTGTACTTAGAGCCCTCTGAGGCGCCATCAAGAGTATGGGCCCGCGCTGTGTCAGCCTCCGAGATCGAGGTGTACTGGGAACCGATTCCCCCCGGGTCCAGCAGCAAGAAGATCATTGCATATGAGGTATAAAAAAGAAAAGTTGAAATAATAGTGCTATGAGGAATATTCAAACAAGGAGTAGACATTAATCCCTGAATGACTGACAGTACAATAAGCTGGCGTTCATTTGAATATAACCGCCTATGGGGACAGCGTGGAAATATTCTGACATTAAAATACTGCATGTGTTGGAGCGGCAGATTTCTCACAGGCTAATCTAGGGGATGAAGAGGTCTGTTGGCAGCTGTCCCAGTCCCAGACTCAATACCAAGGCTGTCTGAGAGCTGCTATTCAAAAAAAAGAGGGAGAAATAAATAAATAAAAGAAAGTGTGAACATCATACATCACTATCCTCTACAACAAACACTCTCCTGGGATTTTACTGTGGAAAACCTGGATAAAAATAACATTCTCTCCTAAACCCCAGATATCTTACATGGCCGGGTATACCCAGGTGGCCTGACCTCTGCTGAGAAGCTTTGAGGTCATTGCCAGTGTTTGGTACACACCTTGTTATAAGACTGGGGTTTGAAGCACCATGATGATGTGTTAGGGTGCCAGGCAGTTTGCATGAATATGCACGCTAAACAACGGGAAACTAAATACAAACTTTCCTCCAATATGAAAAGATACAGTTCCTCAACTGAGTTTACAACTTTTTTATATTAAGAAATACTAAATTTATGATTATTTTTATATTCACTAACACTTTTTCCCATGTCTATAATGCATTATAATGCATTACAAATACACTTACAATGTGATATACTGTGCTTAGATAGCATTGTATAATTATAGTTATAAGCATTAAATATTCATAATCTTTTGACAATAATCATAACCCATCATAAAACATTTCCTGCAAGATCATAGTGTATTAGAATTCTTTTAGTTGTAAACCAATATAACCATTACATAATACTTTATAATGCCTTATAGAAATGTAAATTCTAAATTACAACTTTGTTTTTTGGGGAAATATTACATAACTGAAATGTAACATCTATAATGCATTACAAAGCATTAATAGTATTTATACTGCATGAATAATGTTCATATTACATTATAATGTATTATAACGTAATTATAATGCATTATTCTGTGTGTATAACAATGTATGATTATAGTCAAAAAAGCTCAAAACTATTTAGAATGCTTTTTATCAATGATAATAATAAGCATTTTATAATGACTTATGAGGTCATATATTATAATACTAAATAATTTCTAATCACTCATTGACCGATCATAGTGTATTATAATAGGCAATGCATTATAAAATGATTACAACTTTATAACAACTACGTTTTGGGGGTGAAACATTAGGCCTACATTAGCGAAATGTCCCAAATGAAAAGACATGGGCATCATAAAAAGAAAAGAGACAGAAGTATTAAATTATCTCAGTCTAGGATTTATTTATCAGTATTTGGACCAGGTTCAATCGTTAAGCATCTACATCTACTGTGGAAAGATATTTATTTAAACTCTCACATTGACAAACTCTTCCTAATCAAGTCCACTGTGTTTTCACGACATATATTCTAATTTAACTAATTTAAACTTAAATTGCCTCTCAAATCATGTTTTAGTGGTTGATTTGAATTGCAGAGGCTGGGCACAGTGCCAACAAGTGTACTGCACAAGGCTGCTACGGCACCCAGACAGTTAGTTATGTTTCACTTTGGTTTCTAATTTGAGCAATATAGCAGCTTCAAATATGCAGTAATTATCAAATATTATATGCTGGATGAACAGATGCTGAGTCTGCTTTTAAAAATGGACTTATTTCAGTTTTAGTTAGGTATTTCGTTTGAATTTCACCCCTGCATAATGAGGGTGAGGTTGAGAAGAGGTTGACATTAAATCACATATGAAAGATGTTACTAGATTTTGGAGCAGATAGGTTTAAATTTCAGCTAATGATTTAAAATGTTAAAGTAATAGACCAGGTCAGTGATCTACATATTAGTCCGCATTAAAAAATAGTGACTGATGTTACTATAATAGGTTGTTAGAGAGAAGAGGGACAATTATCATATCTGCAACTGGCGATAAACACAAGCATTCAAGTTTGATGAGAACAGTTATAAGGCTTTTAGCACCTGTATTTCTAGCCGTGGGCCAACCCTAATCATGACTTGTTTAAATTTGATGAGACAACAAAGTTGCTTTTGTTGTAACCCCATGAGACGGTGTTTTTCCAGAGGACATGTCTCATTAAGAGCATAACTTATTTTGATATTGGCTAGTGTGACAATTTGCATTTAGACTGAGGGGGTAATTAAGTGATAGCGAGCCAGTTGGCTGATGAGGCAGCAAAAATTATGCCACCAAAGTACAGATCTAAAATCTGATCTAGCATGGCCTGTCGACTGTGGTTACTTGGGCTTGCTTATACCAAGATTTGATGAAATCTCACATTCCAGGTTGCAAGTGTGAAAGCACTCTTAAGTCCTCAAGTTTCCTAATCAGTGTTTCCACCTAATTGTCAAGCAAACTTATGAAAAATTAATAAGGCGTGTTTCCATCAACTGGTTTTGAAACAATAAACTAGACAAAGTAAACAGCTAGTCAGTCATGTGAGTCAAATATTTGCTATCTCAGAATGTATCCAGAAAAGTGTCCATCTTCCATTAAGCGCTTTTTCAAAAAAGGCTAAAGCCACCCCAAGCGAGTGTAAAAGAGAAAGTTATTTTGAATTTATTTGTTTCCATTAATCTTTTCTAATGCAGTACTTCAAAAAGCAAAGAAAACAGTACGTTGATGGAAAAATGACTATTACAAATATCTGTAGAACTTTGGAGAAAAACATCTCAAAGTGTGGAGAGAAACACAGTATCTACCAAAGTAAAGCACACACTTCGGTATCAGTAACCTCAGCCGGCCCTTTGTAAATAACTTTGTACCTTAAAAGAGTAAAACAATATTGTTTTTGCACCACTCTTCAAAGCATGTGCACATTAATTTGTGCTGTGATTTCATGGAAGGCACTGGGTGAAGAAATCAAACAAAGTAAAGATATCAGAAAGTTTAAAACAAGGTACACACTAAGGGTGATACTGTTGTCAGTTTTCTCAATTCGTATTCAGTTTATTTTATACATGGGGTAATACAGGTTATCAGGTATTAAGAAGTGCAGCGGTGTACATGTGGGTTGATTGATGGCGTTCCTGTTGTGAAGACTTCCTCATTCCTTCAGTGGACTAACCTGTGAGGGAACTGGTCAGCAGGTGCACTGACGCTTATACCCGCATTTATCGATGGTTAAATGGGGGCTTTTAATTGACATGGCAACATTATTAGGAAACAGCTGTTTGCGCAACATTATAAGTCCAATATTCTCTGTTTTTGGTCTCCACCAACTCCTGAGGGAAATATCTGGCTCTTTAGCTGCTAAATACTCCACTGTGTTCACTAGCTGACATTGCCTGTCTACAGACTGGTGTTAGGCAGTGAATTATTAGAAAAGTTTGGTTGAAAATAGAGTCCTGCTGTAGCTGAAAAAAAAAAATTATGAGAGCAGTGAGAGCAAGAATCGAAAGAGTACTACATACTAAACAGTAAGTTTGTTTTTATCAACACATTTTGATGTATTGCATTACGAAAAGTTGAGGGGATTTGCCGTTGCCAGTTTCGAAAAAAAAAGTCTTTACACTTGCCTGAGGTGGTTTTTGCCTTTTTCAGAAAGAGGGTTAATGCAGTTAATATGAGAAGAAACACCTAGGGACATAGTGAACATTTAACACGCATGATTGGTCAGATCTGAGGGAAAAAGAAGACATTTTTGCGCTGCTTGCATTGACTGTCTCATGAAAGAAAAATTACAACTTGCTCAATTGAAAAAACACTCCTGCAGACTTCTCTCCATTTTTTGTTTTGTAGATGGCCAAGGTGACTGGTTTTGTTCCTTCTTCTTCTTTGAGATTTATTAGCTGTTCACAGGCAACTGTTTTTTCCTTTTTTGTTTGCAACCTCTACTTTTTATACTCTTTATTTATGTAGCTTATGCCACCAGCTGCTGATGGACCCACACTTTGCAAAGCTGAGTTTATTTGCTCCAAACAAGCCCATTACAAGTAACATAGTGGCTTCTTGGGTAGCACTTAAGAAAAGCATACCTGCTTTTCATGAGTCCCAGAACATGGAATACAACCTTTTGTATCTACATTCCTCTGGAGGAATCCCAGAAATAAACTCTTTCTGTAGCTGATACTGAATGTTGCAGAAGAGGATGCTCACAACCTCATGAGAGACCATAGTGAGTCCTTCCCTCCAGCCAAACAGGGAGGGAGACAGTGAAACTGGAGAGCTTAGCCCATTCATAACGTTCTGTTCCTGCACCCCACCAGAACATAGATCCTTGCCAAAATGAATTTTATCAGAGGCCTTTAGTGATGGGAATCAAGAAGTCATCTCTGCTCAGAAACAGCTGCGAATGATTTATTCCGGGAGAATCATATAGCACCAACTGATTTCTCTGAAGTCTAACACAAACAGTAAACCACGGAAGAAAAGATAGTATGTTTCATTGTGTGGGTGTATTTTATCAAATAGAAGTTTTTGTCTTGTTAGTTTTTGTTCTTTTGATGTTTGTTCCTTATGTTTTTTTTAGCTAAGAAGTTTAGTTTCTGAGTTGGCAGGTTTTGGAGTATTCGGCCTTATGTCTGCCTTCTCACGAATATCATAGAACAAATGGCTTGTGGTGCTCAAAGGAGCAAAGAAATGCATTTGAAAAACTCAACAGCAATATCGCTTTCTTGAAATCATGACCCGGTTACTGATGATGATCCACTGACCTTGATGTGAGGAGTTTTATAGTCGTTTTGACATGATTGTGCTTTTTTCCTCTGTTTCCTGCCTGGAGACTATAGATGTAAATTAGCACTTTTGCTAAATGTGGCATATTTACATCAGGTATTATACACTGATGTTCATTAATGTAATCTGCCCCAGTTAAATAAATATCTTTAAACTCTACAACTCACACTAAAACCTTTAAAAGGGATCAATAAAGGAAAAAATAAAGTATTGGGTTGACAAGTAGAAACAATACCACAATATGAACTGGTACAATGCTTCATCAGTGCCTACCCCCAGAGGCTGAGCAGCCAGTTGAGCCTGGAAAGCTCTCATATGTCTCTGCCAGTCTGTCCCAGCTGGTTAGGTCGGCCCCAAAGGGCTCCCCGTGCACGGTGGCCAACGAATACCATTCAGGCATTGGTAACAGTACCTTTGATTTCGCTAAGTGTCCTCTCATATGTCTGCCTGACGTGTTAAAAGATGACAAATACATTTACTTGAAAAAAAAAAAAGCACACGATCTATGTTTGGCTGCAGATTTGTGGTGGCGTGCAGTTCCATCTTACCCAACCGAACCACCAAGCCAACAAAGCTGTTTTCTTCTCGAGGCCACCGTCTCTGCTCAGTGGCATTTTCGCCCTGTGCCGTTTTGATTGGAACGGCTGTTGGAACGGTATGAGAGAAGTGATGTGACTGGCTGAGAGGAGTGACTCATCACCACCTTCCATTTGCTCCCACTTCACCCAAACCTTTGATTTGTAGCACTGCTCCACCTATATGAATGAAGCACTTTGATACCTCCTCACTGACCGAACGCACAAGACCTAAATTAAGCTCAAAGTGTGAACAGACTGAGAAACTATAAAATACTTACTCCCCTCCACCTCTCAACACTTTGAACTGCAAACATCCAACACTGTCTGCAACACTGTCAAACTACACACCACTGTATAAGACTCCAATCATGGCATGAATAACCTGTTAGGGCCCCAGGGCTAAAATGTGCTGCCCTCCTGCCCCATCTAACTCCAACTCAAAGTCCATTGCACAGAGGCCTCTCTGCAAGACAGATCCACAAGACTGTATAATAATGCAGGACCAACCATAGTTAGACATTGTACCTTAGCGCAAAACTTCTCCATCAAACACACAATTACCAAAAGCTGATTGATAATGCCAAGGACGTTTGGGGCTCCGGGGGTTTAGGGCCCCTGGGTGGTTGCCAGCTTGCACCCTTGCTAATCCTGCCTTGTCTCTGTCCGAGACTTGGGTGGCATTGGTTTAAATGTTCTCAAAACACCCCTCCCTAACATTATTTCACTGAGCTCTGCCTCAGCTTTCCATCCTTGTAATGTGGAGCATACAACAGACAAGTTTCCATGAACATATTCTCATGCACATTTTCAAATATCACATTAGAAAAGGTTGATGGAAACAACAAAAAAAAACTTCTCATGGCTCATGGTTTCCCCACAGATCTAATGGAAATTTTCTCACAATACCTGAAGCAAACAGAAAAATCATGTTTCAGTCATGTTTTCTGCATTGTTTTTCACTGTTTGCAGTTTAGGTGGAGCTCTTTTAATTACAGCATCTTGTTGTGCTCTCCTCTTCTGCAATGGTATAATGGTTTTCCAACTTGAGAATTGCAAATACCGACTACATAATGATAGTGGATGAAAACATTTGCATTTTCTTTTGCCGATTTACTCGAAATTTGGTTAAAATTTGCAATGTTTCCATGATTTAAGTCAGGAGGAGCCAAAAGTAGGCACTCTTTTTGCTAAGATGAAAACTGTGACTGGCAGATTTTATTAGCTAGCCAGCTAACAGTAACTGTGTTAACCATAACCCCATCTCCTGCATTTATTTTAATGTTTTTGTCTTTTTAACTGCTCTCTTATTGCAGGGAAAATAGTTAGCCTATAGAATATGTATTGTGCAAGTATTAAAATAATAAAAAAAAAAAACATACCAACCTTTCACACGTTTACAATAGAAATACACTGTTAATTACTTAACAATGTACTAGACCCAAAACAGGTCTTAACCACAGATATACTGTAGTTAATCACCACATGATATGCTAACTTTGGGCAGTTAGATTTCTAATGTACTTTCTAAAGACTGGCATGCTAACATAAAAAGCTTTTGTTGGAGCAGGAAAAACAAGTCAAGTCAAATTTTATCTGTATAGCCTAATATCACAATCTGCTTAAGGGGGCTTTACAATCTGGACAGCGTGTAAATTTCCCCTTTCTTGTAGGACACTGTTTAATACAATCCTTACACTTTGGCTATCTTTTTGGGGGTTTGAAGAGGCAATGAAAAAGACAGATACCTTGAAACTATTGACTGTACAAAGAGGTGGATGACATATCTCCACATCTCCCCGTTGCATACATTAATGAAGCCAAAATACCATGGATTTGATCGCTGAAGTCTTGGTGCCATGTCATTTGGTGCCAGTCTGCACACTAGTGAGCAGGGTTGGAGCCACTGTATCAAGGTCCTACCCGTACAACCGGCCAACCCTATTGTGAGCAGGGTCAGCTGTCGATCATTACATAAACCCCTTTTTTATAGCATCAAATAAATAATTAAAATGAAACTTAAAAGAAAATTGAACTCTTGAACAAACAGTGTGAATACCTATGTAACCCAAAATAACAGACACTATCTGTGATGTTTATCCTATCTGCTAACATGGAGGGGGGTGGGATTTACCACCTCTACTACTGCCAGCCACCAGGAGGCGATCGAAATGTTTTGGCATCACTTTTGGAGAGCTGTCATATCGTCCATATTTAATCAGTCAGTGCTCCAATCTCTTTCATTGCAGGGGATCACTTTTACCTCAGCTTCCTGCACACTGCTTCTGCATGTGTAAAAATAAAACAATCCAAAGACTGACATGCCTTCCATTCCTATTTACAGTTGCTAAGCTGTGATTGGACATTTGCAGTGTGTATTTTTGATACTGTACTTTTGGTACTACAGGCTAATAACCTTTTGTATTCTAAACTTCTTTCTGCCAGGATTTAATACAGAAAGTGAAGCTGACTTTATGAAAATAATATTTAAATATTGCTTCCCACACACAAACACTGGCATTGTTAAAACTGGTGATATGATGCACTTTCCTGTTACTGTCTCCATAAGACTTTAAGGTGCAGCAAGACAGCTTAAGTCTCCTTAGATCCCCTCTTTCATCCCTCTTCGAGCATGTGTTTAGATTCTTTGCAGAGGTGGTGTAAAAACTGTAAACTTCTTCTGCTCAGGTATTTTAGGTATTTTCCCAAGTGCCAGTAAAACTGCTATAATTAAACTGCTGGTGGAAAAAAAAAAAAAAAAAAAAAGACACCCGAGATGCATCTGTTATCAGCAACTCCAGGCCCTGTCGCTAATCTGCCTTTCCCAAGCAAGATCCCCGAAAACCCGTGTGCAGCCAATTGAATAAGTACCTACTCTCAAACCATCTGTTTGACATTTTCCTGTCTGGTTTTTCCGTCTCGTGTTAGGGTCATAAATGATCTCCCTATGAATACAGATTCTGACAAGCTCCTTATCCTTGTACTCCTCACTCCCAGTGCTGCTTTTAGTATTGCTGATTGTCAGATACAGTATCACTGGGTAGTTTAAAAATGTGGGTTGGACTGCCTGAGGACCTACAGTAGCTGATAGTGTGGAGCTGTTTTTTTCCCCCCTTCTCCTTTTAAGTAAGGTCCTAAAGAATCACTGCTTCAGCATATTAAAGACTTAAACCTAGATGAACCCACATTTCTTACAACTTAATGAAGAGAAAGCGGAAGCCCTGAAATGAACCTCCTTAACAGTAAACGACATATCTGTATCACCGTGTGTGTGCGTGTGTGTATGTATGCGTGTGCTACTTCACATCTGCTGCCATATATTGTGTGTCAGCAGTTTCTTATAGCATTAATTAATATGTAATAAGCCTTTATAAGCTGCTTATTAACATTAATATATGTTAAGACTATATGTGTTAATATTAATATAATAAACATATTTTTATATTATAAGATATTTATCAGCAGTGTTACTATAATAAAAGCCTCATGAGCTTCTTAAAATTGTTTATAATCACAGTACAGACGCATTTATTTACTAACTATGCATTTATTAACGGTTATCTATAGATTTTGGGAGTACCGCATTAAAAGTGTGAACAATGCTTATTAAAGTTAACCAGTCCTTTGGGCACTTGTTAACAGTTACCTGTGCTTTTTTTTTTTTGTTGTTGTTGTTGTTTGTTTTTTAATTATTACTGTTTCAAACCTATTTCATCCACTAAGAACTGCTAGATAAATGCATAATGAAGTATTTAGAAATCTTAATAAGGAAATAACAAAAGCTCAGTAAAGGTTTGACAATGATGTAGGAGGTAAGTTAATTAAACACATTAACTGTGTTTGTAATGGTATTATAAACATTTATAAGCAACTTATAAGGATTTTATTATGATTCTTAAGCAGTCTATAAACTGTAAACAAGTTTGTTTTAAGTGTGTTCTATAATCTAACAATAAACATGTTTATTATGCAATTATTAGCACTTATACAGTTTTATTAACACACATTGATGTTAATAAGCATCTTATAAGGGCCTTATTATCTATTTACTAATACCCCCTTAATACAAGGTGTTACCAAATACGGGTCCATATAATAAATACATTATTTACTTGTGTAGCAAGATGCTATTAATGTTTATTCCATAATAATCATTAACTAAAAGTTAATTAACACTGTAATAAGCTGTTAACATGTATTAAAGGTTTACATACTAATGAGGGTACTAAATCATGTTAGTATATGGTTGATAAATATTTTAATTTACCTTAATTGATCTATGTCACCCTTATGATCAAGTCAGAAACATGCAACCCTTAAGTAACACTTCATAAATGCATAAGGATGCTGAATAAGCGTTACTTAACCATATTAAACCATGTGTTAGTGCTCTTTGTGACTCTTATTGTAAAGCTGAAAACATGTGTCCCTTAAGTAATGCTTTATAAATGCATAAAGATATTTAATATGCATTACTTAACTATTGTTAATTAACCATGTATTTATGCTGAATCAGCATTAGTTAACCAAAATGAACCATTTATTAATGTTCTTTAATACTCTCAGTAGGAAAATGGCAAAATAAAAATTGACTCGGCTGCCACAGCTTCACTGATTTGACAAAATGTTTCAAAAGGGAAAAAGACAAAGGGAGGCAATATGGTTGGAGTTGTGTTGTAACCCTTGTGTCTTTGGTCCAGGTTCTGTTTTGGGAGAAAGGATCTCAACAGAGTGAAGCGCAGAGAGTGAGGATTATCAACACCACGGCTCAGCTCTCTGGCTTGAAGGGCAGCACAGTCTATCTGATCTCAGTCAGAGCCCAAAACAGCGCTGGACTTGGACCCTGCAGCCCCGCTTTTAACATCACCACCAAGAAGCCACGTGAGTGCACACACACACACGACCTGAAAATGTGCTTTGTTTCTTTGTTTGCTCAGCTTTTTGCCGGAATCTTCTTTTGTTCCTTCACCCAGTAGGTGTCTGTAGGTAGTAGCTCTAGGAAGGGATTTCTTCACAGCCAGTATGGAGAGAGGAGGAATAACTACAGTGACCACTGAATGCCTGGCTTCTTTTGCTACTGCCATATGAGGCCTTTGGTGGATTCATTTTTAAGGGCTACATAGTTTCTATTGTAAAACAATACATATTTTCCCCCAGGACTGTAGTGGTATTTATTTATCTAGATTTTTTTGGTGTGAGTTGCAGAGTTTTGGAGATATCGACCATAGAGATGTCTGCCTTCTCTCCAATATAATGGCATTAAGTGGTTCTCAGTATTCAAAGCACCAAGAATAATACATTTGAAAACTTCAAAACTAGTGTCTCTTTCCAAAAATCATGACCGGGTTACTCAAGATAATCCACAGACCTTGTTGTGAGCAGTTTCATGTAGGAACTTGGGTTGAACTCAGTAGATTCTAAAGTAGTTCCGTAGATTCTACTGAAGATAAAAAAAAAAAAGTCTAGATGGTTAAATAGCACTACAGGCCATAGGAAAAATTTGGAAATGCATAATAATAAATTAGGAAATGTAATTTTGATTTCAGGGTGAGCTGTCCCTTTAAAAATGACAAACAATATTCAAACTGCCTTTAAGACATAGTCTCACACTAAAGCATATAATAGACCCATCAATCCACAAGAACATACTCTGTCAGTGTCACGTTTTGCCACATTAAAAGGACATGTGTGTGTGAAGCTGCATTAGCAGGGGGTGATATTGACAGGAACAAAAGACAAGCATAGTATGAAGAGTGAGAAAGGTCACACACTATGGAGGAGGCCACGGTGGATGGACGAGTCAAACATGGGATTTTTGTAGAAAACTGAGGTTTGGTTCCCATGTGGCACCTCACTGGTCAATGTTGATCATTTTAAGGAGATTTTAACTGTCAGCTCTTTGATGAACTGGTGGCTTGCCCAAGATGTACCCTGCCACGCACCCAGTGTCAACTGGGATCAACTCCAGGTCCCCCTGTAACCCTTAACGGATAAGATGGATGATCATTTTCTAAACCTAACCAAGCAGTCTTGTCGCTTAAACCTAAACAAACTGTGACCAATGCTTGAAATGTTTCTCAGCAAGCTTTATTTTGAAAGTCTAACCAGACGTTGCATGTGTATCATTGCTAAACTCATACCAGGTTGGCTTTCAGTTTGTGACACAAAGTAATTTTTACTTTCCAATTGAGAAGTCAGATAAGTCAACTGACATTCGTCTGACATTGTGATTGGAATTTACACCAAGTGCACCAAGCCTGACTGACAACGGTTGCAGCTGCACCTTGTCTTACAATGTGTGTACATGTCAGTACATGCAAGTTGGTGATTGTACCAAGCAACACACTCCTATAGCCTGGCATGCTGTTGTACAGTGTACATTTATCATGTCTCCCATAGTATTTTGAAAGGCTCTGTTGGCATAAAAACCTGAGCACAATCAGCACCTGCATGGCGGGGGACAATGTCGCGTTTCTGTCCGACAGATGCTGCAGTTGAGGGGGCAACCTCTTCAGTTAACTCAAACAGCACTTGTCTGCCAAAACGAAACCTCTCTATCCGCTCACTTTCTGAATATATATGGAGTGGGTTTGTCCTGTCACAGATGACTCTTTCTCTTTTGAATGCCCTCTTGTTAATCATCCTGTAAACAAGACATGCTGCCATCCTTGTTTCTCTTTTCTGGCTGTGTGATTCAGTTAAAATTACCATGGATACAAGTCTGAGTTTCCAACTTACACCTGCTCCGCACTAAGCGTGAAAGTTACACCCCTGCAGAACACACACAGGGCTTAACTCTTACTGGTGCACTCGTCTCAACCTGGAACTGGTTGTAATTTGCCGTTCTAAGTCGGGTGTAATGTTACACCCAGGTGTACAATCATCTGGTGCACTCGGCTCCTGACTGGCTATCGTGATACTGGTACCAATGGAGTTCTACATTCAATGCCTTTTTCTAGATCTACATGTTTCTTGGGTGATCAGATAACATGAGCAGGTGTGAATGCACCCAAGAATCACTGAGAACACACTCACATCTGATTGTTCAGGCAACATTTGGAGGTGATCTAATGGCCACACTATTTTAGCAGTGTATACATGAATGTGTCCTGGGCCACAGTGAAGGGCCACCTACTCAACTGATGTGCTCTGCGTAAGTGAAAGTATGTACTCATTCACGCTCCCACAGAGTCATGATAAAGTGTAAAACAACATGAAGGAGCAACAGCAACAACAGCAAAATGGATTCTGTTGGATAGAGCACACACAAAACATGCCGTTTCATTTCCATTTGGGCCAAAGAGTCAGTAAAACAAGCAGCGCCAAGGTCCTTGCAAACTTCTTCTTCTTTTAATTTTCGGCAGACTGGGAAGGGGAAGTGTATTGATGCCTCCTGCCAGTTAAAAACAACAGTGCTGTTGGTAGAACAGGGAACAGGGAAGTGTGATCCAATCACAAGCAGCTACTCAATGTGCATGTTTCATACTAGGCATTAGTTGCTATAACTTCCATAAAAATACAATACAACAAAAAGTGAGTAAGGAAGTCTGCAAACATGACTAAACACAGCATGAACTTAAGATCTTACGTCATCGATAAACATGATTTCCGCCTGATTCCTGTCAGGCAGCGATGGTGGTTGTTTAATAATAGAGAAAACAACTCATGCAACTTCAGATGTCCTCAAACAACATCTATTCTTATTGTTTTAATGCGAGACACACCCTTAGTGGTAGTTTTTTGCGTTTAACTGACAATATTTCAATAGCAAAAAGATATTTAACCTATTTGCCTATGCAAGCTTACATGATTACTGGAACTACAGCTTGTCCACAGCCAGTCTCAAATACTGCTGGACTGATCGACCTAATTTTTTTTGGGCACATTCATGATTCTATGCTGAAGGACCTCTGTGACTCAGAATTTTTAAGAAACCTTGAAAAACTTTAACTTTTGTGTCTTTTCATGGAAGTCATGTTAATGTTGATGGAAATTTACAAATCCCCACTGGTTGCATCTGGCAGTTGTGGTGGCATTGCAGTAGGTGCTTCACCATCTGTTTCTTGGCAGGAATCTGCACTCTCGGGTGTCTAAGACAGGTTGACACAAAATAAAATATTCCACTTACAAAACAGTAAATACAGGCTCCAAGATATGTTGTATTGTGTTTTTATTCCTCTAAATCATGTACTGGTGTCTAAAAAGAAAATACCATAAACAAAAGCTTCTCAGTCAAGACAGTGCATCAAATCATAAGTTCAAACTTGTGGTCATTTGGTGGTGATACATCATTATTTTTGGAGAAAGGCTATTGATATGCTTACATTTGGTATCATTCTTACAGTACATTGCTGCACCACTGTAGTCTCATTAAAATCTGTTCCAACTGTTTTTGCCACCTCACATTCACACACCCCTACATCACAGCTGCTTTTCCGACTCTCTTGGCATCTATTTTTTTTTGTGCAAACACGAGGATACATGTGACTTCAGCCTGATTACACAGCCAGGAGTTGTTTTAACACAGCGAGTGAGTGATGAGAAATAAATTTCTGTTCATTAGAGATGAGATTGAAAATATTGTGAGCACGAGACTCACGTGAAATCTGCACTCAGTGACTTCTCTTGTGCTAAATGCTTTGCAAAACATGTTCCTAATGTGACATTTCTGTGAAAACAAAACCATGTGTAAAAAAACAGAAATCATTAAAGGATAAGTTCACAAATGTTTTGTCTGTCTTGAAAGAGGGACTTTTGTACTGATGAGACTGTATCTTTGGAAGATACCCACTGGATTTGTCCGATTCAGACTCATAAAAGGTAAACTTTGGAATAAAACTGGAATGAATACAGCAAGAAAAACCTGATTCAGTGTTCATATTGGCACCTGACTAAAGCAGATTTTTATCTCACAAAGTTCTCACCAACACGTAAAAATCAATCCAAGATCTTTTTTTTTTTCTTTTCTTAACTTCCCCCATCAGTGTCCTCTTCAGTCTCTTTGCCTCTGCAATGAAATCTGCCTGGGCCCAAAAATATCCTCCTTCCGGCGGTCTAAAGCTCCTGTTAGAGGTGTAAAGTTTTTGTAAGTTTTTGGTGAGATATCTAGAACAAAAGTTTAAGAGATTTTCATGTTTTGTGCTATGACATAAAATACATTAGTAAATAGCCCACTTGTAATTTTTGAAGCTTTATGTGTCTTAAAAAATACAGTTGCTAACAAATGGCTAAATGACACTACAGAGATTGTCGGGGACTTTAAACATCATCACACCAAACACTAGTCACTTACTGGGGCTGAAGTCTGGTGTAATTCATCTAGAGACTAACGCTTTTTACTTCTGCTAATCGCCTTTACGCCTCAAAAATCATTTTTAAAAAAAACTGCTCATTTGTCAAGATTATCTGGCAGAATAAATGCGCAAGTATCATAAACTTTTTTAACAACAGTTGACGCAGCGGGGGATTGTTTGATGAAGTAAGCTTCCACCATAAATATCACCTGCCACCAGATCAGCCACTAGCAGAATTAAATTGCAATAGTCAGTTTTCAACAGTTGATGGCAGGAGCTATGCAAATTTATAACACGATATGTAAAAATACTTTGAGTAAATGTCAAGATTTGGACTGGACTCATCCAACAACACAGGTAAACATCCATAGTTTTCAGCTAAAAAGTGCTTTGAGGGTTTAGTTAGTGTTTACAAAAAATCTGAACCTATCCTTCACATCTGTTTTGCTTCTGCCAAATTTTATAAATCCTTTTTTTTAGTGCCACATATTACTGTTTTGTTTCTATCATTATTTTCAGTACCACTTTCCAATAAAACTATCCTTATAAATGATAAATATAATTGTGCAAGTATCATAAACTTTTTTTTTTTGCCACAGAGCTTATTTCTTGCACTAATCAAAAATCCAATGGAAAACAATGCCATTGTTTTCCATCAAGGGACAAAGCAAAGCTAATTTCTGGGTTTGCCTACACAAATACACCATCCCTGCAGCACTCTATAGTGTTACATGCTTTTTATGGGAGTTCATATCCGCTCAACCCGAGTTACATAACAAGAGAACAGGCGGTCTGGGCACAAAGTGGCGATGACAGAGGGGCCGCTCTCCCTGTTTCAATTCAGAGTCGCATTAAAATGATTTTGAAACTGTTATTTAAGGTAAAATAGTTGCATAATGTTGCTTCAAAACAGGCTTGAAAAATTGTGAACCTGTCACTGCATCTGCAGCCTTTTGTAAGAAATATATTAAAATCAATGGAGGTAAACTGTAATTATTTTCATTATCATAGTGGTATTGTGTTCAGGGCAATTGCAGAACTGTCCCTCAATGCAATACTTATGTAAGACACTTTTTTTTTTCTTTTTGACATTATTCATTTGTTCGTTCGTTCAATTTATTCGCTCATTTATCGTCCTCACCCTGGGCAGGCTACTCCTCATTCAAATTCCTCTATCAACTTAAGCTAAGTTACAGTTTCATGTTATATTCCATGTTGTTTTCAGCCGCACTACCCGACTCAGAACCACTCCCAACCACTGCAGGTTTTCACTGAAATATGATGCAGTAAAGACTTTTGTGCTGCTTCAGGGTGAACTCTCCATTTCATCCTTATAAGCTGTGTTTTCACACACATAAATGAAAGGGTAATCAAAGAGAGTGCTTTTGCTTCTTTTTTCTTGACCTCCATTTCTTTCAGCGTCTTCCAGAAGGTTGAGGAGTGTATAGTATGAAATGCGTTCTGCTGGAGCACCAGATTACTCGAAGGCCGACTGCAGAGTTAGTGTAGAGAATACTATTGATGACACAGGCTTATGCATTCATTTGTGAACCCTCTGTCTGTATAATTACATGTCTTACAGCTCCAAGTCAGCCTCCAGGGAATATTGAGTGGAACCTGACCAACTCGAAGATCTTTCTAAATTGGGAACATGTCAAAGCGATGGAAAATGAGTCTGAGGTGACAGGATACAAGGTGAGTTTGTCAGAGTAATAGCAGAAAGTCCAGAACTGGGGGAAACAAATAGAGCCTCGGCAGCTGTCATCCCAATAAATGGCTTTCTCATTGCAGTGGAAAGATAGACCTCAGCACTCCAGTGTTACATTATGGATTGGCCCTGTCTGGCCTTTTAAAATTAAAAGATCTGTTCCAGGTGATAAAATGAAAGACGTCATGCCACAGAAGGAATTCAGCTCCTTCCAACCAGTACGACAGTGAATCATATTTGATCCAATTTGCATACCTGTGTGGAGAAAACACTGCTTTTGATAATGCTTTCCATAAATATATATATTTATTCTCCAGAGATATGCGGCCCTGCTCATTTAATGATAAGTCTTTTGTGAAGCTCTGTTGTAAGGGAGCGTGCACTGCATGTAGACAGGAGTGGTTTAATAATTTGGCAATACAGTGAATTAAAAGTGAAAATTTCTTATTATATTTCATATTTTTGAAACGAAATTGACAGTTTGGCTGCCTGTATCGCATGTTTCTTTTGAACTACAAAATAAAACATTATGCTGCATTTTGATGAAGGTGAAATTACATGACTAAATGTGTAAAAAGGCTGTCTGAGGTCCTGTTTTGAAAAGCCTATGCTCCTCCGCGTTGAGTCATCAGGCCAAAGCAGCACCTCACAAGTCTGAATTCATTACCTCCTCTAGAGAGACTGAATAACCACAATCTGGCTGCACACACGCTTCTGCTTGTGGGGCTCGATTTGTTTTTAGCACGCTAATTTAAAGGGGAAATATGTAAGACCCTAGCATTCAAAAATGAGTACAGCAGTCCAAATAGCAAGTTGGAGCAATAGATGGTATAGGCTGGTAAATAGGTTGAATACGGGTTTAAAATACAATCTATTGTTGAGGTGAGTTGTTTCCTCCACCTTTCCCTCACCAGTCTCAAAGCTCTGGACGGGTTACCTGTAGGTTGCAGGGACAGAGGTTACACCAGAGGAAGACAATAACAAGTGATGGCAAAGTGTTTATAGCTGTTGTCCATCTTACATACCAGGGTGTATGTAGGTCATTATACTTAAAACAAAAGCCCACTGCTCCACAAATACACAGTGGAGTTGGTGTTCAGGGACTGCCTGCCAGACTCCATTAACATATTGTTCAGTTTAACCATTGTAAACATCTATCCCTGCAAAAATTCAGCATATCATGGTAATTTTACAATTTAGTACAGTAAATATATAACAGATTTTGGTAACAGTTTATATTAAGGTGCTTGTAATAAGCAGTAGTTAATAGGTAATAACATCCATATACAATGCTTATTAACACATGGTTAACTGTTAACAAGCACATGCACTGTTCACACTTTAGGCCTGGTACCCTCAAAATGCAACTGTTAATAAGTGCCTAATAGACGATTATTAACCCTAATAAGCACTGTTCACACTTTAGATTCAGTATCCTAAAAATGCATAGTTAACTGTTAATAAGTGCATAATATAGGATTAATTAACCCTAATAAGCATTGTTCACACTTTAATCCACTAAACCCAAAATGCATAGTTAATTCTTAATAAGTGTGTAGTTAATTGCTAATAAATACATAATAAAGTTTGTAGAAATCTTAATAAAGCAACAACAAAAACTTAGTGAAGGTTTAACAATGACGAACAATGCTGATAGGTAGGTTAGTGAAACTCAACAAATGTATTTGTGATGCTATTATAAACAATTATAATCTCTCATAAGTGCTTATAAATGTCTTAAAATCGCACAATAACCATGTTTATTTTGCTATAATTGACACTTATATAGTCCTATTAACATATATTAATATTAATAAGCATCTTTTAAAGGTCTGTTTATTACAAACAGCTTAATATAAAATGTTACCCAGATTACCTCTTTAATATGCTAAATGAAACCATAAACGAGGTCAAAGGATTTTTTCTGACTGTTGCAGCCAAAGACTAAAATGTTCACCACAGGATCCACTCACTCTTTTCCAGGTTGTGTACCGTCAGACCTGGCACAGCAGGACCACTGTACTGGAAACCAATAAGACCAGTGTGGAGCTGCAAATCCCCTCAGGAGAGGACTACCTCATTGAGATCAAAGCTCTGACCGAAGGGGGCGATGGCACCAGCAGCGGGCCCATCCGCATACCAAAGATGTCCAGTAAGTTTCAAATACTCTGCAGCATGCAAATGATTGGAGTTGGAATTAAGCAGAGAGGCAGTGGGATGGGTGCACTCTGTGTAACTAATCCCCTGTGTGACTGATACTGTTTATCAGCTTTACTGTAGCTTGAACAAGGCCTTCAGAATACACACAGAAATTGCAATAAGACTGCACCATACAGCTCGGAAGAAGAGACAGAAAATATACAAAGTAATCTCCGTCCACAGCGTTGTGTTTTCTGTCCTCTTTGTCTGTCTGTGGGTTGGCAGGATATCTCAGCTTGGTCTCACCAAATGGCGTATGAATAACACACCAATGTCTTAAGTCATTTTGCCTGTTATATAACAACACCTTTTTTTTTGCTCTTTGCGTCATTTAATGGCATTTAGTCTACAGACTTATTCAGAGATGATATGTCCCTTTACGAGCAAATGTCAATCCAGAAGGCCACAGTTCATGTCCCAGGTAAAACAAAGAGTCAATTAACTTTAACTTTAGTGCTTTAGTTAACTTACGTCACTTTATTTACATAGCTGAGATACTCGTTTAACCCAAACCAGGATCTTTTCTTTAACCTACCCAAGTAGCTCTGGTGCCGAACTCTAACCAAGCTGCAACTTCACAATGTTAATCACCATGACGATGTAGGTCATCTTACTGTGATAATTTGACTGTTGTTACCACACCTAAAATGCATAGCAATGACACACACAAAAAAAGCAAAAAAGTGGCATGCTACTAATACACCAGCCCAAGAGATCATGTTGGATATCAATAAAAATGACAGAGCAGATTTCAGTGACATTTGCCCAAAAGTTATGTCATGGGCCAAGGTAGAATTTATTAGATTTTGGCTCGGATAGTGCCACCATCTGGCCCTTTACAAAACACATTAACTTCCACCTACATGAATTTACATTTTGAATTTTTCATCATCAGGTGCCCTAAAAAAGTGAAATTGCACTTCAAGCATGTAAATTACAACAGCTTGGTCAGTGCTCCTATGCTCCAGAGTGTGACACTGTAGGGATCCCTTTAACCCAAAACATCTTTCCCAAACCTAACCATGACATTTGTGTGCCTTTATTTTGAAAGTCCACCTGGATGTTGCATGTTTAACATTGTTAACTTGACCATGAGGCTCTGCATGTGCAAAACTTGTGCTAGAGGACCCACAGCACCATAGTTTGAAACGAAGCGCTACTGACCAAACTGATGAGTTGCTTGTGAGAATGTGTTGTAACTTACATCCTTGTAGAAAGCCCAAATGTCGAAAGCCACTATCTTTAGGTGTTTTCTTTAAAAAAAGCATAAATTTTCATTACTTTGATGCACATTTTGTATTTTTTTTAAATTAAGAATTGAGATTGTAATGCAGCTTTTGCAGAGGTAAGTGCTGTTTCTGTAAAGTTCTTTTAAAAAGGCCATTATGCTTTCTATCCTCAATGTACACTTTTTTCCCTTTTCTTCCTAGGTCTTAACTCAAAAGGATGTGTGTGTCCAGTTCCAGTGAAGATTTGCTGTTTCATTATGATCTTTGTACTTTCTATGTTCATTTTGTAGCTTCTAATGCATTTCTATTTACCTCTGGACATTAGAATGAATAGGAATCTCTTTGACATGTCAGATTTGTGGAATAAGCAGCCAACTATAACAGTTTCTCAACTAGTGGTTTAGAAACCAAACCTGGATGATGGGAGCATTCTGACAGGTTGTCAAATGCCCACAAATCTGTGGCTGGACTGTTACTCATAGGCAACAGCATAGTTAGAAAACATTTTCATCTGCCTATTTTCAGGACCACTGCAATCCTCCAGGATGCATGAGTTTGATAAACATGGAAAGATGAATTTCTTATCTGGCATTTTGAAATGAACCTGAGCACAGGTTCATGTCCCAGTTTCCCTCTTCCTCTGTCTGTCTGTTTCCACCTATTTTGCCTCAACTTCCAAGTTATTTCTTGGCTTGCTTTGACCTCTATGAATGTTACAGACCAAAAGGTACTAGTTTCTCTTACTTCACGTACAACACAGATGCATTTGAAAGAATTCAGTTGATATCTATTTACTTTGTTCTGATCATTTGGACTTAAAGTGTTAATCCAGGGTTCCAGATTAACCATTTGTGGCCATGGAGTTTAAAATTCAAGAAAAACTATTACTACTGTCAGGGCTACTTAAATATGGGTTAACAAAGCTTACTCAATATGCTAACCAGAACTGTACAGAAAAAAAAACAAACACACAAGTTGGACAATAGAAAAGAATAAACTGTGATGAAATTGAGCAGCTAGATGACACATCTATGGACAAAATGTTTGATGCCGTCAGGAAACACCACGTCACCATTCATGGGAAAAGTGGAAAACTAAAGTGTTGTTGTGTTAACTTGCCGTTTATGTATTGTTTTTACATACATTTACATTTGGGCCACCAAAAATGTAATTTGGCCACCAAATTTAGAGGCTTAGTGGTCCATGGGGCCAGTGCTTAAAAATATTAGTGTCCATTAGGGCTTTGTATCAGTTAAATTAAATTATGATACCATCACTCTTACCAGTACACACCAGTGTACCAGCACAAAGAACACTTGCAGTGATTGACTGTGAGCAAAACTATCTCAATTCTATTTTTGTTTTCCAGATTTGGGTACCCTGGGTATCCTTTGACTTGAGAAGATTCACTACTGCTTGGCACTACCCAGTCCTAGTGTTTATCCTTGCAATCCTTTATATGAAAACAAATTCAACAAATTTGTAGCCATATGCAATTTTTCATTCTTGGTGGAGTCACAAAATTAAAAGACATCTTAACATTTTTTTGTTTTCCGGTTTTTATGCTAAGCTAAGCTAATCACCTGTCAGCTCTAGCTCCACAGTTAATCAACACACATGAGAATGGTATTGACATTCTCACCCAATTCTCTGCAATAAACAAAAAGTTATATTTTCCAAAATGTCAGGTATAAGTACAAGATGTACAACCACATCACAGTTTATTTAGTTTGTTTCATATGTAACTATTAGCTTGAAGTAGCATTAGCTCAGCTTCTTAGACTAACTCTCAAACAAGCTAGCAGCATTTGCCTTAAAAGAGTACTCCACTGATTTTGCCTTGTACTTCTTTAACATTGTTGGACTCACAATGAACAGCTTAAAAAAATTTCAAGTATCAAAATCGATACAGCAGAACCTGACAGTTTTGAGTGCGTTATGCTTTTAGTAGCAAATGTAGCCTCAAGCCTCTTTTGTCTCAAGCAGAGATGAGTGGGCTACTGAGGTCTGGTTAAGTTCACTTCTCCAGACCTACATTTTTTTTTTAAATAGTCTTAAAAAGTTTGTTAGTTTAAAAAGTTTTTAAATACAACTTTTTATGCATCCAGGCCACAGACATTATGTTTCTGGGTTGTCCGTCCATCTCATTCAACACACTTTGAGGGAATTTCCTCAAATTTGGCACAAATGTCCACTTGGCCTCAAGGATGAATTGAATTGAATCGGTGGTCAAAAGTCACTGTGACCTCGCAAAACCACATTTTTGGCTGTACATCAAAAATTCATACACTCATTATGACAAAATTTTACACAAATGTCTTATGGGAGTTAAAATTATAAAGTGATGACATTTTATATCCAAAAAGTCAAAGGTCAATTGTGCTTTGACGTTGTAATGTTCGGCAAAAAGACTTGAAGCTTTCTGTCAGTCCTCTGTTCTCCACTGTGAAGACAGTCTCCAAGTGAGGACAGCACATTTCTCACTGGAAATTATTCACTGGAATCATACATGTCGATATAGTGATGACTTTAACTTTGCCAAAAAAATTACATGAGTCTGGGCAGACATGGATGGAAACTGCAGCTTGACTTGGTGAAGGCGTTCAACCATGAGGCAGTAATTCTAATTTAAATATGCAGCAGTGCTCCCCAAAACCTCTAACCATGTTTGATGTGTAAATTTAGTGGAGTACCCCTTTAAATCTGCTGGCATTTGGAATATGTAATAGAATTTCAACTTCTACTTTCAATACACAAGTGTGTCTCCTCTTAGAAAAAAATACTTTTTTGACTTCCTTGTTTGAAAACAAACAGCTTAAAATATAAAACAATAGTCTTTATTAATTTTATTAATTTTGATACACAACAACTTTCAGTGGTGGAAACTTTACTGAAAATCTGTACTCAAGTACAAGTACTGTTACATTACTGAAATATTACTCAATTACAAAAAAAAGTGCAGATGAAAGAGAGACAAGAAAAAACAGTTTTCACTTTTCACTTCAAATTACAAAGTAATCTTGTCAAAAGGTACTAAGAGTATTAGTTGCCTTGTAACCGTTGATGTCTAACACATCATCAATAACGGTCATTCAGTTAATTATTAATATTGTTTAAGACACAAAATATTTTTCAATTTTACCACTGGCTGAATATGCACAAAATGGCATTACACCTTAACGGCTAATGGAGCCTAAACAGTTACAATTCATGACATTCCTTCCCTAAAACACGTCTGGTCATATTTTTCTACTGTCATCTAATAAATGTAGTCTGTCTTGCACTCCATATTAGTTATTAATGCAGGCCATGCTAGTTTATTAGGGGTTATAGTTGTACAGATTGTTAAACTGAGTATCAGCCTGCTGCCTCTACAGCTCATATTACATATTTCATGTTGCATGAAACTATTTCGGTTAACCTGAGGTGACCTCCAGTCACCACAGGTGTTCTCAAATTCATTAACACAAATAACCTGAAGGATTAACACTTTAACACCAGCCTCCTCTCTTCATCCGCAGAGTTAGTACAGCTGTAAATGTTTCATGTGATGATTATATAAAAGGAAAGACTGGATAATCTCATGCTGTTTCTCAAACACGTATAAACAAACACGTGCGTTTTCTGCTTAAATGGGTTGTACACTGAGAACAGATGTTAAGAAGAATTCTTCACAGGTGTGTAAACAAAGCTGCTTTGCCTTATCGAGTTAATATTTTTGAAAGTCTGTCATCGACCTCTCTTTTAAACATGCAGATTGAAATTATTTTGCAAAAGGGCAAGCTTATCAAACATAGAATGTAGAATAATGTTATTTACTTTATTTGTAAAATTGTGTTTTATGTGATTTTCTGTGAGGATAAAAAAAGGGAATTAATTGGCAAAATGATGGCACAAGATAGAACAAACAAAAGACACCTACAATATAAATGTGTTAGACAAAACAGATACAGGTAAGTAAGTACAAAAGCTCTCCTGAATCTCTTTTGTTGCCACTTCTTTGTGCAACTGCCATAACCAAGTAAATATGAGCAGAATACTGACAAGTGAAACGGCATCTCATTTAGTTGCAAATGTTGGGCAAGAAAACATTTTCTCTGTACTTAAGCACACAACAGGATATCAGATTATAGCAAATATTTTGCAAATAACTTACATTTAGCATTGCGTGATAAAACATAATCAGAATTAACACAATATCACATTTAACCTGAGATGTATTTTCCTGATGCAAACCAGTAAGATGAACATAATTTGTCAGATACAAGGTCAGTTGTCACCCTCATCTGATGCAGAACTGATTAAAGGTACAGGAGATAAAGGTCACAGTAATGTTGCCATGATGAAATGTTGTAAGATGTAAAGTCGTGCTGTTGTAATGTTTTAGAGTTCAGATTAGTTTGCTATGCACAGATTATTGTTTCAGATCGTTTGATGCCTTGTTATCATGTTATCAGGGTTGTTTTCAACACATCTGGGTGGTACTTTGGGGCTGACACAGTTTCCTATTAATATTGAACACACACTATGTTGATCATGCAAAATGTTAAGACATCATCTGTCATTTATGAACATGTGTTGCTGGAAAATACGACGCAGGTGTTGAAATGACGTACTCAAAGTGAAGAATAGCTTGTCTTTCATGTGTGTTGATCCGCATTATCCTTTAATTTGATGACTTGAGTGCTAAAAAAGCATTTATTTTTATTTATACAGTAGATTCTGTGTTCTGTTTTACTCTCAACAACTAGAAAATGCTCGACTCAAACCTTAAAGGATTTATTTTGTATGGAAGCGTACTGCTGCCACGTCAGAAAAAGAAAAATGGATCAGTATCATGTTTTAATGTGAAAAGTTTATTGTTATAACAAGATATTTCTCTTGTAATAACAATATAGTATTTATCTTGTTAATTAATTGTGATAAGTTATTGTTAAAAAACAGTTCACATCATAAGGTGATAAATTATACTGTTATAACATGATGTTAAAACCATGTATGTTATGACATTATAATGTGAAACATCTTATGCTATAATGTGATAACTTATATTGTTATAAAAAATCCTTCCTGTTATATCTAATAACAACATGTTTCACATTATAACATAATAATTTATATTACAACAAAACACTCATGTCAAAATGTAATGGCCTAAATTGTTATGACATGACATCATAAAATAAAAGTTATTACGTTATAATTATATGTTATCTAATTATTAGTTATATTAGTTATATTGCTAAAAAAAAGTTTCATGTTATACTTAATAGCATAAAACACTTAACATCATAACATAATAATTTATATTATAAAAAAGGAATCCATGTTAAAATGTGATAACTTATAATCTTATAATAATCTTATAACATGAAACTTTTCATGTTATAATGTGATGAGTCATATTATTATAAAATATAAATGATACATTGTGTCATGAAACATTTCACATTATGACATGATTACTTATATTGTAACAAAACAATCCACGCCATAATTGTAATAACGTAACAATATAAAAATATAACTTATAACATGATAATAACAATATCAATATCATGAAAAGTTTCTGATGAGTTTTAATATTGTAATAACATGAAATTACTTTATTATAACAAACTTTTAGTGTAATAATTGACAGAGATATGATTTCTTTTTCTGCTGTGGCAGTAATATGCTGCTAAAGTCTTGTACTGTTTCATGACATAAAACTTTAAATCCCTTTACATTTACCCATGAAATGCTGTTAATATTTAATGTTTTATTTTCCAGAATATCTCATTATGATGTCTCAGATTTGTGTTGTATTTCTTTCCCCTTTCATGTCTGATTACTCTGCTTCTTTAACTGAACCTGTAATTTGTTACTTGAGTAATGTAATACCATTGTATTAATACGATAAGAAATCTCTGTGAGATGACAAGAAGACTGAATAAATAAAATTTTCACATTGAAAGCCTTTAATCAGTGGATGTGTTTTAGCTGGTGGGATTCACACTGGGAGGTAGCAGATCCTGCTCTCAGGAGATTTCTGCTGCACTACAGAGCGTGCAGCAGAGAATCACAGCAAATATGGTGAGTAAGTACACCGAGGGATCTTCATCCTGAGGGACTATAACAGGTTGCATGACTGAAAGAAAGGTAGCGAGGACGAGGCAGAGTTTTCGCCCAGGACTGAGGAAAAATTACAGGATTAGTTTCTAGAAGTTAGTATAGCAAAGACAGAGATAAAGACAAGTACGTTTTTGTGCTTCATTTTATAATGGACTTCTGACAAGTTAATGACAGTCTCTCTCCACTGGAATGTGAGGCTGCACAGAATATGAGGTTTATTCACCAGATACTAAGAAATTAAAACATCACACATATGATGATACCACTAACCTAAAAAACAACAAGAAATATGGTTTCCCCAGTGTTTATCTTAGTGAATGAAGCCCTTTCACATAATTAAATAGGGTTCCATATAATAACAGTTACTTTATACAGACTTCCCAGAAAATATTTTATATTTCTGAGTTATTAAACTGCCCTACATAAGACAAGATTATAGATGTTGAGGATGTGTTTGGTCTTGATTCTCCTCAAAGACTATTATTATTGCAGCCCGTCCCTGTTTTCATTGGATCCAGTTCCTGCTTCATCTCTTTACCTCCAGTGTTATTGCTGGCTATGTGAAAACAAGTTTGCCTGCTTGCTGATGCTAACTTTTCAGTATAGGTGATGCAGGTTTTTTTTAAGGTAGAATCAGTAGGATTTGTCTGAGCTTTTCATAAACGCACCAGAGAGATGCAGAGGCGTCGGATGTCGCTGTATTGGGTTGGTCCTGACTGTCTAGAGCACAGCTAAATAATGAGAAAATGAGAAAAAAAAACAGAAGTCTCTGCAAATACAGACACCACCACACACTCATAGAAGGTCATACTGTAAGCGATGATTCAAACAGATTATGTTTATATGAGTGTATACATTTTTTTTAAAGAAAATCTTGCATACCTTTAAATTTAACATAATTTGCACTTAGAGTTTTACTTTGTTACTCCTGAAGCCGATTTATCACCATGAATTAAAACACATCTTTTCATCAAACTAGGCCATCTAACATAATGTATTTTAATAAGAATATAATTTGGAATAATATGTTGTTGAAAAATAATTAGCCAGTGTTGGGAAGGTTACTTTAAATGTAGCAGATTACAGATTACTCTCACCCTGTTAAAAACGTAAAGTATAGTAACTATAACCTCATTAAATAATGATAACTTATTCCATTTGATTACCTTTTGATTACTTTTCTAACAATTGTTTTAAACTGGGCGATGAAGCTCAGAGTCCTAAAACATGAATTCAAACTAAGCAGTGTCAATCTCACATCTTGATTTTATGTGACTGATTGTGGTTACATTAACTTGCCTGTATGTGTTTCCTCATGTTTGACATTGAGCATTTCAGACAGACAGAGATTAGCACCCTTTTTTTTTATTTCATAAGGAAATTATTCTTAAATTTCCAGCGCCTGTCCGACAACCTGGCTGCCTACCTTGATGAAGTCGGCCTGTTGCAGGCATGGTAGACTCAGGTTTGTCTAGAGCAGCGGGCATCAATTTGACTGGCAGATGAGAGGCAATACAAGTTCGAGCAGGAGAACCAATCACTTGATGTGCAAAGTTACTCGCTAACACTGAGTGTAACTAACCTGATGAGTCTCCACTGTGACTCCTCTGATCAGTCAGCATGACTGTTGTCTCAGTAACATAAGCCTCTAACTGCATCTTACATGATATTGTCAAACGAGTCAGTGTCACGGCAACGCAACCCTGGGAAACTTGCTGCCACTTTTAAAGTAAAGCACGTGGACTAACCTGCTCTCTCTATTCTCCAGCACCGAGTCTGACACGTTTCACTCAGCTGCTCGGTGCATCACCCCTTTTCGTTGTTGACAGGTCATTTTGAGACGATAAACACACAGGCAATAACTCCAAACAAAACTTTTGCACAGAAAGGGTCAAAGTCGACTGTCCTCTTGTCACAGCACTCAAACAAAACATATCTCATCTCACACCTTCTCCCCGTTGTCTCACTTTTAAACTTTCAAACTACGCCCACTGTGTGATTAGGTAAGCCCACCCCGCAGCCCGACAACCATGCATGACAACAAATGACATCAGATATTCATTAACACGCAGGCACAGGGTCCGATTGTCCATAGCACATCACTCATCAACTCATTTGGCCACGAGATCTAATAACTTGTGGTTTCACCAACTGACCTGAAGACCTTTTTTAAGTTGACAAAACACTACATGTTAGCTCACACTAACAATCAATCATCAGTCAATTTTTAATAAACCTTTCTGCAATGCCGAATTGTACAGATCGATCAGCGTTCTGTGCTCACGCTGAATGAAAACAAAGAACACCTGATCAGTTTATTACTAACAGTGAAGTTCTCTTCCAATAGGATGGCTGCTGTCAGAGAGAAGCGCTGCAGTGTGGCTAAAAATGTGCTTGTTAAATATGGGTAATACAATCTGCTGAAGATGTTTTGCAGAGTTTGATTTCAATCACAAATTCAAAAATGCGTATTTTCCTCCAGGCCTGTTGTGCTATTTATGCATCTAGATATTTCTGGTGTGAGCTGCAGAGTTTTGGAGATACGGGCCACAGAGATGTCTGCCTTCTCTCAGATATAATGGGACCAGATGGCACTCAGCTTGTGGTGCTCAAAGGACCAACAAGATCCATGTGAAAAATTTAAAACCAGTGTCTCTTTCCAAAAATCGTGACCTGGTTACTCGAGATAATTCACACACCTTGTTGTGAGAAATTTCATGAAAAAAACAAAAAACAAAAAAAAAACCTTACTGTCTGCAGCGGAATCTCTCAAGACTACTTCAGAATCTACCAGAACTATTTTCTTTCTGCTGAAAAAAAAATAGTAGTTCCAACATGAAACTGCTCACGACATTTTACAAATATACTTTTTGGTGCTTTGAGCACCACAAACTGAGTGCCGTTCAATTCCATTCACTGTGAAAACAACAAACAGTGAAAATCTGGTTCTAAACAGGTTCAACTAACTTCAACATGTTGACTGCCAGTAGAACTTTATTTCTTTTGTATTTACTTAATAATTTTTGATTAATGAGGGAAGTAAGGTTCCTTAAGGTTCCTAGTAATAAATTGAGTTTACTGAACATAAAATAATGAGCTAATATACTTACTATATTATACTAATACTATATACTAACATATTATATACTGTGCTATACTAATTTATTCAGTTCTGCAGTGAGAATAGATAATAAAAATTCTGGGTTGCTGAAAATATTTGAGCTGGCTTAATCAATAATTTTCATTCAACTGTAACCAAAGAGTACATATGGCACCAACTCCAACGCCTGAAGTGGGTACGCAAGTTGGGCCTTTTTCAGTCTGGAGAGGATTTTGTACAGCTACACTGCCAGGTTTCTGTTGCTCTCGCTCTGTAGTCTGCAGCTTCATGTGGGTGTAAATGGTGTCTTTTGGGGTCAAAATTTAATGTTGTGGCTTATGGACACTTGGATTACACCACACGAGCAGTATGGAGACATTTTGAGGTTTTTTGTGTTCTTTTTTTACATTTTAAAACTGGTCACCGTTCACTTACATTGTACTGGATTTGGCTGCAATGCTGTTTTCCTCTGAAGCTCCAGGAGTGTTTTGTGAACTGGAGATCTTCACCCATCCTAACATCAGCACAGGGGTGAGTAGATATTGAGTGAAGTTTCATTTTTGGGTGAACTATCGCAATATGCTCTGATAACCTACAACTTTTGAGTTTATGAACTCAAGAAAATTGCGGCAACTGATTGCCTTCATCTTTTTAAGTACTGCTAACTTATTAACTTACAGTGTTATAATGAAGAGAAGAGAGAGAACTCTGCAACTCACACCCAAAAAAATCTAGATGGATAAATAGCACTACAGGCCACGGGGGAATGTGTATTTTTGTTTTGGGGTGAACTGTCCCTTTAAGCATCATAGGGTGCAATTCATACACTGTAAAAAATAATGGTTGAAACAACTTAAAATTTCAAGGCAAGGGAATGCGATATGTTTTTGAGTTTTGAGCCCAAGTCAAACTCATAAGCTAAATAAACTTTAAAAACTTCTGCTGTTTTAGAAACTCAGAAAAAAAAATCAAAAATTCAAAAATTGGTCACAGTGAGCTGTGAACCTCATTTGTCTTTTTTTTATAGTGCCTGAAAATTAAACACTTTTAATTGAAAAATTTAAATTTAAAACACTTAAATAATGAATTTACTCAATATTTTTTCAATACCATGTTTTGAATTTCTAAAATTCAATGCTTTACGTTTATCTAAAAGTTAATTATCTCAACAAAAGATCAGTAGTTGGGAAAACTTTTTCAAAACTAAGGAATTTTAGTCAAAACTCTATTGTAGTCTGTTTTTACAATTTAGGGTGACCACTGAGGTTAAGCTCAAACAGCAGCTGAGCAGGTGGACATTTTGCGCAATTCTTAAATGAATCGAAAGCAGCCAATGCAGCATCAAATCAAGGTTATTCCATTCAGTGTCTGCACACAGAACACACAAGCAGGTAGCTAAGATACAGGAGCTGAAACACCGTTGTGTCTGTAAATAGTCACGACTCTGTACTCATCAAGCCAGAGTTGTGTCAGCTGCCAGAAAACAATATTACTCATCATAAGAAAGACATCATCTTATACCAAACAAAGCGCAGGTGTTTTAAAAAGACGGTCTGACTTTCAGTCTCATAATATCACCTGGTATTTAGAGAGGCAGAATATTTAATCAAAGTCATGTACACACACTCATAAAGTTGCTATCAGTAGCAGAGATCCAGGTTGCAATTAAATGTATGATGGATTAGGCAGTTTATCCCTGGCATTAGTCCTGGAAGATAAAATCAGCAGCGATATGACTTCTCCTCAGAGCTCACCGGAAGCTTTCTGATCTCAGCTCATAATCTCTGTGTCATGAAGAAATTGATTTACTGTAAATATGTCCAACATGGCGGGATATCTTCGGCTTTTTTAAGACTACAACCAAACACTCTCAGCTACAGATTTACAGGGAGAGAGCCAAAGATAAACTCAGTGCGCAAACAAAATACATTTTAGCACAGTGATATGTATATTTAGCCCACGCTGGCTGACACGTTACTTAAAGGGACAGTTTAGCTAACTGGAAGGGGTGAGCATTTTCTAAAATCTGCCGTGTCAATCTTCCTTTAAGGGGCAATTAAAAAAATAATGAAGGAATGAAAACATTTGTTTATGCCAATGGTGGCTTTCTCGGGGGGGGGGGTGGAATAAAAAGGCAACCAGCTGTATGCAGTGGGGCACCGCCAAAAGCCTTTGTGCATTTATGGTGAAACAGTTCAAACCCCTTCTTTAGATTAAAATCGGGTCCACTGTTTAGCAGTGCACAGAGGCCAACTAACTTTGTAGGATTTAGCAGGCTTTGCCCAGTGGCAGGGTATTTTATCATGTTGTGTTGGATATTGGGCCACCCTAGAGGGCACTTTTCCATGTTTTATCTATCATAGATGCATCCAAAAAGAACATTGAGGCACTGTGTAGCAAATACCCGTCCCCTGACAATCCATCAGAGGTTTATGCCAGAGATTCACACATTTTTAAAAGTCACCAGAATGTAGGAAAATAGGCTACAAAGTCTATGAAACTCACATTTTTTGAGGTAGGACCCCAAGACCCCCAGCCTTGATTTTAAAATCATCCCTGTTTTTTGACGTTCACTGTTGGCAGGTATGGGACAGGATCAGCAGCAAAGTGTACAACCTATTATATTTCTAATTATTTCTAATTACCTATTATAATTCTATACAAGTTGAGATGTAAAATGTACTCACTCTGAATTCGATGCCTGCAGCACATTGCGAAAAAGTTGCACTGTTACATCACATTTTCTTTTACCAACAAAGTTTTTGGGAACTGAAGACAGTTTCTGTTCAAGTTTTGAAACAGTTTAGCTTTACATATGACTCTGGGTGATCAACGTTACAGGGTCTCTGTTGTCATATTTTGCGCTTCATAATGCACCACACATTATGATCAACTGGAAACAGGTCTGGACTGCAAGCAGGTCAGTCTAGTACCTGAACCCGAACTTGTCGTGAAACGTGTATGATATATCTTTCCATTGTCTTGCTGAGTTAAGCAGGAAGGTCTCTAAAAACAAGACGTCATCTGGATGACAGCATATGTTGCTCCAAAACTTGTATGTACTTTTCAGCATTAATGGGGCTTTCACCAATATAACAGTTACCCATGATGCCATGGGCACTAACACCCCTCCATACCATCACAGATGCTGGCTTTTGAAGTTAGCGCTGGTAACAATGTGGATGCTCCTTTTCCTCTTTAGCCTGGATGACACAATATACGTGATTTCTGAAAAAATTCTGAAATGTGGACTCTTCAGACCACAGTGCACTTTTCCACGTCGCGTCAGCTCAGAAACGCTGCTGATGTTTCTGGATTTTGTTGATGTATGTCTGTCACTTATGGAATTGCGATTGCAATTTAGTCACTTGCAAAAAGCATACTTTAGAATATTTTTACAGATGAACAGTCTTTGCTGACAGGCAACTGCAGTAATATTAGCCAAATACTGATCTTTCCAAAGTCTCCAGATTCCTTTGACAAAAACAGTCATTTTACCTTGCAGAACAGAGGAGTTGCTGGTCTGCAGCTGCCATGATCAGTTAGCTGATCTGAATCCAAACTGAGCCTTTAAAATGCCAAAGTCACAAAATACCACAAACAAACTAACTGATCAAGGCAGCAGTGGACCAACAACTCCCATGTTCTGTGAGGTAAAATTACTGTTTTTGTCAAAGGAGTCTTGCTGGTTTGAAGAGGATGATATTTGGCTTATGTCACAGTGGATTCCTGTTGCAAAAACGTTGTCTAATGGAAAGGTAAAGGTAAAGCCATTTTTTAAGTGGCTAAAATATGTTTTGCTACCAACCCTGTCCAGAGCACCACAATGCTTTAGTTCGTACCCCATTACTCCTGCTGCCTCTCCGAACTGCGGTTGTGCCAACCACCAGGTAAACTGTAATAACCTACACTGACTATCGACAAGTACCTCATACGACCCCACTTCAACAAATCCCAACTATCCCTTTAAATTAGAGACCTGATAAGTCATTTATGCTGAGAATTTCAGGAACTTACATAAATACACTCGTTCTAGGACTCACTCCTATTTTACAAAACTGCTGCACAATCTTCTTTGACTTTAAGCCGCCTGTTCTGCCGGTGCAAAATTCGGCCTTAAATATGTAAAGCAAGTAGAAGAACCAGAGCTTGACTCACAGCTTGTAGCTAATCCGTTATTCATGGAAATCTCCTGAGAATGGCAGCATTCGAGGAGTGGCTTCTTTACCTTCGCTGCTGCGTCGTGCATGTTGTGCTGCTTTGAATCCGCCTCCGCTCATTATTATCAATGTGTGACGCCTTGTGTGGGACAATCCAGAGAAACCGCTTGGGTCACCTGATAAGCACAGAATGATCTGTCACGAGCTAAAACCGGAGCTCTTATTTTATCCTACACATCCCCATCCACACACGCACACACAGACGCGCGCGGCTCAGAAAAGGCAAATATGGAGTGGATTGGTGTGGCGAGGCAGGCAGGAGGCTCTGTTCCTACACCCAGTTTGAAAATATGATTTGTTGTTCATATTGAAAGTCAGTTTGGGGGGGTGGGGGAGAAGCTGACAATATTTTCTGGTATTGTCGAGGTGTAGGCTGCGAGATATGTCAGAAAGTGACAGTGTGTGGACCTGAGCTGAGCTCTAAAGTAGGGATAAAGTGGTGTGATGGACAGAAGATTGGCTGGGAATTAAAAAAGACCATGAGCCCTCTCCAAGCACCATGGGACAGCTGACAGGCTGACTGTAGAGCTCTCCTCCCAGGTTCACAGGGAAAAGGCTCTGTGTGGAAGACCAGTGCTCAAGGCTCAGGCTGGCAAACACTGCAGTTATCACTTTCATTCCTCACTCTGGTCTGTGGAGGCCAACATTTCTTCACACAGTCTTACAGAAACACTACATGCTACACAAAGGCTGCTGACATAAAATAATCATAAATCCTAAGATCCATAGATGGAAACAAAGTCAGTGCCTTTCAGGGAAATGGCCTAATCATAGCCTAAAACCTAAAACATAATTTCTTTTTATTACAATTCATGCCTTATTGTCATAGTTTTGCCCTTAAAAACTTTAGCACAACCACAACAAGTATGGTAGGTCAAAGTTAGGTCTGAGGGCAACAGGCAAAATCATTATTTTTTTCATGCACTGGCCAATTTAAGAGTTTGGTCTGCTTTGCTTCCATGCATGTTTTCTTTTACTCTAGTGGGAAAAAAATAGTGTTTGTTTTTGTTCAGATTTCTGTTCTGAGAAAATATGCAAATAAGCACATATTTAATTAGATAATGCCTCATTTGCATATTTAAACATAACTTTTCAGAAAACTTGTAATACAAAAAATAATTCTCTTAAAGTAAGTAACAAACTGGGAAAGTTTTGTGGCAACATCTAGCCAATTAGTTGTTTTTGTTGTTGTTGTTGTTGTTGTTGTTGTTTTCACCTGTGTTGTCTTATATTTCTGTCTAAAAATGTATGTAATTTTACAATACATATCTTTAAAGTCTGTGTAAAGCAATAATAAATGTATGTCCTGACTTTTTCACAGCACAGAAATGTTTTATGATTAGCCTAGTCGAATTTGAATGATTTAAAAAATTGCTAAGCATATCAAATTAGTGTCATGGTTTTGGTTTTTGTTAGTCATTTCCTATTTTATTTTGGTAGTCCTGGTCCTCCCTCATGTGTCTTGTCTTTACTTCCTGTCTTTGTTCTTTTCCCGCTCTTTTTGATTGTCATTGGTTTCACCTGTCTGTCTACCTGTGTCTAATTTGGTTCTGTCTGTTTAGTCCCTGTGTTTTCTCTGTTTCTTTGTCAGTTCGTTTGTTACCCATGCGTGTCATCCTGCATCTCCTTTGTTGCCCCAGTGTGTCACCCTGTCGTTTGCTGGACCTGCTCTCATTTCTTGGAGTTTGCCTTTTACCTTTGTGGATTCTTTGTTTGTCTTCCTGACTGTGGTTTTGACTTTCTTCATTTTCGTAAGCCTTTGTTTCATTTGTTCATTTTATTAAACCTTTTAGAAATGGTTCTCCCAAGTAGTCTGCATTTTGGGTCCTCCACCTTGTTTGCTTTTGATACTTTATAACAATTAAGTCTCAAAATCATGAAAAAAAGTAGTTTTCTCTGCTCTGAAACACTGGGGGCGTGTCTGCTTTGCTGTCTCAGTGTCAAACATCACTACAACCTGAAACATGGACGCTCTGTCTAGCAGCTTTATAAGACACGTTAAGACATGTTTGAGCCACTGGAGCCAGAGGACAGTGACAGGATGGTCTTGTGTTTTTTCTTCTGTGTCAGGCTGTTGGAAGTGAAGTCAGCTGAGGTGAACTGCTGGGCTGATTTGGACAGTCGCTGAAGGTACATTCATAACTGACTGTTAATGAGGGTGAGGAGGGGGAGGCAGTGTCATCTGTGAGTCAGGTGGTGGAGCTTGTGTAGTGTTTGGGGGACAATGACTTCAGCATGTCACCAAGCCATGTTTCAGGTCCACCCAAAATATCTTGAACACAGAAACCATGAACAACAGTTAAATGGTCTGACTCTACAATTCAGTATAACATAGTTTAAGTCTCTCCACGTTTTCACTATCTTCTAACATGTACAGTATGTTTAGAAGAAAAACTCCCTTTACAGAGACTTTTAAAAGGGTGGTTTTCTCAAAAGGAGTTTTTTTCTCCCACTCTGAAGCAGAAATCTCCACCTCAGCAGGACATGCATACACCAAACTTTTCAGTTTTATTCTGAATCTATATTCTGAAGGTTCTTCAGAGGGGTTTGTTCATATATCATTTATAGCCTGATTTATAACTTTTATTTCTAAAAACTTGGCCAAAGTGGATTTTTCTTTATATGGATGTTGACAGTAATTTTTTATTTATGGAGTGATAAAAAAGTGATATCCGCAATTCCCTCAGTTAAAAACCTTTGACTCTAATATATCAACAAACAAGAAACCTGGCTTTATCCAGTGTTTGGATTTCTATGCAAATTAGTGCATTTTAAATGTGCAATTTCAGAAAATATATGATAGAAAAAACAACTGTCCTACCGGGGCAGTTTTATGATGATATCTGTTTGTTAAATTTTTTTATCATTTTCTCTGGTTGTGTCTTTGCCTCATTTTGGTCTGTAAATTGTGATCAGTGTTTATAAAAAGTTGGCATCATGTTTCAGTGTCTGAGCATTTATGTTTCTTGTTCTTTGTTTTTCTTAGCGATGTTAGTGTTCACAGATTTCAGCTATTGACTTGGTGACTTTGGTCTCATTATACTAATGGAAATGTGGCTGGAACCCCAAAAATATCACCTGACATCTTTTATTAAACCAGAAAGATCCATTAAAGCTGCGTTAATTGTTTTTACCACATGGAGGCAGCAGAACAAGTGAACCCTAAAGTGATGTATCATCACCTCATGAAGTTGTTATGGCTCCTGTGTAAAGAACATGTTACAGCAGAAACAGGGCAACATTAGAATTTTTTGTAGGATGTTTCATGTGACTTGATGAATCTAAGTCCAATAATCACACTGCTTTTTGCTTTGCTTTGGTCTCCACCAATCCCCGAGGGAAATATATGGCCATCTAGGTGCTAAATTCCACTAGTCACATTGTCTGTCTGGTGCAGGGCAGGGAGCCCACAATGGCTTTTTTTCTAGACTGAGAGCAGTAATACTGAGAAAAGTAAAGTTTTATTCATACAGACAACAACAAAAAGTCTATACTGCACAGCAAAACAAGACAAAAGACATTAAATAGAGGTACTGTACTGATATAATATGATAAATAGTAACAGTAAAGTTTCAGGGGGACAAACAAAACAGAACAATGCATTTAAAAAGGGTTAAAATGATCAGTAGAGCTGAGGGAAACTGAAAATCTGGAAGAGTATGTTGAACATACGTCTCTGTTCCACTGATAATATAACAAGACTTGGGGTCTACAGCCACACTAGTTGAGCAGGCACATCTTTAGACAGCCCTGTCTCCCAGAAATTACATTTATACAACTCATTTGTAACAGCAAATACGTTTAAAGGGAAATGTCATGCCGACTGAAAATGATTTCTATTAACATAATTTGGAAAGGTTATGTACCCAGCAAGTCACAAATTTGTTGACACTGAACGTATCAGTGTATCATGATCACTGAATGTGTTTCATTATTTTTCTGCTAAAATAAGTAATCTAGCAAGACACTGCCCACTCATTGTGACTACAGCATTATTCAGAAGTGATTTCACGTGTATTTATGACCTAAATCTATTCTGAATCGCAATATTTTCTTACCTTAATCGAAAGACTGATTGACTGCCTGACTCCGGCATCACAGTCGTGCACTTTACACCCCAAACACTTCCTTGTGATTCCAGTGTATTACATGAATGTATTGTTTTAAAGAAATGTTGTTGAACATAATCCATGCAGGTTTTGTATTGTCACTACAACATAAATATGAGTAATCAATCTAGTAATCTACACAAACACAATTTCTAGGACACAGGGTAGACTTAAAAATCGGCAACACTTTGAGCTAAATGCTAATGCTAGTGTTTAAAAATGTGCTTATTATTGGCAGTTATTATGTTTATCATTTTCAGCATTTCAGTTGAGTGTGTTAGCTGGCAAACATTTGCTAATTAGCCAGTTAGCACCAACTACAGCTGAGGCTGATGGGAATGTCATTAGTTTTGCAAGTATTTTGTCATGAACCAAAGTATTCTACAAATACTTTAACAAATACAGAGGAACAGCCGGAGACATGAATGTGTGTAGCAAATTTAATGGCAGTCCATCCAATGACTCAAACACCGGGGGTTCATTGAAGGCAGCATTCATCCTCTGGGGACCCTGAATGTCACTGAATCTTATTTCAGTCCTCTCAATAACTTTTAGCCTTTAAGTCTGGACCGAAGTGTCGGACAGAGAGAGCGATGGACGGACAGATGGACAGAAAGACAGACAGGCAGATGGTCGCATGGCTAAAATACCATAAGTGGTGCAGCTTTCAATTTACTTGTAGAACATTCAGACAGTAAGCTATCCAAAGGAGGTGTTAAAATGCTATGTCTCAAATTAGTCATCTGAGAATACTGTTTTATCTTTGATACTATGGCAACTCGAGTCAGCGAGGACTGTCTTTGTCCTGAAGGACAATAGAAAAACAAAAGTGGAAGAGGAAGTGGAATTTATGGCTTGACTGATATTTGGGGAGAAGCCTCAATTCAAGTCAAAAATAGAGGGCAGGCATCAAAAGCAAAAAGTGTTCAAAACAAGCTGCAGAAATGTGACATCTTTTGTTACTGTCACTCTTCACACAAGCCTTTTCAACATGGCTGTCAGTTCATATTGGTGTCAGATATTGGTTACATCCTAGAATAGATATGAAGAAAACATCCAAAAAAGTCAGATTTGAGCGGCAATTCAGAGCCGAGCATGAGGGTCTGCCTCGTGAAGGTGGCCTATTTTACACATCTGTCACACCGTGAATTCTTCTGCTAACGACACTGATATCATTCTTTGGTTTTCTAAGGTACGCTATGTCTCATCTGCTGTCATGTACTGCAGCACACATTCTCTACTATTATCTATGAATTCCTGGTGAGTGTATTCACGACCTGGTGTGTCAGCCTTCCATTATTGATTACCTGCTGTGGGGCTGTAACACCAACAGCAAACAATCATCTCATGAATCCACCATCAAATGTCCTTTTAAACTTAAAGCAAACTTAAGGTGTCGTGCCCTTGTAAGCGATTTGTCTCTTGATTTGACCTCGCTGTACCTCAGGCACGCTGCTTACTCTGTCATTCAGTATAAAACAATAATGTCTTCTCATCTTTTATACCCACCAAGCAAGCAACCTCTGGCATTTCAGCCCATTAATGCATGGTTGCCATTAACCTTGGGAATCTCTCGGGATCCAGACGTTGTCAGTCCCTCCTTTGTAAATTATTGATCGCTGAAACATGAGTTTATATGCCATCAGTTGTTGCCTGTATGTCATCTTACTTGTACAGGAGCTTCTAGCGCATACATATGAGATTGGCACAGGAATAAGCTGGCACATGCAGCTTCCTCTATTTTACACTGATTCATTCAGCAATGATTCCTACCTCCACAGTCTAAAAAGTACATAATACAGTACATGCTTACACACAATTTATTCTAGGCTTATTTCTTATCAATGTGTAAATAGTGTGTGTCTATCTTTTATGGACTAATTTGGCCAAACACCAACATACAGCACATTTAATCTGTTCGGTAAATAGGCTGATACACTATGGATGGTATACTTTGATACACTGCACTGCACTGACATACTGTGAGACTATGATTGGACGTGTTCACTGAATATTTGCGGTCAATCATCAAGTGATTATTCAAACTGATGATGTTGTAAGCGAGGACTCGCCCAATAGAACAGACGTCAGGACAAGCTACAGGAGCCTTTTACATGAATCATTTCAAACGTTTCTCCCCGAGTCTCTGACTGACGGTAAACACAGTAAGTAGCCCCCTGCATGGTGGCTAATGATGCAGACACACCATATAAATTGATGTACATCCAGTTAATCTTCTATAGAAGATGAGCACAACAGGTACAGCGCAGCAAGTTCACGGACAGTTTGATGTATCTCAATTTGCATAATCACAACTTAGACCCCTACTTTATGCAAATGAGGTCCATCCAACACAATATAGCAGCCTCACGAAAGACCAATCAAACTGTATTGCTACCGCATTGCCTATTTCTCACCTAAAATGTTTTCAGAAACATATTTTAGTGCACCGTTTACCTGAAAAATTCAGAAGTTTGTGACCTGGCCGCCACATTGGAAAGATCTGAGCCGAAATCATGCACCACCCACTGGCCGGTGCGCGGGGCGTTCTCTTGCATCGAGATCCGTCATCATGTCATCATGATTTGGTGCGTCCGGACCATAACCGTGTGTTGGTTAAAAGGACATAAGCCTGACTTTGTAACTTTTGCTGAACAACGGCCACTGTTACCACAAGTGGCCACCCTCAATCAGTGCAGATCCTCTGCAATCATTTCATTGCCACCCGTATTTACGTTTGTTAGGTGGAAGCCTCTAGTGGCCATAGTAATCATGACAGAAGCAAAGGAAGAAGCCAAGTGACTATGAAGACCAACTAAGTCTGTGTCGGAAAGAGGTTGGCTGAACAGTGGCTGCTGTTACTACAAGTGGAAATTACAGCATAATGGCCAAGGCACCCCTCACCAGACAGTATAGTTCGTCCATGCAAGCAGCCATTACAACTAATATTTACTTTTATTTACTGTGACCTCCAGTGGACATAGTTAGTAGTACAGGTGCTAAATAGGAAATAATGTAGTTTGAAAGCAAAGTGTAGGCAAGAGGTTGTGGGGGATGGTTGGGTCAAACACACTCAGACTTTCACTCAGCCAACAGTCACCCTTGACATATTTTAACGTCACATTCACAGCATAACTTCACATACGTAAGTCACATATATAATGTAACTTAAATTAACATAGTTATTTTAGCCCACATTAGGATCTTTTCTTTAATCTAACCAACTAGTTTTGGTGCCCATACCTAATCAAACTGCAGCTGTTTAAATCATGTGATGATAAAGGTCCAGTACACCTGTCACTGCTATTCTCCAACGGTTATATATGCTGTTTTGGGAGTTTTTTTTTTTTAAGGAAACCTTATATTTTTTTTTTATTTTTTTTTTTTTTTAAGGTTATTTTTTTGGCATTTTTGCCTTTATTGACAGTGACAGCTGAATGTATGACAGGAAAGGGGGGTGAAGAGACAGGGGATGACATGCAGCAAATGAGCCGCAGGCGGGATTCGAACCAGCGGCCACTGCAGAGGACTAACAGCCTCAATACATGGTGCGCACGCCCTACCGACTGAGCTATAGGGGCGCCCGGAAACCTTATATTTGACTGCAAAAATGCAGTTTAACTGTAACACAAAAGGAGAAGATAAAGCCTTTAAACTTATTCAGTTACGCCAATTACACAGCAATGTCTAAAGTTTTCAGACATTAACTAACATTTGCCAGAGTACTGGTCACACCAAACTAAATGCATTGTAGCAGAAAAAAGCCCTGAGTGTATTAAATTGGGCAAGGATATGTTGTTCTGCTTATGAATTCAACCTTTCATTTGTGAGAGAGGAAATGCACTGTTCATTCTTTCAGAACATTGTCCAGCTTTAATAAATGCCTTAAATGTAAAAAGAAACAATTTCAGCTTGAGGCAGTTGTGGTTGTTTTGTTGTTTCCACTAGCAACAGATACAAAGCAGATGCTGGAATAGATTTCCAACCAGTAAGTTTTTTGTTTATAGATCAGAATAGATGAGAAATAACATACTATGTTTTGATAATGTTGTAAAGACAGTTTTCTTCATTGTCTATCATGTTTCCTGTGGTACCTCCACATAATGCTTGTTTTTCTTCTTGTTGTATTTATTCTGTCAGCCATCGTTCATCTCTGCATTATTCTGCCAGCAAGATAATTGCATCCATTTATATTTTCTTCCACGTTTGCTCCTCTCCTCAACCTGAAACTTTTTAGGGAAATATTTTTAAAATCCACCCCTTCCTGTTATCCAATTTCCAGTTTCAGCGGCTCAGAATTCAGTCAGGCTTTGGTTCTAGCACCTCTGCGATTCACATTAACAGCTGTCTTAAGGTGATATAGTGGGAGGTCTTAGTGACCCATTTGCTTAATTTGGGAAAAGTGTCTTCCTGAAATTATAACTATCAGTAGCTTAGTGCACTTTAGAAATGGTCCTCTGAAGTGGGTAAGACTCTGTGCCTACAGCTTAGCTTAACATTGATATAATTTATCATTATATCTTCTCTGATTATAAAAACCTACACCACTATAATACTATAATAAGCCTCTCCCAATAACCTTTATGGAATGTTTAAGCATGTTACAATTCATTGTTTTGCTTTTATGGGCAGGAACTTCATAGTTCATCTGTATGGTTTCAGTTTCAGTGTACTCATTTCCAGAAGCAATGTAAAAGCTCTGATCAATGCATCATATCCTAAATGCCCAGCACCCAACGGACTAAAGACAGAGTTAGCAACTAGCCTGTACATTGTGTAGCATTTAGCAGCTAAAAGTGTGTATATATTTGTTGCTGGAGACCAAAACAGAGCTTGAAGAAGAGTGAATACTGGACAACTCCATGAATGCTAACGTTGTTCGGAGTCTTCTGGATGAAGAAGAAGAAGACGAAGGCATATTTTACCAATCCCTCTAGGGGAAATTCATATTTTTTCACTCTGTTGTTATTTTACATACACAGGCCCAAAATACACACATGCACAAACACATACATAATGTATGATGAGATGTCAGAGCGAGAGGGCTGCCACTTGGTTAGACCTTAAATATTTCCACACAATTTCCTGTCTTCTTGTGTTGTCTGTTAGAACTATTTTTTCTGCCAAGAAACTACACTGATTATATGGAGTATATTATTCATGTTCCATTTTTTTTTTGTTTAAAAAATTGTAAATATATATAAAATATAATGTCTGTTGTTTTAGTGATCATTAAATTAGAAGACAAATTAATATTGGTATGGATTATTTGGTGATATAATATGTCTACAAAATCAGATTTTCTGAAGTCAGATAGGGTGACATTAGAAAATGGGTAGGACAAAGCCATAATGGAGTGCAGAAATTAAAAAACAACATCTTTGGAATGATAAATGACAGGAAGAAAGGGAGTTAAAGTCTAAGGACCCACTGGTCAGAAGGCAACTGACAGGGAGCAATACAGGCGAACTCAGTTTAGTTTTGATGGCTCGACAAAAGGCAGTTCAGGAGAGGACAAGCATTACAGCTGGGTGGGTTACGAAGCAACAACCCACAACAACTGGAAAGAAATACATAAATCAGGCCCTAAGAAATTCCAGTGGAAATGATATTAGCTAAATGTGTCACTCAGAATGAAAAAGAGGTAGATGGCTATGAATATCGCAGGCCATGGCCCAAATACAAACCTTAATTGTGACATTACTATAGAAGTTTCATTGTTAAGCTTGGTGGAAAGAGTTAGAAAAGAGTTAAGAAAAGGCACTGCAGAACCAATCCAATACCTTTAGGGATGCTCTGCGTACGGTGACATGGAGAAGTCGTGTGCCTGCTACTGAGGAGAATGGGAGGAGAGAGTTGTGTCCAGTAAGGCATGTCCTTGAAAAAATGTAAGGGGCGTATGGTTGTTAGTGGTCGTTCTGCCGTTCAAGCAACTGTTTTGCATTTAGAAATCCCCAGACAATCACTAGGCAGGGAGATCGTCTGGTATTATGAGACTTCTATAGCAAAAACTAGAGAGGATGTAGAGGATACAAAATTGAGGAAAGCATCTGGAATAGAAGGTAGTTCAAATGAAGCTTTAAAATCCTCACATCTTTTAAAGGTCCTCTTTTATCTTTTCAAGACATGCTTTAAATGTGGTATAATTCGGTCAGCATTGTACAAGGCCTTTATTAAACCTGTTCCAAAGTCATTCAAGAGTGACTTCAAAAAAACAATTAATTAAAGGGGCATCAGCCTCTTTAGTAATGTTTACAATTTGTATTGTAATGAAGACACAGTACTCCGAAATGGAATAGCATTTTATTGTTGAACATAATAGATTTTGAAAGAAACAAACATTTTCACTCAAAGGCACCTCTTAGATGTTTGGTTGACTTTCAGAAATCTTTTGACTAGATTAATTGACATTTGCCTGGTTTTAAAGTCATGGAATTGGACTTTGATGGGACATTTTATGAAGCCTACCAGACCCTGTATAGTCATCCAGTTGTTTGTGTTGATATCTGCACATGTAAAATAGGCAAGGGACATGATTTTGGCTTCTGAAATGTTCTGGCTTCTGTTTGCAGTAATAATCAATCATGTCTGTGCAGGCTTTGGTTGCATGCAGGTAAACGGTCAGCGTGGGGAGCAAACGAGACCCAACACATTGGCCAAAATGCAATCTCAGAGTGCATTTGCTATCTTCTGATGACAATTTACCTTTTTATTACCCTTTTCGAAAATGTATCTGCATTCATATTGGGGCGATCAGCACCTTTAAGGATGCACTTTCCAAAGTCGCACACATACACGCACACCTTGCTGTTAGAAGAAACCTTCACATGGGTCAAAAGTCTTTAAGTCTTCTTCCAAAACAAGCTTTTCTTGGTGTCCAAAAACTTTTTGTTTTTAGAAAATCAAAGAAAAGACACTGAGTTCAGTAGACTTCAATGCAATAAAAGGTTTACTGTAACAAGTGCTAATACAGCAAACTGAGGACTGGTCCATGGAGAGTGCAATGAGTTACAATCCTTCCGGAGCCTTCTTTTATACCCAATTCAGCTCCTCCTGGAATGTTTAAGTGGGTGCACTTGTGATGGTGCCCAGACTCTGTGTTCTGAAAACAAGACACAAACTGTCTCTCAGGGTCTTTGATGAGCTCTCAGTCTCATAAACACTTCTCTGTAGTTTTCCTCTCACAAGATTGTCCAAGAATACTGTAAGTGGAGTCAAGGTTTATGGGGACCTTAGAACTGATCTTTCACCTACATATAAGGACGTCAATGTCTAATAGAGGCATGAGGTCATAATCAACTTATCTAATTGCAAAGCAATGTGTATAAATATGAAATTATAGGTATGCAAGGGTAAAAATGAATTTTAGGTATACATGAACAAAAAATCTGCAACCACTAGCCAAACAAAAGTTTTTTAGACGTATGCTGCATATTCACAGTGATGGTTCTGCTGTGCTGTGTCAGTCAAACTGTTGCACCCACATTATGGAACACTTTCCTTACCGCTACGATCCATAGACTCCTGTGATGTTTTTATGAAGCAGCTGCAAATGTTTTTCATTCAGATCAGCTTTTGGTTAACATACCTAAATAGCTCCTCCATTTAATTTATTATAGTCTTTCCCCAGTTGTTTGTTGTTGCTATGTTTGTTGTTATACTGTTGTTCCTATCTTTGCCTTCTGTTTTAAATAGTCTATTTATTTTAATGATGTAAAGCACTTTGTGATTTTGTAGCTGGGAAAGGTGCTATACAAATAAAATTTACTTACTTAATCCATTTTTCAGACCCAGAAGCTCCATCCACCATTTAAAACACGATCGTGGATCTCAACTTCATCAGACCATAATATGACAGATGTGTGTGCTGCATGTGGATGGGTGAGGTTTTTTTTTTTTGCCTCACTATGGCAGGGCTCCACTGATGCCTCCTCTGCACTGTTATCAAGACAACTTTCATTCCATCATCTGTCAGTGGAGAGTATACTGCCTTAATCATCTCATCCCAGCGTCGACTGCACACTTTTAATTACCAATCTGAGGATTGCCATTTGTGCTGTCTGCGAAGCAGTTCCCTTCAAAGATGCAATTACTGAGACAACCAATTGCTTCAACATCATTAAGATGCATAGATGCTTGCAGAAACAGCTAAGCTTGTTAGCTATATCACCAGACTCCATTTGTTAACGATGAAGGAAAAAATGGACTTTGAAATCTTGGTTAGATGGGATGAATAAAAGCTTGCCAACTAAGAACAAACAAAATTTAAATAAATATATAAAGTAGATGAATAAAGAAAAATTCTGTGGTTGACCTTATATACCCTGTCTTACTTCACTAGCATCCATCCTCCAGCTCTGATCTGGTCTGGATTTTCTTCTCGTAAAGCATTTATTTTCATTGCTGACTTTGTCTCAGGCAATCAGAGTGAGTACTGTGTGGACATCTGGACACTGTCAGCAAAATGAAAGGCAAACCAGAGGCTGTATGTTGCTTTGCTGCATACATGTGTATGTTTGGATGGGAGAGCAGGGGAATGATTGTGTAGCATCACTGACTATTGCCATTTCCTCGTAGGAACAATAATTGTTATATTTTTCCAAATTGTTCATAAATAGTATGTAGACTGATCTCTTCTCTTCGCTTCACTAGACCCCCTTTTAGTCTAGTGTTCTAGAGTAATCTGGCGTTCTTCTTTAATTTGTGTATTTTTACAATCCAGGGGTTTCCGATCTGTTACAGAGGTTCAGCCTCACTGTGGGGTTGTTTGTCGTCAGTTGTTGTTCTGCTTGTGGTGTTGCAGATCATCTGCTCTATCAAGAATAGTGGACACGAGTGTGCATCATTACATCAAGCAGTGAGTGACTGTGTATAATCAGGTTGTGGAAGAAAAGACAATTTGTTAAACCTTGGGGAGTAGCAGAAACAGGTTGTGAACACAATATTGACATATCATCACCTTTTTAATTGATATAAACTTCCTTATTCACACATCCAGCAAATGTTTAATATTCACCCTATTTTAGGTTTGTTTTTGGTGTCTACCAGCTCCTGACGGAAGTATCGAGTTCTTTGCGAAATCCTACACTGTGTTCACCTGCTAGTTGCTAATTGTGTCTGTCTGCTGAATGGTGCTATAGCAGGTAATATATAGTCGGTTTTTAGAAATTTTCTCTGAAAATGCTGAAAATGTTTTGAGAGTAGTAAAAGTGAACCACAACAGTAAAGTAGGTTCATCAGACACCTCTCACTTTGTTTCACATTATTATTTCGTACATAGTTTGTGTGTGTGTGTGTGTGTGTGTTTAATTATTGACAAATAATACAGCTTTATATGCTTCAAACTATAATGCTGTAGGTACCAGAAAAAGTCCGCATTTGGAGGAGGTGGGGTGGATGGATGAATCAAACAAACAAACACAGAACTTTCACATAGGAGATCGAGGTTAGTGTTCCATGTAAAACTTTGTTTTTTATATGCTAAAATGCATAACAAACATATTTATTTGAAACCTGATCTGTTCCTAAGTAGTTTTTGTACCTTTATTTTGAAAGTCTATGCAAACATTGCATATTTACCATTGCTAACTGCACATGCAAAATTGACACAAGCGGGGTACCAAATCAAAATAGTTTGAACAATTTGGGACTATGAACATCTTGTAACAAACACACCCTTTACTTGCCTGGACATCTGCCTATCGTGCTGTTTTCTACCCCTTTCAGTTTTTGAATGCCAACACCTTTTAAGGACTTTTATGTGGGGTTTGGCACTAAAAGTCTATTTACATGCTGAATAAAATATATAATAAATAATTTAAAAAAGGTACTTGAGTGCGTTTTTGTTGAAGAACAGGGACAGTGCCCTCAAGGTTACCTTAAAACAGCATTTAAAAATAGTGTGTTCTGTACATCTAACACATAAGCAAACATGAAACAGGACATTTTTGTGTAGAGACCTCTTTTGAAGGTAACCCTATTCCCAGGTGTCCAGTGAAAAGTCGCACCAACCATATGGTGAACATAAACAAGTGAAATATCTTCCTAAGCCATTGGGGATCATGTAGCTCTTATGAGCTGTGTTCATTAGCCCCAGATGAACTTTGAAGGTGAGAGGGAACAGTGTGGAAGACACCACATCTGTATACAGGGTGTGATTTGTGTGTTACACAGTGTGTGAACCATGATTATCATGGAATTGAATAATTGTTTTTCTAATTATAGATGTTGTGAAACCACAGTTAAGGCCACAGTCTGTTCCCCGCTCCTTGGAGAAAATGGAGTAATTGAGTGTAGCGCACAACAGATTAATGACATGGTGTTTGCAACTTGGCAACTAGTACTTATTATTATTGGCAAAGGAGGAACGCAGCATACTGTGTCTAAACACCGATATGATTTGATGAAATGATCCCAGTTTTCCCACTTCACTGCTAAGTCTCTGAAGAAAAATGGGCTCATTTGTACCAGTTCCTCCTCTGATCCTGTGGGCAAATCAACCTCCAAAGAAAATTACCTCGAAAAGGAGAGGATGTCCCGGAGGTGTGACCCCAATTAACGCTGCCATCTTCCGTGTCTGAATAGTGCTCAACCTTTGGTGACCGCAAACATCCCAAAATCTGTTGTCTGTCCTGTCCTTCCTGTCTTCAGGGGACTGTCTCACTCACTGATTTTCCCCTGCTACAGTCTGTCTGTCAGCACTTCATTAGCAGCTGCTCGATGCATTGATATTTCAAGGACTCCGTCAATCCATCCAGGTGAGCAGCACTGGCATGTTTAGATATTTTCTGCTAATGAGACTGCTTAAATCAGGGGTCTTTGTAGTTAGGTGGCGGGCGCCATTGATTAGCCTTCAAAGACGCTCAAAAATGATCCTCGAGTGACAGAACGAACTGCTGCTTTTGCAGCGCCAAAGGCTTGACAACGTCTTTTTTTGCATTCGGCTTTGAGCTATTACCGTGTCTTACAAATCTTTTGAATGCAGATTGATAGAGGGTGTTTTTAAATTTTAGAGTACTCCACACACCTCTGCAAACACTCACAGATGCCAACACTAAATAGAATTAATGTTTACACTCCAGGCTTCAAGACACTCCCCTCCAAGAGGCTCATTTGCCAGTGCTGGCTCGAGGCTTAACTTTTAACAAAGCTGGCACAGGAATCACATCTGTGATGACAGGCATATGGAAATCTCAGTCACAGCTTTTTTTACAGTATACTAATAAGATGTAACAACCTGTGCTTTGTATCAAATAAGTTGAAAACTAGAAATATGTTCTTTATTAAACAGACTGTTTCTGAGACCCTTATTGGTCTTTATTAAAAGGTAATTAAATACACATTACACACAACAGAACTGCACTGTAAACTGATGTGTATTATCTCCCACTGTTAGACTCTTATTAGACTTCACTGGGGGATAATTAGAGACCAGTGGTGGAAAGAGTACTGAAAATCTGTACTCAAGTACAAGTACTATTACATCACTAAAATATCACTCAATTACAAGCAAAAGTACAAACTATTTGTCATAAAAACTACCCAGAGTATTAGTTACTTTTCCCCATTGATGTCATCGTCACCTCTCCAAACTAGGGTTGCAATTTTTTTTTCCTCATTTTCAATTTTTTTTGTCATTTCTTTCTAATTTTAGGTCTAAATTTAAATTTCCTTATTCAACAAATGGCTCCACCAGACAAAACAATGAAATGCAATTACTACCATGGCTATTGATTAAATATCCATGAATACGTTTTATGAGTTAAATTCTTCACAACAATCAATTGATTGATGATCGATTGCTAACATCCTTACTCCTAATGTGTACTGTTTTTGTCATTGTTCTCATGACTCGTTTGTGATCAGATGACCTCAGTGCCTACTGAAATGCTGATAAAAGACTGCTCAGACTATGATTTTAAAAGTAACTAAGTAGATTTCATATATCAATACATACTTAAGTAAGAGTAAAGGTAAAGACTTGAAAATGTACTCAAGTAAAGTACAAGTACCCAAAAAACCTACTAAATTACAGTAATTTGAGTATTTGTAATAAGTTACTTCCACCCCTGTTAGGGATACATTATAACAAAGCTGTACTCAAGAGCTGTAAACTGAACTAAAGTTTATTGTTTCCCACTGTTTGACCCTAATAGACTTTCTTAAAGGGTAATTTGGGACACGTTACAGAACTGCACAGTAAACTAAAGTGAAATTATACTTCTATGTCCCCATTTCAAAACAATACCAGATCTACCATGGAAAGGTCAGAATTATCAGTCTTTGCTTCTCTGTCAGCTAAAGAAGTTGTCAAGTAGCAGATTTGTGATTTCACTTTAGTTTACAGTATAGTTCTGTTGTAATGTGTATCTAATTACCTTCTAAAAAAAAGTCTAATACAACTCAACAGTGACAGCACACTTTGTGACTCTGGTTCTGGAAAGTCAACTTCATTCACTCAAATTTTGATTCAGAAAATCTTTATATAAAGAACCTTGAGCCTGCAACCAAGCTATGAATCATAACAATAAAATATGTCAATCAGAGCAAGAAAAAAAAAATGGCAAGACTGTGCACATAATTATTTTAAGAGTGAACAAACTACTTATTCCAAAGATCTTTACAAATATTACCACTTCTTAAATTTAACATATCACTATTAAAGTGTTTACATTGTTCATAACAGTGTTGTAATATTCTGTAATTTGTGTTGACTGTGTGTATATTATATTCACTATGGCATAACAACATTATCAGTATGACTCATGTTAGCTTATGTTAGCTACCTAGCCAGCCAGCCTGCTCGTCAAACTACCCATTCATCATGGTAACAGTGAGCCCCACAAATTAGAGACGTAACTGTTAAACTTTAGGATTGTGGGTAGTGTAGTACTTCTCCATGACACCGCAACTGGGTGGTTACGATGTTATGATTCTATTCTTCTATTCAAAATATGAATGGGATTTTCACTTCAGGAACCTGTGTATATGGTTCTAACAATGGGAAATAATACACTTTGGTTTACAGTACAGTTCTGTTGTAATGTCTCCATAATTACCTCTAATAAAGTCTGATAAGGGTCTAATACTGACTAATGAAGAACATGTTATTTGTAGTTTTTGTCTAATTTAATACAAAGTACAGCTTGTTGCTCTGACTGAGTACAGAAATATGTGCAGAGTTTGTGTGTTCATGTGAGTGTGCGGCATGTAAATACCAGCACACTTGCATGCATACCTATGCAAGCATGAGGACTGTTGCTAGATCCCAGCATATAAGATTCATGAGTTTCTTTGTGGTTGATTGAAGATGGAAATGCGGCAAAGCCTCCACGAGCCTTTGACTGACAGATGTTCCTCTGAGGCATCCGTCTCCCGAGAGCGACTGCTCAGTGGTCAGGAGAGCCCGGTAGCTCGACTTGATGATGATAGATGATGCCAATGGGACAAGCCTACCTCGTGGATCAAACATAAAGAAATGTGACACTGAAAAATAGCTTGACTGAAAAGTTTCATTTGATCGAATGGTCTTGGATTAGTCTCATCATCTCTCTCATGGGAGGGTTGCTACATGACTGAGCTTCCTGACTTCACTAGAAACAGCAAGGCAGAGATGTGGGATGGAAAATGCTCAACATAACCGATCATGTCTTATTAAGCTGAGGGGAGCATCCACAGGCTTTGTGTGGTAACTTACATATGCATTCATTTTTACCCTTAAAATGTCAAGTCTTCAGAGTCCTCTCTTGTTCAAATTTGCCAGTGTTCTGGAGATAAATATACTCCTCTCCCTGAGATATTTGTAATATCAACACAACTGAAGCCAACTCACTGGTTTACAGTTAAAAGCAGCTCAGACTTGACTATGTTCCTCCAGGCTATAGGAGAGCAGCCATAAAGTAGTAAATGCTATTGAGGCATCACTGAGCAAATACATCCAAGCCAGGGCTATTTTATTCAAGGAAATACAGTCCATGCTTCACTGACAGTCCAACAATATACATGATGGATCTGTGAAAGGCATAAAAAAATAACAATGAAGTGTGCTCTGTCCGTGCTGTTCTGGCTGTTTGCACAGAAATTGAGGCCAATTGTAGCTCTGTAGCCACCCGATCTGTGACATTTCTCTTTGTATTCTCTCCCTGAATCATACCTGAAAATATGTTTTTTTACTACTTATACTTCAGCATGCAAGGAATCACATTGCTCAACTGGTTATCACTGATCGTAAACCGAGGGTTTTGCCAATCAATACATGTTACCTTCTCTGTAACCCCACTGAGACTCCTCCACTGTTGAAGAGGCCCTTAAATGAATTAATTCAGGATGCATCATGAGCTGAGCACCAGCTTCAGTGCTTCCTCTGTGTCTACACAGGATGTGTCCAGGCAGAGTACTGCAACAGTGAGTCCTAAAATCTGGATATGAGTTAGCTTATTAGGACTTCCGGTTCCTTTTTTTCTTTTTACACGAAAGGTCTGTGGTGAACACAAGTTTAAGAGATTTTCATATTTTGTTCTATGGCATAAAATATGTCAGGACTCCACCACTTGTGAATTTTGAAGCATTTCCGTGTCCTGAAACAGGCATGTCCCTCACTCATGAGGGACTTGGAATAGAGCCTCCTTTGCATAGAAAGGCGCAAGTTGGGATGGTTGGGGCATCTTGTGAGTATGTCACCGAGTCGCCTGCCGAAAGAGGTGTTCCAGAGACTTCATTTCTGGGAGGAGGCCACAAGGCTGACTGAGGACAAGGTGGAGACATTATACCTCCACCCTGGCCTGGGAATGCCTCAGGATCCCCCAGTCAGAGCTGGCTAATGTCCCCATAGAAAGGAAAGTCTGGGGTCCCCTGCTGGAACTGCTACCACCTCCACGCAACTTCGGATAAGCGGCTGAGGATGGATGGATAGAAAGAAGACTGTTAAATTAGGCTAAAGTGATTTCACTGACATTACATGTCATCGTCAACCACACCCAGGTAACACAGCAAGAGTTGCGAGAGAGAGAGAGGATTATTGACCCTGAGAAGGGAGTCTCTACCTTACACCTTCACTATTAAAAAAGAAACCATGTTCTTCAGTAGCGGCCACATATCAGAGACGGTACACCAGTCAGCAGAGACTCTCATCACACTCTGCTCAGTGGTGACCCCTTCAGCAGCTGCAGGGATGCAGAGGGCCTGTGGAAGGTGGTCGAATTAAGTTCATTTTTTAACCAAGAGGATTCTGTAGCAGAGCAGCTCAGGGTGGTGGCCTGAGAGCTTACCAGTGGTGGCTCAAGTCAGGCCACCATAAAGAAAAATATCATATTTCCACCATAATTAATGATGGAAGATCAGAAAAAAATTCACCCTTAATAAAGACTGTGAGTCAAAGATTAAAGATGGCCACAGTTGTGGTTTGAGGTTATGACCTCAGGGCGGATTTGCCACCTTACCTTCAATATTAAAAAGGAAACCATCTCCTTTAGTAGCACCCCTCTGCATATATCAGAGAAGCGATGCCAGAGACTTTATTCCCTTTTGTTGACAACAACTTTACTTCCACAGGAAAGAAAGAGAAGAAGAAAGTGTAAGAATCCTTGACTCTCTGTATAAAATGTGAAAGTACCACACCAACCCTCCTTGTTCAGATGTGTGCAGTGAAAAAAGGAGACAGAGACGATCTCTTTGCACAGCACCACAGTGCAGCAGGTGGGTTTAGGCTATCCATTTGATATGAAGTTAATTCATTTAATACAAATTCAAAAGTCAGCTCACTCCTTGACAGGTTCAATGTACTTGAGGAGATATAAATGGGTGAGCTCTACGTGAATAGAGACAGTCAGAGAAAGAAGTGTCTATAAGTACTTCAAGGCTACTTTACTTCATGCAAAGTATCTGCACTACATTTATCTGACAGGTGATAAAGGCTGATAAACCCTATACTGTATGCATATATACTGAATAGGTATTATGGTGTCAGCACATTAGGGATGAACCTGCAGCTTGCAACCTACAAGACAGTCTCACCTGAATGCAACTAGTTTGGACTGTGGGTCACAGCCACAGTCTACAAAATACCCCACGATCAAGATATTTTGAGGTACAATTATGGAACACAGTCTCAGACTGGTGTCAGGAAATTCTTGGCTTGTTAAAGACAATTTTGGACAAGTTACTGAAAATTAGTAACTACTTACTAATAGCTGTTCGAAAAGGAAATCAATCAATGAATCACTAACTGAGTTGCTGCATTTTAAAAGTAACTAGTTACAAGGTAAGTAAGCTTTGCACCAGTTTTTTTGTTTCAATACTTGTATTAATGCGCACATTATATTGGTGTTTCTGTCGCACAGTACGGGACAAAAAACCTACGATTTCACCTTATCATTTTGGAATTATCAGCATGATGAAAAGTAAGTTGTGGTTGGATGATAGTAAATGTTAATCATCTTAAGTTGTTTACTTTTTTCTCATAGATTAACATGTCCATGTAGCCAATTTAAATTTCAGTGACTGAAACAGTGTTTCTGAATTTGAACAGTAACTAGATACACTACTACTGCAAAAAGGAGTGGTGCTACAGTAATTACAGTAGTTATTCCAAACACTGGTCAAAGGCTTAAAGTGATGAGCTACGCTTTTAAAAATATTTAGCGAGCTGCTTCTCTTATATCTATGGGTCGTATCTGGTCCATCAGATGCATGTGAGACTGAAAAACACAGTTCAAACACATCCTGTGTAGACACTACTTACTTGTGTGTGTGTGTGTGTGTGTGTATTTGTCTCTGTGTTTGCTGCTGGCAGTCAGTGATGGTCACAGCTCTGTCACAGAAGCCAGCCACCGAGGGGGCTTCATGATCAAACTGTCTCATAGTCTCATCAGCAGTTTTAGACAAGATGTGAGGCGGTGCGTCTTCCTTCAATCTTGGTTTTACCCAGTTCAAGCTGCACTCTGCAGACTTTCCTATATGACGGCACAATTGAAATCGCATATAACAAATTCAGGCTGTACACAGACACTTTTTTTTTTTCTGGGAGAGGAAATGTTCTCACTACAGAGTGAAAGTGTTTCTTCACATCCAGCATTATCACCTGTAAGATGAAGTTTAGATCTGAAGAGTTTGCTGTTTATTTCTGGAACAGTAGAAACTATGGAACATTGAAAAATCCATCCACTTCTATCCTATTGCCTACTGAGGTGCCAAACTGCATTTAATGCCCCCATCTATGTCAAAAAAAATTTATTGACTGCTAATTTTGCTCAAAATGCAACCACTTAATTGTAGAATTTAGTTTATTTTGTCATTTGGTGGTATTGTGTACTTTAAAACACACTCGAAGGCAAAAATCAGGTCCAGAAGTTGAGCCCAAAAGCGATTAATATAAAGCCCTTCAGTATAAGAACACTCAAGCTGCAATGGGATCTGCCTGTATTACATCCTGATAGTCCATTTTCTCAAACTTGCTTATATAGGGGTACCGCTGTTTTAACAGGCTACACCACTCAAGTGCTCTAAAGCTGCATTTATGCAATATACAGATACAGTGGGAAAATCTATCTCCAACTTTGTCTAGGTGCCTCCCTCTAGCTCGTAAAAATGCAACAACCGCCTTTTCTTTTCATGACCATTACCTCAAAGTACCACAGCCCAGGGGTGTTATTGTGCCATATCAGGCATCAAATGCATTTAACAAAATACAAAGGAAGTCACTGATAAAATCTATCTAGGATGGTCCTCTATTCATTGCGACCTTTACCTGCTTATATGGTCTTGATTTAGCAAATGAAATATACATAAACAGCAAGGAATTCCGGAGGTACAGTGTGAGGGAAGGTAACTGCACTACATTTGTCTTCCAAACAATCATACATACCCATCATCTTCATCTTTATCTCAGCATCACATGTCCGTAACATTTGAACTGTTCAGCCTATGAAGCTGAAACAAAGTTAGCATGCTAGCTACACTGAGGAAGCTAAGCTAAAAAAAACAAGTGCACCATTGAGAGATACGCAGCTTCCACCAGTGTTTTTGCCTAAATGGACATACGATGATGTCCAAAGTGAAACATGACAATGGACAATGATATCGTTGCTAGAAAGTAATAAACACTCCATGGAGATATAGCGCAATGAACTTGTGCATGTCAAAAATATAACTTTGGCAACATTTCTATGGCAACTCTGAGGTGACACACAACCTCAAATACAGAAGACTTTTAAATCACAATGTTGTGATGGTAGAGGGCTCAGTGGCCGATGACAGTCAAACATCATAACGGACCATGACATCATCCATCGGCCCAACCCTGGTTGAGACGTTACGCCTTCTGTCTGTTTTCTCTCCCACATGTCAACAACGGAACTTCGCCTTACAGCAGCTCTGAAGGGACACAAAACCTCAAAGGGCTTTTAAATCATTAAGTTACGATGGTAGAGGGCTCAGTGGTTTGTGGCTGTCAGCCATCAGCGATCATCGGCTCGGCTCAACCCTACAGACGCCCACAGAGGAAAACTGGTGAAAGTCAAAAGTTCATATCATATGGAGATCCAACCTGTCAGAGTCTGCTGCATCAGATTGCACTCTTAGTATAAAGTGCGTTCACAAGGCAGATAGTTGATCAGGCTGTTTGAGTACTAATGTAGAGCCGGGTTTCTGGCAATCAAGCAGGGAGGCTCACCATCTGCTGAAATTGTTGGATTGTCTTCACTGGATCTTGTCCCTCAGTGAAAGACCTGACCTGCATTATAGGCTTATAGTCTCTGTTCTACTTTCCTTTATACATCATCTTATGTTTCTCAACATTAAGTTTAGTGCTAACTGCATAAATAAAATATCATATCATATCATCAGTTTCAGGTTCTCCTTTTTCAATAAATCCCAAACTTTGCACCACTAGTGAATGAATTTAGAAACAGCATGAAGCTACCTACTCCTAGCTTGTTCAGCTAACATCACTTATCAGAAACAGTATTTGCTCAGGCTGCAGGCAATCCAACTTGACTCACGCCATACTCTTGTACACCATGGACAATCACATAATTTGCTTTCGCCTGAGCAAACGAAGTATAGCACTGTAGCCTCAAAACCACGTCCAATCATTACAAGATTAACAATGCATGCTAATGATCACTACAAAAAATAAAACCTTACCCCAAGTTTTCATTGACACATGCACCAAGTTTTGGCTGGTCCCTGAGGAGGATGCATTTTTCACCAACTTTGAAGTCTTCAAAAATACTTTTTTTTTTTTTTTTTTTTTTTACATAATTATAGACCCATTTATCAAACTCTGCAGCAGCATAAATCTTAAAGGTTATACAGAAAATATGGAGATCCTCCACCCAGCCGGTATTCACCCAGGGCATGGTATAACATTTTGCAGAGATGAGTCTTTTGACACAGGGATTGAGAGCAAAACAATGGTGGTTGCATAGGTAAAAACAAGGTCCAGCTGAGAACAGCGGAGCTGAAAACTTACAATGCAAATTAGTCTAACAAGATCCTCTGTGATGGCCACCTCTGTGCTGTGAGTCTTTACCTCGGTCTCACACCCTCGCATGGTTACCGCTATTCTTCTTGCATAAAGTGAAACTGCAAATTAATAGGAAATGCATGCAACTGGCCTCATTATGTCATTAAATTCACACAGTTTGAGTGCTCCTCTGGCGTTCTCCAGGGCATCTATCTGTTTTATTGGGGCTTCTCTTCTTTGCAATCCCACACAGGGAACCATCACTTTGACAATAGGCTGTGATACTCACAAACCAGACTCACAACCGGGGAGTCATCACGCCCTCACAGCCTCACTGTCTTGCTGCATGAGAGGCGAATACTGGGCAGAGGAAGCAGGGGGTAATTTCCGTGATGTGGCTCTCAGAAGAAATCTACACTTCCAAAGCCACAGGATGTAGCGAGGCATTTTTATTCACCTTAACACCTTGGTGAGTGTTGTAGCTTGATGTTGCTGAGGCATGTGTTTCTTTACCCAGTGATTGCATTAAGTGCTGTTGCGAGCCATGTTTACCCTTTGCCTTTGAGGATGCCTTGTAGGTGGTGTCTGCATCTCTCGTGGCAATATACGAGAGGTGGATGGAGGGGTGGTGGAGCGCCTGTCTGAATGAAAGAACAGGCCGGGGAGGTTTATAAATAAAATTGACAGCAGGCACCTTACTGAACCATGACTTGAATGTTTAAAGGGTGGCAGCGTTTTTGTGAGAGGCTAGGGAAATCTCTCGCTCAAAAGCGCAGCGAAGTACACCATCTCCTCACTAGGTATAAATATGAAATAGGCCGTTCCCTTTGGAGGGGCACTCTGTGGAGTTACGTGATGTTGTTATAGCTTGTGTCAAAGGTGTGTTGGATGTTGAGGGGAGGTTGTGTATTTTTCGGGCGCAATTGTTGAGAAAATGCTGATTTTTCAAATTAATTTTGTTAGCTCAAACCAAAAACTCAACTTCAGCACACTCTGAGAAAGAAGGGTTCCAAAAGTGTTCTTCCTGAAGGTTTGAGGTTCTACTCAGAACCATCTGCTTCTGAAGAAGCCTTTTTTGAAGAATTAAGATTAAGCCTAGACTAAGCATTCTACATAGAACCCTTTTTAGTAGAAAGAGTTCTTCAAAGAATGTTGAGTTTCTTGAACAAGTCTTTCATTGACGATTCATCAAATATAAAAAGGTTATCTGTAAAACCCCTTCAGTATGTTCTAGATACCCCTTGGGATATAAACAAGTTGTTGGTGGGTTCAAAATAAAGTCCACTGGAACATAAAAAGGTTCTTCGTAGAACCCCTTGAGTATGTTCTAGATAACACCCTTGGATTCTTGGTAGAATCCTCTGGGTGGGTTCTAGGTTTAACCTTTGGAATATAAAAGATTCTCAGTAAAACCCCCTCGGTGGGTGCTTGTTGACACCCTTAGAAGGTAGAAAGGTTCTGGATAGAACATCCAAAAAGTGTTGTAGGTGGAACCATTATACCACGGAAGGGTTCTATGTAAAACCTCTCATAGGGGGTTCTGGGTGGCACTTTTCACAGATGGCTCTAGTATTAACCTTTATATTGGGTTCAAGGTAGAACTTTCTGAAAGGGTTCCAAGTGAACCTTCAGAAAAGGTTCTAACAGGAACCTAAAAGTTCAGAGCTCAATTTCAGCAGACTCTTAGAACCTCTTCATGAAGTACTCTTTTGGAAACCATATGTCTGAGGTTCTACCCAGAACTATTTGCTAAAGGATTTGTTAAGAATTAAGAACCTTTCACAAATGGCTCTAGGTTAACCTTTTATGTTTGGTTCAAGGTAGAACTTTCTGTAAAGGTTCCAAGAGTTTGTAACAGGAACCTAAAAGTGTTCTCCTATGGGGACAAGCCCTGAAAAACCCTTTATGGTTCTCATCAGCACCTTTGTTTCTCAGAGTGCGGAGGTGCTCTTCAGGGGAAAGTGACGAGAAAGAAACTTACTTGACTACAGAGGCTAAAAAGGTGGAAGAAATTGCATAGAAATCAAAGTGTAATGAATCCTCAGCTCCAGAGACGCACTTGTTTTTTCTTGACTCTTTTCAGCTTTCATCTTTGAGTGTCTCATGATGGATGGCCTTATCTCAAACAAATAACGGTGATGTCAAAGACTTTTGATGTACAGTATGTAGGAGGTTCTCATATTACTTGCGTAAATCAATACTTATCAAATCCTGTTATCACCTTGAGACCCCGCACGAAATGTTTGTCTGTGTGTTTCATTAAATGCAGAGTGGATCTGCTGCTGGGGCACATTTCGACACAGGAATTATATTTAGAAGACAGATCAGGCTGCTTCGTTTCATCAGCAACAATGCCTGAGGTCACCAGGTTAGTGTAAGCAGGGACTGTGTAGGGAAGGAATACAGCTGCAGGTTTCTAACACTACGGAGAATTTACACTGTATTTTTATTTGAACTTGTGTTTTTCCTGCCTCGCTGTGTGAGCAGTGAAATTCCCTTCCTCTGGGAGGCTCCTCTCCAGGGATTGCTTAGAATTAGACTCTCAGATAGCTACATTTGCAATTGTGAAAACTGCAAAGTAGGTGCGTTTTATAATGATAATTTATTATCATTGGCCTTTTTTTTTTCCTTTTAAATCACAATCACAATACAGTTTATTAATTAGGCAGCAGTGGCCACTTTTTTTGAACACTCTGGGACAGCAAAAACAAGTTGTGAACATTAAAGTGACTTATGATCACCCTTTAATTTACAAATCCTGCAGTTACGGAGCAACATTATTCATTTGGAGTCATGTTTTTGGCCACATTGTGAATGTAAGTCCAAAATTCTTTCTCTTTTTAGCTGTGTTTTTGGTCTCTACCAACTCCTGAAGCAAAGATCTGGCCATCAAGCAATTAAACGCTCCACTGTGCTCACTCGCCGACCGGGTATGTCGGATGTTTGTGGGTTTTTAGAGCTCTTTCTCTGAAAGCAGCCGCCCGGTGCTAAAACAATGCCATTAGCGCATTGATAGTGAACCAAAACAGTAAACTTGTGGGACGGGCGGCTAAACAATGAGTTGAAACTCCTATAAAGTTCAGTAAAGCCAAGCGGAGCTGCAAGTTTGGATGATTTGTCACTACAAGCACCTTTCACATTGTCACATTGTTTTCAGATTGTCACTTGATACAATTTCATCACAATTTTTAAAAAAAAAGTTTAAACATACAATATAAGTTCTGCCGTAAGGCTATCTCTGTTACAGTAAAACAAAAGATGTAATTTGATTATGTCAGGAAGTAGTATGGGATCATTGGAGTTGTTGTCTTCATTGTTAAACAACCACCATTACACATGAAAATCCATCTGACGTACTGTAAGTGTAGCAGAAATGATGTTCATGGACAAAGTAATGTAATGCAAGTACACGACTGAACACAGTCTACAGCCATGCTAGCAGCGTTAACAGCAACAATGCTAACATGCTGACAGGTCTAATGCTTACTGTTTTTACCATCTTCAATTTAGCTTTTTAGCCTTAACCACAAAATACAGCTGAGACAGGAGCCTCATTAATTTTTCAGTTATTTGGTCATAAACCAAGGTATTGGCTACAGGGCAGGAAGAAGGAGACACCTGCCACGTCCTCTCAGTTCAGCCATTTGCCCCTCAAAAAATGATTGATCTGCCCTGAGGCCGCAGTAGTCTTGATGCCTGACTGGCACTGACACCACTAATTTCTCAGTTTTCTCCTCTGCCTCTTTCCTGTCAGAGCAGTTTTTAGATACCAGTGTCTTTTGTTGAGATTCTGAACTATTATTGGGCAACATAAACTGAAATACTGCAAAAAAAAAAAAATAGCCAGTAGCGGGTTTGATTTCTAGCCTTTTATTCATGACTACAGTTTGATAAATTAGCAAACAAATAACACAAGAAACTCATGCATTGCTTGCATATCACTACATTGACTTAGCTGACCCAGACTCAAATTCATTATTTCCACAGACTTAAAATCATCGTTCTGTTTGATGGCCTTGCTGTCCTGGCAGTTGGCCTTCGTGCCCTCAACAACACCAAAGTCCAAGTGGCCTTGCCCCTAAAATGATCAACTTCCAGTCCCGATTGGATAAATTTGAATTTTGAAGTGATGACACCATATGAAAAGTCAGGAGATCCAATAATTGTTGAGATTTTTCATTGAAAATGACAAAATGTGGATTGTGGCACTAGCGGAAAAGTCAAGGAATCACCAAAGTCATTTGGAACCAGCAACTGATATCATATCCAAATTTCATGACAAAAAAAAAATGCAGCCTCAACCAATGCCGGCAATACTGTTTCTCTATCTGTGAGACGCTACTGACATTATGAATTGGCCCAGAGTAATTATCACCACAAAAATCCTGTAAAAAAAAAAAAAAATGCTTCACAAGATGCAGTGCAGTGTTCTCATTATGCTGTTGACTTTGTTTCTTTAAAAAATGTTTTACCTCGGTCCCTGAACTTCTTTGTTCCAGCATGCAGAGCAGGAATGAGGTTTAGAGAACCAGTCAGTACAGAAATGTTAACATTTAAGTGAACTCCCCAGTGATACAGTAATAGTGCTGCCCATTCCCTGTCTGCTAAAGACACTGCAGTAGTACTCTGAGAGGGACCTACCTGCCGCCTCTTTTCCTAGGACACCAGAGGTCAAAGTAGTCCTCCTTTTAAAATGTTCTATCCTCCTTTTCCTTTGTTACTGTCAAATGATTAGTACATAGTGTCTCAGCCCACTTATTACACTGCCAGCCGGAGGGATATGCTCCAATAATTCCTCAGTAGGAAATGGGTGAATCCTGTGCATTCCAACCACCTCTGCTTTTCTTCTTAGTGTCCCTCTCTGCATTCAAAAAAAGGACATGCCAATTTGGAAATATGAGCTGAGTGCATCCACTTTGGGATTTTGCTTTAAGGCAATTGAAAGCCTAAATATGGATTTGCATCCTCAGGTCATTTATTTGATTGACACTATACAGTGACATACAAAGTGTACTCTTTCAACAAAAATGAAATTTCATCCATGTTTGCAACTTTGAGAATATAGTTTTAGGGGACATAAGTGGCGGAAGAAAGCACTTCTGTTAAACAGAGTCAATAACTCGCACAACTGCTATGGCACCTCAGGGTAATATCACACCACCTGAAAAGAACATAAGTGGATATTTATTGAATAGCTGTCACTAGCTCCTATTTCTATTGAAAGTATAATGGAAAGAGCATTAAAAAGCATCCAAATCGCCTAAAGATGCGTATCCGTCCAAAGCCTGTCACTAATCAGCAGGCTTGGGGAGTAACGTTACATGTAACGTAAGGATTACGTAATTAGGGTACAAAAATCAGGCAGTTGTATTCCAGTTACAGTTACAGAAATTATTATTATAGAGAGCAATACAATTTTATGATACAGTTTAAAATAAGGAACAATATACTACCTTGCAAAATGCCCAAACACTCGTGAAAAGAAAGCTTCACTGAGAGGAAACTTGTCTCTTATTTTTGTCTTTTTTTTTTTAAAGACAATCTTCAGCTGTGAAACTGCTGCCATGATTTTAAGAAAATGTCCATGAGGACACAACAAACATTACAATCATTCACCGCCAACATGTTTGTTACACAGACCAAAAACTAACATGAGCTAGACAGACCAATTGCTAATGTTGGTTAGTAGGGGTGTAATGATACATTGATTAGGATCAATATATCGATTCAGTGTTCAATGATCCAGTATAATTAATGCAAATTTAAGGGAAAATCTTGATCTATATTGTTAGCTTTCAGATACACCCTTATTTTGAAATTCCCACCGCATCTGTGTCCAGAATGTGTGGAAGAGTTCATCACTAAAATGTAAAACCATAATTTAGTTTTTAGTTAGTTTCTTACAGGCGGGTAACAGGCCTAAATATGTCTTTCATGCATCTTTTCATATTGATCACATATTGATGGGAGAGTTTGTGATATCATCAAAGTTTCATGGTAATGATTCATCTCATGGTTGGTTGCCTTAGTTCCAGGCTTAAACTCTATATATTAGGATTTTCTGATACATCAATTGAGCGAATGATGAAAATGATTGGGAAATTAATTTCCGGAACCAGCGTCACTGGAAAAGTGAGTGGTCAGTGTTGAGCTCCATACAAGTGCTACTGATAATATTTTGGGAACGTAGGTGATGATGTTGGTGACCTGTGTGTGTGTGTGGAAACACAAACTTTAAGTTTGAGTGTGAAGTGTGAACAATGTGCATTTAAATGCATAATTATTGCTAAAATCTAGACACTCGTGCAAAGACGGGAATAGCCGGACAAAATGAACTTTCTGAATATAAACATTAGATTAGGCTAAACTATTTCACCATATTTGGTACTGAGGTAATCCAAAAGTAATGGAAAGTCATCAGTTTACTTTGATACTGTGATACTTGGATTAGACTACTGGCTACATTTTCTAACATGTAATTAGTAATTGTATCAGAATACATTTCTTCCAACCCTGCTAATCAGAAGCTTGTTCAGAACATTACAGCCATAACTTTTTTTTTTTTTTTTTTTTTTTTTTTTTTTGTTAATAATGGATTTGACCTTAGTGGCTGAAAATAATAAAGATCTGAATGTCATCCATGCAACAGCATCATCTCCACAGATTCCTGATCTCTCTGGGGAGCTGATTAGGTGAGAGTTGAGAGAAGAGTTTCTCACCTGGTTCCCAGTTGGGGGAACACTTACGCTGGCCGTAATGAATAGAGCCGGACAGGATATTTGAATGTCATCTCTACCTCCTGAGACACTTCCAATTTGGCACTGTGTAATAATAATGTCGGGGAAGAGCCATGAACTTGGGGTGTGTTATCACAAGGAAGGCAGCGGCGGGTTTTTATACATCTCTGGGGCAAAAAGAGAAGAATGAGTGAGAAGACTAAAGACTTTTTTTTTTACTGCCAAGAAAGCAACGCTGGCAAAAGTACACATATGCTTTACTCAAGTGGAAGTACAGATACTCATGTGAAAAAAAAATTGAACAGAGCAGGACCTTAGACATCAAGTCTCCCTTTCGTCCTGCTACATCTATTACATCTTTTTGGTGTGTTTTTTACGGTTTTTTTTCATCCTGTTTCATAGATTTCATCTTATTCTGTTGTTTTCATCTCTTTATGTCTTTTGTTTGTTTATTGTTTTTGTTTTGTTACATTGTTTTTCATCTGGTTGCATCTTTTTGCCTCGTTAAGTTATTTATGTGCTTTGTATTTTATGGTGTTTTCTTCTTACATTTTGCTTTGTTGTTTTTGTCTTGTTACATTGTTTTTGTCTTGTATCCTTTTATGTTGATTTGTTTTGTTTCATAGTCTTATGTTGTCTTTTTTTTCATTACATCTTTTATGCTGTTTCTGTCTTTTTGCATCACTTTAATTTTCTTACATTTTTTCGTCTTGTTACATCTTTTATGTCATTTTCATCTTATAACATCTTTTATGTTGTTTATGTTGTTGTCTTTTTTGTCTTCTTATGTCTTTTCACATCATTTTCCATCCTGTTACATGTATTGTTACGTAATTTTCATGTTTTGTCTGTTATACTGTTTTTTGTCTTCTTGCATCTTGCAACCTTGTTTTCATGTTGTTGCATTTTGTTTTGTTGTTTTCATCTTGTTTTATAGTTTTCGCCGTGTTGTGTTGTTTTGTAAATTTTCATCCTGTTACATCTTTTTGTCTTACTTTTTTTTTTTTTGTCTTACGTGCTTCAGGGCCAGAGAACCCGGAGAGAACCCGCACAGAGAACAGGGGAGAACATGCAAACTCCCCACAGAAAGGCCCCACCCCAACCAGCTGGGGGATCGAAGAAAAAAAAAAAAAAAAAAAAAAAAAAAAGAGCCTGTTTAAAAATTGTAAGAAGTAGAAAAAATAATTTAGGGAGTAAAAGTAAAAAGTAAAAAGTTGTCAGAAAAAGAAATACTCAAGTAAAGTACAGACACCTTACAAATCTGTTTAAGTGTTTGTGCTTAGTTACTTCTCACTTCTACAAGAAAATCAGTGAAGTGCTGGGATTCAGGAAACAGGCGACGCTCTTTCGTCTTCAACTTTATCTCCTTGGTGGAGCTCTAAATGAGCACATGGGCCCAGATTTTAGCCCCCCTCAAACCTCAGATTTACATTATTTTCCAGGCAGTTTGTGCACCTCCTCGGCATCTTATTTGGCTCTCCTCCCCTGACAGACGGGCTCATTGGCAGTCAGGCAGTCTATTGTCAAAGATATCATTATGAGTCCTCTTTTGAGCCCTGACAAGTCCTCCATTATAGATTTCAGCCCCCTGCTGCTGGGAAGAATGTGGCCCTGTCACCTGAGGCCAATCTCCCAGCCGGTCGACTTTTTAGTCCATGTCACAGTGCAGCATTGACCTGTTAATGGCTTTTCTACTCATATACAGAATGTGGGAAGGCCCGTTAACAATATGACAACTTGATGGCCTGAATTTTTTTTTTTTTGTCAGGCAGGTACAATAACACAATTATATGTGGCTGCTTCCTGATTCTGAGCCAGAGAGGATTATATTGAGTTAAGTTGTAAGGATGTGTTATTGGGAAATAAATGTATTAAATGCACTAAAGCATGGCAAAAAAAAAGTGGAGTTGGGCTGTGATATGGATGAAGCTGTACATGGATGAACTTATTTCATCTTTTCACAGGCTAAAAAAAGTGCAGCATGTGACTGCCTGAGTCTCTTACTGCACATTTCTCGCCCATGCAGGTTGGCAGGTCGGGGCAGCATGATCTATAGCCCGGCTGTCTCGAGGAGAGCCTTGCTAGGACCACAAGAGTGTTATAGCACAAGAGAAAAGAAATGTATTTTATCTGGTGTGAATAATGCTCTGCAGACAACATTTGTCATATCTTGCCTGTAATTGCCAGTGGTTGGAAACGAACAATGAAATAACATTTCATAATAAAAGTTTATTTTATAATTGATTTGTTGGTTTTCCTTGTTTAAAATTTAACTTTTTGGTGAAATACATCAGCAGCAGGCAGCTGTTTGCAGAAGAAGTGCTCCAAAAACCCGCTGCACACTAAAAGCAGGAGGACAAAGTTAGCCGGTGAAGACAGTCAAGCATTCAGCAGCTAAAAAGCCAAATATTTTTCTCAAAAGTTGGTGGAGACCAAAACAGAGTTGAATATTGTACTTCCATTCAGTGGTAATTTTATCTTGGTCTTCTCACCCATAAAAGATAGAAACCATGAATACACAGGTTCCAAAAACACCCACGCAGAAAGAAAAAATCAAATACATCAATAATTATATTTAAAAAAAACAAAAAAACAGCAGAAGTCCCTGATTCTTAAGGATCCTTTAAATAAGGGACTCTGAACCTCCCACCAGAGGGCTGTGACTGGTTCCCATTAAGAGTGTAGAGCATGGGACGATCAGAAACTATCCTGTCGGCTTGTCTTAGTGCAGCCTGTTCATAAATAGACTGCAAGGAAGTATTATGCTGACTAGTTTGGACTGCAGCTGTGTAGAAAGGTCACCAAAACAAACTGTAATGCCGTATCTGATTAGGCTCTCTAAGACGGCCTTAGAAAAGGCTAACATAAATTTTTGATCAATGCCATGAACTCTAAGTTGACACAGAAAGTGCAGTCGTTGTAAATAGATTGAGGTATTTGTATGAGAAAACCAGTGATACCTAAAAACCTGAAGGACCATGTTGGACCCAAACTACCTGCATGGCTAGATATCACTAGATGTGAGCAAGAAGGAGTTTTTCATAATTTAGGTGAATTGACTCTTTAAAGCAGAGTGCAGCGTTACACATACCATATCAATAAATCAGTGACGGCACAGTCGGAGAGGCTGTGAGATTTCAGGTGCAGCCCTGATTTTGGTGTAGTGAAACAGTTGTATGAAGCATAGATGATACAGTTTCAGATATAATATATTTGTTTGCATGACTTGTATTTATTTATCTCTAGAGGTACCAGAATTCCATAACAAGTAGAACGGCCATAAGTGGACATTTTGACCTTTGACATCCAAACTGTATTATCTATTATGATAAATACTAGAGTAAGAGATCAACCTTTTTAAAAATGAAATAACAATATATTTAAGTATTTATCAATACGCATGTAGTATCACATGTAGTAAACTGTAATTATTGCATATATTCACAATCGTTTTTTTTTCTGTAGGATAATAACCATCAGTGATCCAATTCAAATTTTACATTAATCTAGAATCCCTCAGAGCGAGAAACGGTTAAATGTATTTTATAAGATGATGCACATGTTATTTTAACATTAATAATATAAAATTTCCACCTAGAACCATCACAAAAAATAACCATAGCCTATGGGGGAAGGCTGGAAATGAATACAAAAATAAAACCTAAAAAAGTTGGACACATCGCTGTTTGTGAGCTTTAACGCAAAAATTCAATGAGTAATAGGTGCTGTGACAAAAAGTGTTACAACCATCCCTGGTCTCCCCTACTTTATTTTAATGGAGTCTGATTAATTAATTATCCAGTTTTCAATCTTAGGACTTTGGAAATCAAGATCACTTGTTAAGTTTTATTGACAGACATAATGATGGTTGCTAGGCAACCAAGATGCATGTCCGACAGTGCAAAAAATAACAACATAACAATGGCAATTTCTGGGTAGTCAATACGACCGCCTGTGGCCAAAATAGACAAAAAATATTCAATTTTCTTTGCCTTTTGTGTAATTTCAATTAAAAAAAAACATTTTAAATGAAAATACAGACATTTTTAGGAAAAGCCAGGTACCAGCAGCATTGTATTTTTTAATTCAACAAAGTTATTGCACATATAAATTAACGAGTCAAAATGATCGGCATGGCTGTTCTAGTGTTAACTGAATTTTACATTAAGGTGAATCTCGGTCATCTATTTCAGTTTGAACAGAACTACAGATTGGCACATCACAAGATTCAGATGTGCCTATTAGCAAGCACGCAGTAGTTCATCTGTCTTTCACTCTCACTCACACATACAGTACATGCAAGTTGATGCACTCTCATTCACACTTGTCTGCCAACTGTGAAAATACAGCTCCTTAAAGATGTGTCGCAGTGTCAACAGCAGCACTAACCATCAAGCCGACTGCACCCTCACAAATTACCGCAGATGTTAAAATCAAGCCAAACATTTAAATGTTGTCAGGGGAGACAGCAGCTTTGAGACATCAAGTTTTTAACATTCTGGCGACGAAAGGTGCAATGGAATCTTTGTGTGATGTTTTTGTAGCTTGACGTGGCGTACAATCGTGGTGTGTTGAATGCAAAATATTTTAAAAATCCACATGTGCAAATTAACCCTGGCTTCTTTGATAGTACGCTGCATTTTAATGGAGCCTGTTAGGCACAAATGCACTTCCCTTAATTTCACAGCACATGCTCTACAAGAATTCAAATACTGTTTTTTGTTCATTATGTTGATTAAAAAGAAATGGTGTTCTTATCATGCTCCACTTTCAAAGTAGCTTAATGAGACCACCTGTAATGTTTCATCTACTTCTTATTCATACTTCAAATTTAGCTCTTCATGATAATGAGACTGATGTTATATATCCGCAGCAATTTAACGCTGTAATGGTTCAAGTTTTCTTTTTTTCCCCCCATTTGAGAAATTTAACCTCACAGTGCAACATCTGTGACAAACTTATTTCATGCAAGGCAGGATGCGCTACTCACAAAATGGGAAACAAATCAACAAGTGTTCCGTGTTTGAAGTGCTACGCCTTTCACACTCTCCCTCACATCCCTCGTCCTCCTCGTTCAACCCTCAGGCAACGGCTGAGACATCAGCAGCAGGTCATCGTAAGTGTAGGAAACTAAAGAATGTTTGTGTTATTCATAACAGCAGTTCTTCTTTGTCGATCAGTGTCCACAGTTGCAGGATGGCAGTAGTAGCCGGCCTACTGCTTTAGCTAACAAGCCGGTGATCCCACAACGTGACATTTCATTCATCTTAATGGCAAAGGGAAACATGTCGGTGGAGAAAGCTGTGTGCCACAGCAAAGTCAAAGCTTATGTGGTGAAAAGGTTGCATCCCCTCTCAGAAATCCATGCACCAATTTACCAAAATTTAGATAAGCAAGGCTAAGAATAGAGTTAGCTGTCTAGCTATCCGCCCCTATGATCTATAGCAACAGTATATGATAATTTCTAGAAACCCTGAGTACACCCCACCTACAAGGGACTATTTGGAAAATCAGTCACTCCAGTCCAGTATAATCTCAGATCTTAGTGAAGTCTGTTACATTGCTGTCAGTTGTGATGGCTGAACTACCACTACCTCACTGTCACAGCACACTACTTAGTGGAGGGCAAAATGAAGCAAAAAGTACACAGTCCAGACGGGACTTGTCCTGACAAAGGAATTAGGCGACACTGACAGACTTTGGCATTTCTGATAAAGTAGTGCCCGTCACGGTTGACACTGCTGCATTTGTGTAATACATTCAGTATATCAGAACAATGTTCCTACTTGTTGCCTGCAGTGAAAAATGATCCTGAGTCCTTTACATCAGCGGCCTTCAACGTTTTTGGCCGTGGAACCTTTAGCTGATTGTGAAACAGAGCAGGGACCCCCTGATACATATATTGCAATTTATATCTTTGGGTCTTCTTTTGTGTGCGCTGCTAAGTCAGCAGGAACTGCTGGTCTAATATTAAAGGGATAGTTCACCCAAAAGTGAACATTCAGTCATTCGGTCAACACTGCTGGAGTTTCACAGGAAAACAGTGTTGCAGAATCTTCCAAACAATGTAAGTGAATAGTGACTAGTTTTCAAATGTAAAAAACAACCAAATAAATAAATAAATGAAATAAAATGCCTCCATACTGCCCGTCTGGCATAATCAAAGTCACTTGCATGCACACACTATCTCACTATCACAAGGATCTACAGTGAAGATTTAGGCTAAAAACATGGTGTGAATGACATTTGTCACATCAGCTTGACATGTTGGGGCTGTAAGAGACTTTGATTACATCAGACGAGCAGTATGGAGGCATTTTATGTTTTTTCCAGGTGTTTTTTGCATGAGGATGAGTAGTTAATGATTGAAGTTTCATTTTTGGGTGAACTATCCCTTTAAGTGGGTTACCCTCACCCTCTCCTCACCCTCCACTTTTGCTGGTGATTTCTCAGTGGAGGGTACGTCAGAATCTCTTGCTGGTGAAGTTACAAAACAACCTACTGTGGCGTCTGTGCACTTAGGATAATAATAAAACTAACTGGCCAATAGATTTCAGTAATATGATGAATAATATGTAGCTTGCCATTATAAACAGGTGCCTCATAGAGACTTAGTAGATTAGCTAGTTCACATGATTGCATGAGGATTCATTGGCAGATTTCTCTTTTCAATACTATGCTGGATTATTTTAATGTGTATTTTCAGAATTATTTTAATTTTTGATCATTTTTGACAATATTATCGAGCAATACTTTGGTGCCTCCCCCTGCAGTAACTCTGAGGATCCCCTGTTGAAGACCCATGCTTTACATAGAAATCAGTTCACAGGCTCAGATGGGCGACCAAGAAAGTCAGACTGTCTCATTTTTTAAGTCAGATGACAATCTGTTCACACACTGGCAATAGAAAACCATTAATACCTGTAAAACGCTTCACATAGTACCTTTAAATGAACTGTAAATGTGCATTAGATAACCTTATATAACAATAGTACAAATCTTAAGTAATAATTAATGCAGCATGTTCCTGTTGCTCACCATTAAAAAATGATCAAGTCACTGATTAGTTTACACGTACACACAGTATCTCCAGGAAGTTGTGATATTATGATCTCAACAATTCATACCGTCTTAACCAATCCCTGTGAATTCTGCTCAACCTTGTAACTTTGTCCAAACTCAGCAACTTTTCCATTAATTTGACATCATACATGTGCATCTCAATGAACCCAGTCGATGTTTTTTTTTTTTTTTTTTTTTTTTCTCACTAGTTTTTTGCATTCTGCATTCATATTTTGTCACAGGTACTGAAAAGATGAGGTTTGTCATTGTTATTGACATTCATAGAATGTCATGGTTTTGTTTTACCTGGAACAAGCTGCCTTTGATTGTAATAAATTACATATAGAAAAAAAAATCACAACTTTCTTTTGCAATTTTTCACTTACTCCTAAGCCTAAAATCATTGCAACATGCAAATTTTTTTTAGAAAAGCTGCTGTGAAATCTGCATTTTAGGCTGCGACAATCCCCCAAAAACAGCCTGCAAATCCTGGAGGGACTGTACACAATAGACATTCCAGTTGTAGAAGGCCTAATTTCATGTATTTGCAGATGCAATAATGCAAATAAACATAAACACAGTAACAAATAACCTTTTAGCTCCAAAAAGCTAAAGGAAACCACATAGTTGGGTGGTAATTCTCTGTTAATGTCTGCACCACTGCTAAACACATACTGTGGTTAAAATCTTACAATAACATGTCGGTAAATTCTACATCGTGACACTTTTATGTTCAGCATGATCAGAGACAGAGAAATAGCTGCTGTTCAGCAGTGGGGAAAACAATAGTGCTTACATGGTGAAACAAGTACTGAGGAGAAGTTGAACTGGAGCAACTATGGCGAACACAGCATGGGGAATTGTCAATGATGCAGAGCCACCGCTTTCAAGATATGCCATCCCATCGGATCCACCTCACAGACCATGCTGCCTCCTGTCAACTTATTCAATATAAGATAAGAGCCTATCTCCACACAGCAGATGCACAGGTAATTTAGCCTACAAGGAAGGAAGTAAAAGAGATTTCTTGTCCACAGGATCATTGAGGTGGAAAAATGTGGATTTGGTGTTTGTTTCTCCGGCGTCACAGGTTTTCAGCTCGGGCATATTGTAGATGTCTTAAAATATCTCGACGGGTCATATTCAAAGCATCCATTAGCAGGGCTTACACTGTGTAGCCCCAGCATGACCTTAAGATCTGAATTCACTCAGCGCTGACTCATTCCTTTTAGTGTGGCAATACTGAGAGAGTAATGCAAACAATGAAGCCAGTAAAAACATGCAGGGTTCAATCCGACCCGTTCAACGGATCTGTGGGTTTTATATCAACATTGTCTCTTTTGGTTTTACATATGCCTGTTTTTTTGATGCTGCATTTTCAAAAATGTATTCCAGGCTTGTGTTGGTGCAGAGGTATGAACTCATTAGTGAAGCTTTTTAGATTTACCTTTGACTTTCTCTGTTTGGCTTTGACAAAAAGAAAAAATACAGAGCAATACAGAAACATAGTGGCGAAGAAAGACTGTTGCGGAGTGAACTTTGAGGAAAAACAAACGCTGAACAAAAATGTTACAACTTATCATTTGTGTAGCTGGGGCAAAAATATGATAGTCAGCGGAGAGAGACATTTATTTTTTTTATCCTGTTTGAATTGTGCCTGTTTGAATTGAAAATAATTTTATGAGCCAAGAAAGTCACTGTTGTTGCAAAAGTATTTAAGTATATGACAATGAAGATGAATTTGCCTGTGTGTTTTACCAGTAAAAACTAAAAGTGACTGAACCATTAAAAAAAGGAAAACTGAGGGCACAAATTTAATGTAACAACAGTTGAAACAGGAAGTTGGTTTGTATGGATGTTAAAACTGGACAGAGTTTTTGCTGTTTGCTTTTGTTTTCTCTTCCCAAAAGTTTGCAAAGGCAACTGACTTTCTCAATGAAATCCTATTATTACAGATAGCATTACTAATGAATTAATTCATTCTTTAGCTCGTGTTAACTCATGCCTTAAAGGTACAGTGAGTGAATCTGAAGAAAGATGGCTGATTGGGGAGTCTTAATTCCCATGTTGCTTTGGGAATGAGACTCAACAATCAGCTGTTCTACTGACCTGTGAAGGGCCAAAGTCTCCTGTCACAGGCTAGAGTTTGAGGGGCAGAAGTCTAGTTTCTCTCACATCACTTTAATTTATGCCGAAAAGCTATTGTGGAACTGTTGCCCAATGAGCCCAAAAATAAAATGCATACCGCAGCTTTAATTCATGTTTTACTTCATGTTAATTAATGCATTAATTTATGTTTCACTTCATGTTAACTGATGTATTAATTCATGGTTTAGATCATGTTAACTAATGCATTAATTCATTATTTAATTAATGTTTACTAATGCAGTAATTCATGTTTTAGTTCATGTTAGTTCGTGTTAAGTTATGTTTGAGTTCCTGTTAACAAATGCATTAATTAATCTTTAAGTTCATGATAAGTAGTGCATTAATTACAGCCTGAGCTGGCGTGAAGGTGTGAGGGCCTGTTCAGTGCTGCTTGCAGCTTTGATTTGTGATATGAATCTATTTTGGTCATTTATCAGTGTATTGTTTCTTTGTTTTACGGTTGTACTCCATACCACGATGTGTGGTCTAGAGTAATAAGATCTGAATGTGAATCTGAAACATATAACTGAAGTTTTGCCTTTCCTCTAATTGTGATGCTCATGCATTATGTTTTACCATTTATCGTTATTGCAGTGCAGTCATCTAGAGTTGCAAGGATTAATCCATTCTGAAAAATGAAAAATTCTGTTCTACTTTTACTTTCAAGCTGCCAAATTAAATTGACTTTATCTCTACAGGAAAGTCCACTTTGATCTGTACAAAGTTACTTGCCAGGGAGTATATATCTATATCTATATATAAATATATATATATATATATAGATATAGATATATATAAAACACACATGTATTATCCTCCAACCTGAGATTGTGGCTTCTAATGGCTCACAATTATCACAAGGAGAAGTGTCTATCCACCTTCACAACACAACAGAACAATATAAGACGAAGTTTTCATTCATTCATTCAGTATCACTCTGTTCTGTGATTTCTGAAGACCACTTACTAAAAGAAATAGAAAACCAGTCTCCAAGTGGACCACGTAAGGCCACAGATAAGAAAGACTGAACGAAATGAAATGCGATTTTATTTGCAGGAAAGAGAGGATGATATAAAGTCACAGGCTAATGAATAAACTGTACTCTTGATTTGCTGACTGCTGGGATGAAGTGGTGCTTTTACTGAGGAAATGGTCTAAGAATCCGGTCTCAGGCAGCTCTTCCATCTTGGAGCTCAACAGGGTGGAGAGGCTGCTCACCCTCAGGGTTGGTAATTTGTTTGGGAAGATGTCACTGCTATAATTGTGGTGGTATGTGGAGGGGACTGTCCACAATGTTACATGACTTTCTGGGGGTGACCACAGACCTACACAGGCGTGGAACCATGTGGTCTCAACCAGGTGGTGTAATAAAGTCGCTGTCTGAAGGTTATCAGAAGGATTGGCGGGACACCATCAAACTCATATTCATATGGGGGCATCGGAATTTTTGTTTCAACATGAGACAATGTTTAAACGATACCTTAATCAATGCAAATCTGTCCTTCATTCTGTGACAAAAGCACCAGACTTAGAAAGATACAATGGGAAGAAATGTGGATACTGGGCCATCACAAACTGCAACCATTTTTCAAAATGTCCACCAGTGGTTGGTCAAACCTTTCTACATCCCACATGCAATAACAGGACATATTCTGGACCCTAGTGTCCCTGGGAATCCAATAAAATACTCACTCACAATTCTGTGCATGTTTAAAAAATAACATTTGTGTCATTTTTTATCTGTAGAAGTACAAAAGCATGTAAGTAACACACTGTAAACTCAAATAAGTTGGCAGAAGTTTCTTTTTTTTTTAGTTCATAAACTTAAAAGTTGGAGATTATCAGAGCTTAAATATTTAGATTTTTGTTACATGTACTCTTTGATTACAGTTGAATTAAAATTGACTTATCCGGGTTGGATAAAAGCTATATAAAAGTGTAAAAGCTCATTATTTCATGTTCAGTAACCAGTAACCAAATTCGGTACATATTTAGCTTAATATATTTAGAAGAAATCTGGATATTGGGCCATTGCAGATTGGAGTCTGATGATCCACAGCCACCCCCAGGCTGTTTCCATGTTTAATTAGAATGAAAGGCAATACTAAATGAGAGAAAATGCAACAAAATGGTGAGATTGTCTCTACATTTCACTTTGAGAACTGGATTAAACTGCAGCAGCACTGACCAGTGTGACTGCTGTGTACTTACTAGTTGAACCATTCTGTGAACACATCCTGATCGTCTTAATTGTTCCTCATGGAAAGACAACTAACCATGGACAGACCAGTGTTTGGGTAAATGAGAGATGCTAAAGTCAGCTGGAAAATTCTAGGCTTTTTATTTACTGATGGACGTCTCATAGGAATATGGCTTCTATCACGCAGTGCATCTTAATAGCAAAGCCTGACTAATACATGCCTGAGGTCTCACGACTCCACATTTAATAAGTTCTTGTTCAGACACCTGCAATTCTGTGGACGTTTGGGGTATTTTTAGGTTTGTGCCCTGGAAATGCCACAGTTGCATTAGAAACATTTCAAGGAAAGGGAAACTTTCAAATGGACCGAGGAAACACTTGCTTTGCTGATGTGTCCAGCATCACTTATTTTATAAAAACGTCCACTTTTAAAACCAGTTTAAGGTCCAATGTGTAAAATTCATGGGGATCTAAAGGCAGAATATGATAGAAATTGAATATAATATTAATTAGTATGTTTTCATTAGTGTATAATCACCTGAAAATAAGAAATGTTGTGTTTTCATTACCTTAGAATGAGCTGTTTATATCTACAGAGGTCCACCGTCATCATTCTACAGTAGCCCAGAACGGACAAGCCAGGTATTGGCTCTAAAGAGGGCTTTTCTCATTTTTCATTAGGTGAGAATGGTGCAACTTGTTTGCAATCTACAAACTGCTAGATGCCACTAAATCCTAAACACTGGTCATTTAAATTAGTTTCATAGAATTAATGGACAGAGATTGGACAGATTTCTGTCAAATCTGGGTTAATAAACTCAGCTTACCCTACTTTGTAAATGTATTTGATAGCTAATGATTTTCCTCTGTGAGCAAAATGTGTGATAATTTGCTCTGACTGTGTGAAAAAAAACTGGATTATTAAATGAACGATCCAGATGTTGTTTGGCTTTTTGTGAGAATTTACACAATGAGCATTTTGATCAAATATCTCAGCAAAATCCACTTCATAAGAAAACCTGTGATATAACCAGGACTCCCACTGTTATTCTGTTTGTCTATATTGTAGCTACAGCACTGCTACTTTTTTATACTTACATAGCTTTCCATCCTGGAAATGGGAACCCCTCCTCTGTTGCTCTTATTGAGGGTTATCCTCTGAAAAGTTAGGCATCTGAAACACTAAGAAAAGAGCGCGGCTGTGATTAATGACAAGGATGATGTTTATTGCAGATCTGTGTCAAAAGGCAAACTCTGGTCTCTTACATGAAAGTCAGATTTGTGTGACTACATGCGCATTCACCACCCCAACCCTGACACTACTTCCATCAAAAGCATGCACATCCACATGCGATAAATGCTCTGTGCTAAATATACCATAACAGAACCATCATACTGTGATTGCCTAGAGGTGAAAAACACATTCAGCACATTAGTAAAACACATAACGCATAGTAAAAATTACACAATAAAGTCCCCCAGAAAGTGCTCATATTTACCACGCACAATAAAATTGCAATATGGCCAAATGCAATATCCAAATTGTAGAACCAGAAGCAAATCATAATTTTTTGAAAAAAGAAAAACATGTGAAAAATGTGCATTATAATGATGTACTGTGGTCCTGCAGAGATGACCTGGCCTTAGAATCTTCTTCTCCAGATGAAAGGAAACATGTTTCTTTGGTTCAGACCTCAATCAATATCACATCATCACGATTTGAATTGTTTTTTTTAGTGAACGTGAAAAAACGGATCATTTGCAATCTTAGTCAAAATAATTGCGATATGACTTTTTTCGCCAAATCGTGCAGCCCTGCTTTTTGTGCCATTTTCATAATGGAGACCCGTGTTTGAAAGCCGCCAAAGTCATTACTTTCACATCTGGAATCTGGTCTGGAAACACGTCTGACTTCATGCATCTGTTAAAGAGGTTCACATGTCAAACATCACTGACGGCATGTTCGGTGATCCGCCGCTCGTTCAGTGTTTCATGAGCACTGGTTTCTATTAAAAGCCGCTCACTGCTGTCGTCTGTTTTTAGACATCAAATGAGTCGATGCATCAACAATGTGTTCTTCGCGCTTCAGCATGTTGTTTTGTGCAAATGTGGAGATCAAACATCTTTGTATCACATTTGTTTTGTCTTTTCATCAAAGTCTCTCTGATATTGCATTTGTTTGGAATTGCTCTTCCTGTAATGAACTCTGTATTACAGCCCTGTGTGTTTATCACATTCCTTTATTCATATTTCTGTCTTAGTACCACTGAACATGAAATTACTGTCGTGAACTCATTGATGTTTCCATCTTGTATAAATTGCCGTAAAATGTATTACTCTTTAATCACCGCTCCTTGAAAAGATATGTAGGTAATATGGTAGCTGATGGATGGGTTGATAGATTTTATTGCACACAAACTTGCTTTCAAATTGAGTTGTTTTCTTCTTTTAGACGGCTATTTTCCATGTGCAAATAATAACACTTTTTTCCGGTGTAGGAGGGTGTGTATATTTCCAGTGTTTGAGTATCAGTTTGTTTAATACAGTTGAAGAAAGAATAGTATTCCAACTCTGTGATTTCAGTGATTTTGGACCAGTTTGGAGCATTTTCACTGGAACAGCCAGAACCCAAAAAATTTCCTGGTTTTCCTTGGGAACCAAAGTGGGTGTGTTATACTCTACAAGTTGTTGCGCGTTGTGCAGCGCCTTCTGTTGATGACACCCTTGATTACAATGGTTCCGCTCAAAACTAGTGTAAATGTGTGCTGGTTCTCTAAACAGGTAGAACCAGAGCTTATTTGGTGGAAAAGAGACCTCTGAGGTCTCATGGTGCTCTCATGAAGACATGCACATGAATGCCCCCTCTTTGCACCACCAGGGCTGCATTCAACGCGCTGCAACGCCTTTTCAATATGGTTGTTGATTAGGTACCACCTCTGACAACACCCAAACGAGAAAATATTGACCTCAAAGCCTGTTGCACATCATTGCATACTGTTGCACACTGTAATACTGAAGATAAGGCTGTGTTCCAATTTCCAAACCACAGAAAGCAAAACTGCTCGGTTGAAAAGGATCTGTGAACTAGGGAAGAAGAGAACAACAGCTTTTCAATTTGCAAGAAGTTGACAAGCAAGATTACCCATAAGTCACTGCACCAAAATCAAACAATGGAGCCCACAGAGGAGTTTTACATTCCATAAATATTTTTTTTAATTATATTTATTAATTTAAAATGATTAATTTAACTAATTAAAATCTAATTTAAAAATAATAATAATTAAATTATTCATTTATTTTTTTAAATTCAGAATTTATATTTTTAGATAGTTTATATGTCTGCAACTATTGTTGTTAGAACTAATGTTACCAGTCAATTATCACAAACGACATAATATAATTATATATAATACAATATCAAATATCTTATAAATTAATCAAGTCATATTTATTTACAGCTTACATTGCCTACATTTTGATACGATATATTTTATGAGGTATCTGTGTTTGTTTTGTTTCACTAAACATTTTATTTCAGTGATGTCAAATTTCCCCACTTGCAGCAAAAGGTGTCCAGATGTTTTCAGTCGACGGGCCGGCCAGCGGAGGAATGATGTCTCCATTGGTGACGTTGCACGGTTCTCCAAATGGAGGAATTCTGAATGTCAGTGAAGTTCCCTTGTCAGTGAATGAAGTTCCCTCATTGAATATTATTAATAACTTTAATCATTTGTTTAATTTACCCTAGCTGTTAACAACACAGTTTGACCCAACAGAATTTAAAGCTATTGTTTGACTGTGGGCTGGAAACCCACTTCTTGTCAGTTAGATCCCCTTGTTTTTTTTTGTTTGATGTATATTAATGTAGAGTTCTAAGTTCTTAAACTATTTTGCTCATTTTGGTTCTCTAAACCTCTCAAAACTGGTGGCTCACATTCTGATCTACAGGGTTTGAAAACTCCAGCATGGTGTGTTTTTTGTCCTGATGAATATTCTCTGTTAATGATTTTTAAGCATTTTATTCAAGTGTCCTTTATTTTGTTGCAAAATTTATTGAGAAAAGGATGGTCGTTGTGATTGTGCCACTAATGGACGCATGCGTGAGTTGACTGGGTGATTGTCTTGTGCAAAACACACCGTAGAAACCCACAGTTACCACTGAGGACATACCATCTAACTGCAATATTTGAATCTGGTCTGCAACCTTTTGTTTCTTGTCACCTCCCCTCTGTCTTCCATACTGTCACTTTTCACCATGAAATGTCAAATAAAGCAGAATCTCTCTAAAAATAACCTTTCAAAAGGCTCGTTTCCCTGAATGCTAGGGGCGTTCCTGGGGCATGAAGCTCCTCTGGGAGGACGTTTTTGAAAATCTGCTTTGCTTTTCTTATGAGTTTTGAACAGTGACATGTAGATAGTCTGTCAGGAAAGAATAATAACTACTTTTTTAACCTGAAAAGAAACTCTTCATATAGATGCTACGGATACTGAAGTGACTTATACAAAAGCACTGATATACAGTTCTTGAAATTGCTCCTCTTTTGGTAAGTTGTACTCGTCTTAGTTTTCTTTTTGCTCGTATATGAAGCAGACAGGTTTGTCTGCAGGTAAGTTTTTATTCTCAGTCAGTTTGGTTGTGATTTTGTGGAATTGTGAACAATTTGTTGGAAAACTCTAATAAATTGTCCTCACTTGTTGTTTGCCAACAGCAGAGCAATTGGACCGATTGTGAGACCCAGCTGGGCATCTCTTGAAAAACAACAGCATTGGTCATAGGTGCTAAATTTATTATTTCCCAGGGGATGCCCAACATACGTGACCCCAAACACAACAAATTAGGCCAGACAGCAGCAGTTCACAAGTTCCTTGGTGATATAAAAGTGCAAAATGATGCACTGATGAAACCACCAGGTGGTGAAAACCTACTGGGGATGGACAGGAGACCAAGAAAGACAAAGAAAGAAGAAAGAAGTCTAGTCAACTTAAGCTCACAGTAAAAAGAAATTGCTTTGCCTGTTATATTCTATGCTCTATTTTCTAGGCATAGTCACCTCATTTCCCATTGTGCGTCCATGCTCCTGAACAAAACGTCTGACTGTACCATAGTCAACATCAGGATCTTCAAATGTCCATTATGTAAGATTTACAGAGATGCGTTAGCAGAATGTGGCAGAAAAGGAATATAAAATTCATAGGTATACTTTCATTTGTGTATAACTTCAAATGAGCCGTTCACATCTAGATGGGGCATGGCTCTCTTTCTACAGAGTCTACAATGTTGCACAGCCATGTTTCACCGTAGGTCCTGCTGCATGCTTGGAAGGGGTGGGTGAGGTGAGCTGGTTTCAACATGCAAGCTTTAACCAGGTAATTTAACTGCCGAAACTTAGAGAAAACTTAATCATAAAGTTGATGATGTTCGCTGATGTCGGTATGTTTTTGTAATGATCATTTGGGTTGTTTTAAAGGTACTGACATTTTTAAGAACTTTGCTTCAGATTGGCCTATGAAGATAGACGTCATAGTGGCACAACCCACTGCCTCTGTGCCTTCTCTGGCAAGAAAAACACATGTTCTTGAACCTAACCATAATATACTGGCACTGGTTATTGTTGCTGCCACCCCTGTCATTGTGATTATTATTTTGGCAATCATCCTGCTCAACAAGCAGTTATGTTGTCATGTTCAGAGTGGACATTCATTTCTTTCATTGACTCACGAAAACTAACCGTGGCACTGCTGGCACTTGTCATTTCAAGTGCTTTGGATCTGGACAGAAACCAGATGAAATTTAATCCACTTTCGTTTGCACTTAAGCTGCATACATGCATCTCTGTTGGTCAGATCGCAAACCTGATAACAATCCCTCTTGAGTTTCCAAGGTGACATACAGCAAGTGAGCAAACTTGAGTGGATGGAACATGAAAAGCTGCCCAGATATGCTATGAATGACGCTGCAGCATTGGCACTTGTTATTTCTACATCTGCAAATGAGTGAGACAGGTGTCTAAATCTATTAGATCATAACTAAAGTAATTTATCTGTCTTGTTTCTATATAATTGAGGGACAGTTTACTTACATGTAGCTCCCAACACTTCTAGTTGGAAAGCATCCACAGAGGTCCAATTACAGTGTGTGGAACTGCACCTGAAGCTGTTTGGTAACTACCAAAAATTAGGAGAATAATAATAACTTTGTATAACTTTAGCTGTCTTTATCACAGGGAACCATGGATGTGATAAGAAAAACTGATCCTGCATAGACCCTGTAGAGGATATTGACTAAACATTAAAGGGTCTTATCTTCTCAGTATGTGAATGAAGACATTACAGACTATTCTTTATCATTAATGATTTACCAGACCAGCAGTTCTAGTTGCTTTGCATGTTTGCCTGAAACTAAACTGACTATTTTATTCTTAATGGTTTCTCATTAATCAGTTAATTAGCATAGATAAAGACACATGGGGGCTATACAGTGTGTGTGTTTGGTTGTGTGGTCAGTGTCTTATGAACTGCACCATTGGATGTGTGAAGCAACATCAGCAGTGGATACAATTCACCATATTCACATGGTGGTGGCCATTTCCCTCTGATATCAGGCTGAGGGTGAGAAGTTTGAGCACTGTCAAGTAAAGCCTGTGTGAGAATGGTGAGATGGTTTTAAAAATGTGTGGACTTGTTTACCATCCTTTGAGAAAACTGATAAATAGGCAGACTGATTTCCCCAAAGGGGTATTTAAAAAGAAGGATACAGCAACTAGTTTGATACTTACATCCACAGTGTTGAGGGTAAGAACCAGCACCTGCCCAGCCCACACTAGAAACACCGTTACCCCTAATTTCCACCAGGCGCAGCTGTGGCGCGGCACTTGGACCAATTGCGGCCATTCCAGACAATGCTTGTGTTTCCACCAGAAGCGCTGCATTTCAGACACTTCTCGCTCTGCTCCACGGAGAATACATGCCAAGTCTATTTTTGACAGATGCTGCGTCAATTAGCACAGAGCAGGTCGAATGGGTAGGAAGTCAGGCACGGAAAAGGCGGGGAGAATGTGGTTAATTTTCAAAATAAAAGGCCCCGTGCAGACTCACGATCATAAAGACAGACAGAAAATAAACTGTTTAACTATGACACCTGCTTATCCATGGTAGAAGCACAAAGAGCAAGGAAAGAGGACTTAATCAACAAAATCAGAGCAAGTAAACATAATCAGACGGGCAAAACGCTCCGCTGCTCAAACACTTCTGAAACACTGCTGGTGGGAACTGCAGTACAGGGCCGTGCAGAGACCTTTGGAGGGGCAGGTGCTCAAAGTTAAAAGGGGGCCACAAATTTGCTCCATGGTGCTGATTCATAATCTGCCCTATATTATTCGTAGTGCTAATAATAAAGTAAAAAATAAATTAAATGATATAGAAATCATGTATTGAAATGTATTTGTGCTTTTATTCAGTTTGACTATCCACTTTGTGCAAGACAGCAAAGTTATAAAAGTGAATATGCATGTACATTGCATAATTTTAGTGAAATAACAGTCTATGCCTCATTGCCTCTAGAAACAGAGGAAAAACACTGCAACTCACTTGACATTAAAATGATACATCCCTCTAATGCACTTTGCCCGTGACAAAAGAAACATATAGAAACAAAAAGAAGCCTGACATACTTTTTCCTCTCAGCACACTGTGTGTGGTTAACTAGCGGCTATAACTTATGCGAGGTGTGTGCAGAGTCAGACACACACACACAAACAGGATGCTCATGGATCGTATCACGGTTTTGAGTAACGGATCGGATAATTTTTCAGATCAGCAAAAAAGAAAAAAGTGGTGGGATTAGGGTTAAATTATTTTAAAAATGCACTTGTCTTTGATCTTTGTCTGTCTGTAATTATCACCATAGTTATGTAATGTAATAATAATGATAATAGTAATGATAATGGTAATGGTAATAATATTACACTTCAAACGTATACAGTGCTGTACTATGTATATACTATACATATATCAGATCATTATACACTGTACAGTATAATACACAACTACGCTCTGTAGTCTGGCTCAATGTCCCGCCTACAGCAGCACATCTGATTGGTTAGAAGTCATGATCAATCAATCAATCAATCAGCAGACACACTGTGTCACAGACGGGGTGAGACAGAGCTGCAGCGGTGAGCAGAGAGGAGCTGTGTAAAAGTTAAGACAGCTGATATCACCAAAGTTTCAATGAACATCACAGTTTTATGATCTGTTTCTATCTATTAAGTAACAGTGACAGTAAAACTATGATGCTCACATGTTGTCCGTGGATCACATGCATGCCGAACCGTAGAGGGCGATCCGTACGGGACACAGATCAACTGCGATCCATTGCTTAGCAGCGCTTAGCTACAGGGCACATCTGGGCACGTCAGGGCAGTGAGAGCAGTGAGGGCATGTCTGCATGGATCATGTGACCGACCGAGGGTAGATCTGAATTATTATTATTTTGTTTTATTTATTATTTTGGGCCACACAGACAGACTTTCACACACACACACACACACACACACACACTTACAAACAAACAAACAAAAAAACACTTTGACAAAAGGGCACTTTGGGCATCAAGGGGCAAAGGGGCAGGTGCTCCAGCACCCTCTGCCCCCCCTCTGCACGTGCCTGCTGCAGTCACTCGTATGATGGAACAAAACCGCGGCGCACCTTGACGTCACAAAGCCGCATCTGGTGGAAATCCCTGGTTAGGCTAGCAAGTGGAAATTTTAAACTAAACGATACTGAAAAGCAGCAATAAATGTGTGTTCTGAGTTTGTCACCCCACAGAAACCAGTGTTATTAACCAATCAGCCAAATTTGAATGATTTAAAAAAAAAATCACATTGCAAAGTATTCAGAATTAGATCTGATAATTATGAATGGCTTGAAATTATGACTCTTTACGACTTGAAAACCACCTGAAACATTGACACTCCGTCAAGCAGCTTTATTGGACATTTCCAAACATGTTTGAGCACACTCTAATGAAAGAGAGTGAAGCGGTGCCCTGTCTTTAAAGGTGCTACAAGGAGCTTTCATATTTTGTTGATTTTGGAGGCCCCAGTATTGGTCATAATAAAGTTACCTGCCCAGGAGAATGTAAATGTAAGGTAAACACAGCCTCATTTCATCTGATTTAAGGAGACTCCTACCCAGTAGCAGGGGAGAATAACAATATAGAAATAGCCAGTCTTCTTGCAGATGGTCTTGTTAAGTTATGTTACTTATATAGAGGTACCATGGGTAATATGAGACTTTCATAACCAGATAAAAACTCCTTGTACTAGCTTCAATTTCAGCCTCTGCCTGATGCAACACATTTTCCCTTTCACATAACTAAAGGTTTGACCTTACACACTCAAAATCGTCTTTCCCAGCAAGGCCAAATAGTTTCTTCTCAATGCAATTTGGCATCTCTCACAATTATATGTGGTCATAAAGCCTCAGTGTTGACCAGTGAAAGCTCTTGAAGAAAGCTCAGATCTCTGCCGGGATTTAATAGTCTACATATAGAGGAAATACGGAGCTATAAATGCCCGTCAGGCTGTTTATAAACCCCGCATGTCTCCTAAGATCATCACTGTTAGCATTAAAATCCACAATTTGACCATGTAAAGGTTAACAGGGACAAAAAGGGCAGAGGTACACACTTGCAAAATCTTTATGCCCAAAATACAAGTTTCAGCTTGTGCTTGACTTTGACATAACACTCTCTCCTACACAAAGACGGTCTCAGTTAGTGAGGAATGTCCTGTGGTGTAGCTCGTGGCGAGACAGCCATAAATGTTTGATTTGGGAGTTATTAAGCTGGAATTTCTATATTATTGAGCAGTTTTGGGGCAGACTAACATTTTCTTCTTCTGTCAGAGAAAGATTTTTGTCTTCTCAATGTCTTCCAGACGTACAGACAGTGCAGGTTTTTTGTTGAATCTGATATGTTTTGAGCTCACGTATTAATGATTGGAAATGTTGTCTTGAACTTTCATTGTGAATACAGACGGTGCCAACACATTAACACAGAGAGCAAAGCTTAATATAGCATAAGAGGAGTTATTTCCTAGATGCCTTGAAGTCTAACTCTTCTATAGGTGTCCTTTGTTAAATGAAAAATGACTGTTTTGCTGGGACTATTTTGACTGCAGTTTAATCTAACTCTACAGTAGAAGAAAATTCTGTGTTATGCAAATGTTGTTAGTGGTACAACTTTTAAATATGGTAGCTTCATATTGGTTTAGTGAATGAATACCTCTGCAAACAATGCCTAATGAGGCAGCACTGTTTGTCTGGCCTTGCCAATCCCGGCATTTACGTGTCTATTTTATCGTCTCCTCTTCCTCTTTCCTCTTCCTGTGTGTGCATTTCCATATTATGCACTTCAATAGGAAACAGATTGATTAGGATGTGGCCGGGGCACGAGTCAATTCCATTTGCTCTTCAACGGCAGTAATGCCTATGAGAGTCTATGGTACACTGTGGGTCTTTGTGTATGGACGATTTGTACTGTAAATTGTCTCTGTGGAACATTCACTGGCGTGTGCTTAATGGACCATGATGATAGTCACTTATCATCCTCGGCAGACACTTGTGATATGTTTAAAATAGGGATCCAGTGATCGAGAGAGTTTGTGTCTCCTCTGAGTCGGCATTTTGAAGAGATAAAACACTGCTGCTACACACTGTGCACTTATGGCACATCCGAGTTATGGTGCTGGAATACATGGTAACAAATAGTGGTCACATTCAAGGTTGAGGTGGTTACATGCTTTTTTTTGCCATCCTGCAAAGGATTACATTGCTTTACATTGCATTTATAAACCTGCTGACAGAATATTCTTGTGTGTAAACTAAGAAAAAAGTGTTGCAGCCCCTTCTCATTGCCAGGTCATCAAGGCCAGGCCAGCATTTTATTGCTGCCCCTCGGCGTCTGTTACAGATGCATAAGATATTCTTTAGCGTCATGACATATAGCAGGCTTTTAAGTAACTTCAATGTAAATCTTTTCCCATCATTAGGGGACACAGTATTATGGCTGTTCACATTTGAACCGATGCTGGAATGCAGTACCAGTACCCAACCGTACCCTTTTCTGTACTTTACTCTCTCTGTAAAAAGAAAAATGTAATTTCATGTCCCTCTCTCTGTCATCTCAAACCCGTCTCTACAATTTGCAGCCTGTCAGTCTGTCACCAGGGCAACGCTGTTTGTGTCACGGAGGAAGCACACCTGATATCCTTCCTATTGTATTGTTGTCATTGTTACCTCCACTGTGCTTACATACTGTGACATTTCCCCATTGATAGTATGCAATTCATCAATACTGGTTTCATACAATGGTTTTAATTACACTAATAAATCTATTAAATCTATCTACTAAATATCATTCCAGTGGCTGAGTGTAAGCTAACGCTAGTCAAAATGCTAAGCCAAACAGCGATCACAGTAAACAGCCCAATTATCTCCAACAACTTAACCAACAAGCTAATTTGTCGCTACATTGTTGATGCCTCAACTAAAGTTGTGTTGTCCGTGGAGGGTTAAGTTACACTGTTTAGATGCTAGCTTAAGGCGTGCTAATGTTAGCTGTAACTGCTACATGGGGACTTGGCTTTTAGGCTGTGAAAATGGTGCACTCTAACTTTTAAATGTATTTCATGTTTTTTAGACGTGTTGCCCTCCCCACCTTTGCATTTCAAATTAGATATACTACAGTGATTGTTGTCTGTGTCAAGTTTTGAAAAGTCTAACTTTTGTTCTCTCGTTCTGTTTTTCTCACCGATTGATTTAACGTGAATTGGTACTCTGCAGTACCAATGTAATGTACAAACACAGAACTTTCACCCAGGAGGCTGGGATTCGTGTCCCACATGAAACCACAAGTCAGCGTTATCCACATTTTAGGTTATATAACATTGCATGTGTCATTTAACTTACTTTACTTTCGTCACATGATGTTATTTTAACAGAAGCTATTATCTTTTCCTAAACCTGACAGTCATACCTCACAGTGACACTGTACAATAGACTCAGCTGTGACCAGCACACTCATGACATGGAGAAGAGGAGCCACCAAAGATCAGTTCTCTGCAAGCTTAAAAACCTCTATGCCCACCCCCTATCTCCTACTATTGCTGCACCAGAGCATTATTCAGCCCATCCTATTGTGCTGTTCTACCTGCATTTTATCATGTTATGTGTTGAAACTGGGCCAAACTCACATGCATAACCAGCACCACTGTCAAGATAATTGGTCTCCCCACACCCAACTTTGCAGAGCTACACAATAAGGCCATCACAAGCATTGCAACAACAATAGCACGGTACATCACGCACCCACTCAATCATCATCTCACCCTCCTGCCCTCTGGGTGCAGGTACAGAGCACTGAGGTGCAGGAGGCTCGCTTTGGGAAAAGCCTGATCCCTGCAGCCTTAAATAACAGGCCTCGCTGAACTTGGCTCAGTGCGTGCTGCTGTCCATTGTTTGTTGTTACTATGTGTTGTTTGTTGTCTGATGTGTACAGGGCTGTGGAAAGGAATTTCCCCTTGGGGACGATGAAGTTGAAGTCTAGCACTTGTGCATAAATCTAACCAAACTTCAACTTTATTATGAAGCACCTTCTCAAGTCTGTTTGTCTGAGTTCCATAAAGCAAATCATTTCTTACATTTCTGATGCTGGTGGTGGTAATGCTGGTTTACATGTGATGACTTCATGATGGCACACATTGAGTAGCCACTTGCATAATGGACATTGCATTTCCATTACTACTATGTAGTGATTGAATACAACTACTGTGCTCTGATTGGCTGTGAGCATGAGTGTAGACTGGCAGTTGGTAGAAGTTTAGCACAAAGGTTATAGTGGATGAATGGATCAAACGCAGGATTCTCACCCAGGAGACTGGGCATTGTGTCCCGTTAAATGTCACTGTTAACATTATTTAGACCTGTTAATTTCAGTGTTCAGTCACAGCTTGGTTAAGTTTAGGCACAACAACAACTTCTTGGGTGGGTTGAGGCAAGAAAGAAAAGATCATGGTTATGGTTAAAATAGGTCCTCTCGCAACATTGGAAAGGATCTCTGGCAATCATGTGGGCAAGTCGTCAAGGCAACAAGAACTAACCTATCACAGCTCAGTAGCAGCAGTCAGTCACAGTAGGGCGGGACTAGGCAGAACAGTCATGGGGGGAAAAAAATAACGCCTGACAGCTCAGGCAGACATTTCGTTGTGTTGTGCTTGTTGTGGACCCAAATTAATTTTTCTCTAACTCAAGTCCTCCAGATTTGTTTTTTCATTGTCTAACTTGTAGCCCCAACTGACACTGAGTCGAGTGACATCACTCGAGGACATCTATACAGCTTTATACAACTTTTTTGATATATACACTTAAAACTCCTCAAGACTTCTAGGCGTTGATGTGTAAAAACAGTGTAGTTTCCCTAAATCCATAAATTCTGTCACTTTCTGCCAGAATTCTAGATGAAGGCCTTTATTTGCAGTGAAAAATTAATGATGTCCGAACAGAGCAAATTGTCAATTATATGTTATACTGTACTGCAAAATACCAGTGTTATCTCAGACAAGATGATATATGATAACTGTCTATCTATTAGCAAAGCTATGATGTAAAATTAACTTGAATTCTGCATTCTATCTGCCCAGAGTCTCTTCTTCTCGAGCGTAAGAATTTAAGAGACCTGCACTGTGTCATCAATGATAAATTCTATCTCTTTTAACAAAGCCAGCAAAGGGCTCCTCTCTTCGTTGTAATGTATCGCTGCATCACTCATCTTCTTTCTTTACACACTCTTGTGCAAACTCTTCATGAAGTTGAAAGGACAAAGTTCTTAATATAAAACTTTCTCCTTCTAACTCAGTTCCCATTAGACTCAGAGATATACGGCATGAAATTTTCTCATTAACACTTTCTTCCTAAAGGGGTTTCTATGCGCAGGCCTGCGGGGGTGTTTCTACAACAGTTTGAATGAAGTGGCAGGAGAAGCCGGTAGATCACATAAGCAATATATTTATTGATATTAAAAGAACCAAATGGCAGAGCAGATTTACTGGCAGAGGGGCCATCCGCTCAATCCATGTGTCATCAAGATGCCTATTAGCCTTGGAGCCAGAGCTTACAGGATCAGATTATCACTGTCTTTTAAAATGAGGAGGCACAGCAGGAACGATTGAACAGGCTTGTCTTTGCACTTAGGTGAATCATATGTAGATTGGTCAATATTTTTGCCATTGATGCCTGAAAATCTGACAAAGAAAGACCTCAGCATGAATCTGGAGTTTCTGTTCTATGAAATGAAATGAAGTTCCTCAAGAACATGCATTAAACCTTTTGAAAGCTGAATACTGAAGTAAAATCTTCTGACGCATGTTAAGTAAATGACCTTGTATGTTTCTATGAGCTGCCAAGTAAATCTCCAACATTTCTCTCTGGATGACCATATTAAATTCTGGTGTGCCAGAGAATTATTACTGAATTCTCAGTTTCAGAGAGATAGCTACATTGTCTTCATAGGACTTACAGTAGGTTTGCAGGAGTTTTGCATGTGAAAATATACCCACATATGACTAATAGAATGCAATCTGTTAAATAAACTTATTTTAAAAAGAAATAGCTATGGTCAACAGACAGTGAAAATGGAAACACATTTTCAGATGTAGCCCTATTTTTTCACTGGCAGGAGTTTCATTATGTAAATTCAAAATCATCTTCTGGGATGCTGTATATTAATATTTGTTCAGTATCAGTATTGTATTAATATACTTCCAACACCGCTGCATATAAATGCTGTGGTACTGTATGTTTTTGCTTCACAGAACAGTTTTCTCCACAAAGCAGGTTGGTCTCTTCTTTTGACTCATTAAAGTGTGTGCTGCTTTTTGTAAAAAAAAAAAAAAAAAAAATAGATAAGCTGACATGACAATTTAAGCATTTTAAATAAATGGTTTTGTTAATTTCAAATTATGGGGGTTATCAATCAGGGGATGGGCTGCACAAATGCACTGTGTTGCACCTTGCCGTGTTGGACAAGCTAGCAAACACACATCCTGTGGGGCAAAATGCACTCCTAGTTTGAAGGTTACTTAAATTGCTCTGTTCAATATGACTACCAACTAAGTGTTGCATTCTCATTGGCCATAAATGTATCATAAGAACTGCATAACAGACTCAAAGACGACACACGGGTACTTGCTAACATGATGCAATTGTTCAAATAGCACATTAGCCATGAAAGTTCTTTAACATTTATTCAATGTTGTGCAGCTAGTCTGACTCACTAAATGTAGCCTGTGGATGCCATTGGGAGCTCTTGGACATCTATATATTTGCTGTCAAAGACACTGTCCCAACAGGAAACAATAACAACCTCCAAGCCTGCAGAATACACAATGAAAATGTCCAGTTAGCTCCTGGTTGCTAGCAGTACAAACTTAGTAGTTGTCGCACAGATTATTTTGGGAGGCAGGTGAAAAGACCATTACAGTAATCTCATCTAGTTGATATGAATGCTTTTAACAGTTTTTTCAGTCTGTTTTTGAGACAAAGCTCCTGGACTGGACCCTTCTCTTGCACTGAGTGCTGTGGATATAGGGTCGAGGCCATGCGAGACGGAACGTACTGCACATGCTCCTTAGTGGTCCACCCACATGGTCCTGCTCTCTGGTAAACTTGAACTTTCTACACTGTGATAATGTCACACCATTGACCTATATAAAGATGGACAACATAACAGCCCTTCAATAATCATGCCATAACATATCGATTCTGTCCTTTTAAGTAGTTCATGTGATGTTTGTTCAGGTGTACATTTTTCTGATGACTGCGCAGACTCTGGCTCCAAATGACATGGCAGCTCTCATATCTGGGATATCTTGCATAGATATGGCATAAAGAACTAGATAATGTATGCAAAGATGGCATTCATTCAGTCCGATTAGAATTGCTTACCTGGTGTATAAGCTGAAAAAGTTTTCTAGTTTCCAGGTTTACTTCCTGGTTATACTTCCAACTGCATATACACAGTTGTGTTTCCCCCCGTCCCCACCAACAAGTTCCCATTTGACCCATAGACTTTACATTGTGACGGCATTGTAAACTTTTAAACTACTTTTTTCAGCTCAAGAAAAGTTTTTCAAGTATAACTGTCATAACTATTATAACTGACCTTGTTTGCAGTTTGATTTGTCTTGTCAACTGTTTATAGACATCTCCTTAGCAGTGGGGGCCACTGGGAGAAAAAGCTTTGAGGTGGTGATGTATTTTTCACTGCAATACCATGAGTGGCCACTGGGAAAACCGGGCAACAAGGCTGAGCAGCAATGTCCTGTCTAGTTTTATGATAAATCTATAATATTTTGGCTTCATTTGTATACAATGAGGGGAAATGATATAGAATTCATCTTTATTAACGTACACTGCGTCACACACTCTAGAACTGAACTATGAGAAATTTTCACAAATAAAAACTGCATGTATGTAAAAAAATAAAAAATCTTACAAGAATAACTGTCACAATTAATTTAGTAAAAGAGGAATACTTGACCTTGTTGGCAGTTTAGAGTGTCCTACCAACAGTTTTGCAAACATCTTTTTTATAATGATAGTCTGGGGAAAATGCTTTTTGGGCCCCAGGGGATGTTTTCCTTGCAGGGTGAGTGGCCACTGGGACAAATTAGCAGTAAGGCTGAGCAGCGGTGCTGTATCCAGCTCTGTTAATGTTAATGCATCCATGTCACCGTGTCTCTACATCATGCCTGTAGCTTGTAACTTCAGGCATCAGCACAGCTGTCAGTCAAAACATGCACCCGCATTTTCAAATAAATTCAACTGTCCTTTTCAAAAACAAAGAAAGAGAAATTAACCATTTTGACCTTATATTAGACTGACTCAAAAATGATATTTTTCCTATTTTGTTCAAAGTATATACATTTAAATTAAAGTAGATGTATAAAGTAGCCTTATAAGTAAACCTGAATCAAAATATATGACAATAAAATGTTATGCAATTAACAATTGCAACTTTTCTGTCCTTGATGTGTCAGAGCAAAAAACCTTTAAGTGATTGAAAGTGCTTATGACTCCTCTTTTTTTCTTTACAGTTTGTGCTTCCACTATCCATTTGACACTCTTCAGTCCAACATACAAAGAGAACAAAAATCAATACACTTGAGGAGTGGTTGGAGGGCCTTTATCTTTTGCGGCGGATGATTTGACTGTGTGAATTATTCATCAGCAGAAAGCTATGGCCTGTGCTGGTGAGCACAGAGGATAGGAATAACAGCTTTTCCTTATCACTCTTAATCTTAGAAGCTGCAGTAATGCAATTCCTAACATTTAGCACTTAATGGTGTGTCAGAGAGGGAACATGATCTAAGACCATTAGGGCTGTTTTGTGCTGAGATTCAAAACAGGCATTTTGCCTCTTATCTCAGCTGTCGAGCTGAGTAAGGAAGCAGAAAACCATGAAAGGTGTGAGGGAAGTTAAGTTTTGGGATATAGTTAGATGGTCAAATGGAGAAAGTTCCTCTGCCCTTTTCCTTTACCCTGATTCGTTGCTGTAATGTTGTATGCAAGCATCTTACAAATACTACTGACCTTTTCAACTTGTCTGTATTGCTTGTGAAACTTTATATAACAATGCAACTGAAAAGTTATTGTATAGGTTTATTGAAATAATGACGTCACGTGTTTTCAAGGTGAACAATAATGTTTTGGAAATGTTTGTTTCATTCATTCATATCCTTATTAATTTCATCAACAAAAATTATGAGGAATAGATGAAAAGGACTCTACAACTAAACAAAAAGTTTGAACATTTGAAAACAAAACCACAAATTACATACTTATTCAGATTTGTGGCAACAAATACAAAAATAATATTGTGAGAGATGTTAGACGGTGATCTAATTACCATTTGACTGCAAAGTTGTTTTTTAAAAACCTGTTTGCAGTGTCCTGTGTGACAGTGTCCTCCAAAATGTTGATTTATTCACCACACGTGTTGTACAGCAGCAGTTTGCTAACAGTTGTTATTTCAGTAACAATGTAAGCTTGAGTAATGTTAGCAAATGTTTTGGATTTTAGTACTGTTATCTCTCTGCTAGTTACATTAGGTACAGTAACATTAGCTATCCTCAGCTAATATTAGCTAACATTACTGGATGTTGGATCAGTAAAATAGTAAATTAGACAACAAAGCAACTACAAAACAGTTGAGACAAACCACAAAAACAGACAGGCAGTTACATTTAGACAAAAGTAAGCTAATGTCCATCTTGTATTTACAGGTTATTGGCAGGAATGGGTGCAGAATTTAAAATTATTTTTTTTAAATGCTACTGTTCTTATCAATAAAGTTGAGAAAAACATGCCAATGAATTTGATAAAAGTAAAATGATGGAAAAGTCTGGGAAACAAATCATGCTGTAGTCCAGACAGGATGGCATAAAATTAGCCAAAAGCAGACCTACATAAAGTCTCCTTAAGGGTGGCCTGAAGTTCAGAAATCGAAATAGTTCATTCACTATTCACATTAGAGTTGTGTGGTCAGCTCACAGCCTAACATCAGAGCATCAGCTGTTCATCTTGGCATTTTATCAATTTCATTGGTTGCTTCCAACCTGTCATCCAATCGGAAAGGTAGAGGGGCGGGACGTAAAGGCAAACTCGTAGACTGAAGCCACGGGCTTCTTAACAAAATAGAGGAGTCCAGTGACCGTTGGACTACTAAACTACTAAAGGGAGACTAGAGAGGCATCATGCCCAGACGTGCTTTAACAACATAACAGACATACTGCACCATGCAGAAGGTAAATATGTCTCTCTGTATATTTTGGACATCTACATGTGTGTTACAGTGACATGCTAATGGCTAATTTGCCCATTAGCGCTTTAGCAAAATTAGCGTGCCAATATGCTAATAATAATTAGCGCACTAGCAAGGTTACGAAATTAGCACGCTAGAGAAATTAGCATCTACCCGAATATAGTAAGTTAGCGGCTAATGTTACTGTGTGTAGCTAGTATTTATGTGTTAATGTTGTCAGTTAGTGTAAAACTTGGCACGAGAAGTTAATGAGCTATGAGATTAGCAAAGCAACTGAGAAAACTATTCAGCACACTCGTTTGGCAGAGAGAGAGGCAGGAGACACTGACTCAAGGGGAGGACACCCTGTTCAGGTGTCACATATCTGACTGCTTCCTCTAGCCTGCCGGTAATCCACTCATTATTTGCTTCATCCTGCATCACCCAGTCCTTAATTCTTCCTTCATGTTTTAACATTAATATGCACTTGAGTCTGTCATAATGTTTGCAGGTTTGATGAGTGGTGGCATAGCTATTGGTTTCATCTGTAAGCAGTAGCTTTTTTACCTACGGGAGCGTCGGCGCCTAGATTTGCATATATTTAAATGCTAGTAGAATTACAACCAAATAAGATGGAGCAATAATTCTTTTTGCATATAAAACTGGAGGAGTTACACTTGCATATCACGCATTCAACGTGTCCCAGAACGCTGTTTACGTCCACCAATGGGTTTGCAGAAATCCAGTAAAAAGCGCACACAATAAAAACAAATCCAGACCGCACTTCCTACGTTGGAATATACGTCATCACGTTTTGAGCATGAACGATCACGTGGTTTTCTTGCGCGTTTCAACACAATAAAAACGATTTTCATTTTTTTGTGGTTTATTGCACTTTTTTTTTTAGCAATTCATTTGTTAGTATGGACATAAGTTCATACATAATATTCAAATTTGGGATATAAGGGTTGTATTGATGTATATCAAATTAAATTGCTCAAAAAAATGGCACGACAGCATGTAAAAAGGTAAAGGCATGCTTTGGACTTGTTCTGTGGTAGGTCAAAAAGGGTTAAAGTATTCAAGCAAATTTGAAAACATTAATTGTAAAGTTATAATGTAGCCTAGCTTGCTGTATGATGGTCTTTGTGTGTGTATGTGTGTGAGAGAAGGAAAGACAACTGGTGTGCTCTAAAGCTAAAATGTAGTCTTAGTTTTAGTATGACCTAATTTACTTTGATTTTACCATCCAAAATATGAACTTCCAAAAATATTGTTTACAATGACAGACACATTAGGCTGATCCTGCCCTGACCTAAATTAATGAAAACCAAACAATACACCTAAGTGTGAATTAATCAATGTTATGTAAAGTTCCATCTACATATAATTCCAGAGACATGGTTGTCAGAGGGAATAGTAAGTAAAAAAACAACAACCATACTACAGGTTGTTTTCTAGGTATTAATTGTACATTTTTCCCATAGAAAAGTCTTTAAATTACCAGCAGATTGAATAACACTGCCCTTATCATAGCTGCCACCTTCGTCTCTCATCTGGTGTTCCTGAACTAGGACAGAAATTAGTTGAATAAATAAATTTGATAGAAATGATGTGTTCTGTCTCTGTCCAGTCAGATAGGCTTTACACAAGGACAAATGCAACCTCTGCTGAGATCCAGAACTGCCCTGTGAGGTGTTGTGTGCATTGTGGGATTGTTCAGACCTCCACTCAGCCTTGCAGGTATCACACTTTTCCTCTTCTCACTCTATCCAAACACACATACTGACACATGATATAAACATATAAATTTGCTTTCAATGTTGTTTAATATTTTGGTATTTATTAATGTGCACTATGAAACCAGTGCTACCATACACAATGACTGGTGGTATCGTTAATTGACAGTCACTGCATCTGTAAACTGATGGGAGCACAGCTACAACAGGCATACACATGTGACTGTTCAGGACTGCTGTTGTATTTATTGAAACACAATTAAAGGTACAGTGTGCAATTACTTATTTGATTGAAGTTATTAATTAATGAGAGAGTCATGCCCAGTATTCCAAGGAAGCGGGTCTGAAATATAATTGATAGTTTCATCTCTGTGTGCAACTGTGCTTCACACAGCAAAGGAACAGCAGCGCACCACCTGTGAGATCCTGAGAGGGCCAGGAGTGACAAGAGTGATAATCAGTGGATGCTGGGGTACAGAATTAAACCCAGGCACAGGTAGGCAAACAGGCAAGACATACAGAGAAGAGTGAGTCTTACTGATGAGTTTCATGATACCAAGTTAAAATTCAATTAAAATTTGATATGTATAGCACCATCTCTCAGAAGAGCAGCAAAAATCTGCTCAAAACCATCAGTTAATACATACACATAAATACACACACATACTGTACAAATACGGTGTGTTCATTTATGAAACTGAAAAGTAAGGTTGCTTGTTTGGTTTTAAAAGAACATAGTGATGGAGCAAGTTTAAGGTCAGTAGGGAAACTGCTGCTGCTTAAAGCCTCTAAGCAGACTTTGAAATTGCTCAGGGTACATGGAGATTTCCACCTTGTGACCGGAGAGATCTGCAAGGAGTGTAACCTTATAGCATGTCTGAAATGTCCTGTGGAGCCAGACAAGCAAGTACTTTGTAAACAAAAAGGAGGATTTGGAATTATATTCTTAATGCAACAGGTAGACAGTGACGCTTATGGGGGATTAGAATTATGTGATTGTTTTTTTTGTTTTTGTCATGGTTAGTAGGACTGCAACATTAATTAAATCACAGTGTGGCCGAATGCAATATCCAGATTGGACAAGCTGCAGTTTTTTAATCATGAGAAAATGTGACAAACAGCATTATAATAAAGTACTGCAGAGGTGGCCTGCAAGTCTTATTCTCCAGATGTAAGAAAGTATGTGTGGTTGGTATAAGAGCCCAGCAAATGTTACACAGACATGTTTTTTTTCCCACCTCAGTAAAGATGTTTTTTTTTATACATGCATGGAGTACACTAAGTCACTAAATGGGAAATGAAGCCTATGGTTTTGGTAATGTTTCTGATTTGGAAAAAGGCAACCTTGATGCCTTTGACATGATTCTTAAAACTGTGTTCAACATCAGGTTACTCTTGAGGTTTTTGATCTGTTCGCTTGTTTTTAGTGATCTGAAAATGGCTGTCCACCGATGGGTCCCATATAACCTTACAGAACTTCCAGGTGTTTATTGCTTGTTGTGTCATACCCAAGAAGATTGATCAGTGGAAAAAATTAGAGCTGCAACTATTAAAAAATTATTATTTGACTTTTAAAATAATCCCCAACTATTTTTTACAATCAATTAATCATTTTGCATCTTTTTTTTTTAAATAAAAAACATCCAATTTCTCTGATTTGAGCTTCTTAATTTAGAATATTTTCTGGATTCATTACTCCTCTCTGACAGTAAAGTGAATATCTTTGGGTTGTGGACATTTGAGAAACACTGATCAACACTTTTCATGATTTCCTGACATTTTATGGACCAAACAACTAACTGATTAATTGAGGAAATAATGGACAGATTAATCAGTGCTGAAAATAATCCTTAGTTGCAACCCTAGAAAAAATAATAATTAAAATGATTTTAGCAGAGCCCCAACAGAATGAAATGTGAAAAAAGTGAAGGGGTCTGAATACTTTATGAATCCACTGTGTGTGTGGCTGTCTCTTTCTTTCTTAGTATTTTTATATATTCCCTTTTCCAACACTGATGATGTTAGAAACTTGCTTATATTTTTTAGATCCAGTATTAGAACATGGTTTACAAGAGAGAACAGGCACCTATTAGAGAGACACATCCATCACTAGTATCAGCTGCAGTATACAAGAGTAGTGGCTTGAAAATAGTAAAAATACATATATGGTGTCAAGATTGTCTCATGAAGCAGCCACAACAAGTGAAAATAAACCTAGGAAACCTAGTTCAAAAAGCTGCTAATGTTGCTGTTTAGACTGCGAGCGTGGCAGATCAGGCTGTGATTGACAGCTCCCTTTGGGGTTCTGCTGTAGGAACCTAAGAAATGTACTGCTGTGGAGAAGGTCAGCAGATAAACATATTTTGGACAATATTACTATACTTTGAATAGTTTCACTACTTTACCTTGCTGCCAGACAGCCTTTTCTGACAGGAAATTGAAGCTGCCATGTATGCTGTCTTCAACCAAACTCCTTTGACACAAACAGTAATTTTATCTCACTACAGCTGCCTAGGTTAGATTGTGTGTGTTACTGTTTGGCTTTGGTGTTTTAACAGGGTTAGTTCGGATTCACCAAATTACTGTTTTTGCCAAAGGAGTCTCTCAGCTTTGGAGAGAGTGATGTTTGGCTTATACGTAATGGTGGCTTCCTATCAGAAAAGGCTGACGGTAATGTCAAGCACTGGAAATTAGAGTTGGGCGATAGCTGTTTGTCTCTGTTTATCTCTCGCTCCACACCCAGCTCGGCGCACTCGTGTACTGCGCTGCTAGATGAGAGCGCCGCGCAGAGCAGCAGCTGTTACTCTGCAGACCATTACGTTAGCAAAATAAAATGACAAATATTGCCCCAAAATTGGCCAAAAAACACGACCAGTGATGGATTCAGCCCATCGTTGACAGACAAGATATTTGTCCAGTCACCCAATCCTGTTGGAAATATTCTATAGCATACACTTATAATTTTTCTGGCAGTGTCTGAAATACATTTTGCTGCTGCCCCTGTCCACAGCATTAAATTACTGAGCTTCCTACACTGGTACTCCTGCTGCCTCTCCAAACTGGGGCGTATCAACTGCCACCTACTGTCAGTAATAGACACATTATAGATATGTACCTCATACGAACCCAATTTGAAAAACAAAACTATCCCTTTTAATATATGTCATATTAAGTGTAATTTTTTAGTATGTTAATGATCTCATTAATGTACAGTACATTTGTAAGACATTTCCCCCTTAAAATAAATTTTACCTGTCTTCTGCTCCGAGGTTGCACACTGAAAGAGGAATAGACATTTCAGCGACATGGTGACATCATCAGTCCTTTAATTTTCAGGAGAACATGACTCACAGATATGTGTTAACAGGGTTTAAATCCAATCATCTAAATTATTAGATGGTTGGTTTGATTTTGGTGTACCAATATGTTTGTTTATAGCTAAAATAGCACGTTTTTAAATTGGTAAACATTTAATATGCCAGACATTTAAGTTGCCAGAACGTCTCATAATGGCAAATGATGGACACTGTGAGACATTTAAAAAATTGTGTAATGGAATGGTAACATTTAAAAACCTACTTTTTAAGGACTTTTCAATAAATCTTTGTGTGTCTTTCTCTCTTTTCCCACAGATGGAAGGATTCAGGTGATGACTGGCAAGCTGGAGGAGGATGGATCTTTATCTGCTACGCTGTACTGTCACCTCTGGTCCACATTCATTAACCACCTGTGGTATGTTTTGATTTTTACTTAAATATACACTGTATGGTTAGGATTCTGAATTAAAAGTGTAATGTAATGTTTGACTACATACCCCCAGGGGCAGGATAACATTGTGGAAAGCAATTTAAAAAAAGACTTGGAAAATACAAGATAAGAAACCAGACCACAGCCTCTTCAGCTCAATAACACAATGTGTTGCTTTCTTCACCTGTTTCCAAGGTGAAATCATGACCTCATGATAATAGTAAACCCTAACAAAGGGCATTTTTAGTCCTTCATTTCCTCCTGGGGGGCTCTGAAATTAATAATCGGTGATACGATTGATGAATAATTGGTTGATACAGTAAATTTACTTCTGAATACATTAAATAACAGTATTTTAAAATCAACAGTGGTGTGTACTGGATTTGTATTCAAGTTATATATATATTTTACAGAACTATTGGTGCTTCACTTTATTGAAGGTGTTTGAAAAAACATAAAAAAGTTTAAATAACAGGCAACAGCTGCCAAACAAAAAATCTAAAAGTTAAGTAAAGTAGCCTTATACTGATAAGTGCAACAGCAATTAGTTTACAGAAAAATATCTGTACAGAACTATTAGTGTCACTTTATTGAAGGTGACTGATTGTGATAAGAAGCAATAGCTGCCAAACAGAAACCCTGAAGTTCAAAACCAATAAATTTCCAGGAAAATTCTGCAAAGTAACTGTTTCTCTACAACACTGTTTGTGATATAACTTTATGTTATCATAATAATTGAGAAAAAATCTGTAAAATAACGATGTACAGAAAACTACTCACTACTGTATATTTCCAGCATGTTATTGTACTATCTGAAATGCCGTACTTTTTCATTACTATCCACACCAGCTATGTCTTACTCGGTTTTTGTCATTTGGGGCCACTAGTCATCAGGTGACTGAGCTTTGAGCCTGATAGTAACCATTAGGGTGGCTTTATTGCTTAAAATAAGCAAGACTTTATTTTTGTGAAATTTGAAAGTTGCATCAGACTGATCTGAGAGCAATATGAAGAGTGGCCTAACATTACAGACCAGAAACTGTGTTTTAAAGATTTAAAAAGCTTAACAGTGACTTTTTCAAGAGAAAATAATTTTAACCGTGGTAACTGTTAGCATTAAAGATGCCCACAGCCCCTTAGAATTGTTCCAAGACATTAAAATGGAAAATGTGTCCTCTGAGGACTCCATTATCAAGAATTAATGGACAATGTGGAGTCGAGTGTGTTGGACGGTTGTCTTTGCAGAGCCCATTAATTCCTAATAATGGACACCTAGAATCTCTTGCATGAAAACGAAGAAGAAGAAGAACTTCACTGATGACAACTGAATAATAAATATCGAAGGAATCTGACTAAATCTAATGTAGCCTACATTTTTGTCAAAACAATAAAAAAGAATCACAGTTGTGTCAAAATCAACACAGCTCTGCACACAGATCAACATTCACTGAAACCACAAGGCAGACTATGAACCATGAGGGTGATGACAAATACATAAATCCTAACCCAACAAGTTTTATCTCCACAAGTTGGATTGAGTGCGCACTAGAACAGCCAATGGCGTTCATTTTGACCTTAGTCACGTTTATATGTGTAATAAGTGTGTTGAATTAAAAAAATACAATGCTGCTGGTACCTGACTTCTCCTAAAAGTATTTGTATTTTCATTTAAAATGTTTTATATGTATATGAATTACCTAAAAGACAAAGAAAATGGATCATTTTTACCTATTTTGGCCATAGGTGGTTATGTTCACCACATGGAAATTGTCACTGGTATTTTGTTACCAATTGCAGAGTTGGAGATGCATCTTTGTTGCTTAGCAGCTATCATCGTCTCAAAAAAAGAAAAACAACTTCACAAGTGCTCTCAATTTCCAGTTTTCTGAATTAAAATATAAATAAAGAATTAATTAGACTACAAAAAAAAAAAAAAGTACAGGAGACCAGGGACAGTTGTAACACTTTTTGTCTCAGCACCTATAACTCACTGACATTTTGTGATGCTCTCAAATTATGATACAAAGTACTTTTACTTATTACAAATGGCAACGTTTCCAACTTTTTTTGGTTTTATTTTTGTACTCGTGTCCAGGCTTTTCCCATAGGCTATGACTGTTTTTGTTATTGTTCCAGGTGGAAATTTGTTTATTATTAATGTTAAAATAACATGTTTATAATATTATAGAATACATTTAACTGTTTCTCACTCTGAGGAGTTCTTGATTGATCGAAAATTTGCATCAGATCGCTAATAGTTATTATCCTACAGAAAAATACTGCTGTGAATAAATGCAATCATTGCGGTTTACTACAGGCAAAGGCATGAATATTGATAAATATATAAATATATTTTACAAAATTCTGGTGTAATTTCATTTTTAAACTAATAGAATAAATGCATGAATCTCTTAGTCTGGTATTGATCATGAAAGATAATAAAGTTTGGAAGTCCAAGGTCAAAATGACCGCTCATGGTCATTTTAGTAGTTATGGAATTCTGGCACTTCTAGTATTACAGAGTAAGATTTTTTTCTCCCCTAGAGCAAAAAACAGGCCAATAAAAGTTCAACCCCAAAGCTGAAATATTACCATGCAAGCCACTGCAGTTTCCTGCTTTCAAAGCTCACTTCTCATACAAACAAAAGTCTCTATCTGCTCTAATGTCAAGATGCATCCACCCTCCCACCCTTTTCACATTTTTAGCTGCTCTACAATGGAGGATGGTGCTACAAGTGAGCGACTGCCATAGAGAGACATTTCACTGTCAAGCCAACAAAAACAAATGACAAAGAACTATTGTTGCGCTACTCAACACAATGCTGTATAACCCATTCACCAGATGCTGCTGTTGCATCTCTGCTCTAATTAGCTTAGCATAATTGATTGTTTGTGCTCAAGTGTATTTGTTGGAGAAGGGAGATGTTGATGGTGTGCCAGAGAACTTCCCACAGAAGTTGACAGAAGTGAAAGGTAAAGAGTAAAGAACAAGAGTCCAAAAGTCCAAAATTTGTGCACTTTGGTTGAAAAAGTTCTTGGTGCTGTACTGCCTGTGGCTGCTTCACACTGTGTATAAAATGAACTATGATTTCTTGTGCTGGCTGCATCACAAATCTGGCAACATAACCCTGTCTCTTAAAACCTTTATCTACTACTAAATGTTTTTGCCAAATGTGCTTTGGAGAAAACGTAATTGCTGCAAGAATCGTGCTCACTGGCAGAATTTTTCTGCATGCCACATCCTTGCACATAACACCAAGAAACTGGGTTTCAAATCCTCAACGTTTTGATGAACAAATGCCAATTTAGGGAGTCAGCATCTGATTGAGGGTGGCACAGGAAGACCCATGAATTTGTTGTAGGATTTGTGATTGATCTGGTAATGTTGTTTAACATGAGCCAGGTCACTTTATTTGTTCCGCAAAGCCCCCATCTAGACTGCAAGTGAGACAGATGTGTTTTTCACTTGCATGTCTTGTGCAACAGAAATGTATATATTTGACTATGGAAAGGCACTTAAAAGGCTGCCTTCATGAACAAACAACGTTTGTACATGAATGTAAGGTTTAGGAGACAGTGTGGAAACATAATACCATGCATTGCGCCATAATATCACAGACGGTATTTATTGGTCTATACTAGATAACCCTACTTTGAAGCTGATGTTGCTCTCAGCCCTTTTTGCAGTCTTTCACAGTGGTGTGCACCTCACAGCCGATGCTGCCCAATTAAGAGTAAACAGGCAGTGCTGAAACAACACCCAGTGTAGCTTAAAAACTCTATGAGGAAGAGGATGTCATTAAGACACGAATGCAATAAAAGATAATGATTTATTTGAGGAAATTCATTAGGTAACTTAGTGCACCTTTGTACACATGATCACTGCAAAGCCTAATGTGTCTGATGTCAGGTTTATAAAAACAATGTTTCCCTATTTTGATATTTCTCTATAACACTGGCAACATCTATAAATCTTGGTGATGTGAAGTTTAGCACATCTTATTACCCAGACTATTAGTACCTCAGCAGTCACTGTAAATATATGAATATGTATTTATTTATGTGGGATTGAGGGGACAGGTCCCCCTCAATATTTAGAACACATGCATTTGTCCCTCCCAGTGGAACACACAAGTAGCAGAGGACTGTTAGTTTGAAGAACTGCTTGCCTGACAGCATTACTACATTATATGTCATTATATATTCTGTCTTGTCCCCTGGTGCCTGATTTTGTTTTCCTTAACATCAATAAAGACATTGCCACTATACTGTCCTACAAGGCCTAAGTGTGGATAAAACTGAGAAAAATGTCTTTAATGTTTCTTCACTCACAAGGGTTGCTTTTTCTCTTAGACAAAGCAAAATTGAGCTCTGAAATTTTGTCAGAAGATACATCAGATGTCTAGAATAAGTTCATTTTAGTTATAACTAAATTTTGACCAAAAATGCCTTTGGATGGCAGTAAAAAGTGATGTGGAAAAGGCAAAAATGGATGAATTAAAAGACACCAGAATGCAGGATATTAAGTAATTGACACTCAAAATCTCAAAATTTTGTTCCTTGCGAGGCAGCTGCATGTGCAAAATCACGCAAGAATCCATCTTTCCAGGCCTGAGGCTATCTGTTTGTGTCTGCACCAACAGTGATGCAGCCAATCGGAGGGACTGCTGGCAGTGTCCATGGAAGCGACTCAACTCAAATAAACAATCGCGGCTCCTGAAAAGGTAAGTGTAGATACTGTGATAGCATTAGTTACATCAGAGTATTTCTTCATTGAAAGAGCAAAGAACAGCATTGAAGGCAAGAGTTTGATCTGATTGTTTGAAGTTAGCCTGTGTTACATGTGTTAGACAGATGGTTCATCCAATCACCTGTCAAATGTTTTTTGAAAGTGCCTGCCCTTTTTCAGAAACCATCAAACCCCAAATCATCAGGCATGTGAAGTTACCCAAGCTTGCTACAGTGCTGAAACAAAACCTATGCCCTTGCTGATGTGCTAGCAGAAACCAGGAGCAACTTATTATAAAGTCTGTTACAGGCTTTGAAGGCGACCGCAAGACATATGGAAGACAAAACACCCAATATATAGAACAACTCAACAGTATACATCCATCCAAAGAACAAGAGCACATTCCTTTTACTGACACCAATGTATGGATTTTGAATAGAGAGGACAGTTGGTTCAAAAGAGGAGTGAATGAAGCCATCTGTCAAACTGGAATAATCCGTCCTGTAGCAGGTGTCTGGTGACTCTTGACATCACTTCCCAGGGAGTTTCACACCAATTCGATTCCTAATTCATGCCTCTCACATGACACCCATGTGACCTCAATGAACCAGAAACTGTGAGGCAAAGCTACAAAGGAAAACTGCTGGTGGCTGCTATTTAAAACAAAGAAATAAACGTAACCAAAAGAGGACTCTCAAAAAATATAGAGCTAAGGAAATAAAAAAAGTGCAAATAAAAACCTCACTATTTTTAATTTACTTTGTGAGAAAACTGAAAACAGTGGGAACTGCAAGAGAACAGTTTCCATTGGTATTGTACTTACAGAAATCCAGTGTATGTTTCTACTGATTGGTTTGAAACATTGTATAAAAGATTTCTGTATAGCCACGACAATATGTTAAGATCTGAAAAAAGAACAATAATTCCAACCATTATTTCACTGTGAAAAACATCCTACAAACAACTTGCAGATGAGAAAACACTGCATATTTCATCACATAGCAGAAACCTGCCCATTTCATATATCATGCTCTGTTTCTCCTCTCATGTTAATTTTATGTATAACGTTTAATGTCTAACTTATCGGTACAGATGTGGTGTGATAGTAATTGACATTTTGGTTAATTGCTCATACATTTGTTGGAAGCGCATTGTAAACAAAGCCAAGCTCTGGCCGTGTGCAACAAATTATCAGCTTATTATACAATGATTGGTTTAAATGAATGTATATTACACTGATCTATAATTAGCATATCTTCTCAACATTAATGAGGCTACTGTAATGTAAATTATGCAAATATCAACAGAGAAATTCCAGAAAAAATAAGCTGAAGTGCTAAAAGACATGATATAAACTTGAAATTTTTTATAATCCCCCTCACAGTTATTGAGTATGTAGCTCTGTAAAGAGAAGGGAAAAAAGGAAAATGTGCAGTTATATGGTTTTAAAGAAGATAAAAGTTCTGACTAAAATGTAGTCTTCTTGCTTCTTCTTCTCTCCCAAGCACAAAACAGTTCATTCACTGTACTGTATGTTCATTAGGAGTCAGTTTATACCAATATTAAAGTTCTAATATGCAGCATTTTCTTTAAAAACATTTATATGACATAATCTCTTTCAATCATCATTTTTTACCGACTACAAGTGTGTGGTGTCATTGTATCTGTAGAAACCCTGCCCTCTGTCTGTATTTTTTCTCATTATTTTGCCGTACTTGGGATGCTTTACCAACCCAAAATGACAGTATTTAACATCCTGGTATCTTTATGGTGTGTTTATGAACAGCTCGGACAAATCCTACCTTTAATTTTACCTTTAAAGATTTTCAAAATTACAGTTGAAACTTGATGTAACAGCGTAAAGTATTAAAGCAAGGCATGTCAATCAGATGCATAAAATTTCCAAAAATTTCACTCTAGGCAAAACATCCAGTGTGTGAGATTTAAGTGGCCTCTAGTGGTGAGATTGTACATTACAAGCAGCTGAATACCGCTAATATCACACTCCCCTTCCAAACGTGTAGGAGGTCCTACGGTGGCTGTGAAACTTCAGAAAAACACAAAAGGCCCTTTCTAGAACCAGTGTTTGGTTTAATGATTCTCAGATATAGAAACATGACAGTTCATCATAATGGAAGACACAACTATTGTTATATTCAAGTTATTATACACTAATGAAAACATACTTATGAAAATTATATTAAATTTCTGCCATATTCTGCCAATAGATCACCATGAAACTGAAAATAACTTACTGCATCTCAACTAGCAGAAATCAAAAGCATCCTCTAAACACAGAGGGGCTGAATCCTGATGTAGGTGAGAACCAATCTGTAACCAACACAGTTGCAGCTGTCAAGAATCTTATATTGTTGGCACGAATCATCAGCTTTGTAAACTTGAGATGTCTGATACTCATTCCTTTAAATGGGCTAGCAGCTCAATAATTTAATTAGTTCAGAAATATGAGGAGACATAGAGGTTCTTAGCCAAGCAAAACATGAACTATTGGTTCATTTAATCTAACTCCATAAATATATAATGAAACACTTTGTAGAACCTTCTAGACTTTCTTGATCATAGCAGCCATATTTGATGTCACAGTGAATTTTCACCAGGGTCTGCAGTTTAACCCAGCTCTGAGAACTTAAGCATCTTTCAGGTCATTGTTTTGGTTATAGGGCCACAACTTAATTGCTCCAGCAGCATCAGTCTGCTGTTTTCACTAAAGAAAAGCTCTAAAAAACCAAGAGGCTAATTTAGCACCTAGCCAGTGAATATAGTGAAGACTGTATCATCTAGCACTGTGATTCCCAGTCCTTTTTCTTTAAAAGGGTAGTTCACCCAAAGATGAAAATTCAGTCATTATCTACTCGCCCTCATGCCAATTGAAGCTTTAGTTTTTTTAGTCCACAAAACACTGTTTGACAAGCAAACAGCACCTGAGGAATCAGTTGAAGTGAATGGTGACCAGTTTTAAATGGAAAAAAAACAAGCAAAAAGCAAACAATAAGATGCCTCCATACTGCTCGTCTGGCATAATACAAGTCTCCCGAATCCCCAACATGCCGTTCACTTGTGTGCACACATTAGTCCTTACACACCTAGTTCAGACAGTGTGCACACATGAACATGTCTTCAAGCTGTGGATCTACAGTTAAGATTTAGGCTAAAAACATGCTGTAAATGACATCTTTCAAGTCAACTTGGCATTCCAGGACTTAGATTACACCAGACGGGCAGTATGGAGGCATTTTATGTTTGTTTTTTGTTTTTTTCTGTTTGAAAACTGGTCATCATTCACCTCCATTGTTTGGGAGATTCAGCAAAGCTGTTTGCCAGTGAACCTCCAGCAGTGTTTTGTGAACTAAAAAACTAAACCCGACCTTCAATTGGCATGAGGATGAGTAGATAATGACTGGACTTTAATTTTCAAGTGAACTATCCCTTCACGGTAATGTGAATTAGTGACTCATGCTTATGATGGCCTCCGTCTTTGTGGTTGAAGAATTTTATCCATCAAGCTAAACAATCACATATGCTCAGAAAGACTCCGAGACCAAGGAGGTTGCATTGTGTGAGTTGAGAAATGATTTGACTGTGAAAAAGAAACACAGATTAATACAAAAATGTCCATGACTACAGGCTCTCAAAACATGACGTATTATAAAATGTCAGAAGCAAAATTATCTTATATAGAGATAACAAGAAGAAACCAGGTACTCACAGTTATAAATGAGTGAACTCCAGATGAATGCAAGATGTTCTTGAAGTCGAGCTGGTCAATTTAAAAAGGGGAAGCCACTGGGATTATTTCAGGCACATTGATTCAGAGCCAAAGATATAGTTAAAAAGCCTTTATTAGTTAACGCATTCAGTGTTAAAAGTCATAGAAGAATACCAGCTGGTTTTGCCTCTGCTTTCCTCTATGATTTTTACCTTGGCTTCCACTTTTTTTCTAAACTGAATAGACATGTCATAATACTGCATGCATCTTTACATCTGGGCTACATGGGCTGCACACTGGTGGCTAAGCAGATTTGCTTCATGCTGAGGAAGCAGCAATTCTAATGTAGAAAATTAACAGTGTTCTTGTTCCACAACTAATTAAGACTCAGGATATACCAGAACAACTTATGGATATGTCCTTCAATAGCTTAAATGTAAACAGTAAAATGTCCTTTCACAGAGCACAGAAGATGTGAGCAACCTGCAACATACAGTTGAGGACAAAATTGTTAGCCCCCCTATGAAATTTAAAGTTTTTTAAAAAAGAAAATCCCAAGTACTTTTTTAACAGAGCAAAGAATTTCAACATAGCATTTCTAAACATGCTAGTTTTCTTTAGAAAGCATTTCTATTTGCACACAATAACAGAATTATTTCAGAAAAAACAAAAATTACCACGGTCAATATTATTATCCCCCTTTAGAACTGACCTTTTTATTGAGTCATAGCACAAACCACTGTTGTGCAATGATGTGCTTTAACTTTGTAATGCTCAAAGCGTGTAAAATCAAGTTTAGACTGAGGGTTATCTTCCAATTTACACACAGTATAAAAACTTCAGTAAGGGTTTGAGCTGTCACTTGAGAAAGCATCATGCCAAAAACAAAAGAAATCAGTTTAGACTTGAGAAAAAGAATTGTTGAATTGTTGATGCGAAAGTAGGAGAAGGATATACAGAGTTATCACAGTGTTTCCAAGTGTCAAGAACTGGAGTTGGAAGAGGTAGGAAGCGAAAGATTTCAAAGACTCTGGAAAGAAAACTAGTGAGAGATGTGTCTAAAGAGCCCAGAACAACTGCCAAGACACTAGTGAATGACTTAGCCAAGTCAGTAATTGTAGTCTCAAAGAAGACAATCATTAGAGCCCTGCACAGGAATGGACTGCGAGGTTGTAGACCAAGAAAAAGTCCACTTCTGCAGAAGAGACACCTTCAAGCCAGACTGAAGTTCTAAGGACAACTTGGAGAAAGATTATGCATACTGGAAGTGTGTCCTTTGGTCAGATGAGACGAAACTAGAGCTGTTTGGCCATAGAGACGTTGCTTATGTTTGGAGAAAGAAGGGAGAGGAATATAACCCAAAGAACACCGTCCCCACAGTGAAACCTCGGTGGTGGGAGTGTTATGCTGTGGGGACACTTCAGTACATCTGGAACTGTGAATCTTGTCAAGGTGGAAGGAATCATGAAAAAAGAAGGATATGTGAAGATTTTGAAAGAAAACATCAAGCAGTCAGCAGAAAAACTGGGTCTGGATCGTTGCTTTGTCTTCCAACACAACAACGACTCAAAACATCCGTCGCTCCTGGTGAAGAACTACCTACAGAAGACCAAAGTGAACGACTGGCCTGCACAAAGCCCTGACTTGAATCCCATTGAAAATCTGTGGGGTGAACTGAAGACCAAGGTCCATGCCAGAAGACCATCAAATCTGGAGGAGCTTGAGAGTCGCCAAAGAAGAATGGGCTGGGATTCTTCAGGAGACGTGCTTGAGACTTGTTGAAAACTACAACAAATGACTGCAGGCTGGTTTACGGCAAAAAGGAGGCACAATTGACTATTAGCATCAGAGGGGCTAATAATTTTAACCCTGGTAGTTTTTGGTTTTTGTGAAATAATTTTGTTTCTGTGTGCTAGGTAAAATAACGTAAGCATCCAAAATAAAAGTAGGATGTTTGGAAAAGCTGTGTTAAAAATACCTTCCTCTGTTTAACAGCACTTGGGAAATACTTTGAAAAAATATATATATATAGGGAGACTAATAATTTGGTCCTCATCTGTATATGCTCATTTACATAAGAAAACATGAATTCAACTTTAGACTAAATTTGCATTTTCACTCCATTACTAGGTAGCAGTATGAAACTGAAAAAATACAGACTAGATTTTTCTTTTTCTTCAATGATGAAATACAAATGCCATTACAGTGTCTTAAATTTATTAAAGTTTTCTTATGTCCCTTAAAACCAAGAAAGCTGAGGGACCCTCCATGCAGCTTAGGCAACTCTCGGAACCCCTGGGCTGGGAACCAGTGATTTACACCAAATCTAAGCTGAAAGAAGATTAATATTGACCTGATATTTATCAGATTGCCAGAAACACAACTCAGAATAAATGCCAACGTCAGCTGGATGTTGGGAAACTGTCATAATATGTCAAAAATGAGAAACTTGCATTCATTTTAGGGGCCATGAAACAACACCCGTAGTAATGGTACTGGTCTGACAGATACCAGTTTCATAATCTGTAGGTGGGTTAGGTAATGAAATCAACAGTTTGAATTCTGACACTTGGATTGCCAAGTAGTGAAAGCAGCTGCTGCCAGTCAGACATTCTTTTTCTGTAGATGAATCAGATTTTCTTGTTGACTCTTACTTGAAAAGTATGGCTTGTGGTATTTGCAGAATTCTGATGTAACTCTAAAAGGCTGTTATATAATTCACTTTCGAATTGCCTGAACAAAGTCATAATATACTACTTTCTTACCATTTTCTTCAGAATAGAAGCTGGCCATGATGATAACAGCCTGAGTATACAGTTATGCTGGAATGACACAGTGGTGATATAACGTGTTGATAGAATTCCTATGTTGAATTCAAAGGACCCACTATGACTCATGTTGGGGGCATTACGGAAATACTTGTCATGTCATCTAATCTACTCCACTTAAAAAATAACATACGGTTAAAATGAGCACTTCAAGTGTATGTGAGCTAATTTTGACCCAGGTTTAACTGTTGCACTTTATTTTACAGTACATAGTAGACAGTATTAGACCCTTTATTGGACACCACAATAATAAGACAAGATAACAAGCTGTATTATGTATCAAATAAGTCAGAAAATATAAATAATATCTTCCTTATTAGAGAGTATAAGAATATCAATTAGGCCATTTTAGACTGTATTAAAGTGTAATTAGGGACACATTACAACAGAACTGTATTGAAAACTAAAGCTAATAGACAAAATGTCCCTCAGCCTCTATCATTCTGGCCTTTACTTGGTACATCAGATTTCTGTTTTGTTTTAAAATGGAGTAAGGCTTTGATATGTGATTTCACTTTAGTTTACAGTTCATTTCTGTTGTAATGTGTCCTGACTTACGATCTTGGAAAATCTAATAAAGTTAAAGCTAAAAAAATTACCCTCTAATAAAGTCTAACAAGGGTCTAATGGTAGGAAACGAGACATTTTAGTTGACAGTACAGTGCTGTCGTAATGTATCCCAAATTGTCCTCCAACAAAGTCTAATAAGGGCCTAACAATCTGAAACATTACCCTTTAGCTTACAGTACAGTTCTGTCATGATATGTGCCTTAACACCCTCTAATAAGGTCAAATAAGAATCTAATATAGGGACTACTGTAAAATAAAGTGCGGCTGAAACACTTGTTGACAAATCACACAAGAGGTATGCGTGAACACTTCAAGCGCATGTGACTGAACTTGATCTTAAGTCTAACTAGTCCCCTGCACATTATCACATGTCCCCGCTACGCGTCATGAGCACAGAGCGCCCTCCTCGTATCCTTGTTAGCATGTCCTCGAGCTGCTCAGCACACCCGGCTGACACCGGGGAGCTGCTCAAAAAGACTGCACCTGGAAAGGTGTGATGAGATGAGATGCGCTACAGTGAGCAGGGAAATGACGATCAGTGCATCACTCGTGGGCGATGAGGTGGTACGCCTTAAAACACTACACTTCTCCCCGTGCCTCCTTATACTCTGCCTCTCTTTATGATCTTTTTCCAATCTGGGGGAAAAAAAGTCTCTATATTCACTGGAGCGACATTGGTGTATCCACGGTGTATGCAGCCATCTTTTTCTCCAGCACTGCTCTGCAGAGGCTCTAATCTTAAGATCACATTCTTATATTGCCTGAAAATAGCTAGGGAGAAAATTATACAGCATCAACACATCCTTTGCCAGCGTACTCTCTCATGTAACTTCCATTTTGCACATGACAGAGGTAATTAATCTGCTGCACTTTGACCTGTGCAGCCTCTGTTTGAGTGGCTGTCTAATTGTTTGTCTGTAATATCCCTGCTCATTCCGACACTGTTCATTAACAGTTAATGAACGATGATCTGGGATAACACAAGGGCTTAACAAGTAGTCATATCCACTCAAATGTGCTACTAGATGGATGCTTATTTTTACAGTAAAAGACAAAGCACACTCTCATTCGGAAAAATATATGGTGACATGGCCAGTCAGATGTTGTTCAACCTGTTCTTTCTCCTAATGTGAGATTAAGTGTTGCTTTTCTGTGGGTGGGAAGGGACAGCACAGAGACAAAAAATGTCATATCACTTGTTTTCTTACATACAGTACATGTTCAGTTTGTGCAGTAAATATTACAGCAGCTTTTTTATGCTTGTTCTCAAGCAGTATTCTGCGGTGTCTGCTTCACCCACAGGCTTTTAAGACTTCTGAAGGTGTCATGTCTTCATTCGCTTCATATTTTCCTATTCTGACAAAACAGCTCCCTGTCTGGATTTTAAAAAGATACCCTGACATTCTGAATTGCTCGACTTGTTTGTTTCCCCTCACCAGCCACATGTCAGTTTGGGAAAAAAAAATGTTTCTTCAAAGATGTAACAGCTTAACAACATGATTTAGTTTCTTTTACATGGAAACGAAAGGAACTGTTGGACATTAGATAAGAAGATAGATACATGTACCACTCCCATAATTGCATGGCAAATATAAAGCTATGCAAATCCACTATTCACTCTCTTTTAGCTCTGTATTTGGTCTCCTCCAGCTTCTGAGTCAAATATCTGACTCTTTAGCTGCCAAGTGCTCCACTATATTAACCAGCTATTACCTAACTGTGTCTGTCTTCTGTTGGTGCTGAGTGCAGGTAGTGTACAGTAGGGTTTGTATTTCAAAACAGCTGCATACAACAGGTGAACATGATACTATGAGAATGGTGAGACTGAGCCAAAACAGTAAAGTTTGGGGCCGCTAAATTACAACAAACTCAATTGAGTGGCATTTCTTGCTCGCGCGTGACTAACTAACTAAATTTAGGGTAGGTTTACTGTAGCTCAGCTTCTTCCAGTGTCTGGTTATTGGTTCCCCAACACTGGCAATAATGACTTTTTCTTCAAGAATCCCCCTGCAAGGTTTCTAAAACATGTAAACCATGAAGCTTTTAGAAAACAGTGCTTGACAATCAGTCACGGTTAAGATTATTGAAAACTCAATGACCTAGTTTGAAAATGTAGTGTGGAAAAGTGACTTTTTCTACTGTAGTAAATTTACTTCATGTTCTAGGAGAATATGTAGAAGCGTCTTCTACATTATCGTAAATAATAACACTGACAGAAATAAATGGCATAATAGGCCTTCATCATATGCAGTCAACCTTTGAACATTTTGATGGCTTCAGTGCCATACGCACATATTTTTAGATATATATAATATTGTGTATGTACAGTATGTAACATGCATTTATAGTTATTCTTGCTCTAACTGTTCTAAAGGAACAGTACACACACAAATAAAAAAAAAATCTTGTTTGTCCTCTGGCCTCTAGCACTGTTTATCCATTCAGATAATTTTGGAAGGAGTTGCCAAGTTTTGTTAGTATCTAGATATCAGCCTTCTAGATCTGGAGCTAGACCGCTGTGCTGTGATGAGTAGATGCACACTTCCTTCTGCGCTGGTTGCTGGATGTACAACTGTAGTTTGGTTGAAGGAAAATAGTTCCTACATGAAACGTCTCAAAACAGGGCCAGTGGATTGTCATGATTTCTTGAGTTTGACGGTTTTTCTTTTTCTTTGGCCCTTTGAACACCATAAGCAACAATTATTTTGATTTGTATTGAGATGGAAGAGATCTCGATGAAGGGTAACCTGACAACTCACACCCAAACTATCCAGATGGATAAATAGCACTACACTTAAAAGTAATAAAAATATTTTGGATTTTAGGGTGAACTGTCCCTTTAATTACTGATTGTATCCTGCTTTATGTATGCAAGTAATAGCATATTTATGTCAAACCATTTGTGTTTACAGTAAGCACTTTGACCGAGCAGTACCAGAATCATTTACTGTATGGAAGTGTCTGTAGGTTTTCTCCACTCGGAGCCTCCTCCTGTGTTTAATTATCTGACAGAGAAAAGCTTCTACCGAGAAAAATGCACACTATTGGTCACAAGAGGGCATGTCACCCTATAAAACAAGCAAGTTGCTAATGACTTTTTCAGGAACTAATTTTCTGCTTTGTGGCGCAGCCCATAAAACAAGGTTATTCTCCTCCATCGAGGGATGAATAGAGATTTAACTGTCTTTTCTGTTTATTGTCTCGCAGCAACATTAACACGTTGCTTATGCCACAAATTGAAGAGGGTCTCAGTTGACTTTGTCACTTGTGTCGCATGTTATCTTTCCTTTTTTTTTTTTTAGAATCCATTAAGAGCAAGGGTAAAAGCACTGATCCATTCTGCATGTTGACACCAATCTCATCCTTGTATACCAGAGATGTTTAACAAGAGCCCGTGTGTCCTACCGTTTCACCTCCCCGCTGTTGCATATTCTGCATGTTGTCTTTTTTTTTTTTTTTTTTTTTAATAGTCAAAACACAGAATTGCAGTAGTAGAAATCAATGTGACAGTAATGCTGAAATTAGCTTTAAAATGCTGAGCTCTCACTATTCTGCAAACCACCCTACGCTCTGTAATTCTCCCACCTGCTAGCACTCCCATAACTCTGATGTAAACCTCAGGGGTTGGATACGTGATGACTCGGGTGAGCTAGACGACAACACGATTTTAATATATGTGTGGGGGCGGCGGTTAGGGTTTTGTTAAACACATACACCAGAGTTTCACAAATCATGCAACCGCATGTGTGAATGTAGACCACTCAATTAGCACAACGTCCTCCCTGACAAGGCGTCATAAAAAAGACAAAGAGGCTTCGGCAATCTCGAAATCCTGCAAAGCACTATTTAGGAAAGCCGGCCACGAGGGCATTCACAGCTTTCAGTCAAACTATAACCTTACTGATGAATGACTGCAGCACTATGACTTAATTATGACTGCACAGGAAATACTGTCCATCCCTAGTAATGACCCCGATGGCCATCGATAAAAAGGCCTGATAAACGCAGACTTCCTGAGCATGGATGGATAAATACGGCCTGAGTAATGAGACCCGGGCTGCCTAGGATGACAGCTCTGCTCTATATCATATGCTGCTCTGTGGTTCTGGGGCAGCAGTTGAGGGTGGAGGAGGGTAGAGAGGGGAGGGGGTTTCACGAGGGGGTGTGTGTAGGGGGGCTTGAAACCTCAGTGTGAGCTCTCTCATTCGCGGCTGGCTCTCAGACACAATGGTTGTGCTCTGCGAGAGAAAATAACCTGAGATATCAGAGAGGCCGTAATGAGAAATTCCATTTTCAGTCATCTGGTTCTATCTGTGCGACTCTCCGGTGCACTCTCGAGTGAAAAGCAATCGCATCAGTCTTAGACGTACAGGTCTTCAGGGATGAATCTTTTAAGTGCGGTTCACAAGGGCCCTAAGTGTACATTAAAAATACATCATGTATGTTTCAGTTTAAGTATGTGATGGTGTATTAGGGCCATTGAAGATGGAAAAGAAAAAACAAAATATGAAGCCAGAGGAGGGGGTAAATTTACATGATAAAAACTTGGACATTCTGTAAGATTAACATGGTAAATATACAAGAAAAGTCACACATTTACAGAAAAAATCTTGGATATGCTCTGAAATTAAAGTGGTAAATTTCCAAGAAAATACTCACAAATTTTCAGGAAAAAAACAAAAAAACTTGGCTATTCTCTCAGATTAAAGTTTTAAATTTACGAGATAGCTCAAAAAAATCTGATCTTCTCTGAAATTGAAGTTAATTTACAAGAAAAATCTCAAATTTCTGAGAACAAACTCATATTTTCTAAGATTAAAGTGATAAATTTACAAACAAAAAATCTAACAAATTTGCAATAAATTTGTTGTAAATTTGTGACTTTAATTTCAAAGAGCTTTTTCTTGCAAATTTATGACTTTATAATCTCAGAGAACTCTTTTTCTCATAACTTTGTGAGGTTGTTTTAGTAAATTTACACTTAAATCTCAGAGAATGTTGGAATCATATATGTCAATATAGTGATATAAAATACACTTATTATCCTTCATTAAATTCCAAAGTCTTCACTACATATATTATACAGACGTGTATGTATTTGGAGGAACTTGACTGGTTGGTGGAGGCATACAACTTGTAATTCTAGATTTTTAAATTCACACACAAAGTTCAAAGTTCATCCTTCACTCACTGCCCTGATTAACACAGTAATTGATTAATCCATTATTTAATTTTTTTGTTCTTAGTCCAGCTGAAGCTATTGCATGCTCAATACACTTGTCTTTGCATTGTGTGAGAATAGCATTCATTGCTGAGAAAAGAATCTGGCTCTATTTAGTGGTTCAGAGGTTTTACTGTCCTGTAGAGGAAAGACAGATCTTATGGAGGTTAGCAAAGCGGTCATTAGCAGGCTGAGAAATGGACACAATACAGCCACAATGCCTCCCTTTTTCCCAGCAAGAAAATGTTGCAAAACATTTTCATAATGGCTCCTCTGCTTCGTGGAAATGGCACGCACGGAAAACATGGGATAGGAGATGATGTGGAGAAAATACCTAGAGTCAGATTAGCCCCCGTGATGCTTTCGGTGCACAGTAGGAGGTGTTTTTTTAGCCCGCTGACCAACCACAGCATCAGTGGGTTTCATTCAGCTATTACTGATTCCAGCATGTGGTGATATTCCCTGGTTAATACTGCCGTTTTTTCCCCACAAGTAGATCCTCTCTCTTTTTCCGCTCTTTTGCAGGTCAACTAGGAATATCCTCCTTACATTCTTACTAATTACCACTGGTCTTGCATATAAATTGATTTTTTTTTAAAGGAGTAGATCTTCTTAAATCCCTCTCACTATAATTAAGGCTTATATCGGGATAATGGAAAAATGGTGGATCAAAGGTTGAATTAATTGCAGACTTGAGCATGTAATTCAGGTAGTGAGAGTGAAGTCATGTCTTTCATGGAAAGACACCCTGAGACGGAGAGTTGGTTGACAAGAATTGATGCAAACTACGCTTACATACAGTATACTCAAGGTTTTGTAAATGCATCAATTTTCCTGTGACTTATTGGTTCCTAGGGGTGTTTCTCCCAGTGTTTCAGTATGTTCACAAAGAAAACAATTATAAAAGCCTGAAATCAAACATTCACACTTTTTACTTGTAATATTCACAAACTGCAACAACTGAGAGACACACCTAAAGTTGTTTGTCTCCAGCTTCATAGACACCAGCGCAACAAACATAAAAACATAAAATCTAGCACATCTGTTAGCAGCATAACGCAGCCTATAATATGACACCTGCTTCTTGAAAAGTAACACTAATTTAATCTGTTTTCAACTCTCAGTTAACTTGATTAGGTTAGTCTCACAGGATTAGTGTGTAGAATTCAGTGGCATCCAGTCGAGAGCTTGCCGAACGCAAAAACCTTGTTTCACCCTCCCCTTCCATGCATGTAGGAACAACAGTAGTCCAAAGGTCGTCTCAGAGCCGGTGTTCGGTTTGTCCGTTGAACATGGTGGTGCAACACGGTGGACTCCGTGAGAAGAGAACCCGCTCTCTCTGGAGATAGAAAGGGCTCATTGTAACAAGGTTCAGGAAAACACAACAATTCTTATTTTCAGGTGATAATACACTAATGAAAACATACTATGAATATTATATTCCATTTCTGACATATTCTGCATATTGCACATATTCTATAAATTCAAAGATAAATGAAACATACATACTGGCTTAGGTAATAATTGTGAATCAATCAATGTGTTAAAGCCTCATCAGAAGTGGCACATCTAAAGTTCAATGAGATACACAGTATACATAGACTATAAAACCTTAAAAATTAACAATTGTTGCAGCAAAAGACAATTATGTTAAGAAAATAAGCAAAGCAATCACAACAACTGTGGGCACAAAAGACTTTCAGAATTGTTCTGTGGTGCATCTGCTCTCCTAAGATCCTATGTTCCACAGCCGTGTATAGCAACATAATTGGTTAGAGGGCAGCACACAACACAGGACCCTGGAATCGTAGATGCGTCTCCACGACACATTTTTTAGCCATGTTTGCATCATGGTGGTTAGTTCATCTACCACTTTGGTGCAGACTACAATATGGATTGCAATGAAACTTTGTTCAGACATTTATCATATCCAGGATGTGACTCCTAATGACTTAGGTGATCGCCTGACTTTTATAGCCACCATGCAGTTGATAAATGTGGTTTTGATGGACTGCCATGAAATTGGTGTCATGTCCTCCTCAAGATTCATTGTAATAACTTTGGCTGTTTCCTTGAGGATACTTTATATCCAGCACTGTCATCAGGTCATAATTTAAGTTGTCTGATTCTGTGGTTTATGAGCAGATAGTTGCAAAACTAGTTATATTCCCATCAGTCTCAGCTGTACATTGCTGCTGTTGCTAATTAGTAAATGTTAGCATGTGGACACACTAAATTAAGATGATAAACATGGTAAACGTCAGCATGTTAGCATTGTGTTAATCCTGTTTTTTGAGTCGTGTACATTATCCCAAATGTTTCCATAAATAAATAGTGGTTTTGTCCCTTACATATAGCCTAATGGAAAAGACACTTGAGTAGCATAGCATAAAGACTCAAAACAAGGAGGACACAGCTAGCTTGGCTCTGTCCAAATGTAACAACATCTGCCTTCTAACACTTCTGAAGTTCATTAACACGTTTGCTTGTTATGCTTGTAATTATAAAAATGACTTTGTGGTTCTGCTGTTTCGGTTTTCAGTTTTTGTGCTAAGCTAATCAGCTGTTAGCAGTAGCTTCATATTTACTGTACAGCAGTGAGAGTGTTAGCAATCTTTTTATCTAACTCATGTCAAGAAATCAACTGAACTTACGTGCAATATGTAACATTTCTGCATTAAAATGTTTATTTTTTGTTGTGTACCTACATTATCCTAGATGTTCAAACCCTGAGAAATGCACAAGTTTGTTTAAGCTAAAGATGCATTTCCTCTCAGATATGTCAGATACCTCAGAGAGTGAGGGAGGAAGTTGCAAATGTTACTAAATGTAGCGTAAATAAATCTTTAATACATTCTCATATGATTTCTCAGATTGATTTTCATCAGCAGTGATGGTTGTTTTTTTTTTCGATGAAGACAACAACTCCCATCATTACATGCTACCTCACAATGTCATCAGACTGTCTTTTGTCATTGTTTTAATGTTAAAGAGAACCCTCTAGTGGCAGAAATTACATCTTACTTTTTTTTGGGGGGGGGGTCTCAATGACTGTATTTCTGATCATGGTTAAAATAAAGTTGCCTGTAAGACTTTCCAAGAGATACTGGATTTTGGTTTGATATTCTGCAGGTTTAGTTCATTATAGTCACCTGTGGCTGATGCCCCATTAGCCAGTCACCCTACAACAGTGTTTAACAGCTTCATTTTTTACAGGTTTACAAATCCTCTGATATAAATGCATTATCTGTCCCTAGTCTTTGAATGCCTGAACCCTTAACAAGATGTGTTGTGGTGCGATGTGGCGCCTAAAACCCAGGGAGTCATAAATATATTTATTACAGGCCTAGTAAACGAGGGAGGTGAAATCATTATAAATACACTTTCCTTGGGGAATAAATTATAGCACAGTGAGACAACTTCCCCACAAAGTCACACCTCTGAAATAAGCATGGAGTTGCCAAATGGGGTTTGGGTGGCTTTTTTTTTTTTTTTTTTTTATTACTTTCTGCTGTGTGTGTTTGTATTTTTATGTGGTCTGTACAGTGTCACATTTTGGGACAAGTTTTGGACTTTAAACTAGCTTAAAGTTGAACAGTGCATCTAATTAGGGCCATAATTGCAACTGAGTTTAGCTCCAGCTAAAACGTTTGGTCCCTCCGTTGAGGTTACAGTTAAGGTCTGAGGAGCCTCCAGGGAATTAATATGCAAATCAATGAAGTGTTCCCAAAGCTGATATAAACAAACAAACAGTGTTATATGTATGTGCAAATGAGAAAAAAAAAAAAACGTTGTGTGCACACCCGAAGTGTCCAAGTTGCATTTTGAAACACACTGCTGTCCTGTGAAACTTATGATTCAGCATTACAATAGAAACCAAATACAGAAAAACTGCTGAATGATGGTCAGAGCTTCAGAATGAGGCAGGAATGATACAGTGCAGGAATGACCTGTCAGAGGCGCTGAGGATCATCCCTTAGAGCTTTTGACACGTTTTAAGCCGAGCTTCACTGAGACTCCCCTTCACCGACACATAGATATCCTGCTGATACACTGCACTTCTTTAGCTCTGACAGCCTGTGTGATTATGTAAATGTCTGTCGTTCAGCGTTCACACTCACACACACACTGTGTGGTTGCGACAGTCCAAGCAGTGTGGGTTGGAATCACTGAGTACCCATGGATTCACAGGTGTTACCGGAATCAGTTTATTGATTAAGGTGGAGAATCAGCGGGGTTATGGACCCGTTTGACCTCCTGCCCCCAGCGGAGAATATTGATCCTTACAGGCAATCCGGCTTAATTGAAGGGAGCCACTTTCTTTCTTTCTTTCTAATGAATGGTCAGAGAGTGAGATGAATGATGGCCAGGTGATTTTATCCATGTGAGGGAGAGAAACAGTTGATCAGTCAGTGTTGTTTGTAGAAAAACTACACTTATGGCATGTTCTTTATTCACTGTAGTGGGAGCACTGGGAGGCATATGTGTAATCATGACAGGGCAGGGGTCTAAAACCGCTGGCCTGGGGGCCATTCCTGGCCTCCCCTCCGGCCTGTGACATGATCTAAAAAACTACAATATAAAACAGCCTGCAAAATATTTTTTCAAATTAAATTTTAAAATAATTTAAATCACCCTGAAGGAATAACCTGTTGCAATTTGTTGATATTCTATGTCCAGAAAAGAATAGCTTGTTCAACAATATTTCTTCTCAAACACAGTGGCAGACTAGATTAGAAGTTATCAAGTGACATTTATGATAAGTTACACAACAAAGCTAGCATTTGGTCTGGCATTTTACAAAAGATAAAACTGACAGTGCTTAGCAAGTTGCTAAGTTTGTGCCAAATGCTGTCAAATTTGTTTGTAAAGTGTGGTGAAAATATGTCAGTTGTGGAAACAAGGAAGCACATTTTCAGAAATATTAGGTTTTCTTGTGGAATCTGAATGTTGTGCCCCAACCCCCTATGAAATAACAATACCAAGCCAAATTCAGTTTTAGACCCTTGCTATAGGTAATTATCACCCAAAAATCAAAAATACATCTTTTGTCCTCCTCCTGTAGTGCTGTTTATCCATTGAGATTGTTTTGATGTGAGTTTCTGAGTTGTGGAGAAATCAGCTGTAGAGATGTCTGCTTTTTCTTGAATATAATGGAACTCGTGGTGCTCAACGCTGCAAAAAACATATTTGAAAAATGTCCCTTTCCAGATGTAATGGCCCATTGCTAGAGATAATCCACAGGCCTTGTTGTGAGCAATTTCATGTTGGTACCATTTTGTTTCTACTAAACTTTATCCACCAACCATATCACTGAAGCACGCATCTGCTTCTGAATGAGAGGTTAACGTTGAGATGAGGACACCATGAGTAAATGTGCAGCAATACACTTGGGGTTGGGAAAGAAGAAAATAGTTCCTATATGAAAGAGTGCAATCTAGTTCCATTATATTGGAGAGAAGGCAGATATCTCTATGGCAGATATCTCAAAAACTTGGCAACTCACACCAAAACTATCTATACTCAACAGAAATATAAATACAGGACTTTTGTTTTTGCTCCAAGATCCAAGACTTTTTCTGTGCATACACGGTGTATTTCTCTGAAATTCTGATCACAAATTTGTTAAAATCTGTGTCAGGGAGTAGGCCTACTTCTCCCTTGCTGAGTCCCTTTGTCTTGGACTTATCACAGCACAAGGCTGCTCTAGACACTATGCTATGGCTTTGTCAGATACAGATACCTAATTCTTTTCTCAGGAAGGCAACGTCATGACCCTGCCTGCAAAAACAAAAGTGCTGCATTATTTATATTTTTGTTGAGTGTCCATTTGAAAAACTCAGCAGCAATGTCTCTTTCCAGAAATCATGACCTGGTTACTCAAGATAATCCACAGACCTTGTGAGCAGCTTCCTGTAGGAACTTTTTTCTTTCTACCAAACTATACCAGCTAACCATATCACTGTCCAGAATAAAGCATGCATCTACGCATGAGGGAGAGGTTAGTCGAGGACACACAAGCTGGGTGCTTTATCTTGGCAGAGGAGAAATGTTCACTAACATGGAGTTTAACAAATTTGTGAGCAAAATTTGAGAGAAAGAAATCTTTTGTGTGAATTCAAGAATTCTAAGACTTTTTGTTACTTCAGCTAATGAAAAATAGGAGCAACAACAAAAGTTTTGCATTTTTATTTTTATCAAGCACTACAGGGAAGAGGAGAAGCATCTACTTTGTATTTTGAGTACTTTAAGAGTGAGGTCATAGTGACTTTGCTATTGTCCTTGGTCACGCTATAATCCCAATAATAGTTTAACATCTTCTGTCTTCATGAAACCCATTAAGGCATCATCATATTAGCACCCAGATAAGCTAAATTCCATGTGTTATTATAGGTAAGGAGGAGTTCTTTCTTCTAGGAAACTTGGCATATGCAAATTGTTCTCTTGGTCCTGTGGGTGGTCTCTGAGTTTTCTCAAAAACCCAAGCATGAGTAAGTTACTTGAATGACTCCTGCTGGGAGAAGTGCACTCCTGAATCCAAATTGATGTGAGCACAGGAGAGATTGTTATTCTCCAAGAAAAAAAAAGACATTTGCAGACTGGTTACTAAAGTGTTATAAGACAAGGGAGGAACCCAAAGGTTTTTTTTTTCTTTCAGTCTTTGTGGGGCCTTTAAACAGATACGCATCAGACGACAGGCCTCATTTGATAAGATTTTGTCCTGCACACCTCATATCTGTGAGGGTGTTTGTTGTTAGATATGACCTAGAAAAAGAAGTGAATAGCAGTTCATTTTAGAGCTACAGTGGAAAGAGTGAAAAATACTGACTTTTCAGGCATTTAAAGACAAAAGTGTTATTCTGTGCTAGTTTTATTTAGTCATTAATGTGCTGGATTATGTTTCAAATACAAGGAGAGCATTTATTCTGTTTATTTTAAAGACAGTGGCACTTAATTTTGAAGATTTGTGTGATGTGCTTTGAAGAAAAGTAAAATACATAACTAAATTAATTAATACACACTGGAATAGACTCCACTTCTGTATAAAATCATAGAAAGAATCGCACTTGTTTTTATAACCTTACTAAAAGCCAATTTGTTGAAAAGTGTTGAAATAGTAGAATGCTTTTCAGTTATATGCATGAACAAATGTACTATATTTCCTTTTGTTTGCCCAAAAATTGCGTTCACCACATCTAACAAAGTGATGTTACTTATGTGTGGCATCATTTAGACCCCAGAGAGGACCAAGTCCCAGTTAGAACTCCTATGAACAAACCATTACAACACTCCAATAACCAGGTCCAAATACACTTATTTTCTGTTTCAGGAGATCATCCGACACTCCTTTCATCTGCGGCTGAGTATACAGAGCAATTAGTCATCTTCTTTTCTGGACTTGTTTGGAATTTGAGAGTGGGAGGCGCTGTGTAAATTTAAAATAATGTCAAACAAAGCTAATGTGACATGCTGTTGTGGACTTTTTATAAGAAAATTAAGAAAAGTCACAAAGTATCAAGGTGATAAAACGATGATGAAATCGACCTCCACAGGTTTAGCATTTACCCTGATGGCGTTGTCAGGCTAACGATGGAAAAGATCAAAAAAGGATCAAATTCGATGCAGCAGAACCAGAGCCTTTTTTTTAGTCCATGCATTATTTTTGCTTGTCAAAACCTGCGGGCTGTGTCAGGCATCATCAGTCTGGTCAAAGATTCAGGTGTTTTATGCTTGTAGTTGCTCATGTAGACTAAATTAGAGGTGAGCTGGCCGTAGGGGTCTGGTAAACTCACTTCTTTCTAACTCCATGTTGGCTCAAGTGACATCACTTGAGGCGGTTTATTAGCGTTAACGTAGCTGCCTCTAGAGCTGCAAAAGGCTGCATACCAACACCTCCTCAACACCTGTAAATAGACTTTGGAGCTCTCCTTAAGGTGTGTTTCTTCAGCTATTAAAGATGAGGATTAGCTACTTGTGTAGTTCATACTCAAAGCAAATAGGGGTCAGCATATCATCGGAGTAGGCACTGCTAACTGTAGCTGCCATTAGCAAGTTAGCTCAGTTAGCTGTGCAGCTAGTGGTCTAGTTAGCTGACTTGACTGCATGCTCGGAGCACAAGGGAAATGTTTACATCCCAGACACAGGAGCGTTGGAGGAGGAGAGAATATGAGAATGCTGTTAAACTCTTCCTTCACATGGATAATTTTAGGGAAGTGCACATGTAAATTCGGTTGCCAAGGGTCAGTCTCACATTAAAACAATAACAAAAGATGTAGTCTGATGATGTTGCGATGTAGCATGGGATGATGGGACTTGCAAAGCTGATGAAACTCTGACATTACTCAGGCAGAATATTATGTTCATAGATGAGGTAATATTAAAGTTTTATTTACAGTACATTTACATGTGCAGACTTCCTTCTTCACTCTCTGGTGTATCTTGTGTTTTGCTGGAAGTTATAGCAACTAGCAACTAAGTTGCAGCGGCTAGCAGGAAACCCACCCTAACCATGAAAAAATTACATATATCTCTGAGTTTGAACATTGCTGGAAACATTTGGGATAATGTAAATACACTCCTCAGTGGAATAAGTCTAGTGTTTTTAGATATTTTAGTGCAGGAATGTTATTGTTTTAATTTATTAAATAATAAACCAGTTGTTTCAAACTGCTAGCCTGTTGATCATTCCTTCCCCCCTCCCTCAAACTTGCGATGTCAAAATTGAATATAATTTGACCCACAAACTTTTTTAATTACAGTTTTCTCTTAGTTGTTTCATATTAATTTAAACTGCCCATTCAATCAAGTGCAATTGAAATAAAACACAATTCCATTAAAACCTCTGTAAAAACAATTTCTGATATTCGATGTCCAGAATAGAATAGCTTGTTCAATAATATTTCTCTATCAGAAAACATAGTGGCAGAGTGAATTAGCAAGATTTATGATCAGTATGATCAGACAAAAATAGAATTTAAGCAAAGCTAGAATCACTACATAGTCATTTGACGAAAGCACAGAAAAAACCTAGCAATGCTCAGCTAGCCATTTTCATCAGGTGCATTAATGTCCACTTCAAAGTGACAGAGTTGACAGAGTTTGTATCCAGTGCATTGCTAACTAATATATATAAAGGTGTATAGAAAATGTTGTTTGTATTTTTGTGAAATATGATGAAAATGGTTTTAAAAAAATTACATTTTTAGAAATATTGGGCCTCATGCAAAGTGGTGCATATGAATGATTTAAGAGAACTTGTGACATTGACCAATTTTCTCATATTTCTCAAACACAATTTCTGAGTAGTCCAGACTTGATGTGCAGTCAGTCTGCTATTATCCAAACCAAAGTTTTTTTTTTAATAATGACTGTATATTTCATTAGTTTGAAGACATTTTTAGTTTGAAAAAGAAATTACACTTCATCCTGTTTGACTGCCTTTCAAATTATAATATAATTGTAAATTTACATATAAAGCCTCTCATCATTCATTCAATGATCTATTATTACCTGCTGTCAGGTGTGTTGGTCGTATATCTGCACCTGCAGGTTCGACTTTGTTTCCTCTTTATTTCAGTGACAGTCCGGCCCTCAGGTAACATGACATTACAGCATTTGCTTTGCCTGTTTCTTTGCTTTAGCAGGTATTTTAATTCCATTGCTGATGCTGTTAAAATAACAAATATTCCTTTATGGATCTGAGCAGGAAGTGCAGCAGGGCAGGAAGCGCAGCCATATTATTGGTCGTTAAATATGCTAATTTAAAAGTCTTACTCGTGCAGCCAGATTCGCACAGGTGGATCATTTACACAGTTATCGGAAGTTACGAGCGTTTGTTGAATCTGATGTGGCGTGTTAGTACAAGCCCTTTGTACAAAAAAAGAGTATGCTGAAGTGACCCCCTTCGAGATGACGATACCCCAGGGTCACCCCGGAGTCTAATTGGCCATCCGAGGTGCCACCCCATTATCCTCAAGTATGACTGGTTATCTGTCTAGTTTGATGAGTAATTTTGAAAGGTGCATTGTTTTCTTTGGTATATAGCCTACAAGATTTATTTAGCCTTAATAAGTTGATAATTGATTTAAATAATAATAATAATAATAATTATAATAATAAAGAATTTTTCCATGATGAAGTGTGGAGTATAAAGGAGTCTCACAGCTTGAATTTAGATGTCTTTTGCAGACTTAAAGAATAAAGTATGGAAGCTTTATACTATAGTTTTATGGTGTCACTATTGTGCTGTGATTAGTTGGACTATTTACTTTTGAAATATAACTTTTAAACACAAGAGTACAAAACTGTAAGATACTGTAATGTTACGAATTGAAAAAATGGTACATTAATGAGTACCCCAACTGGCCCTGTCAAAAAAAAAATAAATCTGGAAACGCCCCTGACAGTACCATCAGTGGCCCCAAGCCACTTTAAAGATGTCTTTAGGTCTCATGTGGCTCATTACGATAAACCAAAAATCACATTTTTATCATCAAGATTTGCTTCATTTCATATTAAATTGGGAAAAAAAAAACTTCTGGGGTGTACATCAGACTGTTCACTACAGCATAACAAGCCAGCTGAAAGGTATAGATTGTCTATCAACATTCAAGACTGTTCAGACATCCCAACAGCAGGAGAAGGAGGAGGAGGAGGAGGAGGAGGTGAGGAAGGAGTAGTAGTAGTAAAAGGAGGGAGTCTGTTCCGCTTGGATGGCCGGAGCAGTGAGGAGGCTGGTCGAGGAGGAGAGGGGGGGGGGGGCGAAGACAGACAAGACAGCGCTCTCTCTTCCTCTTCATCCCTCTGCTCTGTTCTGTCTCTTTTCTTTCTTTCTTTCTTTTTTCCGCCGACCGCGTGTGTGTGTGCGTCCCGCTCCGCTCCAGCACGGCTCCGAGAGGACGGCGGGAGGGAAGAGGAGGAGAAGGAGGAGGAGGAGGGAAGGAGGGAGGGAGGGACGGAGGCAGAGACACATACTTGACGCATCGGAGTGAGTGAGCAGCACACCGAGGCTTCACTTTCCAATATGCAACCTGCGAGACGCCACGCCGTCAGCCACTTGTGCTACTGACACTGAGAGACAAGAGACAAGAGACAGAGACAGAGACAGGGGCAGGGATGGAGGTACAGTAGTGGAGCGGCACACTGCACAAAAGAAAGAGAAAGAGCATCTTTGCGCACAAGTCAGACGGATATTTTTGGCCGGGAGCGTCGCCGAGAGTCGACAGTGATGTCTGTGTGCAGAATTTTGTTTAGTGACATAAAATACGGATTAATCTGAGGCTGTGAATCCCTCGGAGACATTACAGCTGCGTGGACAGGTAAGATTATTATTATCACTCTAATTATTATCATTATTATCATTCCATTCTTAACTTCAGCAAGTTAAATCTCCATCAGCTCCGACGCAAATGCATCCCAGCCCACATCCTAACTTTTCACAGATTAGGCTGCATTTAAACCTTCGACGTCCTATAGGGGGGACGCGTGCGGCGGCGGCAGAGACGGGATTGCCTTCTCTGAATTTCACCCTCCGCTGATCTCATTTGCCTGCGTCTACTTTGTTGTGGGACTATCATGGTGGAGGCAAAGTAATCTGCGAGCGTGTGCGAGCGTCTCTGCGATCAGTGCAGATGTTTAGTAATCCTCCAGTGTTGACCCTCCCTTGAATAATCCCTGCGGATTTTTGGCGATTATGCCGCCGCGGTTGCTGACCACCTACCGCGGCCACGGGAATCCGGTCCAGTCCTGGATCTACCGCCGGGATTAAACCTCCAAAAAATCCCGGGAGGAAAACTTGGGCTACAACGCCAATACAGCATACATCTTTAAAATTCAGTCTGGCACAGTTGAAGCTAAACCCATCTTCATTCATGCACTTTTAAAGATTAAAATAGGAAGGCAGGGCTTCTTGTCACACTTTGTGCTTTCACTTAAAATTTCTGAGTCTCAGTGCGTCACAGTCACTCATTTCCTACATTACACTAAATAATACATTCGTATGCACATATGTACAAGTTAGAATTTTATTTCTCACTTTACTATAGAGTTTTAAATTGGGAAATTATATTTTTCAGCAAATAAGAGCATGTATAAAAGCAGGCTTTACATACTCATATTTGTAGTTAAAGATCTGATTTATTTAGACAAGGTTTTGAATACCAGGGATTCATCAGTGTCAGTGCGGGAAAAAATAAGAACAACCTGTGTAAGCAAATAAGTGAAAAAATAGCTTTAGTTTATAAATTTAAAGAATTTTAATGGGCTTCCCTTCTGTATTATCTAACTATTATTATTTGTTTTGTAATTAAAGGATAATTTTGTACTCTTATGTGTATTTCAACCAGTTTGTGGCCACATCATTTATAACAATTTACTATTGCTGTGTGAAGCAGTATATCAACACCTATTGTTTACATGTTGCATAGCAACCACCAACTTTAGCAGCTAGCAAAGTCAGCTTCTGCGGGGCTGCAGCTGGATATTGTTGCTATTACTGCTGTGTATTGGCAATATGTATCATGTTATGATTCGATATATTTTGATACTGTAAGCAGATAAGAATAGATGTACCTTTATCAATCCCTGAAGGGGAAATTTGATTTCCTGGATATACCATGGAATTAAGCCCAAAAACAAGAGAGAAAACTTGGGCTCCAACGCCAATACAGCAGGGTGATTTATTGCTTTTTTAAAAAATCTAATTGTAGGAGAACTGTCATAATACAAAGAACACACCACCATATGCATAAAATCTGAAAGTTTACTTTTTTATGCAATCAGAACAGTGAAGACAGATATCAACAGTGCTATCTAGCGGTCGGGGCTTAAACACAACACAACATGAACCACTGCCATGAATCTTTGCATGTATCACAGTATCATGATACAGTTTTTTTTGAGAATCGATAATATCACGATACTGAAGTGTATTGATTTTTTTTACGCCCCTCGTTGATGTGCTGGGGCTAACTGTCATATTTGTAGATTTGCCCTGAAAGCTTGCTAGCTAATACCACAAGCTAGTTTTAGTACAGGACATTAGTTTAGATATCAAATTACCTCTTTTCTCTCCTCTATTCTGTTCAAAAGTAATTGACTGGAACACACTTATCAAAGTCTTATTAGTTATTAAGTATTTCTTCCTTGTATGGTGTACAGTATGAAAAGTGAAACTTTAGATTACAGTGACATTTACTGTATATCAAAAGTAAAATGTAGGATTGCACGATAAATATCTAGGCCCATAAATTATAGGCCTCATTAGTCTATCCAGATTTTTCTACCTTTATCTGTAGTGGTGTATATTAGCTGTGCTAATATTTGACTTGACAAGCAGTCAAAGCATTTAATTTGAATCATTAATTCTCTATAAAATCCAAAGAATGAGAATTTCTTACCCTCAGGTTTGGATAAACTACAGGTTGAGCTTTTTAACTTTTAAGATACAAAAATATGAAATTCTTGGTAATCTTATCTGTAACGCACATGAAAAGTAGATACATTTAGATTAACTGTATCGGCTGAAATAAATCCATATCATGCATCCCTAGTAAAAAGACTTCAGAACAGTGAATTGCACATGCCACTTTTTTTTTTAGACAGCCCCTTCTGGTCCTGTTGATATAACCAGTGTAACAACTTACCCATGTGACAAGATACCCAGCTCTCCCCTACCCCCAAATTGATTTAAAATTACTAAAAATATGGTAGGAATCTGTTTGTTTTGGTAGTTTGTAGACTCATGATGCTCCTGAATGGAGATCTGACTGAATCATCCTTCATGTCACTGTATCACTCCTCTAATATAGTGTTCATCAGTGCGTCTGTCAGTCACTATATAAACTGTCCGGTGGTGGCCTGCCCTGTGTTGGGCCCGGAGTCTGATGCCAAGCAAATGCCACATAAGCCTTCTTTAATATGTTAATAGATATGAGCATCTGTGCAGCTTCAGCACATCTGACGTGCCAACTTCTGCCAAAACTGCCCACTCAAATGATAACTGAAAGTGACTCTCTGCTCCGGAAACATAAAATAAACCTTGCGTGTATGGGCACAGTCAGTGAAAAATGTGTGAGTGTGTGTGTGTGTGATGATAACACCTGTCAAAGCACCACTCTGACAAATGAGCATGGATCTGATGATGCTCATTCACCATTACGGTTGACAGAGAAGCGGCTCCAGACAGTACAGTAGCTCTGTGTGTGTGATCCGTTGCATAGACTTCTCATCTGACAAGAGCCGAACTTATTCTAAAGGTTAGAGCAGGAAAAAAAAGAGAAAACTTCACCTTAAAGGGGGTTGAGGAAGATTATTCTCCAGCTCAGTCTTGATTTGTGAACATGAGTGCACGATAGCTCTCCAAAAGCCTGAGACAAGAGAGCAGAGACTCTCTTGAGATCCAAGCATAAATATTTAAGGTTTTTAAAAAATGGCTGAATTAAAGTCTGGGGAGATGGTGCAACTAATTTAACTACCAGAAATGATGAAAACCTCGCCATATGGAGATGTTTTATCAAGACACTAACGTACGGACACCAACTGGAGCTCAATTATCTGCGCGTTGACCAGCATCTGATGGCTACGCTGTGCGGCCCAGACGACCTCGCAGGAGAACAGCCCTTTAATGGTTGTCCTGGACGCCCACAAGCCTGTCAGAAGTGACGGAGCACAGAAGTGACATTAAAAATACCCTGGGATAGGTGCATTTAGAGGCGCGCGGCATAAAAAATTCATTGCGTGGTTTCCGCAGGAAGTATCGGAGCAATGTGTCATCATGGTCATTTTTATTTCATGTCTCTTCAGGAAAAACTAGCTCAAGGAACAGAAGAAAGGGAGGATGTTGGAAGTTTTTTTAAGTACAAAGTGTTTGAATTTCTGGGAGATGTGATGGAGAACTCTCCATGTGCGGGTGAACTACTGTCCATTTGACGTGTTTTCCTGCAGGATGTCCTGTAAGTGTTGACATTAGAGCCACATGGACACTTCACATTAAATCAAGATAGTTTCAGTAGCAATCTGTCAGCTGTTTTAACTGTACACAGGCAGGCTGGGAGTCAGGGAGGGAGGCAGTAAGACTTGTTGCTTCATCTCCCACCCAGCTGTTTTCTACCTCTTTGGCGCTACCTTCGGCTAGACCATCCTTACTTTATGCATCAGTGCCAATGACAAAATCAGGTGACGTAGTATAAAAAGCAAGAAGGTCGGTGCATGGAGGAGGTGAGGTGGATGGATGGCTCAAATAAACACAGGACTTCCACCCAGGAGACCAGGGTTCATGTCTTGTGTGAAACCAAAAACCAGCTTTGACTTCTTTTCCTAAGCTTCCCCAAATAGTATTTGTGCTTTATTTTGAAATTCTGCTTTGATGCTGCATATTTTGACTGGGGAGCCTTGCATGTGCAAATCTGACGCTTGAGGGGGCACTTACAGCGTAGTTTTTAGTAAGGCTGCATAATATGGTAAAAATATATATATATATATATAATTGCAATCATTTTGACAGATATTGATTCATGATTGCTGGGAATGATCATTTGTTGCATCACCATTTTCATTTTCAATTAAAAAAAAACTATAAAAATCAGGATGATTTGACATTTGCTGCCGTCTGTACCAAATAAACAAGACATGACTCCAGATTGGAAGAAAATTACATCTGGAGAACAAGATTTGTAGACCAGGGCATCTGTGCACCACTTGTCTGTGTTTTGTCACACATTTCTCTTCTATCAAAAAGTGGCAGCTTCTGCAGTTGATACTGTACTTGGCCATATTGCCGTTCAGCATAATTTTGATGAACTGCACAGCCCTTTACCCAAGTGGTTTTGTTTCCTAAAGGCTGGGTATGGATTAAAAAAATATAATACCAATACCAACAACAGTACTCTTAAACTGACATCAACACTAATGGAGTGCTTCATAGGATTCCCATTTTTTCTTTGTGTAGAACACGGTGATTGGCTGTGATGATACCCAGCCCTAACCCCTACCCAAGTAGTTTCTGTGCCTTTATTTTGATTTAGTGTAAGTTGCACATTTAGTTATTTTAATTGACTATGGAACCCTGCAGGTGCAAAATGTGTGTCATAGTTTGAAGTGTAGGGCCACTGATCACGCTGCTGTATATCTTGAGTTAAATCGATTGTTAATGAGTATAACTGTTCTCAAAGCGACATATTACTTATGTTCTGTGCAGCAGTAGTTTCCAGTCTCTTCTGCTTGTGACCCCTTAATACAAAGCAGCATCTAGTTGTGACCCCTCGCTACAGAGCAGACCAACACAGTTTCTTTTTCTCCGTGCACTTACAATCATTTTCAAGGCCTGGAACAGTTGGTCTCAGGTTTACTATACAATGAATAGATCAGTTATTCAAAAGAAAATGACGAGACAACTATTATACTATCAATAATCGATTATTTATCATGTTACATGCAAGCAATGACTCATGTTCTGACATTTTCTGGTTTCAGCTTCTCAAATGGCTAGATTTGCCACTTTTGTTTGTCTTACGTGACATTAAACTGGATATTTTTGAGTTTTGGACAGTGAGTCAGACAGAATGAGCAATTTGTATCTGTCAGTATCAGCTCTGAGAAATTTGTGATGCACATTTTTCACAGTTTTCTGACATTTTATAGATACAAATCAGAACATAGATTGATGTAACGATTAGCACATAAAACATCAGAAAACTGCACAAAAAAAATCCCATCCCATTACAATTTACACTGCCCAAGGTGATGCCTTCAAATGTCATGGTTTGTTTGAACAACAGTCTAAAGGCCAAATATAATTTGTATGACAAAAAGCAGCAAATTGTCCCTTTTGAGGAGCTGCTACTACAAAATGTGTTTTGCATTTTTGCTTTCTCATTAAAAAGAGCACTCCACACACTTAGATCTATGCAGTACCACACTTGCATTTTTGTTTTAAAAAATACATAATCATTTAATTAATATATTTTTTTGTTAATCAGCTTCAGTTTGAATATGTCACTTCTGTCTCTGAGAAACTGTGATGACAATTTTTCTCTATATCCTGACATTTTATAGACAAATGATGAATTGACTGACAGAAAATAATCAGCAGATTAATCTAATGAGAACTGCAGTTGGATGCAACCTTTATTTTTACAACATTTTGCATAATTATCTTGTGACCTCTTAGATGCATCTTGTGACCCCTCTTTGGGGTCCCGATCCCCATGTTAGAAACCACCGCTTGTCAGCTATGCACCATCCCCGACAATCTAACATCTGAAGTGTGTGTCACTTCGCGAGCACCTTGCTGATCAGGTTAAAATCGCTCTGCGCAGGTAACAAGCAGCAAATAAAAACAAATGTCTGCTGTCACTTGTTTATTCCAGCTGCTTTTTTTTTTTTTTTTTTTGCTTCACTCTGCTGGATTTTCAAAGTAAACAGCGCTGTGAGATTTTCCACGGTGCCATAATGGATGAGGAAGCTGCAGGCCCCTGATACGACTTCACCGGAGTGCACTGTGGTTTTATGTATGCCATGCATTACTTGTTTGAATCTGGCGTAATAGAGTTGTTTGACGAGCTGAGCTGCGAGTGGTTAGGAAATCTTGCCCGTCAAACAGGTTGCTGGAAAATTACATGTTTATTCCTGCGCCAAACTCTAAAAAAAAAACAAGGTATGATAGTTATGATTAGGCTGAATGCCAGGAGTGTCACCACACCATGGAGCAGATAGAGATGCAGTTTGTTTTCGCTGTATTAAAGTGACTGTGGCTTATTGAGTCAGCAGGGACGGAAAAGTCATCCTGAGAGCTCACTGTAAGACAACTAGCTGATACAGTTTTGTGAATTTTGGTTTTCTTTTGGAACTGTATCTACTAAAGAAATACAGTGACACTTTCTATGACAGCCATCCTTATAATGCACTATAATCTGCTTATAGAATTGTATAATTGGAGTTATAAGCACTCATAAATATTCATAATGCTTTATAGCAATAATCGTAAAGCATTTAAAAATATTTTACAATGACTTAAAAGATCAAGTATCATAATACCTCATAAGTGCTGATCATTCACTGACTTTTTTTTTTTTTTACCAGGATCATAGTGTATGCAAAGTCTCATAGTGGTAATACATTATAATCATGCTATAATGCGCTATAATGTAATTATAAATGACTCTATGGTTACTGAGTGCTTTTAAGTGAAGTAATGAAATTTCATATTGAAATAATCCTAACTCTGCCTCTGGTGTTTCTCACTGAAGGAAAACTGGCACCATTAAATCAAATAGGCTATACATTTAAAAATGACATATAATCAATTAACATTAGTGTCACGAATGTCCTGCTATTAATCTTTTCTTCTCATTTAACCATTTTTAAGGGTTAGGGTCAGTGTATTATAATACACTGTGGTTCTTGCAAAAAAAAATGTTAGTGAGTGAGCAACAGCTTTAGCCTGACCAATAAGATTTTTTGGGTTGATATTGATACAGATATATTAGCTGATTTATTATTAAATAATATCACTGAAACAATAAACCTTGTGATATTTTCAATCATTTCAAGTGACTAGAAGTAATAATGATAATAGAAACATAAATAAAACAACTTGAATTAACAAAAAGACAAGAGTCAAATATACATAAAATGGTGCCAGTAAAACTAAAAATAAAAAAATAAAAACTGCAGTCTGCATTATGCTCTTTAAAAACATATAAATCAACATATACAGTGATACCAATACATACCACTATAGCTGCGCTAGGCCAATATAGGCCAACAAATGGAAACATTATGATACTTAACCTTATCAGTAGGGCCTGACGAGTACTGAACTTGTGGGACTGATGATGGAACTGATTTTTGGAAGTTAAAAAGGTTGAGATATTGATATAGCAGCCAATATTCTTTATACAGATTGTAATATACAGAATTTAGAATATATACAAAACATATGTTTTTTGCAATTCACTCAAAAGCAGTTAACATTTGTGGCAAAGATATGTAATGGAGGAAGGATATTTTATAGTTTGACAATCAGGACGCTGAAATAGTGAAGTTTTACTGGTATTTTTAATAACTAAAAATAACTATAAATAAAAAAAAACACAAATAGAGCAAAATTTATGTATGTATTTAATCTGATTTTTTAAACAAAGGAGCAACTATACATACTGCCTATAAAGTTAACAAATAAATAAATAAATGCATAATATTTTGTTAAAGAAAAAACAGGTTTCATATAGGCACATATTGGATAATATATATGCCAATACCAGCATAGACCGGTACCACTGTCATAGGTCAGTATCAGGCTGATAGAACTGACTGATTTGGGTTCTACATATAAGTCATTATAAAATGCTTCATAATGACTTATGATTATTGTTACAAATCATTATGAGTATTTATGAGTGATAATAATATAAACATGAGTTTACAGTGCATTAAATATATCATAATTCATTATTAATATATTTTTAATGCGTTGTTGACAGATGTCATAGAATGTGTTACGGAAAATAGAATTACTGCAGAAAAAATCTGTTATAAACATCATGAATATTATAAGCTGATTATAATGCATTATAAGTATGGTTATAATGCATTATAGACTGGTATCATAGAAAGCATTATCAAAAATTCAGTTATTGCAGAAAGAACTCTAATATTTTTAAGTCAATTCTAACACATTATCAGTGTGGTTATAGTGCACTACAGATGTCTGTCTCAGAAAGCGTTACTAAAAGTACAATTACTGCAGAAAAAATCTGTTCTAAACATTACGATTATTTTTAAACTGATTATAATGCACTATAGGCATGGCAGAAAGTGTTACCAAAACTACAATTAGGGCTGAAAAAGTCTCTTTAGTTTCCCTAAATGACTTGTCTTCAGTTTGATGTTTTCATGTACAGCACAGACTACATTTCATTGAAACACATCTTTTATCTGCACAAATCTGCGTACAAAATTTACCGCATTATACTCCACTTCTAATAGGATGAGCAATTGTTGCTTAATTCAGTCAAAGGAAGGTCATGAATAAGTGTACAAAATACATCCCGTCTTCGTCATGAAAAGCGACTGTCGCATGCTGCTGTGAATTGAGAGCACACAACTGTCAGGGATAAGTACACTTGACGATAATATAGCAGAGCTCCTCACTTGTTGTCTACCTAGTCCCATCTCTGCATTCATTTTTAATATTTAGATTGAAGGAGAAAAAGATCCAAGACGGCTCATGGAGACAGCTCCATTTCCTGCTCTATTTATCTAGTCTCATTGGTTCTGTAAATGCCCTATTTGTAATCCAATCATATTAGAATAATTTATCTGCTTTAGCAATGCCGTATGATGCTCTGTCACTTCTGGGCCTTTGGTTTCAAGGCACCGCCGTGGTCCTTTGGGGTAAGTCTTCACAGACTGTCTGAGCCGGCAACGTTTCCTAATTCAAACATTGTTGCACACGGCCTCTCCTTGGGAATGGCTTTAATTGAGTGCTTAATAAGAGCAACGCCACACAGCAACCAACTTCAGGGGGGGATCTGAGCGTAGGGAGTGCTGCATTATTAAATGTACTTACATAAGGCCTGCAAACATCTTCTTTCCAAGCAATCTCAGGATGAATTCTTCTTGATAGTACAACTCACTTTAATGTGGATTTTCTTTTTACTTTTTTAAGCCCCACGTCGAGAGCACAGTTTCAGAGGTGTATTGTGCTCCGCTGGGTGTGGCTGCTGTGTGAGAGCCATCTTTCCTCCCGCATTTAGTGCAATATAAGCACTCGATAAAACTGCGTTCCCCACAGGGCATTGTTATTTTCTTTGTCTGAATCAAGATTAAAGGACTGAATAGAGCGGTTGAGATGACTCAGAAGACTGTTACAAATATACCCTGAACGCCACGTTGCTTTCTATTGATATCTGTCGATAAAATGCAAGCTGACGTGCGCTTTGTTCCTGATTCTGTCACAGGCTTTGGATCGTTCTGGGTTTTTTTGGGGGGGAGAATTCTTCATGCTTACAAAATGCGAACAGGTTGTCTTTGGCCATTTTGGTGACATATAGCACTTAAAAAAACTTGGTGGCATTTTCCTTTAAAGGAGAAACCTGTAATATATTTACTGTAATAAATCGTAAAGTGACCACGATGTATCAACAGAGATCAAGGAAACATGTTCAGCTGAAATACTTGCTTCACTTGACATGATTGTTATGGCTGCAGTGTCCCCATTTCGAAATTTCTATTCCAGACTGGAATAACTGTTTTGTACATCCATTTCACATTAATCAGAGTTCAAATTAATGCAGAATTTTTTGCCGAATGAGTAATTGTTTGTTTATGAGTCATAAGAAATCATTAATAATCTTGTAGAGGACGTAGATGTTTGTAAATGTTAAATTGAGCAAAATGTTAATGGAGTTTGGCAGGCAGTGAGACGGCCACTGAACTCATTGTCCAAAGTGTGTATTTTCAGAGCAGTGGGCTTTTTGTTTTTTAGGGCAACAGGCATAACATATCACTGACAGTTATAAACAGCTGATCGGCTTACAGGACTCGTCTTCACTTGTTACTTTCAATTTACAAGGTTACTTGCATCCTGAGCTCCTGCAGCCTTCCTGTCTCTTCTGTGTCTGGGGAGGAGGGGGTGGGGAGAAACAACTCGCTTGAACCATAGATCGTATATTAATCAGGATTATAACCTATTTAATGTACAGTCTATGGCTCCAATTCACTATTTGGACTGCTATACTCATTTTTGCACATGCCATTGCTACATGTTGCTCTTATAAAAAAGTTCAGATCTTTTCTTACATTTCTTTAAAATTCATGCAAGGAAAACAATAATAGAAATTTAGTTATTTTAGCTTTGCACTGGCCGATATCACAATACGGATTTCATTTAAATCCATTGATAATTATTGATCATTTTTAATGACTTATTTTAAACAAAAACAAGCGGAATAAGGAATTTAACCACTTTATTTCGTACTTAATTGCCTTACTTTGAATCGTACAACTTCATTTATCAAGGCGCAGAGATAACAGACTTAATAGACTTTAAAAAAGAACAAAAGCCTGCCATACTGGTGAGCTGATTTGTACTTTTTTTTCTGAACAATGTCCTCACTCTGCACTCATTTTCTCACTCCAGCCTGTTTCTGTTGTTGCAGTACTGATGGTGCGACTGAACAACACACCTGTTAAATGACTGGCTGTTTGTGTGTCATTCATAGCATGGTGCATTATGAAAGGGCGTGACAAGCTGTTTATGAGGTTTTTATTTAATCCATTTAAGCAAAACTACTGAATATTTTATTGATGAATTTTCTTCTTGCTATTGATGAAGTGGCTATCGAATTTACATATTGTTTTTCTTTTATTGCTCAGGCCTTTTTTAGCTTACACAATGCTCTGTAAAGAACTGTAAACTGATGAGGAATTATAAGTTTAATGAAGGTGAGACACTACAGGCAAATACACTTTTGGTCTATTTTGCTTCCACAACATGTCTTCTTTCAGACTAGCTGACAGAAAATGCCCAAAATACACATCTTAAGTTTTTGTCAATTTGTGTCTTTAGACGTCTCCTAAATTTACCGGAAGTTAGCATTATAAAATGCCTCATTTGAATATTCAATCATAATATTCCAGGAAACTTGTAATATAAAAAATAATTGTCTTAAAGTAAGAAATCAACTGGGGAAGTTTAATCGTGATATCTATTAGTTAAAATTTTAACCCTACTCACTAGTGTGTTGACAAGTGTTAGGTGATATGATACGTATCATGATACGGGGTCATGAGTCAGTATATTGCGATGTATTGTGATACTGTAAGCGACGTGATATATTGGTAATTTTAAAATCTCATTTCAGGAAAACTGTCAAGAGAATGGAAAACACATTACCATATGCATTGAGTTTAATAAAAACTTTTTTATGTACTCAGAACAGTGAATATAGATAACAGTGCTGTCTAGGGGTGGAGTGTTTAAATACAACACAAAAAAACCCACAAATCTTTGCACGTATCTCAATATGACGAAAGAGTATTTTTGAGAATTGATACAGAATCACAAAACATAATATTGCGATACTCAAGTGTATCACTATTTTCTTCCATCCTGACTATCCGGCTGTGCCTTGCATCTTTTTCCTCATACTCTTGAGCCAGATATCTCTGTGTCAGTAGCACTTACACACACCAGACTTTCCAGTTTTACTCCTGTTTACATTCTGAAGGTTCATTAAAACGGGTCCATTTATATATCATTTATAGCCTGATTTATGCAATATTTCATTCCAAAAAAAAAAAAAAAAAGACTTTTGACAGTAATTTCTTATTTATGGAGTGATGAAAAAAGAGATATCTAAAATTCCCTCTGTGAAAAAAGAACCAAGAATGTTGAACTTGGTTTTCAGATTTCTGTTCTGGAAATACACACTAATTAGTGCATATTTAAATTAGACAATGATCCGTTTGCATATTTAAACATAAAATTTAAGAAATCTGGAAATATAAAAAACAATTGTCTTCATGTAAGTAATTATGTGGGTAGGTTCCATGGTTATGTTATCTTATTTTTTTAAACTTCACTTGTGTAGTGTCTCCCCTTGCATGACACAAGGGCTTCAAAGTAGCATTTGAATTTTAATATAAAAATGGAAAAGATTGTTATTTTGTTCCTTCTGAAATTACAACATCTTCCTCATCAGAGCTTAGTGGGGCATACAGAGGGTTTACGGAGCATCAGACTAAACAGTGCGTCTTGATTATGTTAGAAGAAAAGGATTATTTTGAGTCAAAAGAGTAAATCAGGACAAGAGATGGAAATGAAAGTGTAGTAGCGAGGTCATATTATTCATGGTGGTTATACAAGTTCTCGGTTATCTCTTTCAGGGGAATTCTTCTTTATCAGAGGTGATTTTTTAAGTTTTTAAATTTAAGGCAATAGCACCAGTAAGAATAGAATCATGAAAATCAACATTCCTTGTTCAGATGGCATTTGAATAAGCTGGTTCATTATAATAGCAATTTGCACCGGCAGGAGAGGTGGAATTTTCACTGAATAGCTAAATAACTATTGTAATTTATTATTTCATGCAGTCCACAAGGTTTCAGGTGTACTCCACTGATTTTACAAATGAAGTTCAGTTTAATTGTCATGAGGAGAACTGCTCACCCTGTGAAAACAGGCGTGTAATATTATTTCTATCTTTAAGCAGGTCTTTTTTCAAGTTTGAAAAACTAAATCCTCATGCAGGTTCACTTACCAAGTTTTTCCATTCATATTTATCTCAGGTTCATCATCAGTTGATGGAGTTTTCTCAGTTTACATTGATCAAAATATAATAGTAGTTACAGAGAAATTTATAATCTATTTGGGAAGTATTTTTTGAAAATATATTGTTAGTCATGACATACAAGCATGTAAAGTCTACATTATGAAATTTCAAGGCAACTTATGCTAATAGATTTTTGACTTTTAAGCCTAACGAAAGCTCTTAATAATAGTTTACTTTTATTTTTTGGATAAACTTGAATCTCTAAGATTCAAAAACTCTATTTAAAACAATTTGGGTGCCTGAATGTTAATGGTTCTAATTGAAAATATCAAATTATTAACCATTATTCACTTTAACTTCAGTGAATATACTCAATAATTTTTGAAGTACCATTTTTAAGGGTTTCTAAAACTCAAAGATTAAAGCTTCTTGAACGAAGAAAAGTAAATAATCTCAACTGAAGATTAGCATTTGGTAAAACTTTTTCCAAACATTAGAGTTGAGTTGAGTTATGCTTAAAACTCAAAAATCTATTGCAATAAGACACATTTAAATTTTGGTTTTCTCAGCTTTTTCATCTTTATAGTGTATTAAACCAGCTAAAAAGTCACTAAACCCCACCAGATATTTTCTAAGTGAGGATATAGGGTTATATATAATAGTCATATTATAATATCATATATTCATATTGTATCTGTATTGGGATATGAGACAGCATCAAGTATGTACAATATAATAAATTATCAGTCTTTTATTATTGATGCAGTCTGCTTTAGTTTCTACAAATTAATTATATATATTAAATATCATGGCTAACAGCATGAGTCAATATAGATATGAGTCAATATATCAACACTGTATTGACTTTTAACTTTTGGGACACAATAACTAAATTATACATGTAACATACAGGTTTGGTGTGTAGAAATGTACAAGTCAACTATAATCTATATTCCAGCAAAATTACCAACATAAACCACCATATTATGAACAAACACAACATGCACACTAATAGTAATGTTTGCATTTTGGAACATGATACAACAAACTTAACAAACTTTTTGTGACTTTTTGTTAGTGTTTGTAACGCACCGTTGGAAATGAGGGCCGGCTGTCAGCACTGTCTGTAGCACACATGACTGTCACACATCGATGGTTATTATTTATCAGAAGTTTCATTGTGTTAATATTTTCAGAACGCACCAACAGTCATCCCTACAATATTGTCGCAGCATCAATAGATATTGATATCAAGGTATTTGATCAGTAATTTTGTGACATTTGATTTCGTCAGTAGCTTGAAAAGAAAATAAGTGAATGTATGCTCTGATCTTTGTTATTTGTTTCACTATTTAGCCTTTCCCACATGCATACTACTTTAATTTGTTATGTGGGCCTGGAGAACACATCTGCCCCTGCTTAAATTAAATATATTAGAAAAAATCAACAACGGAAATATCACATTTGGGCTTGTTATTGTTCTGCAGACTTATTGTAATGGGTTAAACAAGCCACAGTTTGTTAACTTGTTGACATGTTGGCACACATAGCCATACCACGCTACTGTTGAACTTAAGGCTCAAAGCATCACACATGAATAAAAGCAGGGTTTAATTAATCCGTCTTATCATCCAAAGTGTCTTTTGATAAGAACATACACATTTTTATCGTTATGTATCTAGATAAAAATGAATTTCCCAAGCATGCCGGCTGTAATGTTGTGTTTCAAACATGCAAGTGTCTGTGAGCTGCTGAGTACCACTACAGTCTGAAGTGTCTTGCTCAAGGGCACCTTCATGATACCACAGGCCTCTGGAGAATGCTTAAAGACAACCCAAAAGACACATTCGGGCTCCGGTGTGCACTGTTGCTATGTAAATTTCGACATTTATACAATGGCTTTTGAATTTAATTAATCGGTCAGGGTTAAATGATGGGGCTCTTTTCTTCACATTCATAAACAATAAAGTATATTAAATGAATTCTTTAGAGATTTTCTGTATTAATTTGGTAATGTGCTGACTGGTTGATGGACACATGTTGCAGCTACTCAGTGGATGTTTTCTAATTATGCCCCTGTGCCAGTGATTTTTTCCCTTCAAACATTGTTTTCAGGTCGTCTATCTGTTCATCCCACTCTCAAGAACGTGATATCATCTCTGGGGAGAGATGAAACTTGCCTTCTAAGGGAACCCATCCCTACTCTGCGTCCAATTGGCTCTACCCTTCTAGATGTTTGTTAAATGCTAATGTTTACCTAGCCATTTTGCTAACTGGTGTTACAAACTGGTCAGGGCCTGGAGGAGAGCAACTTAGCCACCGCGTCTCATGTTTTTGTGTGTTTTGTCGAAAGTCTGTTTCCAAACGTGTTTTCTTATCTTAACCTCACCCAACTTTATCTCAAAGACTACCCAGAAAACTGGCAGGACAGACAAATGTAACTTTGAGGGATACTGCATCAATCTGCACAAAGCAAAGTGAGTGAACAGGAAGTCAGACACAGAAAAAGCAGAAAAAATATGGTCAATTTTCAAAATAAAAGACCTGATCATAAAAAGGCAAGAAAAGACACAATTTAACTACATAACCCGCTTACCCATTGGTAGAAGGTATCTAGAGGACCAAATCAACAAAATCTGAGCAAGTCAACATAATCAGACAGGCAAAACGCTCTACTGCATAAATGCCTCTGAAATGCTGGTGGTTGGAGCATGCAGCCATGTGGATGACGGATCAAAACCATGGTGCAGACGTGCCGTGAATGGGATGAGTGTTGACATGTAGTGTAGTGGAAGACTAGAGGAACGTTGTATAAATGAAGCCCATTTACCTATTCAGCCAGTGTGTGTGAAGCATCCACATTGTAGCATTTGTAGCTTGCTTGCAGCAACATCCATATTTGAAGCATTGTAGTTCACCACAAGCTCATTGGTTTTGCTAATAATGAGCTTCAGGTGATCGTCATTACACCATATAATGAAGCCCTATATCAGTCCACAGCATGTTTCTTCCTGGAAACTCACATTCGTCTGTGTCCATAGTGATGTCTTCACTACATATGTTATATGAGTCTGAACAGACATGGATGTAAACTGGTTCGCAGAGGCTTACAACTGTGAGGCAGTAATTCTAGTTATTAAATGAGGAAATTATGATGTGGCATCTCTGGTCATTATCATTACTTGCGTTTTGTTGCTGATTGGGAGTTCATCGTCTCTGGATGCAAAACAAAAAGGTCTTTAGAGACTTCAAATGAGCATTTTTACATTACGGAAGAACATTGTGTTTATGTGAATTTGAGAAATAAGTTTTGGGGGGGCTGTAGATGATGCAAAGTACAGGTATTCAACATCTCATCTGTTTCTCAAATGAAATAATTAGACATTCCAGGAAGGGACTGTTTGTTTAGCAGACCATTTCAGATGTCTGTGGTTCAGATAAATGAGATTCTGTTGTCTTTGTATCAAAGTGCAATTAGCTGGTTCATCCATTTAAACCAGGGACAATAAGAAAAAATGAACAAAATCATGCCTGTTTGTCTGTCTGTGGGATAGAAGACTATTCATTTTGGATAAGATGTGAAATGCAGGTCCATTCAACCTCGAATCTGTTCATTTTAGCCAGACAATCATATGGCGGAAACTAGAAAGGGAAGGTCAATCAAGCCCTCTCTCCTTAGCTTATAAGTGGTCATTATGTCATTAGTGCTTCAATCATTCACACCGGAAACATTAATGCAAGTGAATATATGCTGTATATACACTGTATGGCTGTGTGATACACCTCAATTCTTCTTGTCTCTCAGATTTCTTCCTGAAAAAACGTGCATGTCATTTCTGTCTGAGAGTGTCATTACTTGACCTGAAGGCTTGGCCTCATTACCAGCCAGCATCACAGTTTTTTGTCATAATGAGATAATTAACAAATACTACAGCGAGTGGTGTATTTATACTACTAGACTTGTCTGGCACCAGCTGTAACAACATGACTGTGTTCAGAATGCTTGAACACAAACAATTTTAAATCTAAGACTTGTATGGTCTTTAAATTAGTTATTTTTGACTTATCCCACACTATATGGATGTCTCAACTCTTTCTCTTCAGTATGCGTACAAACAACATGACAGTTCCAAACTGCATGCAGTACATGCACCCAAGTCCAATTTTGCATGCAGGCGATGTACCAATCATTCATATGAAAGGTCAAGTGTGTAAGATTTATGGGGATTAATAGGCAGAATATGGCAGAAAATGATGTATGTTTTCATTAGTGTATAATCACCTGAAAAAAAGAATAGTTGCATTCTTCTGCATCTTTACCTTAGAATGAGCCCTGTGTATCTACAGATGGTGCAGGTCCACCATGTTGCACTGCCATGTTTCTACAGTTGCCCAGAATGGACAAACCAAAGGCTGGCTCTCGATAGGCCCTTTTTTCGTGAGTTTCACAGCCACCGTAGTTTCTCCTGCACGTGCGGAAGGGGAGGGTGAAGCAAAGTGTTTGCAATATGTAAGCGTACAGCTAGATGCCACAAAATTGTACACACTTAAATTAGATACATATCTTATGTACAAAAGTTAACAATTTAACTTATGTATGTAGATTAAAATGAGTCGACGCTTACTGATTGTTTTACACAGGACACAAACAGTAGTTTGTGAAACTAGTTTTGAAAAACTGTGTTTTTTTGAGCCATCCATCCACCCCGACCTCCTCTATGACATTTGTGTATAAAATGACACTAAACACTAAACACACACACACACACACAACACTAAATTAGCAGGAAAATTAATGAGAGCTGGCTGAGATATCTGTAGAAACATACAGTAGCCGTAACCATACCATGTCTTACGTCAAAATGTATTAATTCTTAGTGCAGCTGAAGTGACTCCCATGTAGAGATGTTTTATTTAAACTATATAGGGCACAATATCAGAATTACTGAACTAAGATAAGCAATGTACAGTGTTCAGTCAGCAGTTTGTTTGTACTGGGTTGGACTCAGATTTTGTTGTAACATTTTGATGATGATGTCAATTAGAGTGCCATCATATCTCAAAAGGAAATTGGTTTGGAAATGTTTCAGGGGAATTTGATAGTGATTGTGAATGTTGAGGCTGTCCTCACCACACAAGCACTGAGCTACATTTATGTTTTGCCTGAGGTGACCTGGAGCAAGAAATCATACCAAGGAAAAACTGTTAGAAAATCATAGAAGAGGAGCATATAGTGTGTTTTTTCTACCGTGGTCAAGAGTCCTTTACAGTTCGGATTCCAGTGAAAACTTCCTCGGCTAAAGCTGAAGTTCGGTTTTTCTTTGATGAGTTTGCGACGTCGGACTGGCACTTGAGATGTGGCAGTGTGATACAGTTTGGAGAAGACACTCTCCAATTCAGAAGTGTCCGAATGTGCCACCCACATCAGCGGAGAAGTGGACACACAGCGGCGAGCTGCCAAAGTAGACAGCCTCCACTTGTACAGACACCCGGGGTGTATTTTATTGATTATGTCTCTGATTTGAACAGCTGATCTGGCATATATGATAGTTCTCCATTATGGTAGATGTATTTGCAGTGATGAACTGATGTAGTGAGGCACTGCTATTAGGCTCTGGGCATTGAAGTGCTAGGAGACAAATATTATTAGGTTTTGTTATCCAGAGATCATTATTACAACAAACTAAAAATAGCAAATAGTGATGAGAGTCTGCAGAGGACAGCTGAATGTTGCTAATGTAGTTAGCTATTAGTGTGTGTCACCACTAATTTAGTTGTGTCATTTTAAGTCTCAACTGTGCAGCAGATGTTGAGATGAAGAGCGTAACTATATTTTGCGGAATAAGTCCTAAAAATAGGAGGAACACAAGGTTACAGTTAATTGAACGCTAGCAAGCAGCTAACAAAGACAATATTAAGCATATCTCTGAATGTAAACCACCTTATTTTGTGTTATTTGGTTTATGATCTGCTTCCAAGATCTTAGCAGACCACATCCTTGCAATTTTTGTATTTGCTTTTTGATAAAGCAAAATACTACTAAAAGTTACAGTTTTTGAACCAAACTTTACCACAACACATCCTCGTAACTCAACAACTTAACAGGTAGTTTGCCAGTGACTTCCAAAACAACATATGTGCAGCTGTAGCAGAGTACCAGCGACAGGCATATCAGATTTGCATTGTCATGTGGTTAGCGCTGTGAAACCATTGCAGTTTGGTTAAGTCTAGGAACTAAAACAACTTGCGCATCATTCCCTCTCTCTACCCAATTTTCTGTCAGATACTCGGCTGTAACTGTTGCAATGAATGCAAAATGTTCAAAAAATAACAAGTTGCACAGGTAGCAGTTCCAGCAGGGGACACCAGACATCCCTTTCCCCAGCTACATTAGCCAGCTCTGACTGGGAGATCCCGAGGCGATTCCCAGGCCACAGTGGAGATGTAATCCCTCCACCTTGTCCTCGGTCTGCCCTGTGGCCTCCTCCTACCTGGACGTGTCCAGAACACCTCCCTATGGAGGCGACCAGGTGGCATCCTTACAAGATGGCCGAACAACCTCAGCTGGCTCTTATCTATGCAAAGGAGCAGCGGCTTTACTCTGAGCCCCTCACAGATGACTGAGCTTCTCACCCTATCTGTAAGGGAGATGCCCGCCACCTTCCTAAGAAAACCCATGACAGCCGCTCGTATCCCCGAACTCGTTCTTTCAGTCATGACCCACCCTTCAGAACCACAGGTGAAAGTAGGAAGTTAAGTTAACTTAAATTACCTAAGTGACATATGTATGTTCCAAGCATGTAGGAACCTATGGTAGCTGTGAAACATGTAAAAACTTCAAAAGACCGTATCAAGAGTGAAAATTCGTGCCCTCTGTAGATGTAAACGGCTCATTCTAGGCTAACAGAAATATAACAAATCTTATTTTCAGGTGATTATACAATAATAAAAGCATACTTATGAATATAATATTCAGTTTCTTCCATATTTTGCCAATAAATCCCCATAAATCTTAAACGCTGGACCTTTAACTATGTTATACAAGTTAACATTGGTACACAAGTAAAAATTATTCAATGTTATTATCTTTTGGTTTCACATAAAACCCAAACAGCGGTGTCTTTGGTGAAAGTCTGGGTGTGTTTGACCTGTCCATCCACCCCGACCCCCCTGCCATCACAGACTTTGTCACAGTGACTTCTCCCTTTACTCCTGTCATAATTCCTGCAATGGAAATGGTTCATAATAAGCTGTCTGCACGGACAACCTAAAAGGTTGTTTTTTTTAAATCATTGTTGAAATATGAATGTGTGTAATTTATAAGGAGGTTAATCAGCACTATTTGAAACTTCATGTGAAGCCCAACCTTTTTCCTGCATGAAAAGAAAACCATGTAGCAACATCACGTGGTGAGGACTCCACGACTTAGACGCTTGAAGACAATATGGCTCACTGACTGTACTGTATACACAAGCACACATACAGCATGTCAAGGTTGTACCCTATACAGAGATCATAAAAAGGAAACTGAGCTTTGAGCCTGTACTGTAGGTTTTCGGTGGAGATTTCCCTTTATTGATCAAATACGTGCAGGTCTCTGAGCTAGAGACCTTTATCAACATGGATTCCAACTTTGGTATCGCAGTCTTCTCAGCATGTAACCCAGTGTCTGCAAAGATCTGAGCTCCAACAACTGCAGTATTTCTAATTAAATGTGCTCACTTTTGGTGATGAAATCTGAGATAAGACCAGATGACTTCCACTTTTTGAAGGAAGAAGAAAACGTATGTTGTGCTGAAAGGATAAAAAATCGACTAACAGAAAAAAATAAAGATAACTGAGCAATTGTTTATTCATTAAGTAAAAATATAAAAAAAATCTAGTTACGCTAAAGTAACACTGACACTCTGCTCTCTTAGTTTTACCTCACTTTAAAATGCTGTTGTGTTTTACTGACGGTTGAATAGACTTAATAAGCTATTTCAGACTGATAATTTCAGGTTAAAGATTTAAGTCAGTGCTTTTGCAGATTCCACATTCATCATCTCTGTCTGTGTCACCTTTTCTTTGCCCTTCTCAAATACAGCAGCATTATGTGTTAGCAACACAATATGCTCTGTTTTAATTCTATTTTCATGATTTTGCGTGGTGGTGAAACTGTTGTTGTGCTCACCTTGACCGTGTTCTCAGAACAGGTCAGTAATAACACAACACTTTTTGTGTTTTCCACAGCCTGTGAGCCTGAGCGAGATTCATGCAAAAGCTTTATTCTGTCAGTGAATGTTGGCTGCTTTGACTTGAAATAACATGTAGCTGTGGGCTGATTGTCATCCAACATAAAGCAATCGCTACATGTTGTGAGACATTTAGAGGCTCCTTACACTACATTTGTTAGAGACCGACTGGTAGATAGACCTCTATTAAAGCTGATCTGTCCCTTCGATCACCGCTGCTTCACTTTGGCTCTCCGCCCTGATATCATTGAACGTTGGACGATGGATCTCAGAGGACCGGTGCAGTACATTAACCAAACGTGTTATCTCCTCCCGAGCTAATTTAATTCAAGGTGCGATCCTGTACCTCCCGCACAAAGACATCAGTTTCCTTTTGGAACAAGCTTGTGTTATAGGTCGATTCTGTTCTGTTCTCTTCATCACAAAACTTTGGACAGAGAACAGTGCACTGATTTTAAGGGGAACAAAACAGGTGACTTCTTTTTTATGTACAATATAGGTTACGAAAAAACTTTCAGCAAGTTTCTTCAAACTTTATAGCATTAGTTGCTAATAATTGTGAATATATTTCACGTATGGCTGTGTCAGTATGGTATTTTTCTGACTGCGGTGAAAAAGCTACATAGTCCTGCATGGTGGCAGTTTACAGCGACTGCCTATGTAATTACATTTAATTGGACTTTACTGAAGGAAGCTAGTCTAAATCCGTTAAAGAATAGAGCAGTGTGTAATGTGTGTGCGCCATGCAAGCGAAGGAAAGCAAGTGAGGAACAGACTGAGTGATAATGATTCTCATGGCAGAGCAGACACTTAAAATTAGCAGTAAGTTGTCAGTCTGGCAGTGAACGTACAGTGCAGGCCACAACGTGTCATTCAGTAAACTCCGCTGCTTCTCAAGGCCAAGAAAAGTCTCATTTGTTGTTCCCCAGCTGCTTGAAAAGTGCCGGGTGTTAGCCCCAAACTAAGCTGATCAGGAACATTAAGCTAATGCTAGCTTTCTACAACATCAGCAGTGCAATCACATCCAAAAGCTTTGTGATCTTCTGTGATTCTTCTGTGGTCACTTATCAACCAATCAGAAGCTGTTCCTCTTTTGTCATGTGTGCACCTCTGATCTCAAAAACATTGCACAATGGGATAAAATTTGAAGAGATCGTCCCTTCAAAATAAAATTTAAGTAATTTGGTTATCATCACAGTCCGAATTTCATTTATACATTTTCTGCATATTGCTATTCAGAGCCATAGTAGCTTTTCACAGAATACGGTGCACAGAATAACCTTGCAACTACTGTGTAATTACTAAAAGGTCCGGTGTGTACACTCATGCTTATTGTCCTCATTTTACACATGAACAATTCAATTAAGATGTTATTTGTGTGATGGGCGAAAATCTATCAGTCTTTCAATTTTCTGGTAATTTATTACTGACTGAGTGCATTGATTATATCCTCCCCTTATACCCTGAAGCATCATCAGTCACTCTCCTATAGCAGTTACAGTTGCAGTGTATTACGTCCATGATATGTGATGCTTTAGTGGTGCTGAACCCGATCGCAAATGAGGGAATTATGTCAGGAAATGAGAGAATATAAACATTACAAAAACAGAATGGTGTCTGTGAATTATAAATGCTTTATTATTATGGCGGCTCAGTGGTGAGCGCTGTTGCCTCACAGCAAGAAGGTCCTGGATTTGAATCCTGGTTTCTCTGTCCTCCCCGTGCCTGCATGAGTTGCCTCCAGTTCTCCCCACCATCAAACGTCAGTGAGTTGTTTCCTTGGATGCTGCACAGAGTGTTGCCCACTGCTCCTAATGCCAGGATGTGTTATGTAATAATACCTTTATTATTAGTAGTACCAGTACAGTGCATAGAATCTAGCAGTAGTTGTACTATCAACTATAGTAGTGACAGAAATAATAGTCGTTGTAATTAGAGAAGCACCATAAATAATGTGCATGTCAGATCACATTAATTATCAGCCAGTAATAGGAAATTTATATTATTATTTATTATTCTGATAATGAAATTATAAATCTGCTATAATATAGTCTGATTTGACAAATTGTGTCAAAGCATTTCATGTGAATTCTGTATAAAGGCCAAAGTTTTGTTTTTCTTTGATGTACTGAACTAGAAAAACAAAATGAACATTTGAAGAGTCTGAACTCTTCTTAACTTTGTTGTAACAGTGATGTTAGTAAGATTTAGTTCAGTCAAAACTGTGAAATAATAAATCATACATCTTTGCTCAATGCATCTGAGCCTTTCGTACCCTCAGATGCGCATAAAGCACAGGTTATATGAACGTCTTTTTAAAATATAAAAACAAGCGTGAATATTTCACGCCACGGTTGACAGGGAGAATAAATGTTGCCCAGCTGGGGGCTTTAGTGACGTGTGTGGGGCGTTGCGGGGTGTTCATGAGTTGGTTCGCTCGTGGCAAGTGAGCAAAACAAACCACTTCTTCCCATCACTACAAAGTGTTCTGCAGCTATGTTCTCCACCACACTTCCTTGTTCTCCCCAGAAACATAGTAAAAGCTGTCAGTCTTCTGCCTGGCGTACGGTACGAGGACAGACAGAAAGGCAGTGTGCTGCTGCCACAGGAGCGCTGACTAAGATTACAGCATGCATGGGAATAAATTAATATTTCTCACTTTCCCTCATATGGTCTAAATAACTCCCTAGATTTGTTGCTGGTTACTTAATTTATATATTAGTTGATGATTGATTAACATAAGTGCTTGCAAGTTGCAAACCTAGTCCCTACCCAAGTCTACACCCTTGTACAAAAATGTTAACTTATCGGTTATCTTATCGGTATCAGCCACGAGCAGCAGGTAATTACTGGTTATTGGTATCGGCTGAAAGAAATCTATATTGTGCATCCCTAGTTGTGAAGGTTTTAGTAGAATTAGTGTAAGTGTTGGCAGCAGTAGTAGCAGCAGCATTAGTTCAAGTCCTGGTCTAATACTGCAGTGGTATTGGGAATGAATGCATTTAAGATAAGGCCACTCATCTTTTCTCTCTATTTGCAATTTTTTTCATTATTCTCTGTGCACTACAAGTAGTCTGAAATTAATTATTCAAGGGTCAAAGTATTAAGACGGTTACAGAGTGTCAACCTTGTTTCTATTTTCCTTTTTGTCACCTTTGTTCTTGCTTCCCTGGTTGTTTGAAAGCTGTCCTTGCAAATGATCATGTAAGAGGAATGTTTCATAATGTGTCTCATGGTTTTAACACCACAAGTGTTTGGAAGCCGTGTAAATGTAGCCCAGCACCTTTTGTTAACAAGGCACAGCTGAATATGCTCTGGGTATCCAGGACATATATCAACTTCCATTTTCCTGGCATCGAGTAACTAAATAGATTACCGCAGTAATAGGCAAGAGCAAGTTTGTGAGGCTCTCTGTAGTGTGTTATCTTTAGCTGCCGGGGTGCTTTATCAGGTCGACTTGAAAGGGGCAGAGAGAGCCGAGGCAAGACTCTGATACTGTAAAAACAGACCTTAAAGGTACAGTTCACCCCAAAATTATAAATCCATATTTTTCCCCGAGCTTGTCGTGGTGTTTATCCATCTAGATTTTTTAATCTGAGTTGCAGAGTTTTGGAGATATCGGACATAGAGATGTCTGTCTTTCCTCCAGTGAAATGAGAATAAATGGCACTCGGCTTGTGGTGCTCAAAGACCCCAAAAAATATACATTTGAAAAACTCAAAACCAGCGTCACTTTCCAAAAATCATGACCACGTTACTCAAGATAATCCACAGACCTTGTTTGGAGCAGTTTTGAAACTATTTTAGAATCTATCAGAAGGAAAGTAGTATGTACATTAAAAGGAATAGTCCACCCAAAAATGAAAATTTAGTCATTATCCACTCACCTTTATGCCAAATGAAGCTCGGGTTTAGTTTTTTAGTCCACAAAACATTAGTTTCATTAGAAAACAGTGCTGTAGAATCTCCCAAACAATTGAAGTGAATTGTGACCAGTTTTCAAACATAAGAAAACAACCAAAAAAAAACCCAAATCCTTATCTTGGAGCCACGTTCACATGCACGTGCACACCGCCAAAATTGTGTGTGATGGTGTGCAAACAGGATGTTGGGGCTTTAGGAGACTTGGATAACGGCCAGACGAGATGACCAGTTTTCTTTTAGGGGTGATCTATGCCTTTAATCTGCTCCAAAAAAGGTCTGTGGATTATCTTCGAACGAGGTCACGACACGTGGAAAGAAAGACAGGTTTTGCATTTTTAAGATGTATTTTTTTGGTGACTTGGAGCACCACAGGCTGAGTCCCATTATATTGAAGAGACTGTCGATATCTCCAAAACTCTGCAACCAGAAAAATCTAGATGGATAAACAGCACTACAGGCCAGAGGAAATATATGTATTTTTGATTTCTGGGTTAAGTGTCCCTTTAATGCCCTGAAGGAAAAGAAGTAACTCCAGTTGCTTGGGTGAATGTTCTGCCCTTTAACAGGATTTTTCACTGACGAAGCTGTCTGTGTATCCACGGCACATGGATACACACCAACACAGCAGACAAAACAGGCATTAGCCTAATAGGCACAGGGCCTGGTGCTTTCATAAGACACAGAAGACTTTACAAGACTTTAATATGCATGAAACTGCTCTCTAGGAGTGAAGCACAGCCTTGCACCATTGATGTACCTAAGACAGACTCTGACAAGCCTCCATATGATGTATGGAGATAAAAGGCTGCTTTTCTGTAGGTGGAGACAGGAGACAGAGCTGGAAGGTAGAGAATCTGAGATTAATAAGAATGTGGCCTACTCAAACAGTTTCAGGTGCCTTTTGGATGTGTTTTTCAGCGGCTTTGTTCTACTCTTTCTCGCTGTGTTTTCGAACTTTGTGCTGTCTGTGCTGAATCACAGCAGGGGTGGAATAATAGAGTTCTTCTGTGAGCTCCCCTGCAATGGGAAAAATTACACAAATAGTTGTAATTTTGGAGAGCTTTCTGTCGAACAAGCCTCCGCTCTTAAAATATATTTTTACCCAGGAGACATTAGATTAATGCTTCTTGTTTCCTAGAGGAGCTCTGCAAAAGGTAGATTTCGCTCCTTAACTGGTTGTATTTCTTTAATTCTTACATCAGTGCAGTTTTTCCAGAGGCAGCCTCTGACATTTCCTCCAACTTCTTCTGTGTTCTTCCCTCACAGTTGCAGGCAAACTGGATAAATCTGCCTCCCTTTGCTGTGTCCTATTTACATCCCGCTTTACTCAACAAGCCCTTTTAACCAAATACCTAGCAAATTGGTTCCACATAGAAAGAATTTTAACGTTCAGTCTGGGAATGGAGAATTAAGTGTACCTTGTGTCGGCTTTTAACGACCGGCGGCGCTGTTTTTTGAAGAGTGAGCTCCACCGGTGCATCTTTGTGAGGTTGTATATGAGCACACAGGTGCAGAATACATTTCCTGGTGATTGCGGATGGCGGTAATGCATATTGGCAGTTGGTGGCTGCAACGGCTCTGAAAGGGTAGCAACAGGAATAATAAAATGAAATCATAAAAGAAGATAGAAAAGATAATAAAAGAAGATAAGGAAGAAAGTTGAAGCCAACAAATGCATGTAAACAAGGGCTTAGCACATCTTTCATGAGGTAGAAACTGCATTCAAAAACAACTTTAACCCTTAGAGCATAAGCGGCATGTTGTGCACCAAAATCACTCCCCTTCTTTATCTTCTTATTGTCAACTACAAGAGTGCAGTACAGGCAAGAGTACAGGCAACTAAAAGAGAATATTTAGATGTACTCACCAATATTTTGATTGATTTTGTAATGATTAGTGTATAAATTCTTTAACCATCTGGGAAGTGGTCCTCAGAAACTATTTGGAAAGGGGCAGGGACTTTCAAAAACACTTTGCAGGTGATTGAGAAGAGCAAAAACATCTTTTCCATCGAGAAAAGCCTCCAGTTTGCTCTTCTTTCAATGAAGAAATACTCTCCAGTTCTGATATAACCGATGGTCTTGCAGCATCTACGCTAACCTCTTCAGGAGCCGCCATCGTTTGCTCGAGATGAATCGCTTCCATTGACGCTTCTTGCTGTCGTCACACCTAAAACCACGCTCTTCGCTGCCAGTAGTCCCTCCTAGGGCGCTGATTGGCTGCACAACCTTTGGTGCGGACACAAACGGATAACTTGAAGCCTGGAGATGGAGTCTCGCGTTGCAAATCCAGCTGACCTGTGAGGGAATGCATTCTTGAGTTAGGGCCAAAAGTTTGAAGAATTTCCCTCATGAAAGAATTGTATTCACAAGAATGGGATGACCCAAAAACAGAGATAAAAAATTTTAAATTTGTGAATCACAGAGGTCCTTCAGCATACAGTCATAAATGTACACTGAAAAAATTGAGCTGATTGGTTCAGTAGTATGCGAGATTAGCTGTGGACTAGCTAATACTAGTACACATGCACACAATATTCAAATCATACACTCCTCTCATACATCATGCACATATGATTGTAGAAAAATATACGTAAATGCAACCTAAATGCTACAGTGATAATATTCCAATCTTGTAAAATCCTATTTCTAAGACTTAAAACCTACTGTGCAGTTTTTTGGAGTGTGACAAGCCCTCGGATTTACAGATCTGTTACTCAAACTGGACTTCCTAGATTGTATTTCACGTCTCAGTGAAGCAACATGCCCACTTCAGTGCAGCCCGTTTTTGGCCTGCATGTCCGCTGAATGTGATAGCCGTGGGCACCCAGTAGTCCACTGGTTAAAGGGCAGGCCATATAACCTCACTGTGCATGGTTCACTACTAGCTGGGGGCCTTTGTTCCACGTAGTACCACTCTTTCCCTCTGTTTCCAGTATTTTCCACGCTATCACTGTCTAATGAGGCAGACAAATAATCATAGTCCTTTCTTTTTTGACCATTGAGGATAAAAGTCCAGACATTTGTTGAGAAATTACTCATTAGAATCAGCATTGCCTCACTATTTGACGATTCTTCAGTTTATTGCCACTATTTACTCAAAATGTATATTACTTTAGAAAAATATATAGATTCACTGAATATGAATAGAATTTCTGCTCTGTTTTGCCTGATTCATTTATTTGTTGCTTTAAACAGACGTTATTATCTTAAATCCAAATTTACAACCAAGAAGCTACAACTTTTCTGAGGTGAGTGTCTTTGTCAGACAATACATTTCATCCATAACCGAGTCCACTGTATGCATACTGCATCACCTGAAATCCAAAACATTATAAGAAATGATGCATTAAATGATCAAAACTCAAAACATATTGATCAGAAAAGGAAATGAGACAATAGGCAGTTGGAGATTTGACGGGGGGATGCCATCCTCCTTGTTACCAAATTAAGCAAAATGCATCCCCCTTGTTAAACTGCCACCCCTCCTCTCGATCCCCTAGAAGCAGAGATAGTTCAGGGGCAGAGGGGCTGTTTGGTGGAAGTTAGTCTAGTCTGCCTGACTCACTGATCCTTTATCTGACTGTGGTTTGTGACAGTTAGGATCTATGGCTCTGACCATGGTTCTGAAATATTTGTAGCTCAAATGTTGTGTGTGTTGATAAATCCCTGGCGCTGTCCGTGGTGCTAAAGTAGTAGACAAATTTGTGCCTTTCTCTCAGTTAATCTTGTCTTGGATCTATAATATTCCCTGAAGGGGTCTGCAGCCTTTACTGTATGATTGTAAGAGCCATTTTGGCCCCAAAAAAAGGCAGAAAAATCCATCTGGAGCTTATGGAGACTCAAGAAGACTGAAATTTAGTGGACAAAATATTTTTTTGGTGTATAGGCTACATATTTTTTACAGTTAAAGAATGTAAGAAATTTACACTGTTAAAAAAACAACAGTTGAGCCAAGTCAGCATTTCAAGGCAAGGTACTGCAATAGATTTTTGATTTTTGAGCCCAACTGCAACTCTTGAGCTTTGACATGAACTTTAAAATGTTCTATAATCTTTAGGTGAGATAATTTACTTTTCTTCTTTAGATAAACTTCAACCTTTTGGTTGTAGAAACTAAAAATCTTTATTGTAGCCCATATACTCCAGTACTGTCATGATCAAAGTGAAGTCTCAACATGTAGTCACAGAAGAGCCAGAGGATCATAGAGACACACTGCTGCGCTTAGTATTCCTTTACTTCCTGTACTCTTTCTGTAATATTTCTGTGGTCTTTCACTGGCATCTGTGCTGCTGAAAATACCCCCCAAACGAGGCACCTATGTTGCAAAATATTTTAGGGGACACATGGCTACAGATATAGTTTTTACTTTAGGGTTAGGGGTTAGGGCCACCCCCCTGTTAAAAATCATCTACTTATATTAGAAGTGAAGCTTCCATAAACATAAAGATCATTCCATCCAGAATTTTTTATTTGACACAATCAGTATTATTTTCCAGTGCAAAGTACCATCTTCATAAGATTTGTCCTAGAAAATGTAAAATATCATTCATATGCCAAATGATGGCGCTTCTTAGTCATCTAAGTTATTCTAAAAATAATCCTATTTATTCTATAAAAAATCCAGTTTCTATGCCAAGAGCCTGTAGAAACAGAAGAAACCAGGGTTCAAGTTATGTACACAAGGTGTTCTGTAAAGATTTTTGTGAAATTACAGAAATGACCTTCTGTAAAAGGCTCCTTCACTCAGTAGACTACAGCATTTACTGTATCAAGATAATAGATGTGTCAGAACTTCCTGTTTCGAATCAGTGAGTAGTCAGTCTCCAGCAAAAACAATTTAAGAACATTTAGGTTTCCTTTTAACAAAACGTAAATAATAACAATAATAAAGAGCACTTATAATGAGCACTGACACTGTCATGTTGTCATCACCTCAGTCTCATTCACACCTCTCCTGTCTCGTTCTCCTCTGCTGTCACTGGGGTTTCACAGGCTGTGTGAGCTGCTACCTTCCTGCCAATCAACAAACTTTTCCGGTTTTAATTCTCACTCAGGGGAGATATGGTCTGTGTTGAGGAAAAAGTGCAAAATTGTTGTGAAAGTCTCCTAGATGTTTCAACATTTTTTCATCTGTTGGCTTCGCGCTTTTATGAGCATAAAAGCTACGAGGCTTCAAGTAAGAACAATGCAACAGAGTGAGAACTTATAGGAGTGGATTTGCTTTCATATTGACTTAAAAGTCTCCGTCCCCAGAGTTGCGGGAGATATGGAAATGAATGTTTCCTGTGGAGAAACTTACAGGAAAGTCAAGTTGCACTGTGGATTTAATGATTAAAATGGAGATTAAAATACTTTATTGTGAATACTTTAAATGGTGGTTGATTAAATATGTCATAAAGTAAAAGGCTTAAATAGATGGTTTGGATTATTTGAAGTGTGACGGTCAGTGTATTACCTACAGTAGATGGAGGCTGGCACACCCCCAGTTTGGACAAGGAGTGAGGAGTATCAGCACAGAGACTAAGCAATGTCCTGCTGTGGACGGGGTCAGCAGCCACCTAAAAAATGCCCACCTATAAAAATCAATATCAGTTTAACTGTAAGCTATATTTAGAATATTTTTACTGCTTCATCTTGCCATCAGACAGCCTTTTCTGATGGGAAATGGCAGTTATACAAAAAGAGTATTGCTTGTTCTCACTCAACCAGATTCCTTTGCAACAACAGCAATTTTATCTCACAGAATGTGGGACTTGCTGCCTCGATCTGTTCGTTTCATGGTGTTATTGTGTGACTTTGGTGAAACTGAAGTAACTTTTTAAAACACCAAAGTGACAGAATAACACAAACATACTAACAGATCAAGGCAGCGGTAGACCAGAAACTCCCATTTCCTGTGAGGCAAAATGACTGATTTTGCCAATAGAGTTTGGTTGGTTTGGAGACAGGGAGATCTGGCTTATATAATGACAGTTTTTCATTGGAAAAGGCTATTTGATGACAAGTTAAACTACACTAAATATAGCATAAACTTAATTTGATATTAACTTTGATGACTGAAATACATTTTGCTGCTGATCCTGTCCACGGTAGTATATTGCTTAGCTTTCTATGTGGCACTCCTGCAGTTTTTCCCAAACTGGGGACATGTTGACCACCATCTTCTCTAGGTAATACACTGACTACCAATAAGTAACCTCATACAACCCCACTTCAGATAATCTGAACTATCCCTTTAAAGTTGCCATGAAATGGCTAGTGGAGTGTTCATTGCTTATGTGTTTCCTGTAAAACAGGCAGCTTGGGAGGGATGCTGAGTCATCAACAGTTTCTAATTGTTTTCCAGGAGAAGACAAACACTGAAATACCATTAAAATATACCTGATGATACTGGAAAAAGCTACTTTTTTGTCATTGTTAGGCCAGATTATGGCATGTATATGATGTATAGTGATAACATAACATAAGATACAAAAACTCAAAAATTGAATTTGACTTCATAGGAAGTTTAAGTTTATTTCAGTTATAGATGAAATTCATCATTAATACTATCCCAGTACTCTTAGCCGTACATTGCTGCAGTCTGTTTACGTTCCACACCTTGTACAATGAGCACTGTGAGCAGGAAACAACAAAGACACATTTTCAAAGGTGCTGCTGCTGATGAGAACCTCACCACCACACTCATCTGACCTGCTTCTTCTTCTTTCTTTTTTTGCACAGATTGGGGAACCAGAAAAGGTGCAAATCGGATTCCATACATTTGTGATTGGATGTGAGACTACTTTGACCCTACAAAATTGAAGATGATGTTGCTATGGAAACTGCTGGTGCTGCAGTCACTTATGGGGTGCCTTGCAGGTAAAGTATCTTATTAAGAACTTTTGATGCATGCCAAAGCTGCCTTTGTGAAGTCCTTATTCATATGTATTTGGGGCAGGTGACAGTATGAAAGCCGTAGTTTAGAAAGGAGCAACCTCCAGTAGATTAGCCATAAGCAAACATACCCCCCCCCCCCCCCCCCCCCATTGATGTAAAATAATAAGAATGTAGAATTCATTCAACAAGGAAGTTATTGTTAAAAGCCAGCCATTGTCTGCTAAAGACTTCCAATCACGGGCAATTTTGCATTTTGGCTTTGCCTTAGTGTTGTATGTGGCACTCAGAAAAGGTTAGCGATATCATCCTGAATGTGAATGAGGGGAGTGTGCGGCATCAAAGCCTGGATGAAAATATTCACTTTCGCTTAGTTTGACGGATCACGGATAGGGTAAAGATTTTATCAGGAGGTGAAAACTGGCATGAACCCACAGTAACGGTCAACTCCTGCCTCACACAGAACAGTGGCTTCCCACCTTTTTGGTGTCAAGAACCCCCTAAATTGAGACACATCAAGCTGCTGACCTGCAGTTTAAGATTTAAGATCAGATTTAGTTAGTTCATGTGTCTGTGCTGTAGATTGGCAGAGTGACGAGTGTGAAAGAGTGTGGGCTAACTTCTAGTCAGTGAAATACTAGTGAAATTAAAATGTTCCCCATATTTTCTGGGGAACTCCTAGAACCTCTTGAACCTCCACAGAACCCCAGGTTTAGAACTGCTGGAGCGATATTATGCAAAACTTTTTAAAACATCCAATACGGGATATGAGATGGCAAAGGTTGTTAGATTAATGATCAATAATGATATGTATTATAGATTAATATTTGTATTATGAATATTTGTACTGTAATATTTTAACTTCAACAGAGGATTCTCGTCATGTCATTACAAAATGGGATACAAATAAACAAGTAACCTAATAACATAATAATTTTGCATAAATAAATGCGTTCATATCAAAGGCTGTTGTTAAAGGAGCCCTGTAGAGTTTTGACCACTAGCAGTGCTGTGGAGCTGTGTTGTCATGAGTGAGTCCTGCGAATGAAAAAATAACTTTGTTTACAAAAACTTGCACAGGAGTACCTTTAATGTTGATCTCAGGAAAAAAAGCAATGGTGGAAGAACTGTTCAGATCTTTTCTAAAAAGGAGAAACAATTCTGGAGAAAGAGTGAGACTCAACAACCAACCATCATACCGACCTGTGGCTGGTCTAAGTCTTCCGACAGATTGTCTTTAGCCTGAGAACAGAGCTAAGAGGAGAAGAAGGACTCTAGTTTTCTCTCACATCACTTCAGTTACATTATGCTTAAATGCTGTTATGGAACGTTTGCCCAGTGATGCCAAAAATACTAAAAATAGCAACAGGATACTGTAGAAATATTGTGTTACAAGTAAAAGCCCTGCTTTTAAAATTTTCCTGGCAAGTACAGAAGTAATAGCAATGGAATTTACTTAAAATATCACCATTAGAAATACATCCTATTTTCAGCTCATTATTCCTGTTACATTAATAAAATACATTTAAATGTTGTAACTCACCAAAGTCTGCTGTTCAAATGGTTTATATACTGTTAGGCATGTATAATTCTAAAAAGTTATATGTTTTCATTGTAAAAGTAACTTATAGCTGTCAGATGAATGTAGTTAAGTATGAGTATATGGGTTCATAAAATGTAATTATTAAGTAGAAGTACCTCAAAACTGTACTCAAGTACAGCAGTTGAATAAATATAGTGACAAAGGAAATTAAATTAAATTTAAAAACGTGTAGAATTAGATTGGCTCATGAACAGGATGCTGCACACTTGAAAGTTTTTGTAAGAGACGTAAATATGTATATACTTGTATACACATGCATATTCCACAAGTACAGTAACAAAATGAATCCAAGTGTGAGATGTTTCAGCGCTCCTTATAAACTAATTAAAAGTCATCAGTTATTACAGTTACCTGGGTTATTTTAGAGCATGACTGACTCTAATTAGGTGTGTTACAGTTGGTCCAGCTATTGAGTGACAGTAAGTGACCAGTCAATCAATCAGTTATTCAGGGAACCAATGAAATAATAAAATATTAAATAAAATCTGTAAATACTGTAGCTACAGTAAAGGTTAAATTCAGGTCGATTTCTCAAATTGATATATAAAAGAGGGTCGGCGTTAACAGGAAACCCTTGCAGGCGTATTTCAAATGTCCATCATTCATTTAGCGTGCAGTAAAGTTGAATTATTGCTTCATTATGTACCGTGGTGCCCATTTGAGCCAGAGGCTCCCTGGCATTGATCACATTTTGATGGAGGACTTTAATTTGTCTCCTTTACAAATAGGAGGGGTCAGCAGAGAGCATCAGCTGAATCACTCAGTGTTTAATCAACAGGTATTATTCGAATCAAGATGAAGAAAAGACTCTATTGATGAGGTGTGTGTTCTTGGTGAAGCCCTCCATCTCATTACTCAACACACATTAGGCCCGCTGTGAACCCTCTGCCCTCCTCTGCACATTAGATTATCAGATTTGTTAAAGGGAACCTTCAGCTGTGTTCCTCGCGGTTTCGCCCATGCATGTTGCTGCTCATCATGTGGGACGTCGAACAATCCCACATGATCACACGGCAGACAGCTGGTGATAATTGACCAGCGAGCTTTGGGTGTAACTGAATCCTCATGGAACTGATAAATCACATAGATCTTTTCTGTTATGAAGAAACTCATCAAACATAATATGACATCAATCAGCAGCCTAGTAATGCATACATACAGTATGGATTATGGAGTTTTGCGGATTACGCACCACTATCTAAACAGACTTTTTATGAAGCTAGCTGGCTAAAGCATCAATACCAGCATCAATGTGACTCATCATTAGCCGTGTTTACATGAAACCTAATATTTCACTATTTCCATCAATCAGAATAACAGTCCAAAGAGTAAAAACGCCTCATCTAAGTACTTCAATCAGAAGAGACAGGCCTGGTCCGGTCCAATTAGAAGGAATTTTCAGTCAGGTCCAGAGGGGTAGTGTGAACCTTTGATAATCATTTCAATAGGAAGATAAATGCTCATTCTGATCCTTTCTCTCCAGTTGGAATAAATTTATACTTTCTGTGCATATTTGCCCCACGTAGGGGTAACATTAGGTTATGCTGACGAGTTAACAAGTAGGGACAGAAACATGGTGGTAGTGGCTGATGGAGCTTTTTTGTTGGAGACCTTAAAAGATTTAAGGAATGTTGAAAGCCACTTCTTCTTCTCCTCCTCCTCCTCCTTCTTCTTCTTCTTCTTCTTCTTCTTCTTCTTCTTCTTCGTCTTTTACATTTCTGGTTGATTAGAAGCTAACACGTTGTACTCTGATTATATGCTTTGGCGGATGTAAACACGTATCTTATTGCATAACTTTATTTTGTATCCTTGTAATTAAGCTGGAATCCCTAATTATAATTATTTCATTTGGGTTAAAGACATATTGTCCATGTAACTTCATCTATTTTCATGCTCAGGATCAAAAGACCCCAACCATGCTTTGTGTCTAACCCAATGTGTGCCAGAAACATTTGCATGCTTCTGCTAATTTTAGCTTCAGTATATCACCAACCATATCGCCAGAGAGCGTTCATATTGAAGATTACAAAACCAGGATCAGATTCAATGCTAATGTCATTGCTAATGACGTCACATCTGGACTAGCCTCTGTTCCACTAGCTTCTTTAACACAATGTGATCATTGAGCATTTCTTTCATTTGTCTTTTGGAAAAACAAAGTGTGTCTCTGTGGTTTACTTTTCATTTTCTAAGAAAAACCGGCATCCACTGCAAACCTTTGAAACTACAGCTCCCATGAGAATTTACCAGCCCATGTATGTCATCGTAACTTGCTTTATTCCACATCCATAAAATTCTCCAAAGCTCTCTTCTAATTGCCTGGGTCCAGACCTTTTGAATCTGCCCCCTCCACTGTGTTGGGTGATTCATCATGATTCATCATCATCAACATGAAACAGCGGTTTCTTGGTAAAAAAAACAATCAATCCAATGAGCGTCATCAGGAGGATTAACCCCATCATTAAGACGTTCTCAAGCTTTGTCACGCTGACGTTAGATTTGGGCAGATATGTTAGTTTCTCATGCTTGGTTAGTCAAAATCCATTCCCCCCTGCCTATGGAAATCAGTTATAGTGGAGACAAAGTCAGAGTGAGGATAGACATGCAGTGTAACAAACAGACAGTTGACCCTTCCAAAGTCCCTCCCCTTTTGGAACCTCGGTCAACTTTGTCCTTTCCTGTTTCCTGTAGCCTATGTGTAAGGCTTGTCTATGTCTAAAGGAAAAACAAACTTTGAAGATGATTAAATTATGTTGCTGCAGGACCTGTAAAAGCAACATAGTGCATCTTAAGTTAGCTAATATTAGCAAAAAGCTGGCTTATTAGCTAGATAGTCTACATCAATTGTTAGCTAGTCAGTTAGCTAGCATTTTGCTAAGCTAAACTCAAGATGTGACAATATAGGGCTGCAACCATCAATTATTCTGATTGTTGATTAATCACTCAATTGTTTTCTTGTTTAATCGATTAGTTGTTTGGTCCATGAAATGTCAGGAAATTATGACAGATATCAATCAGGGGTTCCCTGAAGCCCAAAGTGACGTTCTCAAATGTCTTGTTGTGCCCCGAACCCAAAGATATTCATTTACTGTCCTTCAGGAGTAAAGAAACCAGAAAATATTCACATTACAGAAGCTGGAATCAGAGAAGTTTTACTTTTTTTCTCAAATGGCTCAAACCAAATAATGAATTATCAAAATAGTGACCCTTGAACGCCCCTTATGACTGGCTTCTTCTGTCACATTTAACCTGTGTTCATTCAGAGCTTATCGGGATCAGATGTTTGTTAAAGTCTGCAGAAACACTGAATAAACAAAAATCTAAAAATAACAACAGTTACTGGCATAGTTGGGATTTTGAATGAGGCTGTCTTACTTCTGTAACAGAACTCAAAAGTTCCAGTTTGACTTGACCCTCTGTGGTAGCATTACGGAAAGACTGGGCTCATGAGAAACTTTGGTTGAGAAAGAGTTAGACTCCAACTCTGGTCTACTGCAAGACAAGCTCACACACCACCCCAACCTGTACGCCATCACAACACTCATGTCTGTTGTTTTTAAGCCCACACACTGATTGTGTCTTGGCAAGCATTAATTCGTTTAGATTCTCCACTATCCTATTTCCCAACAGTGATGCGTGGCAACTCTTCAGAAAAGCAGCAGTTTTATCACATTTGCGCCCCGAATCAATGCTGCAGCATTCTGGCAACTGTACCATTACTACTTATTTTCTCTCTGCGTGGTGCATCTTGTGTGTGCTGTAGGATGTATGTATTGCTTCCCATGTGTTTTGCACTTCATTTTCACTTCAGTAAATAAAGATAAAGGGCACTAAGTGTTGGCACAGAATGTTAATCTTGTGCTGCAGATTCATTTTACTTATTCCTGAGCTGGTATCATAGATGTATAGCCAAAACATGTCCTGACCAAGCATCAAAAACCATCTGGTGTCTTTGAAACATAAGCTAAACAAGGTTATATCAGGTAATATCTACATTATAGTATATATCCAGATCTCAAAAATGAATTTTTGTCTTTTCTTTCATTCACGCAGCTTTGATGTGAGAGTAAGAGCAGGGTCTGCAGGTTTACATCATGGGAAAATTGGGGTTAATGAGGACACAGTTCGTACATTTTTAAGCTACAGAGTGAGAGCAGCGTGTGCTCTCACAGACCCGCTGAGGACGCCCGTGACCCACAGCCGTGAAAGGGTCGCTCTTAGACTAAAATTGGTTTATCCTCCGTGCAAAACTCACTAGACATGAACATTTGCTTTAAACACTCTTTCAGGGAAGCGCAGACTCCCATAATGGCAGTGTGTTTTCAGTCGAGCTGGAAACAAACATCTGGGAGTGTTTTTTATTTTAGATCTTTAAGCTTGAGCACAGGATTATTGTGCTAACCCTCCCGCTTATCAGTTCGGAACAAAACTCGCTTTACAGTGGATGATATGGCCTCGATATGGATTAGAGAGGTTCCTGAAAATTGACTACTGGAAACAGGAACGGTGCACAATATGCAGACCTAAAAAGCTTTAATATGCTGCAGAGTGCAAGAATGGATTTGCAAGTAAAGTGAAGCTCATAGAGGCTCGGGGAGAGGAGTTGTGCAGATGTTTATTGCAGCTTTAGTTACACTCCTCCTCACCCCGGGGAGTCATAAGTTGATTTGTTTTTGAAACGAGTTAAAAAAAAAAAAAAATCTTGATAATAACACACGTGTAAGTTGAATCTAAAAATCCAATTATATTTTTAAATGAGTTACCTGCTTGTTCACCAGCGGATGGCAACAACAGGCTCCATTGGGCAGCAGAGTGATGAGGAGGAACAACAAGAGCGTTTTAGAAGCATTTTTATTAGCAATATAAGCGGAAATCTGGAATTTGTGAACCTATTTTTGTTGTTACACATTTTTTCTCACCACTTTTGCTGTACACATTTGGGAAACATTAACTCATGGCAAGAAGAGTTAGACAGAAAGAAGAAATATGAGCTTTCCAGAAAAATTTCAACAGAAATCTTTTCAAACGCTTCTCTGTGTGTCCGACTGTAAGTAAACACAGAAAGCAGTCCCCTTTGGAAATCCCCGCAGCTGTACCAAACTGCACAGTACAGCAAATTCACAACTCACTCACTCGCCGGTTTGTTTATAAAAGTGTGAGGCTGAAGATCACTATCAATTTAACTTGTGTGCATCCTGGAGAAGTGCTAGCAAATGTGAGAAGATGTTTGTGTCTGCAAGGTTTTAGAAAGGCAAAATGAGGAAGGACATGTCATGCAAATTTCATTAGCATCCATCCAAATGTAGGCTGCTGCTTATTTTAATAAAATTACAAGTAATTTGGCAAAAGATAATGTGAATAAATGCTTGTTTCCAGCCACTACTGTTATGCAATTATTAATTATTATTATTATTAAGACATTAAATGTTCGAACTGGTTAACTTTATTTTTGTAAATATACACATGGTCCAAAATAGTTGAGACTTGGGCATACATCACCTGTGATACACCCTGTCTTTTAACAACACTGGATTGTTGAAGTTCATTCATTCATTCATTTTCTGTAACCGCTTATTCCGTTAGGGGGCGCAGGCTGCTGGAGTCTAACCCAGCTGTCACTGGGCGAGAGGCGGGGTTCATCCTGGACAAGTCGCCAGTTCATCGCAGGGCTGACACATATACAGACAACCACTCACACTCACATTCATACCTACAGAGATTTAGAATCACCAATTAACCTAGCATGCATGTGTTTGGACTGTGGGAGGAAGTCGGAGAACCCGGACAGAACCCACGCAGACACGGGGAGAACATGCAAACTCCGCACAGAAAGGCCCTGCCCCGGCAAGCTGGGGGATCGAACTCAGGACCTTCTTGCTGTGAGGCGGCAGTGCTAACCACTGCACCACTGTACCACTGTGGATTGTTGAAGTTTTGAAAGAGAAATTCATTCTCAGTCTTGTCTGATATACAACTTAAGTTGCTCAAAAGTCTGGGCTCTCTGTTGTTGAACACCGCACGTGTCAATGGGAGACAAGTGTGGACTGTAGGCGGGTCAGTCTAGTTACTCAACTCTTACTCTTACCTTGAAACCACACTGCTGTAATATATGCAGATTGTTTCTTGGCATTGTCTTGCTGAAATAAGCAGGGACGTCTCTGAAAAGGTCTGGATGGCAGCATATGTTGCTGCAAAACCTGTGCGTACCTTTCAGCGGTAATCAGTCCTTCACAGATGTGACACTTACCCATGATGCCATGGGCACTAACACACCCCCATACCATCACAGATGCTGGCTTTTGAAGTTAGCGCTGGTAGGAATCTGGATGCTCCTTTTTCCTTTTTAGTCCAGAGAACACAACATCTGTGATTTCTTCAAACAATCTGAAATGCTGCCCCTGTCCCAACTTTTATTAGAATGTGTTGCAGGCCTCAAACCCAGAATGAGTGCATATTTACAAAAACAAACAATAAAGTTTATCAGTTTGAACATCAGATTTATTGTCTTTGCACTGTATTCAATTGAATACAAGTTGAAAAGTATTTGCAAATCTTTGCATTCTGTTTTATTTAAGTTTTACACAGCGTCCCACTTTTTTCAGAATTGGAGTTGTAATTGCCTCCTTCACATATTCCACCACAACGTTGTGCCACTAAGTCTGTAAACAGTTGTTTATTTTGGTACAGTGACCATCATAGATGTAACCAATGCACATTTTCACATTACACATATGGATTATTAAACCAGTTCCCCGCTGCATACATAATAGATCACACATGAATACACAACACAAAGCAGGCATATACGCAAATACACACTCACTGCACAGTTACAAGCAGTGCACATTTCTCCATAGGAGTTTTTGTTGTATTTAAGACTAAATTAAAACACTAATTAGGTGGATGTTTTTCAGACATTGTGTGAATGCAAAATTAAAGAATCAATCATGAGACACAACTAAGGGAAGGTGTGTATGTTATTTAACAAGTGAGTAACAAATGGAGCAATTAAACAGATCACATCTACATTAGTTATAATAAATGATTCAAAGTGTCAGCCTTGTTAATATTTCATACGTAAAGATAACTGCCTCCAGCCTACTGCTGATATGAATAAGTATGCTAATATAACAAAGCTTCCACTGTGCTATGCATCAAATATTTATTTGGATGTAATTTATTTATCTGAATATTCATTTATAAGGATCATATAGGAGGATCATATGTCTTTTTTTGCTCGTGTGACTGTATTCACCTGAGGATTGTTTGCCGAACATGCTTGCTTTATCTCGGCGTTACATGATTTATGTTCATACTCACGGTCTCTCCTGGGAACTGCTCGGTATGATCAAATCTGTTGGTGCCGCTCGCCATTAAGCTTCCCCGCTACTTTGCTCAAGAGCAGTTGCAGAGGGAGGTGTGTGTGTGTGTGTGTGTGTTTGTGGTTGCGTTTGAGTGTGTGCACAGATTGAATCAGTTCATAAGCGTCTTCCTCTGGAGTAAGAGTGTCCGCTGATATACATCTCCCAGCTGTGATATTCGCCGGCATTGTTTTATGGAGCCCAACAAGAGTATTACTGCTGAGGTAACAACTAAATAAACAATAAACTGTATTTTGCAAGTCCAGTCATCTCTACAGAAAAATGAGAGGAAAAAAAGTCAGACAATAGCCCAGGATAGGATAAAGTAAGATAAATAAGACTTTATTTATCCCCCGGGGGGAAATTGCGTTCAAGCAGCGCAAGAGACAAGCCAAGAGTTTAAAAAAACAGAGAGAACTGTTTGAATGAAATAAACACAAGTAAAATAGAAATTGAAGAAATTTGAGGGATTACATTAAAAGCTTTACGAAGCTATACAATGCATACATTACAATATCTTATACCAGTGGCCCCCAGACAGTTAGCTGAGGCCGTTGTGTGCTGTGAGGTGAGTCCAGGTTGGGGTTTTGTGACAGCCATACAATATTATTGCAGTACGCAATAATATACACTCACCGGCCACTTCATTAGGTACACCTATTCAACTGCTTGTTAATGCAATGCAATATCTAATCAGCCAATCACATGGCAGCAACCCAATGCATTTAGGCATATAGACATGGTCAAGATGACCTGCTGAAGTTCAAACTGAGCATCAGAATGGGGCAGAAAGGTGATTTAAGTGACTTGGAATGTGGCGTGGTTATTGGTGCCAGACGGGCTGGTCTGAGTATTTCAGAAACTGCTGATCTACTGGGATTTTCATGCACAACCATCTCAAGGGTTTACAGAGAATGGTCTGAAAAAAGAGAAAATATCCAGTGAGCTGCAGTTTCTCTGGGCGAAAATGCCTTGTTGATGCCAGAGGTCAGAAGAGAATGGCCAGACTGGTTTGAGACGATAGAAAGGCAACAGCAACTCAAATAACTACTCGTTACAACCAAGGCATGCAGAAGACCATCTCTGAACGCACAACATGTTGAACCTTGAAGCTGATGGGCTACAGCAGCAGAAGACCACACCGGGTGCCTCTCCTGTCAGCTAAGAACAAGAAACTGAGGCTTCAATTCAGACGGGCTCACCAACGCTGGACAATAGAAGATTGGATAAATGCCTGGTCTGATGAGTCTCAATTTCGACTGTGACATTCAGATGGTCAGATCTTGGCATAAACAACATGAAAGCATGGATCCATCCTGCCTTGTATCAGTGGTTCAGACTGCTGCTGGTGGTGTAATGGTGTGGAGGATATTTTCTTGGCACACGTTTGGCCTCTTAGTACAAACTGAGCACCATTTAGACACCACAGCCTTCGCGAGTATTGATGCTGACCATGTCCATCCCTTTATGACCACAGTGTACCCATCTTCTGATGGCTACTTCCAGCAGGACAACGCCCCATGTCACAAAGCTCAAATCATCTCAAGCTGGTTTCTTGAACATAACAGTGAGTTCACTGTACTCCAGTGGCCTCCACAGACACCAGATCTCATCATTCTGGTGGAACGGGAGATTCGCATCATGGATGCGCAGTCAACAAATCTACAGCAACTGCATGATGCTACCATGTCAATGTGGACCAAAATCCCTGAGGAATGTTTCTAGCACCTTGTTGAATCTATGCCACAAAGAATCAAGGCAGTTCTGAAGGCAAAACGGGGTCCAACTGGGTATTAGCAAGGTGTACCTAACGAAATGGCCGATGAGAGCACATGATACATGATTGGCAATGTTAGAGATGATGATAGTTTTACATCATTATTATTTTGATTGAGAAATGATTATGGTGTGATTTTTCCCAGTTACTAAGTTTAACCCACAGACCTCACTCTGAACTGTTGTTGTTCGTAGGGTTTCAACAGTATAAAGCAACACTAATTAAAACTGTTCTGTTGACAGTGAAGTCTGTGGATTATTCAGAGCAACCAGGAAATTGTTTCAGGGAAGACATGTTGAGGTTTTTCAAGAGTCATTTTTCACTTGGTTGAGTGCTTGAAGCAAAAATGGGTAGACAGAAATCTTAGTGATGGAACCTCAGCAGTCTGCACGAACAGCAAAATGCTGCCTGGAGTTATATAATATCGACTCCACGTTCATCAATGTCTAACAAAGACATTATATCAATGTCAACGTTTGAGAACACCGCTGTGAATTATACAGTATATTCCTTTTAGGCCTTCCGCCGTATCTTCTTTCTATGAAGACCTTCAGACACATGGCTGTACTTTTTTATACTGTTTAGTCACTTGAGAGTTGTCCTTGCAGAGCAGAGCTGTGAGTGTCTGTGACCCACAGCCCGTCACACACTCTAGTGGCCTTAATCAAGAGAAACACCAAATAACTCCAGTCATGAGGAATTATAATAATTACATTATGTATAGCCCTTCTTGGTGGCATGAAATATTTATGCCACAGGCTGCTGGCTCTGCAGAACAACACACAACAATCTTCTCACAGGTAGCAGCAAACAGTTAAATAAATAAAACAAATGTCTTGAACTGATTATTGCTGATGACATTTTTATAAATGTGAGAGTCTAATCAGAAGCAAAAAAAAAAAAAACAGTATAAAACTAATCAGAGGCATTTTAAAGAAGCTAATTATTGTGCTGAACCAAAGTAGGTCAGGGAGACTGAAAGAAAGAATAAGTTGAGATAAATAATGTGTTTTTTTGCCAATGGGTGCATATTTATAAAGTGTTATCATCATAATGGAATCAACTTCTTACATATATATTAGGGAAAGGGGTAAAAATGAGAGATTGTTTTTCCCTGTCTACGCTTAACCTTTTTTTTCCCACATATATTAGCGTATTTTTTATGACAAAAATTGTGACCAGGCATTCGCCATTTTGTGGCAGGTTTCCAACATAGGCTCCCGAAGCTCAGATCAAACTGTCAAACCAGGCAGTGTTGATCAAATATGGATGGAGGATTCTGATATTGCACTGCCCATTTCCCATGTATATCAGAAACATATGTTAGTGTACTCTTTAGCTGTAACATGAGAAAGATTGTAACCAGGTGGCTGTCATTTTATGCCCTGTTTGGAAACAGAGCCTCCAAAACTCAGACCAAACTGTCAAACTAAGCAGTGCTGATCAAATATGGATCAGGATTCACAGGATCATACTATGTTGCCTATTTCTTAACTCAAATAGGAAAACATCTTTTACTGTACTAGTCAGCTTCAGTACAAGAAAAATGTGACCAGGCATAGGGCTGGGTGACATATTGATCATATTTGCCATATGATGACCGTAGATGACCATACCATCATATTGGAGTTTTCAGAGTTTCCTCTGGTTGCTGCTGAGGGGCAGTCACTTTACTTAAGTCGGTCATAAAGTGTTTAGATCAGCTCAGACCGTAGTTATAATAGTTACTGAAAGGCTGTTTGTTGTGTTTGCTGTCTCAGAAAACAAGGTAAAGGAATAGAAAGTCCCTGATTTTGTCACATAGTGTCCCTCTGTACTCTTCACAGTAGGGCAGGTCTGTGAAAGGCTAACGTAGCAAGTTAGCAGCTATGAGCATTTGTTATTTTTTTCACTAAAGAAAATCACACGGGAAAACTTGAACAATCGTCATTTGCATTTGCTGCTGTACCCATGACTTCCAGCTACGTTTCGGACCTCCGGTTTCAGGCTGTTTTAATTGTCTGACTCATGGCAGCTAACTAGCTAGCTCACTTTCACAACAAACTCCTATAGAGCTTTGTCACACAGTTTCCCATAAGCCCACCTTAATTTAAGAGGAAGTCGTAACACACGTGTAGTAATTTAAGTCCATTACTTAAGCAAAAGTACTAACACCCCACATTGGAAATACTCTTCTCTAAGGTAAAAATACATAAGAATTATAGCACAATTTACTGAATGTATCAAAAGTAAATGTCTCGTTAGTCACGGTGCACTAAAATATTCCCTGTCAGTGTTTTACTATTAGATGTGATGTTTTTAGATTAATATTACTGACACATTAATGTGTATGTTGTATTTTATTGCTGTAGATTTTTCAGATTGAGCTCATTTGAACTGCTTTATATACTGTTGAGTAGTTTATTTTACAGCAATGCACCATATTCTATAATATCATTATATGTTTACACTATTTGAGAATTTACAGGTCATAATTTTGCACAAAATGTGTATGTTAAGATATGCTATATTGTATATGGAGGAGTAGCTTAAAAATATAGAGATATTATTTTGAAACCATATTGCCTGGCACTAACCAGGCAGCTGCTATTTTGTGTCTGGTTTTCAGCTGAGTCAAACAGCCAAACAGCATTAAATAAGGATAAATATTCTGTTACTTCATTGACTATTATTGCCTAAAATGCCTAAATTTTTTTCTTCAATAACATGTTTTTGTGCACTGTTTAGCTGTAATATGAGACATATTGTTAATGTAAATGTTGATTATTGCATCTTTAAGAGGGGGCAATGTCCATTTATTGTTGGTGGTGTTTTAAAATTGTGTTCAGAACCTTACAGTTTCCTCTGGATACAAACTGGAATTACTCAAAATTAAGAGGGTGACAAAATAGTTGCAATTTATTTGTTTTAAATTATATCATTATCCTGTTGGGTTTGCCTTTCATTCTCTCTGCTTTTACAAAACCAGTGGGTGTGAAATGGACCCTTGCTGTTAAAACATATTCCATATATCAGTGACTGACTATAGAAAATGAATATCCATGGCCCAGTGAACTACACGGGCACTGTGACAGAACTATATATTCTAATAGTTACAAGAACGCCTGAAAGATAGGAAGGATATCCTCCACTCTCATCATTTTGAACCGTTTATGAAGTCTTTTACGTCCTCGCAGGCCAGACGTTCAGTGTTCCTCGGAGAAAGTGCATTTTTTTCTAGGTTCGTGTGTCGCCGCAGTATCTGTTCCACTTGTGTATCATCTGGAACAATCACAGAGGACACTGTCTCTAATGAACTCCACGTAGAGGCTCAGCGAAAAAAAAAAAAACAAGAAAAAAAAAACATCTGCACAAGATATTTGATCTGCCTCCTCAGAAGATGTGCTATCGTCTGCTCTGCCTTTGAGGAAAGGTTGTTATGTGAGAGTTATGAGAGCATGTGAGGAAGGTGATGAAAACCTTATTTCACAAAATGGACTCACTCAGGTGCTCCTCAGTCTAATTTTTGTTTATGTATGCTGGGACATGCTCTATAAATTCATATACTGTCGCCTGCAATCAGACTGGAGATTTTTTTGTTTCCTTCTTTAAGCTGTCACTTGTCAGGGAAACTGCTCTTTGACAGACCAAAGCAGCTCTACTGTGAATACTAGCTGGAGAGTGGGAGCGCAGAGATGAATCGGAGGCTGATATCCTCTCATTTATAACCCGTGCCTGTCAGTTTAGGCACATTTTGGATGACTGCATACATTTATTTTTAGATGATTTTCTGACAGGGACCACACAGTAAATCAGATCACAGTAACACACACAGGGATACACTGATTGACCCGATTTAACATTGTGCACAATGGTAATAGTAGGCTATTAAAAGCAGCCAGACACCAAGTTTGAGGTCTGCTAAGTGGGGAGGAGGGGGCATGATTCCAGGGGTTTGCAGAAAAATGACAAGTTTCAATTTGCCATCTCTTGAAGGTCCAGTGTGCGGGAATTATGGGGATTTACTTGCAGAATGTGTCAGAGGATGTATATAACATTCATAGTTGTTGCTTTTGTTACCTTGGAATGAGCCCTTTATATCCACAGAGTCCTCTTCCATGGACTCCAGCATTTTTCTACAGAAGCCCAGAATGGACAAACCAAGCACTAGGGCCTTCTGTGTTTTTTGTATATGTCACAGCCTACCAACACATCCTTACATCAACTCATCAGATAAGGGATTGTCCAGTTTTAATGGATAAAATAAGAAAAGTCTGGCCAGTCAGGTGAACAGTCATGCTATGACATATACAAGTACCTCTGTCACTTTTTAAGGCATTATTTTGCTGTTTTTGTTAGAACTGCAACAAGCAATTGATTATTAATCAATTATTAAATTATTAAATTATCGTCAACTAAAAAAGTTTTTTAAAAAGTCCAAATTCACTGATTCTAATTTCTTCAATGTGAATATTTTCTGGTTTCCACTATGATAGTAACCTGAAAAGCTTTGGGTTTTGGGCAAAACAAAACATTTGAGGATGTTCTCTTGGGCTTTGGGATACACTGAGTACCATTTTCTGACAGTTTATAGACATCTACTATTAATCGATTCATCGAGAAAACAATCAACCATGAAAATGATCAGTAGTTGCAGCCCTAGTTTTAGTAGTCTGTGGTGTTATAGTAAATTAGATACATCGGCAACATTAACATGCATGAAAATTTCACTAGTCTTCTGTACTATGTGTAGTACCATATTTGACCATATTTGAGGTTACAAAATGTATATCACGTTACATATGTTATGTGACATCACTGAAGTGATTCGTGAGACAAACACCACATGATGAAAGTCACGTGACAAAGGTAACTTTATCCACCTTGCAACTTTTATAAACTGTCACGAACCCTCAGCCTCCTGGAAGAAAGTCCTGTGTTTGTGCTGTGTTTGTTTCTTTCTTCCTGCATCAACAGCCCAGCCCAGAAAACCCAATGCATCTCCAACAGCCGCTAACAGATGCTATGTGCATCTGTATGAGTCGCCAAGGGGCAGTGACAAAACATTGGAATCTGATGTGTTGTGAATGAGAATGGGATGTTTCTCCTCCCCGTTTGGAAAGGGGAGGGCGAGGCGAAGGGTTTGCAATCTGCATGCACATTTATTACAATCTTTGTTTATGTTCATTAGGCGGTGACCTTTTAGTGGCCTTAGTAATCTTGTGAATTATGACGTACATAGACTTCCACCAAGGAGACCGCTCTTCATGTCCTGTGTGAAACCAGAAGTCACTGTTGACTTATTCTAACTTATGTACGTAAGTTAATTTGCATAAAGTTCTTAATTTACGTCTTATACATAACTTACATAACTAAAGTGCCCATTTTAACCCAAACCATGATGTTTTCCTGAACCAAACCAAATAGTTTTGGTGGCTAAACCTAAACCTAAGCTAAACTAAACTGCAACCATTTCACAACATTAGCCACAATGTCCAGTACAAAGAAGGTCACGGAGTCACTGGCAAATGACCTATGCTGTTGTTTAGGTATGAGGTAGACACATGTAATATTTAGCACTATATTGAGATCAAATTACTCATGGAACAGATTATGGGTTGGAGGGTGACCAGTCTGGCTTTAGCTCTACTGCTTTACTGCACATTGCCTTGGAAAAAGTGTGACTCCACCAAAGCCACTGACCGAAAACGTGCCACCAAGAAAACACACTACAATCAGCAACACTGTCATCATCATTATGATCATCATCATTATGATCAACATTGATGCCATTATCGTTGTTGTTGTTGTTAGCAGATCACCACTTTCAAACACAGTTATCATGTACAACATTATCACAAACATGATTAGGGCTAAAAAGTTGCCAGAGCACCAAACAACCTGCCTGGTTTGATAAACATTTGTGAACACAAAGAGCAGGTTCATATTGTAATAGTATTAAAAACAGTTTGGTAGAGAGGAAAGTACTGTTTGTTTGCCTTAATCTGATGTCTTCATTGTTAAACCAAGCAAATTATTTTTTTAAGCAAATTAACACTTAATTTTCTTGAAAGAGTCTATGAATGTTTATGACTGTTGTCATTACATGTTATTCAGTCAGCTATACCATTATTAATGCAAAGTTAGGGTTAGGGTTCTCAAACAATGCCATCTTTGAATAAATAACTGACCAAATGACATTTAATGTCAACAGTCAAAAACATTCATAAAGATTCCTTCGTGGTCATGATAGGTTTTTTTTATATATATATTTATGACACAGTCATGACAGTCTTATGCACAACCCTTCAAATAAAATGTTACTGAACTTGCAAGTATAGCCTGACTGATACTTTTTTAGATGATGCATAAGACTGTCATAACTGTGTCATAAATGTATCATGACAACTGGTATGAACATGAAAGAATGTTTATGACTGTTGCCATTAGGTGTCATTTGGTCAACTATGTAATTTTTAATGCAGAGTTAGGGTTCAGTGTCAACTTTGTATCAAAATGATATATTTGGCAAAATGAAATTTAATGACAGCAGTCATTAAAATGTATAAAGACTCCTTAATGTTCATGATGTCATTATATATTTATGACATAGTCATGACAGTCTTATACTAGTCTGATACTCCTTCAAGTAAAGTACCCTAATTTGCAAGTATAGCCTGATTATTTTTAAGATAATGCATAAAGCTGTCATGACTGTATCATAACATATAACCTTTTAATCAACAAGAAAGAATATCTATGAATGTCATATGTAATTTATATAATTTCTATTGCAGAGTCAGGGTTCCCAATCAGTAACAACTTCACATTAAAATAACATAACTGACAAAATGACATTTAATGACAAAATCAATTCAATTTAAAAATTACATCAAGCTATGACAGGTGTCATTATATGTTTATGACATAGTAATGACAGTCAGACCCCTCTAAATAAAATGGTACAGTAATTTGTAAGGATAGCTTGACTGATACTTTTTGAGATTGATACTGATTAAATATATTTGGAAGTTTAACACTAGCATTGCTGGGGTGCAATTTCTTATTACTCATCAGACTTTTACAACAATATGATATATCTGCAGTAAGTTAACGCTGGCCAGTATTCTATATTTATCCATCTAGCTCATGTTCATGCTTATAATACAAGGCTAACCTCAGGCAAAATAAGTTTACTAAGCTGAATATAACCATTACCACGTTTTAGATACGAAGAATATGTCAAAAGTGCATGTCCAGTTATAGCTGCATTCTTCAAATTATTCGTGTCCCCAGCTTGTCAACTATGTTTCAGCATTTCACAACATTTCCTGAGACTGTGTCAGAAGTGCAGTCAATGCAAGTATTCACCTAAAATGCTCAGTGAGCAGCTTAGCAGCTCTAGTCAGTGGCTGGCAGAGCACTAATGCTGAGACAGACACATAGCTGGGGGAACTGTGCAGCCATTTAGCCATGTGTCACCCCAAGACTGGATTCAGTGAGTGAGTCATAGGCTGCCCTGAGCAGGACACAGTATGCGCTTGACCACTGCGAGCTTACTGTCATCGCAGATAGGAAAATAGGACAAACTGCTGAAGTCATGGCAAAGAGCTGTGGATGCTGACATTCAAAAACAAGGTTAAAGCAACATTTATTTATTTTTTTACAATCTGTATGCAACATGGGCAAAGAATCTGTCACATTTCTGAACTGCAGAATAGCTGAACCTTTTCATCATAACCATTTCTGTAGTTGGGAATTCACATCTGTTCAGATTTATGAATTTAATTCTATTCAAATAAAAGATACTTGTCCCTAAGGGGAAGTTTAGAACCTTTAGAAGCCTTCAACGCGTTATAATAGAAACACCCAGATAATACAGCACAAGGCTACTGTGTTTATGCAATGCAGTCACACAATCCTAATACACTGCAGCATGCATTTACAACACTTATACTAGAAAAAGCTAAGACCAAACAGTATAATACATAAGTATGCATTTAAGCACAATAAATGTAAGGCACATTTATTTACATAGCTCATTTCAGCAACAAGGCAATTCAAAGTATAACTGTGCAAAGTGCAGCTGTGAATAAAGACTGCAAAATGCACATTCCTCAATCTCTTCTAACAGTATAAGCAAGTCCTGTGGTCACATGCACTCATACTGTACATGCAAATAGCTCCTCAACTGCTTGGTGTGATCTTGCATGCAGCCTCTTATTAATAACGGTGCTATATTTAGATTTCAAGCCTTCTAGCAAAAGCACAAACTGCTTTAATGTGGGGAAAAATAATTTTGTTTTCGCATACATGAAGGTTTGGCTGTAATAGTTAGTGGAGTTCTACAGCTGCTGCATGTAACAGTACTGCTGCCATAATAATAAACAATTTATTGTGAATTCACATAATTCACTCAGAATTTAAAGGGATAGTTAAGATTATTTGAAGTGGGGTTGTATGTACTTAGTCAGCGTATTACCTACAGTGGCAGCCTTAGGCTGTCTGAGGGGCTGGGGCAAAAAAAAAATAAAAGGGCACCCACATTATTAGGTGGGGCATCAGTGTGTCGAAAGCTGTCACGCTCCTTATCATGTTTTGTTCACTGTATGGCGCTAAAGGACACTGTATCATGTTGTCTTGGACATTGGGCCACTCTAGTGGGCATTTGATCAAGTTTTGTCCACTGAAAGGGGACTTTTTTATATTTTAGAATCACGATACCATACGATACGATAAGATCAAAACGATACTTGAAACTGAAACGATACTGGGTTGATACTAGACACCTAGCAGATCAGAAACAGAACATCCACAAGGGACATTAATCTTGGACATGCAGGATGCTGTTGCAAAACATTGACACCCGCAGAATGTATTCATTTGCAATGAAATGCTAATTATTTCATTTTAATTTCATACATATGAGGGAAAATTATTAAATTTAAATTATTATAGACCTGACCTGCACAGCGCCCATGTATTATTCTATGAATTGTTCTAAACCTATGAACCATGATTCTGCCAACAGACCATATGCAACATCACTACAGCAACACAATGTTTTATTCAGTGTGCTGTACGATTAGAACATTTTCCTTGTTTTACTTCTCTGTCAGACAGCCTTGTTTTGGTGGGAAATCGCTGTTACATAAGCCAAATGTTGCTCTCTCAAAAGAAACCACCTCACAGATCACAGGAGTTGCTTGACCCACCGCTGCCTTATTCTTGTGTGATCAAGGCAGCAGTAGACCAGCAAGTCCAGTCTTTTATGAGGGACAATGACTGTTTTTGCTTTGGAGAGAGTGCTGTTGGGCTTGTTTAACAGCAGTTTCCTGTCTTAAAATGCTGTCTGATGGCGAGGTAAAGCCTGATTTTTTGCAGTCAACCTTTTGTTAAGTAACTAAAATATTTGCTGATGACTCATAGCAGTACATTTCTTTCCTGTCTTGCTGTTAGTCCTCTCTGCTTCTCCAAACCGCCACCTGCCATCTAACTGTAGGTAATACAGTGACTATTGATCAGTACCTGATACAACCCCAGTCCAAACGAATCCTTTAAAGCAACTGAACTACCAGCATTAAAAGAATAATGTGGGACTTCTTCTTTTTAATGATACTGTAAAACGGTTGAAGACTTTCAGGTCAGGAGTACACTTAATACATTTTGCAATATACAAACTCATTACATTATGCAATAAATTGCTCCAGCAGATTTCTACTGGTGCTAATGGATAACATTTATATAGTGAGTTATTGAGACAGACAGATAAATGACTTGTAGGCCTAATTATGACATTTCATTAAAGAGATCTCTGAGGAGGTGTTATGGCAATTTCTGCCCAAGCATGCAGGGAGAACGCTGCTCCATTTGCCCTCAAAGTGAATTATGAAGCGGCCGCACATTCGATAAGATAAACTCCGGGGCTGATTTGTTGCACAGCGCCATGATTCCCACGTCTCTTGTGCTCCCCACAAAGACGATAGCTATCTGATGTGATATCAAACATGTGAAAGTAGAGGTTCAGCAACAGGCAGCGGCTTCCTGTTTGTGTTGGTGGAGGGTTATGAGCAAGAAGGGGATCATTACCTGTACTTCAAAACATACTTTGAAAGTAATGAAATCAGATGGCACTATCTGCTCAGAACATTAAGTTATTGCCGGCAACAGATGGCACTCTTTAGCATATCAAAGAGTTCCTCCTCCGCCAGTTTGCTGAGTTATTATTTGTGTTTGTATTGGCTATGCTCGTTTCATTTCGCAGTAATGTAATCTAAGCTGAATTTACATTTCCTCACTGAACTTTTTCCTTTCAATGACAAACCAAAACTGAAGTACAGAAAGGGAAAAGTACGCTTTCTTTATGATGGACATTCTGACAAGCCATAAGAGAAATATGGAATATATATATACTGTAACAAATCATACGATGACCATGATATGTCATCAGAAATGAAAGAAACGTTAAGTTCCAACTACAATGCTACATGCTTCATATATTGTTCCATATTTATTCACCTTACATGGAGTTAAAATGGATACCTAATGTTTGCCAAATTAATAAGTGTCATGACTCATCAGAAATCATTAATAGTCTTTCAGAAAGAATAGATTAGGATTATTAGGGATGTGCACGATTAGTTGACTATATGATTAATCATTGCCACCCTCGCTAGTTCGCACCAGAAATACTGGTCAGTTAAACTATTTATCAATATTTCATTCATGCACAATGCCAGTTAACTGTTGCCTCTAAGGTGTTATGCAGCTGCCTGCCACTAGCTGGGGCTGCGGCCCCATCAGACAGCAGCCCCTCTCGCCGTACACTGTAAGCACGTATGTCGCAGTGACCCAGGCAACCCTGGATGTTTTTATCAGCAAAGTCGGACAGATGACAGCTCGTAAAACCAGTGCAGTTTGGCAGTGTTTTAATCTAGAAAATGGAAATAACATTGAACACAGGCTGTGACAGAATAAAGTGGTACATAAACAATGGACTGGAGCAACACGTGACCACAATTAGCATAGACACGGATGTTAACCTGCAAGCAGAGCAGCAGCTGCTGCTAGCACTGCTGACATTAGCCACACTGTGTAGCAGCCTCTCAGCTAACGTCAGCTCCGGGTTGTTTACCTGCAGACACTGCACAGCGCAAAGTGACATGCATTTCAGCAGCATTTAAAGTGTGATTTGGTGACTGTAGACTGTGATTAACGACTTCAAATGGCTCTTAATATACACATATATATGTGCTTGATTTAACTGCTTTCTGACTGTTTTCTTACTGTTAGATTGGTCAACTAGTCTGAATTAAATGTTGTGTTTATTCAACAGGGGAATTAGTCGCCATAAAAGGAGAAAAAATAAATTGGGCTGTGACAAGATAAAAAATAAATTAAATTAAATAATAACTTGATTTGGTCATTTTTCCTTGATTTTTGTGTTTCTAAATAGTTTAGCTTGCATGGGGTGTTTTATTTTGAAAATTGACCAGATTCTCTATGCTAAGCGTGGTGTAGAATGGATCAGCCCAAACTCCACGCTGCAGTGTCCAGTGGAATCGAGCAGTAGGGCAGGCAGTCACTGAACTTCAACTCCAGAGTGTGTATTCTCAGAGCGGAGGATTTTTGTTTTCAGGTCTTTGCTTTACAAGGACAGACAAACCTGCAGCTGGCCTGAGCTTCGAGTCTGGGGAGAAGGGGCTTGGGGAAAACAACTCGCTTCAACCATAGATCACATATAAACAGGCTTCAGTCTATTTACTATACCATCTATGGCTCAAATTCGCTATTTTGACTGAAGTACTCCTTTTTTAATGCCAAGATTTGACAGAGTTCTCCTTTTGTAATGGTTGCATTGTGCATGCAGGTCACTGACATGTCTGTGACACTTAAATGGAACAGAGCCATTGATAATGTTATCAGCTGCATCTATGAAATGAGGTCCAAATGAGCAGAGGTGCTATTTCAATTGCAGAAACTGGAATTCGCTTGAAAAACTGAGAAAGGAACTGAATGTGTAGAATGAATTAATGTGGGAAGCGCTGTACTGTTTCACTGCATTGCCTTGAAATTGAATGGGATTATTTTTCTTAATTGGGATTCATCTTTTTGAGACACATGTGCAGAACTACGAGACTTGACTGGAGGAGCGTTTAGTCGGCCAGTAGTGAATCAGCTTCACTTAGCCAATTAGCCATGTGGCAGTGTGCCTTGTTTCCTCAGCCAGTGATCTAGCATTATAATCCCCTCTTGATGAAAGAGTTAGTAACTGTGTTCTTGGTACCAGTGCTGGCCCACATTGAAGGATGAGTGCATCCATTTGTTGTGCTGCTACACAAAGTAAGTAGTAAAAGAAAGTGTAGCTATTGCTGCAATAATAAAATATTGTAGGTACACCTGTACAATTTATTGCATCCAATATAAATCTCGACCAAAAACTACCCTAATAAAGTTTGTAATGTTCATTTGATGTTTAAATCAAAACACATCTCTGTCTGCATTAATGGCAGAGCTGTTGTATTGGATTGTACAGGTTTACCTGCAGTAATAAAGTGCTTTCTGAATGTATGCTTCCATACATTATCATCAGAACAGCCAGAAGCAAATCGTTGTTTTGCAAGTCACAAGTAAGTCTCAAGTCTTTGCTCTCAAGTCCCAACTTCTAAAGACTGGGTTTTGAGTCTTAAGTCGTACTGAACTCTTCACCAAATGCAGTGACATCTAACAACCAAGTTTCGACTTACTGTTCTTTGTGCAACTTGAAATATTGAACAAATTTGGAAGTCTCCATTTTCAGCCTTCACATTTTGCATACTGCAGTTCATTTTGTGTTGACCACAGTGGAGTTTTTCCATGCAAACAAAATGAACTTTGGTATCATTTTTTCCCCCAACTGGAGCTCAGTGATGTAACATTAGTTTTGTATGGTGCTCTCCTGCAGCCTGATTGGATGCTGTCAAGCTGATCTGAGGAATGCAGTGTTAACGGGCTGAGAATGAATAGGACTAACACTGGTTGATTCAGGAAACTTATTTATTCATGACACACTTTTTAAATTACTTAACTTTCAATCTTTGGTCTCAGGGGAAGTATTTTCAAGTCAAAAGGCTCAAGTCTAAGTGAAGTCAGGTTACTGGTGTTAACAACCAAATCCAGTTGCAACTTGCAAGTACAAATTTTGTCAAATCGAGTCTAAAGTTATTTAATTTGTCAACTTGTCTAACACAAATCAAACAGTTTGAAAATAAATTCCTAGACTAATATTGTTTTTATGCTACAAGCTAGTGTTCATAGTGGCTATTAGCCACCACCTACTCAGTAGCTTGCAGTTAATAGATCACATGGTCACATGTTTGAACAGCTTGTCAAAAGTATATATACTTTAATACTTTTTCAATACCACGAGTTTGAAATATTACAGTATCAGTTCTACAGTAGAAACTTCTTATAGTGGTTATGTCTGTCTGGGTGAAATTGATCACAGTGAGCGGATAATTACAATAACTCAACTGTTTTGTTATTCTTTATTTCTAATACAGATTGGTATCTAATTGACTGTTGTATATTTATTACATGAGTATAATGTAATGAAAAGGACAGCTTTGCTGGTTTTCCCTCACCAAGGTGAGGCTCAAGGGGCCATCATGTGACTGAAGAGTTTTGCTGATGCATCTCGTTGGCTCATCTTTTGGCCGTCTTCATTTTCATGGAGAAAATGATTGTCTTTTTCCCCACATAATTTCAATGTGTTAGAGTGATTCAAAGTATCATTAGAATAAATTAAAAGAAAATATTCAGAATTCTGTTAGTTTCAACATTGTTTTCCATATGTTTCTATTTATAAAAAGACCCATTCCTATAAGCAAGTTATTTAAAGAGCATTTTTATCTGTGACAAGCTTTTTGATCCATATCAGTATCACTATAAGTTGCATCAAAAGTACCACAACTATAAAGAAAAGATCTAAGACAGAAAAGAAAAAGAAATGATCTTATTTTGTATCAATAGAACTTTCAAAATCTCTTTGCCAATGTATTGAAAGACGTATCAAGCATTGAGTATTGTTATTTTATTCTAGTGTTGTAGTGAAGTTTAAAATTCTGGCGTCACCACATTTTATATCAAGCTGATATTATACCCATAAAACAAATTGCAAGTTGTGGAAAGCACACTTCCACAATTTTCATAGCTAACTGACTCAGTGAATCTGACTCACTGTTAGCTCACTGTTGGCACGCTTAGAGAAGGTGTCAGCCATGCAGTAATCTCAGGAGGGACAAAATGAAAGATGTTCATTACAAGTACCTTGGAGTCCTGCCATATATTTAACAAGGAATACTTGTGTTTTTACATTTGTGAGGGTGTCTTACGTTGGTGAGAGTGCCTTTTGTGTTGCTACTACTGTCTCTTCCTTTCATTCCTGCGGGCTTTGATAAAGAAATGATTCCGCATTTACAACTGAATTACCACACAATCATAATGTAACCGTGAAGCTGACAAGATGTTTACTGTGATGGATTACATGTCTCAGCAAAGTTAAGATTCAGCAAATTAAGTTTGAAGTGTAGTGAAATAAATGGAAAGCAATTACTGTGTGGAAGGTGGGAAGAAAATTTCAAAAAACGGAAAATACCACGGTGTCCCTGAAGCAAACTGAATTTGAAATTGTGGATAATTCAATAATCACGTTCAGATTTATCCCCCATAATCCAACCGCTCAACATAAGCACAATAAATAACTGCAGTTCAAATAAAAGTCTGCTGGTACTAACCTCTCTTCTGGTGTTAAACCTCAGTTTGCACAAACGCACACCACTCCAGCTTCAGTCTGAGTAAAAGATGCTTACTGATTAATTTATTCTCTTCAATCAATTCTGTGGTTTAATATTGTTGACTAACTAAAGGACGTGCAGCATCTGTCATAGCAGCAGCAGCACTCCTGGATGTTGCAATAACTGCCATCCAGAATGATGCACTCCTAATGTGTCTCCATAATCATGCCCATCGCCCATGAAGGGCATTCCTTAGGTTGACGTGCACGTCAGATGGCCTTATGTCAAGGTCTCTTCTAGTAGTGCTGCCCTGATCTCTTCAGGCCATTTTACAGTGACAGGATGAACATTGACCTCTGTCATTCCACTGAGTGAGCAGCCTGCGGTGAGCCTGACAGTGCCGGGCCAGCTGAGCCATGCTGCTAGGCAGACTCCGTGGCCCTTTTGGCCCCTGAGGTCTGCGTCCGTCCACACCTCCATACAGGCCCAGCTGTCCCCACTTCATTATGTGCTGATTAGGAGTAAATTACTCTGTGAGGTGGCTTTGATCGTCTTATTCCGGAGCGCTGCTTAAAGGGATAGTTCGGGCTATTTGATGTGGGGTTGTATGAGATACTGTAGTTAGTGCATTAGCTCCCCCCCCCCAAACACACACACACACACACACTTTGGAGGAGCAGAGAGGAGTACCAGCAGGGAAGCTCAGCAATGTCCTGCTGAGGACAAGGTCTGCAGCAAAAGGCATTTCAAAAGGCCACTTAAAGAAAGCTCCACTTAAAAAAAATCTATATCAGTTTTAATGTACATTATATTTAGGATATTTTCACTCCTTTATTTTGTCATCACTCAGTCTTTTCTGGCAGGACAATGCCTTTATATAAGCCGTGTATTGCTCTCTCCAAACCAGCCAAACTCCATAGGCAAAATCAGTCATTTTAACTCACAGAAAATGTTGCTGCACTACCACTGCCTCAGTCTCTCTTTGTTTGTTGACTTTGGTGTTTTAAAAGGATACTTCGGACTCCCCAAAAGTTACACAAAAACACAAACTAAGTATGAGATGGAGGCAGTAGTAGACCAGTAGCTCCTGTGTTCTTTAAGGTAAAATGACTGTTTTCCCTATGGAGTTTTGTCAGTTCAGAGAGAGCGCTATTTGGCTTATATAAGAGCATTTTGACGAGGGAAAAGGCTGACTGACGTTAAAGTAAAGCAGTGATTGAACACCACATCAGAGTTTTTAACTGCTTTTAATACTTTTCATCAGTTAAACGTTTGCAAAACCCACAGGGGCAGGAGCTGGACTTTTTTCAAGTGGCTGCAATTCCTTTTGTTACTGACACTGTCCACAGCAGTATATTACTCAGCTTTGGTGCTGACATCTACTGTAAGTAATACACTGGCTATTATAACCCCATATCAAATAATCCGAACTATCCCTTTAAGGAGTCTGCACCATTTAAATGAAAACTGGTCCCATTTTAACATATTTGTACCTGGCGACATGGCCTTAGCACTCCACCCATTTGAACTACCTGACTCTCTGAGGTTTTCATCATTTTTAACACTGATTCTCTCACCCATTAAAGCTTTCATTAGGGGTGAGATCTACTTGATGACAGTATTAGTGAGAGCTCAGGCACAGCCCACGAAATTGAAGAGCATGTCTGGCTAACCTGGAGCAGGCGTCTCTAGGTGCCCTCACCTGCTCTTCCTCAAGAGGAGCAATTATGTCAAGATGAAGGAAAGGGGCATCCCCAGATGGCCGCCGAGCCGAGCCCTTTGCTAATTGGCCGTGTTAGGGATTCAGAGCAGGTTCAAGAGAAAGCATGCTCTCCCCTCCCCTTTCCACTGGCCCCAACATCTTTGTTTGGCTTTGTTTTGCTTTGTCAACTCTTGGCTTTTGATATGCATATCCAGACATGTTTTATTCATGGCCTTTTGGAGTAAAATCAGTCGAGATCACCTTGCTGTTGTCTGAAGGCACAAGGAGTGTGTGTGCGCACGAGGTTGATGTTTCAAAGCTAGTTTTTTTTTTTTTGCGACGCCGCCACACTCTCATGCAGCCCAAAAGAAATGAATGATTTATGTGACTGTCACAGCGAGGGTGCAGAACAACCCAGACTGTACATCACACGCCATTCTTTTGGTTTCCCGACAGCTTGTAGGGTGTTTTTTTTTTTTTTTTTTGGTCTTTTTTTTGTTTTAACGAGACGGCGGTGTTAATTGAGTGGCTGGAAAAGAACACCGATGAGGCGTTCCTGGCACAGGCGGGGTGTAGGACGGCAGAGATGCCCACATCCCAAAGGGCTCATGTGCGATACCTGTTTCAATGGCGCAGAGGCTTCATGTTAATCATAATGCTAAAATATGTGAACTTTAATTAAAGATTTCCTCCATTACGATCATGTCAGTGTTTATTAAATCTCGGGACCCACAGCCGCCATGGAGACCATGTCTGTGAAATCAGTGCATGTGTGCGACTTCTACAGTACATTATCCAAGGCAATTCAGAGTTTGTCTGGTTATCTGATTATCAGATAGACAGCAGGCTGCTATCAGATTGAACAAATACTTGCGTTTGGTGCAGGATCTGACCTCTAATTGGACTCTATAGGCAGGGTAACTCATTAAGGAGTTCTGGCTGTGACTATAAAACATGAGTTACAAAGCTTCAATGATCCCACCAGAGAAAAGGAGACATGCTTTGTATTCTGTGAACAGAATCAGTGTCTGATATATATATATATTTACACACTATAAAACATCCATCAGACGGGGTTGGGTGGTAACAGTTTAAGAAATCAGATTACACAAAATAAGTAACTAAAATCAGTCCAGATTACATTGGAAAAAAATATGTAATTAGATTATGATTACATTGTCATGGACAACTTGATTACATTTTTGTACTGCTCTTCTACCCTTAAAATGATTTATAAATAGTGTATAAATAGGTTATTAATTTATCTTTAATTAACACAGTTTTTTATACATTGATTTGGGCTCATTATTTGGCAAGATCCAGTTACTGTTTACTATGAGTAACCTGACACACCAGACGGTTTGTTACACAGAACCATCTGTGAAGTCGTCCTTAGAAACTGTTTGGAAAAGGGCAGGCACTTGAACCATCTGTCTATCAAGTCTAACACAGGCTTCAACCAACCAGAGAAACATTCTTCTTGCTGTCGTCACTCTGACTTTAACAAGTCAAGTCAAAGTCAAACAAACAAATTTCCCTCCACAATGAAATTCTTCCTTTGACTTCCACTCAAATACCATCAAACAATCAATATGAAAAGTGAAGAAAAATATAAAATATAGCGAAGAGAAAAAAGGAGTAAGTAATCTTACCCAACACTCCTATTGGACATGCGTTGACGTCAGCGTATTTGTGCTAACTCTTGTTGAACTTTTTGTTCAGTTTTGTTTCTTACTAAAGATGCATGATATTGAGTTTTACTGATAACTGATAATTATCTGATTCCCATATCAGGTGTCTGTCTGACAGGATAACAGATAATTTTTTAATGTATTTAAAAAACAAAACAAAGCAATAATCGTATTATTCTGTAGCTCTGATCGAACCAAATCTTACTGACATCACTATTACAACAAAAACGGTTCTGACAAGTGATCATTAATTTTTCTCTAGTAAATTTCATCAAAAAGCTCCACAAACTTTTGCACTCTTGTAGGTCGACAGATTGGTAGGAGACACTCTTCTGCACTTGTAAGCAGAGATTTAATAAGAATGAAGTCTTTTATATTGTAAATATAATATATTGTGTCCAAGCTTTTGACTGGTAGTTTTGTAGAGCATTTTGCCTAAGATTTCAAATTAAATGCTTAGACATAATCTCGTAAATCACACAGTGTTTAGCCAGTATTTATCATCTATAATTTAACTATCAGAATAATAAATAGTAGCGTGCATTTCCCATTACCGTTCTTCCCTATTTCTTTGTGTAACAGAGTGGAAGGCACAGACAAAAGATGTCATTCTGCAGATAGGTGAGTCAGATAAAGAAAATCCAGAGGAAGCTCACAAATGACATATTTTGTGGTTTAATTTACTGGAGCTGTTGTGGAGCCGAGGTCTCTTCGTCTTTGTTGTTTCGTGCCAGGTGTTGCTGCCTGGATGCTATGCAGGTGTTACATCATACGTGCTAATGCTTGTATACTCATTTGTCACTCCACCGGGGGATTGAGTCACCCTAGTGAGGGCTGCGACTACATGTCTGTCTGAGTGGAAAAAACATCATCCCAATTATACCGTTCAAATGCAGCGTAATTAGACGGCGATGGAATAAGAAAATAGGATTTATTTCTGTCCCTGCAAACCTCTTCACGTACAGTACGCTGGCGCAGAGTGTTTACCTATAAAGTTGATTGGCTCATTGTTTGCACTGCAGACTGTGCAGTAAGGCTTTAAAATGGCCACATTAGAGTGCCATGCTGCTCACTAACCATGCACAGTAAATTTGCAGCATGCCTAATAGTATTGGCAGAAGAGCTGTGGTGGTGGGCAAAGCAAACAGAAAGTCTTCTGTTCCAAAGCACAAACCTTCTTGCAGGTTTTACACAGGAAACCATGAGTCAGAGCTTCCTTCTGAGTGTATACCTGCAGACATAATATCACTCACTCTTGAGAAGTGGAACAAAACCGTTATAAAAGATAGATAAAACTCTCGGCTATTAGACCTTGTAACGGGCCAACATCCTAATGATTTTTATTTATTTATTTATTTATTTATTTATTTATTTATTTTATGAAATAGCATTTTTTCCTGGCTGAGGACTTGAATCAACTCCGTCAGACACACAAAATCATTTATCACACAAAGAACCAGAGTTGCCAGATTGGTTTGGTGTTTTACAGTCCAAGAAAAACTCAAAATCCGCCCAAATTGATTAAAAAAAACAGCCAAATAATTTAGATAATAAACAATACAAATGAATTCCTAAACAGTAACATTATTATTGTGGTTCATAGCAATTATTTAATGGCATAATAATAAAACAGTTTAAGTATTCACAAGTGGGCTAGCATGCAAATCTGCCTCAAAAATAAAGAAAAAATAGAGAAACAGTGCAGATAACATAAAATAAGTTTTAGGTTTAGGTCACCAGCAACAAGCCTCGACAGTACGCACATACATGAAGAGGGAGAGAGAGAAGTACACAATCCCATGCTATCAAACAGCCAAACAAATAATGATATTTTAGTGCTGTAAGAGGTTTCTGTTATGATGAATATACTGAGGGTCGCAGATCTTCTCTCAGCAGAATATTATGTTACATCATGTTAGTGTTACACTGAGTGAGTTTATGAATCGTTTTTTTTTTTTTAAACACTGTAATGTTCTTAATGTCTTTAAAAACCAGGCCAACTCTAAACTAAACCAACTCAAATTCTGTCCACCCGCCCAAGCCCAGTTTACCCCCACAATGCAACACAAAACAGACTATCTGGGTGGAAAACAGTCCAATCTGGCAAAAATGCAAAGAACACACATACACATTAGGTGTACCATAACTATTTTTGTTGATGTAAATTAATTTAACATATTTAACCAACATAAGAGGAAAGAAAAACAAACTTCTCTATGATGGATTTGACAGTCAACTGACAGTTGATGTGACATACATGGGCGTGTCCAGACTTTTTTGACTGAGGGTGGCCCAAGTGGGGCACTGACTAATTTGTGTTTGATTGTGTATTTATTTATTATTTTGATTTAATTGAAATTAAGTACTAATCTCAAACAAATTATTATATACAATTATTAGAGAAGTGAGAGTCAAGTCACTGCACATTTTTAAACCATAATTCTTATTTAGCTTTGACTTGGAAGGGCTACAGAGTTGACATCTGATAGCAATATTATTTAATGAATTTGTAGAAAAATAGAAAGTTTACCAGTGCTTGAGCAGTATTTCCACCTTTTTTTGAAACCAGGAAGTGAGAGGGGTCCTCAGCAAATAGATGACCCTTTTCATGCCTGATTAAACCATGTTTTCTTAAAAATCTGATGGAGTTGACAGAAATGTGGGACGTAACTTTAAAGGGCCAACATTTTCATTTTCATAAAGAAGTTAAAAATAAATAAAACAAAGATAATTATAAAAGCACATTTTTATACATGTGTTATCAGTAGGTATTGTTAGATTTAAATTCTAAAGGCTTTTAACTAATGTTTGAATTGTTTGAAGTTGTGAATTCTTGTCTGGGATAAGGATGTTTTCTGACATAAAACAAGTTTAAAAAGTAAAAAATTAAAGCAAACCAAAACATTGTATACTTAAAGAGTACATTTTCACCAAAAAATTGCCATGAGAGTGTTTGTAGCAATGATTTTTAAAGTTTTCTTTTTTGGAAATGATTTGTCCCAGTTCTCAACAATGGGTGATTAATGCATTCATCTGTTTCATGTAGTGTTAAATACATATTTCTGAAGTTAACAAAAGGCAATCACATCGCACAAAAAACACCATTATGTTCTTCCTTCTAGGTCAAACCACTGTCCTGCTAACTTAACCATAGCGAACAATAACAACACATCCAGCCGGCGACTTGACATTTAACACATGATGAACTCGAACATGGATGTACCGAAATGTCCTCTCCTTTCTCAGAATAGTTTGCACCTCATCTCTGTGGGTGTTCTATTGTGGCTCCTACAGTGGGAAAAAAAAAAAAAAAAAAAAAATTTTCCAAACAGGTCAGGCTGAGAGCAAGAGTATAGTTCAGGACGGCCAAATCAGGAGCGTTTGCGGGCCGTTAATCTTCTCCTTTATGGCCAGCTTAAGTGAGAGAGAGACAGCGCGGCCTGTCCAAAAATATCTCCCGTCCAGCTCTTAGAAGATCGATGCTGATACCATCTGAATAGCTGTTTGATTGTAGCATTGTTGGATGACATTAAAAACCTGCCAGCCCTCAGTGGATTAGTTTCAAAGACGCAACACACACACACAAGGCTGCAGGAGACAAAGCGAGTGAACGAGTGGAGCTCCATGAGCACAGGGGTGGCAACATTTGTGCCACACATTCACAGATTTTGCACAGAAGCATAGCTAGCATGATGCACTTTAGCCAGACAACATAATCTAACTAAAGATCAAAAATATATTTTTTTATTCTGACCTGTAGTGATATTTATCCATCAGTTTTTTGGTGTCAGTTGCTGAGTATTGGAGACATCATCCATAGAGATATCTGTCTTCTCTCCAACATACAAAGCACACACACACACAATAAAAGGAGAAAACATTTAAAAAATTCAAAACCAGTGTCTGTTTCCAAAAATAATGACCCAGTTACTCAAGAAAATCCACAAACCTTGTAGCAACTACTTTCTTTCTAGTAGAAAAAAGTAGTTCCAGTAGATTCTGCTGCAGAAAGAAGGTAGTTCCAATATCTCCAAAACTCTGCAACTCACAACAAAACAATCTAGATGGATAAATAGCACATCAGATCAGGGAAAGAATATTTATTTTCCATTGGGGTGAACTGCTCCTTTAAGAATATCACAAACTGAGACACCTTGTTGACAGATGCATAGGAAAATATAATTGTAGAAAGAGGAGGTCACAGATTGCAACAACCAATCAAAAATGGGAACCAGTGTTTCAGAGCCAAATCTTAAAATCAGCTTTGATAATTACCACATTAATAATTGATGATAGACATTGTAAAGAGATACTTCATGGTATAATATGTTTCCCAAATGGTTCTGAGGCACACTGGTGTGCCATGAGATTTATTGACAATCATACATTATATTATTGCAATATAAAACTACACAAAGTTACATACAGTTAAAAACAACCTGAACTGTACTATAAACTGTACTTTGTACAAACTTATTTCCAATTAAAGAGGGAAATTCTAGAGGCAAACCAAACATATCCTGTGAAAAAAGTTAAAAAGAGAACCCCAGTTGCTAGTTGGTGGGAAATATTATGTGACACATCAAAAGCCCTGATTAATTGACACCTTATTTTTTTTCCACACCTTTTCCCACACTCTGGAAACTCTGCCTCTGATTGGCTCGTAACTGTTGCCTCCATTTGTAATACAGGCTTTTTTTTTACATGTGTATGAAAACAGATGTGCCTTGAGATTCTTTCTTGCCTTTGGTGCGCCCTGGGCATGAAAAGTTTGACAAACACTGATATAAAAATCTGTAGTGTACAAATTAATAAATAAATGTAAATAAAATAGTATAAAAAAAAAGACTGGCAATAAAAAAGGTCGGTGAAGCAGATCAAACATGATACTCAGCTTGTGGCCAGTGGGCTGAATCTGGCCCTCAACAAGATCATTTTCTAGTTCACAATGAAAATAAAGTCACAATTGATTCACAGTCTGTTTGTTTACATCAGTAAATGTTCACTAAAGTCCGTTGGCTGTTACTTGGAAAGATGCATATTAGCCTGCAGACACTAAAAGAGCTTAAAATATGCTGTTCAGCCTGTCTCTGGTAGGAGCTTGAATCATTCCAAAATTCGTTAAATTCTTTATTAAGTTAAATTAATAAGTCCGTTCTTCAAAAACAAAGATTTCCAAGAAAAGATGAGTTATGGGCCTTAATTTTTTTAATTTTAGCTGATAAATATTCATGTTTGTTTATTAACTGGCCCCCCGGCCTCCTGTCATTTTCCAAAAGTGGCTCCCACACAAAGTAAGTCGAGCATCTCTGTATTAGTCTCATATCCACACTGTGAATATGATCAAGATAAACAAATCATAAATTAGACAATGGAATCAGTTATTAAAGCTATATTTAATATATAGAATATCAAGTCTATAGAGAACATGGGAAAAAATGATAACAGACACCATATGGCCAATATTTGAATGTACTAATGAAGACAGATGTAAGACTGCTGGAAACATTTGTTTCAGAAAATGATGAGTAAATAGCTTAACAAAACAATATGAGGCCAAGAGATGAAATACAGAACAAGAATCTTCCTTCAGAGTACTTTGCATATATTATAGAGTGTATAGTTGAAGAGCAGACAGGAAATGGAGGAGAGAGAGGGGGGATGACACGCAGCAAAGGGCAGCAGGCTGGAATCGAACCAGGGCCGCTGCAGAGGACTGATAGCCTCAGTACATGCAGTCCACGCTCCACCAGCTGAGCCACAGGCGCGCCACAGAAATTTAAATTTTAAATCAAATATCAAAGGAGCAGAAATGATCAAAATACCAGCAGAAGAATAAAAAGTGTAGATTCAGTCAAGAAGAGAACCTCAAGATGCATAAAGTAGGAGGTAAATAACAGAATTGTAAATGGAGACAACAATATGCCATACAGTGGTAACACAATAAAAAGCAATTTATCGTTGAAGCAAAGTGTTTGCAAAGTAAAGATCTCACTTTTCCTGCTTCCCTTAAGGCGTGGCTCCAGGGACTCTCAGTTTTTTAAGCAGTTATTAATGTGCTATTTATCTCAGGAGGTTTAACTTTGGTTTCTCTTTGTGATCTTCTTGTGACTTTTCTGGTCATATATTTTCCAGAACTTCTCACTCTTCATTTCCCTTCAGGTTCTATAGTCTATTAATGAGTTCACAGCTGATAAATGTTGAAGTATATGTGAAATCCGAACAGTACAGAGTTAATTTTAATTGCTTTAGGTGTTGTGTCATTTTTTTTTCTGGTTGTAAATGTATCTGCTGACATTTAGGTTTCATTTTCCCCATTTTGCCTCACATGAAGGTAAACCCTGCACACTTTGCAAAAGACATGGCCACTATCCCGGTGACTTGCAGATATATTTAAATAGAAACTGTTCAGTCCAACTCAGCTTTGACATTTTGACAACAGCTAACGTTAAATTAGCTAGCCTGTCTGCAGCCGTGCCCACAGCCCTTGAATTGTGTTGTGAGTTGGGTTGCCAGGTTTGATGTAGTGTGTGGATTGTGTTGCATAGACGATATGGCAACTTGGGTGACGTATACAAAAGATATGGATCCGAGTGTGATGATTATTCATAAGAAAGTTGGCGAGTTTCCCGGGAGAAACAGCAAAACACAGTAAAAGGACACTGGGAGATGTCCTTGAACCCAAGAAAAATAGGAGTCATGGCTTATGTTTTGGGCGCATGTTGCGCATTTGTGGTTCAACCTAATCCTCTAATTAAACTTTGCAAATTGAGCTGACAGTTGTTCATCTGGTCATATTCTTCCTGGCCGTTCCTGTTCACAGGAATGTGGTGATGACCCCAAGTCAATTCAGCTGATAATGGAACCAAAACACCGTCAAAAAAAGTGGAAAAAGTTTTTTTTTCCACAGTTAATCTAAATCATGGCAGGTATCCAATAACAAACTGTTATGGAACATTTCTCTTCATAAACTTGGCTCAGGGAAAGATTTAATGATACCTGAGATGATAGTGAAATGTTTGAGGAGGCAAATATGTCAGTAAAAAGGTACAGAGCATAAAAAAGTACAGTCTAAAAAGACCTGTGATCTTAAGATGAGTAGCAGGCTGTAAATGTTTAAAGTACCAAAAATAAATACAGGAGTCGACTATAATACATTCAAATGAGAGACAGAATCCTGAGACTGTCAGAGAGGAAAGTGAGGGCTGTAAAGATCAAAGACTTTTCTTACCTCTGTACATATTTTTCATCCCATTTAAGACTCAGAAATCTTTGAATGTCACCATAATGTAGGCAACAGCCAATTTCCAGAGCGCTGGTGGTATTCCCTGTGGCAGTAACCTGGTGCTTTGGGCTGACATGTTTCTCCCACAGAGTCGTGCCGAGATGAATCATAGGTTGTGAGAGCGAGAGGAGAAAGAATCGGCCTGGCGCAGGTGTGTGAGGTCTACTGGGAGGCCTGGTAAAGGTTCCTGAGTGTTAGAGAAACATAGGGTTAGAGTTTTAATGATGACCTACTTTTGTTCGGCTCAGCACGACTCCGCTGCATGAGGACATGCTAAACAGACTCTCCTGATCGGGGCGAGAAGAAAGTTTCCACACGGTTCTGTTCACAAAGAACTGAAACAAAGATGGGGTTAGACTCATACTTACTATACGTTATGTGTGACTGTCAGATAATGTGCAACAAAACCAGATAAGATGAGCAAAATTAATCGGACTTGTCAGCAACCCATAAAGTTTTTGTGACTGGGCCAGCTGCTTTTAGCTAAAGATTCAAAACTGAGGTTGTGATTATCTGCCTTTATACTTCTTTATCAGGACTTTGCTATTGTCACTTTTGGCTGTGCCATCTCACACCATGTTGCACTGATTTGCATGTCTATTATTAGTTTTATCCCCCCAAGCTGTGCAAATATTTATTTGAATAACAAACTTTGTGGGGTGATTTCATCCAGAGGCCTGATGATGTACTGATGGTAAACTATGGTTAGCTAACATTTTACATCATATATTAATAAGATATCAAAGCCAAGCAAACAAACTCTGAAATGGCACTTTATTACAGAGTCAACAAGGATTTACAAACCTTAAAAAATGTGCTGTTCCACCCTTTACTGCGTACACACCCTATAATGTTTGTAAAAAAAGAAATCCATCCATAGGGTCAAAACTTTTGTTAGCAAATGTTAGTAAAATACTAACTTACTGGCTAATTAATATCAGTAAAATGCAAGCTAGCTAGCTAATGATTTATGTAGGCGTGATGAGATTGCTAGTTAGCTCGCATTTTGTTAACATTAGCTAAATTAAGATGAGAATATATGTCTTATTTACAGGTCCACCAGCAGCGTCTTTGAAACATTCTCAGAATTCACTTTTCTTTTCATCATAAAGGAAGAAAAGGAGAAAGATTACAGAGGTGCCAGTCATGCTCAACTGTCATCAAAGCACAGAGCAAAAAGGGGTGCAACATAGGAGGGGTCAGTTAGAACATTGTTGCTATTACTTTTAGCGTTCAGACCTTTAATACTTTATGAAATGTTCAACACTTTCTAGGAGGTCTTCTGATGAATGGAGGAAGTGGGTGGCAATACATGCAGAGTGGTGTTAAGTTGTTAAACCTCAAGTTAAAACTTGTCTTAACTTGTCTGTATTACTTGTACATTTTAGGTCCTTCAGAGTGACAGGGATGGTAACTGGCCAATTGACTTCAATGTTAACTGAGAGCAGAAATGTCAAGAGAAAAACAGAAAAAAAAAAATCTCTATTTCCCATTGATTTCAACACCATGACTGCATATTTCACAGCAACACTTTCAGCAGAGTCCGCTCTCTCTCATGATGTCAAAAATGTAGGCGATAGGAATTTAGCTAATAAGCTTGAGTTGGAGTGCTGCCTTTCAGCTTCATCTCTATTAAATGAACTATCTTGACCCAGGAGTCACTCAGCAGTTACCGTCACCGTGGCAACCTTTAATTGCAGGTGGAACCACACAGCTGATTTAGATGTAAATGTCTGATTTAGACTCTGATGCCTGCGGTGTCCTTCATCCCTCGCCCATTTCGCCACATCTTTTAGTCTTTCAGCTGCATATTCATGAAAAGTTAAACCGACAACATCAGCTTTTCAACGTCCAGTATTCACACCACACTTTCTTCAGACATTGTCCTCTCTAGTTTCTCTCTAATGTTCTGTTTACTTCCCCCTGGTGTTTTGTTTGCTATTATTGAAGAGGCACAATAAAGCCCTCTGGGAAAACAAGCTGGCTAATGGTCAGTTAGTTAGCAAACTCGTTAGCTCATGAGCTTTGCTCGGTTGCTAACAGGACAGAAAGTTCACAAAGTGTTTTTTTTTTAGTATTTTTTGAGATGTACAATATAAAACTCAATATACACATTTTTCTATAAAAATAATATACCATAAATCTCAAATGGTTCATATATCATATACATATTTTATAGTAGGGCTACGCAATATGGATGAAATATCGCAATATTTTTGAAGAAATACTTCAATATTGATATTTATTGATACTATGCCAATATTGTCAGGGTCCTAACAATATATCAATCCAGACTGATATATCAATTCAGTGTTAAACAATCCAAAATGATCAATGCAAAGTAAGAAAAAATGCCAACTTAAAATGTGTTTACTTTGGAATTGACATGGCATTTCTGTCTCAAAGTTTAGCTATAAAATTGTCAAATCATAATCAAATTCTGCCTTTTATCAGTTGACATAAATGTACCTGAACATGATAAATGGACATATGATATCGTCTGATAGTGATTGCAGATCCTAGAAGTGAAATGAAGCAGAATTCTTTCATGAAAGGCTTTGAGATATCGGCAAATATGGTACCATTGTCCAAAGAAACGATACATTATTGTATCCTAGTAGGGATGACTACTGGTGGTGAATTTTGATAAATAATCTTGAGTAATGTGGATATAATGACTAAGTGCGTAAAGGCAAATAACAGAACAGCTAAAACAGTCTGGTCAGCGGCATAAATTTGCCAAGTTCACCAAAGTTGAACTCTACTTCAGTGATTAATTTCACCTCATTTAGCGGATCTTGTGATTGTGTTTACTCTATAGGAAAGAATCAGGTCTCTGCAAAATCTTGCTGTTTGAAATCCTGGTGTGTCTGGGCCCTTACTCTTATTCACTGTGCATCAAGGATAAATAAGCATATACCTGTTAAAACCTGTTATAAAAAGAGCTGTCCTTACTGAGATCTTGGTTCATATTCTAACTTTTTCTTCAGTATCAACCATAATGTGGGTGACTGTGATGATCCATGATGCAGATTTGCTAAAATGTAAACAAATATGCCACAGGCTGAAACCACACAAGTGTAGAACTGTGTATTTAGGTTAATCCTTGATAACTGTTCATCAGTTTTCAACAGATTAGTTGAGCGTTGCAGGATAAAGCTTGACTTATGTTCCTATTTTGCCTCATGATCTGATACTGAAGCTGCATCATTCCCTGTCAAAGGACCAAGAGAGCTTTTCATAGATTTGGCAATAGCTTTTTCATGTTTCAAACCAATTTTATTTCAACTGGACCTCTTCCCACAATGTTGCTCAGTGGGCTATTAAAACAGGGAATACCCTACTTAGCCTGTTTTCACCACAACCCGACCCTAGATGAACAGAAAAAAACTGGATGGATAGATGGATGGAGCTATTGTAGCTCTGAGTTTTTCAATATCATTCTCTTCTTTAATTATATCTATTTAGTTGTTATCATTGCCAGGCGTAAGCCAGGAGGGGATCATGTGATCGCTGCTGTGTGTGTATGTGAGATCACTGGCACTACAGCTTGTCTGCAACTTATCTTGAATACAACTGAACAGCCCATTTGTGTTTTTTTTGTTTGTTTGTTTTTGGTTTTTTATGCACATTTGTGACTGTATGCCAAAGGACCTTTAGAATTCTTGAAAAAACTTTTTTTTTTAATGACATTTATGCCTCTTTGTTTTATGGCTGGCGGCATGATGTTTTCAGGTCATCCCATTCTTATGAATCCAATATCTTAAGAACCCCTTGAGGGATTTTTTGCAAATTTGACATAAATGTTTGCTTGGACTCAAAGATGAACTGATTAAATTTTGGTCGTTAAAGGTCAAAGGTCACGGCGACCTCACTAAGCACAGTTTTGCCATAACTCAAGAATTCATCTTGAGTTTTGACAAATATGACAAATATCTCACAGGATAAAATGATGAGGTGATGACATTTTATATCCAAAAGGTCAAAGGTCACATCACCATAGTCATAACCAGCTCTCTGTCAGTCCTCCGTTCTCTAGTAGCCTCTAAGTGAAGACAGCATGTCCCCACTGGAAATTTTTCACTTGAGTCATACATTTTGCCGTAAAATACTAGTTAATGGACTTGTTTCATCTAGAGAAAACGCATGTGGGGCTTAATGTTGACATGTTGTTAGTGATGTTAATGTTGGCCGAACTCTGGTTGCATCTGGCAGTTGTTTTGGCATTGCAGTAGGTGCTTCACCATCTATTGCCTGGTGGGGATACTGAGTGTACTCTCGTAATTCATCTTTTAAATTGCTACTTTTGTTTGTTTTTCTTTATTTGTTTCAGCATTTGAGTTTCACACACAAAGCTTTATTATTCAATTAATTTAGTCGTATGTTTCAATTATTGTTACTTTGTTTAATTTAAGAGCAATTAAATGCATGTGTGAGGAGTGTAAATGTCAATTAAACGCAATTAATCAGAGAAAATGAAGAAGATTTCTGTTGACTTCCATTATAAGCCACACCTGTTTCAGTTTAAATCTGAATACATATTTTGTGGAAAACAGACACAGATAGTGGGTCTGTGGTACTTATGTATGCAGCCTGCACCTCTTGTTATGCCTTGAAGAACTGCACACCAACAACAAGAGCCAAAGCAAACACAATGCCTGTGTGACGACTGGATTAAGATAAATAAGCCTCGTAATTGAAAAACTGCATGTTTTAAAGAGATCCTATATTTTGCTAATGTTTATTTAGCACATGATATATTGAATTTGGCATATAGACACAATAAACAGGCTTGGCTGTATCAGTGGAGATGATTTCACAGATATTTTCACAGCAGTGCCACAGACTATAGCTCTGATGATTTATGAGTAATAAAGATATTAATCTTCACTGAATATATAATTTGAGTGATGTAGAATTTCTGTCGCTTTATCAACTGACAGAGCATTGTTTTTTATTCTGACAGGTGTGAATTAATGGCGTCATTGAAGCCTATTGGCGGCATTTTTTTTTTCACAGCTGCTGTTTTTTTCCCGTCTTTTTTTTTGTTCTCCTCAGTTTCCCATTCTGCCTCTTTTGTGTTTCAGCGAGTGAGGTCAGATAATACAGAGAAAAATATCTGAAACATGCTGTATTCTCTGCCTTTCCTAGCTTGTGCATAAGGTTAAATTTATTCTGGTAATTTTTGCTGATGGTGGACACACAACAAGGTTTGTTAAGTGCATTGCTGTTGGAAAGCCCTCCACTCACGCTGCAATTGCAGTCAAAAAAAAATGGCTATCGAATGCGACCGTGCCGGCCATTGTGGGACAGTCAGTATTATCTTCTGCTGCAAATGCTGCACTCTTGGCAATGAAGAGAGTCAATTCATTTTATCCCAGAGAATTTATGAGGTTACAGCAGCCATGGTGGGCTTTTTGTGAGCAAAATATTACAGATTTACAATTTTTTTGTGTCCTTGAACGACCTGACTAATTACTACTGGATGATCAGGAGACAACTAACACATTGCCAGAAATAATTAGAAGGGAAAAGATGAGCAAGCGTGTCGCTGTATTGTTTTAAATCCTCCTTTGGAGGGATGTTGGTTAATGGCTGAAAGGCATTCCTGAGCAAAACTAAGCAGCATTCTGCTCTGTCTACACAGCACAGCTGTAGTTGTAATTACACTCAACAAAAGTATAAATAAGTTTTTGCTCTCATTTTTCATGAGCTTGAGTAGAAAAATGAGTTCCGTGTACAGAAAAGGTTCATTTCTCTCAAATTTTGCTCAAACTAAACAGCAGGATTATTGCACAGGTGTGACTTGGACAGGTCTGTTTTTTTAAATTGTTTTTATTGAGTTTAGCAGTTTTTGCAGAACATAAAACAGGAACACTTTCAGGTCCATAGATCACAATTATCATACAATGATAAAGACATGCGAGCTCAAATCCACAAAGATGCTAGATGCTAAGCAGAATGACTTATAGGCTACACAAAAAGGGGCACAACAACCTAATACATGGCTAGCCATCTGACAAAAAAAGATACAGAGGACTCATAGAAAAGCTTGTCATAGGCAACTGGACTTGGTAGAGATCTAGAGGACATTTAGAAGAACTGAAGAAGCCTCTTGGATGAGAGGCGAATCGTCTTCTAGGACTCCACCAAGTCCAGCTGCCTATGACAAGCTTTTCTACGAATACCATGACCTGGATGACTGAGAACCTTCACAGACAAGATACAGAGGAAAACAATAATAAATGATAAATGCATTGAAACAAGGAGAGAGAAATAAAAAAAAGAGCTTAACATGAGTTAGAAGATGGTATTTTCTAAGTAAGCTTTATAGGGGTTTGAAAACAGGTTGGTTTTGCCCTTACGTGAATATGTGATCTTCTCTAAGCTCAAAGACATCCATACATCTCTAACTCAGTGTCTTAATGGTGAAGTGTCAGGATTTCCTGTTTAGCAGAATAATCCTTCTTGCGATAAGTGTAGCTAGGGCCACTGCCCCACGTTGGGATCCAGACAGTGGTGAGTTCCTCTGTAAAACTCCAAATAGAGCAATACACGGAGAGGGTTGGATATATCAGAGAGACATTTAAACATCCCGCAGTTTAGCCACTGAGGGTCAGTCTCAGAATTGATGGTATAAGGAGGCACGTTCAATCTTACAGCTAATACAGGTAGCAAGATGTGCATTTTAACTTTAAAAAAAGCAAGGGATGTTAATGATTAATCGGTAATCAATTAGTCATTGTTAGGAGGCAAAATCATGACCAACCCACCTCTGCTTTCACCTGACTGGTTCTCATTGCCTTCATTGGTTGGGTTGGTTAGGTTTAGGCATGAGGAGTGATTGGTTAGAGTTAGTGTAAGAATATTAGGGTAAGCCAATGAAAGGCATGGAGGGGATGTGACTTTGCCCTCCTAGGAAAAAAGAAGTTGTATCCGTAGCCCTATGTGGAATAATCCTACTTCAGTGCCTAATTAATGCTGTGGAAGTCCATTACTACTACAGACAACAACAGGATAAACAACAAAAACATGTTTGAAAATCAAAGATACATTTATCAATCAATCATGTCATCATGTCCTGTTGTTTCCCTTCTGTCATTTGATTGTTTGGGAAAAATGGAATCAGGGCTAAAAAATCTATTTATAACCATGAGAAGGCAGCAGGCTAAGAAACTGAACTGTGTGGCGTGTTCTGTCTGTCTGTCTCTTGTCTTTCTGTCTACTGATCTTCTCCGCCCAGAAACCTGGACAGTGCGGCTGCCATGACAACACAAAGCAGTGGGTTAATTATTCAAGACAAATTAAGTTGTTATAAGCAAACAAACACACAACAATGACATATTTGCAAGTCTCAAAGCGGGCTTTTGGGGGAGCCTGCGTCCTTTTTCAGGGGAGCTGAACTTTCTTTAGCTCCCCTTGTTATTCAAACCTCGCTTTAACTCACGAACAATGAGAGCAAAAACAAAAGAGTTACATGTATATTTTTGTTGAGTGCACATTTAAAATCATCTGTTTAAAATGATAGAATCCATTCTGTGATCAGTTTGTTGTCAGCCAGCCAAGGTTTGGCTAATGACAGAGAGATTTCAGTCCCTGGTGTTTACACTAGAAACTTTTTTCCTTATAATTTAACTCTCCAGCTTTGGATGTTCGTCAGGGGTGAAACCCTTCAACGCTGTGTTCAGTTTTGCATAAAAAAAGAAAAGCTTACCTCAAACTAAAATTAGCATGAGGTTTGAATACATCTGGGGGATTGGAAGCACGCTCTGATGCTGTAAAAATGTGAGGTGTGCAGGGAGACAATTTCTTGAATTAGATTGCCTATTGAGCCATTCTTTGAATTATGCATTACCCCGTTCATGTCATCCTATACAGCTACGCACAGATCTGTCACTACGTAAGCTTCTGTAGTTTGTAGGCATAATAAATGGTTGTGATCTCCGTTGTGGAGGCAGCATATTATATCCAAAAGACCTTTGTACCACTGCTGATTGTATTTGAATGGAATGTTTTACAGAACTGTCTATTATAGATGTTTTGTTTATCTACTTTATTCAGGCTGTGGGCTGATGGACGTGATACAGAAAAGGCCAGATCAAAATATGAGAGAACTCAAATATCAACATCAAATTTTCCCAGCAATCCTGTCATTAGGTTTGTAGCGAGCTTGTCAAGAAGTAGTGAAAGTGTCAAAAGGAAATGTGAGATATATGAAGGATTAAAGGGTCAATAAAATCATTAGGAGTTCGTGTCCAGAGGCTAAAGATGTCAATACTAAATTTGAAGGTACACAGACGGTTGTACAGTAGTTGCAGAGACATTATGATGTGGTTCAAAGTGTACCAAGGATGCATAGACACTGACCTGCCAACCAGCCAAGGATGCCACCCTGAATAAAAACAGTAAAAATGAGTTAAGGTGTTTGAAAATGTCCTGCCTATACTGTAAATATTTCTTGTATATTTACACTGGACTCCCATCATGACAACATTATAGTGCACATAGGAAAGAAACATGTACACAGACATAAATATATATGCAATAATTACCATTATTTACTTGAAAATTGCAACATTTCTGCATTAAAATGTTACACGTTATATTTTTTGTTGAGATGTGTACTTATGTTGTCCCAAATGTTTGCAACAATCTTCAAATGCAGAAAAATCTATTATTTATTCAAGATAGCAGTACGATTCCTGTTACTAGCTGCTATAAGTTCCGGGAAAACACAGGATACGTCAGAGAGTGAGGAAGGAAGTTGGTGAACATGGCTGAACATAACGTGATGAAATGATTAATGAAACTTTAATACATTATAATACTATAATACATCCATGAACATGATGAGTGAGTCATGTCAGGTAGATTTCCATCAGCTTTGCAACTCCCATGACCCATGCTACATAACGACACCATCAAACTACGGCTTTTGTTGTTATTTTAATGTGAGACACAGCCCTAATGGCAGAGCTTCTGTATTATAGGAGACAGTTGAAATGTAATTTAAAATAAGTTTTCTGTAGATTAATAGGGTAGACCTACACTATTATATTTTAAGACTGGTCATAATCGTGGTACCTGGAGAGCTCAGTATTTTCATCTTTCCCATAAAACCAGACAATCTGCCCCCATTTACATTCCTTCATGTCTCAGACAGTTTTCTGTCAATTATTTAGGACCCAAATTGTGGAATGATTGAAATCAGCTCCCAAGTCAGTCCTGAAAAACACTTTTTTGGAAAATCCTACAACTGGCATTATGTTTTGAGAAACTTGTTGTATTTCTTCTTAGTTATTTTTGCGTGGGTATATTCGTATATATATACTGTTTTTTTTTTTCTCATTGTTGTTGCTTTTTCTTTGTTTTTTTTTTCTTCCTTTTTTCCTTTCCCTCCTACTACTACTTTACTGGTCTCATGTAAGAGATGTCCTCGCCCTTGTGAGCAAAATGACCAAAATACACCTCCCCTTGTTAACTTGCCATTCCTTTTCTCCATTGCTCATTATCAGAAAGAGTTCAGGGGTGCAGAGGTTGTTGAGTTTAATATGTTAGTCTAGTCTGTCTGAGTCATTGATCTTTTATCTGACTGAGGTTTAAGTTAGAATCTATGGCCCCGACCACGGCTCTGACATGTCAGTAGCCTTACCATGCTGTGCATTGATAAATCCATGGTGCTGAAGTGGCAGACAGATTTGTAATTGCTCCTCTTCTCTCAGACCCGCACCCCTGTAAGTTTTGTCTTGGATGGGCAATATACAGTATATCAATAAATCACAGACTGCATCATAGTAACAGTGTGATAGATAGTATGTTATCACTGGTTGAAACTAAATAGTTGTAATACAGATATCTCCTGACTATACTGATATTTGCTGTAATGGAAATTAGGTTACCAGATAGCTGGTATCAGATCAGTTTAATCAGTTTAATCATTTTTTGCTTGAAAGACAGTGACAAAATCATCAGGATTTAAGACCTACTTGCAACATTTTTAGAGAGTGGAATCATCTTTAAATTCTGATATATTTATTTATGATATATAGAGTGTGGTGTGGAGCTCCACAGTTTGGGGTGTAATTTATTTTCCTGAGGAACACACAGTAAAGCTGCAGCATGAGCCTCCTGTAACACTCCCTGCGGCCTGCCCATGTCCAGACATTGCGATGCTATATTTGATACAAGCTAGTTAGTGCTCTGTACCTGCTTTACTTTCTTTATATGTGATGATAACAGCTGTCAGAGTCCTCCTCCACCTCTCACAGCTCAGGCTCATTTATTAGGTCACTTCCCGGTCAAGAAAGGTTGGAAAGCATGGAAACTCAATAAGGGAGGTCTAAAAAAATGACTTCCTGATAATATATTAATGCCATCACCCTGCCTCAACCTCCACACTTTCTGACCATGATTCAGCTGTTCTCCCAGCCTGTGTGAGCTCATTACCCACAGCTGTCAGAACTCATCTTCTACTATAGACCTAATCTATACCCCATGTCATTAAATAATGCCTGATTTAGGCATTTTGTCATTCTTCTGAAACACACACTGGGTGTACATTAATTATATTCCCTACAGTAAAGGTGTGCACATTACAGTTCTGTCCTACAAAGTTGTTTTTCATCATGTATTTAGTATTATTTCACTCTTAGACCAAGTTTACCGTTTGTGACCCAGGTGAAAATAGTCACACAGCAGCTATTCAGCTATTTACAGAGGAGACCAGGGTTTGACAACAAAACTACTTGGCTAGTTATGGACAATAAAACAGCTGGCTTAGTCTTGGACAATAAGACTACTTGGTAAATGTTAGGCAACAAAAGTACTTGGTTAGTTTTATGCAGCAAAACTATTTTGATAGTTTTTGGAAACAAAACTACTTGGTTAGGTTGAGACAACAAAACTACTTTGTTAAGACAAAAAAGTATTTGGGTAGTTACAGACAAAACACACCCTACTTGGTTGGTTTCAGGCAACTAAACTACTTTGTTTTTTTTTAGGCAGCAAAACTAGTTGGTTTGTTTTTGGCAACAAAAATACTTGTTTAGTTTTAGACAACAAAACTGCATGGTTAGGTTTAGGCAGCAAAACTACTTTGCTAGTTTTTGGATACAAAACTACTTGGTTATTTTGAGACATCAAAACTATTAGTCAGTTTTAGACAGCAAAACTAGTTGGTTAATTTTAGACAACAAAACTACATGATTAGGTTTAGGCAGCAAAACTACTTGGCTAGCTTTTGGAAACAAAACTGCTTGGTTAGGTTGAGACAACAAAACTACTGGGTTAGTTTTAGGCTACACAATTAGAGAAAGATCATGGTTTGTCTCTGCGAAGTCGATGCACCTGGGTGCTTGTCTCTGCTGTGCTCGGCTGTATCCACCCAGTTGTAAACAGCCACATGGGCTTATTAACTCTAGGTGCAAATAACATTGTTGGCTACTCACACCTGGGTGCTAATTGCATCAGCATCTTTCATTCACTTGATATAGAACAACAGTAGAGATACATTCAGGTGACTTCTGTTTCGTGTTGTCTTATTACTGAGTAAGACACTCCTCCATTCATTCAGCATGTTTATGAGCTCTTGTTGACTGTGACAGACGGCAACAATCACTGTAAGCAGAGAGTTTTCAGTGGGGGAAGGCTCTGCTAGATGTGTGTTTCTGAAGATTACTGAGTTTTTCTTTACCATCAACACAGCTGTTCAGTTTGACGATTTTAAAGAGAAGTGGGCTCAGTCTTCTGAAGGGAAACAGCTTTTCCTTCTTCTTGGTTTTCTTATTATTATTTTGCAGATGTCAGATTCGCAAAGTAAAGCCAGGGCTCTACATTCACTTTCAATTGGATAGGACTGTCGATACACAAAAAAAGGCAGATTGATATAAATAAAGAAAACTGTCTGACTGTGGTCGCCCCAACTTTAAAGATTAACAACAGTTACAGAGAAAATAAGAGTGATTAAGTCTGTTCCTTCCCCTTGTCTTCAAAGCCTCATTGATACTTTCTAAAGCCATGCAGAAGGAGCTCGCTGCGTTAATGGCGCCTTAATGGAGTAACTGAGACTTTTGTTGTGTCATTTCCAACAAAGAGCTCTAACCACATGAAACCAGCTGATTGCACCTCTGCATGGACACATAATCCGACATCTGCGGGCAAATAAATAAATAAATGAACAAATAAAAGCAGGGTGACAGACGTAAATGAAGGCATTTTTCCAGACAATTGTTCAACATAAATCAGTCTCTATATCCTATTACTGCCTTAATAGCTGCGGAAGACACGTCTCACTTCAAATCATTCTTCTCCGTGCTGCCGTGTCCTGACAGGCGGTTCAAATTGATATGTTTTGTCTGCTTGTGGTTTTGCCCTTCCAAACACTTAAAGCAGCATCAACCTGTTTCTGCCGCTGACTAATTGGCTGTTTCACAAACAGGCTGGCGTCTAAGTTTATAATCAGCCGTGTTGTCTCTCCCCGTTGTCCCACAGAGAGCAGTGTCCTGCAGAGTCCTGTCTTCACCAAGCAGCCCGGCAGCATCGTGTATCCCGTCGAGACTCTGGAGAGGAACAGGGAGGTGGTGTTCAGCTGCGAAGCCCAGGGAAGCCCACCTCCAATGTACCGGTGAGTGTGTGCGTGTGTGTGTGTGTGTGTGTGTGTGATTGCAGGGCTCCATCCGTCCACCACCCTACCTGCACATTGTTCCTCCCCATCGATGCTCCTTGATTTTATACCACTGACAGTCAACATCCCCTCGGTTTTACACAAACGATTGCTGGCAAAAGTCTCCATCTCGTCTTAAACAATCCTTCTGCGTATTGGCAGCTCTACCAATAAGAGTGAACTGTTGTTAAACTTAAAAAGGTCAATTCTTGCACACGCTTATCACCTCAGCAGTGATTTATCTTTAAAGTGTTTATTTTTTAGCCACAAGGACCTTCTTTAAGATATCAATTTTGTATTCACATGGTGCTATTTTTCTCATCATTTTACTGTGCTTGGGACACTTCCCCAACCTGAAACATCTGTATTTACCATCTTGGTATCTTTCTGATGTCTTTCTGAAGAGCTCAGACTAATTCTGCTGATTCAACCTTTAAATTCATCCATATAAACCAAAAAGAAAAAGCACATTTTCAGAAGGACAGAGTCACCCATGTTCATGTTATATCTAGCAGTGGTATTGGCTGATCAAAATAATAAAAATATTACATATTATAAGTAGAAAATATCAGTTGTAAAAGGGCAGACCAACTCTTAACAATTACATAAAACAGCAAGAGATATAGGAGGTCCATCTCTATGTACAATAGTTTATACCATAGTAGAGAAAACCTTTTGCATAAAACCTGCAAGTCAGTTATGAAAAAAACAACAATTTAGAAATTAGGACAAATTATTGTTGATTTGTTTCAGTGAACATTTCACACAAAGACTCTGGGATGCAGTTCCTCATTGATTCCCAAAAGGTGCACGAGTCTTTAACTCAGTGATCCAATGTGCTTCACTTTTCAGGAGGGGCTTCCTTTAAGCTTCCTCCTTGTCTGGAAATGTCAACGTTCTCAATATCAGTGTGAGGTTGGAGGACGTCTGAAATGGATTTTGGGGGGAGTTCACTCCCTATACAACAAAAGTGAGCAAGCAAGTGTGTGTGTGTGTGTGTGTGTGTGTGTGTGTGTGTGTGTGTGTGTGTGTGTGTGTGTGTTTGTGTAAGTGATTCTTTGTACTGGGAGATTGATTAATCGCTTCATGTGGGCACAGACCCATCCATGCTCAGTAACTGAGCAGTGGAAGACGTGTTCAGTTGCTTTAGTCAGAAGGAGTCATAAAAATACTACATTCAAAAAAAGTAACAAAAGTAAAAGTACTCATTATGCAGAATGAAAAACTTCTAGGGACTGTGATGAACATTAGCACTGTAGTTTTTTTTAAAAGAACTCCTGCACAACCATCATGTAGTCTCTGTTAACAGTGACAAACCTCCTCTCCTCTCTGAAGTGTCTGTACTTTCATTACAATTCTGTCCATGTGCTGTCTCTTTCTCTATAAATAGCATAAATCATCCTTAACCCTTTAGTTAAATGCATTATTTCCATGGACATGGACTAAGTTGACGTGCTCACTTTGATAACTCAGTGTGTAGCCATGGTAATACAAAGAAATACAGCAAATTAAAAATACTTCAGCTAAAATCAATAATACATTCATTACTACTCTGTACTTTTTACTTACTACTGATGGAATTGTTGTTTTTACAGTTCTGATTGTGTACCAGTTAAACAAAGGACATACGATGTTTTAACAAACCTTTTTACAGCAGTCATTCTGAAATCTGTAAAAATAGTGGGGTAAAGACAGGAGTTACCAATTAAGGTCCCATTCCATTTAGTGTTCCAGAGCCTTTCCAGTGAGCCAACATGCTTCAATGAGATATGCAGATGGCCAGCCTCAAAAAAGATGCTGTATCTCCAAAGAGTTTTAATCTGTTATTTTATAACATTTTGTGGTTTCATTTTAAAATTGCATCCAGATTTTTGTGAACTTGTATTTTTGTTGTTTAGCTTGTGTACTTTATTTTGAAGTCTGAGTAAACTTTATACTATATTTTGGCATGAAATGAATAAGATTTTCCCCAGATTTTTAGCTACTGTGAATAATGTTACTTTATTTTATTTAACAGTCCATATTTATTTCAGGATTTTTAGCCATTCACTTGAGTGCCTGGACTCAGATTTATATCACATCCAAGCCTTTTTCTCCTCTTTCAAAAGAAGATTCAGGTTTAGTGCAGACAATGCTGAGCACATATCTTCGCTTGTGGCGTTTAATGTAAACACGGCAGCTCAAACTGTCACAGTTTACTGCCGTGTGACACGCAATTAATGAACTTTAAACATGATTTAGCTGCTGTCTGCTCGTTGCAGCACATCTTTAGGAGGCGGCAGCCGCTCTGACAGGACCGCACAGCGACCTTGACAGGAAACAGCTGATTAGGTCATCCTCTAAGCTGGCTCAATCCCAAGTATTAAATGTACCAATCCTTCCAAATCTCACCCCAGCAATTTCAGTGAGCAAACATGATTGATTTGAACTTTTACTTGCCAGGGATGCTGCAACACAACACAACACCCTTTCAATAGACTAATGGTCCATGCGAGGAGGAAATAAAGAGGAGGAAAAAACAGCTGCTCTTTGAACTCCGCAGCAGAAAAAAAAAAAAAAAGATGTCTGAGCCGACTGCGAGGCTTAACATGCATTCCTGGGCTACAGATAGACGAGACATGCTTCCAGCGGGGGGTTGAAGAGAAAATCCACCCCAAATAGAATTCATGTATTACATTCCTATGATCCTGATCAGCTCAGGCTTGATTTGCGAGGATGAACAAGTCTTTTCTAAAGCTAGAAACAACAGAGCCAAGACTCTCTTGTTGCTGCATCAAGAGACAAATCCTGGAGCGGTTTCGTTCGGGATGAATGGATGACTGAATCTGAGGACACAAGGACAATACTCAGCACGATATTACCGGATGTGGACACACTTTCTCTGCTTCGTTACTGTTGAAGACTACAATGAAGTAAAGGGCGTCTGAGAGTACGAGCTCCAAACACTTTCAGAGTCTAATTCACTGACAGAGGGGGCAGCTGCTGGCTTTGTCAGATTAGAAACTTTCTGGTTTCTGGTTTTAGAAACAGAAGTGTCATGCGGAGTGTATGGATTAAACTGTCTGAGATCAAAAGAACAATATGTGAGCTCTGTTGTTGTGCAGCTCATCGTTTGAGTTTTTATCACATGAGAAAGCTGCAAATCCATAATTCTGTAATTACTTTGTATTCTTACTTTACCAGCAAGAATTACACTAATTTAACACGCCTAGACTGTGAACCTTTTTGACATCCCTTTAACCCAGTCTACTTTTTATTTCTATGTTTATGTGAAAGAGATAAAACCGCTCTAAAAGTATCAGTTTTATGACCCTAAATCCAGAGATGAGGATAAAGTGGCCAGCAGCGTCTTAAACTTCTCAACTGAAAACATTTAGATCCAGCTATTTTTGCAAAACCTGTTTGTCTGTATTTTTAATGAAAAACACAGCACAAACTAAAAGATATATACTTTATATTGCACGTCTCATGCATAACACTGTCAAAAAAATGTCATGATGTAAAAGAAACAAAGAAAAAAGGGAATTTCTTATGGATTTTGCCACTCCTGTGTGTCTCATTTCCATTTGTGACTGATGTTTTGAGCTTAGGTGCTACTGCTTCTCTTATGCTTTGGGTGATGTAAACAGGGAGTGTAATACTGCAATGGAGTTAGTGGGTAAGATGTGTGCTCAGTCTAGTCCCCACATTTTTTTATGCTTATATTTATTCACATTTAGGGTGAATCTGCATCATGAAAAGTCAACCAGCAGTGAACGTGGCAGTTCCTGTTTGCACTGAATGAATGTAGACACTACCTGGATTATTTTTATTACTTTTGATAATTAAGAAAAAGTAAAACATTTGTTTGTTAAGTGAACATTGGGATGTTTAACAAATATTGCATCTCCTGTTATTTGACAATTGAAAACCATATTAAGATTTCAATAAAATTTTGATTAATTGTGCAGCCTTAGTTTGTACCCGCAGCTTTACCTGTGTTTCCTCCCATTTCCAGTCTATGTGCTAAGCTAAGCTAACCAGCTGCTAGTTGGCTGTAGCCTTATATTTAAAGGGATAGTTCACCCAAAAATTTAAATTCTGTCATCAGCTGCTCACCCTCATGCCAATTAAAGGTCGGGTTTAGTTTTTTAGTCCACACAACACTGCTGGAGTTTCACAGGAAAACAGCAGAAAACAGTGGAAGTGAATGGTGACCAGTTTTCAAACATAAAAATCAACTGGAAAAAAAAAATCCCAACATGCCGTTTGCACACCGTCACACCACACACACACACACACACACACACACACACACACACACACACACACACACACACACAGTTCAGGCGGTGTGCATGTGAATGTGGCTCCATGCTAAGGATAATGACTTAATTTTCATTTTTGGGTGAACTATCCCTTTAACGGAACAAAAAGGGAATAAAATTAATGGACCCAAAAATACAGAATGGTGACATACAGCCCAGACAACACTAAAACACTACATACAATAAAATAACTACATAAATTAACAAAATATGATTAATTATAAAGCACTTAACATTATCTTCTATCTTTGAAGAAGCACACTGTCCACCTAACATCAGCTCCAAGAAGAGATGACGAAAGGCCAACTTGTGACTTTGAGGCTGGGGATACAGTATGCCTCTCCTTGCTTGAGGCGTTTAACTCGGTCACCTCTGATTTCCAAACCTACGTCTACACCTCCACGCTTACAGACCCTCATAGTGGAGCCACTGCCATGCTGGGCCGCCTGATAGTTGCAGGCCACTGGACAAGCCGGGCTCCTGGCGCAACTGGCGTAACGGTGTTCAGATACCTCGTCCCTCAGTCTTCTTTTTCTCTGATGTAAAAACAGCCGCAGGGGAATGAAGCCTGTGGACAACATGGGTGGTGTCACAGTTCACAAAACTCAGGAGCGATAGAGCTGATAGCACATAAGGAGTTTATTAATCAGTTCTAAAAGTGGAGGATGCAGGGGCAAATTTTGCTGGAAACTATTAAGTATGTGGCAATATGGTAAATGGGTGATATATTAATATTATATGATAATATCAGGCTAAATATCTCCTTTGGACATTATTATATCATGATATGACATGAATGTTATGCTTTCCTGGTTTTAAAGGGTTAGGGTTAGTAAAATTCTATCATTTTCAGAACTTACCAGTCTGTTCTAGTGGTTTCATTATTAGCCTTTATCCACTTAGTCATTATAGCCACATTACAAGAGTTGGCAAAAGTACATGCATTCTTTACTCAAGTGGAAGTACAGGTACTTCTACTAAAAAGGTGGGTTCTTTACTCAGGTGAAAGTGAAAAAGTACATTTCTATGGGCTTTGTCCTTGCAAAGCTACTGAACCCCACAGTTTCTCAACACTGGAGTTTCCCCTCTCTTGTCTTTTTTATCTTGTGTATTTTTGACATTTTGTCTTTTTATGTCTTGTTACCTCTTTTTCATTGTTTTTCATCTTCTTCCTTTTTCGTCTTTTATGCCGTTTTTGTCTCATTATGTCTTTTACATTGTGTTGTGTCATGTTATGAATTCTATGTTGTTTTTAATCCTTGTTACATCTTTTAAATTGTTTTTCATCCTGTTACATCTTTTGTCATGTTTTGTCCTTTTACATCTTTATGTTGTTTTTCATCTTATGTCTTTTTGGTCTTCTTAGGCTGTTTTACACAGTTTTTTGTCTTACACTGTTTCTTGCATTGTTTGGTCTTTTACATCATTTTATGTCTTATTTTAATCTTTTATGTCTTGTTCCTTTTTTTTGGGTATTTTTACAACTTAGTTACATCTGTCGTGTGTGATCCTGATGGGTGCACTGAGGAATTGTCTGGATGTTGTAAAGGCAGCACACTTTGTGCAAAACAAAACTAAAATAAAAATCTAGAAATGCAGATATTTGTGCTGAAATGTAGGGAGTAAAATTCAGAAAAGTAAATAGTCAAGTAAAGTACAAATACCCAAAATCTCCACTTAAGTACAGTAACTATTTGTACTTAGTTACTTCCTACCTCAGCTCATTACATATGATTATTTATGAAAAATTATGTTAATATTTTGTGAAAGCACCAATAGTCATCTTTGCAATATTGTTAAATATTGTTATTGAGGTATTTGGTCAAAAATATTGTGATATTTGATTTTGTTGAACTTTTATTTCATATGTTTTCTCTTTAAAAGTGATTTCTTCTCCTCTCCAAGAGCTGCAGCAGGTGTAGGTGACACTAGAGATGCTCCTGTTTGTATTCCTTCCTTGTAACTATATAATTTTTTTTATAAGGCACTATAGGCTATATTTGGTAAATATTTTAGAATGGGATTTAGAATCAAACTAAAAAAATAACTTTAACTGTAACTATGGCGTTTACAAAGTACAAAGTAGTGTCTTTATCTTTTTTTTTTTTTTTAACACATTGAAGCACCAGACTTAAGAAAAGGAACAGACCGCCTAACATTCCCAGCCTCATAAGCCAGATGGTGTGGTATTATGCCACTGTGTACACGGCCTGTTGTTACATGATTACATAAAGCATGTGCCTAACAAATGGCGCTGCTGTTGCGGCCCGCTTGCCAGCATAAATCATTGTAAATAGAATTATTAAATCATCTACTTTATGTGTGTTTGATGTAATCTGTTGTTCCCATGGAGGAGGATACGGCGGCGCTGACACCATCACCGCATTCAAAGTTCCCCCTCACGCGGCTTTTCGAACCGGTCTCAATTTACCCGTGGTTAGAATGTGCTCGAGTCTCACAGAAATTAGAGTATCTGTCACTTAGCGGCTTTAAAGTTGTTATCTAATTGGCTTAAAGCGACAAGAGCTGTCATAGGGCATTCAGTTTGTCACAAAAGAGGACAGGCAGCTTTGGGTGGGCAATTATCTTTAACTACCACTATGTTTAATGAGCATACGGTTACGCAATATGCAATATGGTGATTTTGCGGACTATACGTTCCTCCAACTGGGTAAATTCTTTATCTTTTTTGACATGACGACTCACTCAGACATGTCAAAACATTTTCCGGGCTCAATTAGCAATCCAGACTAACGTTTTAGAAAGACACAGATAAAGCTATGAATCCACAACATTTGGTTTTTCAAGCTGTCACCCGATTAAACCGTCTCAATATGGATACAATGCGGAGTCTCTCCGAGCAATTACGGCTGTGAAAAGGCCGCTTTCATATTTGATGGGGTCTCTTTTCACAAACAGAGGAAGCCGCTATCTGAGGCTGATAGTGAGGTTTTGGCCGTCATTCTCCTCCCTTTCTCGTCCGCTCAGCTTTTTCTGCATCTAAATCGACGGTGTTATCCCGCTGTAAAATGTTTTCTTCTCCTCGTTTTAAAGGGTACATCACAGTAAAATAATGTGATTTTCTTAACTTGCCCGACTGCTCCAGCACTTCTGTTATTTGCCTCTACACGCTTAGTTATTATATCAATTACTGATGATTATTTCTTAAAACTTTGTGTTAATATTTTGTGAAAGCACTTGACATCCCAACAAACTATTTGCAACATGGACTGAGGTATTTTGGTCAAAAAATATTGTGATTTTTTAACTTTTATTTCATTTTTTTTTTTTTTTTTTTTTTTAATCAAATTTCTTCTTTCCTCTAAGAGCTGCAGCAGTTGTTAGAGGTGTCCCTGTTTGTATTATTTTCTTATATCTATATTTTTTTTGTTGGCTAATGCACTATAGGCTGCATATAGTAATTTTTTATAAGGGTATTAACTGTTAATAATAATATAATAAAGTATGTAGAATTCTTAATAAAGCAACCACAAAAGCTTAGTAAAGGTTTAACAATAACATAAAGGGACACTTATAAGAAACTCATAAGGCTTTTATTAACATTCTGAAGCAGTCTTTAAAAAGTTACCATAAATGTCTTATAAACTTACAATAAACATGATTATTATGCTGCTATTATCACATACAGTCTTATTAACACATATTAATTAATACTAGACTTGCACCGATTAATTGGCAATGCTTGGAATCGGGCCTGTTTTCACGTGACCGGCCGGTCAGCATCACATATCCGATTCTGTGCTGGTCATTGTCACACACATGTTCTGCAGGATGGTCATGTCATGCGCGCAGCAGACAAAACTGACCGTGACATCAACACAGTGCTGATAACAGCTACACACTCAGACACATGCTAGCTTGAAGCTGGTGTCAGCGACAGATTCCAAGAACAGGATAAAGAGAAGACAGACAGTCTACAACGAGACAGAGCAGCTGACAATGACGCAGAACAACTTTGTAGGTCTTCAGGCTAATGTTAGCCAGCAGCAGACTGCTGTTCACACAGGGACAGTTAAAATCTCACCTCCTGTTCTGTCTGAAGAATAAACAACCTGTGTTGATGTGTCTCTTCAAACATTTTCTCATCCAGACTCCTTTAACTTCTGCTTCTGTTTTTCTCACAGCAAAGTTTTACTGCAGCAAACTGTTGCACTGCGTCAGTCTCTGGTTTGTTTACATCTGCTTCCACAGGAGATCACGTGAAATCGTGTCCCGCAAAATCCCACAAGATTCCATGATCTCGCAAGATCACGTTCACCCAATTCATAATCTTAGTATAAAACAATAATAAGGCCTGGTTGTAACCTGGAGGACTCTGGAGAAAATTTAAATAGTATTTAATAAATATTTAATAGTCAGTGTCTTATTATTAATATCCAATTTAATTTTTACAAGAAAAGTTGCAAAAATGTTTGTGAATGCTGTCAATTCGGTAAAAGCGGTATCGGCCAAGAAAATTGAAATCAGTGTATCTCTAATTAATACACATCTTAAAAAGGCCTTATTATCTATTAACTAATGCTTATTACAATCAGGTTAATGTGTTACCAACATAATTACCATTATCCATTAATATACCATTAATATAATAGTTAATATTAACCATTATAACAGAACATGTTTGTTTGATAAAGGAACCAGCAAAAATCACATCATGTTATCATTTAAAATTATTATTAAAGTGGAAGATGCACAGTAAATGGGCAATATTTTGATATTAAGTGAGGCTGGTTATTGTGTTTGGATATCATGATATTGTGATATGACATAACTACTCTCTCGAGCAATTATGGCTGTGAAAAGGCCACTTTCATGTTTGATGGGGTCCATTTTTATAAACAGAAGAAGCCGCTATCTGAGGCTGATAGTGAGGTTTGGACCTGTGTTCTCCTGCCTTTCTCATCCGCTCTGCTTTTCTTGCTTTTTTTTTGCATCTGAGTTGAAGGTGTTACCTGGCTGTAAAACATTTGTGTTGATTTTTGTTTGTTCCACTTCAGCTGTAAATGAATGGCCACTGTAGTCCCGTGGGATCGCGGCCCGCCACAGCCCACCCACCCCCCCTTCCCCTCCAGGCTCTTCTCTATTGTGTCTAGTAATAAGGCTCTGGAGAGCGTGCACTTACTTATAACTGAAGCGGAGAAGGGCCATGAAAGACCATTGTGCTGCACATTTTGTCTATTAAAAGAAGAAAGTCTGTAGAGGCACTTTGTGTGTGCTGCAACGCCCGGCCCACTAATATTCTGCTGTTTGTGAGACACTTCAGTGCTGGTAGGCGGGTAAGCAACACAGTCTGACATTGTTTTTCATGTAATCAGCTCCTACTTCTGTATTATATGATGATCCTCTGCACTGTAAAAATAAACTTTGTTTTGTGTTAACTCAAAGCCGCTACAAAGAACTTCAATATTTTGTTGATTTCAGAAGCTTCTTTGGACAATAGCAGTTGTTTTTACACTGTAATAACCACAAAATGTAACGGCAAATATAAATTTATCTAAATAAAAATCTTCCCCTGCCTCTTTTTAACTGGCTAACACACTTATCACTGTGACTTTGGCTGGGAAAATATAAACACAGGCTTGTTTCATCTGATTTCACAGAGAAGTCAACACTGCGACTCTTTTATAACCAGTTTAAACTTCTTGTAGTACCTTAAAAACTTCCAAATGTAAGTGGAGTGAATTTGAATAGACAAGTTGAGGTACTTTTAAAGAAAACAAACTTTTCAAATAAACTTGATATTGATTCAGTTGTACTTGAGAAAACATGTTCAATAAGCTAAAGCTATTAAGTTTAACCAACAACTGTTCAGTCACACTGATAAACATTACAAATAAATTTAATTTCCTTTTTCCTTTTCTCTGTTTGAAAAGCCAGTTTTTCATTTCACACAAGCTGCAGCTGCTCCTGTTGAAGCTGCTTTGTTGCAGCATCAACACAAAGACAAAATGTGAAACTGCTTCCAGTGGAGTTATGAACTTTAAAGTGTAAGGGGGCAGGGACTGAATCAGAGTTGCAACTATTAATTGACTATTGAATTAATCGCCAGCTATTTTCAGAATTATTTTCAATTAAAAAGTGTCCAGATTCTCTAATTTCTGCTTCTCAAATGTGAACACTTTCTGGTTTCTTTACTCACCTACACCAGTAAACTGAATATCTTTGAATTGTGGATAAAACAAGACATTTGAGGACATCATCTTTGGCTTTGGGAAACAGTAATTAACATTATGTACAATTTTCTTACATTTTATGGACCAAATAACTAATCCATTAATGGAGAAAATCAATGCTGGAGATGATAATTAGTGGCAGTCCTAGACAGAATTCAATACACACTTTCATCACAGTTCACAGTTTTTTGGTTTTTGTGAAAACAAGCAACCATGACTTATTTTAAAGTCAAATTATTAATAAGAAGTGTCTTAGGAGAGTTGAAACTCTCAAACAATGCATACTGGGAAATCTGCTAATGTACTGGTTCTTTTTGAAACTTTACTGAGTTGATTGAACTCAGCTCATTACAAGTCAGTTTAGTTGACTTGAGTAAATAAAACTTGTGTATTTACTTTCTTAAAGGAGCAATATGTAACAATTTTGCATCCAAAATGAGCACAGCTGTCCAAATAGCGAATTATAATGAATAAACGTTATATTAGATGGTTTGAAATCCTATTTAATATGCGATCTGTGGTTGAAGCTAGTTGTTTCTTCCCAGATTTGAGGAAGCTCAGGCAGGCTGCAGGAACACTGCAGGAGCGCAGGAAGAGCACTTCACTGTAATTTGATCAAGGCTCAATTGTCTGTCAGTGTAAAGTTCAGCCTGTTATCCTGAAAACAAAAGCCCACTGCTCTGAAAATACACATTCTGGAGTTGGAGTTCAGTGACTGCCTGCCAGACTCCATTAACATAGTCCCCAATTTAACAATTATAAATACCTACTCTTTCTAAAAAGACTATTAATGATTTCTTACAACACCTAAATAGACACTTGCACATTTGGCAACTATTTGGCATGAATCTGAACTCTAATTAATGTGAAATGGGTGAACAATAACACAAGCTTGTGACCGGAAGTGAGGAAGCGAGTATTTTAATATGGCATGTTTTCTTCATCTCTGATAACAAATCATGGCGATTTTATGGTTTATTACAGTAAATATATTACATATTTCTCCTTTAAGTTCATGAGAAAACATTAGTTGATTCCACTAAATCCCTGTATGATTTTTTACAGTGTACTGACTCCAGTGGCCGCAGCACAGAACATACTTGATATTCTGCAACAAAACGAGCAAATGAGTCTATTCTATAGGGTATATTATAGTATAAAAGATGTAATATAGCAAGAAAATACCATGGTGATAACACAACAGCACTGTCAGTGTTTTCTCAAAAAGGTTCTAATGCCTCAAAGGCACCAAATTGGCACAACACGCAGAGTTAAGATAGCAGTGCACAAAAACAGCTTTCCACAACTTCTGTCTACTGTACAAAAGGGCTTTAGCAAAGCCCCTTTTTTTTCCCCCACATCAAAGCTGCTTTCTTTTTCCAAATGAAACAATGCGCCGTTTTCCCAGCTGAACCTGAAATCATTGAGAGAAAAATTAAAAAATCAAAGCAGAAGGAAATATAGAACTTCTCAAAGAAATAATCAGCCGCTAAATCACCTTGGGGCCTAATCAAATCTGCATTGTCCGTTTTCCAATACGATATAAAACGCTGCTTTTTTGCTTGTTTATCTGTGCAGAACCTCTTATTGCTTTGATGGCTATACATCATTGATAACAAATAACACCGTCTGAGCTCTTTTTATGCCCCGGCTGGAGTAAGTTATGGCTCTGAGCCATTTTTCTGAAATGACTGATTTTCCTCCCACCTTTGTGTTTCTTCTAATAAGGTGCATCTGTGTGGAGAGATTGGAGAATCTGTTGCCGTTTTAAGTGAATTATACCCTTCGTTGATCACCCCTAACACCAATGATTATCATGTGCACTAGTCTAGAATACACAAGCGTGAAGGCAAGGTTGCAGGCATTTGTTTTAATTGTGGCACCATAATGATTAAGCAGCATTTTTATGTGGTTTGACTGGGTCCTGGCAAGATGGATGGCCCGCAATGCTATCTATTCTCAGGAAGTCAAGTCCTTGGCACCACAGTGGTTCACTGCTGCTTAGATTAACACTAAGCTGGAGGGCACCATTTCTGGGCTCTCTCCACCTTTCCTTTCTTTCCAGTTGAAAAACAATCAAATGTACAGGTCTTCTTGTAGTCTGGAATGCGTCCATCTCCCAAGTCTGTGCTGAACAATATTTAATTTGTTAATTTACATGTTAATTTTCTCCATTTATTTTCTTTCTTTTTTTTAAGGTGGAAGCTGAACGGCACAGACATCAGTCCCAAATCTGGATCTCACTACAGCCTTTCTGGAGGCAACCTCAGAATCAGCCATCTGAACAAAGACCAAGATGCTGGAACGTATCAGTGCCTCGCCTCCAACTCTTTCGGGACCATCGTCAGCCGAGAGGCCAGTCTAACCTTTGCGTGTAAGTCGGCTGTTTTTTCCACCCTTCTCTCCCGGCAAAACTTTTGTGGCTTCTGAGCTTCCACTGAAATCGAGACTCAGCAGAAAAAAAAAAAAAAAAAACACTCCGGGATAACAGGATAGTGGGTTCTGCTTGATAACGTGATGAACATGGAAACATCTCTCGGGGGAGCTATTAACTTCCTGTGTGTGCTGAGTAGAGTTTCCTCTAAGTCATCACAGCAGATCAAACACAAACCTACAAAAAAGTCTTAGTGAAGTGAAACTCAAAGCAAAACGTCTGTATGGTAAATAATAGAACTGCTACAAGTGCTGCTAGAGGAAATATATTTTACTTAAAGGGATAGTTTGGATCTTTTGAAGTGGGATTGGATGAGGTACTTATCCATAGTCAGCGTATTGCCTACAGTAGATGGTGGTCGGCACACCGCCAGTTTGGTGAATCAGCAGTGCCAATATGGGAAGCTAAGCGAGCTTCAGCAGGAAAATATATGTAGCCACCTTTAATGCTTTACCTTACCATCACACAGTTGTATAATCCAGAGTGGCAGTTGTATAATCCAGATATCTTTAAATCAACCAGACTCCACTGGCAAAATTAGTAATTTTACCTCGCACAACACAAGAGTTGCTGGTCTACCGCTGCCTTGATTAGTTATGGTATGTGTCCACAGGGGCGTTTTTGAATACAAAGAGTAGCAATGTTTCCCAGCATTGGCCACCTGACCGGCAACAGGCTACACCCTCCTACAACCGTGCAAACACTTCCGGCTTCACCTGATTGGATAAACACTCACTTGTGGGCCGTCTGCTCCCGCACTACAAATTGTATCAACATGGTGGCTCAGTTGGAAACTTTCTCTTATTTTCTGAAAACAGTTAAACGAAATGCATTTTCTGCAAGAAAGCAGTCGTGCAACTGCTGGATATGAAGGAAATATTAAGCAGAAAATGTACCTAAACATGTAAAGTCAAAATAGTCATTATGCAGAATAGCCAGTATTACTCCTGCAGTTTATAACTTTTATCTCCCTCCTCTGGCAGTCAGAATAATTGCAGAAACACTGTTCCAGTGTACTTATGATTTTTACCTAAAGGTGAGGTCATAACCCTGCTCTGCTGCTATGGTTGCTCCCACCTTCAGTTCTGGAAAAATAATCATTGCTGGTTGATGTAAACTGCATCTCTACTGATGCACCAGCATGGGAGTGTCGCCACAGACGCCAGAGTTAAAAATCTCAGTATATTGTTCCAAATGGCAGTAATGTAAATTACTTTCTATACTGTTGGATAGTTCATTCTATACTTTAGAGTTTGGCAGCAAGGCTAAAATTTTCCAAATGACCGTCGTTAGGCCATCAAACCTTGAGTAGTGATATCTTTGTCCCCTCTCCGTTCTCTCAGGTCTCAGCTGGGAAATGTTCGCAAGCAGTGATTTCACTACATAATACACACTGCTTACGTTCACTATGTCCACTAAACAAAATAAACTAACAAAGTGTCAAGAAATTAAATATTCTCACATTTACTTTCCTTTTTAAATGGAGAAATACAACCATACACCTTCTAAATTCAAATTTCTCTCTTTTAGAGAACTATAATGAGCTTAATTGGCTCGTTGAATCCTCGGAAAATTCACTTAATTCAGACTCGACAGAAAAACATGTAAAACTCACCAAAACGATCTTTGTTAGTCTGTCCGCTCTTCCCAACAACCACCAAATCTGGTTTGGTCGAATTATATCTTTAATTCACTGCGTGAAAAGAGTGTAAAGAGTCTATTTCTGCATGCTGTTTATCCCTCACTCCTCATCCAGCTTATGGTCTGACTGAGTGGGCGTGAGCTGCACCACTGGATGAGAGCATGGCGTGGAGCAGTGGCTGTCACTTTGTAGACCACTACATCAGCAAAATAAAATAACAAATATCGCCCCTAAAATCTGTCCATAAAAAGCGACCAGTGATCAACTCAGCCCATCGTCGATAGGCGATATATTCATCCAACCGCCCAACCCTACTGTACTTTAATAATGGATAATAAATGAATCTATCGAAAGCTCTGAACTAAATTGAATTGGAGTCAAAAGTACAAAATCTCTTTTTGAAATTGAGTGCTGTGGAGGTATAGAATAACCTTAAATTGACAAATTGAAGTAAAGAACAAGAATCTCAAAATTGTACTTTTCACCAGTGCACTTTTAGTTTGTACTGCTCTCATTTAGGAACCTGCTAACATATTTTAGAACACCAAACTGAAAAAAAAAAACAGCATTCCAATACGCAAACTCAGCATTATGAGTTTTGCAGATTAATGCTTTTTTAATGACTCTTTTTTACTGACTTCTGACCATCACGATGATAAATTGTTTGACAGATTTTGACGAGTCTAACTGACAGCCTCAGGACTTCATATTCCTAAAGCAGCAGGAAGTCAATAATTGCCTGCTGTATGTGCCAGTTATTGGACAGGAATAAATGATGACATTAACAGCGAGTGAGTGATCGCTCGCTCAGATTAGATTCTGAGGTTTAGCGTTTGGGGACAAGGCCACCAATATGTCTGGGGCCATTTGTTTGCTCCCCTGCACCAGTGAGAAGTCAATCTGATTCTGCTGCTGGATTTCCACGATGATAGGATGACAGTTCCATCAATTGTTGGGCTCTGACCTTACCAGCCTTCAGTTGTTGTCACAGAGCCGGGGTGTGCATGTATGACCGAGTGTCATCTATCTTCTTTATTACTCTTGCTATAGCTTAATTAACTCCACAGCATGATTGAATGGTGACGGTTCAAGTGAATAATTTAAAGGTCAACTGGTATTATTGGAAAGTGTCATGTAATTCTTTATAGAAATTTAAAGCGACCGAAGTTTTTTCTTTTTTTTTTGAGTTTTTCTCCTGCGGGTTGGGAGGTTGAAATGTTCTGTTCCTGTAAACGCACACTACAGTCAAAATACACAGGGTGCACACTTTAGGTGCAAGTGGTGTTTCAGCGCTCATCCTGTTTCCCTCCAGTAGAGACCGTGACCTTTCGGTGCTAATTAGTTTTACGCGTAATTTCACTGTGATTTTGACACAAGACAGAATCTGAGCCTACTCACACCTCTAATAAGCACACTGGTAATTACGGCTGTCAGAGACAAAATGGGAGTAATCATTTTGAACTATAAAACTGCACATCTGCTGCACCTGAAAGGTCAAAAGTCAAGACACCTAAAAGATTGTCAAATCTTTGATCTAATTTTGCACTTTCTCGAGAGCGTCTTACTTCCTGTAATCGATGTCCCATCCTGTTTGAACGAGGACGAGGAGTTAGAGCGTTAAGGAAACTTGTATTCAATTGAAGCATGAAGAGGTGGGATAGCTGAAATGTATGCATGAAAATGCTGCTAAATGAAGGCGGGGGGGATTTGATTTACTCCATTGCACTGGGTAACTTCACACGCAAGCGCCCCGTCATGTGAATGTAAACATGGAGACCACTGAAGTCAGCGTTTCATTTATAAGTCACTGCGCAGTGGAAGGCGGCAAATTTGTGAGCGGATAACGAGGGCGAAGACGAGGAGAAAGAGGGCTGATTTTATGCTTATGGCTTTCTGTGGGGCAGTGGCTGCTGCTTCTGTGTGTTTGGATGCAGAGTCAGAGGCAGGAGTGGTGGGATTGTGGCATGAATGGCTTCACAGAAACACAATTCATCCTTTGTCCTTTCATGCAGAATTTTAGGATGGCAAGCAGGGATGAGTACCATGCACATTTGAACCAATCCAGTACTGGTACCAGACACCAACACCCAACAGTACCTTTTTCAGCACTTTACTCTCTCTGTAATAACAAAAATATAAATCCAAACTTCTCATTGTTATTTATTTTCTAATACTGTCTTATTTATTTAGTGCATTTTATAGAACATGTGAAATGAAAACCCTCACTCTTCCATCTCAATCCTGTCTCTACAACCTGCAGTTTGTCAGTCTGTTACCAGGGGAACGCTGTTGTTTATGTTGCAGAGGAAGCACACCTGATATCCTCCCTGTTATGTTGTTGTCATTATCACTGCTGTGCTCACATACTGTAATATTTCCTCATCGATAGTCTGCAATTCATGAATATTGGTTTCATACTAACATTTCGACATAATGACCACCCAGTTGCTGGCTAATGCTAGTAAAAATGCTAAGTCAATCAAGACAGTAATCACAGTAACAGCCCAGTTATCTCCAACAACAACTTATCCAACAAGCTAATTTATCACCTGTCACAGTTGATGAAGTTGCCTCACTTAAAAATTTGTTGTCCATGGAGGATTAAGTTACGCTGTTTAGATACTAGCTTAATGCATGCTAATGTTAGCTGCAGCTGGGGACTTTACTCTCAAGGAACTCATTATCTTTTAGATGAAGTGTATTTTGTGTTTATTAGACGTGTTGCCCTCACCAGGTTTGTGTTTCACATTACAAAGACTGCAGTGAGTGTTGTCTGTATTGAGTTTTGAAATGTTTAACCACACTTGCTCGTGGTTGCCCTGACAAACTCACTCCCCTCTGCTTGGAATGATGTGCAGCTGCTCGCTCTAACACTGATAAATATATCTATACTCCCAGGTATCAAAATTTAGCATTGGCTTATTTCGCATGAATCGATACCCAACATCAATTTCCAGGTCCCATAGTTTATAATTCATAATGTAGTAGTAGTAGTTACTAATTATCACATACTTGCCATGAAATTTGAGGTGAATTTATAGTAAATTTTGAAGAACTTAAATATGTGAAATTGTAATTACCACCTACTGTCATGAAAATGACACTGGATGAAATATCACATACTTACCATGAGATCTGGGGGTTATTTTTGTGAAATTCAGAGGAATTTCATATATGTTGCTTTGTAATTAGCACCAACTACATGAAAATGACACTTCAGAAAATTATCACATAATTAACTGTGAAATTTGGGGGTAATTTGTGGATAAATTCAGAGAAATTTCAAATATATTACTTGGTGATTTCCACCTTTTCATAATGAGATTATTGATAGAAATTGAAAAGTTTGGGTTAAAAACTAAATACTAAAATAAGTTCATGATGGTACATACAGTTAGGTATTGGGTCACGTGATATTATGTAACTCAAAACTTTACATAATATCCACCTTCGGTTTCACGGGGAACACACACTGTGGTCTCCTGAGTGACAGCCCTGTGTTTGTTTGATCCATCCACCCCACTTCCTCTGTGTGCAGACTCTCTCCCTCTTTATAGTCCATCACCTGATGTGGATGGATTTAGATTGAAGTTACTTGAAAGCCTGGTGCATCTCATATAGATGCTAATGGGCACTTGTTCATCTGTATGAGACCAACACGCTGTTGGTTTGTCTTTTCATGGGATTTGTTGACAAGAAAAAATAGAATATCGCCAGTCATCCTTTATGTGGATGGTATACTATTTAACAAGATTAATTAAGTCTTTAGTGATGCTGCTACCCAATAGATGTGTAGACTTTTAAATACACATGTAGAGTAACTACGATCTGTTTGTGCAGTTTCCTCCTCTCTTTAACAGTAGTTTAGTAGAGAGAAAGAGCAGAGCACATTTTGTAAATAGATTTATTGTGAACTGTCCCAGTGGAACGGAGGAATCATTCCTTAGTAATAGAGGCAGGTAGTGAGCCATCTCTTTTCTTCATGTTTCTTCATACATCTTTCTCCTGTCACCTTCTATGAACAGCTACCTGACCACATGGCAAATGTTTCATCTGAAATGGCCAAGACAGGCAAGACTTGAGCAGATTTGTTGCCTGACCCGGGATTAAATTTGATGCTGTGGACTGTATGGCGTCAGTTGTCTGTGTGTGTGTTTCTGTATAAATTAGCTGTGTGATTCAGAGTGACTGTTCTTTCACCCAACTCTACCTCATGACAAACACAATAAAACACATACAGAGAGAAAGGAGGCCATGTGTCTTAGAAATGGTAGTCATTTCTGTAGACACACTATTAGAAAGACGCTGCACAGATTTAATATATAGTGAACTACGAAATATAGATGAGATTGGCTGATATATTAGAGCTGATGTGGACACTGGTGAAAAAAGTAACCTTTCTCCGAACAATCTTAACTCTGCACAGACATGTAAAAACTGATTTTTGGCGGCCCAGAGAGGGCAATATACTTCTGCATAAATGATTATTTTCATTACTGATTAATCTATCGATCATCTTCTTGATTAATCGATGAGTTGTTTGGTCCATAAAATGTCGGAAAATGGTAAAAAATGTTGATAACTGTTTCCTATTGTGTCTTGTCCACAACCTTGAGATACTAGTTTAATGTAGTAGACAACTAAAGAAACCAGAAAATATTCACATTTCAGAAGAAAACTGAGAATTAGAACTCAAAATGATTAGGTTTAGCGAGACAAAATTGATTATTGAAATAGTTGACAATCACTTTAAAAGCTGACAGCTAAGAGATTAATCGTTGCAGCCCTAAGCCCTTCTTAATGTTATGGTACATTTCAAATGCCATGTCTACGCAGTTTAATCTTGTCTTGTGTCATTTAATGCCATTCAATCCAACGCATTTTATCAGTTTTGGATCTGGCCGTCGTGGTTATCTACGCTGTTGTTAATGTTGTGAAATGGTTGCAGTCCAGTTAGGTTAAGCCACTAAAACCGCTTGGTTCGGTTTTGGAAAACATTACGGTTTGCGTTAAAATAAGTGTGACCTATGTATGTAGCTTGATGGTGGAGACCAAAACTGAGCTAGAAGGTGAGGAGTGAATGACAGGTTTACATTAATTAGATGCCCAGACCCACAACTCCAAATGAATCCTGATGTGGCTCACACCAAGTTAACTTGCATGCTAAAGTTAAAATAGAGTCAATATTGTCTTTTGAGCCATTTGTCCACCACAACCTCCTCCATTCACATACTTAACACTATGTCTCTGTGACATCTGAGCATAAAATGACAGTCTTTGCATAAGTCAATACAGATGAAACAGTGTGAAGTGATACACAAAAATCAAAACAAAAATCACTTAAAACATTAGCATCTTATACAAACATCGTTTGGTGAGACCAGCATGATTCTTTCCCTGCCTGCTCCAGTATGAGTCAGTCTCATCTATCTTGACATGACTGGCAGGCAGGATCAGAAATCAAATATAGAAGAGCTGAGTTCCTCTTCTGGAGCTGGCATGAGCCCAACTCACTCTGCAGCACTGACCAGGAGCACACACACTTCTTTATGATGGGTTTTAGGGGCCGAAACCCCACCTGGGGTCATATATGGTCAGCATCGTGAGAGATTTGTACAGCTGATACTGTAGAGTATAGTGGTATTCATTTATGTATTTCTTCATGAAATGATAACTGACTTTGAAATATATATGATACTTCATACATGAGATCTGTGCCTCCCTTATGCTGTTGAATTGAATACAAATTGTATCACTCTCTTGTGTAAACCCCTGGTGGTGTAGCAGTATAAGATCCATTTGGAGGTTGCTAAAGGTTGGGAGTCTATATAGAAGTTGACATTTCAGGTAATTTGGTAGCAAAACAAAAGGTACATCACTCACTTCAGCGACCACAAGGCTTGCTATCAGTTAGATTGATAAAAATACAACTTTGTCATGAAAACCATACTTAAACCCAATCGATATCATCATCATTTCCATATGAGCAATGGATCAAAGATGTGTCATTTCTCGTAGTAAAAAATCAGAGATTTATCACCTCTGTCGGTTGAGGGGACCCAACAGTTCCCTTAGACTCTGCGGAGCAGCAACAGGCAGCTTTTCTCAAGTGATGAAGCTCCGATAAACCCACTGCGCACTGGTCAGAAACAGAAAACAAAATTAGCAGCTAGAGCTGGTGAACATGTTGGGGCATTCAGCAGTTAAGGACCCAGATATTTCTCAGTTGGTGGTGGAAACCAAAACTGAGCTAGGAGGCGAGTGACAGATTTATCTTAATTTGGTGGCCATAAACACAACTACAGATTAATCCCAATGTGGCTTGACTGACTGATTAAATTTACTTGATGATAAACATATTTAACAATGCACAGATGCTATTACATGCATTTAAAATAACCAATGATAAAAACACAATAAAACCAGAAGGCTTAATATCCTTTGTGTCCTCTAGTATACCACTTAGGACAAAACAAAAAAAACCCAACAACAATTAAAATTGCATATGCGACATTTACTTTTTGTAACCACTTCTTTAAGGCCACTTTAAACGTGGGCTGTCAAGCACTCAGTTTCAGATTTGTGGACAGATTGTTCCACTGCACTGCTGCACTGTAAAGAAATTTTGGGCTTTTGGATCGAAAAGTCTGTCAGGCTGCTTCTTGTAAAGCAGCTGTGGCTGTTTTATATATATTAATATGAAGTATTGTTTTTCACATTCTCAGCCTAATTTAACCTTTAACCTTTTTAAAATGGGCATTATCAAGATGTGTACATTGAATTAACTTTTACTATAACCTTTGTCAATCAATTTTGAGACTTTTGTGAGCTGAGAACTTAATTTTTTGATTTTTCTTGGTGAGGGTTTTCAAAGCCACGTTTTCACCTGTTAAATACCTGTCCAAAATGCAACTGCGATAATTTGCAGTTATATGAAGCTCTCCAAATCTAACTTTGAAATTTGGTGACCATGGTAATTTTATTTTTGAACCAAAAAGACAGGCCTCGGTTTTCCCTAAGTGAAGGGATAATCTGCTTTCTCCCACCTGTCTGCTTAGATTTTGAAGTTCCTCTCTGATAGTATTCTTAACCACTGTTTTATCCTTATATGCTACTATTAAAGCACAGTCATCCACATATACGCAGCTTCTTTGAAAATTTTTATATATAATAAAAAGAACAGTGGGCCCAGGATACTACCCTGTGGCACTTCACATTCACTTATTCTTGACTCTGAAAGGGTCTCATTCACATGAAACATTTGAGTATGATTTGGTTGGTATGAGGTCAGCTCAGTAAAACCCATTGCTCTTTAATTCATTAATAAAATGCTGTGCTCTACCGAATCAAATGCTTTCTGCAGATCCAGCATGACCATACCACAGAATCCCCCACTATTCACTTCTCTTCTAACAAGGCCTGTTCAATACAGCATATTCCAGTAGAATGGGTTCTTCTAAAACCGGATTATAGCTCATGTAAAAGATTGCCGTTTAAAATGTATTCATTCATGTATGAAGGTGCAGTCACAATAGGTACTAGTCTGTAGTTACTTTGGTCACTTTTGCTCAGACCTGGTGGCAGCATTATCGGGAAATGGGGGGTGGTGGGGGGGCATTCGTTTTTTTGGGTCAGGCACAATAAATCGGTACTTTGAATTGCGCCGTCAAATCTATGACTGCTACATCTGTTGCCTGTAGCCCACAGCATTAAAAATATATAACTGTAATAAAGATAAAAGCAAATAAAGAATTTATGGGCTGCCTTGAGCTGAAACTTTTTCCTGGAAGACCATAATGAGTATAACAAGTTGCACGCAGCAATGTCAGCATTTAGTTGGATTTAATAAACACTGCTATACCTCTGCACAGACTGGCTTAAAACAAAAACATGCCCATCAATGATGCAACAGGCTAAATTTATCTGTTGCTTCTGTGCTTACATCCACTCGCAGCTACAGTGTTATGTTGATATGAGTGGAAGGTCCTTGTTGGTTCTGCCAATCATATTGTGCCAAGTTCTAAACTTTTTTAACTTGAAATAATTGGATTACTGTGCTGCTAACTACTACTACTAATAATAATAATAATAATAACAAATTATGTTAATTATTATGAGGCAGCAACTGAAGGAGAGGGGACAGAGGTCTTGCAAGGGTGGGCTCTGCCTGGCAACAAATGGTGAAGCACCTGCTGCAATCTCACCACAACTGCCTGCTGCAGCTGGCAGAGATTTGCAAAGTTCCACCGACATTAACATGACTCCGACATACATTGTCACTTAATGGAAAAAAAGGTTTAAAACTGAAGCAGTTATTGAGTTATGGCCAAAAATGTGTTTAGTGAGGTCACCATGACCTTTGAACTTTCATCACCAAAATGTTATCAGTTCATTGTGGAGTCCCAGCGAACATTTGTGGGGCTTTTTTTTGAGGCATCACATTCACAAGAATGGGATGACCTGAAAACTTAATGCCTCTGGCTATAGAATCATGAAGGCATAAAAGTAATTTTAAAAAAAGCATTTCTACAGTTTCTCCAAAATTCTGAATCACAGAGGTCTTTCAGCATACCGTCATGGATGTGCACAAAAAACCATTAAGCTGATCAGTCCAGTAGCATTCAAGATAAGCTGCGGACAAGATGCATGTTCAGTCATAATTCACACACGCACATGGAAGCCATCGCATTATGTCTGCAACATTTTTTAAAGATGACCATAATTACTAAGGAAATTCCAAACTAATACTCACAATCTATTTTACTTCTGAATTTGCATTTTCTACATTTTTTATTAGTAACTGAATCAAATCATATATTAATTAAAGCTACATGTTATATCTACTTTTTGTTTAGCATGAAAGGAACAATGCATTCAACGAACATTTATGTTTTGAAAGGCTTGTTAAAAGTACGTAAATCATTAATGAATGAACTCTTATCTTCCAGGCTTCGTTGTCATTTGCCCCCTTAATAATTTATTATCTATACATGCGAAGGATTAGTGTTTTGAAGAATGTTGAGAGCTTATCATGCGTTGTGGAGTATTTTGCAGGCAAAATACACAAAGTGTTAGACATTCAAAAGTATTTGAACATTTACTCCACACGTTAGTGATTCCAAACTGAAATAAACTTCTAGCTTCTCGCAAGAAAATATATATTTAATTTAAATCTGGTGAAATTGATAATGAAATCCTGATAGTAAGTGATTGGGAGCAGGAGTTCCTGTTTTCAGGAGAGCACAGTGAACATGCTCTGCCTTCTAATTTAGTCATTTTGCTCTGATTGTGAGGGATTTCTGTCTTTTTTTTTTTTTTAATTAAATAGGCATCAGTGGTGTCTTAATCTTGTTCCTGGAGAGTAATCTTTCCAAAATGCATTACTGGTGTTGTTGAAGTCACAATGCATTGTCATGGCACGATAACATTGTTCCTGCAGCTTAGACCTGCATCTAGGTCTTAACCTGAATCACACAACTAAATTTAAGTAAAAACCTCAGTTTTGAGTTCCTTTTTTCAATATTATAACACATTTTCCCCCAAAATGACTTTGATATTTTAAGGGACAGTTCACCTCCAAATCCAAAATATATGTTTTTTTCTCTTGGCCTTAGTGCTATTTTAGATTGTTTTGGTGTTAGTTGCAAGTTTTGGAATTATCAGCCATTGAGATCTCTGCCTTCTCTCGAATGTAATGGAACTAGATGGCACTCAGCTTGTGGTGCTCAAAGCGCCCCCCAAAAAAACTTCAATAGCAGTAGTCTTTTTCCAGAAATCATGGCCCAGTTACTCAAGATAATCCACAGACTGTGTTGTGAGCAGTTTAATGTAGGAACAATTTTCTTTCAGCAGTAGAATCTAATAGAAAGAAAGTGGTTCCTACAAGGAACAATAAGGTTTGTGAATTATCTTGAGTCATGATTTCTGCAAACAGACACTGTTATTCTGTCGCTTTGAACATTTAATTTAATTTCATCAAGAGAGGGCAGTCATCAACGGCCAAAAGCCCCAAAACAATATAATAAAATAAGACAATAAAAAAAACAATATAGATGGATAAATAGCACTACAGGTAAGAGGAAACGTGTACTTTTGTTTTTGGGGTGAACTGTCTCTTTAATGTCTTGCTAGAAACAACTGAATGCCCACCAGCTGGAGACTGGCTCTATTTGCTTGGTTGTGTGAAAGCGCTCGTCTTGTACATATCATAAACTCAGAGTAAACACGCCGCACAAACCCAGCTCTTGTGCAAAATGATATTCCTCGGTTAACACTTGTTAGTCTACATGCTCGGCGACGCCTTCAAGGTTATTCTTTGAAATTGGCGGGACTCCAAATCCTTCAGCATTCCCCTCTGTGTCACAAACTTTTGATGGATGATGCTACTCCTCGCAAGAGGTTGTGGCTGTCTACCCCCCGAGGCAAGGATAACTGATGGGCAGTGGGCGCTCCCACTCAATACTCGCTGCCCTTGATTAGTATGTCTATCGATTCTATATCAGTGATTATGTAAAAGATGTACACCCATAATTCATACTGATGAAAAGGCTGTATATTCAATATCCGAATCACAGCGTGGGCCTGTTACTCGGGTGGCTGTGCTTTGAATGCAACGACAAGCTCGCTCGGCTTCGAAGTTTCCACGCAGCCGTTTTTATGACCTGAGATGTCAAGAAAGTCCAGGAGGAAAAAAGACTTTCGAGGAAAAGGAGCTTGCCTGTTTTGTGTGGGAGTTTATATTCACTTACCTATATAGTGTCTCATCAGTGTCAGACAAGCTCATATTTTGCTAAGCATATACTGTAGGGGTGAAAATTCCTGATGTCACCAGAGTAGGCTTGAAAGCCTTGAGGGAGAACATGAATACCTCATTTAAATGCAAATAAATCCTCTAGACTCCTCTCAGCTGTTGTGATAATGTGGAGTGAGTATATTGACTTAGTTAATGAGGTGTAAATAGCTAATGGGTGTACTCTGGCTTTTACTTTTTATCTGCAGTACACTATCAAGATATCACTCTTCAGGACCTGCTATATGGTTGCATAATATACTTAGGATTTACTCTTAAGCACTCAGACGTACGGAGAGTTAGAAACTGTTTGATAACACACTTTTCTACCTCTTTTACCCAATTTTCATCTATTTCCTGGTTTACATCACTGTGTAGGGAAATTTGAGGGACAACAAATCGATGTTTAAGCGAGACATCAGAGGAGGATTAGTCAAGCACTGGAAAGGAGCAAGTCCTCCAAATTAAAGCACAAAATGATTTTTGATGCAACAGTGCTATAGTTAAGGGTTGGTTAGGTTTAGGGAAAGATCATGATTTGGGTTAAAGTATGTACTTTGTTCAGGTTAGGGACACTTTATCGTCCTGCTCATCACGGTTATGTCGGCAAAAAGACTGGATTAATGTTGGTGTGAAATCCAAGGATATGTACTTGGCAGGAAGTTTTTTAAACCTCAACTATATTTTGGAGTCTAAAGGTGTTTTCATAGCAAACAGTTCTGGGGACTCTTTTTAAGAATGATGCACTTCTGGGGACTTTTTTCTGTTTGAATTCGCACCACCAAAAGGAACCAAAAAGTGATGTATGCTGGTCAGCAGTTGGTAGAGCGACATCACTTCTGCACGACATATAACAACGACCATTACTATAACAACAACTAGACTAGATGGAGAACAGTATGATTGGAGCTGTGTATTGTGGATTTTATGAGTATAATGTAGTTTAAAAGGAGACATGAGAGTTTACATTAGAATGAGAAGATGGAAAGTGAAAAGCTTTTCATTTTCTTGACATCATGGCGGAGAGAAGAAGACAGCATTGCAGACAGGTAATTAAATGTACCGTTAGGTTATTGTACTGTTACATAACCAGAGACTATTTTCTTTACATGTTGACAAGTGTACAAGGAGCCTCTTACCTTCTGCAGAGGTTTACACGGGCGGACTGCAGCTCCCAGCGGTGTCGCTGGTGACTGCCTCTAAAAGCTGCCTTTGTGCCCGCATTAGCAGCATATGGCGGTCTGTGGCTGAAGATGGCGTCCAGTGCATACCACAGTCCTGTTTCAGCTTCTTTTTCTTCTCCCTGCACTGCTTCGCTGTGTGGCAGATGCTTGGTGTAGCAAGTTTACAGGAAATGCTGTTGAAGACTATTGAAGAATGTTCTACTTTGATGAGTCAAAATCGCGTTCTGTTTCCTCTATTACATTCACTCGATAAAGCCTGGACTTCCCTGTCGATCCATTTGTCCATGTTTTGTGCCATTTTTTAACAATAATTATGAGCTGTTGTTTATGCTGCTAACTTGAAGCTGACTTCATAGTTCCTATGGAGCGGAACAAGAAAAGGTGGGAGGTCTCCAACAGTTCTTAGAAATATGGAAAAATTCCTCCAGTCCGAAAACACCTCAAAAATCACGTTTCCACCCAAAGTACCCAGAACTTTTAATCCCCAGGAACTACTTTTAAAGGTACTAAAAGGGTCTTTAAGCTTATTGTTGTCTTAATTTTCACCATTGTCTAAAGACACATGAAGATTAGCCAAATCACTTCACTGATGTATGGAAAATACTATTTTTACATTTTTGCACGCAAAAACAAATGTTCAGCCCTGTAACACCCACCACCAAAGTTCCTGTACCTTTAGGGGATAAACTGCAGTTTTCTCATTTTGCAAGTAGACTGGATTCGGCCAGTTCTGGCCCATGGGCCATTTGTTTGACACCCCTGTTCTTAGTTTGTTTGTACTGTTGTGTGACTTTTTTAAATATTAGTTAAGAGGTTTTGGGGATCTGAACAATTATTAGCCTTTAGAGTTGTTTAAATTGTTTAAATCTTGTTGGAGTGTGAATGAATTGTTTGTCTTGATTTTATTTATTTGTGTATGCAAAGCACAACTTATCTAAAATTGCTCCTAGAGGGAAGAATAAAGTATTTTGAATTAAATTAAAGGGGATAATTTGCTGCTCTGGTAAAATATTATTTTTTTCCCTAATCTGAGTTTAAGCAGTTATTACCTTCTAAAATGAGAAAAGTTATAGAACAGCAGGAACTACACTCAGTCGCCAGTTTATTAGGTACACCTGACTGAAACTAATGCAGTCTAATAAAACAGGCCTTCAGTAAATCCTCCCTTCATGAAGGTTCTAATGCTCAGTTTGTGTGGAAACCGTTTCGGAGACGTGTTGATTCAACTTTATGGTCATTCTGGAGGCTGCAGTTTGTGCTGCTGTTGAATCGTATTGCAGTGATTCTAATGGCCCACTCCATTTACTTCAGCGAGCTTAAACCGAATCTGCTGTACAATTCAGGAGCACCATAAACATAAAATTGAATCAACGCTTCTGTGAAACAGCTTCAATAAAAAAAGATGACCTTCATATATTTACATGTGATTATATTCCTCTAACAAACTGTACAAACTGAGCACACACACACACACACACATTCCCTACCATCCACTTGAAGACAAAGAGCGTCCTTAAGGAGTCGCAGGTTGTAATGAATCTTATGGTCACGGTTGGACGGGCTTGTTGAAGTATGATAAGTCGTGCTGGCATTTGGAAAAGCTCATATGTCTGGGATGTGATCATCAGCCTAATCTGGATCATTGTTTGTAATGCCAGCCCAGGTTTGCAGTAATTCATGCTAATGGATCTAGATGGGACATCACGTTTACTTGTTCTGAGGCTATTAATCATTGTTAGCTGCTTCCCTTTTGAAAATTACACTGAGGCCTTTGTGTAAGTTCGGCGCAGAAAAGCACAATTCTGTCATTTTTGAATGAGAAAATTGAAAGGAGTTATGTTCGCCGCTGCTCCTTTATGTGACAAATTTAATGAATATGTTATTTGAGATGACCCTCGCAGGCAAACTAGGCGCTTTCATGCTTTCTTTTGAACTGAAAAGCGAACGTGTGCACAGCTGCGCGTGGTCTGAAAAGCACGCCTTTGGTCAAGCTCCCCCCGCAACAACGTCCGTCTGCCCCACATCTGAAGGCATCGTCCGTATATACCGTATTATGCTCTTCGCCGCTCTCCTCCAGCCCTTTTCACAACAATGCTTCTTTTGCTCTTTTTTTGAGAGTGGATGCATGGTGGAATGGGAGGTGTGTGTGTGTGTTGGATTTTACCACTATTGCAGCATGCTTTCAGCACGGGCGAGGCCATGTCTGTGTGGATTTCGACAGGGACAATCAGTGGCTTTAGTGAAGTCGACATCGCTACTTCACAAATCACAACAGCTTTGATCTCAGCCAAAAATAATGCCAAAAAGACTTTTTTTTTTAGGAATAAATTCAGTACCTTAGATGTCTCTTGCTCTTGTCCACTTTGTTCTATAGGCTCGTATTTTGGGGAGGCTTGTGGGTGCTTTTATCTAACCTTCTATCGCGCCTTCAGATGAAAGTAAGTGGCAGGGCTACTCATGAAAAGCCTCTGTCGCCATTTTTGGAGTGGCCAGATTTGATTTGACAAGATTCAAAAACCAGCATTTTCTCCATCAATTCAGGCTATGTTTGGCCAAGAAAAGACTGTCTTTCTATTTGTAGTTTTTTTTACCTTGCATCCAAGAGTGCAAAAATGACTAATGCACAGCCAAAATGATTCATGTGACTGAAGACACAGAGGTGCAATAAAAAGCAGAGCACATATTCCAGCTACAAGCTCTCATCAGTGATCTCTGATGAGCAGCGCCAACCAGAGATAAAGCAAACTGACGACAGAGAAGTCAATTAGCCTTGCTGCAACATTAATCACCTCTGAGTGACGGTTAAGAAATAACCAGACAGCCGTCACAGCACAGCCAAAATCATACGCCATCTCTGTGTAAGGTGGTACAGACTAAATGGTTGGTGTGTTACACTGGTATATTATTCATACACCTTTTGGTAAAACCGGGCTTAAAGTTCTTACCAAAAGTATTAAGTTATTTAATATACCTAACTTATGTCACATACATATAATGAAAGCCAACATGTGTACAAGAGCTCTGATCTTGGCCAAAAATAATACCAAAAAGACTTTTTTTGTAATAAATTCAGTTCAGTTCAATTCTATTCTCGTGAGGATTGTGCATGCTTTTATCAAACCTTCAATTGCACTTTCAGATAAAAGTAAGTGGCGGGGGCAACCCAGAAGAAAGGAAAAGTTCAAAATAAAATTTTATGTTTGCCCCACCTGTGTCTCTTAGACTTAATGAGCTCAATTTAAGACCAACATGAGGCTTTGACCCATTTCTCACACTTCTTAAATTCGGCTCCAGAGAAATAGCTTTTGTCTCGTCTCAGCTGGAACTAATTTGAGCCGAATTAAAGATCTAAAGATGACTTTTTGTGTCACTGCACTGCTCTGAAATTTGTCTTAAATAATCAGCTCTTGAGATATCAGTGAGAAAAAAATAACTTAAAAACTTATTGTTTTAAATAGTATCTTTGTCTCAATAGCTAAATTTAAGTCCATACAGAAACCTTAAGATACCTGCGAGCTCAGCAAAAATTCTCCTGGTTGTCTTTTGTTTGTCTCAGTTTTCTCCTGAGGGGGAGCTTTGGAGAAACAAATGAGACTTCAGTGAGCTCAAAATAAGAAGTTCATTTATTTATTTACAACAGCTTTGATTTCAGACAAGAAATAATACCAAAAAGACTTTTTTTTCTGGAATAAATTCACTTGCTTAGATCTCCTCCTGTCTCCTAAACTTAAAATAAGAATTTCATTTATTTATTTAGCGTATGAACAACAGCTTTGATTTCAGAAAAAAAATAATGCCAAAAAGACTTCTTTTTTTTTTGGAAAAAAAACCAGTTGCTTAGATCTCCTCCTGTCTCCTAGACTTAACAAGCTCAATTTAAGACCAGTGTGAGACTAAGACTAATTTGAGCCTAATTGAAGATCTTAAAATGTTCTTTATTGTGTCACTGCATTGATCTTAAATTTCTCTTAAATCATCCGCTCTTGAGATAACAGTGAGAAAAAAAAGAACCTTAAAAGTTATTGTCTTAAATGAGATTTTAAATTTAAAACACCTGTGAGTGCAGCAAAAATTCTCCTGGTTTTCTTTTGTTTTTCTCCCTTTTTCTCCCGTAAAAGTAATCTCAAAATAACAATCTCATTTATTTCTCATAAGACAAAGAAAAGATGATTGTGAGGAACAAAACTTTCCTCTGGGTACTCATAAAAAGCCTTTGTTGAGTGGCCAGATTTGATTTGACAAGACTCAAAAAACAGCATTTTCTCCACCAATTTAAACTATGTTGCTCTCTTCCTCTTTTTGTAGTCTTTTACCCCAAGTCCAAGAGTGGAAAAATGACTAATGCACAGCCAAAATGATTCATGTAAGTAAAAACACAGAAGTGAAATAAAAAGCAGAGCACATATTCCAGCTACAACCTCTCATCAGTGATCTCTGATGAGTAACGCCAACCAGAGATAAAGCAAACTGACAACAGGGAAGTCAATTAGCCTTGCTGCAACATTAATCACCCCTGAGTGACGGTTAAGAGATAACCAGACAGCCGGCGTTCCTTAAAGAGCTACTGAAAAGTAGCAATCTGTAAAATATGACAAGCTATAAAAATAAATCGCCTAATTTAAGCACGGGGTCCAGATTGAATTCTGCACACGTCATAAACCTCCAAGAAAGCATCTTAAATTCAGACCTTCAAACATCTTTGCCCCGTCTTTCCTCTTTCAGCACTTTTACGAGTTGGTCACCACCCCGCCGCTGTCGGGCCACTTTTTCACAGCCCAGAAAATATAATTTGGAGGGACAAGTGATCTGCAGAGTTGAAATGACAGCAGACAGCAAATTTGTCATCCAATCTACGGACGGCGCTCAGATGCTCAATTATTCTGGTGTGGCGTGTTGTTTTTGCAGTAAGGAGCGGAGACAAACAAGTACATAAATCAAATGAGTGGATTTACGTGTTATGAGCGGTTTAATCCTGCGCTTCTTTCCCCAATCTGACGCCGTGTGAATAATTCACACTTGAGATGCCGGACACAAGAAACAGCCCTCAGATGTAGTGAAGGTATTGTGGCAGCATGTACTTATTGTAACTCAGATTGGAGCCTTTCTATGACAAGTTATGCATCCTTTGTAGTACTGTAACAGAGTGTGTAACACTTTGGTTAATCACAGAATACGTGGGAGTCAAAAACGACTGTGTGGAGCTACAGTGATTAGTCGATTAATCAATTAGCTGATCAAAAGAAAGTAAGTTGCCAACTATTTTGATAATCGATTAATCATCAAGGTCATTTGAAAGCAAAAATGTCAAACATTTGCTGCTTCCATGTCTTAAATGTGAGGATTTGCTGCTTTTTTTGTCATTTATGATAGTAAATGAAGAGATTTGGGGTTTTGGACTGTTGGTTTGACAAATTGAAGACATCACTCTTGGTTCTGGGAAATGGTGATGATCATTTTTTACATTTTATCGGTGAAACGATGTTCAATTAATTGTGAAAATAATTGGCAGATTAATCGATAATGAAAATAATCATTAGTTGCAGCCCTGTTACTATTAATAGCATTCAAAATATGACTTTGAATTACTATATACTCATGGTCTAGTCCCATCTTTATGGTTTCATGGCCCTTAAGAGTAAAGTAATGTGTTTTTGTTTTGTTTTGTTTTGTTTTGTTTTGAAATCATTTGTATTGGCTCCAAGACATAAAACTATCTGCTATCATACATGGAAAAAATGAAACATCAGAGAAATAACTGTAACAAAAAAAGAAATCTGTGTCGGAGAAATATGTTTGACTTTTCATCTATCCAACAATGTAAATAATCTCACAACATTTCAGCCAGGACAAAATGTATCCATGGCTTCAAAAGTTGGCCTACTGAGTTCATGAGTACAGTTTTTTCCTGTGACTAACCCACCCTCCAAAAGAAATATTGGACTGTCCACAAAAGACAAAAAAAAAAAGACTAAAGTTTCTTTTCTTTTCTTCATTCATTTTATTATGCAGTAAGTTTCTGCTAGTTGTATCTGTTTAAATAATGATCTAAAGGCTTCAAACCCTGCTCATGCTGCCAGGAATATAAATTTGCTGCAAAAAAACTTTTTTGTTTAAAAGTTCTTTTTCATTTTTGCCTAAAAGCAGTCAAATTTACCTATCATATATAGGCTATTAAATTCCCAAAAACATATCTGAAGACAAGTCCTCAGTGTCACTTTGGCTTTGTTCAGACTGCAGGCGAACCAGATTTGTCTCTCAAATTAGACCTTTAAGACAGACTTTTCATATTGATATTTGCAGGTGATTCGATTGGATTTGTGTGTCCAGATACCAGTAATCTCTGCATGGGTTGCCATGGTAACAACGTAGGCATCAATAACTATGTATTCTGCTTTCCAATGCAGAAGTAAGACAGGTGGACATCCATCAGCTCACTTTCCAAACTATCACACTGACAAGTTGTGGTGCAGAACTCCTCTGTTGTGTCGACACATGGTTTGAATTACAGTGGAGCTAAGTGGAGCTCGGCTCCTCTGAAAAGGACATGAACTCCCCTGAAAGCCTCCTTTGAGACATTTAGTGGGAGCTCCTGAAAGAAATAATAATGCTGTGTATTTATTTGCTCAATACAATATCATTTCCAAACATTTATCATCATTAACACAATTAACACAATGTTGTGTGCGTTTTTTGTCGTGTGTGCCACCAGGGCAGCCATGCTGTCCATGGTTCTGACAAGGAGCTGAGGAGAACCACAGACAGACAGTCACGTGTCACTTTGCTTCCTGTCTGCTTTTTCATGGTACACTGAGACAACTCAAAATTTGGAGACAAGAGACTGCAATAAGTTTTTGAGTTGGGGCCCAACTCAAACTCTTAAGTTTTGAAATAAACTTTAAAAAGTTTTGCCAACCTATAATCTTAGTTGAGTTAATTTACTTTTCTTCTTTAGATAAACTTGAATCTTTGAGTTTAAGAAACTCAAAAAATTGTATTTCAAAAATTGGTCACAGTGACCTGCAAACCAAAGATTTGTCATTACTTTGGTTACTTCAGTGGCCAAAATTTATTTGAAAATATTAACATTTTAACCACTAACTTCAATGAAATCAAAGATTCAAGTTTATCTAACGACGAAAAGTGAATTATCTCATCAAAAGGTAAGACTTTTTCAAAACTTAAGAATTTCAGTTGGGTTCAAAACTTTAAATCTATTGAAGTATGATTTCATTTTTACAGTGTAGTAAATATAACTTTCTGTCCTAATTCTTTTTTCCCTCAATCATAACAATCCACAGACAGATAGAAAATGACAATGAAGTGAGGTTGAGAGTGTGAGAAAGAAAGAAAGAAAGAAGCCAAACTGTTCCTACATGCCTTTGTTGCCGTACCTAAAGTCCTCTCATGTAAAAACTAATGTCTGAAAGTCAATTTTGAGAGCTCTTCACATCAGATTCACCTTCACAAAAGTCTGATGATGTTGCTGATACCTGATACCAGACTCTGTAAAGGCTTTAAAAGCCTCGAACAGCACAGAAGTCTTTCAGTTTCTCTGTAGTTAAAAAAAAACAAAAGAAAACACAAGTTTGCTAAACAATGTGTGATGTGGGCTGTGATTCATGAAAAGGTGTGTATGAAAAAGAAAAGAAATGTTGCCTGTGCCCACCTGAATAATAAATTTAGTCTATTCTTTGATTTTGAAACAGTGTTGGAACTGACTGTGCTGCCACGCACTCCCATGTGTACACGTGCACGTTCGATGTTCGAGAAACGGCGTGCGCCGCCCCGAAAGCCGCCGTGTAATCCGAACCCCCGGCCGGACAAAACCCAGTGACGGAAGAGGCTGGGATACATTGTGGTGCTGAGCCGCTCTGTGATGCACTGTGGTCTGATTTGAGCAGCTAGAGTGTCCAAACTGAGACACATCTGAGTGCAATCACATTTCAAACCACCTCCAGATGTGGCCTGGATCTGATTTTCAAAAATCATATTTCATGTTTTTATGCTGTCCAGACTAAATAAAATCAATCGGGATATGACAAAAACTGGGTCAAACTGCGATGAAAATCTAGATTATAGCTGCCTTAAACTATAAACATCATATGGTTTGTATATAAAATCTGAAATGGATAGAGATGTTCAATAAATGTAATTAACAAAAAGGAAAAAGATCAACGTTATCCTCTGAAATACAGTCGAGTATTGAGTCGAGTAGCATAAAATACAAATATCCAAGTACAGCTAACTCAAATCGTACCTAAAACACATGGGTAAACACACTTGTTTACGTGTTTACTACTTTCACTGGTTCATCGTTGCTTCATTATTCCTGAACCCCAGGTTGGGAACTTCAGATGTAGTTCAGAGTTTTCAAATCAGCTTGAAACAATAAACCAATAAGAGTGTTTTCACACCTTGCATCGAAACCCAGGTTTCAACAGAAATAAAACACAAGGCAGTGGGCAGATGTTTGTCAGATAAGAAAAGAAGAACAGGTGATGTTTATCAAGCAAACACGTCAGTCAAAACTGAAAACAAGAAAATACATGAAGTCTGTCTCGTTCTCTAGTTCACTGCCAGTATAACAGAGAAGCTTTCTTCTTCTTTTATGTCTAAAACTTGATCATGATTATAGTCTGTCAGTAAAAAAGAAATATCAGTTAGGCTTTTTTTGACTAATTATTGTTTTGCTTTTGGTTTTTGGGGGATTTTTTTCTATTGGAAGCCAGTATTATGCAAATGTCAAATACAAAATACAGTGTTCCAAAATTGTGTTTCCCCTTTTTTTGTGTGTTAAAACAGAAAAATAAAGCAACAAATTCCTCCATTCCCTTTCCAATTCCAAATCCTCAAAAAGAGACAGAGAAGAAAATGAACACATACAAAAACTAAATTTAAAAAATGAAAAATAAACTTTACACACAACATAAGTAACATGAAATAAAATGGAGAAAAGAGTACAATAAGAAGGACTGTGATCACTTCAAATAATGGATTATCTGTCATAATAAATACCAGACTAAGAGATTAATGCATTTATTGTGTTAGTGGTGTTACATTTACTCAGAGCGAGAAACAGTTAAATGTATTTAATAAGCTCTGAGTAGATTAATGTAAAATTTGAATCGGATCACTGATCACATACAACATTAACATATGTATTTGATAAGATTGTAACCATGTTATTTTATCACTAATAGCAACACATTTCCACCTAGAACCATCACCAAAAATAATCATAGTCTATGGGAAAAGGCTGGAAACCAGTACAAAAGTTCATTGGTAGGACTGGGTGTTACGGTCCCTGATGATCAGCACTATATTTATGTGGGTGGGTTTCATATGATGCTACCAGTAAGACACATCATCAGTTGTCAACCTAGACGTCATCAGGTGTTTCAGCCTTTTACCATAAGACACCCTCAGTCAAGGCAGGCCTAACCCAGGTTGATCCTGTCTGGGTGTGTGTGTGTCAAGGTTGGCTTCTAGTTGGTCACACAGGAGCACAACTGGGATTTCTTATCTTCATACAGTACGTCTCTGAATTGCACAAATAACAATTTTATTTGTCCACTGTCGCTGATCAAGGCACTGACTACAATTGCAAACGTCATGTTTGTGATCCAGAAGATGCCAAAATAAAAACAAAAAAGTTGGAAACATTGCTATTTGTAATAAGTAACGGTAGTTTGTTTCAAAATATGAGAGCTGAAACACAAACAATCTCTTTTTTTGTTGGACAAAAAGTGTTACAACCATCCCTGGTCTCCCCTACTTTATTTTTAATTAATGAATCAGATTAATTAATTATTTGTATTTTTATGTTGTGATATTGTAACTAGAGACCGCATGTGAAGTTTTATTGACAGAGACCATAATAGTTGCTAAGCAACCGAGATGCATCTCCAGCTGTGCAAAATGTAACAATATAACAGCGGTCAGTATGTCTGCTTAAGGTCAAAATGGGTCAAAATGATCACATTTTCTTTGGATTTTGTGTAATGTATATATATATAAAAACATTTTAAATGAAAACACCGACACTTTTAGGTAATGTCAGGTACGTGCAGAATTATAGTTTTTTAATTTAACAAAGTTATTGCCCATATAAATTTGAAAATGGTCAAAATGACCTCCTTCACTGTTCTAGTGTTAAGGAATATTATCACCTTTTCTAATGTATTCATTGTCAATGGTTGAGAGAAATTAAACTGGATTTTAGGACTGTAAATAATTATTTTCATCAGTGATTAATCTGTTGATTATTTTCTTGATTTATCCATTAGTTGTTTGGTCCATGAAATGTCAGAAAATGGTGAAAAATGTTGATCAGTGTTTCCCAGAGCCCAAGGAGATGTCCACAAAATATATTTTTTTTGTCCACAAAACAGTTTACTGTCACAGAAGAGGAAAGAATATTCACATTTGAGGAGCTGAAATCAAAGAATTTAGGCTTTTTTAAAATTAAAAAATAACTCAAAACAGTTAAATGATTATCAGAATAGTTGCTGATAAATTTAACAGCCAATTAATAATCTAATATTGGATTTGAGAACTTGTTGGTGTTATTACCACACTGCGTCTATCCTCAGTGGGCAGTGGCTTTTTCGCTCTTTTACAGTTCGTCTCTTAAAGTTTGGAGTCCATCACTGTCACACACCTGCACTCCTTCAACACAAACACACACACACATGCACACACACACTCCTCTGTGAAACCCTCTGCAGGACACTGACTCACTTTCTGTCGCAGCTGGTGGGCAACTGGAACACAAACAGTTCCAGTTCCAATCAGCTCCTGGAGGCTCAGAGCACTCCATCCACACGGCCGGCTGTGCCGCTGCCCATCCAGATCGGAGGCAGAGTGAAGCTCGCTTTGTTACACTTTCTCTCATACGAGTGTGCTTTGACAACTCTCTTTAAGTGCAGAGTAATCCATAGTGTCCTGTGCACCGGGACATTTGGACTGTCCCAGATGCTTTCCTCAGCTCCTGTACCAGACTGAGCTGAACTGAGGTCCAAACACCCCAGAGGCACACACAGGAAAACAATAGAAAGTATTGCTGCAGTTGTTTTTTTCCTGAGTCACAATAAATCTTGTGATTCCAAGAAGACTGGGAGGTATTTTGGTACTCCTCAAAAATCAGTCATCCTCTTCAAGTATCCACTTCCTCTCAAATTTGTATCAAATAGATTAATTCCTGATAATATCATAGTGAATTATTGCTTTTAACATGTTTATTGTCATTTTTAGAGATGAAATGGTATAAGGGAGACCAAAATGATCACAGTTATCAGTATTATTGTTAAAATGTGCTGAAAATGTTGAAAGTTTTGTATTGAAAATTTTTACTGATTTTGGTAGAAAATAAACCCACGTTGCTGTTGTGCCTGGATCTGAGAGAAAGTCAGTCACTAACTTTGGTTGATGCTGGATCTTTTTTTAAGGCATAGCCATGAAACCTGGTTATTACGATAATTAAATTTGAAAATGTAGTGCTAATTGTCAGGAAACTTAAGGTTAACCATGTAACTAGTTTCAGGACAGAAATATGAATAGATAAATATACTTTTCAGACACACACATGCACACAGGAGACTTATTCTAACCCTAACTTCACCTTAACCTGTGAAGATGTTTGACAGATGTGTCCCCATGAATAGCACTCCATGCACTTGAAAATATAACATACAAGATTTTATTTTTAATCCTACTTATTTGTAACTATTTTTTATCATTTTAGCTGTTTTTTTCTTTGTTTCTTTATCCCCTTTCTTTTCTTTCTTTTCTTTTATCATTACTACATTTTTCACCATTGCATTTCTTATATTGCATGTATTTTTATTGTCACCTCAGTATTTATTCCTGATCATTTTAACAAGTGCTGCCATCGATACATCATTGTACTGAGCAACGGATAGAAGACAGCAAAGATTAATGTCCTTTTTCACTTTCTGCTCTGCTTTATCTTTTGTGTCGACCCCGATGCTCTGAACATCCAAGGCAGGGGAGGGAGAGGATGAGCGGGAGGTGGGAGGGTTGTTTGTCGCTGAAAAGTAAAATGGAAGGAAAAATATATTCTATACTTTGATTTGAATATTTCTTTCAATAAAGATTACATTGAAAAACACAGACGTGTCCCCACAACATGAGTAATACACCAATACACCAATAATACCAATATCACAATACAAATAAACCAAAATATCGCTGTACATTGTTTTACAATTGCTGGGAAATGCTGGCAATAGTTCTGGTTTTAGGAGCATTCTTTGGACATGTAAACAGCAGATTCAGAATGTGTGTCTCAGTTGGGGTTTTTACTGCAGTTAGTAACACACAACCTCTTCTTCTCCGTGCTGCAAACAAACCAGGACTGCAGGACTGGGGTAGAGATACGTGCACAAAAGAAAATCTCAAATTTGTGATCGGAGAGAGAGACACATCTACTGTCAAACATTATTTTAAACATTATTTCATATCAACTTTTTTTTTCTTTGATTATGCACAAATACCACAATTCTGAACTTTTGAATAAGCTGATTAAATGAATGAATGTTGGAGGCTGAGTTTGCGCTCTCAAACTCACCAGTAGAAAAAAAAAAAAAACTATTTTGACAGAAAAAAAGCATCCTTAATCAGAGTATGCACAGCTGCATGTAAACAAGAATATGAAAGGAAATATTCATTTTCATTAGGCATATAAAAAGCTTAGTAGTAATGTCACCTTTTTCAGAATGAGGGCAAAAAATGTAATATTGTGTGCATGTAAACGTAGCCAGTATAACTGTATAACTAAGGAACATTACATCTCTTAACTTGTTTTCCAGTCAGAGATGCTGTCTGTGCTTATGTGCTTTTGTGCAGTATGTTTTCTTTAATGTTTTTTCTTATACAGTTATGTCATTGGTTTACTACTTGTGCTTATGTCCTTTTGCATGTTTTTTTTAATGTTTTTTATATGCCATCAGTCTGCTTTTGTCTGCCTGCTTGTGTGCTTTTATATGCTACATTTTAATAGTTTTAATACGCCATCAACCTGCCAGAGACTGCAGATAAAAATGAGCCTCTGGCACTTTTACACGACAGACCTAAGTGCTCATGTTAATTAATGTGCATCGTCCCTTCTTAAATAAAATGAAGACAAACATACAGTATATTCCAAGCACACAGTGTTTGACATTGAAAGGTACCTTGATACTGGACTTATTGACACTTCCAAACGTTCGGGATCTTCGGACATCCCCACAGACGTTGAGCGCATTTCTCATCCAAACATTTAGTGCAAACATCTGGATTATTAGCATATTAATATGACGAAGCTTAAAGGGAGTTATGTGCATTCTCATTAAACACTTACACTGAAGTGTTTTAAACCTTCTTTATTGTCCATTTTTGGCCTTTTAAAGAAACATCTTTCCAGTCTGTCTCTTAATATCTAGTGTTGATTAAGGACTATATGCAAACAATATGCTGTAATATTTAGATGAGCCTTCCTTTCTAAATTTAAGTGTTATGTCCTCTAGTTTTGATGAGCTGATATGCACATTATCTGTTCATATTTCTATGATATATATGTGTGTTTTAGGGGTTATTTTTAGGAATATCACTGATCTAACTGATCAAAAGAAAGTAGATTCCCTCTACATAAAGATGCATAATTTTTTGAATACCTTTTATATTCCATGACCTAAATCCTCCATCCTTTTTACAAGGAGGAAACTATTATAGTGAATTATTTGTTTTAAGAATGACCTATATAAATGTTTTCATGTAGATGACACACGTTTTTACGTCTCTGAGGTAGAAACATCAAATTGACCCGGATGTGCCAAATCTGGCTTTGATCTTTAGAGAAATATTTGAAAGTGCTGTCTTAATAGGGTTTATGAGTCTCAAATAGCTATTAGTTAAACTGTGCTCGTGGGTTAAGAAGAGATTTATGTTTAAAGAAATAATTAAAGCCTGCTTCTTAATTGACTTGTCCTGCAGCCAATATGACATATATTAACTGACCTTATAGTCCTCTTCATAAATCAGTGAGCCCAATAATTTTACATTTAGATCACTCGGAGCTGAACTAATCAGTAATCTCATTTCCAAAGTGGATTGGTTGCAGTTTTGCGGCGAGCAGGTCTGCAGAGAGAGCCTTCGTGTCTGCACGGCTGCTCGCGCCGACTGGAGAATATGCTGCGTGTAATAGAGCAAGGTTAATTAAGGTTAATTCATCCAATTTGGAGAATATGTATGGATACATTTGAGACACTATATCACCTACATGTCTACATATATTAATTTTCTGTAGACTGTTTTCTCAAAAGCACATTTATGAATGCATGTTCACCTCAAAGCACACATCCTAAATATTGTATAGCTAAATAGCTAAATTAAAAAAAGAAAAAAGAAAAAGTCAGGTAAATAAGAACTGAATGAGTCAAGTACAATAAGAAGAACTGATTGATTGATTTGAACCTGTTTCATTTCATGCTTGAACAACGTTGCCATGTTATGGAAGACCATTTCTGCCAATATGAGTTTAAAAAAGATTCTATAAGTTATTATCATGAGAAACTTTCTCAAAATAGTGACTTAGTGTCACGAAATATCAAGAAACTGTCTCAAAATAATGATCACAAAATAATGACTTGTATGTCAGAATAACAAGTTAGTATCTCAAAATGTCTTATCTAAAAAAAAATGAGTTAGTACTCCAAAATAATGTTGTATATCTCAAAATAACATGTTAGTATTGCAAAATAATGACTATCAGTATCATTAAATGTCATATGTCAAAACAGTGAGATAGTATGTCAAAATAATGAGTTAGTTTTTCAAAATAATGCGTTAGTTTGTCAAAATAATGTGTTAGTTTGTCAAAATAATGAGTTAGTATCTCAAAATAATTTCTTTTATCTCAAAATACTGAGATAGTATGTCAAAATAATGAGTCAGTATCTTAAAATAATGACTTTTATTTCAAAAAAATGAGTTAGTATCTCAAAGTAATGTCTTATCTCTCCAAATTGTGACAGACTTTCACAAAATAATTTCTTTTATCTCAAAATAACAACATATTATTGAAAATAATGAGAAACTGTCAAAATATCGAGTTGGTTTTGCAAAATAGAAATTGGAGATTTTATATTTATATTTATTATATATATATATATATATATATATATATATATATATATATATATATATATATATATATATATATATATATATAAATAATTATATTGGCATAAATGTGGTTCCATACTATCTAAGTACAAATTGTAATTGATTCATGCTCTCCTGCTATATCCTTTAAATGTCAAACAGCTGTTCATATTATTAGGAACATGTTTTCACCCTCCCACCAGAGTTATCAGTGCAGACACGAAGGCTCCGTGTGATGTGTGAATTACATTTGCTGAGGATTTACTTCATTAGTGCAGCGGATCCTTGGAATTTGTTATGACCTGCTATTGTTCCCATCAATTGTCAAAAGAAAATGAGTTCAGTCCAGCAGTACTTGTGTTGTTAAAACCACACCAGGAATAGCTTTGTAATGTTCAGTGGTGGTGGGCGTGATGAATGAAAGGTAACCTGATTACCAGCGGAGCTATTAAAATCCCTCATGTGTGACCCACCGCAGCAACCCCTCTCTGCTTAGCAGCGGGGCTGCAGATTGTTGTTTGGCTCGTATTAGCGAGTGTGTGTCACTATTGATTTCAATTCTTTTTTTTTTTTTTTCCCATAATGTATTTAGCTCATGCAGGACTCCCATTCATTATCAGGGATATACAATTACCAGAGCAGAGTACAGGGTACAGTAATAGTTCTGATTCTTTTCATTTTCTCACCCTCTCAACTGTGTCTCTTCCAGCGTGCAATTATGTGGCAGGTGTACGTCTCCTGTTACATTCAACATGCCTCACTGAATATGACTTTTAAAACCAGGAGAAGAAATTAAAGCAGACAGATAATATAAAAACAAGGGAGGAGGCTTTACTTGGATGTGACAGTGGTGTAAATAAAGCATGTTGTCCTGATGCACTGGGAGGAAACCAGTAAGTGCGACTCAATCTGCCTGCTTTCATGCGCACTTTCAGTTTGTGCTTAAAAAAACAATGGAAATTTGAGATTTAAAAAACAAAACAAATTGTTTTCATGCTTGACTGAGGTGGAAAAATTGGTGTCTCAATAAAAACTGAACGCAGCAAAAGTGCAGCATTCTCGATTTGTAGGGAAGAAATCCCTCCAAACATCAATAATCCCTGTATCCCGCATCAAATAATTTACTCTTTCGTCAAGCAATGACATCTGGTGGATACAAAATTTAGAAGAATCTATTTTAGGATTCAGACGGACGTTCAGAGATCACCGCTGCAAATGGCAGTGTTAACAGACTGAGTGAATAAATCAGAACGTTTGTCTTGAGTTTCCGCCGAAGAGAAGAATAAACTGCTGCAGATGAAAACAACAAGGGGACAGTATTTTTTTTTTTTTCCAAATTACTACATGAAACAACATATTTCCATCATGTTTTCCACATTTTCCATCATCTTCATTCATCTGACGGGAGCTCTTTTAATTACATCCATAGTTGGCATGAAAAATCATGAGTTTCTGTAGTTTTTCAACAAAATGTTTTCAGTTGTTTTTAAAGGAGGAGATCAGTTGTAAATCTTTTTTTTTAGCCGGCTTTTATGTCCCTGCACATCCAAAATGAGTCTCTTCCTGCTTCATGAAGTTTACAGAAAGCAAAGTTTTCTTGTGGTGCTCAGAAAACATCATTTGGGTAAGAGGGAGTGAAGCAATTCTTTCAAAGAACTGATATAATGATAAAATAGAAAAAAAAATGCAGCAGATGGAAACGTAAGATCAAGCAACAACAGGAGAGTTTTTAGTTGGTTTCTTTTTCGAATGACGACATGAACCAAATAGAAACGACATGTTTCCATCATGTTTTCCACATCATTTTCATTCATTTGAGGCTGGACTGGAGTTTTAATTACATCCATATTTAGTATAATAAATAATTATTGGAGCATCTGTGACGTAGCCTTTAGGTCCACAGTGTGGTGAATCTGGCCATCACCATCTTTGCAGTCTCTGACTCAGCTAACTACTGACTAATCCAAAAATGGGGGAAGAGGCGGAACGTGGGTTGAGCTTAATGTGGCCGAATGAAGCGGTTACCTAGCGGCCAGCCATCTGCGATGGCGCCCACCTGTCACTCAAAACAGGCGCACCTTTAATAGCTTTAACCTGTTGATTCCCCTGTGCCATGCTTTTGATCCATCCTCCACAAAGCTGCAGGTCCCACCAGCAGCGTTTCAGAAGTGTTTGCTCACCTGATTATGTTGACAGGCTCACAGTTTCTTTTCCATTGCATAGGAAGGCTGCATAGTTACATAGTTTCTTTATTGTCCGTTTTTATGATCACGAGTCTGCACAGGGTCTTTTATTTTGAAAACCAACTGATTCTCTCTAGTGGCTTCTTCCCTGCTCGATCTGCTGTGTGCAGATTGACGCGGCATCCATCAAATATAGACTCAGCGTTTATTTGAAATGAAACAGAGCTTGGATTTACTTCTGGGATGTGCTGCAGCACAGCCGTAACACACCACAGCTGTGCCCAAAGGAATCATAAATCCTAAAAACATGACATGGAACTAAAAAAAAAAAAAAAAAAAAAGTATAAACTCAGAATTCTTTTCAATCATCACTTCTTATCTTTCTGGTGCATCACAAACAGCTTGAATGCATCTTATTAATTCTACCTTTAACTTAATTTAAAAGGGTCAGTTATATAAAAATTCACTTCCATAAAGTCTGTATAGAGAAATTAGCTAAAAACAATTTTTTGCACCAGGGCTGTAAAGATTTTTTTTCTGCTGTAAATTTTGGCATTTTAATGAGGGGCTCTATGGGGAGCCACTGGAGGAGGTTGCCGCTTGATTACATCACTTTGTTGGCCCCTCTTCTTTGGCATCCAACTGGATAATCTGCACCACCGACTGTTTATCTTGTTGCACATAGCACTAATATTCATATAACAAGAAGATTTTCTAGAAATGCTTTCAGTAAGTGATATCTTAAACTCCTGAGGTTTATTCCTGTCTCAGCAGGCTCATCATCTTCAGTTTTTGTAGTTTCAACAAAATATTCTCAATAGTTAAAACAGCAGTTAAGTTTCCTCTTTTTTTTTTAACCATGCTTTTACATCCTTTATCAAGGCACGGCCAACTGCAGTTTAAAGTAAATAAGATACTTTTGTGAGCTGCTGAAAATGTTTTTAGTAAAAGAGTGAGAAGAGGTATATAAGTAGAAAATGCAACTGGTCAGATTCTGTAAAAGAATTAAAAAATAATAATCAAATGTTAAATAACACAGTCTTTGCATTGGTAATTTTATTTTTATTAATGTGATGAATTTCACTTACTATTATAGCATTTTTTTGCTGAATATATTGTGTGGTTTTTAAACCGTAAAAATAATAACTAGCAAACCTTACATACTGTATATAATCAGTATTTAAAGTTGAGGCAACAGCAGCAGCAGTTCTTTTGGTTATTCAACCATTAATCTCTATAAACAGATATCCGTATGTAAATTCAGAATCTGTCGGCAAAAGACAAGATGCTGGGAAGCATTCTGGTTTGTGGTCTGAGTAGTACTGACCAATAATGTTTGAGTGGGCTTTGGTTGCATGTAGTCCATGTAGATAGCAAATGAGGCAGAAAGCACTGGCTGAAACGCAATCTTGGAACCTATCAGCTGTTGTCTGATGACACTTTAGCTTTTTATTAACCTGGTTGGACTGCAGCTGGTTATAGAGATTAGCCTCCAGCCTCCATTCTTGCATCTGCAGTTGCTAATTGGACTGTAAACAATGTCGAGCACCTGAAAGAGGAAGTCTTGGCCTCGATATTTGAATATTTCATCAATAAATAGCGGATGGGTTCCAACATTGTTCACCCAGAGGCAAAAGTGCCAATGTGGGAGAGTGCTGAGAGATCTGGAAGACTGTATACAATTAAATTTATATTTATCTGTTCATATTTACTGCTCATCTGCGTTCATATTCGCAATAAAGCATCCAGCCTTCCAGCACTAATTTAATATAGTGTACAAAGTAGGAGTGGCACAGTTCCAATATTGAAATGAAAATAGATCAAAATAAGCTTTCGATTTCAATAATTGAATTGAAAAGGTAGAATTACCACACTTCAGAGATGACACAGCATAGCTTAACGGCCATTATAACACACTTGATACAATATGGACTATTTTTAAAGAAGAATTTGAAAATATAAATGACAATTGTCCGGGCATAAAACCAATGATCTGCTGGTTCTTTACAGGAACTTTAAACATTACATTTAAATGCAACATACTATGTTATCTGCACTTGTGTACTTGTATTTTTGTTTGTTTTAGGATGCTGGGCATTTTGCTTTTCTCCCACAATCCCTCCGATTCAACCTCTGCAGGAGACACATTTGAAAACAGGGCTTTTTCATCTTTTTAGCATTTATTCATTCTACCTGACGGGCCTTCTTTCCAGTTAATTCTCAACTTTTAAAACATGTTAACCATTCATTGCTGTCTTCTGCCAGCAAAAGTCCCCGTTGGGACCCTTTAATTCGCTCCTTTCTGATACTTGTGGCACCATCACAGTGAGTCCTGGATATCCACAGTATACACAGGCGCACACAGGGGGTGATTTGGCCTGAGGCGAAGCCAAAGGCTGTTTACCGCCCAAAGAATTTTCACTCTTCAAAATGTTTCTTACACAAGCGTAGATACAGGGAGGAAAATGGTGTTGTTGTGTTTGTATATAATTTGTTTATGAGGGTGGTGCAGCGGTTCGGCGGTTGGCACTGCCGTCTCGCACACAGTGTGGGTTTGAACCTTGGCCCATGGAGTTTACAAGAACTGTATTTGTCAGGGTTAAGCTTCAGAGTCTGCCCACAGTCCAAAGAAATATAGGCCAGGAAGTGTCTTGTGCTGTGTGAGTGTGTGCTGTGTTTATCTGTGTGAGCTCTATAATAAACTGCCAACCTGTTGTGAGTGTTTCCCCGCCCGCTGCACGCTGCTTTAGGCTCCATAGGCTGTGACCTTGAACAGGAGTAAAGAAGCAAGAAAAACAGTGCAGCGAGAAAAACAGTCATTTGTTCATGACGGCGCTTTCATGTGTTCAAGGATCACATGTATCACACTCTGACTGGTGGGGATGTTTTACCAACTGCCTTTTTTTTTTTTTTTTTCAAATTTACAGACTTGGAAAACTTCAAGACTCACAGAAGAAGCTCCGTGTCAGTGCGCGAAGGTCAAGGAGTGGTTCTGCTGTGCGGCCCGCCACCACATTCTGGAGGTAAAACAAAGTTTTAACTCAATTTTATTTTATTTTCATAGCACCAAATCATACCAAAGTTATCTCAGGGCTCTTTACATAATACAGGTCTAGGCCGTACTCTTTATAAGCCTAATTCTTCCCATCAAGAGTGACTGTGGCGAGGAAAAACCTCCCTTTTTAATGGATCCAGGCTCTTTATTAAGGCTGGGGGCCGAAAACAGAAACATTCAAAGTAATAGTAATGGTAGTATTAGTGGTGATACACTCACAATAATAGTGATAGGGTTAGGGTTGTCTAGAGTTATAAATCTTTAGATGATGAGTTTCAGAGGTATACAATATTCTCAGTTTTGTCTGAGGTCAGCAGCAGGAAATTACAGGTCATCCAGGTTTTTAAGTCTCATGCTTGAAGTTTAGCTAGCTGACTGGTTTTGTCTGGCTTAATTGGTGTTGGTATATTGGTATAATGGGGTATCGTCTGCATAATAGTGAGAATTTTCCTAATAAAGGAAGCACATAAGGTGAATAGAATTGGTCCAAGCACAGATCCTTGTGGAAACCTGTGACTTACTTTGCCGTGCACAGAGGGTTCATTGTTAACATGTACGGACTGAGATTGATCCGTTAAATAGGACTTAAATCAGTTTAGTGTGGTTCATTACGAATGATGGTTCAATCCAGTTGGCAAACACACACTGAAAATTAGTGGTTGCCCGACTGAAAAACAAAGAAAAAAAAAGGAATGAGATCATATTGTTTGTCAGGTGGGTATTTGCATTTTGAAGCTATTTGCTTGGGGCTGCTGCTGTTTCAGATCCAGCTGTTTCAGTGACACCTTTGACTCCGTAATCAACACCTCACATCTGCCACTTTGGGGGACTGAAAGATTTCCAAGTGATTCTTGCGTTGCTAAGGTGTGATCAATCCTGGTGAGGCCATGTGAATTGTGACAGCCTCGCTATCAGGAGCCTACAGCTGAGTCTGCTTTGATTGGAGCTTCATTTTTCTGCCTCATTTCATTGTCATTTATGTTTGTTCTCAAGCTAAGGGCAAACAAAGGCACAAATAATACGCTGCATTGCTCTCTTGCCTTGAGTGAAATGGGAACATCATGTCTGTACTTGTCATTATCATAAAACTGGAATTTCTACTTGATACAGTCCCTTGAAAATTATTGATATTTGATGACATTTTCATTAAAACAGGGAACACTGACACAACCCTAACTCTAAAATGTCATATTTTATGAAAAGATAATCCATTTTTCCCCTATCATTAAAGACAAAATATTTTATCTATATCATGTTTTGAATTCTTCATGTTACGACATTTTAATCTGATATCTTATTTTGAAATTTATTTTGAAATCATGAGTCTGTTTCCGCTTCCTTCCTCTCATGTGTTATGAGCTGTCACATTAACCTTATAGGGATCATTGATGCAGAACTCACTGACGATAGACACTGTATTTCAGCTATAAGGTTCATGTTGCATTATCTCTCTGTTGTTCACGATGTTGTACTGGCTAGCCAAGTGGTTCTCAACCTGGGGGTCGGGACCCCTAAGGTGGTTGTGAGATCATTTTCGGGGGGGCTACCAGGTGTTTGTGAAGAATAACCTAAGTATTATAGCAAGCAGCATGAAATGAGAGCCAGGAAGCATTTAATGACGGTCAGAATGAATGCTCAAAAATCTGCAAGGTACAGCTGGCCTCAAGAGATGTAACAGCCACCTCAATAATAGTTAAATCTATAAACTAGCACAAAAATCAGAATAACCAACTGAACCACCACTTCCTGAACACACACAAAACCTAAGAAATGGAAAACTTTTAGATTGTAACATTTTTGTGGGGGTTGTAGGTAGCTTGCCCTGTATTACTGTGGACTGAGTTAACATAGCGGTTAGCTGCAGCAGTTGATGTTGAGTATTCACACAATAACACAGAGATTGTCCTGGCGTCATTATCAAGTCCCCGACACCCACCTGTGTCGATACTGGAGAAAATGAATATTGAAACAGCTTTAGATATTTAGAATTGATATGTGTTGAAAAATGTATAATTTGATAACACTAATCTGTACAAAATGGAAAGATAGAGCAAAGATTAGCTTAGCCTAGCATAGCATAAACACTGGACAGATAGCCAGGCTCTGTCCAAAATTCGACGTCACATTGAAACAGACAGCAGAGTGCTATTAGCTTCTGTAATACGATATATGACTGAATAACTAAACACGTGAGCAGTGTATAGTTACAAGATGGATTTAAATCAAATTCAGAGCAGTTGATTGGACTATTTCACTGTTACTTAATAATATATAATAAAATTAAAATTAATATTTAACTGCCAAGCCAGTGACTTCCAGCTAGCCAGTATAGCTGTGTCTCCGTGCTTTGAGTCTTTATGCTAAGCTAAGCTAAGCATCTCCAGGCTCTTGCTTCATTTTAAGTGCACACACGAGGGTGATATAAATTTTCTGATCTCACTCATATTTTTCAAAATGTCAAACTATTCTTTTAAAACACTGCAAAGGCTTGGCAGTATAGACAAAATCAAATATTCTGAATTTTTTTAAATTACCTCATACCTCAAATGCATCGATATTCATCAGTTTTGTGACACTGTTGTAGTGGTAACTGGTGGTGCTTTCATGAAATATTAACACAATTAAATAATCATCAGCAATATGGATATATAAGTGGGTAAAGGCAAGTAAGTTCAGAAAATTACATCGCTTTACTGTAATGCAGCCTTTAAAACCAGGAAAAGACAACACTTAAGCCATACTATGATATAATGCAATCCAAAAATTAAGACAATATCTAGTTTCATAGCATGATATCAATTTAATACCCATATTGCCCAGACCCACTGCAAAAGAAGTTCTGTGCAAATAGGTCCACTATTTTTCCCTCAGCTGCCACACACTGTAGACACTGTAATCGAGGAACATTTGGCATAAATTGGATGTGCCATGTGGCTGCTGTGAAGCTAAATTTCCAAGTTAAAACTTAGTTTTCTGGAAAAGTTCTTCATATTTTCTGTCTAATTGCAGCAGATGTGTCCTTTCGTAGCTTCTTCACTTGTCTTACTGGAAGTGCTAAATGCAACAGCTGCTTGGATTCCATTCGCCAAACCAACAGCCACCTAACACATATCACTGATTCATGCATCGCTCTGCTGTGGTAACAATGCCGCTCACCTAGAATTGATTGTAATTGTTTGGAGCTTGTATCCTTTTGGGGGATTTACCTGGCAAAGGCTTGGCGTGCTCAGTGGTAATCTGAAATTTTAGATTTATTTGCACACAGTCGTGCCGATTCACCCGTCTTTGTTTGCACTGTGAACAGTCGCTTCGCCGACTCTTTTCATATCTGCCAATTTATGCTGAAGTAATACAATTAAGGTTTGGCTTTTAAAACCAATGGGGAAATAATTCCAACATGTCAGGCATCTTTCGGCACATGAAAAGCCCCCTCAAGACACTTGTCTGCTCACTAATATACAGAGCCAATACAAGCTGTCAATTAGTAGTCCATTTTAGTGAGTTGTATCTCTCAGCTGTAATAGAAGCTACTATCACCATGTCATTCAGCTGGAAAGACTAACTTGTCTCTGGGTTTTTATGGTGGTTCTGGATGCAGTAAACAGAGTGTTTTGATTTGTCCTCGGTTTTCACTGGCTCATCTTGCCCCAAAGCCCTGTTAAGTAATGGTTAAAGGGGAAATTCACCATTTTTATGTGGGCGTCCAATCAATGTTGATGGCAAATGAAGTCAATTGAAGCAATAAATGGGTGAGGTGACCAAGAAAGCTGAGTTCTCCTGCTGCAAAATCTGTTCTTCTTCTACAGCAGCATGCAGTGATGTTGGTATTAAGCTATTACAGCTTTTACAGCTATTACAGCTTGATTCTTCTTGAGTCTCTACCTCTGGCTAGGCAGGGGGCGTCCTAGCAACAGGAAGTAACAGCTATAGGTACAGCTGAACCATTTGGAAAAAATATACAATTGCAAATATTTTTGAGAGATATATTTTGATTGATTTTGCAGAGATCCGTGTCGAAGAAAGACATTTTCTTAAGTCTGGAGAAAATGATAGGCCAGTACATTTTTGTAACACAACAATATTGAATTTAAAATGACATTTTGACTCCTCGCCTACCTTAACCAGCTGGTAGACACCACAAGTCATCAGCAACTGCAAGGCTATAAAGTCCTACCCACTAGTCTGTTGCACATGTTGAGCGTCTGCAGATCAGTTCCATACCCCAGGCATGATACAAGATTAACAAATCCTGACAATCAGTTGATCTAAGAAGAATTGTCTGATATATCTTATTTTTCTGTACCATAGATCTACATTGTTGCCCAAAAACTACTAAAAACACATCAAGGAGCAACACTATTGTGCTGGGTAGCTTGTTCCTTTTATTACTATGAATACACACATTGTAGTTTATTTTGACTCAGTTCTGTCCTGCAGCACCAAAAGATGAAAATTCAGTCATTATCTACTCACCCTCATGCCGACTGAAGGTCGAGTTTATTTTTTCAGTCCACAAAACACTGCTGGAGTTTCACAGGAAAACAGTGTTGCAGAATCTCCCAAACAAACTGAGATGACTGGTGACCAGCTTTCAAACGGAATAAACAACACAACAAAAAATGTCTCAGTACCGTTTATCTGGTGGAATCCAAGTCTTTTAAAGAACCCGACATGCAGCTTACTTACACGTGCACACCGTCACACCACACACAGCCAGTTCAGACAGCGTGCATGCGCACATGAATGTGGCTCTAAGCTAAGGATTTACTGTGAAGTTTTAAGCTAAAAACATGGTGTAAATGATGTCTTTCAAGTCACCATGGCATATCAGGGCTTTAAGAGACTTGGATTACCCCAGACGGGCAATATGGAGGCATTTTATGCTTTTTTGGTGGGGTTATTTTTTTCCATATGAAAACTGGTCATCAGCAGTGTTTTGTGGTCTAAAAAACTAAACCCAACCTTCAGCCACCATGACTGTGAATAGATGATGACTGAATTTTCATTTTTGGGTGAACTATCCCTTTAACAAATATTGCATCTCCTGCAATAAGAAAATTGCAGTAGGCTACACTGCAACTTTGATTAGTTGTTCAGTCCTAGCTATAAGCATGAACGGTCTAATCCAGCCCATGGAATGACTTTGCATGGTGTGAAGATTACAGAGAAGTCATTAATTCCAAATGTTCAATAAAATGCATTGATATTCCTGGTTTGTCTACTGGCTTTTGTGCTGACTAATATAATAAGAATAGCAGGCCCTATACTGCCTGCACACCCGTGTGTTTTCATACAGGTTAGATGACACAACCTGTCACATGTTGGCTGCTGTTCATGCTGGAGCCGCCAGTAGGAAATCTCTCTGTCAAAAAGGAGAAAAGTGTTTCAGGTTTTCCATGAAAACTGGACAAGTTCCTATTTCTTCACAGAGGTAAATGAGAAGCCGGTGTGCTTGGTGTGTTCACACCTTTCAGCGCTCAGTGAATGTAATATTCAAGATCACTATCAGATTCATCATGTCAGAAAATACGAGAACTTGCAAGGACAACTGAGAACAGGGAGGATGAATGATGAATCTCTGGCACATCTGTTTTTATTGTTTACTTGGATGCCCATTAGCTTTTACAAAGTAACAGCTACTCTTCCCGGGGTCCATACTAACAGCATAACATAATGCTGTAATGTTTTCACATACAGTACATGCATACACAAATACCTCACCACCCCCCACCAACCCCCAACCCTAATTAAAACAGCATTTATAAAAAAAATATATAAAATTTATAAAAATGTATATAAAAACAGACATAAAACCAACTACTATTTCTGCAAACCATGTTTCTATATATACATAAAATATACAACATGTGTACACAATCTCATGCATGCCATACACACACTAATTTACATTAGAGATGAATCTGGGTACTTGATGATACCGAGTACCAATACGAATACTTAATAATGCCTTTACAGTTCTTACAGTAACTTTAAAAACATGTTTTATTTCATCAGATGTTCTTCACTTTCTAAATGTAACAAATCATTGTTGCTGTTTCCTGATGCTAGTGTAACCATAGTTACTGTACACATTACATTTTTGGGTTATTTGTAGTCAGTTAAGGCCAAAACACACTAAAGGCGTTTGACGCTCACGTTTTGAAGTTCCCCCATTGTTCTAAATAGCAGAACATGCACTGAAAGCATCTTGACACGATGCAGATGCGCCAACTTGATATAAAAACATTTTCTGATCATGAAACATAATATTACTGTACACTTTTTTGCTCCAAGTCTCATTTGTGTACTTTTAAATACTTAATTACTCCCCGTCGATTAATCATAACTACAAAGATCTAGAGAGGGACAGCAGAGAGGAGGGAGGGAGGGGGATCGTGTGTGAAGTGCTGACTGATATAAAACTTTTTTGATGATAAATCCTGATGGTACTGAACAGTTATCTGACTAAAATATCTGTCTGAAACAGACAGACGCTCGTCTCCTCCATGAAACGTTTGTCACTTCGCTGTGTTATTCTGAAGCCTGCAGTGCGCTATAGAAGTTTGATTTGACGCGCATCAGTAAAGCCTGCGGTACGTTTTGGCCTACACTTACTGATTTTTTGTTCCCCAATAAGCTGTGCAGTTTAGTGTGTACATGATATACAATACAGTAAAAATTACACAACATTATTATGGACTTGCAGAATTAAGTTTACTGTTACAAATGGTGTTTTATATATAATAATTATTTCATTATCATTTACAGCATTTTAACTAGTAATTAATCACACATTTACATGTGTAATATTTAAGTTTCTTCTTCATGTCCCTCTTGTCTAAGAGCTTATTTGTTCCTACCTGTCATTGTTTAGGGGGGGCAGGTATGAGTGTGGTGCCATGTGCGTAACAGTTTTGTTTACCCTGCTGTGAACCTCAAAGAGTGAAGTTGTGTGTACTGTGCTGTCAGGCCATTTTGGTGAAGATTAACAGGAGAATAAAGAAGAGTACACAAAGAGAAGATGTAGAAGCTCATTATCAAGGAAAGAGGGTTACACATTGGTGGCAGCGGTGTTTTTTCTTCATCTTTAGATTAATTAGTCGAGGCATTCAACTAGTTTACACCCGCTGGGATTTATTGGAAGGCGGCTGGCTGCGGCCTACAGGTGGACTCTGTGTTTATTTCAGTTTTACATGGACTTCCATGGAATTTTATGGACAGTTGCCAAAGTCACTGAGTCTCTCGCTGATAATGATGGCGCGACCAAAAAATAGGGTAAGCATCAGTAAACTTACATCACATTGGTTCTTTAGATGTTTGCTTTATCGAGCGGCTATTTTTCGTAACATGGTATCACATTATGGGTATTGGAGAAGTTTAATGAATATGAGTATGTGTACGTAAGGACAGTATCGGACCGATGCCTGATGCTGGTGTTGGTGTGAGTGCATCCCTAATTTACATAAACACTTATATACATACATACTAACAGTTGTATCTACGACCATGCTGAGTAAATGCTTATATTTCACAAAACCACAGGAAGACAGAGACAGAAAAAATTATATATTTTGCTGACTTCTAGCCAATAGTAGACTCTTAAATTGCTTTTTAAGACTTTCATGCTTGTTGCTTTAGTGATAAAAGAGATTATTCTGTACAAAGCTGTTTTCTTCATAGCATTGGTTTTAAGTTGAGGAACTATAACACAAGCCACTGTCTTGTTTTATGGTTAAATATTACTCTTGAGAACAGACAGTCGGTTTGTTTTGAAGCAAGTTTATTCCTGAATAAAATTAGAAGACTGCATTTAAATCGGCCTTCCTGTTTTTAGTCGAAGCAGAGAGGTTAGCAAAGCTAGCTGCCTTATTGCTAGCAAAACAGCATCAGTATCAAAGCTATAGCCTACTCTGAAGGTGAGTACATGCTGAAGGCTGCAGAAATTGTGCGTTAATGTTTTTTAGAATGTACTTGTACATCTTTACACTGACAAAGAGTTTGGATGTGTTGTTATTTATTGGATATTATGAAGTGTGTTTTTGCAATGGTGGGCTGTGTGCAGCCCATGAACTAAAACAAGTTTGATATCCTTGGCTAGGTGATACATGGCAACACAGGCATGGGCAATGCATCCTGGTATGTAGACACTGTGGGCACGGCTCCATGAGCAGGAGAGCTCAGCTTCAGTTGAATACATTTACCATCAACACAGACTGAACAGCCACGTGAAAAGTACTGAATTATTCCCTTTAAGATGTTGCTTTGTTCAAGCATACTTGCCTCCCTGTTTTAGAACAAGTGAGTGTAATGAGAATCACAGAGTCACCGTAAAACCCTCACCTGTCAGAACAAACTGTAACACGCTGTATATCAGCACACGAGAACACATCAGCTCCAGTTACCTCTATCCATTCACACTCCAATAAGAATGAAATAGAAAACAACAGACACCAAATCAAGATTCAACAGGCTTCCTCACACATCCTGGCCAGGCTGTTTGGCACCAAACACACACACATACACACACAAATGGACTTTGAGCCAAGCTGCTGGTCGGAGCATCACAGTATTCAAACTGGCAACAATGAAAAGCAATCAATCTGCAGGCAAAGACCTAAGTGTTTTGCCACTACCGCTTTTCTCCGTTGACCTGACATGTTGCGTTTTGTACATCTAAAATGGCACTCACCGCTGCCTGCAGCAGGTAATACCGCCGGTAATCTGGCAACTTCAATTTGTTTCTGCCACGCCATGCTGAAACCAAAGTGACTGCCTTGAAATTTCGGTCAGGCTGTCTGTTGACCAGAAACTTCTGTCATTAGTCAGCAAATTAAACTTTGATTTTGAATTCATTAAAATTTAATTGGCCTGCAAAGGAAATGAGTGGCACAAAATATATTGAATTATAATTTGTCTTCATCACTGTCTTGGTCACTCGCTGCAGCACTCAATGTTGTTTACTGCTTGGTTTACGAATAAAAGAGCTTGTTAATTGAACATGCTCAGGTTAAACCAAACGTATCCCTTGCAACTAATGAATGTAAACATGAGATTAGTGGTGGACAGTAATGAAATACATTTACTTGAGTACTGTACTTAAGTACATTTTTTGAATATCTGTACTTTACTTGAGTATTTGTTATTTTTCGAAACTTGTCTTTCACTCCACTACATTTCAAAGACAAATATTGTACTTTTGACTCCACTACATTTCTAGGAAGGTTGTCGTTACTTGTTACTTTTAGTCTAAGCACAGCTTTGAAGTCAGCTGTTACTGTTTTTTTATTTTTTAAAATACAATTGGTCACACGCTGTATTCCTCACAGAAGGAAGCCAATCACAGTACCCACTCTCAACTGGGATTGATGTAAAAGCAGAAGTAATATATCCAGGCGTGCTGTGTAATAATCACAAGCAAGGTCTGCCTCTTTCATTCAAACAAAACATGGCGATGGTGATGGCAGGAGAAAGACAAAATTAAAGATGTTAGATGTTCAAGATGTTATTATAATTAGAAAAAGAGAAATAACTTAAGGTCGGCTTTCAATGTTGGATTATTTTTATCGAGGTAAAAAAATACCATATAACTAATGTATGTATTGCCTCTGAAGACAGAAAGAAATCTCAGTTATTTTATTGCTTACGGTCGGCTTCAATCTAATTTTATGCAGTGATTTTAATACAGTTACATCAGAAAATGACAATAACTGTCCTTTTTGTTTTTGATTTCATTTCTATGCTGAAGTTTTTATAGGTGTTTCTATAGACTTTGTGTAGCAGAGTGGTTCTACAAGCAGGTCAGTGCATCATGAGGTGGATTCAGAGAGGTACAAGGGTCTGTGAATGCATCATGAAAACAATACAGCATGTATTGATATTAGAAAATGTACTTTGTAATGTGTACACTAAAATTTTGACTGAGTAACTTTCACTTGTAAGTGGAGTAATATTTGACCAGGAGTGTCTTTACTTTGATGGTAGAGTATTTTGTCCACCACTGTGGAGACAGTGTAAATAAGGACATTGTCAAGTGTCAAAGTAATATAAACACTTTCTTTGACCATGAAACTTAAAATTACTCTGCAACTCACTGAAGTGTATATGAACTACACTGCAGACTGGAGTCTCTGTTAAGAGCAAGAAACACATCCACTCATCTCCTCTATGAAACATATATACTCACTGCACTGCAGCATCATAAACTGATGAACTGGTCCTGGGTCACATGTCTCACCTGTGTCCAGGCCCTGTCCCTCCCACGTCCTCTCTTTGCAGTTTTAATGTATTAGTTCTGTCCTGTCGATTGAGTAGTTTCTGAGGCTGCTGCAGATACAGTAGCCTATGTTGGTGTTCAAGTTTGCTGTCTGATGTTTTGTAGAACTTTCTCAAATTGCTGTAAATCATGTTAATAACTTTTAGAAGTTACCCTGGTCATTCAAGTGAATACAAAAAAACATGAATGTTGAACACTATTTAGTACAAAGTCAATATATTGACTGACCTTCTCTCAGGGCCTCCATCTGTGACTGGCTTCCAGTGTAACTGGTAGAAGGACATTCTATTTAAAATTGAAAAAAAAGAAAAGAAAGAAAGTTCAGTTTGCTGAGCCGTGAACATAGTTCAGATTTCAAAATTGTGGCCTAGAAACTTAAATATGATTTTAATTTGTGTGAACTGAACTTTGTGAAATGTGACCTCGCACAACAGTGACGAACACACACACTGTAGTTTATTTTGACTCAGTTCTGTCCTGCACCTGTAAATACTCAGTAAAGCGCCACTGAAAACTGTTTTTAATAAATGCACAATTTCCTTCCGTTTGAATGATGTTTGCTGAAAGTTACAGTGCCCAGCTGTTTTAGGAAATTACTGCACCTTTTTGAAAACTAAATAAAAATATGTGTGACCTGTTTTATTATTATTTTATGACTCGGGGCTGACATGTAAATAAAACTATAGTTATCATTCACTGTTTGCGGACATTTTTTCTGCATGCTGCACATGTTTTACATATTGTTCAGCCTCAGATTTCACTTCATTATTGTAAATTAAGAAAATGAATTAACAGTGACTTAAAGGGACAGGCCACCTCAAAATAAAGAATACATTTTTTTTCCCCTGACCTATAGTGCTGTTTATCCATCTAGATAGTTTTGGGATTAGTTGCAGAATTTTGGAGATACCTGCCATAGAGATGCCTGCCTTCTCTCCGGTATCATGGGAATAAATAGCACTTGGCATGTGGCTCTGCACAAGTCTGCAACTAACACCCAAAATACCTAGATGGATAAATAGCACCACAAGCCAGTGGAAAATGTGTATTTTTTGATTTTGGCTTGATTTTAACTGTCCCTTTAAAACATTTTTCAATTGTGCAGTCCATTACAGTAACGTGCATTCATTTCTTTGGTCTGCATTGCAACGAGGACCTCCAGAATCAGTCTGAATTTCATTAGACAGTGTGGATTTTCATTCATGGTTTGCATGACACATACATGATTTGTAGTTAATGGTTAGAACTTGCTGAACATTCTTACAGTTAGTGTATGATGTAAGTAGGTGAATTTCTCAGGCTGTATGATCAGTAACAGTTGTATAGTGGACAGCGGTCATGGACTGTGGTGCCTCAGAGAAAAGGTTTTTAATGTTTTACTCGGGGGCAAGAATTCATGAAGCAGCTCAGTCATCAATCTCACCTGGGTTATTATTTTATTGCAAATCTGTTTGGCCTGTCAAAAGGAATGCAGTGGTGTATGTTTTCACATAAATTCCCCCGAAACAAGATGACTAATGAGGGAAAGGCCAACTACAAAGCCACGATATGGGAGAATGCGCCCAGTATGTGAGGAAATATAAAAATCTGCAGGCCGCCTAAAAGGGAACAATGATGATAATGGAATACAATTTGATATTCATGAAATGTATTTTTCTGAGGGCAATTTGACCCGGGGAGAAGACTTTCCTGCGCTAACAATTTACGACTGATCAAAATAAATTTGAAGGTTTGTGTTGTTAAGTTTGTTTGTGTAGGTGACACCATCCTGATGCGGGTGACGGCCATTACAAGGTCCTATTCGTGAGCCAATTTCCCTGCTCCTGAATAGAGAGAATATTGGACCGTTTCATGTTGCATCAGGTTGCTTTGAGCAGGTATAATAAAGCATTGCAACAGTGCCCAAAACCCTGAATTCCTATGAGTGAGAAAATAAAACATGAAAAAAACATGATGATACATATTCAGTGCTTGTTGTGTTCCATTGCATGCTCAGACTTGGAGAAAATCTTTCACGTGTTCATTCATCTGCGGCTGTGTTTCACGACATCGCTTCGCCATGGAGGAGATGTATCTCAGTGTGGCATCGGCAGCCTGACAGCCAATAACAAGACAATAATGACTGTCAGACCACCTTCCCTCCCTCACAAGGACCTCATTGCATTTTAATCAAATTCTGCATGTGGGTGGCACATTCAAGGGAAAACCTCTGCACATCTCTATTCAGCACCATATGTTTGCAGACCTTCCCGTAGTGGTGGGACCCTCGGTGTATGCCCAAGGCTCTGGTGGGCCTCCACCTGCCAGAGGGAGCTCTCAGAGGACGCATTATCCATGGCAGACAGCTGTCCGGGGCGGCTGTATGCGGCACGAGCTCGTCCATGCAGAAGACATGTTCGGACAGAAGAAAGAGCATGGGAAATGGGTGTGGATGGTGATAGAAGGAGAAATCTGCAGGGAATGTGGAAGTGTAGGGGTGTGTGTTAGTGTGCTGCTAATAGGACACTGCTACATAACCTGGAACTACCCACCATATGGTGTGTGTAATGTATATCTTCAGGTAGTTTCCATGGTGTGCATTAACAGCCAGCCCTCACCTGAAAAATGGCTGTATATTGGCAGTTTATTACAAACTGTATTTACAGTTATTGTTAGGCAGCGACCTCTAGTGGCTGTAATATTTACGACAGGTGAAAAACAGATGGTCAAACACATCCAGACTTCCACCCAGGAGGTCGCTGTTTTGTTTAAACTTAACTTACTTAAATTGTGTCACTTACACAATTACGTCAGGTAGCGTTACTTAACTAGCAACAACCAAGCTGTGACTGCTGACTTATAGCTTGCATACATAAGTCAACTTATATAACGCATGTAACATACTTCAAGTAACTTAACTTAAGTGGTTTGTGTAACTTTCATCATTTTCTTAACTTTCATCACATATTTAGCTTATGTCATGTGCATAACATAATTTAATTTACATACATAACTAAACTTCCTTGACTGATGTACTAATTTTAACCCAAACCATGTCCTAAACTTAACCAAGTATTTTTTGTGCCCAAATTTAACCAAACTGTGAGTGTCTTACAATGTAAACCACATGTGTAATGTCATGTGAGTTATGTCAATTTAGCTACATCTATTTAACTTACATCATGTATGTAACAGTACTTAACTTACTTAACTTAGTTGACACATTTAACTTGCTTCACATACATAATTACGTCAGGTAACGTAGCTTAATTTATAACTGACTAGCATACTTATTTCAACCCAAACTGTCATCTTTTCCTAAACCTTGTCAAGTAGTTTTGGTGTCTAAACCTAACCAACCTGACTGCTGACTTATTTCAACTTACATAATGTGCGTAATGCACTTCATATCATGTAACTTATGTAGTGTATCTAACTTTCTTCATGTTGTTAACTTTCATCACGTATTTAACTTTTGTCAGGTACGTAACGTAACTTCACTTACGTACATAACAAAACTTCCCAGGCTAATATACTTTTTATGACTCAAACCATGATCTTTTCCTGAGCTTAACCAAGTGTTTCTGGTGCCTAAATCTAACCAAACTGTGAATGTTTCACAGCATTAACAACTTGGTGACAAAGGCCCGGTACAATGACAGGCCAGTACACCTGTCACTGGTACTCTAACCAAACCTTACCAAGTCAAACCTAACCAAACTCTGACCATTTTACAATGCGTGTGAAGTAGTTACTTTAGCCCAAATTAAGCTATTTTCCTAAACCTAACCAAACTGCAAATGTTTTACAAGGTAAACCACATGTGTAATGTCACATCAGTTATGTCATGTGACCTGTGTAATGTAGTTCAGGTCTGATAAGCCTGTCACTGACGGTACTCTCCACTGGTAATATATGTAGTTTTGGGAGTAACTGACAATCGAACTGTTCTGGCGTTTAGGCATGAGGACATGTTGACTCACGAGTTTCATTTGAAGGAGGGTGACCAGACGTCCCCATTTTCCCGGTCAGAGCTGTCCCTGAAATGTCTCTGTTTTTATCTGCGCACTAAAAAGAGACCTCAAAGTGAAATGACAAGACATGCACCATAATAATTTTGGATATTTTAATGATATATTCAACACTGAACTTGAAATGTTCCCAGTTTTCAATTCAGAAATTTGGTCACCTTCATTTGAAGGCAGCATGTAATGCCAAGCCTCTAGCACTAAATATTTCTCTGAGATAGCAGTGGCACTTTTTGATGCGATCTAGCCTTTATGTAGCTTTTTTCTTTAATATGTCACACACTTGAATATTAAGGCTGTGAAGAGTTCAGAATGGTCATGTTAAGATGTAATAAAAATGTTTTTTTTTCTGCATTATTAGTGAGCTGTAGTTAGCAGAAATGCTGCAGATGCTCAGATTGGTGACTTTAAGTGGGCTTGAATTTATGACAAGTCGATCTAAACAACCAACAGATGTTGTATTCACAACTTGTTAACTTTTCTGATTTTCCGAGATGTGTTTTTTGTCCACTCTTTTCTAATTACTAAGCATACTGTGGAAATGAAGCAAAATTATTTTTTAAAACAGGGTATTCAAATGACTAAACCCACTTGAATATCCTGCAAATTGTGACAGTCAATGTTGAATACAGAAATTTTAGGTTCTTTTGAAGTGAGATGAAGGTAGCATCACAGTTTCTCTGCACACCATGAGGACGGACATGTTTACTCCAGTGGTGTTTGTTGATGATACTGTACATGACTCAGATTGAGTGTTTTCTCTTTTTTTCCCATGCATGGGATTATTCTGCTCTTAATCTGATTAGCAGACGACACATTTCACAATCTCCATGGGTAATCTCCTTTCACAATCCCACACTCAGTCATATTTGCCCCTCTTCATCCGTCTGGGGACTTCAGCTCTTCGGGAATAATATCACATGTTACTGTCACAGTATCCACAGAGAGCTCGCCAAGCCTTTTCTCTCAAAACCCCGCGCCGTTTTGACATCATGTGGCTCAGTTACCTTACAGTGAAGAGAAACTTCAGTGACAAGCAGCCAACAACCCGACAGCAGCATGAAATGGGATATGGTGCATTTCCAGGCGGTGACACTCTGAGTTGATTGGAGTTTCTAATCACGTATGAAAAGGTCACAGAGGAGTCTGGGTGTAGTGCGCGCACATTTCCCAGAAGACATGTGTGAGTGACATGCTTCCTAAATCTCCTTCTAAGCTCCTTATAAAGTTAACAGTACACATAGCTGTTATTGTTACATCTGAAGTGTGTGTGGGTGGTATGAAAGCCAAAAAGAGAAGAAGAAGAAAGGACGTGGGGCGTTCTGTAGGTTCACATGTATGCATGTTCACTTTCTACATTGCATGTAAAGGACTACATTCAGGCGTTGCTGTTTCCTTTCCTTCATGCTTGTGTGTGTAAGCACCTCCGTCCTCTCTGCTGGGCTGCAGTCACACGTCATGTCCTCAGGCTCCCCGGTGCCGCTACATAAACACAAATCCCTCTGTGCCCGTGGGGATTTCATCCCAGAAGAAATGCGCTGTCACCTGCTGTGCAAGGGGAAAATAACAATTGTCGAAAACATGACAGCTCCGTCCGCTGCACCCAGCTTGCTTAGCAGAGCACTGGACCAGAGTTTTTACTTGAATCCATAACACCTCACAGCAGCCTCGCTCTTACAGCTGTATTACTGCGTCTGCTGGTGCAACGAGTTCAGCTCAATTAATGGGATTGGTCGCCACACTCAGACTGTGAGCTTTACTGAACCAAGCAGGTTTACTTCAATTGTAGATGCTTAATATCCTGGTTAATGTACAGTGTGTGTATGTTATTTAGTATTTTCAGGTAAAATATATTGGTTTTCCTACTGCATGACTGACAAATTGTGATAATCCAGTCATGCCCTATTCATAAATCCTATTCATTTGCTGTTGTGCACACCTTGTACCTGACGAGCTGCTGGCAGTAGTCACTGTGATTCAGATTAAAGCTGCAACAAATGATTATTTATGATCAATTTTGTTTAGTCTGTGAAAATGTTGAAAAATAACCACAAATTCTCAAAACCCAAATTAAAGCAACATTATATTAGAATTAGTTTGAGTTAATCAGATACCTGTGGGCAGAATTGGTTGTGTTACACTTGCTCCCATTCAAGAATAGATGTATATATAATGGGGATGTGTGTGGTTAGTCGACTACATAATTAAAAGTCGCCACTCTCGCTAGTCGGCACCAGAAATTCTAGTTGGTTAAACTATTTGTCAGTATTTTATTCATGCACAATGCCACTTGCGTTGTGCTGTTGCCTCTGAGGTGTTATGCAGCCGCCCGCCACTAGTTGGGGATGTGGCCTCATCAGACGACAGCCCCTCTTGCCATACGCTATAAGCACGCATGACAGCCCAGGCAACCCCGGATGTTTTTATTAGCAAAGTCAGACAGATGACAGCTCACAAAACCGCAGCGCAGTTTGGCAGTTTTTAATCTAGAAAATGGAAATAATGGTGGATGTGGACTGTGACAGAATAAACTGGTGCACAATCACTTGACTGGAGCAACATGTGACCACATGACGCACAGACAAATGACTCTAAATACACACAGTATTTTTTCAAACAGTGTACAGTATTATCAATTGATAAATTGTGCTCAATTTTAACTGCTTTTTATGACTAGTCGACCTGTCTGAATTAAATGTTGCATGTAATTGACAGGGAAATTAGTCGCCAGGAACATCTCTAATATATGAGGATATAGAATTTATAAGAATAAAAATAGAACTACTGTTCTGCCTTAAAATAACAGCCTCAAAATCATTTTGATGCTACACTGAATTGTAAAGTAATGGAGCCCAGAGCACCAGGGGAGTGTTGGTGTTTACACTGTTAGCTCTGGAGGAGGTTTTCAGGCCTGGGGGGCATGCTGGCGGGGAGCGGTGCCGGTGTCGTGACAGAACCGGACCCGGATGAGCAGGCAATGTAACCGGGCTTAGCAGATCATAGCAGAGGCAAAGAGAGTGAAGGGGATGTTGAGGGAGGATGCTACATCAGAAGAAAAAGAGAGAGTCACTGGGCAAGAGGAAATGCTGGACTCGTTTTTAGCCATTGGCGAGGGCTTTGTGAAATAAAAGGCAGCTAGACAGACGCCAAGCTGGCCTTCTCTCTGTCGGACTAGTAAGTAACATTAGCTGGATCGCCATGTCTTATGTTGTTGCACTGTTGTTTTGGCTGTGTTAGCAAAGATGTCAACACTAGTTTTTGGTCGTAAGTGATCACAACAAACACATTTCTTATGATTCATGACAGCAGTGTGTGATTTAAGTGTATGAATAAATTGCTGTCTTCAACCGGGGCTGTCAAATCACCAAAAATACCAAATCTAACATAATGTTGCTTTAACAAAGTGTCTGATGTCTTGTTTTATCCAAACAACAGGCCCAAACCCAATCATTTCACAGTGATATACAGAGAAAAACAGAGAATGACTTCTCCCTGAACTTAACCAGGTAGTTTTGTGCCTTTATTTTGTAAGTCTACCAGGATGTTACACATTTATTAGTACTGCAGAGCCCTGCACATGCAAAACTGACACTAAAGGGCTACCTACTAGGGCTGGGCGATATGGACCAAAAGTCATATCCCGATATATTTAGGCTGAATATCGATATACGATATATATCCCGATATTTTTTCCGCAAAGTGAGAGCAAATGTTCAGTCAAGGTCAAAGCTAAATATGACATGTCACAAGTAGTTTTATTGAAACTGGCTATTTCAGTGAACAGTGGCAAAATCAAATGAATAAATAATAAACAGGTTTCTTCACCTGGTTCATGAAAAAAAATGCTCAGTTGTTCAAATAATAAAATTTAAACATAAATACTGTACCTTTTTTGAAATTAAAGCTCCGTGCACATTTAAATAAAAATATATCTTAAATAAAAATAGCCTATAAAATAAAATAGGCCAATCTTTTTCTGAAATAAATCTATTCATGAGAAAAGTACAATAAACATTTTTTTTAGTTTGACAACAATAAATGGCTTATTGAAATTGAATCCGACTTGTTCCACAGTTGCAACAGGGACCATATCTTTTGCAATGTGATAGGACACCGCTTTCGTTATAGTACACCACTTGTCACTTTTCTTTTCATAAGGCACACTGCGGGAAATGAGGCTCGCAGTGGGCTTTGTTTCGGGGCTGGAGTTTTTTCGGGTTGTGGATGGCTTGCAGCTGGGGCTTCTGCAGCGCGCAGCTTCACACACTCTTCGTACTGCAGTTTTGCCACTGTTTTAGGTGGTGAAAAAGATTTGTAGTGCTTCCACCCCTGGCTGTAACTTGTTTAGCGCATTCCCTACATATAACGTGATTTTGTTGCTCATCTGATACTTTAAAACCAAACCATCTCCAAATTACTGAGCCACTGCTTATTCGTGTACTAACCAATTCCTCCGTCGCGCGCTCTGCAGCCGCTGTTGCTTCCTCCGTGCTTGTTGAAGAGTGCCGGAGTGTCTCTCCCTGCCCCTCTCCCCTCTGTGCACGAAAGAGGAGGGGCGCGCGGAGCAGTGCAGAGAGCTCCGGGTTATCAGCGCAGCAGAGCAAGGATCACAGCGCAAATTTGAACTATATCGATATATACGATATAGTCTAATTCCATATCACATTTAAAAATATATCGATATAATTTTTATATCGATATATCGCCCAGCCCTACTACCTACATTGTTAAAGTTTGAAACGTAGGGCCACTGACTAATTTGACGAATCCACTGAGAATGGAATCTCAGCCCAGTACCCAGTTGTGACCATGAAGAAGAAAATGTGAAATGAAAGGAATTTTATATCTGGTTTCGCTGCATCCTTTTTTAAAAATCCTTTTCTAAAAAATTCATTCAGTCCATCACGAGCTTGACAATGTCAAGGTGAAGGTAAAGGGTCACCTTTACTGTGATCATACAATCATACAAACTAAAGTAAATATACTCCACTTCTAAGCCATAACGTCAGGGGTAATGACTGGAAAATTAACTTAGCATACATGTTTTTTATTTTATTTTTATCATTTTATTATTCTATTTTTATTACATTGTATGAGCAAAATGTTAAAATGTTACTCTTTTTAAAAAACAAAAAACAAATGTGTTTGGAGATTTTTATTGTAACTCTTGTTATTGATGAAGCCTTTATTTATTTTTTTACCAAGCATTTTTTTCCTCTTGGTAAAATCAGGTTACCTGCAGCACAAAAGAACAGTAGCTGTATCGCTGTAACCGTCTGTCTCATGAGTCCAGGACCACTGAGGATTCATGTTGTCCCATAAATCCCAGCGCGCTCAGCTTTACCTGTTGAAAGAATGATGCAAGCCAGAGCCTGGGCTAAAGCTGAATCAGACAGTATGTTGCAATCTCGCTCCTCTTCTTCAGGGAACTGAAGTTACAGTCATAACATTTGGATTTCTCAGAGGCACCCATCTCTGTTGTGTCCTATTTTAAAGTAACTTACAGACAGAGCCAGACACTGAAGGTTAAAGTGCCAGTGACTCACAGATTCTAATTAACTTTTGAACGTATTTGATGATCGTTGATCACATTTTTACTTAAAAGGCAACTGTTTTTCAGACTTTTGTTGGTTTTCATCTTGACGGTTTAATGACTGCAGTAACAACAGATTTTTCTTTTTTAAAAATACTCTTATAAGATTTCAGACTTTTAGAGTTTTTTTTTATTTTCACTGAAGCCATGTTACATCACCAACTTCACAATACAGACATCATGATGTATTTCAAAAAATGTATCCTTGCTTTTCAACAGGATCACCTACCACACTTAGAATAATAGATCTCACAGATTAGAGAGAAAATGTCCGTGTGGGGATGAAAAAGCCCAAGATGAATAGGTAATGTAAGAATAAGCAAACCAGGCCAGTCACACCTTCAGTTATCTCATACTGAATAAAACATAGAGCATGTGTGTCCCACCTTTTCTGCTACTCACTGGCACAGACACACACACATGTACATGCAGAATAACCTACACATCTATGATTGTCATCCTTTATTCATTATGTAGCAGGCAAGAAAAGCAAAGCAGTCACCTCTGTTAGAGTGTTTTCACCTCCACGAAACATCCACTGAACACATAAACAGACAGTTATGTTAAGAATGACTAACTATTAAGAACTAATTACAAATATACAATTACTGTAATTAAGTACTTTTTCGAGTTTTTATGAATAGAATTTAAAATATGTGCCATTTGTTGAAAATGAGGGGAAAAAACATGTTTTGTATCTCAGAATTATTGATGATTAATCAATTGTTAGGATTTTGGTTCAGGAAAAAAAACAAAATGTGTGCTCTAGTTCGGAGAAGTGACTTTACATCAACAACTGAAAGTAAGTAATACTCTGAGTAGTTTTTGCCACAAGTACTTTGCACTTTTACTTCAGTATTTTTCTAACACCAGTACTTTTACTAGTAATTGAGTAATATTTTAGCAATGTACAGTACTTGTTCTTGAGCACAGATTTTCAGTACTCTTTCCATCACTGCCTACTTTAACACATTAACCTGCATCATAACCAAATCCCTCTTATAACCAGTGATTATAAGGTTTGTACTGTAAAAAAAATGTAAAGCTCCTAGGGAGGTAGAATTTTTAAGAAACAGAAAATAGTATTATTTTAGAATTTTAGTCTCAAAATTTAAGTTGTATTTGGATTAAATGATGGTTCTCCGGCAGTGTTAAACATTCTTATTGAACATAATAATTTGTGTGGGTTTTTATCATAGCTTCTTGAGGTGGGCATGAAAGTAAACCTCTCAGCAAAAACCCTGACTCTATCTATTATCCTCAGTCAGGACATAGAACCTCTGCAAATTGCTCTTGGTGATCTGACCACAGCTTGCAAAACCTGGTAATGTGAAAATTCAATGTTGTACCTTGACATGTGGTCAGATCTGATATTTTTTGAAAAAGAAATAGTTTAATTGAATCCTTTGTCCTGACTAAGAAATCTCACAAATGAATTATGTTGAATGGAGTTGAATATTCAGTGGAAATCATGAAAGGTTTTCTTTTTGTATCTAAAAATGAGACACTCCATGTAAAAGCTGGTGCAGAATTATTTTTGTTATTTACTAATAAGAACAGTCTGTACCAGTTAATATCACAAAAACAAAAGAAGAAGAAAAGTAATAGCTAAATCAGACAGTGACATTATAAACAAAAAAATCATTTTTGGTGACAGACCGCTTCAGACAACTGAAGAGATGCATTTCTTAAATACACAATATGTAACTTCTGCTGCTAGGGGTCCATCACATTAAAACAGCAGCAAAAGAGGTAGTTTGATAATGTTGTGAATAAAAACATTCCTGGTGACTAATTTCCCTGAACGCAAATTTAAATTTAGACTAGTTGACTAGTCTAACAGTAAGAAAACACATATATGATGGGCTCACATCCCCAAGTAGTGGCAGGTGGCTGCATAACACCTTCGAGAAAACATTTAACTGGCATTGTACATGAATAAAATATTGCTAAATAATTTAACAACTACTATTTCCAGTGCTGACTAGCGAGGGTGGTGATGTTTAATCGTGTGGTCGACTAATCACATGCTTCCCTAGTCGTGAAGTAGGGGAGGATCATGGGAGTTGTTATCTTCACCTCTCTGATGAAAATCTATCTAACAAGACTCAGGCAGAAATCATGTTAATGGATGAGGTCATATTTAAGTTTATTTACAATACATTTAGTCACATTCGCCAACTTTCTTCCTCACTCTCTGTCGTATCCTGTGTTTTCCCAGAAGTTATACCAACTAGCTAGCAATGGCTAGCAGTAGACCCACTGTTACCCTGAATATATTACTTCAGACCCAGACTTCTCTGGGTCTGACCATCGTTGGAAACATTATAAGTACACAACATATAGAATATAACTGGCGTTTTTTGACATTTTATGCCAAAACGTTACTTATTATAGCTTTAAGAGAGTCAAAATAACCGTATAAATATTAATAATTTCAATTTGCAACAGCTTAAAATATGGGCTGGATTAAAGTAGTTGTAGATTTATGAGTACGACATTTTTCTAAACTAGAAAAGGTAAACAATGGTGCATAAATTACTATCATTACATTCAAAATAAGTGATAACATTTTCATCACATGGGGTTGCTATTAGTTTTTCAGCGGTGTTCCGGTTTCCTCAGTCAGAATTGCATGCTGACTGCTCTGCACTGTATTTTATGTACCATTACTTTAGTCTTTGAGCCACTCAAAGTACTTTACAACTATATGTTACGTTCACAGCCACATCCACACACTGATGGCAGCCACTGGGAGCAATTTTAGTTTCAGTAACTTGCCCAAGGATGGAACAATTGAATGATCGAACCACTGCCCACGCTGCCTCCTCAGCCAAAGCCACCCTTTTTGTTGTTTTGCACAATACATACTTCTCAAAGACTTTTTAAAATGTAATGCAATATGGGCAAATTGGTGCAGTCTGTGTGTTGCTATCAACAACTCAATAAGGTATTGGGTCTTTTTTACATTTAATGCTGTGGGCGCCAAAGTTGGAATTTAAAGGGACACTTCACCCCCAAATTAAAAAGATATATATTTTTCCGCTGGCCTCTATGTCACTCCAAATTGTGGTGTTTAAAGCACCAAAAAAATACATTTAAAACACTCAACAGCAATGATTTCCTGCCAGAAATCATGTCTTGATCTCTCGAAATTATTCACAAACCTTGTTTTGAGGAGTTTCATGTAGAAACTATTTTCTTTCAGCAGTAGAATCTACAAGAACTACTTTCTAGTTCCAACATGAAACTGCTCACAACAAGGTATGTGGATAATCTTGATTTTTGGAAAGAGACACTGGTTTTGAAATTTTCAGATTTTGCACAAGATCTGCAACTCAAACGAAAAAAAAAAAAAAAAAACTAGATGGATAAACAGCACCAGGGGAAATATATGTATTTTTCATTTTGGGGTGAACTGTCCCTTTAATTCTATATACTGTCCCAAAAGAAAGGAAACTTTCAAAATAAGATCACGTGATCCACATGTCTCCTAGACATAAATGAGCCCAGTTTAAGACCAATATGTGGCTTCGACCATTTTCTCCTACTTCTTAAATTCGGCTCCTGAGAATCAGCCTCAGTGTGAGACTAATTTGAGCCCAAATGAAAACCTTGAAGATTTTGTCCTCTGCTGACTCACTGGATCGATCTTAAATTTGTCTTAAATAATCCATTCTTGGGATGATAATGAGATCTAAAAGAAAACTCGGTTGTCTTAAATGAAATCTTAAATTTGGCTCAGTGGTCAAATCAACGTCTTGTTGCTCCGTACATAAACCTCTGACACACCTGTGAACTCAGCAAAAAAATCTCTGGCTTTCCTCTTGTTTTGCTCCTTTTTTCTCCTAAGGGGGGTTTTAGGAGAAACAGATAAGACTTCAGTAAGCTCAGAATAAGAATCTCATTCATTTATCATAAAACAAAGAAAAGAGGATTGTGAGAAACATTTTTTTCCTCTGGGGTGGCTTTACAATATCTCAAATATGAACTTATAATATAACTTTGCATAAACTGACTGTCAAGGCATTGAAAAACTGATCAGTGATCAGCTGTAGTAGCAGCGCTAACCTGCAAAAACACTACTGTCAGTGTGGCATGAGTCTAAGTTCAGCAGCAACAGTTCTTGGTGTCTCTTGTTCGTCCTCTGATGTGACCAGCATCATCAGAGCTCCTACCTGCTCTCACGATTGGCAGTGTAGAGACAGGAAGATGAGCCCGAGTGCAGATCAGCCATGACACACCCTGCCAGTCCACATCTGACTGAACACAAAGGCAGAGCGAGGTGCTGTTGCCTCCACGCTGCATCTATACACTCACTCTCCATCTGACGCGCCGGCGTCATCATGTGCCACAAATATATGGTAATTACTGTCTGCAAAGTTGAAGGAAGGATTCAAGATTAACCTGGTTACGACACAAGTCGTGTTTTTCCGACCGAGCCGCCTCCAAACTGCGTGTTTCTCCCAAATGCACAGTCCAGTTCCCCTCCTGTCTGTCAGTGTGGATCAGAGGCAGCAGGAGGAGCTGAGAGGCTGTCACTTTCTGTCTTTCTCAAAGCCCGCCGCATTAATGGGCTGCCAGTGTGACCCAGCCGCGCTCTCTGTACGACACGATTACTGTGTTTAGCTCTGGACCTAATGCCGCTGACCTCTATTTTCTAATGGGGAGAGACCTTTAAGAGGCACTCAAGACTGAAATCACTTTTGTGTGTCTCCACTGAGACTAGATTTCTGTTTCTCTCTTTTTTTTCTAAGCATGTGTGTGTGTTGTCCCTATTCTCGCTCCCACCCGAGGCTCTGAGAACACAGAGCATGTGCATCCTGTCCGGTCCTGTAAAGGAAACAGTGGAGCAGAGGATTCTTGGAGCCTGGAGCAGATATGGGAGTAGTGCACTCACTAACACAATGTGGGATGACAGTAGTTTAAGTGAGGAAGGATCTTTTTTTTTTTCTTTTTCTGTTTGTTTGTCTCCGTGCAAAGATGCTCTTGTGAATCTGCTGACGTGTAGATTCTGATAAGACCAAATTGTTGAGTTTGTTCTCTCCATCAACTTTTTGGGACTTTCCTGTGTGTCTTTGCACGGCTCTGGGAGTATTTTGGAGGGGGAAAAAAAAGAAAAAAGAAAAGCAGTTCATGTTGTACCAGATCAGCGTATTTCACCCTGCTTGACACTACCCAGAATCCCCTCCTGCTCATGAATGTAATACCATGCTACTGACGCCTGTAATCAGAAAATTATTCAGCCTGCGAGAGGACGAATGTGCACCGTTTTGTTGTAAATTTGTGCGTTTTGCAGCATGCCCACATCCCACTGCTTTGTAATTGGGTTATTAAAAATGCATATTGTTGTCACAGTGTGCTCTTACATGTATTATTAATAACAAATGATGAGGCAGCTGATGCTGATGATGTATTATGATGCCAAAACATCCTGGCAAACCAGTAAAACTGTATACGTCCTTTTGTATTGACAGATGGCTGCTTTGTGTGCAGGCAAAAACTAATATTATTTTTTTGCCGTTCATCCGTGTCATAAATATCGTCTGTGTCCAGATGAATATGTATTGCTTTTAGCAGCGGGGTCCGACCCCCCCAGGGACGGTGTCAGTGGCTGGCGTCGCTCTGGGGCTGCAGCAGCAGGAAGAGAAGCAGGCCAGAGCCTGTATTGTGTAGAAATTAATCACATTACAGGGAGAAAAAAAAAAAAGCGTGGCTGGTTTTTCAACTGCTGTCTGACGTCACTGACTGTAACAGATACATGAGGTCTGCCAGGCCAAGCAGTCGCACTCATTTACTGCAGCTGTCATCTGCTGCATTTTGTTTATTTACCTCCAATCAGCTGTAAGCAGAAGACACAGCACTCATCCTTTCATCGTTGACTTCCATGATGTCATATTTACAAAACCAGAGAAACCTCAATAGTGAATTAGAGCAGAGACTGGATTTGAACTTAACATCCATCCTGTATATGTCCTCTAATGGATGTTTTTATTGGATGAAGCCATCAGATTTATTTTGATTCACTGTACAGTTTATATGGCACCAGTGAGGTAATGGACACATGTACAAATAGATAATTACATATACAGTACACACTGAAATGAAAGGAGCTCTTAGTCATCATGTCGAGTACTGCTCAGTCTTTAAAATCAGTCATATAACCTTCATACTACTGTATCAATATATTTAACATACAAGGACTATGGACTGAGGTCTTTGAGGACTCCAAGAATAAACTGGAGTACGACAAAATCATCATAGCAGAATGTTAATTTATTCATTCTCAAAATACCCCTACACTGTAAAAAAAAAAAAAAAGAAAAAGAAAAATATTCAGCTGGCTGCCCCAGATTTTTGAGTTTTGAATCAAACTCAGACTCTTAGGTTTTGATATGAAGGTTTACAGGTTTTAGAACAAATCAAAAATTAAAAATTGATTGATTTGTCATTAACAGGAGGGGAAGTAACTAATTACAAGTACTCAAATGACTGTAATTAATTTGTTTTTTTGGGATACTTGTATTCACATGAGTACATTTTCAAGTACTTTTACTTGTACTTAAGTATGCATTCCAACCTGTAATCTATTTAGTTACTTTTAAAATCCTAGTTAAATATTGAGTACAATATCCAAAACTTTCATTTGCATTTTAGTAGCCAATCAGGTGATCTGATCACAAACAGGCCAATGAAAACAAAGAAAAAAAAGTGTGGAATAAGACAGTAGTAGTTTGTATCCAATAAATTATTAATGATTAATCAGCTTTTAGTGTTTTCAATTACTGATTAAGGAAAATGCACAAAATTTGCAAGCCTAGTTTGGAGAGGTGACGGCGACATCAATGGTTAAAAGTAACTAGTACTTTTTAAGATTAATATTTTGTACTTTTACTTAAGTATGTTTCTAACACCAATACTTTTACTTGTAACTGAGCAATATTTTAGTCTTTTAAGTTTTAAAATAAACTAAACAAATGTTAAGCAATGATATTCTGTTGAGAAAATTCACTTTTCTTCTTTAGTTAAACATATTTGAAAATCAGATGGTTGCACTGAAAGTATTAGATTATTAACTTTTAATCACTTTCACTTCAATGACTTCACTTAACAATTTTTCCAATATGTTCTCTAAAATCTACAATTCAATAAATTCTAAAATCTAAAGAAGAAAAGTAATCGTTTGTTGATAATTTGCTTTACTTAGATAAACTTGAATTTTTAAGTAGGACAAAAAAAAATCAGAAATGGATTGATTTACATTACTTGGGTGCTTAAAAATCAAATGGTTGTGAGTGAAAATATGAAATTATTAATGATCTCTACAGACAGTTAGTGTGGCTATAGTTTTTCAGCTGCTGGCTGACGTCGCTGACTGTAACAGATACAGACGGTCTGAACAGTCACACTAATTTACTACAGCTGCTCCATTTTACAATAAGTTTGTTCAGTTGTCATCTGCTGCATTTTGTTACATACCTCAAGCAAGCTGTTAGCGCAGGATGCAGCGCACATGTTCATCTTTTCTTTGCAGACTTCAATGACGTTATTTTACAAAGCCGGAGAAACCGCCACAGCAAATTATACTGAAATGTACAGACTGGATTTGAACTTAACATCCACCCTGTGTACTGTACATCCTCTAATAGATGTCTTTATCGGATGAGGCCATGAGACTTTATTCACTGTATGTAATTTATGTGGCAGCAGCGAGGTACTTGTAAGTACGTACTGAAATAAAAAGGGACACTTAGTCATGATGGCGAGGATTGCTCATCTTGTAAACGGTTATGTAAGCATACCAACATATTTACATACTGTACAAGGACAACTGACTGGAATAAACTACTTTAAGAAACAACCATCTTAGCAAAATGTTAACTTAATTCTTCTCAAAGTATTATCAGCTATGTAATTAGTGTCTAGAATATTTTCAATAGAATCTTAAAGGGATAGTTCACCCAATAATTAAATTTCAGTCATAATCTACTCACCTTCATGCCGTTGCTGAATCTCCCAAATAATTTTCACAAGACATAAAATGCCTCCATACTGCTCTTCAGGTGTAATCTAAGCCTCTTAAAGATCCCAAACACGCCGTTCACTTGCAAGCACACACAAACTAAAAACATGGTGGAAATGATGTATTTGAAGTCAGCTTGGCATGTAGTGACTTTAGGAGACTTGGATTACACCCGACGAGCAGTATGGGGGCATTTCCTGTTTTGTTTTTTGTTTTTTCTGTTGTTTTTTTTAAAGTTTTTTACATTTTTTTTACTGTCTGGGAGATTCTGCAGCACTGTTTTCCTGTGAAACTCCTTGTGGACTGAAAAACTAAACTCGATCTTCAATCAGCACTAGGGTGAGTAGATAATGACTGAATTTTCATTTTTAGTGAACTGTTGCTTTAAGGTAAGTAAATGTTAACATTAAATAAATAATACTAGTAATAATACTAATACTACTACTACTGGGAGACTAGACTAGATAATCCTGTTTTACAATTATGTATGACAGACGTTGTTGCTGGAGTGTCACTGTTCAGAGTCACAGAATACAGAGAGAAAGACACAGATGGACAGAGAGATGACCTGCTGTAGGTTACAACGACAGACACACTACACTGCAGACCAGTGCATCAACTTAGCAGGACTGTTTGGGGACATCAATGTTGAAGGAGAGAACATGTTTACCCGATCGTTGTCCCTGCTCTTGTGGTGTTTCTTTTCTCCTTCACGACCGTGAGGATAGTTCCGCTTCATCGTCTCATCTAAATTGATTGACACCTGCTTTGACACAAGGGGGAGGCGGCGCCCCACGCCACTTGCGTATAGCGAGTGTATAGGGCCGCTCGGCTCTGATGGGGTCTCCTAGGATCCCAGCACATTATTATTATTTTTTTTTTTTTTTAAAGCACTAATTAAAACAGAAACAGAAAACAATGATATGAAGTCAATGAAAATTCGGACTGACAGAATAAAGTTTGTGTAAGATATGACAAAAAGTATCATCAGGGTTCATTTATCTTGGGTTTGGAGACTACACATTTTGAACAGAAAGCTTTGGTACAAACTGTGGATGTGATGTTTTTAAAGATGTGGGTATTTACCAGGCACAGAGGGTCTAAAATGCTATCAAGTTCAATTATGGGAAATGTGAACAAATCTAGCATTTTAAGAGAGTAAACCATATATTTGGAGCTTAAAGTTAGGCTTTCTGCCTTTGCTGCATGAATTTTGACCATTTTTTTTGTCAATCTCGCTACCAAACTTCTGGTATATCCCTGTAGGAATAACTATCTCAGAATTATACCTTCCACATCTGTTCTTTTGGTGTATATTGATTTGATTTATGCACCAGCTGACACATGTAGCGGAGGTTTAAAGTGGTTTTTAAGCATTAATATTGCATGCTAATTGAGCCTGCAGTAATTAAACTAAATAGGCTTGGTTAGCTTTGACATCTGCAAGTCCAGGTTTAATTTGGTACATTTTTGCCAACTTTCCATGCATTAATTTTTGTCTTCTGATACTGGAATAAATCCAACAAAAGTACAAGAAAATAATACAAAACAATTGACGCAGATGCCTTTTAAGTTTTGAAGAGTTAAAGTTGCACAATTGCACAAGTGCACAATTGTAAAAAGCTGAAGTTTTTTGAAAAATTCAGTCATAAATGGGAACAAAAGGTGGACAGACATCAGTGGGATACAGTGTAAAAAGCCCCAGATCAGTAATTCCAACTTCCCAGTGTGTCGCCACATGATATATAAAAACAGTTATGTTACTATAAATAAAACATGTTCAGATTATTCACCAGTGAATAGACAGAACACGATTTTAAAATCGGAAACAGGTTTTTAAAAGGGTACTCGGGGTAATCGCTAGAGTACCCTTTTAATGAATAAGTAAATATTCCACGAAAGCATAGTACAATATAAGTAGGAAGGCTGGAGTACTTAAGAATTCATGATCATGAGTTACATTTTAACCATTGTTATTATAGACAATAAGTCATTTTTAAGAATTTATTTGAACTTGTCTTCATGAAACCACCCGCTCACACTGTAGCTGACAGTACACACACACTACCTGTATGTGTGTCCATCCACAGGTGCCCTAAGCTGATAGAGTCTTTTCCTTTCGTGGCTGTCATAAAGGATGATAGAGCTACCCGGGGATTAGTGCCCACCGCCTCTGTCTTCATGCTCCATCTTTGTATTTTCACAAATCAGCGCGGGCGTGATCTGAACTGTGCGAGGAGACGGGCGTGTTTGACTTGCACGTCTTGCTCCTGCTCTTTGAATATTCAGCGAGTCCTGTCCTTTGAAGCTGCTCCTTGGTCTCCTTTTGTGAGCGAAGCAGCTTCATTCATTGTGACTTATGCAAAGTGATCTTTAACCCGGAGGGAAACCACAGAGAACACTTCGGGGACTTGTGAGAGCCTCTCTCTGATGGATCATGTTTTGGAAATAATACTCTTTTTGGACAGACTAAAAAATAAGCTTTAGACTTTAGTAGAAATGTGTTTTACAAATAGTGCAACACAGTGTTCATTTTGACAAGGATCTTTATTTTTAATTGTTGTCACTTATTGAAATTGGCCACCCCAAGTGCCAACCCATTATCCTCAAGTATGATTGGCTATCTACCCAGTGACTATTTCAATGTGCATTGTTTTTTTTGTTTTTTTGTATGTAGCCTTTATTAAATTTTATTACAGGTTAATTTATTGATCATATTACAACACAGGGTTGTATAATAAGATGTTAGCAGGAGTACCCATTGTGCTTCACACAAAAACAAAAACAATTAAAAAACTATGCAGCAAATGGGTGAATAAATGATAAGAGTCTCACAGCCTAAGGCAAGAGGAAGGCCTACAGTGGAGGTACAATTTGTTTTTGAGGACTTAAAGAATAAAGTATTGAGGTTTTTTTATTATGTTTTTATTGTGACGTGTTGGGTTGTGATTTACTGCATCTTTAAAATTAAAAAATGTTATACAAGAATGTAAAGAAGCTGTAATGTTAGTAATTCGAGTATATATAAGAATAGGTCAATAAATGCTAATCTGACATCTACTTCATGTCACCCATGAATAAAAGTCTGGATATGCCTCTGGTAGCCAAAATACCTTTTTGGTGGCCCACTTAAATCATCATTGTCCACTTTTCCCACGAGTTGTGATATGGTGTTTCCTGTGGGCATCGTTTCCCATGAAAAGTGAGCAACACTTTGTCTGGTTGAAGAAGCTGGCGGCACACGCTGCAGTACGTCACTGCAGGGGTCTTTAACATTCAGTGGAACCCGCTAACTGATAGAGAGATGGAGCAGAGACCCCCTACTACATGATGTTTATTGCATTAAATCTTTTTTGTTTTGCGTTTACTTGTAGCTGCTAACCTAGCGGCAGTTGTAGTTGTAGCATGGCTAACTGTTAGCTGGATTAGCCTCAACCTCTGCACATTTCTGAGGTGGAGGGTCTGTCCGAGTCGTGAAGTCACAAAATGATCCACTGTGGCTCATAAGAGTGTGTTTACACTTGGGATAATAATACAGCAAACTGGCCAACATATTTCAGTTATACGCAGCTAACTAGTTCACTGTTTTGGATGGGTGCCACACGGTAATTTAGATTAGCTAGCTCACATGATTGGCCAAGGATTCAAGGTATACTTTTGTCATATCTTTCCTATGTTGGATTTGATGTGTATTTTCAGACATATTGTATATGTAAATAAAAAAACTTTTAAAGAATAATTTGAGGGACCCTCTGCATTAACTCTAAGGACTCCCTTTGGTCCCAGAATCCCTATTGAAGACCCATTTCTAGCAATTTAAACTTCTTCTTCTATTCACTCTTAAATTTTTGTCGCAGTTTAATTTTTTCATCATCCACCTTTTGTGTTTCTGGTTCTTCTATAAAGATCATGTCAGCAGATAGCTGGCTTAGTAAACCCAGACTTCAGGAGCCCCGACATATCGGTAGCTCGCTGGTGACGAGTACTGTTTGCTGTTTTCATAGGAAGTTGAAATTTAAGGTGTAAAAGAATCGGGATGATTGCAGAACTGTAGCGCTGCGTTGGTGAAGGCTTATAGAAAGGAGATAAAACTTGGTGGCCACAGGGGGCCGCCTACACTGAATACCCAGTGACCACAGAGTAATTTTGTGCAGCAATGGGCCATAAGGCCTTGGCTAATGTCAAACCCTGGGATTGCTTATGTTCGGACATTTATTACAAAAAAGATGTAATTAATTTGATGAACCAGTCATAAAAAATCCACGTCAGGTGTCCCACACTGTGTAACAAAAACCTCAGTGCTCCTGCTTTATCTGAGCCGACTAAAAAACAACATCACTCCAGACTTGGTTGACAAAAACAGTAATTTTACCTCACACAAATCAATATCAGTTGAAGTGTACTCTATGTTTAGACTATTTTCACTGCTTTTCTTTACCATCAGACAGTCCTTTCTGATGGACAACTGAAGCCGTCATCCAAGCTCTCTTCATAGCCACCAAGACTCCTTGGAAACAACAGTAATTTTACCTTGCAGGAAACGGGAGTTTCTGGTCTGCCTCAATCCTTGGCAAGTCGTGTTAGTTTCTATGCGAACTAATGTGTTAAAACACCAAATCGCTCACACAATAACAACAAACTAGCGAATCGAGGCAGCAGTAATCCAACAGCGCCTGTGTTCTGTGAGGTAAAATTACTGTTTTTGTCAAAGAAGTTTGGTGACTTTGAAGAAAGCATATACATCAGTTGTTTCCTGTCAGAAAAGGCTGTCGAATACCAAGCAAAGTAATGCAGTGAAAATATCCCAAATATAGCGAATACTTCAACTGATACTAATTTTTTTTAGTTTGTCCTTTGTTTAGGCGACTAAAATGCTGCTGACCCCATCTGCAGCGTTCCACAGCACTTCCTTACCTAACTTCTGTGTTTGCCCACACAAGTCTTAAGAAATAGTCTGTCTTTTCCAATTACATATTTTACTTTTTAAACTTCACCTTTGGCATTAATTCTCAATTAAAACTGTGGTGATGTGCCTACAGCTGGATTTGAGTTCTAATTCTGCACAAGCCTTTTAAATTTTGTTTAAAAGTTGGTTGATTTTGAATGTTTTTTACTTTATTTTATAGGCCATTTAATTGTGTACAATGTGGCTTTGTTTTCTTAATTGTTGTCTGCTCCTGCGCTGAATGTAGGAATAGTGAATGCTAAAGGCCATCTTCATGTGAACTGATAATTTTGTAGATATGTGTGTGTGGGTGTGTGAGTATTAAAATGAATACATGTAAATATGCAAGTAAGTAAAAGATGCCTTATGTAACTTTTTTAGAAATTCCAGTTCCCAGGGTTTTAATTGTTAGTTTGGGCTGTTGTTACAATACTAAAAGGCTGATTTGCTGTTACCATGGCAGTGATTGTGATGCTGTCTCCCTGGGCAGCTGGATTCCTTCTGCATTTTGTCTTGGAGATGTCCTGTTTTTTTGAACCAGGGAGCATTGTGTAACCCATAAAATCAATGCCCTGGATGATTTTGTGAAGGCCAGCTGTGTGAGATATCTCATTATGTCTCCGCTCTCTGCGGCATTCTGCGGCTCATGTTGTGCCATGTAGTCATATGGGTTTTAAACATAGAACGAGAGCAGGTGCAGCCGCAGTCCAAAAGCACTGGAGGGGAAACAAACACAAACAACATGCCTTATCCTGCCTTCGAGTGTCCCCTGTCCCCGTGGACGTCTGCTGTGCCATCACTCTGTATTCCGCTCCACACACGCACAGCAGCCAAAACCCCGAGCCTGAACCCCCAAAATGCTGCTGATCGGCCGCCTTGGTTGCTTCCCCCGCGCGGTACAGTACCTGCTCCTTTCAGCCAGCGGGAGAGGGGGATCATGCTGTGATAAATGGCCAAGCAGCAAGGGGAGGCGAAAGGGGGAGGGTTCCTCCAAGACTGTTTTGTTTAATTGCCAGTCCGCTAACAAGTGGTAGGGTTTGATTAAGCTCAGCAGGAAAAAGGCGCTTGCCTGTCAGTTAGACCGCCTGCAAAACTCCAGAGCTGCACATTACGTCACGACACCCAGATGATGAGCTGACATCAATAAAGTGAAGAACTCATCTAGGAGCAGCTCCCATATGAGCGAGCCTGAGCTATAGAGGAATATTACAGAAATTCATTCAATGGAGGCATGCATTATGAAAAATATTGTGACAAACATACAGTATTTCCTTCACTTCACATATGTGGAGCACATACTGTATAATTTGCTGAAATTGCAGGACAGCATGTTATGAAAAAAATGGTTATATTACATTTCTCAGACGCTGTAGCTGCTGTGCAATCACTTCTGCATCGCATGTCTGATATCTTTGTGAAATCATGGTAGAGATTGTGTCCTTGGTTGAATTATGGCACTGCTACCAGTGATGTAGTAACTTTAAACATTTTATTTTAATTATATTGTGCCATTAAAAGCTTTTATTGTTTGCATTTGTTTCAGTTTACACACTACACTGGATTATTGACCAGGTTAATGGAGCCCAATAATTGCTTAATTTCATCTACCATAGCAGTCAGCCATTAATTATTTTTACATAGTTATTAATATATCAAATCCTCAATAATTGGCCATTGATTTTTATCATTTCTTTCTTAAAAGTATCTCATGAGGATGAAGTGGAAATGTAATGAACCAGCAAACTGCATCTTCTGTCCTGATCTGACTCCAAGTGGATGAGCATTAAAATGAGCCAATTCACTTTTAACCTTTTTATGAACAGTTATGCAGAAAACACCACAGATTTCAGTAGATGTATGGACCACATGTGATCATCAGGATTGTTTCAATTGGTTTTATGATGAACTTTTTTATGGTCAGTATCTTAATGATAGCAAACAGTGGTCAGAACCCCCAGCTTGGAGAAGCAGAGAGGAGCACCAGCATGGGAGGCAAGTAATACACTGCTGTGGACGGGGTGAGCCCCAAGCCAATTTTAGACACATCGACAAATCAATACCACTCACACTATTTTGAATAGTTTCACTGCCTTACATTGCTGTCGACAGCCTTTTTGGTCAGGAAACTGCAGCTAAATAAATCATATATCACTCTTTCTGAAGCCACCAGACTCCATTGGCAAATATAGTCATTTTACCTCACAGAACACAGGAGTTGATGATCCACCACTGCTTCAATCAATCAGTCACTATGGGACTTCATTGTCCTTAAAGGTTAGTTTGGACCCCCCAGTCACATAATAAGACAAACTAACTAACCGGTCAAAGCAGCGGTAGATCAGCAACTCCTGTGTTCTGCAGGGTAGTATTACTGATTTTGCGACTGCAGTTTGGTTGGTTTGGAGAAAGAGATATTTGGCTTAAATAATGGCCAATTCACAGTGGAAAAGGCCACCTATTTGCAAGGAAAAGCTGTGAAAATATTAAATATTATTAAATATAGCATACACTGAAACCTATATTGATTCCTTCTTTTTCATGTCTTTTTTAGGTGTCTAAAACACATTTACAATATGTGCTGTCCCTGTCCACAGCAATACATTGATTATTGAACAAGTTAGTGGAGTCTCATAATTACTTAATTTCATCTTCTGTAACAGTCAGTCATTAATTATTATTACATAGTAATTACATTATTATTAGTGTATTAAATCTCATTGTTTTTTATAATTTCTTTCTAAAACATCTCATGTATCAAAGCTGGAAGTCTAATGAACCGGATAACTGCATTAAAAGTCCTGTCCTCATCTGGCTTCTTATCCAAGCTACAAAATGTGCAAAGGCATTAAATTAGCTGAGTTCACTTTAGCTTCACACCTTCATATATTTATTTATTTGCAGTTTAAAGTTACAGGGACAGTGCACATTAATAAACATTTCTGTAAATGTGCCTTTTTAGCCATCTTGGCTAATTTTCAACTGCAGTCCTTGAACAGGTGTAATGACAAGCTACAAAAACATGTAAAATAAATTAAAATAGAGAAGGTGGAAGGAACGACAAAGAAAGAAAGAAAGAAATCCTTTGGTACATGCATTCTCAGTGTTTCAAAATGTGTGTTTTGCTCATTGTGAAATACTTCAACACAATTACGTGACACTGGGGAAAGGCCAACATTTAAACTCTGTAAAACACTGTTTTATTGATTTTAGCAGTCTGACAGGCACTTGCCAACATGATGCTCCACTTCCTGTTAATGATAAGTCACACCTCCGGCTGGCTTCTGTAAGACAGTTGAGATGTCATTTTAGAAAATGCTCGCTCTCATTTTGCATCATAACTGTGAATGCACCAGCATATCTGTCAACTCCTGTCGATTTTTGATGGCTTGAAAAAATGTTGCTGTTTTGGATAATGAAAAGAAGAATTACCATAGTGATACAAATTTCTGTCAAATAAGCAATTCTGTATCAACCAGGGATGAAAATTCTGTGTTTAAATGTGTTATATGTAAGTATTTTAGTGTAAAACATTCAAAAATTTAAGTGTCTCCTTTTGAAATTTCCATTCCGGACCAGAATAACTGTTTTGTATGTCCATTATTCATCAATCAGAGCCCAAATGAATGCCACATTTTCAATGAATTAAAAAGTATCTGTTTATGAGTCATAATTAATAATCTTGTAGAAGGCGTAGATGTTTAGAATTGTTAATTTAAATAATCATCCAGAGTGTGTTATTTCAGAGCTGTGGGCTTTTGTTTTCATGATAAAAGGCTTAACTTTACACTGACAGACAATCAACAGTTATAAACAGCTGATAAACTTACAGTGGAGGACTTGTCATTGCTTATTATTGTCAGTTACAAGTTTGCACACATCCTGCAGAGCTCCTGCAGAGCTCCTGCAGCCCGTCAGTCTCTGCCATGTCTGAGGAGGAGGGGGAGGTCAGAAACAACTCACTCCAACCATAGATCATATATTAAACAATATCAACCTATTTAAACTTGCAATTTTGACTGCTGTACTCATTTTTGCATGCAAATTTGCTACATATTTCTCATTTCACTAAAAGCCAGGAGCTTTGATGTTGTATCAAATATGTAAATATTGTATTGCAGAGATATCTATTGGTGTTAGCATGCTAATCAGCTAGCCCCACCCTGTCTTGTAAACAACTCTGTACCTCAAGAAGCAATAGTGTGTTCCACAAGCTCTCTGAGCTTTTTTAATCTAATATATTAAGAAATAAACTCATTATTAAACAGAAAAATGCAACTATACATTGTGAATTGAAGTTTTTTTCCTTTAACGCTTAATTTCACTGGTAACTAATTGTAAAATACACCATTCAAACTCAACTGAAACAAAATAAAACTCACCAAAACCAACTTGGTTGGTCTTTCCACTATTCCAACAATCACCATCTTTAGTTTGGTTGAGATTAACCCTTAATCCAATGTGTTGGATGTGAAAATATTCTGGCTCATTGCTGCCTCTCTGATGCCCAACCTCCCTCTCACTACTCACCCACTTCTCTCCTCTCCTGTCCCCTGCCTGCTGTATCTTTGTTTTTCCAGGGTTGAGAGTCCTGGTTGGAGTTATGAATCAGAGTCATCAAATAGAACTGCTAGCTGCATGGTTAACTGAGCTAACTGAGCTAACTAGCTATCGGCAGCTGCAGTTAGCGGTGGTTATTTTATCTCAAATTCCTGGTGATATGAGTTTGACAATGGTCTATTCATACATAGATATAACACCTTTAAATGTGCTCCATCCATTTTATAGATCATATGTTACCTGTCCAAGAGTGTCAGGTCGTCATGAACACTCATAACATGCAATGAATATTAATTTTTTTGTGATTTACATAACGGTAAAATTAATAAGAAGCAAATCAGAAACTAATATCTGTAAAAAAGGATTAGATAGCAGATAATGATACTTTGGTTGAAAACTAGCAGCTGGATATCATTTTAATGAGCAAGTATCCGATGATTAATTGCTCAATAAAGTGTCTGTGAGTCTGCCTACTAACATATTATATAATTAATTATCGTCATTATCTCTGATTATCTCTGAATCAGCTGCTAAATGGCACATAACCAATAACTAATGGTTACTTTATTATTGGGTGTGTATTAGTAGCTATTTTCCAGCCTCAAGTAAAGTGAACATTGCCTTTTGTTGTCATGGTCTTTGTTAGGAACCATCTCTTTTGCTGATTCTAGTTGGCTGTGTAGGGAACTGTAATTAGTCATGACAGCACATACCCCAGTGTCTCCCGAATCCCTCGTTGTGTATGCAGACCTCATCCACCTGAAAAATGGTCATTTGAAGTGAGTCCAGATAATTACATTTGTTTGTAACCTCTCACAGATCCTGTCATTAATTTTCACCTTAGCGTGATATAGCTTTGTCACCCTCAGGAGGTCGAAAACTTATCACACACAACCACAACCGCGGTATCTCGCTTCCCTCCCTTTTGTTTCATGATCACCTGCAAAGAAAAAGAAAAACAAACAGAAAAGTACTTCTTGTTTCTTCTTTTTAAGCGAGAAGTCTTGTTTTCTTCTTTCTCCACAGATCTCATATTCTCCTGGATCTTTAATGAGTACCCGACATTTGTGAAGCAGGACAATCGCCGCTTCATCTCGCAGGAGACGGGGAATTTGTACATCGCCAAAGTGGAGCCCTCGGATGTTGGTAACTACACCTGTGTGGTGACCAACACCGTCACCAAGACCCGAGTGCAGGGTCCACCCACCCCACTAGTGCTCCGCAGTGATGGTGAGCCCTCATGATACATTATTCTACAATTTTTATGTACAGTGGATTATATTTTGTAGATTTCATATAAGCAAAAATATTAATTTTCAATTGACCCATTCTACACTTTGTGCTCTGATACCAGTTGACACACTGGTTGGGGGTGCAGTTTTTTGTGCGTTATGTTTTGATAATCAAATGTGGCATCACCATGCATGATATGTTTTCATTTTTGTGCAAACAGAAATGTCCCCTTGTCACTTTGATCATGTTTCTGGACGGGGTTTTCTTTCTATTTTTCCTAATGCTTTCATTAGTATTAAAATGCAGCTCCTCTGCTCTGTGCAGGGATCAAATAGTTGATTTAAGACAGCAGTGCTGACAATTTGTTTCCCCCGTCCTGGTCGTGATAAACAAAAAGCCCAACTTGCTCCGCTGGTACCTGAAAGTAGGACAAGTGGTTTTGAGGAATACAAATGAAACTCAAAGGTTAATTATCTCTTTCTTTGCTAATTTCAGCATGTCCTTTAACATGTGGATCTGATGCTTTAGGCTGGCCTTATCAAGCCACTCCAGAGGAAAGGTCATTGTCAGCAAGTAATCTAATTGTAGACTTCTGTCCCAGAAGCTTGCTCCTTACCATATATAAGGACAAGAAATATGAAGCTAAATGCTAGAAATGTCTTTTATGACATTTATGTGGGTTTTTGTCCTCCAATTAATTACAGCTGAGCTGGTGCAATAAAGTCCTCCCAAGAGTGACCATTTCCTCTCAGTCAACAGTTTGACTTTGTTACTAGAAAGAATATAAGTGTAATGCTTTATTATATCCCTTCTATTTAGCATATATAAGCAGTACTGAACCCTAAGTGCACATTGCTTAGTTGTATCTAGTCTTTGACACAATCATTACTGCTGTAATAAGTCCTTAAACTTAAACTCGAAATACTGACTTAGTATCTGGAAATAATGACGCAGTGCCTCAAAATAATGACAAACCTACCAAAAAATAACTATTGAGTATCTCAAAGTAATGACATAAGGACGTGTATTGCTGCCTTATGTAAAGAAAAATGGATCAGTATCACATAAAACATGAAAAGTTGATTGTTATAACAAGATATTTTCACATTAAAAGAACATGAACATGATCACATGATAAATCTTTCTTGTTGTACAGTATACTAACTACAATATAGGCCTAACCTAAACCATTTCATTTCAGTGTTTTCAAGGTTTCAACGGTTTGTTTTCGATTATTACAATGTAATAACTTACACTGTTATAATGTCATATTATAACAATGTAAGTTATCATGTTATACCATGAAATATTGCACATTATGACATGATAAATAGTGTGTTGTTATAACAATAAAAGTATCTTGTTATAACATTCTAATAACATAAATATCACATTATAACATTAAACTTTTCAGTTCTAACAAGATAGGTTAGACTAAAATAAAAAAGTGTATTGTTAAGTATGATAAGTTTGTATGTCCTAATAACATGAAAATATCTTTTTAAAATGTGAAAACATCTAAACATCTAGTTATGACAGAAACTAATGATTTTTTTTGTATTTTTCTGGCATGGCAGGAATAGGCTTCTGTACATAGTATCTCAAAACAAACTTTCTTAAAACCAGCGTCACCGATACATATACATGTATCACGCACCATGTGCAGGGCACCAAGTGTCAGAGGACACACTGAAAGAGCTTCATTGACATGTGAAGTGTTATAAAAAGAATCAATAGTTGTTGTTGTTTTTTTAGATGAGATGAGTGAAAGAGAACATGTGAATGTGGACAGAAGTGATGATGTGATGTAAAAAGTTTCTTTGATCAAAAAGCCTGATGTTTCTCCGTAATTTTGTGATTTATCAGTGAAGTGTATGAACCAGCTGCACTACAGACTGAAGTCTCTTTTAACAGTGAGATACAGAGTTTCACGCTGATCTACAGAGGCCCGTTTCTGTCAGTGTGATTTAAAAAAAATAAAAAGATCTGGTAGGTCATTATAATGAGAAACTTAAATCTCAAAATAGTGATTTAGTATCTGAACATAATGATTTGGTATTTCAAAATGACAACTTACATACTAAGCCATTATTTTGAGATAGCAAGTCTATGATTTATATGATATTTTTTTCATCACACTGGCAGAAATGTGCCTTCATAGAGACAGAATTGGAAATAGCCTTTGTGATTTAAGCGCTCGTCTTTTCAGGCATTTCCCAAGCCCTTTCTTTCTCTCCTCTCTTTTTTCATTACACCTTTATTTCACCGAGGCAGCAGGCCTATAGCAGCAGAACGTCGGCCCTGCCTCACAGTCACAGGGGCTTACAGGGGGAGGTTGCAGGCGTGCACATTGAACAGGTGTCCCCTACAAAAGGTTATGGTATGAGACAATTACCCGTCCACTTCCACCTGTCTGCTTAAAATGGGTGATAGTGCTGTGGTTACATTCCAGTATGAGACAGTTGTGATAAGGATCTGAATTAGCTTTCACAGTCACTCAGGGAGCCATCCTGATAACACATGCCTCACCAAATCAACGAGATGAAATTGGCCTGTTTCCTCCATCTCTAGAGCTATTTGTGCAACACAGCCCTGAATTACAGCAATGGGGGGAAAACCTATTGTTACACTGGCGGATGAGAGGCGCTTAAAATACCACAGAATGCACCCAGAATTGGCACAGCTAGGACAAATGAAAGTACGCCCGATTACAAATTCATTAAAATAATTTAGCTTTGTCATTTCAGGAGAAGCCACAAAAACATGTGCTTTTCCGATGATATTACACACAGAGACTTACGAATAAGTCTACCAAAGCTAAACCACCAGAGAGCCCACATTCACGCCTGTCTGCTCCTTTATCCAGAGATTTTTAACATGCGCAGCAGCGGTATTATAATCCATCTTAAAATTATGACTTATTGCCACAAAATAATAACTTTATTTATAAAGCACCTATAAAAACTGATTTTACAAAATGCTTTGACAGACAAAGCAAATGAGCAGGATACCCAGAGGTCAACACGATAAGACCAAACAGGAGCAAGAAAAAATTGTAACACTAAGACACAAGAAAAAAACACTAAAACATAGAAAAACAATACAAATCAGTAAAATAGATAAGAACAGGAAAACGTAACAATAAGAATAAATGAAAATAGAGGGAGGAAATTGCAGACATTACATCATGTTGCCTGGTAAATTAAAGGGACAAAATCAAGCAACATTACATAATGTCAACAGTAAATAAGCACAAATGAAGGAATAAAATTAAATATATTAAAAAGAGATGACGACATCACATAAAAGCAAGTCTATAAAAATGGGGTTTAAAGGTGATTTAGAAGATGTTAGTGATTCTGCAGCCTGATCTCCTCGGGCAGGTCGTTCCAAAGTTCAGGGTGCTTTTAGATTTAAGCCTCACCTTTGGAACAGCCAGGAGGGCCCCGCCCCCGAGGAGCTAAGGCTCTGCACTGGCTCATAAGGGGTTAACATTTCAGCTGTGTACCTTGGGGCCAGACCCAGGCAGGCTTTAAAAAGTCATCAGTAAAATCTTAAAATCAATTCCAAAAAGCGCAGGAAGCCAGTGGAGGGAAGCCAGGACTGGGGTGGTGTGGTGTCATCTGTGAAAACCAGTAAGAAGCCTCGCAGCTGGGTTTTGGACCAGTTAGAGGCAGGAGATTTTTGGTTAACACCAGAGAGAAGTTAGTTACAAAAGTCGAGTCTGGAGAATATGAATGCGAGGATGACTTTTTCTAGGTCAGATTGTGGGAGCAGTGGTTTGGTTCTAGAAATGGGGGAAACAGGGCAGGAGAGCTTTTTTTGATGTGTGAGATCTGAGTCAAATATTACTCCTAGATTTCTGGCGGTAGAGGTGACATTTGTGGACGGGGGACCAAGGCTATTTTCGATGGGATTAATGGAATTTGGTGGACTGAACAGTATGACTTATGATTCTGAGCTGTTGAGTTGAAGAAAGTTCTGGCCATCCACCAGTTTGTATCACTGAGGCAGTCTAACACAGCAGCTAAAGGCTTCTTTGTTCATCTGGTTTCAGGGGCACATATATCTGTGTGTCATCTGCATAACAATGAAAAGACACTTTGTGACGCTGGATAATCTGGTCGAACGGAAGAATATAAATAGAAAATAAAATGAAAATGATGACTTAGTATTTCAAAATTAATATTTACTTAGTATCTAAAAACAATGATAAACCTTCTCAAAATTGTGATTTATTATTTCATAATAATCGCATAGTTTCTCAAAATGATGCAGCTGAAAATAATGACTTACTATCTCAAAATACTGACTAAATAATTCATTAGTATAGCAAAATAATGACTTAGTATCTCAAAATAATGAGAAACTGTCTCAAAATAAGTGTTTCAAACTAACAACTTAGTTTCTCAAAATTATGACATAACTCAAAGTAAGTACCTAATATCCCAAAATAAAGTTAATATCTCAAAAAAAAAAAGAAATAGTATCTCAAACTAATGACTTAATATTGGAAAATAGAGTTAATATCTCAAATGAATGATTTAGTATAACAAAATAATGACTTAGTACCTCAAAAGTAGAATATGTATCTTAAACTAATGACCTAGTATAACAAAATACAGTTACTTTCTCAAACTATTGACTTAATATAACAAAATAATGACTTAGTGTAACATAATAACTTAGTATCTCGAAAGTAGAATACGTATCTTAAACTAATGACTTCGTATAACAAAATAATGACTTGGTGTAACATAATAATGACTTAGTATCTCAAAATAAAGAGTAAGTATCTCAAACTATCCTCAAAACAATGACTTTTCTTTTCAAAATAATGACTTTGTTTCTCAAAATAACCCAGAATTGGCACAGCTAGGAGAAATAAACGTATGGCCGGTTACAAATTCATTAATATAATTTACCTTAGTGTCATTTCAGGTGAGGAAAAAAAAAACAAAAAACACGTGTGCTTTTCTAGCAATGTTACACACTCCAGTCTTGATTTATGAATAAGTCTCTCTCAAAGCTAGAACACCAGAGAGCCCACGTTCCCTCCCGTCTGCTCCTTTATCCAGAGATTTTTAGCATGCACAGCAGCAATATTATAATCCACCGGAGCTGCTTCACCGACAGTGAATGGGATGCTTTGTAGACACAGTAGCGGTACCCAGGGGGATTTTATGGGCCCATTTTCTGGTTCATAGCTGTTAGCACTACAACAAGATGAAACTCATCTGGATGTAAAAGCTCAAACCGTCTATGAATTCTCAAAGTTGTTTTTTCCATTCAACATCAGTGCGTCGCATGTCCACTGGAAAGCTGTGTTTTGCCTTTTTTCCCTCATTCTTTTCAATGGGGGAGCCTTCTGTGGCAGCGCTGAGAGCAGAGCGTCTTTCTGCCGCTCAGATCGCACTGCAGCGTTGGAAGTTGAAAAAAACATTTCAGCTCATTGTAAAAAGAGGGCTTTACTTGAAGAAAGGTTTTCAGTGACTGTGCAGCAACAGCAAAAGCCACAACTTGGGTTTTCATTTAGTTTTCTTGCCTGAGTTGTTTAGCTCGACTTACAAATCAAAAATACAACTTTATTTCTTTTCTTTTTTTGTTTGCACTGACGCTCATTTGCATTTCTCTTTCAGGTGTGATGGGTGAATACGAGCCAAAGATTGAAGTTCAGTTTCCAGAGGTTGTTCACGTTGCCAAAGGATCCACTGTAAAGCTGGAATGCTTCGCTCTGGGAAAGTAAGCCCACTCTTAGTCAGGCTCAGCATGCTCACTAGCATATAAAAGAAAAATATTACCACAAGAGCGCTGGGATATTTTTTTCATGTGCTTCACCACTTTGCTGCAATCCTCGTGTGTTTCAAGCTAGGCTGCATATCTAAGAAACGACGAGGGTACATGTTGCGGTGTGAAAATCCTCAGCTGAAATATCATGTTTTGTAACAGAATGTAATGACGACCAGGCCGGGCGAAGTGCCGAAAGTTAGATTATTGACCATTCATCAGGGAACAGAACCCCTTAATTGTACCCCTCAGAGGCCCTTTAAATGCTCCTTGTGATGATAATGGATGAGTGGCTGAGGAATCGGTCGGTTGAGGGTGCAAAGCAGCTAAATCTGATCTTTAAAGTCCAAAATAAAGCTGTAAATGTTAATTTAAATAGTAAGGATTTTTATAAATCACTTGAGCAGCTTGTCCCTTAATTATGGCAAATCTGAGATCAAATGTTTAACAGAATGCAAATTGATATTAGCTTGTATGTGTGAGGATAATAGGGAAGTTGAGGTAGTTTTTGTAAGGGACATTTGTGTGGAAAGCCATTTCAAGTGATGTTTAAAAAAAGAATAAAAGATACTAAAATTCATTATAATGGGAAACCTTCTCAAAATAATGAAAAACTTTCTCAGAATAATGACTTAATATAGAAAAATAATGAGAAACCTTCTCCAAATAATAACTTAAATTCTCTAAATAATGATATGTCTCCATATAATGACTTTGTATATCAGAATTATTACTCTGGATAGCAAAATAATGACTTAGTATCTCAAAATAATGACATAACTCAAAAATAGTGACTTAGTATTTCAATATAATGTCTTTATATTTCTATGTAATGAAAAACTTTCTCAAAATAATGACTTTGTAGCTCAAAATATTGACTAAACTAATGACTTACTATTTAAGTCATTAAGTCAAGTTTCTCATTGTTTTTATACACACAATCATTATTTTGAGACACTAATTATTTTGAGAGACAAACTCATGATTTTAAGATCATTTTAAGAGTTTCTCGTTATAATCACCTAATGAGGGATCCTGTTTTTCATCACATTGGTGGAAATGGGCTTCATACATCTGTCTGCTCAACCATTTTTCACCATGTAACGCCTTTAAGTATTTGAATTCTTTGCATGTCAGACAACATACAGTATAACTAGACAAAGGTCTACATCTGTTTGACTTTGTATAGCACAAGATTTTCTGCACAAAACTGATTTTTGCTCAACTTGGTGTTCAGCCTCAAATAACCTTTTACTAGTCCAGAATCTGCTCTTGTGGCTGATTTTGTTCACTTATGAGCAATAAGTCAACTGGAAGCTGTGACTTCAGGATGTTAAACTTCTCTCTGTGTCTCCTCTCACAGCCCGGCCCCGTCCATAAACTGGAGGAGAGTGGACGGCGTACCTTTCCCCAGGAAAGTGGACATGAGGAAAGCCAGCGGCGTCCTGGAAATCCCATATTTCCAGCAGGAGGACGCCGGCACGTACGAGTGTGTGGCTGAAAACTCCAGGGGGATGAACACGGTGAAGGGGAAGCTCTCTTTCTACGGTAGGTGATCCTGACGTGCATGAATATTTGACCGGCGTGCGCCACATCTGTCAGACCTGCTCAGACTGAGAGGCAGCAAAAGCAGGCACAAGCGGTCTTATAAAGCAGTCAGCGGCGATCAGAGGAGGCTCGCGCGGCGTGTGCGCGAGGAGGGAGGCTCGTTTTAACGGCACATCAAAATGATTAAAGGCTGTCAGCCATGATGCCTCTAATATTTTGATCCAGATTAAAGGAGTGATGCGGATGAGTCTGAGCCCTTGGATGCGACCTTGCTGGTGAGCCTTGTATTGGGTTCCACCAGCTGGCATCATGATTGACATCCAACTTGACTGGAGATCAAAGCCGTTAAATGTACTATACATAGACCAGTGGCACATATGTCAGGGACATAATCTGCACAGCAGCATCTGGATCCACTGGAAGGGGGTTAGTAGATTCACTCATTGTCACGGAGTCACACCTACTGAGATCACATAGCAGAAGTCATTATAACCACTGCCACTTCCTGTCCCATTCATACCCAGCCTCAGAAAAATAATCTGCTCGCACAAAATGATGCATAGTTCACATTTAAGTATTTTTCCAAAGTAAACTTTTTGATGGAAGCTGTAATCTTTATTTGACAGTAATGGTTTCCTTTCTAAATTGGGTATTTTATCTATTAGATGCAATCATATTTTATAAACAGTCTATTATTTGCAGCCATATTTTTTAAATTGACATCTTATTTTAGAGCTAAACAGATTAAATTTAAAGTGTATTTAACCAACAGTGATGCACATGTTGACATCTGTCTATAAACATGACGTTTATAAAATTACATAAGGCTTGACTGATACTGGATTTTTGGATGCCAGTATTAGGGATTAACAATATTCTGATATAGATATATTAGCTGATATTTTTTATGCAGAACATGCGCAAACTATAAAATATATACATACACACCTTTTTTTTTTTTTTACAGTGATCCTTCAAAAGTGTTAAGCACCTGCCAAACTCCATTAACATTGCTCAATTTAACTGTTATAAACATCTACTTCCACTAAAAGATGATTAATGATTTGTTGTGACTCAAAACCAGACACTTGCTCATTCAGCGAACAATCGGCATTAATTTGAACTCTAAGTTAGGTGAAACGGGCAAACACTAGCACACGTTACAGGCCAGGACATACTGGCTATAGCGTTTACTGTGAGAGGAGCAAGTATTTCAGTTGAATGTTTCCTTAATGTCTGACATATCATGGTTAATTTAATGATTTATTGCAATAAACGTATTAACAGATTTCCTTTAAAGTTCAACTGTCAATACCTATCAAATCTAAATCAGGAACATGAACTTTAGTGGTATACAAATAGTGGAGCTTTAGATTCATATTTTTTGTGACTTACCAACACTCGACTGAGTCTCGAGGAGAAAAGAAATAATTTATAGAGGAGCAAGATAATATTATGAATCCAATTTGTCTATCCATACTGAGTAAATAATGGATGTTAGCAAACCTGTCTGCCCTCACCAGCTGAAATCAGCTGTATTCTATAGCTGTTTACTTCCCCCATAATCATGAATGACATGGTCATGAATGAGTGGATAAAACAATTCCATTCCATTTATATTTTCATTATATTTGGAGCAGGACTTCTCTGTTCAGGTTTGCCAGGCAGTTAACTCGCTCTTTGAACAATCTATGGATTTTCCTCCCACCTCCACCGCTCTCTGTTTTTCTTCCTTCTGATTCTCTCCCCTTCAAGTCATGCTGTGTCAGCTGTCAAAAAATAACTCATTTGGGGCATTAAACAATTTGCCATTATTTACAACAGCCCCGGAAGCTCTTAGCCTCGTTCTCTATAACAGCACAGCAGCAGGCTGTGATCCACCGCGGCTTCATTTGTCCTTTTGAGCTGTGGCTCCTCTCTCAGTTTTGATGTGTTTTGTCACTCTCTCCCTCTCTCTCTCTTTCTCTCCTGCTGTCTGCAGGCAGGTGATAAAAATCAGTAATCTTATTTTGAACTCCCTTTGAATTAAGCCTTTGAGACATTCGTCAGCAGTGTAAGCCAATGGGGGGATCGATAAGGGTACCTCTTGTACATCCAAGCGAAGCTACAGTGGAAAGAGATGGGCTTTGTGTTAGACAGGAAGAAATGAAGGTGTTACTTTATGGAGGCTCTCTGGTCATTGTTCAAACACTCTCACACTTTTAATGTCAATGTTAGTGCACCGAGATGCAAACACACTGTCTGTCTTAAATCCCACTAATACAGCAGGAATAATGTGCTTTTCATTTACAATGTGTGTTCATGTGAAGCCCATGTTTATAATGCATTAAAAACATGCTTATAATGCAACCCCATGAAACACCGTGTTGTGTAATGATAAATAAATTACCTTATAATCTGCTTATAACACTGTATAATTGTAGATATTGGAACTCATAAAAATTGGTATAATATATAATGACTTATAAGGTCAAGTATCGCAGTACTTAATAACTGCTGGTAACTCGCTGACATTTTGTTTTGCCAGTATCAGTGTATTATAATTCTCATAGTTGTATGTTATAATAATCCTGTAATACTTCTTATAGTACTGTATATTTTGTAGTTATAAGCACTCATAACTCTTCATAGTGCTTTACAACAACAGTCCTAACACATTTTAATGCATTTTATGATCTTTAAGGTCAAGTATCATAATACTTAATAATTGCTGCATTTTGTTTTGCAAGGATCATAGTGTATTATAAATCTCATAGTTGTTATACACTATAATAATCTTATAATCTTTTTATAGCAATATATATAATTATAGTTATAAGCACTTGTAAATATTCATTGTGCTTTATAACAATAATCATAACACATTGTAAAGCATTTTATAATGACTTATTTGGTCAAGTATCGTAATACTTAATAATTGCTTGTCACTCACTGACATTTGTTTTTTTGCATAGTGTAATATAATTCCTATTGTTGTCATACATAATAATAATCTTATAATGTATTATAGGCTTTTTATAATACTGTATATTTATAAGCATTTCTAAGTATTCTTAACACATTCTAAAGCATTTTAAGTTCAGGTATCATAATGCTTCATAACTGCAGGTCACTCACTATCTTTTATTTGCAAAGGACATGGTGCATTATAATTCTCATAGATGTAATACATTATAGTCATTGTATAATGCAGTGTAATGAATTGTAATGTGATTATTCTAAGTGGTCATTGGGCGCTTTAAGGGAAGAAACTAAATTCCCTTTTGACATAATCCTTATTGTTAAAGAACGGCCAAAAGAAAAGAAAATGAATTAATAGCAGGAGTCAATTTATGAAAACAATGTTAATTGATTATATGTCAGTTAGGAATGAAAAAAGAAGATGAAAGAAAAAAGAAAAATGTCAGTGAGTGACCAGCAGTTGTGAGGTATTATGATACTTTATCTTATAAGTCATTGTAAAATGCTTTATAATGTGTTATGATTATTGTTAGAAAGCATTATTATGTGCTTTTTTTAGTATACTTATACAATGCTATAACATTATAAGTGTGTGTATAATGCCTTGTATTCCACATACAGTACTGTATAATTATACTTATAAGCACAAATATTCATAATGCTATATAACAATAATCATAACACATTAAAAGGCATTTTATAATGACCTATAAAGTTAAGTTTCATTTGACTTTTTGTGAGGATAATAATGTATTATTATTACAATAATAATTGTATTATTGTCAGAGCATCATATTATAATGAATTATAAGGTTATACTTAAAATGGTCATTGGGAGCTTCAAGTGAAATAATGAAATTCTCAGTTGGAATAACCCCATTTTATAGAATGGTTAAATGAAAAGATTACCAGCAGGAGTATATTTATGAAGGTAATGTGAATTGATTATATGTCATTTTTAAATGTATAGCCTGTTTGCCATCTTCCTCCAGTGAGACACACCAGAGGCTGGGTCAGGGTTAGGGGTTAGTGTATTATAATACAGCAATATCACACAAGAGGGAGTATTGTTGTTCTCATTATGTTCAGCACTCGACCTGTGGCCTCATGCCTACGACCAAATCCCCCCCATGTGATATTACATCTATACAACAGTTCTACAAGCGTCCAGCAGCAGTCTAGTCTAATCTGCCTGATGCACTGATGCTTTATCTGACTGAGGTTTGTGCAAGTTAGAATCTGTGGCCCTGACCACGGCTCTGAAGTATCAGTCTCAGTCTTCTTAATGGACTGAATGTCCAGTGTTCAATGTTTATAGTTTTGAGACTCACACCAGTATGCACCAAACAATCAGACTGAGGTTGCTTGGAAAGGGTGGTCTCGGTCAGCTCTCAAGCAGACTCTGGTGCAGCTGTGGTGCTGGTGTGAAAGCAAATGAACCAACCACAGGATTTTACAATAGCTGATAGGTGATTTTATCATGATTTCAAAAGCTAAACTACAATTAAATCCATCTGCTAAGGTTGAAACCAGGGGCGCGTATACTCATAGGGGCGTATACACCCGTCCTGTGCCCCTCCTCTTGTCCAAGCAAGTTACTTGGTCAGCACTAACTGCTGTATTTGCAAAAAACAAACGAAAATAAACGTCAGTGAGTGACCAGCAATAGTATACACAATAGTATGATGCTTGACCTAATTATATAATGCTTTATAATGTGTTATGATTATTGTTATAAGGCATTATGAATGTCTTTGAGCGCTTATACTATAATTTTAATGCGCTATAAGCAGTTTGTAACACATTATAAGCATGTTTATAGTGTATGATACACACAGGCATCATAGAAAGTGCTGCCTTTTATTTCTCCATCTATTCATTTAGTCTTGTTGAACTAACTGAAACAGGAATTCATTAACTGCATTGAGTTTTTAGAATCACAGTTTTGGTTTTAAGCTGGAGGTGAAATTAAATTAATTAGATCTCTTTAGTTTGGGTGCATTTAGTCACAGCCTGTCTTCATAATTATGTATGTATTGGAAGCAGTTTTTAACCACCACTCAATCCAGAGACGAGGGGGTTGTTTTTGTTAAATTTCCATCTCGGAAAGAAAAGCTAGGAAAAGAAATGGGCGCTCGCTGGCTCATTGATGTTGATATCACTCAGAGGGAAAGTGAATGCAAAGCTCTGACGGGTTAGTTTCCACTGTTGTATTCGCGTTTGTGTTTCTGCAGGCTCACCCGCTGCATTATCTCATAGTGATTTCACTGATAAGGCAAATTCCAATCCCTCCTCTGCTTTGGCCACTTGACGTTTGCTCTGATTGTATGCGCGTTCGGCCTGGCGCGGCCAGAGATGGGCTGCCTGCTTTCATTTGCTGAGCGTTGACTGAGAGTCGATACGTTCGCAGTGGGTGAGGGATAGAGTGAAGGACCCTGACAGCGAGGAGGAGGAGAAAAAAAAAAAACAACAACAACAATGCAGTCCTGAAAGGTGCAGTGGGTGGGGCAACTCGGCCAGACTCTGATGGAGGATTGCGGTTGCGTGAATGGATGTGATGCTAAATGACTGGTGATGGTAGAGTCTTATAGAGTGACTTCCTCCCATCTCCCCCAGTGGGTTCTCTGCTAAACACACATAAAGGCACATACCACACAGGTTATTAAGGGCATATGAGCTGGTATTAAATTTGGAAAATGTTTTTAAAAACACATCATAGTGAATAAACTGATGCATAATTTTTACCTCTGGGTATTCAACTGTTATTGGAGGCCAGACGATAAGGGGCGGGACTCAGAAAGGGTCAATTATTGCACTAGAGGTCGCCACCTAACAATAAATGTGAATAAGCTGCTAGCACAGATGACGTACGCGGCCATTTTTCTGGTGTCGATGGGCTGAAACCACCCAGCATGCAACCCTTAATTTACAACTCCCACCTCCAAGATATATTCTGACTGGGCTCATCCCCTCAGTGTAGGGGGTTATGGTCAGATCCATACTGAAGGTATCTAAAATGTGATAATATCAATTTGTATAGAACATATTTTTTCACTTTCAAATTACTTATATTTTAATTAAATGCATTTCCCATACTAGTATTAAATATTTTATTCATTTATTTAAATATTAAAGAATAAGACATATTTTTACATACTATCATCATGCTTTTTTTGTTATGCATTGTAGCAGACTGTACATATTTTCACATATTTCTATTACTATTTCCTATAATCTCTCTATGCTTATTTACCTTTGTATTCTGGAATGGGAACATCTATAACTTATTTCCCCATGTGGATCAATAATGCATTTCTGAGCCTGAATCAAATTAAATGCATTTGATTAGCAAGTATTTGTAACCAGATACTTTTGGATGTATTTGTGCCCATCTCTGTTTGTAGAGTAAAGCATCTACAATGAAAAGAAGGCTAGAATAGATGTTCCACAATGAATGTCTCTTTTCTGTGGCAAGATAAGCAGCAGCTCTCACTCAAAGGAAATTGTAACCCTTTTTCACTGTTTGCAGAGCACAGCCTCCACACAAGTTAAATGTTAATGACCCCAGCCAACCCTGTGCTGCAGCCTCGGCTGCAGAGGGATCTTACGAGCCCTATAGTACGACACATGATCCACAAACACAAATGTTTCTTTGATACTGGACTGGATTTTGATGTTGCTGTACAGGGCTCCGACATAAAGACACAAATACCCCCCTCTGGTCTCTGCATCCACCTCTTTTTATCAGCCCTCGCTCGGCGTTTCTCCACACCCACGTACACACGCAGCCGAGCTCACACATGGGCTCCATGCTGAAGTTGTAGATATTGTGGGGATACATTTGCAGTTATTGGATTTCTCTTTGTGTTATCCTGCTTTACTCGAAGGCAAATACTGTATAGCAGAAGCCAATTAGAGCGGGATTTGTACTGGTGCTGTAAAATCCTCCACAAAGGTCAGCCCTTGAGAGTGGCATTGGGTGAGGTCTGCTGGAATGGAAAAGTGCGGTCAGCCATTACTCTTGTCCTGCCACCGGCCTTGTGTGATATAGGATGATAGTAGCTTGACCTACACATCATCCTGAATGTACAGAGCATTACGCAGAGAGCTTCACAGATCTAGTTTTATGTACCACTTTTTTTGGCTTAATCATTAACTAGCCTTGAGTTACTCGCATGACACAGCAAGAATCAATTCTGCTCCTGTATAATTATGCCATCATTTACCTAGATTGTATCGAATGGAGGGGTTTTATGGCACCCGTTGCCACCCTAATGTATATGGATCTGGGTTTCATCACTTTTGTTCTACTAGAGGAACACTGGGAAACTGAAAGAGACCTTAAAAGGAGAACTTCAGTGATAAATCACCTTAAGCTAAAAGCGATAAATGTGGGATTTACATCTTGTCTTCATGTATACAGATATTTTGCAAAATGAGCATTTTCCTTTACATTTTACATACATACAGTTTAGGTCCCTGAAAGTGAGATTTTTTGCGACTGCCTTCTTTAAAAAAAACTTCTGAACATCTAAAATGAAATGTTTGGGAAACCATTACATCAGCACCCACCCCACCTGGTAGACTGTGAGTTGAATTAATAAAAGTGAAGACACAGGCGTCAGATGGGAAAATAAGCTCGCTACTCATGCTCTCTGGTACTTCGTGTATTTGCGATGTTGACTTTATCACCATCTACTGGCCTGGAATGCTGGTTTTAACGTTTTTGATTGTGTTTGCGCTCATATCTGTAGAGTGATACTTTGTAAAATGAAGGTTGTGTGTTTAGACTTAAAGCCTCAAAGTAACACTAGAAATTAATCAAATCATCAGTGAGTATCTTTTGTTTTAATTTAATTAGCCCCCCAAAAAATCACCATCAAAATCTTCAGTTACATTTGAGCACATTACATGTAATTTATGGTAAATGTCAACAAATACTGATTGTTACTTTTAATCTATGCTAATTTACAAGATACGAGATTGATTTATTTATCATAATACAACAGCGTTGTATAGCAAGATTTAGCGTACGTGTGTTTGTGTTTATTACAATAAAGACAGAGGTTCTTACACCTCCTCCATTTATATTAATCCATTCATCACTGATCTATAACCACTTATCCTTTAGACGATAGTTTAGAAGTTAGAATATATGGCTCCAACCGTGGATCTGAAATATCAGTAGCCTAAAGGCTCTATTACATTCTCAAACTGATGTGCACACCGACAGCTGCAGACCCCATAGATGCCTTTTAGTTCTGTTTATAGTACCTGCTCTTCAGTCAGTTTTATCTGGGATCTATATCTATAAGCATACACTATAAATACTCATACAATACTATATTGTAGCCTATATACTCTATACAGTTTCATGATCAAAGTGACATAATATGTAGTCATGGAAGAGCGAGATGATCATAGAGGCACACTGCTGCCTGTAGTATACCTGTAATATTTCTGTGATCATTCAGTAACATCTGTGCTGCTGAACCCTGACCCTAACCCTCCCATTGGGCCATCCTCCCATTAAAAATTAACAAACTACCAACTGGTTGTGGGGGTCTGGAGCTGACATTGGGCGATCTAGCTAATTGCAACTTGATGGTGAATGTGCTTTCCATAGTAATGTTTGTGGCTGTATTAAACATTAATCCTGAACTCATGTTTCCATGATAGAGACCTGGTGTAAGATAAGTAATAATTTAAAACGATAAACAAGATTTTCCTGCATTAAGAGCGCTGTCCTTTGCTACATTTTCTATGGCTGATGTTCAATTCTGTGTTTTTTAGGCAATATCGACAATAAAACCTCTTTTCATGCTCTTTTTTTTTATAAATAAATATAAATAAATAAAAGACATCAGTTTTTTTTAGCTCTGAGTAGTGCCTGCAGTTTTCCTCAAAAACTGTCAGAAATAAGTGCAGCTTGAATGCAACCTGACAGGTAGAACCCAGGGTAAAAAACTACACAAAGCTCTTGCTACTTCTTATTAAGTTTAATTGCCATGAGCACATGGTAATTGGAGGTGACTTAGATAAGCATATAAACAGACTCCTCTCTTTCATCAGGGTTTTCACAGAGTCAGACAGTCCCTGTTTGCTGTGATTTTTAGTGACTAAATCAAACTGAAACTGTGAAATCAAAATAGGATTTTTAATCTCTGTGGAAATTACGCCTTTGCTAATTTGTCATTTCCTTACAGCCATGTAATTTTGTCTATAACAAAAGTAGACAACTTCAGCTCACGCTCATGTTTTCTCTGTTTCCAGCCCCTCCTCATCTCATTGAGAAACCCCAAGATGTCCAGAAGCTCATTGATGACTCGTTGGTGTGGGAGTGTAAAGCCACAGGGAAGCCAAAGCCTTCTTACAGGTGGATGAAAAATGGAGAGAACCTGGAGTCTGTGGAGGTGAGATCTGCCAAGCACTAGCATGTCTTTAGAATTGAAGATAAAGCCTCTGCTTCCAAGGTTAGACTTGCAGCAGCAGCAGCAGCAGCTCTGGCACAGATGTTTTCTTGCATACTCACTGAATGAAGAATGTGAGCAACCATGTACTGTATTTTCCAAGCTTTATTGTGTCGTTTGTTCAAGCTTTACTGACTAATTACCATGCATTATTGTCTTCTTCATTACAACACAAACGCCTCCTTTGCAGCAATACATTATGTTATTCAATTCTGCAAAACAGCGTTTATTTCAGAGGAATCAGACTGTGTCTGCTGTGCTTTTTCTGTGCTGGGAGTCTAAACTGTAAACAGGCCAAGTATTTCATGCTGGTCTGGAAAGCACAGTGATGTAAGAGCTACTCTAATCTTCTGTTAAATCTCTCCTCACCAAGTGCAGTTATTAATCCTGGGCCACCAAAGACGAAAAAGTAAGATTCTCTATATAAACACTGTATATCCTACTTTCATTTGAGCTCCCTGCCCTCTCTGGATTCCCATTATGGCTACTACAATGAGAAATGAGCCCACTGATGGACACAAGAAGGGGCGGTGGGTGGGGGGGTGGGGTGCAATCGCCCTCCCTCGTGCCCCCATTTTTGAAAAAGTGCTTTAAAATTGTCCTCTTGGATGCCCTAAGGTGGGTAAAACATTATAAATGCATTCAAGAGGGACCCAGTGTCCAAGACAGTATGCTAAAGTGACCTCTAGGGTTCCCTTCCAGTGGACAAAATGTGATAAAGTGCCCTCTAGAAAGTCCTTCCAGTGGACAAAATGTGATAAAGTGCCTTCTAGAGTGCACTTCCAGTGGACAAAGCGTGATAAAGTGCCTTCTAAAGTGGCAACTTGTGGGCAAAATGAAGTGCCCTCTAGGGTGCCCTTCCAGTGGACAAAGTGTGATAAAGTGCCCTCTAGAGTGGCCCTCTAATGGACAAAACATGTGCCCTCTAGGGTTCCCTTCCAGTGGGTAATATGTGATAAAGTGCCCTCTAGAATGTCCCTCCATAGAACAAAATGTAATAAAGTGCCACCTAGAGTACCTGCCCAGTGGGGAAAAAAGTAATAAAGAGCCCTCTAGAGTGTCCCAGTCTCCTAGACAAGAAGACAACAAGCCATCTAAGATGTTCTTTCAGTGCAAAAATCACCTGGTGCCCTTTCCTTTATTTGCCCCTGCCCTGCAGACAGCCTCAGTCCACCACTGGATGAACCCACTGTGGCTCCAACCAGCTTCCTTGTACATCCAACTTTTAACTGCGATCCATTGTTGGCATTTGCACAAATATGATTAAATATCCCTCCATCGTATTGGATTATTATATCGGATCCTTTAGCGTGCAGGTTGTTTGGGGAAGATTGATTGGACGCTGGAGCAGAGCTTGCACCTGATAAATAAACAGGCATTATGTTAATTTGCTTCATTATGCAAAAAAGGCGACAAACACACCAGAGGATATCGATCAGTACTCGAATGTTATACATGTCGTTGGAATGAACCCACACTGTCGTTATATCACCACAGGCAACACTCTGCTCAGCAAAGCCTCTTTCTCATAAAAAACAGATTTGGCTTGCTATCAGGGAAGAATAATCAACAATCTGTTTAGCCAATGGCTAACATTTTTATCAGAAGCCTTTTATAAGGTAACAACACTCCAGTGTTTGTTTGTGAGAAAACAAGATGGCCCATCTGTTTTTATGTGTGAAACAAATCACATTTTTGTTTCTCTCATTAGGTAGTTTCTTAAAAATAGTAAATATTGGGGGCATTGTGACGGTTAGTTTCTAATGTATCATCAGATTTTATTTTCTTTTGTTAATGAGACCTCACTCCCACGCTTTTCTCATTCCATCCTGAACTCAATACATTCAAATGGAAACACAACTGTTTTAAAAAAAAAATATCCTTAAAAAAGGCTAAATTGCTCCTCAGCCATCTGGATTCAAAGCAATGAATGCATGATTAAAGGTTAGGCGACAATGACTGTGTGGGGTTTTTTTTGTTTTGTTTTTTTGTTTTTCCCCTCAACATAGACATAATAAATGGATATATTCCGAATGCATGGGTGAATGGATTAATCAGTAAAGGTGGTTACATTGTTCGAAATGCCACCATTAACCACAGTGGCTTAATGAGTGGAAGAGGGAAAGGTCAATGGTGTAAGGAGCAGTGGGGAGAGGATGCACCATTTGTTGTTATTTATTGCAGTGAATCAATTGAGACCTTCCTGACTGTAGAGTTCACAGGGACTTATTTCTGCTGGCAGCTTTCTCACCTTGAGCAACAGAAATAGAGCAATCAATATACAAACATAAGAAAACACAAGTTATATATCATATCCACCATGTTTTCACTCTCAACATGAGTACAGCAACTTGTAAACATGCGACATCTGGGCAGACTTTCAAAATAAAGGCACAAAAACTACCTGACTAGGTTTAGGCTAAAACAACCACAGTCCCTTTTTGTCACACATGTGCTGGCTTGACTTGCCGCGTCAGCCCAGCACGGCAGAGATTGGCATCGTCATTACAACAAGGGTATCTGCTTGAACTGATGAAGCGCTTATCTTGAGTCAAGCCGTTGTAAAACGGTGGATAAACTCATTTAATTTCACATGAGTTCCTCAGAATAAAAGTCCCCTTTTATTTTGTAATGTTAAAAGCATTTATTATCAGGTAGCAAAATCAGTAACAACAGTAGAATAAAGCAGATACCTGAAAATAAAAAGAGAATAAACTAAAAAAAAATGAGCTAGTTCATGTTCATTTGTCATTTTTCCTACAATTAATAAAACCCACCTCGACCAGGAGGCTATATAATTACATTACATATAATTCAATCAACACGGCGTAGTTTCACTCAGCACGACCAAAAGTGACAATGGAAAACCACTATTATTGGGTTAGGTAAATCAACTCTGACTGTTGGTTTCATACGGGACATGAACCCCATTCTCCTGAGTGAAAGTCCTGCGTTTGTTTGACCCATCCATGCAGACTTTTTTTTTGCTCTTTATACTATGTTACCCACACATGAAAACGTAAAGCTAGAGGGGCGCCTCTATGGGGACGCTGCAGGGGTACCTACAGCATCAGAGTTTAAAGCATATGGAGCACTGACAGTACTGCTGTATTTGATGCACTGGGAGTGAGAACAGGCTGTCATATCTGTTGGGAAAATTGACCATACAGTACAGAAGATTTCTAAGGGGTCATGATATATATAGCTGAGTATATGTGCATTCAATTATTCAATGTCAGTCATTTAAAATATTTAAGAACCCCAACTATTTCCAGTGTTTCACTCTAATAATAGTACCTCTCAAACTGGTTCCACAAGTATTGGGCTCGTTGTTGGACAGCCAGTTCACATGCCGCTGCGTTCCACCAGTATGACTCTTCCAGATTGAGAGACTCCTTGTATTTTCCCAGGTGATGCTTTGCGTCACCGCTCCATGTCAAAATAGCGATGGTTTATTGGAATGCCTCTTTTCTCGTGGCTGTTTTCATCTGAAGGACCTCAGTCTCTGCTGTTTTATTGACAATGGCTGCAGGATTAAGTGGCTGTGCAATTAAAGGGAAACCCCGCCGTGAAACAGGATTTTGTCCATTTAGAGGAGTGCGGGAACACCATACAGATGCGGCTTACAGTAGTGTACTTGAGCTGAGGGTTATTCCTTTTTAGGACTCTCTAATGTCAAAGCCTTTGAATTTCAGGGATGGCTGATCTAATGCTGGACTGCATCCTGATTAGGACAGGAAATATGTTTTGGTTTTTTTTCTATTTTCTCCGTTTGCCCTGTTCATTCAAGCTCAAGTGGAGCTTTTTGTTCTTGCTATTATAAAGCCCCTGTTGAGCTTGGTTCATGTCTACTTAGAGTTCTTTCTTACTCAGGCATGGATGGTAGATTAATCCAACATATCTGAGTAGAAATAGCAGTTTCTTTCATAGTCCCACCCTGGCGAGCGCTAATAATTCCTTGTTGTTAAAGCCTGTAGAGAAATTTTGCTGTTATTTTTGAGATAAAACTTGAGATCAACATAAGTTTCACTTAGGGCTGGGCAATTTATTGACATAATATCAATACTGTGATATGAGACCAGATGTCATCTAAAATCTAAAATTCTGGATTTTGATTATATTGTGATATGGCACGATGTCTTTTCCTGGCTTTAAAGTGATTTAATTATCAGACTGGTCGAGCTGTTCTGTTATTTCTTTGTCATCATGTCCACATGAAAAGTGCCAATAGTCACCCCTACAATACTGTCACAATATCTAGTGTTTGGTCGAAAATAATGTGACATTTGATTTTGTCCATGTTGCCCAGCCCTAGTTTCATGTTTCAGCACAGTCCCAGCAGTCCATGAAGTAATCACAAAATTTAAAGGCCAATATTCCCAAAAATACAAAATAATCCCTTTTAGTCATCATCCACGAAACACCAAAAGTCTGTGGTGGTGCCTGCATCATTCTACCTTTAATATATAGAGACATTTATATGAATGAGTCTCGTTAGGTTTAGGCACCAAACTACTTAAGTTTATGAAAAGATCATGGGTTTGTTTAAATTAAATACTTCCTTAAAATAATTAGCATTGACTGTTGGCCTCACATGAGAAATAAAACCTGTTCTCCTGTGTGAAAGTCCTGTGTTTGACCCACCAGTCCACTCTGAGGATTTTGTTGCTCTTTATACTCTGTTTATCCTTGTTGCATTGAAGTTGTGATGAGTGTCACGAAAAAAAGGATAAATTTTCCCAGTGAGCACGAATCTCTAGATTGTATTTCATGAGTGTTTCACAAACTGCTGTGATAATGGGCTGCAAATTTGCCTCTTATTGACTATGCTTACATGCACAAAATATTGTGACAGTTTTTGCTCTTAATATTCCTGTTTACAAGCAGCCACTCTGATTATGAACAAGTGGATTGGTTTGCTTGTATCAAAATAGTTGTTTTTCAAAGTTTTCCACCAATGATGGATTTGTTCCACTGTGTGAACGTAGCCCCCCTCTGTCATTCATTCACCCACCTTCTTGAAAAGATCGGTGTTGCAATAGTTGTCCATATCCAAAAACCTATTGATGTCCAAGTCTTACATAATATTTAAAAGTAGATGTGTTTCTGCTTCCATCCCATGTTGGTTTGTTTACAGCATGCAGAGCTGACTATAAACAGGCAAGAGCCTGTGTGAAAAAAACTGCGTTAAAAACACCAATGGAGACACAGATTCTGACTGCACTGCATACATGTCCAAAGAATGCTCCTAAAACCTGAATAATCTCAGTGTATGCCACATTTTGATAAGAAAATAGTATATTCTGAATAACAGCCAAGGCACACAGTAGGTGGAGGCACCACAAAGTGAACCGAGATGCTGCCCTCTTCTTTTCAGCAGCCATGTTAATTAATTGGACTGTCCTATTTTTGACGTGCTCCATGAGTGAATCTGGCATGAAAACAGCCCGATAATCTACTGCTATTTAAATGACGTATTATATATAATAGAAATAATCTAAATCCGATAAATGATGAAATATGTATCCCATGCTTTCCAACTCTCTCCACTCATTAGCGTTTGTGCCTACTTTTTCATCCACATGAAGAAATATGACAATCTGCCATCTACTATATTTAATAGAAGTAGCATCACTGTTGCTTGTGGTTATATTTTTTTAATTATGCACTTTCTCCACATATTTGTCCATTGTGTCTACAGAAAAGGAGAGAGACAAGCAGCAGACAGACAATGGGGAAATAAAGAGGGAGGGTCCACTTGTTATCCAGGAACACATAAAAAGCTTTAAATTCATGAGGTTATTTTAGAGATCAGCTCTACCTGTGACCAGAAAACAGCCGGAAAGCTTCCACTGTGTTCAGCCAAACTGCTTCTCATTCCAGACTTGACGTGACGCAGCACTTTGCAGCACTTCCACCTGCTGCGTGCCTCTGCCTTAATACAGAATATACAAACATAATATCATGTTTACATGACCTGGATCAAATTCAGAATACTGACATGTTCTGGACAATACTGGGAAATTAGTGTGCATGTGAACTAACCACTGTCCCTCATCATTGCATTGGAAGAAAAAGATCCTTGTATCCACAGTAGTGGATGTAGTGTTATGGTAATATAAAATGTAGCTTCTTTAAGTTTTACAGCTGTAATGTGAATGTAAATTTGCATCGTTCTCACAAAATCTTTCTTCCAGAAATTAGTCGTTCGGAGGAACATAGCTGCAGACAGCAATCAAACCCACAAAACTCACTTTCCTCAACCAGAAAAGTCATTCCTTCATGCCACCTACACTTTTGCATGTTTCTGCAGCTTTATATCAAACGAATCAACCCAGTGTTGTTGGCAAATGACATTGCCAATCATTTTCCTTCAGCATAAGGCGTGCAGATGGTCCCCCCAGGTCTCTGCATGAAAAACTGCTGATTTGAGAGGAACGTCATGCTTAATTAATAGCAGCCGTAAACGGGAGTGCTTTCCATGCACAGACTGATAGACGCCACCATTTGCCTCCTTTGCCAGCAGGGATATTCGCCCCTGCACATCCAGAGCCACAGAGCGTTATGGAAATTCAGGCACAACCTGCTCAAACACAGGATTAGTTTGTGATCTTTCAGCGAGGACGGTCTCTCTTTTCATGTGACAGTACCTTAATCCCCCGCGACTGGAGTTCAGGCCGCTCAGACACCCCTATGGAAATGGGCTCTAATGACATTACGGGCGAGCCTGGGGAAAACACAGGAGATGAAGGGCACGAGGAGGCACAACCTGACACAGCTGCATGGAGATGTATGAAAACTGCTCAAGGATTTAATACAGTAGTGAAGGAGTTGAGTGAGGGCCCCGAGTTCAGAGAGATAAACGTATATTGAGGATTAAATGTCCGACAGATGCACTGATCCAACTGAGTTTTTAGTTCATCAGGCCCAGCCGTCCTTAAGTAGATCTTAATTTGACGGCTCAGTGACGAGCAAGATTTTCTCCGGCAGGGATGCGAAAACGATAGTCCAAACAGATGAAGAGGAGGTGCAGCTTGACCATGTAAACAGCACTTAGTATGTATGTGGCATACCTATCAGAAAAGCAATTTTCACAATGCATTATACCTCAGATGTTACGATATTCCTTCCCCTCTTATCCCCTCCTCCTGCTGAAGGGGAAACAGGCCCTGTGGTGCAGTCGCAGATATAAATAGGGCATGGTTTTATTTCACTCTCATAAACATGCAGATTGATTAGGGTCATTTTCTGCTAGCCTGCCTCCATCCACCCAAGCCTTTCCCTCCATTAGTGATGAAAACCTAGATTTATTGCCACGTCTGTCACTTCCAGACCATAATTCACTGGCCCACTGGTTGCCTGTTTTTATGTAGATGAGCACTGGGAATAAGGCATATTAAAGGCATGTGTCTCTATGTCCACAGGAGCGCGTACAGGTCGCCAATGGGGCCTTGTCAATCAGTCGCCTGACCCTGTCTGACACAGGAATGTACCAGTGTGTGGCTGGGAACAAGCACGGCGAAGTCTACTCCAATGCAGAGCTCCGAGTTATAGGTAAGACATTGGCTGTGTGTGGGTGTGTGTGTGGGTGTGTGTGTGGGTGTGTGCGCACACAAGGGATGCACCAAAATCTAAATAGATTATTCGGAAAAGTACAAATGATGTAATGAAAACAGATACTTCTTATACCTGAGGTTGCTAGTTGTTATTTGGGAAAGAAAAATCCAAAATATAATGCAGTAATGTTCAGTAACGGTAACCTTTGTATTTTGGAACACAACAAAAGCAAACATAAATTCTCAGCAATACATCATGGGATAATTATGTAAATGAGGGCAGTTTCTCAGCCTATCAGCTCCATATGTGAATGTCACAAGCCAGATTCTTACAGTGCTCCACAATAGTTGAAGGACGCCATTACACAAACTACACAAGTTTTCCAGAGTGTTCAGAGTGTTCAATGTAATCTTACTGCTACACCTACTACTACTACTACTACTAATAATAATAATAATAATAATAATAATAATAATAATAATAATAATAGTAATAATGATCATACTCATAATCATTATCATAATGAAAAAGGGCGCTGGATATCAGAATCAGATCAGAATTGACAAAAGGTGGATCGCGCATCTCTCATTTCAGTATCATAATATAGTATAATATTAATATATGTATAATATTCTGACACTGTGAACTGGAGGAAGATTAACACAAGAAATATGAACATGGCCTTGTTGCAATTTAAGATTAGTCCCTTCAAGATTATTTTTTCATATTTTTTTTTTTTTTTTTTCCAGTTTGTTATCGCTCAATGTCCCTCAGTTACAGGGTTGGTGGTGAGATTCAGTTCATGAAACTTTCATGAAAGTTTGTGAGTTATGAGAGAGATTGTGACAGAGATACAAAAAAGTACAAGAATGAGGATGTGAAAATATTTCATAACTAATTAAATGCAAATATTAAGTAAACTTGATGCTTTGAAGGCACAATGATTCCATTGCCAATTAATATTCAGTTACAAAATACAACATTTGCCTGATTAAACATGGCTTCCAGGATAAACCACACCCACATCTGGTCTTCTGTGTGAATACTGATACAGAGACATCATTTTGTTGATTGAACAGATACAGATACAGATAATAACATCTCAGTGGACTTCTAGTGCAGTGTTTGTCAGTCTAGGGATCAGAACTTCAAAGGGTTAATTTAATGAGTTAATTTCTGGGGGTTGCCAGATGGCCGTGGAGACAAAAAAAAAAAAATATATATATTGTAGCAAGTAGCAAGAGAGTCCTGGAGCAGCTCTCAGCACCATCAGCCCCTTAAAGACATCCAACATAAGGTTCAAGCACTCAGAAATATGCAAAATACAGCTGGCCATCTCACTAACGGTGAAAACTAGAAACTTACATTTGCACTTGCACATGCCCAGCCCAGCACAAGGCATGATGGGAAATGAGGCTGCCATTTAGACTGGGGAATAAATGTGATATAATTTGCCTTAGACTAAATTTAGTAGAGTGCATTTGTGCGAGTCAAAGCAATGGTCTTCATGTGGTGTTCATGTTATTCTTGGAGGTCACGACTCAAAAAGGCTGCAAACGGGGACGCATGCGTGCATACAGTACGTGCGTTGGCATGGAGACGTGTGCGCCGGCACACATTTGTCCATATTTGTTCTCAAATTTGCCCCGTCTTCCTCCCCTGCTCAATACAGCCGGATGACCTCCGGCCTCTCTCTTATTGGTCGCTAATTGAAAAGCATTAATTATAAGATGAATGCGTCCGGCTGACAGTGATGTATGCCAGAGCAGCTCTGTTCACCAGCCTCACCCATCTGCCCCGTCAGGCCTGTCACTCTCCACTCTGGGCTGGCAGCAGCCCTCATTCACTATTCAGCCTCCAACACGCCTCATCCTGATCATGTTGCTGATCGGAATCAGGCTCACCACCACGGCCGAGTGTACCGCTCCAACTCAAGGTGGAGATTTAAGAAAAAAGGATGTCAGAGACAGTATCAGACACCTTCTGAAAAGGACAGATTTTTTAAAGTGGTTTATAGCTGGAGAATGTTATTACAGGGGATTGAACAAGACATTTCTGTCCCTACTGAGAATAATAATAAAGTTACATCGATCTCTTAAACTCCAGAACATCAATTTCAGGCATTATTATTTAGCTTTTTGATTGCTAATTATTCTCATTGTAAAGAGTGTAATCCAGTGTCTGGTGATCATGCAGTGTATTTATAACTCTAGATAAATAATCAGAGATGATTTGGAGGAGAAGAGATGTGAGCCTTTTACAAACACTTGGCTTTAACATGCTGCTCTTGTCTCAGCTGTTGCCCCAGATTTCTCTCACAACCAACTGAGGAGCCAGACGCTGGTGAAGGTGGGAGGAGACGCGCTCATCGAGTGCAAGCCCAAGATGTCTCCTTGGGGTGTGGTCTCATGGCGGAAGGGCAGCGAACCACTCAGAGAAAGTAACAGGTAAAACAACATTTTTTCGTTCTGGGTTTTTTTTTTCCCCCCACTGCGAGGATGGCCAAACCTCTCCCTGCATGTCTTCTCATTACTTTTATCCAGGTATGTCTCCCTGGAGGCCGTGTTCATGTGTATTAACACAGACACCTCTTATGCTAAACAACACTCACTGCTTCCAGATGTTATATCTTGTTCACATTTGAATATGTAACACTCATCTTCAGTTTGATGTTGCCTCCTGCTGGTTGAAATATTGGAGGAGATTCACATAATATTGCATCAAATTTATGCAGAGGTGGAAAGTAACAAAGCATAAATACTTTGTTGCTGTATTATTTTTGCTCCCTACATTTTAACACAAATATCTATACCTTCTACTCCTTACATTTTCAAAAAAAGACTTGTTACTTTAGTTTTGATGCGTGTGAAGATAATTATTTTTATTTTGCATTATAGTTCACCACCTTTCCAACATCAAGACCAATTTCAATCTAAATATTTGGGACAATAACACATTGAAAAGACACTTCCTCAGTGCATCCATCAGTCCATCAGTAACAAAATGAAAAAGATATAAGATGAAAAATGAAGTAAAAGATGAAAAAGAAGTAACAAGACAAAAAAGACACAAGACAAAAAGTGACAAAAGATGTCACAAGATCAATACAACATATAAGACAAAAAACGTAACATGAAAAAAAATGATGTTAAAGACAAAAAATATGTGACAAGACAAAAAAGACACAACAAGATGAAAATGACTTAGAGGAAGAAGACATAACGAGATGAAAAAATATTTAAAAGATTAAAAATGACAGAAAATTTGAGAAAAAAGATGAAACAAGAAGAAAAAGATGCAAACAAGAAACAAGACGTAAAAGACATGAGATGAAACAGAAAGTGAGAGTCACAGAGAAAAGGTGAGGTTCACTTCAGCTGCACAGAAACATCTGGTAGAAATGTCCTCCAGAGGACGACTTTTTACATTATACTTTGTGCACATTTCAGTGCCTGTACTTTCTCACTTTTACTTGATTAAAACAGTTGAATCGGTACTTCTACTTTTTTCTCACACAAGTATTAGTACTCCCACTCGAGTAGAGTGTGTACTTTTGCCACCTCTGAATTTATGACTTGTGATTTCTGAAAACTTCACCTAGAAAACTGCTAAGCATTGAAACATACATTCTGAAGGGAAAGTACACTTATAATTAAGCAGACGCATGAACATCTACAGAATAAATGACATTTGAAGTGATTATTCTTGAGTGAGCTATTATATTTACTGTAACAAGATATTTTGTAAAATCTTCAATAGATTATCCTGGAAACAAGCCTGAGGGTCTGCAAAGTTTGATATTTTCACTTTATCTGTTAGTTCATGTTCAGTCATTTGAATTGGGCCAGACTGGCAGCACAGCGGGGGTGCCAATGCAAAAAAAAAATGTTTAGCTCGGCAGCATTATCCAACAAGGTTGTGCATTGGCTATTTTAAGTGAAAGCACACATTCCTGGCTTTGTTGATGATACAGTGAGCTCTGCATGTCTGTTGTTTACCTCGCAATCAATGCTGCAGAAGATAAAATGATTGCAGCCGTGGAAAGTTTACAGCGTTGTCATATTTTGTCTCATAGTGTTATAAACTGTCTAGTGAACAGTGTTTGGCATCTGATAAGCAGAGGTGGGGCTCACAAGTAAACCTCAAGTCTTTGCACTCAAGTCCAGAGTCAAGACAGGCAAGTCCAAGTCAACTACCAAGTCCTACACATTGACTCTTGAGTCCTAAATGTGCTTGTCATCAAATGTAAAGCCATTTTAAGAACAGAGCCTCAGTATACCATTCTGTGTGCAACTTCAAATGTCAAATAAAGTTGGAAGTTTTTACATTTCTGCCTGTAAGTTTTGATCCACACATCTTTCATATGGCAATTCCTTGGTTAACCACTGCATAGTTTTTGTACATAAACAAAAATGATCCGTGGTGTAGTGTTTTCCAGCGGGCGCTCAGTAACGTAATATTAGTTCTTCATGGTGCAACCTGATTGGATGCTGTCAGCAAAGTGTATCTGCGGTGTTAAGTGTCAGCTTGATGAGAATGGCGTTAATGTTTGTTGACTCAGGAAATGATTTTTTTCTTTTTTAAATAACACTTAATTAATCTTTGGTGGAAAGTATTAAGTATTTTCAAGTCACAAGCCGGTGATGTTAAAGTACAAGTCTTTTTTTTGATTTTGTCAAGTTGATCATCAAATTTGTGACTTGTCTGTCTATACCTCTGCAGAAAACCCTTCAAACTGGGGCTTCTATTGCTCAAAACTGGCCTTACTGGTTCATATTTAATTGTTGTTATCTGAGACATAAGTACCGAAGCAGCTGATTTTCCTTGTCTTTAATGCAGGGCTGTTTTCAGTCTTAAAGCCTGAGCTTACTCTGCTGCAAAGCAGTTGCGCACAGCGGCACATTGCCTTGTTGCTCTATTAAAATTGTGTGATATACTAGGGTTGTTCCTACACTCATGCCAGTATTAGAAATGCCTCAGATACAGCCTAAAATGCTGGATTAAGAACCAGCGAGTGCGATAGCCTATGCATGGATCCAACATCACATTTATTACGCCCAAAATAGGATCCAGCTGTTCCGAAGCCTCTCCCCCTGCTGATTTTGACCGAAAAATGTTCATAAGTCCAAAAAAACTATGTTCTCATGGGAGTGCTATGATTATTAAATGTATTCCTTTTGAAACAGTAGCCTTATGTTGTTGTTATTGAGCCTGCTGAGGCTATTGCATGGTTAAATAAATGAATATTTTATGAAAAAGAAATTGCCCCCTCATGATTTTAAAAGCCCCCTCAGTCACTTCACAGAGTACGGCTCAACAGCCCAACCACATATGTGGATATCTTGGTGGCCCTGGAGTTTGTGATGCTGTGCATGTAACAGCAACATCCCCTGGGTTTGAGACCTTTCCTTTCTTGTCACCTCTCTACTGTCCCCTATCAAAAAATAAATCGGGCAAACGTGCCCCAGAAATGCTTATAAAAACATCCCTCATAGGAGTAAACTGACTTTGTGGACTTCCAGCTTAGCAGAATATTCAGTGTTTAATGGAATGCAAGATTCCTACAACCATTTATTTTTCAGTCCGATTTTTTTGAAATTCAAAGTGAATGGAGGTACAGCTAAAGGCTCCAGTCAGTCACTGTGGCATATTTTATTGCTCCATGTCCACAGAGAGATTTTGATGCAGTCCTCAGATGTGCTGAGAACACTCACAGACCAGCTAAGAGAAAAAGCAGCGTGAAGCCTTACTGAGTAATGGTTAATGGGGTTTGCCGTGTTTTATCTCCAGATCTTTAGAGGTGGCCAAACAGACCGGCTGCTGAGTAAATTCAGAGTGCTAATCAAGTACTTTTCACCTCAGCGGGGACGATCGAGGCTCCAGAAATCAAATTATTCAACTTCTGACTCGTTTCCAAGTGTCTGAGGAACAGAGGGCGAGCTCAGCGCCCTGCCACGTCTGACCCCAGAGACGGGATGTGTGCTACATGTGATAACTTTCGGCAGTGTTTGTGTGCGTCTGTTAGAATGAAGTGTGAAGTCTGGCCCAGTAGCCTCATTGCAGACAGGGGTCATCCATTGGGTGTCACCACTCTAGCATGACTCGGCTGTGACAGCAGGGCTGTGTGCACAGTGTCTTGCCAGGCTTTGCATATATACAAAGCGGTGTTGTTGCTTGTCAAACAAAGTGGCGGGGCATTTGCATAGTGGTTTCGCTGCTGGTGCCCTTCACTCGCCCTGTGCCACTTCCATCACACGTTTCAGCCTCTCAGCACCTGGGACATTCTGATCCTGTTGTTTTGAATTCATGGTTAGGATTGATTTCACATTTGTCTCTGGTGTGACGTGCATTGACATCTTGAAGTGATGAATGAAAAGGCAGTGTCTGTCCCAATGTTGAATAGATGCTTTGTTTTCTTTCAATTTTATCACTTCATACTTATCCTTAAGTGCTTTTATTTTTCTGTAACTATCCAGTTCAGTTATTGTTTGACTTTAAATTATGTTGCAACAAGATGAATTAAATTCTTTAGTACCAAAACTTTAAACTGTGATACAACATTAACTTCAAACCTGCACTTGAGGCAGTTTAACTATTAAACGACTGCAAGTTTGAGCAAAGTCAAGGGACAGTCTCAACCCAGTTTTATGATGTGTCTTTTCTTTCTTTCACTCCAGTCTGCCAGTTGCTAACAGCAGTCTCTTCTTGTCCTTGCTGTGCCATTGTCCACTTTTTAATCTTCTATTATTTGGCCATATTGCTCCATTAATTTTGTCAACAAGTTTTTCTCAACGGAGGAGAAATTGGAGCCTCTCTGTAGAGAACTAACTATAACTAACTTTTTGCAAGCTAGCAAAAAGTGTAACATTCGCTCAAATTTTTAGCCCGCTAGCAAACAGTGTGTTAACTTTTTAGTTAGCTAGTAAACAAAGTAATATTTTATTATTTTTTTTAGCTAGCTAGCCAACAGTGTAACACTTAATTGACTTTTTATTTAGCTAGCAAATAATGTAATATTTTGTCAGATTTTTAGCTATATAGCCAGCTTTAACATTTTCTTGACTTTTTGGTTTGCTAGTAAGTCATGTAACATTTTGTTAACATTTTAGCTGTCCATCCAACACTGTACAATTTTGACTTTTTAGTTAGTTAGCAAATAAAGTAATATGTTGTTAACTTTTTAGTTAGCTTGCAACCTGTGTAACTTTTTAGCTTGCTAGCAAATCATGTAATGTAATTTTTTAGATAGCTAGTCAGCAGTGTAACATTTTGTTAACTTTTTTGGGTAGCTAGCAAACAATGTAACCTTTTATTAAGGAATAAAGAGCAGCCGAACCCTCCTCATGTATACTTTAATTGAGTAAGCAAACATCTCCATATTGATTAAACTTTATTTAATTTTGGTTTACAAATCAATAAAATTGGATTCACTAAACTGAGATTAGTTTTTAATTGTTCAACAGAGCTCCTAATTTTAAATGTGCATTTATTCATTTTAAACCTAGTTTTGCTGAACTCTGAATTGAATTAATCTTCGATTTGTTGCAGTCGTGGTGTCTGTTGTGATAAATAATGAATGATTCAAGATTTGAATTATTAAGGTGGCATTAATCAATTACTCATCATTCAAACCACAGAATTCTTTTGTTCCAGATTTACTCCAGCCATTTATTGTAGCTCTTTGTTGCACTAATGGACAATTAGTAGGTGGATTTCTTTTGTTTTGATTGATTTTTTTTTTTTTTTTTTTTTGTCCAAAATACTGTCATTATTGTGGTAGTTATAAAAGTCTGACCGATATTCAGAAATATGTTTTAATGCTTTTACTCGCACTAAATAAATGATATTTGGCTCAGACCACCTGTGCAGCTGCTTCAAAATGAAGAAGAAAGAAGCACAGATTTTAATTAAAATTCAACACCACCAGCTGTATTACATTAAAAGGAAATATTTTGCCATGATGACGGACTGTATTGCCATGCTAGGCAGTGGAGTAACTGTTTACAGAGCTTGAAAACACATGCCAGAGCCTTTGAACGTGCTGATTACAGCTCCCACTTACTCTCTTTCCTATTATCTCCCTCTTCTCTCATCTGTGACATACACACATACACCCCTGCGTTGTATGCCGCACGATAAAAAAACGCTCAGCATCTGTTGTTGTAATCATTAGAACAGTTGTCGTTTAAACGGCTGCCCAATAATAGCCGTCCTGCCTGTAGGTCGACTACAGTATTCAGTCTCATCCCGCTGCTGGTTTGGAAAATGGTTTGGAGACTTCAGTGAAAGCAGGCCTCTGATGCAAATGAGTGAACTGCAAATGGTGGAAGAAGCAACATCCTGGTTTCACACATCAGCTGTGTGAGAAGCACGAGTGTGAGATTTCTGCTCATTAACTTTATTTAAGCTTTTCTGTACATATTAAAGGGGCAGATTGGATTTTTAAGTGGTGTTCTATGAAGTATTTATCCACAGTCAGTGTTTGTACTTATATGTGGGTTGACATGCCCTCATTTTGGAGAAGCAGCAGGAGTACTGGTGTAGCAAGCTAAGCAGGAGTGGAAATAATGAATTACAGCTCAAATCGAGTATTTTTTCAAGGCTTTAATGCAATTCTATGCAATATACTGCAGAATCTGCTCAGTTACTTTTAAAATAATATTTAAATAATTTGTATCTGAGTACAGTTTGAATTAGTATCCAAACTTTTCAGTCTGCATTTTGGAGCCAAGAAAGCTATTCAATCTTAAAGGGATAGTTCACCCAAAAATTAAAATTCATCATTATCTACACACCGTCATGCCAACTGAAGGTCAGGCTTAGTTTTTTCTTTTTTTTTTTTTTTTTTTTTTTTAGTTCACAAAACACTGCTGGAGTTGACAGTTCTGATAAACAGTTGAAGTGAATGGTAACATAAAATGTACTGCTTGTCTGGTGTAATCCAAGTCCCCTAAAGCCTAAATTTTCATTTTTGTGTGAACTATCCCTTTAAATGGGCCAATGAATGCCATGAAATATGGCAACTGAATATTTGGAGAAACAGAAAGTCCTCCCTGATGACTGATTGCAGCATTCAAGATGGATAATTCCTTAGCTAGATGTGGGGAACTCGAATAACTATGTCGGCTGATTGTGTTACGTGTTGCTGTCAACAATGTGGCTAACATTGCTGTTATGTTGAGTTTCCTGGAATCCACTTTTTGTGTTGACTGCAATGTAGCTGGCTTACTGGATTTGTCTGGAGACATGAAATAGGATAGTTACAAATGAAAAAGACGTAATCCAGTTAGAGATACATTTAGTAAATATGGGGATTATTAGCAGGATTACAACTGTTGACTGGAACAGTGTGTGGATAAAAACACAAGCCTCAGAATAAGTTTATGGCGGACAACTAATAAATCAGCAACTTCAAAAACCAACAAATTATTTTAGGCCAAAGAAAATCAGAGTATTTGGTATTGGGGTTACCCAAAAGTAACAGGAGGTTATGTTACTTTAATATTGTGAATCTTGGATTAGGTTACTATGTTTTTTTTACAGTTTTAAAGTAACTCTCCCAACCCTGCTTGAGAGCAGTCAGCAAAGTTACATAGTTCACTAACTTTTTGTAGTTTTATTTGACCCTTATAAATCTCTCATCAACTCTGTAGTGACGTGTGGAAAGTGATGCCACTCTCCCTGATCTTTTTGGTTCTTTTAATAAAGTCATAGGTGCTGCACAGCTGACAGCCAGTTGCTGGCCATAGATAGAAATTTTTAACAACATCAAGGTAAGATGGTGGACGGTTATCCCATGAGTTATGATATAATGTCACATCTAGTTTTCTAGTGATCTATGTCTGCCGCTGTCTCGATTGGTTAGTTTGCTTGTGTTATTGTGTGACTCTTAACCCGAACTAACCCTTTAAAACACAGAAGTCACAAAATAACACAAATGAACTAACCAATCGAGGCAGCGGTAGATGAGCAAGTCCCACAGTCTGTGAGGTAAAATTCATTTTTTTTCCTGGACGATATGGAGAGAGTGATACTTGGTTTATATGACAGTGGCTTCTCCTTGGAAAAGGCTTTCTGACAACAAGGAAAAGTCATGAAAATATCAAAACCAGAGTTTAGAAAAATGTAATGGTGGTGTAATTATATAATTTTGGTATTCTGAGTATTTCAACTAGATGACCGGGCCTCACTTGAATCAGTGGGGGAGACCACTTTATCTATTTCTGAGCCTATATTTGCTAATCTCTTCTTTATTTCCATGACAGATCGTTTGTAACTGTACTTAAAAAGTTTGGCAACAGCTGATTTAAGCTGATTTTTTTTAGGTGACTGAAATCCATTTTATTGCTGACCTGTCCACAGCAGCACGCTGCTTAGCTTCCTACACCAGGACGCCTGCTGCTTTTCTAAACAGGGGGCGAGCTGAACCCCATCTACTGTAGGTAAAACACTGACTATGAATAAGAACCTCATACAACCTCCCTTCAAAACTATCTGAACTATCCCTTTAAGACCAGATAAAAGCCCTGTGTTTGTATGCATGTACAGTCTGTGTGTGCGTGCATGTCTGAGCAGGGCTGTTTAGTTATGCACCTGTACAGAAAGGTGCAAATTCATAAGAGGTAGCTGTGAACCCCTTTTGTTGAAGATTAATTGCCTTAATTGCGTTAGCACTCCACCGTGGCTTCAGCGGAAAGGGAACTCGTGTCACCAGCTGGGTAATCCATCTTCATAGCAGCAGCCCCCGTTTTTTTTTTTTTTTCTGCAGAAGACCAGCAGAAGGGGGGGGGGGCGAGGGTGGTGTCTTATCTACCCCAGACAACCCTGCAGGGACGAGGTTTAGATGACATCAGCTGGAACAAAGCAGCTGAGAGCGCAGAGCAGAGCAGGTCTTGCTGATGAGTGTGTAAGTGGGCCGTGTCAGGCGTGAAGAGCGGCCCTAAAAAACATGCCATTTCAATATGTCACTATGGCGAGGAAGAAATCAAGTTTGTTAGGCCGCTCACAGCAGACACACTCAATCAGCCGCCCTCTCGTGAGCCGCCGCAGGATGTGCTGACACCCCGATGCTGCTCCCTCCCGCATTAAACGGCGTCTCTTAAAAAACCTCGAGTATTTATCTCGATCGGCTTTGGCAGTCATGCAAATATTTGCGCTGGATCTTTCAGACCTTTGAAGAAGGTGTTTACCCCTGGAGGGAGGCATTAAAGTGCTTTGGGTGTGGCTGGGACAAATCCCACTACTTTTGTTTTCAGGCGCTGTGATGCTGCAGCGTGTTTCCTCGGCGGCACAGCGGATAAATGTTGCCTGTTGTGTGTTTTGGTGCACGTTACAAAAGGAGGATAATAATGCTTTAGTTGAAAAACTATATCACCTATTCTTGAGAACTGGGATGAAAACTGTCCTACCAAAAAACCTGAAAAAATATGAATACCAACACTCCATTTCCAATTTTTCTGTGAAAATCTATTATTTAAGGATTTATATATGTGAAAATTAAGAAAGCTTTGGTTCACTTTAATTATTTTCAATTTCTAAACTTGCTCTGTACCAAAAAAACGCCCATGCTCCAACAAGAATTCACAACTTAAAGCAAATTAAAAATGTGTTTAAAAAAGTGCTTTTATAATAATTTTTTGCTTGTGTGAAAGACATTAAAAGGTTTAGCTGTACTTCCTAGGTTAAAAAAAGGTGGGATACTGCTCAAGCACTAAAGCACTAAACTTTCAATTTTTTGACAAATTAATTCAATAATGTTGCTCAGATGTGTCTCAACCATAACGTCAATTCCCTAGTCCTTCTACATCGAAGCAAAAAAAGAATTGTGGTTTAAAAATAGTGTCTTGATTAACTCTGAGCAATTTTAAAAAGTAAAATGTCTACTCACTACGACGTGAAATGAAAACCTCCGTAAGACGTCCACTCTATTAGTTGGGAAATCTGACTGAGTGATATTTCATTAATACATGATTTTTTTTTCTCTTTAACATTCACACCCTGCTCCTCTCCTCTCCTGCTAGTTGAGTGACGGTCGGAGGTTCAGCATGCCCCAGGTATCCATGGCGATTCCTTTTAGTAAGCGCAGCCCAAAAGGTCATACATCTAAAATAGGCTTGACATATGGCAATGTGATGCAAATGTTTTATGCAAAAAATTTTCTTTTTTTTTTATTTTTATTGCACTGTATGATTTTTTTTCTTTCTCTAGGTTATGCATCATGTCGCTCAAAAAGGTATTTAGACTGGGTGGAAAAATATGAACCCTGTTGGTGGCTGGATTTCCTGTGGAAGCAGAACGCGGTCCTTTTATGTGTATTATAATTGCTGAGGGGAGATGGTACTCCAAGAGCAAAATGCACCTGGCAAACTGCTGCCCAGTCAAAATGCCAGTTGGGCTCCTGCTGTGTCCCTAAGTGCACAACACAGATGACACGCAATATGTCAAAAAATGTGTTTCATGTATTGATTTGTTTTTTGTTTTTTAAAATCCCAAGTACTTCCACTAATTGAAAATAATTGCTGAATGGTAGTTTAGTGGCATTTATTAAAGGATTTCAGATTTAATAATAAGTCATTAACATTCTCTGAGCTCTGGACGGAGCCAACTAATGATATTAGCATTTGTGACATTCAGAAACCCAATTTAGGAGTTCAGGATTCCACAAATAATATTTTAGGTTTAAAATTAGAAACCTTTTCCCTGCCTGATATATCTTTGTGCAGTAATAAACTGAGGTGTCTCGGCTTCCAGGAACAGTCTGCTTTGATGATCTATGTGGCTTGTAGGGGCAGGGGCAGCAGTAAAACATATTTTAGCCATTTAAAAAAGGCACACCCATAAATATCAATCAGTCAGTTTGAATGTATGCTTTATTTTGAATATTTTCATCACTTTAATTTCCAGTCAGAAAGCCTTTTCCTTGCTCATATGAGCTGAATATCACTCTCTGTGGCTCAACCAGACTCCTTTTGCAAAAAGAGTCATTTTACCTCACAGAACACAGGAGTTGTTGGTCTACCACTGCCTTGATCAGTTCATTTGTTTGTGGTATTGTGTGACTCGGCTGAATCTGAACTTTCTTTTTAAAACATCAAAGTCACGCAATAACACAAACAAACTAACCAATCACAGCAGCAGTAGACAGGCAACTGACATGTTCTGCGAGGTAAAACTAGTGATTTTGTCAGTGAAGTCTGGTTGATCCATAGAGACCAATATTTGGCTTATATAGAGTGGCGTGCCCCATGGGACTAGAAAAAATATGAATGGTTGTCAGTATCAAGAGACCCATAATTTATTGCCTCCATCATTAACTACAAGTCAAGAAAGTCATGATGTCAAATACATGACATCTGGGTGTGTAGTCTTTTTAATTATGTCTTAAACTTCAACAGTTTGTCAACAAACAGCAACTTTCTTGACTTGTAAAGAAATCTTTTAAATTGGAAAACGTCATGTGTTATTTATGGCACAATTTAAACAGGATCAAAAAAAATATTTGTCTCTTGCCATGCACGACTATTGGTATTTTTTCCCCATGGTCTTCCAGCAGCAGGGGAGGGACTTCACCTCTCTATAACAGTGGATCTGCGTATGTCTGACGGGATGGTAAAGCAGTGAAAATATTCTAAATATATCCTACAGAATCCCATCTGACAAAGAAAACCCAGAACGGATGAGATTGTGGATTTGTGCCATTAAGCGTGCCTCTGTCCCTGAGGAGGGCAAACAATGGCAGCCGTCAAAGTACACATGTATTTACACTGAACACAGTTTTGATTATATTTGTGTCATGAGATTTTATGTTAACCTAACTAAATGATACTGCCTTGTCATCACTGCCTTACAACACTGACCACAATGACCCTGAACTAAAACCCATTCATTAATGTTAAATAGCTAACGTTAGTTAATTATTACTCACCTTTGCTTTGACTGTGAAGACTTTCTTATCCTTCGCCTCCCAAACGGCAGCATTATTGACTCATCCAGATGACAAATACATACAACTGTCTGTGCCTTTGTCCACTTTCATCCAGATCAGCGGTGTAAGGTGAGGGATTCTCCACAAAACAGATCAACAAAGTGGAGCTCTGGCAGCGACTTTAGTGACACAATATACAGCGCTGTGTGCTGTATATAGATTGTAAGAGACCAAAACTTGTAGCATGTTTTTATATCTTTGTTTTTCTTTAGTTAAGAGGTGATTAATATACTTGCGGCTTGTGCTGTGTCTCTACAGAGACACTAACCATTTGAAGGTGCTGTAATGCTTGTTTGCCACCTTATTTATTCTGCATACATCAGCTGTGGATCTCTTGTCCCTTAACAGGAGAAAAGCTGACAGTAGTTTTATGTTCCAAACATGCTCTATTTCTCCAATGATTTCAGGCCAGAAACTCCTATCAGGTACAGTTACACACCTACTGGAATGGTGAACTGTGTAAAATGGTGCACCGGTGTTAGCAGGTAGCTGTAGCAGTCACTGTGCACTTGGGAGTGTAACCATTTGAGTGACATCTTTGAACAAGGTGAGCACAGGAAGCTTGTTGCCAAGGTAACATCTGTTCAAAGTTTTATCAGCTCTTTCTTACCCAAGATTAGTGGTTTCAAACAACCAGAGATGTACAGTCCCACGGCACACAGACAGAAACATAAAGGAAGCTACCAGAGAGAGGGGGAAGCTCGAGACTGTAAAACATGTCTCCAAAATATTGGTGATTTTAAAATTCATATATCATGGCTTAGTAAAGCTGTCAGGAACTTTCCTGCACTCTGGGTGCAAATGCAGAACCTTCTTTTTAAAGGTTAATTCAAAACTATTGCAATTCACTGATCTCTGACTGTCAGTAAATATACAACAAAAGATAGTGGGAGATGAAAATTGGATGTGAAATTTTAGTTACACATTATTACAATTAACACCAATTTCACCTTCTTTCATCAGCTAGTTAAAGTTAGGTTTTGATGCATCTATTAAAACCTTGGCTAAAAGTAAAATGCACAATGCTGCCAAAAAATCTCACAGCAGCCATTGTCTTAGTGGCCTGCTTGGCAAGTGATCAAAAAATAGCCTTCATTGGTTGGTTTGGTTGTGACATGATAAGACAAAGACACTAATCTTGTCGGAAAACACTCCCTCTTCAGTGGTTTTAAAGCATCTAAATCAACACTGCTTTGTTGTGTAAGTGCATTCATGGTGCGTCAGTACAAACAAGCTGCGTCTTTATCACACATTGCGAGTAAATCACTGCTTATTCAGACAATCAGTCGGGACAGCCATGGGTAAAGAGGAAACACGACAATGAGCAGGCTTAAAAATAGAAGTGTTTACACCAGTGTCTTCTGGCCAGATGGCACAATTTTCTGGCATCATTGGCCAGAACGGTGGCTTTAATTATAACACGATGTGTCAAAAGATCTGTGTACAATGTGCAGAGGATAAGTTTGGAAAAATTAAGGTCGTGCCAAAATTGTCACATCACAGCCTGTAGCCTCAAAATGTCAACATAGGACATTTTTTCCACTTTACCAGCAAGCCCACATAGTGTCAGTTTTGTACCAACTTACGTAAGACTTCTGTCCTTGTACAACATTTCTGGGGTTCCTTATATCACTGGGAAAGCTAGCGAGTTAGGCTAACTAGCTTGTTCTGTGATTTGAATCACAACATGAAGTAACCTACAAATGTGAAATGCAAAAAGGAATTGTAATTTCAGTTTGACTTTAAATTCTGTGTGAAGGGAATTCAGTTTTTCTTCTTAACATGTTACACATGTTAGAAAAAACTATGTAGTGCTGAATTCTGGAGTTAGACATTTAAACTGTTGGTCATGATTTCTGTGATCAGGATTTTTTGGATGGATCTGAAATATAGCTTGCTGACGTGCTATCAGGGCTGGAAGTAACTAATTACAAATTATTGTAAGTATTTTTGGGTTGTACTTTGAGGAGTAGATTTTCAAGTATATACTTTTACTCATATGTAACTTTTATAGTTACTTTTAAAATTATATGAATTCTGAGTAGAATTTGAATTATCAAACCTTTCATGTAGCAAACAGGCCAATGAAAACAACATATCACTGCAGCAGCACAGGTTTGGAGTAAGGATGTTAATCACTAATCATGAATCAATTGATTGAATTTAACCAATTAAAAATGTATTAATCTTAATTTAATCAATAGTTTAAGTAGTCTAATAGCAGTGGCTGCACCTCACTTGACGTTTTGTTGCTGTCTGGCAGAGCCATTTGTTGAATAAGGAATCTTAAATTTGACAAAAAAACAGCAAAATTTGAAAATGAGAATAAGAAAATAAAAATGTATTTTGAATCTAAAAAATATTAAAGATTAATTGATTGTTAGTTTTTTTGTAACCTTGTAGCAGTGACCATGACCACTGAGCAACACAAGACCTTTTGATTAAATACTGCTAAGTCATTTTTTTTTAGCACCAGTAATATTTTAATAATGTAACAGTAGTTGTACTTGAGTACAGATTTTCAGATCTATTTCTACCATTGCATACTATGAAACATAAAATTTGAGATGGGTCACATTATGTTTGACACAATTCTACGTCTTCTGGGTACAACAGATGTGATTTACTTTGGAGCTTTAATTATCAGTGATTCATTCTGTTGACACATTTCATAAAACATGGTTTGCATCTATATTTGTCTAATTTTATTGTAAATTCTAGAATGATGAATACTGTCAAGATAATGTGAAAACTGTTTTTCGTATTTCTGAGCAGAGGTGGGACCAAGTCATTATTTTGCAAGTCAAAAGTAAGTCCCATGTCCTAAGTCAAGTCACAAGTTAAGACTGACAAGTCCCACGTCAAGTCCTGAGTAAACTTTGAGTTTAGCTAATGTTAACTAAACATTAGCTCGCTAACTATGTCACCTTTAGTTTTGACTTACCGTTCTTTGAGCAGCACCACATATAGAACAAAGTTGGGAGTTTCCATCTGTAACTTTCAACATTTTTGCATACTGAAATTTGGTTTTTGTTTTTGAATGTGAACATTTTTTTTCCAACTGGAGCTTAGAAGCGTGACGTTAGTTCTTCATGGCGCTCTTCTGCAACTGGATTGGAAGCTGTGGATCTGGGCAGTTAAGTGTTGGAACTGATTTATGGCACGCTTTTTAAAAGACAGACTTTTTACTCAAGATGTCAAATGTTTTCAACTCAAATGGAACAAGTCTGAGGGGGAGTCAGTGGTGTTAAAATCCAAATCGAGTTGCAAGTCTTTCTTGATTTTGTTGAGTTCAAAGTCATCAAATCTGTGACATGTCACTCGAGTCCGTTCCTCTGGTTCCTTGTATTTTAAAGTCTGTCAAGGCCTTGTTTTACTGTCCAGTCCCCTTGAAGAATTAAAGATTAAATGAAACAGCCATTAGTTTTTGAGCTTTATATCTCATTTCACAATAATTCCATGTTTAACATTACTTTTGTCAAAGAAAGTACTATCAAATATGGCCACATCTGAACAGTTTTACATGTTAATTGGCCAGTTGTTTTCAAAGTCTGTGCAATTTACTTTGAGAAATGAAATGCCGTCGGGAAGTTGGCCCGGATGTCAGCCTCTGCTTCCTCCCATATTTCTTTTTTTATCACTTGTCACAAATTGAGCTCAGATGTACACTCGAGGCCTCTTAAATTCTGCTTTTTACTTTTGCCAAACTATTGACACACACGTTGAAGAGCGTGTGCGACGCATGAATCAGTGAGCATGAGAAATTACTATTGCAGGATGTTCTCTGACTCATTTCATGCCCGGAGCAGTTTGGAAATCATCTGCTAGGTGTGTTTATAGCTTTAAGTGGAGTCTGCTAGTCTGAGCTGTAGGTGCGAGCTCGACATGACAACTTTTTGAGTGGCCTCCTGAGTTAAAGTGAGAAGACACAGGAGGGCATCTGTATGTGGCCTGGATGTTGATTAGTCCATTAGTCTGTGGAGAGAGCAACACTCGCTGGAGCCGGATTGGCCAGATTCCATCTGTAGTCATGACCCACTGGTAAACTGTCCCTTTTGCATATTATATATCCCTCCTACATTGGCAGAGCAAATAAGCATGGCTGTCACGTAAATGAAGAGATGTCTCGCAGAGTGATCTCCATTTATAGGCCCATCTGCTCTGCCAGACGCACTCCAGAAAGAATCAGCGTCAGGAGAACACCAACACCGTGGAAGAGGCACAGCGGCGAACTTTGCATTAATTTACTTATCGCATATCTTCTTATCTTTCCATGATGCCTTTGTTCTGTTTCGAGGAGATTTTAATAAGAGTCTCATCAAATGTCTCAGGGCTTGATATTATGAAGACTAGGAATTAATAAGCCCTGTATGGAAACAGGTGTATTAATAAAAGTGGTGATTAAATGATCTGTGAACGGACGGCCCAGCTCTGCTATTTCAGTCTCCTCATTCCTAGCCTGCATGCTGTTAAACTTATTAAAAACATTGTTTATCATGTTTAAATGTCACTTCACATTTTTTCTCATCAGATCTCTAATTTCCTCATTTGCCTCTAATTGAACATCTGCTTGTGAAGTGGAGTTCTGACTCTCCGTGGAGGTTAGCAGTGTGCCAGGCCTGAATACTGAAAGCTTATGTGCCCGGAAAGACTTATTTCATTACTTTGCCTTGAGGAAAGGTTTACTACCTGACAAGGCTGCCGCGGACAGCTGACTGGTGCTTTTCATTTTGTCTTTCCCGACACCTCTCCGCCCTGGCCGTAGCTTTTAAAGAAGAAAAAAAAAGCCACTTGAAGGAGTGCGGTCCCCCCCCGCCTCCTCGCTTGAGAATGGGAGCAAGCTGAGGATTAGTGCCTTGCTGATCCTGGCAGCTGCAGACAACGCCGATACTGTTCAGAGGTGCCTGCTAGCAAACACATCCGCATAGCAGATTAAATGTTTTATTTATCCAAACATGTCTCAGAGTTAGAGCTGCTCAGGAGGTGGAAATAATCTCATTGGCTGGTTTGAATCTCAGTGGGCAGAGCCAAAGTCCATATCTTTTGGAAGGAAGGTCAGGAAAACAGATATATTGATTAGTGATAAAGTAATAATTTATTATGGCACAGGATTCATGATGTTGGAAGGCCAGCTTATATAGAAAGCTATAGGAAAACTACTGCAGACAATGATGGCTTGAATATGTTTTAGTAACAGTAAGAAGCAGGACTGCATGGCTTCATAATCCTAGCTTTTCTTCTGCCTTGTTTTTCTCATGTTGCGTGTCCAACCCTTGGTCACTGGCTTCCCGAGTCACTTCCCTGTAGATAATTATGAATCACTAGCTTGATATATTTGTGGCTCTAAGCAGGGGGGACTGTACCATGTGTTTGACATGCTGTGATCATCAGATAAATTTGGTTTAGATGAACAAGTAATCCGTGATCTTCACATTGCTCACTGTGGTCCTGCAAGGGTGGATTACAGGCATTTGCCTGAATTAGAGATGTCATTTCTAGTAGGTTACACAAGAGGAGATTGTCAAGTCTGTGAAGTGAAAAATATTGCGTAAGTTATTATATTAGCTATCAAAGGTTACATAGAGATCCCACAGAAAAGACGAAATATGTGTGATTTGGTTACACGGATGTCCAGAGATACAGTAATCTGGGTGGATTTCACTGTTTTTCACACTTCTCCAGAGTCAGAAACTAATAAATGCCTTTGGAAAGACCTTTTCTGTCTGAAGTTATGTCAGACAGCAATATTAGGCTATCTTGGCTCAAATGTTGAGAATCTATGGGATCAAATGACATAATCATGATCCAGTTCATCCAGGAATTTAACTGAGTAAACTGAAGTCCTTGTGTTTGCCTTTGGAAACTAAAAAGAGCAGAAGTGTAAGGAATAGTTTAAACAGGTGCAAATATTAGTATGTCCAGTTAACAAGTGCTGAACCTAAATTGAATCACTCTCAAGGCCAAGGAACATTTCATGCTACAGTATTTTGTGAGGATACAGGTGGACCTGTGTTTAAAAAAGGCCTGACAATAGCAGTTTCCTAACTGATTTCCTCAAATACAATGACTAACTAGCTCTGCATTGCAATATATTTGTAAGAGTAATGCTGTTTCCTCATTTTTACATCTTCTACATGGATCATAAGCTGGTGAGGATGTGGACTTTTTGCCTGGGACCTGTTAGCTTTAGCATCAGTCTTTTAGAACCATAGGGTTTCTTGTAACCATCAGGTCCATGTTTAAGACCAATTTTCATGGTTTTTGTCATCTTGAAACACTGAAAGGTCAATATAGAGCTAACAAGCTAAATTAGCTAGTAGCCAGCAAAAGCACTTCAGATGGTAAATTATGCAAGAGCTGAAAGCTTAACAGACTTAACCAAGGAGATCAGACATTTGCTAATGGTCAGTAGATCAGTCTGTCCTCACCAGAAAGATGACTGCACATTGTATGTTGCCTGTGCAAACAGCTTATTATGAACCATATTTATGTTTGGGTGCCGACCTCTAATGGGCATAATAATTATGACAGGAGCAAAAGAGGAAGTCAGGTGACGTACACAGCGACAACGGGCAAAGTGTGGTTAGGGAGGAGGTTAGGGTGGATGAAGGGGTCGAACACATCCAAGCTTTTAAAAACCACAACCTCATCCTAAACCTATCCAAAGATATTTTTGCGCAAACTTAACCAAACAGTGACAACGTTAACCATATAATGTTGAGGGTCCAGTACGCCTGACGCTGGTACTCCACAACGGTTGTATATGTCATTTTATGAACAGTTATATATAGTTTTTTGCGGGGTTTTGAGACATCGGCAAACAACTAGTCTGACTCACTGGATGTAGACAGTGGGTAAAAGTTTGCCATCAGGCGCCAGTTTCAGGTGACATAGGCTGTATTTGCTAAGTCCCCATCCCTAAGGGAAACAACAGCAACCTCTGAGCTAGCAACCTACATGCTGAAAATGGCAAGTTAGCACCTGGTTGATAATGGCATGAACATAAACAAGCTAACAGCTGTTACCTTTTCTGTTAGTGGGATTCAGACATTTTTATGTGAGGTTTCCCTTCCCACATGAAAATGTTCCACCAGACAATTTCCCCTCACTATTTCCACTGCTGCTTCCTGGGCTCAGTGTCACACAAGATGACTGTGATTGGTATAAAGTGTTTTTTCTTCTATAGCACAATGATGTGTGGAGACCCTGAGTCCTTTCTTGGCTACAGATTTCCTCTTAAAATACATTACAGTTATACGTTTTCAAATTGTCTAAAAGGGTGTGTGAATTGGTCATCCTGTTCAATATTTTTAGATCAAAAGCTGCCGAAAGGGTCTTGAAAAGTTGCTAAAAGTAGCGAGAAAGCCGCCGGGTTGTCAGCAGCATTCTAAACTTAGCCAGAAAAATGATGGGTCTTTGACTCTGCCCACCGAGGTTTTACTGAACCGCTGAGGATTGTTGACTATATAATGTATGACTACAGCTCTACTGTCTCCACATGCACAGTATAAGAAGAGAGAACCAGCACGGGGAGACAGAGAGAGAGAGCAGGCTTTGAGATATTAATAGCTTAACTGAAATTTTAAACTTGACAATTGAACATGCATCTGATGAATGTTGGAGGACACGTCCCTGATGGACAGACTGGACATCAGCCTTTGCCTGTCACTCGCGATTAAAGGCATTAATTGATTTTGTTGTATTTAGAGACCATTAAAATGATCAGTTGATCAATTTCCCTGCCAGCAATATGCCTCCTACATCCAACTGCATTACTCACAGAGTATATCCTTTAAATCTTTAAGGCTTCAGATCATGTAAGGCTGTAAATCTTCAATCATTTATTAGTCCAGCCGTATATTTGCTATATTAGCAGTTTTTTCCTTTTCTGGAGAAGGAGGGGGAGGGGATTGTAAAACATGCTTCTGTGAAGAATCCGGTGCTGACTGACTAAACTCAAATAAATCTCAGACCAGAGATAAAGTGAATTCTGAGATGTTTTCTGAGATTAGGTCAGAACCCTCTTTACCCGTCTGCATCCCATGTACTGCTCGCCGGGATTATTTTTATCTGGAAGACTGTGGCTGATATCATTTTTCAAAGTGAGAATCCGCCAGCGCAGCATGAGTAATCCATCTTGGTTCCTCTGACAATTTCCTGTGGAACATGTGTGTGCTCTTTATTCCTGGAGGGATACCTCAGCACACAAGAAGAGATGAATATCTCTGGAAGGGGAAGAGACCAGGAGAGCAATTTGTGATTAAAGGAATCCTCTGGAAGTACGTACACAAACCTCTCCGCGGCCCAGGCCGATAAACTCCCCGCTCCTCGCAACGCAATTACCAACACAATCACATCATGCTCCACTGCGGGAATTAAGATGTTCTCACTCAGCCTGCTTCATTAGGACACCTTCCTATAAAAAATGCACACTTTTACACAACATTTATTCTGAGAGGGTTCATTTGCAAGGAGGTCCTTAGACATTAGATTGTGTGTGTGAAAGAGGGAGGGAGTTAGTGAGAAAAAGAGTTTTTTTTAATTGTGATTTTTTTTTAATTATAGGCATTGATAACAAGTAAACAACACTGTCATGCCTGGGGACATTACCGTATGTGATCCTGAGTGTTTGTTTCCTTTTATTGTCAAAGTGAGACCAGATATCAAATGTGTTGTTGTACATTTAATTATCTCAGTATTAGGAAAATTGAAGCTTAACTTTTCGTGTTATTTAAAAAATTAAATCTAGTAACTAATTCCTGGAGTGGAACATCCAATATTCAAATGCTCTGTGGTTCTCAAATAGTGGTCCGGGGATATGGACGCTGAAGGGTCTGTCTGTTTTGTTTTTTTTTTTTGTTTTTTTTTTTTTTAAATTTTGCTTATTTATATTTATTTTATGTTTTTTATGTATAGTATTTTTATGTGTACACTATAAATAAAATACACACTCTTGATGCACTATAAAAATAAACACTTTTAACTTAATTTTTTTTTTTTTTTTGAGGTGTTATTGTCATTATTGTAAAAGCAAATTATGACTTATCTTAAAGTCTTTATCATGTTTCTTTAGAAACTTTATTTAATGACTTGATTAAATTAAGATTTTAAGTTAGAAGAACTCATGTTTATAAGTTTTGAAGTCTTCTGAAAATAAATACTATATATTTTAGGTTTGATTTACTTGAATAAATAAAACATATATATGTACATGTATGATTTTTAAAATGTGTGTATATGTATGTTATGAGTATTTTGTTTTGATGTGGTGCAAATATCTTAGTATATGTCTTATATCTTTCTAATACATTCATCTTGTATTGTTCTTTCACATACCTAAGTAGAAGTGTAAAAAAAAGGGCTTCCTCAAATTATTCCAAGGAACATACATGAGGGGTTCCCCGGTACATTTTCTATCTTGTAAGCAGTTCTTGGCTGAGAGAATAAATGTGAACCTCTGGTCTAACAAACCGTTATACTGTTAGTAATTCATCCTAGCTGTTGAGGCGATGGGGAGGAATATTCCATTTCCCTGCTTACCTTATGGTAACACACTTTTGCAGTGGCTGTAGTGTGCATTTCATAAAGTAAGAGATTAATACTTGTGTCACAGCCCTGCACCCCTGTCCCCTGGCCGTGTTCTTATAAAGCAACAATATTGCCAAAGAAGCTTTAATGCTAGCCGGTGCCCTGGAGACAAGTGTCAATACACAGCAAACCAAAAGGGAAGTCATTTCAAGTATTGCCTGCAACTTACTCCACTGTTAATGTAGCTGAATGGAAAAATAAAACAGCACATAAGCCTGCTTCCAGTTGCAGAGCATGCCTTTGTTAAGACCTGGAGAATGAGTGCTTATTTTGTGTCAGTCATTCTTAATCATTGGCTCTGTCTTAAAGCGAGAGCTCCCTGCAGCAGTGGTCGCAAAGGCTCTTGTTATATTGTTGTTGAGCCTTGATTGACGTCTCCAAAAGATGCTTGTCAGATGGGCATTTTCTAGCCGATTGATGGTAATTGTCTGCAAGGTACAGTGCTTTTGTACAGCTCAAAGACTGCTAGGGTAAACTGTAATCGAGCTCCCTAATAACTTTCAACACTGAGGGAGTGATTTGTGCCCCTTTATTTGGCTACCAGGCATTTTTCATCATGTGATCAGGCTGAGCACTGATTCACTGGCATATTTAAAGCATTTTTTTTTTTTTTTTTACCTGTACTTTTTTTTCTCCATCCTCCTAACTGTCATCTTGCTCACAGCTCTCCACACCTGTCCTGTAACATTATAAATACTCCAAATATTAAACCCCAGAGCATCTGAAGCATGTTAGATTTGACATATCCGTTGCTCAGCCCGTAATAAGACACTAGTTACGTGTAAGAGAACATTATCTGGTCATACAGTGTCTCATACAGTTTTGTGGTACTGTAGTCATTTATTTAGCTCCACTTTTGGACCTTTCGTCTGTATGCAAAGTTGTGGAAACGAAACAATGACAGTTAATAGGTCAAGGCTAATTTTAAAATTAAAGAGTGTCATGACATACTTTTTATATTTTTGGGGTCAGGTTTGTTTAAGTATTCAGTGACCCTTCTCATGTATTAAAGAGATCCAGGTAACCAACACAGCCGGCAGGTCTAAACCAAAATGATATAATCCATGAGGGTCCGCATGACATACATTTCGTCATCAGGGGTTGCAGGTGTAGGCTTTGAGCAGACATCCAAGTACTTCCAATTTGTTGTGTTGGCACAGACTTGACCATGCCGTGTCCACAAGGCCGCTGTGCTTCAACAAGCAATAAAATACCATCTGCATTTGTGTGGAACACATCCTCCAAGTGAACTCTAGAAAATAGTGTAGACTGAGCTACTAAGCCTCTTTGGTGTCAATAGCAGTTCATGTATGAGTTCACTTTGGAGTTCAGGCCTTTACCATAAGACAGCTGTCTAGATTTACTCAGTGTGCTGCATGCTAAGTCAAAAATTAGAGCTAAGGCTAACTAAGACTAATAGGAATGTCATTCCCCTTTAGAGGTTTTTACCTATAGTAACACTCAAAAGTCAAGATATCACCAGAGTTAGTACAATTTTTTGTGGGGAGACCATGAATGCCTTGATCAAATTTCACCCAGAATTCATCCATCAGTTGTCGGAACATTTAGCTCAAAACCACAACTTTCTAGTTATTGATGGTCCAAGAGAAGTATTGGCTTAGGAGAGAGGTCCGGGTTGAGTGTGGCCAGAGGTGAGGGCAGGCTCACACCAGTCTTGTTTAGTCTGGTTGAACCAAACCCTGAAGCGTTTACTTCCTTGGTACAGTTCCTTTGGGTTGGTGTAAACGCTGGACTCAAACTCTGGTGCGAACCAAACAACGTCTTTCTGGCCCACATCAAAGGAGAGGTCACTGGAGCGATTCATTTCTGGTGTAAACACCATTTGAACCAATCATAGAAATGTACCATTGTATGTGTCCTTTCATTGGTTAAAAAATGTTTAGTTTAGTTTAGTAACATGTTTGCTACCAAAATGTGGACTGACTGGGGACAAACCTGGAAAATCCATCTTTAAGTGAACATACTCTAAGTAGCAGACTTATCTTTGTCTACTATGTCTATTGTTTTTGTAAGCGGTTTGGTTTCGCTGACTCTTTCTTGGCCGTTAAATTTAGTTTGGTATAACTTTACATTTAAAATTGCCTTAGCATTAATCAGCTCCCAAACTTGGAATGACACAACATTTTTTCTAGGGACAAAGGCAATTGACTTGGGGCTTCCATTGTAGCTAGCAGATATCCCCATAACTAATATCCCAGCCAAGACTTTCTCTTCCATGCGTCATCATTTATGGTCTGATTAGGAACTTTTTGTCTGTGTTTTAGGTGCAGACAACAACAGCTAATCTGCATATTCAGTCATTCTTCATAACCACATATCCTTGAAGAGTCACAGGGGGCTGAATTGTCATCAAACGATAGCTGATGGGTTCCGAGATTATATTTCACCCAATTTGTTCCACCTCCTTTGCTCTCTGTGATTGGTCAATACTACTCACGCAACAAACAGACTACGATCAGAAACCAAAAGGTTTCTGATAGCAAAGTCTTGTCCCCTGCCTCCAGATTCTGCATTCATCCATATGCAAATATCTGTTAACAGAGATTAATCATCTCCTATCATAGAGCCATGTGGTGATGCTCTGATCATTTGCTGCAGCTCATGATCCATGTGACAAGGTGAGAGTCATTGGTACAGGTCTGAGTACAGCCAAAATCAATATCAATTACACCTATATCGGAGACTTGTCAAAACTAAATGCCCAGGTGTCCCTGTCTCACCAACACGAGCCAAACGCTTTGTTGATGGAAAGAACAAAGGAAAAAAAAAGACAATCAGGAGCGTAGCTGCTTTGTAGTCTCTAATTGACCGTTAACCTTGATGCTGACAACTTCACAAGAAAAGAGAACGCACATTTGTTTAGTCATGATGCCGCATAAAGCAGACATCTGAGAAGTTGTACCACGGTTGCACGGCGCTCGGCAGGTCTTAGCGTCCTGGGTGTACGCCGCACAGCTGGGCTTGATTTATGCCGCTGACAAGGCCGTTTCTCTCCAGCACGGCACACTGTGGGGAACCGTAGGAGAGACAGCCTTTCAATTTATCTCAGACGGCCCCTCCCCCCTCCCACACACATACACACTTCAGGGTTTTTAAAGCAGTCAAGAGCATAGATCAACACCTGAAGTTGGGTCCCACCCCTTGTCCCCCGGCTCAGAGGATATGGTGACCTCGCCTCTTTTTCCGCACACTCGCCGCATTTCAGCCCCCTTCGCCTCCAGCGCTGTTAGCAACACTGACGTTTTGATACAATTATGATTAGAAACATCACCCGCAGGTAGGTCGATGATGGTCAATGCGGGTCGGAAATAGTAACACCTCAACCTTATCTGTGAGCTTACTGCGCCTGGCAAACACAATATCAAACACATCCCCTGCAGTACTTTTTTTTCCACGCTTACTTTTTTCCATTTAGTCAGACTGGGGTATTTGGAAGTGAATGGTTGCTGCGATGGTGAGTTGAGCGGGCTGTGTGTGCACTGAGGCAGTAATCTCTGTGTATAGAAGGCCTGAGCTGAGACTAATTATATGGTGAAATCACCGTAAGCTTGTGACGATCTCTCTTCCTGTGGTCTCATGGCTGAGTAATTCCACTGATAGAATCTTAACCCCTATTTTCACAAGCCTGTTTTATTTACCCTGTTAATTAAGTAGAGACGGATACAGGCCTCCACCCCGCAGTCATGCCACCAATCAGCCGTGGCATCTCGGAGTCACTAAGTATTCATGAGCGGTCCTGTTTGAAACTCTCAAATCAGAATCTAATCTATGATTAGGCGTATTGTTTGTATGTTGAATTTTTATGAGAGCTCTCCCATTCTTCGACGGCATTAGCCAGTCAGTGTGCTTATGTCGAAAGCGAGCTAACATGATTTTACTATTTGAGCACAAGGTTCCCGCTGTTGCCATTAGAAACGCAGGCCGGCACTTAGTTCAAAGCCGCCGCTCTTGACGCACAATTTTCTTGCCTTTTTCCCGCGACTCATTATTTGGATTGTGACAGTTTCCTCTCACAATGTAGAATTTATCAAACAGATCAAAGACGAAATATGTCTGAATGAAACATCAAAACAAGGCTTTCAAGTGCCTTTTTTGATTGCGAGGGAGCTTACAAAAAGCCAACGTCTGCATCTGTTAACAGCGTCTCAAAGAGAATGTAAGGAAATAACACAAACAGGCTTTTACTTTGGACGGCGCGGGCTCTTTTCCCGCGATTTCCACTTCACAGTGCCCATGATGGCTGCTCCGTGACTGATGTTATTTGTCTCTTTCATCTTGTCACAGAGCAGGGGAGGATCAACACTGTACACCCCCTGTCCTCGGGAGGCTTGATCTCGCCCAAAATCCACACACCTGTGTTTTTTGCGGAGGGGGATTACACGAGTGCATTTGGCCACCTTGCCTTTTTCGAAAATAATCGTCGCCTTTTAGGAGAATTATTGCTGTGTCCATTAAACCTGTGCGAGGCGAGGGATGAAAGGAGTGGCACTTGTGTTCATCTCACGTGTGAATTATTGATACCTGCCCCTCTGCTGGCTTCTCCCAGGATGGAGGTGGGAAATGTCTCCTCACATAATGGGCCCATCGCACAGACATGTTGTCTGGGCCACAGCAGAGAAAGAGGGAAGGCAGGAGCAAAACTGAAACGTGTTAATAGTAAAGCCTCCATCTCTTATTCACCACTGCTGCGCCTCGCTCGACTTCTACTGTATTTGACCTCATCTGCCTCATCTCTTCCATTAGTTTCAGACTAAAACGCAGGGCACTTGTGCAGACAGCCAGTCTGCTCCTCTCTCTGTTATATCAGTGAAAGCAAAGTGCCTCCCCAGTTGCTTCAAAAAAAGGTAGACGGTGCGGTGGATGGCTGAGAACAGTCTCGGCTCCGCAGGAGGGCTACTGAGGATTTAACTCTCTATAAGAGCCATTGTGCCCACATGCGGCACCACTTGTTCGCTCTTCGCAGAGCCTCCTCTTACAAGATGCATGGTGCACATGGTCACATGATAGCTGTTTTGTCCCTGAGGATAAGGGGATTGTGGATACACAGAGCCCGGTGCACAAATGCAGGTATTTAGTTATGTTGAGATATCGCTGTGAGCCGTGTGCTGGTTAACCTGAAGTGGGTCATAGCTTGTTCTAGTTGAGATAATGTTTCTCTCTTTATTTCACCCTGAATGATAGCAAGAAGGCCACCAGTTAATGGGATAGTTTGAATTATTTGAAGTGGGGTTGTATGAGGTACTTATCAAAGTGTATTACCTACAGTAGATGGCAGTGAACACACCCCAGTTTGGAAAAGTAGCGAGAGTAGAGGTGTAGGAGGCTAAGCAATGTTCTGCTGTGGACAGGGTCAGCAGCAAAACATGTTTTAGCCACCTGAAAAAAGATGTCATTCAAGCAGCAGAATTCTTCAGTATAGTTAGCTTGATGCAGCATATCTATAAACCACCTCAGTGTTAATCATCTTCCGATCTCAGTGCTCATCGGCTATCTCTTGGGGAAACAGCCCGTGTCTCAGGGATTGTGGTGTAGCCAGTGCCTATCCTGGGTAAGGCCTCTCCTCCATACGTCTGTCATTGTTTAAAGTCAGATTAGCAACTTTTTGTTTTTGTTTTTTAGGTCCAGACAACATTGCAGATAATCTTTATAAACAGATATCTGCATATGAATACAGATATATTTTTAAAAAGCTAATAAAACGCTAAATCTTCAGCAAAAAATCAATATCAGTTTAAGTTTATGCTATATGTAGAATATTTCCACCGCTTTACCTTGCCGTCAGACCACCTTTTCCAACATGAAACCTGTTATCTGTTATACAAGCCAAATATCTCTCTGTCCAAGCCAGCCAGATTCCTTTGGCAAATACTGAAAACTGAAACTGTGTCTTTCAGTTAGTTTGTTTGTGTGTGACTCTGGTGTTTTAAACGGTTAGTTTGGATTCACTAAAGTGACACAATAACACAAACAAGGCAGCGGCAGACCAGCAACTCCTGTGTTCTGCAGGGTAAAATTATTGTTTTTTCCAATGGAGTCCGGTGGTTTTGGAGACAGCGATATTTGGCTTATGTAAGAGTGATCTGAGGGCAAGGTAAAACCGTGAAAATATTCTGAGATTAGCATACACTTAAACTGATATTGATTTTTTTTTTGGTGGCTAAAATTCTTAGGTTCCTGCAGTCATACTCCTGCTGCTTCTCCAAACTGTGCAAGCCGACTGTTCCTGATTGTTCTACTGTATGGACATACACCGACCATGGTTAAGTACCTCATACAACTACACTTCAAATAATCAAAACTATCCCTTTAAAGAATTGTTATTACACAAACCTTTCTTAGGGGGGGATTCCTATATTGTGGCTTGGTGGAAAGGTTCTGAAGGAATGTTCTTCCAATAATGCTAATATAAGACGTGCTCTTAATTCTATTCAAAGTGAGTAACCCAGCTCTTTTAATTGGTGGAAAATGATGTTTCCTTACATTTGCAGGAATGTTTGGACTGAATTTAATAGATTTTTGGCCCCCATTAAAGTTAAAGGAAATCATTTTAAAATTTAGCACAGATATCATCATGCTAAAATTTCATTCCCATTTTTAGACCCACTTTATGTTCCTTCTGCAAAAAAGATATTGAGTCCTTTTCTCATTTATTTTTTGTCTGTAGGCTTATTAATCTGAGAGACTCATATGCTTTGGGTCCCTATTATAGAAAGTCTATGATGTTGAAAACTAGATAAAATTGTTGTGTCTTTTTGGTGCAGCACATTCACAAGGCCAGATTTCTTCAGCTTCTTATGAACAAAAAATGATTTGTGTTGAACCTAGAAAATTCTATGAAACTGTCTGTAGAGTATTTAAAAAGAAAAAAACTTCAAAGCAGGACTGAAAATTGTAAGTGCTTTCCTTAACTGATTATTGGTAACATTACAATCAATTGATTACTCGCATAACATAAACATTTTGCTCATACCAAACAATACCAGATGTATTGTTTTCCTCCTTGATCAAAGCTTTATTTCCACAGCAACATGGTGCATATTCTCTGACAGCATTACATAGGCCATGAACCATGTAAACACAAAAATGCCTACACATTAAACACAGAGCACTCATAAAATAGTATTTCAGATCAAATTCTTAACAATCATCTGGAAACATCATAATATGGAGACCTTCACTAGTCACAAACACAACATGGACCTCTTTGAGATGTTCGATTAAGAGTACAGGGTCCTTTCCACTGTCTACAACACCCTCCAGCTGGATAATACAGAGATAAAACTGCACTTCAGAAAGAAGCTCACAGCAGAGAGGAGAGAGAAAATGTCCCTGAGTCAAGAAATTGACAAACTGAAGAAAGAGCTTCAGAGAGTTAACGTCATGAGCAGCGACAAGGTGACCAGTGTGGAGGTGGTCTCCTCCTCAGCCTTGGAGGCACCTTGCCACAACCTGGAGGTCATGCACTCAACTGAATACCAGATGCTTGCAGCTCAGCTCACACTGGAGAAAATGAAGCAAGAGCAAAACATGGCAGAGCCCAACCATCAGCTCCAGGTAGAGAGGGACTTGAGGGCAAAGGCTGAGGCCAAAGCAGATGAAGCTGTTTACACTGTGGATGAACTCATGCAGCAACTGGAGACGAAGCACAAAATCTCAGATGATCCCTCGGTTACAGCAAAAATGCTCGATGATGAGGAGAAAACAAAGGTGAAGGACCTGCACCTATAAATTCAGGAGCATAATAAGATCCTTCAGAGGGAAAGAGAATTAAGGGCCCAAGCAGAGGCTGACAAATTTGAGGCGATCAAGGCTGCAGAGGTACTTTGCAAAGAAGCAGAGAAGACAAAGAGTCACTATGATAATGCAACCAACAGATACAAGGGACAGAGGAAGAAAAAGGATGTTCTCCAACAGGAAATTGTGCAGCTGCTCCAGAAGCAGAATGACCTAAGAGACCAAATGGAAATGGACAGTCGAATGGACTTTGAGGTTCTGGACGCTCTTTACCAAGAATTGGGAGAGTTGAAAAGGGTATCTTAGGACTATTCAGCCAAAGGGCAAACTCTTGCCACCAAGCTGGAAATGAAAGAAAATGATCAGAAAAGTCACCACACGAGATATTGTGTCTCGATAAAAAGCTTGAGAAAAATATGACAAACATGAAGCCACCGAAGTTGTGAAGACACTTTGCCAAAAAATGGAGTAATCCTTAGTGTGCTCAAGGTCTCAAGATGGTAGAGCAGAGGCTGACAAATTTGAGATGGTCAACATGGTGGCACTATACACAAAACCAGAATAAGTGCTCTGATAATGCCCTGCAGACACCTGGCACAATGGAGAAGAGCACTGAGGATGAGTCCAACACGTAAATAGCAGAGAAAAAAAGGTGGACTTCAATAGGAAATTGTTGAACTGCTAAAGAAACAGCACAACCTAAGGGACCGGGATGAGACAGACAGTCAGAGTGAATTGGAGAGCTGTGAAGCCATTTGCCAAGAACTGCAGTGTTGAGGAGGGTCATTGAGGACCATTCAGTTAAACAACCAACCAAACAAGCAAACTAACAGAGAAACAGGCAAGCAGGCAAACAAACAAACAAGCAAACAGGCAACCCAATAAACAAACAAGTAACCAAGCAAATGAATAAGCAACCAAACAAACAAACGAATAAACAAATTAACAAGCAACCAACCATGTAAGCAAGCAACCAATCAAACAACCAACTAATTACCCACTCAGGCTAGCCACATCATCATCATATTTTTTTTAAAGAAAAAATCTGAAATCTTTGAAAACTAACAAACAATCAAAAAAGACAATATAGAGTAAATGTTTATATTTGATCAAAAGTTATTGTTAAATGTTATTAAATTGCTCATTGTATGCATTTTTCTGCTATGTAAAGGCTTTTTCATAATCTTAAAATCCAAAAAATATGTAATAGAACCATTTGGAACATCCCTGATGATATTAAGTATGATGTCTATCATAAGTTCTGTTATGGTAACCAAATTGTTTTGTCTTTTATCTTCTGAATGTCCTTACGAGGCATCCCTATCCTGAATATGTCTTTGTTAGTGCAAAGAAAACAACAGAAAATACCATGATAGGTATTTATTTCAGCAACTAACGGTTTTAATTATTTGTTTCAGTCACATAGTGTTAGTGTTGTATCATTGCATGAAAGTGGCTCACCCCAAAATGGCTCCTACTCCAGCCATAAAAAATATTTTTCAAAACTTCCAAATCCAATTCCAAGTTCTTCTGCATAAAGTCATGAATGTGCACCAAAGAAAATAAGGCTGGATGGATCCAGTAGCATGCAAGATTAGCTGCGGACAAGCTCCAGGTCTGTTGATCAAGAACACACACACACACAGGCCATCACATGATTCCCTCCAGATTTACAAATGGTGGAGACGATAAAAGTTGCATCAGTTTCAGGATTAAGATGATTAAAACATCGGCTCATTGACAATGATAGAAGAAGTATAAACCTGTTGATAAACAGAGACCATCACAGTCGATGACTGAACAGTACATTTAATTTAGAAGATAAATTCATTTTTTAACTGAGACTGATCAGAACAAGCCATCACCAACTGTCATATCAACATTGTTTTAAAACACAACTTCTCCCTACATATGTACATGAGTATTGCATTTATTTTTGACGTATTTTTGATGTAAATGATACACAGGACGTCGATAACTAAGAAGAGCTGATCCAACATTTCTTACTCTCAGCATTCCAGAGTTCTAACAGATACATATGTAGTAAAAACTTAATATAATGCAGAACTATTACCTTTAGTTCTCCATTTTCTTTCACCAGACACACTTTGCTGTATATACGGAGCTCCAGCATTGCAATGTAATTAATGTATAGTAGCTGTTTTAATTATGCTTACTCTGCTCGGGGCTATGGTTAGTTGTAGGACTGTGGTGCCATTTAATGGGCCATTTTCTTCAAATTTATCGGCCTCCGGCTCTGATGTCGTTAACTGTGGGCCATCCCACACAGCGATATGCTCCTCATGTAACTGATGGCCATTGTTGGCTACTCTGCATTCAGCACTTTTCTCTCAGCCTGATATAAACCAAGAAGCCTCCACTCAGCAGCACCATGTGGTTTAACAAGTAGATTCTCTTACACTAACTGTCTCTGCACTTTCTTATCACCCCCGCCGCCACTTGAAAACGACCCGATGTAGACAGTGAGGCTGGGGGGAAAATATCACACTGTGTCACACTGTATCAGCCGCATTTCGCAAGTACATCCAGTTTAACGCATCACTGGTGCAAACAAGAAAACACCCTGCTCACATAAAAGCAGTGAAGGCTGATGAACTGCTCCCTGTGTCATGTGTCATTTAGACTTCTGCCGTGGCTATTAAGCTCCTCTCTGTTTCGGCTCAGACTGCAGCATCAATTATCTTTGACTGTCAAATGGCTGTTTTGAATCAATCAAAAGCAGTAGAGGAATGCGTTAAAGCTGATTTAAGGGAGTGACATCAGTGTAGGCAGCTAGTGTGCTGACACACAGGCTCTGTTGCTTTGAATTTCAGTCCTGTTGAGCTGTTAATTAATGCAGTCATGTTAGTATTTTAATAAAGGAGGAAGATATTGCTTTAATTAGTGCTTTACAGTTAAAGCAGTAGATATAGAGGGTAAAAGGAATAGCCAAGAACCTGTCAGATGAAAGGGTTTAAATCTTACTTTTCTGAAATATTGAAGCAGCTATCATCAATAGTTTCACATTAACTGTGGATCCCATGACTGCTTGAATTATCATGTGACTCTGTAGTTCTATTAGGCTTTATGACATCTATCAACTTGATGTTTTTGTTTTTGGCTCAGATAATTCACTTTTTAGGTTTACTGTCATTAAGCTCATGGTGCAGTTTTCTCTTAGCTACAGACCCAAATACATGATCAGCAGTAAAAAAAAACTCTGCGCTGGCTGTCCCATTGTTTTCCTATGGAAAGAGTGGTGGCACCCGATTAAGCGGCACTGCTACCGACGGCGTGGCGTACCGCTCAGATCTGCCACTGACCGCTGTGCTCAAAGTTCAAATTGTTTGAACTCTGACCTCATTTGCTGCTGACCTTTCAAAGATAACAGCTGTATGTGACGACGCAGCCAGGGGAGACCGCAGATGTGTAGAAGGGGCACAAGCAGACTGACTGATGGTCGAGTCTTTAAGGGAACCCCAGACCACACATGAGAGTGATCATTTTAACGTTTCTGCAACGTCACAATGAAGGAACAACCCACAAAAAAAGTTGTGAGAGTTTCGCAAATCAAGGGTTCCCCTCCAGGCACGGCTAAAGAAAAGTGTTTCAGGGTTCCCCAAACTCTATAACACAACATTAAAAACAGACTACAGTCTCGCTCATAAACGTAATGCATGGTGAAATCTTAACAGTAATGTCAGGCTATAAGATTTGTGAATCATGTAGTTAATGAATTTAGCTAAATCAAGTGCTAAAGGTAGCTCAGCTGTTTGTATACCAGGCAGACAGGACATAGGACACAGGCCCCTTAAAGCTTAGATGTAGGCTGTTAAACAGTAGGAGTGTTTGTAACAACTAATTTCCCTGTTGAAATTTGAATTTAGACTAGAAAATACTGGAAAACTATGTCATATCGGTTTGCAAGTATGCATAACGTTAGCAGTGCTAGCACCAGCAGCCACCAGCAGGTTAACGTCCACATGCCTGTGCTGTCTGTGGTTATGCATTGTTCCAGTCAAGCAGTTATACTTCAGTTCATTCTGACGCAACCTATATACAACCTTTATTTTTACTTGGTCAAGATACTCCCAAACTGTGTTGGTCTTACAAGATTTGATCATTTTTCCTTCCCACCTCACTGGTCTAACTTCACAGCACAGAGAAAGGAAGCTGCTGCATGCTTGGGCTGCAGCCTCAGCCAGTGGTGGTTGGCTGCGTACAATTTCAGGCGCAATAATTAACTGGCATTGTACATTAATAAAATGTTAGCAATTTAACAGGCAAGTATTTCTGGCGCTGACTAGAGAGGGTAACAACGTTTAAACGGCTAGTTGACAAATCATGCACATCTGTATTAAACAGCAGGTAAAATATAAAAATACATTAATAAATGTGCAGAGTGAGCTTTTTCTTGGCCACTTGGGGGCAGTGCAGTAAGTTTACATGTACAGCAAACACAGAGCAACATTATAATTCATTTGGAATTGCAATTCTTTATAGCTCTGCTTTGGTCTCTACCAGCCTGTTCTCATTCCCAACCTGTCAAAGACATTTTGTCACCCCCCCCCCCCCCACAGATGTTCATAGTAATAGACACGCCAGGTTTTTGAGTGACTTGAATGTGAACCCATCTGTAGCTGTACGAGACACACTGAACTGTAAATATAGTGTAAGTCCACGTCTGAAGGAGGTTGTGTGGATGGATGAGTCAAAAAATCACAGGACATTCACCCAGGAGCCCAGGAGCCCAGAGTTAATGTCCTATGTGAAATCCAAAACATTATTAGAAGTTTTAAGGTTCATATTGTGCACATCGCTTGATTTTGTCAGTGACATCACAGGATGTATGTAACACAACATATGTATTGTAACCCCAAACATTTTCTTATCCCATGTACTTTTTTGCTAAACTGCAACTATTTCACAACGTTAACAATGTGATAATAAGACTTTCTGGCATGGTGCAGCTGCTGAAGGGTACCTTGTGCTTCAGTATCAGATGCCGAGGCGGTGAGAAAACAGCGTTATGTGATGACTTTGGATGAGAACTGGTTGTCTCTAGCAGCTCCTGAGAAAAACTTTTCGCTGCTAAGTGCTGCACTTTATTTTTTTTACCAGCTTTACTGTCTGTCTGTTAGCCAGTTGGTTTATCAGAGCTTTTTTTTTTTTTTGTCGAAAAGAGCCGTGTGATTGGAAACGAGGTTGATGAGAGCTGTGAGAGTGAAACATAGCAAAACAGTGAAGTTGTGGAGTGTAAATCGTAAAACGATGTGAAAGACGCTAAAGCCTTCTGTAAAGCTGTTGAAAACTGCAAAGTTGGGTGAATTTGTCACTTCATGCAACCTCTTTTACATTACAGCCATCATTTCACATTTAGTAATTTCACTTATTGTTGACATGAAAATATTGACTGTTGCAGTTTTAAGTGTTAATGCGTGTTCCTGCATATTTGTAGGATAATGCACACGTGTCTGTGTATAGAAATGATGAACTGTCAGTGAACAAAATCACCCGTGACCTTGTAGTTAATTCTTCAGTTTGCTTGAATCTCCCTTAATACAATCTGAATCTGTTTGCTCTGACTCCTCTGACTCGTAGGTGAAGAGAGCAATTTACCGGCCACACATCATTTTACCCCTCTCACAATCAGGCTGACGCCGTTTCATATTTACAGTCCGCAGACTCAGCAGAGCATTTCAGATAATTAAAATTCAGCGTGCTTTTGATGAGGTGGTCCACCCTTGATTTCCCACAGTACCTTGCTTTCAAGGGCACAATTTCCATTTTTGCTTGTTATTTAGAAAATGTCAAGTTTTGTTAGGGCCTTTTGACCTTTTTTGAAGCACTTGTGGCCATCGCATAAAGGGCATGAAGCCACTGTTGTCCTAGATATCTTGAAGTCATGTGCTGAATTAATCACCCCTGAAAATACAGTCCTATTTCTCATCGTTGTCATCTGCAAGAAGCAGAACTTAATTAGAGACACTGAGAAATGTTCTTTGCTGTGTTAGTCACTTATCTTTGCTGCTTTGTCAACCCTATGCCATATAAATTTTACAATATATGCACAGCAGCATTTGTAACTAGTCGTACAAGCTTTTGCTGCAGCAGTATTATAAATAAAAATTGCTTTTTTTACTACAGGGTCTCCATTCTGGGCAACGGTAACCTTCGGATCTGGAACGCGACCAAATCCGATGCAGGCCTCTACACCTGCGTGGCAAGAAACCAGTTTGGCGTGGCAAGCAGCACAGGAAGCGTCACTGTTAAAGGTATTTCCTTTTTCCTCTTTCCATTTCATCACTGTCTCTTCTGCGGTTCAGTCAGCGGGGACCCTGACCAATAAAGCACCGGACACCTTTTCTAAATGCATGCATGTTTTTCCACTCAGAGAACACGTAGTGTTGCTTGATATTTCATTCTGCTCCTGGAAAAAAAAACTAACCCGAAGTGTTCAATTTCATAAATAAAACATGACCAACATAGGGAGGAAGGACACCGATTTGTGAAGCCTCCAACCACTTCACTCTCCCTGTCTTTTGATAAGTCATGAGGAGCAGGGCTTTTTTTTTTCTCTGTGCTGTCATCACTGGAGAAACAGACACACCTCGGTTGCTGTGTCTGTTTGCAGAGGTGTTGAAAGCAGTCAGTTCACTGACTTGGTGCCTCCAGTACTGTCAGAGGATATGCAGTGTGAAAAAGGCCAAGTGTTTTTAGATCTTCTGGGCTGAGGGTTGCATTTCTGCACTGATATTGTGACTTATTACACTTCACAACAGAGAGAGAGAACCTTTGGTAACACTTCATTTCAAGGGTTTTGCAGAAGACTGACATAAAAGCATCATAACCATGACATGATACCTGTATGGACATGGAGGAGTCTTTATGTATGTTTATGACTCCTGTCATCAAAGGTTTATTAGCAGAATATAGGAAAAATAGAGTACAATATCCATGAGTATGTTTTGATTAACATATAATCAACTAAAAATAAGACCTTAATTTGAGCCTTTTACATTCACAGAGGGTGAGGTTGGTTGAGGGTGAGTCCGGCAGATTGAACTGTCAAGTTTCTGCAGTATCCCAGCATGGACAAATCGAACTCTGACTCTAGAGAGGTGTTTTGTTTTGTTTTTTTTCACAAGGTTTACAGTCCTCTCCTGCACCAGGGGTCAGCAGCAACTCCAGTGGCTCCCTGTGGCTTTGACACAAAAAGTACATGAATTAATAACTGTTATGTTTTCATTTTCATTTCATTTATCACTTTTGTAGACCTAAAGTGATTCTTACAATCTCCACTTGTACTTTTTTTTTTTAAATTATTTTGTGAATTAAAATGTGAGATATTCTATGCAAGGCTCTGCAACTTTTTCTCTAAATTCTGCTTGTGGCTAGTCTTGAGTCTCATTAGGCTAGACATGGTAGCAAAATCCAAAAAAGAAAAGTCTCAGAGAAAATGGAGAATTTAATATTCGCAGCTTCAAACTGATTTTTTTTTTTTTTTTTGGCGGGGGGGGCAAAACCGGCTCTTTTGAGAGTAAAGCTTCAGCTCAGCTCATAGATGAACCCACCCACAATCAAGGACACACATTTGTTCTGACTATCACTGACTCTGCTGTATCAGTGTAGAGTGCTTCTGAAGTCCACACAAGTTTTCAAGATTTCAATTACAAAACTGGGAGTGCCATGATTTCATCGCACCTGTCGGGGCTAAATCATCCTCTGGTAAACAAAAAGCTCCATAGAGAAACGCTGAATCAATAATGATCCAGAAAACTGAGTGCAAAAAACTGAAAAGGACTGAAAATCTCTTTTCTGCAACATCAGTAGCAACAATGCCAGTATTGCAATACCACTGATAGGCTGATCAATTACACCAATTACATCTGAACTCCTTAACACTGAGAAATGCAAGTTTGCAGACTGCTTCAGTGAAAAATAAACACTTCAAGATATTAACCAGCCATTAAACATCCAATGTTATGCTAAAAAAAATATCATCCACAATCGCATTGAAGGAATACGGTAGAAATGGCAAGATTTAGTGCCATTGTTGACAGAGCTGTGGATGAAATCATGCAGCATCTTTCATCCACCTGCTGTCTTGATGTTCTACCAGCAAGCTTCTTTAAAAATGTTTTCAGCTGTTTGGTGACAGTTTTACTGCAGATGGTCATTAGCTCTCTATCAACAGCTAATTTTCCTGCAGCCTTTCAAACTGCAGTCGTCAGGCCTCTCCTAAAAACAAGTTGTCTGGATGCATGTGATTGCCAGAAACAGACCAGTAACAAATGTTGTGAATAAAATAATTGAAAAAATCTTCCGGTAACAGCTAAGTAACTTTTTATTCTCACATTGTTAACTTTGAAGCTTGTTTTTAGACCAACCACAGTACTGAGACAGCTCTCATTTAGGTTGTCATTGATATCAGTTCAAAAACTGTCTGCATTCTTATTCTAATGCTGCTTTTGGCAAAAAAAAAAAAAAATAAATAAATAATTGAGCATGCAGTAATCAGAATCTTTATTTATCCATGGGGGGAAATTGGTTACGTTACAGATGCTCCGAATCAAAGATGGAAACGTGTAAAAATATGTGCCTTATTCTCCAAAATAGCAATAAACATATATAATCACAACTCTTAATTATGCATCTGAGCCTACTAACATTATGTCTGGGGTTTTCCATCCTTAGATCTCTTCTGTTGAACATTTGCATGCTACCCTTAGGCCACATGATTCAAAATAATAATATCACTTATGATAATTCTGCAGACAACACCCACATTTACCTTGATCTGTCACCAAGCAAGTAAAGTCTCATATTCTCTTTGCAAGGGCATGGAACACATAAGTTAGTGGATGTGCCTGAACTTTTTTTTTAGCTAATGTAGACAAAACTGGTGTAACTTTGTCTGCATTCTACCATCTTAAATATAGCAAAACTTGGAGGATTCCTGTCCAGGCAGGACATAGAGATGCTATGCTTTAATTTCCAGAAGTTTAGATTGCAAGAATGGGTACAAGAACAAGAATACGAACAGAAGTATAAGAAAACTGAACACATTACAGCAGCTCTCAAGTCGCTGCGCTGTAGTGTTCCAGTGTGTCAGAGATAAAGTCTAAAGCACTGCTGCTTGTCTATAAATCTCTCAATGGCTTAGGACCAAAACACATCTCTGACTGCCTTTTATCACATGAACCCTCTCAGCCTCTCAGGTCATCAAGTCGAGAGCTGTGAACTGTTCCCAGAGTGCAAACCAAACATGGACGAGCGGCATTTAGTTACTGCGCACCACCAGAGCAGCAACGCACTTTCAGAGGATATTAAACTTGCAAAAACGTTGAACTCATGAACCTTATTGTCCTTCTGTCATGTATTTAAATCTCTCATCTCAATTTTCTCATTTTCTTTAAAAAAGGTTTATATTCTTTTAATTTGCATTTGAATGTTTTTATGTTGTATTTATTTCATTTTTTTAATGTTTTGAATGCATTATGTAGAGCACTTCGAGTTGCTTTTGTGTATGAAATGCGCCTTGCTTTGCCTTCATTGAAAATGAATGTGAGCTGGGTATAAGTTGATGAGCACTGAGCGGCTTTATTCTGTGCACACTGCTGTTTCTTTTTGTCCACAGGGGATAGTGAGTGTTCTCACCTCATCTGGTTTCTGGGGGATTTGCTGACATATTCAGTGAACTATACCCTCAGTGTGACCCTCTTTTCGCAGAGGTTGCTCGGTTCATTTGTATTATTGTTATTTGCTCTCCTCTGACCTTCCTTGTTGCCTGGCTTGTGCAGATTTATAGACTTATTGATCTTCAGTATATTAGCCTTAGGGAGAAAAGTTCATGCCTCATATTTCGGAGGGTTTGGTATAGATTACATGTATATTTCAGCATATTATTGGAATCTTCACATCAAGTCAAATGCAACCACCAGTGCATTTCACTACAAGCAGCATATTCTGAGATGTTAAGGCAAAACCGCGTGGGCAAGCTTGTGCTTGGAAAATTCACTCAGAACATTGATTTACCTGGTTAAGAGAGAAAACAGTTCAGGGTAGACAAGCAGCATATCCCCATTACTCGCCTATATTGCTGCTGATGAGACCGTCGCACCTAAATCCTTCCTTCCAGTTCCACAGAATATATAACTGCTATATGTCTGTATGTATGTATGTATGCAGAGATGGTAACAAAATGAAATTACAAATATTAAAACTTAATTTAAACATTAAAATTAAAACTCTCATGTTTTAGCCATTTAGTAGCCTCAAAATGGGTCTGACCTTAAAGGACCAGTGTGTAGTATTTAGTGGCATCTTGTGGTGAGTTTGCAGATTGCAAACATGTCAGGTTCATCCTCCCCTTCCAAACATATTGAGAACCTAAAGTGGCTGCAAAACTCGCAAGAAATGTGTCTGTATCTAGACCGCGTGTCTGTTCTAGGGTTCTGTGGCAACATGGCAACAAGGTGGGCTCCACCATGGGGACCTGCACCCTCTGTAGATATAATTCTGTCGTTCAAAAGCAACAGGGAGACAACAACTATTATTTTGAGGTGATTATACATACCGAATATTATATTTCATTTCTGCCATATTCTGCCAATAAGTCACTGTAAATCTCACACACTGGACCTTTAAAGGAGCAATGGTTAAGTTTAGTTAAAACATTCAAAAAATAACTAAATTTATCAATAGAATATGAATAAGTAACAGTTACAACGTTATGTCAAAGATGTCTACATATTGTGTTGCAGAGATATCTATTTAGGTTAGCATGCTAACCAGCTAGCTTAAAACTGGGGATTAAAATGTGTCGTATTTGAGAATAAATTGACTTTTTAAATAATGTATTTTAAGCATGTCAATTATGAGAATACAAGCTCATAAAATGTTTTGTTATAAATTACATCTTATTTTGTTCCTGCACACCAAAACATAAATTACAAAATACTCAAAACTAATTTAATATGCATTTTAAATATCCTTAATTGAAATACTGCCCACCTCTGGTGTGTTTTTCATCTCTCTGAAGTTAAATCAATTTTCTTTCTCGAAAACAGAGCTTCTCCTTCTTCATCTTCTTCTTCTGTAATTTTTTTTTTTTTTTTGAATGTTCAGTCCATTTAATTATCTTTCTTGCACAAGTTAGCAATCTGTAAAATCATTTGAAATGCACTGTCAGTGAACAAAAATATCAGTTGGAATTTCTTTTTCTCAAATTTTCCAAGCAGTTCCAACAGAAATGTGAATACATTTTTAATTTTGTTTGAATAATTTGAAAATAACATTGATTAATCTCAATATATCAGCAAGAGGGATGTCCTGTACTACACCTATACAGTTATTCCCCATTTTACCAGAAGACACATCACATAATATCATAATGGAATAAAAAAAAAACTCTATGCCAGCTCCTTCTTCTGTAAATCACTATCAAGGCATGTTTCCTTTTTCTGTTGAATTATAAAAGATAGATTTCATATATTATGAATGCTTTAAAGTCAGCAGCAGTCAAGGATGTGGGGAGAGCTTAGAGTGCACCTTGCTGCTGATTTATGCTGATGCCTCACTCTGCCTCCAATTTACCACTCTTTCCTTTCCACAAAAATAATCAGTAAACTTTGCATAATTGAAGTGAAGAAATTAACAGTGCGAAATGTCAGTGTATTTGTATTTTTGCACATGGTCGTGTTAATTGCTGTGAAATTTTAAGCACAGAGCCTGACTCGGAGGCATAATGAAAAGCATTGCTACACTCTGCCAGTCACACTCTTGCACTCTCCTTTTACCCATTTATCACACACTGTGAAATGAAAATGGTACAGAACCCCCCAGCCAATCAGGGGGAGGGGGGGTTGAAACCTGCTGCTCTCACTGTAGGTTCAGGTTGATGGCCTATATGTGATTTTCCAATCAAGCTGCAAGGAAACACACCCGTGCATGTCTCCCCGGCATAAATAGACGGCGCCTTTATCCACTTATTATTCCTGTGAAAGGGAATACGGGTTTTATTTGACACCCTCTCTCTCTCTCTCTCGCTTCCTTTCCATCATCATATGTTAAAGCTGTTTTCTGCAGCTGATGTACAAATGTTCCTGTATATGATCTTGTGCCTTTCTGTCACAATCGATATTGTTTGGAAAATGGGATGGGGTAATTTACATGCACTATTTCATTGAGGACTGGAAACCTGTTTAGCGCGGGGGAAATTTGTGTTGCAGGAGCAGCCCTTATGGGAGATGACAGTAGTTTATTCAAATTGACTTTGGCGATATGAATACTGAAAAATACCTGTCAAAAAGCATTTGGCGTCTCCTGCTGTGAATGAGCCACCTAGCAAACAGCGGAGGAGCAGTCACAACAGATGAGCCCTGTTAATGTCCCCATTATTCCAACACTGGGGGGATATTAGCAGATTAATTGCACTTGATTATAGATGTGCTTGCTGAATTTTGATTACACTGGAGATGAGCCGTTGCAATTAGGGTTGCCTCCGATCATTACAGATGGTCAGTGAAGGCAAAACTTCTGAGATCATACTGCGTTCACTTCTGTCTGCCTCTGCAGAGCCTGAAGGTGATTCATCTCTCCAACCAGGGTTTGGAGGGATACTTTAAAAATTTGGTCTATATAGTTATAATCCAAGTGTCACAATATTAAAGTAACGTAACTTGATCCCTTTCCGTTACTTTCGGATTAACTCTAATGTTAGTGGTTGGCCTGTGTAGGTAATTGGCAACTATCAGATTAGCTGGTTTCGCTGAGACCACAGCAGTGTTGAGTAATGTGTGTGACTTGATATATATACATGGTAGTATATCATTCATTATGTAAAAATGTATTTAAGAATGGCAATCCTACTGATAATCCCAATTTTTTACTAAATGTAACTGTAATCTGATTATGTCTTGTTTTTTGGGATTGTAATGGAAGTACAGTACAGTTACCTTATTTGTATCCTAATTATGTAATCCTGTTGCATGCAGTCAGTTACTGTCCAAGCCCATCTCCAACACTGTTGGACCATTTGCTTTACAGGTGTTTGGAAAGTAAAGGATGGTAAATGGATGGTAAAGTCAGTCTTTTTTTATGTATTGACATCCTGATTCCCTAAGGATGAATCCAAAAGACTTTGCTGACTTTTCTTCTAGCGCCACCATAAGATTTATTAAAATGTCTCAACAGCTCTTGAATGGCTTACCTTGAAATTTACTTTAGACATTTATGTTCCCCTCAGGATGAATTGTTATTGCTTTGGTGATCCCTTAACTTTCCTCTAGGGCAGAGGTTCTCAAAGTAGGAGGTGAGCCTCCCCAGGTGGGGCCCAAATACTTTCAAGGGAGGCTCAGTAAATGGAAGCGAAAAATTCTTACATTAGTTATTACATTACTTATCAAACAGAGATCACAGAGAATAACATAAATGTATGAGATAGTCCACAGATACAGTGTTGGGCATTTGACTGTTTTTCCCATTTTCAGTCTGAAACTAATAAATGCCTTTGCATACTCCTTTTTATGTATTGGTATAGTCTGGATTTATGTAAAAAGGCAAACACCTGCTGATCTATTATCATACCATCAGCCTCAGCTTTGCTTTGTGTTTAGTGTTAATTAGCAAATGTTAGAACGCTAACACTCTAAACTAAGTTGGTGATAAATGATTAACATTAGATTGTTAGAATTGTCATTGTGATGGGAGTGGCTCTGTGTTCCTAAGGCCCTATGTTCCCAGGATGCTATGTTCCATGGTTCTATCTTCCCAGTTTCCTAAGAGCTCAGGGTACAATGTTCCCAGGGTCAGATGTTCACAGGGTACGATGTTCCCAAGGTCCTATATGCATGTGATGCTATGTTCCCAGGGTCCTACATTCCCAGGGTCCTATGTTCTATGCTAACTCCTAGCCCTAACTCATTATGTGCTAAAGAGCTGGGCAACATAAGACCCTAAAAGAAAAACCTAAATGGTGAAAAGTGGACATGCTAAAAGTCAATATGTTAGTATTGTCATTGCCAAGTTCACAAGGTCCTATGTTTACAAGATCCTGTATTCCTAGGGTCCTACATTCGCAGGGTCCATTGTTCCCAAGGTGTTATCCTCCCTGGGCCATTTTATGTTCAATGCCATGGATATCCAAATGTGGACCAGGACCAATTTTCAAGTCTGAAATGACCACTAAATATTTATGACTAACGTTTTAAAAATGTAACCAAAACTCATAAAACAAACCCGTAGGATTTACATTACATTAGTTTTTTATTTGTATGTCCTAGTTTAACAGATGTTCCACTGTATTTGGTGACCTATCACATTAATGGAACATATAAAATATCTCATCATTGGTACCATTAATCTTGTGTGCTGATCAGAGTTGTGATTAAAGGTTTGGGTGCGCCACAGGAGATTTTCGGATTTCAAATGGGTTGTGGCATTCTTCAATTCTTCTCAAGGGCTTGAGAACATAAGATCCTGGGAGAGCATATATGTAGAATTGGGAAACACAGGACACTGGGAATAGAGGACGCTGCGAACATAAGACCTGGGGAACATAGGAGTGACCCCATTGTGAGCATGTTAGCATGCTTACATTTGCATTTAGACAGCCTCACAGAGCCACTAGCGTGACCATAGGCACTTATGGGCAGGATTTGTTAGAAGAGTTTGTACGACATGAAACAGTATTCAGCTGTTCCAAACAGCCACAATGCAAGGTAGAGTGTGAAATCAGCTGGCATAGAGAGGAGCAAGACATGGTAATTGTTTAGATAATGGCGGACTTTTTCAGACAGTCTGTACTAGAAGACATTCAAAGTGTTGCACTCAGTTGTACCCATGGAAAGTGACAGAAATAGCTGTGTAAAGAATGAAGAAAAAGGGTTGAAGGGAAAAGTTTAAGCCCCGCCAATTTTCTCACCTACACAAATGTGGGCATGAATGTCAGATTGACAGTTTTGGAAAGTTACATAAATTGAGTGACGCAGTCCTGCTCACTGGACATTGCTTTTATATTATTTGGATATTACATATTTGGATATGTAAGGCAGAAACATGAATCATCTGATCAGTTTACTTGCTGGTTGTCTGCCCACTGAATGGAAGAAATGGACATAAAAACATCCCAGTTTTATAGCGGACTCCGGGAGGCACGTTCCCAAGCAAACCCTTTTGGTCCGTGTTGACTGCCAGCAACATGTGAAACAAACGCAACGTGTGACTCCTGACAGCCATGTAGAAAAATAATGAGCAGCCATCTGTCAGTGATCACCAGCAGGTTGTCACAGATGTGCCACTGCACAGCCTACAGATACGGTATTCAGTGAATCTTGTATGTATCTGTTGAGAGATGTACACAAGGTTTTCCCGTGCTTGAAGTTCGTCCTTGAGAGACCTTTGATTTGTCCTTTTGAAAATGTGTGTCATTCAAAACAAGGTGCATGGGAGGAGCTGGCGCTGTGCTGATGAAAGCACTGTTCTAGGTTTGTTAATCTGGAGGTGGAATAATTTCTAACAGTCACCACCTTTTTGTTCCAAAATGACCTGAGAGATAATGCAAAGGGTTGGAATCAGAGCTGGCAAAAGTACACACATTCTGTACTCAGGTAGAAGTACAGATACTTAAAAATATAAGAACTGATTCAATTTCTCTACTCTCGAAAAAGTAAAATACTACAGGCCCTGAAATGTACTCAAAGTATGAAAATAAAAAGTATTTTTCTTCTTGTTATGTCTTGTTACACCTTTCACATTGTTTACATCCTTTTGTGTTATTTTTGTCCTATGTCTTTTACATTGTTTTTAAATTGTTGCGTCATTTTTGTCCTGTTACATCATTTTCCTCATGTTACATTATTGTCATCTTGTTACTTCTTTTATATCATTTTTGCCTAGTTAAATCTTGTTACATTGTTTCTGCATTGGTTACGTCATTTTCGTCAGTCATTTTCGTCTTGTTACACAGTTTTGGTCTTGTTATATCTTTTACATTGTATACATTTTTTTGAGTCATTTTTGTCCTGTGTCTTTTACATTGTTTTCATCTTGTTGCGTCATTTTTGTCTGGTTACATCTCTTTTGTCATTTTCATCTCATTGTGTCATTTTTGCCCTGTTACATACTTTACATCATTTTCCCCATGTTACATTATTGTAGTCTTGTTTGTTCTTTTATATAATTTTGGTCTGGTTAAATCTTGTTACATTGTTTTCATATTGTTAAGTCTGGTTACATTATTTTTGTCATGTTACATCTTTTCCACCATTTTTGTCTTGTTATGTCTTGTTATGTCATTTTCATCTTGTTATGTCCTGTTACATAATATTTGTCTTGTTACGTCTTTTTTGTCATTTTAGTCTTGTTACTTCTTGTTACATTATATTCGTCATGTTGCACCTTTACATTGTTTTCGTCTTGTCATAGCTTTTAGACGTTTTTGTCTGATGTGATTTTCATCTCGTTACATCATTTATGTCACATAGCAAGATGAAAATGACTTGTTGGGTCTTGTTATGTCGTTTTCCTCTTGCATTAAAACTTATGTAACAAGCCTGTTTTGAAAATGTTAGGAGTCAAAAGTACAGATAGGGAGTAGAAGTAAAATGTTAGAAAAAGAAATGCTCAAGTAAAGTACAGATACCAGAAAAATCTACTTGAGTTCAGTAACAAAGTATTTGTACTCTGTTGAAAAGCTCCATGTTCAGTAACATGGAATGTGATGCATTTTATGGGTGATTTAGGTTTGAATGCTTGACATCTACCATAACCTGACATGCACACATGACATGTTTTGTGCAGCCTTTTTTTAAAGGGCTTTTGACCTGCCAGTGAAAAACCATTTTCTTTACAAGTTAGTGTTTGTCTTGAAGCTGCATGCCTCCGGATCCTCTGCGTGAATCTCCGTTTGAAGGACTTAGAGGGTGAGGGTGAGGCTTTGCTCCGGTAAATTTGTTTTCAAAATCCCCGCATCACGTGGCCCGTGGCTCTTCGACACCCTCCCTTCTGCATTATTCAAGCTGGCATCACTCACCTTGTGTGAAAAACTATTGTGTGTGTGTGTGTGTGTGTGGGTGGGTGTGTACACACTCAAGGAGAATACACGCCTACACATTACAGCTTCAGACCATCAAAGCTGGGAGGGGAGTGCAAGCATTATTCATGATGGCTGCTGTTTGTGGGAAGACTGGTGAAACTGGCCATGTGAGGCATGACGGTACGCCTCAGAGAGGAGCAGGGAGTCATTTGGTAACCGTTAGCTCACTCTGTTTTCTGCTCAACCATATGTTATTGTTGCACAGCTTCTCTGAGTGTTCCCACTGTGAGCTGGTGTCAGTAAGTCATCTGTTTGGCTCCACACCTCCTTCAGTTCCTTTGTCTCAAAATGGCATGTAGAACCATGATTGTTGTTGCTGTTTAAAGCCCTATTCACACGGGATGAGTATTACCTGGAGACCTCATGTAATTCAGAAATTACCCCCCTGAAGTCTGTATTTTACTCAAATTTACCAACATTATCGCTCGGATGTGATGTCAAGGCTCTGCTGTCTGATGTCAGGCCCGTTGAAGGATAGAAAAATGTTTCTTACCACATGCTGTCATGCATGTCATCCATCTCATCATCTTTCGCTCCTCTGATGGATTTGAGCTTGCTCTTTCTGCGAATGGTTCTCCATGCTGTGTAGCGACATGAGCCTCCTAAATTTGCACCCAAAATGTTGTCAAAACTTTCGTTCATAACTGCCAATGCAGCTTTCATGCTTCTTGAGCGAGGAAGGGGCAGGAAAAGGGTGCAGAGAAAGAGATAAAATTGCAAAAACTATGACCCCAAATCACAGAGATGCTGATTTGAACTTGACTAATATTATCACCTGACCTGTCTGTTTTTAGTTTCACAAATTATGGACATCACAGATTAGCATGGGAATAAGATCACAACCTCCACCATTATTACAAATTACTCAAGGTCCCCAGGCAATATGAGTCTGGTGTAAATAGGATATAAGGTTGGTCTAACTTGATGTAGAGATGGAACCAATCCAGTATCTATATTGAGGCTCAACAAGGTGTAAATCATTTAGCGGGTATCAGACTTCTGACACCGATCTGCATTTCGATCTAAAAACAACACCAAATGTTTGTCACATGTTTTCTATTTGTAAACAGTGTGAATGACATTTGCATGTTATATAAGGGAAACATGTTGCTGTCGTTCTGTACAGCTGGACTGAAGAAATGTACGAGGCATCTCACTCATGATGTAATAATAAACCAGCACAAAAATGACAACTGCTAACATAAACCATCACATTACAAACACATTACAAACAGGAACGAATAGTAACATTTGCATTTTGGAAGATAAAATAGCAAACTTAAACTCTCCACAATACATCATGGGAAATCATGCAAATGAGGCCAGTGTCACAGCCTATCAGTTGCACATGTGAATGTCACAAGCCTCAATCCTACAGCACCCCAAAGTGGTTGAGGAACACCATTATATGAGTTATATTACACAAACTACACAAGATTTCCAGGCTGAAGTTCAGTTTCAGCCTCATGTAATCTTACTGATACTATAACTACTACTAATAATAATTCTAATAATTTTAATAATCATGTTAAACAAACAAAAAAAAGCACTGGTACTGATATAGTATTGGTATCATCCATCTCATCCAAATTGAGATTTTGGAATCGGATTGGAATGTGGATCAGTGCATCTTTAACTTGATGTTGCTTAACTAATAAAATATTTGTCATATGCTTATAAATTTAATCATTAAGTAGTGTTGGGGATCGTCAGCTTTAAAATCTCTAACTAAATGCCACTTGGCTTGGATGCAGCACTCATGGAGAAAATGTTTGCGCCGGTTGTGTGTTCAAAATTTTTAAATGCTCAGTTATGTTTTTGTGTTTCTAAAATATTATCTCACACTGTTTCAGCCCTTTCTTATTTGAAAACAAAGAAGTAGCATGCTATCGTTTTACCCGCTCAAAAGGTCCAAAGGGAGGTGACATTAGAGATCATGGCATTGAGTCTTAAACAATTTCATAGGAAGTTTACTGAAAATAACATTAATTACTGAAAACTTCTCTTCCTCTTATATCTTGAACTGTGTACATGCCTGCAGACAAATTTCACGTTTGCTTGTTCAGCTTACCGGCTGAGATATAATATGTAACCTCTCCACATTAAAATGTCTAAAAATGACAAGACTTTCTATTATGTTTCCAATAATGGTCAATCTCAGGGAAACTATAATTTTATTTATGGTAACAGTCACCTCTAGTCGCTGTAACTTCTGCGGAGATGTCAGAGAGTGAGGGAGGAAGTTGGTGACTTTGACCAAATCTAACATGGATAAAAAATAATAGCAATAATAATAATACATTTCCTCATCCAGGAACATTATTTCTGTCTGAGTCATATCAGATAGCGTTTCATTGTTGTTGTTCCCATGATCCCACATTACTTCAAGATGTCACTAAGCTACATTTTTTGTTATTATTTTGATCCCACAGCACTAGAAATTACATACAGCACATTTAAAGAGTCTCCAGGCAATTATTTGGAAATGAAACAATTGGACACTGACTCTGTTATTCCTACAATGAGTACCAAATTAAAAAATTCTACTGGGAAACATTAAAATTATTCTGATATTTTGGAACCATCAAATGCCGAGTTTCTCTTACCTTAACCAGACTTTAGCTGCCAAAACTTAACTAGGTCAGTTGAGGTGTTTTTGGAACAGTTACAGTTTGGAACAGTTTTGACAATGAAAAGAGACCAAGTTCTCATATTAAATATGAGAACTTGATGTTCTAATTTTATTAGTAAAGTCTCGTCTGCTACAAAATGATGACTTGATCTGTATTAATAAGTGGAATTCCCAGAGACAGATCCTAATAAGAGAACCAGAGAACCAGAAGAGATATATAGAATGAAAAAAAGTTAAGAAACAAGTTAGGAAATAAACAAACAAGAGTGTGCTACTTCTATCTTGTTAACCTTATTTCACTACAATTAAACTTTTGAATGTTTTTTTATTATTAGTGACTGACAATAATTGTGGGATGTGGTGGGATGGGTTGTGAACTTTTTTGCCAGAAAAAGGTTGGGAATCCATGTGGATCAATCATGTCACACTACGAGCTGACATTGTTCATAGAAACATCTGAAAACTATGTAGAGCAGGGAGACACAATTTGCGGCCCGTGGGGCCAAATCTGCCCTCCCATAGGGTGCCAGGTGGCCTTCTGACAGTTTCCTAATTAAACAAAAAGAAATTTGATTTATACTGTATGTTTTCTCCAGGAAGCATAACATCCTCTATGCAGAAATGGTGACACACTGCACAAGGCTGCTGTGGTCAGATTTGCCACTTGGCTGAGTTGACTGAGGACAGCAAATATGGAGAGGTCAACGATGAAAACAGGCAGTTTAGTGAAATATGGACCATCATGGTACCATCGTTCAAAATATAGGCATAAAACAATGAAAAAAACTCTTCAAAACTCGTGCAGAATATAACATTTAATTTTGTTGTCATCTTGTGCGTACAGAAGACAGTGTGCGGGGGTGTTTTTGATTTTTAAATGACTTGTTTTTAAAATGTTTTTGTGTATAGGTCATTTCTTTTAGTCATGAAGGCCACAGCAAAATTGGTTCAGAATTATCAATCCTGGATATTACAGCCACCACTCAATGACAGTTATTAGCACAAGTGTATTTATAAGCTTTTTTTAACTGTCAGTACAGTACAGTGGAGTTTATAAGCCAACTAACCATTCCAAATATGTGAAAATATATGTTCATGTAGTCATTTACTGTCATTCATTTATGTTAAACACTGCAACATACAACAGCAGGAGACTGGAGAGCACATTTTAAAATTTTCTGCCTCTTAAATACAAACTGAAACATGTCAGCAGAGCTCGGACCCACTTGAGCAGTACTTCCACGGTGCCACCCAGTCTGTCTCAGCGGCACGTTAACATGCTCTCTATCTCATCTCTGATTGACCCCGTTAAGTGAGCGGGTTACTATCCTCTCGTTTACAGTAGCAGTAGGTAACAAGGCATTATACAAGATAGAAATCAATCAAATTATGCTCAAAAGCCCAGTGTGTGGTTGTGTAACCAACCTTGGTCGTCCATAATCCGTCACAAATGATGACAGAGGAGGGTAATAAGGGAGCATATTCCCACCATCATCGTCCCGGTGAATCCCTGGAGGCAGTTAAAGACCGGGCAGCGCACACCGCAAGGAGGAGAGGTCAGGTTAGAGAAGAAACAAAAAAAGAAATAAATGTTTGTAGTGTGTTTCCATGTTGTCCAAAGATTATTTTTTAAATCTGATCATGGTATGACTTTAAATTATGTTGCACTGAACTTTTAAACTGTCTTAAAATTAAGAAAGATTGAATTTTTTTCTTTAAACTTCAGTTTAGTTTTACTTTAAACTTTGATTAAATTTAATTCTGTTGTACCAAAACTTAAAACCCAATTTAAAATGTGATCAAGTATTAATTTTAACTTTACACTTTGGGAGATTTACCTATTAAAAAAGCTGCCTTTATGAGATGGATTGAGAAAAATAATTGAGTTTCTTGAAGAGAGTTAAAGGACAGACTCGACCCAGCTTGAGTTTTATGCTATGAATCTTCTTTTTTTCACTCCTGTTGAGAGTTTCACCAATAAGTTTCAACTTAAAGGAGAAGAAATAATTTCTCCACCAAGCAATCAGGAGTCAGCTAAATAACTTTTTGGCTAGCTAGCAAACAATATAACTTTTGTTTTTGTTTTGGTAGTTTGTCTGTTTCTTTCTTTTACTTTTTAGCTACCAAGCAAACAGTATAACTTTTTTTTTTTTTTTTTACATTTTAGCTAGCTGGCAAATGATGCAGTATTTATTTAAATATTTAGCTAGCTAGCAAACATAACATTTTGTTTTTATTTGTTTTTTACTTTTAAGCTAGCTAGCAAACAGTGCAACATTTTGTTAACTTTTTAGCTAGCTCACAAACAATTTAAGGTAGTCTTTTTGTCTGTTTTTTACATTTTAGCTAGTAAGCAAACAGTATAACATTATTTTTACTTTTTTAGCTAGCAAGCAACAAAAGTCAACAGTTTTACCACCTGACAGCATCCAATTTTTTTCTGTTTATTTATTTATTTTAATTAGGGTAAGAAAGCATCTCCATATAGATCAAACTCAATTTATGTTTATATCAACAAACTTGGATTTACTAAACTGAGATTAGTTTTAATCATGCAACAGAGCTCTGCTTAATATTAAATGTGGATTTACTCATTTAAAACCTACCTGTTCTGAACTCAAATAGAAAGAATCTTAGATTAAAGTGATCGTTGTCAGTGCCACCCAGTCTAGTCATGTATTTCCCTCTAGATCCTTCCTGAGCCTTTTGTTTTCTCCTGCTTCCTCCTCCTCATGTCATTTGGAGTAACTGTCTCACTGTGAAACCTGCTGCAAAATGGTCCTGACACTTTTCTGCATGCGTTTCTTACCCTTTAAATTTTTTCTTTTTCCTCCCTGCACTTGTTCTACAAGGTGCGGCCGGCCTTTAGAAACAGAGCAGACAGACCCTTGAATACCTCCTGTGTGTTATTACGACGTTTTTACTGCACCGCCATCGTTCACCATTTAGCCCCGGCTATAGAGGCCCAGCCCTCTCACACACACTTTCATTGTGTATATGACAAAACCTAGCAGCTGATAGCATTCTGGCCTGATATCAGAAAGCGACTAGATAAATCACATTGGGAGCGTGTGGTGTGTGTATGTGTGTGTGTGTGTCGGGGAGTGGAGGGAGAGGGGGCCAATACAATGAAGGTATCGAATTCACTCTGGATGAAGACTGCACTGCCGGCACTTTCTACATGAATCTATGCCTGTCCAGGGATCATTTGCCATGGTTAATTTAGTCTGTGTGCTCAGAGTGGCAATTTCAACCGAGTAATCACAGCACCCCCAAGAGGGAGACAGGTGTTGTACACTTGGAGAACAAAGCCTCAGCCTCTCATCTCGCCTCTCCTCTCTCATGTCCTTCCTCCTCCTCCCCTGCTACAGCTCACACACAAGTGCAGATAGGGGACGCTTGCCTTATTCCCTAGTGATGCCATTGTAATGCACTGCAGGCTTGAAAAGCGAGTAGTGACGGCTGGAAGAAGTGCTCACTGCTGTTTACTGTTTTCCTAGCGGTGCGTTTTGGGAGTTTCGGGGCCGATCGAGGGGAGTTCTAGGCTGAAGGCTGAGCTGGCAGTGACACATGGAGGCTTCTCAGGATGCAGGAGAGACACGTCCCCACGAGTCCCCACAGAGACGAGCTCAGGCCGAAACTAATACCAGTTATTGTAGCTGTGCGCCCTAGTTTGCCGTGTGCTCTGTCCCATATATCCTTCTATTAACTGAGTCTGACATATCCATAAGGATGATGGAAGGGCTCGGCTTTTTGCAAAGCCATTTCCTGTTCTGAATTATAATGCCTGGAAAAAGGGGGGAGCCGAACAGTGTGTTTTATCAAACCGTGCATGTGTGTGTGTGTGTTTCAGAGCCGACCATCATAACCACCCTGCCGACCACGCTGGACGTCACCGTCGGGGAGAGCGTGGTCCTGCCCTGCCAAGTGAGCCACGACCCGTCCCTGGAGCTCAAGTTCACCTGGTTCTTCAACGAGCAGCTCATCCACTTCGGGAGCCATGGAGGATTTTTTGAAAAAGTGGGAGGTGTAAGTCCATAATCCCTCGAGGTTTCTCAAACTGTTGAGGACACATGCAGCAGATGATTAGAAATCAAGGCACCACAATGTCATGACAGCTCATACACTACATGGACATTTTCACTTTTTAGAAATCAGTCTTGGAAACAGTACACTGTAAAACAAAAACAAAAAAACAAAAAAAAAAAAAACAATAGTTGAGACAACTTAAAATTTCAAGGCAACACAATGCAATCATTAAAAACTACTCCTTCAACCTGATTAAAAGTAATAATCTATGAATATGCTAATTTAGTTCACTTCTAAATTTTTCCTGCTGGACACAAGATTGCTCTTACTTCACTGTGGAGTCCATCCAAGTTTATGTGACAAGTGTCTACATCACACTCGTAAAGGTTGCAAATTGGACCAGGACAAACTTCCAAACTAGTGGTGATGTCACAAATCATGCTCACAGTTCCGCCCGTTAAAATCAGATTTTCGATGAGCACAGAGAAAACTTTCCACTTTCAGGAGATGAATGTGAAAACATTCAGCCCTCCAGTGTCAAACTCTGCTCATACATCATTCTGCACAGTGAAGCTAAAACATCCAGCTGTACGAACAAGTAGAAAAACATTTTTTTGAGTGGAGGGGGACTTTAAGAACGACTCATCAGTCAAACAGGTTCATGAAAAAAGACTCTGCATGAACTGTTTGTTACTTTTTTTCCTCCGAAACATTATAAGTGTGTTGGGACTGGTATTCAGTGTGTATCAGATTTGTGACTACCATACACATTCTGATCCAAGTTTTAGAACACCATGTTTTCTATTTGCAAACACTATGCTAAAGCGGTGCACATTGAGAAGTGGGTAGCGCTTCTCAATTATGTTCTGCATTTGGTTGTAATATAAGGGATATACACTTAAAATTACTATGAAACTATTTAGCTGTGTTAAAGAAATGTGCTAGCCCCCTCACTTATGGCGTAACAATAAACTAGCACAAAAATGACAATTACCAACCTAAACCAACATAAACCACTGCCTTGGACCACAATGTTCTGAACAAACACATTACAAACACACTAAAAATGCATTACAAACACATTACAGACACTACCAAATAGTAACATTCGCATTTTGAAACATAAAATAGCAAACTTAAACTCTAAGCAATGCATCATGGGAAATTATGCAAATGGGGGCAATCACATGCTGTGAAGGATGCCATTACACAAGTTACATTACAAAATTACACAAGCTTTCCAGATGAGGTTCACTTTCAGTCTCATGTCATCTTACTACTGCTACCACTAGAAATAGTGATAATAACAATAATAATCATGATCATCACCATCATCATAAACGTCAAGAAAAAAAGAGCGCTGGTGTCTGTATAATATCGGTATCAGCAGATATCCAAACACACTACATGCCATTACACAAGTTGTATTACACAAACTACACAGTCTTTCCAGACTGAGGTTCAGTTTCAGCCTCATGCCATCTTACTACTACTATTAGAAATAATAATAATATTAATAATGATAAGAAGAATAATCATCATCATCATAAACATCAAGAAAGCTCTGGTATCTGTATAATATCCATATTGGTAGATATCCAAACACATTACACGCCATTACACAAGTTGCATTATACAAACTACACAATCTCTCCAGACTGAAGTTAAGTTTCAGCCTCAAGTAATCTTACTGCTACTACTATCAAAAGTGGTATCTTTATAGTATCAGTGTTGGCAGATGTCAAAATTCAGATATAGGAATGAGATCAGAACTGAAAAAAAGTGGACCAGCAGATCATAAGCATAATAACATGATGCTTTTTTCCATCTGACTCCACCAGTCTGTGCCTCGTCTGTGTCAGCTGTCACCACACTGACACTTCAAATGCACCTCCACTTGATGAGCTTCACAACAGGCCTTTCTGACCAGATCATTACATGCAGATCACAATTTCTGCACCGAGGTTCATGCAACAGCTCATGTTGATCCCCCAATAAGTTTACAGTCATTTCTCAGATGACCTGGAACACACACTGAATAATTAAGAAAACCTTGTTATGGTGTGTTGAAGAATGCTCATTTTTATTAGCGCTACTGTGCTCTTTTCTGCTACAACACAACACATTGATTTATTTTCCAACCCCTTCAGAGATTTCTGTGAGTAAAGGTCAAGGGGTGACACTGAAGATTCATTGGTACATCAATATTACACTCCTTCTTCTTTTAGCAGGGTCATAATAAATTCCGCCGCAGTGCAGAGGGAATGTTTGTATCAAGTGTATTATTTATGGCCAGAAAATTGCTGCCTGTGGTTTATTTTAAAATGAAATTTACATACACACCCTGCAACCAGTCTCAGTCAGCGCGCTGTATACTTTAAAAGGTTCGCAGCTTACATCTCAGCATGTTATACGCAGGCTTATTTTTCCCATAAAAACATTCAAAATCTGCAGTTATAAAGAAAAATACAGCACTGAGGTGTCTTTCCTGCCTCTTCTATGATTTAGATGCTTGTGCTGTTATTTACAGCCTCCTCTCCTTAATAAATTGCTTTACGTCTACACTTACATTGATTAAGCTACCAGCAGCTCCATAGAAAAATAACTGCCTTAGTATAAAAGAATCTGCTCTGCTGATGAAATGATAATATAGGTGTGGGAATTGCAATTAGAGAAGGAATAAAAGGCTCCCTTAAAGAAGTGTTTAGACTAACCATTAGGCAGCTTCTTAAAACTCTAACTGCTCTGTACCACAACCACAATCAAAATCAAGCAACTGAGTGAGTACAATTCTGTAATTATAGTGATAAAATGAAAGCATGTGTGCTCAACACGGAGAGGTATTTCTGTTTTAGAATATGGAAGGAGAGGCTGCATGAGGAATTTATTATTCAGGATACACATACATGAGAATGAGCTTCTGTTTAGCTGTTTTTTTTTTTTTTGCTCTTATGGCTGGAGAGTCAGTATTGTTCTTGAATTACAATAGCTGGAGGCTTACCATGTTGCTTATGGAACTGTGTGTGTGTGTGTGTGTGTGTGTGTGTGTGTGTGTGTGTGTGTGTGTGTGTGTGTGTGTGTGTGTGTGTGTGTGTGTCTGTGTCTGTGTGTGTGTGTGTGTGTGATTGTGCATGTGCTGAATGACAGCAGCATTCAGCAGGAGACATTATGATTCGAAATATCCAGCTGAGGCATGCAGGGAAGTACACGTGTGCCGTGCAAACCAAGGTGGACAGCATTTCCATCGCTGTTGACTTGGTTGTCAGAGGTAAGCCACAATCAATGGATGTTGGTTCTGTTTCTACTGTTGCTGAGAATGGACATGTTTTAATGAGGGCTAGGCAATATATTAATAAATACTGACATTGTGATGACACTCGTCTTAGATTTTGGACATCATTATAGCATGATATGGCACAAGTGTTGTCTTTTAAATCAATGGTAGAAGTAATATTCAGATCCTTTACTTCAATAAAAGTACTAATACCACACTGTGAAAATATTCTACTACGAGTGAAAGTCCTGCATTCAAAACTACATGGTACCCTACATTTTCTGAGGGTACCAGATTGTTCTAGCCAAAACATCCTCATACCTACACAACAGAATGTGTTACCCGCTAGTGACAGGGGTACTGAACCTTAACGTGACATCTCATACATGGTTAAAGTTGTAAAACGCTTGCAGTTTAGTCAGGTGTTCGCATAAAAACTATTAGGTTTAGGGTAAAGATCGTGGTTGGGGTTACGTTACGTATGCCACTTGATGGAAAGTGATGTAACTCACATGAGATGAAGTGATGTGCTGAAAATCAAAATCCCAGTCTCCTGGGCGAAGGTTCTGTGATTGATTACGGACATTCTCACTCTTTATACTTCTGTCATAACTGTTACACCCACTAGAAACCACCACCTAACAGTAAATGTAAATATGAGTTTTTGTGCACTGCTTGCACAGAGGACCTGTTCTGGTATTTACCTTTACCTACTCAGTAATTATATCCACATTACTGATGATGATCAAATATATTATTGTGCTAACATTTTGCGAAAGCTCTAAAAGTTGCAATATTGGTAATATCAATATCAAGGTATTCAGTCAAAAATATGATGATGTTTGATTTAGTCCATATCTTCTCTGCAATAGCTACAAATAAAAATAACTGCTGACCACATCCTTCAGCGTACCAGTTTTTAAGGTTTCAAAACATTTAAATAATTCATCACTCATCAACTGCTGTAGAAGGCAGGGGTTTGTTGGTGATTAATGTTTACTGTGCCTCACTGATGAAGAAGTAAAGGGATAGAATGAAAAGGGAAGCAAATAGACAAATCTCTCTCCAAGGTTTAAAGGAAATTTACTGTCTAATTAGACCAAATAGCTCCCGAAGGTTTCACAGTGAACTGACTTCGCTACAGTAGCCGCAGGTGCTAAAACCACCGCCACTCTCTCTACCATCTCTCCATCTCTTCCTGATTTACATTCCCCCCCTCCGTCTGTCTCTCTATCTTTCTCTTCCCCCCTTTTTCCTTGCCTGGCTATGCCATCTATCAGGTCCCCCGGGGCCCCCCACCAGCATCCATGTAGAAGAAATCACTGATACCACAGCCTCTCTGTCCTGGAGGCCTGGTCCTGATAATCACAGTCCAATTACGGCATACACCATCCAGGCCAGGACACCGTTTTCCCTCGGGTGGCAGGCTGTCACCACAGGTAAGCTCTCTCCAACCAGCCGTGGCCTCCTCCAATCACATGGAGGGGGCCACTCTTCATTCTGCCTCGCCTGTGAGAATATTGGAGATGTAATTTTTACCCCAGCACCAAATGGTACGCAATCGTAGCATGACCATTGACCGCCATTTTATCTGACTCCTGGGAGCCCTGAAACATGGATCCCATCCTGATGATGAAGCTTGTTGCCAGGGCTGTAATTTGATAGTGTAGTTAAGTGATAGCACCGGTGTAATTTCTCCCCACATCCTCTTTAATGGGGCCCTTAGCATTCACGCATGACTGGTGTTATGTGCATTTATGCAATACTGTATACCTTGTTCTATTGATATTTTTGTGAATTAAGGACACTTTGATCTAAGATAGTTTTACTGGCCTCATTGATTTACTACATCAGGATCATATATTTCAAACAGAACTACTTCATGACCTTGCAGGTGGACGGAGCTCCTCCATCAACAGAAAAAATTGACTTTTTGTCTTTTCTTGTGGAATCATCTGTTCTTTCTATATTTTATACATTATAGTGATTTTGGTGATTTGTTATAAATCCAGCAACATAACCACCATGCCTTACCAACTCGCTCTCATCCCAGGTCGTCAAATACAAACACTGCTTTGTCATGACTCTCGGCATCTCATACTGATACATAAAGTACCCTTCAGTGTCTGCATGAGACTTTCCCAAAAGCTGATAAGCAAGTGGTAAATATTGTGCAAATGTTGCAGTTTGGTTAGGTTTAAGTACCAAAACTACTTGGTTAGGTTTAGAAAAAAGTGAAATAAGGTATGTGACAAAGTCATACACATACTGTTATGTAACTTGAAGTTTCCAGTTTTACTTGTCTGACCTGGTGTACAACCTTTGTCAGCATCATGGGAAAAGTAGGTGGTCTCTACAGCACTTGTAGCAGAATGTCCATCACAGCTGAGCAAACGATGGTGCAGAGCTAAGTTGCTAACTAGTTTGTGAAATACATTGCAGGAAAGTTCATAAACAATGACAACATAATTTTCCCAATATAACCCTGACTGTTTGCTGTGTTAGCGTGGTAGCTAGCCAGCTATGGTTTGTCAGTACACTCAGTAACGTAGCAGATAGAAAGTACAAAGCCTTAGTTTGGTCCAAACCTGTTTGCCCTGTCAGTGTTACAGCATTAAACTGTGAATACAAATGCAACACTTCCTGCATCCATTACAAATGTAAAAAGGTGGACAAACCCCTTAATTTCTAAATTAGTCTTTTGCTGTGAAACATTTTCAGGAAGATGCTGTAGTATACTGACTTGCAACTCCATCCTTGGGCTGTCATTGTGTTCCAGTTGGGAGTGGCTGAATTGTGTGCGACACCTAGTGGAAAAATATGGTATTTGACTTAATGTCACACCAGTTTAGTATTTGACTTAATGTCACACCAGCTACATTGGCTCAACCCTAACTTAAAGGTCCAGTGTATAAGACTTACTGGGATTTATTGACAGAATATGGCAGAAATTGAATATAATATTCTAAGGTATGTTTCATGACCAGCATAGGTTTTCCTTCTTGCTTGGAAGGAGAGGGTGAGACAAGTTGGCTGCAATCTGAAAGCTTGCCACTAGATGCCACTAAATTTTACATATAAGTCCTTTAAACCTTCAGATGCTGTTTACAACACAAACCTCATACATGAGAATCCTGTATTTGTTTGGTCCATTCATCCACCCCACCACCTCCATACTTTCTTGTTCTTTAAATTACAGCTCCACATATGGATGGTTTTACATTGAAGTTAAGGGAAAGCCTGTGACACAAAGTGCCCTTTAGTGTCTGTGTGAGATAAGACGTGTGACAAGGTGTTGATATTTGACAACCTGGGAATGAGAACAGGTTGAACATATTACACGTCTTACTAGAGAGCTAAATTAACACCTGCAAATTATAAAGTTGTTAGCAAGTGTATCTCTTCATATGTGATTCTTTTGTATTGTGTTTTTGTTTTTTGAGTTTGTGTGTGCTTCATGTGTCCTTGTGAGGGATTACACCTGTCCTATGTACCTGCGGTGGAGTCCAACCAGGCCTGTCAGCCTGGAGGACAGTCTGCTGCTGATGCTAAGCTGACATACTCACATAGAAAATACACACACAAACACACACAAAGTTTCTTGCTACTGAAGGGGGCACTGTGTTTTATGCCAGTTCCTGAGGTGGTGGGGGGCCACCGGCTGACAGCTACAGTAATAGACCTGAGCCCTTGGGTGGAGTATGAGTTTCGAGTCCTGGCAAGCAACACCATCGGGACCGGCGAGCCCAGCAAGCCTTCTAAACAAGCAAGGACAAAGGGGACCTGTATGTACTGAAAAAAATGTCCTTATGCTGCTTTCAGATATGCTTGTTTCATCATGTTTGTTTGCTCTTCCCTTCCAAGACAGATGTCATTTACTTAATTTCTTTAAAGGAATAAAAATAAAGCATAAAGGATTTTCTTCTAGGGTTCTAAGCATGAAGGAACATTTTCTTGCCAAGAGTCAGATGAGAAGATTCATACTAGGATTGATACTTGGCCAGCTCTGTCTGTCTCTGTCTGTCTGTTTAAAATGAAGATACAACCAAGGGACAATTAGCTCAGAAAAAGACTGAAAACAGTAGGAAACAGTTAGCGTGGCTCTGTTCAAAGGTAACAAATTCCCTTATATCTCAGAAATAGCACCTCTAAGACTCCATGGTTGCATTTCTTTATTCTTTTTTACTGTACAAAAAGCAAAGTTGCAAACAAACAACATAACATGTTAGTTAGCAGAGGTGGGTCAGTTTTTGAAATTCCAAGCCAAGTACAATGTTACTTAGATGTTACGCTAATGTTAGCAAAACATTAGCTTGCTAACTGTTTTAATATTGGCCTTGATTTAACGTTCTTAGTGAAACTTCAAATTTCGAGGTTGGAAGTTGTTGCTGCAATTCTTTTTTTTAGCTGACCAACACACATTTTTTCTATTATCTTTAGTAAAATCTTCTCCAACTTGTGCTCATTTAAGTAACATTAGTTCTTCATGGTTTTCTTGTGACACAAGTCCACACCTCTGTTAATTAGCAAGATTTACATGGAGGTACAAGCAGGGTGGTAAACTTATCAAAATGCACATTCAGTGTTGGGTGTGCTCATTTCTGTACCCGACACAGTCTCACAGCAGTTTGTGAAATAGTCTTAAAATTTATTTGCCAGATTCATGTACATGGACACATATTTTGTGATACTCAGCGCTGCTTTCAAACTAATGTATTATCCACTGTCAGTCTCACTCTGTGGTCAAGTTAGCAATAGTAATTACGCAATGTCTGGTTACGGTGATGGTCACAGTTTGGTTAGCTTTAAGCACCAAACTACTTGGTTAGATTTAGTCACCAAACTACTTATTTATGTTTAGGTACTAAAACTACTTGGTTAGTTTAGTCACCAAACTATTTGTAAGGTTTAGCCGATAATGTTTAGGCACTAACACTATTTGGCTAGGTTTAGGAACCAAACTACTTGGTTAAGATTAGTCATCAAACTATATGGTTAGGTTAACGCAACAAACTTCATGTAAAGTTTAGCCACCAAAACTACTTGGTTAGATTTAGTCACCATACTACTTATTTAGGTTTAGGTACCAAAACGACTTGGTTAGGTTTATGCACTAAAATATTTGATTAGGTTTAACTTTATAAACCACTTGGCTAGGTTTAGGAAAATGTCATAGTTTGGATTAAAGTAAGTGCTTTCTTAAAGCAATTCACAGTAATTATTGGTCTCACTTGAGAGCAAATCTCCAGTCTGTTGTGTAAAAGTCCTGTGTTTTGCCAACCCTGGCCTCTTACCAAGGGCTTTATACTATGTTAGTGCTGATTAGTTTGAAAGTCATGCAGCATGTCCTGAAAAAATGGAGGATTCATGTCTGTGTCTTTTCGTGACTACTTCATGAAAAGCTGTGATACTGAGCTGCTGTGGAAAGAATCTGCAATCTGATTGAAATTTAACCTTAAGAAGAAGAAAGCATCAAAAATCTACCCAGAGAGAGCTGTATTCACCAAGGTTACATCCTTTGTGTGTCTTGTTCCTTTGGTGTCTTTTGGTATAAAAAGTACCACAGGCAGGCCATGACTGCAAACACGACTCAGCTGTGACAAGTTTGCTGATATCTTACAAGATCTTGTAGATGCTGAAGTTCGAATATGTCAGAAAGTTACCTCTCTCTGCCGTTTGGAAGTAGTATCATGGAAAATGATTACACGTGCCTTTGTGTGAAGTCAACAGGGCTAAGCTGATCTGTCTTCTTTCTCCAGCTCCGAAGGTCACGCCAGCTAATGTGAGTGGAGGCGGTGGCAGTCGCTCCGAATTAGTCATCACATGGGAGGTAAGCATGCTCGCTCAGGACCCTCTCACCCATGGAGAAGCGAGCCAGACGTCATTATTCTCTGTGGATCTGGGCCTCTGTTTCATTAATAACAGCTGAATGGCTTAATGTATGGCATTTCATTTTTAAGAACAGAGAGGCAATAACTGCTGCTGTCACCCTAGGGGAGAGAAAAATGCTTTTGAGGTTTCAATAAGATAATTAAACTCAATGGTTCCTTCGAAGTCCCAACTTTGTTTCAGATTGTTTTCCCTTTCTTTTTTCTTTTTTTTCCGTCTTTCTTTTTCATTTCCTTCTTTTGTACAAAGCCTCTGCATATCACTCCAGCTCCAAAAGCTTATATTTATTCAGGCTGCTCAAAATCATCAGCTCCCGCTGTGAAACGTTTGACAGAACCAGCGTTGATGTTTCAATATGCAAGAGTTCAATTAAAGTCTAACTTCTGCTTAACAAAGCCGCTGTTTCGCCTCAGCCCTGCAAATTCCTGAGGCATTTTCCTCTATATAGAAAAGCAGGGATGGAGTGTTACATTTTTAATTTTCCAAGTTTAGTTTATCTATAGCAGGCCTTGGGGTCATTATTGTCAAACGGGTTTTACTCCCTGGCAGTCTACCCATTAGATAATGAGAAACCTTCTGTTTAATATTCAGATCTTGGCCTGATGGGGTGAGTAGTAGAAAAGTTTATGTTAGTTCACTTTGCAATTTGCAAAAATTTGTAAAGAACCAAAGTATTTATTTTAGTGACAATACCAGTTGGCCTTGTGATATTACTGCAAACTAAATGAACAAGCGTCTAATAAAACAACTTTTGGTTTTGGCAGTAAATATCACTAGTCTTCTTAGAAATGAGTGTGGAAAAATGTTATGAAACATGTTGTGAAAGAAGCAAACTATCAACAAAGATAGAACCACAGATGAACATTCTGTTATCAGGCCATTCATGTAAAGGAGGAACAAAAGGCGTCCCGGAATAAACCCCTGTGTGACACCACTACTGCTTCATGCCATTAAATCCATTTACATTTGCAAAATGCTTCTGATTAGCATTTAACTAGTTTGTAATTTGGGTGCCATTTTTAAGTGAGTCCATTGAAGCCTAACTCAGTGGTTTTCAAACTGTGGTCCAGGGACCAACGGGGGCCCTTGAGTGGATTGTAGGGGGTCCTCAGCAAAACGAAATCACATTTTTTGGAAGCTGGAACAACAACTTGGCCTTTTTTGCTGATTGTAAAGAAAGTTTGCTCAATTTAAACTACTTAGAAATTAGTGCTGAAAAATCTGTATGTGAAAGAAACAAACTGTCAACAAAATGGATCCATAGATGAAGATGCTGTTATCAGCTCATTCATATACAGAAGAAACAAGGGGTCCCAGAATCTAACACTGTGGGACACAACAAGTGATTCACATCATTAAAGTCACCCATTTACTGTACATTTGCAAAATGTTTCTTATTAGAAATATATTTGGGAACCATTTGTCTATTGAAGTCATAATGTTATAACACATTTTCTAGCAAAAGGAAACTTGTGCCTTTTTGACTAATTGTAATTTATAGTGATCCTAGTTTGATCATCAATTGAGTATGAAGACTTTATTATTATCAAACCTAAAAAAAAGCACATAAAATTATGATGCACTGTATCGAGGGTATTGAGGGCTTCTGTGAAATCCAAAAGCATACTCAAAGAATACTCATTATAAAAAGCCAGGGGCTCACCAAAGTCATTGTGATTCTCATTATATTCCCATGAATGTCCATACTGGCCCAGAGTTGAGACATCTCAACCACAGTCTAAGTACCCATCAGCCCTCTCTCTAGCAGGGCTAAAACAAGAAGAAGTGCTTTTATATATGAGCAAGAAGCATCTATTAGTGGATAAGGGTGAAGAGGGTGGGTTTATCCACTAGAATGAAGTGTGCGGCTATAAATGTATGAGGCGTGTTATCAGTCTGGACAACAGCTGCTGGTATGGTATCATGCTGAGTGCACTGTACTGTGTAATGGATGTGTCCAGTAATAGTTCTTGTGTGTACAGCATGTTGTATTTGTGGCAAAGCATCGCCTCAGAAATTGAAAGCCGTGTCTTTCGTCTCGGTTTTAGTCTTTGGTTTTCAGAAAATATTGCACTTTTAAGGGACAGTTTAAGGGAGAGTTCAGAGATTTTTAAGTGAGGTTGTTACTGATACACAGTCAGTGTATTACCTACTGTAGTTGTCACACCCCCAGTTCAGAGAAGCAGAGAAGAGCTGCAGCACCAAAACTAAGATGGGGTCAGTAGCAAAATGTATTTAAAAAAAAAAATGTCAGTGTCAGTGTACGCTATATTTGGAATGTTTTCACTACTTTACCTTGACATCAGACAGTCATTTCTGATGAAAAACTGCTGTTATAAAAGCAAAATATCACATTCTTCTGAGGAACCAGACTCCCTTGGCAAAAGCTGTAATTTTAAGTCGCATGACACAGGAGTTGCTCGTCTTTAGCTGCCCCAGTTGGTTAGTTTGTTTGTGCTATTGTGGGACTTTGTTGAATCTGGACTAACCTTTTAAAATGCAGAAGTTACACAATAACACAAACAAATGAAAAAATAAGGCACAGGTGGTACAGAAACTCCTGTCCTCTGTGGGGGAAAATTGCTGATTTTGCCAATGGAGTTTGGTTGGTTTTGAGAAAGTGATATTTGTCTTATTTAATGGTGCTTTCCTATCAGAAAAGGCTGTCTGGCATATTTAATATAATTTGTATATTTGTTTACTGACCTTTTTAGGTGACTAAAATCAATTTTGCTAACGACCCTGTCCATAGCAGTACATTAATTAGCTTCTTACACCAGTATCTCCTGTTTCTTTCAAACTGGGAGAGTGCCAATGGCCATCTACAGTAGGTAATACACTGACTATGGATATGTACCTCATGCAAACTCCACTTTCAATAATCTGAGTACTCTCTTTAATTCATTAACTAAGGGATGAATTTATTCCGTTTTCTCCCGAAGCCGGTCCCAGAGGAGCTGCAAAATGGAGCGGGGTTCGGCTACGTTGTAGCTTTCCGACCCCACGGCGCCACGGGATGGATGCAGGCCGCCGTACCATCCCCCGAAGCGTCCAGATACGTCTTTAAAAACGAGAGCATCCAGCCCTTCTCGCCTTTCCATGTGAAGGTCGGCGTTTACAACAACGAGGGGGAAGGGCCGTTCGGACCTGTCACCACCATCTACTCGGCTGAGGAAGGTGCGTTACGATCTCATGTCACACACAACATGTTATGGAGCAGGCATCTACTTGCTCAGCCACTATTAATGCATGAGTACATGACTAGATCCACTCTGGGTCTAAATGGTAGCAGCCAGAGCTCTTCTATCAGCCCTTACAGACATCTTCTACATACTTCCCTCCCTGTGTTGTTTGGATGAAAGACATAGCTTTGAAACAGTTTTGATGTTCCCACTTTGAGGGGTCATCAAAGCTCAGTGCTACTTCTAAAATCATTCAGAGTCTTTATACATTAACTCCAGAGCCTGGCCGAGCGCCCACCAGGGTCCGTGCCAAGAGCCTCTCTGCATCCGAGATTGAAGTTTCGTGGAAAGCTCTGCCCTGGAATGCCAGCAAGAAAAGAGTGCTGGGCTACGAGGTGAGCCACACTGAAAATACCTTGTTTATATGTGCCTCCACTGGATGCAAATGTGTTTTTGAGTGCGTGTGTGCACAAGCACATGGGAACTTATGCTGTTGAGTCTTGTTCTCTTCTATTATTGATGAGTGTTTCAGGCTCATGCACCTTGGGCATAGGAGATAATAGCTTGCTGCATGCATAATGGTCCAGCCTAGTCCCATGCTTGTGGGTTTAGTTGTGTTTCTCTTGTTGTTTACCTAAGTACTGTAACCACCCTGATTAGCGTACTGATGCAATACTCCAAGGGATAGAACGTTTAGCTTCTAATCCACACAACAAAGCAGTTTCAGACACTGGCTCTGCACTCAGTTAGTTCTTGTCATTTTAATTCCACTCATTATTGAAATCCAAGACGTGAACAAAGGCGCTGTTTTCACCCACGGATTGCATAAAGTGCCAGAATTATAAATTGTTGACCACTCAAAGTCAACAGAGGAGCAGGGCCTGAGCAAACCGTTCCTGCGAGGGAAGACAAATTATATTTGTGCTGTCAAGCGTGCCAGCTATTTCAGCCTTGACAAGCAGGGTGACAAAGAAAATCTGTTATCAGTGGAAGTTGATGGCAGGGGGATTTTTGAGGATTCTTTTTCTTCTTCTTTGTTTTCCGTTTTTTCTTTCTTTTGCATATTCGACCTTGGTCTTTAACATGTAAGTTAAACCATGACACACGTTTGTAGCACGTAGCACATGGGGAGGAAAAGGTGCACGAGGTGACATGTTGCCCAGGTTTGTTTTCAGATCAGTTCACATCTTCCATCCAGTTGAATTCACATCTGCCTGTTTCCTGTTTGCACTTCACTGACAGGGTGTAACAGAAAGCTTTTAAGGTGTCCGTCGTGTTTTCTTGCGTTCACGTTTGTGGTTCTGCCCTGTTGCTTTTCAGCTGAGGTACTGGAGTAGAAGTGAGAAGGAAGACACGGCCAGCGTGCAAAGGACTGTAGGAAATCAAACGTCTACTATTATCCGTGGGGTGAAAGGCAGCACCACATATTACATCTCAGTGAGGGCGTATAACACTGCAGGAACGGGGCCTCCCAGCACCACGGTCAACGTCACCACCAAAAAACCACGCAAGTATCCAAACTAATTACCACTCTGGTGACTGGTCAGCTTTCCTTTGAGGTGAATAACGTGTTTTTTTCCTCCTCTCAGCGCCCAGTCAGCCGCCAGTTAAAGTGATGTGGAACACATCAAACTCCAAGATCATATTGAACTGGGAGCAGGTCAAAGCCCTGGAGAATGAGTCAGAGGTCACTGGTTACAAAGTAAGCCCTCATGTAGCCACTCAGTTTTATCAAAAAATTGTGGATTTTTTTTTTCTGGGCCCTAAGTTTTTATTGGTTTTTCCTTTTTCATTCATTGTAGAGTAAGGAGATGCATATAAAACTACCATAACTGAAATATTTCATCACATATATTTATTCAGTTAACATTATATTATTATACATAATAAATTTCCATATTGACATGGAATAAATAGATACATAGATGCATAGATGCTGCAAGTAGGACCTGCAGGCTCTTGGGCTCGATACAAGTCACAGATTGAGAGCAGCACAGAGACTGAAAGACTAGCCTTCAGTCTGGAAAGTTTAGCAGCCTGAAAATATGCATAGAAATTAGCATCTCACACTTTGTGTCTGTTTTATTTCAGATTCATTCTGCAGTAACTGCTGCATCCACCTGATGGTGCTGCTTCTTTCATGCCTAAGATTGATATTTATTAATTTATTTATTTAAATTGAAAAACATGTTTCATATTAATTGAGCTGGCCTATAAGCCTCAGTGGGGCATGGCAAACTGCACACCCCAGTTTTCTTTTCATCACACTGACCTTTGCCGAGATATAATATTGCTTCTTGTTACCAAGAAGAGCACTTTGTGGACTATCAGGTATATGCAACATTTTCTGCAAACTATGACCTAAGATAAGTCTGAAAGTGTAGGTTTCGCATATTGTTCAAATTTTATGTGAAAGCGCTGCCTAGTGGCTGATTGGTGCCATTTTTTTTTACTATCACATTGTTCATTTCTGATCATGATTATTCATAGATCCTATGTGCAGAATATTTTGTGCAGATCAGATTCACAATCAAGAAGAAGTTCAGAATAATAGATTGAGCATATTTTGTAATCTTAAGAAATAAGTTAGAGGCAGAAATGGGCGTGGCCTGTATCATTACATTCAGATCAGTTCAGTGATAGATATGAGGTTTTTGAATGTGTGAGATACTGCGTGCACCATTCTATACCATCCCTGTGACTTTCACTTGTATAACTTTTATAGTCTGTATTGCAGTAACACTTAAAAACCCCACCCCTAAATAATGTTCTAACTTCCACCTGAATGTCCCATGATCCTAATAATTATTTTGCCCACACATTATCCCCATCCTCCTCCCCCACCTCACATCTCCATGGCCTGAATTCCTACTTCTTTTAGGCTGTAAAGTTATAGTTTCATTCTCCTCACCTCTCATATGCCTTTTTTTAAAATAATGATACCGGTGACACAGAAATGAATATTTCTGGTTTACTTTATACCCCAATTTTTCAAAGTAATATAGCCATGGTACAGCTTATGTCAGCTGTGATAAGGATATTGTGTTCGTTGCCATGGTTTCCACGCCTGACTCTTGGCTTGTTATTGTCAGGTGCTCTACAAGAATCGACACAGCCGCCCCAACGTCATGGAAACCAACACCACCTCCGTGGAGCTCGCCCTGCCCACTGACGAGGATTATATCATCCAGATAAAGCCGTTCGGAGAGGGAGGCGAAGGCAGCAGTAGCAGGCAGATCACCATCCCAAGGATACCAGGTCAGTGGAGAGCTAGTTAGTGGCTCCCTTGTGTCAGAGCTGAATAATCCACTCCCCTGCTGCTGTCTTGCCAGAACAGATTAGCCATCATCATCTCCAAAGGAACGGAGAGAGTGGGAAAATAATGTGCTACATGAGAGACATTTGTGTAATTATGGCCTCTACGTGACACCATAATGCAATCGTGGCATGAAAAGTTGAGCAATTTATTTAGAATACTTTCAACGTCTCATTCCGCTGCTCGAGTAATAACTCTCAAGCATTTTTGGAAATGAATGTTTTCAGCTCGTAATTACTAAAGCAGGCTGGAGAGGCGGCCCATTAAAGAAATGAAATGCCAAAAAGTCTGTGTGGGGCTTTTTTTTTTTTTCCACTAACAGCCTTGTTCTTTCGTTTCAATACCTTTTCAGGCCCCAACGCAGTCGGCTCAGCATCCAAGGTCTCCACTCTATCAGCCCTCAGCACAATAGCACTGTCTTTCACAGCGCGGACATCTTTATGACAAACAGCTCCCAGCAGACGTTGCATCTGATGTGCAGACAGCTCCACGGCGGAACGCAAACACAGCCCACTCTGGTGTAACTAGATCCATTCATTTAGATTTTAGAGGCAGAAGGGAAATGCTGACAAAAAAAAAATAAATAAAATAAAAAATACGCCATTGAGATGACAGGGAAGGAGTCCCCTTCAGCACCCCGGCTAAGTAAAGGAGATTGACCGATGTCGTGACTATGTTGTTACCAAAGCAGCTTTCATAAGAAAAAAAAAATAAAGAGAAAAAAGTCTTATATGCATCTTTTTGTATGACATGTTGAGCTTTTATAGATTTTCTTTTCTTAATCAATCTGAAGTCGGTCTGGGCTTACTGGGGCGAGAGCGATTAAAGTGCATGGCAAACAACATCGTCAAATTTTCCAGTCTGGAGGTTAAGAATGTGATCTGACAGCGCACCTTTTGTGTTCTAAGATAAGATAAGATTTGTAACTTTGGTTCCAACAGACCAGAGCAGTTTTTTGTTTTTCTTCAAGTGAATGAACTATTAACTGTTATCTGTCACATCACTGTACTTTTCTGCAATATATCACAAATGTTTCACTCTAAGGACTGCATGGACAAGTTGGGTGTTTGTTGCTTTTGGTCATCTTGCTGTATATGAGGAGAGGATGCGCATTTAAAATCATCTAAATGATGCTTACTATTCCTTTACCATACTGGTAAAGTGTTAGCATTAGCATACTGGACAAAGTTATCCATTTAAAGTTGATTAAAGAAAAAAGGATTTCACTGATGAGGTGAACTAAGATTTTCAAGGGATGCCCAGATCAATTTGCTGCCGATCATTATCAGCTGATATTCAGTAAAAACATGCAATCAGAAGATTAAGCTAAGAAAATGAATGCTGTCTAGTTGCAGATTGCAAAAACTGATCAATAGCGCATAATATTTGAGTCATTTCTCAGCTGATTTAGTGTCGTTGTCGAATGCTAACTAACCTAAAGAAGCACTTCACCCTGAAAATGATTTGGACATCAATTACTCAGCCCCAAGGATTTTTTTTCTGTGCATGCCAATGCCTTTACGGGAACATAGAAAGAATCTAAAACATGCTATCCAGACTTGTTGAAGTTTATGCCGCTCACGTTTTTGAAAAAGCAAAACTATAGCAACACACCTGTTAAAACTCGCACACAATTGCAGTATAATCCAAGTCTCATTTATCTATTTATCTATGCTCAATACTTCAAAAAAACACCTTGCTTATGTCATTTATCTGTTAGAAAACCCTCCTATGAGTATTTCATACCTGTGGTTAAACGCTCTTGTACACTCTTGCTCTGAGGGAATTCTTTGCATTGCTCTGTTGATTGAACGAACAAAGTAAAAGCATGTTGATACTGTACAGTAACAGCATTTATCACCTAATTTATACTGACACCAGGAAGAGATCCTAATACAACGCAATCAGACTGACCTATAATATTGCTATACAAAATGCTATAACATAGCGGCAAGTGGTATCAGTGGACAAAAGACATGATCGGGGCATCCCTAATTTCTTTGACTTTGCAGAAACTGCAGAATAACAATATTAACTTTGGGTTTGTCTCATACATCACTTGATGCTAAATGGCACTAATAACATAAAGGACAGGTTTGGATTTTTGTCAAGTCTGTCTTAATGCAATATCCACATACCATATGTATACTGAGTTATGAGTCATAGTATTCATTCCTCCTGTCCACATTGGCCCTTCACTACATGGCTGCACTGCTAAGACGGGGGACAAAACACAGCCCTTGTTCTCTGCGAAAAAGACCTTCTACCTTCCTGGTAGAGACGTGCACCGTGGACAAAGACTGAGTCCTTACTGCAGCTCTTTGCTGTATGTCCCCGCCTCCCCAACCCCTCCTGTCTCTTCAGCAGTCAATCACTGATAAAAGCAAAATAAAAAAAAAAAGCCTGAAAAAAAAAGTAAAAAAACAAAACAAATCAAATGATTGTAATTTAGGCTAAACAGTTTTCTAAAGTTCTGTTCATTTTCTAACAATTCTTTCCTTGTTTTTCTCCAAATGTTTCCTTGCTGAGGCTGGGGATGAGAATTGCTAATATTTTATTGATACCAAATGCCAGTTCTGCATGGCACTAATGTTTTTTTAACGTAGGATATTTACCCTTTACCCTGATGTGCTGCTCAGTTGAGAAGCAGTGTCAAATACATGGCATTCCAGGAATTTAAGCCCATGTGGAGTAGAACGATGTTTCAGCATATTGCTGGTGTTTCCACCATTACTTGAAATTATCATTTTACAAACATTGCAACTAGCACTGTTATCTTTCCTGCTGTAAGTTTTCAGCAGCAATGTAACTTGATTCTTCCTGTAATTATTATTTTCATTATTGATCAATCGGTTGACAATTTTCTCAATTAATTGATCAGTTGTTTGGTCTATAAAATGTCAAAAAAAAAAAAAAAAAAAAGGTGAAAAAAGCCCAAGGTGATGTCCTCAAAGGTCTTGTTTAGTTCACTCAAAAATATTCAGTTTACTGTTAGAGGAGTAAAGAAACCAGAAAATATTCACATTTAAAAAGCTGAAATTTCTTAAAGAATGACTCAAACAATTAATCAACTATGAAAATAGTTGCAAATTAATTAAATAATAGATTAATTCTTGCAGCTGTAAGTGTTTTATGTTCGTTGTTAGGTTGTTAGTTTTTTCAACTGTTCCTTCCTTCCTTGTGTGCAATTTATTTATTGATTGATTGATTTAAAGACAAAAAACAGTAGTTGCAGGTCTTGATTCCCATCAGGCATAAACATCCTGTTAGTCCCACATGAGCTTGTTGCTGGTTAAAACACAGACATTAAACTTACTCCACTACAAAGATACCCTCTTTCTTTTTCCAACTGAAGAAAGGGTGTAGAATTCAAGTTTGCACATAAGGAGGAGTGTAGATGACATTATAATTGCACTCAGAGGGGATCACTTCACAGCCAGTGTGGACACAGAATGATTACAGCGACCACTAACTCTCTCTGCTACATATGGCATGAAAACAAAAAGAAACAAAAAAAAAAAATCCAAACCTCAACACGCTGCATGCTAATGTGTTAGCATGCAGCGTGTTTTTGGTGCCAGTCCTCTCTGGGAAGGTGACCAAGAAGAACTCCCAAAAAGTCGATGGAGTCCATAAAGCCATCCATGTGATCGTTACTGAGCTTGTTACCAGAAATAGCGCCGTGCTGTTTTGGAGAGCATCTCCCCCCCCGGGTCCCTCTATACCTTGGCCATTGAACTGCACTGGTGTGACTGGACCAGACCACCCTTGTGGCTGTCTCATTGCTCCTCATTCTTTCAGTTAGCCCTGTGTCTAGAGCTATTCTTTGCCTTCTGTGTGCCTCATCATATGTTTCAAAATCCTCAGGTCCTTAAAGAGCCTTAACTTATCATATGTATATCGAAAACATTAGAAACATAGACGTATGAAGCAGCCGCGGTGATGTTTACATGCTGCTGTGTCGATAGGTAGGTCAGGATTATGGGGGGGGCCAGCATCCTTTTTGCAATTCTGAGGTTAGTTTGAATGGCATTCTGCTGTTTCGCATGGGATATTGGCAATATATGTACTACGAGGGCCTGGTGCATTTTTATAGGTGTGTATTCTTAATAAAAGACGATGCTGCTGATCTTTTCCTTTTCCCATAGTCTCCTGATGCCATGTGGGAGTGCTGTGCTGCAGAGGTTCAGTACAGTGCAGTCTGTATGTAGCTTGTAATCCAGTTGAGTAGTTTGTACTTTGAAGGGAAGTGTACTGTAGGCTACTGGGTCTCGCTCAGAATCATGCATCAAGAAAATGTGTAATATACTGTTTTGTACACTTCAAATCATTTATATAAAAGAACCTTTCTAAAGAGATGATTTACTTGGTTTTTATGTAACGACTCTTGTTTCATACTGTAGCTAACTGTCGCTCAGCATGACTGTGCTTTGTCTTCTCTCTCTTCTGTCCACCCGCAAACCGACTGAATGGCTTTAGGAACATGCAAAAGGTTCATGCATCTGATAGGTTTGTGTATACTGTACGTGTACCATGATAATCCAAACCATGGTCGAGCCCCCATGTCTATGCTTCTGTCTCAGTCAGCCCCTCTGACATGTACTGGGTCTACTGTCCATATACGCTCTACAGGAGGCTTTTCTCTGTTGCTGTTTGTTGTTTATACTGTGTTAATAAAGTTTATTGATTTATAGAACAATGTCACGCTCCGTTGGTCTTTCCATCAATGCATACGACCTCTGTGAGAACTGACATGGACTGACAACAGGAGTTGTCTTCCTCTGGTCTCTGCATTTGGTCAGAACACAAGTGAAGTGAATGACACAAGATCGCTTGATTGAACAGTTCAGAGGGCTAGATATTTTTCTATAATGCATTATGGGAGCATTCATACTGAGTTATAATGCATTCATAATAATTCAAGTGCAAGTGACTTATGGATGATCTGGACTAGTTATCATACCTGCAAACTAGTTGCTTTTTGGCAAAATATGCTGCTGCTTCAAAATATGTCATTAACGTTTATCCTGTAGAGCTGAAGTTTTCTAGTCATAGTACTATTGATGGTGTGACACCATATTTGCTCGCCCATCAGACTTTGTGATCTGCAGTGATGGAAAGAGTCCTCAGATCCTTTACTTCAGTAAAAGTGTTAATACCACAATGGAAAAAGTAAAAATCCTGAATTTAAAGTCCTGCATAAAGTACTAAAGTAAAAGAACTACTAAGTTAAGTAACTTTACTTTTACCGTGGTACTTCACTTAGTACTTTTTACTAAGTACTCAGGTCAAAGTAAAAGTAGTAATGTCTGCAGAAAACAGAAATAGAAGATGCAGGTCACTCTACATGTTAAAATCACAAAATCTTGAGTTTGCAGGTCTGAGTTATAAACTACTGATGGGTTTATAATGCATTATGACTACTCACCTATATTCTATAGTCTCATACTATGCTATAATAGTCCATGCAGTAGGGGAGAGTGGGGATGGTAGTAATACTTTTTGTTGGAACATCAGTAACTAGTCGTGCTACATCTCTCAAACTTTCCTACACACTAAGTTTGTCTACTACGAAGAAAATTTACATGGACATCTACTACACAAGCACATATTATGAGATTTAAGGTAGTAGAAATTTCTACATTGTGTCACAGTGTGTATGGAACACTTTGGAAACTCGAGGCAAAAAGAAGTGTGGGTCAAGTGTGCACATTGTTAGTTCTGGGCTCGCAAAGCCTGCAGCCCCAGAGGCAGCCATCTACATTTACCACAACTTTGAGAGTGATTGACAGTCCACACACACACACACTCACACACACACACACATAATGTGTTTCTGTCACTTTAAATTGTTCACTTGATTCAAAACTATTCTTCAGTAAAGTTCTTTCATACATTGAAGCTAATTAACTCCCATTGTTACATCTATATAGCCAGCTGGTGTTACAACTCCTCCCCTCAGTAGTGTTGTAGGTAGGCTGTAATTAATGAACTGTTAAAACTGTCCCCACCACAAGCATCCATTACACAGCTAACTGTTTTAGCATGCATAAATGCAAAATATCAAATTAAACTAGAGAAGCTGCTTCCTTAGGTTATGTAAGCAAAAATAATCTTGATAAAAAATTTTGCTTCCTTACCTGAAAATACATTTTTTGGTGGTACGATCCAACATGTTGCTCACAGAGACATGCCACTAATCCTGTGAGCTCAAAAAGAAATTAGGAGTGTTTGGTATTTATTTACCTTTTTCACCTGGTTAAACCAACAGTGTTACAACTAACATAGTGTTTTAACACTCCCTAATCCCCCCTAATGCTTTCTGATGCACTATATCAACAATCATAAAACATTATCAATGTGATTTATAATGAATTATAAGCTCAAGTGTGTTATGGAGGCTCTTGACTAGTTATAAACTTAGGTCTGACTGATGGGGCTTATTACATTATGACTCACCAATACAAACCTCAACAATCAACTCATAGCGTGCTATAATAAACAATGCAGAACCATAAGCTGGAGTACATATGGATGCATCTATAATAATTCATACCTCATCATAATGTATTTCTTATCCACACAAAAGATTACATAAACTTCTGATGTGACACAGATTGTTTTAAATGCATGAAAATGCATTACACTTTATGTACCACCAACAAAAAACTAAAATTATAAAATGCAATAAAACTATAGATGCATACATACATACTTGATTTAACACATTCAGTGATAACTCATGATAGTGTATAGACTATTATAGCACACTATGAGTCCTTACTACAATTGATTGTTGATTAATTCATTGTAAGTCATATTTTAAATGTTTTATGATTTTTTTATATAGTACATCAGGAGTGCAGTCATTAAGTATTATGAATACACCATATGATTATCATATATAATATATCATATATCTTTCTTCTTGTAATTTAGTACTGCACTTAAATTCAAAACTCAAGCAGCAGAAGCCAGACATCCAGACTGTTTATCCTCAGTATGGGTCAAGTTCCAAAAACACTGGCACCTACATTTCCCATGATGCAACATGATACCATCTCTTTATTAGACTCTTCATGCTGGGTAAACAGCCTTGTCTTTTAAATTACTGGACATCTGAAATTCTCAACACAGGCTTTCTGTTAAAGATGTGTGGTGTCAAAGCCCAGCCTGGGATAACATCCCTGTGACATCACCAGAGTCTCAGAACACATGAAGCAACTGTTTTCACTGGCTTTGTAGCACTTCTCATGACTAGTAAATTGATCCTGAATTGCCCTGCAATGACTGGTCGATTGAAAGAATATTAGCTGCCAACTATTTTGATAATCAATTAATAATTTCAGTCATTTTTCAAGCAGAAATGTCAAACATATGACAGTAAAGGAAGAGTCTTTGGTTTTTGGTTGGATACAAGAAGCAATTTCTCTTTGGACTCTGGAAAATTATGATAAGACTTTCTCACAATTTTTTGACATTCTATATTCTTCCCTAATCTTGATGTATAAAATCTGTGCAATGCTCATTTATGGAATAGAGGTAACAGCACTAAATTTTCAGTATATTTTCTGTCAGAGCATTAATTTAATAACATAAATGCAGTGAATTTATGGAATTTTTTCCATAAATTTGTGTGTTAAGTCCTTTAATATGCTGAGTGAAGTTGCAAAAAATACACTAGATGGCAGTAACAGCACACAAATAAGTTGAGTCTGCACACCAGTTTCACTTGACAGTATGAGCTGACTTTGGCCATAAGATGGCGATATAAAACAAAGTCTTTGTTCTTTTTCTTTACTGCAATAACAATTCCATCCAGCCACCCAGCCATATATTACAAAAAACAACAATTTATTACATTATATGGTGAATTATGTCATATAATTGGGTAAAAACACATTTCCCAAGTTTCTCTTCTTCATTATAGTCATCCATCTGCCCTCTTTTCAGAATCAGAGACAGTGTTTGAATCATACTGAGACATTTATTTATGCATGTATGTTTTCCATTTAGACTGAATGCAAATACAGCAAATACACACCACCAAGCACTAGGGGAATGTAGAGCAAAAGGCAGTGGAGAATTGAAGGTGGAGGCTAAACAGCGGAGCAGTTTGATGCTCTTCACGGATTAAAAAAAAAAGAGCTCATATCCATAATCTGTACTATGCTGGTTTGTCTACATTAATGGGGCCGATAAATGTTTTCATCTTGCTTGAGGACTAACAGTCCACATTCAGAGAGGCTTTTTTGTCGCCGCGCTCAATGTCACATTCTTTACAAGACCGTAATTCACTTTCACGACAGCTCCTCCTCACCTTGGACCGAGAGGGGAGGTCGTTTCTACATCTGCCCGGTGGTGATGAACAGCACTTTCAGCTAAAGTGCTGATAACTGTGGCTGCTCCAAACATAAGGCACCCATTCAGGGACATTTCTGCCACACCGCCATCCTTCTGATTATACTTACCTGATCTCTTGAACCTAAAAACACATCCCTGCTCCTTTCAGTTTCTACATAGTTTACAGGCTAATACACAGGAATATGGATATTTATATATAAATACAAGCCCTCCATCCTTCAACTCACCACTTCACCCACAACACACAACTTCTCTCCTGATGCCTACAGTTGTTTCTCTTCCATCAGTAGTGTGTCCAAAACTACAGCAAAGACAGGTCATTTTTTTTCCCAGCGGTTTATAGTATATGTGCTGCTTTCACTGCAAGCAAGTGCCTTCACAACAGTCCAGTGTCATATGACCAGAAAAAAATAAAAATAAAACAGAGCAAAATAGAATATACAAATCATCAGTTGTTTCCTCAGACACATTAACAGCAGGTTGACAGTTTCAAGTCGGGGGAGAGGATGGGAGGGTTAGACGACGAGGGCGACAAAGCCATGGTCACAAGTGTTGGAAAAAGCTCCTTTGAATATCACTAACTGTGTGTTATAGGTTTTGGTTACGCTTCGGTACGCATGAGAGTTCACAGTTTTCTCCCTTTAGAGGACATAGAGGATAAGAATAATAATGGCTGCTTATTGCAAATCTCACAAGCAGTGCGCTTCACTGCTCCGGTTAACAGTAGCACAAAGTTAACAATGACGGCAACACGGCTAACATGGGTCAGGCTCCATCAGAGGGATTCTCATGTATGATAGTAAGTGATGCATAGTATAGTATTAAAGGTCATCCAGGATATATGTTCTGTGACAGCCAACAGGTTCTGTGGGTGGGTGTGTCACACTATCATGAGTCTCGGCTTTGTCAGTTAACAGGGATCGGGGAGGAAAAGCACAGGCCTCACATTCACCACTCCTATAAATACAATTACAAACTCATACACCATAACTTAAAAAGAGTTAATCCAACAGAAAACAAAAAGTACCCATGTTAATTTTGGGATTTTGGACTTTTCAGGGAGTGTGTGTGAACATGAACTGGAAAATCCTTTTTTTTTTTTTTTTTTTTTTTTACATTACATTTGGAAGTTGCTTTTAAAACCTACTACAACCAATGTTTTTACATGATAGATGAATCAAATGTGCAAAGCAAAAGCTGTTGCTGCTAGCTAGTAACAAACCCACAAATAATTATCACCAGACTCTGCAGTTTCCCTCTGCAATAAGTAGTGCCCCTTGTTTTGGTCTATTATGGCTCCCAAACAAACTGCAGACAAAGTTAGCAACTAGCTGGTGAGCATAGTGGAAAAATATGCAGCTCACAGAAGAGTGAAAATCAAACTTGCATTCACCGGCTGACCATTACCTTAGAATGAGCAGAGGGTGTGGGTCCGCCATATTGAAACGACATGTCTCTATAGTTGCCCAGAGGGGACAAACTAAAGGCGGGCTCTAGAGAGGGCCTTTAACATTTTTTGGGAGTTTAGCAGCCACTGTATTTTGTTCTACAGAAAGGGGAAGGTGAGGCAAGGTCACCTCTAGAAATCCTATGCACTGCTCCTTTAAAGCTGCTATGAGGTTTTGTTTTACACCATGAATGAATCAAATGACTATGTGTGAAAGCTGTTGCTAATTGTTGTGGTCTAGTACTGCCCTCAACCAAACTGCAGACAAAGTTAATAAGTAGCTTGTGAACATAGTGGAGAATTTAGCAACTAAAGAGTCAGGACAAGCGGACATCCATGTATAATACATGCTGAAATAAACTGCTGTTTGCTAACACGCTTGCCATTATAATATGTCAAAGTTGTGTTTACTGCTTGTTGCGTTGGCCCCAGGTGGCCAAAAAATCAATTATATCAGTTCAAAGAATGGATATGATGCTGATATTGATTACTGACTGTGAGTGACATCAATTACATTTGATACATTGTGTAAGATTAAGGGGGTATGTTTGTATGTTCCTATTAGTGTATAATCACCTGACAATAAGAATTGCTTTGTCTTCGTTACCTTAGAATGAGGCCTTTATATCTACAGTGGACACAGGTCCTCTTTCACAGAAGCTACTATGTTGAAAAATCAAGTTTCTACAGTGGTTCAGAAATGACAAACCTAACCTTAAGGCTTTAGGTAGGGCATTTTATGTTTTTCTTTTTACTATCATTGGGCATATAGGTTCTTTTATAAATTATGAAGGGGAGGATGAAGCTACATGTTTATAAGCCACAAGCTCACTTAGATGCCACTAAATCCTACACACTGGTCCTTTAAGTTCTTGACTGAACAGCATACAGACGACCAAAGGCCTGTCCCACAATTCATTGCATCTCTCTATTTCTGCATTTCTCTCTATTGCATCACAACTTCACAATGTAGTCATCTAGTTTCTTGTTCTCTCTGATTAACCCTGATTAACTGGAGCAAAGCAACAGCAAAAAAGCATGTTCACCTACACATGACTGAAACGTCCAAAATCGCAAGAATAACATTTAAACTCTGTTTCATGATGGAAGTCAGTAAAATCAAGTAAGAAAAACATGAAAACATATCATCACATTTCTGAAACTTATTAGATAAAACATTATTTATATTAAAATTTCTCTAAAAATCCTGTAACTGTGCCCGAAACATGTGACCAGCATTTCTTTACGGAGACGGTGAGCTGACACCGAAATGAAAACGGTAACGGTGAGCATTGAGGGGGACGGGGAATGGGACGAGGACAGTGATGTTTGAATGTTGGAGTTCCAGCTGTCCACTGAAGTGTTATACAACTGTCCTTCTTCAGCAGAGTCCATCATTATCACTGTGTGTCCACTCCTCACTGGCCCCAGTGATTTTTGCAGTTTCTCCGTAGGTGCTCAGTCCCATCATCTCAGAGCTTCTTATGGGTGTCAAACGTGGAAATGTCCGTGTATTTTTTTTTTTCATTCCCTCGGCTATTTTGTAGTTGAATCATGCAGATTATAATCATCTGATATTATACATATTTCATAAACAAGCGAACACTGGACATAAATTAGACCCTCTATAGATAAAAATGTAAAAAGCTAATAAGACAGCTGTTGATTATACTGAAGGTGTCACAGCCAGGAGGTGGCGACAACGAGCAAAAGGCTGCCTCTTGCCTCTTGGCACCAACCTCCCCATCCCACCCCCTCCACCACCAGCGTTGTCCCCATCCTTTCACACAACCCTCCTCTGCTATTATGTCTTATTCATTCCATATGTTACAGTAGCAAAGGGCAGATGTTGAAGATCAGGGCAGATGTTTGGGATCTTAAAATAGAAGTTATTTGTAAAGGAAGGGTTTGGGGGCACGGGTGATTCTGGGGTGGAAACTCATTGATTCAAATGACCCTTATGGTTCTTAGGAGCCAGAATGTATAATATTAAATAATATACAAGTAAAGTTTCAGATAAATGACTGACAGGTGATTTAAAATACTAACAGATGTGACCGGGTTTCACTTTCAGTCTTGCATCACTTCACTCGATTAAACCAAGTGGTGAATCATCCAGTAGCAGACATTTCCTGTTCCGTGAGGCGGTGGAGGGCTGGGACGGGCTGGGCCGGTTTGGGTCAGAGGCTGAGTCACAGTTGGTTTGTCTAAAGGGACAGGAGTGGAGGTCTACTGCATCGTGGAACGCAGTCTGTTCTCGTGTCGGTGTGTACACAGGCAGGGTAGAGAGTCCTCGTGTCGTCCGGTTGGTGGCGTACTGCAGGGCGGGGGTTAGGAGACACACAGCTGGAGGATCCTGTCCTGCCCCGCCCCCAGCCCATCTCAGGAGCCACCATAAACCAATCAGGACTGCAATGAGACAGCAACACACAGAACTGTCATCGCACGTAAACATGGACTGACAGGAGACAATAGGCCCCTGGGCACAAAAATGGAAAACAAAAAACAATGTTTGTAGGCATTTTATGTCTCTGCAGTCATTTTCTACATCTTTGTAGCTGTTTTTGTGTCTCTGTTGTCATTTTGTATCTGTTAGGGTTGTTTTGTATCTCTTTATAATCATTTCAAGTCTTTGTAGTAGTTTTGTATCTCTTTTTAGTCATTTTGTATTCATTTGTAGTTGTGTTGTATGTCTTTGTTATCATTTTGTATCTCTTTATAGTCATTTTATATTTTTTTGTGATCATTTTTTATCTCTTTGTAGTCCTTCTGTATCTCTTTATGGTCAATCTGTATCTCTTTGTAGTTTTAGTTTTTCATTTTATGTCTCTTTGTGGTTGTTTCATATCTCTTTATAATAATTTAAAGTCTCTGTAGTTGTTTTGTGTCTCTTTGTCTGTGTTGTGTATTTCTTTGTAGCTTTCTTGTATCTCTTTGTAGTGATTTTGTATCTCTTAATGATCATGTCAAGTCTTTATAGTCTTCATGTCAAGTCTTTATAGTCATTTTGTATGTCATTGTAATCACTGACATTATAGTCATTGTAGTTGTTTTTGTATCTCTTTGTAGTCATTTTGTAAGTCTTTATGGTCATGTCAAGTCTTTGTAGTTGTTTTGTTTGTCATTATGGTCATTTTGAGTCTTTGTAGTCTTTTTATATCTCTTGTATTCATTTGTAGATGTCTTGTTGTCATTTTGAGTCTTTCTAGTCAATTGTATCTCTTTGTGGTTGTTTTGTATCTCTGTGATGGTTTTGTGTTTTTTATTTTTTTTATTTTTGTGGTCACTTTGCCTCCATTTGAAAACATTTTGTGTCTCGTCATAGTTGTTTGTGCTTCTTTTAGTCATTTTATTTCTCCTTGTATTCTTTTTCATCTCTTTGTAGTCGCTTGGTTTATATTCTAACAAGAAATGCTTGCAGTCACTTCAAACAGATGCTCTGTGCCCGGGAGGCCTCTTCAGTAATCGATCCATGCACATGAAAGCGTAATAATCTTGTAACCCGCGCTCTGATCACATGACCGGACTGTCAACGCCGCACAGAATCACACACCTCTGCTTTCTGCTGCAGCTCCTCAGTGGGAGACTCTGTTTCCCTGATAACCACTGCTTTTGTCACCAGCATGTCGGGGTGCTGCTGCTTGGCCTCCTGGATCGCCATGGCGAGGGCCTGGGGACAAGACGCATCAACACATGGGTCATAAACCTTTTATAATAGCTTCTCGTGCCTTATGACTTACTGCAGGTTCTCCCAGTATTTTTATAACACTCCTCACCTGATGTTGGTCTACATCATCGTCTCCTGTGATTATAATCCTTTTCTCGATCCTGGTCTCTGAGTAGCCTCCTTTCACAGTCTGCACAATGCAGAAAAAATACACGTAATGAATCATAAGCTCATTACCAAGAATTAAAAATTCCCCTGTACGGATCAAAAACAGGCAAATCAAAGGAACCATTGTTCTTATTGTATTTGTATCTCCATCTTTGTTGCAAAATCTCATCATTGTGGTGTTTCTGCACCACTTCTTCAGAAACATTAAGCTCTTTTGTGCAGCAGATTTTATCAGTAAAGATACTAACTGTTTACAACAACAAATATAAAATGTGTCATGGTGTGGAAATAAACTGAATCCCTATTGTTTTACATTGTCTACCTCATAACAAAGAAACAGAGATAATGTACTTAAATGTCTAGACAATCTTGACATTGTTACATTACATTGTGTAGCAATTAAATCTAAATATTGTTTATCCCTTATTATTCAGAAAAAAACTAATTATTTACATTTATTTATTTTATTTCACCATCAAGTCCACAACAACAACCAAGAGGGATGAGATGTATAAGAGTATACTATTATATACAGATGCCAGGGCTGACTCCAAGCTCCAGTCATTAAACTGTAACCATGGGAACAGATAAGGTGTTACCTTGGTAACTTGAGTTGTGGTTGCCGAGGTGACGTTCTCAGCTGTGATGGTCAGCGGGGACACAACAGACTCCCTCTCCTGGGTGCCAGCTTTTACCTGCAGCACAACGATTAGAGAGGAGTCATACACACACTGCAGGGACACACTGCACACACACACACACACACACACACACACACACACACACACACACACACACACACACACACACACTGCAAGCACACATGCTCATAACACAACTTGTAATGTTCAGTGTTTCAGTCAGCAGGGGCTTAAAATTATCACAAATAGAGCTACAATGACTAATTGATTCATCAATTTTTAAATTTAATTTTACAAACTTTTTCTACCTCTGCCTGATGACATGTTTCTAGATGCTTTTCTCACCCGGGTCCCTGACATGAAAAATGTGATATATATGTATCACCAAATCCAAAGCTTATCTTCACCCTCTGTGGACTTAAAACTCTTTGAGAGGAAGAAGTGGGGGACGGGATTTCTGGTGAGAATATTCTTAAACATGTACATATCTCATTTATCTGCACCAGACATGGGTTCATTCAGTATAAAGTTGTTCACCACACTCACTGGACCAAAGTTAGGCTCTCCAAAATTTATGACAATATTGACTGGGACTGGGATTAACTGGGACATTCATTGTACCTCATGCCTTCACTGCTTTGTTTGGCATCATTCAGTTACCCTCGTCTAAGCATCTAGCAGATCTAATAGCTTTAGCAACTTTATTGGCTAAATGCCTCATATTAATGATGTGGAAATCACCAATATCACCCTCCCACACTCTCTGGATAAGGGAAATCTTAAATAATTTACAGCTGGAAAAAATCCGATATACTCTGAAGGGCTCTTCCAAGAAATTTAAAAGATGTGGGGGCCTGTCTTTGCCTACGCAGAGAAAATGATTTTCTATTATCCCCAAATGAGGTCCCACTCTATCAAATTTTGTTATTACTCTTATTTATTTATGTCTTTTTTCTCTTCTTTCTTAATTTATGACTTAAAGGATGAGGTAACCATGGTTACTGTAAAACATGAAATATGACCAAGCTGACTGTTGTTGTTGTTTTTTCTTTCCTTTTCTCCTTTTCTTTTTTTGTAGTTATGTGCTTTATGATTCTTCTGATGTTCTGTTACCACATGAAACTCTCACTTTCAAGTGTTTTAACACTATTGTCAATTTGTGTGTAAAACACCAATAAACAAAGTTCTTTAAAAAAAATAAAAAATTGATTATCAATTAATCTGTTTGAGTAATTTTTTTTTTTTAAAAAAGTCAAAATTCTCTGATTTCAGCTCCTTAAATTAGATTTTTTTTAAATTCTTTACTCCTCTTTGACAGTAAACTGACTGTTATTGGGTTGTGAGTACAACAAGACATTTGAGGACATCATCTTGGGCTTTGGAAAACACTGACATTTTTCACCATTTCACCTACAAAGTCCTGACTGACTCTAATACTTCAATTTTGATGAGATTATCATTTTTGTGAGGCAACATGCACTTTTTTTTTAAGAATTTCATGTTCTTATTGATTGCAGACCACTGACACATGGACAAAGTGCGAGGAACAGGAGGATTTAGAATAATTGCAGACTGGCCCTTTAGATGTTGTTTTGTAAGGACAGAGCAAAAACTCAATTTAAGAGGTACTCTAGTGATGTAATTTTTATTTTTATTTTTTTAAATGGTCAGAGTTGAAGCTTCGGAGCCTGAGGCATCCTGATTTTTAGTCTCTAGTGTGGGTCAAATTCCAAGGACATTTCCCATAATTTGTTTATTTTTAAGTCTTTCCTGAAATAAATGTCCAAGTTTTTAAAGATACCCTGTGGAGTTTTCTTTTGCAAACAATTTTATGTTTACCTTCACCAAAACACACTGTATGTAACCTTAAAGGGACAGTTCACCCCCAAAATCAAAAATACATATTTTTCTTCTTATTTGTAGTGTTAGTTATTCATCTAAGATGAAGATATCAGCTGTTGAGATGTTTGCCTTCTTTTGAGCATAATAGGATTGAATAACACGCTTGTGGTGTTCAAAGCGCCAAATAATACATTTGAAAAACGTATAAGCAATGTCTCTGTCCATAAATCATGACCCTTATTACTTGAGATAATCCACAGTCCTTGTTGTGAGCAGTTTCAGGTAGGAACTCTTTTCTTTCTGCAATAGAATCTACTGGAACTGCTCAGAACTCTACCAATTATAGCAGTCCCCAACGCAAATGCCATACATGTACATCACAATGAAGTGACTCAACTTTTTATTTTTTTTGTATTTTGTCATGGGTACTGAAAAGAAGACAGGATTTGTCATTTTGTCCTGGCATTTATCAATGCAATGCGCACTTTTAATTTTGTGTTTGCTGTTTTGACAGAGTTTGAGCTACAAAAAGATTTTGCTTCTTTGTGGAATACTCTCCAGGTGCATGTCTTCATTTACAAATAGAGCAGATTTTGTTAGAAGTTTTGTAATCCTGAGCCTTTTTGATGAGGTTATTTAAAACACTCAGAACAGAATGTGGCTTTGTTCTCCCTGGAACAAAAAAGGCAACTTCTTTTGGCAATCGTCTCTTGGTCCTGCAATTTTAATGCAAAAAATGCCAAAAACCCTTGCAACATGCACTGCAATTTTTTAGGAGAGCTGCCGTGAAATGAAGCATTTTAGGCCACAACAACCCCAAAAACAGCCCATGAAATCCTGGAGGGACTGACTAATGTTTGTCATAAATGAGCCTTTAAACATTTGCAAAGCCAGTTTTCAAAGTATATCAAATCCAGTATTACATCCATGTTCTCTAGACTGCAATATTCTTTTCGCCGCCTTTGTTAGTGCATCGCTGCGTAACTTGGCTTGGGTGATCAGTGAAGCAGGGTGAAATCACTGGCACTACCCACTCATAGCTCTGCTAGAGGTCAAAAACTCCACAGGGAACCTTTAAGACACTGCAGCTACCTGCAGAATGTAACTTCAGCTTTTCTATTAATTGAAATGTCAAATAAAAATAACAGAAAAAAAGTAAGAAAAAAACATTTGCACAAAAGTCTACTGAGCACTCAGAGGAATCAGTCATTGCAAACACAGACAGAAGCACGTATACATCTACTCCATTTCATCAAACTGAGTCATTACCTTGTCATCAACATTTGGCTCACCCACTCAGATCACAATGCAGATGTGTTCTTGTCTACCCTTTTTCATTTTTACACCTCTTCAGACGCATATGAAGTAAAAGGTCAAGGCTGCAAAAGGAGACAGCCAGACACACACACACACACACACACACACACACACACACTCAAGCTGTCACACTGATGTATAAAGACACTTACAGGGGAGCCATTTTCTTTAAGGGCAGCAGGAGCCTCCCGTGGACTCACGACTCCGTAGTTCTGAGGGAGAGGCAGACACAGTCGCACTTAAGTTACAGTGTAATAGTAGAGAGACTTGTGGGAAAAGTCTTTATTAACTTTTTAATATGAAGTAAATCCAGCAACATCAAAGAAACGCAATAAGCGAGGATACAAAGAATCATTACTTCAATCAGCATGTTAGAAATACACCAGTCATTAGTAATACGGGAGCCACAAAGAGTGATATCCTGTCTACTTAAAACAGCATTCACTGTTTTTAGTCATTTGATCCATTTTTTAATAAAAAAATATGGATTAGAGCAGCTTCAAAGACATCATCACCAGGCAACCTGACCGTGTCCACGAATCCAGACTACATATTATACTGTTTTAGCAGCTAGAATACAAAAAATAAACATACTTTATCAATATACCATTTTATACTGAGAGGTAATGACACAATGTTATTGATATAACTGGGATTTTAGAAAGCTGCTGCCCATTCAACTTCAGAAAGGCCCTGTTTACACCTGGTTTAACATATTGAGAGCTGATCGCTAAGACCACATTCAAAGGTGGTCTGAGCCGCCTGTGACTGGAGCAGCAGCGTTAACACAATGTGTCCTGAACCGTACTGAAGGACCGCCTGCTCAGCTGACATCCTCTCAGTACATCATTCAGTTTACTGTGATGAAAATGATGTGTTCGGGCTCTCGTAATTGCCAGAATAAGTAGCAGATGTTTGTGGACACACCGTCTGTTTCAACTGATTTCACTATTAAAACTAGTCCCTGCAATTTACCCAGATTGCCCGGTAAAATTCTGAGAATTGTTGAGTGAGGAGAAATTTAATAAACTCTGCAAAACGGCTATAGTGAATTCTTGATCACTTGGGGCCTTCTTGTAAATTTGTCATTAAATGCAACAAATTAAGTTGTTTCAAAAAAAGGCCATGTCCTCATTATTTTTTTTCTGGGACTAACATACATTTTTCTTTCAAGGTTAAATTACATGACAAATTGATAAAACGACTTAGTTGTATGATGTGTAGTGCAACATCTCGTCAGCAGAGCTTGAACAGTTCGTTGAGTTAATTTAAATACATTTTAAGACAAGACAAAATATTTAATTTTACACACAATTTTTCACCATTGTGACATGTGTAACTTTAATATTGTTTGGATGAATTTGAGTAATGAGTGTCAGAACATTTGACAGGTAATTTAATCCTGAAAATACTGCAGTTGTGCTCTTCAATTTGTTTGACAGTGAAGAGAAAATGCAACAAAAAACTGAATTGAAAAAGAGCTGTTTCAAAATTGGCCATATTTGTGATTTATATTGTATTGGATTCCAGTCCAGTTTTCAACTATGTGTTGTCACTGACAATATTTTCTAAGTGATTATTGTTAGTCACAGAAAAACAAATGTTTTTCCTAAGTTTTGCTCTGCTGTGTCAGCAGTTCCTCCATTTCCTTTGTGCACTGCATTGTGGGAGAGTAGTGAGCACTACTCACTTAAAAATGGACTGTATTTAGTATACATCCTGCTTTTATTGCACCTTATTTTGTCAGTGTTGTAGTGTGAACACGGTACACACCTAACACCTGCTCAGAATCAGTTTGTAGTGTGGAATTGTGACTGAAGAGGTGATGAAGACTTCATATCATAGCAGATGTTATAACATGTCATAGCTAGAAAATAATAAGTCCATATAATAGGGCTGACTGTTGTGAACAAACACAATGTCACAATAATTTCGACCAAATACCTCAATATTGATATTTATTGATCTTGCCACTGTATCGCAGGGATGACTATTGGTGTTTTCACAAAATAATTACAATGAGAGAAGTTCAGAAAATGACATCATTTATAATGCAGCCTTTAAACACTTATGTCATATTACAATATAACAATATAATATTCATATAGGTTTATTGCCCAGCCTGAGTATATAATAATCTGATAAAGACTGTACAAGTGGAGATCTTTCCCGACATTCTTTGACGATCCATCCACACAAGTACAGGAATGAATTATGAAATCATCACGGTTTGACCCTCGACACACGTCTTTGATACGGTTTTTGACATTTCAGGTCTGGACGTGCTGCTTCTGCTTGACCTCTCATTATAGCTCAAATGCTTTTCATTTCTCACTTTCACTTCATATTACTGAGGGCCTTGTACTTACTGTGGCCTTTCACTGCACACACTTTGATACACACACACACCGAGTTGTAGATTCCTCTATAAAGTGGGGCATCATAGAAGGGGGTGGGGTTGCATGGTTGCGGGTTAGGTATGGGGTTCTTTTTCACAATTAATGTTAAATGTGAAATTCAATTAAAAAAAAGCGGTGATAGAAAAATATGAAGTCTTCTTCAGTCACTGCAGCGAAAGCACAGGTGTAATTGATGACATAAATAACAAGCGTTTTCCATTTAGGTGAGCTGCTTCCAGAGTCTTTGTGTTGTGCTTGCTGGTTCACTGTCTTGGCTCTCTGAGACGCTTAATGGAACTGAGCCATCGTTAACGAAATTAGCTTCACCTGTGCTTCTCAAGTCAAAATGTCTGCCGTGACAAAGGTCTATCATCCCCGCTGGCTCACTGACAGGGCTCACTGGAGCCTTGTTAATGTCATTAGTTACACCTGTGGTGAAAAGCGGTGAGAAGGGTCTATGGAGCCACGAGAAGGAAACATATCTGCTGGTGAGGTGTACTGTGTTTACATCTTGTCTTTTAGTACTTTTATGACAGTTATAACTTAAACATAAAATATATGTGACATGGCAGCAACACAACAATGAGAAGCTACTGATCATTCCAGTTTTTTTGTGCGAGACTACAGTAATTGAAAAATGATTTTTGGTTTGGGAACTAAATATTAAGACTCAATATCATTATCAGTGGTTGTAATTTCATTTTGATTGGTCTGATTTATAACTGGGGGAGACCAGAGACTGTATATAGAAATGGGCAACATAACAGCTTCCTAAAAGTGAAGCCAAAGCATCTTGATCGCCCCCTGGTGGCTGGTTGCAGTACAGGTCATAAATCCAGCCTCCCCAATGTTAATAGATAGGACATGGGCCAAATTAAAACATCAAAGTATTCATCAAACTAACTTTTTTCCTTTCCATCTTCTGTTGTTTGTTCAAGTGTTAATTTTTCTGTTCGGTTTGGTTTTAATTAGTTATTTGATATATATATAAAAACAGTGTTTCAGGCCATGATTGACAGCTGAGCTCTGCTTGTAATTGAGTCTGCCGGCTGTGTGGGCTGGGACTCTAAAGCGCAGCTCCAACACTGATCACTTGTATGCAGAATCTGGCTCCAAATGACGTCACCAGCACAAGATGTCAGCACTCGAATCTGTGATATTTTGGCTTCACTTTTGTCCAGTGGGAGAAAGAGGAGCTGCAGCATCCATCTTTTATTTATGTCGGTGGAGGAGACACATGATAAACCTGTTTGCCCTCCCTTATACTGTATATTCTTTATTATTTAGGCCTATATTGTGTATTTTTCTAGATGTGCATAAGCATGCTTGTGAAAGTGAGTTCATAAGAGAGAAATAGATACAATTTGCTTGTTTACTCACTTACAAGATCTGTGGATTATCTTGAGTAACCTGGTTATTTTTTCTGGAAAAAGACACTAATTGTTGAGTTTTTCAATTTTTTAACAGCAGAAGTTTAATAACAGAACTACTTTCTTTTTACTAGAAAGAAACTAGTCCCTACATGAAACTGTTCACAACAAGATCTGTGGATTATTTTGAGTAAGCTGGTCATGATTTTTTTAAAAGAGACATCACTGTTGACTTTTTCAAATGTATTTTTTAGCACTTTGAGCACCACATGCTGAGTGCAATCTAGCTCCATTATATGCAAGAGAAGGCAGACATCCCTACAGGCAATGTCTCCAGAATTCTGCAAGTCACATCAAAACAATCTAGATGTTAAAACAGCCCTGCAGTTAAGAGGAAAAATATGTGCTTTTGAGTTTGGGATGCACTGCCCCTTTCAAGTGTCAAACAAGTAGGGACATTAATAAAAAGCTCTGTTCATGTCAACTTTTGCCTAAATGAGTTGTGAAAGGTTTTGTACTGACAACATATTTCACAGTCATGACTGACAGCGTGTGTAAACTTGATGAACTGTTTATGAAGGGGATCATCAAACTGAACAAATTCCTTTTACAACTGTCTGATGGCACATGTTACTCAATTTTAAAGCCTGTCATGACACGCAGACAGCTGGCAGCAGGCGAGCCTTTGTGCTGACAGGCGTTACATGACTCCCTCTGCTGGCCGAACAGCGTCGGTGCTGGAGATCTTTGTCTGCCTATACATGATGTCATCTTCCATTTGCTGCAGATACACATACACACACACACATGCACGCACACCCACACACACACTACTGTGTCCTACTCTGACATCTCAGAAAATTCGACTCAACACCGATGTGGCACTTCAAAGGCACCCTCTCTACATCATTGCCGAAGTTCATCCACACCATTAGCTGAATGGCTAAAGAGCCCAGCGATGATTACATTTTAATAAGGCACCTGTGGGACAGCCAGCCAGAGCCGGCACTCAAATCTTCGCCTCCGGAGATGAATGGGATTCGCACCTGCTTTCATCATCCTCATTAATACACTGTCAATACTTTAATCACTCCATAATGATGCTATTATGTCATCCCTGTCAGGGGAATATGGCCGTCACGTCACTGGAGCCCAAAGAAAATGCTTCCTCCTCTAATCAGGACCAGCTCCACAGCTCTGCAGAAATATTAAATTCTTCATTTCAAGTCTTTGTTGGGTGACTGATAGGATTGATCCTGTGATGTTTCCCTCACTTGCCCTTTCCACCAATACTGTAGCTTAAAATATATCAGCAGCAACGTATTAAATATAAAATAGAGGAGAGGAACAAGAGCAAAAAATAAGTATTTGATTAATTCATACAGAAAATACATGTTAAAGAATTAGTAGGATATTTTGGGAAATATGATTGTTTTTTCCTCAGTATATTAAATAGATCAAAATCCTTTTTAATATATAATCTATGGTTGAGGACGAGTTGTTTCCCCACCAAGCCCTCCTCCCCAGACTCAAGGGAGAGCTCTGCAGGCTGCTGGAGCGCAAGACGTAGGTGACATCATAAATCAACAATAACAAGTAACGACGAGTCCTCGACTGTAAGTTGATCAGCTGTTTATAACTGTCAGCTGTTTGTCAATGTAAAGTTAAGCCTGTTATCCTGAAAATAAAAACCCACTGCTCTCAAAATACACTTTGTAGTTTGACTTAAATTACTACCTGCCAATCTCCATTAACATTTTGCTCAATTAAACCGTTATACACATCTATGCCTTCTGTAAGATTATTAATGATTTCTTACAACTCAACTACAACAGACACTGACTCATTCGGGGAACATTTGGCATTAGTTTGAACTCTGAATAACATGAAACAGGCAAACAAAAACTGTTATTCCAGCCTGAAATCATTGTTGGCAGAAAAGCAAGTATTTCAGCTTATCATGTTTTCTTGATATAACGGTCATTTTATGATTTATTTCAGTAAATATATGATATCTCTATTTCTCCTTGAAGCTCAGAGGGGGTTTAGTGTCCTGATGCTAAGTTAAGCTAATTCATGTCAGATACAGAAAAATGAAATGGACATGAGTCATTTCCCTGGTGCTTTCATTTTCAGTGTTACACTGCAGCTCAACACAACCCCTCTGATACACTGGATATAGTTTATTTTTTTGTATATAATGTGTGACTTAAAACGTGAATATTCTACTAAAAACATATTTAAAACTGAGTTATGAAGCCTGCCAGAATTATATTTAATTGTTAAACTTTAGTGTTTGCAGTAATTATGTGTTTTTCATTAATTAAGTCTTCATTTATTTCTACAATTAAAAAATAACAGCCATTTTACATGCAGTAAGAAAAAAGAAAATACTTACAAACTAATTATGAGGGGTAAGTTCATTTCAAATATTATATTATTGAAATATTAATGTTACTATCTACAGAAGATTAAAGAGATTTAATTTAACCATATATATATATATATATATTTCTGAATACAGGCCTTGCTTTTCTAATAACCACAAAAACTGCTTATAAATCAGTTCAAAATTTAGAGTTGTGATTAATTTAATTTTAGATAGATTTCCTGCCTTATATAAACGCATGCATCAGGAGCTGCGTCGTCCCCTGACCAATATGGCGGCCATGTTGGCGCATCCCTCCAATGAAAAGCAGGGGAAAATGCAGTATCTACATCTATGTATGAGCTACTGTTAGTAACTGGTTCGCTTAGTTTAGCATACAGCTGTCCTGGCTCTGTCCAGAGTTAACAAAGGCTACTAGCTACCACACATGTAAAGATCACTGATTAACATGTTCTTTCTTGTTTGTTTAATCCATACAAAAACAAACGTTTTTAAAAACAACAGTGACTTCCAAGAAATCAGTGGAGACTCCCACACCACACCACTCCTAGACCTCCTGTAAAACCAGAATGTGCTGCTTTTGTACTTTCATTTTTGTATGGAGTAAAAAAAAACAAGATGAATCTCAATTAGTGAGTCTTTAAGGTGCCAGTGAGTGGATTTTGTTTCCTTCAGATAGAGATAGGCTAGCAGATTTCCAATTTTCAGTCTTTATTCAAAGCTAAGCTAACAGACTGCTGCAGACCTTACACTGAAAAGACAGATCATCTAATTTCTCAATAAGAAAGTGTTCTTCCCAAACCTTCAAACAAGTCTGTGTAAAAACACAGTAAATGTGTGCTCTGAGCTTGAGACATGTATTGTTAACTGCCCAGTCAAAACTGAATGATTAAAAAACATTGCTAAGTATACAAAATTGGGTCTCAAAACAATGTAAAAATGAGCATTTTTCTCTGTTCTGCTATATAAAGTGTCAAATGGATGCTTTTCTAGTAGTTTTACTGGACGTGTTCAAACATGTTTGAGCCACCAGAAACAGAGGATGGAGTCTGGATGGAGATGGATCAGTCTGCAACAAGATGGTATTTTTTTCTCTTCAGCCTTTATTAGCCAGAGCTAAGCTAACAGGCTGCTGGCTGTTATACTGAATGATATTAATCATCTCATCTGACTCTCAGCAAGAAAGCAAATATGGCTAACATTTTACAATAATGGTCAATTAATTAATGCTATTAAGATTAGTTAATACCATAATAAGCATTAACACTTAATTAGTGCTATAATAAGCATTAAGTAACTATTAATATCTTACATTTAGCAAAGGTTTATCTGTTACTAATATGTATATTTCCCAAAATGTCAAACAGTTGCTTTAGCAAATATTGGGTCTCAATAAAAACATGAAGCTGACTTTAGGCTAAAAGTGGTAAAGAAATTAAATGAATTAAAAAATATCTGGCCATTGTGTTTACTGTAAATGACAATGTTGCTCGCTGGCTGAAGCAGTGGAGCCATTGTTTGAAAAACCAAAGGCAGCAGATGTGTGAATTTACAGCAACATACTGTACATGAAAGTATAATAAGATTTGTTCACATCGCTTCTGTTCTCATTGTTGCTTTACCTGCGGTGAGACATTCATGATGTTGGGGTGAATCTCTGATCCGTTCGTATGCGTCTCCGTCTTGGTGTCGGCCCTCTTCAGCATATGGGCCACGCTCACAGTGCTGGGGTCTTTCTTCGCCACAGGAGGCTGCACGAAACACAAACAGTAAAGTCAAACAACATCAAGCAGTTTCTTGACAGCGAGACCTCTGAAGACCTTTGAAAAACGTTGCGTTGCTTAGAGGCAGCGTACATTTCAGATAAAAGCATCTGAACACTGTTAACTTAAAGGAACAAACACTGAAATACGTTCTCTTCGAGGATGACAACATGCAAATGATGACGCAACAGCGGGGGAATTCAAAGAAACACTGACGCAACTGACAAAAATAAAGTGGGTGAAAAATTTATGAATGAGTACATCAAAGAGAATAAAATATGCAGTTTTGAACAAAATTAAACATGAAGAAAATATAACAAAATTCAAACAATGGAAATGGTCCAAAAACAAAAAAATAAATAAAAATTGCATAACTGGGTAGTTATGGCTCCAAGTCCAGCCAGGCAGGGTGAATCCAGTGTGTGATGATGATGAAGGATGAATACACTCATCTGTCTACCTCATGATGTGTTCTCTCTTCTGGAAGCTTCTCCTCGATGGGAGACTTGTCCCGGGAGCCCATCAGACGGGCAGAGTAGAACCTGGAGGTCTCCTCAAAGTCCTCCCGGCCCACCTCGGGCTGTCGCTCTCTCTCCCCCAGCTCCGACATTCCCCTGGAGAAGTCCTCCACGCCGGAGTGGAGGTCCATGAGGACGGTGAAGTCGACCTCGGCCTCCAGGCTGGACGTGGAGCTGACCGTCATGCTGGAGCACTTGCGCTCGATGCCCAGGTGGGTCTCCCTCATGCAGGCCACCGTGTCCCGCTCCTGCTCCTCCTCTGAGGGTATGCTCGGTTGGGGCCTCCTGTCCCCGAGCTCCTTCTGAGGCGGGTACACACACAGGATCACCACTCTGTAAGGTTATTTAGCTGCAGATGGCGGATGAGGAGCGTATCATGGAATGTGATGGAGGTATCATCCAGACGTTCGAGGGTGGAGTTCAAAGCCATTATGGTGTACATGCAATGTATCCTAATCATACGGTAGAAAATCACAGGGCATGCAATCATGTCAGAAATGAAAAGTTAATAGGAGTTGAATTGCAACCTTGGTTCTGAAACTAGGGGTTAGGACAACCCAAGGGGTCACGAGATAAATAAAAGAAAGAAAAGGAAATATTTCTATGAAACAAAATTATGTTGTATGTTTTTGGGATCCTTTTTCTTATTCAAGTTTAATATATGGGCTATTTTGCTCTGTTTGTGTTGTTTTTATGCCTTTATTTATTTTTAGAAAGAACAGTTGAAGTTAAAATAGAAAAGCGGAAGAGTGTGGGGGGTGACATGCAGAAAAGGGCAGTACGTGAGGTTGAACCCACAGCTGCTGCAGAGGACTCACAGCCTGTTCTATTAACTGAGCTACCAGGCCACCTGTTGTTGTTGTTTTGTTTTGTTTTGAAATCTAGTTACTTGTCATCCTTATATTCTCAGTTAAGTGTACTGCTTCATTCCACTGATGTCATTGAAATAATGAATTTTATTATTAAGTAAAGAATATCAGCCATTACATCAGTATGGAAACTTTTAATTCCCTATGTCAGTCGGCATCAGCCCAAAAAATTCAGTATCATTCAGGCTACTGGACCCTGCAGAGGCTAAATGCAGTAGCTACATATGTGATTAAAATTAAGTTAAGACCAGAATTGACCTTTTGATGCCTATTTTACAAGGAAAATTGTTTTGGTTTTTTTTGTTTTGTTTTTTTGCTACATTTGCATTAACTGAAAAAACAGCTAAAAAACAAGTCAAACTGTAGTGGCTAACTGCACTCTAGCTATCTAACCATGGACACGTTTAGCTAAACTATACTAATTAACTGAAATAAACACATTTAATGAACCAGTTTACCTATATGTTCGTAATTTAGTTTATTATTCCACATAACTAAATAAGGCAGCAGCTAAATCTAACGATGGTGCAGATAAAAGACAGCTAACATTTGACTGTTGCTAATGGTAACTAGCAGATAGCAGCCATCTCAGCTGCTGATTAGTGCTATTCATGTGATTTGGTTTACATATATTTAAATGAGTTCAAATTAGCTTGTAACTTTTAATTAATTTTAAGCATTAAAAGGACAGAAACAGCTAGACACCTGACATAACAGAGATACGTTTAATAGAGTGCAGGCAGAAGGAGTCCTAAAACCCAGAAATGAGTTAGCATATTAGCCCTTCGGGTCACTCATCTCAAAGTCAGTGGATTTTTTGAACAGGATCTCTGTTCTGACATAAGATCTGGTTAACACAAGCTTGAAAGATTTTAACATTTTGTTTTACGACATAAAATGTGTCAGTAAATACCCCACTGGTGAATTTTGAAGGTTTTATGCGTCTTTAAAAAGGTAGCTGTTAAAAGGAATCTAAATTAGACTACGGAGGTTGTTAGGGACATTAAATGTCACACCTAACACTAGTCCCTTAGTAGTGGTCACATTAAGTCATGCAACCTTGGTGTAGTTTGTTTACATTATCTCTTTACTTCTGGTAATTGCATCTGTGCTTCAAAAATTATGAAAAGTAGTGTTCATTTGTGAAGGTTATGTTGCAAAACAAAATCATAAACTTAAGTTTGCTACAGAGTTTATTTTCTGCAATATTCCAAAATTCAATCGAAAAATACCCTTGGGTTTTTCTCAAGGGAACCAGAACAATTTTAACATCCGAGTTGGCCTATAAAAATAGGTCATCCCTGCAGCACTCTATAAGGACTGTAAATAATCAAAATAAAGTTTATTTTCCTGAACAGAATGAATGAGGAAGCCCCCTGAGCCCATGTTGTTGAGCATTCCATGGAGATTATACAAGAGTGCAACATTTCCATTTTTAGTTAACATGTGGGTTCTACGACAATGATTTCTAGATTTTAAAAATAGCCTGAAATAAAGACCTTGCAGCCTCTCTATCTGTTATGCAGTTAGTTAGCCTGAAAACTTTTAAGGTGTCACAAGTCAAAAAGTTTGGGGAGCCACTGAATCACAAAGAAGCTCCTGAGGCAGTCGATTTAAAATAATTCCACTTACATCAATTATAAGCACATTAGCTAATTAGATCTCAGTATATCATGGCAGCAACAGTCTGTTTAGAACACATAGACTGGATGCCCTGATCAAACTCTGATCATGATGATGGATGAGGGCATCTGAGTAGCCAACCAAAAGAAACACGTCATTATATGAGGAGAAACTGGTGCAGTAAGTCAGGAGGCATGCAGTTTAGCCGCGAGGGCTGCAGAGAGGAAAAGAGATGATGGGTAGAGCATACGGAAGCGGGTTTAAATACAAATGAATAACCTTGAAATCAGCGAACGGCTCCTCATAAATGGCAGGAGTGGAGACAGGCTCCTGCAGGGGGAAGCAGAGGAAAGAGCACAGAGAGCAGGTGAAGGTTAGCACGAGCTGAAGTGGCCAGTGGACTGACAGCACACACAGACACACACATCCTACCAGCAGAGCTTGACTGGAGCCTGAAAGCATGAGCTCAGTGTGTTCTGAGCAACAAATATTTCACTCCAGACCTAAACTGGGATCCTGGTGGACTGATCAGTGAGACTCCAAATCTGAATTAGAGCCCGACCAATACATTGGTCTGATATTGGCCTCATACGGGCCAATTGAACATTTATCAGTATTGGCATATATGTTACATATAGGTAATTCAACATGTTAAATAAAATATATCACCCATTCATGAGACCAGGAACAAATCATGACTTAAAAATAATTTTTTGTGAAATTTTATTATTTTATTATTACAGGATTTACATATATATGGAACATATGTAATTTATAAAATGTTTTGGTTTGCTTTATTTTTTTAAGTTTCTAAACTTGCTCTGTGCCAGAAAACAACCTTGTCCCAGACAGAAGTTCATCCAACTTCAAACTATTTAAAAATATGTTAAAAGCCTTCAAAATCTAAAACTAACAACACTGTATGATAACATAGATTTTAAAAACTGCTACTACAATTATCCCTGTTTTTTATGAAAATGTTGTGTCTCAGATTTCTGCTAATTCTGTCAGATTTTTACAAAAACATGATTTAATCAGGCATAAAAAGGTTCAGGTATACACTAAGGACCACTGTCTCTCTTTCTGGTTTAAAAAAAGGCAGGAACACTGCTCAAGCACTGGTGAAATTTATATTTTTTTACAAATTAATTTAAAAAAAAATGCCATCTATATATACTATACTAGTATAGCTATACATACTATAGTATATGCTATATACTATAGTATATAGCTGTATATATATACTATATACAGCTATACTGCTGATTTAATTTTGTCAGCTCCATGAGATATTCCATCCATCCATCCATCTGTCTATAATTATTGAATAATGTGTTAAAAAAATTGTATTTTTTTCAATGTATTAAAAGAAACATAAATAATAAGACAAAAAAAGTCTGGACACATCACAACATACAAGTGTCAACTCTGTCATAGAGAAGTCATACAGATGTTTTTTTTTTCCTGTCATATTTGTTAAATATATGTTCATAAGGATTTATAAACTGAGTTCATGTCAACAGAAACTTTCACTGTTTCACCTGTTGTGTGTTTTCTTGTTATAAATGATATATGTTGTTTATCACCAGTCAAATTATATCATTATCAACAGAAACTGTAAGTGGGTGACATTATAATGGTATTTATTTTTTGACTAAAAATATATCAAACTTTATGATTACACAGCTAATTAAGTAAGGAGGATTTTTTCGTGTGTCTGGCAGAGTTGACAAAATTCAAGTTCTCAGCTGCAAAAAATTCTGTTTTATAAAAAAAAAATCACCAGGAAGGTTGGCCCGTTACAATGTTTAATAGCCAAGAGTTTGATCTTTTAAAATATATTTTCTCTAACATAATTGAATAGTACAGATTAAAACCCCCTGAAAATATATTTTTGTCCAAATTCTAAAGGATGAGTGATATAAAATTCTATAATTAAGTCATTTGTTGTATTTAATTAAGTATTTGTTGAAAACAGTCTTCTGACTACCTTTGCGTAGTCATATCGGTGCAAAATCAGTGCACAATCCACATAGAAAAGGTCTATTTTAATTCAGTCTCAAAAAAACACTATATCAGTCATCATATCTGTGAATTTTTCCTTTCTAAAATCGGTATCGGTCTCAAAAATCTCTTATCAGTCGGGCTCTAATCTGAATATAGCCACACATTTCAGAGTAGCGAATAATTCAGTGTTTTTAATGTCTTTTAAGTGACTCAAACCCAAGTTTAGGTGAGAAATTCAGCCACACCCAATCTCAGCCCACTGGCTCTGTTCAGATCCAGTCGGGTCCAAATGGATTCAGGCACAAATTTCAAGCCCTACTCTACAGTATCACAGAAAGACAGCAATACAGTTTCGAGGACAGAAAAGAGGTGAGCTTTTTGCAACAAAAACATCTACAGCCAAGTTTATTTGTTAGATTTAGCAGAGGCAGGGCAGGAGAATCGTGCAGATCGTATAATGAGCAGGTTTTCAGCATAGCAGCAGCCACTCATTGACCAACTGAGGAAGCGTTGCAACACTACGCACCTTGAATTTCAACTAGGGAGGATTCAAATGTTGTCAAATAATACAGTTGAATGTCCAATAAAAGCGTTTCAAAGCCTGTCAGAATGACTGTGCGAGTGGGTCCGCATGTTTTGGAGGAGCACCTAATGTTTTCCCACACTCCCTGGGTTCAATCTGATCTTGATACGATTGTCACTTGCCAGTGAGAGCTACGCAACACCTCTTCTCATGCCTATTTAATCCAATATATGCAAGAGCTTTACTCAGATGAAAAGGTGGGAAATGATGAAAGCTGTCATGTCTATTCACTTCAGATTCCTTTCATTCCAGTGCCAAACGCGTGCAAGCTCCTAATGATACCAACAGTGAAATGAAAGCAGCAAATCTGACTGTGTCAGGCACTGAGCTGTGGTGTCTGGCTGCTCGCTGCCTGCTGGGGCTTCACAGTTGGAGGAACCAATGTGTTTATAGCTTTCTATCCAGGTGGGGTAGAGGAAGAATAATGCATCAGATTTTTGATTTATGATCACCAATCTGAAGGATCAAAGACATTTTATAAATATCGTTGATGTAAGTCAGTTTGATGTAGTTTCTCAATCATTTGTGCGCAAACCAATTCTACACTTCATTTGTCTGTAATTTGGGGAGGTAATAGCTGTCTAACAAAGTAATGGATGGCAGTACATTCTGCCCTTTTCTCAAATGAGTGATTTAATTTGTAATATTAGTATGCAATAAATCATTTGTTTTGTGTTTGCAGTTTGAAAATGGCACAGAGATGGTGCAAAAATCATCAGAGCGATGATAATATGTAAGTCTTTCTTTCCTTGCCACCCTCTGACAGAGAGCAACGTGAGCTGGAATGAAATTTGAGGCTCACAAGTTAGAGAGGGCGAAGACAAACCGACAACCAAAACATGAGGTATTGATTTTTGTCTTGTTTTTTTCTCTTAAACTTTCACAGCCAGTGGTGAGCTGTACAGATTTGCCAGACATTGTGGTGCATGTTGAGGGCAATGGGAAGGAGGGGGATAAATTGGGTTGCCATTATGGGAAAATGTCCAAACTTTTTAAATTGGTTTTTGCCACAAGACGGAGCAAGAGTACCGCTCCGCCTGCTCTTCGTACAGGCACGGACAGGTAAGATGGATGGGTGTTTCAAGTCACTGAAAAAAAGAAAAATGGCGTGCGAGTCTGTCTGAAGCTCATGCGATGCTTTTTTTCCAATGACTCAATAGCAGATGCCAAGCAGAGTTACCGAGTGTCTCTTCTTGGCTGCGTCCAGGCTCGGCTCCCTGCCGGCATTTCGGCTGTTCCGCAGTATTAGTCCAGACTCCCTGGCCTTCTGCGTTTTCACCGGCGGGATTGGGGGAGGCATTTTGGGAAGTGCTGAAATCTTTGAGCCGAACGACTGGCTCTCCGTGGGTCCCCTGCCAGGCTGATCTTCGGGATGTTCGGTCTTAGCCTCCAGATCTGCCGCGAATGCCGGATGGAAGGTGGACACGTCGGTCCAGTTGAGGTCCGAGGGCCCCTCCGGAGAACCGACCGACCAGCGGTATTCTCTTCTCAAGGCCCGCAGTGGCTCGTCTGGTCCTGTCCTGTCCCTTTCGTCCTTGCACGCTATGCTCTTCGATCGCTCTGGCTTGAGAGGGACGATCCTGGTGATCTCCGACTGGTAGCTGCTGCCTGACAGGCGATGGAAAGATGTCCTCTGACCCCTGTCTGCCATGAAACCCTCGATATCCTCTCCCCCAGAACTACTGATCTTCCTCTCATGTGTCCTTACCTGTCGCAGTTTGACCTCAGCTAGCTCTTTGTTGTCAATAAAGCCCTTCCCTCGTACCTTCATTACACCCTCCCCTTTAACACCTGCTAATGAACTATCATGTTCTATCTTCCGGGGTCCATTCACTGAGCCTAAGTCAATATCTGTCTTCCCAACTGGACTCACTTTTCTCTTAACTTGCTCTGCACCTTGAGTGGAGACTTCCCTGCCATCTCCTAGTGATATATTCTCTTGTTTGTTGTCTTTATAGAGCCTGACAGACTGATCCTTTCCCTGACTATCTTTCATCATCACCCCTGGCGATGAACCACAATGATTTCCTGTAGTAGAGGATTTTTCTGGAGTGTTGTCCGAATCGGAGCCCTCATTGTCTTCCCCAGTAGAATCACTGTCTCCTGCTTTCCTGTAGATGAGTTCGGCAGGCATTCCCAGGTTTAAGCTCTGTGGTCTCCTCTTTTTCCTCGGTTTGGAAGCCTTTATCTGGCGTGAGCCCAGGGCCACATCATTGCTTGCCTCAGGGTCAGAGCGTACAGATGGTTTGCTTTGAGATTTGTCTTGAAGCGAGTCTACATTCTCAGATAATTGAATCACAAAACGACTCTTGTTCGTTGGCCGAGGCTCATCTGCCTCTCTGGACAATTTTGTCGATGGAAATTCATCAATATGGCTTTTCATTTCTTTCCTGTCATACCCTGTTACCTCTTTATGTATCATCTTGGTAATGTCTATCTCCTTCTCCAGCTCCTTTTTGTCCCATGAGGAATCAGATGTGAGAGATTTGTTCTTTTCTTCTGCCTTCCAGTCATGGTCCTGTTGATAAGTTTCTTGTTTTTCAATCAATACCCACTCCTCAGAGCCCTACATGTTGGTATAGATTAAACACAGTTAGACATGCCAAGCACAGCTACTGCAAATAATGAAATCTACACAATCATTTGAATCACGAAAGAGAACAAAATGTACAACAAGAACAAAAAGAAGTTATGGTAAGCATGCATTTCCACTTGAGGATTCATTGTACAATATTTGATAGCATTTTCTTAAAGGCCCAGTGTGTCAGATTTAGGGGTATCTATTGGCAGAATAATATAATATTCAGTAGCATGTTTTCATTAGTGTATATACACCTGAAAATAAGAATCTGTGTTTTCATTACCCCAGAATGACCTGTTTATATCTACAGAGGGTGTGGGTCCTCTTCCACAGAGGCCATGATGAATCGCCATGTTTCTACAGAAGCCCAGAACGGAAAAACCAAACAATGGCTCTAAATATGGTTTTTGACAGATTTTGTGTCCACCGTAGTTTTTCACTAACTTAACTGAACTAGAGTTTGGTGATGTCTACCAAGTTGGCATATGACGATGTCCATAGAGAAACATTGCGATGGACTATGATATTGTTGTTGGGTCTAAGAGGGTCTTGGTCTCAACACCACATGTCGGTAACCTAGTTGTGTTTAATAAGAAAATAATAAATACAACATGGATAAAATAAAATGACAGCCTCTTTTTATTTTCTCTTCTACATGTCAAAAACAGAACATAGGCGACAACTCTTGGCCCAACCATGAGCTAAATAAAACTGAAACTTTGCCAGAGATCCTTATTTAATTTGTTTGTGAGGATGGGTTACTCTGGACTGGAATTTGCAAAACTGAACTGAACAAAACAAATTTAGTTTCTGTTTTTTTGTTGTTTATTGCTGAAAAGTACAGTTTTTCATCACTTTATTGGGTGAATATTATTGGGACTTGCATTTGAAATATTTGGACTTGGACTTTGGACAAAGGACTTTTTCTTTTTGGCTCAATGTGTATTATTTTAAAGCTACCATAAGTAACATGTCCATACTAAAATGTCTAAAAACTTCAGACATGTTATTTTGTTAGGTTGCGTGCTAAATGTTTAAATGCAGAGAAATCCATAATTTATTCAAGATAATCCTCTGTTTCATGCTAGCTGGTGCAAGCTAATCACTAACTTCCGGGAAAACACGGGATACATCAGAGAGTGAGGAAAGAAGTAGGTGAACATGACTAAACATAATTAAAACTTCAATATTACATTGTTCATTGACATGATTTCTGCCTGAGTCATGTCAAATAGATTTTCATGACCTATGGTGGCTGTTTAAAAGGGAAGATAACAACTCCCATGATCCCATGCTACTTCATGGTGTCATCAAAATACATCTTTGTTATTTTTACTTACATATTGGGCTTTTAAAATATACTGACTTATACTTAACTGTTTTGTGGTGCATTGTCGTAATTATTGCTATGCTGTGTGTGCTTTTTTGACCTTTAAAATGGTGAAGCAAGCGATATTCTAGTGGTAGCTATCTACAATCTCACCACTAGATGCCACTAAGTCTTGCACACTGGTCCTTTAAGGTATATTGACATGTGAGTGATAATAATGCACGGTTGGCAGGGTGGTTCACCACTCCACAAATGCTATAAATAGTAAAACTGTATCATGAAAGAAGAAGAAGAGAGAAAAATGCAACCTCAGGTGAAGTCACCAGAGTCTTCTGGACGAAACCCTCAACAGACAGGCTGTTAACAGGGTCTTTGCCCATTGCTCGGCCCACCAACTGGTCGACACGAGGCAGAGGAGAGAGTTTAAAAGAGAAGGAAGGACAGCTGTTAGAGCTCAGGCTCCAAATGAGAGAGCAAATTAGAGAGATGCACAATAAACCATTTCATGCAAAGGAAGAGAAAACGAGGAAAGGCAGAAAGAATTAGAACTTGACTGACTTATTCTGCAGAAACTTTTTAATGAACTTCAAACTAAACACATGCAATCCCGTGTACCTGACAGCCACCAAATCCACAAAACCAAATCAGCAGACATTTGCAATGCAAATATTTTTTCTGTAACTACATCAAAGAGTTGAGTTCGACTGAATCTCTTGGAAACAGTCAAGAGCACAGAGACTTTCCCAGCCTTCGACTGTCAGTCAAACAGAACGATACCCCTCCCCTTCTCGCTTCTGCAATTTTACCTGGAGTGAGACACACAGCAGATTACATTTTCTGCAGGAGACACCGTTTGACATTCTATGGGCATAATCTGATCATGCCAGACGGCAGATGAGAGATTGTCTTAAGACAGCTTAGGTACCGGGAAAGAACAGAACCATCCTATCGGAAGACTACAATCTCCATCTTCAAAAGCCTAATTACCAAAATGTGATCAAAGCTTGAGAGCTTTCGTGATCCGGCATAAAGAAAACTGTGTCACTGTTAGGCAATCAAGCCAAAAAAAAAAAACCTGGTAATTATTTCTCAAGTGCCTCACACTGAGTAAATCTCAAAAAACATCTTGAAACTAATCTCATCAAGATGCTTCCTTCTGTGCTACTTGTCAGTCATCTTCAAGTACCTCAGAGATATTGTCTGAATTATTCTGGTGCACCAGAGAGAGGCAGGATGCACTTCATTATACACCGCTTAAAATAAACAGCACATTTTTTATGTTTGTTCCTATGAGCAGTGGTGTCTTTGCACAGGAGAGATATGTTTGAATTGCCTGTGGGAGAGAAATTAAACTACCATAACTACCTTCACTAAACAGGCTCATGTGCTTTTTTGGTGTCACTTTCTATACAGGTCATGTCTATAATGCATAAGAAGCACATTTATAGGACATTATAATCAGTGTCGTGCATAAACGCACTAAAAGAGCAGTGTTCATTGAACATGCTCATATATTTGGTGAACTGAACGGATCAGTTTGCGATCAGTGAATGTGAACATGGGCATCAGTCATTCCTGAGTGCAACAACAGCGCACACATCATTATGGACAGAAATTTCAAGGCGATATAAAAACATGGTTGGTTGAGCATGTGGCATGAAGTGTATGAACCACACTCCAGACTGGGGATTCTGTTACAATGACAAAAAGGACAAACAGATGTGCATCATATTCACTTGTCTCCCTCTTCATCTCCTTGCAGTTCTCATGCATTCTGGTGCATTCAATTTAAACTGGTTGTTTGGAAGTCGGAATTTCGACCTGTCAGCTGAGGAAATTAGTGATCCTGCCCATTCAATATTCATGTTTTAATACAAAAACATGAAAAAATGTTTTAATACAAAAACATGAATATTGCATACCATTTTGTAAGATATTATACAGACCAGTGTCCCTGGTAGGAGGAGCTTTTATCTAAATTACATGAATTAAATAAAAAAAAAAAAAAAGAAAACTGAAGAATTGAAAGTGAGCTAGTTCACTTTTGGAACTGTGAACTTGAAACTCTGAGCTAGCTCTTTCTAAGTGTGACCTTAACAACACTGATTATAATACATTTATTGATTATAATACAGACGCCATTTACAAGGGGGTTTTATACCCCTTTAAAGTTGAGGCTGGGGGTGCAGCGAACCCACAATCTTGAGGTAAAGCAGAGAAAAATGCAGTTATAAAATAGTCATAGATAAATAAATTGAAATTGGTTTTGACAGGAGAGGAAAATAAAGTCATAGCATGATGCTATATTATTCTTGAGATCTAATATTCATGCAGGCTGGTGTTTGTTTTGTTGCTCTTATGCGTTACCAGCCGAGCACACCGAGCACTTTAATTAATTAGTTAACAAGCTAAAGTGCCATGAATTCAAATACCTCTGATCATTAATGCACTTAATACAGTAACTTCTGTCTCTATCATCTAAATGAGACACACAACACAATGTCTGCAACCAGCTTTGTGTGGAAATACTTCAAATTATCAAACAATGGAGATGTAAACTGTGTGCTGCGCTGGAGGGATAAAAGCCGCTGGACTGAGGCTGCAACTGCAACGTTTGAAATATCAGACAAAATTCCAGGTGAAGCCCAAAGTTTCAAGAACACTGGATTCATACTTCATCCAAAACACATCTTGTTGAAATACTGCAAAATCCACAGGATTTACCTTCAGCAGTTGGCTGAGCAAAAAGCACCCCTCACTGAAGAAAGACGCATAAATCTCCTGAAGAATCCATCCGAAGCCTCACACAAAGTGAGTGAAAACTTTTTTAGGGTTTTACTTTTTAACTTTCAGAGATCATTAACTTTATTAAGCGACTATGTTGAACATTGAAGCTCACACAGTGCGAGCCATCCACTGTGCTCAGCAGCCTCTGAACGCGAATGGAACGTGGAATTGATTTCAGTTTGATATCATGACTTTAAGAACACCAAATGGCTTGTTTTAACAAATTTCATTAGTTTAAAGTATGAACAGTTATAAAATCTCACTTTCATAAGGCTGCCCAGTCATCCAGTGACAGATCACAGACTGAACTTAGCATTTCATCCCTGCATGCAGCTGCAGCAAAGGTCGAGCTGCACACAGCCTTAACAGTTCATATTATGTTCATTATAATGTTGAAATGACATTCTTCTGCCTCAGTAATAATTGTTAATACCACCACATAACAGACTAAAGTGGTCATGTGGTCAAAACACGTAATCTTCAATAAAATATTAGTCCCTCACTTCATCACATCTTAACATTATATGGGCCGATATTTTTTGCCCCTCCAATGTTCAACTCGAGTCAGCGCCCATGTTTACCAGGCTATATAAAACTCTTCATATATGTTTATAAGCATAAAGTGACACCAATGTTTGGAAGAAGAATCTGAGTCCTTTTGTTACACAGCACATTATAACTACCATAACTTTAACCACTTATAAAGAAACAGAGAACTGCGCTAACATATCAAAAAAAATTATAACTTCCAGTTTTCTGAAATGGAATAATGTCTTATTACACCATAACATGACTATGTGAGCTTTAAGTTGTGACAGTGCTGTATAAGAATATTAGCAACTGTATGATGTTCATAAGATATTATTCAATTTTAGAAAGGTAGAATTATTAATCTGTTATGATACATTAGAGCAGTTATAAAGTTGTAATGCCTTGTGTAACCCAGGAGTCAAATTCTTCTTTCAAACACTGCTGTCACTTTGGTATGGAGGTATAAAGTAGGTAAAAGGGTTATTTGCTATTGTACAGTATGATGTTTATGTTACGATATGTTACAGCAGTCCTCTATGTGTCTTCTAACTGTCTATAACGCATTATGAATGCTGACCTTAATACTATGTTATTTCCACTGCTTATAATACTTTATAAACCTTGTTATAAGTTGTCAGACAACATGATTATAAAAATTTATAAAATTTATTAAGTTTTATAAATGTATTATAATGACTTATGAATGTCCTTATAATGCATTATAGACATGACCTTCATAGAAGTATTTTTTTTTTTTTTTTTTTTTACAGTCATACCAGTATATCTTCAGACTTGAATTATTCAAAGACTATGAAAAGAGCACACAAAAAAATTGCAGAACGAGCATCTCCATGTGACAGAATATGACCTGTTTTCACTCAAGTCAAGCAGCAAAAAGAGGAATTCAAAAAGACAGCGTCCAGACAGGAATATCAATGCACTTTAATGGAATGTCAAGCATCAGAGGTCGCTGAATTTGAAATATTGACCATAGTGGACCTTCAACCTACCCCCCCCCCCCTTCCTCCTCCTCCCATTAGCCTAAGCCCCTACTCACAGCCTTCTTCTCTGGCGTGCCTGTTGGGGAGGTGGCTGACAGACGCTTCTCGCGGTTCATCAGCTTGGGCTCCCTCAGGGTTCTCTTCAGCTCGTTGATGCTGGCCTGGTGCTTCAGCAAGACGTCCTGAGACTTATCCAGAAACTGAGGGGGGAGAATGCGCAGGAAGGAAGAAAGAAAACAAGACGGGGAGAGAAAAGGGAATGCATTAGCAGGACGTCAACATCATCTTCAGCAGCAGCGCTCGCACCAACACATCTGATATGCATGACTGAACGGGACGTGGGATAATACTGCATATACACAAGAGAAGATGGGATGTTACACTTCTGTTAACTGCAGAATATGCTAGTATTTGTGTTGTACTTCTGTAGCACATGAAGAGGAATGTCATTTAAGATGCTGTTGAGGCTCACAGAAAACAAAAGCAATTATAGTTACAACTGAATTAGTTTTTAACACACAAATGAACACGAAAACCAAAGCACTCACTGCAAAGTAGATGAACAAAGAAATGAATGTGCAACATCTATTAACCTCGTTGGATAATTAAACGTCTGCATTTGCTTTGTTTGTTATTATGACAGCTGCTGGTGGAAAATAATTTTCTACATTTAGAAACAGAACTTTATTTTAGTACAGTCTTGAATATTGCCATTTTCTGCCACTTTATACTGCTACTCCAATACATTTCAGAGGGTCGTTTACATACTTTTTACTCAATTACGTTAATTTTATGGTAGCTTAGCCCACTAGTTACATTACATGTTTCAAAAATGTCCCATCTTAAAACAATATTCTGGTCCCCATATATACATTAAGACATTTTTTTTGTAAAGAAATTAAACAACTAATCATACTCCTGTGATTTCTATACAGGTCATGTCTATAATTCATTGTAAATGCATTCATAAGACATTATAATGAATTTATAAGGCGTTTACAAGTGTTAACAGTCATTCATGACAACTCACAACAAGGTTGATAAATGAACATGATGTACACAGTACATAATGTATTATAAGTTCAACATTCATAATACTTTATACCTCCATGCCAAATTGACTCCTGTAACTTTAGCCAGTTATAAAGATACATAGAGAAATACTCTAAAGTATCATTCATTCATTCATTTTCTGTAAGGGTTGCGGGGCTGCTGGAGTTTATCCCAGCTGACATTGGGCGAGAGGCGGGGTTCACCCTGGACAAGTCACCAGTTCATCGCAGGGCTGACACATAGACAGACAACCACTCACACTCACATTCATACCTACGGGCAATTTAGAGTCACCAATTAACCTAACATGCATGTCTTTGGACTGTGGGAGGAAGCAGGAGAACCCGGAGAGAACCCACGCAGACACAGGGAGAACATGCAAACTCTGCACAGAAAGAGGCCGGGGAGCTGGGGGATTGAACTCAGGACCTTCTTGCTGTGAGGCGGCAGTGCTAACCACTGCACCACCGACCCTAAAGTATCAAAACAGATAATAAATTCTAATTCCTGGACATGGAATAATGTCTTATAAACATCGAGAATATGCCACTGCATGATTTTGTGACAGCAACAGCACTATATAAAGTTACTAGCAATTGTACAATGTTTATAAGACATTATTACATTATTACATTCTCTATGTGTCTTTATAACTGGCTTAAGTTACAACGTATAAAGCGTTATGAATGCTGAACCTACAATACACCATGTCCACAACTATTAAAACTTAATCAACTTGTTATAAGTTGTCAGGCATGATTAAGCATAAAGCATAAAAAATTATGTGCTTATAACGCATTATAGATATGACCGTCACAGAATGTGTTATCCAAAAAAGCACATGAGCATGATTAGTGATTGTTTAATTTCTTTCTTACAGGCAGCTCAAACATTTATATACTGTGCAAAGAATATTACTTTTCACAGGAACAAAAAAATAAAAATAACAAAAATCTGCAGTTTTTCTAATAGAAAAGCGGTATTAGTGGTTGATAGACTTTATTATAGACCGTCACCATTCAAAATGCTTTATACCTTGTAACTTTGACCATCTATAAAGATACACAGAAAACGTATCATTAAAAAAATGTAATTCTAAGTTTCTAAAATGTTGTTTAAAGATCAACAATTGCTGGTAACCTTATACACTGCTGTCACTTTACAGTTAATTATAATAACCATAACTTTAGCTAGTTAAAAAGACACATCAAGTTGAAGCTATCACATGACTTTGTGATCTTTAAGTAATCATGACCAATGGTGGTGGAAAATAAACTTTGTACATTTACTTTAGTACTGTATTTTAGTACAATTTTGAGCATGAGCATTTTCAGCTACTGCTACTCCAGTTCATTTCAGAGGGACCTTTACATACTTTTTACTCAATTACATTTATCTTGAGACAACTATAGTTACTAGTTACTTTACAAGTTAAGGGATAGGTTTAAAAAAACATCTTAGAGGTATATATGTATAAAAATAGTTTTTGCATTCTGTAACCATCCCCTCAAATTGACCATTAAGAGATCCCTTCCTAATGTCCTCATTTTTATTGGTTGTGGACAAAATATACAGTCCTCCTTCTGTGCATAAAGGTATTCCAAAGTTTATCTGAATGTTATTTGAGGCTTATGCAAATCTAGTTGGTATTTTCCAACATTACTGACCTTTAAGAGCACAATTCCCTTTTTGTTTTGCTATCTCTGCACTGTATCTTAACAAGGAAGCACAGTCTGGGGAAACGGAAAGTCAATCTTATACTAAAAAGACTTAAGAAGATACCAACTGGATTTGTCTGATTCATACTGATGAAGGCTCAAATTAAGTACAGATAAAGTTCAGGGTGTATTTTAAAGCCAGGACTGTGGAATTTGTCCCTCATCTCTTCTCCTTGAAGCAAATTAGGAAATGATCTCTTCACAGCCAGTATGAACAGAAGGAATGATTACAGGAGAAAAAAAACTCTTAAAACACAAATGAAAAACTGTGAATCCATCCTTTCAGATTTTACATAAAAAACAGCCTGTTCTCACTTCCAGCCCATTAAATATGGCATTATTATTAGTGTTAACTTGTCTGTGGAGCCTCACATGTGCAAAACTGACACTAGAGGGATTGTAGTTTGAACTGCTGCCATATTTGATGAGCTGGGAGTGAAAATGCTGATAAAATACAGTCCACTGCTAGAAATGAAGCCAGTGGTTCCTGACCTTTTGTGACCCCTTGTAAGAAAGTGTTTAGTCTGAGCACAGTTAACATTTTAGATGTCTATGAGTTGTGAGCAGCTCAACCAAACATCTGGAGACTTTTCAACTCGTAATTTCTCAGATAATGAGGCCACGTGATTTCAGAATATCCAGTGTTTCACAGCAAGGCAAGGATTAGAGAAAAGTCTAAAAAATTGAACACATATTTGTGGACAATACCTCAGAATGATCTGGTTCAGGTTGGGAACCACTACAAGCTGAGCTACAGCTGTAAAATGTGACTTGAGGATTGATGCATCAGCACTAACAATCTAATAATATATAATATATTAATATGTAATCAGGGTTGGGAGGGTTACTTTAAAAATGTATTCTGATACAGTTACTAATTACCTGTTAAAATATAGCCAGTAATGTAATTCAAGTATCACAAAATTAAAGTCATATAACTTGATTACTTTGCATAATTGATTATTTAATCCTGTCACAATCTTGTCACTTGAAAAATATGTGTAGACCCTTTTTCAAGTCTTTCCTGTAATGATTATTTTCATTATTTATCAATCTGTAAATCCTTTCCTCAATGAATCGATTGGTTGTTTGGTCAATAAAATACCAGGAAGTGATGGAAAAAGCCCAGGATGACGTCCTCGAATGCCTTGTTCGCAAAAATACTCAGTTTACTGCCAGAGAGAATTAAAGAAAGCAGAAAATATTCACATTTTAGATCCTGAAATTGGAGAATTTGCCTTTTTTACATTAAAAATGACTCAAATTATTTAATTAATTATTAAACTAGACATAAATTAATGTAATAGTTGATTAACAACAGATTAATTGTTGTTGATTAAGTGCTTTATGGTCGTTGTTAGGTTTATTAGTTTGTGCAGCTGTTCCCTTCTTGCAATTTATTGATTGATTGATTGATTTAAAGACAAAAAATCAAAGTTTTCACCCAGTGAAGCATTGTCTCACTAGAGACCATGATAATGAATCACCAACTGTGCAGGATGCATGGTAACATGTCATATCAATAATTCCCATTTTTACTAAATGTAACTGTAATCTGATTACATCTTCTTTATCTGTAACTGTACTATAATACAGTTAACTTTTTTATACTTTTTGTAACACTACAGGTCAAAAGTTTGGAAGCAAGATCAAATTTGTACAAAAAAAGATCATAGTTTAATCGGTATACTTTGCAACAAAATAAATATGACTACTATATAAAGAGTCACTTATAGGAATACATTTTACTGTAATTATCGGGTATTTGGGTTTTTCTTGCTTAGACTTTGCTTTCTTCAAAGTAACCTCCTCTGGCTTTAACAACAGCATGGCATATACGAGGCATTCGTTCCACAAGTTCTTTACAGTATGTGCCAGGAATTGCATTCCAAGTTTTCTTAAGTGAAAACGATTTGAACCAAATAGTTCAAACTTGCTTTCGTCAGTGCAGAGAACTTTTTCCAGTCATCATAGGTCCAATTTTTGTGTGCTTTTGCTCACTCATATCTCTTTTTCTTGTTCTGTGGACAAAGTAGTGTTTTTTTGCAGATACACAACCCCTCAGGCCAGTCTTTCTCAAATGTCTTTTCACAGTTGTCAGAAATATGGGTTTTGACCTTGCCATGCTGATTTCCTCCATTATTTGTGGTGCTGTTTTTCACCGATCTCTCTTACTGGTGACAATGATATGTTTATCCTCTGCTTTTGTGGTAACTCTCTTTCTTCCAGACCTTTTTCTATCATCATAACTTCCAGTTTCTTCTAGTCTCTTCAGGGTGTAGTGAACTCCTTTGTCGGACACCATTAGGCGTTTTGCAATTTCTCTTTCAGTGCATTCTTCTTTCCTCAATGTACAAATCTGTACTCTTGTTTCTTTACTCAGCTGTTTCTTTCTAGCCATTTCTGCGGTACTTTATCAGAGATATGAACACAGTTGAGATTTATTGGGATTTTTGTATGCAAACTCTCAGAAGCCAAAGAGCTAAAGTGAATAATGCAAACTGTGATTTGTTTGTTACTTTTTCACTGAAGTTGTGACTCTTGCAAACCTTCTCGACCCTAAAACTAAGCCCTTCTTTTCTTTTGTTAACATTTATTCAGCAATCGTCTGGTAACATCAATGTATACCTAAAGGTAAATTGAGGAAAATGGTGCATAACAATGAAAGCAAAGTCTGATCATGCAGTAAATACATTCCAAAATCCATATAATTCATACTGGTTTTTAAGGAAGGTATTGTGAACAGAAACTTGAAGTTGCTTCCAAACTTTTGGCCTGTAGTGTACATGTAATCCATTGCTCCCCAAGCCTGTATGTAACAATGTAAAGTGACTTAAGTAGGGAAGGGACAATGTGGTCAACATATGCAGTCACAATCTTTTCAACTGTACATTTATTCGTCTTTGTCATAAAATATGCATTCTTAATTTTTATGTTTGTGTTTTATTTTATTCTATGTTTTTCTATTAAATCCTCTCATCATCTTGTTTTACAGGTAGATTGTTACATAAAAAAAGTTAAATAAAATAAAATAAAAATGTGACATTTAAATAAAGTGCAAATGTCTGAACTAATTTGGACAAATATCCCATATTACCTAAGTTGGCCACAGACAGAATACTGCAATGGAAAGAACTAATCAGAGGCCTGCAGATCTAGACTGAACATCTTTCAGTCATAGGGGCTATATTTTTGCTGGATGAGTACCTTTTTAGTATTTCAAGTATATTTAGCTGATAATACTACTATACTTTTACTAAGTGGGTATTTTTAAAGGGTACAAGTACTTCTTCCACTACTAGATAGAATATTCCAAGAAGTGAGAAACATGCACTGATGCTTTATAGGTACTTAAGGAGGGAGAAGAGCTCATTTCTATCTATATCACTGGAGACTCTCAGAGCTACATCCTCAAGTATTCTCCCCGCTGCCAGATGCTTCAAATCTCTATGACATTTCCATAGAAATATAAAAATATCAACTGAACCGAGATGGTGGCTGCAGGCAAACCTCAATCTGCAAAAAACCCCGAAGACTAAGATAGAGGTGCAGAGGAACAGCGGCACACACGACAAAAAAGCACAAGGGCTGAAGACAGGAACCTGTACCTCCTGTTTGTGACGAGGAGTGGTCTCCTGGTCCAACTGAGAGAGCTGAGTTGGGGCGGGAGAATGGGGCGAGCACAGGAGGGGTCAGAGGTGGAGAGTGCAGGGTCAGAGAGTGCAGGAACAAGGTCAGATGCAGAGACAGGGTGGTAGAAGGTAAGTCAGTCAGAGGACAGGCAGGCAGACAGATAGGGCCGCTTGTTATCATGCCGAGACAGATTTGGAAATTTCTTGAAAATACATCCCAGTAAACATTTTGGACTTTATTGGATTGTGATATGGCATGCTAATATGATCAGTATAAAAGTGGAGTTTTTTTTGTAGCATAACTGCTCTTACTTTCCTTAAGTCCCGCCCCCCTATTGCTCTGTGTTCCAATAACAGTTGAGCAAGCTTGGTATGTGACTGAAAATCGGTCAACTTTCTCCTTTCCTGCTTCCTATACTTAGATTATCTGTGCCAAGGCTACTCAGTTGATGGCCCGTGGGCTGAATCTGGCCTTTTAAAAACCTCAATCCAAACTCAAAAATGAAAAAATATAAATAAATAATTTCTTCAAATGAGAGAGGCTAATTGGCTAGTTCATTGGCTATGTCCGTTGTTAGGCACAGAGAGACTGATTTAATCAAAATGTTTTGATTTTGGCTGTTTAAAAGTCAAACTAAATTAAAAAGATATTAAATGCAACATTATGTTTATTAAAACTACAAGCTACTTCTAATCTAAGATTACAGGGTTGATTTTTTTTCCATGTACTTTTTTACATTTATACATTTTTTCAATTGTAAAAATAATAAAAAAAAATAGCTGTATTGTTTTACACGTTTAAATTTGTAGCTTTATAGGTCAGACAAACAGGAAATAAATGCCCAGCCCCTTGGGACTTACGATTTTTTTCAGATCTGGCTGGGGGACCTGTAAGAGGTCAATCAATTATTAGCTGGCTAGTTACATCTCGTTTTGCATAGCTAGAGCTATCTCTACATTATCATTCTGCTTTAGGGAAAAAAACACCCTGGCTTGTTTGTATTTCTCTAAACCAATCACAATCGTCTCGGGTGGTGCAAAGCCCAGGTTGCAGTGATGGTGAAAATAATGTTGGGGTTGAACTCGTTTTAGTGTTTTGTTGTTGTTTCCCAGGGACTTAAATGCAGATAGAGGATGTGGCAATTCAGACTGAAAGAAGCTGTGCAGTGGCAGGCTTATACCCACAGAGTGCATCTGATGAGTCAGATTAAGTTACATCTGACAGGTAATGTTAGCAAAACATGTTATCTAGCTAGTTAGCTGGTGTTTTGGTAACATTAGTGAACTTGTACTTGTTATCATCTTCAGGATTTGTTTTTCTTCCAGCTTTTTAACTACATAAACTAATTAGGCTACAGGAAACAGGAACAAAGGTGGTTGACCGACATTCCACTGCGTATTGAGCTTGATTAACTGTTATTGGAGCACAGAGTGAAGGGGGTGGAACTTGGGAAGTGCCAAGTGTGAAATCAAGACACAATTTCTTATATCAGCTTTTTGGGCAGCTCATATTGTGAAAATTCTGCACTTCAGTTGAAACCCCATTGGACCAATCAACGTCTGTCAAATGTTTGCTGGGATGGTAAACTATGACAGATAAGTCCAGACACAACTTTTGCAGCATCCCTTGCTTATATGGTGCAATGCAGCACAGTTTCTTCTATGATAACAGTGTTGACTGCCACAGTTTGACAGTACAGGACAGGCAGACACAATGAGATACAAATAGACAGATATACTTAGAAAAAGAAATAGCGATGGATGGAAAAAGACAGGAATATAGACAGACAGAGACCAAATCACCAGACACCAAATACCTCCTGTTTACTGTCAACTGGTGACCCAGCCTCCTCCTTATCGCCAGCAAGAGTTAAAAAAAGAAAAAGCATGTTAGCGACAGAGAGCTAGGCTTGAGTTTGCATATCTCAGCATAATGAGGAAGGGTTAAAAACTGTAAAGCTGTCAGCGGGATTTATGAGCAGTGCAGTGTAAGCATATAAGCCTGAGTGAATAGGAGTGAAAGGAGAAGAGTTAGTAAATGCTAAACCCACTAAAGCCACCACAGCGTTATAGCCCTGCTGGATAAGCCTGAATTGGCCTGGGAAGTTTTTTCCTGCACCTGTACATAAGTAGCACCCCTGCAGTCCATACCATCTCCCTGCACCAAGGTCAGAGTTGTTTTCAAGTTGACTAAAGATCTATACTTTTTGGGCCTTTCATAATTCTAACATGAACAAACCAATTTTAGCACAGTGGAAATGTATGTGTCAGGAAATCTTTACTACCATGATCTCTTTCTTTCTGCTTGGAGTGATGTTGCCATCTTGGTCTTTGTCCGCCTCCTTGCCCTGCTCCTGGTCCTTGTCCTCCTCGTCCTGCTCCAAACTGGGCTCCAGCTCCGTCTCCTGCTCATCCACAGAGGGGCTGTGGAGGCGACGCTGCTCGCTGATGCTGCGGTGGGACAGGCCATCGTGGTTCTCACACATGGACGATACTGGTCGTGAGAACTCTGCCGGCGACAAGGGTTGAATTATTGCAAGAGATGAGTCAGGGTTCAACTGATATGAGGTTTGAAAGCAGTAGTTTGACATTTTGGGAAATACGCTAAAAGGGTACGATCCAGGGGAGGAATTTCATGGAGGCCATGTAGGCTATGGCCGCTGTGGCCTTCAGTTTGGTCCTATGCCCCCTCAAAAAATTATCTGCGCTGAGGCCACAGTGGGCTTGATGCCTGCCCTCACTGTCTCAGCTAATTTCACCATTTTCTCCTCTGTCTCTGTCCTGTCAGTACAATTTTAAACACCAGGGTTTTTTTGTTGAGATTCTAGATTCTTATTAGGCAACATCAAGTGAAACCCAGCACAAATAACCACCAGTGGGTTTGATTTCTAGCCTGTTATGAAGTGCTACAGTTTGATAAATTAAAGGAACTTAGCATAAAATGATACACATTTCTTGTATATGCCTTCAACATAGTTGATTCAGTGGCATGACAAGAGATGTAAGCCTAACGAGCATTATAGCCTAATGTTTGTAACATTAATGTTAACAAATGTTAGTACCCTCTCCTTAAACAAGTCCAGTGAATTAGTCCAGGGCAAAGCATTTTGAACTTCTCACTCAGGAACTTGTGAATGATAATATATTAAGGTTTTGAAATTATATTGGCAGAAATATATAAATCACTTACACCTGGCTTAATATAAGACCACAAACTGTTCACAATCAGTGAATGGATATATAGTAATAGTACTTCAGATTTTGGATTCCTTACAATATGCCTGGACCTGCCCCAATATGGATCCTCAGGTACTAGTACTGTGGACTGCATATTGTTCCCAATAGTCTAAAAGACATCCCATTGGATGGAAAGCCCACTTATCCAACAGCCTGCTTTGAAAATACGCACTCTTCCTGCAGTTGCTAAACCTAACCCTAACCTAAGTCATTTAATGTCTTGAGTGACGGGGCACGCACCGAGGTAAAACTTGCATGATTTTATTCCGATATCGGAAATTTTTCAAGTAAAATGACTTAAAATATTGTTTGGTGTAAGGGCAGAAAGATAACCTATTAAGGGCAAAGCCCCAATTGATTCAGCACCATGGACAGGGCTGGCAGTCACTGAACAAACAACTGCAGGGATGGTGTGTACTTCCGGAGCAATGGGCCTTCAGAGCAATGGGTGTTTATCAATAATGTGCTTTCAGTCCTTTGTAAAATAGACCACTGGGGCTTTGGAATAATGGGCCTTTGGAACAATGGGCAGTCCTCTGTACTACTGCCTAAGAATCGGTATCAGGGAAGATCCAGGCACTTTGTAAGCGATTGTGTCACCTAAAATACAGCAGCTCAAATGCAGGTACTTTTTTATTGTACTCTATTTAGTCCTTTCACATTATCATGGTGGAGATGTTTGCGTGTCCCTATGAACCTGGGAGCTGTGTTGTCTGGAGCCTAGTGCTCCAGGGTCCAGACTAAGAATGGTTCAAATACCCTGTGATAGAGTGAGGAAGGAGCAGAGTGACCCTGCCCGGAGTGCCCCCGTCTGGAGCCAGGCCTGGAAGGGTTGCCCAACAGCGAGTGCCTGGTGGCCGGGTACGCCATGGAGCCCACAGAACGAACAAGCAACGTGGAAAATGATCCTCCATCCCATGGGTCCACCATCGGGAGGAACTGCTGGGGTTGGGTGTGCTACCTATTGGGTGGCAGTGAAGGGAGGGGGTATAGTAGCCGGGTCCCCTGCTGGAACTGTTACCTCTGTGACCCGATTTCGGATAAGCGGTTGAAGATGGATAGATGGATGGACTCTATTTAGCTTTGTTTCCCACCTCAGCCTCATAATGAGTAATAAGCAATAAGTGAGTTTAATCAGCATTTCATATCTTCTGCTGCTATGTAAATGTATCAGATCACACTCACATCAGAAGATAACTAATATGAAAGGACTCTGATCAGGACTGGGGCCAAAAAAATACTTGGGTCATCCCTAATAACTACTCTCATTAAATTATTATTATAATTATTTGTGAAAGCTTTCTCATTCTCATTCAAGATTTAGATGAGAAGATTGATAACACTCTCATATCAGAAGCTTCTACAGCAATAAATACTGAAGACAGTTGTAAACAGCCAGACTGTCACTGGACAAATATAAAAGCTAAAGTGTAAAACACCAAGTTTATGTGTGGGACTGTTTCCAGACCAGGAACAGTGACTTCCTGCTGTAACGTGTTGTTTTTTCACTCTGGGCTTTGTATGGATTAAACAAATTACATGTAATACACAAATTAGTTGAGGGTTGGAGACTGACTTTTAATCTTTGGACAGAGCCAAGCTAAATATTTTTTCCTGCTTCAGGGTTTTTTGCACAACTAAGCTAGCTATGTCCTGGCTACAACTAACTCATGGCAAGAAAAGTGAAAAAGAGTATTTCCAAAAATGTCCAACAAGTCCTTTAAATGTCCATCTCAAAACTGCAAATTTGGAACTGAATATAAGCTAGAAAATACAGTCTTTAGACCTTTGGAGAACTACTGATGCACTCACCTCCATCCAAGCTCCTGGACAGCAGATACCTCTTGCTGGTGGAACGCTCAAAATGCGGGGCGGGACGGTCTATTAAAGCGCTGGCCTGTCTGGTTTGAGCCTGTGTCCTTCCACTGTATCGAAACTTTGAACCCATCACCAGGAAGCCCTTAGGAGGAGGCTCTGGAGACACCAGCCTAGGAAAACAAAAACAGTGATCAGTGAACATTCTTCACCACTTACTGTACCACATAACAAACAGTAGCTAGGTAAAGACAGTAGGGTAAATGCTTGAATCTTTGACCAACTGCTTTTTGGTGAATGGTGTGATCAAGATGTCCTCTGAGATTTGGAGCAGCCATGTTCATCAGGTAGAGAAGTGCTGCTTAAAGGGATAGTTCTGCTTATTTGATGTCATATGAGGTACTTATACAACAGTGTATTACCTACAGTAGATAATGATCAGCATGCCCCCAGTTAGGAGAAGCAGAGAGGCGAACCAGCACAGAAGCTAAGTAATGCACCGCTGTGGACAGGCTCAGCAATAAAAGATATGCTAGCCATCTAAAAAATCAAGTGTAGACTATATTTAGAATATTTTCAATACTTATGTTTGCCATCAGACAGCCTTTTCTGATGGAAAAGCACTGTTATACAAGCCACATATCAGTCACTCCAAAGCAACCAAACTCCACTGGTGAAATCAGTCACTTTACCTCGCAGAACGCTGGAGTTGCTGGGTTTACCACTGCCTCAATCTGTTAGTCTTTTGTGTTATTGTGTGATTTTTGGTTAATCTAAACTAACCTTTCATGGAGGCTAAAACACCAGAGTCACACAATGACACAAACTAACAGATCGAGGGAGCGGTGGACCAGAAACTCATGTGTTCTGAGAGATTAAATGACTGATTGTGCCTATGGAGTCTGGTGGCTTTGGGGAAAGTGATATTTGGCTCACGTAATAGCATTTTCCTGTCAGAAAAGGCTGAAATGGCTGAGTGAAAATATTCTAAATATAGCACATACTTAAACTGATATTGATTTTTTTTAGGCTGCTAAAATACCTTTTGTTGTTGACCCTGTCCACAGAAGTACACTGCTTAGTTTCTGCTTACATCTACTGTAGGTAATAAACTAAATACTGAATACTAAAGGTGAGTCTTTTAACATAGTATAAAGATCTGCTAGTGTCAGAGCCTTTTGTATGCTAGCTACATAGCGAACTCCATCTTTCCGGTCCTTGTATGTGTGAATTGTTTTCTCACACTGCCTGCACTCTCCTGTGAAGGTGAATCAGTATTCATCACAGGATCAGCAGTAGAGCCAGAGTGGCCATGAAAATAAGAGCTGTAGAGAGGCTACTGTATGTTTGAAAAGCACTGTGTAATGAATGGAGTGCGGCTGCACCTGATGAAACTGCATACAATGAAACATTTTGTTTGTCTTGATAAGACATTGAAAAGGAAACTTCCAACCTCGACACCAGATCGATTCTTACCGGAAGAAGGTGTGATGCTCAATGCAGACCTTCCACAGCTTCTTGGCAGCTCTGTGGTTGGGAAGCTTGAAGCCGATTGTACTTTCGAACTGCTCGTACTGGAGAGGAGAGACGAGAGGAATGTGAAGAAAGGTGTAGGGGACACAGCACCAGGTCAGTTTACTTTGTTTTGCTAAGGATCAACTCAGTAGACTCTTAGAAATAAAATCAAGGTATCTTTGTGCCATAATATAAAAAGATTATGGGTAGAACCTCCTGGGTGGGTTTTAGATAAAATTCTTGGAGTATAAAAGGGTTCTTTGTAAAATTACCTGAGTGAGTTCTAGGTGAAACCCTTCGAATATTAAAGTGTTCTCAGTAGAACCCTCTAGGTGGGTTCAAAATAAAACCAAGGGAATATAAAATGGTACTTGGTAGAACCTCCTGGGTGGGTTTTAGCTAAAACTATTGGCATATAAAAATGTTCTTAATAGAATTGTCTGGGTGGGTTTTAGATAGAACCCTTGGAATATCAAAGAGTTCCTAGTAGAACACCCTAAGTCGGTTTTACATAAAATTCTTGGAATATCAAAGGGCTTTTTGTAGAACACCTAGGTACGTTCAAGATAAAACCCTTGGAATATAAAAGGGTTTTTGGTAGAACCTCCTGGGTGGGTTTTAGATAAACCATAGAAGGGATCTCTGTAGAACCTCTTATATGGGGTTAGAGGAGGAACGTTTTACTATATGTTATGTTTCGGTAGAACTCTCTGAAAGTGTAAAAGGTTCTCCCAGGAATCAAATAGGGTTCTTCCATAGGGACAAGCCAAAGAACCCTTTCTATTTCTAGTTAGCACCTTTATTTCCAAGAGTGTACGTGTCGATGGACTAAAATTGAGGGTAACTTAATAGATTCATAAAAACTTCAATAGATTTACTACATCTCATTCTGGCATGTACACTGAACCCAATCAATACAGCAGTCTTTACTTTGTGCTAACATAAACACTACCTCTCCATAAACAAACACATTTAGAATATGGATTTTGCTGACTGAACAGAACGGAACAGATCAAGGCAGAGCAAGTATAATATCCAATGTTCAGACACCGGGAGCAAAAAGGGAGGAAAACTATTTCATGGCTCTATATTTACACTCTTTATCCCTCTATTCTGGCTGTGGCTGCAGCTGCAGCAGCTCTGTTAAAGGGGCTCTTTATTTGGCTCAACCACAGGCTCACTGTGTGGCTCTGTCACTTGACTGGGTCTGGCCCAGACAGCCTGTCACACTGAGGCTCAGCATGGAGGATAAGCTGCAGCGCCGCACAGCACAATGAGGAGGGCCAGGATAGAGACCCTGACCATGCTGAGGAGCAAAACTGAAGGTATAAAGCGAAGGATTTTACAGCCATCTGCTCAGCACAACCGACCACACATTCGCTTGTGCGAAGGCTTTCTACAGTAACAGCTGTGACAGAACATCAGCTTTTACTGTACTCATAATCTGAGGCCATGGCCTAAAGGTTTGACATTTTGGGAAATAGGGTTATTCGCTTTCTTGCAGAAAATTAGATGAAAGGATCAATAACATTCTCATGTCTGTATGCTAAATATAGCTACAGCCAGGAGATGGTTAGCTTAGCTTTGCATGAAAGTTGTAAGAGGGAAACAGCTAGCCTGAAAGAATCAGCCTAATACCACAAATTAAGCAAAGAAGTTCTAATGTTTTAATCAGATAACTTAAGTCTATTTTCAGTCTTTAAGCTAAGCTAGGCTAACTAGCTGCTGGCTGAAGCTTCATACTTAATAGACAGACATGACAGTGGTATAAATCTTCTGAACTAACTCTTCATGAGAAAGCAGAAACACATATTTCTGAAAAAATAAAACTATTCTTCTAAAGGTCAAAGCAATCTGGTAATTTAATATAAGATTTTAAGATTTTGATAAAGCTGTGGAACATGAGGGATGACTTTAAAAAAAAAAAACTAAAACAACTGAGGCCCAAATATCCTGAGTTTAAAGGCTGTGTTTCCACCGAGCAACCCAGTTCATTTCAGTTCAGTTTGTTACACATTAGAACAGTTATTTATTTATTTATTTGTTCTTCTTTAAATTAACTTGATTCTTTGAATTTTAAAAGTCATAACAATGTATTTCAAAACTGAGTAATTATTTTAGTTTATTGAGTAAGCTAAGTGAAGTGAAAGTGAATAATGGTAAATATTTGAATACTTTTAATTAAAACTATTTCCTATCTATTTTTCTATTTTCCTATCACCAAAAAATTTTTTAAGCTTCTAAAACTCAAAGATTAAAGTTTATATAAAGGAGAAAAGTTAGATTATCTGAACTAAAGATTTCAGGTCATCAAAACTTTTTTGGGGCTATTTCAAAATTCAAAAAACTCAAAACTCAATTGCTGTAAGTTGCCCTGAAAGTTTGAGTTGCCTCAACTTCTTCTTCTTCTTCTTCTTTTTTTTTTTTTTTTTTACAGTGTACAGGGTTAGTAGTATAAAGTCTTTGATTTATATTTACATATATAAATGTACACTATATATCATATTGTGTTTGTTAATAAAAGCTGTAGCTTCTCAAGAACAAGAAAAGTCTTGTCTGTTGTTTACCAAGTGCTGGAAAGTGAAAGCGGTTAGCCTGAAGCCCAGGTCACAACCCTGCCTACATTTCAGATACTATCTGCGCTGAAAACACAAACCACAAGTGGGGTTCAGGTTCATGTATGTACAGGTTTTTCGTAGATTTCAAGAGCACTATACAGAAAGTGTTTGGTGGAAATGTGGCTTTAGTTCACTGTATGGGTTAAACTCCAAAAACACTGGAGCACCTACATTTCCCATAATGCAAATCCAATGGAATCTCTTGGTAATAATCTGTGCCTTTTGAACACTCAGTCCTTTCAAGCTCCACACCCACAGTTTTGTAATGTAATCTGTTATAAACCTACAGTCCTCAAGACCACATAACCTAGATACTATGACATCATCAGGGTAGACTTCTTAGACTTTACATAGCTCCACAAATGCTAAAGAAGACATTACACATTATTTTCTGTTGAGTAGCACTAGTAAAATCTAGTTTCCCTTTCAAGGGCAGATCCCTGATTATTTTGGTGGGGTTGTTTTTGTTTTTTTTTAGGACTTTGTCATTATGTAGCGTCCCAGTAGTGTTTCTTATTTATTCAAATTCGAACAATTACATTTTGGTCAAAGTCTGTAGCTTATAGCATCAAAATGCTATTTTTCCAAGCCCTTCTATAAAAATGTTTTCCCATGTGACCTGATGTAGGTTTCTTCATGATTATGTTGCTACATATAAATCCCCTAGGCTGAGAGAGGGGAGGGGAGGGGAGGGACATCAGCACTCGAATCTTTGTCACTGCTTTTTGCAAACAGCTGAGTGGGAGTTTCGGGAAAAGAAAGCAGATGGAGTCATCTTTGAATTAGCCTCAACCATATTGCATACTTCTCCAGGTCGTATCTTGATGTAGAAGTTGCTCCTCTTATAGGAGATCTTGAGGATCTTTGGCCAGGCGAAGCGATTGATCCTCAGCCTATCGCGGTAAATCAGCAGGCCGTTGGCGCACACACCCAACATTATGTCAATCCCTTCAGAATCCTGCAGGGAACAAGGGACAGCGAAGAGGCAGAAATGATTAAAGAGCAACACTGTGTGCATTCTTGAAACCCACTTTCACGCTAATTAAAGTCTGCAATAAAACTTTGGCACTAAAACTTTGGAAACAGCCAACCTTAGCGTGATGGAGGTCCACACCGTACATGGACAGTTTCTTCGCATTCTCCAAGAAGTTAATTTCAGCCTCTGCTGGAGTCATCCCCCTGTGGGCAGAAGAACGGTAATATCTGTAACCAACAACAACAGGCCTTCTTAAATAATAAACCCATAATCTTGCACAGTGGGGGAAGAATTATCTTAGTAATATCCTTGATATCTTTGACGAAATTCCTCCCATGCATCCCCCCCAAGCATTACATTTGGGCATATGCCAAGCAGTAATGCCAAATCAAAGCCTGGCGAGGACCTTCTAAGTGAGAATGTGTTCTCGCACTGGCAAAGACTGGCTCTGTGTACATCTCAATGACAGATGGTGCAGTTAATGTGGCGGCATCTATCAGCCATATGCATGATGAAGTGTTCTAACATGATGACATCAGCCGATCATTTGCCAGCAAGTGTGATCCCGGAAATGCTGAATGTTCCAACGTTTTATGTTAGAAGAGTAAAGTATCCCCAGCATTATGAAACTGCTGGATGCTAACTTGCATATTATTGCGTAATAAGTGTAATTAGCATTAATTAGCATATTCACCTATATGGACAATATTTCAGTGATGGTTCTGACATTTTCAAAATTCAAAACCAGCTGTTTAAACAGGAAGTGTCCATATTCCAACTTCCGGTGGGCCGATTATCAGCCAATTTAGACGTTCTAGAAGACACTGAATTGATTGGATTGCACAAATAATATACTGAAATAACTTCAACTTGGTTCTAAATTGTAGGATGTTTATGAACACAATTATCTAAATGATGCTGATGATTTATTTCACAGCCCATTACACTCTGAGGTGACTCACAGTGGGGTATTGGAGGTAACAAAGGCAAGTAAAATTTCAAGCTAGAGTAATATGACTGTGGCTAAATAATATCCCCAACAGAGAAAATAGTTCAAGAAAAAAAAAAGTAATGAGGAGAACACCTGAGTCCTGGAATAGGTTTTAAAACACATATACCCCAAATTATCTAAGCAGAAAACATCATGCACACTAGTTACAGTTGTATACTATATGCTCATGATCAACCTTATCCTGGCTTTGTAAACGGTTTGCTTGGCTTCAGGAATAGGAAAGTTTTAACTTCAAAGTGCGTTGCACAAAACTTTTAAGCTGTCTTAAAATTAGAAAAGATTAGATGTTAACCTTCACTTTAAAACTCAGTTTAGTCTCTCTCTAAACCTGGATTAAATTTTATTCTGTTGCACCCAAACCTAAAACTCTAATTTAAAATGTGGTCCAGTATTAACTTTAAACTTACACCTGAGAAGAAAGTTGAGGGACAAACTCAACCCAACTCTTTCTTTTACTCCAGCTGATACTTTGTCCAACAAGTTTTTCTCAAAGAGTGAGAGATTAGAGCGTATCTGCTGAGCCATCATCAGTGGACAAACTACCTTTTAGCTAGCTAGCAAACAATATAACATTCAATTAGACTAACTTTTTAGCTAGCAAGCAATAAATATAATGTTTAGTTACTCTCATGTTTAAGATAACTAGCAAACAATGTACCATTCTAATAATGTTTAAGCTAGCTAGCAAAAATCTAGTATTTTTTCTTTTTTTTTTTACTTTTCAGCTAGCAAGCAAACAACTTTTCCAAAGTTAACAGTTTTCTCTCCTCCTTTATACTTACTAGGATCAGCACTTGAATTTATTTTTTATTTATTTTCATTTGGATAAGCACTTCCATACTGATTAAACTCTATTTAATTTTGGTTTACAATACTAAACCTGGATATATTAAACTCAGATCAGTTTTTAATTGTGTGACAGAGCTCTGCTTAATTTTAAATCTGGATTTATTCATTTTAAACCTGGTTTTGCTAAACTAGATTAAATTAATCTTTGTTGATGCAGAGTGATTTCTGGATAGGTGAAAATCTGACTCAAACAGGGGTGCATGCAGTACTTGTAGTTTCGATGGAGCTCCATCACCCTCTCCTCCAGTTCACGGGTCTGATTGGGGGCAAAGCGGAAATCGCTGACGTAGTCGGAGCCGTGGTCGTCGTGGTCGTAGTCCCCCAGTTCGGCTTGAACGGTGTAGGAGCCCAGCAGGGCGTGAGTGACGAATGAGCACGGCAGGCGACCTGACAGCATGTCATCCCTCAGCTGCAGACACAGGTAGTATCTGTCAGAGGAGACAAAAGGGGAGGAGAGGAGGAGGTTGGCAGTCAAACAAGCCTGAGCCAAGGCAAGCTCCAACAAGTACTCAGCGTAGTTAATCCATGGCAGTTAGTAGCATTCCAGGTCTAATCCTTGAAAAGGAGAGGGGGATTTGGGTTGCTTTGACACCGGGGCAAATATGCCATGTAAATTGTTACAATTCTTTTATATAAACAGACATCTTCAGGAAAATAAAAAGAAGGCAAATCACCTGCAGACCTGACATGTGTAAGCAATTTCTCCTGTGATTAACTCTGAGGAACATCTGACAGCACACCTAGAGGAGTTGAAACTGTTGTTACCGTAAGAGTGCATGTGGTACAGCTGTAATCTACCTGGTAATATCCTCAGTGAGCTGGGAGGGGTCTGGAGGGTAGAACTTGACAGCGAAGGCAAAGTGCCACGGAGAGTCTGAAGAGAAAGGTTAAAGAGAAGAGAAAGATTAAAGAGGCGGTTCACCCCAAAATCAAACATACAGATTTTTCCTCTAAACTGTGGTGCTATTTTGGCGTGAGTTGCCAAATTTTGGAGAGGTCAACTAGATGGCACTCAGCTTGTGGTGCTCAAAGTGCAAAAAAAAAAACTACATCTGAAAACTCAACAGTAATGTCTCTTTCCAGTAATCATGACTGGGTTACTCAAGACAATTCACAGACCTTGTGGGAGCAGTTTCATTTAGGAACTATTTTCTTTCTACCAAACTACATCCACCTAGCATGTCCTCGGTGCAGAAGGAAGCGTGCATGTACTCATGGACGAAAGGTTAAACTCTGTTGCCTTCCTTATCATGATTCTTTTGTTGGATTCCTGAATCAATTTTTTGATTGCAGAATCTATTTTGAACACATACAATTAACCAGCAGATAGTCTGTTAGCTCGGTGCTAATACTGTATACAATGGGAATACCCATTGATGCGCTGATGCAAATTAGCATCATTATCATGATAATATTATCTTAACACTAAGATCCATTTTACTTCATATTTAATATAAAGTGATGTGTGCTCATTCTTTCAGACATATTTCCTCTGATCTGTAGAAATGAACCAACAGCTGCTGAATTAACTGATACACACTGATAACTAGTCATAGCTGCACTGACCATCTAAAGCAACCTCAAAGGGTCAAAACTCAACTTCTATTCATTTTAGCCCAACATCTTATTTTTTATGATAATTATATTCTTATGGGTCTAGCTTGATGAGCAGGTACAGTTAAAAATAGCAGTTTAATTCAAAAAGTATCTTATTTACTACTTATATATACTGGAAAGCAATGATGTTGTTGAAATAAAACTCAAAGACTGACTGACATGTGATGCACATTGCTTTTGGAAATATCAGTAATGGCATACAGTCTCTAGAAGTGTATGATTCAACTTTTTCACATGGTCTAGTGTTAAAAAAAACAGCAAACAAAAGTTGCACTAGTTAAGAATCGCAGTACACCAAATCTGCACACAAGTACCAAATCAAGGGATAAGTATATATAAATGCCCTAGATGCCCTGTCACAAGCAAGAGCCTCTCATCCATGAGTAGATGCACACTTCCCTCTCTGTGGTGACAAGCAAGTACTGTTGATTTTTTTGCACTTCAAGCACCACAAACTGAGTGCCATCTAGTTCTATTACATTTGAGATAAGGCAGACACTCTACAGCTGTTATTTCCAAAGCTCTGCTACCATGTTTGTCCAAAAAAGTTGTACAAAATTGTAATTAGAAATCTCACAGATTAAAAATAAACTTTGCCATCAGTCAATTTGCCAACAAATCTAAATGTGCAGCGTTAACTAATAATATATTAAAACATTTATCATCTCAGCCACTTGGAGAAGACACTCACTGCGCATCTGCTTCTTGATCTCTTTGGAGGGGTCCAACCAGTTCTGAAAGACAGAAGGCACAATTCACACAGGGCAGACTGGCAACATGGCTAATGCACACCCCGGTGTCACATTTTGCTCTAATTGCCGTCACTGTTCCTAATGAAAGCCTTTCCATATGGTTAAATAAAGAAAGCGAGCCCTCCCCTGCTGAGCCGCTCAAATGCGCAGAGAGCAGATTTAATTCAAGCATCTGTTTCTTCATTGTGCTGCAAAATCACTGCCAGCCACTAACCTATCTGATCTCATCCCATCCCACCATGTAGTGAAAGGCTTTGCCTATAGGAGGCATCTTTTCTGATTTGGGTGCTGGAGCGTCTCATCAGTGGTGCAGTGCACACAGTTGTAGCAGAAGCTGTAAATCATAGTGTTCTGAGGCACGGCAACACACAGACAACAATGAAGCGAGTAATAAAATATCTCCCTCAAGTATTCTTTCCCTGTTGAGACTGGTTTTTAACAGTAAAATAATTGACTACTTTTTGCTGAATTTGTTGGGATCTCCTATTATATATTTATCCTCTTATTCTAGCATTGTTTCCCTTATGGCCTTGTGTCTGTTTTATAGTCAACAGTAGTAGTTAGTCATTATAGTGATAAGTTGATTTCCTAAAAACTTTAAACCCTTTCAGTGACAGTAAAGTGGAAACAGAACATTCCTCATCATTAGCCTATTACTTATTAATTAATCCTTAGATTTGATATATTCCATAGATAAACTGCCCTGCCTGCATTCTCAAATTAATTTATTGGTTGACAGTTTATGTTGCGCATGCCATTCATTTGTGACTGGATCTTATGTGAAAAGGTCAACAAAGCAGCACCAACCTTGTTGTGAGACCCACACTTTACTGCCATGTTTCTACAGTAGCACATGGCTACCATAGGTTCTCCTACACACTTGGAAGGGGCGGGTGAGGCAAGGTGTTTGCAGTCTACAAGCTCACCGCTAGATCAAACTAAATCCTACACACAAGTGCTTTAAGAACAGAAAAGATAAAATAAAAAGAGAAATGGCATTGAGACAAATTACTTTAAAAAATGGCTGTATGTAAGGGAGTTACATTTTTTTAAAGAATGTATTAAACACCACTATTAACCCCCACCCCCCACCAATGAGATATCTCATCTGTTGCTGTTTTCATTGCAAGGTGGTAGGGAACACTCTGACGCGTCATCTGAAAAATAAATTGACACAGAAGAAGGGAACTGCTGGAATGAGCAGCAGAAGATGAAGATGATGTTATATAGCATGAAAACATCAGCTCTCAGCTACAGATCCGCAGATCAGAAAGCATCATGACCCGACCACAGAGCCTAGGCACAGAGCAGGGATTCTCAAGAACTTCGAACTGCTTGAGAAAACTGACTGGTCTCCTGACACGTTTTTTTTTCTCTGAGTACCTTCAGAGTAGGTAAAGCTGTGCAAGGAATCCCTACATTGGATCATACTTAACTTGTTTTGTTGGGCTGCAATGGTTAATGTATTTGTACTGAATTTGTTTGTTTTCAGGGCAGTAAACACTCAATTCTAAACTATACTGTAGCCTATATGCTCTATAACATCACAAGTGACAAAAAAGCAATGTGTAGTCATGGAACAAAGAGACAATTATGGAGACACACAGCAGTATTCCTATATTCCTATAATATTTCAGTGATCATTCAGTCATGTCTGCACTGCTGGAAATACACGCATTCGCTGTAACTCTGGAGTGGAGCAGGTAATGTGACAGAGGAAATTAACCTTCACTGGCTGCACTGCACTCAGCCGCTGCATTTACATAATGCGAGGTAAAGTTCAAACTGTTCAAACCATGGTGTATTCGGAAAAATAGTCATTATTAAAATGGCTGGTGGTCTGGGGCAGGGTCGAGCTCCCACTGAGTCATCTCCCCTGTTAAAATGACAAATGCAAACAACTTGGTGGAACTAAATGAAAAGTCAGGAGATCACCAAAGTCATTAGGATTCACTGCATGCCTGTACCAAAATTTCTGCCAATCCATCTTGTAGATGCTGAGATATTACCCAGAACAAGTGACCATTTTGAACTGCTAATAGCACTGAAAGGAAAGGTCAGGGGGTCACCAAAGTTGATTTATGACTTTAGCTAACATTGTTAACGTCATTCCTTCAGTTGTTTCTACTTTGTCATATATTAGGCCAGAAATATTCAATACTGTTATCTCTGGGCTGATTGACATGCACTTGGTGTTGCAGCTGTGGACGTTATTGATGACTCTTACTTGTGCTGTCAATGTTGTTTTGCATTTTATGCTGAGTATTTTTGTATTGCTGAATCTGTAACAGCCTAGGTTATGCCCTTTTGATGCACTATCATACAATTGTTTAAATTATCTACTTCAACAACATACTAACCAAAAGACATTACCTAAAATTGCATATACTGAAGACAGCTTAAAAAATTTTCTTCATCCAAGCCCTTATGTCCCCAACATTTTTCAACACAAAGTGACACCCTTGTCAGGACCAAACCGGACCAACCCATTTACTGACATCATCATCCAGTGATCAACCAGTTGCAACCAGTTATTGCAACATATATACACTCATGCATCCACACGTGCATACATTCACACATGCACACAACTGCTTGGCCTCCATGGCTAAAGTATAAGGAGTGGAAGTAAATCACACCAATGGTTTGCCAAAGGTTCAGAGTTATAACAGGGGATGTGGCTAAAGTAGAGGGTGAGGCGCACCGTCACCATTGAAAAATTAACTCTGCTTTGTCCAACAATGACTCCCACAAGTGCCTAAAACAGACAGTTAATGAGTTATGAAAGGGGTGGGGCTCACTGGCACCAATGAAACTGAAACTCTTTGCCAAGACCAATGATGCCTCCCATAAGAGTCTACAACAAGCTATTCATGAGTTTTGAATGGGCCAAGGCTAAAGTGTAGGGGGCGGCGCATCTGGGGGGGGGGGGCCTCCCACAAGTGTGTGCGACAAACAGTTCATGAGTTTGGCCACGATGCATTGGCCACTCCCACTACATCTCCCCCTTTTTGGTAGTTGTCATGAACAGTTAATCTGGCGCACTTTGGTTCTGAGTCTGTGAATGTATTTAGAAGTAATGCACCTTTTTGTGATATGCCATTTCCGCTGCAACATCCAATTTAAGCCTATTGTTGAGGGAGGAGCAATTGCACTTGGTGCTCCCATGTTTGAAAAAATGCTGTTAAAGTGCCCTCTTGGATGCACTCCCAGTGGCCAAAACATGAAAAAGTGCCCTCTAGGGTGCCCCTCCAGTGGACAAAATGTGAAGAAGTGCTCTCTAAAGTGCCCTTCCCACTTACAGAGCTGCTGGCTGCAACTAACAAATCAGTGAGACTAAACACATTCTGTAAAATAGTATAATCAGACAAGGTAGTCTGCTCGCAGTAATGGCAGTTAATGTAATTTGTTAGTTCACTGATACTTGCGCTCACACTCACAGCTGCATACAGCGTAGCTCTGTGCTGCCTGTGGTGCTGAGAGCTGACAGTGATCTCCACTAACCTGAATACCACACAGCAGCTGCTTATTAATGCCGACAGTCTTTTTGGCAGCTGGTATCACATCAGTCAGAGTGGAATCAGGAGCATGAAAGGTTGATACAGCACGGTGCAATCCTGTGGCCATGTTGGGAAAACTGCAAACATCTCTGGCAATTTGTGCACCTTCACATACACACCCACACGCATGTACACAGGCACAAACACACATACTGCTTCAGTGTTTAATCAGGCTGCTAAAGACTTTAATGAGCCGCAGGCATTTATCGTCCCCCTGAATCTATCTTATATCAGCCAAGGCCAAAGAGCACTCAATTAGTACGGCGTTCTCTGCTGCTTTGCTTTTCTCCACAAAAAAGTAGGAAGAAGAACTTTTAATCATTAGCTGTTCGAGGCTTCGCTCCTGCTTTTGCAACCTTAGTTCATAAAGCAATCACACAGAATAAATGTTCTCCCGAAGGGTGAAGATTAAATCCTCGTTCTCCCAGCTGAGATGGAGAAAGGGCATCTGAAATGACATTTCAATTCTCAGGCTTATTTGGTCTACCAATCAGCAATGACCTCAGACAGTAGGCTCAAGCTGCGCTCTGATAAGCCTGTCTTTGATGAGCCTGTCATATTGATCTAAGCCATAGCCTCACCTACGCTCGGGGAGAGGAAGATATTCGAACTTCAAGCCTGTTTACGTCTCAAACACCACAGTCAACCTGTCTGTAGGGGACGAGATCATGCCCGATCTGAAGCCTCAGCCATCAGACGCACAGCAAGTCGCAACATGTGAGCGGACAAAGCGTGCGCAAGCTGATGATGGTGACAGAGGCTATGCTCCAGATGTTAAAAGGGATTTAGGCTTGTCATCTTTCCTATCTTCAAAAAGCAGCAGGTCCCTCTGCAGCCTGTTGCAATCACACACTCGCCCTTAGGGAGACTCACATCAATCAGAACCAAAAACCCACATCAGACAAAGAGCTCTCATGTAGGCCGACAGCTAGGACCCATCAGTTCACTGTCACTTACTTGGTTATAATGATAATAAGCCTGGTGTGCGCCCTTACAAGTCAACAAAGATCACAGGGAAACATATTCAGACCTTCCACTTGTCAGAATGATCTGTGAACAGATTGAAGTTTAATGTATGTACACATTTAACAGAAGCAGAACTAATTAAACCTCAGAGGACAGAGCCAAGGAACGGAAGATCCACAGTATTTCTAACAAAATCAAGTCAGAAAAATTGGAATTTATGTGCTCAACTTTTGAGAGATCTCCCTAATATTTCATGCAGAGCTAACGTTTCACATGGGACAGCTTCTTCGGTAGCAAGTAGTTTAAATGAGTCATCATGACTTTGCGACTGTTGAGGATTTCTTTGAAGGTCTCCTTAGGTCTACCAATTTTCACCATTTTGGTTGTTCCCAGCTGCAAGCAGAAAGCTGTTTTCAATGAAAATCCACTGCCCAGCACCAGAGAGCTCCCAGACAAAGTTAACAACTACCTAGAGAACACAGCAGAACAAGGGCCTCGTAGGAGATGGTGGAACTTTCACGTAAAAACAAAGTGAATGCTGGACTTAGATTCAGGATGTGGCCAGAAACACAACTCAAAATACGGAGGTAAGTAACTAGTAACTTCAATAACTTCAGTATACCAAAGATTTCACACGTTTGCTTAAAACAGGGAAAAATATTTTGGTCATACTGATATCTTAGCTAGTTGGATTGTTAGAATAAAGTTAGACCAGTGATTCACAAAGTGTGGGAAGTGGGCCTTGAGAGGTCATGAAAAAGTGATAAATAAAGCGTTTTTAAGTTTCATTGTGAGTTTGACATTACCATAAAAATGTATGATTAGTTTTAAAAATGCAATTATTATAAAAGAAAGACCAAAAAAGTCACTGAGGTCATTTTGAACTAACTTTTGTTCTTAGCTGTTCAAATTTTCCTGATAAACTTAACCAGAGAGCATCCAGAGCAGCTGTGCCTCTGAGAAATATTTGTAGAACTTAATTGCACTGCAAAGAGTTGATGAGGCATTTTTTCATCTGTCCTTCAACTGTACATGTTTTTCGACTGCCTCTTGTCCAGACCCAGACACAGCCTGGCAATTTCCATTTTCCATTCATCTTTGAATGATGGATAACGCACCCCTGAGAGAGCCGACCCAGCCAGCAAGTGAGAGGAATACAGATTCTAACTGTGAGTAACATGTTTATGTACTGAGGCATCCCGCGAGGTTACTGCGGCGCACAAATCACTGACCTTCTGGGTGTCTGTGTCGGCAAAGGTCAGACCAAAGTAGTCCTTCTCCAGCAAGTTGAGATGCTCGCACACCATGTCCATCAGGGTCTGTCCTTTAGAGTGTTTCTGCAAAGACAAACACGGATGACACAGCAGTGGTAAAAAGGTCAACAACAATGCAAAAGGAAGCAGAATAAAGATTCTCTACTACATTTCCAAAACACCATATGTACATAAGAGTCTGCTACTGGTATAGCTCAGTTTTATTGGGAAGAAACTTGGATAACCAATATCAGACCCCATTAGACAGCTGTGCTTGTAAAGATTGCTTTCCTGTTCTGTGGTCCTGCACACAAATAACACAGCTCAGCCATTTGGTGCTGTGTCACAGTCGGTGTGCAGCAAACACTTGACAGTGAAAATGGACTGTGAATTGCTGGGGAAGATTGGCCTTTGTGCTGTAAGCAGAGATTTCATCCGCTATTGACAGAGTTCAAGGTGAGCATTTCAGCAACAGTTCTTTTCACATTCGAGGGACAAGTTCATGTTTTCACTTTGAAGGGAGAGTTTCAATCTGGATTTTTTTTTTACTAGGCAATATCAGGATACACAGAAAACCTTCTTGCTCGCAGTACTGAAGCAGCCTCAGGCCAGATTTGGCAGAGATCAGAAAAGCCTTGGTGTATAACCTGTATGCAGTAAGTGTACCAAAACTGAGATAATTCAACTGTCCTGGACTTCTATGGGAGACAATAAAGACTCTTTAAACTTAAAATTACGTAGTTACTGCCTGAGAAAGAACTTTGAAGTAACTCTATCATTATTGATAAAACAAGCCATCGAAAGTAATATTTTACAATGTTTGTTTTTGAGACCAAGAGTCTACAACCATGCTGGCAACTCTGTCAAGCTGTACTTTGCATCTTAGCATCTTAGCATGCTGATATTAACATGCTAAGATGCTCAAAGTGACAGTGATGTCTGGCTAGAACTTTTAGTCTCAGGATCTACCTTCAGTGAAGTAAAAAGTTCCTTCAGCCAATCCAGTCTAAAGACAGGTGACTGTACAGCAACCATGGCACCATATTAAAAGCGATGGACAGGTATCATTATTTGTGTGACACACCAACAATTCCAGCTGGATTTATTGTCAGCGTAATCCCTGGTCGTTGTCATCGGTCCATCTGTCGTATGCTTTTGTCTGTGACTCCGTGTGGTGTCAAAGCACAATGAAAAAAAAAAGGTTAGATTGTTAATAATGGTGGCTGAAATGAAATGCTGCAGGTACTCGAATAATTGGCAATGTTCAGAAATGCAAGCCACACCCGCAAAGTTCTCAAACCTCTACTGAACAAAGTTATACCTTTGGAAAGTATTACCCCCAACCCCCACCCGAGCATGGACTTTTGAGGGGGTGGGGGTAAAATAATGTCCTGAACTTAATTTAGACCCTGGTCCCTACAGTGGAAAGAGTTCATCCAAAGCTTCCTAGCCCCTAAAGAAAGTTCCAGTAGTGGAAACGTGTCTTAGCATTAGCATACTAACATTTACTTGTTAATAATAAACACAATGACCACTGATGTAAAAGTTGTTATTTTTGCAGGTATTTGTCCATAAACAAAAGTATTGGACCAACTGAAATTTTGAAGTGAGTCACGGGAATACTGAAGTCTCTGAAATTCATCCATTGGGGACTTTGGAAATCTGAGCTCATTAAATTTCCTCCTGTTTGATGTAGATGTATTTTACTAGATAAATAAAATCTTGACTTACTGGTGGCACTACAGGAAAAGTCAGGGGAACAAAGTCATTGAGATTCACCCTCCGGGTATCATGAATATTTGTATATTTGGATGACGAGATATTTCAGTCTGGACCGGAGTGGTGACCCAGCGATGCATATTTCTACAAGTAAGTAAGTGAGATAATTTTACGTTTAGATTTAAATTGTAGTCTGCCTTGTTTTGGCATGGATTGGATTATCTAGTGATTGTCACATGGCATTGATAGTTATACAAAGAAGAAAACTGTAGACTTTAGTTGTTGTGGTGGCTCAGAGGTTAGCACGTCTCCCAACTTGAGGGTCAAACTTGGCTGACCAGACTCTGTACCTGCCTGTGCTGAGTCCTGGTATCTGCAATCAGGAATAACCGAAATCATATTTTAAGACAATCAGTTCCCTTGTACTGAATATTGATTGATTTGTAATTGAATTAGCATGGATGTGGGGGCGGGTGGCTGGGGAACTGTAACTTTCTCCATAATTACCTATTCTGAAATGTCAGCCAATCTCACAGCACATCTGCTGCTGACAATAACCTGTATTTTTGTTCAATTTGTCAGACACTGTAGAGATTATTTAATAATGATTTTATCTGCAGCACAACAGCTTCCTAATGACTGCTGGTGAAGTCAGTATTTATGAGCTTTGATCAAATTTCACACTACTTGTAAGTGTGACAACAGAAACAAAGAAATATTCCAATGAGAACAACAAGCAGAGTCGCTTGTGCTGATTAACAGTGATCGTTGTCACCACGTGCAGGCTGCACCAGAAACATTCAGCTTTGAAGACAGGAGTCTGCCTCTGTGTCTGTGTGTCCTTTGCTTATCTCTAGAGCCGTTCATCCGATCTACTTCACACTGGGCAAGTGTCTCGGTGAGGACCAAAGGTTGAGCAGTGTTGAATTTGGTGCAATTTGGACACGCAACGTGCATGAACAAAACTTGGAATAAAGAGGTGAACAGCAGTCCGTGCAAAAGTGGGTTTCAGGGCTCTGCAGACTGAATCAAGCTTTGGATCTTTACAGGCCACAAAGAAATCTCTTTCCTCTCCATATGTATGCATGTACTGTCTTTTGCATATCATAACAGAGGGGCAGCACTAAACTGCTCCAAAAGTTGCCAAGTTACATACATTAATCAACTGTAATGGAACACAATCAAATGTTAAAGTTTCAACATGTTGAGAATATTATGCAGCAGGCGGTCTCTTTCTCTCTCTCTCTGCTACAGCTGTGAGTCTGAATCACACTTTTCTCATCAAAAAGAAAACAACTGGAAAAAGATGCCTCTCACTGCAAAAACGGCACTCTGTCTGATCAGGTCATACGATCTAAATATTATATTTCCTCACTTAAAGAAAAAGTGGTGGAACATCTTTCTGGCATACTCTAGAAGCACTACATTTTTGCTCAAGAACTGTTCATATCGTTGACGTCGCACTCCGCGGATGCACTGCTGAGGAGACCAGTGTCGAGCGTGAAGCCAGTCAGATGAGTGGTTCTCAACAACCCTGCAAGCAGCGCTTCTGGGGCTGGGGGTGGGGTGGGGGGGCAAGCAATCACCCCGCTCTGCATGGGCAAGGCCCCTTAAAATGCTTCAAGCAGCAATACCAGGAACCGAGCAATCAGCCTGTTCCGAACAGGCACATGCTTTTAACAGCCACGCCCCGAACGGACACTGCACTACTCTGCTGTGAATGCACTATGGAGAGCTGATTTTCAAACGTATTTTCTGTTACAACTTAGTTTCTTAATACTGCGAGGAATAAAACCATCAGCAATGATTTCTTCAATTGTCAGTTGTCAGTGTGATTGCCAATAGGCACATGAGCAATTGCCATGACTTTTTTTAAAGAAATCACACCAAGTGAAAATCACTTACTGCACTGGCAGCCAGATTTGCTCGCTCCAAGAAAAAGAATGTTCACATGAAAACTGTTTTCACTTAAATTTCACAGAGCAAATACAACATCATCAATTTGTGCATCAGAAATCAGAAATACTTTGTTGACACGCCGGGAGAAACTGGGTCACAAGAAAGCAGAAAATAAGGAATCTGCCAAAATATGTGAATTATACTGAAATATATAACAAAATAATAATAAAACAATAATAATATAACAGAAATAAACAGCAATATAAGAGGTATGTAAAACATGCATTATTCTACCGCTAAATATAAGAATAATCCATATAAAAAAAGAAAAGAAAATAGAAAAATAACAAAACACAAAAGAAATACAGTGTAAATAACACTGCCAAGAAATAGAATCTATAAATATGAATAAGAAAATTGGTTGAAATACACCATATAAATGCAGTGTTAATGCCAGAGTACATGGGCTCATGCCACTGTTAAATATAGAGCAAAGAGGAAGCATGTTAATGTGTGGACCTAACACTGAGCCACACATCTGCAGTATTACTCTCACACACACATATGGTGCCTCCTCCCCTGGGGCCTACTTTGTGAGGTGACAGGGAGATGGAGCAAGCAGTTGCCAGGGAAACAGATGCAGTATTATCCTTCTGCTGTCTTGTTTCTTAATATCTCAAGGCTAGGACTTGAAAAAGAGTTTCTCCTTTGCCTCATTATGGGTGAAAGGATGGTGGAGCAACACTTGGCAAGTGCTTAAGCTCCCATTATGTCAGTCAGCGGGTCCCCTACAGCAACACCGTCGATGTAAAGCAAGAGTCTGTATGACACAAGCAGCAGCAAGAAGAATTAAATAAACAAATCAGCATGTCGAGTCCTAATAATCCATGACTGAATCGATCCAGTCTATATGCTCCCTGCTCTGGAGCAATTAAACGTCCAACTGTACAATAATGATCTCAATGTTGCCACCTGAATGGACACCTAATAGTAAATCTTGGCAGTGTAAAAAGACAACAAACGAGCATGAAACACTCAGTTCCACCCAAAATAGTCCTGTTCTACACACAGGCTTGACGCACGGTCAAGCAGATTACACTGCAGCGATCAGAGGCGGAGACCGGGTAAGAGAAGTAGGGCGCAGTACCTCCTGTCATGCCCAAGGACCACGGGGAGGCTCAGTCGTGCATCCATGACAAGACACTTAATTAACCCATGAATACAGCACCTCCTCCAGGGAGCACGCTCCTAAAGCGTGGCCTGCCTTCTCGCGGCGCTGTTATTACCGACTCCTGGAAGCATGAGGGGGATGCGGATACGGAATGCGTCAAGTTCCACCCTGGCGATTAGAGACAGGAAGTGCGAGACTGAGCCTTGTCGGTGACCTGGGGGTCCCAGGCTCTCCCCAAAACTAGAATTGCCAAAAAAACACAACAGGTTTCTTTGTGCATCTTTCACTGGCGATGATCAGCAGGGCTGCGAGGACTGGGTGAATATTCAGGAAGAGCTCTTAAGACACAAAAGCTTTCATAACCATAATGTGAACTATTGTTGTGGTGTGGAAAAGGCCCAGAGGTATTTTCTGAATGTTTTCATAGTACTGAGAGAGCGGTTGGTGCAAGCATAGCATTCCTGATATTCTTACCTCACACACACTCGCACATAAAAAGCGCCCTCCCCCCATAACGTCACAGCGCACACACCGAGTTTCACGCACTTGTGCATAAGTATCCTAAGGGGTGGCTCATAATAACATTGCTCTTCTATTTTCTCCTTGGCTGCACCTGGCTCACAACCATGTAATAACTATAGATTTCCTAACAGCCTGTTAGCGGCAGTGCCAAAGGCTTTTATTGGACAAAGACGACATCCTGTGACCCTCTGCATCTAATGAAGATTATTTTATATTAGTGCCAATCCAAAACATATACTTATACCAAAACAATACTTTTTGAAACCTTAGTCTAGGGAATATAAATACAAACTTTTCATTTGACAAAGTACACAAATAGCTCTACTGATTATGCACATGAAGATCAATTGCTGTGAAAACAGCAAGGAGTGTAATGACTTCTGTGCCTCGGGAGGAGCTTTCTGAAATCTGAGAAAATAAACCTGGTGTCATCATGTTATCTCAGATTTGGATTAAGACTTTTTTTCAGCAGAAAGTTTGTGTTAAGAATTTGGGAGGTAGATAATGAAAGATGAGTCATTTACCTTGGAGGGTCAAACAAAAGACAGCACTGAGTTGCACTAAAGGAGAAATCAGTAATATATTTAATATAATAAATTTCCTTGACTGGAATAACTGTTCTGTATGCCCGTTTCACATACATCAGAGTTTAAATTAATGCCGAATATTTGCTGAATGAGTTAGTGTCTGTTTATGAGTCTTAAGAAATCATTAATAACCTTGAAGAAGGTGTAGCTGTTTATAACTGTTAAAGTGAGCAAAATGTTTAAGGAGTTTGGCAGGCAGTGAGACAGGCAGCCACTTAAGTCATCATCCAGAGTGTGTATTTTCAGAGCAGTGAGCTTTTGTGTTCAAGATAACCGGCTTAACTTTACATTAACAGGCAACTGACAAGCTGATCAACTTACAGTGGAGGACTCATCAACACTTGTTATAGTCAATTTACAAGGTTGCAAGCTTCTTGCGGAACCGCGCAGAGACAGGCAGCCTGTCTGTCTCTGCTACGTCTGGGGAAGAAACCTATTTAATAAACTGATAATGCTCCTTTAACATAATGTGTAGGATTCAGTGTTTTTGGAACTTGAGCCATGCTAGAGAATAAGATGTGACATTTCAGTCTCTGCTGCTCACATCTTGACCATTCATATTCTAATCAGTCTCCTCTGAGTCCCCGTCTTAATGTAAGCATTGTCATAAATAATTTCTGTGCAGTGACTTCCTGGAGTCTCCACTGGTTGCATGGCAACCTCACATTGATGGCAAGACTCCAGGAAGTCAAACTATTCCTTTAAAACAAGCCATGTCTGTTTTAAAAGCCGCCCACTGTACTACTAGCACTATAAACTGATTTGGCGAAAATGAAGCATGTCATATAGAGTATGCAAACAGCAGCAAAATCTGCAGCACACCAAACATGTTGTAGCAGATGTCATACTGATTTGTAAAAAATCTCCAGTGTGCCTCAGACCAGTCTACATCACCAACTGTATCCCACAATGCAAAGGAATGATCACAACAATGATTTTCGTGTGCTATTTCATCATTTGAGAATTTGGAAGTGGTGAAATCAGCTGAGTAGATTTAGAATACTGACTTCACAAAAACTGATGCAAATCAAAAATGTGCCCCAACATGTTGAGCCTGGAGAAGTTCCACAAGCTCCTGCAGGGGTAACCAGCCAGCCAATCACACTCACAGAGCTCTATTGTCCCACAGCCTCACAGACCACTGCAGCCAACACAGCGGACAACTTCAGCAGCAATGATTTCATTGAAATTATGCATCTATCACCTAGGGGGAAATGTTGACCAAATAACATCAGCTAAACCAGCATGAGCATTAACGCATTAGCACAAACAAAATTACCATCAGTCAGTAAGTTTTATGAAAAGGCACCAAGCTTGATTGAAGCAAGCATAGCAAGGGTAACATTATGTTTCCAAAGCAACAGAAATACTAAGAGACTTCATGTTTGCTCTAACACACATTACATTTGCAGTGAAATAACGCGATGGTGAATCTGGCTCCTTCCAGTTGGCTCATAGGTGTTACCATCTCATTCATTCATTTATTCATCTTTGGGAAAGTCATGATAATCACATTTATAACTTTTTCTTTTTTTTAAGAGCGTAATGAGATGCTACACGTTAGCCGTGGTTTGTCATTAGCCATGCTATTGTCTCCGCTTTCCAAAACTGGAAACCAGTGATCTGACAATTTAGCACAAATCAACAGCAGAGTAACCCTAACCTCCTAACCTAGAGAACCGCTGAGACACACATCTTGGTAGGTAACGCATATGGACAGAATACTGGCTAACCCTGGCCTAGTATACTGCCAAATAAATAGATTAACAGTTTTAGCAGTTTCATACTGTACAATAGTACATATTTCATACTGTGTTCATCAGTAGTCTGTAGTAGGGGTGTGCCATATTGTATTGTTTACAATATATTGATATAATTTTTTATATGTGAAAAAAAAATCACCACAATAATGCAACTATTCCCACTTGTAGACATTATGACATCATACCGTTATGCACAGCAACAAGCACGGCTGAAAGTGAAAGTAACATTTTTAAAGGCTCAGTGGCATAGGAGTCAGTTCTGAAAAAGGGGACTGGCTTCAGTAGTTTGGAAGTGGTTTGGTTACAAAAGATGAGACACACAATAAACCACAGTAATATCTAAAAAGCACAAGAGGACTGTAACCGCAAAAGAGGGCAACAACAAAAACAACAACAACAAACTAATTTCACCACCTCAAGCAGAAGCACACAGTTGAGTTCTAGGGGAGTCAGAAACTCCAAACTCAACAGCTATTGTGAGTTTGAAACCAAAAATATTTTTCAATATTTTGTCCTGTTGTCAAGAATATCGTTACTGCAGAATACTGTGAATTATCTTGATATTGTTTTACGACCGTATTGCCCACACCTAGTATGTAGTAAGCAGCCAAATACAGCTTATGTTTACCTTTTGCTGACATATAGCATCTTGTGATTGTGCACAAGTATCATGATGTTGTTACTGTATACTGTGAAACCACGAGGGAGGAGACTGGATGAGTGTGTCCAACTCTGATACCAGAAGCCGCTGTTCACATAAATGTTGGATTATACTAACCTTCTAAATATAACCAAGTAGTCTTGTTGCCTAAATATAAAATAATATATAAAATAATATATTAACCATAAGGGCAGCAGAAAACAGTCACATGAATCACATTGGTCACTTGAAATTTTTTTTGCAAAGCACTTTCAAACACTGTTTTCCTGCCAACAGAATCTGCTAATATGGGTCATTTTGGAAAGTGGTGGCTTGAACTTGAGGAAATAAAGTATTGAGGTTACACTCTTCACATGAACATGCACAATACATCTTCACTCCCGGCCCACGTCACGTCAGACAAAAGTCTTGCCGAAGAAATGCAGAGGAAGGGTACTGAGCTGTGACACAGACGGGCTGCCATCAACTGGCCCAGACAGAAACCTGATTTAGCTCTGTCATCTCAGGTACCTACAGGGGCAGCGGTGCCAGACAGACGCACCATGTCCTAGATTTGGGTGTCTAAAAACATTGTCAGCGACTGGGATCGAAAGTTGAGCCTAAATAAGAAAAAGCTTAAAATACTGCTGCATCTCCACAGTCAAGATAATTGGATATAAATTCCTTCAACCACAATACTGGAAAAGATATTTTAGCAGGAAAGATAGACCTGATCTGCTGCTGCTAGTCTTAGAAGCATAAAAGTGCATTTATTTAAGGCTATAGAATTACATCTATCTCTTTCCTCCTCTCTTATGCATGCTGTCACTTTCCTTTCCTAGCAAGTGGGAAAATCTCCCTTTTCACACTGCTTGAGTAATGACAACACATATCTTTTGTGGAATGAAGACTTTCATTCGGCACTATTTGTGTGCACTTTTTTGTGTGCCGCTGTGTGTATTACAGAAATGTGTAACATTGCTTTGGCTTCGCTCCCCTGGTGCGCTCTCAGCGTGGCACCCTCTCTTTCATTCTCTTTGCCTGTTTTATCCTCCCTCTGCAGCACTGTACAACACACACAAGTGCCTGCAGAGGAAAAAAAATAACAACAAAGGAAGTACAGATAGTTGCTTTTCAGGGGTTCGTTCAAAGTGTGTTGAGGCTAATTCCAGAAAACGTGCGGCGACAAATCGATTTTCATCATGCGTACCTCAATTTCTCCTTCGAACTCGGTGGAGTCCAGCAGGGTCACTTTGAAGGGGGTGGTTTTAAGTCGCTTGGAGCCTTTCTGTGGGGATTTGAGGTTTTTGTTCGGGGACGTCTTCTCAGACATGTCGTCTGTTTCTCTGTGCTCGTCAAGATGCTTGGAGTTCTGTTCCTTTACACATAAATATAGAGAAAGGCAGTCAAATGACACAGTTATAGTTCAGCCATGATACCTCAGTGAATATCTGAAATGGTTAAAATACTTTGAAGTACTCTGTATCAGGACAGTGCCTTAAGATTAAGCTCTTTGATTGCACTGGCCTGAGAGAAAATCAATGGTGTAGAGTCAGTATTGTGGCTTTATGGATTTTATGCACTCTGCTAATTCAGATACAGAAAAACATACAGTATAATGTAGATCTACTGGAAAGCGCACTGACTCACAGTTGTGCAGACTAAGCACTGAATTATAGCATAAAACAGAAGTGAAATATAATCACATTAATGATCTGAGGTAATACACATATATCATATAGTCTTCAGACTCTTTGGAACAAAGACTTAAAGACTCTGCTTCAGACCAGGCAAAACTGCTGCAATATCAAGAACTACTGGAAGTTAATGAATACAGATAAAATATCTTCATAATCAGTATCATCTTCATTATCTATAAGACCCACAGGCCTGTTGTAAAAGAGGAAATATGAACAAATGAACCCTTTTTTTTCTGCCATGTAATGGTATTCTCAGCTTGCTAAAACACAAGTTTGGAGCTGGTTGCATCAGCTCTTGATATAGTCAAACTTAGCTTAATTTTAAGCTAGCTTTTACATTTAAAGATTTTATGATTCTTAAATTAATTGAAGTTCTCATGTAGACACGCCGTCACTGTAGACACTGTCAGGTGTGACTGCTGCTAGCTAACTGAATGGTCCAAGAGTGGCAAGCTGCTGCACATAAAATTCTACGTGGTGGTCCAAAGCTTCTGCTCTAATGACACTGCAATCTCCCAAACTGGGCAGTGTCACTAAAAGCACTGCTAATATTAGCTGCATGGCTACCTTAGCTTACAAGTGTTACCATTAGCAGTTGTTAGCGGTATGCAACAATCTGTCCACCACATACTAGGGAACACCAGAAAACATTATTTTCATAATATATAATCCAAACCTCTTATAACTCTGCTAAATTTCAGATTTTCAGTTTAGTGGGGAGGTGCTACATGCACATGCTCTTGCAGATTTCTGCATCCAGGTCCCTCTCAAACCAAATGACAAAAATGACGTCAGCTTGTACTGTTTATGCAAAGGAGTAAAAGAAGTAATATAACATGTATCATATCTGTCCTGAGACTCAATTGGCGTCCTTTAGTAACGATGTAAGCCAGGAAGATTATGAACTACATTTTTTTTTACCTCAAAATGTTTAACTAACACTGTCAGACTAAATAAATAGCATGGTTAGGTTAGAATATTATTAGCATTTAAAACTGCATGAATACTGTAAACTTGTTAAATCATTTCTCTATAAATAAACATATAAATAGAACAAAGTCAGACTTGTATTTACAAATGATTGTCAGTTAAGTTTTATTGTTTTTGCCCTTAAACTACTTTCTACTCTGAAACTAGCTTCTAGTGACTGTGAAACATAAGAAAGACTTTACACAAAACTGTGAAATGGATTTACGGATAGCAGGTGCAACCCAGTCCAAGTGGAGCCTATTCTTACCTTCTGAGCTAAAAGCTACAGTTTCCTGTATTATTATGACTTTACACAACCACAGGGAAGTCTGTGGCTTTAGCAGTGATCCATTAGTGCAATTAGGGCTGCGCTGACCTGTTTGGCCATCTTGCTGTCCGAAGTGGAGTCCTGCATGCCTGCTGCTGCTCCCTGCTGTCTGGGAGGACTCCTATCTTTCACTCTTCACCTCCGACTCAGGGCCTGCCTCTGTCGCTTCTGCAAAATCACCAACCTGAAGAGAGACAACAACACAGCAAACATCTACGTCACCAAACAGAGGAGAGACAAGAGCACAGCAAAAATGTTCAAAGAGCATCCCAGCTGAGCAGAGCTTTCTCTTCAAAATGCCATGTCAAAACAATAATGCATGCTTCCTCTCAGAATCAAGAGAGCTGAGATGACAGCAGCTGCTGCAGTTGGAGACTGTGAAGAATTCAGAACATGAATGCATTCACCCCAAAACAATAACGGCACCAGCGCCAGGATCTCACCTTCATTACAAATTCTGAAAGCTGAAGCTTCTTGACACAACACAATTTCAACAGACATAATTCACCTTGCCATCACGGACATTTACTTTAATTATAAAATCTCTCACTGAGCCAGATAATGATCATCTATTTAAGCAAGACAAGCTCCAGCACTAAGATGATGATTACCAAAAAAATTAATAAGGCGATGACTCTACCTTCAGTACTCATGGATGTCAACAGTGAATTCCTTCAGTCACAAAGGTGTTAAACCAAAAAAAAGACAAGTGTGCTATTACTCATCCATGAGTGCTTGGACAGGCACAGTAATATGTAGATTCAGCAGTGGCAGACTCAGACTGTTTGAGGGACAGGGGCGAAAACAATAGAAAGGGCACCAGCTGTATGTGGTGGGGTACCAGTGCTGCTAAAATTGTTGCGCATTTAAGGTGAAAAAGTTCCAATTCCCGTTTAAGATTAAAATTGTTTTATTGTGCAACAACCATGAAAACTGTAATAAAACACACTATGAGGCACTTCATCACATTTTCTGGAAGGGCACCTTGGAGGGCACTTTATCATTTTGAGAAGGGCATCCCTAGAAGAGCATCCCAGTGGGCACTTTACCACATTTTGTCCACTACAGGGGCACCTTAGAGGGCACTTTACCACATTTTGTCCAATGGAAGGCCACTTAAGTGGGCACCATACCTTATTTTGTCCACTGGAAGGAGCACCTTTAAGGGCACTTCACCACATTTTGTCCACTGGAGGGGCACTTTAGAGGGCACCATGCCTTATTTTGTTCAAGAAGGCACTTTTGTGTCATGTTTTGGAACATGGGGGCTCAGGTCATACTGCTGTCTTTGATTTGTCTAATAAAAAACATATTCCTGCATTCAAAGCACAGTTCACCCCAAAATTAAAAATAAATATATTTCCCCCTACCTGTTAGTGCCTGTTTATCCATCTAGATTGTTATGTTGAGAGTTGCCAAGCTTTGGACATATCAGCCATAGAGATGTCTGTCCTCTCTGTCTCTACGGTTGATATCTCCAAAACCTGGCAACTCACACCAAAACTACCTAGATGCATAAATAATGCTGTAGGCAAAAAAAAATTATATTTGACTGTCACAAACACAACGTTAGACAGAGGAGCAGGTCCTTTGTTTGAGTTATGTGGTTTTGTTATGTGTCATCATTTTTCAAGTGTTGTTATTTTCTTGTCTGCGCAGTCACCTCCCCATGGCCTCCCTCATCGACTTCTACTTCACTTTGTCAATTTCTACATTTTCCTCAAGGTCCGTTGGCTCCTGCTGCCTTCAGCTGCAGGTTATAGGTGTGGGTGGACTGAACAATAATATTAGCTGAAGTGAAAGTAAAGTGCAGCCAGTTTTGTCAGTTTGGAGAGATGTGCACTGGAAGCATGCCTCAACAGAAATATATTTAAGATATCTGAAGAATTTAATAGACCTTTTTCAAGGCAGCCGTATTGATATGAAACAGTGGCGTAAACACAGGTGTTACCAATGACATTAATTATGGTCCCGTTCTATTTTGCAGAGCGTCTCCAAGGAGCCAACACACACAATAGCAGCACCCTGACTCTGTAAATCTTAATTAGTATCATCAGTAACACCTGTGTTTACCCTTCTCTTCTTTGTCTTCTTTACCCTACTATTTCATTTCAAAATGACTGCTGTGAAAAAGGTCATCAATTTTCACACAGACAATGCTGGACTAGTCAGAAGAAATCTCAATTTACAATACAACACTGTCATTTTAGGAAACATGCTTATTCACGTTTTTGCTGAGAGTTAGAGGAGAAGATTGACACCACACTTGTGACTATCCAGCAAAAACTGGGCTACAGCTGGGAGACAGATAGCTTAGCTTAACATAACAACCAGAGGCAAAGGTGAAAAGTTAGCTTAATTGCCAGCTAACTGTGACAAATCCACTTAAATTCACTTATATTTTCTTTTTTTATTTGTTACAAAAACAAAGTTGTAAAAATGATAAGTTGAGGTTTTACACTGGGTTACATACTGAAATATTTATTGGCCAAAAGCAGTAACTGAAAAAAAAAACACTTTTACTTCACTTTTAGTGCAGACTAAACAAAAGAGATATGATACGTTAATTAGGGAGCTTTAGCAGTGCTAGTGAAGTATTTCATTACCTTTGGACAGAGCCAGACTGGCTGTTTTCTGTTGCCCAGGCTTAGCAAAGCTAAGATAAGATAAGCTAAGCTAAGCTAAGCTAAGCTAAGCTAGCCATTTGAAAGTGATGTCAATCTTCTCTCCCTCGTGCCCCATTTCCTGTGTGCCTCTTATCTATATTTAAATAAAAGATCATTTTTTAAACAAAAAAAGTATTTCCTGAAATGTTAAACAATTAATTTGACAAAATAGGTTTAATTATTACCACACTTTGTTTAGCCTCTACCTTTAACAACTAAAATTTAGAGTACAGCCCTCAGAAACTTGTTGTGTGCCCCAGAACATGACATTTAATCCATTTAAATACTTTCACGTTCAATAGTCTCCATTTAGCCTAATAGACACGCAGCTACTGAATCAAACTGTTCCCCCCTAACAGGTGTCATCTAGTGGCACTGTTCTCTCGTCAATGTTAGTGTTGTATTTTGGTGGACATCTCAGCAGTTTAACGTGGAAGTGAGTTGGAAAAGCTGCGGTTTCTGAAAAACTGGATCAGCTCTTACTTTGTCAGACTTCGGAGGACAAAGTGAATTCTGTGCTGTCGGATCCAGCTGAGCACTGAGCTATTTAAAGTTAAACGCCATTATGAGTCTAATCATAAATCCTGCGACAAGTTCATTGGTTTTCCTGTGCAGTCCTCAATTATATGCTGGCTCCATAAATTGGCACTCAGTCTTCAAAAACTCCTGATGCAGAGGCTTCTTTAAATCAGAAAATTCAAAGACTAGAAGCAGGCTGGTTTAAAATGACGTCCCTCTTATGGATTTTACACTTTTACTACATCTTATATGCTGATTTAAGGACTCTACTCTTCAATAAAACATTCAAATAAAATGCATATTTATTCTGTTTGAAAAACTCTCCCTTCTGAGTTGTGTTTTATGTGTCAGATTGTGTTTGTAGAGTTTAGTAAAGCCAACACAGTTGAAGTATTTTGTTCACTGTAGAGTCTTGTGTAATAATTTATATTCTTTTCTGTCAAGACTCCACTGCAACTGTATATTTAATGTCTTATAAGCCCATGCAGGCTGGGTACTTTTATGTTCATGACGCAAAAAAAAAAAAAAAAAAAAAAAAAAAAAATCACACTGTGTGTATTACATTGTCTGTTAACGAGAAATTGGCTTTTCTGCCTCCCCTACGATGGATTTCTCTCTGTGTGATGATTGAAAGTCAGTGAATTAAAAATGAAGCTCTCTGCTCTGTGATACTGAACGACACAATAACTTGACATTCACAGTGAATGACACAGATAGTTGAAAATTTCCTGTTGTTAAAAGCCATTGTGGACATGATATTGTGCATTTTTGGCCACTATTGAAGTGACAAAGAAAAAGAAGCTGACTATCAACCCCAGAAAAACAAGGTGCCTTGTGGGTAACACTTTACAAGAAGGGTCCATTGATTCATACATTGATTGGTCAATTATAGCATTCGAAAGTCTTTATAGCGGAGCGATGCTATGAAAAGCAGACCGTTGACATGGACACCGCTCTGATCAACTCTGGCGGATCACGTCGTGTCATAATAATCCGCAGAAAGACGTCTACACCCTGCAGCAAGAAGCCATTAGTTTTCTGTTGCTCCATCAGAAAAAAAAAAAGAATATTTTTCCAATATCTATTTTAATATATTTGGAGAGACCAAAACTTTAGATTCACGGTTAATGGCTGACCAGTCCTCAGTAAAGAAAAGAAAAGAAGAGGAAAACAGCGCAGAGAAAGAAAGAGAGGTGAAAAGACACAAGAAGCTAGATGACAAGGAAAGTGACAAAAGTTTAGAAGTCCCATTCACCTTGTGTCACTTCGCCATCATTGGAAATGTTCAGTTTAATGTGAATTATAATGCTAAGTAGGCTCATCTTTGCTACGGAGTAACCGTTACTATGGAAGCTGTTACAACCGTAGAAACAGACTATTTTTTCAAGCGGAAGCAATGAAATCTTTTCAAAATCAATAAAATCATATTTGAATCAACATTTTATGTAAACTTTTGATCTCTTTAGTAAGCAGCCGTGAAATAAGTGGGATAATGCAGAGCGAGCAGGTCACTATAGAGAAATAAACCCTGACAGGGTGATGCTCTACATTATCTCTTACTTAGTTGATACTTAATAAGTATTAACTCACAGTTAATTAATAGTCAACCAATGTGTCTAGTATTCATTTAATAATGGCATTCATGTTATCTATGGCAACGATTCATACATTAGTAAATGCTTAATAAGAATTAACTCAGTTCATTAATAGTTAACTGATGTGCATAGTGATTATTTACTATTGGTGTATCAGTTCATATTGTACATTATTTATAGTTCATAGAGATTCAATTAGCATCTAACATTATTAAAATTTTACATGTTAATTAGGGTACTAACTAATGTGAGTATATGGCTGATAAAAATGTTAATTAGTCAGTATATCTTGAAGTTAATAACTAAGCCATTTCATTGAAAAGAAAACATTTGTATAAATGTTTATTTAAGGATAATAAGCGTTCACTTACCTGTCCACCCTCCAACTTCTCAGTTATTTTTGTTAAAGATTAAAATGAAAATTATAATTAAATTTTTTGTCAAAATCAGTGGACAAAATCTATAATCCACATGGAGAAGTTTGCTTGTTCATTTATCGTTATCTAGATGTTCAGTAACTTATAGCCTAACCTTTAACTTACTATGCATGTTATAAACATTATTTAATTATATCTAACCATCTGTTGATGGTCTTTGTGGCCCTTATTGTAAAGTTGAAAACATGTGTCCTTTAAATAAGACTTAATTTTACATTATTGGTGTTACCATTAGTAAATGACTACTAAACACATTAGTTAACTATAAATTAACTGTGAGTTAATGCTTATCAGGCATTAACTAATGTAAATTAAATTATCCTTATTCTAAGGTGTTTCCGCCCTGTGGATAGATATTTTCTGTGTTCCAAGGTGTATTTTTTATTTATTTATACACACCATCCACACACACCACCACACTTTTATAACTGGATTGCTCACCAGATGAATAGGGTGGTTATGACCCTAGAACATGTTCCTCTGTGACCTTTTATGAAAGGAAGACAAGGCGCATAATATGTGAACATATTCTCAGTGGGATCTGCACCGCACAGTGTATAGGAATAATGCCTGTGTATTATAGAGCTCCCCAGACAATAGTCCAGGACCTTGTACATAATCCAGTCTCTGTATGACCCTGGAGGTCTCTCTGCACCGCGAGCCGCAAATCATATCAACATAATGCACCTAGGGACTGTGGGCGATCATGGCTGACGACTGAGGCGGGAACACAACCGGATCACACTGGTTCAGAGAAGACACAACCCCTCCCCGCCTTCAACTCCTGACCACAGAAGGTCTTGACATATTGCACGTGGTTAAAGGAGTGTGAAACCCTCCCCTTCCTCTCCCTTCCTCACTCCTCCTCTGCTGTGCTATCATCACAGCCGTCCCATTACTTACAATCACAGTGATTTGACAGAAACGAATTCCCCTCCTCGGGGACAAAAATGAAGCGTGGAGTGGTATGTCCACTCCGGGCCTCATTTCGCTTGTGCTGTCTGATCCAGCTGGGCGCTGAGCTCCAAGTTGCTAAATCAATTTCCCTTCGCTGGTGGAATCGTGAATATGACTGCCAAGTAAAGTTCCTGATTGGAGAGGAAAAAGTCCACTGGGTATCGCGTTCTGATGGCGAGGGAAGCAAACACTCAGCGCCGCCCATGTCTTTCTGTTATCGCAGTCGCCTTCCGGTCCGATTCAGTCAAGCTGAAAATAACGAGCGTCTCCCCTGTGTGCATTACAGGTGCGCATTTTCTCATCCTGTCCAAGTCAAACAGAAGCCGACGTCCCCCCTCACTTAACATCCATCTGGGCTACATGACACCATGCATTCATCTGCCGCCGTCTGTGCAAGCATACCTGTCTCAGCTGAGCCGTGCTCACGACAACAAATTATCTGAAAACAGCCATTTCTGTTCTCCACTGTGGACATTTTTCACTTCTGTTCAGAGCACATTAACAAGCACACAGCCAACCGTCACACATCGTCACACTGTCCTACCGTACCCAAATCGATAGTTACTGTTGCTTTGAAGTGCTCATACAATACATGTGAACAAGTGATGAAAAAAACCCTTACACACACAAGCACACAAAAGAATATCAGAATATTATTCTTGAGCATTGAAACAAAAATGTTTTTAAGAGGTTTTTGATTTTTGCTCTTCAATTATGCTGGAAAAATATAATTTAAAACTTTTGCCTATTAAACCTTGTAACGGGTCAACCTTTTTATTCCTTTTAATTAAATTGCTTTTTCGCCACTGAGGACTTGAATTTGGACACACAAAGAACACACATTAGGTGTACCGTGATTTCTTTTTGTTGATGTAAATTTCTCATCTTATAAATCCTTATAATCATATATTTAATGAATATAATTATTATGACGAAGTTGACACATACAGGGGCATGTCCAGGCTTGGACACTAACTATTTTTTTTAATAAACTGAGAAAAGAGTAGTATTTCAAATACATTAGTCAATTATTAAAGAGAGGCCTCCATCACATAAAGTATCTGATGTCCTGATGTCTTATGGGATTGACAAAATGCTACATTACTTCATTTCCCAGCACAGTCGTAATGAGCAGCCATTTTATTCTTTAAAGCTGCTCAGAGTTCTCTTAATGCTAATCAAAATACATACTTTTAAACCATGGTTCTTATTTAGCTTTGATTTTGAGGGTCTACAGAGTTGACATACAATGGCACCACCATAATAAATGTTACCATCAGCCATAGAAACAGAAAAATAATTAACAAGCATACAGCCAGCTGTGACACATTTTCTAACCATACCCAAATCGATAATTACTGTTGCCTTGAAGTGATTATGAAGAACAGCCAGTAATGAAAAAGCCCACAAGGATGCATGCGCACACATGCACACAATTTAGAATACAAATTAGATAGCCTAAAGTTAGTTTGTTTTTAATGGGGTGTCTTATTGAGACATCTACTCATGAAATCAGACTAATTGCCAAATTAATACAGATTGATGTCATACATCAAGGCAGTAGAGTTGTGCCAGTTTCCTGGGTCACATTACAGTATGTTAGCATTTCATTTTAGCATATTAATTTGTTCTTTTGCTGTTCGTGTTTTTTTCCAGCAAATATGTGGCTACAGCTAGGAGACAGTTAGCATGACAACTGGAAAATGGGGGCAAAAGCTAGTTTGCTAACTGCCATGATAACAAACTGAGCTAACCCATCCTCATTTAATGGACAATCATCTAACTCTCAACAAGAAAGCCAATACAAGAATTTCCTGAAATGTCAAACTATTCCCAACATTTTTGCCTCTCCATTTAAACAGTTAGCCCATACAAACAGAACACAGAGCTAACTGTGACACAAATTCTAACATACTCAAATTGGCTACTGTTGCTCTGAAGTGTTTACAAAGATTTGTATAATACATGTCAGCCAGTAATGAAAAAACCCTTCGAGGACACATGCACACACAATTTAGAACACAAATCATATATTCCAAAGTTAGTTTGTTGTAAGTGGGGTCCCTTATTGAGACATCTTCTCATGAAATCAGATTAATTGCCAAATTAAAACAGATTGATGTCGTAGAGCGAGGCAGTCGAGCCCTGTAAATGCATTAATTTCCTGTAACAGACCATTACCCGCAATCGCCTCCGGCGACCCAGCGACCCACACCTCAACAGAGGAGAGAAAAGCACCTTACAGTGCAGGAGTGCACTGCCTGTTCCCTTTGTTGTGCACTACGTGCAGTTCACTGACAATCTGTGTCTTTGATATCTGTCATCAGTAATAATGATTCATCACAGAGAAACGCACATTGTTTCCTTGGAGGATTATGAAACGCTACTCTTCACTAACAAGCGTCGCCTTCTCCCTTGTTTCCCCTGCCTCTTTCTCTTTCTCCTCATTCTCATCAGAGGTGAGCTTTAATCTAAGTCAAGCAAGTGGAGGGAGAGTGAGAGAGGGAGCATGCACGTCTGTGGAATAGTACTGGCTCGGCTCCTGGATGCAGTTGCTATGGTAACAGCATGGAGTACTCTTTTCTTTTTTCTTTTTTTTGCGTGCCCGGTCATCGCTCTCCCTCTGTTCAGAGGAGTGACAGAGAAACAGAGAGACGAATGGAACAAGGAGGGAAGATGAGAGGCCAAAAGATGAGGCGGCCAGAAAGACGGAGGGATCAAGGATAAACTGAGCAGATAAGGAATGACAAGAGGGAGGAAATAAGCTGATGTGGCATCACAACTCAAAGGAAATGTCAAACAGCCTCCCATCTGGTTAGCGGTGGAGGGGCTGCACACACAGAGTTTGAAGTAGAGATGCAGGCCCCTCGTTGCTGCTAACCGCCCTCTAGCATCCACTGTACCAACAAACATAACGTGCTCCTCATCCGAGCCCTGACAGTGCACAGTCATCACTATTTGGCCCAAGCACAACTCTAATTCCATTGTACAATCTATGGCTCAGCTCTGTGCTCTTAATCACATTTGTCCATTAGCATGCACTGAGAGCACAATGCAGTGGAGTAATCACAAAGAGAGCACCGCACTGGCACAAGAGAAAGACAGTAGAGACCACAATGCATCACTTTCTAGCCTGTGAGTTATTTGCACAGGGTTCAACTGTTGTGATCTACTCGTGAACAGTTTTGAAGTAAACACATTACAAATATAATGCATTTCCAAAGCAACACATTACTGCAACCCATTACTGTAAAATATTACTTTTAGCAGTAACAATTCAGGCTGTGTATTGTCAAGAATCTGGCAATACAATACGTATCGCGATACAGGTGTTACGATTCAATATATTGTGATATATCCTTATACTGTAAGCAAAAATCAACTTTTTTATAAATATGGTTGTATATTCTTTATACTGTGACACTTTTCCTAAAATTGGATTTAGCTAGCAAAAGCTGATTTTTTTATGCAATTTTATTGCTATCTACTGGTGGTTTAAACACAATACAGAATAAACCACTGCCACTGTATTTGCAAGTATCATAATTAGACATGCAACAATTAATCAATGAATCGACTATTAAATTAATATGCAACTATTTTGATAATTGAATAATCCTTTCGAATTATTATTTTTAATGAAAAATGTCCAAATTCTCTGATTTCAGCTTCTCAAAAGTGAATATTTTCTGGTTTCTTAAGTCCTCTGTGACATCAAACTGAAGACCTTTGTGTTGTGGATAAAACAAGACATCTGAGACAAGACAAAGATATTGTCACCCATTTTCTGATATTTTATGGCCCAAACAAACAAATCGGTCAATTGAGATAATAACTGACAGATTAATTGTTAATAAAAAATACACTGTTAGTTGTAGCCCTTATCACAATACAGAATTTGTTAGAGTTGATACAATATCACAAAAAATAATATTGAGGTACTGAAGCATATCAGTATTTTCTTTTTGATTTTATTTTCAAGTACTATACCATATTACTGGTAAGATTTCTGTAATATTATTTAATTCACTATGCCACGTTGCCAAAGGTGGATTCATTTCAGAAGCGGGGCACAACACACTAACTGTTTGAAAGTGTAGCATACACTGGTACAGCTAGTGTCACTAAAACCAGCAAAACCAGCAAAAAATGCAAGTCACCAACATAACATGTTATGAACGGACACATTCCAAACAACTGCTAAAAACTAACATTTGCATTTTAGAACATAAAATGATGATGCATGATGGGAAATGTGGGCCATTGCAATTCACCATAGCCTATATTTATTCTGTACCTTTTTATTGGGCACATTTACGCACATTTGGTCAAAAAAATAGACTTGAAGTGTAAACAGATACTTTCCATCATGGTAACGCCTGTGAGACACAACTGAGATGCAACCCTGCATGGAGCTGGTGTCAACACGAGATGGACAAGAATGACTGAAACCTTTTTTACTGTAAATATCGCAATAGAGGAGCATTTACAGGGATACCGCTATTAAACAACATGACCCTCTTCCATTTTATAGTGCTTATACTTCTGCAGTTACCTTGGTGAAAGTAACACAAAAGTAGTGTAACGTTTACAAAGACAGTTAGGTCTACAGTGGCAGTTTAGGTTCATGACTGAAGTGCTTCATCATTTTAATTTGGAAACGTTTCACTTTTAAAAGGGTCACAAGAGTACTTCATGAGTGTTTTTACTACGAGGGAGAGTCAAGTGTTGACCTTCCAGTTTAAGGTCAGATTCATGTTAGCAAGGTCAGGTGGAGCAGAAGCAAACTGAACAACTGGCTGTAAATGATGTCAGGAGCAAAGAGGATTGCGGTCAGAGGGAGCCAACATTACTGATGAAGAAAAGTACAAAGGATTTACAGTGTAACAGTGTTGACTAGTGAAGCTGCAGTGATGATACACTGCAGAAAAGTGATGTCTTGGATTACAGTCACAGAAAGCCAAAGTCCATCACACTCCAGGGCCTCAGCTCAAGTACTGTTGCAAAGTGGTAGAAGTTTTTGCAATTGTCCAGGGCTCCAGGGGTAAAACTCCTGTTTATTTTCTACAAAGAGCACCTCCAAGGCTTGGATGGATATGAAACTCTTCTGGTTCAATCAAATCATCCACCCACCAAGCTTAAAATTCTATTGCTTGCACTCCTAACAGTGCGGTTACTCTTTGCAGGAAGCACATTCATTCGGTTCATATTTCAGTTTTAGATCCTGCAAAATTATGGATGAATTCAGCAGCTATGGTTATGTGTTTTATTCCCAATTTCAAAAACAAAATATTCTGAACTTTCTACAGCTCACTTACATGCATCTGACTATCTTCTTCTCCATAGCATAGTAGAGTATTTAGACTGTGGGGACGGGGGAGTATACAGCCACACTGGTGGCTCTGTGAGGCTGTATTTAAGCACATAGGTGCTTTGAGCTAAATGCTAACAACAGTGTACTCACAGTGACAAGGACATGTTGATGTTACAATTAAATGAAACAGAAATAACTGGAATGGCTCTTACGAAAAGTGAAGGATAATTTGTGTATCCACCCCATGATTTATTCCAAAATTTAATGGGTTCTCCTTTGACCCCTGCTACATCTCTCTGAAAAATTTCATAAAACTCTGACCATTAGTTTGTCTATAATCCTACTGTCAAATGGACAAACAAACTGCACCAAAAACTAAAGGTACAACAGATCACAAAATTCACAATAATAATAGTTTTCAGACTCTGTGACATACTGAGCCCTTCAGAGTAAAACACAGCACGTCTGTCTTTTCTCTCTTTTCTCTGCATTGAGATTCACAGACTTATTACTTTAAATACAGCGACAATAAAACTGTATTTCACACTATGATGATTTCATTTAGTCCACAGATCACATGAGGGCCGAACCATGGGGAGGCTGATCTGTACAGACCACAGGCCTATTAAAAAAATCCTTGGCGGAGATGACAAGTTTTGCATAACTGCAGAGATTTTACGTATCTCCTCAGTGTAAATCAGCTGCCATGGTACACCCAGAAGTCACGGCCACTTGGTCTGCAGTATTGAAGCATTTTTTTATTTCACAATTTCTTTCTTAAAAAGTTTAAATGATCAATTAAGACACTCCACGTGGTTATTTTTTCTGTTCCTGCAGTCTCTACACCAATAACTAAGAAAGCCTTTATGTCTGATTAGAATAATCATCCATGTCCATATCATCTTTTGACCTGTTCAAAATGTCTTGTCTTCTAATTATAAGACCCACTGTACATGTTCATTATCATACCTCGACAATTATGTAATGCTATGACTGGCTAATACTTCTCTATAATCGACAAATGAATGATCCATCTTCATGCACTGCTTGAGTATGATCTCATGATTTTATATGGCTTTTATATTGCACTTTTTGTTTGTTTGTTTTTGTCATATTTGGGATTGTTTCATTATCTTTCTTTTTGTTTTTGTTAAATTTTTGGTTTATTATGTTTGTTTTATTGCTGAGGACTCTCTTAAAAACAAGATGGTACATCTCAGGGGGTTATTCCTAATAAAGAATTTCACCACAAAAAAATGTGAACTCTGTTGTCGTCACCAACTCCGGCTCTTAGGATGCCAGTTCCTAGAAAGCAGCGCTGCTTCTGTGTGACGTGTGCGGGCCCCGCTGCAGCATGTCAGCTACAGTTCATACAGTCGCTCAGAGGAAAGAATGGGAGGCTCAAGGACACGGCTCTCATTCACCGACATCACACACAGGGCCTGTCATACACACTGACAACTGCACTGTAGCACTGATGGAAGCTGCTCAGACATCGCCCACGGCACGCTCTTACAAAGCGCCATGCATTAAGGGACGCGGTGTGTTTGTTTATCCACGCTACTGGTGTTCTTTTCATAAGGCGACGATGCAGTCCTAACACTCTGCTAAGTTTCCTGGGTGAGTCTCTGCTGATGTTTGGTGACAGATGAAACCTGAGGCTAAAGTAAAGTAGAGCCACAACAACAACTGTATGACAGCTTCACATTCCTGCAGCAGTGTGGAATCGCCCCCAGAGGAAAAAATACCATGTTTCCTCCATGCAGCTGTAGTAAGAACACATGCTCACCTTCCTCTCAACAGACTACACTCTGAGAAATAAAGGTGCTAACTACAACTATATAGCGTTCTTCAGCTTGTTCTCATAGGAGAAACCTTTTTTGATTGTTGTTCAAACATTTTATAAGGGTTTAACTTGGAAACCATTCGGAGAGTTCTACCTAGAACATAAAGGGTCCTATGTGGAACCATCTGTGAAAGGTTCAACCCAGAAACCCAGATGACAGGTTCTACAAAGAACCCCTCTATGGTGCAATGGTTCAACCCAAAACCCTCTCTGGGGGTTCTATCCAGAATATTTCCACCCTCTAAGAGTGCTAAAAAGAACCCACCCAAGTGGTTCTATACTGAGATGTTTTTTACATACCATGGATTTTATCAAGAACCACACAGAAGAGGTCCTACCAACAACATTTTAAGTTCCAAGGGTTTTATCTAAAATGACACTCAGGAGGTTCTACCAGGAACATTCTCATATTCCAAGAGTTTTATCTAGGACACACTCAGGGGTTCTATCAAGAACATTTCTATATTCCAAAAGTTTCATCTAGAACACACTTGGAAGGTTCCACTGAGAACCTTTTTAGATCCAAGGGTTTCATCTAAACCTCACTCAGGATTTTTTACTGAGATCATGCTTATATTACAAGGGTTTTATCTCGAGCATGCTCAGAGGGTTCTACTGAGAATGTTTTTATATTTCAAGGTTCTATCTAAAGCTTCGAAAAAATTATTACTATTATTATTTATAAAAATTGTATTTGCATCATAAGGACTCTTTATGGAACCCTTAGTCATACAAAGAACCCTTGTCAAACCTTTCCACCCAAAGAGGATTCCTCAGAAGCAAATGGTTCTGGGTAGAACCTCAGCCCTTCAGGAAGAACCCTTCTGGAACCCTTATTTCTAAGAGTGTAAATATGTGAACACACAGCAGCGTCTGGCAGTTGGCTAAATTAAAGGTGTTCTGTCTCAGATGAATATAAACACACACAGTCACTGCAGAATTACCAGGAGTCAGAGGCAGGTTTGGTATAAACTGCTGGGGAGACATCATTCTGTCACAGTGTATCTAATAGAAGCTGACCTTTCTCATGCTGTGCCGGAGACCACTGGTGCATGCACGAGGCGGGACGTCTCACCGCTGACGGGTCTGTCCCTGAAGCTGCCAGACGCCGTGCACCGCAGGGACTACAAATGCAAAGTTTTTCCTCCTCCTCACACTTTTCTCCTCTCAGAGCTGATACCAGGATAAAGGAGCGAAAAAGCAGCATAGCTAAAGGGAAACGCAGCAGTTTGAGAGCACGCTGATGGGAAATGAGGACATGGGTGTGGGAGCACATGGGAGGTTGTACGGGCGTCATCATGAAGCTCGAGGGCAGGGAGACACATGGTGGCAAGACAAAGCTTGTTGGCTTGTAAGTACAGCAGTCAGAGCTGTGCTAAATTCTTCAAAGACACATAAAAATGACACACTGATCCATGCTACTTTAAGGCATTACTTTTCAAACGCTTGTTTTCGTAATATTCCCTTTTGTCTCCTGCAAGTGTTCAAGCTACAATTGTCAAAATCTTGCAAAACAAGTCTTCCAGCAGTTTTTGTTTCTTCTCACCGCCCACTTTATGTCTGAATAATTAGTATCTCATGGCAAGGGCTCAAATTCTCTCCACCAAATGGAAATAATTTGAGAATATTTTGTACTAATAATGAAAAATACACAGTTTGTTCCACTTTTAAACCATCTGATGCATGCAATATGTTGCTTATAAATTAATCTAGATCCTGACGCTTTCAGATGCGAGCTTATGTGCCTCCTGTTTTATCAGTTCCTGTCAAAAAGTGCTGTCACATTCTCAAAGGCCAGTGTGTAATTGTCTCGGCGTGAAGCTACCGCTGTGCTCCACTTAATGAGAGACTGTCACAATGGTTGCACATCCCAGACCGGATTCTGCGCCACTATAATCTGCGAGCGGGAAAATTATTTCCTTACAACCACAGTTACAGCTGGCTTTCGGCTTTGTTGAAGTGCTGATGGTAACAAACAACAGACAGGTCGGTGCGGTTTCAGTAATGTTGCACTCAGTCATTTTAACACCTGGGTGACTCACAAGTGTTTTTACTGTTTAGTTTAGCAGGATTACAGATAATCTGATTATAAAAACAGATAAATATTGTTAAAGGGATAGTTCAGACTATTTAAAGTGGGGTTGTAAATACTTATCCATAGTGAGTGTTTGACCTGCAGTAGATGTCTGTCAGCAAGCAAGCAGGTGTTCTGGGATAAGAAGCTCCAAATACACAATTCAACTTGATTTTAGGGTCATTATTCGGTTTAATTTTTTTAATTAACCTTTTTTTTGCACTGACAGCTGTGACAACTGACACTGTTGTCAGTGTTCGACTATCAAGTCTTGATTTGTAAAGACCATCAGATCAGGTTTTATGCCCTGACAACTGTCATTTACGTTTTCAAATTCTTCTTTCAAAAGTCTATATGGTATCAAGTGTGATATAACAGCTGGTAAGCTATACTGTATTGTTCTTGAATTGTTTTTTTCTTCAGACACGCACCAAACCTAGCAAGTATGAGCTTGGTGGAGAAAAAAAAAACTGGGACATTTACCTATTCTGCCATTGATTTTGATTATTGAAAGCGAAAGCTCATTTCGATTGATTTTCAATTTAATATTAAAATCGTGGCACCCCTATAAGCTAAGCAGTAGACAGGGTTAGCAGTAAAATGCACTGTAGCCACCTAAAAACATCACTATCAGTTTAAGTGTATGCTATATTTAAATTTTTTTCACAGCTTTGCTTTGCCATCACGCAGCAATTTCCAGCTAGAATATAAGCCAAATATTGCTCTCTCCAACCAAACCAACCAGACTCCATTGGAAAATCTGTCATTTTAAATTGCAAGGACACAGGAGTATTTGGTCTACCGCTGCCTCGACCAGTCACCTTGTTTGTGTTGTTGTGCAACTTTGGTGTTTGAAAAGGCTTGTTCGGATTCACCAAAATCACACAACAACACAAACAAATGAACCGATTGAGGCTGCAGCTGTTGCGGTCTGTGAGTTCAAATTTTTGTTTTTGCCTAAGTAGTCTGGTTGAGCAACAGAGAGCAATAGTTGGCTTATATAATGGCAGTTTTTTATCCCAAATGTTTCCATGTTTCCAACAATTTCCATTCAGAGACATTCATAATTTGCAAGTTACATGGAATACATCAGATATGTCAGGAAGGAAGTCTGTGAATGTGACTTAACATCTGGATAAAACTTCAATATTATCTCGTCCATAAACACGTTTTCCACCTGAGTCACTTCAGACAGATTTTCATCAGATATGGTGGTTGTTAAAAAGTGAAGCGACTGATAAACAACTCCCATGATCCCATGTCACTGCATGACAGCAGGCAGTCTGATAATGTAAGTTATTTATGAATACATACATCAGCTACAGTCCCTTGTTGTTCCACTATAAAAGTGCACTTTCAATGCAGTTCACAAGTTCAAACCTACAGTATAATACAAGATACTTCAGAGGCCTAAAACTCACCAGATTCAAAGACAAGATGCTGTTTGTTCTCCATTAGACGAGGTGAATCTGACTGTGCCACAGTTCAAGTCAAGCTGTCAATATATCCACATCTCTCAACAATCTCAAACAGGACTCGTCTGATGACCCAAACTGCTTGAAGTTTTGCCTCAGCACGACACGCACACACACACACACACACACACACACACATACACACACACAGTTAGTCTCACCCTCATTTTCCCTTTCCCTTTGAAGACATACACAAACACACACGCACACATCCTCCAACGCAACACTCTCACTTTCCCTTTGATTTCACTTTCTGCGTTAGGTCTATATTAATTTAGTTTTCTTTTTGTTCTCATGTATAATTTTTTTTTCTCTAACTGTGATGTGTTTACAAGCCTCCAGCTTTTCTTCTCACTCCTGCACTGTTTTGCACTGTTTACTGTACGTTGTCATTATGTTTATTTTTATGCAAAACTAAATCAACCGCCTTGCAATCAATTCCAAAGCAGTGATTTGTTGACAACACAGGCCGCAATTTAAGCCCCTTTCAGACACCTCGCACCTTGATGGGATGAAAATTTGACTTGTTGGGCTCCAGTCTGAATAATGTCTTATTTACTTTTATGGAAAAGTTACAACAGCAATCTTCCTACGGTGTGGTAACAACACAACAACACTTCCAACACTGCATAAATAACGCTGAGACTGATACATTGATTATAGTAAATTATCAGAATCATATACAAGTAAGTTCTATAGCCTATTGGTGCTTAACAATAAACATAGTGCAAGAAATATATACACATATATAAATATATATATGTATATATATATATATAAAGATGAAAGCAAGAATTGGAAATCAAGGCCAACAAAACAACTCTCTGCGTGTACTTTGTGTTGCTGTAGTCTTTGCATTACCTGAATTAATTGATTTTTTGGCAACTTCAATGAAATGCCATGAGCTGTTAACACAACACTAATATAAATTTAAGAATGTGTCTTTTAGGTTTTAATAGAATGGTTTACTAAGCTATTTGCGAGGGTTACAAATGTCAGTGATTTATTTTCTTTATTATTTTTTTATTCCTTGAGGGTAGCTTAAATTGATAAGAATGTGGGACGAGCATAAGCATTTTGCTTCTGCCTTTTTAGCTACTTCTTAATAATTAGACTGCTGACTGTGTTTATACCATCTGTACCAGGGGCCAGAACTCGCCTGCCAAAGGGTCCAATCCGGCCCAATGGAGGACTTTGCAAAGTGTCAAAAATTGCAGTTATTAATTCCAGACCTCTCTGAAAGACAATGAATATTTATTGTGGGCACATTTAAAGATATTGAACATTGTGTTAAATATTGTCAGTCTGCAGCTTCAGTATAAAGTAATATGCATCAAAACTATATTTTAAAACAATTCTCGATGATTCCCATTGCCAAAACTTTTAAGGCAAGGGATTACTTAACCTTCTCCCTCCTTAGGTTCCACTTGTGTGGTGTGGAACTGTATGGAATATTAAAAGAATTTCTCAAACTTGGCAAGATGTTCAAATTATAAAGGAGTTAAATAGTGCATTGTTTCTCAGTTTCAAAATACATAAGTGTTTGTGCTTTTGTAGATTCATTGTGATCTGTGTATTGTAATAAACATGTAATGACAGTAGGCTGACTGAATGTGGAAAAACTGACACACTGATGAAATTGCATCTTTTTTTAATCTTAAGACATGTCAAGCTTTTTACAGTCCTGTTTTGTAAATGGATTGTTGGCTACATTTTTTTCTGGTCACTAAAAAAGGAAAAAATTGGAGGTGATGGAATAGTTTTACCGGTCCATTCAACTTGAAATGAACTAAAATGAGTCTGTCACCTCTAAACTTAATCGCCATACTTGTACATACTGATTACACTTTGTATGACTGAATAAAGACTACTACAACTACTACTACTAGTACACTGACATATTATTACCTTATAAAAGTTGATGTGGCGAATGTGTGAGCTAACAGTTGTCTATTTACTGTACACATCCAGCAGGCATGTAGCAACATTAGCATTCACTTTCTGGTCAAATCACAAATATAAGTCCAATATTCAATATCCAATATGATTTGCTTTCCAACAACACCTGTGGGAAATATCTTGCTCTTTAGCTGCTAAATGCTGCATTTTGTTCACCAGCTAGTTGTTAACTTTGTCTGTTTGTTATAGTGCTTGGCAGCTTTATCAGAGTTTTAAATTGTTTAAAGAAACAGATAGTTGCTGTTTCTAGAAATAAAGCTGATGACAGCTGTAAAAGTGAAAGCTATGTTTTGTAACACCAAAACAATGAGCTGAAGACACTAAAAAGCTCTCAAGACATCTTTTTTGAGATCTCTGTCTTGTCTCAGATTTTATTTGAAAGCCGGTCAAGCCCACAACTGGGGTGATAACACTAAATTGCTCGCGCTTTGTCTGACTTATTGGTTAACATCATTGCTGAGATTGGATGTAAAAACTCCCGCTTCTAATGCAACAAATAATGACTCATATTTATTTTAATATTTTTATCATACCCTTGCTGGCTGTCACCCTCCTTGCCACCCACTCCAGAGGCAGGAGAAGAAGCTGTGGCTGTCTGAGAGGAGATGTCAGCCAAATCTTCTCTGATGAAATTTGGCTACCTAAACCATAAAGACTTCATCTGCACCAACATCCAAAAGACAACAGAAACCACCCGTAAATTCTGCAATGTTTATGTCGGAGCTGATATTAGCTAATGTTGATGTAGTGTAACTTTTCTTTAGCTACATAGCTTTATGGGGCCTAGTTCAATATCTTTTATCACAAGCAAAAACATAGCTTAGCTAGCAAGCTTTGCATCACTTACTCTTTGCTTCCTTTCTGTGCCAATAAAAGAGTTTTTTATGTGGTCGTAGCCATCTCAGGAAGCATTGTCTTGATTCTACTTGTCTCGCCCTGCCTTGGTCTTTGTCTTGTCTCTGTCTCCATACACTGTGGTCCTGAATCAGTCTTGATCTTGGTCTTGATTTAGGTTATCTTGACCTGATGTGCCAGGTGGTTTGTTACACAGAACGATCTACAACCTCATCTTTAGAATCTTTCTGGAAAAGGGTAGGCACTTTCCCAAAATACCGAGCAGGTGATTAGATGAACCATATGTCTGTCAGATCTAACACGGGCTAATTTCAACCAATCAGATCAAACTCTTACCAAAGCCAGTCAGGAGAAGCACAAAAACATCTTTTCCACCAAAAAAGTGCCATTCTTTGCTCTTTTTTCAATGAAGAAATACTCTCCAATTCTGATATAACTGATGCTATCACAGTATCTACGCTAACCTCTTCTGGAGCCACCATTGTTTGTTCAAGACGACTTGCTTTCATGGATGATTCTCACTGTCATCACACCTAAAACCATGTCCATTGTGCCAGTAGTCCCTCCAAGGACAGTGATTGGCTGCACCACTTTTGGTGCAGATGGATAACTTGAAGCTTGGAACTACACCACTGTCATAGGGCTTAGGAGAACTGCTGACTGTGTGACCTTTTGGTCATACAAAAATTTTAACAAGTACACCTTTAATGTGAGCACATTCAATTAAAAACTAAGAAAAATCTTCCTTGATGTCTCTCTTTTCTAGCACACCTCTGTTCTTCAGTAGTCGTGCCAAATATTGATCAAGCACTGGCTCTTCCTCTATAGAGCTGTGTCATGTCTGAGCAAAGCCATAACAAACATTCACTTAAGACACACCTACTGTATGTCTGAATGACAAGTAGCTATCACTTTAACAGAAAGATGAAACCAGCACAATCCAAGTATGAGAAGGAATGTCTCAGCTCTACTAGCCTTGCAGCTCAGAATTATGAAATCTAACCTCAGTAATCAATGACAGATTACACTGTACAGAGCAGAGTCATTCATTCTTGGCACTACACTGTTCCTGGATATAGATATCTATTTGCATCTCTCCAGTCCATAGTAACAGTGAGATAAATACCTACGTCTGTTGTGAAATCCACCCTGTCCAACCGGGAAGTTGCAAGTCTTGCCTCATGACCCTGTTGTAAGAACTGACACAATACCTGCTTTGTTTCCCACAGTGTTACCCGGCTGGCGCAAGGCTCAGATTAGTTTTCCTTTTTAGTGGAAAACTGATCTGCACTCAGGCTTTCTTTAAAATTTATTCTGCTTTAACCAAGAGCTGGATTTTGGTCAGTTTCCAATGACAAGGTGAGTGTTTCTAAGTGAAAAAAAGAACACCACTTTCATCTTATCTGACATTTTCGTCAGGCATTTGTGATGCATTCAAGGTCAATCTATGTCCCCAACTCAACTCACAAATATTGCTTTTATTTAGTAAAGATTTCAGTACTGCATCTGTCCCACGCAAGACAGTGACAATGAACCTGTGTCAACCTGCATATGCATACTATTATGCTAATGGTCATGCTCAACTGCGTTTTGCAAGTGCGTGTCCTTGTAACATTCATGAGTTCATCAGAACGAGCTGTCCTCTGTGGGAATAAATCCAGAGAGAACAACTCAGCCACAAGACTCACATATCTACAAGCAGGACACAACAAACACTCAGCTGCCATTTATACACACAGTCATCACCTCGAAGGTGGTTTTTCCAATTTCCTTTCACCCTTAGAAGTCACGAAGAACGCAATAAATCAACAGGAAAATGGTGGGTGTCAGGGAGGCCCTCACAGCAGGACTCACATCTTCTCAGCTTGTACTGAGTTATAGTCACACTCTTTTACTGTATTTATCTCAGGGGATCAAGATGGATCAGCTGGCAACACACAGAAGGTATTGTTGGGATTCCCATGAGCGAGCCTGGAGCATTTTAGGAGAAAAAAGCCCATTGAATTTGGGATCAGAGCAGAATTTCTCGGAATATGTGAAAGCTTCGCAGTGCTACAGAGATTACAGCGATGTCTCACAGAGGAGTTGATTTCTTTTTACGAAAACCTGTCTGAGGGAGGTGGTGATTATAGACAGTAGAAGAAGAAGTGGACAGAGTTTACAGCTCTGACAAGTGAAGCCAAAGCATAAGTGCCTTAAAACCTGCATTTTTTCTAATGGCCAGCAGGGGGCAACTCCACTGGTGCTATTGTGTCAAGTCTCATATTAAAATAATCCCACTTCTCACTTGGTTTATGACTTCAGTAAACAGTTTCCTAATGAGTTTATGGTCTCAGTCGCTAGTTTGAAGTCTTCTTCAGTGCACCACGATGTTCATTTTGTAAATTATGATCGTGTTTAGGCTAAAATAGATGATAAAGCAGGGTATGCTTTAAGGCGGGACTATGGTGTGACTGACAGGTCGTTCTCAGTGAGTCCGTCCAGTGCAACACACATGGCTCATGAAACTCAGATCAAACTTTCAAACTGGACAGTATTGATTTCGTGTACTGTTGAGCTGCAATACAAGAAAGAGCTTAAGCAGAGGGTCATGTCTGGAAGGGACTTCTGCATTAACAACACACCTGGAACAGCTGAGCTGCAGTCTCTTCTCTACAACAGTGGCAGAAGAGTTGTTGCAATTGGGCTGCGAGGGTAAGGGAGGAGTGTTGGAGAGCAAGCTGATAGCAGTGTTACCTAAAAGCATTATGGACCATAAAATGAGATTGGCTACTAACCAGCTGCTGCAGCAACTACTATTGTTATATCTCACTTTTACCATGTCAACTGTGTGTTTACAGTAATACAGGGCAAGATAGAATGACTCAGTCTTTACAATAAACACAGTTAACATCAACTAGAGACTACATCATCATAAACAACAGAGAAAGAGTGCTACATGAATCTGATAACTAATACAATTTACATCATCAGTGATTTCTGCACTTAAGCTTGAGTGGCTAGAGAAGGAAAAAGAAACAAACCTGTGATTTCAAAATAAACTGTATCAAATATTGGTATATATTTTTTTTAAAGTTAGAAATTTCAGTATTGTGACAACACCAGCGTACGTACAAACTAATTATGTATGGATTAGGGAAAAATCGTGTTTTGGGATAAAATGATCACTCTGGCAAGGTCTTTCGTGGGTCTGGGGTTCCCATCAAGGCACAACTCCAGATTTGATTCCTGGCACCCCAGAAATGAGTCAGCTAATGGGATGGCTAGCTGCACGACTAACCGAGCTAACCAGCTAATGCTAGCAAACAGCAGTTAGTGGTCAGACCACTTTAGCAAAAAATCAATCTGACCTACAGGAAGCTCCATAAAAATCACCTTGGCATTGTATCCTGTCATCAAACTGGCCTCATAACATTTAATGGCCTCTTAAGGTTATGAATAATTCAAAGTAATTATTCATGGCACCTTTGTAAAAGCATGTGACAGTGTAAAAATACTTTATGGTGCCACCATGCTCAAGTTTATGTTTCAGCCACCGTTATTTCCTGCTGAACAGACAAGCCCAAACCAAGCTCCGCCCAGGTCACAGTACGTCACTCACCAGCTCCATGCTCTCGTTGGTACTGCACATGTTCTGTTTGCAAAAAAACAAAATAGCAACCCCTGTATTGCCAAGCACTCATCCACAAACCAACGGGTGACGTCACAGTGTCTCTGTCCGCTTATTGTCTATAGTTGTAATTCACAGTGCAGGAAGTGAAAGCTGCTACGGCATCTCTGTAAATGTTAATGGATGCACACTTTGATGAAAAACTCATCAAAATGACACTGCAGTGCACTCTGGTGGGAACAATTCAGAAAACTTAAGAGGGTTGCTGGACGTGAGCTATTTTGGCACAAATGGGCCTCCCGCAAGCTCCCAGCGGCAGCACTCTCTGCCAGCTGAACACATCCTGCTGCTGCCCAGCTAGCTGGAGCAGCACTCAGCCACTGTTGGCTAATGGACTGCTTAAAGTGAGAGAAGGCAGAGCCACTGTGGGCATGTGCATCAGCATGGCTGGCATGCTGCAGGTGCAGACCGTCGCCACACAAAGAGGCAACGGCTGGAGTGCATGACTCAGTGAGTGTTTGTTTGCTCGCCTACATTCCCCACCTTTTTTTCCCCACACACACTCATACTCACACACTCCTTGGGCCTCTAAGCTTTTCCATCATCTGAGGAGAAAGGCACACACACACACACAAATATTTTGGCCACGGGCCGATTCACATTCTCCATGCCAGGAAGCAGAGAATGAAGCCGTGGCATGGCTATCTAAGGCTCTTCCACATGCATGCAAAATACCGCAGTGCCACAGCAGTATGAGGAGAGGACACACTGGAGAGAGGGAAGAGAAGACGACGTGTGCACTGGCGTCTCTGTAACAAATTACCGTACTGATCCACAACTGAGAGATTATTTCACACAAAATACTATGGCAACAGAGCCTGCAGCATCACCCACTGTCCCTGTCATGGCCCATTTGAAGCTCGTTCCCCCGGTGCCCATGGGAGAACATGGCACAAGGCCACACCATATGGTATTCTGTGTGGCGGGCTGCAGCACTGCAGGAGAGCTGAGCTGTGAGAGGAAGCGTCCTGTCCATTGGACTAATTAATGTCTCTGTGATCAGGGACGTTTTCTTCATAACCAGGCCGGAGACCCTTCCCAACGCAGCACCTTTGCCAGGCCGCTCATACGAGCAAAAAGGCGTGCCGCTTCACATGTTAAGCAGATGGTGGCGGGTGATCTTGACTGCAGATGAAGACACGAGGTCTGGGAAGAGGCATGTTTGAGCCAGTTACATATTCCTCTGTCTCTCTTCCTGTTTCTCCCCCGATGCCCTTTGTGATCTGATAGGCCTGGAATAATAAGCAGTGAGCGTGTTATCTGCTAACAGCTCCATTACAGCGCACAGATAAAGCTGCACAGATCTCAGCAGGTGCAACCCGGCAGCAGCGCTCTGTAATAACGGCAGAAGCGGTCACAGTGACATGTAATTATCATGTGAGGAGGTTAAGACTAGATTTAAAAAGTCATCAGAGCGTCAGGTTCTAAGATTAGCTTCAGCAGGCTTAGCATTTATTTCAAGGTTGTCGTCTTTCTCTAGGTGTTGGTCTAACCGTTATCGCCTGGCCATACTGGAAGACATATAGCCACAGTAAAAGAATCAACTCATATCTCAAAACTTTACTTTCAATTGCTGACATTATGTAATAAAGCTATAATTGCATAATTAAAGGAGAACTCTGTGATACATTTACTGTAATAAATCATAAAATGACCATGATATGTCATCAGAGTTTAGGGAAACATGCTAAGTTGAAATACTGATAACAACAGCTATGGTGTCAAAAACGTATTGCTTGCCTGTTCCACCTTAATTAGAGCTCAAATTAAAGCCGAATATTTGTCAAATGAGATATAAGTGTCTATTTATGAGTCACAAGAAATCATTAATAACCCTTTAGAAGGGGTAGATGTTTATAACTGTTAAACTGAGCAATATGTTAATGAAGTCTGGCAGGCAGCAAGGCAGGGAGTCACTGAACTCCAACTCCAGAGTGTGTTTTTTCAGAGCAGGGGGCTTTTCTTGCAGGATAATGGGCTTAGCTTTACACTGACAGCTAGTCAATGACCCCAAATGCAGTATTCACTTTTGGATGCACACTTGCTACATATTGCTCTTTTAATTGATGTATAGTCAAAACCGCAGTGTGATCAGTTGCAATATCAAAATCACAAAAGCTGCAGTTTTTCCATAAAGGAAAAATGTGTGACAAGACAGCATTGTAATGGAGTGCTGTAGTGACACAGATGTGCCTTGGCCTAAAACTGCTGTTCTTGAGAGTCTCCAGATTCAGTGAAAATAAAAACTGTGATGCAAAAATGATCATTCCCAATAACTGTAAATCATATCAAAATCCCAGTATTTGTCAAAATAATTGAAATGTGTTTTTTTTTTCATGTGGTGCAGCCCAAAAAAAACAACCAGGAATGAAGCTGCTATGTGTTTATATATTTACTTCACAAAGAGCAAAGAGTTCATTTACTTTTTGAGAGTTTACATAAGGCTTTATGGTGTATCACAAGGCATACAGGCATATACTCCTTATATTCAATTTGTTTTTCAATTAAAGACAAAAATAAATAAATGCATGAATGAATTAAGAAATGTGTCTGTGTTAATTACCATAAAATATGTGAAAATTGGATTTTAAAAATACCAGTTGGACTGCAGAGACTACAGATGGGCCAGATGCAAGAAGGTTTTTGCAAGTTTTTCAGGCACAGATGTGACATATTTGATATTCCTTTTTTTCTTTTTTTTTCACGGATATCTAAATGTCCACAGACAAAGAGTGAGTGCACCACAGATGTGACTAGGGAGCTGGATTCAATCAGTTAACTAAAAATAAATGACTAAAACAAAATAACTGGCTAGGCCTATGAAGAAAACAAGAAGACAACACAACAAATGATAATGCAATATCTGAATATTTCATAAAAGCAAGCAAACAGGGAGCTGTGGTTTGTGTTCATTAAAATCAATGTTGCGATGTTCAGTGAACTGTGAAACCACTACAGGCTATGACTGCACTCTAAAGATAAGATATTTACAGTTTGCATTGGGCTGCATCAGCTATTTGGAGTGGAGGATTTGTGGAGGTTATTATAGGTAATTCCTCTCTTTTGTTTTTATTCAAAGTTATCATCTTTAAGATTTACATAAACTCAAGCCCCATGTTTGATAATTATTCTTCCACAATACCCACAATATGTCTTCATATGGTAGTTGTCATGGTAGTGGCGGGGTCCGCCATTCCTGCGCTGGAGTCTTGTTCTCTACCATGGAATTCACAGGCAAAGATTCAGCATGTAATCCACTGTTACTGTTTGTAATTTTACCACACTGATATCAGCCTCACTGTTTACTGTTCACTGCCCTGCAGGCAAATTAAAGCTGTATTAAGTTACTGCTAATGCTACATCTTAATGCCGTTGCTTCACATAAATAATGTGAAGGTGGGGTGCCTTTTATTGTGGAGCAGATAAAGGAAACAGTGTGTTTATCAGAAATCAGACCACAGTTACAATTATAATTAACTGATTTCTTTATTGAAACAATGCAAGTTTGCTTGGCTCCAGTGTAAAAAGATAAGGGAGGTGCTCTGCAAAAGGATGCTGCATTCGTGTGGTGTCTGAATAATCAAAAAGAAAATTTCCTAAAAGGGAAAATTCATGTGATACCTTATCAAGTCGGAACAACAGCTTGGAAAGTCATTTCAAATTTTGGTACACTACTTGCTGAGTTGTTACCAAGAATAATGGTGGATTAAAGTAAGTGTTGGTTGTTGTTGTTATAAACCCTTTAAGACCCTTTAAGTTATAAACCATTAATTCATGCATTGAATATCAATTTTTGCTAACTTTTAATTTGTTTTATGGTATTAGGTTGAATCTGGTGGTTGCTGTCCACACAGAGTGATCTAGATTAGTCACAAAAGTTATTTTTTTAGCATTAGCCCTGATAACAAGTGAGGTACAGCAATATTTGTGCTTTTAGGGAATGAACTGATGCAGTTACTTTCAAGGCAGCTGGATTCACAAGATCACAAGATCACATGAGAATCGATCTTGCTAGGCTTCAAGTTATTCATTTGTGTCCGCACCAAAAGTGGTGCAATCAAACAGCATTCCATGGAGGGACTACTGGCAGCTATGGGCATGGATTTAGGGCCGAATAAACAACGGCGGCTGATGAGGAATTAGCACAAATACTGCGATAACTTCAGTTATATCAGAACTGGGGAGTATTTCTTCATTGAAATAAGAGCAAAGAATGGCACTGAAGGCTTTGACCCGATTGGCTGAAGACAGATGGTTCATCGAATCACTTGCCACGTATTTTTGTAAAAAGTGCCTTAAGTGCCTGCCCTTTTCTAAATAGTTTCTAAGGATGACTTCCTAGATGGTTCTATGTAACAAACCATCTGGCGTGTCAGGATACTGGTTCTGCAACAACTTTGTCCACAACCCAAAGATATTCAGTTTACTGTCCTAGAGGAGCAAAAAAAACAGAAAATATTCACATTTAAGAAGCTGGAATCAGAGACTGTAGACATTCTTTATTAAAATTAATACAATATAATATAAATATGATTAATATAAAAACTTCAAACTGTTTCAGCACACTAGAATAGCAGCATGAATCTTTACTAGGATGCTAGTCTAAGCCAACCCATCACATTAAGCCAACTACTAACCAACACACCAAAGACTTCACAGCTCTGGGAGATGAACCATCTGACTAGCAAATGTACGCAGTAGGAGTTTTTGCTGTAGTATTAAACCATCCTCACTGTTAGCGTGATAACCTCTGGAGTTGCCAAATCAACCAGGACACAAATGTCGTGGGAATTACTACTTTAAAAATGCCTAATATACCAAAGAGGATTGGAATATATTATACAAAGATGTTTACTGTAAATGTACTAATCAATGTCTTCCCACAGCAGGAAACTAAACTAAATTCTGGATGCATAAAAACTGATTTCAGCAGATCCTTTAAAAAACAAGTTGCATCAAACTGATGCAACTTACAGTGAAACCATCTCCAGCTCTTAATTTCAAACTTTTCCTGTTGGAGACTGTTTAGCCTCATGATACCAGCTTTTTGATTCAGCACCAGTTTACCGCTGCCAACTCTGCAACCCTCACTGAAACAAGAGCCAGCTGCCCAATATGAAAGTATGGTTATCTTGTACAGCAGTCGGATGTCGAGGATGAGAAGCTATATCTAGACTCTAATCAAACATTATCCAGCACCATATGGTTCCTCAGCAATCCATACATCTGAACTGTACCCGTGGGCGCCACTAGATGGAATGACTCAGAATCTTTAAAGAAAGGGAGCAGAGTGTGTGTTTCGGTCTCTGTCACAAACGTTTGCTCTCTGTGGTATGAGACTTGCCACAGCACACTATCTGCTGCCATCGATCTGTCCTCCTCTCGGAAGTGTCCTCTGCTGTTTGCCCTTAAAAAGCAACAGTGAGAGTGGGCTCTGGCCAGCCTGCCGCACTGTTCAACATCTGTGGCACAATCTGCCAGCGGGCGCCTGAGCGTTTACGCCACAAGGTTACACAGGAACATACTGGAGTCACTAGAGTTACAGAACATTAACAGAAAGTCTGATATCTGATCTGATTTTAACTTAAGTCAAAATGTCCTTTTTCTTGTTTTTTCTTTAACCCTTTAACAGGCATTTGACCTTGTTTGCAAATTACTGTAATAGAAATGCATCAAAATCCATATTTGGCTGTTCATTGTTATTCCCCTGACTGAATAAAGTGTCTAATGCCAATTTTATCCACTCCATGGAAATGTTGTAAAAAAAAAAAAATCAATGTCTGAAAGCTGAGGGGGAAAACAGAAGTTGGATGGTGTGAAGCTGCTCTTCTGACTTAAAATAATCTTCAGATCAGATTTCATGATTATTAATGATTATATTTTTATTGAATGGCAGAAATGTCAAAGTAACAATTATCTCCATTTTAATCATGAAAAAAATGTGTGACTGCCCGATTGAGTTGCCCGTTTAAGTTAAACTGAACCTGAATCTCTCTATAATCATAAATCCAGCACTGAATGTCTACTGTGATTATTTTTCCATTTCTTCGTGATGAAAACCGTTATTGTTGTCATTAGCATGTTGTTAGCCATCCACTAGCAATCCCATGATGCCTTGGGCTGAGTCTGTTGACCAAACAAAGTCTGACTTCCTGACCAACCAGAGGATGTGGGCTGAGGCCCATTCCCCTTTCAATAGATCTATACTATTATGGCAGCACCCCGAAATAATGAATATAATGGTGTAAATGTAAATAAAACATGTGGATTCTAGGCTTGGAGGAATATATAGTCTGTCGATGATGAGCTGAATCCATCACTGATTGCTTACGCACGTCTCCCAGCTGAGACTGGAGAGGACGAGAGGAGGTGGGAGGGGGGACGAAGATGTCATCAATAGCTGATCGCCGAGCTGACGATGGTCGTTTGGAAAAATTTTGCATATCGCCCAACTCTGGTGGACTCCCCTTTTTGCATTTCAATAGAATGGTAAAGTTATGTGAGATCAGAGATTTAAGATATATTATTCTTTATATTAATTAAATTGTGTTATCTGTTTTTTTAATCGGCAAAAACATTTACTTTTATATTTAGATTTTTATTTTTATTTTATTGGCTACTTTCAATATTTATTATGTGCATTATAATGAGACCTTTTTTTAATAAATTGACTGAATACTTAATGTTGTAATATTATTGTATTGTCTCCGTGATGTTTTATACGAAAAAACCTTGACTTTAGTTGCATAAATTAAATTTTACCAAAAAATATATTTTCAAAATGTATTTCTTCTCTTGGTGTGCCTGTTTACGGGTTAAAGATGTATGTTTACGTTTAGGAATCATAATCAATGTGAACAAATGTAGAAGACACTGCACAGAAGAAATATGAATACATTATTTCAAAGCAATAGGGATTTGTAATTATGTGGCTATAAGCTGTTAATCCTACTTTAAGGGTTGCAAAGTCGATTCATAATCTATTTAGTTTTTGACAAATTGACTTAAATGTCAAAGAGAAAGACAAGCCAACAAGAAAAGCTGACAATCCTCATGTTTGAGACGCAGTTGAGGAGCAAATGTTTGGTATTTTTGCTTGATGAATGACTTAAACAATTAACTGATTAGGAAAATTGCCATTCAATTAATTTTCGGTTGCTGCAGGGATAGAGCCCAGCCATGGTTCTGTTGTGCTCCACGGCTGACTAAATTCTGCATTTTGGTATTTTCTCAACACATCCTCCGAGGTGCAAAACAATGGGCATTGTATAGAAGGGGGGCCAGGAGACTGTTTCCACAGCTCATTAAGATGCCTCTTTGCATCTCCTTTTTCTTCACCACTGAAAAAACCAAATTGAAGATGAGATTGACTCTAACAGCCATTTATTTTTTTCTGCAAATATGCAGCCTGGTTATAACAGAGAGAAGGGCTGAGGCTGTTGTTTTCAGCCTTCTCAAATTCAAAATGACACTACTGCTGCACTCAGGCTTCTACTGTTTTGATGTATTTTAATCAAGATTAGAAAGCTGAAGTCTCATTTAGCCGTAAGTGTCTGAATGAGGAGTCCAATAAAGTCTAAATGTCTCCAGAAAACCTTATTATGACTAACTTATTCACATCGAGACAAACAGACAGCAAGCATTAAGGACTTTGTAGTGATAATTCCAAGACTTTTTGTCTGATAGAAGTCTTAAAGCAAAAGTCAAAAATCCAAAATACATATATTTCCTCTGGCCTGTATCGCTATTTATCCATCAAGATTGTTTTGCTGAGTTTTTGAGATATTGGCTGCAGAGATGTCTGCCCTCTCTCCAGTATAATAGAACTAAATGGCACTCAGCTTGTGCTGCTCAAAGTGCCAAAATGCATCTGAGAAACTCAACAGCAGTGTCTCTTTTTAGAAATCATTACTCAAGATAATCCACAGACCTTGATGTGAGCAACACAAAAACTGTTTTCTACGTACCAAACTACATCTGCCAAGTGAATCACCACACTGGTAATCTCAGTGGTGATTATGTTTAATGTTTAATATTTACATCCTGTGCTTGCACATCTACAAGTACATGCGTATTTCCCTCTGCCTGTACTGAATGTGGACACACATTACTCCACACAAGTGGTTATATGTCACTTCATTCTTACAGAGCCGACATCGGGGCTAATCCAAGGATTAATTTTTCAATTAATCAATTTTTTTTTGATTAATAATAGAAATCACATAAGATAAATGTCAAAAACTATTTAAATATTTTATTCATTCCCAATCCTGAAAAATAGACACATGAAGTACAATATAAAAATGGTAATGGTGGCATCAGGCACGGCGCCAGGATTTTAATTTTGGGTGGGCCACAGTAAATTTGGGTGGGCCCTTTAATTACAAAAGTTAACACTGTTTCCAATCAATAGTTTCACTGCAACAATGACAAATCACGCTGTGGAGGGCAACTAGCACCTCCACTTGATTATGACACTTTTAAAATCTTTTTAAAAACAGTGCCAGTGCTGAGATAGCTTATTATTTCACAGCAGTAGTTTGTATTTATTTCAACTGGCACAAGATATGTCCTTATCTATATTTTCGCAATAGATCAGGGAGATCAATACAGCAATTCATTGAGAAAACTGACATTTTAATTCCTTTTAATGCATTTTCATTCTGGCTGGATTACTCTTTAAATTGATTGTGAGGAGAGGGAGAAACAGAGCGATCAGAGTACTGTGTGAGCTACAGACTTTTAACAGGAGAGAGCGACATGCTCTGCACCGTTCATTCATAAACTTAACTGTCTCTGCTGTGAAGGTCATCTGAAGACAATCAAGTCAGGCAGGAATATTTGGCTCTACCTTACCCATTATTCTAAAAGTTTTAGTTTCGATGAGAAATGCATTTGCGGGTATAAAATAAGACAATGATATGCTTTCCTCAGTATACCGGCCGTCATTTTCTGCTGAACAACCGACAAAGTGTGATGTGTGAGCACAAGCGTAACATATCTGGGGCAATGAATAATGGTCTCTTGTGATTGGTCCAGACCTCACATGTGATTATAGCTGAAAAAATTTTGTCTTTTTCTTTTTTGTCTTACAGGTGTATTAAAACGCTGATTTTTATAATTAAAAATAAAAGTTACAAAGAATATATGCTCTCCCAATCATTTAAGGTGGGCCAGTTGTGCAGGTGGGTGGGCTCAGGGCCACCTATAACACCACGACTGGGTGGCATATTTTAAAGTTCATCTGATTTCCACTTTCCACATTTAATAGACCCTATTTGTCAGATGCCTGAAAAGAAAAATACTGAACCTCAACTTAAAAAGTAGCTGTGACGCATATTATTTAATATTTAACCCTTCAATGAATTGGACAATCAATATTTTTACATAAGTACTTCAAACTGAAAATGAACATGTCATGGATTTATTTATTTGATCACTGCAGTAACTTGCAGGTATAAGACAATCACTGACAAATGTATTTTTGCATCAGTGTGGGGCAAAGAAACTAATCACTGATCACATTAACATGTTCAAAATAAGAATAATGATGTATAAATTATCATTACCTCTAATATCGCAAATCATATCACAATTGGAAAAGAACTGCAAGTAGATATTTTTTGTTATTGTTAAGTCCTAATATGTATATAGCCATGTGAAACACATGTCACATGTGGTAACATGTTTCTCGCATGTGGAAAACATGGGAAATTGATGTGTCTTTTCTGTAAGGGCACACCAAAACAATCTAGATGGATAAATAGCACTACAGGCCAGAGGCAAAATATGTATTATTAATTTTGGGGTGAACTGTCCCTTTAACACTTTATTGTAGGGCAAATCCATACACCTCATCCATAGACTTCATATATCAAGTCAGTCTGCCTGTACTTTTTTTTTTTTTTTAGGAAATCAGCCCCTTGCAGTTTTCAGGTTGCACATTAAAGTGGAATTCATCAGGACTGTGTGAAATGTGTCCAGTACAAGAGACGTGTGGCTCACACAGGGCACCAGGGAAGGAGAAAGGCACAGCAGCGCTGTTGTTATGACAGCGTGGAAGTGTTTTTACTCCCTCATGTCAAACACAAGCTCCTGCAGCTTCTACATTTAACATCTTCACGTCTCAGCTTCAGATTTTACGACCACACTGACCTCAGAGCAGGTTCGACCTCGCTGCAACAACCTCCCACACCGGACATACAGGTTTCCACTCCTGGAAAAAGCAAAGGTGATTTATGACTACATGAAAGGCCAATTATTCATTTCAGTCTGTTATACGGAATAGAATAGTCAAAGTCAGTCTCTCACAGTTACTTTGATCATGGATGAAAGCTAATGATCATAAGAGTTGGATGAAAAAAAAAATCAAAGTAGTAAAAAACACACAACACTCCAGGGAATCAGTGCTGGATGTAAACACAATATGATCCAATGATGGTGAAAGAACAGCATGTTTCCTCATGTTTAGTTTTGAATCTGACCCAAACAAAACATGAACATTTTGACATTTTAATTTGATATTGTTTCCGTAGATAATGAGTCTCTAGTTTGAAATATTCAGACCAAACCCTCTATGATTCAAACAGACTTCTTGTAAGATATTCATAGGGTTCATGCACCGCTGCAAATGAAGCACAACTCGGGGCCCAAATTAAATCGCCGAATCAATAAAACTTAACACTTCGACTGGCGCTAGATTTTGTTCTGTGTTAAGCCTGAGGCATCCTCCGCTCCACAAATAAAATAAAAAAGCTGTCATCACTGCAGTAAGTCTTAGGACAAGCTGTGGGGCATTTAACAAGAGAAGAGATTCTGCTTTTCAGAGGTGGAAAGTAACAAAGTACAAATATTTTATTACTGTAATTCAGTAGAATTTCCAGGTATCTGTACTTGAGTATTTATTCTTCTGCCACCTTTTACTTTTACTCCCTATATTTTAACACAAATATCACTACTTTCTCCTCCTTACATCTTTAAAACAGGCTCATTACTTTAGTTTTTTTGCATTTGAGAGGAATTATTGATTATTTTGCACCATTGAGCGCCACCTTTCCAACATCAGGACTGATTTCATCCTAACACACAAATAAGACAGTTCCTTGGCATTTTCATCAGTGCATGTCACACACAGCAGAAGTAACAAGATGTAAAAGATGTAACAAGGCACAAAAGGTCTAACAAGACAAGATGTAACAATACAAAAAACAATGTAAAAGCCATATCAAAACGATGTAAAAGAGAATAAAGATGTAACAAGATAAAAAACTACGTAAAAGATGCAAGAAGACAAAAATAACATAAAAGGCAAAAAAATAAGTTAAAAAACATTAAAAGACATAAGACAAAAATGATGTAAAAGACGAAAAATATATAACAAGATGAAGTCAATGTAAAAGACATAACAAGACAAAAACAACATGAAAGATGAAAAAGTTGTAAGAATACAAAAAATTAAAAAAACAACATAAAAATAAGATGTAACGGACAAAGAGGGCTACTTTTTACTTTTGTACTTTGAGTACATCTCAGAGAATGTACTTTTTCACGTTTCCTGAAGTAAAGAAGTTGAATCAGTATTTTTGTCTTTACCAGAGTCATTTTTTACACAAGTATCTCTACTTTACTTAAGTAAAGAATGTGTGTACTTTTGCCACCTCTGCAGGTTTAATTGACTCTCCTGATCTGCAGTGTTGGACTTTCACACAGTGAAACGCAACAGCCTGTCAAGTTAAGACAGAAGGGGCAGATTTCCCTATAACTCCCTGTATGAAGTATTTCAGAGCCGCCTTAAGTCTCTCCTGCATTCACCGCCAAGACAGGCACAGCACGTACTTCTGACCAAGAGCCAGACAGCCTTTTTTCAAATAATCTTGTCCTATTCAGACCACATTTCACTCTGCCATTGCCGCGTGTTGTTATACATATGAAGTAGCGTTGTGCTGTGTCACACTTTACATTATCAGGAGGAGATAAATGACATTCCAGGAGTAAAGCTAGAGTTTACACTGCAGTTACGCAATGTGACGTTACTCCACAATTTGACAGGAGTTCACTCTGGGACACCCAGCCTCCACGAACATGCATTCCTACTGGGAAATTACACAGGGGAGTTCTTCAACTACAGACACGTGTGCGCACACACACACACACATACACAGAATAAAACATAGACACAGCACAGTCAGGTTCTGAAGCTAAAACAACTTAATTCTGACTTTGTTCACTTGGGAAACAAAACAACACACGCACATCAGTGAGGGCCCACACACTTGGACTGACATGACCTTGTTGCTGCAGATTACACACACGCGAGTGAAAGAGCACACACACATCGGCTGCTGCATTGTGTTTATATGAAGGCACGGATGCTCAGCCAATCTCTGCTATCCTCCCACTAAGGGCATGCCAAGAGCCACTGCGGCACAGGAAACTCTCTGCATCAGTCTGCGTGCACGTGTGTGTGTGTGTGTGTGTGTGTGTGTGTGTGTGTGTGTGTGTGTGTGTGTGTGTGTGTGTGTGTGTGTGATGGTCAGCTGGTGATGTGCACGTCTTGTCAAGCAGCTCTGTCTTCCTTCCTGATGTGCTTTGCAATGACTGACAGGTCCAGTGTGAAAGTCAATAATGAAACACACAGCGTATAAAAGCTGACACACGGTGCAGGTAAACACCTGAGGGATAACGCCACAAACTGTGGTGTAGACTGGCTGAACAATTTGAGAGATTCACGTCATTGCAATTTTTCTGTCTAATAGTGCAATATGACTGACTTAAAGAATCAGTGTGTTGGATTTAGTGACATCTTGCAGTGACCTTGCAGATTGCAAATCCCTCACCACACCCTCCCCTTCCAAGTGTGTAAGACAGACCTGGGCAAAATGCGGCAAAGAACAAAAATAATTCCATCACATGGAAATTCACAAAGGATGACCAACACACCATTAAGTGCATTACTGTGTTAGCCAGCTATTAGCTCATTGACATCTACATGCTGGTGTGCTGTGTGTATACAGAACACCACGGCAGCCTGATCGATTTCTCATGTGGCTTCCCATGAAAAATAAGCACCTACCCCTGGTGCAGGAAATCCTACGGTGGCCACAAAAACTCACCAGTGTTCAGTTTGTCTGTATGTGCAACACAGCGGCCTCCGTGGAAGAGAACTCGTTTCCTGTATAGATATAAAGGGCTCATTCTAAGGCAATAAAAACATAATTATTCTTATTTTCAGGTGAATATACACATGAACATGTTCGCCACAATACCAGAATTTTACATTTTGATACAATACTAGTAAAATATGAGCACTCGATAACTATTTCAATGCTGCTGCAAAAAGAAAAGTGTTCTAGGCACATAAAAAAAGTACAATTTCTTTATTTATTTTATAAATTAAGAACCTGCACACAGAGCCAGTACAGAAAAAGTCAGTGAACTCTGCTGATTTTGCTGCCAGCCAGATTGAGCTGAAGTGAGGTCTTGAATGAGCACTTACAGGTAATATAATACAGCTTCAGTAGTTTCTATATTAAATGTTAGCATTGTACTGTTAGTTGTGATATTGGAAAAGTATTGAAGTATCTTGTGATATCATATTATGGGTCTTGAGCTTTTCATTTTAATAAATGAAACTCCACGCTTATTTTCACCATTTAAAATCTCAAACTAATCTTGTTTCTGCATAAAAAAAAATCAGATAAAATGACACTTACTAGTTGTTGGAACAAGATCTTTTTGCTACTAGTTAGCCGGGGAAAGTTGTCATCTAACTTCTAAATAGTTTTCTACAGACAAACTGACAAATGTAGCTCACGCTGAGTGAGATACTTCAGGCTTATTAAGTTGAAATAATAAAATGATGTACTCAGAAGTAAAAGTCGGAGATTACAGCTGCTGTTCACTACCCACCAGCTGTCAGTCATTAACACCCTAACGAGCGAGCTGCTAGCTAACTGCCTGAAAATGATAAGATGCTAATGCTAGGCTGTTTATTTAGGGAAAGACTCACCCATCTGTTGCTGTTTTTGAACAGTAAAAACGCACTCTCTAGCTTTTCAAGTATCAAAATGATACACATGGTGTTTATTTCTCTACAAATTCATCTTAGGTGATGTAGTACGACAGACGCTAACACAGACAACCAGACAACAGCCACTTTGTTTCGGTTTCAGTTTGCTCTTTAGCTAACGCACATTAATTCATGTAAATTTGCTACAGTTGATTAAATTTCCTGGTCCCAGTTGTTGTTATCTGTCGAAATTGTTGATTGCCAAATAAATCTTTCTCTTTATCAGTTTGTTAACACATTGTTAATAATGTAAGCTAGCGTTTGTGGCTCTTGTTTCAAGTTGCAGAGGACCATTGAAATGTTCAACCTTGCTTGACTTCAGCTCGACAGCTTGAAATGGCTATTATTGATATTTTCATAACAATCTATCAAATAATAATGTAAAAACAATGAGACAGTGAAAAGTGTCGCCCTCAGTGAGGAAACTGCAGCTCCTCGCGGCTTTATTGAGCTTTCTAATAAGTTTGAGCTCATTGTTTAGCTGTCTGGGTGCAATTTTACTGTTTGAGTTTGTTTTTAGCTGCAGCAGACAGCTGTGTTCAGACACAAAGCTCTAAAAATGCACAGTACACTGCCTGCTCAGCACCAAACAGCAGACAGACACATTTAACACAATAGCTGTTGAAAACAGTGGAGTATTTAGCAGCTACAGAACCAGATATTTCCCTAAGGGACCAAGAACAGCTAAATAAAGAGAGTGAATATTGGATTTACATTAGTCAGGTGGCAATAAACAGGACCTCAAATGAAGGATAAGGTGGCGCCAGAACTGCTGGATGTGTAAATAATTGATTTACAAGGTGATGATATGTCAATGCTGTGTACACAACTTATTTTCACTACCCCCAAGTGGGCAAAAAAAATCAATTAATGCAGGCTTAAGATCTTCTAGCAAAGCAGCCCAAAGCCTGGAGGCCTAGTGGCTAAAAGACTGGTTGTCATGGGTCAAATATTGGATTTAGTTTGCCCAGGTGGGTCCTTGAATTGACACAAGATCTTACACTGGTAGGTGACTCAGCGTCTTAACAGTCGTTCCCAGACTGGGATAGGACCCACAGGAGGGTCACAGGAGTTTTTATAGGGGACTCTAAATAAATAAAAGACTATGGAAGAAAATCTGCAAGTTTAAGATTTAAAATGTGAACTTTGTTTAACTGGTGAGATGAAAAAACAAGAGCCTAGACTAATTTCTCATTTATAAAGTATACAACATGTGTATATGTTCTTCAATTACATGCCTCAAGAAAACGTGACACAGAAATGGCAGTAAAAATAGACAGGAATAGTAATTTATGCACATTAATGCTTCCCAAGATTTTTTGTAAATTTTGTCATGGCAGTTTGTCATTTTTTTAAAAAAAAGTGGGTCACAAGAACAAAAAAGTTTGGGAAACACTGCTCTATAACATCATCATACACACATCATGCACAAAAATGGCAAAAATAATAGGAGAGAGTAGGGCATCTTGTCACATGGGTAAGTTGTCAAATTGGTTATATCTCCATACCAGAGGAGCTAAACAAAAATCTAACTGTGTCATGTGCAGCTCACTCTTCTGTGGGCATTTTGCTCCGGATATTCAGTCTATAACACTGTAACTGAGGTGAGAACAATTTTATTTTATTTTTTTTTATTTTTTTCTAAACGTCTAGCCAATATGGAAAGGATTATGTAAATGGTTCATTTGTTGTAATTCTTTATTAGGGATGTAACAATTTATTGAATACCAGGCTATGATGACATATCTACCATGCCATGGTTATTTTATTTTAGTATTTTTGTTTTATTTTATAAACGGACTGCTACTGGCTGCTGCATTGTTTTTTGCTTTGCTGTCATAGAGACAGAGTTCAAAACGTCCATTGCCAAAGGTGATTCAGGCCAGTTTTCTGCAAATGCAAATCGCAAGTTTCAACATAAATGTAAAACACAAAATAAAGAAAAGGTGTATTTTGAAGCCAAAACAAAAGTCATGTACTAAAGCTAGCTTGTGTTATAGCAAACAATAGCACGTCACTATTTGCCCCAATATACATGATCAAACTGTCGCCCTGCAGAAGCCAACTTCTCTTGCTGCTGAAGATAGTAGTCACTATGCAATGTGTAAACAACAACGTGTGTGCTGATATTCACACAATGTTATTAATAGTAATTACATTGTTTAAAACAATTTGGTGAGAAAATGGTTTTAAATACACAGGATGATCCATAATAAGCCTTTAATTAGTACAAGGATTTTAAATGATAACACATCTTTTTGTAGGAATTATGCAAACAGAATGAGAAAATTAAGACAGAAGGACAAAGGGAAGCCCTTTAAATGGTTCCAAATTAAATAGGAAGAAAGACCAACAATGGCGGCACACCCCCCGATATAATACTATGGGCAGTGAGGCAGGTGAGAAAAGAAAATATTTGTAATATATGCAACATCTAAATAAATCAGATATTTACCTGCAAAAATTAGTGTGGGAAGCTTCTATTTTTATACATGCTCTTACTTGTTGAAAAATATAGTGACAATTTACCCCACATAGTATGGCAACTTACCCTGAGATGGGGCAACTTGTCACAAATGCACATTCTATACTTCATCATGTATAAGTCTATATTAAAGTGAGAAGTAAAAATTGAAAGATCATACATTTGTGCACAAGAACTTATTGCTTAATTTAACATGGAAAAGTGACTGTGAATTAAGACCGAAAAATTGAAGTGAAGCCAAAAGTGTGACAAGATGCCCCGCTCTCCCCTATAAATTCTTCAGAGTCAGTGAAGAAGCTTTTTAACATGCAGCTGGAGGTTTGGGTAAAACAAAGATAACTTCTGGATTCTCAGCTCTTGTACAACATTAGGGAGCTGGCAGATAATTCTCCACATACACACACTCAGCTCTGCTGCAGCTCTGTAAAAAAAAAAAAAAAAATGTCTAAAACACACTGTCTGAGCTGGTGCCTACTGAAGCCAAAAATCACACTCTGTTCAATTAAGCTGACCTGAAGGTGGGAGTTAGGCGGACGCGCTGTCTCTAATTCACCACAAACCGTACCCTCAGCTAAAACCTGAGTCTGACAGCAGTGTGTGTGGCTCCTCCTCACCTCAGAGACCCCTACAGATCGATGGCAGAAAGCATTACACGTAATCTCCTGTTTAATATGCCTGTCCCTAGCCCGGGGTATAATTGGAACCTTTAGCAAAAACCTGTCAGTTATAAAATCTATCAATCTGTGCTAAACAAGGCCTGACCTGGACCCTGAGAGGATGAATTATTGAGGAGGAGAGGAGGGTCTGAGCACGCTGAGCACGGTACTCCTAATTCCTCTCGATCACCAAACCCTTTAAATTATCTAAGAGCACACTCGCCGGCACAAGCAGCTACTTATCATGTGACGCGACTCGTTGATGTTGAGGTCCCTTATGTGTGCGCTGATGTTCTACATTCATACTGATGTTTGCTTCTGTTTATTAGGAGCTATCAGAGGATATTCAGATCAGCAGCTTCTGTGCTGGTTATGATTCCCCTCCTTATTCCCTCGTGCATCGTCTTGAATAATGCATTCCCCTGCTTAAAGGCAACTTCTGTGTCCTCCTTAAGATGTGAACAGCCGCCCTGTGATACTTCTAAAGAACGCTGGAAGGAAAAAAAAAAAAAAAGCAGCTAATGCTAAAGGAAGGGGATCTTTTTGCCCTGCTTTTTTTTTTTTTTTTACATAGCTTTTACCAAAACTTAAAGTTTGCCTTCAGACAAACTACATTGAAATTTCACTTCTTTTTTGTTGGATGCAACTCATATCAGATACATGAACTGAGGCACTGATTGTACAAACGCTTTTTGCACTAGTTTCAAGTCTTGTAGCCGAGATGTAAAAGATGTCAATGTGGGCCTGAAGGGTAGGACACTCTCACAATTCATATTTTATGAGGAATTTATAAGGGGTAACTAGATCATTTTCTAATGCAGTGAATGCCAAACTTTATCTGGCATGCCCAACCTTCAAAGAAAGAAAAAGCTTCACACACCCCCACCTCACAATTATTATCAATCATTAACAATAACTAGAGAAGCAACTAATAAAAAAAAAGGAACAAACGGATTCAAGTTAAATTTTAGAAATAAATAATATAAGAACTAAAGGTGAGCATGATAGCATCAGGAAAAAACTCTAAACTCTTATTTCCCCTGCATAAATTTAGAGATGCACAGATTCCAATTTCCAAAGCCGATTGATTCTGATTTTGGCCACTTCCAATTTTCAGTCTTTCTAAGAACTATAATTGACAGCATTCACAAACATTTTTACAACTTTTCTTGTAAAAATTAAATTGGATGTTCATAATAAAACACTGACTGTTAAATACTCTTACTATTTACTATTAAATAATACTATTTTACATTTTTCTCCAAAAGTCCTCCACGTTACAGTCAGGTCTTATTATATTAAGATTATGTACTAGAAGGAACACAATCACGTGAGATTCATGGGACGTGATCGCACATGATCTCATGTGGAAGCAGATGTAAACAAACCAGAGACTAACACGGAGCAACAGTTTGCTGAAGTAGAACTTTGCAATGAGAAAAACAGAAGCAGAAGTTAAACAGAAGTCTGGATGACAAAATGTTTGAGGAGATGCATCAGCACAGGTTGTTTATTCTTCAGCAGAACAGGAGGTGAGGTTTTAACTGTCTCTCTGTCAACAGAAGTCTGCTGCTGGCTAACATTAGCCTGAAGAGCTAGAAAGTTTATGGCTGTTCTGCGACATCGTCAGCTGCTGCGTCTCCTTGTAGACTGTCTGTCTCTTATTTATCCTGTTCTTAGAATCTGTCGCTAACATCGACTTCATGCAAGAATGTGTCTGTGTGTGCAGCTGTGTGTTATGTTATTTATAATCCATTAATAACAATAACTTTGGGGTCACCAAGTTAGAAAAAGCCTCTCACAGTCATTCATCAATGCTCATGTGACATGATGTCACGTCTGCAGCTATAAATGTTAAGAAGTATTAATAAGGGGTAATAAACCTGCAATTGCAAATATTAATTAACAGATAGTTAACTCGAAGAGTACACTCAGCAGAGTGCAGATACCTGCTGGGCAACAGATGGTGAAGCACCTGCCGCAAAGTCACCACAACTGCAAGATTTGCAAAGTGCCACAATCACAGTGAAGCTGACCTTTGACTTTTTGGATATAAAATGTCATTACCTCATCATTTTATTCCTATTTGGATATTTGTGTGTAATTTTGGCATAATTAGTGCATGGAATCTTGAGTTATGGCCAAACATGTGTTTTTAACCTTTGACCAACAAAAATCATCTTTGATTCCAAGTGAGTATTTGTGTTGAGTTTGAAGAAACTCCTTCAAGGCATTCTTGACATATCACATTCAAAAGAATGGGATGACCTGAAAACATAAAGCCTCCAGCCATACAAAGATACAGACAAAAAATTGTCCAGGATTTTTCACATATTTGAATCACAGAGGTCCCTCGATCAGTGTAGCGGTATTCGAGATTAGCGCCGGACAATCTCTAAATCCAGTAATCATGCACATACACACACACACACACACACACACACACACACACACACACACACTCACTCACTCACTCACTTACGCCTGGCGGATAACAAATGGGTTGTTGTCCAAATACCCTGCAGCACTTTTCCAAAAGGTCACAGATCAAATTGGCCATAGAAGAGGTTTACCTGATGAATAGAGGTGTTCAGTACATGTACAAACAAATCTCTATTGGCAATTTTTTTAAAGCAAACTGACTGGCACCCCATACGCCTGGTATTAAAATGTGATCAGTATCCAGTGTGAGGAACAAAGGCATGTTAATGCAAGGTGTAAATGTTACATGATTATAATGTGATCAGATCTGCCTGACTGTATCTGGTGGTAGTTTGGCTTGCATTGTGTTTATATCTGAGGCAGGTGTGAACACGATCCATACAGCAATCTGGGTAATGTATGTGGATACAGATCCCACTTTAAAACCAGGTCTACATGAGGTGTGAATCACCATTGTGACTCAGCAGTAGCTTTTAGAAGTGGAGCTCCTCACTGATGACTGAGGACACCGTAGTCAAGTTTTTCGTTGATATAGTGAGTTACGTCCTTGTTAAAAGCATATTAAAAGCAGCAAAAGCCACAGAAACAACCATAATCTGATAACTCAGTCGTAAACAATAGGTTGCTAAGATATTAGCCACAGGCTAGTTTCGTATTGAACTGAATGTGACAGCTTGGGTTGCCGGCATATGGAGCAGAAGCAGTGCTGAATATTGAATGCTGGCTGTATGAATGGTGATGCATTCACTTACCGTTATCCAAGTAAGGTTGAATCGAGGGCAAATGGACGTGCTTGTAGATCCTTGCAAATGCTTCGTCAGTTCAGACTGAAAAAGCCCCTTGAATGAGAGGCAAAATGTTTTCAAGAGTCTACAAACAAGATCAGCTGCTTCCATTCAACTTTTCTTGGTTAACCATTACCTGGATGACTGAGAATCCTCACAAGCACTTAACTGTTGTGCCAACTGAAGTGCATTTGATCAGTGATGTGACTGCTTGCAGTTGGGGAAAAATTGTAAACTACTGCACATAGTCAGTGACTATAAATGTTTGAACTGAGCTGGAAGCAGAGAGATTTGTGTGTCTGATTTAGATTGATTTATAGGCGGGATTTATATGTCAGAAATTGAATATAATATTCAAATGTATGTTTTCATGACTGTATACCTGAAAATAAGAATCATTGTGTCCTTCTTACCGTAGAATGAGCCCTTTATATCTACAGAGGGAGCAGCTCCTCTTTCATGGAGGCAGCCATGTTCCATCAGCATTTTTCTACAGTAGCCCAGAATGGCCAAACCACCAAAATGCTGCCTCTAGATATGGACTTTCATGAATTCACAGTCTCAAGAGGTTCTCATACACACTTGGATGGGGAGGGTGAGGGGAGTGGTATTCCGTTGATTGCAATCTACAACCTCCCTGTTAGATGCCACTAAATTCTACACACTGGTCCTTTAAAGAGCTAAAAAAATAATAATGTTTTTTTTAACTGGTATATAAAGCATCAGTAAATAATTTATTAACCATTAATAACAAACACTTAATGAAGTAAGAAACTGGTAGCAGCCTTTTGGCATAAAACAGCAACACCTTAACTTAATCATTACTGGGTGGTGGAGGCTGCTGTCCAAGCTGCATGTCATCTTGGACAATGTCTATTACCCTCTCTATGACATGAAGGTAGGAACACAGTCACTGCAAGACTGATTCCACCAAAATGCACCACAAAGTGCAAAAGGAAGTCTTCTCTATATTACATATTACATTTGATATATATATATATTTTTTTTTTTTTTTTTACAAATTATACATACCTACTAGACTTGCACTGATTAATCGGAAATGCTCGGAATCAGACCAGTTTTCACGTCACAGGCCCTGACCGGTGACCGGCCAGCGACAGATTCCACGAACAGGATAAAGAAAAGACAGAGCAACGAGACAAAGCAGCTGACAATGTCGCAGAACAACTTTGTAGGTCTTCAGGCTAATGTTAGCCAGCAGCAGACTGCTGTTCACACAGGGACAGTTAAAATCTCACCTCCTGTTCTGTCTGAAGAATAAACAACCTGTGTTGATGTGTCTCTTCAAACATTTTCTCATCCAGACTCTTTGACTTCTGCATCTGTTTTTCTCACAGCAAAGTTTTACTGCAGCAAACTGTTGCACTGCGTCAGTCTCTGGTTTGTTTACATCTGCTTCCACAGGAGATCACGTGAAATCGTGTCCCGCAAAATCCCACAAGACTCCATGATCTTGTGAGATCACGTTCACCCAATTCATAATCTTAGTAAAAAACAATAATAAGGCCTGGTTGTAACCTGGAGGACTCTGGAGAAAATTTAAATAGTATTTAATGAATATTTAATAGTCAGTGTCTTATTATGTACATCCAATTTAATTTTTACAAGAAAAGTTGCAAAAATGATTGTGAATGCTGTTAATTACAGTTCTTAGAAAGACTGAAAATCTGAATTGGCCAAAATCAGAACCAGTAGGTCAGACCCTTCAAAAAAAATCAGAAATCCGAATCGGCCAAGAAAATTGAAATCGGTGCACCTCGAATACCTACTGTTTCTATTTATATTCTTACAATTTCCATATGCTTATATATGCGTCTATTCTTGAATGGAAGCAACTGTAATACAAACAATTTCCCCCAGAGGACCCATACAGTATTTCTTATTCTGATTTTGAAGACAATAATATTATCTAATTTATTAACTTTAGTGTTTGCTGGCATCTCTTTCAGGAGAAACATACTGTTTGGCTCTAAAACCGAAGACTTGCATCCATGGCTGCCAAAACTGACAGCTGTGCATGTTCAGATACAAGAGGATAAACATGTTCTACAGTCCTAGGAGAAGAAAAAAAATACCAATTTTCTGGTGCTCACACGGATTGGACAGACCAAAAACCAAAAAACAGACCAAGATGGCATGAGGATAATAATCAGACTTTAAGGACTGCGCCTGATAAACGGTGCCTTTTGAAGCCAGCTCACAAATTTCACTTCACTCATTCTGGCAAAGACCGGCTTGAGCCCCAGGCTCCATCCTCAGTTGATGTTTTACAAGAAAACTGAGCAGAAAAACTTTTTTAATTTGGAGTTAGTGCAAAGAGCTCCATTAATATTGCACCACTAGGTATAAAGTGGTGTACTAAAGTTTGCATGATTGCACATACAATATTTAAGAAGTGATGAAAATGTGTCCAACAAGCAGAATCGGGGTAAAGAGTCGTCCTGGTGGAGCGCGCTTGCATACTGGCTCAGTCCGTGACCTTGTATCATCTCATCTCTTTCAGCCCCCTTTAACACTGCAGCGGCGAACAGAAGCCGACTGTAAGTCAGCTGGACATGGTAGTACTCGTACAGCGTCACACCAAAACAAAAACACCTTTCAGTTGTCTCCTCCTTCCTTTCAGGGGGACGGCTGGCAGCCTGCCGCCTTGAAATAAGAGAGGCTCAACGTGCTGACCCAGCACTCTTGCAGGTAAATGGCTATCTGTCCTGTCAGCCTTGTCTGTGGAGGGGATTGAATGCTGGTGGACACTCTCGCTCTCTGTAACACACACACACACACACACACACACGCACACAGACACGCTCTCCTTTGCAGACAAAACAATGCTCAATACTGAGTCCTTGAGTGTATGCCATGGATTATTGAGGCTGGCTGAGAGAAATGCAAATATAATCACCGAAGTAGACATTTTTCCCCAAACTGTGTTTTTTTGCCAGACCTTTCTCCAGGCACTGTCTGCCTCAGTGATGCAAAAGAGTCTCAGCTGCATGACTAGTGTATAAATGAGGGTTAGACCAATACAAGAGTGTGCCAATACAACTGGTCTTTTAATTTTAAATCAGAAACTGTAATGCCATCTACTAACTATTATAATGACTCTATTTCTTCATGATCACGGCTAATATAATGAATCTCCGCAATTTTATCTCATAATTATACCCAAATATGTTGGCTTGTATTACAGATGGCTGATCATAGTAATTATTACAATTTGATGTGAAGAGATTTTAACCCCGGTTGGCAGTGTGTAAAACCTGCCTCAATCCAACTTAAAGGGATAGTTCAGACTTTTTGAAGTGGGGTTGTGTGCATTATCCATAGTCAGTGTATTACTATACCTACAGTAGACGGCAGCTTGAAGAAGCAGCAGGAGTACTGATCCAGGAAGCTAAGCAATGTACTGATGTGGGTGGGGTCAGCTATTTTAGCCACCTAAAAAGAAATCAGCATCAGTCATCACAATGTAATACAATATAATATTTTCACTGATTTAACTGCCGTTGCATCGGCCAAAATATCACTGTCACCAAAGCAGCCAAGCTCCTCAAGGAAAAATTGCTAATTTAGCTTGTAGCAAATGGGAGTTGCTGGTCTACTGCTGCGTCAATCAGTTAGTTTATTTGTATTTTTGTGTGACTTCTGTGTTTTAAAGGACGGGTTCAGATTGACCAAATTCACATACACTAACCAATCTAGGCAGTGGTAGCTAGGGTCAGGCGATTGGACGAATCCATCGCCTATCAATGATGGTCTAAATCCTTCACCAGTTATTTTCTTTTTTGGCTGATTTTTGGGACGATATATGCCATTTTATTTTGCTAATGCAACAGTCTGCAGAGTGACAGATGCCACAATACACACCCACTCAGCCAGACCATTAGTGCACTATCCTGGGTGAGGAGAGAGAGGAAAAACAGCCTGCAGAGTTCAGCTCCTTGCACTCTTTTGACGCAGTGAATTAAGGAGTTCTTTTTTGACCAGAGTTGGTGGCTCTTGGAACGGTGGACAGACTAACAAAGATGGTATGGGTGAGTTTTACACGTTTTCTGGCAAGTTTGAATCAAGTGTATTTTAGGAAGAGTTAATAAGCCAGTTAAGCTTGACTTAGTTCGGAGGGAGGGGGGACGAATATATCGTCAATCGCCAATGGATGGACTGATAATGGTTGGCTGGAAATTTTTAACGTATCGCCCAACCCTAGTGATAGACCAACAATTCCCATGTAGTAGGCTGGGGTGGTACCAAGGTATTACAGTATACCAGAGTATTTAGAAATCACTTTTGTTCAAATGATGTGTTGGTATCTGTTGTAACAAGTGTCATCAAGTGTTTATTTCACGCTTATTTCATATCTATTCATTATGCAATGGACCATAAATGTTTAAGTACAGCAAGACTTGTCTAAAAAAGCTAATTGCATATTAGACACAACATAAATGCTACAATGACTTCTATCACCAGCTTTGAATGATATCTTTTTTCATGCAAATACTGTCATATACCGGATAGATCCCAGTGAAATGTCAGGAAGGTATGAATGTATGAAAAAAATAGATACCATCCAACCCTACTGTGTACTGCGAGCCAAAATGACTGTTTTCGTCAAAGGGGTCTGGTGGCTTTGGAGAGAGCCGTATTTAGCTTATATAATGGCAGTTTCTTGTCAAAACAGGCTGTCTGATGACAAGGAAAAGTGGTGAAAATATTCTAAATAAAGCGTCCACCTGCTGCTGACTCTGTCCGAAGCAGTGCATTGCTTAACTTCCTGCCACGGTACTTATTCTCCAGACTGGGCAAGTGCCAACTGCCATCAACTGTAGGTAATACACAGGCTACGGCTAAGGCTAAGTACCTCATACAACCACATTTCAAGTAATCTAAACTATCACTTAAAAAGACAACCAACCGATCGCTTCAGTTTCATAAGTTTTAATGTCACATGATGGTTCTTCTCTGTTTCAGAAGATTTTCATGTACGACAAGAACAAGAGTCTGCAGTAAACACACAGCCCTTGTTATATAAAAACCAGCATTTCAATACTACTTTGATAACAAAGGGAAAAACTCAATGCAATATTGACTTTGCAATTTAATCTGTGAGCAAATAGTGCCCTTTCACTTCAAAGTCACATCCCCGGGCCTCAAGGTGAACAAGCGCAGCCTGGAATAGTTAAAGAAGATGTCAGTCAGGCTCTGGGCAGACGACTGCAATACTGAGTGCGAGAATCCAACAAAGGCAAGGAGGTGAAAACATGAAATCAATAACTGTCCAGCACACTTTGAACTAAATTCAAGTTCTAAACTGGTTGCCGATTGCAAGGAATAGAGCAAGTTCACTTACAGAGACGACAAAGCCAGACAATCAGCTGAATTATAAGAGGAAAGGTCAGCTATTCATATATTAATTTATTCACTCACTTGTTAGCGCAAATGTCAACAGCCATGACTGAATGTTAAAGCAAATGCAGAGGCTGTGAGGATGCAGAACTTCTCATAATCAAGACGAAAACAAAAACACCTTGACTGCACTGAAATCACTGAAAAAGCCTCTACTCCTGTCTAGAAATAACTTTACATCTTCTGATGACCACCTTGTCAGTAGTTTCCCATTAATAAGACATTAAACTCATTTAATAGTTAAAGTATTACTTAAAGTGGTAGTAAGGAGTCTGAATTTCTCTCAACACCTGGGGAGCAATTTTTGGGGGCTAAATGTTGTTGAACAGATTATGGCCTTATCATTCAATTCAAATGTGACTAAAGTGTTTAAGCATTTAGTAGGGCAGTAGTGTAGCAGTTGCCCTTTTTGTCAACAAACAGTGCCTATTTACACACCCAGCAGACATTAGCGACACCCAGCATTAGCGTTCATTTGGAATTGTGTTTCTAGTGACCTTAAAAATGTGAGTCCAATATTCTCTTTCCCTTCAGCTCTTTTTTGGACTGACGACGCCTGACGACTAAGAAATAACTGTTTCGCTGGTTAAACTGCCAGTTGCTCCACAATTTTCACCAGCTAAGTGCTAACTAGCCATTTGGCGTTGAGCAGGTAGCATGCAGTGGGTTTAATTTAGCTGAAAACAGTTTCCAACTCCAGTTAAAAAGCATAAAACAGTGAGCAGTAAGATGGTATGGAAGAAGAAAAATGTCAAGATTTAAAACTGAAACAGTGAGCTAAAAGATGCTAGCACACTCTACACGTCCTCATGCCGAAATAACAGAATAGGTTAGTCGCCAGTGACTTACAAAATGACATATGGTGGAGAGTACAATCAGCAACAGGCGTACCAGACCTTAAGTAAGTTACATAAGTCACGTGATGCAAGACATAAGACATTAAACACATGGTTAACATGTAGAGATGGTTCGTTACCACTTCTTCATGTCTAAAATTGATATGGATATTAAATCAATACTGTATTTACCAATACCATTCTGATACTATTTTTTTATTCACTCCCTTAAACAACGAAGCTATTAATAATACCTTAAATTTCTTATTCCCTGTTAATGGATATGCTTTGTTTAATTTAGTCATAAATAACATCATGTTCAAACTACTCCCCTAAAGCAATGGTTCCCACCCTGGGTTCCAGACCCCTCTAGGGGGGCAGAAAAAGTCACAGGGAGTCATACCGTAAATGTTTGCAGTTTGGTTAGGCTTTTGCACCAAAACTCCTTGCTTCGGCTTTGTTCTTCCCTCTATGCATTAAACAGTGGGAGCTGGCTTTGACAGGGACAATACATTGGGAAAAGTAGAATTGGCAACAACTAACTTGGGGTGAAAAGTTAAATAATAAATAAAATAATAATACAGCCCAAACCCAATGTGAGCCCCTGAAATATGTGAAAAATGAGGCCTGACCCTAATAATTTGGGTCCCATCGGGTTCAGGCACAGCTCTCAAGCTCTATATTAATTTAATTATTTAATTGGATATTTTTGGGACTTGAAGTAAGCTGCCTTACTAACAGTAAAAAAGGGAAATTACTCTCAACATTTTGTCAATTAATTTCAGTAGAGAATAACCTCACGCAAGTCGTTGTTTATGACGCAGGAATGAATAACTTTGACCGTCAAAAAAACAAATATTCACAAACTTATCAAGACTATGGACAATAAGTACTTACAAATGAAGTCACTAAATTACAACACTTCCTGTCCTCACCTGAACCCACTGCCTACAGAGTCCAGTTGGAGGCGCTTTAATATTAAATCCCCTCAGGTACTGTATTCTCTGTCAAACCGGCCCCCAGTAGTCTTGGAGGATATGTCATATAGGACTGCTAACTGAGCTAACTTGCTAATGGAAGCTACAGTACAGTTAGCAGCAGTGAACTAGCAAAAAGAGCTCTGTGTTGCAACAGTCCCTCAGGCAAAACAACAAGGCGCAGTTCTGAATAACAAATAAATGAAAACACGGTCGACAAAGACTATTGGCACAATTAAATCAATTAAGTCAACTATTAGGGGGCAGCCTTGAGAAACACTGCACAGAGCTGAGCAGAACTGCAGAGTTGGGTAATAATTTTTTTAGTTTGTCACTCCAAGCAACCGCCTCCACGTTACACATAGTCTTTTGAGCCATTGCTGATACAAAAATATTGATTTGTGAGGCTTGATTTAATTGTTTTATTGAGTCTGGCTATTTCATTCAAGCACTTCTTGGTGGTTGCTGCCTGCTCACTCCAAGAAGACTTACTGCCCTAATGCCAGTATTCCATCAGATATACCAGATCCATCAGTACCATCCCATCAACTTAAGTGGGAGATGTTACACAGACCGTATCCAATTCGTCTTGAGTGTCCATGTGAGTCTTATATAACTTTACGAATCATGGTCATGGACACAGCAACACCAAATTTATGATGCTGTAATTCCTTGATCTTTTGTGGTATCATGGAAAAAAGAGATCTTAAGAGTTTCTAATGTTCTCAGCATCAGAGTGTTACATCTCCTTGCATCATCCTTGTGATCTTTCTGGAATAGGGTGACCAGATGAGAATGGGTGAAATTCAGGTTGGGTGCATCCTGTCAAAAGCAGAATAATTTAGAGTTGCATCATTTGTTATTAATATTATGAAGAGCAGTTACAGATTCTGAGGACGATATAAAGATTTCACCCAAATTTCTCCTGCAGTGACAGCTGCACACTCTGTCATCTGGTTTAAACAGGTCAATTGACATCAACATGTCATTTTTAGCCTAATCAATGAAAAAGACCAGTTGAAACACATGAATAATACTCCTACATATTAATAAAGTGATTTGATCAGATTCATATGTTCTTCATATTATCTATTAATATAACATTTGGGGAGAGAAAGGACAGGATTCAGGATTCGGGACAACTGCTTGTTATATGGGACCATCCTGAATTTCTCTGCACGTCTGAACACAATATTTTGGAATGGAAAGTATCAGACTTTGAGAGAACAAATATTACATTAACTTGGCAGCATGTTGGCATGGTTAGCTGTTAAAAAGGCCTGCATGGGTTAAAATGTCAGCCCTGCTCCTGCTGGACTTGGCATGATTTTAATTTTCCTGGGTCTGTGTGGGTTTCCTCTGGCTGCCCTGGTTTCCACCAACACCAAAAGTCATGTATGTTCTGTATTAAAAATACTCCTGACATTGCTGTTGGCTTAGACACTGAATTGGACTTCATCCCCTGGCACTGGAGAGCTGATCTCTGCTCCTAAGAAGTTAGAGGGGGTCAAACACAGAGGACATTTCACCCACAGGGGTCAAAAAAGTAGAACTTTTTCCAACTGGCAAATACCAGCTACCAGCCTTCAGCTCAGTCTGACCTTAAAACAGCTCAGGCACATAAAAGATGTCACCACCGACAATCTGGGGCAGTTTTAGACTTTAACTAGAAGCTTGCACACCTCTGGCTTTTGAAGAGGTATTGTAATAACCTTGAGAAGATAGTTAAATTGAGATTCTATCAATGAAGTATGAAGGATGAGTCACCGGCAGACACCTGTGATTGATGCGGTGTGATAAAAAGCTTTGCTCCAAATCTGACATTGATCTTCACTCGGCTTCCTGCTCTAGACTCCTGCTCGAGTCTGTTCAGCTGGGTAAACAAAAGAGATGGCTAATAACCTGTCGCCCAATTTAATCAATGATCCCCTCCAAGTCTGGCCAAGGCACCCACATCACATCAATACGAAAATCATGGAAGGTTGGAGGGCCGACTGGAGTGTATTACTGCCCAGAGAGGGCATGAAGTGGAGAGACAGGAGGGAGGAAGGCGAGAGAGACAAAAAAGTGGCTGGATGAAGTATTCTCCAGACAAATGAAGAGCAATTTGCCCGGTCTCCTTCAAAGAGAGTAAGTGTCCTCTGGGTGGTAGCTGTTATTTAAGGGCTAAACTTCCATTTTAGCAATAAAATAACAGCTCCACTACTTTAAATATTCAGTATTCATTCATATGGTAGACCTGGATATTCACAATTGCCTACCAATTCAATTTTATTCTAGTCATGATAGTTTCGTTACAGAAAATAAGTACCAATACTGCGTAAAGCACTTGGCAGAATAACCAGGGAACTTGAATTTATTTTTATACCACAGCTAAACAGGACTGTCGTGTTTTCTTTGAATATAAAACAGCTTGAAATGCAAATTACAGGCTAAATTACAAACCCATTTCCCAGTCATACAACTGTGAACAAAACTGGGAAACCAAGGCACACTGTCAAAGGCTGGGTGAAAAGGTACTGTTTTATAATATTGATATTGGCTGTCAATACCAAATGGTTTGACATGATGCAATGCATTTACTTTCATGAGTGGTTTGAGTCACCAGGGCATAAACTGAAAGTCTGTGATTGCTGGGTTCGCTACCAGATAGCAAGAACAAGGGTTAGGACATTGGTTGATGCCATCGTCCATAGATGATGGCTAACAGTCATCAACCACTGAGCCATCTACCGTTGTAACATGGTGATTTAAAAGAGAGATTGTGTCCCCTCAGAGTTGCCATAAGGCGGGAGTTTTGTTTCAAGCTCAAGACGACTAAGTTACAGATGTGTTGCAGACACAAAGGCCCACTTAAGCCCAGTACAAGGAGGAACATCGGATGCTCCTCCAGCAGGAATGTCAGAGTTACACCTGCTCCCTTCAGAGGAGTTTTCTCAGACTAGTGAGACACCTGGACGTTGCAATAGCAGCGGTGACTCCAGTGGTGAGCTAGAACACAAGTTGACTTTGCTGTTATGGGACAGCTAACCCTGCACCGTCCCTTAAAAAACAACGCTTTCATCATCCATCTGCGATGTTTCACTGGGAACATCATCATATGCCAGTTTGTTAGACACTGTCCAACCCTAGCCAGAACATGCTACAGTCAAGAAACTATTCACATTACAGTTTTTGGAACTGTCCATGTAAGACTGTCCTCCCACAAAATTGCAGAAACATCGTTTAAGCAAGATCTCCAAAATCACATACATTAACATTCAAGTGACCACGCCCCCTTGAGGGCATTGGAACTATGATGGGAGCAAAGAAGGAAGCCAAGTGACACTGTTATAAAATGACAAACTCTGTATAAGAAAGATGTCATGGTGGGTGGATCATTAGACAGGCGAGCAATGTTCATTTCTTGTTTCAACATCAAATACACTTAAAAGTGTGTTTTTCTAGTATCTGTGCAAACTGTCACTCGAGAGCTGTTTTCACATTACGCTAATGAAGAGGGAGATTTCTGCACACTAAAATTTGAGATTCAAGCCTACCCTGGGCAAGCCAGATTTTTATAACAAATTCAAAAATTCAGTCTAATACGCAAATGCAGGCAAAGAAACCTGAAACCTACATCGCAGAGCACACTTGTCAGTACAGAAAATGAGTTAGTACTGTCAGTCACTGCCGGTTACAAGCTAACAAGCTAACTAACAAAATATATAACACATAAAAGATGCAAACTACTCTTAACATTCTGGTAAAATTCTAAATCTGGGTCTAGGTCTGACTGAGGCTGATTCTCTGCGATGTTTCCTCAAAGGCTAGCTATCTTGATGCGCAGTGTTCTTACACGAGCCAACCTAGCATAAGTAGCAGTGGTAGGCAAGACAGGAGGCCAGATCTAGAATTTCTCGGTGAGGGTGGGCCCAAATCTAACCAAACCTCATTAACCAACTTCATTCTTGTGATTTGGAATGTTTTTGACCAATAAGGGCATCAAATCAGAAAACTGTGTTTCCCTAAAGAGCATAAGATGTTTTATATATTGTGCAGCCCTAATTGTGAACTGTAGACAGCTTACATTTAGTGTCAATGTGCACATATTCACTGAGAAAAGGCATACATGCAGAGATAAATGTCAGGATTTCAAGAATCTATTTGGGTCAGTCAACTGAAAATCACATTTACGTAATTGGAAAATTGTCTGTTTTACCCAGACCTATTATTTGGCATTTAAGGCTAACAAAACTCCTCTATGTTGAGATATAGTATTACCTTACTGTCAGACTCCTCTTATCCTTTACACTCTAATGGGCCTAATGCTTTAAAGTGAGCGTGGCAAGACAATGTACATATTGTACAGTGTGTTAGGCAGACTCACAGTCTGTTAGGTCTGTCGAGAATCGTTTCAGTCCCTCAATTTTTACTTCTTTCCCAAAACCTGGCAGAGTTGTCAGACAGAATTATAGGTATTAGGTGTTGAAGTGATGAAATACATGAATTTCAAGGATTTCAGGTCCTGCAAGATTGAAAAATATTCTGACAGTCATTGTGGTTCTGTCGTACAGCTGCTATGTGAAAACCATGTAAGTCTTAACTCAAGCACTTTCTCTCTTACACTTGAATTATTTGCAGAATTGAAAAGCCTGCACGGTCCATTACTTGCACTTAACTTTAAGGAAATTAATTTAAAATCATAATATATACTTTAATTTGCATGGCTATCAATCTGAAAGTGAGGCTGTTTTACTTCTCTAAAACTTGAAAGGGAAAACAATTTGGGGGAACAATATCTTTGACAGCACATACTTGCAGCCACACACACACACACACACACACACACACACACACACACACACACACACACACACACACACACAGCGACTTTCTGCAAAACTTCTGAAGCAAGAAATTCTCAGATATAATTATATGAATCAGATGAATGGTTCGTCCTTAATTCTGCACTGAGCAGCGCTCAAAGGCAAAAACAGAACAAATCAGCACTAATAGAGTGGTCCCGTTTCCTGCATTCACCAATCACATGAGTGACAACATTTAATGTGCTGAGGCCATGTACTCTCCATCTCCAGGCATCAAATATTCATACAAACACAACATACCCACACTGGACAGGAGTTTTTGAAAAATGGATAATCATCCCAAACCATGAAATATGAAAAATCTGGAAGTATAATAAGCATGAATAATGAATGTGGGCATGACGAGCAATGATAAAGGAAGAAATGAAGAACACGAGCAAACACAGAGAGCTGGATGGCCTGCTGAGCTCATTCATCTTCCATGTTCAAAAGGAAAACAGTCCACGGTCCCGTGGCCACACTGAGGCCGCATTGATGCAAGAGAAATGTCACACAGCCCATCCAGATCGGACCAAAGCCATTTAATTTGCTGTTTGTTCAGCGAGCAAAAAAGCCAAACTACAATTTGTTGCCATCCTGGCCGAGGTCGAGACTGTGGCAGGCTCATATAGCCAGATCTATCTCCACACTTGGTTTTAGTGCTGTGCCAGTGCTAGAGAGGGGCCTGGCCGAACCCGTTATCATTCTGGAACAGGGGAAAAAATGCTCTCTTGCTTTAAACCAATCACAATTGTCTTGGTCAGTGCCAGGCGCGAACATGGTGGGTGGTGAGCCCTGGCATTCAAACAGCTAAATCCCTGCATATGTAATGACATATGTAAACTATGTGATATTACCTTTACTAATAAAAAAGACAAAAATAACTTGATCACTGGTGTCCTCAAGGTGACGCCGGCCTGCCTATACTTTAACACTGGAGGGGCTTACTAGACTACAACCACAAACTATTCACAGGCTAGCTGTATCTAGCTCTTGCATAACACTGGCAGATCAGCTCTGACTGATGATATGAGGGCTGCTAGCTTAGAGATTCAGCCTTATAACGACAGCCTACTTCTTTTGAATCAGACGGCAGATATAACTACTGCCTAGGGCTGCCCTTGACAAAAGATCTTCCTAGGCAAGCAGTAGTTGACAGTAGTAGTACTTATCAACACGATGGATGATGTATACTTACAAATTAACTCGCTAACCTAAGTGGCAAACTCGCTCCTCAACCACTTCAGGCCTCTTCCCTGCCTGAACACACCATGTCTTTATCATCCCTGGAATCAGAGTCCTGGTCAGAGTGCCAAATCACCTTGGTCCTGTATTTCTCTGAGGCTGTAGCCCAGTCTAATAGGACTGCTAACTGAGCTAACTGGCTAACGGCAGCTACTGCACACTTTAACAAGAAAAAAGGGCCATGTTGCAACAATCCTGTGGCCCCAATGGCAAAGCACAGCTCCTAACTTGAATTTGAGGGGTTTTTTTTCTTTCTGTGACTAACAAATAAATGAAAATGTGGTCTACTAAGACTGTTATTACAACTAATGGTTTAGTTGCCTAAAAAGCAGCCCTATTACCAGCCAAAAGATACAGAAAGGCAACATCCCAAAGCACTGCCATGTACCTACCTTCTGTGCACTAGTACCGCCTGTGGCAAGTTCACCTAGCTCATTTCATGCAAGATACATTTAGTTAAAGCTTGTATAATAAATATTTTGATATTAACAATGTATCAAATGATGTATTAAGTTAAAGGGGTCGCTCAAAGTGACATACACAGAATTTTCAATGAAGTCTGCATTCCCCCTCAGCTCTGTGGAGGTTCTCATCATTCTTTAACTCAGTCCAAAACTTTGGTTTCACTGCCCTCCTCAGCATCATTTCCAGCAGGCAGCTGCTTCAGTGAAGAACCTCTGATAAACCTACCGTGAAGCCAGGAAATTACCTGCCACAGCGACCTGCCCTTTGAACAGAGCTGAACACATAGCTATTAAAAAGCCAGACATTTTCCTCAGGAGTTGGTAGAGACTAAAATAGAGCTAACAGACAGTGAATAATTGGGTTGACATGAATATAACTCACAATCAATGCTAATTACTCCCAATTTACTGAATGTGTACATAAGCAACTGTTTGCTAACTCATTCACCTTTGCAACTTTACTAGTTAATGGAGGTCTAAGTAAAGTCTTATTCAGTTTGGTGAAAGTCCTGGTAACATTTTCTATGAAGGCCACATCTGTAGTGTTTTATGGGGGCAATTATAGAGAATTATAATGCATTTCTAATGCTTTATGTCAGTAATCATAAACACATGATGCTTTCTGATGTGCTATATCAACAGTCATTAAACATTATCAACGTGACTTATAGTCACGTTCAAGTGTCTTATGGATGTTCTTAACAAGTTAGAAACTAGACATTGACTGATGGGGCTTATAAAACATTATGAGTACCTATGTACACCTCAACAATCAACTGTCTCTGGGGTCTCTCTCACATTAAAACAATAACAAAATGTGTATGATGTCGTGTAGTGTGGGACCATGGGACATCAGAGAGCACTGTGTGGTCATAAAGCATTACGAATGCATTATAATTCATTATGAATGCCCCATAATACACTATAGATGTGGTCTTCATAGTGTTGGTGTTACCAACATGCTTCATTATAACATGACCTTGCCAAGAGGAACCACAAACTAGTGAAAGTGAGAGAGTGGAGGCAGGAATTAAGAGAGAGAATTAGAACAGCGGGAGACTATCAATGACATGCTACAGCAGCTCAGCTGGTGCCACCAATAAGTAATTAAGGCCCACCATGGGGTTGCAGCAGACTTGTACCACCTGTACCTGACCAGGCTGACTGTGAAGGCTGACAAGGTAGCAGTAGAGTTTCAACCATGACCTTCTGGCCACAGCTAGGCAGCAGATACCACAAAATAAAACCATATCTGTAAAACTTTCTTTTATCCCTATGGCACTAACACAGTTAAATACAATGTGGTAGCCTTAATGGTGAGGTGTAATGTGTGTATTAGGCTTGGGCAGTAACTATTTTAACAAGGAACACAGGATCATGACAGCATTTCTGTAAAACTTGTATAAAACAGATCATCTCTACCACACTTCACTGCAGAAAGTGCTCCCACAGTGTAGGTGGAGCTGATCGTCATAGTGACGCTATTCCTGCAGCTGGGAAACAACACACACTCAGGAGCTCTGCAGAAGCTGCAGCCTTTTTTCACTGAAAAGCTGTAACCTAAACCGCACATTTACTGCCAGACTGACTTCACTGCTCACCTTTTCCTCCGCTCCTACTCACTGTCACTCTCTGCTCTCACATGCTTGCAGTTATACACTCACTACGTTATGCTACTCTGACCAATCAGTAGTCTGCAGTGTTTGCTGACTCATGTTTATCATCGGGACTGAACCCAAAATAGGCATTTTTCATTTTTACAAGTTAGTCCTGTACCTTTATCCCCCAGGTGCCATGTTTCTCGCCTCAGCTGCACTGCCTTGTCCACCAGTAGAGAGAGTAACCTCTGGTGGATGGTGTTATGTACTACAGCATCTTTGTATCAGTTTAATACATAGAAGAGCGTTTGCATTTTTGATGGTATTGGAAATCTTTCCATCAGCATTTCTTAATACCCTGGTATACGATAACAGTTTTTATAAACCTATATATATCGATAATTTATTCATGATTTGAATCGTTAGCTGCAGTGTGTTGTTGCTGCTGTTTTACATTTGTTCCCTGTAGTTTTTGTGCAGTGTTCTGTAGCACAAATTGCCTCTCTGAGAACAGGAAGTTTTCTAACCTTAACTAAAAAACCCAACTAGTCCCAGTAAGAATTATCTCAGTTATGAATATGACATGAGCAGCAACAGGCAGCCAGAGGCACTAGAGTGGGACATGTGGGGGTTTGTGGGAGTTGAAGACAAGCACATAACAAGGTAATAGTGGTTCGACTGAATGTTCTATGTTTAGTCTGATAGCTGCTCATTCTCTGGAGTGGTGTGTCTATTCCCAGTCTATAGTCCAGTTTGATGATGTGATGTGAATATGAATTAGGGTTACATAAACATTGATCCTTGAAAAGTGGGAGTTCCTCATGAAATCCATCACTGTGTTTTACCCAGCATAAAGAAGAAGCTAAATATGAACACTTCAAACTAGGAAGGATTTCTTTAATAAGTGAGAAACGGTCCCCCGAACATGAAATATTCAAACATGAATGTAATAAATATGAATTATGAATGCAGTTTTCAGGCAGAGTGTTACAGGATTAAATGATGACACAAAGCAGCACAGAGAAGTGAATGATGATGGTCCTGCATGTAGCCTACATTTGTTATTGTGATCATGGGGCTGCAGCTGAAGGCGGGTCGATCGTGAAGAAATGTCAAATGTGTCATCGAGACAGTGTTTGAGTTATCTAATTTGCTTTGTTTGTTTATCTATTGAAAATTCTAATGGCAGCATGCAGCCCAGCTTGGCTGAGACGATGTGGAGGCGGATGGAAGAGCCACTGCAGAAAGTCTGCAGATTACTGACAAGATCCTCATTTTGCAGGCATAAACAAGAGTACCCACTTACAGCTTCAAAAAACATCCAGTAAACACATCTGTCACATTCATCAGGTGTTCTAAAAACCTTCAAAAAAGAAAGTCATCATTTCTGTGAAAACACAGAAGTGGCTGGCAGCACTGTACAACCTGTTAACATGTTTTGGAAAATATAATTATTGGGTGGGCTTATGATAGTTCCACATTTTCGAAAATAGGAGAAGATCAGTACCACTCTCATGGCTGTACAGTGAATACAGGGCTACAGCTAGCAGCCAGTTAGCTTAGCTTTGCACTAAGACTGGAAACTGGATGAAATACCTAGCCTGGCTTTATCCAAAGTAGAGCCTGACCGATATTGGATTTCTGGGGCAGATACTAATATTAGAGAGTAAGAATATTCCTGTAACTATCTATCAGACAATGTTCTGTATTCTTTTTAAATAACTATAGATATAAAACACAAATACAACCACTTGAGTTAAGAAAAGGGATCAAAAATACATAAAATGACCTACATAGCTATGCTAGGATAATAACGGACCGATACTATCAGCCAACCAATATATCTGTCTGGACAACAAAATCCACCTACTAGCACTTCTAACACTCACTAGGTAACATGTTACATGTAGTTTCTTTTTAATCCCTACAAGTTTTAATGCTAAGCTAACTGGCTCCTAGCAGTAGTCTCATGTTCATCTTCAAAAATGCGGTGGTATCAATCTCCTCATCTAATTTGTCAGGTTTCCAAGTGGTACAATTGTGGTGCAAATTTTAAACAAAAAGAAGTTAATTGATGTGTGTTTCCATCTACCACTGTCAGTCTGTTAGCTAATTGTCCACACATCAAAACAGGCAAAGGGAAAAAAGCAAGTGTCTTCCCAAAATGTCTAATTATTCAGTCAAACCCCTAGGTTTTCAATCTCAGTTCAGAGTTTTATGCAACAAAAAATATGCCTAGCTGCTTGAGAAAAGACAGTATAGCTACAGGTCAGAAAGGCCTTAAATATCAAAGGAAATTTGTTTAAAATTAGAACTGCATTTTGTTGGAAACCTGACAAGTTAGATGACAAGATTGATCGAGACTCATTTTTGTAGGATAAACATAAAATTACATGCAGATGCCAATTAGCTTAGCTTGTCTCTGTCTGAGGGTAACAAAATCCGCTTATAGTACCAGCACATCCAACACTCACTAATTAAAATGGTATATCTCATTTTTTTAATCCCTACAAAGAGTAAAAGAGAGCCAGTCCACCTCTTTCCCCTACTTCCAGTCTTCATGCTAAGCTAACTAGCTCCTGGGAGTATTTTCAATTTTACAAAAATAAGGTGCACTAATGTTCTCATCTAACTTGTCAACTTGTCTGAAAATAAGCCAAAGGACATGCTAATTGATGTGTTTCCACCCACTACTGTTATGTGAGTATTAGTTGGACACATCAACATAAACAGTAGATGGTGCCAACTCCAGCTAATTCTCCATAAAAAAGAACAGCCGGATGGAAACAAACATATTGACTAAAATAAATAAATAAATGAGTGTATTTCCCAAAAGTCAAACTAAACCTGAGATGTTCCAGTCAAACGTATAGGCTGCCCTTCAGTTTTCAGTCTCAATCCAGAGTTTGAGGCAATGTCTCTGCCAAAATTGGCTGGCTGCTTGAGAAAAGACAATATACCTACAGGTCGGGTGAAAGGAATGGAAATTTTGTTTAAAAGTTGCACTATTTTTGGATTGAAACCTGAGAAGTTAGAGGGGAAGATCGATACCACTCTCATTTCTGTAGGATAAACGTAAAACTACAGGAGACAGATATCTTAGCTTAGACTGGAAGCAGGAAGAAGCAGCTGGTCTGCCTCTGTCCAAAGGTAACAAAATCTGCTTACAAATGTCTCTAAAACTCACTCATTAACATATGATCTAGTGGGGGAAAAAAAGGGGGGATATGCTAAGCTAACTAGCTCCTGGCTGTAGTTTCATGTTTATCCTTTAAAAAGTATCCTCTCATACAACTTGTCAGGATTACATCCAAAAAAAAAAAAAAAAAAAACAGTCACAGCAGTTTGTGAAATTGTCACGAAATCCTATCTATTAGATGTGTGTACATGGACAGAAATTTTCTATTTTTGTGACAACTTTCAAACTAACATATTACCCACCATCGTTCTCGTTCTGTGCAGCGATCAAGTTAGCAATAATAAATATGCAATGTCTGGATACCCTTTCAAAATAAAGTTCTTGGGTAAATTTAGGCATTCTTAGTTAGGGTCAAGGAAATATCAAGGTTTGGCTTAAAATAACTACTTCCTTAAAACAATAAATAAGTAATGTCCAGGTAAACTTTCAAATTAAAGTCGCTGGTAGGTATTGGCACCAAAACTTCTTGGTTGAGTTCAGAAAAAGATTGTGGTTTGGCATAAAATTACTACTTCCATAAAACAATCAGCAGTGACTAAAGACTAAAGTCCTGTGTATTTTACCCAGCAATCCCTCCACCCCACCTATTCCATACATGGACTTTCTCACTCTTTATACTAAATTTACCCTTATTACTTGAAAAAGTTTTGCTGACTGTCATGAAAAATATTGACTATTCATGTCCATGTATATAAATCTGTGCTGTAGACTACATTTCGTGACTATTTCATAAACTGTCATAATGAAACAGGCAGATGGATACAGAAATATTGTCTGAAAGAAAGCAAGTATTTCCCAAAATGTCTCTGTTAAATGTCTTTAACCTCCAGTGTTCCAGTTAAAACTTCTGCGTGTGTGTTGACTAAGACGTCTCTGCCAAAATTATGGCTGGCTGCTTATGAAAAGACAGTAGTATAGCCACAGGACAGACAGGCTCTGAAAATAATCAGTGAAACTCACACAGACAGCCAGAGGCTGCAATAAGGGTGGTGTCAAAACACTGTTTATAAAGCCAAATAAAATTCTTGACCAATGGTGAGCAGCGATGATGACTCAAGAGGTGTGGAGACAGAACCAAGTTTGCTCTCAGGCTAAACAGTAAGTGACCAGAAGCACTGACTTATCCCTCCTCAAACACAGTCCAACTCCATCAACAAACACTAGCCTGGACTGCTTTTGTTGAGTGTGAAGGATGCTGTTATTAGGAAGCTGCCAAATTAAATTACACACTTGATTTAGGTTTGTCACTGTTGTACCCCAATCTCAAATTTAATTCTGTTTGGACCCTGGCCTGTGGGAGAGAGCTATTGTGTTTTTTTGGGTAAAATTCACACATGATTTATTCTCTTTATGTATAATTAAAGCAGCAAGTGTGCAGATATGCTGTAAAAAAGAACTATAGCCTGCGTACCAAAGGAACAACAGAAATATGTTGTATACTGTATAATCCCAGCAATGTTGTGACAGTGCACCATTTCACTCCCACATTTTCCTATCTGTTACGCAACATGTGCAAATGCAAACCACTTTACAGTGAGAGCTTCCCACTCTCTGCTGAGAGAAAGAAATAAGAGTGAGGACAAGAACTTGAAGGATTCTGAGGGTTTCATGGATTTCATATTCCTCCACAGCTCTTCTCATTTCATTTTATAACATTAGGCAAGTGCAAAGTTGCAATAAAACATCTGCAAAGCTCTACAAAAACTCAAAAAAGGTTGATGCTCTTTTCCTGTGCAGATCATCTTTAAAATATGAAGTAAAAAATTTCTTTTTAACATCTGTTGCTGTGAGCTTATTTTGTTTTCTGAAATGAGCTGAAAGAGTGGCATCATTTCCAAAAAAATCAACAAATTTGTATCTTTGCTGAACGGCATGAATGCTTTTACTCTGCTCTGCAATTTTCAAGGGAGCTTTTTTCCATTTCTAAAATAATACTGGTTCTTACTGTCGCCCTGAAATCTACTTGAGGACAGCAGCAACACTTAACATCAAGCTGACACTGTGGATATAAAAGCCCTCTGCTGATTATTTAGCAGTGTTAAAGCACAGTGTTAAAGCAGAGTTCAGAAAAAAAAATATCTTTTCTTACAGTTCTGCCTTTGTCCAAGTGTGATAGTCATTCTCCCAGCAGCATTTCTAAAGCTGTGCTGCACTATTGTTGTGCAGAGCCACACACACCACAGCCACATGTTCTCTTTTCCACTTGTGGAACACCCTGTCCAATCCATTGTCCACGTTTAATACTTGTGTTCTTTTGATGACTGTGTGGACGAGCAACTGGTGCAGAAAGCTTTAAGGACCAGTTTGTAGGATTTAGTGGCATCCAGTGGTGAGATTGTAGATTGCAACTAACTGATAACGGCTTTCCTCACCCTCCCCTTCCAAGCAAGTACGAGAACCTACAGTTGCTGCGAAACCACACAAAATACGAAAAGCTAGAGCCAGTGTTTGGTTTGTCCGCTCTGGGCTACTGTAGAAACATGGTGGGACAACATGGCGGCCTCCATGGAAGAGGACCTGCACCCTCTATAGATATACACAGCCCATTCTGAGTTAACAAAAACGCAACAATTGCTATTTTTCATGTGATTATGCACTGGTGAAAAAACACTTAAAGATAACTTATTAAATTTCTGCCATATTCTGCCAATAAATCCACATAATTTTTTACAAACTGGACCTTTAAATGATGCATTGAAGTAAAAAATATATTTTTCAGGTTTTATTATTATGTGTCAGACAATAAAAATTTAAAAGTACCAGTGTGTGTGTGAGGTTGTAAATTGCAACCAACTGAATACTGGAGGTCTCACCCCTTCCCTCCAAGCGAGTACAAGAACCTACGGTGTACACGAAACTCACAAGAAATGCAAAAGACCCTCTTTTGAGTCTGTATTTGTTTCTTCCGTTCTGGGCAACTGTAGAAAAATAGTGGTTCAACATGGCAGCCTCCATGGAAGAGGATCCACACTCTGTAGATATAAAGAGCTCATTATAAAGAAACAAAAATGCAACAATTGCCCAACCCTTGCATTACACAAAATCCAACTTAACTGTTAGCTGGCTATATCATGAGCATTTTTGCATTTACATTTGTTACTATGAAACTAACTTGTAATTCCTATCAAACTCTCTCCTATGTAATTACTTTTCTCTTATGTCAAATGTTACTAAAAGGTAGGTGTGAATCCTGAAATATATAGCAAACAAGCTAGCTAATCGAGCTAGCTGCTTCTTTGTTATAAGGTGCTGAAGAGCAGCTTTGGCAATAAAACACAACAAAAGAGCTTAAGTTCTTCAGCATTTGTGTGTTTTCTGAATGGGAATTGAAATACATATTTTTTTGCAAGCTTCGATGATGTGGGCCACTTAGCAGAGAAGCTAGCCAATCCTGCCAACTGCTTTGCTCATGAATCAGTAGTTTTTGGTGGGCTTTTTTCTTGACCATAATAATTTTAAGCATATTCACATCTTTAAAGAGCTTTTGTTAGACAGTGAAAACTGGCATTTTGTGTGCTTCTAAACAAAAATGTAGACCTGTTACTCCTGCTTTAGCTGAACTTAATAAGCCTGTAAGAGAATGTTGTCCAGCATTCTTTTAGTCAATTTGAAGCTGAAGATGAGGATTAAATCGTAATTATTTTCATTGACCAATAACTCCCTCCCCTTCCTCCTCACTCTATCTGAGCTATTCACCTGCAGTGACGACGTCACAATAGCAATAGCACAATAGTTTCACAGCAGCCATTTTGACATGAAATAGTAGTGTAAACACAGGTGTTACCAATGATAGTAATTAAGGTTCAGTTCCATTCAGGTCAAGGCTCTGCTACAGTTAATGGAAGGACCTTAATCTTAAAAAGTAGCACTGGTAACACCTGTGTTTACATTTCTGTTTCATATCAATATAGTGGCTGTGAAAAAAGGGACTATAGGGTTACCACTGTGGACTTTTTAGCATGGCAACTTAATTATTACACTAAGTGTGTGTGTGTGTGTGTGTGTGTGTGTGTGTGTGTGTGTGTGTGTGTGTGTGTGTGTGTGTGTTTTTGTCTTTCACTTTAAGCAAACTATTAGCTTTGCCCAGCCCAGGAGCTGTGGGAGTTGTCCTCTCCGTCCACACCTGACCAGGTCAGCAGAAAAACAGAAGCAGATCAGAGCAGACTGGAAGAGGCATTTCACCCTCAGTGCACAGACACACACACACACACACACACACACACAGAAGCAGTGGGCATACATCCAGTCCCCAGCTTCACTCTACTGTTTGTATAGAGCCATTCATCTCCTTATTAGGATCAGTGCTAAGGGCTGAAAGGAGGCTACAGGAGCTCTCTGTGTTATTGGTGTCAGTGTCAGAGGATCTGAAAAGATGCTGAACAAGGAGCTCAGTGCTATTTGTTTAAGTATAGACAGGGACAGGCACAGAGAGACTAAAGCTGAAAAAGCATGTCAATACTGCTCAAGAACATTTCAGGGTTGTCTTGTAAACTTTTCAGTACACAATCAGTCGTTTGCCAAGCACTAGGGGAAAGTGGGGACATTTGCAACACTTTCTGCATGTCTCTCAGTTACTCAGCGAATATTTGGTCAAGACCAACTCAAATGTGATGTATTAAACTTACATGTGTCTGCTAATTACTCATACCACTTACAGTTGATAACCTACTTTTGACATATTGTTCAATATTAATTTGAATGGAAAAAATAAGATCTTGCAACTGACCCCAACCCTGGGGACAGTTGCAACAAGATCAGGGACGGTTTCAGCATGTTCAAAATACATTCAGTGTCACTGGTTACTTTTGTTTTTGTCTGAATAAGCATAGTATTCTGAAAACGTGTTTTACATTATATTATTTATTATTTATTTTTTTGGTAACAGTTATCAAATAACAGCAGAACATAGGTTGACCTTGAATTAATGTGAAGATATTACAGATGATATTCAGTCTGTCTGTATTTTAGTGTGAGACAGGGGGAATGAACCAGTTAGGAATTCAACAAATTTTAATTAAACATTTGTTTATTGTACAAAACTGCAACTGTTTTAAAAGCTGATTTTGTCATACTCCCGTTGACACAACTTTATTTACCTCTTGATGACTTGAGTGTGTTAATTAAAAAAAAAAGCAATAAAAATTGTATTTGGGTGATCTATGTTTTTATGTTGAAAAATACTGTTGTTTGGTCTGTTTTGATATGGCTGCTTAGATTAGGGACGGTTGCAAAAGCTTGTTCCAACCATGACAGAACATCATGTGCTAGCTACATACATTGACCTAGACACATGTTAACCATGTTACTGAGAAGTCAATAAAACAAGGCTTCAAACTAAGTAAACAGGGTTGCTAATTTTGTGCATTTTCTTTAACCAGAGTTGAAAACACTAAAAGTTGATTAATTGATAATTAAGATCTTAGAATCATGTTGTTTTTCACATTCTTCTCTTATTTTTATTCTTTCTTGTTTTTTTTTCTCATTTTAAATTTAAGTGTCTTTGTTCAACTATTTCATTGGCAATTAATGCATTTTAATCAATTAATGACTAATAATTAATATTACAAACAAACAAAACAATGAACAAATTATTCCATACATCCAAAACAAGTTAGTTTGTTTCCATAAACGCAGCAGCAGATGTTGAATTTGACTCCTGTCTTCCTGGTGGGTAGAGGGTTTAACTGAGTATGTGAGCATGAGTATCATCACTCTAGCATGTTTCTGATTGGAGGATTGAGACTTGGTGCAGCCGTCCCCAGCCTACCCCGCTACTATGTGAGCAACAGAGTGTGGTTTGCTGGTTTGCTAAATGGCAGCTGAAAGCCAACACCGAGCATCTTAATCTGTGGACTGGAGTGTTTGGCAGCGCTGTTGTACTGTTGGCGTAAAAGTGTCTGGTGAGATTGCAGCATGAAAACCGCTACCAGAGGGACATCAATCATGGCATGAATTATAAAGGAGCCACTCATTATTGCTGCCAACATAAAAACAAAAGCAAAAAAAAAAAAATCGATGCATGACAGAGAATCCATCAATGATCACCACCGTTACATGCAGAGAGAGAAACGTTTTAGGACAGCCAGCAAAAAAACAAAACTCTAAAAAGCCGTGGAGCAATTAGAGAAAAGCCTGTGTTTGAAAAAAACTGTAGACTATCACTGTGGGAGACTCTGATGCCAAAAGAATGAGTGGCTTCCGCTGCTGAGGAGTGGCCTTACAACTCATGAGTGCAGGTGGGGAGGAGAAGTGAGAGTGTTGTGCAGAGTGAGATAACAACACAATCACATCTGTGATCAAACATCAAGCACACAGCAGTGTGGCCCACCCCAAAACACAACAACAGTACTTTTCCTCTACAGTCCAATGCTCACTGTCCCGACAAGGCCACGAACCGTAATGTTGCTGCAGCAAAATTAGTGTATGAGTTCACAGAGAAGTTCGCTGCAGATGAGAGCGCCCGCTCTGATTATAAATCAACAACCTTATTAATGAGGTGAGAGGACGTTTATTGGCACGCTGAGGAGGAATGCAGCGAAGAGGAACAACAGAGCAGCTGATTCAGCTGTGATAGATACACTGTATGAGCTGTAGTAAGAAACAAAGTCACAAAACTATGGCCAGCCAGACCAATAAATCATTCAGCCAATATTGGCTTATCAAAGCTACAGTACCTGTCAAAGGTTTGGACACATGTTCTCATTTAATTTTCTTTTAAACAATTATTTTTCTACATTGTAGATTAATACTGGAGACATCAAAACTATGACATAAGGAATTATATAGAATTATGTCACAAGCAAAAAATGTGAAAACAAGGAAAAAATTGTTTTTGCTTTTTAACAATCTGAAATATGACTATAGATATAATATACTGTCTTCTGCACTGATTCCAAGAGTCTTTTTGCTTTTTATTGTTGACTCATGGTCCTCTCCTTACGCACCTGTCGTCCTATAAGTGTGCAAATGTTTTTTCCTCTTTGATATTTTAGATTCTTCAAAGTAAAACAGAATGCAATGATCTGCTGAAACTTTTCAACCTATATTCAATTGAATACAGTACAAGACAAGATAATGTTTAATGTTCAAACTGATTCAATTTATTGTTTTTCGTAAAAATACGCTCATTCTGAATTGGATAGCTGCAGCATGTTCCAAACAAGTTAGGAAAGGTGCATATTTACCATCGTGACACATCACCCTTTCTTTTAACATCACTCAGTAGGGGTTAAACGATCCATCAATTTTGATCAAAAACCTTCAAACCAGCCAACAAAAAGACATGCAGAATATTTACCAAAATATATGCAGACAATGCCATAGCGAACTAAAACACTGGACAAACACGCGACAAACCAGCAGTGAGTAAGAAAAAGTATAGATAACATATGTAATTTGTTAAGCTATGAGTAGAGGAAAGTTCTGCTAGCCGCTAGGCTAATTTATGCAATGTAAAATACCACAGGCCCAAGCTAATAATGGTGACTAGCAACAGACAGCTGTTTTATCAGTTATTATTGAGCTTTATCTGAGTTAGTGGAGTCAATTTAAATTGAACTTTACTGCACATAACCAGTTACAATTATTTACAATTTTTTATGTTCTGTATTTTACTTTATGGCCAAAACCAGAAAAGAAACTGGTGGCAGTTTCTTCTGTAACTGACTGTATTAAATGGACAGATGATATCATCTCATATCGATCGAAGGTCCCTGAATTAAATCAAAGAGATATTGTGTTGTGGCAGACTTTGTGATGAAACTTGTGATTTACACCCCAAACTCTCCGTGAGCATTTGGGAACTGAGGACACTAACTGTTCAAGTTAAGAAAGTGTAATTCTTTCCCGCTTCTGGTGCTCAACAGTCCAGGGTCTCAGGGTATTTTGTGCACCACATATTTTGAGTGGGAGACAGGTCTGAACTGCAGACAGGTGAGTTTATTAACTGAACTCTTTAACTCAAAAGCTACACTGTTGCTCACACTTTTGTTGCACGCCTTTACACTTAAATGTCGGTGAGTACAAGGACGTCACATCCCAATATTCTTTTCAGGTTACCTGTGGGAGATCTGCTCTCTACTGAGTGCACTCTTTGTAGTTTTAGTCTGTATTAAATGAATGGAAGCCTGGGACTTCTTGTGAAATACAGTATCCAATAGTCTAAAACATGGTGTGCTTTAAAAATAGTCTACTGCAGAGGTTTTCAAACTGTGAGGCATGCCCCCCCAACCCCCCCGTGGAGGGAGAGTCCATAAATCCGCTTAGAAGTCAGAGAAAAAAGATGCTCCTTGTGACTCCAGAACTCGTCTGAAAATCCTCACATTTTCCAGGTTTCTTCAGCATCACAGTAATCCAGCGACAGTTGTCTGTACATCCATGGGTTTCAAACAAGAGCTGCTAAAAGCTAATTCAGCATGCTTTTAATGGTGCCAATTTTCCAAAATTCAGGGGGGTCAGACTTTGAAAACCTGTGCTCTACATCTACAGTAATGTAAAGGTACACCCATCCCTAAAAAATACAGTATGATCCTTTAAAGGACACCACATACAGAAGATCTGTAGACATTGTTCATAGATGATCTGATAATATAAAGTGTTGGCAGAGATTTGATGTAAAAATGAGTGTTTACACAACTTGTATGTTTTTGCCACGTACTCCAGATTGCCTTTGTATGTGTGTGTGTGTGTGTGCGTGTGTGTGCATGTGTGTGTGTGTACAGTGCAGTTGATTCTTCACCAGGCTGCAAACACGGCTACAAGCAAGTCAAAACGCCTGAACCACACAGAAAACACACCAGGCATGTGTCAAGTGCATCCACAGATTATGACACAGAAGTGTAAACACACACACACCAAACGCACGGTGAGTGTACAAAAAGAGGAGTAATGACTCCGGCTGTGCCTGGATCTGCCTTCCAACCTGTCTGACCAGTTTAGGAGCCACACGACAGGCCCAAAGGGACTGGGAGTAGTCTGTGTGTCTGCTCCTCCACAGACCACTTCGACAAACAGAGCTGAACACGACCCTCCACAAACACAAGTCTACTTCTCTACTGACAAGTAGAGCCCAGCTGATACTGGACTTCTGGGGACGACATATCAAAATTCTGATGCCGGAGTCATCATCATCAGTATCATAACTTTGTCACGTCACCTGTCATCAACATGAAGCAGTCTTGTTTACAAGGAATGTTTACGACTGTTGTGTCACTGTCAATTATGTAATTTTTCATGCAAAGCTGACATTGTTTGAGACGTCTTTGGCACGACAACTAAACATTGATTAAGCCAATAATGTCCTTGTTATGACAAATTGACATTAACCAAGACAAAAAAAAACTGTAAAAGTATTTGTCCTGACAACTGACATTATCAAAGTTAGCTGTATATTTTAACATTACATTGTACTGTCATGACACGCCATCATGAGACCATTTTAAATGTGTCATGAATGTTTCCCTTTTAAAGTGGTGCATTTTGGTCTTGTCATAAAGATGTCATTAAGCTTTATTATACTGGCAAATGCTTTTATATTGTCATGAATAATTTCTTGGACTTCGAGTGTACCATTTGGACTAGTCATAAAGATGTCATTAAATGTTATAAGGTCAGTGTGATGACAGTCCAATACCAGAGTGACTTAGCTTACGAATTACTTGACAGATTGGCTACTTTACTTGTTGCTAAAGTAGGCTGCTGTCTGCTGCTACCTGTAGCTGGTGTTAGCTAGTTAGCTTGGTTAGCCAGGAGTTAGCTAATTAGCTGAGGTGTGGATAAGTAGATTAGGTTCTTAAAACTTAATTAAAGAAAAATGCTCAAATATAAATATAATGCTATTGTCTCGTTCTTGCGCTTCATGCTAGAGCCCCCCCTGGAGGCCGTTAGCCCGTAAAAATACATAGATTAGCTGCATCATTGTTTAGGCCGCAGGGTTCAAAGCGTATGAAAAAAGTAGCGGCTTACAGTCCGGAAATTACAGTAACTACTTTTCCTGAAACCATACTATTACGTTGTCAAGCAGCAGTATTTTACTTTTAGGTAAAGCAAATAACTGAGTTGGAAAAGTGTAAACTTTTAAGTCGACTTGCCTTAAATTTAGGTTACATGAATCTAAACTGCTGATTTGAAAGCGGATTAGGTACATTTGACTTAAAGTACTTGTGTTGATGTAACTTGTTAAATTGACTTGAAAAAACTTGATTAATTTGTGTGTTAACAATTTTAGTCTTTTTTAATGTGCCTATTATAAAACTAGCATCATACCCGATGAAGGTCAGATAGACTGAAAAGTATTATAATAAAACACTTCAGCAGTAAGCAAGGTAGCGGTCAGGAGTTTTTCTCATTGTTTTTAAGATGCACCTTCCTCTGATGCACCTGTCACCTGTGCACACTTTGCTCAAAATGCCTATAAAACAAAAAGAAAGAAAGAAACAATCTGCATTATGTTCTGTAAAAAGCACAGTATAGCGATATAGCTGTGATAGGCCCTATATTATCAGCCAACCATCACATCTGTGTGGCTCTACTGAGAAGTAGTGGACTCTGTCCAACAAGCAGACAGCCAGCCACAGCCTGCATGCAGAATACACCCACCGGCCTCCATGGGCATTTGCGCACAATCATATTTTAGTCTAATTAGCAGTGAAATACAATGCAGAGGTCAGAGTGTAACCGCCTACCTCAGAGGAGCTGCATATCTCGTTAAGCACACAGCAGCAGCAACCATTTTTAATCACAGCACAGTCACCACGGGACTGCCGTCCTCAAAAGCCAAATTCAGCCTGAGAAACTTCACTTTACTACCAGCAACTTCATCATGGTGTAAAAATTAATTTGTGGAAATCAACTCTGGATTTTCCTCAGCAGCAGTAAGAGGGGTATTGTGAATTTTTACTTTTTTTTGCGACTCTAATCTTCCCTAATCCTCTTTTTAGGTCTTGTTTTATGTTTTTTATAAATAGTTTGCACTAACATGGACCTTAGAACAGACTATTTTTCCTCAATTCACCAGATTTCCACAATGTGCGAGGAGACTGGGGCATGCGCATACTCTAATCATCGGGGAAATGAACGCAGATCAACAATGGAATTAGCCTTCCTCCACAACTGTTGAATGCAAAGGCTCTAATTAATGATTGCCAAGTGTGAAGTGGCCAAAAGAAAACAATGACTGCTGGCTCGGTTTGTTGGAAGAGGCCGAAATAGCTGGAGAAAAGTATTTCCACTGCAGTCAGACCACAATGAAGGCAGAGTAAACAGCCCCAGAAAGAAGTGGCAACTGTTCCCTTTCCCCACATGAACCGACTGTGCCTGAAATATGAATTCTGCTTTACTGTGGGGAGGAAAAAAAAAATGAGCGGCATTATGGGTATCGCTGCACCAGATCAAAGCCAGACAACAACATGATGAGTCTCATCCTTGAGAGGCAGGGGATTTGTTCAAAGACGGCGGCGGTCGAGAGGGAGACAAGTGTAGGTATGCAAAGGAAAAAGGGGGAAAAGGAAGAAAAAAAAAATGGAGAACCTGCTGACTCACTGTAATCATCAGGCTGAGGCGAGCTGAGCCGCTGCTGCTCAGGGTAAAGCTCACTGCCTCCCCTTCAGAAGGACAAAGTGATGCTTCCCATCAACTGTGAAGAGCTATATGACTGAAGGTGGGGGAATAGAACGGGGGAAATAAAACTGTCTTACGGCATGAAATAGCTTCTTTCTCTCGCCTCACATCCGAGCACAGGCTGAATGATGCAATCTGAGGAAGGCAATAAATCGCCCATAGCTGTATGAGTAAAAACCAAAGCTAAAAATAAAAAGCCCTGATCAGACACAGACAACGACAACAACAGACTGATCTGACCGCCGCGGACAGTGTAGCTACAGCTGGGAAACCCCAGACCCAGTGAAACAATAAGATGTTCAAGTCTGCACGGTAACAAGATTTAGACAGGACTGCAGTGGATGCAGCATCCTGATGAGGCTTAATTCAATTGCCATAAAACAAAAGCATGCAGCCACTGTGATTACTGCTGTTGGATTCAGCTGCAGTAATGTTGTGTTATCCTCTTTTGGTTATTCCAAACAAAGCTGATAAAAGAGCATGTAAAACAGAGATTTAGGTCTAAGATTAGGACTCGCTCGCGTATCGAGTAAACAAACACTAAGCTGCGGTGCATTGTACCATTATAGTACTGCTATGACAGATATATCTGCCAACAATCCAAAACATAGTTATCAACGATCAGGTATTACCTGCTTCGTGTGCAAACAATGTTTGACTTGCATGTGGAAAGTTTTCTGCATGCATTTTAGCAGAGTTCTACGTTTAATAAACCATGGTAACATGTACAGTCAGTCTTCATCATTTAGTCCGTAGGTTTGGGTATAAAATTTGAACCATGGTTCCGTTTTTACTTCCGTTGCTTTACTCTCCAGGGTTGGGTCGACCGCTGAGCCTTCTACCATCATAACCTTGTGAGCGTCTCCCAGAGGAAAGGAAAAGTTCAAAATAAGCTCTCGTCTTTGTCTAGCCTGTGTCTCCTTGACATTAATGGGCTCAATTTACGACCAATTTGAGATTTTGACCACTTTCTCATTATTCTTAAATTCAGCTCCTGAGGAAAAGCCTTTCTCCTGCCTCAGCCCGAGACGAATTCAAGCCCAATTAAAGATCTTAAAATGTTCTTTTTTTTGTCGAACTGCACTGATCTTAAATTTGTCTTAAATAATCAGCTCTTGACATAACAGTGAGATCTCAAACAAAACTTGGTTGTCCTAAATGAGATCTTAAATTTGTCTCGGCGGTCAAATTAGAAGTCTTGTTGCTCCATACAGTCATCAAGGAGAAGCCTCGGAGACAGCTCAGCAAAAGATATCCTGCTTTTCATTTGTTTTGCTCCTTTTCTCTCCTAAGAGGCTGTTTAGGAGAAACAGATGAGACTTCAGTAAAGCTCAAAATAAGAATTTCATTTGTTTCTCATAAGACAAAGAAAGGATGGTAGTGAGAAACAAAATTTTCCTCTGGGGTCCCCTCAGAGTTGCCATAAGTCAGTCATTTTCTTATTAAACCTGCCCAGTTAGGCGAACTCAAGATGATCGGTTACACTGGTGGCTGCTTGTATTCTGCAGGCTGCTGTTTGTGTGTTTTATTCTGTCATATCAGTGTTTTTTGCACTACTGTTTTCTTAGCTTAGCTTCCTCAGTAAGTTACAGACGTGGTGTGGAGATGATATCACCATCTCATTCTGTAATAACAAAGCTGTAAAAAAGTGAGTCCAAACTTCTCAACATCATCATGTTATTTATTAAAAACATTTCATTATTTATTTAGAACATTTTTCGCTTCCAAACTCGTCCCTACAGAATTCAGCCTGTCAGTCTGTCACTAGGGCAAACTGCCACACCTCTCGGAGGAAGCACATGTCATATTCTTCCTGTTATGTTGTTGTCACTACCCCTATTTCCCCATAAATAGCACGCAATTCACAAATATTGCTTTCATAATAAGGTCTCAGTGTATCACAAACAGCCATACGGCCTACTGCAATTTTCAAATCGTAGGAGGCGCAATATTTGTCAAATGTCAAAGGTCAAATGTGTGTCAAAATACCATTTTGAATTAAATGTTATCATTCTGTTGTTCTAGCCTACACATCATATTCTACAGACTTAAGAAAACATCTTTGTTTGGTACAGATCCCTGCAAAAGACACTATAATCATTTGAATATATTTTTCAATTAAAAATTACAAGAATCACATAAAAATGATCATTCCCTCTAATATCGCAAATCAAACTGCCATTGCAATAACTGTCAAAATAGTTGCAATTAGATATTTTTTCAAAATTGTTCAGCCCTAGTGTCAGACATACTAATAAATATCACAAACTGTTCCATAATATTAAATAGCGTGCCAGTAAGGAATTTCAGATGCAGCTAGTGGCTAAGTGCTGGCTAATGCCAGTAAAAGTGCTAAGCTAATATCAACCAAGACAGTGAAAAAAAAAGTCAAATTATTAAACATTAACTTCTCCAAGGAGCTAATTAATCATCTGATGATGTTGATGAAGTAGTCAATGCCTTCCTGTCAAGTTTTGTTGTCCCTGGAGAGTTAAGTTAAACGTTTTAGGTATTAGCTGTGTGCTAATGTTAGCTGCAGCTGCTGTGGGGGACTTGGCGTTCAGGCTATAAAACATGCTAAACTCTTCAGCTTTTTGACGTATTTGTGTTTGACCAGGCGTCTCCTCAGGTTAGACGCGTCACCCTGGCCAGCTTTGCATTTCACAGTACAAACATTGCAGCTACTGTTGTCTGTGTCGACTGTCGAAACACTGAACCACATTTGCGACCACTTTCAGCTCCACATTTACTGACTCACTGTGACTAGAACAAGCTGCAGGGGGAATGTTTCTCTAGACTCCAAGCTGGCACCGATTGACCAAGTTCCCCCTGACAAAACCTCTCAACATGCTCTTGTACTTGTGTCTTTCAAAGGGCCAATTAGAGTTTTAGGGGTAAAGCTATCAACCTAGAAGGGTCACTCCACTGATTTTACACATAAGGGTCAGTTTTCTCATCTCAAAAAGCATTCAACCGTGAAAACAGCTGTATAATTTCCTCTGTGGCTTTGGAAAAGCTTTCAAAAGTCCAGTAATGATGTCATCAGAGTTACCATTCATTCTTTTTTTTTTCTTGTCTTTCTCAAGTCCCCCAACTTTATGGCTTTTATAAATTATAACAGTAAATCACTGGAGTAGCCCTTTATAAGATTTCAGTCTTGGTTAATTTGGCAACCCTTGTCATTAGTGTTGGTAACAGCTTTAGTGTTTTAATAAAACACATTCCTTTCAACGTTGACACATATGTGTTATCTAACACTGAGGGGGAAAACATGGACAGCCTGAGAGGATTCATTGCGTGTTATTTCTTTTTAATAAAGAAGACTTAAGCAGAGAGTCACATCATCCATTATGGTAAATATGAACTCATGATTGAAAGTTCTCTACATTATGTGCAGGCAACAGCTTTGGTCCTCTGTATCACTCTAGTATATGCATGCGTGGTTTACTGTGAATCCCCCTGTGTCTGGGTACGCTATTTACATTCTGCACAGGAAAGGCGGACTCCACCATTAACAGTGAAAGCAACTCTAGAGAGAGGCAACGCCAAAATACAAACACTATAAATGGCATGAATATAAATAGAATCAAAAAGGGGGCTGATTTACTAACAGATAATAACTGGTGGGTTAAAAATGGAGCTAGGTCACGGTCAGGGTTAGGGTAAGGTTAGGGCAAGGGTGCCCACACTTTTTCTGGCAGGACCCCCCGCAGAAGCCAAAAAAAAGTTCATGCCCCCCTGACCCTGAAATTATTATCAGTAATTATCAGTAACTGTGGAAGCAACTCATAAAAAAGATATTAATTTTAGTGGAATAAGGGTTTGTGTATTTCCCATACATAAATCATATTCATTTAATCCGCACCTCCCCTGCAGTGGCTCCACACCGAACCAGCCCCCCAGTTTGTGGACCACTGGGTTAGGGTTACAGCATGTAGCTGTAATGGTTACAGTCAGGGTTAAGAAAGAGGATGATGTCAATAAGGAGCCTAACATGTACTGAAGTCACCCTCAAAATGTATTCCTCAAGGATTTATATATATATATATATATATATATATATATATATATATATATGTGTGAAATATGTGTAATTTTTTTAATTTCTAAACTTGCTCTGTGCCAGAAAACACCCTTGTCCCAGACAAGAATTCATAACTCCAAACATTCAATATCTAAATCTAACAATACATGCTGATATTATAGGTTTTAAAATGTTTTAAATCAGGCATTAAAAAAAGGGTTAGCTATATCCTTAGGACCCCTGTCTCACTTCCTGGTTTAAAAAAGGCAGGAATGCTGCTCAAGCAACTTTCAATTTTTTGACAAATTCATTAAGGAATGTTGCTGTCAGATGTGTTTCAACTATAACATGCCAGTTCCATAGCCCCTCTAAATTAGATTAGATTATATTAGATTAGCATTAAGAGAATTCTGAGTAACTTTAAAAGTAAAATGGCTACTTACTACGACTATGCTGTGAAATGAAAAAAAAGTAACATTTTGTGAACTCCATAAAAGTCAACTCTGTCAGATTTTCCTTCTACATTTAATAAAAAGTGTAATCTCTAGGAGGCTGGCCTGTTACAAGGTTTAATATCCAAGAATGTTATCTTTTAAAATATATTTCCCACCATAATTGAAGAGTAAAAATTTGATTTTGTCCCAGTTCTCAAGAATAACTGAAGTACAAACACAGTGTGTGTGTCCCGGTGTGTGTGTGTGTGACTGGTCACCGGAGTTCAGCAGGCAGGAAGAGACGTGACCACACTCACCAAACCATAAAAACAATGCGGGTCAAAGAACATTCAGTTGGGCAATGACAGTCAAACACACACACACATGCACACACATTTGACCTGTTGCATGCCAGTGCCGCATCATCATCTGTAGCACCAAGGTGACCCCAGACAATTACACAGCGTTCCCTGCCTCTGCCAGGAGCCACAGTTTATACAAAATAAACTATGACTCAAGTAAGACAGACAACGGAAAATGTTCCTCTTCCTGATAGTGTTTCATATGGAGGAGCCACTAACTGCTCACTTTTTAAGACGGAGAAGTCAATAAGAAATGGTTGAATTAACTCACAAGTGCAGGGAATGATTGGCTCCAATGAGACACAGAGGAGAGGAGGGCTGCTTCAGCCTCACTGGATGCCTCATACATGCTCATTTGAATTGCAAATGGTGGCAGGCAGCATGCTGCGCTGTGAAATCCCAGCAGCACCCTCGGGCATCTGAACTCACGCACAAACACTGACATCATGTACACACTACAGTAGCAAGAGAGACTTTGTGCACACACACACACGCCAGGGTAAAAATTAAAAGCCATACAGAATCTTTGAGTTTCACTTCAATGTGTGTGAACTCTGTATGATCACACATTGATGTCGGAGCACAGTGATGAGCAAACAGTGGAGGTGCTGATGCTGAGATGAGGTAATGGCTCCCTGGCAGATAGAGGAAGAAGCATCAGGTGATAGTCAGAGGGTGGCTGGCTGGCAGGCTGACACAGCAGGCACAGGGGTGTGTCTCCGATGTTAACGACATGGACGCTGTGTGACAGCGGGTCTGCTAGCTGAGGCTGACAGTGTGTGTGTGTGTGTGGCCTGGAGAGGGAGAGTGACGAAGCATCATAAGCCCACCTGTACGTCAACAGGGAGCAGGCTACAACACTGCAGAGCAGCTGAGACACGCTTGGGTCTGACTTGCACAAATGCAAGGACACGACAAGCCAATACGATTGACCCCTCTGAAGTCCCATCTAGAGATTAAACAGTATAAAAATTTCACACCACAGTTATAGTAACAAAAATATTACAGCTATCAATATTTTCACATTATCAGTGTTAAAATATGCTGAAAATGTTTAAAAAGAACAGAGATTATACTGACAGTATATTGAAAATCTCTTCAAATGGCATCATGTCCTTCACATTAAGGTTTTCACCGATGGAAGAAAAAAACATGTTGCTGCTGCCTCTGTTTCTAGGAGACTGTTGCGAACTTTGGTTGACGTGGGACAGTATTTATTTATTTATCCCTACTCCCACCCCTTTTCTCTCTGTGTTCCAATAGCAGTTGAGCTAGCTTTGTACCAGCCCTCGTCTAAAGTAAAATCCAGGGTTCACCGTTTTTTTTCACCTGCCCAAAGTGAACTTTTATTTTCCCCTGGACAAATAGTTTCATTTAATAGCGGTTATCAAACAACAACAAAGACTAAAGTTGATTATTATAATAAACAAAGAAAAGCAGGAAATCTCCATATTTGGTATTATTTGTTGTTGGGGGACCTGTAAAAGTGACATATAGTCACATCTTAATTTAGCCAATGTTAGCAAAATGCTAGCTATTCTCCATCAATCATTAGCTAGCCACTTAGCTAGTGTTTTGCTAACATGAGCTAACTTAAAGCTTTTATGAGAAACTTTGATATTTTGCTGACTTTGGCCTCTGTGGACAAAAGCGGCAGCGTTTCCACTGTAATAATCACAAAATAAAATGCCAAAAATAAAATTATCGAAATAAAAATCTCTTCTTCTTTTTCACTGGTTAACGTACTACTCACAGTAACTTCAGCTGGGAATATGTAAACAGGCTCAGCCAGTGGCAGGCATTGAAATTTACTGTAGAAAGCCAATCTTAGTTTCATATGCTTACATAGAGAAACATCAGCATCAAACTGAGACGGTTTCACAGCCAGTTAAAATTTCCGTGTAGTAGATTTAAGATGTGTCCATATGTTGCTTGTGCCACAAAGGAGAGAAGATGGAGGTACCAAGGCTGCTCAATTGATTGGTCAGATCATCTGACTGTAAATACCTCAGTATACAAGACATGCACAGGTAGAATTATAAAAATCCAGGCAAAGCATTGTGACGGTGAAGCCAATCCGTGCACTACTGAGACATTCTTCCCAAATACTGTGTGTAATTTCACAAAACCAGTGAAAGCCAGGGGGCCAAAGGTGAGCTAATTTCCACACATAGATCTGCCTGAGCATGCAGGCAAAAACAGGCTGCTTCACCTCTGTAGCCAAATGCCTCCACAGCATTCAGCTGAAGGCTGTATTTTACACCATTTACACATCACTGACATATTATTACACTGAGTGCATTCACATGTGCATTAGTATCCCGCTTCGGAGCCCTATCCTGTTTTTGATTATATATTATGTGTGCTGTTGACATGGAACATGACAAATCTGTTTATTCATATCCCTGTATATATGATCATAACTGAATCAAGGTTTCTGATTGTCTTGATTTCTCACGATCTCAGCAACCTGGATAAAGTGTTTACATGCCACTGTATCCTGGTTTCTAAGTACTCCAAGTAGTGTATCCAGGTTTCTCAGAGCTGCTGGAAGTGATAGTTTGGATTATCTGATGGGGGGTTGTATGAGGTACCTATTGATAGTCAGTGTATTAGCTACAGTAGATGGCCATCAGCACACCCTGGGTAGGAGAAGCAGAGAGGAGTACCAGCACAGAAGCTAAACAATGAACTGCAGTGGACAGAGTCAGCAATGACAGGTATTTTAGCCACTTAAAAAAGGTCCCACTAAAAAAATCAGTATCAATTTAAGTGTATGCTATATATGGAATACAGAGTATTTTGCTTTATTTTGCTGCCATACAGCCTTTCCCAGTGAGAAACAGACATTTTATAAGCCAAATATTGTCATCTCAAAACCTACCAAACTCTATAGACAAAATCAGTCATTTTACCTCACAGAATACAAGAGTTGCTGGTATACAGCTGCCTCAATATCTTGGTTTGTTTGTAGTATTCTGTGACTTTGGTGAATCTGTGGTATCCTCTTAAAACACCAAAGTCATACAATGACACAAACAAACTAATAGATGAAGGCAGCAGTAGACCAACAACTCATGTGTTCTGTCAGGTAAAATGACTGGTTTTGCCTATGGAGTTTGGTTGGTTTGGAGAGAGGGATATTTGACTTATGTAATGGCAGTTTCTTGTCAAGACAAGACTGTCTGATGGTAAAGTAAAGCAGTGAATACATTCCAGATGTAGTGTATCTTTTGTTGCTGTCCCCGTCCACAGCAGTGCATCGTTTGATTTCTGTGCTGTTACTCCTCACTGCTTCTCCAAAATGAGGGCGTGCCGACCGCCATCTACTGTAGCTAAAACACTGACTAAGTACCTCATACAACCATACATCAAATAATCCAAACTATCCCTTTAACATGTGCGAAACATAATAAGAACGCTCCAAAAATCCAATCATAATCTGGAAACTATTGTGCAGAGTGGTTGAGGTAGTGACAGATCAAGATACAACTTCACACAGATGATCAGTAACCTCGATACTATGAGAATTAAGTATGTGAATAAACAGGTTTTCATGTTACATGTAAACATCATATCTCAAATAAGATCAAAACCAGGATATGACTCAGAGCAACTAAAGATTATTTTCATCATCAATTAATCTGTCTTAATTGATTAATTGTTTGGTCCATAAAATGTCAGTAAGTGATAAAAAATAGTGATCAGTGTTTTCCAAAGCTCAGCGTGACGTCCTCAAATGTCTTGTTTTGTCTACAAAGCAAAGATATTTAGTTTACTGTCATAAAGGACTTAATTATTAGACATATCCGTATTTGAGAAGATGAAATCATAGAATTTGGTCATTTCTTTGTTTAAAAATTACTCAAAACTATAATAGTCGATTACTCTGTTACTGTAACAAAAACGGCCAAAATCTAAGAACCACAAATTCAGTAAGTTTGTTATAAAGCAAACGAAACCACTTTGTGTGGGCAAACACACGTGTTGATGTTGACGAGAGGGTGTGACAATGTCAACACTGTCAAAGTCCTCCACAGTGTGTGTGTGTGTGTGTGTGTGTGTGTGTGTGTGTGTGTGTGTGTGTGTGCGCACATCTGTCAATGTGGCTGTTGCATAATTAGTGATGGGTGTGTTGGGAGAATACTCTGACTAAGCCAAATGCAGATCCAGTTTGCCCTGACAGGCTGGGACACAAACTGAAAACAGCAGACAACAGCTGATCCGTGCGGCCAAACACAACTTTGAAGGACGTGAAAAATCCTCTATCAAGAGAGGAGTCAAGGCCGGGCTGGAGGTGAGGACATCATGTGGAAAGTGGGCAGCAGAGGAAGGAGAGGAGGAGGAGGAGGGGGGGGGGGGGGTTGCTTCTAACTGCCTGGCTGCAGGCTGGATGTCAACAGTGAGTGGGCCGGTGGGCGCAAAACGACGCTACAACTTGCTCTGCTTCATTCTCACTGTAATATTCATCCCCTGGCGGAGGCTGAGGACGGCGAGCAAGCGGGCAAAGTCCATGCGCGTTACGAAATGATGGTCTTTAGAAAAGCTGAATAAAAACATTCACACTGCAGCGGAGAATATAATAACACGGGAGCGCAATTATTTGCGCGTAAAAAAAAGGGGACAAATAGGAGAAGATCTCGCAGCCCGACATTCAACAAATCGTTTAACACAACCGAGCCCGCTCTCTTAACGACATGAGCAAACTGGTAGGGTGAAAAAAATATTATATTTCAACATACCCTCCTGTCAGACGGACATCCAGGGGAGGACCATGGATGGTGCGCACCGGTGGGAGGTCAATCCTGCTCCTGCCGCCGCCGCTCCGTGTTTATTCCCCGGGTTTAAGGGAAAGGGAGTGTGTCGGTGTTTTGCCGGTGAAAAGACTAATGAGAGAAGGAGGAGGAGGAGAGAGAAAGAGGGAGGGACACTGTCAGATGCAGGGGAGGCAGGCAGGAGGGAGGAAGACACACACACACACACAAACGCATACAGTCAGGCTGTGTGTGTGTGTGTGTGTAAAGGCGGAATGCGTAAAACAACGCTCGTGTCATCCCTGCAAAAAAAAAACACCCCTCTCTGTCAACAAGTCCTCAAATCTCAATAAACATGCGGAAACATGCCAGCAAGGTGACATAACTGCGTGTTGTTTCCTCAGCAGCTGCGTTCGTGTTCGTGTCAGTGGGTTTGACATGAAAGAGGCAAGAATAAAAGGGGAACACACCATTAAAACGCGTAAAGATGTTTCATTTTGATTCGCGCTACTTGCTTTGAGTGAAATATTTAAAGCCCCGGCTCCACATCAGAGGGGCTGCTGTTATTTCTCGCAGTGTCGTCAGGATGGCACGATCCCTTTGATTTCATCACCGAGTCCACAGCTGATGACAACACGCAGCCCTTACAGCTCCCCTCACCTTTGCATACAGAGATGATGGAATTTATTAGCACAAAGGGCAGCGCGCCCTGACTCACCCACTCCTGTAAACACAAATAATGTGACGGGAACTCACCCGTGAAAAGCAGCGATACACAGGTATCAGTTCCCCAATTGTGCCTGGTAAATCAACAGGGTTTTATTTTGAAAAGCGAAGTGGGTTTGATACAGTCTAATTAATCACTGATGAGGGGGTGATGTTGCTGATTAATTCACTGCCAGTTCCCTACAAAAGCAGGGCTAGAAAGCTGCAGTTCAGCCTTATAACAATATATATATTACCACAAACCCATATATAAAACATACCAGACAAAACAGCCATCTTTGATGCTCCTGTGATAATAAAACATTATAATGTGCCCTCTAGAGTGGCCCACTGTCCAGGAAATTGTGATAAAGTGCCCTTTAAAGTGCCCTTCCAGTGGAGAAAATGTGAAGTGAAACTCCAGACTGCTCCTCCAATAAACAAAAGGTGATAAAGTGCCCTCTAGAGTGCGCCTTCCAGTGACAGGAAAGTGGGAAAGTGCCCTTTAAAGTGTCCTTCCTGTGTAGAAAATGTGATCAAGTTTTCTCTTTAGGGATCCAGTGTTCAAGATGATATGATAAATGCATGACTTTTGGTGTGCTGGTGTCCTTTTAATTTTTTGTGCCCCTCAGACAGCCTGAGTCCACCACTGATACAAGGTCACTACAAGCTCACTAACTACACACTACTGTAATGAAAATAGCAATTTTATTTATATAGTACATTTCAATGTACTTTACACTGTGAGACAAAATATAAAATTTAGGTATAAATAGTCTAAATAATAAAATAGGTGTAGGTGCCTGAGAGAACAGGAAAGTTTTGAGCTTGTTTATGAATGTGGACACAGTTGTGATGGACCTTGAGTCAGCAGGCAGCTTGTTCCACAGTAACTAAAGTCACCATTCATAGACTTAGATGTGATTTGGGGTACAGCCAGGCGACCCCTGATGACCCGTGAGGTCTGGTGAGATCAGGTTATACAATATAATTGTATTTATATCTAAAATGTCCAGTGCCAAGACTGGATTAACAACCAGGCAAACAGCAACTGTCTGCTGGGCACCAGGACTCCCAAAAAGCTCCAAGTTTAATGTGTGTCAGCTGATTTGTGATAATTTGATTGAACATTTATTTAGAAACATGCACCAATAAAGTGACACGATAACATCTTTGAAAAAAAAAAAAAAAAAAAAAGCAATCCACTGATTCATAGCTCTCCTCTCCTTGTCTGACTCACAGTGCTCAGTTTTAAAAACTAAAAGGATCAAAATCAATGCAGCGTGACATACGTGCAAGCCTTGAGGCCTCAACAGTAGGGGGGATTCTGAAACCAATAAATTAGAGTTTGTTGTATTCTAATGATTTATAATGAAAATAACAAAATAGTAAGTCCCCTGCAACAGCATTTTATATTAAATACTTTTAATGTTACTTTTAATTCTCAGGAAAGAATACAGCCCCTATAAGAAAACTGACATGCCAGATTTTTCCAAAATGAATCCCCCTTTCCTTAAGAACCGGGAATTCAAATTTTAGTCTGGTTTGGTGTGGCTGTATTGTTGTCCAGGTGGAAAAAGTAGACTTTTGGAGTCATATAGAACTTATACACACTGTACAGTGCCAGAAATAGGTTGTGATAGTGAAAAGGGGGAAAAAAAGGTGCAAAAATTTGTCATAAATTGGGAGAGATACAGGAGATTTGTGATCCCAGGAGGAAATAGGGCGAAGGCAATGAGAAACAAGAGTCTCCTGGGAAAATGGGAAGGGTTGGCACGTATTTATTACAGCAATACAGAGGTATTACCATAAGCCCATAAACAAAACATGCAAGGTCACTGCAAGCTCACTAAGTAGACACTGTAAGCACTCTACTGTGGGGCAACATAATTGTATATTTATACCTAAAATGTTTAGTGCCAAGGCTGGATTTACAGCCAGGCTGAGCTTTTGTTTGTGCTAATTTAAACACGTATTCAGGAATAGTGAGGTGAAATCATGCACCTCCCGATCACACTTCAGAAAAAGTATGAACAGTCAATGGTGAGAGACAAATATTGTCAATTTAAAAGATATTTTGACAAGTCTAGAAAGTCTGTGGTAGGTTTGTCAGAGTTTAGTTTAGTTTTGTGTGAAACCACACAAACGGTGAACTCTTTCTCTTGTCTCGCAAAATATACATCATCAACACCAACATTGCATCATTGTAACATGATCTAACCTGAAGTGTTTTAATCGCAACACTCCTGGTCCTTTTATCAGCCAGGAAGTGAAAGAACGAGTAAGACCCACTGCTTACATGACTACAACCCAGTACAAAAATACATACAAATACGCAACATTTGGCTGTCTAACAATGTATCCTCACAGTCTAATACTTCTTATACTTATCTTTTAAATTGACAAATATCATGTGTGATTCGTGGCAAAATTCAAACAGGATGAAAAAATGATTTTTCTCTTGCCATCGACTACAGTTCATATTCTTTCTAAAGTAAAGTCCCATGACAGTTCACCAGAAGAGGCATGACTTTGCCTCTTTACATGTACAATGAAATACAGGTGTGGTCAGGGGTGGACTTAGTCTTTTTGGGACCCTAAGGTAAACACAGGCCTTGGGCCCTCCACACACCATGTTCTCCCCCTTTCTCAATCCTTGAATAAATAATAAGTCATAAAAATAAACTCCACAAAGAAGTGTAGACAATGGATTAAGCAGTCTCACAGCCTCAGCAAAGAAGCTGTTCTGTAGTCTTGTGGTACACTAATGGATACTTCTGTATCTCTTGGCAGACAGCTGTACAATGAACAGGCCGTGTCTTGGGTGGATGTTGTCTTTTAGTATCCTCCTTTTCTTAGCTTCCTCCCTTTTTTCTGCACTGCTGGGGTAGCGTCTCTTCATTTTTCTAAACTCTACACACGATGCCAAGCCATTTTGCCGCCGTCTTCCTGAATCATGCACAGTAAGCTCATTTAATAATCCAAGTTAGTGGAGAGGCCCTAAAACACTTAGGAATTAAGGAGTCTGATGCCATTTTAGCAGATGGATTTTAGACAGACAAAATTAATTAGCAAAAGGTTAAAAAAAAAAAAAACTTTCTCCATCTTAAGTTTAAGCCTTGGTAGCTTGGGGGCTAAGACAGCTGCTGAACCTTGCCTGATGGTAAGTTCGCTGCTAGATGTGGACTCAAGTCACATGACTTGGACTTGAGTCAGACTTAAGTCCCAAATTTGACGACTTGAGACACGACTTGACAAAATCAAAAAATACTTGCAACTTGAGTCTGACTTTCACAGCAGTGACTCACAACTTGACTTGAACTTTGTAACATTTCCCTTCATTTCCTGAATCAACTAACGTTAACACTATTCATTTCCAGCAAGTCGACACTTAATTCCACAGATCCACTTTGCTTGAACCAATCCAACAGCATCCAATCAAGTTGCAAGAGAGCAACCTGAAGTAGCTTTATATGACTTGTGACTCACAGTGGACAATTTTACTTAAAAAAAACACTATATCAATGCAGCAGAACCAGAGATATCACCTTTTGTTATTCCACACACTCCTCTTCCTTGTTAAAATCATAGACTGTTTAAATAGTGGATGGAGCTTCTGGGTCTGAAACGTGAAGCCTGCATTCTTTGTACATCCAGCAGAGGCGAGCCCACTGGTTGCAAAAAAGAAGTATATTATGAGAAAATCACCCTACTTCTCACATGATTTATGACCTTAGTAAGCAGTTTCCTAATGAGTTTATGGTCTCAATCTCTTCATATCTTCTCCTGTACAGCATAAGGTTCATTTAGAAAATTATGGTCCCATTTATAGTAAAATAGACCATAAAACAAGGTATGATTTAGGGCATGTCAATCGTGTGACTGGCTATCATGGTGGTCTGTCAAATCATTACTACGACACTTAATCTGACCATATTTATTACTCCGATCTATAGATGGGTGCCATATTAAAAATACACACTCTTCTTCTGGTCTGTAGTGCTATTTATTCATCTAGAATATTTTTTAGTAGAAAGAAAGTAGTTCCAGTAGATTAGATCTGCAACGCACACCAAAACTAAATAGACGGATAAATAGAACAGGGACATGTGTTTTTGACTTCAGGGTGAACTGCCCCTTTAAAAGAAAAAACAACATACTCAGTAAACATCTTCGTGGCCTAGCGGTTGCTATTTATCTCACAACACTCTCACTCAGCTCTGTTCAAGCTGGGCACACCCATAGGTGTTCGGTTAGCGTTCAGTCTCTCGACTGTGAAAGCGATATGATTCACAACATTTTCACAGTCATTAAACCACTCATCGAGCTCTCCAGCTCTGTATGGAAGCATCTGCATCGTTATGTTTCTCCACGTATTTATTCAGGTTTGACCTTTCTGTAACCCATCTGTATGTTCATATGGTGCTCACAGGGCTGCATCATTAAGACTTTTTCACTGACACAGTTAGAAGAAATGGTGTTTGAACCCAACAGTCCATGAGACATAAGGATGTAATTGCCATTTAAAAGAAAAAAGAACTCCAGTTTTCAAAGCTCACCAAGTGTATATGGCACAACTGTAAGGTTTCTGCTTTATGGATGATAAGGAACACTTGTGTTTGACTTGGAATGTGACTTGTGTTACTGATGGCACTTCTGGCTCAAGGACACACAAGCAAGAAATCAAAAGTCACGTGTTTAAGAGGCTTTTTTTTTCTGCTTTGCTCTTTCTATTTGTTGGAACAGATCTGTAAGCACAATACACCAAAACCAGCATAAATGGAAATACTTTAAGTATTTACCCACTGATCTATGCTTTAAAGCTCTTCTTAGTACAAATACGGTTGTTTAAGTTGCAGACTAACAAATCAATCATAAGCCAGCCTGTTTATTAATGAATCATCTGTGCAGCAGGTGATTCGTCATTACAGCACAAATGCGGAGCTGGAGGTGCACAGAGATGATGACCAGGCCTTGGAGGAAAGTCACTGACACATGGATATTAAATAATTGCACAGCGCACAGTAAATATGCATATTCATGGACAATCAGACATTATGTAAAATGTAAATAAGTTGATGTGGGTGCCAGTCCTCTGGTTACAATTTAATTATCCAGACTGGCTGAGTAAGCACAGGGACATGACTCAGTGCAGCTGGTTTCTCTTCAGCCAGCAACTCAAACTTTGCCCAGGATGCATCACTGGATGCTGTTTGCAATGTGGGTTTGTTATTATACTTGCACACCCTGCTGTTGAAATGTTCTCCTTTCAAATATTACTTACTTTTAGCAAAATATTGTACTTTGAGATTTAGATATAGGCTGACACAGTAAAAGCTCATGCATTCGTCACACTTTTTGATAGAAGGTGCACTCGCTTTGTTCTCTTACCTTTTTCCATACACACGTGCTGACTTGTCTTGACTTGGTTTGACTCAGCACATCAGCCTGCACTGCAAGGATTTGCATCTCCACCACTACAGGGCTACAACTTGAAGGAGTGTCTCTGAACTGAAGACAAGCTTAGCTCGAGTCAAGCAGCTGTAAAATTTTGTATAAACACCAAATTGCCTCTAAATTCTTCACAATAAAAGCCACCCATTATTTTGTTATTAAAAAGCTTTTATTATGAAGCAGCAAAACAGGAAGTGATGGGTTTTCATGAGCAGCATGACTCCTATGAGTTGAAACAGTAAAATAAGGCTGTAGCCTGAAAGTATGAACAGCTACACAAACAGTGTTGTGCATTAAGTCACTAAAAGAATGTTCATTTCAACGTGCTCATATTTTTGGTGAACTCAACAAACCAGTTTGCAAATTAGGAACAAGAATGTCTCTAATAAAAGCACACCTCTAAGTAATCAAATTACTGCTGTAGTATCTAATAATGTTACTTACAGGGGTTTTTTGTGTGGTTTGAGTTCTTTTTGCTTTTCTAAAAATACTATTTTAAAAAAATGAAGAAAAAAGAAGTCAAAAGTAATTCTACATTTACAAATAAAATAAATACAAAAACATGAATACTATGCACCATTTAGTATGAAGACATTATGTAGACTCCAGGGTTCCTGGCAGGAGGAAGTTCTTTTTCAAATTAAATTAAAGATGCAAGCATCATTGTATGAGCCCTCGCTCCCCCACGCCAGTCAGAGCATACTGCGGCCATGACCTTGACGCCAGACGCCAACTTTTCGACAAGGCATTGAGTTTTCACGCCATTTGGTCACTGCAGGAAGGAATTCAGTGTCACTTCTTGTGTTTAAATCTTTTAACAACTTTTGATCACAAACTAGCCCAGATGGTGGACACTGATATGAAGTCATCATGAGGAGTTCAAGAGGAGGACTTCATTAAAATACAACGCGTAGAAACGGACAAAAATGACCTAAAGCTGAAAAGAAAATTCAAAATGGCCGACTTCCTGTTGGGTTCAGTGTGTGGCTCCATGAGGCTTTCTTGTATGTCCTGACATGATATGATATGACATATATGTACCAATTATCAGACATGTATGTCAATGTTAAAGGAGCGGGCTTTGATTTTGAAAACTGTTAGGAGGCACCGTTGAGACATTTTGCCATGCCCAAGTTTAGGCCCTTAAAAATGTGCTCTTAAGGGAAAAATAAAAAATAATAAGAAGAAAAATTCCTTCAGTTTCAATAGGGTCCTCGCACCAAGGTCAGTTTTTCGGGCCCTATTAAAAAAAGGCACACACAAAAGAAATGAATGTCAACTAGTTCCCTTGGGACTGTGAAAATTTGAAAAAACTAAACTATGAACATGAACTTTGAGCTGGCTCTTTTTAAGCATGAATTTGCTAAACACTGTACAAAGGAGAGAATCTAAACTTCAAACCACAGAGATTCACAAAGAAGATACAACAGTACTGAGAGCTGAACACACAGAGACTTAAAAAAAAACATGTCTTTCTCTCTGCTCTGTAAAGATATTAGTTGAGTCTCACAGTACAATTTTATTGGGCTCCTTAAAATAATTACATACCCAATGCTTCCTTTTCCAGTGCCCATGAGTGTACTTCTGTTATAGGCGATGCATGTGTCAGCAATAAAGAAAAAAAGATTAAAACAAAAATAATGCAAAGTTTGAAAGAGCTTTGAGCCGCTGTATTTGCATTTGCCGTTATTGCTGTAATATTGTACATTCTGATTTACATCCTACTGTACTATGCAGTACTGTACTGTACTATAAGTGCTCTGTGACCAAGTAGACTTCCACCAGTACCAGTACAATGGGTGACCACATGGGAATGGGTGGAATTCTGGACATGGGAGTTGGGTGTGAACATGTCATGTCAGAGACATCAGACATCAGATTATGACTCAGATCACATCAACAGTCCCATATTTATGACAGACTGATCAGTGAAATAGACTAATGAAAATGCATTAATAATATTCACACTTATTTATTATTACGTTATTACTTTTTAAGAACTAAAAACAGGATTGTAGCCTACATAAGTATTTATGATCATGCTACTTTCACAGATCCATACTTTATTCGTATTATCTATCACTAATGGTTATTTCTCAGGACAAAGAGGACAGGATTCAGGACAACTGCTTGTAATCCTGGACTGTCTGGTCATCCTAAGCAGTACAGTATTTAACTGCTGCTGTGAAACATCTTAATGGAAGATGGAACAAAAGAGTTTTCATGATGATTCAGTCTGCATATAGGAACTCTAACCATCAGTTAGATCATTAGCGATTGATGCTGCCTGTCACAGTTCCTTTTTTGAAGTTCGCCACTGAATGGTGCCAAGTTGGAACTCAGATTCTACTTTTCGGGCCCGATTTGCTAAGATCCCAAATAAAGAGAGCTAAATTGCGTGCCCTAACATATTACTCATTTGGTTGGTGTGCATTTTGCAGGTGATCAATGAAGATTAATTGTGCAAATGACAACAGGTGCAAACACTGTGGAGACAGCAGTATTTAAATGAAGGTTTCATGTGGGTTACAGGTGTCCGCCACAGGGAGTTTGGATGGAAAGCAGAATGACTGCAAGCGCAAAATGAAATTTGATCCCATGGTGGTGTTGGAAGAGGCAAATAAACATATTGTTGAGCTACAGCAAAAAAAAAAAACGTCAAGAACAACAGATGAAATTAAGAGAAGATGGTAAGATTTGAGGCAAAAAACAAAAGAAAAACTGGCTTATAATAAAACTTCTTCAACTATCTTCAAAAAATAAATAAATAAGTAAATAAACAATAATAAAAATACACCTGGGCCACTGTGGTGCACAACAGGCAGCTGGTCAGAGCTATATCTGCTCTGACAATGGCTATAAATGTCCTGGTAATAGGGACTGAAGTTGGGGTACAGAGAGTGGTGAGGTCTCTCAAACCGTCTCACAGAGGGAGGCACTGAAGCACAGGAGCATGCTGGGGGCAGAGACGTGCAACCGGCCGAAAAACCCTGGTTAAACATGTAATGTTGGCGAAAAGAAGGAAATAGGAAGACATAATGAAGGTCAATGTTAATTTTCTTTAGGCTACAGTGGCTGTGAACGTTCAGTTTTATTCGCCTGCAAGGCTCCAATAAATTTATTTTTAATTATGGTGTTTTTCTGTGTTAAAGGGATAGTTCACCCAAAGATGAAAATTCAGTCATTATCTACTCATTCTCATGCCAACTGAGGGTCGAGTCTATTTTGACAGTGGTGGACTTTTACAGGAAAACAGTGCTGCGGAATCGCCCAAACAATGGAAGTGAATGGTGACCAGTTTTCAAACAACAAAGACAAGAACAAGAAAATAAAAACACAAAATGCCCCCATACTGCTGGTCTGGTGTAATCCAAGTCTATTAAAGCCTCAACATGCCCAGTTAATTAAAAAATGTTTAGACCATCTTTTTAGCCTGAACCTTCACTGTAGATCCCTAATTTGAAGCCACATTCACATGCACACTGTCTGAAATGTGTGTGTGTTATGACAGAGTGCAAACAGCATGTCAGGACTTAAGGAGACTTGTATTATGCCAGACAAGCAGTATGGAGGCATTTTATCTTTTAATTCCATTTGTTTTTTTTACATTTGATAAGTGGTCACCATTCACTTCCATTGTTGGAGAGATTCTGCACCACTGTTTTCCTGTAAAACTTTCCTGTGAAACTCCAGTAGTGTTTGTGGACTCATCAAAATAAACCCAACCCTCAATCAGAATGAGGGTGAGTAGATAATGACTGAATTTTCATCTTTGGGTGAACTACCCCTTTAAGGATTATTGAATGAAAATAAAAAATAAATGCAACCCCCAAACAGTTAATGACAAATGACTTTAAATCAGAGTGTCTCCTACTCGCCACAATAACAGCAGCCATCTGTGTGCCACGCCGGGCTGATCAGCACCTTCCTTTCAAACGTATTAAACGTACAGACGCAGTCACAGTCATAGCAAATTAGTTTCAGGCTTGCTAAATCACAGTGCATGTGCTAAATTAACCTATTTGCATTTCCTCTTCCTAGTATTTTGCACACTAGGGTAAAATTGCCCCATATTGCATATTCATTAAGGCAAACATACTAAATGGACAGTGCGTGTTGTTTTGCGCATTTGAAAGACGCAATCCTCAGTGTGTAGTATCCTCAGTAGATCAGTTTGCACAATTTATTTGCAGGTGATGTCAAGTTTACCTTAAAGTCCTAAGTACAGACATTTTTAAAGGGCCAGTGTGTAGGACTTAGTAGCATTTAGCTGTGAGTTTGCAGTTTGCAAGCACCTTGCCTCATGCATGATGCATGTGTGTATAGGAGAAATTATGCTGGACGTGATGCTCAAAAAACAAAAAACGCAAAAAAAGGCCCCCTCTAGAGTCCTTTCTGGGCTACTGTAGAAACATGGTGGTGAAACAATGGCAGACTCTGTGAAAGAGGAGCCGTGACCTCTGTAGATATAAGGGGCTCATTCTAAGGTAAGAAAAACATAACAGTTCTTATTTTCAGGTGATTATACATTAATGAAAAAATACTTATGAATATTATATTCACTTTCCACCAGATGTTGTGAAAAAATCCCCATGAATCTAGATTCTGGACCTTTAAGTTGCTTGTTATGATCAGCTCATTATGATCAGCAGTATTTCTGTCACAACTTCATTCTCATCATTGCAGAAAAATCTCTCACAAAGCAGTCAGACGCTGATGAAACACTTAAAAGCCACTGAAACCAAAATAAATGGAATTATTTGGTGATCAACACCCGGCAGGGGGGCGACCCACACCCATTACTGCATTTAAATGATGCCGTAGCGTGAACTAGCTGTCTGTTTATGACTCCATGGAGGCAGGATTGTTTTTGGCTCCAGGCAAAAGCCCAGCTGGCAGGACAGTGGAAGCACTGCGGACAACAGAAACAGCTGAAACCACACAAATCCTGGTTCCACATCATTTACCTTTAATCCATCTCTCCCCCTCTGCACAGCTCCAGGGCAGCTTGGGCTGGTGCTTCCCAAAATTGGAGCTGATAGATAATTTATGGGAAATCCTACAGGCAGGCTTTTTAGAATTCTTACTGGTATCTGCTATTAGCTGCAGGTTGCTAATCAAACACAGGACCAATACTCCATGTGAAGCAGTGATGCTGCATGGTTTCTGGGATATGCAGCTTCCAGTGATGTTTTTAAATAGGACAGAACATCATAATTATTTCATTCACTTCTTCTCCCTTCTCACCTACAGTTTTCTATCCCAGCATGCACTGGAAGGGAGGCATGGAAACACAAGGAGGTAGTCCAGCACATGAATAACACAAAGAGACACGTGCTCACATTCATATTGGTGGGCAATCTTCAGTCTGACATGTCAGAGTGTCTCTAATAAACTGTCTGACCAGGCAAACCTTTTGGCTGTTCGAGTTTTGGCTGATCAAAAGGATCATTTTCATTAAAAATTCACTTTTTTTTTCGCAACATTTCGTTATAACTAACAGAAAATTGTTTGCCAGTGACTCCCAAAACAAACATGTATAATCGCTGCAGTACCAGCAACAGGTGTTCCACATTTTAAATATTTGACATGGCATTAAACATGTGAAATGGCAGACGTTTGGTAGGTTTAGAAAAACATTGTGGTTTGGATTAAAGTAAGTATGTTCCATATGTCACGTAAAGAGACAGTTCACCCTTCTTTTCCCTATTACCTGTACGGTTATTTATCCATCTAGATTTCTTTTGGTCTGAGATGCAGAGTTTTGGAGATAACAGCCATAAAGATGTCTGCCTTTGGAACTAGATGGCATTCGGCTTGTAGTGTCTATGTCCAGAAATCATGACCCGGTTACTCAAGTTAATCCGCAGACTTTGTTGTGAGCAGCCGCATCTATGGACTGCCAGGGGTGTTTCTAGAGAGGGGGCCATCCCATTATCCTTAAGCATCATTGGTTATCTGTCCAGTGAGAGGCGGGACCTTAGTTTGACCCAACTGTTTTGATGAGTATTTTTAAATGTGCATTTCTTTCATATTAACCCTACTTTTAATTTTTTGCAAGTTTAATTTATTTAGAAAAAAGGAACACTATTACTACTATTAGATGAGACAGGTGCGTAAAAGAAGAGCAAGCAGACCAAAAAGTTGCAAAAGAACTCTTGCACACTGTCTAACTTGAAATACAACATTTATTTTTAATGTTTCAGTACTAGGTAGGTTATTTTGCAAGTTAGACAGTGTGTAGGAGTCCTTTTGCAAGTTTAATTTATTTGAATAATAAATCATACAAAATTAAATAAATAAAAGTGTTTTTCATGATGGAGAGGGGAGGATGAAAGTCTCACAGCCTGAGGAAAAAGGTAGAATGGAGGCAAAAATTTCTTTTTGAGGAATAAAGAATTAAGTATGTAAGTTGGATTTTATTTGTGTGGTGTCTTTCTGTTGTGTTGTGATTATTTATCATTTATCTTTTAAATAAAAATTTCAACACAGCAATGTAAGAAAAAAAAAAGTCTTGAAAAGCTCCTGGGGACTATTTTCTTTCTGAGGTAGAAACTTTCGGCACTGTTTTAAAATCTACCAGAACTACTGTCTTTACTTCCTATATGAAACTGCTCACAATGAGGTCTGTGGATTATGTTGAGTAACTGGATTGTGATTTTTGTGCCACTTAGTCTCATTATATCAGAGAGAAGGCAGACATCTCTACCCCTCATATCTCCAAAACTCTGCAACTCACACCAAAAAATCCAAATAGATAAATAACACTACAGGTCAGGAGAAAGATTTATCTTTGATTTTGTCCCTTAAGCAACTTAAAATTGTAAACAAGTCTACAGTGACTTTTGGTTTCACACAGGACACAATCTACAGTCTCCTAGGAGAAAGTCCTCTTTTTTTGACTCACCTATCCACCCCAACCTTCTCCCTATATTGCCTTTCTCACTTTTTATAATTCTCTAGTCATAACTACTACAGCCACTAAAAACAGACATAAGTATGTGTCATAATAGATGACCTATAGACCAGTTTTTCTGGTGAGGACAAGCCATTATTACTCCTATTTCATAATCAGTTACTGTGTTAAGACAGTAGAAGTTGTCAGATATTATAAATGTTTCTTGTTGAGCCTTCAGCAGTATGCTTTAGCCATTATATCCTCCAGCCAGTGTTATGAGATGGTTGGTCTTTAGGACCCACACCCGAATATAGAAGGGCTTAAGATCAATAACTGGGCCCAAAATTTAAGAAAATATTTTTTTTATTAGTAATATCTCCATCCAAAAACTCTTTCATCTGGGGACGAGTCTAAAACATATGGCTGTGGATGCCCATGGTCATGCCAGCATCTGAGGAAATACTCATCTACAGTTGAAGAACGTTCCACCAATATGCTGCTGGTCAGATGGAGCCAGTGAAGTACTGTAGTAACCCATGCATGGTGCATATTGATGAGGAATAAACTGGACCAGTTGCCAGCTGTTTGTGAGCCAACTGTCTCTTCCTACTGTGCTTTAATATAATCTAAGGAAGGCAATCCAGCTACATGGCTCGTCTCTGCAGAACAGATATTACACTCTCTTGCAGTGGATCGATATTCAAGCATTCTTCTACCCGACTGTTTAGGCATTAAACTTTCCATTTAGTCTAACTGGACCCACAAGAATTGGTTGAAAAGATGTTGGAAAAGTGGCCTTGCCAGTTGTCTAAGAGACGTCTGATTTTGGGTGAAAGCAAAACATGCAAAGATGTCTTTTTAATCCATCTTCATCTGGTTTTAGTTGAAAATGAAAAGTGAAAAGTTGTTGAAAAGGCAGACGGTCTAAACACAGACCACATTTCAACGTCTATTTATGGGGCAGATTTGAACTAAATCAGACAGACTAAACAGCCCAAATTCAACATCTATATTTGGGCTAAATTTGAACCAGATCAAATGGACTAAACATGGCCCATATTTCAATGTCTATTTTTGGGCTAAATAAAGCCCACAACAGGCTGTCTAGATTTAGCCCAAAATACAGCATAGAAATGACGTTGGGTGCTTGGTGGGGAGAATTAAAAAAGATTGCAACAAATATTCCTGATAACTTGCAGTTATATCAATCCAAGAACAGCCAAGCAATGTTGCATGAGCAGGACCGACAGACAACAGATGAAACATTGGATTCACATCTGATCTGGATATAAAGTGCGATGTTCACAGAACTGGAGAGGGACATGCAAATTTTTCAGCTCAGAAAAACTTACAATGCTGCATACTGAGCGCATCTGATCAGATTGATTTTAAATGTTATAGAACTCATTTGAAAGTCAGAGAAAACTTTTTAAAAAGCAGTTGTTATTACATGACTTTGTTAAGGAAGAGCAATAAAATGTTTTTAAATTAATATTTTGTGTCAAATTATTGTGTTACGACTATATATTATATTATATTATATTATATTATATTATATTATATTATATTATATATTTTAAATAAGTAGCCATATAATAATAGTATTGTAGTGTGTGTGTTGTGGTATATTTATTGTGGTATATGTATTTTATTGTGCCTTCCATGTCTATAGTGTATTGTGATTTAATGATGTTTGAAGCTATGAATTTTAACAACACTGTAGGTTTACATGTAAAAGCCCAATTAGAGATAAGAGTTGAAAATTAGCAATAGCTATAAACTCACTGTGCAACACATCAGTTTCATACTGTACTGGAAACATGTTAAATTGCACTGTCCCTATCAAGGTATAATGACAGGGTTATTAATTGCAAAAACAACCCCTTTCAGAATAATGGCCCGTTTACTGTACATTATACTTAATATATATAATATATATAATATATATACAAAATAATAAAATGGTGTTAAAATTTGGTGAAGGCTGTATAGTGTCTTGTTTAGGACAAAAAAAACACTTCCATAAGTTAGACACTTAACAGTCAACGGCCTAGCTAGTTTGCTTGCTTGCTTAGAGTAGCCTTGTTAACCTAAGGTATAACAGCTAAAGAGATTTAGTAACCTTGTCTGTTTTATCTTTTTCTTTTTTTTTCTTTTTTTTTTTTTTTGCAGAAGCAGGTAGTTTGGTTCAAAATTATTTTTAAAGTGTTGTTGCTCTATTTTACAGGAGCTAACTGGCTAAATCTTGTTGCAGTTGTTGAGCATGTTAGCTAAGGAGGCAAAGTGAGAGGGCAGTAACAACACCACCTTTTGAAAAAGTGCATGATGGTGAAATAGTATTTCAAATTAATGAGTTGACTTTTTTTTCAGTGATTTCAAACATTTTCAGTTGATTTTTATATTTTGAACAAATTATGTATTGATTTTTTGTTGTTGTTGTTGTTGTTTTTGTTTGTTTGTTTGTTTGTTTGTTTGTTTGTTTTGTTTTTTGACCAAATATTGAATAATGAAGCTAGCCTGGGATCTTTCTGGGACCAGTGTGTAGGATATGGCATATAGCGAACATGTCACCTCACCCTCCCCTTCCTAATGTGTAGAAGAAACTATGGTGGCCGCAAAACTTGCAAAACATGTGAAAGGCAGCATCGAGAGCCAGAGTTTTTGATTTGTCTGTTCTGGGCTACTGTAGAAACATGTTGGCGCTACATGGCAGCCTCTTGAAATTCTTAATTTCAGGTGGTTATACACTCATAATAACAAGCTTATGGCTATTATATCCCATTTCTGCCATGTTCTGTCAGTAGATGAGTGTAAATCTTACACACTGGATCTCTTTATTCTTTCCTGACAATTTTTATGACAGTATTTGTCGAAGGCAAAACAAAATGAAATAAAATAAAAATCAATAAGCTTTTAAATTTTGCTGTCTCATTAAGTCACTGATCTTCATTCTCCCTGAAGGCAAATTTCATTTGCTTTTTATCAGGTGCCCACAGGCCAGAAATCAAATCTGGGTCCTTCCTTCTGTGCACCTTCTTACTGAGCTACCATGTCCTGGAATAACATCATCTCTACAGCAAATTAACTCCACTTGAATAGTATCTATTTAGTTATGCAGAATGCCCATGAAAGAGCTGTGTTTTGCCCAGCACCTGGGAAAATATCCCATTTTTTCTATTATTCTCTCTGCTACCATTTAGCGCTCAGTCCATCTGTTTATGTAAAACAGTCACATCCCATACAATTCTCCTCCCTATGTGACAAAGTCTGGCGTGAAATGATAAAAATGGGCCCGTCCAAGTGATTTACAGTGTTTTTGAAAAGACTCAGAGGAGAGCTGCAGCATCCTGTCTCTTTGCTGTCTGATCCCTTTTCCCTGCCGTCCCCCCCTGCTATCTGTTGGCCAGGACATGGCTATTTCCTTCTCTTCATTTGTTCCATCACCACATGACCTTTTCTGTGTTGGTGGAAGGTTCTGTGGCTAAAACACAGTCTTAAAAGGTTAAATTTCAAGTGCAGGCAGCAGTCCTCATCTGTCATCATTAAAATTAAGAAACAAGCCACTAACAGAAACACAAATTATTTCTATATGTCAAGAATCATTTGGTGGATGCTTGTATGCCTGAACAGGTTTTCTAAATACACTCTTAACATAAAGGTGCTACAGACAACCATAAAGGTTCTTCAGCATGTCCCCATAGGAGAACCCTTTTTGGTTCCTGGTAAAACCTTTTGTAAAGATTCTACTCAGAACCCTATCAGAGAGTTCTACCTAGAACCCAACATATAGGGTTAAACCTAGAGCCATCTGTGACAGGTTTCACCCAGAACCCCTTTCCAGAGGTTCCTGAATCCTTCTATGGTGTATCGGTTCCACCCAGAGCAATGCCTGGGGGTTCTATCAATAACATTTCCACCTTCTAAAAGTGCTAACAAAGACCCGCCTATAAGGTTCTGCCGAGAACCCTTTTTGTATCACAAGAGTTTCATATAGAACAGAGAGAACACCTGAACCTATCCAGGGCTTCTACCAAGAGTCCTTTTATACTATTGCACAGAGAACCCTTGATGATATAGTTCTTTGAGGATCTCAACAACCCTTGAAGAACTCTGTCTTCCAAAACGAGTTCTTTGGATGAAAATGGTTCTTAATGGAACTTTACTCTTACAAAAAACCCTCTTTTTTTCACAAGCAAATGGTTCTGAGTAGTACCTCAGCCCTTCAGGAAGAACCCCTTTAGAGCCCTTATTTCTAGGAGTGCATGCACCAAAGGAAGGTGACACCCATACTTTGACAAAATGATTGATGGCAGAACATTAAAACAAATGAGATTGTTTTAGCCCTTCAGAAGAAGCCCTTGACTGATAAGAGTGATACCACTACACAGCAGATCCTCTGTATTTCATAGATAATAAAGCTTGACCTTCAAGACATTTTAAACAGTTGTAGAATAATTTGAAATTTAATGTAAATTTTAATAAAATGAACATTTAACCTTGGCAGGGAAACCACACCACTGGAGCATGGGAGTTTTCTATCTTTGCTTATTTACCCAGACAACAAGTGACACGCCCAAGTGTTGATTTCCTATTTATTCTGGCAAACAAACTTGCTGCATTTTCAGTTCTGTGCCATCTGTAGCCTCCCCCTACATGTATCTTTGCAGCATTGGGGGTCAGAGGGGAACCCGCCTGTCACGCTCCGCCAGGCGTGTGTGTCAGGATGGGTCTGATGATCGCAGAAAGCAGCGCGGCTCCATCGCAGCTGCACAGGAAATCAGCCATGGCATCCTGAACCTCGCGACCCCTGCCCACACACGGTCATCACAACAATAATAACACCTGACTCCAACAGCATCTTCGCTCTCCACGGACATTGTGAGGCACCAAAGAAGAAACTTCACAATGTGTCAGATTTATCAGCAGTAGAGGCTGGTTTGAAAGAAGAGCAGAGCAACCAAAACCAGAGCTCCAGTGCTTTGGTTTAGTTTTATTCTGTTATAAAACAACCTACACATAACAACAACATCATCTGGTGAGCTGACAGTCCAAAATGTAGCTCCGACACATTGAAATGATTTTACTAAGTTAGTTATCTATTTTGACCATGTGTTATCTATGCTGGGTTCTAGTTTACTCAAAAACCTGTAAATTGTCTGTTACCTGGCCAGGCAGACGTGCAAGATGAACCTGTTAGCAATGCTGGAATTCAAAATGTTTTATAGTTAAATGGGTTTTTCTATTATAATCAAAGATAAAGTTATAAGTGGACCTGCTGCAGTTTTTTAAAAAGTCCATATTCAGGGAACAACATGATCAGTTCAGCTAACATTAAGGAACTTTTTGTCTACCATTCATTCAGTCAATTTGGGCTTGACATCTGGACAGTGGGCTTCATGCAAGAACATTTTTGTATTCTTGTCTTAAATTTCTTACTTTTTTATACAAAGGACACGTCAGATTCAACAAACACTCATAACTTCAGAGAACTGTGTAAATGATCCACCTGTGCGTATCTGACTACATGTGCATGAGACTTGTAAATTAGCATAGTTAACACAGCAATACCATATATGGCTGCGCTTCCTGTTCCATATATCAGTGTTCATTCAAGAAAATGGCATCAAAAAGAAAAAAAAAAGAACTTTATGAGTTTGGAATTTGATGTCCTGCTTTCAGAGATCCGTAAAGGAAAATCTGTCATTTTAACAGTGTCAGCAGTGGAATGAAAAGACCTGCTAAAGCAAAGAAACGGGAAAAGCGAGTGCTGTTAATGCCATGTTACCAGATGGTTGGACTGTCGCTGAAATAAAAAGAAACATTTATTATACATTAAATATTATATAGTAGCTATAGGACAATATAGGCTGCATTCTAAAGCACTCACACTTCTCCCCCTGTTCCATATAGTTACACACTGTGACCATATCTTCACAATTTTGAAGTCATATGAAAGTATTTTTCCTGGGAATTATGTTTGACCAGCATTACAGCTCCTCAGGGTATGAGCTTACCTTATTTCCCTTCCATATACAGCCTCTGTTCATCCCAGGAAGTAAAGCAATATCATTCTCTATAGTTACAGAGTAAAAGCGTATAAGTGTCAGTGCTTTAGAATAGATTACCTGTAGTTACTATACAATAGTTCATATGTAATAATAGAATAGGTATGCAGTAGTTAAAAAAATAACTGCAAAATAAATTCTCTTTAAATTCAATACAAATGTCCGGATAATCACTCAGTAGATGATACTCACCCTGTAATTGGTAGTAGAACTAAGATAGACAACAAACCTTTGTTAATCCTTGGAGGTAAATTCAGAAAAATGTAAAATCTATAAAATCTTTCATAGTAATGTTTTCAAAGATAAATATAAATATATTTATACATGACATCACACTAGAACAAAGATTCTGTTTAATGTAAATGAACAGTAAGGTGTACACTGTCCTGACAAACTGTCTACATGCATAGATAACTCCTTTCTGTACAGTTTATAGAGAATAAAGTCGACTCCCTGCGTACTGAGTGGCTGATGGATGAATATAAGTGGTCTGATGATTCATGTATTCAAACACACACACACACACACACAAAAGTACGCACACTAATAAGAATTATGGTTTAATTTCTGCTTCACAAAAGCTTTTATGAACTGTGGGTCCTCCCTCTGTCTGTATTTGCTCCCACAGAGGCTGACTCATAGTAAGAACTCAGTGGTGATGTTGTACGTAATAAATGTCATAATTATCTGCATATTTAAAGTTTATTAGTAGCTCTCTCACTCGAATCTCAGTCAGGCACAGTCTGAATTAATACTGCTGAACTGAGGGGGGAAAGGCATTTAATTATCTAAAAAACTATTTTAATCCAATCTTATTAGGGCCTCCTAGCATTTGTTTGGTACTCATTCCAGCTCCATTCACTGTTTTCACTATCCAAAACACTTGGTTTTAGACTTTTTTCATTCTTTTTTGACTATTAAAAGACTTTTGCACTGATTTAGCATCACACTCCTATATGGACTCACGGTGGACATCAGATCAAAATCATTGCAGAAGAAGAAGCACAGATATTGTCTTTTTATTCCACACTTTCATTTACATTCTTGTCCAAACCTGGCACCTACATTACCCACGATGCAACTTGACCACCAACAGTTCAGTTAGAGATTCAGGAGCGTTTTGCTACTAGTGGCTAATGCAGCCTTGAGCAGCTAGCCTCAGGCAGCGAAGTGGAGAGGGCTCCAGGGGTCTGGTACACTCACCTCTTTCTAACTCTTATTTTCCATTTTCAAACTTGTAGTCTGCAGGCTTGTTAGCAAGCTTGTTAATGATAATTGCATGTTTTACAGATTCATCAGACAGGAAGCAACATTAGCATTAGATTGTAGTCTTGTGTCTCTTCAATTGACAAATTATTCACTGTCTTTTATAGTCTGTGTTAAACCCTTGAGGGTAAATATCAGTCTCTTTAGCTAGCTGTTAGCTTTGTCTGTCTGCTGTTTGATGCTGGGAAGGTAAAGTACAGTGGACCTTGATGCAAAACAGGTTAATCAGAGTGCCATTGGTGGGTAAGAAAAAAAGACAAAACAATGAGCTAAAAGATGGTAAAATACTCTATGGAGCTATATGGAACTGTACAGTTGGGTGATGATGGGCCTTTTTCTTAGCAGCCATATTGACACTAAGGTAATCACAGGTGTTACCAATTATACTAATCAAGCAGTCCCTGATTTGACCTGAATAAGACAAAATATTAATTAGTATCATTTGTAACACCTGTGTTTAGCCTGCTATTTCATATCAAAATGGCTGCTGTGAATAATGTCTATTCTCTGTGGATTCATCACTGAGTGTCCCTTTTTACATTACAGTTTCACTGTCATTGGATCCAATCAGTTATATAAAAAACCCATCAGTTGATAAGTGATAAGGGTAACTCCACCTATTTTCTCTTTTATGTGTGAGTAATTTCCCCTGATGATTTAATCAGCTTGTAGATGACAAATTTATATCGCCTGTGTTTCAAACTGGGCCCAAGGATTTTGACAGATGTGGGTGTTTACCATGGATGTATTAAGGAGAACTAGCTACAGGGTTGAAAGCAGACCTCTGTTTGTGCTTATAGTATTAGGACTGCTAAGTGGCTAAGCGGCTAACTCTCAGTTTCGCCCTCCGCTATCTTGAGAATAAAATGATTTAATCGTGGGGCTGTTCTAGACTTTCCAAATATTGGACTGAACTGATCAAACCCTGGTATTTCATGGGGGTTGTGATGCTGGGAAAAAAAATATGGGCCAGACTGCATCCATGATGCCACTACACAGTTTGGTCACTATGTCAAATTGGCTTTAAAGGCTGGTGTCCTGCCTGAGGGCTTGCTGTTTACCAAGTAGGGAAGGTTTAGAAAAAAGTGTCTGTTGAGTTGCTATTGTGAGAAATGCATGATCAAGAATTTTTGGAGCTTGACCAGTAGAGACAAAACAGGACAAGCATCACCAGACCTTGAGTATGTTATACAAGTCACATAACCCAAGTCACGTGATGTTAAACACATGGTTAATGGATAGGTTTAAGCACCAAAAGTACATGGGTAGGTTCAGGAAAGATCATGGTTTGGGTTCAAATAAGTATGTGGCATTACATAAGTCACATGATTTTACGTAATGATTTCACATGTAGCTAACATGAAACTGTCACAGTTTGGTTAGGTTTAAGCAACAAAACTGCTTGGTTGTGTATAGGAAGATACTATGGTTTAGGTTAAAAATGTTACATTACGTTATGGAGAATCTGTGAAAATCTGGTTCATTTTCAAAATGTGCAGACTCACAATCATAAAGACAGACAGACAAGAAACCATTTAACCATGTAGCCTGCTTATCCATGGTAGAAGGACAAAGAGCAAGGACAGAGGACCTAATCGACAATATCTGAGCACGTAAACATAATCATGTGGGCAAAACACTCCACTGCTGAAACGCCTCTGAAACACTGCTGGTGGGCACTGCAACGATGCGGAGGACGGATCAGAACGGTGGCACAGAAGTGCTCCATCAGGTGACATTTACCACACTACTTTGTACCGTGCCTGAGTATGATTGTCCCCGTCCTCTACTCCCCCTCCAAGTCAGCTACCACATTAGTAATACTGATATGTACCTGAGTACACTTGCATCTACACAACATGTTGTTGCTATGGTGCAGAAAAGCCTGCCAACTGCAAGATCCCAATCCAGTCTACTTCCTTGTTTAGATGCAGTTGGTTTTCACACCTGATGTGAAGCATACCCATGTACTTTTTCAAGTGGACAGTACAGAGTGTTTAAACTAATCATACAAACTTGAATTTGGGGTCATGTGTAGACCTATTCGAATCCAGGCCAGAGTGTCTTCCTTCACTGGAAAAGACAGCAGAAGTGCTCACATTGACATAATGTAAGTTCTCAGACTAATCATGGCCATGTCTTGTCTCAGACAAGGAACAGCTTTTGTTTACATCTTTGTCAGTGTCTTTTAAAAAGTTTCCACCCCATTGCACTACCATAGAAGATAAATATGAAATAGCAAAGAATCTAATATTTAAGATCAAGAGCCATACGTGTCCTACAGTGGACTTAAGAGGCCTTATTGTGTGTGCTATTGAGCATGAAGCCCGGTGGTCACAAGAAAGCCTGTGCCCTGCCTCCCATTCTGCAAAAACTCATTTCACAGATTTCAGGGATCATTGAACTTTCAAACACATGATAAACGGATGAAACAACTGTAAAAGTCCTGGATACAAAAATACATTTCCCACCCTCCTCGTGCTGCTTCACTGGGCTCGTGTTGCAGCCTTTGCAGAAACAGAGCAGTAAGTCAAACACAGGTTAGAAAGTTACTGACTCGTGAGCTGACACATGTCATTTTGCTCTCTTGCTCTCCGAACTCTGTTCATTCCTCTCAAAAAGCGTTTGACACCTCTTAACAATGACTTTACACACATCTTATAACGACACATAACATTGCACCGCAGCGGCAGATGCATTTCCAGTGCAGTCCTCTTCTCTATGGAAATAATTTTACAGCTTGCAGTGTTTTGGCCATAGAGGGAGGACTAACAGTGTATGGAGTGGAGGGCATGGATGGGTGCCCGGGTCCCACAGCTGCATGGCGCTGGGGCACAGACAGCCCTTCTCTCTGGGGCACATTGCTCCTTTTATGCCCAAAACACTGAACCATTGATCTGAGGTTCCCTCCTCTACACTGCGCCAACACAGCTCAGGTCAGCGCGGCCTCGGTGAACACAATATCTGACAACATCTCGCATGCAAACATTCATTTGCTTAACGTCTGTCCAAGCATGAGGAACTGGGGAAGTGAGAGTTTCAAATGTTAGCACTGTGTCTTCTATGATTTCATGAACTACAAACACTTTCAAGAGGTATTTTAGCAACCGTGCATAATTTAAGGAATGTTAATCACAGTGCTAAATTTATGAAGTACAGATGATTTGTTATCATATAAATTCTGAAAAATCTCTCTGCCTATTGGATTTGTGCACCTCTGTTACATATCAAAGCTATAATATGAAACATTTACACATTAAATTTTCTAAAAATGATAGACATATGTTATATATTTTGTATATTATCCCAAATGTTTATAACAGTGGTCCAATGCAGAGAAATACATAATTTATTTAAGGTGAGGGTGTGTTTCCTGCTAGCCTTTGCTAACTACTTGCTAGCTGCTATAATTTCCAGGAAAACAAAGGATACGTCACAGAGTGAGGAAGTAAGCCAGTAAATGTGAATAACTGTAAGGTGAATAAAACTTTAATATTACCTCATCCATGTACATGAGATCAGCTATCAGCTATGGTGGTTGTTTAAAAGTGACAGTAACAACTCCCATGATCCCATGCTCCGTCATGACATCCTCAAACTATGTCTTTTGTTATTGTTTTAATGTAAGAGAGACCCAGAGCAGCAACATTTACATATTGTACATTTAAGTGATGCACAGACGCCTATCAAAATGTATTCAGACTGAACATGAAGCAAATTTGCATTTTTGTTACTGGAATTTGATGACTGCAGTGTTTTTGCAGTGCATGCTATTCAGCTTGGGTTGTCAGCCGTCCCGAAAACAATAAAAGTTTCACAAGACATCACAGGGAATTATTATATCAGAACAGCACGTAAGTTGTCTGTCACTCTACAACATTGTTGCCCTGGCTATCGAGACTGACGGCGAAGACGTTCGGCTCTAGAAATACCAATCTGAATGGCAGACAGACCAAAAGTTGGTTGGTTCAGCTCTGAGTCAAATTAATCAGCTTGGCAGTATAAAGGAATATAATATATTTTTCACAAATATATGTTTTGTTCAGTCATCCACCATATTGGTTTATGTGGCTCATGCTATTCCTGACTTTATCAACGGGTTCATGCTTCTTCCAGAGTTACCAATAATTAATTTTGACAGACCAAATATTTTGCCCATGTCTATGATCTGATGTTTTAATTCTTAATAGAACCGATGAATCTGTGCTTTACTCTTATTGACTGATTGAATTCATTATTCCATTCATGTCGAGAGTAGCAGATGACATTGAAATCGATACATAAAAAGCAGAATGCATGAAATTAAAGTCCACCTCCAGTCATGTTTTAAACATTATAAAATGTTCTGCAAGAAGTAATAAACTGTGTCTGATGTAGTGGGATTTTTTTTACTAGTTACATCCAGCTCCTCCTGTGGGCATTGTTGCTTATGGTATGTACAGCACCAATCCATTGATTAATGGGATTGGTTCTTTAGGTTTATGATGTCATATACCCAGACTGGCTGAATCTTTTTTTTTTTAGACTGCCCTTGTTCAGTGCAGTTTAAAGCAGGAAATGCTCAGACGTGGCATTTACTGCTTATTTCACTCCTGATATGGCTTGTAACACATGAAAAACACAACATTTGCATGTTAACAAGGTTAAAAACCTGATTTTCATTGGAGGGGGTCTTTAAGTGTCTGGCTGGGAGGACCCTTAGACCCCCCACATGATGTGCCCACTGGCAAGGTGTCTCTTGTATTTAAACACTGAAGGTGGTAAACTTGATTGTAAAAAAATCCGCTTAATATGCAATATCATCACCTCTGAGATTTGCTTTGTGTTCTGTGTGAACAGAGTTTAAAGTCACAATCTGTAGAATTTGACCATTTCAAACTCAGCGCCACACATTAATGCGATCACATTAATGGATACAGATAGAATCATTTGATTTTATTGCAAATATTTACTACTGCTTTACTATACTGTAGGACATTTCAAGTTGGTCTAACTTGGAAATGCCATTTCCCCTGCTACCTAGAAAATACAATTTAACTCAACCGGAAGATTATATTTGTTTCAATTCAGGACTTAAAGATCATAAAGTTGATTTAACTACAATACTCTAGTTGTCTTTGGTCCCGAAGTTGTCAAAGTTGATTGAATCACTTTTTTGTTTCAACATAATATTGTGTGCTAAAACAAAGAATTGCTTTGCATTTTTAATGCAAGAAAAGCTGTCTTACCTAGTTGAACATACACAGATTCCAGAATTATTATAACTCACATTTTCAAGTTGAAACAACTTAACTATGTTCAAACATAGACTGCCTCCACCAGTGGCAGTGTCTGTATTTTACTTTGAATTCAAATATATGAACTATCTGCAGTGTATAACTAGTTAATGTTTATTCTTCAACCTTGTCATAGTTTAAAGTGTCTTTCACACTCAAAACCATCAACAACTTTTATTTTTTCTACCTCCATCTCCCAAAAGATGCTTTTCTCTCTCTTTTTTCAACTGATAACCTGCAAACCCAAGTTCAATCAACATGTGCAGATCTGACAAAAGTCTGATTTTGTCAACATAATGAATTACTGTTAGTTTAACTTTAGAAAACTCAAACATTCGAGCTATTTGAGTTAAAAAGAAGAGGTTTGTGGACATAAATAAATGTGGCTGTAATGTTGTAATGTTGTAATGCAGTGTACAAACTGTTAGTTAAACAGCAGTAGCTATGTCATTCATTAAAATTAGCTAACCTTAGCTGCCATAAGTTATTGGTCATACCAGACCAAGTGAGGCTGTGGCAGCAAAGCACCTGAGTATACAGGGGTGCATGTTATGAATAAACTTTTTGTCTGCAAGAAGAATAATGATTTATTTCTTCTTTCAAAAGTTACATAGTCTCACTTTTAAGTGTCAGTATATAGGCCTATTATATATCATCTGGCCCAATGTGTTGCATTTATCTCCACTGATGCACTGATAAACACAGACAGTTAAGCTTCAACTGAGGATCTCTGTCCTAAACACCAACTGAACACTCTCTCCCGAGTTAAATTATTAAAGAGTGACTGAGGGAACATAATGTGGAGCCTTGTAACGAGATCCTGGATTAAAAATAAGAATATAATTTATAACAGTTGCCCAGAAAATCCATGTTAATTGATTGTGCATAACTGTTTATAGGTCTACATGTTGGCTGTAAAACTTTACATGACAAACGATCAAATTTGAAAGTTGGTCAGGGTTATTCCACACTGTTTCATATAAAAATAAAAATAAAAAAATCAATCCACCCCCCACCGGTCTCTCTTTCTTTATGTGTCTCTTTCTCTCTGTGGTCAGATATCACTCTGCTGGCCCAGAGATGCCTGATTGATATTCACTGCACTTCTCCGCTGGCTAATGCACTGACCAGTTTACAACCTCAGTGGGAGGAAGCCTGTCAATATGAGGCTGAGGCTCTTTTATGGCTCTGGAAAGCAACTTCTGTAATTCTGCCATTTGCTGTCTCTGCAATGTCCTTCACTGATGTGCGAGTAGTTGGAATTAGTGAGGCTTGATTTAGCTCATCAACAGCTGAAATTTCCCTTTGATTCATAAAGCGCGTCATTGTGAGATCTAATCACATCAAGTTATTCTGGATTAGAACCACTGCCAAGAGAAAAACATGCACAGGAAATTTGTCTTAGATTCATGGTAATGTGACATTATAACAAGTACAGCCAGTGATAAATTATTAACTGACCTACATAGTGGAAGAGCCTACTCAAGAACATGCATCTAAAATATACGATTCACATATGTGCCGTGCTTGGTGGAACGAACTGGCTAAGCCCGTTCCTGCAAGTTAAGAAGAGTGAGGAGTAACCACAACCATGAGAGGCCCTACAGTAATAAATGTGCACAAAAAAATTTTCAGCTGACAGATCCAGTAGTATGTGAGATTAGCTGTGTGGTGACCTGGTAGCTCAAGTGGTAGAGCGTTTGCCCCATGTACTGAGGTTGTGAGTCCTCTGCAGAGGACTGGGTCTGACTCCTTCCTACAGCTCTTTGCGGCATCACTCCCCCCCCCCCCCCCCCCCTTTCCTGTCATATCTTCATCTGACACACACACGACTGCATACTGCTTACACCTGGTTGAGATAACTTACTGATAGAAACAGCGGTGAACCAGCAACTCTTGTGTTCTACTGGGTAAAATTACTGTTTTTGTCAAGGAAGTTTCCCATCAGAAAAGTCTGACAGCAAGGAAAAGCAGGCAAAATATTCTAAATATATCACCCAACTGGGGGTGTGCCAACCGCCATTTCCTGTCAGTAATACACTGACCATGAATAAGTACCTCCTACAACCCCATGAGGTTGAACTTTGTGGTTCTGAGTGAAATTGGAAACTATTGGATAGGGTGCCATAAAACCTGGTACATACATTCATGTCTCCCTCGGGCTGAATTTTAATCACTTTGGTGATCCCCTGACTTTCCCTCCGGCACCAACAGGTCAAACTTTTAATTAGTCCAATACTTTATGAGCAAATACCTTCAAAGTTAACGACATTTCCATCAGCCTCAACTACACTTTGTGTTCAGTTCTAATTTGCAAATGTTAGAATGCTGTCGCACTAAGCTACAATGGCGAACAGGATAAACATTATACCTGCTTCGTCATTGTGAGGACGCTCACAGAGCCTCCTGGCCTTGTTATACTGTATGAGAATGCACTGGTCCCATCAGGCGACTCGATGAATTGAGGCTGGTGCAGAGAAAAATGTTCCAACATCCAGGAACTCCTTGACACAAACAGGAAATGAAGATTTGAAACATGAAATATCAAACTGTCTCCCACACAGCAGTGAGCTGAGCAGACATTCTGTTTGGAGAAAGCCAGATTCATTCATGTTAAAACTCTCCCTTTGGTATCTTTTGGGATGAAGCCATCAAAGACCTGGGTGGTAATCACGAGCATGCTGTGCGTATTTCACTGATCCCCCACTGCATGATTTCAGGATACAGTTTAAATTAATTCTCATTGCCATTTTGCAGTCATTAATTTAAGGGGTTACCAAAGGAGAGCAACTGGAAACTGCTCATTTAAGCATTTGCCAGTGTTTACCTCTACCCTTGAGTTATTGGATAATAACTCACACGACTCATTAAACAGCAGAATTAAATGAAATCATCTCAACTGTCAGTTTCAGAGGAGTAATTGCCACTAAGTGAATCTTGCAGGCAAACATGGAAATTTTCAGGGATGGCGTCGATGATTCGGTGTCAAATCCTCGCACTGAATAAGATGTTTCATCCAGTCAAACACTTATTGGCAACCTGACACACTTCTATCCATTTAAGTGAAGCTTTTATGATCTTGTGTGCATTTGTAGTCTGAAGTGACTCAGCACACATAGGCTGCTTGTGCTCAGAAAAGAAAAGATTGTTGTGTTTTTTTTGCTGTTTTGAAATGAGTGATAGGATGCCCTTGAAGCTCCTCCATCCTGGAGGAAAGAGTAATGGATCTGCCCACAGAGTGACCACAGGGTGCCCAGGCCATCTGAGTCATCCCATTACTTGGCAGAGCATTGACAGTGTCTCCTGCCCTTGGTTTACCTTTAAGAAACAGTTTATGGAAATAAAAAAAACAACAACAACTGCAAAGTAAGTTTGTTATAAGTGTTTGTGACACATCTTACAAATGCTAAATAGCTCTTTTAAAATATGTCGGAGGAGCTGTCAGTATAACAAGACAAAAACGAAATAAAAGCCACAACTGACAAAAAAAAAAGATGTAGAAGACCGAACAAGACGTAAGAAGATGAAAATGACGTAAATGATGTCAAAAGACAAAAACAAAGTAAAAGACACAATGTGACAAATAACTAGACATAACAAGATGGAAACAACAACAAAACAAAAGGAAAAACAATGTGAAAGACATAACAAGATGTACTAGGACAAAACAATGCAAATGTCGTTACGAAGACAAAAGAAACGTAAAAGATGTAACAAGACAGAGACAACATGAAGGACTTAATAAGACGAAAACAACGTTAGACACAACAAGACGACAATGGCATAAAAGATGTAACAAAACAAAAACAACATAAACTAGAAATGCAATTTCTGAAGAAACTGCGGGTGTGAATGCCGCAAGCTGAAGCCAAACTGCAATGCTGCCTTGAATAAAATGAAGTCTGAAAGATTTGAATGTTTGAATGTCTGTTGAAAGGCTGACAGCACACTGAAAAGCTGCCATGAAAATAAATTAATAATTTAATTTAGTAAAATATTTGAATTTTTATTTAAACACTGAAACCACTCTGAATAGCTGCGCTGAGAATAAATCAATATTTGAATTATGTAGAATATTTGAATTTTAGTGAAAAAGCCAAAGCCACACATCCCAGATAGCACGCATACGTCTCGCCGACGTCAGCCTCAGATCGTGCATCAGCATTCTACTCCTGACGTCTGTGAATGCATTGGAGAAGCATCGGCCCATAGCAGGGACATGGTTTGCCAGAGTGCAGGATTATGCGCGCCATTTCAAAGTTGGCGATAGGTCGACTATGGATCGATACATTGCACGTTATCTAATTGGTGTCAACGGAACTGAGAGCAGGCTTTGGAGACGGAGAGGCTACTTCATGTCAGCCAGGACTAGTCTTCAGGTAAGCTCACTTAAAGTAAATATATAAAAAATAGCTGTTTTATAAATATGACATAGAGGGTTAGCAAGATAAATCGGGATTTAGCAACATAAGTTGTTAAACCCTGACTGGGTATGTTAGCACAGGTGAAGAGCCCAGATGCCAACTCCTAACAGGCTAGCTAGCTAGCTTAACAAACTCTAACTTCATTTAGCCATTGCTAGGTAGCCATAAGTCTTTCCATCTTCATCTAGACAACAAATCAGTGTTGAATTTGGGAAAGGGTCAGGTAATGTTAGTTAGCTTTAGCTGTTAGCTAGTAGCTGGTGGGCTTCAGTGGTTTTACAGCTGCGGAGTTAACTTTAGGGGCTGTCAGACCGCACCGCAAAATAATACATGCAAACTTTTTGTGGTTCATATTTTCAAGTCATGCTTTCTGCTGGTGCTTCATACAGTGTTGCCTGTGACACTCTATTAAACATGGGTTATTTGGAGGTCTGGTTGTGGTGCTTTTTAACACGTTTAATAGCTACGTTTAATAGTCCCTCATAAACTACGGTGGCTCTGTAAGGACAGACAACAGCCAGGAAAAAAGGCAGAGTGACGTTTTCTTTCCCTGATGTGTCTATTTGTACATGTTTATTTGTGAAGTATGGGTATAATATTGTATAGTATAAGTTAATTGAACAACATGGGCTCATGTGTTTTGTCTTTTTCTCCCCTTTGCAGGCTCATAAGTCTGCCAGTATTCCAGACTGTGCTGTCCGTGTGCGTCTCCCGACTGGCCACCTGTATATTATTTATTTATTAAGAAGGATTGAATTATGTGAAATGTTTGAATCATTGTAGAAACAATGATTGTGGCTGACACCACACCGAATAGCTGCCATGAAAATAAATTAATATTTGAATTTAGTAAAATATTTGAATTTTTGTTAAAATGCTGAAACCGCTCTGAATAGCTGCGCTGACGATAAATCAATATTTGAATTATGTAGAATATTTGAATATTAGTTAAAAAGCCAAAGCGTTTTAATAATAAAAATAATAAAAATAAAGAATTTTGGTAGTGGAAGAACATAGGTAGTAGAAGAACATATTTGAATGCTTGCAGCATTCACACCCAATTATTTTAGCACACACTTTAGTGTGTGTTGCCTTAAAGCAGGGGTGTCAAACTCAAATCACAGAAGGGACCAAAATTTAAAACACAGTCTAAGTTGCGGGCAGGATTAACACTCATTAAAATGTCTAAAACTGACTATGTTTTATTCAGAAATATGAATTTGAACAGCCAGACTGCAACAACTTTTTTCTCAATAAAATAAATAAGATTTAAAATATTTTTTTTTTCTTCAAAAATAAAAAAGGAAAATGAGAATATTTCAGCTCAGAATATTTAAGCTCACATATCCAGGTGGGGGTTACATTTGAAAATGCTCGCTTTTTGTCTGGACACAAGATATCGCACACTTTAATCATGCAAACCCTCAATAGCACTGCATTTGACATAAAAATATGTTCATATAATAATATTACAAACCCATCAGTCCATCAGGTACAGATGAACATATTGACCTGCTCAATTTAACATTAAGGCCAAAACGCACTGAGAACTTCAACAGAAAAGTCAACTGTAGCTTCTATGGCGAACTGCAGGCTTCAGATTTAAAATGTAACACCACAGAACCAGCAGTATTTTAGGAAAAGGTTAAAGTGCACACTGACACACTGAGGAGATGAAGAGGAGAGACAGAGTCTGGACTCTTCATCATGACTTACAATAATGCAGCAGTTAAGTATTTAAAAGTACACAAATCAGACTTGGAGTAAAAAAATCACGCACCACAGAAGTGTACATTAATATTACGATTCATGATCATAAAAAGTTTTTATATCAAGTTGACACATCTGTCCATATTTTCTCTCTCTCTCTCTCTCTCTCTCTCTCTCTCTCTCTCTCTCTCCCTCTCCCTCTCTCTCTCTCTCTCTCTCTCTCTCTCTCTCTCTCTCTCTCTCTCTGCTGTGGGTCAGTCTTATTTTTATTTTTACCTGGTTTCAGGTGGAGCTGCAGTTCATGTCCCTCCTCATATACTTGTGTTTCTTTGCACTGAGTCAGTTGTCTAAACAGACAAACCTGTTTACATTGTCGTTTGACAGAAACTCGCGTCTTCGCGATTGCAAGCTGATTTATTTCTCGAGTTGCGCGGCAGCTGTTGCAGTGCATTGTGGGACTTGTAGTATGAGTGGTGGGAGTGCTATTTACCGACGGACCATTCATAATAGACACATGAAATTATCTCGTGGGCCAGATATAATTGAATCGCGGGCCAGATTTGAGTTTGACACATGTGCCTCAAAGCAACACCATACCATAATAATAAGAAATTCAAAAACGGTTATTGTTTAAAATCTGAATGAACTTTATGAAAATACTCATGGAAAAAAATAGTTGTCTCACTCAGTTCTAATTTTCTAGTTTTCACACATTTGTTTGTTTGGACATTACCCTGAAAAAACATTGCACCATTGTGGAACAGCCAATAGGAATGACTGTGTGTAAGTGTGTCAGCATATTTCAGCAAAAATTACATCAACAATCAAAACCCTCCTGAAAACATGTCAGTAAGTCACATTTCAGTGTTTGATCATTTGTGTTACATTTAAATGTGTGTTTTCAGTTCCCTGGTGTGTCTCTTCAGTTCACTGCTTAAAATAAAATAAAATAGTTCTCAATTCATTTACACCCTGTCTTATATTGGTTTAACAGTATGTAAACTCAAATACATAACACCAAAAATATCATGGTGGAAATCCATAATGAGATGGTGTATTGGGGGGTAAACTCAGTTTATCCACCTCTCTGAATTGAGGCTGAGTTTAATCATCTATTTTCATATCATATCATTATTAAACTACAGATTTTCCTCAGTTTATCACATCTGTGTTTATCACTACACCCTGGGGTACTTCAAGGCAACATTTACATTTTAACAGTTTTCCGCTATTTAATTATCAAATAAAGTACATGAAACGTAACTCATCTATTTGGACCTTTTTAGTGGAGATGATGGAGATGAACCATGTAAGAGACTGTAAAAAAACTGATTCAAAATAACCTCCAGGGTCACTTGTGACAAATTCAAACACTGCTTTTAGTTTCCTGAGGGTCCTGCATGAGGCAGGACCCTCAGGATGTATTGTGTGAGTGTAAAGGTCCAAAAGTGGGTGTGTTACAGAGAGGCAACACCAAATTTACTAAATGATTCAAAATCCCAAAGTTTAAAGTTACACTTACAGTAACATATTACAATAACAGTAAATGAAAACCAAAACACACTGAATCACATTTGACACAATATTTATTTGATTTAACATGTCAAACAACAGAAGTATATCCATATTACATATTCAGAGGATAATCAATAAATGCACTGTACAGATTACTGAATGTGACAAACTAAATACCAGAGGTGGGAAGTAACTAAGCACTAAATTTTGTTACTGTACTAAAGAGGTTTTTTTTAGGTATCTGTACTTTACTTGAGTATTTATTTTTATAAAAACTTTTGAATTTACATTTTCAAAACAGGCTCATTAGTTTTATGCATTTGATGGGAATCATTGATTATTTAATTTAATTTAATTTAATTTATTAGTAATAAAGCAATATCTCCATATTATATGGATAATATGATATGAGATTTGATATCTATATCTTTTAGTTTTTGGATATTAATGATGACTATTTATCAAAATTGTGTTAAGATTTTGTGAAAGCACCAACAGTTATCCCTACAGTCTTCCCACAATATTAATATCAAGGTATTTGGTAAAAACAAATATTATGATATTTGATTTTGTCCACATTAATTAGTCCTGCTATCAGTGTTTTATTGTCATATCTGAAGTTTATGGATTAATATTTCTGCTGTATTAAAGTGGACATTGCATTTTACTGCAGTAGATGTTTAAGGTTGTGCTAATTTTAGTTTAAACTACAACAATGCATCATGTTCTAAAAGTTTGTCACGTTTGAATTATTTGAAAATTTGTTATTTTAGAGAGAACGTCTGGATTGCGATATATATTGTGTATCTCAGAATAGACTAAAAATTTTGAGATATTATTTAAAAACCAAAAAATCAAAAAAAGGTAGCACATCTCAAGTCTGGAAGGACAAAATACTCACATTTGAGTTTTTTATTTGGCTCACATCACAAACAAACGCTTACGCGTTTCGGCACAAAGCCTTCATCAGAGCGTTTGTAATTATCAGCAGGTTCAACGTGATGATATACACAAGGTCAGAGAGAAAACACACAGCTGGGGGATGAACCCAATTATTCAAGAACCAATCACTTTTCTTTGTCTGTGCCTCAGATAGCTCTCTTCAATATAACATTACATGTCACAGAACATTATTATTGTCATCTTGAAACTGTGCCTTACATGTGTAAAAAAAAAAAAGTACTAAAAAAAAAGGAAAAAACAAAACAAACAGAATAATAATAATAATAATAATAATAATAATAATAATAATAATAATAATAATAATAATAATTAAACAAAAATAAATAAATAAAATATATATTCTCACCCAGAAAACATTTCAAACTGAAGTCATCATTAAGTCCATTTGGTGCCATAGTGTTGAGTGTATATATCCAGAACATTTCTCTTTGGGACAGTTTCTTTAAAATGTCTCCTCCACGAGTGGGTATCATGACTTTCTCAATCCCACAGAACCTCAATGAAGAGGGAGAACCATGGTTGGCTTCTGCATAATGTTTGGCAATTGCATAATCCATATTGCCTGTGCGAATTGCAGTTTTGTGCTCAGATATACGCTGTTTCAAAGGTCGTGTGGTCTGTCCCACATATGCTAGTCCACAGGGGCATGATAACATGTAAACCACATGAGTCGACTTACAGTTTATAAATTCCCAAATAGGAATTTTCCTCCCTGTGTGGGGATGATTAATTGACTTTGTATTTGTTGTATTATTGCAACAGGCACAATTGCCACATCTATACATACCAATTGTTGTCAGCCATGTGGTTTTGTTTGGTGTCATGTTTTTGTACATGATGGTATTTTTGATAGTAGGTGCTCTCCTAAATGAGAAAAGCGGTGAAGACTTGCAGACGTCCTTCAAAGATGATTCTGCTTGAAGTACATGCCAGTGTCTCATAATGATTTGTTTGATCTGTGTGACCCCGTGTGGGTCGAGGAATGGAGGCAAAAACGCGAACAACCCAACTGGAATACCTACCCTTCCCCATTCCTCATCCTCACGCTCCTCATCAGGGATGCCAGCGTCTGGGAGGACGCCGCCAAGACGTTCAAAGATGAAACGCATTCCACCTGAGGGGAACACAGATAAAAGAAATGTCAAATTTTTAATTTTTGTCAAAACATTAAACATTTTAGATTAAATCAAAGTATAAGGGTAATTTATTATCAACACAGGGCTTCACAATGAAAAAGTTCAGTTCCTTCATGCCAAACATCGTCTCCATGGAACGCAAGTAAAACAATTTTTAATATTTTATAAAAATCGATCCAGTCGCCATCTTTATTTCTCTATTTTCGATGCAAACGATTGACAATTTTGTGCCTTCAAACCAAAATAATCATGTTTTCAAACAACCATAGTAATTATTACCACACTCTACACCTGTCCCGGGATACTTGGGACATTCCATCCATAAATCATCATTTTACACCAAGAAATCGTCGATGGAAAGTCTGTTTTCACCAAATTCAACAGGCCTAATAACATAACATTTTACCTTAAAATTCAACAAATCACTGATAAAGCTTGCAGTGGTTTTAAATGTCTGCATCAATGAAGAAGTTAGAAGTAAAACAATCAAATAAAATCTGTCTTAGCTACCTTCAATGTCTTGTGCGTCCTCCCAGCGCAGCAGGTGTCCCTCGTCGTCCAACGGTGGTCCTCCAGGGGCCATCTTCAGGCTCTGCAGTTGTCCACAATAATCCAATAAATCCAAGAGTTGGGTTTTTCCAACAAGATCCGCTTTCCGGTTGAGTCCTTCTGAGAGAGATTCTCCAGCAGGGTTTGGGATCTTTCCACTGTTCGGGTTTGCAGCAGCTCAACAGGTCAAGTCGCCAAAATCCAAGTGAAAAGGGGACATTACAATGAGCTGCAGGCCTTTATATACCTGCCCATCATTCTGTTTCCATGACTACTGCTGGCGCACGTGCGTGCGTGTGTGCATGTGTTGGCAGTTTACATTTTATTTGGAAATTTCAACAAGTATTTAGAGTATTACAATAATCTGTTTAATGCACCCTCCCAAAAGTCAAATGAACTGATCTTTTCTAATATCTGTCATTATTTATTTATTCATTCATTTATTTATTGAAGGTTTGTTATTCCGTTTTGTTTTATTCTTAGCATTTTAAAAATATTATTATTTGTCTCTCATTACATTAATTTATTGCTTTCACCTCTTATTTTTTAATATATATTTATATTATTTTTGTTGTTGTTTCATGCTCTATTTATTATATACTTTGTTACATATGCATAATTTTAATGTGTTATTATTTATTTATGCATTTGTATAATTTGCTTTGTGAGGAGCACAAAGGGACAAGCCATTGGTGGCTATCTGAGGAGCAGGAGCAAAAATATAAGAAGGGCACCAGCTGTAGGGCACCACCATGTCAAAAACCATGCTGCATTTATTTATGCATTTTATAGTTCCAAACCCTCATTTAAATAGTTTTATTATGTGACCTAAAGTACAACTACAGTGGCAGATTCAGACTTTCTGAGGGGCCGGGGCAAAAAGGGCACCAGCTCCATGAGTTGGGGCACCAGCACACGGAAAGTTGTGATGCATTTATGGTGAAATAGTTCCAATCCCTGGTTTAGATTAAAAGTGTAATATAATGTGACTTAAAGTACAACAGCTATACACAGCTGTAATAAAAGCGTACATGGCACTGCACCAAGCTTTCTTCACTGGAAGGGCACCATAGAGGGCACTTGATCATGTCATGTCTACCACAGGTTAATATTTTAGAACATATATTAAAAATATTCAGTTTTTTTAAACTTTACTTTCCTTGTGTCAGACAACAATGCTAGATAACAATGCTCCCCACCGCTCATAAAACTTCTTCTGACCTCAGATAAATTAGAGGAAATTGTGGATGCAAACAAAAATAACAAATTATTAACAAATTATTCCTAAGACGCTTTTTGCATGAGGCCATATATCTCATATAAGGCTATAAAATACCAATAAAAGAAACGCTTGAATAATAAAAATAACTAGAAAAGCATTTGAAAAAAGGTGAAATTTTGAGACTTTTGAAGATTCCAGAATTCATTTTCAATGGGAAAACTGTCTGGAAAAAAACTGGAATATCTGGGAAAGTATGAATGTTACGGCTTTGAAAAGACATAGCCGGCGTGTCCTAATTCAGCTGAACGTTTCGAATGGTTTGAATCGGTTGAAGTTTGTGGAACTAGATAGGTGCCAAAGTTTTTTTTTTAATGGGATTTAATAGGAATGGGAATTTCAAAGTTGAATATTTCGGAAGGTACGAATGTTATGGAAAATCTGAAAGTTTCTGATAATGTCCTAATGAATCTGAATAAGTTGAATTTTGAATGGTTTGAATCGGTTGAAGTATGTTGAAGTTATTGAAGATCAAAAAACGCAGTGGAATAATAATAATAATAAACTTTTTTGGTAGTAGAAGAACATTGGGTTTGACTGCTTGCAGCATTCACACCCAATTACTCAGTCGTTCGCTCCACGTACTGAAGCTTGTGAGTCCTCTGCAGCAGCTGTGCATTCGACTCACACACACACACACACACACACTCTCTCTCTCTCTCTCTCTCTCTCTCTCTCTCTCTCTCTCTCTCTGTCTGTCTCTCCCCCGTTCCTGCCTTCACCTCAGCTGTCCTGTCAATAAAGGCATAAAAGCCTGAAAAATTTCAGAAACAAAGACATAGCAAGATGAAAATAACATAAATGATTAATGATTGTGTTAAAGACACAACAGACTAAAATGAAGTAAAAGACATACTCAGATGTACCAAGACAAAAACAACACAAATGTTGTCATACAGTGAAGGTGATGTAAAAGATGTAACAAGACAAAAACTACAGAAATGTCATTATAAGGCGTAACAAGACCAATTAAATGACTTAAGACAAGAACAACATCAAAGATGTAACAATACAAGGCAGACAGAGTTCAGTTAGCTTTGTACAGAAACAGTCAGGAAAAATGTCCATGTACATTTTGTGCAGTTTTTCACTTTTACTCGAGTAAAGAAGTTGCTGTACTTCTACTTTTACCAGAGTCTTTTGGTACACAAGTATCTGTACTTCTACTTTATTAAAGGATGTGTTTACATATTATCTATATTTGTTCCCACCTATCAGTCTTAACTGGGTAAGCAAAAAACCAAGGTTAGTAAGGATAAATGTTGCATTCAGTCCCTCCTCAGCCCTTCATCATATATAGGACTACATGTGAGCATAAAAAATTCAACACATGCTGAGGCCATAAAACAGCTTCCTTATTCTGTGTGGACTCAGCAACTCTAGACTCAACACGTTAATAATATACATATTGGATTTTAGACCAGTCATTCTTAGTTATAGTCATTTATTTTAATTAGCTTTTTCATATTATTATTATTATTATTATTATTATTATTATTATTATTATTATTATTATTATTATTATACTTCTTAAAGCTTCCTGGAATAGCTTGTGTGCAGTGAGTGATACTAACTCATTATTATGAGTATGTTTTTAAGTTGTTTAGTTAAGTTGCTCATTAAAATGTCCTTTTCATCACATACTGGAGCCCCCCAGGGCTGTGTGCTCAGCCCCCTCCTGTTAATGTTGTACACCCACAACTACAGCCTCCAACATGGAGAGAAGCCTATCATGAAGATTACAAGTTCTTTAATGACGCCACCGTCATCGTCTGGATTTCAAACAATGATGAGACTCCATATCAGGAGGAAATCAGAGTGGAGCAAAGAAAACAGCCTGCAGCTTAACCTCAGCAAAACAGAGCAGCTGAGTTTCTAAGAAAGATGCACGATTTCTGTCTACATCAGTGGAAGTTAGGTGAAGCAAGTGAGAACAGGCATGGGATGAACACGGCCATGGACAGGTGGACTCTACAGCAGGTCATTAAAACTGCCCAGAGCAGCGTCAGAGATATCAGGGAGAGACGATGCCTGCAGAGAACCCAGAGGATACTAAAAGACAAAATAACCACCCCGGCCACAGCCTGTTCACCCTGCTGCCATCACAAGTATCCGCTGCAGCACTCTGCCTTATTAGTTAGTTTGCTCTGTATACCACTTTATACCACTTTACGATGAATAAGTCACAGACAGTAGCAGAAATGGGCGTCCATAATTTTGAAACTCATTCTAACAGTTTTCATTTAAGAATATCCTCTTTTACAAGACATATTTATTCCAAAAAACTTTATTTCCCAGTGACTATTTTATTTCATAAGGCCACTTTTCATCACAGACTATATCTGTCAATCAAGACAAACGAGGAAGAGTCAGTTATGATTGGCTGTTACTTCGGTTGTAGTTATAATGTCTTATTTAATTCTGAATGCTTTGGCTCTCCATACAAATTAAATGAGAGCATCTCACACACGATGCAACATACTGTACAGAGAGACACCCACTCTGAACAAAATACAATTCCAGTGCGAGTTTCAACTCATTTGCGCAATCCTGTACTGTTTTCACCACAGTAATATTTGTTTCACAATGCTAAGAAACAAGAAACACTTCACTGACAAAAACTAATGTCATTTTGGAGGTGAAAGAAGTACTTTAAAACCCTTGTTTCAAAGGTTAAGAAAATGAAAAGGATCTTTGTTTTAAGAACAGTGTGGAGGCCCTGAGGGACGCGCAGCCAAAATATTAGGGGGATTTTTTGTCAGTAGATCCTAGAGCAGCCGGCAGCAGTCGTGATTGCTTTGTCCTGATAACACACTGTCTTAGAGACAGGGTGATACTAAATGGACCTGTCTCTGTTCAGTCGAGCGGTACGTCTAAACAGCTGCAACAGTGCTGCCATTCAAGCAAGTTTGATCTCCTGGATTTGTATCTTGGCACAAATTGATGAAACCCTGCCCTCATCAGTGCCTGTCTTCAGCCTCAAGGGGGCAGGAGTGCACCACTGGAAAAAATGCTTAAAACGGACTGAGGAAGAACGTCAGCTTAATCTTTATGTGTGGCATTCACATGGAAACCCTTCATGATAGGGTTAGAAATTGAGCTAAAATACCAGTACAAAGAAGATGAACATACGTTTAAATCATTATTCAGTTATTTTGCAACAGAATATTTAAAAGGTCAGATTGGAGGCCATCAGTGATCATACAGAATCTGAAGTCATTGTTAAAACTCAGGTATTGGCTGCTTGAAACCTCTCGGTCTGGTCTGTTCTCAGTGTCGATGTGCAGGCTGCAGGCAGGCAGGATGAGTTAAACTCACTGACGAAGAAACAAAGGGGGGAGAAAAGGATCTCTGTTGTAGGTCTGTGTGTGTGTGTGTATATGTGTGTGTGGACAGCCTTGAGGCAGGAGCAGAGGGGAGCATGACGACGAAACTGAACTCTGAGTGAACTCCTCCTTGGACTACACTTCCACCTCCTCTGCAGTGAGCCACAGAGCATCTTCAGCCTCTGTTTCATCCCCCCACCCCTCCGCCACAGCCCAAGGGAGCACAGAATGCTCTTTGTGTGTGTGTGCGTGTGTGTGTCGACACACATCAGGCCTCACAATGTCCGAATGACCTCCCCAACACGTAAGAGAGATCTCAGGTGTCATGATGTCATTGTGGTCCATTTCATAATATTTCTGCATGCAGGGGCAAATATATGCACACAGTATGGTACATATATCTTGTTCTGTGTCCTGACAACGTGTGAACAGATGACTTCATGCAAATGAGCTTTTGTGGGACAGCTGATATTTTACATATCTGACCACACAATTCAAATTCATGTTAATAATCTATAGCCCTTGTCTATATTTCCCACTTTTAACATGTGTTCAGATTGTTGCAAGCACACATTTGTTTAAAGGAGAAATCTGTAATATATTTACTGTAATAACTCATAAAATGACATGTCATCAAAGATCAAGGAAAGATGTCAAGTTGAAATACTTGCTTGTCTGGTAACAAAACTACAACTGCAGTGTCCTTCTTTGACATTTTTGCTCCTTTATTTGCCCATTTCACGTTAATAAGAATTCAAATTAATGCAGAATTTTGCTGCAAGAGTAAGTGTCTGTTTATGAGTCATAAAAAATCATTAATAATCTTTAAGAAGGAGTAGATGTTTATAAAGGTTAAGTTGAGCATGTTAAGTGAGTCTGGCAGGCAATAAGACAGCCAGTCACTGACCTCAAACTCCTGAGTGTGTGTGTTTCAGAGCAGTGGGTTTTTATTTTTAGAATAACTGGCTTAACTTTGCATTGACAGACAACTGCCAGCTGATCAGTCTGAGTCGATCTGAGTTTTGGGGACATCAGTTGCAGAGATGTCTTTTCTCTTTTCGCTTCAAAATCACTGTCGCTTTCCTAAAATTATGAACAGGTTACTCCTCCACAGAAAGGAAATAGTTCCTTATTTGTTTTTTAATTTTTGCGAAGAGACATGGGTTTTGAATTTTTCGAATGCACTTTTTGGTGCAGACATCCCTTTAAATTGGATACTCCAATACATAATCACCCATAAAAAACACAACTTGTCATTTTTACACTTGTATTGATTAAACAAACCAGATATAACATGTTGATTACTGAGCTTTAAAGGTGCTGGTAGGTGGATTTTGTTTCACTCTCGGACAGAGCCAGGCTAACTGTTTCCCGTCTTTAAGCTAAACTAAGCTAACTGGCTCCTGGCTGTAGCTTCTTAACATTTCATGAACAATATGAATGAAAAACACTGCAATCGTAGCCCCAAACAGGAACTATACTGAAAAGAACTGCAGATAAGGAGGAGAATATTTTGAGTAGTCATGCTGAAAATGAAGTGAAGCAAACCGAGCACAACAGTCGCTAATGGCTGCTTAATCAGTGAAGTATCCACAGCATCTTTTAGCATCAAATTGTACATTAAGGTGGTACTTGTAGAGTTTGATATTTTCTGAGGTTGTATGTGGTGTAAAATCTCTGAGAAACACTGGTTTAGCTGTTAAGGAAAATATAAATAATGTTACAATTGCCCCAGGTCTCCCCTATCTCAAAATATTGAGTGTCTCTCAGAATAATGAGAAACATTCTGAAAATAACTTGTGAAAATCTGAAAATAAAATAATGTGAAATTCTGAAAATCTTCAACTTCAATCACTGTGAAAATGTTCCTCATTATTTTAAGAGACAAAGTTATTTTTTAGTTTATAATGTGAAGAATTGCAAAATGTCACTTTAATGAGGTTGTTCAGATACACAGACACACACGATCCAGTGCAACAGCTCTGCCACATATTTGACCTTATGAAGTTTAAAATGTCCAGTTTTTGTTGAAACTTTGTGAGTTAATTTAAACTAATAGACAATGTTTATTATTGAGGTCACAGTCAGTGGTGATGTCACACTGGACTGCTTTATATTTAGATGTGTTTCCTCCCAAAAACTTTGGAGACACTTCATACAATGTGGTCAAGTTCAACACCAGTGCAACCTCAATAATAAACATATAGCCCAGTTAGATGAATATCTTTCTGACGGTGCATATCAAAACTGAATATTATCATTATAAAAATGGATTTTATGGCAGAGGAGTTTTATTTGATTGCATTAGATTTTACAGATTTGCCTATTTATGAGCAGAATAAACATAATAAACGCTTTATAGTACATAATAATGTAATTGTGAACAGATAAAATGACATTTGGAAGTAATATATTTTCATGCCACATCTTTTATGTTTACTTTATTGTCATTAATTATCTGTTCATACACCAACCTCCATTTACAAGTCATTATTATAGTTGCTGACAAATACATTAAATACATTTATTAAATGTTTATGTAGGGCTGCTAAATAGGGTTGGGTTAGATTTAAGGGTTACAATATATTCAAGTAAGTAAACAACAAACAAAACTAAAAGAAAAACGATATTATCACTTTATTTTGTAGTGAAGTTTTCTACAGACACATACAGATTGTTGGTATGTTGTTTAGCCCCATGCTTTTTACTTATATTTTCATACAAAGCAGGTCAAGAACAAAAGCAGAGCCATTGGAACAGTCAAGAAAATGTGGGGTTTCATCTCAAAAGTAACAGCTAGAAACAGCTGGAATGGTGGAAAGATGAACCAAGAAGGTTTTGGTGAGTTTTATTTTGTTTCTATTGAGTTTGAATGAAGTACAGAGGTTGAAATTGTTGTTTCTTTAAATAGAGTCTGGTGGCTTTGGCGAAAGCAATAAAAGGTCGTTTTCTGGTTAAAATCAATTTCAACATTTGTTGTCCCCATTACTTACTTAGACACAAATCCATGGAAAATTACAGAATTTTCCCTTTAAGTTCAGATTATTTTGTCAGACTGTAAACAGCTGTAACACCAAGAACAGACACACTCAAAAAAAAGAAGAAGATGTGACTGGAGCATTGATTGAACGGGGCATGATTAAAGGCCTTAGACACACTTGAAGGTAGTTTCAGTCTCCTCCCTAAAGGTTTAACAAAACAAAAGAGTGAGGCAGATGTCAATCAAGCGCAGTCTGTACACGCCCACAGAGAGACGTCTCATCAGTCAAAGTGAGTGGAGTTTAACACGGGCGCTCAGGGCATTTCAGATTACTCCACTGGTCAGAGAGCAGGTTTTAAATAATAATAGCAGGCATAGCAACAGTTGCTAGGCATTTAGCCAGCATTCAGTCAACTCACCTATTAATCTTTCATACAGTAATTAAGGTAATTAATTTTACAAAAATGAAAAACAATGTCTCAGTTTGACAGAAACACAGTGTGCTGTTCTTCCTCTCTATAGGCATAAGTCATAGATCAGACGTACACCGCTAAGGCTGTAGCTCAATCAAACTGTCTTTAAAGGCAGCTAAACTCCCGTTTAAAGTCTGCTGTCGCTCTAAATGTGCTGGTGATGCACGAGGTTTACAAAGCAGGAAGCAGAGCTGCATGAAGCAGTTTGTTTAGGGAAGTATCACTGACTGTTTTTCAGTCACGCTCTGTGCACACTCACACATTCACACCTGGAAGCTGCCCAGTACAACCAGCAGATTTAATTAGATTTAACTTGATAAGATTTAAAAAAAGAAAAAAAAAAGCAACTCGACATGGACTTTAACACCAGTGACTTGTGACTTCACTTGGACTTGAGCCTTTTGACTTTACTTGATACCTTTCCCGATGGCCAAAGATTAAAAAGTAAGTGATCTGAAAAGTGTGAATCTACGAATCAATTCATTTCCTGAATCAGCCGATGCTAATGCTGTACCTTCCCAGATCCACTTTGTTTGCTCCAACAGCATCCAATCAAGTTGCTGGAGATATTCACGAAGAACTATCATTACATCCCTGAGCTCCAAGTAGTGAAAATGATACCACAGATAATTTAGTTTGCATACAAAAACGATGCAGTGGTTAACAAAAAAACACAAATGGAAATTACAGACGGAGATGTAACAACTTCCAACTTCATTTGATATTTGAAGTTGCTCATGGAACGGTAAGATGAGGTTCTGTTGTTGAAATTGAAATTGCATTTGGTAAAGAGCACATTATGAGTTGTTTAGGACTCAAAATTCTTGACTTGGGAGCTGAAAAAAAGAGGGACCCTTGATTAATTGCTCTCCAAATTGCAGAAAAAACAACAAGCCAACCACACAAAAGCAGAAACCTGTCTGGTACATGGTGTCATATTCATTTTGCTGACAATCTTGTCCGTTGTTTTTTTCTTTATGTCCCAACAGCTAAGATGTTGCTGTGTTGTCGGTAGGCTCTTGTGGCTTTGACCCCCACAACCTCAGGCAGCAATCCCAGGGTAAAGGTCAAACTAACAGAAAAAGACCTTATATATGTTAAACACTGCAGCACCAGTTTCCTCTTTCAGTTGAAACAACAAAATCAGATGAGGAAACATCGTCAGATTTTCTCGCCTCAAGCTCTCAAGTTCTTACAAGTTCTGCATAGAACACACTGTACTCCAGCAAAACTCAGTTCTATGCATTCAGATATTTCCTGTTTGTGTTGGAGGTGCGAGAGACAAGCAGCGTCCTTTTTGCTATAGTCCTGTCAAAAATATACACTTTTCTGGAAGGAAAACTTGAGACGTATGCAGTGGTGGAAAGAGTACTGAAAATCTGTACTCAAGTTCAAGTACTGTTACACTGCTAAAATAATACTCAATTACAAGTAAAAGTACTGGTGTTAGAAATATACTTCAGCAAAAGTACAAAGTATCTGTATTAGTTACTTTTAACTGTTGATGTCAGTCACGTCTCCAAACTAGGGTTGCAAATTTTGTACGTAGCAGTATCAGTAGTTGAAAATGCTAACAATCAATTAATTATTAATAATTTATGAGATAAAAAACATGTTTTTTCCCCTCATTTTCAATCCTTTTTCTGTTCTCCCATGCCATGTCTATTCGTGAACATCCATGAATACATTTTTAATAGGTTAAATTCTTAATAGCAATGAATCGATTATTGATTAAACATTAACATCCTTACTTCAAATGTGAGCAAACAAAGCATTTTGTTTTGTTTTTCATCCATATGTCATTGTTTTCATTGGCCTGTTTGCAATCAGATCACATCATTGGCTATTAGAAGGCAAATGAAAGGTTTGGATATTAATTCAAATTGTACTCAGTACTCAATTATGATTTTAAAAGTAACTAAGTAGATTAGATCTTGTAATGCAGACTTAAGTATGAGTAAAAGAACAGACTTGAAGTACCCCAAAAAACTTCTTAATTACAGTAATTTGAGTATTTAGTATTTGTAATTAGTTACTTCCACCCCTGAACTTACGTAAGACTTACACAACAATAACTTGGTCCAACCATCCAGGACAACCACAGTTTGATCCTCCAGCCAATGAGCAGCTGGGTGTTGTAATGTAATGTGGTTAAGAAGGCAGGAGCAAGTATTGATCTCTAATGTTCCCTTACACAGATTTATACAGCTGATCAAGGGGATCATTTGACTTTAAATAGCAGAATTTCTCATAAAACACACAATTCATTGCATTTGTCACAATCAACATCACTGACAGACAGCTCGGTGGCTATCTTGCAAGTTCATCAGCATCATATTAGTGTCCTAATTGTAGACAAGTAATTACGATCAAAATAAAGCATGTGTTTATGTCAATAACAAAATACTTGATATTCAGCATGGTTCAGCAACTAGTGCTCTACAAATTCTGGGTTTATCTTTAATTAAATGATGTAACAAAAGAGATAAATCATCCTGAGGATAAAATATTCTTGTTTCAATGTTTTGAAGTTGAAATATTCCACAAATAATTAAGCTATTAAATTTTATCATCCCAAACAATAACACACCTCCAATTCGCTGCACTAGTTCCACCTGATCAGCCCCCCATGCACTTCTCCCAGTACCGGCTTATAAAAATAGCAATGATCAGAGGTAGTTTTATCACACATGCACCAAACTCTGGGATGAGATATTTGAATGAGACATTAGACTCATTAACTGTAACGGATTTTAGCAAATGTAATGTTACTTTTAATCTTTTCCTGTATAATAATAATTGAAACAAAGTATCTTAAAATCAACAGAAACATAACTGTGACAACAAGCACAGTTTCTAACCATTATTCTTAGAGTTATTATTCATAGAGGAGGAAGAGCATGATTTTATTTTCCATCACCTCTTTACTTTGCGTGTTATGATGCAGCTCAGTATCCTGGCAGTTTGTGAGACAGTCACAAAATGAAATGTAGCGATATGTGCACAGGGACATGAATCTTGTGTTAAGTAAAACAATGAAACACTGTGCCCCAGGCCATAGTGACTATGGCTTTTGTTTTGTGCTCAGTTCCTTGTGTGACACATTACTGGAAACTCATACACGGAACTAAGAAAAAGCAGTTCATGCCAGCAGAAAAAGAAACCTGTCGAGCTGTTAAAACTGCAGCTCTCACAGTTTGTTTGTAGGCAACAAACACTCAGATAAGAGCACTGTTAGCAGTGTGTTATGTTGAAGAGATTATGACACTGAAGACATGTCAAGTTTGCCTACTGTTACTTAATGTGGGAGAGTCCCCCCCCACCCCCACCCCTGATGCTCAGTTGCTGATTAAGTAAGTGAATTAGAGGCCATGGACCTCCCTTCCTCTTTCAGTCTGTCTTGTGATAGACAGGCTGGCAGAGCAGAAAGCATCTGGTCCTGACAAGCTGCTGCCTCAGGTAAGACTGGTTGTGTCTTCAGTGTTCGGGGCCAATAAGGTCTGTTCTCAAAGCTTAACCTTATGATGGTTCACAACGTTAATGTCAATGTGTAAAGCAACCTTGATAAGGTAGATTCCAGCAGGGATAAGCCAACATAAAGTGTCCCATTGATTGTGATTTGTTGTGGATGTGATCTGACTTGAAACGTTCAGCTTTTGTACAAATGAATGAGCCAAAATCTTGAATGCATTTAGAAAAATGGTGTTAAGAGGCTGCAGCACAGATTAAGAAAGACAAACTTCATGCATTGTGTATTGTCAGTGTTTTAAGTAGTACAGTAGAAATTAGAAGTGCTGATTGGTATGTATAGTCATGATGCCATCTGTTTTGAACTTCTGACCCACATAGAAACACCATTAAGAGTTTCTACTTGGAGTCACATGCCTTAGATTTAGTCACTTCAGTCTGTTTGTACTACTGAGTCTGTTCTCTGATACGTTCAGAGTCTAGATCTGTTATTTGCACATGCAATATACTGAAGTTCAAGTGACACAAACATGAGACAAAAACCACAAGACAGACCTGGTTCAATGTTTTTCATTTCTTAATGACTGATGGAGCGACTGATTGTGTAAAAACAGCACGTGACAGTCATAGGATTAGCTGACACTGAAATACTGCAGTTGTGTCTTGAAACACAATAACTGGAATGTTCCAAAAAGTGCATTTTCCATCTGTAAAATCTCGCACACTTCTAACACCAATTCAAACGTCCACGTTCAAAATGGCGGCCTTTAATCTCAGCCTAATTTAATCATGTGGTCACATGTGGATTCTTCTATAGAAGTGATAGTCACAAGCCTCCACTGAAGCAGGAATCTCCAACCCGAGACAGTGGGTGAAAGTACATGTACTCAAGTACTGTACTTCAGTGTTCTCGTAGCACTTTTCATTTTAAGATTTTATATTTAAAAACATATGATAAGATTATAAAATACATTGTTTATGGCCGTATGGATGACCTCTAACAAAAGCAGCAGTGAGTCACAGTTTTCTGTCACAAATGCTTTTACTTTTGATATGATCAGTGTACTTGATGAGTGTTTTTACATGTTTGTACTTGTATATTTACTAAAGTTAAGTACCTGAGTACTGCTTCAGCTGGTGGAGGCACATAGTTTTTCCTTGCCACTGCCACCTTAGTGAAACTAGGGGTGTCACGAACCACCCAAATCCACAACTCAATTTGACTCCTGGTTTTAAGGTCACTATTCAATTCAATGTTTGTTTGTTTTTCAGAACTGATGCCTATGCCACTGTTAAATTATATTATTGGATTTATAAAACTCAACAGATCATTGGTTTTATACCCTGCCTGTCGTTTATAATTTCAAATTCTTCAGTAAAAAGATCTCTGATGGTGTATGGGAAGTGTCATCTAATGGTCACTAAACTATGCCGTGTCTGTGTTTAAGAGGGGTTTTTTGTGTGTTTGGTTTTTTTCCTGGATATGTGCTGAATGCTGCAAGTAGGCAGCGGTGAAGAGAAAAAAATAGCAGAAGAATCACAATTCTGCCCTTGATTTCAATTTCAATTTCAATGACAAACAATTTACAATCAATTAATGCTTTAATATTGAAATTGTGGCATCCATACACTTTGCAATAAGGGTACAAAGGTCCTGAATCTGCCTCCGGGGATTAATAAAAGTTTATCTTATCTTATCAGATTATATACTTAAGTAATGCTTAATTAATGCAGCATGTGTCATGAAGTCCTGATGCTTGCTGCTGGATGTATTAATTACACATTACTTACAGTAAGCATATAGTTAAAGTGTTACTGATAAAACTGACTTGACTTCACTGTGGTTCTTCAAGTTTTCATGCCTTCATATTGTTTGGAAATGACATAAAAACTAAGCACACAGCCTATATCTTAGATCGTCTTGCTCATGAAGAGTAGTAAATGTGGACAATAATTAAAAAATAAGGGTCTGTAAATTAGTATATTATAGTATATAGTATATCATAAATAATATAAGTTAAAATATGCTTGTGATCTATGAATAAGGTGAAGAATAAGGAACTAGTGACAAGTAACTTATAAAAGGAAAAACATTCCTAGAAAAAGAGGAAGCCTTGATTTATTGTTCCCAAAACCTTTGCAGAACATCAAACATGGCAACCCACAAAAGAAGAAGAAACATTACACTGGTTTATGGTGTCATGTTCATAAAAAGGATGAGACTTTTGCTGACTATCTTGTCAATTTTTATCTCCCAACAGTCAAGATGTTGCTGTGCTGTTGGCTGGCTCTGGTGGCTCTGATCCCTGCGACCTCAAGCATCGATCCCGGGGTGAAGGTCAAACTAACAGAAAAAGGCCTTGAATATGGTAAGAACTGCAGCACCAGTTTCCTCTTTCAGCTGAGACGACAACGATCTCACTCGAGATTCATCATCTAATTTTCTTGTCTCTCACTCACATAATTGGAGACACAAGCTCTTACATTGAGTTGTGAGAGCGTACGTGACGAATGCAATGCCACACACTCAGAAACGGCCTTTTTGTGTTGGAGGTGCAAGAGACAAAAAGCGTCCTCATTGCATATGTTATAGTCCTGTTGTACACTTCCTCCTTTCTGGGAGGAAATATGTCCCATTTTTCATGAAGTTTGGAAATCAATCTAAAACCCAGTCTGTGTCTCTGTTTAACTTTAATGCTGGTGACTGCCATCAAAGGAAACTCTGGATTCTTACGTATATTGCTGCAAAAAGTGTGTTTTTGGCTGAAAAGTCCCGTCCAACCCAACACTGTCTCAGGGTGTTACATCCAATGTGATTACTTGTGAATGACAGGAAAGCTGGACAGAGATGACAAAATATTGACCCCCTAAGTCAACTTTATCAATAACCTGTAAATAAATGTTGATGAGGTGATCTGCTATTTCTGAGGTGCTGTATACAGTGAATTCTGGGCATTTTGGGGGATTCAGACTTGCTTAGGGAGTGATGCCCCCCCCCCCCCCCCATACCATGCATTGCTTATGTCCTGTCTGTCTGATGGTATCCAACATTTACACAAAGGAGCGCTCATAGTACTAGAAATGTGACATAATATAGAATCATAATTTCTTGATTAAGAAATCTGCCGCACAGTACGGGACTGTGATGATACCTACTGTGATATTACATGGTCGATTATTTTATTTTATTATTTTTAGTTTATAAAGGGACTGCTATAGGGTCTGCTGCATCATTTTTTTTAAAGTAATTGTACAGTACATAGTTCAAACATTCATTGCCAAAGACAAGTCATACTATTTTTTTGCACATGCTTGGCTGGCTACTGTTATTTTATTTTATTAAAGAAGGAAAGCAGAGACACTTTAAAGCCCATTTTTTACAAACAAAAAATGTTGTACACACCAGATTCACATCGTGGACCTTTTTTGTTTTATTGTACCTCAAGTTATTGGTGTGATTACATCCCTACATGGTGCTGATTTTCATCTGGTCCTTTGAGTGACCCAGCCACATCGCAGACACACAAATCCACAGAAGGGTGGCAAAGTTAAATATAATGCACCATATAGTGTCTTTTGTCTAACAATTCTTGCCTTCTCTTAGGCAGACAACTGGGGATGACTTCAATCCAGCAGAAACTCAAAACCATCAAAGTCCCAGATATTTCAGGCACACAGAAGGTGTCTCCCATCGGCAAAGTCCAGTACAGCCTGTCAAAGTAAGGCGCCCGCTTATCCAACAATCCTGTCAATTCTGTCGGAAACTGGGATGCTTCGGGTGGTATTTTACAAACCAGCATGTTGCTTCTTCCAGTATGCACATAGCAGATGTGGGATTGCCCAAGTCTATAGTGGATCTTGTCCCAGGGACTGGTGTCAGACTGTCCATCAGTAACGCCTTCCTCAGTCTGAATGGAAACTGGAAGGTTAAGTACCTCAAAATAATGTGAGTGAGAAACAATTTCTTCCTTATGCATTACAGTTAAACCCATTCTGCGATATTTTTACTTCAGCTGTGCCTTGTTTCTCTTGACAGAAAGGACAGTGGCTCCTTTGATCTGAGTCTGAACGGACTCAGTATCACTACAAGCATTGCCATCAAGAGTGACGAGACAGGCCGACCCGCAGTCAGTTGTGTCAACTGTGCGGCCACTGTCGGCAGTGCGAAGATCAGGTTCCACGGCGGAGCCAGGTAAGAGAAACCCTGCTGTGCACTACATTTGAACCCATGAGAGAATTTTCAGCTTTACTTGTCGTGCTTGACAGGCTGCATTCTGCCCTAATTACTGTGGATCCTTTCTGTTTCAGCTGGCTGTACAATCTCTTCAGTCAGTTCATTGACAAGGCTTTGCGGAGTGCACTCCAGAAACAGGTGAGGGTAAACCAACCCTATACCTGCTGTTTTTTATCATCGCCTTTCCTCTCTGATGTGGAAACACAGACAGAAACAGACTGGAGAAATCTCTTAGTTAGTTAGAAAAGCAGTTCCTGAGACTAAAAGTTTGGGGTACTTTGGGTGTAAACAAGGCTTCATTTGCCTAATCTTTAAAGGTCTTTAAACCACAGTGAAAAAGCAGGCAATAAGAGACTGAAGAAATATTTTAGTTCCTTGAAAGTAGTTCCTGCAACTAAAGGTTTGGGGTACTCTGGATGGAAATGAGGCTTAATTGTTGAAGGTCTTCAGACTGCAGTGGAAATGCATATGACAACAGACTGAAGGAACCTTTTAGCTGCGTAAAAAAGTAGCACCTGGGACTAAAAGTCCTGGATACTTTGAGTGGAAGTGTTGCTGGGGTTGTACTTAGAAAGTATCTTATTTTACCAAAAGGAATCCTCCTAAAAGCAGATAAAAGTTGCTAACTACAAATTTCCTGTCAAGACAGAGCAGCAGTGGAAGAATATTCACATCCTCTACTGAAGTAAAATATCAAGAAAACAATGTAAAAATACTCTATTACAAGTTTTTAATCATCTTTGTTTTTCCTGAAACATGATAGGAAGCAGAGAAACTGCAATCTTTACATCAACATCAGTCAATCGGTATCTCCATTTACTCTTTAATCTAAATTCAGACACATTAAAAAGACATCATCACAAAAAAGTGGTAATTGTGGTTGAAGCAAGGAAGTTGGAAGGAAGTTATTCTTCTGCTGTTGGTTTACTGAGAGCTGTTTGTCTCTGAAGTGCTCTGTATCAATTTTAAGGAGCTTTTAAGACTAGTTTTCTCCAGTTAGAAATCACTGTTTAACACAGTTGCTCATGGAGTCTGAGAATAGATTTTTCTCTGCTCTTTATTGTTGCAGATCTGCCCTCTGGTGGCAGATGCAGTGACTGATTTGAACCCTCATCTGAAAACTCTCAATGGTATGTTTTACATCATATTCATGTCAAATATTGGGATGTTTCATTGATACTGAACATATAAGAAACTGTCTACCTCCCTGCAGTTGTAGCCCGGGTGGACCAATATGCAGAGATTGAGTACTCCATGGTGTCATCGCCCACAGTTTCAAAATCTTGCATAGACTTCAGCTTGAAGGTAATGAATTTTATACCACTGTACATTTTATAAGTCTAAAGCCTCAATTTCATTATTTAAAAAATTGCTGTCTCTGCTGTTTCTTTGTCATTTAGGGTGAATTTTACAACATTGGGAAGCATCAGGAGCCTCCGTTCTCCCCCGCAGCCTTTTCCCTGCCGCCGCAGATTAGCAACATGTTGTACATCGGTGTGTCTGCCTTCACCACTAACTCTGCAGCCTTCGTCTACAACAATGCTGGAGCCCTAAGTCTGTACATCACAGATGACATGGTGAGCTTAATCCTCCTGATTCCCTAATGGGTGTACTTTCATCTGGTCATATTTGCCACATTTCCACCGCAGGAACTTTCCCCAGGGAGCAGGAACCATTGGATGAAATCAGTGTGTTTCCACCGCAGGGACCAGGGTCTAAATCAAGTTCTGGGGTCATTACTTTACTCCCTAAAAGGTCCTGCCCTGGCAGTCTTAGGCCACTTTGCAAATGTACAGGAAGTTTGGTATTGGGGCAGCACTGAACATTTCTGATTGGTCAAGTTCATTGGGCTTTGACACATCAACATGGGGTGTCAGTAGAAAGCATATGACAGCTGGACCTACAACAATTTCCAGGCTTTTTTGAGCATTAATACTGAAAACGAAACCTAGCAGGAATTGAAAAAAGCAACCTGCAATGATGATGGGTTGAAGAAACCTAGAGTTCCTTGAAAGGTAGTACTTGGTGGAAACACTGACAGAAACGTACTGAAGATACTTTTTAATTCCTTGAAAAGTAGGTTCTGGGACTAAAAGTTTTATGAACTTATTTGCCTAATCTTCACAATTCTTTAGATCGTGGTGGAAATACGGTCAATAATGGGCTGAAAGAACTTTTTAGTTTGGGGTACTTTTGGTGGAAACGTGGCTTAATATGCCAGATCTTGCAGTGGAAATGCAGATGAAAACAGAATGGAGGAACATTTTAGTAGCTTGAAAAGCTCCTGGGATGAAAAGTTCTGGGTACTTTGGGTGGAAATGTGGTTTAATTTTCCTAATCTTCACAAGTTTTTAGACCGAAGTGGAATCACAAACAACAACGTGCTGAAGGAACCTTTTAGTTCCTTGAAAAGTAGTTCCTGGGACTAAAAGTTCCAGATACTTTAGGTGGAAACGCAGCTACTGACCTACAACCTTTCTGGCACTGTCACAACAGGTCCCTCAAGGCTCTCCAATCCGACTCAACACCAGAACGTTTGGAGCCTTCATCCCACAGGTAACACCACATTCAACTGATTTTACATGAAGCATTACATTCATTGGTCAGCCTGTCAGCTATCTGTGGATGTATTTTCAGGTTGCCAAGCTTTACCCAGGCCTGATGATGAAACTGTTGGTGAAGACAGCGAAAAATCCCATCATCACTTTTGCACCCAACAACGTGACAGTTCAGGCCAGTGGCACGGTGACAGCCTACGCTATCCAACCCAACACCACACTAACCCCACTCTTTATCCTAAACCTGGTACGTTACACAACCGGTGCAATGAAAAGCCATTTATGTAGTTTAGAATAACCACTAACATCTTTTGCCTTTACAGGACACCAGTGTCAGCGCCCGAGTATTTGTCAGCGGAACAAGGCTTGCTGGAGCTGTCAGCCTAAACAAGTGAGTTACTACAAAAAATAACTACTTATTCTGAGAAGAGAAAAATGGGGCCAAAAGGTCGTAATAAAGGTCAACATTACTGTCTAATTCTGCCTAATTTGCACAGGATGGATCTGACCCTGGGGACAAGTTATGTGGGAGAGTTCCAGGTGAGAGCAGCATTCTAACATGAGTCAGTGTGTGTCCTGTCAGTAACATCCTACCAGACTAACTCTCACTTTAACCTGCAGGTCAAATCCCTCGACAGCATCTTCCAAATGGTCCTCAAACTAGTAGTGATACCTAAACTGAATGGTGAGTTCAAGCATTTTCATTCATACTCTACATGAACTTTGTGATAATGTCATTTAAATACAAATCTGAAGAGTGATGTGTAAAACAGAAAAGAGATGTCAAGCCAGTTACAATCACCCTGCATCTGCTTTCTGTAACTTTTAGAACTGATTTTAAAATTTGTTCACTGATATTAAAAGATCCAAATGGCCTTGGACAAACTTAGATTACAGATTCTGTAGCACTATTTTACACTGAGGGCTGTCACAATCATGACATTTTATCTGACAATTAATTGTCTTACTATTTGCCACAACTTATCTTTTATTCCACTATTATAACATCAATCTGATACATTTCTATTTGCCTTTAAAGAATTGTAAACAAAAACATGCACAAGGCAAATAAATAATAACTTAAATATTTAAAGTCTATTACTGAAATACACAAAGAAATCAAACAAAACAAAATAAATAATGCACTGTGGCCAAAAGTCATCCACAACCATGTTGAGCAAATATAAATTTTACAGATTTACAGATACAAATTCTGGTGACATCATACATCTACTACCATTATGTGAATATTGAAGTAAAGCCCCTCAAGATTAACAGTTGGTGGTGCAGATTCTCCCCTCAGATGCCATGATATCATAGTAGAAGAAGGGGGGCACAATGAGATGATTAAAACCAGTCAAACCTCAAATGGAGGAAAACTGAATGAAAGGAGCTCTAATGATTATGCAAAATGACTGCAGCCAGCTCGAAGAACTGTGATTGGGCAATTATGTAATTATTGTGACAGGCCTCCTTACACCCTAATTAGGATTATAACCTGAATTTGCAGCTGCCTTCAGCTTCATGGAGCTTTGTAGAACTGCTACGTTCATTGTTTAGCTGTCTGGCCCACAACTTTACTGTTTTGGTTTATTATCACTGAATCTGGAAGCTGATTTCAACAAAAAGCTCTATAAACCCACAGTACACTGATTACTCAGATAAAAAAGCAGACCGACACAGTTACTGGTGAACGCAGTGGAGCATCTAGCTGCTATGGAGTCAGATATTTCCCTCAGGAGTGGGTAGAGACCAAAACAGAGCTAAAAGAGAGTGAACACTGGACATTCTCCTGGTGGGCTCAAGTGAATGAAAACATTCATCTGTAACTGCTGTATGTGTAAATTAGCAACTATTTGCTGACAGTTTCACCATATCAACATAAAAGCTGGTACTGTATGTCAAGGTTGTGTTCACAACTTGTTTCTCCTGCCCCCAAGTGGCTAAAACAGTTATTGCAGGTACATTTAAAAACACACAGAAGGCAACCTGGATTGCCCTTTTCAAAAACTTTATATTTATTAAAGTCACATTTATATAACCTCCTTGCACATTGCTAGTGTTTATATGTTTGTATTGCTGTTCATGACTATTTAATTTTTTTTTTATTAATTTGATTGCACCAGTTTTACACTTGTTAATTGCACTCTTAGATTTACTTTTATTTTAATATGGTGTTTTATTTGCTTTATTTCTTTTTTCTATTCATCTATTTTATGATCTTTTTTTATGTAAAAACCTGCCTGAATATTTGCATGTACTTTAACTTCAATAAAACTGTTAAAAAAAAAAATATCATTATAATGTTTTTCTGACTAGTTGATCTAAATTTATGAATTTTGCTTCATAGTTCAACTTGCAAAGGGATACCCACTTCCTACCCTTGGAAAGATGAAGCTTGTGAACACCCAGCTTCAAGTCCTGAAGGTCAGAGACTTTCTATTTTCTATTTAAGTTTTTTAGCAAGGTGCATTCATTATTTGAATTTAATGAGGGTCAAGAATGTTTTAGAAAGCTTAAATGTCTAGTTGACCATCAGAATCCATCATCTTAAAGCTGTTATTAACTGCTGCTGTTGCTGTATTTTTCACTAGGACTACATGCTGATTGGGACAGATGTTCAGTTCACGGGTTGAATGGCATTTCTGAAAACTCCCAGGATTCACTGCTGCACTGGGGCACGCCACAATGAATGCATAATTACAGACAGTGTACAACGACCCGGCGGAGAAATTCCAAAGAAAAAAGTATTACTTCTCCAACAAGCCTGAGAAAAGTGTAACAAACATCCTGTTTGCGTCTACTCAAATTTTTCAGATTTTTCTGTTTTTTTATACGATTTTTCCTTTTCTTTCTAAATGTGAACTCAGGTTTCCTACATATAAAATGCAGATGTGGAGCAGTGAACTTTTCTAACAGGGCTGCTGCTGCAGTCATGTCATAACAGGACACAGTCTGCAGGACAAGGTTTCCTGTTTGTCACGGCAATCATCTTTTATCTGTAATAACAAGCTCCTTCCAAAGCAGATCACAGCACTTTCTGCTGCTGACTTTGGGAAAATTCTCTCTCAAACTTTCTGACTTTGTAGCTCACGGAGCGATTCTACAAATGTGCTGATCCATGACATTTTCTCTGCAGTTTGAGTCTGATAAAAAATGCCTGTACATCAATCAAGCACCACCGCTTCAGACAAAACAAATCAGTCACAGTAGTTTGTCTTAGACACTGTAATTTATATCATCCTAACAGGGTTGAATATACACATAGACATAGTTAGTACGGACTGAATAAGTAGCATGTTGGAGTTTTCAGAGCTCATCAAACCAGTCCAGTGTGACTTAATTCAGTGAGACTACAATCCCGTAAAATCGCCACCATGTGTCTTCAAAGTAATTCGAGAGAAGAAGAAAGTGTGCACGTTTCCCCAGAAAATAGGAGATTGTTTCCTGTGGTGTCACCTGGATCAATCAGGAGCAAGTTCCAACCATGATTGTGTCTGAGGCCACATGTTCAGTCTCACAGTGCCTCACTGTGTCCCTCAGGGAGCTCAGACTCACAGCTCGGCCTCTCAGGCTCTGGGAGTTGGCCGACAATATCTATAAAGACACAAAACATCAAGGAATGAATGAGTGAGTGAAAGAAGAAACTGTTTGATTATTAGATTATTAGATCATTTCTGAAAGATCTTGGCTGTGATGATTGTTGACATGTTCTCCAAAAGTGTTTTTAATACTGAATCTTTTAGTCTTTTTGTGATGTTAAGTCTGTCACAGCTTGACGTGAGTTTTACATGATTTTATTAAAGTCATCCTACATTTGAAGACCTGGAATGGACTTTTTTTTATTCTAGGATGGGTCCTAAAACACTTCCATACTAGAGAAGCAAGTGTTTCAGCTTCATCTTAAATTGATGAAAAATGTGAGTAAACATAGCCATTATTTCAAATATAGCCTGACAATTACTGTACTTTTGAGGGTAATAGTAATATTAATATTTGAGAATAAAAAAAAACAATACATCAACTGATGTTTGTTTTTCAACATGAACACATAAAATAAACACACATTTAAAGCCATTAAGAAACTTGGCCTCATATTGCAAAATCAAAAGTATTTCTCTAGAACATTAAATATTCATGACTAACTAATGAACAATTAAACTTTAAAAAATATATTCAGGTATCCTTTATGACGAGTTTATTAACACAAACTCAGACTTCTTCTGCGTCATTGGGACTGTGTGAGTGTGGACTGATCTGATTTGATTGGCAGTGACCAAACAACCAAGCAACTATTAACAGGTTCTGATTCAAATGCTGCTAAATTCTGATTGGTGCACTGAAGTGTGTCGCATCACTTTGTCTCCACTTAGCCTCACACACTTTAAACCAGTGACGAGAGCACAGAGGGGAAAGAAAAGCAATCTGAAATCTCTCCTGTGTGAAATAACAAAAACTGTTCTAACTTGGGAAGAAAATATGTCAATGTCCAAACATACAGGATGACGAGGAGCTGATAGAGAAAATGAGTTTTACAGGACTTTAAAGTTGGTTATTAAAGATAAGTACTGACAGTGTGGGGTGTACAGCTGACAAATTAACTTGTCAGTGCTGTCTGCTGGAAAAACAGAGAGACTGTAACAGTTTCTAAACATATCTTTGGCATTTCTGCTCTACAATTTCTTGTTATTTATCAGCCAATCAATAAAATATATCTGTAATAAACTAATATCTACCAAAAATAACAGCCCGACCAGACAGGCTATATTTTTACTGACATTTTAACAGCATGAAATACAGCCTTTTACATTCAATGTACGCCATAAACTTTACATAAATTTGCTGATTTAACATGAAACAAAAAGCAGGGCTGCAACAAAAGAGTACTGTCTTTGTCAATCAAACCTGTCAATCATCTTCCTGATCAATTAACCAGCTGGTCAGTCCACTAAATGTCAGAAAATACTGAAACATATCAGTGTTTTTCAAAGCCCAAAATGACACAGTCAAATGTCCCCACTGTTCACAAACCAAAGACATCCAGCCCACAGTCACAGAGGACCAGAGCAACCAGCTAACAAGCTGGAATAGAACCTTGACCTTTCTTAAAAAAAACAGTATTCAAACTGATTAATCAGGCTTTATTTTGAATACAATTTTAACAAGCTGTTGACTCTTTGAAGATGTACTATCTGTATGAACCAAACCCTACCTTCACCAGCACATAGTCTCCAGCACTGAGCGGAGCAGAGTTGGGTTCTGAAGGTTGAACAGGAACGTCCTCTTTGGGGAAAATCACTTTCATATTTCCATCAGTTCTCCCACACAGGTCCTTGGCAGATCTTTTACTTTCCTGCATAAAAATGGAAAGCAGGGATGAGCGGTGTTGCCTGGTAACAAGTTATAGTAACCCGGTACAGTGGTACAGGAATACTACTTTTTTTAACAGTATGTTTATTGTTTTCACAAAGATGCACACAAGAAATGCTCTACATCAACATCAATAATGTAAACTCTTCTAAAACCCTCCCTTCTATAAGCTTTGCTTGTAAGAAATATATATTATATATACATATATATATATGTTAGAAAAACATAAATAGAATAATAGTAAACAGAAAAAAATCAAACAAAGCAAGGGCCTACAATGAATAGAAGGGTATTTTGCAAGCTCAGACAAACTTCACAATTTATCATCTAAGTGGTCTCCCTGTGTCAGCACACCCGCCAAGCCACCATGTTCCGCAAAATTTATGAAAGGTCTCCAAATCCTTTTGTACAAATTCAATTAATCTCTGAGTGTATATGTATTGTGACATACACTGAGCCATATTCTTTATCCAGACCCCCATACAAGTTCCTCCTGTTTTTTTCCAATTAAGTCCTATCAAGTGTTTTGCTTGCAGGATGCTAACTCTTATAAATTGGGATTCTTCCCTTCTCCAGGCAAGAGAGGGGGATACAGCCCCAGAATAATAACAATGGGTTCCAAGGGGACCTTTACACACAATATTTTATCAATCATGCTGATCACCTCATTCCAAAAAGTTCTCATCTTGTTAGAGTCCCATATACAATGAATGAGTGTTTCTTGAAGTAGACTGCACTTAAAACAAAGGACAAACAACAAACAAAAAGGAATATTTTCATTAAATCTATGTAATTTAACTGGTGTCAAATAAGTGTGTATCAGCCAGTTGTATTGAAGAAGTTTCCAGCCTGTATTTGCTGTTTGTGTATGGGCTTCTGTACAGGCTTCACCACCATTCCTCAATTGAAATTTCTGTAATAAAATCCCCTTTACAAGCCTCAAATGTTGACCCTGAGGTTACTGTTGAGCTCAGTGTGAGCCGGTCACACATCAGTGGAATTAAACCTCTGCTATTACAATTCCTATTAATTAATTCCTCCAAAGGTGAAAGTTCTGGATTCAGCAGAGCATGAACAGGACTAATACTTTCATCCATGATGAGCAGTGTTGCAACTCAATTTCCATAGGAGCCAATCAACCCTCTCCCTCACAAAATTGATCAGCACATGGAAGAGAAAGTCTTGGTCTGGATATCTGCTTTCTGGATATCCACAGGCTACAACAGACACTCTGAAACACTGGCTGTTGCCCCCAGAGGCTAAATCGTTCTCTTCTATTAAACCTTTCTCAGAAATTAGCCAGTGCCATCTCAATCAAAGCTATCTTTAACACAGACAGATATAAAGAGAAGCAGCAAATGTGTTCTGAGAGGAAATTAATAACATGCGTGTATGAGTACACTTCCTATACATACACATATAATAAACTGAGATAAAATATCCATTCATGTGTTTTCTAAATCACATATCCTTGGAAGGATGTGTCATTAAAGCACATAGTACTCACTCCCTCCACCAGGACAAGCTGTGTGCTGCCAATGAGAGCAGCGTTGACCTTTGCAGCCTCCTCTCTGAACGCACTGATACACTCCTCCAGCCTCCGCTGCTTCACCTCTGCTGGCACATCATCTTGTAGCCGATGGAAGGCGTGGGTTTTCTGAGCAAAGAAACCACCAGGGCAGTTACAAAAGAAGTTTCAAACTGGATTATTTACATGACAGCTGAAAAGAACAGCTTGGATTTGACTTTAAAATATAGACCATTTTTTTGCGGTGTAACGAGAGCCCACCTTTCTCATACTGTAGGCAAACAGGAAGCCCACGTTGTAGCCCACCTCTCTGATCAGAGACAGAGTCTGCTGGTGGTCGTCCTCGGTTTCACCACAGAAGCCTGAGATGAAGTCACTGCTGAGACTCACCTCTGACACACAGACACATTATTAATGTCAAACACAGACCACACACACACTACTTTATCAAGATGAAAACACCAAAGCAATGCCCTTTAGGTTGTATCATCAGCTGGGATTTTTCCACACAGTTAAGGTGATTTTTTAAATTTTACAGTTTAAGAGTTAATCATAAACTATTTATATTAGTGTAACATACAGACAGGTTTCATTAACCTCTTTAAAAGGCCAAAAGTACATTTTTACTGAGTAACTTTTAGTAACAGTGCTACTGTTTGAATAAAATGTTGCAGTACTCTTTTTCTATGCTTGCAAATTAAAGGAACAAATTAAACTTGGGTTTTGCAGCCTACCTGGGATAATTCTCTTGATGTTCTTCACAAGATCAAGGTAGGCCTCTCGCGTGTAGCTATGCATTTTACAAGAAAAAGACACATTAAAATATTTTAAAGGAAATTTAAAAACAATTTTACAAGCTGAGTTGCTTTGATGATTTAGTCTGGGAAAAAGCACAGTGGTCTCTTACCCACGACGCATTGCTTTTAGGACCTTGCTGCTCCCACTCTGAGCTGGAAGGTGGATCTGCTGACAAATGTTCCTTCGCTCCGCAATCAGATGCAAAACCTGTGAACAGCAGCACACAGAGCAGGTCAGGAAGCCTCAATCAGACAAGTTTATACAGGGAAATCTACACAGAAAGGGGCGGGGTTTTGTTCATCAATCATACGGGAAAAAAGCAGGTTCAACTCTTAGGCTGCATCCGAAAATTCCATACTAACACGCTATTTAGTAAGCTAAATCAGTATGTGAAATTTCTTAGTATGTCACTAACTAACTATGTTACAGAAAAAGGTGGACAGCGATTGTGGCACCTCTGGCATAATGTCAATAATGCTTCAAATTAAATTTAAGTAAGGTTTCAGTTTTCTAAACATAATATATTTTTTAAAATTAGTTTGACACTGGCATGGGTTACCATGGTTACATGTTTCCAATTGGCAAAAGGATCTCAAGAAGTGATGTGATACGTGCATCGGAAAAGATATATACTAATTTTGATTTACACAAAAGTGTGTTGAACATTCTGGGTTTGTAGTGCACACTGTAGTGTGATTTCAAACGCAGTGATATATTTGGACATCATCTCTGGGTTTAATAAGGTTTAGTGCTTTAGGAAATGCACACTCAGCAGCAGAATTAAAAGTGAGTAAAGTGTAATCATGTACCTCGTCTGGGAAATCCTTAGGATGAGGGGAGGTGAACCTGATCCTCATGTCAGGATCGATGCGGGACACTCGGTCCAGCAGGTCGGAGAAGCGCAGACCTCCCTGTTTACTTCTGTAGACGGTCTTAAACCCTCGGCTGAGCTGGGTCACGTCTGAGCCACAGAACTGTTCTTCTGACGTGTCTCTGTAGCTGTTCACGTTCTGACCGAGCAGAGTCACCTCCTTCACACCCTGAACAAAAACATCCACCACAAACACACTTGTCAGGGAAAGCTATTCATTTTACTGCAGAGCAAAGACCAAGACTCTGTCCTTGTCCATCATTTTGACAAAGAGGGGCATAAAAATTCCATATCCATCATATGAATTTTCATTTTCTAAATGATAATGAGACACAACCTATTTAATAGCATTTAATTCTCAAAAATAACTCAATCACAGTAACATTTAATCTACAGAACAAACTTACAGATTGTGCATTTATAAGGGAAAAGATGAACAGACACTGACTGCGCGGTCACTTTTCATGTCAGCAGTGGAGGTTTGCTGACAACACAAAGTGCTACCACTGGCTGATAAACGTAGTTTCAGGCACTTGCTTGTTCTTCATCCTCCACCATATCAGTCCCTCTTTTTTCACCTCGTTTATCAACCATGTCATAATCACTGGGCTCAGGGTGGCCAACTTTCTCATTAGATTTGGCGACGTTTCAGAGCCTCTTAGTGGATTTATTTCTAACAAAGGACAATTTTAACGACTTATTCAGACCACCAGGGAAAAGGCAAGAGATATGTTCACATATATTATATTGTAATTCATTCAGAGTAATCAGTCCACAGCTCTCATGCCAACAGCGCTGGGGTGTCTCTCCCTCTCCTGTTCGGCCATGTCCAGACAGTCAGGTGTGACGTGTGGGGCCGGCAGCTTCTCTCTTTCTCTTTCAAAATTTCTGGATATGTAAATACTCTGGTTGATCTTCTCTCTCCCTCTTGGATTCTTTTGCAGTTTTTAGGATATCCCTATAGTGAGTTTGTGATTATTGAGCTAAAGATTTCTCTATCCATCCTTTTTAAGGCAGTGTGCAAAGTACCCGGCAGCAATCTAGTGTTAGGCTGAAGTCTCACACAGACTCAATGCACAATATACAGGATTTGAGTCTGTATTTTAAAGATGGCTTTAACCATGATGTTGAAGCAGTAAAAACCCTACTGTTTTTAAAGTTTTATGGGGTAAAGTTACATTTCCAAACTACACAACATGTGGATTGCTACAGAGCCAGTCATGGAGGAGGGTCTGACCAGGAAAAAACTGGGTCTTCAATGGCAATATAAGAAGAAACAACAAAACAATATGTTTCTGCATTCATGTTTGTGAAAAAATTATTTGCAATTTGAATAATTACTACTGGACATGGTAAGCTTTTAAAAGACATTTCTAGTGAAAATTGTAAGTGACAGATCACTTTTAAGATTTTTCCAGAGGACCTCAACATCACCACAACCACTGGATACAGCCTCCAAAATGATGGATGACCTTCATATTTTTCTGTCACTGTTAAATAAAATTCCATCAATCATGGAAAATATTCGGTTACTGCAACCTCTGACACAGGCTTGGACTGGCACCAGCTCATATCTCTGACTACCTCGACTCCTTTAAGATACAATTTACTGTCCTTCTTTCCTATTCTAGTATTGCTAACAGAGCATATGTACTGTTTATAGAGAGGTAAAGTCCCTACCTGGCCGGTGGACCAACAGTGAAATCTTATTTTGTAAAAATATATATATGAGTTAATGATTAGATGCAAATAATTTTCTGATCCTGTTTGAAGTGTGCCATGAATTGCACATATAGTTTAAAAGATAAGTATAAGACTGTAAAAATACGTAATTCAAAAGACAATAAACTCAAAAGTTGACATGTCTGTAACTTTACAATTTAACACAATTCTCCCTCAGTATTTAGAAGCTGTATAGCAGATTCTGCAGCCATGTGTTCAACATGGTCAGACTTGTGGTGATTTCCACCTCTTTTGAAACTTTTTACTTGTTTCTTCTGAAAGTTGCCACAACTGTTAGACATGCTGATTACTTTTGTGATTTCAAGGAAGCTTCCGCACACTCAACATGTGAATTTAAGCTAGTTTATGCAAAGTTATGTATATATGATCTATGTTTACATGCTTGTAATATATTTTAGTATGTTGAGCAACATGCTAGCTAACCTCAGAGTCATCATTACATTGACACCAGTTAATCTGAGGGTAACTGACAGGTGGCTGTGGATCCATCTGATAAGTCAAATGTTTGGATGCTTCTGTTCATCACATTTCAGGCAGTCTTTTACCATCTGTTTATTATGATGATGATGAAAATACAACTAACAGTCCAGATACAGTTCACTGAGCAGTTTTACACAAAAGTAAAAAGCTTAAGTTTTTAAAACAGGGAACTTTTGTGGTAAGAGAAAATGACAAACAACACGTGTCATTTAGCAGTACTTCAAACTGATTAGCAAATAATTTATCTGTTTAGACTGCTGTACATATTTTTTCTGAAATATGGGGACACTGGAAGGGGAGGGACTTCCTCTATCTATCAGTTTGACTGATTGACTTTTGTGTTGAGGCTGTAACTTGCCTGGTCAGAGAGCATACGAACTTCCTCCAGTATGGAGGTGACAGGTCGACTCCTCTCTCTCCCTCGGGTGAAGGGAACGATGCAGTAACTACACATGTTGTCACAGCCTCGCATGATGGACCTGCCAGCACATCAGAGGGACGATATAAAGGCACAGTGTTGCTGCAGAGAATGAGACTAACAGCAGGTGGTGTGAAGGGTGAATAACTTCCTCCAAAAACCATGGTTGCTTGGTAAACGTATCTGAAAAACTTACACAAAAGCACTGTGTCCCTGAGGAGCGTGGTGGACAGGCATGATGTCAGCGTAGGTCTCCTCTAATGACAGCAACACGTTGCTCGCCTGCTGACCTCCATCAGCAACAGTTAGGAGGCGGGGAAGGTCTCTGTAGGCGTCTGGACCAGCGAGAACGTCGACCAGCTTCTCCCGCTCCAAAAGCTCCGTCTTAAGCCTCTCTGCCATACACCCTGAACAAACACAACCATCAATGATTCTTTGTAGCCTCTGTTAAGCCAGTCAAATGTGCACATTAGTGAAATAACTCACCTAAAATCCCAATTTTCATTGGTGTGTGCGTCTTTAATCGCCTCTTCTTCATAGCTGTTAGCTGTTGTAGTCTGTTCCAAATTGTCTGCTCAGCTTTTTCCCTGTTATGAGAAGAGTTGAAGTCTGCATTAGTTGGAGCATCTGATTTAGTTTGTGTGGTCTTATGAAAACCTTATAACACCAGTTTGAGTGAGTTGGGTTAAACTGCTTAACATTCTCACTCAAAACGCCAGTTTTTCCACACTATTTCTGACATTATAATGATTTGATCACTTTTCTTTTAGATTTGTAGTTTTTCTTACCTTATAGAGCAAGTCACCAGAAGGACAACGTCTGCCTGTAAACACCATAATTATTTTAATGTACTGTCTTGACTTCAATAATGTTAAAATTCTATACTTTTTTTTAGATAGAGCTCTTCTGTACCTCGCTTAAGTCAACTGTGCGTTGATATCCTTTCCTCTGTAGTATGGACCAGGCTATCTCTGTGTCATTTACATTCATTTGACATCCATAGGTTTCAAAATACACTGTAATATTAAGACAAAACATCAGCACAAGATTATCAAAGTCAACTAAAACTTAACTAAAAACTAAGCTAGGTGTGGCAAAAAAAAAAAAAAAAAAAAAAAGCATTTTGGTTAACTGTAATAAAAATAAAAAACAGACTTTATGAAAACTAACTGAAACAATATTGTGTACTGTAACTAAAATAAAATTTAAAAATATACAGGAAAGTATCAATTTTTATTTTCCATCAGTTTGGTCAAATTTATAAATATAATAAGCATGAAGAGGCACTGGTATATATATGTATTGAGACTGGAATGTCTGTATGACTATGAGTCCTTGTGTTTCTATTGTAAAATCTATTCTGAACTTCTTAAATCACGATCCTGGCAAATGCCCCCTATATTATTAAAAAAAACAAACTAAAACTAATACTGAAATTAATAAAAACTTAACTAAAACTTAACATTTTAAATGATAAAAACTAAACTGTACTGAAAAACAATAAATAAAACAAAAATAGAAACAAGTCAGAAATATAAGAGTATAATAACTGATGCAGACTAACCTTTCCTTGAGTTTCCCATCTCCAGCTCCTCAGACAGATAACTGTGTCTGTCTGAGTCTTCTCCATCTGCAGCACAAGTCTTTTTTACTGGAACTCCTTTGATGAAATCCTGAAAACTTGGACCAGATGTTATCTGGGACTTGAACTTGTCCACGGTTGTCCTCCTCCTCTCTCTTGAAGTCGCACTGATGTTAGCTAAATTAGAACAATATCTGTGTTTGATACACCTGATGGGTGTCCAGTGCTGGGTGACAGTAAACAAGGGTTTTAAAGTCCTGAGGTATTCCATGCTTACAGTAGTTAGCTAGCTACAAGAGCGAAGGCGTTTTAGCTACCAATAGCTAACCATATATGATGTTAGCTACTTTTGGTGTTAATGTTACTTGCTAACATTTGTTTATCTTGCTTATTCGTCTGAATAATTTACTGTACAGGTACTGCTGTGCTAGCTTCGTTGAGTGAATGTCATGTGGAGCCAAAGATGTCTTCACATCAAGAGGAGTATCTCCGCATTCATAAATAACGTTCAAAACCCCGGAAAAAGCGTTGAGCTATCAAAAATATCAATGTTGCTCGGTAATAATAATCGATTTGGGAACTGTGGTAGAAATTCCAACCCACAGCAGTTAATTTAAAACAACCACAGCTCACATGAAGAACATTTGTGTTTAACATTAGCCTGAATTTAAGTGCACGAGCGTAAACCAAATGCAACCGCTTCTTTCAGTAAGTAACAGACATAATGTCATGTCACGAGCCAATTCAGTGACTAACGTACTACTCAGACATTTCTTATTATTTATTATACTGGTTAGTTGAATTCTCAACAGATTAACACGTAACTGTGTCCTAATTAGCAAAGGTGAAAGTAAACGGCAGAGAATTCTCTTGAAACTCGATCGTCCGTTTGCCAAATAGTTCCCCTGGTCCGTCGAACTTCAGGGTCCGTCTGAAAACCTAAAACAAACGTTCCGGACGTCGACAAAAGCTTCGAAGACCTTTTAATAAAATGCAAAATTCTTGATTCGGTCTTAAAAGCTGAACACATATTGGTGAGAAATACAGTCCACACGTATTTTTCACGTTATGGTCCAAAACTCGGGTCCAAGAATGAGAATAGGTTTCCTATGAAATTATATACTCGATTTATCCCGTAAAGTGGATGCTTTCATGATTCAGAGACGGTATCAATGAAAAATGTGACCTGTCATCTGTCATGTATTTTTTGAATGCCTCTGTATAGAATTATTTTGGTTAGATGTAGAATACTTCTTTAAGACACTGATTCATTCAACTGTTCATTCAGAAAAAAAAAAAAAGAAACTGAGAATGAAATCGACTGTAAAAGACTGAACCTCTTTATTTCATCTGAAAAATACTACGTTGTCAAATGTAAATTGATTAAAAAGAAACTACACGCATAACAATGTGAAATGAAACCGGTGTTGAAACATTGTGACCCATGACCCTCTAAGTTACCATGACTACATTATCCTTTCTGTTTTAAATTATTTGTTCACAACACTGTTATTTCATGATACTATATAGTAATACACCAGTTACTGACACTTTTACCTTCTGGATTATTATATTTATATTGTAAAGGTTGTACAACACACTGTATTTAATTATGGTCATGCCAATACAATACTTTTCAACAATCTGGGGCTGCAACTAACTATTATTTTCATGGTCAGCTAATCGGTTGATTGTTTTCTTGATTAATATCTGTTTGCTTATAAAATATTAGAAAAATGTTGATCAGTCTCCCAAAGCCCAAAGTGGCATCCTCAAATGTCTTGTATATACAGTTTACTCTCATAGAGGAGAAAAGAAAGCAAAAAATATTCACATTTAAGAAGCTGGAATCAGAGAATTTTGTTGTCTTTCTTTAAAAAAATTACTCAAAGTGATTAATCAATTATTAAAAAAGCTGTCCATTAATTTAATAATCGATTAATCGTTGTAGCTCTACAACAATCACAGTCACAGAGTATGATACAAAACCAAAAATAATAATAATAATAATATATAATGATAATTCATTTCAATTGAATTCAATTCATTATTCAGGACATTTATAAAGAAAAAAGTATGCCTTCATAATCCTTTTCAAAATCATCCAAATTTAAAACCTAATTTAAATCCCCAACTTTGCTCGACCAAACAGGAAATTCAACAGTCAACATTTTTTGTTCATGTTCTCTGAAGGACACAACATTGTACAAAACAATGAAACATGGTCTCTCTTACAGAGCAAATAGGACAATCATCTGAGAGTGGAGAGAGAGAGAGAGAGAGAGAGAGAGAGAGAGAGAGAGAGGGAGAGAGAGAGGTTGAACATGTGTGATCAGGTGGGAGTGACTGGGAGCTACAGGTCCAGTATAAACTGACCATGGATGCAACACAGTTCCAGTGGTTTTTATTGTCCAGTGTTTCCCAGCAGTGAAGGATGATGAGAGAGGAGGGCGCCAAATAATAAGGAGGAACTGCAGGGACTCTCTGAATTCACACTTACATCTGTAGGTAACTCTTACATCACATGGTTAAATGTATATTTTATATTCAATGTCTGCGCTTGGATCATTTTTAACATTTTAAATTAGATCTTGACATTTTCCATCATGGTGTACATACATCTGTGCCTGCTGGAACTTCAGTGCCCTGTGCAGAGCGATGATGCTGTTTGAGGGGAACTGTGGTTTCAGCATTTTTTTCTAATGTAATTTCTACTCCTGTCATTTATTCTGGCTGTCCATTCTTCTCCAGGACTTGCTGTGAGGATGGAGAAATCTGCACTGCTGCTGTTCTGTTGCCTGGTCATGTCTTTATCAGGCTCGCCGCTCTACCCATCCATTAGGTGAGTCCTCACAGATTCAAATTCTTCATTAACATCATTGATTTTTAGTGTTTTACTGTTTTTAAAGTTATTTAAATCCTTTATGACTGCTCAATTCAGCTGTTCTGCCTGTTAACTGCAGCAGAAATACTTAAAAGTGGCATTATTATTGTATTCTTTTAAAATGATTATTATTATATTATTATTATTGTTATTGTCAATCAACAAATTAAAACACTGCAATGATTCTCTGAATCATTAAATGTTGCAAAGCATCAGAGAACAGCTGAAATGGTTGGAAAGCTTTACAGGTGGCATGAAAAACATGAAGTTATTTTAATTTTAAAAGCAGAAAATTAACATCGATTTTAAAAAAAACAACAACATAACAGTGACTTGAGACGATGACGTTGTCCTTCTGTCAGAGCCAAAAGAATGATCATATCCATGCACCGAGCGTATGATGTTTTCAGCCTTTCACTCGTTACTTTGCATGTCATGGCTTTGCCCCCTGCACTTGTTATGCTAAAGAGGGTCAAGAACACCATGTTACATTTTACACAGTAGCTTATTCATGGAGTCCTCTGAAAAAGCAGCAGAATATTTCTTTTTAAAAAGAGTGAGAGCATTTTGCAGGTTTTTTTTTTTTTTTTGTGCCTAAAACTTTATCTTCACCAACAGAAATCGGTGTAATAATTAAACCAGTTTCTGTTCAGAGCAGAAATTTGAATACATTTACATATCTTCACTGCGTATCTCAATATTTTCCTTTTATCAAAAATATATAAATCAATGTCATTGATCACCCTTTATGTCTGACTGTGGGTTTTACAAATTTTTAACAGTTGAAAAGTATTTAAAAGAGCTGCTAATTTCATTCAATTAGTTTAAAACACACAGGGTGGGTTTTTTTTGGCATACAATACTTCTGCCTGACAAGCAACAACATCAGTGAGGTATAATGTGTGTGCAGATATTTGAGTAAGATGTTCCACTTTAATGTAATGGATAACAGGGGTATCTCTCAGGTTCGGCCAGAGGGATACGTCCATCCTGATGACATCTTCTATAAAGAGTCCAGCAGAGCAGCTGGAGGAGGACATGAGTCCTGCCGAGGAGCGAGCAGAGTTACGGTCAGTTTAATACGGACAGAGTGGCTGATCTGAGATACAGCTCAAAGGGTCCGTTTACCTAGTCTGCAAAAAGGCATTTTTTTTCCTCCTCACTTACATCTAGAGGTATCTACCAATGCAGATAGATTTGGTTTATGAGATATCAGCCTCCAGAGGTGAATGGAATTACTTCTGTGCTGCTCACAGCAGTGAATTTACATTTAAAAAAGAGATAATAATAATAAACATCAGCATGTCCTTGTGAAAAAAAAGTGTATCAGTTACTCTGGATAATTTACAGACCTCACTGTGAACAGTTTTTATGGGGACTGTTTGTTATTTATTTATTTATTTATAAGAAAATTGTTCACAGCATGGTGAGTTACCCAAAACTGTCTACATGGCTGGACCAGCAGTCTTAAAGGAATAGTTCAGGTTTTTTTTAAGTGTGGGTGTATAAGATACTTATCAGTAGTCAGTGCATTACACACAGTAGATGGCAGTCAGCAAGTCCCCAGTTTGGAGAAGCAGCAGGAGAACTGGTGTAGGAAGCTAAGCAATGTACTACTGTGGACAGAGTCAGCGGGAAAGTCTATTTTAGCCACCTAAAAAAGATATAAGTTAAAATGTACACTATATTGAGAATATTTTTGACACTTAACCTTGCTGTCAGACAGCCTTTTCAGACAAGAAGTCACTGTTATATAAGCCAAATATTGCTCTTTCCAGGCCACCAAACTCCACTGGCAAAATTTTATCTCTCAGAACACAGGAGCTGCTTGTGTATCATTACCTTAAATCGTTTTGTTTGTTTGTGTTATTTTTTGTCATTTAGGTGAACTGACCCTTTAAGCTGGAACAATTATATATTTTTTGTAATATACTGCACTGCAAGTTGTTTTTTGTTTTTTTTTTTGTGAAAGCTACTCAGGAAAACTGTCATGTGATAACTGAAGCGATGTAAACGGTCCACTTTCTGCTTGTAGCTCAGGACGCCACGCTGACGCCATCTTTACAAACAGTTACAGGAAAGTCCTGGGCCAAATCTCTGCCAGGAAGTTCCTTCAGACCATCATGGGCAAGCGGCTGGGGTAGGTAGCACCAGAGGAATGATGTCACTTCAAGCTGCAAACCCAACAGGAGCTACGCTGGATGCTTTCAGGAGCGGGAGCATACAATGAAACATGAAATTATTGATGTTTTTTCTTTCCACAGAGATGAAAGTGCGAGCTACATGAAGCGTCAGTCAGATATCTATGAAGGGACCTATAAAGAGGATCTCACATCCATCCAGAGCAATCAGAGATACAGGGGAGTGCACGGGAATGTCATGAGGCGCAGGTGAATAAATGTCATAAAGCCTAACACACATTCAGAAATTCTAATCTAATTCAAGCTTAATGACATGTTAGTCTTTCTCTAACCTGACTCTTTCCTCTTTACAGATTACTGAGATTGGGGGATTGGACATATTGAAGCTCCTCGCTGCTGCACTATTCAGAGCCATCACTGCTTGTTTTCTTATACCTCTTCCAGCCTGTTCTTTACAGATGAAAATGATGTTGTCATTTTTGTATTGCTATTAAAGCTGTGAAGAAAACCTGCAGCCAGCTCATGACTGTGGAAAAATGGCACTGGTGAATTTTAAAGGTGCAATATGTAAGAATGAAAAGATTGTGACGAAATAGCAGTTTTGACATAATGTCAAAGACACCTATGTCTCGTGTTACAGAGATGCTTTTTTTTTTTTCCAACACTGTTCCGCCATAGTATGTCTTATTTTACTTAGCAACAACTGTGCTCTGATTAGCTGTGAATGTGAATGAAGACTTAAGAAGTTAAGCAAGGAGTGTGTGGTTGTCAAAAACAGGACAAAAGACTGGTCTTTGTGTCCCCTGTGAAGCTAAATGCCAATTTTATTTTTGTAAACTTAGTTGACTTATTATTTTCAGATGCAGTTTGGTTTAGACGCAAAAATTACTTGGGTAGGTTTAAGCAAGAAAAATACGTGGTTAGGTTCAGGCACATAAATTACCTGGAAAGGTTAGTTTTACAAAAACAAAATATACAGTTTATGGTTAAAATAGACACTTTCACAAGGTTAGAAATGCTCTGTGGCAATCACGTGGGCACATCGTCAAGGCAACAAGAACTAGCCAATCACAGCTCAGTAGGGCGGGACTAGGCAGAACAGTCTTGAGGAAAAAAATCACTAGCCCTTCCTGCCTGGTAATATCACTTTGTATTGCACTCTCCTGGTGCTCAGACCTCCCAGTCCAGGATGACTCAAGTCAGCTAATAGGATCATAGCTGCACGGCTAACTGAGCTAACTAGCTAATAGGTTGGAGTGTAAAATCCGACAGGTGGCTGATTCTTACATATTTTACCTTTAATGTTATGTCAAAGACATCTGGATTGTGTTGCAGAGATATCTACTGGAGTTAGCATGCTAACCAACTACCCCTGGTCCATCCTGTCTCTTAATACGACTTGGTACCTTAAGAAGCGATAGTCCAATAGTACGTGCTGCTTCCTGCTGGGTCCCCTGCTCCAGGCCTGACAACCTCCTCATGGGAGTCCAAAGCTCCACTCTCCTCTTGTGCTCAGACCTCCTGGTCCAGGCCAACTGACTCAAGTCAGCTAGGACCATAGCTGCAATGCTAAATGAGCTAACTGATGATATGCTGCCACCTATTTGTTTGGAGTACAGAATTCAACAGGTGGTCGATTCTTACATGATGAATCACAGAGCTTGAGAGCTCACAGAGGTGTGGCTGACTATGTAGCCTACTAGTTTTTATTGTAGACGAAAAAAAGTGATGTTTTAAATAGTTTTGTATAAAATCAATGTGTGCAAATCTAATTTTGACATCTCGGAGCAGACGAAGCCACGGGGATCCCCTGTGATCTTACGCTTAAATGACTTAAAGGATAGGGTATTTAGTAGTATTTTAAAGCCCCTGAAACCTTCAAAAAAGTATGTGTATAACATAAAAGGGCTGAGTGATATGGCTTATAAATGATATCTCAGCATTTTTAGGCTATACCTTGATATACACATTTCCTCTAAAATATCATACTGTAAATTCTTTAAAGTTAAAAAAAATCTTTAGGTACCATTCACTAAGTTTAACACTGAAAAACATATCTCACCTGTGATATCAGGACTGCGTAGGTGTGGTTTGACCAGAATCCAACATCATCAGCTTGTGAATCAAATGTGTTGAATCCTGATTGGTGCACAGAGGTATGTGATGTCACATTTTCCAGCTGAGGTCCAACTACTTCAAACCAGTGAAAAAATAGCACAGAGAAAAAACAAGTAGAATCTCTTCAGAAAAAAACGAAAACTGGCCCAAGTTATGAAACAGCAAACTACGTCACTCGTAGTAAAAAGCTGACTGAGAAAATGTGTTCTCAGTGTGTAAGGTGCGTCACAGCTCCTACACACAGGTGTTTTTGCTTGTATAGCCTGATTAGACCTCTTCTCATGACTGTGTGAGCGCTTACAGATAAAGCTGAGTTTTTTCTCTCACTCTCTTGTCAGTTTTGTGGCACCTGTTTTGGTGGGGACCCCTAATAAACCTTTCTCACAGCAGGTATGTGTCACATCAGGAAAAGTGCAGGTATAATTGATAAAATTAAAAAAGATATTCATGCATTCCAATTAGTTTTAGGGTTCTGGTGACATGCTGACTCACTGGAGTTTAAGTGAAACTGTGTAACTTTTAAATAAAGTTTTTTACTGTAGCATCACTTGATCAGGTGTGATGAGTAGTTTGTAATTGCTAAAATTAGCTATTTTTAGATAGACATATTGTTTAACAAGTCAGTTTACTAACTTTATGACTCTTCTTTATGTATGCTACCATTACACCATGTTTTAGTAGACAACATCCTGTAAAGTAGGGTTTTTTCAGGCTATGGACCTCCTAGCTAATAGAGAGACAAAGTAGGGAACTCCTACTATATATAAACATACATTAAATTAAATATTGCTGCACAAAGTGGGACCTGTGGGCCAAAGTTGGTGCACCACAAGGATCATGTTGGCATTCTAGATTAAAAAGTAATTTTAAAAATAGTAATATTAATCACCTCTTATGCTACATTATTCTTTGTGAAGTAAAAATGCAATTTAATTACACAATATCCCCAATTAGTATTTATTATGGTTCACTTTTGGGTAACAATGCAGCCATGTTACATATCATAGCTTTACACACTGCACATGTACTGGTTACTCCATGCCACTCAATACTGGTCATACAGAGATTTTTCCTAATGGGGCTACGAAACACAAAAATCTCCTTGTGTGTGCAAGAATGTATTCTAAATAAAGATTCATTAGCTTTTAGAATGATATCTTCTCATGACTAACCTTTCTCAGAAGCTCAGCAAGGAAAGATGATTTCAGGAAACAAAAAGAATTTCAAGTGTTTTCAAGTGTTAGATATTTTTACTTAGACTAAGAGTCAGAAAGCTTTTTCCTCTACTGAGTCAACAGTTAGATAGCAAGAGATTCTCCTGTGTCTCCCCAGTGTCTGTTTTCCACTCAGCCTTCACCGTTTCAATCCCTCCAAAAGAAACACTTAAGATATAATCGATCTTGAAGAAAAAAACAGGACTTACTGGGGTGAGTGCTCTTCTCTACTAAATAAAGACAATAAACCTGGCGTCACCTCAGATTCTTTATTTCCTCTTCTTCATTACAAAAACATTATATCCTCAAATTGCCCATATTTCTTTATTAACCATTTTTCTTGGGGACGCAAACGCTGTATCAAACAGGAGACTACCGCTCCTCCGGACACACACCTGATGCACCAAACAGGCAGCACACTGGCATAGTTAGTAACAATCAAAGTATCAGTGCTACTGCCAGTGGTTTTTAATCAGCTGAAATTCATTGACTAACAGCTTCTGTTAAGAGGTGAAATGGGCACTGAGCGACAACAGAGAGGAATGTACAAAAACAAAACCACAAATCAACCAAGAAACCACAAATAAAAATCCCAGCTCACTTAGAAAACACTGGCATGTTGGACAATAAGAAAACAAATCTCACAGGAAGATGAAGTGCAATGATCAGTAGCTTTACAGCCCTCGGTAGGGGTTTCTGTCAGCGAGTGTTTGTCCTCGGAGACGCTGTGATATCAATTTTCTTCCATTTGGCAACACAGACAAACTGCATGTTTAAACTGTCGACTGGATTCTTGAACTGCCAACGCCATGTTTAAAAGTCTGATTTGATGCATCGTTGAATGACTCCTTGGAAACAAAAAATGAGCTTCTTCATCGTCTTCTTTTAATTTTCTTGCCTTTATTTTTTCTCAATTCTGCGGTGGAGAGAAGAAAAAAAGCAAACATTAGTTATAACAAAGATGAGGTGAATGAAAAGCTCTGTGGTATTATTTCACACCCGGTCTTTAATTGCTCATGTACAGGGTTGATCATGCATTTCAATGTGCACCCTTCAAGAACAAACAGAATGAATCTAGGCAAGAACACAGGGGAGTTCTCATGACAAATGTTTAAGACCCTGTTTACACCTGGTATTAACATGCATCCTGGGTGATCCAATCACAAGTGGACAGTGAACTGTACTCACGCCAGAGTACAGGTGTGAATGAACCCATGACGCATTGAGATCTGATCACTCAGACCACGTTTGTTTAGCAATGTGTACACAAATGTGTCCTGGGCCACATTTTTTTTTGCTTTTCTCTTGGCACTTTGGGCCGCGCTTAATCAAACTGCAGCATTTCTATTACCACTGTGAACGCGTTGAGTTGTGCCACGGATGTTGTGACGTATCTAATGGAGATGCAAATCCTTGCTGTGCTGTGCTGACATGTCAAACCGAGTCAAGTCAAGCCAGCACATTTGTAGAGAAAAGGAGTAATTGAAGGACTGCCTACTCAAATGACGTCCTGTGAGTACACACGAAACACGAGGTGATTTGCATTTGGTTCACTGCAATGCAAATTATATGTCTGGGCTCTCTCACCTCTCAGGATAAGCAGCAGATGTTTGTGAACACACCGGTAACAGCAATATTCTCAGACTCCCCTTTAAATATCACACAATTTTGAGGGTTGTTGAGTGAGGAGAGACTTTGCCCCAGCATCATCATTTGCTCCTTCTTGTTATATTAACATTAAATGCAATACATTAAACTAGCACAGCTATATTGGTATTGGCATACATGTTGTCTGATGTAGACTGTCTTTTTTTCATGTATATTTGATGTTTTTTCTTAATTTATGATGTTCTGTTTTTTATTGATAATTAATAAATTCTAAATGAGTAAAAATACCAGTGAAAGTTTACAGTTTCAGTGCCCTGGTGTCATTTTGGATTTTACATATACATAAATTAAGAACATCAGCTGATATTTTGTTAATGGATATTTTTTTACTCTCTAATATTTGTATCTGCCCCAAAAATTGAGTACTGATTGAGCTATTAAGTCTTTTCTTATCAGTAGCAACAATGTTGTTATTGAGTTATGAAATACTTAAACTTTGTGAAACGCTGTCTACGACAATTTCTTAATAATTTAAGCCTTCTTGTGTATTTGGCAACTGTTGTATATTAAGATATGTCTTCTTATGTATAAAGAAGTTTGTCTGAATGTGTTGGTTACTGATGTTAACTTGCCAGGGGGCTGAACTATTTTGAAAAAAATATCTAATTATATCTTATTCTCATAAAAATGATTAAGCTTAAGCCTGTACAACATGACGTGCAGGCCAGAACACCTCTGTGGCATGAAAACATTTAAAATGTTACTTTGACACATTTTGCCTGTAACGAATATTGTGCCTCTTGATTTGAAAATAACAGCAGTTCATACTGGGATTCCTATAAAATTTAAATTCATTGTTCAGCCATAGCTGCTGCTTAAAAAAAACGCAAATGTGTAAACTGATGTACATGCAGTTGTGATCAGGTCACCCAGGATGCACGTTAATAGCAGGTGTAAACAGATCTGTAAGATCTGGACGATGCATACTTTGACTCATGAACACAAAACATGTCACTCAAACGTAATGGGAATAACCAGGACCGATGGGTGTTAGACCATGATGGAGGGATTATCAAAGTGCTGGTAAGACTATCGGGTCTAATGATCATGGTGAGATGAGTGAGAGGCAAACCAGGAGGGAGGGCGGCAAGTACATGTGAACACTCTGGAGTTAGAATGAGTGAGCACTACACACAGCCATGCACGCTGCCAGCCATGATGGAAAATGCACTGTGGATGCAGTCTGTGAGGATGCCCTTACTTTAGCCTGGAAGCACGACCGACTCATTTGTTACAAATGGGGGGCTTTATCGTAGGCTCCTATACTTTGCCAACCTACTACTTTGTTCTGCGGCAATCCTGAAAGAGGAGTAAAGAGACAGCGAGGTGTGGATAGAGGGGTTAAAAAGACACAGGCACCAGCTGCAAGGAGACAGAGACTAGCAGGAAAGAAAGGGAAAAAAATCCTGACATCTGTGGAATCATTAATTGCAATATTCTACTTGCTTAAAAGGGTTAAATGGGCTGTCGTAAGAGCAAGAAGTAAAAGTGAACAATTACAGCGTGACGTCGTGAGGCAGTGACACAGGCTACAAATTGCTCACTTTGGCCCTTTTGAGAGCTCTACATATTGATGGTGAAGAAATTGCCCACTTAGATCAGCGCTCTTGCAGAACTTGCTGCCGCGCTTCTCTCCAGGTCCAAGTACGTATGAGCTCTCCTCCTGGCAGAGAGGCTGGCATTGATATCAGCCTCTGGGGATCAGCTGACGAGCTACTGATACAGAATATGCACTTTTCCTCAGGTTTAAGGCTAAGAACTACCAAAGGGCCTCAAAGCACCCGAGTCCTCATCGTCTGAATGGGGCTGGGGGCTTTAAGGACTCTCTAGGAACCATTTGTGCCCGGCACCATCGGGAGACGTACCTCTTCACTGCTTTCTGGGCCAGCATGCGGTTCCCGGCGAGGAAAGTTACACCGCCAATAATCGCCAGGTACTTCAGGGTTTGGAACATGTTCAGGTGGGTCCAGTAGACGTACATCAGGCCCAGCATGGCTGAAATGAAACAACCGAATAGGTGTGAACATTAACAGCTGCTGGGATATAACACACTTCTGAATACACTATCAAGATATTTAAATGTAATATAACGTAATAAATGTAATATAATAAGATTTATTATGGTATGTTTTCAATAATGTGTCACTCCATATGAGAAAACAGGGAGACATTTTCATTAATACATTTCTACATTTTTGTATCAGAATTTTGAATGAACACACACATTTAAAATATAGACCCAATCTGGATAAAAGATTGTACTCTCAAAGCTCACAGGAAACTCTTCATGGAAAGGAAGCTTCCTGTTGGAAGATACCTAAGATGCATAAATATAAAAGTCAATAATATAATTATCGTGAGAGGCCTACATAAACACCCAAATTGATCAAACTATTACTTTTGATTTTGATGATTTTTCAAAAGTCTTTTATACAGGCTCAGGGAACTCTTTCAGCCTTGGTCCTGGCCACACAATTCAAGTAATTAAATTAACATTTTACTTTGTTTTGTATTTCAACTACAACTTTGTAATCTTAATAGGAAACACTACAGGGAAATAGGCTAAAATACTGAACTAGTTTTTAGATTTGCATAAATTTACAAAACATTACTATAAAGCCAAGTTCAACATTCTTCTTTAATTTTGTTGATGTATTAGCATCAGTGGCTTTTACGGAGAGAATTTTGGATGTCAGAAAATACTGTCAATAGCCATGAAAAAAAGCCATGTTTTTAGGAATAAAATATGATAAACATCAGGCTATGAATCATATATGAACATGTAAACATATACATGTAAAATATTTCAGAATATAGACAGGAATAAAACTGGACAGTTTGGTGTTTGTAAGCGCTACTGAAGCAGAAGTTTCTGACTCAGAGTATGAGGGGGAAAAAAACTAATTTTGAGGAAAGGGCCCTTTAAAGACATCATTTGTAAGATTCGGTTTTGCAAGACACTAGTCATGGATGTCACCATGAAACTTCCCTAGTTAATTTCTTACATTAAGGCAATAATTGTTTGTACACAAGCTTTCTGAAATTGTATATTTAAATTTTCAATGACTTGTGTAGTGTCTCAACTTAATAGAATATTTGTGGAATTACATTTATAGTGTGTTCTGTATATTAATAATCTTATTTATATCGACTTGAACCCCTTTTTAATATGTTATAAAATATTACAATTTGAATATGCGTAGGGAATAAAAACAGACATTAATTCCCTTTTCTTTTGCAGATTTTCTGAAAATACAGTTGGAAACTTGGATGGAAACTTGGTTGTGATCTCCACAAAACTGACTAAATGTTTGAGAGCTGCTGGGATTGGGGGGATTTTTCATGATGAGATTTTATTTGTGGAATTTCATGAATAATGCATGAATGAAATTAATTATGATAATGCACAATGTGACACACGGTCATTACTGCAATTCACTTATCTTCTTGAACAACAGGAGATGAAGAGGCTGTAAAACAATCACACGTGTGATAAGCATTTCAGTTTCACAGACGGGGACTAACCTGCATGTCCTAGATGGAACAGAATGGTGCTGGGAGAGAAGCTGAAGTTGGAGATGTTGGCGCCGAGCTTAAACCACTACAGACGAGAGGGGGAATAAAAGACAATGTCATTTTCATCCCCTGCAAGAGCTGCAAACAAAAGGGCTGAAAACTTGTTTACCACCCAACACACAATGCACTGATCCACTGCAACAATAACTATTACTCAGCACTGCAAATGCCAGGGAAAAAAATACACCATAGCTTTTGTGATTTTAAATTAAAACAAGCATTATGTTCACACAGTACTGAGCCTCATTCACTGTGTACGAAGGCTTCCTGCTGAAGAGCTTTTTCTGGGAAATAAACTGACCACTGCTCAAACAACAACAATAACTAAGCTGAACACTCGATTAAAAAAGCTTTTGATTAATAGTGGAAGTAGGTTAGTTTTTGGGTGTGCCTTTAAATAAGATGAATGGTTTCCACATTATTTCCATAAATACGTTGTTTGACAGTTAAGCTGATGGACAAAAAATAAACAGATCAAATCATTAAGAGTGCGCCAATCAACGGCTGATCACCAATTGCTAGAAACAGTATTGGCAGGTGTGGATCACAGGGTCTATTTGAGGCCCTTTATTTATCATGTAGCATTACTTATTTATTTAAACACTCTTAACAATATTGTGTCTTAAGTATCAAACAGCTTGAAAATGATCAGCGGTACCTGTATTCTAATTATACAAGAATATGGTATCTTGTCAGCTCAAAACTATAAGTAAGGAAAAATTGTAATAATTGGTTGAGGTAAAGAACATTTGTCAAAATACGTTTGTCTGAAATGTTTTAAAAAACCAAAGAGACAGTATAACAGAAGCATTCAAATTCACCTCTTGCTCTTGAGTGAATTTTAGACCATCATTACAGAATTCAATAAATTAATATTTAAAGCCTTTCAAAATAAAATTTAATTGTATAATAATTATGGATGTTAATTTTGGACCTGGCTGCTTTGTCATCGGCTCTTGTAATTGGCAAAATATTTTGAACAAATACTGGCCAATAAAAAACGGTTGCCAATCAATTAAAACCACCCATAGAAAACAGGAAACATTTTGCACAGTTTGAAGTTAGGATATTACCAGGATGAGCAGGAGCAGGAAGGGAGACAGGATGAGTGCGGTGAAGGTGTTGGAAACCACAGTGGGAGGCTTCTTCTCCGGTTCCCTGAATAAGTGCTGCACAGACAAGAGGAGATTTTAAACTGTTGGACTGACAGCTGCTGCAGGCTGTTTGCTTTCCCAGCAGCATGTAGTAATTCTGATGTAAGTGAGGAGTACATGAGTTTTACCTGGATCTCTGGTTTGGGTACATAAAGAGTCTTGGGCTGGATGGTAGCAGGGGCCTCCTCATCCACAAACTTCAGAACAACATCAGCCTTTTAAAAGATTACAACTCAGTTTTAGAGCTTAACATCAACCTCACACATCAGTAAATTAATCTCGTTACCAAGCCTGAACAGAGACTCACCACATTCCACAAGATGGGATTCTCCAAGGTGGCGTCCCCAACGATGAGGTAGAGGGAGTAAGTCCCGGAGATGGAGTCAAACTCTGATTTGCGTTCTGCTGTGTCCAACTCAAACTTGTACAGATTCTTGCTGTCGGGTTCAGCCACAAACACCACCTCTTGGCCAGTTTTCTGGTTGTGCAGCCGGACAAAAGTCTGAGAAAGAGAAAATTAATAGGTCTTAATCTCACACAGGACTACGAGCTCATTTTTCCTGAACTGGTCACAGTGGTTGGCTGTTGTAAAGTATAACCGTTGTATTACCACAAAAGTGACTATGAAAGCCGATGAAGTCAGTAACAGCAAACAGATTTTGTTCTACCCTGATTACTTACTTGATGAGGGGTGAGCTCCACTCCAGTGTTGACATCAACCAGCTGGAAGGACATGGCAAAGTTTTGGTGGCTGTCTGCTGTGAAGGAGGTCTTGGCTTTGGAAGGGTAGTCCACCCTGCGTCATTTAAAAGACAAAAGTATTCAGTATTCAATTGTCGTGCTACTTAAGGTCAGGGAGAAGGGACTCAACTCTCAGACTGGTTTCCTAACCTGCTGGTCTTTGTGCCGATGCTCTGATCCTTATCCACCACAGAGAGGTCCATGTTAGTGACAGCCACCTCAGTGGACACCTTCACTTTAAGCTACAGGTGGACAAAGTCACAACACAAAGTTACATCAAGTAATAGCAGCAGACAAACAGTGACTATAATCATATTCAAATAGGCTGCAGCCATAATCTCCCATTTCTGACCAAATAGCACATTCACATCTGCATCACTTTCTCCAACACATGTATGAAAATCACTATGTAACCAAAGAGCCACTGGCGATGTATTCCATTCAAGTTACATGTGATGTCTCCCATACTGCCCACCACCTCACCTCGACATGATTGGCGACAAGCCGGCTATCTCCAGTCACTGCGATGGTAAACTGGTAATATCCACTGGCTGGCTGGTTGGACATGAAGTTCAGTTCAAAGACGCCACTGGAAATGAGGAAAAAAGAATAATAGTATATATTCAATCAAAACCAGGGAGTACTGATGAAGACATATTGATTGAAAGAGAAATAAATTCATAATTAGTTCTGTTTTGATTTGATCAGAACATCACAAGTTTGATATTTTTTAACATTTAAAGATAAATTGTATACCAAGGCAAAATCTTTGCTAATGGCAAAAAAAGAAAAATGAAAATAAAGCATCCCACAATCAGTAATCTGTAAAGTGGTTATAAAACTCAGTACACACTCTCTTAAGTCAGTCTTTTTCTCATTTTGACATTCAGATAAAATCAAACAAATATTATCAGAAGGTAGATGTCGTCTCTCTAGCACCAAACAGGAAGCAGCAAACCAGATAGTTACATTGGTAACCACCAAAAAAAACCCTCTTCAAATACCGCCTCACATATGATAGACAGTGGATTAATAGTGTAGAATCCATGTTTATGTTTGAGTGTATCGATCCACCAACCAGCACTTATTTTAGTGAGAAGAAAACTTATTATTCAAACGGCTCATTTCTTACTCCCATGGTCTTCTCCAACTCACTTAGTGTTGCTAATCAACAGAGGCTGGTAGTGAGTTTAGGCACAAAATCCAAAATGAGAAGTTTGTACAGAAATGGTTTACCTTAATGGATTATATTGATACAGAATTGACAAGTAGACTGTTGAAATACGATGCTTTTTAGCATCTGTTTCAATCATGTGTTTTTACAGACATGTAAGAAATTGTTAAAAGTACATATTTTTTCAAGGGAGTTTGTCATAAAATCTTCACAAGAGAGTGCAGGGAGCTATTGTTTCATTCAAACTACTAATATGTGCATTTTTAATGTTTTGTCACCACTACAGAAACACTAGGCAGTTGCTCAAGTCACTGCTGAAAGTACCACATACAATAAAAAATGAATATTTTATATATAATAGTAAATAAACTGGGTTTTACAGTGAGAGTGCATCTTTACTAGTCATGAGTGAAGGCTCTGTATGGCAGGTAATGGCACTTTCAGGTGTTATTAAATGAAAAATTACCTGTCATAATAATCTTGCAGAACTTGTAACTGTTGGCTACACAAACCAAATGTGCTTGGTTAAACATAATCTAAATAGAGAACAATTACATTTGGGTGATGTTATCGTTTGCTTTAACACTTGGAACATTCTGTGTGCTGAGCAATGAGGTTAAAAAAAGCTCAGGTGTACATATGTTTTCCAACTTTTGGGATAAGTTTCAAGTTGTGGAAGTAACGTAAAGCTAACACTTATCTCTCTAATAATACATACTCATTAAGTGTGAATGGTGCTTGGCTGAGAATGATGCTCTTGGAGGCGACAGCGTAAGCAGACTCCACCAGCACGTTGGCTGAGGCCAGAGGTTGAGACATGACATCAGTAACGAGCAGCTGTGAATCAGACAGAGAAACCACGTCATGATGAGATGATGATTGAAAAAAACACATGCAGAGGACTGTAGCTAGGTTCACATGCAACTACATCTGCACCTGCAGGGTTGGCTGGCTGTGGGACACTGTGGCTGGGCCCTGAGCGCTGACAATGACCGGCACATGGAAGCGATTGTTGGAGAGAGCAGCGGCAGCACTCGCCACACTGAAGGCCTCAGCCAGAGAGTCCCAGGACTTCTTGCTGAAGATGGAGTTCACCAGCTGGATGACCTGGTCCTATGGGGAGAACACATCTTCCATCAGTTTCAGAGAAAAAAAAAAACAAAAAAAAAACATGCACATACAGAAAAGCCAAAATCTGAACTAACACCTGCCAGACAGAAACCATACCTCCTTCAGCGGGGGCTCCATGTCCACATGATCTGACAGGGAATAAGCAGCAGTCACAAACATGGCAGTCGCCTCAAGTCCCTCCTCAAACTGAAGGTAGATGCCACCAAGATCATCCAAACGAGCTGTCAGATCCTGAGTGGATAAAGCAAAACATGTCTTAAAACTTTATTCTGCAAAAACAAAAATCTCTGTACATAATTAAGAGTCTTGCTCTAAGTTAGAGCACAATGACACAGCACCACCTGGTGGAGGTTAAAGAGCTCACCTCAATTTCCTCCAAAATGCCTCCAAGTTCTGCCTGCTTGGACAAGCGGGCGGCTGTTTGCAGAGCTAAAGTGATCCTGTCCAGAAAGAACATACATTTGTTGTTAACTAGACTGCTCAAATCATTTGCTTATAACCACTGCAGAACCCTCTCAAACCAACACAACTAACACTTACGCCATAACATTGTCCTCCTTGTTGATGCGGCCTGTCAGGGCACCCACAACTTCCTGGGAAGCCAGAGGAAGACCCAGAGAGCTGATTGCACTCACGGCACGATGGATCTGAGTCATGGTGGAATCTTCACTGACTGCTGCCAGGAGGATGTCACGGGTTTCATTGGACACAGGGATCTGTGAAGTAAGCAGAATCTCACATTAACAGTTTGTTACTATTAGGTTTGCATTATAGTTCAGCATGATCCACTTTGCCATGTTAGTGTTCAGGTCGAACTGATTATGTAGTATATAATTACTGCACAAGGACTGGGGGATTTCCAAGTTATATGGAAACCAACTGAATATTTGTCATTATGAGATGTTATGGCAAATTAAAAATTCGCCTTCATAGTCACATATGACATACTAAATATCTCTAGAGTGCTGCATGCTAGAGACTTTTTCCACTTTTTTGTGCAGGATACTGTTGTGCTGCTGTCATGAGGGCTGTGGTGCGATTGTATCCCGAAATGCTTCAAACACATTGCAATCCAGCCTTGAACTGCAGTGTCCTTTTGTAAAGTTTATGAAAATAATTCATAAAGATATATCCAACACCAAATGTCTTCTTCCATGATTAATTATCCATCTTTCAGTGTTCAAAACAGTTATTGTTGTTGTAAGCAACCCACTTGCAATTCAATGACGGCTTCGACTGAGTCTGTCAAGTCTGTGTTCCTGATTTGTTCACCTGTCAGAGGCCGTGTTTCTGACTGTGCATGTATGTGGCAGCTTTGATCTCAAGTGCATTGTGTGATGGAATAAAACAAAACTGGCATTCTTTATAGATCACATTTTTATATTTTCTAAAGTTGCATCAGGCCTAAGCTTTATTTTATTTACTGATTTAATATTAAGCTTTAGAAGAAAAAATTACTTGAATGGTTGCTGTGAGAAATAAAAACAAGATGTGTCACTCAGTTTGTGTTGTCCTATTTCAGTATTACTGGTCCAGTCCAGTCTTTGGTGCAATAGCAATCAGTTTTTGCACATTGTCCAAACCCTATAATCTACTATAATTCTAATCATATTGCAGAGTTTTAACATCTTGACCATGATGTAGTTATGTGTATTTCAAACACCCCAACAAAATGATTTATTTTGAGAAAAATGTCCTCTAAATAATGCAAAAACATTATTTTTCCAATTACACATTTATCTACTCCAACAATGTTTTTCAATGTAATGAATGACAGTGGGAGAGATAAGAGCAATATTCTCATACCTCACATCCTGAAATGGCCTGACTGGTCTCAGCAGCAAAGAACAGAGAGTCAATACTAGTGGGGTCGAGCTGGGATTTGATGAACTGACACGCTGCCTACAAACAGAAACACACAATCTTAAGTCAAAGACCAACATTTCATATGCAATGTATTATTTAGATATCTTAAATGTAACAAATGCTTAATGCAAGAATCCATTGTTCTATATCAGGATTACTGACAGCATAATGGAATAATTTTCTTACCTGGTGATCGGGAAAATTTGCTCCGAGTTTGGTGAGGCCAACAACAGAGTAGTATGCGGACTCCAGGTCAGTGAATTGTTGGCTCAGGAGGCTCTGCAGCCGAGCCACATCCGACAGGGAAAGGTAGTGTGCTGGGGTGACCGCCTGAGCTCCAGAGAGAGCCAGGCTGAGGAGGAGGAACAGCCCGAACAGCCCTGAGGACACAGTCACACAAGTTAACCTACCGCCTGGTTTATTTATTACCACAGAGCAGACGAAACAATACATTTTTACAATTCACTCTATCTTGTGACGATATTCATTCATTGAGAAAACACTCGCTCGTTCATTGCAGGTTTAATGTTAGCTAACGAGCCGAGCTAGCTCTCGACACTAGGAAGCAACACACTGCACGCGCCGTGTGCTGTTTTTATTCACTAATTCTAAAACTAGCATTTCCTTTACAGCATACAAAATATAAACAACACAAAAATATAATATCTAACGTTATATTCAACGTTTAAGCAGTAATTTACTTACTAGACCGGTCCATGTCTTGCAGTCTAATGCAGCGTCACCAAAACCGAGGAGTACTTCCGGTGTCTCGAGAGCGAGCTGTCATTACAGGAGTCATATCCGGTTAGACATTTGACATTTCAAAATAAAGGTTTTTTTAAGTACACGTAGGCAAATCTGTGGAAGCGTTCTCAAAATGAGTTAGTATCTCAGTGTGTCTCAAAATATAGTAACTTATATATATATATAAAAAAGGGGGGGTGTTAGTATCTCTAAATGAGTTAAAAAAAAATTAAGAAACCCTTTCAAAATGAGTTTGCATCTCAATATAATGATAAAATATCTCAAAATGAGAAACTTTGACAAAATATTGAATTGGTATCTCAAAATAGTAATTTACTTTTTCTCAGAGACAAAGGTGGTCATTTTTAAAACATAAATTAACAAATTTTTATAGTTCCTCATTATTTAGAAGCAGAAATGGGGTTCCATACAAATTCTCACTATATACTGCTTAATTATGATTATGTAATTACAAATGTAATACCAACTTATTGGCATAACTACTACGTTAATTAAAGAGCAATAGCGTGTTTTATATGATAAACTACAGTAATTACAATGCAAACCATTTAGGATGTGTGCAACACCTCAGACCCATATTTGTGATCCATATAAAAATGCTCCTAGAAGGTTCTGAATTTAATTGCATTTAATCATAGCAGGTAAACTGCAAATGGATGATCAAAAACTTTTACCATCTCTGAATATTACTGATAAAGATTTTCATACACTTAGATCCAGGCAGTGTTTCACTTTATTTTATGAACAGATATTCAAAACCTGAAACAATTTTGACCATTTGCTAAAATGAAATGTGTAACCATAAACTATTCTGTAACACAGACAATCCTGCTAGTTCTTCCTCACCTGTGTTAAGCTCATCATTTCATTTAGCTGAACTGTTTTAAACACAAATCTGGTTGAAATGAAACCTGTTATAAAACCACAACTAGTCAAATGTTAAATGAAAGGTTTACATTTGATTGGCAGTACAGTACTGAGCCGCTTTGTGCTGCAGTGGCACAATCAGGAGGAAAATGTTTATTGAACATATTGGCATTTTATTAAAATTTATTAACAAAATGTAGTAAGATAAAGTCGAAACATCCAACACTAAATATTTACAAACAGTGCCAAATAACATAATACCCTTGCCATCGAAGCTGGTGCGGCATCCGTGCCCCCACTACATCTCAACCTCTCTCTTTGTTGGATCTCAGTATTTATCTGCCTCCATGGATTACTGATTTGTGCTGCAGTTATTACATTTCCAGCAGATGTTCAATTTATCTCACATGGGGCCCACACGTTTAATGTGTGGTGAGATGTATAATATAAATCTATATACATGCTACGCAGACCTTACAACAAGACAAATTTCACTCAACAAATCCCTCGTCTCTAAATGCACTACTGATCAACCTGTCTGAATTTATTCCATATTTAAGTTATACAACAGAACTTTAGATATGGAAGTGTAACCTGAGTGTTTGTACTCTTCACAATTTAAAAAAATGGTTACATTAGAGACATTATGCAATGTAAAACCATGTCTTTTCAGTGATAGAAGTATAGAGTCGTGATTTTTCAATTACTAGAACCCGACCGATATATCTGTTGGCCGATATTATCGGGTAATATTGACCTACAACAACTATATGTTGTCAGATACAAACCAATGAGATATATGCCTTTTTATAAGTGAACATAATGCAGATTGTTATGTTATTTTGGACAATAAAGTTTCTTTATTGCCGATATACTAATATCAGAATGTTTATGCTCCTTAATATCAGCATCGGCCCCAAAAATCCAGTATCAGTCGGGCTCAAAATTTTACATTCATTTTTTTTTCCAAAAACTTCTTTAAATTACAACAATACAATGAAATGTGATTCATTCATTTCCTTTTCAAGCCTTTCAGACAAGGCCACTGAAGTGAGACTAAATCTAAAAGCGCCATTCTCTCTTAAATTACTGACAGGGCTGTATATTGTCAGTGTTTTGATTGCTAATGACTTCTTCATCTGTTCAAAAACTGGACTAAACCTACATACAGTACGACATGGTCTTTTCTCCACCACAAATAACAACAGCAAAAAGTAAGAGGGAAAAACAGCAACATCGAGTTGTGCATGTGTATTTTGGCGTCTCAGGACAGAATCAGAGCCCGGCTGGGAGCGTGAGATTTCAGTGAGCGAAGGTAGCGTCTTGCTTTCTCTGTCATTATGAGCTGGTCTTTAGTTTGGCCACAAACAACCGCCTCCCATTCTTTTGACATCTGAGGAGAGAAACAAAAAAACATCATAGTACAATCAGGTTAAAGAAGAGAAGCCTTGTTAAAATATTCTCATTCCTTTTAGGTTAAAAGGTGGAACTTACTGGAATCGGTGGCACCGTGCTGGGAAATATGGCACTGTCACTAGGTCCCAAAAGGAATCCCTGATCCAAAATATTTTCATGCTGCTTACTGCAAAATGATGAGGAGTTGATAGAAACTAGCACAGGTTCTTCCTGTGACCAAAAAAAGGAGGATGAAAAGAATTAGGATGCTTCAAATCTGGAGACAGACAGGCTAATAACACATTTCCATCTTGTTTACCTTGATGCTGTGTTTGGATTCAGTTTTGATGGATTTGCGTTTGGATGTTGGCATCACTTGGCAGTCCATGACGTCTAGGGCCAATGATTTTCGCACTTTCTTCATAGGGGGTCGATGCTGGGGATAAATAAAAAAGCGATAACAATAGGTCCAGGCAAAAAAGGCCAGCATTGAGCTATGTTCTGTTTCATCAAGGTTCTAGTGTGGAAGCTAAAACATATTAGTTCAAAGCGTTGTTGAACGGCGGTGGCAGCAGAAGCTAAGAAATATGCAGTTGGGGGATGTGAGTGAACTCCGGATTTCACACCTGCTGGGAAACAGTGGAGGACTGTCATTGTAATGCACGGCTACGAGGTGTGAATTTGTGAACATGACGCAGTGTGGAGCTGAAAAACAGCGAGTGCTCAACGTTCTCAGGCACTCAAACTTTCAGATTACAATTTACAGTAGTAGTTTAACAGATACACACATACTTGAGTTCTAACAGGTACTTGATCACAAGCAAACTGTCATATAAATGTTTGAGGACAGGTCACACTTTCCCTACTCTTCATTATTTTGTGTAACAAATCTATCTTGTACTAAACACTAAAATGCACCATAACAGCAAGCCTAACCCTGGCATGACATCTGGACTTGGTGCTGTTATGATAGCTTCTGTAATATGATACAACATCTGATTCAGGGTTTCAATTTATTAACACTCAAAAAACTACATTTCCCATTAATTCTGTCCCCTGCTGCAGTATACAATTCAATTGACCTCAGTCTGGTGACATTTTACACTAAAGTGACCGAAGTGGTCATTTTGACAGTTTTCAAATGACTCAGTGCAATAACTTGGTTGAATAAGAAAACACAATGGTGTTAGTACCTGACTTGTACTGTGTCTGTATTTTCATTTAAAATGTTTCTGTGTTAAATAGTTTGTCTGCATTAAAATATAAATAATTCAACTAAACTGTCCTGATCAATAGAATAATTAAAGTAGTTTTGGACAAATAAAAAATACACAAAAATGACAAATTATTATAATACATATTATATTACACTGTATGCTTGTAAATGCATTTATGTTTTAGATCAGCTTGTTTCCAGTCTTTCCCGTAGGCTATGATTACTTTCTGTGATGGTTTTCAGAGAAAATTTGTTATAAAGGATCAAATCAAATATCATAATTTTACATAATATGTTTCTTTCTTGTTATGAATCTGAATTTCTAGATTAATCTAAAATTTGGATCAGATCACTGCTGGTAACTGCCTTACAGTAAAATACTGCTGATATGCCATCATTATGGTTTACTATATGTGATGGCATGCATACTGATAAATACACCACTATACAAATTTTATATTTTGGTTTTATACTTCTCAAGACACATGGAGTGAACTGCATTCAATAATGTTCAGCAAGGTTATGCTGATTTTTAGTAACCTGCATGATTACAAATTTCAATTTTGAATGATTACGTATTACGTTGGCTCTCGATGATCTAGTATGTATAAATGGCATATATTTAATAGGGGTTAAAGAGTTAATATAGTGGAGCTGAGGTGGCGCAGGTGAGCACTTTTAGGTTCCTGGCAATCAACATCACAGAGAACCTGTAATGGACATCACACAGTTCCACTCTGGAAAAAGGCTTAGAAACAGCTGTATTTCTTCAAGAAGCTTAAGAAGGCAAAATTGCGCCATGTTCCTGTTAACTTATGCAGAGGAGCGTTTGAGCAGCCTAACAGGAAAGATCACAAACTGACATGAGAAATGTATAATCAAGGACAGGAAAACTCTACAGCTGCTCACTAAAACAAGCCAGAACAACACTGGTAACCAACTACTGAGCATCAGTGATATCAGGGAGGAGGGGTGCCTGCACAGAGCCCAAATACAGCACAGTCAATCAATCAATCAAAGACGGATCCACAACTAAATCTCGTTTTATAGCCTTGCTGTTAAATGTCAAATGAAGCATCACTGTATCCTTCTAACTCTTTAAGTTGACTTGTAGTTACCATTGTTTTGCGTCTTTGCTCAGGCGGAGTGGAGCGTACAACAACCAAGTCAATCCCAGCGTCTCTCAGGATGACCTCGTTTATATCGTCCTCAAGGTTTGGCGTCTGAGGCTAAGATTATAAAGCAGAAAAACAGTGTTAATGCAGCACTGACAACACAACAAACTGAGCTTATTGCTTTTCACTGACAGTCATAGATGCTCACCAGGGGCTGCAGAGGACCGTACTTCTCCATGGCGTTTTTGAACGGCGTTGGAGTTCGTGGGGTCGCACAGAGCTCGGACTTGTGGTTGGGTGTAACAAACCTACGTGAAAATGAAATGTGAAAGAAAGACTCCAAATCAAATTCAAATACAGTACAAAGTCAGAATCCTTTTTAACACCTAATCAAATCTTTTTAGGTTTACTTTAATAAATTTGCAAATATGTGAAATATTAAATTCATCTGACACATTCAATGAGCAGCCTGCACATCACGAGCAACACACTCCAAATATTGAAGATTGTCATTCACAACTATGAAATTGATCAGATTCAAATATTGTACAATATGAATCAAACTTTAACTTAAACTGAGATGATCAGCTGGTCTATGCTAATAAAAAAAAGAGGGAGGGGACATCGCAGGTTTGATAAGAGTCTTGTTAGCATCGTTGCTTAATGAATCCAGACATTTTGCTGATTAGAAAGTGGAACCAACCCTTGTTACAAACCACTCACACTGATTTCTCCTTCTGAGTGTGGGGGGTCTTGTCCCGCTGTAGCGGCGTAGTAACAATGGCTTTCTGGCTGCACACTGGTGTGGATGTTAGGGACGGGTTCTCCAGGTCATGAGTGTCCTGTTTGGTCCACAGGTTGAGGAACTGGAAACACAGGTCAGTTAGTGGACCATGTCATGTGACATCATGAGAGCAGCACCAAAGTCCGAGTGACAGGGTTAATCAGCTTACTTGAGATGGAGAAAAGGGCAAGATTTTGACAGGAGTGCTCTTCGGAGTCATGGAGTTATTGGCATCTGGAGACAAGGCGATGCGTCTCCGGCTTCGACGGTTCAATATGGAGGGCGGTGTGACCCCTCCAGGAGAGATAGGAATGAGTTCCCCCTTACTGCTTTTGCTCAACTCCTGCAGGGCGCTACCCTCCAGACGGAACTGGTGGCGCTCTGGACTCGGACTGTCCTCAGGCAGGTCAAAGGCTGCTAGGTTGCACCAACCATCGAGGTCCTGAACAGGAGAGATATATTATTTGTTAGTAGGACATCAAGTTATTACTCTGAAATATTACAATCAGCTACACCTTTTCAAGCTTTTCTATATTTGGATAAGTAGTAAAAGGTCATAAACTTAATAAATAAATAAAATAATTTATGTTAACTGTCATGTAATGTTGTCATATGAAGCCTTACAGTAATGAAAACATTAAAATGGCACAAATGACCAAGCAGTCCTTTTTTTTGTACAAAATATGTGTAGAATTGTATGTTCAATAGCACTATTCGTAATGGATAGAAAGAGCATCAGCTACTGGATACATATTTAAAGTAAACTGCACTCAGTAGAGTGCAGATCTCAGCCAGATAATAGATGGTGAAGCACTGGCTGCAATGCTACAACAGCTAGATGAAACCTGCAAAGATTTGCAACGTTTTGAATAAAGTTTTTTGTATAGTTTAGTCTCAGTTTTCTTTGAGGTACAAAGAATAGTGTAATTGTATTGTAACGGAGCGTCCTGCATTCAACTAACTGTATAAACTTGATAAGGAATCAATAAACAAAACAGAAGGAGAAGTCCAAACTTCTCAATTTAAAAACTGCTAGCTATTTAGAACATTACAAGCAACCAGGTGGGTTAACAACAATATAAAACGTAGATAAAATTTTTAAAGAAACTCACAAAAACGGGTATTTTAAACAATTTAAACTTAGCATTGCCTATTCAGAAGTGAGTCAGCATGTCCCAGCGGAAGTGGCTTATTCAAAGGGTTAATGTTTTGGCACAGTGCTGATTAGATTGGCCCCAGTAACTAAATTTAATTCCAACAAGTAATGTGGATTTTTTTTTAGGTTTCTAACAAACCAAATTTCAAGAGGATCAGTTCAGTTACGGTTGATTTTGTAATGAAATCTGCAAATCTCCTTTGTTTACTGGTGGACCTTGAATGCTCCAATATTACAGTGGGGGTTTATTCCTCTCATATCATCCTAACTTAAGTAGGTCATGACCAGATAATCAGATATGAGATTAATTGGCAAATGCTCTGGCTCAAGATGAAAAAAACTTCTCTATGGATGTCAGTTTTGAGCCACGTCAAAGGCCAAAATGTGGCCTGCAACACATTAGGTTAGCCTTGTTTTTTAGCCTGGCAGTTGTTGATGGCTTGCGGCCCCTACCAGCCTGTTAAGAGGAGCAAGGAGTCAGCAGTCAGGATAAAACAGAGCAGCCAATAAGATAGATTTTTTTAAAAACTGTGAATCACAGTAACCACAAAAGGTTATTTTGCATAAAGTATTAGGCTGAAGGGTCAGTAAGATAAGCAGCAGACATATTTGGATTTAACAGTCACACACTCATACACACATCACGTGATCTCTTCCCAGCATAGGCCTAGTGAAGAGAATTACATGCTATCTGTAGGTTACTGCAGATACTTGCCCCATCCACCATGTCCAGCACTTCCTTCAGTGCTGGACCAGTAGGGGAAAGAAAGCCAGAGCTGTCCACCACCCAGCTGGAACAGCTCGTCTCTCCTGTGGCGTCTGCTTCAGTCTTGGGACTTAAACTCTCCTTTGGTGAGGAGGATGCAGACTTTGATGGTCCAACTTCGCTGGGACTGGCATTAACACAGGATGGGACTGGTGTTTCCTGCAACTGGCGGAAAAAAAGTAGACATCTGTGATAATACTGACATTCAAAACATGATTACTGTTGTGCAATTGTGTAATAAAGACATTCTCTCTGTAAATTGTACTGATAACCAGTCCAATGTGATTGGTTGCTTACCGAAGGAAGTGTTTTCTGCTCTGGGTCCTTGTCTGAACTGTCTTGAGAGCAACTGGGCATCTGTGTAATCAGATACAGAATTATCAATACTGTTCATACAGTTCGATGCTGCCTTCATCTCAGAGGAGAACATGACAGAATGACAGCCCACCTGCATGTCTTTATTAACACGGGCCAACAGTTCTTCAAGCTCATTTGGCCTGAAGACCTCCCCGGCATAGAAGCCCATCTCTAACTTGCGTTTGATGGTAGAATTCCAGTGATTCTTCACTGCATTATCTGTCCTGTGAATAGATATTACAGCATGAGTCCTTTGGAGAAGCAAGACACACGCAAGCTTTTTACAAAATTTAATCAGCAGCAGTAATAACAATTGTAGATGTCAATAATTGGTTTTTGGCTGGTTAGAATTCCAGGCATACATAATGTAATTTTGACTGGAGACAATTTTAAATAGAGATATTGCTGTAAGGATCTACAATTGTTCTTATGTTACACAGACATCTATCTGATTGGTCAAAACTTAATTACTTATATCTCCGCTTGGAGCTGTCACTAGTCACGAGTTGCATTTCAGATATCTACAATTACTTCTATAACTGGTCAGAATTTAATTTTAGTTATCAAAAAGCAAATTTACACAAGACATGACTTCAATGACCTACTAATCCAAAATGAATATACTAGGGTTACAGATTGTCATAGCATGATATGACACAGCACCATTTCATATGGCAACAAAATGTTATTTCTACATGTGAAAATATATTTATAACATGTCAAAACAGTTTTACAGGTATCTAAAATAACATTTTTCCATTAGCAAAAACTAAATTGTTACCAGTCAGTGAGTAATGTTAAAATGGTTTGCCATACAAGGCTTTATTTCCACAGAGAACCATGTCAATGATTTCAAATTCAGATGGAGAGTATTTACCTCCCAGGGAGCAGCTTGGCGATCTCAGCCCAGCGGTTTCCAAGCAGGCAGTGAGCCTTGTAGATAATGAGGTCCTCTTCGGCCGTCCATGACGACTTCTTCACGTTGGGATTGAGGTGGTTGTGCCAGCGCTCTCTACACTGTTTCCCCAGTCTGCCCTTCAGGTGCTTGGCCACCATTGCCCACTGTTTGTTGCCGTACACATTCACAAGCTCTATAACCTGAGGAATGAGGGGTATGCACCTGAATTACAACTCATTCATCATTCATCACAATCAGAGACAAATTTGTAACCTGCGTAGGACAGGGTGATACAGCGAAAATCAGATATTACAATATTTTTTTTTACATTTAGCGATATAAAACCATACAAAAGTTATGTATTGCTTTTGAATTTACAATATGAGTATGTTGTACACACTAATTTCTCAATACACAGGGATATTCTATTCCCTAACAAAATTCTTTAAAAAGATAGAGAACAAAGAAACCCTCAGTTTTCAAACAGTAGCCAGATGGTGGGAATTATTATACTGTGACAAATGAAAGGCCCCGAGAGATTGATGCCCTATTTTTTCCCCACCCTAAGTACATTGCCTCTGCTGGTTTGTTACAGAGGGTATTTTGCACAGATGAATACATAGATGTGTGTCTTTATATTTTGGCTTTAGGCGCAAAAAGTCTGAAAAACATTTTCAATTATATTATCATATGTATATTATTAACATGAAATCTTTCTGTCTAAATATCATAGTTATTGCCAATACCAGTACACTATGACACCCCTTGTGGATATAATGAATGAATAAAGTGGGTAAAAGCAAACAGCAGAACAACTACAAGAGTCTGGTAAGTTCTGAAATTTTTTTCACTTTACTGGTGCATCCTACCCCAGTGCTGCTAGCTTACACGTCACCTACCTTCTCATCCTCCTCTTTGGTCCAAGGACCTTTAACCAATTCTGGATCCAAGACTTTAAACCAACGGTGTTGACACTGGTGCTCAGTGTGAGTCTAAGCAAAATAAAACGAATATTAGACATTTCAAAACACTGAATGGGAGCACTGTTGACATCAAGTCACCAAGGTGCCCTTAAACAAAAATAAATGTTAATCAAACCCACTGGTATGTAGCTGGCAATATATTTCCAGTCACTGGTGCCCAGTTTTTGAACCAATGCCTTCAGCTTGTCATCCTGTAAACACAAACAAATAAGCATGTTTATATCCCCTGTACAACAGAGCCATTGTTTACTGCGACAGGGTCACAAATCAACATGCAAATCAGTAGGACAAGTCCTGGCAATCACCTCCTCTTGTGTCCACTTCACCTTCACTTTCCCACCATCTCTCTGCTCTGCCACATCAGAGTCAGTGTCTTGATGCATGGCCTCCTCTCCATCCTCACTGAGAGACAGACCAGATGTGATGATGTGCACGAAGAAAAGCTGACAGTGAAAGCAGCAGAAACTACACTCTGACCCGCCCTGTGCTGTGGCGAAAACTGGACTATCAGGTTTATTCCTAGCTGAGACTTAGCAGCTTTCTCATCTGGATGAACTATGGTTTGGCAAGATTTTAAAGCCGCTACATCGTCACACAGATTATTTAACAGCCTCGAGTTAACAGAGTGTGTGGTGCTAAATTAAATACTGAAATCTTTTTGTCGTGATTCTCCGGAAAAGGGCGGCACAGACGGGAGTCCGTGAAGTAGCCACAAGTTACAAGACTAGGTCAAAAAACAAATCTTTCACAAGAGGCAACTGAATGCCATTCATGATATAAAATTAAATGTTAACATTAAACCCGTATGTAATAAAATAAGCACTGCTAATGCTGCTCTAAATTCACATAACAAAGATTAACATCTTACCCGCGCGCCCACCAGGACATTTCCCTCTGTTTCTGTTGTTTACGGTCAGGCGGTGAGTTGTCCTGCTGCCGGGGCACGTCATGTGCATGTATATTCGGTATAATATTCCGGTGTATTCCGCACGTTTGTTTTTTTATGAAGTGGTCGGTGGTGGCGGTGGTGGTGGAGGCTCGGTGTTGCAGTAGCTTATAACCAGCTGGTGCGGACCCGCCGGCTTGTCCGCGCTCCTGGATTTCTATCTCGCGCCCTTCTCTATCGTAGAAAGCGGACGGTGACGTTGCTGCGCAGTAGTTGAGCGCGCAGGTTCATGGAGACAGATAGAATGCTTCCGGTGGGAGCTTCAAAATAAAGTCTTAAATAAAAAATGCATGTCCTGATCATATGTCAGTGGTCCAAATCAAACAAAAATGTTCAAATACCAAACGTTCATTACTCATAGGTCTTTATGTTGTCATATATCCTCTACTATGAAATAGAGTTACATGTATGTTTACAGTATAGTGACAGGCTCAATCCTGCATATTGTTATGTATAACCCCCATTTAAATAAGCATAAATTATAAATAATAAATAAAAATTTAATATATACATATATATATATATGTGTGTGTGTGTGTGTGTGTATATATATATATATATATATATATATATATATATATATATATATATATATATACATATAAAAAGAAAGAATAGAGGAATACAAAAATGCACAATGAAAATTATTAAAAGCAAGAAACAAAAGATCATTAAATGTATTATAACTATTCAAAATTAATCATCTCAAGAGATTAAATAACTAGCCAATTAACTGAATGACAGAACATAAATTAGTAATCACTTAAGTCTATAAGTCAGAAACAACCAGAAATTATCAATAAATTACTCTAAAGTATATGTAATTGTTGGTTAGAGTCCTGTTTTTTTATTTATTTGAGTTCTCAGAAATTGAAAAAGTCCATTTTTTATACTGTTTCCTTTTTACAGCAATATACGTAATATACACAATCAGAATAAGATTTTTAAAGTTCTAATTCAAAATGTTGTACGCTCCCCCACCTCCTTCCTCCACACTGATGACCAGCTCTGCCTCCAGCTGGGTCAATTAACAAGCAGCTTCAACAGTTTAAAACCCACCTGGAGCTCAGCTGACATTCAATGGCCCATAAGAAAACAATGGAGAAAGCCTGTGTCATTAAAGGTAAGAAAATTATTTTTATTATGTGATTTAAATGATAAACTAAAACCAGATGATGTGATTCCATGTGGTATCTACCATTTTACCTCTAGATATGAAAAGCTTCGAGTGTTCATCGCCATCGGAGCTTGACAGGAAGTTTTTTGAGGAACAGAGCTGGTTGTCTGCTTTGTCACTGGAAAAACTGTCCACATCCAGGGAGTCAAATGACACAGTTGCTGATGGCTCTGACGCCCGTCTGTCCATCCTGGCTTCTCTGTGCCTGTCGTCTGAGCCCAATTCTCCCCTTGCGGCCTTTTCAATGAGCAGCTTCAACGCTCCGGAGACTGATACCTGTCACCTGTCCGTGCCTTTACAGGGAAAGTCCTCCACTCCCCACATGCTCCTTCAGAAGCAAAAGAAGGCTGCTTGTTCCGACCAGCTGTACAGTGATCTCTCTGCTGTTCAAATGTCATGGGATGTGTCTCTGATTAAAGCGGAGAGCAACAGTCCCAAACTTTACGTGGAGTCCAGCGTTGTGGAGCAAACTCGGAGCCCAAAACCCAAGTCCACACAACATTCACTGGCTGAAGTTTCTCCCTGATGTGGCCAGGAATGTTTTCTACACACACCCTCAACATGGAAAAACGTATGGGCTTGAATGATTGTCTGCCTTTACACCCACCATACATCAAGGATGAATCTATGTAAATTTTAAAATGCTGGATGTACATGTGAAGGTAAGATGCTCAGTTTAGTCAGAAATTAATAACTCTATCCTCTGGCAAAATCTTCACTTTTTTTTTTGTTTGTTTTACAGAATCCATGTGTGAGGAGTAATGCAGAGTTCTATATGCCTTTACAGTGTTTTTAAAGAATAATATTTAAATAAACGTGACCTAATTTGCTTAACTGTGTTACAATTTCTTCCAAAATAGAAAGTTCTGAAAATATAATTTTATATACAGTTTCTAATCCTCACAGTACCATGTTTACAAACAACAAAGACCGTTCCAGTCCATTTACCCCTCTGACAAAATATGCTACATCTGCTTGATCCTGGTTAGAAGGCAGAGTTAAAATTCATGAGTCCAACGGTGTGAATTGTGCCTCTGGGTCAATATCCTGCTCCTGCAGGGGAGGAAAAGTCATGTTTAGACAAGGCCTTCAATGAATAATAAATTCACTTATGTTGGGAGTTTTTAGGGGGTATCTCACCTGATTGAGTTTCTTGAACTCTACAACTTGGAAGAAAACGTGTTCCAAGATGTGCTTGGCATCCCTCTGGTCTTTATCCAACTTTGGCGTAACTCCCAGAATTTCGCCACATTTCCGCACGTAAAATTCAAGATCATCGTCCGTACCTGTGAATGCAACCATTTTAAAAATGACCACAGACCGGACCTTTCTATTACGGGTCTAAACCTGTTAACAGGAAACTTGGCACTTTTCCTTTAAATGTCCAGTCAGAATATTACTGCTTGAGTTGACTACATTTAATAACACTGTGTGCTATATATTGCCTGAGAAAGCGAGTTCTAATTGAGGATGTAAGAAAATACTGATTAAACTTGAGTACTGCTATATTATGTTTTGACATTTTATTGATTGTAAAATGAATATACTGTATAATATCACAATGTGTGCAAACATTCTTGGCAGCTCACTTTGTTTAAACCCCTTAACTGCTAGATAACAGTCATCAAGCTACACTGTTCTCATTGCATAGAAAGTAAACTCTTTAAACTTACATTTTACGCACGTGGGGATGTAATCTTTTATGATTTTCCCCAAATTGACTTAAAAAAATGGTAAAATATCAACTTGCTAAAAAGATACTTCCCTGTATCATGAGTTGCATCCTATCAGCAGATTCTTGCAATACACAGTCCCTGTCCTTAGGCAGCGAAATCAGTTGTTCTTCCTGCATTCAGTGATGTCTCAATGATGTAGTTGTTATTAAAGAAGAACTACAGGCCCTTTGAGCTTGGATTGCTAGTCTGCAACCCTGAGTAGCCAGGAGGTGTGCTTGCTGAGTATTTTTATCACTGAAGTTTTGGCCAACCAAGTCATGACTGTAAGCTCGGGTGATGATACACCACAGCTTACATGTTGGCACTGCCAGCACAGGTCGGTAAGCAGGAGAACTCTGCTTTCTTGATCAATATAACACACAGAGGAATTTATTGCTTCAATTGTTTGCATTTACACTGACTGGACATCCACATGAAAAGTGCCAAACTTTCCCTTTAATCGTTTTGCACAAGCACTGGACTTACATTTATTGGTGAGCTGTGCAAGGCGCACTTTCTCAGAAGAGAACGTTTCATCTAGGTCGAACAGGTCCAGCATGGGTGGAGGCAAATCACTTAAGGCAGGTGGAAAGACCTAGAGGACAAGACAACACCAACTTCTGGGTTTAACTTGTGGGGCTTAGAGCAAAATGTTGTTCCCTAAACATTTCAGTTACATATGAGTCTAGAACATTTGTTCCCTTGATTTTAAGGAGTGTAAGAAAACTTTAAAAATGATAGAGAGGCCCATATCTCAGCATTTCATTCATTTCTGTGAAAAAACTATAATTAAACTAAAGGAAAATCTCACAGGATAAGGCCGCGATGAAAACCTAAATACAAACTGTATTTACAGAACCTTCACTGTCTGCTTAAAAACCTCATCCTGCATTAGGAAAGTACGCAGTTAAAACAACCAGAGAGCTGATAAACTATAGCCAAGCATTAGGGAGAAGAAAACACTGAATTTGTCAAAGAAGGCTACTTAAGTATATCTGATTGTTTAAAAAATATATATCATACAGACAATTGTATATTAAATTCCTAAACATCTCTGATGAAACATTCGCAGGAAATAATCCCTTCAAAATCCATCCAAGTTACTTGTCTTTCTGCAGTAACTGTGTTCACTATTTGGGTTCATCACGCAGCTCATCAGTTGTTCTGTACTATTATGTATTGAATATAATATAGAGCTGCAACAATGAATCGATTATTAATTTAATTGCCAACTGTTTTGACAGTTGATTAATCAGTTTGAGTAATTTTCTGAGAAAAAAAAGTCAATTTCCTGCCAATTCCCAGCTCCAAATATGAATATTTTCTGGTTTCTTTACTCTTCTGTGACAATAAACTGAACATTTTTGAGCTGTGTGCAAAACAAGCCATTTGAAGACATCATCTTGGTCTTTGGGATTCACTGATCAACATTTTTTACCATTTTCTGACATTTTATAGGCAGGCTATTAATCAATTAATAAAGAAAATCAACTTATGAAAATAATTGTTAGCTGCAGCCCTAATGTTATATGAAATATCTATTAAATGTAAATTAGTCAGTGGTTGTTAGGTTACTCAGTTTTATGGAAAAGTGCTGCTCTAGAAATGAATTCTATGTTAATTATAAAAAAAACAGAAGTGGAGGAGTGAAACTTACAGCAGGTTGAAGCTGAGGCAGAGGGGTCTCAAACTGTGGTGTGATCAGCTGAAGTGGCTCCTCTTTGATTTTAAGCTGCTTGTAAGCACTGCAGAAAAAAAATCAAAACGTTTTAGCTATGAAGAAATACAGAGGGGTGACCACACTCAAGTGTAATTTTGCATTCTCACTTGATGACTTGGGGCAAAGTGTCGGTTGACAAATTGAACAAAGACATGTCAAAGAGGGAGGTGAAGTCCCGGGGGGTTTCATCGCCCTCCTGTAAGCACACTCTGAGCTGTTCTGACAAACACCCCGTGTCTGGCAGCATGGTGTAATCTGTGATCTGTGGGACAAAAGGATGAGACAGATGTCAGCTAATTTAAAAGACAATACCAGTGATACCCTTCTCCTGTCAGGTCTACTTCCTCACCTCTGGGTCTTCAGCATCGATCTGATTCAGCTGGATATTATCAGTCATGAGCCACTGGAGCACAACATCCTGGAATGAGAAAATATAATAGACTGAACAGATACTCTTCTACCCTTCTGACGTGTAAGTGAACAAAAAATATTAAAATGGCAGACATCTCTACAGCCAATATCTCCAAAACAATCTAGATGGATAAATAGCACTACAGGGGGAAAACATTTTTGAGTTTGGGTTGAACTGTCCCTTTAAAATATCGACTGGACTCACCATGATTTTACTGTTCTCCTCTTTGTCTATATATTGGTCACTGAACATGTGGCAGGAACCCAACACTGCCAGTTTTCCAGCCTCCTGCATAAGAAATAAGACATCTTTTCAACATCCTATCCCAAATATACATGCATATTATGGTCTGCATATGAGCATAGAAATGAGACTGTGCCTCTGACCTTTGCTTGATAGAAGGCGAGGACAGGCCTGTTCAGAGGGAAGCAGACTGAGCCAGTGGAAAGAACAGCTACAGCCGGCTTCATCACACTCAGCGTGGCGCCGTACGGGTACACAAATGTGAGAGCCCTGCACAAGACACAACAGCTTGCATTCAAAATCGCTCCAGACACTAAATGCAGTACTTAAGCCTGGGCGATAAAACAATATGTAACAATATGTGTCAGCAATAAACAATATATCAATAGCAGTAACAAAATTATCCGATATATTGTTCAAAAGTTTCACTTCAATGCATTACATGTAAACCACCATGATAGCACATAAAGACTACACCCTGTCTCATAAACAGCCTATCATATTCCTTGATAATAAAGCATGCAATGACTGACACATGGAAATAAAAAGATTCAATTATCATGATACATGTTTCAGCTATAAATATAGACCAGCCTGAGCAGCACTTCATGTGGAAGACAGGACTATAAATGTAAATCTCTTACTGTGCATTGTTTCCAACATTTTCATCTTCAATGATTCCTGTGATCACTTTTCCAGCAGCCCGGCTGATCTCTCTAAACAAGAAAAAGGCAGAAAATTGTGACGAAGTGCATCAGCTTACTACAAGGGTGTATTAGGGCCGTTGTAGAAGCTAGGGGAGGGGGTTAATATTCTGAGAAAAGCAAGATTAAAGTCATAAATTTCAGAGGAAAAACTTGAATAATCTCTGAGATTATAGTCAGTATACTCATTTGAATGATGATGATCTTTTTTTCTCTGAGATTAAAGAGGTACATTTCACAGAAAATTTCACAAAAAAATCCCTCCCTTTTTAGGTCAAAGAAGCAGGCTGAATCAACTTCATCACACCACAGATGCTGCTGCTTACCATGTATTATTCTTGCAGTAATGACCTAATCACATTGTATTATTGAAATTGGATTTAGCAATAAGGGAATACTTGAGGATCCATTCATTTGATGATCTGTCCTGTTGTGGCACAATTCCCTTTTGAATTGCCTGTCGATGGAACCAGCAACATCCTTGCCTCTGTCCATTGTGTTGTAGTTCCTGCTGCACAACAGCTATCATCTCATCCAAATTTTATTTTACTATACAGTATATTTATGTGATCCAACCTTGCAAAGCGAAGCGATGTTATTCCTTGACCAAAAAAATATATTTCTTCTTGTAAAATTTGTGATTTTAATCACAGAATTTAATTTTTTTTCCTCCCAAATCTTAGGACTTTATAATCTCAGAGAATATTCAAGTTTTATTCTCAGAAAATTACTACTGTACACTCTGAGAATATACAAGTTTATGCCTGTAAATTAAGACACTAATCTTGCAAGTTTTTGTTCCTTTTTTTTAAACCTGCCATGGCCCTAATACACCATTGTGGCTTACAAACGAATTTAGTTAAGAGAAGTAAATTGATTACACCTAAATATGAATACAGTATATGGGCTGCCAACACTGATTAACTTAATGGAAGTATAAAATGGGTGTGTTTGTGTGAGAAAAATAATATATACTGCAGCAACAAAACCTGTTCAATACACCATTGGAAACAAGCGCCTCCTTAGGATGGAAGTATTTGTAATACACATTCCTCACAACAGCATCTGCAGCAGTAATGGAGAGAAAAAAGACAACACAGAATTCAATAGCGAACAATTGAATTGTCAGTTGTTATAAAAGTACCTTTGGCTGCACAAGATTATGTCAACCATCATTTCAAAAAAAATCTGATATGCACCATTGTTGACCATTATTCCAAACTCCTCAAGGAGAAAGTTGATATTGGTGTCGTATTTCATTTCCCCTCCTTCCCCAAGCATGACCAGGATGTTTCCTCCTCCATCCAGGTACTGCTTCAGTACCTCCAGCTGAAAGAAAATGGATCAACAGCGTAAAAATCCTGCAGAGGGCAGAATTTAAAAGCAGCACAGTAAAGGTTCACTGTGATGTGGCTGGTAAGCTTACCATTTCTACCGTCTCTCACACCAAGAGCCATTGTATGGAAAATAAAACATATTTAAACATGTGTATGGACAGGGAATGAGTCACCATCTTTGTTCTAAATTTCATTTCAATGAAAAAAGCATGTTTCCTTGCTTTTGGAATAAGGTTGACAAAAGTATCAATCTTCTTTAACTTTTAAAGTATTGAAGCTATAAAACAAAATCTATCTAAGCACTTATTCAAGACCTCAGTTCAATTCAGTCTTAATACTGTCCTGCCTGAAATTTGGCTTGCAGCATATGGAAGCCAGACAGAGTTTAGTCAGTCAGGTTCAGGTTGTTAATTTAAACAAAAAATGAAAATAATCCTATTCTGTGTGTCTTGGACTTTTATCCTCTCTTTTTGCCTTAGCTGTAGCGCTATTTATCCATCTAGATTGTTTTGATGTAAGTAACATACTTTTGGAGATACCAGCTATAGAGATGACTGCCTTCTCTAGATTGCTCTCGGCTTGTGGTGTTCAAAGCACAAAAAAACTCCAGATAATCCACAGATCTTGTTGTGAGCAATTTCACGTAGGAACTACTTTCTTTCAATGGTAGAGTCCACTAGAACTAATTTCTTACTACTACAAAGCAGAAACAAATTAAGAGGACAAATATGTATTTCTAATGTTGGAGTACACTGTCCATTTGAAATTCTGGTATCACAGCTACTCTAGTCTGGAGAACGTGATCTGTACTCCAGGCATCTCTGTAGCACCACAAACCTTCATTTATCAGTCTATGTTGATACACATTTTACCTATATTGGACCTGGTCATGTTGTAATTTCAATATCTTTTTCCTTTACTTGAAAAATGTTTTTTTTAACCCCTTTTGATACTTCACCTCTGATGCTGTGAACTTCTCCCTCGGGCCTGCAGTTATCCACAACTTGACTCCTTTCAGCCTCTCCACAGACAGCTCTTCTTTCATACTAGAGGGAGACAGCATTTATTTTGAAACTGAGGGTGTTTCACAATTGTTGCAAAACTATGGATAATTTAGTAGTTCAATCAGAAATGGGTTAGCGTTAGATAACAAATATGTTACCTCTGGATTTTCCACTGAGCTCTGAGTCTTTTGTGCATGGATTTGTATCCATTGTTGGTAGTAAACAGCTCTCTTTTGGAAACATTGAAGACGACGGTGTTGTGCTGTTCCTTCTCCATTCTTTCATTAAGTAGATCCACTCACCACAGTTCTTTTTTACTTGCATCCATTCATCTAATAGCAGACGGTAACTCCAAGTCAGACCCTTTTCAAGTGTCACTAATATATTATTGGCTACTACCTTAACTATAGATCAAGTTATGATGGTGACTCATCGATTATGACATTTCCGTAACTTTGTAATATTAACAATGTAAACAAAGGCTTTAATTGCTGGTAACGCTCATTAAAATAACGGGTTAAACAGCCATAGTCGTAAGCTAAGCTAGCTAGCAATACAGCTAACGTAGTACTCCTTACCTTACGTCAGATTTGCATGTGTACCATTACTGTATCTCTCTTCTATTCATTTGACTGAAGATAAAGCTACGGTAACTGTTAAACTACAACATTAATTTCCATCTGTAACGATGTGTTGTTTTATATGTACTAGCTGTTGTTGCCCAAGTTACCTCACAAGCTCTCCTAGCAGTGATGCATGCTGGGTGAAAAGTGGTAACCAAGGGCGCTAACTACATGACAACCACCCAGCAGTTTGGCAAAATAATAAGTAGGGATAAGAGAAAACGGCGAGTTATGTAAGGGTAACGACTTATTATCTTCTACGATTTTTAATTTATTTACAAACGCCAAGAGTCGACTGTTGTAACGGTAGTTAGTATATTGGCGGAACGAAAAGGCGGAACCCAGCTGTGACGGCACAGTGCTACACCCGGACGGTGTACAGCGCACACATGCTTGAGTTATCTTGTAGTTCATCTTCAATAAAAAGGCTTGTGTATGAAATTTAATAATTGAAGACAAAGCTAAAATATTTTTTGAATACTTCGTAACCTATTGCCTACAGAGAGCACAACGACTCTTAGGCCCAGTTTTAGTATCAGACTCAGGTTTCTTGCCAAGTAGGTTTTCATATGGACGATTTTGGTGCATATACATATACATACATACATACATATATATATATATATATATATATATATATATATATATATATATATATATATATATATATATATATATATATATATATATGTATAATAAATCGCACTTACTGCAAAAAAAAAAATCAGTATTAAACTCATAGCACAGAGAATACAGAATATATATTTTGAAAATGAAACAACTGTGTTGTGTGGGAATGTGACAAATATTGACCAAGGAATGTAAAAATGTTCAGTGTGTATAATGCAGATACAAAGATTTTTTTTTTTTTTACCATATCATAAGCAGACATAATTGTAAACCCCTCTAACTGAAACTTAAAAAACTTAAATTGAATGAATGGACTTCTTTTAACACTGTACTGAACTTAAATTGAACATGAATTTCTCATACACATACATTGTGAAATGTGCCATACAGTGAATTAGCGAGCTAGCAAGTTAACTAATTGAAGACGGACACTTTGAAAAATCAAGGCAACAGTATGGGTTGTGTGTAAAGTTATGGTTTAAAGCAAACAATTAATTTGTATGAACACAAGATAGATATATTTATCATTACACAACATAGGTAGTTCCCACTTGACTCCTGTAAAAAATATTACTACTGCTCAGTAGATGGGTACCACTGATGTACTGGGTGGTTTTTAATGACACACTGGAGAGTCTTCCTGTCCTTCTCTGTGTACATCCCATGCCAATTTGTAATATTTCCACTCAGGAAGCTTTCAACTGTTGCTCTATAGACATGAAAAAAAACTCAGCATGAGAATTTTGTCTTAAGTTCACTTAAGTTAATAATACTACATCTCATGTTGTGTGAGTACCATGATTGTACTCCTGTTATTTATTTTATTTTTCTAAATTTTACTTTTTATACCCACTTTCCCTGGGTCAGAAACTAAAACATGTCTTTGTACAGACCTTTTTCATCTGTTTATAGTCTGAAGTTATGTCAAACCACAATATTAGGCAATTTTGGGTCAGTGTCTATGGCACAAATGACATAATCATGATCCAGAAATTGAGTGAAAGACTCAGACTCTGAAAGCCTCAGATTCCATTTAAATGCTGCTCTGACTGAAAATGCTAATTGCCTGAAAGCAGGTTTCCTTCTAACTGATGCCCCTGCCTCCCTGTCCCCACACAATGAAACAGTGGCAGAGCACGATTAGTAATTCATTTATTATACGTCAGGTACACATCTGCAAAGCAAAGAAAACTCAGTCATTCCATTGCAGAAAAGTTTTAGACTTCCAAATAAATCCTTCATAATAAAAGCATTATGATCACAAAAGTTAACCAGCATACTTTGGCACAGAAACTTCTGTTTCTGTAGCAGTGTTAAGAAAAACCCACAAGCCCTTAAATTCAGCCATAATGTACAACAGTGCAAAAAATATTGTGAACAGATTTTATGCTATTAAAGTGGACCCATCTGTTCATTTTACTCCTGCCATTTCATCTTTTTTAGTGTCTCTTAGTGGAACAGAGTGTACACTTTCCAGGCTGTCCTGGTCTTCAATGACTGCACTTATTTCATTTTCCATTGATGGACCAAGTTTGACATTTCCTTGACTGCCTTATTCCACAATGATTTCACTTCATTCACTCTCCACTGGTGGATCAGGCCGTTCCTTTCCTTCACTGTCCTGCTCTACGTTTCATTCACCTGCTTTTTTTTTCTCTCAGTGAGATCCACTCTTCACATTAAGATAACCCATGGCAGTGAGTGCCTGTACTAGACAGGCAGACAAGTATTATGCCATCTTAATTTCTACTTTGTGGAACTTTTGAGACATTTAAAATTTCTGGTCCCATTTATACACAACTAAGCTCAGTGGCAGGCAGTTTTTCCACTATTAGGTACTGATGTTAGTGCTGACCTTATATTTGTCTGATGCCTTTCCAAAAGTAACCTAACAAAATCCCCTACTTTGCATTCATAATTCTGTCATCATGTACAGAACAGACTTTGCAGCAGAAACTGGTCTTGACACTGAATTTCACATACTGGATGCAAAACAGCAGAATCAGTTTCTAAACACATCTCATCGAATAGATGACATGCATTCATATATTATAACCTTTGTCTTCTTTATTGATTCAAAATAATTAAATAACAACATCATACAATTATAAATAAAACAAACAAACAAAAAAGTAATTTTTCATAGTTTGCTGGGCGGTGCGACAGGTTTCACTCTCAGGACTCCCTCCTGTGAACATGAGGCAGCCAGAACCCCATCTCTTCTCCACAGTCGGCCTTGAACCAGTCCTCTGCTGCCCCCTATAGGACAAAACACAAACCACATGTTTAGTTCAAAACAGGAAAGCAGGAGAGTGACATTTGCATCCAAACTTTTGACAAGGATGATGGTAATAGTAAGTGATACACCACAACACTGCTATCCAAAATAATACAAGCTGTGTGCAATGATCTTAACTGTGATGTTAGAGTAGGTGATTTTAATATTCATATTGATAATCGCAAAGATAGCAGTGCTAAGGAAGTTTTGTACACCCTGGACAACTTTGGACTTTCCCAGTGTGTAACAGAATCACCAAATAATAAAGGACATACTTTAGATCTAATTATTTCTAAAGGTTGCAGGTGACAAACCAAACTCAATATTCATTACGACATCTATAAGGACAGACTTCACTTTTTCGCTGAGATTATCAACAAAAATAACAATAATGCACAGACTTTACTGTCATTGACAGAATGACAAACCCATCAGCATCAGTCCCTCCTGGACATATTTGTTTGCTTTCACTTCCGCTTTTATATTTTTAAAATGCAATTACTGCAATGTTCTGACTATTTACTGGCTTGCTTTTAGCTTTTGTTTTCATGGTCTCTTAAATGCAATGTTGATGTTCTGTTTTATTTACTGCATTTCAATAGTAAAGCACTTTAAATTGCCTTGTGTCTGAATGGTGCTATATAAATAAACTTTCCTTGCATTACCTGTAGCAGACAGAACAAAGTAAGGACAGCAGATAAGACAGAACAACACACTGACCTGCCCATGGGCTCTCACACTCATACAGCATCCACTCATCGCTGCGGAAAGTGCTGTGGAACCACATGGCGTGGTCTAGAGAGGCAGAGAACTGGGCCCTGTAGTTGGGATAAGGCAGCAGCGCCGTGCCCAGGAATGCATAATCTGATACATAAGCAGCAACACAGCAATGCAGCTTCATGTTGCCTTCACCTGAAGAAACACACAAAGAAAAGGTATCAACAAATAGTTATACCTGAGTATATATTTGCAAGAAATGTTTGTAATTATTTCCTACTTCATATTAAAAAATCTCACAGTCTGATCTATTTATGTTTCCTGAATACTGGTCATCATGTCATATGCTGTATTCTGTTTCATTTAGTCTCCAAAGAGTCTCATCTTACTGTTTCATTTAAACTCATGAATGGGGAAAATAAAATGTCATGTTTAGGATTCTGACTATTGAGAATATCCTACAATTAGTGTAGTATAAATGCTATTCAATATTTGTAATGTAGGCTATGCAAATGTGCATTTAATGCATTTTACCGATATGTCCCCGTGCTCGCACCCAGAACAGCTTCTTCGGTTCAGTTGCAACACGTCTATAAAAGTGTGTTGGGTTGACTGGCTTGATCTCAATGGGGACTTCATTAGCCAGAAGTTTGTTAAGGCCTTGTTTTGCATTTTCTGCCAGGTCTGGTTTACTGTAAAAAAAAAAAAAAAAGAAAGAAAGAAAGAAAAGAAGAAAATACAGATCATGATTGAGCATCTCCATCTGCAAAGAATGTAAAATTCACCACATAAAAAGTGGCGCATTTTCACCACTTTTGATGTGGATGTCCAGTCAGTGTTGATGGTAAATGTAGTTAATTGAAGCAATGAATTCCTGATTTTGTGCTATATTAATCAGCAGTGTCTATTTGTGCAAGGATGCACTACGCATGAACCTCTGATGGCCACACCCATGTTGCTGTGTATCACCACCCTACCCTTTAGCAATTACTTTGTTGGCTTAAACATAGCTACCCTGGCTATGCAGAGGCGAAGACAAGAAATGCAAGTGCAAATGAAAAAGCCTGTAGTTCCTTCTTAATACCAACTACATCACTGTGATCACACTGGTTCAGGGAGAACAACAGATTTTTGCAACAGCAGAACTCAGTTTTCTCAGTCATCATCGTACACACTAAGGGGTTTATTGCTTCATTTGACTGTATTTACAATCAACACGGATTACACATCCACAAAAAAGTGGTGAAATTTCCTTTTAATGACCATATGTGGCAAACTGGATTTATAGTTTACAGATTTACAGATAACATACGTTTAAACTTCCACCAACCTAGCAACCAGCATCATTTTCAGTAAAACGATCCAGGCATTATCAAATAAGCATGTGCTGAATATTGTTTTTTGTGTGTTCAGACACAGTTCAACCCATTTTAGTGTGGCCTGCAGCAATCTGAAGAAAAGCTGATTCGATGTTTCACACTTCTTCAAATATCAATTTTATGAAACACAGCTACATTTGTTGTATCGGTGCATCCTCCCCCAGAAGAAAAAAACATGTGATGTTAACATCTGAAAAAAACATTCTGGTGCACTAAAATAAAAATAAAGGGAAAAAAAACAACAACATTTACATCAGGCAAAAGATAATTTTCTACAGACATTACTACTTTTCTTTTACCTTAGTACTTAAGTCAAAAGTACTAAGCAAGTTACTAAGGTAAAAGTAAAGTAGAAAGTACTAAATAAAGTAATATAGTAAAAGTTAAGTTACTTTATTTACTACTTTTACTTAGTACTTTATGTAGAACTTTAAATTTAAGTTTTTTTGTAAATAATCTATTATTAATCAATACATATTTATATTTAAAAATATATATTTACATAAAAATGTATCTACAGGATTCACCTGAATGATGTATTTTTATTAAAAATGCTGAAAAGCATTCATAAACTGGGTAAGACTGCTGTATAGCAATCCTAAAGCCTCAGTACTAACAAACAGAAGGAAGTCGGAAAACTTTGACCTTCATAGAGGCACGAGGCAAGGGTGCCCCCTTAGCCCACTGATTTTTGCGTTAGCACTAGAGCCTTTAGCGGCTGCCATTAGAGGTAACACGAATATTAGGGGAATTTATGCTGGAAAAACAGAACATAAACTGCTATTATATGCAGATGATGTGTTGTTGTTATCCTCAAATCCAGAAATAGCTGTTCCTCATATACTGTCGGTGATTGATTCCTTTTCTCTGATCTCAGGCTATAAGATAAATTGGGGGAAATCAGAGGCAATGCCTTTGTCAAAGATTTGCCCACCAGCGATTAGAAAAAACTGGCAGTTTAACTGGATGCCTTCAGGCCTGGTTTATCTAGGCATTAAGATTACCCCAGCTTTGAATAATATAATGATGGACAATCTCCTCCCCCTTATTCAGAAAATTGAGAGTACTTTACAAAATTGGACGAAGCTGGGACTGTCATTATTAGGCAAAATAAACATTTTAAAGATGATGATAGTTCCACAAATCAACTATGTCACATGCCTCTTACCCTTGAAATTCCCTCCTCCACTACTATCAAGATTCGATAGGGCAGTAAATTCATTTTTATGGGCAGGCAGAAGACCTCTTTTTAATAGAATTAAACTATGCGCAGCTAATGTAGATGGGGGTCTCAGCCTACCAAAAGTCGATTGGTATCAATATGCTTTTTCTTTGAATCAGATGTTCAAACTGTATTTGGCAGAGGACCAAGTTCCAAGATGGGTTTTAATTGAAAAGGAACTTACAGAACCCCTTCCAGTACAGGCTTTTATATCACAAACAAGAGGAGATATACCATTTAGGAACCCACTGCTTGAGTTTGCGAGGGATACTTGGAAAATATCACATCAAATTATTGGGGAAAACCCTTCCTTCACTAAAAAATCGCCTCTTTGGCACAACAAACTCTTGAAAGTGGGCAAGAAGACGCTTTATTGGAGAACTTGGGTCGAGGCAGGTATAATTTTTATTGAAGATGTTTTTGAGGATGACAATTTTATGTCATTTGGACAAATAATGATTAAATATAAAATTCCTAAGAAAGATTTTTGGAAATATCTCCAACTGAGAAGTTGTGTAATGTCCATAAAAAGGAAATTTCCCATAACACATCAAACCAGTATACAAGAAATGTTACAGGCCAGACAACAGGCGAAGGGTGGGGCTTCGAGATTTTACAGTACTATGAGACAGTCTCTCACACCAAAACTTAATGGTCTCAAACGAGCCTGGGAAGAGGATGTAGGGAGAGAAATAACTGATGAGAGGTTCAGAGAAATTGTCGGTTCCTGGTATAAAACATCAAGAGAGATACAGATGAGATTAATCACTTATAGGATTATTCATAGGAGCTACTGGACTCCATGTAAGATGGCAAGACTCAAACTACGGGAATCTGATTTGTGTTGGAGGTGTGATAGTGACAAAGGTACATTTAAACACATGTTATACAATTTTCAAATGACCAGAAATTTATGGAATAATATCATATTCTCTCTTAATAAGGTACTTGGTACTGAAATGATACAAAACCCAGCACTCTGCATGTTAGGTATGATACCAGAAGGGGTTCGTTTGACAGACCAACAGGTTGTGTGGTGTAGAATAGCCCTTATTACTGGCTGTAGGATAGTGCTTAGGCACTGGAAAACGAAAAATACTATCCCTTTCAATGTATGGTGTGGAGAAATGACTAAAATAGCAAACTATGAACAAATAATTTTTAAACTGAATAATAAGCTGGAGATATTTTGGAAAATATGGGGCCCTTACTTAAACTTGATTTTGAATGAGTGACTGATTTACAGTAAAGCGAAACAGTAAGGCTCTCCCCTGCTTCTTTGGTGCCTTATATCCTTCCTGGACGACCTGGGTGGTATTTCTTTTATATGCTTATGTCTGAACATGCGGATTTATGCAACTTATGAATGAGATGTGAATAGCAAGGCTTTATGCATTGAGACTTGTAATGTTATTGTATGCTGATTTTTGATGATGATATTGATTACCCTGTGACCCTTTGTTTTTTTTTTTTTTTTTTTTGTCTGTTTGTTTTTTTTTGTTTTGTTTTTTCTTCTTCTTTCTTGGTAGTGTCTGTTTCAGTTCTGTCTTTTGGTACATTCTCATTTGTATGATACGTTTTGTATCCTTTGTGATTTTGTCTGTAATAAGAAAACCAATAAAAAGAGAATTACAAAAAAATGCTGAAAAGCGACTAATTTGCAGTTTTTTTTTCCACCACTCTTCAAGTCTTCCCTTAGTTTGGTACACAACATATGTTGATAAACCTAAAAAAATTGCAGGTAATTGCAGCAAAACTTCCTATAATTGGATTTCAAATTACAGGTGTGGTCTGTTTAACATAATATATCCAGCAAGTGAATTTAGATGACAGACAGCTCCAAGCAATGATAAATATAAACGGATCATGAAACTCAAGAGTCTGATGTCAATTTTGGTCAATCAGCATGATTACAAAGAATAAATAAATCCACATTAAACAACTTTTTTATTTAGGGGGGGGGGGGGGTTGAGCAGCTGTTTGAAAGGGGCAGTCAGGATATGTATCATGAAAAACATTATGTATGTATTAGAGCTGCACAATATGTCGTTTGAGCATCGTCATCGCAATGTACATGTGCACAATAGTCACATCGCAGGTCCTGCAATGTCCCCTACATTGCAGGACCTGCGATGTGACTATTGTCAACATTGTAAACAAAATCATCTAATTTAAGGGTACCTGACACACACTGTGCGCAGCGATCCTCCAATCACAAATATTCTTAATCAGTTTGCCAAAGCAGACGATGCCCCTGCATATGCAGTGAGTCGCAAGATCAGTGCAGGTAAATTGTCCACAAGATGGCAGCAGTAACATAAAGTGCTATTCAAGTCATCTGGTGAAAATTCCTGTATTTTTTCATATCGCAATATATATCGCAGGGTTAAAAAAAATCGCAATGTCAGTTTTTTCCCAATATCGTGCAGCCCTAATATGTATATTATTACACTATCAGCTCTAATAATTACATGATTTATTATTTTTTTTACCCAGTCAATAATGTAATAACCTATTACACTGTGTAGAAAAGATACAATGTTAATGGTTAAGAAATTTCATTACATGTCCTGTTATTACTGTCACTGACTTTTATTACGTTAAGAATGAAAAAATCACATTATTAGCAGTTATTACATTTGCTAATTATTTATTTTTTACTATCAAACCACTATGACCATGATTCAGGTATTTCAGTTCCATGATTGACATTCTAGAAAAGAACGTCCATCTGTCTATGACGTGTCATAACTGATGAAAAATCTGTTCTAGAATGTAAACAGCCTATATAACCAGGAGTCAGGAACTCACAGGGTCCTTTTTCACTGAGTCACCACTTGAACTGAGCAACATTTGTGTCATCAGAGAAAGTCATCCGTCAGATATTTGTTACCATATCTGTGCTCATTTATTTCACTTTGGATTTCACCTTCTTGAAATCGTATATGACCATGGCAGGAAGAGACAGCAGAGCGAGCACGGTAAGATGTCCAAACCAGGACACTTTTTAAATTCATCACAGCACTGAGACACAAGAGTGTTGTCTTTTAGTTTGGTCACGTTTTGTCTAAAGCTTCAACAAAACAACTGCTAAAACATTTTCTCATTTGTTTTATTTGTAATGATGTTGAAAAGAGAGGAATGGAGAAAAAGTTGCGGGTGGCAGTAGAGGTCATGCTCCTGAAGGAGAGGGAGCACTGGAGCAGAGAAAGACAGCAGCTGCTGGAGGAGAAGAAGAACCTGCAGGAGAAGCTGTCCATCTCAGAGGGAGAGAACCTGAAGCTACAGGCCGACCTCCTGGAGGCGAGAGAGGAGATCTCTGCTCTGGAGGAAAAGTACGATGCCACCATAGTTGCATGGTGGAGGCAACACAAACAAGAAGAAGAAAACGAGAGGATGAGAGCTGCTCTTCACGCACTGAAAGAGAGGTGTCAAAGAGAGGCCAGGCAGCTTAAAGAGCTCCTCGTTGAGAAAGACACACAGATCAGCAGGGTCTCCAAACAACACTTCCCAGTGCCCACCACCAAGAGCTCAACCTCCATAAAGACGCTCAAACCAACCCGCCACCATAACACCAACAGAAAAAACACTGACTGGTCCCTGAATGTTCGAGAGAAATGCTTGATCATTGGCGACTCAAATCTCTCCCGCATCTCACCACACACATATGAGGGAGTCCAGGTTGACAGTTACCCAGGGGCCAAATTCTCTCATGTGGAAACCCTGCTGAAAAAAGTTCAGGTAAACACAGCAGTTAAAAAAGTGGTGCTCTCCTTTGGTATCAACGACAGGAACACGGAACCCAGAGAAACAATTCAGCGGGTCCAGAAGGCACACAGGGCAGCACAACATGCATTCCCTAATGCACAGATCTACATCCCTGCTGTTAACTTCTCTGACAAGCTACCCATCGAGCAGCAGAACAACCTCCAAGCTATAAACCAATACCTGGTGGACAACACGGCTCACATTCCTCAACTGCAGAGGATCCACTTCCAGACAGCGAGGGATCAGATACACTGGTGCAGCCGAACCGCACAAAAAATGCTACAGCACTGGATGAGCCATCTGAACCAAACATCCACAAGCGCCTCCAACATGTGACGGTCAGCTTTGGAGGACAGGACGACCCTTTCCCTCCTTATCCCCACCCCTTCTCACTCCACCCCTTCCTCCATACATTTCCCTTTTTCTCCTTGCTGAAAATGTTCTACTAAACTTTTTAAACCTCATATACATTGTCTTGTGTCTTTGTGAATAGATAGATAACATGAATACTAGTAGTAGTATAATAGTATAATGCAGACAGAGAGAAATTATTTCAATCAATTGTATTTAAAATATGGCTTTATTTACTTTTGAGTATTTTGTCATTTGTATTTTGTTGGGTAGAAAAATAAGATGTAATTTATTACCACTCACTCAATAGTCCACTCACTGTGAAATACTGTATACTGTAAATGCTTTGGTGTTTGGTGCAAATTTCCCCCTAAGATAAAGGTATATAGTCAAAATACAATCAGATATTGCAGCTAATACAAGCTCCTGAATAGCAGCCGATGAATGGCACCAGAATGTTTAGTTTGTTTAAAAAAAAAAAAAAAAAACAGACTGTACCATCTTATATAATCCTGACAAAACTCAAAGATGTTTGGCCAAAGTTATAAGTTATATTTTACAGTTTAGCACAGTTCAACCGATTTTTAGTGTTTAGTTCCCAGCTGTCATTGGGCGAGAGGCAGGGTACACTCCGGACAAGTTGCCAGTTCATCTCAGGGCTGATGAGCCAGACAGACAACCATTCACGCCCACATTCACACCTATGGACAATTTAGAATTATCAATTAACGTATTATGCTGCATGTCTCTGGACACACAAGGAGCACACGCAAACTCTGCACAGAAAGGTCTTGCCCCAGCCACAAATTCCCCAAACTCAAACTCAGAACCTTCTTGCTGTGAGGCAACAGTGCTAACAACTGCGCCGCTGTGCCGTACCACTTAACTGTGAAAAAATTATCTTGAATCAATTGACAATTGCAGTATTATTACCTGAGATAAAGATGAATGAGTTCCTCCACTGTGAGGAGGTCCTCGGGCGGAGGGACCACAGGCATGGTGAACTGGTGCTGCAGGGGACTCTCCTGCCGCATGTGGAAGGACGCTTGGCAGATCAGTATGGGCTGTCCGTGCTGGATGGCCTTTACAGAGCGCACTGTGAAACTGCGACCGTCTCTTGTACGTTCCACCTGGTACAGCACTGGAACCTTTGGATCCCCTGAAAGACACCCAAGAAGCAGATATGGGGGAACAGACTGTGGATAGTTTATAAGATCATTCCATTGATTATGACAGGATTATGATTGGAGGATGAGTGTTTTGTATATATATGTATAATGTGGGCTGGTAAAAATAACTGTAATGTAAAGCATCTGTAACTACAACTACTGTTCTGTACTTCAGTAGTTTTAATCATTCCATCAAAGATCATTTAAATTAACTCCCTTTATAACATTTGAGTTGCACCATCTCTGACCTTTAAAATAATGCTCCATCTTACCTGCTCGTACAAAATAGCAGTGGAGAGAATGGGCGTAGAGATTATCGCTGACAGATTTGGCAGCAGCCACAAGGGCTTGACCAACTATTTGACCCCCAAACAAACGCTGACTGCGGGGCACCCAATGGTGTGTACCTCTAGGGAAAAATAGAGGAAAAAAAATGAATTATATGCAATGCAGTCTCTCCATATGATGCTTATAGAGCTATGGATGAGGTTCAATCTTTGAACCTTTAATTATGTTATACAGATGAGACATTATACTCACTGGTGTTTCCAATATTCTCTTACCCTTGTGTGTACAAAAACTGAACATTCAAAGACTCATAAACTTCCTCTACATGCATAAGTAACTGGACTCACAAACTTCTTTGGGTTGAAACAATCGAGCTACAAGCAACAGACCTTTTCACAGCAGCCATATTAACATTAAATAGTAGGGTAAACACAGGTGTTAGCCATGATAGCAACTGGGGTTCAATTTAGTGTAACAGAGCCTTTTCAGTGAGCTAACACACGCAGTAGCAGCACTCTGACTCTTTTTGACCTGAACTGAACAGAACTTTAAATAGTATCATTGGTAACACCTGCGTTTACTTTACTATTTTATGCCAAAAATAGCTGCTGTGTTAAAGATACAAAATAAATCATCTTATCAGATGATGTAAAATCAAATGAACTTCCTATAGAAACTATAGATGTACATAAATGACATAATTAAAATAATAAAAGCAATTTTCCCTCTGAAATATAGTTAAACAACATACCATAAAATGGAAATATTCACTTTAACTACAAGTACCTCAACATTTTACTTGAGGTTAATACTTGATTAAATACTTTCTATCACTGGTGTTAGACAATACAGCTTCAGAGTCAATCTTTTGGTACAGTGATTGCATAGAAGAAATATTATTATGTTCCCCTTTAAAAGACTGGGCATTGTGTTACAGTGTACTAGCCACAGTTTGCTAGCTAATTTATTTCTTTTTACTCAGTGAATGCACCATAATTTTAGCAAAAATAGGTAGCTACTTAGCTGACTGGTTCCATAGTTTCAGCTAACATTTAGCTCTGAAGAAGCCTCTCCTCAAAAGAAATTTGAAGCACCTGAAGAGACTCACACGTCCAAGCCCGATGGGATGATGGGATGGGATTCTCATGCGAACTACGTTATGTCATCTTACGATGGTGCATAGTTACAAAGTTGGCTGAGTGAAAATTAAAATACTACGCTTTTGAACCCCATATCTTTGGCTTAAGGAATCAATTTTCGTTTGTTTTCCATATACGGTTAAGACAGATATATCATACCTCCTTAAAAACTCTGAATTTCCCAGTCGTAATTATGGTATGAACGGTGATGTAAACGTGATTTACAAGCAGGAAATGCCTAATTACGATACGTTCGATAGTCCCTGAACGCGGCATTCATTTCTGAACCTTTGCCATGCAGGCTAATGCTAAAGGTAAAGGGACAAACTTCAGCAGCTGGGTTACCTGTACAGATCTACGTCGAGCTTTTCCAGGCTCAAAACGCTGGTGACCAGGACGCTTTTGAGGTCCTGGTCGTACTGAGATTCAGGACTCTCTGAACTTTCATCCTCGGGTGATTTCGGTGACACAGTACCCTCCGCATAATCATTATTTGTTGACCCGCCAGAGCCATGGCTAGAGTCTCTTTCCGCCATGTTTGTTTGGCAACTTTTTCTGTGACGTTTCAAGGCAGTTACCTCCCAATCGTTTGCATTCATTACCGCCACCTACTGGCGAGACAAAATACATGAAATAAAAACAAAAGTTGCTTCTTGTGACATTATTTAACCACTTCAGTTTAGCAAATTTATCTGATGCATTTGAATTACTCATTTATTCTACACTATTCCATTATCATATGTTGTGTGTTATTAGTTTCTTTTTTCCAAATATGTATTGTTATGTCACAGTAGTGCTTTAATTGTGATAACACGTGTCAGCCTCTTAATCAGTACTGAACCTGTGCGCCTTACCATCTACAATATTCAAGGTACTTTAAAGTATTTCCTGGGGTGAAACTCTTCAGGTGGCATTGTTTGGCTTACACTCTATTCTCCTCTTATTGACACCACTACTAACAAAATTTTAAAAATATTGGCAACTATTCTAACAAGCATTTAGTTCTTTTTCAAGTAAAACCATGTCATGTTCCCAGCCTCTTCAGCCCAGTTGATTACTATATTGAATTACCCTGTCATTATGAACTAATTCCTTTACCATGGGACATTAGGTCACACCACTGTTTTCTCATGAAGTGGTTTACATCCATTGAAGTGCACTGTACATAAGTACAAATTTAAGGTACTTGTTCTTGAGTACTTTCTTCTCATGCTATTTTATACTTCTATTCAGAAGGAAATATTATATTTTCTATTATGTATGAAACAGCTTTAGTTATTTATGTTTATGATAATTTCTGCATACAAAACATAGGCCTACACCTGAAATGATCAGTAGACTCTACATGGAGATCAGCCTTTTATATTTTATAACAAGAGTAATGAATTATAATGAATTACACATTTTTCTTGGTTTTCAAAGACAGGGTTTGTACATGGCAACAAGAAAGTCGATGTTGATGTAGGAAATGAAAGTAAGTGAAATGTCATCTATATTGAATTACCCTGTCATTATGAACTAATTCCTTTACCACAGAAAATTAGGTCACACCACTGTTTTTCTCATGAAGTGGTTTACAGCCACTGAAGTGACAGAAAATAATGGTGGATAACTGGTATACAGTGGTGTTAAGTATCTAACATTTACTCATGTACTGTAAGTATTTTTCTTCTCATGCTATTTTCTACTTCTGTTCAGAGGGAAATATTGTATTTTTTATTATGTATGAAACAGCTTTAGTTGTTTATGTTTATGAAGATTTTTGCATACAAAACATAGGCCTACAGCTGAAATGATCAGTAGATAAAGAAATTTTAAAAATATCGGCAACTATTCTGACAAGCATTTAAGTAAAAACATTTCATGTTTCCTATGGAAGCCCGTTTCCACCACTGAAAGAAAAAATATCGTCAAAGTAAGTCATAATTATGAGATTTTTAAAAAAGTTGAAATTTTGAGATAAAAAGTCATAAGAGATAAAATAAATAATAAAAGATTAAAAATCCAAATTATAAGATACAAACTGTGCATGCGCCGCAGTGGGCTGTTTTCAAAGGACCCTCCATCACCTTGCCAGCACATCCATGGCATGTTAGGTAAATTAGGTAACTATCACAGGTTAATTTTTGTAAATGTTAGGTGTTTCATATGATTTTTAAAACAATTTTAATCGGCACTTCCTTGTAGTTTTGATCATATCTTTTGACTATGAAGGACCCATATATGTTTTAAAGCAATGTAACGTTTATGCGACTGGCATTTTGACCGTATCGCCAAATAAGTATGGACACTTATTACCAATACTAATAGTCTTGTCACTATTGCAGTATGATAAAACAAAATACTACATTTAAGAATGAAATGATCTTGTTCTATCAGTTAGCATCTGAATCAGTTACCAGGCTCAGTTTTACTCACAACAAAGTATAGCTTGTGTGCACGAAGAGGGAAAAGCCTAATGGATGTAAAATTGATCAGCTGTGAGTTGTTTGCATGTAACAAGATGTTTACTGTTGAAATAAATAAGTATGTTGTGCATGGTCTTGAGTCTAGAGCTGAAAAGGTTAATCAATTGTTAAATTAATTGCCAGCTATTTGGATAACCAATTAATCAGTTTGAGTCATTTTAGAGGAAAAAAGTTAAAATTATTTGATTCTAGTATCTTAAATGTAAATATTATTGATGGAAAATGAAAATGAAAACATGCAGTTTTGAATGCTATGACTTGTGGTTTACTAACTTAAACAATACCACTGTCTTATCTAGACTGAAGATGATCATAGCCAAGATGAGGGCAAGACTGCACAGCAGCCACTAGAGCCCAGCACCAGTGGCATGATGGTAAAGTTGATAATGATCATGTTTCTTTAGCTTTATTTTTAGCCAAATGAAAAATGTGAGCTGTATTTCTCAACCTTTTGTAGCTACTGTTTAGTTGTAATTAGTCTGTTACTGTCTGAGTCCTGCTACCACTAGCACTGCTAGGACTAGTGTACTAACACCTTTTTAACCATCTGAGCCCCGTTGTCCAAAAAAACATTTTGATATTTTACTGATAGTGTGGTTTTAGTCAGTGTGCGAAATACCCGTCAATATTCGGGGGGGTCCCCATCTCCCGATTGTTGCACAACACCGATCTAAATTTTCTCAATATGCAGTAGGTCTATAACATTACAATATTTCATGGATGCAAGCCAAGACAATCAGTCTATAGCCTACGTGACAGCACACAGGCACACACTTAACAATTTTTGATAATCCCATAGTATTCGCAAAGCAACACTGACATAGGAGGACATTTTAGTAACTGTAGAAATTAATCCTTCTGTATGTGTGTGAGAGTCATTAATCACTCCAACGTATGACAGAACTGCAGGATTTATTGTTGGCTGCCACATAGCTAACCAGGTGGACATTATAAGACAAACCGTGTCTTCCTGACTCACTGAACTGCCAGTACAACAAGCATTCTGATTGGCTGACTGTAAAAACAGAACTACAAGTATGGTAGCTCGCAAGGGACAAACAGAACAAACACTTGGCCAGACGATCTACAGTAACCATTAGTGACAATGAAATATTTCTTTTGACAAAATTTGAGACCCCCTTCAAATTTTGCTTTTGAGGCTTTCGTTGGTCTCATGGGTTCATTGGGGGGGGGTCGGACCCCCCCGGACCCCCCTGTATTTCGCACACTGGTTTTAGTGGTTTACAATAACATAAACAATACTAACAATACTGATCTCTTATTTAGACTAAAAAAGAGCATGAGAGAAGCAATCTACACAGGTTGTGCTGAAGCATATTTCCTTAGGTCCTCAAAAACCAGTATTGAGAAATGTCTTATGGGACATCAGATGCCCCTTCATAGAGAGCAGGTGCACAAGAGGCGGCCAGTGTTGGAGCACATCATAGATGTGGTGAAGCTCCTTGGAAAAAGGGGTTTGAGTGTACATGCTTGATGATGACACAGTGGATCATGGCAACTTTTAAGAAATTATTCTGTCGCTTTCAAAATACGATGTTAAGGAACACCTCACACTCTGCATAGAAAAGTGTAAGAACATACACCAGTCTGGGTCCAGAGGAGGTAGAGGTTCTTTAGTTACTCTCCAATCCAAAACAACTGTCAATAACATTATGACGATCCAACACATAATGAAGGTCACCATCACAACTCAAGTCCAGGAATCTGGTATGTTCTCTGTCCAGATTGGGGACATCACAGCCCAAGATCAGTGCTCTGTCATTATAAGATATGTGACAGACATTATTCATGAGAGACTTGTTGCTGTAATTAAATGTGAGGCATCCACAAAGTGTCAAAGCTGTGAGTGAAGTGCTGGCAAACATGAACCTGGATGTGAAGCAGTGCACTGGAAATTCAACAGATGGGGCCTCCAGCATGCAGGGCCAATATAAAGGCCTCTCCACACTGCTCTCAGAAAAGTCCCCTCATCAAGTCCATGCGTGGTGATATTCACACATCCTCAGCCTTGTTTAAGCAGACACAACACAGTCTGTCTTGGCAAGTGGTTCTCCTTTTTTCTCTGATGAATAACATTGCTGTTTTTATCAGAGATTCCTACCAGAGGATGTCCATTTGGGAGAAGGAAAGCAAGGACCCTAGACACAGATGTCTTGCTCCAACTGTAGAGACACGCTGCTGGGCAAAAAACAGTGCTTTGTCAAAGGTATTTGGAGCTTTTGGAAAGCCAGATGGAGCCCTGTATGTTGATGTCATTCACACCCTTTCAGCCATTCAAGATGGACAGAACATCAATACCACTACTCGGGTCAGTGCACGTGACTACATTGCACAGCTGCTTAAGTATGAAACAGTGCTTACAGCTCAGCTCTTCCTCCAGATTTTTCAGATCACCTCACCAGTCTCAAAATATCTACGGACAAGTGGCGTGGACATCCTGACAGCTCATTGGATGATTGTGTCTGCAGAAACACAGCTGAAAGGAATGTGACTGACACAGAAACATTGTTTAGAATTGATGTCCACAATCGAATCATGGATACAGTCGATGAGAGCAAGCAGCAGCAATTCCTCAAAATGACACCTTGTGTGCTGATTTGGCTGTTCTGGACCCCAAAAAACTTCAGCCAGGTAACATCATATACTAGTGGTTTCCCAGAGACAGCACTCCACGATCTGAGCAAATGTTTGCTACCATTTGATGACAGTGACCAATTTACAGAGCGAACTCCTCAGTCTGGCAGGACAGTGGGATAAGTTAAAGACCCCTTTATTTGAGGAATATACAATTAAGAAAACAAAAGAGTGACAAAAAAAGTCTTCACACTATTAAACAACTATTACAGACTAACTATTTTAACAAACATAAAAAATATTACACGTTCCACGTTTAAAGTCCATTATGTTCTCACAATCTATCTCTGTGTCAAATTGAATAGGAAATCTAAGGCCAAAGAGCAGCTACTGTAATTGTTGTAAAAGTATCTTGTGATTATGACTTTTAATCTCATAATTATGACTTTTTATCTCATAATTATGACTTATGGCTTACAAGTGTTGCCATAATCATTTTACCTCAATCTGATATTACAGCAAATCAAGCTATGCCTACTAAAGATGAGAAGTGTGATAGTTCCAATAAATACATATCATATAGTCTCCAAAATATAAAACAGAGTATGAATCAGGACGTATAAGCAGTCTGAGACTTGTTGAAAGGCCAGGATAAATGATATACGTAAATGGGTGAATGATTTTGTTCTCATGTTAACAAAAGGTCTAATACAAACTTGTTGTTATCACATAATAGGCACCTGTAGCAGAAAATCCACGTTTAATTGCAGTGTGTGTCCAATCATTTGAGCACACTCACACACTTGGCTAACACTTGGGAAAATGTGAATATCTTGATTTCAAGTGTCATTGTTGCCCCCTGATCTGCCACCGCCCCTGACTCCTATAAAATGCGCAGTTGACTGACGGAGGCAGCACAGACTTGTAGCTCACAGGACCTCTCATCTCCAGTGAGGACAATTGTCTGTCTCCCACCTGGAAAAGGTAAGTTAAAGATGCTGATCATAATGGGGGCAGTGGTGGTATAATACATTACATTTTATGATATTCATGGAAATCAATCATCTTTTAATCTAATCTATTTCTTGCCCTTAAAAATTTGTGAATGGTAGCATAATTTGCTAATTATGTGGATTTGTATTTACAAATGTGCTGCTTTGGCGCCTTTTCAGCAAGTTTGTATCTTATTTCCTGAATTTAGCCCATGAAGAAGATGATGTGGATTACACGGTTGCTCCTGCTTGTGCAGATTTTAACAGAATGGAAAGGTAAAGTTTTTGACACACAGTATTACCCCACTGGGTTACACATTAAGCAGAAAAAACAATCCTTTGCTTAGAGCTATATAGGCACCATCTACAGGGGGCATTGGGTTTTATGCCCTACCAAAGTGCCCCCACCAACCCTTAGGCAAAGCAGGAAATAATGCAGAAAAATACCATAGACTAATGCATTTCATGGAGTTTGAAAGGACCAAAAATACAGTCATAGCAGGTGGTATGTTATTCTTAATATTTAATTTACATGATGAGACGTAGAGTTAGTTTAGTCAGGCTTATGTGTACCAACTGAGTAACCTGAGTGCTTTAATTAATTAGTTAACAAGCAAAAAGCGCCTTGAATTCAAACACTTCTGACCACAAATACAGGTAATACAGTAACATTTGGCTCTACCATCTAAATCAAACACTGGCCTTTCTGTGCAAACACTTTAAAAAATTAAACAATGCAAAGTGTGCTGCACTGTAAGGAGGGATGAAATGCACTGGACTGAGGTTTGCTGCCACATTTGGAATCTCAGACAAAATTCCAAGTGAGTGAAAGCATTTTAAGAGTTTTGTTTTTCAACTTGTGTGACCATTAAAAAAAGTTCGAGCTACATGCAGCGTGCCAATTTTATATTATGTTCATTATAATATTGATTAAAGTTAAAATAGTGTTCTTCTGCCCCTGTGACTATTAATGCCATCAGATAATGCACTAAGAGGCTCAGGTTTGGAACCAACATACATCCTTTCATTTTTGTGAAAAAAAAAAAAAAAAAAATGTTAAACAAAAAACTGTTACTCATTTCTATATTATATAATATACATAATATAATCTTACATCACAATGTTAACAGTATTATAATACAAAAGACAACACAGATAACTAACATTAAACTAAGACAAGATATAATTTCCAACAACACAATCAAAGTCAATGCTGGGCTAAAACCATATAATTTACAGGATCCACCATGCTCTGTAGACAAGATGAATATGTGAACATATTAGTAAGTAATATTGAGTGAGTATGACGCATTTATGGATGTTAATGACTTAAGTCAACTAGCACCAGTACAATTACACTGATGAAATGGGGCTTCATACCAATATTACTTCTGTAGTTGCAACCTTCTGTTACCATAAAACAGATTGTGCTTTCACATAAATAAGAAATTGTCACGACAGTTGCAACTTCTTCAACCACACCTGCTCCAACACCACCGAGTCTTGCAATGAGGCTGGTCAATTCTGACAGTACCTGCTCTGGCAGAGTGGAGATCTTCCACAATGGTCAATGGGGGACGGTGTGTGACGACAGCTGGGGACTGGATGACGCCCAGGTGGTTTGTCGACAGCTGGGCTGTGGGAGGGCTCTGTCAGCAACACGAGTGGCACATTTCGGAGAAGGCACTGGACCAATCTGGTTTGATGATGTTCATTGTTCAGGAAGTGAGTCAATGATTACAGACTGCCAACATCGGGGACTTGGCTCCCACAACTGTGTTCACCTGGAGGACGCTGGTGTCATCTGTGAAGGTATGTGTATTGATACAGTAAGCACTGGGAAAATCTATGTATTTCGAAACTCTTTATCATCTATATTGGTGATATCCTTCACCACAATGAGATAAATATTCAAAACAGGCAGTCATTGGTGTTAAGTCAAATTTGTGTTTCCAAACATAGTTAAAAGGCAACTACAAGGATTAAATGAGCAACTACAGCTATACTGATGAAACAGCTTTCTTTCATTAATACTGGCAGCAGAGCAGCCTTTGCTTGCCATTTGGGTTAACAGAGATTTTTTCTTTCACTTAAATTGGCACGGCAGCTGCTATTTCTACGACCACATCTGCTCAAGCACCACCAAATCTTTCAGTGAGGCTGGTCAACTCTGACAGTAACTGCTCTGGCAGAGTGGAGATCTTCCACAACGGTCAGTGGGGGACGGTGTGTGACGACCGCTGGGGACTTGATGACGCCCAGGTGGTTTGTCGACAGCTGGGCTGTGGGAGGGCTCTGTCAGCAACGCGATTGGCACATTTCGGAGAAGGCACTGGACCAATCTGGTTTGATGATGTTCATTGTTCAGGAAGTGAGTCAACGATTACAGACTGCCAACATCGGGGACTTGGCTCCCACAACTGTGTTCACCTGGAGGACGCTGGTGTCATCTGTGAAGGTCAGTATATTTGTACAGTGAGCACTGGGAAAATCTATGTATTTTGAAACTCTTTATCATCTATATTGCTGATATCCTTCACCACAGTGAGATAAATATTTAAAAAAGGCAGTCATTTGTGTTAAGACAAATTTGTGTTTTCAAAAATAGTTAAAAGGGAATCATAAGGATTAAATTAGCACCTACAGCTATACTGATGAAACAGCTTCCTCTCATCAATACTGGTAGCAGAGCAGCCTTTACTTGCCATGTGGGTTAATGTAGATTTTTTCTTTCACTTAAATTGGCACGGCAGCTGCTGTTTCTACGACCACACCTGCTCCAGCACCACCAAATCTTTCAGTGAGGCTGGTCAACTCTGACAGTAACTGCTCTGGCAGAGTGGAGATCTTCCACAATGGTCAATGGGGGACGGTGTGTGACGACAGCTGGGGACTGGATGACGCCCAGGTGGTTTGTCGACAGCTGGGCTGTGGGAGGGCTCTGTCAGCAACACGAGTGGCACATTTCGGAGAAGGCACTGGACCAATCTGGTTTGATGATGTTCATTGTTCAGGAAGTGAGTCAATGATTACAGACTGCCAACATCGGGGACTTGGCTCCCACAACTGTGTTCACCTGGAGGACGCTGGTGTCATCTGTGAAGGTATGTGTATTGATACAGTAAGCACTGGGAAAATCTATGTATTTCGAAACTCTTTATCATCTATATTGGTGATATCCTTCACCACAATGAGATAAATATTCAAAACAGGCAGTCATTGGTGTTAAGTCAAATTTGTGTTTCCAAACATAGTTAAAAGGCAACTACAAGGATTAAATGAGCAACTACAGCTATACTGATGAAACAGCTTTCTTTCATTAATACTGGCAGCAGAGCAGCCTTTACTTGCCATTTGGGTTAACAGAGATTTTTTCTTTCACTTAAATTGGCACGGCAGCTGCTATTTCTACGACCACATCTGCTCAAGCACCACCAAATCTTTCAGTGAGGCTGGTCAACTCTGACAGTAACTGCTCTGGCAGAGTGGAGATCTTCCACAACGGTCAGTGGGGGACGGTGTGTGACGACCGCTGGGGACTTGATGACGCCCAGGTGGTTTGTCGACAGCTGGGCTGTGGGAGGGCTCTGTCAGCAACGCGATTGGCACATTTCGGAGAAGGCACTGGACCAATCTGGTTTGATGATGTTCATTGTTCAGGAAGTGAGTCAACGATTACAGACTGCCAACATCGGGGACTTGGCTCCCACAACTGTGTTCACCTGGAGGACGCTGGTGTCATCTGTGAAGGTCAGTATATTTGTACAGTGAGCACTGGGAAAATCTATGTATTTTGAAACTCTTTATCATCTATATTGCTGATATCCTTCACCACAGTGAGATAAATATTTAAAAAAGGCAGTCATTTGTGTTAAGACAAATTTGTGTTTTCAAAAATAGTTAAAAGGGAATCATAAGGATTAAATTAGCACCTACAGCTATACTGATGAAACAGCTTCCTCTCATCAATACTGGTAGCAGAGCAGCCTTTACTTGCCATGTGGGTTAATGTAGATTTTTTCTTTCACTTAAATTGGCACGGCAGCTGCTGTTTCTACGACCACACCTGCTCCAGCACCACCAAATCTTTCAGTGAGGCTGGTCAACTCTAACAGTAACTGCTCTGGCAGAGTGGAGATCTTCCACAACGGTCAGTGGGGGACGGTGTGTGATGACCACTGGGGACTGAATGACGCCCAGGTGGTTTGTCGACAGGTGGGCTGTGGGAGGGCTCTGTCAGCAACGCGATTGGCACATTTCGGAGAAGGCAGTGGACCAATCTGGTTTGATGATGTTCATTGTTCAGGAAGTGAGTCATTGATCACAGACTGCCAACATCAGGGACTTGGCTCCCACAACTGCAGACATCATGAAGATGCTGGTGTCATCTGTGAAGGTATGTGTATTGATACGGTAAACACTGGGAAAATCTATGTCTTTTAAAACTATTTATCATCTATATTGGTGATATCCTTCACCACAATGAGATAAATATTCAAAAAAGGCACTCATTGGTGTTAAGACAAATTTGTGTTTCCAAACATAGTTAAAAGGCAACTACGAGGATTAAATGAGCAACTACAGCTATACTGATGAAACAGCTTTCTTTCATTAATACTGGCAGCAGAGCAGCCTTTACTTGCCATGTGGGTTAACAGAGATTTTTTCTTTCACTTAAATTGGCACGGCAGCTGCTATTTCTACGACCACATCTGCTCAAGCACCACCAAATCTTTCAGTGAGGCTGGTCAACTCTGACAGTAACTGCTCTGGCAGAGTGGAGATCTTCCACAACGGTCAGTGGGGGACGGTGTGTGACGACCGCTGGGGACTGGATGACGCCCAGGTGGTTTGTCGACAGCTGGGCTGTGGGAGGGCTCTGTCAGCAACACGATTGGCACATTTCGGAGAAGGCACTGGACCAATCTGGTTTGATGATGTTCATTGTTCAGGAAGTGAGTCAACGATTACAGACTGCCAACATCGGGGACTTGGCTTCCACAACTGTATTCACCTGGAGGACGCTGGTGTCATCTGTGAAGGTACGTGTATTGATACAGTAAGCACTGGGAAAATCTATGTATTTTGAAACTCTTTATCATCTCTATTGGTGATATCCTTCACCACAATGAGATAAATATTCAAAAAAGGCAGTCATTTGTGTTAAGACAAATTTGTGTTTCCAAACAGAGTTAAAAGGGAACCATAAGGATTAAATTAGCACCTACAGGTATACTGATGAAACAGCTTCCTCTCATTAATACTGGTAGCAGAGCAGCCTTTACTTGCCATGTGGGTTAACAGAGATTTTTTCTTTCACTTAAATTGGCACGGCAGCTGCTGTTCCTATGGCCACACCTGCTCCAGCACCACCAAATCTTTCAGTGCGGCTGGTCAACTCTGATAGTAGCTGCTCTGGCAGAGTGGAGATCTTCCACAACGGTCAGTGGGGGACGGTGTGTGACGACCACTGGGGACTGGATGACGCCCAGGTGGTTTGTCGACAGGTGGGCTGTGGGAGGGCTCTGTCAGCAACGCGATTGGCACATTTTGGACTTGGCAGTGGACCAATCTGGTTCGATGATGTTCATTGTACAGGAAGTGAGTCAATGATTACAGACTGCCAACATCAGGGACTTGGCTCCCACAATTGTATTCACCTGGAGGATGCTGGTGTCATCTGTGAAGGTCAGTATATTTGTACAGTGAGCAATGGGGAAATCAATATGTTTCTAAAGTCTACAACATGTAGATTGAAAATATCCTTCTACACAATGAGACATATGTATGTATATATAAAAATAGTGTTGATTTGTTTTCAGATAAATCTGTCTTTCCAAACATAGTTGAAAAGAAAATATAAGGATGAAATGAGCAACTACAGCTATACTGATGAAAGAGCTTCCTCTCATTAATACTGGAAGCAGAGCAGCCTTTACTTGCCATGTGGGTTAACAGAGATTTTTTCTTTCACTTAAATTGACAAAACAGTTGCTGTTTCTACGACCACACCTGCTCCAGCACCACCAAATCTTTCAGTGAGACTGGTCAACTCTGACAGTAGCTGCTCTGGCAGAGTGGAGATCTTCCACAATGGTCAGTGGGGGACGGTGTGTGACGACCACTGGGGACTGGATGACGCCCAGGTGGTTTGTCGACAGGTGGGCTGTGGGAGGGCTCTGTCAGCAACGCGACTGGCACATTTTGGACTTGGCAGTGGACCAATCTGGTTCGATGATGTTCATTGTTCAGGAAGTGAGTCAATGATTACAGACTGCCAACATCGGGGACTTGGCTTCCACAACTGTATTCACCTGGAGGACGCTGGTGTCATCTGTGAAGGTCTGTATATTGATACAGTAAGCACTGGGAAAATCTATGTATTTCGAAACTCTTTATCATCTATATTGGTGATATCCTTCACCACAGTGAGATAAATATTCAAAACAGGCAGTCATTGGTGTTAAGACAAATTTGTGTTTCCAAACATAGTTAAAAGGCAACTACAAGGATTAAATGAGCAACTACAGCTATACTGATGAAACAGCTTTCTTTCATTAATACTGGTAGCAGAGCAGCCTTTACTTGCCATTTGGGTTAACAGAGATTTTTTCTTTCACTTAAAATGACAAAACAGTTGCTGTTTCTACGACCACACCTGCTCCAGCACCACCAAATCTTTCAGTGAGGCTGGTCAACTCTGACAGTAGCTGCTCTGGCAGAGTGGAGATCTTCCACAACGGTCAGTGGGGGACGGTGTGTGACGACCACTGGGGACTGAATGACGCCCAGGTAGTTTGTCGACAGGTGGGCTGTGGGAGGGCTCTGTCAGCAACACGACTGGCACATTTCGGAGAAGGCACTGGACCAATCTGGTTTGATGATGTTCATTGTTCAGGAAGTGAGTCAATGATTACAGACTGCCAACATCGGGGACTTGGCTCCCACAATTGTATTCACCTGGAGGACGCTGGTGTCATCTGTGAAGGTATGTGTATTTGTACAGTAAGCAATGGGAAAATCTATATATTCCTAAACACTACAACATGTAGATTGAACACCTCCTTGTATACACCAAGACATAAACAACAAAGTCATAATTAAAAGGGAACTTTAAGGACTGAATAAGGAATTACAGCTATACTGATGAAATGGCTTCTTTTCATTAATACTGGTAGGAGAGCTGCCTCTATTTGTCATGTGGATTAACACAGATATATAAAATCATTTTAACTTCTTAGCTGGACAGTTTTAATTTAAGTTTAGATTTTGACACAGGTTTTAAGGTTCATACAAACCCATTTTTTCTTTTCTTTTTTGATTTAGACAGCCAGTCTCTACTCCAGGACTTCCTGCTTGTTTGCGCCCGTAATCAGATTGAAGTTGGTGTGCGTTTGAGCAGCCTGATGTCATCTGGTTTGAATGCATCCTCTGGTCACCTGGCAGCCCCTTACTGCTCCACATACAGAGCGCGTGATAACATCATGTGGTACCAAGTGCCACGTCAAGCTGGCTATTGTGGAAACGTATTAACGGTGAGATTAGCTACATTTTTAACGTCATTATTTATTTAACAGATAGCAATTAAATTTGAACACCCCAATGCACAAAGTAGACATATGTTAGCTCCAATCAAACCGTGTCTATGGGCCCTTTTTAGACCATCTAAAATTGTGGTCTTTTATTGTATGAACTTCGACTGTGTGTGACCTTTTGGATTTGTCGAAGAACGCAGAACATTAGATCCTAACAATCTTGTCGTATTTAAACAATCAATGATGTTACAGCTGCTGTGAGTAAATGGCACAGTGTCTCTCTCTTATGCACACATGTTTAATTGACCTGTTGATCAACTAATTTACTATGTAGATGCATTACTGTCTGACAAATGCTTCCTTTAAATAGCAAACAAATAGTGATTTTAGACCAGGTTTTGTTGGCCAATGACACAATCCCTTTCTGCTGCCTCAAGATAGTAATGCACCAGCATCATGCCTGACTGCAGCTCAGACCAACACACCCATGGTCGCACAGATGGGTGCGAGTGTATTTGCTACCTACACAATGTGGGCGGTGGGCGAGAAAATACCAAAAGTGTCAATCAGAAAATAGCAATGACAGCTGTGCTGTGCGCCGCTTTGCACCAGGTGAAAGATAGAGCCCTTTGTTTTTGTGTTCAACTCAGCCACTGACTGAACTCAAAATTCACCAGAAATCAAATTCTTTTTGTTATTTCCCTCCCGTCTCTCTCCTTTCCCCTCATGTCTCTGTTCATTTATAAAGCAAATTCATAAAGCCCCTGAATAAGCACAAATGCTTAACTGAAACTGAAACATTTTAACTGCTGCTGACTCATTGCATGTCTGTGTTAAATTGTGGGCAAATTTGAATCCCATTCCATCTTTCCAGTTGCATTTTATACCACTGATGTGTTTATTACATCTATAGCCTGTGTCTGCCTGTCCTCACCAGAAAATCCTGGTCATCTGAGCAAGTAGCATATTTATGTTTGTTGTTAGGCAGAAATGCCTAGTTAGTTAGTTAGTCTAGTGCCATAGTTATGTTGACAGGAGAAGCATAATGGGCGAGAAAAGTTCACACATGAAGGAGGTGGACTGGAGGGATGGTTCAAATAAACACCAAAAGTAGACCAAGGCTCAAGTTATTCTGAGTTTTAAGATACTTAAGTTTTGTAATGTGTGTGACTTCTGTCATATTACCTCCATCACTTATATCACACATGTGATATATATAACATACGTATGTCACATGACTTAGTATTAGTTCAGCCCAGTAAGCCTGTCATTGCCAGTCACTGGCAGTCAGCCTATTCTTTAATGTAGGTATAAGGGTGACTTATCCTCAGAGGATAATTCAGGGTTCTCCAGACAAAACATGGTTTCTCTAACCTCTTAGTCTCATGCTGGGTTGTGCTTGAACTCAAGATGACTTGATTAGATAGCTTACTGGCCATAAATTCATTTTTTTCTTCCAGACCAACTACACCCATGCCATCTACTCCAACAGCTTGTTCTTCTACCCTACAAGTAACCATTCTTTGCTCCTACCTGAGATTATTCCTTTCTCCTGCGCCTATCCTTTGGAAACCAACACCAGCCTGAACTCTGCAATCAGACCCAGACTATCGTGAGTCTTCTATTTTTGTCCTTGATGATGACAACATCATTAATAGAAGCACATCACCGGAAGGATGCAGAGATACGTAACGGTCTTTCTTAAACATTCTTTTTTAACAGCCGTGGCCTACAGGGGTCAGGTCCTGCAACCACAGCCTACATGCAACTTTTCCGCGACTCCAACTTTGCATACAGTTACCCACTGGGTCCGGTCACCCTGCCTGTGGGCTCAGCCATGCATGTAGGAGTGTTTGTGGCTGACAGGGATCCAAGCTTCGCTGTTGTTCTGCAGGACTGTTATACCACTCATTCCTCAAACCCTGACGACCACGTGCGATACTATCTACTTTATAACCGGTAGGCTTCTCTCCTAATTTAAACAGACTGGAATGTAAAATGTAAAAAAAACTCTACGGTGATGTGTAATGGTCCTAATGACTCATCTTTGCCAGTTGCCCTGCCGACCCTCAACATGTGTCAGTGGTTGAGAACGGCCTGTCCTACCGTGCTCGTTTCTCTGCCCTGCTCCTCCCTCTCCAGGGTGACAACCCATCCATCTTCCTTCACTGCACCCTAAGGCTGTGTGACAAGAGGAGCACAAACTGTGTTCCAGTGAGTCAGACACTCATCCTCTCACTTATTCCAAAGAATCACTAATCAATGCTAATCAATGCAAAGACAAATGCTGGGTATCAGTCTCTAATCAGTTTTATCCCCTCTTTCCTCAAAGTTTTGCACAGGGAGGTCAGATCGCTCTGTTCCCAACACAGACAAACTTCATTACGTCACCATTGGACCAATCAACTGTGAGTATAAAATACAATCTGTAACAGAGTTGCTGTCTTTGTACTGAAAAGTATGTGGAAGTTGTGACCATGTTCCTGTTTCCTTTCTTGATTCTTAGGGGGAAATGACAAAGTGGTGGACTGAGCTGATAGACACTGCAAAATCAAGCACACACATAGCTATGATGTTATTTTTTTCAGATATTTTATCAATCTCTTCCTTCATCTGCAACAATCTGGTTTTTGGCCAAAATAGTCCATGGAAACTGAAAATTGTTACTTTATTGAAAATGTAAAATGCTCCTTGGATGTGAATAATGTCATGGGGGAAATGTTTCTTCACCTAGTTCAAGGTGTTTGACAGTCAGCCGTGGCATTCTCCTGTCTAAGTTGTCTACATTTAAGTTGTCTAACTATGAAATTGCTGAAATGAAAATTTCTTTCCTGTAATATTTTTGTTTCAGTGTCAGCCTGATATGTATTCATATTCATGCACAGAGCACATGCATACATGATCCATGATTATTTACAAAATAAACTGTTATGGCAGTAAGACGCTGCCTTACTGTGAAGACAGTGCAGCTGACAACAGTCAACAATAAGTCATCTCATTATTTAGAATAAATCTGCTGTCTGTCTATAGATGAATAGGGTAGACCTACGCTACTGTATCTTAGCATAAGTCATAATAGTGGTAACTTTCTAAGGTGGGACGTGGTATAAAAAGTTTGATAAACATTTGTATAAAAATTCAATTTAATCATCATCAATCATCATCATTATTAATACAGCATATATGGTAGTCTTAATTTTTCGATTTGTTTTAGCTAATTAGAAAAAACAGTTCCTTCTCTGAGCCTGGTTCATTTATACTGAAACAAAATGGCAGTGTGAAAAACATGATTAAATTGTGATGGGATACGAATGAGTGCTTGATTTTTTTAATTATAATTTTAAAATATGTTCAAGTAGTGAGGTTAAAAGAAATGTTGCCTTGCCTTCCTAACACAAAAAGAAGATATGCATGAGAATACATCTGGGATAAGATACTTCATTAGGATATAGACAGACAGTAATTATGTTTTTTGTTAGCTATTATGCCTTCTTATGTCTCTGTTTACATGTTCATATAATTAGGCTATATAGTATGATTATTTTTGACGCTAGTAGATGTGGATTGACAGGTATATTTCAAGCTTTGAAACATTAACCTTCCTATTTGCATATTGTCACAAAAAAGATTTCTTAATTTCTCCATGAAATGCTTTTGTTCCAACTTTCCATAGTTAACACCCTGTGGGATATTTAAAAAATCCTGCCTTTGTTGACAGCTAATGCTGCTATCAAAAAAGAACCATGTCAGCAGAGAACAAAGTCAGTAGCCTGGGAACAACCCCTAATCTTTACTTTTACTCTTCATGTGAATAACCTGTGATAACCTTATCTGATTTTTACGGAAAGCAGATTTGAACTTGATATGAACTGTTTTTGTCATTGTTATATTATTACAAATCTTACCAAATGCAGATTCAGACATCAGAAAATACAAACTTTGACCGAGGAGAGAAACTACATTTACAAAACATAAAGATTCTGTTAGAAACTACAAAACTACGTCACCACAGTCCACTTGGAGGAGGGTCAGGCTTGCTTTGGCCCCACTCCAGAGTAGGTCCATCTTGGGTGCAGCTCGGCGCAGCTCTGTGCCATGAAAATGACACTGGAAATGCAACTGGGCATGGTACAGTTTGGCTCGGTGCACCCAGTTGCACAAGCGCCAGTGGAAAAGGCCCAAGGGATAACTCTGTTGCTACTTGATTCTATCTTCAGAGGCTTTTTTGCTTTCACTTTACATGCTACAAAACATTACAATCTTTGCTTTTTTCCTTCCATTGTTCACTGGATTGATGATGATGGACTCATCCCTCTGAGGCTCAGTCCAAGGCCTCAGCTCAATCATTAAGGTGTTGGATTTGGGTGGTTTCTCCTTCCCTTACAAAGCCCACTTTCTTATTTAATCTCAGCACTGTCGGTTGTAACAGGATGTATTACATTACTGTGTCGCATAGCACATTTCTTGATGTTTTCTCCAGCAATGAGACATGTCCTACAACATTACCTACTATGAAGGGAAAACCTTTTCACGTCACTGCTCCAGCATCATCTACCATAGTTGCTGCCTCTAGTGGGACAAACAGGCAAGTCATCACAATAAAATAACTGTTCTGTCCTAACATGTTTGATTATCAACAAAAAGTTCAACAAAGAGCTGAATCAGTGTACTTCTCAGGGAGGACCACAGGATGAAAGAGCTGGATTACAACAATAACCTCCATAACCTCACAGCTTTTAGTGTTCAGACAAATGTCTCACCAGCTTCTTCCTCTCGAAATGTTTCTCTTGTTAAATTAACTGCTTTCTAAATGACACCAAATTAAAAACCTAACAGATCACTGGCTACAAGATTAGTTGATATTAATAACAATAAAGATTAACACATAAAAATTTAACCTAGCTAATGTTAGCAAGCTCATTACATTTTCACCTTCATGTTGAACTTACTTTATTATGATTGCGGAGGTGAGAGGACGAGCGTTCAAAACCAAAGTTCTCAGTGTTTTCGGGAGACACAACAGTACTTCATATTGCAGGCCTAACTGTTGACTGTTATAGATTTTGGTACACAAAGTGTGGCCAGGGATTGTTGCTGGAAGCTGCCTCTTGTTCTGTGTTTGGCTTCATCATCGTGTGTGGTCTTATTTTTTTTCTTCTAGGGAGCTAGCAGCTTATAGAGGCGAGCCTCGCACAGTGTCCCTCCCTACACTCGGTCCCCACATTGAGTGCAGTTATAAATGATGGCATAAATGGCAAATCTACTGAAGTAAAAAGATTACTGGCTCAAAAATATACTTGATATAAGAGAAAAAGTAAGATTTTTTGAAAGGATCATTAAAACTACTCATTCTTTAAAGAAAATGACTTTTTTTTTTTTACTCGTGCATTACTTATAAATTGTTACTCACCTGCGTATCAGTACTCCAGTCCTGGATACACAGCTTAGATTAAAGCCTACTCTAAAACCTAGCAAGCAAGTTATTTTTACATTTAAATTTTGACTATAAAAGGACAGTTTTGAACTTATGTTCATGTTATGTTTGAACTTACATTTTGGTGCCAGGGTCACCTATTCTCAGACTAAACTGTTGTTTATAACAATGCATCTGAACAATGGGGAAAACTGTAACTTGAGTATTCTTCAATTGTCAGTGTGATGTTGGTGTAGTGTTTCTCCATTATTCAGATGTGTAATCTAATACTTAGTTTATTTTTTTCTCAGTTGTTCAGATGCACTGTGAAAGACAAAAAAGTTTGAGAATACCACCGAAGAGCACTAAAATCATGCTCAGCTTGTTTTATACTTTCAAAATTCTTCACTCTTCACATGAATATGAACAGAAATATCTTTTTTGCCAATATCTGTGGAGTCATTTCACACAAACCAAAGATTTTCAACCTCATGGTGGCACTAGAGGAAGGTTTAAAGGATTACCAACATCATATGGATGATGAAAATCTGCACAAAATTCCTTGGCAATACATCCAAAATTTGTTGTGATATTTTATTCTGGACCAAAGTCACTGACATTGCCAACCCTACAGCCATAAAAGTTCTTTATTCAAGACAGTAGAAACACAAGAAAGCATTCTTTTCCAACAGAGTTATGCACCATTCAAATGAATTAAATGATTGAGGGGACTACTTTTTTTATGCAGGGCTAAAAGGTCTTTGTTCATCAAGCTTGATGCAATCATGTGTGCTAAAGACACCAATGATGGAAACGCACTGGAAGAGGCAGAAAAGCAATTTCAGAGAACCATCAATACCTCAGTGTATGTTTGACATAATATTTGTTACCAACTGTTTTGATAAATAAATCCATGTTTAATAGCTCCATCCTCCAACTGTAAACATATGTAGCTAATATACCTAATTTTAAAAAAGATTTTTAATATTTTGTCATCTAAAATGTGTCATAGCCTATGTCTATGACTCTGTGCTTTTTCCTCTAAATTTTGTTGGTGACTAGTCTTCTTGAGTCTAAACTACAGCCTTCTTGCTGCTTCTTTGCTTTTTTCCCCTCTTGGATTTTTTTTTTTTTTTGCCTTAAACTTGTTTCCCACTCACCTGTTTGCCTGCTACTCCAACCTGTCTGCCCGTTTCCAGCCCTGCTCAGCCTGCCTGCCTGCCTGCCTTGTTTCACCTGAGCGCGCTGGACCACTTCAAACTGAACTGCTGTCTGAGTCTCACTTTTGGGTCCAGTTTTCACCACACTACACAACAGAAAACTGCAGGCCTAAACCATATATACGTGTCTGTCTTCCATCTTTGTGTATAGATACATAACATGAATACACTAACAACATTTGCACTGTTATCAAACAATTTCTCATTGTCAATCACAATGTTTATAATGTTGTAATTCTGAGGTATAATGCAGACAGGACATTATTTCAATGAAATGTATTTAAAATAAGGATTTATTTACTTCTACTGAATAAGATGAAATTTATTATGAAATGCTTTAAGAGCTTGTATTTGTGCATTTGATACTTTTTTCTCCCCAAGTTTAAACTGTAGAAGGAAAAAATACATATAATCATAGTCTAAATGTAAGTGAATCAGGTCCACTCATTGTGCAATACCATATACTGTAAATGTTTTGGGGTTTGGTGCAGATTTCCCCCTAAAATAAAAGGTATATAATCAAAATGGAACAAGAGAAAAATAGTTTATTGTACTACCATTTCTGTGCAAATGAAAAAAAAAAAAATGTCTTTGCTTACAAATGCTGAAAATGGCAGGTTCATTAACAACATCACATCCAAACAAAAGACATTACACTGAAATACAAGTACAATAGAAGCTACATTAAAAAGAGCAGCAGGTGCTTGATGAACTGAGTTAAGGAGAAACAATAAATAGATGTAAAGTGCTGTGTGCTGATGTAGTAAGCTGACTACTAAAAGCACCTGTCCTTACTGATTTAGATATTTTATAGCAACTGGATGTGGCTGCATGTGGCGTCTCCCAAACAGCCTCTGAGCAGCAGCGGGCAGCAGATGAGCAGATGGAAACACTCACACTGCAGCGTTGTCACGGGGGAACACCCTACAGCCACGGACAGACAGAAACCAGACACGCTGCGGCAGAACTCGTGGTCGGGGACAGAAGGCTGGTGCATTTACCACGAGGCAGATGAGGCAGATGACGCAGGCAGAGTCGGCAACAAGAGAGCAGGCAGGTAAGGAACACTGGAAAGTCTTGCATGTGGGCAAAGAACAATCAGGGAAAGTGTGTGAGCTGGAGAGGCTTATGTAGCAGGCTGATTGGCTGATTCACAGCAGCTGTGACAGCAGGTGAGTGGAGTGAGGTGATCAGGTGGGAGTGGCCGGCAGGTAGAGCGAGGCAGAAAACCGGGAGAGTGGAAAATTACTGGGAGAGCAGGGGAGCAGAATGCAGACTGTGACAGCTCCGGTCAAAAGATTCAGGGGGAGGTAGCTTCTGAGGAGCTCACTGGGTGAAAATAACACAAGAGCAAGGTTTAAGCCAAGAAATCTCCCAGCTGAAATCTGGTCAAAACATTAAGAGAGATTCCAAAATCAAAAATGAAAATGGCATTGTCAGTGTAGGAGGCAGGTTACAGCATTTTAGTTTCAGGGAGCAGCATCCTTATGTGCTACAAATCACAGATACTCTGAGCTCCTAGTTCAGCACTGCCATGAAAGAGTGATGCATTCTGGGGTCAGGGATACTCTGGTGTCACGTTGCTACATCCGCAGCAGGCTAAAGTGAAACCACCTCAGCAAGTGGACAGTCTCTCTCCTGTGTACATGAGGGTGCATCAGAGACCCAGCCACTCACGCACTTTCACTTCCTGGTTGGGAAAAGACTCACGTCCCTACCACCAAACACTGTGATCCCACCACCTCAAGCAATAAATGTCAGCAGAGGGGACATGGGCAGGAGACGGAGGTACCGGGAGAGACTATTAACTAGCTTTTGGAACAGCTGGCAAAAGGACTACCTGATGGACAGTTCATAAGTGTGAGACAGCTTCACCCACTGTGCTGAAGGTGGGAGATGTCATCCTGATTGGAGAGGTCAACATGTCAAGGCAGACCTGGAACCTTGGCAGGATAACAGAACTGTTTCCCGGGAGACATGGACTCAGTCGTTCCTGTACTGTTCGTACTTCCATGGTCAGTCTGGTAAAGAGACCGCTTCAGTTAATATATCCTTCAGAAATTATTAGTTAATTGATTAATGGACTGAATAGTGATGAACAGTTGTTGGAGGATGTTGTGAATTATTATTCATTTATTTGAAGTGAAGTTCAAGATGATTAAATAACATGATTTATTTTGTTTAGTTTAAAAACAGTTAAAAGAAGTATTAGACACTATTTACATGATTTACAGTAGATATGTGGATCTGTGACCTGTTGATGGTAATTCTTTTGATGCTTTGATGCTAAGATGCTTTTATTTTGCAGCAGGTAACATCTTGAGTGCTTGTCGCTAGCTTAATGATGTTGTGAACGGGAGTCGCTAGATGCAAGGGCCTGTTTTGTTTACTTTTCTACAACTTTCTTCTTTGTAAAACTGTAGCACTTGTTCTGTTCAAACATGTTCTGTTTGAAAAGGAAATGCTTTGGTCATCATTTGAGCTTCAGATTTAAAATTCCAACACCACAGAACCAGCAGTATTTTAGGAAAAGGTTGCTATTTATATACATATCTGTTTATTTGTTTGGTATTATTGCCTGGTTAATAATAGTTATAGTAGTTATTGGTTAATAGTAGTTTATTGGTTAATAATAGTTTATTTCTTTCTTTTCAGCAAACTGCACACCAACACACACCGAGGAGATGAAGAGGGTGAGACGGCGTCGGGACACTTCACCGTGACTTACATAACAGGGATAGTTCACCCAAAAATTTAAATTCCGTCATTACCTACTCACACTCCTGCCAATTTTTTGGGTGAACTATCCCTTTAATGCAGTGCAGTGACAAATGTTTCATGGAGGAGAGGAACGTCTGTCTCTTTGGGTTTTATGGAGACAAATATTTTAGTTTGTGGTGTATAAACCATAGAACTGCACAGTAATGATTCATAATCAATAAAGTTTTTATATCGGTCAGCGCTTCACACGCTCACTCCCCCTTCCCTCCCTCCTCACTGTTGCCTCTCTCTCTTGCAGTTATAATTGGAGTGGAGTAATTAAGTATTAAAAATAACACAGATAAGAGTAGTGGTATTATGTATCAAACATTTACTCATGTACTGTACTTAAGTACAAATTTGACATACTTGTTCTTGAGTATTTTCTTCTCATGCTATTTTATACTTCTATTCAGAGGGAAATATTGTATTTTCTACTATGTATGAAACAGCTTTACTTATTTATGTTAATGAAGATTTCTGCATACAAAACATAGGCCTACAGCTGAAATGATCAGTAGACTGTATGTGGAGATCAGCCATTTATATTTTATAACAAGAGTAATGAATTAAGTATAACTTTTATTGTTTTTTAAAAAAAAGGGTTGGTACATGGCAACAAGAAAGTCTTCATATCATGTCGGAGACAAGCCATGATGCAGGAAATGAAAATAAAATAAATGTTGGCTTTGTTTTTCTTTTATCTGGTTTCAGGTAACACCATGATGCAGGAAGTTTTTTTTTTTGGTTGTTTTTTTTTTCCAACACGGAACATTTGGTCACACCATTATTTTTCTCATGAAGTGGCATTCAGCCATCAATGTGACAGGTAGCAATGATGGATGACTAATATGCAGTGGAATTACCGTACTCAAGTACAAATTTTAGGTACTTGTTCAGATTTCTGCATGCAAAACACAGGCCTGCAGCTGAAATGATCAGTAGACTGTATGTGGTGGTCAGACTTTTATATTTTATGACGAGAGTAATGAATTAAACAATGACAGTTTCAGCTGACCTCAGGTATTCAGGAAGTTTGTTCCACAGGTGGGGCGCATAGACACTGTGAGGGAAATTCCCATTTCTCATGTAATCCTGTATCTGCATATTCTAAGTACCTAGGGACAGGCCAGACTCAATATAATTGCGTGAATCATAAGATGACATGGGATAGAACAAACCTGAATTGCTGTATTGTTTTTCTGAATTCCCCGTACCATCATGTGATAACAATATGCAGCTCACCCTTTCCTGACCTTGCAGTTATCTCTGCATCAAACTCTGATTCTGTTCTGTGCTCATTCTTTGACCGTGCTGGGAGTCCATCTGCAGATGACTGAGTAAACCTAACAGAAAGACAGGTGTCTGACTCCGTGCTTTATTCAACAGACATTTCCACCACAAAACTAAAGGCTGCATCACCTAGCTTGGTTCTGATCCTGGGAACACTCACTAAACCTGTTCCAGATGATCCGAGGGGTCTGGGTGCTTCATAACATACAAGCAAATCAGAGATGTATTTAGGCCCGAGATCATTTAGTGCTTTAATGTGATTTTAAAAATCTATCCTTTGACACACAAGAAACCAGTGCTGTGATTTAAACACTGGTGTAGTGGTGTACCACGCTCCACTGTCTTGGTGTTGGTGAGGACTCTGGCAGCAGCATTCTGGACGAGCTGCAGCTGTCTGACTTCCTTCACAGGAAGTTTTTTTTTTTTGTTCTACACGGAACATTTGGTCACACCATTGTTCTTCTCATGAAGTGCCATACAGCCATCAATGTGACAGACAGCGATGGTGGATGACTAATATGCAGTGGAATTACTGTACTTAAGTACAAATTTTAGGTACTTGTTCAGATTTCTGCATGCAAAACACAGGCCTGCAGCTGAAATGATCAGTAGACTGTATGTGGAGGTCAGCCTTTTATATTTTATAACAAGAATAACAGATTATAATTCATTCAGTATAAATTTTTATTGGTTTTAAAAAAAAAGGGTTGGTACATGGAAACAAGAAAGTCTTCATATCATGTCAGAGACAAGCCATGATGCAGGAAGTGAAAATAAGTTTAAGGCAAGGTGAGGCAAGTTATTTTTGTAGCACCATTCAGACTAGAGACAATGAAGGGTGCTTCCCAAGAGCACAAAAAATACATTGAAATAAAATATTAAAAGAACATTTGAGATCATAAAAACAAAAGCTAAAAGCAAGTCAATACATGGATGAAACAAGACAGAAATTGAATTAAAAACAACAACATAAGAACAAAAGCAAAAGCAACCAAATATAAAAACAACAGCTACAGATTATCTTAACAAGGAGTTATGTATCTACTTCATTGGAAAGCTTCAGTAAACAGTAACATTTTAAGTCCTGATTTAAATGCCAAGATCAAATATTACTCAACTACAAGTGAAAGTTGCTCAGTCAAAGTTTTACTCAACTTACTCAACTCAACTCAACTTACTCTACTTATGTGTTCAAAAGTACAAATTACAGAGTACAATTTCTAATACCAAATGCCTCATGACCTTCTCTTCCTTTACTTAAATATATAATATTTATGACAGGATTTGTCAGTAACTCAACATTTTAGATATATATATTTTAGATATAGTCAATGTATTCACTCAGGACATGGAAATGGCCTGACGGGGGCAGAACTGAGAAGTGAAGTGACAAATATTTTGCTCAAATTATAATGTTATAAATGGCATTTCAATCTTTGGTCATTGCATAAAACCGCAACCACTACAACCTCAGACAACTTCATTTAAAATGTTTATCTGAAGTGAAAAATATGTTAGTTGTGCTTTCTCAGGCGAGTTCATGAAGGCAGAGATGTAGTTTGTTTGTGGTTACCGCAGTAAACATTAAAAATGATATGATATCATTTCTCATTTCTGAAATCTCAAACACTGACTTGAGATATGGCCATGGGTGCTCTGGTTTCTCAGCTTGTCTTTCTCCTGCTGTTGTCATTACAAAGTTTTGTTTAAATGAAAGAGGCGTTGCTTGTTCTTGTTACAGAGCGTGCCAAGATGAAGTATTTCTGCTTTTATATCAATCCCTGTTGAGAGCGGGTACTGTGATTGGTTTCCCTCTGCAAGGAACACAGCATGTGGCCAGTTACATTTTAGAACAGAAGACAAAACATTCACAACCTTCCTAGAAATGTAGTGAAGTCAAAAGCACAATATTTGTCTTTGGAATGTAGTGGAGTGAAAGTCATAAATTTCCAAAAACAAAAACAAAAAACATACTCAAGTAAAGTACAGATACTCTAAAAATTTACTTAAGTACTGCACTGAGGTAAATGTACTTTGTTACTGTCCATCACTGTGCATGAGAAATAATAATCTAATGATTTAATATATAATAGTAGAACAGTCACAGGGGACATTTGTTTTGCATTGATTGCTTTTATACATAATCAATTTGAGCATACAGTCAACCGTTTGTATTTGAATACAACAAGAATGAGATCTTTAGATCTCCTGTCCGTGCCCCGAATAAAGCACTTGGGACAAGGAGCTTTTGTGACTGAATGTTAATCCTGGGCTTTACAGCTGCTCAATCGTCCACCAAGATTGAGGACTACAATCTGTCTTCAGGTCTTTCCCTCCATCATGGTACAGCTTCTATTCATTTTTTGCTAGTAAGATGCTTCCCAATCAACTCCCACTGAAGACAATCTTTTGCTAAAATATAGGGATGCACCGATACTGTCCTCACATACTAGTACTCGTACTCATAAAACATCTCCGATACCCCACACCTGACCCCACGTCACGAAAAGTAGCCACTCAATCAAGTAAACATCTAAAGAACCGACACGATGCAGAGTTAAAGGCGTTTGCTGATGCTTACCCTCTTTTTTTGGATACGCCATCATCATCAGTGAGGAACTCGCTGTCCTCAACATCATCCACTAATGACCACAGCGACTTTGGAAACTGTCCATAAAATTCCATGTAAGTCCATGTAAAACTGAAATAAATACACAGAGTCCACCTGTAGACTGAAGCCAGCTGCTGTCCAATAAGTCCTGGTGGGTGTAAACTGGTTGATTGGCTCTGCAAATTAATCCGAAGACGAAGAAAAAACACTGCTGCCACCAGTCTGTAACCCTCTATTCCTCGTAATAAGCTGCTACAACTTCTTTTTGTATACTTATTCTTCATCAAAATGGCCTGACAGCACAGTATACGCAACTTCACTCCTTCACAGCAGGGTAAACAAAACTGTTGCACACATGGCACCACACTCATACCTGCCCCCCCTAAACAATGACAGGCAGGAAATAATTAGCTCTTAGACAAGAGGGACATGAAGAAACTTAAATTTTTACATATGTAAATGTGTGATTAAAATACTAGTTAAAATGCTGTAAATGATAATGAAATAATTATCATATATAACACCATTTATAATAGTAAACTTAATTCTGCAAGTCCATAATAATGCTGAGAAATTATTATACTGAAATATGTCACATATATAGTAAACTGCACAGCTTAATAAGGAACACAAAATCAGTAAAGTAACTTACTACAAATAACCTAAAAATGTAATGTGTACAGTAACAATGGTTACACTTGTAGCACGAAACAGCAACAATGATTTGTTACATTTAGAAAGTGACCATCTAATGAAAATAAAACATATTTTAAAAGTTATTGTAAGAACTTTAGTGGCATTATTAAGTACTCATATTGGTACTCAGTATCAGCAAGTACCCAAATGTAAGTGCTTGAACTTGTACTTGGCCTGAAAAAAAGTGGCATTGGTGCATCCCTACTAAAATATGTGCTAAAGTTTAGAAAGTTTCCCTGTAATGTTATGTGTATAAATATATATAAATAAATATATATATATATGCCCCCCACCCCCCTTTTCTTTTACCAAGTTTATTGTGTTTCTGATGCTTGGAGAAAGGGTTGTCAGGACAAAATGCGTATCTGATTAATGATGAAAATTTATGATTATGATTGTTTATCATTTAACATTAGATCATAGCAAACCGCAACAAGTCAAAAGGTGCTTTCCACCTCGCCCAACTTGTTACAGTTGGCTGGCTTTATTTAACATTCACCTTCCTTTAAGACCATACTTGGCTAACACTTGGGAACACGTGATTATTCTGATTGCAAGTGTCATTGCTGCTATCTGATTTGCCACCACCCGTGGCTCCTATAAAATTCCCAGGACTGACAGAGGCAGTACAGACATGTAACTCACAGGACTTCTTGTCTCCAGTGAGGACAACTCGCAGGTAAATATGCTGATAATCATAATGGGGGTAGTGGTGGTATAATACAGTACATTTTATGATATTCATGGAAATCAGCCATCTTTTAATATAATATAATCTATTTTTGCCTTTAATATTTGTGAATAGTAGCATAATTAGCTAATTTTGTGGATTTATATTTACACATACACTCTTTTGATCTTTTCAGGAATTTTGTGTCTTATCTCTTGGATGTGGCCCATACACAAGATGACTTGGGGTATGCTGCTGCTCCTGCTCATGCAGATTTTAACAGGATGGAAAGGTACAAGTTTCTGATATATTTCCCCACTAGGTTACACAGTAAGCAAAAAAAAAAAATCTTCTTTGCTCAAAGTTATATATTATATACAGTACATAGGTGTCATCTATAGGGGGGCATTTGGGTTTTATGTCCCACCAAAGTGTCCCCACCAACCCTGAGGCAAAGCAGAAAATAATGCAGTTGTAAAGGAGTTTCAAGATTTCTTAGAACCAACATTTTCCTTGATAGATACAGGTCAAATTTGACCCAAACAGCCTAAATGTACAAATATTAGTAGTACCTGTATGTAATTATTACATTTTTAAATATTTTAATTTTTGCAGCCTAAAATGCCTGATTTCATTCCAGCTTTTCCAAAAACTTGTGACTCATGTTATGATGTTTTTAGCGGTTTTTGCAATTAAATTGCAGGAGCAAATGAAACATTGCAAAAAAAATTGCAAAAAGTCGAAATAAAAAAAAAAAAAAAAAAAAAAAAATCTTTAAAAACCAAAGGCAGCTTGTTCTGGTGAGAATAACACTGCACTCTGTTCTGAGTCTTCTAAGAAACCTTACGAAAAAAAGCTCAAACAAAATGTATGTTACTTGTAAAAAAAAGTGCACCTTGGGGGTACTTCATAAAGAAGCAAAAGCTTTTTGGAGTTCAAACTCGGTCAAAACAGCAAGCAACAAAACTGTAGAATCTAAAAGTGCACAGAGCATTGATTCATATCAATAGCAATTGCAAATGTGATCCTTTCAGTACACTAGTCAGTTCTTTAAAGGGGCATTAGGCAACTTTTCCTGTTTTCAAAACGTGTTTAATCATTTTTTAATGCCAGTGAATAAACTGCTGACTGCTACGTGAGCTGAAAAATGAGACATTCCCCATCTCATTTGGTTGCCTCTATCACCTTCTAGCCAGCTACATTGTAAAGTGCCTCGGGTTGCACTTTATTGCAAAAATGACGTTGGCGTGACGCAAAGGACGTGCAAGCTCGCTCCCGAGTGCGTCCATTCAGCTAGCTCTACACAGTGGCAACAGAGCGGCACAATAACACAGACAGGAACGCAGACTCCTCGTTAGCCCACAGACAAGAATTATATCCACTGAAGCCCATCTAGCCAAATGGGAACTGGACTGAAGTCGAGTGAAGAGTAGAGGACACATCGGCGGTGTATTGCGGTCATGGAGGGAGCTTCGCTCTGTGGAAGCAAATGTGGCTTTCTTCCTGCTGGACAGGTAAGACAACATTTACAACACAACATATGAAAGAGTTGTGTCTGTAAATTATTTGATATTATGGTTATGGCTAACGCAGACGAACTGCAAAGTTTCTGATGTAACATTATACTGTCTTGAATGGATAATGGCAGCTAATTCATCCGGACTCTCTGGGCTAAATTGCTGGAAAATTGGCAGGACAGTTGTTTGAAAAATACTTTGTCAGCCAATGTTATGAAGCAATCAACACCAGATCAATGCAGCATAGCTATGTTACAGCTAGATGGCTAACCTTAGCTCGCTCGCATAATCGCTCTATCTGAATGGATATGTTAGTCGGCTTATTTTTTTTTCCATTGTCCTGCTGACAATCAGAAAAAACAAACTAAACCAAAAATATGAGATCCTTGACGGAGCTAGCTAGCTGTAATTTAGCCACGCTGCATGGATCTGCTCAATCTCCTTTTCTGTGGATTATATGACACTAATTTAATCTCACTGAATTTCATCCACCTGATTTCTCTTTTCTGCCAATATGACATATGCTTATACTTAATAGATTTCATTACTGGTTCACTTGTCATTTGTGTAGGTTCTAATTATTGTTTTTTTTCTCTCTCTCTCTCCATAAAGGACTTAAACTACATGACAGACAATGACAGCAAGATAATTCCTCAGAGAATTCTTTATTATAAAGATCTATTGTACAAAAAATATATATATGTACAAACACTGTAAAATTTGTAAAAAAAAAAAAAAAAAGATATAACACTGAAAAAAATGTGCATTTTAATTTTATAAATAAAGGAGCTTGTATGAAAAAGTAAAAGGTAGTTTTTCTTTATAGGTAATGAACTCACACTGGAACACCAAACATATTTTCACATAAGATACAGAAACATATTAACTTTTAACTTTTTCTTTGAGGTAATGAGGTCACACAGGGACACAGTTTTTGATTTCACCTGAATGGCGCCTCCTTATAGCCAACATAGTTGCCAAAGGGGTCAGGGAGTTTGTCTCTGATCTGCCAAACAAAACAAACTTTTGTTCAACAGGATTCATCTACCAGATGCCCGTGTGTTGCCAGATGTGCACCGACGGTTTGCACTGTAGCAGTACCCCGACCTCTTATGTAAGGTTCTTACATAAGAACCTGTAAGTCTGTCGTTACTTGCACAGGTTGTAAAGCCACATACAAATTGTTTTGTGACTTTCAAGGGCACATACTGCAATGGATTTTTGAGTTTTGAGCCGAACCTAAGCTCTTATGTTTTGAAACAACCTTGAAAAAGTTTTGCTGATATATAATCTGTGATAATTTTCTTTTCTTCTCTAGGAAAACTTTAATCTTTGGTAGGTATTTAAAAAAAAAAAAAAATTCACTACTATTTTGGTGTTTTTGGTCTCCATTTTCAAAAAGATTTAAGTTTATCTAAGGAAGAAAATCTCAACAACAGATTATTAGTTGGTAAAACCTTTTCAAAATCTGAGTCTAAGTTGGGCTCAAAACTCAAAAATCTATCGCAATACAATGGCTTGAAATTTTGAGTCAACTCAACTAACCTAAAACAACGATAAATGCAAGTGAACAGTTACTCATTTCCATATAATAAAATATATATAAGTTTTTGCCAAAGTCACAGGGAGCCACTGGAGAGGGACAACAGAGCCGCATGTAGCTCAAGAGCTGCAACTTGCCAACCCCACAGTACTGTAACACCACAGTATGTGCAGTATCATTACAGCTATAGTTAAACAAGATATAATTTGTAACAACACAATCATACTAATGCTATTAGAAGTCAGCACTGATCAAATATGGGCTAAAACCATATTATTCACATGATTCAATATGCTCTGTAGACAAGATGAAGTAATAAGTAAGTAATATGTCATATTGAGTGGGTATGAGGGATTTATGGATGATACAGACTTAAGTCAACTAGCAGCCTGATCATGTAATGAGTCTTCCATAGCGGAGTGTAGCATTGCACACATGAATGCTGGGCTGGGCGAGGACATTACAGAAGCATTACAGCATCAGTGATCAAGAAATAATAATTAAGTGGTTGCCTAAACCCAGATAAAACCTCATCTTTCTTGTCATTGGGCATTCGCTAACACATATGTTAATGAAAGCCACAATAAGGAGATGAAACTGGCCTAACTTGAAATCGCCGTTATGAGGTCGCGAAACCCAACAGAAAATACTACAACACTAATTATTCCCTTCATCTCTCTACATTATGAAGTTCTTAATTCTGTCATATGTACACACACCAAAAGGGGAAAAAGGACAACCCAAGGCACAGGACATCTTGAGAGCTTAGACACTCTGCACTATTCAACAGGTTGAATCAATATTATCGTGGGCTAAAGTGGACCATCCCAAAATAAGAAAGGGGATGACTGTTGTCTATGATGACCCAAAAGCCTCGCCACATGTATCAGGTTTGGAGTAGTTGTTGAAGTGCTCCTCAATCCTTAGTTCTCTTTACGCCCCTCTTCAGGTTAGCCCTGGATGAATTGTGGGCCTGCGCATTACCTGATCCGAAAGCAGTCATTCATTGGAGGGTGGTATCACTATTAATGTTCATGTTGATATACTCCAGAATGGGGGAGGCACAAGAGTCACTGTTCATGTGGGAGTTGATTCTCTGTGACTCCAATCGGTGTGTTCAAAGCTATGCTTAATACAGATGCCTGTCCTAGCCAACCTGAAAAGTTGGTATTATACTTTCTCTGAGGGCCAACTAGGGTGTACATGGTGTAAGTTTTGCCATCAGAGGGTGTACTCATAGGCTTTGTGCAGACACCCACACCCACCCAACTCAAGTGCTGAGCTGTCGCACGTCGGGGACGCCTCCTCCAAGCAGACTACACAAAGTAGCATATACAGTACTAATAGTGGTCCACTGGGTTTGCAGCTGTCTGTGTACACATCTGTTTTGGAACATGATCCAGCCCTAACTGTTCTTGTTAAAGATTTCACATGTTTGAAGTGGTGTGTACTTCAGGGGAACTGGAACAATGACAGGTGGTCAAACTATCCTTGGTTGGGGTGAGGGGATGGCTCTGAATGCCTTTGCCAAGTTGGTGTAATCATGGCCAAAAATCTTGTCTCCTCTGGTGAAGCAAGAGACATGTTTGGTGGAATTTAAGGATTACAGTCATTAGTTTGGAGTGGCTGAGTCAACTTCAACATTAAAGGCGGATGTACCTTATGTGCATCAGATATGTCAAAGAAAAACCAACAACACAAATTCAGTCATTCAGCAAGTACAACTGATAAGAAATGAACATATCTAAGGCAGATGCCGTCTGAGTTCACACAAATCTTTTGTTCGGTCTGATAATATTCTAACAGCACCATGAACTCACCTGATTCAATACCACTGAGTTCTTCAGTGAGGCTGGTAAATTCCAACAATAGTTAATATGCAATAAAAGCATGGATTCACCACATTCACCACAAATGGTTTCCAAACATAGTTAAAACTATAAACCTTAAATGAACAACTACAGCTATACTGATGAAACAGCTTCCTCTCATTAATACTGGTAGCAGAGCAGCCTTTACTTGCCATGTGGGTTAACAGAGATTTTTTCTTTCACTTTAACTGGCACAACAGGTGCTGTTCCTACAACCCCACCTGCTCCAGCACCACCGAATCTTTCAGTGAGGCTGGTCAACTCTGACAGTAGCTGCTCTGGCAGAGTGGAGATCTTCCACAACGGTCAGTGGGGGACGGTGTGTGATGACTACTGGGGGCTGGATGATGCCCAGGTGGTTTGTCGACAGGTGGGCTGTGGGAGGGCTCTGTCAGCAACGCGATTGGCACATTTTGGAGAAGGCACTGGACCAATCTGGTTTGATGATGTTCATTGTTCAGGAAGTGAGTCATTGATTACAGACTGCCAACATCGGGGACTTGGCTCCCACAACTGTTTTCACCTGGAGGACGCAGGTGTCATCTGTGAAGGTCAGTATATTTGTACAGTGAGCAATGGGGAAAATCAATATAATTCCTTTCTACACAATGAGACATACATAATATAAATATATATATACACAAAAACGACAATTTGTGTTCAGACAAATTTGTGTTTCTAAACATAGTTAAAAGGGAACTATAAGGATCAAATGAGCAACTACAGCTATACTAATGAAATAACTTTCTCTTATTAATACTGGTAGCAGAGCAGCCTTTACTTGCCATGTGGGATAACATTTTTTTTTTTTCATTTAAAATGGCAAAACAGCTGCTGCTCCTATGCCCACACCTGCTCCAGCACCACCAAATCTTTCAGTGAGGCTGGTCAACTCCGACAGTAGCTGCTCTGGCAGAGTGGAGATCTTCCACGACGGTCAGTGGGGGACGGTGTGTGACGACCACTGGGGACTGAATGACGCCCAGGTGGTTTGTCGACAGGTGGGCTGTGGGAGGGCTCTGTCAGCAACGCAATTTGCACATTTTGGACTTGGCAGTGGACCAATCTGGTTCGATGATGTTCAGTGTTCAGGAAATGAGTTAGTGATTGCAGACTGCCAACATCGGGGACTTGGCTCCCACAACTGTGGACATCATGAAGATGCTGGTGTCATCTGTGAAGGTATGTGTATTTGTACAGTAAGCACTGGGAAAATCAATATGTTTCTAAAGTCTACAACATGTAGATTGAAGATCTCCTTTGCCACATTGAGCTAAATATACAAAACAGGCATTCATTTGTGTTAAGACAAGTCTGTGTTTCCAAAAATTGTTAAAAGCTAACTATAAGGATTAAATGAGCAACTACAGCTATACTGATGAAACAGCTTTCTTTCATTAATACTGGTAGCAGAGCAGCCTTTACTCACCATGTGGGTTAACAGAGATTTTTTTTTCTTTCATTTAAATTGGCACAACTGCTGTTCCTACACCCACACCTGCTCCAGCACCACCAAATCTTTCAGTGAGGCTGGTCAACTCTGACAGTAGCTGCTCTGGCAGAGTGGAGATCTTCCACAATGGTCAGTGGGGGACGGTGTGTGATGACCACTGGGGACTGGATGATGCCCAGGTGGTTTGTCGACAGGTGGGCTGTGGGAGGGCTCTGTCAGCAACACAAACTGCACATTTTGGACAGGGCAGTGGACCAATCTGGTTCGATGATGTTCAGTGTTCAGGAAGTGAGTCATTGATTACAGACTGCCAGCATCGGGGACTTGGCTCCCACAACTGTATTCACCTGGAGGACGCTGGTGTCATCTGTGAAGGTCTGTATATTTGTAGTTGTTTCTAAACTCTACAACATGTAAATTGTACATATCCTTCTAAACAGTAAGATATATATATATATATATATATATATATATATATATATATATATATATATATATATATATACACACATATATATAAATATATATACAGTGCTTAGACCATCTGTCATAAAAACAGGAAAACAAATATTTTAGAAATCTTTCAAAAACTAGTTTAAAATTAAAAATGTTATTGTTATTTATTTGGCAAATAACAAACTGAAACAACTAAATAGTTCTTTTTCACACATAATAACCAAAAAACCTAAAAATTTTGTATGCCCTCCTTTGGCCTTGATAACAGCTTGCATTCTTCCTGACATTGTTTTTATGTACTTTTCAACAGTCTCTTTTGTTATTGAGTTCCAAATAGTTTCTTGCTGTTCCCACAGACTTGTTTTAGATGAAACTTTTGTTCAACAGGATTCAAATCCGGACTTTGACTTGGCCAGTCCATCAGTTCCAGTACTCCAGATTCCTTTTTCTTGGTCAAATAGTCTCTGCACAGCTTTGAAGTATGCTTGGGGTCACTGTCTTGTGGTATATGAACCCATGACCAATCAGATTCAGTCAAGAAGGGCTTCCATGATGCACTAAGATGTTGTGGTAGACATTCTTGTTCATGACACTGTCGATTTTCACTAATTTGCCCAAATGGAACCCCATACCATAATGGAATCTCCACTCTGTTTCACTGAGTGCAGTGCATCTGACATCAAAATATTCTCCAGCTTTTCTGCAGACATAAACACAACGATGCTGACAGAAGAGTTCAAACTTGGACTCATCCATCCAGAGTATCTTCTTCCAGTCAACAACAGTTCAGTGTTTGTGCTCCCTGGCCAATCTGAGGTTTTTCTGGATGTTTGCAGGCCTCAATAATGGCTTTTTAGCAGCTAGTCTTCACTTTAAGCCTTGTTCCGTCAGTCGTCTGCTTATGGTCATTGTGGAGACTTTCTCAGACTCTGATCTAGAAGCATTTATCTCTGCCTGAAGATCAGCAGTGGTTTTCCTTCTGTCTCTAGTACTTAAAATCTTGAGGTGTCTGACATCTGCTTCAGTTAACTTTCATTTCCTGCCTCTTCCTTGGCGCATTTTGTAAGTACGAGTCTCAGCGATTGACTCCAAAGCATACTTGACCACACTGTGAGAACACTTTGTCTTTCCCTTTTTGTTTCAGAGACTATCCGGTATCATGAAGTGCTTTAATGCAGACTCTTTAATTTTCAGTGAGCTCTCAATGTTTTACCATTTTGAACAGGAATGAGGAATTTCAAACTGAATTCACCTTTTAACATCCAAATTTGAGCCAGCTCACTGGGCTTCTCTGAGAAGTCAGAAATTAATCAAGCATAACATTCAACCACTAAAACTAATTTTTCGGGTCAGGAATGCAAGTCAATAATTATAATTTGACACTGTATTCAAGATATAATAATGTGCATCACTATTTTTTCAGTTTTTTTGTAAAACATCAAATTTGAAAATTCATGGATAACAATAATAAAAATATTTAGCATTTTCTTTAAAGAGCTTCAACATACTGGTGTATTAACCATTAAAGAAATATAAAAAATGATTTTGGAAATTACCAATACTGTTAATTTAGGGCAGCTATGGCATAAACATTGGCTGGTGGTCTAATTAATTTGTTAAACACTGTATATATGTATGTATAAATATATATATACGCACATATTTGTATATGTATATATGTAGGCGTTCATTTGTATTCAGACAAATCTGATTCCAAACATAGTTAAAAGGGAACTATATGCATTAAATGAGCAAGTTTAGCTATACTGATGAAACAGCTTCCTCTCATTGATATTGGTAGCAGAGCAGCCTTTACATGCCATGTAGATAACAGAAGTTTTTTTTCTTTCACTTAAATGGAAACGACAGCTGCTGTTCCGATGACCACACCTGCTTCACCATCACCACCACCAAATCTTTCAGTGAGGCTGGTCAACTCTGACAGTAGCTGCTCTGGCAGGGTGGAGATCTTCCACAACGGTCAGTGGGGGACGGTTTGTGACGACCACTGGGGAATGAATGATGCCCAGGTGGTTTGTCGACAGGTGGGCTGTGGGAGGGCTCTGTCAGCAACACGATTTGCACATTTCGGAGAAGGCACTGGACCAATCTGGTTCGATGATGTTCATTGTTTGGGAAGTGAGTCATTGATTACAGACTGCCAACATCTGGGATTTGGCTCCCACAACTGTGTTCACCTGGAGGACGCTGGTGTCACCTGTGAAGGTATGTGTATTTGTACAGTAAACAATGGGGATCTTAATATGTTTGTAAACTTTACAATATGTCTGAACATCTCCTTCTAAACAATGAGATATACATATATATGGATTAAAAGGTGTTCATTTGTGTTCAGACAAATTTGTGTTTCCAAACAGAGTTAAAAGGGAACTATAAGGATTAAATTAGCAACTACAGCTATACTGATAAAACAGCTTCCTCTCATTAATACTGGTAGCAGAGCAGCCTTTACTTGCCATGTGGGTTAACAGAGATTTTTTCTTTCACTTAAATTGACACAACAGCTGCTGTTCCTACGACCACACCTGCTCCAGCATCACAGGGTTTGTCAGTGAGGCTGGTCAACTCCGACAGTAGCTGCTCTGGCAGAGTGGAGATCTTCCACAACGGTCAGTGGGGGACGGTGTGTGACGACCACTGGGGACTGAATGATGCACAGGTGGTTTGTCGACAGGTGGGCTGTGGGAGGGCTCTGTCAGCAACACAAACTGCACATTTCGGAGAAGGCAGTGGACCAATCTGGTTTGATGATGTTCAGTGTTCAGGAAATGAGTTAGTGATTGCAGGCTGCCAACATCGGGGACTTGGCTCACACAACTGCAGACATCATGAGGATGCTGGTGTCATCTGTGAAGGTACATGTATTCGTACAGTAAGCAATGGGGAAAATCATTATATTTTCAAATTTTGTATGATGTAGATTGAAGATCTCCTTCACCACATTGATAGAAATATACAAAAAAGGCTTTCATTTGTGTTCAGACAAATCTGTGTTTCCAACCACAGTTGAAAAAGTAAATATGAGCAACTACAGCAATACTGATGAAACAGCTTCCTCTCGTTAATACTGGTAGTAGAGCAGCCTTTACTTGCCATGTAGGTAACAGGCATTTTTTCTTTCACTTGAATTGACATGACAGCTGCTGTTTCTACAACCACACCTGCTCTACCACCACCAAATCTTTCAGTGAGGCTGGTCAACTCCGACAGTAGCTGCTCTGGCAGAGTGGAGATCTTCCACAACGGTCAGTGGGGGACGGTGTGTGACGACCACTGGGGACTGGATGATGCCCAGGTAGTCTGTCGACAGGTGGGCTGTGGGAGGGCTCTGTCAGCAACACGATTGGCACATTTCGGACAGGGCAGTGGACCAATCTGGTTCGATGATGTTCATTGCTCAGGAAGTGAGTCAATGATTACAGACTGCCAACATCGGGGACTTGGTTCTCACAACTGTATTCACCTGGAGGACGCTGGTGTCATCTGTGAAGGTCAGAATATTTGTACATTGAGCAATGGGGAAATGATTATGTTTCTAAAGTCTACAACATGTAGACTGAAAATATTCCTCTACACAATGAGACATATATATGTATGTATAAAAAATAGTGTTTGTGTTCATACAAATCTGTTTACAAACATGGTTAAAAGGGAACCATAAGGATCAAATGAGCAACTACAGCTATACTAATGAAATAACTTTCTCTTATTAATACTGGAAGCAGAGCAGCCTTTATTTGCCATGTGGGTTAACAGAGATTTTTTCTTTCACTTAAATTGACATAACAGCTGCTATTTCTACACCCACACCTGCTCCAGCACTGCCGAATCTTTCAGTGAGGCTGGTCAACTCCGACAGTAGCTGCTCTGGCAGAGTGGAGATCTTCCACAACGGTCAGTGGGGGACGGTGTGTGACGACCACTGGGGACTGGATGACGCCCAGGTGGTTTGTCGACAGGTGGGCTGTGGGAGGGCTCTGTCAGCAACGCAATTGGCACATTTTGGACAGGGCAGTGGACCAATCTGGTTCGATGATGTTCATTGTTCAGGAAGTGAGTCAATGATTACAGACTGCCAACATCGGGGACTTGGCTCCCACAATTGTATTCACCTGGAGGACGCTGGTGTCATCTGTGAAGGTCAGTATATTTGTACAGTGAGCAATGGGGAAATCAATATGTTTCTAAAGTCTACAACATGTAGATTGAATATGTCCCTCTACACAATGGGACATATGTACGTGTAAAAAATAGTTTTCATTTGTGTTCAAACAAATTTGTGTTTTCAAACATAGTTAAAAGGGAACCATGAGGATTAAACAAGCAGCTACAGCTATACTGATGAAACAGCTTCCTCTCATTAATACAGGTAGCAGAGCAGCCTTTATTTGCCATGTGGGTTAACAGAGATTTTTTCTTTCACTTAAATTGACATAACAGCTGCTATTTCTACACCCACACCTGCTCCAGCACTGCCGAATCTTTCAGTGAGGCTGGTCAACTCCGACAGTAGCTGCTCTGGCAGAGTGGAGATCTTCCACAACGGTCAGTGGGGGACGGTGTGTGATGACCACTGGGGACTGAATGACGCCCAGGTGGTTTGTCGACAGGTGGGCTGTGGGAGGGCTCTGTCAGCAACGCAATTGGCACATTTTGGACAGGGCAGTGGACCAATCTGGTTCGATGATGTTCATTGTTCAGGAAGTGAGTCAATGATTACAGACTGCCAACATCGGGGACTTGGCTCTCACAACTGTATTCACCTGGAGGACGCTGGTGTCATCTGTGAAGGTCAGTATATTTGTACAGTAAGCAATGGGGAAATCAATATTTTTCTAAAGTCTACAACATGTAGATTGAACAAATCCCTCTACACAATGAGACAAATGTATGTATAAAAAATAGTGTCCATTTGTGTTCAGACAAATCTGTATTTCCAAACATAGTTAAAAGGGAACCATAAGGATTAATTGACCAACTACAGCTATACTGATGAAACAGCATTCTCTCATTAATACTGATAGCAGAGCAGCCTTTACTTGCCATGTGGGTTAACAGAGATTTTTTCTTTCACTTAAATTGACACGATAGCTGCTGCTCCTATGCCCACACCTGCTCCAGCACCACCAAATCTTTCAGTGAGGCTGGTCAACTCCGACAGTAGCTGCTCTGGCAGAGTGGAGATCTTCCACAACGGTCAGTGGGGGACGGTGTGTGACGACCACTGGGGACTGGATGACGCCCAGGTGGTTTGTCGACAGGTGGGCTGTGGGAGGGCTCTGTCAGCAACGCAATTGGCACATTTTGGACAGGGCAGTGGACCAATCTGGTTCGATGATGTTCATTGTTCAGGAAGTGAGTCAATGATTACAGACTGCCAACATCGGGGACTTGGCTCCCACAATTGTATTCACCTGGAGGACGCTGGTGTCATCTGTGAAGGTCAGTATATTTGTACAGTGAGCAATGGGGAAATCAATATGTTTCTAAAGTCTACAACATGTAGATTGAATATGTCCCTCTACACAATGGGACATATGTACGTGTAAAAAATAGTTTTCATTTGTGTTCAAACAAATCTGTGTTTTCAAACATAGTTAAAAGGGAACCATGAGGATTAAACGAGCAGCTACAGCTATACTGATGAAACAGCTTCCTCTCATTAATACAGGTAGCAGAGCAGCCTTTATTTGCCATGTGGGTTAACAGAGATTTTTTCTTTCACTTAATATGACAAAACAGCTGCTGTTCGTACACCCACACCTGCTCCAGCACCACCGAATCTTTCAGTGCGGCTGGTCAACTCCGACAGTAGCTGCTCTGGCAGAGTGGAGATCTTCCACAACGGTCAGTGGGGGACGGTGTGTGACGACCACTGGGGACTGGATGACGCCCAGGTGGTTTGTCGACAGGTGGGCTGTGGGAGGGCTCTGTCAGCAACGCAATTGGCACATTTCGGACAGGGCAGTGGACCAATCTGGTTTGATGATGTTCATTGTTCAGGAAGTGAGTCAATGATTACAGACTGCCAACATCGGGGACTTGGCTCTCACAACTGTATTCACCTGGAGGACGCTGGTGTCATCTGTGAAGGTCAGTATATTTGTACAGTAAGCAATGGGGAAATGAATATTTTTCTAAAGTCTACAACATGTAGATTGAACAAATCCCTCTACACAATGAGACATATGTATTTATAAAAAATAGTGTCCATTTGTGTTCAGACAAATCTGTATTTCCAAACATAGTTAAAAGGGAACCATAAGGATTAATTGACCAACTACAGCTATACTGATGAAACAGCATTCTCTCATTAATACTGATAGCAGAGCAGCCTTTACTTGCCATGTGGGTTAACAGAGATTTTTTCTTTCACTTAAATTGACACGACAGCTGCTGCTCCTATGCCCACACCTGCTCCAGCACCACCAAATCTTTCAGTGAGGCTGGTCAACTCCGACAGTAGCTGCTCTGGCAGAGTGGAGATCTTCCACAACGGTCAGTGGGGGACGGTGTGTGACGACCACTGGGGACTGGATGACGCCCAGGTGGTTTGTCGACAGGTGGGCTGTGGGAGGGCTCTGTCAGCAACGCAATTGGCACATTTTGGACAGGGCAGTGGACCAATCTGGTTCGATGATGTTCATTGTTCAGGAAGTGAGTCAATGATTACAGACTGCCAACATCGGGGACTTGGCTCCCACAATTGTATTCACCTGGAGGACGCTGGTGTCATCTGTGAAGGTCAGTATATTTGTACAGTGAGCAATGGGGAAATCAATATGTTTCTAAAGTCTACAACATGTAGATTGAATATGTCCCTCTACACAATGGGACATATGTACGTGTAAAAAATAGTTTTCATTTGTGTTCAAACAAATCTGTGTTTTCAAACATAGTTAAAAGGGAACCATGAGGACTAAACGAGCAGCTACAGCTATACTGATGAAACAGCTTCCTCTCATTAATACAGGTAGCAGAGCAGCCTTTATTTGCCATGTGGGTTAACAGAGATTTTTTCTTTCACTTAATATGACAAAACAGCTGCTGTTCGTACACCCACACCTGCTCCAGCACCACCGAATCTTTCAGTGCGGCTGGTCAACTCTGACAGTAGCTGCTCTGGCAGAGTGGAGATCTTCCACAACGGTCAGTGGGGGACGGTGTGTGACGACCACTGGGGACTGGATGACGCCCAGGTGGTTTGTCGACAGGTGGGCTGTGGGAGGGCTCTGTCAGCAACGCAATTGGCACATTTCGGAGAAGGCACTGGACCAATCTGGTTTGATGATGTTCATTGTTCAGGAAGTGAGTCATTGATTACAGACTGCCAACATCGGGGACTTGGCTCCCACAACTGTATTCACCTGGAGGATGCTGGTGTCATCTGTGAAGGTCTGTATATTTGTACAGTGAGCAATGGGTAAATCAATATGTTTCTAAAGTCTACAACATGTAGATTGAATATGTCCCTCTACACAATGGGACATATGTATGTATGTGTAAAAAATAGTGTTTATTTGTGTTCAAAGAAATCTGTTTCCAAACATAGTTGAAAAGGAATTATAAGGATCAAATGAGCAACTACAGCAATATTGATGAAACAGCATTCTCTCATTAATCCTGGAAGCAGAGCAGCCTTTACTTGCCATGTGGGATAACATTTTTTTTTTTCATTTAAAATGGCAAAACAGCTGCTGTTCCTATGCCCACACCTGCTCCAGCACCACCAAATCTTTCAGTGCGGCTGGTCAACTCAGACAGTAGCTGCTCTGGCAGAGTGGAGATCTTCTACAACGGTCAGTGGGGGACGGTGTGTGACGACCACTGGGGACTGAATGACGCCCAAGTGGTTTGTCGACAGGTGGGCTGTGGGAGGGCTCTGTCAGCAACGCGATTGGCACATTTTGGACCGGGCAGTGGACCAATCTGGTTCGATGATGTTCATTGTTCAGGAAGTGAGTCAATGATTACAGACTGCCAACATCGGGGACTTGGCTCCCACAACTGTATTCACCTGGAGGACGCTGGTGTCATCTGTGAAGGTCAGTATATTTGTACAGTGAGAAATGGGAAAATCAATATATTTCTAACCTCTACAACATGTAGATTGAACATCTTCTACACACTGAGACATAAACAACAAAGATATAGTTAAAAAGGAACTTTAAGAACTGAATAAGCAATTACAGCTATACTGATGAAATGGCTTCTTTTTATTAATACTGGTAGGAGAGTAGCCTTTATTTGTCATGTGGATTAACACAGATATATACCATCAATTTAGCATCTTAGCTGGACAGTTTTAATTTAAGTTTAGAGTTTGACACAGGTTTTAAGGTTCATACAAACCCATTTTTTTCTTTTCTTTTTTGATTTAGACAGCCAGTCCCTACTGCAGGACTCCCTGCTTGTTTGCGCCCGTAATCAGATTGAAGTTGGTGTGCGTTTGAGCAGCCTGATGTCATCTGGTTTGAATGCATCCTCTGGTCACCTGGCAGCCCCTTACTGCTCCACATACAGAGTGCGTGATAACATCATGTGGTACCAAGTGCCACGTCAAGCTGGCTATTGTGGAAACGTATTAACGGTGAGATTAGCTACATTTTTAACCTCATTATTTATTTAACAGATAGCAATTAAATTTGACCACTCCAATGCACAAAGTAGACATATGTTAGCTCTAAGCCAGTTTGTAACAGACACACCAAATGTATTTATGGGGCCGATTTAGACCATCTAAAAGACTTCTGTTGTATGAACTTCGACTGTGTGTGTGTGACCTTTCGAATTTGTAGAAGAACACAGAACATTAGATCCTAAAAACCTTGTCGGATTTAAACAATTAATGAAGTTACAGCTGCCGTGCATAAATGGCACAGTGTCTCTCTCTTATGCGCACATCATCCTATTTAACCCACCCGCAATCATCTGATATTAATCAGAATGTTTAATTAACCCATGGATTCAATAATTAACTTAAGGATGTGTTGGTCAATGGCATAATCCTTTTCTGCTGCCTCAAGAATTGCAGTAATTGGCCAGCATTATGCCTGACCACAGCTCATTTTAAGACCAACACACCCATGGCCGCACAGATGAGTCTGAGTATATACCTACACAACATGGGTGTTAGGTGAGAAAATACCAAAAACGTCAATCAGAAAATAGCAATGACAGCTGTGCAGTGCGCCGCTTTGCACCAGGTGAAAGATAGAGCCCTTTGTTTTTGTGTTCAGTTCAGCCACTGACTGAACTCAAAATTCACCAGAAATCAGATTCTTTTTATTTCCCTCACGTCTCTCTCTTTTCCCCTCATGTCTCTGTTCATTTATAAAGCAGATTCATAAAGCCCCTGAATAAGCACAAACGCTTAAATTGTGTTAAATTGTGGGCAAATTTGAATCCCATTCCATCTTTCCAGTTACATTTAATACCACTGATGTGTTTAGTACATCTATAGCCTGTGTCTGTCTGTCCTCACCAGAAAAACAGGCATCCTGGTCATCTGAGCAAGTAGCATATTTATGTTTGTTGTTAGGAAGAAATGTCTAGTCACCATAGTTATGTTGACAGGAGAAGGATAATGAGCGAGAAAAGTCCACACATGAGCCCCAGGAGACCAAAGTTCAATTTATTTTGAGTTTTAAGCTACTTAAGTTTTGTAATGTGTCATATTACTTCCATCACTAACGTCATACATGTTACATACGTAATGTACTTATTTAACACAAACCATGATCTTTGCCTAAAGCTAACCAAATAGTTTTGTGCATAAATATAACCAAGTACTTTTACTTTTACAATGTTAACTGTGTGTTTATTGTCATGTGACTTATGTCACATGACTTAGTATTAGTTCAGCCCAGTAAGCCTGTCATTGTCAGTCACTGGCAGTCAGCCTATTCTTTAATGTAGGTATAAGGGTGAGTCTCATGCTGGGTTGTGCTTGAACTCAAGATGACTTGATTAGATAGCTTACTGGCCATAAATTCATTTTTTTCTTCCAGACCAACTACACCCATGCCATCTACTCCAACAGCTTGTTCTTCTACCCTACAAGTAACCATTCTTTGCTCCTACGTGAGATTATTCCTTTCTCCTGCGCCTATCCTTTGGAAACCAACACCAGCCTGAACTCTGCAATCAGACCACAACTGCAGTGAGTCTTCTATTTTTGTCCTTGATGATAACAACATCATTAATAGAAGCACATCACCGGAAAGATGCAGAGATACATAACGGTCTTTCTTAAACATTCTTTTTTAACAGCCGTGGCCTACAGGGGTCAGGTCCTGCAACCACAGCCTACATGCAACTTTTCCGCGACTCCAACTTTGCATACAGTTACCCACTGGGTCCGGTCACCCTGCCTGTGGGCTCAGCCATGCATGTAGGAGTGTTTGTGGCTGACAGGGATCCAAGCTTCGCTGTTGTTCTGCAGGACTGTTATACCACTCATTCCTCAAACCGTGACGACCACGTGCGATACTATCTACTTTATAACCGGTAGGCTTCTCTCCTAATTTAAACAGACTGGAATGTAAAATGTAAAAAAAACTCTACGGTGATGTGTAATGGTCCTAATGACTCATCTTTGCCAGTTGCCCTGCCGACCCTCAACATGTGTCAGTGGTTGAGAACGGCCTGTCCTACCGTGCTCGTTTCTCTGCCCTGCTCCTCCCTCTCCAGGGTGACAACCCATCCATCTTCCTTCACTGCACCCTAAGGCTGTGTGACAAGAGGAGCACAAACTGTGTTCCAGTGAGTCAGACACTCATCCTCTCACTTATTCCAAAGAATCACTAATCAATGCTAATCAATGCAAAGACAAATGCTGGGTATCAGTCTCTAATCAGTTTTATCCCCTCTTTCCTCAAAGTTTTGCACAGGGAGGTCAGATCGCTCTGTTCCCAACACAGACAAACTTCATCACGTCACCATTGGACCAATCAACTGTGAGTATAAAATACAATCTGTAACAGAGTTGCTGTCTTTGTACTGAAAAGTATGTGGAAGTTGTAACCATCTTCCTGTTTCCTTTCTTGATTCTTAGGGGGAAATGACAAAGTGGTGGACTGAGCTGATAAACACAGACAAAATCAAGCACACACATAGCTATGATGTTATTTTTTTTCAGATATTTTATCAATCTCTTCCTTCATCTGCAACAATCTGGTTTTCGGCCAAAATAGTCCATGGAAACTGAAAATTGTTACTTTATTGAAAATGTAAAATGCTCCTTGGATGTGAATAATGTCATGGGGGAAATGTTTCTTCACCTAGTTCAAGGTGTTTGACAGTCAGCCGTGGCATTCTCCTGTCTAAGTTGTCTACATTTAAGTTGTCTAACTATGAAATTGCTGAAATGAAAATTTCTTTCCTGTAATATTTTTGTTTCAGTGTCAGCCTGATATGTATTCATATTCATGCATGTAGCACATGCATATATGATCCATGATTATTTACAAAATAAACTGTTATGGCAGTAAGACGCTGCCTTACTGTGAAGACAGTGCAGCTGACAACAGTCAACAATAAGTCATCTCATTATTTAGAATAAATCTGCCAGTTGTCTGTAGATGAATAGGGTAGACCTACACTACTGTATCTTGGCATAAGTCATAATAGTGGTAACTTTCTGAAGTGGTACGTGGTATAAAAAGTTTTAAAAATACTTAACAGAAATGCTTGCCTTCCTAACACCAAAAGAAGGTTCAATATGCATGAGAATACATCTGGGATAAGATATATCATAAGGATACATACATACAACAATAATGTTTTTGTTAGCTATTTAGCCTTCTTATTTCTCTCTTTACATGTTCATATAATGACGCTATATGGTATGATTATTTCTGACTGTAGCAGATGTGGATTGACAGGTATATTTCAAGCTTTGATATGACACATTAACCTTTGCATGGTTTCACAAAAAAAACCCTTAATTTCTTCACTATAAAATGCTCTATAAAATGCTTATGGTCCACCTTTTCATAGGTAATGCTCTGTAAGATATTAAAAAAATTCTGCCTTTGTTGACAGCTCATGCTGGTTTCAAAAAAGAACTATATCAGCAGAGTGCAAAGTCAGTAGTCTGGGGATTAACCCCTCTTCTTTTATCTTTATGTGAAAGGTAACTTTAATGTTACTCTTATAAGCCATAGCTTTGCCTTCTCTGATTCCTACAGAAAGCTGTTTTGTCTTACTTATGTTTTTGTCATTGTTATATTATCACAATATTGAAATAAATAAATTAGATTTTTATCTGCTAGTTAGATGTCGATTGTTTTCTACTACCTTGGGAATCATGTCTCTGTCACTTGGTGCGGGACTCTGCAGGTTCTTCACTACAAGCAAGCCATGCAAATTACATGCTGTCATTTGATTTAAAGAATACTGTTACATGTAGCTGTAATATAAGCTACTGTATGAATCTGTTTAAAATGACGCTTTTGTGATACATGTATTTGGAGAATCATGTTGGGGGCAGTTAAATGCAACAGGCACACAAAGCAACACAAATACCTCATTAAACTGAGGTGGTAATTATGGTATTTTTTTTTTACATCATTATGTACTTCACATTGTTAGTCTGAGAGTGATGAAATAAAAGTATCTGCTATTTTTTTTTTTTTACCATATTCATTTCCTTACAGAGTGCAACTTAAGTTTGATACATTTTGGAACATGATCAAATAGCAACCCAACTTAAGAGACAAAGACAGCTTCCAGTTTATCTTTCACTTCATCTAAAAGACCTACTTTAATGGGTTACAAGTCTTCAGTTATTTACCTGAAAACATTTCTTTAACATTTACATACTTTACAAAATACTCAGCTGTGTTAGGTTTTTTTTTCAAGTGTTATTAGTTTTATTGGAGCAAAGGTGCACTACTATTACTATATTATTTTGACCAAGGATGATTACTAGCAATAGGTTACTACCAATGGGTCTGAGGGGTAACTCTGTCACTACTTGATTGTGTCATCAGAGGCTGTCTTGCTTTTGTGTTTACCTTACAACAACCATCTTTGCTGTTTTCCTTCCGTTGTTCATTGGAGTGATGATGAGGATGGAGTCATCTCTCTGAGATCGGCCCGAGCTCTCCGCTCACTTATTAAGATGTTGGATTTGTGTGGCTTCTCACTCCCACTTTCTTATTTAATCTGTTCACTTGCAAGCTCAGTCTCAGACATGTCGCTTAGCCTTTTTGCTGATATACAGAGCGGGAATCTTCAGTGGGAAGATTCATGTTTTGCATGGAGTTGGCTACACATTAGCTTAACTAGCTAGCTACCGCTGATAAAATCAATTGTGACTGGAGAAGTTAGAGGAAGAGAGTTCGAAAGTGTTTTTCCAGGAGATACAGCAGTACTTCATTTTGCAGGCCTAGCTGTTGACTTTTATTAGATTTTGGCATAGAAAATGTGGCTGCCTTGTTTTGGGTTTTGCTCCAGGATCAGTACTCCGGTCTTGAATACACAGTTTAAATTAGCAAACAAGTTATTTTTACATTTAAATTTTATTGACCATAAATGAACAGTTTTGCACTTAAGCGACTTACGTGTATAAGGCTTTTCATTTTCCTTGAGTTTTTAAAATAGACACATTTAAGTGTTTTTGGACTGTGTTTCCTGCTTTGCAAACTGAAGCTACATTTTGGTGTCAGAGTCATCTATTCTCAGACTGGACCTGCATCTGAACAATGGAATGGATGAAAAACTTGTAACTTGAGTATACTTCAACTGCCAGTGTGATGTTGGCATAGTGTTTCTCTGTTATTCAGATGTGTAACCTGACATGAGATGTGAAGAAACAGACAATTGATGTTTCTGAATAGGTTCAGAAAGTTACATGAATCACTGCATTTAAGTGTAAGAATCTTCCTTTCTTTATTACAATACGTACAGATTTTACGTACAGGTTTTTCTCAATTTCAAATTCAGATTCACTGTGATAGACAGAAAAGTTTGAGAATATATAACATGCACCAAAATTATTCTCAAGTTTGCAAAACAACAAATACATGCAAGATGCTTTAAGTTTTCACAATGCTTCTGTCTTTTGAATATGAACATAGGACATCTTGTTTGTCAATATCAGTGGATTTCACACAAACCAAAGATTTTAACCTCATGGTTACACTAGAGGTAGGTTTAAAGGATTACCAACGTCATACAGATCATGCAAATCTGCACAAAATTCCTTGGCAATATATCCAAAATTTGTTGTGATATTTTATTCTGTACTTAAGTCACTGACACTGCCAACCCTAGAGCCACAAATCTTTATTCAAGGAAGTCGAAACACAAGAAAGCATTCTTTTCCAACAGAGTTATGCACCATTCAAAAGAATCAAATGATTGAGAGGGCTACTGTTTTATGCAGGGCTAAAAAGGTTAAATAGAAAAAAAAGGTTCATCAAGTTCGATGCAAATCATAGGTGCTAAAGACACCAACGATGGAACCACACTGGAAGAGGTAGAAGAGCAATTTCAGAGACCAAATCAACCCAGGACGACGTGTGTCTGAGATAATATTTGTATTACCCACTGTTTTGATAAATAAGTCCATGTTTAATAGCTCCTGGGTGCGCATCAAATTTGCAACTTGAATGAGACAATAAATTAATAGAATAATGGAAGCCTGATGCTTTTTTGCACTGCTTATCTCCTCCAAGAAACATTATTTGTGTCTTTTTTCATCCTCTGGTTGAAAGAGTGCCACTAGAATCAGTGATAGCTGTGCATTCCCCTAGTACAGGGGGTCAGTAACAGGCTCCAGAGCCACCCGCGGCTCTTTAGCCCTTCTTTTCCTCTAAATTTTGGTGGAGGTGAGTCTTCTTGAGTCTCCATAAGGTAGCCATGGATGCCCAATCAGAAAAAAGTCTTCAAGGAAAATAGAGAATTTAATTGTTGTGGCTCCAGAGAGATTTTTTTTCTATTTTGGCCAACAATGGCTACAGCAATGGAGACATTTTTGCCATCCTCCTCCTTGAAAAAGATAAATGCCTTTTTTTCACAGCGAAATTCCACTGTCAGTGTGAAATGTTTCAATGCAATGATTGATTCTAAAAATATCACTGACATGGGAAAAACTCACACAGAAAATATATTACACAATAGTAAACAAATTGCCTAAAATTCTAATTTTATTTTCAGTTTTGTTTATCAACACATATGTGTTACATCGATCAATGAGCATTTATGCATTTGATTTTGTATAAAGTGAATGAACAACACTGGAATAAGCATTTGCTGTTTTGAATTGTCTTATGATACCTTTTCTCAAAACTGAGCTTTTTTCTCTAAGAATGGATCAAAAGAAAAACTTTGAGGTCACCAAACAAGTTCTGATATACGGGATCTTAATGTTTGTCTTGCTAGATAACAATAACTTCCCCGAATAATAACCTTGGCTACCATTCCAGAACAAGCTATTATCTGTATGCCAACCTGATCTGTAGAGCCAGATCAGATGGCACTGCGACGAGTCCTATAAAATGCTTCATGGACTCAGATTGGCAGCAGAGGCCTGTAGCTTGCAGAGGTTTCTTCAGCTCTGGAAAAGTGCCTGCAGTCTCCAAGGACAGCTGTCTGGAAAAGGTAAGAAACTTATGATGACTAAATTGATGGTGGCAATGGCATGATTGGCTTGCTGTTGCCAAAAAGTGATTGACTAACTTACTGACAATTGTTTATATTGTGTGAATATTTTGCACTGTAGTGTAATTGTGAAATTGAATTTTGTGGATTTGCATTTGCATTTAAACTGGTGAGTAGTCGTAAGACTTTTTGTTTTACAGATTCAAAAATTTGACCTGCTTCTATTTCTATTGACCACAGCATTATATTTGATAAATTACGCAGTCTTGGTTTGGATGATCAGAAGTAGTTTTATGCACATTTGTGATCTCAGCTGGTGGCTTTAAACGTCTGATCCCATTGCATAAATTTTATTTTGAATCTTTTTGGGTATGTCTGTGAATGTTCTCAGGTCTGTCACATAAAAGAGAGCTTTATCACAGTGAGATTGCCTGATTAAATAAAGGTGGTAATAATAATATATATTTTTGTCTTTTTCAGCAGGTTTGTCTTATTTCCTGGTTTTGGTCCATACTGAGGATGAGTCAATGTATGCTCTTTCTCCTGGTTTTGCAGACTTTTACAAGATGCACAGGTAAAGTGTCCGACATTTTCATTTTTGGAAAAGCAGGCTTGTGTGTTCTCGTGTGCTTCTAGTTTAACAAAATATTTGAGTGGTTTCTTTAAGATTTCAAATAAAAATATTTCAATCAGGTTGCCAATTTTCTGGCAGGTTAACTTTTAACATGGAGGGATGCAGTCTGTGTGCCTTAAATACACCTTTAATATATTAATGCCAGTAGCCAGATTTTCAATAGCATTCTCTTTTTTTATCCCTTTAGGATTTTCATTCATCATTTTGCCAACATTAGCTAATTTACCTTCTCAAATCTCACCTGGTCAAAACCCACCAGTGAGATTAGTCGGTTCTGACAGTAACTGCTCTGGCAGAGTGGAGATCTTCCTCAATGGCCAGTGGGGATCAGTGTGTGATGATTTCTGGGGACTGACTGATGCCCAGGTGGTCTGTCGACAGCTGGGCTGTGGCACTGCTCTATCAGTTCTACCCTTGGCACATTTTGGAGAAGGCAGTGGACCAATCTGGTTAGATGACCTTCAGTGTTCAGGAAGTGAGTCAGCGATAACAGACTGTGAACATCAGGGATTAGGGTCCCACAACTGTGGACATCATGAAGATGCTGGTGTCATTTGTGAAGGTACATGTGTTATTCTGTTTTATGTACACTGAAATTATACAACGTTTATAGTTTGAGCTCCAAAAAGAATTAGCTACTTCATACTTCATTATAATAAGTGTGCAAAACATACTCAAGTTATGGTTAAATAATGCATGGCTGATGACTTTTTAATGCAGGCTTTACAACATAAGTAAGTTCTGTTGGTCATCATTACCAAATGATAAAGTCACTATGACCTTATGAGAATAATTAAAATGTAATAGATCATCAAGTACATAATATTAATTTACGTTTACTTTACAGATACATAGTTAAGTCATACTTAAGTACATGCTTTGTGTCCATATTTGAATTGCAGTAATCTATGTGAAAGAATAATACATTTGTTCTTCTTCCCCTTCCCACTGGTCACCTATGACATCCGCTCCAAGAGCATCCTGGTACTCATAGACGGTGCAATCTAAATGAATATATATATCATAAATAGTTTATATGGCTACAGCTGGCTATAGCTGGCTACAGCACATTTTTCATACAAGCAAATTACATACAAAGTTAATGTAAAGGCATGAATAAATGCAAAATTTGCAAAATTTGCATGACTTGGAAATATTCAACTTGAGCAAAAATCGTATCTATCGTAGGGCTTTTGCAGGGAGTAGCTGTTGAAATGTTTTTTGCATATATGTGCTTGAAAATCAATTATTACCTGTGAGAGCTAATGTTAGCAAAATGCCAGTAGCCAGATTTGCAATAACATTTTTTTAAATCCCTTTAGCCAGCATTTTGCCAACATTAGCTAATGTAAGCTGTGACTGTACGTCTCTTTTACAGGTCCCACAGCAATGGCAGGACTGAGAGAGGGTCAAGCATGATGAATGATTTTGAAATGTGGGAGCAGACAGTAAAGTTATCTAGCTAATACTAGGTTGTCTGTTAGCACTGTACAGCTAACCAGTTAGCCAACACTAGTCTTAAATGCCACATCATTAACTTTCCAAGCATTCAAATATCATTTATCTATGGAGAGGGAGTCACGTTAATTTTGACCTCCATTCATTCTCTTTTGTGTTCTAATTAATTTTTACAGACCGCAAAGATTAAACGCTGTGTGATCACGTTAAGTGAAACACTCAAATCTATGCTTACATGATTGACTGAAATGGAAGGAGACATCTGATTAGCTGCAGATACTTCCTTTTTGAAAAAATAAATGCATTTATGATGTGAGCCTCAGCAAAGGAAGTCTCAAAACACTAACACACACAAATGTTAAAGTTCACATACGACTTGCAGTTTGTAAGTGTAGGTTTAACAGTTTGTTTATAAAGGCAACAACATATAAATATGTTTATGATGAAAATTGCAAATATTTTTTAAATGCATATATTAATTGATTTCTATTGTACATGGAATTAAAAGAAGGAATATTTGTGCATGCATCACAAAAATATTTTTATGGAGAGTCTTACATAAATCATGACATATATTTGCAATCCTTCTGTGCACATTCATTAATATGGAGATCCATTTGAGTCCATATGGCAGAGGCTATGGAGGTATGGCGGATATTGTCCAGCAGAGTTGGCAAGAAAGAGTGAAACCATACCAGGCAAACTATCGTGCAGTTTATTTTAAGAACAGAGACATGACATCTTTGCACTGACATAAAGTTCTGTATGATATTTGTACTGGAAGTGACTGTTGGCAAGATAGCTCAGTCTCTGGAGGGACAATTAGTGAAGGCCCAGTTCTTTTCAGTGAACTGAATAATTAGGATCAGTTCGTTAAAGAGATTTGTGTACCGAATCATTCAGTCCTTGACCAGGGAACCAACTGTGTAGTGCCTCTCACTGAAAGGTGAAGTAAGCAATTCTGGAGGAAGATCCAGTGTTGTCAAATACTGATGACCAACCCATCTGGTGTGATTGGAGATTTGATGTAAGACATCTGTCAATGTTGAATTAGACCTCCAGATAATGGCAAATAATTTGTGAGCTCATGTGTCTCTTCTCTCTGAATTTTGTTGCATTTAGGATTTAAAATTACTTGGTCATAATTTCTGTCGTTTGCATATTTTCAGTTTCTCAAATCTCGCCTGATCAAAACCCACCAGTGAGATTAGTCGGTTCTAACAGTAGCTGCTCTGGCAGAGTGGAGATCTTCCTCAATGGCCAGTGGGGAACAGTGTGTGATGATTTCTGGGGACTGACTGATGCCCAGGTGGTCTGTCGACAGCTGGGCTGTGGCACTGCTCTATCAGTTCTACACTTGGCATATTTTGGAGAAGGCAGTGGACCAATCTGGTTAGATGACCTTCAGTGTTCAGGAAGTGAGTCAGCGATAACAGACTGTGAACATCAGGGATTAGGGTCCCACAACTGTGGACATCATGAAGATGCTGGTGTCATTTGTGAAGGTACATGTATTATTCTGTTTTATGTACACTGAAATTGTTATTCAGTTCCTCCAAGCAGTTGCGATGTTGTGATCACAACAATTCATTAGTGCAAATTCAACCAGTCCCTGCGAATGCTGCATAACATTGCAATTTTTTCAAGCTTCCTGTATGTTTCACTACTCCTTTAATTCCCCCGCAAAATTTATTATTTACTTTTTTTTTTTTTGACTCGGTGTTGAAAAGAGCACAAGGTTTGTCACTATTACTGACATTTATCAATGCATTATGCACTTTTTCATTTTAAAATCTTGTGCTGTTGACTGAGTTTGAGCTCCAAAAAGAATTAGCTACTTCATTAAATACCGTTCAGGTGCACTTCTTCATGTATAAATGAAGCATATTTTGTTAGAATTTTTTGAAATCTTGAGTCTTTTTAGTAAGGTGACTCATAATACTCAGAACAGAGTGGTGATTTTCCTTTGACCTTCAACAGACTCTGGCAGTACCATTTCTACAACCACACCTGCTCCAACACCAAGTTCTCCAGTGAGGCTGGTCAACTCTGGCAGCAGCTGCTCTGGCAGAGTGGAGATCTTCCTCAACGGTCACTGGGGGACGGTGTGTGATGATATCTGGGGACTGGCTCACGCTCAGGTGGTCTGTCGACAGCTGGGTTGTGGCATGGCTCTGTCAGCACCAAAAATGGCACATTTTGGACAGGGCAGTGGACCAATCTGGTTGGACACAGTTCTGTGCTCAGGAAATGAGTCATCACTAACAGAATGTGCACATCAGGGATTAGGATCCCACAACTGTGACCATGGAGAGGATGCTGGCGTCATCTGTGAAGGTAAATGTGTCATTCTGTTTTAAACAGACACTAGTTGTTGCCATGTGGATTCATAAATATTTGTCTTTCATTTTCAGAAATTGCCAGCACAATTTCTTCAAACACAACTGCTCCAATACCAACAAGTTCTCCAGCTGAACCAGAAATCGGCATGATAACTACAGTTTCCACAATCACCACTGCTCCAACACCACCGGGTTCTACAGTGAGATTAGTTAACTCCACCAGTAGCTGCTCTGGCAGAGTGGAGATCTTCCTCAATGGCCAGTGGGGAACAGTGTGTGATGATTTCTGGGGGCTGACTGATGCCCAGGTGGTCTGTCGACAGCTGGGCTGTGGCACTGCTCTATCAGTTCTACCCTTGGCACATTTTGGAGAAGGCAGTGGACCAATCTGGTTAGATGACCTTCAGTGTTCAGGAAGTGAGTCAGCGATAACAGACTGTGAACATCAGGGATTAGGGTCCCACAACTGTGGACATCATGAAGATGCTGGTGTCATTTGTGAAGGTACATGTGTTATTCTGTTTTATGTACACTGAAATTGTTATTCAGTTCAATAATTCATTAGTGCAAATTCAACCAGTCCCTGTGAATGCTGCATGACATTGCAATTTTGTCCAATCACCACAACTTTTCCATAAATTTGACCAATCATTGAAGCTTCCTGTGTTTCACTACTCATTTAATTCCCCCGCAAAAACATCATCGATGTACATCTCAATGAGCCAACTCATTATTTTATTATTTACTTCTTTTTTTTTTTTGAGTTGGTGTTGAAAAGAGCACAAGGTTTGTCATTGTTACTGACATTTATCAATGCATTATGCACTTTTTCATTTTAAAATCTTGTGCTGTTGACTGAGTTTGAACTCCAAAAAGAATTAGCTACTTCATTAAATACCGTTCAGGTGCACTTCTTCATGTATAAATGAAGCATATTTTGTTAGAATTTTTGAAATCTTGAGTCTTTTTAGTAAGGTGACTCATAATACTCAGAACAGAGTGGTGTTTTATTCTCACCAGAAGAAGTTTGAGCAATCTTTGCTTGTTCCCAATTTAACTCCAAAACATTTCTAAACACATAGCAACATGCATCTCAATTTTTTAGAAAAGGTGCTGTGAAATCAGGCATTTTATGCTGCAACATTTAAGGAAAAGCCTGTGAAATCCTGGAGGGACTGGTTATTGCTCACACATGGGGAAGAAATTAATGAATCATTGACTCCAATATACACATACAATTATAGCATGTCTTTATGTTAAAATAATTTTGTCTAAATTAAAAGGGAGTCTAAAGTCTAGATGATCAAGTGCAGCTGTACTGGTGAGATTGGGCTTTCCCTCCTTCAGTTGCCATAGGGTTCACTGAGATTTTCCTTTGACCTTCAACAGACTCTGGCAGTACCATTTCTACAACCACACCTGCTCCAACACCAAGTTCTCCAGTGAGGCTGGTCAACTCTGGCAGCAGCTGCTCTGGCAGAGTGGAGATCTTCCTCAACGGTCAGTGGGGGACGGTGTGTGATGACATCTGGGGACTAACTCACGCTCAGGTGGTCTGTCGACAGCTGAACTGTGGCATGGCTGTGTCAGCACCACAACGTGCACATTTTGGACAAGGCATTGGACCAATCTGGTTGGACAATGTTGAGTGTTCAGGAAATGAGTCGTCAATAACAGACTGTGCTCATCAAGAGGTTGGATTCCACAACTGTGATCATGGGGAGGATGCTGGTGTCATCTGTGAAGGTAACCTGACCTGAACCAAAATATTATTTGAGTCATCCTTCAGTTTTCATGTAGGTTCACAGAGATGTTCCTTTGACCTCTTGCAGACATTAACAGCACAGTTTCTACAATCACCACTGCTCCAACACCTCAGAGTTATCCACTGAGACTGGTCCACCCTAACAGTAGCTGCTCTGGCAGAGTGGAGATCTTCCACAACGGTCAGTGGGGGACGGTGTGTGATGATATCTGGGGACTGGCTCACGCTCAGGTGGTCTGTCGACAGCTGGGTTGTGGCATGGCTCTGTCAGCACCAAAAATGGCACATTTTGGACAGGGCAGTGGACCAATCTGGTTGGACACAGTTCTGTGCTCAGGAAATGAGTCATCACTAACAGAATGTGCACATCAGGGATTAGGATCCCACAACTGTGACCATGGAGAGGATGCTGGCGTCATCTGTGAAGGTAAATGTGTCATTCTGTTTTAAACAGACACTAGTTGTTGCCATGTGGATTCATAAATATTTGTCTTTCATTTTCAGAAATTGCCAGCACAATTTCTTCAAACACAACTGCTCCAATACCAACAAGTTCTCCAGCTGAACCAGAAATCGGCATGATAACTACAGTTTCCACAATCACCACTGCTCCAACACCACCGGGTTCTACAGTGAGATTAGTTAACTCCACCAGTAGCTGCTCTGGCAGAGTGGAGATCTTCCTCAATGGCCAGTGGGGAACAGTGTGTGATGATTTCTGGGGGCTGACTGATGCCCAGGTGGTCTGTCGACAGCTGGGCTGTGGCACTGCTCTATCAGTTCTACCCTTGGCACATTTTGGAGAAGGCAGTGGACCAATCTGGTTAGATGACCTTCAGTGTTCAGGAAGTGAGTCAGCGATAACAGACTGTGAACATCAGGGATTAGGGTCCCACAACTGTGGACATCATGAAGATGCTGGTGTCATTTGTGAAGGTACATGTGTTATTCTGTTTTATGTACACTGAAATTGTTATTCAGTTCAATAATTCATTAGTGCAAATTCAACCAGTCCCTGTGAATGCTACATGACATTGCAATTTTGTCCAATCACCACAACTTTTCCATAAATTTGACCAATCATTGAAGCTTCCTGTGTTTCACTACTCATTTAATTCCCCCGCAAAAACATCATCGATGTACATCTCAATGAGCCAACTCATTATTTTATTATTTACTTCTTTTTTTTTTTTGAGTTGGTGTTGAAAAGAGCACAAGGTTTGTCATTGTTACTGACATTTATCAATGCATTATGCACTTTTTCATTTTAAAATCTTGTGCTGTTGACTGAGTTTGAACTCCAAAAAGAATTAGCTACTTCATTAAATACCGTTCAGGTGCACTTCTTCATGTATAAATGAAGCATATTTTGTTAGAATTTTTGAAATCTTGAGTCTTTTTAGTAAGGTGACTCATAATACTCAGAACAGAGTGGTGTTTTATTCTCACCAGAAGAAGTTTGAGCAATCTTTGCTTGTTCCCAATTTAACTCCAAAACATTTCTAAACACATAGCAACATGCATCTCAATTTTTTAGAAAAGGTGCTGTGAAATCAGGCATTTTATGCTGCAACATTTAAGGAAAAGCCTGTGAAATCCTGGAGGGACTGGTTATTGCTCACACATGGGGAAGAAATTAATGAATCATTGACTCCAATATACACATACAATTATAGCATGTCTTTATGTTAAAATAATTTTGTCTAAATTAAAAGGGAGTCTAAAGTCTAGATGATCAAGTGCAGCTGTACTGGTGAGATTGGGCTTTCCCTCCTTCAGTTGCCATAGGGTTCACTGAGATTTTCCTTTGACCTTCAACAGACTCTGGCAGTACCATTTCTACAACCACACCTGCTCCAACACCAAGTTCTCCAGTGAGGCTGGTCAACTCTGGCAGCAGCTGCTCTGGCAGAGTGGAGATCTTCCTCAACGGTCAGTGGGGGACGGTGTGTGATGACATCTGGGGACTAACTCACGCTCAGGTGGTCTGTCGACAGCTGAACTGTGGCATGGCTGTGTCAGCACCACAACGTGCACATTTTGGACAAGGCATTGGACCAATCTGGTTGGACAATGTTGAGTGTTCAGGAAATGAGTCGTCAATAACAGACTGTGCTCATCAAGAGGTTGGATTCCACAACTGTGATCATGGGGAGGATGCTGGTGTCATCTGTGAAGGTAACCTGACCTGAACCAAAATATTATTTGAGTCATCCTTCAGTTTTCATGTAGGTTCACAGAGATGTTCCTTTGACCTCTTGCAGACATTAACAGCACAGTTTCTACAATCACCACTGCTCCAACACCTCAGAGTTATCCACTGAGACTGGTCCACCCTAACAGTAGCTGCTCTGGCAGAGTGGAGATCTTCCACAACGGTCAGTGGGGGACGGTGTGTGATGATATCTGGCGACTGGCTCACGCTCAGGTGGTCTGTCGACAGCTGGGTTGTGGCGTGGCTCTGTCAGCACCAAAAATGGCACATTTTGGACAGGGCAGTGGACCAATCTGGTTGGACACAGTTCTGTGCTCAGGAAATGAGTCATCACTAACAGAATGTGCACATCAGGGATTAGGATCCCACAACTGTGACCATGGAGAGGATGCTGGCGTCATCTGTGAAGGTAAATGTGTCATTCTGTTTTAAACAGACACTAGTTGTTGCCATGTGGATTCATAAATATTTGTCTTTCATTTTCAGAAATTGCCAGCACAATTTCTTCAAACACAACTGCTCCAATACCAACAAGTTCTCCAGCTGAACCAGAAATCGGCATGATAACTACAGTTTCCACAATCACCACTGCTCCAACACCACCGGGTTCTACAGTGAGATTAGTTAACTCCACCAGTAGCTGCTCTGGCAGAGTGGAGATCTTCCTCAATGGCCAGTGGGGAACAGTGTGTGATGATTTCTGGGGGCTGACTGATGCCCAGGTGGTCTGTCGACAGCTGGGCTGTGGCACTGCTCTATCAGTTCTACCCTTGGCACATTTTGGAGAAGGCAGTGGACCAATCTGGTTAGATGACCTTCAGTGTTCAGGAAGTGAGTCAGCGATAACAGACTGTGAACATCAGGGATTAGGGTCCCACAACTGTGGACATCATGAAGATGCTGGTGTCATTTGTGAAGGTACATGTGTTATTCTGTTTTATGTACACTGAAATTGTTATTCAGTTCAATAATTCATTAGTGCAAATTCAACCAGTCCCTGTGAATGCTACATGACATTGCAATTTTGTCCAATCACCACAACTTTTCCATAAATTTGACCAATCATTGAAGCTTCCTGTGTTTCACTACTCATTTAATTCCCCCGCAAAAACATCATCGATGTACATCTCAATGAACCAACCCATTATTTTATTATTTACTTCTTCTTTTTTTTTTTTTTGAGTTGGTGTTGAAAAGAGCACAAGGTTTGTCATTGTTACTGACATTTATCAATGCATTATGCACTTTTTCATTTTAAAATCTTGTGCTGTTGACTGAGTTTGAGCTCCAAAAAGAATTAGCTACTTCATTAAATACCGTTCAGGTGCACTTCTTCATGTATAAATGTAGCATATTTTGTTAGAATTTTTGAAATCTTGAGTCTTTTTAGTAAGGTGACTCATAATACTCAGAACAGAGTGGTGTATTATTCTCACAGAAGAAGTTTGAGCAATCTTTGCTTGTTCCCGCAATTTAATTCCAAAAAATGCCCCAATCATAGCAACATGCATCTCAATTTTTTAGAAAAGGTGCTGTGAAATCAGGCATTTTATGCTGCAACATTTAAGGAAAAGCCTGTGAAATCCTGGAGGGACTGGTTATTGCTCACACATGGGGAAGAAATTAATGAATCATTGACTCCAATATACACATACAATTATAGCATGTCTTTGTGTTAAAATCATTTTGTCTAAATTAAAAGGGAATCTAAAGTCTAGATGATCAAGTGCAGCTGTACTGGTGAGATTGGGCTTTCCCTCCTTCAGTTGCCATAGGGTTCACTGAGATTTTCCTTTGACCTTCAACAGACTCTGGCAGTACCATTTCTACAACCACACCTGCTCCAACACCAAGTTCTCCAGTGAGGCTGGTCAACTCTAGCAGCAGCTGCTCTGGCAGAGTGGAGATCTTCCACAACGGTCAGTGGGGGACGGTGTGTGACGACCACTGGGGACTGGATGACGCCCAGGTGGTTTGTCGACAGGTGGGCTGTGGGAGGGCTCTGTCAGCAATGCGATTTGCACATTTCGGAGGAGGCACTGGACCAATCTGGTTCGATGATGTTCATTGTTCAGGAAGTGAGTCAATGATTACAGACTGCCAACATCAGGGATTTGGCTCCCACAACTGTATTCACCTGGAGGATGCTGGTGTCATCTGTGAAGGTCAGTATATTTGTACAGTGAGCAATGGGTAAATCAATATGTTTCTAAAGTCTACAACATGTAGATTGAACATATCCCTCTACAAAATGGGACATATGTATGTATTGTATAAAAAGTAGTGTTCATTTGTGTTCAGACAAATCTGTGTTTCCAAACATAAGGGAACCATAAGGATTAAATGAGCAACTACAGCTATACTGATGAAACAGCTTCCCTTCATTAATACTGGTAGCAGAGCAGCCTTTACTTGCCATGTGGGTTAACAGATTTTTTCTTTCACTTAAATTGACACGACAGCTGCTGTTTCTATGCCCACACCTGCTCCAGCACCACCAAATCTTTCAGTGAGGCTGGTCAACTCCGACAGTAGCTGCTCTGGCAGAGTGGAGATCTTCCACAACGGTCAGTGGGGGACGGTGTGTGATGATATCTGGGGACTGGCTCACGCTCAGGTGGTCTGTCGACAGCTGGGTTGTGGCGTGGCTCTGTCAGCACCAAAAATGGCATATTTTGGACAGGGCAGTGGACCAATCTGGTTGGACACAGTCCTGTGTTCAGGAAATGAGTCATCACTAACAGACTGTGCACATCAGGGATTAGGATCCCACAACTGTGACCATGGAGAGGATGCTGGCGTCATCTGTGAAGGTAAATGTTCACACATCCTTGAAGTACTCCAGTCATTGTCTTAGATGGTGACATGCATAAAGATTGTTGCTTTTGTCTCATTTGCTTTCCAACCTTTCTTATTTTCTATCCTAATTTTTCAAGATTTCTCTTTTTTAGACCAACAACATCCACTGCAGGTCTCTCAGCTTGTTTGCAACCGTAATCAGGTTATGGTTGGTGTGCGCTCAGACATCCTGCTGTCGTCTGGTTTGAACCCAGTCTCTGGTCACCTGGCAGCCCCTAACTGTACCAGATACAGAGTCCACGATAATATTGTGTGGTACCCAATGGCACGTCGGGCTGGCACCTGCGGAACTGTACTGATGGTGAAAATTGATTGCTTTCATAAACCTGATTATTTCTTTATTCTACTATGTTATTTTCTTATGTGTGACTACAGTGACTTTCCAAAGGCCATGTCTCTTAGGGGTGGAACTAACAATTATTTTCATTATTGATTTTTTTTTTTTTTTTTTTTTTTTTTATTATCCTTTTTTTTGGTCTATAAAATGTCAAAATATGGAATGTGAAAAATGCCTGCACCACACTGTGAAAAGCCAAAAAGAAAAAAGTTTGCCTCAGTGCTTTTTAGTAATCAAATTACTTACCTGAGGAATCGTTTCAGCTCTATCTGAATCTGCCATAACTTAAACAGAAATAACTTGACTTATATGTCTTAATGTGCATTACAACTCACTGTCCTTAAAAATGAACTGTGATAAGCTGCTCTGAGGGGATCTGAGGGGTGGAAGCCCCACACAGCCACACCATGACCAGCGCTCCTCTTAGCAGAAGCTCCCTCTTGTGGTGCAACTAAGAAACTGCACTTTAAAGACAACTTGGCAAAACCACTGTAACATTACATTAAATTTTGACCTTTTTCACAGAAAATACATTAAAAAAATCTTAACAGTAGTGACAATATATTTATAAGTGTTACATTGAGGTACATTTGCTACAGTGTACAAGCGGTTCTGCTGAGATATTTGGCTGTGGTTTGATCACTGGAGTATAATTGCTAGATGAGAATCACTTCTATACAGACCTGAAGGATAAGGTGTGTCCCTTCTTCCAAATCTTGGATAGCTTGTGCCTTTATTAGTTTTTGAGGAAGAAAGAAACAACTTGTTTTGGCTGTTCAAATGAATCCTTCAGTGGTCTTAAACACATGTTCTTCAGATGAAAGATGGTTTCTCTAAACCATTAGTTAACCACTGCCATCTTTTTTCTTTCAGACCAACAACACACATGCCATCTACTCCAACTATTTGTTTTTATACCCTCTAAACAATGATCCTTTGGTTCTACCTGAGATTATTCCATTCTCCTGCACCTATCCCTTGGACACTATCACCAGCCTGAACTCTGTAATCAGACCACAGCTGTTGTGAGTCTTCTATTTTCATCTTGAAACACACTTAATAGTAGTACATCACTGAAGGGAATTTCTGACCTATAAATTGTCATTCTTTCTTAACAGCCCTGAAGGTGGCCTCAAGGGATCAGGTACCAAAGCTCCAGCCTACATGCATCTTTTCCGTGACTCCAGCTTTGTAGACAGCTACCCGGAGGGCCTGGTTGCCCTGCCATTGGGCTCTGCTCTGCATGTTGGAGTGTTTGTGGATGAGACTGATCCAAGCTTCGCAGTTATTCTGGAGGACTGTTATACCACTCACTCCTCAAACCCTGACGACCCCATGAAATACTTTCTCATTCATTACAGGTAGGCTTATCTTCTAATTTAGTGAAATATAAAGCCTATGTTGATGTGTAATGGTCCCAGTGACTCAGTCTGACATCTTTGCCAGGTGTCCTACCGACACTCGACATGTGTCGGTGGTTGAGAACGGCTTGTCCCTCCGTGCTCGTTTTTCTGCCCTGGTACTCCCTCCCAAGGTTGACAACCCGTACACCTTCCTTCACTGCAGCCTAAGTCTGTGTGACAAGAGGAGCAGAAACTGTGTTCCAGTGAGTCAGACACACAATCCACTAACTTATTCCAAAGAATCAATCTTTAATCAGTGTTTTATAGCTGAGTATAGGTCTCTCATCATTCTACTCTCTCTTACCTCACAGTTGTGCAGAAGGAGGTCATATCGCTCTGTACCTGACACAGATGACCTCAGTCATCTCACTGTTGGACCAATCACCTGTGAGTATAAAATCCTATTTGTATCAGTGCAGATTTCTTTTGGAATTATATTGATGACAGGATTTTGGCAATCATGAAATGATTCTCAGTGCTACTCATTTTGAAAGTCAGCATTTAAGAGCATGCAGGCACAGATTCTCGATTCACTCCATTCTGAGTCTGTTCTTTTAGTTTTCTCCAGCTGTTTTGGCAGCATCTGAGCACTTGAGGTCCAAAAGGCTGCATGCCAGCTATTTTTGATAGCAAGCTGCCACAGGACACGCCCATATCCATATCCATGACCATGTCTTTTTTTACAGTTCATATCTACAAAATAATAATGTCAGCTTTTGAATATATTGCTCCTCTGTAAGCAGTGATCGGTGACCATATGACGATTTAGAATAACAGGAGATTTATCTTTATGACCAATGCCTTGCTGCCTTGCCTGCACAGGTCTGGTTTTGCAAACCTGCCTGTACCTGCAAAGCTGAGAACCAGAACCGACCCATTCATTTTTACAAGCAGCAAATCCAGTAATGATGTAATTCTCACAGTCTTTGAGCACACCAAAATCCTCCCAAACTCTGACTTGGCCTTCGGTGATGGATTGGACAATTTGGTATTCTCCACTGGCTATTTTTGCCTCTATGTCATCTATTTCAGCTGTCAGCTAGCCTGCATTGCTGTCAGATGAAACGGTAACGTCCCAGTATTTTGCAGATTTTGTCGTCTGCCTTAAAAATAAAATCCTGTCAGATGATTTGACTAATTACCAGATTTATGTTAAACATACTGCACAATCATTTTCATTTTTGATTTCTAAAAAAAAAAAAAACACCTGCTGCCAGCCTACAATTAGTTCACTTTTACCTGAGCCAGCAACCATGAATTTTCTGTAAATATATCTTTTACCCAGTATGCAACCTGGTGGGTACTTGCGGATACAGACCCAGTGCAGGACTCTACCTAGGTAGGCCAGAGAGGCCCCCAAATTACTACTAATTTAAAAAAAAATTTGGATAATTATTATTATTAGCAAAGATAAAGTGGCCTATTTAAAAAAAACTCAACATTTCATCATTTCATTTACACAATATTGTCAGAATACTGCCACTGAAACCTTGTGTAATCATGTGAGCTTGCTAACATATTAAAATAACCGTGCGGCACCTATCCACAACAACAAAGTAGTAAACTAGATATCTGGTTGCATTTCTCCAAAAGTCGCCTCATTCTGAATGTAGCCACAGCCCATAATAACTTTTTTTATCTTAATTTTGTGTTTGAAATGTTATGTTTTTCCTGATTGGATCACAACAAACCCAATGACCCTATACCAGGCTGACAAGATCTCTGAAGGCAGCATTTTGTTCAAATGAGACAAATGAGATCATTTGCTAACACAAAAAATGTGACTTTAGTCTTTTAGAATCTATGCATTTTATAGACAAAAGGGGTCCAACAGGAGGACCCTTCACTTCTTGGTCAAACAGTTGACAATCTTGCCCACAAGTCTGTAAATTCTCAAAGATTGACTTGCAGACTGAATAGCACTCACATTTTTTGTCATCAATATACTTCCATAACATCTCAGCACTGTGAACTGTAGTTATAACCATGTTTCTTTTTTCTTCCATCTTGTTCTTTAGGGGAGGAGGATTGACGTATTAATGGAGTGCGAAGGTTAATACTGCAAAGTGATGCACACACATTTTATTATATTTTTATTTCAGATACTGTATGAAAAAAGGGACTGTGATCACCCTTTGATATCATTCCAGTCACCGCACTGTGTAGGCTATGCTCATTGCTGGCTCTGTTTAAGCTCCTTAGTAACAGCATTTTTTCGTGCCTTAACTGTTTTTTCTATATTAAAAATTATACACTGATCTAAATATATATAAATAAATATATGGGTTGCAATTAAAATTTGTGAGTAAATGTGACCTTGCTTGTTCTAAATAAAGCAATGAGGGGGGAATTTATTATATTATGTTCAATCAGTTAAGTTGACAAAAACACCTTCAAAGTTACCAGGATATTTTAGTATGACAGTAAAAGTGATCATGATTTATTATCTGTTTTTCTTCTCTGTTATTCCATCGAAAATTCTTTTTGTCACAGAATTTTATTAGCCTATTATCAAAATCTAACTGTTTATGATTGCAGTATAATTAGCCTATATTAATATTTTATTAGATATAAATTCAGTGCTCGAAATTAAGGATGTTCTGTTGTCCCAGGGACACTAAAAATAGCACCTGGGATACAAAAATATAACCAACCTACAGCATATGTAAATGACTGCTTATTCAATCATTCATGATCATACATTTGATTACAGGCCTAACAGTTTATATTATATTATATTATTACTGATCATTATTAATACATGTGTCCTCTTACATGTCGTTTAATGTGTGGTGTAAAGTGTAATGTATGTAATTGAGTACAACCTATTGTACTTCAGAGTAGGAACACTGAGAGAAGAAAAATTGATTTCAAGCCGACTCATACTGAAGCCTCATACTGCATCACACTGGCAGAGCCTGCCCCCATGTGGACCGACAGGTGTATTGCATGTTTTTCCATGGCACTAGGTTTGATACCCATATTGATATCTAGTTAAAGGTAGACCAGGAGAAGACTATTTTGTGAACACAGTTATGTCATACACAAACGTTAACACAACATTTTGATTTGAATACGATTCTGATTTTTTTTTTGTTGCTTTTGTTGCTGTGAGTATTCTGCATGCCTGTATGCATGAATGAAAGTTTGCTCTATAAGTGTAAATTTACATACATAAATAAGTAAATAAAGAAAAATACAATACTATTTAATACTCATAATAATTAATACTACTAATAATGGGAAGATGGATTTTTCTGGGTACCCACTTTTTAAAAATGACGAACCATCGTGTCTCAATTTAAGCACTGACAATAAATCTTGGGTAGAATCAATTTGTGCATAAATCAATGTTCCTGACCATTTGAACTGCCATTTCTGCATCACCTTATTTTATTTTGAATCTTATATTGATACTTCAGAAATGAAAAATAAATTTATTAAGAATAAGTTACTTTTCTTTTCTTTTTTTCCTTGCATCAAGAAAAATATATAGGACATTTTAGCCTGCTTCATAAATTGACAAAATAAGTGCATTTTGGCAGAATTAAAAGGTTTTAATTTTTTCCTCTCATCAGTAAAACAGTATGCATATTTTAGATATTAAATTTGCTGAATTTCTTCCATAGTCTTTTATTTATTTAGTTTATCTTCTGTGACCCATCTGTGGGTCCAGACCCAGTACTTGAGAATGACTGCTCTAGAGTGCTTCTAGACTTTTTTTTTAATGAAACATACTCACCCTTGTTCACTTTGAGCCCAGACTATCATGGATCAACCGCCAGTTGTTGCTTAGCCTTATAATTCTTCTTACAAATTATCAGAAATACCTGCAGACACATTTCAATGAGGCAAAAGTGTATTCTGCACTTGGTAAAGAGTGTCATCTGTTCCTGATTTAGAAATGTCTGTTTATGACCTGTATCATGACTACCATAACTATTATTGCTGTAGGTTTATAATATCTTATTTAAAAAAAAATGCATTTTTCCATGTGTAGTATGAATTGTCACTGGTAAATAAATCAATCAATATATATTTTTTGCACTGAATGCATGACAGCAGTGCACTGTCGATGATATACACTTCAGTGACCATTGTTGTTGAGTCGCTTCTTCAGCTCCCCCAAGGTCAATCTCACGGGTTCACTTCAGTTTTTTCAAACAAATGGATCAACACTTATGATGGTGTCAGGGATTCCCCTGAAGGCAAGTTCTGAGAGGAAGTGACCGAGGACATGTTGGACCACTAATGAAACACAGCGAGAGACAACTCTGTGCCTGCAGCTTAATGCCAGTTAGCATACCTAACACACTGCTGAAACCATGGATGTATAATAAGATCCGGATACTGGACCCAGAGATGGCAGCTATTCAATCCAGTGAGAAATGAAAAATGTTTTCTAGTTCGCAGGTTTACTTTTGGGGTATGCAGCCCACTGAATTTGTGCAGTAGTGTTTCGCCTGTTCAACCCGCCACCCTTTGATTTAACAGGTTTTTAAACAGCTTTTCTCAGCTGGAAGAAAGTTTTACAAATATTACCATAACCATGAAAATTTAATAATAAACCTCAATTGATAAAAAAAATTCATAATAAAAAGGATCATAACTGAACTTGTTTGCAGTACAGGTTTACAGGTATTTCTTTTAGAATGGCAATAGCGTGAGTGGCCACTGGGCAAAAGTGGAAGCAAGGCTGGACAGCAGTGCTGTATCCAGGTCTTATTATACATCCATGGCTAACACTGTTCCATCAGGCTACAGTAATAGATAGTACTGAACATCAATACTTAAGTAAAAGTATAATTACACCCACAAAAAAACTTAAATAAAAGTGAAAAGTACTATTTGGAAAAGAAAAAAAATTATGCATGTAAAATTAACTGAGTACATAGTTAATAAATTACTAAAAGCACAAGTTCTTTTCATTTTAATATTTTTGAGGGTTTACTGCAATTGTGAAAGTAACTTTTACATTGAAATTAGCATTGTGTTAGGTTACATGCCTTCTAAAGTCCATCATTTTAAAAACCCAACAGTCCACTAGCTAATAACAAGAAGGATTAATGTAACACATGAAAAATAAACATACCTAACATTGGCTTGCTAACTACATTTTCACCTACTGAGGGGCATCTTACTTCAATGTGTTTGTGGGGTTAGAAGAGGAGTTTTTAAGTGTTTTCAGAAGGCACAATGACCACTTCCTCATGTAGCTGTTGTACTTTTATCATTTTGCTAACAAAAAAAGACAAACGTAGTGAGATAAAAAGTAGATTACTAGGCCAAAATTATACTCAAGTTAAGGGCAAAAGTACAGAAAAAAAACAAAGGTTCATATTTCTCCTCTGGCCTGTAGTGCTATTTATCCATCTAGATAGTTCTGGGTGCGAGTTTCTGAGTTTTTTGAGATACTGGTTGCAGAGAATGCCTAACTTCTCTCCAGTATAACGGGACTAGATGGAACTTGGCTTGTGGTGCTCAAAGTGCCAAAAAAGAAAAAGAAAGAAAGACATTTGAAAAATTCAAAATGAGTTTCTCTTTGCGGAAATGACCACAGAGACCCAATTAACCAAAATATCAGACATACTTTGCTGTGAACATTTGATGTAGGAACTATTTTCTTTCTAGTAGGAAGAAAGTAGTTCCTGTAGATTCAATTGCAGAAATAAAGTAGTTCTGAAAGAAAGTAGTTCCTGTATGAAACTGCTCACAACAAAGTCTGGGTAACCAGGTCATGATTTCTGGAAAGAGAGGCTGAGTTTTTCTTTTCCTTTTTTTTCTTTTCTTTTTTTCTTCAACACTTTGAGCACCACATGCCAAGTGCCATCTAGTCCTATTACAGTGAAAGATGTCTGTGGCCGACATAACCAAACCTCTGCAGCTCACACTAAAATTATCTCGATGTATAAATAGCACTACAGGTAAATGTGCGTTTTTGATTTTCGGGGGAACTATTCCTTTAAAAACAGGACCATGGAAAGTACCATACCAAAAGTACCAAAAACCCTACTTTTTTCTGGTGGGATCTTGTGCAATACTGCTCATCTCTGTTAGGCGTTAAAAGCAGGAGAGGCTCCCTGGAGTCCCCTGTCAAGTTTCATTTATTCAAGAACAGCATTTACTTCAGTAACTGATCTCATGTCTTTACTGTGTAATAATTACTAAAGGGTTAACCTCCACGCTGTGGTTCTTCAGCTCGATTCAACTTCTATCATTTGTATAGGCCCACATGTTTTATTCAAAACGTGTAGACGATCCAGCCCAGTGGGAAAATGTCATTAAGAAAGTCCTCATTTTCAGCCAGTCCCAAGCGGACATGATTCCAACGCTGCCTTCACGGGCTGTAGGACATCTCGAATTTAAAAGTTGGCCTCACAGATGAGACATCAAACTGCGAAATTGCTAACCTTTATCACACCCAGACAGAAACAAGAGCTGTACACTTCATTAAACAGTAAATCCCTTTATCTCAGGCGTTATGTGTAGATACTGAAGATTTAAATCATTGTTTATTTGTTTATTTAAAGGGTCCCCATTGGCCGGTGCCATGGCAATCAGCTGATCCTCTTGTGGTCCACACCAACATACTTTAAATGACATAAATATATACATAGAAATATATCGATACACATTAATACATTAAGGCCAGTCAACACTGTACATGTGAATTTATGTAAAAATACCGAGTAAGTAGAAATTATTACAATTTTAAAGAATGAGAATTATACAACTCATATGAAGCAAAATACAAATATTGAAAACTAGCACTAAAGTGATACTTTTGTCTGCATGCCATTAAATTCCTCTGCATATTCTTTTTAAATGATGATTTATTTTTATTAGATAGATATTAAAGTGTATATTATTCTAATTTGTTATGACTCTGTAAAATAATGTTTTTGAAGACTTAGTTCTTGGGCTGGGCACCACAGTATAGACTTAATCGTTACTGCTGGATCCATCTTTCTGTGGAGAGAGCACTTATAATGAATGAATCTGAAGCAGTCTTGTCAGTCAAATTTAGTTGAAAGCTGTGATTCTCAGAGGTGCACAAAAAGTTTTCAGGTTCATCCATTTTAAATTGTCGTGATATTTTAATGTTTTATTATTATTATTATTATTATTATTTATTTATAGTTGGCTACATTATATTTTAAGAGTGGACTATCAGTAATCATTACTTAAACTATTTCATTTCCATAAATTATTTTATCGGTTTATGTTTTTTAACAGGCCTATTTTATATTTTCTGTTATTCTTTTTTAAATAATCAGAACCCTCATGTTATTTTATATATGCACCAAGAACGAAACACACTCTCTAAACGTGTGTGTATGTATGTTATCAGTATTCTGTGTGGACATGCTGTAAATATTTTCAATATATTATAAAAAATCTTTCATACATAACCGAGTAGAAGTGCAAAAAATAGCCTATGTCGAATTAATCCAATGGGCAAACACGAGTGGAGTCCCCGGTATGTTTTTCTATCTTGTAGGGGTCCTTCAATGAGGTAAAAATAAATAAATAAATAAAATTTCAAAGAAAAAAAGAGAACCTCTAATTTAAAGCCGGGGTTTACGAGCAGCCTGTGAATGCGGCATGATGCTGCGCGCGTAATGGATTTCCCCAGCACTGCTGCTCCTTATCGGGGACCAGGAGCAGGAGCTGCAGCTGCAGCAGTCCGACAACATTAAATCTGCTCCACCACTTGATGCCTCCCGGTGACCTTGGCTGACGGTGGTTCTACGCCTCTCAGTCCTGCGTCTCCTCTTGATCCACCATGGCATCGTCGGACGGGCTGGATGAAGACTGCGTGTTGCAGAGGGGGAGATCTCAGAGTGACCCGAGCAGCATCACCGAGGTCCGCCTGGGTGAAGCGCACAGAGCAGGTAAAGAGGAGAGGAGAGGAGAGGAGAGGAGAGGAGAGGAGAGGAGAGGAGAGGAGAGGGGGGCCTGAAAAACGCATGTTGCACGTCTGTCATCTGCTCGTTATTAGTTGGTGCATTTGGCAGGTGGTGGCTGGATTGGAGACACATCTCGCCTGCCGCGGTGATCCCATTGAATTTGTATGCAACAAACGTAGGTTGTGTTGTAAACGTGCGTCATTTACTATCCCATACATGTACTCACTGCTGTGCTGTGCTGAAGGCCTTACATGTCAAAATCCTCTAATAATGTCATTCACAGTGACACAGTGAATCAGGAAAATCTGTGTCATGCAACATATGAGACCAACTGGTGTCAGACCAGTTTGGTCTGAACACCGTGCATTTATTCCCTCCTCCTGGTCATTTGCAGAGTCATAAGCTTACTGGTAGTGGTACATCACCTCCTGCCACCCATTCACTGCCCAGTTTCTGCCTCTTTATCATCAGTCTGTGACTGACATTCATAAACAAACATTATTGATGTTGGTTACCTGCAGGTGATGCTACCACACTCATAGAAATTAGGGTTCCAGAGGGGGTTCTCCCTGAGGGGTTGAGGTTCTACCCAGAGCCATTTTCTTCTGAAGAAACATTTTTTGAAGAAAATGTTTGTCAAGAGTCCTTTGTAAGACTAAGGACTCCATCAAGAACCCTTTTCATCCAGAGAACCCTTTTTTGAACAAAGAGTTATTCAAGGACTTTGAAGTCCTTGAAGTGCTCATTTATCAAGGGTCAATCTTGGCTCAATTCTTGGTAAGACTTAGGGTTCCATTAAGAACCCTTTTCATACAAAGAACCTTTTTATGGAATAAAGTGTTCTTCTAGGATTGGTCAAGTCCCTGACGAACTCTTTCGTTAATGGTTTGTTAAACACTCGGAGCATAAAATGGTCCATATGAAACTCTTGGAATATAAAAAGGTTCTTGATAGAACTCCCTGGATGAGTTCTTGATAAAAGCACCCTTAGAAGGTGAAAAGGTTCTAGATAGAATCCCCAGAGAGGTTCCAGGTTGGAACCATTCCGCCATAGAAAATTTCTCTGTAGAATCTCTCAGAGGGGGTTCTGGGTGAAACCTTTCACAGATGGTTCTACGTATAACCCTTTTATCAAGGGTTTCTCAAGGGTTTTTTGTAACATGACATAACATAAAGCATAAGCACAAGCCCTTAGAACCCCCTGGGTGGGTTCTAGATAAAAACCCCTGTACTATAAAAAGGGTTTTGGTAGAACCCCCTAGATGGGTTCTTGTTCCGTTGGAACATGAAAAGGATCTGGATAGGACCCATATGGTTCCATCCAGCCACAGAAGAATTCTCTTTGTTGTCAAGGGTTCTTTGTAACATAATATAAATGGTTCTTGGTAGAACCCTCTTAATGGGTTCCAAATAAAACCTTTCCACCATAAAAGGGTTCTCGGTAGAACTCCCTGGATGGGTTCATGTTCCCTTAGATGGTGGAAATGTTCTGGATACAACCCGTGGAGAGGGTTCTGGCTGTAACCATTGCACCACAGAAGGGTTCTCTGTAGAATGTCTTATCAGGGGTTCTTGGTGGAACCTTTCACAGATGGTTCTACATATTTCTAGGTGGAACCCTCTGACAAGCTTCCGAGTAAAACCATTACAAAAGGGTCTACCAGGTACTAAAAAGGGTTCTCCTATAGTGACACGTTGAAGAACCCGTATGGTTAGTTTGCACCTTTATTTCTCAGAGTGATACTGCAATGACAGTCAGCACCAAAACTGAATGTCCTCTATGTATTTTTAAGGAACTATTTTTCACATTTGTTAAATTTTGCAGCACACAAAGACAGAACGTCCAACTTGCCATCACACATGGACTGCAGTATGTTGAGTCGAAGCTGATGAGAGTGCTGGTTGTGTATTTGGCTGTTTCCATGGTGATCCAAATGGCAGAAGGCAGCACTTGGCTCTCCGACTGTGAGCCGACATGGTGTTTGTCTGCTCCACTTACTTTTTTTTTTTTTCCTCAGTACACTCGGTGATGTACAGCAGCCAGCCATTCAAAGTGAAATGCCACTTCGACTGTGAATCGTGTTTATTTGTGAGGTGGGATTCACATTTCCACTGGGAATCACTGGGCAGGCGTTCGCTGTTGCTCAACAGCTACCGAGCAGGCAGCAGTCATATACTGTTTTGAAAGGTATTGAGCGGTGGATTGACATGATAAATCACTCGTTTTAACTCGCAGGCCCTCGATGCCGCTGTTTGCCAGCCGTCATCGCCCACGTACTGGAGATTCAAGTGGTTTCATGACAGAGTGGCAGCAGAGAAAGTGATGAGTTGAGCAGGGAAGTTGATACTGTACCGCTGTTGTATCTGTACAAATGAGGGGCTCAGTTACTGAATCACAGTCTGACGTGTGTGGGGGTAGCAGTTTGATATATGAGACAGGAGTCTTGGCCTTTTTTAAGGGCTGCATGATATGGTAAAAAAATATTTTGACAGATATTAAGATTGCGATATGATTCATGATCAGTGGGAATGATCGTTTTTGCATCACTGGAAGACACTGTTAAAGTCTAAATGACGTGACATTTAATGGGGTCTGTACATCTGTGAAAGGTTTTACCCAGAACCTCCTATGAGACTTTCTGTGGGTGCTAACAAGAACCCACCCAAGGGACTCTACTGAGCCCCCCTTTATATTCCAAGGGTTTTAACTAGAAGCCACCCAGGGGGTTCTACTGAGAAAGCTTTCATATTCCAAGGGTTATATCTAGAACACACCTGTGGGGTTCTACGGAGACCCCTTTTATATTGTCATACAAAAAATCAAGGATTTCAACAATGCTTGAAGAACTCTTTCCTCCAAATGGGGTTCTTTTGATAAAAATGGGCCCTTAACGGAACCCTTAGTACTACAAAGGACACTTGAGGAACCCATTCTTCAAATAAAGGGTTCTTCAGAAGCAAATAGTTCTGGGTTGAACCTCAATAGAATCTTTCAGAGAATTCTACCTAGAATCTAACATGAACAGCTATACCTAGAACCATCTCTGAAAGGTTTCACCCTGAGCCCTCTATCAGAGGTTGTACAGAGAACCCTTCTGTGGTATAATGGTTCAACCCAGAACCCAGAACTCTCTCTGGGGATTCTGTCCATACACTTTCCACCTTCTAAGGGTGCTAACAGGAAGGGGTTCTACAGGGAACCCTTTTATATTCCAAGGTTACAAGGTTACATAGAATAATCTGTGAAAGTTTCATCCAGAACCCCCAATGACAGGTTCTACAGAGAACCCCTCTATGGTGTAATGGTTCCAGCCTGAAACCTCCCTGATGTTCTATATAGAACCTTTCAACCTTCCAAGTGTAATACCAAGTACCCATCCAGGGAGTGCTACAAGAACCATTTTATATTCCATGGATTGGAGGTTCTACTGAGAACCCTTTTACATTAGGATACAGGATTTCAACAATCCTTGAAGAACTTTTTCTTCCAAGAAGTGTTCCATGGATAAAAATGGTTCTTAATGGAACCCTTAGTATTACAAAGAATACTTGACAAACCCTCTCTCCAAAAAAAAAACATTCTTCAGAAGCAAATGGTTCTGGGTATAACCTCAGCTCTTCAGGAAGAACCCTCTGGAACCCTTATTTCTAAAAAATGTACTTCATTACAGTGCTGTCTTGTCATACATGTGCCTTTCTTTTTTGATTCAATTCAATACTTTAGTAATATTTCAATTTATGGTGCAGTCCTGCTCCATTTTATGGCACACATACTGCACTACACTTTCATTTTCACTTGTGTGTGATGTTACAGTCTGTTTGAACATCAGATCATTTCGCTGGGCCTGCTATCTTTAGATTCGAGGGCCACAGCAATAATGCAGAAAGGATCTTCAAGTTGTCTTGCCAACGGCGGATATTGTTGTGTTCATGCCCTCGGTTTCGAGTCCAGTGCTTGTCACGTTGTCGTGGTTGTTATGGTTACGTAACAGCGTTGGTGTATGTGCAACTCTGAGACAGCGCTGGCAGGATTGTCCTGTGATATATACCGTTCATTACCGTTTGAAACTTTTACATGAAAATCACCCAGAAGCACCGTTGCAAGATTTCATCCAAAGCTGACGTTTCCCATGCAGCATCAAGGCAGACACGTTTCGGGCAATGCAGCAGTGAAAAACCCGCCTGCCCTCCCTCGCCACCACCCCCACCCCCTCCATCCTCCATCCCCTCTGCTCAGTGCTAACCCTTTCGTAGCTCTGGCACCCCTACTGCGGCTTTGATCCTGGCACTTGAGGAACCATCTCCATTAAAGGGGGAGAAAAAAGGGAGTGACAGATCTCTGATGGTGGCATTATCATGGCACCCAGCTGGGCAGTGTCACAGTGAATCAGCAGCACAATAGACTGGACTCAACGTACAAATGACTTCTTCTATCGTGGTGCTTTGATAATGACGTTGGAAGAAAATTAAGTATTTTCTCTGCGGCGCGTGGCTGGAACCAAAACAGTAAAATCACTTATCATTTGTGCTGGGACTTAGGACTCACTTAATGCCTTCAAATCAGATTCTCGTGCTGCTCATTTTGATGCCATATAAAGCACACAGAGAACAAATATGTTTCGCAGAACCTACCACCTGACAGCCTGGTTCACAGTGCTGTGCTCCACCAGCAAACTGAGAACAAACCACTGTGCTGTGGATTCAGATCTCTCTCTCTGCACTCTTAGAAACAAGGGTTCTAAAAGGGTTCTTCTTGAAGGGCTGAGGTTTTTACCAGAACCATTTGCTTCTGAAGAAAGGGTTCATCAAAGGTTTTTTGTAAGACTAAATGTTCCATTAAGAAAGTTTTTTATTCAAAGAATTCTTTTTGAAAGAACGAGTTCTTCAAGGATTGTTGAACTCTTTCGTCAGGAGTTTGTCATGTATTCTTTGGACCATAACATAAAAGTTCTTGTTAGAACTCCCTCATTGGGTTCTAGATAAAACCCTTGGAATATAAAAGGGTTCTCAATAGATCACTTTGGGAGGGTTTTAGATAAAACCCTTGGGCTATAAGAGGGTTCGTGGTAGAACTGTCCATGTTTGTTCTGGATAAAATGCATGGAATAGAAAGGGTTCTTGATATAACCTCTGGGTGGGTTCTAGATGAAACAACTGGAATATGAAAATGTTCTCAGGAGAACCGCCCAATTGGGTTCCAGATAAAACCCTAGGAAAATAAAAAGGTTCTCAGTAGAACCCCTCATGTGGGCTCTAGATAAAACTCCTAGAATATAAAAAGGTTCTCAGTAGAACCCTCCCACATGGGTATTAGATAAAAAGTTCTAGGTGGCACCATTATACTTCAGAGGGCTTCTCTGTAAAACCTCTCAGGGAGTACAAGGTTAAACCTTTCACAGATGATTCTACGTATAGTCCTTTGTTTTAGGTTCTAGGGAGAACTCTCTGAAAGATTTCCAAATGGAACCTATAGTAAAGGAACCACAAAAGGGTTCTGGTATGGGGAAAAGCTGAAGAACCATTTATGGTTCTAGTTAGCCCCTTAATTTCTGAGAGTGACAGAGAGATGGTTTGATTTGGATCTGGTGATAAGCAGCGGCCTTGTTCAGCACATACGGGTTACATCACTGGCTCTGCTCGAGATGATGCAGAACAGTCAGTGCAGCCAAAACATTGTAGCCCAAAGGTGGAACTCGTGCTGCATTCAGATTTTGGCATATGCATCAGCCAGCAAACCGGATATTCATTACTTTCATCAGGAGAAAGACGGCGCGGGTGCAATGTGACACTTAACGTGCCTGCAAACAGAACTTGGCAGAACGACTCCAACTCTTCCAACATTTACAGTCTGCTGGCAGTGAAGACGAGTGTGATCTGGAAAAATGAAGCCAATGGGTGTATCCACATTAGCTGTTTCATCAAGAAATGACTTCAATAACCATATAAGATATACCCAATTAACAGGTTTGAATTGGACTTAAAGCTGCACTAAGGTTGGGTGATATGAAAGTATATATAGTGTGAGGTGTGCACTGTTCTATGGAGTGTTTTAGTGTCTGTCAGCTCATTGTTTTGGTTTTATGACTCACAACTTTACTTTTTCTCACCGCTTGCAGTAGCATTGTCTCTAACCACATCATGCAGATGTTTTCAATGAGAAAAAAGCGCTGATAAACCCACTTCGCTATCTGTACAGCAACAAACAGCAAGGAACGAACAACTAGCTGGTGAACATAGTGGAACAGCTAAAGAGACAGTAGTGGAGTGGTGGAAATTTTTCCAGGCAGACAGAAATATTTCAAGGGAATACTAACGTTGGTCTGCATCTTGGACCCATGAACGATCTTGCAGTGGTCATTTTAATTTAGACCATGTTCTTTCTCTAACCCTAAGCAAGTGTCTTCTGTCCCTAAACTTGCCCAGATCTTAACAGCATGTTGTTACATTAAAAAACATATAATTTGTTTGTTTGTATAACAATAAAGACAAAATGTGCACAAATCCCCTCAAGACACACCCATATCTGCTGTAAATGTGCAACTATTTGCTAACAAGTTAGTCATTTTCACAGGTTATTGTAACACTGTGCTCACCAAAGTAATTGCTAATATCTGAGAATGCGGCAGCGTTGCTAAAAAAGAAGTCTATTGAGCCTAAATCAATATATAAATTAATTGCCAAGTATTTTGAGAATTGATTTTTCACTTAATTCCAGCAAGAAAAAAAAGTCAAAGTTCTCTGTTAGCGGCTTCCTAAAAGTGAACATTTTCTGGTTTCTTGAGTCCTCTGTGACAGTAAACTAAATATGTTTGAGTTGTAGACAGAACAAGACATTTTAAGAGATCATCTTGGGCTTTGGAAAACTCAACATTTTTCACCCTTTTCTGACATTTCATAGACCAAACAATTAATTGAATAAAGAATTGACAGATTAATTGATGATGAAAATAATTGCATTCGCAGCCCTAGGTGAATGGTAAAATTATGATCCAAACTTGCTGGTTCAACTTTGACTTACCATACTTAAGCTCAAGTGCTTAATTGCCATATACACAACGATAAAAGTGAAGCGGTCATTGACAGTGAACTTCTTAGATTTAACCCAAGCATACCAGACACATTGTTCACTTGCATGTCTCACGCAAAAGAAATATTATTATTTTAATCTGTGTAGCTGTCTGCACCGACTCTGTGCAGGCCTGCATATTAGCTGCGTGTTATGGGCATAAATGCGACCTGAGACATTTATTTATACACAAGAACAAGGTGCTCTTTACAGCCTAGGTGGCGCAGAGTGTGCTGCTGAGCCAGAGAGCATCTCACTCTAATTTGGTTTGTACACAAGAACTTCTTAAACTTCCTGTCTGGTGTTTATTCAAAGGCAAACTGTAACCGTCACTGTACATTTACTGCAATTAGACAACTTCACAGTTAAAACTTCCACCTGCTCTGATCTCCAACACCTGTGTGCGCTTTTGTTGTAATGTTCTAAATCTTAGCAAGGACCAGTGTGTGGGATTTGACTGTGTAGATTGCAACCAACTGAATACCGCTCCCCTCACCCTCCCCTTCCAAGCGTGTAGGAGAAATTATAGTTGCCGTTCTGGGACACTGCAGTTCAAAGTGGCAGCCTCTTCTGTAGATATAAAAAGCTCATTCTAGCTAAAGCACAAGACTCATTACATGTAATTAATTAGAATAACCTTTAAATTAAATGAAATATTCCAAATGAATAGCACACAAAACAGATTTGTTTTTATTTCCCTATTTGGAGTGTACTTTTCAAAGATACTTTGACAATAACTAGGCCTTCTACAGTAAAATTGTGACATCTTGATGTTATCAATGATTGATGATATTGTTGTAGCCTCAGTAAGGCCATAGCACATGAACACAGCATCAGACTGTGGTTATCTTTTTAGATGCACATGAAGAGAAGTGATGGAGGTGCCCTGTCAGTCCCTGGCATTGCCTCGAGCCTGCAGGAGGCTCTTCCTTTGCTCCCCTCATCTCCCTATTTGAGCTGGTGCTGTTGTACTAATCTGACACGCTGCTCTAACATGAAAGGCTTTCTCCCTGGACTCCTCCGCTCTGTCCTCTAACACCCCCCCCCCGCCCCCCCCCCCACCCCACACACACACACTCACCATCGCCGCCACCCCACCCGAACATCTCAGCTACTGATAGGCCTCCGTTTAGCCCTCGCATTCAGTCAGAGGAGGCAGAGGGGGCCTGATGAGGAGATTAGGATTCATTTTATTTGAATCAGGGCGCCTCATGTTTTATTAATCAGGAAGCCTATACATGAGCCGGTTTGTCTCATTTCATATTCAGAGTGGTGATTGAACGGAGAGAATAGCAAACCTGGCACCTGGCAAGGCAGCTCACTCCTACATGCATGCTCAGCTCAGCGTGGAACTTGTGTGAAATCTCCCAACAGCCACGAGTCATTTCACAGCTACTGCAGTTAGAGATGAGATGGCACGAAAGGTGTGCATAGCTGCTAATAGAAAAATGTCACTTTGTCGCCATTGTCTATAATTGTCTCTATGGAAATGTCAGTTGAAAACAACTGTTGTGGCGTGTCATGTTTAGTAAATCCATGGCATAGACTGGGAGCTCTCTGAAAATGTATTCTAGTGTTCTAGTATAGCCTAATTTTTACTACTAATGCTGAAATTTCACACCCTTGTAGGCTGTGGCAAACTCAGGCTCTCTGAGAGGCAGGGGTGAACTACAACTACTATAATTACAACACGTCCTTTATAAGATCACCCAGGGAACTATTAAATATGTCACCATTTAAAGGCACATAGTGGCCAACTAATTTCTAGCATGAAGGGCAGCCTATATGGTGCTGCACCACTTTTTGTCCACTGGAAGGATACCTTAGACCTTTAAATGACCGGTGTGTAGGATTTACTGGGGGTTTCCACCAGATACGGCTTTGTGACGTTGTGTGTGCGCCGCGGTTTTGTTCGTCATACACGTGACTGCAGTTCCCACCAGCGGTGTTTCAGAAGCATTTCAGCAGCGCAGTGTTTTGCCTGTCTGTCTGATTATGTTTACTTGCTCAGATTTTGTTGATTAGGTTCTCTTTCCTTGCTCTTTGTGCTTCTACCGTGGATAAGCAGGCTACGTGGTTTCTTTTCTGTCTGTCTTTATGATTGTGAGTCTGCATGGGATCTTTTATTTTGAAAATCTACAGGATTCTCTCTTTTCCGTGTCTGAGTTCCTGCCCGCTCGACCTGCTCTGTGACAATTGACGCGGCATCCTTCAAAAATAGACTCAGTGCGCATTCTCTGCAAAGCGGAGCGTTGAGCCTCTTCTGGGAAGCGTCTGAAACACGCCATGGGGCTTCTGGTGGAAACATAAGCATTATCTAGAATGGCGAATAGCTCCAACTGCCGCGGCTTGGCTGTAATGCGATGCAGCCGTGCCTGGTGGAAATTGTGGGTTAGTGGCATCTAGCTATGAGTCTGCTGATTGCAAACAACTCCCCTTTTCCTTCCCATCCAAGCATGTAGGAGAACCTACGGTGTAACTCTTATCTAGAGCCGGTGATTGGTTTGTCAATTCTGGGCTACTGTAGAAACATGCCGGTGCAACATGGCGGCCTCCATGTAAGAGGACCTGTTCCCTCTGTAGATATAAGTTTATTTTTTCTGGCGATGACACTGATTAAAGCATACTTCAAAATATTATATTAAATTTCTGCAGTATTCTGCCAATAGTTCCTCCTAAATCTTACACACTGGATCTTTAAAGTGCCCATTTGCTAATTAGTACAGAACATGAAATGGCTGAGGCAAGATAAAGAGTCAAGAGGAGCGCCAGATTGATTACAATTCATCCCTGTGTATAAATTTCATGACAATCCATCCAGAAGTTGTTGAGAAACTTCTCTAAAAACCAAAAACGTGACCTAGTAGTTGACCAATATGTTTTTCTTGATGCTGATATTTAGAGAGAAGAAGATTTGATGGCTGATACATAATGCTAATATCAAAACACAGGAAAAGTCATGTATAATTCCATTATTCCATGCACAATACAATCAAATACACAGGGTTATTTTAGCCAGTAACGTGTTTTTTTAGATGCAGTTTTTATTAATGACTGAAATAGAAAAATACATTGGGTAAGCTACAGATTACAGAATGTGACTATATTTAAGAGAGAGGGGTCATTTAGAAAAGATGATGGAAATTTTGGCAAATGTTTAGGATGCATGAGAGTTACAGTACAGGGCTTTTTTACCACCCTAGTAAAACTCATCGGGGGAATGCTAACATTGTTCCACAGCAGCCACACTGATATGTCTTCCTGCAGATGTGTCCACAGGTATTTTTTGTTTACTGGCCTCGTGAGCAGACATTGGCCGGTGCTGATTATCTCAAATTGCCAGAAAATCAGCCTGATTAATCGTCTGACTGATTAACTTGTCTATCACGAGTGTGAAGCTGATGGTGATGCCAGAGGAAAAGTCAGGGATCGCCAAGGACCTTAATGTTCCTCCTTCATCCTTGAAGGAACATTAAGGTCTGTACAAAGTTTTATTGCAAGCTATCCAGTAGTTGACATATTTGAGTCTGGACCAAAGAGGAAGACCAGCTGACAGACCTATGAGAAGCAGTGCACAGTTCAGGCACATATTAGAATGTGTTACACATTATTTTATCGGACTAATATAAATGTTTGATGCGAGGTCTGCAGTTGGAGCCTCAAGCAGCGATGAGAATAGAGCAGTGTTGAAAGGCACATTTAACGCCTGCGGAGAGGTCGAGGAAATGAGACAGTTCCAAAAATGCTGCTAAGTGGGGTCAAGAGCGGCTGAAAGTGAACCAGTAGGTGAAAAGTGCCACGAGAGGGCTCTACTTGGCAGATGGATGGATGTTGCATAAATGAGGTAAGCTGTCACTGTCACAAGGAGTCCAGCACTGCAGTCAGCTGACCTCTCACGAAGAATAGGGACAAACGGTTCGTCCAAGGTCGTGCTGCATATAGAGCGTGAGTGGACGGACGCTTGCTCAGGATTACTCAGCACTATACTGCAATGGTTCAAGATGAGTTGGTATTAGACTTAAGTGAGATGTGCTTTAAACGAATACTCGCTTTATGCCAAATCAACCCTCAGACTGTGAGACTGGGATGAACACTGTGCAGGCAGCATGAAAAGGAGCTTTGAAATTCAATCAGAGGAGGTTAAATCAGAAAAATCCATGTAGAAAACCAAACTTTGCTTAACTCGATGCCCCTTTTTGGCTATTTTTAGAACTGATGCACCTCCTCAGATTTTTTTTTGGATCTCATGTCTATTTCAAAAGTGGAACATCTGAAAACAGCAATGAAGGATTTAGCATGGGCAGCATGGTGATTAATGTGGAGCACTGCAGAAGTGATGTGACTCTAATCTAGGCCCCGTAAATGAAAATGTGACTTTGCTGAGATGCTAATAGGTTGTTCCATCACTGAGTTTTACCCTTGAGTCTTTGGTGCAGCATTGATTCTTTTTTATTAGCTGGCCAAGACACAGTGGTAAAGTGGCTAATTCAGAGGCACCTCATTTTTTTTTTTCTGCCAACTCATCTCTCATGCCATTATGCACGATGCAGAGACGTCCCCGGGTCCCACTGACTGCAGGGCCCCGGGGAGCAGCACAGAGGCTGGACAAAACATGACATCACCCTGCACCAATGTAATGGAAGGACATGGGAGACTCTATTAGAGCAGATACAGGGCTGTAGCATGAATTTTGGAAATACTGAGGTCATGAGTCCAAATTCTTCCAACAGAACCTCATTGACTGTAAGATTTCTTAACAACCCCCAACCAAACTCTGTCAAGTTTTCAAAACATAGCAAAATTCCACATTTATTGATTTAAAGGAGAACTGCACTGATTTGAGTGACTTATTAAAGTCCGTTAACATGTGTTGTAAAGTTGGAATATGTGAAAGCTTTTTATGGCTTCAGGGGAAGTCTTGTGAAGTCTTCTCAATTTCCTCAAGTGATGTCACTTGAGTCAGCGTTAGCTGGGGCTGAAGACTACAAATTTGAAAATGAAAAGAAACCGGGGATGTGGAGTGAACTTACCAGACCTCTGTGGCCTGCTCCTCTTCTCTGATCAGGGCTAACAGGCTACATTAGCCATGCCTAGCATAACACACTTGAATATCTGACTGAACTGTCAGCAGTCGATCCGCATTGTGGGTAATGTGGATACCAGGTTTTAACAAATATTCCTTCCTTTTCCATGCACTGTTCATTTTTTACAGTCCAATTAACATCTTGAGACACAGGAATGTACAATGAGGCTAGTCTTTACAGACAGATATCTGTATATGAGTGCAGATAAATTTAAAAAAGCTAACTCATCATCAAACAATAGCTGATGCTGATGCATTTCTGCAAATGCTCTCCACATGGACTGTTAAGCTGCATGCAATCAAAACCTGCACAAATGTAATTGGTCAATACTACTCGGACTACAAACACAGGGTGACCATATTTGCAAACCCCCAAAACCAGGATCCCTAACAGTGTACCACACATTCATGCACTCGCATATGTACATGCTTATGCATTATTATTATTATTCATCAGGATAGGGGACACTTATTTTACTGCTTAGCACAGATATCATGCACACCTTTCAACACAGTGGATGCCATGAATGCAGCATTCTGCATAGCATACTGACAGGTTCTGTCAGAAAGAGCTGCAAGCATCATGGCTCAGGCTAGAAACAGCCTTGACAATGGATTGATTTAGGCACATACAGACAAATGAGTGTTGAATTCAGATAAGAGGTGCATTATTTATGTTTTTATATTGGGTCAGGTAATAATGAGTAAGACAGAACATGATGAAACTGCAAACAGAAATCAGAACATTTCTGATATCAAAATCTTGTCCCTTGCCTACAGATTTTGCGTTCATATGCGTATATCTGTTTATAGAGCAGATAATAAATACTTGATGTTATAGAGACATATTCAAAATTTGATATGAAGTCAGGGGCTTTAATGAAGTGATGTGTAGCAATTGTGCATGCAAAAATTAGCACAGCAGTCCAAATAGAAAGTTAGAGATACAGACTGTGTATTAAATAGATTGAAATCCTGTTTAATGTAAGATATATGGGTGAAACTAGTTGTTTCCACCCATCCCCTCCTCTCCTAACTCCTCCAGAGTTAGAGACACTCAGGTAGGCTGCAGGAGCGCCGCAGGAGCGCAGGACGAGTGAGGCATCATAGATTGATGATAGCAAGCAAGGACGAGTCCCACGCTATAAGCTGATCAGCTGTTTATAAATGCCAATGTAAAGTTAAGACTGTTATGCTGAAATAAAAGCCCGCTGCTCTGAAATAACACACTTTGAGTTAATAAGTGACTGCCTGTCTCACTGCCTGCCAAACTCCATTAACATTTTGCTAAATTTAACAGTTATGAACATCTACGAATCTTCTAGAAGATTATTAACGATTTCTTACTCCTAAACAGACACTAACTCATTTGGTGAACGTTCTGCATCAATTTGAAACCTATTTTATGTAGAATGGGCAAACAAATCCAGCCTGGAATAGAAATTTTAAAGGAGGACACTGTAGAGAAGCAAGTATTTCATCCTAACATGCTTCCTTGATCTCTGATCATACAACATGATCAGTTTATGATTTATTAAAGTAAATATATCATAGATTTCTCCTTCAAAGAAAAAAAGAGAAATACAGGAATGATTATGATTTTGAGTTTGAAATTAAATTATTGAGAAACAGAGGAAATTTACAGGGCTGGTGTGTCCTCAGAAAGAGTTGATATCATACATTTGAACATGTGCATGAATCAGGAGTAAATTATCTGATATCACGGGGCGTAATTAACATCAAAGGAATAACATGTAATAATGTGCTAATTCTGCTCCGAGGCAGATTTTCCCTTTCAGGCAACAGAGAAAAAAAAATGAACATAGATAGATACTCTTTGTCTCCACGTACAGACTTGATTGAACGGCAGCACAAGCAGAAATGGTGAACTGTACCAACCCCTCCCCCGCGACACACAAACACACACACACACACACACACACACACACACAAACACACACACACACACACACACAATATCCCCTCCCCCAACAACTAAACATGGGATCTGTAAACAACAAGGCTGTCACACATACAGTAGGACTTAAAAAATGCTGCTGTGGTGTGTTCAAGTTCACAACAATACAAGCCCAAATTAAAAAGAGAGTGGTGTTGAAGCCATGGTCAAAGAGATGAACGGCCTGTGTTTACAGCATGTCATCCACAGCCAACTTACTGTTTTCTCTCCCAGCAGAGCCTTGCTTTTATGCTCCACTGTGCTCTCTGTGTTCATGATTTGTACTTGCGCAACACTGCCTTTATGGATTTCAGTGGATTCTGTTCTGCATGTGTACCCTTTTGCTTTCTGTCCTTGTGGGCCTTAATATGCTGGAATTGCAGTCACATGTTTGTAGTAAAAGTGCATCCTCCTGTGGATGTGTAAATGCCATAATATGCTTTATTTTAAGACATAAATACAGTTGGTTGTGTGTAGGCAGAGGCTGAGATCTACCCAGCGACTGGGCCAGGCATGTTGGAGGCGGGGAGGGGGGGCTACTTGACTTAAGCTGTCAGCCATTTACACATAATGTATCTTTTATGAATGTTTCATGTGCTGACCTAATTCCTTTCAGCGCTGAGTAAAAGCAATATGTTGCACATGAGAACACAGCAGAGCATCCAGCTGATCCTTTTGACATCCTCATCCCAACAACAAGGGGATAGGCAGGGCCGACAAATGGAAACAGAGCTGTGATATGACCACTCGGATGCCCTGAGCGGGCGAGAATAAAGGCTGAGTCGTTTGTTTTTTTGTTTTGTTTTTTTTTCACAAAATCTACCCTGCGTCCCACAGAGATAAGGAATAGAAACAGCTCAGTTAGAGCTTTATCAGAAAAAGAGATATTCTGCTCACTGTGGCAGATGTAATTAAAGCAAACGCTTAAGCTCAGAGTAAGGATGGAGAGAGTGATCACTTTGACAGACTTTAGTCTGTCAGCAGTGAAAAAAGAAGGGAGAGGAGGAGGAGGAAGAGGAGGAGGAGGAAGAGGAGGAGGAGGAGGAGGGGTGGGGCCAGCAGCTGCAAAAATCTGTCTGCTGGATTTGAAGCCCTAAAAAGAAGAAATGAAAGCTACTAACCAGCAGCAAACAGATGTCCTGATGTCACTTTAGCTAACCTCATGAAATACATGCAATTAAAAATGATGAAAGATTGGAATCTTGCCAGCATCTGATATGCCAATATTTTAGGACTCATTATGGCTGATTGCTGATATATGCACATGTTTTCTCACCTAATTACAGCAAACATCAAGTTTCTCCTGTAGTGGACATAAAATATAAAATATAAGATATGAAATGCAATCATTTTCAAAAAGTGCACATTCACTGGGCAAAGAAAAATTCAAACCTGGTGTCTCTCAGTAATCCACAGAGCTTCTTGTAAAGCAGTTTCATGTAGGAACTACTTTCTTTCTAGAGCACAGAAAGTGTACAAAAGGTACAGTATATTCTAAAGTAGTTGTGTAGATTCTAGCATAGAAAGAAAGTAGTTCCTACATGAAACTGCTCACAACAAGGTGTGTGGATTATCTTGAGTAACCAGGTCATGATTTTTTCAGACAGTGGTTTTGAATTTTTAAAAAGTACCTTTTTTGGTGCTTTGAGCATCACAAGCTGAGTGTCATTTAGTCCCGTTATACTGGAGAGAAGGCAGACATCTCTATAGCTGATATCTCCAAGACTCTGCAAGTCACACCACAACAATCTAGATGGATAAACAGCACTACAGGCCAGGGGAAATATGTGTATTTTTGATTTTGGAGTGATCTTTATCAAAAGTATTCAATTCAGTCTTTATTGTACTGTCTCAAATTTGGCTCGCAGCACAGAAAACCCAGACAGTTTGCTGTGACTTCATTTCTGTGTCTGCACTGTGTGCAGGTTCTTCATAAAAAAAAAAGAGAGAAATTATTCTATTTTTGTGCCTAGGACCTTTTTCTTTTTTTTTTTTTTTTGTCGTGGCATTGAAAGAGGAATCGAGTTTAATTTATTATTGTATACTAAGATAAAGTATACAATTCTGGTATTGTGACAGCTCTTCTGCTGACAGTGTTTTTTTTTTCCCACTGGTGCATGTCTGTCTTTGCTCTTCACAAATTTATTGTAATGATCGGTATGACGGCTTTTAAGATTGTAGTACTGAGAACTGTGATTTTGCTCCTCCTGACATGATCAATACTGAGCAATCACTGCTAAAAAGAAATGTGGTAGCTGTTTTTTACACTTCGAAAACCCTGCAGACATGCTTGTGTCATGTGTGCATAATTAAAACGTCATGTTATTAGTCGTATCTGTAGATGTGTTTAATTTGGGCCGATAACAGTATTTCATTTTAAAGGACCTGTGTGAAGGATTTAGTGACATCTAGTGTTTAGGAGAAACTGCGGTGGTTGTGAACCACACAAAAAAATGTATAAAGGCCCTAATTAGAGCCAGTGTTTGGTTTGTCCATTCTGGGCTACTGTAGACACATGGCAGTGCAACACTGCACATGCACCATTTGTAGATATAAAAAGCTTGAATCTTATTTTCAGTTGATTTGGCAAATACATAGGCTATCAGTGATTGGATGGGTTGTTTTTTGAGGGACGGGATTTTTGCCTGTTGCTTGCTAATTTTATGGTTTTTGTATAGCAGGAATATTTTCACATCTAACACATTGAATTGTGGATTTATTTCAACCAAGTCAGAGTCGGCGATTATTGGAACAGTGGAAAGACTAATCACGACATTTTATTTGTATGAGGCAGTGAAATTAGTCTTAGTTCAATAAAAGAGAAAAAAACTTGGATTTAGAAGAATCCAAAATACAGTTGTATTTTCATTATGAAAGTAGTCATTTATTGGATATAGTGAACATATTTTTTTATTATCATGCATCCCTAACAATAATGGCTGTTCAAAGGGAGCCACCAGATTTTGTTGTAGTATATCATTATCAGTGTCATTTATCAAGAAAAATAATTCTGTTTCAAGCTTTTCAAATGTGAGGAATGGCTGTCTTTTTCTGTTTTAGTATTGTACTGTAAACTGAATATCTTTAGGGTTTCTTTTTTACTGTGGGTGGGATAAAACAAGCAATCTGAAGATGTCACCTTGGGGTTTGGGAAATCGCAATTTTCTGACATTCCATAAACCAAAAGATAAATAGCCCAGGGAGCAAAGAGTCCGACCTGAGAAACCTGGCCGCTTCCCAGCCTTGAAGCATCCTCTTTAGTGGAATCCCAGAGACTGTTTTGTTTGCAGCTCACGCCCTCTACGCAGGCGAGGCTGTGTCTTCCCCACTGCTACAGTCCCGCTATCTGTCACTGTGACGCTGCATTGGCTCGCAGGCTGCAGGCTGTGGCTGCACCTGATGAATGATTCAGCAGATTTAAAGGGGAACAGTACTGGAGTGGAGCAGCAGCAGGGTTTTATGAACGTAAAATACATTTATTGCTGTTAAACAGGCCGTATATTGTCACAATGCAATGCTTGCTTCCGAATTAAATATGGAACACGTGATGAAAACACAATCAGCCTCCTAGTTACTGTTTATGAAGCAGCGATGAACCTTACATGACATCCTGGGCTATAATCTGTGGATCCCAGCTTTTATTTATTTGAATGTTATCAGTTGTAAGCAGAAGGCTGTTGTGTCATCGGCACGTTTCAATTACATGACATCTTGCCTTTAATGTAAATGTCTTTTTAGCCGCCCTTAATGTTTATTAATGTAACACCAGACATTCACCCTATCAATATGTACTGTATACTATAGGCCAGGACAATATATTGATATTATATCGGGATATGAGACTAGATATCATTTAGGTTTTGGATATTGTTACATACTGTAACAATTTCATACTGTATATACTGTACATACTGTATATGTTACAGCTTAAAGAAACACTACAACCCAAAATCAAAAACGCATGTTTTCCCCCTGGCCTGTAGAACTTATTTATCCATCTAGTTTAGATAGTTTTGGTGTGAGTTGCAGAGTTTTTGAGGTATCAGCCGCGCAGATGTCTGCCTTCTCTCCAGTATAATGGGACTAAATGGCACTGGGGTTGTGGTGCTCAAAGCACCATAAAAATACATTTGAAAAATTCAACACCAATGTCTCTTCCCAGAAATCATGACCCGGTTACTCAGGATAATCCACAGATCTTGTTGTTGCAGTTTCATGTAGGAACTATTTTCTTTTTATGAATCTACCAGAACTACTTTCATTCCATTGGAAAGAACAATCATTATTTAGTTATATTACATTGGAGAGAAGGCAGACATTTCTATGGCTGATGTCTCCAAAACCTGACAACTCACACCAAAACAATCTTGATGGAGAAATACCCCTAAGGTAAGATATGAATTTTTGATTCTGTGGAGAATTGTCCCTTTAAGTGTTGTCTTACCAGACTATTCTAGCTTAATCATTATATCCATAGCCCAGCCCTAGTACAACGTATTAAAAAGTGTAATATTCACTGTGTCTGACACATGGGATTGTAAACAGAGAACATATTCAGTTTACAGTCATAAAAGAGTAAAGACACCAGAACATTTTCACATTTAAAAAGCTGTAATCAGACAATTTTTGGTCCGAAAACAATTACTCAAACTGAATAATCAATCATCAAAATAGCTGGTGATTAATTTAATTATTGATTCATATTTTCTTAATCATTGCAAACCCCAGAGAAAACACTATTCAGCTTTATTTTGGGTTATTGATGTGTCTAGATGTGTGCCACCATTATTCGGCTGTCTAAGGCCCAACTTAACTCCTGGGACTGCTGATAAAAAAACAAAAAGACAATCAAAGCAATAACATCACACAAATATGGAAAATGAATCTTGACATCACAGACAGTAAAGCAACATGGATCACAATTTGATGTGGCAGCAAAAGGCAAACTAACAGATGACAAGCAAGTAAATGAACGCAGACTTGAACAGACTTGGTCCCAACTCATGAAAAAAAAAGAAATACCTTACAAGCAGGCAGAACTATATCTCGAGGCTGAGTATGTCAGAACGTATTATTACAAGGAGTGCTTCCTCAAGGGTTCTTAAAAGATTTTGCATAAGCTATATGGACATTTGCAGTATCTCATCTTTCTTATATTTAATGCATGGGACTGCAGTTTAAACCTCCACTGCAGAACTACTGAGTTATAATATGTCTAATATAAATGAACCATCTTTTTTCAGTTTTGAGCATAATGTTAGACGATCAATAACTGTCCTCTCATTCAGTTACTTTGCGACTAATCTCAGAAACATGGAGTCTGTCTCCACCATCACTGACACTGTGACTGCTTTGCAGTTTGAAGTTTGCAATCAATTGTAAAGTGCTTTGTTGGGAATTATTCCACAAATGGACACTCTGTAACTGCAAGTCTGAGCTGTTATACTGCTGATGTTTCTCTATTTTCTGCCATCTCTCTTGTTACTGCACTTGAATGAATAAAGCTTTGGCAACATGACTTAAACAAATTAAGTGTCCAGTTGCTAAAGGAGCAGAATTATGTCTTTATTTAACTACATAATTTCAACAAAGTTGCCATGAGCTGGGTATCCGGTCTGCTAAATGAGCTGTTAGACCTGGGCAGTGTGGTTGAAAAACCTATTACCTATCTTTTCTGTCATATAGTTCAATCAAAACTTAAAACAATTGATTTCCCATGGCTCGCACAATGGTGTTCACTAAAAATCCCACTGATAGAATCAGAGTTAATAGAAGAAGTGGACATAGTCACTGTGACATCACCTATTTGTTTTACGCAATACCGTTTTGAAACCTCGAGTCTGGCCTTTTGGCCGTCGCATCTTTGTTTTTTGGAGCCAGAAGTTATTTGGACGAGAGGGTGCAGCTGGGGAGGAGTGATGGGTGGATCTGACGTGGCAGGTGACGTGGGATGTAGCAGTGAGTTTGCAGATTGCAAACACCTTGCGTCACTTTCCCAGCGAACCTACGGTGGCTGTGAAACTCACGCAGAACACAAAAGGCTGTATTAAGGGCCAGTGTTTGGTTTGTCTGTTCTGGGCTACTGTGGAAACATGGCGGTGCAACATGGCAGCATCTGTTGCAAAGGACCAGCACCCTCTTTAGATATAAACAGCTCATTCTAAGGTAACAGAAACGCAATGATTCTTATTTTCAGGTGATCATACACTCTGCGTTAGCTTCCCTTTAAGACCCTGAGGCTACATCCGCTTCTTTTATATAGTCGATGGATAAAATCGAAATTATGCTGCATTTATGTGATGTTGGCAGAATGGGAAGAACAGGAGAGCCTCCCATTCTTCTGATTCAGGAGCATTATGTAAAAGTTGTTTTACATAACTGCAGTGGTTCATTAAGGGAGAAATCTGTAATGCATTTACTGCAATAAACCATAAAATGACCATGATATGTCATGAGAGATCAAGGAAACATGTTAAATTGAAATACACACTCATTCACACATTCAGGGACAAAACTGTAATTTTTTTGCCTGTTTCATGTTAATTAGAGTTCGAATTAATGCAGAATGTTCTCCGACTGAGTAAGTGTCTGTTTATAAGTCATACGAAATAATAAAAATCTACAAGGTGTAGGTGTTTAGACTTTGCAATATGATCTATATGTATGATTTATGATAGACTTTACATTGACAGAACTGACAGGTATAAACAGCTGATCAACTTACAATGGAGGACTTGTCATCCCTTGCTTATAGCAAAGTTATGATGCTTCATGCATCCTGTGCTCCTGCAGTGTTCATGCCGGCCTGAGGCAGTAAACAGTCTTCAACCATAGAAAGTATAATAAATAGAATTTCAACCTTTTTAATGTACAGTCTATGGCTCCATCTCACTATTTGGACTGTTGTACTCATTTTTGCACAGGCAAAAGTTGAATGAGACTCGACAATCAACTGTCTTTCTCCAGAATTGCTTACTCACCTTTAACAAGTGAAACCAATACAAACAGAGTATGGTTCTTTATCCATTAGCTGGATTGATTCCATTAGTCTTAAAATTGGGTTTTATTTAGATGTAACTGCCAGCGATGGTGGCTTTTGTAGCCGTGTTTCTAGCACTTTGTTGATGATGTTGATGAGGTGATTTGTCTGTATCTGTATCATAACATCTGGCTTGAACACTTTTTCTGCCTTGGCTGACTGTAATTACAGTGTAAATGATGACGTGAACACGCCAGGAGCAGGAAAAGCACAGGTGTAACTGATGACATTACGATTAGTGTCCAGCTTAACAAAACCAGGCTCTGACACAACCTAAATGTGATGCAGCTTTTATTAATGCATTTAATTACAGCTGTGTTTGTCCTGCTGTAGGAGACTTTGCCAAGAAAATGGTCTCTAGTAAAGCTGAATGCCAAAAACATCGTCTGTTTGGCTCTACCCACTGATCCATTATATAACGCGAATGCTGCTTTACTGCAGCCGCCTCACATTTCTTCATCTTCCAGCTGACGAGCTTCAGGTCATAAGTCAGCTTTTTTATCAACTGATCGCAATTTGTGCGCGCACCGCTTTGGCACGCCCTCCATCCTCAGCCTTGTTAATATTGAATGAGATTCATGTACAGCGAGTGGCCTACACCTTTGTTTATATTCTTTACTTACTGCTTGTGCGTCCCTGAGGGGAAATCCAGCCGCTGACTTTTATCATCTCCGATGTAGCTCAGCCCTCCCTGATGTTAATGTATGAGTGGCCTCCAGAAAATCGATCTGAAACCACAAAGGCTTTGTTTACACACCAAGTGATGTTGTCTGAATAATTAATAATTAGTCTCCCATGGTGATGGAGTGTATGCAAGTAGAAAAAAAAACATATATTTAAAGAGAGTTTTTAAAAAGTAGCTTGCTTTTTTTGCTGAAAGCTGTATTATTCTAATAGCATTCATTGTATATGTGTCTGAATATGGAGTTTGTGACCTGAGTGGGTGAGCATATCTCTCTTATTTTTAATGTGTGGTATTCTTGATGGTATAATTTTCTGACCTTTAATAGCAGCCTGGTATTTTAATGTTAACCTGCTGTGATGTTTGTAGCCATGTTAGCAAAATGTCTTAATGGATGGTAATGTCAGCCTGTCTCTCTGTTAGTCAGTCCACCTTTTTGGTCTAGACTAGGGCTGCACAATGTGGTAAAAAAAGTCAGATTGTGATCAAAATGTGATATCTGATTTAGTGGACAATTCGTGGGAATGCCCCAAACAAACATGTTTTCTTACAGATAAAAAAAGGATGTAATCAGATTCCAGTTACATTAAGTAAAAATTATAATTCTTTGTAGGCTTACAATGATAAACCACCTTGCACAGTGTGCACACAATCACCAATTCATTATCATGGCCTCTGGTGAAAAAATGCTTCACTTGGTAGAAAATTCACCATTTTTTGTCTTTAAATCAATCAATCAATCAATCAATAAATTACACACAACATAGGAAGGAACAGCTGGACAAACTAATAAACTTAATAAAGAACATAAAAAACAGAGAGTTGCAACAATTATTCTATTATTAATCAACTATTACATTAATTTGCATTTAGTTTGATAGTCGATAAATTGTTTTGAGTCATTTTTAAATTTGAAAAAGTCCAAATTCTCTGGTTTCAGATTCTTAAATGTCAGTATTTTCTGGTTTCTTTACTCTTCTCTGACAGTAAATTGAAATTTTTTTGAGTTGTGGACAAAACACGATATTTGAGGACGTCATCTTAAGCTTTTCTCATCATTTTCTGACATTTTATGGACCAAACAAGCGATCGATCAATTGAGAAAATGATCCACAGCTTAATCAATAATTAAAATAATCATTACAGAAAAGACTTAAAGAAAGCAGTAAATATTCATATTTAAGCAGCTGAAAGAGAACTGAGAATTTTGACTTTTTTTTCTTTAAAATTTGACTCAAACTGATTAATTGATCATCAAAATAGTTGGCGATAAATTTATTAATCAGTTAATAAACAATTCATTGTTGAAGCTCTAGATTGATGGCGAGATGAGTGGCGAGGCGACTTGCCATGCACAGGTCTGCAAATGTTCTGAAAACCTGTCAGTTTACAACAATGCAACTACAGGAGACGGTGTATCATCTCCATAGCAACGGCTCTCCGTGCTTCAGCTGTAATTGCCAGATTTTCAGGCGTCTTAAAATATGAACGAACATAATGACTTACTTGCTACAGTTGCTTTTCTAGAATTGATGAAATGCCAACAATATTGGGATGGGGAGGTCTGTTGTATAAGCCTGTGACTTACTGAGCTCTACTGACACATGTTTTCATTATCTGGATTTTATGCAGTTTTATGTTTGTTGGAAAAATACTCACGTGGCTTTTTTCCTCCCTGGAAAACTAATGAAAATGATATTCCAACGGTCCAGTTAAATCAGACCTGTTATTTGGCAATCAGAGACATGGTTTTTCAGTGATATAAAAGAGAATAACAGTCAACATTAATATGCAGGGAAGAGAATTAGCCCAGATTTTATTTGACAGGGTGTGGAAAGGGACCTGGAAAACGGGTGCCGGCCCAAAAATATTGAACACGAGGGTGACATCTTTGCTTTTTAGTGAAACGAGTCAACAACTGTTGGATGGATTATCATTAAACTTGGTGCACACGTTCATATCCCCCTCAGGATGACTTGTAATAATTTTTCCTTTTAACATGTCCAATACTTTATGGTTTATGAATAAATACCTGCTGATAAGGAGTTGAAAAATAAACTTTCCAGTGCTCTCTGGTGGACAAAATATGTAACATATGTTGATGATGATTTATCTTAGATAAGCTTATATTAGCTCCAATAATTAATCTGTCTATAATGTTGATTTACAGACCCTTATGTACCTTTGTGAAAGCTTCACTTTCCAGAGGGTGGGGTTTGATCTTTAGGAGGTATCATGTGAAGAAGTGCTTAACACAAACACCGCATGTTCTATGATATGAACTGCTCTTTCAATTTTTTTTCCTTCTATATCTGACATTATTTATTTATCATCCATTACCCAGTAGACTGTCCTGTATACTGGTGGACAGTTGCCCCCGCTTGTGCCCCCATGTTCAAAATAATGCTGCAGAAATGCTCTCTGGATACTCCTGTGGTAGATGAAATATGATGAAGTACCCTCTAGGGTGTCCTTCCAGTGGACAAAACATGATACATTGGCCTCTGAATGCTGCCCCTCACTCCTCAATATACAGTTCATTCCAGGGTTTTCCTTGGATGTGTTTGAGACAAAGGTAGCAAAGGCTGGAGAACACACACGGTGCGCACAGTGTGCTTGCATGATTTGACAAATGAAAGTATCCACAGGGATTTAAATTTGATAGAAAGATGGAATAGAAAAGGCAGAAAGAAGATCATGACAAATGGCACTTTAATTCAGCACAGGAATCAACAATCAATAAAAACACTCAGTTGCAGACTGTGCAGTCTTTCTGTCCATATTTCACTTTTCTGGCTCTATTTTTTGATAAAAGACAAGGCAAGAATGATGAAGGACGTAGACTTTTCATTGTGACCAATGAACAGGTACAAACATATGGGTCAAAAAATTTGGCATTCTCAATGACATCATCACATGCGTTTTTGTGAAATAAATGGTTAAATAGTTTGATCACACATGTGCAAATGTTATCCAGGCTTTGCAACTGTTTCACCATAAATGCATCGTGACTTTGTGCACCCTGGTGCCCCACTGCGTACAGCTGGTGCCCTTTTTATTTTTTGAGTCCAGCACTGGTCTCATACTGAAAAGAAATACATTCACATATTATACTAAAGAATATAGGTGTTTTTTAAAGTAGGCTATACCAAAATGACAAACTCAAGATAACATTTACCCACATTACAAAAACATTGATCTATCCAGTTGATGTTAAATTGCATGTATATTCACATGTACGTTCTTTTGCCAGTTTTTTAGGTACACCAAGCTAAAACTGATGCATTTAAACTCAACTGTCTGTTGAAAGTGTTTATTCAACTTGATCATTTTAGTGGCTAAACTGAAATAATTAGTTAATTAATCCATTAGGTAATCGATTAATCAAAATAAGGCAAGTGTTTTTATGTATTTATTTTTATTTATTTGGTAATTTTTCAAGAAACATTACCAGACTTTAAAAAAAAAAATGCTAGATTATTTTGGGGGGCTTGGTGAAAACCAAGGATATGACAGGAAAGGGGTAGAGAGCGGGGATGATACACAACAAAGGACCCCCAGGCAGTAGTTGAACTAGTGACACTGCAGAGGCCTAATAGCCTCAGCACAGTGCATGCTCTGCCAACTGAGCTACAGGGCGCCCCATTACCAGACATTATTTGGTGAAAATCTGGATATTTGCTGCCCTTTTCTGTCTCATGGGATAGTATACGGCACATGTTTGGGTTTTGGAGTGTCGGTCAGATAAAATAAGCAACTTAAAGGTGGTAAATTGTATTGCATTACACTGAGAGGTGTCTTAAATATTTTGTTCACCCCATTCATATCAGTGAACTAATGCCTGACTGATACTAGATTTTTGGTGCAGATACCGATAAAGTAAAAAAAAAAAAAAAAAAAAAATATTTTAGATAAGATATTAAAAATACTAATATAATTCTACTTGTGATATTTAGTTTAACTTGAGTTAAGTAAAATGATCAAATATGCATAAAATGTTGTCTATAAAACTAAACAAAATGATTAAAAAAAAATCTGCATTATGTTCTTTAAAAAAAAAAGTTTTTATATTGGTGCATAATGGACAACATATACGCTGATATAGATATAGACCAATACAGCAATATATCATCTGATGTATCAGCTCTAGACTGAACATATGTTTGTTTGTCTTTCTGTGTATTTTAACCAAAACCATATATTTATTATTTATACAAAAATATGACAGCAGTAATTCAGCTGTCAACAGCGTGTGTATGTGTATGTGTTTGTATGTGTGTGTATGTGTGTGTGTGTATGTGTGTAGTAACCTACTGTAGGCTACTGTAACACTGTGTTTTGTAGTGAAGGATGAGCGTGTTGGTGTGTGCCAGTTTATCTGCCCTCCTCCTCCCGTACAGAGGGGCGGGGTCCACATGGCACATCAACACTAGCAGCAGCTAGCAGCAGATGTAACCAGCCGGTCGCCCACACTTTTATGTTCCGCTCACTCTGGCTGCTGCCGCTGCCGATAAAACTACAGCTTTTTAAACTCCGTTATTGTTACAAAGAGTGTTTTAATTCGAGTTTATCCCCTAAAACTCGCCTCGGCTGTGGAAACGTCAGTCTCCGCCGGTGAGTGTTGCCCGTCGGCTCTGCTGGGAACATGATGTGAATACCGAGCGCAGAGGAGGAGGACTGGAGAGCGGAGCGTCCTATGATATGTGAGTGAAACGTTAGCTTGTAGCTCAATACTAAGCTAATTTATTGTCAATATGCGGCCAAGTATTTACCCTCAACATAACAGTTTTCATGTAATGTGCTCATTGGGAGTTGTAGTGTTTGACTTTATGACCATGTGGTTCTTAGCGGTGCTATTTCCACCTATGATATCACTGTAATATTTCCTTAATGATCCCACAGTGACTTGATGTTAGCATAGAGAGTTTGTTGTGAAGGATAATGGAATAATATTTCTTTTTTAAAGTGGTGGTTTAATCCTATAATATACACTTAGGGACTTTTATCATCCTACGTTATATCATTTCCTTAAAATATGAGTGAAACTTATTTTTATTTGATTCCTTAACAGTCAGAAGCAATTAACTCATGACAACAAGTCATAGGAATGTTAGTGCTGAGGATGTTGTAATATTTCCTGGCGCTTTGTGTTGTTTGGCTCATTATTTGCAGTATTAAACCTTTGCTTTAGGTTCCAGCACACTTTACAGTGTTTGACCGTTTTTTCCTGCTTGAAAGGATGGCTCCTTTACCTGCAGAAGAAGCGTGTCAATGTTCACTCAAACCCTAATAACATGAATAAATATTTCAACATAACTTGCAAATTTAAAATACAGCGGCTCCACCTGACTTTACATTATGCATAGTTACACGCTCAGCCGTGATTGGCCACGGCCTTCCGTCTCTCCGTGTGGCAACAGCCTTCCCATCCACCCAGCAACTCCCTATTCCTCATGCCGTGGTGATTCTCTGCCTCCGAGGGCCTTTTCTGCAGCATCCAGCGTGGTAACCATGGCAACGGCAGCCTGACCCTGGGTGTGCTGCTGCAGCTACTACAGGCTTGACCTGAATTCCTCACCGCATCCCCAGCAGGCACGCGTGACTTGGGCGACTGACCTGCTTCTCATTGTTGACGGTCAAGAAGCGCCAGGCATCAGTGAGAGCCAAGGCGCCAATACGCTGCTGATCATGGATCAATAAACTCAGTTGTCAGATTTACAACCAGGTTTATTGCCAAGTAGATTTTTACATACAAGAAATTTGCCATGGTACAAACACAGTATGAGAAATATAAACAAAGATGAAAGCAAGTACTGCAAGTCAAGAAGCATAATTAGAAAGTAGAAAATTAGCAGTAAGATGAAAAGTTTTATTATAAAACAGTGTGACTGCTGTTTAATTTATTGAAAGACCTGTGTAGTTTGATTGGATTGTGCAAAATATTGTCCAGGAAAAGTGCAAAGTCACAGGTCTATTCAGTTGCATTTGTAAGAGCAGTGAAAATGATTGGTGAAATAAATTGTTGGCAGATGAAACAGCTGGAACAGAGTCTTTAGATTCTCTGGCTTCTATGAAAAGTAGAGCTTTCCAAGCAAAAAAAATGCCCAAAATTCTCTGGCTTTAGCTTCTCCAGTGTGATGATTTGCTGCTTTTCTTTGTTTTGTGTGCAAGTAAATTGAATATCTCTGGGTTTTAGAGCGTGGGTTGAAAAAAAAAATCATTTATAGATATCACTTTGGGATTTTGATCTGCATCTTTCACTGTTTTCTGACTTTTTGTAGATTAAACCAGGAGTCCTCAATGTTTTTTCAGGCCATGGACCCCTTAGCTGATACAGAAATGGAGCAGGGACCCCCTACTACATATACTGGATTGAATTATTTATCTTCTTCTCTCGTTTGTGCTTACTTATAGCTGCTATGTCAGCAGCAGCTATAGCACGGCTAATCTTAGCTGTCTTAGCCTCAACATCTGCACATTTGCTGGTAGTTTCTGAGGTGGAGGGGATGCCGGAGTTCATTGCTTATGAAGTTACGAAATGGTCCAAAGTTGCTCACAAAGACTGTCTGTACAACACTTTGGATAATGATACTGTATGTTTCAATAATATATAGCTAACTAGTTAGCCGTTATGGACGGGTGCCGTGCAGTGATTTAGTAGGTTTGTTGGCTCACGTGATTGTACAAGGATATATGGTTAGCCTTTTTTAAAAAAAATAAAAATAGTCAGATTTGTCTTTGCTAATAACATGTTGGATTCATTTTAAAGTGTATTTTCAGACATATTTTAATTTTTTTAAAAAGAATCATATGCGACCCCCCTGCAGTAACTCTGAGGACCCTGTTGTTGAAGATGTAGGGTCTATGTGACTGATTGATCAATAATGAACATGAATCATTCTTTGAAGCCCTAATTAGGCCTTTCACAGTTTTAGTTGGCTGATCATGATTGTGTGATTTTTCATAATTGTTAGAGGAGTTTCTGTTCACAGGCGGCACGGTGGTGCAGTGGTAAGCGCTGTTGCCTCATAGCAAGAAGGTCCTGAGTTCAGATCCTCCAAATCCTCCAGCTCGCTACCTGGCTGGGGAGTTTGCGGTGGAGTTTGGATGTTCTCCTCATGTTCACGTGGCTTTACTCCGGTACTCCAGTTTCCTCCCACAGTCCAAAGACATGCGTTAATTAGATTAAATGGTGATTCTAAATTGCCCATAGGTGTGAATGTGAATGTGAATGGTTGTTTGTCTCTGTCAGCCCTGCGATGAACTGGGGACTTGTCCAGGGTGAACCCCACTTCTCACCCAATGTCAGCTGGGATAGACTCCAGCCCCTCGTCACCCTTCAAGGATAAACAGTTACGGACAATGAATGAATGGTTTCCATTCACCTGTATAAAAACAGCTCGTTGAAATGAACAGAAATGTCATATTTCCATCACTGTTTCATGTGGATGTCCGCCATTTGAGGTTTGGTGGAGACTGGTGCTCTTGTAATCATCTTGTTGCGCCCCCTAAATGGATCTGAGTGGAGAATTAGCACTACCAGCTTAATCTTGAAGCACTTAACAAATTTAAATTATATGTTCTATATTCACATAAAGGTGGTGGATGGAAAAGCTTGTTACTTTGCATTTTCTTTAGTTGATTTTCCATCAGCCTGTTATTAGCCATAATACATTCTCTCTTTGATTATTGGTATCTCACCTGTCAGTAATTTCTTTGTATGTTTCAGTAATAGACTTTGTATATTTAAAGTTGTGGTAGGCAGTTTATTTTTGGCGTCACTGGGCAAAAGTTCCTTATTAATCTTTAAGCTTATTGTAATTCATGTGATTTGAGAGAAGACAGCTCTGAATGAGAATTAGATTCAACCATCAACCATCTTTCTCCAGAATCACTTACTGCACCTTTAAGTTATTTATGTCATATTCGCCATGTGCAATTTTTGTTTACAAAGCCTGAAAGTCAAATATAAATATATTTGGCTTGTACTATAATAGTGGCATAAATAGATTTTTTTTCATTATTAATTAAAGCTTAGCTTTCGTGATGTTAACAGCCTAACCCTAATGAAAAGCCTCCTTGTGAACATTTTGATGTTGAATAGTTAACAACGTGGTAGCTTGTGTCTGTGCTGGTAAATATAGCAGCTGCTCGACATCCCTGGCTGCTGCTGCTGCCTGCATCACTTTGTACAACTAGAAAATGTTTTTCTGATGTTGGTTGGATTTTGACCTTGTTCTTAATGTAACATTGTGAATACGGCCTGCTGCCACCTTCTACATGCCAACACCATCAGCATCAAATTACCTGCCAGATCCCTCCTCACCTGTGGAGCTTCTTCAGTGTGAATCACAACACGCTTTCTTTTTGTCTTCTTATTACTGTATGTGACTAGGGCAGGAAATAAGTGTGTGTAATTAGTTTCTTAAGGGATGTAAATGAGCAGATGTTGTGGATTTAGACGCTGCTGACAGAAAATGAAAGCGTTCATGGAGCGATCCGTGCACAGCCCACGGCTCAGCTGTAGGCTCCCCGAGGTGTCAGCTTGTTGTCGGAGCCAGACTGTGTGGGAGAGCCTATTTCTGTCCTTTCTCCAAGGAACCTGTCTCTCTCTGTGTCTCTCTCTCCCTCTGCTGTTCGATGCAGAAGTCAGCTCGCTCAGCCTCCGTGTTTCTTCTGCCTGTCTGTCTGTCACTGTGATGCATCCTCTGCAGCTAAGCCTGCAGAGTTAACAGTGCTTAGAGGACCAGCTAAGACGAATAGCCATTGACTGATAGTCCTCTGCAACACGATCAGTCGAATAATTGATTTATAGCTCAGCATTAATTACTCTTTGAGTCATTTTTTGAGCAACAGTGTCAAATGTTATTTGGTTCCAGCTTCTCCAATGTGGGGATGTTTGTGTTTCTTTGTCTTCTATGATAATAAACTGGAAGTAATGTGAAAATGTCACCTTCAGACTTTTCTCCTGATGTTTTACCACAATTAATCAATCAAACAATAAGATAAATCAGCAATGAACACACACATATGTATATCATTTTTTTTTATTTAAGTTTTTTTTTTAAAGCTTTTTTTGAGGGGGGCGCAGGCTTGCTTGTAGACAGAGGGAAAATGAGGGAGGACGAGGGGGTGAAGACACGCAGCAAATGGCAGCATTCGATTAGGTGGTAACTAACCCACAGCTGCTGCTGCTGCTGAAGACCCAGCCTCCATACATGGGCCTCACGCTCCACCACCTGAGCTATCAGGGTGCCCATTTTTATAAAAACAAAGTAAGAAATGACAATGTGAAAACAGTCACAGTGTGACTGTGACAGTGACAGTGTGCAAGAAGTTATCTGAAGTGATGAATCTACAGAGAATTATCAACTTACTGCAACTTAACTTTACAGAGCTTTATAGTGAGCTTGAGCTCATTGTTGCGGCTTGGTAAATTTTTTTAAAAATTATGATACCGCTACCTTTAAAATAGCAACAACCAATACCAACAAAGTACTTAATTGGATAACTTTTTTCTGGAATGGAAGCATTTCTGAAATAATCCTTTCGTATTTTATGTGTTTATTATCTATCTGATGCCACAGGCGTGCAGTATAGTCATACTTCAAATTTTGGTGGCATGCTGAACTGCCAGCTAAGTCATATACACCATGTTCAACTTCACCACGCCACAGACTGTATGGGTTGTAACTGCTGCAGTAGCAACCATCTGAAGAGTCAGAACTGTTCTTTGTTTTTGTTGTCATAGTGATGTCAGTTAGATTTGGTTCGGTCAGAGAGATGTGGAGTATTAAATCATCCATCTTTGCTCACCACATCTTAGCCTTTCTTACCCTCAGCTATGCATCAGCCGCAGGTTATATGAACTTATTTTTAAAATACAAAAATGTGAAATTATCGGTTATTTGTATCAGCAATGAGAAGCAGGTAATTATTGGTTATCATATTGGCTGAAAAAAGTCCACATCCTGCATCCCTAACATTTTGGTTGATTCTCACCGCTGTCATTTTCAGCTAGAGCATGAAGTTGTTTTCAGAGAAGAAGCTCTAGAAACCCACTGTGCACCGCCTCCTCAGCACCAAACTGACAGTGTGTCTGCCACTTGATTAATTTAGAGCTGAAACGATAAGTTGAAAGTCATTGGCAGTAGGGCTGCATGACGTAGTGAAAAAGTCATATTGTGATTATTTCTGACTAAAATTTCTGTTGGCGTATGCAATACGATAAGTGGGAATGAGGATTTTTAATTTTTCACAGTTTTTGTTTTTACTGAAAGAAAAATCCTGATGATGTGACATTTGTTGGGGTCAAATCTAAACAAACATGTTTTCTTACATTTAGAGAACAAGATTTAAAGGCCAGTGCATCTCTGCAGCACTACAGTACTACTTTATAATGTTGTTTTGTGACACATTTTATCAAAAAATTGCTGCTTTTACTTTGATGCTTTTGGACATTTCACTTGCCCATTATGTGATTTCGATAATATTGTGATTAATGGTGCAGCCCTATTTGGCAGTAAAGTGAATATATTCAGGTTTAGTATATTTCAGTATTAAAAGTTGGACACTTTTCAGAATTATCTCACATTTAATTGGCCAAACAATTAATCAACTAGTGGAGAAAAGCATCTGCACATTATGAAAAGAAGTGTTAGTTGCAGGCCTAAATTGATGGAAGAAATGTCAAACGTCAAATGCATATGGTATTATAACCATCAGGTTTTATACCATGGTATAACATGAACACTGCAAGACAGCTTTCCTCAAAAATAGGCCTTCCAAAACACAGATGAATTCTCAACAATATCTGAAAATTATGACAAATGCAGGACAACAAGAGACAACAAAAATAAACAGTGGAGTCACAGCAGGATGCTTTGAATAATACCAGTCTGTGAGTCGCAGCATGTATGAATTGTGTCATTACTGTACGATCAAATCAAATAGTGCTGTAGTTTCCTGCGTACATGACTAAGTACAACGAGTACGCAGCTTAAAATAGTATAAAATCAGTGGGGATTGCAGGCTGCAGATGTCTGCACTGACCTTAGAAAAGGCAGTTGTGCTGAAGCTGATTTTATTTATTCTCTGTGTGTCTTTCAAGAGGTCTGTTAAAAGCCCCCTATTGTCTGCGTGTTTGGGGCCAGGAAGGTCTGGCTGCCCTGAAACCATGTGAGTCACACACCAACAATGCAATTCTCTGTCTTCTCCCCGCCACTCGCTGCTCCTCAGAAATTAGGCTGGAATCAATAAGGCATTTACAGCAAGTGACCCACATTTTGCTCCTCTCACATGACGATGGTGTTCGTAGTATTCAGTCGATTGTGTTAGAAGTGATTCAAGAAATTCCTTCGATTGATGTCACTGCTGCCTGTACTCAGGATGGATTCTTAAGATGGTCTATTTTAAGGAAGCTCTGTGTGTTGTGTGTTGTAGATGTGATGGACCAGCAGAGGGTGCTGCATTCAGGTTGCCTGGTCTCAGGGGTTCGTACGCCTCCCGTGCGCCGCAACAGCAAGCTGGCCAGCCTGGGGCGCATCTTCAAGCCCTGGAAGTGGAGGAAAAAGAAAAACGAGAAGCTGAAGCCCGCAGCAAGTGAGTGTGACCTTCAGCGGTGGCGGTAAACAGTGGCTGGTTTGGGGATCACTCATTTTTAACCAGTCTGATTAATGTTTGTGTTGTTTTTAGCTGGGGAGAAGAAGACAGCTGTACGACAGAAGAGAGATGACCCCGTCAGGAGGAACCCCGGGGAGACGGACACAGGTGCAAAAGGACGGACGAACACGCACGCATGACTCCAGGCTGATCTCAGTTCACTTGTTTGGCCACATGATGCTGTACTGCTCTGCAGATTCACTCCTTTCCTCTCCCTGTGTGTCTGTATGCAGAGTCAGATCTCGCCTGTGGAGGTAATGGTGAAGATCCAGACACCCCAACTCACTCTGATGGTGAGGACAGAGACGAGGAGCCTGTGGCGCCTCTGGCCAGCACCAGTGAAGACCTGGGCAGCGATTTAGAGGCCTCAACAGGTAGAGTGTAACACTGTAGTCTGAGAGAGAATGCTCAGAATAGGGCTGTGAGATATGATCAAAATATCAAATCCTGTTACAGGTCATTTCATATTCACATAATGAGATGTATCACAATGTAGAAATAATATATATTCAATGAATAAATTCTTCATATAGAATGACCACAGGAAAAGGGATATTTCTGATAATATTTTGAATCATATACTCACAAAATAAAAGACATTTACTCATATTTGATTATTTTTCTCATTTTATTTAGAATCTTTGTTCATTTTTTTTAATCAAGCATGTGACAAAACATAAAACATTAATGTATATAATATAAAAAGTTAAATAGAAAACATTTTCATCTATAGTTGAAAACAAAATATGTACAGGCCTAAAATGTAATTATGGTCAAAAATAGCAGAACATAACATATATTACTCTATAACAGTAGAACTGTTTTAATTGTAGCAGCAAACGAGAAAAAATACAGGCCTTACATTAAAGGGACAGTTCACCCCAAAATCAAAATCAAAATACATATTTTGTGTCTGGCCTGCAGGGCGGTGTATCTGTTAAGTTTGTTTTGGGGTGACCTGCAGAGTTTTAGTGATTTCAGCCACAGAGTCCTTCTGCCTTCTTTCCAGTATAATGGAACTAGATGGCACTTGGCTTGTGGCGCTCCAGGTGCCAAAATAATACATTTGAAAAGCTCAACAGCAATGTCTCTTTCCAGAAATCATGACCCGGTTACTCAAGATAATCCACAGACCTTGTTGTGAGCAGTTTCATGTAGGAACTACTTTTTTTCGACAGAACTACACCCACATACAAAGCACCACAATTCTTAATTTTTAAGGTTGAAAAGGTCAGTTATACTTCTGATTAGAATAAAAAAAAAGCCTATCAGTAGATATATCCTTATTGATATCAAATATCGATATTAGTATTGGCCTAACCAATCCATTACGAGTTGTTATATAACTGACACACAACTAGGGCTGCAACGGATCACAAACGGATCAAATTATGATTTTGAGTCACTGATCAGATCATTTTTCATATCAGCAAAAAAAAGAAAAAAGAGGTTGGATTAGGATAAAATTGTTTTAAAAATGCTCTTGGCTTTGATCTCTCTATATATGTTATAATATAACTCGGTATACTTTGAATACTATACACTGCACAGTATAATACACTACTACACTCTGTAGTTTGGCTCAGTGTCCTGCCCACAGCACTACCTGATGTGATTAGTTAGAAGTCACGATTAATAACCAGTCAACACAGACAGACGCAGAGTGGCACTAGTGATCAGAGAGGAGTTTTGTAGAAGTTAAGACAGCAGATATCGCCAAAGTTTCAACAAATATCACAGTCTTATGATCTGTTTCTTTGATGACAGCACAGTTACACCAGTGACAACGCCTGAAGTCATGGTCAGGATGTCACTCGAGGCGATGTGATGGCAGAGATGAGCTGCAGAGTAACACAGTGTGCACCTGCCTGTCTGTCTGTTTTCACTGCAACTCTGCACTGAGATTACAGGGAATTGTTACTTAAATAAAAGTAATAGCGGCAGTAGAACAGCGTTTCACACTATGATGATTACATGAAGTCTGCAGATCCCATGCATGCTAAATCTAGGCAGGTGATTTCTTGGGACAGCTGTGATCCATTACAACCCTACGCACAACCATTAAAAGTCAAATTCACACCAGTTATCTGTGAACCTAAAGCGCTTGGCTTCAGACTGTGGGAGGAAACCTCGGTGGTCATGTGGAGAACATGCAGACTTCACACAGCAATAGCTGCTAGACTGAAACCCAAAAATCTTGCTATGAAGAAATGGTGCTAACCACTGCACCACTGGGCTTCAAATGCCTACTGAGAATCAGTGTAGCCTACATCATGCATTTTCTAGCCAGGTAAAAAAGGTACATTTGAACAGTTGTTGGATAAAAGGAATGACCTGAGCTCTCCAAAAAGCTTTCTTTTTATTTGACCATCTCACACACTATGAAGTCCTCTCCCCTTCAGTGTGTGGTGAAGAGTGAAAGAATAAATCATTTCAGACACAGCCTTGTCAGTAAAGCCCGGCACACTGAACAATTTGAGCCCATTTCTGACCTGATTTTTGAGCCGCATGACTCACTTTAGAGTCGGACTGACTTTCAGCCTCAGCGTGCATCATTTGACGTTCAGTGGACGTGAACAATAAAATGAAATTTATTGACAACTGTCAATACCCAGAATGGTCTGCAGCATGGGCTCTTTTATTTTATATTTTACATGTACAGTGTGGTCACATGAATTGTGTGTCAAATTAACAAAATTAATAAATTACAATTGTCCTAACAGCCCGTTTATCGTTGTAAATCAGGATAGGATACTCCTTATCCACTAATTGTATGTATTTTTATTGTAGTTGTGATTTGAATTGATAAAATGATTGATTACTTGTAATAAAATAGGTGATTCTAGTTGATTAAATGGCCCAACTTTTACTGGTGCAGCTTTAATGTCGGCAGCTTCAGTTTCAGACACCATGTCTCTGATTGTCCACTAGGTGGAGACAGAGACTTCCTAATCAAACCAAATGTTTGCTGCTGTCTCATTCTAGTCCAAGACATGACTGAAGATTCAAAGACAGCAGAAGAGCCCAGCCAGAGTGAAGATGGAGGAGATGAGACCACCTCAGTGAGCGAGCCCGGTGACGAGCTGTCAAAGGGGAAGGTGGAGGCTGTTGAAGGGAAACAGGAGGCGACGGCGGCCCAGCCTCCGAGACGAGCCAGCTCTCCTCCACCCAACCTGCCGGTCAAACTCCTCACCAGACTGGGCAGCCTGGACTGTGAGTTCAGCAGGAGAAGCCTGATGTAATGATGAGGTTCACAGCAGAGTCTCACTCTGATGGTTTTTCCTCTTCAGGTGCTCCTCCAGTGCCAGTGAAGAAGTCCCCCGCCACCTTACCCAGGAACTTCACACTTCCCAAAGACCCTCACGGCTCCCTCTTGAGAGGCAGGATCTCCACTCCCACTGGGTCACCCCACCTCGGGGCACTGCACCAACAGCTGCCCCCTAGCTGCATCATTGAGGAACTGCACCGAGCCCTGGCCACCAAACACAGACAGGACAGGTCAGATAAAACGTGTAGCATTTCTTAAACATACACATGAAAAATTGAGCTGCCTGAATTTGTATTTTGTATTTTGTAGGTGCTATCACATGAGTTTATTATTATATTTTTACAAAATGATTAACACATCCATTATTAGATGTATTAGTGTGTTTCAGTTAATTTGTTTCATTGAGCCAAAGAAAATGACACATACAGAATATCGTTGGGTCAACGCTCATTTTCATTTACATGAAAGAATTACAGAACTATATTTTACTGTCATATTGTTAGGGTTGGGTGTCGTGTGGATTTTAACAATTCAGATTCCGGTTTTTGCTTATCAATTCTGGTTATTGGAGGGGCTGGGTCAAAACAAGTAACATGCTTATTTTACTTTAATTTTTAAGTTATGATAATTGTCATTTTTCATGCAAAACATTATTATTGTTATTATTATTATTATTGTTGTTGTTGTTGTTGTTGTTGTTGTTGTTGTTGTTGTTATTATTGTTATGCCTAATGTTACCTGAGGCTGAAACTGAACTTCAGTTTAGTGGTAAAAAGTTCTGTGTCAGTTGATGTTGATGGACTGTGTTTATGTCACGTCCTATGACAGCTTCAACCACTGTTGGGCACTGTAGGATTCTGGGTTGTGAGGTTCAAGCTGAGAGACAGCCCTCATCTGTATAATCCCCATGATGCATTGCTGAGAGTTTGCTAATTTATCTTGCAACAAGCATTAGTTACATTTTGTTGTGTGTTTTGTTGAGTGTTTTTAATGCAGATTTGTTATTTTCTGTTAGTGTGTGTAATGTGTTCGTTCACAAAATGGTGATTTATGTTGGTAAATGTTTCAGCACTTTTGTAGGCACGTGGTCAATATTACAGCACTGAGGAATTTATTGTTTCAAATGACTACAGTTACCATCAACACTGACTGGACATCCACATAAAAAGTGCCAAATATTCGTTTTAACAAACTCTCTGAAAGTCAGTCATGCTGCATCTCAGTCATCATCAAAAGCCTTTATGTGAGGGACAGTATGTATGTTCCATGATTGTAGTCGTGGATCCACTTGTCAACAAAATGTCATACTGTATATAATTTAATTTGTACGTACAACTGATTTTGATCTCCTTTTTCTGTTTTAAATATCATAAAATATGGTTCCTAGGCCTTAGACTTTCTGTTTGATGGGTTGCTTGGCAACATGAAACTAAACAGAAGGAGACTGACAAAGCCAGCATTTAAAATTCACCCAAGTTTTGAAACCAAGAAGGGAAGTTAGGTCCCCCTTCATATCAAATTGAAATGAAATTAAATTGTGTGTTTCTTGCTGAGAAATTCCATTTTTCAGTTGTTCTTGCTGGTGGTGGTTCCACAAATAAGCTCTTTAGCTTAGCCTCACTGTTCCCATCTTTACCTGTAGTTTCATACTTGATAACATTCAGAACTACAAACCAATCACTTCATCACATGTGTCCGGTTATACTGTCCAATTATTTAATCCACAACTTCTTACCAACCAGAATTGAGACTTCTCGTGGTTTAATAAAGTTGTAACTGACAGGTTTGAATTATGATGTGTGATCTCAGTTTCCAGTCGAAGGAGGCCCGTTCCTCTCTGAAGCGCCGGCTGGACGGCCGTCTGTCCCGCACGTCCAGCACAGAGAAGGAGCCTTCCGGGGAGACGGAGAGCAAGAAGGAGTCTGACGAGAACAAAGAGAACTGGCGTCTGGACGAGTACTTGAGTGACCAGGACAGCTGGAACGAGTCTGTGATCTCTGGTGGGTCTACTGACAGGAGACACGTGGTGTAACATTTTCTCTGCTATTATCTGCCTCTTAATGTACAAAGCCAGAAAAATCTGGGCACCCTGTCAGTGGATAATGAAGCAATGTAATCTCTGCTGATATTTGTTTACAGTGAGAGCATGACAGGGAGATTTGCAGCCATGACGAATAGCAGACTTACTGGTGTTAAGTTTCAGCGGCCCGTCAACATCTGCTCCGGTGGCCTAATTCTTGGCCGTTCATGTGGGTCAGTGGTGCAGGGCTGTCTGCGGCTGACATGTCTGTGACTCTGGGGGGAAAAATATTAAAAAGGGTTGACTTTGGAGTTACGATGGCCTTGACAGATGTGCACGCCACCAGCACGAGGGTGATGTGATTCAAATATCTGATGACTACAAGTGTGCGATGGAGGAGATGATGAATTTTTTACACTCTTTGAACCTAAAATTGTTATCAATTATGCTAACAGGGATAATTTAGCTGAAGCTTTTAGTGACCTTACATCTTAGGGTGAAAAAACCCCCTGCACAAGAAAGAATTTATTTTTCACCCTAAATCACCAGTTGCTAGCTACAGTAGGCCATAATCACAAATCAGCTGATGTGACTGTAAATGAAACTAGCTTTTAACCCCTAAAGGCTGACCACGTTAATCAAATGAAAAGAGCAGTTCAACATCCTGACATTTAAAGGAAATTGTACACATTGAGAGTTGGTGCACTTTGTGTCGTAAACTGTAGTGTCGCAGAAGATGATTGTCAGTGTGTAGTGTATATATCTTTGAATAATAATCACCCTATGGGACTTCAGATTCTCCTGCGGCAACAGCCAAAAGTTAGGACACACACCTCATTCAATGTTCCTTCTTTGGTTTCAATAAGAAATGGTTCAGGTTATACCATCGATGTTCAAAGCTGCCAGCAAAAGTTTGTTACTTTGAAGAATATAAAATATCAAATGGCAAAAAAAAACCTTTTGCACACCTGTAGGTGGACAGGTGCGTAGGAGAGGACCATGAGTTGACAATAAAAAGTGAAAAAGACTCTTGTGCACCTTCTTCTGCACTTGCAATAAAATATTTGATAACGTGTTTAAATACAGTCTATGTTTTAGACTCTTTAAAAGCAAAAACGGATTTCATCTTGTTTTCATGTTTTTCTTACTTTATAATTCCATTTAATCACATATTTCATAGTTTTAATAGTTTTAATCTACAGTATTTATAATACTGTAGGCATAAGAAGTAGAAGTAAATAATAAAAATAAAGAAACACACTCAAGTTATCTTTGGTGCGCCCATTTACATATTGTATTGTGGTATTATTCCTGATTAAAAACAAAAGACAGTTAGTCAACAAAGGAACATCTCAACCTAACCAAGAAAAGACCCAATTCAGAAAGGATGTACGGAAATTTCCAAAGCAACAAATATCTGTCATAGTGCAGTTATGTCAGTTATAATAGAATTGAAACCAGTACGCACAGCTGTAAATCTGAATAGACTGATTTTTTCTGCCGGATAATAACAGTCCTATGGGTTAGAACGTCTTAAAGTCTGGACAGGTTCTACATTGGAACTGAACGGCAAATCAATCCAGACCCACCCCATACCTCGTGTAATAAATATAATACAATATGAAGTGTAACATTTTCTATTTTTAAATACATTTTCTGTTGATCAGTACGTTTTTAGTGATGTTGAATACAGTTTAGCAGTAGCTGGGGATCATTCACAGTGATCCTTACCCAAGATAAATGCAGTTTTAATGCGGCTTTACCATATTAATTAACCCATCGTTGTCAGCATTGTCATGGTGACATTAACTGCTGGGTAGTGTGTTATCTGAAGTTTCTACTCAATTTCTGCAACGTCACACTGGAATATTTGCTATCAAGCCCAAGAGCCCAAGTTAACTACATGTTAACTACATGTTAACTACATGTTTGACAGTTTAGTTTTTCATCTTTTATGCTGATAATTCCACCAGGAGAGTTTCATGGAGATCCCAGACGTAGAAGTGCTCTAGCTGTGAGTCATGTAACATTGTCTGTGGGGGAAAATGAATGCACCCTGATATGGTTCCTCCCACTCTGCAACATGTAAACACGCTGAAGGTTTCCATGTACTTCCCAACGGTTGAGAGCAAACCATCAATGTACTTTGCTCTTGCATCATGTCCCTGCCTCTTTTTGGTTGAAAACAACTGGTGGTAAATACAAAGTCTGAGCCCTTTGCCAGATTAAATGCATAAAATAAGAAAACCGTATCACTGTTTAGCTTTTAGGAGCCTTTGGCTTGACAGATGAGCAGTTATGTTGTTTCTTTGTGGATCAGGGTTGTTATATAGAAAAAAATTTAAAGAAGTAGAGGTCCTTTCAATCTGCTTCCACCAAAGTGGACAAACCTGATATAGAAGTACCTGATTGACTCTTTTGGTCATGTATTTCGTGTATATCTGTTACTTTATATTGTTAAGACACTTTATTTTGCTGTTATGGTACTGTTGAACCAAACTCCATTCCAAAAGCAGCTCTTTCTGACTCTTCTGGGCACACATTTACTCAATAACAACATTAACTAACTTGTGATAAAGAGTTTTTTACAATTAATGTTTTCACCCAAAGGGGCGGAGGGTTTGATCGTGGGACATGGTGTACGGCTGCTCACATTCATTCTTAAACATCTTGAAATAAGTCTGTAGATATGCATTTAATTAATATGGTATTATGTTAAGTCTCAGAGAAAGCACCAAAGTACACTGTGTGCTGATTAGCGTCAGTTCAGGGGGCTTAGCTGGTGAACTATGTCTGGCAGCTCAACAAGCACTGTGTCGTTACTGACCTTAATTTGTGCTCAACACCAACAGGGACCCTCCCTCGCAGGATGAGGAAAGAGCTGCTGGCCGTGAAGCTCAGGAACCGGCCCAGCAAGCAGGAGCTGGAGGACCGCAACATCTTCCCCGTCCGCAGCGACCAGGAGCGGCAGGAAATCCGACAGCAGATCGAGATGAAGCTGGCCAAGTGAGTGGCTCTGTGTGGACCCACACCAGCCTGTCATCAGCCAATCCCCTTCCATCAGCCCCCTCACACCTTTCTCCACCTCATGTATGTCTGTTTCATCACTACATCACTATCATCTACATTTTGGCTGTTTGTCTTCCAACCTTGTGTCAACCATCCCCTAACAAAGTCCTTAAACACATCACAAAGGCTTTCACTGTACATGCTCACTGCAATGCTGGAATATTAACTTGAAATATTATTATGACATATATATTCTTATGTGCAGAGATGTCGTGAAAGGTAAAACCACCTAAACTCGACTACTGACCATTTCTCTCAGCAGCAAAGACACTTGGGAGGAGATAAGAGGTTAAACAGTGTTTTGAAAAATGACTGTCCATCGAGTGCTTGTGTGCAGTATTTGTAGTTAACATGTGTTTCTAGACGTGGTCTGTGAGCATAGGTTTTGTTTTTGGGCTCTGCACAGGTCCAATAGTAGCAGATATGGCTCACTGTGAGGTAGGGATGTCATGATACCAAAAATTTAGATACCAGTACCATTTAATTTCCTCTTTTCTCAAAACCCAATTCAAGTCAAAGTCAAGTCAAAGTGTTATTGTCACTGAAATTCATCCCTTGACACACTCAGGGAAATGCTTTGGATGTGTTCTTAACGTAACATTAACATGAATTGAAACTCGCACACCTTGACTTTTTTGAGTAAATCTAAATGTCTGTCTTTGAGGTTGTTTGCTAAGTTGTAAGTGTTTTCTCTTTTTGTTTGAAAAGTTAAATGACAACATGTTGATTATTAATCCCTGATGATCCTCCTCGAACGCAAAGCACTTCCTTACATGACGCTTTCTGCTTTTTGTTTCGAAGTCGAGGCGGAGCTGTTGATGAGGCTGCCATCTTCGATGTTTTGTTGTTCTTCTTTGGGCGTTCAATGATAGACTAGAATGCTCGTAGGTGTATAGGCTGCCCCATCAGGTCCAGAAAAATTGCATCAGTGGGACCTACAGTATTGTGTAAAAATGAGTACTGTCACTTTTTCAGAATTTTGAGTTCGACTCGGTCTTGATATCCTTACTGTGAGGGCAGTATGTCTTTGGTAGGGTTGCAAATTGTAAGCATTTTACTTACTTGATCATTGGTGACAATTACAATCAATTAATCAATAATTCTTACTAAAAAACATACATTTTGCTTATAACTAACAATACCAAATACGTTTTTCCCCTGAATCAAAGCTTTATTTCCACACCAATATATTGCATATTATATGTATATATCTATATTTTATATATAAACATATAAAGACATAAATACCAAAAAACTTATAGCAACACATATACTTGAATATCAGACAACATGTGGAGTGCACTCTTAAAGATAATGTCTGTTATATTTCAGATGTTTATTTGATGGGAGATTGATTAAATTTTCAGAGTTGGCACTTCAAGCCGTTTATTCCTCAACACACCTCACCTGCATTTATGATAAATATATTATTCACGGCCTTCATCCGGTCAGAGAACAGGTCAGTGCACCTGTAGACCGACCGCCCCACACTGAACTACTATATCACCCTGCATGATTCTCATCTTTTACCTTAAAGACTCACATTTAAATGTCTGTGTTCATCATCTGTGATGTGATTGCTCTCCTGCTGCTCGCAGGCTGTCAGCCAAACGGGACAGCAGAGGAGGAGGTTGTACCAGCATCTGTTCAAAAACAGTTCAGCCAACCTGTGTAACATTCAGCACTGCAGCAGAGAGCATCAAAGCAGCAAACAGACACCAGTGGTGCTGTTTTGCGTCACTCTGCATCCCCCTGACTTCATCACAGTTACTTCTATAGTCTGGCTCTTTTGAATCATTTTGTAAAAAGTTTAGTGACGTTTTATAAAAGTCTTTAGCCTTCCATGCAGTGCAGTGATTCATTTGACAAAATGAAGTCAACTCAGCTTCTTAATCAATTATTTGAATCATCGCTGTTTTGGGGGAAGCCCTTTAATTTGGGGAGTTTCACATGGCCACTGTGACCAGCACAAAATTCCCCATAAAACCAATAGTTGCTTTTGCTTTTCTTTTTACGTTAAACACACAAGCAGACAGCACGTTAATTATTGAGCTTAGATTTAGCACAGAGCCTTCTCACTGAAACACAACTGCTGTGTTCCTGTGTGTACACTTTAGGGAAATCTATAGGCAGAATATGTCAGAAATTGTATGTTTTCATTAGTGCACAACCATCATGTTTCACTGTCATTTTTCTGCAGTTTTCTATACAGACAAACCAAACACTGGCTCTTGAATGAGTCTTTCATGTTTTTCAAAAAAACTAAACCAAACAACTAATTAGTTCATTGCAAATGAGAGTGAGGCAAGTGGTATTGAGTTGATGGCAATCTACAGTCTCTCCACTAGATGTTACTAAATCCTACACACTGATCATTTAAAGCTGCAGCCATAACTCAAACAGTGAGGTGAAAGATGCTAAAATGAGCTGAGCTGAAACACAGTTAGTGATGTGGGTTTGTTACTGCAAGCAGCCTCTTTCACTTCACACAGTCATTTTATCCATTGTTAATATAAAACATCGATTAGAGCACCTTTAAACAATTCCTTTTGTCCATTTTGTTTTTCTTTCTCTACATTTAAATCTCATTATATCACTTTGACACTATGTTCTATTGTTCATACTGTTAATTTACCTCATACAGATTTATACTGGCCTAAAGCCTCCTAGGAGTCTTGGGTCAATCTGTTGACTACCACACAACCAGGGCATAATTGCCCCAGTCCACTGTGTTGCAATTTTACTAGCTACATCTAGCTAAATCCAGTACAACCCAGGTCAACAACCCTGCAATTAAAGGTTCCCTGTTGAGTTTTTTAGCTATAGTTTCATCATGTAGCAGTTTTTTCTTTGGGTGGGTCCCCATTTTGTTTGTGGGTGACACGATACACGTTCCTGCCAGTGGCGTCACTCTACTGTGCTGATGTACAGGTGACACTGACACACCAACATACAGTATGCTGCAGTGCATTAGCAAAGGCAAGAAAGACTACACGCTAGTAAACACACATAATATGTAAATAATGCAGGATTTCAAATATTCTGCTTTGCAAATGTTTTATGAGAAGGGAAATGCATTTAGACCTGAAGACTACACAGAATGTGTGTGTTTTGGTTAGAATACTGAAGGCAAACATAACTTTTGTTTGTTTACAAGAAAATTTCATACAGCACCTTTAATCCTACCTTTAAATCCTTTAAATCACAGTACAGTACAAAGCAGTAAACAGGTAAAATGATGTTATATTATGCCAGGATTAGAAAACGGGGGCAAAGTATCTGTTGGTCTTTATAAAGTGTATTATATATTCATATTTTATTGTGTCTCTCTTAAAAGAGTTGAACATGTTTACTCTGTAGTGGTTGCTTGATCACCCTGTGTCTCTCACAGTGTGGGTTAGGGTTGTCTAAAATGCAATTACGTATCAAAAAGAGCCTCGAGTAATAAGTGGAAATCTGCAGAAAATGTTTTCATGACTCAGTTTGGCGCAAACAGCCACAACAAAGGTTTTATTTAAATTGCTGTTCCTCCTTTCTGTGGATGTATCTTTTCTGGGTCAGGCAGTCTGATTTTTGGAGTGCGGACCAGGATTTTCTGAAAGGCAGAGGAGGAATGCAACACAGAACATAATCGTATTTGTCGTGTTATGTAAAAGGCCATAGGCTGTTATTATGTTGACTTTAATAGGATTAACAGTCAAATCAGGTTCCTTTTTTTCGTAAATAATACAGCGGCAGGGTGTGCTGCTGGTAGGCTTACGCAACCCTCTGAGTGGGAAGAGGAGGGTTTACTCCTCTCTGAGAATGCCGTCAAAACACTTTTGTTTGGACGTATAGTGACTTTATACAGATGTGATGTGGCTGCCTTCTGCTGCAGCGAACGACAGTTTGACTTTTTAGACTCACACAAAGCTCATTTGTTGCTGTTTGCACATTTCCCTCTGTAGACTATTAACACGTTTAGTTGTTTTTCATACCTTTCTTAAAATGAGCTGATGTGTTAATTGCCTGTTAACAAAACAGTCACACTCCACTGTGTGCTGAACGTTGCTGAGTGCTTTAAGTGGAGGTTGACCTGCTTTCAGCTGCCAGTGTAGGTTGAAACAGACGCTTTTTTTTCTCAGCAAGTGACGTACAAACCGCAAACTACTAATTAGCATTTTGAAATGTATCATTATCTTAAACGACTCGGCTCAAAATAGCTGGTACAGTAGGCCTTCTGACTGACTTCAGCTTGTTGGAAAAGGAGAAGGCAGAGTTCATCACATTGCAAACATCGGTTTATATGCCAGGTCATGTCATAAGAGTAATGAACGCATATCTGCATCATCAAATATCTCATTAATTCACAACAGTGTCTTATAAATGTGGGATGAATGTGTTATAATATGTGTGATACGGATTCACCATCAAACCCACTGTATTTATGTCATTCATAAAGTAATTTGACAGCTGAGCTAAGATAAAAGGTATGTTGTTTGCTCTACTTTCTCAGATTAACATAACAAGTTGGCCAGGTGCAATATCCAAATCACCTGAGCTGCAATTTTTTTGATAAAGGTAAAATGTGGCAACTTGCCGTTATAAATGAAGCACTGCGGTGTTGCAGAGATGCCGTAGCCAACAAACTGTAATCTCCTGACATAAGGGAAGACGCTTTGGTAAAGACACCAGAAAAAATTACATCGCCACAATTTTTTTTCCAGTGGAAATTAAATGCAAATATTACCATTCCCACTAAAATTGTGACTCATGTCGCAGTCACACTATTTAACAGTAGTTACAATATGATTTTATTTGCATATCGTTCCAGACTAGTAAATATTGCTTGTGTCACTTTCATGATGTGTCACAGCATATTGTGACATTTCTTGGTATGATACATCTTACTGTATGTACTGTGAACATGAGTGTTACATCCAACTTATCTGAACATGATGCAGGTGGCATTTCTTTGAAGCTGCTGTAATTCATAGTTTTTACATTTCTGTCTTGGTTCAGTCTCACCCCTGCAGCCACAGCAGGTAGCTGCTTCAGTGAAAACGCTCTAAAACTTATGTTTAGAAAACCCGTATAAGTACTTACTTGTAAGCTTTAATTTTTTGAACAACTTGGAAACAATTAACTGTGATCTTTTATCTTCTTGTTTCTAACGCAGCCTCAGTCATAGCTTCTTTCTAAGCACCGCCAAGCGTAATGTGTATGCCTTGTGTCAATGCAGGATCCTGAGAAGATCTGACAGGTGGAGTACATCTGGTACCTAAACTGGCACCAGACACGGACAAACTTAGCAGCTAGCTAGTGATATTAGAGGATTGAGCAACTGAAGCTAATTATAAGAGGGTGGTGGAGATCAAAACAGAGCTAAAAAGTAGGTTGAATGTTGGACTTAGATTCACCAAATTAGTGCTAATTTTGCTTCATGTCTGCTGGTTGCTTTCCTACGCCACTGTTTGTGCACATGATCTTTTTTTTTTTTTTTTTTTTTTTTAATTGGATGATAAATTAGTATTGTTTACAGTTTGTTGCACTGCCCCCAAGTGGCCAAAACAACGAATTACTCCAAATTATAGTTGGCTGTAACGCAAAATCAATAAGCAGGCAGCTACAGCATTACTTGTTTGCATTAGTCGTCATAACTTTGCAAAGCAAGTCCATACGTAGCACATTCTTATCTGGAGTACACGTCTAAACTTTACCATGATACCAGGCTGCAGCAGGTGACACAGAATGTGAGGCATGAAGGTATGAAACTGACCTAAAAGAAACTTTTTATTTGCGGCTCGGATTGTGTTTGGTTAATCCAGTCGGGATTTGTTTGTAGGGGAAGTCGCTGTCAAAAGCAGTGCGTTCAGTCCCTTATTAAATGTTTGCTTCAGGATGTTGTCTTCTCGTGAGCAGAGGAAGAATTTACAGAATGCTCAGATAAAAGATGGATGAAATGGCAGTTATAACTTCCCTTTGTGCCTTTGTTTTTCTTTTCTTCTGGTAAATCCTTCCCTCCACCTTTACTGTCTGTTCAGTTACAGCGCTGCATGTTGGACAGGTAGTAGTTAAAAAACCAAGTATTCCTAATAAGTAGGGATTTTTTTCCGATGCCATTTTTTTCCTTTGCAGTACTCCAATATCTGAACTTTGCGTATTGCCCATTACCAAGCACTGATCTGATACCGCATATCAAAAAAAACAAAAACAATTTTTTTTATTTTAAGCTGTACAGTATTAACTCTGTATAGATGTGATCTGATTGCTATCATTGTTGTATAGCTTGACTCAGGTTAAACCCTTTGTAAAACATGTACAAATGCATCCAGAGTATGAATACCATAGAAGATGACTTCGTCATCCTGGGGAAAAAATGGCGCACAGGAAAATGGCATGTTAACCCCTGCTTCAGGGGTTAATAAATTGTATAATATTGGATCTGTGCATAGACACGAGTACTTGCTACCAGCATTTTAATCAGTGTCAGACTGATACCTATACTGGTATTGTTGTCAGAGCAACGCCACGAATAACAAACTGACACCAATAAAGAATCATTAGCCTTAATAAATATATAGTATAGTTTATAGAAAACATGCAGAGTTTCAGCACACTCTTTTATTTCTATTTATATTGTTTTATACAGACATTAATGAATATTTCCCGTCCACTTTCAAAAACACTTAATGTTCACTGTCTTAGAGCTCCTGGTTTTAATCCACTTTAACTGATCCCAGGTCCATTTTCTCTGCTCAGGACCAGACCAGACTGACAAATGTCATCACTAGGGGGCATCGAGGGAAGACAATGTGCTGATGTTTACAAAACAGTCTGCCTGTGAACCGAATGCACCCACTGACAACGAGTAGGAGACTCTGCAGTGGATACCCATGTGATTTTTTTTTTTTTTTCCTCTGGGTGTGCCACAGAAGAGTTGTCAGAATCATCGCTGTGAAATCAAAGTCATTGAATTGTAAGAAGTCAAACAAGCTTAAGTCAGTCTGTCTTTCATTGTCCCTACAGCAGCTCCAGAAAGTGACATAACATCACAGATGGGTTCCGTCATTGGTTTGTTCATGCTCACACATATATTTAACTCCGGTTAAAAGTAGTGTAAAGTGCAGAATAAACAATAAAATGTTATCCTGCATACCTGAACTGGAGGAAGAAGAATTCAGAGCCTAAGTAAAAGTACCAATACTACATTATGAAATACTCAATTACAAGTTAAAGTCCAGAATTCAGAATCCTACTTAAAGTAGGAGAGTAAACAAGTATTATCAATAAAATTTCCTCAATACAGATAAAGGACATCTGCCGTAAATTGACCCTCGTGAATGACGCTATAGTACATAAGTTTGACATCATTAGGTTGTTAAATACTGATGCATATATAAGTAGCATTTTATTGTTGAGATGGAGCTAGTTTAAACTATTTCAGTCAGTCAGGCTCCTATGGTCAGGTGACTAATTGGAAAGAAAATCTGTTTTCATGTCTTTTGGGGGGGAAATATTGGATAACTTTACCTCTTTGGGCCTTGAATAATTATTGACGTGAAACCAGCACTCCAAACGTCACGTTGGAACTGCAAACAACTCATTAATCTGGAATGTGACAACAGGCTCTGACTTTTTGTAAGAGGTCAAAAGCCAAAAAGATTGGGGTTTTGTAAAATCTCAGTCTGACAAGTAAGAAGTATAGCTTTCAGATAACTAGTGGAGTAAAAGTACAACATGCATGTAGTGGGAGTAGAAGTATGATGTAGCAGAAAATGGAAGTACCTCTAATCTGTATTTAAGTACAGTACTACAATACAGTTACTAATATAGTTAATATAGTTAATTTCCCCTGCTGCATACATGTTGAAAAGACAGTTCACCCCAAAATCAAAAATATAATATAAAACAAAAACATACATATCCCCTGGCCTGTAGTGCTTTTTATCCATCTAGGTTGTTTTGTGAGCTGCAGAGTTTTGGAGATATCGGTCGTAGAGATGTCTGCCTTCTCTCCGGTATAAGGAGACTAAATGGCCGTGTTTCTTTCCAGAAATCATGACCCTGTTTACTCATGATAATCCACAGACCTTGTTGTGAACAGTTTCATGTAAGAACTACTTTATTTTTAGTAGAAAAGAACGTAGATCTGGTAAATTCTACTGCAAAGAGAAAGACACTGGTTTATGGATTTTTTTTCAGACATCACTACAGCTGATATCTCCAAAATTAAGGCCAAAAATCTAGACAGATAAATATAACTGTGGGCCAGGGGGAAATATGTATTTTTGATTTTGGGGTGAACTGTCCCTTTAACAATATTCAAGACAGAAGGCTCTACATTTGTAATGATATAATCCATAATTGTTACTGATTCTTCAGTTATGTCACATATTATATTATTTTATAAATATTGCCTTGATCATCATTTAAATATATAATACAGAAACAGAATTATTAATTGGCACATTTGATGTTTTTTTAACATAACTTTTTTATTATTATTAAGTGATTATATTATTAAGTATCAAACACTATAAAACTTTCAAAAACTTTCAGTGGCAGTAAACATCTTAAATTATCTCTACAGCTGCAATTTTTGCCATTTCATAAATAAAATTGTTCATAATGAAGGTGAAAATTGGTTATAGGGAAACTGGACTTGATGTCCGTGGGATATTGTTTATATCTGAAATAATATTCCTGTAGAAATAGTTCCTACACATACAGCATAATATTCATTGCATAATTTCTGCAGCATAAAGGTCAGCCTTGGAGTCAGTGAGCTCTGGGGAGATTGGACTCCCGTGTGTTCTGGGTGTGGTTTCATTACATACCCAGAACCATCACAGGTCAAAGAAGCTAATTAGAGAGATGAAGACTTTGAGTTGAGAGAGAACGAGAGCTGGTTTCCGTTCCTGTCCGATCACACTGGCAGGGAAACAGGCCAGCGAGAGTTTGATGAAGCTTAATTAATTTACAGCTGAGCCTTTTGCTCTCTTCTTTGTAAGTTAACTTAGAGAGATGAGTAAGGCAGGGTGACATTTAGGCGGGATAAATAATAATACTGCTCATGAGCTTCTTTGAGCCTGGCATCAGGCTGCTCCATGTGCGTTTTTCCTACACCCTCACCCAAGGCATTTCACAGCTGCGTGTCAATCTGGATCGCCCGAGAGGCTGTGCGTGTGTCTGATGTATGTGACGTTATCATAAACCAAAGCTGTTCCAAACACGCCTCGCTCCATGTGAGCTTCTCCGTGCGCACATGGACAAATTCCAACGGGTAATTGCAGAATAGCAAACAGCATTATGCAGTATGAACTTAATTACTGTTCATGACAGAGAGAATCCTGGGAGCATTTTGGTCTGCAGGGGGCATTATAGATGGGCCCAAACAACTCCATCCTAAACACCACAAACAAACCACTTATGTAAAGTGAACTCCTGATTACTCTTGCATAATACAAACAGGAAGTGATCAATTATGTGCCATAAGAGGCGAAGTGTGACAGAGGAATGCTGGGACATTGGGTACACTGAGCTGGCAAAGGACAGAGGTCAGAGCAGCAGGTCAGCGAGCCTACTGATCAACCGGTTCACTCAGTGTGTTACATTACTGCAGTGACTGGAGCATCTGCGCTCTGCAGTAATGAGAGATCAATTAGAAATGTATGACATTATTTATCTGCCCTGCTTTGACCTGTGATGGTCCTGGATATGTAATGAAACAACATCCAGAACATAGTCCTGTCTCCCTGGAGCTCAGTGACTACTTTATGCTGCAAAAATTATGCAATGATTTAATACCTATTTCTATGGGAATATATTTCAGATATTAAACAGTGGCTACTTTTCAGATATTAAACAGTGGCTACACACATGACCACTTAACCTCCGTGGCAAAAGTGTAAGGGATGGGAGTAAATTGCACCAATGGAAATGGAACTCCGAGTCCTATGATACCTGCCACAAGGCTCTATGACAGCCTGTTCATGAGTTATGTAAGGGGGCATGACTGAAATTTAGGCTACTCTTCACCAAAAAACTTCAATGATGCCTTCCACAAGTGTCTACAACAGATGGGGTTATAAAAGGGGGCGTGGCAAATGCTACCAATTAAAAATAAACTCTGTTTAGTCTAATAAGGACTCCCACAAGAGCCTAAAACAAACAGGTAGGACTAATGAGTTATGAAAAGGGAACTCTGCTGAGACAAACGCTTCAGTAATTATGACTGGGGGCGTGGCTAAAGTGTAGGAGGCGGAGCATATGTCACTAATGGAAAAGGTACTCTGTTTAGTTCAATGATTCCTCCCACAAGAGTCTACGACAACAGTTATTAACTTAACAGGTCTCGTTATGGTAATCCACTGATTCCCAAACTGGGGGTGGGCCCCCCGGGGGGGGCGTGGAGCCACTGCAGGGGGGTGTGGATCTCCAGGGGAGAAATATAGATAAACAAAGTTAAATATGATTTACATAGCTAAATAAACAAGAGTTTGCTGATGCTATCCTGTTAATCTTTATTTAACTAAAATTCACCTTGAATCTTTTTTCATCAGTTGCTTTTGCTTTACAATTATATGGTGAAGTGCAACGAACAAGCTTTTTTTTTTTTTTGGCTTCTGAAAGTGGGGGATGCCAGAAAGAGTTTGGGAACCACTGGTTTAATTGAAAGTGGGATGCAAAGAAAAGACAGTAAAACAACAACAACTTTTGTATAAAACAAGCATGTCTGACTCCCACGTGACATTTGGATTCAGTACTGATGTTAATATAAAAGGAGCACTACCTCAAATCTTTTTCCCTTCAGGATTTACTGATTTTCTTTTAGTATAAATAACACTAATTCATCTTATACATTTGCTGTATGTGATAATTCTAATCAGTTAGAGTGAGTTTTTTTTTCTTACTCTTGTCCTAGATGTGTCCCTGAGTAGGGTTACTGTTGGTTCTGTGGGGATTTGTATTCCTGTGATGTCATTAAGCATATTGAATATAGATGTCCACCAGTAATTAAAACATGGACAGACCCAGAACATATATATCAGTATTCCTATTCCATCAGAAACACATCAGTGACCCACACTGTTGCAGTGGAAGACATGTTCCTTTATTACCAATGGCACACACACAAACACTATGATATTTCATCCCACTCCCACCCCCAGTTGAAGTGAGAGTGGGACGAAACATCCGAAATTCATTCGTCGAGGAACACAAGCAAAATGATTCTCCTTTCAGGCCTTTTCACAGCAGATGTTTTGAGTTGTCAGAGTAGAATAAGCGCAGTCGTTACTTCTAACATTAACGATGGCTCCGGTCTATTCATGTGTCAGAGTAAGTCATGACAGTGTGACAGCATGAACAACAGAAACAGCTACATCCAATTCAGCAGTCGTTGATTTTATTATTTAGTTTTTACTACTGTGACACGTGAAGATGTCTCATCGACTCCCCCTCTCATGTGTTTAAAATTGAATAGCAGAGGAGTGTACTTTTTATTCCTTAACCCAGTTAATCACAACCGTCACAAGTTTACAACAATGTAACATAATTCTGTTGAATCTCTCGTGGCCTAGAAAGAGATGGAAGTACAGTGAAAGAAATGCAATGTGCACGTGACTATGTCATGTGATTACTGGGAAAGTTTTTACAGCAGTAAACCATCCTCCAATATCCAGTTCACACTATTTAAGTTCAGCTATTTGGTAGCTTGTTCTCAGGAAATGTGTCAGGACACAAAGAAAGTGATGTGTTTTATGTTCTTAGTAGCAAAAGACTAAAGTTGCACTGATAAAGGTGGATTTTTAAACCCAATTAAATCATGGTTTAACTTTAAGTTGTTGCACCAAACTTTAGAACTACCGTAAAGATTAGTTTAGTTTTTACTCTAAATCAAGATTAAATTTAATTCTGTTACACCAAAACTTTAAACTCCAATTTAAAGTGTGATCCAGTATTATTTTTAAACTTGGACTTTGGGAGGTTTAACTTTTACTGGCTGCCTTTTTGAGATGGATTGAGCAAAATAATAAAGTTCCCTGAAGAAAGTTCAGGGAGCAATTTTGCAATTGCACATCCAAAAATGAATACAACGGTCCAAATAGTGAGTTGGAGCCATAGACTCTATATTAAATAGGTTGAATCCCTATTTAATATAAGAGTATGGTTGAAGCGAGTTGTTTCTCTGTGCCGTCTCCTCTAACAAGCAATGACGAGTCAAACACTGTAAGGTGATCAGCTGTTGATAACTGTCAGTAACTGTCAGTCCATAATCCTGAAAACAAAGGCCAGCCAGACTCCACTGACATATTCCTCAATTTAACCATCATAAACATCTACTCCTTCTAAAAGATTGTTAATGATTTCGTATGACTCATAAGCAGACACTCATTAATTTGGCAAACATCTGGCGTTTACATAACACACAATTAACGTGAAACAGGAAAACTAAAACCGTTATTTCAGCCTGGAATAGATGAGGACTGCGGCTGTAGCTCTGCTCTCAGAGAAGCAAATATTACATTTTAGCATTCCTTAATCTCTGATGACATATCAGGGTCATGTTATGATAAATTACAGTAAATATATTACAGATTTCTCCTTTAAGAAACTTTTTTTGGCCATATTGCTTCATCAATTTTAATTTTGATGTCAATAAACGTTCATTAATTTTTGAAGTTTTTCTCAAAGGAGAAGAAACCAGAGCTTCTCTGCCAAGCCATCATGAGTAGGCTAACTAGGCTAGCATCAAATAACTTTTTAGCTAACAAACAATGAAATGTTTTTGCATTTTTTTTTTTTTGTTCACTATTCAACAGTGTAACCTTTTTCAGCTAGTTTGCAAACAATGTAATGTTAAGTAATACAGAGCCAGAAAAATAAGTCTCCAGCCCTCTTTACTGATTACTAGGTCCCAACAGCACTCATTATTTATTTGAATTTGGATAAACAAACATCTCTATACTGATTACACTTTATTTAATTTTGGTTTGCATCACTAAACATGGATTTACTAAATGGAGATTAGTTTTTAATTTTGCTCTGCTTAGTTTTAAATCTGGATTTACTTATTTTAAACAAAGATTAGAACTAATCATATATTGAATTCATGTGTGCTGGTGCAGTCCAGGTGAAGAATTAGATAATTGGGGTTATCAGTGACACACTCACCCACCCTGCAGACACACCCTAAGTAGGAGACATCTCACCAGCAGACGGAGTTTGATTATTACCAGTTATAATAAAAGTGAAGCAGTTTGACACTGATGGAGCAGAAAACATACCACTTCACAGCTGCTGTGGGATTGTTTTCATGTAAAAGGGACTTAGCTTGAATCAGACATTATAAAGTGAGGTTACACAACAAAGAGGCACAGAGACACAGCAGATTTCTCCTATTTGCAAAAGGCTTACTTTAGGTTTTATTTTAGCTTGTGGGAAGTGTTTCTAGTACACAGAGGAATCAACATGAAGGCAAACTGTGCAGGATTTCCCCCCAAATAATACACAGACTCATACAAAAATGATCCCACTCAGTCATTGTGATATACCACTAGTGTGCATCTGCAGAGACCCTGCTTCCACAAATACCATCTTATTTTCTCATTATCTTGCTGTGCTTGGGAGGCTTTACCAACCCAAAACATTACAACAAAATTACAACTATCTTTCTTGCACTTGACAAATCTCACTGATTCTACCTTTAAGTTTTCAGACAGTTGAATGAGTACACAATCCTGTGCAACAAGTGTCCCATGCTAACAGTAACAGTTTCGGCAGAGTTTGTGTGAATGTCACCCGGCCAGACGCCGTGTTTGCGGCGCGGCTCCGCTCCGCTCTCTCAGGTGGTGCAGTGCTCGGCTCTGACTGTGACTGACAGCTGGACTTGGCTGGTCAACAAGAGTCATCGACATGAAGTGACACAGAGCCATGGACAGCTGAGACATGCCATTGTTCGGGGGGGGTGACGGCACCATGTGCTCGTCTGCCAGCGTCTGTGTCCTGCTGACCCCATGGTCTGCCAGAGGACATGACCAGCCCCTCCTCACACAGCAACAACAAAAGCTGAAGGGAGCCACTCTAAACTCTGCTCTGCAAACATCCATCCTGTACCAGTGATTGTGTACACACTGAGTGAATCATACTGAATCTGTCGCATTCAGTGAGTCGTGCTGAATGGAACAGAGCTGTGTTTGTGGAGGTGGTGAGCACGCCGTGTCCTGTCTGAGGCTCTCGTGGCGGTGTTTGAGTTCTGTGAAGGGCCTTGGGCGGCGCAGCTGTTTTGTGCAACATCAGGAACAGAACAGGCTCCGTCACAAACACAGAACAGTCAGTCATTTTCACCTTGACGTTTGAGCAGAACAACAGTGAACATGCAAGGCAACGTGATGCTCAGGCACTCATCTGAGTTACCCTGTGCAGACGGCACCAGGTGAAAATGGTACGGCCTGTGTTACATTCAGCTCAATTTAACTCCCAAAAATCAAATCCTTAGATGAGACGACAGACAGTACTTTACCCTTGTGTCGAGCCCCTTTTTAGGTGAAAGCGACCCCTCTCATTTGACTGGCAGTCAGTGTAAATTCAAAGGTCTTTCGTAGTTTAATAGCATAAAATAAGTATACTGCTCTTTTTTTAGTTACTATGAGTCAAATCCTATTGTTAGTCATGCAGACAGTTATGTTATGCCGTTAACAATCTAATAACAGGTTGTAAAAATGCAACATCTGGTTTCAGTTTCAAAATAAAGCTTGTTGAGAAACATTTCAGATGATTTTTGCAGTTTGGTTAGGTTTAGGCAACAAAACTACTGGGCAGCAATATATTACTGTAATATATTACTGTGTTATTACTTTTTCCAGTCACAAGTAGTGATAACAGATTACAGTTTCCAAACAGTAATTATATTACAGTTACAGAGCTACTTTTTGACCTAGTTAGGATCTTCCATGACATGTTGGTGCAGCAGGTCAGAACAGGACATCAGCCAAAAAACTAAATGAAGGATGGAGGATGAGGGAGAGGGAGAGAGTCATACTTTCCACGGGTGGAACCGTTGTCATTATTTTGAGTTTGTTTGGCTCCCTCCAGAGAGAATCCGTGGTGATGGGATCTAATTTGAAGGACAGCCGACATCTGGACAGCTACAACAAAAGCTGACTGAGTGTTAACAGTTCACTGGATCAGCAGTTCAAGTTTGGAGCAAAACAAGGTCATAAACAAGGTACAAAAGTAATATAACAAGTTATGTAACTACTTGCTTTTGATGCCAAGTAATAAGTAAAGTAATGTTAATACTTTTTAAAGAGTAATAAGGAAAAAGTAACTTATTACTCTTCCTCAGTAACTTGTCCAACACTGGTTAGGTGTAAGAAATGATCGTAAGTACTTCCTTAACATTAGAACAGCCAAGGTGGTCATGGGCTGCTTTCATATTTATATATGCAATAACTTTGTTATATTAACAACTGCAATGCTGCTGGTACCTAACTTCTCCTAAAAGTGTCTGTATTTTCATTTAAAAAATTTTTTTATATATAAATTGCACAAAAGTCAAAGAAAATGTGATAATTTTTACCAATTTCGGCCAAGGAGGTCATATTAAAACTCAATTAAAACTAAAGTAGGGGAGACCAGGGATGGTTGTAACACTTTTTTTTGTCTCAGCACCCATAATGCATTGAATTTTTGTGTTAAAGCTCTCAAATTTTAAAAACAAAGTACCCTTATTTATTACACATAGCTACGATTTCAACTTTTGTTTAGGATTTTTTTTTGCACTCATTTCCAGCCTTTTCCCATAAGCTGTGATTATTTTTTGTGATGGTTCTAGGTGGAAATTTGTTAATATCAATATTAAAATAACATGTTTATGATCATATAAAATACATTCACATCTCTCCCTCTGAGTAATTCTGGATTAATGTAAAATTTGAATCAGATCACTGATGTTTTATCCTACAGAAAAATACTTCTGTAAATATATGCAATCATTCTGGTTTACTACATGTGATGCTTAATGACATGCATATTGATAAATATATAAAACATTATTACAAAATTTACATTTTGGTGTTATTTCATTTTTAAAAAGATAAACTAAGATATTTTGGCACTTTGACAACAATCAACATTGGATGTTAATCTCACTCGCAAACTGAACCCCGGCTCCAGTGTGAAAGCGTTTGTACATGAATCTGTTGATTACATTTCATGATGATTTCATGAACATCCCCGATACTTGACTGTCAGGGCAGTTAGTGACCCAACATTGGCACCAGGTAGGCAAATCACTCAGCCTTCATCAACTGTTCGTGGCTGATCCTTTCTCGGTATTTGATGACTATGTTCAACATGTAAAAGCTTGTGAAGGTTCCACTGAACAGATTTCTTGGGGCACTTTTACACACAAGAAGTGAAAATGAAATCTTTTACACACATTTCAGGGTTGTACACCTTTTCATTTCTTATTCACCTGTTTTTGCTGAAGGATTCTGCATTGCCATTAAGGTACCATTACTGTGGTGTGCAGAAGTTCTTCAGAGCCACATTAAGTGTAACCACTTTTCTGCATTGCTGCACTGCAGTGACATTCTCTGGATTATCTTGGATACAAACACCGTTCTCACACTACATCAGACACAAAGGAACAAAAAGCAACAGTGACCTTAACCTTGTAAAATAATCATTTTAATCATCACATTAACACATTCGGAAATTAATTTCTTCCCTCTTTTCACAGTTTATTTTATTCATGTCACATACTTCAATAGATTTCAATATTTGTGTTGGAAGGTATCAAAAGAAAACACCACCGAACGTGCCCACTTTTCTAAAATGCCTTGAATATAATTCTCACAAAAACATCATTATGCAGTGCTCTTTTTGTTTCTGCTGTGATGCAACACATCCGCTGTTATATATTGAAGAGCACATGGCATGTAGCATTGATTTACATTACTTAAGCGCGGCACTCTGCAGCAGAATGCAGAGCAGTGGGCCGGCCCAGGATGGCAGAGAGGGAACCCTCTGTTTCTAAATTTAGCTCTCATTGGCGAAACACTGCAGCAGCAGCCATAATCAATGGCCTATGTACGTCACAGCCCAGCTTGCCTTCCCTCCTCCCCGGATCCCGCTGATAGAGGGATTGCGTTTTCCTCCCCCGGTCCCCTCTGATTGAACCGTCCCCTCTTCCCTGCGGGGCTCTTCAGGAGAGCTGGACACGCTTTGCTGCAACGCTGCACTGTATACCTCCAAGCTTTGTCCTCTGTTACATGCTTTTATTGCATCCTGAGCTTGTGTCCTCAGCTGAGGACGGCGTTATATAAAAATGACACTGAAGACGTTCCTTTATAACTTTGCTGAGATTTGCTGCAGCCCTCCTGATCCTCTGTGAAGCTGTGAGAGGGTCGTGATCATGTGTCTGATGACTTAGTAAAAAACCCTGAAGCATCAATTCCCAGAATTCCCAGTAGAAATGTGTGGATATTTTTAGAAGGGCGACTTGTTCAATCCATTGCTTGTTACCTTCGACCTGTCATATGATGGATGAGAGGACCTGGAGGTAGTAACAGTAATTCAAGAGGAGGATAAGCAGATATTTTGAAGGTCTTCTTTATAAGCTTTTCTGTGCAGATCAGAGGTTAAGTTATACAGACATAGTTTTGTGGCAGAGCTGCTCTGAAGGCAACAATAGTCCCACTGGGTGAATTAAAGTAAAAGGAGTGAAGCCAAAGAACCACCATTTTTAGACTGAGACTCACTGACAAAGTCAGGATGATAACATAAAACATAATGACTATAGCACACCAGCGGCTAATTACAGCCACATTCAGCACATTGTTACGTCAGTGTGAGAGCAATTTTTACATGTTGGTTTCATGGTCTGAATAAGTCACTTTTTCCTAAATGTCACGATAGCAGTCTCAGTAGACTGGTGTAGTGATCCTTCCTCTTCTATGTGCCAGTCGTTGTTAACAAACTGATTTGCAACTTTAGTCGCAAGATTGGAGTTGGAGTTGAGCTCGGCTTATCTCTATAAAAACGATATCTGCATATGAATCCAATTTTTGAAAAGCAAATAAAAAGATAAATGATAGTCAAGGCCATAGCCAGTCGATTCTCAAATTGCATTTTGGTCAATGTGTTCCACTTCTGCTGTCCACATGGACTGTTTGCCTGCATGTAACAAAAGCCCTCTGAAATGTGATTGGTCAGTATTACCTGGACTAGAAATGGAAACCAGAACATTTCTGGAACCAAATTCTGCATTAATATGCAGATATCTATTTTTAAGAGATTAACTTCTTTCTAACGCCACACCTCCAACTTTGCTACTTTTTAAATTAGCAGCCTTTTAGTGTTAAGCCCCAACTAACGCTGGCTTAAGTGACATCATTTGAGGACAGTCTCAAACATGCGACAGGACCAGTAAACAGATTTTGATGTGTAAAATAGATGGCATTTCCTTTTAACGGATATATGAAGCCAACTGTTTTACCTATTCCATGTCTGATAAGGGCTTGTTAGACAGATGGTGAACTGTAGTCAACTTTAAGCTTTCAATCATGACAACCACTTTCAGATACCTGTAAAGGAGTGCAAAGAACAAAAATGCGCTTTAACAGGAATAATTGAGCCCAGCAGTGATGGTGAAAGAGGTTTAACTAGATTAGCTTGTCTGACCTTCCAAGCTCAGTCTAGACATAAAGCATGAAAGTATCAATGTAAGCTATTTACCATACCTGACTGATGTAACAAGATTATGAAAATCATGTTTATGAATTCATGAATTGGACCTGCTTCAAGGAACAGTACACCTAAAAATCAAAAACATGAAAAACAATCTTACCTGTAGTGCTGTTTATCCATTTAGATAGTTTTGGTCTGATTAGAAGATATCTGCCAGGGAGATGTCTGCCCAGATGGAACTAGATGGCTTGTTGTGCTCAAAGCTGAAAAAAATACTTAAAGAAAAAAAAAGAAAAACTCAACAGCAACGCCTCTTTCCAGAAATTAGGGTTGCATCTAACAATTATTTCCATCATTGATTAATCTCAATTTTTTTGTTTGTTTCAGAAAATATCATAAAAAACTTAAAAATGTCAGTCAGTGTATCCCAAAGGCCACAGTGACGTCCTCAAATGTCTTGTTTGGCCTACAACCCAAAGATATTCAGTTTACTGTCAGATAATTGTAAGAAAAACAGAAAATATTCACACTTATGAAGCTGGAATCAAGAGTATCAACTATCAAAATAGTTGGTGAGTAATTTAATAGTCAATCAATTGTTGCAGCTCTACCAGAAATCATGACCTCGTTGCTCAAAATAATCCACAAAGTTGTGAGAAGTTTCATGTAGGAACTATTCTCTCTCTGCAGAACTACACCTACCACCATATCACCACCCGGAGGGAAGTGTGCATCTACTCATGGACAAGAGGCGCAATCTTTAAAACATTAATGCCGTGCCACTGAGCTTGTTAGCTTGTTAAAACAGTTTTAGTGTAGTTGCGTAGAAAGAAAATAGTTCCTACATGAAACTGTTCACAACAGTGTCTAGACCTAGATTATCGTCTAGATTATTTTGAGTTGTTAAGATGTATTTTTTGGCATTTGAGCACCACAAGTGCAAGAAAGACATCAATTACCAATATATTTTAGATAGGGCAGAAATCTCTGACAGACATCACTGTCACCGCAGTTACAAATATGTATTTTGATTTTTGGGTGAACTGATCCTTTGCATTTAAATTTCTACTACAGCCCTTTGCAGTTCCAAACAGTTTGCTAATTTTGTGCAGCAAGAAACCTCTTTTGTCATGCTCACTGAGGTGTAACTCCACTAACAAGATTAACTCTCCTCCCAGCTCTGCCTCAGTGAAGTACGAGTGTGTGTCTGGGGTATTACATGGCAGATAGCGGCAGGAGCGACGGTAAAGGAAGAGAAAGGAGGACGCGCGGCCATGATGGTGATGATGATAGGAGCCCGCTTAGTATCTGCCACAGTCTGCTGAGCCATGGAGGAACTAATAATTGGATATTTGTGGCACACACCAATTTCTGCTGACACCTCAACTCACGGTGAGAAGCAGCGCTTGACCACAGCTGCTGTCCAGGACCGTTATAAATAGTATCAGTGTTGCACCGACCCACAGCAGCTGACTGCAAAACAGCAATATTAGCATCCAGAAATCCCAATGCTTTATTTAGATTTGGTGGGAAATAATGTCATCTTTCAGCCAATGAGTGCTCCACAATAGAACTATGAGTGTCAGAAACTAAACAAGGTTGAGGCTGCATTGATCATTTCACTGGCTGTCTCCTTCCATGCAGCTGATGCATGATTTTTAATCCCCTCTTCATTCACTTTCCATTAAAATTATATTTCTGTTAACGCCATTCAGCACAATAGCAGTTTCCAGGCAACCAAGGCTGTCAGATGGCGGCAGGCTGCTCTTCCTCGCAGAGAATATTTTCGGTTTCATAATCCTTTTCACCCCAGATGAAATATTAATGCATGCTCTGCTCGGGTTTCCCTCCCTGTTTTTTTTTTTTTTTCCTACCGCGGGCAAGAAAACTCAGCAAGGCAAAGTGATCGCTTCCACGAAATCCTGAGATGTCTGAGTGCTCGGCTCTCACAGCAGTGAAGAGCGCAGTCATGTCTGATATGGCAAAGGCTTGGCCTACTTGGGCCATAAAATTGAATTAAGTAAAGAGGATACACAATGTAATTGATGCAAAAACCAGGGCCAGCAGTTTCAGACCAGTCGGGCAAGAAAAATGACATCTGCATTTAAAGAAACGTAAAGCTGCAACTAATGATTATTTCCATTGTAGATTAATCTGTCAATCTTTTCTCGATTAATCGATTAATCAATCCTGTCACAATCTTTTCAAGTTTATGTTGATCATTAATCAATTAGTTGCTTGGTCCATAAAATTTTGAAAAAATATTGATCAATGTTTCCCAAAGTCCAAGATGACATCCTGAAATGTCCTTTTTTTTTTCTCTACAACCTCAAGATATTCAGTTTAGAGGAGTGAAGAAACTAGAAAATATTCACTTTCGAGAAGCTGGAATCAGAGAAATTAAACATTTTTTTCTTCTCAAACAGATTAATCAGTCATCAGAATAGCGATTCATCGATTAATCGTTACAGCTCTAAAGTAAAAAGTAAAAGCTGCTGCCATTTTGACCCTTTCCCCACCTCCAGGCAGTGAGTGTTATACTTCAGTCTTGTTTTCCTTTTATGTAATGCTGTGTGCATGTTTGTGTGTGTTTGACCTGCTCAAGGTAATGCTTTTGTTAAGTGGAGCATATATTCTGCTTAAGAGTGCAGTCTGTCCTCGGCCCTCCTGGTTAGTTTGAAGAGAGAAGGAGGCGGTTACGCTCCGCAGAATGCTGCCACTGTCACTAAAAGCAACAAATGATACGTATCTCAATATACACATTTTCTATAAAAATAAATAAAGATAAATAAGTCACAGATGATCTTATAGAATATGCAGTTCCCAACTATATAAAAAATAGTAATAAAATTAGGTCAACCTTAAAAATCTACATCAGTAAAATGACACATATTCACGAATGCTTACCTTGTGAGGCAGTTGGATTCCAGAGATCGCACGAGAATCCATCTTGCCAGGCTCCAGGCTGTCCATTTGTGTCCACACTAGAGATGGCACAGCCAATCAGTGTCCTCAGAGGGACTGCTGGCAGCAACGGGCATGGTTTTAGGTGCGCCGACAGCGAGAAACATCCATGGAAATGACTCGTCTCGAACAAACAATGGTGATGCTTCTGAAAAGGTTAGTGTAGATATTGTGATAGCATCGGTTATATCAGAGCTGGAAAGCACTTCTTCATTGAAAGATGGGCAAAGAACGGCACTAAAGGCTTTTATCAACGGAAAGTTTGTTTTCGCTCTTTTTGCGGTCGGCTCGGTGAGTTGATCTGATTGGTTGAAATTAGCTTGTGTTACACATGACATCCATTTTCTTGAAAGAGCCCGCCCTCTCCCCAACAGTTTCTATGGATGGCTTCCTACATGATACCGTGCAACAAACTATTTGGCATGTCAGGTTACATTAACGCAGCTTTAAGCCAGACATCATATATGTAACACATATATTTGATATATCTCCCAGCCTGTCATAACCAAAAATGTTTAATGTGATAACTGGCATCATGCATGAATGAAATACTGATAAATATTTTAAACGACTAATATTGTTGGTGCCGACTAGCAAGTGTGGGGACATTTAATTGCACACATCCCTAATTATAACAAGATCTTTGTCACATTAAAACATAATTTTCTTGTTAATATGTACAAAATCATTCTGTTTGAACAAGAAACTTCTCTTATTGTAACAACATATCACCTTGTCATATCCCAACACATATCTAAAACACACACCATCGGACCTATTCTTCAACTGACAAGATTGATACAGTTTTAATTAATCAGTTACTAGAGACAATGATTGACATATTAATTGACAATGGAAATAGTCGTTAGTTGCAGCCCTTGTCTACATCTGTAAGTCTGGACTGTTGCTACTACTTCCCTTTCCTTTATGTAGCTCAGTGTGATAGATGTGGGACTGAAGAACAGAGAATCTGCAGCCAGCTAAATATGAATCAGTGTGTTTGTGAGTGAGTCACACTATTTATTTTATAATTTTGATGTTTTATCATTTTAATGTGTATGTATTTAGCATATTTTGCAGCAACACTAATGATAGTCACAGTGGGGTTCTTTTCTTGGTTACAAATTTCATTGAAAAAAAAATCCCCTTTTCAAGAGCAGTATTCAGTATTGTCTGATGTTAGTGCTGTACATGGGAACATGTCTGTTGTCATCCGAGGGTTAAAATAATGAAGACAGCGTGTAGTTTTTGTCTCTGCGGCTTTCACACGAGGAACATTTCTCGCAGGATGTGCCTCTGCCATTTCTATTTGTGCCTTTATAGTGAGCAGCATCACAGCCGGGCATCAATCCAATTACAGGACCGGAGTTGGCAGATATTGTGAAGCAGTTGGAGAGACGTAAGCACCGGATGACACAGCCTGCACATATATGGCATGAAGTGAAATAGTCAAATTACATGTTGTCACCACTGCAGACCATCCCCTGTCCCACATGCAGTAATTAGTCTTATACAATGGCTTTTTTTTCCCCAGAGATCTAACTGCGAGTACCCTCTAATTGACATGTCAAAAGTCTCAAAGCCTCTGCACCCACTCACTGAACACTGGGTGTTTTTCTCTCCTTTCTAACCTCGTGCCGAATTAGGACTAGATCACCAGTGATCAGAGACGTGACCTGTGACATATGTGGCTAATTTTGTTTTCTTGTCACCCACCGCTTCATTTCTCAAGCTATATATAAAGTGTGTATGTTTGTTCTCCCAGTCTGGCCATTGCCCATCTTTAGCATTGATTCTGGCTTCCCAGTTGACTGTAAGAGAGTTCATTATGCAAACAGAATCACAAATGGATTTTTAAATAGGTTACATCTGCCATGTTGGCTAATGGAGGTCCATTGTTTTAGAAAATCAATCTTTGTTGTGTCGTTTCAGGGCAGTTTGTGAACTTTGAAAAGTAAGACACTCGATTCAAACTCAGTTTTTAGCCAAGCTAGCAGCATAACGGGTTCGTCTGTTGGTCAGACCAGCCGTCCATCTATCAGCCGTTCAACTCTAGACATAAATATCTCAACAATTATTGTATGTAGTGTCCAATTTTGTACCAATATTAATGTTCTCTGGGGCTGGTTGCACCAACAGGACTTACACCTGGGCTTAAGCTGAGTTGGTCTTAACTTTGCACTTTAAGGGATTCAGGAAATATTGTGATTCCTAGTACAATTGTAAAATCAGTTTAAACAGTGTGCTCTCTAACATCTGTCTGTCGGAACCATTATTAATGTCTTTTGGTATTTCTCTCAATGCCTTCTTACTTGTTATTACGTTGGACTGCTCACCGGTCAGTGTTTTCTAGTGCTGGCTGGTAAGTGTCTTACCTCAATGCATGATGAAATTGCTTTTTTAATCTTTCATCCTGCTTAACATCGCCACAAATTAGACATAATTACTTTCAAGTTAGCAAGACAGCCATAGTTTTGTGGGTATTCACATGAATATGCATGGCTAAGACCAGGCATAGTTAAGATTAGGTTTAAGTCTGGTTGATGCATCCGATGTTAAATCCATTCCAAAGACTGGTCTTAACTAAGACCAACTTAGCAGACTTAGCAGACTTAGTAAAGACCAGTTGGTGCAACAGGATGAATCCTACTCATTTTGGTCACGACAGACTCCCTCTGGTTCAAGGTTTGAAGGTAATTTATTAGTCATTGGATTTGCATTTTGTATTCTTATCTTAGCCTCCTCTTACTGTTTTTTTTTTTCAACATGCCACGACAGATGCAGATTCAAACACTCGTAACTTCAGATAACTGTGTAAACGTCCATCTGTGCGTATTTGAGTGCACATGCATGGGCAAATAGCATATAAGGCTCTGTATCCTGCCCCATATGTTCAGACGTTTTTATTCATGAAACTGGCAAACTTTACAAATTCAGAGATAGAAGTTCTATTTTCCATGGATCCATAAAGAAAAGTCTATTTTTATCAGTGACCACAGTGGAATTAAGGGACCTGCTAAAATGAAAGAATGGGAAAAAAAATGAGTGCTGTTAATGCTGTGTTACCTGAGGGTCGTACTGTTAAAAGATATGGTGCCATAGGAAATTGGATTTTCAAAGAGAGTGACAACAGAATTATCAAGCATAATTTATTTTTAAAATTCAAAATTTCTTCAAACTAATGAAATATACAATTCTTGGTAAAAAAAAAAAAAAACTTCATCGTGAGAATAACTGACTGATAAATTGATTATAAATTATTGTTAATTGCAGCCCTACTAAGGTGATGAACATGGTAAAAATGCATATTAGCATTTACATTGTTAGCAAGTTAGTGTGCCAGTCAGAACATGTACCTCAAAGCACCACTGTGCCTAAATATAACCTCACAATAACAGTAGCATGGCTCTTAGTCTTTACTGGTAGTAATTCATAATGGATATATGTCCTCTAGCTTGCAGAACCACCTGAAGTTTCTTCAGTGTGAAAGTTTAAGGCTTATGTAGAGCAACCTATAGTGTTGGCAGTGGGACCATGCTATTTGAAGTTGCCTTCTCCACACTGTGCTCCCAGCGGGTTGTTAAAGACTCAGACATGATCCCCTATTTGATCTGTGGACCTGTGCTAAAGGGCAAGGCCGTGGAGACAAACAACTGGCTAGATAAAGAATTGATTCTTGGTCTCATGTCTGAGTCTTTGAATGTGTCTCATTCATCTGTCATCAATAGCACAGCCAGACTTTGAGCAGAGGGAGTTTGAAAAGGTACTTGGAAGGCTCTTGTGACTTACTGAGCTTTTTCAGAACTATATGTCCAAATCTATATAAATATACTGTATATCCAGGTAGCATTGTCCTCTAGCCACAGTGTTTTATATTCATGTGACGTGTTGTAACAGCGCGAGACATCCAGGTCAGCACTTAAACACAACAAGTCCTGAATCACAACCAAGTTACATAAACACAGAGCTTCTGGTAGGCTACGATTAAAGAAGGTTCCTTTAATTATTCCTGGCAACTACCCCCCAACTGCCCCCTGCACCCCTTATTCCCCGGGCCATCCTGGGCTCACTCCGACTCCACATCCGACCGTGGCGCTCCTGTCCTCGGGCTCTGTCACTGAGGGGAAGGAGCGAGGAATTAGGACACACCTCAGTGGGCAGTAGCGGGCCGCCGCCCGGCCCGTGGCGCCTGACTCATCCCATTCTCCTCCACTTTTCATGGGCTGACATTCCCATCAGCCCCTGCTCTCACAGGCAGCTCATTGCTTTGACATGCTGGTGAGTTCTCCAACAAACGAGGAACTTTTACCTCTGACCAAGAAGAGTGGGTGAGTACTTGTGAAGCGCAAATCGCTGCAGGAGGCTGTGACTAAAGGCCCAATAGGATTGTTTGGCAAAATAGAAACAGGCTGACTCACTCCGGCTTTTCTGGTATTTAGATGCTGTTTGTGCGGTAAATCAACAGCACTTACATCTTCAAGTGTAAAATACATCTGATGCATCGTTTTCAAGTTAAAGAGTGTGGCTGCTGCACATTTCACTCTGTGAACTGAGGCAAATGCTATTGACCCGAAATGTTTTCCGCTGCAGACCACACATCCCACTACAGCTCTGCTCCATTTAGCACATCGACTCCCCTCAGCTTCCAGTAATGCCAAGTCCGTGGTCCTGTTTTGTAAGCCCTCAGTGGTCCCCGTTCCAGCTGAAGCTGTCACAGGGCAGAGGGCTTATTTTAGATCTGCACTCTAGGTGCCATCCGCCCGTCATTATTGTCAGGGCTGTGGACAAAATGTTGCAGCGGTTTTCCATGATGTTGTCTTTGTCAGAGCCTGAGCTCAGCTGGTTTGAAGTCGAATAAAAATTGGGTTATTATGTCCGTCAGCAAAAAGTTTGCATCACGTCATCGGAACAGTTACAAAATGCTTTAAAAATGGGGTGTAATAAAAGCCAGCTCAGTATCTCCAGGAATTATGGTTGTACTGGACAATCCCTCATGATCTGTATGTCCAGTGGCAATTTTCTGGATGCTAATATCTGACTTTGATGCAGGAAGCCAGAGTTCATCTCTCACAACAGACCTGCAGTTAAAGGTATCTTGTAAATTACTACTAATACTAAGGCCACCCGTTGTTGAGAAGTGGGACAAATCATCTAAAAATATCAATACCTCTAAATTCTAAAATTAACAATACCTACTGATAACATAGGTGTAACGTGTTATTATAATCATCTTTCTTTTAAATACATTTTTTTTTAGGAAAATGATGGTCTTTTAAAGTTGTGTCCCAGATTTCCATCAACTCCGTCTGTTTACAAAAATATGATTTAATCAGGCATAAAAAGGTTTAGCTATGCCCTGAGGACCTCTGTTCACTTCCTGGTTTAAAGGTGGAATACTGCTAAAGCACTAATAAACTTTTATTTTTTTCGACAAATTCATGAAATAATATTGCTACCACGTGTCTCAGCCATAACATGTCAACTCTTTAGCTTTTCTAAATCAAAGCTAAATATGAATTATGGTTTAAAACTGTGTATTTTGATAATAAAATGGCTGCTCACTATGACAATGCTGTGAAATTAAAAAGTAACATTTTGTCAGCTTCTTAATACGTCAACTCAAAATGCTTATCTTTGCCTCAAACTCAGTGCACACTCAAAATCGACCTGAAAATTAAATAAGATTGGCCTTAATTCATACTTAGAAAATTGCTTCAGCCAACGATGCTCAGTATGTGTTGTAAAAATAAATATATACATAGCAGAGATCACTCTGTTTGAGAACACTCATACCACTCATAACTCTACAGTTGTGCTTCAGCATGGAATGAAATGTCCTCCCTGCAAATGAGGACACAAACCCGACCACAGACTGGTTTTATTTGGGCAATATTTGCACTATTTTATGTTATTTTCAAGCTCATACTTTCTTTTTAGGTTTCACCTCAAATAGGTTTACATGCTTTCATGTTCAAAACCATGATTTTTACTTGCCATAGGTGCAGCTCTATTCAACCTCTGTCTGAAATGCCTGTGATTTGTCAATCCAGATGTCAGAACTCAGAGTCACTCGCAACACCGAACCCAAATAATTTTTCATATTGACATACTGTGATTTTCACAGTGAATGTAATGCTGGCACTGCAGGCTGTCATAAAGCAGAAGGTTTACAACACTGGCCTGCTGAGGTGGACAAAACATAATAGATGGTTTCAAGCTATTCTGCAGTAGAAGGTGGTAATGTGCCAAGAAATGTAGCCGATCTACAAAAAATGCCATAAAAAAAGACCACATGCTAGCAAACATGGATGTAAACAATACAGGATTTCCATTAGTTAAAAAATCAGCTTTTTAAATGAGGAAAGAAATGCATTCAACACACTTGTTAGGCCTCAATAATACACACTGCATGTAAGTGAGAAACACTGAATAACAAACTTTGCTTCCAATAAATCTGCAGGGCAGTTTTAAAGGACCAGTGTGTAGGATTTAGTGGCATTTAGCAATGAGGTTATAGATTGAAACAAACTGAATACCACTCGCCTCACCCTCCCCTTCCAAGTATGTAAGAGGATCTATGATGGCTGTGAAAAACCCAAAACACATTTGTGGTGATCTATTCTGTCGGTAGATCCCCCTACCTCTTACAGACTTGAGATATATTTAAGAGACAGTTCACCCCTGTTCACCTCCAATGTAATTGGACTAAGTGGCACTCAGTTTATAAGTCATGACCTGGTTACTCAGGATAGTCCTCAGATCTGGGTGTGGTTTCATGTAAGAACAGTAGATTCTAAAGTGATTCCAGGAGATTCTACTGCAGAAAGAAAATAGTTCTACATGAAACTCACAACAGCGTCCGTGGATTATTGTGAGCAACCGGGTCACGATTTGTTTTTGTGATTTAAAAGATGTCTTATCAAGCCTATGTTAAGTCACTTTAAAGACTTGATGCTTAGATGACAAAATCCCCTTCACATTTATTCTAACAAGACTTGGAAAGAGTAATTTCAAGGGACAGTAAGTACTTCAGGGATCATTTTGACAATTTAAGGATGATGCCAGCTGGCCCTGCTGTGAACCCAGCCTTAAAAACTGTCTGCCCGCTTCAATAATGTGGAGGATGGGGGGGCTGTCCTGCTCTGAAAAAGACGTTGTGTTCCTGGTAAATGCAATGTCCCTTTCTCGGTCAGCACTTTAAGCTCCTGTGCTGGTCAGAACAACATCTGATCTCATTTTCTGCCCACCCGCTCTGCTGTACATTGTCGCTGCTGCTGGTGTGAATCATAGTTTCATCTCCCAACAGTTAGTGTGAACACATGGTGATTTGACCCTATTTTGGTTGATTATAAAAGTGGATTTTATTACGAGCTCGCACCTCTTTCTCCAGTGAGTCGTGAGTGATTATCTTTATTGAACCTGTTCAGGGAAGGGTTATCCTGTGCACTCAAACTGTGATCAGCAACACTTCGCATCACATTAATGTCTCTGAACATGACTATCTCTGTGGGCTGCCCAAGTAAACCTATATGGTTTTTTTTGTTGTTGTTGTTTGGGCAACTGAATATCATGATTAATTCTGCCCAACAAAGACAAAAAGCAGTCGATTAGGGAAAAAAAGAGAGAATTTTTTCAGACTGGCTGACAAAATGCAGGAGCAGATGGAAACTGTTGTAATGGTTTCATTTCATGCCTTTTTTTGGCTGATTATATTAGCCCAAAAATAATTGTAATAAAACCCACACACTAACTAAAAAACTGTTGATACTGTGCTCCGCCTTTGGATAATCTTGGAAGAAACTGTGGTATCTACCAACATCAGTGTTCTTTTGTCTTTCGTGTCCAGTTTAACTAGTTTGTTAAAGGAAATAAGTTGAGCCAGACATATATTGTGCCAGTATTTCCCAACCCTTTTTCCTTGGAGCCCCCCTACTTCTATCTAAGAAAAGCTGTTGTTCTCAAGAATATTTTCATTCTTAGAACCTTTACCTTTGGTAAGTGTCTTTTCTAACATAAGCTTAACATTTTTTTATACACTCATCTCTTACCAAAAGATTAATAATGATTCATTATCATAGAGTTTGAGAGGTGACAGAAGTGTGGTCCCTCTAAGTAGCCTACTACTTATGAGTGGGGACCAACAATGTGACCTTTTAAATAGTTTTGTGTACAGACTTTTGTGTAAATTGTGATTTTAGCCAACATGTGCAAAAACCCTGGGATGTTAGTCGCCCCCTCTGAGGACAAGCCCAGACCCAAGATTGGAAACCCATGTATTGGTCCATATTATTGGCCTGATAATGGCTTATCACAAATATATCAGCACTGACGTATATTTTGTCCATTTTGCAGTATCCTATTCAGAGGTGTCACATAGACTCACTGTGTTCCTGACACGTGACAGTAAGATATGCACCTGATATCAATGCACAGAAAGATGAGCATGATTTGCTTATCTGTCTCTGGGAACAGATAGCACGTACCAAAGTTTGATTGACCCATTTTGGACCAAATGTTTGGAAGAAGTCTAAAAAAAAAAGGTCAGTAGACACCACGTCTGGATTATCATGACGGCTAATGGTAATCCAGATGGCACTCACATCCACACTTGACTGTATAAATGAGTGTATCCCTTCAAACAGTCAAAATATCTGCAAAAATCCCTAAATATTCTGTGAGACCTTAAGATCATTTCTCTCATTTTGCTGGTGGAGGATTAAAACCAGCATTTTAAAGACGCATGTCTCTCCCCACCATGTAGTGTCCTGCACAAAACACTCTACCCCTCACTTTTCTAAACATCCATGTCTACCCCAATGAGGCAGACAACACCGGGATGACACAGATATATTGCCTTTATTGACCTGGAAGTACTTATTTATGGAATTTGCGAGAAAAGGTCAAGTGTCCGAAATTCCATAATGTCCAGACTACATTCCTTTGCCAGCATACAGGGACTTAAACTAGCAACCTTCACTGTACCAGTGGCATTAGAAGTCAGCAATCTCAGTTTTGTCTGTATCACCCATAAAACCAGAGGATCAAGGAATGTTTTTATTTTTTTTTAACAGAAACTAAACATTTAAACATCTAAACAAGTTCAATATTCCCTGAGGCGATATCAGAGGTTTGTTTTTGGAATCCAGTTCTGTCTTGACAGCTGTGTGGCAAATTTAGTGGCAGCGGGTGTGTTTGGGGGGTGGGGTGGAGATTTATCTTGGAAAGTCATGTGAGGAATCCTAAAATTCAGGTGATGTGGAATGAAGCTGAGAGTTAACACAGGCTAAATCTGGGTGTGCTAAACCTCCCTGACTAGTTAAACATGGAGGCTGCACATGATTAACACGTAAATACAAATGCTACTGTGTCTGTTTGTTTTCATGTCACCTCTGTCTTCATAACTGCATTCATACAAACTAACACAGGCCCATAACAACCTCAGGGCTGCAATTAGATGGGGAAAAAATATGTGCGTATATCGGCATCAGCAATCAGCCAAAATAAGCTGGAAAATATCAGCATATCTGATATTGGCAAAAATATAATATTGTGCATCCCTAACCTAGATACTGAAAGTAGTTGGGTGCAGTCTTACTCTACAGAGCAGCTGTTAAATATTAAGGAGACCTGTCCTGCTGATGCTCAGTTCATTATATCTGAATGCTGTTCAGTAACACAGATATTGCATTTGCTTTTTATTTTCTCATACACTATCATCAGTTTTTTGCTAGCTTCAAAGCCAGTATTGTGTATATTTGACCCCTTTTCTTAATTCTGGTTCTGTTGTTTTTTTTTTTTAATTTATAGCAATTTAGCTGCAGCTATACATTGATGTAGTTATTTATTGCCTAATTCCTCATAATGGTGATTAAAGCTTAGTGTTTCTGTGCCCTGATGTCATTTTGGACGATATTGTTAAACTGTAAAATATCCTGCCTCCATTACATACCATTGTTACTAATGTCTGATAACCACATTTAAGTCATCACTGCAAGAAATGTTTGTATATATTGTAGATACTGTATATTATATTCTGCATAAAGAATATTCGCTTATATATCAATGTCAGATTTTTTTTTAACTCCATATATCCTTATTAGTATCAGCCCCAAAACTCCAGTATCAGTCATGCTTGATCTAACTCATACTATACTGTGAATTTGCGTTAAAAAGACTGGATAGATTGGAAAAAGTGAGTTTAGGTGGTTTCCCTTCACTACAAGCCTGGTTGTGTGTTTCTGATAATAAAGTTGTCCCACCACATTGTAGAAACAGCTCAGCTTTCTTTGCTGCAGCAGGTTTGTGTGTGTGCGCGTGTGCATGTGTGCGCGCGCGCACGGGGAATCTCCTCCTCAGTCAGTCCCACCCCTTCACAGTGTTGTGTTGTGCGTGTGGTAAAAGGCGGTGCTGCAGCACCACTCACTCACTCACTCACTCAGTCAGTCAGCCCACAGCTCAAAGAGCTCCGCTCAGCATCCTCCACACCGCCGCCGGGACTCCAAGCAGCCAACGCTGCTCTCTCTAAACTTCCCTCATCTCCGCTCCTGGAATTTCCATTTAAATTATTCTTCGAGGGGAATTTCTCCCTTTTTTCTTCTTTAAACTGGCTCTGACGCGTGATTTCAACGCGCAGCCTGACTTTTTTCCCGATGTGGAGCTTTAAATGTTATAACAACAAAACAAGCCGCTGTTTGGACTCGAGGTGGGACGCGGTGTTTGCGTTTTGGATGTGCGGATCTTGGAGCTCTGCACACCGGCTCAAGCATCCAAAGTGCTGCTAGTATTAGTGAAAAGACTGTAAAGACTTTTGTGTCGAGGCCGGAGGAGGTGAAAAGAGAAACCCCGGCCAGCAGCGTAGGAGTGAAGATGGTCCAGAACGTAATTCTGGTGTTTTTCCGCAGGAGACTGAGCCAGAGGCCGGCCGTGGAGGAGCTGGAGAGCCGGAACATCTTAAAGCGTGAGTACTCCAACCAGCCACACTACAAGGTTACATCTCCACAGCCCAAAATGATAAGATTAGGATTATCTCTGATGACAAACCACTACACGAGGATTTGGATAAATCTCACGATTGGACGTGCTGCGTTTTTAGTCCATCATATACTTTTAATTTGAAAAGAAAGTTAATGTTCAAAATTTTGACTGAAATTGAAATGAGGTGTTTATTTCAGTTTATGTTGACTTTGTAGTTCAGGCCTCTGTTTTAAAAATATGTTTATCTGTAATATCTCCTTAGTGACTGTGGGGATGTGGGGCTATTTCAAAATAAAACGTTCACACATTTTTTATTTCTATTATAATTTTAAATCATGATTATATAGCTGAAATAACTAGAAGTAATTAGTATATTAATGAATTAATGGATGACTAAAAATGAGAAAATTACATCAGTTAGAAGTTTGAGTCATTTTTCAAGAAAAAACTCCAAAAGTTCTTTCCAACTCTTTTTTTTTCAGTTTTATATCATTGTAAACTGAATAACTTTGGGTTTTGTTCCAAAAAACAAGTAAACAGTAGACCTAAGTTTTGGATTTGGGAAATTATGATGACCGTCTTTTGTATTTTCTGACAATATGAATAATTTTAGAGAATAATCAATCAGCAGATTATCAATAAAAATAAGAATTTCTCACTGTCATTTTTTTTAACATACTTGCAGAGAGCTATCCACATACTGACATGGACAAATTACTTTCATGTCCACTAAATGATTCACCCCAGGGCTCAGCAATAAGAATTCCCTGCAAGTAAAATACCATGCCGGGCAAGTAAATCTAGCAACTCGCTGATCCCACAAGTGGCAAAAAAAAGAACTTAATGTTTAACTATTTTGATAATAACTTAATTGTAAAAATGGCAGAAAATGCTGTTTTGGCCTCTCAAATATGGAGTTTTCCAGCTTGCCTCTGTTAATTATCTTATTAAATAGAAAATCTTTGGGTTTTAGACTGATAAAACAAGACTTTATAAGACATAATTTTGAACTTTGAGAAACTGATGGACATTTTACAGACATTGTGGCCTTAGATAAAACATGACAATTAACTTAAGTCTTTGCACTATTTGCTAACCGCTAACAAACAAAACAATTTGTACAGGAGCAAGTAAAAAACTGACTCTGGACAAGGAGATTTCTGACCCACTTGCCCGACTGGACAAGTGAAAACAAAAACAGTAGTTTAGCTGACTATCTTCTACAAGTGGATTTGATCTCAGTTGAATCCTTAATGCCTTTAGCTCCCTTCTGAAGCCATCATTGTTTTATTCAGAAGAATAACGTCTGTGGGGAGACGGTGTCAGATCGTAGCACTTTAAACTGTGAAACGAGCCAAGCTGCCCCGACAACACAGGACAATTATGAAACCGCCCTGCAAGGAACGAAGTCCCACATTTGTAGCGAAGAACTGTGTCTCCCGGTTGAGACGGGCCACCTGTGAGCTCTGAGCAGCTGGCTGTTTCATCACTGACCCCGTCTCTCCCTGCACGGGAACATGTGTTCATGCTGAACACTCCCCCCTGTGCAACCACCACATTCATTCCCTCAGTTTCCTGGCCACAAACTCAACGCCGAATGCAAATACTCCAATCATGTGTTCCAGAAGAGTGGAATACACTCAGATGGTGACAGGTGCCAGCCCCGTTTTAAGCTGCCAAACAGCTCAAAAAATTTTGGAATGGGAAAAGGAGAGAGATTAAAAATGAATGAAGTGACATCTAATGATCTTTCTGCTCCATCTAATAAAGATAAATCCTATTAGTGCTCTAATCTGCCCACGTCTCACTCTCTAACTCCCATTCAGCACTGATCCAGAGCTGAAGTCAGTCCTCAGCAAACCACCTCACTCAGGAGTATTGATGGTGGGGAGGATCAGACATACTAGCTCAGTTAATCACACACTTCATCAACTGTCCAGTCCCATGATAGACACAGTGACCGTATATTTACTCCACATTTGCAACAATGACTGAGCCTCTACAAAAAGTCTAGATACTCCTGATTTAAGTGAATAATCATAACTAGATGATTTTGGCTTTTGGTCCTAATATTTGTCTTTTTTTTGTGTCAACAGAGAGAAATGACCAGACAGAACAGGAGGAGAGGAGGGAAATCAAACAGCGGCTCAACAGAAAGGTAGGCGGCTGCAGTGATCTGAGCACTTTCCTCCAATTTTATCCACTTAATCCCACGTTTGGGCGACACACCAGCCCCTCACAGGGACTGTCGACCAGCCAAAACAGAACCTTAATACCCAACCTGCTGTTGTTTTTGATATGTAGCTTCTATCACCATTCATCTCTTTGGCGTTTGAATGCATCAATGAGCAGAGGGGCTGATAGTAAATCTTTATTTTCCAGCTGAACCAGCGGCCAACGGTGGACGAGCTGCGGGACAGAAAGATCCTCATTCGTTTCAGTGACTATGTGGAAGTGGCCAAAGCTCAGGACTACGACAGGCGGGCTGACAAGCCCTGGACCAGACTGTCAGCTGCTGACAAGGTAGCTATAAAAACCATCTCACATCAGCAACACTGACCTTTGTATATATTAAAATGGTGCAAGAATTTGATTCAGTGGCCATACTCTGACATCGTCTTTGTCCTGCGTCAGCCTCTCTGCAGGGCTTCTGCAGGACTTGAAGGGTCTTAAATTTAGTTTCCTCAAAAATTAAAAAGGCCATAGAAAATTGTAAGGATTGTGCTGCAGGAGGCTGTTTGCTCCTTTTTCAGTCAGCACCATCTCAGCTAGATTAGCAGCCATAGAACAGAACTCATGTGAATGAGTCATTTTTGATCATTTAATCTATCTAAATCCAGGTTGAATTAATTCAGACAGATGCTTTTAGTACCCATGTGTCAGTAGCCAGCTATGCTATTTGCACCTGCCATGGAATAGCTGATGTGGCTATTTACACCCACATGGCAGACAAACCATGTTTTCCTAAACCTAACCAAGTAATTTTGCTTTGCAGCAACTGAAAATAATAATATTAATAATAAAACTCCTGAAAATAATAAATCAGAGGGCCAGGTGTAAATAGTTCCTTCCAGCCCTACTACAAACACCTGGGTGCCAACAGCATCTGTCCTAATTTAATTGAATATATCATTAGGAATTATTTATATGTCTGAGAAGTGCTGAAAAGTGTGATATAATAAGTAATTGTAGTCCATATCATTCCTTCTGGGTTTTCATCCTGCTTTGGCTGCAATGATCATGAATTGCGTTCTGTGTCGTAATAAAAGGGTCTGTATTGAAAGTGAGTCAGTAACCCCTGCAGAAACCCTGTCTGTCACCATGAACATTTCTAATACAACCTCCTGGTTGTCACAGACTCTGATTGTGGGTGTGAAAATGGGTTAATGCTGGCAGCGCTCGAACTCATCATCAACGCTTCTTTTTCTTTGACATTAAACCCGGTTAAGCTTACATAATCTGCACCTAAACCACAGATGCTTCTCCATTCACCACCTGAGCGACTGCATCCATGTAGGAGGGGACACACCTGGGCTTAACGCTCGTTGTCACTTTTTGTTTCCCGCAGGCGGCGATACGGAAGGAGCTGAACGAGTTCAAAAGTAACGAGATGGAAGTGCATTCTTCGAGCAAGCATCTGACAAGGTCAGTTTGAGCACCTATTATTACCTCCTTTTTGCTCCTTTTGTGCGCTCTGATGATGTCTGAGGGGGTCAGTGTGACTTTGTGCAAAGACTCGAAGGTGCATTATCCAACAGTTACACATCAATGAGTGCACACCCTGCAGCGTAGGGCTTAAATTTAGCTGCGAACAGGCCCCTTGAGATGAGAAAGTTGCACCCTTTTGCACCACCTTTCCACTATAATAAATGTCCATGTATATTTAGCTTACGCTTGCTTATGTCAAGACTCTCTATAGCTATAAAAAACCCTGAATTAGCCAAGGTAGTGCTTACGCAAGAAGACCCCATTTTTGAGAAAAGGCCATTGGCTGCTTTTAAGAGCACTGTCCATTGGGCTAATAATAGAACTCTTGATTGATGACCACTAGTATGGAAATATTTTAGCCCACGCTCATGGTTTCCCCTCTTCTCTCCCCTTGCAGGTTTCACCGGCCTTAGCAAGGTTTCTTCTGTGAAGAGTTGCTGATATCTGGTTCTGTCAGTGAAGACCTTGCACGGAGTCTTCCAAAGCGCCCTGGCCCACAGTCAGTGGGCATCCTGGTATTTGTGTCCAGCGAAACCTTGGAGGCTATGTCTCTAGAAATGGAGCTGCCGCCGGTAGACAGGGATGCTGCATGCAGCAAGCTCCACTTCTGCTCAGAGGAACATGACCTTAACCCTCACTTCACCTGGTCCGAGGAGCGGGAAGAATCGAGGTCATGTATTCGCCATAGACGAGCGGAGGCTTTTTTTTGTAAACAGACTCTTTTGAACGACGTCCTTTTTGATGCCACAGGGGGGAAATGTGCATGTGACCGAGTTGACCAGTCCCACTCCAGTATCAGTAGTCACATCCCCGAGCTGTGTCTGAGTCTCACTGATTCAGTTGACGATGTTTCATATCAACAGTGTAAACAGAAACCTTGTCTGTGTCGAAGACAAAAATCCCTTTGTAAGCACTATTTATTGTCTGCACAATACAGGTTTTCAATTTGTAACAAACTGTGTGTTTGTCTTGTGTACAGTGTCATTTTGGTGGGTTCTTTGTAGCATATTTTAAAGGGACAGTTCACCTTAAAATCAAAAATGCAGATGTTTCCTCTTACCTGCAGTGCAGTTTATCCATCAAGATTGTTTGGGAGTAAGTGGCAGAGTTTTGGAGAGATCAGCCATAGAAACACTGGCTTTGTCTCAAATATACAAAATGCATCCATCGAGCAGCTGTGACCAATGACCATCCAGTCAGTGTCAGATATCCATTTCAGAGGCAGTTAAATCTACACACAAGCACCACACGATGGTTCAGGTCATGTGTACAGGGATACAGATAATAACATCACTGCCACATTCAGTGCTGCTGGTCAGAGCCAGACACACACCCCAACATGTTGTCTGCATCAAGAGGAGTGACAGAGAATCTTGTAGTATTTTATTATGAACATACAATAAACTTTATGTTTGTGTATTCTGTCTTTTCTAGTTTTAGAAAGAAAGGAAATCAGAATCAGCAGGACAAAGCTTAAAAAAAAGAAAAAATCGGAAACCATAATCAGCCAAGAAAATTACATTCCAACTAGATGGCACTCAGCTTGTGGTGCTCAAAGCACCAAAACATACATCTGAAACTCAGTAGCAATGTCTCTCCAGAAATCATGACCTGGTTTTTCAAGATAATCCACAGACACTTTTTTTAACCAAACTACACCTGTTAACTGTTTCAGGGTGCGATTCAGTTCAGTGGTGCCAACGTGATAGCTGAGCTGAGGAGGACGCCATACATTTTTACATTTCACGCTGTTATGAACAGGCTGGTTCATGAGTGGAGGTACGCCTCCTACTATGCAGTCATTATTTCTTTTATGGAGAAGCAAATACAAATCCCTGAAAACACTCATTTTAATGCAGTGTTTTCAAGATTTGAAAACCTTGGGTTGTGGATAAAGTCCTTGAAACTGCTTGAAATTGTAGTTTCCATTACTGTTTTAATAAATCGTTCTCTGAGTGAATACTATTAAGATAAATGAAGAAAATAAGTCAGAGGGTGGACTACACTTAGTGTGATCCACCAGTCTTTGTTTGTGTGCCCTCTGATGGAACAGTGAGTGGGAGGCTAACAGATGACAACGTGCCGGGAGGTTGCTGTTTCAAAGAGCGTAGGATTGAAAAAAGGATGAAAGGGATTTTATTGAAACATAATATTGGTTGTTAATAGCAGAATGACATCTGATTTAATGTGATGAAGAAATGAAAGTATGTGTGTTATATGTAATTTGCCACAGCTCTAAGTTGCTGGAAACACTTAAAAATGCTTGAAAAGTGCTTGAATTTAACTTTGGAAAAGGTGCAGGAACCCTCGATGTAACTTAAATGCATTTTTTTCTGCTTTGAGCACCACATGCAGAGTGCCACCTAGTTCCATTATGTTCAACAGAAGGCAGACATCTATGTGACCAATAACACCAACACGATAAACAGCACAGCATCTAAGAGTTTAACATTGTATTTGTGATCTTGGGGTGAACTGTCCCTTTAATATCATGGCATAACAGCAATGTGTAGTATTTAAAAATATCTCACAAAGGTCAGAATGAGGTGATAACACAACTGACTACACTTAATAAATGGGTTGTAATCCTGTTTAGATTGATCTCAGCATGTCTGTGCTTTAGTAAGCAGATAATAAAGTCACCTTCATCAGATCAAGCAGCAGTTAGTTTACAAATGCAGGCAGTGACCTGTTTCTTCTCATCATGCATACTGTGCATTGTTCTCCGACAAATGAGAGCAGGCATCATTTGTTGGGTATTAAGCAGGTTAGTTAGATTAAATCCGCTCATGAAAACAAGTTCACCTGACTGCGTTTGTCCGATTTGGAGCAAGCTGATCTAATGACTGAATGACAAACAAGCCATTGTGTCTGACTTACACACTTATTCCTGAGCTTATTATTCCCAGACAAACACATTAAAATGATAGGTACTGTAGGTGCATGTGAGGTCACTGGAAAGCCTCTTTCAGAAGGTAGAAATCTCTTAACTGATATTAAATTTTGAAAAAAACAAATCACCCCTGGTCATGGTAACATCTCTGTCAGGCACGTTCAGGTTTTAGCTTCTTTACTGACATCAGACGTGCTCGTTATGTGAGTCGAGGCCTCCGTCCTGGCACCGTTGGAGGAACAGATGGTAGCTCCAGGTTGAATTGTGATGTAGTCCAAGACCGCTCGCTGTCCGTAGTAATGACACGAGCGGCTACTGGCCGAGAGCTGGGGCGGCCGATTGAGGCCAGTCCGGTCCAGAACTGCACGCTAACCTGTGGGGCTGCGTGGGAGGAACAAGGGGATGCTCTCATAGGTGTGAAGGGGATATCCTGACTTCCGGGTATCCCTCAGAAGGGTGACGGCCAACACACACTGAACATATGTTGAGTAGTTTTTTAGCTTACTGTAAGCATGATGACTCTTTAGTTCAAAAATAGGCTTCGGATTATAAATCACGTCATATTTTTTCCATATATTCCTGAAAAACACTGCCAGCAATTTAGCTGCACTGCATATGGAAAATACATGTCACTCTGATCATCCAGAGCGGCTATTTTTAACCACAAAAAATACATCCTGTACATCATTTTAATGAGAAATAATTAGCATCACTAAATAATAAATCAAGAACACCAAATCATTATTTTCAGATATCAGGTTATTATTTTGCAAAGGTAAGTCATTATGTTGAGATTCCAAGTCATACTTTTAAGATAGCAAGTCATTTTTTTTTATTTTGAGAAACAGTCATTTTTTCCCTGAAATTTAGTCATTATTTTGCAATACTAAGTCATTATTTTGGGAGGTTTCTCATCATACTGACTTGCAGGACTTTTCTTTTCATCACATTGATGGAAATGGGCTTCCATACTCAAGCAATCATACTCAAAAATGTTGTATTGGCCTGTGATACAATTATTTCTGATATAAAGACATCATGGGTGTGACGGGGGTATCCTGACTTATATTGGTACAGGCCAACACACACTATGTTCAGTACATTTTAGTTCACTGTAAGCATGATGACTCTGGTTTAAACACTGAACACTGAACGTTTGAATTATACTATAAACCATGTCATATTTTTTTCTGCATATTCCTGAAAAACACTCGGCCAGCAATTTAGCAACACTGCATAAAAATAACACACATCACTGTTAGTCTCTGAGGAGCACCCAGATCTGTTATTTTTAACCACGCATTAGCTTCATGTTAACAAAATATTGCCACTACAGCTATTCATGTGGACTGGCCGGGGACCCGTGGAGCTACGTGGGAGGACACGAGATGATGCTGACAGGGACTTACTGATTTCTGGGTGTCTCTCAGATGGCTGAAGGCCCCAAAGGTTCTGGCTTACTGTAAGCGTGATGACTGTGGTTCAAAAATAGGTTTTGGATTATAAGTCATGTCATATTTTTTTTCCTGTGTATTCCTGAAAACTACTTTGCCAGTAATTTAGCACCACACACACACAACAACATGTCACTGTTACTCTCTGTTAGTCTGAGGAGCACAGAGAGCCGTTATTTTTAACCACACATCAGCTTCATATTAACAAAATGCTGCTTCTACAGAAATTTGTGAAGAAAACATTATATACTTCAGACAAATAATGAAGATATATTACAAGTGACCCAGTTCTTTTAGATACTAGGCCACTATTTTGGAAAATTAGGTCATTAGTAATTCTTTATTTTACAACAGAAAGTCATTATTTTGCAATACTATATCATTATTTTCCAATACTAAGTCAATATTTGAGATATCAAGTCATTATTTATTTATTTTGCAAAAGTAGGTCATTACTAAGTCACTATTTTGCAATAGTAAGCCATAATGTTGTGATACCAAGCCATTATTTTGTGATATTAATTCATCTTCTGACATATTAAGTCATTATTCTGCAACACTGAGGAAAAAATAGGCTTTCAGTCTTTCAGGAGCTGTTATTTTTAACCACACATTAACCTCATATTAACAAAATACTGCTTCTATAAATATTTATGTCGACTGACCGGTGACCTGTGGATCTGTGTGGGAGGACACAAGGGGATGCTCTCATGAGCGTGACGTGGACATCCGGATTTCTGTGTATCCCTCAGATGGTTGGCAAGGCCACATAGAACGTGTTCAGCAGTCTCTAGTTTACTGTTAGCATGATGGCTCTCTGGTTCAAAAACAGGCTTTGGATTTTAAGTTGTCATATTTTGGACCATTTTTCCAATTTCCATACATTCCTGAAAAACACTTTGACAGTAATTTTGCAGCACTGCATAAGAATGACACAGAACGTCACTGTTAGTCTCTGAGGAGCACCCAGAGCTGTTATTTTTAACCACACATTAGATTCATATTAACAAAATGTTGCTTCTGCAAACATTAATGAAGGAATCATCATACATTTGAGACTAACAATGAAGAAATATTACAAGCGGCCCAGTTCCTTTACTCCGAAACACACAGGCCATAATAGTGTTTTAATGATGTAACTCATAATCGCTGGGACCCATAATGATGCATCAATTTTTACATTTCAATCCCAGCCAGTCCCCAGAGCCAACGTCACTATTGAGCAGGCTGGCTCCTAATATGGTGCTTTCTTATATAACTACCGGCAATAAGCACAAGATGACAGCCCCAAATAAAGGCAGACACAGCGCTGCGAGGCGGCATGGATGTGTGCCCCAACAACACACTGGCATGACAGCTGAGACTGTTAGTGAGGAAGAGCATCATCATAAGCAAAGGCCATGGAAGAGCAATGAAAACCAGGCAGCCCCGGAGAACCGAAGGCATGTTTGTGTTTGTTTCTGGTGTAAAAGGTTTTGGAGGAACAAGCAGAGGGCATACCAGAGCCTCGCAGCGCTAAGAGCATTTTTGCACATGCCTTTATCCAGCGTGCCTCACAATAAATGCTCCAGTGGAATAAGTCATCGTCTATGAATCCAGTAATTACAGTACAAGCAACCTACAGAGGCCAAATGCAAGACACAAAGGGTTGTAAGTGCCCTCTGTGAGCCCTGCAGCTGTAGAATGTTGTTACTTTTATAAATAGACTGATTAAAAAAGTCTCTAAAGGCAGATAGAGTTTTGTAGAGCGCTCTAAAGAATCAGTGTGGGATAATGAAGATACGTACAGTACACTCACTTTTTTCTATCATAAGAGATGACGCTGACAGAAGAGTGTTATGGCCAGGAATGACTGACAAAAAAATCTTTTTATTTTGCATTTTGAAAAGAAAGTCCAAATGTTGAACATAAGGTTGAAGTTATGAGAATAAAGTTGAACTTTTAGTATTAGTGCCAGGAATAAGAGAAATTAATTCATAAGAAGAAGTTTCTTTTTTTGCAATTTAAAGGAAGAATATGTAGCAACTGCATGTGCAAAAATGAGTACTGCAGTCCAAATAACAAGTAGGAGCCATAGACTCTATATTAAATAGGTTGAAATCCTAATAATAATAACACACAATCTATGGTTGAAGCGAGTTGTATCCCCCTGCCTCCTCCTCCTCCTCCTCCTCCTCCTCCTCAGACTCAGAGAAGTTTAGGCAGGCAGCAGGAGTGCAAGACACGCTCTACATCATAAACTGAAAATGAGTCCTGCACTGTAAGTTGATCAACTGTTTATAACTCTGTGAATTATTAATTATTAATAAAGCCCAGTGCTCTGAAAACACACACTGGACTTTGAGTATAGTGGCTGCCTGTCTCACTGTCTGCCAGACTCCATTAAAATATTACTCAATTTAACTGTTATAAACATGTACTCCTTCTACAAGATTATCAGTGATTTCTTACGACTCATAAACAGACACATACTCATTCAGCGAGCGTTTGGCATTAATTTGAACTCTAATTAATGAAACGGGCGAACAGAGAAACAGTTTTTCCAGCCCAGAACAGAAAATTCAAGTGAGGACTCTGCAGCTGTAGTGGTGTTGTTAGACATGCAAGTATTTCAACTTAACATGTTTCCTTGATCTCTGATGACATATCATGATCATTTTATGATTCATTACCATAAATATATTGCAGATTTCTCCTTGAAGAACAAAGTTGAAAAGGTATTTTGACTTAACTGACAAAAGTTCAACAAAAGGACTGACATTTACAACATGCATTCATAAGGTTTTAAATACGAGGGAAAACTGTGAAAACAAAACACATTAAATTGCATCAATTTGTTACGTGGAATTATTTTGAAACAAACAGTGGTGGAATATTTCAAAGTACATTTGCTCAAGTGCTACTACATTTGAGGTTCTTGGTTCTTAAGTTCTCCGCTGCTCCACATTTTAAAGGTAAAGGTGTTCTTTTTACTCCACGTCATTTATCTGACAGCTTACTAGATATGATACTTTGCAGGTTAAGAGGATTTGTCCAATTGTCCTGCAGGATAAAAAGTAGACAGAATTAGCTCTACCTACACCATCGAAAATTATGAAATTATTTTTATATGTTTATGCATTAGTAATAATAATCTAATAACATAATAACCTATACATCTGACAGGAGCAATTATGCAGCACTTTTACTTGTATTGAAATATTTTTCCATTGCCCCATGGCTGCTTTTACATACAGGATCTGAATACCTCTGAACACAAAAATCAAACACACCTTGACATTTTCTGTATTTTGAATGGAACATGTACAGTCTTAGATGTGAGCAATGGCGCCATCTAGTGTCCCACAACCGCAATATCTGACAGCTTCAAATTGCACATGAAATTGTCAGCGTTCCTGGAGTGTACAGTGTAGTGCTGCAGCAGAAGAGCACTTCAATCAATAATCTGTATGCACATTTAACAGCAAATCATAGAATTCCAATTTCTTCTCAATTTTTTTTTCTAACCCATAAATTGTAATTATAGTCACATTTATAGTGGAGTCATTATTTTGAAATGTTGAGTCATTATTTTGTGATACTGAGTAGTTATTTTGCAATACTAAGCCATTATTTTGAAATACTAGGTCATTATTTCAAGAAAGTTTCTCACACTGGCAAAAAACGAGATTCCAAACTCACAAGATCGTGACTGAAAATATCGTATGGGCCTGTTATAAACATAAACTGATGTAAACAAATCATAATAATATCAGAAGAACTTATAACTTAGATTTAGTTGTATTTAAAGAGCTGTTTAAGAGTTATAACTGGTTATTTTTCATTTGTTTTTATTTTTGGAGGTAGGGTTAACCTTTCACTCACATTTGGGTCACGGACTACACCTTTAATGAGCAACTTTATTTTTGTTTTCTCTGACTGATGGGGTATGGATTTAGCCCCGACATGCTCAGTAATGTTTTGGGTGCTCAGATAGCTGCTATCATGTTTAAAGAATGCCATGCAGCTGCAGTGACTAATGCAGATGGAAGAATGCCCTCCTGTGAGCCAACCGTTTCAGCCTGCCAGAGCGCTCTCTGGAATCCGGCCTCTCATATCAGTGGAAACTTTTTAGTGAAAGGTCAGCGCTGTCGGGGATCTAAGGTAACTGGTCACAGTGCAACAGAGGAGCTAACACTGCTCCCTGTAATCCTCCTCTAAAAACAAAACAAGCCTCAGAAGATTGAGGCCGAGCCCTGTCGATCATAGCAGAAAGTACACAGTTCAAACAAACAAGCTGCTCAGGTTGCCAACGGATCATTAAGTCCTCCCTATTTGTGTGAAATCAGCAAAGAATATGGATTTGTCACCTTGTGCAAATTCTGATACGACAATATCTGTGTCTGTCGAACTCAGACTGTTGATCATTAAATTGGGTCACCAGACTCGCTGAAGTGCACAGTGAGCAAATTCTTCCGTAGGTCTGTACAGAGGTGGCAGGGATTTCATCTAAATAAAAGCTCAGCAGGAACACAGCAATCCTTCCATGACCTGGAGGAGGCTGGAATATTTTAAAGGGCCACTCCACTTGTTTTACACATGAAGTTTATTCATTTAGTTTATTTGTACTAAGGTGGTATCATCTGGGTTATCTCAGCTCTGGCTTGAAAGCCAAAAGGCCCAATCTTGATGACTTTTTGGGATAAAGTTCATGGCGCAAGTGCATTTAGAGCATATCCATCTCCATTTTGCTAATTAACTGTTAAAACCCTATGATTAATAGTAATAATAATTAATAGTGGATGGGTTTGAAGGTGAGTGAAATACAGTGATGTGTTTCCTTGCACACATTTATGCATGAGGAACAGCAGCATGACTGACATGACATACATTACTGAAAGCAACTTCTCTCTAATATTAAAGTAAAATGTGGGAGAAAACACTCATACATCAATATAACACAAAATAAACAAATCACCTGGAAAACTTGTGCTGCTCAACATCATCAAGAGATGCTTTAATGATCAGAGAGGCTGCCTACAATTATCTCAAACACTTCCATGTGTGCAATGATGTCACTGCAGCAAATATCATTAATATTTAAGCAGCAAATCTAAAAAGCGTGGTTAGAAACTTGACAAGACAAAGGAAATTCTCCAAAGGATTTATACAGCTGTTTTATTCCAAACAGTTTCAGTGTATAAACTTTGACTGTGTGAGACGTTTCAGATTTGTAGAAGAAGAAAAGACATTAATTAACATTAGATCTTGTCTGATCTTGTCAAATTTAAACAAACAGTGAAGTTACAGCTGCTATGCCTCGTGTGTAAATGCGCACGGTATCTTTTTCCAGTCTTCACTCTATTTGACCCACATATAACTCCTGTTATGATTAATTTTTATGACTGTCAGATTAACCACAGTGCCCTACAATGACAGTGTACACTCATCTTTTTATGTGAATAATGTGTCCCTCAAATAGCAAGAAAATATTTTAGTCCAGATTTGTGTTGGTCAATGGTGCTATCGCCTTCTGCTGCCTCAAGATAGCAGTGCGTCAACAATACACATGATCACACTCCCGTGGACGCACAAATGGGCACAAGTACAAACACAACATGGGTACTGGGCATGAAAATGACAACTGCATCAGTCAGAAAATAGCAATGACAGCTGCGCTGTGTGCCAGGCAGTATATAGAGCCCAAAATGTTTGTGGTATGCTTCTAAATTGCATTATGGGAAAGGAAGGATCCTGTGTTTTTGGAGCTTGACACCTACTAAAATATGGTGGATTAAAAACTACTAATAATATTTGACTGTAGTATATAATTTAGTGGAAGAGAAACACAATATGTGGCAAAGTACCTCAAAATAATAGAAACAGAGTTCTTAAGAAAATTTACTTTACTAAAGGTAAACATAGGTACAACATTAAAGCAGTGAGGAAGCTGCTTTAAAAGCAAAGCTTTGCAAGTGATTTTTTTACTGAAAGAAGTGGAACTACAGCAAAGCTACGCTAGGGAGAAATCTAGTCTGGTTAACTCAAGCTACTCAGAAAAACATGTCAATTGTCAAATCACATGATACAATATCATTATAAGATATAACACAAAAGTTACGTGCCAGAAAGAAATGCCACTCAATTTGACTTTATTGCAAAAAATGCCCACTCATCATAGGTCATATATAAAATGTAAAATGTGCCTATTTTGATATTTGATTCATATTTTTGTTATATTATTACTGTTGTTTTCTATTTCTTACCTGTACTTAATTTCCATTCTTGCTTCGTGGGAGCAACTCTAACAAGACCCAATTTTCCCCTGGAGATGAATAAAGTATTTCTTATCCTGATTTTTAAAAAACCCGACTATTCATGGGAAAGTGCATGGAATGTCAGCTTTGGTTTTATTTAAGTTATCCAGCAGTCAGTAGTCAATGGTGCTTTTATGGCCCAAAAATTAGTTTAGTTTCAGTAGTTAACTACACAAGAAATGCAAAACAGAATGTAACTACTTGAATCCCTATGCAAGAATGAATGTAGTTGAACTACCAGCAAGTTACTGCAAAACATATGTAAACATGTGTAACTAATTACATGTAGCTCACTCTCCCCATCAACACATAGTTATTGTTAACCTTTTTGCTTGTTTGTCACCCACATCTGTGTGCAGGTGTTGCAGCTCCCCCGTGTGGACAGTTAGGTAAAATGCAGCATGCTGTCCTCACACTCCCTTGGGACAGTCACCTTGTAACTGTGGCATGACAGTTTGTAATTGAGTCCATCATTGTTGTCCCAGTAACAAAGTCCTTTTACTTTGTAGCAGATGGCAAATTCTAAAATGGCTCCTGGCTGCAGAATGAAAGGTGGGACAGGCAGACGTAATCTGAAGATATCTGTTCCTGGAGCATCACATTCAGCACGGTTACCACTTGATACCCAGGATGCAGTTGTTTCTGTGATGGTTCTCCAGTTGGTGAAAGAGTAGCGCACTGTGACTTCTTTCTCAAAAGCCAAATTAAGTACTTGTATAGTGCCTGTTATCCCCTGTTCGGAGCACAAGACCTGCTCCAGACACACGCTCTGAGCACAGAGACGCTTCAGGAAGTCTGGCTGAGCTGCCATATTCTCAGGGAAACATGGTTTGAAGTAAGGCAGGGAAAGCTCCAGCGACTTCCCAAAAGCCAGTTCAGAGCTCATCAGTAGTCTGAACATGACATGTTGGGGTATCAGTGGATGTTCCTGAACTTTAAAGACTTTAACGTCCTCTAACTCGAGGCCCAGTGAGTCCACAAAGCGTACCTGCAGGCTCCGGAGTTCCTTTTTTGTTGATGCAGATGAAGGAAGAGACTGAGTTCGCCTCCTCATGATTGTCTTGGTTGGAGGATCACTGGGTGAGTTCTGCTTTAAATTGAGTTCCTTCACTGAGGGCGGTCTCGGAGCAGGAGGGCGGATTCGGACTGGGGCTTTGGGAGGTTGAGGCTTGGGATCGTAAAGGTCCCGAAGACGGATGGTGGTGGTGTTTTTAGTGCTGGAGCCACTGATGAACTGAGGCTGGGACCCCATATTCTTGCCAGAATCTCTCTGCTGCCATTTCCCGCAAGCCCAGGCCATGTCCGTCACATTAAACACACCTTGAGAAACAAACCAACCAATGCATAACCTAAAATGCATTTAGTTTTTAAAATTCTACATGCAAACAGTTGTAACAATCACCAGTTTTCTAGGCAAAAGTGCAATTTTATGATAAGACCATCCGTCAAATCTACATTTCACAGATAAATGTAAAATAATGCAAATGTTGCTGCATGCTAAACATGTTCAAGAAGGACCAAACCTTTACAGCAGAGACTCCTTGTGTTCTCTTGTTGAGCTGGTCTCTTGCACTGACCTTGTTCACTGTCTGCAAGCAAAGTTGCTACAAACCCAACTGCCACCAGATGACAGACAAGAGCCTGCCATTGCCAGAAAATACCAGTAATCCTCCACAGGGAACCAAACACAACATCTTGAGCAAAATGTAATGAGGTTATAATAAGCCACTGTCAGTAGATGATCCAGTAAGAAGATTTAATGAACAACACCTTCCTACAAAGCTGCCAGTAACTGCAATGAATACCAAATCTGGAATACAAACTGTAAGGTATGGCTGCCACCATTTGAGTTCAGCCATTGACATATAACATGAGACCCTAACTGCAGATGGGAGGTGTAGAGTGAATATTTATAGCAGATAGTGGTGGGCTGGGCCTTTCTTGCTTTTTTATAGGTACTGACATAAATCCTGTTGTCAGATTGCCAACTATTTTCATTTGGAGAGGGCCCAGAAAACAACAACAACAACAAAACAGTGAGCAATGTAGAAATTTTAATCGGTGACTGTCACTGTATGGTGTGGGAGCTGATAATGGCCCTACTTGCAAATATATATATATATATATATTTTAAATCCTGTTATCATGAGATTACAAGTTAATCATATTATTATCTCGAGATAAAGTTTTTTTCTTGTGATAATGGGTTGTTATTTCATTACCTCAAGTTATCACAATAAAATTACATTTTTCTCTAGATAACAACATAATTAGCCTGTTGTCACAAAAATTGTTATCTCGAGGACACAAGAAAATTATATCATCTTGAGATAACAAAGTTTTTTTTCTTGTGATAGCAGTTATGTTTTTAATTATCCCAAGTTAACACGAGAACTAGATTTTTTTTCTCTAGTCTAGATAACAAAATAATTAACCAGTTATCTTGATCATGACAAAACAAGCTTTGTTATCTCATAATAGTGAAATATTTGTAAGTATGGCCATTCTCAGCTTCCACAGTTACCGGCTTCCACAGTGTGGTAATGTTTGTTTTTTATTTTACTTATTTCTTTTTACTTTTTTTTTTTTTTTGCATAAAATCGTAAGGTGATTATATTGTGAAAAGTGCAATTTTGTTTCCTTGACACAGCCACTAGAAATGAAATGGACACATCTTAAGTTGTATAAATGACTAAACATTTCTTCATTCTTCATTTGGAATATATATATATATATATATATATATATATATATATATATATATATATATATATATATACACATGCGTTTTTTGTTTCTTTGTTTACAACGAAAATAACAATATACAACTTCTCTTACCTTCGGTCTTCTCTTGAAATGGTCGGTTTCAGTATATTTTAGCATTAGCATCTATTCCCATTATCACAAAACGTGATGAACTAGCCCATGGGGATGATGCTGCATTTGAGACAACGTTGGAGGCAGGATTTCCCAGAACTGGCTTATACAATGTGATGGTGATTTTAATGTAAAAAGTAGGGTTTACGATTTTTAACAACGTTTGTTGTAGTTTTTTTATAGTAGGGAAAATTCCGACCTCCGGCGTGGTCTGGAACGCACCATGAGCCTCGACTTGAATCACCGTTAATTAGATGCAGGTGCGCTGCTGCTGAACACACCTGCTGCATGCACAGAAAACATGCTGCATCCTGGGTTGTAACTTGAACAATTGCAACGGGATATGTTTACTCCTGTCACTCACACTTTTCTGTTTGACTGTAACTAATTAAGTATGTGTTTCTGATAGCAGCATAAAGTTTAACATACTCACTTACATGAGCCAGAGAGTCCTGCACGAGTGGAGCGAGCGCAGAGACAGAGCAGGAAAGACATGTGTGACAGAGGCAAAGTGGATGGAGGTGATACAGAACTGTGTGCCACAAGGATGAAGACGGAGACAAGTTCAGCTGGACATCACAGTATGTGATTTCTGTTTTACATAAATTCATGTGTAACAAACTACATACCGTACCAGGTTACTAGTAGAATGACTAAATTACTGGTTACTATCTGTTTGTCTGTGATATAAACTTTTAATATTTGTTTTTTTACTGATCTCTGTACATGTAATGATTTAAAAGTAACAATAGCAGCCACATTGATATGAAATAGTAGTGTAAATACAGGTGTTACCAATAATACAAATTAATCCTTAAGAGATCCAAAGGACATTTGTGCCATTCGGTTTTTTTATTTTCAAGTCATTTTGGCTGTGTTGAATTAATATTTAACAGATGATATTCATTTTTAAAAATTAGAATTTTAGAATTGTCATCTCAGTTCCTTCCTCCTTCCTTCCAACACAAAAACCGACACATTTGTTCCTAATGACAAAAAATGTCCAATTGAAGACCACTGAAAATGCCCTTTTTGATCCCACAATTATCTTAACATGAACTAATGCATTACTTTATGTTAAGATTTCATTTTGGACTACTAGCTTTCAATTTTTAGTTTTTATTTGTCCACCAGATGGCACTACTTTTTCCCATTCAAAGCATGCTGCAAAATTTCACACTTTTTTACTGTTTTCTGCAAGGGTGCCTTGCTACTGAGATGATGAGTGTGTGTCGCAGTTGATGTTGGATAATGGTGTGTGAGCCCACACTGCGTTATAAACTAATTCAGTAATAAAAACGATGAGTAGCGAGAACCTTTGTTTTGGTTCTCACTCAGGTTGTTTATCCAGGTGAACTGCAGTAGTATGAGCAGTACTGCAGGAGTAGTCATTTTGGAGATAGTAAGACATTACAGCACACAGGAGGGTCTGGAAATGATTCTGCACTCTGAGTGCGAGGACGACTCCTCATCCTTTTAGAACACAACAGAGTAATAAGCATTTAGTGGGAAAAAAACTTTAACTTGTAGTAGGAGAAGGCCTAGTGAAAATCATCATACAGGGTGTCCACAAAGTCTCTTTACAGTTTAAAACATTTATTACAAAAGCAGTTGATGACATTTGTTCTATGTACTCAGTGGTTATCAAAGTTTTTAATCACATTCATGCTTCACACATGAAGTAAAAGATCACTGATGTCATTGCCACCATTGATGAGGCTCTGCTACAGCGAACATGGCAAGAAATCGAGTACTGTCTTCATGTGCTTTGTGCAACTAATGGTGCTCATATAGAGGTGTATTAAATGACGCAAAAAAAAAAACTTCCATATGTACTTTTCATTTTGTAATAATTTCCACATATTTGTCTATTCATTTGCTTTTTGTAATAAATTTGTTAAATTGTAAAGAGACTTTATGGACACCCTGTGATACGACATATGTGATATACACCCTGTGTATCATGGGCTAATATTACACTGCAGGAAAAATAATGATGCATCAAAATCAATGTTGTTGCTGATCATTGACCCATCTCAGGCTCTGATAATAATAATAATAATCAAATACTCCTTGAATTGTATTTATGTATATTGAGTTTTTGTGATTTTGTTCTATTACATACTGGCCTTTAAAGGGGTAAAATCCCAAAAATATAATTTATATTTGATATGTATATTTCAGGCTGAAATAGTTTTTAAAAGACTGACTCGTTTAAAGTGGAAAAAATATTAATGTATAATATTTTTAGAGCAGTTTTTGGGAAGCTGACATTGTTTGTCATTAGGGACAAATGTGTTAGGATATCAAAGGACCTCTTAAGGGTTAAGGTCCTGTTCCATTTAGTGTAGCAGAGCCTTCCCAGTGGGCCAACATGCACAATAGCAGCACCCTGACTGTTTGACCTTAATTAGATTCATTGGTAACACCTGTGTTTGGTCTGCTATTGCATGTAAAAATGTCTGCTGCTAAAAAAAAACAGTCCATTAGTTATCTTAATAAACAGCAGTAGGCAGTAGCTCATGTCGTGTGTCATTATGAAAGTATGTGTTAGGGCTGCACAACTAATCACAATATTATTGAACTCACAGTATGGCAAAGTGCAATATCCAAATCTTAGAGCCCTGACATTTTTTGATAAAGGAAAAATCTTGTTCTCCAGATGTTTGGTCCAGACTGCAGCAAATATAACGTCATCATGATGCTAACAGTGTTTTTTCCCCAGTGCAAACGAAAATTGTGATTTGTGATATGATCAGTTGTGGAGTGATAGATTTTTCACAGTTTAAGTCAAATAATAATGAGTAATATGACCTTTTTTGCCATATCATGCAGCCATATTATGTATTTCACATATTATGACACATAAATTATCAGCTAAAAATTCCATTTGCTGTAAAATTTTCTAGATTTGACTGTCACTCCATCTGGAACGGCCTACCAGATGAAACTGCAAACAGCTTCAAGACAAACTTTTTAGTGTAACATTTGCATAAATGTTCATACATCAAAGCAACAAGTATTTTTTATGGAAAATTATAAATATAATTTTAAAAAAAGAAAACACATTTAGGGGGTGTTACAAGACCACTGACCTCCTGGTCTTATATTTCAGAGAGAGAAAGGTCTGATTTCTGTTTTGTGGGGAGTATTTATGCCATCTAGTGGTTCACAAAAAGTCACAATTCATGTTCCCATACAGTAGGAATATTAAAATCAATTAAAAATTACTAACAGCTAATGTTTGTCTCACATTTATCAAGACTGCAGCCACAGTGTTGCCACTGCTTTAAATGACTAATATAATGTGACCTCAATACATTCTTTATTGGAAAAGTCTCAGTGTTAAAGTAGTAGTTTTAAATGTTAAAGTTCAGTTGTTAAATAGTCATTTATTTTGTCTTATTTCTTAAGATTTTGAATAGTTCTTTTACCATCTTACAAAATGAGAACCTGACTGTTTCAATACTAAATCAGTATTAAGTACTGAACTGTCATCATTGATCAAATATGTAAACAATAATATAATTTCTACATGATATCAAGTCTGTGATGACCATGGAGGTAGATAGAACAGGGCATTACAGGTTGACAGACTGAAAAACAAACAGTTTCAGGCTCTTCTAGTTGGCAGCAGTTTGGTTTGAATGAGCACAGAAAGCTGGCAGCTGACAGCAGACCAGACATGAATCTCAGTTGTCCTGAGGAAGAGAAGCTCCACGTTTCCTCCAGAGAGTCATCCAGGCTGATCTGTCTCCAGGTGCTGCCTTCATACCTGCTGGCTGGGCTGGGCATGGTGACGGCCGGCATGCTGCTGGACCAGGTGCAGGTCAGTGACAGTTGAATCACACAGCTCTGTGACACCAGTGCAGATTGTCTGAACAACAGTAGGACAGGTCCAAGGTTATCTGCAACAGAAATCATATTCAAAGGCAAAAACATGGAAGTCTTTGCTTGAATTATTTTTTTTACATTAATGTCAGTGTACTTGGTAACGGATGCAGTGAGAGAGATTAGATTATTTGGAGTCTTACTAGTAAAGAGCGCACAGTAACAGGAACATGATCAGATAATTATTCCACCTGGGAGGAAGACTGCCAAAAAGATAAGCATATCTGTCCATCCGTGTCTTCATCTCTCGGAGTCCTGATGTCTCCTCATGTCCTCTGAGGTCAATGGACTGAGCTGTGAGCTGCTGCTGCTGCTGGTTTGGGTTTGAAAGTCACAGTGACCTAACGGGTCTAAGTGACCCTGCCCCATGGGAACAAATACACAGCTCTTCACAGATAAAGTTCATCTACACATGAATTTAATTTAGTGTTGTGCAGCTATGCATAAAGTGGAAAACAAGGCCACAATAAGGAGACATATTAATTGTGAATTTAGGCACACTGAGTAATAGAAACAGGTAGTTAATTTGTTATGGAAACCCTACATCTCATCTCATCTCATCTCTCAAATTCTAAAATTTAATATTAAATTCTATGTTTGTGGAACCTCTGTGGTCAGTATTGAATAAATCATATGAATAAACTGTTAGATGAAACAAAACTTTAGGAAATAAATGGAGAAACTCTATAATAGAATGATATTTTATCATTCTTACTTTCATTTACTTTTAATTTGACATTTTATTTCTTTGTTCAACAACTGCTACAAAATGTACCCGCTTAGCCCCCCAACTGTGAACCTCACATCTTGGGAACTATAGGTCTGAGAGCTAGAGACCGGACATATACTTACTTTTAACTATGATATGGATAGGCACCACTACTCATCCATCCTGTCTCATGTATCCTGCATCCATTTGGAGTGATGGTAATTCAGGTCTTCAGAAAGTAACGCTACACAAACACAAATGTGTGGTTAAAAAACTAACATAGCTCCAGCCACAGGAGGAGAGTAGGATCCCCATATGTACGCTGTGTTCATTTTGGGTTTACAGACATGTGATGTGTCAATTCTGTTCACACCACAGAAGTATAGAAGTGAAGGCTGCTACTTTCAATGTTAATCAAACTCAATTTTGCTTAGAATAAGATGGCAGCAGTATCTGCTGTGAAAAGAATCTGCTAAAAAATCCCAGGAAGCCACACAGACTCAAATGTTTGAATATTACTGGACAGATATAAATATTAGTAATATAATAATAAATAATATTAAAATGCTATACTCGCCTGTCAAATTCGTACTCCAAACAAACACCATACCCAGAGCCAGGCAAACAGGCAACAGAACCGGCCTCAGGACCCTCCCAGTGAACACGGCCTCAGAGACCGACGGAGGTCAGTTCATTGACAGAGAACATAGTACCAAGGTGATTTACAACAGCTCCGACCTGGACTCTGACACCAGGGACGACAAAGACATGGCAGGTGTGAAGCGGGAAAGGAGCAAGAGGGAAGCCAGACAACAGAAGAGCTAGAATTTTCACATACTGGGTGAACTACAGGTTTATTTCAAGCAAACCAGAGTTGGTGGTTAATGGGACTGTGGAGGTAGAAGGTGTATTTTTCTGTTTGATAAGGAAAATATGTGTATATATGTAGGTAGCTTGTGGATCCATGTTTAGCTAATGTGTGTGTTTCTGTGTGCATATTGTTTTTATTACAGTAGGAGCTTGATGGATGATCCAGAATTAATTTGCTGCTGTAGCTAACAGAAGCTGATGTGAATCTTGTAGCAGCTGTTGAGTTTGCTCACTTAAGAGTTTCTGAAAAGTTTGACATCATAAATTAAAAACTGGCATAAAATAGAAGTGTCACTGGAAAAAACACTATTATGAAAGAAAAAATATTTTTGTAAAAGTGCAAAATTTCCAAAATGGTTTCACAAACTAATTCCATTAATATATTTTACACATATTTACATTAATTCATATGAATTTTTCTTTTCTTTTTTTAAGATATTGATATCTTCTTTTTTTAAGATATTATTTGGGGCTCCATTATGTCTAATGAAAAATGAGGCTCATATTTGGACTAAAAGCAAGGAATCTGATTTTTTTTTTTTTTTTTTTTTTTTAAAGGGTTTTCCTCCTCCTTTTTGTTATGTCTAATGACTTACTGAAAGGAGTACTGCAGTGAATTATCACTAACACTGAAACATGTTGACAGAAGCTTTGGCTGCTACCGTAGTTGGACAGAGGCCAGTCCAAGCATTATATGAAAAGTAATGTCAGGTTCAGGAATGAGAAAAGGCTCTTACGGTTGCCTCACCAGTGGCGACTGTAGACGCCTGAGTTCAGATTCTGGAAAAGTTGATGCATCTCACCTCCTCTCACACTGTATTGATTGCCACTGTGTTTTTTTTTTTTCCAGTGTCAGTTTCTCAAAATAAGACAAAAGGCAAACTTAAAGAATAGGAAAGACAGTTCCCTTTAGTCCCATTGAGTGATTTGACTCCTTTAATCTGCGTGAGCAAACACCATAAGCCTCCATTTTCCAGTTTTTAGCAGCTGTTGCCTCAATTCAGATTGCAACCATAAGTCAGAAGGGGGAGCTGCAGAGAGTGAGAACCCCCTCCAAGCCATGTCTCAAGGACACTTTTCAGCTGAGTCACTGCCCTTGTGAGTGTGTGTGTGTGTGTGTTTGTGTGTGTGTGCATATCTCTGTTAATGTGTGTGTGTGTGAGGACATGGTCTTACCAAGGGTTGTGTATGGGCATTTGTTCTTCACATGTGTATCATTATAGAGTGTGAACAAAGGAGTAAAGAGTGGCCAAAAAGTATCAGAACAGCAGTACAGGTGAGCATAGATTCTGTTGATTTCTATCTTTGCCAGATCTTGGCAGATATTTCTTATGAGGAAAAGCAAATTACATAACAAAGACAGACAAAAACAGACATGAGTGACGTAGCAAACACTGACAGACTGGAAAAGTCCAGGGGATGACAGTTAGTGGCAGCCTGTGTGGTTCCTCCAATCAAAGAGGATAAACCGTGTCCTTTCCAGACAGCAGCAGCACCACGTGTTCATGACAGGTACAGCACCTGCTGCTGCTCAGAGTGCGTCACCCACTTATAGTGCAGGACATCGAGGAGCAGCAAGAGGTGGAGCTATCACAGAGGGGGGAGAGCACAACTGCAGTCTCCTCTGAACTGAGTCTGAAAAGAAACCAGAAGGAAAACTGAAGGCAGAAAGAGTCCTGATACAGTCGGGTCACCTTGTTTATAGGCAGACGTCTGCAGCATCATCCCCCTCACTCACACACACTCTCACACACACACATACACCCGGTCCTCCGTCTTGTCCCTCCCTCCGCTGTCACGACTCATCTATCCGTCTGGAATCAGAGGGAAGCCCTGGCAGCCGCACGACAGTCGCCGTGCTTCTTCAGACGAGACGCCACCATCCATTAGTGTCTCTCACGCAGCTCGCAGCCTGGACAGACATCCCGGCATTCCCCTTATCAAGATGAGGAAGGGGCTCCAGAGCACTGAGCCTCACATGGGGCAACAGTACAGTGCTGAGGAGAAAGAAGTATGGAGGGAGAAGGATGAGAAGGAATGGCAGCACAGGAGGGCTGAGAAGAAGCTGCTGGCCTTCTGGATGTCCTTGTCCCACAGAACCTGGACCTTCTTCAGGCCCCGCGAGAGACCGGGCTTCCAGCGCTCTGCTTCGGCTGCCCGGCTGCTGAAGAGTGAGGCATGAGGAGAGGAAGTGTGCGTGTGTGTGAATGGCTGTAGTGAGTGTGTGTGTGTGTGTGTGTGTGTGTGTGTGTGTGTGTGTGTGTGTGTGTGTGTGTGTGGAGGTCTGTCAGAAGCAGAGTGTCATAAGAGGCCTCACAGACCTGCAGTCAAGTGGACCTGTGTGTGTGTGTGTGTGTGTGTGTGTGTGTGTGTGTGTGTTCCATTCAAGTGGATGAAAGCAGTTCCCTCCGCCTCGTCCACCATTTGCAAAAGTACTTTGTGTTGCTGCCCTGCCAGTCCTGGAGTGACAGGTGAAGGGCAAAACAAGCCTGTTGAATCCCCCTCTGTGGCAGTTTTATGGAAAACTTTCAGCAGAGAAACCATCTCCTGTGACTTTTGAAACAACCTGGAGTGAGGTGTCTGGTTTGTGTTCCTTCAGTTGACATGGATTATTACATCTCTCTCAAATTGGCCTGAGCAAAAGTTCAGAAGCCAAATTTTGTGGCACAGAAAAACTGCCCGCTCCCGACCGGTATTTTCCGGACAGTGATGGGTTAACAGGGACCGGCCATGGTGGTGACCCATCTGGCTCTGGAGCTGCGTTTCCAGGGAAAGAAGCTCAGGGGCTTCTCGTGCAGACTGACCCGCTCGACCCACGGCTTCCTGCCAGAGAGCTCGTGGAGCATCGCGTTCCAGGTCCTGCTGCCATACCTGGTGTCTGGCCTGGGCATGGTGGCAGCTGGGATAGTCATGGATATAGTGCAAGTATGGAAAAAGTGCTTCAAAGTGTGTCTGTGCATGTGAGATTACACAATTGTACTGATATCACTTTGTTAGGACACTAAATGTTAGAAAGGTACATTTGATTCAGCGTTCATGCGTGCAGTTGTTCTGATACTGGTATCAGAAAAGCCTCCGATACTTAACTTGCTCTGTGCCAGAAAACACCCTTGTCCCAGACAGCAATTCAGTACAAAAACATGATTTAATCAGACATAAAAAGCATTAACTATAGCCAAAGGACCCCTGTCTTATGTCCACGTTTAAAAAACAGAAAGGCATTTTGAAACATGGCAGTGTTGATTTTGATTGGCATTAAAAGAACTACTTTAAAAAACAAAATGTCTACTCACTACAACTGTGCTGTGAAATGAAAAAATTAAAAATTTTGTCAACTCTCTAAGATGCCAACTCCGTCAGATTTTCCATAAATATGTTTTCCTAGCAGAGCTAAAAGACAGTTGATTGCTGAGCCTCATTCCCAGTATCTCAGATTCCAATGTTTGGGGTTGGTAAAGTGTCCTGATCACAGCAAAATAACTAGAAAATAAGAAGGTACCAGAAAATGGTTGGGTCTTTGCATATGCACCGGCACACACCTCTGATGGGTCATAGGTGATAATCGAGTTGCATTATTGTTGTTATTATTTTCAGTCTGTGGATTGTTTTTTTTTTTGTTTTTTTTTGTTTTTTGCCTTTAAATAGTACATCTAATGTGCACAGCATTTTTTATTCATATAAAATTTGTTTTTAACTTAGGTACCTTGATCTGAGCATGTGCAAAAAAATGGCGCAAATTGTATTTGGCAATACAGATTGGAGTTATATATGTAAAAATGCCAAACAAAAACAATGCAGCAGTCAGTAGCAGTCCTTTTATAAAATAAAATAATTAAACATGTAATGTCATGGTACGTATTATTGCTGTCTAGTATAGTATTGACAATTTTTTAAAATTGCAATATTGTTTTATTCAAGATATTGTTCGAATGCTAGTATCAGAACATCTCTACTTGAACCTTTGAGGTACAGTTGTGGTGAGATGCTGGAAGGCAGATGAAGGATGAATGGGATGCTTATGTAATGAATCTGTCATCTAATAGTTTTGACAGATCCTGTTGTGAAATGCAAAATAAATCACTAAGCATTCTTTCAAGCAACTTTTGGCTAAAAGTTATGATACAGAAGAATTACACGTCTGATAATATCTGGTCCTTTCATAACCAGTGACTGATACTACTTGTGCAGACAAACATGGCGAGGCAGACAGCAGCATCAGAAACAAAGCCAGACAGAAGTGCGCCACGTAATAGCTTTATCCCTGTTTAACCTCTTGTAAATATCTCGCCGACAGCACGACACAACTGACACCCTGAATTATGCAGCAGGTCGGCCAGCCGCTAGTTGAAACATAAAAAGCTGACAGATTAGGTTTCATCTGAGATGCATGGAAATACAGGCACTTATCAAACCACTGAACACTCACTGGTCAAACAATCAGACTGATAGTCATTTTGAACATATTTAATATATGATAGCACCTATTATGTATAATAGCCTTCAGTAACGGTCTTAAAGCCCTTTTGTTTCTCAGTAACATTAAATATTCATGACTGAATAAGTGATGTTAGTTTTGAAGAAAAAAAACTAGGTATTATTGACAGATATGGTTGATCACTCTGAGGTCAAGCAAACCCTGTCTCTAGATGTAAAATTACATTTTTATTTTTCACAGCCCAGACAAAACTACACAGACAGAAAAATCTCCTTTGAAATAAGTTAAACTGTGGCAGAACTATTGTGACATGTTCATGTCAGACCACATCACTCAGAGTTAGACAGTCATTTAGAAAGTAGTTTTTCAGGCCGTGGAGATGGTCTCAGGGTCATTTAGTATTGGCAAATGTTTGGAGGCTCATTGCAGTGTGTTTTAATAATATAATTAACACTTGCAGTGCAGAAATATTGACCTCCATTGGCAGGTTCTTTCAATTTAAAGTGTCTGTAACTTATATTGCTATAATAACAGTGTATCCAGAGACGATGTGAAAGGGCTTGTTCATAATGATGAACCTAAAGACAACTGTCGCCTGAATCTGTAGCTCTGCTCAGCCACAGAATTTATAGTGAGTTTCAGCTCACTGCTTTGCTGTCCTCCAGTAACTTCACCCTTTTGGTTCACTCTCACCGCTATCACAGCATTGTTTTCGACCACTGCAGTCATGTTTTTAGAGAAACAGCCCTAAAAACCAACTGTGAACTGCTTGCACATCAGACAGACACAGTCAAGACACTAGCTAGAGAACCTAGTTGACCATTTAGCATCTAAAGAGTCTGGCAGTTCCTTCAAGCATCGCAAGTGACAGTGTTTCTCACAGGGTGGTTTTACTGTTATGTATTTTCAAACAATTTATTTGTATCTTCTCATTTGGACCACAAGGTGCATTAAAAGACCACTGTGGTGTTTTTCAGCACTGGGAGGTATTTAAGGAGATCTCTGAGGTGTTTATCTTGGTGCCAGCCCTGGTGGGGCTGAAGGGGAATCTGGAGATGACATTGGCATCCAGACTGTCAACAGCAGTGAGTGGAAACGCACTCATGCACATACAGAACACACACACTCACACACAGGAAGAGATGACGTCCTCACACTTGGCATAACTGTGTATGTAGGTAGCAGGTATTAGCACTTCCTGTGTACTCTTAAACAGATAGTTCACCCCAGAATGAAAAATCCAAATTTTGCCTCTGGCCTGTCGTAGTATTTCCCCATCTAGATTTTTTTTTTATGAGAGTTGCAGTTTTTTTGAGATGGTGACCATAGAGATGTCTGCCTCCTCTCCAATAGAATGGAAGTAAATGGCACTCGGCTTGTAGTCAAGCCCAAAAAAAATCTGTTTGAAAAACTCAACACCAGTGTCTCTCCAAAATGATGACCCAGTAGCAGTTTCATGTAGGAAGTAATTTCTTTCTTGTAGAAAGAATGTAGTTCCTGTAGATTCTACTGCAGAAAAAAAGAGTGCCATTGAGTGCAATTACGTAGGAGAGAAGGCAGACATCTCTATGGGCCGATAACTTCAAAACTCTGTGACTCACTGCAAAAAAGTCTAAATGGATAAATGGCACTACATGTAAGAGGAAAAATGTCATCATGATTTTGGCGATGAGCTGCCCCTTTAGTTTGTGACTGAACAATGTGATGCCATTATTCTCTCAGCTTCCTAAAATCAGCAAATTTTTGAAGCCAGTTCCCCATAAGACAAGGAAAACTACATGTTTTAGGGAGCCACTGCCATAACTACAGAATCCATAGATAATAACTGATTATCAAAGCATATGACTTTCACTGAACAACCTCCTGACTACAGCCTGAGTGATAGAAACTCATTAGCTATGCACACTGTGGACAAATCCAAACATTTGTCAGGCCAATTATAACACTTGAAAACTGCTTAACCATGTGATTGAGAAATGTGATAACATGAAACTGCTTTCTGTCCGCAGGCCAACACAGGCCAGCTGGATGAGGCTCAGCAGCAGTGGAGGATGGTGTCCTGTAATCTGGCTCTCATTCAGGTGACACAGTACTCCACCTCCACCTCCACCCACTTTCCATACTATTAATAACACTCTCAATCACTGTGGTGCCATCTCTGTTGGCTTCAAGACAATTTCATTTAACTCGAGAAGCTTTGCTGGCGAGATAAGATCGTCCTCGCATTCAGAACACCTCACTAATGCATCTCAGCCAATCAAACACACAGATAACAGCAGGAGATGGTTTCCAAATGCTAATTTTGATAAGATATTGGAGCATTAAATTAAAAAAATCTGGCTTACACTTCCCTTGCCTGCCAAAACATTATTTCTATTAGCTTGGACATGAAGCAGGGTACATATTATGTGTTTACTTTTAAGACATTTCACTAAAATCCTTAGTTTTTAAAGTCAGTAGTGTTTGTCAGTATTAGTTGGGAATGACTGGAAACCTTATATGTTCTAAAATATGTGCAGTAAAGATGTTAAGTCTCACAGGGGAAGAGACATGGAAAAAAGTATCTGCTCTCACATTTCTCAAATTTATTCTCACATATTAAGGGGCTTCATCAGTATGATGTTGACAGAATTATTTGGTGCTATCATAGTAATATTTGATATTGTATTATATGTGAGACTTAAATTTAAAGGGAAAGAGCAGTAGAAATTGTATGATACCTATAAATAATGCGAAACTACTGGCATTCCTAATTTCTCAGTTATATTTCCCAAGCAAATGATTGGCTGGCTTTGCAGCCCAATTGTGAAGTGAGCAGAGTAGTGGGTGATTAATATGTGCATGCCCACGTGTACCAATTCACTTTCAAAGATAGTTCACGTTAAAAAAAATTACTGAACTGGCAGATTCACATCTAAAACTCAAACAAATGTTCAGAGAAACAACATTTTCAGATAAAGAACTAATTAGGTGACCTCAGTCTTATCGACTTCTAATACCAGAAGAATGTGGAGTAAAAATAGGATGGAGAGGCTGTCTGGTGAGTAGTTTTAATTAAAGACTGACTATCAAGGAGATAAGAAGAGATTACCCTGAAATAAGATTAGATCAGGTGCAGTATTTTACTGCTCTCCTGTTCAGATCCTCTGGGATATCGTTTAGTTTTCATCAGTGTCACTTTGGCAGAATTGCGATCGAAAAAAGCTTTTTCTTCTATGCTTCTATTCTTGCTATCAATGTGTAGGTAAAATACCTGATGTTGAACTCTGGATGTGGAGTCCCTCCAGTCAAATTAGACTGATTTTAAACATAATAATGAATAGCAACAAACACTGAAGTGTTTGTATGGAGCTCTAAATTGTTCAATATTTAATAAATAATCATGAAATAAATAATTTGAAGCAAATGTGTAAGAGATATGAGTAAAATGATGTGTGAAATATTTTTAGAATTTATTGAAACTCTACTCATTATTTGTGTTACTTTCATGATTCCACTCTTCATGACAGTGATGCTGTCACCACCCTCTTTCTCGTCAGCCAATCACATGTCCCCTGCCTCTAGCAAGCTAGCAAGGTCAACAGCCAGCCAATTAGCCAGCTAGCTCCTGTTGGCTATAGCAATTTCAAACAATGTCAATGTTATTCTGAATCAACAAACAAGCTGTTGCTGTGATAATCACCGCACCCAGACAGTCTACTTTTTACTCTGTTTTATCGACTTTCCTTCTCTTCTCTCTGAGACAGACAGATATAGAGGAGTAAACAGATGGGTGGATAGACGGATAATGACATATATATATATGTACTATGGATAATATGTAAGATGATAAATATCTGTTTTGTCTGTCCTTCACCCCCAGGTCCAGGCCACAGTTGTGGGCTTCCTGGCGGCGGTTGTAGCAGTGGGTCTCGGCGGTCTGACCAGAGGGAGAGTGGATGTTACCCAGGCTGCTGTCCTGTGCGCCAGCAGCATCACCACTGCTTTCATCGCTGCACTGTCTCTAGGTCAGACAAAGACAAACACTGCTGCAGAGGCCTCAGTAGATACACAGAAAACGCAGAGGACAGTTGACTGTCTTGTTTAACTTCTATATCAAATCTTCTTCTCGTGCTTTGTCAGGTCTGGTGATGGTTGCAGTCATTATTGGATCCAGAAAAGTGGGCATCAACCCAGATAATGTGGCCACGCCTATCGCTGCCAGCCTCGGAGACCTCACCACTCTGTCTCTGCTTGCTGGGGTCAGCAGTCTCTTTTTCTGTTACAGAGGTCAGAGGTCACCCATTACATTGAGAGAGCTCGCTCCATGAGTCACTGTCAGAACACTGTTTGTCTGCACCTGCTACATGTATGGACACTAGTTTATTGATAAAAGAGGTTGAAATCTAACCGGATTAGTGTAAAGGGGTCTTTAAAGCAGATTTTCAGCAAACAATGACCAAAACTCACACAACTGCATAGCAACGATATAGAGGTGATTGAGTAGTATTTCAGCCAGGGGGCAGCAGAGTCCACCTTTGATTCCAACGTCTTAAACATCTTCCTCTTGTCTCTCATCATTTCTGACAGGATCTCCTTGCCTTGTTGTGTTTGTTCAAAAAAAAATATTCAAACACCAGTTTTCTATATTATGTGTATTTATAAGTAAGTATAGTAAAAGATTCTGAGAGGTGTGTCCCGTGCCGTGTTGTCCTCCAGATATGTGGTACCTGCCTCCTGCGGTGTGTGGCTTCTTCCTGCTCCTTATCCCAGCGTGGGTCATTGTTGCCCGTCGCTCTCCACCAATCAGAGAGGTCCTAAAGTCAGGCTGGCAGCCTGTCATTCTGGCCATGTCCATCAGCAGGTGAGCCGACCTGTGACACCATCTCTACCAGAGGGCCCAACAAATTTGTATTTTTTCATGCTCTGGTCTCAGTGTTTTTAAAATATTAAAATACATGTCTGTTTCATTTAAATAAATAAATAACATTTTTTTTTACATGTGTCCCACTCAGACTCACATACTGTATGTTGTCTTCTTCCCAGTATTGGTGGTCTGATTCTGGATAAGACCGTGAGCAATCCAAGCTACGAAGGCATGGCTGTGTTCACTCCACTCATCAATGGTGAGTGTAACATGAACTCTATGCAAAAATAATTGCACCTGTAACACTTTAACCTCCTATTTAGCCTTTAAAAGCACTACATACAAAACAGTATGTAAATACAAATGGTTTATAACACACTACAGTACAATATTTGAATGTTTGATAACATAATATAATAATCTGTGTTATACAGCATTTATTAACTCACACAATGCACAAATATTCACTGGATGGTTTAAAAAAGTTGTTTAAAACTATGAAGACGTTCATTTCCAAGGTTTATTCTTCAGTGACTTTGAGCAATGTGAAGACTTTCTGAATTTCTGAACTACTATTCAGTGGTGATTAAATGTCACAATTTGGAATTTATTGAGTAGCTTATAAGATTCAAATCTTCTTAAGTCATGATCTGTTTCCATATCAGTTGTCTTGACTGTGAAAAAGAAGTATAGAGAAAGTGGAGTTCTGCTATAATACATTAAAAAAAATCTTCATTAACTCTTTATACATTCACTAGTTCCAGATACTTCACAGAGGCAGTTTTTCAGTGGTTATTAACAATTAATTTTTTAGAAATGTCCTTATAACTCCTTACAATTTCTATCTAGTGTTTTATTGTGGTAGGTATTTACATGCTGCTTATAAAGGCTGTATTTGGGGTTAAAATAGTGTTATTGATTTACCTTTTTTCCTATTACAAAGAAATGCCCCTTCACTTCACTAGCGGATGCTATTCTTAGCACAGGGTTGGGTTAAGGATTTCAGTTGTTAATGATTAATCAATAATCAACTCATCACCATTGAGAATTTAACAAATTAAAAATCTTTTCATGGATATTTAATCAATAGTGTAGGAATGGCAGTAATTGCACCTCATTTGACATGTTTTTGTCTGACCTTTTTTTTCAACTTTATATGAAAAAAAGAAAATGAGAAATAAACAAACGTGTTTTGTATCTATCTGTATATATTAAGAATAATCAATGTTGATGTCAGCGTTTTCAACTGCAGGTTAAGGAAAATGCACAAAATTTGCAACACTAGTTTGGAGGGCCACTGAGCAGAACAGAACCAGAGACTGGAGGAATTTAAAGTGATTTTAAGAAACAGAAACCTCTTTGATTGAATAACTGTACATCATTATATATGCATCATGTGTTCAAAAGTAGTTTTTGAAATTAATACTTTGTAATTGTACTCAAGCATTTTTCTAAAACCAGTACTTTTACTTGTAATTGAGCAGTATTTTAGTAATGTAACAGTACTTGCACTGTACTTGTACTAAGTGGTGATGTTAATCAAGCACAGCACTAATTAGACAACATAAGTGAAACTCTGGGTGTGCAGGTTCATTTACATACAAATGATAGGATTCATATGCTTTAGTGGTAAGAAATGAAAAATAAAGTCAAAATCAAAATACATCTTCCACCACTGAATTAGCAGCACGGCATGTGTTTAAATACTCAGTTGAACTCTGTCAGACAGGATCCTCATTTAGAGACTCCTAGTTAAGAAATTAGGAAACTGACATTAACAGATATTTTAGTGGATATAATCCCTTAATTAAAGATGAAACGATTTATGACATTTCTCCACATTGCTGTGAGCAAAGAAATTAACGCAGATATGTTTTCCTGAGGGAGTAAACAGAGCAGGGATTTGGGGTTATGGTGTTTCATCAGTCCTGATCTTTGAAGAATAGTGTTTAAGCTTTATAATTAGCTTCATTATTGTCAATAAAAAGAGCCTCTCGCCAATTGATGTTACATGGAAATTGTCGGAGCATGCAGATGCCCAGCAGCTAATCCTATTATTATTTAAACGGCCTCAAATTTGAGCTATGAATCAGTCATGAAGTATTAAAGTGCTACTGAAGTTGTCGAGCAGTCTCCTCCCTGTCAGAGAGGCGTGTGGGGCCAGATCTTCACTGACTCAAGTTAGTTGCCCACAAAGCAGCATACTAAGTAGAGAGCAATAACAATGGTCTTTACATAAACCACAAGCCTGATCAGAATGCCAACTATGCATTCACTGGCTCCCGTTTGTGCAGCATCTCTGCCAGCCTCGGTGCTACCAAAGACTCTGGCATGTACTGCCATCCCAGTACAGGAAGTGAATTTGCATTCCAATTCAAGGCTCTCCTCCCTTGCCCCGCTGACCAGAGAGCAGTGGTGGAGGAAGTTTTCTGATCTTCCACGTAAATCAAAGTAGAAATACCACAGGCCAAAGATGCTCCCTTACAAGTTAAAGTCCTGAATTCAAAAGTTTAAGTGAAAGTATAGAAATAGCAAAATGTACTTTAAATATCAAAGTAATGCAAAAGCCTTGTCAAAGGAACAGTGTGTGGGATTTAATGGCATCTAGCAGTGGACAACACTGACAGTGAAAATGTAAAAAGATCTATAGATTATATTATTATAGATTATAGATTATAGAAAACACAACAATTCTTATCTTCAGTTGATATTATACACATTACAACATTAGATTCCATTTCTGACAAGAAATCTTAGACACTGGACCTTTTAAGCATAATTCGTTATATTTTCAATTTATATTTATATATTTTTATAAACTAGAAGAGTGCATTCAGTAGAGTGCAGATCCCCACCAGGCAACAGATGGTGAAGCACCTATCTGCAATGTCACCACAGCTGCCAGATGAAAGGAGCAGAGATTTGTCTGTGTCGACTCAGACTCCAGAATGTATGAAGTGAGGACTTTGATGAAATTTAATTAAAGGTATTTAAGTGTGAGAAACATGTTGTCTTCATTTAGAGACTGTTTTTACAGAAGAGCACAGAGGACTGATACAGAGCTGAACATGATGATGTCACATTTACTCATGGAAGCGATTGCAGGGTAATAATTATATTATTGAGGATTTTTTAAAATGATCATTAAAGAATATATGTAAGAGCATTTTAATGTTGTAGTTTGTCAAGTCGGGGTCATATGTCAATATTTCCCTCAGTGATGAAATGTAGTCAAAATGGCCCGACAGTTCATTTTCACTTTCTAAGGGCTGTTTGATGGACATACAACCAGTGGTGGACAAAGTACTCAACCCCAGTACTTCAGCCAAAGTATAGATACTCCATGTCAAATATGACTCAACTACAAGTGAAAGTTGCTCAGTCAAAATTTTACTTGAGTTAAAGTACTAAAGCACTTGCTTTAAAAATACTCAAGTATTCAAAAGTACAAATTACAAAGTACATTTTCTAATATCAGTGCATTGCTGTATTGTTTTCACGATGCATTTACAGAACCTTGTAACTCTCTGAATCCACCTAATGATGCACTGACCTGCTTGTAGAACCACTCTGCTACTCAAAGTCTATAGAAATACCTATAAAAACTTCAACATAGAAATGAAATGAAAAATAAAAAGGACAGATATTGTCATTTTCTGATGAATACTGATGTGACCGCGGCTTATAAGGTTGTGCTTCTCTGTACAATCATCAAACCAGCACCATATTAGATAAATGATTGTGATTGGCCGAACCACATCCAGGACGGGTTGAAATCTATCAGAAGAGGAGGGGGGCCAGATGTGTCTGCCAGCGCAAATGAAACATGAGCTTGTAGATTTGTCCTGGTTCCCAGGCCAGAGTAGAAATATAAAGTGGCATAAAATGCAAATACGCAGGTAAACTACCTAAAGTACATCAAATTTGTACTTAAGTACAGTACTAAATTACATTCCACCACTGCCAGAAACACTCCTGCTTTCTGTCTAAATGCAATGGTCCATGTGCTTCAAACCTCTGCAAGCCAAGAGGTTTTGTTCTGCTTCTAATGAAATCAGCCTGAGGGGGAGCAGAGCAGAGTTACAATGAATATGGCTCAGCATCCAGATTGCCTTTTCCAAGCCCTCAAAGAAAAAAGCCCCGTGGGACCCTATGAGTTAGGAATAACTGCTGAATACATTTCAGGCATAATTACTGTTTGGACAGTGAATCATTTTTCCAAGAGTTTCCACTTATATTCAATAGTGAAGGCTCAGCTTCTTGTATGGCCTCAAGAAAATGAGAGAACAAAGGCTGAACAGCTGATGGTGGCAGTACAGTTTGTATATGATCATGCCATTTGAATTTCACTATTCACTATTTTCCATGTCCATGCAGGCGTAGGGGGAAATCTGGTGGCCATCCAGGCCAGCAGGATGTCCACCTGTCTCCACTACTGGAGTGTCCCTGGAGCTCTTCCATTTAAAATGAGTGGGACCTGTCCTGGACCCTGTGCTACCTTCTGCTCCCCAGGTCAGATACAAAAAAAATGCACGATTTAAAGGAGCAGTGTTCAGCTGTAGCTCTGGATCAAGAAATAATTACCAAGTCAGGCATGTGATAGTACAGTATCATAAATCAATGTTTTCTGTATTAATGAATCAAATAACTACATGTGAAATGCAGCAACCTTCAGCTGAAGATCGTTTGCAGCCTCTGCAGCACTACTGAGCTTTTATCAGTTTTAGCATTCATTTTGGTTTTGCGGTGCATTTCCTGTTTACAGTCATGTTTCCAGCCGCACTTGAGAAAACCAGCTCCATCAAACCTGCTGTGCCGAGCATTTACTTGAAATTGTGTTTATGTAAATAAATACTTTCCAACTCTCCAGTGTGCTTCTCGCAATTTCAGTCTGATAGACATGATGAGTGCCTCGTGAATTTATGGTTGCATGACAATGTACACGCACAATTTCCTAGAAACGGGGTGGGTCAGCTTACTCACCAGATCAACTTACCCCACACTCCCTTACATTTTATGAGTAGGTCTTCTGCAACATTACACACCACAGTGGTCCTTGACATCTCCTCAATCCCCAAAAAGTTCAGCAGCCAAATTCACAATTTTAAAGCACTGGAAGATGAAAAGCCAAGTCAGTAATCATGGTTAATGATGAATGAAGTATAGATGACCAGCAGACTTGCCAATCTGCACACATCATATCCCAGATCTTTTATCTGACTGTGGTTGTTCAAATCTGAAATATCAGTGGTCTAACTGTGTTGTGTATTGATAAATCCATGGCAGTGTCAGTTTTGTCTTGGATCTATAATATTCTCTAAACTCTACAGTTGTACTATAACTACTCAGTCCTATACAGTAATTTAGCCTATATACTGTATAGAGTAGTGTCACCTCCATGATCAACACGATAAGTAGCAACGTGAAATTGCAGAAGAGTGAGAAGATCATGACACACTGCTGCTGCTGGTATTCTTGTACTATTCTTATAATATTTCTATGATCATTCAGTAGCATCTGTGCTGCTGAAAATACACCCCAGACCCCTGGCTGACCTTAACCCTCCCAACTGGGCAGTCCCCTCTGTTAAAGTCCACCTCCAGTCATGCTTTAAACAATATAAAATGCTCTGCAAGAAGTAATAGACCCCTTCTACAGTTTGGAAACAATGAGAAAACTGCGTGTGCATTTTGGCAGCAGAAGTGCGGCGGACCACAACAGCTTGTCAATGGAACACTGAAAACACGAGCAGTTTTGGTCGCGTCCTCAGTCCAGTCAACACATTTAATAGCTTGCAGCCGTAGACGCCACCGGTTCTTCTCAAACAGTCATGATCCTGTTGGAATTTTGAACAACTTATATCAACCATTAGAATATCGATTCTGAAGTATCATATACTCAACAGACATTTTGGCGATTTTGGTGCTGGTAAAATGTTCAACCTTTGCAGCTTGATAACTTGCCTGGTATTCATGAATATGCAAATAGTCCCTGCCCTCTCCACACACACCTCACCCCTACCCCTAAATAGCTGCACCTGGCTTGTCCTCCGTTTTGCTTTGTTTCACGGTGATCAGCTCCATCTGGCTTCTGTTGAGGGCTGGGTGCTCCTGCTAATATCTATAGCACCACACCCTCGGTTAACAGGATTGGTTCGTTAGGTTTATGATGTCATACACCCAGCCTGACTGAATCTTTTTTTTTTTTTTTTTTTTGGAGACTGTCCTTGTTCACTGCAGGAGCAGGAAATGCTCAGATATGGTGTTTACTGCTTATTTCTTGTAACACATGAAAAACACACCATGTACATGTTAACAAGGTTAAAAATGTGATTTTTACTGGAGGAGGTCTTTGATTTTTTTTTAAATCACCCACTGGTTATGGCCTATGCATAACATAATTAATTGTTGTCATGGCAACAATAACTTCACTCTAAAATATGATAAATTTTTCAACAAGTGATTATGGCCTCAGTGCCAGTTAGAATGAAGCTCTGTCTGTCATGACAGTTAGTGGTACTGTACAGAAGATCTTTCATTTACACAGGCAACTCTTTTTGAACCTGCTGAAGGTAGCTGGTGTCTGTTCTGTCTGGAGTGGTGTTGCACAAACTACAATTACGCAAGGTAGATCTACTGTTAAAACTTTGTGCAACCAGCATGAGACAGTTGAAAATTAACCACAAAGCCCTCTGTGACTGTGTGTACATCAGACGTGCCATTGGATTCATTTTCTTTGCACAGACATGTCTAACACTGACACATTGCAAACAGGTCACACCATTCAAAGGAGAATCCAACCCTGTGGCAGGCATTAAGATTAAGTATATAGAAATAGCCTCCTCACTCATGGTCTCACTGTCTTACAGAAGCATCATTATGAAATTGAGATGGTTTCATTACCAGTTAAGAACTTCTTGTAGTATATTAAATATAAAATAGACAACTGCCAAGAAAACTCTCTTTGACCTCTACTGTGTGTGTTGGAGATGATGTGCCCTCAGGTTTGAGTTGTAGTTAATCTCCTGGGTCGCTTATGGCATAAAATATGAGGATGCAGTTCCAAAATGGAAATTAAGCTCGAGCAAGAGCCTCAAGCAATAGCAGATGGCAGAGGGAGTAATAAAAAAAAGATCTACATGTTGATCTTCTTCAGTAAATTTTGTTTTTATTATGAGTGAAGGAATAGTTTGACATTTTGAGAAATGCACTTTCTTGCAGAGTTTGATGAGAAAATCAGTAACTATCAAGAAAATATGAGACTATGGCCAACAACTGGTTAGCTTATCTGAAAACAAAGACTGAAAATGTGTATGGATGTGTATTGGCATTGCATCTTACAATACAATACCATTCAATATAGTGTGTGTGTGTGTGTGTGTGTGTGTGTGTGTGTGTGTGTGTGTGTGTGTGTGTGTGTGTGTGTGTGTGTGTGTGTGTGTGTGTGTGTGATTAATTTATGAAGATAGATAACAAAAATGCTATCTAGCCATCGGGGGCTCAAAACAAAATGCAAGATGAACTACTGTCACAAATCTTTCCATGTATCATAATATCAGGAAAAAATACAGTGTTTTTGAGAGTCAATACAGTATCACAAAACTGAATATCACATTACTCAAGTGTATCAATTTTCTTACACCTCTAGAAACAAGAGGAAACAATTTCTCTGTCTAAAGGTAACAGTTTTTTAGTTTGTTTAAGTTGTACAAAAGTGTAAATGCCAATTTGTAAATGAGGTATGTTAGTGAGCATTTTGCTGGTTGACAGGTTTTGTAACCTTTACACAGAGGCAGGCTAACTGTAATCTGTAGCCGTTGCACATTCATTGTGCAATGGCGTTGTGCAATGATTGTATATTAAATAGGTTGTAATTCTGTTTAATATATGATCTCTTATTGAAGGAAGTTGTTTTTCCCCTGCCCTCCCCGTCCCCAGACACAGCAGAGACAGGCAGGCTGCACCGATAGCACAGGATGCACACAACCTCGTAAACCTCGTAAATTGATGGTAACAAGTGATGACGAGTCCTCCACTGTATGATGATCAGCTGTTTATAACTGTTAATTGTCTGTCAATGTACAGTTTAGCCTGTTATCCTGAAAAAAAGTCCTCTGTGCTGAAAATACAATCTGACAATGAGTTAAGTGGCTGTCTGCCTCACTGTCTGCCAAACTCCATTAACATTTTGCTCAATTTAACAGTTACAATCATCTACTCCTTCTACAAGATTGTCAGTTATTTCAGACACTAACTCATTCTGCAAAAATTCTGTTTTAAATTTCTCGTTTAAAGTATGTAGTACCTACACAGAACCCAGCATACGGGAAAAAACTGTTAATCTAAAGAAACACAGGAACATCTTTACACGTGAACTGAAAGTGGACACTCTTACACTCATCTTGTTACTTCTCATTCTGTTTCTCTAGATGTGAACTCCAAGTCAGCCAGAGTCCTGGTCATCCTTGTTGTCCCTGGTCACCTTCTCTTCCTATACACCATCCACCTCCTGCACGGAGGCCATACTGCTATGACGCCCACCTTCATCATCTGCTACCTGTCTGCGGCTCTGCTACAGGTCAGATAAACTCTATAAAAGCTCTGTATACTCTTACCAGACCTCATTAACAACTGAGTTCTACACCAACCTGAGATATTCTCCAACTATTGTCATCATCCAGGTGGTGATTTTGCTCTACGTGGCCAGCCTGATGGTGCAGTGGCTGTGGCGAAGGGGACTGGATCCAGACAACTTCTCCATCCCCTACCTCACAGCTCTGGGAGACCTGCTGGGGACCGGCTTCTTGGCTCTGAGCTTCAGACTGATCCTGATGTTCAGTTCTGCTGGGACTGGAGTCTGACACAGACGTGTGGTCCGGTACACACTGAATGTACTCTATGTTGTCTTTATACAAGTGTCTGAAACGCACTGTAAAGTTCACTGGATTTAAGAAGGAAAGTGATACACAGGAGGTAAGTATGGCGTTATATTCATTTCTCTGAGAGTGATGGGACAACAAAATGTTTTTGCAAGCGCTTAAATTTTATTTTATAGACAAATTATTATGCAAAGAATAATTTACTTTGAGCGAATCTATTCTGTGCTCAGGAAATGCATTTGTATGTTTGCTATTATCAACATAAGTGCATAGTAAAAGTTTCCCTTTAATTCTCTGCTCTTTGTGCTCTCAACCCTCTTGGACTCGTTCTCATTGTGTCTCTCATGCTCCCTTGACGTCTCTGACAGTGTTACTATGAGTCCAGACAAAACTTTAAGTGAATTTTAGAGGCGGCAAAAAAAGTGCCAATGAATTCACCTTGGGCAGCACAAACTGACGGTGCCACATCTGTGAGCAAAAAATTTGAGTTTTGTACATCTGCTACACAAATGTACAGAGACTAGAGGAAGAGGGAGACAGAATGGAGGGAAATCAAAGAATAAACTGGAGTTTCTGTTGAGTTCAGTCAGAGGCTGAACTGAACCAACAGACACCTTTGTGTCCGTTGTTAGCAAGCATACAGCTAACATGCAGTTTGTGCAAATAAACACAAATCATTCAGCTGTTTCCTCTCTGAATTAGTTATGTCAACAGTTAATCGGTTAACCGCTGACAATATTTTTGACCGATTACGCACGTTGGTCTATAGCTTTTTTTTTTTTTTTGGCAACAATGAACAATAATTCCATAATAACCTTTCACCATATTGTAAATCAAGTGGTCTGAGAACAAACTAGACTTCTGCACCTCCTCTTGGCTCCGTTTTCAGCCTTGAGGATATCTGCCTCGTGACTTTTTGGACTTTTACCAATCACAGGTCGTCTCACAGACTAGGCGTTCCTATTGGCTCTTCTACAAGTGCAGCTGCACACGCACATTCTCTCAGTGAAACCTTGAATCAGTGGCAGAAATTCCTGCTGGAAAAGTCACTATAAAACAAAATTATCAGAAAGAGAATCCAGCTAATGAGCAACATGCTCAGCCCAGGAGTTTGCCAGCTCTCCCAGTTACTTTTGACTTTACTGAGAGGAGTGGGTTAACCTGAGACACTTCTGATCACGTCAGTCAACTGTCACGTGCGCATATGAAGCACATGCTGCTCGTCTGGTAGGAGGGGTTTAGTACGGAGAAAACGAAACCGAACTCAAGTCCTGGAGATGAGACTCAACAGGCTTTTTTCCTACTGCAGCTTTAATTCATGCACACTATGCTAACTGCTTGGCCACCTAACTTGATAATTGTCAGCTACTCAGCCGAGGTTTTATCTTAGTTCAAAGTGCCCTTAATGATTTAACGTACATGACCCTGTCCCAGCTTGTTTAGTGTGTGTTACACATGAGTGTATATTTAAAAAAATTTCAACAGGAAATATCTTTGCACTGTATTCACCTGAATATAGGTCAGAGTTTTTGCAAATAATTGCATTATGTTTTTATTTGTGTTTTAGTCCCAATTTATTTGGAATTGGGGTTGTAAATTACTGAGAGTGTGATGATCATTTCTACATTAAGAACTTAATCGCTCATTTTCTGTGGTCAAAATGTCCCTGTGATTGAGGCCCAAATCTAATACCATAGATGCTAAGAAGCTACAGAGACAGAAGTGGAAACACCCCGGCTCACAAGAGAAAGACTAAGGCGAGGAAAGTGTGCACACATTTTGCACTTGGGTCCTAATGTTTGCCAGTCATGTCTAGACACGGCCAGCTCACTGTGGTCGGTAGTTGCACACTGTTCCCTTGAGCCGCACTTGTCACAATACCAACACCACCCAGCTTGGCTCTGTAGAATCAACATCCACCTAAAATGGATACAAGTGGGAACACCATAGAACCACTGTATTGTTAACTGTTGACACATCTGTATAACTATTGTCAGCTCTTAAATGTTAGATGGCAAATGATTGTATTAAGGCAATAATATATAACTGAGTGTAAATGTATATTAACATAAATCAGATGCTGCACTGTCTGAATGAATGTTAGGTTTTATCGTGTTTCTTTTACGTAGATTTGTGCCTTTAAACCGTGATAAGCCTTCAGTTGTCTGATGTGTTCCTACTGTATGGACTCTGAGTTTGGTGTTGCCAATTTCTACTGGATATTTTATTTTTTGTGCAGCACAGTGCCACTGAACATAGCCTGTTGTACTTCACTGTCTCTATGTTAGTATGTGTTCCACGTATTCACAATGTAGATCTTTCTTTGTGAACAAATTATTTAGTATGGATCTCTCTGTATGGGGCCTTTTCAATTGTTTGATATGCACTTTTAGAAAGCTGCTGATCTGAAAATAGCGTCCAAAGATGGTATGACAATAATCCTATTTTCACAGTGACATCAAGCTTAACTGGACTTTGTAGTGCTCTCACATTTGTAAAAACTTCTTTGCAGCCATGATTTGTCATTGAAATAAAAGATTAACATGTAAGTGATAATTACTGTATTCTGAAGGATGTCTCTGTAAAGCAGTGTGTCTCTTTGAGACATGATTGCCTTGAACATTATTATTATTATTATGGAGTCATAGGAGTGCCTTAAAAAACTAGAAATCAGTAAACAAAAGAAAAGAAACAGACATAAAGAGGATTGAATACAGTTATTTTTTGTGGCACTCCTACGCCTCCATATAATAACTTCAATCAAACCAGTAAACAAATTCTTGCTGAAATGCATTTATTTGAAAATTGTAAGAGAAACTATATATCTATTTTGGTTTGTCTGACTTTGTAGAGTCAAAAATAACACAATAAATTAAGACAATATCATAGTTACACAAAAAAGTCTTCCTACAGCACAAAAAATAAACACAGTCACAGTTACAAAAGTTGTCATTGTCTGCAGGGGTGAAAAAACAGGCCTGTGTTCAAAGGCACGTATGTTTGGAGACATTCACCATCTAAACAAGATTTTAATACTTTAATTACGCTAATGCACCTTGTAGAGATTATGTCTGTCGTGCAAATTACACTTTTGGAACAGCAGACAAGAACAGAAATTAAAACAAAAGTTAAATGGCATTTCACACATTCAAAGGCAGTGACCGACATCCACTGGATCACTTATTACAGTAAAATATCTTTTACCTGCTTTTAGGCCAGTGGTTCTCAACCTGTGTCGTCAGATGGTTGAAGAGAATAAGCCATTTTTTCTAGCCATCAACTACTATGGAGTGAGGGTTTTTCATAGAAAAAGTATTCCAGTTCAAAACACTTGGATCAACACAAGGCTGGACAAGAAATGGACACTATGTTTGAAGGCGGGTCACCTGAAAGTCCGACAGCAGCACCATCAACTGAGAAACACAAGGTGCCGCCATTTAAAATAGAACCACGAGCTTCATCCAAACTTTGAAAATATCAGCCTGACTTTATACAATATGGATTTTTAGTTAAGGTCACAAACACCAACCTGATTATTCTGGGGTTTTGCAACTGTAAAAGGTTGAGAACCACTGACTTAGGCAAGGCAGCTTTTTGATGAAATGTCCTCTCTTGTATCATCTGTGTGCACAGAAACTCTTCAGACTGATGTTCTGTCTGTGAAAATAATTCATTTAATGTGGAGCACTGATCAGGATACTTTTCCAACAGGGTCTGTATAAGGCCGTACTTTTATGAGAGTCCAGGCTCCACAAGTTCAAGTCCTTCGATCAGCAACATCCCAGCCTCATCTAAACTTGAGGTAGGCTGGTATAGAGTAGTTGAAGAGCAGGAAGTCCATTCGATAGAGGTTGTACAGCTTCTTCTGGTAGAAAGGGCTGATGTTTTGAAAGAACTGGGCCGCCATGTCTCCTGTAGTCCTGGTGCTCTTGGACGAGGTGGGGAAGCTGACCTGGTCCTCCACCCCGGCAAGCTGTAGCACGTAGCGGGAGTCCTGCTCCAGCGTCTCGTATTTACCCACCACGTCGTAGTGGATGAGGCAGGGGTGGCACAGCGAGTGCACCCGCTCCCAGTGCTCGTTGAAGGGCTCTTCCCGCTGGGTGGCCGGGTCCACAAGGTAATACACAAACTCCTCGAAGGAGACGTCGTTTCCTCTCTCCAGAGCCTCCGGCTGTGGGTCCAGTCTGTGCCGCCGTACTATCTTTGTGCCGTATCGTTTATGAAAAGCTGTGTTGTAGCTCCGTGTGAATTTGTTGCGATAGGCAGACACCAGCCGCTCAAAGGGTTCTCGCACGAAGACGAACTTCAGGTAGGAACGCAGGCGCTGGTTGATCTCAGAGGTGGAGTACTCCGACAGAGTTCGGAGGTTTCCTGGGACGTGGGCCTCGTTGGCAGGGATCGCTAGTGGGTCGCGGAGGGACCCCGCCATGCCTGTCAGAACCATGAGCACCCGCTTCCAGTTGGTGCAGGCCACTTTGGGCACATAGCAGTACAGCAAGCCATGCTGGTCGTCCACGATGACGTGCTTCAGGTCCTCGGGGATGAGGACTCTGCGTTTGCGGGTGTAGGAGCGGCAGGCTTCTTCTAGCACCTCCCGTCGGCCCTGATGGATTGCCTGAACTGGAGATTCAACCTACAAGGAAAAGAGAGAAGAATTAAACTTGAGGAATTATTTATCAGTTAGAAAACCCGAAGCTATCACTAGTCTACTTTTAAAAGATAATTCCAGTTTTCAATTCCATTAGTTGTGGCCATGATTCACAGGGTTACATTATGTACAAGAAAGATAAAGCAAAAAACACCAGCAGTCAGCAGTGATCAGACATGTTTTGAACAAACCCCTAAGTTAGCCAAATGTATCTGTAAACTGTATTCACAGGAAAGAGTCAATGGAGAAAATGGTGAAATCAGCTGGAGCGGTTAGTGCAGGGCGTCAAGGCCACTGTGGCCACAGGGCATATCATTTTTTGAGGGGCATAAGGCCAAACTGAGGGCACTGAGGCCATGGCCTTCATGGCGTCCATGAAATCCCTGCCCTGGCTCTACATCTCTGCTATTATATGGCTATTTCAAACAGATGTAGTGTGGCGTAATTGTTCTATATGGCCAGAATTTTTGAATATTAACAGTTGTATTGGCTGTAAAACAAAAAGTCTAGCGTAACCCCTGGTGTGCAGACTGTTTTCCATTGCATTGCAGGTCTAGCACAGATGAGGAGTGGGCTACAGTGCTCTGCTCACTTGTGTTCTGACTGACTGACTTCCAAATATACAGTAGTACTCCCTAAGACCTGTAAACAGACTTGATGTGTAAAATCAGTGGAATTCCCCTTTAGGAGGCCATACTGAGAAAAACAAACCAGAATGTATAACATAAATTAGTCGGTCTTGGCTTCACGAAGGCGCAGGATATCTACTCCACTTGGCTAAGTTCTCTGAGTGTGAGAAAGTACAGTATATTTACAGATAGGTCTCCTCTGGAGGTCTGAATCATGGTCAGTTTCTTGCCATCTGCATACTGCCTTAATAAAAATTACGGGTCAGCCAGTTCAGGCTGGCCTCCTCGTGGCACAAACGTCTTATTTACTTCTTTCATTTACTCAGCCTGGCTCACCAATGCAGCGGTCGGAGCCGCGACTCTCTCGGTTTGACTCGGAGCCTGACACTATGTGTGGCTCTCTGTGCTTACTGGCAGACACTGGAACGTCGAGGATACGCCGGATTGGCCAGAGACTGTCGAGCCAACACTGACTCTTCTCTCAGCACAAGTTTGTGTACTTTGCAACACTGTCTTTCCGTCTTAGACTTAGACCCTTCATGTGAGCCATGTGCCTGATTTAGTAGCATTTCCTGAGGATATTTATACAGCCACCAGGATGCACAACAAGACAAACATGCCAGTCAAAGAAAATACAAAAATCCTCTTAAGTGTGTTGGTAAATATACATATCAAAAAGTTGCACGTACTATATTTAAGCCAGGATTCACAAGGTAATCAAATCCATCCTGTTCCACTTTTCACCAAACCAAAGGTGACATAATCCATTCAAAATCCCTTGAAAGCAGTGTAGAGACAGGAGAAAAAAAACTCAGGGAAACAGTTTTGCCCTATCATTTCAATTTGGCAGTTTACTGGATTAGTTAAACATATCACGCAATTTGCATGTGTAATTTGTGAGGAAGGATTTATTTGCTTTTCAGGGATTTTTCAGGGCTGTCTGCTCTCTTTAGTTCAGCAATTTTCCAGCAGTTTTCAGCTGCATTAATCAATACTTGAACCAAATGACTGTGTAATACGAAAGGGAGATTTGTAGTGAATTTCAACCCAACTCTGCCGTTCCCCTTAGCACTATACAGTGGATTTTAGCAACTGTCAGCTCATTGTTTTAGCTTTACAGCCCAAAACTTTTCTGTTTTGGTTCTTTCTCACTCTTCTTATCAACACCGTTTTCAGGTGCAGCAGGTAACTATAATAAATTCACTGTACACTACCTGTCCAGCACCAAACAGCATACAGACACAGTTAGTGACTAGCCAGTGAACACAGTGGAGCATTTAACAGCTTAAAAATAAGATATTTCCCTTGTGAGTTGAAGATTACAGCCAACAAGGCAAGTGAATATTAGACTTGATTTCCTCAGAAGGCCTGAAACACGACTTCAAATGAATGCTAATGTTGCTTCCTGTCAGCTGAATGTGTAAATAGGCAGTTTGCTAAAATAAGGTCAGGTAAGTGTGGTATTTACAGCTTGTTCCACTGACTTGAAGTAACCAAGAAATAACAGAAAAAATGGAATGGTATTAAGAGTTTTTATGAAAGTATGTATATTTTCTCTTAATGTCTGACTGTATACGTTCTTCTGACTTTAGGTCAGATGATTTGGGCTGCAGATATCACTTACAGAGTGAAATGTTTTATTTGAAACAAAGCTGGAGGATTCAGATGAAAAACCATTGATGACTAGTCAAAAGATTAAGACAATGCTGAAAAACTGCTGCATGAGTAAGTTCAAAAACCAGGAAATGAAATGGCATATTTGCAGCTCCACTTCCCTCATCTCAAAGTTAATGGTGTTTTTGTCCTGGTTTTGGTTGGATGCCTGAAATAAGGTCTGTGGTTAATAAAAGTTTGACATAAAATTTGTCACTAAATACCCAACTCGTGAATTATTAAACTGAGCATACACTGTACATTTTAAATATGTTGTTTGTTAATTCCAACTCTCAGTGTACAAGTAAATCATCCCCAATGTAAAGCCAGAGTTCACGACTTATGTGCTCACACTGTACGGTTCAATCGTCAAGCTACAACCTGAGTGTCACACCGGACACGTAAAATACAAAATAAAACACCCTGTCAGACTATTCTGGTTATTGGCAACTGTCAGTAAAGATTTGCTCTGAGGCAGGTAGATTGTTAGCTAGCAATAATGCTAATAAGACAGACAAGTGTTGCCTTGATCGTCTGTGCCCTCCTGTGTGCTGAAACTTATTAAAAAAAATGGTGCCAGCATATATGGACTCACCAGTGGGTAGGGACACATGGACAGAATGGCTTGTACATTTAGCAGGTAAGCTAGCTACATTTTACAGTTCATACTTTCCTTCCCCATGAGGCGTCATGTTGCCATGACACTTTCAAATGCTGTTTGCCACTTCACAGGTGAAGTGAGACCTGACCTTGACTTGTGGCTCAATGACAACAGCTATGACCGTTCAGAAGCAGTCGATCGTCCTCGCTCTACTCTGTACAGCACCACAAACGACAACCAATGAAGCTGCTGAAGTTCAGTCTGACTCTAAACTCAGTCATGCGGCTAAAAAATTGGGTCAGTAACAGGCTAAAATTGTAGCTGTGTATGTCAAGCGTTAAAAAACATAGTTGCTGGACCTCATATGTTGTTGGGGTCATTAAATGTCATCACGCCGAACACTAGTCACTTAGTGTTGGTGACACTGAAGTCATGCCTGTTAGCTTTTTAATTCTGGTGACTGCTTTTATGCTCCAAAATCATAAAACTGATGTTCGTTTGTGAAGATCATCTTGTTGAACAAAACATGTCAGTATCATAAATGTTTGTTCACAACAGAGATTATTTACTGCACCTGTACAAAGGAAAAATCCCATTTGTTTTTTCTGGAGGGAACCAAGGTGATGCTGTACTTCCTGGTTACAAAAATATGTAATCCCTGCAGCACTCGCTCTACTCAGTGCTGGATGCTAGTCTGCAGGCTATTACTTTCTTGTTCTGTCACTTTGTCTTTTACTTAATTAGGCCTACCTGCTGCACATCAGAAAAACACAAGGATAAGACAGAAGCATTCACATACAGTGTTATTTACATATGTAAATAAATAAAACAATCTTGTATTAATCTGCCTCACTGCCCGTCTCCATCCTGACAGTTCAGCAGCTTCCTCCCATTGGGGAAATGATTAAGTGGAAAGGAACAAAGAAAATATCACAAGCAATTAAAAGTAAATGATGTCTGTTCTGTTTTCTGGCAAGTGCACCTTCCTCCTCCTCACAGGGAGATTTAACAGGAAACAGCTGCTGCAGAGCTGCTTTTACTGCACTGTGTCTCCAAGAACAGCTCAGACACATGGATGAATATCTGACAATATGGATGAATTTATGGAGAGATAAAGGGGCTGTTTAGAGCCCCACCCAGGGGTGTTCATTAGAGAAAAAATACCCTTTTATTTCTTTAATTTCAAAAAGCAAACATCTTAATAAACTTAACCACAACAGTCATTTTGCACGGACAAGCTATTTTTCTAAAAGGCTTGTTGAGTTATTTGTGTGTTGAATGCGAAATGTGATTTTGTTCCAAAACACAGCGGGGGCCGAAAAGAGAAGGTTCAAGTCAGAATATGTCAGCAGCCAGTGATTCAGTGATGCCATTGTTGTTGTTATTAAAGTGAGAAATGCAGAAATGGGATGATAGATTCGGGGTGGAGAACCTCCAGACAACAATGGAAATAAGGGCTGGATGTGGTCAGATCACTGTGTAATTATGAGCTCCAAACGCATTTGTACTTCTCACTCATCTCTTGAGTGTTCAGTCATCCACTGGCTGAAACTGGGTGAACTAAACAAATAAATAAAAAATACTCTCGTTTATTTATTGCATTTTCCAGACTAATGTCTAGCTTCTGCAGAGGACAGCTGTCCATCATCAACACTCAGACGCAAGTTACTACTATGCTTCATCCAACAAACAATCAGAAGCTACAAACTGATCTAACAGATTACTGGCTTGCTTTTTCTTTTTTAAAGAAAAATATTCACTGGTTGCATAAGGTTTGTTACTACAATTAAAAAGATAAGATGAAATTATAGCTGCTTGGCAGGACCGAGCGGACACCGGGCATTTTAAGGAAAAGGGAGGAAGAGGGAGGAAAAAATGAAGACAAATGAGAAATACATGAGGGTCTGTCAGCAGAACTGCCCACTGCATGATTATTTTAAAACTTATTCAGTTAAAAATGTCTTTGAAATCATGTGTCGCCAATCCACACAACACGATGTCTGAGCAGGCAGCAGCGTGTTTTGGGGCTGATAGTGGATGATAGTCTGAGCCCCCGCAGTCGACTGAGACTCTTCCAGTCCACTTTCCTCTGTCAGTCAGAGAATCAAACAGACAGAAGCTTACAGAGGTTCACATTTCAATGAGGAATCAAAAAGACATGTTTATATAAGCTGGTCCACTTATTAAAAAAAATATCCTAGACCATATGCACCATCAGTTAACTGGTGAGAGAGGGTGAAGGATGAAAGGAGTAATGTGACAGCAGGACATGCTGTGAACTTGAACCATTAAACTGAGTCTCAAAATCACCACAAACCACAAAACTGACTGTGATAGAAGCAAAGAAGAGTGACAGAAACACAGAGCAGGTGGACCTGCAGAGCAGACAGAGCAGGGAAGCTGAGAAACCTTAAATGTCCTTTCACTAACTTAAGATAACTTAGGAAATCAACATGGTTGTATGTAGTGAAGACTGGACAAATTTAATAAAAGCTATTAAGTGTATTTTTTATCTCTACATTCACATGTGTGGTTCCAGTGAATAATTTCCAGTGAGAAACACGCTGTCTTCACTCAGAGATTATTTTTACAGAGGAGGACAGAGGACTGATAGCTGAACATCATGACATCACAGTAAAATGAATGTGAAAGTGAATTCTTGAGGTATGGCCAAAGATATTTTGTTATGCCACAGTAACCTTGACATCCACCAAATTCTAATCAGTTTTATTTTTGAGTCCAAATGGAAGCTGAGGCCAAATTTGAAGGCATTTTTGAGACATCACGCTCACAAGAATGGGACAGACAGACACCGTGAAAACATTAGGAGGAGGAGGAGGAGGAGGAGGAGACCAGGTCTGACAAAAATCCAACAGCTGTGGTGGTAAATGATAGTAAAATGTTTACCATCTTTGTTTAGCATGTTAGCATGCTAAGAAATATTGACCTCATGGTGGCAACAGATGAAAAGTGAAATGAAGCGTAAAAGATTGAAAAAAATGGGCAATGTTATTACACTTCATCCTGAGGAGAACATAAAAGTCTGTACCAAATTTCAAAATTTCAGGGTAATTCATCCAATATCTGTTGAAATATTCCAGTCTGGACCAAAGTGATGGACCGATCTACTGATCGACACTGCAATCCCTAGAACTATACTGCGACCATGAATAAACTGTGAGAGCATTAGCATCCCTCACATAGCCTATACAAACTTACACTGTATGTTTCAGTGATGTACAACACTGAGGTCAAGTGTTAATTCATTCCTTGCGTACCTACAGTAAATAAACAAACGTTCATGTTAAGTTTCTTTATGATACAGCGTGATACTGTATGTAATCTATACAAGTCAAATGCCTCCATAGACATAATTCTTCTCTTGCTCTCAATATACAGCTCTAAATTTACTGGGTTTTACTTGTCTGCAGTCTGACAGTGTCTGTACAAACCAATAAATCCTCCACAATAAACGTCACTAGTGTAATTCAACAAAGATGGCTGACCTTTTTTTTCTGCAAGATAAAACAACATCAAAGCAGCTGCATGCGACATGAAAAATATCACAATGATCAAGACATCACAGAGATCAGGGGAGAGTGTGTTGTGTATCAGGTACTTTCAGAGCAGGAGATACTTTTCTTATGGTTCAGCCTTATATAATGTAGTTTATAAGGTCTGCTGTTAGACAGGTGGATTTAACTGGACTGGATTTAAGATGCTGACAGCTGAAAGTCAAGCATTTATTCCTCTTGCAGTACATACGTCTGCTTACACCTACTCAGGTTCATACATGGACACTGAGCGTATCCCACACACAGTGACCTGGACAGACATTTTAAAGACCATGTGGCTCCATTCAAAAACGAGACTATGGGCCCCATTTAGACGATTTATAGCACATGGTCTAAAGTACATGGCGTAAGCACATTTAGGACATGTCCAGCTCCACTTTTGCTAGTCATTTAGGTGCAAAATGAGGCATAAGGCACAAAGGGGTTGTATTCAGTCTCTTACCTAATCATCATTGTGTTTTGTGCATAACATGAATTAAACCAGTGTCATCTCCTATTCTCTTTTAGAACTATTTGCGTTCAAATGGTGCATTCAGCAAGATGAGCAGTGAACTGTCTTCTGCTGTGGAAAAGGATCAGTTTGTGCACAAAGTTAAAGTGTGCAAGCAGATCATCTACAGGAGCAGCAGGAATCCATTATGGCTCCCTGAGATGAAGCAGGGAGGAGGCGGTGTGTCCTCATCTTCTGGCATCACCAGCATAATGCCAAAAGCAGTAAAAATGATGTCAGGAGATGGTGACCCTCTACCTCGGCCGTCTCCTAATCCTCTGTCCCAGCAACAACTCCATTTGACAGCAAATGTGTAATATTTAACTGAGGCGGAGGAGCGCTGCTGCGCATCCATGTCTATAACATGCAGAGTGTGTATGTGTTATGAACCCGTCTATGTCTGCACATCTTACTGGATGGTTTTCATTCAGAAAATTCATCTCCTCGTCTCCTTCACTCGCTTTCTCTCCTCATGTCTTAGCTTCTCCCGACAGGGATGTGAGAGAGAGAGATGCAAGTAAGTGATACAGGAACAGAGGAGACAAAGCTGCCAAATGAGAAATCCTCAGTTCTTTAGCGTGAGTCTGAAGCGACGACAGTTATCGATGACAAGCTGCACAGCTGGATCAGCTGTCAAACTGACTGAATGTCAACAGAAACACTTATTTAAGAACAATTCCAACACCTGCCAGTATTTATTTAGATCTGTAAACTGTTAAACAGGGCTGATTATTAGTAGTATTCTTACTGATCAGTGTTATTTGTTTACTCAAGCTATTCATTTACTCGCATTAATGTTATCTGCTCAATAATACACCACACACCTGTGTAAGAATGTGTGTGTCAATTTTTTGGAATATAAGAATAAACTGTGACTGTCTGATGCTACAACTCTGCCATTAAATTATCCAATTACAAAGTTAGATTTATCACGTACAAGGCTATTATATCGCATCTCACCATGTATCTGCATTTTATTATATTATCTTTAAATCCCTATACGTGACACTACAAAGTGCGTACGTGAGCGTTCCCTGATTAATCCATTAAAAAGTGTGTGACAGTGATAAGCTCCGCCTCCCTCTGTTTCTCCTTGTTTGTGTCTGCTCTGTTAACTTTCTTCATCAGGACGTTTTATTAAGTTGCCCATAAACATAAGTTCCCTTTTTGATTTTTTCACCCGCAATTATGTTTTTACAACAGCTGCTGAGCTGTGAGGAGATGGTTCATTGTTAATGATTGAGTGTATGTGCCTGTGTGTTTCTGTGCAAACCAGAGTTTGACTGTCACACAGACCGCAGCAGCAGAGCGAACCGGTGAGGGAGGGGGAGAGCGTGGCGGAACGAGTAGAGATGGTCTGCCAGGCGTAGTTAATCGATCGCGGATGGTGTTGCTCTCTTGATGAATAAAAAAATAAAAAGGCTAAAAGGGTCACCAAATCTAACTGGGCGGCTGTTCATTTACCTGGGCGGCCCACCCAAGTAAAATCTATGAGTGGGGAAAAACTGATGGATGTGGGTACATAAATTTAAAATAACACAAACCCACTTGTGGTGATGAAAAGTCAGGGGATCCCCAAAGTCATTAGAATATAGATGTTGAGATATTTCAATGTGTGAAAACTGAGCCTGATGGTGGAATTAGGGGAAATCAGTAGGCTTCATCCTCTGGGGATAATCAATATCTGCACAAAAATTCACAGCAATCCATCCAGTAGTTGTTGTGATGTTTCAGCTGCTGTTGTCTGCAGCTTTAAAACAGTTTTATAAGATTCCTCCTAAGCAGCTCTTCCTCTCCGTCTCTTTAAAGAGCATCGTCACTGTGAACGCAGAGCAACGCCCAAAGCCTCAAAGCCACGTTCATGTCTGCTTATCACACTCAGCAGTTGGCTTATCACATGGTGAAACAACCATGATCTGCAAGAAATCTGATGCAACGTGAAAAATGTTTCCATAGCATGCAGCATGTGTGTTGCACTTCCCTGAGAAATGATGTAAATACTGAAAATGTCTCCAAATTATAAAAGTCCAGTTCACCCACATTATACATATTAGTACCTAACCTGGCAGATTTAATTTTTTTCCTGCTTTCTCAGCTGAGGTTCTGGCGTATCTGTCAACCTCGGTAAAATGGAGGGTAATGGAATTTCTGTTAATGAATGTATTGAAAAATTGTTTAACAATGAACTGGCTGCCAATCCACAGAGCTCCCCGGGAACAGATTTTATTGGTCTGAACTAAATTCTCCCCCAAAAACAGTCCTTATGCAAACAGTTCATAGACATGATGTCATCAGTCATTAAACAGGATGGTGGTGGGCTTTCTCACAATAACATTTACCAGAGTAACAGCGGCAATAATACATCTAATAATTAAAGTATTTTTCATTTATTGGGTCCACAAGGACAAAGGAAAATTGGGTGCAGAAGTATGCACTCACAGTTTTTAACACTTTTGGTATGGATCCTACACACGGTTTTATTAATGAGGCCCCAGGACTGAGATTTAAAGCCAGAACACTCCTGCTGTGAAAGGAAGATATTCTCATCAGGCAGAAAAAAAAACTCCTCAGACACAGCAGCAAATTAACACTAACTGTAACTAGTGATGTACTCACACTGACAGCACATAGCTGTGTAATTGTTCGTCAGCTGACAGCAAAAAGAAAAAGTTTCCATTTGTTTCAGTTTTACCACAGATGTTAGTCTTGCTGCCACAGTCTTGTGAGTTCATCACACTGTAGACATGTTTGGCCTTGAATATACAGTGGGATGTTATGGACTTAAGTATATTTACAGAATTTTTAAACATTCAAACTGATCTAACAAGTTGTATGATGCAGACGGTACGCACGAGGTAAGCTGGGAAACCACATCCTCTATAAACTCAAAATGTGTACCACTGTCAGATGACCAAAGTACACACATTCTTTACTCAAGCAGAAGTACAGACACTTGTGTAAAGAAAAATAAAAAGACTGGTAAAAGTAGAAGTACTGATTTAACTTCTTCACTCAAGTTAAAGTGAAAAGGTACAGGCTACGAAATGTACTCAAAAATTAAAAAGTCGCCCTCTAAAGGACATTTCTACCAGCTGTTTCTGTGCAAAACTAACTGAACCTCACCTTTTCTCTGTGGTCGACTTTCATTTTCTGTCTATTTTACCTTGTTACATCTTTTCGTCCTTTATCATCATGTTACAGCTTGTTAGGTCATTTTTCGTATGTTATGTCATTTTCATCTTTGTTTTGTTTGTCTTTTTATCTTGTTACTTATCATTACAGCTTTTATGTCTTGTTACATGGTTTTTCATCTTGTGCCTTTTTTGTGTTGTTGCATCATTTTTATTTTGCATGTCTTTTTTGTCTTCTTTATCTTGTGTCTTTTTTGCCTTGCTATATCTTATTACTTTTGTTAAATCTTGTTACATCATCTTTCGTCTTGCTACATCTTTTTCATCCTGTTAAGTATTGTTACATGTTTTACATTTTGTTTCCGTCTTGTCATGTTATTTGTCTTGCTAAGTTGTTTTCATCTTTTTTGTCTTGTTACATCATTTTTGTCTGATTCTGTCTTTTTTGTCTTCTTATGATGTTTTGTCTTGTTACTTCTTTTTTTTATCTTGTTGGGTAAACTCTGTCTTGTTACGTCTGTCGTGACTGATATGCATTTATGGATACATCAAGGAGTCATCTATTCTATGTGTTCTTGTTGCATCCATTTAGATTGAAATCAGTCTTGAAGTTGAAAAGGCGGCACGGAATCAAAACTACAGATAGTTGTGTTAGAATGTAGGGAGTAAAAGTAAAAAGTTGTCAGAAAATAAAGTAAAAAATCATGTTAAGTGCAGAAACCTGAAAACTCTACCTAAGTACAGTAACAAAATATTTGTACTTAGTTACTTCCTACCTCTGACTTGTTTAACATACATTTGTGTAAATAAATAGTAGCATGTATCTTTTTTGACACACTGTTCAGCGGGTATCACATCACTTCCTAACCCGTGCCAATGATAAACTACTAGCGTGAAACCGTACTAACATTTACATTGAAGAGTTACTGACATCAAGCCAAAGCTGCCTTGGTTTCTCTCTGCCGTTGCCTGTTAATCTGTTGTTGTTGTTGTTGTTGTTGTGTTATGCTGTCATCACTACTGCACTGCATTATGGGATATTTAGGCTAGTGTTAGTGCCCAGTGCTTGCATATTTTCCTCAGAAACAGCATGCACCTCACACTCTATTGATTTCATACTAAGGTTTCGGACAGAACAAAAAAAAATCTCACCTACTGTTGACGTGTACTGAATAGCATGATAGTACAATATTTTGGACGCAGCCACAGTTGACCATGATTACAGTATAGAGAACAGACAAAAACACATAAACGTCTCACTTTGCAGAAACAAAGTTGCCTTTGAGAGGAGGTCTCTCTCTCTTTCTCTCTCTCTCTCTCTCTGTGTGTGTGTGTGTGTGTGTGTGTGTGTGTGTGTGTGTGTGTGTGTGTGTGTTATGAGCTGAACTAGGATAACCTTTGACCTTTGTGGTCTTTGTATCAGTTCACTTCTACAAAGAAGGGTTACATTAGGTTTCACAGCAGTTAGCATGATGATTCTGAAATAGCATTTTATATTTGATATATGATCTGAAAAAGGTTTCAAAGCATTTATTTGTCTGTCATCAGTATCTCATTGTTTTAGTTTACTGTTTATCACAAAAGTAAAGTATGTTTTACTTTATGAAAGATGGTGATATTTTTGATCCAAGTGAGCTCATCTGGAGGGCCAACACCTGTACTGACAGTTTGTTATGATTGAAGTTTTGCCTGTTTACTCTGTATTATTTCAATATGAGTGTTTGCACTAATGAAACACATCTGGCATCTAACATCTGGTATAGTTTGAGGAAACAGTATAACTGACATGCTGACATCATTAATGTAATATCCAAAATGATGGAGATTCTGTGCTCTTAACATGTGCAGCATGCAAACAGGAGAAATTTCATACATTTTATGCTAACGTTACTTCCTTATATGATAACACTACTTTCTTTTAAGCTAACCCTACTTTCATTACTGCTAACATCACTTTCTTTTATGCTTACACTACTTTCTTTCCTTTTACACAAGATTACTTGTGTGACACACCCAATCCATTTTTTATTAACTGTGTTGTATTTGTGTATAGTCTCTATTAGCATTATCATTGGTACTAGCTGCTGTCTCTCACTGGAATACCATGTATCATGGCTAGTTAGCTTGAGCTGACAGGTTAAAACAGTCATGTCGTAGAAAGTTTTGAAAATGCGAGTGCTGCATCCAGATTTACCTTTACTAGGTAGTGCAATATTTTGACGGGTTTCTAGCTAGTTGCTTGATTTCTATACAGAAAATGTCCATAATTGAGCTAGCAGGACACTGTGAAAAAGTGTTTTCTACCCTCCTGATGCACGCACAACCTGGATTGTCTGTAAAAAGGGAACACTGTCTATTGTTGAAACATATTTGAGCTCAAAATTCAAATTTATTCTTATGGCTCCAGCTTCCTTCAGCAGTAGCATGTTGCATATTATGTTAATAATTTAACCTACACAGTTTCAGTATTACAAGGGCCTTTATTATCGTTCACTAATTGCTTCTTCTCCTGTCAATACTGAGAGAAAGACCTGTTTCTTAAATAATAAATGTAAAACCTTATTTAAAATTCAAATTAAAACAGATTCCTACACAGTTCTTGTGGGCCTTCCCACGCAGTGTCCTTACATCAGACATCAGTGCCGACACACAAGGAATCGGGATCATAAATTGTCCATCCATCATTACCTTCAGCAATAGATTTTGTATTTGAAAACATGTACTTATATATTTCCAGAATGCATAAGTAAGCCTGAATAAATACTTATAGGTACATATTTAATGTTTGCAAAAAGAGTTTAAGCTAGGCCCTACTGAGGAGTCACACCACAGACAGTTTGCAGCAAAGTTAGGGGGTCGTGGTTAGAGAGGACTGACCTGGTCACCATCGTAAAGCGTCTGCAGAGGACTCCTCCTTGACTTGTGCCCACTGCTTCTTTCGCCGACTGACTCCGAGGCTGAGGAAACACAACACATCTGTCATGACGACTGATTGAAAGAGCTTCCAAATCACAGCTGTGTTAAGTCAAAGCAACAAGACTAGTCTAAATTCAACAACAATAAAAGGTTAACAAACACTAACACACTAATGATTTGAGGTATATCCTCAAGCACAAACCAGCTCTTTGACTAAGAATACAAAATACTCTAAATGAAACTTTTGGATTTAAAGAAAAAGACAGTTCTTAACAAGTCCATCTTTAAAATAAATATATGAAGACATTCATTTTGCCATGTTTCAGCAAAAATATGACTGGGTCATAATGAGCATATGGACAGTGGAGAAGCTGGTTAAGCCACTTTTTTTCAAGTGGTGCTGACCTAGTGACGCTCCACTTCTCTGGGCCTAGTGATGCTCCTGCACTAGGGGTTGCATACTAATTTTGCATCCAATCAAATGCTTTCTCACTTTTCATGACGCCGGAGCATAGTGTTTGTGGTTGGAGGATGAGGGAAGGGCCTCACTGACCACTATACATATGGAAAACTTTATAACTTTATTCACTGATCTGGATGAAACTGGATCATATTTATGAATAAAATATTTTCTGTTTTCCCTCTGATGTCCATCTGCCTCTCGCCTTCAACTCTGTGTGATCGATTTTCCTGATAGACAGACAGCTCTACTTGTTGCTAAAATAGCTAACTGGCTAACTGCTGCTAACTGTAGCTGTTGTTAGCAGGCAATGGATCCAGGCTACAGCCTCCCAATGAACATGACCGGAACGGGACCTAACACAGCCTCCAAGACCAACAGGGAATACAGTACTGAGGTGATTGACGGAGTTTTACTGCTGCCAACTGTAATGCCATCATTAGCTGAATCCACTAGATGCATGGCTAACTAGCAAAAGACACTACAGTTAGTAGCACTTAGCTAGTAACTACCATAGGAGAAAGTAAAATCAGTTCAGTCCCGTTCCAGCCATGCTCACTGGGAGGCTGACTCAGGATCATGGCAAGAAAACCACCTTGGTACTGTATTCCCTGTCATCAAACTGGCCTCTGTCGGTCTAGGGATGGGGCTGGGGTGTGCCTGGAACAAGAGGTGGAGGTGGTCTAGGCCAAGCAACACCCATTGGCTCTGCAGTAAGCAGCCTCTCTACTTTTGCCGCTGTAAATGTAGGTCATGATCAGAGTCCAAGTGACAAGAGTCCAAACTGGCCACAGCCTTTGTTCTCTGTGAAGGAGAAAACCTTTCTGTGTCCACCTATCAAAGATAGATACTGTGTGGTGCACCACTTTAAACAGTCGGAGAGATTTGATTTAAACAAGCAGAAACAGTAACACCAAGAATTAAAAATGCTGTGTGGGAACAGTAATGTTCGTTATATTGGTTTGTTGCTGCCAAGTTATATCTACACCAGTGCTCTTATAATGGTAGATTAAAAAAGGCTTTGGCAGTCCAGAACATACAAATTTCTATATTTAAAAAAGGGACTTTTGTCAGACTGAAAAGCACAAAGAGAAGCCAAAGGACCCAGATAAGGCCTGGATATGTTGAGTAGCACTGCTGGATACAAGCTTGAGCTCTTGTTCGCAGGGATGAGCTTTCATCCCAGCATCAGATTACACAGCTTCACAGGATCAGAGCCACAGTGCACAGTTTCACTACATGAACATTTCATTTGGGCAAACGTCTCTAATAAAGAGGCCTTTAAGAGGCGACATGACCCTGCAGCTTTGTAATTAAATGCAGGTTCATAACTGACTACTGGAAAGTAAAAAACTTAATAGTAATATTTTTTGTGGTTTCCTACCACTGTCACACATCAGAACAGAAGAGACGTTTGTGTATAATTTTATATCAAAGCAACAATAAATGCGTATTCTGAGTTTATCACACCACAGAAACATGTTATTAGTGTCCCAGCCAAATTTGAATGATTGAAAAATTTCTAAATCGCTCTGCTGTCTCAGGGTCAAACAACACTACGACTTGGAAACGACCTGAAACATGGACACTCCATTTAGCAGCCTTATTGGACACGTCTGGACATTTTTGAGCCACCAGAGCCAGAGGACGGTGACAGGATGGTACTTTTTTATTTGGTGTCGGGTTGTTGGAAGTACTGGGCTAATTTGGACTACGAGAGTCACTGAAGGTATGTTCATAACTGACCACTGGGAGGCCATGTTGTTCCCATGTCTGTCTGTGCAGCTTTTATAGTGTTGGGGGACCATGGCTCCAACACGTCAGCGAGCCATATTTCAGTAGAGCTCAAAAAAATCCTGAACACAGAAATTTAACAGTCTTACTCCAGAATTCAGTACTACATAGTTCTCAGTGTTTTCACATTTACAATATAGTGTTTAGTAGAAAAACTCCCTTTACCCTTCCTTCACAGAGACTTTAAAGGAACCATATATTGGGAAATACAATTTGCTTTCTTACCGAGAATTTAAGATGATTGATAACATTCTCATTTTTGTCTGTCAAATATGAGGCTACAGCCAGGAGATGGTTAGCTTAGCTTAAAGACTGCAAGTTAGGGGGAAACAGCAATCCTGGCTCTGTAACAAAAACCTACCTTCCAACCTGTAAAGCTAACCAATTACCCATTATGTCTTCTCTGTTTAATCTGTACAAAATTTGTGGCTTTAAAGGGAGTGACAGACGATTTCTTGGCTGAGAGAAACAGAGAGAAGTCAGCGTGACCACAGATAATGACATTGTTTCACCAGATAGCTATTTTTCACAAGCCACACATATTCCAACAATTCTGACAATAAATTTGTATTTTTTTAGACAGATAAATAAGGAGAAAATGTCTAAAAGACTTGCAACACTCTCACAAGATTTGACTATATGCTCTTGCAATATCTTGCAAAACAGATATGGTCTACACTAGCATTAAATTTCTACTGTATCTAGTGTTCCATATCTGCTTTCATTGATCCACATGACATTTACAACACTTTCAACACGTCTAACCCCGACAACACTAACGCATACAATTATACAATAATACAATTTCAGACCATTGGCGCAGCTTGTAACGCATCATCTTGTTACATAGAGCATCTTTGGCTAAGCTAACCATTTCCTGGCTGTAGCTTCATATTTAGCAAACAGATATGAGAGGTGAAAGTAATGATTTATATTGGAACTTCCTCTGCAAGAAAGCAAATAAGGGAATTTCCCAAGCTTTTGAAGTATTCCTTTGAGTTGCATTCTTTTTATGAAACACACGCCTGAGATCTTTGTGAGACAGTGAGGGTTATTACTTCTATTGCTTCCGATATTTTCTCATTCTCCTTGCTGCAGTTACTTTTGGAGCTTACATGAGCACATGGGGCACATCAACATTGACAGGTCTTGGGCTCACTGATAAGCAGTCTTTCAAACACTACCAAGACACTGAACATCTCAACTCCTCATCCTTCGAGGCATCACACTGCGGGTTTGCCAGCCACATCATGCAGCCTTGTGGATACAGCTGGTTTTCAAATGTAGATATGTGATCATTATATGTTAATTCTTGTCTTTTTCAAAATAGGCCTTAGCTTAAAGTTCGATCTTTGGGGAAATCTGTTTGTTTTCCTGCTGACAGTTAGGTGAGAGATACTGTATCTCTCATGTATCTCCAAACTGTCTGTCACACATGCAGCTAGAGCCAGCAGATAGTTGGCTTAGCTTAGCTAAAAGAATAGAAACAGGAGGAAACCATTACCCTGGCTCTGTCCAAACGTAACACAACTGTCTACCAGCACCTTAAGTATTTAAAAAACTTGAATGTTTTGTTTTGGTTTCCAGGCTTTATGCTAAGCTAAGCTAACCAGCTGCTGTCTGTACTGTTGCTTTATATTGAACGGACAGACATGGGATTGGTATTTTAGTGGTATCTTGTCATCTAAAACATTAAACTATGTCTTTAACACAGTCTATCTTCATATTCAAATTTGCTTTGTCAGGGAGCAACCTTTGCAAATTGACAGGAGGCCATGGGACAGTTAATAAAACAGCATTGATTATATTATTTATCAGACAAAATTAGAAAAAAAAATCCTTGCTGTGTTACCAGGCGTGAACACTGCACTGCACCATGTTTTGACTCATGTTGGCACCTGTCAACACCAAGTGTCACCATGGGAGGAGAACGCAGGGCCAGAGCCTTCCTGGGAAAAACAGTGTGAATTCATTTCTTTAAATTTGTTGATTAAAAATGGTTGTAGGGCCACCCAGCACCCTAAAGGAGGCCAGATGTCCATGGGCCGCAAGTTGAATATCCATGTCTTAGATCAATGTATGACAGGTAAAAATGGCTGGCATGATACATACAGAATTTGTATTACTGAAATAAGGGTACACGATACGATTAAAAAAAACTGTGATTATTTTGACAGCAACTATGTTGTGATTCCAGGTTAGTTAGAATGGTCATTTCTGCACCACAATTTTCATTTTCACTGAAAAACAAACAATCAAATCATGATGATGTGACATTTGTTGGGGTCTGATTGTTAAGAACAAACATGTTTTCTGACATCAGGAGAACAAGATTTGTAGGCCCGGCCATCTATGCAGCACTAAAGTACATCATTATAACACTATTTTGTTGAACCTTTTTTCATTATCAAAAATTTGCAGTCTCTGTGATTTGGATATTGCACTTGGCTGTACTGCAATTCTGATAATATTTGGATTAACTGTGCAGCACTAACTGAAATCATTTGTTTGAGGCAAAATCAATAGAAAGTAAAAACACCAAAGTTCTGGAGATACGGCTTGCCAGTGCTTCGGCAATAAAGTGACAACCATTTCCTTACTGAGACAAAGCTAGTTTTCACTGGTGCAAACATCTGTAAGCAAAGCCCCAAAACTGTGATTAGGGAATTAGCAATCCAACTCAATGTCGAGACAAAGGACAAAACATCTGTTACAATTGCTCACTTCACAGATCTTATTACTGCCAATCTGCAGTGCCATCATTCAAACTAATATTTACTTTACTACTCTTATTTACTTGAGTGCGTTTTTATAGTTTTCAAAGAGCCTTATTAAAGAAGCCATTTCTTCTCTGCATTGTTTGCAGTCATTACACTCCAGACTGCTGAGGCTGCAATAACATTTCTCATCTGTATGAAACTGAACTCACAAGTACACAGGACTTAACGCTAATTAGTGGCATTTATTCAAGAACCCAATTACACTGAGAGAATGATGCACTGACACACAAGTTTGAGAGTGCAGGAAGACTCAGCTGAGTGACTGTGTCTTTGTGTGTGTGTTTGTGTGCCTCTTTCCACAGTCAAGTGTGATCGGGCCGGTCATGGGTGCCAAGCAGCTTATGAGCTGTAAACCCACCGACACACTCATGGTGGAGAGAGCCAGTGAGACATGTGCAGGGTTGAATGTGTAGCTGTGAGCAAAATATGACCAATAATTGAGCACATCGAGATCTTGTTGTCAAAGGACTGGACCAGTGATTTCTATGCACTACCCACCAACTACAGCACAGATACAGGGGGCAACTCAAAATTTCTGCAAACTACCTTCTATCCATTACAGTAAACAATTTGGTGTTAAGTCCAAGGAAACTCCAACAATTGAGATTTAAGACTTGGCTGCAGAACTTCAATCAGCTTTATGCAACAAACAACAAAAGTCACGTGATCCTTCTTACAAAGTCCATGTGTGCTCACTGCTTTCAGTCCAGGTTCAGTTTATGACACCACAGCTTATGACAGCAAAGTTTTTCAGCTGCTGACTCCTATAATTTCAGCATTTTCTGAAACCAACTATTTCTGCTTGCAACTCCTTTACAATGTGACAATAAACTTACTAAATTAATACACAAAATCAAATGAAATAAAAGAAGATCAGCTGTATACGCCACTATTTGTACCATCTAAATGTACAAGAAGATACTGTATACTGAGATGAATTACCCATCTCAAACAGGGTTTATAGGTTTCGTAAGACTCTGTTTACACTTATAATTTCAAGGGCAATTACACCTTTTTTAACACTTTGGGTGAGACAAATATTTTATCATCTTCACAGGCTCTCATTCATGGCACTGCCTCTCCCATGCAGTCAGTGGTCAGTCAGTGGTTGAGTGTCTGTATGACTGTACCTGCTGGAAACAGTGGAGCTATTTTTCCTCCATGACAGCTAATTTCAGAGTAACTTCAGCTGCCGTTATCACAGAGGAGAGACCCTGTGGAGGGTTAGATAGTTACACAGACCAGTTCACAAATTTGAATTAGTCTGGTACTCTTCGGTTGGTTTTTGATGTCCGAGGGGCGTCATCAACAGGCTCTGAACGCAACTGAATAGACCTGCAACCCATCAGAGCAATGAAATGTGTAATGTAGTGTAGTTGGTACATTAAACTGGCCAAATCCTGCAGAAACCTTTCTTATCAATAAAATCTTTAAGTGCAGTTGTTTGTGCTTCTTTTAGAGAAAATATACCATGGGGTTCATTTAAAACTGAGCAGAAGTAGTTCCACTGTTGGTTGTTTGTGAAAATGCCTCAACAACCAATAAGGTCACCCTCTTATGTACCTTTATTGTTTCAAACCTGCCCCATATTAATTAAACTGCTGCGACGGCTGGATCAGATCCAGAACTAGGGATGTTCCTGGTGACTAATTTCCCTATTTTAATTTAGACTAGTTGACTAGTCTAACAGTAAGAAAACCCTCAGAAAGCAGTTAAAATTGAGCACAATTTATTAATTGATAAAGTTACACGTGGTCTGTAAAAATACTGTGCCTATTAAGAGCCATGTGAAGCTTAATCACAGTCTACAATCGTCAAATTGTATTTCAAATGCCGGAGAAATGTGTGGCTGTGCAATACAAACATTGCACAGTATTCTTCAAAACATGGCAACAACTCAGTAAATACTTCAACTTTTTAGACTTAGCAGAATCACAGTATCTGGGCTGACTGTGGTTAATCATTGGTCCAGTCCCATGGTTATTTGCTACTTTATTCTGACATACCCTAAACTGCTGATTTTACGAGCGGTCCTCTGTCCCACTTCACCGATAACAACATCCAGGCAGGTTGTTCGATGGGGTTGCAGCCCCAACTAGTGGTGACTGCGTAACCTATTAGAGGAAAGAGTTAACTGGCATTATATGTGAATAAAATAACTGACTAGCATTTCTAGTCCACACTAGCAAGGGTGGCTATGTTTAATTGTATAGTCGACTAATTGTGTAATTATTATAATTATTTACACTAATTGTTGTATCAGCCAGAGCAAATAAAACATGAGCTTACAGGGGAGGTAAAAATTAAAAATAGTAGTAAGTAAAAATTAATGCTACAGCTACTGTAACTTCCTCTATATTGGACTCTCCAGCTCCCTGTCCCCTCAAAAGTCAGCACTGTCAAAACAGCGTGCTGTTGGTCACGAATTTGCGTCCAAGTCCAGCAAAATTTGCCCATATTTACACTGCCCCCCTAAGCAAATCTACCAATCACAGCAATTCACTTAATTCCAATTCAAATGTTGTGACTTCAATTGTTTTTGTGACCAGGCCTTATTGTTAATAGTTTACAGTGTGCATGATGATTTTAATAACAATGAATATTAGTGAACATGATAATACATATTAAATAAATTACATATCTGAATGTAGATAAGATGTCTAATCCATTATGATAATAAAGAAACACTCTACCATGGCCATTTGTTGGCCAACAGCTGCAGGTGACTGTAGGTAGAGAGAGCCAGTTGCATTGTAACTAAAGCAGATTGTTCAGACACATTCATAATCCTCTCACTTAGTGGACTCGCCTCTACCACAATGTCCAACTGTGTTCTTACTGTATTAAACAGAGTCAGAGATGCTGCTGGATGCTGCAGCTGAAGGACGGTTTTGTTCTCGCGCCTTGAGCTGCTGAAGTGAGGTGTGCGTTCTGCTACAGTGCAGTGATTTATTTCACTGTGTTCTGAACAAGTTGCCACTTCCTTATGGAAACTACCAGTGAACTACCACCCTCTTCAGTAAAACACCAGTCAGAAGAGGTAACGTCTGAAATAATTTAAGATCTGACAAATACCTGGCAGACTGTGAGTGCTTCAGCAACAAGCTGAGATGGCACACTGACTGGGCTGAAAGAGTGCATTGTGTGTCATCACTCGCCTGTTAATGTGGTGTTACTCAGCAAGAGAGGAAATTTACAGTCCACAGTTTGTCATGAATATAGAGGGAAAAAAAATATCAGGGAATTAACTACTTGAATTGTTAAAGAGGCAATATATAAACAACAAGTTGGAACCACAGACTGTATGTTTAATAGATATGCCATATTACTCTATGGTTGAAGCTAGTCATTTCCCCCTGCTCCCTCCTCTCCAGACAGCAGAGACAGGCAGGCTGCACAGACACTGCAGGAGCTCCGCAGGAATGCAGGTTGCGCAAAACCTTATAAAGTGACAATAACATCTGACATTATCATCTGTTATCCTGAAAACAAGTCCACTGGTCTGAAAATGCACACTCTGGGTGATGAATTAAATGTCCCTGTCTTACTGCCTGCCAAACTCCATTGACATTTTGCTCAATTTAACAGTTAAAAGCATTCCTTCTTTCTTAATGATTTCTTACGACTCACACGCTTATTGACGCTTACTCAATCAGTGAAAATTCTGAATTAATTTGAATTCTGAATAATTTGAAACATAAATTTCACTCTTGATTGGTAAATTAAAAGGGAGACACCATGTCTATGAAGTTCATGTCATTCATACTGTGTACTGTGGATTAGTTTAAGCAAAAAGTTAGGCCTGTAATTTTTGCCACAGAAGAAAAAAAAAGTGTCCCAAAAGTAAAGAAAATGCTACAAAGACATACACAACTTCTCAAGCTATGGACTCGATCCATGTGCTAAAACACTGTCTCAGCTGTTAGCTCAAATTCCACCATTGGGGAGATTCACCAACCCCACCTACGGCCTATGCAAAGGAAGGAGCAGTCCTGTTGGTTTAACCCTGTCTAGACCCAACTCTGCAGCATTCCTGCTGGCTCGTATAGAACCGAGGGCTTTAGGAAATGCAAAATATAGAAAGGCTGATGTGTGTTCCTCCTGTCCAGCCCATAAACGGAGCTCTGTGTTTAGGTCCCACTGGGAAAACTGGGGCCCCCTCCCCCCTCCTAGGCCTCTCCTGCCAAAGAGCAACTTTACTGAGAGACACACTGTCCAAGGGGAGAGCCTGATCCTTTTAGGCCACAAATGTGTGTAAAGGGTGTTAGTGCAAAAAGCAGAGGCATGTGGGTGGTGTACTATCTGTTTATTGAGTCAGACGAATGTATGCAGATGTGAGATGAGTCTCTCTGATGCTGTTCAGAGAAGGCTACAAGTCTTATGTGCACTTGTGGATTGACATATTAGTTGGTTATCCAGTTGCATGTTCCAGCACACCTGCATTTAAATAGTTACAAGTGCAAAAATCTGCAAAGTGATGAGGAGAATCAGATGTGCACTGACATTTGCAGCTGTTGGAACAACAGATGTCACAAGCTGTGTCCTTCTGAATCCTCTCCAACGTTTAAATCATTTACTAGAAAGTTGATAGCCTGCCACACTACTGACAGTACTCGCGCTCAAGTCTATCATGTGCCAAGCAAATTACAAGGAGTGCCAAGGAACTTCTTTTTTAACTAAAAACAAATACATTTTGCATAAACTGATTTTAAAAAGAGACAGTCTACAGCCATGCTAACAGCTCTGTGAGGGAGTACTAATAAACAGAGGTGCTTTGAGCTAAATGATAATGTCAGCAAGCTGAACATATGTGAACACGCTGAAGTTTGACACGTTGACCACTTTGCTGCATTCATACACCGTCAACAGAGTGCGGGACGACAGGAAAACCTCCACTCATACTGATCTGGGACCGTTCCAGCATTATTCCAAGATGGTTACCCCCACTAGCACTACACACTAACCCTGTAGTCGCACGATTTATACTGCTTTAAGTAGCTAAATTTCATGTTATGTATACAAACAAACAGCATATAGCTCCTTATACATTAAATAAAATGATTGAATTGGTGTTAATACTAGAGCTGCAATGATTAGACCAAGTAATCTATTATCAATTAATTATTGAAGTAATCGCCTATTTTGATTTAGATTTTTAATTGATTAGTCCATTTGAGTAATTTTTAAAAAAAAATTCTTTACTCCTGTAGGACAGTAAACTAAATATCTTTGGGTTGTGGTCAAAACAAGACATTTGAAGACATGTTGGGCTTTAGGAAACTCTGATCAACATTTTTCAATTTCATAGACCAAACAACTAATCGATTATTTTACAAAATAATCAACAGATCAGTCGATAATGAAAATAATTGTTAATCGCAGCCCTTGTCGATAATGAAATTAACTGACTGCTAGCAAAATGGCTGCTTGGCAGGTCTATCAAAGTTGACATTTCTGTAGCTCTTTTCTCCAAGTAGGAGATGGGCCAATTGTTGCTGTCAAAAATGACTGATATCAACAATTTGAAACACTTTCTCAAATTTTTTTGTGCAAGACTCAGAGTGGAACCAGGAAACAGATGGTGAAGCACCTACTGCAATGCCACCACAAGTGCCAGATGCAACTAGTGGAGATATGTAAAGTTCCACAAACATTAACATGACCCCCATATACATTGTCCCGAGCTGAGACAAGATATCAAACTGAAGCAGTTATTATTGAGTTAGCGGCCTGTTAAGGCGACTGAGAAGTTGGCTGCCAATGGTTGTACAAAACAGAGCAGTCAAAAAATAGACTTACTGTCTCACAGCTGTATGTCTCCACCAACCAGTCAAGTTTCAATTTACAACCACGTCCATGTAGTGAACCCTTTGAAGGAATTTAACAGGAAGCTTCCCATTATATTGACCTGTAACTTTGAAGGAATTCAACAAGAGTTATTAAAATGGAAGTTATCACTACACATGTGTGATTCCAGTGAATAACCTCCAGTGAGAAACACGCTTCACTTGACTAACTTTTGATATAAAACGTCATCACCTCATCATTAGATATTTAGATACTAGACCTCTGTTAGATATTTGTGCCTAGTTTTGTCATAATTAGCATATGAATTCTTGCTTCATGGCCAAAACATATGTTTAATGGGCTCACCTTGACCTTTGACCACCAAACACATAAGTGCCTGTTGCCATGGCTGTCACCAGCGTGGAGGCAAGTTTATCAAAAGTTCTAAAATCACAGAGGTCCTTTAGCATACAGACATGGATATGTCCAGAAAAAATGAGGCTGATTGGTCCACCTGGGGACAAGCAGCAGGTCCATTTATCACACACACACACACACACACACACACACACACACACACACACACACACACACACACACACACACAAAAAACAGAGTGTGCAATGCTACCAAGCGGACCAATCTCAGCTGTTGCTGTCTGCCTCGCTGCAAATGTGACATTTCCGAGCCAGGAGGATCACATCCAGTTACAGTGGTGGTCATGCAGTATGCAGTATGTTCACCGTACCAGCATAGATTAAACGCAGGAGTATAAAGTGGGCCACATGGTGCCAGCTCTTGTTATCATTGTAATCCCATGGGGACCTTGGCACCTAATTTTAATGACAATCCATCGAATATTTGTCAAGATATTTCAATCTGAAGCACCAAAGTGGTGGGCTGGCTGACTGCCATATTGGTACGACACGGCTGCTCATAGACTTTAGTAAAACAATAGAATTCTGTGAAGAGGTCCTTTTGAGCAATATCAATCTATATCTACAAATCAAATCACTAGAGGGTTTCATCATTGAAAGCAGACGGTCTTAATGATTTTTAAAAAAAAACACAATCAGTGAGTACTTGCTGAATCATCAGCTCCTGCAGCTTTCTGTCATGAATATGCAGCTGGCTGGCTGTAGGAGAACAGGTTGGAACAGCAGGGCCACTCTGACCTGTCATAAGATATCCCCGGATGGATCGGATCTGACAGCAGTTAAGAGACAGGCCTGATTCCCTTTGGCATCTGTGGGATGTCAAATGAAGATTAGGTCATGCACTGTTCTTGCATGGGTGTTTTGTTCTGTTTTTAATTGGATAATGTCACATCCACAAGTCTTGATCAGACTTTGGGGACAAAGACTGCAAGCCCCGGGGCTAATTTGTGTAGTGTGCTGCAGGTGTTCCAATAAAGCTGCAGTTCATCTTTATAACTGTTGTGGACTCGAGTCAAGCCCAGACAAGAAAAGTATGAGGTAGGGGCACCTCTGCAGTACAGGGATAATGGCAACAGCCCCGAGGCACAAACCATATAGTCTCAGGTCCTGCTTGTAATTAAATAGCTGATAACCATCAAGTCACATCTGTATCTGTAAATGTTACCGGCGTCATATAGATCAGTGTTCCTGGGTTTTATTTCCAGGGGGATGTACAGGAGAAGATCCTGACTATAAAAAACCACGTGCCACATTCCAGACAATACTGCACCACAAGGCTGTCTTCCCCCCTCAGTCCTTGTGTCTGTGTAAACCTTACAGAGAGACCACAGCTGCCCTTGTAGTAAGGACAGCACACACTGGAAGAAACACCCATCTTAACAAGTCAGTTCTTCTGTAACAGCGTCAAAAATTCCTGTAATTCTCAAAAGATTGACAAAAATCTGCCAGAGACAGGGTTGTCACAATGCCAGAAGTTTAAACTTCAATGCAATAGTGAGGTGAAGTCACGCCTTTTCAATGAGCCCCATGGGGCCTAACTTCAGAAAAAACATTAAGTCAGTGGCGAGAGACAAATAATTTTTTGATCCTGTTTAAACTGTGCCATGAATTGCACATATGTTTGTCAGTTCAAAAGATAATTTGGCAAGACAATAAAGTTTGTGGTAGGTCTGTTGTAGTTTAGTGTGAAACCACTCAGTGAACTACATCTCTTGTCTCTCACAATATATGTCATCAACACCAACATCGCTGTCACTTGAAGTGTTTTATCCAGCAACTCCTGGTACTCTTATCAACCACAAAGAGAAAGAACAAGTAAGACTCGCCATTGTGTGACTATATCCTGGTACGTAAACACACAGGCATCATAGCTTCAATGGCTAATGTTAGATTTTGGAAGGAGAAAGTCACAGTTTGTCTGTCAGCACTGACTACCATTGACACTTCTTTCGATACCACCACAAAAAGAAAGTCCAATGCTCATATAAGACAATATTTTTTTCTTCTTTTTTAAAATGAACAACCAGCATACAATGCTGGTACAGAAAAAGTCACTGGACCCTGCCTAGTTTTGCTATGCTGAGAGCCAAATTTCAGACAGGAAAATGGAGCCTTAACTGAAGTGATGTCTTCAATTCCTCATTACTTTCAATACTACTGAACATTAGTATTGTATTGTTTTAAAGTGTTCATTTAAACTTAGCCAGAGCAGATTAAGATTTTCAAAAACACAGGTTTGTTGTAATAAGGTGGATCTCTCCATTAAATATCAAGATACACTGTCTTGAGTGAAGATAATGTTGAAAACATACTGATCTGTACTGGAAACAAGCAACATTGCAGCAGCAGATTTTGCACTTATTCTAGAAAAACTAAGATGTGGGGTAAAGAAACAGATGTCATGTCTGGTTAAAATGGTCAGTTTTTTCCATGTGGGAGACATCTCATGTTCTGTAAAACTACTATTTCCATCCTCTGTGTCTGTGACAGTGCACCATACACGACATGTACAGTGAGCCCACTCTGCATCTATGTAATTATCCTAAATTTAGATTAGTGCTGGAGAGCCTGTGTGCAAAAAGAGTACAATGCAAACACAATTCAATCTTATCCTGAGTAACTGTGACTTGGCAGTGCATTCTTTTGTTATATGGTTGCATTTGTGCAGCTTTGTATAGCCTTGAACAAACAATATGACCTTTACCCCAGATGGAGCAGGAGAGAGAAGGTTAAAGTGTTCAAAATGCAAATTGAATAGACTGGATGCATATCTGAAACCAATTTAAATTGATTTAAAGCTGGCAGGCAGCGTTGATGCCTGAAACATGAGATGCATTCCATGTACTGTACATTCAAGTTACTCAGCACCAAAAAACCAGAGGCAAACTCTAAGATGCAAAAAAAAAAAATCACATTCAGATGTTTCATTATTCAATGATACCATGCTGATATATCTGGTTTAATCTATGCATCTGTGTGCCCATAATGGCTACCCCATGTGTCTGTGCACGTCTTGTAAAATTAACCATAGACATTTGCAAAACAGTGGGTCAACATTTTGAACAGAGGCTGTTGCTGTCATCTTCTGTTGATCTCAGATCTCAATAACCTGTGTAGCCAAGTTTTGTTGTGGTTGCTTTGTGCAGAATTAGAGCTTCTCAAGCTAGAAATTCTGTTTGTCAGACCAGGGGTGATTTAGCCCTAATTTTCCCCTTAGTGGATATTCTTGAGGTACATATAAGTACGCAGTAAAGTACAGCCACCTTTATAAAAAAGATGTAAAATTACCAAAGTGGTAAGACTGAACCAAAACAGTGGAGTTCTGGGTTATACAATCAAAACCACGAGCTGAAAGACACTAAAGAGTCTGAAAAACAGAGGGAAGCCACAGAGCAGGGTGATTAAGGCTAATTCTTTGTCAGTTTAAAGGGAAAATCGGGGATTTTTCACAGGGACATCCAGTCATCGTTGATGGTAAATGTAGTCAGTAAAAGCAATCAATTCATCAGTGTGTGCTATATTGAAGCCGAGTTCACCTGCTGCAAAATCTGTTGCTCTTCCTGCATCCAGTGATGTCACAGTGATGTCAATGGTGTTAAAGAAGAACTATAGGGTATTTCAGCTTGGATTTCTAGTCTTTGCCTCTAGCAAGCCATAGCGCATGCCTCTAACTCTCCGACCTGCTGGCTGCCTCGGTGTCACTCATGCCAAAGGCACCGATGTTTTGCATCCAGCTCATGCTGAAGCTGCTGTCTTTCTGTCAGAGAGATGGTGGTCCAAGAGACTACCGAGGCAGTGGGGGACAAATGAGTCAGTATGAGGTTTGTGCAGTACGTCCAGCAGCAGCAGCGCCTGCTGTGTTGGTCAAAGACACGGGGGGGGGGGGCATAGAGAGAGAGAGAGAGAGAGGGAGAGAGAGAGAGAATGATCAAGCTTGCAAAATCGCTAACTGGTAGCTAGTTAGCAAGCCACAACAGCAGTCACTCCACAACCAAGAATGTTTGCTTTAAAAAAAGACCTTGTCTTAGCTCTACTATGAATGGCCAAATACTAACAGCTTTCACATGAAATAGTGCAGTAAACACAGGTGTCCCAATCACACCAATTATGCTAGGCTTAGGTTTCTGCTCAGTTCAGGTCAAAGAGTCAGGGTGCAGCTATTGTGCATGTTGGCTCTCTAGGAAGGGTCTGCTGCACTAAATGGAACACCCTACTATTTCATATCAGTATGGCTGCCATTAAAGCATCTATTCAGGGGGAAAAGGCACTTCAAACCAGTTCGTGAAATTAAACATCAACTTAAAAAATCTCCTTGAACACACTGAACATTACAGACTGATGAACATCACACAACCATCCAATGAACTCAAGGTTTTTTCTTGAACCTTGAGTGCTTCCAATAGCCCCGAAACCTGACTTTAGTGGTGCAACAGCAAGCCAATACTTTAAGGGAGTATAATAACATGGAATCCTTCAGGCCTCCACAGAGGCTGTTCTGTCATAGATTCTTATTACAGTAACCCTCAGCAGTCACACATCACACAGCACCAACACTGACCGACCTCTCTCTTAAAAACCCTCACTCCTCACAGTATGGGTTGTATAAGCTTATTTGGTCCACGATATAGCCAGGCATGTCTGAATGAGGCCATTGTATGTGGCAGAGAGGGACCTGGAAGAGGTGGAAACAGATCTCATCGAGGGCCAACCCCCGCGACCAGCCAGCTGCAACTTCTCTCAGCCTTCCTCCACGTAGCAGAGGAAACAAACCACTAATCAGCTCTGTAATGAAATTGTTCCTCGACCAAGATTTGCGGTTCTCAGGGAAACCCAGACACGGGGTGGGAGTGTAGAGGTTAGAACATGATGGGAGGGACGGAGAACATACTGTCACAAGTCAGAGTGGAAAGAATCAATAACATACAGTGCTGCTTACACCACTTTCTCTATTCACACACTTATATTTGCATCAGATTATCACTGTGAATTACAGCACTGAAAGCTCATGATGCCACTGGGTTTGATTATGAAGAGAAAGCTTGATTAGAATTGGACCAGCTGGCTGGCTGCGTATATATGTATATATATGTAGAGTCACTCTTTGAGAGCAAATATATTATTGCTTATGGAATTTTCATTTAGAGATCCTTACAATTTTTTATAATATACTTTCATAATTTACCATTTTAATTTTTCTGGGATATGTCTAGTATTCTTGTGTGTATATTTCTACATCCTGAGACAGATCTTAGCAGTAAATTCTCATTTTGTTATATATTTTATATACATTTTGTTACTGATTGATGAGGAAAAACTTAGACCCAAAGGTTAAAACTTATTGGCAACTGTCAATCTATATTGTTACTGATAGGTCAGAAAATTAAAAAGAATTAAAGACTGAGCTCATTGGTAGAACGGTGGTGAAAAACTGATAGAATAAACTGTAAATTTTGACATATATGAATGTAGTTTGGGGGAGACTTGCTCTTCAGTAATCTTGTGTGTCTGTTTCTACATCCTGTGATAGATCTAAGCAGTAAACATTTTGTTGAAAGTATTGTTAGATAAAACTTAGACTTAAACACTTAAACTTATTGGCAGAGGGGTGGTGATAAAGTAATGGAATCATCTGTAAAATTTGACATATTTGAATGGAATTTGGTGGAGACTTGCTCCTCTGGGATATGTCTTGTATTTTTGTGTGTGGGCTAGCCTGTATGTTTCTACATCCTGAGACAAACATCTTGGCAGTAAATTCTCATTTTATTCACTGTATTTCATCACTGATAAATGGGAAAAAGTTTGACTTAAACACTAAAACTTACTGGCAGAGTAGTGGTGATAAACTGATGGAATCAAGCATAAAATCTGATATACTTTAATGTAGTTTGGTAGAGACTTGCTCCTCTGGGATATGTCTAATATCCTTGTGATTATGTTGTGTTTCTACATCCTGAGACGGGTCTCAGCAGTAATTCACATTTTGTATTGTATGCACTTAAAGGCATTTCATAGTTATTGACAAAGAGGTGGTGATAAACTGATTGAATCAACTGTAAATTTTGACATATTTTGAATGGAGTTTGGTGGAGACTTGCTTCACTCCTACTGATGCTTTACATCTTAATTATTTCTTTTAAAACATTTGTAATAAAGACTGAAGATATTCGTTCTACAATGAGAGAGTTCAGAAATAAAAGACAAGGCTGTGCTTTGATGCACAGCTGTCAGGGTGATAAAGAAGACTTTGTGCTCACCTGGCTTCAGACTGCTGTTGAAGTATAGGATGACCATAATGAAACATCCCAGACTCAAGGCAAAAACCATCCGAATGACTTTAGGTTTCCTCATCCTGAGTCTCTGGAGACGACCGAGGAGCCGAGTCGAGTCCTGTCGGGGTTCATGCGAAAAACACGCTGTATTTGTTCTCACGGAGGCGGCTACTTTATCACCGACAGGAGCATCGATCCTACGGCTCGCTGACCTCTGCTGCTCCTTATCTTCGCGTACATCCTCGGCTGTCCAGTGTGGAGAACGCGGCGGTGATGGAGGGGCGGACAGGAAGAACCGAGCCAGGCTGTACAGTCGGCTGCTCCGCCGTTTCTTACCGAGAACTTACCGACACATGACCGTGTGCTGCTGCCTCGGAGACACGAGAACAGGCGGCGGTACTGTCAGTGCTGCCCGAGCAGAGCAGAGGCCACCGGTCTGTTTGTGCAAGGGGGGTTGTTTCACTCTTTAACCCTTTTCTCCCCAAACATGCCGGCATGCAGCGCCTCAACAAATTACAGTCGAGCTCGAGCCCACACCTATGAGTTCCGCTTGGACTTTTCAATGTAAAAGTCTGGCTTTAGGTTAAAAAAAAAATCCAAACGCATACAGCAGCCATTTTGACATGAAATAGTGGAGTAAACACAAGTGTTCACAGTGATGCTAATTAAGGTTCAGAGGTGTTGTACATGCTGGCATTTTTACAACTGAACCTTAATTAGTATCATTTGTAACACCTGTGTATTTTAAATCAATATGGCTGCTGTGAAAAAGGTCTATAACACAGGTGTCAAACTCAATTTTTCCCCAGACCACGTTAGTAATATTGGTTAGTACATGGTTGTAAATTTAATACTATGTACATAAATGTATCTGCTTGTTATCTTATTACATAACTGCCTCTCCATGTGATTTTTACTATTTTTAGTAATACCTGAACACCGGAAGAGCCAAAATTCCAAAACTTAAATGGCCATAAGCAGCCATTCTTACCTTTGACATCCAAACTGTATTATTTCTCATGATAAATACCAGACTAAGAGATTAATGCATTTATTCTGTTAGTTTATTTTTTTAAAAGTTAAATAACACCAACTTATACATTTTGTAAAGCTTATTTATATACTTATCAATATGCATGCCATTGTGTGTAGTAAACTGTAATGATTGCATATATTCACATCAGTATCTTTCTGAAGGATAATAACTATTAGTGATCTAATTCAAATGTTAGATTAATCTAGAATTGTAAACATGTTATTTTAACATTAGTAATAGCAAATTTCCACCTAGAACCATCACAAAAAAATAACCATGGCCTATGTGAAAAGGCTGGAAACGAGTCCAACAATAACATTTTTAAAAAGTTAGAAACATTGCTATTTGTAATAAGTAAGGGTACTTTGTTTCAAAATTGTAGAGCTGTAACATAAAAATTCAATGAGTTATATCAAATCAGCACAGCAGTTGACTTCAGCTCACTTCAGTTCCAACAACCTGACACAGAAGAAAAAAATAACATACCATCCTGTCACCGTCCTCTGGCTCCGGTGTCTCAAACATGTCTGGACGTGTCCAATAAAGCTGCTAGACAGTGGTTCATGCTTCAGGATGTTTTCAGGTCTTAGTGGTGTTTGACGCAGAGAGCGGAGACGACACCCCCTCAGCGTTGCAGAGCAGAGAAAACTGATTATTTTTCCATGATTTTGAGACCTAATTTTATATACTTTGTCTTTTTTTTTTAATCATTCAAATTTGACTGGGTGGTTAATAACCTGTTTTTGTGTTGTGACAAACTCAGAACACAAATTTATTGTTACTGTATATTATGTTTAAATTTGATGGTGAGTTGCACTGAGGGAATTAGGCCCATTACCTCAGAACTTCTGATATGGCCCCAGGTGCCATGGACACTTGTGCACACATGCAGATGGAATGTGTCAGAGGGTTGATGTCTGTCTTGAAGCAGTTTTCCGACAAAATGGGCCTCGACACATGGTCTTAAATGGAATAATTTCATGCTTTTATTTTGAAGCCAAAACGAACACGTGTCGGCTGTTATTCTGGTTGTCTTCACAGTTTGCAAACATCCACATGTTGGTCCAAAATGTGACAAACTGATGGATTGTTCTGCAGTGAGAAATCTGCTGTTGATTTCTCCTCTCATCTTCTCAACATCACCCCGTTAAATCAATGTCTCAGATTAATAACTTTATTATTTTGTTCTTTTATGGGTATATTTAGTCATTTATTCCTCATCCTCTTGGTTTAATTATTGGCTGGATTTTCCAGTAAACAGTGACAGTGATGTGCCAAAACAAAAGGTAAGGCAAAGGCCAGGACACTCTAAACCTTTTACTGAACACCATAACAAAGCTATATCCTGACAGAAATGCATACATATTTTTCAGAGTTTTGTACTACATCATGTTATCCACAAGATTTTACTTGTCTCTGGCTGGATGCTTGGTTGTACTTTTTTGTTGTTGTTATTTGTTTTTTTTGATAAGTTGCATTAATGAGTATATTGTTGCTTTTTAAACTATTCAAACCCTCTCAGCTCTTCCTGCCTCACACCTTCCCAGCTCCCCACTCTTACAGTGAAGTGCCTTTTCACACCAGGAGACTAGAGGGGTCTGCACCACTCAACGAAACAATAATGTTTTTAACAGGCACAGAATGATCATGTATTTAAAAAGGTGCAGTCATTGTTTGAAAATATGTAGAACCAACTGTGTCTGCTGGAGAAAAGAGTTCTGGAAAATAAATGTGTACTTTACATAACTGTGAAAACAAAATACATATATATAATCCTTTCTTCAGAATTGGGACAAATTAGGCCCTACCAAAAAAACAACAACAACAACAACAACAACAACAAAACACATTAAAAATTATTAATAGCAACACTCTACTTCCAATTTCTTTACTGAAAATTTATTCTTTAAGGATTTATATCTTTGAAATATATGTAATTTCTTGCTTTGTTATTGTTGTTGTTGTTGTTGTTTTTGTCATTGTTATTATTATTATTATTTCATTTATAAACTCTGTGCCAGGTAACACCCTTGTCACAGACAAGAATTCATCATTTCAAACAAACAAACAAACAAACAAACATGTTTTAGACTTCAAAATCTAAAATTAAAAATACCTACCAGTATCACAGATTAAAATGTGCTGCTATAATGATCTTCAATAAAAAAACAAAAGCACTGGTAAACTTTCTAATTCTATAATTTGAATGAATAATATTGCTGTCAGATGTTTCTCAACCATAACGTCATTGTGTAACATCTGTTTATTGGTTTTGGACATTGGAATAAAAACAAAGGAACAGATACACAAAGAAGTCTACAAAGAAGGATAAATTCAGAAAGAAGTCAAAAGAAAAACAGAAAAAAACTAAAACTAACTAACTAAACTAAAAAAGAAAAAAAAAAAGTTACACATAAATGATCTCTTAAGTTACAGGTTGTTGCCTACGACACCTTGATCCAGTTAACTAGACGGATCGTTGTTAGCTGACTTAAGTTTTTCAAACAGACTAACAACAGGTTGCCAGATTCTCTCAAAGAGTCCAACTCTGTTTGACATAGTGAATCTAATTTTCTCTAGATGAACACCTTTCCCAACTCCTTTAGCCACATATCAAATGTTGAGGACTTGTCAGATTTCCAGAATTAAAGCAGCAGTTTTCTGGCTAACAGTGTGGACAAAGCTATGGCCTGAACTTGGACCTGTCCCTCACTCCACCCGGCTCGGGGAAACCATAACGTCAGCTCCGTAGCCCTTCTAAATCAAAGCTAAATAAGAATTAGGTTGAAGAATGTGTGTTTTGATTGGCATTAAGAGAACTCTGAGTAACACTAAAAAATAAGATGGCCAACAACTATGGTGCGAAATGAAAAAATGTGACATTTTTTTCCCAACAGATGGAAAATCTGATGGAGTTGACATGACATTTAAATAACTGAATCACAAGGTGGCTGGCCCGTCACAAGGTTTAATTGCCAAGAGTTCGATCTTTTAAAATTTATTTTCCCAGCATGATTGAAGAGTAAAACTCAAAACCCCCTCAAAATACAGTTTTGTTTTGGTCATATATCTGATTACACCTTTATCATGACGCATTTCTGGTACAAAATTTTGCCAAATTATCTGCATAATATTTCTTGTGTCTGTCTTCATCTCTGAAGTTTTCTTGTTGAAGCTGGATATGAAGCCAGAGAACTGTCAGTCCAGGATAAGACAGGAAATTCTGGTCTTTCGATTGTCATGGGATGAGTCTAATGGAACAAATATCAACCAGACTTTAATCTCTTGATCAACTTTGGAACTTTGGCTCTCGTACAGTGTGTCGAGCACCAGTAAATATTAGGCTAAGATAAAAAGTAGCCCACTAAAACGAGATGTGTTTTTTATTCTATCTGATGGAGGCATCAAGGAGAGTTGAATCTCCACAGGAGAGAGAGCACATGACCGTGGCAAACCCTTCAAAGTCTGACTTTAATCCGACATGTGATACAACTGCTCCCATTCTGAACTTTCAGGCCCAGAGGGGGTGAACCACACAGCATCTTGTAAATCCATCCATCACAGGGCAGAAACTCAGGTTAGCTTATTAGAAGAGGGGGGACTCCCTGCAGAGCGGCTTATGACCTCTGACCTTTTCCACATTCCTCACGTCCATCTTCCCAGGCATCATGGATCAGATCCCTGGGAGAAGTCAGGATGGGTTAGGAGCCACGCGACTGATCAAACCCCGGGCCTGATGGCAAGACGGTGTGAAGCCTGTCAGTGTTTACTGTCTGAGAATGGAATGATGGGTAACCGTTGGTGGGCTATGGCCGGTCAGGCATCAGCACACATTTCCTCAGCGACTGACCAATCAGACAAGAGGTATCAAGCAGAATGAATGCAAGGCCAAATGTTAAAGAGGTGTTGGTTTTAATCTAGTCTGTGAGGAAAGTGAAAATGACAGTAACTGACTTTCCCTCCCTCCAAACATGGATGGATTACTGAACAGGCGTACTGGGCAGGACCCGGGCCCCAAGGGGTCAGGGGGCCTGCTGGGTTTCACCTGCAAAATGTCACTGAATGAGATGTAAAATGACTATAAAGAAATGCAACACACATCCATAGAGAGATGAAAAATAAATTCAGAGGAACACAAAGAGATGCGAAATGTCCCTAAAGAGATGCAAAGAAACCACAAAAAGAAACAAAATGATCACAAAGAAAAGAAAAACCACCACAGAGAAACTCAAAATGTCCACAAGGACACAAAACAACCAAAAAGAGACACAAAACAACTACAAAGGGATACGAAACAGCCACAAAGAGATGCAAAGCAGCCACAAAGACACACAAAACAACAACAAACAGATGCAAAACAACTACAAAGTGGCACAAAACAAAAACAAAGAGATGCAAAAAAAAAACAGAAAGTGACACAAAACAACCAAACAGATGCAAAATGGCTAAAAAGAAACATAAGACATAAATATCTCACTTAGAGATTAAAAATAGCCACAAAGAGACACAAAACACCCACAAAAAGATGACATGCAGAACATTTCTGTTGTAATTTTATGTCTATTTCAGCTCCCCACTTCTTATCAGTAGAACTCTAGTGGAAAAAAGCATGAAGCTCAGATAAATTATACAGTCAGCTTCATTCTCTGGGTTTAGGAGCACCGGGCAGCACCAGGGGACCAACTCCTGTTCTAAACCAGCACCTTGGTCAGACGTACTGACTGGAGAACTGACATAGCACACATGTTTCTGATGATGGGGAAACTGGAGCACCGGGTAGGAAACCCACACATGCACAGGGAGAACATAGAAACCCCACACAGAAAAGCTGCGTCTGAATCTGCTGTGAGGCTGCTGTGACAAGAAAAAAAAAAAAAACACACTGAAATTTAAAACTGGCTTCATCAGAAGTAACTTGACTATGGAAGCACTTGACTATTTATGAAGACAATGATTCTCCTTACATAACTTATTTGTTTGACAACTACACTTAAGTCTATTAAGACATTCAAAATTGTTATTATCACTGTGACATTTCAGTTAAGTGTGATCTATTAACATTGAAAAGTATGCATATAATTCCAGATCAAAAAATGATGGGACTGGACACAGTCAGAAGGGCAAAATTATTTTGTGGGTATTTATTCCCAGACTGCCGTTGAACTAAAGACAGCATTTATCTATAATTTGAGGGTTTTACAAATCACAGTGATGACAGAACAGAGACGTATTTTCCCTTTTCCTGTATTTCCCTGCACTGTTCTTCACTCAGTATCAAATTTTAGCTTCAAACTGAGGACAGTAATATTGGTAAACAGTAGTGTAGGTCGTACCACAATATAGGAACATTTACAGTGAACAGACTCAAGTTTAAGTGGATTTGACTAGAATCTGCTGGACAAGACTATTCAGTACTGGACAACACTAGACAGTACTAGATAGTATCAGACAACATTAGACAGAACTAAAGACAGCATTAATCTATAATTTGAGGGTTTTTACAAATTACAGTGGTGACAGAACAGAGACATATTTTACCTTTTCCTGTACTTTCCTGGCACGTTTCTTCACTCAGTATCATCTTTTAGCTTCAAACTGAGTATAGTAATATTCATAAACAGTAGTGTAGGTAGTACCACAATATAGGAACACTTACAGAAAACAGACTCAAGTTTAACAGTGTATAGTGGATTTGACTAGAATCTACTGGACAAGACTAGACAGTACTAGACAACACTATTCAGTACCAGACAACATTAGACAATAAAAGACAACATTAGACAGTACCAGACAATACTGTTCAGTACTGGACAACACTAGACAGTACTAGACAATACAATACAATATCAGACAGTACTAGGTAATAACACTATTTAAACAGTTTAAAAAGCACGGTATCCCTTCTTCACCTGGCTACACATATATAGTACTATTTTATAAAGGCAAAAATACAGTATAGATGAATAAATGGCACTAAACACAAGAGCAAAAATCTGTATTTTTTTTTTATTTTGGAGTGACCCCTTAATATGTGCACTCCCTGATAAATAAATACACAGATAAAGTAAAAGTAATAACAGTAAAAGGACAGTACTTAAAACATCAGGAGACTGGAACATTTGGTAGTTCTCTGTCTCCTCTGTGCAGCAGTGTGGTGGTATTATATGAAATGAGGATACAGTGGCATAATACATAACATAATATGTTCCATCTCTGAGTGTCTGAGGCTCCAAGGCTCAACTCCCTGCTGGAGAGACCCTATATATGCTGCAAGACCTTCTCTTCTTCTGTAAAACCTGCCATGAACATTCATTGCAAACACATTTTCTGCAGCAGTGGAGGAGAAGGAGGAGGAGGAGGAGGAGGAGGCGCACACTGATTTACAGGGAACATCATGTACAGAATGAGCAGACTGCAGCAAGACATCAGTGCAAAAGAAAAAAAAAGACACTAAAAGCGTATCTTGTTCACACGCATGAACAGAATAAACTGTACTTGAATCATTGAAACGCCTACTGATGGAGTTTCAAGTCGTTACAGCAGAAAATATTTCCCATTTCTGTTGTCAGGTGCTTCATGTTTTGAGAACATAATGGAGAACAAATAGTGTAAAGTCTATCATGGTGTAATATTATATATGTATAGTAGTATAATATATGTAGTGTATAAATATGCAGTACAGCACAGAGAAGTGAGTGTCCTCTCAGTGCCTACAAGGCCAGAACAAGATGCAGGCATTCATGAGACTGGAGCGCCCTCTAAAGACCAGTGACTGTAAGCATATCAGAGTGTCAAAAACTTAAAGAAGTTATGCAGAACTGGACACAGCCTGTACATGCAAATCATAACTGGAGATCATTCACATCCATCACAAGTGTAATCTAGATCTGGATATACTTTGGATAATTTGGCTTTTGTTAAATGAACACAACATACAGTCTTAAACTGCATGAGTCCATGTCTTCTACAGGGAAAGGAGTTACATACTGTTGCAAGGATTGTTTTGCAAGTCTCATGTTCAAAAGTGGATTGGCTAAATCTCGTTCACGTTGCCATAACATGTGAGAGCATAACCTCAGTTTCTGTATCAAATTTATTACAATGGTAATGGAAAATTTTCAGTTGCCTCATTAGTCATTTCACCTTGAAAAAGATTAAACAGCAAAGACTCCCGCACACTGTCTCGCTTTCTATTTTATTAATATATACATCAGTATACCTGATGAAGGTCGTTTGGACCAAAACGTCGGATATTTAATAAAATAGAAAGCGAGACAGTGTGCGGGAGTCTTTGCTGTTTTTTCTTCAAGTTGAATTTTCCAGACATTTCAGGTGTGCAGAGACCTTCTTAACACTGTTTTAACCTTGAAAAAGATTAAAAATGAACTCTTTTCATGAGTTAGTTTGCCGGAATGATACCTTCAGGAAACATTGCACATTGTTTAACAGCCTGTATGGATGTGTTGAACATGATAAAAATAAGATGGTGAATCATATTTCAGTGTTCGATCATTTGCGTTATATTTAAATGCTTGTTTTCTGTTTCCTGGTGTGTGTGTGTGTGTGTGTGTGTGTGTGTGTGTGTGTGTGTGTGTGGGTGTGGGTGTGTGTGTGTGTGGGTGGGTGTCTCCTGACAGAGTATGCTGCTACAATTTGTTGTGTTTGCTCGCTGCTCATGACTTAAATTAAAATAGAAAGGTTATCAATTCATTGTACTGGTTGAACAGTATCTAAAGCTAATACACAATAATAAAAACGTTATAGTGTGAATCCATGATGATACAGTGTTACTTCAAGGCATAATTTACATTTTAACAGTTTTACAGTCCTTAATAATCAAATAAAGTACATTAAACAATTAAAAATTTAATTTTACTGATCTGTTATCGTAAATTCAAAATGTTTTTAAATGTCCTCTAAAGGTAAAGTATCCTTCCAGTGGACAAAACGTAGTAAAGTGCCCTCTACAATAAATATATTTTAATCTAAATCAGGAATTGGAACTGTTTCACCTTAAATGCAACAATTTTTTCCATGCTGAGGCCCTTTTTGTTTTTTTTCCAGGGTACATTACACAGAAAGAGAGCAGAATTGTATGTACAGGTTTGATATGATATGGTCCCTGTAGGTGGAGATATGTGGCTGAGGCAGAGGGCAGGATGGATGAGGGAATATGGCGTGAGCAGGGTGGAGGTAGCAGACTGGCGGGCGGGCGGGCGGGCGGGCAGAGAGATGAGCAGGAGGACGGGCTGACAGGTGATGAGACTGAAACAAATGATCCATTGACAAGTGGGAGAAGAGCCAGAGTTGATACAGGGGAGAGGTGCTGAGCTGATGGACTGCAGCTGTGTAGACTGAAAGAGGCGTCGAGCTGACTGATGGCAGGTGTGAAGGTGAACAGAGATCCTGAGCCAGGAGAGAGAGCGACAGGACAGGAACCACAGACATACAGACATACAGTACATCACCCGTTCTTGAGAATTGGATCAAATGATGTCCTATCAAAACTGTACCAAAAATTTTTAATACCAACACTCTTATTCCATTTTTGGGGGGGGTGAAAAAGTGTGAGTCAAAAAACACTCATGTTCCAGACAAGAATTCACAGCTTCAAACAATTAAAAAATGTGTTAAAAGCCTTCAAAATCTAACAGTACCTACTGATAACATAGGCATAAAATTGTACTGTTATAATTGTCTTTGTTTTAAAATGTATTTTCTATGAATGGGGAAAGGTTAGATCAGAGTTAACAAGTAATCAAGAATGTAGACATGTGCTTAACGTAGCTGTAACTGTATGCTTAATTGTCTTAGTTATATCAGTAGGATTATAATGTGTTTAAATGTAACCTGATGCATTTATTAAGAGAATGACAAAAGTACGTTTGTACTGTATATTATTTTTATTCATTTTTGTCATAATTTTCCAATGTATTGCTCCCCTCTTCTTCAGTGCCTTGGTATACTGTATGTTACATCATAGTAAGAGTTAGTTTATGTACACCTGCAAACCTTATAGAAAATATCATAAAAACTTGGCATGGATACTCCAGAAAAACTCTGCTAAACTTTCTATTTTTCGACAAATTCACTAAATAATACTGTTACCAGATGTGTCTCAACTGTAACATGTCAACTCTGTATCCTTTTAAGAATTATGGTTTAAAAGGTGTATTTTAATTTTATTAATTTATCAATTTTATTTTCTTTATTTTTTATAATTTTTCTGCATCAGTGGCTCCCAAAATGTTTCTGGCATGCCTTCAGAAGCTGCCTTTTGCTTTGATGACAGCTTTGTGCACTGATGAATGTGAACATCTGAACCATTTCTTGTGAAAATGAAGAAAAAATATGAAAAAAAACATGATGTGTCCAAACTTTCGGCTCATACTGTATGTCTGCGGCAGTGTCATAGACTTTGCTGATTCATACAGGAAATTAGGACAGAGACACTCCCAGCTAAAACCACAACTGCTGGCATGATTCAGTTCCAGGTAAGTTCATGCCTTATTAATCAATGACCTCATATAATAAAGTCATATATTTGGAACTCACACACTGACTTGAGCTCATTTTATTTTACATGAATGAATCATTTCCAGTGAGCACAAAACAAAGGAATTTTTATGTCCACAGTTGTAAAACCTCCATGTGAGATTTGATTACATAAGCGTGGTTTCACCAGCAGCTTGTGCTGGCCGGAGATGATAAGGAGCGTGTTGTAAAACTCGCAAGTCACGGTGAGACAGGGATGACTTTTGACTTCTCTGTGATTACGTTCTGTAGAGTAGGTGATGGCTTAAGTTTCCTTCTGGCAAATTCCAGTCTGTCCAGGACACTTTACCCTGAACTGCATCATTGTTCACAAAGGAAACTGCTCACTCTTTCAAATGAGGGTCAGTTTAAAATGTAATTACAACGTTCTTAGTCTTCTAAAGGCAGATAATATCAGCAAAAAGCGGGGAAGGGAAGAGACTTCAGTTACATGACGGAGGAAGAGGCCAGAATGAAGTTGACTGTGGTTTTATCTGCTTTAGTTCCAACATCAGCTGTCGCAAATGTCACTTCCTTATTAGAGGGTGGTTGAGCAAAAAAAGATTTAGCTTTTGCAACAGTAGCTGGTTGGTTGTTGCAAGATATAACTCATCCTGCTGCACAGGATGAGTTATATCATCCAACAACAACAAAAAACCTATCAGCAACACACACAGACACACACTGCTTTCACATGAACCACAGGACCATCACATACCTGCAATAACCGATCACGCCCTCAGTCAACACTTAAGTACATGAAGGTTTTATGTGTTGTCCATACTACACCTGTATGATCCTTTGTTGTGTGTGTCTGTGTGTTTATATGTTGGGTTGCAAATTAAATCTCCCTCTGGGATGATAAATTTAAATCTATCTATTTTCCCAGAAATAAAGTAAAAAAGGATTTAACTGGACCACAGGACAAAGAAACAAAAAAAGAGACATGAAGCAACCACAAAGAGACACAAAATGACTACAAAGAAATACAAAACAACCACAAAGAGACACAAAATGACTACAAAGAAATACAAAACAACCACAAAGAGACACAAAACAAACATAAAGAGACAAAAAATGACCCAAATGTGATGTGAAGCGATCACAAAGAGACATAAAACGACTGCAAAGAGACGTGAAACAACTATAAAAAGAAAAGCAAGACAACTACAAAGAGATGCAAAATGACCACTAAGAGATAGAAAACAAGAATAACCACAAAGAGACACAAAAAACTACAGAGATTCAAAACAACATGACAAAAACAGACCAAAAAGAGACATGAAGCAACTGACAAATGACAAAGAGATGCAAAAAGACTGCAGAGACACAAAACAACTACAAAGAGACACAAAATGACTATAAAGAAATGTAAAACAACCACAAAGAGACAGAAAATGACTGGAAAGAGACACAAAATGATCACAAAGAGATGCAAAACAACTACAAAAAGATGTAAAAAAAAAAACAAAACAAAAAAAAAACAATGAGATGCAAAATGACAATGACAGCAAAGAAAAGCAAGATATTCAAAACAACAGAGACAAAAAATAACCAAAGAGACATGAAGCAACTGACAAATGACAAAGAGATGCAAAAAGACTGCAGAAACACAAAGTGACTACAAAGAGATTCAAAATGACAAGTAAGAGAAAAGAAAACAGAAACAACCACAAAGAGACACAAAAACTACAAAGAGATTCAAAATGACCCCATAATGACTACAAAGAGATGCAATATGAACATTAAGAGACACAAAACAACCACAAAGCGACAAAAAAACAAAGTTCAAGAGACAGAATTGCAAAACAACAACAGAGAACCATGGAGAGATGCCAACCATCACTGAAGACAGTTGTTTAATTATGTTGTTTAACAGGATACAAAACGACCACAAATAGATGAATACTCCTCTGATACATGAAGGCCATCAGTCAGATCTTGTGTCATGTGTTATTTTTGATTACACCACAGTGGAAAAAATATCTATTCTGTTCTATTTTTATTGAAATGAAATAAATTCAGTGGATGATCGACTCCTCACTGCAGACTGAGGCGGGTTTACTTCACAGGCGTCTATCCGGATCGGTTGGCCAACTGAGACCTGGTTGTCTAACGTGTCCTTCCTCATTCCTTTGGTTGTGTGAGGATGTAAACAAACTAAACATAAAGCGAGCTGAACAGGTATTAAAGAGGTAGCAGCTTTCAGCTTTGAACCCCTGAGCACGGCCTCACAAATGTTTCTGTGTGAACAACAAACACCAGTGAATCAATTAGCTCCAATCACTGATAGATTGTCCCAAATAAAAAAAAAAAAAACTCATCAAAGGCTGAGTTGCCATGGCAGCATGTGCAGGTGACAGCGTTCTCAGATGTGAGCTGGTGGAGCCAAACAAAGGCTTCACACCAGCCCAGGTGCTATTGATCAAGACCGCCACTTGTGGGGGCTGAATGGTCCCACAGAAGCGCACACACCCAGAGGAGAGGAGGCTATTATCCCCCCACAGCTCTCTGATGTATTCAGTGACGTGAATAGGCTGCATGATTTTGATCCACTGTACCTGTGTGAGAGCAGCTCTCTAAATATCCATCCGCCTCGTGTCTGTTGTTTGAGCTGGGCTGCAGGTGAGACGTGATGGCAGATCTATGACTATGAACCCCACTGTGAAGTGTTCTGAATGAGATAAGTAACACAGTATGACATAAAAATGTGAGTAAGTAAGAAGTAATTATTCAAAACTCAGGAGGGAGAGAGGGCTTCTTTTCTTTCTTTTTTTCTTCATTTTTGTTTGTTTTTGTTATGTTGTCATTTTGCACTACCTCTGTGGCTTGTTAATTGTTTATTATTATACACTGCCTGACCAAAAAAAATCCACCTGGATTTATCACAGCAAAAAAAGGAGGAGCTTCTCATTTCTTAAACAACCATGTCAGAAGACATATCCTGTGGTTGTGGAAAAGATGTTACTCTGTTTCAGAAGAGTCAAATTATTGTCCTGCATCAAACAAAGAAAACAACTAAGGAGATTGATGAAACTACTAAAACTGAGTTAAGAACTGTCCAACACATTATTAAAACCTGGAAGGATAGTGGAGAACCATCATCTTCAAGGAGGAAATGTGGTCCAGAGATAACATGTTTGGTGAAATCAGCTCATAAAAAATCAACAGTAGAACTCAGGTCCGTGTTTAATAGTGAAAGTAAGAACATTTCCACACAAACAATGTGAACAGAAGTCAAGCGATTGGGACTAAACAGTTGTGTAGTCTTAAGAAAACCACTTATCAGTGAGGATCATCAGAAAAAAAGGCTTCAGTTTGTTAGGGAGCATAAAGATTGGACTGTGGAGTGATGGAAAAAGGTCATGTGGTCTGATGAGTCCAGATTTACCCTGTTCCAGAGTGATGGGGGCATCAGGGTAAGAAGAGAGGTAGATGAAGTGTTCCTCCCATCATGCCTAGTGCCTACTGTACAAACCTGTGGGAGCAGAGTTATGATCTGGGGTTGCTTCAGTTGCTCAGGTCGAGGTTCAGAAACATTATGAGCCCAAAAACTGAGGTCAGCTCACTACCTGAATATACTGAATGAACAGGTTTTTACATCAATGGATTTTTTCTTCCCTGATGACACAGACATGTTCCAAGATGGCAGTGCCAGGATTCATGGGGCTCAAATAGTGAAAGAGTGATTCAGGGAACATGAGACATCATTTTCACACATGGATTTTCTTACAGAGTCCAGACCTGAACCCCATCAGAATCTTAAGGATGTGCTGGAGAAGACTTTACACAGCGGTCTGACTCTCCCATCATCAATACAAGATCTTAATGAAAAATTAATGCAACTCTGGACAGAAATAAATGTTGTGTCACTGCATAAGCTTATCGAAACAATGCCATGGTGAATTTGTGTTGTAATCAAAGCTAAAGACAGTCCAATGAAATATTAGAGTGTGTGACTTTTTTTTTGCCCAGGCAGTGTATGTTGTTTTTTCAAAAATGGTGAATAAATAAAAAATTGATCATAAAAACAGTAAGATTGTTCATTCATTAAAGAAATGTTCAAATTGTCCGCTTTATTTCACAATGACATTTTTCCAATGACACTTCCATTCTAATTTAAAATCTCTTTTCAGTACATCAGTGTTGTCACAAGTTGTCCGTCAGACTCACTGCCAGTTAGACAAGACCGACAACATCAGCTCTTTCTGTTCTTTGCAGTCTTTTGTCTTTCTCTAAGAAACATCTTTACTCATCATGACGGTGCTGCTGAAGTAAGTGAATCACACAGCCAGCTGCTGTCAAATACATTACATCTTCACTTTGACTAAAGAGTGTCAGTAGCCTGCAGGAACACATCCAAGCCTAGTTAATCAGCTTCAAAGTAGGGGGCATGGCCCCTTTGGGGTCCACCAGGCGGCACCAGGAGGCCTCAGCAAAACGCTAAAAAATGAATTAAAAAATAAAATAATTATATGTACTATTCAAAAGATATACTGTATATTATAATACATATGCCCGTATGTTATATGGCCCTTATTTTCGTTACCTCTAAATAAGACATTATGTCCATGCCAAGATTCAAAATTTTGAAACCATCCCGACAGAACATACAGTTTTGACATTTCTAAGAACCCTCCTGACTCCAGACATCTCAACTCTAAGTTTGTTTGTTTGATGGTTGTGTTTCCACTATGAAGACTGTAGAGGCTTGGAAGCAGGTTTAAGGCCATGACACTCCTGAAGGTAAGATACATTTCCTGTTCCATAAACAGTAGACACCAGTTGATCCAGTTTAAAGTTCTCCACTGTCACCACCACCATTATTCTAAATCCAGGTTGCAGAAGTTTAACACCTCTGTCTTGCCACTGTGTGATAGGTGCAAAGTGTCAGAACGCACATTGTCTCATCGTCCTCTGGTTTTGCCCTTCACTAACTGGATTCTGGTCCAAAATATTTTAACGGGAACTCGAAGGCCTATAACACACCCCTGAAACTAGAAGCTGGCCTCGCCATCTTTGTCTTCCTTACAGCTGTACAACAATCTTTAATGTCGGGGATTAACTCAATCAGGAAATTTTCGGCTGTCTGAGACCCTTTTCTTGCTCACCCGGAGGAGGCTGGGATAAATGCTCATATGGGTAAACCTACATGGCAATGAATCTGATTCTGATATATTAAAAACTTGTCTTACTACTGCACCAGAGGTTGAGAATGAAATGTCTTGACTAAAAATCTCACTATCAAAGTTATTAATTTTGTGCAACTGTTAAACGGATGCATGCAGTTTTTATTGGGTGTTGTAATTCTGAAATTAAAGCTGTGTAATAAAACCTACTATCAACATTGTTTCTAATTATAAACACAAGATGACCTTTGTAATTAAACTGAATTTATGACTAAAACTAGTTGCACTAGGAGAACAGTCCATATATTACACTGGCCATTTCCAATTTAGGGCTGTCATTTAAATCAGTAAAAAAATATTGGAAGGTATATTCATCAGTCAAGTTTTTATTCCAGAGAAGCAGTGAACAATTCCTGCAGAAACTTTAAGACAGCAAAGGAGTTTATGTCTACAGGTCAAACAGAAAGTGAAAAACTCTGACACGACTGATGGTGAATTCATCCTTTATTAAATCTTGAAAGAGAAGAACTCTACAGTGGTTTGACACCAATAAACAAGTCGTTTTTACAGGAGACCAACAGCAGCCAGAATACTGTCCTCTAGCAGATCGAATATATCTTTTACATACACATAATGCAGAGGCAAACAGCAAGATGCAACAAACAAGCATTAAATTAAATGAGTAAAAACTTTGTGTTTTTTTTTAAGACAACATCCAGTACAATTCAGCTTGTATTTTCCATTCAGTACTATCTGATAAGTGTCGCAGCACATCAAGGTTTGAACGGTGTGGGTACATTTTTTTTTGTCGGCTCTTGATCTCTCTGCACACTGGTTTAGATAAATGCTTTGGTAGAGATAAAGGCAGAAACCCCTGGTGCCTCCACACAGCAAGGACTAATATCGACAGAAATGTGTATACACCTCAGTTTCATTGTAAAGACCTGGTAAGAGGAATGTGTGGAATGAAGAAGGCTCAACAGAAGAGACATGATGACATATAATACACACACGCACCAGATTAAATAATAAATTCAGAGTTTAGAGCCATGCATCCATTCAAACCCTGCATGTGCGCCAATTTAAATTAGTCAATTTTATCTGTGTCATCCATACACAGTGGGTGAATGAGAAGTGTTTGAAGTTGGGGGTTGGACGAAGGATTAGGGACACCATCAGGAGCTTCAGCAGAGGGACATCAATCCTCGCCCACCTCAGTATTTCAGGTTAAGGGCGAAGACGTCACAAACAGCCCCAAACACACACTCAGCGGCAGTGTGTGCTGGTGGCTCCTCTGAGAAGGACACACTGGTGGAGCCCAGTAAAAATACCAGCAGAGTAACCCCGCTGTTCAGCAGGCTGCCCTCATATCAGACCACCGCAGCCAGAGACAGATGCTCTGGCTTCTGTCCATCACCTCTTAGCTCCCAGCGAGCCCAAAACAAGTGCTTTCATTGACTCAGATGCCGGCCGCGGTGTTCGGTTTGTCCTGAGAAACAACTGCCCTGTAGAACTGAGCGGCTGGAGGCGAGCCTGAGCTTTAAAGGCAGACTGGGAGCTGAGACGAGACGGGATGGTAGGAGAGTCTAACATGAGAGCAGCCCGCTAAACGAGCAGGGTTTAACCTCAGCAGCCGGCCTGGGTGATGTCTCCACCGGAGCTCTTGGTCACATCCAGAGTGGTAAAGATCTGCAGGAATGAGAGGAAAACACATGTCAGGCAGTGGAACTTTTTTCTTTAGTGTCTACATGCATCATCATGTTAAATGCAAGAATTTTTAATGCCACAGTTGAATTAAATTTAAGGCCAATCTTACAATAAAACTAAACATCAAATGTGAAAATATAGGCACACTCTTCTGAGTAAATACAGCTATTGTCTAGAAGTGCAATGACTGTAGCATTGTGATAATCAATTAAATCATCTAATTTCAGCTTCTTAAATGTGAACATTCTAGTTTCTTTACTCCTCTCTGACAGTAAACTGAATATATTTGCAAATACAAAACAGACATTTGGCCTTAATGATATTGATCACGTTAATCCGATGCATGAGACTAATGTGCAAGATACGAGTGCATCGGTTCAGACGGCCTGTATCGGTAAAAAGCTGAACATGAATCGGAAACAAATCGATGCAGCACTAGCGTATCGATACATCTCATTAGGACGTGCATACATTTCATTTTTGGCACAGCGACACCACTAAACTTCCATAACATGCAAGTGTACAATAAGTTTTGGGTTTTATAAGAAAGATGAGAAACGCTGCTGCAGATCATTTATGCAAAACGTGTCAGACAGCAGAGCAGAGTCTGACCACAGAGACGTCATGTCACTGTGAGAGCAGGTAACACAAGAGCATCACTGTTCCTCCACACTAATCAAAACCATCAGCACTCTTCATATGAAACAGCACATTTCAGCACATTGAGCAGCACATCATCTTACTGTAAAATACTAATATTTTAGTCATTCATTTAGGCTACAGGATCTCATTTACACATGAGACTCATAATAAGATATAAACATCACTGTAATGTCTCCTTCTCTCTGTCTCTACTGTTACTATATTTAGTAAAACTATCAGGATTTTTTATGGCAACTAACAGCACTCTACAAATGTAGCATTACTTGAATCAAAATGTAAAGACTGACACATTGCATTGTCTTGTATCGTATTGTATCGTATCGTGACAGAGCTGAGTTGTATTGAACCGAATCGTTGACCATTTAAAGATTTATAAGACATATTGTATCGTTGAACATGTATCGAGATACATATCAAATCAGTCTCAGTCAGTGAGATACACACCCTATTTGATAACATTTTAATTAATTGCAAAGGGTTTTAATAATTGATTAATCTGTTTGAGTAATCTTGTAAGAAAAAGTCCAACTTCTCTAATTTCAGTTTTTTAAATGTTAATATTTTCTGGTTTCTTTCCTTGTCTATAATAGAAAACTGAATTTTTGGGCTGTGACACATTTCTTGGGCTTTGGGAAACACAGATCAACATTATTCACCATGTTTGCAGATCAAAAAACAAATCGATGAATTGAGAAAACAATCAATAGATTAATCAACAATAAAAAAAAACAGTCAGTAGAAGCCCTATCCCTCGTTTTTACATTTTGAATTGAGAATGTGTGAGACTGTGTAACCCAAATCACCAGTTCAAGTTGGCTGGTGCAGTGACACAAATAAGACCTGCTGTGAAACACTGGAGATCAATTGGCTAAACAGAAGCACTGGAGCCTTTGCAGGTTAGCTAACTAGTCAGCTCCTCCACGCCATCCAGACAGAAGCTATGGTGGTCACCAGGGGACAAAGTTCGCAAACACAGTGTACATAAATTTTGAGCTTGTAGTGGATTTTAGACCATGCTTACAGCATAATAAATAATAAAATATTTAAGACCTTCCCCAACAGAATTCATGACTGTTTAATACTTGTTAAGGACATGTAGCCACCCTGTTTATTATGCAGTGTTTACAGGCTTTCTGCAAGTTTCAGGAGAACAACACTGAACATTTTCTTCAGGCTAACTGGAATTTAACATTTAAAAAACACAAGAATCATTGGCCAAAATGAGGCATTTTCAGAGTAAACATTGTGGGCTGGCATTTAAAACTATATATCCATAAAAGAACATGAAACCTGGATATAGACGCTAATGTAAAATGAAGATATGTGGCCAGACTTTGTCACAAAATGGAAATTCAAGTAATGCAAAACATCAAGCAAGAGGCAATTGAGGAGCTTAATGTGCTGCAATTATCACCACACTACATTAACATAATGAATGTGTAATTCTGAGGTCTTTAATTAATTAAGCTAATTAATGCACCAGCATGTATGATGGTAGACAGAAAAAAAAAAAGAGTAAATCTATTCATTCATCTTAAGATCAGCAAAAAACTAAACATGATTAAAAGGCTCTTCCATAACATGATAAAAAGAAAGTGGGGCCTTTAAAAACAGACATTGTTAATACTTTAAGCTGCTGCCTGCAGCTGCTCTGTTTTATGTGTCCTGATCAGATCTGTGTCTGGCACAGAGAGATCATTCACACAGAATTAGGCTGAAAATGAGTAAAACAAGGGAGTAGCAAATCTTTCAGCTGGAAGCAAAGGTTCATGACCTTAGTGAAGCCGATCAAAGTGCACACTGAATTAGATCTTTTGTTCTCACCATGTCACAGGTGGGAAGTGCAAATCATTAAACCTTCAAAATACAGACAGGATCTCTAGAGACATGCACAGCTCTGAGCTCAGCAGGTCTGTTGTGCCCTTTAAGTGTTAACAAGTATTTCACTGTACAGTATTTGGTCATTTCCATTTGGTCATGTCTAGTCAACATAACACTTTCAACATGCCGTGAAAACCACCTCTCTTACATCAGTCTGATGCAAGTAAGGTATAAGTGTAAAAGGTTAGCGACCCTACCCCCAGGTTATAATCTGAACTAAGGGCCATGTTTACATAACAACACTCAGAGTGAATTTACGTGCACACTGGTATCCAAGTTTTACATCTTATCCTGATCCGGATCTATGATATTTATGGAACATAATTAGCCTGATGATTAATCTCCCTGTACACGAATCTAACTCCAGGGTTCAGATCACTTGCCTGCAGGTGTGATTTGACTTGTCATCTCAGCTACAATGTTCTGTAGCAACATTCAGAAACCAGGACAAGTATCACCCGTAAAGATGTCTGCCTCCTCTCTAATATAATGGAACTAAATGCCAGTCAGCTTGCGGTGCTCAAAGCACAAGATTTAGACCTGTTTACTCAAGATAACCAGACCGTTTTACAAGCACTTTCATGTAGGAACTACTTTCTTTCTGTAGTAGAATCTACCAGAATTACTTTCTTTCTACTAGAAACCAGGTCATGATTTTTGGAAAGACACACTGGTTCAGAATTTTTCCAATGTATTTTTTTTGGCACTTTCAGCACCACCAGTGTCATTTAGTTCCATTATAATGGCTAGAAGGAAGACATCTCTACCGCTGATATCTCTAAAACTCCACAACTCAAGTTAAAAATAAATCTAGATGGATAAAGAGTACTACATGCCAAAAGAAAGATGTGTCCCTTTAACCCCAGTTATTAAGTTAAGACTGTTGGGTTGATTCATGTTATGTCTTTATTTTGTGCATTAATTTATGGAAAGTAGCACTGATAAGAGTATTGATGAGCAGTATTGTAATGACATTATATCAATAAAATCCTAACGATACCCAGTCCTACACCAAGAATTCAATAATAACCAGACTACTGATGTGTGTGTAAACACTCAGAGTAAATTCAGACATCTGCTGACCAGTGGTTCTAAATGACAAAAAAAAGACAAAAAAACAGGAAAACTTGGCTCATAATTTGTGTAATGAGACTGCAAAGAGTTTTAGAGTGCAATAACCTGTTTGGAAATGTGAGGACACTTTTACTTTTTACAAACTACAAGTTTGTGTTTTAAGGGAAAAAATGCTCAAGTTTCACAGTAAACTGTCACTGAAAATGTTACATTTATCTAAAAGGCAACTGTTTTAGTCGGTAAAATTTCAAGAATTCAGTGTGACTTTGAGTTTCTTCCCTGAGGCTGCTCAACTCCACACCACAGCATTAAACATTATTTGATTAGATGATAACTGCAATTCATCAGCGTTGTGCCTGTAGGCCGGCTCAACGCACTGACAATAAAGTTGAATGTCATCTAACATAATTTGATTGCCTGAGCTAGAATTTGACAAAAGCGTGAGTGAATCAAACCAGACTTCAGACCACTAAAAAGATGAAAAAAATGGTTAAATTCTAGCATCTAATGACAGAGCGGACTTCTTACCTCAGCACAGGTTGGGTGGATGCCGATGGTGCCGTCCAGCTGCTCCTTGGTGGCGCCACATTTCATGGCTGCACCGAAGCCCTGCGTCACCTCTCCAGCATTTGGACCCAGATAGTGGAACCCGATGACTCGATCCTACAGTACGACAGTAACAACAATCATTTATGTGACACAACAAAGGGACAAGCTGCTGGTTGCTTTGGACTCAGAGTGAATTTGTGAACAGTACAAAAGCAGATATCTTCTTACGTTGTCCAGTTTATTGCAGATGAGCTTGGCGTAGCATTTGTTGTTGTCTCTGCCGGGCACAGTGAACTCCAGAGGCCAGAACAGACTGTGGAACACCTGAACACACACACCAGAAACACAGTGATGCTCTATTACAGAGTCAACAGCAACAAGACGCATTATATAAGTAAAGAATAACATTAATTATTATTTATACTTAGGGAGGCAGGTGTTTAAATTATTACTTATGACACATACAATAAAATAAAATAGATTTCTACTGAACCATAAACATAAAAAACAAAGAAGTTGTTGTTCAACAAAATCTGCAGTCACAGTGTGTCTGGGTGTACTGAGGAGCTCATATTACTGAAAAATTATATAACAATACCCTATTGTATTTTATGTCTTACACACAAACCAACCTGCACACACAAGCAGAAGTGAAGATCATGAAATTTTAACAGACACGTGCAGGTTGCAAGCAGCAACTGGAGGACACCAGACAAAAACTAATCTGACATGATGAGTTCTACAATTGGTCTAACTGGTTAAACCTCAACCAACTATTACAGTAAAATCCTGCTTTTAATTGAAGCTGCTACAAAGAACTTTCATATTTTGTTGATTTTGGACACCCCTATTGACAAAAGTGGTAGTGTTTCCAACATTCAACAACAAAATACAATGTCAAGAATAGAATTACCTAAACAATAATGTCCTCCTACTTCTTTTTAACTAACGTACAGCTCACTATAACTTTGCATGAGAAAATGTAATAACAGGGTTATTTAATCTGACATGTGGCAGGCATTAAAAGTAACTACACAGGAATAGCTGATCTTCTCACTGATGATCTCGTCTTCTTCCATAGCTCACATAGAGGCATCAGTATTAAACTGAGACCGTTTCAAAACTAGTTAAAAACTCCCTTTAGTAGGTTTCAGTTAAAGATTTGAATACATGCTCCACCACTGAACACACCTCAGCTTGCATGAAAGCATAACAGCTGAGCAACTGAGTCAGTTATGTACAGAATTTAGAGACAAGTGAAAAGTTTTAAATTAAGAAGAAATTCTACAAGTTGTTTCAGTCTATTTGTGTATTACACATCTTCATACACTAACCACACTTTACTCCAGCCTGTCAATACGGTTTGCAGTCAGGTGAACCAGATAGTTCATAAATTATTCAGGTGACTGTGTGTGTGTGTGTGTGTGTGTGTGTGTGTGTGTGTGTGTGTGTGTGTGTGTGTGTGTGTGTGTGTTACCTCGATGTTTTCCTGCCCGTAGAGCTCAGTGGCTCTCTCCTCTGACAGACCACAGGCTCCGTACTCCAGTGGGGTGAAGACAGTGGTGGGAACGTTGATGTAGTCACACTGCACAGACAGACAATTCATTCCTGATGGTTACATGAACCCTTTTGCTGTCTCACAATATGCAGCCAGTTATTTTTGAATGGGACAAAACCTGTTTACAGTTCCATTCAGGATGCAACAATTCAATTCTCTATTTTGATGCATCACTTCTTTTTTATTATCTATATACATTTTATCACTTAATGGCCACATTGTGTGTTTTGCTGTTTATGTAACGTATCATTGTGCTCATGTGTCATATGTAATCTTGTATATAAACCCTGTACAACCTGACAAGTTAACAGGAAATCAGAAACTGCAGGTCTACAGTGTCTCTTAATGCCAGCGTACCTTGACTTTTGAGCCCCTGTACAGGCGTCGTGCCAGCAGCTTGCCAGCCTGGATGGCCACAGGTGTCAGCTCCCACTTGCCTTCCAGAATGTCTCCGATGGCGTAGATGTGGGGCACGTTGGTCTGCTCTTCATCGTTCACTGGAATCTTTCCATTCCTGGAGGAAACAGAGAGAACAGTGAGGAATATATTATATATATAATATATTATATGGTTATTTACTGAGAGATAAACCCTGTTTGCCAAACATTTTAAATTCATTATTTCATCAATAGTCAGTAGTGTTAATCCAGTGCTTTTCATCTTGCAGTAGTCCAGTGCTGTAACTAAACCTTGATTGAGAAACTAAATAATCATCATTTTGTTCTAATATTACATGCAGCTCTGAGTGCCATTGTTTCTCACCAAATGAGTAATTGGATATTTCAACATTTACTTCTTGTTTCACCATAGGGCGGGGTGATGTTGAAAAAAATATCTCATTGCAATTATTTTACTGATACTGCAACTGCAATATGATTTGCAATATTAGAGATAATGACAATTTTAACATAATTATTCTTATTTTGATTTAAAAACAAGTTAAAAATGATTATGGTGTGATTTTTTTTTTTGCAGGACTATGTACCAAAAGAAGAGGTTTTGTCTGTCTAAGACATAAGATGTCTGTAGAATCTGATGTGTAGGACAGGACATTTCTGCCTTATTACATTCATTAATTCATTTTAAATGAGTTGACACATTTTGCCTTTGACAAATACTTCCTGCAATTTGAAAATTGCAGAAAGCCATATTTAATTTATTGAAATACTTAATATTTAATTGTGCAGCCATATTTCACCATTTTAATTCTAATTATTTACCTTATTTTAGTGTTCTCCCACAAACTACTTTAATCTGCTCACTTCTCCCCATATCGTGCAATCTCTTACATCTCACACTCTCACACACACTTTATTCCAATCTATTCTAAATATCGTGGATATCTTTAGGTAAGCTACATGTCTGTCCACAACACAACACCTCTAGAAATATAGCCAAAGTGCATCAATTCATCACATGGCAGAAGTCAAATTAAGTGGGTCTAAGGTCATGTGTAGAATGCAGAAACACAGCTGTAGTAGTATTTATAAGCCACATTATATTCTACTGTACAGCAGCAGAACAAGCAAACCTGCTGATGGCCCCTGAACCCAGTGGCCTTCTGACTCTGTGCCGGCTTCATCTGAATACTACTTAGGTCATAAGACTGGGGCATATGACTCACCGAGTGTTCTTTTAAGCCTAACCCTCATGCTGTCTTAATCCCTTCACAGGCTGAACCATTCAGTCATTCACAAAATAGTAGAAAGACAACATCCTCAAAGAAAGGCATTTTCTATGTGTGTAAGATTGAAATACGTAATCAGTTTCAAGACACTTTAAGAGACTGTTAACTTTAAGTCTAGTTTTCTAACTTCAGCTCTGGCATCATACATAGGCAGAAAGAAGGGACAACAGGAATTGCACTAATGACAGACATCAACCCAGAATGAGTCTAATCCAACAAGAGGAGACAATGTAACACAACGATACCATCATGAAAAGCTCTTACATTCAGATCATTTACTTTATACTGCTGTTACACTGTACTGGGGCTTTCTTATGCTGCTAACAAGACACCCCTCCTCTCTCTCAACCAAATCCCCCAATGCACTCATGCACACCACCCCTGCAGAGAGCCATGGGATGGCAATAACTGCTGAATCACCATGACTGTACCACGAGTCTTAAAGGCACAGGACGCCCCATCTAATGAGACCAATATATGTAGGGACAAAAAATACAATGAGATAATAAACTTACTTGGGGTTGACTTTGACCCCTGCCTTGTCTAGGCCGATCTTGTCTGTGCATGCGTCCCGGCCCACTGCTATCAACACCTGATGAACAAAGAGATGACTGTTAAAATTTAAAGGAAGTCTTCAGGTCATTCCGGCAAGGAAGCTGCAGGTATCTAATTTACACATGCATGACTAAATACGTTGGCTGGAGACTATACACACATAGTAAAAACAAGAATTAAGAAACATTCATCCAAAATGTGTGTGTCTAAGTTGGCTCAAACTTATTATAAGTGCTTTTACGCTATTTGGTATCAACCTGGTGTGACAGATGAACATCAGAATACACATTTTATGTGTATTTGACACCTTTTCTTAACTGAACTTGTTCTTGTTGTGTTTTTTGATCTATATTTATAATTCTCAAAAATAATAGTGAAAGTTTACCATTTCAGTGCCTTGATGTAATTTTGACACGTGTAATACATAAACAACATATAGCAGCCAACATATTGACATTGGATTTTTTTTTTTACTCCATAAAAATGTTATCTGGCCTGGTATACATAATAATAATTTAAAAAAAAAGACCTAAACCAACAAATTTATGGAGGACCAAATCATTTAATATTAAGCAAATAATTATAAAATTGTCAATCATGCAAATAAATTAAATTGCACAAAATCGATTAACAACTCTGAAAAATAATTTCTGAATGTTTAAAAATTAACTCATTTATATTAAACATTTCATCACTTATTTTTATCATATCAGCACTATTTTGTTTTATATTAGAAATTTTTATTTCAAAATATTAGAAAAATACTATCATGATAATGATGCCTGACCGATCTATAGAGCTGCTGGTCGCAGCTAAAAAATACAGTACCCAGACACCAACACTAACATCTCCTTTCATTTATTTAACTTGACTAGCTGCACATGACTCCTAACTAGCTAGGTGGGGTTGTGAGCTTGGTTTATTATTCGGCATCAAAGTGGAGACGGTGTGAACGACAACAGCTAATGTTAGCGTCTTAATTCTAAAGATGTTCTGCAGACAAAGATGCAACTCTGAAGAGCAAAAAGGCAGGCGATATTTCTCTGTGTTCGCTCTTACCAACAAGTGCTTGCTAATGATGTTAACACTGGTGCTTCATTTTGATGCTGAGTAATAATCAAGGCCTACCCAGTTACCCAAATAAGCGATTAACTTATGCTGACTTTTTAGGTTAAGGCTTAAAAAAGTCTTGGTCATTGTGCCTGTGTACTGTTTATCTGCAACAGCAGCCTCTAATTGGTTGATTCAGAACAAACGTAGCTAACTGTCTAAATCTGCTGACATGAGGTGATATGAAATACAAAGTGGCATTATGAAAACATAAAAAATCATGAAACGAAAATGATGAAATACCATTTCATAATTAAGAGTTGCATATTAATAATTTCTTCAATATTTCTTATTTAAATATTTTCAACAGTTTATTCATATGATTATTTATTTCATTTCTTTTTTTGCTAATTATTGAACAGTTTAGGATTCCAAACAAAACTGCCCAACAAAGAGACAACAAATAACTTTCACAATATTCTAAAATATTAACTCAGGGAAGAGATGGGATAGCATAAAAGGAAGGATGAACTGATCAGTACATACAGTGTTGTACTCTCCCTCGATGATCTCATCGGTTTCTGTGGACTTGGCTGTCACCTTCAGCCTGCCAGGAGTGCCTGCTTCCAGCTCCTCTATCTGACACACACAGATGCAGGGAAGTCAGAGGGGGAAAACTCTTTGTTCTCTCAAATGTGTGTAAAACTTATGATGCAAGATGCTACGACAATAAATCTGGTGCTGTACAATGCACAGACCAAAGTCTATTGATAACCTTCTGTCTTTACTACCAATGGATGGTCTCTTAAGCAAGACAAAACTGCTTAAATATGAAAATCTTTCTTAAAATTGTCCAAAAAAGTAAATAAGTAAATAAATAAATAATCTGACTTGAAGCATGTTCTTCTAGTTTGAGGGGATGCCCATTTCCACAGCACAAAGCATTTTAGTTGAAGCAGCACTTTCACTTACACACACAGCACTCTAGTTAACACTCACCTTGATGGGGACATATTTGCGGAGGAACTTTACACCATGCTCCTCCATGTGCTCTCCGGCACGGTTGGCCATGTCCTGGTCGAAGCCTCTCAGCAGGATGGACCGGACCATCACGGTGACGTCGAGACCAAGGCCGGCAAGGAAACCGCCGCATTCCAGAGCCACGTACGACGCCCCGATCACCAGGGTCTTTCCCGGACAGTAAGGCAATGAGAAGAGGTCGTCACTGGTGGACAGAAAGAGACAGACACAGATGAGATCAGACAACAAGGAGCTGCAGTGCTATTCCACAAACAACCTCTCAAATGTCAGTTTCACTGAAATCATATCTTTACGACAGCTTGTCCCCACTTTTGTTTGGAAATGGACAGATCGGATTTGTGTGTGCAGACATCACAAACATATCTACATGATGTGGCAACAATGTAGTATCAGTAACTATATATAACATGCTCTAACTGTGAAAGAAATATTTTACTCCCATGAGGTAAGAAACACAAACATGATTCAGTTCTGCAATATTGCTGCTGCTTCATCTTTATTTGTTCCCCATGCTGACAAGATTTAGAGACATTTTTGATTGGCATGGCTTGACTGCACTCGGCTGTTCTGCTTTTCCTTCCTTGAGCTTAAATTACTCCATACATCTGATATGATGACAGCTCTTATTAAATTAAGCATCTGTACTAATCCAATTGGAACTGCATTTCAAACCACCTCCATGTGTGGCTTGGATCCATTTTGCAAAAAATCACATTTCATGTGTTTTTTGCTGTCCAGATTTTCTAAAATCATTCTGGTTAGGTCAAAAAAAGAGATTTGGGATGGCAGCTTGAACAAAACCTAAGCGACAGCAGCAAGCAGAGAATACTAACCAGCCCCAGGCTGGGGTTATGTCACATGTCACACAACAACCTTTGGTTTGAGGCTGTATGAGACTGAGTGAGCAGCATGAGATCATTTGTGGGTTACCAAAACAGCAGTATAATCGCCCGAGACACCTGAGGATAATCTTACACAACATTTAGACAGCTGGGAGATTAATGGATGCACTGAGACAAAGCCACCTGCAGGGGATACAACAGTCCAGATCATTAAAGGGTGTGGTTGTGTTTTCAGAGATCAAACACACACACCGGTATGTCCTCAGACATCTGCTGAACCCACCTTTAGGTCTAAAAATGAGCTCTAGGTGGGGCTTCCAGTAACACAGCATGGCATTAGGACAGAACGGTGGCGTTAGAGCCACCATGTAGCTGGCATTGTGCTCTTACCTGGTGATGCAGTAGTCCTTGTCTCCAGGGATGCCCAGATAGCGCGGCCTCTCGCCTGTAGCTAAGACAAACTGAGCTGCTGTGTAAAAAGTTTCCTTCCCTCGTTTGTTTGTTGCCTGTCAGAAAAAAAACAAACTTGTTGAAACAGGTGCTACAAGTTACACAGCGCTGCAATATGTAATTTTGACTGAGTTGTTAAGCTGAGTATTTGCTTTTGGTGCAGCTAGTGATCTGATCACAAGTATGAAAGCCAACAACAATAATGCTGGAGGAAATGAAGGCTAAATGTTAAGCCAAGCCTAAAAAAAAACAAAAACAAAAACAAAAAACATAGGTTGCCTCTGCAGGCTAGACATGATTCCAAAGCAGACAACTTATCAAGATTAGTAACAAGTTTTGGTATGGCAAGTTGACCAAGTGAGGAGGGGAGCAGGGCTCTAGAGTAACTTTTTTCACTGCTGTCCAGAAAAACAACATTAACTGTTCCTTACTGAATGTTAACAATTCCCCCCAAAAAATCAAATTTGTTACTTTTTAGTGACATAAAACACCATTAAATGTTGAAGAAAAAATTATTTTATTGTTTTATATTTAGTTTATGTACAGCACTTTGTAATCAACAGCTACATATGCTTTTTGTTAAAGTACAAATACCTCCATTTTTATACTTCAGTACAGAACTAGAGTAAATGTATCTGGTTACCGTCATCTCTGACATGAATTTAGTAAAATGTAAACACTGGTGTAACATGTTTGGAACTCCAGCTCTACTCTGTTGGAAATACTTCTGAACATTTAGTTGCTGTAAACTTAATTGTATTGTCACATGAATCTGCAGCTCACTGTTTAATGCTTCTCATTCCTCTGAACAGAAGCTCTCATCTACTGTGTGTTTAGCTCCATTGGCTGTTACCTCTAGTACCTCCATTAACCACAGGACTCTGCTGACCACAGGCTGCTAACAATTAATCATCTCTCCTCTTTTAACATTGAATTGTTTCACAATACAGAATTATTCCCTTATATAATTACCAGGGAAAAACCAGGGGGCATCCAAAGACGATGGAGAGTTTATTGCGTCCTTTCTGATTTTAACATCTGGACCAAAATATTGTGGAATTAACAACGTATGTGTGCTTTAGCTCACTCATACAGTCAGGGTAGTGCCTGGCTAAAGTTGGCTAGCTAATAACAAGCAGCTGGCTTGTCTGTTTCAATTTAATGACTAATAAAAAAAAACACATCCATTGAACTTTGGGGATAAATGGACCAGAAATGCAGGAACATTTCAGAGTGTTTTATGTAGGTCTCACACTTAATAGCTTGCAAATGACAGTAACAGCATGCGAAGCTTATTTTATTTGCTAAGTGATCCCAGGTCAGATGTATGTTCATCCCAAACACATTTTCTACTGTCCCCAGGATGACCGGGACATTGTTAGTCTCCATCTCTAAGGAAGACTTTACTCTCTATGAATATAAATAGTTGTTCGTAAAAGAAAATACTGTCTGTTAAATCTCCTAAAACTGGAACAAAGCAATCCCAGTTAAAGATCTGTACAAGTACACTGAAGGTTCCTTTATATCAATTATTTACCTTGATTTTGTGTGGTTCGATGAACTCTGCGTAGGCATTAACATAGTTGACATTCTTGTCTCTCAGTGCCACCCTGTATCCCCAGTTCAATGAGCCGATGTAGTTGTTGACTGCCTCCTTCATTGTCTCCCAGTTGTGTTTAACTGCATACAGACAGACAGACATCAGTGGAATCAGTGGAACGACATCAAGTGATTCAAACAAGGCTCGCCTCTGATTTACCACGGCAAGGCGGTCCGATGTCCCCCCTCCGTGACCTCCTGGGTCGCTGCTCTGAGCGCTCACCTGTCTCGTCAAACTCCCAGCCGAACTTGCGTGCGTCCTGCATGGCCGTGCTCAGCAAGGCTGTCTGGTGCATCAGCTTCTTGGGAATGCAGCCCACGTTCACACATGTTCCACCGAGACCTAAACACCACAGCAGAAGACGTTAACAACACATGAAAATGCTGCATCACACATAAGTAGGTAGTGGAAGTGTCATACCCCAGGAGGTTCCCTTTGGTGTGGGCACAACAAAGTCCAGTACCATGACCTTCTTCCCCAACATAGCAGCTTCCTGTTAACAAAGTAAATCACAGAATTATGCAATGTTACAGTAACATTGGCTAATGCATGTCTGAAGTCTGTATGCAAATGGAAACCGTTAATGGCTCAAACATAACCGTGGTTACTGATTACAGCATTACAACATTAGCTCAAGTTTCACTCTGAGTCTCTGCAAACCACAGAATTTCACAACGGAGCAACATCCACTGCAATAAAGCTTCAACAGGTAACACTGAACATGCTGCACTTAATTCTTTTACCTTTGAGCAGGCCAGGCCTCCAGATCCGCCTCCAATGACAATCAGGTCATAGTCATAGGCCTCATTTTCTCCACTTAGTAGTTGCTGCAGGCTGCCGTCTTTGTGAGCCTAACAGAAACATCAACACAATGTTGGATCAATATAGATCTTAAGTACATTGATTGTGTAGTGAGGGCATGGGGTGTAGCCACTGTCAGGTTCTGCTTTTGTTTCCCCTGTTTTTTTCCACTTAGTAGCAGTGGAGCAATTTATTTTTTGCATTATTCTGATATACTGGCTATAATAGTAACCAATTTGACAGATTATGTCAAAGCATTTAATGTGAATTCTTATGTTAAAATACTCTACAAAAGCCAAAGTATGTTTGTGAAGTTTTTTGATGTCCTTTGCTAAAAAAAATTCGAAGAGCTAAAATGGTTCCTTTTTGGTTCAGGCAGAGCAGTGGAATATTAAATTGTTCATCTTCGCTCATGACATCTTCACCTTTTATAACTTCAGGTGTACATAAACTACAAGGTTATATGCACTTCTTTTGACTGGTAGCTGTGTTTTTATACTGAAGGATGCAGCTGACTCTGGAGAGCTGCTCAGCGGTGTGGAACCTTGTGTAGTGCCGCTCTTGTACACTCTTTTTGCTCTTCTGTTAATTTAATCATACTGACATTTGAAAGTGAAAGAAAATCTATACTACCGCCATCTTATCCATTGTTGTCTGTCCCACAACTGAACTGCACTCAGCACACTGACCAGGCAGAGCATAAAAAATGACAGTGTGTCGCCATGCAATATCAATTTTTAAACAGCATATATCCAACATTTATGTTACGTTATGGGAAGCCTCAGGTTACAGAATGTAAAGTTTCTCTAGGTGCTAATACTGTTAATAGCTTGTCATGACTGAATTCAAAAGAGAAAGTTAATGTAATTTCCCCGTTGACTCTTCCAAGCTGTGAACACTTGAAACTTTAGTTTACCACAGCATGAACATGACATACTGCTATCTGATTATAAGCTGATAGAGACTGAGTGTTGTGCCTGCTGTTTCATATGTAGTCGATGTAAACAGGCTTGCCTGGTCATGTGGCTGCAAGCAGCACAGATTGTAGCTGCTACAGAGGGTTTTATCACAGTCGCCCTTTTCTCATGTTTCTAGTATTCATTCACAAGGAACATACACGGCTAATTAGTATGACCTAGACACACCTAGAGATTTTTGTTACACCCCTTCTTTTCATTCTTTGTCTGCTGTGATAAAGGTCTACAAATGTTCTGTTTTTCTGTAGTTGGGAGGGAAGACATTGACTCTTCATAAAGTCATTTTTGTGCAAATCAGCAACTAGTGGGCTGAGTTTCAAATGTCATTTGAGCCAAGCAGGCTTGTTTGTACACAGCTTCTGGCATCTGAACCACCCACTCGTTTGACTAACATTTCATGGCAGTCATGTATTGACGAGATATACTGAGATTTTAACCACAAAAAAATAAACTACCATTGAGATAGTTAGTTATTTACACACATCTGTTCCTCACCTGCATTGTTTTGTCACAGCCACCAAGGTGGGTCTTGTTGATGAAGACATTGGGAACAGTTTTCTGTCCAGTCATCTCAAGCAACATCTCCTGGTAGTTGGTTCCATCCTCTGAACAGAATAAATATTGTTTAAGTGCAAGTTCACAAGGTTGTTAAATATGAACCATTCCTTCACTTCATCTACTTTTCATATAGTAAGATTTGTACTACCTCAGCACTATGCCTTTGTTTTGAATCTTTGCCTGAAGTATTGTTTATGTTACTGAGTCACTTATAACACACAAATGATATGCAAAAATAAGAGGGGATGCATGGTATGACACAGGATGTTTACACCAAGCTCATCATTTTGTTTATCAGCAAATCTCCAAGTTTCTACTTTCTTTCTGTACTACAAGTACAAACAGAGCCTGTGTACAAATTGTCACCTACTTTTCAAAGCTTTGTATGTAGTCAGTTTAACCAGTCAGTTTACTAGCAGGGTTTAAAATTAATGCTCAGCCAAATGGCTACTGAATGTTTATATTTTACAAGCTGCTCATTAGATTATCATAGTTTTTTTGTCAGGTGATTGACAAATCTCTCAGCCACTTGCATATTTTACCAACATTTGGTTGGTGTTCATTCTGAGCCATGTTTACTATTGCTACAATACCACATTGTTGCTTTGATTAATATTACCACTGATTTATTTAGGCACAGGTTGTTGTGGTAGGAAACATGTTGATGCTAATAGGTTGGTCAAAGTCACACACTAATAGATGAAATACTTGTGTATTACAATATTTGAATGCTGTTAACTGAAACTTAAATGTCATATTCTCTTAAGGTTCATTGTCATTCACTGATAAATCCCCAACATAATGCACTATACTACCTTTAACATACAGCCGAGACTGTGACAGAGATCACCGAGCACAGAGAGGTTGAGTTTACTGAGATCTGGCACGAGGCCAAGATATCTTCAGTGAGTGACTCAGCATGTTTTCTGTTGTTGCAAGTGAAGAGCCTGGGATAACACAACATCTCTACTATATCATAAAGGACAATTCTCAAATGAATTTTACATTCATATGTGTAATAATGGCTTATAGCACACTTGAACGTAGTTATAAGCAGTACTGCTTAGATATGTTTAATAGGTGGGGTAAAATAAAGTGCTACTAATGTAGCACTTAACCCCAGAGTTTTTTTAATGTATAGAATTTTTTTTTTTTTTTTAATGTACAGAATGTAAATATTAACATTAAGATGCTCCTAATATTCAACATAAGAAAATCAAAAACACTGTACAGAAGACAAAATTATCGGTTTAATTTTTTTTGACAAATCTAGGTTCAGCCTGCTTCTCCAAGAAAACAGTATCTCCAGACTGCCATTATACATTTCAATTAATACACATATTTATAATTTTCTTCATTATAATATTAAACTTAATCTTTATAACACACTTATTTATAGACCCCATTCTATAGCATTACTGTTTATATTTGTTATATAGTATATTATACACATTTATTTCATTTATTATTGCAGTATAATGCACATATTAGGACTGGGCAATCAAATAACCCACTATTTTTTATCAAATACTATTCGAATATTAATATTTATCAATATTTTTACAATAATGACTGTTGATTATTGTTGCTTTCACAAAATATTGACACAATGAGAATTTTGATTAATAGTAAATAATTAGTAATGTGGACATAATGACCAAGTAGGTAAAGGCAAACAGAACAGGTAGAATAGTTTGGTTAATTCAAAAAATGCATCCCTTTACTGTAATGCAGCCTTTAAAACCAGAAGAAGACAACACTTGACTATGCCATATCACGATCTACATAATCACAAAACATGATATCTATCATATCACAATGTCAATATTAAATACATATACTGTGCAGCCATAGCACACACTTTACATGCTTCTTATTTCTGTTTTTTCTTTTCTCTACTCTTGAATGGGGGCAACTGAAACCCAGTCCCCCCCCACCCCGAATAAAATATTCCTGACTCTGATATCTGACACCTGCCATTGAACTTTTAAACAAATTTCATGAGACATAACCAAATGAAACACAGCATGTAGCATTGTACTGCTAACTGAACAAAACATCTCCATCTTACCTATGAGATCCAACTCCACCACATTACACTCCACTTTCAGCTCTTTGAACAAGTCTTTCACCTGCAAAGAAACAATTGTGAAAAATAGTATGTCAGTTTCTCAGTTACATATTAGCTGATTACACAAAACCCAAATACATAACAAAATCATGTTTCTGTTAGCCCAGATCCATTTAAATCAGTCACAAACCATTGGTTTGTTTCAATGAAAACACATAATTCTGTTAGTGCTTTTGTTAGCCAATATTCTCTGTGTGTAACTTTTACTGGCGGAAGACAGTATTTAGCTACAAAGAAAAAAACATAATAAAAGTGTGAATTTCAAGAGAAGCAAGTGCCGGTTTGTTAGCGGGATGTGTCGAATTAACCGCGCGTCATATACTTAGCTGCTGGGTGTTAAGTTAACTGTGAACTATAAATTATGTAACTAACTTTTCTAAGAAATGAGGCCCCATTCAGAGAAGCAGCTAACACTTTTCTGACTCATCTAAACATCACTGAATGATATTAACCCCACCACATGTCAACACAAGTTAAATTGTGTTAAACTGCTCGATGTTGGTAGTTCTGTGTGGATTGTATCACTCCGCCGGTGGTCAGTATTCAGCCGGTGACTAACCGGAGCCGCTGGCTGCATTACCGCAACAAGGACAAACCAGCAATTAGACCAAGCCCGTGTACTTCGCGGGAGAAGATGGAAGTTTCCGACCGGCACATGCAATGTCTGCCCCTTCGACAGAATGAATACCTTACCTTGACACAAAATGGACAGTAGCTTTTACTGAACACCAACACTTGGTTGGAGTCAATAAGCTGCTGTATCCGAGTTTTGAGCTCATTCTTCCCGGTGTCATTTTCGATGGGAGGCATTTTCAACGTATTTCCGTCTGCCTGCGCTGGGCAAGCCTCGATAGACGGCCGGTGAGAGAATGAGGGACAACCCGAATAAAACCGCACCAACTCTCTGTTAATAATAAATGTACGAATATGTCTCGGTACTGTCTCAAAGAGAAAATACTAGAAAGCAACCGAACCGCGGGTCTGACCTCGGTTGCTCTCCCTCTGCTGTCAGCAGCTCGTCTACCGACCGCGCCAAACGTCTTTTACCATTTCTTGTCCTGCTACTCTGGGTGCACTCGATCACAGTCACCGTGTTCACCGCCTAGTAACCACCTACTCCGCTGCTTATCATCGACAACAGGAAGAACCCCGCCCGCACGGTCAACCCCGTGCTTCTAAACGCACCTACCTACAAAAAACCTCACAGGGTTGCCTATTTACATGCCGTAAAAGAACAAAAACTATTATTCCCCTGAAACATGCCTGTTAAATTCAAAATATTTTATTAGGTGCCTGTTTACATTAAGAAATTAAACCTTACACTAGTTGGCCGGACGGTAGCAGAAATAAGGGGGCCTACAGGCGTCTCTGTAAAACAGCTAATTCTAAATTAAGAAAGAAGTGAAATGAAGGAGAACATGTGTTAAAGTTTAATATCGATAGCAGCATATTATAAAGTCTGTAATTGATACTGTGATAGCCCTGGCTTCAGATTTCTATCCCCACGTGACCTCTACATGTCTGGTGCTGTGCCATCAAGAAATACTCGTTTATCTACCGCCATCTGCCGGTGAAAGTAAGTTATGAAGAGTAGCAGGTGCAAGGTATAGCCTCCACAACTCTATGTACAGTCTTATCCCCATATAACCTTTAACACAGCCAGTTCTTTTCCTTTTTCTTCTTTTTTAAATAAATATTTATTGTTTCATTCCAAACCGTACAATTTTTAAAATATTAACATCAAAACAAAACAAAAAACAAAGCAGAAAACCTATATACCTAGGGGAGCCATGCAAATATCAATAAAGGAATGAAGATTTAAGGTTTTACAAAGGTTCATCATTTTCACTGTTTTACTATTTTTCATTTCATGTTGTCTTCCAATATAATGTCAAATTTAAAAAAAATAATTTTTTGTTATTTACAAACAATTTAATTTTTGCCATTAAAAATTTCTTTCTTTTTTTTTCTAAATGAATACTAGATAAGATTCTATATCTAACCAAAATGATTTTATTCATGAGAATTCATAAAATAATGACAAAAGTCCTAGTTTCTTCACTGCAAAACACAGGCTTTACGTCAATATCGTCTCTGAAATATTTTTTTTATACTTCTTTGATTTTGTTGGTATTTTGGTTTAATTTTTATTAAAATTCCAAACTGACTTCCATTTAATATTTTCAAATCTGGAATTCCAAAATAGTTTGGCAGGAAAAGATGAATATCAGTAGATTTTTTGTCAGTGAAGAAAATAGAATCTAAATTTGAGGTTACATTTAAACAGTAGATTCACTTCAAACATACAGTTTTCTCACAGTGAATTCAAAAGACCAGAAGGTATTGCACTGCAAACTGGAATTCTGTATAAGTACAAGCCACTACCCAAGTAAAGAAAAAAATGACATAAGCATAAATAAATAAATATAGAAATGTTTGCTCTTCATATCAAGGGGTCTCCTCCTCTTCTTAACAAGGTATTCATGTCTTATATTCCCATGATCATTTTAGCATTGTCTCATCATATCTCTCTATTGGTCCAATGCAATCTTGAAACACTGTAGGTGTACAGGCCTAGATAATTACCTGAGGACTGAAACGACTTATCAAATAAGTGTAGATTATGGAATAGTGATGAGAAATATTATAAATCATAAAGACTTTCCAATGCTTTTCCCCTTCAAATCATACTGTGGCATAATATTCTTTGTTCACTGTAAACAATATCAGCCAAAATAAGATGAAAAATAAAATAATTATTATAATTTTGTATTGCACAATGTTGGGGGACTCACAAGAGACTAATGATCAGAGCAGCAGAGGCAGAGATATCCTGACTTTGAGTGCCTAATATGGGTCAAGCTCCAAATATTCTGGTGACTTCACTTCCCATAATGCACCAACAGCCTCTTGCATTAGACTCCACACCCCCTGTCTGTAACACTTAAAATTTCGAAGTCTTGGGCCCAAATGAAGATAACCCTGATGACATCATCAGGGTTACTTTTCATAACTTTAAACACTTCTCTCCACAGACACACAAGTCTTTATGCAAATCCTTTTACAGGCTGAGAAGCACTCATGTGACACGTAAGCTGATTTAAATTAGTGGTGTAGCCCTTTAAGAAGAAAAGTTGACACACACGCATATACATTCCTGTCAGTGATTGTACTGATAGTCATTGTTTGTCTCTTTATGGTTGTTTTATATCTCTTTGTAGTCATTTTGAATTAAATTGAAATTTATTTTGTATTTGTAATGAACTGTAGGCCTAACCCTTATTTAATTATTTATTTTCATATCTATATTCTCTTAACACCAAAATAATGAGTGGCTTTTCCACTCACATTTCCATTAACTGAATTGTTAAGTCAATTTAATAAATTAATTTTATCAGGAAGTTGTGGCACTATGGGTTAAGGAGTTCACTCAGCGTCGCTGTAATTTCTCTAATACATTACTGAAAATGTGAATCCTTAATGTGAAGCAGACTAGATTACATGTAACTCATATTAGAGAAGAGAAGCGAGTGTGTCACTAACTCAGGAAACAAGGCCGCTCAGGTCACCAACAAGCTGATGAGGAAATACGATACCAGAGTTGTGAAACTGGCAAACCACAAACATTACGGAAATTAATATCAAGACACTGTTAGATAAATTACCTGCTTACATCTACAACCTTTAATTATTTCATACAGGAACTATAATGCTAGATCTGCAAGTAATATTCCTTTAAATGTCCTCAGGGGGCATTCAGAGCTTTATGAAACTGCGTTTTCTTTTTTTATGCATCCCAGACATGGAATCATTTGTAAAATGCCATTTCCTTTGAAGCACTCCAGTCTGTGAATACCTTTATAGGTCTGTTACAAATTTTCCTGAGGGAAACATTTTGCCGTTTTACATAATCCTTGACGAAAGCTGGGATGTGATATGGATGTTGATGTCATATGCTTCTCTTCTTTTTCCCTTGTGTTCTTTTTAACCAAAAACTAATCTCTGTTTAGTTTAACCAATATTGAGATGACTCCCCCCCAACTTTGTAATGAATAAATAATACATTTGATTGCTGTTGGTAAGTATGCTTATGAAATAGGGTAGAAAAGTGTTAACTTTCAGGTGCTCTTCATTCTTTAACAACTCATAATACTGTTTGCTAGCCAGCTAAAATGTGACATGTTTGCCAGATAGCTAAAAAAGTTAACAAAACATCACACTGTTTACTACTGTAGCCAAAAGTGAAAAAAATATTACAGTATTTGCTTGCTAGCTACAAGTTAACAATATGTTACATAGGTTGCTGGCTAGCTAAAAGTAAAAATATGTTTTTACTTGCTAGCTAAAAAGTTTACAAAACACTTCATTGTTTGCTAGCTAGATAAAAATAAACAAAATGTTACGCAGTTTGCCAGCTAGCCGAAATGTAACAAAGCATTACACTGTTTGCTAGCTAGCTAAAAAAGTCAGTTGTCCCACTCATGTTGGCTTGACAGAAAGCTCTAACTTCTCCTTTTGAGAAAAACCTCTTGGCTGAATATCAACTGCAGTCAAAGAAATGAGACTCGACTCAGTTAAATCTGTCCCTTAACGTTCTTTGTGTAACTTGATTATTTTTCTCAATCTGTCTCGAAAAGGCCACCATTTTAAACAGGTAAACCTCCTTAAGTGTGTGTTGAAAGTTAATATTTAAACTGGAGTTTGGTGAAGCAGAATTAAATTGAATAGGTTTAGAGTGAAAACTAAACTGGGGTTTAAAGAGAGGATTAAATGTAATCTCTCTCAATTCAATTCAAGTTAAACCGTGTTTTAATGGGTTTTAAAAATGAATCCTTTTTGGTGCAGCCCAGCCCTTGTATCTCAGTGGGACTTTCCAGGCTAAACATTAGATAAATAAAATAAAAATAACACATTAAGGAATGGTACAATATCCTGTAGATATTGTACAATAACAAACAAGACATTAGAACCTATAGCTGCCATAGAAAATCTGATTTATAGAACACATCTGAAGGCAGCATGCCAGTCACTACTTTTTATTTTATTTTATTTGCAACAAGAATAAATTCAAAGATTCTGGTACAGAATAAGCACATGTGAAATACATTTAAATGACAAATACATATAACAACATAAGCTGGAAACAGTGAAAGAAGAAGATATAAATATTCACATTGAACAGTGTGAGATGCCTCACTGATTATTTCTTCCTTTTAGTGGTGAAATCAAATGCTGTTTTACATCTCTTGAATTTGTAACCAATAAGAAGGGGATGTCAGTTGCCTATACTTATTCAGAGATGTTTTCTTAAAGGAGTCTGTCAAAAGAGTAAAGAATACTATTTCTTTTATTCTTTTAAAAAATTAATTTAATATTACTTAGGTTTATGTATTTATGTATTTATTTGTTTACTTATGTTTTCCTCTCCTTGTCTACTCATTTATGATACTTTCTGATGAAATTATTGTCATTTGAAGTGCTATGTCTGCTAGATAAAACAGAGCTCTCTTAATCCTGCAGGAAATTCTTGTGCCAGACTGCTCCAACATTACAGTAACACAACAACAGTAGAGCAACAAATAAGTGAAACATAAACAGAAAATATAAAGTTTATAAGGAGTAAATGCAAAGACAGTGCCTAATAGAGTAACAACAGAAGTAGACAAGTTCAATACAAAAGTAGCTAAATAGAAAAAGGAGTAATGGTAATTACATTGAAAGTAATATTGGCAGCTGTATTGTGAGGAAGTAAAAAAGTTATATTGTACCAGAAAATGAAGAGTGATCATGAAAGCAATTTTGCAGCGTATTAAAACATGACCTTAAACATTCTAGAAAAAAATGCACATATATTGAATATTGCACATGATAAAGAACATTATATAGCCCCTGACATTGAAAAGTGGTATTGCACATAGTTTAAAAATTGTGTATGAAATATAATAGAAAAACACTTACAAAGTTGCTACCTTGGTAGTGGCTAATTGGGATCCAAATGAATGAATTCTTTATTTCGAACATGTAAAAACAGAAAAACAAATAAAACAATAGAAATAAGTAAAAGAAAACAAACAAACAAACTGGAATATCAATAAAGTTAAACAAACTCAATAAGCAAATATTTAAGCAACACAAATTCAATACTACATGTTTGAAAAGGAGTAGGAAGAAGTATACACTTCTTTATTCCTACCCCCCTTTTCAACTATTTATCTTTTCATCTTTCTCAATTCTATATACAACCAAATACAGTAAAAATATAAACAAAAACAACTATCCCAAGTCTATATACATCCCAACACAGTAAAAATATAAACAATTTTCCCAATTCTATATACAACCCTTTACCAGATAAATATAAACAAAAACAACTATTCTGATTCTATATACAACCCAATAAAATTCACAACAATTAGTCTAATTCAATGTACAACCCAAGTATCCACTTAAAGGGATAGTTCATCCAGAAATGAAATCATCTACTCACTCTCATGCTGACTGCTGGTTGAGTTTATTTGGTTAATCTCCAAAACACTGCTGGAGTTTCACAGGAAAACGGTGTTGTTCTCCCAAAACACTGGAAGTGAATGGTGACCAGTTTTCAAACGTAAAAAAAAAACAACTGGAAAAAAACATTAAATGCCTTCATACTGCTTGTCTACAAGTCTACTAAAGTCCTGACATGCTGCTTGCACACTCTCACACCACACACACACAGTTCAGATGGTACATTCCAATTTTTCTAGTCCAAGTCCAAGTCCAAGTTGGCATGTTGGGGCTTTAGGAGACTTGCATTACACCAGACGAGCAGTATGGAGGCATTTTATGTTTTTATTTTCTTGTTTTTTTATTTTATTTATTTATTTTTTTGTTTTTTTGTTTTTTAAACTTTTTAAACTTTTTTGACTGGTCACCATTTACTTCCATTGTTTGGGAGATTCTGCAGCGCTGTTCTGTGCAGGTGAGCCATCCCTTTAAGTGTATGCAATATTTCGAATCTTTTCTCCAATTTACTTTGCCAGCTGACATCCTTTCCCGACCGGAAACCGCCATTATACTTGCCAAATATCACTTTCTCCAGACCAATCAAACTCTATCAAAAGTCATTTTACCTTGTAGAACACAGGAGTTACTGGTCTACTGCTGCCTCGATCCTCACCCATACACCTCTTAAATAGTGATAACGCTGTTAGCAGGGTATATTTTCTGTTTTCTTTTTTCTTCTTCTTTCTTCTACAGTGTACTTCCTTAGCCGTGTTTGAAATACAGCAATCCACTTACAGATTAAAAACCTGCCTGTAGGTAATTGTTTCTTTTAAATGTTCAGTGTAACATGCCTATTACCGCTCACCTGCGGCTCCCCTGCTTACGTCACGTTGCTGAATCAGGCACGCATCATCAGAGAAACGTAATCTGCGCGCATCATTTCCAGGTGAGTGTTGTCGGATGACTTCCACCTTTTAGCTGATAGCGGAGGGGAGCGGAGCGCTGTGTTGCAACACTATTCATCCACAGAAACACTTTAGTCATTCCTCTAACAAGCCTGAACAAGAGAGCAGGTACAAGCCGGTGGTGATGATGTAAAGGACTGAACTCTCAGCTGGGTTTAACACCGCCTGTGTGTGTGTGTGTGTGTGTGTGTGTGTGTGTGTGTGTGTGTGTGTGTGTGCGCGCGCGCGCGTGTACCTCCCTGCGTCTTGACACTTACACAGTTGCTCCACCTCCGCCGCCTTGAATTGAATTGCTCGCAGCAGTGAAGCAGTTTGTCAGGAAGAAGAAGAGGCAACAGCAACAGCAGACGTGAAGCGGATCATTTTTGCTTGTTGAGGAGAAAAACTGAAGATGGCTGAAAACAAGATGGGTCCAAACCTCCAGGCTGGAGCTGGATTCCTCGCCAAACGGGTCCAGAAGTCTTTGAATCGAGCTCAGGAGAAGGTGAGACAGGGAAACCAACTTTGGAAACTTACATTGGGACTATTTAACGTCAAAACCGCGCACTAGAAACGCTGTCATCAGTTTGGTGAGCCAGGAGTCAGACTTATTCAAGATGATTCTGTCATCCAGAAATAATTAACAGACTTTTCGTAAGAATTATTAAAAATGTTCCTTTTAGAAACAGAATGTTTGAAGGGGTGTAGCCTCTATCGATTAGCTGAAGGACAATAAACTCCTTAAGATGATTAGTTTAATGTTATTTACCTCAGTAGAAACTGGCAAATTGGATAATTTATAAGAATAGCTGTATCATTTGTGAAATACTGGTACTTTCCCTACCTCCAGTTCTGTTATCTAGCTCTGCACCAAACTGTAACTCATACTGAAATCCACCCAGGTTAAAATCAGGTCAAGCCTATTTGCTGAACCTCATCAAAACAAAGCGATTCTCACCAACAAGAGAAAAGGAACATGTCTCTACAGTATTAGACTATAAACTACATCATCCAATCCTTGTCTTTTCTGTGTGTTATAACTCTCTTTTTGAATGAGTTGGGCTGATGTATTAATAAACCAATAGCATGGACTTTCCCAGTCTGAGCATCACGCTGTTGTTCAGTGCTGTACAGCTGTGTGCGGACACAAAAGCTGCCACTTCCTGACTGTGCACTTCCTCTCGCTTTCTCACTTTGTGGTTGATTTTGCTGCTCCACCTCAGAACAGCAGCTACACAAGTTTGCATGTACTCTGAAGCTGCAAGAGGCCTATTCTGGGGATTCAGGGATTTTTTATAGTAGGAAATGGGAGGATAGACATGATAATGAGAGCCTTTGTTGCAGATTTAAAGTTAAAGGTCATTCAGTGTGGCAGCTGCAAGCAGTGGACTGTGAAGGACGCTGTAATAGTTAGCCATGTGTGCCTTGTTTCGGGTAAGGCATAGGTGTGTGGTACTATATAAAGAGCATTAGTCTCTAATATGTAATAGTGGAAGACCTCTAAATCATCTGAGCAGATACATTGGTATCTGTGTTTATGGTGACCAATAAATAACAACAAATTGTTGCACAGGATTAGGAAAGATATGTCTGAAGTAATTCAGAAACTGCGTCATTATTACATACAGTAGTTTGCTCACAAGAACACGGACAAGATTATGTTTTTCAACTGGAGCAACAAAATTTCTTATCAGACAACATTTACCCCAACACATATCATATCTGCAGGAAGCTGATATGAGGTAATATTCCATCCTGGCCAACTAAAGAGTACTCCACCCACTCAATGTCGCACTTCTAGAACACCGTCGAACTGATGATGGCCAGTTTATGATCAAAATCAGTGCAGCGTAACCAAAAATACATTACAGACAAACATCACATTACCACACGGGAGCCTTTCCTCTTCCCTGTCAAAACCTGGAATCCACGTTACCTACAATGCAATTTAATGGCCAGCAGTTCAGTCAGATATTCGGGTGTGTTACGCCATCACAGCCTCACAGCAGTTTGTGACATTGCAACGAAATGTATTTAGTAGATTTGTGTGTATGGATATGAATATTTAATTTTTTTCCCTCATGACAGTTAGCAGGACTTTCACACCAATGTATTATCCGCTATTGTTTGCGTTCTGCTATCAAGTTAGCAACAGTCTCTCATAGCCAGACCTCTCTCCATAGCGCTCAGTGCTGGAGAAAAGTCTGGCTCCATGCACATGCATTCTGTAAAATAGGGGGGGGGGGACACCCTGTTTTGTTTGCATTTCTTTAAACCAATCACAAACGTCTTGGGCGGTGCTACGCCCAGGATGCAGCAACAGTGCTGCTGCAAAATAATGTTGAGGCGGAGTAGGGATGCAATCTCTGGCATTAAGATGACTACAATCACTTTAGGTTTGTACTATTAGCATCCCAAGTGCTAATTTGCCGTTTTCAGCGTGTGGGTTGCAACTAAGAGATTGTTCTTGTTTCCCGGGGACTTTGAAAACATAGATAGTGGACACCACATCGCTTGAAGCAAGCAACCAATGGCAGGACTTAAACCCACAATGTGCATCCAGCGAGTCAGACTAAGTTATAATAGATAAGCACTGTCTGGTTCCACTTTCAAAATAAAGGCCTTGGGTAAGTTTCGGCATACTTGGTTAGAAAAAGATTGTGCTTTGGATTACACACAGGAACCAGACTCTGTTTATCACATTTTGTGACTACACAAACTGTTGTGATACTGGCTGGTTATGCTAGTAGCAGTTAATGTAGCTTCAAACTTCCCGCCTCGCTGCAGAGGTCTAGTAAGCTCACTTCTGTTGGGGTTGGGCCAATGATTGATGGCTCACCCACTGAACCCTCTACCATCCTAATATTGTGATTTGACAGCCTTCTGTATTTGAGGTAGTGTGTCCCCTCTGAGTTGCCGTAGAGTTGTTGCCTAAGTTCTGTTCTTGACATGTGGGAGAGAAAAAAAAAGAATCTGTTGCTGCTGTTCATTGCACTATTGCACTTTCTTATTAAACGCAACTAAATTGGTGACATGTGGTACCAAGGTGAAGACCCTTTTCAACCCAGCAACGATATCATCGTCCATCGCAGTCGTACATCGCCCAGTCTTTACTTCTGTTTAACTCCACGTCCCCAGATGTTTTTTTTTGTCATTTTCAAACATGTAGTTGTCACACTTAACCGTTGCTGACTCAAATGACATCTCTCGAGGACATTTAGCAGTTTTCACACAACTCCCTCTGACAGAAAAGGCTTCATACAACTTTGTCCATTTACGCAGTAGTAGGCCTTTACTCCTCCACACCTGTAAAACACTTTGATGTATAATATTGGTGCAGTTCCCCTTTAACTAGTTTAGCTCTATATTTAAGTCTAGAAACTTTTTGTCTACCTAATGTTGAAACTGACTCTGAGTATTGTTTTCTTTCAGGTCCTCCAAAAACTGGGCAAAACCATGGAGACCAAGGATGAACAGTTTGAGCTGTGCTTCCAGAGTCTCAACAAACAACAGGTAAACCTAAAAAGGTCGCCCTACACACGGGAGTCCTCTGCTATTCACTGCAAGACCCAAAGTGAAGCCCTGTCAAGTAGTTAAACAGCTCATTTTTAACCTCCTTACCAAAAATCTCCAGTTAGATAGAGCACTGCTGAGTCTACAGAAAAGAGCAGTCTTTTGTTTTTACTGTTGAGATGCCAGCCCACAAGTTCAGACAATCATCTTGGCCTTGAAAACAGGAAATACTTGAAACAAGATGCAGCCCTTTCGTATTTTCTTATCCATTCTGCATAAATACTATGTGCAGTGTCTTCTCTACATACATAAGCACAAACATTACCCTTGATACTAGAAGAACTGAGATAGTGTATGCTCATATTCAAGAAACTGCCCACTTAAGGGTTAACACATCCTTGTGAACAAATACTGTGGTCCTTTTACAAATGAATGTTTCAATTTAAAACCAATGAAATATACCCTCACCCAGTCACAGGTGTTTTGTTGCTACAGCATTACTTTGTCTGATAAGATCATTAGCTTGTGTTCTCATGTACGCAAACTTAAGCTAGATATTGCTTTATAATGGAATTTACTGAATTAGTATGCTGACTCATGCCTACTTTCTACTGATGCTACTGTTGCACTATGTTTTATCATTCACCATTCTCCCATATTGCACTTGTTTCCACAATTGCTGCTGTAAGACACAAAATACAGACTGGGTTGCACTTGCAAATTTAATTTGTGTGCTGTTCGGACCTAATAAGGAAAAAACAATAATACATTGTTAGCTAATAACAAAGTTAACACAACATTACATTGTTTGCTTGCAACCAAAAAACAAACAAACAAAATGTTACTTTTTTGCAATCTAATGAAAGAGTTAGCTAGCTAATTGAAAAGTCAACAAATCATTGGATTGTTTGCTAGCTAACTAGAATGGTAACAAAACATTGTGTTGTTTACTAGCTAGCTAAAAAGGTAACAATACATTACATTGTTTGCTAGCTAGCTAAAAAGTTTTCAAAACATTACATGGTTTGCTTGCTAGCTTAAATGGTTAACAGAATGTTACATTGTTTACGAACTGACTAAAAAGGTTTAGTTTTAGCCTAACCTCATTCATGTCATTCATTCATGTCATTTCTCCTCCTCTGAGATAATTTGTTGGCTGAATTAATGGAGCAATATGGCCAAACAATAAAAGATTTTTTTAAAAAACAGACAACACAGTAAGGAAAAAGACACTGCCTTACAGCAACTGACAGACTGGTTTAAGAGATCAACTGGGGTGAAAGAAAGAACAGAGTTTGTCTGTTCACTTTGTTTGAGGAACTTGATTATTTTGGCTCAGTCCATCTCAAAAAGACACTTATTATTCATTAAACCTCCTCAAGTGAAAGTTTAAAGTTAATACTGGATCACAGTTTAAATTGGAGTTTAAAGTTTTGGTGCAACAGAATCAGATTTAATCTTGGTTTAGAGTAAAGACTAAACGAAGTTTAAAGAGTTGTGTAAATTTAATCCTCTTAATTTTAAGCTAGTTTTAAAGTTTGTTGTTTCACTTTAAATTATGTTGCACCAATTTAATTGCGTATGAAAATTAATCCTTGTTGTTGCAACCAAGCTTATTTTCTCTAAGCTCATTCAGTGTTTAATGCAACAACTACAGTACAAATTGGAGGGAAAATAACAATGAGTAACAGGAAGGAAACCTACAGGCTGACAAGACATGCTGCTTTCACTTCACCACTACCACATCAAATGTTGTGATTGTTATTGAATTTAAACTCGACATTGTGGTGAGACGATCAGGTGTTATATATGCGGCCTGGAAGTTTGTACATAAAAAGCTGGACTGTAAACAGAAGCACACCGATTTCATCATTTGAGGTTGTTTGAGGAAATGATGAAGCATATAAAGATGCTGTTCCTTAATATAACTTGTTTGTTTTTCTGCTTCTGCACTCAGATCGACGGAAACAGGTTGTTTAAAGATGTCAAAGCTTACCACACAGCAGTGAAAGGTAGGTTTTGAAGGCATATAGAGACCCACAACACAGAGCTGGTGAATAATGGGGAAGTGACTTTCCTCTATTCTCGGACCCTGTGTCGACTTTTGCAATTCTGTCTGCGTTGCCATGTTTTACAAGAACAAATAAAAATCCTGCAGCAAAAACAGCAGACGCAGCATTGCATATGTGATTCATGTGCAAGAAACCGTTGTGTTTCTGGTGTTGTCAGCTATTGCTCCTGCATTGTGAGCTCCAGTCAGGAAACCAGTGTTGTTCTGACCTTCTCGGTGTGGGTGTAGCAACACCGCCACAAACCCAAAAAACAATACCACCACAATGCAATGCGCTGCTGATGCTGTATGATAAGTTGATCCTTAAGGAGTCATGATTATATTTTAAGATGTTTTTTTGTCCTCCTACAATATCCTGTTCTTTTCCACAGCCGTGCATGAGACGTCCAAGAGGCTGTCCCAGACGTTGCGAGACATCTACGAATCAGACTGGAATGGCGTGGATGATCTCGGCGTCATTACAGAGGTGTGATCACGATGTGTTTTTGTGAACTGTTGCTTGAACGGTAGTCTGAGAGCTGATCATATGATAAAGTCAGTTTCATTTCAGTAGGTTGGACTTATTTGCTGGAAAATTGTTTCCATCTAGAGTGTTTAAAGAGGCTTTGATCTAAGTTGGTATGAAAATATATGCAACGGTCTCCATTTTGCCTGCAGGCATGTACGTACAGTACAAGTTGAAGGTCCATTGTGTAAGATTTAGGCCACCATGTTGAAAACTTTATTCCCAGGTTTTGCAGCCACTGCAGGTTCTCCTACACGCTTGGAAGCGCTCAGTGTAGACTGCATTACCTGATCATCATAGCAATGGCAGGTGAAATTGCTGTGACATCGTAAGTGTGTCAGATACACTGGAACAATGGAGGATATAATTTCCTTTTGAGATCCCTTCGTTATCAACCAAACAGAGGAATGTCTGTGCTTTAGTAATTGATCATGGTGTGGTTTTTGCAGGCTGACGTTTTTTAAAGAGAAACTGTATTGAGTCAATTAAAAAATTTCAGATACAATTTGCATTTAGTGTGCAAGATGTCAGTGTTTCTCTGACCAGTCAGTGGTCTGCAGTGTTTCTATTTCACCATTTACAACTCCAGTTCCAAAAAAAGTTGAGACCACATTTCAGATTGTTTTTGGAAATCATGGACGTTGTGTCCTCCAGGCTAAAGAGGAACAGGAGCATCCAGATTGTTACCAGCGCTAACTTCACAAGCCAGTATCTGATCTGATGCTGTGGGGGTGTGTTAGTGCCTATGGTTTGATGAAACATCTGTGAAGGCCCCTTTAATGCTGAAAGGCAACATTGGAGCAACACATGCTGATATCCAGACAGCGTCTTTTTCAGGGACATGCTTATTTCAGCAACACAATGTCAAGACACATTCTGCACATTTTCTAACAGCGTGGCTTTGTAGCAAAAGAGTTCAGGTACTAGACTGGCCTGCCTGCAGTCCAGACCTGTCTCCGATTGAAAGTGTATAATGCATTATGAGATCCTGGACCGCTGAGCACCTGAAGTCTTATATTAAGCAAGACTGAAAGAATTTCACTTTCAAATCTTCAACAATTAGTGTCCTCAGTTCCTAAACACTTAACTGAGTGTTGTTCAAAGAAAAGCTGTATCACCGTGGTGAACATGACTGTGTCCAACCTTTTTTGGAACATGTTGCAAACATCAAATCCAGAATGTGTGTTTATTTACAAAAAACAATAAAGTTAATCAGTTTGAATGTTAAATATCTTGTCATTGTACTGTTGCAGCTGAATATAGGTTGAAAAGTTTTTGCAAATCATTGCATTCTGGAACTGGTATTATAGTAGTGGCTCAGCTCACTTGGAACCTTGACTGAGGCTTGGATACCAAAAAATATACTGTGTACTATTCACATCTTTAGACAATGAGAAACTGAAAAAGAGAGCGAGTACAGTCAAGTTGAGCCCTGCGGTCCCATGCAGTGGAAATTGTTATTTTAATATTGTTCATATAAAAATATAGATGCAGTTTTAAGTTAAAAAGTGACTATATACTGGAGACAATGTTGATGTTTATCTTATTTACATACAGCCAATCAAATCTTGCATAAAGCAGTAATACCATGCAGACACTGAGCCAGACAGTGGCCTGCTACACACACAAGCCACAGGCTTAACAACCACATTAGCTTTCCTGTTAAAGGCTCCTTTTAATTTGACATACATTACCATGATTTAACATTAGCTTGTTAAAAGCTAACATTCATCAGAGTGAAGTTTAACTAAAAAAAATAAGCTGTTTAACTGCGACACATTTAAGTGTACCTGCAAATGTTACTTGGATCAAATGCTTCTTCTTAGATACTCTTGAACACCACTAATGACAGGCTGTCTGCTCATGACGTGTAGGCTACAGCTTAAGGTTGTTTGCTTTCCATCACACCAGCATTGATTAAATGTAGATGTCAAGATATTCATTTAAGTTAAAAGGAGGATCACAACCCTCACAGTCGGTTGCTGCACAGTTAAAAGCTTTTCACATTGTGCAACAGTGTTTAAATCCTTCTTTGCTGGAATCATGTTTGTGGTTTGGTTGAAGTTTGTCTGGTATTTAGACTGACTCAGACTTAGAGTTACAGTTTAACTAATGTGGTTCCCACTGTGTCTTTTAGAGTGAAGACTTGCTGTGGAACGACTATGAAGAGAAATTAAGTGACCAGATAGTCCGCACCATGGAGAACTATACCAGCCAGTTCCCTGAGGTCAAGGTAACCTGATGCTATTTGTACTGGAATCAGTTCCTGCTAACCTGCATACACCAGTGTGAATTTGATGACTCAGTGGGATATCATCCATCCTCTTACTCCTGGACACAGTGTTTACCTGAAGAAACTCTGCTCTGTGTTTCAGGAACGAGTAGCTAAACGTGGTCGCAAGCTGGTGGACTACGATTCAGCACGACACCACCTAGAAGCGCTGCAGAGTGCCAAGAAAAAGGATGAAGCCAAAATAGCAAAGGTAGCGTTAGTAATAGAGCACGCAAAAACACAGAAGTGATGAAGGTGGTTTCAATTGTAGTGGTTTAAAAAATGTTCAAATCCTCTTTTAACAGGCAGAGGAAGAGTTCAACAAAGCCCAGAGTGTCTTTGAAGAAATAAATACCGAGCTGAGGGAGGAGCTGCCTGTTCTCTATCAGAGGTATGCTTGAGTGTTCACAGCAGCAAATCAACAGACCTAGATAACAGTGGAATCTCAAAAGTACAAACAAGATGTACTGGGTTTATGTAAGAAGCGTGTGCAGATGTGTGAAAAAGCAATTTAAGTTGCTCTGAGTATGTTGATTCTCACTTGGCATCCCATCATGTCTCAAAATACATCTCAGAAGAGCATTTGTGGTCAGGTCCATCACACTTCACCGCCTTATATTCAAGCAAACACATAGCTACATGAATTTGCTTTGCAGACCAAATGCATTGTTGTAAGATATAACTTGATGTATAACATTAGCCAAATTTAAAAGAAGGGACAGATAATTAAGAATTTGTCATAGACAGCGTTTTACAAAGTTTCTCTTGACTCAACAATTCATAAATTTGGGCTATTTTTCAAGAAAGTCTGGGGACTTTATTCACAGGTGACCAAAAACTAACCTATATTGGTTACTGCTTACTGTATTTGTAAAATTTAACCTGTTTCAGTTAAAACACCCTCTGGAAATGTATGTTTAAATACCTAGCTGTGAAATGTCGGCAGGTAAGATGCACTTTAGACTGGAGTAGCCACTGAAACGCGACGAACTGCTGCAATCTTTTGAATGAGGAGAGAAACAACTTAAAGTGCTGCGTTTAATGCATTGATTGTACAAGAAGGCACAAATGATAAAGTCTTTGCTGTAGCCTTTTCAGTGCCCTGCTCTATAAGAAAATAAACACGTAGTTACATCATTTCAGTTTGCAAAGATCAATGTGTTGCTGTTATTAACCTACTGCCAAACAGTAGTAGCCAATGTGCTGCGACAAATAGACACCATATATTTTACATTAAAAAGAAATAACCTGACGTCCAACCTGTGTCGATTTTATAAGAGGGAGCAGATATTTAGAATTTGTCATATACAGCACTCCACAAAGTTTATTAAGTCTCTCCTCACTACACATTTCTCAAAATTGCATAATTTTGTTAAGAGAATCTGGGGATGTTGCAGTAACTAGTTATCTTGGCAAGTAAAAGAGCCTAAACATGTCATTTGCATTACAGTGAGCCAAATGAAAATGAGACAGTGTGTTTTGTGTGTACTTACAGGATGACAGTTGTGGCCCGGGACACATTGTGTAAACACTGCTGAAAGAATGTGGTCAGATTCAGCCTCAACCACCTCTGAAAGTGGTCTGAGCGATCAAATTTCAGTGTGTCCTCAAAACGTCTTGGGTGCATTCACATCCTCACTTAGAGCGGTCCACACGTGATCAGATCACATGTTTAATACCAGGTGTAAACAGGCTTAAGGGTACCTGACTGGACATTGTGGTGCCACCATCTTATCCACACCACAAGACCACTTAACTTGTCTTAATCAGTGTCTGTGGTGCTGAAAGACACAAGTCTGTCTGCGCAAAGTAACTCAGCCTGTGCCTGATGAATCTGACCAAAGGGGACATATGAACACCGGACCTTTAATGTTATTCATTGTTTTTCATGATTCATGATTTTTAGATGTGCATTCTAGTCCTATAACATTTAAAGATGGAATAAATGCAAACAGAAATTTTCCAGTATGTGCACAGGACACCGTAACTGAAGTCGACTTAATTCCTTCAACTAGTGTCATGTGGATGAAGTGAAAGACAAACTGAGATCTGTCTCTGTCTCTGTAGCCGGATAGGTTGCTACGTGACGGTGTTCCAAAACATATCGAACCTGAGAGACGTCTTCTACAAGGAAATGAGCGTGGTAAGATATGACACTGATACCTTGATTTCCTCCTACTTGTAATGTGAAGTATTAAATCTGTAGAAATACTTGTACAACTGCATATTTAAGGTATAGAGTTTGTGTTGCAAGTTAGCCTGTGTGCTTATGTTGCACTTTGTGTTGAAGCTGAACCGTGAGCTGTACAATGTGATGAAGAAACTGGAGACTCAACACTCTGGAAAAGCTTTTATCATCAAGGGTCTCAACAGGTGAGGAACTTTTGTCAGGTTTCCTCGTCAGTGCTTCCCAACAAGAATGTCTTGTGTAAATAACACACATTCCTAATACTGTCTATCTGCCTTGTCAATATCCTGGACAAAAACTAGTTCTTTTCTGGCTTCAAGGACAAAAATAAAGAGACTGTACTTTTTCTTCAAATAGCACAACGACCAAGTCAAAGAAGAGAAAGTCCCTGGTTATTTCCAACCCCATCCCATGCAATACAGCTTTCCCAGCTGACCACGTCTCCATCCATTCTTCCACCGAGAATGGAAAAGACGCCGTCCCCTCGTCCCCTGCCCAGCTATCGCAAAGCATCTCTGAAGAATCCAGCCTGCCAGAGGAGAGCGGCGTCTCATCCAAAGACGTCAACTTGTCAGACTCCGATCTCAGTTCCAGCGGCACCAACACGCCTAAGAGGCAGTCGGTGTGCGACAATAAGAGCAGCGACGGGAGCATGGGGAGTCAGAATCCAGAGGTGGAGGCGGAGGCAGCGGCGGAGGCAGAGGCTGAGGCGGAACTTGCAGGGAACCAGTCGGATGACTCTGGGGTTGGAGAAAAGTCAGAGGCTGCGAGTCAGGAGGTGTCCAACCCCTCGGATTCTGCGGACAGCGACGCCCCACAGAGTCCAGAGCAGGAGAGCGTCAGTGATCCACCATCAGAGGAGGCCAAGCCCAAACCTCCGCCTGTTCCTGCCCCTCGTGTCTCCTTCCGCTCCACTGATAAACGCCCCCTCTTAACTGCTCAAGAGCAGGAGGAGACAGAGGACACACCAACCAGCCAAGAGACAGAGGACACACCAGCCAGCCAAGAGACAGAGGACACACCAACCAGCCAAGAGACAGAGGACGCACCAACAAGCCAAGAGACAGAGGACGCACCAACCAGCCAAGAGACAGCTGAATCAGGAGAGGACTCCTGTTCCCTAAATCCACCAGGCTTCCTTTACAAGGTACATTCAACTATGATTTAAGGGAGACGTAAAGGGAAAACTTTAAATGTAGTCAGTAAAACCAATTGATTCTTCAGTGTGTGTTACAGTGACCAAGAAAGTTGAGTTCTCCTGCTGCAACATCCTGCTTCCAGTGATGTCATAGTGATGTAATTGCTGTTAAGGAAGAACTACAGGTTATCTGAGCTGGGATTTCTAGTTGTGGTCTCTTGGTAGCCAGGGAGCGCGCTAGATGAGTATTAGCAGACACTACATTTCAGCCAACAAAGTAATAGCTATAGGCTAGTGTACTGATACACACACCCACATGGGCATCAGAAAGCTTGTGCACTGGATCCTGGAACATGTAGGCCCTGCAGGGCCCCCACAACACTAACTGGACATCCACATGATAAAGTGGAGAATTTTATTTTTAAACATTTTGGTGTATAAATTAATTTGCTTTTTTTCTGAGGGTGAGCTGGGAAGATCAATATATGAACAGCTTTGAAAAAAAGGGATCAAAATTGATGCAGGAGAACCAGAGATATGCAACCCAACCACAGAGTGTTTGATCAGAGATTCAGGTATGTTAAGCTAGTTTTGGCTAATGTTAGCTCAAGATGTTAGCCATTAGATTTTTAAAAATCTCAGCTCCAAACCAATGCTAACTAACATGGCATCACTTAATTCAATTTTGCTCCCTTTAGAGCCACAGAGTTTAGTCAACTTTTTTCCCATATGTAGTTGTGCTCGCCAAGATGTGTAAACACAATTTGACATGTACAATGGATGGAGTTTCTCTTTAAGCCTGTACGATAGATTAGCATACAGACTAGATGCAGAGAAAACAGCCTGGCTAAAGTTAAAAAAAATAGGTGTAATTTCTAAAGCTCACTAATGAACATATCATATCTCATTTCTTTAATCCATACACAAACAGAAATGTAAAACTGACAAAGAGATGCAGTGTTTTTTTGTTTCCTGCTTCCAGTTTTTTTTTGTATGCTAAGCTAGGCTCAACGTGTTCCAACTCCAGCTTTGTATTTTGACAACTTGAGATTGATAGTGACTTTATCCTCTCACTGTCTCAAAGGAAGTAAATGAGGATATTTCCCAAAATGTTTTAACAGTCCTTCAAAGCAGGAATATGTAACAGTCACCTCAAGAGACTAGATAATGGTAAATGCTAAAACCCAGTGTAGTAGTAGCATAAATAGAAAGGAGTCTGTCAACTGATTCAGAAATATCTAGCTAAAGTTTCTCAGCTAACATCAGCCACCACAGCTGAGGCTTCAGCTGGAAAACCCCTGAATGTGTTCAGTTGACCAAGAGTGTGTTTTATTATTAATGAGTTCAACTTCCCATTTCTCAGATGAAACATGTTCCTAATTTACGTAGTCTCGCTTTAAGACTGAATGAAAAACAGACTACTTAGAGGCTTTTGAAATCTACTGTATATAATTTCTAGTTTATTCATATTAAGTTAAGCATAGTTTAAAGAGCAATAAAACATTACAACACAGTAGGAAACTTGAACTTACATGTGTTAAGATATATTTATTTGACCACCAAAGAATTCAGTTTTACTTCAGATAGTGTGGCAGGGTGAAAAATCCTCTGTAGTGGCATTTAAAACACACACAGGACTTTTCATACACAGTATCCATAGCAATAGTGTTATAAAAGGAGTGTTAGTATTTTGTAGTATTTTTGTCTACCTGCCCACACACTGCAGATGGAAAGTATTTGGTAGCTAGTACCAATCATATATACTTAATGTATGAAATTAATGTTATTTATACATCATCCCTGACAAATTTACTAAAAATAAATACAATAAAAATACCGAATGTGACAAACTACATCAAAATCATCATATTACAAGTGCATGACACAAATCCTCAAATATGTATCAGACTTTTAGAATGGATTTTAAGCTAAAGTTGGCTCATTGTAATCAAATTGAATCATGACTCAATCATACGCATCATCCAGTAATATCTGTACTTTCTTTATGGTCAGATTATCATTGGAAACAGTGTTTTCTTTGTTGCATGAACTGTTTTTTAGCACACGGTGGACAATTCTTCAACTTCAAGTTAATTTAAAGGACTGGTTCACCCAAATAACAGGAGCATTTAATTTAGCTCTAGTGGTATCTAGCTGTGTAGATAGCTGTGGTTTCATTTGTTAAGCTCCTAAATTTCTGCCTCCTCTCCAGTACAAAGGAGGTGGATAAGAATTTGTTTGTGGTTGCATCTGTGAGTGCCACAAAGGAAATATGTTTACTTCCGATCTTAAAGATCTGCAAACTGGGAAAAGGTTATTTATTTTTTTTAGAGCAGCGACTATTTATCAGTTATTAATCAATTATTTAATTATGTACCAACTACTTTGATAATCAGATAATCAGTTTGAGTAATTTTTAAAGAGGAAAAAGTCAAAATTCTCTGGTTCCAGCTTTTTAAATGTGAATCTTTTCTCTTTTTTTAAACTCCTTTATGACAATAAATCTAATATCTTTGAGTTGTGGACAAAACAAGACATTTGTGGACTTTGGGAAACACAGGTCAACATTTTTCACCATTTTCTGACATTTTATAGACCAAACAGCTAATTTATTAATTGAGAAGTTAACTGATGGAAAATAAATTCTAGTTGCAGCCCTACAAGTTTTTTTTTTTAAGTTAATTGACATCAGTGTAAATTGTGATGCGGTGTGTGTTTTCCACCAGGGGGTGGCGTTGGAGAGCCACGCAGCGACTGAAGACGGCCTGCTGCAGTTTGATGAGGGAGACGTCATCCTGGTGCTCGCTGACACTCAAGAGGTTAGTGTGTTAGTGTGTGTGTGTGTGTGTGTGTTTGTGTTCTTGTAGCTCATTACTGTGGCACTTCGAGATAGAAAATTACACATTTCCTTTAACATTTGCAACTTTTTTTTTTGCACTGCGGACTTTTTTCTGACTCTGATTATGTTATTTAAACCAGTATACTGTGGGTGTTAATTTTCAGTTTGAGCCGTGTGTGCGTCCCCCTGCTGATGTATTTTTCATCACCTGCCTGCACTGTTTTTCTTGAGTGATGAGTAAGCAGCCAAACAGATGTCACCCCAAGACATTTCCACTGCAGATAAAATAGAGTCTGACAGCAGGAAATGTTTCAAATGTCAATATTCAAATATCTCTACTGCAGATCAGAAACCATATTCACAAAACATCCTAAGGCTTAGTTTGTGGTCTGAGAGTTCACAAAGTATTTTAGTGTTTAAAGTAGCTCTAAGTCTGAGAGAAATAAGAGTCAGCACAGAGGGCTCCTAACTGTTCTCTGTCAGTCTAATACTGCCTCGTCTCATCACTGCTTTGGGAAAATGAAAAATAATTCATTTGTAAAGCATATTTTGATGGTGGTTGATTAATAAGGATCTAATCTCACCAACAAGTCCAGTCAAATCCAGTATCACCAAAGATGTTTTCTACTACTTTTTTGACACTGGAAAAATGCTGTTGGCAGCGTCGGTGCACATGGAACATCTCAGCTGTCTGTGAGAATTAGTCATCAAACCAAAAATATGCTCTTCAGTTTCATATTTGCTTTATAGCGCAGATTGTCGATCAGCTGTCGCGATCGATGATTTTATCAGTTACTGGTTTGACCCTTGACAGCAGATTTCTACAAGCAGCGAGCGCAAGAACAAAGTGATTGAAACACACAGGAATATATGCAGCCAGGAACAAAGACAAACATACATAAAGCTTGAGATGAGAAAGACGTACATGGAAACAAAGAAGTACTTATAAGATGTCAAGGTTGGTGAGAAAACAGATGAGATGGAAGCAGCTTGTCAGACCTGAGTCGAGGTCGGACAGAGAGGCGATGTTCAGGGTTCAGTGTGTGATGAGACTGGAATGTAACACAACAGGAACAGGAAAATGTAGAATATGAACTGAATGTAGAATTATACCATCAAATGAAAAATTAAAAGCTGAAAACAAGTCAATATTTAACTTTATATATACATAACTTTATATATTTACATATATGAATTCTATTTTAATTTTATTAATTTAAATAAATTATTTGATATAAGAAGTTCATCAAAAAAATTATTATAGTTGAATACCACGAGACTGGATCTTCAGAATAAAAATAGCAGTGATGACGGTAATGAGCTCACTTCTGCAGTAGAATTGTTGAGGTTGTTGTGGCCTAAAATGGCTGATTTCACAGCAGCTTTTCTAAAACTAAAAAAGTGATGCATTGTGATGTTTTTAGTTTTTTTTTTTTTTTTTTCTAAAGATTATTTTTTTGGGCTTTTTGCCTTTATTCAGATAGGACAGCTGAGCTACAGGGGCACCCCAGGTTGTTTTTGAAATTGTAGCTGCAAGTGTAATTTTTCTGTATAAGTCATTAAAAGTCTAAGGCAAGTTGTTCCGGTGTGCTTAAAGTAACCTTACCAACACGGCTCAGGAATACAAAAAATCTGAACAAAATCTGCTTCATTTGTAAATGAAGAAGTACATTTGGGGGGTATTCCACCAAGAAGTAAACTCTTTTTGAAGCTCATACTCGATTGCAAGCACAAAATTAGAGTATTATTATTATTATTATTATATTAAATAAAGTATACCTGATGAAGGTCCTCCAGACCGAAATGTTGGATATTTAATAAATCAACAGAAAGCGAGACAGTGTGTGGGAGTCTTTTCTGATTTTCTTCAAGTTGAATCTTCCTCACCTGTCATACATTCAGGTGTGCAGAGACCTTTTTTTAATATTTTTAATAAGCACAAAATGATGAAATATGAACGTGCACAGAGCATTAATAAATGTTAATAACAATGACAAACCCTTTTCAGTGCCTGTGATAAAAAAAAAAGTAACATAATAACTGGTAAAATACTTAAAACACTGAGTCAGTTGCCACTGCAACATTGCAGTCTCCTGGAGGGACTGATATAGTACTTTTCAAGAGGCAACTCTTAGCTGGAACATGAGGGGAGCCCCTCTCCCAGTGGTGTGAGAAGACACTGTGAATACAGCTGTAGATTTTTTTTGTCAGTCCCCTAAAAAACAGGAAATCACACCAAAAGCCACTTCTAACAATCAGGCACAAAGTATGTGATCAGAGGGTGGATATGTTTCCTTGATATGTTACATGTGTTTACTGTCTGTGTCTCGCAGCAGGACGGCCTGCTGAGGGGGATCAGGGAGGAGAGCTGGAAGCAGCACGGGGATGTAGAAAATCACTCTGGGATCTTCTCGGAAAAACTCATCCAGCCCGTCCAGGCAGAGTGAGGCAATAGTCACTCCTGAGTCTGCAATACTCTCCTCTTCCATCGAGCAGTTTGTGACTCACACACACACACACAAACACACGTTCACACACCCACACGCAGAGGGAGTGAACCCACATGTTTTTGGGTGCAGAGGCTGTACAAACAGATGACGTGACAAACAGACAAACACGTGGTCGCTCACATGCTACGGTGTCGCAACTTGTGGAACAAAAGTGAACATTTAGAACATTTTGTGAGAGATGTTTGGAATGTTAAATGTTACAGTATTTTTACTCTTTTTGTACCTTCAATGTCTTTTTATGTGAAACACTGTGAAACCAAAAATCTTTTTATACTGATGCTATTGTGATCTTGTGTAAAAATTCCTAATAAAGTTGTAAATAAAAGATAAAAGGTTCCGTATCATGCCGTTTATTCAGGGGGTGTGGAGGTTTTGATCTAAAAGAAGCAGATGGAATTTAGTAAATTTGATATGCATTTTGTAATAAAAGGAAATTGTTGCTGCAAGACTGCAGATAAACAGCCTGAGCTCGAGAGAGGATTACTATGATTCACCTGAATGGAATGTGAAAATATTGTCAAGACCTGGAATCTGAGACACATTGACTGATTGAATGTGACGAGTTTATGGAAGAAAGGTCTGTCTTTTATAAGAGTCTACCAAGCCGGGGGCTGACTAACCCTAGTCTGGCAGGTTCTACTGTGTGGAAATGAGAAACTAAAATGTTTTGGAGTTTCAGTACATCAGCAGACTTCACCCAGACATAAGCTGCTGGTTAATGAGCTCACACCAGAAGGGGGAGTTAAAGGATGGAACACAGGTAACTACAGCTACAAGGCAGTGCTGCATCATGGGTGTTTCAGGGCTTTTTCAGACAGTTTGTTGTGATTTGCTGGTTGGTTTAGGCCACTGGTTCCCCCCCTTTGGAGGGGGACCCAGCCCCCAATACAGCACCTATGGGACAAATTCACATCACGGTTGTGCAGCCGACAAATCTGCGGCAACTGCATCAATGCCAACACGTCAATATGGACCAAAATCTCTGAGGAATGTTTCCAGCACTTTGTTGATTCTGTGCCAAAAAGAATAAAGGCAAAAGAGGGTCCACTCTGGTACTAGCAAGGTGTACCTAATGAAGTGGCCAGTGAGTGTATATTTAATCAGTTAAATTCTTATTTGACAATTAATCAATTAATGATTAACATGAACTTCCTGAACAATGTGGCTCAGAAAGTATCTGACTTATTTTGTTTCTTTATCTATCTTCTTTATCTATAAGTTAACTAATTCAGTCTGGCAGCAGTTTGCTTGCTGTTACGAAGCAATTTCAAGCTGTTTCACTTTAAGCACTTTTCAAACAGACTTGTAGGTGTGAAAGCACCCTCAGATGCAGTAGCTGGAGATGATATCTTGGAAGCAGGAATAAAGGTTGGAGCAGAAGCACACCTGCCTTGCCTCAGGTCTCTTCTGTTCCAGATGAGAGTAGAATAACTGCTGCATGACTGACAAACTCTACTGTTGTCAAAAAACCTCATCATTCCTGCTAAATGAAGTCACCACAGTGACACAGAGGCTTGATGTAAGACCAGCCTGACTTGGATTAGACTCATCTTCACCCCTGACTGCAGGAAGAAGAGCATGAGACCAGTGAAAGGGTTTTTTTGTAATTCTCTAATGAAATAACATCTGGATATTAAGCAGTTTACAGCTTACACAGAATCTGATGGACAGCTGTTGTTTTTGCCAATGACACAGAGAAAACATTTTCCTTCTCTGGAACATTTTCATAAACTAAGATATTAACCATGGTCAAAAGCTCTTTTGACTTACAGGAAGCATGTTCAGGTGGATGTAGGCATGGTTGCCAGTTGATAGCAGCGATTTGAATTTCCCTACTTCTTATCAAAAACATAATAATGAAATGCCAGAGAGACCAGACATTACTGCAGAACTAGCCACTTCTCAGTGTTGTATTTTTCAAGGCAACCTGTGGGAATACACACAAGATCAGAACAAGAGACAACCACACAAAAGCCTCCCCTTCTGATAGAAATCCAACAGTAACTGAGATTCTGTTATTTATAGAGTTGCTCCATCACTGAGAGGTTAATATTGAAAAGTGATATTCACAGTGGAAGACTCTGGGCTCGGCTCCAATATGAAAATAATGAATTGTTACTTGTCTTTTTCTCAATGACGGGGCCTTTATCTGGGCGAGAACATCTCAGAGGCCTGTTTCTCCTCCGCCGGCCTCGTGCTGCTCTGCTTGTTTGCGGTCTGAGTTTTCCTCGTGGGTCCTCCGGGGAATAGGCGTGTAGGTTACACAGGGCTAACTGCTGTATTAGCTCGGGTCCATTTGCAAGTAATGTTGCGTTGACAAGGCCGACGGTAGATAAACCTGTACAAAGTCTCTAGGAGAACTGCAGTATGGAGTTTCAACCACGGCTCGGTCACGTTCATGCAAATGCACACATTTCTGGTTCTACAGTTTAACTTCATATGAATATTTTCAACAAAATGAAAAGTTCACTCAAAGTTTGACAGCCTGCGTAGAATCTAAATCATGTGAAACCCCATGAATGAGTAGACAAAAAGTTGCAGCACAAAATTTCTAGTGAAACTTGCAGCAATCAAGCTTCTTACAGGTGCTGAAGACACATGAATTTTAATGTCATGTTTTCGCTCACAGTGAGCTGTGAACCTGATTTGTCATTATTTGAATGACTAAAAATTAAATGTTTTTAATTGAAAATATTAAAATATTAACCATTATTCACTTTCACGTCAATGAATTTACTCAGTTATTAATTTAAGTTTATCTAAAGAAGAGAAGTAAAGAATCTCAACAAAACATTAGCAGTTGGTTCAAAACTCAGAATAGTGTGAGTAGGACTCAAACATCTATTGCAGCAGGTTGCCTTGAAATTTTCTCAATTTGTTTGTGTGGGACTTGATTTTGGACTTCAGTGCAAGGGCTTGAGATTTACTTTTTAAAAATTGGCTTTGCAAATATACACATAACTATGTAAACAGAACTTTTGTTTGTTTACAAGAAAATTTCACAGGGCACCTTTAAAGTCCATATCAAGTACTTCAATGAGTAACTCTCTGTGGAAAAGAAGAGGGTAAGTCTTTAATCTTTATTTTTTCCTGTAATGATATTCTTTTTCCTCCTCCAATGAGATCAGGGTCAGGGAAAGGTCAGAGGTCATCCTCAGCAACAGGGAAACATCCTTGGAGCTGGTTGTGACTGACTTCAGCAGGGTGGTTGCCTACTGACACAGGAGTTTGATTACACATGCAGTCAGTTAGAGAACTACTGTTAGCTCACAGAGTCCATGTTCAACCCATTTGGAAAAAGATCTTCAAATAAATATTGGCTGAGGATCTTTTCGTCCACTTGAGGGCTGCAGAACAAGTTGTAAATGCAAACATTTGTCCATTCTGGGCTGCAGTAGATTTACGGTGTCTGTGTTAGGGACCCGCACCCTCTGTAGATATAAACGGCTCATTCTAAGGTAACAAAAACGCAATTCTTATCTTCAGGTGACCATACACAAATAAAAACATAATTGTGATGATAGTATTAAATTTTGGAGCTATTCTGCCAATAAATCCCCATAAATTTTACACTCTGGACCTTTAAGTTGGGGGCTGTAAAGCCAAAACTGAGCTAAAACATGCTAAAAACGCTCTATGAGGGAACTGTGTTGGCTGATGATACCCCCTGGGTTTGTCCCTGTGATGACATCTCTCACATTAAATATAACAATTTAATCCACTTTTAATGTAATAATATTGATTATCTCAGGTTTAAAGTTTACCCGTGGAGTTGGTTTGACAGTGGTGGCTTCACAGTATACCAATGATCTACAGGTGGCAGTAAGACAACAGGATATGCTATAAGACACTAATAAACTCAATGAAGACAAACATCGCAAACTCATATACAAGGACAAAACAATGCTGGCTTTAAGCATAACTTTCCCACATTAAAATGTCTAAACACAACTAGACCTATGTTAGATATTTTGTTCACATTTGTTCTTATATTAATCCCAATGTTTCCAACCATGTTCAAACCAGAGAGATCCATAGTTTTATTCAAGATAATATTGCGTTTCATTTGGTCGCCTATTGCTATTTACCTGAGGCAGCTGGAAATCATGCAAGAATCTATCTTGTCAGGTTTCAAGTTAACTGTTCAAAAGTGGTGCAGCCAATCAGCAACCTAGGAGGGATTGCTGGCAGCTACGGGCTGGTTTTAGGACTGACGACAGTCCATGGAAGCGATTCATCTCAAAACAAACAGTGGCAGCTCCTTAAGAGGTCAGCATAGATACTGTGGTAGCATCAGTTATATCAGAACTGGAGAGTATTTCTTCCTTGGGAAAAGGGCAAAGAACAGCTTTTCTCAACGAGAGAGATGCTCCTGCTCTTCTCCTGACTGTCTTCAGCAAGACTTTGATCTCATTTGGTTGAAGTCAGCCTGTGTTAAGGCATGATAGACAGATGGTTCATCTAATCACCTGCCAAGTGTTTTTTGTTTTTTTTTTAAGTCCCTGCCCTTTTCCAAACAGTTTCTAAGGATGACTGCCCAGATGGATCTGTGTAACAAACCATCTGGCATGTCAGGTTATGTTGCAATAACTTCTGGGGAAACATGACTAATACATAAATAAAACTTTTGATAAATTATCTTTTCATGTCAGATTTTTATTGGCAATGGTAGTTGTTGTCATGATCAAGATCATTATTATCAAGATTCACAATGTCATGATGCCCTCAAACTATCTTTTGTTATTGTTTTGATATAAGAGATATTATATAACACGTGATTAAAATACTTTTTACTTTACTTTTTTACAAATTTTCAATGTTTGTTAGACTTAAAGGATACATGGAACATAAACAATATTTTTGTTTGTTTACAAGAAAAAAAAATCCACAGAGCACCTTTGAAGGCCATATTCTGTGTTAGAATCACTTGACATTAATCCCTTATGTACCATAGCAAACATACACTAAGTCACGATCTTAAGTGTGTGAACCTCTGGAGACACACCTTAGCAGCCTTGTTGTTGTTTTAATTGTGGTAATCATGTTGCTTCCTGTGCGTGTAGGTGGCCTCAAGTATGTATGTGTGTTGAGAGAAGAGTGCTTTTTCCTCCGTCTTTGGGTGCTTGAGACATGCAGACTCTCCTAGTAGGTGTGTGTTATGTCTCTTATCACCTTTACTCTGACATAATGCAGGCAGTCCTGTCTGTGTGTGTGAGTGTGTGTGTGTGTGGGGAGGGGGGAGGATTTGGGCTCCGAAAAGACATAAATAAAATCCCCCACATGGTTGGCAAGTTGAACAGTGGAAAATGAAACCTTTTAAACTTTACAAGCATCCACAGTGCAAAATAATTGTAGAAATAGGTGCTCCAGTTTGCTTCTTTTCTCAGGCTTTTCCAATTAGCCTGCAGAAGTAGCTTGCGCAGCAGGCCTTTGAATTTTTGCAGTTTCATTGTGCTGCTTCTAGCTTGGAACATGTTCTTTTTTCCACAGTCTTGAGCCAAATCAGGAAAGGTCACCTGTGTTCACTTTTTCCCCATTTCTGTACTTGAAAATAAGGTAAAACAACACACTGTCCAGCCTGAGGTAAAGAGTCCATGTATCAAAATCCAAAACTACACAGACTTGACATTCATCTGCACTCTTTGACCCTCTATAGGGTTGCAGGTTCACTCATACCAGTCAAAGCTAAAGCTTCCTATGAGGCGAGTCTCCATTTCATATTTTAAACACACCAAAATAAAAACCTGATGCTTGATTTGGACCATATCTGATAAGCAAGTTTAAGTACACAGCCAGGGTTTATACGTCAAAAGGAACCAGTTGTTGCTACTGTACTTTGACATATTTCAGGATTTTGAGACATATTAAGGCTGAAGAAATGGTTCAAAAGTTCAGTAAATGGTATGTGCCATGGAAATTTGTCATGATGATCATGTTAGGAAGCATATTTACACATCCAGCAGACAATACAGTGCTAGCATTCATTTGAAGCCTTGCTTCAGGCCACCTGAAGAATGAAAACCAAAAATTAAGTTTTTATCTCTGTTCTGGTCTCCACCACCTACCAAGAGAAAATATCTAGACATTTAGTTGCTAAATGCTCTACAAATTAGCTAGTCGTTAGCTAACTGCACAAGAGTACAGTAGGATTATCAAAGATTTTTGCTTAAAACAACTGCTTGCTACTACTGGTCTGGGAACAGGTTGACAAAAGTGGGGAGAATGAACTAAAAGTACAGTTGTGGCCGTTGTAGGTATCAGATGTGCTCTGTGCCCTGTGTTTATGATTATTGCCAGCACATCACAAAGGAATGGGTGCCAAGTACGAACAGAACTGATAACTTAAATAATTTAAAACGTAATATTCATTTGAAATAGTTGAGCAATTGATTTTTGCAAAGGAGTGAGATTAGCTAGCTGGGGAACATAAGTCAGCTGACAGACAAAGGGTATTTTCATGAGTTACATGTGACTGAGACATTTGACAATTATAACATTATACTGGGAAAAAAGTGCTAAAATATATTGACAATCTGACTAAATTATGTCCAACAACAAAAATTTACTCTTTAGAAATAAAATTAGCCTCTACACTACCGCTCTGTGCAACTGTTTTTTTGTACTCGGAGTGTGGGCTGAGATGCTCGTGGACCTCGCTGAATTGTGCTCTGCTACGTCGTGCAAAACCACGCACATCCAAGTGAAATACCAAGGTTTAAGGGAATCCCGTGGTTCTGTACCCGAATACATCATCACCTATGTCACATTTCTTTACGTTGCTGCTATAGTGTAGTTAAAAGCCTGCAAATCATATGATCCTGACAGCAGTCCACCCCTTTGATTTGGTACGGTTAGTTTTCTGATGCAAACCGTACCAGAGAACACATGAACTGTACTTGAGACAACTTTTTCGAGTGCACCTGGGAACAGAACAAGGGATTGTGCCCAGGTATGGTTCACATTAATCAAACCAGCAGTGTACTCAGATCTGGGCCCAGGTTCCTGAGGTGAAAGATCCCAAAGATCACAGAGAAGTCCTGATCGAATATTATGTTGATAAAACCAAAGCTTACAACGAAGGTAAAACTTTAGCAAGTACTGTCACTTGGCCACAACTATAGCTCATTTCTGAAGCACAGCTGAGCACAATGTGTTCATTACGGTATCTGTGCGCTTTCAAACAGCCATCTGTTCACAGGATCCTGAGAAGATCTGGCTGGTGGAGCACATCTGGTACCTGCACAGGAAATCAAAAACAATGAGCATAAAGATGGTAAAATGTTCCACAGAACTGAGGCTATTTACTTTAGATAACAATGAGGTTTTCCAGAGTTTTTTATTTTCATTTTTTTTAAATAATGACCATGTTTTCTTATCCTGAATGCAAAATGGCTAAATTTAGTTGGTAACACTTTACAATAAGGGCACAAATCATATAATAAAGTAATGTTGAACTAACACATGGCTCATGATGATTTAATGCATGAATTAATGCAACATGAATCAGGAAATTCTGGTGCTCACCACAAACAAATAGATCATTAGTTAAGCAATGTTAATTCACAGTTATGTCATATATTAATTGATATGCACCAAATTAGCTGGATTCCAGGTACATAAAAACTTATTTATGTAACTATATTATATAAATCTTATGCATACCAACACCAATTTGATTCAAAACAATGCTTCATATTTCTAACAGGTACTGTTCTGCTTTCAGAGAGGCTGAACAAATACATGGATCTGAAATGAACTTTTATGCAACTGGAATCCAACTAATACATTTTTATTGACGTAACTGTGAAATAACACTCCTGAACTATTAAAGCTATAATTCACCCAAAAATTCACTTAATATCTACTCACCCCTGTGCTGATGTGAGGATGGGTGAAGATCTCCAGTTCACTACACACTCCCGGAGCTTCAGCGGAAAACAGCGTTGCAGCCAAATCCAGTACAATTAAAGTGAACAGTGACCAGTTTTAAAATGTAAAAAAAGAACACAAAATGTCTCCATACTGCTTGTGTGGTGTAATCCAATTGTCTGTAAACCACAACATTAAAATCTGGCTCAAAAAGATGCCATTTACACCATGTTTTTAGCCTAAATGTCAACTGTAGCTTCTCAGACCTGATCCGTGTGAACACACCTGAAGCGGCTACACAGACACTTGTCTGATACGTCATGAATCATGCGTTAGTTAAGCATTAGTTACATGATTTGCACCCTTACTGTAAAGTGTTACTGTTTAGTTTGCTATTAGCAAGCTAGTGTATTCAATCTGTCCAGGATTCAAATCACAGATGTTCAAGATTCAAGGCACTTGAATGCACCAACACAAAAAAAGCTGTAACAAAGAAGGTGGATGTTTTTCATGTTTTACCTTGCAGCAAATTGCACAACAATTTGAAACCATTATTTATATCTAAATCTGTAGATCTTTTAGCTGTCTAGGCAAAAGGAAAAACACCTTCATCAGTCAATGGTGTACTTAGGAACTGTTTGTAAAGCTGACTACACGTTTTGTAATAAAAGTATAACAGAAACACCTCAGGAGGCTGTCCATCTTTTATTGGTAAAGTTTTACTGAGAGTTTTATTGAGTTTTTCTTTTATCTGCTGCCTTCACAGCCTCACGGTAAAAGACAGAAATAGCAGCATTGTTCGTATCTGTTCTAAGACCAGTGAAACAAAGAGAATTAAGTTCTTTTTTGAAACCAACAAATTCTCAAGAAAGCAGCTTGTATCTTGGCTTCTTCTGGACATGTTCTTGCAAGTGAAATTTCTCTTACCATCAGAGTGTCTTTATGTTTTACCTGCCTGTGAAACTAACCAAATCATTCATTCCCCTCTGCAATCAGCCTACTTAATGCTTCACTGCTCTTGTGTTTTACATGATCTTTTTTATTGTTAATTTTCTGTATTGTCTATAGATTCTGTTTTCCATTTAGTTCCCTGATATCATGATTTGTTTGTTTGTATGTTATTGTGTGTTTTTTGTGCTGGGAAAGTTGCTCCAACAAATTGCCCCGAATGGGATTAATAAAGTTGTACTGAAATGAACTGAACTGAATTGCTTTAGAAGGATCCATATGTTATTTATTGCCCTTTAGTGCAAAACTGCTCATTATACTGATTTTGATCAATACAAAAACTGGCAGTTACTTTACTTGGTGACTCTTAAGTGTCATGACTACACTAGTTCACCCCAAGAACAGATAGGAATATTTCCCCCTGGCCTGTATTGCTGTTTATCCATCTATACTGGTATGACTTGCTGAGTTACAGATGTCTGCATTCTCTCCAATATAATGGTGTCACAACCGAACTAGGACTGAACCCAAATGCACGACTCTGGAGACGAGGTCAAATATAATATCTTTTAATAACAAAGTATCAAAGGAAAATCACTCAATCGAGGAAGATCTCAAACTAACAAAAAACACTCTGATGAGGAAAAATACTATAAACACAGAAGAAATCAAAATCACTCTTTCGAGGAAAATAACAAGGCAAAGTATCAAAATAACATAAGGCAAAACAAAGTATCAAAGAATACGAAACCTGACTTGACAAAGGTTGTGGAGCAAACAGGCATGGGTTCTCTGGCACACAAGACAAGACGAACTGGCACAGGACAAAGGGAAACACAGACTATATACCCACACACATGAGGTAATGGGAAACAGGTGGAAACAATCAGGGCAGGGCAGACAATCAGACCAGTGGGATCACACAAGGGGGAAGGAGCAAGTTACCTGAAACGAGAGGAGAGTTAGGTGTCAAAATAAAACAGGAAGCCACGAGACAACATAGACACAAGACAAAAACTAAACATAACTTATCCTGACTTCTTGGACATGACAAATGGAACTAGATGGCACTGGGCCTGAGGTGCTCAAAGCAGCAATAACATACATTTGAAAAACTCAACTGCAGTGTCAATTATGAATCGGTTACACCAGATAATATGCAGACCTGGGTGTAAGCAGTTTCATAGGGACTATTTTTTTCTGCAGTAGAATCTATGGGAACTACTTCAGAGTCTGCTTTCTATCTAATAGAAAGAAAGTAATTCCTACATGAAACTGCTCACAACGAGATCTACGGATTATCTTAAGGGAACGTTATGGAAATAACATTCCTGGAAAGCTATGAAAATGGCGTTCAGGATCCAAAATTCATAGTCATCAAAAATGACACCTGGCAGGCGGGTGTCTGAGCCACAATTCATCGTCATCAAAACCGACACCAAACGGAGTCAAAATTCATGGTCGCCAAAAATGGCTCCAAAGGCATCCGAAAGTCATCCCCATCAAAAACGACACCTGGCAAGCTGTCGTCGGAACTAAAACTCGACATCGCCAAAAATGGCTCCAAACGCAACCAAAAGCCATGCCCATCATAAACGACACCCAGCGGTAAAAAACGAGACTCGGCGGAGTATCCTCAGAGTCAAAATTTATTGTTGTCAGAAACACCACCCAGCGGTCAAAAACGACACCCACAGATCTGTCTTTGGAGCCAAAATTCACCGTCATCAAAAACGACACCCAACGGAGTCAAAATTCATGGTCGCCAAAAATGGCTCCAAAGGCATCCGAAAGTCATCCCCATCAAAATAGATCAGAAATAACGTTCCGGGTACGTTATGAAAATAATGTTAAAGGAACGTTACAAATATAATGTTCCAGGAACTTTACAGAAATAGCGTTAAGGGAATGTTACGAAAATAATTTTCAGGGAACATTGTGGAAATACTGTTCCAGGAATTTTATGAAAATAATGTTCAGAGAATGTTTTGTGAAAATAAATTTCAGGGAACGTTATGGAAATGACATTAAGGGAACGTTATGGAAATAATGTTTCAGGAATGTTGCGGGCATAACGTTATGTAACTGGGGCATGGTTTTTGAAAAGAGACTCTAGTTTTACATTTTTCAAATGTATTTTTTGGTGCTTTGAGCTCCAGAAGCTGAGTGCCCTTTAGTACCATTACACTGGAGAGAAGACATACATCTCTATGGCCAGTATCTCCAAAACTCTGCAACTGATTTGGAGATGAAATGTCCCTGAAAGAGTTTTTGTGTACACGATGAAAATGTGACATCAGTGTCTGTTTGTGAATGAGTTAATGTAGCTGTTGACCAAAGAACTACAGAATGGTTGTTTAATACTGTGACATGGCATATTGCAGTTCATACTTCATGCCAATAGAGGTCAATAAAGGTCATAGATTGATAGATCTAATTTTGATCACAAATAAATCCTGGACAATATATACCGCATATTGTAACTTATTTCCCAGAGCTGCTGTCTCACAACACTTATTTTGACAAATTATAACCTGTTTTACAACCCGACCCTACAGTGAACTGTGGGGAAGATAAAAAAATAATATTAGAATAACTTCTGTGCCTGTCAAAATGTGAAGTATGCATTTTATAGTTATAAATGTTGCTATTTAAGCCATTTAATGAAATAAACAGCTGGATAAAGTAACATTCAATTTCCAGTATATTACCACATCAGTTGTCATCTGTTAATTTATGAGGGGAACTACATGTTGTGTTATCAGCTGCCACACAGCACAGTGTACTGCTGCCTCTGTGCCATATGAAAATGTGCTTCACAGAGAAAAACCCCTCTTTGTCCGAGCTCTATTGCCTTTGGCAGGTAACACTTCTTGACTCACAGTTTCTCAAATGTGGGGCCCTCTTTTCCTATAGGCCACACACACACACACACACACACACACACACACACACACACACACACACACACACACACACACACACACACACTCGCACACACACAACCATGAAGAAACCATCAAATAATCATGTACTGTATGCTTGTCTGCCTGTCAGTCTGCCATCATAGTGAGTTCAGTTCCAGCAGACTGATGAGAGACAGAGCTGAAGATGGATGTCTGTGGGGTTTCCAGGTTTCGTCACACTGAATTCTGTCCTGACATGTAGAATATGTTTGAACAACAAAACCTGAACCTTTCTGTCAGTAAGCAACCTGAGAAGATTTCTTATGTTTTGATATTTTGTCTGAATCAGAGATGCTGATCTCTATCAAACACCAAACATACTATAATGCAAAATACTTACCAATATGACATCAATGTCAATTGTTCAGAGAAGATCAGAAATAAAAGAGGGACAAGGTCACAAATAAGTCTCAAGTCTTGGCTTGGAAGTTGAGTCTAAGTCAAAAATGTTATGGTTAGAGTGCTGAAAAGGTCGCCAAAATGTCAAGCTTGAAACAGTAAAATTTGTGTTCATTATTTTCAAACTATAAAACAAATAAAGGTGCACCATGAAAATGAAAAAGTTGAGAAATTTTTTAATTTCAAGACAACTTATTGCAGTGTTTTGTTTTGTTTTTTTTTAACCCAACTCAAACGCTCAAGTTTTTAAAGTTTTACCAACAACCAATCTTTTGTACAGTTGAAGTACCCCCCCCCCCAAAAAAAAGTTTATCTAAAGAAGAAAAGTAAATTATCTCAACAAAAGATTTTCTTTTTTTATGTTTACTTCAAAAGTTAAGCATTTAAATTGGGCTCAAAACGAATCACTACTAAAAAATATATTTAGGTAAGTTGCCTTGAAATTCGCAGTTGTCTCAGCTTTTTTTTAAAGTGTGGACCTATGTTTATTATTATTGTAACATGACCATAATTTCTTATTTACCAAATTACCTTGAAACAGCTCTACTTGAGTGAAATGACAAAAGCTAACATGAATTGTTTCAAGAGCAACTTTGTAAGAAGCTAACTTTGGAGATGCTCTTGTCAATATTTAATATTAACGATTCATGTAACTACTTAAGTTGTAAAAGTAGTCGAAAGGGAAAATTATCAGCTGAATCTGCAGCTCCTATCAGCTTTATGGGGATTTCCTGGTCAGTTTCAGCTCATTGTTAAGCTGTCTGACTACAAATTTACTGTTGGTTTATTCACTGCTCTCATAATGTTGTTTTTGGCAAAAAGCTCGGAAAACCCGCTGTAAACTACTTGCTCAGCACTAAACAGCCACAGATCGTGACTAGCTGGTGGACATAGAGCAATTTGGCTGCTAAACAGCCAGATGTTTCCCTCAGGAGTTGGTGGTAGAGACCAAAACAGAGATTAAAAAGGTGGACAGAAAAAAAATGCAGGTAAGTCAAACTTCATTAGACTGTAAGGCTGATGAAAGAAAACTTTTTCAAAGCAAACAGTTTGACTTTTAGCGAAAAAAAAACTACTACAGAAAAACATCACTTTTAGTAAAAGTAAAACCCCCCCGCTGCACTCCACCTGTGGCTCCCCTCATTACTGCAGCCTCATCATAGGCCTGGGCAATCAACTGACTCTCCTGTCTGGGAGGGAGGATGATGCTCAGCCTCTCCAACAGCGCTGTGGCGATCATGTCAGCGGCAGCATTCTGAAGAGGGATGATGAACTCGAAAAAACACTCTTGAATGCTGGGACGAGTGTCAATGTATCTTAGCACAAGCACCAACTGGCAGCAGGTGGAAATGTCAGTTGTCTCATCAGCCTGACTAGCAAGATAATCTGCACTTTTTACTTCCTCAAGAATGTGGGTCTTCACTACTGAGCGCCCTCTATTGGCCAGCTGCCACTGACTTTTACTCAGATGCTACCTTCAAATGAAGTCATGTATACCATGTTCATGAGAAGCGTCCTCCTGCGGTGATCACAAAGTAAAAATTTTCTTAAAGCTCTGAGTTCTCAAGTTGTGAAATATTTGACAAGCGGAGGCCACTGACCTTCATTTTTCAGTTGATTTTTCATAATTATATAATGTGTCAGGCAAGTGTTGATATTCCCAATGGCCTCTTTTGATGATGCTTTATGTTAGCCACTTGCTAGCTTGCTAAATTTTTTACCTTGCTGATTCCTTGATGCTGACGGTTTTGGCTTCCATGTTGCTGTTGACTAGCAGTGGTGCTCTCTGACTGAACCACTTGAGCACCAAGCATACTGTGCTGAAATCACAACCTCACAAGTTTCATTTGAAGGCAGCAAGAGTCTCAGTGTGACAAGAGCACTGGAACTGACAACCAACAAGACCTTTATCACAGCAGCCATATTAATATGAAATAGTAACGCGTTACCAATGATACTAATCAAGGTCCAGTTGTATTTAGTGTAGCAGAGCCTTTCCACTGAGCCAACATGCAATAACAGCACTCTGACTGAGTCTGACCTGAATGCAACAGAACCTGTTTACCCTTCATATTAATATGGTAATGTTATTAATTACACCTGGGCATTTCCTACAACGAAGTGTTAAACTACAATATGTGACATTTCCGCATTAAAATGTAAAGAAACACTAGACATCTGTTCTAGACTCAAGTAAAAGTGAAAATGTACGGGCTCTGAAATGTACTCAAAGTATTAACGGAAAAAGCAGCCTCTTTGGTCCACTTTTTTGTCTTTTATGTCATTTTTATCTTATGTCTTTTACATTGTTTTCAACTTGTTACACCCTTTTTGTCTTTTACATTAGTTTTGTGTTGTTAAATCTTTTTTATGGCATTTTTTATCTTGTTACATCTTGTTATGTCTTTTGTGTCTTGCATTTTATATCTTGTTATGTCTTAAATTATTGTCTTACATCTTTTTTGTCTTGTCACATCTTATATGTCTTTTTATAGCTTTTTCATCTTGTTACGTGCTTTGTCTTGTTACATCTTGTTACGTCTTTTCTGTCTTGTTATGTTTTTGTGTTCTGCTACTTATTTTACATCATGTAAGGTATTTTACGTCTTTTAATTATTCTTACATCTTTTTTGTCTTGTTACAGCTCATGTCTTTTTATGTCTTTTCAGTCTTGCAACATCTTTCACATCTTGTTATGTCTTAGGTTTTGTTACCTCTTTTACATCAATTTTTGCCTTCTCACATCTTTTTCTTCTTGTGACATCTGTCGTGTGTAATATGCACTGATAGATACACAAAGGAATGTTCTTTTCTATGTGTCCATTTAGGTTGAAATCAGTCTTGATGTTGGGAAGGCGCTGTGCAATGATGCACGAATAAAAAATAATCAATAATTCCCCTCAAATGCATGAAAACTTAAGTAACAAGCCTGCCTGAAAATGTAAGGATTAGAAAGTACAGATATTCAGAGGTAGGGAGTAAAAGTGAAAAGTTGCCAGAAAAAAAAAAAATACTCAAGTAAAATGTCTGGCATTATAACCGATGGAAATGTCTTATTACATAATACAAATCATTCATACTGGGCTGTAATGAATAAACTCACAAGAAGCTGGTTTTCACAGTATGTTTTCTTTCATCTCCTTGTATTTAAGAAACCAATCACAGTGCGTCAGTGATATTTAATGATGGGTTTGTACTGACTGTATCATATTCCATTGTAATTTTCTGTCTTCTTCTATCAAAAGTTGAAGTTTTTCTGTGAGTCTTTGTCTTGGCGTGGTTTACAATATTAGTCTTTTTTTTTCTTTGGGGACCAGACTGCCTGGTAATATTTAAAGCTCCACCCCAAATGAGGTTGCAATGATTCCCCCTCTCTCCCTCCTTCCCTCTCTTTCACTCCCTCTCTCCCGCTCCGTCTGTCTGTCTGACTCTGTCTTGCCTTTCTCTTCTCTTCACTTCACCACTGACTGCGGATCAGCACACCGGACCTGTTGGAGCTGAACGGATTATTCAAGACTCAGATTTATGACCCAGGGCGTCCCGGAGAAGGAGCAGCACGGATGATGCGTGTTGCGCTTCAGCTGTTCAATGAAAGCAGAGACGCGCAGAAGAAGAGATGGGCACCGTTCCTGGACGTTCACCTACCCGCCGGTCATCATGCGGAAAATGCTGTCAGTCCGCAGTGTGCTGGCTCGTACCTGTAGTTCTGGTTCTGGTTCTGGTGCAGATCTGTGCTGCTTTTAACTTGGACACGGAGAAACGCGTCGTTTTCAGCGGACCAAAGGGAAGTTATTTCGGCTACTCGGTGGAGTTCTTCACCAACTCATCCAGGTAAAGTCATCAAACAGCCTCGTGTTGTTCGTACAGGACAAAAACACCACGTTATAATACTTTATAACTGTAGGGAGTGTATACATTAAAGAGGAACTGACAACTTCATCTGTTGTGAACTCACCATTGTCTTTTTGTCTTGTTACTTATTGTACGTTTTCATCTTGTTGTCTTTTACGTCACTTTTTGTCTTGTTACATCTTTATCGTCTTTTTTTGTCCTGTTACATACTTTTGTCTTGTTACACCTTTTTCGTTGTTTTTGCCTTGTTATGTCTCTTACGACCCTTTTTATGTCCCGTTGCATCTTTGACATCTTTTTCATCATGTTACGTCTTCTACCTTGTTTTTCGTCTCTTCTTTTTACATATTTTTTGTCATTAAGACTTATGTCTTTGTTGTCATGTCTTCTGCGTCTTCTTAGGTCTTTTACATCTTTTATGATTGGTTAGGTATTTAAAGGTATTTCACCCAAAAATGAAATTTCACTCAATATGTCCTCACCCCTGTGCTGATGTGAGGATGGTTGAAGATGTCCAGTTCACTAAACACTCCTGGAGCTTCAGCTGAAAACAGCGTTGCAGCCAAATCCAGTACAGTTGAAGTGAATGGTGACCAGTTTTAAAATGTAAAAAAAGAATACAAAAAAAACACAAAATGTCTCCACACTGCTTGTGTGGTGTAATCCAAGTGTAGTGTAAGATGTGACATTAAAATCTGACCCAAAAAGACGCCATTTACACCATGTTTGCCCAAGCGGCGCAGCTGCAGCAAAGAACTGATGCTCCTCTTCTATATCGAAGTCCTTGGACATTTTCTTGTTTGTTGAAAGTTTGCAAAGCCAACTGTGCGCATAACAAGTCACTATTTCTGAGCAGATCTCTCTCTGTTGTTTGAGTCGCTTCCAGGTAGCATGAAAACACAGGTGTGAAGGTATCACTGTGAAGGTATCGCGAGATCTCGTGTATCTTGTGTTGCACCAGTGTCGCGCAGGTGTGTGCACGTGGATCAGGTCTGAGCAGATACAGTTGACATTTAGGCTAAAAACATGGTGTAAATGGTGCCTTTTTGGGTCAAATTTTTATGTCGCGGCTTACGGACACTTGGATTACACCACACGAGCAGTATGGAGACATTTTGTGGGTTTTTTTTGTGTTCTTTTTTACATTTTAAAAGTGGTCACCATTCACTTCAATTGTACTGGATTTGGCTGCAATGCTGTTTTCCGCTGAAGCTCTGGGAGTGTTTAGTGAACTGGACACCTTCACCCATCCTCACATCAGCACAGAGCTGAGTAGATATTGAGTGAAATTTCATTTTTGGGTGAACTATCGCTTTAAATCTTCGGTCTTGTAACATTTTTTGCATCTTATAAAATCTGTCAAGTCTTGTTACATCTTTTACATTGCTTTTCATTTTCTTACATCTTTTTTGCATAGTTAGGTTGGTTTGTTAGGTTTGAAAAGCAGCACTCAATGATACAAAATAAAAATAATCAATACTTTCGCTCAAATGTGTTAAACTAAAGTAACAATCCTGTTTCGAAAATGTATGTAGAAAGTACAGATACTTGTGTTAAAATGTAGAGAGTAAGTAAAAATTGCTAGAAAAATAAGTACTTAAGTAAAGATACCTGAAAACTCTACTTAAGTACAGTAACTAAGTATTTAATTACTTGCCACATCTGTCAACAATATTCCTCCAAAAGTTACAACAACATTGCCACCTACAGTTCCAACATATTTTTCAGTAGTAGCAGCAGTACTATAGCTCAGCTGGACTCTGGTCCTACCTGTAACACTGAATGTTCCTTTAAATTAGAAGTTTAGTCCTTGGATGATGACAGTATTTTCACAGCTGAAGACAGAATTGTCACTGTACTTTTCTGATTTAAAGACAAAATCATGTAATCCTGCCAGTAATCCCCATTTTTACTAAATGTCACAGCAATCTGATCATCTGTTACTGTAATGGAATACAATTAAATTAAAAAAAAAAAAATCCAAATTATGTAAACCTCATTACATGTAATCTGGTGCTACCCAAACCTGTCAGAAGGTGGACGCATTAAATGTGGAAAGGGTACATAACATAGCGAAGTTGCTGCTTTTGTGCATCTCCTAGCTGACAGGAGGATAGGAGCAGGTAAGAATAATGTATGAAGGTATAATGTAGCTGAGATCATAACGTTCCTAAACAGTCAGCATTCAGTTTGAAGTGATCCACAGACGTGGGAAGATGGAGATTGTGTCTTCTTGTAGCCAAAGTACCATATGATGAAAGATCTGTGTAAATGATATATGCTGTACATTGTACATTGCATGTTTTCTTATGACTATTGCCCTTAAAAAAACAGTGTTTGTCAGAGAAAGAAATAATCATCTAAGAAAACTCACAAAATATAGGCTACATACACATGCAACAATATAACTGGTTAGTTCATAAATGATTAATTGTTTTGAATCTTTTTTTCTTTTAGAAAAGCAACTCAGATTTCAGTTTCTCATGTGAATATTTTCTGGTTTCTTTGGTCCTCTAAAACAATAAAAGTGAATATCTTTGGGCTGTGGGCAAAACTTTGGAGACACTGGAGGACATCACCTCGAGCTTTGGGAAATATTTATCACCATTTTTGATATTTTTCACCATTTTATGATATTTTATGGACCAACCAACTAATCAATTACCCGAGGAAATGATCGGCAGATTAATTGAGCATGAAAAAATTGTTACTTGCAGCCATGAAGTTAGGATTTCTAGACTGTCATTATAAAAATGTTAAGAAAACATTTTTTATAACCCTTCAATAGTAAATCTATCTCATAGTGATACAGTGTTGTAAATGTTAGAGTATAAAGTTAAATGTCACTTGCATAGCATAAATCTCTCTTTCACTCTCTCTCTCTCTGTCTCAAACACACACACACACACACACACACACACACACACACACACACACACACTGAATTCCAGCCCACATATGATTGGAAACAGACATACGCGTCTGTGTGTGAGATTCAGAGAGGAGGGGGTCAGCCTACAGCCAAGTGAGAAATATGCTAATCTTCTTCTGAATGTATACTAAAGGGACACCAGGGGTTTCCTGATGTTTTTTTAGTGACAGATGAGGAACTGCTGAGTGAGATAAAGTCATCAAACATGTTCTTCCTTCTCTACAGACTCAGCATGTACCACCGTCACCTGTTTTTTGCTCACAGAGGTAACTCTTCTCTGGGCACCGGTGTGGAACACACACAGTCATGACCCACAAGCATCTTGGTTATGAATTAGTTGTGAATCATACAAACCAAGGCTGATGGAGTCAAAGTGTCACAGTTAGCTGCAGTGTCCTAGTGTTACAATTTCATTTGAGTCGCAGACATCTGATTTTCCAAAAAAAAAAAAAACACACCCAGCGATCTTTGGAAAAAGGCCAGAGGGTTGTTTAAGAACATTTAGGCCTACTGCTGCTCTGAAGGTATTTTTGAGAACCCTGAAAGATCTGGGTAAAAAAAATATTCTGTCCACTGCAGAGTTGTTCTTCTTCTCCTCATTTGAACAAAGATGGTAACCAAACATGATGCATCTTTATCAGATATGTTATTATATACAGAATTTATGTAGTATTACAGTATTTTAACCAGAGAAATAGGTTAAAAAGGATTGAAGAAATATGTTTAAAATAGCAGTAAGTTTTGTTAAATGAGCTCCTGGGCTTCTCAAAGAGTTTTTTGGGTGGAAATTGGATGTTTAAGTTTGTGATTTGAATTTAATAATAATACACCAGAGGCACAATGTGAAGTTACACACAGACACAACATGATGTCTTGAACTCCAGTATTGGTGCTTGCATTCTTAAAAACTGTTCACCCAAACAACTTCACTCCCGACACTGTGCTTCCTTAGGTCTGGAGCAAGACACCTGTCATGAGGTAGTTGCATCTCCTAGCAATGCTAGAGTAGTATTTGGGTGCAAAACTCTCTCAGTCTGCAAAACACTGCTGGAGTTTCACAGGAGAACAGTGCTGCAGAATCTCCCAGACAATGGAAGTGAATGGTGACCAGTTTTCAAATGTAAAACAACAACTGGAAAAAAAAATAAACAAACAGATAAAATTGTTTTCCTGTGAAACTCCAGCAGTGTTTCGTGGACTTAAAAACTAAACCCGACCTTCAGTCGGCATGAGGGTGAGTAGATAATGACTGAACTTTTACTTTTGGGTGAACTATTCCTTTAAAGAAAGAAGCTGTTCAAAGACCTCAGAACAGCTGGAGAAAGTATTTTTATTCTGAGCAGTTAACTCAGCCTGGATAACTGAACTAAAATGACAGCTGTACATCTGTACAGTATTGGACTATATGAAAGATATATATACCTGTCAAAACTCCTTGGTTATTGTTAGTGTTGAAGCAATTCGATAAAAGTAAAAAGTATCTAAATTCGGTACCCAGCCCTAGGCACACAGTATGTGGAGTATATGGACCATCCTCATACACATATTTAGCTATTTGGAGCCAGGATATTTCCTGAAACAAAACTGTTCATTCCAAAAGTTATATCTCTGTTTAGCAAAAGAAAATAGTAAACTTAGAGGACTTTTCTGCAATATAACATCTCCAGTCTCTCTTTCCTTCTTGAATGTACTGTAGAGTGTAACAGGGTTCTCCTCACAGTACATGACACAGTGTGTGCTTCTGGTTGTAATAATGTACTAATACTGAAAATGTCCTTTAGATCTTAAGAGCTGACATTTGACACTGCTCTTCTGTAGGTCCTAAACAAAAAAGGCATGCAGGGGTCTCATTTCTTGGTTTAATAAAGGCGGGAATACTGCTTAAGCGCTGGACGGCTTTCTATTTTTCAATAAATTCATGAAATAATATTGCTATTATGTGTCTCAACCATACCATGTCAACTAAATCAAAACTAAATAAGAATTATGGGTTGAAAGTGGATATTTTGATTAGCAATAAGAGAACTCTGAGCAACTTTAAAAATTGAAATGGCTCCTCATTATGACCATGCTGTGAAATGAAAAAATTGAACATTTTGTCAACTCTGCAAGATGACAACTGTCAGATTTCTGTGTGACATTTTTAAAAAATGTAATCATTAGGGATGTTCCTGGTGACTAATTTCCCTGTCGATTAAACGCAAAATTTAATTTAGACTAATTGAATACTCTGACACTAAGAAAACAGTCAGAAAGCTGTTAAAATTTAGCAGAATTTCTTAATTTATAATGTTAAACACTGTCCGAAAAAATACTGTGTATATTAAGAGTCATTTTAAGCCAAATCGTACTTTAAATGCCGCTGAAATGTGTGCTACTTTGCGCTGTGCAATACAAGCCTTACACATTAATGTACAAAACATGACAACAACTCAATAAACGCTTCACCTTTTCAGGCCGAAGAGAGTCACAGTGTCTGCAGGTAAAGGAACCAGAGCTAATGTTAGCCACAGTGTGCAGCAGCAGCATCTCCACCTGCAGGTTTCTGTCTGTGTCTGTGTTTAATGTGGTCACATGTTTCTCCAGTCGAGTGAATATATATCAGCTTATTCTGTCACAGTCTACATTCATCTGTCCGACTTTGCTGATATAAACATCTGGGGTTGCCAGGGCGATCAGTTCATACACGCTGGGCGAGAGGAGCTGCCGTCTGACAGTGCCGTGGTGTGCGGCTGCACAAAATCTTAGAGGCAACAGATAACTGGCATTGTGCATGAATGAAATATTGATAAATATTTTAAACGACTAGTATTTCTGGTGCTGACTAGCGTGGGTGAGGATGTTTAATCGTATAGTCAAATAATCACGTGCATCCCTAATAATCATAACAAGGTTGGCCTGCTACAAGGTTTAATAGTCAAGAGTTTGATCTTTTAAAAAACATTTTCCAGTGTAATTGCAGATGAAAACCCCCTCAAAATACAGTTTTGTCCCAGTTCCCAAGAACGAGCGCCAGCTAACAAGCTGATTGACACGTAGAACAGTCATCAGTTCAGTGTATTTATGTCTGTTGAAACAGTCTAAATACATTTTGACTTGTCCCACCAAAACAGCCTCAGCCAGCTGTTCACAGCTGCTGTTACTTGAGAGCTCTGCAGATTGTCTTACATCACCTTAAAAAAGACCCTTTATAGATAACAAGAGAAATCTAGTGCATCTCAACTGTTTCACTTCATTATTTGATGTATGATAGCCTGCTGGAGAGCAGCTTAGCAGACAGTTTGGAACACAGCTGCTCCTGTGAGAGGTTAAACTGCTCAGATATTTGCCACATAAATCCCAGTTTCACCTTATCAGCTGCGTGTGTCTCAGTTTTCCCTCACTAACATCCTCGAGGGCTCACAGAGTTAAAGCAATGTTAGTTTAATGACTGTAGATATTTTCCTGTGAGGAAATTGGTTAAGATTCTCTCCGTTTGCTTAACTAAGCTTCTGGCAGTTAGAGGGCATGTTGTTGAGTAATTACCGAGATGTTTGCACAGACTAAACTCCCCCTTTTGCCGGCAATAGTTTTGCTCACACTGAGCGCTTTGTTTTTGGGCAAAATTCATGTTATTTAGAGAGTCCACAGTTCCTGTAGAACATGTGCATGTGAATGTGGCGGTTCTTGTTCTGTGGTGGGAAAACAGCGCAGCAGGAAGAGGATGCTTTCCTGAATGAGGGAGATGTTTTCTTTCTGCTGATGGGATTGTTTCTGCCGGTTGTCATGCATTCTGACAATTACTAGACTGTTTGGCTGTAGGGAGCCTTGTTAAGAGCTGCTCCTCACCATGCCACCTCTGTTTTCACTGTTTCAGCACACATGATGTCCAGGTTAAGTCATTAAGTGGAGTCTGTGAGGCAGCATCTAGTCTGTTGGCAGAGCTGTTTTCGCTTTGACTGATTCTCAGAGAATCAAAGCAAGAAATTAGTGAGGTTTAGACTGGTAATAAGGGACTAGGTGATATTTTTTGGTTGCTTTCTTTATGAAAAATGGACATTTAATGTTTATTTTACCATAATTGTCAGTGCTATAAGCTTTTGTTAACTTTTTTAAACAAAACTGGACCGACCCATGTTAAATATTGAGCTGTAATCTTTCAGCTGTGTCCCAGTTCCAAAGTCCAGGTGTCCCATGGGATTTTGTGGCAACCATACATTAGTAGTGCAAATGTACAAAAAGTTATAAATGAACTTAGATTGACCATATTGGTACTTTTACTCACTAATTTCCCAATACACTTAACTTTTCTGTTTCTTTAAATAATGTTTGCTGTTTGTGCAGTTGCTGGATGTTAGAAATTATTAGTCTTTCTCTCCCTCTTTTCAGTTCCATTACCTGACTTTGTTACGTCTGCTTTACCTACCTATAGGTAGGTATGTATATATATATATATATATATACATATATATATATATATATATATATATATATATATATACATATATATATATATATGTATGTATATATATATATATATACATATATATTTTAAGAGGCAGAACCAGACTCTGAACATCAACAATAAACTCAAAAATCTCAAGCATATATGGATTTTTTAGTCATGCTAGTGTCATGGCTCTAGGGATGGCAGTGTCGGACAGTGAGTCCACTGCTTTGGTCTAGACTGAAATGTTCCGACAGTTATGAGATAAATTGCTGTGAATTTTTTTGTCCTCCTCTGGTTGAATCCTACTGACTTTGGTGATCATCTGACATTTCCTCTAGTTACACCATGAGGTTTACATATGTAATATACAAGCCCAGACCAAGACCAGAGTGTGTTAGGCCTGAGACAAGACCAAGACTTTGAGAGGTCGAGACCCAGTCAAGACCAAGACCAGAGTGTGTTGAGACAGAGACTTTAAGGGAGTGAAACCAAGTTGAGACCAAGAACAAAGCAGAACATGAAGAAGTCAAGACCAAGGCTACTTATCTTCATGTGGCCTGTCTTATCATTGTTTATCACAAGTCAAATCAGAACATTAGGTAGCTAGCTTTGCTAGCATTCACCTAGACGTCTTTCTTTATGCTTCCTTTGTACGTGCCAGTAATAGTCTAAAGTGGTCCTCTGTCACTAAGAATTGTATTGCAGAATTTACACTCTGCTGTGTGTGTTCTTTTGGATGCTGTTCCGCAGATGAACTCTGTGGTTTTGGGTTAAGGCTGATTTGTATTAGAGGATTTGGCTGATATCTCCTCTCAGACAGCCACAGCTTTGACTCCTCTCTCCTACATTCATTTCCGTGAAGTGTGTGTGAAAGGGGACTGGGAGGAGTGACAGCGGTTAAAATTGGCAAAAATTCAGAATGAGAAATGAGAAATGGTTGCATTTGAAGCATTGATGTTAACAAATAAATCAGACAATGTACAGACAATTTAGTGATATCCCCACATTTGTAGTCTTGAAATAAAATAGTAAAATAGAGTAAAAAATCTGGTCAATTCCGAGACCAGACCTTTAAAAAAGGGGCCTCAAGTACTACGACATTAGTCCTTGATGTCAGACTTTCTTTTGGGTAACTTTTAGCATATGTACAATCTAGAACAGTGGTTCTCAACCTTTTTTCCCTGGAGCAACCTTACAAGGAAATCTGAGCCCCCCGAGCCCGTACACTGACACAGAACACAGAGAACACAGAGGAGTTAATGATTAATCATTTATCAATTAATTGATAAATTAAAATTTAACTGATTGTGTATTAATTGATAAATAATCAACAGTGTGGAAATGGCATTAACTGTGCCTCATCTGAAATTGTTTTGTCTGATAGAGCGATTCATTGGAAACATAAAATTAAATTTAGAATAAGAAAATAGAGAAAAAAAGAGAAAATTAAAGTGAGAACAAAAATCTTATTAATGATTAATCAAGTAATCAGTTATTAGCATTTTCAACTATTGGTTCTGGAAAATGGACAAAATTTGTAACCGTTAATGGAAGTGACACATTTTGAAATGTTAAACTTTCTATCACAAAACATAATTTTGGTTGATAAAAGCAAAATAACATCTGATTTAATGTGTTGAAGAGGTGAAATAATCGGTTGGTATATAAATATGTCACTTACCAGCTTTAAAGTACTAGAGAAGCTAGAGAAGAAAATTAAGCTTGAAAATGCCTGAAAAGTGCTTTAATTTAACTTTGGAAAAAGTTTATGAACCCTGAAAGTGTGATTTTAGTTAACATATGAAAATCTTACGTTGAGGTCCTCAGTGCAGACAAAGTCTTGGGGACCCCCTGTGATTTCTGGCATCCCTCCCAAGGGCGGCCTGGACCCCAGGTTGGGAACCACTGGTCTAGAACAGTGGAGATGGGACACTGTTTTCTACTGCAGCCTGTGTTTTAGCGCAGCTTTAATGTAGGTTAACCCAACATTGCACATTTGATTAAAATACTACATAATTTATCTCAGCTATTCATGCCTGTTATTACTCTCTGTTACTTTTAGATGTTCAGTCGTGATCTCATGATTGAGACAACAGGAAAGAAAACACAGTAATTGAGTGTTAGAGTATTCTGGGCCACCCACATGTAGTATGTGTTTAATGAGTGTATTTACATGTTAACCAAACAAAGAAGATATTGGGGTTGGGGATCTTGCTCATGTAATAATCATAATATCCTGTTTATTATAACAGCCCAGATAAAATCTTGAGAAAACTTAACAGAGTTTAGTGGGGATACGGAGACTCTGTTGGTTTCCATGGAAACATATTGTGTTCATTATTGAATGTAATGGAAGATCATATCATCATAACTCAGTGGTTCCCAACCTGTTTGGCTTGCACCCCTTAAAATGAAGAAATGTTTACACGCACGGGGTTAAAGTATTCAGTATTTTGAAGAAAATTAGTTATTAGAGGAAGGAAAAATAGTGGAGAAGAAATGTTTTGAGAAGGTTATGATGCAACAGCTGAACTGAGTAAGACCTATCATTAGGATATGACTTGTTTCAGAATAATGTGGCTATGTAAATGCATTCGCTAGAGCTCATAAATCCTTTAGTAAAAATTACACGTTGCATCCTTGACCTTGCCATGCCTCTGAGCCATGTCCCTGTTTGCAGATGTTCCCATTAACGTGAGTTAAAGGAAAGGAATTCCTGTTGCAGAAGCATCCATCATCTCACTGATAAACATCATATTGTCATGGAGGCTGTGGCTAGATTTTAAGTCTCCATTATAAGTGCTTTTAACTGACCCTGAGGTATTAACGTGCAGAGATCATAGGGGGTGTCAGTGGGCTAAAAATCCTTTACCTTTGAAAGAGGGTGCCACTGAAAGCCTGTGTCCTCGTCATCTGAGTGGCTGTGGAGTGAGTGGTTTATATGGAAAGCTCATCCAGCCATGTAAATATTCCTCTTGTACTCTCCAGACAATTTGGGGGATGGGTGGATGAGGGGGGGGGAGTACAGAGTCTGATCTCTGCTAATGTCATCAGTCACCAATGTCTTTAGTTGTGCCATTCGCTGTGGGCCAGGCCTTTTTAGCAGGCCTGTCTGAAAACCTTGAAGGCGTAGCTGATTCCTAATACACACTCACATGTGCACGCACACACACACACATATGCACGTGTGTATTTGCATGTGGGAATGTTTGCATGACATTCACACACACATCCATGCAAACAAATGCAGAGATAACATGTTCTGCTGTATTTCTCTTGAATGTCATCGCCATTTATTGATTTCCAGACTGTCATCCAGTGAAAATATGCAGAAATACCTCCAGATACTTCTTGTTTAGTCTCCTACTCTTCATTTCCTTACACATTATCTTCTGAAAATGCTTAAAACCACCTTCGGAGTTCACTTGCAGATAGTAACAGCAGCTAGAAATGCAGTAGCAGTTGTGAGGTACATATTTTTGGAAAACGTGATGGGTTTTGTAACTCGGTTGCAGAACTATGTTTTCCTCAAGTACAGCCTCTCTTCATTGTTAGAAAAACAAAACAGAAGATCGCATCTTTGTCTGGATGACTGTAAACTAAACAAAAACCATCACCAAACAAGCACTTCCAATCAGAGATTGTCATTCATTACGCTAAAAAGAGCTACAATAATTGCACCACTCAAAGGCCCACTAGGGCATGCTATCATTCAACCACTCATTATAGTTGTTTCAATACAGCAACTTTGTAGCACGCACCTGCTTTTACCAATATTTTATATTAACAATGAATGAAAGGCCTTCTTATTTGTATAAGAGAGGTATAAAGTGGCAACCTACAAAGAAATGTCACCATTACTACCATTACTGCCATACAAGTTATGGTTTTATCAGTTGGATTATTATACAAGCAAGCAATGTAATGTTATATTGTGTCCAATGTGTGGCATGAGTCTGTGAAAGCAAATATTATGGGGGCCGCATTCTGAAATTAGATGCTGCATGAGTCTGTGAACAGTGAAAGGAGTCAGTTACCGTGGCTGGCCTGTCGTCTGCAGCTCCTCGTCTGACAGCTCACTGTGGCTGCATCTTCTTGTTCCATCACTTCCTGCAACATTTCAAACTGATCCTTTGTCAAAAATATTTTCAACGAACGATTTAGGTCAGTGTCAAGCTCACTAACAAACATCGTATTTCAAGTGACTACTTCAAAATAAAAGTCCACTCGTGTTTTGCTCTGGAACGTGTGCACTTGATTAATACGTTAAGTATTCATATTTTTTGCACATGTATTGTTATCAGTAGTATTATACATGCATGCAGTGTTGTGGCCACTATGTAAATACTGTCCCTTCAAGACTGTGTACTGGTACGGTGTAGCCCAGGGGTCTTCGACTATATTTGTCCAATGGACACTATGCGTCCAGTTTTCCCAAATGAAATGCTGCACACGAAAAGAGTTAGTAACCTCGTCTCGCTGAGAAGTTTTGTGCAGCCTGTCGCCTGTAGCTCTTCATCTATGGTTGCTTCTTTTTGTTCCACTACTCCCTGCAATATTTCAAACTGATGTTTTGAGGACACATTTTCAGTGAATAATTGTGGTCAGTGTCAAGTTCGCTGACAAACATTGAAGTTCCTGTGACTATTTCAAAATAAAAGTCCACTTGTGTTTTGGGGTTTATGCTTTAGATGTAAATCTGCAACAGAATTAAATGCTGGGTTTGCATTAGCAGTAACTTAACACTTCATTTTACCAGGGCTTTTGTCTTTGTAATACTGCAAAGATATAAATATTGCAGTATTTTCAGGCTATGGCCCACAGGTTGCCAGTTGACTATCCCCGATGTACACTGTTACAATTTGAAGCAGACCAGTGTTGCATTTTGTTGCGGTTTGTGTCGACGTCAGACAGAAAACAGTAGCCTGCATCATGGTAATTACTAAGGCAAGCGCAGTAAAAGTAATTTTGTGACAATCATCACCTCGATGTTGTTCCCATAATTTGGGCACCCATGGGGCACCTCTGTTTATGCAGTCCCTCTCAGCTCTCACCTCAGTTTTTTTTTTAGCTTCTTTCATCTAATTTAGGTTTTTTGACCTTCAGTAGGGCTGGGCTGTATGGACAAAATCACATATCTGAATATTGTTGACCGTATACCTTGATATTACTATTTATCTTATTTGTGACATTACTATAGGGATGACTATTAGTGCTTTCACAAAATATTAACACAATGAGATTTTTTGATAAATGATTAATGTGATTAATCAATAATGTGGACATCATGACTAGAATAGTCTGGTAAGTTTAGAAAATTACATAACCTTAATGTAATGCAGCCTTTTAAACCAGAAAAAGATAATACTTATGCCATAGTGATAAAAAAAAATCCAAAATCTAGGAAGTTATCTTGGGTCATATATTTATATAATGTATAATGTCCAGCTCTAACCCACAGCTTTGCAGTTTTAGCTAATCAGTATTCTTTTCAGCAGAAATTAGCTTTTTTTTTTTTTGTCAGCAAACCCACTGCAAACCTGCTCAGCACCAAACAGCAGACAGACAACTTTAGCAACTAGCTAGTAAGAATAGTGGAGCATTTAGCAGCTAAAGAGCCAAACAGAAACCAAACAGAGAACGAAAGGGTAGTGAAGACAGAGCCAAGGTGATGATGACTTCAACATGCTAACACTGCTCTGTGTTATCTGGATGTATAAATAGGCTACTGTCTGCTCACATGGCTGCTCTGTCGACTTCATGAGGTGATAATGTGCCAGTGTTACGTAACTTGATGCTCTTACACTGAGGTAATAGCTGCAAAATAGTCTTTAAATGTTCTTTAAATACCCAAACAGTTGTGTTGTACCTTTGACTCTTAGAAATAAGGATTCCAAAAGGGTTCTGCCTGAAGGGCTGAAGTTCTACCCAGAACCATTTGCTTCTCCTTTTTTTTGAAGAAAAGGTTTGTCAAGTATTCTTTGTAAGATTAAAGGTTCCATTAAGAACCCTTTTCGTTCAAAGAACCGCTCTATTGTTGTAATCTCTTTCATCAAGGGTGTGCCAATATTTTTTGTACCGTAATATACAGTACAGTGGGTTCTAGATTAAACCCCTTGGAATATAAAAAAGATTCTTGGCAGAACCCCCTGGATGGATTCTACATTAAACCTGTGGAATATAAAAAGGGTCTCAGTAGAACCAAGGGTGGGTTCTTGACCTGTAGAAGGTGGAAAGGTTTTTCAAAAGAACCTCCAGAGAGGGTGGAACCTTTATACCATATAAGGGTTCTCTTTAGAATCTCTCATAGGGGGTTCTGGATCAAACCTTCACAGATGGTTCTAGGTGTAACCCTTTATATCAAGTTTTAGGCAGAAATCTCTGAAAGTGTTTCAAGTGGGAACAGGAACCAAAAGGGTTCTCTTGTGGGAAAAAGCAGAAGAACCCTTTATGGTTCTAGTTAGTACCAGCATTTGTATGAGTGTATTCTCCCCCATAAACAGGAGCAGAGGATGATCAGGGTGAAGTAAGCACTGGTTCTACAAACACAGTACTTGTTGTTTGTTAGTTGTTTTCTTAGCTTTCTTTCCCTACAGACTAACAAAGTTTGGTTTCTTCTGTGTCATATTTCATTTATGATTAAAGGAATAATTCAACATTTTGGGAAATGCGTAAATTTGCCCTTTTGCTAAGAGTTAAATGACAATATTAATATCAGTTTCATGTCTGTACAGTAAACATGAAGCTACAGCCAGGAGACAGAACGCTGGTTAGAAAGCAAAAAACAACAAATCTGAGGCATATGCAGGGAAAACATTTCAGGATCAAGAATCCAACCAATCTCTGGCTCCACATTTACCTTCAGCCCCCTTTTAGCGTCCAGATTCAGTTTAATTCTACTTCATCAGCTCTGTGTATGACATGTGTACATGACGAGTTAAACGCATGTGATTGTAGCTGAAAACAATTGTTTCTTGGTGCAATGTCAGGCTTTTCCTGGACTCTGTTCCTCACCACAACGTAATGTTTTGTTTTCCTTTCTGCCGTCCAGTATCATCAGTATTTTGATTGGCGCTCCGAAAGCCAACACCAGCCAGCCCGACGTCACCGAAGGAGGAGCGGTGTACTTGTGCCCCTGGAGCCAAACTAACTGCAGCGTTATCGACTTTGACACGCAAGGTAGGGTGTCTTGTTAAATCTAAATTGACGGTTGGACTCTCTTTGGAACTGCACAGATAAAAATGTGATCTGTGCAAAAATCAAGCTTAATATTCAGAATCCAAGGGGGGGAATTTTCCCTACATCATAATCACAGCAGTAGTTGGTAACTCAACATTGTTCCAGGATATAAAAATGTCACTTTCCTTAACAGCACTGTTAAACAGTTGAGACAGGGCTGTGTTGTAAAGTCTCAGCTGTCTCTAATAGTCATAAAAGTGGCTGAGAGAAGCTATAGGTAGCATCCCAAGTTAAGCTCTGCTGTGTTTGAGCCTGAGGTCAGGAGTGCAGCCAGTTTGGCTCCAGCTGGAGACCTTTGTTGCATGACAAACCCCCTACACCCCCCCAACCCACACACATTTTCTGTCTGACTCCTCATAGTCACTGTACAATACAGCAATAAATGCTAATTTTTTTTTAAACCTGCCACCTTACTGATCCTAATCCTACAGTGCTATAAAAATTATTTTTTTTTAAATCATAGATACGCCAACATGCTTCAACTCAACTGAGTCTTCATCAAGGCATCAGTCCATGCCCAGATGAATCTGTGTTTGTTTTATTTTCATCCAACAGTTCTCTGTTTGCAAAAAGGGTTGCCTTAAAATTTCAAGTTCACTGAATTTGAAAAGACAAGTTGAGGTAATTTTGTAATGATTCAATCCAAATAAACTCCTGTATTCAAATACACTTGGCAATAATTCAGTTGTATGTAATATGTATGTAATATGTTCAATAAGCTTAAGATATTAAGTTGAACCAACAACTCTTCAATCGCACTGATGAACATTACATATATTTGATGTCATTTTCTCAGTTTGAAAAGTCAGTTCTTCATTACACATTAAGAACTTAAAGCTGCAGCCGCTCCTGTTGGAGCTACTGTGTTGTAGCATTGGCACAAAGACAGCTGACCCTTCGCTAAGCCCCGCCCTCCTTAGTTACTGTTGCTATGCCTGCCAAACTGTCTATTCTCGCACTGCATTTATCCAGTTTATGGTGATAACTGTGGCAGATTTATCATCGAACTTGAGAGTATTTGTTGAAACATGAGGTATGGGATTCCTTAGAGAAGTGAACAAAAGCAGCTTCTCATTTCTAGCTGATGACAGTGGATTTTGTCGGCTAAAATAATGACTTACAAGCAGATTTGAAAAGTGTAGCTGGCTAATGTAAGCTACTGCTAACTTGACTCAGCTGAAAAGTCTCCAGCTGACATTTTAATGCTTCCATCTGACATGTTTTAAAACAAGAAACCTGTTAATGAAAGCATAAATGTAAATTTACCTGACAGCTGCATATGATATAACGTTAATGATATAATGTTAATGCCAAAAGACTGAGGCTAAAGCTAGCTTACATCTCAGCAAACATTGGTTGGATGGTTAAATACAGGTATACACACATTAATGTGGGAAAAGGAAGTGCAGGGACTCAATTAGTGCAGCAGACCTTGAGACGGATCACCCAGGCGGACCAGCTGGACTGCAATCGCGGAAGACAGTCGGGATGAGAGCTAAGCTAACTCAGCTTTGATTCTGCACCAGCCCACATCCTCCTTCTCAGATGCAGTGGTATCTATCAAGTTTGGCTGGAGGTAAAGTTACTTGTAAGCTAATGTTAGTTAGCCAGACAGGCTAACGTTTGCAGCTTATGTTGGAGCAGATGAAGGCAGAGTTGAATCATTAAAAAAACATATATAAAATATGTAGAAAATGAAACATACTAAATACAGTAAATAATGAACAGACTTTCAATAAGCAACATAAAATATCATTTCATGTCTGAAAAGGAGTAGGAATTAATTAAAAAAAAAAATTTAATTGAAATTTTAAGCTCAATTAACCTGACCATATTGAACTTGTATGTTTGCGTGAAGTTAATTAGAAAAGAATAGTTGATTCCACTAAATTGATGCATAATTTTTTACAGTGTAGTCTGAAACCAGCCTTTGATGTCTCTCCTGTGTTTTAATGGTGGCTGAGGACACTAAGGTCTCCATTTTGGGACCCGGGCTGTGTTTTGGTGTGTTTTCACAGAGCTTTGATTTCCTGCTGGACTCGCGCCCAGTGTTGTAAGAGCTCTTTAATTAGGGGCAGAGTCATTATGGGGACAAGGACCCCAGAGGACCTGGGCTGCCCCCAGCTCTGCCAGAAAAATAATCACCCCCATCAGAAACGCAGGAAGCGATAAGGACCACCGTTTGAGGATCACAGGGTCTTAACTTATCTTAGGCTCTCGCATGCTGATACCAAGTGGTGGTTTATGCAGACTGAGAGCTGCAAACTCTGCACACATAAATACACACCTACAAACTGTTTACAAACTGTCTCTGCAGACGGCCTCTGAAACATGAGACGTCGGGAAAAAAAACCTGCAAAACCACACTTATGTTAACACACACACACACACACACACACACGCTCATGCTTTTACACTCAGTAGTCTTGCATTTCCCATTACAGGCCTCAGGATTCATGGTGTGTTTGAGGACACAGCCCAGACTCCATTAACCTAACAGGCACACTGAGCTGCAGCCAGGAGAGTTTAATGTCACCACTCTGCTGCAGACAGCAGGCACATATATCAGAGAATATACCACAGCAAAGCTTACACAGTTACAGGCACATTTACGTAGGATTTAAGCTTTTTTTTTTTTTTTTTTTTTGTATTTAAACTTGGACGCAGGGCTCGGGCTCAGTGCCCGGCTGCATAAACCACCTTAAGTTTCAAACCTAAGTTTGTCCCTTAAGCAAAATATTTCCCTAAGCTAAGGGTTTGACTTAGGAGCACTGCATAAAGCCTTTTAGGTTGTCTCCTTTGCTAAACGATAGCACATGTGCACTTGAGTTACCATGGTTACACCTCACTCACATCATTCTCCAATGTTCCTAGTCAGCATAGAGAGGCAAAAAGTCCCTCCTGTTCCAGTGTGTCCCATGGGTTCTTACTTCAGAAGGAATATAAATGGTAATCAGTGGCAAGAGACAAATAATCTTCTGATCCCATTTGAATTGCGCCATGAATTACTCATATAATGCTTTTCAACTTAAAATATAATTTTATGGGGCGCCCCCGTAGCTCAGTTGGTAGAGCGTGTGCACCATGTGTTGAGGCTTTCAGTCCTCTGCAGCGGCTGCCGTTTTGATTCCTGCCTGCTGCCCAATTTGCTGCGTGTCATCCCCTCTCTCTCTACCCCCTTTCCTGTCATATCTTCAGCTGTCCTCTCATAATAAAGGCAAAAAGCCCAAAAAATAATCTTAAAAAATACAAGTCAAGAAAGATGCAGTTTGCTGTAGTTTAGTTTTGTGTGAAAAGTTAGTGATGGTGGGATTTACCATTAGTGCGTAATTTCTTCTACGTACAGGATTTTTGTCACAAGTATAGTTAAATAAAAGTAAAAGAGTTTTGGAGATATCGACTGTAGAGATGTCTGCCTTCTCTCCAATATAATGGGACTAAATGGCTCTTGTTTTGTGGTGCTCAAAGTGCTAAAAAAATACATTTAGAAAAATTCAAAACTAGTGTCTCTTTCCAAAAGTCATGACCTTGCTACTCAAGATAATCCATAGACCTTGTTGTGGCCAGTTTTATGTAGGAACTGTTTTCTTTCAAGTACAAAATAAAGTATTACAGGTAAATTCTACTACAGAAAGAAAGTAGTTGTTACATGAAACAGCTCACAACAAGGTCTGTGGATTATCTTGATTTTTGGGTGAACTGTGACTTTAAGGGAAACCTTAGCCTACATGGCTTTTATGCAGCCAGGCACTGGTTTTGTTCAATGACTTTTCAAGGATGTCGAATAGCAAAAATGTTTAACGATTACTTTTATTTAACTGTAGATGTGACTGAATCCCGTGAATCCTGCATGTGTAAGAAATTAGGAACTAATGGCAAATCCCACCATCACTAACTTTTATATAGTGCCTGCATGACGATATGAACTGGTTTTCCAAGTAAGGAACTTTTTTTTTCCACAGTGTTCCATGGAACATTAAGGTAACCTGGCTCACCTACCTGGCTTAAAAGTAACATTTTGTGGACCAGGAATAGCATTCCAAGTAGAAATATTACTGTCTTATTTTTCCAAAATAATTATTATAACAGCAGGTTGTTGAAAGCAAAAAATCATGGAGGTGTAACACTGCTGAAGCTGCAAAAGTAAAACCTTTGGCAGCCACACACACACCCCGAGCACTCCACCTCCCCCCTCCGTCATCGCTGCTCCTTGCCTTTGCACTGCCAGGGCCTCTTCTTAAAACAGATCCTGACAATGAAGTACAGCCGTTTGGGTTACAGTAACAACAAGGTCCAAGTCCCTTTGAGCTGTTTGATGTGTGCCATAGCATGGAGGATGGATTAAGACTGCAGACCCCGGGAACAAGGCCATAAAATATCCATGTAAAAAGCCAAGAACATGTGGGGAACGCTCTCAAATGAAGCCCTGACAGCACAAAAAAAAAAAAAAAATCAAACGCTGATGACAGGGGGGATCTTTGAATCAGTTAAAACAGCAACTCCTGACATCACAAGTTTCCTCCAGTGTTGCAGCTATAAGTTATTCATTGACAGAAGATCTGCCTGTGACTGTGTAAATATGCTCTTCAATGTGTTTTTCTCCTCTGTGTTCTTCCAGGTGATCGATATTTTTATATAAATGATGTCAACACTCAGGTTGAGTTCAAATCCCATCAGTGGTTTGGAGCTACTGTGCGTTCCCATGGCAACAGCATCCTGGTAAGAACTGGTCAGGGTTTGTTGGTCTGTTTGGTTAATTTACCTACATTTTGCTGTGTAATTACATGTTAACATTTGCTTGGTTAATCTACCGTTGATAGATATGCTTTAGTGCACATTGTCAAACAAGACTTTTATTGTTGTTGCGCTAGCATGAGTGTGTAACACTGATTGATCAGCGAAAATTGCAGAAACCAGATTTGTTGCATCGTCTACGCTACAATGTTGGATTTCCCAAATTCTCCTGTTTATTTTCAGCAGTCTGTTGTTTTGCTTTTCTCAAACAAAGCTTGTCTCCTTGTTATAATAAACAGCCACATACTAAGAAGAAAGAACAAAAAACGTGTGTAGCAAGTGTGCAGTCGAGTGAGTGAGCAGCACAAATGTGATGCTGAATGTAAGTGCAGCAGAGGAAAAGGTTAGCAGTAAGTTGTCAGTCTGGCAGTAAACATACAGTACAGGTTGCAGCCAGTCGGTTGATCAATGCTGCTACTTCTCAAGACAGAGAAAAGTCTTGTTGGTTGTTTCCCGACTGCTGGGGGGTTAGTGCCGAAGCCCCGGAAACATCCATCCATCCATCCTTCTATCTTCAGCCAGTAGCAGTTCCAGCAGGAGACCCCAGACATCCTTTTCCCTGGCTGCATTAACCAGCTCTGACCGGGGGGTCCCAAGGCGTTCCCAGGCCAGTGTGGAAATATAAACCCCCGGAAACAACCCTGCCTAAATCTTAAGAGTACTGTACTGTGGAAACACAAAACAGATCTAGGGTTTAGGTACATGTTGGTATAGGATAGGTACAGGTTTCAAGGATAACGTACCTAAAGTGTTTGGTAGAAGCACAGTTTGCGTTTCCATTTATTGTAAGGATCTTCAAATAATATGTCTCACTTTTTCAAGGATGAAGGTTTAAAAAACAAACATGAGCATAGCAAGTGACAGATGTATTGCGGCAAATTAGATACAGAGCGCACAGCTGCTGATTAAAAGTTGGCTATGGTATAGTAAACTGACTGCCACAAGGTGAATAGGCCTGTCATGAGCTGGCCATAACAACCTGTTTTCCCACACAGCTACTTCCGAACACACATTGTTTCATTTATAGTGTGAACTTGTTCTTGTGTTTTTGATTTTCGCTCAGAAAATTACCCAACCTTCTGAACTTTAATGATTTCAAGTGTTAGTCTCGCTGTATTGGCTGCTTCAGCATGTTGAGGTCATTCTGAGGCCTGACAGAATTTCTGTATTGTTGTCAGTTGCTAAACTGTGATTGCACAACCAATGTTTGACCCTTTAGTGATGGGTCACTTTAACACTTCTAAGCCAGAAAATGTGATCAGGTTCTTTTGTCATTCGGCCGTCTCTCTGTGCTTTCCAGGCTTGTGCTCCCAGGTATTACTGGAGGACCGAACACGACATGCCCTTTTCCGATGTCACGGGAACCTGCTACCTCTCTGTAGACAGCCTCAAAACGTTTGTGGAGTACGCTCCCTGCCGAACTGGTCAGTTACTGCAATAACAGTTTGCATGTTCTCCTTGTGTCTGCGTGGGTTCTCTCTGGGTTCTCCGGCTTCCTCCCACAGTCCAAAGACACGCATGCTAGGTTAATTGTGACTCTAAATTGCCCGTAGGTGTGAATGTGAGTGTGAGTGGTTGTCTGTCTATGTGTCAGCTCTGTGATGAACTGGTGACTTGTCCAGGGTGAACCCCGCCTCTCGCCCAATGTCAGCTGGGATAGACTCCAGCAGCCCGTGACCCTTTGGGAATAAGCGGTTACAGAAAATGGATGGATGGACATGTCAGCTAAAATTTTACATAGAATATAGATCTTGTAAAGCACGTTTTGGAAAGTTTTAAGTCAAATATCAATTGTTACTGTGATTTCTGTAGTCTAAGCAAAGAAACTTTTTTACTTATTTTTCCATTGTAGGTACTCTGAAATATTTTGGATTTGGACTTTCTTTCTATAAAAAAAAAACAGGTGAATGGATTGTGCTTCATGGTAATGATATTTATTTTGGAAATAATCTTAACTTTTCAAACCATCTGTTTACACTTTTTGGCAAATTCCACTTACTCAAAATGAAATGAACCAATAAAAAAAAAAAAATCTTACCTCATTTTATTTAACATTAACCTATATTACAATCCAGTAGTCAAACTAAAAAAAAAAAAAAAAAAACAATATATTTGAAACATAAAATTACCATCTAATTCTGCCTGTGTATCTGCCCCCTTTATATGTTTATTTACCTCTTTTTTAAAAATGTTGTTTATTGGTGTTTTACACACAAAGTTTTGAAAGTGACAGAGTCATGTGGTAGGAGAACAACAGAAGAATCATACAGCACATAACTACAAAAAAAGAAAAAGAAAAAGAGAAACAAGACCAACAGTCAGCTTGATCATATTTCACATTTTATAGTAAGCACCGGTTACCTCATCCTTCAAGTCATACTTTAAAAAAGAAGAAAAAAACAGAAATAAATAAGAGTAATAGCTAAAATAGATAGAGTGGGACTTCATTCAGGGATAACTGGGAAAATCATTTTCTCTGCATAAGGAAAGAAAACCCCTCCACATCTTTTTAAATTTCTTGGAAGAGCCCTTCAGATTTTTTCCGGCTTATTTACCTCTTTTTAACCCCTCCTCCTATTATTATACTTTTACTGAATGTCAATCCCCAAACTGCATGGTATTATTATCAACTTATTTTGCCTTCCTTTTCATGTAATAACTGAAGTGAAGTGAATTTCCTGGCACTTTGTTTTCTCTTTTTATTCCTTTATTGTTTATTTGTTATAATATTGTTGTCAATAAAACTGAGAAGAAAAGAAAGGCAGTGAAGGAGTTGAGATTTCCTGAAAATAAAATTATGACTGGTGTGTTAACTGCGCTGCCAAATTAATCAGAGCTCACAAGGACAAATTGTCTCAAAAGTTTCCATACGACCAGCTGCTGACAAGGAAATTAGCAACCGGCACAGAGCTCGCTCAGTGCTATATTAGGCTACATCACTTCCAGTGAACTTCAAGTGGAGCAATGAGTGCAAAAAAGCACCACAATCTGTTTTAGCTCAACTAAAAACACAAAAACATAAAATCAGTCAGCATGTTAGCGTGCTGTTCATTACTGAGGCTATTTATAACCAGTACCGGCAATGTCACTTCACCTGTCTCTCCTCTGTCTTTAGTTACTGAGGTGAACTGAAACAACACACACATAATTTAGCTAAATAGCCTAATACAAATAAAATATTTAGTTTCTGTCAGGCTGGATGTGGGGTCTCGGTCCCCCAAGGCAGCAGTAGGAGAAACACTACAGTATGTCCTTTACTCACCCTGAGACTTTGTGTTTTTAGTGTTTTCTTCTGTTGTTTTGTTTTGCTCTGGAATTCAGTTTCAGGTCAGTGAACAACTGACATGTGACAAAAATTACACTGCAGAATACCGCCCAGAACAGAACGTCTTGTTTTTTCAGTTTTCATGAATCAGAACATTTATTGGTGTTTCCTGTGTTTTGTGCTGCTCATTGCAGAAAGACATGGACCTGCTGGACAGGGCTATTGTCAGGGGGGATTTAGTGCAGACTTCACCAAGGTAAGAGAAATATTTGTTGGAACTTTTCCTGGTTTCTGCATAATCACATAGTAACCGTTTTCTGTGAGGCGATTTCGCTGCGTGCAGGAGATTTGCAGAGTTTGTTTGAAACTCATGATGAAACTGGTGAGTCCTCAGCTCTGGCTACTGTTGTGTGTTACAGGATGGGAGGGTTGTGCTTGGAGGACCAGGCAGCTTTTACTGGCAAGGTGAGCACACAGGAATGTGGAAGAGCATGGATTTTTAGGAGATATCTTCCAATAGATTTTTCCTCGGGAATGAGTCAGAAAATCAATCCGTCTGCTTTTGTCGGCGAACAAATTAGAGTGGAACAACTCAGGAGCCAGGGGTCAAAAGTCACATGTCTTATTTTAACCTTTAACCCTTTGTTTCCCATCCTTCCTACAGGCCAGCTGATCTCAGCCACCACAGACGAGATTGTTAAGGCCTACTACCCCGCGTACTTTCTGCTGTCAGTGGCCGGGCAGATTCAGACTCGACAGGTGCAGGGGAGCTATGATGACAGCTACCTGGGTGAGAAAGCACACTTGAGTCAAATAGGATTATTAGATGTATAATCAATACTATGTACGTGTACTTATCCTAACAGTACTGCTACTAATACTACAGCTGAGCTCCTGATCTTTTGCTGATAACACTTCATTTGAAGGCCTTGTAATAAGCAAGGTAATAAAGGCTTAATAAGATCCTTATTGATGTTATTATGTATTAACAAAACCATGTTAATATATAAAAGCAGATTATAGGACATTTGTAAGCACTTATAAGAAAGTTGTAGACAAAGAATGTTAATAAAAGCTGTATAACTGTTTGTAATAGCATTACAAACACACATGGGTCAAGTTAAACTAATTTGTCTATTATGTCATTGCTGAACCTTTACTAAGCTTTTGTGTGGCTTTGTGAAGAGTAAGAGATAAGTAAGAGCAAAAGGGCACTTTCTAAGCATAATTAACTGTTGATAAGTGCATAATATATGATTTATTAACCTTAGTTGTTGCAAAAAAGCTTAGTTAACCATTAATAAGTATAGTTAACTGATAATAATTGCATAATAAAGTACATATTAATCTTAGAAAAAAGCATAGGTAAAGGTTTAGCAATGACATAATAAGCAGATTAGTTAAACTAAAAATCTGTTTGTGATGCTTTTATAAACAACTATAAGCAACTCATGAGGCTTTTATTACTGTTCTTAAGCATCTATAAACTGTTAACAGGGTTCTGTGCGTATAAATGTATTACAATCTAATAACAATTAACTTTTCTATAATGTGCTTAATAACACTTACATAGTCTTACTAACTCATAATAATGTTAATAAGGCTGTTATAAAGATTTATAAGGGACTTTTTTACCTAATAACACAAACAGTATGAAGACATTAATATAAAGTGAGGTCCATATGTATGTCCCCGTCAAGGAAAAATAATAATAATTGGATTTTAATTTAATTTTGTATGGATATCTATGGTCTTGAACGCATGAAATTGAAAAATCTTACTGGAGACTTTCACTAAAATTCTCTCATAACGCTCATATTCCCTGGAGGAAAAAATATTTTCCTTTTGGACACTTTGGACATTAGCTCTCCACTAACACCACCCTCATATCAAATTGTCAGAAAACTAAAGAAAAAAAAGGTGGATTCAGTCTCTTGACCTTTCCTCTTGTTCCACTATCAGGCCAAAATATCAGCGGACACATGACTCATGATATGACTCAAGATATGTAATAATCTAATGACAGATTGGCAGATTGCCAGTTGATATGCTGGACACAACCACTCTCCCAACAAGATGTTAACTCATGATACTATGACACCTCAGGACAAACCTTTTGCACTTTTAACCCTGTTTTAAGTAACAAAATCAATTGTGTGTCATTTACTTCTATCAAACGCTCATTCTGTGGGGCTTCACGAAGCTTTTAGCCCCTGGGGACGGCAGACAGAGGTTTAGGGGCCCCACTGTAGGGAAGTACTGCAGGGTGGCTGAGCTATACAAATATATTGTACCTCAGCCACTTAGAAAGGGGGTGGAACAGATTTGGGTCTGTTGTGCTAGTAGTGGCTAATGTAGCCTCTGGTCTCGGGTGCTATGCCATTGGTCCAGCAGTCCATTATTCCTGAAGCCCATTAGTCGGAAAAATATCCGACTGGACTAAAAGGTCATTTGTTTGACAGCCTGTTTTACCAAAAACAAGTGCCAGTTGCTCCAAAGACCGTTGCTCTGAGCTTATGTAACTTAACTGACATAAGTAATGTGCTTATTTTTATGCAAACCATGTTCTTTCCTGAAACCTAACCAAGTAGTTTTGTTGCCCAAATTTAACCAAACTGTGACCGTTTCACCGTTAACCGTGTGTTCATTATTATTACCTTGACATAGCCATAGTTACCTGACTATGACGATCAAGGTCACCTGACAAATGTCACCTGACATTTACATGTCAAAACAACCACTGAGACATTCTTTGGACTATAGGGGTTTCAGAATAATGTGTCATCTGAACAGCGGGCCCTGGTTCTCCCCGATAAGCAGAAGTCTGATAAGGTCACTACTTTCTAACAACACACCCATGGATTTTTTTTCATATTCATATTCAGACCCAACCCAACTGATGACCGACTTGAGGCAGTTTAATTCTCTCTGGAGCCACAGCAGGCTTTGTAAACGTTTCTCAAGTGGAGGCTAGCAGCTTGAGGCTACATTAGACTTTACTAGCATAACATACCTGAATCTCTGACTGAGCTGTCAGCAGTTGTGTTGCATTGTGGGCAATGTCAGTGCCAGGTTTTGACCATAATTATCATTATAACCTAATGTAAGTTAAACAGAATTCTGGGTAACTTTCATTGATGTATCAGGTATCATGATTTTTTCACTGTATCGACTTTCAGCTTCATCTCTGCTCTTAATTTCTCCTGCAGGTTACTCTGTGGCTGGTGGCGAGTTCAGTGGGGACAATGAGGAAGGTGAGGGTCATATTTACAGTACAGAGGGTCAAAATGCATGGCTGAGTACAAGGTTCTCTGACCCCCCACCATGAGCGCCGTCTAATATTTAACTGCTCCGTCTCCGCACACGTTTGTATTGTAAAGCAAAGAGGTTATTAAGTCTTTCAGGAAGCAAAAACATACAGTCAAAAGGAGTGAGACAAGTGTGAAACTGTTTTTTGGGGGGTTCACAAGCTTTATCCACCATTTAACCTTTTGCTCTTTGTTTTTCTTGTTGCAGATTTCATCACAGGAGTTCCAAAAGGACTCATGCTGTATGGTTTAGTAAGGAGTCCCCACATTTTCATTCTACACCATTTTACAGTGCAAATAGTCTACAGAACATAAATATGAACTCAGTCCTGCAGTACTAATGAGTAAAGCTGAATAAACTTTAGCTGAATAATCAAATATGCATTCTAGATTTGAAACGAACCACAGTTTATAATCAGTAATGACTTCTGTCTCTACAGGTGTCCATATTAGATGGAAGGGATCTGAAATCTCTGCTAAACCTGACAGGGGAGCAGGTATGTGCACATCTGGCTGCAGATATTCTCTACTAGCCTGGCCCCTGTTTTCATATGTGGGTGCACATTTAAAGTGGCATGTGTAAAGAAAGGTTGGAGATGAAGGAATTTGCCCCACGGAGAGGAGGCCTATACCGGGGTCAGAGGTCCAGCTTACAGTACGCGCCGCTCACCGTCTCTAAAAGCTGTAAATCAAACCCAGAAACAGCAGAGCGGGATAGTGTTCATTCTGTCGCTGTATTGATTCAGCATGTGCTTTTGAAAAGGGAAGTTCTGGCTGTGTTGAACAGACGCTAGCTGAGCCTTGAGTCATATTGCTTTAAATAACCCTCAGATGAATCATCTTTAAAACACCGTGTAACAAACTCAGTTTAGCAGCCAGATTTATTTTGGAAAAATTTCTTAGGAGCAAACAAATTCCCAGAAGTGGGACCAAGTCAATGTTTTGCAACTCATAAGTAAGTCTAAAGTCCCCGCACTTAAGTCCCAAGTCAAGTCCCAAGGAAAGACAGGCATGTTTCAAGTCCTAAACAAGTCATAACGTAACATAACATGATGAGTTTCCAGCCTCATTCATGTACAGTTTCTTAGATATTATGCAAATGTTAGCTTAGCATTAGCTTGGACGGCTCCACCACCACCCCAGCATCCACCTGCAGGCTCCGACAGGGTGTCCAAGATGTGTTCATCACTCCTATATATCTCTGTGTAAACATAATCTGCGAGGAGAGACGAGGTCGGAGCTTAGACGCCAAACTCTTAACTATGTTCTGCTGCTGAAATAGCGTTAACGTTAGTTGAATCGCTTTAATGTTGGTTCATTCAAGAAATTAAGGGATATTCGTTGATTAGAGGCACGCTTTTTAATCTTTGGGCTTTGAGGAAGGCACCAAGTATTTTCAAGTCAAAAAGCTCAAGCTGAAGTGACAAGACACAAGTCACTGTTGTTTAAGTCCAAGGCGAGCTGCAAGTGTTTTTTGATTTTGTCGAGTCAAGTGGAAAGTCATCAAATTTATGATCTGAGGTGTAAAATTTCCACTAACCACCAACTTAACCTCTGATGTATGGAACCCCAGAATGTTCAATATTAATAAATAAAAACTATATTAGGAAATAGATAAAAATACAGTAGTACATTGTATGGAAATATATAAATTAACAAATTGTGAAATAATTAAAGAAATGACTAAAACACAACTCTTTATCATGTAATATCATTCATCATTTCATAATGACTAATTATTGAATATCATTTTGTTAAATTATAGACATTTTTCCTGATGACACGTTTCACATTTCATACTGTCACCTTTTATTTCACTTTTTAGAAGTTACATTATGAAATAGAAAGAGACTTTTGGCTTGACTTAAGTGAAATGAAACAGTCCATTTGTACTTTGAAAAGGGGAGTTGGAGAGAGAAAGTGTGAACCTGTGACCCTGCATGTCCCTTAAGTTGTGACATGCAGACCACGTCATGAGGAAACCGACTCGTCTGTTACTGTCTTGTGTTACTGAACAAGGCCTCACTGTGTACATATTGCAAGATGTAAGAGCATGTGACTGTGCACACATGGGAAAGCATGTGTCTTTGCTGCGCTTTCAGGGTGGGAGGTCGTCAGTGAGTGCTCGGAGGTGTCAGTGTCGGGGTGGAGGGCGCTGAGTAAACTGTTAAGTCATAGTGCGAGTGATCGGAGGTAAACTCCAGGCTAATTGACTCGCTGCTCTCCGTGGCTGAACGCTGATCCCTCTCTGGGTGCTGGGACTGTGTGGCCGAAGTCAGCTGAAAAAACACACCACAGGGCCTTTGTGCAAGAAGAGGCCCTGTTGATTTGAAAGAAAAGTCAAATTTTGTCATTCGTTACGCTATTTAACAACATTTTCTCTGCTCAGCCGTGTTTCATGGGCTTAATAACTCATGCTATGTTCAAATTGTACACTTTATACAAGGAGTGGGCAGGATGATGGAAGTGTCAGACATGTTGCTATCACTTTTCCATCTTGTATCAACATTGGCATTGTGGGCAAAGTAGCAAATGAATGAGCCGGACAGCTCTGGTTCTACTAGATTTTAGGCTTCTTAATGAGCAGTATCTTGATTTTCCAGGTATTTTATTTCTGTTTTCATTTGGGTATTATATCAATTCAATTCAATTGTTTCTTGATAAAAATGTTGGACACTGGTCCATCTCCTGGTATTATAAAATGATACAGTGCATAATTTATTCCAAAGAGTATTTCATTAGCACAACAGTAGTATAGACTATACTTTACAGAGGTTGTATACATTTTTTCCAAACCTCCTGATTTCCCAGGAGACTCCTGTTTTACTTAAATGTAAAATAAATGCTGCTGAACTGTACTCATTATCTTGTTATTTTTGTTGCTTTAAACGTATCTAGAAAGCAGGAAACAAAGTCTGAAAAATCCTCCCTACTTTTGAGGTCTGTTTACTACTTTCTGTCTAGTAGTTCCGGTAGATTCTACTGCCGAAAGAAAGTAGTTCCTATATGAATCTGCTCATAATAAGGTCTGTGGATTGTCTTGAGTAATCAGGTCATGATTTTTGGAAACAGACACTAGTTTTGAATTTTTTTAATTTATTTTTTTGGCGCTTTGAGCACCACAAGCCGAGTGCCATTTAGTTTCATTATATTGGAAAGGAGGCAGACGTCTCTATGGCCGATATCTCCAAAACTCTGCAACTCACACTGTAACTATCTAGTTGGATAAATAGCTCTACATACGAGGATCAAATGGAATCTGATCAATGGTAGCTGATGACTGTGAAAATTGATCTGTGGTCAACTTTTCTTAGCTTTCACCTCAGATGAACAATCCTGGGGTTTCAGCTCTGCAGGAAGTGTTGATCATATTTCTTGGCAAAGCAGTGCTCCTAGGGGGGTATCACGGTGAACTTGAACTTCATCCTGAGCCAGGCTGATTTACGTTAATATGAGCTGTTTTGCATGTGCGATGCAGGAAAACAACCCCAATATTCAGTCTTGTTTTTCACAGGGGTCTCCAAACTCATTTCCGTGTAGCTACACTACAAATCACTTTGAAGTGAGAGTCACCCAGGGATGTAACGTGACCCTAATTTATCAAACATGCTATGAAATTAAACCGGAAAGACCCGAGCCCCGCGAGAATTTTCTCCGAGTGAGTTTTAAAGTCGTTTGAGTCTCCGATCCCCAGACCCCCTACCTCTGCTCGAGCTTACAGAATCTCTAACACTGAGCTCCGTGAAAAGGGAGAAAAGGAGACCCCAGGGGATTGTGGGATTGAGAGATTGGAGAGGAAAGCTTCTGGGGGTGGTGGTGGAGGGTACAAACGAGAAAAAAGGGGACATGGAGAGAGAAAATGAAAGAAAAGAAAGGGATCTGTGCACCGTGGTGTGATTACAGGCTAACTGGGTCTTGTTTGTAATGCGTTCCAGATGGGGTCCTACTTCGGCTACGCAGTGGCAGCCACCGACATCAACAACGACGGGTGAGTTACTGGAGTGACGGTGAGGTAGACGCATGATGGCAAAGAAATTTGGAAGGAGGCGAAATGGGTGAAATGACAGAAAGGAGAGAGAGGCTAAAATGTGACACAAAGTTCAGGATGAGGTCATCGAAACAAGAACAACAGTGAGACTTCAGGAGTTTCCCATGCTGGTTGAGTCTCCCTGTCACTCTCTAATGTGTCATGAACATTTCTGAAATGACCCTGTTCTCTCATTCTGTGTGGGATTAGTCTGAGTAAAGTTCTCCTTTGGCCAATTTCACTTCCCGTACCCTGGCAGAGACACACTGTGAGAACTTTTTTGTACCATTTTTAAAATTTCAGTGTAGTCTATAAATAACTATTTAACATCCATTTGAACTGATCCTGGAGTCTTTTTATACTGCTATGAATGTAGGATCAGTGAGTCAGAGGGACACGTGATTTCAGCCACTTACATCATTCTTTCACTAGAAAATAGTCACTTTGCTTTAAAGGGAAAATTTAAAGCAAATCGTGTGGATGTCCAGTCAGTGTTGATGGTAAATGTAGTCAATTGTAGCAATAAATTCCATAGTGCCTGCTATATTGACCAAGAAAGCTGACGCTCCCCTTCTCTCTGAGCCGTGCCATCAGTGCGCACTGTACAAGCCTGCATAGCTATAACTTTGTTGGCCAAAACATAGTGATATGTGACAAAAATGCTCAGGCGTAAATCCTAGCTGAAGCCTGTAGTTCTTCATTAACACCAGGATGGATGCAGGAAGAATAACAGATATACAAACACACACTGACTACATTTACCATCAACACTGACTGTACATCCACTTAAAAAGTGGTGAATTTTCCCTTTAATTACTCAACTTTCCATTGCTTCTTTCCCGTTTTAACCACAACGCTGTGATTCAGTGTTAACCTCTTAAATCCCGCTGCCATGCCAAGTTTTCACATCCATTAGGGCTGGGGGACATGGCTTCTAAATAATGTTTTTTAATATATTTTTAGGCTATTCAGCGATATAGAATGTATATCTTGATAGACACATTTTCTGTACAATAATATACCATAAACTCTCAGACATGACAATATTTTTGACCCAATACCTTGATATCCATATTGTGATCTAATTTAGCGATGGCTATCAGTGCTTTCACAAAATATTAAGAGAGATTAAGAGAGATTAATCATCAATAATATAAATACAATACTTATGACATATCACAATATATAGCTACCATCCATCCATCCATTTTCTTCCAACTGGGTATTCCAGATGTTTCTTTCCTGAACAACACTTTCCAGCTCCTCCTGGGGAATCCTGAGTTGTTCCCAGGCCAGATGATATATGAAATGCCTCCACTGAGTTTTGGGTCTAAATGGGGGTCTTCTCCCAGTTGGATGTTCCCAGAAAACCTGAAGAAGGAAGGCATCACTATGGCCTCAGCTGGCTCCGTTCAACACAAAGGAGCAGCAACTCTCCTCTGAGCTCCCCCGGATGTCTGAGCTCTTCTCTGCTATCTATAAGGCTGAACCCAGCTACTGTACAGAGGAAACTAATTTCATCCGCTTGTATCTGCCGTCTCATTCTTTTGGTCTCTACCCAAAGTTCATGACCGTAGGTGAGAGTTGGAATTTAGATTGGCTGGCTTTACCCTCTGGCTCAGCTCCCTCTTCACCACAACGGTCCAATAAAACGCCCGCATCACTGCCCACCTGTCGATCTCATGCTCCATCTTACCTTGATTTGTGAACAAGATCCAAAGATACTTAAACTCCTTCGCTTGGGGCAGTAACTCACTCCCAACCCAGACATGCCAACTATGTCTGGCCAAATTAAGGGAAAACTTTTGACAAGTCTTGGGTTTGAATATTTCACTCAGTGAAATATCATGTAGCTTCATCGAAGAGCTGGAACTGAATATCTGACACTGCCAGACAGTGAGGAATAAGATGATTTTTCCAACTTAAAAGCTGCTTAAATACTGACAGGGGAAAACTAAATGTTAAATCACTGATAAATTAGACATTTAAGACCTAAAATAGCTCCCTTTATTTTTTTGTCTGTATCTGTATCCCAATAGTTCCTCTTCTCCTTTCATCCTCATTCCCATTTGTCTCCTGTCTTTCCTGGTCTCCCCAGTTTGGATGACCTGGTGGTGGGGGCGCCAATGTTCATGCGTCGAGGGTCCGACGGGCGTCTGGAGGAGCTGGGTAAGGTTTATGTGTATCTGCAAAGAAGCCCTCTGCTGCTGGAGCCGAGTCAGACCCACCTCCTCGGTCAACAGGCATTCAGCCGATTCGGCACGTCGCTGGCTCCGCTGGGTGACCTCAACCAGGATGGATTCAACGGTAGGTGTGCTTCAAACACTTCAATGTTAGGTGACAATAGCAGTGAGTTTGCATGTTAAACTTATAAATACTTTTTCAAACTAAAACTTTATATGAAAGACAAGTCTAGGCTCACTGTTTAGTGAGCCATGATGGTTTCAATTATGGCTGAAACTCATGATTACTTATTGCTTGATTACTATGACTAATTTTTTCCATTAATTGATTAAATAGCGCAGCTGCAGCAATTAGAGGATTAGTCAGTTAGTTCATTGTTTCCCAACCTTTTTTGCTGAGGACCAAATTTTTAAAAAGAACAAACCATCATGATCCAATTTAGGCCCCAACAATAAATCTAGTATAAATAAATGAGACAAAATAAGTGCAATTTGGCAGAATTAATAGGCTCTCTCATCAGTAAAACAGTATACACATTTTAAATCTTAAATTTGCTGAGTGACCCAAATAAAATCTCCTCTGATCCACCTGTGGGTCCCATCCAAGTCTTTGAGAATGATGTTAGTTGACTGACAAAAATTTAATCAGCAAATAATCAAAACCAACTTTTACTTGTGAAGCTTTGCCACTTTTCTTTGTCATACGTGACAGCAAACTGCATTTTTTTTATGTTTTTTACTGTTGGTTGGATTGAAAAAGACAAAAAAAGAAGAGAATTTTCACGATTTCCTGACATTTTATAGACAAGATGTCTAATCAGTTAATCAGGAAAATAAACAACAGATTAAACAATCGTGGAAAGAATTGTTATTTGCAGCCCTCACTGATGATTCATTCTATAATAATCACGGATATTCCATTTCGAGAGCAGGAAAAAGCAAATCCTTGCTTTTGAGAAGCTAGAACTAACAAATGTTTTGCTTCTTTAAAATGTGATAAAAGACTTAATCAACGACCAAAAGGGTTGTTGAATTTTCAGCCAATCCACTAATCGATTTAATGTGTGAGCATTCGTTTAAACAATCTCAGATACTATTCCAAATGTGAAAGATGTCTTGGCAACGCCATCTGCCTTACTGGGCGAATCTGTGTTTTATTTGATCATGATTCAGCCAAAGTCTAAGTAAATCACCATAAAACAAATCAAATCACCACAAAAATAATAACTCGGTAACAATTGGTAACTTGTTAATGGGTGCACCAACCCACTTATTTCTCCCCTGGCCCATGACAAATGTTGTTTATAACTTGTTAAAAGTTAAAAACAACATTTGTTGTTTATAACTTGTAAGTTTTAGCTACATACAAAACATGTGGATGTACAGAGACATACTGTATGAAGTTGTATGTTCAGATTTTGAGAAGATGTGCGATTTTTCACATGGTGTGTTTTTGCTGTTTATAATCAGACATGGCCATCGGCTGTCCCTATGGAGGAGACGACCAGCATGGGGTGGTCCTTATTTATAACGGTCACGCCGGAGGACTGATGGACACGCCCACTCAGACTCTCTCTGGCCAATGGGCTTCCAGCTCTTTTCCAGCCAGTTTTGGCTTTGCTCTGCGGGGCAACAGAGATCTGGATCAAAACGGCTACCCAGGTACTGCAGAGAGTAGTCCAGTAAACCTATTGTCACTGCGTCTTCCTCTTTGATATCTTCATTCAACTCACTTTTCCTTCTTGCAGATCTGATTGTTGGCGCTTTCGGGGTTGATAAAGCAGTGCTATACAGGTATGTTAAAGGGATACTTTGAATTTTTTGAAGTGGGGTTGTATGAAGTATTTATCCATAGTCAGTGTATTACCTACAGTAGATGGTAGTCAACATGCCTGGAGAGTCTGGAGAGTAAGTGGGAGAACCAGTGTAAGAAGCTAAGCAATTTGTCCTTGTGGACAGAGTCAGTAGCATAATGTAATTTAGCCAATCAGAAAGAAGTTTACCTAAAGAAAAATCAGTATCTGTTTAAAAGGATAGTTTGCCCAAAAATGAAAATTCAGTCATTATCTACTCACAACTACTTACTTAGTACCCAACTAATGGAAGTGAATGGTGACCAGTTTCATGTCTTTCAAGTCAACTTGGCATGTCGGGGCTTTAGGAGACTTGGATTACTCCAGACAAACAGTAAGGCATTTTTTTCTGTCACTTGTTTCTTTACCTTTGGAGACTGCTCACCATTCACTTCAGTTGGGAGATTCTGCAACACTGTTTTCCTGTGGGCTAAAAATCTAAACCCAAACTTCAATCAGCATGTGGGTGAGTAGATAATAACTGAATTTAAATTTTTAGATAAACTGCTACTTTTTGATGATTTTTACTGCTTGACCTTGTCATCAGGCAGAATTTTCAATTGCAAAACACCATTATATATGCCAAATATCACTTTCTCCAGACTAACCAAACCCCAATGAGAAAAACAGTAATTTTAACCCAAAGAACACAGGAGTTACTGGTCTACTGCTGCCTCGATTGGTTAGTTAGTTTGAGTTGCGTGGCATGGGTGTATCAGAACTAACAACACCAGAGTCACACAATAACAAAGAAACCAACTGATTGAGGCAGCAGTAGACCAGCAACTTGTGTGTTCTGTGAGGTAAAATCACTGTTTTGCCAGTGGAGTCTGGTTGCTTTGAAAAGAGTAATATTTGCTTACATAAAAGCAGTTTCCCATCAAAAATTTCCCTTGTCTGATCGCAAGGTAAAGCAGTGAAAGAGTTCTAAATATAGTGTACATTTAAATTTAAATAGATTTTTTTAATACAGTGATTATGGATAAGTACCTCATACAACCCCACTACAAAAAGATCTGACAATCCCTTTAAAGCTCTTAAGAGTGTAATAATAAATATATAGACAATTATTTGCCTTCTTATTCTTTATTGCTCTGTGTCTTCAATCAGGGCTCGGCCAATAGTGAGCGCCAGCGCGTCTCTCACAGTGCAGCCGACCATGTTCAACCAGGAGGAGAAGACATGTGAGCTGATCACAGAGAATGAAACCGTCGCTGTGTCGTGGTATGGACGTCAACTATTTTCCTTAAATAAATTCAGTTCCACTTATATCTTAATAGGAAGATTATACAGGCTTTGATCCAACATACAGTAGTCACGGAAATATCTTTTAACAGTCTAGCAAAAAGCTTAAGAGTTTAAGAGAAGTTAAAGAGCTATTGGAGAATAACAGAACATGGAAAGTCTTGCAAATGTTATGTAACACACATCTTAGTTCAATTTGAGCTTTCCAAACTTTACCTCACGAGAATGTCAAATGACTTCATGTTTGCCAGTTTCCTGTCCAGGCTGCTCTGAACGACACACACTCAGTATTCTTAGATCCAGTGAAAAAAAAAAAGGGGAAATTCACCCCACTTTCAATCTCAGTGAAGCTCTTTCCACCAGTTCAGTGCAACCGTCGTATTAAATGTGGAACATTTTTAGACTGCTGCGAGAGACACTTGCCAAACTGGCTGCCGTTGTAGTATCTGCCCTGTAGGTTGATACAAGGAAGTCTTGTTTTCGTGTTTATTGGTGTTTTTGCTGCCGTGGAAACAAAAAAAAGACGACCAAGGGGAGCAGAGAGGAGGAAGTGGGAGAAAGGTGGAGTCGTTACTTGGAAAGATGAGCGCAGTGATTAACGCTGAAAAGGCTGGAAAAGGGCTGTAACTTTCTGGAAGTGAGTGACATATTGTTTGGCAACAACAACACTCCTCAGACAGTGTGAGCTTATCCTCCCATCATGTGAGAGTTTACCACTACACACAAATTTACATGTACTAAATATGCCTACTGATTTTTAAGCTTGTGATTCTTTACAGTAGAAATGGATCAAAATCAAAGATCCCAGGGCAAAATTCATAACATAAATAATATTGTGTCTTTTCATAGATGATAGCATGTTGAAAAAAAAGTTAAATACGTTAATTCTATATGCTGTACTTAGTAGGGATGCAACTAACATTTATTTTCATAGTTGATTAATTGGTCTATTATTTTCTCGATTAATCGATTAATAGTTGTTTGCCTATAAGATGTCAGAAAATGGTCAAAAATGCTCCCAAAGCCCAAGATGGATTCCTTAAATGTCCAGTTTTGTCCACAAACCAAAGATATTCAAATTATTGTCATAAATGAGGAAAGAATGCAGACAATATTCCGATTTTGGAAGCTGGAATCAGTGAAATTTTCATCTTTTCTCTAAAAAAAAAAATAAAGTCATTAAGGCAAAAATAGCTATAAATGCTACAAAAAAAATCATTGGAGGGTTAATTTCAGCTTTTAGATGTTAGCGTATCAATTAACAACATTAGCTTTAGCATTGGTAGCTACAGAACGCTAAAAGGAGCATTTTGCATTTATGTCCTCTTACACAACGGCTCTGGTGTTTTGTGGTGTTTCGTGGTCCCTTGACAAATTAAAAAGAGTGTTAGAAAAATTACACAGCTGGTTAGTAAATGTTTTTTGAGAGTTTTCCAGAACAGTGACAATGGGGCAGGTAGTTTTCCACACAACAGCAGGACAGAGTAAAGTTGGTTCCATTGGTGACTTTTCATCAAACAACTCACTGCGCTGAAATGTGCTTCCTGTTTTGCTGACACATTTTTGATGAATGACTGAACAAACACACTGTTTCCTGTGGCTGCGTCACAATAAAAGCCACTCCTGAGATTCGCCAGTTAAATACTATTCATGTAAAGCAGCCAAAGTAAGGTCAGTATTAAGCTTTCTGTGCCTGCGAGGATCCACGAGGGTCTGTGTAACATAAATCTCACCATCAGAGGGTGTACACGCAGACTCTGTTGGGACATGGACATACCGCCTATTTGTGATCATGCATACTTGTCCATGCAGCCACTATGCTGATCCTGTATACGCTGATTTATTGTGCATATGTGGAAAACGTCTACCAAGTGTTCTCCAGATAATAGTAGAAACAGAACTACTCCATGTCCACCGTGTCCACAGCTCACTGTGTGCATGTCTGTATAACTAAAGCATAAGATGTTTGGATTATCAATAACAGCTTCGATACAGTGTAAAGGTCAATTCATGCTTGACATATCCCCTTTGCTGTGAGCGTTAGTGTGGGTCTTGCTGGCAAATTCCTCACAAGGACTAAAAGCTCAAACTGCCCAGGCACTAGAAAAACAAACAGGATGCTTGTTTCGTGTACTATATGTAATTTATTCACCATCCATGTTTGACTACATTGGAGTTTGTTTAGTAAGTTTGAACAAAGCTTCAGAAAGTGAGCAGTTAACATAAGGCTCATATCAAGGAGATGAAATTACAACGAGTAAAGCTGGATTAAATGCTACATCGTTTTTTGTGAATCTTCCGAGATGGCGGACTCCGCCACCAACAACAAAAACTACTGTTTAGATTCCAAAAAAGCAGACCATAAATTGTATATAACTTGGGGGTTTTATGTGTAAGATTTAGTGGGTGAGCTAGCAGATTGCAAAAACCACACCTCACTCTTCCCTGCCATCCGTGTAGGAGAAACTATGGTGGCCACGAAACACAAAACCTGAAAGGTTGTATCTAGAGCCAATGTCTGATTCTGAGCTACTATACAAACATGGCGGTGCAACATGGCGGCCTCCATGGAAGAGCACCCACATCCTTTGTGGATATGAAGGCCGCATGCTAAGATAACAAAACACAATGAATCTTATATTCAGGTCATTATACACTAATGAAAATGTACTGAAGCTATACCATAAATTTTACACACTGGACCTTTAAATAAAATAATATACAGAAGTTCACCAAATCAGTGTAAACACATCTCTGTAAGCTCAGTGTTACGTTTCATTTTTCACATTTTTGTCTGTGTTCAACCTCCAGTGTCAGCATCAGTTTCTGCCTGCTGGCTAATGGGAAGCACCTCCCCTCTCATCTAGGTAAGGCTCACACACACTCTCACACACAATCACTCACACACACACACACACACACACACACATGGTCCCTATTACCTTGCTTTCTTTGTGTAGCCACAAGTATGCTGGACCTCACTGTGGTCAATTTGGCAGTTAAGATCAAGATAAAAGAACAATCATGTAAATACAGGGTAACTTGGTGGGCTCCAGCAGTTTAGAAAAGTGTGTGTGTGTGTGTGTGTGTGTGTGTGTGTGTGTGTGTGTGTGTGTGTGTTTATTTTAAGTGCATGAGTGTATATTGTCTGTGTTCTGTGCATAATTTGTGTCATGTGGGTCATAGCAGTGCCCCCTGTGTGTTTTGCTATATTGTACAGAGACACTTCACCATGGTAATGTTTATATGTGTGTATTTGCATGTGGTGAGGCGTGCATGTAATATGTCTCTGCAAGTATGTGTGTGTGTGCCTGTGCATATATTTGCATGCATTTTTGTGTTTAATGCAGACATGTACATGTACAGACTGTGCATATTCATTGTTTTCTTGCTTTGTGTGTCTTTATATGTGCATCGTTTCAAGGCTTTGTGGTGGAGGTTCAGTTGGACAGTGTGAAGCAGAATCAGAAGGAGTCCATCAGGAGGACTCTGTTCATGGACAACCAGCAGCCCAGTCTGCTGAAGACCCTCAGCCTCGCCAACGGAGAACGCTCCTGCCACGACACCAGGATCTATCTGCGGGTCAGTCACACTGGTTGTTTTTCCAAAAATAAAAAGTTGCAAATACAAAAAAAATACTATTTAGGCATATTTATATCAGGCAGATTGAGAAGAATCAATATTAAATAAGACATTAGCAGTTCTATGATTCATACCTAGGTGCAGCGGTGCTTTGAGCTAAATGCCAAAGTCAGCATGCTAACATACTCACAGTGATGGTGCTAAAATGCTGATGGATCTCTGATGTTTATCATAACCATCTTAGCTAAGCGTGTTAGCATGCTAAGTACTGCTCAGGATGATGGGAATTTTGCAGGTATTTAGTCATAAACCAAAGTGTTAGACTATTTCAAATATTGCCCTGATGATGGAACAAGGTGAACGTTAGGGCCCATCACTGTTATTAGAAATCTGCAGGTACAACCTGAGTGTTATTGTTGTAGATTAACAAGGCTCTAACAAGAACACCCAGGCGGACTGTGGAGAAGAGCTGTTCTTTGGAAAGTACAATGGGATCTAGGAAATTCATTCTGAACATGTGGGAACAGTGTGTGTAACAAAATCATCTCAAAAGGCTGAATACTGTTTTTTTTTCTCCAGAATTTTCAATTGTATCTCATTCCATTTAATAAGCAAAGAGAAGTGGCTCAGGTGGCCTCACATGAATTAAGTATGCCAGCCACGGGTTACTGGTTGATGACTGGCATCGCCAGATCTATTCATAAATGCAGATTAGTCTGCATCATCACAAACAGCATCATCAGTGAGTGCAGACCAAATACCTCTGGACACAGCTGGATAGACCTACAGTCAGAGCAATGAGACATGTGACATAACGTTGTTGGTAAATTAAACATACAGATGTAAGGCAAACAAGTTCTTATCAACAGAAGCTTTAAGTGCAGTGGTTTATTTTTCTTTTAGAGAAAATGTACCAGTTTGTTTAATACTGACATGATGGCAGATTCAACTGAAACAGGTCCACATCAGCTGCAACCATCTTGGTTGTTTACAAAAATTCCTCAATGGCCACTGCATTGATCCTGCCCCACATGATAAAAGGTTGTGATAGTCCTGATGAGGTCCAGGATGGGTGGAAATCTGCAGGGCGCCAGATGTATCAGCCAGAGCAAATAAAACATGAACTTGAAGATTTGTCTGGTTCTAGTAAGGATATGATCCAAGTTTTAGTGAAAATAAAATAGTGTTGCACTTCTAGGCCAACCTGCATTTTAGACCCAATAGATCTGCCACAACATTTAATGTTTAAATGTTTAAATAACTTTTGAGATGAGTGGGTCCATTAGACCAGTCATTCCCAAACACTTGGGTCATGGTCCTCACAGGAGCTTTTATTTGGGTTGCCAAATAAATAAATAAAGTATTTAAAATGTGTGTATTTTATATATGTATGTACTTATTTTGTCCCATTTATGAGACAAAATTTTTTATTTAAAAGTGAAAAGTAAAAATCTTTATTCCCCACTGACAGTAAAGTGAATATCTTTGACTTGTGGACAAAACAAGACACTTGAGGATGCCATCTTGGAACATTTTCTGACATTTTATGGACCAAACAACTGATTGATTAGTGGAAAATTGGCCGCCAGATTGATCACTAGTTTAAAAATAGGTCCAAATGTGAAAACAGGTGGAGCGCACGGATGTATGTATTTTGATTTGAGTCCCAGTGGTTTGTCATTTTAACAAAGTGGGTCCCCAGAAAAAAGGTTTGCGAAACACTGCATTAGACCATATAAATAGTGGACAGATCTTCCCGGTCTGAAAAGTGAAGCCAATGTGGAGGTGGTGTAAACCTGCACTTTTACTAATGGCCAGCAGGAGGTGACATCACTGGTTGAAAAAAGAAGTCTAATTGTATATAAGAATATGAGAAAATGACCCTACTGCTAGTCTTCTTCATTACAGAATGATCCCATTTAGGCTGCTTGCTAACTTGCATTTAGCTAAAGTTCTCATCTATCCTACATTCGTTTGGAGCACTGGATTTGCATAGACAATAAAGCAGGGTCTGTATTAGGGTGTGACCACCTTGTGATTGACAAGTTACCAGCCTCTCAGTCTGATAGAGGTATAGCTATGTGTATCTTTCTCTCCTCCATGCTCTCTTCTGAATACGGTCAGTTCTCATTCCAAAAACACCAAGGTAGTAATGGCCACAGCGCCAAACTTGAGGCTTCAAAATGGTAGTCCACAAATAAGTGGGTGATTTGTATTTTAAGTGCAGACACACAAACACAGTGGCAGTTAGTTTAGGTAATACGCCAAGAAATACAACATGTCAGAAAATATAGGGACTAGGAAACTATCTGCTTGGACTCCATCATACAGCTGTTTTCAGAGGACCACTCATGTCATTGCATTTTATGCTGCCATGTGAAGATGAAAACAAAGACCTATTGTGCACTAAATATTTCTCAGGCCAATCATCTCAAGCCTTTTATATTTTCACAAATTTTCCGGTTCTTAATCCTGGACCCAAGGAGCTGGGGCCCTGCTGGTTTTCATTCCAGCCGTCTAATCAGAGGCTATTTTGCACCTGTGAGGCCAGGTGAATGTAATTAACTGGTCGGCAGGACAGAGGTTAACGTCATTTCCTAATAGACGGGGTTTGAAGTCGCTGTTTGAAGTGCTATTTGAGGTGAAACTACTACAGTACCAATCTTCTCATCACTCAGTGGCGACCTGATCAAAGCGAAAGCCTGCCAGAAACGCTTAAGTCATATGTGTAGATGTTCACTGTAAGGACATAATGATCAGAGCACTTTGCTCTCTGACAGGATAAGAAATGGTTTGAGTAGAAACTGCCAACCTTCCGCTCACCTGTCAGTCAACATTTATCTGTTCGTACACCATTTCTTTCTTTTTCTCTTTCTTTGGAGGCTCCACATCATTGTGGCTGGTCGAACAGAATTCATGTCACGTCTTACAGAAACTTAAAACACACTAAATCCTACATTTAGGCCAACAGTTGCTGTAACATCTGCTTTTCATTTGGTGACTCTTTTCTTGTACATTTACTTGGAACAAGGGTTCATGATAATCGGCATTAAAAGACTGGAAATGTCTATCCTGGTGACGAATTTTGAACTCCTTATCTGGAGTGTTAGAACTGACCAAACCACGCATTGATACACCAGAAACAACAGACAACATGTGTCATCTCTCTGTTGCAGGCCGAAGAGGAGTTTCGGGATAAACTGTCTCCCATTTACATCAGTCTAAATTTCAGTCTGGATCCTCATGCCTCAGTGGACCAGCATGGCCTCAGACCAGTCCTGAATTATCAAACAGAACAGCGCATAGAGCAGAAGGTATGTATATTATCTCATAAAACCATAACTGCATGTAGGGTCACGTAGCACATTATGTCATATGCTTTAGATCAGTAAACTCAGTAAACACTGTTTTTCCAAGCATGGTTGCCAGTTTCATTTTTTTCTTTGGCTTTTGTATTATGTTTTGCTCATGGTGGCCAGCTATTTATTTTGCCTGTAGTGTACACAAAGTACACTGTTTGGTGATGCATGTATTTAGTACTGGTGATACGCACTGTGACATTAACTCTGTACTGGATCAGAACAAAACAAATTGTGTTACTAGCACAGTGCCCTTTGGGGGTGTGGCTGTTCAGAGTGCACAGGCATTCCAAATGGGTTGATTGCTTATCTCTCGGTATTATTGCTTGCAGTGTTGTCATCCGATCAACTTCACATTTGAAACCACACTCTCTTGGGTCCTCAACAGTACATCTGCCAAGTGTGAAGTTGATTAAATGAACAGTTCTCAAGATTTGCAAAGGACAATCCTATACACGTACATACAGGCAGAGATTCCTTCCATTATAGTTAAATGATGGTGCTACAGTTCCATGTTTACCAGTTGTGATTTCAATAGCACGTGTCCAAGAGATATGGGATTTTTTGTAATATTAGCCCTGCCTTTGAGCAAACTTTGAAAGCCTGAATGGTATATCAAAAATTTGAAAAGTAACTTTTTCCTTGGTCCAGAGATGTTCTATCCCAATTTCAGTGACAATTGCTCAAAATTTGCAGGAGTAGTGAAAAAACATTTTTTGACAAAATTCAAAACGGCGGAATCCAGAATGGGTTCACAGAAAGGGCTCACAGAATACAGGCAATAAAGGATTTGTTTTTAGATACATGGTTCAAACGTTGCAGTCCAAAATGTAAACTTTGTTGTCGGAGCACCTTGATCTGGCCAAATTGCCCCAAATTTGATACTGCACTCCATCAGGTCCTCAGCAATACACCCACCAAGTGTGAAGCCAATCAGATTAACGGTTGTCAAGAAAAGTGAAGGACATACCTACAGACAGACAGGCAGACACATTACTTGCTGTACCATGTCAACCCTATTTTACCTGCTGTGAGCCTGAAAAAACAGTGTGATGTGTTACTATGACAACCAGCAAATGTGAGACATTGTGTCACAAATCTTAGCTATGTAGCACAACTGCTTATTTAAAAGGACTTTCCCTAAATATCCAACCTGGAAATCTCTAAAGTGCTGCTCTGTTTCAGCTCTTCTTGGAAGTTCAACCTCCAAAGCTGTAACATGTATCTCTGTGCAGACTTGTATCTATATATTACACCACCACACTAAACATCCAGACCGCTCCACTTATAGGGCCACACGCCTTGCATTTTATGAACTAAACAGATAGTGACCACAGCCATTACCAGCGGGGAGAGAGCAGAACAGATGGCGTGATGAACATTTACACGAAAGTTTACCAAATGATCTAAAATTATGCAGAAATGACTGTTAGAGTTTAACTTCACCCTCCATACCACAGCACATCTCACACTGTTTACATTTTGCATGCGGGGGAATTTGTTTGACTGGCAGAGATGGAGGCTACAGGCCACCGTTTTAAGACTGACATCAAATGTACGGCCCCTCTATAGAGCCGAAGCCCATCTGGTTAGAGGTTGAGGGTCAGCGCTGATAGAGCAAGAGCTGATTACTGCACTCTGGTCCCCGTTGGTAGTGTTTTTACTTTCCTATATGAAGAGCAGGGAGGTTTATGGAGGACCGGCGAGTCATGGCTCTGCAAAAACACAGAGGGATGGCTGACAGCTCCGTTTGGGTGGGGCGGTGTGCAGCTCCCACACATCTGGTTGTGGTTTGTTTATGTATGTTGCCAGTGGTCTCCTCCACCGGGGAAGAGCCAGAGCCTGAAAACGTGCACATGTTTATGTGAGTGATACAAGGTGAAGTGAGTGTGTGATGTGGGTGTGGGAGTGTGTAACATCATGTACTTGTAACTGGCTGTTTTTAACGGAATACACCGACTTTTTTCAGTCTAGAAACCTTGAAAGCAACACTAGGAATTTCGTCAGTTGTTGTTGTCCTTATGTGAAAGGAATCTCATCCACTGATATTTTTTTTTTTTTATGCTGCAGCCAACAATTTTTTCCTAGGAACAAATAAAGTAATCTTGATCTTGATCAGTAGACATAAGTGACGAGACCATCACTGAGAAAAATCATCCACTTCCCCAGTGGACTGTGGGCTCTGGTGTTTCTTGCTGACACTTCAGTTTACATTGTTAGAGTGATACCCAGCTCCATCAAGACTTCACCAGTGCAGTAAAATAAAGCTAAGGAAAGGAAATGAAGCTGAAAATCATAGTTTTGCTGCTATTAACCTCTTAAAGGTTTGATAGTGTGGCAGTGATGTAGTATTCCATGGTAGTGCCATGTGAAATCACTGCTGGGTGTGGTCACAGTGCAACAGGCCTGACCACACCTACAGTTAAAATTACACTGCTTAAGATTTTCATGATGTCAAACCCCATTACACACACTATTAATGGTTTTTCGCAATAGCCATTTACATTCTGTAATTGCCTCACTATATGGTAGTTTTTGTTATTGCTTTTCTACACAAGATCATCAGTCTTTTCCCCAGGATTCTTGGGATTTCTTGCCAGAAATGTTGTTTCAATTTAAGAAACATTCTTCACAACTGGCAGTTGTGGAGGCATTGCAGTAGGTGCTTCACCATCTGTTGCCTGGCCTGAGCGATGTAGCTGAAAAACGTATCACTATAGATAAGTTTCATATCGGTCAATGTTGGTTGTGCCTGAAGATGCGAGGTGTACTCTTGAGGGTTAGAGGCAGCTAAAGTGATAAAAATGAGTTTGTTGTAATATCGCTGGGTGATATAGACAAAATAAAAGAACACAATATTTTTGACCAAATGCTTCAATATTGATATTGTGACAATGTTGTAGGGATAACTACTGGTGCAATCACAAAACATTAACCCAGTTAGATGTTTTGATGAATAACCAGAAGTATAATGATTAAGTGGGTAAAACAAATAACAGAACAGCTAGAACAGTCTGGTAATGCAGTCTTTAAAACTGCAATGCAGTCTTTAAAACCAGGAAAAGACAACACTTATGCCATATCACAATATAGCAATATCCAATATTTAGTCTCATATTGTGATACAATATAATATTGCTATATTGCCCAACCCTATGTTGCAGTAGTCAGTTCTTGATTTGATGAAGGCATGGATCAAAGTTTCTTTAGTGGCTGAGAGGAAGAGTGATGGGCGGAGATGAATTATGTTTGTTAGGGGGAAAAGGAATTTGTTGGAGAAGTTGCTGTAAAAAATTACGACTAGCTTACGGAAAAATGGGGGAAAGACAGTGGAGTTGTTGATGGTGAGGCAAAAATTGAGGACGGTAGTGGTGAGGGATTTGTGACTGATGATTTGAGTATCCAGGATGTCAGTGAGGCAGCTGGTCGGAGTATAGTGAGTAGCAGTTAGGGGTGTCATGATTCTCCTAATCCACGTTCGATTGTAAGGTCACAAATCGATTTAATTTCTATGCCATTGCTGGACTATCAGGTCTTGATTTGCAAAGATCAACATATCTTTGGTTTTGTGCTGATTACTGTTGTTTACATTTTCAAATTCTTATTCAAAAAGAGAATCGATAAGGTATCAAATGTGATATAATGGCCAGTAAGTTACGCTGTGTTGCTTTTTTCTCCAGACGTGTGCCGAATGCTGCAAGTAGGTGGGGGAGGGGAGAAAAAAATATTGGAAGAATCACAAATTTTGCCTTTGGTTTTGATTTTTGAAACTGAAAACTTAATTCAAATGAGTTTCGATATAATATTGAAACTGACACCCCTAGTTGCAGTGGTGATGGATTTAGTGGAGATATATAGATGATATATAGCCCCAATCCAACCAAGGGCAAGCATGTAGAGGAAGAACAGGACCAAGCACCAAACCCTTGGGACAGAGGAGTGGTGGAGGAGGGGTAGTTGTTGATGCTGATGAGCTGTTGACTGTTTGTGAGATAGGACCTTAGCCAGGAGAAGACAGTATCAGTGATATTAAGGGAAGACTCAACAGTTACAATTATTCTTCATTTAGATTCTTAAAGTCAAAAATGTAGGGGACTTGAAACTTGGTCAACTTACATTGAAAAAACTGGACATGGCTTGGTATTTATGACCTGAGACATGACTTAGACTTGAGAGACAGTTGACTTCAAAAAACTTAAATACTAAATGGTTGCATATTCAGGAGTTACGTTTTGTTTTTCACCCAAACCTGGCAACCCACCGCAGACCAGTGTGACCAATGAACAAAACAACAGATCATGAAGGGTTCTAGTCAAAAATGAATGACAGTTGGATTCAAGGATTACAGTGGTATGCAGTGTCTGCAGCTCAAAAATCAGTCACACAACCACAATGTCCAACTTCAACCATCACTACAAAACCCACAAAGAAAGGTATGTGAATGTGTTTTGTGGCTAACTCATTGGCTGGTCAGACATTAGCCAGAAAGCTAACGCTATATTTAAGCCACGTTAAACTTTAAATTGAATAAAATGCACCAGGTGACAGATTTGGGGGCAATAATGTAACCATTAAACTATACTGGTGCATTACTAGTTAACAGAAAGCAGTTGATTTAAATGTGGAAACTGTTGTAGATCATCATAATTTTATATGACCTGATTTGTGACTTGCTAGACCTGAGCAGTGACTTGACTCTCTTGCGTCTCACCACAGCAACTTTTACTTTATTGTGACTTGACGGTTACGACTTGAGACTTCCTTGTGACTCGCACATGTGACTTACTCCAAGTTGACCAAGAGGCCAACAGCGTGCTCTGTTCCTTTAAGAGCTGGAGGGAAACATGGGGCACATGGATCAAACATATGGGCAGATGAAGAGATGAAAGTGAAAAGGAGATGAAAAGTGGCTAGAAAGGAAGGGAAGATAAGTCGGGACTCATCACTCGATCTTAGTAAGTCTATTACAGAGTGTGCACGCTCCTGTCTGTTTGGTGTTAAATGACCGATAGCCCCTTGAGTCTGGAGCGAATGTAAAACCAGGGACTTGAACGAGGAATCTCCACTGAGACACTGTTAACCATTGCCAGGCTGATTCTCTGCTCTCTGTAGCCGTCTGTAGCATTCTTTTGGAATCTAATGCTTCCCATATGTCGGAGAGATGAGGCTACGGCAACAATGACATTATGGAGCTACATGGGAGAAATGGTGGAGACAGAAAAGGGAGAATAAAGCAAAAAAAGCTCTAGGGACACACTGGAAAGGACAATACCGTCAAATTGAATCACATTTATCTTTCGCCGTGGTTTTTACCAAGTCATCTGTCATGTAACACTAAAGAGCAGATTGAGCCCTTTTCTCTTTTAAATGTGAGGTTTTCACTCCTTTTGATCGAGGCTTTTCCGCAAAAATGTAATAGTTGTTTAGATGGAATTCATCAACCTCTCATTCTCCTAAACCTTCACCATGTTTTCTCTGTTCTTCCTTACTGTCTTCACCACATGTAAAGCACTTATTACTTTTATCCTGCAGACATGAAAGGATGCTGCTTTCACACAACTGCTCAGCATCTGGATGTTGCAAATATTGTTACAGTTTTTGTGGATATAATGCAGGATATGTATACTCCGTATCCTCTCTTATCCTTTCATTAAATCACGAGGCGAGTGTGCTGGCTTCTGTAAACATCCACTTCCTCGAGAGCTTTTCTCCCTCCATACCTTTGGACTCTGTTCCCTGGATACCTCTCTCTCTTTCACCCATCATAACCATCCCTCGCTCCTCCCTCTTCCTCAATTTATCTCCATCCGTCTGTCTTCCTTTCTTTCTTTTTCAGGCCCAGATTCAACTCGATTGCGGAGAGGACAACATCTGTGTCCCTGACCTCAAGCTGTCTGTTTATGGGTGAGAGGAAATCACCTTTCTTTTACTTTACCTGATTCAACAAACAAAACTTCAACCCTCCAGTCATGCGATGCTAATTCTGCCACAGTTTTCTCCCTCTGTGACTGATAAAACACAACAGAGGTTTGACCTTTGCAAAGGAAAGCTCTTACGTTTGCCATGTGGGTCTTTCCTCTGCTGAAGTTGAAGTGATGCATTTTATGTTTCTGGTTAGTGTGGAATGAACACAAGAAGAACTGCACAGTTAGCATGAGCAGTAGTTGCAGTCTTGGCTGATCGGACAAAATAAACAAGACCGCTTTCAGGAACCACACAAAAAATGGCCGCAGCACAGGGCACATGGTTTAAGGCAGTTTTCTGGCCACTTGAGGGAAGCAGGACAAACTGTGAGCATAAGATTATCATAAAGTGGCTGTTAGCACATTCACGCTGTCAACATATTCAGCAGAAATGGAGCAACATTAGCATTCATTTGGAGTTTCTAGCCATCCAATAAAGTTACATTTTTATTCTCTTTTTGCTCTGTTTTGGTCTCCACCAACCCCTGAGGGAAATATCTGTCTCTTTACCTGCTGAAAGCTCCACTCATCTGCACTGTCAGTAGCTTAACATGTCCATATGATATTTGTTGCCAGTTTGAGAGGCAAAAAAGACTGAAAGATGCTATAATGCTCCGTTGAGCTGAGGGGAGTTGTAAAGTTGCAAATTTGGGTGATAATTCTTCGTGGGGTCGTTACTATTGACAATTTCATATCACACAGTCATTTCATCCTTATAACTGTAACTGAAAGTGTAAAGTACAGAAGCAGTACTGCAGTAAAATATTGGAACCAAACAGCACAGAATACATATAATCATAATATGTAAAAAAACAAAACAAAAAAACAGTTCTACTGCCTTCATGGACCACAACATGGAGCTCTGAGGCCCACTAGTGGACCACAGCCCAGTGGTTGAGAACAGCTGATAAAACCTACTTTGATCCAATCATAGAAGTTGAACAACAGCCAATCACAACTCAGGGGAGTTTTATGACAGCTAATGACAACACAGGTGGTTTTTAAAACAGCCAATCACAGCAGCAACATTTCTGTGCATGGTTTTGTGTTGTTCCATTGATCATTGTGGTTTGTGCAATAAATAACTGCAGGCAAAAAAGTAGTCTTTCTATTTTTCATGTTGAAGTTAATGCATTCAAACATGTTTAGGCCTCGGAATACCTTTAAACTGAATGTAAACAATAAAATTCAGAGAGTACCTTTAAACTCTGGGTTAGTTTCTCCAGTGAGTTCTGTTTACTGGTGATAATCAGTGACACAAATATTGTTGCTATGGTTATCTGCAGAGTTTACTTTATCTGCAGGGAGAGTTTGTTGAAAGATCAAAGAGAGGAAGCTTAGGAATGACATTTACAGGGATAAACATGATAAGACACTGTTTACAGCTCATAACACGCAGATATGGAGAAATGATCCATGACTTTTGGCATACTCACTTATTAATGTTAATTAATCATGTATCCTTGTCTTTGAATGGACGTCAGCCAATGATTTGGCAACATCTCAGTCCATTCACAAAGCAAACACACGCTCTCAGACTCTGTGCTCGCAGTCTCTCAGCTCTGTTATGAGGAGTGTTTTGCATTACGTGGCCATGTGATTTCTCTTAGCTGCAGAAATACAATCAGTGCAAAAAGTTTCCCATGAAAACTCAAAGACCTGCATTTGTAGCTGCCACGGGACCAAACTCGAATGATTCAGCACTTTCACTGAGCAGAATTTACCTTCACTGACACCCTGTGAGACTGCACTTGTCTCCTGATAGCCAAGAATTTGCAAACAGTGAGATGTTTAACATTCTTAAAATACACTCTTAGACATAAAGGTGTTAGCTAGAACCATAAATGGTTCTTCGGCTTGTCCCCATAGTTCAAGATGAAACCTTTTATAAGGGTTCCACTTGGAACCCTTTCAGACAATCCAGCCTAGAACCCAACATTGAATCATCTGTGAAAGGATTCATCCAGAACCCTCAGTGAAAGGCTCTACAGAGAACACTTCTGTGGTGTAATGCTTCCTCCCAGAATTGTCTCTGGGGGTTCTACCCAGAACCTTTCTACCTTCTTAAGGTGCTAACAAGAACCCAACCAGGGAGTTCTATTGAGAACCTTTTTTATATTCTGCAAACTAAGGGCGTCCTACCATGAACCATTTAATATTCTGAGGATTTTATCTAGAACACACTAAGGGGATTCTACAGAGAACCTTTTTATATTCCAGGGGTTTTATCTAGAACCCAGGCAGGGGGTTCTACTCAGAACCTTTTTTAAATTCCAAGGGTTTCATCTAGAACACAGTCAAGGGGTTCTACAGAGACCCTTTCTATATTCCAAGGGTTTTATCTAAAACCAGCCTAGGGGGTTCTACCAAGAACCCTTTTATATTCCAATGGTTTTATCAAGAACACACTTGGTGGATTCTACAGAAAACTGTTTATAAGGGTTTTATCTAGAACCAACCAAGGGGTTCTTTTGAAAACCCTTTTATATTCTAAGGATTTTATCTAGAACCCACCCAGCAGGTTTTACCAAGAAGCTATTTATATGATGGACACAAATAAGTTCTTGAAGGATTTCAACAAAACTCTTTCTTTCAAAAAGTGTTCTTTGAATGAAAACAGTTCTTAATACAACCCTTAGTCTTACAAATAACCCGTGACAAACCCTTGCTTCAGAAAAAGCTTCTGCAGAAGCAAATGGTTCTGGGTAAAACCTCAGACATTCAGGAAGAACCTTTTTGGAACCCTTATTGCTTAGAGTGTAGAGAGGTCTGTCAGTGGTGTTTGACTTGTGTCCTCTGGCTTCAATTATGCTTTTATGAGTTTCATGATCCTCCGTTATGTTTTCCCAACACATGAAACTCGGTTAACGTCTCCACTACGCGCTGCAGACTTCTGTCCTCTCAGCATCTGCTCAGTGTTGGTGTTTGGGTATCAGTGTTGCTTCCTCTGCATTCGCTAAACTTGCCCCGGCCTAATTAAATTCATCTGGTGGCTGTCTTACCTAGCACGGGGTCACTGCGTCCAGACCCTCTGAAGACGGGGGGAGCAGGGGGAGGAAGCGGGGAATGAAAGGAGAACCCTAATTCTGACTCCTTTCTCCTTCGTCTGCTCAATAGAAACATGAATTTACTGCCACAAAGTGAAGCTGTTGGGGGGAGGGCCGGACCAGGAGGGTGTCGAGAGGATTTATCGCTACACCAGTGAGAGCGTGTTTGCACACAGGGGCGTCACTGTGAACACGCAGAAAGAGGAGGAGGGGTCGGTTTCCTGAGACAAATCACAGTGATCAGATTTGGGTCATTTCCCAGGTCGGTCACAGACAGATATGCAGGAGAAAATGGCCTTTGGGGACCGTCGAAAACAGAGATGCATTGTCTGGAAAGACTTCATGTCCCTGCTTTTCATTACCTTTTACAATTGCGTCTCGGGCATTTTGGTCATGCCCTGCACCGAGTCAGTTGAAACAAACGCAGCAGCAGAGGTAGCGCAACCTAAACTGTGCCAGCAAATACGGGCTGAAGATAAAAGCTGCTGTTTTCAGTCATTTTGACTGCAGCAGAGTAGATAAGTGGGCTTTTTAAAGGCCGACAAAAAATAATGGCTGTGTAATAGATACTCATGGGAAATACCACTTCCCAAGTCTACAGCCATGCTTATGGTTCTTGAAGGCTGCACCTCAGTTGCATTTCAACTGCATGGTGTGACTCGACTCTGCTCTATTCTACTCACTTTTGGTATCAGTTAGTTCACTTTCAACGACACAATGCCAAAATTTTGACTTTAATACAAGTAGTTAAGTAGTTAAATATCTGATTGTGACTGTTTTTACTGATATTGCAACTGTGATATGATTTGCAATTTTACAGGGAATGATAATTTTAACATCATTTTCATTGAAAGGCATATTAAAGGTTTTTGTGGTGATCTATGCCAAACAATGTAGAGCTACAATGATTTGTTGATTAATCGATTAGTTGTCAATTATTAGATGACTTCACTACAGCTGTTTTGATAACTGATTAATCAGTTTGATCTCTTTTTTTAAAAAAAATAGAATATTGTCAAAATTCTATGATTTCAGCTCCTCAAATGTGAATATTTTCTGGTTTCTTTACTCCTCTCTGACAGTAAACTGAATATCTTTGAGTTGTGGACAAAACATTAGAGACATTTGAGGATGTCACTTTAGACTTTGGGAAACACTGATCAACATTTTATGGCCCAAACAATTAATCAATTAATCATAAAAATGATCAACAGATTAACTGATAGTGAAAACAATCGTTATTTACAGCCCTACAAATATGTTTGTCTGTAGAATCTGCTGTGTGGGCCAGCACATCTGTACAGCACCACAATAATTTTACAAACAAGAATTGGGATTATGGGAAATATTGTATCTCCTGCAATTTGAAAATTGCAGTGGACCTTTCCTCAGAATTTCAATAAAATTTTGATTAATTGCTCAGTCCTAGACAAAACCATGTATTTTATTTTAATTTCATGCACGAGGTGCAACTTGCTAATCAGTGGTTATATTAGTGTATATACACATATATATACATATACACATACATACACACACATCATCAATGAAAGACCTACCCTGCACAATGTCCATGCATTATTCTATGAATACTTTCAAAACTACAAACTATGATTTTACCAACAGGCCACGTTACTCCAGCAAGGAGTCAGTGGGCCTTTTTAACTGACCGTTCTGTCTGACGCTACAAAAACACTGTAGTTGAGAAGAGACCTGAAGTTAGTGTGAGTAGCTGTATGCTGTTTAGCTGTTAAACATTTTAAAAAACACCAAAATGAGACCCATATATAAGTCCAATACGGAAGTTAGATACTCTTTTTTTCATCTGGACTTCAAAATACTGTTTTATTTTCTATTCCGGTGACAAAAACAAATTTTACCTCAAAGACCACAGGAGTTGGTCATCTACTGCTGCCTCAGTCGGTTAGATTGTTTGTGTTATTGTGTGACTTTGAAGTGTTAACACATTAATTCAGAACCTTTTAAACTCCATTAAAAGGACAAGACAGAGGGTGTATCAGTTCTGACTGTAAAATTTTTTAGAACAACTATAGTGACGATGTTGTGGTTCTCCTCTCTCAGTGACAGAACAGAAGTTTACCTCGGAGATGAAAACTCTTTGAGCCTGACCTTCAATGCCAGGAACGAGGGAGAGGGAGGGGCTTACGAGGCCGAGCTCTATGTGGTGCTGCCCCCAGAGGCCGACTACAGTGGGATAGCACGCAACAATGTGGTGAGGCACACAACTGTCACTGTAACTGTACCTTTAATTGACTCTTCCTAAGGTTGCCCCTTTTTGCTCAGTGCTCCAATATCAGTTGAGGAAGCTTGGTATCCAGCAGAACCTCTGCACCTTCTTTCTTTCCTGTTCCCTGTACTTAGACATGCAAAGTGCCAGGCTTATCTATGCTGAAATGAAAATCACATTTCGTAGCTGGCTGAAAGATGTTGCTGACAGACCTGTAAAAGCAACATATCTTACATTAGCTAATATTAGCAAAATGCTACCTAGCAAAGTGTTATTTTTCTCCCACAAGACTGTTCTGCCACAGTCCATTCAACTGGACACTACTATTTATGTGCTCTGATTGGCTGTGAGTGTGAGTGTGGACTGGCATGTGGGAGAGGGTTAGCGAAGCGGTTGTGGTAGGTGAATGACTCAAAAACAGGACCAGGATACTGGTCTCTGTTGGTCCTTCGTCTAAATTGTTATTTTCAGTTTTCAGTCACACTTTGGTTACGTTTAGGCACAAAAACAACTTGTGATTGGCTAGCAACAAGAGCTAGCCAATCACAGCTCAGTAGGGTAGGACCAGGCAAGAACAGTCTTGCGGGGAAAAAATAATAATAATATGTTAGTTAATGGTTGATGTAGATTAGCTGTTTAGTTAGCTAGTGTTTTGCTGACAATAGCTATCAGATGTAACTATCTAGCTGACAATAATGTAGATTAACTAGCTGGTTAGTTTTGCTAACATTAGCTAACTTAAGCTGTGACTAGATGTTGCTCTTCCAGGTCCTCTAGCAACATCTCTGACCATCTTCAAAAATTTTGTTTTCTTTTCAATATGCATGAGACTAGCATATAGCATATCTAAGAACAGGAAACAAGAGAGGAGAAAGTTGACTGAGGTGCCACTTGATACCAAGCTCGCTCAACTGTTAGTGAAGCACAGAGCAAAACAGGGTGGGACTTAAAAAAGGTAAATTATTAATGTGGAAAACCCACTTTGTGTACATTCCCACCAACATCTGAGAAGCATAGAAAACGAATCATCTGGTGGAAGAAATGTTGTCATAAAAACTGTCTGCCCACCAGAACATATTGGACTGTCGAAAAAAAAAAAAAAAAAGACAGCCAAAATATTTTGGGTCATGTGCGTAGTTATCTGATAATCTTAACATCAGAGTCAAAGCATTGACAGCATTTGATGTTTTTGTGTCCTCTCCAGAGCTTGACTCAGCTGACGTGCAGCTATGAGGCAGAAAACCAGACCCGCTATCTTGTGTGTGATCTGGGAAACCCCATGAAGTCTGGTACCAGTGTAAGAGCCAACAACGCCCACATGTTGCTTTTGGACTTTTTTGCATCTCAGTACAATTTAGTCCAGTCATATTGTTCTTGCATGGTGTAATTCATACACAAACATACAAAACAAAATTAAACTTTCATGTAGAAAGAATATCCGCTGTTTCTAAAAACAGGCAAAGTCCAGACTAAGTCAGCTTTTCGGCCGGCATGGTGAAAAAAAAACAGAACAAATAACAAATAATCATCTCTTTCATTTTTATGCGATTCATTTCTCATGTTCCATGGATGAATGGTGTACATTTCCTGTGTGCCTTTTCCTAGTTATGGGCTGGCCTTCGGTTCACTGTACCCAGAGTGAAGGACACACACAAGACTGTCGAGTTTGAGCTCCAAATACGAAGGTAGGTCACTTGCATATGGGGAGAGAGGTTCATGTGCGGCATCTGCAAGTGTTTAGATGTCAGAACATGCCTAGATGTCCCCATGATTAGTTTTAAAGTAATTTGTGAAGCAATATAGATATATCACTTTATATTGCCAAAGTATGAACAGACTGTAGCATAACTTACAAAATGAGACAGACTTTCTCAGTAGCCTGTAACAGACTGGACTGATTTCTATGTAAAGGAGTTGGGACGGTTTTTCTGGGAAAATCCAAAGGATGTGACAGATGCCTGAATACCTTGCCTCTCTTCAGCTCCCCTACAGCACCAGTGGTGTGAAACACTAACTAATGTTAGCCTAGAAAGAGAGTCAACAAATGACTGCGCCCACCCTGACACAAGCCAAACTTTACTGACCTTATCTCTCAACACGATGATGATCAGTCACGTTCAGTCATGTGAGTTTATGTCACGTCACTGTTTTGGCTGATGCCCAGGATGCTCGCTCACACCTATGGCAACAAGATGCTGACTGAAGTTCGCTTAAATGCTAACTTTGGTATTTTTCAAACTGGATTCTATTTCCCCATGTTTTTGTGTGTGTTTTTGTGTGGGAACAACAAGTTTTGAAATTGGTGTGAGTGCTGCAGAGAGCAGAAGTGAAACTATGATGTTACATAATTCTTATGGGAAAGCTGCACTGTCAAAGTCCACTAAAAGTGTGTGTTTTTTCCACTGACAGGCTGATATTGTTATTTTACATGTCTAGCAATATTATGGAAAAGATCTCTATAGAGATACACCTTTTTTTTAAAGGGTGAGATGTGTTTTGTTTAACCAGGGACAGCTGTTATATTCCTCTCGCCAAACTTCCCTGACTTCCTTTACAGAAACTCACATTTTAGTTGAAACATCCTCGTCGTCGTCTTCTCCATTCAAACTTGACAGAAACAGAAAGAAACTCACCAAAAAGCATCTTGAGTTGTTTTTACCTCTGTGTCAACAACCACTATCTCTGGTTTGGTTGAAATAAACCCTTAATTCACAAGCCTAGAAGTGAAAATATCGGGAGATGAGCGAGAGGGAGGTCGGGCATCAGAGAAGCAGTGGTGAGAAACAGCGTGTAAAACCAGAACATTTTCACATGAAAATCAGTGAATTAAGGTTTTATTTCAACCAAACCAAAGCTGGTGATTGTTGGAGCAGTGGAATTAAGTGTGTTTTACAATGATACAGCAGCTGTTTCTCTAAATGGAGCCCGGATGAGTTTGGCAAGAGCCAAAACAGGAGTTTCTGATTAAACAAAGCTCAGTTTTGCTTCTGCTGGCTGCAGCGCTCTCCCTCAGTACTGGACTGATTTCAACAATTGTTGTCCTCATTTGTAACATACACAGAATTTAAACTAGAGAGCCGTTTATTACAGAGCAGTGGTGGCATGGAATTCATGAGTTTTTTAGTTTCAGAAAGTGACACAGCATATTTTTGTAATTAGATTGTATTAGTTAACACAAGGAATGTAGAACATGATTCTTGTTTTCTGTTCTTGAAGATGTCTTATGGATATCGAGAGCCATCCATCTCATATTTTTGTGTATTTGTGATGCGCTCCATCAAATTTCTGTGTGTGTGCGTCGAGGCACATTTTTGTGTGGTCATGCAGAGGGTTCAGGATGTGTCAAAGTGGCTCTGGATGATGGAACAGGTTACATTTAATGATAAATGTTTTCTTTTCTGAGTGTTTCAAGAGATGATAACACATATTAGACAGTTTTGAGTTTGTGTTCATTTTTGTGTGTCTTGGTTGTTATGTATGAGACTTATTATATGTATGATCATTGCACATTGTGAAGTGGGTGTGAGACATTGTCCAAGATAGTCCATAGCTTAGACAGCATCCTCCTCTCTGACACAACCATCAGAGAGTCAAACTCCACTCCCACAATGCCTCTGTCCTTGCGGATCAGTTTGTTGAGGCTGTAAAGGGATAGTTCAACTGTAATGCAGTCGTTTGATGGTCAGGTTTAGTTTTTTAGTCGACAAAACACTGCTGGAGCTTCACAGGAAAACAGCATTGCAGAATCTCTCAAACAATGGAAGTGAATGGTGACCAGTTTTCAAATGTAAAAAAAACATAAAATGCCTCCATGCTGCTTGTCTGGTGTAATCCAAGTGTCCTAAAGCCCCAGAATGTTATTTACACCATGTTTTTAGCCTGAATCTTTACTGTAGATCCTGAGCTTGGAGCCACATTCATATGCACATGCACACTGTCTGAACTGGGTGTGTGTGGTGTGAAATGTTTTTTTTTTTTTTTTTACATTTGAAAACTGGTTACTGTACAATGTTTTGTGGGCTAACAAAATAAACCTGACCTTCAATCGGCATGAGGGTGAGTAGATAATGAGTGAATTTTCATTTTTGGGTGAACTGTCCCTTTAAATGCGAATATTTTCTGGTTTCTTTGCTACTCTATGATTGCAAACTGAATATCTCTGGGTTGTGGGCAAAACAAAATGTTTGAGAACATCATCTTGGCCTTTGGGAAACACCAATTAACATTTTTCACCATTGTCTGACATTTTATAGGCAAACAACTATTAACTGATTAATCAAGAGAGTAATCGACCGATTAATTGACTATGAAAATAATTGTTAGTTGCATCTCTAGTTAAAATATTAATGGGGACCACAGAAGACTAGCTGCTGTTACCCTCTGACAACCACTGGTGTCATTAATAAAAAAGGATATTCTGAAAATTCCACATTGAACCTTTAAATCTTGAGAAAAACATGATGACTGTTACACTGTTAAGTCAGGCGATGAATACATGTTGTCTCTGTCTTTCCGTTGTAGTAAAAATGCGAATAACTCAGAGAGTGAGGTGGTGCTGTATGAGCTGGAGGTGGCCGCCATGGCTGACGTCATTCTGCAGGGGTGAGGCTTCCACTACACCATTACATTACCGTTATATAATCATTCTTGTCATGGTGGTTCCTGCCATGTTAACTGCCAAACTCTGTGTTTTTTTTTCTGTCATAGTGTTTCACGCCCAGACAAAGTGATTTTTCCTCCTCCCAACTGGCACGTTAGTCAGACTCTGAGGGAAGAGCAGGACATCGGCCCTGAAATTCAGCAGGTCTATGAGGTACAAACCCTCCCTACGTACTACTTTTTTGCTCCCCCATACTGTTTGTTTTCAATGATGTTTTAAATTAATGGTGTGCAGACTAACATTTTGGTTCAGCGGTCAGTAAGGGACTGTTGAAGGCCTGAGAGTCAAGTGAGGAAAAAAAAAAACTCTGCTGATCCATTTTCTAAGTCTGTGATATGTTAGCAAGTTATGTAACATTATTGTCATGCCTTTCTTTTGGCTACAGAAGTGTTACATATCATCGACATAGGGCAGAAAAAACTGTTACTTTTCAGGAAATTGAAAAAAGTTTTTACAAATTGAATGCTGCTTAGTAAAAGTAAGTAGCTCCTTTTCAACAATTAAATATTTGTAAAAACCCACAGACATAAAAGGTAACCAATACCACTGATTTAAAAAAAAAAAAAGTCAAAACATGGAGATATGAGGTTTGCACCTAACAGCTCAATCTTGCTAATGAACAATATATGTACTGAAATTAAGACTCATGAATGCTTTCTGTTCTGTTTACAACATTGGGGTTGAGGTGCACTTCAGCCTCTTGTTGCCAAACAAAAAACACACTTGCAAATGATCCTGACCAAAAAAAAGTCACATGCCAAAGCCTTTTTTTCACAGATGAAAATTAAGTAAACTAACTAAAACCTTTTTCCACAAAATTTAGAAGGAAAACTATTTTAGATGAGACTCACTAGCCTCTCTAGTAATTTATTAAAACCCAAGTAACTATAATGAAAAGTGCTATTTTTATTTTTATAGCATTTAATGTATTTTACACAACTCAGTAATATGAATAGGCTTATGAGACACTGATGGGGAGGATGATGCAGTGTGTTTCTAAGTCAAGAGGAAAGTAAAAAATAAATAAATAAAGTTCTTTCTTTTCATAACATTAGATATCAGACTCACCACCCTCTTCCGATCCCATCCTAATAATTTCTGTACTGTCTTTCAGGCAAACACAAACCTACTATATTGTAAAAAATAAAAGATTTATCTTTAAATACCTGCATCAGACATGCAATGCAATACAAAGCCCTTTGTGCTTCTTACAGTAAGCAGGTTTTTCCAGTAACAGCCTTTATGTTCAAACTCTCTCTGTTCCAGTTGGTGAATAATGGTCCCAGTGTGGTCAGCCAGTCCACGTTAGAGGTGAGGTGTCCCGTGAGCGCCTCTGGTCACGAGCTGCTCTACCCCGTGGAGGTGGTCACTGAGGGGCCGATCAGCTGCTCCTCCAAACGCATCTTCAATGCACTGAAACTCAAGGTGAGGACCCACACGCTCAAACACACACACACACACACACAAACAGCTCGGCCGGCACGGAGAGGTCATTACCGCTCGGTCTATTCTTGGCTTTAAACATTAGACTGTATGTTAATGACTCTCTGAATGTCTTAATGTATGCAGCTGCAGCCTCCAGCAGCAGAGGGGCCCACGTCACTGAAATCTGACACTGAGCATCACGTCCAGAGGAGGGAGCTGTACAGAGACCTTCTGTCTGAACAAGGAAACCTGGTGAGACAACGTGAAAATAATACCTGTAATGAATAAAACATGTCCAAATATGTGTGAAGCAGTCAAGGGATGGGAATGAAGAACCAGTTCCATATTTTATGAACCGAAAACATGTTACGCTTGCCTTGCGAGGCAGCTCGATTCGCAAGATCACAATATCGCGCGAGAATCCATCTTGCCAGGCTCCAAGTTATCCATTTGTGTCTGCACCAGAGACGGTGCGAGCCAATCAGCATCCTCAAAGTGACAACTGGCAGCTACGGGTGTCGTTTTAGGTGCGCCAACAGCGAGAAGTGTCCATGGAAGCCAATCGTCTCAAACAAACAAACATCTTCCATGCAACATGGACTTAAATTCCAGAAATATCATATATTTGAACACTGTAACAAGTCTGTTACCAAGGATGAATATCCTGTTATAATGAAATTAGCACCTCACAGGCTCAGCAGATTATTTCTGCGACTAAGTAAACCCAAATCAAAAGAAATGCTGAATCCATTTTAGAGGATGACAGACTGTTGCTACAGCCAGCTCTCAAGCTACAGACATATTGACTAAAACTGATCAGGAATCAATGAGGAGACTGATAAAGAAGAATAGATCAGGGCATTAGTGCTATCAAATGTTATCAGTTCACATTCCTAAAGCAGTTTAAATACAGGTCATTCTGTGTCCAGAGACACTGATGCAGCAGAACCAGATATGGTCTAAATTCCATGCACTTTTCTTCCTTGTCAAAGCCTGACAACTACATTACCCAAAATGCAGCTCGACTGCTGACAGGTCAGGTGTTTTTATGCTAATAGTGGCTGATGTTAGCAGCTCTATCCTCAAGCTGAGACGAGCAGTGAGCTACAGAGATCTGGTGAGCTCACTTCTTTCTAACTCTACACCTTCAGATTTTGTTCCTTTTTCAGATTTGTAGTCTTCAGACCAAGTTGACTCAAGTGACATCACTTGAGTACATGTATCAGACTTCATGCAACTCCCTTTGGAGACACAACAGGTTTTTACAACCCACATATGCAGAACTTCCAACACCTGCAGACAGACTTTGATGTTTAAAATAGGCGGAGTTCCCCTTTAATTCCACAGACCTTGAGCCAAAACACCACCTAAACAACAGGCCTAACCTGTAGTGTGAGCTAAATGAGAAATCATATTTATGTCTCTAGAAATATTTGTGTTTAGCCTAGCTTAGCACAAAGACGGGCAGTGAGGTGAAAATGTGCCTTCCAGGATTTACGGTTTCTTTTTCAGCTTGTTGAGAACATTTGTTCCTCATCAGGATAGAACAGTTGGTTCCACGTGTCCCATAAAGACCCCAGGAGGTGTTTGTTTTCCTCCTTCTCTTTCCTGCTTGACTCAGCATGTGGGGGGGGATCGTGGTGACGGGAGTGTGTGGATCTGTTCCCTCCGCAGCGCACCACAACAGAGGCTCTTAAACGCAGTCAATGGCTCTTGTGTTGGCTCTTCAGTCCCACTGGCTTTCTTATGGGAGTGTGTTTTCATTAGTGTGTGGCTCTTTACTCAAGTGCACACTGCCTTTTTCTTCCTTCAGTCCCTTGAGTGGGCTTTGCACACTCATGTAATGCATTTACTCCAAAAATAGTGCAGTCAGCTTGCAGGAGGAGGCATCGCTGGCCTCTGAACTTGAAAAAGATTTAATTTATAATGAGATTATTTGTTTCAGTGGAGGAAATAGATTTACAGTAATGAGCTCTGGTCAACATCTCCTGCTGTTCGCTCTAATTGTTTGTGAGATGAAGCTAATTAGGTTTGTGATTTACTGGGTTGCTTGTGTGTGGCTTGCGTCACTTACTGTAATGTTCGCCAGCTAATCTCTTATGGTATTTACATGAAACATCTGTAAATTGGAAAATCTAACCACATGTTGATTATGTTTCCAGACCCTCATGCTCCACTGTTTAATGTTCAAGAATTGAAATTACTTTTTAATTTGTTTCAACCTGATGGGATTCATTATTGACAGACTGGTTTAAGTATGGAAATCCGTTTTAAAATTTAAGAGCTAGACTGGATGTATATTGCAGATTATCTGTAATTCATTTCTTTGTGGTCAAAAAGATATTTCAGATATCCTTATTCCTCTGTGGATAAATCACTTTTACCGTTCATTTTTATTGGGATTTTAACTACAGATACCCATAAACAAACATTCTGGATATCTGCAATAGAATTCTTACTCAGAAAAAAACCCAAATTTTTCAGATATCCAAAATGAAAATCCAGATATCCACAATGCATTTGTGCATTTGTGGATTTCTGCAACTGCATTGTTTCTATTAATAATTGTAATTGTAGCATTTTTATGAATCATAATGTATTTTGGATATTCAAAATTACATTCCAGATATCTGAGATGTTTTTTTTTCATTTTGGGTATCTGAAAATTTAAAAAAAGTACCAATCAGATTGTAGACACCTGAAATGGGAGTTTTTCCTAGTAAGAACCGTATTGCAAATATTCAGGATTTTCATTCTGGATATCAAAAATGTAACTGTGGATATCTGAAAGTGAAAGCCCCATACACATGAATAGCAAAAGTGAGGTCATTTGATCTTGGAGGAATGTCATTGTGGATATATTTGACGAAGAACTGAATTAAAGATATCTTCAAAATGTATCTGGTCTAGCTATTAACGTTAATGTTTTTAATGATTTTTAGATATCTTTAATGCTGACCAGATCAGAGTTGTAGAAATCTTGAAATACAATTTGTTCAAGTAAGAATGTTATTATGCAGGGACTGACATTATTTTTCATGAAGGGCCACATTAGGAAATTGATCAGGATCCTGTAGGCCAGATTTGACATAAGGTCCTAATAATGGCCAAATTTCTAATAAAGGAATAGTCAGAAGTATTCTGTACAGGACACTGGCATGCAGGTTTGGGAGGGTTACTTTAAAAATGTATTCTGATACAATTACTGATTACCTGCTAAAAAGTATAACAGTATTAAAGTAATGTAACCTGATTAGTTTTCATTTCTTTTGGATTACCTCAACACCAAATGAGGTGAAATTGTTTACCCTAATATCATTTTTTATGTTCATTGTAGATTGTTCATCCATATTTTCCTTTCTTTGTTGAGCATAAATGCATGTTTAGATTTATAACAAAAATTATAGAGATTTAAATGTACTGCTACTAACACTTCACACTCAAACTTTAAGTAAACTACCAGAAGTAGTACTAAGTACTAGAAGTAGTAGTAGTAGTAGTAGTAGTAGTAGTGGTAGTGGTATTATTTACAGGTTAGCCAGATAATTGGATTTCTGTGTAGCTAACATTATTGGTTGGTCTCTGTAGCTAATATTATTGGTTGGTCTGTTTAGCTAACGTTAGCAGTATTTCTCTGTAGCTAATATTATTGGTTGGTCTGTTTAGCTAACGTTAGCAGTATTTCTCTGTAGCTAATATTATTGGTTGGTGCCTGTAGCTAACATTAGTGGCTCATCTTGCCAGTAAATGTTTATTTCAATTAGATATTGAGTTCTTCAATGATGACAGCATTTTCACAGCTGAAGGCAGAACTGTTACTGTACTGTGATGTTTCTCATTTCCCAAAAAAATTATGGTGAAATTCCCACCCACTGAAGCATTTTTTTCACTAAAGGCCATGATAATTAATTGACAACTGTAAAATTAGCGGTTTCACTAACGACCAGAGTGGTTTTGAGACTCATGGAGTGTTATTTGTGCACAATGGACATGATAGTATATTGCTCTGTTTGCCAGAATGTATTTAAAATCTTTTTCACTGTAACTGTAATGGAATACAGTTACCTTTCTGTATCCATATTACATAATTAATTTGCACGTAATCTGTTACTCCTCAAGCTTAATAGCTAATAGCTGACTAACACAGTAATGTACTACTGTTAGTCACCCTTTCTAATTGCCATGTGATGAAATTATTTTTGTTTTACAGTCTGCCATGCTGGATTCAGGTTGCAGGGATAGTAGCAGCAACAGTAGAGGAACAATGTAAACAACAGCAGCATTGAGTGAATACTAAGGTTTATTATCATTACCAATCAGCACAGCGCTGACCCCTTTAAAAGGTCTGACAGTTTAACGGTTAGCAAAATGATATTGACTGTCCGTGTTAGATTTTGATTGCATATTTTCAAGAGCTCACGATGGCCTTGTGGGACACATGGAACCTGTCAGTGTTGCTGATCTGACCCTCGGGCTGCATTTTCCCCAGGTCTGTTATTGCGGACATCTTTGATTACCATCCTGACTAGTCATGATACAATTTTGAATAAATGCTATTATAGATATCTAAATTTAATTACAGATTGGGGAGTGGTTGAAACGTCCTGACATAAGAGCAAATTATGTAAAATTAATGTTATGCAGGTTTATTTCTTTGAAACAGTTTCATGTGTTGATTTAGTGGTATCATATTTTAGTTCCATCTAAATTGATGACAGATTGGCTCAGTGTTTTAGCAGAATGAATGAACTGAAGACAGAAAACAACATCCAACAGGGCTGAAGAAACAGCAGCATGAGCACCACCTGCAGACACTCGAGCTCCATCAACAGAGTCCTATGAATAGATGTCACAGCGCTGACTGCTTTCTGATTTCTGCAGGGTGTGGTGCAACTAAACACCACATGAATTAGCACTCACTACTGTGCCAAAGATAGACAAAGTTCAGGCAAGTGTACTAAAGTTTTTACTCAGTGTTTGCACTGATGGAAATGTAAAAGCGACTTCCTGTGTATCAGAGCTCCTTCTGTGTTTAAAACGACAGGTGTCAAAGCTTTTATTGGGTGAAAGTTCAAACACTGCAGAGTTACAGCAACTGGAGATACAGAGTGGCAAAAGAAAGATATTTATTTTGCTTAAAAAAGACAGTTGATATATTTGTCATAGAGGAAAATTATGTTGCTTTGTGTTTACTGCTGTGGAGTGTACAGACTGTGGCAATGAATTTCCTAATGGAGGTAAATATCTATTATAACCCATTAAACAATGCATCTTTTAGGCTCATACTGATGTCCATAAGTGGGAGTTTATAAAAATCACCACAGATATATCAATTTTTATAAACATAAAAATATTATGAACAAAATACTGATACAGATCACTTAGAGTTGTTGTTTTTTACAGAGTGAGACACTCTGAGGTGTTTGGTGTTTTAGTCCAGCTTTTGACTTAAACTTGGGTTGCCATCAAGGACATCGCATTTAGTTGGTTTTCTTACCTTTTAGAAAGAATCAACTTTGTCACCATCGGTAATTACTGGTCCACTGTCGCTCACATTACCAGTGGTGTCTAATTTTATTTTCTATGCACAGTACATGCTTCCACTCAGCCACATCATGTAAATTCAGTGTCTCTGTTTAATTGTTACACAGACGACACATACATATACCTTCCCCTGAGACCTGATGACCCAGAGACGCAAGGCTTTAGATCGTCTCAGTGAAGTCAGCTGCTGGATGGCACAAAAGTTTCTTCCACTCAATAATTCAGTCCTGCATACCATTTCAGTGTGGCCTTGGTCCCTCATCTAATAATGTGAAGCCCACTGCCAGAAATTTGTGATAATATGTCCAGTCCTGCGTCCTCTGAATAAGAACCATCTCCAGAATGAATGAAATAAAGTAAATTCATTCGATCTGCTGGCTGCAGCCCACTCGAGGTTGGAGCAGCCCATCTGATTAGGGTGTTACACGATCGCAATACTGTAAAGCAGGTGCCGACCGTCATCACCTCCCCCACCACTGCAAGTGGTTCAGTCCATTCATGTCGGAGGTTAAGTGGGAAATATTCAAAGGACATCAAGACAGAAAGTGCAGAGGCTGCGTCAAAAATACAAATTACATGAAAAATGAAATTATAAAAAAAAAAAAAAAGCTGTAGTGGAAAAGAAAATAAACCTTTGAGGCTGATGCTATAAACGGCAAATATCACAATTCTGATGAATGTTTTTAAGTGACAAGAAACAGTAAAGTTTCACAAAGACATACATTTACCACTGAATTTAGAAAAAGAGGTTGTGCTTCAACAATATGATTCTCAGTGGAGTGCTAGACCCATAGTCCAGTGAGCATATTCCAAAAAATTGAAAAGGTAGCACATCTCAAGTCTTCAAATCAAGGAGGACAGAATACTCACATTTCAGTTATTTATTTCGGTAGTTTACTACTACCATGGACATTAAGTTATGTTACCACATTATGATGTGTTTTATCCAGATAAAAGCAACTATATAATTGTATAACTGGGCCATACAATAATTGGAAGACACACTTTTTGGCTTGACACTCTCGTGGATGTTGAGACTTAACTGACTAATATTTTGATATGGGATGGAACTGGTCCAGACTAAAAATGCCAAGGCCAAACTTTGTTCTCCCTCCGTCCCTGATGTTGAGAAAATATTCAGATCCAGAAAGAAGCACAGCAACTTAAGAGCACAGCAAGTAAGTGCAGGGAACATATCAGAAAAATGTGCTTAAATTATCAGAAGTAAAAATAGACTGACAGTTAGTTTGAAGCCACAGTAAAACCCCCTGCAGAGACACCTCTACACCACAGCTGTGGTGGACAAACTATGTCATGGTAACATTGGTATTTCCATATTGATGTGTTACCTTTACACCAACACCAACATATCTGCAGTACACTAACAACAACCAGTATATCACCCCAGCCAGTTCACTGGTTTAGCTTTGACATCTATCCCCTTTATTTTCTACTCTGTTTAAAATAAATTTTACAGTGGGTCATTTTAATAATGATAATTCAGTATGACTTTATAGGCCTGAGTAGAGAAGCAGGAGAAGCTGCACCACATCATTTTGTTGTGAGACGTCTTGGCCAGTATCTGCCAGTCCAATCATAAATGAAGATAAATGGTTCTGAATGCTACATCAGCTGTGTGTGACTGGTTTTAACAGACGACATCACATCACCCCAGTCCTGGCTTCTCTCCACTGGCTTCCTGTAGCGTTTTAGAGATGGTTTTAAGATTCGACTGATCGCTTTTAAAGCCCGTCTCGGTCTAGCCCCCAGCTGCTTAGCTGAAATGTTCTGAGCCGGTACGCAGCCTTAGATCCTCGGGCAGGGCCCTCCTGGCCGTTCCAGAGTCGAGGCTTAAATCTAAAGGCGGCCGCGCTTTCTCCATCAGGACCCCTCGACTTTGGAACGACCTGCCTGAAGAGATCAGGCTGCAGAATCAGTAACATCTTTTAAAACCCATTTTTATAGACTTGCTTTTATGTGATGCCATTGTCTCTTTTTAATATATTGTATGTATTTTAATATATGTTGTCTTATTTCACTCCTTTTATTTATTTATATTGACTAGACAACATGATGTAATGTCTCTGTAATGTCCTCCCTCTATTTTCATTTTTCTTATTGTCATGTTTTCTTGTTCTTATCTGTTTTGCATAGTTTTACTATGTTTTATTGTCTTTTGCTTGTGTCTTAATCTTAGTTAGCTTTATTTTAACTTAATTTTTTCTTGCTCCTGCATGGCCATATTGTGTTGATCTTCTGTTGCTTTTGCCTCTGGGGATTCCTGCTCTTTGCTTTGTCTGTCAAAGCACTTTGTAAACTCAGTTTTTAAAGGTGCTATATAAATAAATGTATTATTATTATGATTATTTCTGTCCCTCTGCAGACGTGCTCTACAGTGACGTGCTGGCAGATGCGGTGTATGGTCGGGCTGTTGGAGAGAGGAGCCAGCGTCATCCTGACCGTTCGCTCCAGACTCTGGGCTGAAACCTTCATCGAGGTGAGACAACAGGACACACTGCCTGCTGTGTACTGCTCACTCATATGTGTAGGTACAGGAAAGTCAAGCCAAGAGGAAACACAGAGCAGAGGAGGAAGTCTGTTCTCATACTGCCCTCTGTTGGTCACCAAAAAACTATTACAGATATGTAACCCAACTCTGTTACTTATCTACAGTACTGTATATACTACACTATATACTCATTTTTATAGTATATTTTTGCAGTTATAATAAAATATATAAATGTGCTTTCAGAATGATGTTTTGACACAGCAAAATTTTTGCTTTTTGTTTACCAGCATCTTCATGGAGACTGAATATGATGGCTTACTAGTGTCACTGCAGGTCAAAAACAAAAAGCAAACAAACAAACAAAAGATGGAGCAGGGGGTGGGGGTGGGTGGGGGCAAAACAAAACAGAATTTCCAAGGTTACAGTCAAAAATGTCTGAAAGAATTTGGACATTCTCTGAAATTTTGTCAAAAAAAAAAAAAAACACATTAACTTCCACATCACACATTGTATATGTGTATATTTTTTGTTTTTTCTGTTTTGTTTGTTCTATTTCTTTTTTTCTGTTACTCTTTTTCAGATGCAGTTGATCATTTTTGATTGTATGTCGTGGTACAATAAAGGTGTTTGATTAAGTTGTGGGTGGGGATGGAGTCAGTCTACATCATGATGTCAAACTAAATGATGTGCAGTATTCCTAGTTTTTGTATTATTTTGAATGACCAGGATAAATCTACTTTTTTCTTGCAAATGTATGACCTTATTATCTCAGAGAACTTTTTTCTCTTCTAAAATTTATCATTTTTATCTCAGACAATACATATTTATATTTAATCTTGGTAATTTAGAGATTATCTCGGAAAATGACCCCTTCCCTCTGCTCCGTAATTTATTAGTTTTCCTACAATGGGCCTAATACGTTATCTATCTTTTGATTACTGAGGGCAGTTCCTCAGCTTCCTTTGTATTTTGCACAGTGAAGCAACAGTGCCCGTCAACAAATCACACTTAAGTCACATTCACATTTTTAAACATACTGACATCTTTGGGTAGAATTTCATCAGCATGAACACGCTGCATGTTCAAAAGCTGGTTAGAATTAGTAGGTAGTAAATAGTGTAGGACCAGGATGACTGAACATGATGCTGTCTGTCGTAGAACTGATAACTTCTGCTCTACCCTTTTCCTTGAGTTGAGTTATGATTTGATTCCATACAAATATATTAGTAGTAGCAGCATAGAGCAGAGCTGCAACAATTAGTAATCAATTAGTCATTTGAAAGAAAATGAATCACTCTTAATAATGATTTTAATAACTGACTAATGATTTCAGTCATTTTTTTAAGCTAAAATGTCAAACATTTGCCCGTTTTAGCATCTTAAACGTGACGATTTGCTGCTTTTATTTGTTATTTATGACGGTAAATCAAGACTCTTTGTATTTTGGACTGTTGGTTGGACACAAGAAGGTATTTGAAGACGTTGGTTTAGGCTGTGGGAAATTGTGACGGGCAATTTCTTGACATTTTACAGACTATGCAATTAATCGATAACGAAAGTAATCACTCCTATCGGACAAAATCAAGTTTCAGTACATTGTTATTCCAATTTTTCGTATCAGTCGTTTTGAGGGATTGTTTGGTCTGATAAGCGTAAACTTTTAAGGTAGTGCTACCGGATCTCACCTATTGGCAGCCTTCGAGAGAAAGATAGCTGATTGTTGAGTCTTGTTCCCAAAACAAAAGTATTAATGATTCCATCTCCCCATCACAGGATAGATTTTCAAAAGCCTGAAAACAGCCAAGATGAGGAGCAGAAGTCTAGTCTCCATTCAGATTACTTGAATTACATTATGCGTAAGGTTATTATGAAATGTTTTCACAATGATGCCTAGAAAAACTGCATTTTGACTTAAAAATGTTTTTTTTCCCAACTGTCTTCTGTTCATCCACAGAGGGCCCATAAGCAGTATATTCTGGAGTGCTCCGTTCAGTACAAAGTGGACATAATGCCGTATTCTATTCCTCCTAAATTCAAGCCATCTGGATCCAAAAAGGTGACTTCATCAGATTTTTTATTAGGTTTTTACAGCGCGATGAGCTCGTAAACTTCAGCTTATTTACATGTGAGTGTCAGTGAGAAGTGGTCCAAGTCTGAACGCTGTGGTTTCCTGTTCAGGTGGTGACGGCTGTGATGTGGAACAAGCCGGACAGTCTGTTCTATGTTCCAGTGTGGATCATCATCCTGGCTATTCTGGCTGGGTTGTTATTACTCGCCCTGCTCATATATCTACTATACAAGGTAACAAGCTGAGAAATAACTCTGCATATACAGTTACAACAGCAAATAACTGTTTGTGTCTGGCTGGTGTGTTGAAGATCAGGACACTTGAGATTCAGTTTAAATGGAGGTTAGTCAGTGTTACCACACTTTTGACAGCTGTTGTCTTGTTAACACTTCTTTACACACTGAACAGCCCTGTCTGGCACAGAGCCTCTGTTTGAAGGGTGATGCTAGACTGACTAGAGACACAAAACTACTACAAACAGAAAGGCACTCAAAACCAATACAGACTGATGCAAAATGACTACAAGGAGACAGAAAACAACAACGAGACACAACACGACTACAAAGAGATGCGCAGCAACGTTAAAGAGACACAAAACAAACAGCCACAGTTTAAATAAGAAGAGACTCAAAATCACAACAGAGCCACAAGCAAGAACAAAGAGACACAAAACAACTGCACAGAGTTGCAACATGAATACAAAGAGACGCAAAACGACAACAGAGACAACACAAGTACAAGGAGACACAATACAATTACAAAGAGATGCAATATGAATATAAAGACAAACAGAACAACAGACATAACATGACTACAAAGAGACGCAAAACAACTACAAAGAGATACAATAAGGATACAAAAGATACAAAACTACAAAGAGACAACAATGAGAAGCAATATGTATACAGAGAGATGCAAAACATCAATGCAAACAAAGAAACAAAACAAAACTACAAAGAGCCATCAAACGTGGACTACAAACACCACAGCATTGTGATTTGTAGTCCTTTGGTCTCTCTGTTTCAGTCTGGGTGTCTTGCTCTGATGAGCAACAAGAAACCTCCATGAGTGTAAAACCCATGAAAGGAACAGACATGAGGGACATTAATTCCCAGAGACAGAGTAGACGTTGTGTCAGATTGATGTGTATGTGATCCTCTCTCTTGTTTTTAACCCTCCAGATGGGCTTCTTTAAAAGGTCAGATCCGTACGGTACGACCATGGAGAAGGCCCAGCTCAAACCACAGGCGTCCTCTGAAGCTTAGATCTGAGAAGGAGCCTCAACTGCAGCTGTTCCGAAGAACTGGAATCATCGTCACATTCCCGAACAAATAAGGAAACTTGCTAATGATGAGCAGGCAACCCATTTATGAAGGGACACTTATGGGTGCTGTTTCACTGGAATAAACAATATCTGGTGCTGCACTAAAATGCCAAAGCAGGAAAGACTACAAGGGTCACGCAGTTGAATGTGCACTGTTGTTTTGGACATGAATTTGTACAATCAAAGCAAGATTTATGAAGCTTCTGCAGAGAGAGCAGCAACAAGGATTTCTCCTTAGAGGCTCGTCCCTGTGGAAAATGTTTTGTTGGAAAATACTGCTCATACTGAATATACTGACCAGGAGATTTGAACTTCACAGCCCATATCGCTACAGGGAAAAAATGCACCTCCAACAAAAGGCACTAAAGCGACAGTATTTCTTCATTCCTAAAAGGTGTATTTTAAGCCATGTCTGCAATCCTAGTGTTTAATATTTCTTGAGATTCCTGCTTTTGTATGATTTATACACCACTTTTTATTTATGGCACAATGTTTTTGCTATTGGTTGTTGAATGTTGTACTGTACTGTCTGCAGGACAATCCTGATCAAACTGCAATGTTTAACTTGAATTATTCCTCTCCCATATTGGGAGGTATTTTGTGTATGTTGTAATGTGTGTAATGTATTCATTGTGTTATGACCCGTTGGTGTTGTGGCCCAGAATAAAGCCTAATTTTGTATACCCACCCAAAACGTTATCGATGTGTGAGTCATAAGGACAACTAAATAAAATGGAACCTTTTTCTACTGACATGAGATAATGTAGGATGAAAATTAAAGGTGCAGTTCAGAAAAAAAAACAATTTTCCATGTTTTCCACATGTGAACACATGTAGGAAACATGTTACCACATGTAGCATGTGTTTCACATGGGAATATACTTATTACACCATGACAATGTTTCAAAACCAAAAACACGTGAAATACAAGAATTTCATGTGAGTGTCTTCCATGTGCAAAGACGTGAAAAATACATGCTCCACATATTTCACGCGTGATTTTGCGCATGTGAAATTCATGTGTTTTTCCTGTAACGGGTGACCAATGAAAAATCTGTAACATCATATAGATTCAGTTTTATTTCTTATGAAACTGATGTTTTTCACTATTTGACAACAGTATCATATATTGTAATATGTAATGAACATCCCAGACTTTCTCATCTCAGGCTTTGAGATGGCAGATAACATGTATGCATTTAAAATGTAAAAATCTTAGATTTTCACTAAGATCCTCTTATCATCTATTGTAATCAATAATAATATTTAAAATATCAGTAAGCTTAATATGTACGAAATCATCGTTTGTTGGGTACTTTGAATTGGGAGGTGGCTCTCCTGAACCCTAACCCCTAAATTTCTACTCATCAATACTAAAATTGTACATTTTTCACTTAGTGTTTTCTGAAAATTTAAGTTGAAAAAACTACATGTATTTTCTGTGTAAATCATGAATCTTGAATCATGAGTCCACTGACTGAGACTGGTTTTAGCAACACCCCTACACTTCTGATCAGGAAATATATCTGTGTCCTTCTCTTTAATGGCTGCATGACGAGCAGATAAGTGGCATCATTTTAAAGTAAATGTGTTTCAAACGTGTAAAAATCAGGGCATAACTTTAAGGAACGTCACTGCTGCACAACGTTTTCTGCAATTCAGGAAACATTTTCCTTGTTATTTCAGAAACTTAGTTTTTATGTGTGTACAGCTGATCAGAACTGTGTTAGCTGACTAGCATCTTTGAGATAAGCTCAAAATTGTCAAAAATAAAACAGTCACAACCAAAACATGATAATGATGTTTCAGTTGTGACAAGACTGTTTCGGTAGTGACAAAAGGGGACAGTTAATAAATAACATTTTAGCCCTGTTATGCTAATTATAGTAAACCCCATGCCATTTAAAATTCTGTAACATGATGAATACCAGCTGAGATGTAAAACTTGTAAAACTGTCACTACCAAAAGAGTGAAGACTGTCACACGGTGACACTTCAGTAGTACAGAGGAAGGGTTAATCATTTATTTGAGAGAAATAAACAAAATTTTAGCCCAGTTTTGTTAATCAAAAGTATTTTAGCATATTGTCAGTGACACTTAAAATACTGTAATGTCACACTGTTTGAATACAAGCTGAAACATAACACCTTTAAAAACCGTCACAACAGAAACACGGGATGTTTTGTCAAAAATAAAATATATTAAATTATCAACTAACTACTGTTCAAGTGTTTGGTTCAGTGTATATTACAACTGATAAATCCTTTTAAATCAGTATGATACATATTATGCCCATTATTTAATATACAATAAGTCTCAAAAATTACACATTAAATGTGTTAAAATTTTAATTTTTATTAATTAAGTGTTAAAACTTTTTAATAGATTAATAGCTCGTAATAAGCCTTCTTATCATGATTATTTATTACTGTGTCTCGGTGGTGACAAATTTTGAAGGGAAAATATTTTGAAACTGTCCCTAAAAAAAGAGAATTAACTGTATAATTACTAGAAATGTGTACCTTTACATGTTATACAATTTACATAAACACAAAGTTCTGTGAAAAAGACACTTTTATTTTAAGAAATTTAACCACTCTGACTTCGAAGCAGTTCTGTAGGTATACAACTGCATTTATCAGTTCTCACTATGCAATAATCCAGAAACTGTATTACTTTACTCAGCTAAACATTAGTGGTCCATCACCCCCCTCTGCAGGTGACACAACGTTATTACAACTATACAGTCTGACTTCTGATGCCTTCATAAATGATCAGTACTTTAAAGAGGCTGTCCAGCCCCCCAACAACAGCCCCAGCAAAGAGGTGAATATGGCCAAGATTTGACATATAGAGTCACTTCTTTTATTGTTATGTTGTCCATGTTACTGCATCTAAGTGTTTTCAACCAAATCCCTCTGAATGTCTATGACTCTCAACATGCTTAGGCAGCATCAAAGGACCAGTACGTAGGATGTCGTGGCATCTAGCGGTGAGCCTCACCCTCCCCTTCCGAGCGGGTGGAACAAAGGTTTGGGAGGCGGGCCGCCAGTGAACGGAATGCTAATAAATGCTTTTGGACAGACATATAGGAATTGAGTGATTACTTATTTATTGATTATTTTTATTTTGCATCATTGCGTTTCACCCTTCCAACTTCAGGACTGATTTTGACCTAAACGGCTGGGACGATAACACATAGAAAAGATGATTCTTTTGTGTATCCATCAGTGCATATCACACACGACAGACGTAACAAGACGAAAACAAAATAAAAGACACAAGAGGCCAAAAACAATGTAACACGACGATGTAATATGATGGCATAATAGACCAAAAAAAAAGATGAAAAAAATGTAAAAGATTTAACAAGACTAAAACAACTAACAAGACAAAAAAATACGTAAAAGATGTAACAAGACGTAACAAGATGAAACAGTGAGGGAAACGGTGAGGTTCAGTTGAGTTTGCACAGAAATGGTTGCTAGAAATTTTCTTAGGATGGCAACTTTTTACTTTTATACTTTGAGTAAATTTCAGACTGTACTTTCTCACTTTTATCTGTGTAAAGAAGTTGAATCAGTAGTTCTACTTTAACTAGAATCTTTCTTTACACAAGTATCTGTACTTCTACTTGAATAAAGAATGTGTGTACATGTGCAACACAGAGAACGCTGCAGAAGAGGACTTGCATCCTCTATAGATATAAATGGCTCATTCTAAGGTAACAAAAAGTTGTCTTTGGTGATTATACACTAATGAAAATATACTTTTAAATATCATATTCCATTTCTGCCAAATAGATCCACCTAAATCTTTCGTTCTCCTCTTAATGATCTATCCCGGACTTGCACAAACTTGTGTTTTTTCAACTGGCATTTCACATATTGTGTAACTCTAGAAACTTTGCACAGAATGCTTTGATAATTATCACACAAGTGAAGTTATTTTTAATTGAGACCAACTGCAACACGAGAAGACATCACATTCTGAATCTGAGACAGAGATCGGGGGAAAAAGAGGAAGAAGAAGAGAAACTGGAGGAAAATACCAGAAATAACTGAACCTGAGTTCTGAAATCAGTCACACAAACACACACACAGCCAGTGCATATGTGCCTAGCTACCTTACAGCTAATGTCTATACATTCATTCATTTCATATATTCTTCTAATATTGCAATTATAATCTTCTTCTAACGAAAACAAAAGACCCCTCCAGTGAAAATCATGTCAGGAGCATCAGGAGCAAAATAAGCAGCAAACAGCATGTCTGAGAATTTCTTGCTTTGAAACTGCAGTGAGCAAGGACACTGTCAGAAACACAGATCCAGCTAGGCTGGGTATATGATGTCATACACCTAAGGAACCAATCCCGTTGGGTGGATACATATCATTAGCGGTGATGCCCATCCCACAGGAGAAGCCAGATGTAGCTAGTTACCATGATTAGCTAGCAAAACAGAGTAGGAGTCTGGTGCAGCTACTGAGGGGTAAGGATGGGTGTTTTTTTTTGGGGGGGGGGGGCTCCTTGAATGTGAAACAAAGGCAAGATGTAGAGCTATATCTAAGCCATTTTTACAAGGTATTTGAAGTTATTTTGCAATAAAAAAAACATATCAGACACAATTTATTACTTTTTGCAGAGCATTTTATATTGTTTAAAACGTGACTGGAGGTGGACTTTAATGTCGTTCCTCTTGTAAAAAGACGTTCAGATGTCCAGAGCCAATCCTAAGGATCCATTTCAGGGTCCAGTGTGTAAGATTTACAGGGTTTTGTTGGCAAAATATGTGAGAAATGGAATGTAATATTCTTTCATTAGTGTATAATCACTTGGAAATAATAAAAGTGTTTCTGTTACTTTGGAATGAGCTCTTTATATCTTCAGAGGTCGCTGGTCCTCTTCTACGGAGGCCTCCACGTTGTACTGCACTGTTTCTACAGTAGAACGGACAAAGCGAACACTTGCTCTAGATATGACCTTTCAAGTTTTTCGTGAATGTTGCAGCCACCGCTTGGAAGGGGAGGGTATGGCAAGGTGCTTGCAAGCTCTCCACTAGATGCCACTGAATCCAACACACTGGTCCTTTAAATAGACCAGATCAAATATCAGTCCTCTCCTTACTGTACTCTGTGTGTTGTCTTCCTCAGTCTGCTAGTGTTGCAGAGCTTCTCTTGTTACAGTCGGACTCTGCACCATGAGCTTTTCACTCGCAGCATGTAGAGGTCGGAAGAATGCACAGATTCGCTAAACTTAAACATTCTGCTTTTATTGTTATTATTTGTGCAAAATTAATTGTGACCTTTAAAGAAGAGTACTGAATGTTTTTTTCTTCCACTGCTGGTCTTGATGTGTTGGCTCTAACTGGCATTTGTGCTGAGCGTGTGCATGTGTGGTTCTGCTGAGCGCCGCTGGATGGATGCGCCCTCCCAACCTTCAAATTAGGGGTTTTCGTCTGTCCTTCTCTCCCTCCCTCCCTCCCTCCCTCTGTGTGTGTGTGTGTGTGTGTGTGTGTGCACGCTCCCTGGCTATAAAAACCACACTGTCACGAGGGCGCTATCCTGCAGACGAGCTCAAGTGTAAGTCAGAGAAACAGAAGACGAGCAAAACAGAAGACTGTACTTGCCTTCCTCTGGCTGTGAGTAACATATTTGCTGTCTTATGTATTTACATAGTGCAGAGTGCATCATTTACAGTAGACCATGACATTAATGTGCATGTACTGCATCTTTAATGCCTATGACTTTGAGTCTGCAGCAGATGACTCAGCTGTTTGAGTTTAGAGCCTCAGTGAGACGTGAAATGCAGAACAAATATGCAACTCAGCAGCGTTTAATGCACAAAAATCTATAGATAAAAGCAGACATCCGTAGGCATATCAAAGTGCAAGGTACTTTTATTTTCTAAAACAGTTATTATTGTTGTGTGCTGACTCATTTTAACATCACAAACCCTGATCTACACACACAAAACTGCAAAATAATCCCCCAATTAAGGAATATTTTGGGGTTTCTGATGTGGTATGTACACTAAGGTAACAGTTGTTTAAAAAATCGATTGTTATTCCTATACACTCCCTAAATAGGGTCATTTCAAGTAAGCTACATTTTAGTGTTTGCTGTAACTTGGGATACAGTTGCCACTGCCCCCAGACAGCCCCTTGAACCACTGGTTTCCATGGCAACATGCTATCCCAGGTTGTTTTCCTGCTGACTGATGTCTGTTTGATGACGGCTTGATCCTCTGTGATACCTCCTATTCAGCATGTAAAGAGGGGTGGCTTTTGCCTCATCTGTTGTGCTGTGAGTCAGCAGACAGGGAATTAGTGTTTGGGTTTGGAATCTGTGGAGGTGACCCGGCCCGCCCGGTTTGGGACTCTGAGTCCACCCTCTGTGTGCTGTTTTTGTTTTTAACCTCTTCATCCTTGCTGGGCCCGACACTGTGTCCGTCAGTAGCCTTACTTCTGCGGCCCAGCACTTAAAATCACCAGCACCAAACTAAACATTCAGTTTGTCTAAAGCTGTCAGTCATTTTAAGATAATCCTTGTATTTGTGTGCATGTTTGAGACTTTAATATGAAGACATGGCCACATGCTTCTGGAGAAGATGCACATGCAGTTTGGAATAAAAGCAAATGTCTGATTGGTGGGTGTGAAGGGGATGCAGACATCCCGACAGACACTGCAGCAGAGTGAATTATTGATCTAAGCTGCTGTAACTCCCATGCAGGCCTCGCCTTCTCTGGATAAACTACAATCATGGCCAGAAACCTGCTGAAGAATCCCAACGGGGAAGGTAAGATGTCATTTTCTTCATGGAGGAGCTGCAAATATGTAACTGGTTGTAACAGTTTTATAGCTACTGCTATACAACTGTAACTGTCCAAAGTATAAATTAAAAATGTTTATGCCTTCATTTTTGAGAAAGCTAACTTTGAGTCTCCTTATCTTAATCAATAAGCTGCAGGTTTGCTGTTGCAGTGTTAACTTAACAGCATTATGTCGTGAGATTTAACATCAAAATTGGCGGTAACTGTTGAAACTGAAATCTGAATCTTTAGAGAAGTAAGCAAAATCAGCTTCTCCTTTCTAGCTGACGATGATGGATTTTCTCAGCTAAAATACTGACAAGCAGATTTTGTAAGTGTAGCCAGCTGATGAAAGCTTCTGCTAACTCCCTGACTCGGCCGAATAAACCATTCTGATGTTAACATCTGACACGTTTTAAAACAGGGATCCTGTGAAAGTGTAAATGTAAAGTTACTGACAGCTACACACATGGTACAACGTTAATGCTAAAAGACTGAGACTAAAGCTAGCTTACATCTCAGCAAACACTGGTTGGATGGTGAAGTACAGCAGGTATATCTACATGACGACAGAAATACACTCATATGGAAAAGGATGAGCCCGACCACGATCGCCGAAGATAGCCGGGATAGGAACTAAGCTAATTCGACTTAGACCTGAAACAGCGAGTCAGAGTAAGATGCATTGTTGTTGACTTGATTCTGCATCAGCCCACATCCTCCTTCTCAAAGCCCTGCATAACACATACAGAGGTATCTAACAAGTTTGGCTGGAGGTAAAGTTACTGCAGCTAGTAAGCTAGTGCCAATTAGCTGGACATGCTAATGTTTGCAGCTTATGTTAGAGCAGACCAAGACAGAGTTTAATCCGTTTGCGAAATGTGTGCTCTTGTGTTTCATGTTTTTGAGAGACTACAGAAAAGACGTCACCATCCAGATTCATGAAACACTGAGCATTGCTCCGCTCTGAGCCTCCTGCACACCTTCAACATGTAGAGAAATACAAAGCATGTCAGGTCTAGTTACGCTTACTAAACTATGACTAGACAGTTGCTGTTGGAGGTGGGGCTTAGTGAAGGTCAATTATGATGCTGTAGATACCTCTGAGGCATCAGTTCTGGAGGCGTCCCTCTAGTGTTATGTTTTGATGTAGCGCCAGAAAGAGGTGAGGTGGATGAATGGGTCAAACAAACAGGCTTTTCACCCAGGAAATTGTGGCTTTGTGTCCTGTGTGAAGCCAAAAGTCCAAGTTGACCCCTTTACTCAAGTAAGGACAATAATGTACGATAATTATGTAACAAACCAAGTACTTTTGTTGCCTAAACCTAACCAAGTAGTTTTATACCTAACCAAGAAGTTTTAGTGCCCTTATTATGAAGTCTACCTGCACATATACATATTTATTAATGCTAACTTGTCCACGGAGCCCTGCACGCCAAACTGACACTACCTACCAGTGACCAAGTGTTTCTATTTGATTAGTCGGGAGTGAGAACATGTTGTCTTATCCACTGCTTGGGAGACAATCCTGGACAGTTCCAACATCCAACGATGTTTTCTAGTGTGGCGTCTTCCAAACTATATTGGACTCATTGCTGGTCTTGAGGCTAGAAGGCAGAAAACACCCACTGTTACTTGACAGTTGGTGAGAACCACAGTTGTATTGGGTGTTTTTACCTCCAGCGTCCACAAAGGGCATAAATGATCTTAGTCCACACTTGAAATTAAACTTTGACAAGCAACACAAAGGTGAAATCCATGATTTATCAAAACACACAGCTAGCCTGGCCTTATCCAAACAATATCTGCCTACCAGCACCTGGAACACTCACTCATGTACTATATCCTGGCTTTGCCCTATATTTTAACAGACAAGGACCTCCAGCACACCCACTGAAAATGGTCCTACCAAGATGGGAACCCCAGACACCATGGGATGTCAGGGGAGTGATCATTTTAACCCAAGCCAAGATCCCTCCCTAACCCTAAGTGTTTTTTGTCCTTAAACCTCAGCAGATCTTAACCACAATTGTACAACTTGGACAGTGAAGAAACAACACATTCAAATCTTGCATGGTTTTGCAAATCTTGGGTTTCCATCTAGACACAACAACCACAATTAGCAACCGCAATTTTTTTTTTTATTCACTCGACCCAGATTTTAAAATTCTGCTGTGGTCAATTGATGAATTGCAGATGTTCTTCTGTTTGGTTTCCTGATGAAGGGATCTCAAAAGGAAAGGATATCCTCCACTGCTCTGGTGTGTTTGTGTTGCATTGAAGATGATGTCACTGCAGTTTCACCCAGCATAGTGATGACAATCAGCTAAAGAATCCTGCTGACATTGAGGGAGTACCAGCTACAGTGGTAAATGAAACCATGAAAAGTACCTGTACCTTACACTGAAAACACAACATTATCTTTTATCTAAATTGATAGAAAGTGTCCTCATCATCAGCCCCTTGGCTAAGAAACAAGCCAGTAAATGGACGTTGTGTCAAATTATTTTGTCAATCATCAATTATAACATATACATTTGGAGAACCATGGGACTGGATTAGTCCAGATCTTGTTGCTGGTCAAACTTGTCTGAACCCAGTCTTGGAATTAAACTTGACTCAGCAGAAACTTGATGGTGTACATGGCTGAATATATATGTTACTGCTATTGACAGTTTGAGACTGTGCAATTCACCCCCAGAGCAGCTGGAATTCTGGGACCTGACAGAGAATGGAGGGAGTCAGTGGAAGGTGGAGGACATGCCGGGAGACTGTGGCTACGACTTCTGCAGTGATGGAGTAACCAAATACTTTGCCACCTCCTTTGAGTGAGTCTATTACTGTATGTACGTATAGTCATGTGACTGCGTTTATCTGAATAATATTACCAGAGTTCTTCATACTAATAACAATTGAGACCTGGGTTTTGTTTATTATTTCATGGTCAAAGTGAGTTGACTGTTTTCATCAATCCCATGCAAAACCCTCCTGGGGTTTTGACAAACTATGTGTTGTAGGCTGTGTCTGAAGAGACAGGTGATCGACTTGTTAGCGGAGGGTTACTCTTCCGAACAGCTGGATGCTCAGCCTGCCGTCACGGTGGAGGACTGGTAAGTCAGAGGTGTGCTGACGAACATGCATGCACCTTCTGTGAAGTGACTAAGTGTCACTGATTAATGGGTGGCTCATCCTACAGGTACTGCGGGAGGTCAGATTGTGGTTGCACCTACCAAATGACCGTGTGTCTGCTAGATGAGAATAGCGAGGTCATACAGGAGTTCAAACCTGACCCGGTGACTCTCGACCCCGAAAATGACGACTGCTCGTGGAAACAGGTACTGAGAAATGCACTGTCAGTGGCTTGTCCTGGAGTACAGGGACATAGTCACATAAGTCCCCATTCACTACTTTTCCCTTGTTCTAATAGGAATGCACACTGCCCATCATCATGTCCATTCTACAAGCTTTAATCCTAAAAACCTATCAGTTTGTTTTCGATTTCTGAGGGCCCTCTGGACGCAATTGGATAGACTTACAACCAATCAGAGCAATGAAACGCAACACACGCATGTTGTGTTGTACAGTCTTGCCCAACAAGAACGAGGATTGGTAGAAATTTGGGCAAATGGGATGGTGACCAGACATATCTGCAGAGCAAATCAAAAATGAATTTGAAGATTTGTCTGGTTCCCATGCTACATAGCAGGGTGACATCAAAAGTCACTATTGAAAAATAAATCAATTTTATGATGTGACAATGCAATGGTTAACATTTGGGTTGGGTTATGGGAAAAAGCATGAGGATTGTATTGGTGGGGGTGTGTTGTTTAAGGTACTGGTAAGACATTAAAATAAGATCCTCGAAGAAAATGTGTTTGTAGGCCTATCAAACATCAAAACACTGCATATGTATAAAGTGGCAGCAATTATTATTATGTCTTTTGTCATGACAATTGTGAGGTTATCAGTAGAAATACAAGTTAATCGTACCACACAGTTATCTTCCTGTAATTATGTGATAGGTGAAAACAGCTCCTTATTTGCTGTGTGACCTTGCCTTGTTTTGCCAGAGCTCTGCATGTTGACGGAGTCCTTTCATCACTGAAAGAGCTGCACTGGTGTGAGCGCAGGCTTGATTAAGGTTAAACTGACTACTACATTTAGGTGATGGGGCCAGTGTGTATCAAATGAAAATGTTATGTCAGTAAAGTTGCCTTGTTTTAAAATGCAATTCATGCAACACCTAACTCTTTTCTTTATATAAAAGATGTTTTCACTCTTCTCCCAACTGCCTCCGACAAGAGTTTGATCTGCCAACTGACTCCAATCTCCTTCTTCGTCATATGGTTTGTTGATCTGATTGGTTGAAGTTAGCCCATGACAGACAGTGATACACAGATCAGGTCATCCAGTCACATGCCAAGAGTTTTTTAAAGTTTCCAAACAGTTTCCTAGGATGAAATCTTATGGTTCCGTGTAACAAACCATCTGAAGTGTCAGGTTAGTGAAACTTGGATGCAACAATTAAAAGAATATCTCTCACCAAATACGACTCCTTTTCCTTCATTCATACCAAAGGGCTGTTGAAAAGAATCAGATCGTTTGCTAACACAACACTGGTCACCTCCACACGTTCGACTGTACACATCAGTGATTTTTTCTGTTTCACCTCCAGGTCACCCACACCTTTTCTGACTACGGCCCTGGAATGCGTCTCATCTCCTTTGAACATGGAGGACAAGACACCAGGTTCTGGGACGGCTGGTTTGGAGTCCGGGTCACTGGGAGCTCTGTTACTATTGACGTCTGAACGAGAGGAAAAAAACTGACAGGAGAAAGAAACTGTGGAGTTAGAAATATTGAAGGGTGGAGTAACAGAGGGGCTCCAGACTGACAGAGTGGAGTGTAGGTTTTGAGGACCAGCTTTGCCTTATGCACTTAGCTTGCACCTCTGTTTATGATGCACCATGCTGTTCATGCAATAAAAAGATACTGCTGCTATGGAGACTGTAGTTACCTTTGATGGTGGCATGTCAGCATTACTAATCTCAACAATGATAATATTAAAAATACTGCTTGCAACACAGTCATTAATCAGGATCAATTAATTACTACCTCTGCACGGTGACTAACCCTTGTGTTGAACTAAATGACAGGTTTGGTGGGGAGGGGGGGTGTTGTAAGCAGTCTACTGGTTTTATTGTTCAGATTGGATTTTAAAGGATTAAATAAATAGTGAACTACACCACTGCCTGTGTTGTTGAACTTCTATTTATAGATCTTATCAACTGACCGAACTGTTACTGTAGACAACGTATATGTTTGTGATTTGTCTACAAGAAACTAACTGTAGGTGGACGTGAGGTGGACGATATGCAGACTGTTATTACCAACCAGACATTTGGTCACAACGGATTTTTTTTTTTTTTTTGCGAACAGTGGTGAAAAGTGACCGCAGGTAAGTACATTAACTCAAGTACTGTTCTTATGTACAATTTCTAGGTACATGTAGTTTACTTAAAGGAGCAATATGTATCAAATGCACGTACAAAAATGAGCACTGCAACCATATAATGAGTTGGAGACACAGACTGTATATAAAATAGGCTGATAAATAGTTCCCTAGATTCTAAGAAGTTTGGGCTGACTGCAGCAAGACCGCATTGTAAAGTGGCAATAACAAGTGAGGATGAGTCCTACACTGTAAGTTGATCAGCTGATTTTAACTGTTAACTTACTGTCAATGAAGTTAAGCCTGTTATCCTGAAAACAAAAGCCCACTGCTCTAAATACACAGTCTGGACTTTGATTTAAGTGGCTGCTTGTCTCACTGCCTGCCAGACTCCATTAACATATTGCTCAATTTAATCATTATAAACATGTATTCCTTCTACATGATTATGCAGGCTGTGAGACAGGCAGCTGAACTGTGTATATTTTCAGAGCAATGGGTCATAGCTTGAAATTTGTGCCCAAAACCAACGGGACCTGACAGGTTCAGGTTGGGTCAGGCTTTGCTTCTCAAATATTTGACAGGCTTTTTCCACAGGAACAAGTCAAGTTAGAAGTCATTCCATTAACCTGAGATAGAGTCCATATTCTGTTCCCATCCAGAGGCTGCGGGTGAATCTCTGGCAGAAGGATGACACAGTGCACTAGATAATGGTCAGCTTAATAAAGTCAGTCATCACTCAAAATTAAAAAGCAAAATTCTAAAAAATCCCACACATGCTTGGTGTGAGGTTTCGGATGTATTCTGGATTCGGGCTGTAATAGGGTTCGGCTGAAACACGCTAATGAGGGTCTGTTTTGGACAGAATTTAGTCTGGCTCAGGCTTTGTCAGGCTCAACTTTTCAGGCCTGAATAAAGCTCTACAGTGGGCACTTGTTTTCAGGACATTTTATTTTTGTTGACAGACAATTTACAGTTATAAACCGTCGATCTTACAGCGGAGGACACGTCCTTGCTTGTTATCGTCAATTCACGTCACTTTGCAAGCATCCTGTGGACCTCCTGCATCCTGCCTGTCTCTGACATGTCTAGCTAGGAGGAGGCGGGGGAAACAACTCGCTTCAACCATAGATTGTATAAAGATTTGAACCTATTTAATATACAGTATTTGGACTCATGTTTGCATGCACAATGGCTTCATATTTGTCCTTTAACATATCAAAAGTAAAAGAGCTGAAAACTGTCCCTGAGACTGTCACATTATTAGATTGTGACTGTTGTAGCTGGTTGAGGTGGAACTAGTCAAGTCAAGTCCCTAGGTTCCCAGCCTAGGGGCTGGATCTCTCTGAATGGTCACCAAACGAGGATAATGATGATGATGAGATAACAGGAGATAATGTAGCTACACCCGTTGTCTTCTGTTGTTTTACTTCAGTAAGTGGTTAACATACAGACACCAACAAATAAAAGCACACATTTTTAAAAAACTCACTTTTATTTTCAGTAAATCAAAATTGTAAAACTCAAATGAAAGTGGTTGACAGACTGTAATAAACAATATAAATAGCTGACAGTCAGACATAAATAGATGTTGTTTGGACGGCAAAAGTTGTGCATATGACAACAAAATGTATTCATGCAGAGGCCAATTAGCACTGAATATAATGGTTTGATCATAAGACAGTGTTCAAACCGAGCACCATTAACACTGGTATATTAAAGGAACAGTCTGTTTTAAAGCTACATGAAGCTTTGTCCATGGATCACCTAAAAACACTCTCTTGGCTTGCCATCTTGTCTCAGAGTCCATGTTTCAACAGGAGCTGACCGGTATTTTGTCAGTTTAGTCTTATGTTTTTCTTTAGGTCACAGTTAGTGTGACACTGCATCGTTTAGATCACAGAGCCAACAACGATGTAACTGTAGTACTGTTAGAAATGCAGTCATAAACTGCAGCCTCAGAGACAAAGGTAAAAAAAAAGCACTTCATTCACTTTGTTTTAAAAGTTTTGCTGTTTAACAATGCGCTCAAGTGACACACACATCAGTGGGATAAAAAGAGGAGCAAACTGTGAAATATAACCCAAATAATAAGGTAATAAAAGTAAAATTTAAATGGATGTCGACAGTGAACTAACAGTGGACACCTAAACTACACAGATACATTCATAGTTTGTCAACAAAAATATTTTCTATATGGGCTTTTTGGGCGAGACATTTATTAATTATTTTTCTCTAAGAGTGCTCCAATTGATTAGCCACTGATCGTTATCAGACGATATTAATAAGAAATAGTTTGATCTGTTGTTTCTGTAAGGGCTAATCAGGAGAGCCAATCAGACGACAACGTAGCAGCGTCTGAAATTAACACTCACCAAGTGTCAAATGTGGATGGTTTTTCAATTTGGTGGGCAAATAAAAACCTTGGCTGAGAGTCTCTACTGTGTTTTGGTATCATTTCTGGGCATGCTGCATCTGTCCTGTGTGAGACACACAGGGACTAGGACATCATGGTGCATTCAGGTGCACCTTGTAAACTCAGAAATCTATACTTTTAATGACCACAAAGGTTGTTTAAAACAGTAAAGTTTCTATTTTTCTTACTTTCCTTGGTTGAAATATAGACCTACATCTGTCATTACTTTGATGTTCTTCTTTCATGGCAGCACTTTCATGACAATATCCTGTCATTTCCACATGGAAATATTTTTAAAAAATATATTTCATTTGATTGTTATCAGCAATCTCAAACATATTCTTGTAGAAATCAGGTCCCCAAGTACCTCTGAGATCATTTTTAAGTTGTTTTATACTTGTGGAAGGCTTGATCTAGATTGATTTCTGCCAATACTGCCAACACTACAACTAGTGATCAGAGCATCCTTAATTTTAACTGAAGCATTGCACATTATTATGTGCATTTACTGCAACACTTCTGAATAAACATTACAGATTTAATAAATGACATTGCTGGCTTTTCTTCTTGCACATGTGAGATAGAATCTATAAAACAAGCGAGGTGTTGTGGTGCTTTGGCTACAGTCTTGAAGGGCTGCAATTAAGTGCTTACTGAGTTTAACCACCAAAAGAAAGAAAACCCCAAAGCTTCTGTCTTCATCTGCCGTTCATTAGACTACACATGGGAAGGTAGTGTTCAGCTGGATTGTTTGCTTTTTTCCCCGGGGTAAAAGGATTTTTTGGGGGCTTGTCCTTACCCGAATCAAGGGTCTAAGGGCCGAGGCTGTCATATGCTCTACAGATTGTAAGATTTTTCAGATTGTACTTTGACTTAAACAGTTATTTCACACAGGAGGATTCTTCATATGGTCTGTAGTGATCAAAAATCACTTAATGCAGCTTTATTGACATCCACATATAAGAGCTGCAATTATTGTGTAAATTTTGCAAGAAAAAAGTCTAAATTTTAGATTTTAGCTTCTGAAATGTAAATGTTTTCTGGTTTCTTTATTCCTCTCTGACAGTAACATGAATATCTTTGGGTTGTGGGCAAAACAAGACATTTGAGGATGTCATCTTGGACTTTTTGGATACAGTGATCCCACCATATTCTAACATTTTATAGACTAAATAACTAATTGATTAATCGAGAAAATAATCAACAGATTAATCAACTATGAAAATAATCATGAGTTGTAGCCCTTCTACACAGATCCCCATGGTTAGAAAACTGTGCTTTTCAACTGGTAGTCATTCCTTGAGTGAGCTAATATACCGCTCAAAATCTAGTCAACTTCAAAATCTCAACACATGTAGACTTGAATTTTGACAGTTTTAAAACAAGAGCTGCAAGCTTATTTCAACCGTGCACAGGAAATGTCAGTGACCTGATGAGGGAAATGTGCACTGCTTTCTGTTAGGACACATTTGACCTACAATGCTTTCAGTCAAAAATCAGATGAGCTTATCGTAACAATACTCTCTGGCATGTTGAGGTTACAAAGAGTTGGGAGTTTATGTCCGTAAATCATCAAGAGCAAAGATTGTCTTGTTGAACGTGAGTATAAGTGTGTGTTTGTGTGTGGGTGTGTGTGCGTACATGGTGTTTCCGCGGGGCGACAACAGGTCCTGGTTCACATGAAAGAGGAAGGCAGAAAACAGACGAGAGGCTCCTCATTCTCCTTGTGACTGCATCTGTTTACAAAAGGCCTCAAACTGCTGCTGCTCCAACTCCGTCATCACTTTGTTCAAGGCGTAAATCTGGAAATGAAGATGGGAAGAAAGTGGACATGGTTGATTATACAGGACTGAGAAGTAGTGTGACATGTAAAATGGCTGGCACACTACTAGATTAAAGCCCCATGGAGAACAGGATAGTGTATGGTGTAGGCGCCAGGTTTAAAAATAGTGATGTGAGTCACCTCTGCTCTCTGTCGTTGTTTGAGCTCTTGCTGGGCAGATTTCTGCTTGGCTCTGTCTCCTCTGGTCGGAGTCGAGTTCAGCTTTGGCTTGTCTTTACGGCAGGCAGGCTCCATGGTAACAGTCCTTCAGTCAACCTGGGGAGTTTGAGATAAGATACACTTACACTTAACAATCTATCACTTATTGTAAACAACCCAAAGCAACTACCAGTGTAAAAGTTTGGCCTACACATCATATTCTACTAACTTAAGAAAACATCTTTGTTTCATACAGATCCCCACAAAAATCACACTTCAAAATAATCACAATTGGATATTTTTGAAAATGGTTAAGTCCTAATGTGCACGCAGGTAAAATAAGTGAGATGATGACTGCAGTTAATACTCAAAATTAAGGATGTCTTGCTTTTTTGTCGGGACCAAAAAAAAAACATATAGCACAAATATATGGGACAACAGAGAATCTTATTACAAAGGAAGCAGTTATGTTCATGTGTTAAGCAATATATATAATTTTAATTGTTAGGTGTCCAAATTAGGGCTCTATGATTTTGACAAAATATCTAATTACAATTATTTTTTTTCCTGATATTGCAGAGGCGATGTATTTTGCAAGACTATTTTTACACCCTTATTCTGATTTTTAAATGCATGCATACATGTTCCTCATATATTAAAACAAAATGAATATGATATGATTCTTGTGAAGATCTGTACCAAAGACATGAATCTGTAGAATATAATGTGCAGGCCAGGACATCTCTGCAGCCTGACAATATTTACTTTGAAATGATTTTGATATGGATTGTTTTTTCAAAATATTGCACCTCCTGTGATTAAAATATCGCAATAGACTATATTGTGATTTTGATTTAAAAAAAAAAATATCTGATGAACTGTTCAGCCCTGGTGCAAATTTGAAAATTGTGAGGTGATGCAGTCTCAAGCTTTACTCTATGTCACATGCAGGCTCATACACTGTCATGGCTAAAGTGTTTTCTATGAGCTAACAACTATGTTTAAAGTGTGTGTAAATTTCCATCGATGTATACTGATCAGAAAAAGAGTTTGCATTACCACTTAATAGAATGGTTAGAATAAAGACAAAACAGTAACCCAACCAGTGACTACAAGAATAATGAAGACTGATCGTGGCTAACCACCTGGAGTGATTTTATTTATTTTTAAAAAAATCAGATATAAGTGAAGGAACAACTGACAGAACCTCCATGTCGGACCAGAGTCAATGAAGTCGCGTGACTTACTAAAACATGTTAAACTTTATTTATCATATAACTAGAATGAAAGAGTAGCTGAAATATGTTGATTAGGAGAACAAACGAGACAGTTACAGTCAGGTCTGACATTTTATTCTCTTTATGGTCTCATACAGTTTACTTTTTGTTTTGTTTTGTTTTGTTTTGGTTTTTCGAAATTTAAGCTACTTGCAGGACATTTAAGCTAAAGCACAGAGCATACTAGTCAAAAGTAATGTTAGTACCATCACATCTGTAGTAACCGCGAAAAACTGTGTTTTCTAAGATAGCTTCGCTTTATAGCTAAAGAGACACATTTCTAAGGCCAAATCTTAAGTAAGTCCTAAATTCGTCTGGGATTAATCCTTTATAAACTGAGGGTTAAAGCGAGTAAACAGACACACAATTACCAAGTTAGCTAGGTAATGTTAGCTAGCTAGCTAGTCGTTTACTTTTTCACAGAAACAACCAAAAGTCACATTTTTATTACACAGAACTGCGCACTTACCGGTGAAATATAAGAAGCGAAAAAGATGTATAACAGATGGTTTGACTGACGTTAAGTTAGCCAGTAGGTTGGCTAGATATCGACTAGCCGACCAGTGAACAGCTGTTCTTGAGGTGTCACCAATAAACAAATCCGAGTCTCGCAGTGAAGCGTTTGTACAAGGGTTCCGGCTGTGTGACATTAGTTCCGTTCCGTTCTTCTTCTGTTGTTTTATGGCGGTTAAATGAGAACTTAATTGCGCATTACTGCCACCCAGTGTTGTGAAGTGTGGACAGCACTTTACCCCTGCTTTGATAAAGTAATTCTTTCTCTCTTCAACAACAACAGCAATAATAATAATAATTATTATTATGAGAATGATAATAATGATAGAAAATATATTTATCATAGGAATATCAGCATTTTTCCTTTCCTGTTCTGTTTGATAAACAGACTTTTTTTTTTTTAAATAGTAGGATAAGTACTGGTGTTACAAGTGATACTAATTATGTTTCTTTTCCATTTGGGTCAAACAGAGTCAGTGTGCTATCACACATGCTGACTCAGTGGAAAGGTTCTACTATATTAAATAGAACCTTAATTAGTATCATTGGTAACACCTGTGTTTACCCTAATTCATATAATGTGGATGAATATGGAATGATAATAGAACCTGTGTCTTTAAACATGGTTTAAGTGGATGTGAAACGATGTGTCAATAATATTGTAATATTGTGCTTAGATTTATATTTGGCAGTGATGGTGCACACATATTCAGAAAACAGTGTGTATATAAATGCAGAATTTGTAACTGGCAGGTGGCTACAGTGGATGTTTTAGTGTTAAATAGTTATTGACACTATGTGACAGATTTATATGTCCATCAGAGTGATGACCTATGGGAAGAAACTGTGTCCTGTGTCTGTTCACTTTGCGTACAGTGTTCTGTAGTGCCTCCCAGAGCAGAGAGGCTGGAACAGGCCGTGTCCAGGGTGTGACGGGTCTGCAATAATGTTTCCTTCCTGCTTCCTGACTCTGGATCCTGAATGGAGGGCAGGATGGCACCAATGATCTTAGGCCGATTGTAGAATTGGTTCAGCAGCTCTTGAAGCAGGTTGAACTTCCTGAACTGGGACAAGGACTGCCCCGCCAAGACCTTGTGTTCTTGAAGATCGTGGATCCTCGAAACCAAAAAGAACACCGTGCACAGAGAACAGACTAACTGTGAGGGTGTTTTTGGGAAGAAATGTCGCTTCTCAGTTAGATTTCATTATGGTGAACACCACAACTAGAATTCCACTCACCTCCAGTATATTATTAAACTATATTAAACTATATCAGTATAAACAACAATGCACACCTTGGATATATTACACTGATAAATACTGGGTGTAGTTGGAAAAGGTGTGTTTTTGTGAGCTGGATGAACCAAACAAATGTTGCCAAGCACTGACATCCATTTTCTTCCATTCCAATATTTATTTTTGTAATGGATCAATAGCTCACTAACATGCTAAATGGGCTGTATTTATTTAAACGGGGGCTCTCACTGGTTTCCCAATAAATGCAGTAGCAGCAGAGAGTGAAACTGTAGCATCATCATAACCAGGTTGACAGAAAGAGTCTAAAGTAGGATGAATGGTGAGGCAGAGGGACAAAAATCCATCAAAATGATTGGGGCTGCAACTAACAATTATTTTTGTAGTCCATTAATTGGTTGATTATTTTCTTGATTAATCGATTAACAGTTGTTTGTCTATAAAATGTCAGAAAATTGTGAAAAAAACGTTGATTGTGTTTTGCAAAGCCCAAAACGAAGTCTTCAAATTATTGTGGCTGCAATCGAAAGATATCCAGTTTACATTCATAGAGGAATAAAGAAACCAGAAAATACTCACATCTGAGAAGCTGAAATGAAAGAATTTTGACTTATTTCCTCAAAAAAATACTCAAACTGATTAACTGATCACCAAAATACTTAATAATTAATAATCGATCAATGATAGGTTAATTGATTAATTGTTGCAGCTCTAAAGTATCTACAAATCTACAGTGTCACATCAGGTAAAAGTTGGAATGCAGTTCAGAGACACTGGGAATCTAACGGGTATATCCTTGGAAACTGAAGAATGGGATCATGTCTAGAAAACACTTCACACACAGCATCTAAATAGCTGGAAGAAAAAAAGATCAATTACAATTTTGTATATTTCTCACTCCTGTTTCAGTTGGATGATTATATCTGACTCAGATGTTCTTTTGAGGATTTCACACAAAGGGATTAGGGATCTTTGAATATCTTTTATAAATGTAATAAGAGAGAAGTGGAATCTTTTCCACATTTCATCTGAAATTACAGTTTCCAACTCTTTCTGCCAGTCCTCCCTAAACTAGTTTGTTGATAGACTTTTTAAATTTTGTAGGATGTTATAAAAGTGAGACACAGCACCTTTAGTATGTGGTTCAATAGTTAAGAGATTATCCAAAGCAGCACGATCAGGTTTCTGCTCGTACAGGTGGACACAAGCCCTCAGAAAGTGTCGCAAATGTAGGAAGGTTGGGAGGTGAAATTTCTGCTGCAGTTGCTAAAAAGAGATGATACCCTTCTCCCTCCAAATTGTGAAGACTGAGTCCTCCAAACCCAGTCTGAACACACGATTGGAGGATATCGGGGAGTCCAGGGATAGTTTAGGGGCTTTCATTATAGGAGACCAAACTTTGAAAAAGTTTTGGATTATGGGATGGTATTTTTTAACCTTTGTTGGACTGCTGAGGAATGCTGGGAGACATGAATGCTTGCGAGAAAGGTGCTCAATGTGCAGTCATGCTGGCAGCCCTTCCAAGTAGCTGCCAGGAGGGCAGCTGCGCCAGAAGGAGAAAATATTTTAATGGACAGCCAGGTAGTAGAATTTAAAGTGGGGAAAACCAAATCCACCTTCACTCCTGACTTTACTTAAATACTTCCTAGAAATCCTAGGTACTTTGCCACAGTGTTTCCCAAACTTTTTTTGTCTGAGGACCCACTTTTTAAAAATGCCAAACCATCACAGCACAATTCACAGTCGGCCTTATCAATAAATCCTGGGTGGGAAGAGTTAATCTGGACATAACTGAACATTTCTGCATCCTTATATTATCTTGACATGGTTATTGAAAACATATACACATGTTAAATATTTCATAAAAGAGACAAAATTAGTGTATTTAGGCAGTATTAACAGCCTCTTATTTTCCTCTCATCACTAAAGCAATATATGCATTTTAAAGGCTTTATAAAGATGTACTGCAGATAAAGGTTTTACTTTTCTTCCATAGTCTTTGTCTTTAGGAATGACTGCTTTACCAGACCAAATGAAAGATAAGAAAACAGTGTCAGTTGTTTTTTATGTAATTTTATTGTGTTCGTATGTCAGCAAAAAAACCCCCAAAACTATAAAGGTAAAAAAAGTGAAATTGCACTATGAATTAATTTAAATCTCTCTACTGGTCTCCTACCAGGTCTGACCACAGGATGTCACTCTTGTCTTATAGTGCAGTTGTGCTCATCAGTGCGCATGAGTTTGCATGAATGCAGATATTTCGGGGATGTGACATCACTCAGCACTGATCTGATGTGTGTATCTGAATGAGATGGTGCATTTGGGAAGTTTGACAGGACAGCCCCCAATGAACTGGTTGTGTAAAAGTTTTTAGTGTCACTGATCCTGTTACACCTGTTTATTGGGCAAAACATGACTATTCAGATCACCAAAATGTTTCCTAAGTGTTTTCCCCCTATTTTCACTTTTGATTTGACACAGTTAACATACACACATGTGCTGCCCAGACTCCCCTCAGGGCACCGCTTCAGTGCATAAATCAGCTGAGTGAGGAGTGAGCCTGACACCAGCTGAGGGGTGGTCCGGACCCCGTTTATCACCTCGGAAACAAAAACAGTCATTATGAAGGGACGGAATCATTCAAACGCTCCCGTGTACGAAACGAGGAAATTGTCCTTTTCGGACCAAACCACCTGACAGCACTGGAAGTCTGTGGTGTTGTTGTGAACTCCGGCCTGAATGTGTGTGCATGTGTGCCCTCTGGCAGCGCTGCTACGCCACAGAGATTTATCGCGCGGCATACCAACGGTTTACCTGGATTTATCCTCCAACTACAGGAGAGCGCTCTCCCTCGAAATAATATCCTGCCAAGAACAACTTCTGGTGAGCGCTGCAGACAACAGCCAGACCTGCTGCTGCTCCATATGCACTGCAGCATAAAGGGAAAACACACTTATATAAAGCCAGGCAGCCAACAGCAGGATCCCTAAACCTTAATGTCACTGTTTTTTGGTGAAAAAAAGCTGCAAAAAAGTTAAATTTAAGTAATAATCTGAAACCACTCTGCTGCTCCCTATAACACCTTAGTTATTTGGCCTCCACCGAGTTCATAAAATCTTTTAAATTTGCTGTCATAAACCCCCAGAGGCAGTAGACAAACTGGGCAGTTAGGACGTCTGTCATCATGGCTGTCAGAGAAGCACGCCGCCCAGAGGAAATCTGAGGTGAAAGACGTCACAGCACTGACCACGCTGTTTGACTGACAAGAGATTTCTGGGAAGACCAAAAGACAAACACCAGCAGTAATGACTGAAGCAAACTTAGCGACTAATCACAGGAAAAAAAGGTGGTGCAGGTGCAGCGACAGGCTGCACGGAACCATAATTAACCTGCTGAGATGACAGTAATATTATGCAGATGGTGTTAAATTAGCGTGGAATGAGTTTTAACATCGGAGAGCAACAATTACTCACATTCAGGGTGTAATGTGAGGTCATATTACACACTGATCAGACACTGATATATTTGCATCATGGCTAAGTTTGAGGAAGACTTCTTTATGTTGTAACCTTAAAAGCCTCTGAAACTTGGAACTAGGTTCTGTGTCTTAAGTTTTTCTTTTAAACATTAGATATCTGTGACAAAATAAAATTAAAGTTGTGAACAAAAAAATGCTGCCTAGCACTCTATAGAGATATGAAGTGTTTAATGCTCAAAAACTCAAATAATCTTCTTCATCAGGACAGCACACGCAAACAAACCATCACATTTTGATTCACATGCTGCTTAGTTACGATTGTTGAGTGGAAATATGTGGAATTGAGCCCCCCTCACTTTAAACCAGTGATAAGAGACAAACTCCATCATTTATAGTGGGAAGCTGATTGAGAAAGAAGATTTTCAGGTACAAGCAAGTTTTGACAGGATAATACTGTCTTCAGGGACGTCCACACCAAGAACTATAACTGCAACTATAAAAATATCATTTTAAAAATCATTTTGACCCAAGTGGATGAAGTCCACACCACAATTATGAAGAAAAATAAAGCTGCAGTTTGGACTCATCCACTCGAGTTTTCTCCCACAATATTTTTATAGTCAATTATTTTTTCCCATGTAAAGCATGTGTGGTACATGCTTTACACGATGTGCACACATTAAAAGTTGAGGTGATCACAACTTGAGTCTTTTCTTTGTTTCACCATCACTGCAACAAAGTCTGATGGGGCAAGAAACAGATTAGAAATGCATCAGACGGTCAGAGAGGTTGCAAACAAGACCAGAGTTCAGGCAGATTCTCTAAACCACTTTATTAAAGACTAAAGTGAATACATTCAAAATGTTTGTTATAATTCTTCTTTGCTCAGGGAAACCGTGTGTTTGTGTGTGTACAGCTACATCAAGTTTGCTGGGTCACAGGTGAATCCAGAACTTTGTCCACAAATGAGATAAATGTTAAGAAATTTTACCATTTGTCTCTGTTCTAAAAAACCTGTCTGATCTTCTGTTCAGTTTTTCTTGACTTATGTTTTGTGATGTTGCTGTGTTCCCAGATCTCAGCAACTGACATGGGGAGTGCAATATTATTATTACAGATATGAATGACAGCCAAAACTACAAAAAAGATTTAAATTGTAAACAATTTTCTTTAATTTGGCCAAAGCACAAGACATATCCTAAAAGCACTCTAAGGCTAAGATGATCTTTGCTCCATTGTAAAGGGTCCTTTACACTGACAGACCTTTTCCACCAACATAGAACCGGCCCCTGGTTCTGAATTTGAAAAGTTGATTCCCTGGTGGAACAAAAATGTTTTCCTTGGAAACCAAAATGGGCACATCATATTATGCAGGTTGTTGTGCATTCTGTAACGCCTTCTGATGATGACGCCACCTTGATTACAATGGTCCCACTCGAATCTGGTGGAGGCACAGAGTGGTTCCAAGGCAGAAAGGACCCAGGAATCTTGAACGGAATCGGTTCAAAACTCAAAGCTAATTTTGTGGAAAAGTTCCTGCGACTTTGGGCTGTCAGAGACAAAAAACAGTCATGAGACAAACATGTAAAAAGACACTTGCACCAGCAAAACCCAAAATTTAGGATTGAATTCTCACAATGTGACTGCTGCTATGACCCACATCTACAACCCAACAAATCAGAATGCAGCATAAAGTGATTGCTGGAGTTACATTTTGAAAGCAAAGAAACAAATAAAAGAGAACATCATTATATTAACCAACGTGATGACGGCCAATAAAGTAGTTGAGCTGTTTTATCCTGTCTATGGACGCATATTTTTCTTTCCTGTTTTTGCCATCTGACGTCAGATGCCGAGCAGAGGGAGGGAGGAAAAGAGATGAAAAGGTTAAGAAGTAAGGGAAGAGAAGATGGAGAGATGGTTAAAGTTTTATAGAGTGGCAGAGAGGTCTGGGGAGGGGAGGGATGAGGTGTGGGGAGACGGGCCAAGGAGACGGCAGAGGCACAAGTGTGTGTTAGGAGCCTTGTTCTTCTAAATTAAACTCTCTCTCCAGGGGGAAGCGCTGCTCTGACTGCTCTTTCACACCAGCGGCCCTGAACACACAAACTCACCACAACCTCCTAACCCCGCTCGCCAGCACGCTGCCAAAAAACACACACACGTACACACGGCACGCACACACGTAAGCACGGTGTGTACAAATCCCCATAGACATGTACATACGCATACACACAAAGTCTTTCAGAACTAAAAATAAACGGCCACGGTGACTGTGCCTAAAATAACTGGACACACAAACACACGCTTACTGTACATGCACGCACAAAAGCCTTCACGAATGTACACACACTCTGACACGAACATGCGAACACACTCTGTTGCTCTCTTCACACCTGAACCCCAATAGACCTGCAGCCGCCAAAGCAAACAGCGAGCAGCAAGCAGCAAAAAAATAAGAGATATGGACAGGATATGACCTGACAAGCAGGGGTCAACGTGAGTGATGTAGCACACACACACACACACACACACAAATATCACAAACACACACACACACACACACTCGGAACCCTGTCAGCTCATATTTGAGGTTTCTTTTTTGACGCCAAAAATGGTTTTCAGATTTTATGCCTTCTTAACACCACTCTGCTTCACAGTTATACTCTCACAGCTCACTGCCTGGAACAGTGGAGGAGACAGAGGCACGAGTGCCTTGCTAATGGGCACCTCAACCAGTGGCTGACTTAGGCTGTCTGAGGGGCAGGGGCGAAAAAATCAAGAAGGGCACCAGCTGTACGTCGTGGGGCAACAGCATGGCAAAAATTGTTATGCATTTAAGATAAAAAAGTTCCAATTCCTGGTTTACAACTACTACAACCTGTTATAAAACGACACGAAGAACCTTTTAACTATTTAAACACATGTAAAGGCTGAATAATTTTTATATATTTATATTTTTTTTATATATATATATATATGTATATATATATATAGGGCAGACTCTTTGGGACTTTATCACATTTTCTGGGAAGGCAACTCAAAGGGCACTTTACCATATTTTGTCTGCTGAAAGGTCATGTTAGAGGACACTTTAGCACATTTTCTCAACTAGAAGGGTATATTAGGGGGCAACATTTTGTCCATTAGAGGGGCACCCCAGAGGTCATTTTACCATGCTTTGTCAACTGGAAGGACCCCTTAGAGGGCACTTGACTGCATTTTCTCCACTTGAAGGGCACCCCAGAGAGCATTTTGTCATGTTTTGTCCTCTAGAAGCGCAATTCAGAGGGAACTTTACCAAATTCTGTTCATTAGAAGGGCCCCTAGAGGGTACTTTCATCTACAATGAGGGCATTTTTGTGAAACTTAATAGAGTTCATTGAGCAATGGGACAAAGCAAGAAAGAAGGTGTTAAAGACATAGCTGCTACTTCTGAGAACAAAGTATTCAATGAAGAATGACATGCAGATGAGTCAAGTCTCAAGTCTGTCAGAGCAACTCTCAAGTCCTTGAGTAAAATCCTCAAATCCAAGCCCCTGAAGTCCCAAATCAATCTTTGTTCTTGGATTTTACAAGATTAAGACTTACTTTCAAGTCACACGTCTTGAAAGAGATTGAAGTAAGTCACTTATCACAGCAATCGAGTCCAAGTCTAGTCTCAAGACCTTTTTTGCAAGTCCAGTGTCTAAGTTTCAACTTTAACCCCATAGCTTTGGTGATGGGCCAAGTCATCTTGCACAAGCGTCAGTTTTTTGTAATGATGAATTTCTTGGACAATGATCAAAGTGTGGAACTTTAGCTTTGGGTGCAGTCGTTGTTTTACTACTTTCTATAAAATAGAAGTGGGTACAGAAAGCCCCAGTGTCTTGGTACATTGAGTGATCCACCTTCATTTCTTCAGAGACAATTGCAAACATTAGTGCAAACATTAATGTTCAAATGTCTACAAAATTCCTAAACATCTGTATTCAACAACAGACTGCTCCCCCCCAGCATCAGGATCCTCCTGGAGACTGAGGGACTTTAGACCTTAATCTCCTGTCTCCTCTTCCAGTCTCTCACATAGCAAAACAGACTCACTCTGCAATGTGTTTGTGTTTCAAGTGCTCTCATGTGGACGTAAACACAGTATTGTTCGGTGACATTATCTTATACCTTTTCACTGTAGAATTACTCTCATGTATTAATGAGTTTTCATTAAAGTTTTGGGTGGGCCTCAGAACTTTCAGATCTCAGATTAGATTGTGGCATTCCTAAATTTGGGAATGGCTGGTTTATACAACATGAAGATCAGACACTCATAAAGTTGATGACCAGGTAGAAAGAATGATCAGGCAGAGGAAGAAAAAATGTCAGCTTTATATTGTAGCTATAAGAAGGAGCTAATGCAGAACAGTTTGACAAGCAGGTGACCGAGTCAAGTGATGAGTGGGCAGGTGAGGCGAGAGAGACAGGGGAGAGACAGAACCATAGACAGACTAGAGGACAGACAAAGAGAGACACACAAACACATACGAGAAATGAAATGGATATTGAAAAGGTGCCACCAGCATCTCGTGGTCCAAGATGTGCCCTTCACAGAACAAATAAAGGACACACTGGTGTCTCTAACTCTATCTATAAATTTTAGTCCCACTAAGAGTACTGTAAAGTATTGATTCTGATAAGCACTATTTTATCCCCATGCTTATTAATCTCATCCTTAATTTATAATGGGCCTTAATGGAAATTTTGGCTATATTTCAGCTTGGTAAATGTAGCCATTGCAACACTACGGGTCATGCTAACTTTATTTTCTTTATTTGTTTATTCATTCATTCATATAGCACAGTGCACATTAATCAGCAAAGACATTAACAACATCAATGTAAATGTGGCACAAGGTTAGCTTGACAGCTAATTGGCACACAATTAAAACAATCACCTCTATTGTTGTGATCTGGAGAAACAAGGACTCGCATAAAACATGATACATTTCAAATGTTTGTTGATTAAAATTAGCCTCCTTGATGAAGAACTACTCAGATTCTTTGCTTAGGTAAAAGAATGCTTAAAAATCTTTTCAAAATATATTCAAGTAAAAACACAAGTATTATCAGCAAATTGTACTTCATTATAAGTAACAGTCTGTTACAAATATACCTTCAGTCACTCTCTCAGTCCAAATCAGCCCAGCAGTTCACTTCAGCTCACTTCAGTTACAACAACCCAACACAGAAGAAAAAAATACGATCCTGTCACTGTCCTCTGGCTCTGGTGGCTCAAACATGTCTGGACATGTCCAATAAAGCTGCTAGACGTAGCGTCCATGTTTAAGGTTGTTCTCAAGTCATAGTGGTGACTGGGACAATGGAGTGGATGTGCCCCAAACTTCCAGAGCATAGACAAGTGCACATTTTGAGACCTAAAGCAATTTTTTTAATCATTCGAATTTGGCTGGGTTGTTCCACAAAGCACAAATTAATTCAAAATATAAAATACAAAAGTGAACAGAGCATTGATAAATGTCAATAACAATTACAAACCTTTTGTTCTTGTCAGTGTCTGTGACAAAATAATAAATAAATAAATAAATAAAACAAAAGAATAGTAAAAAAAAAAAACATTGAGTTTGTTCATTGAGACGTACATGTATGACATTTGTGTGGGGGACAAATATGATTGGTGGAAAAGGTGCGGTGACTGGACAAAATTGCAAGATCGTGTAGACTTCACAGGGACTGGAGACTTCCTGGAGGGACTGATAAGTGTGACATATATGTATTAAACAGACAGTGAGATAGTGTGTGTGTCTGGGTAAGTCAGTTCCTGTCTGACATTTTAAATGAGACCTATGTAAATCTCCTTTGGACTCATTCCCTTCACAGCTGCTGAGCCAGTGCATCTTACGGACGACCTTGTTCAGCATAACTGCCCTGTGTTTCCCACACACAGTTACAAATGTACTTCTAATTGCCATCACTCAGCTCGTACAAACCCCCTCCCCTCCCCTTCCCCTATCACCCCCTTCACCCTCACACCTCAGCGGTGAAAGGAAGGGTGAGCGTCGGGGACAGGAAGGAGCACGGGGGAGTGCGAGGGGTGAGGCTGATGAAGGTGATGGTTGGTGCTATAGGACAGAGGGGAACAGTGGATCCTTTAAGTCCGTGTGAGAGAGACAGCGGGGTCAGTGTGTTTGGCCTGGCCGGGTCTCCTCCATCTCTCGCTCTCTGTCGCGGGAGCTGCTTCTCATTAAGCCTGTTTGTTTTGGCCTGCACACAGTGGCACTTAGCAGCAACACGCTCGCCCACGTGCGCGTGCAGGCACACACACACACACACACACACACACACACACACACACACACAGTTTTGTTTGTTTTGGCAGTGACCAGGTGCCACTTAGTAGAGCCTCTAAACGCCAGCGATCAGCCGAACACACCACCGTGTTTACTTTTGCCGAGCGTGGACGCACACCCCCTGCCATCATACACACGTCTAACCAAGCTGGATGCATGGTGAATATGGACATGCATACCAGGAATGAATTTTTTGCCCATTTTCACTCTCCGTAACTGTAACCTAACTCTACCAACACCCCTGGGAGTCATTTAGATTAATTTTTTTAGACAGCAACCAGACTTTGTATGATCAATAGATTTATTGTTTGTCACACTAAACATCATAAACCTTTTATTCCACAACAATTCTGAGGCATTCTGATGAATAAATGTTATATGTTACTTCTTACACCCCTGATAATACAGGAGTGGATAGATTATATTAAATGACATTTATATTATGGAAGTCAGGCATGTGCTTTCTCTCTGTCTTTAAAAAAACGTGTTGAGTTTGAAAGAAGTCGGTCAAATATGTGAGGCCCTTACACACAGATTATGTGGAGATATTAAATGAATGTTGTTTTATTTTATTTATTTTAAATCCACCCCTAACATACTTCTCAGTACTTGTGCGTGCACACTTCACCTCTGCTGAAAGGTACAAAGTTTGTACATTTTGAAAAAATATCTGTGGATGGCAGAGAAATAAGACCGTTGTTGTTCTGATGTATTTTGAATTTTAGTCCTTTTGGTCCTTTTGCTTTCACACCAAAAATGAAATGACACTCACCAGGGTTTGATTGAACCAAACCAGACAGGTGAGGTGAGAAATCATCCAAAGTGCTTCACAGGAAGGATTACATTTTTCTGATGTCCGTACATGCATATTACTAACACAGGTTTGAGAGAGTTAATGAATATTCATTGGCACCAAATTCTGCAGTTGGAAAACCGTTATACCATATCAGAAGAGGAGGACACGACAAGATGACATAATAAAAGGATCACCAGTCAAACCTCAAACAGTGAAAAACAATGTAGAAAACAGGATGGAAATATGACATTTCTGTTGTCATGACATGTGCATGCACAGGCATACATGGGAGGTTATGCAGGGTTACTGTAAAATACATGAAACTGTTACTTCTACAGACTGTTACTGTCATAGAGGCTATAAAAACAAGAGTGGGTTAATTTTTGAAATTAAATACATCTAATAAGAGCAATTATAAATAGATAAAATAAAAATCCCACAGTTTTTCTGCTGCTAATATTCACCCCTTCATGAGTCACACATCACATGGTAAAAACAATTGTTAAACATTGTCTAGCAAAGTTTTTATCCACAGAAAGAAAAAAATAATAATTTTGAGCTTTGTATAGAGCATCAACATTATTCATCAACATTATCTGATCTTTATGAAGAGAAACATTTGTTTTTACATGGGAGAACTTAAGTATCATAAGCACATAGAAAGGGACGGTCCGTTCACTTCACTGTCGTTTCTGTGGAATTAGGGCCAGGGTTCTATTTACAAGTTTTATTTTGATGGATCTCTTCTGCTCTGTTTCATTACTCTGGACATGCGGAGACACAATAAGTACTACACACATCATTGGTGGAGAGAATTGTTTGGAAACTGGAATGTAATCAGAGAATAAACATACAACACTGACAATATTGTTTATCTTATGAACCTTAATTACAGAAAACAAAATATAACTTAAAAATGGACAATGTTTTAGAGACCCCCCTGACTATTTCAAATTCTGCTTCCAGGGGAGCCCAGCTCCCCTCAGCTCCCCCGTAATTTCAACCATGCATGCAAGGTCTAAATTAAACTTTACATCCAGTCTGAAATCATCTAAAACATGGGTTGAAAACAAACAGGAACACATGCATCACTACTGCACACAGGACGGGCTTATATTTAGGTTTAGAGTGGACTCCCTATTATTACAACAGAGTGGTGCTTATGCTAACCAGAGGGTCACGAAGGTGAAGGTGTGAAGGTGATGACTTCAGGTCAGTTTGCAATTGGTGGAGACGGGGGTCTTTGCTTTGGCACAGACTTTCAAGTGGACCTCTTTGTGCCACATCCTGATTTCCATTAGTGAGTTAGATGAAAACTTGATTAGATTTGTGTTATATTTAGCCCATATTGCACACTTCTCTCCCAGATTACACACACACACACACACACACACACACACACAGTGCCAGTGTTTCATGTGTTGACGTTCTGCTGAACACTGACACCCGTTTAGTTTAGATAGAATCGATAATACTCCTTAAAGAGGCTGTAACAGTGAGGCTGCTCTCGCCCACAGTGGGCCAAGCCAGAGAAAAACACACGCCACACAGCCATTACACTGCACAACACACACTCTGTCACTGTACACACGCCGAACACACAGCGCAGGAAACAAACGGAGCGTTCTCTTCTCTCACCAAGTGTAATTTGGACCCCAACCCTCCCAATTTTCTGTCTGGGACGGCCTGTGGACGGGCTGTGGAGAGCAGCGAGTGTACAGCTCAGTTAGGTTTAGGTTTCCCTACACGCACCAGGAATGTGATAAACAATACATGCATTCTTAGGATCTGCTGCACGCGCGCGCACACACACACACACACACACACACACACACACACACAGACATGCATGTAGTACAACACATATGTAAACACACACACACATACACAGACAGATCTGGCTGTGCCCTCCAGCGGCTATAAAAACTATTGTACATATAGGTTAAATCCCATGGTCCCCTTCACACACACACGCACAGCAGGACTGTGAACACACACTCGATTCAGTGAACATTCTCCAGAGCAGAGTGTTTCCCAACAGGGTCCAAGCACACTGCAGCCCTGTGGTCAAAATGTTACAGAATGATGTTGAATCATAACCAACAGTCACTCTTTTCTTTGGAGAAATGGGGAACCCTTATGCAACGTGAAGCCTGAAAAACATTCACTTACATTATTGCAAGTCGAGCGTGTGAGAACATTTGCAGCTTGACATCGATATGAATCACTTGGCCTCACAATATCAGCTGTGTGGAAAAGAATAATACCCAACATCAAACCAAAACTGCTCAATTTAAGGACCTTTTAAACCAAAGTGGTTTTCTTTATGAGACTAAAACAGTTAATCAAGTGCCTCAAGTGTGTCAAATAAAGATTTGGTAAAACTACAGTTAGTCTAGAAAGAGCCGCACAGCTTCCTCTGAGAAATGTTTTATTGTTTAAAATCCCAAATGTCCTGTACCATTAATTGTCATATAGTAGTAATGGACTTAACTTTATTATTAGGTGTGCATCAAGAGTTTAAAGAAACATATCATCATGCTCACTTTCCTGTTCCTGCACTGTAGTGTTACTGTGACAGTATGTTTTATTGCTTATTATTTGTGTAGTTTGTGTTCTGAGTGTGCTTTGGAAATACTGTATTTTGTTATGGTCATGCCAATAAAGCTTCTTCAAACAGGATGTGTTTGTACCATAATACTTATAGATGAGTAACTTTCTTGGTCATATATCATTTTATTTTCTCTTAGTTTTGTCATTTTTTATGCTGTTTTTAGTGGTAATAAAGCTCAGCGTGAGTTCACTCAGGAAGATCTTTACGCCTCATTCATTCACAGCTCTCTCTCTCTCTCTCTTACTCTCTTTCCTGCGTTTTCTCAATCAGCTGATTATGGGTGTTTACTTCTCAGTTAACCAACTAGATGTGGCCGCTGTCTCCATCAGCCAGTCACGTTGCTGTCGCCAAACTTTAAAATCTGTCCTCTTCTCCACTGTTGTCATTTCAGTGTCGAATCGCTGCGATGTTTCTCCACCCCGCTCACCTCTTGTTCTTCATATCCAGAGCCCAGGTTGCAGCCTCACCACCATCTTATGATGCCGGCACGATGGGGTCACCAAAGAATTTCTACGTCTCTCATCCAGATACACATGTCAATTAAATATATTTCATACACTCAGAATGAAGTCTCTCCTGATTGAACTGTTATTACCTTCACCAGTATGAAATGCCTTACTGACTTAGATGTAATGCAAGAATGTGTAGTTTTATTGGTGTTGATTCATTAATTGGTTATTAATGAATCAACACCAAACCTTTTATTGTTTTGCCTTGATTTGTAATTGTTTTACATTATGATGTAATGCTCACTTGTGTGGACCCCAGGAAGAATAGTTAAAAAGTAATTATGTAGTTAAGTAGTGGCTAATGGGGACCCAAATAAGCAAATAACTAAATAAATCACATAAGGGTGGCATACTTATTTTCTGTATTTTTTTTAACCATTAGTTGTTTTAGGTGTCTGGGATTTGTGCTCAGTTATATTAACAACACACAACATTTTCTTTTCCTAAAAAAGAGCATGACAGTCAATATGTGCAGTGTACACAGGTGACACTTCATTACAAGTTAGTGTTTCTGAGTGGAGAAGAGGGTGTTTTATTTTCATGTTAATAACTCACATAACTTGAGCTGACTTACCTTCAAATAATGAACTTTGTAAACACAGGCTTGCAAAAAAACTGACTTGGACCCAACTCTGCAAGCTCATGTAATGTGAGGAGAGAAGTCAACAGTTACGCCCAATGAGAATTTTGGTAAGACACATTAAACGGAAGATCTTAAATTTCTGCTGCATACAATACTAACAGTAATCTGAAGCTAAGGGAAGCTGATATTTAGCCTATATTCTGCAATTTAAATTAATACAATTTTGAATTTTCAGTCAATATTAGATGAATAAGAGACAGGAACATCGCAACATCGCAACATCGCAACATAACATTGTAAGTGTAATATTGGGAACGTTACTGCAACATTTTAAACATAATGACTCAGTAACAATGCTGCAATGTTTTAGGTGTAATGTTGAATTAACGTTGCAACATAGTAACTTTGTTGACACATAATGTTTTAAGTATAATGTTGCAGGAATGTTGCTGCAATGTAATGTTTTAAATGTGGTGTTGCAGTAACGTGAACATCCTGCAAACCTGCCTACAAGACAGCTGTAATTCTGTCAGCTTGTGTAACCCACATCGACTGTATAAAACCTGCACAGATTTAATCAAGGTTTGTGAAGGGTTATTGTGAAGCACGGAGTAGTGGCTCCAGCCATCGTCATCTTTGACGGTGCCTGACCTGACTAATTCCTGGCAAATGCAAAAATGGGCGGAGCTGTGGCGGCAAAAGCGGCTAGCAGCTAACTTTAACAATTGTGTAAAAATGTGTGTTCTGAGTTTGTCCCGCCAGAGAAACATATATTATTAACCACCCTGCCAAATTTGAAAAATGATTTGAATTGCTAAGGATATAAAATTAGGTCTGAAGATACCGAAAAAAATAGCAGTTTTCTCTGCTGTGAAAAACTGGAGGCGTGTCCGCTCCACTATCCTGGTGTCAAACACCACTATGACCTGAAAACAACCTGAAACATGGATCATCCATCTAGCAGACATGTTTGAGCCACCAGAGCCAGAGGATGGTGACAGGATGTTTTTTCTTTTTTTCCCTGTGTCAGGTTGTTGGAACTGAAGTAAGCTCAGGCGAACTGAAATAAACTGCTGGGCTGATTTAGACTGAAACTTTACTTTCATCATGAATGGCACAATCACTCTGGCGTTGGCATTTCTGAAATAACATGTTTTGGGTTAAATATAAATTGGCATATACTTCCAGATTTAGAAAAGTTGCTTTGCTATTCCTTAAAAACATATATATTTATATATATTTTATCTATTGCTCAGTGTCATATTTATTTTCTCTTATTATGGTTTTGTGTCAGTGTGGTGTTATATTAGGACTGTGGAATTTCTGTTGGTCAAATGTCTCCAAATAAAGTGAGCTTTCACAGGTGATAATGTGTTAAGCAAACCTGAATGCTACTTTAGGGCTGTGTACCACACCCAATGTGACAATAAGGCTGCTAATTATCAGTTGAGTGAAAACAGGAGGCTTTCGTTGACTGTTCAGTGGATGTTTGTCAGATCCAGCTATTGTTGTTTATTGTGTAATAAGAGAGTTGCCTCAGGTATTGAGTGTAAATGTAGCTGCAGATGAATGGAGCTGCAGTGTGTAGTTGGTGGCGGTGGAGGTGCCAGGTCATTGGGTTAAGGTTTCTGTGGGACGTCTGAGGACACTGCAGACTGGTTAGACCCAGCTGTCAAAACACACACACGTGTGCACACACAGACACACACACACACACACACACACACACACACACACACACACACACACACACAAAGAAACATGCACTCCAAGACAACCAGGTGTCTTTGTATGAATGAGTGTAGTGTATACCACCTGTAAACACACACACACACACACACACACACACACACACACACACACACGGTCACACTAATTCAGCTTATAACCACAGCTCAGACAGGTGAGGCTGATGACCTGAACTGTGTATCAGTGTCGTGTGTGTGTGTGTGTGTGTGTGTGTCTGTGTGTGTGTATGTGTGTGTGTGTGTGCAGAGACGCTCCAGAGGGGGTGCTGCCTGTGTTCAAGTAGCAAACTTCTAGGTAGGCCTCTTATAGTTGTCAGCTAATTGTGTGTAAGAATATGTGTGTGTGTGTGTGTGTGTGTGTGTGTGTGTGTGTGTGTGTGTGCGTGTGTGTGTGTGTGTGGAGTCATTCTGTGGGGCAGTCAGGGTACTGTATGTATGCATGTGTTGACTCAGTGAGATTGGCGGCTTGGTCTCGAGGGAGCCGTGGCGTAGCCGACGCCGGCGCACTGTTAAAGCTAAACACTCCTAATTGAGGAAGACGCTTACAGGCCCTCCTCTGTGTGTGTGTGTGTGTGTGTGTGTGTGTGTGTGTGTGTGTGTGTGTGTGTGTGTGTGTGTGTGTGTGTTTGTGTGTGTTGGAGACAGAAGGAGAAAGTGTGAGTTAGACAAGAACGTGTGGAATGAGGAGAAGACAGCAGTCTTGCTGTGGTAAATAACAGGGGAAAATGCATCAGTGGCCCTTAATACCCTTTAGTTCACAATTTATTGACGCCTGCAAGCCAAATAGCCTCAAAATAACAGTATTTCACCCAAATAAAAGAAACATGGTGTTGTGTTAAGTCAAATGTTTACTTACTACAGCTTTTTCAGAGCTTTCACCCACACTTCATGATCTTCAGCCCCAGAAACACTAGTCAAAAATTTTAAACTTAAGCTACTCAGCTACTTATCCAAGGTCAAGAATGAACTTTCAAGTGAAAAAATAAAACAAAATGCATACTATCTCACTTGCCCCTAGTGCTGTTCACAATGCAGATTGTTTTTTTTACATGACAAACTATTGAGAAATTGGTCAGTGACAGTTCTGTCTCCACCCAAGTACAAATCAGCTGAACAGAATTTCAGTCAAGATGCTCAGAACCTTAAACAATTTCAAAAGATTCAACACAAATGTATTCGTCTTTCCAGAAATCTCCAGATTAGTGTGGATAATCAGTGCATTCTTTTCAATCTGCATGCAAATTGCATGATTTTTAGACTTTGAATGCCGTTTGCACCCCATCACAACACACACACACACCCAGTTCAGATAGTTTGCGTGTGCACATGAATGTGGCTCCAAGCTAAGGATCTACTGTGAAGATTCAGGCTAAAAACATGGTGTAAATAACATTTTTTAAAGTCACCTTGGCATGTTGGGGCTTTAAGAGACTTGGATTACACCAGATGAGCAGTATGGAGGTATTTTATGTTTTTATTCAGTTGTTTTTTACATTTAAAAGTTGGTCACCATTCACTTCCATTGTTTGGGAGATTCTGCAACGCTGTTTCTGTGAAACTCCAGCAGTGTGATGATCTTTTAAATTGACAAATATCTTGTAATGTAATGTAATTTCTCGCCATTGATAACTGATCATATTTTTTTCTGAAGTACGGTCCCATATGCCACACCGGAGGAGATGTGTCCCACAGATCACATGTGAAACCCACAGAGGCAACCAATTAGTGACAAAGGGTCTGGTAAATCAGTCTGCAATCCGGCTGACATTTTCAAGGGGGCCATGTGTTTTCAGTGCGCCTTGCGCTCTCTGATGATTTCCATGGTGATTCCTGATTCATAACTTCACATACTCAACCACAAGCCAAGCTATAAAGTTAAAACAACAAGAAAATATCTAACTGCAGTTTGTAGTGTGCCTTGTAAATACAGGTCACTTTACGTGTGTGGTAAGCTGTCCATCTTCTGCACTTAATTGAAATGAACGTATCACTTGAGGTTATGTCAAAATTAGTAAAATCAGAGCGATCTGGGCTGATTGCCAAACCCATCTCGCTAAAGTTACCTCCATGTTCAAAGGTATTTCTTGGCTTGAAATCTGATGTGAACGGCCTCTTCAAGCAGGAATGTCATACCTGCCCCACATGACGTGAAGGCAGCATTAAATGGGGCAGGTGTTGCAGGTGTTGCAGATCTGCTCCGGGCCGCCTCGCTCGCTGAGCCCCGTTCAATGCGGGCACTGTTAAGTGAGTGCGTGATTCCAGTGTTTTAGCAGCTCCTCTGGCTGCTTCCCTTGGACGATTACGCCAGCAGGGTTTACTTAAGGATGGGAGCGTGACAGCTGCTGGAATGCCTCTGCTCTGCCCACAGAGAACGGGACATGGGTCACACCAGCACTACAGTTACACAGGCCTGGGCAGCACGGTTCCACCAGGCAGCTCAAATGGGCCGTGGATCAGAGGGGCTCGTACCCAACTTGGCTACACATGCTGCCATGGATTATATATTGTAAATGTCCTGCAGAACATTTACATCCATCCTTAACTTTAACACTTTTTTTTTTGCAAAATGTATAAATATACAGTCATTCTATAATTATTCTTAATATTTTCTTATGATGGGCAGAAAGAAATGTCATGGTGTAACTGGGTTTTAGCTGGTCTTCTGCCCAGTATGTGCAATAATTCGTTAATGTTATTTAGGGCTGTACCAGACTCGATCAAATCAGATTTGGCTTTTAAATACAAAGATTTGCTTATTCCTAACTTTTTTTCAGTTCAGCACCACACTTAACTCTTATATCAGCCTACACAAGTGTCATGTTTTAGCCTTCCTCATTTTTTAAAGCCTGTCTTTATCATCAATACTGTGAAAATGTCAAATTACCACACAGTCAAAGAATGTAAAGTGTCCGTCCTGCTCATACTTCATCTATAAAATCCCAGTACACTGTGGTGCATCTCTCCTGTTGGGCTGCTGCAGCAGTGGTTTAACCAACTTCAGTGTCTGTCATGATCAGAGCAGTGAGTGTTGGAGCAGGCAGCAGACTGGGATCACGCTGCCCTCTGCTTCCATCACACTTAGTTTTGTGTTCATTTTGAAACTTGGTTTGTAAAGTTTATAGCGTGTCATGCTGCTGCAATGCTCTGTGTACAATGACGCAGCTAAAAACACAAAATGCAAGTCAACTCAGTGTTTCTTTGATTGATGACTTGAATCATCGTTATTTTTGGAGGCGGCCCTAGTGATATCATGTGTTATAGAATGGCAAAACTGACTGCCAAAAAGTGATTTTGTGGAAATATCAAGTAAATTTGCCCTTTTGTCCTCCTTTGCCCTGTTCTGTTAAGAATAAATGATAACTGGCAAAAATGTAATGTTTGGAGGCATTTGGTACTGGAACTGATAATCAAGGAAATGCCTATTTAGCTACCGCCAGTTAGAAATACCAAATCTGATCTGAGCTGAGTAGTGTCAGCTCCCACACAGACAGCATTTCTGCTGCAGCACTGCTATTGCCAGTCCGATCTGTCTGTGTTGAGTTTGCAGAAGAGATGTAACCAGAAAGCAGTCGCTTCATTTTGTTTACCTTTGTTCAGAAAGAGAGAGAAAGAAAGGCCCAATTTTTGTTCATGTCTGTGACATTTTACAGATATAGACAGTGAGACTAGTAAAAGGTGTCATGTTGCTGGTATGACGTCAATATGTCTGTCAACAAATCATTTCACTGTATATTTTGCTGAGAACAATGTGTGTCACATGGAAATAATAGGCAGCATGCTGAACCTCTACATGAAGCATAGCTCCACTCAGCACACTCGGGGCTTACTTGCTAATTCAGCTGTGTGGTTACTGTCAAAAAAGCTCTTGTTTGGAGCTACAACTATTAAATTCTCTATTTTCCTCTTTTCTGTTTGAATTTGGATCTGGTGTCAATAGCTAACCTAGAGAAACTAAGACTAAGACTAGCCACTGCCAAAATTTAGAGAAGTGGTGAGATGTAGACATAAGCGTTGACGCACAATTTAGTTCACAAAATAGTAGAACGCTCTATTTGGTGTATAGGCTACGCAAGTACAATTGGATAATGTAAGAATCACTTAAAGCCTAGAACAATGAAAATTGAAAAATTGAAAAATATGAACTGTTATTCATTTCCATATCTTTTTTTTTTTAAGGCACAGAAGGGGTCACCGGAGAGGAGCAAAAGAGCTGTATGCTCTGGAGCTGCAGGCTTCAGACCCCTGATCTAATCCTTAATATGGGCACTGAAATGAAAAGCAAGATGCTCCATGACTCACAGGTAGCCAGTCCCAGGTAAGTGTGTCCATATACCTGAGCAGAAATGCTAGATTCAACAAAAAAACAAACAAACAAACAAACTTGATATGGAAAACCGTTGCATTAGAACTTCATTGTTCACAACATGGATGACTATATTTTGCTTCAACACAATCAATATGGGTTACAAATAAGACAGTAGTACAAGGCGGGGCAACTGGACATCACAAAAAACAATTATGTGTCTACAATGTGGCTGACTGTCTTTTTAACCACAATCAACATGGACTACAAATAAGACAACAGTACAAAACAGAACACTGGGAAAACTAAGAGTTCAATCATGTAGGTGTAGAAATGAAATCATTATGCGACAAAAATGTGATGGAAACAGATTTAGTCATGATTTACACAGATGTGTACATGTGCATGTGACTTAAATGTCCTGTGAGTCTTCCACTGGAGAGAGGAAAAGCTCTGTTCAGTCAGACTGTGATTTGACTGATTACATGTGTCTGCTGTTCCAACATGTTTAACAGTCAAATAATGCAATTATTCAGCTTTTTAATGCGTCCTTTCACAGCGCAATTATTTTTATAGTCATGTTAACATACGCTGAGTGACATAATGTGTTTGAGTTCTTGTCATAATTTCGTGTCGATCCAGTCGCTCCCCGTTCTGCGGAGCTTCACCTGGGACCAAACATAACTGGAAGGCGTGTTGGTCGACCGTCTTCTCCAGCTGTATTTATTTCCTGGCTGGCAGCTCAGCGATGGTGACGGTGGTTCATGTTAGTCACGGCCCGGCTTCAGAGCAGCCACAGAGAGTTACTGTTGGCCTGTCTTCAGACTGGACCAAAGACTTGAGTGGATGTTTAGGACACCAGCCGGATATCAAGTCTTTGGACATGCATTCACAAAGCGGATGGTTTATTTGCTCTCTGCTTTCTATGTACGTACTGTACTTACTTGTTCCAACTATGGAGGAGCAGCACAGTATGGTTATAAATTCATGTTGTGATAAGCGGTTTATTGACATGACCAACTGCTGATTTTCATAATTTGGTGGATAGCATAGCTATGAATACAAATGTGATATAACAATGTGAAGATGGAAGCTTATCAGTGTTCCCACAGCTTTTCTGGGCAGTTTATATGTGGAATTTCATGCTGACTGTCGGTTTCTCCAGGCCATGGAAGAACAGAGCTGGCTGGGTGAGAGCCAGATAAACAGCTCAACATGAAAGGTGAGCAGGTCCATTAAGCAAATTGACTGACAAAGTGAATTGATGTTGGAATGGACTTCAGCGTGAAACTGGCACTCGGAGGTCCTTCGTGCGAGACTGGCATGCCACTCACTCAATCTGAAATGCGTAAACACATGCATACTCATACAGGTTCAGAGAGCTGGGAGACGAGAAAGCGACTTGGCATGAATCTGTGCCCTTAGCCCCTAGTCTCATGCTCTGACTACAAGAGATAAGAGCTCCCAGATCTCCAAAAACCATAGGTGAGTGCAACATGGGTGCTTGGCTCAACGTGCGGGATGTCAGTCACTTAATCACCAGCCTGAACAGCCTTAGCTAGCCTCTTGAGATAGCTAAGGTGCTGGATGAGAGATTTAATGAACACAGTTTGTTTTAGAGGAGGATAACGGCACTCCAAAAGCACAAAAATCTCTCAGTACTCTGGCCTTAGTTGAGCTTTTTTACTAAGAGCAGAGTGTTGAGAGATTTGTCTCTGCTGCTTTTGCAGATGCTTTGCTAAACATAGCAACTGCAAAAGCAGCACTCAGACATATCTGGGTAGCACTATGTTTGTATGCTAATGCAAATTAACTTATATGCGTAAGCAAGTTTTAGGAAACAACAAATATACATCTCACAGGAGCCACATGTTGTACATCTCCCTGTGAAAAGAACCAAATCACATGCATGTGTATATGTTAGCCTGTGTCTTTAAGATGCATGTTTGTTTGCTGTAAATCATAACAGCTATCAGTAAATGTGAGGATGTGATTATTCAGATATGGTAGGTTTTTTGGTGAAAATGTATTTAAACCTGCAATAAAGTTTTTGACCAGCTAGGGGCAGCATAAACAAGTTGCGACCATAACATTGACAAATCATCGCCTTTAATTGATATGGCTTATATACAAATACAGCAGTTATGGAGAAGCATTATCATTCACTTGGATACTCTCTTTTAGATCTGTTTTTGGTCTCCACCAAATCTTTAGCAGCTAAATATTCAATTATGTTCACCAGCTAGTCTCTAACTGTGTCTGTCTGCTGTTTGCTGCTGAGCAGGTAGTGTACAGTAGGTTGTTGAAGCTTTTTCTCTCTAGACAGCTGCCTAATTTGACTGAAATACAATGTTGTGAGAGTGACCCAAAACAGTAATGTTGTGGGCTGGACAACTGAGCATCGACCTGAAACTCACTATGAAGCTCCATAAAGCTGAGGGAGGCTGCAGATTCAGGTGCTGATTCTCTGTAGGTTTGTCACTATGACACCTTTCACATGGTCATGACACATTAATAACAGAAATATTAATACATTCACTGTAAAGATGCAGGCACATACTTTAATCCCTCAAACAGATACATTTGAAAACCAATTTGACAACCGATTTTTTGAATTAAAATGCTGAACGGACAAAAAGGGACCGAGCGCCTTAAAATATGGAAAAAGGCTGACAGACAATCATGTCAAACTTGGGATTTCGGGAGAAAGTGTGTGTGTGTGCGTGTGTGTGTTGGCGCGAGCACGCTACCACAGCTGCTTGTCATTTGGGCCTTAGCACGAAGGGCCACCTGTTCTGAATAAAGTGGTGCTCCCCCCCGCCTCCCCTCTGCTCTCCTGTGCATTTATCATGTAGTTTACAGTAAGGTGATATTCAACATGAGGGCTCCGTTCCCCATGTGCTGCTCCACTACAAATCATGGAGCATCTGATGAGTGTGATAATGTGCAGAGCTGCAGGGTCTTCTCACCTCGCCTTTCACTAGTCATTTCCTCACAGATTAGCTTACGAGCAGCATATTCAGGTGAGACATATTGACACTTTGACAGCTCTGTCCATCCACTCTTTACGGCAGCAATGAAGTTTCGTGCAGTTCCTTGAATGTTCCCTGGAAATATATTCACTTTTCCATCTACGGTCTCTCATGACATATTAATAATTTCTGCTTTTTATGTTTTGTTTTTTTTCCCCATCGTCTCCACAATTCCCATTGTTTCCAGAACAATTCTAAAATCCCCTTACTTTCCCTGTTTGCAGTATATCTCTTACTGGTCCAAAATATCCCTGAAATTCAATGACCAATGATGATCTTGGGTGTTTTACACCACACTGTCCCTCAAGCAACCAATTACATCTCTTCACAAAAGTTATGGCAGTGGGTTTAATCAGGCCTGTTCTCTTACTGTATGCCTCTGTGATTACTTGCTGTCACCATGCTATAATATTTACACTGTTAGATAAGTAGTGGCACAGCCCTCAGCCTTATTTTGGCACAGCTGCGTAGCTGCTGTTGTGCATGGCAAGATGCATTCAAGGGCAGGGAAAACTGTGGTACAGCAATGATGAGAGCGCTCTTTATACAGATGTTTTTGGACTGGAGGAACTTTTTCATCGTTCTAACCTGTTGATTCCACTTGGCATGGTACTTCTGCACTACGGTTTTGATCGGTCCTCCACACAGCTGTATGTCTCGCCAACAGCGTTTCAGAAGTGTTTCAGCAGCAGAGCATTTTGCCCTCCTGGTTATGTTGACTTGCTCATATTTCGTTGATTTGGTCCTTATTCCTTGTTTTTTGTGCTTCTATGATGGACAAGTGGGCTACGTAGTTAAATAGTTTCTTTTTTGTCTGTTTTTACAAGTCTACATGGAGGTATATGGTTTTGAATATTGACCGGACTCTCTTAGCTTTTTCTGTGTCTGACTTCTTGCCCATTTGATCTGCTCTGTACAGACTGATGTGGCATCCATCAAAAATTGAGTTGGCGCATCTTTGAAGCAGAGTGGAGAGCTGCTTCTGCGGCGCGCTGAGGCCGAATGCTGGTGGGATCACAAGCATTATGTAGAATGGCTGTGATCTGCTGACGTGGTGCAGCCGTAATGCATTGCAGCCATGCCTGATGGAATGAAGCGATCGGATGTGTTAACATTTTGATCAAAGCAGCACAAAAGCACCAAGGATAACATATAATAATTAGCCTTTTAGACTACTATATAACTGTGGCTCATTTACACTTTTTTCCTATTGATAAATGAACATCCATCCATCCATCTTCAGCTGCTTATCTGAAATAAGGTCACAGAGGTAACAGTTCCAGAAGGGGACCCCAGACATCCCTTTCTTGGCTACATTAGTCAGGTCTGACTGGGGGATCCCGAGGCATTCCCAGGCCAGGGTGGAGATATAATCACTCCACCTAGTCCTTGGTCTCCCCCATGGCCTCCTCCCAGCTGGACGTGCCTGAAACACCTCTCTAGAGAGGCGACCTGGTGGCATCCTTATGAGATGCCCGAACCACCTCAACTGGCTCATATCTCATAAGGAGCAGCGGCTCTACTCTGAGTCCATCACAGACAACTGAACTTCTCACCTTATCATTAAGGGAGATGCTAGCCACCCTCCTGAGAAAACTCATTTTAGCCATTTGTATCCACAATCTCGGTCTTTTGGTCATGACCCACTCCTCATGACCACAGGTGAGAGCAAGAACAAAGACTGACCGGTAGATTGAGAGCTTTGCCTTCTGGCTAAGCTCTCGGTAAAGCAAACGCAATGCCGCACCTGCTGCTCCAATTCTCCAGCCCATCTCACGCTCCATCATCCCCTCACTTGAGAACAAGACCCTGACATACCTGAACTTCCTCACTTGGAGTAAGGACTCATTCTCTACTCAGAGTAGACAATCCATTGGTTTCCTGCTGAGAACCATGGCCTCAGACTTAGAGGTGCTGATCAATGAACATAGTCTCTGCTGTGAGATGTTTAAAAAAATCATCTGTGTGTAACACATCCTCAACTCAAAGAACCACTTGTTAATGTTTACAGGCATTAAATTCAGATGAAAGTTCTGAAAAAGTAGGGAGACATTTGAGTTGTGATTATTTTGATTCCAGGGTCAAGAATGAACTTCCAAACTCAATTCATCTTTGTGCACTTAAGTTTGTCTACTACAGAGATAAGTCAGTGGTCCCTCAGTGTAGGACAAAATGCAATGGTTTTGACAGTACATCACATCTGACCACACTGGATTCAAATGCGTCCTCACATCACATGAGGTGCACACCAGTGGAATCACCCAGGTTGCATTGTAGAACAGAGTTTTACAGAGGTATTGTGTCGTAATTGTAGCTTGTAATTCATACAACATAATAACACACTCTGGGACTGGTTTTGACGGATGCCGACCATGTTTATGTGTGTAAATGTGTGTATGCAAATGTTCAACAAGTCCTAATACCTAAAACCTTTTAGACCAAATAGTGGTTTCCCATGTCTTCACCTAACCACGCACCATGACTCCCTCAGATATAAAAAGTCTGTTAATTCCGCCTTTGAGTAAACACAGTCCTTATTCACAAGACCACGAAAGGTTACTTTTCAAGACAATGTAAACACAGGTCGCCATAAGAGCTTGGAAAACTTAACAGGATAGATGACTCAACAATAATTCAGTCACCAAACATGACCATAGTTTCAACAAAGCCAATAAAGAAGATAAGTAACTTTCAACTATTGGACTTTTGCATGCAGCTAAAGTAACTTACTTGAACTTTGCTTTACATATTATAAAAAAGAACAAAAACTAAATAGATTTGGTACCACTTAATAATATAGCACACATTTAATCCTGTATATGAAGAAGCCCTCCTTTCTGCAGTGCTGATCTGATAGGCCAGTTTGAACTGGGAAGGCGGGCTCTCATGCTGTATATTTGAGAGCACTGAGAGAGAGACTGGACTGGTTTAAGAAGTTTTGTTTGTTTGTTTGTTTGTTTGCTTCTAGAGACTGACGACAAAAGTCTGCAGCATAACTCCCTGCCCACATGATGTTTTTGTCCTCTTCAAGTCTCACCATGCTTCCCTGCACCTCACCTTGCAACACTGAGCCTAACCCTAATTACCATGTGATTTCCAGGAATTTATTTTGTAACTTCCTCGTATCAATCTGTATTTTAAATACCTACTAGTTCGTAACTATAATTAAAATGAAAGAAAAGAAGGTGGACGAGGGACTAGCAGAGTATTCCTGAGATTTATCCAGAACTTAAGGTATAAGTTCCTCATATACTGGTTCCTACTAGGAGTTAAATATAGGTAGCAGAAGAAAAGAGTACACACAATCAGCAGGGAGTTATAAAAATATGTTTTTATTGTTTAATTACACAGAATTCACAAGGTATGTACTGTTCTCCCAGTTTTACTCTGTAAATACAGAGGTGTGGACTGGATTATGAAGTGGTACCATATATTATAGTGTTTTGACAAATTCGTCCATATGGGCTGAGGTATGGTAAGCAGACGTACTTTGCCACTCACATACCAGGACTCCTCACCACCTGTGTGTCAGTGACATGCCTGCTGCTGGCAGGACTATCAGAGAGAGCGCCGCACCATCAGATAACAGGGGTGCTGGAGCGTGCACATTAGTACACAGGTGAGGTGTGTGTGTATCTCAGGTGCAGTGTAGCATGAAGAGAGCAGAGCAGCACAGTGGATGACCCAGATAAGAGGATTATTGGTTTGTAAAACATCTCACCTACACAGCTGGGCCGGGATCAAGAGGAGCTCTCTGCAGCCTGCAGTCAGCAGCTCTCTGGGTGATGCGATGAATCATCAAGCCACTGATCACCTCACCCTGCAATATGTTTATTTACTCCTCATATTGCTTCTTGTCGTACACTCGGTATACCTGCTATATTTGTGTCATGTGGCAGCCACTGTCTTCACAGATTGGACACAAATGAGGGCAGTTAGTGTCAAGTGTCGTGAAAGTTGGTAAATGTCATGCATGGCTTCCAATGAAAGGTCGGTGCAACATCTGACATGTACGAGGACATGGAAGTGTTGACAATGTTACACGTACACCTCATTCACTATCCATATCTTGAGAGTCGGCCTCAGTGACTGTGGTGCAGGGACGTTATGCCACAACACCTGTAACTTGAAGAATCTTTGAGAGACACCAGCTGCAGCAGTGTTAGGAGCTAACATCTCTGAATAGCCTTCGACACCTAAGAAGTCTTTCTTTTCCTTGGAGGACCAGAGGAAGTGGACTGTGGGTCAGCCAGGGGATGAGAAAGACTACCAAGATTTGGACACCTATGTTCATGATGACATTAAGAGTTGGAGTAATTTTGCGATTCATATACTCCATTGTTCAGTTACATTTTAAAATAGATTTAAAGATGAGTTTTGCAAAGGCTATTATAATGTCCCAAGGAAATCCTTATGGTGAGTTTATGCATTATTTTTTTCCCAAGCATCCTTAGGTGAAAATTTAAGGGCACCAGGCACTGATTCTTACAAGCAGCATCTCTGTTTGAGGAGGTGTTGTTGGAATTCTGCAGGCACAGATCCTGTGAGGGCCTGCTGGATATGTCACCTGGATATATAATTTAATAGCAATTAAACAGTCCTCATAGGATTTTGCAGGCTTTTTTCTGGGATTGTTGTAGCCCAAAGTGCTGGATTTCACGGCAGCTTTTCTAAAAAAAATTGTACTGTGTGTTGCAATGTTTTTAGGCTTTTGTTGCAATGAAATTTTTTTGTATAACTCATTAAAAGTCAACTGCAACTCAACTTTCGGCGAGAATAAAACCACACTTTGTTCTGAGGGTTCTGAGTAACCTTACCAAAGAGGCTCAGGGCTAAGAAGTTTCTTACAAAATATGCTTTATTTGTGAATGAAAAATGAATGAAATGCACCTGGAGGATATTCACAATGAAGCAAAATCTCTCTGGGGCTCAAGCTCAGTCAAACGAGTGAGCACAAAATCATGAAATATAAAAGTGAACAGCACATTGATAAATGTCAATAGTAATGACAAAATGTTCAATGAAAAATGTTTGTATTGCACGGCACAAAGTGGCACACATTTCAGCGGCATTTAAAATATGATTTGGCAATTGTAGACTGTGATTAAGACTCTTAATACACAGTATTGTTTCGAACAGTATGTAACATGATCAATTAATGTGTCTTCTAACTGTTAAAGTAGTTAACTAGTCTAAACTGAAATTTGTGTTTAGTTGACAGGGACACTAGTCGAGAGGAACGTCCCTAATTTCAATGTGCATGTTTCTTAGCAATGGCTAATTACACATACTATGGATTTCCACACAAATGAACTGATGCCTGATACTGAATTGTGTGTGTTGACAGTAAACGTAAGGCTTTAGTGTGTGCGTGTGTGTGTGCAGTACCCTATGTCACTCTGTGTGTATGTGTGGTTCTAGTCGTCTGGGATTATTTATCCTTCCTGTGGCTTCTCTTGTCATCACTGAAGGCAGCAGAAACCCAGGATGAATAACAAATCACAGAGACTAACTGGGAACACTCGTGCAGACGGGAGGAAACTGGTTCCAGTGAGGTTTACGGATCTCACGCCATCACACTCATTTCAAAATGTTCCCATGAACATCGTTATGTTAATGACCTTCTCAAGGACTTCCTGGTGTCTGTCCAATCACGCAGCTCCATCCATGGTGACAGCAGGTCATGCTGCGGGCAGAAGGAATCACACGGATGCAGATCAATGAACGGGATGTGATGACAAGCTTAATGGGCTCCGAATGTCACACACATGCACAAAAACACCCTGTGAAACAGATATATACACAAACTGCGCAGCTCAAAGTGTGTGTGTGTGTGGCCCATAAAAGGTCATACTGGGTTTTTAACATATACACACACGCACACAATGTCCTCCAAGTAAAAACATCTTTAAAACTTTAATTTCAGCTCTGCAAATGTTCAGCTCTGCACAGTAGTTTGTTTTCGTCTCTGAGTTGATGTCTCTTTTGCAACATCTGGCTCTGCTGCTTCACAGTCAGACCGAAGCCAGCGTTTGGTTTCCCTGCTGGGTTACATTCACCACGCTCTGGGACCGCGACACGCAAACAGTGTCTTTCATGATGCCGTCCCACATCCATCCTTTCATCACTTGTTTTTATTTTTTATTTCGTTTCATTTTCTATATGTCTTTCCTCCCATCTGCTTCTCAGTGCCTGGAAAGCATACTGACACAGCGATATGGTTTCTCTTACAACCTTTATACTCTCATCCGTATTGGAAAGCTGGAAGTAAGTTGTAGGTATTTCCCTTATTAAACGAAAGAGTCGGCTACAGCTGCAGCATTGTCTACTGTCTCTGAGTCATCTTTCCTACGTATCTCTGCCTGGATGATCTCTGCACAGGGCAATGAGTTTGAAATCTCACTGTGGAAAATATAGTCTGGTAGGAGAAACAGGTTCCCACTCACCTGAAAGACATTTTGTTGTTACCTGCTTCTTTTTTTTTAAATGAACCCATTATTGTCTTATTGAGAATTTTGGGTGTCAAAGTCAACTAATGTCCCAAAAAGACAGATTTTCATAATTCTTGAACCCAACAATATACAAAGACAAATGAACCCACTTTTTCAAACAATATTGACACAAGGAATATAATGAAAGGTCACTGACCTGGTACGGCCACTCTTTATTGGTGAAAAACAGTAAAATAACAATTTGAGGCTCATAACGGTATAAATTTTTCTATTTTGTTTCGCAATAGTCTCCTGCATTAGCTAAATGCAAAACTAGTTTCTTCTCTTATAATTTGCATGGTTGTTCTAAAGTTCTGACTTTAATCCATGTTGTCAGATTAAATGAAAAAGTGGGTTCATTCATCTTTGTGTGTCTGGTTCAGCAGATATGAAAATCTGTGTATTGACATTCAGGTAGACTAATATGTCACACTACTAAAAGTGAGCTACTTGTTGATGCAGTTGCTGGTACAGTATGAATTTACTTCATAACAGAATGAAGATTGTAGTGCCACCACTAGGATCACTGGAAAGTAGCTGGTTACTGAATTATCCAGAAGTTTTGATTTTGGAAGTTTGTGGGAAAGAAAACTACAGCAGGAACAGTGAAAATTGAACTAGAACCTAAAACAATATATATGACAAGGTTTTACCAAATTTACTGGAGATAAAATTGCTAAAATGTCTTAAACAGCTGTAAGAAAGAAAGCAGTTGTTGTGATCTACATGCACAAAATCAAAATGTATAGTTATACCCTGGCCTATAGTGCTATTTAACCATCTAAATTTTGGGGCAGTTTTGGCTGATAACTTTCTTTCTTTCTACAGCAGCACCTTACTTTTCAACTAGAAAGAAAGATGGTGGAGAGAAGGCAGACATCTCTACATCTCCAAAACTCTGCAACGCACACACACACACACACACAAAAAAAATCTAGATGGATAAATATCTCTACAGGCCAGGGGAAAAATCAGTATTTTTGATTTTGCGGTGAACTGTCCCTTTAAACTGGTACGGATTTTATTTAGATGGGAGGCTAAAATACGTTTTGCCTGTTTTGTCCACAGCAGTACATTGCTTAGCTTCCATCACCAGGACGCCTGTCTGCTTCTCCAAAAAAGGGGGCGTGCCAACGACCATCTACTGTAGGTAATACACTGACCACTACCCCGCTTGAAAAAATCTGGACTATCCCTTTAAAATAAAGTCATGAAGTGCAGGCGATAGGTTCAGGACAGCTGAAACATCGCAGAGGCAGTTTAGAGGGAAAATTTGATGCCTGCATGCTGATTATTCATCACGGAACAGCCTCTATTTGCTTTTTTAAATCCAGAATAGCTCAACATTCCTGCATAATCCATCACGAGACGTGAGCGCTCGCTGCTCCCAAACATCTTTATTAGCATACAACCCCGTCTCCTGAACTCCGCTCCCCCTCGTCTCCTCACTCCTGCTCTTCAGCCTGGAATGCCTTATCTCTTTTACACAGCGCTAATAAAACTTACTCTAAGTGTGTGTGTGTGTGTGTGTGTGTGTGTGCGAGGAATAATAAGAATGGCGTGTGTGTGGCGTAGGGCCCATTGCCTCTTTAGGGCAGGATATTAGAGAGGTCTGGAACACCTCAAAAAGTATTAGCACTGCGGGAGCTGGAGGCAGCAGCAGTGATGGTGTTTGTTTGAACAATGAGTGAGAGGCAGATATAGACAGAGAGAGGTTTGCGCTCGGGTTTACTTACTTTACAAATCTCCAGCCCTCTTCTTTTTCTTTTCTTTCACCTCTCTTTCTTCTGTTCCCTTGATTTTTTTTAATCTTCTTTCCCTTCTCTCTCTCTTCTCTCCAGTTCTTTTCTCCTGTTCGTCCCTTCTTCTCTCCTTGTTCTGTTGCTTCCTCCTCTCCACAACTCCTCATCTTCATATCTAAATGTTTTTTTTTAATATTGTCAACTATCTTTTTCTGTATTCCTTCAGGCATCAGTACCATTTTAGAAGCACTGTTTTAGCACTAGGTGTTATTATCCTATCCTTCCTTTCTCCCCTCTGCCCTCTTATTTCATCTGCTCTGTTTATCTCCTTTCATTTTCTCCTCTTGATTTTCCCTTCTACTCATCTTTCTCTTCTTCTCCTTCCATCACATCTTCTCAGATTTCTCAGAATTTCCTTCAGGATTAATAATCTTATCCTATCGTATCTTTTCTTATCTTACCCTCCTGTCTTATTTACTTCCCACTCCTTGTTCTGTTCTTTTGACATCTTCTTTCCACCCCCTCACTCCTCCTCCTCATTCCTTCATTGTCTCCTCTTTCTTTATCCTGTCTTTTTAGTTTCTCTGCTTTCCTCTTCTTCCCTTTTCCATCTTCTTTCCTCCTTTGCCTTTTCTCCTTTTGTCTCACCTTGTCCTGTTCTGCTGTCTATTCACAGTTTTTGTCATTTTCTTCTCTTCATCTCACCTCGCTGTATTTTCCTCAATTTTCTCTCTTCCTTTGTCTTCTCTTTTCCTCACCTCTCCTCGTCTTGTCCTGTCTTTTCCTCATTTCCCCCCCTCCCTACCCCTCTGTTTTCTTCTCATTTCCTTTTTTCTTTCCTCTAATTTCCTGTTGTCTTCATCTTCTCCCCTTTCCTCTCATCCCCAGTCCTTATTGTTGTTTCATCTTCTTTTTGTCATGCCCTTTATCTTCCCTTCTTTGTTGTCCTCCATTCTCCTGCATGTCCCCAATTTCCCATCCTTTCGTCTTCCCTCGTCCCCTTTTCTCCTCTCCTGTTGTTTTATCTTCTCTCCTCTCGTTCCCTCATCTTTCCTGTCATCCTGTCACTTCCTCCTGACTCTTCCTCTCCTGTGGAATGCCGTGTTGTTTTGTTTCGACCTGTTCGTCAGTGTGATGGATGGAAACACATTCCCCAGTTGTCAGCCAACACTCTCAGTCTCACCTCTTCTCCCGTCGCTTTATCACAGCCAGTCATCTTCAACAAGGCCTCTCAGGGAGCCAAGACTTACCTCCTCTCTGGCAGGACAAATCAAATCCGTTCAAAACACTAAGAGACACTTCATTTTGCAAGATATTAACAGACCTGATTGGGATTATATTTGTTTGCTGAGATAAAGAATAGGACTCATATTATAGGATCAGTAAGTTGAATGTTTTTTTAAAAAAAAATAAAAAAACAAAAAACTTTAATGGAATTTGCACAAGGTTAAGTATACACGTACTTTATTTGTCTCCCTGAGGAGAAATTTGCCTGATATAAAAAGAAAACACTGCATCAATATGAGGGATAAGAAGACATTTTTTTGCTATGCTTCTGATGCTGCAGGTACCCACAACCCGCCCACTAGAGGTCACCACCTAACAATAAACATATATGGGTCATAACATGCTGCTGGCACAGATTACTTGGGTTGAAAAAAGTACTGTATGTACATCATGTGATGTAGGCTTAGTAGGGAAAAACGCGGGATGACAAAAGTCTTGCTACGCACGTAACGTGCTGCAAAATAATTTTTCACGCTGGACGCAAACCCCCATCTCATGCAGCCACTCAAGGGTACCTTGTACATCTGTATGAGTTGCAGAGGTGTGTGACAAAATATTCTTTTTTGGCGATTTGAGAATGGAAACTCTCTAGCATATGTAAGCTAGCATGTGAACAACTCTGTGGTTAAGTTAGCTATCATTAATATGTAACATCTGGGTAGAGTTTCCACATAAAAGCACAGCAACTACTTGGTTAGGTTGAGGGAAAGATGTTTTGGCTTAAAATAAGCATGTAAGTTAACGTATGTAATGTAACTTATGTAACACTCATAAGTTATGTAACATGAAGCCCAGTTTCCAGGGTGAGAGTTGTGTTTGTTTGACCAATACATCCAGCCCACCTCCTCCATATGTGGAGTTTCTTTCTCTTTATACTATGACTTAAACAGCATATCAAAACACTGAGACGTAATTTATGGTTATTGCGGTGTGTCCAGTGTTGTCTGTGTGGAGGAGGATCTATGCGGCGAGCGCTGTCAGTTCCGAGTCTATGACTGGCTAGTGGTTGCAATGGTAGTTGGTTACTATGCACTGACAGCTGATGACTGGCATACACGGATTGATCGCGCTGCTGCCACATTTAAGATAAAATGCTTTACCTCTGCAGAGAGAACAGTCCTGTCATGAACTCCGCACACACTGCAGTAACCATAAATTAACCTCAGAGGAGAGCCTCCCGAAATGAAGCTAGAGAAGTACCTACTCCATCATAGCTTAGGCATAGGGACACTGACCAAGCTGCCATGCTTGACACATTGGGAGTGAAAATGGGCTCGACAGTATGTTAATTTGGGCCAGTGAAGTTTTTTATTAGGTAACATTTTGTCCATTTTGTCTCTTTTATTATAGATTGTTTTTCTGGAATCATCTGTCCTTTGCACCCCCAGGTTTTTTGAACAGTCCATCAGTGAGTTTTTAGCCTGCAAACTGTAGTTAGATTAACTATAGAACACAGCATATTCAGACACTGCTGATGATCAACTTTTTGTCCTTGGTCCATATATCAGTTATATGTTTGGCGTGTATATAACATTTCAACCACTCTCTAGTGCTGTATGTGATGCTGTAACCATGTTCAGCAGCCAAAATGACTTCAGCTGTCCTCTGATGTACGAGACTGATGTTAATGGATGGCAGGAGAAACACTGTGAGACTTTGGCTCTCACTTGTTTTCTTCTCTCCAGCTTTGTTGGGCATCACTACAGCCCAGTCACCCATCAGAGTTAAGAAGAATGCATTTTGGAAAGCCAGAACATATTCCAAGTATACAGAGGACATGATGAAGTGCTAGTAGATTTATACTGAGCAGTGGGACAATCCCACCCAGAGGCGAGATGTCTTTAAATTGGCCTAGAGAATAGCTTGCTTGTGAGAATGAAAGCAGTTAAAAGAGAGTAATCGGATTAATCTGTCTGCATGGCAACAACAGATATGTAAATTTTGTTAACCCTCCAGTTATGTTCCACAGTAAGAGCTCCTGAGCCAGTGGTCTTAGATACAACGCAAGAAACTGACCCTTTGCTAAGCTCCCTAGTTACTGTTGCTTCGCTGGTCTAGCTTTCCATTCTTGCACTGCCATTTACAGTGATAACGGTGGCAGATTTAACCCTGAAATTGGGAGTAATTGTTGAAACACAAGGTCTTTGATTCCACTGAGCAGTAAACTGAAGCAGACTTCTTATTTCTATCTGACGACCGTGGATTTTATTAGTTAAAATGATGACTCTCACTAGCAGATTTCATGTTCAGTGTAGCTAGGTAATATAATATACTACTGCTAATGCTTAAATGCATTGATTGAGCTGAGAAGTCAGTCTCCAGTGGACTTTTTATTTCACAAGAACCTTGTGAAAAGGTCTGAACTATGTAAAGTTACTTAACGGCTGTGTACATGATATAATGTTAATGCTAAAAGACTGAGGCTAAAGCTACATCCCAGCCAACATTAGTCAGACGGTGAAATATGAAATGTGTTGGCTATATGGTAGATGACAGAAATATAGTCATTAACATGGGAAAAGGAAACGTAGGGACTAGATTAGTCCAGTGGGCCAGACCAGCCGGGCTACAACCGCCTCAAGAAGAGAGCCAGGATAAGAGCTAAGCTAACCTGGCTTAGACCTAAGAGAGCTATTCTGAGAGAGGTGTGCATCGTCGTCGGCCCGCTTTGATACTCCAGCCTGTGTCCTCCTCCTCAGAGGTGGATATGGGCTGTTACTGGGCCCTCGTAACAATTCCTAGTATAACTGTTGGGAATAAGCCATTAGTTTGGCAGATGCAGTGATATCTAACACAAGTTTTATCTAGAGGCTCAATTCTGCTGCTAGTAAGCTAGCATTAGTTGGCCAGACATACTAACAGTTGCAGCTTACATTTGAGCAGATAAAGACAAAGTTTTAATCCATTCTCCACTTGTGTGTTCTTGTGTTTGATATTTCTGAAAGACTACAGAAAAGACAGCACCGTCCAGAAACAGTAATAGCTAAATTCCACCAGGTGTGGCTGCGCCATATTACACCTGTGCCACGGCAGCTGGAGCTGATTGCAGCCATTCTACACAATGCTTGTGATTCCACCAGCACTGCCTTGATGCATCAGACAAGCCGCTCTCCGTTCTGCTTCAAATACGCGCCGAGTCTATTTTGAATGGATACCGCATCGGTTAATGCAGAGCAGATCGAACGGGCAGGAAGTCAGACATGTGCAGACTCACGATGATAAAGACAAAGAAAATAAACTATTCAACCACATAGCCTGCCTATCCATGGCAGAAGCACAAAGAGCAATGAAAGAAGACCTAATTGACAAAATCTAAGCATGTAAACATAATCAGGTGGGCAAAATTGCTTCGCTGCTGAAATGCCTCTGAAATTCTGCTGGTGGGGTTGCAGCTGTGTGAAGGACAGATCAAAATCGTGGCGCAGATGTGTTGTGCTTGGTGGAATTTAAATGGAGAAAAAAAAGCTTGGCAAGTGTGTGGCGCCTTATGGTTGCCTATCTATGACTGGACAGTTACTGTTTGGAGGAGAGGCTTAGTAAAGGGTCAATTGTGAAACTTCAATGAAGTGATTGGACCTTATCTGTTGCTTTGTGGGTGTAAACCAATGTAGGAGAGTGACTGACAGACAGACAGACAGACAGACAGACAGACAGACAGGACCCAATCAGCAATGACATCAACTATGAAATCTACATGCTAGTGATAGCAGTTTCTCTGTTCATTCAGTTATGTTTCCCATTTACTGACTGAAAGTGGTTAGCACTATACAATTTTGTGAGAAGCAACATAAACAAATACACTTCATATAAATGTATTTATACAGTGCAGACAAAATACTTAACAAGCTCATAGCTTTGCTCAAGTGTTGATCCACCACTTTGGTCCAGACTGAAATATTTCAACAACAACTGGATGAGTAGCCATGAAATGTGGACATTCATGGTCCCCAATGGATGGATCCTAATGACTTTGGTGATCTCACAATGACTAGCACCAGCAGGAGGTCAGTGTCATTTATACGGTGTAATACCTTAACACCTATTCAATGAACTGGAACAAAAATTTTGTTCAGAGATTCATAGTTTAAAGACAATGTAACCAAATGATCACCTGACATTTCCTTTTAATTTCCACATCAGCATGAGGTTCACATTTGTGGTTTGGAGTAAAATGTCAACAACTATTTGCCAGATTGCCATGAAATTTGGTACAGACATTTATGTCCCCCTCAGGATGAATTATAATAACCTTGGTGAATTGTTGCCAGTTTTTGCACAGGAAGAGGACTATGGACTAGAGTGAGCCTCAGTTGTGGCAGAAGACTACAACTTTCAAGAATGAAAAACAAAAAAATCTGTGGGTTTGGAGTTAGAAAGAAGTGAACTCGAGGCTTGAGGCTTCTTAGTTGCTATTAGCATAACACTCCTGAATCTCTCACTGAACTGTTGGCAATAATGTATGTATGTCCTAGGTCAGACCGGGGCAAAGTGTGACCCGGGGGCCGGATGCAGCCCACTGAGAGGTTTCATGTGGCCCATAAGTTCATCATGGAAATACCAGAAATTAAGCAAAGACAATAAGTACCATTTTGCTTACCATCAAACCATTATCAGACCTTTATTTTGAAAGGGGTCTGTGTTGTGTTCATTGGTAATGATAATGAACTCTATCTTTTATAATAAACTGTAACTTTATTCACTTAATGCTGTACATTCTTGTTGTTTATGTTGGTCTTCTTCTACTTTTGCCACTACTGTCATTGCACCCTGTATGCAGCATACATGGTACACTGTAAAACATCAAGTTTTAGACATTGCCAACAAAATATTAGCCAACAGTTCATCACATGACAATTCAGAAAGGGTGACCAACAGTAAAAGTGCCCTATTTAGAACAGATCTGACCATTCTATTATTAAACATTTGGCCAGTATTCAGATCTTATATCATTAGTGTCTGGTTCACGGCAGCCTGATCAATTTCTCATGTGGTCCCCCATGAAAAACAATTGCCCACCCCTGCCCTAGGTTATATGGAAATGTGAATGTGCAGAATAAAAATGACATTGGGCCCTGTTGGACACTCAGCACTAAGCAGCACACAGTGCAGTCCAACTGACATTGGTAGTTTTCAACCAATACACCTGCTACTTTCACTGCCAGCACAGATATTGTGTAAACAGCAGATGTACTTGCACCCATTTGTGTGCACATGGGCTTGCTGGTCTAAATATGAGGTGCAGTCAGATGCATTGTGGGTGCACTTCAATCTCAAGGTAAAAGAAAACAATTACCATTAACCAACAGTCAACGGCATAGTATTTTCCTGCTATCTAAAAGGCGGATTCTTCAGTATGATTTGCCTCCTCTGGTGGGACAGAGGATTGGGAGACATTGAGGACCACATTCCTGTCTCTCAGCAAAGGCAAATGCTGCTGTAAACTTTCTTACACTTCCTTAGCAGAAAACGGTTTACTCCTCCAACCTGCTGAATGCACTTTTTTGAATAGCAATGCACCAGATGAAAGATTGTAAGGTAGGGTAAAGCAAGAAGTCATTTTACTTAGAGCTGTTCCCCCAGCCTTACTTAAATCAAACAACCTTTGATAAAGGCTTCAAATCCATAGACAAACTTTAATGTGGCATCTTATTATTATTATATTATTGTCTCAACAGGTGACTGTGATCATTACTTGTAAAAGATTTGGGCAAAGCACACAGACCATCTGCTGTATGTGTGTGTGTGAGTGTTTGTGTGTAGACAAATTGAGGCTGGATGGAAAAAAGACTCCCCTCCAAAAATACTCACCTATCCCTGTGATCAGATCAGAGAGATATCTAAGCCACAAACATTCCAACCAACCAGCACACACATTGGTTGGAAACACTTTGTCCTCTATGGGGAGTCATAACTTTGGATGCGTCCGTAAGGCCAGAAAGAAATAAAAAAAAGAAAAGAAAAGAAAAGAAAAGAAAGCAAAAAGAAAGAAATAAAGACTTAACAGTTTTATGCTATTTGTTTTGCAGAATTGTGAAATTCATTTGTGCCAAACACAGTATATGTATATGTTTGTTTTATTCATGTGTGAAACACTCTTGGATGCTGCAAATCCACTTGAACTGCATGTGGACAGACTGTGTTAATGATAATGTGGCACTGTGCATGTTTTGTGTGTGAATACATGTGCATATTACTGTGTGTACAGAGAATGTGTGTGTGACAGCACAGAGGCCATTTGTGTTTAATTTACGCTGGGAGGGAAGGGGACCCAGACTGAGAGGCCTGTCATCACTGGGAGAGGACCGCTCCGCTCTGCTCAGCACCCTCATCTCCATAATGGCTTCCAGTTGCTCGTAAAAACACTGAACCATGGGAAACCAGGACAGGCCAGCGGCCATCAGAACCTCATCAGATGGCTCTGTGGGCTGGCTGGCCAGAGCTGCGAGAGCTGGTGTGTGAATGGTGGTGTCTGGTACCCATGACAACCACTAGCCATGGACATGTTGGGGATGTGTTGCACCTAACTGGGCATTGATTATAGATATAATTACTTAAATTAGAGGATGATTTTCTAAAACGGCTTCTAGGCATTTACGATATTAACATAATTATTTAAATATATATGTTTGGTGCACAAAGTTAGCCAACTGTTAAATGGTAATGGAAGGGAATGTAATCACTACACCACACCATTTCTTCATTGAGCTGTTGTAACGTTAAATCCCCTCGGGTTTTGTCAACCATCCATTGAATGCAGAGGCTGTATCCCATACAACTGCTAACTGAGCTAACAATTAGCAGCAGTGCACCAAGAAAAAAGGTCCATGTTGCAACAACACCCAGGTCAAATGACAAGGTGCAACTCCTGAATGGAGTTTGAGCTTGAATCTCTTGGCACCAACTAATGGTTTAGTCTACTATTAGGGGTCCTATATAACAACCAAACAGGATGAAGCTTTAAATAAAATACAATGCATATGCAGTCATTTATATCAATTTTTATATACTTTTATATACAGTCCAGGAATAATTCTGCAGTGCATTTCATGATATTGCATCTGGGGGAATTAAAGAGCAACAAGTTAGGCCTAGTAAGGATAATATTTTCAACATCTTAATAAAAATTCTGCATCTGGGAAACATTGTCCATCAACTCAGCTCCAAGTATCATTTATGTAAACACAGATTCCATCTCCCCTCACCCTGCCACAGTCTTGTGTGTTGTATTCTGTTGGCTTGGAACATGGTCGATCTGTCAAGTGCAATAGCTTGTTCTGGGATGTCGGCGGTTGATCGTGGACCAGGTCTCTCTAAGATGTGAGTACAAACAGTTTTGGTTCACCACCCACACCCCTGTTTACATCAGTGGAGCTGAGGTGGAGCATGTGAACGGTCTTGGGTTTGCAAGAACCTGTCAAGGACATCATGCATATACGCCCTGGTAAAGAAGGGACAGAAACGGCTGTGTTTCTTAAGGAAACTTATGAAGGCAACATTTCCATGAGTTCTTGTTCTTGTTCTACAGCAGAGCAATGGAAAAGCATTCTGAAGGAAACATCACAAAATGCATGGGATGTGCACGCCCAGGACAGAAGGACTCTACAGCGGGTCATTAAAACTGCCCAGAACATCACTGGTACCTATCCATGTAAAGGTGCACAGAGCCCAGAGGATACAAGACAACACCCACCCCAGCCACAGCCTGTTCACCCTGTTGCTGCCTGACAGGAGATACAGAAGTATCCACTGCTGAGGAGCAGCTTCTTCCCTTAGGCCGTGAGACTGTTTAATTCATCCTTAGCTCTCTACCATGTAAAATAGTCTTTTATCCCTTCAACCAACCTACTGTATATAATTTAAATGTTGTTTTTTATGAGTAGTGAAGAGGGAACTACATCTAGACTAAAGCACGCTATACAACCCTGTTAATATAAGGATAAATAAATCAATCTTGTATCTTGTATTTTCCAGTGCTGGGCCTGCCTAGGTCCCATTTCGTCCCTTTCATTTTCTTGGCTGGACGTTGGCCAGGCGCAGCTGGGTTAGCATGGCTCTCATCCCAGCCCTCCTCCTCTCCTCCTAAGGTGGCCTTGCAACCCATGGCGTTGCTCGGTCCGGCCAGTCTGTCTGGACGGAAGATGTCGTGTGCATCGTTGATCTTTAATCCAAACTCAACGGTTCCTTATTCCAGTGCCTATGACTCTATTTGTGTCATAGCTAAAATGTGTTTCAGCAATGCAGCCAAAAAAGTAACAGATTAAGACAAAAATGTGGCAAAGTTTGAAGGAACAACTGGATGAACCATCTGCAGGCACCGCCATTGCCAGGGGTAAGGGAATGGATTAGGTGCCTAAAGCACCGTTGATAATCTTGTCACAGGAAAAATGTGATGTAAAAACACTGGAGTGCATGAAATGAGCAGACAAAAACTTGTAATTTTAAGTCTCAATGCACCATTGTGTCTTAATCAGTCTTCCAAATATTTCCTGTCACAGGAGTGTCTTGCCCTTGAGAGCACCAGACATGACTGCAGTCCTCGTGAGTCAGTGGAAGTGTACTTAACCTCCTTTAGCAGCAGAGATAAGTCACTTGCTCAAATGAGAAGGAGGGCAGACACTAATATCATCAGTGGTTAGAGCCTTAATGAAGCTCAGTATGATCACACACTGTAAACCAAGATAAACTAAATAATTCCAACCACAACTGCACAACAATGTCTTTGGACTTTGTGCTGATGAACTTTGAAGTTTCTATATAGTGTCCACCACCGGTCACACTGACTTTTTCCCCAAAATGACCAAACACTGTTAATAACAGAGAGTATTGTGGCTATAGGTTGAGGTGCATTTGTTGAATAAGATATTCATGTATGTTTTTCTCACAGTTTCTTCTGAATTTTCATCTGTTCAATTGTAGAAATACTTTAACAACAAAAACTACTCTATGGTCTCCATGTATGTGCTGTATAGCATGCCTGTATACATTCCGTTTGGGCACTTAAGTCCTGATCCATGTCAACAGATTTGTGTTTTATTGGGTGGAGAAACAGCAGTAAGGGCCTGTGGCTCTGCGGGCACCAATCATGCCAGCATAAACACCTCTGACGTGAACAAGCAGTTGCAATTTTCTCGGGGTGAATGCTTGTATCTGTGTGTGCATGATTACATGTGTATGTGCACGAATGTGTGTGTTTTCTGCGTGTGTGTTGGTGTCGGATTGTGTAATCACAGCAGACCTGGAACAAGATAAGGTGTTTCTCTTTTACTGATGCAACATGATTATATTTACTGATAATCTCCTTTTCAAAAACAAGTTATGAAATCCTCAAGAAGCAAGAAAAAAATCATTATAATGAAACAAGATACAAGATCCAGTTATTCATCATTATGCAACAGAGTTGTATGGTGAGATTTAGTTGTAGTTTCCTTTTTGACAAAAGAGATAAAAATAAAAGTAACACGAAGGAGAGGTCAGAATGATCTAAGCAGTCTCATAGCCTGAGGGAAGAAGCTGCTCTTCAGTGTGATGGTGGATACTTTTGTATCTCCTGTCAGATGGCAGCTTGGTGAACAAGCTTCGGCTATTGTCTTTTAGTATCCTCTGGGCTCTGTGCAGGCACCTCACCTCACTGGTACTGAGCAAGTGAAACCATAAGTGACCTTTGACTTCCAAACTCTATTATCTCTCATGATAAATACCAGCCTAAGAGACTGGTGCATTTATTCTGTTAATTTATCTTTTTGAATGCAATAACACCAAAATGTAAATTTTGTAAAAATTGTTTATTTATATATCAAGATGCATGCCATCACGTGTAGTAAACTGAAACGAATGCATATATTAACAACAGTATTCTCCTGTAGGATAATAACCATCAGTGATCTGATTCAAATTTTAGATTAATCTAAAATTACTCTGAGCAGCTAAAAACTGAAGAGTATAAACATGTTATTTTAACATTAATAATAATAAATTTCCACCACAAAAAAAAAATAATCATAGCCCATGGAAAAAGACAAAAGTGTCACCACTGTCCCTGGTCTCCCTTACTTTATTTTCAATTCAGTCTAATTAATTAATTATTTGTATTTTATTGTTGGGAAATTAGAAATTGAGAACAATTGTGACGCTGTATTTACAGAGACAAGGATAGTTGCTAAGGAACCAAGATGCATCTCCGGCTGTGCAAAAGGTAATAATATAACAGTGGCAATTTCCCCGTTCTCAATATGACCATCTATGACTGAAATACATAAAAATGATCACATTTTCTTTGCCTTTTGTGTAATTTATATTAAAAAAAACATTTTGAATGAAAACAGACACTTTTAGGAAAAGTCAGACACCAGCAACATTGTATTTTTAAATTCAACAAAATTGCACATATAAATTTGAAAATGGTCAAATTGACCACCTTGGCTGTTCTAATGAATGACTTGCTGTAGAGTCCTGGGCTGTGCACATCCAATGTTAGTTTGTGATGTTTCCACTTACAGATACTTTCAGCTGTTCCTCTGTAGAAGTTAACAAGAAGATGGTGTTTCTTGACCAGGGTGAAGATGTGTGATGTCCATGTATGATGCTGATTCATAGCAACCTAAAACTGCTCACCTGCTCCACCTCACCATACGCACCATAGGCAGCAGAGGCAAACAAGCAGCAGTGCACACGTATCCAAATCTCAACAGCACACCATCTGAACCTGCGTGTCAAGCAAGCTAACTGGCTTATCCAACTTCTGTCAGGAAGAGGGTTCCAAACAGAGGAGAAAAAAAATCCTAAATGGTATGTAAGTTGTACGTGTAAGTAGCCAACAACTCCGTACAACCCACCATGCACATTTTCTTATGCGTGACTATCTCAGCATTCAGTCTTTGGTGCTCATTTTTTAACCCCCTGTCTTTGACAAAATCAGTTGCAGCAGTGAAGAGTGTGGGAAATCTCATTCTTATTCTGACAGGCCAATCAGAACCAGTGAAAACAGTCAAACCAGCCACAGAAACAATGGACATCAAAGACACTTTTATTTTATGCCAAACTGACAACCAACAACACATCAGTACCTTCAGTTTTTACACCTAAATGATCCTCATCATGACTTTAAATGCGGAAAAGATTTCACAGAGATAAAGAGAGGCTAACCATTGTTTCAGACAACTCAATAGCAGAAATGGGTCACACTGACCTGCAACATAATAGGAGGGTTAACTGGTGTTGGTCTCTGGCTGTGTGTTTCAGGCCTGAATGTATTTCCCTGGGATATTGTCACATTCCTCTGAGTCTCTGGCCAACAGAATCTGTGGTCAGCCGCACATACAGTTTTATTGTGGGAGAGTATGTTACAGTGTAAGAATGCCAATGAAGTGATTGATATCATCTACGCTGAGGACTGTGGTGTGTGTGTGTGTGTGTGTGTGTGTGTGTGTGTGTGCGTGTGAGGTGCCTTGTTCTCTGCTGTGCTTTGTGTAAAGGACACATGTTTGATAGATTACTTGATTTGGACCGCAGACGTTTGCGTGTGGCAGACACAGATCAGAACTCTGTCAAATAACATCACCAGTGCCTTCGCCAGCAGTGTGTGTGTGTGTGTGCGGGTGGGTTTATGGGTGGAACAGGACAAAGAGGGTTGATGCGTGACAGAATGATAGTGTGATTTAGCGACAGAGTTATGAGGAATTTGTAATCATGTGCCTTTGTGTGTGTGTGTGTGTGTGTGTGTGTGTGTGTGTGTGTGTGTGTGTGTGTGTGTGTGCGCGCATTCTTCAAGAATGTCATCATTGACACCAAAAGGACAGAGCTTCACTGTATCAAAACATTGTGTCTGTGCTGCGTTCAGGTTATCTAATTGGCTCCAGACGGAACAATGAACACTGATGCTGAAAATAGATCAGAGGGCTTCCACTGACCCAACACACACAAACACACACACACATGCATGCGATCACATATGCAAATCATGTGGGCAAACACATGAACACTTGCACACATAAATGTAAACACACACATCAACATGTGGCTTACTGTGCCGACTGTATGGACACAGAATCCCACAAACATTATATCATAATCACTCAGAGAAAGTCATTGGTTTTATTCACAGGCGCCGACTTGGGTTGAACACTGGGAAAGGGGTTGGGGCAAAAAATGGCCATGTCATGTGTGTGATGTGGTGAGGAGTAGGAATTCATATTTTGGTAATACTTAATATTCATTTTTGTAATAAGCTTTAGTTAATAGGTAATAAGTCTGCTTATTAACATTAACATGTGTTAATAAGACTAAGTAAGTGTTAATTATAGAAACATAAATACTAAACATGCTTATTGTTAGATTATAAGACATTTATAAGAAATTTGTTAACAGTTTATAGCTTAAAAATGTTAATAAAAGCCTTTTGATTTTCTTTTAATTGTTTAACTAACTTGTCATTGTTAAACCTTTACTAAGCTTTATTTTTTACAGTCTTTATAGCTGTTAGCTGTTAACTATGCTCTAGTTAAAGTGTGAACAGTGCTTATTGAAATTAATTAATCCTCTATTACACATTTATTAACAGATATTTATCATTAAGCGCATAATAAAGGATTAATTAACCTCCATAAACACTGTTCACTTAGTTTGACATGCAACTTCAGCTGGAGAACCATGCCACCTTCTTGAGTCTTGAATCCCACCAACCTCAGAACCAGACAGAAGACAAACACTGACATTTGGGACAGCTACAATTCTTGGTGTGCACAGGTGCCAGAACAAAACACAGTGGACAATGTCCAACAAACTTCTGACTAGTCGTGAGAAGAGGCGCTGGCACAGCAGAGGTGCAGCTTCAAAAGAGAGTAAATCAAGCAGAATATATTACCGGTGGGTATGTCAGGGTCATCAATCGTGACCAATCAAATCAGCTCCTCTCATCTATTTTAAAAGCAGTGCGCTCACAGCCACAACACGCTGCTAGGAGAAGAGAGTCAGCAATCACCCTCTTCCAGTGTCCTGAACATACAGCCAAGGGTAGATGATGTCTTTACCTAAGTTTTCATGCTGCTCAGTGGAGTGACAATGTTTTTTAAACATTGTCACAATTAACTTGATAATTTCTAATCAATTTTTATGGCTCGTAACCTTGTGAGGCAGCAGGATGTGTGAGAATGCATCTCGCCATGCTTCAAGGCCAATCAGCATCCAGTGAAGACGTACTGGTGGCTTTGTGGCCCCCAAAAAATATATATGTAAATAATTAAATTAATATCAAGAACATACAACAACTAGTTGACTAATGGTTTGAACTGTCGACCAGGAAAATCTTTGGTCAGTGCAGCCCTAAATATAATAGCTTGTAACTGTGTGTTTAAAACTAGTTAAGTTTACTTTACTTTGCTATCATCTGAAAACTGAAAACTGAAGAAAACAACGAGGGGAGGAACTTATCAATGTGTAACTTAATGTTTTTTTCAGATTCTTATTAAGTGATAAGGCAAGTTTGTGATGCTTGTGTCTCTAATGTATAATATCTAAAACTTTGTCAACCACCAACAGACCTGGAGTTTAATTCTTTGCTAATCATTCAGTCCTAGGTTTGTCTATAGCATGTGTCCTGATCACGGCCCAATCAACATCTGATAGTACCATGGATGATCAATACTTCAGACACGTACATCTACAGTGGGAAGGGGTCACAGTGTCTTGATGGCAGACTTAACCAGTTCCAACCCCAAAAGGACGTACTGCCGTGGCAACCCCAGTCTCCTCCCTCCAGTGGACAGCTTTGGGAAAGTCCTAATGAGTTTCCAAAGCCAGAGACACTATATCACTAACACACAAACAGTGCACACACACACACACACACACACACACACACACACACACACACACACACACACACACACACGCACGCCCACACACACAGCAATATGCAGAGCCAGAGAGTGAATGGGATTTATTGTTATTGTGATAACCTGGGAGTCCAGCAGCGGCTGAATGTGGCTGACATGAGGCTGTTTTAATAAGGCCTGATTTAAAGTGGGACTCCTGGAGGAGTTACACACATGCACACACACTTCATCTTGGAGCAGTTGTCTCTCTCTCTCTCTCATTCCCCCTCACTTTCAATAAGGTTTCACCTTGTCAGACTCTGGGCGTGTGCGCGGGACGAGAACAGAGGTATTTATGAGGATCATTTAAAATCATCTGTCTTGAGCTGCATGCAAACCATGCCATCTCCGCTCAGATACCAGTGTGTGTGAGCATGTGTGCGCCTGTGTGTAACTTTACTGTTACGTCCCAGGGGGATCAGGTCTCTGTATGTCTAAACTAAGCAGGCAGCCATGACAAACATTAGGCTATTGAATTATGACCTGCCTGCTAGCTGCAGAGTGTGTATCCGCTGTGCATGTGTGTGTGAGCGTGTCTGTGTGTGGTTGTGTGCAAATATTATTTTAGGTAAAGTCTATCCAAGGGTTTAATAGAAGGTGCCTAGTGCAGTGTAATACCACCAGATATACGTTTTGAGTTTCATATCAAAAATATAAAAGTAATACTATAGCAGCAGGGGAGTAGCTAAGAATTATGGGCCCTGTGTGCAGGAGGTGACTCTGGGATCAAACTGAGAACAGCAATTATCCCATCTTTTACAAACATTTGCTTTACTATTCAAACTCTTTTCTACATCTTCACAAAAATGAAATAGGCCTTGTACTTTGAAAGTGTGCGTTTTTGTTCAAATTTTGAGAATTAATGAGTCAGTCATTCTTTGGATAGAAATGTATTTTGAGTGATTTTTGATTGTTACTCCTCAATTATGCTAAGAAAATATATTTTAAAAGATCAAACTCTCGGCTATTAGACCTCGTAATGGGCCACCCTCCTAGTGATTTCATTATTAACAGTATAGTTACTAAGATTTCTCTTCATGCTACTACATTTTTAAACATTAATTCTTAAATTTTGATTTAGAAGGCTATGGCAAAGTTGACATATTATGGTTGAGACTCATCTATTAGGAATATCTTTTGATGAATTTGTCAAAAAATAGAAAGTTTACCAGTGCTTGATTAAAGGATTAAAATATTTGAATTAAAGAGTTGACATGACACTTTTTGTTTTTTTCGCTTGTTTTGTGGAATATGATTTGTCCCAGTTCTCAAGAATGGGTGATATAAATAGAGATGAACATCATGTTACATTTAAAAACTCACTCATGATGCCTTTATACCTGTACACACTGATCAGCCACAGCATAGCCTTTTGTGCATCTACATGGGTAGAATAGTCAAATAGTTTCCTTTTGATCTGTTTTTATGATTGAGATTCTGCACAGAGTCTTTTATTTTGAGAACTGACTGTATTCTCCATGTTGTGTCTGTGCTGAACCTCCTGCCCCCTCAGTCTGCTCTGTGCCAATTGAGGTGACATCTGTCAAAAACAGACTTGGCATGTATTCTCTACTAAAGAGCCGCTTTTGGGAATCACAGACATCGTGTAGAATAGCTGCGATCAGATCGATTGGCCGTGGCACAGTCATAATGCGATGCAGCCACGCCCAGAGGAATCAAGCCATAAGATCTGGCACCAAGACGTTAAGAGTAAATCCTCCTTAAGTCCTGTAAGTTCTGAGGTGGATCCTCTATGGATTCGACTTGTTGTTCCAGCACAGCCCACAGACGCTCGATTTGATTGCAATCTGGAGAATTTGGAGACCAGGTCCACACCTTGACAATACCAGGCCACCTTCATCTATTGCTCCATACTCCAGTTCTCACATTTATGTGCTAAATGCAGGTGGCAGACGGTGGTCAGCATGGGCAATCTGACTGGTCTGTGGCCGTGCAACCCCACACACATCAAGCTGTAATGCGCTGTGTGTTGTGACACCTTTCTTAAAAGCTAACAATATCTTTTTCAGCAAGTTGCGTTACAGTAGTTCTTCTGTGGGTCTAGACCAGAAAGGCTAACCATCAATCCCCACTCACAGCAGTGAGCCTTGGACACCCATGACCATGTCACCTGTCCACCAGTTGTTCTTCCTTGGACCACTTTTGTACTAACCATTACAAACCAAGAACACCCCACAAAACCTGCCCTTTTGGAGATGCTCTCACGAAGTCCTCTAGCCATCAGAATTTGGTCTTTGTCAGAGTCGCTCAGATCCTTACTGTTATTCACTTCACCTGTATATTGTGGCTGTGTACATACATACAAAAGCACTGAGCGGGACAAAAAGCTATTCTTTTATTAGTAGCGGGTCTGAAACTTTGGTTATCCCTTAACTTATCCTCTGGCACCATCATGAGTTACAAATTTGTGTGCAAATGTCTCAACAACAACTGAATAGACTGCCACAAATTTTGGTGTACACTACAGTGCCACCACAGCCAAGTGCACTTTGTCATGAGAGTTCTAATATATATTAGCATGCTAACATCCTAACCTACGGAGGTGAAGGGTTGTTGAGATATTGTACTCTGGATCACAGTGTTGGATGGACAGAAACACTGACAGATTGTTCGCAATCCTCTGGCCCACTCATAGAAGATACATGAAATACTATACGACGCAGCTCATTTAATTTGATTCTAACCTTTCCATGTGATGTTAGATGGCATCGTCGTGTGACCTAAATCTGAGCTGGCATCTGTATAAACCAGCATAAAATCTTAAAATTGGGCTGATGTGGTTGCTGCATGTGGCAATGGTTAAATGTTGATCTGTACATGCTGAAGACATGGGAGAGATTTTGACTGATGCAGAGCTCCAGAGAGCTGCTGTAGCATAAATTTAATTGCATAAAGACATGACCTCATTGGATGAAAAACTGATCGATGGTAAACATGCAACTACTTTATTCTAAATTAAATCAGAAATGTTACTTTGTTAAATAAAAATAGACTGTTTGTCTTTTGACATTGTCAAGACATCAGATGTCTTATTGGACTTCTCAGTATGGTCAGTCGAGTATTACTGAATATTTTTCATGGACTATTATTGAACATTGTTAAGGATTTTTAAACATGGTAACAGCATGACTACGGGGTGGCAATGTTGATCTGCCATTTGGTCTGTCTAACATGCTAACATGCCAAACTAAGATGGCAAACACACTAAACCAATTTACCTGTTAAACATCAGCATGTTATCATTATTATTGTGCCCATGTTAGAATGTTAACATGCTAAACTAAGACGGTTTATGTGGCAAACAAATATACCTGTCAAACAAAACATGCTAATATTATTATTGTGAGCATATTAGAATGCATATGTGTAAGTTAGCATGCTTGCATGCTAGACTAAGATGGTGAATATGGCAAGTATACCTGTTAAACGTCACCAAGTTAGCATTGTTGCTGATAGCACCACTGGTGAGCATAAGACCGCCATCTAGTGGGCTGTAGAGGTAGTGGTACTGCCAAATGGTTGGATTAAAATGTTCTAAAAGGGATTTTAAGGTAGTTTACAAAAGTAGTCATTTCTAAGTCTGCTCAAGAATTCACATAAATAAAAAATGTCGAATTAAAATAAATAATTTTAACGACCAGTTATGTTTGAATGTCACAAAATGACACACCATCAGGTAGCAAGCTAGCTAATGTTCCTTTAGATGCAGTGACACAAGAGGATCAGTTTTTGAAAGGAAAAAAATGGTGGAGAACAACATGGTGAGTAAAGATGACCCCAAATATATTTAGATTCATAATGACAGGCATGCTGAGCCAGAAAGCATTGTGTCAAAGTCTTTTGTCTTTCTTTTGTCTGATTTTTTTTTTCTTATTTAGCTATACATTTTTTAACAATCAGACATGGGCCTGAGGTCACAAAAGGTTTAGAACCCCTGGCTTATTATATCATTGTGCAGTATATCCTGGCAACTGTAACTGATGATGAGATGAGTGCAAGTTTAGTTTTCAAACCTCCCAGACTGGTTAAACAGAATGATTTGCAGAATCAAGTCAGAGTCAAGTCAGACTTTGCTACATGTAAGAACCAGGTCTGGGGAATCAGTAGGTTATCCTGCAGCAGAAACAATTCCAATATTTCTGAATGAGCCCCCTTTAACTTTATGCACATTTTCCTGAGCTATGCAATTGTTCACTCTGCATGGGAAAATGTCTGCATTGTCAAGCTAATCCTCAAATATACCAAACATGGGCCAGATGTTAAAGGGAGTTTTAAAATATTTCTTTCGCATGCACATTCAGATGACAGAAATTTTCGATTTCGCTCTCATTCTCACACATTTAATTGTCTTTGGGGTTGAGCCGGTTTATCTCTCCTCTCCACCTCCTCCCTTGACTCCCCTGCAGTGATTTAGAAGCAGCGTGATATGATCATGATCACAGTGTCTTATAAACTCATTAATGGTGATAACCTGACATGTTACAGCCCGGCATATTACACTGACCTCATCCAAAGTTATAAAAGAGTCAATGTTATCATATCTATTTGCTGAAGATATACAGAGTGTGTGATTTGCAAGCTCCCCGAGCCTCAGGACTCCTGTAAAAGTAATTAAAGTCTGTCTGAGTCAGACGGTAAGTCAAATGTTTGTGTGATGTCATTGGAGCAGTTGTACCTGGCAGAGATACTGAGAATTAAATGTAAGTGGGGGCAGCACAAAAAGAGCATGTACTGGAAAAGATAAAGGAAACAATGTCTTAATGATTGGCATTCATTTTATTACCTTTCTAAACCAAGGCTACTCAGCTAGAAATGGGTCTGGTAATGCACATGTTCCCAGGAAAGTGGCCAGTGATTTTTTTTTTTTCTTCTTTCTTTTTTTTTTTTTTTTTTTTTACAGTGTTTAGTCTTAGTACAGAACAGAAAACAGTGGAATGCCCCCAGTGAGTTGAAGGAGATTGATCTTGAGGTTTTCTTAAAATGTGAGGGCAAGGTGTTGTGTGAAATTGGCAGGTGATGGGATAACGGCATTGTAATGGACTGTTGTCAAGAAAAGTGAGCAGTCCAGAGGTTGAACCTCTTGATTTCAAGGGCATGTCTAGAGGAGGGTATGGGGGGGACACCGGCCACCCCTGAAATCTAACTGGCCACCCCAAATGCTACCCCATTATCCTCAAGTAGGACTGGTTAGCTGTCCAGTGAGGGGCGTGACCTTAGTTTCAAGTTTTACATGAGTATATTTAAAAGTGCATTGTTTTCCTTTGTGTGCATTTTCATTTTTTTCCAAGTTAATTTAACTTACTTAATAAATTAATAAATGATTTAAAACAATAAATAAATAAAAATATTTTTTTCATGAGTATGGAGGAAGAATTTAGGAAAGATGTACAGTGGAGGTACAATTTCCGATTGAGAGTGTTACGATCTGAGTTTTGGCCAGGACCCCGGATGCAGAGAACAAGATAAGGGAAGGTTTTCAAAAAGATTTATTGTTTCACACAGGGCAAAAAAAACAACTAAAGGCGAGGGCAGGTGCTGGACGCGGTCGGCTGGCTGGCGCAGCTGAGCAGGCAGGAGGAGATCCGTGCTGGCGTCGGTTCAGGAACTAGTGAGCTGCACACACGGTCGGGAGGAGCACTGAAGGCTGCACAAAAACACTGAAGATTAGAGCCACGAAAAAACACCATAAATCCACTAGGAAATTTGCTGCGCAACGTTACCGACTGCGACTGAGACTGAATAGTCCGGCACAGGAGTGGTGACTTGGCCGAGCTCAAATAGCAGGGGGAATGTGATGATGAGAGCCAGGTGCGTCTCATTAGGCTGAGCCAGCCAATGACTGCCGCCGCTGCCACACACACTGCCCTGGAAGGAAAACGGGGGAGGGAAGGGGAGACAAAGAAAAAAAAAGGGAAACACAACGCAGGCCAGACCAAAACACCTACAACCATGACATTACCCCCCCCTCAACGGACGCCACCCGGCGGCCTGCCAGGCTTGTCTGGAAAGGCCCTGTAAAAGTCATTAATAAGGTCTGGGTCCAGAATCAATGAACGGGACACCCATGACCGTTCTTCTGGGCCATACCCCTCCCAGTCCACCAAAAACTGGTATCCTCGGCCCCGTCTGCGGACATCCAGCAACCGCCGGACAGTGTAGGCAGGGTGGTCATCAATGAGCCGGGGGGGTGGAGGGGGTTCGGCCGGAGGGCACAGAGCACTGGTGGACACAGGCTTCAGCAGGGAAACGTGAAAAGCCGGGTGAACATTAAGGGCTGCAGGCAACTTGAGTCTCATCACACTGGGATTGATTACCTTCTCAATTTCAAAAGGACCGATGTACCTGGGGGCTAGCTTCCTGCTCTCCGTCTGCAGAGGGATGTCGCGTGAGGACAGCCAGACCTTTTGACCCGGCAGATAGTGGGGGGCAGGAGCGCGACGTCTGTCCGCCAACCGTTGGTTGCGAGCCGCAGTCCGCGTGAGAGCCGCCCTCGCCTCACGCCAGACCCGACGAGCCCGCCGGAGGTGCTCCTGTACGGACGGAACCGCCACTTCGGTCTCCTGGATGGGGAAGAGGGGAGGTTGGAAACCCACAGAGGCCATAAAGGGGGACATACCTGTGGCTGAGCTGACAAGGGAGTTGTGGGCATATTCCACCCAGGGGATATGGGTGGACCACGAGGCGGGATGTCTTGAGGTGACGCACCGAAGAGCTGACTCGAGGTCCTGGTTGGCCCGCTCCGTCTGGCCGTTGGTTTGAGGATGGTACCCAGACGAGAGGCTGGCCGACGCACCCAGAGCCTGGCAGAAGGCCCTCCAGACCTGGGAGGAGAACTGCGGACCCCGGTCCGAAACGATGTCCTGAGGTATTCCATGAAGTCTGAACACATGTTGGACGAGGAGGTTGGCAGTCTCTAGGGCTGAGGGGAGTTTGGGCAGAGGAACAAAATGCACAGCTTTGGAAAAACGATCAATAATGGTAAGAATTACTGTGTTACCCTCTGAAGGTGGGAGTCCAGAGACGAAGTCCACAGCGACATGGGACCAAGGGCGATGAGGGATGGGCAGTGGACGTAGGAGGCCAGCAGGAGTCTGGTGGGAGGATTTGTTGCGGGCACAGACGGAGCAGGCGGAGACATATCCCTTGGTATCTGATGTTATGGTGGGCCACCAAAAACTGCGTCGGAGCAAGGAGAGGGTGCGATGAAACCCTGGATGACAGGCAACCTTGGAAGCATGTCCCCACTGGAGCACAGGAGTCCTGGCAGAGGGTGGAACGAAAATCCGGTTGGGAGGGCAGCCCTCAGGAATGGGTTGATCTTGTTGAGCCTCCTGAACCACTTGCTCAATCTCCCACCTGGCCGCCCCCACCACGCAGGAGGAAGGGAGGATGGTCTCTACAGGTGCGTCTTCCACAGGAGGAGTAAACTGTCGGGACAAGGCGTCTGGCTTAACATTCCTGGACCCAGGGCGGTAGGTGAGGGAGAACTGGAACCGGCCCAAGAACAGGGCCCACCGAGCCTGCCGGGAGTTTAGCCGTCGTGCCGATCGTAGATAGGAGAGGTTCTTGTGGTCAGTCCATACCATAAAAGGGTGTGTGGAGCCCTCCAACCAATGCCTCCACTCCTGGAGAGCTAAGACCACAGCGAGAAGCTCCCTGTTGCCCACGTCGTAATTCCTCTCTGCCGGGGTGAGCCGGCGAGAGAAAAAGGCACAGGGGTGCATCTTGTGGTCTACTGGGGAACGTTGGGAGAGGACTGCTCCAACACCAGAGTCAGAGGCGTCGACTTCGACCACGAACGGTAGTGCGGGATCTGGGTGGGAAAGCACAGGTGCAGAGGTAAACAGGCACTTTAACCGGTTGAAGGCAGCGTCAGCCGCCTGAGACCACACAAAGGGGAGCTTGGAGGAGGTTAGCTGCGTGAGTGGGGCCGCTACTTGGCTGTAATTACGAATAAACCTCCTGTAAAAGTTGGCAAAACCCAAAAATCTCTGGAGATGTTTTCTGGTAGCGGGGACAGGCCACTCGGCCACCGCTTGGACCTTGGCAGGGTCCGCCTTCAACTGTCCCTTTTCTACAATGAACCCCAAAAAACTGACGGATGAAACATGAAACTCACATTTTTCAGCCTTCACAAAGAGTCTGTTCTCTAGCAGTCTTTTCAATACCAGTCTTACATGCTGGACATGTTCATCAGAGTCTCTGGAAAAAATCAAAATGTCATCTAAATACACAAACACAAACCTGTTGAGCATGTCTCTTAAAACGTCATTGATCAGTGCTTGAAAAACGGCTGGAGCGTTGGTTAGGCCAAAAGGCATCACGAGGTATTCGAAATGCCCGAGGGGGGTGTTGAATGCCGTCTTCCACTCATCCCCTTCCTTAATTCTGATGAGGTGGTAGGCGTTGCGAAGGTCTAACTTTGAAAAAATGGTTGCCTGGTGCAGAGGACCAAAAGCGGAGTCTATCAGAGGGAGTGGGTACTTATTTTTCACTGTAATGTCGTTTATGCCTCTGAAATCTATGCAAGGGCGCAGGGTTTTATCTTTCTTCTCGACAAAGAAAAACCCTGCTCCCACTGGGGAGGAGGAAGGGCGGATGAGCCCCGCAGCTAAAGAGTCAGTAATGTACTGCTCCATGGACTCTCTTTCTGGTTTGGACAGGTTGTATAACTTTTGGGACGGAAGGGGGGCTCCAGGGAGCAGCTCAATGGCACAGTCATAGGGCCGGTGTGGGGGAAGAGAAAGAGCTTTGTCTTTGCTAAAAACCTCCTGGAGGTCATGGTACATGGGGGGAATGGAGGACAAGTCAATAGGTTTAGGTGGCACAGGTGACGAGGAGGCGCTGGGGGGAATGGCAGAGTGAAGGCAGTGGGAATGACAGAAAGTACTCCAATTGGTTATGGCAGAAGCGGACCAGTCAATATGGGGGTTGTGCAGCTTTAGCCAGGGGAGACCCAGAACCAGAGGTGATGTGGGAGATGGAATAATTAACAGAGAAATTACTTCCTGATGATTGCCTGAAAGCTGCAGGGTCATAGGAGCAGTACGGTGGGTAACACTAGCAAGTAACTGACCACTCAGAGTGAGAACGTTCCTAGGCTCTGGGAGAGGCTCAGTAGGAAGGTTAGCTTGACTACACAGTTCAGAGTCAATAAAATTGTCATCTGCTCCACTATCAACCAGTACTTGCAGGGGTATCGTGTGATGTGGGAGTCTGAGCATACCTTGCAGTTGAACTCGGGTGGAGGGTGAGGAAGAGGAGATGGTACGGCTCACCAGCGCCCCTCCAGTGGCTGATGAGCCTGCCCTTTTGACAGTTGTGGACAGGTGGCGAGGAAGTGGCCAGGCTGGCCACAGTAGATGCAGAGCCGGTGCTGGAATCTGCGCTCCCGTTCCGCGGGAGACAACCTGGCTCTGCCCAACTGCATGGATTCCTCCTCTTTAGGGGCAGAGGAAAAACCCGGATGAGGAACTGGGGCTGGAATGGGGGTGAGGTCCCGGGAGATCCCGCGTGGAGGAGCGGACACAGAGGGGTGGTTGGAAGCCAAGGGAGGAAGGGTGCCCTGTCTCCCAACTCTCTCCCTGCGTCTCTCACGTAGCCGGTTATCGAGTCTAATGGCTAATGAGATTAGTTCATCAAGAGACTGGGTCTCATCTCGTGCTGCCAATTCATCCTTAACATAATCAGCTAATCCCAGAAGAAAAATGCTTTGCAATGCGAGCTCATCCCACCCGCTCTCGGCTGCCAGAATGCGGAAGTCGATAGCGTACTGGGAGACTGGAGCTGAACCCTGGCGAAGGGAAAGGAGCCGACTGCTGGCTTCTTTCCCTTGGACCGGGTGATCGAAAACTTTACGCATCTCACTGACGAAGGAGGAATATGACTGAGTTACCGCCGAATTGGTGGAGATAGCCAAAGCCCAAGAGGCAGCCCGATCAGTTAACAAACTCATAATAAAAGCGATTTTCGATCTATCTGTGGCGTAAGTCTGGGATTGCTGTTCAAACACTAAAGTACACTGAAGCAAGAAACGACTACATGCCCCTAATTCTCCCGAATACCTGACTGGGGTGGGGATGTATGGTTCCCGGGAGAGGCTGGATGGAGGAGCCGGAGACGCCATGGTGGGAACAGGGGAAGGAGGAAGATTCCCGGGCGGAACCAAGCTGGAGATCTGACTGACGGCCTGATCCATGCGGCTGCCGAGCTGAGATACGCTGGTCACAAGGTTCTGGAGAACGCCTTGGATTTCGTGGATGGCTTCCCCCATCTGACCAACACGTGCACCTTGCGAGGATAGCGCCTGTCGAAACTTATCTGTCTCCGCGGGGTCCATGATTTGGCCGGACTATTCTGTTACGATCTGAGTTTTGGCCAGGACCCCGGATGCAGAGAACAAGATAAGGGAAGGTTTTCAAAAAGATTTATTGTTTCACACAGGGCAAAAAAAACAACTAAAGGCGAGGGCAGGTGCTGGACGCGGTCGGCTGGCTGGCGCAGCTGAGCAGGCAGGAGGAGATCCGTGCTGGCGTCGGTTCAGGAACTAGTGAGCTGCACACACGGTCGGGAGGAGCACTGAAGGCTGCACAAAAACACTGAAGATTAGAGCCACGAAAAAACACCATAAATCCACTAGGAAATTTGCTGCGCAACGTTACCGACTGCGACTGAGACTGAATAGTCCGGCACAGGAGTGGTGACTTGGCCGAGCTCAAATAGCAGGGGGAATGTGATGATGAGAGCCAGGTGCGTCTCATTAGGCTGAGCCAGCCAATGACTGCCGCCGCTGCCACACACACTGCCCTGGAAGGAAAACGGGGGAGGGAAGGGGAGACAAAGAAAAAAAAAGGGAAACACAACGCAGGCCAGACCAAAACACCTACAACCATGACAGAGAGTTTAAAGAATAAAATATGAGAGCTTTATATATTTATATGGTGTCACACTGTTTTAATGTGATTAGTAGGACTATTTAGCTTTAAAATATACATTTTAAACACAGGAATAAGAAACTGTAAGATACTGTAATATTAGTAACTAAAGTAGTTGGGAGAAATAGTACATTAAATGTGTGTGTGTGCCACCCCTACTTGGGCCACCCCTGTCAAGAAGAGTCAAGAAATGCCCCTGCTTGATTTACCAGTTGACCGACATCCACACACCCAGCTAGAGCCACAGAAGACCTGCACACTGCATACTGCTAGTTTAAATTACCTAAATTGGCTATTCTACATCCTGATATCTGATGCAAAAGCCAGGGGAGTTAGGCTTTTTATTTATAACAAAGTAAAATAAATGACTGAGACACCAGTCCCATAGTTTGTAACATTCCAACTCACTGAATTATGTTGTATATGTAGTACACCAGAGATGCAGAGGTCCATAAAAACCATAAATACAAGTGAATGACAACATCTGCTTGATCAGTTATACCAACATTTAAAATGTGTGAGAGCAGATACAGTTAGAGAGGGCAGAAGGTTGTCTCCTTTACTCCAGGCACTCAATATTTTCAATGGATGTTCACCTGCGTTTCTTCCAGCTCAGACCAACATGTTGGCAGAGGATCACAGACCTCAGACCTCTTCAAAATCCAGCGCTCTTTACACACAGCTGGCAGCATGGATGCCTTGATTTATTATTTCAGTCTTTCAAAAGACAGCGGGATTTAGTGGTTACTGACCTTATGAGCTTCTTCAAACACCATTTTGTATTTGTTTAATAAAAATGACTGTTGAAGGTCTTAATAAAGACTGGTATTTTACATATGGGCTGATTTTATCTGTTTATTGTATTATTGAACAGCAACAGAACCACAGAGTTTAAACGTATTTATTAGCCTATATTTACTGAAATAAATATAATGATGTGATAGATCAGATAATGTCTTAGCCTTACATGTGTACAGTTTATTAAAACTAAACCAGTAAAATGACACCAGAGTCACATTTCCAGAATGTTGGAAATTTTGAAAGGACTGTTACCTGGCAGGTGTGGCAAACAGCGCACCAGTAAAAACTCTTAAATTACTGTAGGTGAATGGTTATAGAGAGGAAGTTGTGTGGCTACAAATTGTCATGGTAATCTCTGATTTTGCGACACCAATTTGATTTTTACATAGTTTTTAAATAACCTGCAAATGACTTGATGTATTGAATTTAATGTCAAATTTTCAAGACCAAAAGATTTTTTTCAGTGAAAATGAAATGCTAAAATTGACATTCCCACTAAAATCATGTCTGATATAGCAGTTACAATAGCTGCCAAAATAATCGCAATGTGATTTTCTTCATCCATATCATTCAACCCAGCTCTCAATGTGTCCCGAGTGAGTTTTTGGTGTATTCAAACCTGTTTTTAGAGCAGATCACTTGTGTTTGAATTACCCAGGATGGATGATACCGAGTTTAAACGGACCCATGCCTTGTGGCAGTGGCATAACCATGTTTGAATCGTTAGATCAGTAACAGATTATGAGTATTAACCCAGTGCAGCCCCCATATGATATCAAATAAAGTAAGACACGATCATTGATGCTGCTTTGGGACTCCTCACTGCATACAGAGAATCATGAGGGTGCTGCATTGTGACTCCTGGTGGCAGAAAAGAAAACGGCATACTGTGTTTTATGAGGCTGGAGGATACTGTGTGATTACCGCAGCAACCTAACCCTGCAGGGGAGCTGTAACCAAACCGCGGTGGAAAAGCTGAGCCCTTTAAGTGCTACCCCTGTAGCCTGAGAGACGGACTGCAGACAGTACTCAGGGCTTAAAAAAGCACTGGAGAAGGAGCGATCTTTGTAGGTTGATCAGGTACAAAATAATCATTAAATACACATTTGTATAAAAAGATGCATCAGTCAAAGGTAAGATAGTAAAAGAATGCTTGCTTTAGTTTTAAGATGAAAATACAGAATTATACATGATAAACATAACGCATCAGATCTCTACTAATGAAGCTAAACCTGATTTTTGCATTAGTGTATTAATAATATAGTCTTAATAGACTTCTTCACAGCTACCTTTCTCATCGTTGTGAGTTTCTGATAGCAAAAAGATCACTTCTGAATAAAAATAATCCCCATCACAGAAAGTCTGCATTTCTTCATTTAAGTCTCGCAGTCTGGCTCAACAACAAGCCAGCTCTCTCTCCGTCTTTTTTTTTTTTTCCGTGGTGATATGTTGAGAGCTCTGATGGATGGGTGGTATGTATGAATGACTGTCTCTATTTATTGAAGGTGGAGGACACAGACGCTGTGTTGTTGGGACAGGGCTCAGACCATGACCCCGTGACCCCGCATCTCATACACACAATTTCAGGTCGTTCCATAATGAGCGCGTCCCGGTCACAGCGAGCCCTTTCACCTGACCACTCACACACTGATGGAGACACAAACACGAGCTGATCAGTCATCATGTCTCTGCTCGCTGTAATGAGACACAGTGACGTTGATAAGTAAGCTGTAAAGACTACAGGCTGCAATGGACCAGTGTTAAAAACTCATATCTCATTAGCGGGCCAAGCACCAATGATGCTATGACAACACATTTATAGGCTCTCTATAATTGTTGTTTGTTTTTACTTTTCATTTTTTACTTTATCATTTACCCAGCAACAGAAAGAGGTCCTACAACCAGAAATCAGAATAATGAAAAGCTTTAATATCTGCAGTTCCATGACAATGAAGCAAACTTGATCTGCTGATCATGTGTTAAAGGTCTAGAAGAAGCATATGATTGGACCTTAAGTGGAGTGGACTGCTGTTTCTAGGGTCAAGAATGAACTGTGAAGCTCAACTGCTTGTCTGCTTTTAGCAGTGTGGCTCTATAGATGACAATGTCAGGGCAGGTTCACACCAGCCTTGTTTATTACAGTTAAACCGAACCCTGGAGCGTTTACCACCTTTCGTGGGGTTCGTTTAGGTTGGTGTGAACCCAATATTCAAACTCTGGTGTGCCCCAAACAAGCGCTCTCTGGTCCACTTCAAAGGGGTGGTCTCAGACCACTGTTAAGTGAACACCAGTTCAGATAATGTAGATTTTCCATCCTGTTTGTCTTCACAATCAGCAAATCACACCAAGGATCTGTTTTCATGAACTCAGCAAGGCAGCCGGATCGCAGTCAAATGCACCCTGCCCAGTGCGTCTGAAGCGTGCCAGGCAGGCACCTCTGGTGCACTTGGGCACAGGAATGGATGAGAAAGAATACATTACTTGAAATTATAGGTGGGTGCGTTAGAGGCTGCCACACATATTGGCAATCATATGCATGATTTTCACCCTCAATAAACAACAGAAGGCTCTCTGTCATGATGTGCTGACAGTTTGCGAATCCTCCAGAGTATTCTTTTAAAAAAAGTATCGTACCTGTACCATTGTACCACGTATGTACCTGCAGATACGTAAGCTGAAAACAGCTTTTCAACTATCCTGCCAGGAACAGATCATGATTCTCTTCAGTGGAATTCACGTTGAAGATCTCATGGTCACCCTATTTTCCAGGTTTTGCGTGTGTAATAGCGCGCAGCTTTATTTGTCATCACAATGATCCATACAATAACCATCTGCCATTAAATGAAAGTAATATATAGTATATGTGGTCTAGTTTTATTGCAGTCTCTTTTCCTTGATTTGTTTTTAAAGTTTAATTCAGTTATATTTGATTGTTGCAAAAATAATTCTCCACAATCTGTGAATGAAATCGTTGCCTTTTTAAACTTTATATTTTACAGCATGATTACCAGGATCGTGTTTATGTCGCAATATGATCTGAACAATCTCTACCACGTCATGTCAACTTGATGGGTAAAAATTAACCAGGAGTATGCTTAAGTAGAAAACAATATATGGGGCGCCTCTCTGGCTCAGCTGGTGAAGCGTACACCCCATATACTGAGGCTGTTGGTCCTCTGTAGCGGCCACTGATTCGCCTCCTGTGAACTTTGTTGCGTGTTATCCCCTCTCTCTGACCCCTTTCCTGTCATATATTCAGCTGTCCCTTTAAAAAAAGGCTTTATTTTTTTTTTTTTATCAGAAATCATTTAAAAGGGTAAGAGGATATTTTTCACTATGGGTCATTGCGGCCAACAGCCCTCACAACACCCCCAAATCCCGCACTGATGCATCCATAATCAATAATGGACATCTCTGCTACACGACTGTGATGTGAACACAAACCGGATGAATTGGAAAATTGAAACAACCTGTCATCCTGGCATTGGTTCAATTCCAACACCAGACATTTAGGTGTGAACCCACCCTCAGCCTGTCCGATGATCCACCACTTCAATCTGCACAGAACCATCTGAGCAACCACTGGATGACTATCATGAAATTTGGTACGGACATTCACTGGTCACTAGAGGACTCTGACTTTGATGATTCCCTGAATTTTCCTCAAGTACTACCATGAGGTTAACATTTGTGGTTTTGAGTGAAATATCTTGACAACTATTGGCTTGTTATGAAATTTGGAACACACGGTCATGTTCCCCTCAGAATGAAATGGAACCACTTTGGTAATCCCTCAACTTTTTTTATCTAGCACCATCATCAGGTCGTCATTGTCCAGTCCTACTGAACACCTGCAGAACTAATGTCATTCCCATCACCCTCAGCTGCACTTTGTGTTTACTGAACCAAATGTTCAGCACACTAACGCTCTAATGCTCTGTTCCATTTACCGTGGAAATCAAAGCTGGGAATGATGGCTTATCTGAGTTGACCACGTTCAAGTGCCACAAGTTGAAAAACCAAGATGGACCTTTGCTCTACCACAAATTACACTGTATACTGCACATACAAACAACGTAGTGACATGCTCACAGATAAAAGTTGGACAGTACCGAGTGTACAACTGAGACATAAAAGACTGAAGTGCCAATAAAAAGTGTCTAACCACAGCTTTCACTTGCAGAGGTTTAACTTATGGAGCAGCCATCTTGGATTTTGAGGCTGGGGTTGGTGAATTCTTTTGACTTTCCGAGACAGAGATCCAGCTTTGTTTTTTGACTGGGAACTTCAGCAAGTTAGCACTGTCATTGGGAGCATGTTAGCATGCCAGTGTTAGCATTGAGCTCAAAGCACTGCTGATCTTAAATATAGTCTCAAAGAGCTGCTAGCATGGCTGAAGACTCTTATGCTGCGTTCCAGTTGAAGTAGGAGGCATTAGCAGGAATTTCCTAAGTTGACCATGTTGCCAAATGTAAATAAATAACATGGCTGACCTTGACAAACTGATGGGTTTCTTTTGGCAAGTGTGCACTCAATTGAACCCTCAGCAGTGCACCGTCCTTGCATATAAACAGAGAAGGAAATACAACGCATGTGGCAACAGACACCCTTATCCATTTTATTTTACAGCACTTGGATGATATTTATATGATCGTATGTATTACTTTAATTAAATACAAGCAAATATATTTTATTTTGCCTTTTAGCTAATTGTTTGCGCTTCCGTGGGTGCTGCCAATGTTGTGTGATACCAGACAACTGCTTCTTCATGAAGTCGGGGGTAGATGGATTTACCCCAGAGGAGGAACTCCAATTTTGTACTTTGTACTTTTTCCAGAAGGAGGCTGAAAATTTCAAAGTTCCACATTGTCTGGAACGCAGCATTAGTCTTGTTTTTATTCCTGACGTTTTAAAAGTTAAGCAATGCCAATAAAGTTGATCAAATCTTCATCATATTTAAAAACAAGCATTCTTTTCTTATTATGTTTTATTAGAGTTTTAATGATACAAAACATTTCACTGTGACATGATGATGTTGATGCAAAAATTCAAGATATTAGGTTATTAACAATGTAATGATGGACATAATATGCATATCTACAGTTAGAATATTCCCAGTGGCATAATTATAAATATGTATGTATTACAGAAGAGTTTAGAGTATGAGGTCACACATACAGCTTGTGTTGTTGCTACATAGAATATAGGACTCATTACAATGAAATACACCGAGTTAACAGTGCATGCATCATGTTGACTAATTGACTTGTTCATGAATCCCAATATAAGACGGCCACAGTAAAAAGGTTTATCAATCATAGTATAGCTGTGGCTGAGGAGATTTAACATTCCTTCAGTTCTCTCAGAAACACTTTGAAAAGTTATTGCAGAACATTTGGCAGACAAGAAGTTGGCAGTAGCGACACAAACAAGAAGTTGGCCCCATCTCTGCAATGCTTTCAATCATGATCAGCATTGCTCACTGGCTAGACAAGACCTCATTGTACCTGCGTGCAATGTACAAGTGCTGAATGCACTTTCCGGAAAAAAAAGTTGGGCCACTTTGTAAAACTACTTCACCAGTAACTCCTTTACTGCAGAGATTTGTCAGAATTGCTTGTGATGAGATTTTTCTGTCAATCATGCAGTCTTACAGTCATAAATGAGCCAGTTTGCATGGTAAAATACAATTGTTATTCCTGATGTTGTCTGTCTGAAAGATCAAATTCTGAATAGAAAGTGAAGGTTTCTTCATAGGAGCAGTTAATGTTGATCTTATTTCCAGAGGTGGCAAAGGTAAATACATTCTGTAGTCGAGCAAAAGTACAGATACCTGTGTAAAAGAAGACTCAGAAGTAGAAGTACAAATTCAACTTTCAACAAATTCAACAGTTTTTTCGTCTTGTTACTTTTACACCATACACCAAGAAATTGTCTTTTCTTGTCCGACCCATTTAGTTTGAAATCAGTCTCGATGTTGGAAAGGTGGCGTACGATGACACAAAATTATAAAAAAAAATGAATTCCACTTGCACTAAAATACACTCAGAAAAATGTCAGAAAAATAATTATTCAAGTAAGTACAGAAACCTACTGAAATACAGTAACAAAGTATTCGTACTTAGTTATTTCCCACCTCTGCCCATTTCTCATCTCAATCCTCTTTCCCTTAAACCAAGTTTACCACGACATTCTGCTGATGTTTAATGTTAACATTTTTCTCGAGCTCCGTTATCTCCTGCTCTCTGTCACAAATCATAAATACTGTTGAAAAATGTGTCAACACCTTTGCATGCTCTGCAGTAAAACTAACTGTCAGCAGTCCAACATAGTTAAAATCAAAATTGTCAATTACACAATCAGCTCTGCTTAGAAAACACAAATGTGGGTTTGAGGCAGCGCACCTCTTTTCTACACAGTAGCCCACAAAAACAAAATTTCAAGTTATGGTTTTTGTGTCTGATATTCAGAGCTGAGGCACAGAGATAGACACAACATGTAAGACAGGTCATGTGCAGTCAGGGGAGAGTGAGACAGGCTGCAGGTCAGTCTATAAACCCTCCTTTATAAGGAGGCAGGGCACAACCTATCTCCCCCAGGACCTCCTCATGAATGAACCACTCAGCTTTGCCCTCAGTCTGGTTTGGTATGTGTATAGTTGTGTGTGCTGAGGGGATTATACTAGTTTAAGTTCCTGAATACAGTTGGCAGGTTTCACATTAATTAAATTATGGTTAGTATCTAATTTTGCATCCTTGATACAAAGTCTGACATTGACATATAATAATAACAGTCTCTCTGTTTCTTTGCTTGTAGTGTATATCTCCTACACACACACACACACACACACACACACACACACATACAAACACTCGTCCCCCTGCCAAAGAAACAACCTTGGTCAACCATGGTATGCTGAGGTATTTACGCTAAACGGTGGGAATGAGATTCCATCGTACTGCCTCATGTTCAGCAACACATTCCACCGACACCCTCAGACTGAGTCCCTTTAGCTCTGTATTGCTTAAATTTGATGTTGATCTCTGATATGAACCGCTCATTAGACAGGTTTAATTTTAAAGGTAAGGCAGTTTTATTTCTATAGCATCAGCATTTGAATTTAAAGTTAGAGAAACAAAAGTTTTAGTCTCCATGCAGTAACAGGGGTCCGTGTCATCGACTTTCTGCAGCCATCTCTGAGATGGCTTGAAACATCCTTGGATCACTTCCAGGTTCTTTCCCCCTTTCACACCTGTGTGTTTGTGTACAATTTTAAGGCAATCCATCCAACAGTTGTCAAGTCATAGCACTAAAACCAAAACTAGAAACTCAAGGTGGTACTAGAAGAAAAGTCGGCAACGTCATTAGGAGTCATCCTCTAGGGATTATGAATGTTGCAAATAGTCCACCTGGTCTCATTCCCAATTTGTCACTTATCAGCGATTTGTAATAGCCCCTCTGCGACTTATACAGACACGCATGATAGCCATTAGGTGCTGAAAGTGAAGCACCAGGCTTTTGCCATAATATAAAGAAGGAGAAAGTCCACATAAGGAGGAGGTGGGGAGGATGAACGAAGACAGGACTTTGACCCAGGACCTCACTGGGGGTTCTGTTTCCAATGTGCAAGGGAGGATATTTCATATCAAAGGTGATGGAGACACTACCACCACACCTTGTTCTCTTTCTCTACTGTTTGTCTGTTCTTCTGTTGCTTTCAATTTCAGAGTGACAGAAAAAAGCCCTCCTGGTAATGGTGCATAGTGCAAGATGAGATGGAAAGACACTGTGTTGCTGCCAGAGGATTGCTGACTGAGATTACAGCATGCCTGTGAATATATTACACAGTAACCCATTTGTGTCTCATCCTCCCCCTGAATGATTTGTGAATCTTGTCTTGTGAGCAACATAAGGTAACATAGTTATTGTAACCCCAAATTTCGGGTTATCTTAAACCTACCCAGATAACTTTTATACTTATCTTTTGTACCTCCCCAAACTGTGCCTGTTTCACAGAGTTAACCATATGTTAAAGAAGGCTCTCTGGCCATCTCAGATACAGCCATTAAACAGTACCTGGTGCTTCAGTATGACCAAGACGCCAAGGGATGGAGGGATGAGAACAGGTTGAAATACATATTTTAGTCTGACAGATAGAGTTGTGGGTTTTAACTTAATCATCAAACATGTAAAAACCAAAGCCTTAGAGCGGTCTGATTAAATTTATGCCCCTGCCCCTGACAAGAGCATACCGAAAAAGTCTAGAAATGGGATAAGATTGGTGGTCACAAAAAGCTACAGACAAGACAGTTTCCAGTAGACTTTATCATCAGCTCTTTGATCATGTGACAGCCAGGCATTTCCTGTCATGCCCTGCATCTTGCAGCTGCAACAGAGCAACTGCAGCACCTGGCTCTAAAAACTGCAGCTACCGGTTATCTTTGCCCACATGTGCATGACATCAGAACAACCTGGGATCAAGTTGGACTCAAATCTAACCAGTATGCATTGTGTGATTAATTCTGCGCAGGCTTGGTTCATCTCGATTCGGCCTTGTGGCTACACCTGTGCCCCTCAATGTCAGATGTCCTGCTGTATCCAAACTGGAAGGACAGTGAACTTGAACTTCCCAAGCTGAAGTCTCAAATCCAATCAATGCAACTGCTGACAGGGGTGGAACTCCCCAAAAATGGAGGACCCTTGTACCAAAGAATTGGTACTGAGGTCCTGACCAGTGGTCACAGCTGGTGTTGATGGGAGTCTCTCCAAAGAAGACATAGAGAAGGGCATCAAAGACAGAATTAAAGTGAACACAAGAGTCAAGTAAGTGGATGAACCAGAAAGAAAGGACGTATCTGTGTGAAGCTGATGCTGTGAGCAACTGCTGGCTGAGTGCCCCTTGTCTCAAACAAATTGTAGAACTGGTGTTTGGCAAGGCCTTAAGCTTTCAGCAGGGTCCATGCAGTGACACACATACAATCTCCTCTGCAGGTGTGTGTGTGCAGTCTGCAACAGTTGCCCATGTGGGAGTTGCCAACATTGAAGTGGCCACCATGGACTAATCCACAGCAAGCACATGCGAAGACTGTTGTCGAAGAAGAAAGCAGGAAAAACCCTGTTTTTGAAGGAGGTGGAGTAGAAAGTGATTGGGTTGGGGGTATCAAAGACCTATAAGCCAATCATAAATGAGGAACCACACACAGTTGGTGCAACTGCAGACCCTGGTGTTTAAAATTTTAAAATGCATGGTTTACTGGCGTGCACAGAGTCTGCATTCCCAATACTCAGACCCAACAGAATAGACTGACACAACAAGCCATTGGTGGTTTCAGAGTGTATGAGACTTGGTCTGTGGCTGGGTGAGGTTTACATCCCAGACCTCTTATTGATCAAAGTGGTGTGGGGGTCATCACTGAAGTCACAATAAGATACAAATCCTTCCATGTTCAGCAATGCATGGAAAAATAATTGTAAAACTACAGAAGGCTCGCCTCTTTCCCAGTCAAGTTTTCTGTATTTGAGAAAGACAAGAATATAGCATTGTTCCGGCATAAGAAGGAAGAACATTTTCTCAGATATTGTTGAGTCTCCTTTTTCACCTTGTGGAAGATGAAGGAGAACCAGACTAGTAGACACCCCTAAGAGCTCTGGGCTGACGTCAGGTCATTTGTCTTAGTGAGTAAGGAAATAAAGCCAGGATCAGGATGCACACACGCACGCACAAACACACACAGAGCCAATAGCAATCCTGAAATGAGATAAATAAATCACCCCTTACTGTCATTTGCGCTAGCAAGGGACCTTCCATTCATCATGAGCTAGGGACAGGAAGTGCACTGTGCAGCCAACATAATACAATACATCCATAATGTAATAATGGCTAACATAATAAAACAAAGTGTAAATATAGATGCAGCAGGTGGCTGTCTGGGAAGTTGAGAATAAATGTGCAATGAATTTTAATGAGTCATCTCATATCGGGTCTTCAGTTTTATTTTCTTAAAGCAAAAGAAAAATTCATTTGTCATTTTGATGCAGGGTCTGAATGACTGTAAATGGACCACAGTTTAAGTTATTAAGGTGCGGTCAGACCAGATTGAGCAAGACGAAAAATACAGCACATGCCAGCTGTAGCAAAAAGCAGGTGGTGCTAGATGTAATGTTGACAGGATGTGCAAGCTGCTGGAACTAACCTGGGTGGCTGTCTAAAATATTATACCAGGCATAAACCCTTGTCTAGGCCTCAAACATCACGCAACATACTACTTGACCAATAAACCTAATTGTTTATGTCCACTTCCATGACTGTATGCAAACGGCCATTTGTGATTCACAATTTTTGAAAAACCTTGAAAAAAAACCCTTTATTTTGGTCCACGTTAGCGATAGCCATGACCAGAGGCATTATTTTTTAAGTCATTCCAATCTTGTGAACACGATATCCCAAGAACACTGTCAGGGAATTTCTTTAAACTTGGGACAAAGGACCAGTTGGACTCGAGAATGAACTGATCAGATTTTGGTGATGAAACGTAATTGCCATTGTGACCTCATGTCCGACCTATTCTTGCAAACGTGACATCTCAAGAACACCTTGAGGGAATTTCTTCAAACCTGACACAAATGCCCAAGTGGACTCAAGGATGAACTGGTCAAAGGTCACTGTGACTTCATGTCCATCCCACTCATGAGAACATGATTTCTCAGGAATGCTTTGCAGGAATTTCTTCAAATTTGGTACAAATGTCCACTTGGACTCAATGATGAACTTCTTGGATTTTGGTGGTCAAAAGTCAAGGTCCCTGTGATGTTACAGAACATATTTTTTGCCATAACTTAAGAACTCATAAATTAATTGCAACAAAATGTCACACAGATGTCCAACAGGGTACTAGAAGTGCTGGAAAGTAACTACTCTGTAATCAGCTACATGTAATTGAATAATAATAATAAAAAAAAAGTATAACTGTAATCCATTACAGGTACTGACAAAAAAACTAATCCCAATGCTAGTGATAACAAAAGGGTTACATCCAGATATTCTTTTTGCATTGCATGTTGGAGATCTGTACTCTATTGAGTGAACTCTTCGAGTTGTTATTACCTAGACTTTGTATCCAATCCAAACAAGTCATGTAGCAAATGACTTACTCTGTTGCTTGCGCTCCTTCATTCAGGACAAGGACAGAACCCACCAGACATGCACTCTTACTTCATTACTCTCATGGGCTTCAAAGGAAATATCACTTCAGTGTAGATGGTGTAATATTTGCAGTGATTTGGTTTGTCACTAAGCCCTCAGAAAAGCTGTACTCACAGCAAATCCTAATGGAAAAATAGCTGCAACTCCAGTATCATTAGTTTCATAACTAATATGAGTGGCTGGCTGACGTCAGTGGCCTTGAGAATAGGAACTGACTAAGAGTGTCTTGACTTTGTCAAAGTCACTTGAAGGATATCAGGCCACACTAATTGAACTTTGGGGATATTTAAAGAAGCAGCAATTATGGTGAGCTTTTTGCTCAAACTTTGGCTTGCCTGCCATACCAGCTCTAGTCTGGTTGAAGGGATGAATTTCACTATAGCTGACCATTCACGTATGCTTTGCATGCACATGCTGGCAGGGAAACGTGACTGCTCTTCACAGAATCCTACTGGATAATGCTATTTTTATTAAAATGTTGTCAGTGTACTTTTGGTCTTTCTAAATGTAGACAATATAACATCCAACCTGCCAGTTCTTCACATTTGCTAATGATGCTTAGGCTATATCCTACACAACATTACACATTTACTCTTTTAGTTGGGACATTCTTTGAGCTGTATTTGATTTGTATTTGCTTTACAACATAATCACGTTTTAATGCATTATCACTGTACAAATTTATAATATGTTTGTATCTAGTTGCACTGCTAAATGCCAACAGAAAGACAGATTTTAGCTAGTGCAGCTAATGCTAAATTACTCACACAAAATGACTGAATACACAAACAGCAAGTTAATCAAAGCTATCATAGAGTACTAAACTTATCACAACACTGATGTGACAAAAACAAATCCATTATTGATAATGATGTCCATAAAACTACCTGCTACCAAGGACTGAGGCATACTGTGTGTTTGGTTGAAGTCTATGGCAAGATCCTTTACTCTGGATTCTGTGCTCTGGTACTCGATGTACCAGGAAGATGGTGTTGGCCTTATAGACTTGAGATAGTCCAAATACATCACATGGACACCTTCAATTGTGTTGTTGCTCCACCTATGCTAGCATGAAAAGCTAGCTACTACTATTCCACGTTCCACTAGTCATTATGAATCATGGCTGATGTTGTTTGTTTTCTTCTGGAAAGTGTTGTGTGTTAAAGCCACGACAAATCTGGAATCATACACTGTGATTGATAAGTTCCAATCAGGAAACAAACCTAAATGTCTGTGCCAGTTTCCGAAAGCCTCAAATGTAACCTTGCGGTCTTAAAACTACAACATAAAACAGGGCCATCAGTGTCTCCAAATGTCTATGTTTTGTTGAACTTGAAGATCCTGGAAACTGAGCAAAATTTTGAGTTTTAAAATGAAAATGTAGTATGGATGAAGCCTTACAGCTCATACAAGCTTAAAGGTCCCATATTATGCAAAATGCACTTTTTCAAGGTTTTCCAGTGAAAATATGTGTCCCTGGCCTGCCTTCAGACTCCCCTGATATGAGATCAATCCTCTCTCTCCCTCTCTTGCTTGCTCCACCTTTCAGTGAATGTAGGCCAAAATGGTCCGTTTAGATTTGTGCCCATCTATGTCGTCATAGTCGGGCAAGTGCCTCCTCTGTGCAGGAGACACTCCCTGTGCTGCGTGTCTGTGCCACCCACTGAAAACCGAGGAGTCCGCCTCCCGGTCGCCATTTTTTTCTCCGCTAATGCTGCACAGGCAAACAGAGATGTCGAAGGCACAAGGAAAGCACAACAAGTGCTTTGTTGTTGGCTGCAGGAATAAGCACAAATGTCTGCATTTACTCTCATCATCTGACCCGCAGAAGACCCAGTGGATTAATTTTTATTATTATTTAGTAGGACTGGCTGATTCAAGCCACGCCCACCTCCAGAGAGGGGCGCGACTAGTCACAGCTCATTTGCATTTAAAGCTACAGGCACAGAGAAACAGCTCGTTTTGAGAGAGGCTGAAATAGAGGGGTATAAAGACACACTGATCTGCATGATCCGAGTGGTGTTTTATGAAAGAAACTTAAAAAGCATGTTTTGAGGACCTCTGAGACTTATAAAAACTTATCAGAAAGGGGCATAATATGGGACCTTTAATGTTAGATGTGAATGGAGGCTTCTTGTACTCTGCTTTTATTTTGTCCGTATTTGTTCACATTTTCTATAAGCTTCTGACATGGACGAAGTGAAGCATTGTCACCGGCTGTCATGGGAGCAGTGTAGCACTGTAGCTACTAGTTCAGGTGAGACACGACCACAGGACATGAGGAAGAAGTTCATTTTTCTTTTTGTAATGTATTTATTGGCCACACAGACCACCGTCGTCTACACAGCTGCCTCCACCTTTGCCTTTTCCTCAAGAGGTGCATTATTTCAGCCTCCTCCAGCGTTGCCCTGTTTATTGCCACAAAACTTTGACTCTTCTTCTTCTTCTTCCTTGGGGTGACTTTTGACTCTGAGCATCGCCCTCGAGAGGATCTATTTCCTTAACATTCTTGCCAATATAAAAATATTTTCTTATGTAAAGGCCGCATCAATGAGCCTTCAGTGTCTTTTAAAAATTGAAAGATCCAACAAGCTTGTCAAATAAATTAAATTAAAATAAATTAAATTAAATTAAATTAAAAGAGGGTTTACTGGCTTGACTATAACAAAAAAGTATTGCCAGAGCACATTCAGAATACAAAATACACTAATAAAACAGGCAATAAGCAATAAAACATCATGTTAAAGTAACATTAAAGTGCAAAACTATGAATGACTTTTAGGATAGACTGTGTGCTTTGTCTTTCTTCCAAGTGTGGCCATTTGGAACAAATATACCCACTAGTTCATCTGTTTGTTTGTTTTAATCCAATCTTCTTTTTATCAATATATTACCATGGCCAATGCTTTACAAACATTTTTTTTCATTTGACAGTCGTAATAATGCTGTTAAGGAATTAATCATTCCATTACAAGCAATCAGGGTGAAGCTTGAGAGGTTTATTATGATCAAGAGTTATGCCACAGGTTTATTATGGTATTAAATAATTACATTCTGACTCAAGCAGTTACAGTGTCCCGGGCAGGTCGCACATGATGGACAGCAAAGGTGGTGGTCAACCAGAAATCCATTTCAGACACAAAGTCACTGCAATGTTTTACTGCCTCGAGAAATGGTGCTGTTTACAACCCCGAATACACACACACACACACACACACACACACACACACACACACACACACACACACACACTGAGAAGGTGATTACTGAAGGAGCTATGTGCTGACTTTATGTGTTTCCAGTCAAAATTATCCAGGAATGAAGATTGACACCCCGGGATTAAAACCGACATGAAATTACAGTTAACCAGCAGTGGAACACATATGGTTACACAGACACACACAGACACACACACACACACACACACACTGCTACATAAAAAACTAGAAGGCTAGATTCTGACAGCAATGTATATTAACGGGATACTGAGCATTACTGAAGTTTGGTGTGTGTGTGTGTGTGTGTGTCTGCGTACGTGACTGTGTGTGTTATTTTAGCATCACTCACAAACCAAAATGATGATTTAAGTGCATGTAAGTAGATTTCCAAAGAGAGATGTTTTTTGTATTTTGGGGTAAGGATATCCACCACCGTCACACACACATACACACACGCACACATGCGCACACACACAGAGGCTACCCACTGACCACAAGTACCACATTGTCAGAGCAGCATCAGTCAAATTAACGCTGAGCTGCTGAAAACCAATCCATGTTTTCACACTGTCTCTCTTTCACTCTCACATGTTCACACACACACACACACACACACTGCATGTTAACTAGTGCATGATGCACACATTTTTTGTTCAAGCCTGAGAACAACTTACAGTTAGCATCCTTTTCCATGATTCCTGGTGTTTTCTGGTACAGTGTTTTTGGTCATCGTAGACGTCAGCAGAGGTCTGTCTCGGCTCATCGCAGCAGATCTGATATAGATCCTCCCGGACTCTCCCCATATGTCTGTTACATTACAAAGTTATCAATTCTCTGCGTTTTACTGTCTGTTGACAGCAGAGACGGCCAAGTAGGTTAGCATTGGCTTGACTGACACTGTACGAGGCCAACAAAAATACTAAATAGATGATATGATTTGTTTAGCAGATTATCTGCAAATATGCGGTTTGGATGGGACTCTATGAGTAGGAAATGGCTGTATACCCTGCTGACACAGGCGTAAGAAAATGTATGGAGCAAGAAAAATTGTGTTTGACTGATTGATTGATCAATAAACCTGTCACAAGTCACTCTCAGGCTCGACATGCTGCACAGGAGAGAGCTGATACTCACCAGATGACCACGTGTTGTGTTATTAATTCGACATATTGAATGTATTCCAGGAGTTGGATGTAAATTATTGGATTTTACTTTTTAGCTTTAACCATGTCCTCCAACCTGGGTTGACATCATCCACCTCCGTTTCTCATTTCCGACATTTCCCAGATACGTAAGATGCATGTGTAGAGAGCCTTAAGGGCAGCATACACCGTTCACATTGAAGTTTTTCTTCAATTTTGAACAAACACATAATATAATCAAATTAATTTGAACGCAACCTTTGTAGCATACCCTAAAATAATTTCTAGAATTAAAGCATTGCATTTATTTGGATGCTCATATGTGTGACAAGCAAACATTAAATGTATTATATTAAGCATTTTACAGTAAACAGACTGTAATTTAACCTAAAAATTGAGACCCTCCCCAACGACAATGACAATCTATGGAGTGATTTCTACATAAAAGACATGGGGCATATTTTCCAGGAAAATCCAAAAGAGGAAATGCTCCTGAGTGCCTTCTCTCTCTCTTTAGTCCCAGTGTGCAACACTAGCTAACGTTAGCTTCGAAATGGAGTCTACTAACGTCAACAAACATCCAGCACCCACTAAAACACAAGCCTTTACTTTCTTTACTTACCTCATCTACAGTATTAACACAATGCCAGCCAATGTGCTAGCAAGTGTTAGCAACAGGACACTGAGTGCAGCCGCCACCAGCGTCATTAATAAGAAGATTTTCTGAAAAGTTCACCATAATGTAAGACTTTGCATTTTATCCATGACATTTCCATCTGGGGTGCAGAACCTAAAATGATGAAGTTTGTCTGCGACAGTAGAATAACTTGAAATGTGGGGTATTGGGAGCTGGTTTTGGGGATAATGGGCTGTTGGACAATGAGACATTTTTGAAACTACTGTTTTTTTTCTGTCCATTGGAACAATGTCAAAGCACCGTCTGCTGCTGGGTAGAAAACTGTGTTTTTTTCAGAGCTTCACTGTAATCAGCAGCCTGTGACAGAAAACAACACTGATGAGATCCGGGGCGGGAACATGGGAACATTAAGCTGAAAGATGCTGAAATGATCCTTAGAGTCGAGGGCAGTTGCTGAGTTGGGTAATAATTCCCATGGGTTCATTAATGCAAGTAGCCCTAATATACATGTCATGTGATCTGTCTGTTGTTGATAAAAAAAACAAAACAAAAAAAACATTGACTGTAGCCACTTTAGAGGACCATGCAGAATATTGAACACATGTTGTCATTTGATACTGTACCAGAATTAACTTCAAGCTAATAAGGGGCTGCACCTATCTCAAAATACAGTATGTACGTTTGTAAGTTTTTAAATAAATTTTAAAAGTTTTGCTGACCTATAGTCTTTAGTTGAGATGATTTACTTTTCTTCTTAACATCAACTTGAATCTTTGAATTTTAGAAACAAAAAAGTGATTTTAATGATCTGAAGATCAAATAATTTTAACTGAAAAATTTAAAAATGTTTATATTTACATTCACTTCAATAAATCTGTGCAATATATATTTTAAATACACTTCTAAAATTCAAAACTGTAAGTTTATCTAAAGAAGAAAAGTACATTATCTCAACAAAAGATCAGAAAACTTTTTCAAAACTTAATAATTTGAGTTGGCTCAAAACTCGAAAATCTATTGCAGTCTGTTTTCTTGAAATTTTGAGTTTCTCAACTTGTCTGTCTTTACAGTGTATAATGGCTGCAATCCATTCCAGTCCACTGCTTGTAACAACCCTTTTGATGTCAGGAGCAGAACCACGAAGACCAAAGTTGACTCAGGATCACAGGATACATTTTTAGCAGCATTGGAGTGTTTTGGGGTGGATTTGTCCTTTAACTGAAGGCTAAATCATCCTCAGCTAACCAAAGGTCCTCAATTAGCCGTGCACCAGTCGTTATTTTAGTCACTCATCACAGCTTTTACTGCTGACGTGAAGTGCACTATACAGTGCTGCCTCACAGCTTCAGCATGTTCCCCATTACTGAACTGTTGATCGACCTGAACGATACAGCTGTGGAGTGTGTGTGTGTGTGTGTGTGTGTGTGTGTGTGTGTGTATGTGTGTGTGTGTGTTGATGTGTGTGTGTACAGAGGTTAACAGTCTGTGGTCTAACTTGCATGCAGGGCCAAATCTTTTGGGTTTGGCTCTGACATTGTTAACAGAGGATATGCAGCAGAGTTGCTGCGTAATGTGTGTGTGTGTGTGTGTGTGTGTGTGTGTGTGTGTGTGTGTGTGTGTGTGTGTGTGTGTGTGTGTGTGTGTCCCTGTGTGTGTGTGTGTGTGGTTGGCTCCATAGCAGTGCAGAGTAAACAGCAGCTATGCTAATATCATCCATACGAGCATCCTACCGAGCTACATATGAGCAGTGTTTTCTCAGCTGCTGTGGGCTGTCGCGGTTTTGAATGCTACCCACAATGCCGCCACTGAATATGGGCCTGTTGCTGCACAACAAAGGGCAGCTTGAATGCAGACTCACTTCTCTGTAGCTGGTAGAGTTGTTGAACAAATCTGTGACTTAAAATATTCAATATACAGTAGATCTGTCATCATTTCGGTAAGCCGCAATCTGCAGATGCATATTTATTTTATTGTATCCAATATATTTTGTCTCCATCTTTGTTGTTAAGCTCTCACTGAGCATTTCTGGCGTCATTTCATGCCATGTAGTCTGTAATGATTTATGCAGAGAAGGGGGAAAAAATGTCAGGTGATGTAGTATAAATAGCAACAAAGTCCATGTAAGGAGGACAGACAAAAAAAAAAAAAAAGTGACTTCAGAGGAACCTTTGGAGTCTGTTTCCACTGCAGGAACCAGGGTCTAACTAAAGCTCCAGGGAGACTGCCCCCCAAAAGTCCCTGCCAAGGGGAACTTTGCAGCATTGAACATTGCTGTTGGGTCTCTTTTTCATATGCCATGGACTGATTTGCATCTTTGCAGTGGAAAAGCAGACAACAACGAGCTGAAGGAACCTTTTAGTTCCTTGAAAAGTAGTTCCTGGGACTAAAAGTTCCAGATACTTTGGGCGGAAACACATCCCACCCAGCCAAATTTGAATGATTAAAGAAATCACTAAATATCTACAATTAGGTCTCAAAATCATGAAAACCACTTGAAACATGGACGTTCTGTCTAGCAGCTGGTTCGCCCAAAAAATCCAGAACACAGAAACTGTGAACAACAGTTTACAGGTCTAACTCCAGAATTATGTTCTTCTTCTCAGTCTTTTCATGTGTTTTCAGCAACTATTTTCTAACACGTATACTGTGTTCAGAGGAAAAACTCCCTTTTCCTTTTACACAGATTTAAACACAATTAATTTATTTCAGTTTATGTCAATGTACTTATGTAACCAGGGGTCGCGTTAACCGAATATTTTCCGTCATTGACGGGTTTTTTAAAACGGTGACGGAAAAATCTGAAGGTCATCTGTCATTTTGACAGGTTGCAATTCACACTCCTGACCACTTGGTGGCAAGTGAGCATATTAATTAGCTATTAGGTTTGTTCGAGATGAACTGCGCCTGGAGAGTAGACGAGATCAGGCGGCCGCAGCAGGAGGTGGAGACAAAAAGCTGCAGTCAAGTCGGACAGTTTTCAGTAGACTTACGAGAGACTAGAGGAAGAGACATGAACATCCTGTTAGATCACCTGTAGGTTACCTGTAGTCTGCAGATCATCATCATACAAATCTAACCGGCATGCACTATGCGGCAATCACCGCTGATCAATTCTGGGCAGGCCTGGATCATCTCAAACGCACCTAGTGTCACAGCTGAGTGTCAGCAGCTGAAGTTTCTTCAAAAAGCCCAATAATGATGATGGTGTTGATAAAAGAGGTACGGTGTGGATTCTCTGTTCAGCTTGTTTGGATTGAATATTAATTAAAAATGAATGAAAAGTAAATGCTATTGAATATGTAATTATTATTATTATTTTTTTTAAAAGTGACAGGTAAAAATAGATTATGACGGGATTTTTATGACCCTGTCAGTCAAAATGACAGACAACGAAAAAGTCTAGCGCAACCTCTGTATGTAACATATGCTAACTATGTAACGGAAGCATTTAACTTATGTAACTAACATTTAATTTCAAACCACTGTCTTTTACTAAACCTAACAAGGTAGTTTTCTAGCTCAAACCTAACCAAAAACCAAAGCTTTCACAACATTAACTAAGACCAAGATCACCATGACAACCTAGGTCACCTGATTATGACAAAGAAGGTCACTTTACCATTATGGCCATGTCTAAAAATCATGTACATTGAACTAAATGGCATTTGATATGCAAAAAGCTTAAAATTCATAGGCATGACTCATAAAGTGTCAATATGACAGCATAGTCGTAGCGAATAGCCAAGTCTTCTTAATGCTAATCAAAATACACATTTTTAAACCATAATTATTATTTAGCTTTCATTCAGAAGGGCTACGGCTTTGACTTGATCTTGTTGAGCAATATTATTTCATGAATTTCTCTTAAAATAAGAAAATTTACCAGCACTTGAGCAGTATTCCCACTTTTTTAAAACCAGAAAGTGAGACAGGGGTCTCAGGGTATTGCTGACCCTATTTATGCCTGATTAAATAATGTTTTTGTACAAATCTGATGGAGTTTGCCTTTTAAAGTTGTGTCCCAGATTTAGGTAAACATTTTCATTAAAAATACATGTATAATGTCATCAGTGGGTATTGTTAGTTTTAGATTTTAAAGACTTTAACACATTTTAAAATAGTTCTAAGTGGTGAATTCTTGTCTGGGACAAGGGTGTTTTACATACAGTATATTTTATATACTGTATATGAGTCCTTAAAGAATTCACTTTCATCAAGAAAATTGAATTAGGGTGTTGGTATTAATTTTTGTTGTTGTTGTTTTCAGGAGGATTTGATATGTTCCAGTTCTCAAGAATGGTCGATAAACAGAAATGATGCACATCAATGGACTGTCTCCACTTTGGACTATTCTGGCCTTTTACAGTGGACTTTTTCTTGTCTCTTCAGTTACTATGTCTGTCAGCGCTCATGAACTGTCCAGTCCTTTCTCTGTCTTTCCAACATAAACAAGAAACGTAGTACAAATCACGTCCTATCTAACAGATGATAATTCCTTGGAAGGACGGACCAGACACCAGGTGCTTGGAGGAGCAAATACATAATCCCCTGTGAATCAGATAAAGATTTAATCACTGTTATCCTCTAGTTATCTGCTAAATTTATGGACTGAAAACATCCAATATTGAGCTCTCAAACACACCTAGGCCAAACCTTCCCATCATAGACCTTCATGACTCCAACCACCAGTGACCCTGTAACATGAGTCAGTAGGACGGGGGGAAATTCCACGTCAGAGTGTTTCTTGAAGATTCAGCCTTGTCTGCAACTTGCCTCTGTAATTGAATTAGGAAGTGGTGGGAATCTAAAGAGCTGCAGAGAGGGTTGTAAGTAAACAGACATGGCCTTTTAATCCCAGCCTCTGTTTGAAGTGCATAAACCCCCCGAGTCCTTTTATGAGGTGTACTTCTCTCGGTGTTGTGCTGTGGAGGATTGAGTTTCACAAGGGGGGTTAGTTAGTTTATTTTAGAACAAGGCAACGAAGGTGGAGGCTGATGAGAAGAGGAGAAAAATAGTTAAGGGAGATGGAGGCAGCGGGAGAAAACTGAGAAAAAGAGAGAGATGGGGAGTCAGGCAGAGTTTAAGTCGAAGTGGGTAGTAACAGTTTGTTTAGGTGGTCAAAAGCTCCCCTGGGGTCAGGGTCAGATTTGAGGCGAGGACCATGGATGTAATGCTGGGAAAACACTCCAACACTCCAGCTATTTAATACCTACACTCTGTGTCACAGAAAAAGGCAACACGTCAGCTACACTGACACTTTTGGAATCTAAGGCTGATATTGTGATTCATTTAGCTAGTAAAATATTTTACAGATTAGTAGAGAAGATAAAATAAGCTCCAAAAGCTACATAAAAAAAAAACAAAGTTTGAGCCAGAGTGCACCCTTGCAACACCAGTGGCGCACCCAGGATGGCTGAGGGGCAGGGGCAAAAGAAATTAAAAGGGCACCAGCTTGTACATGGTGGGGCACCAACATAGGAAAAGTCGTGATGCCTTTATGGCGAAAAAGTGGAGCTCCAGTTCCTTGTTTTGATCAAAAATGTTTTGTTATGTGACTTAAAGTGCAACAACTACTAGATTTTTGTGATGAAAACATACAGGAGGCGATTTAACCATTTAAAGGCATGTAGTGCTCTACTGGAAGGGCACCCTAGAGGGAATTTTAGCATGTTTCATTCACTAGAGGGGAACCCCAGTGGGCACTTAACCAGGTTTTGTCCACTGGAGGACATTTTATCACCTTTTAGACCCTCTTGAGTCCACCAATGCAACACGCCCTACAATCTTTCAAATATCGAGTGCTCAAGAGCAGGATCAAGGTTGTCAGCAAGCTTCTCATTTGTAGATTGCATAAAATATATCAGCATGTATTCTGTGAGTTGGCATACTGGAGTGTGTGGGTTTTCAAAAATAGCCCAGAGTCTTTTTGTTGCCTTGACTTATCAGACAAATTTAAACATGTTTTATATAATTTATTCAATATTAGGGTTAAGATTAGGGTTAATTTAGGAGCAATGGGCCTTTGCAGCAATAGGCACTTGTGTTTGGGATAAAAGGCTGTTGGAAGACTGTGATTTTGGTCCAGTAGGACATAATTTCAGAAAAATGAGCAATCAGAACAATGGCACAGCACTGAAATTATAGTGTTAGCTAACGTTAGCTCAGCAGCCAAAGGTCTTCAACACATGGTTCAAACAATTTTGTCATGGACAAAATTGTTTGAACCATGTGTCTTCAACAGGGAGGCCCCCAAATTATGCTTTGCTAAAGTACACATGAATCCAACACATTATTAACAAAGACAAATCGGTCTATTAAAAAAAAAAGAAGAGAAAAATGCAAAAAGATTTAATTTGAACAAAACTGACAAAAGGTTACTCATAAGTCCTCCTGCGGTCATGTGAGCTAGCTAACCTACTAAATCACTGTGCGGCACCTATCCATAACGGTGAGCTAGTAATGAATACAGTATTAAAATATATTGGCAAACATATGATTATTATTAACATATTTATGTTAACTGTGTTAGACTCACACGCTGCACTTTCACCATTGGTTTCTGAGGAGGATTGTAGGTCAGACACTCTTGCTTGTCATTTTTGAGTGAGTGTCTGTCTAGCTTCTTTCTCAGGATTTCCAAAGGATTATAAGATAAGATAAGATAAGATAAGATAAGCCTTTATTGACTCAACCACACACATACAAACAAAGCATAACTATCATACAGTATCACCCCCAAATCCATACAGCCAAAAAGCATACGCCCAAAAGTATTGCACAAAGCATTTCTGATGATTCAAGGATAGCATTTGTCAATTTTGTTTAAACTGAATACTTTTTTTTGTTCCAAATAGGCTGATTTACCTTTGCAATGTTGGACTCATATTAATTTGTATATTCAGACATATTTTAATTTAATGCAATACGTCTGAGGACCCCCTGGGGGTCCCAGACCCCCTATTGAAGATCTATGTTTCAAGCATCAATTTATGCTGCTTTGCTCTTTCTTGTAACAAATGAGAGATGAATAACTGGACTGCTTTTGTTATTCTATTTCTTGAATAAACATGTATATCTTGAAAATTGGTTAAGACACAAACTGATTTGTGGGTGCAGATTCACTGGAGTTCAGTGTGGAAAGTGTGTTAGTTTAATATCAATAATTACACTGCGCCATAGACATTTCTAGCTCCCCAGAGCAACCAAAAGCTCTGTTTCCATTTTGTTCAAATAATTTATCTCTAGATTATGGCTTGGCAAAATACATGGCATCTATTTCAGGGATATCCAGGTCTCTCTCTCTCTCTCTCTCTCTCTCTCTCTCTCTCTCTCTGCTCTTACGCCCTCCTTAGTGTGAGGTCCTGAAGCTCACCAAGCCACATGGAGAATTTATGACAGAGGACTTGAGCTGCATACCTTAGATTTCTCTTCAAACAGATCCATCTCTACGTGAGAACAGGCGCTCTATAAATCAACCTGAAGAGAGCATGAAAAAAAATCAAAAAGAGAGATAGAAATACTGTGCGCAGGTCGTTGCGGGACTTACTCCTGAATCAAGGATCTCAGTTGCCAAGGTGCTCTTGCATACACATACATACTGTACCCAGCAAGCACACATGATGTATTGACCGTAGGCTGCAGGTCCGGTGCATGAGGCTAGATGGCGTAGTGCATTCAAAAGCTAATCTGAACACAACAGGGCTTTGTGCCAAGCCACTGATAACAGCAGTGAGGCTTCTCAGGTAGCAACACAAGCTGTTTTCATTCCCACCGCACAGGGGACAGCATCGTTTTTTAAGAAATCTGCATTTCCCAAACGACGTTAAGAGATAGACCACCAGGAATACCACTACCACATGGAAAATGTTTCCATTAGTCACAGCGGATCATCCGCTTCCCTCATCGCCATGTAATTGTGGTGAAATAAAGAGATACAGCAGATTGACAAAGCCAGCGCTACAGTCTGTCTTTCTGAAAAGAGGGAAAAGATTATGCAAGAGTAAGGGCCTGAGCCTGGGGTAAGCCAGGTCACTGTTTAGGCTCCGGGAGGTTTTAGGGCCACTCAGCAATGGGGCACGGAGAGTCAGCCGGTGCACATTCAGCCTGTGTGGTTGCGGGGTCGGCCTTGCCGTCTTGCTTGGCTGCCATGCTGTACAGGGCGGCTGCAGCCAAACCAAACAGCCCCATACTCCACCGTCACACACACACACACACACACACACACACACACACACACACACACACACACAGCTCCGAGTCTTAATTTAGACTTTATTTTGATTTCTCCTCAATCTGTGGGTGTTGGATTCTGCTGCAGCTCTTTGACGCAGCCCAGCTCAGCTGTTCCCTTCACCTTGTTCTGTCTCATTACTCTACTTGTCTATCTGATCGTCCGTCTGTGTGTGTGTGTCTAGTTCCCAAATTGTACAACAGCCTAATAGGGGAGAGTAGGGTGATTTGGACTATTGGGGAAGTTGAGTCACCAGTTGTTTCTTGGCAACCATGGATAAAATTGGTCATGTGACCACACGTTTTTGACAAGTCATCCACATTACTTACCATGTGATGGAGAGAGGCCTATGGAATAAGTGGTAAGCACATTCAAAGGGACAGTTCACCCCCAAAAATAGTGATTTTTTGTGTGTGTTGAAAGAGTTCTGATTCTTGTGTCTGAACAATTAAAGACACACACGTGTTAGTGCTTTATGAAGTTACAATATGAGGCTACACTGTTAGCATGACTTTTGATCTAAACTGCTGGATGATACAAATTTAAAAAGGCAGGGGTGGGATAATTTTGAGCCAAAAACCTGGTGGAAGGAGATTCAGGAGCTAAACTCACCCCCACTTATTATTACCATTAAAGTGTTATTTTACTGTAATGCTACACTGCATTTTTACTTTTTATCGCTGAAATTTAGCGACATTTTGGATTTTAGACGAGTAACAAGGACATGCAAATCAAGTTTTTGATGAAGAAATTAACACAGAGCTTGCAGACCATATATAAAGTCTAGCTGCAACATTCAAACTGATAAACTTTGTCTTTTTGTAAATATACACTCATTCTGAATTTGATCCCTTCAAGATGTTGCAAAAAAAGTTGGAACAGACACTTTTACCACCGCGATGCATCACCTGTTCTTTTATCAACACTCAGCAGATGTTTGGAAGTTTTCGGTCTTATTTTCACTTGATATATAACTTCAGTTGCAGTTCGGGGTCTCAGTTGTTGCTTCATAATGAACCACACATTTTCAAGGAGAAATAAGCAGCAACGTCCCTGAAAAAGACATCATCTGGATGGCATCATATGTTGCTCCCAATCCTGTATATACCTTTTTTTTGGAACAGTCATACTTAAAAATACTGTTTATTCTACATCCAAAATGATTATTCTCAAAGATGCACCACATCCTGAAACGTGTCCACATTTGAGCTTGAGATATTATCTCTTTTAGCTCACTGTTCCAATCACTTGTTTTCATAAAAGCCTGTCTCGGGATGTTTGCAAATTAAATTTGCTATAAACCCTATGATACTTGCATTGGATGGTTTTTCAGCTTGTCTATGTATAATGTATCTGTCCCTATCAAATAAACCATGAATAAATAACTGTCATGCCCTCACTTTAAAGAAGTCTCAAGTGAAAACTGACTCAGCTCATCCCTTTCCCCCTTACTGTTTTTCTGTTGATGCTGAAACTCTGGAATTCCTTTGCATCAGTCACTAATGCTGCTGCAACCAAAATACTTCCTGCAAATGCAATTCTGATTGCTCAAAATATGACACTTGTCCTATCAGATTGTCCTCTGTCTGCTGTATCTGTATTGGCTGCACTTTCACCCATCAGTGGAACGCACCACCACTCCAAGAAACAAATTTTTTCTTCACTGCGTAATGAAAGAAAAATGAGTTAGAAAGTATTCAAGTGTGTGTTTGTCTGAAAATTGCCACCTTCGGTAGTATTTAGGCTGCACAGAGCTTGAAGTGAATCGGTCCCTTAAGCGTTACTGCAAGTGTCAGCCAAAGGAGAGAGGTGAAACTCAAGGAGGCGCTTGAGCGAAATCACATATATGCTGGTGATAAGCTAACACACACTCGCGCACACACACACAGAGGGGAGAGAGACTCATTAAAGAGGTCATAAATCACAGGGAGCGGTGCCAGAGAGCGATCACTCTCCCACTGTCTAAACACTGCTCTCACTCAGCCTTATTAGCAGGAGTCCGGCTCTCACCCAGACTGGAGATATTAGCCGCCTCGCTAAAGATAATCACAAAGATTACATTACGGTTGCCAGAGGTACCAGCACAAGAGATGTGCTCTAAGACATGTTGAGTTCATGGGAGGCAAGTCTCATAACTATTCCACTATGTGCGCTTATACCCTGCGTCCTCCATGGTGATATAAGAAGAGTAATGTAATGTGCTAAAGTGTTGATTTTACAGTCAGTCAGTCTGTTAAACACCAGGGCTGAGTTATAACAGCTATTTGTCAAGTTGAGATAAAATGTATAAAGTTTGACAAAATGCAATGAAACATAATGCAACACACTACAGTAAGCCAGTGTAAAACAGTTAACAAAACAAACACGGCAACAACAGATCTTGGCACTAGACAGTCTAGTAGTAATAATAATAATAATGATGCAAATATAGAATAAATAAAGAGAGAAAAGAAAGAAAAGAGAGGGGATAAACACATTTAAATAAAAAGGTAGGAATATTTTCAATCCTTTATGTTTCTTCCCTTGGTAATTATTAGTCCTAGCTATTGCTAATTTGAAAGAGGCCATGTCTGTCATCAACTGTAAAGGGATAGTTCATCCAATTTAGTTTTTTAGCCCACAAAACACTGCTGGAGTTTCACCGGAAAGCAGCGTTACAGAGTCATCCAAAGATTTGAAGTGACTGGTAACCAGTTTTCAAGCTTAAAATGCCTGCATACTGCTCGTCTGGCATAATCCAAGACTGTGTGCATGTGCACGTGAACATGGCAGTGAAGATTTAGGCTAAAAACATGATGTAAATGACATCTCTCAAGTCAACTTAGAATGTTTTTTTTATTATTCATTCACCATTCATTTAAATTGTTTGTGAGATTCTGCAATGTCGTTTTCCTGTGAAACTCCAGCAGTGTTTTGTGGACTAAAAAGACTAAACCCAACCTTCAATCGGAGTGAGGGTGAGTAGATAACAACTGAATTTGCATTTTTGGGTGAACTATCCCTTTAAATGTGTGCTCATATAGGCATGAACCAACCAGTTTCAACATCCACCCATCAATCTATCTTAATCTTTTAGCAGCACAGAGCTAAGATTCATTAGTTAGATAGCTAGCAACAGCATGTTACATGCATTTTTATTGTAATTTATTCTTTATTTAGCCAGGAGGCTTGCAGAAAGTCCCAATCGAGACAGCAGCACACGCAGTTTCACATAACACAGACAAATTCACAGGCCATAAAAAAAACAACAACACAAGGGAAAGAGTAAAACATAGAGGCCATACCAACAATATCACACATCACATGTCACTACAGGTCAAGGATTATGTAAAGCAACAACATGTTTCCTTTGAAGTATTCCCAATATTATGTCCCGCCTATCTATGCCGTTTTGCTCAATAAGATGCCATTTCATCTGGACTTTAAGTTTTTAGTAACTACTAGCTATTTTTAAACTGGTGATTTACTAAATCAGTTTGCACATAAAAGCCTAAGAGATATCTTGTTGGTCCCACACTACAGGATTTACGGGTCGATTTTCTTCAGATTCATCCCTCCCAAGAATCAGAGGAGAAATCTGGGCTGGACCTTGGGTCGGCATTGATGTTTGGCCCAGATTATCTGCTAATGTGAGGGCTTAACCCCCCCCAATTTGCTTTTAGAATCACAATCTTGTAGTGTGTGGATATTTCAGATCAGAGCAAAGAGAATCTGTGAAGTTCCTGATCATGTGTGGTGCAACCAGATTTTGAAATCTGTCAGGATGGCACTCAGATTGTTGTGCTCTAAGTACCAACAAAACACATCTGAAAAATTCAAAACATGTGACTCTTTCTTAAAATTATGATCCATAATCCACAGACTTAATTGTGAGCAATTTCATGTAGGAACTACTTTCTTTCTGCAGCAGGATCTACCAGAATAGCTTTAGAATCTACCGGAACTACTTTCTTTCTACTCGATATGTCCCCTTACTCAGGAGGATCTTGCATGGTACTCCCCTTATTTCCTCTCCATGTTTTCAATCACTTTCCACAATGAAATTATGAAAAACGATTTAACAACTGAAACAAATATGATTTTTAGAATTTTTTATACCATTAAGTGACCACAGTGTATCTGTAGGGGATTGATTAGGTTCGAGATCGATGCCACTGACACTATTTCTTTGCCAGATGCTGATATTTCTGGCTTTCAGAATTAACTTTCCAGCCCATAATCTCTGAAGGAACAAAAGCCTTACTGTTAAATTTTGACTTAATTATGTCAGTGACCTTTTTTGTAGGTAGGAGAGGCCACTGCTATTCAAATTCCTTTTCTCATGAGAGTTACAGGCAAGGCAGACACATTAAAACAAACATAAAGTTGCAGACAAACAACCAACTATAAAATACACAGGGGTGTGATTAGTACTTTGCCTGCTTAATGGACACATATGGATTGGAACAAGAACTCTGTCTCTGCAGGAAAGTTCTCAAATATGAAATACTCTAGGGTGTGTGTAACATGTTGGCAAAAACAGAGTGTACATACATGTACTGTAAGTGTGTAGTTATTGTGTTCAGCTAGTGTGTGATCACTGCTCCCGTACAAGCCAGTGACAGTTATATTGACAGTTATATCATCCCGTTTCCTTTTCTTTATCACCCACTGTTGTTGGCCCTTGGTTGCCATGGACACTCTGGCATCACTTTTGATTCTTGACATCATTGAGGTCAGAGGTCGGGGGGGCGGACCTTGAAGACTTTCCACGAACTTTCCCAAGACCGGACAAGCCCTCATGTGAGAATTTCACAGTCTTCACATGTTGTGAGGTATACAGTGACCACACCTCGACAATACATAGAGAAAATGTAGATCTCTCTTCTTTCAAATCAGAATGAGTCAGTTTAATCATTTGTAAATTTCTGATAATTTATGTACAATCTTAATGTTCAAACAAACAAAGTAAAAATATGTTCAAACAATGATTTTGACATTTTTAAAACTCTATAGTGTAACCAAAGTTAGTGTTTTGAGTTTGGTGACATTATTTTGGGGAAAAATAATGCTGACAAGATTAATTAGGCAATCAAATTATCATTATAGATAGAGATGCAACACACGCTTGTATCTTTTCTCCATTCAAATCCAAAAAAACTGCAAATTTTAGATGTTGCATGAACATTAGGAGTTGGACATAGAGTCTTCTACTGGTCCAAAAATTCATGCCTGAACCCAAAAATGTATTTAAGAAGTCCTTCATCTGAAGTGGAATCAATATTCTTAACTGTGATTGATGAGATTAAGGAAAATATTTTTGTTAGATTCAGTAAAAGATCATGTTTGGGATCACAATATGTGCGTTCGGTCTGTCATGTGACGCCAGTGAAGTGACCTGTGAGATGAAAGTCAGATTACACAAGTCAAGCTTTGGTTTCACATGGGAAACAAAACACGGTCTCCTGGGTCAAAGTGCTGTTTGTCTGACCCATCCAGTTACCCTAAAGTCCTGTACCAGGTTGGGTACCCATGGGTATCCAGCAGGGGACCCACAAAAACATTACATAACGAGTGAAACATACATATTTATAGAAATGAAAATGATTGAACAGTATTTTCAACATTTAAATTCGCTACTACAGTAAGCATTTTAATGTGAAAGTCTTTGACCCCACATGTCACTACTAGTGATGGCAGCTAGCTGCTGGCTAAAACGGGTGACGTAAAGGCAAAATAGCCAGTGGAGGATACAAAATTGTGGATGATGCATTGTTGAAGGCAAAGTCAGACATTTGAGAGGAACTGTCTGTGAATAAGAGAGAGAATAATGTTGTCGGTGGCTTTGCTGCTTGTAAAAGATTGCCACATTGTCACTATGGAAACACCGATAACTGCAAGAGCACAGCCGCTGTGTCAGCTGAGAATACAAGTGAGTGACATGTGGGTGACTGTGAATGTTTAATCGCAGGTCAGGTCATGGGGTGTATATTCACAGTTCTGGGCGGATGCAGATTTGACTTAGAGATAATTGCGGGTAACGGGTCAGTTCTGAATCTCAGCTTTCCTTGTGCAACAGGTTTGGATTTGCAAAACTGGACCCGTGCAGGACTCTTGAGCCCAGTGTATCTCATACAGCCGCTAATGGGTACCTTGTGTGTCTGTATGTGTCGTAGAAGGTTATGACAATATGTCTGTATCTGACGATATATAAAGTATATAAAAATTGATGGGCGGATCAAATCAACCTGCTCTCATTCCCATGTTTATTCTTCCTTTGCTGACATCATTATCGCCCCCTGCTGGTACTGCACCTGCATACGCATGCACTTTTCATGCCTAGGCGGGGCAAAACGTGATACTTAGACACACTGGCATGACATTGGGCTGGATTGGAAAAGTTAAACGCATTAATGACACCATAGAAAAATCCTTTGTCTTCATTGATACACAAGTTCATAACAATCCAACAAGCAGCCTGTGCTCAGAGCCTGGGAATGGGGCTGACAGAGTGGCTGTATAAATAGCCTCAGAGTGGCTCAGAGGCAACACCCAGAGCCACCCAACGCAATGATAACATGCACACATACACACCGGCTCCTATGGGAAACTATTACAGTTTAGTGCTCACTGTAAAACAGTCAACAGTATCAGGCTGGAAATCAGTCAGTCTGCATCTGTCGGGGGTTCCGAAAGTTGTGTGTGTGTGTGTGTGTGTGTGTGTGTGTGTGTGTGTGTGTGAGAGCCTTGCACACGCTGCTGTTATCTCTGCTGTGAGGGAGTACCTCCTTTCTGCCTGGTCGTTTCCGTGTGGTCGCCCAGGATATCAATCAGTGCATCAACAGTAACGTGTGTGTGTGTGTGTGTGTGTGTGTGTGTGTGTGTGTGTGTGTGTGTGTGTGTGTGTGTGCGCGTGCATGTGTGTCTCTGTGAATGTGTGTTTTATGGAGTACCTGCTGGAGTGGCTTCCCTGTCAGGAAGTGACGTGTTAGAAGGAAAGTGTGTGACCTCAGAGGGATTTCCATGTCTGTGTGTTCAGTGTGTGTGTTTGTGCATGATTTTCTTCAGCAGGGTGTCAGTTACTGAAACTGAGTCTGTGTTATCTGTAAATCAGTGTGAAAGTCAGCTTCCAGAGCAAACAGAACAGCACATTGTGATCTGCAACAAGGGTGAGATTTAACACACCCATTAGTCTGCGAAACTTTTATGCATTTGCTCTCTGAATCTGATTTTTGAATCAGCCTTTATACACACTGTTATGGGGTTGGAAATGAGGGACAAAGTGGCAAAAATAGAAAAGTGACATGAAAATAGACCTGTGCAACAAAACAATAACGATATCTTGGCAAATAGACATGTCATCAATAGCAATGGGAAAGTAGTTTGACTTAAATGCATTGAATGCAACCTATCATGGAAGCATGAAGCTAATACGTACAGGTTAGCGTGAGCTAAGACACAAACATGCAATCATTTAACAGACAGACCCCAAATGCACTCCATACCTAGCAGGAAAAATAAGTAAAAGAACTTTATACTACCACATGCAGTTCACAGTAGCGGACTCAGGCTCTCTGAGGGGCAGGGGCAAAAAAAAATTAAAAAGGGCACAGCTCACTGAATGTTGTGATGCATTTATGGTGCAATAGTTCCAGTTTTTTTATTATGTGACTTAAAGTACAACAGCTATACACCTCTGTAATCCAAATATACACTGTATGAACTAACCATTGTGAGGAACATATAGAGCCAATAAATTTTCTCGCATGTATGGCAGCCTTTATGGAACTGTATTGCATTTTTTCACACCCTAGAAGGCACTTTTTCACATTTTGCTCATGAGAAGGACAACCATGAGGGCATTTTTTCACATTTTTTCCACTACAAGGACACCCTAGAGGGCACCTTTTTGTATTTTGCCAACTGGATGGGCACCTGAAGGGCACTTTTTTCACATTTTGTCCACTGGATGGGCACTCTACAGGGACACCCTAGAGGCCACCTTTCCACATTTTGTCCACTAGAAGGACAACCTAGAGGGCCCTTTTTCACATTTTGTGGAACTTTACCATGGTTCATCGATCATAGGGGCATCACAAGGGCACCAAGTGGGGTAATCCAAAAATAACAGAAAGCACTGAGGCTTTCTTACTTTAATATTGTAATACTTGGATTAAGTTACTGAGTTACATTTTTTGACGGGTAATCAGTAACTGTATTAGAGTAACCCTCCAGCCCTGTCAGTTCATCATAAAGCAGAGAAAGGAGTGAAGGAGTTAAAGACGACAGAGAATTGGGAAGGAATGGAAAAATGCAGGTAGAAGGAACTCAGTCCAAAATTCCTTAAATGCTGTCAATAGTTTGGAGCATGTAGAAACTAGAAGACTGAGGCAAGACTCCATTCCATCACAGATTATAATAGTTATAGAGAAATTCATGAAGAGACAAACAGGGAGATACTTTAACAGTGTCAAATGAACATGGCTGTAGGATATAGAGTCAGGCAGGATTTTATATTGACACATTAAACCCTAAATGACTGCTTGTCCTCAGCCATGGGAAGGTAAACTATATTGGGTAACACATACACACACAGAGAGACACAAACACAAACCCATACAGTCTGAATTCCATCACTATGGACAACCACGTCTCAGGTAAAGGCATTTTGTGCCAGCCAATAACTTATGTATTGTAACTTGTTTCTGTACAAACAACTAGAGTTGACCTGTGACAACAGGGCAAACAGCTGTAAGGAAATGATGGCATGCTGAGAATTTTGTGTAAGTGTGTATGTGTGTATGAGTGAACAAGAGAGAGAGAGAGAGAGAGAGGGAGAGAGAGAGAAAGAGAGAGAGAGAGAGAGAGAGAGAGAGAGAGAGAGAGAGAGAGAGAGAGAGAGAGAGAGAGATAACACAGCATATCTGCTATTGCTGGCATTCAACCAACAGAGTTGTCATTTTCACATGCAGTGCTTTGCTATCTTGATGCAGCAGAGAGCGACTGCGCCATTGACCAACAAAAACCTGCTCTAAAGTCAATGGTGCACTATTTTCCTGCTAATTAAAAATGCAATATTCAGATAGTAAGAAGTGCCAATACAGACAGGTTAGTAATGTGTGTACACTACACACAACGTCTAGGGTACTGCAGTTAATGCACAGGTCATAAAAATTAATATTCTGATTAACAGCGGATGGGTTGCAGGTGAGTGAAATAGGGTGAAGTGTCCATTAAGAGAGATGCTGTGCGTATTTACGCACAAGACACAGCAGCTGTAACTTGCAGTGACATTACTGCGCACACGGAAACATTAATAATGACTGAAAGCAGCCTCTCTAATCATTCATCATCATTAACCATCTTTCAAATAATGTCATACAGCATAAGTATTTCAGATGATTTCTTTATTTTGTGTTGTATTAATGAGTTTTCTTTCATGCTTTATTGTAATGATTAGAGAGACTGCTTTCAGTAATCAGCTCAGTAACATTTCCATGCATGCAGTAATGTCAGAGTAGTCATGATGCTATGCCTCATGCGTAAATGCACACAGCATCTGTTTTAATGGGGAGGAGCTTCAGCCTATTCCGCTCACCTTCTATCCATCTGCTATTGATTATAAATATAATTTTTGTGACCCAGCCCTCCCAACCTGCTTAGAAATCACAGTGCCTGCATCACTATAAGAGGGTCATTCCAGCATCTCTGTTCACTTCTCCAATTTGCCAAATCTGTCATTTAAATAGCCAGAGGCACCTGGCTCTTAAAGGGAGTGAGAGATAACACTCTAGACTAAATATAACTCCTTCACAACTTGTGCGGCACACTTTTTCTTGGGGGAAGGTATCAAATATTTTCAAATCAAAAGTCCAAGTCAAGTCACAACTCACTGGTCCAAACTGAGTTGCAAGCCTTTTTTTTTACTCTGTCAAGTGGAGTCTAAAGTCACCAAATTTGTGACTTGAGTCTGACTCGACTGTGACTCCATACTTCTGCCTATCATAATGTATTCTTGTAGTCTGTGCCGTGCCTCAGGCTTAAAGGGACAGCTTTTCCCTGGGCCTGTAGCGCTGTTTATCTATCTATATTTTTTTGGTGTGGGTCACATAGTTTTAGAGGCATCGGCCGTCAAGATGTCTGCCTTCTCTCCAACATAATGGGACTGTAGCACTCGGCTTGTGTCTCTTTCCAAAACTGATGCGTGGTTGCTCAAGATAATCCACACACTTTATTTTGTTTAATGTAGGAACTATTTTTTCTGCAGGAGAAACTAAAACTACTTTTCTACATTCCAGGCCAGGGGGAAATATACAGTTTTGATTTTGTGGTGAACTGTTCCTTTAACAAAAATAGAGCCCTTTGTGTGCCAAAGGCAAGCACAAGTCACCTTGTGTGTTCTGCAGCTGGGTAATTCACACCTGAGGTGTGAAGTAAATGTTAATGGTAATCTTACTACTATAGGTTACTGTGCATAAATTGTAGATTACGTTTCCTGTTTTCTTACTTTCTAACTCCTTTCTACACATGCCTCCAAGATGTAAGAAGACTTCAATCCCCCAAACATTCATTTGGCATCAAGCGTCAGAGAGGTGACCATGAGTGTCCTGTCTGCAATTTACTGACATCATGTTGCAGGATTTCTGTGTCATAAAAGTCATAAAATGTCAAACAGTTTTGGAGAGACAAACATCCAAAGTTGCCACGTGCAGCTTTCAAATCAAACTGAGAACAAACAGATGGTTTCACTAGATTTAAACAATAAAATATCTGTTGTTTATCACGGGTCAACATATGTGTGAAATTCCGCACATAATTCAGCATCAGCGCTGGATCAGCGTGAAGCAGCCTGGTATGTGCTGTCCCGGTGCTGCTGGGAATCAGTCAGTGTGTTCTGGTGCAGGTTAAGGAGGATACTGAGGAGCTTTAAGTGCTTTCACTCTTCCTTTCTCTGCTCTCACCTCCTCTGTCTCTGTCTGACCGCCTTTCTTCTCCCCACTGACTTTCTGAGACAATGGAATCCAGCTGTGAGGTTGTAAAACCCTCTCGAACGTCACTAAAGAGGCAGCAAGGCCTGCAAATGGCTTCAATTAGCCTCTCACATGCTAATAGAGCTAGTTAAAAAGAGGGACAACCGGCCAAGTCACACACACATATGCACACACACTTGCTCGTAAATGGCGAGAAAGCATCCCGTCCTGATGGGAGCTGCAGTCAGAGGACACATGCAGTGTATGGAAGGGTTTAGGTGTGTTTTCATGTGTCACAACTACCACATTGCACACGTGCAGACAGAAACACACAAAAAATACAAATTAACAAACACACAAAAAACTGTAGACAGTTTGTCTCACACACTAAATTGTGCACACATATTATGATTTAGAGACACATAAATATGCAGAAATGCGCAAGCAAAGTCAGAGACACACCTTCATTTAAAGACATAAAATCATAGCTATACAGCCACACACACACACAAATATACACACCACACATACATAAACATGTTAATACACAGAAACTGAGCACACACACAAATACATACACACATATGCAGACAATTACTGTATGCAAACACATTGACAGTTCCAAGTGTGTTGTGACAGCAGGACGTCCCGGTTCCTGTTTTCACTCTGAAAACACTCAGTGTGACTGAGACGCACTCAACATCCACCCCCATGTTGCCTGCGGTCTGAAACACACAAAGCTGACGAATCTCACTGAAAAACACCACAGAGTTCAAACTCCATCTCCATCATCCACAGACACTAACTACACACACACACACACACACACACACACACATCCTGAGCTTCTTCCACATCTGGGACATCTGTGTGAGCAGCTGAACTCGTGGTGAAGAGGGTTAGTGTAGTTTCAGTTTCAGCGCCTTCAAAGCCCTGATAAAATATTTCCCAAGATACTTAAACTCCTTCACTTGGGGCAGCAGTTCACTCTGAACCCTGTAAGGGAGCGATCCACTGTTTTCCGGCAGACTCGGAGCTGCTGACTCTTATCCCGTCATATTCACAGTCTTCTGAAAGCAGCTCCAGTGCATGCTGACGAAGCCAACAGAACCACATCATCTGCAAAAACTTGCAGATGATGTGGTTCCTTGCCCTGTCTGCACCTTGAGATTCTGTCATTGAATATCACACACAGGATCAGAGACGAGGGGCAACCTTGGTGGAGTCCAACACCTTCTCACTTTGGTTGTACAGGGACTGAATGGCTCATAGCAATGGCCCCAGTACCCCCATAGGATTCCTGGAGGACACAGTTGTAAGTCTAGTGACTGAAAGAATGAAATGGTGGGCGGAAGCAGCTGAAATGATTTTCCTCCATATTGTGGCTGGGCTCAGGGTAAGGAACACAGACATCAAGAGAGAGCTTGGAGCAGGGTCACTACTCCGTTGCATCTAAAGGAGACAGCTGAGGTGGTTTGGGCATCTAATCTGAACGCCCCCTGGATGCCTTTTCCAGGCATGTCCAACTGGGAGGAGACCCTGGGGTAGACCCAGAACTCACTGATGGTATCACTGTCTCCTCCAGTATGAGCTTGCTGGGGAGAGGGAGAACCGTTCTTAACCTGCTGCCACCATGACCCGACCCTGGATAAGTGAAGGAAAATGCGTGGTTTGACGGTCGAATTGATGGATTCAGATGGACAGATTTTTCACAAAATCAAACATATGCTTGTGATTTTTGCCATGTGCATTATGTCTTAATTTAATTCTTGAAATGTCCACAAAGATGTGGTGCTTAAAGTCATAAAAAAATAAAGATGACAAATGTCAACTCAGTACGTTCCAAACACTCTTATTTTCCCCACAACTTGTTTGTTGTTAGTGCAGCTGGTTGATGCACACAATTACGTTTGGTTACAATGTTAGTCAGTGACAAATAGCATCACTCTCTGTTCACACAGTAGACCCTAACATTGTCAAATGGAGTGTGTGACCAGTGTGAGAGTTAGGAATGATGGTAATGAGGTTGATAATGAGCAAACAAACAGATGGAGGACAAGACGATTATGCTTGGTTTGAAAGGTGATATAGGCCGAATGTAATTTTTTTTTTTTGCATCTGCCTTGTTTTCACTGCCATGAATGCTACTACAGCTACCCATGTCCACCAAACAAACTCAAGGACACATCCAATAACCCATTTCACATTGATGATATAATCATGCTGATGTAAATTCTTGTAAGAGACTAGAGGCGTCCTCTGCCAAATAAGTTTGGGGAAACAGAGGAACAATCTTGCTCTTTTTTCTCTCTCCTCTGTTTTGCCATGGCCTGTCTGACAGGAAACAGGAAACAGGGAGTATGCTGCTGTCTTTCCACCACTGATTGGTTCCCATCGGCATGACTGATGACATCACCAAGAGTTTCACCAACACTGTCTGCTGTGCTGAAATGCAGCAACCTGCTACTGTTGTAACCTCGCCATTGTAATGCTGGATCATAGAGGGAAGAGAAAAGTGTCTCGATCATGGAGCCACAGATGCCACACTTATGGGAAATATAGGAGGCTAATGTATATTTCATAATTTTTATTTTACATATTGATCAGCACAAAGTAGATTTCTGATTCATCGTGTTTGGAAAAGGTCATGAACTTTGAGATCACAAAAAGGCCTGGGATCCATGAGTGGTGACATTATGAATCAACCAGTTCAGTTAGTTTTGCAGGTGCACTGCTGTGTTATAACATGCATGTAAATATAAACATATTACAAAATATAAGCTTTTTAAGTAATCTGAAAAAACAAATACACAATAGACTTCTAGCTATTCAATTTAGAGTCCTTCGTACGTAGAAGTAAGCATCTAAATTTTTTCCTCACCTTCCTTCATTGGGTTTGACTTGACCATGGTTATGCTTTCACATTTATCAGGACAATTTCATCATTAATTCCATGAAGCACTCCAAAAAAAGAAAAAAACAAAACAAAACAAAAAAAAACGAGTGCAACAAAACTTCCAAAAACAGTCATTTTACCACGCAGAACACGGGAGTTACTGACCGCTGCCTCAGTCAGCATCACGTTAGTTCAGATCTAAACTAATATTTTAAAACACCAAAGTCACACAATACCACAAACTAACTAACTGATCAGTATCTGCGAGGTAAAATTACTGCTTTTGTCAACGGACTAGATAGTGACTTTAGTTCCCTGTTGGAAACTGCTGTCTGATGGCAAAGTAAAGAAGTGAAAATTTACTAAATATAGCATACATTTAAAGGTAGAATTGATAGGATAGGATAGCTGTTTGTGAAAGCACCAGGAAGACAGTTGATTGTTAAGTGTTATTCACAGGACATCAAATACCAACATTTTGGGTTGATAACGCATCCTAAGCACAGCGAAACAATGAAAAAGAAAAGAAAATACAGGCAGAGGACAGCGTCTCAGCAGGAAAAAAAAAATGCATATTAAGTCATTAAGCCAGTTCTCCTGAGGGAGATGTCAATCTCTGCTGCACCCGCACTGTCAGGACAAATGGTCTAAACAGCAAAATGAGCTGATTTTTCTTTTAACCAGGTTTTCTCAGAATCATGAGCACTTATCACTCAGATTTTTTTTTTCCATTCTTAATGAAACACTCAACTTTGATGTCAGTTTTTCCTAATTCAAGCCAAATTTCTTGAGGCTTTAATAAAGCTATTAAAAATGTCTTTTAATATAAGCAACAAAGGAACATGCTGTAATGACTTGTGTCAGTCACAGTAAGAAGTGTTTGAAGGAGACAAGTTACAACATATTTGTTGCGATTTTCATTAAAGTTCAGTTTAGATTGACAATACTTATCATGGTTTTAAGCATTTACAAAATATGAATTGTGTTGAGTTGCGGTGGACTATCATCTAGTATAAGATTACACTCTTGCCCTCCATCTGCAGGCGTCTCTGAACAGACTGCGCTCTGTAACAGGAGGACGTGTGCACGGTGAGTGGAATGTTTCTGCAAATAACTTATTATTTGTTACCTGTCAGATGCAATGAGATACAGGCACTTCAGATTGGGTGCACACAGTGCATATACAGACACTCGTCCTGCAGGAACGACCTGCAGACTAAGGATGTGGGGAGGATAAGTGCAATCGGTCCAGATCGGGAAGTACAACACAAGTCCCTTGGAAGCAATAAGTTAATCAGAAGTAGACGACTTGTCACTGAGATAGACGTGTCGTTATAGTTTAGTGCTCCGTCTCTCTCACTCACACTCACACTCTTCCTCTCTCAAGCCTCGACCTGTCTGTCGCTGTGTTGCTTGGCGAGTGCCGGTGTGTGGATGGACTGATTGCAGAATCCAGCTATGATAAATAACAGTAATGAACTGAGAGGTTACAGAGAACACGACCTGAGGAAAGCAAAGGAGACGAGAGGACAGGGTGACATTCATTCATTCTGGAGTCTCAGAGACGGGCTGCGACTGCTCATACTTATGTATATTTGCTACTGTAACACTAATTGATGCTTATTAGTAAAATATATGTACTGACAGTATATCCAGTTCATGACAAAACTGAGTAAAAGAAAAAGAGTAAAAAAAGAGTAAAAGATTTTTTTTTCAGTTCAGTACAACACAATAAACTCCTATATAAGCCTGTATGAGTATGTTTTACCAGTAAGACATCTGCCTTCTTCGTCATTTGTGATGTGAAAAGTTAAGATGTGCCTCCTCCAATAGTTCTGTTATAAAATCAGCACTCTGCAGAACTTCTCTCCTCGGTGCCTGGCGTATCCTGCTCTGCGCCCTCCACACTCACACCGCCAATTATTTCAACCAAAACAGTTGGTGGATGTTGGAACGGTGGAAAGATGTTTATTTTGTTTCTGTTGAGTCTGAATGACGCCGACGATGATTTTGCAAAAGGTCTGGTTAGTTTGGCGAGGGCAATAAAACAGCTGTTTTTCATACTTCATACTACTTTAAAAAAAAAAAAGGTCTCTCATTGTAGTGATCCTTGCCCTAATGATGTCAGACACTTAACACTTAATATAGTAAAAACATAGGGAAGAGGTTAATCAAGTGCCCATGTGCATTTTAGTGAGAAACCACCAAACCTAAAATGTTGTCATGTGTACCACTAAAGTCAGACAAGAACTAATTTTATTCTGTTGAGAAAACCTATTTTACGACTTGTAATTTAACCAAAGTCACTTAGAATTTTTAGGCCCATTTTTTGTACCTACCTGTTTTGGTTACATTTATAAGTACAGCATTTTGAACTGTAACATAATGTGATTTTCAGAGCTTGACTCAGCTTACATGAAATCGACTCCTTCAGAAAGTCAAATTTAAGTAAGAAGACATCACAGTAGATTTATGCCTATGATATTTGACTGACATGTCATCTCCCAGAAAGAAGTGTGCATCCTTTTATGGATGAGAGGTTACAGATAATGTCCCAAGCTGTCATCAGCAGCATCTCTCTCTCTCTCTCTCTCTCTCTCTCTCTCTCTCTCTCTCTCAGGTGGCCTCAGCTAATATGAACCTGGAAGCCTATGTAGCAGATTTGATCTGCTGATCTTTGTTGACTCCTAAGCTGTTGTGATTTAGCTAGACATTTTAGGACAAGTCAGGAAAATATTCAGTGTTGTGTCCAGTTTGCCTTGGCCCACCGTGGTCATATGTTATTGGTCTCTTAGCCTATTATATCTGCTGTACTTTCACTTGGATCCACCTGTTGTGCTCTCAAAGGGCCCCCAAAAAGCTAGTGTGCTAGCTAGTGTGTGAGTGTGTGTGTGATCACTGGACCCACATCTTGTCTACAGCCTTGAATACTACTGGACCAATCAGCTTGATTTTTTGTGCACATTCAGGACTGTACGCTGCAGGACCTCTGCGGTTCAGAATTTTTGAAAAATCTTTTTCTATTACTTCTATACCTTGTTAGGCATGTTTTTTATGACCACAGACATGATGTTTTCAGGTCATCTCATTCTTGTGAACATGATTTCTCAAGAACGCCTTGAGGGAATTTCTTCAAATGTTCATTTGGTCTCAAAGATGAACTGATTGGATTTTGGTAGTTAAAGGTCAGGGTCATGGTGACATTGTTAAACACACTCAATAATTCATATGCTAATTATGACAAAATTACACACAAATATCTAATAATATAAAAGAGGTGATGACATTTAATATTCCAAAAGGTCAAAACTTTTTTCCAATCATAATGGGTGCTTTTCATTATGTTGAATTATACCCTCTCATCTCCTCGTTCCTCCATCGACCTGGAAGCTGCACCTGGAAGACATAAGGACTGAGGAGAGAGCAGGCTTCTGGAGGAGCACAGAGCGATGATACACTGGTGTATCCTACGTGGAAGTCGTTTATCAAGAGGCGTGATGTCGACTGGACAGTTTCGGCGATTGTAATCCTGCATCATCAGGACCCACACAGGCAAACTGAATTCTGACTGACAGAAGTTTTCGCAGCACTTTTATGCTTCTAATGTGAATATTTATGTTCACTGGTGTCACAAAAAAGAAAAGGAGAACAGAAGAAAGAACTGATTATGAACATTTTTAGTATTATTAGACTGCAAATGATTGCATGTCCTGAGTAATGACACAAACAAGTAGAAACAGGTCAAAAACATGATTCAGAGCTTATTACTGTGGGATTGCTGTTACACACTTTAATGGACTAATCATGGAAAATACCTGCTGTGGCATGCTGACTTTGTAGTGTCATTTACAGGAATCTACAGATAATAAAATAAAACACAGTTACATGGTGAGATGCGATATAATTTGCTTCACGATCTGTTGTTGACTGGCGGGGATCTGCACTCTCAACTGCACTGACCTCACTGACCTTGCCACCTGTGGAAGTGTGGGAATTTTGTTAATTCATAGGAGAGCAAAAAGAGGAAGTGGTGGATTACTTTGGAGTCAGAACAGTTTGCTACAGCCTCATCATTTACGGGTGGCAGCAGCTGACAGCAGCATGTGAATGGTGTGTTTTGGTGCATGTTTGTGTTTACCTGTCCACCACAAGAGGTCTGCGTACCCAACACAATAACGGGACATACGGGAGAGACCTATGGCTTGGGAAACACACACACAAACACGAGGACATGCACATTTCTTACACAAATTCTCAGCCCTGGACTCCTGGGAGATTTGGGAACCATTCAGAGTTTGGTTCACAAGGCAGCAGCAGCCTTTATCCTCCTGTGTTTGTCAAGGTCCTTTTAAACAAATCCATTAGGACCAGGCGCCACAGAGTTTGACTGCCCAGCGTGGGCACACAGATGGCCTGGCCCGGTTTTCAGACACATACACATTATGATTGGCTTGTACAGGTACTGATGATCCAGACACAGCAGGGTCTCGGGCTGTTTGGACAGGATGACTGCTTAGAGTGGACCGGGCGGGTCAGAGGGGGAAGATCAATGGAGAGGAACTGCCAGGAGAGGAGACTTTCTCATGGAGGGAGAAACACCACAAGACACTGACTCATTTAACCAACACAAACCCAAAATACCACACAGTCAGGAAAATGAAGGCCAGCTTATATGTAATGCTCTTTTCATAAAAGTGACTGGTCTCAGCATAAATCCATACACTTTGGTAAAAAACGAATATATCATAACACTGACCTGATGCAGAGCAGTTGGATTTTATTAAAGTTGTGGGGAAAATAAAACACTATAGATCCCTCGCCACCTCAAACAACTTTGTGTTTAAACACAAGATTTTTCCTTAATGCACTCAGTAATGATGCCATCCAGAAGCTAGTCGCAGCAGCTGTACAGATTCAGTGGTTCAGTAGTTTCAGCAGTTCAGTGACTTGGGGTTCGGACTCCATGGGTTATGAGATAAATACGAGGGAACATGATTTGATTAATGAGATTGGAAATGAGAGCATATTGCCTCTTTATTATGAAATACTGGATAGCTTTTATTGAATCACAACAGTGATATAAATTTCAAAAAGGTGACTTGGTTAGCTCAGACTGCAGAATTAATTGGTACCTCAGACGATGTGGTGCAAAGCACTGGAAAATGGTGGATAGATTTACAGAGTGAGGATGAAAACACTTGTTTTGAGCAGTGCCGGTATGACAATCGTGCATGTGCATCACGCGCTCTGTGTAAGAGCCAGAGGCGGCACAAAATCAGCCTCTCACAGCTCTATCTCCTGCATTTGGTCATTGAGGATGCCATCGCCTAACATTACTGTCTTTTAGAGGCTGTAGCGGCCTCAGTTTAGATACTGTTATGTAAATAGAAGACCTAAGCCATCCATTGGTTCCAACCACGTCATCTTAGCTTGTTATGAAGGGGGTCAAATAACACTCCAAAGTTAGGCTAGAGTTTCGTGAGGGGAAAAACTGGCTCGGCCATTTTCAAATGGGTCCATTGACATCTCATATCAAGATATCTGAATGAAAATTGGTTCTATTGGTACCCAAGAGTCTCCTGCTTACAATACTACTGTAACTACTGTCAACAGTGTTCACACAGATACCCACTTTATACTATTCTCATGTAGGTTTGGGCACCACAAAGCATTTACACTTAGGCGACCCAAATGGCCAGCCAGCAGTGGCCCTTGTTTAACAGTATGACCCCCCACAGTTACTGTGTGTCTATGGGTGTTCAACAAATTGTACACACATTTGTAAAGCTCTATGATCAGTCCTTTCATGATCAGTTTGATGAGCATTTAGAGTTTTATTGTGGGACGTTATGACCACTGAGAGAGGGGCAGACAGTTTATGGATTACTTTGCAACATTACTTTTTGATGCCAACATTTGTGTGTTATTTCTAAGCCTGTATAAAGTTTCTGTGTCTGCGAATGCACAATGATCTGCTAAGGTCTGCTAAGGAATTTCGTCCTCAGAGGGTATACACTTAGGCTCCTGCAGGCATCCATGTACCCTCATTTATTCTGCATGGCTACACTGAACTACACCAATGCTATTAAAAAAAACAATCTGCTGCCCATGTGTGGAACTTGTCCTCCAAGATGAAACCAGAACTACTACACCAGAACTACTACACCCACACTACTCCAAACCAGGACCCTTCAGCGTACCACACATTAATGTTCAAGCACATGCATGTAATCAAGCATGGATGGGGGACAATTTTAGTGCTTAGGTACTTACTGAGTACACCTTTCATCACCATGAATTATCTTCTGGCTGTTAAAAAAATGAAGTTTTAACTTGATTTAGTAAATCACACCTTTGAAAGTACCTCACTGAACCTAGGAATGTAGCCTACAAACCAAACCATGTGCAGGAAAAAAAAGTTCTTTTAACCTCCAAACAAACGGAAAATGTGCAAAGCACTTGTCACCGTCGGTTACCTCTGTTCTAAAAGACAATAACTTGTTTGAAAAAGAAAATAGTGAGCTTTACTCATATCTCATAAAACACATCTGTCCTAATGGCTGCTGAAGCAGGTTACCTGGCTACAGCAGCGGGAATTCTCCGGGACAATGGCCGTATACCACGAGTGTGTGGGATGATGGGTTTAGTGAGGGCAAAACATTTCTCAATGGTCTTTAGTGTCCACTCTGCACCAGACTTTTATGACCTTGTCGTGTGGGCTTCAGTGCTGCTGTCCTTTATATTCGCATAAAATTTATTGCTCTAACACAAATGGACAGCTGGGATTGACACCAGGTCACACACGGCCAAAGAGGAGACCCGGACCCATTCACAAAAATCCCATTCAGGATTTCACTATCACGCCATTCATGGTGAACTGGGGGGGAACATGATCCAACCATTCAAGAATAAGGCATTCCAGGTCAGACTTGACTGAGGAAAACCAGTGCTGTGCTGTGCTGTTGAAAAATGAATATTGTTGTCAAGACATCAAGGAATACACTAGAATCACAATCCTTATTTGAGCTAGTTAACATTTACAGTCAGTTTATTATACGACTAAATGATCCTGGTCCCATTTTATAGTGTTCATTATTATACTATTTTATTTTTATGTTTCTGAGAAAAAGAAATGCAAAAGATTAAATGTGTGCAAATGAGACTAGCAGGAATTTTAAAAACTTACTAGTACTAGTACTACTTGAAAGCTCACATAAGAGAGACCCCATGGCCTTTGGCTTGTATTTGGACGTGTTGCACTAGCTGTCAGCATCCAGTATAGATGTTAAAATGAAAGTTTAATTTATTAATTTGGCAGAAGCTTTTGTCCAAAGCAAAGTACAAATGAAGGACAATTCAAGCTACTGTTAGAGCAAGAAGAAGTAATCAAGAATATTTGCTGCAACAGGGTAGCTCAGTTGGTGGAGTGTGCATCCCATGTACGGAAGCTGTGAGTCCTGTGCAGAGGCCATGGGCCGCAGCATGTCATTACCCCGCTCTCTCTCCACATTTCCTCTCATATCTTCAGCTGTTCTATGGCATAAAAGCCCCCCCCCCCCCCCAGAATTAAAAAGAATATTTGCTGCAACACTTACTTTCACCAGTGGCAAGTGGATCAATGATGATTGTGTTACCTTATTTGGCAATAGTGGCTAAACTTTCACAATTTCTGTGTTCAGGAGTTTTTGGGCAGACCTGAAAAATGTCAGTGATGTGCTGGAGCCACAGTCCCCCAACACTATATAAGCCCCATGAACGACACCGTCTCCCCCTTTATGATAGTCAATTATGAACGTACCTTCAGTGACCCTCTCAGCCCAGCAGTTCACTTCAGTTCCAGCAACCCGAGACAGAAGAAAAATCATCTTGTGACCGTCCTCTGGCTGTGGTGGCTCAAACATGTCTGGACATGTCCAATAAAGCTACTAGACAGAGCGTCCATGTTTCAGGTCATACTGTGTTTGATACTGAGAAAGCAAAGTGGCATTTCAGAGCAGCCTTTTTTTTAATAATTCAAATGTAGCTGGATGATTTCTGACAACTGTTTCTGTCTAGGTACTTCAGATTTGACAGGAAATCTGCTGGATGGCTTCAGCACAGCGTTCTAATTCTCACAGTAGCTCAGGCTTGTTTGCAGGAGCAGGTGCATCTTAGTGTTTTTCTAATCACAGTGCCCACATAGTGAAAATAAGAGTCCCCTGTTCTAATCTGCTGCAACAAAGAAAGTACAAATAATCAACAGCTGCTGAAAATATGCAAAATACCGACTGTACAGCAGCCACTGAAACTACACGAGCTCTGCATCAACAGGCGGACTCCTGCATGCTAACGGACACTACGGCTTATGGTCAGTGAGTTTAATATGACTCCATGGGCGTGCATGGTGGAGAAAAGGCTGTATTGTGCCCTCCTTGTTCTGAACAGGCACACTTTTCCCACAGAGCTGAAACACACACAAATACACACACGTGCACACAGACGCACTCTTGCTTACGGTTTTCCCACACTGTTCGGCACTCTCGGGGGAGTAAATTGCAGTAATCCAGGGCAGCGAATTCAGACGCAGCAATTACACAGTGGGAACCTACATAGACACACACACACACACACACACACACACACACACACACACACACACACCACCAACTGTATGCACAGATTCATCAGCTTGAACATTGACACATGCCTTAATAGAAACACTGACTTTCACTCTGCTGTGTGTCTCTAACTTTGTTTTTAACGTCTTTCATACTTAAATGCACATACAAGCACACACATGAAAATACATACATAAACACACACACACACACACACACACACACACACACACACACACACAGTGTTCTGAGCAGCCATCCGCCTGTCAACACTGCAGCAAATTAACTGACATCAAACACCGGTGAGCACAGGCTTAGACATGTAGGGGACACAGTCTCACTGGGAGAAAAGGAGGGAGGAAAGGGGGGAGGGGCAGGAGGACATGGGGGTGGAAAATAGGTAGAGAAGGAGATGAGGAAAATTAGAGAAAGAGGAAAAGAGAGCAGGCAGGAAGAGAGAAACAGGGATGCTAAGAGAGATGAGAAATGGAACACAACAAACCTTGACTAGGCTGGTCAGTGTGGTAACAAATAAGAACATACAGTAGATACCAAAGCTGGTGTTTTGTCCAGGGTTGTCCCGAGGGGGGGGGCTGTGTGAACTTGATGTGCAAAGCTCTGTTCACATGCATGTACATGCATCTTGGACACAAGCACATATTCTCATTCTACTGCATTACTTCACACATAATCCGAGTGCAAAACATATTTGTCCAGATGAGCAGTGTCACAGAAGCTTGTGATTTCTCCCCATGCCCCCTTGGTGGCACAAGGGGCGGGGCAGGACAGAACAGGATACTCCTGCACCCTTGGCGCAAGATGGCAAAGGTAGATTTGGATATGCCTTGAATAAATTAAATCCACTGCACCTGGTGCACTTTAGATCAGCATAAGATAGGGCCCTTTATCTTATCTGACCTGTAATTCCCAACAGCTTCCTGTATTCTGTTCAAATCTTGTCCTTTCTGCAGGTTTTCACACAAAAAGACTGCTGTGGATCATGTAAAAGGTGGCATTTCTTAACTTCATGATTAATTTCACGTCCTCCCTGTTGACGGCTCAGATGGGGAGAAAATAGGAACTTCAATCATGTCACCATTGATTGTGACCAGATAAAATATGCTGGATGCTTGAACAAAAAACACACATGTGACAATAAGATGCATTTGATATGTGGATTTCCTGTTGGTTGTGTTGGTGTACTCAAAAAAAAAACAAAAAAAAAACGCTTTAACTTTGATCACTTAAAGCTGAGAAATGTTGATGTTCTGTCAAACAAGACTACAAGTCTGAATGAAGTCTCAAGCAAGTTACAGTGGTGGGAGTCAAGTCAAATTGTGTTGATTTATTGCAGTTAAGTTTTGTTTGAACATTAACTGTGGTAGTCTGCTTTGCCTTATAAATCTTGTCATTTTATGGCAATCGATATAATCTTTTGAAATGTAAATATTTGTCTCTGAATAAGTTTCCTGATTGTCTTTTACTTCGCGATAAGTCTTTTCAATAAAATGGATATTCAATTCAAAGCCAAGCCTAACATTTAGACTTACATGTTTGCTTTCTTGCCAATGTTTAACCAGCCAATAGCCTAAAACCAGTGTACCACTGGTGGTAAACTAGGTACTTCTAGTGGTACATGGAGGAATATCAGAAATATTTTCTTAAAATGACTTTTTTTTTCCCTCAATATGAACCCACTACATAGTCAAGATCATGCATGTAGCACACTCATGCTTCATCCATCATTACCAGTAGTTATGAGCTAAACTGTGACAAGAAGCAAGATAGTAAGCAGAGGTAAAAATGAAAAGACATAAAAAAAAATAAATAAAAATGCTTCAAAAACACTGCAATCATGGCTTCCAACAGCAGGTATTACAGAGAGAATATTTCAAGCAGCTGTATTGAAAATGAAGCAGACGACAGTGAACTTGTGGTCGTGGTGAAGAACCAGTGAAGTCTGTACAGCAGCTGCTACCATCAAACGGCACAAAACAGCAAGGTGGTACTTGGAGAGTTCAATATTTTCTGAGGTGGTGCACGGTATAAAGAGTTTGACGAACGCTGGCCTAAAAGACACAGTCACGTAGCCCACGTTTCTTTGTGGGTTTTGTAGAGACAGAAGAAGTTGGATGTTGAGTTTTGAGCTGCAGACCTTGCAGACGAGCTCCCACCGTGATAGCTTGTCTTCCACATCCTTGCGGGTTTGCAACCATTTCACTAGAAACCATCCAAATTCACAAACAAAATGTAAATTCTCAGTATCTATAAAAATGCAAATGTTTCAGGTCTCAAGTTATAAAGTTAAATCAAGTGCTTTGTCAGTGTTAGTCGAGGAAGACTCGGGTCAAGTCTTTCCTGTAAAAAAATGATTCCTAGCCATTTCTACCAGGTGGTCTCTTTGCTATTCATGTTTACAGTACTGTATGCATGTGAACATCTTACACAACACTGGGGCTTCATTCCTCTGGGTTCACACACACACACACACACACACACACACACACACACACACACACACACACACACACACACACACACACACACACACACACACACACACACACAGGTTCAGCCTCATTAACCCTAATGACATGAGGTAAAGGGCTGTGGTGCCCTGACAGACTCCTGAACATGAGATGGAGTGTGCAGGAGACAAAGAAGGGAGTGCAGGTTGTCAGTGGTCCCAGCTGCTTCTTATTCAGCCACTAACCGCTGCACACGTGCAGCCTCCACCCAGCACCTGCCTCCACACAGCTGCCAAGGTTATTACTGCTATAAAAACTAAACTAAACTACAGCGATGTCTGCAACACCGTATGAATAGGTAGTCCAGTAAACCAGTGTGAAAATTTAGCTTCGGGGAAAAGCTGAAACAATAGTTGTTGTGGTTGCAACACTCAGCCTGTGGAGGATAAATGTTGACATTGTGAGTAAGTTAAGAGTTTCAAATTTGGGTTTTTTCCTCTTTCACGTTCCTCTCTCACTACCCCGCTTTTTCTCTTGCTTTTGAGTCTAAAAAAAATGGATTCCAGCCACATTAAAAATGGGAAGTATTTCTTTTTTTTGCCAGGCTAAACTGCATGGCTATAGACATGGCAATGTCCAGCCCATTCTAACTCCTAATGCATCAAATACTGCAACTTTGTCAGTGCCCCCATGCTTTAAATGATCACTTTGCTCCTGGAGGTGTTTGGCTGGCTGGAAGCATGGCAGAAGGGTGGGCAGGCAGGTATTCAGTGATCCTATGACAGGGGGAAAAACAGGGTAAGAAGCCACGATCTGGCGAGGAGTGGAGAGGAGAGACGGTGTTTTATACTGCAGGGTTGATTACTGGATTACTGGACCTCAGGTGAGCAGCAGGGAGCAGGTGAGTTGAATGAATACAATCAGGAACCCAGGAGAGCGAGGGAGTTGCCACGCCCACAGCACAGACACACAGAGACAGACAGGGGGAGGGGGGAAACAGAGGACAGGGAAAAACAGGGCCAGGGCCGTGACATTAATGTGCTGTTGACGTCAGGTGACGTAGTATAAAGACCATGGGACTCACTGTATGGAGATGTGCTGGATGGTTTGGTCAAAGAAACACAGGACTTTTACCCAGGAGATCAGGGTTTATGAAACTAAAAGTGTCAACTTTGTTTTAACTTACATTGCACTTAAGTTACATATGTTATGCACATTAACTTATGTAACTATCATACTTATTATAACCCATCTTTTACTAAACATAGCCAAGTAGTTTTGCTGAACCAGCAGGTCACAGCTTTCATTCATCATGTGAAATGTGTCAGCATCTGCTTGATGGATTTTGACATTCATGGTCCCCAGATATTAAACCCAAATGACTTTGGTGATCCCCTGACTTCTCTGCATCCAGTGCCTCCACCAAGTGAAAGTTCAGCTCGATTGTGGCGTACACAACAATAGCACTACAATTATGCAGTCGGATTCAGTCTCTGCAATTAACTCATCCTAGTATCAGGAGGAGTGGGCTGCCGCTGTGCAGTGCCCAGGGACCAACTCCAGATCTAAACCAGCAGTGGAGGTTGACATTTGTGGTTTTAATTTTTTTTTCTGTATTTCTCTTTAATGGATCTCCATGAAACTTGATACACACGTTCATGTTCACCAGGCTAGATTGTAAAAACGTCGGCAACCCTCTGACTTGTCATCTGGCAGCAAAAAACCAAACCAAAAAAAAGTCAACTGGGTTATGACCAAATACCAATGACTTTCTCATCGGCCTCAACTATAGTGTGTTTTGCTTGCAAAGATGCTAAACTAAGATGGTACACATATTGATTCTGTGATTTGTAGTGCTGTTCATCCATCTAGATAGTTTTGGTGTGAGTTGCCAAGTTTTGGAAATATCAGCCACAGAGACCATACAGATCCAACACAATATGATCTGATCTAATCTAATGTAAAATAATATACTATACTATAATATGAAATATAATTCTAATGCCTTCAATTGTTTTTTTTTTATTATATAATAATAAAATAATGTGTTAAAGGGACTAGATGGCACTTGGCTTGTGGTGCACAAATATATACGTTTGAAAAACTCAACACCAATGTCTCTTTCCAGATGCTTTGAGTACCACAAGGCAAATGCCTTCTAGTTCTGTCATATTAGAGAGAGGGCAGACATCTCAACGGTCGACATCTCGAAAACTCTGCAACTCACACCAAAACTGTCTAGATAGATAAATAGCACTACAGGTAAGAGGAAAAATTTTACTTTTGATTTTGGGGTGAACCATCCCTTTAAGCTAGTATTATATATTTGCAAGTGTGCAAGGATTTTAAAAATTCATATTGTGATAATGGCAATATTCTGCCTTGTTGACAGAATGAAGTACATAAATAAATATATTATTATGAGTTTTTTTTTTCATTTTGAGATATAATCTGCAGGTTTCAGTTGATGGATTCCTCATTTTGAAGTGAAACTGTTCAGTGTGTAGGAGTAAATCATCTTTCTCAATAGTTCCACATGCTGGTACTGTGTTTTGCAACATCAGCACTTCACCCCCCATGAACAAGACTTGACAGATCAGAAAACACTCCCCAGGCTGCTGCGCCTCAGACATTTTGACTTAACAGCTGACCTCTGCAAAAAAAAAAACAAAAAAACAACAAACCAGTGATAAAACCAGTAGGATATGTGAAGTTCTGTCATGTTGTTTTTAGTTTTTATGTTTGTTCTGAAGACAGTTCTGTGCGACTTTCTGATATCAGAACAGATGTGCAGGATCACAAATACCTGATAACTAGAAATGACCTTTGAGTCATTGAGTCTGTCTCATCTTGTCTGGTCTGCATGGAGTCCTGGGTTGTAAAACAGTAAGGCAGTGATCCAATGTACCTTCCATTGTTTTGCAATGACACTGACAATGTAATATTTGAAAATTAATTAGATAAAGAATTTTAATTCATCATATACATATGTGGATAAGTAGTTTCTGGCAAACATGAAACTTTATGCTGCATATTGAACATTCACATTTTTAAGGTTTTTAAGTAACACTGTGCAACTTTCATGTCATGAGAGCACAGGGCTGGATGATTCAGTGTTCATTGTTTCAGTTTTTCTTAAATCACCTATATTTTGTCTTTCTTCACCAAATAAAATGAAAGAAAAGTAGAAGGAATACTATAAAAGCATTTACATTACACACTCAACCTGTTCTCATCCCAGGTCGTCAAATACCAGCATTTTTGTCACGCATCTCAGTGTCTCATCCTGATGTGCAAGGTGTCTCTTAGCATCTGTAAGAGATGCTACCAGAAAGTGTCCAACATTGTGAAACAGTCACTGTTTTGTTCAGATGTGAGCAACAAAGTTACTTAGTTAGGTTACGGTAAAGATCATAGTTTGGGTTAAAATAAGTGTGTTAGTTATGCCAGTCATGTGACACGCATAATGTTATGTAACTTAAAATTTCAGATAACGCTGACTTTTGGTTTCACACAAGACCAGTGGAGGGTTAGTGAGTATATAGGATGTACAAGAGCTATATAGGCCGTAGAGTTTAGAGAATATTATAGATCCAGGATGAAACAAAGAGAAAAGCAGGACAGGACTATCACTACACAGCATGGTTAGGTTACTGATATTACAGAGCCATGGTCGGGGCCACAGATTCTAACTTCAACAAATCTCAGTCCGAAAAAGGATCAGTCAGTCAGTCAGACTAGACTAGATCAGATATTGTTATAACTGCAACTGCATTTTACTTGTAAATGCTTTTTCATTATGAATTAGAAAATGGTCAGAGGGCTACCCGGCATCCTATGAAGGGCCAGATGTGGCCCACAGGACTGCGAGTTGAGTATCCCTGTTGTATATACTTACCTGAGTGTGATACAGCACCACAAGACTCACACAAGTTAGCATGTTACACCAAAATGACTTAAATAACAGCCATAGTAGGCTGCATAAAACATTATAACTGTTAATACAATGAAGATATACAAGGATACATCCAATAGCATTGTTAACCAAAACATTCTAGAAATGCTGTTGCATATACTGTAATATCAATTTAGCTAGACAGTTAAATACTTGATTCTGTTTGGTCAGTTACATCAGACACAGAGCCTATCGTACAGTATGACTGGTTAATTTAACTTATTATCATCAGTTTTCATTGGTTCTCCCATTTGGGCACCACTGACTTTGATCAGAATTTTGGATTATCATGGACAGCATGTTATTTTATCACAAGTTTAACACACAGAGACAAACACATTCACACCCACAGGCTGGTGTTTCTGACGCAGGACCCTCTTGCTGTGAGGCAACAGTGCAAATCCCTTATTAGTCACTGTGCTGCGCTGCTGCTAATTCTTGGATCTGATTTATGTAATATTGTTACATTTAAAGCTGTCTCACCCACCAAGCTAGGGCTGCTAAAATAAGAACAAAGTTGCCAAGAGTCATTGTCTCCAGCCAAAATAATTATTGTTCCTAGAAATATATCACATATCTTTTTTATCAGAGTATGAGAAGGGACTTTGACCAAACACTATAAATAACAGACTTTGTGAATATCATCATTGGTACGTCTACCAAAGATAATTGCAGCTGGCATTTACTGTAAACTAAAACCTCTCAAATTCCAAACCATCACAAGTTTACACAAAAGCAGGAGGTTAAAATATTCTGCATGCAACTAAAGCCTGTGTGTGTTTCTTAGTGCTGGCACAAACATACGTTTTGCTAGCCTGAGTGTATAGCTGTGCTGTAATATAAATCACATTTATATTACAGCTGAAGAAGTAAAGACACTAGACACTGGTCACTAACTGCGTCTGATAGCTGCACCGCTGCAGGCTGAGGCTGTTAACAGTTAGCAACAGTCCCTGGGCCCCGTGAGCCTTCCAGCTGGGGATTTACTGGGATAACTGGAAGCACCGACAGCTGTAATGTGTGTGTGTTTGTGTGTGTGTAATTAGGGCCCTTGACAGGTACATATTAGCTCTGTAACTGATCTCAGGGGGTGTTTTACTGTCTGTCAGGGCTGACTGCTCAGAGAAAGTTCAGTCTAGCATAACCCTATCATGCCATCCTCACTGTCTCTGTATCTGAATTTGTACCACAAACCAGGGATGACATAAACCAGTATTACCAGAATTATAAATGCACTGGAATCACCACCTGGATTTATCACAGCAAAAAAAGGAGGAGCTTCTCATTTCTTAAACAACCATGTCAGAAGACATATCCTGTGGTTGTAGATAAGATGTTACTCTGTTTCAGAAGGGTACAATTATTGACCTGCATCAAACAAAGAAAACAACTAAGGAGATTGATGAAACTACTAAAACTGAGTTAAGAACTGTCCAACACATTATTAAAACCTGGAAGGATAGTGGAGAACCATCATCTGTAAGGAAGAAATGTCTGAAAAAAATCTTGAATGATTGTGATCAGAGATCACTTAAACGTTTGGTGAAATCAACTCATAAAAAATCAACAGTAGAACTCAGGTCCGTGTTTAATAGTGAAAGTAAGAACATTTCCACACAAACAATGTGAACAGAAGTCAAGCGATTGAACTAAACAGTTGTGTAGTCTTAAGAAAACCACTTATCAGTGAGGATGATCAGAAAAAAAGGCTTCAGTTTGTTAGGGAGCATAAAGATTGGACTGTGGAGTGATGGAAAAAGGTCATGTGGTCTGATGAGTCCAGATTTACCCTGTTCCAGAGTGATGGGGGCATCAGGGTAAGAAGAGAGGTAGATGAAGAGATGCTCCCATCATGCCTAGTGCCTACTGTACAAACCTGTGGGAGCAGAGTTATGATCTGGGGTTGCTTCAGTTGCTCAGGTCGAGGTTCAGCAACATTATGAGCCCAAAAACTGAGGTCAGCTCACTACCTGAATATACTGAATGAACAGGTTTTTACATCAATGGATTTTTTTCTTCTCTGATGACACAGACATGTTCCAAGATGGCAGTGTCAGGATTCATGGGGCTCAAATAGTGAAAGAGTGATTCAGGGAACATGAGACATCATTTTCACACATGGATTTTCTTACAGAGTCCAGACCTGAACCCCATCAGAATCTTAAGGATGTGCTGGAGAAGACTTTACACAGCGGTCTGACTCTCCCATCATCAATACAAGATCTTAATGAAAAATTAATGCAAATCTGGACAGAAACAAATGTTGTGTCACTGTATAAGCTTATCGAAACAATGTCATGGTGAATTTGTGTTGTAATCAAAGCTAAAGACAGTCCAATGAAATATTAGAGTGTGTGACTTTGTTTTGGCCTGGCAGTGTATACAGTCTTCATGTATTCACTATCTATATGGGGTTCAGGGAAAAATTCTGAGCATCATGTTCAGCAACAAATCTGAAATTCTTCTTGAGAATTGGGACAAAACCATCATTTGAGGAGGTTTTAATTTTTACTCTTCAATTATGTTGAGAAAATATAAGATATTCTTTCATATATAATGCTAATCAAAATACACATTTTTAAACTATTAATCTTATTTACAATAGCTTTGATTTTGAAGGGCTATGGAGCTGACATGTTATGGTTGAGACATATCTGATAGAAATATTATTTAATGAATTTGTAAAAAAAGTAGAAAGCTTAAGAGTGCTTTAGCAGTATTTTTTGAAACCAGGAAGTGAGACAGGGGTCCTAGGGTATAGTCAACCCTTTTCATGCCTGATTAAATCTTGTTTTTGTGAAAATCTGACGGGATTGATGCAAATCTAGGATTATATTGGCACATTTCATCAGTAGACACTGGCTTTTAACAACTTTTCAAATGTTTGAATTTGTGAATTCTTCTCTGGTACAAGGGTTGTGGCACAGAGCAAGTTTAGGAAATAGTAAAAACAGAAACAAACCAAAACATTTCATACAGTAAATCACATATATTTCATATGCATAAATATTTAAAGAATAGATTGTAACACTCCCCCAACAGAAAAGAAATTAGAGTGTTGCTATGAATCATTTTTATCATTTCCTTTTGATAGGACATGAATTTGTCCTAGTTCTCAAGAATGGGTGATACACGGTGCACTTTTACAGCTCCACAGAATGAACTAATTAGTCTTTTGTACTGTCGCTAAGCAACAAAATACACAAACTTGTTTTAGCATCTAAGCATGACATTGCACTTGACTTACATTCACATGCCTTTTACGCAGAAGATGTTATGACACAGTGTGTGTCAAAGTGGGAAAACACAAGTATAAATAATAAAATAAATAATAAAATTAATGATGGCTGATTTCCATTGAACTGCTTTAGTTTCTGGGTCTTGGTATTGTTAATGCTGGCTCACTGTCACACTTTCATGGCTTACGGTGCCAAAAGTTTTAAAGTGTAATTTTGGTATTTTTTAACCTTTAGCTACTTATACAAAAAATGGGAAAATGAGGTAATGGGTATAGTTTTTGAGATATTTTGGCTCTACACTCATACACGTTTCATGATATTTTCACATCTAATGTCATGAATACAGGGTTTATTTTGACCAAACCAGTGCTGAGGATTATTGAACTAGACGAGTTTGAATGAAGAGGATATTATGATGAAAAAAATGACAGCCTCTGTAAATGGAGTCCAGTGACTTTTGTGAGGGCAATAAATCAGAACAAAAAAGATCTTACTCTGCAGTGATCCTTTCCATGAGGTCACACACTTAGAAAAAAAATCTGAACCTGTCATTGGCAAAACCAAACACTTAGGGGATGTGCAATTGACCCATCATTAAACCCCGCCCTCCTTAGTTATGGTTGCCAAGCCTGCCAAACTTTCCATTCATGCACTGTGTTTATGCAGTTTACAGTAGTCAGGTTTCCATCCAAATGTCTCGAAATTTTGGAGTGAATTTAGTGAAAATGCGCAAAAAAAAAATGCGACTTTATGCCAGTTTCCATTTGTTATAATTTTGCGATTATTGAGAGGAGAGTGCGCCATGAGATGACATCATCAGAGAGCGTCTCTCTGCCACAAAACAAACAACACACTCGGCTGACAGTCAACAACTGATCATGGACAGATTCCTGATCGACTTTATTAACTTTATTTTTATTAACTTTTATTTTAACTCCAGAAATTTTTCAGTTTCTTCGTCCCCCCAAACATATCTTACTTTATCGTCCGCCGCCTTTTTTTGTGACCACAACGTATACGTGTGACGTGATATCCGGTCCAGACGCGTGACGTGGTATACGGTCCAGTCATCGTTTATCCGCAAAACCTGTTTCCATAGCAAAAAGTCAACTTTCCTTTTATCGATACGCAGACAAAATCCACCCCCTCCAAGTGTAAAAACTTTTTTGCAAATTTTCAGCCTTTTTTCGAATTTCTAGTGTTTCCATTAATGTTTATTTTCGCTATTTTTGAAAATTCGAATAAGAATAGGTGGATGGACACCCTATTAGTGATAACGGTGGCAGATTTAACATCGACATTGGGAATAATTGTTGAAACACGAGGTATGGGATTCCTTAGAGACATAAAAAAAAGCAGCTTCTCATTTCTAGCGGTGGATTTTGTCGGCAAAAATAATGAGTCATAAACATATTTCATAAGTGCGACTGGCTGATGTAAGCTAATGCTAACTCCTTGAGTCGGCCAAGTCCGTCTCCAGCTGACATTTTAATGTTTCCATTTGACACGTTTTAAAATAAGAACCCTGTGAAAGTGTAAATGTGACAGCTGCGTGCATAATATAATGTTAAAGCTAGCTTACATTTCAGCAAACATTGATTGGATGGTGAAATACAGCAGGTATATCTACATGATAGATGACAGAAATACACTCATTAATGTGGGAAAAGGAAGCACAGGGACTTGATTTGTGCAGGGGATTTGAGATGAGTCACCCAGCCAGACCTGCCGGAACGCGATCGGGGAGGACAGACTGGATAAGAGCTAAACTAACCTGGCTTAGACCTGACACAGCGAGCCAGAGTGAGATGCATCATTGTCAGCCCACTTTGATTTTGCACCAGCCCTCATCGTCCTCCTCAAACCCCCCACAAATACAGATGCAGTCGTATCTAACAAGTTTGTCAGGAGGTGAAGTTACTGCAGCTAGTGAGCTAGTCGGACATGCTAACATTCGCAGCTTATGTTAAAGCAGATGAAGACAGAGTTTAATCCATTCACCACACGTGTGCTCTTGTGTTTCATGTTTCTGAGAGACTACAAAAAAGATGCCACGTTCCAGACTCATGAAACGGAGAACATCACTCTTCTCAGAGCTTCCTGCACACCTTCAACATGTAGAGAATGGAACGCTTGACAACTGTAGTTACGGTTGCAAAGCTATGATTGGACAGTTGCTGTTTGGAGGGTCAGTTGCCTTTTAGGATTACATTTCAGCCTGTTTTACTCCAAATAGCTGCAGTCATCTTACTCAATACTGGACCAATTTCAAAAACTCTTGTCCCTATAAGTCACTTAAAATAAGGTCGAAAAACAGCTGAAAAGTTACCCTTTAACCCTAAAAGTTTACGAAAAATGGGAGGTGAATCCCCATAATGTGACTATGAGAGTATTAATGTCCACACTCTGTGATTAAAACACAAACCGTGACACGGACACACACACCCTCTCACTCCTCTCTCTCTGCTGGGAGCATTATAGCCTTGCATTGTGATAACACATTACTTCGGTCGGACCTTTCTCTACGTGCTGAGCTCCAGCTGTGTCGTGTCTCCTCCCCTGTTCTGTCCTTCACTGCACAGCTGGATCCCTTCACTGTCTCTGCTCATGCATGTGTGCGTGCATAGGTGTGGTTTGTGTATGGTTTGTCACCGCGACTGATTAATGCGTGTTTGCATGGTCTATATTTATAATTATGGTTGTGTATGATATGTATGTTGGGATGTTTACTCGTGTGTTTGATTAGGTGTTTGTGCGCGTCTGTGGTTTGAGTTTGTATATTTGTGCACATGGCTTTCTGAATAAACAAGGTACTGTGTGTGTGATTGCAGAGACAGATCAAGTCAGCCTCTGACACTTGTTTGTTTTATCACTGAGTCATTTTGCCGCCCTGAAGCCGTTGGTTCAACAGCCACTCAGACATTAACTCTAATGATTTATATCTTGAGCTGAACGGCTTTATGTTTCACAGAAACACTTTATTCTTTGTTGGAATGTTCTCGTTATCTGATGCCGCTCGGTGTTTGCTTTTCTGTTCAACATCTAAAATTCTTGAATGTCAGTATGGCTTTGTTAGATAACCTGTTATAAACAGGGTGTAAGGTACGCACATCCAAAAAAACTTCTACAGGTGCTACATCAAATGAGGGCAGGAATCAGACAAAAGATCTGCACACTCTGCTGATAGCTCCTGGCTATTTTCACCAGGCAACATTTTGATTGTTTCATTGTCGAATCAGCATCACAAAGCAGAACAAACAATGTATAGACACAAGCACATTCATCACTCAGGTGACTGCTATCTGCTTCATTGAAAGTGAATCTACTCGGAAAACTGGACCAATCGGAGAAGGGTTGTGCCAGCGGGAGATTAAGGCTGTCTGAGTGGCAGGGGTGAAAAAAATAAAAATAAAAAGGGCACCAGCTGTATGCAGTGGGGTCTGGCTCAGCTTGAGACCTAAAAAATAATGACAAATAAAAAATTTCAAACTTCCTCCCCTTGGAAATTATGAATTTCAAAGACTGTTTCCTACATTCTGGTAACTTCTGAAGAATGAAAATGATAAAATAGTATAAAAAAAACTACACATTTATTTGCAAACAGAAAACTGCAGATGAACTACAACTGACACTTCTTAGCTGGAAAACACAATGGGGCCACGACATTTAGACTCACCTTGTCCAATTTCAAATTTGATTACAGTAACACATACAATAACACTTCCACTACAAGGGCACCCTAGAGGGCCCTCTCTGAGCTCACCAGTGGGTTGGGCATTACTGTCTGATACTCTCACATAGGGAACAAGGCATGCCTCTATGAAGGGTTATCATAGGTACCTGGACATGCCTTGATGAAAACATTTTGAGGGTAGACTGACTGTCAGTGATGTATGACTTAACTTTTAATGTGTTTGATTTATGCGCTTGTATAATATTGATTCTGATGTTCCTTGTTGCTTTGTCTTTTATCCAGCCCTGCTCTGTCAATCAATCAGATCACAATTATCTGAGTAATGAATGTGATTGTGTGCATATAAATCTTGCTCAGCTTTGTGATGGTGATTTGATAATGGCAGACAAAGATTTTTTTATACTGTTTTTCAGTGGTGGACAGTAGTGGAGTACATTTACTTGAGTACTGTACTTAAGTACATTTTTTGAGTATCTACTTTACTTTAGTATTTGTTTTTTTGTAAACTTCTGACTTTCACTCCACTACATTTCAAAGACAAATATTGTGCTTTTGACTCCACTACATTTCTAGGAAGGTTGTTGTTACTTTTCGACTAAGCTTTGAAGTCAGCTGTTTTTTCTTTTCTAAAATGCAATTGGTCACATGCTGTGTTCCTCACAAAAGAAAACCAATCACAGTAGCTCCTCTCAAATGGGACTGAAATACATCATCCAGGCACACTCTGTAACAAGAACAAGCAAACTCTCCCTCTTTCATTCAAACAAAAAGCGGTAATGGTGACGGCAGGAGAAAGACTAAATTAAATCTCAACATGTGATTATATTTATTCATTATTCCAGGTAGCTTTTAAAGTTGGATTGTTTTGGAAGTTGAAGTTGGACTGCCTCTGAAGACAGAAAGAAATCTCAGTTATTACCTCCTTACAGTCAGCTTCAATCTAATTTTATGCAGTGATTTTAATACAGTTAACATCAGAAAATGACAATATCTGTCCTTTTTGTTTTTGATTGCATTTCTATGTTGAAGTTTTTATAGGTGTTTCTATAGACTTTGTGTAGCAGAGTGGTTCTACAAGCAGGTCAGTGCATCATTAGATGGATTCAGAGAGTTACAAGGTTCTGTAAATACATCATGAAAACAATACAGCATGTATTGATATTAGAAACTGTACTTTGTAATTTGTAATTTTGAATACTTAAGTATTTTTAAAAATGTACTTTTGAATACTTAAGTATTTTTAAAAGCAAGAACTCTAGTACTTTAACTCAAGTAAAATTTTGACTGAGCAACTTTCACTTGTAGTTGAGTAATATTTGACCAGGAGTATCTATACTTTGACTCAAGTACTGGTGTTGAGTACTTTGTCCACCACTGCTGTTTTTACAACAAAATTAGCATGTATATTCAGATTATTTTAATGCAGGCAAAACAACAGGTGATGGACGCTTTTTCAGTTGCCTGGACATGAGTTTACTGAGTTTTTTTTTTTTTTTCCTTATCTGCGCTGTAAAGCGGAAATCTCACTAATAGAAATAGAAAAGCATTTTTATAAATGTCTGTGGGTTCAGCTCTCAGTACTTTTGTAGCTTCTAACTGAATCTCTGTGGTTTGAAGTTTAGCTTCGCGCTTGGATCGCTGTTTGTACTTTCAGGTATCTGCTTTATTTTACACATTTACATATAGGAGTCATATTATGTTACCATTGAACATTTCCTGATTTTGCTGCTTCATAATAAAAGCTTTGGGATAACAAAATAATGGAAGTCCATGGTTCAGGTGCTGGACATAAGACAAGTGCTTCATCAGTAAATACACACCTTCAAGTAGGTCCAAACTCTGCTTAAACAGAGTCGAAACAAGCAGCACATGTATGGAAAAAGTGGCAAAAGAGGCAACAAATCCTCAGTGCCTCCACTGAAAAGGAGCGAAGAGAGCATGTCCATCAGTGTGTCATGTTTACATCACCGCTATAGAGTCATCTGACCCAGGCACTGAATACGGATTGTACCCTTTCCAACTGAGGACATAAACCAGATGATTTTTTTTTTTGTCCAGTGTAAAATAAAACCTTATTACAAATGAGAACAGCATGAAGATTCTCTGTCTGATTCTTTCCAAGATAACCTGACTCCCATCAGTCTTGTTTGAATGTAGCCAATTTCCTGCATTTTACATGACACTGAAAGTTAGCAGACGTAACCGCCAGGCATTTTAGAACTTTCACAAAATATTCACTGGGGTCTGTTAACAAAAATATTTTAAAAAATACATTATTTTAAAATCTAGCTGAGGTTAATTTAATAACTTTGTCAAGCTTCCCTGGCAAAATCTCAGCATTGCCGAATCAAAGACAAATAAAAATGATCACTGGTGTCAAGTAAATTTTAAAGTAAAAGTTATACTGTAAAAACATGGCAATCCAACATGGTGACCTCTTCACACTATAAAAACATATAAATAGCTCATTCTGCGGTAACGCAACAGGTACCATACTGAAAACATACTTAAGGGGATATATTGGTAGAATAATATGAATAATTGAATATATTCCTAAGTCTAACCCACAGAATAAAAGAAGAGACCGATTATCATCCTGTTCTCAACTCTTCCAACTGTCAGTGTGTCTGACCAACAGCTATGTCAATGGCTGCACATACATACTGGAAAAGCAAGTGTGGGGAATTAAAGAGCAGCTGGATGCACCGCTGCAGACCACCCCAGGAGGAGTGGAAGTGAGCAGGGATAAGAGCCATGCTAACGCAGCTGCTCCTGGATAATGTAACGGATGGAATGGGCCAAGCAATGGGAAACCAGAAAAAAAGTTTTGCACACATCTTACAGAGGTCATCCTGGATCAAGGTGTTGTATTGACGGCAAACTTTAACTTTTTGTCGACCTATTATCAACACCATCATCTCACTGCGGTTTACATTCAATCAGACACAAACACAAAAAATACATTTCCTGGGTATGTATGAGTATCTACTAACTACTAATTTTAGCTTCACCAGTTGCCTTCTTTTACCCTAAAAGCAGCCAATAAAACAGCCAGTTTATCATCACCTTAAATTACTCAAATATAGTGGCAACTAGACTAAATTATGGAAACCAGACCTAATTAGGTGATGGAAAATCATTGAGAAGTCATACAGTTTACACAATAGGATCATTAAATGATGAAAGACGATTATCTGCATGTTTGCAGCAGACCAAAATCTTTCATTATTCATTTTCCCGAGTTTTTAGCCACTTGGTATGTTGACCAGAGATAAAGCACATGGGCCTATTGCCATGGTTCTCTCAAAATAGCCACGAATACACACACAAGACTAGACACACACCCTCGTCGTCTCCAGTCCAACATTAACACTGCGATTCGTCTCGGTGATTGTGGATGAGTGGAGGGGATTTGCTTGGCTAAGGGTTGCAAGCTTCCAACCATTTTACAGTTTTTATCAGGAAAACCAGTGTTAGTGCGACCAGTGAGGAAAACACACACACATGCAGCCCACAAATACACATATACACTCAACACATGCACTGACCCTGCAGAGTTTCTGCACACACAGTGTCTCCCCTGCAGCAGGAAGCCAGCTAGGACAGCTCTGCTTGCTGGTGATAGACTTTCTTTTAGTGTATTCAGACCAACACACACACACACACACACACACACACACACACACACACACACACACACACACTCACAACCTTCTAGAACAGAGTGTGGTCAGGTGTGTTATTAGAGTAAATGACCTCCCGGGTTGGTTAGAAGGGAAGCACTTACACACTCAGATGCACACACTTTCACACAGATACTTACTAGCGTTTGCACACACTTTCACATCCACACACACACACACACACACACACACACACACACACAGGAGTTAACCGGTTGGATCAGTGCAGGGACATGGCCACCCGTGAGTGGCTTTTCTGCAGAAGCAGCCTGTTTACTCTGTAATGCAAGCTGAACAGTCATAGATGATGGATTACAAGCCTGTATTCGCACTCTCCCCGTGTCTTACTTTCTGCTTCTTTATTTGTCTCTGTCTCCTTCCCTCACACACACACAGTCCAGTATCAGCCTGTCTTTTAGTCTGGATGAAGATCTATGCATATGCGCTTGCTCTGCCAAACAGCATACTGGTCAGTCACACACATTCACCTGAGCTCTACGTTGTATATACCATGGCAGCTAACTTTTGTTGCAATATGAAATGATAAAGTAACACACAAAATGCAATGACCCAGAATGACCTGTGGTGGAGAATAATTTCCTGTTACAAGAATGACTGTGTCCAGGAGAAATGCTGCATTATGATAAAAATAATAAAATAAAATAAGAGTTTTTAAATGGTCATTTTTACTGAGGATACATGCAAAATACCGTATCAAACTAGTGTATCATACCGAAGATTAAAGGAGCGATATGTAGGCGTTACACATGCAAATTGAGCACAGCAGTGCAAATAGCGAGTTGGAGTGAGACTGTGTATCAGAGGTAGAGTCATTGGGATTTTTCCGAGCTGTTCATAAATGCATCAGGATGTCGAATACCAATGTTTTGGGTGGGTGAAATGTTCCGAGCACATCCAAACAATAAGAATAACAAAGACTATACAGGCAGAGGACAGCCACCACCACACACTTCTAGTGGGTCATAAGTGATGACTGACGGGGGATTGTGTAATATACAGTATGTACACAAAATGTTGCAGACTATACCTAAATAGGTGTAATGGTGTTTTATATATACAATGTGTGGTTGAAGCGAGATGTTTCCCCCCCACCCCCTCCCCCACAGACACAAGAGAAACAGGAAGGCTGCAGGAACACAGTAGTGCAGTAAGTTGATCAGCTGTTTTTAACTGTCAGTTGTCTGTCAATGTAAAGTTAAGCCTGTTATCCTGAAAAAAAAAACACACTCTGGGCGATGAGTTAAGAGGCTCTCTGCCTGCCAAACTCCATTCAGATTTTGCTCAATTTAACACTTATAAACATCTACACCTTCTAAAAGATTAATAATGATTTATTACAACTCATAAACAGGCACTTACTCATTCTGCAAAAATTTGGCATTAATTTGACCGTGATTAATGTGAAATGGGCGAACGAAACAGTTATTCTGGTCCAGAATGGAAATTTTGAAGGGGAACACCAGGGCTATAGCGCTCATTTCAACTTAACATGTCCGCTTGATCTCTGATGACACATCATGGTCATTTTATGATTTATTACAGTAAATATATAACAGATTTCTCCTTTGAGGCATGAAATGATTGAATAATTCTAACGTCCAAAATGATAACATAAATTTCACACACACACACACACACTTCACAGCATCTTTTAAACAGTTGTGGAAAGAGGAATGGGGACAGAAGTAATATGATCTTTAAGTAAAATGAATGAAATCGCAATGTAAGCATACTCCATATCAAGTTACAGCCCTACATTCAAATGTTTCCGCAAGTTATAGTACTTAAGTATCAAAAGTAAAAGGAAATCACAATGCCGATATGTTCTGTTTGAGAGTTACATTACATATATAGCAAATTGTAATTGTAACATTCTGCATTGTAGTTAACTTTTTCTGATAAAGGCACACCAAAGGGCAAGCCGAAATCTCAAGCCACACCTGTATTCATATCCATGCAAAATAGTCTCTGACAAATCATAGGTTGCTTAGGTTGATAACAAACTCTTAACAATTCCTACCATCCAGTTTGCCTCTGCATTGGGACAGGAGTTTCATGACTGCATCTTGCAGTTTGTGATGCTATCACATTGACAAAATCTGTCCAAGACATGCACCTAACGAATGATTTAAAAACTGTCTCAGTTGCAATTCCCACCACAGTGGGTGTCCCCAGAGCCACATTTTGTCATGATGACAAGCACACAGACTCAAGGACTTAAGACTTAGCTGACCACATGTGAGGCTGACCTGGTTAATTTGCTCTGTAGCAATTTGTTGCCAGTTGGCAGCTTGAATAGACCACACCAATCTTTAAACATGGCCTTCATTTTAATCTCAAGTACATAATTGTTAAGTTTTGCGCCTGCATCTTGCGTGGTTGAGATGCTATCGTGCCAAGTCTGTCGTCAGACAAAGAGATAAGCACCTACCACTCCTGCTGCCGCGACAGCAGGTGTCTCCAAGACCACATTTTGCCATGATAACTTACACACAGACATAGACTCAAAAACTGAAAACCAGCCAAACACCCTTTCAGCTGGTAAAAATTGATTTCATGGTTTCAGAGTTTATACGGCTTACCCAGCATGCCTGAAGTTTCAACTTAAGTCGGCGTGTGTTCTACTGACCAGAGGATTCCCACGTAGCTTAACCCCATATTCCTGCACCAAGCATCGCTATCAACAAGCCACCAGATGTCCGTTCATGGTGGAGTGTAAAGTCAGACAGTGTGGCCAGTCAACAAGCCTGTCAAGATGAGGAAAGTTTTCCTAATCACCAACCGTCAATAACCATTTCCATGCTTTCCTGATCTACTGCAGATGTGATTTTGTTTACTGAACAAAACTCCGGACTGGCAACTTCAAAACGGCGAGACAGGATGAGAGGTTGATTACACCCTTTCAAAGCTGCACAATTTTCTATAAAAGAAACACCACATGAACATCTCAAGAACAACTGACACTCAGGGACCAGTCACACTGAATGTTGAACTCTCAAGTCTACTTATGTGTTTGTATTTGTTGTTGATTATCACTAACTAGACAGCATTTCTTATTACATTAATACATTTAGAATTATGTAATATTTAAAATAGAAATTCAAAGGCAAAAGCTGCAGACACAAGACGAAGAAAAATAGAGTCAAATTTGTGTGAAAGAAAGGGAAAGATAGATGTATGCATGCAATCAAAACAGAGCCACAATCCCATTAGGGGCAGAGCAAAGTACATTAATCCACATGATTGCTCCTGAAGGGAATAGTCCAATCTGAAACTAACAGGATCACAGGCCAGGTCTATTTTAATCTTGGCTAAACAAAGCAGAGGCAGACCCTTACTCACTCTGCCGCAACATCCTTCATCACCACGTTGAACTCGCCGGGCTCTAAATCATTTCATAATGAGTTCCTTGAGAGAGAGCAGATGTAAAGGCACATTTAACTAATTCAGCTCTGACAATGTACAGTCATTTACATTAAGGTTTGAGGACATATGAGCACATGTAGACTGTCTTGACGGATTTAATTATACCAGCCATTAACTTTGAAAGTGGACAGTTCAGAAAGCAAGCACTGAGACTTTATGGGATGGTTATCTGCGTGCTTAAAATTAACAGAGCTGCGCTTGTTGGCAAAAATTGATATGGCAACAAAAATTTAGGAGTTTAAGTGGGTAGAATGACAAATCAGAGGATATAATATCCCATGGTGTGTGCCACTAGTTTCCCCAACTAGCCCAGAACTCTAGCTTGTTTGTCACTGCAAACATTGCATCTCAATTCTGCAATTCAGGCTGTGTAATGTTGTGTTAAATTGTCTTTTCTACATAACTGCAGTTGGGCAACCAAACCCGTCACCCTTGCGAGGCAGCTGGATTACGAGAGAATCCATCTTGCCAGGCTCAAAACTTTTTTGTGTTTGTGTCCGCACCAGAGGTGGTGCAGCCAATCAGCATCCTTGGAGGGACTATTGGCAGCTACAGGAGTGGTTTTAGGTGTGACAACAGCTATACGCATAAATTCAAAAGACTTGTTTCGAACAAATATGGCGGCTGCTGAAGAAGTTATTGTAGATACTGTGATAGCATCAGTTATATCAGAACTGGAGAGAATTTTTTCATTGAAAGAAGAGCAAAGAACAGCTTGGAAGACTGTGAATGATGGAAAAGATGTTTTCACTCTTCTTTCAGCCATCTTCCATTCAGTGAGTTGATCTGATTGGTTGAAATTAGCCTGTGTTAAACGTGACATATGGTTCATCCAATCACCTGCCAAAGTTTTTATTTTGAAAGCACTCGCCCTTTTCAAAACAGTTTCTGTGGATGGCTTCCAAGATGGTTCTGTGTAACAAACCACCAGGCTTGTCAGGTTACCAAACCTCTACCTTGGCCATTAAATACTGGAGCTTACTGGCCTGTTTGGCCAGTACTTAAAAATATTAGTTCTTATCCGTGATGGTGATTCATGATTCAAAATGATGTGAGGTTCTGTAGTTTGTTTGCTCTGGTCCAAGCCGGTGGATGAGTTGGTAAACAGAGAAATGAGTTTTTCCTTTATTTGGTCTCTTTTCATATAGAAAACAAATTTAATCAAACCAAAATGTATCACATAAGGTCATGTTAGAACATTCACTCTGCTCATTGGTTGATGTGAGTGCTATGATATTCCCTGATGAGTCAAAAATTGGAAAAGATTAAAAACAGAACGGTGCTGTTGATTGTGTCCTCCTCTGTGTTTTACCAGTCCCTCATTAGAGACGGACCCAAACATGAAGAGCACACTGATTGTTGCAATTCAACTGATTTCATTCATAAATGCTTCTGTGAGTGAGCCTGAACTCTACTCACTGAAATGAATTCATTAAATTTTTTTAGGTCCATGCACGCTGAACAAAGCTACTATCTAGATGGCCAGTGTCCCCAAAGTGCTCGGTAATGTTTGAACCGAGGCTGCTTGAGCTCCGTCACTCTCTGTCAACCTGGAAACACTCCCATCATTGAACAAGCTCCACTAATCCCTAACCACTGCATGAGGGTGAGAGACACTCAATCTGTGTGTGTGTGAGACGGAGAAAGAGAGCGTGTGTGTGTCCGCCTGAGGACCATTGGGATTTCCCTTTTTAATTAATTCAGGATTTGTTTGGGGCACGGGGTCAGAACCAGAGAGAAAGACATTTTCTCATGTAAGACCATGAGGCCGATGAGAGTGTGTGTGTGTGTGTGTGTGTAGAGGTGCAACATGTGTGTGTTTGTTGGCGAGGGGAAAGGAAAGCCAAAGAGGAAACTAACCAGGTAAAAACAAATCAAAGGACAGATATTTGTTTGCATGGGTTAAGCTTTCCATTCTCACACAGCACATATACAGTTTATAATGTTCAGCTGTTTTCATTTTTCACATTATGAGAGAACGATTTTAGTATGAGGACTTAACGATGTGTTTGGTAAATGTACCACAATCTTAAACTATAATAGCATTGAAGACCAGCTTAGTATTTTTTCAAGAAACAAGTACTTTTCGTGTTCCTTTAAAACAAACTTTACTCAAGTATATTCATGAGACAGTAATCTACTTATTACTTTGCTACACTTGTAATATATATTTGTTACAAGTAGTCTAGCCAATTTCAGCATTTATGCTACCTTTATAATTGCAGTAAAATATTAAAATGGAAAGTAACTTGTACTTTGAATAACTTATTAAACAGTTCTCTTTTACATTTACTTAAGTAGATTTCTCAAATTTTCTTTTACTGAATTGATTATATTTTTGCTTGAGAACAGATTATCAGTACTCTACGCTCCCCTGAAATACAGTGGATGTTCTAGCCGTGAACTTTTTAAATGTAACCTGTCATCCCACAAACCAGTGTAGTTAATAGTGTGTGCCTTGTCCTTGGAAAGAGACAGGGATTAAATGGTCAGTTTCTTAATTTGCTTTTTTCAGGGTACCCTTTTGGTGCTCGAAATGCCACGGTTTACGTAGGAACTGAGGTTTAAATAATGTCATTCAACTGGCAACTTCTTCATTTGCTTTAAGAAAATCATATTTCAGGAGTCAACAACAGGAGGGCCAAATTTTGAATGTGCACTTACAATGCTGCGTATTCTACCTAAGAAGAGGCTGTTGTCAGAAGGCATTATCATATGTATTTATTTTTACCTCAGTTATCACTATGCTGTATCGTTTATTATCAGAAATGAGTGCATGAATGTGTCTCAAGGTTAAAGTGTAAATTTATGTGACAATCTAAATGTGTGTTCTGACTGCTTTTGTAAATGTTTACTTGTGCAAACTGTGGAGTGAATGTTTTCCCATGCATTACAATGAGTGTGGGTTCCCTGTCCCCTGAGTCCTGTCCAGTCTCATTCCCTATGTGCACATGTGTGTATGTGAGTGTGTGTATGCTGACAGATGGGAGGGGATCACCTATTAAGGGAAACTCAGGCTGGGAGGAAGTGCAATAAAACACAGCATTGCAGATATAGATGGCAAGCTATAACATGAGTGTGTGTGTGTGTGTGTGTGTGTGTGTGTGTGTGTGTGTGTGTGTGTGTGTGTGTGTGTGTGTGTGTGTGTGTGACTTTGCATCTCCAACAGGATGAGCTGGTCAGTAATCTCATCAGTGTTCAATAGTCTGATCTGTTACGAGCTTTGTTATAGCAGAGAAACCAGGCTCTGTTTCTTCTTCTCATGACACACTGTGTTGGATTTGGCTCTCTGGGAATATTGTGGCTGTTGTGGACAGGGGCAGCCTGTGTGGCCAGTAGATACATTTCCAATACTTAAAAGGAGGATGGGTGTTAACTGTTTAAGTTTTATCTTATACATACTTGAGGTTGTGCAGTGAATTAGAATTTGTTGTATGGGTCGTACATTAAATCGGGATACGTTTAAATTTATGCTGTATTATGTTATGGCCCGGTCTAGGGGAACCCTGGACACAACAGATAATGTGCTCCCTCCGTCTTCCCACACCAAAGAAGGCCAGCAACCGCGTTTTCAGGTTCAAAAAAGGAGCAGTTTTTATTTTGCTTCAGGGGGAAACACAGGCCAAAACAATAAACAAAACAATCTAAGGAAAACCCTAAACTTACCTAACGAAGAAAAAACAAAAGGGGAAAGAATGACAAAATACTATCCTGATCTCCTAACAAAAACATAAACAGGAGAAAACAGTTTCACAAAATAAAGGCTGCTCCCCCCCTACTAAACTGCCCTGCTATTTACACGTATTTACAAAGGTTTCAAGGGTTCGAGGCTTACTCGAAATATGCTCACAGTGCTATCAACAAATTACTCGAAGCTACTACAGTCATCTACTGATCTACAAAGATTACCAAAACCAAACAACTCGTAACACCATGCTGGCGGTTCTTTGTGGTGGGGAGGCTGGAGAGAGGGAGAATGCAGGCCGTCGGCGCTCATGTAGGCCTAGGGCTCCGCCCCCTGACCAATCGCGCCACCCCAATTCAATATCCTCCCAATTCACACTGGAGCAGCAACACACACACACACTAGGGAGAGGAGACACTATAGCAAAAGGAAAAAACAAAAACACATTCACAAATGACCCACAGGGTCATAACAATTAGGTTGTATATGGAATTAAGAAAACTGAATAGATAATTATTTTATGTACTTTTCTTTTCTACATGTTCAAATTAGAGAATTTTCATTCATTTATTTCGAACTGTGGTTGTTTCCCTTGAATTATTGGCTCCAATGTTACACTGCCCACACGACTGTCAGTGGTATTGCTACATTTTGTCTATATCTATATGGAAATATGGACAAAATGAACCCAGAGTACGTGCAGAATGCTCCGTCCATAATCGTATGCATATCTGACAGAGAACATAAATGAGTCTCAACTCCACAGGGAGTGTGTCCTGCATAATGGTGCACTTATCACCTAAATATTCTGCTGTAACTCATCAACAAGCTCAGTGTGTGTGGTTGTGTGTATGTGTGTGCGTATCTTAGCTAGACGCGTGCCTGAATTTTCATTTTTATTAAATCTTGTTGGTTGGTTTCACTTCAGTAAAAGGTGTCCACCCTGCTTTTGCAGTTCCCACGAAATCCTTGTCAGCTCCTTTTATGATTGATACACAGTGTGTGGCATGCACAGGGCTCACAGCGCGTGTGCACACACACACACACACACACACACACTGTCTGTTTCTGGATATTCTAATGATTCATAGGGAGTAGCTGAGTGTTATTACAGTTTGGAGGGCTCTCACTCGTCAAAATGGCCCCTGGGTGCGCACATGTGTTTTTGAGGACCTGTGTGTATGTGTGTGTGTGTGTGTGTGCGCGCGCGTGTACCTCATGCTCTGTGACATTTCTTAGACTAACATGAGTCAGAGAGTAAGAATTTCAAAACTCTTTATGAGTGAGATTCATTTGTTCTTGAGAGCATGCCGTTTTCAGTGAGTGTGAGAACTGAGTGTGTGAATGTGACGGGTGTGTGTCATAATGATTTTAATGAAATGTATGAAATATGGAACGCAGCAAAGCAATTTCTCATCATCTGACAAAGTTGCTCTGGTGTGTGTGAGAGAAATGTTACTTGTGCTTTCAGGAAGGAAAAATGTGACCCATTAAAGCCAGGGTGGGCAACACTGTTTTGGTATCATTGAGAAATAACTTCATAAGAACCTTTCAGCAGGTTGAATTCTGCAGCTCCTCTTGACTGTTTTCAGAGAGAGTCCGGCCTGTGACGGTAGATTTAAACAAATCACAGGTCTTCTCAGAGTGGGGGCTCCTATTGGTTTTCTGCTAGTGCAGCCGCACGTGCACGTGCCTTTGGTGAGACCCTGAGTCAATGGCAGGAACTCCTGCAGGAACAGTCACCATAAAACAGAATTATCAGACAGAGAATCTTAAAAAGAGTCCAGCTAATGAGCAATGTGATCAGCCCAGGTGTCAACTCACCCAGTCATTCACGTGTATTGCCGAGTGCAGAGAGGACCAGGCGGAGCTGCGACACAGAGCCGACAGACAGCTGCTCAGAGCCAGGGAGCTCTGCAGGAGAGGGTCGGTGGCAGACCGGGGTCTCTGGAGGGAAAAAACAGCGAAGTCACTCAGAGTGTATGTCAAAGTTTTGGGATTAAAAAGTGGATTTATTTTCACTCCTGTGTTTCAACCCTCTGCTGCAACAACAAAGAAATCGTTGACATACTGGCCAGACGAGAGCTCAGAATTTATTTTTTAAACTTTTGGGATTAAAAAGTTATTTCATTATCTTTATAATGTTGTCTACAGTTCTTTACACGAATGCCAGCACCGGGCGCAGCAGTCTGATGAAATTATTTTATGCATAATAGTTATGTAACCAGAGTCAACTTAAAGCAATAGTACACCACAAAATCAAGAAGACATAAAGAAGACATCTTTTCAGAGCTTAAAAACAGGGTAGCATCCAAATATCTCCAAAGTGACTGCACTAAGGGTCCAAAAGTCATATGTGTATAGTTTTGAGTTACATTTAGTTTGAATATTTCCATTCTAGGCTATTTACATTGCTACTAGGAGGGATATATTGTACTTACTTCACTATTTATTGGACATATATTAAACTCTCCACTCGAACTTCAAATATGCGCCAAGTCTATTTTTGACGGGTGCTGCGTCAATTAGCACAGAGCGGACAGGGAGTCAAACACAGAAAAGGCAGGGAGAATCAGGTTCATTTTCAAAATAAAAGACCCTGTTCACACTCATGATCATAAAGAAACTATTTCACCACGTAATCAGATGGGCAAAATGCTCCGCTGTTGAAATGCTTCTGAAACGCTGCTGGTGGGCGCTGCAGACAGAAAATAAACTATTTAATCATGTAGGCTGCTTATCCATGGTAGAAGCACAAAGAGAAAAGAAAGAGGACCTAATAAACAAAAAATCTGAGCAGATAATATAATATAATCAGATGGGCAAAATGCTGCCACTGCTGAAATGCTTCTGAAAAGCTGAAATGACAGAGAGAGAAAGAATTAAGGTAGATACTGAGAGCTTTAACTTTTATTAAACTCTCAGTACAACACACTTTGCCTCTGCAGGGTGATTCAGGAGGAGACAGAGCACAGAGATGAGGGCACAAGAGACTGAGCTGGGTCGGCAGTGTGGCCCTTGACGCCTCACCTTTTCCACCCTCCTCGCCTTTCCCCCTGCCCGGGAGACTGACAGACAGACACTGTGTCCAAGTTATGATATAAGCCACAAATAAGCTTCAAATGAGGATAATTTAGGAAAGACCCTGTGTAAAATGACCCAAATCTCTCCACCCTGTGGAATAGCAAAGATGGAGAAGAATGCAGAGCACTTGCCCTGATTGACTCCACTCCACTTCCTGTTCCTCGAGCCCTACAATTGGACAAAATGACACACACTCACCCGGGGGCAAGCCCTGTTGTTCACCATGAATTTCAAAAGTACTCTCCGGAAGGTTTACACGCAAATAACTTATTAAGCTAACAATAGCCACATTTCCACCCAAAATTCCCAGAACTCTTAGTCCCAGAAATCACTTTTTGAGGAATTAAAAGGTTCCTTGGGCGAGTTTCCACTGCAGTCTAAAGACCCGCAAAGATTAGACCCACAAGGTTGTCTCTACACACTTCACTCAGTAGAGACTGAGGATAATTTTCCAGCTTTCATTGCTAAAACTGGATGGAAACAATTAGAAAAACAGCATTGCAGACCCAATCCAAAGTCTTTAGGGGAGCCGTTCATATTGGGGCAAGGAAATGTTGAAGCCATGTGCCAACCACCGAGGGGAATGGAGGAGGAACATCGTGTCCGGTAAGGCACGTCCTTGAAAAACTGTAAGGGGTATAACTTTGTTAGTGGCTGTTCTCACCGCTGGTCAAGCAACTATTTTGGATTCAGAAATCCCCAGATGATTGGTAGGCAGCAAGATCCCTGACTGCCGCAAGACAACACAAAGATTAGGCAAATTGGTTCATATTAAAATGTGATGGCTGTTTTTACACCACATTATTGTGCATGACTGTCATACGGCTTCTCCCTTTACTCCATATCGATGTGTCAAAGCACAATGAACAAAAAACAAACTGGTCTGTGGCTGCAGATTTTTTTAAAGTGGTGGCTGAAATAAAATGCTGCGACTACTCTACCTGTTGGAAATATTCAGCACTGCGAGCCTGACCCCCAAAATTCCTGTACTTTTGGAATGTACTACCCCTGATCGAGGATCCCAGGACCATCTGCTTGATTGCCTCATCCTCAAAAACAGAACAAATAAACCTTCAGTTACAACATCCACACCAGAAAAAAAAACCTCCTTCCTAAGTGACATTTATCCAATCTTTATTTCCATCATTCCAGACTACATTTAGTGTAGTTTTTCTAATTTTGCTGTTGGTTTAGGGATGTTAACCATTAATTGAATTTTTACCAAATGAATCGTGAAACTGTCAACGCCATTCTTTTTCCACACAGTGCAGCCAAACACCCGGCTAAAAAATACAGTACAGACATACAGATGTGGAATATTAGTCTATTAAGATTCCCTTGCAATATGAGGGAAAAATGATGCAGCAAAGGCCAGATACAGACATACTTAGAATAATTTGTGCATTCAATTTTTCACAAATTTATGCATTATTACGTGCTGAATTCTGCACTGTCCAACAGGCCGATCCTGCTGCTGGAGCAGAGGGACTGTCGGGGTACTCTGCTTCTTACCTACGCTCACTGACGGGAAGATTTAAAGTGAACAAATAGCTTGAAATGTGCTCTTCATTGTTGAAAAGTAACCATACAAAATAAGCCTTCATTAAAGAAGTCTGCATGGATTCTACCTCTTGTTCTCTCACTTTTTTTTAACAACAAGTGTCCATGCTAGCCAGGGAGACTCACAAGAACACAAACACGTGCCTTTCCTAGCTGGTGGAACTAGCAAAGCACATGAGGGCACCCAAACGAGTGCCCTTGCAAACCATGGAGGTAACAAGGCACATGAAACACAAAGACAAGTGACTTCACTAGCTGAGCGCGCTAGCAAAGCACTTGTCGACCGCCACAAGTAGTCTAACCCGCTGCTGCAGGATTAGACTACAGATCTAGCAGACCATAGTTTGCCGAATGGCCCACTGGCCCTAACATGCAGACTTCTGACCACCAAATGACCCACTGGCCCTGACCAGCTGCACTCTCCAGGCTTTTAAGCACCAGGTCCTGATTGCAGAGCAGCTGCACCTGATGCCAATCACTGCAACTTGCAAGGGGCGGGGGCAGAACCTGGGCACAGGAGAGCACAGCACCAAACAGACACTGTGGCATGTAAAAACAATGAATTTTAATACAACAGTTGTCTACATGTGTAAGTCTGCACTGTGTGTTTTAGCCTGGTGTTTGGCTGCACTGTGAAGAAAAAGAGTGGAGTTCACAGATTACTGTGCTCCAGCTGAACGGACAGAGCAAACTGGATGCATTTTTTTTAACCAGTAAGTTGATGTTTAATGGGTGTCTGTTACTGAAAGAAAAATTAACTGAAGCTGACATTCCTAATTGGTATCATGGTATGTTGTCCATCATGGATATGACAAAAAGTTACTTTTGAAAAACTACATTACCCAATCCATGAATAAAACCTTTAAAGAATAGTCCACACACTGCTATTAATGTTAGTGAGAAGATTTTTTTCTATGGAACCATGGCCATCATAGCTGAGGTGAAGCAGGGCTGCATTAAAGCATATGTCCAGCAATTTTCTCTATTACTTTTTATAATGAACTGATCTATTAAAAAGTATGTGTGAGGGCCCTATCTTACACCCGCCACAAAACCTTTAGACCACCAGCGCAAGTGGATTTGCTATCATTCACCAGTGCAAGTGCCATTTTTGCCTTGTGTGTAAGATAGCAAATGCACTGGTTCTGGGTCTGTGCCGCTGTGGGTGGGAGGTCTAAACATGAAGGCAAGACAAAGGCATGGCCCGGTGCATTTGCTATCTTGTGCTCAGCGCATTGGAGTAAAACCCGCTTGTACTTTAGACCAGCCAAAACCTGGTCAAAGCGCAAAGTCTGTGGTCTTTCAGCACAAGATAGCACCCGGTGCGTTTGGCCAAAACACACAAACGTCTTCACAATCACAAAACACCTTCATTTGTGGTCATTCTATTTCTCACAAAGGAGTGTGGATTAGTTAAGTGTTATCTGAAAATGTTTTCTATCAGCAATACAGTGTTAATATTGAAGTTAAAAGTGTTTGTGTGTGTCTTGTGCTTGGCTGAGGCGCACACACGTCTCCACAGTCACAGAACACTTTTCATTAATGTTAAACAGCCGTGCGTGTGTGTCTTTAAAGATAAACTCACTAATAAGGAAAAAAAATTATAATTATAAAGCCTAATAAATCTAAACAGACGTGCAAAGTGCGCACGGGCCGCGGTCACAGCTGTCAGATCGTCTTTATCAGATGAGTCAGCATGACAACTGGAACAGCTGTAGTGTTTGTGTCTGCCTGTTTGTTATGATCCAGAAAATCAATGGTTAAACAATTATGATCTATAACATACAAGACACTATATTTGACCACACGAGGATGCAAGGATGGGAAGAGGAGATGAGGATTAGGTGGGAGAGGAGAAGCTCAAGTGGGCCAGCGGAACCGGGAACCTTTGCGGCTAGACCACACCATCTCTCTCCCCCACTCCTCAGCCAGCAGAATTAATAATGATGATGATAATAATTAATTATAAAATACAACACAATTTCAAGGTGCTTCAGGTGTTAATGAAAAATAAACAGTTTACACACAAAGCTGTTTTAGAGACAGATTGGGATTTACGGTTGCCTGCTGGTGGTTTGTTTGTCGTGCTGCCCTGCTAGTTTTTGAACTTTTAACAAGAATTCTTAAAAACCCTTGCAACCACTTGAATTCTGTATTATCCAAAGGGTCTGCCTGTGTTGGTTCATGAACTATTTAAGAACCATTTCCATCCGATCATCGACTATGGCATTGATTTTAGCACAGTGAAGCCTCCAACTGTCCTCTTCTGGGAAGCTACAAGCGTACTGTGGCTGCACGTTTTAAGAGGCACGGCTACTTACAATTACCATACAGTTTCATTTCATTTATATCAATGCCACCACTCACCTGCTCTGGATGTCTTCGGCTAAGCCAAAAAAATCGCTGAACTCGAAGGTCGGATATCAAAACTATATCAGATCCAAGAAGATGAGCATCTCCTGGACACGCTGGCTGCAGAGGTTACCCGTATCACCAATATCAATTAAATCAAGATAAAACTGAAATCCTGGTTATTGGAACAAAAGCAGAAAGAAAGAAATTTTAGGTCTGACCACCTAAAATTGTTTGCACTGAACACAAAGGAACAGGCCAAAAACCTTGGTGTTCTCATTGATCCAGACTTAAAATTTGAATGTCACATTAGGAATGTAACTAAGGTTTCATTCTACCACCTAAGGAATATTGCAAAGGTCAGACCGTTTCTCTCCCTTGCAGACACAGAAAAACGAATACATGCTTTTATCTCCAGCCAACTGGACTACTGTAATGCTCTTCTGTCCGGTGTGTCAAAGAAAGCCATTGGTCAGTTACAACTTGTGCAGAATGCAGCAGCACGTGTTCTGACAAAGACCAGACAGACAGCCCACATTACTCCAGTCCTAAAAACATCACATTGGTTACCTGTCTACCATAGAATCAATTTTAAAATTCTTTTATTGGTTTTTAAATCACTGCATGGCCTTGCCCCATCCTAACTATCTGACATGGTCACAATATATGTGTCTGCCAGGCCCCCTAAGATCCTCTGACTCAAACCTCCTTATTGTTCCAGAGGTTAGAACTAAAAGGCATGAAGAGGCTGCCTTTGCTTACCATGCCCCTAAACTGTGGAACAGTCTACCAGAGAGTCTTAGGGGCTCTAAATCTGTTGAAATTTTCAAACAAAATCTTAAGACACATCTTTTTAACATTGCTTTCTCCTGAAGTGTTTTTAACTGATGGGTATTTTACCTGATTTTACATTGTCCTATATTACAGTTCTAACCTTCATTTTATTTATTTATTTATTATTTTTCTCTCTGCCTTCATTGTTCAAATGTTTCAATTTTCTTTTCTCTCTCCCTCTTATGTTCAGCACTTTGTGTTGCCTTTTATGCATGAACTGTGCTATATAAATAAAGTTATTATCATTATTATTATTACTATTACTGTCTCCATAGATCGCATTTTCACCCCTCAAACCAGGAGATCTGTCTCCTCGCTTTCCTCCTGGTAAATCCGCCATCATGCTGACATCGTTTGCACTTCTGGCGCACCTGCCTCTTAAAAGTGATGAGAGCTGACTTTCTGATTGGTTTATTGCATGTTCAGCCTAAACTCACCTGTGAATTAATGAGGACACTTAGGAACGCCTGATAGGTGGATCCCGCTTTGTGTTGGTGGCGCAAAGGTCGGGGCAGGCCAAAATATCACTCCCTGACACAAGACGGCAAAGGTGGATTTGGACACAACTTGAATAAATGAAATCCGTTGTGCCTTGTGTTTTCCACTTGTGCTTTAGATCAGTGTAAGATTAGGGCCCTGTGTGTGTGTGTGTGTGTGTGTGTGTCTGTGTGTGTGTGTGTGTGTGTGTATAGCCCAAGTCTGATATTGTATTCTTCTGTGCTATAGTTTGTTTAGAGACAACTTCAAAAAGTAAAAAAGGAATCTTGTTTTCAGTTTTTGGAGAGAAATTATGTACAAAGCAGAGGCCAAAATACTTACAAGCTACTCTCTTATGAGGTTTTCAGGGTCTTTGTTGAGGTAAACAATTATTGCTTTCAGTACGCAGGCTCATCCTGTTTCAATGGCACCATCCTACAGCAGAGAATGAGGGAAATGTATAAGAGGAGTTATATTATTATTGTACTGTGCAACAATTAACACTAGAGATGCATCACTCCTCAAACAAACTGTTCAGGATACCAATTTCTCATATTCAACTTCAATTTTAAGTTTCCAGGCAGTTTTTCGGTACATTTTTTGGCATGGTTGACATGCTTTTATTTGAGGTACGGGAATCAGAGAAATTAAAAATTTTCTGTTTCACAAGACTACAACTCTGCGCAAGGTGCACATTGTTTGATTTCATGTGAATGCAACTGCTTCATCCCGTCCACTGTGTGCATCTCAGTGGAAAAGACAGATCTGCAGCTGAGCTAGTTACATGTAAGACACAGACAGAGGGAAGAGACTGAGAAAGCGGTGTTACCTGGGGGCTCATTTATAAAACTGTGCGTAGAATTCACCTTAAAAGATGGCGTATGGATTAAACATAGAAAGTGCTTACGCACAAAAATATTCAGATTTATAAAACCGTGCGGCGCACACCTGAATGCAATCTTCTTATTATAAATTCCCACCTGTGGTGAATTGTGCATGCGCGTGCTCCTCCCTGTCTCATCCCACGTCTTCACCTACTATCTGCCCACAATCATCCATAAATGGTCGATGCTAAATAGCTCATGAACATGCGATGGTTTTAAGGACCCCTTGCTGGGCCGTTCGATGAGGGAGAGATGGAGACGCCACGACCAAAGAAGAAAGGTAAATTTTCCGAAGGTGAAATTGAGGTGCTCTTGACAGAGATTGAGCACCGCAAAAGAATTATATTTTTAATTTTATTTGGAGGCCTCAGCAGCGGAATTTCAAATAAAAAAAAAAACAAGTAGAGTGGCAACTTGTGGCAGACGCTGTAAACCACGTGTATTCGTCTATTTTGTAGCACTTTGAGATTTATTTTAAATGAGAAGTGCAATATAAATAAAATTATCTTTTATTAGGTGAAAAAGAAATGGTCAGACATCAAAGTTGAGGCCAAAAAACAACTTGCAGCCCACAGACAAAGTGTCCAGTCAACTGGTGGTGGTCAGGGGGAACCTCCACCCTCACCCTTTGACACAAGGGTAGCAGCGATCATCGGGAAACCCTTCTGTCTGGCATTGTGCCAGAAGCTGAGGGAGACACCGATGCTGCCGTGGATGCCACTGATACTGGTAAGGCCAGCGTTTGATACCAACACTGACCTAAATGTTTTATTGAATGTCAGGAATAACTACACTGCATTTTTTTTTTTCCATTTTATCACACAAAAGGATTAGGCCACAAGAAACTTATAACAATCTAAAAATGGTTTAGACAGTAGACTTATAAAGTGGTGACTTTACAGCCTGATACAGAGTGTATAATTAATGTTTTAGGTGGTAGGCCTATGCACTGGCCTTATCAGCGGCATATAAATGAGTGCCACCAGGCATCTCTAATGGGGTTTTATAAGGCTGATTGTGCGCTCCACCACAGAACGGGCCTGACCATGCGCCTCATTGTATCGTCTTTGTGCCACATTCTGTGCGTTTGCAAAGGGGGTGAGGAGCCAGGTGGTAAGTGGATATCCACTGTCACCTTCATGAATATTGCATGATTAAGATTAGTCAATAACCACTGAATTTAACAATAATAAATAATAAATAAATACTCACCCACAAGCCAACCATCACGCACAGCACCAGCCTGAAGTCTTTTTCCAACAGTACCAACCCTCAAAATAAATGAGTTGTGTCGAGCCAGGCCATCCATCCACCACATTTGTCACAGTCATGTCAGCGCTACAAATGATTTGAACATTAACAGAGTAATAATGTTTATGATTTACATCGGCAAATTCGTAATCATTTGGTGCTTTTATGGCAATGTGAGTGCAGTCAATCGCTCCGATTACATTTGGAAAACCGGAGATTGCTGCAAATTGCATTTTGATATTGGCCTGCTCACCCACAGTGTAAGGAAACTTTATATAACAGGGACTCATTTCAATGATGCAGTCTAAGACAGCTGGCATTGTTGTGCTGAATGAGGGCTGCGATATCCCCGACCTGTCGGCCAGTTCATGCTGGAATGTCCCTGTGGCTAGAAACCCCAAAGCAGTCATCAGTGTGACCTGCATGGGGATGGACTGGTTCCGTCGGGTGGGTCTTTCCAAAGATGGGCCCAATTCAGCACGGATATCCAAGAGAATGGCTCTCGGTAATCTGAATCGGCTTATTAGCCATTCATCATCATGGGCTAGGAAGTCCTCGTGGTCCCTGAAGACGCGCTCACGCCTTAGTCATCTGTTTGCCAAGTCTTCAAGCAAAGCCAAAGCAGCCATTATGCATGACATTGTATGAGTTGAACTGACTGCTATTTATGGCGCTTGTGCCAATTAGTGACACTTGCACAAGCTGATCTTAATTTCCACTGCTATTTTTATTTTTCATTTATTTATTTAATTTTCAAAGGAGTGATTTTGTATTTTATTCTATATCCAAAGTATGAAATTAATCATTTGATGTCGCTGGTTTCCCATGCCTGGAAAACTTTGCGGGAGGTCTGTGGATGGTTGAAAGCATGCGTAGGAATGCGCACCATTTCCCACATAGTATTTTTCTATAAATCCCAACGTTGGTGGTGAAGAATGTGTACGCACATTTCAGCCCTGTTTCCGCAATCTTTTTGTGCGCAGCAACCTTTATAAATGAGCCCGCAGGTGGGGTGGGAACACCCATCTTATGTGAAATGCAAGAGGCGCTCCATCCAGTGCTCCGTTACCTCAGTGAGCTCTGGCACGGCATTTTAAAGCACTATGTGTTGTGCTGTGTAAATGAAGAATGTTAAGCTAATACTGCATCTAATCTTATTTGTTGTTCAGCTGTGCACAGTGAAGGAAAAAGGTATACAAATTCGCAAAACTAGGGTTCCCTTCTAGACACCAACGCAATGTGTCACAGTTGACTGAAGGGGTCTACGACTGATGATTTCAGTCTTTGACTACCGGGGGCAGGCCTATAGGACAGTATTGTACTGTAAGTAAGGGATAATGTACAGGGATAAACCCCTTCAGGATGATTCAAGACCCCTCTGCTTTGCATCGGGGTCCTGCATCATCCTGTCGGGGTTTATTTTTCAACAGTGACCTGCTCGCTGTACATGATCCCACTAATTACACAATTACTTCCCCCCAAAATCAATAATTTGGAACAAAATATTTAAAATTTTATGGATTTAAAAATTATTTAATTGCTCCTCCAGAGTCTGTGATAAGAACTGTGTCCACAGCAACAAGCTGTTCTTCATAGCAATGGTCTGCTATACAGAAATAACAGGCCTTAGAATGCTGTAACTGACCAATCAAAATCGAGTATTTAACAAAGCCATGTAATAATACATTTATACCACCCAAGCCTACTCCTGCCTCAGCCCATCCCACGACTGGAGCCCCACCAGCCTCCATTTTAAAAGAAGTAAGTTGTGACACACACAAATATGTCATTTTACTTTTTTAGTTTGTAGAATTTAGTGGCATATAAGATATAAACTGCTTATTCTAACAACAACACAACAGCAACAAAAACAGAAAGCAAAACTGAAAACATAATTAAATATATTTACAATGAATATCATTTACCATTTCTGCCGTATTCTACCAATACACTCCCACATTTCTAACACACTGAACCTTTAAATGGGAGGTTTAAACCCTGTGTACTCGCCATCTTCATCTGGGTACTCCTGATGAATGCGGCACATAATACAAGAAGGGATGACAACCCCGTTGTCCCTTCCCAGGTATCCCCAGCACCAGGACACAAAACTTCTGTAAGCCAGACAGCAAGCACGCCTGTAATTACAAAAAAAAAAAAAATGTAATTTGATTTATCTGTTTTTTTGATAGGTTGTCCTCTGTGTAATAAAAATTGACACTGAGGAGCTGTCTTTTTAAAACACTTATCAATATGTGTTGTCTTTGTAGAAGAACCCATCTGAAACCGAGCTGAACTTGTTTGATGCACTAAACAAAAACAGCCTTTTCCCTTCCCATTTTGGTCATGTCTTACGGATCGAGACCCAGAAGATGAGTTTGATTCATTAACCTGCAGTCTGCCTCATCATTTTGGCTGAATGGATGGACAAGGACATGGACAGCAGTTTGTTTTTTATTCCAGTGAATTTCCATGAACACACAGCTACATTTTCAGAAAGACTAATCATCTAGATTTCTTGTAAAGATGTCAAATCACACAGTGGGTTTACACTATTCATGAATACATTAGTCAACATCAATAAACAGAGCAAGTTTACTGCTAAAACTCATGTCATTTGATCAACACAAATGTAATTACACATCCAAAATCAATAAAAATGATTCTATTGTCTTACTTACACAGCTCTTTCTTTTGCCTCCAGTTGTCCATGGTCTGCCTGATAAATGTTAAGAGCATTCTGTAGGGAGTAGGCGTTCAAGCAGACGGGCTCAAGGCCTGGATGAAGGCTCATGCGACGTGGCTCTTCTGGCAGCTCTCTGAACCTGTAGGAGTATGTGTTATAAGGTGTTTTAGTGCTAGATATCTAGCATGCTGCTGGTTTTTATTTACATACAGCATTAAGCTCATTGCAGCAGACATTTTCCTGTTATGTGGGCATTATTCTCCACAGATGCACCTGTACAACAAGTACAGTTTTGATCACAATGTGATTAATGGTATTAATGACTTCAGTTGTCAATTCTATATTATGAGGCATGGTACAGCAAAATTATTTTAACAGTAAAAGCATATTGTGTTACTGTTAAGAGCAAACAAGGTGGAGGACCCAAAATGCAAACAACTCGGGAGAACCAGTTCAAAAACAGTTTAATGAAATGAAACAAAGTCTTATGAAAACACAGGGAGGTAAAAATCCAAGGTCCAAAGAAACAGAATCCACAAAAAGGCAAACACGAGAACAGTCCAGGGAAAAAAATAACACAAGGTCCAAACACAGGAGGACAACACAGGAGACACAGAATGACGGCATAGGTAACAAATGAACTGACTAAGCAACAGAGAAAACCTAGGGACTAAATAGACAGAACCAAATAAGAAACAGGTGGACAGACAGGTGAAACCAATGACAATCAAAAAGAGCAGGAAAAGAACAAAGACAGGTAGTAAAGACAAGACACATGAAGGAAATGACAAACAAAAACCAAAACCATGACAGTCACACAGCTAGTGTGTTGCAGTGATGACATTCAGTGATCCACATAAAGTAATCAGAAGACATGCAGGTATGTGTAATTGACTGAAACTGGCTAGTGTTAAATTTACTTTTGTGCAGTCTAATATTGCTAATGGTGAAGCCCACCACCTATATCAGGGGTATTCAACTAAAATTCAAAGAGGTCCAGTTAGAGAAAATTTCCTAAAGCAAAGGTCCGGAACATCATGATGTCTAGGGATCACATACAGCCCAATTTGATCTCAAGTGGGCCAAACCAGTAAAATTAAAGCATAATCTATCAATTATTCTGCAGATTTATTTAATAATCAGATAAGAAATATTGCGTGTTCTGCATTTTTTCTATTACATTACTTTTGTTTTATTTAAGAACAATGGTAATATACAAAATAGAAAATAAGACAGATCTATTAAATGAACAACTATAAATTGCTAAAGTAAAAATACTCAGTAAAGTAACTTTACTTTTAATGTAGATTTACTTTTACTGTATTTACTTTACTTTAGCACAAAGGTAAAAGTAAAGGTAGTAATGTCTGCAGAAACCACAAACTAACTCTTTTAACTGAAACAGTCACCAGAATGTTTTGTTAACATGTTAAAATCACAACATTTTTCTTCAGGAGCAGGACAGACGCTCCCAGACCCCCAGAGGACAGGGGACAGAGGACAGGGGACTGGTTTACCAACATGTCATCTTTGTAATTAAGTAAAAACACTAATACCACAATGTAAAAATACCTAAATAAAGAATATGAGTATTTTTCCATCACAGCAGGTCAGTGATCAGTGTTTCAGTGACTCTCTGTGGATCAGTGAATAGTTTTATTTATGGCGGCCCGCCACATTAAAAACATCAACACCACGACATGATTTTCTATTTTTTGAGCTGCGCATCTTTTTCGGTCGTGTCTAGAAGGTAACTCTTTATTTGCACAACTCTCGCGAGATTTGTGTTCGTCATTTCTACTAAAATAATCAAACTCGCGCGATTTTTCGCGGGTCTAGGGTTCCCTTCTAGACACGACCCTCTGTCTCTCTGTCAAACTACAGACAGCAGACTGTCTGTAAACAACATGATGTTACACTCTGCAGTGTTTCACACAAAGACTTTATTTGTGTGGACACCCAGGTTTGGTTTGTGACCTGTTTTGGTATTTTTATTTTTTTAATCAGTCCGAGAGGACGACGGTATCAGTGATTGATTAGTGATCAGCCTGTCCTCCTCTCCTCCCTCACCTGTTCACTCTGCTGTGAGAAGGTCTGAAAGTTTCTCACAGAGAAACAGACTCTCCTGTTTTACATATAGGCCTCCTTATACAGTTGTTTAATTTTTTAAGAGCATCTGGTTGGTGATGATGTCATTAACCATCACGTTAGTTTCTGTTGTAATAAACTCCGTCATTAACAACAGTCTCCTCCACACGCAGCTTCTCTGCAGTTGGTCTGTGTGTTTCCTGATCAGATAAACCAGCAGCAGAAAGACTAGAAAAGTTGCGCCAGTTAAAATAGAAGCGTCCCGTCAAAATTTAAAATCTTTAAAAGAATTAAATTTATTTAAATTAACTAAACTAAGTATATATATATATATATACATATATATATATATATATATATATATATATATATATAATATATATATATATATATATATATATATATATATATATATATATATATATATATATATATACATACAATTTGCCATTATACAGTCACTATATTGTATAAATTGTATAAATGATGCTTTTGATGTATTAATTCATCCTGGCCACTAGAGGGCCTGCAAGGGAGAACACGATCAGGGTCTCTTTCAGGTGGTGGCTAGCTAAGAGAGACATTTCTCCGTTTATGTGACCACTTGGTAAGTGAGTATGCAATGTCTCAGCATCAATACCTTCAGATTTCTGTAATAACGTTTGATAATAGTTGGGTAATGGTAGGCTTTAGAATTTTCAATTGAAATAAATTTGAAAAATTATAAATTTTATTGACCATGTGACTGCATATTAGCCTAGTTCTTGATGCTAACTTCTTGACACTTTAGCCAAGGCTTGGCTACTTCTATAAATCGCTTAAGATAGGGGTTCCCAACCTTTTTGTCACTGTGGTCTGTTCACAGGTGGTTCACAGGTGCACGGACCACAAGTTTTATTAATTCATTTATTTTTTCAATCATTATTAATTTTCGAACCTTATAGGCCTAATGGTTTAGGTTAGTTAGCCTATTGTTTCCCACAGGTTTTTTAGGCATCTGTGGCGGTGGGTATTGTCCGACCGGGGGGTTGGGTGGGGGGTTCTTTGTTTATTTAATCATTAATTTGGCTCCGCTGAGACAAATAGGGAGACGAGGCTGTAGCGCCCCTTTTCCACCGAGCTCCAGTGCTTAAGTTGAACTGCCATGGGGACGCCCGTCTATTCCGAACCCCCCCCCCCATTCCGACACCCCGCTGCTCCGACGCACCGCCACTCCGAAACTCAGATATTGATTTTTAAGTCCATCTTCCTACATCAAACATATAGGCCTATTAGTGATCAGCGGGTCGGCTTTTTTTTTTTAACAGCCGCCATAGGATTTGCACTGTATTCACAGTAGGCCTAAAGATGATGACACAATTTCATAAAAGATGAATTGGGTACCAAACAACCACGATGACTCTGTAAGGTTGATTTTTACACGGATTGTGGAAAAATGCACAAAGGGACAGAAAATGGCTGAAGAGGGACACAAACCTAGCAAAAAGGGACACAAATTACTTCAAGAACAAATTATCAGCATATAGGGACAAAAACAAGAATGAGGGACAAAAATTATTATAATGAGACACAAAAAGTTCATAAAGGTGACACAGAGGACCATGAAACAACCATGAAGGCAACATTATTAAAACTATATGACCAGAAGACGGACATAAAATGACCAGAGAGGGACACAAAATAAACACAGAAGGACACTAAATGTTCACAAAAGGACTATTAATATGGGTCTTGCTCCAGTCTATCATTTGTCCTGTGGCTTGTTGTGTCAGATACTCTCTGTGGTCAGGACAATGGCAACCCACTGAAGCCGTTAAGATGTTGGAATGTTTGACTGTTGTGATGTTTCGTCCGTCTCTTTCTCTGTCTCTGGTCAGTTTTTTTTTTTTTTTGTGAAGCTGCACTTTCATCTTTTCTTGGGTCCTTTGTGGGAAAAACATTCTGTTAAATGACGTTTTAAGGATTGGTTATATGTTATATGTTATAGGCTATTATATTCACTGTTGTTTACATAACATGTTTGTTAATAAATGGAGATTGCCTAAAAAAAGATATCTTGGTTCGATTTTTTGAATTTTATACTATGGGTCTGTGAGCAGGGCACTTAAGAAATCCCGCCCAGTTTTCAAGATAATTTAATCTTTATTTAAAGCCTACAGGTAAATCTCATAATATACTTTATGACGGACCACTTTGTCACTTGACATCTTACTGATTAAAAGTGAGACCATTCATGAGACCATTAATGAGTGAGGCCTATATTTATGTCAGGTGTCACGTAATGTGATGTGGGTGTTAGGAATGCTTATGTTATATCTTTACAAATGAAGTGTCACCGACTTGTTTTCATGAGGTAATGATATGTTGGAAAACTGTTAAGTGAAGAGGTACGTTTAGGGAAGTTACCTGTGGTCTCCAGTGCTGCTCAAAAACTATACTGGAATTCTGGTCACCAAAGGAGGTAAGTCCATCACACACTCAGCAGGACCAGGATGTCCCTTAGTATCTGCATGTGCATATAGCTGTATGGTATAGGTCTGCAATTCAGTCATTCTGTTGTTTCAAATCCAGTGTAGGCTATATAACAGTCTTGGATTCTCAAAACACAAAATGTAGAACTCTATATTACATTATCTGTCAAGTTTTACATTATAATTTTTTTTTAAAAAAGACCCACCTGAAAATGTAATAAATCTCCAATAATGTAATAAGGTATTACATTATCGGTAAAAATGTTATTACAATATCAGTCAGAATATTTTATTACATTATTGGTCAAGTTATTGCATTATTGGGTTTTATTACATTTTTGATTGAGTTAAGTGCAAATTCTATTACATTTTCAGGCATTATTACATTTTCAGTAAATTATTACATTATTGGGTGCTACAAGTCAACATTTTTATCTGTGTTGGACTATTGTGATATTTTGTACAGGCTGCGACTCTGAAGCCCCTGGACTCTTTATCACTCTGCATTAAGATTCATCAGTGGAGATAGCTATAACACCCATCATTGTGATTTGAATTCTAAGGTTGGGTGGCCCTCTCTTGCTGTAAGACATGAAAGACACTGGGTTTTATTTATTTATAAAGCTCTTATTGGTCTTTTACCTTACTATATCAGTTCCATGCTTTCGTTTAATGTGGTTTCTTATCGGACTCGGTCCAGTGATTGGATTACACTGCACTGATTGGATTTACTGAACTTGGAAAATCCAGTTTTTCATATTGTGCACACTCAACGTGCAGAACATGCAGAACCATTTAAAGCTTTCATCATTTTTATCCATAGAGCAATTTAAATCTTAAACTGAATCACATTTTACCTCCAGGTGTTCCTGTTTTGCCTGATTAATGTGTTTTAAATTTTATTCATTATTATTTAATGCTTTTATTTATTTATTTATTTATTTATTTTTACATTTTTAACTACAGTTTTATTGTGTTTTTTTAATACTTGTTGCCACTCTTATGTAGGTTTCTCTTTGGATTTTTCTAAGTGCTTTTATTTTCTATTGTTTTACTTGGCTACATTGTAAATGAGGTCTCTACCTCAATGTATTTCTGAGTTTAAATAAAGGTTGAATGAATGAATAATTATATTGTAAATTTTGTCTATAAAGATTTATTATTTTTTGCTCTGGCAACATGTTAATTCTAAAATTTGTCAATAAAGTTTAAATTGAAATTGAAAATGAAATGGTGATCTGTGATGTCATCAGTGTTCCGTGTGTGTGTGTGTGTGTGTGTGTGCGTGCGTGTGGAATGTATGTGTGTAATCTGCTGTGATGATGTCATCAAGGTTCTATCAGTGTGTGTGTGTGTGTGTGTGTGTGTGTGTGTGTGTGTGTGTGTGTGTGTGTGTACATGTGTGTGCGTGTGTCATCTGTTGTGATGATGTCATCAAAGTCAAAAACATCAAAATCTTAATTCACTCCCAGGCACTCAAAGACATTTTAGCCACACAAAGACACCCACGCACTATGACTTCGAGGCAAAACTTTGAAGACAGAAAGGTTGATACAACGAACAACACGGAAGAGAAGAACTTTAAAGAAAAGATTTCAGAACAGAAGGTAGGTTTAATCATTAAACCAATCATATAGTATATTTACTCAAGTTCTGCACTTAAATGGAAAATACTAATATTACTAATATTGCACATTTTTCAATATTTTACATACAACACTTGTACTAGTATTACCAATATCTAACAGTTTCCCAATTTGTGTGTTTTTTTTTCCCAACAGAATACAATGAACGAAGATCCAGATAAAATGGAGAAGGCAGCAGAAGACAGAGCGACACGACATGAAACAGAATCTTCCCCGCTGCCCTTAGAGCTCTCTGATATTGCCGACAGGTGTGTCTCAGACACCTTGGAGCTGGCTTCTGACAATGTTAGAGAGCTGTTAGAATCTATCTCCAGGTGGAAAGCTGAGGAGGAACGCGCCAAGTCTGAGGGTGAATCCTCGGATGCTTGCAACTTTCAGCAAAAGCTGGAAAGGCACCAGAAGACGTTCTTTAAACTCCGGCGAGTGTTTGCAGAGTACAGAGAAGAGGCACCGAAAGACACAGAAGAGGACCTGGTTTCAGAGGCGGATTCAACACAAGATCAAGAAGTAGAACTTTATGCAACGGACAGTAAAGAAACGTCTTACAATTCTGACAGGACAGAGAAGAAGCCTCTGTCTAGACATCCCACCAAGATGTACAAGAAAATGAAGACTACGTGGAAGACTTGCGTCAGATGGGTATCAAGGAAAAAGGACCAGCCAACAGAAAAACAGGATTTGGGTAAGACGACAGACGACTCTGATTCTGTCTGTCTGAAATCTCCATGTCCTGAGGACACAGCTGCCCTTTCATCCTCATGCTCCAGTGCAGACTCTACAGTTCCACAAATAGGAGACCTAAGCTCTGTCTTCTCGGAGTTGGTCGAGGACACAGAGATCGATGCACTTTCTCAGCAGGACGACAAAGATATCTGCAAGACTTCATTGGCTGTCACTCAGAAAACACCTTCCACAGTCTCAATATGCAGTGAAGACGTGAGCTCTAACCCTCTCTTTCCCACAATTGCCTCCCAACCATCATCATCATCATTTCTAGGAGATGAGAAAAATGTGGATGAGACACACAGCAGTGATGTGCGATCAATCTGTTTGTCTCCTAAGCAGATGTCTCCCATCACATTAGCTGTCTCCAGTGAGAACGTCGGTGCTGTGGAGAAAGCAGACCGAAGCTTTGTCCTATCAGAGAAGCTCACAATGGATTTCTCACAGGAGGTACAGTGTCGTCAGGAGACGGGGCATGGTGAAGTAAGATCTGTAGTTGAGGCGGAAGGCCTTGTGACAAAGATGGGCTCAACGTTAGTCCTCTTAGGACAGGATGGACCAGCCAGCAGTAAACTGAAATCCATCTCCTCATCTCTTGAGAAGATGTCTCCCACTGTTTCAACTGGTTTCAGTGAGGTCATCATCATTTCTCAGAAAGTAGACCGAAGGTCTGTCCCTCTGGCAGTAACCCAGTTCACCGGCCTGCAAAACGTCTTTTACCCCATAATCAAGGACTTCTTTGACGGCCTTTCAGAAAGGTAAGTTTTCTAATTCCATCATTGAAAATCCTACAAACATTTGAATACAATACTGATATTTGTTGTGTGCTTTTTAAGTTCTGTGTTTTAACTTTTTCCCTTTTTCTCTTTTATTGTTTTTCAGGCAGCGGACTGAAATAAGCCATGGAATTTATTACATGAACGTGAAGAACAAGCTACTTGATTTGTGTGTGGACATTCTGACAGTCATCCTACAGACAGTAAGTGACATACTGAAGGAAGCCATCCGTCAGAAACGTGTCACTTTCCGGCCTCGTGGGATGGAGAAGTTTAAGCAGAAGCTGCTCTTAGAGCTTCTTGGGATGAAATTTGACATCACTGAGGAGAACACCCAGCAGACTTTGGGGAGCACTTTAGGCACGACTTTCTGTGATGTGGTTAGCGTGGAAACATCTATCAAAATACCACCCGAGTTCAAGGCGATCGTTGTCAAAAAGATTACTGATGAGATCAGCTCTGCCGCGTCAGTGGCCACACCAGCACTCGAGGATGAAGAATCCATTGTTGATGAAAAAACTTGGTGCCAGTTCTCCAGTTGCAGAGCATGCAAGAAGATGCTCTCAGGAATTAACACCATCCTCCATGGCTGTAAAGTTTCAAAGCAGACAAGTCAGACTGTCAATAATGACTCAGATGTACCGACCATCAAAGTGCACAAGAAGACGTCACGATGGTGGAAGTGCTGTCGCAAACAGCGGAATGAGATCCAAGCCGTTTCAGACAGACAAATGGAGACATTACTCAACAAATCAGAGGACACCGGACACAACCCAGCTTATACTCAGGATGACAAGGTAAGAATCATTTCCAATCATAAGTCCTTGATTCTAACATTGTGAGTAATGCTATCAATGAGACTAAGGATGAGAAGAGCAGGAATCCTTCACAAGGCTTACTTGAGATGGGAGGCCATTTTAAAGACGATAAGAGTCAGTTACATAGAAAAGAATAGTTTAGCTCATATGGAGGTGTCATGGTGAGTATTTTACAGTCAAAGGCAACAGGAACTGCATTGTTTTAACAAGGCCTCCATCTTTTCTTCCTTCACTTGTCCAATTGATCTGAAAGCATGAGAATCATGACCTTTACAAAGTGTATTTGTAACTTCATCTCATCTGCCATCTCTATCTCCATACTAACCTTTTGTTTGTTTTTGTTTGTTTTATCTTTACAGGACAAGGTGACCAATGGAATCAAGGCATCAGGTAAGGATCCTGCGGCGGAGGCCAAAAGGCCGTCCCTCCTGAAGAGAATCCGGCGTTTCTGCTGTCGTTTGTGCTGCTGTTCCCCTGGTGAGATCGAACAATGACCGGCTCTTCACTCTACTCGCCATCTCTACTATCACTCTACTTCACCCTCATAACCCCAATTTATCCTCTCTCCTCCCTACCTCTGACTCTACTTGAGTCAGGAAACGCTTGCTCTATATTCCCACAAAGGCAGGAATATAGAGCAACCGTTTCCCACTCTCTCCCTTCTCATTGTTTTCTTACAAAAAAAATAAGAAAACCATGACAGGGGACCTTTTAATATTTTTTCCCATTTCTTTCCTCTCTCTATCACCTTCTTCTCTGAAGGGCAGGATGGTGGCTCAATCATCAGAACTGTGGCGTCACAGCAAAAAGGTCCTGGGTTCACTCTGGGCTTTTCTGCGTGGCTTTGCATGTTCTCTCCTTGTCTGAGTAGGTTTACTCCAGGTGCTCGGGTTTTCTCCTATTACAAAAAATTACTAAATCAATTTGACAGGACAAGGTTACCAACGAAATCAAGGCCTCAGGTACAGATCCTGCGGCGGAGGCCAAGAGGCCGTCCCTCCTGAAGAGAATCCGGCGTTTCTCTCTCCCTTCTCATTGTTTTCTTAAAAAAATAAGAAAACCATGACAGGGGACCTTTTAATATTTTTTCCCATTTCTTTTCTCTCTCTATCAGCTTCTTCTCTGAAGGGCAGGACGGTGGCTCAATCATCAGAACTGTGGCGTCATAGCAAAAAGGTCCTGGGTTCACTCTGGGCTTTTCTGCGTGGCGTTTGCATGTTCTCTCCTTGTCTGAGTAGGTTTACTCCAGGTGCTCGGGTTTTCTCCTATTACAAAAAATTACTAAATCAATTTGACAGGACAAGGTTACCAACGAAATCAAGGCCTCTGGTACAGATCCTGCGGCGGAGGCCAAAAGGCCGTCCCTCCTCAAGAGAATCCGGCGTTTCTCTCTCCCTTCTCATTGTTTTCTTAGAAAAAAATAAGAAAACCATGACAGGGGACCTTTTAATATTTTTTCCATTTCATTTTTTTCCCCCATTTCTTTTCTCTCTCTATCACCTTCTTCTCTGAAGGGCAGGACGGTGGCTCAATCATCAGAACTGTGGCGTCATAGCAAAAAGGTCCTGGGTTCGCTCTGGGCTTTTCTGCGTGGCGTTTGCATGTTCTCTCCTTGTCTGAGTAGGTTTACTCCAGGTGCTCGGGTTTTCTCCTATTACAAAAAAATTCTAAATCAATTTGACAGGACAAGGTTACCAACAAAATCAAGGCCTCAGGTACAGATCCAGCAGCAGAGGCCAAAAGGTCGTCCCTCCTCAAGAGAATCCGGCGTTTCTCTCTCCCTTCTCATTGTTTTCTTAAAAAAAAATAAGAAAACCATGACAGGGGACCTTTTAATATTTTTTCTATTTCATTTTTTCCCCCCATTTCTTTCCTCTCTCTATCACCTTCTTCTCTGTGACGTCATAGCAGAAAGGTCCTGGGTTCACTCTGGGCCTTTCTGCGTGGCGTTTGCATGTTCTCCCCGTGTCTGAGTAGGTTTTCCTCCAGGTGCTCTGGTTTTCTCCTACTCCAAAAAAAAATACTAAATCAATTTTGGACTTTTGATTGGTTTGCTCTAAAAATTAAATAAATTGGATATTAATAAATTGAAACTAATGTTGTGCTTTTGTCTGTTTGACCTATGATAAATACTGTGCTAGAATAAGCTTCTGGAACTTTAAGAGTTTAGGCAACATAACCTCATAGGTGCAGAGTTTATCACACCCAACAATATACAAGTGTTGGGCAGAACAAATAACGTGATTTTGAGAAAAAGGTTTCACCACAAGGTCCATTTAATCCCATCCATTTGTTTCATTTGATTAGATAATAACATAAAATCTTATGTGGAATACGTTTTACTACAATGTCAAAAATGAGTGATTTTGGCTGTTATAGATTTACTGAAATGTTTATGTTTAAACAGTTTTCACTGTTTTGGAATGCAGTCAGGAGACAGCATTAGAAATTAAATAATAATAGAAATAAAAAATCTAAAATTAAAATAACATAAATAGGACACGTGTCCTATTTTTATTTATGGTTATTTGTTTTACAAGTTGAATATAAAAAATGTTTAATCCATTCAGTTAAAGCTAGAGTAGGCAATACTGTTTTGGTATCACTGAGAAATAATTTCATAAAAACTTTTCAGCATATTGAAAATAAAATTTCAAAGAACAAGAACAAGATTTAAACAAATCACAGGTCTTCTCAGACCAGGGACTCCTACTGGCTGTTCTTCTAGTGCAGCTGTGCATGCATGTGTTCCTTCAGTAGGACCCCAAATCAATGGCAAAAACTCCTGCAGGAAAGGTTGCTATAAAATGCGATTATCAAACAGAGTTGGTTTTTTATAGATTTAAAAAAGGCATTTGACACTATTGATCATAGTATATTAATGAATATTAATTCAATGAATATTAATTGATGAGATATGGTGTAAGAGGGTTAGCATACAGGTGGATGAAAAGTTACCTGGATGACAGATATCACCATGTGCAACTAAACAATGTAAAATCAAATCAACTGAAGGTCACTTGTGGGGTTCCTCAAGGGTCTGTGTTAGGCCCTAAATTATTCATATAATATATCAATGATATTTGCATTGTTTCCAAACTGTTGAAGTGTGTTTTATTTGTTGATGACACCACTCTCTACTGCTCTGGGAAAAAACCTAGAACAGCTTCTGACTACAGTTGAAAATGTATTAAATATACTGAAAACCTGGTTTGACGTTAATAAGTTATCTCTGAATTTGAACAAAACAAAGTTTATAATTTTTGGTACCAGACAAATTAAAAACCAGGTTAAAATCAGGGTTAATTGCACTGAAATAGAAAGAGTGAATGAGAACAAATTTCATGGTGTGATAATTGATGATAAACTTTGTTGGAAGCTACATATAAATAATGTCAAAACTAAAATGTCAAAAACCATTGGTATACTTTATAAAACAAAAGATGTTCTTCACAAGAAGTCATTTTATTGTTCTCTGTTGCTTCCATATATGATCTATTGTGTGGAGATATGGTGTAACACATATAAAACTAACACTCAACCTATTTTTAAGTTACAAAAAAGAGCTATAAGAATTATAAATTGATCAAACTTCCTTGAATCAACTAACTTATTGTCAATTTAAATACCCTTAAATTTTATGATTTAGTTGAATTTAAAACAGCGCAGATAATGTACAAAGCACACAATTTACTCTGCCGCAGAACTCAGAGGCTGTTTGAAATCAGAGAGTCGTACGATCTGAGGGTTACAAATACTGAGAACAAATATTAAGTAGAGATGTGTTTCTGTTAGAGGTGTTAACTTGTGGAATAGTTGTGAGGATGAATTAAAAATGTGTAGTTCACTTTCCTCATTTAAAAATACGTATAAAACTAAACTAATAAAAAATATATATAAATCAGGTATGAAGAAAACGTAATAATGAAAATACTGAAACTTTTGGTTGTTTGCTTGTATTACTGTAATGGAACTTTACTTATTTACTTTTGTAACGTCTGAGAGTTTGTCTGTTTTTTATTCTTGTTTTCTTTTTTTTCTGAAGACTTATGGTGTAACTCAGACCATGTAGCTAAAGAAGTTACCTTGTTAAAGTTGTTTTTGTAAAAAGGGTAGGCATTATAAGCATGAGCTTCAGCCTACATCTTTCCAATTAGCTTCATCCCTGTTTGTTGTTGGGGCAAATCTTCTGTGTATTTGTTGAGGGGATATTTTGAATGCTAATTGAATAAATACATTTATTAAAAAAAAAAAAAAAAAAAAAAAAAAACATGCTCAGCACAAGAGTTTGTCAGCTCACCCAGTTACTTTTGACTTCAGTTGCCTTCAGTCGCGTCAGTCTCAGAGCTTTGCCGAGCGCCGAGAGGACCAGGCGGAGCTGAGACACAGAGCTCACAGACAGCTGCTCAAAACCGGGGAGCTCTGGATGTGAGGGTCGGTGGTAAACTGGAGCCTCTGGAAGAAAAAAAAAACAGTCTGATGCCGACTCTGACCGAGGGGAACTCAAGAGAGTGTGTCTCAAAGCTCTGGGATTAAAAAGAGTCATTATTTTCCCTCCTGCATTTCAAGCCTCTGCAGCAATGACTTAGAAATCACAATCAAAAGAGAGCTCAGTGTTTTTAAACTTTTGGGATTAAAAAATAGATTGATCTTCATGTTTGCTTGAAAACTACTTGTGCAGCGGCAACCAGAGAGGAGCTGACTGCTCTGTTTACAGTAAGATAACTAGTCTCTCTGTCCGTGTTGACTGCTGACCGGAGGAGAGTGAGAGCAAAGACAGGACGGTCAAACCGTGTCGCCTCTTATATCACAGTGAGCTGCGCCTGAGATGGACCGACTGTGGAGTGGGGACAAAATGAGGCCAACCTGCCTCGCAGCGGGCTGCAGTCACGTCTCGGCGACCGCGGCCAAAACGTGACGAGCCTCCTTTTCTCCCCCCTCGAACAAGCTGTGAGAGCCTGCTCGCAGTGTTGGCGCTCCACATTGAGATGTTTTGCATTTAACGTGAAGGTGCACGCATGTGTGTGGCTGACAGGAATGTGCTGGGTGCAGTAATTGAGAGATAAGATCGCAGCAGAGGGCTCACCTGCTGACAGACGCACACAGAGGTGATGAGACTGAGAGAGAAATCCTCAGTCATATTCCGTCATCTCCAGTAGCTGCATCCTTCAGGTGTGCTCCCGCTTACCCACTCTCATTTACTGACAGCTTTCTAACTTATTACATTTCCCTAATACCAGTTTGTCTCACTCTGACTGCTACTTTACTTATTGGATGCATATAACTTCATCCAACTGTAAGGATTTGTTTTAACCTAAAAAAAAAAGTTAGTTTGGGCTGCCTTAAAATGTTAACTTTGAATTTGAAAAGTTAGGGTAAACAGAAAACATGTTCAATAAGCTTAAGATATTAAGTTGAATTAACTTTTCAGTCGCACTGACACACATTACAAACATATCCCTTTACATTTTCTCAAGAGATCTTTAGCACTGTAACAATGCATGATGGGAAGACTGCTTATATGTTGATCATGTTGCTTTAGAGACTTAATTTAACAAGTTGATTTAACTGTCAAGTAAAAACATGTCAAATTAGGGGAACTCAAGTTTTTAAGTTACGACGTGTTCTATAAATAAATACAAGTAATTTTAAGCTTAATTAATTTGAATAAATAAACTTGTATATTTACAGATTAGTTTATTCAACTAAATGCATGCATTATTTGAGTAAACAGTACTTCTTGAACGACGTGAGCACTTAATATATTTAAGTAAAGTCAAATTCAATCATGCTGTTACAACTCAAAAACAGTGAGTAAGGTGAACTTAGGCAAAGTAAATAAACATTACTTAAGTTTAAATAAAATGCACTTAATATACCTTAGTGTAGTCAACTTAAAAATAAAACAACTCAAAAATAAAACAACTCAAAATGTGCTCTATAAAAAAATGAGATTTATTTATGGTTTTTCAGAAAGTTCAGAATATTTGTGCACAACAGGCGAGATATTAACGTTGTTTACGTAACACTCTTAATACAATAAGATCACTGAATAAAGGATGAACATGCTGTTCATTCTGAATTCACATTCATTTACATTCAGAGAAGAAAGAGACCAACGAGGGTCAAGATTGTGTCTGAATGATATGCAGGAAACATAAAAAGAAATTACTAAAATAAAAAGTGTGTTACTCCACAACAATATTAATATGTTCTCTTATGTCTGCAAAGTACAATGTTAAGGTCTGGGAAGCTTAGCTACTTAGCTAGTAATGATTTTTCCAAATTTTATCTAAAAACTTAAGAGTTCCTGTAATGTGAATAACAGTACTTAGCCATATTTAAATTAGTGTATGTCACTTTCCTGAATAATGTCTCATAGCAACAAACAGACCTGCCAACACTTAGTCTGGTCGCTTTAAAACTGGTCAGCAACCATAAGAAGGTTTCCTTCAACGATGATTGCAATGGTGTTCAGCTCTGGTCATCTGTCTTCAGTCCGTCCTCAGCCCTTACTGCAAGATCCCCAACAGGAACCTGAGTGAAGTCACCTGCTGTGTCAGAAACCTGCAGTCGAAAACAATTAACACAAGGAAACAAATTTAGGTATGATGTTAGGACCCATAGTTCTAGTATCTTTACTCCGTTGCCAATTTACCTATGGAAGGGCACAAAAATCAAGGAAAATGATAAGAGAGAGATTGAAACTGGGCAAACTGCATTCAAAATAACATACTATGTTTATTTCCATTTATTTGACTTTAGTGAACTTATCAAAAAGTTGGAAAAAAGTTATTGGCCAATGGTACATTGCACAATTTCTGACATTAAAACTCTGCTTCAGTTCTCAGGCATCAGACAAAATGACCTTGTTCTTTAGACTAAAGAGGCTTCAGGTCTCAGAAAAAATTAAATCCTCAAACCTCAAACAAAATAACTTCAAACAAGATTACATCACAACTTAAGACCAAGAGGCCTCAACATCATTTGTTGCAAAGCTTTTTTATGACCTGAAACCTTTTAGGTATACTGCAGTTTTTTTTTCTGAAAGAAAAGAGATCTCAAGTTGAGGTCTGATGATGTCCTAAAATGTACACCATACCATGGTCGTATTGTCATTATGAATGACTGTACTTACTGAGTAGCTGAGGGAGAACTCACAGTGTGTGTTGTGGTGATGTCTTGGATCTAATGGGAAAGATGACAAAAGAGAATAAGCAGAAGACAAGTCAAGAAAATGCAAATTGTCTCTATGCGTGAAAATGTAATATACATACATACATACATATATACACAGTAATAGAAGTAGTACTTATATAAAGTAATATTCGCATGTCGAGGGCTAAAAGTAAGTAAGCACTGATATAAGGTGGTAGTGATGAATCTCAAACAACACTTACTTGTGTGTGGTGATCCAGATCCTGAGGTTCCTATACTGGATATACTTTGTACTGGAAACTCTGCAGATCTCTGTAAACACCTTAAGAAACATAACCAGGTGCATATGGTGTAACATGGTGTAGATATAAGGATTTTAAAACGTTTAAAATATTAACTGATTAATTAGTGTGGATGAAACTAGGGGTGTAATGGTAAAAACAGGTGGGCAAACTAAGCTAAATGTCTTTGGCAGCAGTCTCATAAAAAGGGTGGATAAAGTATTAAAAAAAAGTGGATTAACTGTTAACTCCACTGAAAACAGATTATATATCTCTCTAGAGATGTTATTTTCAGAGTCCAGTAAATACTTTTGCTTTGAATGTATATGGTGGCTGATATAAAAAATTGGGTAACATTATTATTAGATAAGAGAGCAGCAATGTGATTACTTTGTGTTGTGTTTTTGAGATACAGTGAGTTAATACAATTTATTTTTTCAGTGTTACAACTGCCCCCAACCATTGTAGCAATTGTGGCCATTGTTTTACTATTGCCCTGGGAAATGGAGAAACAATGGTAACTTTTTGCATTAAAATTAATATTTCAGTCTTGTCCTTATTGGTGAAAATATCATTTGTAGTATTAATTAGTGCACATATATATTATTATTGAGTTACAAAGACAAATATTTTGAAAAATGTTAGTCGCCCCCAGTCTCTCCTAATTCAGGATGACTTGGTATGTGAATCATTTTTATACAATTTATCATTATTACTGTTTCATAAAGCCCACGATGACATCTTCAGATGTCTTGTTGTGTCCACAACATAGTCAGTTATTGTCAAAAAGTAATGATGAAACCGTAAAATATTCATAAAAGCTAAATTTTGACTTAATTTTATTTAATCGATTAATAAATGGAAGAGTTTTTTGTTTTTTTATTGTTGCAGCTTTACTTGCCATGACAATTTGCCATTACTTTGGACTCTGTAAATAAATAATTTTACAGTTAGTCATTTAAATAATATTATGAAACAACAGATTAATTAACTTGAAAATAATGATTTCTTGTGGTGTGGTTGAAGACATCATTAGTGGGTCATACCTGACTTTATGTGAACAGAGCAGACCTGCTGTCCATCATCTTTCTCACTGGAGGCTGGTCTCCCATGACTGTCTGGTCCATCCGTTTTCTCACATCCTCAATATCAACTAAAATAAAATATAGTGTTTTTAAACAATTACAGAAAAGTTACAATGACGACTATATCTTACACTGTTGGACTAGTTTAACTGTTAACTGATATTTTAAGCAAGAACAGAAAAGAAAACTAACTTCAGCAAAACTAGCAGCACAAGCTAATGCAGCTAACAGCTAGCTTCGATGGCGGAGCTAACGATAGTGCCTCGATGAACGAGCCGGAGCTGCGGTCAAACGGCCTGGTCGACGTGTTACAGAGGGCCTGGCAGTAATAACTACACTGAGACTCACTCCGGGCTGTTTAGACCGAGCCAGACCACTTTACTTCGGGTCTTCTTGTTTTGAGCTGCTGCTACTGACTTCTCTCTGCTAACCTAAATAAAGTCTGCTCCTTCAACAGGCACACACTAATGGCTAACGGCTCAAAAAGTTGTCTGGAGTTAGATTTGTTGTGGCGGGTTTTTGCGTACTATAAACTGTACACACTGACCGACATTGACGTTAGGTCCACTTTAGCTTGAGTGTAGTGTCACCGGGATGATATATTGAGGCACCGCTTGCCTCTTTCTCCTTGAGTAGCCAAGTTTACTTTGTCATTACAGTCGCACGTTTTCTTCTTCTTGGTGTTTTTGCTGGTTGCCAAACAACGGCAGGACCTGCTGGTGCAATACTGCCACCAACAGGTCTGGAGAGTTATGAGCACAATCCTGTTTACTCAGAAAAAACAAGTAAATATTATAGAAAGAAGTAAGTATGAGGGGAAAAAAAGTACAGATAACTCGGTTCATGCAAGTGAAGTTAAGATACTAGTATAAATTAAGTAAAATGCACTATTTAATTTAAGTAAGGACAACATTTGCATTTACAGTGTGGACACTTTCTATATTGAGTCAATCCCATACTTTCTTGGAGGATCAATTATGTATTAAAGTTGCAGTAGGTAAAAAGATTGTTCACAGATGCAATCGTGAGCGAGCACCGACCAACAGACATCTAGTGTGTGTAATAAAACAGACACATGTCAGCAGTGGCGGCTGGTGAATTTTTTTCCATGGGGGGGTTATAGAAAAAATCAGGCAAACATCTTAAGGTATCGCATCAGTGTATTTTAATATATGAAAAGGGCCTTTATTTGTACTTGCAGAACTAAATGAACATGTTGTATAACCTAATGGAACTTGCTTAGTTAAGGTAAGTTAAGGTATTTCAATTTGTGCAAATCCTTTATAATAATTACATTTTATTTTACAATTTATACTGAAAGACTAAAGTAAGCAAAATACCTCAATAAGCATGAAAGAAATCTGATAATTATGAACACACTAAAATCTATTAGAAAATAACAAGATTTAAGAATAAATAAATAAAATAATTAAAAATTAACATCTTGTGGCTTAAAATTTCCTCTTTGTACATAAATTCTCCCTTAGAGATGGAGACTTCTCTGTGACTGTGGTTAAAGGGGTTTGTATAAAGTATTTACTTTAAGGTGTGTCAACCACTTTTCCTCACAAAACAGCACTATTTAGAAGTTTGTAAAAGACCAACACCACAAACTCAGCTTCTATCATCTCCAGTGGAGGAATGTAACTAAGTACATTTACTCAAGTACCTAAATCTAATTTCAAATTACATCCTTATAATATTATTTTATAGTTCTACTTTTTTACTCCACTACATTTAGCTGACAGGCACAGTTACTAGTTACTGACAGGGAACGTTTTACTGCACAGTGGTCACTTTTACTTTTCATACTGATAACAGCTGATAATGTTTACATACTTTTACTCAAGTAAGGTTTTAAATGCAGGACTGGAGTATTTTCACAGTGTGGTATTGGTGTTTTTACTGCAATACAGAATGTGAATAGTTTATCCAGCACAGCTCATCTCTATGAAGATCACCTGGTCCCAGTGTGAGGCTGAGTTCCACTGTCACTATGTTCTCCACAGAAAGTTTATCATCTTCCTCTGATTGTTGTTGCTTTATGATGTCAGCTGATCAGGTTCTTTAACTCTGAGCTTCTCTTCGTTCTCCTCTCAAAACACGTTGTTTATAGTGACTTCACAGATTTTATGTCTGCATTCTAGCAGTTAATGCGTTAAACTCTTCCAACTATCAACACATCTCACTCTGCTGTATTAATTGTCAGATACAGATCGAGCCAGTCACTCTCTGCTGCCACACAGAGGTTGACAATCTGTACACCAGCAGCATTCAGATGAATGCTGAGGGCGCAGGTTCTGTGCGCCCCACCAAGCTCTTATCTCTTGTATTGAGAGGATTGAACTGCACATGTACAACTTATAGCGAGAGTAAATGGAAGAGAAAAATTGTGCCTCAAGCGAGACACACGTCACCTATCCGTAACTTTAGACATCGTAACACATTTTTAACAATACTTTTTAGTGCAGAGTATACATTTTACTCACTACCTACAAAATATTGTCGTTGCTCATTTAAAGAAATATACAGTATATATCTTAAAGCAATTAAGGCTTCTTCACTAAAGTTTTAAGATGTGGGGAGAGGTGGGGTGGTGCCCTAGCATCCTCTAGTGACCAGCTGTCTCTGCCTGACAGTAAAAAAACACTGACACAGGAGAGAAATTGTATTTCAAAACATAAAGATTAAGTGTGAAGCTGCAGAAGACCTGAGAGCTGAACATGAAGAGACTTTTTAAAACATCTTTCTCTCTGCATTATTTCACACATGAGCTCAGTATCACACTCACTTGTTCAGGGGGAGAAAAGGAGGCTTGTCAAGGTTTGGCTGCAGACAACGCAGTCTGTTTGAGGGGATTCAGGCTCGCTCGAGTGAGTCCTTTAAAAAACTGCATTGCAAAACCAATCCAAAGTCTTTAGGTGTCCCTTCATATAAGGGCGGTGACATGCAGAAGCAGTGAGAAGAATGGAGGGAGAGCATCATTTCAGGTTAAGGTGCATTCTTGAAAAAAGTTAACGTGTTTAGGTTTGTTAGAGTCTGTTCTTGACACCGGTCAAGCAACCATTATGCATTAAGAAAGGTGGCAAGATCTCCAATCGTCTGGTATCGCAAGACTAACCCAATGGTGGCACTAACTGCCAAGTCAAGGGATCACTCAAGTCATTAAGATTCATCTTCTGGCAGCCATGAGTGTCTGTAGAAGTTTCTGTGCCAATCCACTGGATAGATGTTCAGATATGACAATACCATCCTAGAGCCATGCTGTTACCATCACATTAAAAATATTTGGGTAGGAGTGCTTTCTATATTCCAATTGAGTTTGTTTGAGGTGCTCTTTGGATTAGGATACATGTGCACACAAAAATCACAAAAACTCCAAGGAATTCTATTTTAAAACAGTTAAATGCCTCTATTGTCATGGCATGGTCAAGCAATAGTTAAAACAATCAAACTAATCTTAGTTTGTTGAACATATTTTTGTTCACATACTCATTTTACTCAGCAATTCCAGCCAGCATTTGTGAGCAGATGGGAAAAGCGGATGTGTGAACTGGTGTAATGGTTTTCCAAACGGCCAGAGTAGATGTGTGATATAACTTGCTACAGGGTACACAGGGGAAGACTTAAGGTGTGTTTGCTGTTGAACTGCATCCAAGCACACTTCCCACTCTTATTGGACCCGCTAGAGTGTGTGTGCATGCTTGTGTCTGTCTGTGTGTGTGTGTACTTAAATATCCAGCGGGGCTGTTGTAGTTAATATGACCAGGGTCAGGGAGATGGTGGGTCATGAAACTTAACTCTCCTCATAAACCGACTCATTTCCACCATAACATGTAGAGCGCACAAAGCAAGTGATGGGAGGGAAAATGGATGGAGGAAGGGAACAGGGTAGTTAAAGAGAGAGTGAGGAAAGGGAATAAAATAAGGAAAATATTTAGTAAAGGAGTAAGGAAGGCAATAAGAAACAGGGTGGGTTAAGAAAGGAAGTGATTGGCGGAATTAAGGGTAAGGATATGAGAGGAAGACTGGCCTGTGTTTCCTGAGCCAGCTGGGGAGAGCTGCTTAAAAGGGAGGTGGCAGGTTGGAAGCTGGGAAAGGTGGTTGACAACACAAGATACAGGAAGGGTGAACCGCCAGAGTGCATAGCAGAAGACTGCAGTGCTGGACAGAAGGCCTGCAACAGAAGGGTTGAGTGCACTGGAATCTTGGGTGGTAGGCAGTGGTAGTGGTCAGCTGAGTCCCAAATGGCCTTGCATTTCAGTCAGCTATTCATGAGCCTCCCAGTTGGCTCACCTTGGTCACCGCCATTCTCGCTTGATCACAGCCTGCTTCCCTGAAATTGGCTAGCCCTTTGCATTTCCCACTGTTGGAGTCTACTTCCTGTCTTTCCTAAGCATGCTATAACGCTGCCTGTCTCCCCGGAGCTGGCAAGTCCATCTGCCAGCTGGAGCCACTCAGAAAAGGCATTCAGGAGGCTAGAGGTCTGGAAAGGTGGACGGCAACTGAATATCCAGGTGTAGCTTGAGTAGGAATCTGGACAGGCAGACCACTGGAGTGGGGAAAAGAAGGCTGGAGACGAAACTGGGAAGTGAAGTGATCCATAGGATGGCCAATTCTGGCCCTTCTGGCAGGGAGGTTGGAGACTAGCAGGCTAGCAATGAGCTTCATTGGTAGCCAGTAGTGATGCAGAGGAGCAGCGCACAAACTCAACATCACAGAACATAGCTACAGAATCTCTGCTGCCCAGCATTGCATCTGCCATTCAGATGACTGCACAGACGACAGCCAGAAAATCACTCGGCTGCCTCTGCATCACTTGGCCGGAACTTCATTCGCCCATTTCTGTTGTTCCGTGCCTGCCTAAAGCCACAGATTTTGGCAACAAGAGAAGAACTGCACACACGCTTGATAACCTTATAAAACCAGTAGGATGCTGTCACTTATGCACACAGTAGTTACTGTATGTTATGGTGATATTCAGCAACTTACAAATTCAATATGTCAAGCTGCACAATGAATTCGAAAAATTCATTTCATTGGTTTTGAAAGTCAGCATGTTTGACTGGGAATATGAAAGACCTATAACTGTAACTTCAGAAATGATTATGCTAACTTTTTAAAGAAATATGCCAACTTCCAAAACCAACAGGGTACTGCAAATTGTGCACACAAAGGTTTCCTTTCAAAGAAGTTGAACTGGTAGCTAAATACTTAAATACTTGATATGTCAAGCAACACAGTTAATGCAAATCTTTCATATTGGTTTTGGAAAGGAACATATTCGTTTTGGAAGAAAATTTATAAGTTAGGAAGGTTAAAGACCTGGAAGTCTGATTTCCTAAATCATCAACTCAAATCAACTTCCCAAAGTGATTACGCAAACTTTCAAAACCAATTGGGTACTACCACTTATGCACAAGGAGGACAGGAGTTTCCTGTCACGTTAGCTTGAAAAATCAATATGCCAAGCTGTACAATGAATGCTAAACCTTCATACTGGTTTTAGAAAGGAACTCACTTGTTTTGGAAGCCTGTGTACTAGATAAGAACTTTAAACTTTAAAAGTTTGACCACTTCCCAAAACAAACCAGTGAGCATACTAATAAAGGCAGGTTTGCCCTTAATCCAGTCTCCTCAAAAAACAAACTGTGATGTACATTATCAAATACTTTGAATAAATCAACAAAAGTGTCATGCTTATACAATTTCATTAATGACCAAAGTAACAGCAGTTGCAGCACTGCGGCCTGCTCTGAAACCAGACTCAAATGGGCTCAAGATGGAGGCTCTGGACAGAAATACCTTCAATTGATCGTTTCCTAAAGATTCCAGGAGTTTTGCCAGGAAAGGCAGTTTGGATTTTAGTCTATAGTTGTTAAGATTGTTCTTGTCACCTCCCTTATGTAGGGGTATAACGGGAGTCATTTTCCAAACTGTGGGAACTATACCAGAGGAAACAGAAAGATTGAAAATATGAGTTATTGGCTCTGAGATCATTTGGGCCGAGAGCCTAAGAAAAAAGGGATCCAAATTGTCCTCTCCAGTACACTTCTGGGATCGATGGCAAGTAGAACATCTTTAACTACATTTGCGGAGACTGAATCTAGGATAAACAGAGGGCTGCAAGAAACAGAGAGTACACTGATAATAATTGATTAGGGATACAATCCCCTATTCTTAAAAAGTGACCAGCTGCCACAGAATGTTAATTAAAAGCAAGACTGATCTAATTTTGATCAAATAAACAATCATTGATCTTGATTTGAGTAAGATCTGAGGAAAAGTTGTTATTTTTATTAGAATTTAAAGCATCCAAACACATTTTCCAGATTTGAGTTAGAAACTGAAGGCCTTCACACAGCAACAGTGACATGAAAAAACAACACAAAATTGCAAGTACCCACTTAAGTATTCATATCAAGCAATACACAATTTTGGGAATAAATGATTAAGCTTCTAAACATAAATCTGAATCTGAAGAAAAAAAGAAGAAAAAAAAACCAACATACCTGGGTACACCCAAGAGAGGAGAACTGGTTGAGTTTCACTGCTGGGTTTAGGAGCTGAACTGTAACCAATTTCCACCAGGAGTGGCTGCGTCGTCAACCAGAAACGCTGCGGCACGTCCCAGAAGCGGCTCTCCATTTCAAAAACATGCAGAGTCTATTTCTGACAGATGATGCATCAGTTAGCACAGAGCAGATCAAACGGGAAGGAAGTCAGACACAGAAAAGGGAAGGAGAATCCAGTTAATTTTCAAAATAAAAGACCCCATGCAGATTCACGATTATAAAGACAGACAGAAAAGAAACCATTTCACCACATAATCAGTGCTGGTGGGCACCATGGCACAGATGTGCCGCGCTTGTTGGAATCAACTGGTAACTCAGCCACTTCAGGATGTATTTCAGAATGGCAAAACGTTTGAAGAAGCAGAGGAGGAATTTCAGAAACAGTTAAAGTTGTGCACAGTGCACATTTGGTTCATTCATATGTCGTCAGGAGGGAGGTTGTCTGGTTATAAGTCTAAACAAAAACATTTTTTGTAAATTGCTGAAGCTTGATATACACATCATCACCATAGATTCATAGGAGCATCTGTCTCCAAGTTGTCTTTTGTGAACCAGGGGTTTTAATGTATTTTTTACTTTATGCTTTTTATGGGGCACATGTTTGATCATGAATGAGAGGAGGGTCTCAGTCTCAGCTTTGTCGCACAAGTATACATGTTTATATAGTAATTGTGTATTTTAAATAACTGGCAGGGTGTTGAGTTACATGCAAAAATTAATTTGTCAAGCTGCACAGTGAAATGAAAACTGAATCATATTGGTTTTGAAAAGGAATGTTTTCATTTTGGAGGTCAACATACTAATTGGGAAGGTTAAAAACTTGGATCTGTGACTTCCAAAGTCATCAACTTAAAACAACATCCCAAAGAAATATAACAACTTCCAAAACCATTTGGGCACTGCCACTTATGCACAGCGATTTTTCATGTCAAATAAATTACACTGCTAGATAACTTCTAAAGTCACTATGTCAAGCAGCACAATGACTGCAGAAATTTCTAATTCATTATGGAAGTATTGCTTTTGGAAGTCAGCAAGCTAATTTGGGAAAGTTAAAATCATCAACTTCGGTCAGGTTTCGAGAGTAATATGCCAACTTCCAAAACCATTTAGGTACCATCACTTATGCAAAGACATTAGCTGTCAAATAAATTACCCTGCTTGGTGATAAATTCTAAAATTAATATGTCAGTGACTGCAGAACTTTTCAGATTTATTATGGAAAATCATTAACTTCAGTCAGTTTCCCAAAGTAACAGCCAACTTCCAGAAACATTTGGGTGCTGCCACTCGTGCACAAGGAAGTTTCCTTTCAAGTATGTAATGCTGCTATTCAGTAACTTCTAAAATCAATATGTAAGCTGCACAATGAATGCAGAACGTTCATATTGGTTTTGGAATGGAACATATTCTTTTTGGAAGTCAGCATACTAATTTAGGAAGGTTAAAAACCTGGAAGAGTGACTTCCAAAATTGTCAGCTTCAAGCAGCTAATATCAAGTAATCTGCCAACTTTCAAACCAAACTGGGTACTGAGACTTATACACGGAGACGTTTCTTGTCAAATGAATTACATTGCTAGAAAATAACTTCTAAATTCAACATGTCAAGTTACTAATACTAATTTGGGAAGGTTACAGATCAGGTGATGGTCAGCCCCCCATCCCCCACCAAAAAAATGCAATCTTCCAAAAAACAGTTGGGTACTGACACTCATGCTTTAGGGACTTTCATTTCAGATATTCAGTAACTTCCAAAATCAATACGTCAAGCACAGTGAACACAAAACCTTCGTATTGGTTTTGGAAAAGAACATGTTCATTTTGGAAGTCAGCATACTAATTTGGGAAGGTTAAAGTCCTGGACGTGTGACTTCCAAAATCATAATGCAAACTTTTAAAACCACCAGGGTGCTCACACTTACACACACAGAAGTTTCCTGTCAAATAAATTACAATGAGAGATAATAAATTCTAAAATCAATGTGTCAAACTACGTAACGAATATTAAACGTTCATATTGGTTTTGGAAGTAAAAGTATTCTTTTAAAAATGTGCTCACTAATTTGGAAAGGTTAAAACCCTGTTAGTATGACCACCAACATCATCAGCTTCAACTAACTTCCCAAAGTAATTTGCCAACTTCCAAAACTAGTCAGGCACTTCCACTGTACAGAAGGAAGGATTGTGTCAAGTACTGATATTTAATAACTTATGAAACTGATATGTAAAGCTGCAGAATGAATGCAAAACTTTGCTATTGGTTTTGGATGTAAAAGTATTGTTTTTATAATTCAGTATACTAATCAGGTAAGGTGAAAGACCAGGAAAAACGACTTCCAAAACTTTCAAAACCAGCACCTTCAAAGCAGTGCTAAGTTACATATCACATTCCTTCAAAGCTCAACACATGCACATTCTGCTTTGGCAGTTCTTTAAACCAATCACAGACATCCTGACTGAAGCTAAGCCCAAGGTGCAGCAAAAGTACTGCTGGTTTGTAGCATTAGCATCACAGGCACTAATTTGTCATTATTAGAGTGTAGGTTGCAGCTTAGAGATAATTGTTGTTCCCTGGGGACTGTGAAAACACAGATAGTGGATGCAAGTTTATATCTGCAGTGTGCATCTGCTGAGTCGGACTATATGACCATTGACAGCTGTGGTGGCATTGCAGTGGGTGCTTCAACATCTGTTTCCTGTTGTGGATCTGCAGTCTATTAAGTGACCTCTTCTTTTTTGTCTGATCAGCTTACAGAAATACAAAGACTGTCTCTTCTATATCTACTGTCATAGAAAAGTGAGGACAAATGTTCACATTTCAGGTGCTGGTACCAAGGAAAGTTTTTGCTTAAAAGGTTAGATAAACAATTAATAAAACAAACTTGTTGCCATTTAATTTTCTGTACATAGTCTAATCAATTAATCAGCTCAGCTCTAGACTACTGGTTGGTTTCTGGGTGCATGGGGAAATAATGAAACTGTCATATATAATGGGGGTCATTAGGGACCCAATAACAAATTTCTGCCCGGGGCCCACTAGGAGGGTAATCCGGCCATGGGAAAGGACACAAGGATTGGAAGAAAGGAGACACCATTAAGGGAAAATAAATCAGACCCGAAACGAAGGAATAGGAAAGGAAGAGACAGGCCAACTTAAGGTGAGGAAAGGACAAAGGAAGGAAAAGTAGACAGGGAAGGGGAGAATAACTGGGGAAGGAAGGAAGGAGATGATTAGGGAAGGAAAGGAAAGCATATGAAGGGAATGAAGACTAGGACAACAGGATAAAATGAATGAATAAGAAACAAGAAAATGTAGAAAGAAAAGATGGAATGAAACAAGAAAGATTGCAGGACACAAGAAAGACTTAAGAAAGATGATTGTAAGAAACAGAAAGACAGCAAAAGAAACCACAAAAGAAAACAATTTGGCATGAAACAAAGAGATGAAATGTAGGAAATGGGGTGAAGAAGAAGGGAGGAATCATATGTGAGGGATGGAGGGATGGGTGGAGGAATGCCAGTGTTAATCCGTGTGTGAGAGCAGCGGCTCAGTGTCAGGTGTCTGCCTGTGAATGAGCCTGTGTCACCGCGGTATCACCGCGACCGGGCCGAGACACTGGGAGGCTGGGAGAGAAAAGAGCTGCGGCAAACCTGACAACAGGAATGTGTTTATGAGTATGATGGAACCACTGCAAGCAAACAAAAGAGAGAAACACTGAAAATTGAGACGAAGGAAGGTGTGGAAAAAAAAAAAAAACGGCATTAAATGTCAGCCTCTCTACCTGTTGGCCTGGGAGGCTGAACGTCTGTCATCGGCGGGCTTCTGTGTCCTGAACGGGAGCCAATTTGTAGAGAATTTGTAACCCTCCATCCTCCTCTTTCTGCTGCTCTGATTCAGTCTGTCTGACATTTTTATGCCTGAGGGATTGTTGTCACAATACCACAGTCCAACACACACCAAACCCACACACACACACACAAGACTGCACACAAACTCATACTGTCAGGAATAAATGTTGGTGGACAACTATTGAGATGCATTTTAAAACTTTTAAAACAGATGAATATTTTCTATGAACAATGGATCAAATTGTTGTAGTATGAAAGAGGGAGCTTGTAGCGATGAACCCAAAGAGAACTTTTTAGTTCCTCTCAGGTATACTGAGCATTTCAACCTTTTAGAGTATAACTTTACTGTTTTGGTTCACTTTCACTGCTTCTTCAGCCTTGGTCTCAGCAGCAGGCAGCTGTTTTCAGTGAAGAAAAGCAATGAAAAGCCCAATCTGCACTGCCTGCTCAGCACTAAACAAGGCAAATATAGTGGAGAATTTAGATAAAGAGACAGATATTTCCCTCAGGAGACAGTTGAAAATAAAAACAGAGCTAATACTAGAGTGAATATTGTTGCTCAATGTCTTGAATAATGAATAACATGTTCACAATATTCTATTAGGAAGCAAAGGTGTGAAAAAGTTACATGACTTGTGCTCAAGTCAGACTCAAGTCATAGATTTGATGACTTTAGGCGTGACTTGACAAAATCAAAAAGAAAACACTTGCAACAACTTGAATTTTAACACCAATGACTCGTGGCTTCACTTGGACTTGGACTCTTATCCTTGATACTTCCCCTGAGCCTGAAGATTAAAACATCTGTTGATTAATTTCCATTCATTTCCCGAATAAACAAACCTTAAGATTACTTATTCACAGGAAGTTGACACTTGATTCCTTAGATCCACTTCGTTTGAACCAGTTCGACATCATTCAACCCAGCCGCAAGAGAGAACCATGAAGAAGTAAAGTTACAGACAGAATTACAGAGAAAAAAATTACAGAGATATACTTTTAGCTTCATTCAACATTTGAGTGAAGTTGAGGTTTTGTTGTAACAGTTGAATGGAATGACATTTGACTCGAAAGTTTAGGACTTGTCTGTCCTGACTTGGGACTTGACTTGAGTAAGTTGTCTCTATGCTTGAGTGCGAAGACTTGAGACTTACTCATGATATGCAGAACAATGACTTAAGGCGGAAATATACTTGATTTTAACTACGCATTCGCATACGCACCCCTACGCATTCCTACGCTTCATGGCTGTCTCGCATATCCTGCGTCCATTTGGAGCGATGGTTGTGCGCATCCTCAGAAATTAACGCTACGCATATGCGAACACAAACGCACGGTTTAACAGCAAGTATATCTCTGGCCTTAGTCCCATCTCTGTTAGTGAGGTAATTATATGTCCATTTTTATTTACTGCCTGTTCTGCTGCCCCCCAGTGGGAAAATAAATGAACTAATGCAGGTTTAATCTGTGCATGCAATGGTGGTTAGTCCAACACTTTGGTCCAGACTGAAATATTTCAACAAGTCTCAGGTGGATTTCCATGAAATTTTGCACAGACATTCATAATCTACAGAGGATAAATTGTAGTTACTTTGGTGATCCACTGACTTTTCAATTGGCACCACCATCAGGTGACAGTTTCAGTTAGGCTGATACTCTGTTTTATGACTAAATACCTGTGAAACTAATGGAATTAGCTCAACCCTTACTCTGTGTTGTAATTGTAATTAGCAAAGGTTAGCATGTTAACATGCTACATCTAAGGTGGTAGACATTGCACCCGCTTAACTTCAACATTTTACCATTGCCATTATGAGCATGTTAGCATGCCAACACTAGCATTTAACTCAGAGAACCTGTTGGTAAGTCCAACCTCACAATTCAGTTTAGTTCAGTTCATTCTTATGTATGTAGTGCCAAATCAGAAGTTATCTCACTTATATCTTTTCACATAGTAATAGAAAGAATGAAGTCTAGACCTGCTCTATTTACAGAGACCCAATAGTTCCCACCACGAGAAAGTACTAAGGTGACTAAAGTGTTGAGGAAAACTTCCTTGTTACAGGCAGAACCTCGAGCAGAAACAGGCGCACTGTTACGTTCTGACAAGGCCTGGACCCTGGATGCAGAGACTGAGTCAGAGAAAGGGTTCAAATGAGTTTATTTTCCCATACGGGACAAAAGGATAACAAAAGGCGAGGGCAGGTGCAGGCAGTGGTCGGCAGGCTGGCATAGCAGGTGAAGCAGGAAGAAGCCGAGCAGGCGACAGCTCTGGAGCACGAGGGTTGCATGAACGGCTGGAAGGTGGCTGGTGCTGCACAAAAACACAGACGAGTTAGGTCCACAAAAAACACAAGATATCCACGGATGCGCAAGAGAAGTGCTGTCACTACTTTACCGACAGATACAGTATAGTCCGGCGCAGGAGTGGCGTCTTGACCAGGCTTATATTGCAGGTGAATGAATAGATGAGCGCCAGGTGTGTCTCGTTGAGATGAGCCAGCCAATCACTGCCGCCGCTGCACACACACACTGCCCTGGAGAGAAAAAGGAGGGGGAAAGGGAGACAGGGAAAAAACACAAAGCATACCCAAACAAACCAACAAATCCTACAACCATGACACGTACACCGTGACCAGTTTGATTACAATGGCATTCAACGATTTTACTTGAGTAAAAGTACATAAGTATTATCAGGAAAATGTAGTTACATGAATTTTTTTTAAGATTTGAGCACCATAGGCCAAGTGCCATTCAGTCCCATTATACTGGAGGGAAGGCAGACGTCTCTATGGCTGCTATCTCCAAAACTTACACCAAAACAATCTAGATCAGGCATGTCCAAACTAAACCTCAGAAGGGCCATGTGGCTGCGGGTTTTTGTTCCTACCAAGCCGCTGCACACCAGGCTCAACTCATTTAATCAACTGATTTCAGTTTTCAATTAGCTGGGTAGTCGTGTCAGGTGTGCTGTTGGTTGGTTGGAGTGAAAATTTGCAGCCACTCGGCCCTTTGTGGAATAGTGTGGACATGCCTGATCAAGATGAATAAATGGCACTACAGTCCAGAAGGAAAATATGTGTTTTTGATTTTCGGATGAACTGGGTTCATTAGCATATAGACTGATGTTGTAGCTGGTTGAAGTGCAGCTGATTTGAACTATTGTCTATACTGTTGGGTAGTTTAATCTTCGAAAGTTTATTTTACACTGCCTAATGAAAAAAAAGCCACACACTCTAATATTTCATTGGACCGTCTTTAGCTTTGATTACGACACACATTCACCATGGCATTGTTTCGATAAGCTTAGTGACACAACATTTATTTCTGTCCAGAGTTGCATTAATTTTTCATTAAGATCTTGTATTGATGATGGGAGAGTCAGACCGCTGTGTAAAGTCTTCTCCAGCACATCCTTAAGATCCTGATGGGGTTCAGGTCTGGACTCTGTGTAAGAAAATCCATGTGTGAAAATGATGTCTCATGTTCCCTGAATCACTCTTTCACTATTTGAGCCCCATGAATCCTGACACTGCCATCTTGGAACATGTCTGTGTCATCAGAGAAGAAAAAAATCCGTTGATGTAAAAACCTGTTCATTCAGTATATTCAGGTAGTGAGCTGACCTCAGTTTTTGGGCTCATAATGTTGCTGAACCTCGACCTGAGCAACTGAAGCAACCCCAGATCATAACTCTGCTCCCACAGGTTTGTACAGTAGGCACTAGGCATGATGGGAGCATCTCTTCATCCACCTCTCTTCTTACCCTGATGCCCCCATCACTCTGGAACAGGGTAAATCTGGACTCATCAGACCACATGACCTTTTTCCATCACTCCACAGTCCAATCTTTATGCTCCCTAACAAACTGAAGCCTTTTTTTCTGATGATCCTCACTGATAAGTGGTTTTCTTAAGACTACACAACAGTTTAGTCCCAATCACTTGACTTCTGTTCACATTGTTTGTGTGGAAATGTTCTTACTTTCACTATTAAACACAGACCTGAGTTCTACTGTTGATTTTTTATGAGCTGATTTCACCAAACGTTTAAGTGATCTCTGATCACAATCATTCAAGATTTTTTTCCGACCACATTTCTTCCTTACAGATGATGGTTCTCCACTATCCTTCCAGGTTTTAATAATGTGTTGGACAGTTCTTAACCCAGTTTTAGTAGTTTCATCAATTTCCTTAGTGGTTTTCTCAATTTTGTTTTTGTCAATAATTTCACCCTTCTGAAACAGAGTAACATCTTATCTACGACCACAGGATATGTCTTCTGACATGGTTGTTTAAGAAATGAGAAGCTCCTCACTGCATCAGTTAGGGTTCAATAACTTGTTACCAGCTGAAACTTATTATCCAGTGGAAGGATTTTACCTGTTTGCTGTGTTAAATCCAGGTGGTGACTTTTTTTTTTGGCCAATCAGTGTATAATTGTGAGTTAACCATATGTTTTGTATGAATGTTCAAACTTTTGTTGAGTAAAAGAAATATTTTCCTCTTAAATATACTGAAGCAGAAGTATAAAAAATAAAAACAGGTAATGGTAATATTAAAGCAAATGTACCTCACACTTGCACTCGAGTACAATACTTACATAACTGTACTGAGATGCTCCACATCTACAAACTACTGCATGAAAAACTGAATAATTTGGCAGCTTCACTGAAATCACTCGAACTCGTGAACACCAAACTGTCAAACATATGCACAGCCCTCTCAGAAGGAGTGTGAGTGTGTGTGTGTCTGTGTGTGTGTGTGGCACTAATTACACTCGTTCTGTCTACACAACAGCTTCCTCATTTTTCACCTGCCGAACACACACATTCCGAGCTGACACACACATCCAGCCCTCTCTCTCTCTCTCCCGTCTCGCTCGCTGTCTCGTCTCATCTCGTTGCTTCCTGTTCCTCTCCTGACTGGTGTGTGTGTGTGCATGTGTGTCCATGTGTGTGTGACTTAGTGACACTTTACTGATAGAGTGATGTCCATCTGATCCGCCTGCTGTCTCAGGTGTCCCTCAGCAGCACTCACAACACATCAGTCATCCCAAAGCTGCCCCGCAGCCCCAAAACACACACACACACACACCACCACCACCACCAGTCATACACAACTGCACAGATAAAATCGCACATCTTAACACAGACACCGTAGAAACATCACAACACTGACCCACCCACCCACACACACACACACACACACACACACACACACACACCTTCACTCCACATCTGGATAGCGGGGGATGAGGGAGGGCAGGTGGTGGTGGGGGGTGTTAACAAAGAGAGATAGGGTGCTGTGAGCAGGACCTAAACACACACACACACACACACAGTAGGCCTGAGGCAGATTCTTCAGACCATAGTCTCCGTCCTGGGTGGCAAGATTCACACACACACACACTCAGTGTCGCGCTGCTGATGGAAGTGTCAGAACAGAGTGATAGATTAAACTCATACCAGAAGCAATGGACTGGTAATCACATTGAACTGGAACCAGTCAAAATCCAGTCTGTGTGTATTGTTGTATGCATATGTTCATGTGTATGTGTGTGTGTGTTGCAGAGGGGTGGTAATTCCATCCGAGACCCCCAGAGTGACCCCAAAACACATACTGACCCCCCTGCCTGAGGCCGCACACAAGCCAAAACACACACTCAGCCAAGCCACACACAGTCACACACACCAGCTCATCTCCGCACCACCCACAATAACTGACAATAGGTAAATTGTATTTATTATATTATTGGTTATTAACTGGAAAGCACAACAAGAGTAGGTGACATGGCCCATTGTTTCTTTGGCACCACACAGTTTTCTGACAGGTTGTGCCTCACAGTGACGTTGTCCAGCTGCTTCAGCTTCCCTTGTCTCAGATTGACGATGATGACACACACTTCAGCAAGAAAAATACTGATGTAAAGGCCAGACTAATTCTCTGCACTAAATAAGCAAGACACTATTAAAGACAAACTGCTGTTTTTTTTTGGGATAATTTATTTCTTTAGGCAACAGCAAACTTGTGTAATTTAGTCACTACTGAATGATGAAAATGACAGAACTGTGAATTTATTGCACTTAATTTTTTACTTTTAAAACTATTGCTTATTTCCCGTGGTTCAAATCCATCTCTTTTAAATTCCCATTTCAAAAACTCAATTCAAATCTAAAAGTCAATAAAGTAAAAAACTTTGGGACCACAAGGAATTCAATTTTTTAAATGTGTTTGAAAAGAACAGGAATTTATTAAATCTGAATCCCAGCAGTTTGAAATGAAAAAAAAAAATCCAAATGTCCAATGTTGCTCATCTAAACTTGTCATTACTGGTCATATGACTGACAGAGCAGAACCTGACTGGACAGAGGTCTGATCAGTTCCATTTAGGTGTGACTGATTATCCATGTTCCAGGTTTTAATTTGTGCATTTGAACTTATCTGAATTGAGCAACTTGAAAAAAAAAATCATAAAATTCAGGTTCATAAATTGTCCAGCATGAAACTACCAGACTGTAAACTTCAAACAAATAATTAAAACGGCAGAGATAAATAGATAGATTGTTTTCTGAAATGTCATCTATGAAAATTTCAATGCTGTCAACTCAGTGGTGTTTAAATAAAAAAAAATAAGCTCTAATAGTGATTAAGTTTCAAAATGTGGTTTAGTCAAATACACGCTCCCCTTGCAGTTAGGTCAGCAACTGACTGCATTGTCCACAGAGCTGGATCGGCAGGGGATTTGTCCTTAAATAGACTGTCTTTCTAGCCTCATGACATTTCAAGCAAAATTTCCAATGTCAGAATAGAATCATGAGAGCTTTACCTCTGTTGGTTAGTAACGCTGTTGTAAGATAGGCTGATCAAAAGTTCACTTGGAGATGTCTTAATAGCGTAGTGATCTTGGCTGTCCCAACAGATTCATACATGTTTGATATTAGTCATTAGATATTAATTAGGGAGTTTAAAGTAAGGTAAGGCAATTAAGGTAATTGTATTTTCAAAGTAATGGGCCTTTGGAGCAGGGGATGTTTGTTTGCAGACTATGGGACAAATGAGCCTCACAAATGAGATCCAATGGGACATTTTTTGACAATTGGGGTTTTGGAATAATGGGTCATCAGAACAATGGCATGGCTCCATCAGAGCTCCATTAATTTATGACTTAACTCAGGGTGAACATGCTCAGAGTTGATTGAACTCATTTTGGTCGCCTGTTCTGAAACTCAAAACTTAAAGTTTCATCTCTCAGTTCTTTTGTAGCTTCTAACTGAATCTCTGTGATTTCAAGTTTAGTTTATCTTGTGTGGTACCGTTTGTACTTTAAGGTATCTGCTTTATTTTACTGTTCCATGTTTTCTTTCAGCTGATCAGAATTGTGTTAAGTTACTGCTGATGAAAACCCACTTCCCATTTTGCTGCTTCATAATAAACGCTTTCAGATAATGAAATTGGGGGGCTTTTACATTAAATAATTTATAGGAAATTGAGTGTTTATCCACCGTTTTACAGCCACTTGACTCGACCTAAGCTTGTAATGGGCTGGGCTGATGTGCCAAGTCAATTTGAGTCAAACAAAGCCACTACATGTGTGTAGAAAAGGGGCAGTGGGGTAACAGTGTGTTAAACCCGCTAACAAGAACAGGCCTCTGGCAAGCATACGGCCATAACAATAGCAGCACATCTGCAGCTTCCATGATTTTTTTTTTAACCATACAGTGCTGCAACTGTAGCTTTGCAAAAGTCATTACATCTGAGCAGGACAGGTCATCTCTTCTGTCTGTCCACATTTGGGAAAATGCTGCTTAGCAATAAAGACAGGAGGTAGCCACTTAATAGAGAATGAGACCTTGCTTGGTGGTGAGCTCACTTTGGGGAGCGTCTGTGGTTAGAGTGTTACAGCTCTGCGCCAGGCTGCCTCCCTCACAGTGAGATTTTAATCACCCCTTGTTGATTCAAGCTATTGGAGTTTTAATCCCCGACACTTAGGATGATACCTTTGGTAAGCTGCGGTGCAGTGTCTGAGTGCACGCGTGTGTGAGCTGTTTTTCTTGGCAGTGCGGTCGACTCAGTGAAGAAGAGACTGAACAAAATAAGTGGATACGTTAAACCCATCTGAGCTCCTGTACACGATACAGACCACTGCAGGAGAAAAGACCTATGATGCACAGATTAATGATCCTCCCCAGAGGGCTGAATCATTGCAGCCTTAAAGAACTGATGGGATTGAAAATAAATTATAGTGCATTTATGTATACTCAACAAACGGGGTATGTTTCTCTCAAATTTTGTTCACAAATTTGTTCAAATCCGAGTTAGTGTGCACCTTGCTTTTGCAAAGATAACCGATCCACCTGACAGGTGTGGCATGATTATGACGCAGGTGTGTCATGGAAAGTCACAACAAAAGGTCACTCTAAAATCTGCAGCTTGATCTTGAAAAAAGACGTTTATTGGGCACTGAACTATGGCTATTTATAAGGCTACAAATACCTTTTTTTCCCCAGGTGGGCAAAGTCAGTGTTGTGCAAGTTCACACTACACAAGAGCTAGCTCACAAACATTAACATGAACTAGCTCACATTCACAGATCACATTTTACAACTTAGATTTTTTTTTTTAAAACTAAGTTGACAGCCCTAAAAATGAACTACTCCATGTTCATTTATTTCATTTGATTTTAAAAAGAATCTCCTCAGGGATGCTGGACTCTATATGGTGCACGATATTTGTGTCTTTTGAAACCATGCTTTGTCATGGCAAGGATAACATTATCCATAGTTATTAACTTAATAGTTTTATTCTACAGCAGTAAAGTTTTCCAACCGGGAACTCGGAAATTCAGACTTTCCAGTTAAAACTGAATGCATCATGCATACAAACTGCAAAAAGATGAAGAGGGAGACAAGGACACGAGCAAAGCTGTATGTAACAAGAGACTGCAGTCTGTAGAGTAGTTCGTACACTTCATGCTCTATGAAAGAAGCTGGAAAAGTTTTTATACCACGTTAACGCTTCTGTTTTTATCAGCGTTGTTCACTCTCTCAAGAGTGAACAGTCCCCATGTTCATGTTCATTACTTGTAAACTCATTCAGTCAGGTCACTGCTCACAGAAAACATGAGTATGTTCAATGAACACCACTTTTTAGGGCCTGATATTCTTTCCATAACCCCAACCAGTCACTCCTATTGCCTAAACTCAACCAACCCGAATCTATGAAGGCAATGGGTTGGACAGGTCGTGATTTTGCCTTCAGGGAGAAGAATTTGCAATCTGTAGCCATATGTGAAATAGCCATAGTTCAGTACTAAATATATGTTTTTTGCAAACTCAAAGGGCACATTTTAAAGTGGCCTTTAATTGTGATCAGTCCGAGGCAGAGTGCTGCATGTGTCCAGTTTTGCAAACCCGCATAGTCACTCACATGTGACTTGTTCTCAATTGGAGCAGAACCCGTGCTTCTGCAGGTGTTGATGTGTCTCCTCAGGGACAATGTGCCTAATACACTGGCAACATTATTCTCACAGTCACCCCAGATTTCTCAGAAATGACCTTCAATGATGGTTTGTCCACAATTTGGTAATTGCCGCTGGCTATTTTTGCCTTTATGTCATTCATTTTAACTATTAGCCTCCATCGCTATCAGATCAAACAGTGACATCCCACTGTTTGGCAGGATGTGGGGTCAAAGGTTGTGCCCTAGGCTTTCACAATAAAATCCTGCCAGCTGATTAGACCTTATATTACTCTATGCCTGCCAGCAATTAGTTCATTTTTATGTGTTACACAACATTTTTGTTTGTACCTAACCCACTGCAGGACTCAACAAACCTGTGCAATAATAAGGCTATTTAATCAGCATCTCTATATACCAAACCTGTCAGGTGGATGGATTATCTTGGCAAAGGAGACATGCTTGTTAACATGGATTCTAACAAATTTGAGAACACAATTTGAGAAAAATAAACCTTTTGTGTGCACAGAGGAAGGCTGAGATTTTTCACTTCAACTCTGTTGGGTATATAATGTAAGGAAAGGCATAAAATAAAGAGTGTTATGAGTGTGAAAAATAGCAGCAGAGCAAAGAGTAAAGCCATAAACAATATGAAAATGTGTGGAAAAATTAGACCTGTACTTAGGTCTGTACTTTGCCTCAGAGAGCAGAAATAAACTTATACATGGAAGGGTTTTGTAGCAGCTATCAGACTAGATATTTATCCTCAATCTCTCTGATGGCTAATCCACGACATGCTGCTTATTATAGAACATTTTATTCACGTGGGCTGTGTTTGTGCGTATGAAAAACACCAGTTACAAGACAAATCAGGCAGATTCATTGTAAATGGAAACAAAAGTCCACAGTCGGCTACGATCCGATCTGATCCACCGCTTATCATCAGATAGCATGCGGAGCCACCCAGAGATTCCACACAAACCACATCTGCTCAGCATATGACCCTGCAGCCATGCCATACAGTACGCTACAGCAGCCAGAGACAGCAGGGCTCTGCTCTGGAGCGCTTTTATGCAGAAAAATGAGTCCGGCTGAGGGAGAAACACAAGACATGAAGGATGAGACTGAAGCGATGGTATATGGAGAAGAAGTGGAGAAATGACAGCACTGAGGAGGTTATCAGTTATTGATTTGTGGTGAATTTGTCTTGCAAGTGCATTGTTTAAGCATGGACGTGTGCTTTGGTGATTTCTTCCAGATGATGGTTTGCATGATGATATCTTACTGCCTGCTGATCATGTGACTTACAAGATGCTTTGTGGTGTTCTAACCAGAACCAGTGTCATCGTTCTTATGTCCTGGCAGCGTTTCCCGCTCATATATCCCCTCAAGTCCACGCTTACATCCAGGAACACATCATTCTGACGGTGGAGCACACATGGGGTTTGCATTGCGCCTGCATATGTGCACAAATGAATTCATGTTTTAACAACTCAAAGTATGCATGTTCTGTATGCAACGTATTGTTCTATATCTGTGTCAGAGCGGAAACAGGTCGCTCTCGCTGCCAGTAAAGTCCCATTAATCACCCTCACAGCCACAAGGCAGGCCAGGCCAGCGGATGGGACCGTATGTCTGTAACTCTAAACCGCAATGCCTCGCCGCTTATGAACATTGTCCGTCCGCCATCGATCATGCATCTGGATCCCATTGTCTCATGCCCCGACATCAGACAGTCATCTGGATCCCATGGAAGAAGAGGGAGGGAATGGAGGGGAAGAAGGGCACTCCGATTACTGGTAGAGTGATTAATCATAACCATATTGGAAGTGGGATGAGGCAACGACAGACTTGGACCACAGGGCAGAATGATAATGGCTGCTCCTTTGGGTCCAGGGTGTCAATAATACGACGTAAGATCGACGGGCTGAAGCCAAGAGGTGAACGTGCAGCCTGGATAGACTGCTAAAGGGTAAGACCTGAGCTGTAACTGAGAAGTTAAGGTGAATTAGTGCTCTGTTTTACGTTAACATAAGCAAGTTATGGCACTGTAAGAGCGATGCAGATCACCTGAGTCTGAGGTCTGTCTGTGCAGCTGTTTCAGAACTTTTAAACTTCTACGCCAGACTCTTTCTTTCTCTGTCCACAGTATTTGTGTGTCTTCTAACTAAGAAAAGTGAGACTGAAGATACAAATGGGCTGTAAGCCATCGAAAAAAGTCAGTACTTAGCTGATACATGAATGGTCAAGATTATCAACTGCTGAAGGTTGGCCACAACTGCACAAGCACAGTGACTGACCAGATCATGCAGAATGGACAATGACAGTGCACAGGCACATGGCTTTGTTTTCAAGCTATAATACGTAACATTTCTACATTAAAATATCTAAAAACATTAGACATATGTTATATATTTTATTCAGCAGTGTACTCACATTATCCTAAATGTTTCCAACAGTCTTAAGATGCAGAGAAATCTGTAATTTATTTATGGTAATGGTGCATTTTCTACTAGCCGCTAGTTGCGAAAATACTAGATACATTGGCTACATCAGTGAGAGAAGAAGCTTAACTAAACATGATATGAAAAAAACTAACATGAACATTATTTCTAACTGGGTCACGTCAGATAGATTTTCATCTGCAATAGTGATTGTGTAAACAAAGACCTCCCATGATCCCATGCTACTTCAGATGCCATCAGTCGTCTCATGATATTATTTAATGTGAGAGCCGTACATCGGAGAGCTGATACTGTACAACACAAGCAAGGATCTAGTCAGGAGAGAACGACATGAGTAAGTGCCATGGAGCAAAATTCAAGTCTGATAAGATGCAGGTGCCATCTTGGAAATTTTCATTCCCTGCATATTCTCCTCAGCCCAAAATTGCAAATGGCTCTGTGCAGATGGTACACAGTGACTACATGTGGGCAGGCAAATTGCAGGTGTCTGTTTTGGAGAATATACTACATTAATTGTTTGCATAAATTGATCTGCCATCAGTACATGCAGTCCTTGGGGGTATGTGGACAAGGAACATACTAATATTTTGATATCTGTTTACTTCACCTGTTGGCTGTAGCATCCAGCCCTCAGTCCAACAACACCAAGGTGGTTTTCCTGTCGAGTTGGGCTTCTGGTACCCTGGGGCTGACCCCGCTGTAACCCCTGCTCCGGCCTCCAGAGGTGAGCGCCTCCCTCTCACTCCACTCCTGCTTTATGCCTTTCTTTGTCCCCACCTGGTCACAGTCAGAGCCATTGTAAATCACCATCTGCTCTATGAGCTCCAGGTTCTGGTGCCTACTGTAGCACCCGCAGCACCCCCCCAACCTGGGCCTTAAAACTTCATCCTCCTGGTGGTCAAAAGCTCCTGTGGTAGCGGTGTAACTGTAACTGCTAACTCCATGGCTAACTGACCTAAATGGCTAATGGCAGCAACAGTTAGCAGCTGTTTACTCTTTGTCGCGATACTGATGATAAGGCGATTGAGACATGAGAATTTGATTAAGATTACTAAAAGTAAAATTGATTCAGTGCAGTTGAGGCCTGTGGTTTTTGCTTTCCATTTGTTCCACAGTTGAAGCTTATTGTTGGAGCAGCTGATAACAGCCCAGAAAATATCTCTTTTAGGTGTCTGTTGAAACTGAAACTGAATTTTGTTGAAAATAAGAAGTATTTAGATTGTAATGCTATAAAAGACTATATTTTCAACATGTAGATTGCACACATTTCATAGCAGGCTTTGTATAGACATAGACAGGGAATTGAGACTGTGGAGGGATGACTGGCCTAACTTGTGGGGAAATAAACGTAGCAAAGTAGAAGTATTTGTGTGTACTGTATCCTGGAGCCATATTCTGTCATCCACATGCCAAAGACTAAATGGAGGATTTCAAAATCCTCTCAAAATGTTCATTTGCTGATGGAAGGAGGAGACAGAAGAATGAGAACAACTTGTTCTTACCTTAATTCACCCTTGATCACATCACTAAACACTTACCTGCTGTATGGCTTTATTCCCTCAGTATTTGCTTCATAATGAACTAAACGTACAGCTCCATCCGGTTCACCTCTCCTAACTCGCCTCCCTACAGAGACAACTCCAACCAAACGCCTCTTATCGCCCTCACCAAAATGTCTTTTGGGCTTTAATCTCTAAATTCCTCTCAAGGTCACTCCGTGACAATCCTCTCGTAACATGGCAGAGGGGGAGAGGAGCTGTCGAAAGGCGAAATGTTTAAAACAGAATATCAATAAAAGTCTCTTGTGATTTGAGTGAGACTCTCCAGATGCTGGACAGGAGACAAAACTCCATCTACTTCTTCTTTGCCTTCAGCCTCCACCTCTGCTCGCAGCAACACCAGCCCATGTTCAAAGGAATTCACTTAACGGATAGAGTGTGAGCTGCAACTGCTCTTCCAAAACCTCTCACCCTCCTCTATCCCCGTAAGACCTTCAATAACAAACCACTACAAATATTCTTTCTCACTTTAGTTCAGTCAAGGGGAACTAACCTTATGTGGACACTGAGACATTAACAAAGAATATACCTGCTTAAAAATATCCCAGAAGTCATTACTGGTCACATTTTGCTTGTTACGTTGTCACCAGCTGCTAACTATGCAAACTATATTAGATCAATTAAAGATATCTTTCATTCTTTCAAAAATCAAGAAGTAAAGGTGTATTGAGGGAAGTAAATTATTGTGTAAAAGTGACCAACCTACAGGAAATTATCTTCCAAATCAGGGGGGTCAAAGGAGTGAGGATGCTAGTGGTTGAGGGGAAGGGAGGTCAGTTGTTGAGCTGAACAGCTAGGAACCTGGAGGTCAAGACTCAGGGCAGAAGAAACGTCTAAGCGAGCTTTGGTGCATCGTCCCCCTTGGTTCCATTTGCTAGTAATGGAAGTATTAGCTGAACATACTTGTCTTGAGGTGGAACTGGATCGTACGGCTGAGACCCAGGTGGATGTAGGGAGGATGAGTTGGTTCCTAGCAGAGGGATCCTTGGCTGGATGTGGTAGAACTTGTGGCTGACTGTTAGACGACCACCGTCAAACTATGTGTTACCTGCGGGACAGAAATCGAGGCGAGGGTGGGGGGACTGTGACAGACAGGAGAGAGTAGGACGTGCACAGGTGATTTGAATGAGAAGGCGTGGACGTCTGATTAGCAGGACGCAGGTGATTGGATTTGTGGGAAATAGGTGTTTTGATTTTTTTCTGCAGCTGTACAGTGGGTGTGTAGCCCAGCACTCAGGGTGTCAGGACTGAAAAACACAGTGACCAGGTTACATTGCTGCTTCTCTCTGTCTCTCTGTCTGCATCATGGATGTATATAGAGCTGTAGATCAGTGTGTCTGTTTGACTGAAGGCGGGGCTGAGATATACAAACACACTACACAATCATGTATTAAAAACTTTTTTTTATGTCAATCACTAAATGGTTAAATGAATAATCACTGCGGCTCTAAGAGAAAGTCTTATATGTGGAACATTTTTTTAATTTTGAGGACAAAAAATAACGCCAGGGAAACAGGGAACACTTAAGTTAAAGGGACAGTTCACCCTGAAGTCAAAAATGATTATTTTTTCCTCTTACCTGTAGTACTATTTATCCATCTAGATATTTTTGGTGTTTTGGAGGCCTTGACTGTAGAGATGTCTGCCCTCTCTCCATTATAATGGAACCAGATAGCATTCGGCTTGTGGTGCTTAAAGCACTAAAAAAAAAAAAGGAAAAGAAAATGAAAAAATCAATAGAATTATCTCTCTTTCCAGAAATTATGACCCTGTTACTCAAGATAATCCACAGACATTTTTGAGAGCAGTGTCATGTGGAAACTATTTTCTTTCTACTGAACTACACCCACCAACTGTATGACAGTGCAGAGGAAAGCGTGCATCTACTCACGGACGAGAAGCTTTTGCTTTTGACAGTACAGGATGTAAACATTAATGCCATCCTCCTCGGCTGAGCTGTAATCTCTCGCCCGTGAGTAGATGCATGCTTCCTTCTGCATGGTGATAATTTTGGCATGTGTAGTTCAAAACTGCCCCTTTAAGGTTTTATTTATGTTATTCTTCTGTCAAACTACTGAAACCAAGAACCAGTTGAACACATTTGTTTACACGAGTGATTAAGGAGAACTTGTCACATTCACTAATTTTCTTGTATTTTGAATTTTCTTTCAGATATGAACACAACTAGTGAGGTCAAGACCTGTCATAGAGTCTTGACATGCAGGTTTATGAAGTAAAGATGAAGAACATCCCAACTTATTCTGTCCTCTATCCCCGTAATGAAAACTTACCCATGACCCCCTCCTCCTGTTACAGTTATAAATCACCTTGCTGTGTCGAGAAGTTATTTTTTATTTTTGAAGCCATTTTTTATATCAAGACATTTCCTCTTTATTTCAGTTACAGTAGAAACTGCAGGTAAGCACTCGTTTTTCCCATTTCTTTGCTTTAGCAGGTCCTTTAATTCCACTGCTGTTAAAATTACAGACTCTTTTTTATGGATCTCTGAAAGCAGGATGTCAAACTCCAAACTCGTTAAATTCTTCTTTTTACTTTTTGATCCCGTTTTTTTTTATTAAAAAACACTTACTAACATATGTGGCTGGAAGTGTAGCCTTATATAATATTATTGGGTATTAATTATGCTAATTTGCACGTCTCATGCATGTGCATTCAAATACACACAGATGGAGCAAAGTTATTTGAAGTTACAGGCGTTTGCTGAATCTAACATACCATGTTTGTACAAGCACTTCATACAAAAAAGTAAGAGAAAATTAAAATCAGAGTATAAAAGTGTTCTTGCATGAGGACCAGGGTGAAATCCAGTTGCCCAGGGAAACTTGATTACTGCGATTGTGAAATCTTGAAATTGATATACTTTAGTTGATACTATGTAGATTTTTCAGCTTCACAATACATTTTTTTTTGTCATTTTTGTCATGCTCTGATATATTGTTATATCCCTTATACTCTATGAACACATGCATGGCTACTTCTGGAGATTATTATGTGACAACAAACTGGCTTAAGGCTGAATGGATCAGTCATTTAGTTGTGTTGATTTTGGACTTGCAGAGGTCAGGGAAGAACTTTCAGGGGACGGCCTGTCTCTGGTTTCCTAACTATCCTTCCAGCATGTTGGCAATTGAGTATATGTAGAGCGGACCGGACATGTCAGCCGGAGCCTGTCGGGGCCCTGAACAGAGAATATCAGCAGGCTTTTTTGTGCTCTTTGATCTGTCTTTTATTTACTTAGTAAACCTGTAAAATGGTTAATTCACCTTTGTGTCTTTCTTTATGTTGCTTTTCTTGAACTAATGTTGTAACATTCTGGAGGCTTGTCCACCACTGTGTCATCAATAAAAAGGACATTCCTGATTTTGACAAAGACAGCCTTGTAAGTCTTTGTCATAGTGTGACTATCAACGCAGCCCAAGCAGCCATAAGTTAAAGCAGTGTTGTTCACTGTAGGTCCTCTTATTTCACAACAGCCACAACTAGTTTGGCTGGAGCTGTTAGTTCGTGGTTAACAACAGCTAGCAGCACTTGCTAGCAGGACACGAGGCAGCTAGAGCAGATGCGCTAACCTAAATTCACTGGCCTCTTACACAACAAAACAATCACACTCGCTTAAGTAAATTAGAAAACAAACTTAAAATTAATACACTTATCTAATTACATCGCTATAGTGCAATGCAGCAAATGGGAAACTATTGAAAAACTCACCAAACATGCCACTACTTCAGTGCCATGTTGCCACTTATTCAGGCAGACTTTTGCCATGTGAAGAGGTGCAGGGCCAACCTCATCAACGCCTAGAGGTTACGTCAGTCTTCTTCTACTGCTTGTGGTTTCAGGTTGGTGCCAACCAGTGTTAAGGTGCAGTACCGCCACCTACTGTGCTTGAGTATGGATCTGGACACATAAAGGTTACTCGATTTGTTTACATTCAGTTTATAGTAAGTAGATTCACATTATCCTTATTTACTTTCCATAATAAACTTTTGACTTCCTATATTTCAGTTACATGTTTAGGAGGCCCAAGAATATTTTTTTTGTATTGTACTGTACATGTGTAGCAATGTAAGAAAGACACACACATACCTGAGCCCAATGGGTTGGCTGCTGATTTGTGCTTTGTGTCCTGCGTGGTGTAAGGTGATGCATTTGGGTATTTAAGATGGCGACTCTGCATAGATGAGGAAGAGCCGTTAGCTCGAAACGTCACGCCAATAAGTTGTTGAAATGAGAGCTCCTGTGATGTGCAGATTTTTTCAATTTCTTTTATGTACTGTACATGTGTATCATTTTCTCATTGTGCAGACAAAAATGACTATTTACTCTATCCACTAAAGCAATGTAAGTACACAAAAGCACACTTAATTGTTTTTCTTCTGTCAGACTTTCCAAAAAGATGCAATCTAAATCTTGTTGCCTGGGCCAAGTGGATAAGCACGACTGTGAAGTCTGGAAATCGATATACTTTAGTTGATGAGGTCAATTTTCAATCTTATGTATTATTTTTGTCTCATGAATTAAATGTTGTCACAGCCTGTCACATAGTGACAACTCCAACAAGGGAAATACCCTTGTTGGAGTTGTCACTATGTGACAACAGGCTGAGTGGATCGCTCACCTCACTGTGATGACTTTGGACTTACAGAGAGATCAGGGAAAACCTTTCAGGAGTCGATCAGTGCCTCGTTTCTTGGTAAAATTTACTATTCTTCCAATGTGTTGGCAACTGGATATAAGAAGAGCAAACAACAGACATGTCAATCGGAGCCTTCTCCGCCCTGAGCAGGTTCCAGAGAATATCAGCACGATTTTGTTCTATCTTTGATCTGTCTTAAGAAACTTGAATATTGTTTTATTTGACTTGTTCTTTATTTATGTTGCTTCACTCAAGCTAGGGTCATAGAATATTGGGGTCTCGTCCAGGATTAACTGAGATCAATGAACGAAGTTTTGAAATTGATGTACTTTAGTTGATACTGTGGTCAACTTTTCAACTTCATGATGCATATTATTTTTGTGTGTTTTTGTATTAGTTATACTGTTTTATCTCTTGTATGAGAATATGCATGCCTACTTCTGTAAATCATTATGTGACAGCAGGCTGAATGGATCACTTACTTAGCTGTGTTGACTTGCAGAGGTCAGGGAAAAACTTTCAGGGGACGGCCAGTTTCTTGGTAAAATTTACTATCATTCCAGTGTGTTGGCAGTTGAGTATATGAAGAGCAAACCGGACATGTCAGTCGGAGCTTGTCTCCACCCTGAGCAGGTTCCAGAGAATATCAGCAGATGAACATCAGACATTTTTGTGCTATCTTTGATCTGTGGATTAAAGTAATTGATGCTGAGTTTTATGAGATGGACTAAGTTCAGTGTATGGAATATGTTGTCCGGCTGTGTGTAGCTTTGCCCGTAAGAATCTGGATGACTCATTACATCCCCTCCACCACCACCCCCCCAGTTCAACTCCAGCTCCGGTCAGACGCCCTCAATCCAGCCCTGGCACCTCTCCTTCTGCCCCGTTCAAGGTGATAAGCCCCAATTATGACTGCCCTCGTCCGGAGTTCACACACACACACACACACACACATGCAAAACTACATGTAAGTAAGCAAGCATATGCACAAACACACACACAGACACAGTGAGAGGTCTGATGGTCAGGTGCCCCAGACAGCATTCCCCTGTGTGATTAGGCTTAGTGAGCCATCTCCTCTCTCCAACCTGTCGCCAGTAGCTCTGCTGGGCCTTAACACCCAGCCAGCCGGCTATACAACACCACTGTCTGTGTCCGTGTGTGTCAGAGAGCCAGTGTGTGTAAGTATGTATCCACAAATCCAGGCAGTGTGTGTGTCAAATTTCTCTTTCACATAGATCTGCACTGTGTGTGCGTCTGCTGTCTGCAACCCCTAAAGCTGTGTGGATTAGTGACAGGACCCCACCAGAGCATGACAAGGCTTTTGTCTCTGGAGCCCAGTGGTTTTATGGCTGAGCACGCTCTTGTGTGCGTTATGTGTGTGTGTGTGTGTGTCTGTCTGTACAGCTATGTGTGTGAGTGTATCTGAAGGCACGTACCAGAAAAGTTGTTTGTTGTCTTTATTTCCCAGCCGTTATTTCTTAATCATAGTGTGGAGATGCGTTAATGGAAGAGGGGAAAGAGGCTTGTGGTTTGAAGGCAGGCTTGTCAGTGTGTGTGTGTGTGTGTGTGTGTGTGTGTGTGTGTGTGTGTGTGTCAGAATTGTCACTCCCCAGGCTGGAGGAACTTGCTGTGTCAGAGGCAGTCACTCAGTCGACCACTGTGTGTGTGTTTAAGCCCACACCTGAAGCATGATGGATTCCGCTTGATGATCCCTCCTATGGCCCGCCCCTTTTAGCTCTGTGCTCCAATAGCAGTTGAAGAGGCTCGGTACTTTGTGAAACCTTGATAAACTTTCCATTTTCCTGTCTTCTGTACTTAAATGTGGTATGTGCTCAGCTTGTCTATGTTGAAAAGACAAATTAACCTTTAATTGAAGTTGAAAACTGTTTTATGTATTTATTATGTCACTTAATTTATTGTGTTATTTATGTTATATTGTTTATAATTTATATATTTTCATTCATTTTCATTTTTTAATTTTCATGATTGACTTACCTAGTTATTTGCAATTCTATTCAATAAAGCATTTTAAAAAATCAACGACAAATGTTAGTATAGTACTCCATGGGTTTAGCATTGCAGTGGTGACATTTTTGGACTCACAATGGATAGCATTTTTTAAAGCTAAAATTTGGCAACGTTAATGTGGATGTCTAGTCAGTGTTGATGCTAAATGTAGTCAATTGCAGCAAAATAAAATTAATTCACTCATTCACTCATTGCGTGCTATATTGACAAATGAAGTTCTCCTGCTGGCAGAGATAGTTGCTGAAAACATGAAAAGACTGAGAACTATATAGTACTGACTTGTGGAGTTAGACCGTTAAGCTGTTGCAGGATTTTTGGGGCAGACCTGACACATGGCTCTATGACCTGCTGGAGCCATGGCCCCCTCACACTATATGAACCCCACAAACCGACATGCAAATGACACTGCCTCACCCTCCTGAATGGTCAGTTATGAAGTACCTTCATTGACTCTCTCGGTCAAAATCAGCCCAGCAGTTCACTTCAGCTCACTTCAGTTCCAACAACCTAACAGCGAAGTAAAAAATAAAACATCCCGTCTCTGTCCTGTGGCTCTGGTGGCTTAAGGATCTCTGGACTAAAGTTTGAGATCCATGCCCGAACCCGGGATGGGACCCAATGCAACCCAATGGGTTTGGGTCGGGTCTGGCTGTAGGGCCCCAGTTTTGTCATTGCCAATTCAAATTCCCCCCATGTATTGCCCCTGTCACTTCCACTGCCTACTGTTTGGTACAGAGAGGGAAGCTTGTTAAGAGAAGTGTAATCGGGCTGTAATCGGGTTTGGGCTGAAACATGCTAATGAGGGTTCGGGTTGGTTTCAGACATAATTTTGTTGGGCTTGGGCCTTATTGGTCCCAGCTTTTCAGGCCCAATTAAAGTTCTAGTCTGGACATGTCCAATAAAGCTGGTAAACAGAGTGTTCATGTTTCAGGTCAGTTTCAGGTCGTAGTGGTGTCCATGATTTCGTGACCTAATTTTATATATTTATTGAATTTTTTAATCATCCAGGTGGGAAATAAAAAATATTTCTGTGTTGTGAACTCAGAATACACATTTATTGTTGCTTTAGACAATCTTTAACACCAGTGACATTACTGTGATGTCACTGCAGGAGAAGAGAGTTTGCAGCAGGTGAACTCTGCTTTCTTGGTCAATATAGCAGCACTGAGGAATTTATTGCTTTGATTGACTACATTTACCATCAACACTGACTGGACATCCGCATGGAAAGTGACGAATTTTCCCCATAAAAAAAGGATAAAAATTGATGCAGCAGAACCAGAGATCCGCACATGATGTTCCTCTCTTGTTGTGTTCTTGATAGCACCAGCTGTGATCGATTTGTGATCGGCGGAACTGCAGATTCTTTATAGTTTCTGTCTCTGAAAAGTGATTGTGGAGAATCATCAAAGGCATTTTCAACGACTGATGTCCCCTCTGTTAAATACACTTCTTACCCTCCCCAACCCCTCACCTCTGAAACCCAACCACTGAACCCTCTGACCTTCTATACTGAGAGATACATATACCTCTGGCTGTATCCACAACAGGTCAACAGAGTGTACATACCAAATCTGAGTGTGCCTCTCACATTAACCCTGCTGTCCCTTAGTGGCAGTGCTTTGTGTGTGGGTGTGTGTGTGCATGTGTGAGTGCTGGTAATTGGGGATCGGGGGTTCGCGCTGCGGTTTTTCCGTGGAACTGTGATTCCGACTGGAAATACCAGAGCTTTGACCTCACACAGCAAAGATCCCCGACCCTAAATCCCTGTCTGCCATCTGATAGTCCACCACAGAGACACACAGAGGTGTGCGGAGGAAAACCACAGAGACCAGTGGTCAGCTGGGGATGTAGGGGCACAGCTGATGAGGGGCTGATGATTAGTGTCACTATCACATAAATGCTCGCCATACATTAAACTGACAAACGCTTTACTGTATTATACGCATGAATGTTGTAAAACCTCTTGGGTGAGGTCACAGAGAGGTGGTCAAAGAGGCTCTAGTTTGCTTAGTCCCCCTCTCACAATGTACGTGCCCGCTGAAAAGCTCAGAGATGGGGAAGTTAACCAGACATCCATTTTCCACACCAACCAGTTAGTCTTCATCATTGAAGTCTCCTTGCTTGTAAAACTGAAAAATACAGTTTGAAAACACTTCTGATAAATCACACATCTGTTGAAATTTGATAGACTTAGGTAAAGCACAAACCAGATCAGTGACAGCCACGCTGAGACAGTTCCCGACCTTGAAATCGTCTTTGCCTGTCTCAGTGGTATTTTGGTGCCCAGTGGGAGGTTCATTTAAATGAGACACTACAAAGATAGTTGCTGGTACTTTGGTGTAAATTGTGTCTTAGACATTGAGCTGAGAATAGACGTCTCAGAACCACAGCTGTTTCTGGTGCACCATCAATCTACTGCCACTTTGTAGATTTTAACTACAGGAGCAAAGAAAATGTTCAGAAATAATAGAATAATGATTATAATGTGAAAAAATGTGACAATGTGATATTGTCACATGTCAATGGGATGAGAAAAATGGGTTCAAACAGTGAAATTAATATGTATTTGTTGTTCACAGCTGATTTAGACTGTATGAAAATATTCAGCTTCAGTTCGTAAGATTCCTGCAGTTGTGTGACAACAGCAGCACAGTGTCAATGATATGTTGGTAAATCTTCTGCGTTGGACCTCTGAGAAGTCCTACATCATTTATGCACAGAATTACATTATTTATCATAAGAAGATCACAAAGATAAATCTAAATGTTAGTGATTTGTTAAAGATTCAGTCATTTGGAGGGATTTTACTGTTTTCCCAGAGTCAGAAACTAATAAATGTCTTTGGACATACATTTTTATGTATTTAATGTAGTCTAAAGTTAAGTTAATCTGCAATATTAGGCTATTATATCATATAGATATCCAGAAATTTAGCAAAATAAGCAAGTATGGTCTGATGACCCCCCGCACCCCCCACCCAGAAACATAGTAGAATAGTGTCAGACTGATACAATAATAACAAACTTATTATTTAAAACTCATACACACACATACACACACACACACACACACACACACACACACACCATCTGCCTCTAGGTGCAGATTTGTGCTCTACTCCGCTCCATCCAGACAACAACATGATTTCCTGGAGGAGCTGTTTCTTTACTTTTGAGCTGTGGCTCAGCTGTTTCAGAGCGATGAGACTGGTGATGTGACTGGTTGAATCACCACACCCTTGGATCTGTACTCCACTTTATGAAGCTCTTTGCACTGCCTCACCTACATGAACCAAAATAGCAGGTGGGCATGGAGACGCCCACACAGTCAGTGGACCCAAGACCTACCACTTTCTATAGGTCATTACACTTTTGCGATTAAAGTAGGACCCATAATGTTTCATTGAAACATTAATATAAATAAATTAAACTTTCTACATCGTGACTGTGGTAAATCTGATAGCATACTGTTAAAGGGATAGTTCAGATGATTTAATATAGGACTGTATACGATACTTATCCATAGTCAGTGTATTACCTACAGTAGATACTAGTCAGCACGCCACCTGTTAGAAGAACCAGAAAGGGGCATAGGATTTACAATGTTCTGCTGTAGACAGGGTCAGCAACAAGAGGTATTTTAGGTCCACCAAAAAGAATCAATATCAGTGTAAGTGTCCTTTGCTGTCAGAAAGCCTTAAAACTGCCATCACACAAGCCAAGTTTTGCTCTCTCCAAATCAACCAAACTCAATAGGCAAAATAAGTAATTTTTCCTTTGCAGAACATGGGAGCTGTTGGTCTATCACTGCCTCAATCATTTAGTTAGTGTTAGAGTGTGACTATGCACCAAAGTTGCATAATACCACAAACAAACTAAGAGACTGAGGCAGTGGTAGACCAACAACTCCTGTTTCTGCAAGGTAAAATTAATGATTTTGCCTATGGAATTTGTTTGCTTTGGAGAAAGTGATATTTGATGGCAAACTAAAGTGGTGAAATTATTGTAAATATAGCATACACTTAAACGGATAGTTTGCCCAAAAATGCCAAATAGTGTGCACACACACGTGAACGTTTCTCCAAGCTGAGGATATACAGTGAAGGAAGATTTAGCCTAGAAGTTGTTTGATTCTGCAACTCTCCTGTGAAACTCCAGCAGAGTTTTGTGGAAAAAAAACTTAACCCGACCTTCAATCGGCATGAGGGTGAGTAAATAACAACTGAATTTTCTATTTCTTGCCATTACCCCACTTAAAACAATCCGCACTGTTCCTTTAATACTCTGTACACTGCATTCATATTTGTCACAGCAACAAGGATCCCTCAAAAACCTTGGAGTTCTTGAATATGTCATAACATCTTTGCAAGGTCAAGGCACAGTAAATCCTTTTGTCAAACACACATAGCTTTGTACATATGTAAACTGTCTGAGTGTGTATGTGCGTGCACGTTGTTGCCTGGGCAGCCAAAGAGGAGCACACTTGTGGTAAATCCCTGACGGCTGAGTCGTGGTGACAGCGAGAGGTGACGCGGTTCAGCACCCTCAGAAAACAGAGGAATGAAGCAAATTAAATTCAGCTGTGTGAGTGTGTGTGTGTTTATGTGTGGGCCAAAATGACACTGGGCTGGACCGGGAAGGGAAACCCGCGGTGAGCGCGAGGCCCGGCAGGCTGGAGCTGTCGGCTGTTGTTGTTTTCACACCAGCGCTGTGGTTAATGCCTTGAATACTTGGACAAACCTTAGCAGCTGAACGCAACTATCTGATTTCCTGTCCGTTGCACAAATGGCTCTGATAAGGCAGGAGGACGGACCCCAAGGACCCGCACCTCTCAACGCATTGACACACTAAGCAATATACTCCTTATCGCCTCGGCCATGGTATAAGGTGCTACTGTCAACATGCATGTGGTAAATTGGAACTTTCAGCGCCGACATGCAGGCCTCCAGGACAAACAAACAGTTTTTCTCACTTTCTAAACTGTTCACTGCTGAGTGACGCTGAGGAATAAACACGTACATAGTTGTGGCTTCTGTCACTAGAAACGGAGGAAGTCACAGCCAGTAAATGTGGGGAAAGAGAGGGCCGAGCAAGCCTAGAGCCAGCACCTATGTAGTCAACGCGTCTAGGGTCCACCTCCTCTACATCAACCTCCTCTATCCCACTTTTTCCATCTTTGTGGAATAACCAGTGTGTGAACCAGGCAGAATAGAAGTGAGAGTGTCCTCTAATACTTCAACCTGGGGTCCAGACCCATCACAGGGGGTCTCCTGCTCTGAGGCTGTCAAAATTAGATTTAAATAAGTTAACTAAAATCACAATTTCTACAAAAGTCTGTATACAAAACTATTTAGAAAGATACATTTTGTCTTCACACCTAAATAGCAGGCTCCACTTCTATAGCCTCTCAAGCTCTGTGACAGTGAATCACTGTTAATCTTTTAGTGAGGGATGAGTGTGTATAACTCTGTTCGGTTGACAGAAAAAATGTTAAGCTTATATTAGAAAAGAAACATTTACCTAAAGTAAAGGTTCAAAGAATGAAAACGTTTACAATTGATTTAAGTTTTTGACAATAAAACTTTGGAATGAATCACTTATTCTTTCATTGTGTGTGTGTGTGTGTTAGCTTTTCTTAGATACAAGCAACTCCTCTAATAGGTCTTTTCCACCAACACGGAACAGGCCCCATTCTGTTTCAAGCACTTAATTTCGAACCATTATGAACCTGAGAAGTTGGTTCCCAGCTGGAACCAAAGTGGGCGTGTCTTATTCTGCAGGTTGTTATGCAAGGCCCTCTGTTGATAACATCCTTGATTACAATGGTTTCGCTCAAATCTGGTGGAGCTGCAAGGCGTTTCACTAGATAGCACGAAGGTTCCAAGAATATTGAACTGAATGGAAAATTGATTGTGACGCAAATGACCAACAGAATCCAGTGGTTTAAAAGTTACAGGCCAAAACGTGAAGTTGTTATGGTGACACAATCTGGCCAAATGCATCAAATTTCAAAGGGCACTCCTTCAGGTCCTCAGTAACACACGTGCAAGTGCAAAGTCAATCAGATGAATGGTTCTCGAGATATCCAAAGGACAATCATACACACAGACAGACAGACAGAGATTCCTTACTTTATAGTTAGATGATGCTTCTACAGTGCCATCTATTGGCCAAATGACACTAGATTTTTTTATAAGTCCACCAAATGTGGTTGCAGTAGTACTAAGTGGTCTTTAATGTGGAATTCTTTTGTATTATAATCCCTGCTCAGAGCATGTGAGCAAACTTTTAGGGCCAGTTATTGCAAAAATCGGAAAAACCTTTTATGGTTTGGTCCATGGGTGTTCTGTGCTAAATTTGGTGATGATTGCTCAAAAACTGTAATAATAGCAAAAAACAAATTTGGACAAAACTCAAAATGGTAGAGAATCAGTCTTGACGCAATTGGCCATGGCTTATATGACCATCAGAAAAAAAGAGGAATCCATGAAAGAAATTTTGTGTCTGAGACTTGTGGTTCAAAAGTTACAGACCAAAACATAAAGTTTATTATTATAGCAACAGTTTTGCCAAACGCACCAAATTCAACACTGCACTCCCTCAGATCGTCATCCGCCAAGTGTGAAGTTGATCAGATGATGGTTGTCGAGAAAATCAAAGGACAGACACATAAACATGCATTAGAAAATCAAAGGACATATGTAAATACATACGTATTGACAGAAATACAGCAATTCCTTCCTTTACAGTTAGATAAAGTGAAATGGAGAAGATTGGGGCCTTCAATTTGCAAAGCTGTAAATACAAGTTAGTTTTGTTGCTTAGCTAATGTTGGAAAGCTAAGAGGGTGTGTGAGAGAGTCCTGTTTCAGTACAAGAGGCCAGTAAAAAGGCTAAAGTTGTCATTATATCACATTTTCTGACGAGATTGTCTCCAGACCTCCTTCATGCTTGTTAATCTCATGGAGACAAAGCCATTTTCAAGGTCTAATTATAATTTGATCAGATTCCACCCAGCTATGCAGGACTGTGTTTTGATTATTTTTGTATCAGATGTCTGAGCAGAGACATCATTCCACTGTGGTGTGGGAGAATTTTCCTCTAAAGTCTATAAAACCTGCAGAGAGACTCGCCTCGTCCTGCCTGCAATCATAACTTTGAGAATTTGACCAGCATGACTTTCAGGGCAGAGTCAAAGTGTCCCTTCATGGTCAAAACTCTGTTCCGGTGGCATTTCCAGCCGGACAAGAGGAGCACTCTGTGGCAGCTGATTTTTCCAGTCTTTATGCCAGCTTGAGTGTGTGCACGTCGGTTGAAGTGTGTGGTCAGTGCTGGCTTTTTGCTGAAAGCCAAAGCTCTTCCAAAGCCACAGACAAAGCCACAGCAGGTGGATGGGTAGCAGGGTGGAGGAGAGGAGGGAGAGGCGGGGGGCGTGGGGGGGTTAACAGAGGGCTCAATGCCTCTCCTCATCACGCTCCTCGACCCCGAAGAAAGGGCTGATTAATCGGAGCCTAATAGGATGGAGGGGCCACACTCGTCCTGCAGGACCCCGGCTGACTGACGGACGAGAAAGTAAGGAGAAAAACTTCAGGGGATCGGTGGAAATAATGCTTTACATCAACAGGATGAATAACAAACTCTTTATTTTTTCATCATGACCTCCCAAAAGAACAGTAGTTGTCCTCAGGCATGTCTAATTTCTAATTAATTCTAAGTACTATTGTTAAAACAGTATGGCTTTGGTGATAGTAGTAAAAAAGTCAAGAAAAAATCCTGGCTGGAGTTAGTCCCACTACTTTGATTTGATGAAGTGGAAGAAAATCACACTGTCTGTCTGTTTGCCTGAAAGAAATGAGGAAACTGACTTATCCAACAAGTCCTCATATCCAAATGGCAAAATTGGTTGTTTGTTATTGCCTTCCAAAATGACTCATAAAAGGACTTTCTGATTGGAATCGGTGGTCAGTGGAGCAACCAACATTAACATATCACCACCTCATTCATTTGTTATTGTGAACATGTTAGCATTAGCAAACATAAACCTAATTCACGTCCAGCAGACGCAACGTTAGCATTCATTTGAAGTTGTGTTTTTGCACATCTGATAAATGTCAGTCCACTGTTCACTCTCCTTTTAGCTGTTTAGTGGAATTATTATTTGAATAATTATTTGGTGGAAATGTCTGTCCTTTTAGCTGCTCAAAGGGATAGTTCACCCAAAAATGAAATCTACTCACCCTCATGCCATGAAGATCGGGTTTAGTTTTTTTTTTTTTTTTTTCCCACAAAACACTGCTGGGGTTTCACAGGAAAACAGCGTTGCAGAATCACCCAAATAATGGAGCTGAATAGTGACCAGAGAACTGGAGAAAAACATAAAATGCCTCCATACTGCTTGTCTGGTGTAAACCAAGTCTCCTAAAGCCCGACATACCAAGTTGACTTGAAAGACATCATTTACAGCATGTTTCTATCCCAGAACTTCACTGTAGAGCCTTAGTTTGGAGTCACATTCACAAGCATGTGCAGGCCGTCTGAACTGGCTGTGTGTGTGGCATGACGGTGTGTTGGGGTTTTAGGAGACTTGGATTACACCAGACAAGCAGTATGGAGGCATTTTAAGTTTTTGTTTTTGGTTAAAAAATAAGAAACCAAAAACAAAGAGGTGAAAGATGCTAAATATTGTGGTCCTCAAGGGGAATATAAAGTTAGAAGATAACTGTGGGTTTGTCACTACAAACAGGCCCTTTCACATTGCACAGTAATTTGATTCATTCATCATGTAAAAACATTGATTAGTTCAGCTTTAAGGCCAGAAAATCACATTGGTCAAAATCAAATCATATTTTATTTACATAGCCCAAATTCACAAATCCCAATTTGCCCCAGGGGGTTTTACAATCCTGTCCTGTAGACCTTCTAAAGAACAAGGGGGAAAAAATCTTTAACAAGGTTAAAAAATGGAAGAAACCTCAGGGAGAGTCACAGAAGAGGGATCCCCCCTCTCTATATATAATTACATCTTTATGTGAAGAACGTGAGTCCAGGAAGTTGTCAAAAAACACGTCACCTGTCGGACACAAGCCATACGACCTCCTCTCCTCTATTGAGAACTCAGCCACATGCCTCCTCTGGTCGTGGCTAAAAGAAATCCATTTTGGCTCTCGTAGACGGGTGATGAAATTTCATCGTCTCTGCCTGAGACTCGCATCCTGAAGCTACATTAGCCACTACTAGCATGACACACGATTCTCTGACCATTGAGTTGCTTTGGGGGTAATATAGACACTATGTTTTGACAAGGAAGTTTTAAACTCTCCATAGTGAACCTGATAAAGTTGTGTAATACTAACTCTTTAATCAGCCAGCAGACATTTTGACATGATCAGTACTGTAAACACAGGTGTTACCAATGATACTGATATAGGTTTTGGTCCATCAGGTCAAACAGAGTCAGGGTGCTGCTGTTGTGCATGATGGCTCACTGGAAAGACTCCGCTACACTAAATTAGGGGTCTGCAACCTTTACGAACAAAAGAGCCATTTTTGGCCAAGAAAAGAAAAACAAATTTGTGTGGAACCACAAGTATTAAATTCTCTCTTTTTCCTGAAGACTTTTTTCTTCAATTTAGCATCCAAAGATCATGAGGACTAGCCACGGTCACAGTTTCAAGGAAAAGGCACCGAGCCACAGATATAGGCAATGACACACATTTTAGTCAACAAAATGTTAAAACTTTTTTTTTTTAATTTGATGTATAGGCTAATTTTTTTTTACAGTTGGCAAATGTAAGAATCACACTTATGTTTTCAAATGAACTTTTAAATATTTGGCCAACCTATAATCTTTAGTTCAGATAATTTACTTATCTTCGTTAAATCAAAATTCAAATAAATTTGAATCCCTGAACTTTAGAAACTCAGAAAAATTGTATTTTAAAATTTGGTGACAGTGAACTGAGAACCTGATTTGTCATTATTTTGCTGCCTGAAAATTAAATGGTTTTAATTGAAGATACCACAATTTCTAAAACTTTCTAAAACTCGAAGATCTAAGTTTATCGAACAAAGAAAAGTAAATTATCTCAATAAAAGTTGTAGTAGCAGTTAATGTTTAGTAAAACTTTTTCAAAAGCAGTTTGAGTTGGTCTCAAACCTCAAATAGTACGAAGTAAAAGTACGTTGCCTTTAAATTTTGAGTTGTCTCAACTTTTTCACAGACCTAAAACAACGATTTAAAAAAAAAAAAAAATTACTTTCATATAATTTTTCTACCAAAGTTGCTGGAAGCCGCTGGATACGGGCTAAAGTCTAAATCTAAATCTAAGTCTAAAGAGCTGCTTGTGGCTCCGGAGGCACAGGCTGCAGACCCCCACACTAAATGGAACAGGACCTAAATTAGAGTCATTGATAACACCTGTGTTATTTGATATCAGTATGGCAGCTGGGAAGAAAGTCTATTGGCTCGAGTCAAAAACATACACACTGCATCTCTTAACATAACTATTTTTAGGAATCTTTTTGGTCGGGTTAATATATTTGCTGATGAAGCATCACCCTGTGAGACTGACTGAGGGTGCCACTACTGGGGCCCATGGGTGACCCATTGACTGCTGTGGTCCTGTGACGCCTGCCAGGCTTTGTAATGGACGCCTCTCGGGTCCTCTCAACCAAGCTCAGTCTGGCCCCTGGACTCTAGCAAGGCCTCTGGGAGCCCGCTGTTGAGTCCCCATTGTCTGTGTAAGTGTGTGCGTGTATGCGTGTGTGTGTCCAAAGGGGTCTTTGGAGGCCTCCTGGGGGCCGGGTGACTCCTCTTTGTCTCCGGTTGGCCTGCTGTCAGAGTGTCTTTGTTATGACAGTTGGGCTGCTTTTATACAGACTAAATCACCGCTCTCAGCTGTTCATTTACTGGCCTAACCCCAGACAGCCCTCGTGACACCACACACACACTCACACACACCTCCGACATCATCCTCTTCTACTTCACTGCATCCCTCTGCTTCTTTTAGCAGAGACACGTCCACATCCACCCTGTGAAAATCTCTAAGCGGAGGAAGAAAAGAGGATGAAACGAAGAGGAGGATGAGGAGGACGGGTAACAAAGCGAGGGAGGGGAGGAGGGAGGCCAAAGGCCGTTTGACCTCTGACCTTTGTGTTATGGCTGGGGCACTGGGGGGTCAGAGGACGCAACAACCCAGGCTAATCAGTAACTATGGGCTCAATATGACACACAAATACACAGAAGAAAAGCACAAGAGGATTCTGTCTGAATGAAATCTGATTTATCTGTGTGTTGGGAAATGAACCTGGGCTGTCAAAACATATAATATATAACTATTATAATTATATAAGTAAGCAAAGAAATTAAACATAAATAAAACAGATTCTCTCTGAGGCATTTAGTCCCTGCAGCAGTGAAAGTACAGTAATAAAAAAGAAAAAGAAAAACAACACTGACAGAAAATACAGTGAAGCAACAATAAAGTAGTACTTCAGTGTATTAGAAATATAATTTAAGAATTCAAAAATTATCAGATATATTTATATTTCTTTCACTTATATTTAAAGTATATTTGAGGTGTAAATAGATGTCATTAAGTTCAACTTCAGTGTACTGAAAATAAATGAACTTATTCTGCAATAACTTAAGTGGTATTTCAGTTTACATACAAGAAATGTACTTTATTCTCAATATATTGCAATTTGTAAATTTGTGTACTTTTAAAAAGCATACTAAATTGCAAATACTTATGGTGGAAGGTTGGTTCAAGTGTAATTACTGTAAGCAGAAAAAACAATGAAGCAACAGTAGAGCAGTAAATAATATTTAAAATATATAATCAACATATTAGAAGCCATTTTTATCCCTGTCTCCCAGGTAAAGTGTATTAGATATATAATTTATCAATACAAAAGTCATTACAGGTTTATTCATACTTTCTTTTGCTTAATTTAAAATATATTTAAAGTGTACCTTTAAAAACTCTACTACTTCAAAATATATGTCATGAAGTACGTTTACTAAAAATACATATAATAATTCTACAAAACTTAAAGTAGTATGTCAGTGTACTTACAAGAAGTTTAGTTTTAGTTCAGATGTAATTATTTTCAAGCCCTTTGTAATGCACTATTAGTATGCTTTATTTGTTAACTTATTAAAATGCACTTAAATTTCACTTAATTAGAAGTGAATTTTAGTATGATTACAAAAAGTGTACTTCAGTGTGAGTTTACTTCAAGGGGCAGTTCACCCCAAAATCAAATATATGTATATCCCCCTGGCCTGTAGTGCTGTTTATCCATCTAAATTTCTCTGAGCCGCTGATCTGTGAGCAGTTTCATGTAGGAACTACTTTCTCCCTGTAGTAGTAATCTATTGTAACTGCTTTCATTGTACTAGAAAGAAAGTAGTTCCTGCACGAAACTGCTCACAACAAGGTGTGTGGATTATCTCAAGTAACTGGGTCATGATTTTTGAAAAGAGACACTGGTGTTGATTTTTCAAATGCATATTTTTAGTGTTTTGAACAACACAAGCTGAGCACCATTTAGTCCCATTATGTTGGAGAGAAGGCAGACATCTGTACAGCTGATATCTTCAAAACTCTGCAGCTCGCACCAGAACTATCTGGATGGATAAACAGCACTACAGGCCAGAGGAAGAATATGTATTTGATGTTGGGATGAACTGTCCCTTTTAGTACAATTTCAGTGTACTGAAAATAAACATACTAATTCTGCCATACATACAGTGGTATTTCAGTTTACTTACAAGAGTGTACTTCACTGTAAGTGTATTGCAACTTGCATATTAGTGTACTTTTAAAAAGTATACTAAACTGCAAACACTAAATTAGTTTACTTTTAAAAAAGTCTAATTATTTTCAAGTTATTGATATGCTTTATTAAAGCGTGCTTTCATTTCTCTTCATTAGAGGTGTATTTAAGTAGGCTTACAAAAAGTGATATTTAAAGCTGTACTTCAGAGTACAAGCAGTATACAAACAAGGTCAACTTTAATTTAATTAATTAAGCATATATGTATATTACTACGTAAACAGCCAAATAATTTAAATGCACTAAGTACATGAAGTTTTTCCATTTTAGCATATAAAAGTACACTAACTGCACTTAAAATTGTGCTTTTCTACAATGTAATTACAACTAAATTATACTTTGTACAAAATTAATTGTTCCAAAATAACACACTTCAAGTGCACTGATGATTAATCTGACTGCAGGTACAGTATGCTAACATTTAATGTACTTAGCAATCTTCATTTATTTATTATTATTTTTGGGGTTCTGCTTCACCGTAAAAGATGAAAACAATTTCTAAACAAGTGAAACAAAATTGGGTTTTATTCTGATTATGAAGTTGTTGTTGCACCTAGAATTACTTTAACTGATCAACCTACTGGCAGATTATCTTCACTGGTTTGTTAAAAAAAATTGATTTTAAGATTCATGAGTGTAGTAAGAGGCTCATAGAGTGAAAGACAACATGATGTCATTATTGATATCTATAGTCAATATTGAACAGCATTGATCAAGCTTGTTTGAAGAGAGAGGACAGGAAATGCACACAGCTTTTTTTCCACTGTGTGTGTGTGTGTGTGTGTGTGTGTGTATGTGTGTGTTTATGTGTGTGTGTGTGTGTGTGTGTGTGTGTGTGTGTGTGTGTGTGTGTGTGTGTGTGTGTGTGTGTGTGTGTGTGTGTGCCTCTGAATGCTGAGTGTGTTTACATGCACGCTGACAACCTGCTTTCAAGAGTTAATCTTGTTTCCACAATTTTTTTCAGGATAAACCTTAATGGACACAGAGAGCTGTTCATTTATGTTCCTGTATACATGATTCTAACATCATGATGTTTTCTGATCATCTGTAGAAGTGCAGTTGTAGCTGTGATCATTATCATACCTTTAGTTTGGGTCTTTTTGTTGGTGTGACTGCAGCTGATCACAGGATTGGCGGTTTTTCATTTTCCTCAGCACTAAAAAATGCTGTTCTTTCATGTCATCAACCATCATTTTTTGCCTGCTTTAAAAAAAGAGAGAGAAAACCCAAAAGAAAAAAGAGAAAACTCAAAGTCTAGGACATTGTTTTTGCTCTTCTCTTAACTGAAAGATACTGATGTGTAAAAAATCATGGTATGTAAATGTAAATTAAAAACGTACATGTGCCACTTTCTCTGATGTCTGTCCTACAACACTACAAAACAAAAAACGAACATAAAAATGTCAAGACGCAAGCTAGAACCCAGATCTCAAGGGTTCTCACAGGTTCAAGTTATGGAAAGCTCCAAGTTACGGGTCATTAAGTTAAGCTGTTTGACTCCTCCATGTCCAGAAAATCTGTCATTTCTGTTCCAGATGAGTTACCTCATCAGTTGAGGATGAGCCATGTTTGGTTTTTTAATATCTGTATTTACCACTCTGCAGGATTTGATTTTTCCATAGTGTCATTAGTAATATGACGATCAAACTGTCCTCCACATTAACAGTGACTTTCATTTTCATTTTATTGTGTAAATCAGTGATTCCAAAAGTGTGGTTCGTGGCCCTGTGAGAGCCCTGCAGGTAGGCTTTGAGAGGTCATGAAAAATAAATTCAAAAAATTATTTTTACGTTTAAATTTTATAACTTGAAAACATTTATGATTAATTAAAAGAATGTAATCAAAACTAATAAAACAAAGCCATAGGGTTTAAATTACGTGTCCTCATTTATCTGGCCAAGTTCAGGTGTTACATCATATCTGACGCCCCGTCACATTAACATACGTATACAAATGTATTTTATATCTCGTCATTGGTGTTATTAGCCTTGTATTGATGACAGTTGTGATTACAGACTTGAGTAGGTGACAGAAGATTTTCATTGTACATACAATACCTACAATATATTGTATTTAAGTGTGTAATAGGTAAGATTTCAGTCCTGGTTGATTGGGCTACACCTGTAGTTACTGGTGGTAATACTAAGAAGGTTTTATTAATACCAGTAGAAGAGACCTATTGTTCAATCGTTTGGGGCAGGAAAAAGGCTTCTAGCAGCTACATGTGTAGGTTCCCATACTTTCGAATGCATTTGATCCCAGTGCAGGAGTGGCGGACTCCGCCACTAACAGCTGACTTAAAGTTACTAAATAAGCCATATTCAAATGGGACATGTATTACATTCTGCACTGTAAAAATAATACTTGAGAAAACTCAAAATTTCAAGGCACTGCAATCAACTTTTGAGCCAACTCAAACTCTTAAGTTTTGAAATAAACTTAAAATGGTTTTGCTGACTTATAATCTTTAGTTGAGCTGATTTATTTTTCTTAAAATAAACTTGAATCTTTGAGTTTTAGAAAATAAAATTTCAAAAAATTGGTCACAGTGAGCTGCAAACCTGATTTGTATTTTTGTAGTGCCTGAAAAATTAAATAGTTTTAATCAGAAAATATTAAAATTTTTACATTTACTTTCACTTTAAAAAAAATATATATATATATGTTTTGAGTTTCTAAAACTCAAAAGCTTTACGTTTATCTAAAGACAAAAAGTAAATTATCACAAAAAACTTTTTCAGACCTCAAGAATTTGAGTTAGGCTCAAAACTGAAATATCTATTGCAGTCCATTGCCATGAAATTTTGAGTTTTCTCAACTTTTTCATTTTTACGGTGTAGTAATTTGAACAGAACTAATAAAATAAAGCTATGGGGTTTAAATTATGCATTATTCTTCATTTATCTGGCCAAGTATAACAGGTGTTACAGTTTATTTATTTTATTAAATTAACACCAGAATGTATCTTATATCTCGTCATTGGCATGACTAGTTGTGCTCAGAGCTTAAAGGTGATTAAAGGTTTGGATGGGCCGTGTAAGATTTTCAGACTCGGGCCAGGGCACTCTTAAGTTTGGGAATGGCTGGTGGACACTCTAATTTCATCATTTATTTCTATTTTTGTGCTATTAACTTACAGGTGTGTAATTTGCACACAAGTTGGAGAATGATCAGAAATCTAATAATAGGGGGTTTTAATGCCACACAACTACTAGAATTTTATATCCAGCTTTCTGACAGCTTTGCTTGGTGTTTAAATGTTTAAATGATGTTTAGAGACAAAACCAAACCACAGCTCTGCAAAACCCATGACTGCACCTATAAACACACTCTGGTTTCCCATCCCTAACACCAGGTTACCTTTTTTCCTCCTCATCCTCCTCTTCAAACACCTCCTATCGCTCTGTCTTTTCAGGCAGCGTGATGTACGAGACAGAGAGGAAGAGACTTGTCAGAACTGTCATAACTCTTCCAGGGGTCACACACTGTCTGTGTGTGTTCGTGTGTGTGTGAACAGTTCACTTGTGTGTGTCGCCTGAGAGTAAATGTTAGAGGGCTGAGCAGCATTAGTGTTACCGGGGTGATGGCACAGGAGTGTAAAGCCAGGGGCAATATAAAACCTGTGCTTTCCCAGAATGCCTTTGTGCCGGGCGTGTGTGCCAGCTCCTGTTGCCATGGGGACGAGGGGGGTCGTTGGGGTAGCACGTCCTGACTCAGACCTTTTCTCTCATGACCCCCCTTCCACTGTGTTTCATGCATCCAGCGAGAACACACACTGTCCATGCCTGTCCGTCTCTCTCACTGTCTTTATCTGTCACACACGCAGATGTGTGTGTGCGAGTGTGTGTGTGTGTGTGTGTGGGCTGCCTGCACACTGTGTGTAGCGAGCCCAGATGTCTGGGGCTCCATGGGGGATAATGGTTTCTTTCACAGGCAATGGTGTGTGTGTGTGTGTGTGTGTGTGTGTGTGTGTGTGTGTGTGTGTGTGTGTGTGTGTGTGTGTGAGTGAGAGAGAGAGATTTAGAATGAGTGTGAGTGTGTGTGAGCTTGTGTCTGCCTCAGCAGTGGCACATGCTCACAGCGATCTCACTTCAACAAAGTGAATGGGAGTTAGTTACAACACACACACACACACACACAGAGCACTGGAGAGGAAGCAGTGGGTTGAAACTGCTGAGTGTTGGCGCGAGCGCTTGCATGCTTGTGTGTTTTGTGCAAATTAGATTTGATCCTGATTGTGAGCAGCAGAGGAGACTTCAGGACACAGCAGGAGCTCAGCTCACAGCTGCAAGTCAAAACTCCACATGTCCACTGACAGCTGTGTCACTACATTGTCATACCCTAAAATATATTAAAATAATACATAAAGTTAATAAAATTATTTAAGAGAAAAAAAAAACACTTGTCAAGCATAAGATTTCAGTCCTGGTTACACCTGTAGTTAATGGTGGTAATGCAAAGACAGTTTTTAATCAATACTAGACTCAGAGTTCCATGAGAAAAGAAATATTTATCAATCATTTGGAGAAGCTAATGGGAGTTTTGCAGCTACATGTGTATAGGTTACCATGATTCCCTTGCATGTGAATCCAGTGTGGAAATGGTGGACCCTGCCACTAACAATTCAAAATAAAGCAGTAAAACTTTGTCAGTGTTTAATGCTTCAGCAGCAATATTTTTATTTTAGATGCATATTTTATTGTTATTGTTTATTTTATTTACAGTTTTACATTTCTACACAAGATTATACATTACTGGGTCTGGGGAGCAACAGAGGCCCACAGAGTAGAATATTTTACTTTTATCACTTTTTGTGGAAGTTGGAACAACAAAGAAAGAAATTGTGCTGGCTATTTTTTCTGTGTTGATAAACTAAAAGCGTTTGTTTTTTTGTTTTTTTTATCTTAAAACTTACAAATTAAGAGAAAAAACTATTAAGTATATAATTAGTGTTTCAAGTGGTAATAGGTAAGATTTTAGTTCTGGTTGACCACACCTTGTAGCTACTGTTGATAATGTTAATAAGGTTTTATCAACACAAGTCAGAAGTTCTGTCAGAAAAGACCTATTTATCGATCATTTGGGGTAGGAAATGGAATTTTTGCAGCTGCATGTGTCTAGGTTCCTGTAATTCTCTTGCACATGGGCATTTAAATCCAGTGTCAAAATGGTGGACCCCGCCACTGACAATTCAAACTGATACATAGAGAGGTAACTACTGACAGTAAGTATTGTTAAACACTGGATTCAAACTCTGATTAACTTTTAAAAAGGAACATAAAAATGAGGTATCCATGTAAAGTGATGCATCAGTGAAAATTTCAGATTTTCAGAAAATCTTGCAATAATTAAAAAAAAAAAAAAAAAACAGATCACGATGTATATTTTATTATTTCATATCGATTATTTACAGTTTTGTATTTCTACAGGATTGTTATATATTATTGAGGTCCAGGTACCAACAGGGGTCCACAGTAAAGAATATTTTACTTTTATCACTTCACTGGAAGTTGAAACAACAAAGAACAAAATAGGGTTGGTTGTTTTGATTAATTGTACTTTACAACAATTCTAGTTTAGATAGATTATAGACTTTTTTTAAGATCTGCAAACCAGGTAGGTAACTTTTCTGACACCTCCTCAGAATCATACATTACTCTAAAACCATTATACCAGTGGTTTTCAAACTGGGGTCCGACAACAGTGGTCCTTAAGTGGGTTGTAGGAGTTCCGCAACAGAATATTTTACTTTTTTTGGAGGATAGAACAACAAAGACAGAAATAGCACTGGCTGTTTTAAATGACTGTAATTTACAGTGATCCTAGTTTGAGTACTGAGTGACTAAAGACTTTTTTATCTTCAAACCTAAAAATTAGAAAACACTCAGAGGGATTAAAGCCTCTCAAATTAGGGCTCTGCGGTTTGACATGCATCCATTGTGGAGGTCTTTGCCACGAAAAAGCTTGAGATCCCCTGCATTATTCCACACAACCAGGACACCAAACAGTACCACATTAGAGCCTGGTTGAAAACAGTCCTGTTCTCTGCACCAGGGTTTTATTTTCCCATAAAAATCAAATAAGTATTTAATGTGACCAATATGTGCATGTGTGATTTAAACTCACACACTTTATAGTCCACCGTAACCAAGATACTTAAGGCTTCATTAAGACACGTATGTATCACTTTGTGCATAAAAAATTAATTCATGCATAGAACAAGAGCTTAAAGACGGAGTAGTTTAGACTTTTACCTCTAATTGTGTCTTTTAATTGTGCTGTATTGATCCTTTTACTTAAGTAAAGGATCTAAATATTTCTTCCACTCTGATAATCAGTTGTGAGTTCAACTTCCATGCATTATTTGAAAAGGCTTTACACAGCAGGCACACTCTCTGTTGCAGCTCATTTCACTTTGGTTTGGCTGCTGCTGTTTTATGTTGTGTGCATGTTGTATCCATTAACAAGCCATTTAGTTTGGTTTTGACATTGCAGGTCTCATACGTGTCTCTGTTGCAACTCAATTTATTGTAGGGATTTCCTTTAATCAAGTTTTTTTTTTTTTTCTCAGAAAGCTTGAATGTGGACGCCTTACAACATTAACCCTTTAATCGTCTTCCCAGCTATTTGGCACAGCACATTTTAAACACTCAAAGTTGCACTGGAGTCAGTCTTATTGAGCCATGTCTAGTGCTCAGCTGAAGCATTATAGGGCCAAAAAATTCCCAGGGTTGGTTTTAGTTATACTTCTGTTTTTCTGAACACAATAATGTAAATTCATTCCCCCCAAAAGTCTGATGACTTAATAATTTCTGGGGTCAGTAGACCTGTTCGTTGATGGCAACATTCTATCACAAAATATTTTTTTTTTGCAAAAACTGAATATTGCCAAGGAGTACAAAGTTATATTATTATAGGGTGATGTGTCTCATACTATTCATTATATATTTGTTGAAATTAATATATGATTATATAAATCCATATAAAGAGATATGTGACTATAAAATATTCAGTCATCTAAATTGTTAGACAGAGTTTTAATTTTGTTAACTATTAAACAATGTAATATTCTGTAACTTTTTAGCTAAACAATGCAGTGTTTTGTTAGCTTTGTAGCTGGCTAGCAAACAATAACATGTTTTCTTATCTGTTTAGCTAAAAAAAAGAATTGTTTTTAGCAAGCGAGTAAACAATGTTACATTTTGTTAGTTTTTAGCTTAACAATTTAATGTTTTAATATTGTAGCTAACTAGCAAACCATGTAACATTTTCTTACCAGTTTAGTAAAAAATATATCATTTTAACTTTTTAGTTAGCCATTAAACAATGTAATGTGAAACCTTTTAACCAACCAACGTAGTGTTTTATTAACTTTTTAGCTGGTTAGCAAACAATGTTACATTTTCTTATCTGTTTAGCTAAAAAAATGTTAAATGTTTTAGCCAGCTAGTAACCAGTGTAACATTTTGTTAACTGTTAACTATAAGGAATATAGAGTAGCCGTAACTTAAGGATGTTCTCCTCTCTTTTATACTTACTAGCTTCGGACAGTGCTCAATTTTTTGTTGTTTCTGTTATTATTTAAATTTGGGGTAGCAAGAATTACTAAGTGGATCTGTGCTTAATTCTAAATTGGGATTTACTCATTTTAAACCTAGATTTGCCAAACTAATCCTAGATTAAATTCATCTTTGCTGGTGCAAAACAGTCTACATTTGTATTATCTTAATATGATTTTCCAGAAATAAGTGTTATTCTGGAATTAATCTTTAACTATGCTCTAACTATACACATCTTCCTACACATCTTGCCCACAAAGAAGGATTTCTCAACCACAGCTGTATACAGTTAGATGGTGTTGTGATAAGTTATGTAACAGCATTAGGAAGACTTCTTGATTTCCTTAACAAGCTCTTTTACTCACTTCCCCCCTCTGTTGGCCAATGAGCAGCAGAGCTGATACAGCAGGTGACCTCTGGGAAAGCGACCTGGATGCACTTGGATATGTTGTTCGCTTCACTTCAAGTCACCGCTGGACGCTGAAGCCTTCACAGCGGCAGACTGCGCGGCGGCAGCTCGGTGAGTTTTACACACTCCTCCCCTGAGCTCGGTGCAGGTGCCATCTGTCTCTTTGTGCAGCAGAGACGGGTTCAGTGGGAGCAGAAGTTTGGAAGAAACCGTCGGCCCAGAATGTAGGTCAGCAGGTTCCCACACCAGCTCCGCTCCGCTGTCCAGAATCTTCAACTCTGTGGCTTTTTTCTGAGGAACCTGCAGACTTTCCGCTCAGATGGAGAAAACTTTCGAGCCCCTTGTCAGTTACTGTTTTCAGTGTTTAGCTGATACTCTTGTTTTTGGGCTCGTGTTGGACTTTTTTCCCTCTGCTGAATTCATTTAGTTTGGCTGCTGCAGCGAAACCTCCCCACAGGGATCAATACACATTTATCTTATCTTTAAGTATCCAAAATCAGACAGATGACTGGTCTTACTCAATGCTACAGTTTGTGTGCATGTGTGTGTGTGTGTGTGTGTGTGTGTGTGTGTGTGTGTGTGTGTGTGTGTGTGTGTGTGTGTCTGGCAGCCAGGAGCCACACTGCACACAGCTGGTGGCGCGGCTGCAGCGTCTCGTCCCAGCAGGGTGTATTCTTAGCTGCCTAAAACCCAATAAGTGAAATGAGATTAGACTACACACACACACACACACACACACACACACACACACACACACACACACACACAACCCAAACCTCAACCACTGCCACCACCACCACCCACACATGAACACACACACACACACACACAGACACACACACACAAGCTTGTGAGGCTGCTGCTGAAGTCTCCCGTCTGTAAGTTTTTTCTGTCTTTCCACATCTGCAGGTTGTGACTGAAACCAGCTCTGATGTCACACGTTAACATACATGTTTATTGTCCATAAAACCACATATAGTAATATGAAATATTCCTTTTTTTCTCCCCATAAACTAGCTCTAAGATTGGAAAAATGACATTATGACATACTTTATATTTTATATTGGTTTGTACCAAATATTCAGTCCCATTTTTTATGTCTGCACTACTCCTTTTAAATGCCTTGTGCATCATTTCATGCATATTTTCTCCAAAATTTAGCCTGATATAACTGGTATGTTTGGTAACTTCTCCACTAGAACTGACTAAAATTTGAATACAATTTTTGTTGTGCGTGTCATCAAAAGTAGGCTCACTAACTTTTTAATTAGCTAGCCAACAATGAAACTCAATTAAAAAAAACTTTTAGCTAAACAATGTAAATTTTTAGCTAGATAGCAAAATTAAGTAGCATTTTGTTTTTTTTAACTAGCTATCAAACAGTGTAAGATTTTGTTCACTTTTTAGCTGGATAGCAACAACATAACTTTTTGTTAGCTTTTTAAGTAGCTAGCAAACAATGTACTGTTTTGTGAACTCTTTAGCTAGATATCAAACGATGTAACTTAAAAAAAAACTTTTAGCTAAACAATATAACATTTTGTTAACTTTTTAGCTAGATACCTAAACAAAGTAACATCTTGTTAATTTTTGAGCTAGCTAGAAAGCAATATAACTTTTTAAAAACCTTTTAGCTAGCTAGCAAAGAAGGTAACTTAAAAAAAAATCTTGCACATTGTAACACGTAACGTTTTGTTGACTTTCAAGCTAGCTAGCAAACAATGTCAAATTTCCAAGTGCCTTGTATTTGAACAAAGTTTGTACTCACAACACTAGTTTGGAGTTTGTACTAAAACGTCCACCACCAGATATGTGGGGTTAACAAGAGTTAATATGTCTGTTTTTGTCAGTTATGTTCTTAATTCATGACATTTTATTTCCACCTTATTTATTTATATATTTATTTATTTGTTTCCAATCAGGCAAAATATTATTAGGTTACATTATGTCAGAAATCATAATTGCATCATTTATTAAGAAAGCTGTTTCTGACACTCATACTATGCCGAGTACTTCACCTAGTACTTATGTACTAAGCAGTAGCAACTCTTGTATATACATACTTTGTAAAATATAATGAATACAATAAAATATAAACTATATTATGCTATGTAGAAATTTTATTACATTAATACAGGCTTAGTTATATATTATTATTTATCATTTTAAATTACATTAGATGTTACAATACTTTACATTAGATATACAATATTATTCTACTGATGTCATAATATAATAGCTCATTTGTGACCCTATAGCATACAAAGATACCTACAATACCTACCCATACATTGCTGACTTGTTCCTAAACTACCACACCACTATATCACTTTGGTAATGCACTATTAGTTTACAGTGCAACACCAAAAAAAAAACAAAAAAAACCATCCATTATTAAATAATAAATCTGATGTGCACACCATTTTTGAGGTTCTAAAATTTGCGTTTCTGCTCATCGTCTTTAATAAAAATAAAATCAAAGTAGCCAGCCTAAACCTAAACGTGCAAAAAAATTATCATGAATAACCTTTGTACAAAAACAATGCAGCATTCAGTAGGAGTTGCTTTATGAAATGAAATAATAATATTAAAATCATCGTAGATATCATCACAATTAGGTGAGGTATATCAAGATATTACATTATACAATACAATTATAATATACAATTTATTGCTAGTTTCCTAACAGTATGTCCACAGTATTTCAGAATCTGAGCACACAAACATTTCCTTTCCCTCCAAACATCCCTTAAATAACTTTAAAGGTGCAAAAAAAAAACCAAAAAAAAAAAAACCCTGAAGAACATCTCATCTCTATGTCTGTATCTGCTTGTTGTATCATTTCATTCAAACTGCCGCTGCTTATACTGAATGAACATTCAAACGTTATGGCAGCAACATGTTAAATAAAAACACTCTTCATGTTTGTGCATCTTTTTATACACCTTTTGCCATAACTCACTCTGACATATTTGGTATATTTGGAAAGTTTGGGATTCTCACTGCAGTTAAAAATAAAGTCGTGTGGTGAGTTTGAAGAAGTCATTTGTAGTGATGGACCCCGGCAGCTCTGAACAATAAATAAGCTCCATGTGTTTTTTTTCTCATGTACATTTTTTTGTTATGTAAATAAAATCTCATCTTTCAGTGTTCGGTCCTCCACCTCGCTCCTCTTCCTCTCCGCCAGGATCAGGTGAGTCATATAAAGTCCTCAGTGGTATTACATGGCTGCCTCACCTTATTATCCTCCTACAACGTTTTCATCAATCAATAGCGCGTAGCTGACATTTGTCATATTATTGGGATTTGCTGGTTTCAAATGCGCACATTTTGCAGCCAAGCTTTAAATAGCCTGTTGACCGCAGAATATTTGGTTGAGTGTGTGACAGGGAGAGTGAGGCGCTGCCAAGAAGTGTGTGTGCGGTTTGAGGAGTGTGTGTGTGAGTGAAAGAGAGTGTTTATGTGTGTGCTGGAGAGGAGTGGAGGGCGGCTGGGGAGGGCATTAGTGAATGGCTGTGCTATTGCATCCTCCCAGGAGGCCTCTAAAACACACACATTGTCCCGTCTACACACACAGATGCGTGTGCACACACACTAGGGGAGAGCAGGGATGAAAGTTTGGAGGGGCAGTTGCAACGCGGACTCTTTTGTAACATGGACATCAGGGACATTTCCCTGAATTCCACATGAAGTAGACCTTGTCACTGAGACCACAGATGAAAATCAGCCCGATCTGATCAGATCTGTCTGAGTTAAAAAAACAGAAAAAAAAATTTTTTTCACTTTGAAAGTATAAAGTAAAAAGCAAAAGTGAAAGTGAAAGTGTGACAAAACACGAAATTTTATACATATGTCAATAGATTTTAGACTTTCGATCCCAAATCAAACAACAACAAAGTTTTACCAGCTGCAATTCAAATGAGTGCTAGTATAAATTTTAGTATAAATAGTTTATCTAAAGAAGGTAAGTAAATTATCTCAACAAAAGACTATAGTTTGATGTCCCTGTTTGGTGCTAAATTTAAATAAATAAATAAATGGGTGAAGATGAAGGAGTTTTGTGAACTAATAATTTTTTGTTCAGATAATTTGTCTTCTTGAGTTTTAGAAACCCACAAAAAGTACTAAAGTCACAAGAAGTAAATTCACTGAAGCAAAAGTAAATAACGGTTAATAATTTAATATTTTCAGTTGCAAACATTTAATTTTCAAGCGCCCAAATATTGACAAATCAGGTTCAGAGCTCAATGTGAACAGTTTGTGGAATAAAAATTTTTTGGGGGGTTGTAAAATTCAAAGATTCAAGTTTATCTAAAGAAGAAAACAAACTTACCACAACAAAAGATTATAGGTCGGCAAAACTTTATTTAGTTTATGTCAAAACTTAAGAGTTTGATTCAAAACTTCAAAATCTAGTGAAGACAGTTGCCTTGAAATTGAGTTTTCTCATCTGTGTTTGTTTTTCTAGTTTGTAGGCTGAGTATCAGTTAAGGTTTAATTTATCAGAGTATCTTTGGTGCTGGACAGGGTAAAGATGAAGGAAACAGGGGAGGGACAACAGTGGTGTTACTTTTATCCTGCTGTTATTAGTTAGTTGTTTTAGACAACTCCAACTGTCAAGGCAACTTACTGCAATAGATTTCAAGTTTTAAGACTAAGTCAAAGTCTTAAGTTATGAAATAAACTTTTTTTAAAGTTTTGCTGACCTATAATCTTATTTGAGATCATTTATTTTGCTTCTGTAGAAACTTGGGTCTTTGAGATTTTGAAGCTCGAAAAAAGTATTTAAAAAATTCTCTCTCACTGAGCTCTGAACTTTGTCATTGTTTGTGTGCCTGAAAATGAAATGTCTGCAATTGAAAATATTCTTAACTATCATTCAGTTTCACTTCAGTGAAATGTGTTTTTTGGGAAGTTTCTTAAACTCAAAGGTTCAAGTTTCTCCAAACAGAAAAGGTAAATTATCACATCAATTCATATCTTTATGTGTAGCATGTTAAATTGATTTGAGAGTAGCAGTGTTATAGCTTGAAGGACTAACTAAAGCATTAGTGTTACATGGCAGAAACATTTAATACTTTGTGGTCGATTTATTCAGCTGTTACTGTTGTCCTGTGCCTGTTTCTTTCCTCCAGTGACAAATGACATAACAATGTGAAACATCAAATTCTAATCTGATTGCATCCGACTCAGTTATCCTAACTTGTAAAAAAAAAAAAAAAAATGATGATATTGGAAGAGGACATGTGTATGATGCTCAAAATAAAAAATGGTTACTCTAAATAAACGCATCTCTGTGGCAAGAGGGAAACACAAAAAAGTGATCCTTTAGTCCCTGCTCTCCCCTACCTTCGCAGCGCACTAAACCCGCCTCCTCCATCCCCAAAAAACTCCCATCTCGCTGCCATACCTCTCTACCCTCGCACCGCCCCTTCACTAAAGTCAGCACACACTCTCTGTGCTCTGCCAGACGCACCGAGACACGGTGGTGTGTGAGGAGGACCTGTGCGTATTTACGCTCAGATCTGAGTGCATGTGTCCGGGGAGAGTTGGAGAGCCCGCGGCGCGCTGACAGGACAGGAGAGCCCCGGAAACCCAGCAGCGGGTGATAATCCTTCAGAGACGAGGAAGAAGAATCTAAGTGCTCGTTCATTTTTCTTTCTTTTCTTTTTTTTTTTTTAAATGTTTTTTATTTGACTGCCTCTCCACCTCGGCTGGCGTTAACGCGCGGCTGAGAAGGAAAGCAAACAAGTTGATTAAGAAGAAGGCTCCGATTCAGCCCGAGCGGCTCCAGAGTTTTAGTATTTTTAGCATCCCTTCTTTCCCCCCCTCTCTCCCTGTCCCTTCTGAACGCGGAGTGGCAGAGGGAGGGACGGGAGAACCGGGCGGACGGACCGGGAAGCTGCGCGCCTCACCCCGGTGGATGATCCACTGGATGCGGGACGATGGATTAACAGCCTCCCCCGGACCCTTCTGCTCCTTTTTCACCGCCGACCCCCCTGTCCACCTCGGGATTATTTCAGCTCCTCTCACCGACCTCCCCTCCCTCCTGCTCTCGAGATGACCGAGGAATATGTTCTGCGGTGCGTCCTGATGCTCTGCTGCGCGCTGCTCTCGGCCAACGCGAGTAACTGGCTGTAAGTTAAACTCCCTCTAATCCTCTTTTTTTTTATACAAAGTGAACCACATCCCTCACTTTTCTTCACCTGACCTCCTCCTCATCCTCTCATCTTCTTCTGTCCTCTTTCCCTCCAGCCCAGTGGCCGCTCAGGTTAATTGTTAACCATCACACACACAGACTCTCCCAGACTTAATAACTTACCAACACTTACCGCTACATCCCCCCGCAAAGACCCTCACACAAAAAGTTACCCACAAGTGAAAAAGCACATGTTCTTTTTGGAGAGGTGCGGGTTTCCATATAGGTGAAATATGAAAATGACATTACAGCTTGCATTAAATAAAAAGTAAGTTTTATGTATGAAACGAATAGGTTTAATGACAGGTGGAAATGTGACAACGTGAGGCCTGAGGGAAAAAAAGTTTATAAAGTTAGTCAGATGAAGTTTACAGGCATCTTCTGCCTTATTTTTGCCCTGATAACTCTCAACCCCATCAATTCATTTTAAACTCCTACATGAAGATTTTGAAATGATGCATCCGAGACCCTGCAGAGAGAATGATTTCTTTCAGTGCAGCCTGTAAAACTTAATGCGCTCATTTTCTTGTAAATGGCGAGAAAACATTGTGTAACTGAACAATTCTTCGCTTTGAAAATCCTTAAGGGATTCATGAGGAGATCTCCAGTGAATGCTTCGAAACACTTTTTTAAATAAAAGACATAAATATTCCAACTAGGGCTGTCACAAAAACAGATTTTAACTACACTATTATCAAGCCTAAAAGAATTCAAGATAACAATATTAGCAGGGGATTTATAAAAAATTTGATAAGTCACATTCATTTAACTTTGTTTTTCTTGTGTGTTTTGTCTCTTTTTTGGAAAATGAATTTTACTTAGAAGTGTAGAGAGGTGGAAAAAGTCTTCAACCATAAGTGTAAGTGATTTAACTGGATTATTGATGCTGTTATGTGTATTATTAACATCAGTATTTCATTTTTCCCTCTAAAGACAAGGGAAAGAAAGGTGAAACAACAATTTTTCACTGTGAAAATTAAAACAGCCATGAGGAGTTCACCAATTAAAGTTCTGACCTGCATCCTTGCATGACAGTATGTTACAAAATATGTAAAATACATCAATGAATTAAAGGTAGAATATGCAGGATTTGCCAGGTGCTTGTTGTAAATGCATCAGAAAGACAGTTGACTGGTGAGTCTCATTCCCAGGATGTCAAATAGCAATGATCGGGGACGGTAAAGCGTCCCAAACTAAGGCTGTCACAGTATCAGATTTTCATGACACAAGAATTCACAGTATTATTGAACAATATTATCATGATACCTATAGAAAATTTTGGGGAAATCTTTAAATCTGTTTAATGTGCATTTGGTCTCTTATTTTGGTAAATGAATTACACTCAAAATACAAGTGTAGGGAGCTTTTGAGAGTCTGTGACCATAACTTTACAAAAGTGAACAAAAAGTACATTACACAGGAAAAAAGAAACAACATTCAGTATGTTTAAGAGGCCCTGGATTATTAACATGATATCAGTATATGTATTATTATCATGATATCAGTGTTTTGTTCTTTAAATGTCATGGTTATCATCAATACCGGTTTACTGCAACATCCTCAGTGCCGCCTGTAAAACTTAATCTGCTCACTTTCCTGTAAATGGCTGGAAGAACACTGTGAACCTTAAGAATTCTTCACTTTGAAAACCCACCAAGAAACCGTGAGGAGTTCAGTGATTAAACCTCTGACCCGATGATGACCAGATGAGAACGGGTCAAAGTCAGGACAGGGAGTTGGGGGTGGGCATGTCGTGTCGGAAGGATTAAAACAACAATTCTGAGTAACGTCCCTTGTTAATAATACCATGAAGATCACTTACGGATTCTGGGGATGAAATGAAACACAGTGTCCCGGCAGGTATGTTGCAGTCATTTTGAATGCCTTCTCAGCAGCTAGGATTGTCATTAAAGCTGCAGGAGCTTACAAACACATTTTTCAAGATATTGTGTATCAGAGACTCCTCCTGCAGTGGCAGCTTCACTCTCCGTCACCTGGTTTAAAACTAGATGAATGACATTTACATTCTGTTATTTATGATAGCCTGATCAGTGTAACACATCAGTGAAAATACATCAATAATACTCTTACAAGCTTTACAAATGCAAACAGGACATTTTTTAATAATTAAAAGAAGGAATTACAGCTTTACGTAACTGATTCAAATTCATATGTTGTTTATAGTATGTATTACTACAGTAGTTAACTTCATGGACATAAAGGACAGGATTTGGGACTTGCTTCTGGTCTCACTATCAGACCTGCATCCTAAAAGCATGAAGGCCTAATTTTCCCAACAAAGTACTTGTGCCTGAATACCACACAGATATTACAGTAATGCTAAAACATAAATTAATAAAGTAGAAGAAGACCCTTATTGATTTACAATTAAATGCTGTGAGTGTCTGCCAAGTGTGTACATTAAGGTTGTTTGTTACCTGTACTGATATTGGGGAAATGCCTCTCATACTGCCTAAAATTCGGCATCTGATATCAGCATTTATACGAGTCTATGTACCAATCTAATACCACGTAATTTATTAACTCCAATACAGGACGCTGCTCCTTCCCAGCAGTATGCCGTACACTGTAAAGTTCATGAAGACCACTATTAATTCACTATAATTAACACTATTAATTTCTATTATTGATTTAACCTGCAGGTACACACCAGGTGTTCCTATAACAATACAGAACTCGATGCACTGAAAACCACGTAATTTATTAACCCCAAAACGGGACAGTGCTACTTCCAAACATTGTGCCGAGCACCGTGAAGTTCAGGAAAATAATGGTATGGGAAGGCATATGAACATAAAAGTAAAAATAAAGGACATCAGGAGATGAAAGCATATTTTCATACAATACCTTAATATTCCAACAAATTACTAGTGCCCAAATATCATGTGGATATTACAGTGATGCTGCTAAATTAATTAAGTTACCAATAAAGTTAACTTACCATTAAATTCTGCAGGTGGACACCAAGTGTGTATATATTAGGGTTGTTCTGATACCAGTATTGTGAAATGCCCCAATACTGCCAACAATGCGTTATTGGATATTGCCATGTACACAAGCCTGTGCACCAATCTGATACCTTTTGATCTGATACTTTGCAGCAGCATCCTGTTACACCGTAAAGTTCAGGTATTGTAATCAGTATGGGAAAGGAAATAATGGTATTGAAACACCTCTAGTGTGTTTGAACGTAAAAGTAAATATATAGGGATGTCTCAGGAGATGAGTCAAAATTACAAGTTCAGCAAGGTCACTACAAACTCACAGACAGAATATCAGCCCATAACAGAGTGTTTTATTACTTATCCATTTATGAAATGTTGTGGGGGATGTAAGACTACAGGGGCTCTTAAATCCCCCAGTCGAGGCTCTAACACTCAGTGAGCTGTAGTTGAACTTGCTGCACGGTGCCACCTCTTCCTGGGGCCGGTCGGTTGGGTCGCATGTGTGTGCCTGCTCTCCCGGCAGCCTGTGGGAGGTGGTTAGGTGGGTTTCTGCATTCCTCCGCATGCAGGCTCCGCTCCATTTTCTGCTGCCATTCATTCCTCTTAACTTCAGCAAATTTACGAGCAGCGCTCATCATTCACGGAGGACCTTTCTGTTCTCCTGCAGTGGTATGAACTCTACCTGACATTGATGGTAATTATTACAACACAACACTCCACTATTATAATCTTCCATTAGGGACTTAAATTGCGGCTGCTGTGCGTGTTGACTTTCATATTAGCATTTTTATTTCCTGTATTGATTTCCCCGTGTTGATACCTGCGTAAGATTTATAATCAGATCACTACAACCTTGTGTGTTTACATCGGGACAGAGCTGCAGACGGCCTAACTGATATCGCTGACAGATTTGTCAGAATAAATCAAATTACAGCCTTGCCAAACAGCACTGCCTACCTTGAACTCTGTCACTGAGTGCAGGGTAATTGTGCTGTTTGGGGCTGAAGGCGTGGTGACAGCAGCAGCAGAGCAGACATGTACAGGCAGGCTGCCGAGCTGCCAGTCTGCTCCGCGGGATTGCACTGTTGTGTAGAATCTGTGTGTGTTCGCATGTGTGTGTATGGGGTTGTACGGACTGTATGTCAGACTTAGACACCTGAGCAAGTCTCAGTTTCACGCCCGCACTGCAGCAGGTACACTCAGGGTCAGAGGAAGGGAAGCAATTAAGAGAGAGATTGTTGGCGTTAGCTAGGGCCATAAAATACGCTGCATGTGTACACTGAGCAGCTTCACACAACAGCACTTGATTGGACAGGACTGCTAATTGCAACTAGTAGTCAAATTAACATCTATATCACTCTCACTTGTCACCTGTTGCACCTCATCTACCATATATAGATTTATTTTTACCCAGTTTACTGTAAATCAAATTTCGGTGAAATAAGGTACTTGTTTAATGAGGCAGATTGAATTACATAATGATAATAATGACAACAAGATCAATTTAAATGGTTGCATTTACAAGAGTACGCTCAGTAGATAGCACATCTCAGATGTGAAGCACCTGCTGCAATGCCACGACAACTACCAGGAGCGGAAATTTTCAAGTTTTGAATGAAGTGTTTTGTAAAATGTGTTATAGTGTAAGTCTTCTTATGCCAGTGTTTTTGTATTGTATAGTCTCAATTTTCTGCATAGAATAGTTTAATGGCATTGTAACCGAACATCCTGGGTTCACATAAACTCAATAAGAAACAGTGAATGGGACAATAACTCAATATGTACCCTGGTTTGCTCTCCGGCCAGGGACGGGTTGCATCACAAATGATATCCAATGTGAAAAGTCAAAGCCAAATCATACAGGTCGGTCTGCCAGCGAGCAGATGATCTGCTGTGACAACCCCTAAGTGGAGATATACTTGCTTTTAACTACGTGTTTGTGTATGTGTGAAGTCTGCCTCCCGTGTCCTGCATCCATTTCAAGCATCAGTTGTGCAAGTCCTCAGGAATTAATGCTACACGTCCGCAAGATGCAATACACATATAACTGATAATCCCTGTCAGGATCAGGGGTCAAGAGATACGTCACTAGCAACAACAATGGCGGAAAGTTTTGAGGACAGGCTCATTGAACAAGTCTGCAACTACTTTTATCTTTATGACGCATCATTGCTACTACACAGCGACAAACATGCCTGCCACAACAGCTGGTAACAGATAAGTTTGAGACCGCTATGTACAAGCACGGTGGAAGATCATGAAAAAATGGAACTCCTTTTCTTCTTTCTTTTGTTTTTACTGGCAGTTTATGGTCTGAGTTCTCTGTTGTGCCGTCTAGTGGTGTTTTACAGTAACATGTAGACAAGCGGGCGCATCGTGAACAGTTCGCTTTACGACACAGCCGGCTATCTATGTGAACGCTTGGTCAAAAAGTATATATCCGGCCCTAACAGGAGCAACTGAAGGGCAAAGAAGCTGTTGATGGCCCCTGCCGTTCAGTTGTAAGGAGTCAGCAGGCGGTATAAAAGAAGGCAGGCTTATGCCTGGAGGAGATAATAATGAATGAACATTCTGTGTTTCATCAAAAAGTACTTCGACCTGTCTACACTGGAAGCGGGGATGTGCACTGTTGTGTAGGTTGACACCTGCTGCTTGTGATCAAAAATCTAAGCAGCAATATAATCTTTTCTAACCGCAGCATGAAGGACTGACTGAGCTGGAAAAGAATGAGAGGCTTTACTCCAGCAGCGGTCTGACAAACGCCGACTGATATTTACATATCGTGGCACTAATTAGATCAGTTCCCCTGCACAGCTCTGGGATCTCCTAGTCACATTACTGTTATAATAATAGTCATGGTGACTGGTCAGAATGTTTTGGTGTCTGTGTGTGTGTGTCTGTGTCTTTATAACAACATGACATCATCACATAAGTTGTTTGAGTGGCTATTCAAATGTGTGTGAACACAATATTTCTAAAACTTGTCACTCATGTTGGTGAATCAGCAGCAAAGTAAAAATCATCCGCTTTATTCATTTGTGAAGAAATACTTGATAACCTGCATCACTGTGCTGATAAGTTAGCATCAGAACGCATGATTCTAGTTGCAAGCAAATAAACCCTTAAAGGGATAGTTCACCCAAAAATGAAAATGCAATCATTATCTACTCACCCTCATGCCGATTGAAGGTTGGGTTTAGTTTTTTAGTCGAGAAAACACTGCTGGAGTTTCACGGGAAAACAGTGATCCAGAATCTCCTAAACAGTGGAAGTGAATGTTTTCTAAAATGCCTCCATACTGCTCATCTGGTGTAATCCAAGTCTCTTAAAGCCTCAACATGCCAAGTTGATGAAAAAAAAATGTTATTTACACCATGTTTTCAGCCTGAATCTTCACTGTAGCTTGGAGCCATGTGCACACTGTTATTTGCATTTGTCACCTTTCACTTCCATTGCTGGGGAGTTTTCCTGTGAAACTCCAGCACCGTTTTGCAGACTAACAAAATAAACCCGACCCCCAATCGGCGTGAGGGTGAGTAGATAATGCCTGAATTTTCATTTTTGGGTGAACTATCCCTTTAACGCAACTTTGCACTGAGGATGTTTTGTTTAATCTGATATTTGTGTTGGATGCAGTGGACGCCATAATGACCTGCTCATAAATATGGAAGTTTGTTCCCAGTGTTGAGAAATGTATAGCAGGTTGTGTCAATCCATCAGTACAAACTTTTGACTGTTATTTATTGTTAATTTACTTTTTAATACACTATAACCAATTCAGATTTTCTTTTCTTGACAGAGGTCATGCAGAGCTACAGAAGACAATATACAGCTGTTTTCACAGGCTGAGGCTAGGTTCTGTTTGCTTATGCCTTTTATAACTTTTCAGTCAAATAGATTAAATTTTGCATTTAGAGATGTGATTTTATATTAAAACCAGTTTGGTTTCAACCTGCAAAAATAGGCAGTACATCAAAGACTGAGAATATACACAAAATACTGAGGTTTAGAAATGTATCAAACACCTGTTATGTTTGTTTAAATCCTTATTACCATCAATCACAACAAAAATTCACTGGCTCTAGCTTCTGAGATGTGAATATGTTGTCTCTTTTCTTCTTCTGTCATCTGAATTCCTTCAGGGTTTGGGATGAAACATGCAATTGTGAGAAAATTCATGAAAAAATCATGAAAAAACTCAAAAGATCATGGGCAGAAATTGCAAGTTGTAGTTCTTTTTTTATAAGCTGCATTGAAGAAATATGGCAGATTATTGTTGTTTCAAACATGACACATTTCTTTAAACCCGCGTTCACTGACGATGATTCAGAATAGCTCAAATGTTTCTGACACCTCTCAGCTGTTCTTGCGTCACGTTCAACCGCAGCCTGAACCGGACTGTTTGTTTACCTCACCTGCAGCTCTGCCTCTGCCTGTCACCTTTAGCCCGTGAGCCAGGATGTGATCACTTTGCCAAATCTCTGCGGCTGCTGAGTCATGTTTAGTGTCCCACTGCCGAATGGGGATTTGAATGCTACTTTTCATTAGTATGTCCGTCATCGCCCTCCTCCTCCTCCTCCTCCTCCTCCTCCTCCTCTTCCTCCTCTTTCCCTGCTCCGACTGGTTCTGCTGCACCTGTGTGCTGCTCCAGGTCTGCTCTGTGTGATTTGTTTTCGATTAAGCATGTAAGCTGGCGTCTTCCCCGACAGTGGCACACACTCAGTAATTACCACGCTGACCGCAGAAGAATGGTAGACAGTTGCAGTGCAACTCACACAGACAAACACAATGTTAAAGAGGAAGCAGGGAAGTCTGCTGTGTGTGTGTACATTTATGTGTGTGTTTTGAAATCAAATAAAGAAGTGTTGGAAGAAGTACTTACATCATTTTCTTAAAGACTCCTTCCAGTATAAATCACATTTTTAACCTTGTTAACATGTCCATGTTGTGTTTTTCACGTGTTACAAGACTTATCAGGAGGGAAATAAGCAGAAACACTATGTCTTAGCATTTCTTGCCGTGAACAAAGGCAGTCTCGAAAGAACGGATTCAGTCAGACTGGGTATATGACATCATAGACCTAAGGAACCAATCCCATTAATTGAGGGGGTGCTGCTATACATATCAGTATTGACGATACCCAGCCCACGGGAGAAGCTGGAAGTAGCCAGTTAACATAACTAGCTAGCAAAACAGTGGAGAAGCCAGGTACAGGTACTTAGGGTTAGGTGTTGTGGGTTGGTGTTGTTAATAAAATTAATATTGATTATAATCATTATATACCTATCACTCACTCACATTAAGTGATATTTATAATATTTTAATTCTTTATTTTTAAAAATGATCATGCTAACAGCTTTGTGAGGCTCTACTTAGGCTGAATGCTAATGTTAGCATGCTAACATGCTCATGTTAAAGTGCGAGGAGTTTTTGACTTTTTATGAAAGAGTCTCAATTTAAAACTGATGCCTCTATATGATCAACATAAGCAAACAAGAACATCCATAAAAAGATCCGCTATTTCTATATGGTTATTCTTAATTTTTCCCACCAGGCTGGATTCTCTTTGAAATCAGATGAGACAAGCGTGTGTTTACATTTTCCCAGACTTACAGTGAACAGTTCAAAATAAGCAGGAGGAAAGTTTTGTTTAGGTTATTTATTTTTGACATTATAGTTTGTGGTTATTATGTTGGAATAGCTACTTTGTCCACGTGGGTCTCCAAATTTAACAGTCTGAAATATGTGTACCATTGCCGCCATTTTAGTTTAGTTTGTCAGCATGCTAACATTTGCTAAACAAAGTACTGCTGAGGGTGATGGAAACACTGGAGTGTGGTTCCAGAAAAAGGAGAAGTTGGGCAATTAGAATTCAGCTTGAGGCAGACCTGAATGTGTGTACCACATTTCATAACCATCTATCCAGTAGCCGTCAAGATATTTCAGTTTGGACCAAAACTTGAGGACCGACCAACCAACCGACTGACCAACATTGCCCAAGAGGTGTGCTACTAGCATGACTAAACATTTGTTACAAACCGTCCTGTCTGACTTTCTGTCTTCTACAGTTTGGATGGTTTATTTATGTCATAGGTAAGACATTGTCCATAATATATAAGAAAATAGTTGAAATATAAATATTGTTACCATTATCTGTGATGTTTTAAGAAAAGCTAGCAGCATCGCTCTAGGGAAGGCATTGGCAATGTCTGCCTATCTGTCGGTCAGTTGGCTGATTCACCCCTTTGATCCAGAATGAAATATCTCAATAACTATTGCATCAATTGCCATGAAATCTTGTATATATATCCATGTTGTTTAGAAGATGAATCCAAATAAACTCTGGTGATCCACTGACTTTTTATCCAGCGCCATCAGCTGGTCAGTATTCTTTCATATCGTGTGATGCCAAGTCTGTTAGGTGCATTGTCACGAAAATTTTGTCTGGGTCAAGAACTTTGAATCTGCCCGCTCCCACTCCACAGAGTTGACTAATTCACCTGGCATCCTGACATGAAACAGCGGTCGGTTAATAGAAAAAAGCAATGGCTCCAGTGAGCGCTGTGAAACCAACGATTAGCCAATCAGTGCCACAGGAGGGACTAATGCTGTTGACAAGCGTTGTCAAGCTGTGCATCATGTACGTTTTTCTTTGCTAATTCAGGAAAAGTTGGCAAACAAAATTTAGTACAAACATTTATGGTATGAGATGAATCCCAATGACTTTGGTGACCCACTGGACAGACGGCTGGTAGGCCTACTGATCTGTGCCAACATGAAAATATAGCGGTGCATCTTGTTTTTATTATATTACTTTTTAAAAAGTGAGACTTTTTAAATATTATTACTCAGTCAAATGTGTCCTTTCAAATGTTTTCAAAAGTTGCTTAAAATTTAAAAAACCTTTGACCTAACCACTGAAAGAAAAACCCTTGTGGTTGTGAATAATTACTCTCACCACTGCTGTGGCAAAAGAGGGATTACGTTTGGAATCTGTCTAAAGAAAAGACAAAAAAAAAAAAAAAAAGAAAATCGAGAGTGGCCTCTGCTTCATTTATTTGTTTGGTTAAACTGTCATGAATCTGCTCTGGTGAAAGGATTAAAATCCTCATTTATTTGCTCAAGAAGGCTCATGCCCTTTAAAACCTAGGAGGAGTTGAGTGTGTTTGCTCTTTAAACACTTCACTTTCAGTCAGAAACAGTGGGTTCAAGTTTGGATGCTGTTTGCTACTGTCAACACGAGGCAAAATATACGGTAGCAAAGTAATAAGAATATTCTTGTTGCTTGGACTTGGTTGGACGTTCATATTATTACTTAACGTTCTGGTGTAGGCAGAATAATTTTCACCCTAAACTAACAAGTATACGGTACATTACTGCTCAACAGCTTATCTTAAGGGTGGTACAGATAAAACAGATGACTCTCTAGAACCACATCGTTGATATCTGTTACTTTCCGACAAAAAGCACACGTACTGGTCTTTCTTTCTGTGTCTGCTTCTCTGAGTCTGTGTTTGTCTTTCAGATCATTGTGTATAAGCGTGTGAATGTACATGCATATGTCCTGGACAGCCATGGTGAGGTGCTAAAGAGAGGGCAGCTGATGGGTAACCAGAGAAAGCAGAGACCTTGGCATTGCGGTACACGCTGGCGCCTCACACTTCTTTTACACACACTCACACACGTAGACACAGAGACATGAATGTGGTAAAGCTGTGGCATGTTATTTCGAGCCCCCTTGTCACCAGAGTGTGTACAATTATCGTGACACACTTGGAGCCGCGGGGAATCGCTCAGGATGACCAGATTACTGCTAGGAGGGCTCGGGCCGGCAAGGAAACACCTGGGTTGCTGAAAGACGAGAGACAGTTCTGGCAGATCCACAGAGAGAGGAGAGCGGGGCTTTTAGGAGACATAACATACTCTCTGGTGGCCATGTTCGTAAGCAACAATGGCTGTGAACAGCTGATTGCATTTCTGAATGTATACTGCAGCTTCTGTTAGATGCATTGGCTAGTGAGCTATTTTCCCTTGAAAGGAAAACCAGTCATGGGATCGAGTTTGAAAAGATCCAGAAGACCAACCGGACATAGAAGAAATGTACAGTGGCATTTTCTCAAGCCTTTGTAAATAAACAAGTACATATGCTTGTCCCGCCTCAGACACAGAGAAGACCACCCAACTTTATTGTACAAGACACAATGGTCAGTATTATAACCATCATCTGTAATAATCAAAAGCATGTAGGGGCTTAAGAGTCAAAGGCATGCCTATGAATCAGGTCCATAATAGGCAGAAAAACAGCTCCAATGACCCTTTTCCTCCAAAACATTGGAAGTTAGCGCTATTTCTATGAAGAAAACCAGGTTTTTGAATTTGATGACAGGGCTATCAGTACAATATGTGAATGAAAGTTTTTCATCAATCCAAATACCAAGGTATTTATATTCTGTAACTGTCAATGTTGGATCTGTGAAGAGTGGAAATACTGTTGCTATCCTTATTTGATCTACAGAGCATCATAAACTTAGTTTTATGTGCATTCAAAACAAGTTTATGATCAATAAGCAGTTTGGAAAATGTTAAAAGAATGTTGCAAGTTAACAGCTGGTAGAACTGATTCGGCAGCACGATACAATATTGTATCATCTGCATAGAAATGTGCATGACAACAGGTCAAAGTGGAATAATATTCATATAAATGGGATATGGAACTGGACCCAGCCTAAGCTCAGAGAACACTCTTGGTTATCAGTTAAAAACTATAAGCGAATAGATCCCAAATTCACTGACTGCTTCTGATCAGACAGGCAACCCAAGGACCACGCACAAGGTGCTCGAAATAAAACCAGCACTTAAAATACATAAAAGCAGGAATGATCATCAATATCTAAAGTCTTAGAGAGATCCACAGAGACAGCAGCACCATGTTTTTTCATGTCCACAGCATTAACAAAGACATTCACAAGTGCTGGCAGAAAACAGCGCTATGCATGGACATGAACCCAGACTGTTGCATCTCAGAACAGAGTTTGTAGTTGGGAAAGTTGTCAAGTTTGCTGCTGAAATGAGAAAATTAGGTGGATCCCAGTGCTCTAAAGACAATTATAAGTTAGTTCTTGTTGTTTGGCTGCTCACCAACATGGTCAGCAGTTCCAACAGAAGCAGAGGCTGTGACATGAAAGTACATGATACACTAATTATTAGATTCACTGTGATTTAGTCCTCTACTTTCCAACTCCAAGGATATTTCACATGTCCATCAATGATCAGCTTAAACCATAAATATGCTCACTACTCCAGAACTTGACTGAGAATCCAGTTTTCTTCAGTATAAAAAGTATTCCAGAGGGACACTGATTATCGAGATTGGTCTCGGGCTTGAGACCGGTCTTTTTGAAGGATTTCATCTCAGAATCAACCAGATTTTAACTTGATCTTATCTTGGTCTCAGACAAAGAAGATTTTATTTCAAGACCAGTCTGTGCATTGTCTGATTTACTTGTTAACATCATAACTGTGACTGGGTGTAAAAATTCCTTCAAATGTGACAAATAACTTGACTAATTTCTAATTTGAAAATTTTCTTACTGTTACTGGCTGTCAGCCCTGTCTGCTCCCCTTCACACACATTTAGAGACAGAGAAAGAAACTGTAGCTGCCTGGGAGGAGATGTCAGCCAAATCTTCTGTAATGAAATTTAGCCACCTAAACCACAAAGAATTCATCTGCAAAACAGTGTCCAAAATGAAATCATACAGCAGTATCTCAATGCTGTATGCTTATCACACCAAACTAAGTTGTTTTTGCTTGTGATAAACAATGGCATCAAGTTTTTTTTTAGTATATATAGCCACATAAAACTGTGTAGCCAAATTAAAGGTATGTTATATCAATGTTAGCTAATGTCAGCTCCAACATGAATGCTACACGACAGCAAAGTCTTGACTCTGTCTCGCCCTGCCATTAACTTAATGGTTTAGGTGGTCTTGAACACAACACCAATACACTGCAAACAGGAACAGCTAATAGCTAATTCAGCATACTTTTAATCATGCCAGTTTGCCAAAATGTAAACAAATATAATGTAAACAACTGGGGCAAGTCCCCATTATTATTCATGTAAGAGCAAAATTTAAAGCATATTTAAGGAAACATTCAATGCTTCATTTGGTCTATAGAAAAACAAATCAGTCTTTATCCCCTTGAGTTATTTATTCCATACACATTTCATATTAAGCTCAAAATGAAAAGTCTAAGGGGTTAAAAGTGTAAGTATGGGCTTCTGTTCAGTAGTGATGTCTAGGAACCACTGCACCAGATAGGTGAGAACCACGCTGAAAATTCTCAGCCCATGCACAGAGAGCTCTTTATAAATACAGACTTGTGTACAACACACAGTTGATACACGTGTGTGAACTGTGTAAATAGTAAGCAGGGGTGTAAATGGTGCATGTCCAAGCCTGCCTGCTGCACATGAATGATTTCAATTTTACAAGCAAGCTTATCTCCTCATCTATCCAATCCAGAAGTTAGCTTCTGAACATTTTTCAAGTTGTCCGGCTAAAACCTGTGAAAGCTGGTTTAATACAAACTGCTTCTTGAGGTCAAACCTTCAGCACCTTAATACCTTCAAGACTAATGACTTTCTACTTTTGCTGTGACTGAAATTGCATATCAGGCCCAACATGTGAGCAATTGTTCAGCAAACATTTGTGTGAATGAACAGTAGTATGTATCTTCTCGAATGCACTGCTCAGTGTGTATCGCATCACTTCCCGAGACCCTCTTTGCTGTTTGGGGACGCACAGCCATGTTAAGCCGTGCTAATGATAAACTAACCTTACTTGCCTGCAGTCTGCCATTGTCTGTTATCTTGTTGTTGTTGTCACTACTGCATTGCATTGTGGGATATTTGTGCCAGCATAGTGTCAAGTACCTGCTTGCTGTAATATTACCCCAGAAACTTTACGCACATCACATATAATCACATGGTTTCATAGTACACAGTGTTTTAGTTGACACAGCCTTTGCGTATTGTAAGAATCAACAAATGTTTGCAAGCTAACATGCTAACTAAGATGGCGGAAATGGTAAACATTATAATTGCTTAACATCGGCATGTTAGTATTGCCGTTGTGAGCAGAACTACAAGCTGCAACCCTGCAAATAGACTTGCTAGCTAGCTAATCACGGTAACTAGTCACATCCAGCTTCTTCTTCTCCAGCTTCTCCTCCTCGATTAACGGGATTGGTTCCACGGGATTATGATATCATATACCCGGCCTGAACTGAATCCGTTTTTTGAGACTGCCCTGGCTCAATGCAATTTCAAAGCAAGAAATGCTCAAACATGGTGTTTACTACTTGGGCTGTCTTGTAACACATGAAAAACACCACATGAACATGATAGTGAGTTTAAAGATATGGTTTTCACTGGAGAGGGTCTTGAAAACTGTGAGTTTGCTTGTTTTATGTTGTTTTAGTGTTTAGCTTGTAGGTTATCCTGTTGATTTTGATGCTAGCATGTGTTGTGTTGTAATATTGGGGGACAGTTGGCAGTTAAGAGAAACTGTGAACGTTAAGCCTAATTAGCAGCAACTAAACAGTGAGAGTAGTGGTTGGCTGCTGTAACTTCTCTTTTTTCACGTAGCTTTTTTGGACGTCCATACACATGTATAAGCCGCGTTAGCGCTGAGTATTGTTTATGTACTGAAGCCGGTATGACCCTTGTCACCCGTGTGCATAATACATAATGCAGTTTTTTTTCCCCTGTAAACCAGTCGATTGGTGAAAGAGTGGATAAAATTTCAGTCAACCAAGATTTTCTTTGGTTGACTAGTGGATATGATGACTAGGTGAGAAAAGGCACATAAAAGAACAGCTAGAACACTCTGGTGAGTTCAGAAAATGACATCACTTTACTGTAATGCAGCCTTTAAAGCAAGGAAAAGACAACAAGTATGCCATATCATGGTAAAACAAGTCTCATATTGCTATAATATTGATATGTCCACCAGCCCTGCTAGCTAACATGACTAACATGGCTAACATGACATGATAACTTCACCTAAACACAGAAATGGTCACAGGTACACAGCACAGGAATCATCTACTGCCAAGTCTGCATTTAGAAACAATCAGCTGTTCACAGCTATTGTTTCCCGAGAGCTACAGACCGCCAACATGGCCGCCACAGTGTTTGTGACATCACCTGAAAGACCTTTTTACAGACAATGGACGACATGACAAAGAACCAGAGGACAGTGACTTTATACTGACACACACACACGCTAATTGACTCGTATCTTTTCGAGGGCCACAGCACTAACACCAGGCAGGAGGTTAATTTCGTGGCTTTATTGCTTCTTTTCTCAAAAAGTGTGTGAAAGTGTGTTTCTGCGTATAGGTGTGTGTGTGTGTGTGTGTGTGTGTGTGTGTGTGTGTGTGTGTGTGTGTGTGTGTGAGGGTTGTGGTGTTGGCAGAGCGTGTTATTTTTAGGGGGAAATGAGCTCTAGTGGAGCCAGCAGCATATAAATACACCCAGACACACGCGTGGGCGCACACACACACACAAACACACACAGTCTAGCAGTGTGAGCCTGTAGCTGCTCACTAACTGTGTTAATTGAACTCATTAGATTCCCTCTTGTCACTTGACATTCTCCCTTCTTTGCTTCCATTAGATCTCTCCTTCACTTTAAACCATCCCTTTTTCCATTTTCTTTCCCCTCAGGTCCTCAGTTCCTTCTTTTCTTACTATCCTCTCTTTAAAGGCATCTGTCTCACACCTAGGTTTATTTTATTTGTCTCTATTATGACTCAAAATTAGATCCGCGCATTCCTTCAAACAATAACCCACACACCCAGCCATTATTACACCACCACCACCCTGAGGACATGTCAGCAGCGCTGTCTTTTTTCATTTTGATGTTATGTTTCATAAGCATTTAAGGAGTTTTATTCCACAGTGAGATATCCATCATTTTAGATTTTTTTTTACCCCTGAGGAAGAATTACAAATTGCATGTTTCTTGAGGAAATACAGACTCTCTTTCCGAAAAGCTTTGCATTCAATATTTCATTCCAAAGCACAGTTTGCTTTGCAGGTCATATATATTTCGTAAAAAATGCCCTCTCTACCCTTTTTCTCTTGATTTTCACTACATCATAATATTATCCAACATTATACTATGTCAGTACTTCATATAACATGAGACAAACAACAAGCTTGCAGTATTTAGATTACTATCCACATTAAACCCTGGAGTGCAACTTGCAAACAATGGTTTGATTCTATGATGACCAGATTCATTTTTAATCATTTTAGTAATCATTTTATTCTTTACAAAAGCACGCAACACGATAAATACTGGGTGCTGGACAGAAGTACATGCAAACACACTGGATAATGCTCCCATGATTTATGTTTCAGACCATGTCTGAAGAAGGACTAAACTTGACATGATGGTATATTATTAAATAAATTTCTTTACCTTTTATTATTTCAGCAAAATATGGATGACACATTTACAGTAATAAAATATGATTAAGGATCGACAAACAAAACCGTTTGCTGATGCTGAGAAATACAACCGCCCTGCAATAAATCCTCCCTAAGCTAGTCTGTCCTAGGCTAAATAACAGAAACACCTCCCTACATAGAGCAATACAGTTCAACAGTAGCACAAACTGCAGGCTGCAAAATGATCATACAGTTGAATCAACAATTCTCTAAAACATTATGGACTGTAGATGAGCTGTCATTACGGTTACTATGTCACTTGCAGGTTAAATGGTTATCCATTAGGAATGGTGGTTAAACTGTAGTTTACTGGTAAGGTGTCCTGATATACAGTTTAAACAGCAACCTGCAAGTCAGTAAGTTACTGTACACCTGTTTAAACTGTGTTGAACATGTGGATTACTGGCCAGGTGAGGCTGTGTTCATCACTTTAGTGTTTGAGAGCCACAACTCTATCATACATGTTGGATATAAATTTCTGGAGAGGATTTTTTTTTAAATGTTGCAGATAAAACAATGTGACAAGTGGTCAATATGAGATTGGGGATGGTCCTCTTTTTTTACCCTGGAAGTTACTCGGGTCATGTGTACAGCAGTCGCTCACTAAAATAACATATTAAAGGGATAGTTCAGATTTTCTAAAGTGTGGTTGTATGAGGTACTCGTCCATAGTCAGTGTATTACCTGCAGTAGATGACGGTCAAGACACCGCCAGTTTGGAGAAGCAGCAGGAGTACTGCTGTAGGAAGGTAAGCGACATACTGCTGTGGACAGGGTCAGCTACAAAAAATATTTTAAGCACCTTTTTTTTAAGAATGCGTGAAGTGTACAAAATATTTTGAAAATTTTCATTGCTTTACCTTGCCATCAGACTGTCTTTCTGTCACAGTCTACAATCACAAAATCGTATTTTAAATTCAGGTGAAATGTGCCACTATGGGCCATGTGATACAAACATTGCACATCGTTTACCCAAAGCTGACGTTAGCTGCCAGCCTGCTACACAGTGCGGTTAACGTTAGCAGTGTGTGCAGCTGCTCTGCTTGCAGGTTAATGTCTGTGCTGAATGTGGTCACACGTTGCTCCAATCGAGTGATTATATATCACTTTATTCTGACACAGCCTACATTATTTCCATGTTTTATATCAAAACACTGACAAACTGCGCTGTTTTATGAGCTGTCATCTGTCCGATTTTGCTGATAAAGACATACGGGGTTGCGTGGGCCATCGGGGCATATGTTCTGGGTGACAGGTGCTGCTGTCTGATGGTGCTGCAGCCCCAACTAGTGGCGGGTGGCTGTATAACACCTTAAAGGCAACAGTTAACTGGCATTGTCCATGATTAAAATATTGATAAATAGTTTAACTGACTAGTATTTCTGGTGTCGACTAACGAGGGTGGTGACATTTAATCATGTAGTCGACTAATCATGTACATCCCTACTCCAAATTCAGACTTATTGTAATAGAATTATATATAGTTAGGTAATAGTTACTTAAAATCTCTGCATTTATGGAATAATCCATCAGAAGCTTAATAGAATGGACAGATATCAGATCAGAGCAGTCTGATCATCTGAAGCCATCAGTAGAGCCACAGGAAACAGGTTCAGAGGGGATGAGGGTGAGCTCAGAGCTGGTTCAGTGTCAGCGGCTGAAGGTAAACTGAGAGAACAGTGCCCTCTACAGGTCACTATGTGTTTTACACACTGTAGGTGTCCACCACAGAGGGGACAGGGAGGGTTAGCTCAGGTCACACCACAGTCACACTTGTCTTTACGAGCAATTTCATTTTCTGCTGCCTGCTGGCTCTCTGCTGCTACTAAATGTAAGTTTCTGAGTACTTCACTTTATTGGCTTAAAACTGTCTTATTTATCAAGTGAAAACTCAACTTGTTGCTCGCAGGTCTGTTGGCTCTTTTGAGAGCCGGTGCCTCAGTAGAAAAGTTTCTTAGACTCCTTCTTGCTGCTCTCCTCCATCCGTGCTATATTTACCTGTCAGTGTGTACCTCTGCTGTGTGCTCAGTGCTGGAAAGGCAAACACGAGGATATTTTCATATAAATACACATTAGACGCGATGGAGGCGCAGAGTGTGTGCTACAGTTTGTGAGCGTTGTGTGTCATTTTGTGTGTGAATGTTTGTTTGTTCACGTGTGTGTGTGTGTGTGTGTGTGAGCGACTGTCATGCAGATGTGTCCAGCTTCTACATCCCCTCCCTCCCCTGCACTTCTCTCCCCTCTACTAACACTAATTTCTCTGCTTTTGCTCTCACTTTAGCTACTTTATACTTAAAAAAAAGAATTTGTCTGGGAAGAAAATAGTAACAAAACAGCATAAAACTTATACATCACAGGTAGGAACGTGTTGCATCATGGGAGGCAGGTAAAAACTGTATTAAAAGGGGAATTTTGATTGAAGTACAAAGGTTAAAAAAGTTACTGTTAAATTAATTAAATTTAACAGACCAGTGCAATACCTGTTTCTGTTAAATCAAGTAAATGTTTGTAAATGATGTCAGATGTCAAATTACAAACTGAAATAGGGCAGCAGTAACGATTATTTTCATACTCAAGTAATCGGACGATAATTTTCTTGATTAATCCATCAATAGTTATCTGTTTAAAATGTCTGAAAAATGTCCTTCATTGTTTCCTGAAGACCAAGCTGATGTACTCAAATGTCTTGTTTTGTCCACAACCCAAATATATTTAGTTTACTGTGATAAAGGAGTAAAGAAAATCAAAAAATATTCACTTTTAAGAAGCTGAAAAGAAATTAGACTTTTTTTCTTTAAAAAAATTACTCAAACTGTATAATTAATTATTAAAATAGTTGGCGATTAATTTAATAATCAGTTAATCATTGCAGCTCTAAACTGAAATGTATGACTTTAACTGTTTAACGTCCAAATATAATCTTATTCCAGTCAGTCTGACAGTATAACAGATATATTTTATGTATCAGCTGTTCAAGTACTGATGCTACAAGAAGTTTACACTGAGCAAGATTATGTTTTTATATGTGCAACATGCCATTAAATTGAGGATGTCTCAGTGTAAATGGAAGATGTTTAGATATCTTGTGCATCATCTTATATTTAGCCCGACATATTTGGATCTCCACTTTAATTTAAAACAAAGTTGCATGATTTTCTTGAAGTTCTGGTGTCACAGCATGAATTCTTCATGTGGACAAGACAGTGTGTTGCTTGTTTTGTCTGGCAACAGCAAAAAGATCAAGTCAATTTAAAATAATACAAAGCTAACAAAAAAAGACAGAACAAGCAGCAAATCCTCACATTTCAGAAGCCAAAACAAGCAAATATCTTTCACTTTTGATTGACAAATGGGAAAAGATTGACTGATTCCTGGCTTCCTGCTGAGAGTTAGATGAAATGATCGATACCACTGTTCCAACTTGTTATTTTTACACTTCAGTTTTTATTTCAGATGTTTTCTTTTATTGGAAGGATTTGGGCAAGGGACTTGACATTCTTACAGACATGACTTAACATGAAAGAAAGAGAGAAATGAATGAGAGTAGAGGAAGAGAGAAAAGAGAAGAAGAATAAAAAGGGAAAAAAAAGGGGGGGGGGCATCTAAACCACAAACTTGCCCACCTGCCCAGTGCTGCATGTAATAATTGAATTAGTATTCATTTTGTGTGTTGTTTGAGAAAAGAGATGATAAATGGTGATAAAAATGTTTTAGTTTATCATTTAAGACAAACCTAATTCACTCTAGGTGGAGTGTATCTGTCAGCTCTGTGATCTACTGGGGGCTTCAGCTTTCTTCTGAAATTTAAGTATTTTATTAAGTTCTTTAGCCACTATTATCCCATAGAAAATGAAGTGTTTTTGAAAGGCATTTTTGTAAAGGCTTCTACACTTCACTTTTTGTGTGGATTAAGGAATCTAGGTGTTAATTAATGAGCTTCAGAGGTACTTGTAGGTAAGTTTTGTTACCTTTGCAAGAATTATTTCCCAAAATATCAAACTATTAGTGCTGCGACAAACAATTATTGTCATTGTTCTTAATCTGTTGGTTAATCAAATAGTTGTTTGGTCTATAAAAAAGGTTAATCAGTGTTTTTCTGTCATAAAGGAAAAAAAACAAAACAAAGTTTTATCAAGCTAGAATTAGAGAATTTGGACTTTTTCAGATCAATAGTTGCCAATTTATTTAATAGTTGACCTTTAACAGATCAATCAATTAATCATTGCAGCTCTTACAAACTATTACTTTAACCACTGGGACCTTTGGTAAGAGTATATGTGACAAAATAATCTAAACTTAAAGGTCCACTTACTAGCTTTCTGAACTTTCAGCCACATCTCAGTCGTATTTCAGAATGAAACTGTGAAGGCTACTAAGTCAACATTTGAGCCCAGAGATTATTTTGCTACATATGAATTAACTATCAATTGATTATAAAACATATTTATTACTCTTTACTTACTTATTTGTTAATATTGGACCAATAGCATCCCCCTCCACACCCGCCATCTTGCACACTGGACCTAACATATTTCAATCAGTAAAGTAACACAATATTTCCCAGTATTAATTCATGTGACCAGTGTTTCCACACTAGAATAAAGTGCTTATTTCAATTTCAAAACGCAATGATTCATGATGAATAACACATACAAGTGGTTGAGAAGGGATTTGTGTGTGGTATTCACCATTCTTCTGTTAGCCTTTATTTCCTGTCTCCAGATAGCGACCTGCGTCTCCTCTGTTTAGAATTATCTCTCATTTTCAGTTTCAGCCTCCCATGAGGCCATGGGGGGCTCGGGGTGGGAGGTATGGAGCATTCCACCTGGACTGTGGTGAGTTCGCAGGCCACTGCGTGTTTGTGTTGCATTACACATCGCAGCCTTCACAACACCACTGGCTCCACCGGGCTTAGGCCCCTGGGATTTAAGCACGCAACCACCAGAGGCCAGAGAGACGGAGAGAGAAGAGGGAGAGGAATGAGGATGAGACGTGGGATGATGTTGGTGTGTGTGTGTGTCAGTGTGTTGCTCTGTCCTTCTACGGGTTGACTCCCCTGTCTCCTTGTCGAGGTGTTTTGTTAACCTCGTCTCTGGGAAGCGAAGGGTACACACGGCATAACGAGCAGATAAAGTAAGGCAGGGCAGTCGCACACACTCGCCCAAGGCCTGTGCCGAACCTTTCCCACGCGTGTATACACAAACACAAACACATATCCACATAATCACTCGAATAACAGCTTATCCAATGTTTATTAAATGTTTCCAGGGTGAATGTCAGGCCCGTCTTTGCGCTGCCCGTCACACAGGCAGGTTTTGGTCGTCTTGGGTTGTTTTTATCACCGTCTGATGCTCCACCAGCTGGATGCCTCGACCCAAACGCAGCGCCCTGCCCAAGGCTACGCTATACAACAAAGAGGGATCAAACGCTGCACATGGCTTTGATGAAAGCCTCAAAACTGCAATGGAGTAAATCAGAGCAGGGCAGACCTGGACTCCATCCACAACAGGAGGAGTGGGGGCAGGACCTGTATATATAAGAGAAGAAATAACCTCACAGAAAGCAGGGTTCATTATTGTTCACCAACACTTTAGATTTAGGGCTACTGCAACTCAATTCACAAAAAATGCCCATGTTGCAGAGATTTTATTATCAGCTCTTGTTGTGATCTCTCTGAATTTTGAACTTTTCTTCACAGAGAAATCACTTTCCAGGTGTGTTAACAAAAAAGAAAATGACACACTTCTTCACTTACAAATGAATTCATTAAGAATAAAGCACAACCTTGTTCAGTTGAGTTTTCTGCTACAGCCTCACTTAGTCTGGAATGATAGAAGGATACAAAGCAAATCATTTACAAAGAGTTGTATAAAGAGATTTTGATGTAGTTCCCACCTTGACTGATTGGATTGGTTGAAGAGATAAAATTATAGAGCAAACTAATTTATATGGAGGAGGCTGTGGCTGGCGTTGTTATCCTCTGGGCTCTGCACTAACACCTCATGAAAACATGGACAAGCAAATTTGGCTTCTTAAGTTTACTGAAGAAATACAGCCGTTTCTGAGCCTTCTTCACCAAAGTGGAGATGTGTGATGTACCAGTAGAGTCGTGGCTGTACATATGAGCTAAAATGGGTAAAGCTTCAATTTCGAGGTTTCATAATTTCATGGTAAATTGGTGGTAATTACTAAGTAATATATTTGAAATTTCTTAGAAATTACCCACAGATTTACTCCAAATTACTCCCAAATTTATGTGATAATTAGCCAGTACCATTTTCATTGAAATTTCCTATTTTCATAGTTGATAATTACAAAGCAACATATTGAAATTTCTCTGAATTTACCTGCAAATTACCTCCAAATGTCATGGTAAGTATGTCACAATTTGCAAGTGTCGTTTTCAAGCAAGTAGTAGTTGTACTTGCTAATTATCATATATTTACCATAAAATTTGGGTTAATTTTGCTGTTCATTTCAAAGAAAGTTCAAATATATAATTTTATTTAACTTTAGCCAAACGAAATGGCGAACTTAGAAGACTTTGCCACAACACCTCTGGTCTATCTTTCTTCATCTGTTCTTGAAAGTACTGTGAGTGATGAAGAGTGAGCTATACCTTGCACATTGGTTGGCAGTGTATCGGTCAAAGGTCCTCTCTACAGCAGAACTACAGAACTCCTTGCGCTTCCTTGGGTCCTCAGCAATACACCCAGAAAGTGTGAAGTTGGTCGGATGAACAGCTGTCAAGAAAATCGAAGGACACACATACTGTACATATAGAGACTCTTTCCAGCTTTCATTTGAAGTCATGTTTCTGGCCTCTTTTAGCTCTGTTTTTGGTCTCTACCAACTCCTGAGGGAAATACCTGACTCTTCAGCTGCTAAATGTCCCACTTTGTTCACCAGCTTGTCTGGACCAGTTGGTTTTTGGAACTTTTTTTGAGACAACGGCTGCCTGCTGCAGCCATAAATAACAGTATGAGAGCAATGAGAGTGAACCAAAACAGTAAAGTGGCAGGTTTACACCTAAACAAAGAACTGAAACTCACTATAAAGCTCTGTAAAGCCGAGGGGAGCTGCAGATTCAGGTGATAGTTCTGTGTAGGTTCATCACCAGGTTCTGAGGAACCAAGAAATAACCCGAGACCCGAATTGTTCTTGCTGCTAAAAGATGCTAAACGCTCTGTAGAGGTGAAGGTAACAGCTGGTTGACAACTGCCTGTGAGCTTGCCACTAAAAGCGATACTTTATCAATTGGTAATAATGAAATATTAATTAGTTCAGCCTTAAACAAAAGGTCCACACTCTGGTGAAGGATCGAGGCCTTGGTGGTGCTCCAAAGGAAACTGTGTCGCCCTTATGAGAGAGTGAGGTCACCCCTGAGGGCGGATGTGAGCGGATGTGGCTGAAATGTGGTGGAGTGGTAGAGAGGGGGGTTATCGCAGCGATGAGTGCTAAATACTGACACTGTCTGGAGGGCAAGAGAAGAAGAAGGCCATCAAAGAGACAGAGGGAGAAAGAGAAAGAGATTATCTGAACTGTTGAGAGAAGGAGATGAGAGGGTGTAGGAGAGGAGGAGCTGTCTGACCTCTCGAAGGATGATATACTAATTATACTACCACCTTTACTAATAGTACTAAACATAACAGACTTGTGCTAAACTTGTAGTATTTTTCTCTTTTACTTCTGAAGATGAAGAGGATTCAAAGAGCTACCAGTTGATCTGTATATAATAAAATAAATAAACTTTTTGTACATATCAGTTCTATCAAATGTAAAACATTTGGTAAAGTGACTTTGTGTTGTGTATCATAGCTTTGTCAATAATCTGATAGTGGAATTCTGTCTGAATTCTCTCTGGATGTGTGCCACAGCTTGATTGAGACGGGCTAGCAGGGCTTTACAGAGGTATGTGTGGTCTTGGGAACTCATAACCCGAGACTCATAAAACAAGCTTGGGAAACCTTAAGGAAAAGTATGTCTACTCGTACACAATGGTGGCCTAAAAGTTAATTTTGTTGGAATTTGCTTTTACTTTATTCTTAAGGGCCATTTTGATATTCAGACTGGAGTAGCTTGCAAAGAGAGAATTCCTTTATAGTAAAAGAGTTTTATTTTACACTTAAGTGGTTCTACATTTCACAATGGATGCTAGCTTTAGCTCCTATAATTTAAGCGAGCATGTACCACTGCGTAGGCTAATGCAGTGGAAAACTGTCAAGCCATGGACAATCTACAAGATATGAGTTAAAAGACTTATTTATCATTATGCAGTAAGGCTGTATAGCGAGATTTTGCAGATACTTCTGTGTCTGTTGCCAGACGGCAGCAGGGTGAACAGGCTGTGGCTGGGGTGGGTGTTGTCTCATAGTGTCCTCTGGGCTCTGCAGGCGCCTTACCTCCCTGACATCACTGATGCTTGGTAGATACGTACCAATGATTTTCTGGGCCATTTTTATCACCCACTGCAGAGTTTTCCTGTCTTGGATCATGCACATCCCATGCCAGTTTGTTATGTTTCCAGTCAAGATGCTTTTAATTGCTCCTCAATTTAATGTGCTCTATTTATTTTTTATTAGATGCTGATACTTTAATATGCTTTGCTTTCTTTCTGAGAGGGAGAAAAGAACATCAGTGTTGACGTCTGTTTGTTTAAGTAAGGAGATGGAGTCAAAAGCCTCATTTTCACTGCATGGTACGGCTTGATTCAGCTGACTTTTGATACCAGGCAATAATTTCGTTGTCCACTCCAGATAGTACCCCTTCAGTGTAGGTGGGATTCTTTGCTGATCACCATAGCAAAACTGCCGTGACATCATCTTCAGATGACTCAAACACAGGAACAATGGAGGACAAACCTTGTTGCAGAAAAGGGGGAATGCAGCGATATAAAAGACTGCTGTGTTTGGCACAGAGACCAACACGATTCTCTCTGACTAATCAGTGGTCTGCAGTGTTTTCATTCCACCTTTTATAGACTTCTGTTTCAAAACATTTAAAGTAACCTTTAGAGGTGGTGGCATTTGTCTCACTTTGGGCAGAGCCAGGCTAACCGTTCCCCCGTGCTCCCAGTCTTTTCAGTGCTAAGCTAAGCTAAAAACCACCTGCCTCCACCGCTGTACACATGTGAGCAGTATCAATCTTCTCATCCTGAGAAAGAATGTAGAACTCTTCCTTCAAAAAGACTTAAACACTGTTGTTTAACGTTGTGTTCTGATCATTCAAGTGCACGAATAAGTCATTCAAAGCAAGAATTGCTCATTTGTGTGCAAAAATGTTTATTTCTTTTTGAAAATGCCAAGAGAGACAGCTGCCAACGACAGCTTAGATGTGTTTGACGCTGCATTGGAAGAAGAAGACAACACCTTGAAACCCTGAGGGGAAATGACATTTTTCACTCTGTTGTAATTTGAACATACACAGGCCTGAAATACACACACATGCACAAACTGGACCTATAGCCATGCATCAGAGAGATGTCAAAGTAAGGGGGCCACACATATACATATAGTCAGGCACCCCAAGCAGTTAAGAAGTCAGGGCCTTGCTCAAGGGCACCTCGACAGTGTACTTTGGTCCGTGCTGGACTTGAGGCAGTGACCCTTCGGTTCCCTAACCAAGTCCTCATGGACTGAGCTGATGCTGCCCTGCAAAAAAAACAATAATCTATATCAAATCTATCTCTATTTAATCAAGCGAGTTTAAAAGCACAAACAAGAAAATACAAACAGGTAAACTAGTTTCTTTGTTCCTTTGAATTGACAGTGATCTGTCTATTTGTGCCATGTTTGAAGACACAATCATTTCTTTCAAAATATGTGAAACTGCATCAGAAACGAGGAGTTATCTCCTTGGCAAAACTTTCCATTGTTTGAAAAAAATGATTTTTAGACTCCACACTTGTTTAAATGTTTGTTTCACACTTTGAGTAGTGTAGACTGTACAGGGCTGCTCCCTCTGTGGGAGACTCGCTGCCAGCTTATGAGAAAACCTATTTCTGTAAGGTGCAGCTGGGCCTGCAGATATGAGACTGAAGTGAGGTGAGGTGGATGTGTGAGGGTCAGGGCATCCAGACTGATGCTACTTTCTCACACATCTTAGATTGTGTGTGTGTGTGTGTGTGTGTGTGTGTGTGTGTGTGTGTGTGTGTGTGTGTGTGTGTGTGTGTGTGTGTGCTGTATATCTCCCTGACCCGTCTGGCCTGGAGGTGGTGTGTGTGATAAGCCACTTTCCCTCCTCTCAGTGTCCTCACAAAGCAGACATTTATCCCAAACATTCCCACAACGTCATGGGAACCAACCGTCTGTAAACAAGCTCTGCTTCATCTGAGTGATGCTGTTAAATTCAGTCACTTCTGTTTTTACTGTGACTGTGCTGTATCTTACTTTTACTACTTTAGATATCTAATTTATTACTTTCACACTAAACAGCTCCTGTTGTGTTTTTCTGTCAGGTACCTGGCCAAGCTGTCGTCAGTGGGAAGCATCAGGGATGAGGAGACGTGCGAGAGGTTACGAGGCCTCATCCAGAGACAGGTACACACCTCTACCTACAGTAATGACTTAAATTCTAAATGTGTACTGTGGACAAAACTCTTTTTCTACTTCTACTTCTTGGACACACACTAAACTCACAGAGTTACAAATGTACCTCAGTGGGATTCATCTGTCCTTGAGGGCTTTTATTCAATAAGTTCAATCTCCTGTGTTCAGTCCCACTGTTATGTCATGGCAGTGCTCTTTAATGCTTTAGAAATAAGGTAAAAGTTTATATATAAAGGTGCTAAATTGATTTTTTTTTTTACTTCAGTGAATTTAATCTATAAAGGAAGGAATCTCTGTCTGTCTGTGTCTGTATGTGTGTATGACTGTCCTTCACATATCTCAAGAACTGTACATCCAATTGAAGTTTTTATTGCAATGAGAACTGAAGTTGTTTATTTTGTAAAACAGCGGCACTGTCCCCTGGGCTTAGTCCTTTCTTTTTTTTTTTTTACAGAAAAATACAAAAAGAGTGCACGCACCTTATGTTAGATCTTAATACAGGGGAACAAAAACGTGCAGGCATTTCAGTCTGCAAAAGTCCTTCAGTGTCATGGTTCTGTCCTTTTGCAAACTTAGTTTTAACAATTAATGTACAGTTAATCACAATATTATCGAAAACGCAATATAGCCACGTGCAGTGTCACAGACTCAGAACCAAAGGAAAAAAAGGAAGAATGTGTGAGAAAAATAGCTTTACAACGAGGTTCTGTAGTGCTTTAGTGTAGGCTTTGGCATTTTTTTGACTTTGGGCAGAGCCAAGCTAACAGCTCCAACCTGCTTCCAGTCTTTATGCTAAGCTAAGCTTAATACGTCCCGACTCCACCACTGCACACATGCGAGCAGTATCAATCTTCTCATCTCATTCTGAGGAAGAATGTGGAACTTTTCCTTTAAAAAGACATTAACACTCTTGTTTAATGTTGTGTTCTGATCATTGGAGCACACAAACAAGTAATTTGAGAGCATGAATTACTCATCTGTGTGCAATTCTTTTTCCCCCTTGTCTCATTCATGTTCCCCAGAGGATGAATACTGATGACTTTTCCTATAAAGCCACCAGAAAGTTTACATTTTAGGCTTTTATTGTAATATCTTGAGAACTGTTGGACTGATTGCCATAACAATTGGTACCGATGTTCATGGTGCCCAGAGGATGAATCCAAATGACGTTGGTGATGCTATGACTTTTTCTGTGCCACCAGGAGTTCAAATTTTTTCGCTCTTTGCTCCAGGTTCAGATTTGTAAGCGCAGTGTGGAGGTGATGGATGCGGTGCGCCGTGGGGCCCAGCTGGCTATAGATGAGTGTCAGTTCCAGTTTCGCAACCGTCGATGGAACTGCTCCACTCTGGAGACCATGCCAGTGTTTGGCAAAGTGGTCACACAGGGTAAGATTGTACACTTTTCTGACAACTGCTCCCTGCAAATATCTGGACGCAGACTAGACGCTGATATGACAGACAGCACTACAGCTGGCTGGTGTGGATAATTTCATGCCATTTTAAGACATTTTGACATTTTTGCGCTTGTTTCCATTTATATTGGCTTAACCAGCTCCTGCATGTTAGCGACTGGCCTCTTTCCCTCTGACTTTAATGCACTCTTTATCTTTATGCACACTGTTTTTTTGCCATTCAGAATGAGAAGGTCTTTTCAATACATAATGACACAATATGACTGTGTGTTTGTGTGTGCGCCCGTGTGTATGTGTGTGTGTGTGTGTGTGTGTGTGTGTGTGTGTGTGTGTGTGTGTGTGTGTGTGTTAGGCACCCGTGAGGCAGCCTTTGTGTATGCCATCTCAGCAGCCAGTGTGGCGTTTGCGGTCACAAGGGCCTGCAGCAGCGGAGAGCTGGAAAAATGTGGCTGTGACCACAATGTACATGGAGTCAGCCCAGAGGGTACGTCTCTCTCTCTCTTTCTCTTACACACACACACACACACACACACACACACACACGCACACACACGCACACACATACAGAGGAAACAGAAGGACCAACTGATCCAGTACATTTTAACACTATAATTTTAAAGACTAAATAATGTGACATTTTAAATAATTAGGCCCGTTTAATTTTGAAAGGGCATCTTATCTTCATGTGATTATAGCCAGATTTTTTTTTTTACAATATGAATACCAGGTCTCCCATTTTTACCATCAAAATATAACTACTGAAAAGTGGATGCAAAATAGCGTCCAAGTGTTATGATAAAGTTTAAAAGCAGATGATAGCGCCATGCTGATTACCACTTCCTGTGTCTATCTTAATATCTTGTCACAGGGTTCCAGTGGTCGGGCTGCAGTGATAACATTGCATACGGAGTGGCATTTTCTCAGTCCTTTGTGGATGTGAGGGAGAGGAGTAAAGGCCAGTCCTCCAGTCGGGCTCTCATGAACCTGCACAACAACGAGGCTGGCAGGAAGGTAACTCGCTGCCCCTGCGTACAATGTGAATTAAACACTAATCCAACGACTTCAAAACAAGTCAAATCATGTGAGATGCAAAAGACCAGTATCCAGCTTTTTTATTTATTTTATTATGCTTATTTGCTCTTGCTGTATTATGAACATTTACATTTGACTGAGTTGTCTTTGGTGAAAACTGGGACAAAAAGCAGGAATACTTGAGCAGATAGTTTATCAATGAACTTTAAAAAAAAGGGCAGTAGGATTTGCTATTTCTTCCTATTGAATGTTTGCCATTAAATTAATAGTTTAGTTTGTTTTGAACGACACACCTCCAAAAGCGTTCCCTCACTTTTTTGCATATTGCAATATTTTTTGCATTAGCCCTGATCCATAGCAACAGTTACTGAGCTGGTCCAGTCTACAGTTCAGACAAAATATGCAAAAATATGCAGAAGATGTGACACTTAACCACAATATCATACAGCTCAGTCTCTCTTTCTGTTATAGAGGGAATGCAAAATTTATTGTGAGGAAATGCAAAACTTGTATTATGAAATGATGCAAAAGACAAAGACAAATAAAGTCACACTATGACCTTTTATATACTGGAGAGAATGTTGAGAAATGTTTTTCAAAATAAGTTTAGTTTCTATTATTTTTTCTTTCTGTATTAAAAACGATGATGACAGCAAGAACAATGAAACCTGAAATAAAGTTGTTAAAGCCCTAGTCAAGGTTCAAGTTAACTGAGACAAGCGCAAGTCAAGTCTAAAGTCATCCATCCATCAGGTTAAGTCTTAAATCTTTTTTAAAGCCACTCAAGATAAATCAAACTCAAGACCAAGTCAAGTCTCAAGTAATTTAAAAAGTACAGGTCAAATGTCAAGTTATTTAAGAAAAGTCAAGGTCGAGTCTCAGGTAATTCAAGACAAGTCAAAGTCAAGTCTGAAGTTATTCTAGTTTAGTTCACTCAATTCTCAAGTCATTCAGTCTTAAGTCTTTCTAGATAAGACTCAAGCTTCAAGTCATTCAAGACTAGACATACAAGACAAGTCCAAGTCAAGTCTCAAGTCATTTTAGATCAGTCCAGGTCAAGCATCAAGTTATTCAAGAAAAGTCCAGGTGAAGTCTCAAGTTCTTTAAGACAAGGCAAGTCACAAGTAATTCGAGACAAGTTAAAGTTAAATCTGAAGTTATCAAGTCAGGTTCACTCAAGTTATTCAAGTCTTAAATCCCTCTGCACACAATTAGGCTAAATTAAATTTAAAGTCAGTCAAGTCAACTACAAGTCACATGAAGTTTTAAGTAATTTAGGATGAGTCCAAGTTAAATCTCAAGTCATTCAAGACAAGTCCCAGTCAAGTCTCAGGTCATTTGAGATAAATCCAGGTCAAGTGTCAAGTTCTTTAAGACAAGTGCAAGAGAACTCTTAAGTAATTTAAGGCAGGTTTAAGTCAAATCTCAAGTTATTCAAGTCCACTCAAGTCTCAAATTATTTAAGGCCACGTTTTAAATCTTTCTACGCTGAATCAAATTTGAAGGTTTAAGACAAGTCAAAGTCCCAAGTAATAGAATGCATGTCATATGAGCTCTATGAAGTCCTTCAAGATGTGTCCAAATCAAGTTTCAAGTCATTCAAGACAAGTTGTAGTCAAGTTCATTCAAGACAAGTACAAGTTAAGTCTGTAAGTTACTGAAGACAGGTCTGTGTCAAGTCTTTAGGCACTGAGCTCTGAAATATAGTCTGTTAAGTCTCACAACAATCAAATCAAAATCTAATCCCAATCCTTGGATATATCATGGATTGTCATTACATTATTTGAAGTTCTGTCTGTTAATCTAAGGCTCTTTGGCATCTCTGCAGGCCATTCTGTCCCACATGCGTGTGGAGTGCAAGTGTCATGGCGTGTCAGGCTCTTGTGAGGTGAAGACCTGCTGGAAAGCCATGCCCCCCTTCCGCAAGGTGGGCAACGTCATCAAGGAGAAGTTTGATGGTGCCACTGAGGTGGAGCAGCGAAAGGTGGGCACCACCAAAGTCCTGGTGCCTCGAAACTCCCAGTTCAAACCTCACACAGATGAAGATCTGGTCTACCTGGACCCCAGTCCAGATTTCTGCGACTATGACCCGCGCACGCCGGGTATGCTGGGCACGGTGGGCCGCCAGTGCAACAGAACGTCAAAGGCCATCGACGGCTGCGAGCTGATGTGCTGTGGCCGGGGCTTCCAGACACAGGAGGTGGAGGTGGTGGACAGGTGCAGCTGTAAGTTCCACTGGTGCTGTTACGTCAAATGCAAACAGTGCCGCAAAATGGTGGAGATGCACACATGCCGGTGATGGGAGTAGGGTGCACAGAGGGCACTGCTGATGGACAATTCAAACGCCCCACACTCCTACTCCAAGGCAGAGGGAGTGAGGAGGACTTGTGAAGCTCCCTCTTCTCTTGCTTGAACCACCCCACCCTCCTACTACTGGTCGACAGAAACAGACTGAGTGGCTGAGAGGTCGAATGTCATCCTATTCTTTAATGCCACCGTAATGGATATCAATAGATTATGCATGGGATTTCCTACAAAGCTACAGAGGCAGTTTGTTTCTTCTCAAGTAGAGAGCATCTTTCACTTTCTGTCTCCCTCCCTCACTCTCATGTTTGCTTTGTCATTGATGCTTCTTATTTTTGTAAAGTTTAACTTATTTGTTGAGACTGAGGAGATTGACGGGGGGTGGACCTAGAAGGAGGGGACAGATGAGTGGAGATAATAAGGGACAAAGTGGACCCGTGGGTGGGTTAAAAGGGTTGGGGTGGGGTCAACAGGAGGGTTGTTCGCCCTCTGTCCTTGCTGCTGCTGCTGCTGCTTCGGGGACTCACTTTGAGTGCTGGATGTCAAAAAGGGAGACGCCGAGTCTGTCAGAGGACGGACTTGAACAGCCAAGAGGAACGTGTCGCAGATGGACTTTTCTGCGATTTGCGTCCCGAGTGTACATGGCTGTGCCGCGCTGAGGTTCAGTTGCCGTTGAGTCATTTATTTTGCCCCCTGCAATGCCCTGATGCTGCTCCACTCACACACACACTCTCTCTTTCTGTCAGAGGGGGGACGATGATGGACAGGTAAAAGCCACTGTCAGCTGCTTCCTGTCTTTTCTGTAGGCCCGTAGCACTGGCAGGTGATGGCCAAGAGACACAAAAAACACACATACACCCAGCAAAAACACATCTGTGTATCCACAGCTGCTACCTGCAATAGAAAACTTAGAGAGGCTCAGTCCCTCCCGTTTTGGCGTACCCAATGGGACCAGACTTTGGAAAAATTATGAAGGGTACTCAATGGTGAGAGACAAATAATCTTTTGTTCCCATTTGAATTGTGTCGTGAATTACACCTATGATGTTTGTCAATTTAAGAGGCAATTTTACAAGACAAGTCTAGAGCTGGGTATTGAACTCAGACACTTTTATGGCACTGCATATTCATTTTTGATCGCATCAAATTAATGTCCCCAACAATGGTTTCTGTCATTTTAGGTTGATCTCATCACAGTGATGTTTGTTCAAGTTTCATTTTTCTGATCAGTTTGGTTTTGATTAGTTATTTGAGGATATAAAAACTTTTTTTTGTGTGTCAGAGGATTGTAACAAGATTGGTTAGCAAACATTATTCACTGTAGAGGCCTGCAGGAAAATTGTTTTGTGTATTTTTTATCACCAGGTTATTTGAACGGCCTCATTAATGTGTGATGTAATTTGATTTTTGTTAAAATGGATTTGGAACTGAAAAACAAATCATTCAGTAACAAATATTGAAGTCAAGATTTCTGTACCAGTATTGGTATCGAAAATCTTTGGATGATACCCAAATTGTCTCGCACAAAATACGTCATCAACACCAAAATCACTGTCCCTTCTGGCAGCAACTCCTGGTCCTTTTATCAGCTGGGAAGAGAAAGAGCGAGCATGATCCATTTTTATGTGACTACGTCTCAGTACGAAAACACACTTTTTCTTAACTTGCAGAATTATCTTTTACATTGACAAACATCAAATGTGTCATTTGTGTTCCAATTCAAACAGAATCAAAGAAATATCTGTCACACGCCATTGTCTATCTTCATATTTTTTCTGAGTTTAGGTTCCATGGTGGTCCACCAGAAGGGGAGGGTCTTTGCCTCTCTATATCAAAACAGTTTTCAGATCAAATTTAAAATGATGTGTTTCCATCAGAGATAGTCGGAACATCATATTGTGAAAATCCTGCGTGCTCATTTGTTGATCTTGGGGCTCCTCCTGCACGTCGCCATCTGCCAAATGCTAGTTGGCTTAATGCAAATACGAGTAAATGCACAGAGACATGCATGCACCGGCAAACACACGCAATGTAAACAACACACTCACACACATAAAGGGGTCTGCCAGAGGGTCGCCGAGCATGTTCACCATGCATGATGACTGAAGCACTTTCTCTCCAAGCGCACATAGAGCCCTCGCCCCACAGCGACAAACATCTGACCACATACTCAATATTCCCTGTTCCTCACACACACGCACACACAAACACACACACACACACAGTTTCCCATGCCACTGTCAGGACTCTGTTGTTGTCTTGTACCACCACCATAAAGCCAAGCTTTCCTATAATAACGTGCTATCATTATAGAGACATACTGTAGATCTGTAAAGACTTATACACTGAAGAAGACTATACTGCCTATGAATGTATGTTAATACGGAATATATGCTGTGTCAAAAATGGTTGTTGTTGCTTCTTTCAAAACTAACTACCAGTTGTGTGTGTGTATATGTATGTGTGTGTGTGTGTGTATGTGAAAGACAAGGTTGTTCTGATATAGGAAGGTGGGCGGTTTGATCTCAAAATGTCAATACTGCAATAATACATGTCATTTCTTAAGATCAGATAATTTATTATCTCTGAAATGGAATCATGCTACTTCCCAGTAGCATCCCTAATACTAAGGGGGGCAGGGGGGCACATAAAGAATGAAACAAAGTTGAATGAATATGATCTATGTAGGGGGAAATAAACAAACAAGAGTTTGGTGTTTCTATCCTGCTAACCTTTATCTCACCATAATTCAACATTTGACTCTTTTTTTTTATCAGTTCCATCCCTAGTTATTGTTTATAATTGATAAAAAGTGTGGGGTCAGGGGCTGCAAATTTTTTTCAGCTTCTGAAAGTTGGGCATACCAGAAAAAAGTCTGGTAACCACTATTTTGAGGAAAGGCAGGAAATACTGCTCAAACACTGGTAAGCTTTCAATTTTATTTTAACAAATTAATTTAATAATATTGCTGTCAGATGTGTCTCTACCATAACATGTCAACTATGTAGCCCTTCTAAATCAAAGCTAAATAAGAACTGTGGTTTTAAAATGTGTATTTTGATTAGCAATAATAGAACTCTGAGCAACTTTAAAAAATAAAATAGCTGCGACTATACTGTGAAATGTAAAAAATGTAACATTTTGTCAGCTCCTTAAGATATCAGTTCCATCTGGCAGTTAACATTTATGATGATAGAGGTGACAAAACTCTCAGTTCTCTTAAAAAACAAAACAAAACAAAACATACAAAAGGATAAAAAAATGGTACACCTGCTTTATGTTATTTTGTACATGATTTTTAGGGTCCGATGGAGTTGACAAAATTCAAGTTAAGCAAAAAAAATTCAGTCACTAGGGGGTTGGTTGTTACAAGGTTTAAGAGTTCAACCTTTTAAAATATATATCAAATGTTATATATTTAAACATATATTCACTAACAAGACCACAGAAACTATTGTATTTGGAATGGCAAAGGGAATTGAGAAGGATAGGATAAAAAGGTTGAGGGGTCGAGGAATGAGAGGGGTCGAGGGGAAGGGTGGTCAGTTGTTGAGTTGAGCAGCTAGGAACCAGGGGGTCAAGACACGGGAAATATCTCAGCAAGCTTCGGTGCATCGTGCCCCTTGGTAAGACAAGATAATGGCTAATAATGAAAGTATTAGCTGGAACTGGAGCATGCAGCAGAGACCCAAGTGGACGTAGGGAGGATGAGTTAGCTTCTTGTAGAGGGATCCTGGGCTGGGTGCAGGAGAACTTGTACTCAGGCAGATACGCAGCCATTCTAGTCAATGCTTTAATTTACACCAGAAGCGCCGCGGCGCGTCTCAGCAGCGTTCCAGAAGCGGCTCGGTGCTCCGGTCCGCAGAGAATACGCAGCAAGTCTATTTTTAACTGAAGGCACATCAACTGCCACAGAGCAGGTCGAATGGATAGGAAGTCAGGCATGGAAAATGCAGGGAGAATCCGGTTGATTTTCAAAATAAAAGACCCCGTGCAGACTCACGATCATAAAGACAGACAGAAAATAAACTATTTAACTATGACACCTGCTTATCCATGGTAGAAGCACAAAGAGCAAGGAAAGAGGACTTAATCAACAAAATCAGAACAAGTAAACATAATCAGACAGGCAAAACGCTCCGCTGCTGAAATGCTGCTGAAACGCTGCTGGTGGAAATTGAAGTCACGTGCATGATGGAACAAAACCACGGTGCAGCCATGTAAATTCTTCTATAGATGATCACTGTCTCACTGCATGTTCCCTGCTTGGTTGGGTTGGAGGGTCATAACAACTGAGACAGACAGGAGAGGGTAGGATGTGCTTATATAGACATGGACAGGTGATTGGAATGAGAAGGTGTGGATGTCTGATTAGTGGAACTGGGGTGATTGGATTTGTGGGAGGAGCAGGTGTTTTGAATTGGCAAAGCAGGTGATGGTGATCAGCTGAGGGTGGTGTGGTCTAGTTCCTGAGCTGCAGTTTTAAACTACAATTAAAGAGTAAAGCCAAAATCCCTGAAAAATACCTGTTTTGTCCCAGTTCTAAAGACTGAGTGTACTAATAAATATATTTGTTTTCTGCACACTGGTATCAGATCGGTGCTCGATACGTGAAGTTCAGATATCAGGATTGGCAGTGGGAAGGGTAAAATGGTGTCTGAACATCTCTAGCGTGAGAGAAAAATGCCACAAAAACAATGTTGCCCAGAAGGAAAAGAAAGAACATGAGAGGATAAAAAGATGGAAAGTGAAAAGGAGCAGATTTTATTCCACCACCAAGCTCTGAGATACACACACACACACACACACACAGAGAGGCCTGCTGACAGACATACACATATTTCAATAAAATCGTCCATTTCCCGTGTCTTTCAGCTGCATTATTATGTGGCCACAGTGTGTGTACTGTGCAGCATTTTGTGTGTGCGTGCGTGTGTGTGCTGTTTGTGTGAGGTACATTACACCCTGAGGTCCTTCCCTGCACCCCTGACACCTATAAACATAATTTATGCGCCATATATCACTGCATACAGTATATGAAGCAGAGATAAATGAATGTGTTTCCCGCGGCGCTGGGAACCTGGTAGTCTGGTTTTGGGAAGAGCTGGAGTGGCCGCTCGGGTTTCAGCGTGTGCCTGATTGGGTTTGGGCTGAAGAGGGAACAGAGGCAGGAACACCGGGCTAGAACAGGGATTACAGTGAAATGCAGACCACATGGCACAAGGTTTTTCCCTCCTTCTGTCTCTATCAATATCATACTACCCCCCTACAGCTCTCTTGCTCCTTCCCCTGCAATATCTTTGACTTAGGCCGATTCCAGCGCGCTCCCCCTCTGCGGAAAGTGTAACCCTAACCACTCTGGGTCTGCGACGGTGGGGATCTGTCCTTCATTAAGCCACCGCGATGGCCTAGATGAGGTGGGTGGTGGTGGCCACGCTGATTGGGAATGTCTGTTGGCTCGTGTGTGTGTGTTCAGTCTGTCAGACAGCCATATGTACAGTAAGTCAGTCAGTCAGAGAGCTGTAATGCCTTTTGTGGTTTGCTGCAGTTGTGGCGAGACAAGAGGCTGACAGTAGGCTTTTACCACTTAGTGCATTTGCGTGTGTGTGGGAGGGTGTCGAAATTAAGATGCAACAAATATGGGTTATGAAGCCTCGTAAATATTTGTGGAATGAAACTTCTCATCACTGATATTTTGTCCTATTAGCCAGCATCCATATAGACAATTTACTGGCTAAAAAATTTTCCATGTTGAATACACACATCTTTAACAGCCTAGTTTTAAAAGTTTGTTTAACAGCAAGTTTAGCCTATCAGTGTGCTCAATTACTCAGTCACTCCAGGATTTTGGAAGCCTTTTTTGGGATTTCTGCAGTCTAAAATGCAATATTTAATGGCAGCTTTTCTCAAAAAAAAAAAAAAAAAAAAAACTGGATTGCATGTTGCGATGCTTTCAGGCATTTTTTGTGTGTGTTCTAACTAACCTTACCAAAAAGGCTCAGGATTACAAAAATTCTAAAAATCAGCTTTATGTATAAATGAAGAAGTGCAACTGAGGGGTATTCTACAAAAATCAGAATCTTTGGAGAATCTTTGGGAATTACAAAATCAGTCTAAACACAAAATTATAAAAATAAAATAAAAGTGCACAAAGCATTGATAAATATCAATAAAAAGGACAAATGATGAGTTCTTTTCAGTACCTGTGACATTAAAAAATAAAATGCAAAAACTAGAGAATAATAAAAAAAACATTGAGTCAGTTCACATTGAAATATACATGATGTTTGTAGAGGTGACTGCTGTGACTGGTGTCATTTGTGGTAAGCAACGATGATGGGTCAAGTTGAAAAGTTTGGACAAAATTGCAAGGTCGCACAGTACAGGGATTGGTTGAAAAATCACAATTTCTAGGAGGAACTTATTACTCGATTAGGAAGCAGTTATGCTAAATTGAAGGAAAATATTAGCCTGACATGAAGCATTTCTTCGACCAATGTTCTCAGAAGTAGTTGAAAAATACTAGCAATTACCTTATTTTGCATTTTTACATAGTGTTTCTGTGCAAAGAGAGGTGTTGAATTGAAATCACTTTTTCCCAATTCAATAAAGATTCAATAAAGACCAGTATGGTGGCTACGTTTAGCTAACGTTTGCAAACTTCAGGTAGATACTGCTGTGTAATTCACATTTCTGTGTCAGTTCACTGACTTTATAACTTTTATCTACTTTTGCTGCTTAATTTTAGCACTGACGATTATCACTGTGACTACAGTGACTGCCATGTAACAAAATTTAGGCTATATTATCTCACTTAGTATCACTCATTATAAATCATTTTAACTTGTATTTTTCCCAGTTTTTGAGCAGAATTGCAACCAAAAGACACACATTAAAACAATGACAATATGTCTGTTGACTACAACTGTTTATTCTCCCCAAACTATTTACATTAATTTAAGACGTTAAAATTGTAATCTTGATCTCGGAACCCTCTCGGAAAATTGAAATTCTCTGCAAATGATAAAACCCAGATATGGTATTGCTACGACAAAAGACATACCTTACTCATGATGTCACAGGCGGAATAGCATCACAATGGACTAAGACTTGTGGGAAATGGTCTTGAAAGACAAATCTAAAAACATAAACGTTGAATACGGACACACAGTTAGAGAAATATTTCAAACACTGGAATTTTATATTGCATTCACATGGATTAAGGCAAACAGTAGACGGCAAACTGAATATGACTTGAATGGATAAGAGGACTGTAAAATTAGGTTAGGCCAACAAAGAATATCATTAGTTTATCTTTTTACAAATGCAGTGAAATTTTAATTCTTGGCTCTATGCTTTGCCTAAAAGTTACGAGTAACAACCTTCCTAGAAATGTAGTGGAGTCAAAAGTACAATATTTGTCTTTGAAATGTAGTTGAGCGAAAGAAAAAAAAACAAATACTCAAGTAAAGTACAGATACCCAAATGTACTTAAGTACAGTACTCAAGTAAATGCATTGTCCACCACTATTTAAGTCTAGGGAACAGAACAACACAATGTTGGCCTGAATAAGGTTATAAAGTCATCATGTGTGATGTTTGGACTTTTGGACAGGCTTCTTTTGAGCATACAAATTAAGGAAATTCTGCAGATTAAATTGAACTAACCCTTATGCAGTATATCAGCACAAACATGGTATGTAATAGCTGCAGTGAAAGCACTGATAACTGTACTTAGGTGCAGCCTACGATACATAAATCACACAAACTTAATAAGGAAAGTAACATAATGAACCAACATCAAGTAATAAGTATAATTTGACTGACAATTTGATATTCACGGTCCTCAGAAGGACTGGTACTTCTCTAATAAACACTTCCTGAAGGTATGAGAGGTAACGAGATAACGATGATTTCACCCTCTCACATAAATTTTCGAGCCAATTCTTGTCCCAGACAGGCAGCTAATAGCTCAAATTACACCTCAGGTGCCTCTGCATACCTCGGGTTAAAGGTTTTCTGATGCTGTCAGTGTGTGTTGTGAGTGTGAAGGGTTAACAGTGCAGGTTGGCTGGATAATAATGCCCCTTGCTCATGGAACCCAGGAGAAGGCTGGCTTTAGCCCAGGGCCCGGCCCTCCCAGGCCTCTCTCAAACTCCCAGATCTCTTCAGCATACTTCTCATATTAAAAGAAAACAAGTTACACAAATGAGACAGATGGTTCTTGTTTGTGATGACAGTTGCAATTCTTTCTCCTCCAGCCCTCCTCCTCTTCTTCCCTCTCGGCTTTCCTCTGGTGTCTCTGCTGTTTTTTATGGTTTTTGCCGTGAAATGGCCACGTTGTGCAACAGGAGCCGAGCGGGCGTAAGAGTCGGGCTCACGGGCATCGAGACACGGTCACCAGCCTCGGCGTCCGGTGCAGAGGACTTTCTATTAACTCGATCTGCTGTACCTTTACACCTGAGGCTGGCTTTACAGTCAAACTCTCATGCAACTTTAGTTGCTTGAAACACAGGTGAAACTACGTTGCAGTTAAGTTGCATGGTATGAAGCACTTCAAACCTTTCAGACACTGAGCAGCAACTCTTAACCAGTGTCATGCAAGAACCAGTCAAAATGCTGATAATGTGATGACAACAAACTATGATGCGGTATCATTCCGACTGACAATGTGGTCATCGCCAAAATGAACAAAATAAAACAACAGAAGATGGTGTTTTGGATGGTTCAGAAGGCGATTATCCAAAGACTTCATGCAAGGTTGGTAACACTATCAACAAACATGAGCAACGCAAAGTTTCTTTACACAGCAGTTAGCATCAACTAACATGACTGCTAGTTTAGTTATAGCTTTGCTTTAAAGGGACAGTTCACCTGCAAATCAAAAATACACATTTTTTTGGCGTGAGTTGGAGATATTGGCCATAGAGATGTCTGCCTTTTCTCAAATATAATGGAACTAAATGGCACTCGGCTTGTGCTGCTCAAAGCCCCAAACAAATGCATTTGAAAATTTCAAAAACAACTTGACAGTTACACATAACAATTCCTAAATAATAAAGGTCTCATGCAACATGATTTAATGGTTCATTTCACCAAAATTAGCTCGCATTTTATAAAAAATATTGTTTTCTCGCTAGATTATTTCAAATGGAATGTGTCATTGGAACGCCCTTTGCATCTTATTTGGTTTTCTCGCTGGATAATATCTGTTTGAATGTGTTATGTACTGGCAGGCTACTTTGTTTCTTTGACCACCAAACTCTAATGAGTTCATCCTTTAGTCCAGTGTTTCCCAACCCTGGTCCTCAGGGACCACTGTCCTGCATGATGATCAGCTCATCATCAAGCCTCTGCAGAAGACTAACAACCTGATCATTTGAATGAGGTATGTTGGAGCAGAGAAACATCTAAAACATGCAGGGCAGTGTGCCTTGAGGACCGGGTTGGGAAACACTTAGTCCAAGTGGTCATTTGTACCAAGTTTGAAGAAATTCCCTCAAGACGCTTTTGAGATATCACGCTGACTAGAATGGTTATAACCTGAAAACATAATGCCTCTGTGGCCAGTGTGGAGCAAGGTTTTTCAAAAATTCAGAATCACAGAGTTCCTTCAGCACACAGTCATGAATGTGCACAAAAAAATGGATCGGTCCAGTAGTATTCAAGATTAGCTGCAAACAAGATGCAGGTCCACTGATCACGCACACACACACTCACTCACACACGCACACACAGAAGCAATTGCATGATAATTGATGCTGGGAAAACAACGCAACATAGCACATAGAGAGAGTGGAGAATGTTGATTGACATTTGGTCCAATGACTTTATAAATTAACATGTCATATCAGATGCACACACACACACAAACAAGTAAATATGTATAGTTCTTTAGTGCATTCGCACAATTGCAATGTGAAACCAAAGCTAACGTACACAGTGTAACAAAAATGTGAAGCTTGGTTCAGACCTTCAGATGTGCAATGGCCTCAAAAAACATTCCACATATACTGACAAAAAGTTATACTGGAATACTTTAGCAGACAGAGTATAGATGGTTGATCATTGACCAGTCATCAAGTCATTATGGGTGAGGAAGTGGTGACACAAACCACAGGAGAGGTGCATAATAGGGGGTTGGTGGTTGAGTTTGAAGAGTGATGTAGGTGACCCACAGCTTACTGTCTACATTCCTCCACTCTGTACTATTAAAACCCTGTGGGTAATGACAGACAGAAAAAGACTGCCTCAAACTTTGTGATATGAGCGCATCAAGAAAATGATTTAGTTGTCTTGTTTAACAAAGACTAAGCACATTACTTAACCATGAAAGTGATGTAATCTGTGGTTGCTACCCATCTGGCTAACGTGGCTCCTCATTTCTCAGGATGGGTGGATTGATTCTGCAGGACATAAGCTAACAATTTGGTATTGATTCCTTTCAAAAACTATCAATATGGGTGGCTGAATTACTTCCAAACATTTTCAGTACCTTTGTTCGCGCCAATAAACTGTCCTGACCGTTTGTTTAGCTGTCACATGGCTGTGGGGACCTATGAGACGTGAGAACTAAGCATGCAGAGTCTCACACTTCAAATTTGTAAGAGATGGCAGAAAGTAAATGTCACGTCGTATGGTGCAACTTTTCACCTGCAGATAAGGAAGTGCCACACAGCAGATCTTTATTATTACATAACCATTTAAAAAATTATCTTTAATTGTGGCCAAAAGTATCGATATTGTATTGAGTTTAAAAAGTGAAAAGTTTTTTTACATGTATTCCAGGCAGAGGTCTGCACAGGTCCAAAAATTTGTGCCTGAACCCAAAAAGTAACGTTCTACCTGGAACCAAACCGGACCCTTCTGTTGTTTGAAAGATGGGACCTGAACCCATGTGAACCCAGCAACCCACAGAGACACAGACCCCCTCGGCACCAATTTCACAGCTGATTGCTATTAACAAGTTAATATTTATTTACAAGTTGTCAAAACAAAACGTTGTCTCTTACCTAATGTAGTGTTCGCAGCCTTCTCCCCTGTGCCTGGCTGTGACGCATATGATCCATCCTCCTAGCCAAGAATAGATCAAACGCATCCAGGCTTTTTGCATCATTTTGAGTAGATAGCAACTAGTCATGATGCAAAGCCTCTCGACTGTCCTTATAACATGTAGGAGTCAACTATAACATGTGCAGAAGTCAAAATTACCACGACCACTAGAGGGCTTCGTCTCTTGAACAGTGTTTCCCCTATCCTGGTCCTCAGAGCTCACCGCCCTGCATGTTCTAGATGTTTCCCTGCTCCAACACACCTGATCCACATGATCAGCTCGTTATCAGGCTTCAGGCTGTCAGGCAGAGGCTTCATGATGAGCTGATCATCTGAATCAGGTGTGTTGGAGCAGGGAAACATCTAAAACATACAGGACAGTGTGCCTTGAAGACCAGGATAAGGGAAACACTGCTTGAACGTAAACACCGTTCTGGGGACTCTAAAGAGGAGCCTCACCGGTTGATTCCACCAAACATGTTTGCGCCCTCTGTCTTTATGATCATGAGTCTGCACTTGGGTCTTTTATTTTGAAAATTAACCAAATTCTCACTGCCTCCTCTGTGTCTGACTTCCTGCCTGTTCGATCTGCTCCACTAAAGCATCAATTCTGATGCCTCCGCCTGCAACAGTTTCATACAACTGTGACTTTTTGTGTTCCCTACACCTGATTGAAACCATTGATTCATTATTATAAATCCTATTTGCAAGTGTCCCAGGAGTTTGAGAATTATGGCTCTATTGATACAGTATACAGTTAATGAGAAAAGATTGCCAGTCCGTCCACCCGTTCAAAAATGTTATCGCGCAAACAAAAAGTCAGCCATCTTGAAAGTGTTGGCCTCCAAAATTTAATCAGTTCATGTACCTATTATAGAGTGTTAGCACACAAGATTTGGTGCAAATCCGTCCACCTGTTCAAAAGTTATCGCACAAACAAAAATCTGTGATGGACAGACAGAAGGATGGACGGAAGGACGGATGGACGGACGCACTGATTCACATACAGCTGGACAACCGGAGAACAGTATGCCTCCGGCCCAGCACCTTCAGCGGGCGGAGGCATAATTATGAGTTAGATGAACGGATAGGTAATTATAAAGTAGAATGGATGGGTAATTGTAACACAACCACAAACTGTTTTCTTCATACTTTCTGAAGTGTACAAGGAGCCTCTTACCTCCTGCAGAGGTTTATTCTGGTGAACCACAGCTCCCAGCGGTGCTCCGCAACCACTCCTGAATCCTTCTTGCCTGCATTACCAGCATATGACAGTCTGTGGACAGCATCCAGTGCATCACCTGCTTGTTTTTGTCTCAGACTTGCATCAGTTGTTGCTGTCCTTTATTTTCTTATAATCCTGTTTCAGTTTCTTCATCTTCTTGCACTGCTTCGCTGTGTGGCGGATGCCAAAGATGGAAAGTTGACAGGACATGCTTGCTGAAGACGCTTGTATTGTGAGTCAAAATGGCGTATTTCCTCTGTTGCATACACACTCAACTCAATAAAGCCTCGACTTCACTGTCGGTCCATTTGTCCATGTTTTGTTCCGTTTTTTTTTTTTATTATTATTATGAGCTGTTGTTCACGCTGCTCGTGTTTATACATGGGTTTAAATATGGTGGTTGTTGGTGCTGCATTGGCTCATGTGTTGACCAATCAGTGTACACTCACGTCTGGACCAATCACTGTGCATTTGGGACACTCAAAGTTGCTCTTGTGCTGGGAAGTAGCCACTCAAAACAGTGTTCTAAGAGCTACGATGGTTCATAGTACCTGTGGTGCAGAATCAATCAAGTTCTTAGAACAATGGAAAAGTTCCTGCAGTCCAAACACACCTCATGATTCAAACGTAAGTGTTCAGAAAGCTGAAATACTTGCAATCACTCAGGTTTGAGAAAAAGACTTGTCTTGGACTCCAAAGGACGTCAAACAGCTCTGAGTTAAATGGTGGAAAGACTGAGACATTTTTTCACATCTGTCCTCACTGAACTGGATGGACACATCAGATAAGGACGGATCAGATAGAGAAGGTGGAACAGTCAGGACGAGTGAAAGTGACAACACACCAACCCCCCCCACCCTCCTGCTGATGAGGGTTTTAGCTGCCACAGTTTCATCTCTGGATGCTGGTACGGAGGATCAGTGGGAGCTTACCTGCCCACACACACACACACACACACACACACACACACACACTCTCTGTCGGTGGTTACAGCAATGTGTCTGTCATCGGGGAGATTTCAGCTGAACTGCAAAGAAACTTTCCCTTAACACCTGGACACTAAACGCACCTGAAGGTGTGTGTGTGTGTGTGTGTGTGTGTGTGTGTGTGTGTGTGTGTGTGTGTGTGTGTGTATGTGTGTATGTGTGTATGCAGGTGAGAGGGGCTGGAGCGTGTGTGTGTTATATGTATCTATTAGCCGACAGCAACCTGCCGTGTCAAAATAATCCTCGCGGTGACCAGAGGGAGCGTCACTTCATGGTCGTCTGGGTGTCAGACACAAAACACACAACCACCTCAGGTTATTGTAGGATACACACACCCACATACACACATACAGCTGGTTTATAAAACGTAAAAAAGACATCATGATGAGCAGTGCTGGAATCTACTTTTTTTTAAAAAACATCTTTGTAACAACATCAACAAAATGCAACCACAAGTACAGCACTAGAATGTGTTACATTTAAAACCTTAGAATAATTAAGAATGAAAAGTATGAAATACAAGCATTGAAGTATAGTAATAGATATAATATATCATATAATATACATACATATAAGATATATGATAGATAAAATAAGATTGTGGGTTAGAATAAGTATGTTATGTTACGTTACTTACAGGATGGCATATTGGCAGTTGGCTTCAATCAGATAGCGCAGAGGAATTTAAAATTAAAATTTTTGTCTGCACGGTCTCTATTCAAGACTTCAAATAAAGTGATCACAGGGAGAGGATGAGTTAATAAGCTACATTTTTTTACCTAAATAATAAGCCTTATATGATCTTTACAAAACATTAGCACATCAATAACACTGTGCGATGAAATGCAGATTAAATGCAAATCATTCATTTCTCAATGAATGAATATTTGGTGTTATTTTAGCCAAATTACTGTAATAAAGTATTTTTTTTAGGTACTTGTACTTTTATGAGTTGATTTTCAAGTCTGGTACTTTTACTCGTATTTAAGTATGCATTGCAAGATGTAATCTACTTAGTTACTTTTAAAATCTTAGTTGAGTACTGAGTATAATTTGAATTAATATCCAAACCTTTCGTCTGCATTTTAGTAGCCAATCAGGTGATCTGATCACAAACGGGCCAATGAGAACAAAGACATACAACTGAAAAACACAACCAAACACTGCAGCAACACACGTGTGGAGTGAGGACATTAATGATTAACCAGTAATCGATTAATTACTGTTAAGAATTAAAACAATTAAAAACGTCTAAAAAACGTTTTGTCTGTAGGAGCCATTAGTCCAAAAAGGAAACTTAAATTTTGACATAAAATGAGAAAAAAAAATTACAAAAAAACAAAACAAAAAATTGAAAATGATAAAAACCGTGTTTTGTGTCTCATAAATGATCAGTGATCAATTGATTGTTTGGACCATTTGTTCAGGAAAATGCACAGAATTTGCAACCCTAGTTTGGAGATGTGACTGTGCCATTAATGGTTAAAAGTAACTAATATTCTGAGTAGTTTTTGCAATACTTACTCAAGTATATTCCTAACACCAGTACTTTTACTTGTAATTGAGTACTATTTTAGCAATGTAACAGTACTTGTACTTAAGTACATATTTTCAGTACTCTTTCCAGCACCAGTGATACATCACAGTTTTCTTTTAACGAGACTCGGTAAGTGTTCGGGAACTGAGGACACTAATTCTGGACGTTTTGTGAAATTCTGTCTCACTCTTCCTTGATGTACGACTTCAGGTGCTCAACAGGTGCTTTATACAGTGATGTGGGTTTTTGATGCAGTTCTGCCTGCAGGGTCAAAGGTCACAGACATTCAGTGTTGGTTTTCAGCCTTGTCCCTTACGTGCAGAGATTTCTCCAGATTCTCTGCATCTTTAAATGACATTATGGATTATAGATGGTGAAATCTCTACATCCTTGCAGCTTTGTGTTGAGGAACGTTGTTCTTAAAATATTGAACTATTCACAGTTTTCACAGTGGTGACCTCACTCCATCCAACGACTGAGTCTTTCCAGGATGTCACTTTAATACTCAATCATGACCCTGTCACCTGTTACCAACTAACCTGTTTACCTGTCGAATGTTCCAAACAGGTGTTTTTTGAACATTCCACAACTTGTCCAATCTTTTGTTGCTCCTGTCACAACTTCTTTGAAACCTGCTGCAGCCATGAAATTCAGAATAAGTGTATATTCTCAAAAAACAATAAAGTTTATCAGTTTGAACATTTAGTATTTGTCTTAACACTGTATTCAATCGATTACCAATCATTGCATTCTGTTTTTGTTGACATTTTACAGTGTTCCAACTTATTTTTGGAAGCGGGGTTCAAAATAAAGATGGTCCCACTCCTTTTTCTCTCACTCCTGCACCTCACCCTACCTGCTGGAGAGCATTTGGACCAGGCTAACCGGTGCCAACCTCCGCCTCTACACCTCAGCCAACATCTACATGAAAACCACATTGGGTTCAACGTGTTGGCAGGAGGAAGAGCAGAGACTGTCAGAGGTTCATCCTCAGCGTGGATAAGCAGGCTGTGTCATGGCTCTCTCCACCACTGGAGATTTATTTCATGCGCACACATAGCAGGCGTTCCTCCACACTGTATACAGCTGAGACGTCTGAACGCTGATTTACTGTCGAGCTCTGATAAACTGCGAAAATCCTCGGCGTGTTTTTCATCACGAGTCAGTATCTATGCAGATCATCATAAAGTCGTCTCATAAAAGTGGGTGCAGCACACACACGGGCATCTGTCCGCCAGCGTCGCACGTGTGTGTGTGTCGAGCTTCTGATGCGTCCTGATGGATTTCCCGGTCATCACATCTCCACCTCTGCCCACCAGTCCCACCCAGAGGACACGCCGGGCCAGGCTGGGCGCTGATTGGACGACCCCAGAGGACAAAACATTTAGACTCATTTGTCAAACATGATGAAGACCAATGGAGGCCAGGTGGTTGGACGTAGAGGGCTGAGGAGCACGTGTGTGTATTTCAGCAGAGAGGAATGCCCTTCGTTCAGCCTGCGTGATAATTAATGGCTGTCAGCGTCTCTTTAGTGGAAGAAGGCGCTGACAGACAGCACTCCAGAAACGCGGGGAATGTGTGAACGCCTCACAGGGGTTGATGAGGGAGCCGAGGGTGAGGGTGTGATGTGGGGGGAGGGGGGTTATACAGTGCAACATCCTTCCCAACCGTCCGTGGAAGATGATCCAGGTCACCAAACCTGGGACATCACCCTCATCTGCTGCGGTTTGAGGAATTCCTGGACATCTGTGGGAAAGATACTGATCTGTCAACACCGACATTACAGCAGGACGCTGCTGGATACTCTGTGTGTATGAAAGACGGGATGATTGTAGCTTGACAGACAAAACTAATTTCGTAAATTATATATTAATACACTGTAAAAAATATAGTTGAGACGACTTAAGAATTCAAGGCAATGCACAGCAATAGATTTTTTAGTTTTGAGCCTCTTACGTTTTGAAATAAACTTTAAAAAGTTTTGCTGACCTAAAATCTTTAGTTGAGATAGTTTACTTTTCTTCTTTAGATAAACGAGAATCTTTGAGTTTTGGAAACTAACAAAAAAAATGAAAAACTGGTCATGAGACCTAATTTGTGTCTTTTTTTAGCACCTGAAAAACTGAATATTTTTAATTTAAAATGTTAACATTTAGTTTCACTTCAATTAATTCAATCAATGCAAAGTTTTGAGTTTCTAAAGTTCAAAGCTTTGAGTTTATCTAAAGAAGAAAGGTAAATTATCTCAACAAAAGATCAGTAGTTGGTAAAACTTTTTCAAAACTTAAAAATCTATTGCAGTTCGTTGTCTTGAAATTTTGAGTTTTCTCAACTTTTTCATTTTTACAGTGTAGAATCTACTTTCAGTGCTGTATATTAATGAAGCTTCTGATATTCATCTTCATGCAGTGATTGACAGATTTGATCATTTTGACTGTCCACCACAATGTTGCTCACAAACATAGAGTTAAAGGAACAGTTCACCCCAAATTAAAAAAAAACTACTACTACTACTATTTATTCAGCCTTGGTGAGTTGTAGAACTACTTTCTTTCTCCTAGAAATAAAGTAGTTCCTACATGACACAGCTCACATCAAGGTTTGTGGATTATCTTGAGTCTTTGAATTTTTAAATGTATTTTTTTTTGTTTGTTTGTTTTTTGGTGCTTTGAGCAACACAAGGTGAATGCCATTAAGTCCCATTATACTGGAGAGAAGTCAAGACATCTCTTCACAAAACTCTGCAACTCACACCAAAAAAATCTAGATTGATAAACAGCACTACAGGCCAGCGGAAAAATATGTATTTTTTATTTTGGGGTGAACTGTCCCTTTAAAACATACTCAATCATTAATCAATCTCAAGCTTTAATCAATCAATATTGTGCAGTTGTATTTGTTGACTTGTCAAATTCCAGTTGTCATTTTTATAATCAATACACAGTCAACAAAAATATGAACATACCTTTTATTTTCACTTTGAGTTGATGTCAGTATTTTACTTGAGTATTCCTGTTTTATAATATTGTACTTTATATCACTACATTTATCTGAAAGCTACAGTTACTACAAACTGCAAATGAAGACTTTACATACAAAACATATGAAGAACTTCTAAAACATGATGCTACCAAACAGTATATAGAGATTGATCTTAAATGATTACTTGAGTAGAAATTTATTACAAAATGAATTAATCTGTCTAAATCATTTTTTGTGCATCAAAGAGTGAAAAAATTCATGGTTTCAGTTTCTTAAATGTGAGTTTGTGACTTTTCTTCATCTTAAATTATAGCAGACTGAATGATTCAGACTGTTGGTCAGAAAGCTTCACTGTACAGAACGACATCTGTGCAGAGTCTGACATAGAAGACTGAAAATGAAAAGTTTCTAGGCGATCAGTGAAAATCACTTTTTCAGGAGTGGGCCTAAAGCAGGATTTGTGATATCACAAATAGTTTGACACCTTCTATTCTTCCTTATTTTTCTTTATTTCGTTTAACTGAAGTAACATTCTCAATGCAGTACTTCAAAGTATTTTTGCAGTGTTCATTTCAACCTAACAGATCTGAATAACTCTTCCACCAGTGGTGTGATGTTTGGGTGTTATTGAAGAGGTTGTCCATCATGGACATGCACAAGACTTTTAGGATATAACTATAAGCCTGGGATGGAAATTAAATGTTCAGTATTTGATACCTTGTGGTGTACAAACTGCCATTTTAATATCAAAGTGTATCCATTATGTTCTGGCTTCATGCATCTTTCAGTAGTTTGAATCTTTTTAGTTGAATTCATGTCTTTCTGCTCACAGATTCTCAAACCACATTGAGGTGTTTTTTCATACAAGTAATTATTTTGTTGGATATTCTCTTCATTATGAAAACTGTGGTAATCACTCCACCAGACCATAATGATTTCTCAGTAACATGCATGGTCTGATATGAAATTATAATCTAATTAAATCCAGGACAGTGAGACATTTCTATCTGCTAGTTCATGTATGTGGTTCATCAACACATGTCTTGTCCATGATCAAGCTGTCAATAAGCCTGCACCTCTGCAGGTTTGGCTATAACACAACCAGAAATTCACCTCATCACACCTTCTGATCTCTGTAGACCTGTTTATATGGTTCTGCCTCCATCATACAGTATTTTGTATAGTCTATACTATTATATATATGTTTAATATGATGTGCAATTCCATTTGTCGTAATGTTTTAGTAGCAGTATTATTTCTTTTCAAGTTTTAAAATACTCTTCATAGGAGTTTCACCTTAGCTCACATCTGTGAGGCATGTACACACACCACCACACACTTTCTATGCATCTCAGTAGATTATGAACATCAGTTTCTTCTATGTCTGTGTAGGAACTTCAGTATTACAGAACGACATCAAAACCAGGAGTGACAATGTTTGGGTGGACAGCACCTCCTGCTGGCTGAGCATGTTGCAACAGGCTCATGCAACTGTGATAGAACCGCAGAGAACCTGGATGTAATGGCACCATTACTGCTCAATAAATACATCCACCCCCTCAGCCACAGCATGGGGTCAATCACACTTATTTTATCTGATAAACATACATGTTTAATATGTATGTATACGCTTCGCATGTAATTAAGATTTTACCTGTTGTCTAGACAACTACCTGATGTAGAAAGTTCTGGTTGACAAGCTGTTTTGTTGGAGGATGAAAAATGATTTAGTTCTCAATCAACACTTAAAATATTATAAGCACGATAACATATAGAGTTAAAAGGCTATTCTGTTTGGTGTTAAGTAGGTTATTCCATTAATCATCAGTCATAATTTAAAAAAAAAAAGAACAGCAAGGGAAAGGTGGTAAAGGCAATTAAGGTATAAGTTTAATATTTTTGAAAAGAATGCATATACAAAGAACAAAGACTTTAGACAAAGCATTTGGTTTTGCACCAAAACAACAACAGGTTATAATAATTATACTGACTTGGACTGGATATCAACCCAACTCGAAGCCACCAGTTAAGAAAAACAAGAACCAACCAATCAAATAATCTTTTAACCAAAACAGTCTCTCTGCCATTGGAGGTTTTTATTCAGCTAAACCAATCAGAGGTTTTCTTGCTATAAACTGGCAGTTAAGAGTTCAGATGAGTTCCGACCCCTAAATGTAAAAGGAGTGAAAGTAACCTTGTTTTTTATATATTTATATATATAAAATAAAAAAAACACAAACAGAAATAATGAAGAAAAAAAACAGATTTTGGTAAAAACACCTGGAGCCTACATCAACATTGTGTGCCAGCTTACATTATAATTACATCTGTTAAACCTATCATTTAGAACAGAGACCAAGGCTCAGCTACACGCAGCACCGTACAGTTTGAATGGGTACAACAGACGGGACAGCCCTTCACGGATACAACACTCTGTGTGCGGAGGAAGGCACCAAATTCTGACCTGGCACAGAATTCTGGTGGAAATTCATCAGTTGGATGTCCAGATTTGGCTGCCGGGGAACGCGGATATCTCTGCTGTACCCTCTCTAAGTGTAAGGTGATGACAATGTTAAAACAGTATCCTCCTTTTTTTTTTTTTTTACCCTCCCTTGGTCCCTGGCAACGCGTAAAAGAACACACCGCTTGTTCTGCTAACACTGTTTAAGTTCCCTGCATCTAAAAGGCCAATTCCTGCGGTCAACTCGCGGACCCGTTACTACTGGATGCCTTCAGCTCTTCAAGTGATCGCCACACTCCAAACGGACTGCCGCTCTGCACTGTGAGAGTCTACTCAAAAAGGACCGGATACTTGATGGCAATACTTACTAATTTAAACTCCTCGGTGAGAGCTGTGTGGTGTTTTATTGCCCTGAATTACCAAGTCCTGTCAGACCTACACAGTTTCCTTAGTGGTTAAGAGCGCATCTGCTTGGAACGTGGAATAAATATCTCAGACTTGTGTGTTTCAGGAGAAAAAAGGGGGTTGTTGGCAAACGAAAAGAAAGCAACACTACTCTGTTAGTTTCTTCTAGTAGTGCTGTCAAAGAAGAACGAAAAGGGATCGGGCGCTGATGAGTGTGCTCGTCAAAAACAGAGGAGGGGTGGGACCAGCAGCATGAGCAGCCCGCCAATCAGGCAGCTGCGAGGGGCTGGGGCGGGGCTTATATCCGTGAAAGCTTTACATTGGCAGACGACTAAATGAGCTGGGGCGTCTAAGAGTTGATTAGGCCACGACACTTGACTGAAAATCAATCTATCAAAAGCTCCACAGGATGAATTCTACTTGTATGCAAAGCTTGGTAATCTGGATCCCCCATCCGAGGTGCGTGCCACCCTGCCCGGAGCCCACAGCGGCCTGTTGGCCAGGTTAGGTTGATCTTCTGTCCCAAAACTCAGACTTTAGAGGGTGAAGCTTCTTATTATTGCAGACAATTATCTGAAACTTGGTCGGCTGTTTTCTTTCTAGTCTTCCCTGTGGAGGACAGTGCTGTCAACCAGCCTTAGCAGAGCAAGGGAAAGGGGTGTGGGGTGGGGGAGAAGGGTGGGGGGTGTGTGTATGTATTTTAAGATGTATGTATGTGTGTGTTAATGTGTGTGTGCTTTGAAAAGGGAGGAGCCTCTCATAGCAGCACACATTTGCGTTTCTTCTTGGGCTCTGGGGGCTCCAATGCAGCCAATATCGCCTCATCAAACACATTCTTTAGGCCTTTCTGTGGACACAAACACACAGACACACAGGCTCAATGAGGGGGAAACGCAAACACACACACAGGTCAAATTAAAAAGGTAGAGGGCGAACACAATAACAGCTTCAACAGAGGAAAAACAAAAGCAGCATTGGACATTATTTAGTATCGTATCAAGGAAAACTGCGAGTGTGCTGCTGGGGGAAAAAAAATATGTGAAGGGAGATCAAACTGACTGTTTTCCTATAAATGTGGTTATTTCAGTTAATCAGGGAAAAGGTGTCAACAACACAAATCACATGCGTGTTTGAGTGCAGTTGAAGTGTGAGGGCTAAAATCAAAGGCAAGTCAAACAAGAAAGTGGAGGAAAAAGAGAGCATAACCCCTGACGCCACAACACAAAACAAACAATCTGAGCATTTTCAGTCCACACTGCGTGCTTTTCTTTGTACTTTATTGACTCTGCTCGTCAGATTCAAATAGTGGATATCCACATTCAACATGGAAAACACATTGAAAATAAACTGAACACAAACTGTTCTCACTCTCAAAGGTGAAGGTTTTCTTTTTTTGTGTGTTTGCCTCTGAGCAGCAGAGCTGCTTACACCACGAGCCTGGTCATGTGAAGTAACCAGAGCTGCTGTGACACAGTGCTGTACTATGCAGTAAACCAGTTAAGCCCCTCAGCGTTGCTTAACTCACTCCACTAACCCCACTAAATTCTTCTCTGACAAAGCACTGGAAAAAGAAGGGAGCCAGAGAGAGGAGAGCAAGTTCATGTGTCCTTTATTAATTCTTTTCACAAGTTATTTCACACAGTTATAGCTTTTTTTTTTATTATCTGGACTTCCAAGACAGCATGATATGTACCACAGTTCAAGGGTAATGTCAGTACTTTTTAATCTGGGCCCTTTTCTCACATGTTTTTGTGTCAAAATGACTAATGGGGACAACAATTTTTGAAATTGGTCCAGTATTGCGGGAGACCGCTACAGCTGGCAAAACGGGCTGCACTGTAATCCTTACGGGCAACTGCTTCCAGTAAATGTGCATGTTTTGCCACTGACAGGTTCAAATTATTATAAGTGTCTGACAAAATTATGTAAAGGATCACAACAAAGATGTGTTTTGATTTACTGCTCTCACCAAACCCACCAGCTCCATTTACAAAAACACGATTTTATCATTGTCATCTTCATCTTCATTTAAACTTGACAGAAACTCAGTAAAACTCACCAAAACTATCTTTCCACAGCTCCAACTATCACTGACTCTGGTTTGGTCAAAATAAAATATTTTTATTTATTTATTTTAAAATATTTTTAATTAGTTTTATTTTGTTTCTGTCAAAGCTGTGAATGTGTTTTATGATGATGAAAATACAGTTTCTGTAATTAGAGCCTGGTGGCTTTGGCAAGGGCAATAAATCACCTTTTTTTGTTAATCATAATGTATCTTACTATTTAACAAAAAGGTTTACCTCTGTACTGATGAGCCGATCTGATACTCAGTACTGGTATGATACAAAGTCACTGGACTGGATATCAAGTGGGGGGAAAATATTATCTGATATGATGCCTTAACATAAACCAGTGGTTACCAAACTTTTTCTGGCATGCTAAAGAAAGCTCAGAACACACAAATAAAATCAATCATTAACAATTGTTTGGGAAGCAACTGATAAAAAAGGATTCAAGTTTAGTTTTAGTGAAATTATGGTCAGCCCATTTGTTTATTTTCCTACATACAAATCTTATTCATACAACTCCGTTTCACTTTATGTTTTTCCTTTGGTGATCCATTCTGCCCCTGCAGAGGCTCTGTGCCCCCCAGTTTGGGAACCACTGGTCACATATATGTTTAGCTAAACTTTGAGTAACATGCTGTAGAAAGTGTCACAAGTGAGCTAACATGTATCACATGTATTTTAATTAGTATATGTTTTAATCCTGCTGACAAATCAAAAAACCAGAATGTTTTGAGTGTGAAAGGTTCAAATAAAATGAAGTAGCAGTCATGTTGTGGGATGTATTTCTTCTTCTCTATTTTTGCCGTTTTTTAGATGACTAGGTTAAGCAAAGTGTATCCATCAACAGATATTAATACATTAAAGGTATCGGTATTGGCAGATACTCAAGGTTGAAGAATGAATATTTTTTTCAGAAATGAAAAAGTGGTACTAAGCCATCACTAATCTCTGTAGGGATCCATTCAATGTTGTCTCCCTCAACACTGGGCCAATTTCAAAAATGTATGTGGGTCCAGGTTGAAAAATACCTAACTTACCCTTTACTGGCACATTAGTGTCATATATAGGGAAAGTTGGGCCAAAAAAGTGTTTTAGAGAAGACGATAACTTGATGAAACATCAAGTGTAGCTTCAAAATAAACAATAAGACCCAATCATGGTACAAACAGGAAACACTTCATTTAGTGGTATTACTGACAAAATGGCCAAACACTCCCTATATATGACTTCAGTACTTAAACCCTTTACATATAACCATAGTCAGACTCCAAGTCCTGTTTAATCAGACATCAACAGTAGTACAAAAAATACATTAGCATTAGAAATGGAAGATCTGTTCAGTGTTGAGATCAATCTCAGTGTGGAGTTATGTGAAGCCACCGCCCTCGCTGTAGTCCAAACCCTTCCCATGTTACTACAACTACAGGACAGAGGGTAAAGACTAACTCAAACAATGGCTACATCCCAAATTACATCCTACATCCTCTGTAAGATATCATTCCACTGTTGGCCACGGGCCACATGGGCCAAAGTAGGAAGGGTAGGAATGATACAGCTGTGTAGAACAAAATTTATTATGTAAATCATAGGATTAAGATTTAATCTTAATCATGTGATCCATGATAGAAATCATAAATCTTTCACTACATAACTGCTGTGCAAGATTTATGATATAAAACTGAGCTCACATAAGTAAGATATGAAGTACCTTAACACACCAACCAAACCAAATGTCAGCAGTTAGAAGTTAGAAAAGGCAACAATTCAAGTCATTGAAGAGCACAAAAGCCTTGAGTCAGTGAATCAGGCCATGAAACTAAGATTAGTTGCAATGCACTCTTGATACAGAGCAGTAGTTTGGATCAGTAGCTGACTGATGGATTGGTTAGCTGGATGGCTGAGATAGAGATTGGTCTAGATTTCAAAAGCAGCACATGTAAAGAGATAGAGAGGAGAGAGAGATGGGGTAAAGGGATGTAAAATGCAGAGAATAATGGCGATCGGAAGAGGAAGAGCTGAGAGCAGTGGCAGAGAGAGTTTAAAATATACAGCATTTCCTCTTTCTCTGCGTCTCGGGAGGCTCGAGGGCAGCTAGGATAGCTTCGTCAAATACATTCTTCAGCCCTCGCTACAGGGACAGGAGAGGGAAGAGAACAACAGCACAATTAGCACAGCAAACACAGAAAGAGATCGATGGGAGAGGAGGAGAAGAGGAACATGGCAGAACAAAGAGGAACGTATTTGCGTGAAATACAGAGAAAAGGAGTGAGAGTTATAGGACGACTGTGTGAAGGATGAAGAGTGAAGTGTGACAGAGTTGAGACAGACTGCTGCAGAGAGAGAGGGCTGTCACTGAGCAGTGAGCTGAAAGTGAGGCGTGGATGGACTGCTGAGATCCCCAACAGGAAACAGGAAATGACATCAGCAGCTATGCAAAAGTTGCACCAGGGAGAGAAGGGGGGGGAGGGGGAGGAAGGAAGGAGCAGAGCGGGGAGGTGGGGGGGCTATACCTCAGCTCCATCAACACTATTGTTCTGTGCCTGAGTGAGGCCGAGCTCATATGTTCTCGTCTGAGTCATGTTCCCTCCTCAAGTTTGTTACAATGATGCACCTACACAAGCACTCAGGACCTAATTGAGCAGCTAAACTCATAACAGCGCTGACTGATTTATTAAAAAAAAAAAAAAAAAGTACTGAGTACTGAATACACACACTTAAACATTTCCAATAATAGCATAATGCATCTATTCACATACTGACCAACACAATTTTCATTTAAAATGTCAAACTAAAATAGCAAAATAAAAAATGAGCTAGGAACACTATAATTGAAGACAGTCCACAGCTTTTCTGCCAAAATATAGAAGTTATCTCTTTTACTTAACAAACAGCAGCACTTCCACAATATTTTAAGGATGAAGCCATTGTCATTAAGTTATTATTATCTTAACATATTTATTTGCTAATCAAATTCTATAAAAATTAAATATTATTGGGGCTGTACCGAATAGACTGACGTTCATTCATAACAGATATTCGAATTATAAATCAATGTTTGAATGCTTATTCTTTTTTGAGCTTGTCTGTTAATTCGGCTTAAACCCATTATCTCTGCACAGTTGCAGATAAAGATTAGGCCACACTAATATTATTACTATTATACTACTTATAGAATTAAATTCCAGTGATGGCTGTGTAGGATTGTGTCCAACTCCTGTGATCCAAACACTTCCAAAAATGCTACAGCATGGCAAAGTCAAAAAGTCAAAATTTATTTACAAGAGATAGAGGTAATCATTTCCAAAATTCACGTTTTTATCTAAAGAAATATTGTTTCAATCCATATTTGTTTTTATTTAGCCTTTCGAAAACATTTTCACTGCAGTCAGAAAAGTGTTTGCTCTCCTGCTTGCCAAATACAAATGGAGGCAGCACCTGTATTAAAGCTGTAATGCATTTCTGCATCAAAATGTCTAAAAAAGCTTGATATCTTAATTGATGCTTTGTTAAGTTGTGTGCTTACATACAAATGTTTCCAAGAATGGTCAAACCCAGTGATTTATTCAAGGTAACAGTGAATTTCTTACTAGCCAAAAGTTGCCATGTCACTTCCGGGAAAACACGGCATACATTAGATATACCCTCAACTGAAGCTTAAAATATTTTAAAAAATGTCTTTTGGTACAGCCCTTGATATTATCACTATCAGCACACCTTTTACTCTGGGTGTAGGAAACAGGTCCCAGGACATGTTGTGCTGGGAGACTCCCAGGAAAACAGAGCTACAGGCCAGATTAACAGCCCTCTCACTGGACCCACCTTCCTTCCACGACAAACTCAACAGACTTTAAGAGACTGCAGTCTGCACACTACTACATAGCCTGAACTGCTATTTTCACCAGCAATAATATGGCTCAAGGCAGACTGCTCTGACCAGGATACATTCTGGTCTGAAGCAAGTTTTTAAGCCATACGAAAAACAACTCATAAGCTAGAACAACCAACAAAACCAAACCATGCAGAACAAAACTCATCAACATAGCGTGCACAAGCCAGGGGGAATATGAACATGTTCCTCTTTCCTCCTTTTTCTTTGTTCTTGCCATTGAGGTATGGAATCATATGTGTCCAAGAAGTATATATTCTGTATGTGTGACTGTATTCATGTATATGTTACCTGTGTGAGGGCTGAGCACTCCACATATTTCACAGCCTTGAGGTCTCTCGCCAGCTTCTCGGCTGTCTCCGGAGTGATGGGCTTCTGCTTGTTCTTGGCCAGTTTCTCTATAGTAGACGGGTCATCCCGCAAATCGATCTGAGTCCCGACTAGCAGGAAGGGGGTCTTTGGACAGTGGTGGGTGATCTCTGGAACCCACTGCATATGCAAACACAGGTCAATGTTAACGTTCAAAACAATGTGACACAAGTACAAGTGCACCTGAAGTGTGAAGAAAACATACTGGCCACTGACTAGCTCATACAATGGACTCTACAGCAACAAGATATAATGAAGGTTAGGTAATGTAGTAGCTTGTCAAACTCAATGTCAAACTGTGGTAATGTTAAAATGTTTAATAATTCTGAGTATATTACAAAAAGAAAAAAATTAAGGATTAGACTTGCCTTTTCTTTGACGTTTTCGAAGGAGGAGGGGGACACAACGGAGAAACAGACAAGGAAAACATCTGTCTGGGGATAACTCAGAGGTCGTAACCTGTCGTAGTCTTCCTGACCTGGAGAAACCACACAGAAACATATTGAACTTGCACAATCTGGCCATCATACTGATACACTGGACAGAGTGGGACATCTCTGTTGGCAGAATGAGACACCACCAAAACCACAGGCCAACGCCTTCAAACGAGCCCCTATGTTCATAAAAGTGAGCCTATGGATGGCATGTGAAGGAAGACAACTGATGATTTTTCCCATTCAGTGTCATAAAAACACATCACCATACAAACTGTATGTAATGACAATGTACTAATTACTTAAACTAGACTTATCGTAGACGAACAAATCTAAACAAGTGTAGGTTGGAATAAGAAAGACTTACCTGCTGTATCAAACAAGCCCAGAGTGTAGGGCTCGCCTCCGATCATTACAGTTACAGCATAGTTATCAAACACCTGCAACACATACACAAAAAACAATGGTTAGACACTCATTCCCCTCAACAGTGAATTATGTATATATTTTATTGCCACTACAGATATGGTGTACTTATTAAAATGATTAATTTAATTTTGCATTTAAGGTACTCATTATTCAAAAACTTTTAGGCTGACCATCTTCATTTATCAGGATCTGACTGATTCAGCTCTGGAATGTTTCAAGCAGCTGCATTCAAAGAGGAACGGTGATCACAAAGCTGATCAACGCTGGTGGGACAACCATGGTTAAAAGTAAAGATTTCTTGTTCTCTATGTCCTGAACAGTGGGTGATTCTTTACTCTGACTTCTTGTTTATGTTCAGTGATGCTCGCAAAAGGGGTAGACTAACCTGACTTAACGACTGACACACTGCCAAGTCTACATGCACAATGACACACCTGTGATTAGGCTAATAAGACTAATTATTTAGTTCATAGGGTGTATCAAACCAAAATCAGTCATGTTTCCAACTTCATATTCTGTTCTGAACTGTTCAAAATGCAACTAAATGCTGATGCAGTATTTAGTTATACAAATTCCAATATTAAGTGAAGTTTAAACAGACCAATATCAAAAATTACAATTTGCCTAAGGGGGCTTTACAGTGTGGGACACCCCCTGTCCTTAAGACCTGCTATTGAGAAAGGAAAAACCCTTATAAGAGGAAAGAAGAAGAAAAAAATTCTCTCACACACAGACAAACACTATGAAATCAAGTAACTTTTGCAGTTACAAAGGACATACGAGGTCGCATGGGAATTAATCTGTAAACTGTGAGCATATGGTGACTTAAATATAGACCATATTTACATTTACACAAGTTTAAGTCCTGTCTATCTCTACAGAGTGTTCACTCACTTACCGTAGGTACATATTCAGAGGGAAATTTGTTTGTGGTGTAAGAGATGAGCAGGCAGGTTTTACCCACAGCACCGTCCCCCACTACAACACACTTGATGGTCTGCATAGCTGTGTTTTACAGTCTTCGCTACTCATTCAAGATCTACAACAGAAAAAAAAAAAACAAATAGAAAGGAAAGTTCATTAGTTGATGGCATTGCTTATTGGCTGAACAAACTACGAGCAAAGGTAAAAATTCATCCCCTTTGGCATTTGGAAATCACACATTTGACTTTAATGTCCAAGTGAAATCAAATGTATCTTAAGCAAATATGAAACACAAAACAATTTGAATTTTCTGCATAAATATATACCTCTGCCTAAGGTCCACAAGACACTACCAATTGAAGCCTTAAATCTTTTTTGGTCTATATTAGTACTGCACTGTACAGTGTGGACGATTTGTGTCAGCAGGACACACAGAAAGAGAACGTGTGGGGTGGGGACAAACCAATTCTCTGGGGGAGACCTTTGAAAAGCTCAACACCAGATGGTATTTTTATTACTTGTCTATGACATAATATTGGTAAAAGCACTTTTCAGCATAACTGAATTGTAATCCGACCCAAATCTGAAAAATGAGGTGAGCCAAGCCCTGAGTGAAAACGTCATCTACTTGACATGGGGATGTTTATGCCGAGATAAGCCTGTGGATCGATAATTGGACCTCCCTGATCAGCCACTGGGTCAATGGGACTGTCCAGATGTCTGAATGAGGGACTGAGGGATCAAATAGACCCACAGCTGTGGGTACTCATTTTGGAGAACCAATGACAAGAGAACAAACGTGCTTCACACAAAGGCAGTGAACATTCTGCGGCTCTAGCAATTTTAAGTGTCTGGGTGGAGGAAAATGAGAAAGAAAGGAAAAACACCAGATTGGGATTGACTGTAGTATAATAAATAAATAAATGGGACTTTTCCATCCGTGACTTTTGGCCATGCAGAGTCAAACCGTGCCATGCTGATTTGCATTTCCATTACCACTTTTAACGCACCGAGCTATGCCGAGTCACGCCCGGGACAGAAAGCGAGACAGACGTTTCTAAAAGCATGTGTGCGTTCTGCTCTCATTTCTTTAAAAGCTAATCTCTGTGGTTTGATTTATCTCCTGTGTCACTATTTGTGCGCATCTATCAGTTTTTTTTTTTTCAACTGTTTCATGTTCGCTTTGAGCGGTATAGAAGATGTGTCAAGGAAGAGCTTATAAAAACCCAACATTTTCTGATTCTGTTGTTCAATAATAATATAGTGTGAGACTTTTATTGTGAAGAATTTATAGGAATTACATGTTTATCCATCATTTTACAGCTGCAGTTTGTCTTCAGTTAAAAGACAAGGAGTTAGTCCTGTTGTAATGAAAATGAAAATCCCTGCCACCAATGCAATGAGTCAAACAGAGACATGTGAATGGAAAAGGGGTAATAGATGTGTCTCAATTGTTTCAAGTTCAACAAACTTACAGAATTGGATCAAACACCATTTGTTATTTCTTATTACTTCAAGGGACACTTAATAAGGCCCTAAAGAACATTCATTTAATACAATTTATAAGTGATGGTAGCACTACTACATAGCAGACATAGTATAGGTAGTTATAACATAACAAAGGTGCAAAAGTTAAGTGGGACTGTTTTAAGAATACTCCAAGAGTAAGCAGTGTTCTGCCAGGCAGCACAAAGTAGAGCACGAACCAACTCACAATAACAAAAGAAACACAGTGTCAGATATTTCCAAATATGGCCAAAACTATTAAAAGAGCAAGTGGTCTCTTAGCTGGGTCAATTTTCAGACGGGGGGTTGTTAAAAAACATGCAGTGCATATTAAATGTTTTTATGTTAATGTATTTCACTTAAAGGATGAGCCTGGTTTGATCACGAAAAGTGAGAGTGTTGGCACTGGTCTGCAAAAGAACTAGGCACATCACCAAAAACAGTCAACAATATGTGTAGCCCACATTAATTTGGGATTTAAAATCTCTCCTCCAAGGCAACAGACCATTTGGACCATTTGTGACAATTCTGTTAACAAGTTTTTTTTAATATGATCAAAATTGCCTGTGCAAGTCATATGGTTGCACCAGTAGCACACAGAAACTACACAAAAATAAACTGTGAACCTAAGCCAAGACGATCATTACATGACAAGTTCCCAAATCAGAGCAGCAACATGGTCACTAAAGGTCACCTGTTTCATTGAGTGCCAGTGACCAAAGAGCAGCCTTCCAACGGCCACCAGAATATGGAAAACAAAACCTACCAGACCTAACAGGCCTTTTTCACAGCAGACATCTTGATTTATCACAGTCTCAAAAGCAGAGGTGTTACTAATAACATTAAAGATGGCTCTATTCTATTCAAGTGACATACACCAGGACCCTAAAACTGATGGAGCAACACAAAATTCAATTACAACTGAAATGATTAATTGGTTGATTAATCAATGGACAAAAAATTCAATTTAATATTTTATCCATTTCAATTACTTTCACAGGAAAAATGCCAATCATTATCTGGTTTCAGTTCTGACATGAGAGGACTTGCTGCCTTTCTTTGCCACATATAATAAGAAATTGAACGTCTTTGGCTTTTGGACTGTTAGCTTGACAAAAACAAATCTAAAGATGCCATCTTGGGCTGTCAGGAAGTTTAACAGAAATTTCATATTATTTTCTGACATTTTATAACCTAAACAATTAATAGACAGAATATTCTGCAAAATGATATTTAATGAACATAACTGTTAGTTGCAGCCTTAAAATGTGACATTGTTTATTGTAATATTCCCAGGTGCTCTTCCTATTGTGACACGTCCAATCTCTTCAATGAAAATGGCCTAGAAGATGAGTGAAATAATAAGCATTGACCTTGAATCTGTCTCTAACAATGTGGTGCACTTGATGTATTGCACATTCAGAGACAGCTGACACTGTAGCCTATGTAGTATGTGGACCACAGTATCCCCGTTTCTCCTCTATAAGTTACAGTATGTCAGTGCTGAGCCACTGCAGAGCTCTGCACCACTGTGTGGGGGTGGGGGTGTCATTGAAGGAAGCAGGAGGGACAAAACTGCAGGCACCACATGTAACAGAGTGAACATGGTTTAACAAAGAATGCAGGTGGATGTCCTACAGGGAAACATGGAATACAACAGTACCAGTTCCTTCAGCACACTAATCCCTTTGCAGAATAGGCTGGAATTTGGTCAGATGAGCCTTTACACTGCATTCGAGTAAATGTTTGGTGGAAATGACAGACCTGAAATTTAAGGCTGATTAGATAACTGTCACTGAATGAAATTTCCTAGATCTACTCATAATGAGTGTGTCATCCTGCTATTAACAATCTCATTTGTCCCAATATCCTCTTGCAGGGAGTGGAAGAGGAATTTCTTACCCTTTACTTCAAAAGGTCCAGCATGTAAGGTGATTTACTAGCAGATTATGATCAACATAGAATGTAATATTCTTAAGTATGTTTTCATTAGTGTATGATCACCTGAAAAAAAAAAATTGTTGTGTTTTTGTTACCTTAGAATGAGATGTTTGTATCTACAGAGAGTGCAGGTCCTGCTCCACGCCACGCCACATCATGTTACACTACCATGTTTTAACAGTAACCCAGAATGGAAAAAGCAAACACCAGCTCTACATACGGCCTTAAGCGAGTCAACGTAGGTTCTCCTTCACGCTCAAGGGAAGAATGAGACGAGGTGTTAGCAATATGAAAGCTCACAGTTTATTGCCACTAAGTCCTACAACCTGGTACTTTAAGGTCTTACTTCACTGTAATCAAACTAAAGCTAGCTATAGAAACATTTCTCCACTACTGCCAGCACAAATTTAGATACCAAAATGACCTACCATACTTCCCAGTTTCTCTACAAAAACTTTTTTGAATTAACCACAAAGCAAATGCAAGGCAAATGAAGTGATATAAAAAACACCTGGTGAAAAAAATACAAAAGTTTCCTGTCCAACATGTTGTTATGGTAGAGCACAGAACAAAAATGTGATTAAGAGTAGAGCTGTTTTTGGTAATGGCAAACTAATACACTGCACTCATGGAGGCAGAGACTCAACAGCTTGCAACCTTGACTAAAAGCCAGTTTCTTTGAGATTCTAGAGAGGTTACCCCGACTGCAGACCAAACTGTGCAGCTAAGAAGGAAAAACACAGATGTGAAAAGGATAGTGCATGCCACTAGACACAATCAATGAAATAAGCCATAGCACAGCAGACTGAGATAGAAAGACAAATTCACTACATGAAGTCCAAGAAAATAACTCACTCCATGTGCCAATAATGGGAAAACATTTCCTTCAGTCACTGAATGTTATTCATAATATTGCTGGTTCATCTGTTTGTTACAAGCAAGGCTTTTTTGCCTCTAAAACATAAAACTGATAAATCCCATAAATAACTGTGCTCAAAACATAACATGCTGGTGTGAGATTAAAATGAGGCCTCTATAGGACAAGTGAAGGTTCACTTCAGTCTGAACGGACCTTATCCATCACTACTTGTTGTCTCTTAAGCCTATACCTCTTGAATACGTTTTCATGAGAATATTTTCCCCCCACTTCACACACAGGGTTTGATTCCATGTTGTGGGACCTTTAATTTGGTTGTGTCTTATAATAAAAGACAACTATGCGTGTTTGTGAGTCAGAAAGTAGTGATGGTTTACATCCCTGCTGCTACAGAAGTGACTTCTGCTAGTTTGTAGTGCCTGAAATGGACACCGACATGTTAATCTGTCAGTAGACTTGAGGCAGAAAGGTGCATATTCACAGGGGGAACTGGAATTACCCAACACTTCACATCATGTAATACAATAACATTTATCAAACAGAAAATTTGGTCACAGATTAAGCTACAACTTGGGGAGCAAAATGAGTTTTTTTTTTCCTCTCGTGCATATCATTGTGAAATTAGAACTGGGTGACCTCTATCTGTTACATAGACTTCATAAACAGATATTATGTTCTCTGTTGACAAATTTGAATAACTGAACTTAATTTAAGCATTTACTCAAAATAATCAATAGAAACCTGAGAGCCTCAGCTCTATTAAAGCTTTACAATGCTGACTTTCTGTTTGAAGTTTAGGTTTCCTACACATTACAATGTCTTTTAAACTGTGGTCACTCTGTTAAGTGGACAGCCAAATAGCCGAGCGCACGTGTGCAATAAACATGTCTGTAATTTGTGTAATAATTCAGGCTAATTCAGGTAAAGCTGCCACACCAAAGTCTTTACAATCATTTACCTGCTTAATACTGGGTTGATTTTTTTTAACAGACAATATAGGAAAGCTGTGCCTCAGGCACCAACTAAACCAGTTGTTAAGCAAGAGGAAAAATCCTGCTATTGTCTGGAGGAATCCTTTCAGTGCTCTGGCCAGTAACAGAAGAGTTTGTTTCACTGCATGGTGATCACTGTTGCATCCACACAACAGCATATTAACTGCAAAATCATACTGCCATCGAAGGCAAATATTTTTTCATGGAACAATATGCAACTGGAAAATCTAAAAACTTTTTCTATTGGTGGTAATTCTGAAATATTTGACAAACTCAAAGCTTAACACTGCAGTAAGCCAACGGCCATGGGCAACAGAGGGTGGCTGCAGCTGCAATAATGCTGCCAGACTTAATCCACGCATTTGTGTTTGTAGGCCAACAACCATTCTGAGGGCAGGCCAGCTTAAAGAAGTGAAAGCAGCTGAAATTCATTCTGGTGTGGCAGTTTCCCCACAAGATAATGCTCCTATTTTGAAATTAACTGTATATTAAGCAAAAAGCCAAAAGGCCTAACCAGAAATTTCGCAAGAGATCTGTACAGCATGCATGTGTATTGAAAACTGAACACTTCCACTAGGGCTGAACAAGTAATCAAAATATTATCAAAATCGCAATAGTGTAAAGTGTAGTATCCAGATAACAAAAGCTTACAATTATTTAATATAGGAAAACTGTGTGACAAAACAGCATCATAATGTAGTAATGTTAGTGCTGCAGGAAGCCCTGGCCTGCAAATATTGTTCTCCACTTGTAAAAAATAAACATGTTTGCTGGAAAAGACCCCAACAAATGTCACAACAAAATGCTTTTAATACTTATTTTTCAGTGGTGAAAATGATCATTCCCATTAATGGTGAATAATATCACAATATTTACAATATGATTTTTTTAGGATGCAGCCCCAACGTCTAACCACCGAATCACTGCATCCTTACAGCTTCAAGCATCTATCAACACATCGGATTTAGCAACATATCCTCTAAGACTGGTCATAGTTCCTTTCAAGTTTATCTGAAACAAAGACTCAATGGTGAGCTTAAGCAAGCACGGGCTTGACGAGGAAACTCCTTGGACATCTGGCCGTTTGAAACTTGACACAGACAGATCTCAAGTCGAAGACATCAATCACAAGGACTCCCCTTAAACATCGACACAAAATCTATGACGACTTGTCCAAACACGGGTTCTCTATTACTTTACTGTCCTCGCAACTTATGACATGTCTAAATATGCGACCAAGGGGAGTGCAGGAAATTGTTACCATTAGCCTGTATTACGTGTAACAACCGCAAACTCAATTACATAACAAAAACATTAAACGATCGCACCTGAGAGATGGCTACCACTAAAACCTACAGTAGCTTGGGAGCATTAGCACTAGCTGCTGTGTTTCGGCCACATCCCCGGCCTCAATCTGGCCTAATTTCCTGCCGGCTGTTTAAACTAACGATAAATTCACTCATTTAGCTGTCCCTCTTTTAACACAGCCTTGTATTTTGAATCTTTATACTAACACCCAAACATCACACTGTACAACTTCAATCCGAGACGCCACATACACTATAAAAATATTACTAACCTAGCGTTTGTTACGCCTTCTTATTCAGTTCGTCAACCGGCTAACTGCTAGCTAGTAATTACTTACATAGTCTATTTGGGTATTTACTGGTTTTGCTTAAAGGAGATAAAGATGTCAGATTTTCTTAACAATATTATCACCAATTCATTTAATGTAGAATATGGCTGCTACATAGCCCCAGGGGATTTATTTACTTGCCGGTCTACTGTTACAGACTGCCTGTCTGCTCGCTTTGCTAACTACTACCCTCCCCTCCCAGTTAGCTTGCTAGCTAGCTAACTGGCTGAGCTAACCTTAGCGGATGCTGTTGCCGAATGAGCGTTATAATTTAACAATTACAGTCGGTGTATCACAGACGTACACTATAGATTATATCGCTAACATTCAAACTGAAGCCAACCACATTTTTAAACTAATATTACAAAAGAAATACATTTTTTCCGTACCGTATCCTCTGTGTCTTTACGCCGGGCGTTGGCAGCTCCGCGCTAGGGGCTTCCCAGTCAACTGAACAGGGACACGTTGCGTGCGTAGTGACTACGTAATTACGTTAATCAATATAAGTACAACTAGGTTACTTCTGTCAAACTTGATTAAAAACTAAATAAGCAGCACTAATAGATAAACGGGTAGTCTATCGTTTCAGCTATTGAGAACACAGGTAATTTATGGTTGTATACATTTAAAACTATTTCTGCTTCTGAAAATGAACCCTAACTCCAGCTAAATAATGCTTTCTAAATAATTTTATAGCATTGTATGTCTACAGCTGTTCCACCCACTTTGTATAAGACATTACAATTAAGGAATATGTCACTGTATCTATAATCATCCGTTAAAACGAATCACTAACATCAATCTTGCAAATGTAATATATAACATGGTAGTCTATATAGAGAATACACAATCTGAATGTGCTTGAATTTTGCTCCACACATTTTGTCTGTTTTCATGCAGTAACTATCTTCTTTACCTGCTTCACACTGTAACAAAAACTGCACGGCCACTTCTAAATTTCACAACACTAAACATAACATTACAGGAAATGATCCTACTACAAAAAACAAACAGGCTCATTAATTATCTTTTAAGTAGTAGCACTTTGTCCCGTTATACAGTAGAGCTGCGAGTTTGACCTACATAAGTACATGGTAATGTTGTTGTCTGCCACTAGATGGCAGTGCAGCCCAATGACCCAAATACTCATTCAAATAACTGAGTGTTAGAAATGTTTAGTGAAATAAATAAACAGAAAACAGCTGTAAGAAAAAAAAACCTTTATTCTCAAAATTGATAGGTGGTAGAAAGGAACAATTACAATATTCATGTCATATAAACACAAACATACTCAACACCATTTGCAAAAACAAAAGAAAGGAAAATATTTCTTTCTAGGAAAGGAAAATTTGTAGGAGTCTCCACTGCCCTAGTTGGACACACTCTGCAGCAAGGTAATGTTGTCTCCTTTCAACATGATCCTCCCTGGGAGACAGAGGAAGAAAGAGGGGAGGTGGATTAGGGCAACCAGATGATGGATGGAAAGAGATACAAAGCGTCAGTTCACTTCTGGACAAAGCAGAGTGCCGATCAAGTTGACTACAGATGACAGGGAATCAAGTGCTACAGTAACATGTAGGATCAATAGCACCCCACTGTTCAGGCGTGCTGTGATGCCTGTGAAAAAAAGGTCGATTTGTGAACCATCACAGCGAAGGTCAGTTTATGTCTGTGAAGGTGTCAAGTGTGCCAATATGCATGTGTGCAATCACTGTTAAGCAAAGTTAAACAGAGACATGGGTACAAAACAAGTGTTAAAATGTAGGGTGCTCTTACCCAGCGGCTTTCTGTTCTTAGTCTTCATGTGGACTTCCTCGGCATCGTCTAGAACCAGGTTCATGTACTCATCAAAACCCTAAGGGACACAACAGTGAGACCAAAATTAGTTTCCACGGGCCATAGGTTTCGCATTCTTTTCCTGAATTTCACATATTAGTCTGAGGCTTGCTCTTACTGGATTCACCAACTGCAAAACTTCTCATACATAGTAGTCTTTTTCAACTAATAAATGCTACCTGTTTAAAAGGAGGTTGCACATTTGTGAGATATGATTATTAGCATTATGAATGCCCCAAAAAAGCTATACAAGGTTACCTGTTTCATTCACAACCATGTCACCAATAGTAAAAACAAGAACTTCACACTGCAGAGATGTTTGAAACCAGCAGATGAGCAAGTAACATGCATTGGTACCAGTATTACAGTACATGAAACAATAAGAAAATGTTAAGGTGCCTGCCAAAAACATGTTATCAGTCCAGTTTATGCCAAAAAATGCCCTTCTAACACCAAGTGATCCATGACTTAAGGGGGGGGGGGGCAAGAGAAAGGCAAGAGAAAATTATACTATAGGTTATGTGACAACATTGGGTGAAACAGAGAGGGCTTTTAAAAGTATTTTCAAAGTTTTTAAAGTAAAATAAAGGTCTCCAAACAGTCGCCCTGGGTGCAATAGGCAGAAAGAAAATACTGCAAGTTTCATATTGGTTGATAGAGATAATTATTGATCATGCAGGTCATGGCTGACAACGTGCTGTGCACTACAAAGGATAGAAACGGCTGAGGTGATAACATAAGTTTGCACTGCACTGGGTGATTCACAAATTCAAATACCATGAGTTTTTTGACATATTTCAATACTGATATTTAGTGCTATATATTCACACTGGAATTCTTGATAAATATCAGTAATGCAGATATAATGACTAAGTGGGTAAAGGCAAACAGCACAGTCTGGTAAGTTGAGTAAATTACATCACTTTACTGTAATGCAGCCTTTAAAACCAGGAAGAGACAACACTTATACCAGATGACGATACAATGATATCCAAAATCCAAGATATCCAGTCTATCACGATACAATACAATTGATGTATTCCCAAACCCTACCAAGCAGAATCAAATTGTGGATGTTGCACTTATGTGGCATGTGTCTTAACCAATAGGCTACCAAGTTACGAGCGACAGAGTATGTTACCCTGGACAGCAGCTTGCAGACAAACCCTGAGGTAGATGTCAAGAGTGATGGAACTGTACAAGCTGTAAGGCTACAGTCTGTCAATAAAAGAATGTTTTATTTATTAAATGTAAGTTGTATGGGCAACTTAAGAGCAATTCTATTTATTCATGTGTTCTTGAGCAAGAGGACAAAATGATTTTCTTGGATCTTTGTTCCACTCACAAACAAACTGAAAAAATGGCATGATGCACAAGACCACTACTCATCACCTAGCAACCTCAGCCATGTGGGCTTGAAGGCCTTAACATCTTGGTACATGGACTTCCAACAAAAAAGCCTGAGGTGACTGTCAAAAGTTAGCTGATGTTTCAAATGCACTTTACTTATAAAATTGAGGTGAGATAAACCTTAATTGAAACCCAGAGATCAGGGGAAAAACAAAGACAAAAAACAATTCTAGAGAAAGATTCCTTCTTTAAAACAAAAACTGATATTGATCATCTTATCACAAAATAAATTGGACTGTTGAGAGTCTATCAAACTTTTAAGTCAGTATTCAGTAGGAGTGTGCCAGACTGTACTCTCCATAATAAATTAGGGGTGTGTATCTCACTGACTCAAGATGATTCGATATGTATCTTGATACACGTTCAAGGATACGAAATATTTTATAAATCTTTAAGTGGCCAACGATTCGGTTCGATACAATTCAGCTCTGTCACGATACGATGCAATGTGTCAGTCTTTACATTTTGATTCAAGTAATGCTACATTTGTAGAGTGCTGTTAGTTGCCAAAAAATATCCTGATAGTTTTACTAAATATAGTAACAGTAGAGACAAAGAGGAGACATTACAGTGATGTTTATGTCTATATCTTTATGAGTCTCATGTGTAAATGAGATTAGATAAATGAGAAAATTTAAAACTAAATATCAGCATCAGTATTTCTGCAGTAAGATGATGTGCTGCTCTGTTTCATATGAAGAGTGCTGATGGTTTTGATTAGTGTGGAGGAACAGTGATGCTCTGTGTTACCTGCTCTCACAGTGACATGACATCTTTGTGGTTCAGACTCGTGTCTCTGTACTCCGCTGTCAGACACGTTTTGCATAAATGATCTGCAGCAGCGTTTCTCATCTTTCTTATGAAACCCAAACTTAGTCTACACTTGAGTGTTATGAAAGTTTGGTGGTGCAAAGCAGTACAATGTCACTTCTGTCGCTGTTGTCAGCGCCATCTGATATGAGCAAAGATAAGACACAGGAGAGGGAGGAGGGAGCGCTTGTTCTGTGAGCGCGGCAGCAGGCGTCCAGCAAGAGCGGTGCAGGCAGAGACAACGGGAGACAGAAGACGGAGGAAACTTAACTGTGGCAGCTCTCTGATGCCAAAATTAAATGTATGCGCATCCCAATGAGGTGTATCGATACGCTAGTGCTGCATCAATTTCTTTCCGATTCATGTTCAGCTTTTTACCAATGCAGGGCCATCTGAACCGATGCACTCGTATCTAACACATTAAAGTCCAATGCATCGGGCGCATGAGTGAATCGTTACACCCCTAAAGGATGAGGAGCTGGTTCCAAAAATGGGACCAACTTCAGTAATGTGGAAGTCGTTTGGTTACAAAAGATCAATAACTCACTGTAATAATTAAAAGGTGCAAGAAGACTGTTACAGCAAAAGGAGCAATACAGCAAACTGATTTCACCATCTAAGCAGAAGCAGAGGATTGTTCTGTACATTCATACTAAGCCTTAATCTGTCAAAGCCCAAGGGCTCTACAGCATGAGAATTTCACCAGCATATGCTGTGAAATTGTTTGAAAATGTTTTGGGGTTCTGACACCTGGATTGGCAAAATGCACAGATTCACTGACCTCCCATGCCAATGAATCTGTTACTGAATCATTTCTTTTTGTTCCTCATTAACAATGAACAAAGTATGAAAGACACCGCAAAACAGGTTCTCATTTTTAATAGATTTCGAATGGAGTGTAATCTTAGTTGTAGCTACAGTTGTGCACTGAATCTTTTTTAATTATTCATTTTTGAGTATTTTGCCTTTTATTAGGGACGTCCCGATACAACTTTTTTACTTCCGATACGATACAGATATTGCAGCCTTGAGTATTGTCCGATACCGATATTGATCCGATATGATATCAGCACGAATCATATATACTTTTATTACTTATTTTGTAGTGTGGAATGTTAGAAAAGGCTTGATCAAGTGATGTTACTCAAACAGAGAACAGTCAGCAACCAGAGTCACCTATGGATAGAAGTGCTGGAACGGAAAATGGACTGCTTATCGGAGCGCTTATATCAGAGATTTTAGATGTAGTCCGATAAAATCCAATACTCGTTTTTTGGCTGATCTGACCGATATCCGATATCAATATCGGATCAGGACACCCCTACCTTTTATTTGATAGTAAGAGCTGAAGATATGACAGGAAAGGGACAGAGAGAGAGGGGCTGATACGCCACAAGTAGGCTGCAGGTGGGAGTTGAACCGGTGGCCACTGCAGAGGACTGACAGCCTCTGTACATGGGGTGCACACACTACCAACTGAGACACAGGTGTGACCCCAGTTGAATCTTTTGACGTGTAATCATTAATAACTTTAGTTCCTTCAAAAGTTGAGTTCCAAACCAAACTGAATTCACACAGAAATTGAGACTTGATTAGGGATCTCACAATACCAGAAATTTAATAGTCGATACCAAACCCAGTAAATTTGATGATTGTCAATACCCAATTTGATACCAAGGTAAAAAACAAAATTAGGCAATCAATCCCTGTTGATCTAATTTGAACACAAAGCACTTCCACACACGACTGCTTACTGATTTTCTTCTTAACAAGTCGAGCTGTCACTGCAGCTCACGTCACTGTTTTACATGTGTAGCTGTTCCTTGGTACTGGTGGGTGCTTTTCTTCTTCCTTTGGCATTTAATGGCAAACCACAGCACCTGCACACATATATGCTGGCCCTGTCAACCAGTGCCTACTCTTCTGTTAAAAAAAAAAAAAAAAAAAAAAAAAAACACTGCCACCCCATTTTCAAATTTGACTTGGTACCAAAGTATCAGTTCTTGTGACATCCCTTGACTTGATAACACTCGAAAACAAATTCAGATTAGATAAACACTGTCAAATCAAAACCTAAATTGCAATGCCTCATAATTCTTAGCTGTGGGAACGCTGTACAGTATTTTTGAACTGACATAATAGCAATCGACTGTGTTATAAGGACATGCATCGTCTCATATCAACCGAGGCCCCTGAACTGAATTGAAATCATATTGTGGCAGACTTTGTGAGATAAGCAAATACATCATTGTCCAAATAAACCAAAACTCTTTTTCAAACTCAGTGTAGATACAGTGCAGTAACACTGTCTGTAGAAAAGACAATGGTCACTGAGGACATTTAGGCAATTTTTTACGGCAGGATGTATGGGACTTTTTGGTTTTTGTTTATTTACCTCATGTGTGCAGACATCTGCCAATATAGATAGATGTACTTACTGATCCCAAAGGGGAAATTTGTTGACGAAATAGGTTGATGAACTTAAAAAACACTCAAAATTTACACATGTATTCCTGTCAAAAAAAAAAAACCCACAAAATTACTTATTACTTACAATGATGCAGCCCTCTATCCGCATGTTCACCTGTTCATACAACCAGACCTGGATCCGGGAGCGCTGGAGATGAGAAGGACAAGTGATGATGATGGTGAAGTGAATATTTTATTCATCAATCACATAAAACAAAGCAAGGAAATATGGTAAAAAAAATATATATATAAACTTACATTTTGTAGATACCTGAAAATTAGGTTCTGATACATGGAGTCAAGGAAATTCAATGTCCAAAAGCAAACACACATATTAAAACATGTTGAATTAGGGCTGGACATTGGACCTCATGCAAGAACCGCTCGTACAAACAGATTAGTTCTTAAGTGGTGCACACAAGTGATTTAAGGCAAGTGGTGCCATTCACCAATTTTCTCGTATGAATTTTCTTTCAGATACGGACACAATCTGCTGTTATCCAAACTGAAGTTTTTCACTAATGACTTTATATTTAATTAGTTTGAAAAAATTTTCAGTTTGAAAAATAAATTACAAATTACTCCTCATAGTTATGTTGATATTTTCCTGTTTGACTACATTTCAAATTATAATTTTATATATAAAGCCTCTCATCCTTCATTCAATGATTTATTATGACCTGCTGTCAGGCGTATTGGTTGTATATCTGCACATGCAGGTTTATGAAGTCTCCGTCTTAACGAACATCCTCACTTATTCTGTCCTCTGTCTCCATGATGAAAACTTCCCCTTATTCCTCTCCTCAAGCTGCAGTCATCGACCACCCCTTTCTGTGGCGAGTCTTTTAACTTTCCTCTTAAATTATTTTCATATCATATCATATCTGGGTTCTTCTTTGTTTCTTCTTTGACCCTCAGGTAACATGGCACTAATGTACTAGTACTAATGTACAAGTCTGGTGCACGTGCAGTAAAATACGGTGGATAATTTACACAGTCTGCTTAAGTTACAAGAGTTTGTTGAATCTGGTGTGGCGTGTTTGTAAGAGCCCTTCATACTGTTAATTATTTACGAGAAATTTAAGATAAGAATAAGAAAATGCTCTTGAATGAGGCCCATTTTGTTTGAAGAAGTAATTTCGATAAATTACTGACTTTAATTTGTTGAAACCAATAATTAATTAATGACCTGTGTTAAGTACAAATCAGGAGAAAAAAAGTTAAATTTAATCACTTTATTTTGAGTTAACCACATATCACCAAGGTATATAATGGGCTGCATATAAGCCAAGGTGTATTTGTTATGTAATTTGGATATAATGCATTTAAGCTAAATTATTGAACATCTTATTGAACAGTTTTCTTATTGCTAAGGATTAGGTATGGCTGAAACTAATGGTTATTTTCATAATCGATTATTTTCTCAACCAATCGATTAATGAAAAATGTCGATCAGTGTTTCCCAAAGCCCAAGATGATGTCTTAAATGTCTTGTTTTGTCCACAACTCAAAGATATTCTGTTTACTGTCCAAGAGGAGTAAAGAAACCAGAAAATATTCCCATTTAAGAAGCTGAAATTCAGACACATTTTCTTGAAAAATTACTCAAACCGACTGATCAATTATTAAAATAGCTCACAATTTAATTTATTAATTGTTGCAACTCTACGATTAAGTGTCTACTGTTGACACCAACACTTTTTTACTGCCCAGGACTAAGTTGAATATGTTTAAGTAAAGGATTGATACACATAATTGATTACATTACTGATATTGATGCAAAGTAGCATTTTTAAGCTTTTTCACACTGAAAGTAAGGGTTTCAAAAACTACATTGAGAGACATAATTGTAAAATTATAGTTACGTAGAACAGATGCTGTTTCCACTTGAAATGCAACTTATTTTCACGTTTATACGAACAGTGATATACGTAAACTCTTTGTATTTAACTAAGGGGCATCGCAGTGTAGTGCATGAGAACTGTATGGAGTTTAGCGCGCTGTGGGTACATAACGATATAACGCTAGCTTTTATGTCCACACAGCGGTTGTGTGAATGCACTGTAGTTTAAATCAAATCATACTGCTACTATGCCCTTAAACCCTGTAGCTATGTTAAAACGCTGTCCTCATTCACACTAATGCAAAATGAATGGCTAGCTAGCTAATGAAACATGGTTAGCCTAGCTGCTAAGTTATTGTAGCAAACAATTAAATTGCGTCTGTCGTTCACTGCAGATAAAAGGATACAATGGGCTGCACCATAACCTTCTGGACCTTCTGTCCTTGTCCTCTGTACGCCATGGCTCCAACAAAATACCTGCGGCAGGTACAAAATGAAAAATTTGCACCTTGTTAAGAGTGCACGATAACGAAACGCTCACGTTGTGAGGCTGCTGCTTCAATGGCGGGCTTCCTCCCGCGAGCGGAAACGGTTGTAATAAAGCGGTGACATGATGCGGAGCAGCGCCACGATAGGTGGGAGGCTGTTACTGCACCAACCTGTTGATCCACACACAGTTCACGAGTGGGGGACAAGTATGCGTTTACTCTGGCAAGCTCACAATAAAAGTTACACAAAATAACTTCTATTAAAGAGCAAACACGGATAATTTTTCACAAATTTGACATGAAGTAGTCGAGTAAACACAGGTGTTACCAATGATATTAATGAAGGTTTTAATCCATTCAGGTCAAACAGAGTCAGGCTGCTGCTTTTGTGCTATGTTAACCCACTACAATGGTTCTGCTACACTAAATTGAACAGGACCTTCTTAGTATTATTGGTAATACCTGTGTTTACCCTACTATTTTTTTTTTTTAAAAAAAGCGAAGAAGGTCTATCACTGTCTACATCCATACACTATCAAAAAAAAAAAGTTGAGACAATTCAAAAATTCAAGGCAACTTACTGCAACAGATTTTTAAGTTTTAAGCCCAACTTAAGTTGATAAATAAATTAAAACACGTTTTGCCAAACTGTAATCTTTAATCAAGATAATTTAGTTTTCTACTTTTTATAAACGAGTTTACTCAAAAAAAAAAAGATTTTGTTTGGGGGGGGGTCTAAAACGCAATTCATTCAACTTATCTAAAGAAGAAACGTTGATTACCTCAACAAAAGATTATTAGTCAATAAAACCTTCAGAGTTTGAATTCTCAAAATTCAAAGATCTATTGCAGTAAGTTGCCTTGAACTTCAGAGCTTTCAGCTTTGTCATTTTTACAGCGTACTCGCATTTAAACTTAATATCGAATTCTCATTTTAAGTCACAACCTGTGCTTTGTGTAAGTACAATGAACATTGACAAAATCATTCATAAGCATGTTACATTCACTTTTAATGTAACATTTTCACAGGTTCTCCTTATAATCAGTGAATTTCATTTCATTTCAGTTTAGTCTAATATTAAATAAGACGTAAATTCATTCATTCATTTTCTGTAACCGCTTATTTCCCGAAGGGTCGCAGGCTGCTGGAGTCAGCTGACATTGGGTGAGAGGCAGGGTTCACCCTGGACAAGTCACCAGTTCATCACAGGGTTGACACATAGAGACAGACAACCACTCACATTCACATTCACACCTACAGACAATTTAGAGTCACAATTAACCTAGCATGCATGTCTTTGGACTGTGGGAGGAAGCCAGAGAACCCAGAGAGAACCCACGCAGACACAAGGAGAACATGCGAACTCCACACAGAAAGGCCCTGCCCCAGCTAGCTAGCCCTAAGATAAATAAATATATTGAGTTAATATTATTATGTTTTTAATATGCGCATAATTGCCTGACTGTATTTGTTTTTTGTTTTGGCCGCTATGGCCAGATCAACCCACTAGGTGGCCCCATAGGGAAAAGATTATTATGGCTCTCTCTCACCCACTGATACTACCACCAGTGAACAGAATTTATAACTCTGTATTTTGTGCACAACTGTTTTTGGGCTTGGAGTTCTTTTGAAGTTCTAAATAATATATATATGTATGTATATGTATTTGGCACCTGCACAGATTCACAGTAAAATAAGAAAGACGTTTAAACATGTGGCTTCAGGTGCCTGCCTGACATGCCTTGTGAATGATCAAAGCAATTGGATAACACTGGTTCTCTATACCAATGGAGCAGATTTGAACTTGAATTTAAATTAATGAATTCTGTTGCTGCTAAATGTGAGCAAATCCCTGCCGCTAAGCAGCAAGCTTGAAACTCGGTCAAGTGATTGGATTACGCTGCAGGTGCCAGCTGTTTTTACTGAATTTGGGAAAATCCAGTTTTTCAGATTGTGCACCTGCATCATGGAACAACATGCAGAACAACTGAAAGCTTTCCTCATTTTTATTTGTAGGGCAATTTAAGTCTTTTAACTGTATCGCAGTTTATTTCCACATGTTCCTATTTTAGATGATTTATACACCTTAAATTTTAACTGTTTTTTATATATCATTGAGGTTTCAATTTCTTGAATTTTTATTTATTTATTTATTTTTTCATCTTGTTACCACTTTTATGTAAGTTTCTCATTGGTGTTATTTATGTCTCCAAGCTTTTATTTTATTGTTTTACCCAGCTACATGAATGACGTCTCTACCTAAATGTATTTCCAAGCTAAAATAAAGGTAAGAAACCAGAAAAGTGGAGGCTGTTATGGCAACATATTAATGGCCGTGCATTGCCCAATAATCGTACATATTGGTGCAATTTTCAGGTAACTACATACTTTAGCATTTTTTATGTTTTTATTAACTTGTAATGAACAGGGAGAGAGATGCTTTTCAATACTTCTGACCTGTGAAACCTGACAGTCCAGTCTGTCATCTTACCTTTTCTTTCTTGCATCTGATGAAATGTAACCTGACAGGTCAAAGATGTTTAACCCAGAATGTTTGAAACCTTTATCTTGAGTTTTGCAGTCTGAATTTCAACTATCTAATCTGTGAAATTACTGACTTGACATAACATCCAAAAATTGCAAATAGACACATTTATTAAGCAGCATACTCTTATTACATGGAAGCAAACCTTAAGGAGCAACTCTCAAGTTATTACATGATTAATTGCATCTACCCTAATTGTGCCCCCATGTTTGTTCCCCCCAGAATCTTGATACATTACCCTCGGTGATATTATCCTGCAAAAACCTTTAATCACATAAAGGAGGAAGTGAATAAATGGGGATGAAATGAAATGGGCTGAAATGGAAACAAAAAGAAAATCAAAGCAGAAGAAGGAAAGAAATTCAGCAGCTTGTACACATCAGAGAAATCAGAAAGAGAAAGTCGTACCACAAACAATGAGGACGCATGCAAAGTTACTGCCAAAAAAAAATCAATACCATCTTCATTCTAGTTATTTGTACCTGATCAATCCAAAGAAAAGAACAATAATAGTGTATCAGTTGTTCAAATCAAACAATCCAGCTCTTTGTCTTATTTGTCTTTTTGTAAGTTTTGCTGCTGTTCTTTCATTTTATTTCTATTTTTTGTTCATGTTTCTGTTTTGGGCTGTCCAAACACATTTATTGAGTGACTGAGTGGCTTTATCTTATCTAACAGTTCTATTGAAAACTCAATGTGTAAGTTACCATGTTATGATGCGTATAGTTGCTTTAATGGGTTAGTTCGCCCAACAATGAAAATTCATTCATTATCTACTCACCTTCATGTCGACTGAGGGTTGGGTTTAGTTCTTCAGTCCACAGAACACTGCTGGATTTTACCAGGAAAAAAAATCTTTGTCATAGTTTTCATCTTGTTATGTGTTTTACATCATTTTTGTCTTGTTACATCAGTTTCATCCTCTTATGTATTGTTGTTTTCTTCTTGTTACGTCATTTTCAATGTATGAACTTTATGTCATTTTCGTTTTGTTATGTATTTTTGTTACCTCTTCTAATGATTTTTGCGTTATGTCATTTTCATCAGTCTTTCACGCCGTTTTCGTCTTGTTACGTCTTTTTACGTTTTTGTCTTGCATTAAAACTAAAGTACCGATCTTGAAAATGTATGGAGTAGAAAGTACAAATATTTGTGTTAAAATGTAGGGAGATGCAAAAAGTAGTCAAAGAAAGAAATGCTTTAATAAGTACAGATACCAGAAAAATTTAATTAAGTGGTGGTCTAAAGGTTAGAGAAGTGAGCTTGTAACTAGAAGGTTGCTGGTTCAATCCTTTTGATAAATTTGGGTAGGGAAAGTAGAAGGCAGCGCTTGCTCCTCCCTCATTACCACTGAGGTGCCCTTGAGCAACTCACTTATCCCCAACTACTCCAACGGACCTGCCAGTGCCTGACAGATAAGACTGTGATTGTACTGGGCAGCATCCAGTAACTGTGTGAATGTGATCAGGGTGTTTCTGCAAAAGCATCACTCAAAAATGAAACTACCTTGAATAAATGAAGCTTAAGTGAGGTGAAGATTTAGGCTTAAAACATGGTGTGAATGATGTCTTTCAAGTCAACCTGGCATGTTGGGGCTTGGAATACACCAGATGAGCAGTATGGAGGCATTTTTTGTTTTTTGTTTTTTACTGGTCACCATTAATTTTAATTGTTTGAGAGATTCTACAACATTCCTTTCCTGTGAAACTCCAGCAGTGTTTTAAGGACTTAAAAACTAAAACCGACCTTCAATCGGCATGAGGTCGAGATAATGACTGAATTTACATTTTTGGCTGAACTAACCCTTAAATTAATTTTGATTTATGCACCTTGAAAGAAAAGAAAAAAGAAAGAGCTGTGACTCATTAGTGACTGAAATTGTTCACTGGTATGCTGCTCTAATAAAACAACTTTTTAAATGTTGAAATTAGATATAAGAACAGGTTAAAACTACCATATTCTGAATGATACATTTCAGCTTCAGATAATGAGTAATTCACTCACTTCTGTCTTTGTATTGCAGCCATTTAAGACTTATTCTGAGGAGCCCAAACCCTTTTTTCATAATTTATTAGAGATGTGATTCACAACTTTTTTCTTACATTTGCAAGTTTTTAGTTTTACCTTTACTTGAGTCCACATTTCACTGTGAGCAGTACTACTACAGGTCCAAATCAATTCCTCTATATTGGCCTCTAGAGGGTGCTGTGCCACATCAAACCTTACAACAGGCACCGGACCAGAGACTCGACAGAATTTCTGAATTGTTTGGTAAAGTGAGCTGCAGTTTCTTTAGAGGACCATAGGAAAATAAATGGAAAATCAGAATTCACTCATCATCTGGTGTTTATCTGTTAGATATTGGCTTCTGTTTTGTAGATAAAGCTTCAAAAAAATAATCTCCCTCTCAATCTTTAATCTCAGAAAAACACCACAGTTAAAACACCTACTGTTTTTAGGCCAAGAAGAAATCCTTTAAGTCTGTTGCCATCATGGCAGCCTGCATCTAACCATAATTGGCCAAAGTATTCCCTCTGATATTTATAGATGGTATTATATAAAGCAGGATTGGCAATTTCTCTGTTGTGCACAATATACCTGTAACATGATGAGTTGAGTCCGGGAGGCCAGCCTTGAGTGTGCAGTTAACAATAGTATTAATAACATACAACACAGGCCTGTCCCCCTGCTCCGAAGAGAAAGTGTGACGGAAATTAGCAGCCGAGGACAGACGAGAGTCCGCAAGTGGGGGGAAAGAAAAGACGCAAGGAGCCTCGGTGGCGCAGGCCGGGGTGTCACCTTTCAGGGCAGGGACCCCACGGCCACATCTTAAAAGGCAGGGGGCTGCTGCGGCTTGTGGTGGCGTGCGTCGCTCAACGGGCATGGCTGTCAAGTGCCACATGCTTGTCTTTGTGCTATGAGAGCAGGAATGGGCTGCTGACGCTCAATGCCACACGCCTGCTCACATTCTCAAGGAAGACTGGGAGAAGGGAGACGCTGCAGAGTATACGCTGGCGCTCCAGCTGGCTGCCATCGAGGCCCTGGAGTCAAAATAACAATGAAGAGGCCAGTGTTAGCATGCGCACATGAGTGACTGCTGTCATGGTCGAGGTCATGTGGGCATCTTCTGATATCACATCGGGACAGGGAGCGGTGTTCATAACGATCAAGCAGGGTAAAACATCACTGTGGGAAATTAGATGAAAATAATAAATGTGTGTGTTTTATCCAGAGGTGTGGATTCAAGTCACGACTTGGACTTAAGTCAGACGCGAGTCATAAATTTTGATAATTTTAGACTCAACTTGGTCTTTTGACGCAAATGACTCATGGCTTCACTTGGATTTGAGCCTTTTGACTTGAAAATACTTGACACCTTCCCCCAAGCCAAAGATTGAACAGATAGTTTGGATTATTTAATATGGGGTTCTATGAGCTTCTTATCCATAGTCAGTGTATTAAGTCAGTCTACATGCTGTTTAAAATATCAATATCAGCTTAAGTTTACACTAAATATCACTCTCTCCAAACCAACCAAATTCCATAGATGAAATCAGCAATTTTACCTCACAGAACATAGAAGTTGCTGATCTACTGCTGCCTTGATCTGTTACTTTGTTTGGGTCATTGTGTGGGTTTGGAATTTTAAAATGATAGTTTGGATTCACTGAATTCACACAAGAACACAAAAAAGAGATCAGACTGAGGCAGCAGTAGACTAGAAACTCCTGTGTTCCACAAGGTAAAATGACTGATTTTATCAATGGAGTTTGGTAGGGTTGGAGAGAGCGCTGCTTGTATATTTGTATAACAGCAATTTCCCATGGGAAAAGACTAACTGATGGCAAGGTAAAGCAATGCTGAGGTTGTAATAATGTACCACTTGAGAAAGAGCTGTGGACGGCGGTGGTCTGTGCAGCCATCATATTGAGACATGTTGACAGAGGATTCTTTTCAGCAACTAATTGATGTCAAACATCATTTCCAATACTTCAGGATTTTTTAAAACTTCTGAGCACTGAGTATGGCCAGAGGACTATATGCATATCTAATGCTAAACATATATGAGTCTTTGGTCGAGGTTCTGTTGTTAAAATGCCATTACCATTGACATAAATGTTTTCAAGTTCCCGCACACACAACTCAATCACAGGAAGGGCTCAGCTGTCAATCATGATGTTAAATCCATGTTTTATTGCATCAAATAACTAAAACCAAACTGATAAGAAAAATGAACAAACATCTGTGAACTAAGAGCTAAATGACAGAGACCATGTTTGGGGAAAAAAATTATATGACATATACTCTGATGTTTTAGTTTGGCCCAGGTTCCATCTGCTAAAATGGGGTGGGTGAGATTTAGGACCTATACTGCAGCCAGCCACCAGGGGGCAATAGAAATGCTTTGGCTTCTCTTCTGGGGAGCTGTCATGTCATCCATCTCTATATATGTCAATAAGAATTACATTCATATTCAAAGTTAAGGACTTTGGACTTGACTTGGGACAAAGTGCAACGACGTGGGACTTGCGAAATAATGATTTTGTTCCACCTCTGATTATATCACAAGTTAAAACATTAGCTTTTCCCTAAAGCGTCATAGTGTAAGTCACTTCTGGACAGCACAGACAACACTGTGAATACACTGGAATACTCTATAAATAGGAAAGTTACACACACACTCACGCACCCAAACAGGATGCCCTGCCACTACTTGCCATGTGTGTGTCTTTTCTATCTTTTCTCATTTCCTCGCCTGTCTTCCCTACCTTCTCTTTCCTCGTCTGACCCGGCCAGAGGAATTGCCCCGGTTAGATCAACCTCCTCTCCACATCACTTCCTGTTCCTGTTGGTGGTGATTGTTCTGAGGGGAAGGGAAGGCAGACGGGATGGGGAAAGAGGAGGAGGAGGGGCTGCTGGTGGTGGTTCTTTGTTTCACTATCAGCCTCACCTGCCTTACCCCCACCTGACAGGCTTGACCCCCGCAGGCCTGGTAGAGCCAGCCAGACAACCCGCTGGCTGTCTGTTTCCTGCCTCACTGACTGACAGGATATTCATTGCGTGCTGGGAACACAGTTCAAGTTAGACTGCTGGTCTGAGCACATATTGGCTCACAGTTTGATTACAAATTTATTATGTAACTTATTACTTGATGCAAGAATAAAAATCAGGGTGGAAACACTTGAATATTTATACGTACTGGAAATGAATGCTGGCATTTAAAGCTACATTGTGCAACTTTTTGCCTTAAGGCAGGATGAACAATGCTCCCAACTCAAGATTAAACTGTCACCGTATTGTCTGAGGGTAACTGAGAAAGGTGGGGCCAAGTCACTGCTTTGCAAGTCACAAGTAAGTCTTTGCTCTCAAGTCAAGTCTGAAGTCTCAAAGTTTGAGTTTCAAGTCCCAACAAGTCTTAATGGTCTTCAGCAAAGTTCTTGACATACTGTTTTTGTGCAACTTAAAAAGATGAATGATGTTAAAAGTTGTTGCATTTCTACCTGTAATTTCTGACCAGAACTTTTACATACCACAATTTTTTGTTGACCACAGCAATGAAATTATCTTTGGTATTTAAATTAAAAAAACATATGTTTATTGGTCTTCAGATAGTAAGTTCTACAGTAAATTTTGGAGTTGTATAAATTAAGCTAGAGGGATAAAAAAAAAATGAATAAATGATTGACAAAGAATCAAAGAATTACAACAAACAAACAAAAACACAAAAGAAAGACTGGGGGAGTCAAGTTGCTTAAGATTTCTGTATGAGAAGATTCATTGATGCAGTATATCCATAATAATGATAATGATGATGATGATGATAATAATAATCACAATGACTAAAGGTCTGAAAGTTGCACATGGGATCTTTAAAGCTTAGTATTTTTTCAAACTTCTTGGTTGTCTCCTGTAACTTGATTGGATGCTGACTTTTGGACTTTATGGAAGATATCAAGTTATCTTGTGAGGCAGCCGGATTTGTGAGAGAGGTTCGAGAGAGGTTTCCAAGTTTTCCTTTTGTGTCTGCACCAAAAGTGGTGCAGCCAATCAGCATCCTAGGAGGGACTACTGGCAGCTGCGGGCGTGGCTTTAGGTGTGACAACAGTGAGAGGCGTCCATGGAAAAACTGATCTGGTTGGTTAAAGTTAGCCCATGTTAGGTATGATAAACTTCACTGATAGAAAATCACTTGCCACGTGTTTTCTGAAAGTGCTGCGCTAATCAAATGGCTCATGTCCAACTAAAATTAGAGTCATTGGTGTTGAAATCCAAGTTGAGTTGCAATTCTTTTTTGATTTTCAAGTCGAGTCTAAAATCATCAAATTTGTGACTTGAGTCCTACTCGAGTCCAAGTCATGTGTCTTCTCACATTTACCCTCACTGATATTGTTGTGACTCTCTGTTTCAGGAAAACATGTGACAGAGTAAGTGATGCTGGAAGCTTGGTCATGTTGAAAAGTGCAACAGAGAATCCACTAATAGTGCATTTCCTGTGACATGAATTGATTTCAGTACCACATTTCACTCCTTTAATGGTGGTGTGACCAGACCATTCTTGTACAGTATGCTCAGCAGCTTATAGTGGCTTATGTTTCCTAACGCTAGGAAACTTAAAGGAGCTATATGTAACATTTGCACATGCAAAAATGAGTATAGCTGTCCAAATAGAGAGTTGGAGAAATAGACTGTATATTAAATAGGTCGAAACCCTATTTAATATACCATCTATGGTCGAAATGTGTTTAGCCCTGCCCCTTCCTCCAAACACTCGGGGAAAGCTCAGGCATCTTGCAGGAGCTCTGCAGGAGTGCAGGACGCATGCAGTAAGTTGAGCCTGTTTTCCTGAAAACAAAACCCCATACACTCTGGACTTTGATTCAGTCACTGCCTGCCAGACTCCATTACCATATTACTCAGTTTAATCATTAAGGAGACCAGTCAGGGTGTCTATGCTGACCCCTGTGCACCGCCAAAAGCGCCAACAATGAACATGTGAGCATCAGAACTGGACCACAGAGCAATAGAAGAAGGTGGCCTGGTCTGATGAATCACGTTTTCTTTTACATCACGTGGACGGCCGGGTGCGTGTGTCGCTTACCAGGGGAACACATGGTACCAGGATGCACTATGGGAAGAAGGCAAGCCGGCAGTGGCATTGTAATGCTTTGGGCAACGTTCTGCTGGGAAACCTTGGGTCCTGCCATCCATGTGGATGTTACTTTGACACGTACCACCTACCTAAGCATTGTAGACCATGTACACCCTTTCATGGAAATGGTATTCCCTGATGGCTGTGGCCTGTTTCAGCAGAATAATGTGTCGTGCCACAAAACAAAAATGGCTCAGGAATGGTTTGAGGAGCACAACAACGAGTTTGAGGTGTTGACTTGGCCTCCAAATTCCCCAGATCTCAATCAAATCAAGCATCTGTGGGATGTGCTGGACAAACAAGTCCAATCCATGGAGGCCTCACCTCACAACTTACAGGACTTAAAGGATCTGCTGCTAACATCTTGTTGCCAGATACCACAGCACACCTTCAGGGGTCTAGTGGAGTCCATGTCTCGATGGGCCAGGGCTGTTTTGGCAGCAAAAGGGGGACCAACACAATATTAGGCAGGTGGTCACAATGTTATGCCTGATCGGTGTATGGATCGGGTGGATACTGCTTTTTTCATTGCATTGTGTGAATCTTTGACAGTACTATATAGTGCAACAATTTCACACTCAGACTCCATTAAAAAAAAGTCAAATAGCGGACAGCAAATAAAGTAAACACTTAAATCCCACAATGCAATACTTCAAATGTCTTATATGTGTAATCTGGGCTTATACAAGGCGGCATTTAACCAGTAATAGTGCAAAACGATTATGATTCATGGAGGGCTACACATATAGAACTCCTTATTTTTATGTTACTTCCTCTCCTCAAAAGAGCAACAGTTTCATTACATTCACTTACCCAGATCAACACATCCAAGCCACTTTTTCTGTCTGTTCAACACGTGTGATGTGTGCTACGGCTGTCAAATGATGCAACCCAGTGCAACGCAGACAAATTCTCTATTTAATGCTCAGTGGAGAACAAACTGTTGAGTTTTTATCAAAAGACAGAACAGCAAATGAGTGAACAAGACAGTGATTTGGAAGACAACCTCGCTCTCAGTCAGGTCACCCGGTGATGTATGTACATGTGCCGGCTTTGAACACAAATGTACACTCTCACTTTAAAGATAATGAATATTGCCACAGGCAGCACCCCAACGGTTAACATCAATGACTTCCAGTTAGAGCAAGTGGTTTTGTGAGTACTTTGCTGGGGGGTTGTTTTAACCTGGACGTGAACTCTCTACCTACTCATGCACCTATTCATGTTCACAATGTCACACAGGTCAGTATTTGTGTTGCATTTCTCCCCAACCGATGGTATCGCTCAGGGAAGTGATAGCAGTCAGTGAGACCTTCGCTAAACAAACATGATTACTGAAATGCTTATTCCCTTTATTCAAAGTAGACAATCAGCTTGCAGGATGGAGTGACTCGTTTTGGCTCCACCCCATGATGTAGGAAGCGAAGCAAAGCAATTAAAAAAAACATGTGTAATCATGTTTTGATTTCTGTGCCTGAACTTTACCAAATATGGACTTTTCCAATGTGAGTCATAATATAATTATGTCATAGTGTACTACTTCAATTTTACTGTCTTTCATCAGTAGATGCTGCAAAACCAGGTTATGGTTTGTGGCATCTCACCTCACAGCCTACGGCCACATTTGCATGTACTATGTTTACCCTGTTTACTCTCAAAAAATTTCCATAGGGTATCCTCTTATAACCTTTAAAAATCATGATGTAGTGGATAGTTAGAAATCAAGTGCATATTTTTGAATAAAGATGGGGAAAATGGTTGAGATATAACAGACAATGTTTCTAATGACCTTTGCTAGTTTTTGTTTTATTTATGTATTTATGTTTTTTTTCTTTTTAATCTATCTCAGTCTCATGAACTGCTCGCTGATTTGGACTGAGAGAGTTGCTGAAAGCAAGTTTGTAACTGACCGTTAGGGAGGGTGAAGAGAGGGATGGACGGTGTCATTCACGCATCGGTTTGTAGTGTTGAGGGACCATGGCTCCGTCACGTCACTGCACCATGTTTCAGGTCCAGCCAAAAACTCAGAAAAACAACTAAACACAAAAATCGTGAGCAACAGTTTATCGTTCCAACTCCACAGTCCAGTTCTACATAGTTCTCAGTCTTTTCACACATTTTCAGCAGCTATTTTCTAACATGTATGATGTGTTAGGAAGAAAAACTGTTTTTCCTTTACACAAACTTCAATGTCACTCCACCAGATTACTTTATTTATTATAAATGAAAGAAACTTGGATGGATCTAGGATCTGTATTAAGAGTGGAAGGCCATCAGACACACACAGATATAGATACATCACCACCTAAAATACCCTAAATATTTTTCAGTATTAGTAGTCCTCACAGGTTAGCTAGCTAACTGAACTTTTGTGTAGCTAATGTTAACACTTGGCCTGTGTAGCTTATGGTAGCAGTTGATCTGTTTAGCTAATGTTAGTGGTTGTGGGTGTACCTAATGTTAGCGTTTGATCTGTGTAGCCAATGTTAGCAGTTGGTCTTTGCGGCTAACATTAGTGGCTGTTCTTACCAGTAAATGCTTCTTTAAATTAGACGTTGACCTTTCAGTGATGACACTTTTTCGCAACTGATGGCAGAATTTTACTCTACTGTGTGATGTTCCTTTTTTTTTTCCACATTTAAAGACAAAATACGTTTAAGTTTCCACCCAGTGAAGCATTTTGTCACTTGAGATAAGATAAAGATAAGCTGGTTTTACTCAGAGCAGAGGTGTTGACTTGGCTTGTTTTTTAAAATTGTAATCCTGCTAATAATTTCCATTTTAACTAAATTTATCTGCAAACTGATTACATATTTTGTTTTAACTATAATGGATTACAGTTACCTTTTTTGGGAACCTAATTATGCATTCCTGTTACATGTAATCCATTACTCCACAAGCCAGGTAATAATGATAATAATAGCAATAACGTGGAGATAGCGTGTTAACGAGAATGGGACGGAAAACACAGAACATAATGCTTCTGGCCAGGGCTATCGCCAGCGCAGAAGCATCCATCAAAAATAAAAATAAAACTATAATAAATTCACAGCCATCAAGCCAAAAAGTGAAGCAGCTGTTTTGTTAATTCATGCAAATCTGTCACTTTCTCCATATAAGTTGTCTGTATTTGTCAGGAACACAAGCAAGCAGAGAGGTGAGATCCTTTGTGGCCTGAGGTGAAGAAAAGCTCGACAGCAGCTGAGAATGTACCAAATTTCCTCCTACTTCAAAATCATCTAACTAGTACGTTCCTCTCCATATCTGCAGTACTTCACTGTCATGTCAGTGCAGTTTTTGAAATGCAAATTCTGCTTACTGTGGTTTCTGTTAGGGGGAATTCACACTCTTCAATCCATGTGTTGAGTGGTTGGGTTATCAAACCCGTTTTGCCTGGGTGTTGATTAGTGTGTTTATAGTCTCAACATTGGTCTCTGACCTTTGTTTCTTGAATGGGTAATACAGGAGTCAGTGACAATCAATAAATGACATCTTGCAGGGGATTACCACACTGGTCACATAAGCAATGCCAGGCCACAGCACAGGAGCAAGAGGGAAAAAACAGTTTCCAACTTGTTCACACTTTCTCTATTAAACAATTCATTCAATGGCCACTGCCTCGGACCTGTTCATGCAGCTCTTATCTTGTTTTAACAGTGCCGTCGAGATGCACAATACATTTATTTTCCCTCCAATTAACACGATGAATAATACGCAGGTCCGATAAGGGCTTTTTGTTTCAAACAGTGTTTGTGAAACCGAGGAAATGTGGAGGCATTTTTCATTGTGAGCTTGTTTGGCCGTAACACTGGGGATCTGATGAACATGTTGGCCAAAGCTGCTGCAGAAGTGGCAGGGGTCAGTGAGCAGAGGCACCGAGGAGGGAGGAAGCGGGGCGGAGAGGAGGAGGAGGTGGAAGAAAGCTTCAGCAGGCCATCTCACTGCTCTCAGATATTCATCAAATATTATTCCAGGCATTATTTTAACACTTCCTTGGGTATTATCATCTTGTTTAGTGTATCAACTTCCTTGTGGTATATTTTATGCTGTTGCTGAACTGATCCAAAAGAGGAAAGTTTGTTTGAAAAGACAGTGAAAAAACGGCTTTGCAAGGTTTTCTAAGAGACGTTTGATTTTGGTTGACAATGAAGGATGAAAAGAGACAAGACGACTATTTAAGGACATCCAGCTATGTCTAGTTTTAGTTGAAACTTAAATGTCAAAAGTTGTTGTTGAAAAGACAGCCCAAATTTATTTCTATTAAATGTATGTTTGGGCCACATTTGAACCTACTTTTTTGGACTAAACACAGCCCAATTTTCAATGTCTATTTTTGGGCTAAATACAGGCCCCAACAGATGGACCAATGACAACGCTGAAGAGGGGCTGAGCAATATATCAATATTATTTAGTATTGCGATATAAGAGTAGGTATCGCAATAGATCTTGGATATTGTTATATCATATGGCATAAGTGTTGTCTTTTCCTGTGTTTAAAGGCTGCATTACAATAAAACAATGGATTGATTTAGCTGTTCTATTATTTGTTTTACCCATTTAATTATTATACTTTTGATTATTTATCAAAAAATCTAATTGGGTCAGTATTTTGTGAAAGCACCAATAGTCATCCCTACAAAACTTTCACAATATCAACACTGAGGTATTTGGTCGAAAATATTTTAATATTTTATTTTGTATATCACTCAGTGATAATACAGCAAACTCATTTTATCACTTTAGCTGCTTCCACATCTTGAAGTACACAACATGTCTCCAGTCACATCCTACATGATCAATAATTATCGATATCAGCTGTGTTAGGTTTTTTAGCTACGTTGCCCAGGCCTACATTGAAGTGACGTTGAGTGCTTGGTGGGACATTTGTGCTTTTTGATATTAATCTTTTATAAATCATCTTTATAATGATATAATAATAGGAGAAACTGCTGTTAAGTCAGTCCCTTCAGAAAGTTGCAATGTTGGCACTGCAACAATTTATGCAAATACAACCAAACTGTGAATTCTTCATGACCTTGCAGTTTTGTCTAATCACCACAACTTTTCCATGCAAATGTTATGCATGTACATAGCACATATGTAACTGACTCAGTGTTTTATTATTTAGTTGTTTTTTTTTGTCATGTTGCTAAAAGAACATAAGGGTTGTCATTGTTATTGACAATGACCAATGCTCTGTGTACTTTTATATTTTATAATTTTGTGGTGACTGTTTTGACTGAGTTTGGGCTCCAAAAAGATTCTTCTTTTCTCCTTCTTTGTGGAATACCTATGCACTTCATTTACATTTTTACAAGCTTTTGGTAAATTTGGTCATTTATTTTGCCAAACAACTTGCCTTTAAAAAAAAACCCTTTTCTCTGACAATTTCATCACAAAAAACACCTAAATATATTGCAACAAGCATTACAATTTTAGGACAGCTGCTGTAGACCATAATCCCAAAAAGGCCAATGAAGTCCATGATAAGGATAAGTTATGACTGGAAATTTTGATAATTAATAATTGATTAATTGCTTTAGTCATTTATTATTATCTCCTTCAGGTGTACGCACAACATTTCTTGCACATTTATGACTGTATACTCAAGAACCTCTCATGATTGTGGTGATTAACAATTTCTTGAAAAAAATATTTTATTTGCTGCTCTTGGTTCTGCAGATCATTAACAACCGCTAGGCTGAAAACACAGCTTACCTCGTGTGCTGCAGGCCACATTTTGGCTTTTGTTTTGGCTCAAAAACTGACATCCATGAAAAAGTTTGGTCTCATCTTGAACCAGAGCATCTGCAGATAAATTTCATATCCAATATCCACTGAAGTTAAGCACAATATGAGATGAATAAATCCCAGTTTTGTTAGTTTCACTGCCATCTCGACTGTAAGAGAATCTTCTTCTTCTTCGCTGATTTTACCGGGGGACTACACACAAATGTAAAGATCAGCTTAATTGTCACATATACACAGTAGAACATACAGATACAGTGAGATTTACTCTCTGCATCTGACCCATCCATATTGGGAGCAGTGAGAAGCCAACTCCAGCTCAAGGCCAGCACCTTGGTGAGGTTTTGTGATGGGAAAATTGACCTGACATACATGTTTTTGATGATGGGGAAACAGGAACACCCTCAGCAAACCCACCCAAGTATAAGGAGAACATGCAAACTCGAACGCAAAAGTGCTAACCATTGCAAAAGTACATGCTACCACCTGCTGTACAGGAGTGAGCCACATCATGACTTTATAAAGAAGTTATATTCTGGATATTAACCTTGGTTGCTTGTATATTTAAATAAAGGCCTTTGAAGCTGCGTTTGGTCCAGTGTTTCAAACAGACATTTGATGCACAACTTGCCATATCTAACATTCTTCAGTCTGTCTTTCTACACTTCAACCTGTCAGCATATGTGCAACGGGTTCACTGCTTCTTTCTGAAGTTTATAACTCAGGACACTTGGTAACAAAAGCATTACACTAGTCTGTGCGACAGGTGTGTTTAGGACCCGAATGCAGCACTCTGGAAATCTGTGACAGTTAGTAATGACCTTTATTAATAAACAGGCAAAACGGGAACTTGGCCAGACAAAGAAGCACAGGTAAAAGTTCGCTCTTCAGGCTCAGAGCCCTCACACGGTCTCAAGGGAATCAACACTGCAGTAGCGATGTCCCCCTTTGAAATTTCTGTTATGTGCTGGAATAATATGTTTGTAGGTCCATTTCAGGTTAATTATAGTTCAGATCAATGCCTAACTCTTTTTATGAGTTAGAAATCATTAATTATATTTTAAAAGGAGTAAATGTTTATGACAGTTAAATTGAGCAAAATGTTAATGGAGTTTGGCAGGCAGTGAGACAGGCAGTCACTGAACTCCAACTCCAGAATGTGTATTTCCAGAACAGTGGGTTTTTGTTTCCAGGATAACTTTAACTTTACAATGACAGTTAAAATCAGCTGATCAGCTTACAGCGCAGGACTCGTCCTCACTTGTTTTTGCCAGTTTTATTGCATGCATCTTGCGTTCTTGTGGAGTTCCTGCAGCCAGCCCAAGCTTCCCCGAGTCTGGTGAGGAAGGGGCATGGGGGAAAAAAATTGCTTTAAACATAAATTGTATATTAAATAGGCTTTCAACTGGGCACACACGGGTCCACTTGAGAGGGCGGCCTCAAATACGATTCATGTGCTCTCAGGTACAGATTGCATCAGATGTGAAAACTAACCGTACCAAAACAAGGAAGTGGACTGTTTTTGGGATCTTGCCGCTGGCAGGCTTTTTTACACCATAGCAACGATATAAACATAATACAATATTGTGGAGGTGATATGCTAGTTTGCTCAGGTACAGAACAGTATTATTAATGTGAAAAGTGACCTGATGCATCTGGGGCACGGCATTAGCAGCCGTACCTCATGTGAAAACACCCTTACACTCCAAATGAAGTTGTTGCCAACATGTCGACTATAACAAGAGGTGAATTCGCTTGTTCCACTACGTCCTCATGGCCAAAGAAAGTCAGTTAATGCAGCTTTAGGTAAAGATAACAAAGATTTGGAGACTATTGCTTCTCAATTTTGAGATTTTTTTATTTTCTTTAGTTTATACCTTTGTAAATTAACGATTAATGCTAACCTTCTGTGGTATGGTGTTGCTGCACCAGTTTTTGGCCTGTTACACTCACACAGCACATCCTAAATTATAGTGCATTTTATAGTCCCTGGAGGTGATGTTAAATCCTCTCTTTTGCAGCTGTCCTCACATGGTTCATCTCCATCATCTCTCGCCAGAAAAATGGTCTGAAAATGTCTTTTTCTGTCATTTTACAATGTAGGAAAAATGGATTAATATCAGTAGATGAGTAACATTTAATTTTTAATTGATTATTGTACTTTATTTGATAATTAAGTCATGGAAAACTCTTAAAATATAAATGTTGCCTTGAAGTAACACTGTATTGATAACTATTTTATTTTATTTTAACTCATGAGCAGTGAGGCAATGATGGCAGCAACACAACAAATGGTTGCAACATTCTCTCTGTCAGGAAAGACACACACACAAACCATGAAACTCAAAACAGGCATTCGAATGTAACACAAATGTCAAAGACTAAATTATGACTCACTATCTTGTTTTGAGGGAGGTTATGATAGTTTTGTTAGATAGACTGTTGGTATCAGGTTGCCTGACATAAATCTTAAACTGTGAAGGCAACTGGATGTTTTCCATTACAATTGTTGTTATTACAATAACTCACCTTTTTCATTTATGGTACAGTGTTGCTTTAAAGGAAGGCACTCTAAAATGTACCCTAAAAATATTTTTTGAATATATTTGTTTACTTGGACTGTTTTATATATATAAAAAAAAAGCACAAGCATATTTTTAACCAAATGGCATGCCAGAATAATGAGGGTTAATTAAACATTTTAATGTTGGCAAAGAATAGTGAGGACATCAGCATATAAGTACATTGTCCCACTACACTACAAACTACAAACTACAAACTACAAAAAAAATAAATAAAAAAAATAAAAAATTCAAGCAATTTTTAGACACCCATTCAGAAACTGGAGGCCTAATGTGGCAGACATCAACAACAGACAGTATTTGCATTTTCAGTCTCTGTGAGTCTAACCTAAAAGCAGTTTTGCAAGTGAGCGGCTTCAAACTTCTGTTAAAGGGAAAATCTGAAAAACAGAATTCTGGGGAAATAATTTAGTTGGGGATAATTCTATTGAATTATTATTTGAATGAGGAGGTTCCAGCTTTGAGCCAGTATTATGTCGTCAATGTCATAGTCAAATCACTGTGGCTGGCTGATGATGTTATCACTGTCGCACGTCGCTGTACAGCTGCAGACTGGTTCAAATTCACAAATTAAAGGTGAGTTTTTCTTACTAAATTTAAGATCTTATTTTAAACATCTGAGTTTTCTTTTACACCTCACTGTTACCTCAAGAGCTGCTTATTTAAGACAAATTTAAGATCAGAGCAGGAACATTTTAAGATCTTGAACGGGTCTCTGATTAGTCTCATGCTGAGATGAGACTGAGCCAAATTTAAGAAGTATGAGAAAATGGTCAAAGTCTCAAATTAGTCTCAAACTGAGCTCATGTCCAGGAAACACAAAGCCTAGATATGTATTTTCTTATTAAATTTCCTGTGGGTATTTATCTGTCACCTGAATTTTCCCTCTTGGTGCCAACAAAGGCCTATCTTATATTATTAAAGAAATCACATGTAAGTTGTGTTTTATGGTATGTTCACACTTTCGCACTCATTATGGCAGCAGTAAGTAGTAAAGTAGTAAAGTAGTGAAATGGACAGTACCTTTACAACTAAACTGTGTACTGTGTAACTTCACAAACCTCCACTGGTTGCATCTGGCAGTTGTGGTGGCATTGCAGTAGGTGCTTCACCACCTGTTGCTTGGTGGGAATATACACTTTACTGATTAGTAGTATATCATGGAATATAAAACACACACTGTACTCCATCAAATAGTGACCGGGGCCTTTATGAACCTCAACTGCAGAAGACAGCAGGTCTTCATTTGCAGATTAGACTGTATAATCCCTTTTATTTCTAATTTTTCAGTGTAATTAGTCACATTACAGCAAGAATCACAAAATATGAAAGAAGCCCCCAGTGTCATTAATCCTTTAATTACACTCATCACTGGAGACAAAAACTCTAACACAAAAATTGTCACCAGCACCAGACCCTCACTAATGGCTAGAGACATAACCCAGCACATAAATGATAATTAAGCTACCAACACAAATCACTATGTTCACAACTTGGCGCAAACACTAACAAAGGTAACATTTAACTAAATTAACAAACTGTTTAGTCCAGCACTAGGCATGATGGGAAATGTGGCTCATCACTGCAGTACAGGGCCGCATTTTGATCCACTCCCCATTGCTTTGTTTAAAAGGAGAGTTCAGCGCAAAATCAAAAATACATGTTTTTTTCACTGGCCTGTAGTGCTGTTTATCCATCTAAATAATTTTGGTGTGAGTTGCAGAGTTTTGGCGATATCAGCCGTACAGATGTCTGCCTTCTCTCCAATCAAATGAGACAAAATGGCACTCAGCTTGTGGTGTTCAAAGTGCCAAAAAATACAAAAATTCAGAACCAGAAATCATGACCTGGTTGCTCAAAATAATCCACACCTTGTTCCACCTTGTTGTGAGCAGTTTCATGTACTTTCTCTCTGTAGTAGAATCTATGGGAATTACTTTCTTTCTAATAGAAAACAGAATAGAAAATGTTTTGGGTTTTTTTGGTGCTTAGAGAAACACAAGCCAAGTGTCATTTAGTCCCATTTTATGTGAGAGAAAGCAGACATCTCTACGGCTGATATCTCCAAAAGTCTGCAACTCACACCAAAGAAATATATGGCTTGGATAAACAGCGCTACAGGCCAGGGGAAATATGTGTATATAATTTTGGGATGAATTGTCCCTTTGAGTTACTGCGTGGGCGGAATCTCTGCGGTGCAGTGGTTAGGACTGGCGCCTCACAGCAAGAAGGTCCTGAGTTCGAATCCCCCAGGAGGGTCTTTCTGTGCAGAGTTTGCATGTTCTCCTTGTGTCTGCGTGGGTTCTCTCCAGGTTCTCCAGCTTCCTCCCACAGTCCAAAGACATGCATGATAGGTTAATTGGTGACTCTAAATTGCCCGTAGGTGTGAATGTGAGTGTGAGTGGTTGTCTGTCTATGTGTCAGCCCTGCAATGAACTGGTGACTTGTCCAGGGTGAACCCCGCCTCTCACCCAATGAAAGCTGGGATAGACTCCAGCAGCCCACAACCCTTACAGAATAAGCAGTTCCAGAAAATGGATGGATGGATGGAGTTATTGCATTATGCTGTTAATACAAGCTCAACATTTCCTGTATCTGTTTCAAATTAAAAGCCTTGTAACATTTCAGTGGACAGTAAGTAAACCATCATCGACCCCATTAAAAAAAGACCTTATCAATAAATCTTGACACGTAATCGAAAACAAATACACGTTAAATGAAAAATAAATGCATTTAGGCTTAGTTAACAGGCCATCTGATTGATTTTCTTTCCTGTATTTTATTACAATACAGGACATTTTAGCCTATTTAATAAGTGAGAGAAAATAAGTGCATTTATGAAGAATTGTCAGTAAAACTAGACGCATATTTGAAATGCTTTATTAAAGGTTTACTGCAGGTATAAATCTTAAATTTGCAATTTATTTGATGTAAGCAAAGCAATCATAGACATGTGTTATCATATTTTTATTTTCTGCACCAAATACGGAGTTTACTGATGTGAGTCATGATATAATTATGTCTTAGTGTCACTTTGCGGCCTTTTTCCATAAGTAGATGCTGCAGAACCCGGTTATGGTTTGTGGCATCGAACCTCACACCTATATTTGTGTGTACTATATTTACACTGTTTACTCTCCATATATTATCCTCGAATAACCTTGAATCACAACTTCATCTCATGCCCTTAATCCACTTTGCCCGATCGCTTGAGTTCTCACCTTTGCATTCTGGCCCTTTTCGCCCATTTTGACCCCAGCTTGTATCCACTTTATGTTGTTTTTTTACCCAGCTGCCTTTGGAATCATTCGCCTGGCTGACTGCCTACCTGCTGTCTCTCGTCCTATACCCTGTCTGCATCCTGCTTTGAGTTCTCACCCTGATACCAGGGCCGTTACAGCTCCTGTTACGCTCTCAGCACCTCATGATTGTGGCTGAAATATCTGCCAGATGTTTCTGATTCCAGCCCGTGGAGGTGTGAATGTCAGAGTCGACATGTTACCCTGTGCTGCTGCTGCGTCCACCGGCTGAATCAATCTGCTGTCGCACATCATCAAGCAGTTATAGAGACTGAGACTCTTTTGACTTGTGCAGAAAGTTAAGTTTCCCAGTTCAAACAAATGAATGAAGGATGATTACACCCACTATAAGCTCAGTGTGAAGTGGATTTTCCACAGACTTGTTCAATTCCTGTAGTTGTTATGCAGAAATACTTGTTGTTTTTGTGCGTGTGAATGAAACATTAAAGTTTTGAGTAATCAGCAACATCAAGAAGGTGTTCATTAGAGATGGGGAAAGATATGTTAACATATATCTCGTTAAAGAAAATACAACTCAAATAAATGTATCAAAATGGAATAGATAATACTGATGCCAGAAAAAGTATCAAGATAAAACACCAGGTACACAAAATGACCAGCACTCCCTCATATCTTTCACTTTCTCTGGTTTTCTTTTAATCTAAGAAAAATAAATAAATAAATAAATAAATAAGTAAAGATCAGTGAGTCTCTGGTGCAATATAACTTTATTACCTCACAGCATCACTACCAGTATTGCTTTCGATGTAACTGCCTTCACTAATTTTCCTATTTAGCTTACTGTTGTACTTAACTTATCTTACCTCTGTTGTTATTCTATTAGGAACTGTTTCTTTGCATTTACTCCTCATACATTTTATATTTTATATTTATGTTTCACTTATTTGATGCTCTATTACTGTTATTCTCACGTTACTGTAATTTTGGAGCAATCTGGCACAAGAATTTCCTTTGGGATTAATTAAGGTCTGTCTTATCTTATCATTGGTTGATTATCAATCACTCTCATAATGACATACATTAGCGGCGGAGAGTAACGGTAAAGAGAGGCTTACTGGAAATATTGTACTTTTGACTCCACTACATTTCTAGGAAAGTTGTCATTACTCATTACATTTAGTCTAAGCACAGCTTTGAAGTCAGCTGTTGGTGTTTTTTCTTTTCTAAAATGCAATTGGCTTCACACTGTGTTCCTCACAGAAGGAAACCAATCACAGTACCCGCTCTCAACTGGGATTGATGTAAAAGCAGGAATACTTCATCCAGACGCTCTGTAACAAGAACAAGCAAACTCTCCCTCTTTCATTCAAACAAAACTTGTGATGGCAGGAGAAAGACAAAATTAAAAGTGTTATTAACAATTATTCATTCATTCATTTTTTCATCCATCCATCCATCATTCATTCATTTATTCATGTTACCGCTTATTCCGTAAGGGTCGCGGGCTGCTGGAGTCTATTCCAGCTGTCACTGGGCGAGAGGCGGGGTTCACCCTGGACAAGTCACCAGTTCATCACAGGGCTGACACATAGAGACAGACAACCACTCACACTCACATTCACACCTACGGGCAATTTAGAGTCACCAATTAACCTAACATGCATGTCTTTGGACTGTGGGAGGAAGCCAGAGAACCTGGAGAGAACCCACGCAGACACAAGGAGAACATGCAAACTCCACACAGAAAGACCCTGCCCCAGCAAGCTGGGGGATCGAACTCAGGACTTTCTTGCTGTGAGGTGGCAGTGCTAACCACTGCACCACCGTGCCGCCCGTTATTATAATTAGAAAAAGAGAAATAATTCCAGGTCGACTTTTAATGTTGGATTATTTTTATCAAGGTAAAAAATACCACATAATGAATGTATATACTGCCTCTGAAGACAGAAAGAAATCTCAGTCATTTAACTCCTTACAGTTGGCTTCAATCTAATTTTATGTGGTGATTTTAATACAGTTACATCAGAAAAAGACAATAACTGTTCTTTTTGTTTTTGATTGCATTCCTATGTTGAAGTTTTTATAGGTGTTTCTATAGACTTTGTGTAGCAGAGAGGATCTACAAGCAGGTCAGTGCATCATGAGGTGGTTTCAGAGAGTTACAAGGTTCTGTGAATGCATCATGAAAACAATACAGCAATGTACTGGTATGAGAAAATGTACTCTGTAATTTGTACTTTTGAATACTTAAGTATTTTTAAAAGCAATGACTCTAGTACTTTAATTTGACCAGGAGTATCTGTACTTTGACTTTTCAGGTTTAGACACAAAACTACGTGGTTCAGGTTAGGAAAATATCACAGTTTGGGTTAAAACAAAATATGTTTCATGTGTCACGTGACAGAAGTGGAGTCATTCATGCGATGACATAATTCATGAAACACTACACTCTGTCTTGGTCTGTGAATGTTTGAGCCATCCATCCATCCATCCATCCATCCATCCATCCATCCATCCATCCATCCATCCATCCATCCATCCATCCATCCATCCATCCATCCACCCCATCATGCACCTCCTTAGACTTCTCCTGTCATGTTTACTACGTCCACTAGGGTGCACCACCTAACAATAAACCAACATGTCAGCTGGAATAAGCTGCTTGGGCTTATGATGGGCTGAAATGGCAGAACTGCAGAAGCACTTGATTATGGAAGTACTGTGAGCAGTGTGGGTTTACAAAACCACTGCATGTGAGTGTGTTTCAGAGTATTCTTCTTCATTTTATAAACACCAACATCCATGACTGAGATATGTAGTTCCACCACTGATGGAACACCACCATTTCCTGTATCCATTGCAAATTTGTTTCAAATTAAAAGTTTTGTAATGTTTCATACATGGTCCAGCCATATAGGTTGTGACCTAGTTTTGTCTTTTTTATGTTTTATACATCATGGATCAACCATTCACAGTTTGATGCAGCCGGTTTGCTAAATATACAGATCCTGCACTGTCAAAATCATTCATGTCACGTAGACAAAACCTGCAGCTAGAGTGACAAGGTCTGCAGATTATGGACAGAACTGGTCCTGACCTCCCTGGGGCCTTAAGCAAAATTCTGCTAAGGGGCCCTCCCACCTTCCTGTGAACCATGTAAACCATTTACCATTGTCACACAGTCACACCTGACACCCCACTGCTCCCACTGTAATCCTTTCTTCTTTAAAACAGTTTGCTCCAGAACAACAGAAAGAGGTGTCAAAAATATTTATTGAACAATACATTTTTGATAGAACCTTAAGATAAGTGAAAATTAACATTAATTTTAGAAGATATAAAATGTGTAAAATACAGCTTGAGTTACTAGTTACCTTTCAAAATTCTCCTACTTCTTAGGATAAATAAACTCTTTCAAATGCTCTTGGATTAGCTGGAAAATGCATCATTACAAAACTCACAGGACAGCCACGCTACAATACGATCATGTTATAGAATATAATGCATTGCTATAGATTAACATTGGAAGTGCCAGAATTCCATAACTACTACAACGGCCATAAGCGCTCATTTTGACCTTTGACATCCAAACTCTATTATCCCTCATATCAAATAACAGACTCAGAGATTAAAAAATGAAATAACACCAAAGTGTAAATTCTGTAAAAATTAAAAAATTATATTTATAAATATGCATGTCATCATGTGTAATAATGATTGCATAGGATAATAACCATGAGTAAGATGATTCAGATTAAGAAATTTAGATTAATCTAGAATTATTCAGAGTAAGAAACAGTTAAAATGTATTTTATAAGATTCTAAACATGTTATTTTAACATTAATAACAACAAATTTCCACCTAGAACCATCACAAACAAAATGATTATAGCATATTGGATAACCAACATCAGATGGAAATATTGCTTTGTGCTGAGACCAAAAGTGTTACAACAGTCCCTGGTCTCCCCTACTTTATTTTTAATTGAGTCTAATTAATAAACTGTTTGTATTTTAATGTCAGGATATTGTCACTCGAGACCACCTGTGAAATTTTACTGACAGAGACAATTATAGTTGCTAAGCAACCAAGATGCATCTCCAACTGTGCAAAAAGTAACAATAAAACAGTGGTAATTTCTGTTTATATGACCTCCTAGGTAGGTAATAATAATCATATTTTCTTTGTCTGTTGTGTAAAAACATTTAAATGAAAATACTGACACTTTAGTAAAGGTCAGGTACCAGCAGCATTGCAGTTTTTAATGTGGTAACAGTTATTGCACATATAAATTTGAGCACAGTCAAAGTGACCACCTTGGCTGTTGGAGTGTTAAACAGCCCTCCAGTATATAAACATAAGCATCAACAGCAGTAAAATATGACATACACATAAAAGTAGCTGTAATATAAATCCACAAACATCAAAGAGTAAATATCAGATATAACAGTAAAGCACCCATGGTGTTTTCTTCTCTTCTCTTGTCCAGGAAGATATATAGGGTACAATGCACCGTCCTCTCATGTCTTATGTTTAAACACTGACACCTGCTTTGACATAAAGGGGGCCCCTGGGGCCCTGTGCAACTTGCATATAGTAAGCGTATCAGGCCAGAATCTTTAGGATGGTAGATCTGGTTATCTTCCTAAAACCTTTTCAGAACTCTCTTTTTGTACATTTACCTGTATAAATAAAACATTTTCTTGTCAAAATGAGACTGACAGGTCCAATTCTTTTGTGTTTTCCTTTTTAAATGTGTTACAGGTTAAGAGTTTACCAAACCAAACTGTCAAATATACTGTGACTTGTCTTGTCTTAGAGAGGATTTATTGATCATGTTAAACTTTGAATTACTGCAGGAATCTTAGCTACCTAAGTAAGTAACTAACAGCATTAGTAATTTAGTTATTAACATGTCCTCACCACCCACCCACCATCAGTGGGAACGCCTGAGATTACAGACCACAAGTGTACATACACAGGGCGTTCCAACAAAATACTTACTGGGTGTCACAAATTTGCATTTAAGAGGAACCTACGTAGAACCAAATTACATTCTAAGTGTAATAACCCGGTACATATTGAATAATTACAAGGTACACCAGCAGACTAAGCCTGTATGTCCTGTCACAACAGTTATGTCATGAAAAGGAGCTGAAATACACGTGGCTCTGTAACTGCACAGTAATTAAAGTGAAAAGGGAGTGAAGAATGTACGTTTATTACACAGTCCTGTTTCTAACAATCATTTAAAAACATAAAAATAACCTACAAAACTATTAAGTATTTTATTTCTTTAGTCACAGCTTAAGCACACCCTGCTTCTAAGACCAATAAAAGGACTATTTCTACTTCTGAGAATACAGATAATAAATCATTTAATGTCTTTGTTACCCAGTAATAGCAATACTACTAATAATACTGCCAAACCTTCTTAAGTACAACATCAGCTGTACTTATGCTAAATGCTAAAATAGAAAAAGCAGTATTGGCAGTTACATTGAAAAATAATACTGTAAATGATACTGAGAAGTAATAAAAAGTTATTTTACATCATAATAATAATGAAAAACAATATTTCACATGATATTGAAAGTAGCACTGCACATGATGATGAAAATAAATATGACACATTGAAAAGTAATACATCATATTATTAAATATTATTAAATTCTTGTGTGAGTTAAGTTCTCTTAAACACTAACCTGTGACCTCGTTATTCTCTAACCCTTTGTCTTCTTTCTTTGTACCCAGTGAGTGTCATATTCATATCCTGTGTACACTACACACACACTCTGTTTTTTAGTGAATCATGGTAAATAATTGAATAATATTTTAAATTGCAACCAGATAATGACAATGGTTCACAGCTGACTGAACATTTTTTGAAAACTCAAAGATTCAATTTTATCTAAAGAAGAATCAGATTGTACTATCAGAAGATTTTAGGTCAGCAAAACTTGTTTTAGTTTATTTCAGAACATAAGAATTTGAGTTTGACATAAACGTAAATAATTTAGTGATGGTAGTTTCCTCAAATTTTCTTGTTTTCCTACCTTTTTTTAAAAAAAAAGTGTAATTACCCAGTAATATGTGTGTAACATAAATCATTACCAAACAAAGTACTGTAGTGAGTAACAATTCATATAAAGATGCTTGTTATAAATGTTAGTTAATAGGCAATAAGGCACTTATAAGATGCTTATTAACATTATCATGTGTCACGTAGACTATATAGATGTTAATAATATAATAAACATTATGAAAATTAATGTTGATAAGCATCTTCTCAGGGCTTTATTACACATCAATTAATGCTTATTACAAGCACCATAATATAAAGTGTTAACGTTACAAGTGTTTAATTCTTAAATTCCAAGTGAGTGAAACATTTATTTAAAAAGCAGTTAAAAAAAGACAAAATCAGTCAAAATGCAGGAAAGATTCCTGCATTTAATTACAACAGTTGTTTCATTTAAAAACACAGTGTGAGGCAAAAGAATAATCAGGAGCCATGTTAAGTACCGACAACAAATCTTCATTTCAGCATTGCAGGTTTATTGATATCGTCTGTCAACGTTGAGTCATGGTAAGGATGCAGCATCTTTCAGTCACTCTGCAGGGTGAAACGCTCACATGTCCTCTGTGCCTTTGAAGTGTGCTGGTTGATTTGAAAGAAGTTCAGCAGAGGGGATAATTATCTTTGTTCCAAGCAGTTCCTTCAATCATCGTGACATTTGTGGCCCGACTTGTTAGCGCACAAAAGCGACTAAATAAGTTGCCATACATACTTGCATTCCACTTGCAAGAGTTGCACAGGAACAATCTGTCTTCTCTGCTGCTGTCTGTCAGCATCACATGTCTCACTCTGAGTGGTCAAATTGCCACAGGAGATGTGTGTGCTTCCAAACACATTGGCTGCATTAAGAGCAATACCTGATATTAGGGAAGGGTCTGTTCATTCACCCCAAACAACAGGAAAAGTAGCTCACACACCTTCACTTAAAACAGCTCAGGCATGGTCTTCTGAATTGAATTAGTCACTGTCCTCAGAAAGTATTCCCGTGTAACTTACAAAAAATTCTAACAAGACTTTCAAGAATCTACAGCCATGCTTGTGGCTCTTTTAAGTCCTGAATACTTCTGAATGGGCGTGCACAACAGCTGCTGACACCATGAACATGTAGTAGCTCTGTTTTCTCAAGTCCTTGTGTAGAAAGCAGAACTTTGGCTTTCGGCTTTACCTAGGCACAGCAAGTGCTGTGAGCTAAATGCTAATGCAGGCTAATTTTCACAATGACAATGCTAGCATTCTGACGCTTAGCAGGTATAATATTTACTATTTTCACCATCTTAATTTAGCAAGTTAGCATACATTCATGTCAAAACGTTTGTAAACTAAAGAATATTGACTTTGCATCGTGGCATGTTAGCATGCTAAAATTTGCTTATTAGCACAAAACTAATATACAGCTGAGGCTGATGAAAATGTCATTAGTTTTAGTAGGTATTTGTTCATTTACCAAAATATTTCACACATTTAGTTGCAATGTTTGCTGTTTTAATGCTAAGTTAAGCTAAGCGTCTCCTAGCTCCAGCTATATATTTACCATACATGAGTGTATGAAAGTTGTTAACTGAATTCCAAACACACCTCCTATACTATGGTATTGCTTTGCTAGCCAGTCATGCTAGGTAGCTGTCAATTGTGGTTTAAAATGATGAGCAAGGTTAGCTTGACCCTCCGTAATTACATTTGATTTGGTTAGGAAAAGATCATGGTTTGGAATAAAATAACTATGTATGTTGGAAGTGACATCCCTTAGCTGACGGAAGAGACCTAATGGACGTCACATCGAGTACACAAAACTATAAATAACTCTGCGTTTACTTTGTGTTCCACACTGGAATCAAACCCTGGTCTCCTTGGTAAAAGTCCTGTGTTGCTGTGTAGCTAACTTTGGTGGCTGGTCTATGTATTTAGCTAAAGTTAGTTAGTTGATCTGTGTAGCTAATGTTAGCACTTCATCTATTTAACCAGCATTAGTAGCTAAATGGTAATGAATTGGTTCTAAGTTAGCCATGGTTTCATTTGAGACCAGAGTGGTGTTGTGAGATTTGTTATGTGTACAATGTGCATGGTAGTTTATCAGTTTTTAATTTAAACTACGTGTTAAAACTGTAATCCTGCTAATAAATTTTATCATATGTATCTGTAATCTGATTACACTGTTTTTATTCGTAACTGCAATGGACTACAGTTGCATTTTTTTGTAGCCAAATTACATAATCACACCACAATCACCCCCTAAAATGCCAACTCATTTCTGGGTTTTAGGACTCATTTGTGCAGCTGTTGGCTTTCAGAAAGCCAAACTGGTAAACCACCAGACCTACTCTTAGATAATTATGAATCTGGTTAAAATGGTTTGGTTAGTTGTTTTTTTTTCTGGTTTTTACAGCATATCATTACACCTACTGTACTGCAGTTAAACCTTTGAATACGTAGAGCGAACACATTCACTTTTGGGAGGAATCGTATCAAAAGTGGCTGTGAGATGAGGAGCATATTGTTCTGTATACAGCAACAGGTTTATTGTCATTGCCTCTGGTGCATCGCTGTGCTTCCCCTCAGTCCCATGAGTCATGATCCATGTTGGCCTCGTCCCTGCCAGATATCTGTGTCATTAGGTGATAGGTTGTCCACGGTTTCTGGACACGGGCAGGCTGCAACAATGTCAACAAAAGGCTGTTTCTGCACACTGTAATTCACTCAGGACAATGCCTGTTGTCCTCATAACCGCTCGTCTCCGAGGACGACGAAACACGAGGGCCGTGTTTCATATTACCAGAATCAAGAGCTGCACACGGATAAAACCAATCTCCCCTTCTGTGATGCCCGCGAGGGCTTTATTTCATCTCAGAGAACTATTTTATCTTGCTTCCTGTTTTTATCTCCTCGTGAAACTGACACCTGCTCACACACATACACACACACACACATACAGACACACATTGGCAGCAGATCCCAATGAAGTGCCTAAATATGGTGAACAAAAGGTCTGCAGGGGAGTGAAAGGAGAAGCGGAACAAAAAACAAATAAGTAATGAAATTATAACAATACAGAGAGAGGGGGGAGACAGAGAGACAGAGAAAGAGAGGGAGAGAGTAGGGTTGCCACAATGGTGAGGAACAATCGCGCCGCGTCAATGGAAAAAGAGAGGTGGGGGGGGAGAGGGCTATCTGGACAATAGAGCCGGTGACAGGAGCACAATGGCTGCAGTGTTTTCAATTAGACATTATCTCATAGACAGAGTGGCAGGTCTCATTGTGCGAGGGGGCTATTTCAGGGCTGCCTTTGTGTGGGGCAGTGCCACACTCCCCCACCCCTCCTCGACCCTCAGCTCCCCGAATCCGCCTCCCGCACCCCCCCCCCCCCCCCCCCCCCCCCAGCACCCTCGCCCCCATAGAGGCCCTGTTATCTTGCGCAAGGCTGTGTGTATTTGTGCATGTATGTGTGAGTCCACGGGCCTTTTATGTGCCTCGTTATTTGCTTTCCATCAGCAGAGGGCAAAGTGTGGCCGGCTACATGGGCCCGGAGCTGCAGCAAGATGGAGGGAGGCTGGAGGTGATGGGTGTTGTCTGACCCCGGCCAGCTGACCTGCACTGTGAAATGTTTACTGGCAATTTAATAGTATCTTACAGGCCATAATTATCCAGTTGCTGTGTTTCATACCACGGTGAAATTAGCATAAAACTCACTACAGTAGATTTTAGCATAATGTAATGAAGAACAGTACCATACTTTTTGCATACTGTATAATGAAGTAAAGTATTATATTGTTATTTATTGGATTATATTATGCTGTTATTGTTATTATGCTTTTATAATTTGTATGCTGTATAATACAGTGCAGTATTTTACTGTTATTTGCAAACTGTATAATGAAATACAGTATTATACTGTAATTTTCTTTCATACCATCTAATGAAGTACAGTACTATACTATGTGTACTATAGTGAAATGTAAGTGTAATTTATTTCACAGTAGAACCAACAGTATATTATAGGGATGCCCCCAACAAAAGATTTTCCTAGTCGACCAGCAGTTGTCAGTTCAGGTCATTAGTTGACTTGTCATCACACATTTATAATATCAGTTTAATTATTCAGTATATTTTGGGGGCATGAAGCAAGCCGCCTGTTAAATGCTAACAGCAAAAGGATGATGATTCTGCTTATTTCAGTCCTGCAGAATGTAACCTTGTTCAAAACACGGGAAAAAATAACTTCATACGTTAGAAAAACAAATACTTGCCAACTTACCAACAGAGTGGGTGGAGCACACTTACAAATTAACGTGCTAAGTTACAAACTCGCTCCTCAACCGTCTTCACTGTCCCTGCAGTCAGACTACGGCTGGAGCCGCTGTAACATTAAATCCCCTCAGGTTCTATATTCCTAGTCGTCCAACCAGCCTCCGTCTCTGAGGCTGTGTCCCAGTCTAATAGGACCACTGACTGATCTACAGTAACAGGCTAATAGCAGCTCCCAAAATAGAATTTGAGGTCCTTTTGTTTCTGTGATTAATGAATAAATGAAAATGTGGTTGACCGAGACTCATCTCAACAACTAATGGTTTAATTGAGTAATAAGGGTTAGTCATAGAATTTACTGCTGTGTTTGTTACAGTAAAATACTGTTATTTATCTGGTGATATGACATAAGAAAAAGACAATTGAGCTGCACAAAAAACTGAACACATATTGTGCAATTTCAATACAATAACAAGGATGTCTACAGTAAGAAGAACAACTTATTTTTGTATTTGGTGAGCAAAAAATACAAAAATGAAGTATTTTCAGCTTTGAGGCTACTGTTTATAGACTATCATCTGTATCCATGTATCAGTGATGTTTCAATGAATCATGTTAGGTTATCTGACAGAGTAATGTTGACCTGGATGGGAGAGACAAAAGCAACATCGTTACTTCTGTCTGTCTGTTATTAAAGATATTTTTCTTCGCTCATTATATTCGCAAGAAATGTCCAGGGTTAGAATGAAGAAGACCAACAGTTTTATGTGAGGGACAGTTCCTGAGAGGTGATCGCACACTAAAGTGAGTTTGATGCATTGGACTAATTTCACACAATTGCGACATTTAACATCATAAATTGATCTCGGAGTAATATGGTCATTTGCTTGGATTAATGAGAGTTATACACCAGGAAGTACCTTCTTTTTGTGGTTGATTTAGTCAACAGAGACGGACAAAAGTACACAAAGGAACATTTCCTGAGCTTTGATGCTAAAACATACTATTAAACAAAATATTGCACTCAAATTAAGGACAGTCTTTCCTTTGAAGATGGAGGTTGATGAATTTTGCAGTCAGTTATTATACTGTAATTAGATTTAAAGCGGGGGGGAGTTGCTTTAAATATAATGTGTTACAGTTGTAATGTGGACGTCTTCTCTTGCTACGTTAATGTCAACATGACATCATCACATCCGTGTGTGGCCAGTGTACACTAAAAAAATTGGTTGAGATGACAAGGTAGTAGCAGTGTGACAAGATAACACACCGCAAAAGACTTGGGTTTTGAGCCCAACTCAAACTCTTCAGTTTTTAAATAAACTTTAAAAAGTTTTGCTGACCTTTGATCTTTAGTTGAGACAATTTCCTTTTCCTCTTTAAATAAACTTGAATCTTTGAGTCACAGTGAGCTGCGAACCTGGTTTGTCTTTCTTATTTAGTGCCTGACAAATTCAATACTTTTAATTTAAATTATTAACATTTAAGTTTATCCAAAGAAGAAAAGTAAATTATCTCAGTTGGTAAAACTTTTTCAGAACTTTTTCAAAACTTAAGAATTTGAGTTGTGTTCAAAACTCAAAAATCTATTGCAGTCTGTTGCCTTGAAATTTTGAGTTTTCTCAACTTTTTCATTTTTACAGTGTAGTTCTAAACATCCCTGAGAAATATCAACAGGATTCGTCCACTCAGCAGGAACTGAGGCTGGAAAACCGGATTAGTGTATATATATCATCTGATACTGACAAAATGTCACCACCCTTTGGCAACTCATACAGATGTGAACGGTTCCTGTTTGTGCTGAAACTGATGCACCAGGCTTTTCAAGTGACTTCAGTGTAAACCCACCTGTAGCTGTATAAAACAAAGATGTAGTATAGAGAGGGAGAAAGTCTGCACATGGAGGAGGTGGGTGGATGAATGGATCAAATAACTTCAGGTCTTTCACCCAGGAGACCAGGTACATATATTAAAAAGTAAATAAAAACAATCATTACATCACACGCTTGCTCTTATTCTGACGAAGTGTAGCTCTGTAAAACCTTTGAATGAGTAGGGGAAGTCAGTCTTTTCAAAACTAGAATTTTAGAAAAAATATTAGGGATCTATAATGAATATAATCTCACACAAAATTCATGCTTCATATCTACCGGTCATTAGAAAAATATAGATCTACAGTACAAGTATAGGCATACATATATAAAAAAGTTCAGTACACATAATATATAATATTAGAGGTGCTTCTGTCTAACTATTATCTTCTATTAAAGAGGATCTAATACCAAATGTACAATGCAGAAAATTCCATAATTGTCGAACACTCCAGAGGACAATCATCAATATCATTATCATCATAGGGAGACAATATGGGCTAACGAGGTACACTATAGACCCATCCAGTGAAGTACTGGAAGTTACAACCAGCCATCATCATAAGAAGTTTACAATTTTCCACTTTTTCGCTTACTTTTTATGTAATGTTATACTTTTGATAACGATGTCTAGGAAGTCGGGAAGAACCTGTGCAGTTCAGCTGCTCCAACAGATGTGTCAAACTTCAACTCTGGAAAAAATTCACTGAGTGTACAGAGGACCACCATGAGTCACAGTGGATCAGAAATGTTAAAAGAAAGGAACTTGATGAATAATGCAAATTCATTTTTTTTTGTTCACATATATTACACAGTACTGAATCACTTAAACATAGTGGAGGAGGTTTGTTTTTTCTCTTTTCCATTATTCATTTCTGGCTGTTGTCACAACCAACGTCTAACTGCTGTGTAACATTTGAAAAATATTAACATCACAATCCAATTCATAGTTTTCACGTGACGTATGGGAACACACCCTTGGCGGGCAAAACAATGCTGTCCTCCGCTGCCTGCCAGCTTACGAACTGATCGGTCTCTGTCGTCTCGGATAGTCGCTGTGCGATCAGATGCGCTAACCGATCGAGGAGACGAGCCTGGGCTGTGTTTCTACAGAATCCCGTCCTGAAAAGAAGACCCAGAAACGACGAGATTGAAGATTACTGTTGACACTCACACATGCTTCAGCTGTGACGTCTGACAGCGTCCACTTTTCGGTTTCATTCCTCACAACTTGCCTTCTCTAGTCATAAACTTTAAGTGGTTTCCGATAGCAGACACTTCATTTGCCTGATGATACTGAATATCAGTGATTTTCTGTAATACGCCCCTTTGTTCGCCCCTTTGTTGTATTTTTTGTAGTATGTGATTTCTTATAGTCCGTTTTCAGTGTGTTTTTAGAAGTGCTTTGCTATGGCAATATGTACAGTGTTATGACATGCCAATAAAGCATTTTGAATTAAATCGAATTGAATATGTGAATTAAAAAAAGAGTAAAAGAGTGAAAAGTGAAAAATGTTACAATTATGGCGAGTCTCTCATAGTATTTGCCCAGATTGATTCTGTGAAAACAACAAAAATCATTTACGAGTTCAGAGTTGAATTGTGTTTGCAGATGCCGGCCGGAGTGCCCTCCATCCTCTGGAGACTTTCTGTAGAATATTGTGCACGCCACTATCGGCTCAATCAGGTCATTGTGGTCTCTGTATCTCTATAGGGTAATATTTGCGAAGAGCAGCTCTCGGCTTTGGCTCGCTTCCGCCATGTTGTTTTGCTGCACTCAGCGGATGAGGTGTCGGAAAAGAGGGTGTTGCGGTGGGCTCGCTTCTCAGAAATAATGCGAACTTAACGCTTATCGGACGGGAGCATCTGTAACATTCTGACAAGCTCTCTCACACACACACACAACCAAAATAAAAAAAACGGTTGTTTCGACCAGCCTCATTCAGCCGCAACCGGTGCGGTTTGCTCTGTGTCGGTATGTGTGTGTGTTTGTAACTTTGGCTTTTTGCATGTTGGTGAAGACACCTTGTTCTGTCAAAGTGCTCACATAAGCAGATCTGCGCTATCACTGTGATATTGTGTCAGCTAAGCAGAATAATCGCTTGAGGTTTTTCCACTGTTGGTGTTTATCTCAGCCTGTCAGGGGCCCACCCTGCCACTGCTGCGCACGATACACACCGTACCAGGGGGATGTCACAGGTCACACGGCTGCAGGTGAACAGGGCTACTATTAAACTAACAGATTCAAGATTTAAGATTCAAGATGTTTATTGTCACACACATTGACACACACAGGGAGCAGCTTTTAAGGTGAAATCAGGAAAATGATACATTTCTAGGAAAATTTATAGTATCTTGATCACAAACCACACATGATTTTAATCAAATAATAGGAGATTGTCATTAAACAACAAGTGTGGCCTGTGAGCTGTGGCACTGTGCCACATTTTATGGCAACAAATGTCATGAGAATACTGTGACTATAATTAATTACTTAAACTACGAGTCATGAAGTAGCTTTCATTGTAATGTGTTTTTGTATTTGTAATGAGTCGTTTGTAATGATTTTTTCTTTTTCTCTAATATCATTATTGAATTGATTTATATTAACCTTTTATTGTGACATTAAAGCATTGGCAATATTTTTCACAAGATGTTCACACCAGTAAAGTACACTGAATTGAATTCAAAAGAAAATTAACTACTGAAACTCCTACTACTACTACCAACTACTGCAAATTATAGTTGGCTAATCAGCTGGGTAATCAGTTAAATCATAAAATGACCACGATACTGTATGTCATCAGAGATCAAGGAAACATGTCAAGCTGAAATCCTTGCTACTCTGATAATAACACTCTAACCACTTAACTTAATTATGAAATTTTGCTGAATGAGTTATTGTCTAACGATTAAATTGAGCAAAATGTTAATGGAGTTTGGTAGGCAGTGAGAAAGGCAGCCACTTAACTCAAAGTCCAGTGTGTATTTTTCAACTGTTATAAACAACCTGTAATCAACCGACAGTGGAGGACTCGTCGTCCAATATTGTGCTCATCCTGCACTCCTGCAGAGCTCCTGCAGAGCTCCTGCAGAGCTCCTGCAGACAGCCTGAGCTTCCCTTGCCCCTTTACCATACACGTGCTGACTCGTGTTTCCATTACAACAGGGCTACTTGCTTGAGGGTGTGTCTTTAACTGAAGACCACCAGCTTAGCTTGGGTTGTAAAACGGAGAATAAACACCGAACACCGAATTCTTCACCATAAAAGTCCTGTCATATATATGTCGTAACTTGACACAACTTCTATACGGCTGAAAGCAAACGCAACAGTAAAATACAGCGGACCTGAAGGTAAAAACAGCAACACAGGAGAGAAACTAAACTTCAAACCACAGAGATTAGCTTCTGAAGAACTGAGAGCTGAACACACAGTCAGAGACACTTTCAGAAGCGTTGTCACGGGCTGGACGCTATCGGCAGACATCACCACAGCCTGCTTGGAGGTGGGTAGAGCTCGCTTTAGCTCAAGAGTGAGTCCATCTCAGGTGTCACTTGGCACAGCATGGCATGATTTGACTCCAAAAGTGCCAGTGGAAAAGCCCCACCTGAGCCTGGGGGAAATAACTTCAACAATATATCATTCATTAAATAGGATTTCAGCCTATTTAATATACAATCTTTATCTCCAACTCACTTCTTGGACTACAAAACTCAATTTTGCCTGTGCAATTGCTACATATTGCGCCTTTACACAAGAATAACACTGCATAATAACACATTTTAAGTGCTCATGTGTTCATAGAATTGTTTGAATTTATGTTGCATTCAACAACCTTATTACAACTTTAACTTTTTCAAAGTGGGAATTATTTGCGAGTATTCGACACAGGAACTTTACAAAGTAAATGTTGACCGATCAATGCCACCATCGAGCCGCCTCACTGACTGCCTTTACATGCACAAAATGTGACAAAGCATTCCAACTAACCTGTTTACATGGCCAATGAGAATGACGATTTACTGAATACTCTTGTTTGCATGTAGCTGTGCATACTCCAAAGCAAAGCATATCCATAAATGTGTTTTTATAATGTTTTAAAGCAGGTGTGTTTCCCCCTCCCAAACAGAAATATAGACTTTTCTTTTGTGTGTGCATGTCTACCCCTGCCTTGGAAACTGTTGGTTGGTTTGCTTACAATGCAAAACTGCGGTAAAAACCCCAACTGAGAGACACATTCCAGACGTGCTGTATACTGCCATATTCCAAATAATAGTGGAAAATTAGTGTGCATGTAAACATAGTTAATCTAACTCTGATGTCTGACTTAAAAACTACACCAGGTTGTTGTGATTTGTGCCTGGTGACATTTTAGGATCTGTTGCAATATTCATTTTCAGTACATGTGATGGTGCTCACTCATAAGGGAAGTTCCAAATACTTACCCCTCCACTACATGTGAAAACAGAGAGAGTGGGTGAACTTGCAAATTCTTGCAAATTTCACATATGGTAACGGTGAGGTGATGATTTGTGCTTTAACCGAAAACCACAGAATAAGTAAATGACTGATTAAAATCTGTTTGAACATAATGATGTAATGTCTGAAATCCCCTGAAAGAAAGCACTTAACAGACTGTAGACAATAAAATGTATTTTGAAAGAAAATAGGCTACAACTTACTACCTCTGGAAGTGATCATCTTATCAGTTTTTTTTAAGGAGCAGTTGTGCAAAAATGAGTACTGCAGTCCATATACAGCTGGAGCCATAGACTGTACATTAAATAGGTTGAATCCTGTTTTTAAAAAATTGACAGTTGATCAGATGTTTGTAACTGTTAGTTAGAAGTGCAGCCTCTTATCCTGAGAACAAAACATATATGCCCTTTAAAAGATTATTTATGATTTCTTACGGTTCATAAACAGCAATAATTTGAAGTCTAATTAACGTGAAAAAAGCAAACAAAAACAGATATTTCAGCCTGGAATACAAATTTCAAAGCAGCTGCTGCAGTGCTGCAGTTTCCTTCATCTCTGGTGACATATCATGATTGTTTCATGATTTATTACAAATCTCTCCTTTAATTATTATTTTTTTCAAAAATGTTTCCTTTCACAGTAGCAAAATAATCTTAATTTCTTATAACTATAATTTTATTCTTAATGGATAAGGTCTAGTTATATTCTAGTTTTAATAAATACAAAAAAAATGTCGGAAAGTCAAAGCATATTTTGTATTTCTATTATATTTTATACATACATTAATGATACATAAATATGCAAAAAAAAAAAAAAAAAAGAGAGAGAGAGAGAACAGACCAATACCTGCTTTTTCTTTTTACCTCAAAACCCAACAGATCACATCCTCAAATGATCAATTTAGATTGCTGACTGCTGAAAAATAACTACGGTGATCTTAATAAATTAGGATATAGCATAACCAACATAAATATTATCATCATCGTCAGTGGGGATGTAGCAAGAGAAAAAAGGTCGACCATCAAGAAAGATGAGGTCAAAACCAAATTTACTACTAACATCATAAACAAACTCTCATCATTTGGTCAAAATTGTGACTTTTATTAGACTGTATGAGTTTCTGGAGTGAAATTCTTCACATATTGATCTGAAAGTTATTTTTGACCGCATGTGTTTGAGTGTCCAGTGCTGCTGGAAACACTGACCCAAAAGCCCCCCGTGGCGGCGGCTGGAGGCCTACTTCTCTCTTTGGTCCAGTGTTTCTCAGAGTCTATTTCCGTGCTCTGAACCAGTTCTGTGACACAACAAGCTCTTCATGAGGGTCATTCTGTGGGGATAACACAATAATACTCCAGTTTAATCAGTGAAATGAGCTGCTGCAGGGTTCAGGTGCAGGAAAAAAAAATGGGTGAAACCCCATTTGTGTGTAGAAATGTCCTGGCACTTTGTATTCATTTGACAGATGTGTCCCGAAGGATGTTGCAAAGTTTCACATCAACTCAAACAAGAAAGATTTTTTGCTCGCACTTTATTTTACAGGACACTGATAGGAAATAACAAGCCGTACTTTGTATCAAATTAGATAAAAACTAGATATATTTTCTTTATTAGACAGTTAGACCCTTTATTAGGGAGTAATTAAAGACACATTACAACATAAATGTAAAGCAAACTAAAATGTTTAATTTTAACTGTGGGCAAATAATGTGATTTGATCAAAGAAGTAGACTACTCTGCCAACTGTTGTGTCTTTTTGTCTTTTACATCTTGTTACATGCAGCATATTATGCTTTTACATCTTTTACGTCTTGTTATGTCTTATTACGCCTTCACATCTTTCTTATCTTGTTATGTCTTTTTTGTCTTTTCCATCTTCCTTGTCTCATTACGCCTTCCTGTCTCTTTCGTCTTTTATGTCTTGTTATGCCTTTTTGTCTTGTTACATTGTTCTTATGTTTTTATGTTATGTTTTTTTTCATCTGGTTCTGTCTTTTTTTGTCTTTTACATCTTGTTTCATCTTATTACACCTTTATGTCTTTTTTGTTTGTTGCACTTATTTGTCTTTTACAACTTGCTATGTCTTATTACACCATTATGTCTTTTCTGTCTGGTTATGTCTTCTTGACAAAAACAACATAACAACATGAGACCAACATGTTCTCATTTTGTTAGGTTGTTTTCATCTGGTTCCGTCTTTTTTGTCTCTAACATTTTATTACGTCTTATTATGCCTTCACGTCATTTTCATCTTGTTGCGTCTTCTTTGTCTTGTTATGTTGTTCTCATGTTGTTATGCTGTTTGCTTCTTTTTTGTCTGGTTCTGTCTTTTTTGTCTTTTACATCTTGTTACGTCTTATTACACCAACGAATCGTCTTTTTTAAGTATAAGTAAATAAATAATCAATAATTCCCTTCAAATATTTTGAAACACGATGAGCCGATGAGAAGGAGTAGAAAGTACAGATATTTGTGTTAAAATGTAAAAAGTAAAAAGGTAAAGTAAAAGTAAAAAGTTGCTGTGAAAAATAAATACTCGAAGTGCAGATACCTGGAAAATCTACTTGAGTACAGTAACAAACAGTGGTTGAGAGAATACTGAAAAATCTGTACTCAAGTACAAGTACTGGTGTTGGAAAAGTACTTGCGTAAAAGTACAAAGTGTTCATCTCAAAAACTACTCAGGATATTAGCTGATGTTTAATACATTATCAATTCCAGACATTCAATCAAAGAGGTTTCTGTTTCTCCAGATCTTCAGTCTAAATTACTCCCAGCATGCTCTCTGTTCTGCTCAGTGGTCACACTCACCTCAAACTAGGGTTGTTAATTTTTGTTTTTCCCAAACTGATAGTTAAAAATTCTAACAATCGATTAATCATTAATAATTTATATGATACGAAACATGTTTTTTTTTTACTTTACTCTCATTCTCAGTTTCCTTATTCAACAAATGGCCCCACCAGACAAAACAACGTCGAATGAGGTGTGACGATAGATTAAATATTTATTGATACAGTTTTAATCAGTTAAAGTCTCAATGCTGATTAATGGATTAATGATTAACCATTAACATCCTTACCCCAAACCTGCTGCTGCAGTCTGAAGTTTTTCATTGACCTGTTTGCAATCAGATCACTTTATTGGCCACAAAAATGCAGATGAGGGGTTTGAATATTAAATCAAGTTGTACTCAGAACTCTATTGTCATTTTGGAAGTAGATAACATGGTGTAATGAATACTTAAGTACAAGTAAAAGGACTTGACAATCTTTTCATGAAAGTACAAGTACCCAAAAAACTACTTAATTACAATAACTTGAGTATTAGTAATTAGTTACTTCCACCCAGTTACAAAGTATTTGCATTTTGTTTCTTCTCACCTCTGTATGGAATCAGCCAAAGGTGCGTCCCAAGTAGCAGATGTGTGATTTTACTTTAGTTTGCAGTACAGTTCTGTTGTAATGTGTCCCTAATTACGCTGGAATAACAGCTAATAAGCGTCTTATGAATGGTCTAATAAAGAATTAAGTATTTCTAGCTTTTGTCTAACTTTATACAAACTCCCGCTTGTTATGTTTGTACTGTAAAACAGTGTAAAAGACTTTTTCTCAGTATTGATACTACAGCACACTGTAGTATGAACTGTATATCTAAACAGGTTTCACAGTATTTTGAACCACCTCCCAAACCCAGATTTCATAAAGTCCTGCGGGCTGAAATGACAGATGACCACGGGTCTCCCAGCTTCATTGTTTTCATCGTTGGTGCAGTCCATTATCTCAGCATCTATTTCATATTTAAATATTTGCTGGATATCGTCCCGGACACGCCTGGTTTGAGCTGTTCAGCGTGTGCGCTCGTGTGCGCTCGTGTGCGCGCGAGGCGGCAGGTAGGCTGAGCAGTCAGCAGCCCTCAGATGGAGCAGATATCTATCTAATGGCTGAGTGGAGATAGCAGTTGAGTGACCTGATTCCAATCTGTAGCATCAGGATCTGACAAGCCCAGAAAAGAGGGGCAAAGTGGGACACAGGAAGACAGTGTGGGTAATTGACTTCAGTTGAGGTCGGGGTTGTTACGACATGTTGCATGTAGATTACGTTGAGCTGCATACACAACAAGCCTCCAGTAACTGCCACTGTGGCCACAGGGGCTTGTTTTGGTGTGTAAGTAAAAAATAAAGATATATTTGCTCTCATAACATATTTCCTAGTATTTGTCATGTACTTCTGTATCATTTCAGCTGAATTGTCAGACGTTGAAAAGCAGATTATAATCAATATTCCTTACGATTAACCTTCTGTGGTGCGCATTATGATGCCAGTTGTATTGTTGTTGTAGTTTTGTGTGTCATAAAATAAATCAACTAAACATAATTTAACTCCATTTTCAAAAGATTTTTTTTTCAGGGTAGCCTTTGGGTGCGTTACCTTAAAGCAAAACCATACCATAATGGTCAGGAATGAAAAGAGAGAGATATTATTTAAAATTTGAATAAAATAGGCCATTTGAAATTGAAAAATAATTAAAAATGAACTCTTTTTATAAGTTTGTTTGCGTGGATGTTACCTTCAGGCAACCTTGTATCATTGCAGAAAGAGTGTAAACATATTTCAGTAAACTTAACATCAACAGTCTACCAAACAAAACTATCGTAACCCTCCTCAAGAGAAGATATTGAGTCACATATCAGTGTTTAATCATTTGTGTTACTTTTAAATACTTGTTTTCAGTTTCATGGTGTGTGTGTCTTTCCTGACAGACATGTTGCATCTATTTGTTGCATTCTTGCCATCTTTAGCTCACTGCTTATGAGAATCCATATTGGCACAGAGTTACTTCAAGAAAATATTTGAACTGTTTCCTATTACTATTATAATTTCTTAAAGTGATAGTTCACCTAAAAATTAAACTTCACTCAATATCTATTCACCCGCGGCTTACAGACACTTGGATTACACCACACAAGCAGTATGGAGAGTTTTTGTGTTTTTTGTGTTCTTTTTTTACATTTTAAAAGTGGTCACCATTCACTTCAACTGTACTGGATTTGGCCGCAACGCTGTTTTCCACTGAAGCTCTGGGAGTGTTTAGTGAACTGGACATCTTCAACCATCCTCACATCAGCACAGAGCTGAGTAGATATTGTTGCACTCAAACTCAACACAAAACTTTGTTGAACTGCCTTTAAGTTCATGTGTTCAAATAGAACTTTTCAGCATTATATTAAAACAGGCATGGAGCTCCCAGCAGCATTTTTTAAAGTTAACAGAAAAAAAAAACAAAAAAAACAAACAATGAAAATAGTTTTATAAAGTAAAAATGAATCAAATTAGTCAAATTTAAATTTGTGCTGGAAGGCCTTTCAGCCTGTTTAAAGTAGAGAATTTTCAAAAGTTTTTTTTTTTATTTTTTTTTTTTATCAGCAATCCAATTTCAAGAACGAAAGACAGAAAAGAAAACACTGACTGTTATAAGATTGCTGAACATCCAATCTGCTAATCAGCCAATCAGATTAGGATTGGTCGATCCCTAATTTATATGTCTACATCAGCTGAGATGCAGACGGGCGGCAAATTTCAGCTTCAGTGCTCCTTTTTCACACAACAGCGTTCTCATAAAGAGACGTCCACATATGATATTTTGATGATGGAGGAGGAGAGCGCTGTCTAACACCTCTCTTCAAAATCTCCCATAGGTGTTCAGTTGGCATCTGTGAAGGCCACAGCGTATAATTTAGGCCTACATAATTTTCATGCTCATCAAACACTTCAGTCAGCCCCTGTGCAGTGTATGGAAGACTCAGTATGTTTCTAGATTTTAGAAAAGCTCAAGTGATATTCCTGTCACACGTCAAGTAATGAAAATGTTGAACAAGTAAAGTGCTTTACCAGGAAAAATTTGCTGTTTTCACGAGTGACTTCTGACATTTCCAATATGAAATATCTGAAACTTTCATGTGTCCAGTGTAGGTGAAATTTGTGACCTAAAATAAGGATTAGTAGACAAACAGATGATAACAAATGAATTAAATCTGTTTTATGAATGGTACGGACACTGTACATATACACTGCACTGTATATGTGTAATAAGTAATAATGTATCTAAGATGGTATATAATAAACACTTAAACACTTCAATCGTGAGTGTAGTTGCCAGTAATAACATTTTTGCATAACGGCTGAGCCACATCAGCCGTAGCTGATTGCTGCCATTCTACATAACACCGTTCCAGAAGTGGCTCTCTGCTCCGCTTCAAATACTTGCTGACTCTTTTAATGAAGGTTGCGTCAATTTGCACGGAGCAGATCGAGCAGGCAGGAAGTCAGACAAGAGAAGGCTGAGAGAATCTGGTTAATTTTCAAAATAAAAGACCCTGCGCAGTCTTGTGATCATAAAAATTAGCAAAAAATAATAAATAAATAAATAAATGAACTATTTAAGTATGTAGTCTACTTATTCATTTTAGAAGAACACAAGGGAAGAGGACAGAATCTGAGCAAGTCAACATAATCAGGCAGGAAAAAAAGGCTTCGCCGCTGAAAGGCTTCTGAAACATTAATGGTGGGACATGGAGCCATGTGAAGGATGGATCAAAACTGTGGCGCAGACTTGCCGTGCCCAGTGGAATCAACAGGTAATGTGTATTGTGTGTTATATATTATTCCTCTGTGTCATGGTGTCAACAAACCAGAAATGTTCCAGTACCATTTTTTCTTTCCTGATACCAATCCTGATACCTGAACTCTGTGTATGGGCCAATACATTCGGTGTTAATTCTGTACAACATTGACATCCTGTATTATTGCCTTATATACAAAGCAAACGGGAAAAAAGTGCCAAGTCAAGCCACCGCAATATACTGAGATTGTCTGTGGGCTACAAGCAGATGGCCATAGTAATTATGACAAGAGCAAAAGAGAAAGTCAGGTGACATAGTATAAAGACCAGGAAAGTCCACGTAAGAAAGTAGTTGGGGTGGATGTATAGGAAGGAAAACACAGGACTTTCACCCAGGTGACCAGGGTTGGAGTCTCATGCGAAATGAAAAATCAGCATTAAGGTATTTCCATCACTTCTGTCACGTGACATAACACAAACCACAATCTTTTCTTAAACCAACCTACCTAAACCAAGTAGTTTTGGTGCCTTAACCTAAACTAAATTACGTGATGCGACTTTTGGAACGGAAGGTCCAGTACACCCAACATATCTAATTTTAGGAGTCACTGGAAATCAAGCCATTCTGTGGGCAAGTTGAGGAGCCAGAAGACACAGAGAAATATTACTCTTCATTTGCAGTCATGTTTTGTGGCAACCTGATGAATGTAAGTTTAATATTTACTCTGCTTCTAGTTCTGTTTTGGTCTCCACAAAGGCTTTTGTTCACAATGTCCTGGAAAAATACTACACTACCCACAATCCTAAAGTATGTCTCTGATTGTTGGAGCTCACTGTTACCATGGAAATGTTTACTTCTCCCACGAATAGGTAGTTCTGTTTGGTAGCTAACATGAGTCTTACTAATAACTTTGTTATGCTGCAGTGAATATTATTTATATACACACAAAACACAACATATCACAACACTTATTATATATACTATAATATAAACACTATAATAATGACAAAAGTTTGTCATGCCACAGAAACATGTGATATTAACCACCCAGCCAAATTTGAATGATTAAAAACGTCTCTAAGTATATAAAATTAGGTCTTAAAATCATTAAAAAATGAGCATGACCACTATGACCTGAAAACTAACTGAAACATGGATGGTCTGTCAAGTAGCCTTATTGGACATGTCCATACATGTGTGAACCACCAGAGCCAGAGGACGGTGACAGGATGGTATTTTTTTTTCTTCTGTGTTTGGTTGTTGGACCTGAAGTGAGCTGAAGTGAACTGCTGGGCTGATTTGGACTGAGAGAGTCGCTGAAGGTACGTTCATCAGGAAGGGGGGGTGGTGTCATTCATCTGTCAGTTTGTTGGGCTCATATAGTATTGGGGGACCAACTATTTTCTAAACTGTGTAATGTAAGAAGTGATTTATGGGATGAGTAGTTTCTCCTCTTAAAATTACAGTCTTATAGCTTTGCCTTTTTATCCGTTTTCCAATCTCTTTCTTGCTCCACATCAAATGTTTTCTGGTCATGATTCATTTGGTTTGTTCCAGGCTTAAAACTCCTTGGATTTTCTGAAATGTCAGCGGAGTAAATAAATGTGAAATTCACTTCCGGAAACAAAAAAGTGGGCGGCCACTGTTGTGCTCCATGAGCTGAGAGACATTATTACACCCTCATTTGATCCATTGTGGATATAAAATGATTGATCGGTCCAGCTTTAATGATCGCTCTGGTGAATGTGACGGCACAATGATGAAAACCAAAAATTAGTTGCATCAGATCATAACACCTGAATTACAACCAAAGTACACTGGTGACTAGACATTGATTTTCCTAACTTTCCATGTGTAATCCTGAAAACATTACTTTCATTGATACATTTCTACAAAGGCTGGTGATATCACACTGGTACTACAGGCTGCTGTATGTTGAATACTCATTAACTCTGTATCTATTTATATTCCCCTATTCTCTGCTGTATCCTATTATTTGCTCTTGCAAAGGCTCAATATCCTCATGGGAATCATTAAAGTTTCATCTTCTAAACAACCTGGCACACTACAATGGAAACTCCAGTGCCACAGGAGTACAAATAGAGGTTGAGGCTGTATAGTATGGAGCATGGTAATACAAAGCTACACTCCGACCTATACAGCTAACAGTGGCTGAAGGTGCTGCAGCGTAGCCCAGCCTGGCAGAACAAACAGAGCAGGCTGGCACTGCTCAGCAAGGCTTGGCCGGCTCCATCGGCACAGACAAAGGTACACGACCTGAAAGCAGGAGGGAGAATGAAGCTACGAGATTGTAAAGCTGGTGCTGTTCTTCCTGTGACAATAAAAATGTGTGGTTCGTGTGGATGAAATTATTCATTTGTGGGGATCTAGAAGAAACATGGGTTGTGATTTCCGCAGTTAGAACAAGTTTGAACAAGTGGAGAACTATAATCATACAAAATGTGAAGAAGTAACAAGTACCACAATTTCAAAGATGTCTATACATTGTGTTGTAGAGAAATTCACTGAAGTTAGCATGCTAGTCAGCTAACCTCGGCCCGTCATGTCTAGTGATACTGCTTTCAGGCTTGGGGAGTAACAGATTACATGTAACAGGATTACATAATTAGGATACCAAATAAGGTAACTGTAAACCATAAAAGTTCAAGAAAAAAAGATGTAATCAGATTACAGATACGGTTAATAAAAAGGGGGATTTTTAGCAGAACTACAATTTGCAAATCCATTTTAAAATAAAGAACAATATTCTACCATGCACAGTGCGCACAACAAGTCAACACCACTCTGGTCTCAAGTGAAACCAGCTAAACGTACAGTAAATTCATTGTTATGACCTCTAGTGACTGGGTGGAAATTTCAGCGTTTCAGCGTTCAGCGGAACAACATCATCCAAGGATCAGCATCTAATTCAAAGAAACATTTACAGGTAAGATCAACCACAAACATTAGCTACACAGACCAACTGCTGATGTTAACTACACCACGCAACCACTAACATTAGCTACGTAGACCAACCACTAACATTAGCTACACAGACCAAGTGCTAACATGGGCTACACAGATCAACCACTAACATTAGATACACTGACCAATCACACATGCTAGCTATACAAAAATTCAGTTGGCTAGCTAACCTATGAGTACCACTACTATTACTGAAAAATGTTTTGGGACTGTAGATGCTATGGTGTGTGTGTAAAAAGTAACATTTTGCTTGCTTATCCAGAAGGTGATGATGAGACCCAAAAAGTCCCAAAAATGAACCAACAAGTCCAGAGTACAATTGAATGCTAAATGAGACTTTTTTAAGACAGTCACACACTAAAAGTTCTAAGACGAAAACATGGACAACACAAAAAACTTCAAAACAACTTTATGTGTATTTAAATATACAGAGTCCCATAGATCTACGGGGTGAATATCATGTCATATCTAAAAATTGGGGAAACAAAGAGTTTAAATTATATTTTAAAAAAGTCTTGCAAGATTTAAACTAAGTTTTGAAGGCTTGCATTATGCTTTGATAAACTGAAAAACATTTTCAAATCTCAAACAGTGTGAAACATTCTTTTGTATTTGATTTTTCTTTTTCACAACCACAGCACTCCTTTTACATTTTCCAGTTTCAAATTTGTCACTCTTCTCACAGTGCATTAGTTTGTTTTTCAGGTTTGAAATCTTGTGAAAAGGTAATCTGAAAATTAGTTGAGGATTTGTTGAGGAAAAAAAATTGAAACCTAAAAACCTGAGTTTCAAAGTGCAAATTATTAATCTTTATTTAGTCAGGGAAATCCACTGAGATCAAGGTCTCATTTTCAATGGTGCCCTGTTTACATACAAAACAATAAAGCAATAAAACAGTAAAAATAAATAAAATCAATACGTGAACACTCACCATCAATAGCAGCATATTGAGCAAACTCAAACTCATGTAACAAATGTTTGTCTGTGCCTAAAGAGACACAATAGCTAAAAACAGTTTTTCTCAGTTCAGTTTTAACTTGTGGCACCTCAAGGACCAACCAGTCCTGAGATCTTGTCTGGTAGAGATTAGAATGCCATGTAATTAAGGATGTCAGGTAATGAGGCAGCTTCAAAGGCTTAAAATGATAGCTTTATAAGCATACACAGGCAAATACTGCCTTCTTCTAGCAGCCAGACATGGCTTTACCCACTGTCTGGTAAAGATTACAATAATACTTTCTGAAATAAACACCAGTAATAAAACAAAGTGCAGAATGATAAACAGTATCAAGCAGTTTTAAGGTGGTAGAGGCAGCATGCATATAAATAGTGTCACCATAATCAAGTACAGGCAAGGAAGTAGATTGTACTAGCAGCTTTCTAGTTTCAGCCGAAAAACACAATCTGTTTCTAAAAAAGAAACCAAGTTTTGTCCTTAAACTTTTAGCGAGCTCATCAACATGAGGTTTAACGGAGAGCTCTTCATTAACAAATATCCCAAGCAGGAAAAGCGGGATTTAGAAAATTGCATACATTTTGTTTCTGCTGCATTTAAGATAAGTTTAAGTTTGAGGCTCCCCTCAATGTGGAAGCAGGTGAATAAAGCACAGTGTCATCGGCATAAAAATGTACCTTACAGCCATTATCAAAACAGGCAATGTTATTAGTATACAGTGTGAAAATTTTAAGAACCTAATAATGAACCCTGTGGTACACCTTTAGTGACATTCAAAACAGTGGACTGAGAGGAGTCAGCAACAGTACACTGAGTTCTATCTGCAAGATAGCTTGTAAACCACCAGCAAGCGTTCTGATCTAGACCAGCAGAGGCTAGTCTATCTATTAAAACTGAATAGTCAACTGTGTCAAAGGCTTTAGACAAGTCAACGAACCATTGAAACCAAGAGATGTAGCTGAAATGCTATGACCAGATCTGAAACCAAACAAAGTACTTAAAAGCAAGTGCAAATCTTTAGTATTAAGTATCCACTTTCCAGAGATCTGCCCACACAGTTGCAAGCTTGTGAGTCAGGGGATTTCTGGCAGCATTGTCTTGCAACTAACTCTAAAATTTATGGCAGAGCTGTTGTATTGAATTGCAATAGGTTGTATGGGTGTACCTAATAAAGTGGCCACTGAGTGTATAGGGCAGCTTAAAGTTGAATTTGTTTGTGAGGTAAAAACATGGTTACTGTGATGAAGATCTCTTTCCCAGTGAAAGAAAAAGACATCTTTAATGGATGTGGCCACCTCCACAGTTTCCCACTGCATCATGGTGCAAAAACTGACAGCTCTGTGTTGGATTACAATCATTCACACCACAGCCACGTGTGTGTAGTTAAAAGGAAAAAATCTGCTCATTTTGTTGTCTTGCTTAAGAGATCAGTAGGCCAACATATCTACAGAAAGTTCAGGTTAGAATAGAAGCTACTCGTGCACGTATGACTGTGCTTTGCACCCTGCGCTCTGCCCTGGTGTGAGCAAATGCAAATCCTGGTAATAATTGACATGAAAATTGCACTTCACAGCTTGATTGTTGCTGGAACTGCACCTCTGCCCCCACACTGACATGGTTAACCTCACTGTCTGTCACCAAAACAACAAACAGGCACAAGTGAATAATAAACCTGGTTATGAAAATGCCACTTTCCTGCTTCAAAGTTGCACAGTGGTGGACGGTGCCTTGAGACAGAGCCCATAGTGTTCCAGTCTCTTCAACAAGTGGACATATCACATGTCAAAATATGTTGTTTTTTTCATATGATATGCTCTGATATTTGATATAAATCATATTTTATTTATTTATTTTTATTTTATTATCTTTGACAAAGACCACATCCTGATTATACTCAATTTGAAATGCCGCTGTCACATCTACCAGCTGTGCAAACCAGTGGGACAGACACATTTTCATGAATACTGGTTATTTTGTGAATATTAATATGCTATTGTGTGGCATGTACAACTTTATTATTGCTTTTGTTTTTTTCAGTGTTAAAGTGCCTTTCTAATAAAAGCAGCTGAGCTATTTCAGAGATTTTTAATATGAAAACAGCAAACATCACAGTTGTATTAGTGCACAAACAGAATATAAATTACCATTAAAATACATAAGATATACTAATCAAACTGTAATGTGCTGGGAATTCCTGAAGCTGGTGGACTGCAACCAGCTCAGCAGCATCTGAAAATAGACATATGACATCTAAATTATAAGACATACTGATGATGTTAAACTTTTTGCCTCCAAATGTTCTACAGCGGTAGCACAGTGAACTCTAGGTTAATTAAGTTAAATCTTTATCATTTTTTTCCCACAACATTGTGTCCAGGTGCCATTGAGAGGGTCAAACATCTGGGCCACCTGCATTCACACAGCTGTGCCACAGATACTGGCCACCTGGCACAGATAAAATAATAATATACTTTATTTATATAGCACTTTTCAAAACAAAGGTATGACATGCTCTACAGACACACAAATGGATAAAAGCAAAATATTAAAGCATCTGGTGCAGCATAAATTGTTGCAGATTAAACAATTTAAAAAACAGATAACTGACTACAGCACTCCAAATAGTGAGTTGGAGCCATGGACAGTAAATTCTATTGAATATTTGATCTATGCTTGAAATGAGCTGTTTCCTCGTGCGCCCTCCTCCCCAGACTCAGGGAAGATCTGTAGGCTGCAGGAGCTCTGCAGGAATGCAGGAAATGCAGGAAGTGCACGGCAATGTAAATTGACAATAACAAGCGACGATGAGTCCTCCACTGTAAGTTGATCAGCTGTTTATAACTGTTAGTTGTCTGTCAATGTAAAGTTCAGCCTTTTATCCTGAAAACAAAAGCCCACTGCTCTGAAAATACACACTCTGGACTTGGAGTTGTGTGACTGCCTGTCAAATTCCATTTACATTTTGCTGAATTAAACCATTATAAAGGTATAATGGTATATATGCCTTCTACAATATTATTAATGATTTCTTACAACTCATTAACAGACACTAACTCATTTAGTGACCTTTCAGCATTAATTTGAAATCTAATAAACATGAAATAGGCAAACAAAATGTTATTTTGGCCCAGAATAGAAATTTCAAATTGGAATCTGCGGTTGCACCGTCAGTGTTATGTATATATATATATACATATCTATGTATATAATTAATCCTCTAAAGAGAGAGTCAAAATCAGTCCTTATTTCATATAAAAATGTATTTGAGATTGCAGTTTAAGCTAATGAGGGTTCAGCAGCCTGATTTACACAGACTAACACTGGCCACACATACTCACCACTAATGTTAGCTACACAGATCAACTGCTAACATTAAATACACTGACCAACAGCTAATTCTAACTATACAAAAAGTCAGTTAGCTTGCTAACCTGTGAATACCACTACTACTGCTGAAAGATGTTTTGGGACTGTAGGTGGTGATGCTAGGTGTGTGAGTGAAAACACAAACCCTAGAATAAGTTTATGTCACTTTACTTATAGTTTGACTGTGAAATAAAAAGTACATTAGTGACTGAAGTAATCCTGTCCTTCTGTAATTATACAATAAGAGATGGGAGTTAAAATCAACCCCCATTTTATGAAATGTATTCAAGATTGCAGCTTAAGCTAATATGATGACCTCATTTAGATGAATCAAGTTTTTTTTTTTCCAAATGTGTGGTTGGTTTAGGACAAAACTCCACAGACCTGGTTTGAAGAATGGAGGAATTTAATGGAAAAAACAATGAAACTTTTGAACATACAGATTAGATTTGATCATTTTGAGTTATAAATAATACATAATAAAGTTTTTCAAAGTGATTTTGAAGGAAAAAGGAAGTTTTTCTTCTACACGCATTATAGATAGAAAATAGTTGCTGAAAAAGTTGCTATTCAACCATTAAACTATTGTTCATGATTTCTGTGTTTCTCTCTCAGTCCACATCAGCCCAGCAGTTCACTTCAGTTCCAACAACCCAACACAGAAGGAAAACAAAATCCCATCCTGTCATCGTTCTCTGGCTCTGGAGGCTCAAACGCATCTGGACATGTCCAGTAAAGCTGCAAGACAAAGCATCCATGTTTCAGGTCAATTTCAGGTCATAGTGGTGTTTGACACCGAGACTGTAGAGAAAACTGCTAATTTTTTCATGATTTTGAGCCCAAATTTTACATGCTTAGTGATTTTTTTCATTCAGTTTTGGCTGGGTGGTTAATAATACATGTTTCTGTTATGTGACAAACTCAGAACACACATTTATTGTTGCTTTACATGGTCTTTAAGCTGAACAGTACACATCTTGCAGTGAAAAAGCCATCACATAAGAGATTTAAACAAGAGAAAAGCCTCTCAAGCTACCGCACAGCAGAACACAACATCGGGTCCATAGAAATGGCAGATGGGACTTAAGCCTATGTGATTCAAACACATAATAAAAGATAATAATCAAAACATTGTGTTGCCACTGGCGGGCTGAAGGTAGTCATTCAGCATTCCGCAAATACAGTTTCTCTCCATTGTTCACATGCATTGTCAGAAACAATAGTGTGTGCTTTTTAGAATAGGTGACACAAACAACACAACTATGTTTCAGTTTGTAAAATAGTAAATGCCTGCTTGAAATGTTATTGTGCTCTGAAATTCTTCATGCCATTAACAAAATCACATAATGGTGTATGAAAAGCAAATACGACAGCAAAACAAAACTGTCACTGAAGACCAGAAAAGAAAAACAAACCTCTTAAAAATGAAAAGAAAAGAAAAGAAAAGGCATTAAAAATATTTTAGGCAATTCATATAGAGGGACTGGCACATTGCTAACAGTCAGAAGGATCCTGCTAACCAGCTTGACCTTGATCACACTGTACGTGGTTGAGAAAGTGCACAAAAGGACAGTATAAAAATGTTCCTACTCCATATCTTGCCTGTGGTTGATTACATGACAGTTTTGCATCCACAATTGCTGCCCTGATTTCATTTGATCTTTTCTTTAAATGCCTCCTCCAGTGCACCCCTGTGTCTCACAGCTGCATCTCCCACTCCCTCCTCTCCCATATTTTGACATACTACAGTTTGTCTCCGTTGTTCGGATGCATTGTTGGAAACAAAAGGCCCAGTTTTGAAAAAAGGTGACAGAAACAACAGGACAATGTTTCAGTTTGCAAAACTGCATTTTTTTAAAACTCCTCATACAATCAAGTCACAGCTGCAGTCATTCAGTGATGAACAAAACTGAAAATAAGTGAAGATTTTAGGCAGTGTGTTTAGTTTATAGTGCCTATCACTGACACCACGCCATAGATTTTCATTTACAGTGTAATGGAAGGTCACACTGTCTAGCCCTGATCCAGGACCACGTACATATGGTCCTGCAATCCAGTCTCTTCAATCTGTGTACAAATAACACAACTTTATGCTTTCAAAGTGCGTGCACTGCATACACCAAAATCCACTTTTGCATGAAGGTGACATACCAGTACTCCCCAACAACCTCTGTGCAGAGCAGATCCATGTCAGGTGACCTTTATCACCATGGTAACAAATGTGATTAACATTATGAAACACACAGTTTGGTTTGGTTTATGCAACTATGCAAGTCAACTATTTTGTTTGGTTTAAAAAAAGATCATGGCTTGGGTTTCAAAAAGTATGCGATGTGACGTGATGTGATGCTACACGACGTGAAACTACGTGACGTGAAACTACGTGACATGATGCTACGTGACGTGATGCTATGTGATGTGACACTACCTGACATGAAACTATGGTTTAGTTCACATGGCAGTGAAATGTGACCCAAATCCAATCTTTTTGCCTACATGCGACCCAGGTCTGATTTTTTCATGACCGTGTGAACAGCTCAAGGCACATGAAATCTGATTTTTTAAAATCCGACTTCTGTTCTGGGCCGTGGACTGTTCACACAGGAATCAATGTGAAGTAATGTGAACTGCCAAACAAAAAAATCGGATCTGTGTAAAAGATCAGAATTGAGCATTAAGACCTGCCGTGTGAACCAAGCCTATGTGACGTGACACTACCTGACTTGAAACTATGTGACGTGAAACTACGTGACATGACACTACATGACATGAAGCTACGTGACATGACGCTACGTGACGTGATGCTACGTGATGTGACACTACGTGAAGTTATGCTACATGACATGACGCTATGTGATGTTACGTGACATCTTTTGTTACGCCATGTACACCAAGGTTTTTTCAAAACCCATATCTATTAGTATGGTTAAACTAAATTAAAAACACCTCTCCTGACATATAAAATGTAGCCGTGACACAAACTACAGTCTGCCAAACTAGACAAACTCACTCAGTAGAGTGCAGGTCTCCACCTGACAACAGATGGTGAAGCACCTTCTGCAATGCCACCACAGGAAAATGTACAGCAGAGTTACAATATGCCTATGCCTATATCGTAATAATTAAAATTCTAAGTGGGAAAATATCCTCCTTTCTTTTTCTTTTTGTTTCATGGCAGGTGGCATCCAGTTTAATGATGCATTACCACAATTACAATTTTAATATAATTTCTACTGTAAATAATTCCTCTGTCAAAAGAAAGACTTACTGCAGTGGCACCACAACTATTGTTAATTTTCAGTTAACAACCAGCAGAGATTTTCTAAGTTCCACCAACATTAACATGACCCACACATATGCTGTCTCGAGCTGAAACAAGATTTCAAACTGAAGCGGTTGTTCACTTGCAGCTCATAGTGGCCAGACTCATATAATCTATGTAGTGAAGACTATAATAATAATAAGAAGAGGGAAAGGTATTCAGTTTAATTTTTGACAAAATGGAAGTTCTCACTATGTATGTGTGATTCCGGTGCATAATTTTCAGTGAGAAACATGCTGTCTTCACTTCAGCAGAAATTTCATCACCTCATCTTTTTATCCTATGAGATATTTGCATGTAATTTGGTCGTAATTAGCATATAAATTCTTGAGTTATGGCCAGTTCATCCTTTAGTCCAGGTGGATGTTTGTAGCTAGTTTGAAAACAATCCCTTCAAGCATTCCTGAGATATCGCCTTCACAAGAATGGGTCGGACATGAGGTCACAGTGACCTTCAGCTACGTCCACCAAAATCTGAAAAGTTCATCCTTCAGTCATCCAGTCCAAGTGGTCATTTGTGTAAAGTATGAAGAAATTCCCTCAAGCCATTCTAGAGATATTGTGTTCTTAAGAATGGGATGGTTTAAAAAGAACATAATGTCTGTTGCTCCTGCTATTACAGGAATGGAGTCATAAAAAAAGGTTTTTCAAGAATTCTGACTCACAAGAGGTCCTTCAGTATACAGTCATGAATTTCCACAGTACTTTTCGAGATTATCTGTGGACAACCTCCAGGTCTGTTGATCACACACACACACATGCACACACTCACTTACACATATCTGCTCACATGGATGCAGCTGCATAATTCCCAGTCAATCATACAACAGCTCCTTCTCATTTTAGATGGGTTTTTTAGTGTTTTCATGGCAATTCATGTGATGTTTGTCAATCTAAAGATAAGAGACAAGATAAGTTTGTAAGTCAAGACGAACACAATTCATGGTATTTTTGTCACAGTTTAGTTTTCTGCGAAACTGCTCAATGAACTACATGTCTCATCCTGCACAAGATACAAAGATTCAAGGTCAATTATTTTCAATACAACACAAGGTTGTACAATGAAATCAAAATAATAGATCCTTCCTAATACACACAAAATACAACATATATACAGGCAATTAATCAGAATGTAATGGGGTGAAAATATAAAACAAAATAAATACAAATATACGTAGATGTGTAAACCCAGATGATAATATGGGGAACATACAAGTTAAACATACAACAAGTTCCAACATCTTGGAAACACTGTCCATCAACTGTGACAGTGTTTGAGCACGAAGCATCATAGATGTAAAAACAGAGTGCGCCTCCCGCTGGAGTCTTGTGTGTTGTGTCCTGTCAGTTCCAAGTACGATACGCCCCTCAGGTGCAACAGCCTGATCCGGGATGCTGTGCTGATGGTCTCTCTGTGTGGGCCCAACAGTCTCTTATTTCCCATTGTTTGTCCAGCCTGAATCTCAATTCGTCCGTTTCATTAGCATGGCTCTTACCCGCTCACCTCCTCTCCTGCTGGGGTGGTCATCTGCAGCGGCATCCAGCTGATGTGACTGCGTATTTGAAAGCTGTTGGTCTGCTGCTCTTTAATTCAAATCCCATACTTTTTCCAATAAATAGTGTATTTCTGTCATAAGTGAAAAATAATAGTTTAAAGGAGAAAAATAATTAAGTTTGAGGGAACTATGGCTGCTGCATCTGTGGAGCCACTGCCTTATGCAGTGTACGTCATCAACACCAACATCGCTGTCCCGTGTAACGTTATCTCACCTGAAAAGGTTTATCCAGTGACTGCTGGTCCTTTTATCAGCCGGGAAGTGAAAAAACAAGCAGACCCATTGTGTGCTTGTGTGACTACATCCCGGTACAAAAACACACTGTAGCTTCAGCAGCTAAGGTTAGCTTCTGGATGGAGAATCACAACTTCTGGGTGTGTAGTCTTTCTGTTTACAGTCGGATACTTAAACAGTTTTATGACAAACTGCAACTTTCTTCACTTTTAAAGTTATCTTTTAAACTGACAAAAATCATATGTGCAAGTCACAGCACAATTGAAACATGATAAGAAAAATCTAATAATATTAATAATATTTTTTTTCGAAGTAAGATTGCATGGTAGTCCGCTGGAAGGGGGCGGACTTTGTCTCTCTATGTACTCAGGATAAACGAGTATGTAAAGTATATCCCCTGGCTGATACTGAGGGGTCACTTTATCCTTCTGGAGGGTTTAGAGAGGTTCATCTAGTGCACGAATCCACAAGCTGTCAGTCATGAGAACACAAGAGACAGCATGTAGCTTACATATAAGTGTGTCTATGAGAGTGTGTCAGAGAGAGAAAGACTGAGAAGATGAAGTGGAGAGGAAAAAAGGGGACATTAGTTTGAAAGCGGAAGAAAAGAGAAAAGTGGAAAAAAGGGAAAAAGAGAAAAAAGGGAGATGGAGAGAAAAAAAGGAGAAGTGTAGAAAAGGGTTTTGTAATCTCAGTATAGTGGTGTTGTGCCGTCTCCATGGCGACAGGCACAAAGGCCTGTGGTTGGCCATTGATGGCTAATTGTATTCTTCACAGCTCTTTTGTTAATTGTTGTCTGCCCAGCTCCCACTTCCTGCTGGGCCACGGCACAAAGCCACGAACAGGAGGGATTAGAAATGGCACATCAGCTCCCCCAGTGCACCGCCAAGCTCGCTCTACCCCGTTCTCTCCCTCTCTTTCATTCTCTCTCCTCCTCTCTTTGTCCCTCTCTTTCTTTCTCTATCTCTCTCTGTCCCCATAGAGCCGCGCCTCCTTTTATCTTCTACTCACCGTGTGCACTCCCATGACCTCGCCGATTCTTTCTTTCTTTCTTTTTTCTTTCTTTCTTTCTTGATATGAGGTCTTCACTTATTCAGTCACATTTTTCTGACGTTCTGTCAGCTTGTTTTTCTTCTTTACCTCCGTCACTGCCTGTGTTATTCACAAAGATGCAAATAAGACAAGCTTACTGTACAAAATGTCCATGGTAATGCAGATACCTTTAAAATGTATCTTTCAGTTAGTTCTTGTTTGGCTTTAATCAATCATTGAAAACGCAGCTTTGTGTAAATGCTGGTGTATGGCTGACAACTCCTCACAATAGTGAACAAAATGCAGTACATCCACCTGTTAAACTATTGAGAAACAAGATGTTGTCATCGACATAGTGGATTCTTCTGTTTCTGATGAACAGTTGTTTACATGACTGGTCATGTTTGTCAAGAATGGTACATCAGTTCAACCACTCATGATTGCAGTAATACTGTGAGTATTACAGTAATAATGGGGGCTTCCTATAACCACCATTCAAGGAGGAGGAGAACAAAGAAGAGCTTTAAAGATCTCATGAAATGGGTATTTGATCATCCTGGAAAAGAGTACATCTATGTGTACAGGGATGGTCGCATGTTTTCCATTAAGTTGTAACTCGGTGAATACAGTGATGCATTTTCTTTTTTAGACAATAGAGAGGCAACGCCACACCCCTTCCGGTGGACCATCATGGTCCCTAACTTTGGAAAAAATATGACCAGTAGTCAGCGACAAAAGACAAATAATTTTTTGATCCCGTATGAATTGTGCCACAAATTACACATATGATGTTTGTCAATTTAAAAGATAATTTTATGAATCAAGAAAGTCGCTGTTTGTTGTAAAACTGTTTAAGTATTGGACTGTGAAGATACAAAATCAGAAAGTCCGCACACGCATAAGTTTTCACCCTCCACAAGCTATCATTAGCCGCTTAAGCTATGATGCCTGTGTTTTTTCGTACCAGGATAAAGTCATAAAAACAGGACTACATGTATGTGGCAGCGAGTTTGGTGTTGGTGACGTATATTGTGCGAAACAAGAGACGTCGTTCAAACTTCTAAAAAAATTGTTTTAAATTGACCAACATCATATGTGTAATTTGTGGTATAATTCAAACAGGATCAAAATATTATTTGTCTCTTGCAATAGACTACTATTAATAGTTTTTTGGGGCAAACCTGAAGGGGTATGACTTCTCCTTTCAATAGTACGTCAAACGACAGTTACTTTTGAAAGACCAGCAACTAATGGATGTTCACAACAACTTCACACATTAACTGTCTTTACATCAATGTATTTTTGTGTAATTTTAATCTTTTTTGGGGGTGAATCTGATGAAGACATCAAAATGTTAGTCACTGTATAAAGTTTATTCCCTTGGTCTGTGTGCTCCAGTATCCTTTGGATTAATTTTCAACTCTCTCCTGTATGTATTGTTGTGTGCATTTAGTATCACACCAGAAAATGTTGATGGAAATGATGGAAACACCATGCAAAATTCTGAAAAACTTGCTCAGTTTGGCAAAAAAGTTTGTTTTTTTGTTTGTTGTTTACTCTCTGAAAATATGTTATCCCCATATTTAATTGCATCTCGCATCTCACCCCTCTAAATCAGTGTTTCCCAAACCTCGCTTAAGCAGGGAAACATGATACTTTCCACATCCACAAATGTGTGAGCGTCCGTTAGAGTCTGTGTGATGAAAATTGTGTCATCAGAGGGTGTACGCTTACCTCCAAACATCATTCATTCATTTGTCCGTGACCGCTTATCCTTCAAGGATCATGAGGGAGCTTGAGCCAAGAGGCGGGGTACAACCTGGACAAGTCGCCAGTTCATCACAGGGCTGACACACAGTCATCAGTTAACTTATTAACCTGGATTTTTTTGAGGAAGCAGGAGACCCCGGAGAGAACCCACATGCACATGAGGAGAACATGCAGACTCCGCACAGAAAGGCCCTGCCCCAGCCACAAAATCCCAGACAAACAGCAGTGTTACTTTGATACTTACAGTGTTACGTAATGCTAAAAGCTAGCTGAAACCATAGCTGCGGAGTGGGCTATAGCGACTTAAAAAACTCTTAAGTGTCTGAGAAAAGTTTCTGATGAATAATGAGTAAAAAAGAAATTCGGCGTTCAGTTATTGACAGTGAGGAGAGAGGTGTAGCTTCTTCTCATTGGAGAGCATTGAAAGAAGAGAGTCTGAGGGCAGACAAGGATGTTGCAGAACTGCTGTTGAGCAGGTCGGTATTTGTAAAATAGTTGGAGTAGGATATGTGAAAAATCACAGCAGAGCTGGAAAATGATGGCCAACAAATGACTTAAACTGATGAGCTAGCTGTTTTCCATGCACTGACTTGTCATGAATTATGACTCTGTAAGGTTTATAACAACCTTCGTAAAAAACACTTTTGCCGGAAGAACAATTTCCTGTGGTGGGAAATAGGCTAAATTTTGGCATAGATAATTACCTCATCTCACGACTCCACGACTCTCATCTGTCATATGTCATATGTACGCATCAAAAATATTTAGTGCAATTACTCTCACTGCCAGATGGGGGAGACAAAAGCTCTATACTGCAGGCTGAATAGGAAACTGAACCAGATCCTTTTGGGGCAAATTGCTTGTCCTGCTGCCTTTACTTTTAACATTGATCCTTCAACAGAAATTTGGAAAATCGGTACAATTGCTTGGGATCTTTAAAGGTTCTTTATTATTTTGTCACAAGTGGCAAAATCATAAAACCCTCTGAAAATACTAGTGTGGACATAAAACAAACTGGCCAATTAAAACTGTAGAATTTTACTGAATAAGAAATAAAAGAAATATATAACATTATATAACATTGGGTTTGTCATTCTAATGTCATTCAGTCTTAGCATTTGGAAGAAACACAAAGTATACAGAATATTCAGAGTACCTTAGCTAATATACTAAATATATAGTATATTTAACCAGAATGTAATGAAGACTGATTTGCTGTTTTTTTCATTGTTTTCAGACATTTTCACCTAAAAATAACTCATAAATTAGTCAATAATGGAAATAATTTTAAGTTGAAGTGGTGTGATCTATAGACAAAGGGAAATGTCACCGAAATGATACAAAAAGTTGTTTCTACCATGCTGTTTGCTGAGGTTTTGGTCTGTTTACTGCTGAGAGTGTTTCTGGGGGTGAAATGGAATTTGCTTGTGGTGTTCAAGGCATTAAGTGATATTTGAGGAAAAACTCAAAAGCATCCTACCTTTTGGGAAAAAAATTGATTACTCTGGATAAAACTTTCAAATGATTTTTGTTGGAAAAGAGAATTGGTATTTTTTTTTGTTTTGTTTTGTTTTTGTTTTGCAAGGTCACAAAACAATTTGAGATTTGTGGATTGTGGAACATTTCTCCTGCAGACACACATTGCTGTTGAGTTTGTCAAATGTAATTTGTTTTGTTGCTTTAAGCAGAACAAATGAAATTCTATTCATCTCTGTAATATTTGTGTGGCGGCGGATGTTTCGGAGGTGACTGTCTCAAAACTATGACAAATAAAAGCAAAACTGCCTGCAGAGAATACAAACCACAGTGAGTAACATGAAAAACTTTTTTTATATAAAAAAACCCCCATTAATTATAAGAGATGACGCAATAATTTCATGAGATAAATTAGTTCATTCAATAGATGAACAGAAAAGTAATTGCCTCCTGTTTTGATAATCAATTCATCATTAAATTAATTTATTAAGCAAAAATATAAACATTTACTAATTCCAGCTTCTCCATTGTGAGGATTTGCCACCTTCTCTGTTTTATATCACTTAATATTTTTGACAGGAGCTCTATAAAAATTGCTTTGGTGGGGGCCTGAACTTTAAACTCTATTTTTTCAAAAAACAAGACCCTTCCTAGCTTTGTGTAATATTATATAACAGTACTGAGTTGGCACACTTCCTTTAACAATGACTGACTAAAAGAGGAAAAGCATAATGGATTTAACAAAATCTAAACGCTATAAGCTTTTGTGTGATGAGATAACTTTTTCTTTCTTTCTTTGTCGTGGTAAATCACCCGTGGACTGAAAACATGTGCGGCGCTGATCATATTAGTAACTCTCACAACTGTAAACAGACACAGCTGAGGGCTAACCACACCACAGCAAGCAGTGTGTGATGCTGAAGTTGCATTACTGATTTAATTTCATATGACACATTTCACTTCACTGCAATTATGACGGAAAACAAAGGAGTGCGTGAATAGGCTGGTGAAAAATTAAGATAACATTCAATGACCCACATGTATTGTGTCTCTCAAAATAAATATTGGTCCTGTTAGCCAATTATTTAGTTGTGATGGGGAGATAAAGCTCTGGAACAGACACATCATGCACAGGCAAAAAAGTTGTGTAACTAGTAAATAAATATATTTATATAAGTTCACAGACATGGGTAAAAATGAACAATAGGTTATAGCAAGAAGTGTTGTGTTGTGTGTGTTGTTTTTTTCCAGGAAAAATGAGAAATAAAAGTGACTGTGCAGTATTTTAACATCTAAATCAGCTAAAAATATCAACCCTAATCAGCCTTCTTCAGGATTTTTCTTATTGGGACATGGCACAAACTTTGACCTCCAAATTCACATTCAGCCAAATAATGAGATGTCACTAATCCAAGAGCGATGCTAGCTGCTAGCTGCTAGCTAGAACATCAAAATGGATGACAAGGATAAAAAATAGCCAGTGGTGCATTTGTGGAACATACATTGTCGAAGGCCAAGTCGGACGTTTGGGAGAAATTTGGTGTGATCAAAGACGGTGAGAATAATGTTGTCAGTGGCTCTGCTGCTTTTTAAAAAGTGCCGAAAAGTGTGGAAACTCAACAGTCAATTCATTCCAAGAACACAAGCAACTGACTGTAGCCTGTTTAATTACAGGTCAGGTCACAGTACCATGGGACAAATTACAGGGGGTCTTGGGGGGTCTGAGATCTCTTGATTGACATGTGAGACCCCCTGAAAACCTATAGGGTAAAATTTTGGGGGGGTTTCTGTGAAAATCTAAAAAATTGTCACTAAAATGTATTATAAAAATGTACTGTGTCTATTATTCATTATTTAAATTGGAAAACATTTGTTCTTAAAAATTAATCCAGAGCAATACTGGTGTGATGTTTCCTCTTATTGCCGTTGAATGCTCAGTTGGTAAGGCCACCTTCCATAGGTGGTGCTGTTGCAAATGGTCCCTCAAACCAAATGTTGTGGGTAGAAAATATTATGTACAACCTTAAAATCAGTGAATATTTTCCCTGCTTTGACATCATGGTTACACTTTGTCAAAAACTACACATTCAAATCTCGTATATTGAGAATTATGTCTGTGCCGGACTTAATATCACTTAAGATTGGAGCACTAGGGGGCACCCAACGGATTGTCACCAGGTATTTTGCACATTATGCAGGACATATATTAATGGGCTGGAGCAAGTCTCAGTGACTTGGAGATATTTGTGGGTAACAGTTCCAGTAACTGATCTGTGTGTGTGTGGGACCCTGCATACGGCAAAATGCACCTTTATAACTTGTGGTGCACATGACAGATACAGAAGCTAAGCAATGTACTAATGTGGACTGGGTCAGAACGAAAAAGACGTTTAAAAAAGGTCCACCTAAAAAACTAAATCAATATTTGTATAATCTAGGAAGTAGTATTGCAAGGCAGTCCCATGTTCTGTGAGCTAAAATTACTGATTTCGTTAATGGAGTTTGGTTATTTTTTTCTGATACTAATCTTTGCATGTGTGGGTCTTTGTGGCACACATGACAGCCATCTTGCAATTTATTAGATCTTTTTCATATATATATATATATATATATAGTACTAATGTATCTCACAAAGGATTGCTGAATAAAAAAAGGGGCGGGGTGAGGTGGGGGGGTGAGACTGTTCACTGCTGTCCCAGAATCACCACACTAACAAATCTTCAGCAAAATATAAAAATTACAATATTTATCATAAAAGCCCATCTCGTGACCACCCCTCCCCACACTAATAATTTTCGTATGGTCCCTAAGACATTTGAAGATGCCAGTTTGGGCGCTTGAAACTTTTCACTATTTTCCTACATTTTATAAACCAAACAACTAATTAATCAACTGAAAAAAGTAGTCGATGAGTAACTTGACGTAATAAGTAATAAGTAATTGCAGCCCTACACAGGCATTTGTACCCACGTTGTAAAACGAACACGACTGAAAATAGATATAGGATTGGATGTCACGGAGAAGAGGCTGTCATTTGATGGGAACTAACCAATCAATAGCGATCAATAGTCTCATCAATTTGTGTTAAAATGACAAGGAGTCAGTGACAGATAGTCGTTGTGGTTTTTATTCTCTTTCTCACTCTCTAAGTGTGTGTGTGTGTGTGTGTGTGTGTGTGTGTGTGTGTGTGTGTGTGTGTGTGTGTGTGTGTCCACCGCCACCACCTGGAAATCAGTCCCTCTCCCTTTAAGTGGGAGGTGAGCGGCGGCAGGGCGCTGCATGAGGACGGTGAGTGTTGGAAAGCGGAGCAGCAGACAGAAAGAAAGTCACCGGGACTCACTGACTGACTGACTGACTCACTGACTGACTGAGTGAGAGCAGAGCAGAGCGGAGCAGAGCAGAGCAGAGCAGGGCTGCGCTGCGGTGCGCTCTCTGCCTCCAAAACATTTACGCACCGCAGCCTCTCTGTACTCCCAGCCGTCATCTTACCAACATCCACCACCAACTACACCACCACCACCACCACCACCACCTCAACCAGCCGGCCGACTCTCTCCACTGTGAAGGACCCGGAGCAGAGAAGTCCGCGCACGCTGCAACCCGTGTCCCAAACCAGCGAGCTTTGAATGCGGTGAGGAATTAAAGCGGGAGAGGAAGAGGAGGAGGACGGAAGTTTTTTTTTTTCCTCGTGGGGAGCTCAGGGCGCACCGGGACTGGTGAGTGAAGCCTTACGATCGCTGTCAACTCGCTGGAAATGTAATAAAACTAAGTTTAGTCACGAACTAACCCCCGATCTCTGCGCAAATTAGTTCGAAAATTACAGGCGCGGAGGTGTTTTCATTAAATGTGACCAAACGTATCAGCAGAAAAAGGGATCATGAATTTCCAACTTCCAAAAACTTCCATTTCTGCCTTCCTCCATCATTATTCAAACGCTCATCTTGACTGTTCTAACTTGAACAAAGTCCTCCATCCACTCTGTCCTGTGACATCTTTATTTTTTCCTTTGTTTGTGCCACAAATGAGACGCTGACAACTCTGTGCTGTGCTGCAATACAGAGCTGTCGGCTTTACACAGTTATCTATGAGGGGAGATGATAGTGATGATGATGATGAGGACGATGATGATGTCAGTTCTGTTGGCAGATGCAAATGAGCAGATATCAGCAGGTTCACCGAGAATAGGTACAGACTTCAACACCCTCTTTTTTCTGTTTGCTTCAGCTGATTTGCTGAAGTTTTAGGAGAATAATTAGAACTTCACAGTGAGGTGAAAGTTGTTCTGGAGGAATAACATTGAGAAAGAACTTTAAAGGGATAGTTTGGGTTATCTCATGTAGGCTTTATGACATACTTGTCCATGGTCAGCGTATTAGCTACAGTAGAGGGTGGTCAGCACAATTTGGAGAAGCAGAGAGGAGCACCAGTATGGAAGCTAAGCAATGTACTGCTGTGGAGTGGGTCAGCAGCAAAAGTATATTTAGAATCATTTCAATGCTTTACTTTGCCACCAGACAGACTTTTTTGACAGGAAACAGCCATTATATAAGGAAAATATCACTCTCTCCAAACAAACCAAACTCCATAGGTGAAATCAGCAATTTTACCCCACAGAACACAGGGCTCGCTGGACGAATCTGTTGGTTTGTTTGTGTTATTTTGGGACTTTGGTAAATCCGAACAAACATTTTAAAATGCCGAAGTCACACAATAACACAAACAAATTGACACACAGAGGGAGCGGTAGACCAGAAACTGCCGTGTTCTTTGAGGTAAAATTCTTGATTTCATCTATGGAGTTTTGTTGGTTTATTTGGGTCACATAACAGCCAGAGAGGAGTACCAGCAGGGAAGCTAAGCAATGTACTGCTATGAACAGTGTCAGCAACAACACTTTAAGTGTCCGCTATATTTAGGATATTTTCATGGCCTTACTTTGCTGTCAAACAGCCTTTTCTGACAGGAAACTGCTGTTATATAGGCCAAATATTGCTCTCCCCAAACCAACCAAACTCCACTTGGGAAATCACAAATTTTACCTAGCAAAACAAAGGACTTGCTGGACTACTACTGCATTGATTTGTTAGTTTGTTTGTGTTACTGTGTGACTTTGATGAATCTGAAATAACATTTAAAAAAACAATAACACCAACAAACCAACACACCAATGCAGCAGCACATCAGCAGCTCCTGTATTCTGTGAGGTAAAATGATTAATTTTGCCTATGGAGTTTGGTGTGGACAACGTGATATTTAATGTAATGTAATGTAACAGCAGTTTCCCATCAGAAAAGGCTGTCTGACAGAAAAATAAAGTGTTGAAAATATTCTAAATGTACCATACACATAAACTGATGTAGATTTTTTTTTTAAAGGTGACCATTTTTACATGGCTAAAAACCTTTTGTTGTAGTTTTGGTGCTGGTACTCCTCTCTAGTTTTCCAAACAGGGGGTGTGCTGACTTCTATCTACTGCAGGTAATTCACTGTTATGGATGAGTACCTTATATAACCCCACTTCATAAAATCTAAACTATCCCTTTAATCACATCTTGTCAGTTGTGTCAGTTTAGAAATGTACTTTATATAAAGCGCAGGATGAATCGTATTACAGTATTTGAAGCATGTCAGTGGTGCCTGGGGTGCCACCCAAGGTTCCTTTGAAAGCATTCAGGGGTCCCTGACATGTAAAAAGGGTCAGATTTGTGATCAATAGTGAGGTTGTGACTTGCTGAGGAGACCCTCAGTGTGGTTGCAGATGGACAGACAGACAGACAGCAGGTCTGGGACGTTCAGAGGTGACGTTGCTGTCTCAGCATGCAGAACAAAGTATGTAAAAGCTTGTGGGCATTCTGCCACAGCGGGGGTCGCACTGAGCGGTGAAGTTGTAGATTTGTGCGAGTGTGTGTGAGTGTGTATGTGTGTGTCCTTGTCTTTACAGTGGCTGGCTGCATACAAAGCTGTCCGTCAGTGGGGAGTCCCTGACCTTTCTTTCCGTCAATCTCCTTTCTTTCCTCATTCGCTCTTCACTCCCATCTTCACACCCCCTACTGCTGCCACCACTCCTATTTCTTTCTTTCTTTCTTTCTTTCTTTCTTTCTTTCTTTCTTTCTTTCTTTCTTTCTTTCTCCAGCTAGTTAGAAGCATGGTAATGCTGCATCTTTATATCCTGCTACTTACATGCACACGCTCCCATCATGCTCCACAGTGAGGAACAGGACGGAGTAGTGCCGATGTAAAGCAAAGAGCCCGTCTGTCAGCACCACCGTATGGTGTGTACTATACACACTCATGCACAGACACACAGACACACAGGATAATCTCTAGGAGTGGTTTGGCATTTCACCCTTCACCTCTGCCCCCAACCCCCTCTCTCTGATGGAGCTTTGTCTTTGCAGGTGAATGGGTTCATGTAGGACGAAAGGTGACTCTCTCAGTCAGGCGGGTTGACTGCTATCACTATAGTCACCATACCAGTGTCTTATTGGCTGGCAGGTATCCGTTTACGTCACATATTTACCTTCATCTAGTCAACTGTTTAAATTTTAAATCAGGATAAAGTTATATTAAACTTTGGGTAACCATGGCAGAAAAGAATGTGCTATTATTTATGCTTTAGATATTAAGATATATTGCTACTGGTGTATATGTCAGCTGATAGATAACAAGAATTTTCAGGTCTGAAACAATTTTGGAACAGTGTCACTATCACGTAGTTTGTCTACTAGTAAGATGATACAGTATTTATACTGTTCAAATGTCGTGCCACGTATCTATCTAGGGGTATGATGCCATTGTTCCGAAACCCCAGTAATCTTAAAAATATCCCATTGGACAGAAAGCCCCTTTGTTAGAGAGCCCATCAGCCCGAAGGCCCATCGCTCCAAAAATACACACTCTCCCTCCAGTTGTTAGGTTCAGAGGTTAGGGTTGGTGTGTTACTGCAGGGATCGAGTGTATTTTCGTAGCAATGAGCCATTGCTTTGATGGTCCATCATCCCGAAACACCAGTTTACAGAAAAATGTTCAACAGCCTGTTATCCCAACAGCAAACACCCACCTCAAAGAAATATTGCTCTGAAAATATACACTCTCCCTGCAGTAACACACTAACCTTAACAACTGCAGGGAGAGTGTGCATTTTCAGAGCAATGGGTGTTGCTTTTGGGGATAACTGGCTGCCATACAAATGGGCTTTCAGTCCAGTGGGACATTTTTCAGAGTACTGGGGTTTCGGAGCAGTGGGCAGTCCATGTATATTGGAGATAGTAAAAAAACAAAACAAACACAAATGTAAAGAGTCCATATTAGGGCTCAACAGGGAGGCCTGCATGCTCTCCCGAGCCAAGTAAAATGATTGATTTATGGTTAAATGACTTTTTCATGCAAAAATAATGGAAAATGCAGTTTTCAGCCTCTCATATATAGAGATTTACTGCTTTTCTCCATTAATTATCCCATTAAACATCATATATTTGGGTTTTTGACTCACAAACAAGACACTGAAAGACATTATCTTGGACTTTGTGAAATTGGAATGGACAATTTTCACTATTTTTTAACATTTTACAGATGCTGCAGCCCTAGATTCAACAGGACAGTTAACTATGTCTTTGTCTGTAGTTTATTACCACTAATAAATAAAACACGTTATACAGCAACTGACTTTGGGCAAGTAGATTTCTGACCTACTTCACAAGTGAAAAAGAAAATTCACGTTAAACCTTGCATATTAAGATTGCATATGTTGTATGCCAAGGCTGTGAGTCCTCTGCAGCAGGTGTGCGTCCAACTCCTGCCTGCAGCCCTTTGCTGTATGTCATTCCCCAACTCTCTCTCCCCTTTTCCTGTCTTCACTTCAGTTGTCCTATCTAAAAACTAATCATCATATCGTCAATGCCACAAAAAATATATTTACAAAAACAAAAAGATTGTTTATGTTATTTGTTAAATATTAGCCAATATATCGTTATGGGTTCTCTTAAAGTCCCAAATAGATTTTTTTCAGGCAGATACTGACATTGATATAATGCACAAAATAATGAACTCCACCATACCTGTTATTTTTGATAATGGGATACCTTGCTGTGCATTATTTCTAACATATTGTTCACACTTGTGTTAGACTTCTGAATTTGTTGCAGTGCATTCTAAATAGTCTGTTCATGTGAGTGTTTGAAGTGAGAACGTGTGTGTTTGCATATGTGTGCGTACCATGTCCTATACACGGGACGTCTCCATAAGGGCAACAGAGCAGACAAAGGTTTTTTTCCCTCTCTCTCCTCCTGACCTCCTATATCCTCTGGACATTGTTCTCTGAATCCTATTGAACCAGGAGTCCACAGAGAAACACCACAATGGGGAAGAATGGTGTGTCTGTGTGTGTGTGCGCGCTCCTCAGCTTCTCCTTTAGCGGTGTGAGGCCAAGCCAATCACACAGAACAATGCTGGGTTCGGGGAAGCCTTATGATCTCTTTAAATAAAACCCTCTGGCCGCATTGTCTCCTTTGGAAGAATCACAAGAAGCGTGAGCCTTGAAACACTCAGCTGGTTGACTGACTGACTGATAAACACGCTGACAGTCGACAGTTTTATTTACACGTCTCGTCAGTCTCTGACTGAAACTTCAGGCTGGTCAGCACCAACACTTCTCATCACTTATCTCATGCATTTGATTCTTTTCACAGCTTATTTAATAAGCCACCAAAGAAATGTAAACTGATGGAGTGTTGGGCTGAAAGATAATTCAGAATCATTGTTTGATGTCCAAATTAATGATTGATTAACTAGTGAATTAAAAATGGACAAAATAAGTTATTGAAGTTTTTTTGTTTTTTTTTAAATGCTGAAATGAGAAATTGCCTAGTTGATAATGATGACATATTGTCCTTCCTGATACCTGAACTTTACATATCAGCTGATACCGATACCAATATCAGTGTGTTGAAATATAGTGTCAGCTGCATTTTACTGACCCTGGGTGGATTTGGAATTATTGCTATCATTGCTGGCTAAAAAAAAAACCTGGTGTATGATAATAAAACGTGACTGCTGAAGACGAGAACTTTTCGGCAGTTTTTCTGTTTTCTGACAATAACTGCTTTTGGAAAATTAAGAATATTGTGATGACGATTTTATTCGAATTGTCCAGACTGAGTGCCAAGGTAATTTTTTATTTTTTAAAGACAGACCACTCTAACAGGGCAGCAACTAACAACTATTTTCATCACAAATTGCATTTTAACCACCTTTTAAATTGATCGATCAGTTGTTTGGTCTATGAAAATGTGGTGAACAATGTCCATTACTGTTTCTCATAGCTCAAGGTGTTGTCCCCAAATCTGTTTTGTGCACAAAAATATTTAGTTCTACTGTCAAAGAGGATGAATGAAACAACAAGTATTCAAAATTGAGAGGCTGAAATCAGAGTATTTGGACTTTTTTATTTCGGGAGAATTTAAAAGCTTTCTTGCGCAAAAATAAGTGAAAAGGTTTTTGAGTTAAGACCGACAATAAGATCAGGACTCAACACTGTGTTCCACATTACTTTTTGTGTGTGTTTTACAGCAATGCAATGTTCTTCAGTTACTCAAGTCCTTTACACCTGGTCATCTTACTTTTCTGAGTTTTTACACATAATTTAATTTTTGTGAGCCCAAATTTCAAAAATACAGAAAATAGAAAAAAAATCTTTTGGGTGGTAATGAGAATAAAAAACATTTTAGTCCACAGATCAGCTGCATGAAAGTTTGAGTAATTTTTATGAGCAAAAACGACAAATTCTCTTTTTCCAACTTTGCATATATGAATATTTTATCAATTTTTGTCTTATTTGAAAGCAAACAGAGTATCTTTGCATCTTGGACTGTTGGCATGTCATTTCAGTGTGTAACCTTTGAGCTCTGAGAAATTGTGACAGATGTTTTTTACTCTCCACTGATGAAAATAATTGGCAGTTGCAGCTTTATTTTAAAACTCTGCTGGTCTGTTGCTTAAAGATGCTGTGGAGGAGGTGACGGCCCTTTAGTGTAACTACACTGTGGTGTCAATTAGGAATTTATACTGAATATATTTAATGTATATTTAATTAACTAATATATATAAATTCATGGCCTCACAGGCGGTAGATTATCTTCTATTCTGTAACCTATAAAGTGGAAAGTGGAGATTATTTGGGTTAATTCTTCACTACATCCTTGATAAGAGCTTGATATCACAATCAGTTTCTGTCCTTTTTTGCATTATGTAACAACCCGTTCTCTTCATGTTGAGCCATTATAACCCCTGAACACGTTATCTCTAATGATTCTGTACATGAGAATGACAAAGACAAAATCCAGCACATTTAGTGTAAGTGCTGAGAAAAAAAATGCTTCTTTTCATAAGAACCGCCTGATGTGAGAACATCTTGGTCATCGTTTAAGTGTCAAGATGCACCTCGTCATCGTCTTCTTCTTCTTCTTCTTCTTCTTCTTCTTCTTCTTCTTCTTCTTCTTTTTTTTTTATCTTTGAGGCAAACAGGCCGAGAGAGAGCCAAAATCACAAGCAGAGATGTTAAGCGTGTCAGGAGAAGCTCTTAGAATTCATCCCTTTGTGAAAGAAACACAAAAGTGGAGAGCTTCTTTGATTTCCGATGCCTCGTCTTAACACCACCTCTCACCGTTCTTCACGGGACTTTTTAAAGGACACTTTTCCACCTGTTGCCTTGGTTGAGGAAAAAAAAAGATGGGAACTTAATAAAAAACAGACAAAAGCATACACACAGTGGCTCATGCTGGGCGGTGATAGAGTAGGGGAGACTGGGGACGGTTGCAACCTTTTTGTATTTCTCTCACTCAGACTATTTGGACTATATTGAACTTGCATCTGTCTGCTAATTACCTATACCATTTAAAGATGATAACATATGACATATTTATTTGAATTAGGGATGGTAATGATTAATCATTATTTGGTTTATCGCTGTTAAGAATTTAAATTGACCGTCTACAAATCCTCATGTGACATGGTTTTGTCTGGTGGAACTATTTGTTGAATGAGGAAACTTAAACTTTAAAAATTATCAAAACAAAACTAGAAGAAAAAAATTAAAATGAGAAATGAGAAAAAAGTGCCTTTGTATCTTATAAATGATTAATGATTAATTGATAAATTGATAGCTAGCATTTTCAGCTAATGCTATAGTAAAGTGCACAAAATTTGCATGCAATGGAAGAAGTGAGACGTTGCAACTGACCCACCGCGGGGACAGCTGCAATAAGATCAAGGGATTATTGCAACATGTTAAAAGTACATTGAATTTTAGTTATGACGTTTGCTTTTTGTCTCAGTAAGCATACTATTCTGAAAATATGTAGTTTACAATAATAGCAGGAGCAGTATTTATCGAATCACAGTTAGTGAGTTTTGTTTGTTTATGTGCTGAGCGTAGGCCAACTATAAGTCAGTCATGAACAGAGTACATACAGAGTACTATTAAACACACCATAAACTTAAACTTAAACGCATTAATTACGATGAATTAATTTTAAAAAATGCAGCAAAAAAAATTAATGCATTTAATGGCGGTTTGCACTCCAGACAACACGGAACGTTTGTCACCGGTATCAGACGCGGCTGCGCCGTGTCACGGCTGCACCACGGCACTCAGAGACATACACTGCCATTCTAGTCAATGCTGTAATTTATACCAGAAGCGACGTGGCGCGTCTCAGCAGCGTCCCAGAAGCGGCTCAGCGCTCCACTCTGCAGAGAATACGCAGCAAGTCTATTTTTGACGGATGGCGAGTCAATTGCCACAGAGCAGGTCAAACCGGTAGGAAGTCAGGCACGGAAAACGGGAGAATCTGGTTGATTTTCAAAATAAAAGACCCCATGCAGACTCGCGATCATAAAGACAGACAGAAAATAAACAATTTAACTACGTAGCCTGCTTATCCATGGTAGAAGCACAAAGAGCCAGGAAAGAGGACTTAATCAACAAAATCAGAGCAAGTTAACATCAGACAGGCAATACGCTGTGCTGCTGAAACACTTCTGAAACGCTTCTGAGTTTAAATAAAGTTCTATGAAAGTGTGAATACAGCCACCATTATGATTTATAGTGCCATTTTCAGACTGATGCAAAATAAACAATATTTTGTTGTTTACATGTATGTATGTATCTATAATTTGATTCAGTCACATACCAAAATCCATTTAAATTGAAAAATGTTGCTTCTTATGGCAAATATTATGCAATTAATGGAGATTAATTAATCACAAAGCCTCTAATTAATTAGATTATTTTTTTTAATCGAGTCCCACCCCCAATTTATTGTACAAAGCTGCAACAATAACTTGTTTATGCCGAAAAATATTGCTGTTTGCTCTGTTACGATATGGCTACTTAGTTTCGAGCTTTCATATGCTTGCTAGGCACACTAACCTCGAAACATAACCATGTCCTTTTCATGTAAACAAAAGTCAGTTAAACTGTTTATTAACATTTTATTAATGTCACTAGCAGGGGCTTCAGCTCCGGAAGACAGCGGCCCCCCTCTCCCTGCACTAATTCCGAGATGACACGGATGTTGTTATCAGCAACGTGTGACAGATGACAGTTCATAAAACCACCGCGGTTTGACAGTGTTTTGATCTAGAAACACAAAAATTAGGTTGTGGCTGTGTCAGAGTACACTTGATCGGAGCAATGTGTAACCACATTCAGCACAGCCCTGTGGATGTTAACATGCAAGGAGAGCAGGCTACAGCTGGGGCTAACATGCTAATGCGCTGCTAACGTTGGTCCCACTGTTTGGCAGCTAATGATTTTTTCAAACGATGTTAAGCATTATTAATCGATAAATTACACTTACCTTTGAACTAGTGAACTAGTCTAAAGTAAGAGTTCCCTTTGATTGACAGGCTATGTTGATATCAGAAACTTTTTAGTTCCTCATACGCGTATCAGCTCCCAAAATCCAGCATCGGTTAGGCTGCACTTAGATCACAAATTCTTTATAGCTTTGGTACATTTCTTATAATTAACTGATATTGTATAATTTTCAACATGTGGTCTCCAAAAAGTATTGAAGTATTGGTACTTTTGGCAAAATTAGTCAAATGTCTTTATTCAAAGAGCCTTCAGAGAGAAAAGACTGAAAATATGAAAGTGGGGATGTAACAATATATCAAACATTGCGATATGACAATAAAAATGACACAACATCGTATTGGAGTGTTACTATATCTACTGTGATATTACATATTACTTTTTTATTTATTTGTTTTATTTTATTTTATACACTGTAAAAATCATACAGGAATTCAGTAGAAATCAACAAATCATCTCTCATTAACTTTATATAAAATACTAATAAAAAAGTTTTAAACGTTTTATTCATCAATGTTTATTAATTTAAAATTTATTTATTTTTTATTTTCAAAACACTTCACAACTCATAAGCACAAGTTATTCTAACTTGAAGTCTTTTGACTTGAAATGATGACTTGAATGAGTTTATTGTACAGAGGTTAATCAACCTGCAGCATCAGCATGGAACTTGTGAGAGTTAAACTTTCTATTTAATCAAAAGGGAAATCAATCAGTCAGGAACATCCCTACACTGTAAAAAGTGTATTTCAGTAGTAGTTGAAGTAATGTTTTGGTTTGAGTCCCACTCAGCTTTCTACTTTAATGCTGGCGGTCTATTTTTATACATTATAAGAACCTGAAATTACATCACATTACCTTAACCAGCTGTGCTGTTCTTATTTCACTAAAAATATGTCAGTTAGATGTGTTAGTATTGTGCATCTGACATTCCTGATTTTTTTTTTCCCTGCAGTTGAACCACCATTTTCTCTTGGTGATGTTGTCTTTAGGAAAAACATTTAAATCCAATGCAAATCAAGATGATATTTTGTGATCAAATAATGTGTTATGTTAGATTAAAAAACTGTCCCCCGAAATCGGTTAAATTGTTTTGTCTGAGTTTTCATAAATTTATTGGACGACACCAATTATAGTTAAGTCTTGAAATCACACTATTAAGTTGTTGAGGAACAGCATTTACTTTTAGGTAGAGGAAATAATTGAGTTGAAAAACTGGAAACTTTTAAGTTGACCTGCTTTAAAGTTAAGTTGCATTAATGCAAACTGTTGATTTTAAAGCAATCCGATTACTTACAGATATAACCTTTGAACTTGATTTGATTAAACTTAATTCATTTGTGTGTTACCAATTGAAATAGTTTATTTATTTTTTTTAAGAAACAATCTTTTGTGAGTGTAATTCAAACTCAGTAAGTTTTGATTGATTCATACAAAAGGTTCAGGCTGGATGACCAAAATACAGCTCATGAAAAAATTACTTTCATACCTCGAAAACAAGTTTTTTTTTTGTTTGTTTTTTTTTATTTGCTTTTTTCAATAAATGCCCCAGCGGAGGTTGAATGTGTTTTCTGTCTTCCTGGTGGTGGTGGTGGGTGGGTCTAACTGAGCACATGCGGTATGAGTGTCATCACTGTAGCAAGTTGCTGATTGGAGACATAAGACCTGTTGCAAACGTCCCCTGTCTACCCTATAAGTCCTATACTGGTGATGGGCTACTTTCAGAGATACCTACAGACAACAGCAGTTGCACACACACACACACACACCCACACACACACAGACCCTGTCAGCATCCACACAGCCTTCAAGGTAAGATTCCTGCTTTAACAAACCTCACTAATATGAGCGGGATTTGTTTGCTTCTCTGCTCGCAAGGTTAAACATCTTGTAGTCTTTTCATGTCTGTTTTCACCTCTTTGTTTTTCTGTTTTTGTGCATGTGTGAAAGCAGCAATGTTTAGGTTCCTATTCTATAAAGCTGAAGATTAAACAGGTTTTTTTAAAGGACTATTCCTAAGATGTCATTCTGTCCTGCACATGCCGCTCTAGAGTGCGCCTTCATTCTGCCAGCTGTGCCTTTGAATGTGCACTCACTCGTCCGTGAATGCTGTCATAAGCTCATAATAACGCACTTATAATGCGGGGGTAAAGCCTGCGCTTTCAGCCGTGGCAGGCTATTTATCAACAGCTGTAAATCAGTTGTGAAGAAGAAAGAGCGGAAGCATCCTTGAGCGGCAGCCTTGCATTTCTCATGCCACTTTTGAACACTTTCTAATCCCTTAAAAAAGAAAAAAAAAGAAGCACTTGAGTTTTCTGAACTTTACTCTGTTTGTGTGTGTGTGTGTGTGTGTGTGTGTGTGTGTGTGTGTGTGATAAATGCTGCACGTGTGTTCATTCAGCACGCAATGTCAGAGTACAAGCTCCTACAGGACTAAGGTGTGTTTCATTAAATATAGAGTTGAGAGGGAAGCTTTTGTTGGGAAGTATGTGGTTTTTTTTTAAGTCCTGATGTTTGTCAAAGTGCCATAACTGCAGCTTTCTTTTGTCTTGCTGTTCCCATTATACTCGTCACATAACGGCCTTGTATTGTTCAGCGTATGAGGCATGAACGAGCAGGTTTATAAGTTTTATAATGTGGCTGTAAAATGCTGTCAAATCCTGAGTTGTCACGAAACCACAATTTTTAACTTTGATACAGTGTACAAAGTACATAAAATGACCTCTTTCAATACCACGTTTTCTTCTTTTTTAAATTAACTACTGCAAAAAGTCACTGAACATGTTGGCCCAAGTTTCTGGCAAGATTATAAATACTCAACTGAGATATTGATCTATTGGTCGACTGATAATGTTGGCGCCATACTGGCCTATCATGGCTATATCAGCTGTATATTAATATCGGCATGTATGATGTCCAGTACCCACCTATCAGAAAACTTTTTTGTTCACAGGACAGAATGCATATTGTTTTTATTTGTTAACTTTACAGGCAGCATTCTATAAATATTCCATATGTATATTTGATCTTTATTTTCTTAATTTAGCTTTAATATATACATCTATTTTGCTTTATTTGTTTTTTTTAATTTATAGTTATTAATAATTATTCAAAATACCAACAAAAGTTTACTGTTTCAGTTGGCTGATGTTATTTTAAACAATGAGCTTTATTGTTAAAGTGTCAAATATCCTGCCTCCATCACATCTTTTATCACAAGTTTTATTCACATTTGAGCAACCACTGCAAAAAATGTGTGTTTATGTTTATATTCTATATCCTGTATATTATATTCTGTGTAAAGAATTTCAGCCAAGGTTAACATCAGAATTTTTTTTTTTTAACTTCCTTACATTGGTATTGGCATCTGTCCCAAAAATCCAGTGTTGTTCAGACTTTACTTAGATCAAATGTTTTCTTTTTAGCTTTGGTACTGTCGACACTATAAATAACAAATATGGTATTGTTTTAAACATATAATATCAAAAAAGTAACAAAGTATCTGTACTTTGAAGAACTTAGTTAAATGTGGCTGTTAATTTAAAGAGCCTTAGTGAAGAAAAAGAAAAATCTCACAAGAGAGTGGTTATAACTATAGATCGAATATCATGATATCACAATAAAAAATGTCTACATAGTATACCAGACTGTGACAGTATATCTACTATGATATTACGTGATATTTTATTTTATTGTATACACTGTAAAAATCATACAGGAATGTACAATATATATAACAATACAGGAACAATATATATAATTTCATTTACTCAAGTTAATTAAATTTAAAATTTCAGATCAATTAAACTTAAACAAGTTCTTCTAACTTCTAACTAGTTTGTCTTCCGATTAGAAATGATGAGTTGAATAAATGTATGAGTTTAATTAACTCCTTAAATTAAGTGTCTTAAGAAACATGATCATATCAGCAGGCTTCCCAGAATGCATTGTTTGAGAACCTCTCCTCAGACTCTTCTTTTTTATACATTGAAGAAAACATATCTGATGGAAACTTGCTGTGTGTCTTTAATGCACTCTAACATCAGTCATGGTTGTTTTTGACAATAATGAAAACACTGTAAACCATGATGGAGGTCAGTGTTATGCAGACATTTGTTGCTGGTTCAACTTAATATCTTAAGCTTGTTGAAAGAGTTTTCTCTTATGCAACTGAAATAATATCAAGTTTAGTTGACTAGAAAAGTTTGTTTCGAATCATTACAAAATTACCTCAACTAGTCTCTTCAAATCCAGTCAACTTAAAAAAGTTAGTGTCTGGGCTGCCTTAAAATTTTAAGTTAAAACAAAAGAAATTGAATAATTGAAGTTTATTTTTACAGTGCTAAGGGACTGTTACTGACTGCTGTGTGGTTTTTGTTTTGCAACTGTACATATGTATTTCAAAATTTCACCATCAAAGACAAGTCAAGCCAATTTTTGTGCAAATGCGTGGGTCATGGTTGCTACTTTTATTTTATTTTATTAAAGACGAAAAGCAGCAGCACTTTAAGTTAAAAGGATTTTTTTAAAGACCAAAAATGCTGTACACATTAGATAAATGTCATGAACTTCCTCTAGTGGTATTATTGAGTTTTTGGTATCTTTACAACCCTACATTTTGTGTTGCTGTGATTGTGATGAATGTGGAGCTTTAAAGAAAAGACTAGAGAGAAACATCATAAAGATGACATAAATAAGAAGGATTAATACATGAATTGATCAGATGTATGTATTGAGAATTGGACATTTGACTCCATCACAGTGCTTGCTTTAATATTTTTCATCTCTTTTTTATGACTTTTTCTGTGTTAACCAACAGATTTGCATCGCCATCAGAGGAGAGCGCACAAACAGATGCTGTTTTGTTCGCCGTGACCGGGGATAGAGGTATCATCGGCACTTTGCCATGGTTTTTTTCCCAGCCAATTTGTTTATTTCTGCGACAATCATGAGAATTTCACAAACACTCTATTGATACGTGAGCGCTGCTCTCACAAATAAAAACATATTAGTTTCCTGGTTCATTTACATGACTTTCCCCTGCGCTCCGACAACAAGCCTCTCTTGTCCTGTGAAACCTAAAGCAGATTTTTGTCAGAAAACACAAGACTCCCTCTCTATAGCTGTTTGTTTTGGGTGTTTGTGTGAGCACACGTGTGTGTGGTCATTTGCAAATGACCAGAGACCGTTTGTTTGCTCCACAGCAGTACAGTGGCATCATTTGCATGTCCTTTCAAAATCAGTGAAATCTAAAGCGACAGTATGAGCCTGCTTTGTTTAAGCTGGTTGGTTGTTTGACTCTAACACTTCTCTGAACTGTAATGACTATAACTCTTATCATTCATGGTGCGTTTAGGTGTGATATCTCTTTTAGTCCCCAATAAAGGAAAAAAAAAAACCCTTCTCTTTAAAATCTAATCTTATTTTTCTACATTTAGTTATATCAGTAAAGTAAAACATGTTCCTCACAGACCTCAGAGGATATGACAGCGCCTTTTTCTGCATTTTATCTTCCACTCAATTGAACATGATAACAGGCTGAAAGTCATGCGATCACTTCAATGTCCCGTGCAGTGAGACAGTGAGCATCCCCCATCCTCAACGCCCGAGTTTGAACAATGTGAGATCAAGCCTATAAAGTCACCAGGGAAATAAACAGAAGTTGCATGAAAAAGAAGGAAAAACAAGGCTGAGTTGGATGTTAGATACTGACACCAGTAACGCTGCTTAACTGTTGTAAACTTGTTTTAACTTAAAAAAGTTGGTGTCCTGGCTGACTTCAAATTTTAAGTTGACTGAATTTGAAAAGACAAGTTGAGGTGATTCGAAACAAATAAACTTTTCTAGTCAAAGTTAATATTAATTCAGTTGTACTTGAGAAAACATGTTCACTTAGCTTAAGATATTAAGTTGAACAAACTCCTCAGTCACACTGAAGAAGAAGGGCCTCAGGAGAGTTTTAACTCTCTAACAATGCATGCTGCTAATATGCTGATCACGTTTTTCTTTATAAACTTCACTGAACTCCATAAAATCCATTTGTTCAACTTGTCATTTCAAATAAAAAGACTTAACGTTGGAAGAATTTATAAGTCATTCCAACTAAGTGTTAAATTTAATTAACTTGAATAAATAAAATCTATACGTACGTGAAGTTAATCAGAAAAGATTTGTTGATTCCGCTAAATTATACATATATTTAAACTTTTCTTATACTTCCTCTGTTTGCTGCGGCTTGCTGTCCTCTGCAGTCAGATAATAATTTTTTTTTTCCATGTTTTAATTCTTTTTCCATGTCTCTGGGTTTTTTATCATTGGCTGAAGTGGAACACAATTGAAGTAGAAACCACCCAGATAAATTTCACTATGTGGCATTTAACCACTTTATCAGCCTGTCACCTCTAAAAACAAAGACCCCTGTGAAGCATGCTGAACTCTCCTCAAGTTAAAACACCACCTTGTATTTAGCTGTTTAACAAGAACATGCACCAACGTTTAAGCGTAGTTGGTACATTTCTTAATTATTAATATCTTTTACACTCATCTTGGAGTTTGACAAACACTGCCTCATGTAATGCATTGGTACCTGGAATTCAGCATCCGCAATTGGTGCTTCACTCTCTCTATAATGACAACAGTTGAAATATCTAAGTCCAAATGTCTCTTTTTCAACATTTTTATTAATTCAGAACATTTTGTTACTTATTTATCTTACTTTCTTGACACGCTACACAAAATAAAACCCCATCGTCCCTTTCTCTCCCCTCTCAAACCTGTCCCTACAATGTCCAACCTGTCAGTCCGTCAGCAGGGCATAGTGCAGCGGTTCCCCAATCTTTTTCCGGCATGACCCCCCCCTCACCCCTACCCCCTTCAGAAGATGAAAAAAAAAAAAAACATTTGTTATCAATCATTAACAATAATTGGTGTTGCAACTGATTAAAAAGTACACAAGTGGAATTTTAGTGAAATAAAGGTTAGCATGATAGCACAGCAAACTCGTTTGTTTATTTGCCTACATAAATCATACTCCTTTAATTTTTTCACTCTGTATTCCTGCCCCGTTCATCCACGCCCCACTTGCAGTCGCTCTATGACCCCCAGTTTGGGAACCACTGGCATAGTGTTAGTGTGTTTGTGTCTCGGAGGAAGCACGTGATATCCTACCTGTTATGTTGTTGCTCTTGTCACTACCGTACAGCTTGCATACTCTAACATTTCCCTGTAAATAGAATGAAGTTCACATACTGTTGGTTTATATTTCATATCAATGTTTTGGAAATACTAATAAATCTCACATACTGAATTTTGGATGCAGCCAGTGGGTGTTGGCTAATGCTAGTAAAAAGGCTAAGCTAACATCAACCAGGTCGGTGGAAAAAGCCCAGTCATCACCAACAACAAGTTCATTTATCACCTCAAGTGAGAGAGTCAGGGCCGAAAGCGGTCGCGCCTGTGGTTTAACTTTGCTCAAACATTCGCTGCACTGTTTGTAATGTGAAAAGCTGGACAGAGCAACACATTTCACCCAACACAATGCAGCAGTTTATCTAAAAGCTTCATAGCATGAAAGCTAAATCCCCTGCAGCAGCTGCAGCTAACATTAGCACGCCTGTAGCCAGCATCTAAACAGTGTTACTTATCCCTCCGTGGATGACAAAACTTCAGGTGTTTAATTAGCTCACTGGATAAGTTGCTGTTGCTCAGCTGTTTTCACTGTCTTGGTTGGCTTTGCGTTTTTACTAGCGTTAGCCAACATTCAACCACTGGTTGCATCTGAAACTCCTTGCCAACATTTACAGTGCTACACTGTGTGAGTTTTGTTAGGATGTCCAAAACCTTAGTATGAAACCAATATTGCAGACTATAAATGGGGAAATATTACAGTAAGAAGCACAGTTGTGGTTATGACAACAACAACATAACAGGAAGCATACCATGTGTGCTTCCTCCGCGACATGAACAAAAGTGTTACCCTGGTGACAGACTGACAGGCTGTAGGTTGTAGAGACAGGTTTGAGACGTGAGAGGGAGGGATTTTATTTTGTGTGGTGTGTAAAATGCTCCAAATAAATAACAAAATACTCGAAATTTAGAAGTTTGGACTTATTATTTACAGCTAAAATTACAGTTTAGTTATTACAAAGGGAACAAAGTACCAAAAAACAGTACCACTGGGTACCAGTATTGATACCATATCAGTTCAAATGTCAGCAGCACCCAACCCTAATACATCGTTATCATAATGGTGTACTAAAAAAAGGTACCGTTGTGTACTGCATTCCAGGTGCTGAATTCAAGGTACTGGTATCGATACTGTATCAGTTAAAAATGTAAACGATACCCAAACCTAAAACATTTTATAAAATATTCATTAAAGCTGCCTTAAATATATATTTTTACTAATTCCCTGAATAGTTTATGGTGTTTATTGTATAACATAACTGAAAAAAAGTACCGTTGGGTACTGAATTCCAGGTACCGGTATCCGTACTGTATCATTTCAAATGTAAACAGTACCCCACCGTAATACATTGTTATTATAGGAGACCCATAATCGCCGCTCTAAATATATATTTTCACTCATTCTCTGAATAGTTTATGGTGCCCTATTACTGTTCTTTTTTCCCAGATCACAGTCCTGCTTTCATCTTTCTTCTTCTTGCCTCTTGAATTGGCATTTCTATCTGAATTGACTGGCTCTTGACATTGACTCTTTTGTTAGCTCTAACAAAAGACTCAATGGATTAAAAAAAAGATTTCCACCAGTGTTCCTTCTGTGTTTTCCTATTCTCAGACACCATCCAGCTATATACTGTGTGCTGTGTGGGCCGGGCCTGTGCGCAGAGCCAGGCAGCGTGTCATTACGGCGGGTCAGCCAGCAACTTCAGGCATGATCTCTAGCTTATTGGAGCTGGTTAAGACCTATGGCACTAAGTTGTTTGTAGCATAAGCAGCTATACTTGCACACGCACACACACACACTCGCAGCAAAGACCTCCTGCGGTCTTTCAATGCTGAGACGAACAGGCCCTCAGCAGAATCACCTGTTGTGCTCCTTACTGCTCAAAGGCGTTTCCATAGTAACACCTCAGAGCCCTGGCCCCTTGGTCTATAAGACCCTCAGCAAACATAGACCCCCACTACCACCATTACAAACTCCATAAAACACACGCGCACGCACACACACATATGTCGCGCACACGTGGGTGCTCTCAAGGAGCAGCGGTGAATGGAGTGAGGATATAAAGTGTGCCGGGTCTAAAGGAGAGAGCACATTGTGAGAGTCGGGCCTCCTTTGTCTGAGCTAGCCTGAAGGAGCAGGGGGGGGAGGTGGAGGAGAGGGTGTGTGGGGGGGTGGTGGTTGGGGGCTTTGTGAAGGAAGAAGAAGAAGAAGAAAAAAAGTGGCCTTCATACACATCCTTTCTTCCCTTTCTCTTGTTCTATCTCTTTATTGGGAGTGTGTTTTGTCTTCTCCCCCCTCCTCCTCCTCCTCCTCTCTGATAAATGCCACAGTAGCCTTTCGCTAGCCGCCACAATAGACGACCTGTTTCAGAGAACGAGAGAGACGGGGGGGCTGGGAAAGAGGGATGAGAGGGAGGGAGGCATGAAAAGAAAAATGGCTGCCTTTTAACCTGTGCTTCTGAAAAGCAGAAGAATAAAGCGGCCGTGACTAAAGCCAGAGTCCTGTTCTCCTCTCTTTCCTCTCTCCTCGGTGTCTTTGTGAAGGGCGCAGTTGTGTCATCAGCCTATTTATACATCTTATTTAGAAAGCCTCAGAGAGAGACAGAGTGGACAGAGACTGAGAGAGGCTTATGAAGTGAACTGGAGCAGGATGGAAACACAGCAGACATGTTTAACATGGATTTCTAATCACTGCTAATGCATTGAAGACATAAAGCAGCATAAAGTCAGAACCGTGCCCAGGAATTATTTATTTCTGAATGTGATAAACTGACAGGAACACAGAATTCTTATCTATCAGTCATTTATTGTGCTTTATCTTGTTTTTTTCCACTGTTCAACATTTTCATAAAGGGCAGCATTAGTGGAAGATGACGTATTTTAATTCAATGAAAGTAGCAATAGCATACTTTACTTTGTGTTTTATTTTTTATCTTAATTTTACTTTAATTTTGTCTTACTTTTTTCATCTCACGGGGTAAACTGCTCTTGCTGTCTGTGCAAATACTTTGAAAACTTTGCTTTTACAGGTGCTCTATAAATAAAGTTATTATTATACCATAAAATACTATTTTACAAGTAAAAGTATTGCATGAATGTAATTAAAGGTATACTTTACGGGATCTTTTGAAAAACTATGTACAGCCTGTAGAGCTGTCACAATACCAGAATTTTAAACTTTGATTCAAAACTAGAATAAAAAAAGAAAAAAAAATACTTGGTTCCCCTTTCAATACCATACAAAAAAGGAAAAAAGTCCTAGGCACACACAATATGATAGAAGATATATTAATTTAAAACATTAAAAAAACTCTAGACAGAATGTGTAACATTCATGATGTTGTGTCAAAGACATCTATGTATTGTGTTGCAAACATATCTATTTAAGTTAGCATGCTAACCAGCTAGCCTCGACCAGTCCTGTCTCGCAATACCACTTTTACCACAACAGGCGATAATCTAATCTCCCTGTAGTTTCAGCTTGGAAATGAATGCCTAGCGGCATGGTTGCTGTTTTTACAGGCTCTCTTGGATTTTTTTAGTCTAATAAATAAACAAAATAAACTCACAAAATATTCTTATGTCTAATGTCTGTAATAAACCCTGCACCTTCTACATTCAAGTTTCTCTCTTTTACCGAACTAAGACAAGCCTGTCAGCAAAACACATAGAAACAAAACAAAACTTACTAAAAAGGTCCTGGTTTGTTTTTCCGCAATTCAAAAAACCTGAATTCACCAGTTGGAGGCTGTGTTCGGTCCCGGTCTTGTTACTGAGAGGCCATTCTGTTGCTCGCGGTGTAAACACAAACACTCTCCCAGTGTGCCAGACTCAAGTCAGCTAAGGGCTACTAGCTGCACTGCTAACTGAGCCGTGAACAGCACCTAGCAGACGAGCTACAGCCAAAGATAGTTACAGCAAAGAATACAGCAGATACTCTGTTGAAACGCTGCCCCCTATTTGTTTGGGGTTAGCTTTGACAAGTGGCCATATTTTCCACTAGGGCTGCACAATTAATCGTGAAATCGCAATATGGCCAACTGCAGAACCAGATCTAAACTGCCTTTTTTTTGTAGTGCTACATCGATGACCTGACCTAAAAATCTTGCTCCCAAGATGAACGAAAGCATGTTTACAGATCCCATCAAATATCACATGATCAAAATTTAAAATTTTTCTTTTTCAATTAAAAATAAAATTGTAATGCAAAAATGATCATTCCCACTAATTGTACTGCAATCACAGTTACACAGTCAAAATAATTGCAGTATGACAATTTTTTAAACCTATTATGCAGCCCTGTTTTACACATTCCTCCTGAATAAAATTTTGTAGTGTACAGTGTTACTTAGTGTGCCTCTGCATGTAGTACAAGTTTTCATATTGTCTTATTTGGCTGACATATTGCTTTTCTATATACTTTGTTATAAGTTTGTCTGATACTACAGTCCTGTGTTTGATGTTCTTTTGTTCTTTTGCTGTAGCACTCACCACTCAAACCATGTTCCCGCAGCTTTAAAGACAGACACATACAGTAATAACAGAACACTAAGCCGTGTACATGAAACCAGGAAAACCTTCCCTGTCGTATTGTTTTTTTCATCATGTTGACAGAAAGACACTAATTCTACTGAAAATCACAGACAATCTGAGCTTGAAAGCTCGGTGTTAAAGCAGCGTGGCAGCTGCAGAACACTGCTGTCTGGAGAGGCTGTGAACTCCGAACCGAGCACTTACCTCCAGTCTTACACCTGTTCGCTGGGAAGATTACTGAACGCAGTGTTTCAGATATCACTTAAAAAGTCCTTGTTTTTTCTGAGCTGTGATTTTCTGTGTAAAACCGTCAAAAATAGCTTTGCTGCTTGTATTGGATGAGTAGAAAAACTGCCCTCCTCTAATACAGAGACTCATATGCTGTAACCTGACACACCAGATGGTTTGCTATACAGAACCATATGGGGTGTCGTCCTTAGAAACTGTTTGGAAAAGGCCAGGCACTTTCAACAAACAATTGACAGCATCTAACACCGGACAACTTCACAAAGATAGACTCTGACTATGGCTTAGATATAATCAGACTTCAGATAGATGTCTAACTTCATCTTTTGAGCAAAGCAGTTTAGTTCTAGATTTAAACAGGTCAATGGCACAATGAATTCTGGGTAACATGAAGCCTTTTTTTAGAATTAAAAAAAAAATGTCCAGCCGCTCAGCCTTGTTCACCCCAGCAGAAAATATGTGTCATTTGGAGGAACTCAGCAGTTACAATAATGTTTACTTGGAAAGTTTAGCAAAGAGTGCAAAAAAAAAAAAATAATCTGATTGCAAATTTTGAGCCATGCTTTCCACTTATTGTTGTTGGATGCTGGTCAATTGGTGGCACTGATTGTTACCTTGGTAGTGTGGGTTTAAAGCCAGCCTGGGGGTAACGTGTCTATTTTTTGGGGTCTACAGTTAGTCTTTGTTTTGGTGAAATGGTCTAACTTGCAATAGACAAATCTATGAGCAAAGTTGAGACTAGCCTAACACTACATTCTAGTCTAAAAAATCTTTGTGAAACCGACCCCGGATCAAACTCTTACCGAAAACTCTTGTTGCGGACACAAATGGATAACTTGACAAGATGGATTCTCGTGTGATCTTGTGAATCCAGCTGCCCAGGAAGGTAACATACGCTGTAATACACAGTTAAAACCTAAAAATAGCTTGTTTTGAAGTTTTTAGACCTGAGTATGTGTTCCTTAGTATTATGTGGCATCACAAGCTCACTTGTGTGGCCAGGATTTGTGTTTATTACATGCTGGGTTAATGTCAAAAGGGAAACCAAAGCTGACACTACATGATTGCTATCTGCATCTATCGGTTCTGTAGAAACTCAACCACAGTGCACAAAGACATGAAAAAAAAATTTAAACCACAACTTTCTCAGTCAAAAGAACACAGAGGAAAGCGCCGTCATGTGCTCGCAGGTGCCATGACTGACTCAGCCGCCCCCCCCCCCCCCCTCCCATTTTTCTTTGACGATAATAATCAGCAATCATTTCAGCATTCATAACTTGTGAAATTAACTACTTCCCACCTTCCTTCATAAACAGTTTTGATGTTGGTGTTTAACAAATGTCCAAACTGAAGTTATTTGACTTAACACATGTAGATGAGAGCCTCAAACAAAGCTGACTCATTTCTGTATCAGTGAGAAGGGCTGCAGCCTACAAAGAACTTTATCGAAAATGAAATTGGCGGCCCTGATCTCCTGACAACAGACTAAAGTCTTAGCGGTTTTATTAAAGAAAATGAGCCTATCTATGCGGTCAGGGTTGAGTCATAGCAGTCTGTTCATTGTAAGTCCTTGATAAAATGTTAGCTGATCAGTTTAGCAAGAGATAATACTGCAGGAAGGAATGGTAGAAAAAAAAGGCAGCAGCCACAGTGAAGAGCTACAGATGACTTAAGCTAACTAACTGAATTATGGCTGCTGATCAGTCCGGCTCTCCAAACTGTATGGATGGCTAAACAGTCACTGATCAATCATTAGCATTAGCATGTAGAGAATTACTTTTATACCTTTTCAATGACATGAAAAAAATAAAACAAAATTCAGTGGCATTGACAGCAACATTGTCCTCAGGACAGTCCTACCTGTTTTCCATAATCATTAGCAGACAAGAATTAACTTTTAAACATCTTGCTTCAAGGGAAAAGCAGATTACACTATTGTCTGTATAGCAGCAGGACTGCATACTTAAGTAAGGCCTGCTGAAGTCCTGACGTCACTTCTGTGGAGGGTTGCAAGATGCAGCCTGTCCTACATAATCTGACATCGTCCTGTATTGAAAATAAAATGCAGTGTCCCTTACAGAATCAACACAGGACGTGATTTGTCCTGTATTTTTGTGCACACCTTGTTCTAATGCATACACTACATTTGTATTTGTTCGGAATGACATGAGAATAAAACCAAAAGAGTTTCTCGAGACATAGTAAGGAAGTACTAAATCCAAATTCACACCTTGAATTTATCTGTCATTCACATCATTGTTGCCCTGGTTACAGAGATTTAATCACATTCGCATTTTTAAAATGTCAGCGAATACTAGAGGTGTAAATCACGAGTTTCATCACAATACGATATAATTTTTTTTTTTTTATATATCACAAAAAGTCTCCCACGATTTTGATTTGATTCAATTCAGGGGTGTCTGATCAATATCAGATGTTTATTTAACACATTCAGGTACATTTATGTCAACTCACAAAAACAACTCAATTATGATTCGGCAATTTTATGATTGAGCTCCACCAGACATGACACAGACATTTCAAAATAAAGGCCTTTCATAAAGATGACAATGTAGATAGATCTTTTCGCACAATCAATATATATCGATCCAGATATATACATAGATCTCTGGGGAATTTCTGTCCAAACTGGCAAACAGAGTATTGGCAGTTTGTGAAAAAGTCACGAAATTAGTAATTAATAGTCACAAAATATATAGATTCATGTACACAACATGAATTTTGGTGACACTCAGCACAACTTTCAGACCAACTGTATTATCCACCATCATTCTCAGTCTGCAGTTAAGTCAGCAATAATAAATATGCAACATCAGGTCAGACTTTCAAAATATGACACACATCAAAATACAGGGATTGCAATTCAATATATTGCGATATCTATTGCACTACTGTAAGTAAGACGATATAGTGCTTTTTTTTTTTTATTTAATTTCAGGAAAACTGGCATTGTAAAAAGAACAAACCACCATATGTAACATTCAAGTTCAACAAAAGTTTACTTTTTTTAGAACAGGGAAGGAAGGTAACAGTGCTGTTGTCTAATAGTTGGAGGTTTAAACATAACAGAAAATGACCCACTGCCAGGGATCTTTGCATGTATTAGTATCATAACACAATGTTTTGAGAATTGATACAGTATCACAAAATATGACATTGTGATACTTGACATCCCAGGGAGTATTATCTGTCGCCAGTGGTGGACTGTCTGACATGAAGCAACATTCAGCTGGGTTCTACCGTGCAGAGTTATTTTTTATAGATCAAACATTTTGCCCAAGTCTATGATTTGATGTTTTAATACGTAATTAAACTGATGCAACTGTGCTTTAGTCTTATTTCCTTTAGAGTCATATTGGAGTAACTCTGCTGTGGCATTAATATCGTGGCCTTCCTCTCCTGTCCTCTGGACTGGTGTCTAATTTTATTAAATTTAACTATGTTGCGTTGCCATCCTCTTCCTTGTCTATCTGGCACATAAAACACTATTTGTTTGCTTGTTTTGCTGCTGGTCATGAAGTAACAAAGGGTGGTGTGTACTGCGCGTTTCTGACGGGTGGATGTGCTCTTATTCATCCCAAACACATAACTCAGATTAGAAATGACCTTTGATGTATGACTTTTTTACTACAATTTAATACAGATGCTATTTTTCCAAATGACAAACACAAATAATCTTTTCATTGGGCACAGAAACTTTGCGATCACACGACAAAAATTTTCCATGTCTGTATCAATTCATTTGCCACTGACAATGAAATTGTGTGAACGCCTCTGCATCACACTTTCCATTTCTTCATTCCTCAATGGATATTTTCTTAATTTGACTTCTACTTTGTCTAATATTAATGTGTGCCAACCCTTCAGATTTTCCCAGGAGACTTACAGTTTTCACTGGTCTCTTCCTATTTTTCTGGGGATAACAATTCTTCCTTATTTCTTCTGATTTCTGACAAATTTTTACCTATTTTTTTCCTTTTCATTATCACAGACTTATTTAGAAGAATTCCTGTTTCTTATGGAAAGTTTAAAAGCCTGTGTAAAGGAAAAAGGGAACTTCTTAACACGTTATACATGTAGTATAACAACATAGTGAAAAATGTGAAAATACTGAGAACTATGTTGTACTGAATTCTGAACTGTTATTCCCCATTTTTTGGGCGGACCTGAAACATGGCTCAGTGACTGGAGCCATTGTCCCCAAACACTATAAAAGCCCCACGAACCGACCCACGAAAAACACTGCCTGCCCCTCCCCTCACTCCCTAACAGTCGGTTATGAACGTACCTTAAGCGACTCTGTCAGTCCAAATCAGCCCAGCAGTTCACTTCAGCTCACTTCAGGTCCAACAACCTGAAACAGAAGAAAGAAAACACATCCTGTCACCGTCCTCTGGTGGCTCAGACATGTCTGGACATGGACATCTGACCTGGGTGTGTTTGTTGTAACTGTGCACGCACACAAGTGAACAGCATGACAGAGTTTTAGGAAACTTTGATTACATCAGATGAACAGTATAGAGGCGTTTTATGTTTTTTTTTTATCTGTTCACTTAAGTTGCTTTGGAGATTCTGCAGTGCTGTTTTCCTGTGAAACTCCAGCAGTGTTTTGTGCAAAAAAAACTAAATCTGACCTTCAGTTGGTGTTAGGGTGAGTAGATAATGATTGATAATGATGAAGTTTCATATTTGGGTATTAATTTAGAGGAGTATGGTGACTAAGTAAGGGAGTGAGAGCACTTCCACAGTTTTTGTAGAATGACTTATTAATCATATATTGTTTTGTTGTGTTCATTCTTTAAAAGGCAGCAGAATGCAGGAAACAAAGTCTCTGAAACTCTTTCTTTGGTATTGATACCCTATTTTTGAGGTCTAAAGGTTGGCAAGTATGGGTGTTGATCTCGTATTTGTGGCGCCAGTAGTATTGGGGGCAGGGGGAAATCGAAAGTGAGATAGAAATGCGGCAGAGCTGAGTGCGTGTTCTCGTGTGTGTGCGCGCGCATGTGTGTGTGTGGGTGGGCCTCGATGGGGCAGCCCCTAAACTCCAAGAGGAAGAGGGGAGTAAAATGTAGTCTTTGTGATGTCTCTATCACTCAATCGCGGCACTGGAGTTCCCAACACTGCTCTTTGTGTGATGAACTGACCAGCGACCACAGCAGAACAACAGCACCTTATCAGGGCTCGTAGCTTTGTGTGCTCCTTCTCAGCGCGCACACACACACACACACACACACACAGCACCCGATTAAAAAAAACAAAACAACAACAATAAAAAAAAAAAGAGGAAACTGAGTGTGTATTCTTGATTAGCTTATTCTTTGGACTACGCACTATATGGTTCAGTACCCTTGACATCAAAAGGCCAAGAGAACAGAGGAGGAGAGGGGAAGGAAAAGAGAAGAGGGCAAGGCTTTTGTGTCTCCAGTCCTGAGAGCTCATTCTCTAATGAGGCCTCGTCAGCAACGCACGGCAGCTTTGTTACACAACTGTGTGTGTCTGTTGCCGTGTGTGTGTATGGCATCTTATCGACCCATCTGATTTAAAAAAAAAAAAAAACAAGACCCCCAAAACACACACACACACACACACACACACATACACACACACACACACACACACACACACACACACACACACACACACACACACACTTCTGTGAGACTTCATCTGCCAGTGTGATCTTATTCAGACTAAGTGTTCTCGCCAAGGGCCTTGAAATTTCACTGAAAAGCTGTTTTTGAACTTATCTAGGAGTCAGCCAGGTGCTGGTAAATAAAAGCGAGGCAGGCTAGAAAAAAAAATACAGTATAAAAAGTTGTTGGAACTAAGTGCAAATCTGTGCATGTTTTAAGTTCAGGAGTTTGAATTGTGTGGGATTTTTTTTGTTTTGGAGGTCACTTGCAAGGGGAAGCTCTTTGTCAGACTGACTGAAGAGGGATTTTTGGATTAATTGACAGCTCTGGTTGTTATTGACAACTGCTCTGAATTTGCAGTTTCTAAGCTCTGGACAAAATATCCAACCTGCAGTAGTTCAGTCTTTGACATCTTTAATACGTCGTTATTGAGACATTTGTTCCTTTAAATCTGGTGGTCTAGTATGGAAGCCCATTTCTGCCAGTGTGGTGGGAAAAAAACAATCCTGTAAGTCTTTATAATGAGAAACTTTCTCAAAATAATGAGTTAGTACCTCAAAATACAGAGAAACCTTCACAAAGTAAGGACTATTCAACTCAAAATAATGAGAAACATGCCTGAAAGTTTTTTTTTGTCAAAATAATGACTTGTCTCAAAATAATGAGAAGTTTTCCTCGAAATAATGATATATTATTACAAAATAATGACTTACTTATCTCAGAATAATAAGTCAGTATCTCAAAATAATGAGAACATTTCTCCCCAAAAATAAGTTATCTTGAAACAATGAGACATTTCTCCAAAATGATGAGTTAGTATCTCAAAATAATGAGAATTTTTCTCAAAATAATGAGTTTCTGCCCTAAAAATAATCAGAAACTTTCTCGAAACAATCACTTAGCAAAATAAAAATGATTTTTTTTCTCAAAATAATGACAAGCTTTCTTGAAATAATGACTTACTTATCTCAGAATGATGACATAGCATCTCAAAATAATGAGAATTTGTCCCCAAATAATAAGTTATCTTCAAATAATTACTTAATATCTCAAAATAATTAGAATTTTCCCAAAATAATGTCTTTCTGTCTCAAAATAATGAGGATTTTTTTCTCAAAATAATGACGTTATTACAAAATAATGAAAAAACTTTCTCAAAATAATGACTTATCACAAAGTAATGACTTAGTGTTGCCAAAAGAGAGAAACTTTCTCCTAACATTGAGTTAGTATCTCTGAATAGCCGGTCTAACTCATTATTTTGAGATGCCATGTTGTTATTTTGAGAGTCTTTCATCATGTTGTCGTACTAAGTCATTATTTTGTGAGGTTCTTTTGAGGAGGTTTCTCATAATGACTTCCAGGATCTTTTGTTTTTTTCATCACATTGGTGGAAATGGGCTTCCTTATATGGACCACAGCTTCGGCTCTTCGTCTCAGTCCAGTGAAAGACACACTTGTTGCTGTGAGGACAGAACAAAACAGAAGAAACGTGTGTTTTCTCATCTTTCCTCGCTCTATAGGCGGGAGGCGCATCACAGATCTCAGCTTGTTGAGTCTGACAAGAGAAAATGTTTGCTCATTTATGATCAGTATAGAACCACATATACTGAGCACTCAGTGTGTGGTCAGCAAATGATCACTCCATCAGCCAGCACATAACTGACTGATGGTCTTTGTCTCCATGTCATATGTCACACTTTGAATTTGAGCACTTCTGATCACACTGGATCAATACATGACACTGAGCTTGTGACACCACCTGATAATGTGGCTTGTGTTCTCAAACGCACACAACTCAATAACAGAGTCGATGCCGAGCGCAGACTCAAAATGGACCCTAGACACGGATGGCGGATGCACATGCGGTTCTGTTTACTCTACATGTGTTCACACGTGTGCAGTCGGTGCGTATGGTTCTTGTTACGCTCTCCTCAATCTCCTCGCTGACGTGGGCTGATGATGACATGTAAGTCATGCTCGCCCTTACAGCTATGCAGACAGAGCTTCTCACCCAGAAAGCACGAGCACACGTTTTACAAGGGGCAGAACGTTTGTTTATGGGTTCTTTTGTGCGGTTTCATGTTGGTCCAATGTTTGTGTACTATAAAGCGGGTATCACTTTGCAATAAGGGTCCTTTAGTTAACCTTAGTTAATGTTTAATAAGCATAAACTCACATTTAATTAATAGTTAACTAATGTGTCTAATCATTTATTAATGGTGTTCATCTTAACCTTGGCAGTAATTCATATATTAGTTGATGCTTAATAAGCATGCACTCACAGTTAATTAATAGTTAATTAATGTTTGTATTAATTTTTACTAATGTTGTTCGTGTTAACCAGCATTAATTCATACAGTAATTATTAATTGTTCATAAATGTGGTATAAAAATTAGATAATACTGTATTAAGCATTAACTAACTGTTAATTAATGCTGTAGGAAGCACTATATAACTGTTAACAAATGTCTATAGACTTAATTAACTGTTAATAAGAAATCAGTATAGATGGAACTAATGTTAAAAGGATAATTATAAACTATAACTAATGTATGAAATGCCATAGTTAACATGAACATTATTAGTAAATGATTATTAGACACATTAGTTAACTATTAATTGGCTGTGAATTAATGCTTATTAAGCATTACCTAATGTTACTTAACGGACCCTTATTGTAACGTGTTACAACAAAGCAAAAATATGACATAATGAATGAAGAACATGTGACCAGTATTATCTTTGTAGTCTGGTGGTCTTCATCGTCTCACATATTTTCTGTATGGAGGACTATTAGGACCAGGCATAAGGAGAAAAATTAGAGGAGGTAGATTTTTTAAAATGTTGAGTTTTGAGAATAAAGTCATGTTGTTTGAAGAAAGAAAAAGTCAAAATGTTGTTCCATCTTAATTTTCGACATTTTGATTTTATTCTTTTGAGTTATTTTTTCTTATGCCTGGTACTGATACTTTATTCCCATCATTTCAGCTTTGTTCTTGAAATGCAAAATAGGAAAACTCATCTTCCTCTCATTTTTTCCCTCATGCCAGGCCCTAATACTGTTACACACAGCAGGATCACAAAGTACAAATGAAATTAATTCCTCCTCCATTTTTCTCTACAGTGAAATTTCATAGCTTCTGCTTCCTGTTACGCTTACATTTTATATGCAAAAGCCCTGGAACAATGGCCGAATTCTGCACGGATGTTCCACGGAAGTCCAATTATCAAGGCTGAGTAAAATGCATATAAAAATTGTTATATAAAAAAAAAGTATTGTTCAGGACACACTATCAAAGGCAAATACATCCTAACCCATTTGCATTCAACCCAGTTAACCTGCTGCACTTCCTTCTACATCTCCATGTTGAAAATATTGTCAGACCGCAGATAGATCTTCGAAGTGAAGCTGCTGACATGAGGCCTCAGATAAGGGTGTTTGACATGAAACGTTTTGTCATAATTATATTGTCACGGAAGCAGGGCAACTCAGGTAAAACAAAAAGTTAGCATTTTCTTTATTTGATCAATAAGCGTCACAATATTCTGAATCATTTATGATAAATTACAGTTTATAACAGCCCAGTGTGGCATTTGATTTCTTTTCTGACTCAAAAATTTTTAAAAAGTCAGGATTCAATCAGAATCCTAAAAAACCTTGTTTGCACCACGGCTCTGTTGTTAGTCTGACCTGGCTTTCCTCGTACATACACACATATCCAGGAAACCATAACTGATGATAAAGATTAATTATTAGAGACACTATCACACCAGTTAGTGTGCTGACGATGGATTAGCCTCACGCGTCAGGGCTGTGGGGACAGCTACCTGCAGCAGTATGCAGCTAATGTACAGTGGAATTCAAAGATACTGGCATACCTAAAGCCGAGGCAAAGAATGTTTCTAACATGGTGTTCTTATGGTTTCCTCCAGTAAAATAAAACCATATCCCCTGTGGTAAGTCATAATTATGAGATAAAATGTCAAAATTATGGGATAAAATGTCAATTATGAGAGAAAAGGTCAAAATTATTGTATAAAATGTCAATTATGAAATAAAAAAGTGGAAATTATAAGATAAAACTTCAATTTGGGGATAAAAGGTCAAAATTATTGGATTAACAAATCATCATTATGTGATAAAAATCAAAATCAATTGTTAGATTTAAAAGTTGAAATTATTAGATAAAAAGTCAATTATAAGATAAAAAAAAGTTGAAATTATGAGATTAAATGTCAAAATTATCGGATATAAAGGTATAATTATGAGTGAAAAAGTTGAAATTGTGGGATAAAACATCAATTATGAAAAAAACAGTTGAAATTATTAGATAAAAAAGTTGAACTTGTGAGATAAAAAGTCATAATTATATTGCCACAGAAGAAGGGCAACTGTCCAACTATAAATAAAAACAAGCGGAAAACAAAATTCAAAGATGTGCAGAGCAAAAGAGTTTGTATTTTCTTAATTTGATCAAGGAGAGTCACAAGTTTTCTGGCTCAACAATTATTTATAAAAAGTCAGGATTTAATAAGAATCAAGAAACACATCAATAAATACTTTTTAGTGTTTTAATGATTCAGTAATTTTCTTCACTTCTTAATGTAAAAATTCTGGAGCAGCAGCCTTTTTCTGCTTTGTTGTCTCCATGTTACCTTGTTTCACCTTTGCACCATGGCTCTTTTATTAGTCTGACCTGGCTTTCCTCTCACATACACACATATCCAGGAAACCATAACCGATGATAAAGCTGATTTGTTAGCGATATTATCACACCTGTTGGTTATCTGACGATGGATTGGCCTCGCGCGCGTCGGGACTGCGGTGACGGTTACCTGCAGCCGAATGCTAAGTATGCAAATGAGGCCTCCGTACGGTGGGATTTGAAGAGGCCCTTTGTACTTCCCCTCTTGAGAGGAGAGACGGGGGCAGGGGGGGAGGGAGGGGTGTGTGTGTGTGTGTGTGTGTGTGTGTGTGTGTGTGTGTGTGTTGGGGGGGGGGGGGGGGGTGAGAGGGTGTGGGAGGTGAGGGGGGGTCAGAGGTAACTGAAGAGTAGAAAAGACAGGCGCTACTCGTGAGAGGGAGAGACAGTCAGGATGACTTGTGTCAGCAGCTCTGTTCCAGTCAGGGAGCGCTGCTGGTTGTCCTCGCGTCCACTCCTGCCCACCAGGTCAGTACACAGAACTACAGGCTAGACGGAGGGACGGGCAAGTGTCTTCTTTTAATTGCAGTTTTTAGACTGTTAGAAGCTGTTTACTGTAAATCTTTGTCCTCTTTTCACTGACATGTTTCAGCAGCTGTGCAAGGTTTAACTTGGCTCGCAATTTTATGGAAAATGGAGCCCGACCCGACCGATTAATCCGTCAACGGATGTTAATTAATGGATATTATTGGCCCGATATCAGCCTGTCACAGATACATCAGTCTATATCAGTATTTGCATATATACGCTGTCCTACATGAAAACTTTTTAAGCAGAATATAACGCACCCTTAAAAATTTAACTGATTAAAAATGTATTAATCAATAATTATTCATTAGTCTAAAATGGCTGTAATTGCAATCATTTTTTTCTGGTGGAACCATTTGTTCAATGAGGAAACTTAAAATGAAACGAATATTAAGAAGACAATGAGAAAAAAAATGAAAACAAGAAAAAAAACATGAGTTTTGTATCTTATTAATTATTAATGATTATCTGATTGATCACTGTTAAGAAGTTAATGAATTAAAAATGTAATGATTTATTAATCATCAAGTGATAGTCCAAAAATGGCAGTAATTGCAATCTTTTTGTCTGGAATCTGGAGTCATTTGTTGAATTTTGTAAGTTTTTGTAAGTTTTGTATCTTATTGATTATTAATGATTAGTTAATTGTTAGGGTTTTCAATGATCAGTTAAGGAAAATGCAGAAAATCTGTAACTCTTCCAAATTATTTTATTTGATAGCTTTATTGGCAACCTTTTATGTATATTTGATCCCTTTCCTTAATTCAGATTTAACATTAATGATTTCATTAAAAATGCTGGTGCAAGTTTCGGTGTCCTGTAGGGCTGCAGTGAATGATGAGTTTTATCACAGATTGATCTGTGGGTTAGTTTCTTGATTAACTGATTAGTTGTTTGATCTACAAATGGTGAAATTTCCCAAAGCCTAATCTGACGTCCTCTAACGTCACTTAAATATTATTATTCAGTTCACTGTCATGGAGGAGTGGAGAAACCAGGAAATCTTCACACCGGAGAACCTATAATCAGAGAATCTTGATGGATTTTCTTACAGAATAGTTGGTGATGAATTTAATAATTGATTAATAATCGCTTAATTGTTGAAGCTTTAATGCCCCGAATTCATTTTGGACAAAAATCTCCACTGTTAAACGTTCCTCCTCCACTACGTCTCTGTCAGTGCTGACCACTTTTGATTGATCCTTGCAAAAATGTGCATCTATGTATGTCTTCCATTGTCTGTATGTTTAATTCTGTATAAAGAACACTGGCTGTTATCAAGGGTTTTTTCACTCCCTAATATCTGTATCGGCATCAGCCCCAAAAATCCAGTATCAGTCAGGCTCTAATGAAAAATGCTTATCTGTCCCAGCAAAACAACATCTCTTACTGAGTTTCAATCAAAGGAGAAGATGCAGATTTAGAGAACGCGCGTGAGTCACAGCCAGTTAAAAAAAAAAAAAAAAAAGGGTTGACACGATATGCAGCGTCTTTCAGTGGTGTTTCGCTTGCCGTGCACAGCCCGAGCCAGGTCCTGTGGGCAGACAGGCACTAGCTGGCACAGAGCGATGCTTTATTTTATCATCCCTAAGCAAACACTGCTAACTGTGAAACATTTCCCCAAACATTTGTTTATGCATCGGTTCACACTTGTCTTAACACGACTGCACAGCAGGTTTGGAAACTTATCGTAAGAGCTCTGTCACCGCCGAACTGGCTGTGAGAACTTTTCTTTGCAAATGGTTCTCATTCAGGCAGTAAGTGCGATGTGGAAATATGCAAAGATCTGCATGTGAGATATTTTACATTAGCCTCTTTTGTTTTCTTAGATAGACTGTTGCGCTCGAGCCAGCTGACTGATTTTCTGTGTTCCCGTACGTTCCTGCAGGGAACCTTCTGCCATTACAGCTGTCAGTCTCAGGGTTGACAATGAGAACGTCTTTATTTGTTTATCACCATGCAAACCTCTTTAGATGTCTAACACTTTATCCTGCTGCTCTCAACTGCTGAGACTGGCTCGCAGCACTCTCTCTCTCTGTCTATTGTGCGCTCTCTGCTATTCTGCCTCGGGCGCTAGTTGGAGAGCGACAAGGACGATATAAACCCAACAAGCTGCTCCTGTTGGGAGGGGGAAGAAAAACACTGAGAGAAAGAATACGAAAACAAAGGAAGAGAAGAGAAGAAAAGAAAGGGAGAACAACAGAAGGGATATGCATTGCCAATCCCCCGGGGGGGAAATGTTAGGTTTTACGTGTTACAACTTGTTGGGTAACTGAAGGTTTTGTGTGAAGTGATTCTTGTGTCGTGGGAAGTGTAAGGTTTCAGTGTTGTCAGCGCTCAAAGGAGAGGAGCTGATTTTTATCGGAGGACGGAGGCATGTTCCCTCCATCCGCTGTCATCCTCCATCGCCTCCCTCTCCACTGCAACAGGAGCATTCAGTTCACAGCGGGGGACGGGACAAGTGTGGCTCTGTAACAGCACAGCCATTACCCTGGTCGGACCGACAGCGAGCCACAATGGGCTTCTTTAAAAGGTTCAGTTCACCCAAATCACAAAAAACCCTTCCCTGCTTACTCTAGTTTTATCTAGCCATGCATATACTGTACTTTCAGGTTTTATTTTCCAAATTTAAAAGTCTTCCTCTGGGTATTTTCCATAACAGAACTATGGACAAACAGATGGGTAGGATTGTAAACTCTGTTTTATCAAGAGACAACTTACATTTGGTTTTCAGGACTTTCCCAGAAACAAGGCAGTAAAACTGTTTCCACCCAAAGTACCCAGAACATTTAGTTCCAGGAACTACTTTTCAAGGAACCAAAATGTCCTTCATCCCACCGCTGTCTGTGTTTAAACTACAGTCCAAAGACCTGCAAAGATTAAGCAATTTAGTCTGCTGATGTATGAACAAGCAGTGGCTGTTTTTACACATCATTTTTGTGAGCAGCTATACAACAAAGATGATGCCATATATTAGGTTTCTTCTGTAACTCTGTGTTGATATGTTGTAAGTAGAATGAACAAAAAACAGGTTAAACTGATTTGCTGCTGATGATTTTTTAAAATGGTGGCTGAAATAAAAGCTGCTTTTTGACCAATCAGGCATGTTCAGTATTGCAAGTGCCACACAAAGTTCCTGTACTTTTAGCATTATTATGCTATAGCGTTTTTAGCATTTTTACATTTAGTAAAAATGGGGGTTATTAGCAGGATTACAATTTTGAAATACATTTTAAAAAACAGACTGATAAACTACCATGTGTGGTGTGCACACATTACAACACTTATCAAGTTGTACAACACCACTCCAGTCTCATGGAAACCAGCTAATCTGGCAGTTCCCAGCCTTGAAAAAATGTTTTTACTAGGTGGAAATCTTGCCATTATCTTCAACATCTAATTTAAAGAAATATTTACAGGTAAGACCAACCACTAATGTTAACTATACAGACCAAACGCTAACTTTAGCTACACAGACCAAACACTGACTTTAGCTACACAGATGAATGCTAACTTTAGCTACACAGACCAGCAGCTAACATTAGCTACACAGATGAAACACTAACTTCAGCTACACAGACCAAATGCTAAGTTAAGCTACACAAACAAATGCTAACTTTAGCTACACAAACCAGCGGCTAATGTTAGCAACACAGACCAACTGCTAACTTTAGCGATACAGAACAACCACTAAGTTAGAGGTGATCCAAAAGTAACAGAAAGTAATCAAGTTGCATTACTTTAATATCGTTATACTTGGATTAGTTTACTGACAGTTTTTTTTTTTTCTTTACAGGTAATTAGTAATTGTGTCAGAATACATTTTCAAAGTAAGCAGCCCTGCTTATTAGGAACAATTCACTACACAGTACAAAGCAGTAAAGAGGAAGATGAGTTGGAAAAAAGCCCGGTGCAACTGCCATGATATGGACACAGTTCAGGTTGAAAAAGTCAGACAACAAACAGAAAACACTCATCTACAAATCACACAACAGTGGTTATAAGTGGTGGAAACACCTGACAAAAGGTTTTGTACTTTTGCAGTTATTATTCAAGTTTTGAAGAGTAAATGTTCTTAAATACCTCTATAGTAAATGAAATAATGTGCTGATAATACACTTCAGAGTACAGTAATAGTTGTCATGCAGTTCTCATATCAGTGCTTTACCCCTGCAGGAGAATTTGGCGGAACTTTAAAGATATATATGCCATTACCGTTCATATTTTAAATTATACAGCAATATAAATATGATTGACTATCACTGTTGTATTTTCTGCATCACATTAAAATAATCTGGGCAACGGGATGCTTTTGGAAAAAGGCAGGGTCCTGTTTTGAGGCCAATAAATGATGTGATATCGAATCACTTTATAGACTCTGATACCTGATCCAGCATTTTAGACTCTATAGGAGGAATTTCCCACACTGGTCTCAGTACCACAACAACCCTAGTTGTTAATATAAAAAAAACAGTTTAATGCAGCTTTTGTTGCATTTGTTTCCAGTGCATGTTCACTTGTCTTTTAGTAATTTCCTAGAAACAGTTATCAGAATGGCCATTGTGTAAGGATGCAGATCACATCACATCATTGATTTGCATCGAAAGCATTGGTTGAGCTCAACTCATCACAGAGAGAGAGTCATTCGCTCCATTCTGTATATTTTTATTGTAAGAAAAGTGTTGCAGAAGTCTCTAAAAGTAGTTTTCGGTCACTTTGTTCTACTTAGCTTACCTCGACAGCTGCTCTGAGGTCTGCTTTTATTGTGATTTCTTTAGCGGCATGTGGTGTGTACCTATAAAAACTGAACAACACTGTAGGTGGTCGGAAAACAGCCCTCAATCAGATAACCCCGTGGGCAGCCAGTGCTATTCAAATCATGCCACACACACACACCACATACATACATACATAGATTCATACATGAGGTCAGGTTCCACATGGGTGCAGTCAGCTGCTGATAAGCTAAGTGTGTTTAAGTAGACGAGACCGATGTGGAGCGCGGCGATAACCTTGACTGGTTTGCATTGTTCTAGGTAAAGACGCTGTAGGCATTGTTTGAACAAAAAAAACAACCTTTGTGCTTGTAAAACACACAGGCACCTTGACGCATTCTTCGCTGTCAACGGCAGATTCCGTGCATACCTCCGTGCACACACACTCACACACACACACACACAGAGGCGTGTGAAAGCCACCTGTGGCAGCTCCACAGGCCAGCCTCTGTGGAACGTGGAGGGGGAGACCCAGGAATAACTTCCAGCGTGGGACAAAACTCTGTGTGTTGCCACTGCCGACCCGATGCCCCCCGCCGCCCTACCACCCACCCACCCCACAATCAACCCCTTGCCGATACGGACGGCGGCTGCTGCAGCGTTGGCTAAACAGTTTCCAACTTCTCCATCCTCATTCCTTCCTAACACTCAGCAAAACCACACACCACACCTGAAAATAGCAATCAGACAGGGTTAGGCTGATACAGATACTTGCGGGTTGAAAGTTGCCGTTAGCTGATATTATATTATTCCAAGATGACACAAATCAGTGTTGGAAAGAACACTTAGATTATGTGACAGTAAAATTAAAGAACAAAAAAAAATCCCTGTTTTTAGACCTGAAAACAAAATCCTGACTCAAAACACACACACACACACACACACACACACACACACACACACACTCTCTCTCTCTCTCTCTCTCTCTCTCTCTCTCTCTCTCTCTCTCTCTCTCTCTCTCTCTCTCTCTCTCTCTCTCATACGCACATGAAATAACTGAATGTGATATCGTATTCAAAGTCAACAGTAGTCAAGCAGGTGGCATCATTTGAGTGTGAGTGCTGCTGTTCCCCCTGCTTGCAGCTGTATTTAATGTGCTACAGGGCTTTTATAGTCACCATCAGCTGAGTGAAAATGGTTTTATTATGATTCAGAGTTTGAATACACACACACAGGTATGACTACACACACATTCACACATAATTTGTGCAGGTTTAGAGCTTTGGCAGACAGGTGGCTTGGTGCTGAAATGCAGTAACAACAGTATTTTGCATTTGGCAGCATGCTGGCAGTTTTTTTTCTTTCTTTTTTTTTTTTAATGTTCCCTGGTTATAAAACAGAACCATGCCAGATTCCATGAAGCATGAAGCTCAGCTGGCTCTCCTTGCTGGTGAAAGGTGCACACCTGGATCCAGTGCCAACAGGCACTGAACAGAAAGTGACAGGCGACGAGAACTGTGTGTAAAAGTTTATTTTAAGAAAATCTAGTAGGTCTAGCTTTTTCCTGATTGCACAATTAATCGCAATTGCAATAAAATCGCAATATGGCCAAGTGCAATATCCAAATCACAGAACCAGAACCAAATCGCAATTTTTTTGAAAAAGTAATAATGTGAGAAAACAGCATTATAATGAGGTATCAATGCAGCATAGATTACCTGCCCTAAAAATCTTGTTCTCCAACAAAACAAAACATGTTTGTTTGGTTCAGACCTCAATAAATATCACATCATCATGATTTTGATAGTTTTTTTTCAGTCGACATGAAAATTATAGTGCAAAACTGATCATTTCCAATAATCGTATCAGTCAAAACAATGTCAATACGACTTTTTTATCAAATCGTGCAGCACTAATTGTTAGTTAGAATATAATTATAATTATAATAATTAATTATATAATTATAATTCATTGTAGTGGAATCATTAAATTATGATACCATTTTATAGTTTTACAAGTTGAATTTAATGAAAAACTAACTTATGTTTTTCTTCTTTTATGGGTGAGGATCTTTGTCCGATGTAATGAATTACACTGGGACACAGTTTAATGCATAAAACAATAATTTTGACTATTTTAAATGTAACTTTGCAGCTATTTGCCATTTAGTCTGATATATCTTTAGTGCAAGAAATTTAGCAAAATCACAATATGGCTTTCTGTAATTTTCAAATTGTACAAAGTGCAATATTTGTTAAAGGCAAAATGTGTGACAACTTGTAAATGAGTGAATGTCATGAGGCAGAGATCAGATTCTACAGATCTGAAAAAAAAAACATCTTCATTTGGTACAGATTCCTGCAAAAAAAGAAAAAGAAAAAGAAAAAAAAATCACACCACAGACATTTTAACATATTTTTCAAACAGCATAGGAATAATGATGTTCTGTTTGGTTGTACTGGGTAGTTAAAATAATGAAAGTAAAAGTCATAGCAGAAAAACAAGAGGCCATAATAACACCCAGCAACACCAGTAACAGTGAATGGGTAAAAGTGGTGTGATTCATACTGCCATAGTGGTACATCTTTTATAGCAAGTCTTATATTTTCATTTTTGATTAATCTGTTGATCATTTTCTCTATTAGTCAATTAGTTGTTTGGTCCAGGAAAAGTCAGAAAATGGTTGATGATTAGTGTTTCTCAAAGGTCACAACCCAGAGATATTCAGTTTACTGTCATAGAGGAGTGAAGAAACCAGAAAATATTTACATTTGAAAAGAAAAAATGACTCAAAATGACTAATCCAAATAGTTGGTGATTAATTTGATAGTTAATAACTAATCTGATTGATTAATTGTTGTATCGTTGTATCTTTTCTTGCAGATGAGTCTCTGTTGTTTCATATATCATTTTACAGATTAAAATCTATGGCAGTTGTATGTAGAAAATGTGTTTCCATTTAATTGCAACTGCAGCAGCAGTTGACGTAGTGGATGAAGGAGTTTACTGGGGAGTTTTCAGTAGAAATTAAAGGTATACTGTGGAATTTTTGACCATTAGTGGTGCTATGGAGCAATGTTTTGATAAGGGGTCCAGGTTTTGTTTGTATCATGTTCTCTGCTAGCAAACACATAAGGGTCTGATACCATTTTTTCTTCTTTCCTGATACCGAATCCAATATCTGAACTTTGTGTATCAGCTGATATTGAGTTCTGGTCAGATAGCAGTGTGTAAAAAAAAAAAAAAAAAAGAACAGCTGTATACTATTATAGAAGTGATATGATTGCTATCATTGAGCTATCATTATGACAGATGTTTTTTTGCATACAGGATGCTGCTGTGAAGTAGCAGGGTCTCATTCGGGGCTAAAATTACATGTTATCAGATTGGAGCATAGACTTTGTGTACTCGCTGACACTCAGTCCAGCATTTTAGGTTGTATCAGAGGCGTTTTCAGGGTTTCCCCTCAGTGTGTCGCAAGCCAGTGTGTCGCAAGCCTGGTGTCCCCCCCCCGCCCCCCCCGCTGGGCCTAAGCGTTGGGGAATTTTATTTTGGGGGTGTATCTTTAAGATTTTTTCTAATGTCAGGCCCTATAAAATCTTTTGTTATGGTTTTTCTCAATCCTGCAGTTCCACCTGTGACCATGTTATATCATTAACTTGACTATTATTAAATTATTTCCAAGACTGGTAAGGCTGGTGTAATTTGCCAGTGCACCAGCTAAAGACCAGGACTACAACATGTAAACAATTCAGGCTTCAAACCAACAATCATATTTGCATTTGAGGAAGGAAATACACTGAACATGTTTGTTAGGCCTCAAGGATACGCACAATGTGGTTTGGTGAGAGACAAAGAAGGTAAACAAAACTGTTTACTTACAAGAAAACACTGCACCTTTAATTCTAAGAAGGTTTTCAGAGCAGAAGAACAATAGGTTGATTGTGTTCAGCTGTCACCTAAAAATACAATCAGAGTGTGTTAAATTGTGTGACTTGCTGGAGCTTCAGTCCACCTCCTGAGCTCTTGTCACTCTTGTTTTGAAGAGTTTTTTTTTTGTGTGTTGCCCTGCTTGATCCTTTGATGCATCACTTCCTGTGTGGAGAAGATCTCCAGCAGTGACCACAGAGATCAAATTAATTGCATCTCACTTTGTAGATTTGCAATTTAGGCTCTTGACTTACATTTATTGGTGCAGCTTTAAACACACACACATGCACACACACACACACACACTCACGTGCATATACATCAGTGAGGTTTGGGGCCTTGGACCCTGGCAGACAGGTGGCTTTGTTCAGAATCACAGTATGCAGGCTGGGAGAGCTGGGTGAAGTGGAGGGGGGCTCTAATCATTATTATGCTTTCCGCAGAACGGTGGCGCTCCGCATTTTTTTGCTGTGTTCCCGAGTTGGTCGGCACATTCCGCTGGCATTGTTATCCGGCCTGTTTCCTGCGGCCGGCGGCTTTTGTCAGCCTCTCCCCCATTGTCCCGGCTTCCTTTGTTCCCCAGCTCCAACAATGGCTTTTTTTCTGCCTCTTAATATATATGTGCACTTTTTGCCCTTGTGTGTTCTGTTTGTTTTGTTCTGCTGTCTGCTGTGTTTTTCTTTCCTCCTGCTGCAGAGCTGGGAAATAAAACACACACACACACACACACACACACACACACACACACACACACACACACACACACACACACAAGCCTGAGTTGATATGTTCAGGTTCACTGTGGTTCAAACCTCTCTCACTCAACCTGTCCTCTCCTCCTTTCTCTCCTTCTCTCCCTCGCTGAGGCGTTGTCTGCCTCCCTCCCCTATAACCTCCTCTTATTCACTGTCTCACACACACACACACACACACACACACACACTCAGACAATAAGCCTGGCTGCGACTTTAGTTTGTGGTAGTACAACCACCATCTAACCCTTGACCTTGACTTTAGCAGTGACCTATAACAGCGGTTTGCTATTGATGTCATGAAACAAACATGGAAAGAGACACTTCAGACCCCAGAGACCCCCCATGTGAAGGGATTTGGGCTGTATTTTCATACTAAATTACAATAAAGTAAATTCCTACTGTAAACAGAGGCAAAACCAAGTGTGACATCACCCACTGGTTTGTAAACTCCTATTTTGAAGCCTCCAGTTTGGCATTATGGGGGTCGGGGATGGGCCAGTGCAGTACTGAGTATTGGTAGCAGTCCGATACTGGCCAAAATGACTGGATCATACACTGGAGAAAATCTTATACAATCCATTTGCCTAAGCTATCACATAAATGCTTCACTAAACATTACGCAACATGCCATAGAGAGAAAAATATGGCAAGCCGCAACGATTACACAAAATTTCTTTTAATTTTGAATGTTGCTGTTCAATCAAAATGCTGCAAAAGTTTTATGCGTGGGTAGTACATAAATAGGACTTTTTATTTGAAAATTTACAGCAGTGTTCATTTTACTGAAGACCATATGGAGAAGAACTGCAATGTCGGTCTGTCGGTTGGCTGATCCTTCACTTTGGACCAGACTGAAAAATCTCAGTAACTATTGGATGGGTTGCTTTGAACATTTGCAAATATGTTCATGGTCCCCAGAGGATGATTTGATAATCCTTGGCATTTGCAGTTCAGAGTGAAATACCTTGGCAACTACTGGACAGATTGCCGTGAATTTTTCTACAGATAATCACAGTCCCTAGAGGATAAGTTTTAATGACCTTAGTGATCCTTTGCACTTACTCAGTGGAATATCTCAACGTTGACAACTTTGGTGGACATGCATTGCCCCCAGAGGATAACAGTTTAATTTCCTTAACTTTTCATCTAGTGCCATTATCAGGACAAAAATTACAGCTTGTCCAGTACTTTGGTTTATGACAAGTACCTGCAAAACTTGATATTCCCATCAGCCTCAGTTACACTTTGTGTCTAGTGCAGATCAAACACTGCGATCACGCTAATGTGATAAACTAAGATTGTGACCTTGATAAACATTTAGCCCAAAGCACCCCTATTCCTAAGTACAACCTCCCAGAGCCAGAAGCGTGGTCTCACTGTTTTGTCATGCCCAATGAATCAGTCAGCTCTTTCCCATAAACTGTTCCTCAGCTTTTTCATCTTGCAAAGTAAATCTGAAACAGACTGATATGGAGATGAACACATGCGGAATGTAAATTGTCTTGTCTTGATCTCTACTCGGTGCAGTGATGATATCAACTACCAAATAAAATATTGGCATGGCAAGCGCCCAAACCGCACCACTCCCAAATGGCGCCTGGATTTATGTGTTCTGTTTGTCTTTCAACAGAATGGTTGAGCCTAGCCCTCCAGCGCTGCACCTCCACTCTGGCGGGGATGTCAGCATGGCGGGTGTTGGTGTCAAAGTAGAGCAGGAGGAGTCCGGCACAGGAGGCGGAGCCATCACCAATGCTGAACCTCTTAAGACGTCTCCCTCACGGGATTGGTCAGGGAATCATCCACTGGAGGCCCGCCAACTGACCCCACCGCTCTCCTGCTCCCCTTCGGTAAGGATGTCACAAAAGGCATGTCAGAGCAAGAACTGTTTTCGACAGGTGTTTTAGGAAATGTGGGAAGTCAAACATGTACACTTTCTTATTCTGCTCTATGCAAGAGTGTTAGGGCCAGGCATAAAGAAAAAAAATCACAGGAATAAGAATTTTTTAATTTGCATTTCAAAAGTCAAACTGTTCAGAGTAAAGTCGAAATATTTTAGAATAAAAATGAAATGTTCAGAATAAAGTCAAAATGTTGATAATAAAGTTGAAATGGTATTTCAACTTTATTCTGAATATTTTATCTTTATTCTCAACATTTTGACTTTATTTTTGAAGTTTCAACTTTATTCTCAAAATTTGACTTCATTCTCGACGTTCAGATTTTATTGTTGACATTTCAAATTTATTGTAAATGTCTTGACTTTATTTTTGACATTTCAATCTTATTTTTTACATTCTGACTTTACTGTTGACATTTCAACTTTGTTCTCCACATTTTGTCTTCATTCTTGACCTTTCAACTTTACTTAATTCTTGACGTTTTGATTTTGTCTTTTCAACTTTTTTGTCCATGTTTCAACTTTATTCTCTATGTTTCAACTTGTTTGCCAAAGTTTGGACTTTGTTGTCGACAATTCAACGTTGTTTTCAACATTTCAAATTTATTCCCAGAAGTTTTGTCTTCTCAAAGTTTCCATTTCATTCTCAACATTTGACTTTATTCTCAACATTTCAACTTTATTGTAGATGTTTCAAAATTTTATACTTGATGTTTCCACTTTATTTTCTGTGTTTTGACTTTATTCTCGAAATTTAAACTTTATTCTTTATATTTTGACTTTATTCTCAAAATGCAACGTAAAATAATCTCGCTCCTTTCAGTTTTCCCCTTTTGCCTGGCCACAATAGTCTTCAGTACTGCTCTGATGCTTGTCAGTTGATGATCTCTCTCTGCGTCCCGACAGGAGGGCTCTCCAGGTAAGGAGCTGCCTCACAGACAAAGCCCCATGGGACTGAAGGAGGCTAGGACACATGATAGACCAGAGGGACAGTCCAACTTCAAGGAAGGTCTGTCTGAACACTTAAACATTGTTTCTGTGTCACATCTTGCTTTGCAGTGTCACGACTAATGTTGTTGATGGCACTGCCGAGTAATCGTGCTCAGTTTGACAAAAGAAGCTGTCCTGGTATTGATCATTTAATGACATGCACTTTGGCACCACATAAAACTGAAAAATATCTCGACTTTGTGAAGCTGAAAACTTAGCTCCTGTTATGTAGAAGAACAAACCACCAGTGAGCTAAGTCAGAGGGAAGAGCTCTTAATTTATGATTCATAAATAGCAAGCAGAATGGCTGTTATTCAGTTGGTCAGTCCTGATGATTTGAGTGAAATAAATGTCATGACAACTGTTGGAGAGACTGATGTGCAATTTGATACAGATGTTCACGGTTTCTGCAGATCAGTGGTTCCAACATGGCGCGCAGAGGCTCACTGGTGTGCCATAAGAAAAGTCCAGATGCGCCTTGGGATTTTGTGACATTTTATATACAACTATATAAAAAGTTCTGAATGAATTTTTAATGTACTACATCGGCGCTTTGCACGTACTCATTTCCCAACACAGGCAAAGTCGACACTCTAAGAAAAACCCTCTGTCAAAGAAAACCCCACTTTCTATTTGCACAGTTGCCAGACTGTGGGAGTTATTATGTTGCAATATATCAAAGACCCTGACTGATGACAGCTGACTTTTTTTTCCATTTTCATTGCCTCCATTGGTCAGGTTGGCTGCAGAGGCTGTTTTGCATGGATATGAATACGTGACTAGATGTTGAGGTTTTGGCTGGCCTTTTGGTTTTCCTTGGGCACAAAACGTTTGAAAAAAACTGCTGTAGGATAAATTCAAATGACTTTGGCGAACCCCTAACTGTTCCTGTAGTGCCATCAGCATGCCAAATTTCTGTTTGCCCCAAACTTTGATTTATGACCAAATACCTGTTTACTGTTAATAAGCAAATTTTAACATTCCAACAAGTAGTGACTCAACAAGGGCTCTTTAATATTTAAAGGGATAGTTTAGATTTTTTTAAGTTGGATTGTATGAGGTTCTTATCCATAGTGTATTAGATGTCTGTCTGCATGCCTCCCAGTTTGAAGAAGCAGAAAGGAGTACCAGCATGGAAGCTAAGCAATGTACTGCTGTAGACAGGGTCAGAAGCAAAACATATTTTAGCCACCTAAAAAAGTTGACATCAGTTTTAGTGTACACTATATTTTGAATATTATCCCGGCTTTACCTCGCTGTCAGACACACTTTTCCAACAGGAAACTGTCTTTATATTGCTCTCTCCAAACCAACCAAACCCCTTTGGCAAAAACAGCAATTTTAGCTCACAGAATACAGGAGTTGCTGGTCTATTGCTGGATTGATCGGTTAGTTAGTTTGTGTTATTGTGTGACTCTGGTGTTTTAAAATGTTCAGATTCACCAAAATCACACAAAAACACAACAAATCACCTTAATTGAGGCTACGGTAGACCAGCAACTCGTGTTTTCTGTGAGCTAAAATTACTGTTTTTGCCAAAGGGGTTTGGTTGGTGTGGAGAGAGTGATATTTAGTTTATATAATGATGGTTTCCTATCAGAAAAGGCTGTCTGATGGCAAAGTAAAACAGTGAAAATATTCTAAATATGGTGTAAACTTAAATTTATTAATTATTAGGTGCCTCAAATCTATTTTGCTGCTGGCCCTGTCAACATCAGTGTATTACGTACCTCCAAACTATCAATTTAACATGCAAACATTTGATCAACTGCAGCTGATGCACTTTTTAATGCTTTAGAACAGAGTGTGTCGTTACTGCTCGGTAGTATCAGAGTAAACTGACTATCTGGATTTGCACTAAAGAGGCACTCACTTGGTTGGAGTTGAAACATTGTTGTCAGGGCTCCTCCGCAGTCTGCCTCCTTTCTGTACCTGTTTTATTTCCTTCTATGGGAGTCTTTCTCTCCAACTCAAATATACACACGTCCATACAATTATCTCACTGACCAGACTTGGACGGCTCCATATCTTATGTGTTTAAGTGCACTGCATTCTGCTGCTATTCATCATTAAACAATACAGTCTGCTGAAAATCGATGCGTTGAAGTGACGGTTTGTCTGCGCGAAGCGAGGGTGTTGTTGTGGTTCCTGAATGGATTCGGGGTGCTTTTTTTTTTTTTTTTTTTTTTTTTTTCTTGTCTGATTCTGTTCAATCCCTCACACGCGGAGTAAAAGGCTGCTCTCCGAGCCGCTCCCGAGACTCTCCCTGCCCTCGAGTCTTTCACCAGCCTGCACTCTTCGCCTTAAATTTTTCTCAAGTTCTCTCCACTAGCTGACCTTGGATTGTTCTCTGTCCAAATATTGATCCACTCAAACACTCAAAACTTCTCGCAGACGCACAAACAACCTCTGCCCTTCGCCACCTCAAATGTCTTCTTCAATCAATGCCATTAGGAAGGCAGAGGAGAGGCTCAGAAAGTAGTTTGGTGTCAGATGGATTTTATTTGACAGAAAATATTTTGCACGCCATCTAGTGCAGCCCAGTGCGGTTCTGCTGAGTACCTGTTGTGTCCTGTTAACAGTAATGCCTACCATTGAGAAGCTGCTGAATGCTGACTGGAAGGAGAAACTTCTGGATAAAAGCACAGTGGGGGCAGGACAACTGAAAGGTCAGCTTTCAGACACTACCAACACTTTTATGCCATTTATATACCACTTATATACCATTATTTCCTACACATTACTGTTAGATTGTGCAAATATCTGCCTTATTTTTTCATTTGCCATGATCATCTTTTTCTTATTAACTGACAACTGTTATTGTCACACGTTCCAAAAGCAATACCTGGCTGCGTGCGGTAATTTGGTGCACCACTGGTTGGATAATTTTGCTGTCAAAATTGTCGGTTTTATCTTGTGTTCCCTCAAAAAAAAAATCAGGCAAAGTTAGGACAAAAACATAGAAACAAACAAAAAGACACATCTTGATAGACAGCAGCAGGAGGAAAGACTTGCCTAGTCAAATTATATATATTATCGCCAGGCGGCAGACGTTCACAAACGAATGTTCAGAGGGACCAAGCCTCCATTGTCATTGTCCCCATCGCTCGTAGTTGTAACCACATTTATGTGTTTTTGCTTTCATCTGACTCTCAGTATTTATTTGTCTCTATTATTTCACTATTTATTTGTTGTCCTTGCTTGTAGTTTTGGCAGGTGATGAAAAATACATAATACAAATATAAAACAAATAGTTTCTTTCTGTGAGAATAGGCAAGAAACCAAACCGTCTTTGTTGTTGTTTTACTGAATAAAATCAACAAAGAATGTTGATGATGTTGAAGTTTAAAAAACAAAAACCAAATGACCATTTTTGGAAAATGTGACAATTATACAGGACAGTATATTGAGGGAGTCATAACAACGGTAAAAACGTAAAACTTACAAATTCTAGGTTTTATTTTATTTTTTGATTTTGATTTTAATTTATGTTTGCAAAGACAACACACCTTTTAAGCTGTTGCCAAACAGTTCTCACTGAGTGAATATCATTGTCATTTCCTCATATTATTAAAAAATTATGCCAAAATATTAGTTGACATCAGTTGGACCCAGCTGGTGGTCCTTTTATGCCATGATGAAGACTCCATTTAGTCAAAAAATGTTGGCGCATCCACTACTGAATAAAGTATGTTTGGGAAATTTATTACCAGAGTGCCTTGGCTCATTGCAGATTACTATCCATTACTTCACACTTTTATCGGCAGTAAGTTGGACAGTCGGTTTTTGTTTTATTTTCATCAGGGTTGGAGTCATGGTATTGAGTTCCCGCCCAGCTCAGCTGTCAATCATGATGTGAAACATATTTTATATAGCATTAAATAACTAATTAAACCCGCCTTTATCAGAAAAATGAAAACTTGAACTTGAACATCAGTGTGATAAAATCTACCTAAAACAACAGTAACCATCTTTGGAAAATAATTATTGTACGTGTACTCTGATTAAACTCTGCAGCGAGCCATGCACTTGCCAAACCTCACGATTTTCCCCGGTTTTTCACTGACCCCTCCCTGTTTTCGCCCAGGACCACAATGCTCCTGTATTTCTCCTGATTTCTGACAAATTTTCACACTTTTTTTCCCTCTCATTATCACAACCTGTTTCTGACACTGTGAAACATTTATAAGACCACCTGGACGACAACACAGCTACACCAAACTGGACTTCCCAAGAAGAATTCCTGTTTCTTAAGGAAAATTTTAAAGGAAAGGGGCATGCATTTCGTAAAATCTGTTGCTTGAAATTTAGAGACAGGGCCAAAAAGAATGAATGAGTGAAAAAAAATTAGAACACAGTTTATGCCAGAGATTCACACAAATTCACGCAAGAGGGGCGAGTTATTCTGTATTCTTTCCAGGGAATTAAAAGTAACATTAAAAGTATTCAATATAAAAATGCTGTTGCAGTGTACTTTGTTATTCTCATTCTTTAAAAGTCACCAGAATGCAGGAAACAAAGTCTATGAAATTCACATTTTTTGGTTTCAAAATCCTCCCTGTTTTTTGACATCTCAATGTTGGCAAGCGTGGCCAGTCATCAGACTGCAATCAAGATGTTCTGGCTTCACTTTTGGGGAGCTGTCATGTCGTCCATCTTTATATTTATCAATGGTCTCCGCTAACTCCTGAGAGAAATACCTGGCTCTTAAGCTGCAAAATGCTTCACTACATTAACCAGCTAGCCTCTAACTGTGTCTGTCTGCTGCTTGGTGCTGAGCAGGTAGTGTTTAATGGTTTTAAAAGCTGCCCACTGCAGCCAAAAATGATGTAATGAGAGCAGTGAGAGTCAACTAAAACAGTTAATTTGCACTTGGAAGCTAAACAATGACTCACTATGAAGCTTCATAAAGCCAAATGGAGCTACAGATTCATTAATACCTCTTTCACATTGTCATATCATGCATTGTTATTAAAAAATTAGCCACTTTAAAATTGTAATTTGTTACACCTCTGTATAGAAAGCCTGTATCATCCAGCACTGATCATGATAGTTTGTCTGAAATATAAATGCTAAAGCAATTTTTAGAGAATCCTGACCCTCTGACCTCCTCCAGGTACCCCGGAGTCTCTGGCAGAGAAGGAGCTCCAGTTGTTGATGATGATCAACCAGCTGAGCGGTCTGAGGGAGCAGCTGCTGGGAGCCCACTCTGAGCAGAGGAATATGGCCGCCTTGCTGCTGGAGAAACAGCAGCAGCAGATGGAGCTGGCTCGACAGCAGCAGGAACAGGTACCGCTTATAGCTGTCCGATCACTGAACTTAGGAACCAAAGCATCTATACCATGATTCTTAACAAAACATACACACATGATGTCACTTCAAAACAAATTTCTGTGTCTGCACTGTCTATTGAAAACCCTATGAAAGAAATAAGGGACTATAAGGGCCTTTCTGACCAAAAAGAACTAGAAATACCAGATTCTATATCAGGACGCAACACATAGCTAAAGTTTACAAAATGCTAGCTAAATAGCAAGTTAGCAATTGGTGTGCGATTAGCTAGCTAGTTAGCTAGTGTTTTGCTAACATTAGCTGTCAGATTTAACTAGCTAGCTAACAGTTGATGTAGATAGTTTTTTGGCAACATTAGCTCACTTAAGTTATGGAAGAAGAAAGTTGGCCGAGGCTCCGCCAGCTGTTAAGCTAATTGAAGGACAGAGCAAAACTTAGCAAGGGTCAATTCAGTCAGAGATTAAGGCGTGTTATGCTAGTGGGGCCAATGTAGCCTCAAGCAGCTACCCTCAAGAACCAGACACTGACTCAAGTGACATCACTTGAGGAAATTTGTCACTTTGTGCAGCCATAAAAATCTTTGTAAAACGTTTTGCACATATGTAGTAGAAGTCTGCAAGACCTGTAAACAGACTTTGATGGATAAAATTGGCAGATTCCCCTTGAAAACTTTACCCAAACAGTTCCAGTGTCGTAAGAGTCCAACTCTTTGTTCAGTAGCCAAGTCATGGTCAAAGATCAAAAACTAAAACTAGGTTTCTGCAGTTGAAAAGCAAGTTCCTGGCTTTCCAAAGTTCTTGTGTTCTTTTGGTTGTCGAAAAAGGTCAAAACTGTATGGGAGCCTTTGGGGTCAAAACACAAAAACATTCCTTGACGCCCAATGTTTTGTCAAATGTTATTTTTTGAGAAACGTTGTTGTGTTTTGACCCTCAAGGCCACGGTAAAACTGCGCTCACAAACATGATATGTGTGAGAATGAACATGTCTTGTGTCTCAGATCGCCAAGCAGCAGCAGCAGCTGATCCAGCAGCAGCACAAGATCAACCTGCTGCAGCAGCAGATCCAGGTCAGCTCCTCTCAAGATCTCTCGCATATCTGTACATACCACATCCAGCAGCACTATAACATGGATAAATGAGGAGTTCTCACTGCAGCTCAGACATCTGTGTTTCAAACAAATGAGGCGAGAACTTTTATGTAAGGTGTGTTTGTCCTGCCTCGTCCCAGCAGGTGAACATGCCCTATGTGATGATCCCGGCTTTCCACCCCAACACCCAGCCCCTCCCAGTCACCGCCGACCCCCAGATGACTCTGCCGCTGCAGCCAATCCCCTGCAAGCCAGGTCAGTCATAAATCCATTTTTTGGAATTGGAAAAAAAGAACATTTAAATTAAATACATGTAATTTGAAATGATCATGTAAATATCAGCAGAGGATCATACAGACTGGTGAACAGACTGAAAGCAGCACAGCATTAAAACAAAGCCAATTACGCTAACTTGTCTTGATGAAGCCATGTTTCCATCCAAATGTAGGCAAAATTTGAACAAAATTTCCAGAAAATCAGCAAAAGAAAATGCAAATTAACTGTTTTATGACTATTAGGAATTGGGTGCATCGGGTTCAACAGCTGGTGTGGTTCATTCTTCAGTCAGGTGCCATTTAATGCCTATAAAAACATATCTACATATGAATGCAGAATCATCAAGCAAAAAACAAAATTTTGGTATCGGAAGCATTCTGGTTTCCATTTGTAGTCCTTTTGTAGTCTGAGTAGTATTGACTGATCACATTTTAATCAGGCTTTGGTTGCATGCAGGTAAACACTATATGGAGAGCAAGAAGCAAGATGCATCGGACAAATGGCAATTTCTAAACCAATCGCTATCGTCTGGTGACTTTTTAGCGTTTTATTTGCTTGTTTCAGACATATCTGTACTCATATGCAGTTTATAGAGACCAGCTCCATCACACTGCTCTGGCATCTCAAGTTGCCAATCGGTCTGTAAACAATGACCAGGCCATGGAAGAGGAAGTCTTTGCCTGGATGTCCGGTCTAGATATCTGGCAACACTGGAAGAACCAAAACATTGGCCGCTGCCCCTGGAGGGTCATCGCGTGATAGCCGATGGGTTCGGAAAATGAGTTATGTAATTAAAAGAGTCAAATCTCAAACAATGGAAAACCGTACAGAAAACAAGAGAGAAACATGACAATTCTGTTCACTTAATGTATTAATTTGAGGAGTCTCCTCATCACTCCATACAGATCTAATGTTTCTTCTGCCGCAATTTTGTGATGGTATATTAAGTATTGTCAGAAGACTTCACTTGGCAAAGCTAAATCTATTCTTTAAAGATGAACTACAAGCTAACGCTGTCCAGGTTCTGCTATGTGCCCTAGCTACTGAGTTCTACCTTTTTTCTTCTGTCAACACAACTTTTTTTTTAACAGCATTAAAAAACTGATTAGAATCACAGATTAGAATTGAGAAGCATGCTATCATAAGTGTGGCGTGGCATCTTTAAAACGTAAAATTTAACAACAAGATGTCAAACTGGCAGTAAATGTACAGTACAGATAATAAATGCTGCAGGTTCTCAAGACCAAGAAAGTTATTTCTCAACTGCTGGAAAAGTGACAGGGTTATCCTTGATGTAAGCTGAGCAGGAAAGGCAAACGTTAAGCTATTACTAACACTAATGATGTGTCTTTGCAATGTCAACACTGGTGGGCTCGTATCCCTTTTAGAAGCTTTATAATCCAGCCTTGAACTGCAGCGTCTTTTTGGAGAAGTGGTAAAATAAATTCATAATGATAAATCCAACACCCAGTGTCTTCTGTAGTTACTTATCAATTTCTCTGTCTTGAAAACTGTTATTGTTGTTGTTGGCATGTTGTCAGCTGTGTACTGGCAATCCCAAGATGCCTTGGGTTGAGTCTGACTGATCAGAGACTGTGTTCCTGACTTGTCAGTCAATCAGAGGGCGTGTTTGTGACTTGTGTTTGACAGTGTTGGTCCTTTAGGTGTATTAACAGATCCGTGCACTAATGTCAACATGAGATTGAACTTTCAAAATAAAATAGATAACATAGCTGAACTGCACGGTGGGCATCACATGACTGTGATATTGCAATAATCATAACCGCTCTAATTAAAGCTACAATTATTTTATCTTTCATGATAACTAACATACACAAGGTAAAGAGTAGAATTTCTCAGATTCACACTGCAAAATAATCTCCCAAGAATGAAAGCTTGCACACTGACCAACCTTGGACTTTTCTTTGCTGGTGCCCTCGCTGTTCCACCGCAGTGGCCTCATTGAAATGAATCAGGGGGACTGCGTTTTTCAGGTGGTGCTGTTGTCTGTCTGAGCATGACCTTATTTTAGTTTGAGATATGTTTTCACAGCATCAAAACACCCAAAGAAATATCTTCCAAACCCAGAACTGTACAGCATTATCCATATCTCTACCATTCATCAGCAAGCACCTGAGGAACTCGGATGGGGCTCAATAATGTCCCGAATTCTATTAGTCTGTCTTTAGTTATCTTTGTAATCTTTTGATCGTCGTCCAAGGTTCTTCTCAGTTCTTTCATAGTTTATTCTTACATTCCAAAGCAAGGATGAACGCTCATCTGACAATAACTGAGTGCTTTGAAGGCCAGAAACTTTGTGCTGAAAAGTTCCATCAATACAGTTAAATGTTTCCTATTTTATAACAATATCAACATTGACCGCCACTTATTGATTTGGAGGGACATTCTGATTTGGTATTTTGTTGTTTGTTTGACACAGCAATGGAGCTGCATAGTTTGTATATTGTTCAGTCGGTGATTGAAATTTTTGAAAAGGGGCACCTTATCACCTATTCTTGAGTTTGATTTTCACTCTTAAATTACGCTGGGAAAATATATTTTAAAAGACCAAAATCTTGGCTATTAAACTTTGTCATGGGCCAGCCTCCTACAGGTCGTTTAAATTTATGTAATTATATAATATATAGCATTTATTTAGCTTTGATTTAGAAGGGCTACGGAGTTGACATGTTATAGTAAAGACATCCGATAGCAAAAGCAAAAATAAGCAGTATTCCCATCGTTTTTAAAACAGGAAGTGGGACCGGGTCCTTATGGTATAGCTAACCCTTTTTATGCCTGATTAAATCATGTTTTGTCAGCAGACATCTGGGACCCAAATTTAAAGGGCCAACATTTTCATTAAAAAATTATTACTATTACTAGTTTTAGATGTTGAAGACATTTTTAAGTTAACTGAAGTTGTGAATTCCTGTCTGGCACAAGGGTGTTTTCTGGCACAGAGCAAGTCTAGAAATGAGAGGAATTAAGGCAAATCAAAACACTTAATAAATTACATATATTTCACATATATATGAATCCTTAAAGAATACATTTTCACCCAAAAATTGCAATTAAAGTGTTGGTATTAATAATTGGTAATAATAATAGTTGGTACCTAAGGTATTTTTTTGGTAGGTCGTATCCGAATTCTCAAGACTGGCTGATATTACTCAATTGAAGATGTAATTTTTTTTTTGCAGTGGAACATCTCATATATAAATCTGCGAGGAACCACTGCAGTTTCATGAGTTGCCGCGCTGAAACAGCTTCAATTCAAGACTTTATAGAAAATGTAACAACATAAAAGAGATACAAATTTAGACCTCAGTTGAACAATATAGTTGATAGTGCCTTTCACACACTTATGCTTGTACAGTTAGCAGGCTATAGAGGGCACCGCTTAGAAAGCTGCAGCTTTGTGCAGTCTTGCTTTCACAAGTCTTAAAAGCTGTGCTCGCGGTTGACCTTGTCTTCTCTATCTATTCAAACCTAAAAGACACAAGGCCAACCTTTAAAACATTGTAGGCGGACTTTAAGGATAACCATTCATTTGCTGTCTTTATTTCAAGAAATATGTGTGTGTGTGAGTGTGTGAGTGCATCAGAATGTTTTGACAGATGAATGTAAAAAAATGTAGAGAGACAGTTGGGTCGTGTGGAAGAGGTCAGCTATTTGAAGAAATTTGAAATAATCTTTTCTCTGAAGATATGAACAGAGTTAAAAAACTATGTTGGTCAATGTCTTTTTCTAAGTGTCTATTTGTCTGCTCTTCTACATGAAAGTACACCATCAACTGCACACTGTATTTTGTGGAGTCTAAAACTTAATCCACCTTGTTTTTAGGCACGCTGTGGATCATACTAATGCTGTTGCTAACGCTATGATAAAACATTCTCTCTGTCACTTAAAAAATTCATGTTGAGATGAAGAAGAACTAACATCTAGTTTCTTTAGATTTATTTTAACACACCCCATGCCTAATCTTAAACTCAATTATACAATTGACATTGTTCCATTTATGTGCAGCGTACTCTTTTGTTCTTGTGCTAACATTACTGTGAATTAAAAATAAAATTACTAAATGATGTTGCAGTGTACTGCTACTTCTTTAAAAGTCACCAGAATGCAGGTAACAAAGTACCTGAAACGAGTTAGCAAACATGCTGGTGGGTGCTAAGGTCTGATTAGCCACTTCCTTATTTAGCATTACTGCATTAGTAGAAGCATCTTGTGTTCAGCCCTGACAAGACATCACTTTATAAGTGTTACTTTTTTAACACGGTAACGCGTATGCTACAACTATCAAACAATGTACTGACAAAATGCTAAATAAACTGTTTGCATCCAAATATGTTACGTACTGTTAGCTATCTAAAGCTAATAGTCACCAAACTTTACGTTAGCCTCTGTACCTCCCTATGAATGAAAATATTTTTCATACAGAAATGTTTACACCTTCTCTCTACAGCCACAGTGGACTATCCCATGCAGCTTCTGCAGAACCCTCCCCCCAACCCCGTCAAGAGGACCAGTGGTTCCTTTCGACAGGTACACTATCACTACAGTACATTTATTCTGTCAGTCATTTGAATGTCGATCTCATTATAATAACTCATTTCCCTTTCCTTTTGAAGTCAAATTTGTCGAATGTATAAACCCACATTATAGAGATTACATCTCCAAAATGCAAACGTGTGTATGTACTATATGCTGTGTACAGTGCTGTATATGTGTGTGGTTGAAGGGACATTTAAGAAAGTGACACCCTCCAGATTAAACAGATAATGTACTTTTCTTGTAGGAGCCTGAAAAAGCTTTTCGAACACACCACACCCTCTGTTCAAAGCTTTAATGTGTGTGGTATAGGTGTGTGTGAATGTATTCTCGCCTGCGTGTGTGGATGTAGCATGAAGTGTATTTGCACGGCTGGTTCTCATGCAGAGATACAACAACACGGCTTAAATAAACAAAAGAGAGGAGAAGACGATGTGAACAAGAAGACAAAAGAGCAAGAGACGCTACAAAGGTGTGACAGATGCGCTTGGACATGCCAAATCTGCCATGCATAACCGGAATACACGCACACCCTCGCCCTTTGCGGTTAAGCCTGAATGTGCCTAAGTGGCCCCACCCCTGCTCATCATCTGCTCTCACTGTGTGTTTAGGAAGCCAGTCAGCCCTTGAACCTGACCTCCAAGCCTAAGGGGCTGGAGCTGGGGAAAACACCCAGCCCACAGAGCCTGGAGCTGGGATCGCTGGCACTACAGGGGGCCTACAGGCCCAGAGATCTCCACAGAGAGGTGTCCCACAGCCCGCCAAGATCTGCCCTCAGTGAGTTACACCGCCACTTACACTGCTGGGATGGAAAGTGTGAATTTGAGTCAAAGCTGTGGTATTAGACACCTCTGTATCTCTGATTTTTATTACAGTAGCAGGGTTTTATCTGCTTTTGGGCTGCAAAAGGACTTAGAACTTTTTCTTTAAAGGCACCTGGGTAGTTTATTCCCACTAGTAGTGTTATAGAGCAGCGTTTTAAGTGTGGATCCCCAATATGTTCATGATACTGCCCATAAATAGGGGATGGAGTTTCCAGGTTTGAACGTTTTTCAGATGTATTTTCTTGGCGCTTTTAGCACCACAAGCTCTGTGCCATCTAGTCTATATTTGAGAGAAGGCAGAAATATCTACAGCCAATATCTCCAAAACTTGGTAGGTCTCACCAAAGCAATCTATATGGATAAATATCACTATAGCTAAAAGGAAAACTATGCATTTTTGATTTTGGGGTGAACTGTCCCTTTAAAGCCACTCTGTGTAGAATTTCTTTCAAATGATTCAAAAATATTCACACTGTGATTGTATCTCCCCTTGCCTGCGGGGCTACTGTCGGCTACACTGTCTTTGATTCAGAGATGTGGCACAGCAAAAACAGACAAATAAAAGAGCGCTTCCAGCAGAAACTCCAAAGAATACTTAGTACCACCCACAGTGTTTGATTGACAGGTGATCTCCGTGCCATGCAGACACACTACAGTAATGAGCCTTTGGCAACAAACATGTACATTCAAAGCAAGAACTGTGGGCTATCACTTTAGATATGCTTTGGAAACAGACAGAAGCAATTGAGACCTATGTATAACTTCATTGTTTTTTTGTTCATACTCATTGTGACTTTGATGCCTGCAACATGTTCCAAAAAAAAAACTTTGAATATGAGCCTGTTTACCACTGTGACACATCACCTTTTCTTTTAACAACACTCAGTCAGAGTTTGGGAACTGAGGACACTAATTGTTGAAGTTTGGAAAATGAAATTCGTTCTCATTCTTGCTTGATATACAACTTTAGGTTCACAGTCCAGAGTCTCTATCGTTGCATTTTGTGCTTCATAATACACCACACATTTTCAGTGGGAGACAGTTCCTGGTCTGCAGGCAGGTCAGTCTAGTACCTGAACTCTTTTACTATGAAGCCTGCAGAATGTGTCTCGGTGAAATAAGCAGGATGTCTCATATATGGCCGTATGTTGCTCCAAAACCTGTATGTACTTTTCACCATTAATGGGGCCTTCCTATATGTGACCTTTACCCATGATGCAATGGGCACTAACACACACCCCATACCATCACAGATGCTTGCTTTTGAAATCAGTGCTGGAAACAATCTGGATGGTCCTTTTCCTCTTTAGCCCGGAGGACACAATGTCCATGATTTAAAAAAAAAAAAAAAAGACGCTGGCTAGTGTTCCTTGAGTCGTAAAATAAATGGCTTTCACTTTGCAGTTGTAGGTACCGCAACAAACTGTGTGTACTAGCAGCTGTTTTCCACAGTGTTCCTGAGCACATGAAGTTTCCTTTATACAATGATGTGGGTTTTCAATGCAGTGCTGCCTGAGGGGTCAAAGGTCACAGACATTCAATGTTGGTTTTCAGCCTTGCCACTTACTTGGACCGTTGGACTCATTTTTGGTCATCTCCACATTGTCCTGTGTTTTTGTCTCCAGGTTTCCTCGGAGACGGCGACGTGGTCACCCAGGCCATCCATGACGCCCAGCTGCTCCTGAGGAGCCACAACACTGGAGGGCGAGAGAGGGAGAGAGACAGGGAGAGAGAGAGAGATGGCAACAGAAAGGTGGTGAGCTAATGTTCAAAAAAAAAAGTCCACACACACAGTCACACGGTTTCTGTTCAGAGCCCCTGTAAGACCATGCGCCTCGTTACGTGAATATAATGACAAATTTATAATGCAGTGTTGTCTCATGTCTGAATCAACTGTGGCATTAAAGTCGCAAAGGTCTGACCACAACATTTCCGTAACACAGCTGAGGCGAATGCCGTATGGCAGCGCCAGACAAACATGCAGAGAGAGAGAGAAAGTAAATACACCTTGTGTTTGCTGTCTCTCTCCCTCTCACACTCTTACTGGAGACTTCTTTGCACGTTTTTCTGAATGTATTTAGCCAGAATTCTTCTCCCCTTTTCTCAGTGGCACCATGGGCTTCCACCTTAGCTAGCGTAGCTAATTTTCTTTACTTTTAGCTGATTTTCAAAAGCCTTTTTATTTTTTCCTCAAATGGATGTCCACATTCACACAAATATCAAATTAAACTTAAAATGTAATTACATTTGTGTGGTCATCACAGAGAAAATGTTTTATTTTAACAGTCACATAAATAATCCCACTTTAAAGGGATAGTTCACCCAAAAAAGATGATGCCAAGTCGATCTGAAAGATGTCATTCACATCATGTTTTCAGTCTAAATCTTCACTGTAGATCTTTAGCTTGGAGCCACATATATGTGCATGTGCACACTGTCTGAACTGTGTGTGTAGTGTGACGGTGCGCGTGCAAGTGAACGGCATGTTGTTTTTTTTCCATTTGAAAACCATTCACCTCCATTGTTTGGGAGATCCTGCAACACTGCTTTCCTGCAAAGCTCCAGCAGTGTTTTGTGGACTAAAAAAAACTAAACCTGACCTTAAGTCAGCATGAGAGTGAGTCGATAATGACTGACATTTCATTTTTGGATGAACTATCCCTTGAAATGCTCTTTAGTTAAGGTTCTTCTCACATAGAGTTTCATTTAGTAAAATGATCTGGTGAACTTACTGACCAACAGTTTGCTCATTTACACATCTGGGAGGTGGATTTAAGTTAATCCACACATGTCAGAATTCTTAATTTACATAACAGTCACCTTCGTCTGAATTACAGAAAGCTGTTGCTATAACAGATAGGTGAAGCGGGCAATATTACATAGGAAAGCATACATTTGAAAGCCTGGGAAACTGCGACATTTCACCACTGAATTTCCGCATAATTACATTATTCTATAATCATAAAATCCCAAAAGATGTCTGTTAAACCTTAGTGTAACAATGTACTGCAACAAACAGGATATGAATCTGTCTCTTTGACTGACTGACATCTCTCTCAGGGTCTAATTGGGGGTCAGAGTCAGGTTTAGGGTTACAGGGAGTCACTGAGGATTTAAGCGACAGATGACTATCCCAGCTTCAGTGTAACTGCACACAGGAGTACATTGTTAAAGCTCAGTATGGATAATGCTGTTAAGTAAACACAGAACGGACAAAGAAGTTATGCCTCTGTTGTTTCCATTACTGGTGCCTGAAAATGGGCTGCATATTCAGTATCCCCTGACAGAGGTGACTCTGTTAATCATGCACCACAGTGAAAAAGGACAAAATGTTAAAAAAAAAAAAAAAAATTAATTGAGAATAAAGTTGAAATGTGAGAAAAAACATGCAATGTCATGGATAAAATTTAAATATGAGAATAAAGTTGACATGTTGACAATAAAGTTGAAATACAAGAAAAGAGTCGAAATGTCGAGAATAAAGTTTAAATATGAGAATAAAGTTGACATGTTGACAATTAATTTGAAACACGAGAATAGAGTCAAAACGTCGAGAATAAAGTTGAAATGTTGAGAATAAAGTCTAACTTTCAGTATTAGTGCCAGGCATAGGGACAGATGATTTAGGAGGAAGGTTGTTTTGTTTTTACCTTTTTGGAGAATAAATTTGCAATCTTGAGACATATCATCTTTAATCTCTCATCCCCCCTCATTCCCTGCTCTAATACTCTTCCTAGTACTCTTCTACATCTGGAGTCCGACAATAAAAAAACATGTTATTTTTTGTTTTGGTTCTTGTAAAAATTGTCTTCTATTCTGGTCTTGGTTTTGATTCTTTGAGGTGGCTGCAGCTTTGGTCTCAGCCTCGTCCCGGAGCAACAGCTGTTGCAGCCGCACAATACCACAAAGGCTTCAGTGTGGCATTGACTGAGCCACCTGCCCTCTCCCTTTGTCCACAGTAATACTGTACTCTGTGGCTCTCCTCCTCCTCTCCTCCATTATCCTGCTCCATCTCGCCTCTGCTGCTGCCGCTTTAACACCAATACTGATGACTGACCTATTTTGGTATTACACTCCACTGCACAGGGATAAATAATGTTTTACAGCTCGGGGATGGATGTTAACATACACTGATGGTGTGATAGTTTTGCAAATTCAGAGTTGTCACATTCTCAACTCTGCCTTTTCTCCTTCACCTTTCGTCCCTCCAACAATAAACACCATTCTTCCTGCTACATAGTGTTGTAATTCCCTTTCTTTGCATTTACAGCTCTGCATTTAAACAGCAGCTGATATGGCGAGCGTGCAGTTTCTTTACCTTAAATAGCGCTCTGTGCAACACATGCGTGCCTCGAACACACCCCTTGAGCATCGGGTCATCTTTTTTACTGCAGTCGAAATTCAAATCTTCCCTTTGTGCTCGAGTGTGAATATTTGTGTGACTTAACTGCATGTCTGACTTCATCTGTCTTTGTCTGTTTTATGTCTGCAGGAGTACAAAGAGTCTCCACACAGCGAGAGAATTTCTCACTCCGAGCGGGGTGAGGACAGACACGGCCTGCCGTCCACTGAGGACCACCTCAGCAGTGACTCTGAGGGTAGGTGTCCCTGGAGGAGCCTGTTTAATCAAAATATAGCAGCACAAATAGGTTCCTGCTTTTCAAGAGCCTAATGGTGTGTAGATAAGAATTTTTCATGTTGCCCGTAGACATATATATACATAGACACTGCACTGACCGCTTTGGCCCATTGCTGCGATTCATCAATGTCACAGCCAGATAGGACCAGGCAAGACTGTCCTGTTAAAAATACATGTAAACAGAGGAGCTGCTGTTTTTCTGGATAAAAAGCACTATAACAATTACTTTCTCAACCGATTTCGATGAGTCATGTTCTATTCAAGGGTCTATGATCTGCATGGCATACAAAACTCCATGTAGATCATGAAAGCTTGATAAGAAAAATGACTTAAATAGACTGAGAAATGTACCATATTTTCCGGACTATAAGTTGCACTTTTTTTCATAGTTTGGCTGGTCCTGCAACTTATACTCAGGTGCGACTTGTATGAATTAAAATATATAATTTCACATGTTCTTAAATGTTATTTCACACTGACCGACATGACCACGGAGTAAACATTACCTACAGCAGCGAGAGGGCACTCTAGGCTTGTGACAACTACCGGTATCTGCTACTCCTGTACCACTGAAAATTAATTTAAACATTAATTTAAAGACAACTGAGAAAGACTTAACACAAATGCCCCCCAAAAGAAAATTCTGCAGATTACAAGCTGCAAGTAGTGAAATATGCAGCTGAAAATGGTAATCGAGCAGCAGAAAGAAAGTTTGGACTGAGCGAGAAACTTGTTAGGGATGGCGAAAAGCGGAGGTTACTCTTACTGCAATGAAGAAAACAAAGAAAGCTAATCGCGGGCTAAAAGCAAGATGGCCACAGCTGGAGGAACAAGTTCACAGATGGGTGCTTGAACAACGTGCTGCTGGGAGAGGCTTGTCAATGGTGCAGGTACGTCTCCACGCCCTGGTAGTTGCCAAGGCAACGAATATGAATGACTTTGCGGGAGGACCTTCTTGGCGTTATCGCTTCATGCAACGCAACCACTTCTCTATCAGAGCACGGACAACGGTTAAAATAAATTTCCCAAAAAATGCGTCTTATAGTCCTGTGCGACTTATATATGTTTTTTTCTTCTTCATGATGCATTTTTTGACTGGTGCGACTTATACTCCGGAGTGACTTATAGTCCGAAAAATATGGTAAACATTACGGTGCTTTTCATCCAGAAGAAAAATTCACAGGCCAGTCTTTTCCAGTCCAATATGGCAGCAATGATTACATACAATCCAATGCCAGTGAGGCGTCTACATAGACATGTCCATTCTACTGCCAAGATCAAGTTATGTCCTGTGGGATTTGTTTGGCAGCCATCTTGAATTGATGTCCATACAGGAGGCATAATACGCAGGACATGGTTGTAAACTGGAACTTGTCTGGTTGGCAGAGGCATTCAACTACAACGTGGTAATTCTAGTCTTTAGTCTAGACTAGTCTCCAACCAAATGTTAGTGAAGGCATAAAACAAGGTATTTTAGATGAGATGCAAACACTTAAAATAACATCATGAAAATGAAAACATTCAGTGTGTTTCTGTCATTAAATTGTAACTGTGCGACTCAGGATTATTTGGCTGCAAAATCATAGTAAATAAAATCACAATGTGATAATATTAAAAGACCTTACCTTCATTGCTGCTAACATGTGTATCACATGTGGTGAATAGCTTTTTTTCTCTATTCCCATTCATGACATTGTACTTCAGTGGCAGTACAAATCATACTAGTCTTCATCAAAAAAGTACTGTATTATTGCCCCTTCAAAATATCAGACTGACATTTAGATATCCAAAAATAACTTCTACCACCTCCAGATTGAGCTGTATCAAAATACATCATCATCTCTTTGAAGTCTGGTGGCTTTAATGAGAAATGGAACAAAAGTTTCTGCCACAGACCTCAGGATGTACAATGTGGGCGGGGAAAGTGATTCATAACTGCATGTGAAGTTGGATGTTTGTGGGTGAAGATAAACTTTTCCTTCAATCAGTAAAGGTTAGTGACAGTGTAAAGTTTGTTTTCAAGTCTTTACACCCAATGACCCCAGGATGTATAACTGATGATGTGCAACAAAAGGATGTATCTTGAAGAAGGAAGATATTCAACAAATTTAGGGGTGTAAAATGAAAGCTTAGAGGGATAGTTTGGGTTTTTTGAAGTGGGCTTTTACAAGGTACTTATCCATAGTCAGTGTATTAGCTACAGTAGATGGTGGTCAGCACACATCCACTTTAGAGATGCAGTGGGAGTACCAGTGCAGGAAGCTAAATGTAGCAGCAAAATGTTTTTTAGCCACCTGAAAATAATCAATATCCCTTTAAATGTATGGTATATTTAGAATATTTTCGGTGCTTTACCTTGCCATCAGGCAGCCTTTTCTGATGGGAAACTGCTGTTATATAAACCAACAATTACTCTCTCCTTCAACCAAACTCCACTGACAAAAACAGTAATTTTACTTTGCCAAACACAGAAGTTGCTGGTCTACTGCTGCCTTAGTTTGTTTGTCTTACTGTTTGAATCTGTTATCAGTGAATCTGAACTAACATTTTAAAACGCAGGAGTCACACAATAACACAAACTAACACATAGAGGCAGCGGTAGACCAGCAACTCCTGTGTTCTGCAAGGTAGAGTGAATGATTTTGTGAATGGAGTTTGGGTGGTTTGGAGACTATATTAGAGCGATATTTGACTTGTATAACGGCACTTTTCCATCGGAAAAGTTGTCCGATGGCAAGGTAAAGTGGTGGAAATATAGCGTATACAAATTGATATTTAAATAGACTTTCCTTTAGGTGTCTAAAATTTGTTTAGCTGCTGACCCAGCAGGACATTGCTTAGCCTCCTACATTGGAACTCCAAACTAGGGGTGTGTCAACTGCCATCTCATCTCATGCAACCCCACTTCAAAAAATCTGAACTATCCCTTTAATAACAAGAGAAAGATCTATATATATGTCCCAAACCCAGCAGCAGTTTTGTGTGGTCCTCTGACAGTAGCCCTCTTTCCTGCAGGTGCCCTCCCCGTCTCAGTCCCAGGCAGCTACACTGAGGCCCGGCCCCCTCCCTCCTCGGGCCACATCAAGAGGCCCATGAATGCCTTCATGGTGTGGGCCAAGGACGAGCGCAGGAGGATCCTGCAGGCCTTCCCCGACATGCACAACTCCTCCATCAGCAAGATCCTGGGTGAGCCTTGTAGCACTGGGCAGGGGTGGGTCCTGCTCTGTGTCTCTATTCTGAGACGCTGCCTGGCACATGTGAGGGCACGAAGAGCCACCTGCCTCTCCCAGCAGACACACACACACACATACACACACACACACACACACACACACACACACACACACACACACACACACACACACACACACAAACAAACTGGCCTGAATCCCTTTCCTTGGACCAAACATTTACATTCCATTCTATTGTGGAAAGCTTGTTGTTGTGAGCAACCACCCTCGACACACACACACACACACACACACGAACACGCACACAGAGACGTGGGTACACACGTTCATGCAAATTATGCATATAAACCTATAAACCATGACTCTACTTAAATACCTCTATCGACAGAGAATTGTTTTTTTTTCTATAAAAATGATCAGATTAAAGTTTATGTCAGTTTTCAAACCAATTACTGCAGAAGCTTATCTCAAAACTCTCTGGTTGAAGATATGTTAACCACACTTTCATGCAGGGAGGAGAATGTGACCAATCAAATCATCTTTAAAAAATGTGCAATCTTACATACCACAATAACAACTTTTAACTGATGAGTAGGCAAAAATACAGGCTCTGTACACAGCCATTTGCATCTTTCGTGACCAATCTAATTTCTCCTACATGCTTGGAAGGGGAGGGTGAGGCAGGCAGCATTCAGTCGGCTGTAATCTACAGCCTCGCACATTAGATGCCACTAAATCTACACACTGGTCCTTTGAAGGGTGGCTATTTAACTTTTGAAAGAAGATCCTCTTTTTACAAATTAGAAGTTGAATTCAAAATTAGTGCTAAATCCTGCTGCAACAGCTTCACTTGTATGACCAACATTTTTAACAAGATGTCAACATATTGAATCTCACAAGGTAGCCATGCGGAGGCTCTCTCAACTTCCTGTCTGTACTTGTGAAACCATCATCACTAATGGCCCGAGAGTTCAAAGTCTGCATTTAGCCAAGAACGGTCTAAATACACAGAAGTTTTCTCGCTCTGCCCATGTCATCAAAGGTGCTTTGTAGGGTGAACTTGAGGTTGCCATCAAACTTGGTTTTAATTTCTTTAGGCGGGAAGAAACCAGTTCAAATTTGGAAAGGTCCATTTATAAAACCTTTTCAAATTCACTCTCATTTTTTCAAAGATATGAGGGCCTGTTTGGAGGGCAGCTAGCTCCTGACATGACCAGCTGGTCAGTGCCTGTGGTCATCAGATATGATTCCCTTTTGGAAGATAAAATTAGATCTCCGACTCTGTCGCCTATTGCTTGCTGACCATGTTGGTTTGGAAGGGAAATGTAGAAGTTGGTTGTTTTATTGCACAGTTAACTGCTTGTGGTTCCAAGTCCACAGTCACAGTCAAATGACTGCATTTGATACGGATATGAATTATCCTCTAACTGCCTTGTGGCCACGGTGGCTGCTGTTCAACAAAAGTCAGCCTCATTTTAAAAGGCATCAACAGATACTAGTGTTTTGGACACGTTTTTTTGTTGTGTTTTTCATGTGTTAAAAGACATTTCAGGAGTGTCAAAAGCACTAAACACCATGTGTGAGCATTTAATGCTTTGAAACTGCAGTGAGCAAAAACAGATTCAGTCAGACTGGGTATATGATGTCATAAACCTAAGGAACCAATCCCGTTATTCGAGGGAGTGGCACTATACATGTCATTAGCGTGATTAGCCAGCAAAACAGAGAAGAAGTCAGGTGTAGCTACTCAGGGGTGGGGGTTTGGGGGTCTAGAGAGGGCGGGACCCTTTGCATATTCATGAAACCTTTAATACTAAATGAAGGGAAGGTGTAGAGCAACATGCAAAAAAAACATCAGAGACAATTTGTTGGTTCTGGCAGAGAATTTCATATTATTTAAAATATGACTGGAGATGGACTTTTATATTATTTTTGGCATGTTTGGACTAAGACAGACAGGAAAGGGGGAAGAAAGGGGGGCATGATGTGGCAAAGACTACCAGGTGGAACTGATAGAGGACTTTGCTCAGCCGGCAGGACACCCCCTCAGAAAGATTTAATTTTAAACAAAAAGGAAAAAAATGTTATTGAAAGACAAACTTTAGTTTTTGAAATGTTAATTTAAATTAAAACTATTTATGCTATGACTAAAATTAGACTTGCGTATCATCTACAAAATCTATGAATGACTAAGACGAAGGAAGTGAGTCAAAAATCCCAGCCAAAACTAACACTGAAGCTCTGAGCTAAATAAACATTTTAAGAATGCTCTCTTCCCAACCCTACCGACGCCCTGACAAGCAACTAAGAGAAAAAAGTCTGGCAATGGATTCTCTTATGTCAGATCTTATCAGCTTAATTACTTAATCTACACTACTAGATAGCAGTGTCATACTCTATCTTCACTTTTCTGGTTACATAAAAAGTAAAAGTTAACTTATATTCTATGTATATGGTTGTGTATTTTAAAACTAATGGAAGAGTAGCACCAATACAAATACATTTCTTGCTGAGAGAAAGACTGGGGGCACTTCAGCCTCCTGTGGCCAAAATGAGTATTACAACAACAAACACTAACAAGAATTATATGGACAAAGTTTTCTAGAGCTGCAACAATTTCCAACTATTTTGATAATCCATGCATCAATTTGAGTAATGGTTTTAAAGAAGTTAAAATTCTCAGATTTTAGCTTCTTAAGTGTGATTATTTTCTGGTTTCTTTACTCTAAACCACTGATCAACATTTTCCTTCATTTTCTCATATTTTATGGACCAAACAACTAATCGATCAATTGAGGAAATAATCGCTAGATTAATCAGCAGTGAAATTAACTGTTAGCTCCAGTCCTAGGATTTTTTTTCACTTGTTTCACGGTTTTAAAAAAAAATGAAGGAACTTAGATTACCCCCGAAAAAAAACTTTTTTTTCACCTGTTTTTTCAACACAGGAATTAAAACAATTGATCACCAGAATTTTTTTTCTTACTCGCCACCCAGGGCTTCCATACAAAACTGAATAGCTGCAGAAAACTTGTATGAATAGACTCATCTCCACTGTGTATTTCCTCTTCCATTCATCCTCCTTGTGGCCATGTGTGTTTGTTTTCAGGCTCAAGGTGGAAGGGCATGTCCAATCAGGAGAAGCAGCCTTACTACGAAGAGCAGGCGAGGCTGAGCAGGCAGCATCTGGAGCGCTACCCCGACTACAAGTACAAACCCCGGCCCAAGCGCACCTGCATAGTGGAGGGTCGGAGGCTGAGGGTGGGCGAGTACAAGGCCATGATGAAGAGCCGCCGGCAGGAGCAGAGAGCGACCTACACGCACAGGTAGACACCAACAGAGAGCGACACGCTTCACACGACTCTGAGATAATGGCGGAGTTTGTCCCTGGCAAGACAACGCCGAGAATTCACTCCATTGACGAGAGTTTGCTCTGCACCTCCACACTCTGTTGACAATGCCTACAGCTCCCAAAGCTCCTTTTATATTCGTGAAGACACAAACAAAAGTGGAGTATTGAGCCGGGCTGTTTTTCAGTTTGTCCTCGACGATGAATAGCATCCATCGCCATTGTTCCCTCTAACTCCTCCAACTAGTTAAGCTGGAGGAGTTGGAGGGAACTGTAAACAGTGGTTGGCTCTGAGTGTTTGTCTGTTTCAGTGTTTTTCTTTGTCTCACAGACGTACTCAGCACATCTTTTCTCTTTTGGACCATTTTGAGAAATAAAACATCAATATCAGAAAGTGACAATGGCTTTAGATTTCATTTCTTATCACTTTATTCAAACATCTTTTTACTGTAGTTATTGTGGTATTTTAAAGACAATCATTGCAGGTTCACTTCTTATTTCTCATTGATTATAGCAGCTTTTAAACTGAAAGCAGTGATGGGTGGGTATATTTTTATAGTCAAAGTTGAAGACACATTTAAATGTCAACCTGAAATTAAGATTCATTTCTTCTAAGAAGTCACTTTATATCATTTTGGTGCAATATTGGTGTGAAGTATTTTAAGTGTGCGCACTTTAAATAGTTCACAACTTTAATTCCAACCTCACAGACAGTTAACATGTTAAAAAAAGGGGGAAAACATCTTGTAACAACATTTGTAGGCAACACAGGCCAGGACCATTGGCAAGCTAGGCTGGTTTCCACTGTCAGAGGGAAATACAAACTTAACAGCACAATCGCCATGGAGTCATAGGAGTGCTAAAAAGAAAAAACAGAAGACGAAATCTAAAAAAGAAGAAGAAAATAAATGTGGAAACATAAATTAAAATATAAAAGAATAATTAGAGGCATTTTCGTTTATTTCTGTATTTAAAAAATAATTAAATAATTATTTTATTATTTATTATTATTATTTTATTTTATTATTATATTTAATAAAAATGGTAATAACAACTATAATAATTTATAGGCAGAAAAGACATATATTTTAAAACATAATATATAAATGAATATATACAGAAATAAACAAATAAATAAAAAAAATAAATGATAATATATACATATCTTTTAGATGTTGTTATTTGTCTAATATTCCCACATTTATTTATTCTTTTTTTGTTTCTCTTTATATTTCTAAATTTTTTCTTATTGTTTGACAGATTTATTCTTTTTCGTGGCACACCTATGATTCCACAAATCTCCTCCATGTTACTGGACATAAAAAAACTGGATTCTGGTTAATGTAACAGTCATATAAGTAGACTTGCACCGATTAATCGGCAGTGCTCGGAATCGGGCCGGTTTTCACGTGACTGGCCTTGACCGGTGACCGGCCGGTCAGCGTCACAAATCCGGTTCTGTGCCCGTCATTGTCACACACATGTTCTGCACGATGGTCACGTCATGCGCGCAGCAGACAAACTGACCGTGACGTCAACACAGCGCTGATAACAGCTACACACTCTGACACACGTCTGCTTGAAGATGGTGTCAGAGACAGATTCCAAGAACAAGATAAAGAGAAGACAGATAGTCTACAACGAAACAGAGCAGCTGACAATGTCGCAAAACAGCCGTAAACTCTCTCGCACTTCAGGCTAATGCTAGCAAGCTAGCAGCAGACTGCTGTTCACAGAGGGACAGTTAAAATCTCACCTCCTGTTCTGGCTGAAGAATAAACAACCTGCGTTGATGTGTCTCCTCAAACATTTTCTCATCCAGACTCCTTTAACTTCTGTGTTTGTTTTTCTCACGGCAAAGTTTTACTTCAAACTGTTGCACCGCGTTAGTCTCCGGTTTGTTTACATCCGCTTCCACAAAAGATCACGTGAAATCGCGTCCCACGAAATCCCGCGAGATGATATCGCGAGATCACGTTCACCCAATTCATAATCTTAATATAAAATTATAACAAGGCCTGGTTGTAATCTGGATGATTTTGGAGAAAGTATTAAATTAATATTTAATAGTCAGTGTCTTATTATGAACATATTTACAAGAAAAGTTGCAAAAATGTTTGTGAATGCTGTCAATTACAGTTCTTAGAAAGACTGAAAATCGGAACCGGCCAAAATCGGAATCGGTAGGTCAGACCCCTCAATAATCGGAAATCGGAATCGGCTAAGAAAGTTGAAATCGGTGCAAGTCTACATATAAGTTTATGCTATGATCTCCAGTTTCTATTGTTTGAATTTTGTTTTCGAGAGACAGTTTGGCATGTCTGGTAGGTCTAAATACTACAATACCCATGAGCCTCAGCAAAGAAACATGGAGTGTGAATTCAAAATACTTTCTTGTTGAATTAGTGGAGAATTAGTGGAGAAAATATTGACACATATCAGGCAACATCTATGCTGTTACCGATATTGACCAATATAGCTAAGCCAATACTGGCCATCTGATAGATCTGCTTGACTCTACTTTTTATGCAGGAACTCTCTCACATTTTGTTAATCTTTTGTAATGAAGATTCAGCTGGAACCCCAAAGTGATACATCAGTAGAAACTAACTGCAATGAATTCATGCTCTAGTTTTATCCTACACGTGTCACTTCCTGTCTTTCCAGTCAAACAGAACCACAGCAGATCCACTACTCCCACGGCGACGGGCAGTACCCGGGTGGCGGCGGTGGTGGCAGCGGCTCAGTCCCAGTGGCGACCATGCCCTTTCACCCAGCGTTACTGGAGCATTACATGCCACAGGTCCCGCCCGCGCCGCGTCGTGTTGAGGGCCAGGCCACACCCACTTCCCTGCCCAGAGAGAGGGAACGGGAGAGGGAGAGGGAGAGGGAGCGGCCTCCGTACAGCGAAGGAGAGGAGAGCGACGGAGGAGAGAGGAGCGAGGGAGAACTGGTGCTCCTGACAGACTGAAGTTGGGGGGGGGTTGAGGAAGAGAAGAAGAAAAAGGAAAATGGTGAGGGAGGTAAAGGATGAGAGGGGAGGGGAGCTGAGGAGGACGCATGCTCTTTGTTGACTGACAGTCTGAGACGAAGGATGGAGGACGAACAGGGGAGACGGGGAGGGACTGAGTCGTCACAGAACGGGAAAATTGCCCCTCTGTTAGACAACGGTTGTAAATTAGTTGTTTTCAGTAAAACCCTACACACACACACACTCACACACACACACGCACACACACACACACACACACACACACACACACACACACACACACACACACACAGACATACACACGCACATAAAGGCAAGCTCTTATCTTACTCATTTCCCTTCATAGACATGTCATCGGCTGCTTTGTTTTAGAATACAGAAGTTATAATGTAGAAGTTTTATCGTTTAATCCCTTATGCTTCTCGTTTTCCTCTCATGTTGATTTTTGACAAACAAAAAGACCCACAGGGATCTGATTCATTGGAGGAAAGTATGAAAGAAAACATACAAGTTCAATAGAATCCCTGTTTTCACCTGTTCGACAGCTGAGTAACTTGTGAGTGGTGAGAGCAACAGGCCTGTGACGGAGCGGTGTGTTATCAGTGTGTCAGCGCTGCCCCCTGCTGGTGGAGGCCCATTATTACTCAACAACAACATCCAGAAATGTGGGAGAGCCACCTGGTATTTGAAAAGTTATAAAACTCCAAATCAGATTTGATTTAGAAGAAAGGAAAAAAGAAAATCAAGAAATTAAAGGTGTATTCCAACAACTTAGTATTGCACTTCCATTTGAGATGGGGGACTTCGAGGCTTTCTGCCAGAAAGCTCTTCTCGGGTAGGCTTATTATTGTTATATCCAAAATTATATTTTGGGTTGAAATAGCAAGATTTCTGCCAGAAGGAGCTTTCTTGCAGAAAGCCTTGAAGCCAAATTTTTCCCATGTGTGGTTAAAGACTGGATCTTACACTTAACATGATGCAACTTGATAATATCTTTCAGTAAAACCTGCCTGCCTGGTGAAAGTGAGGTTATTTTTTTTCAGTCTTTGAGAGCAATAACAGAGCCAGAGAAGATGTTACATTAAACTAAACTTGATGTGATAAATGAGTTTGGATTCACATAATAGCAGCATTCAAAAATTATGCAGTTTAAACTTATACAATATCTATCCAACAATATCTAAATCTGTCCAAATGAAACAAAAAATATCATGGCAGGTTTGTGTTTCATGTTCATTTAGTGTATTTAAGGCAGAGTTCAGTTTTTAGAGACAAGGTCATGTCTTTAAGTGACTTGTTTAGAGCCATTGTTGATTTTTTTTTTTTATTTATATATTTTTAATGATGGAGTCAGGGAAGGAGGGTCATGTTCAAAGAAAAAAATATCAGAACTTCGTACATTAAAGGCATAAATTTGTGAGGGAAAAAAGGATATCAGACTATAAAGTCACAAATTTGCAAGAGAAAATCTCTCTGAGATTAAAGTCACAAATTTATGATTCCTAATCAAAAGTTATACTTTGCAATAAGATTTAGCAATAGGGAAATAATCATGATTTTAGCCCAGATTCACCATACTGAGATAATGCTTTTGAGCATCAGGAACTACAGTTTCATTAAAGGTAAACTTACCTGAGGCAGCCGTGATCCACACTCACCATCGAGGATGTGTGGCATTGCTTGTTTTCCGGTGGCGTAAAGTTGATCCAGCCTTGCAAAGTGAACCAATATTGTTCCTTAAGAAAAGAAAAAGAAAAAAACATGAATTTTTCTGAGTCTTTGAGATTTGTGACTTTAATCTCCCAGACTTTTTCCCCCCAACATTTATGACTTAATAAGTTTTTTTTCTCAGAAATGTAAAACTTAAATCTCTGAAATTTTGAGGTTTTTTTTTCTCAGAGTATTAGCCCTCTCCCCTGGCTCTGTAGATTTAACTTTTATTACCTCTAATGACCCTAATACACTGTCGTATGTTTGCCACCACCAGTAAAGTCACTGTTTCAGGTAAGGGAAGTCTCATTGCACCTAATAACTTTCAGTTACACCACCAACAACATTATTTTTAAGAAGCTTCATCCCAGATAATATACAGTAAATTCACAGTTGAACCCTCCTCTTCCTCCTCTTCCCACATCACACTGCTCAGCTGAGCTGTATCTGCTGTATCCGTGTGTCTATCAGTTCCCTCTCCATAGCATGGTGGGTTGATCTCAGCCTCACCTATTTTTTTATACCTCTAATGTTTGCTTCTTTGAGTGTTAATTAATTGTTGTGTTGAGCACTTCCTTTCTCTGTATCCCAATGTTGTTGTTGGTTTTTTGTTTTGCTTTGTTTTTTGCTGCTTTTGAGATGCAGCCTCCCACAGCACTGCAGTAAAAAATATCCACACACATCATCTTATATGCAGTAGGCTATATAGGTTATATATAGTTTATCTTGAAAGTCGTCAAGTTCTTGGGACTCGTTCTGAGATATTGATGATTTTCTAGAGTTTCTTGAAGCCGCACTGGAATTAGTTTCAGATCTGAAGACTGAAAGTGAAACTAAATGACATTTTTGCAGTGACAGATCAATCTGCCTCATGTTAGATTATTAAGGTGAAGTTCCACCTGAAAAGGCTAAACTGTTGTCTTCATAGCTCATCTTTTATTTTCCTGCTCCACAGATATCTAACAGAGAGGCAAATCAGTCCCAGAACACATTTCACATAGGAGCAGAAGCTGTCATTCATTGGTAGGATGTCCTTGTAAACCCACTCTCTATACAGAGATGGAAAAAAGAAATATACTAAAATTTTTGGGTGACTGAACCACTGGTCAAACTTCATGAGAACACGGACACCAAAATCATCCACAGGTCCTCAGTGCATTGTAGGATATGATGCTCCATGCTAACAGCTTAGCTTGCTAGCTTATACCTAGGTTGCATTCACTGATGGTTGGAGTTACTGAATTGGTATGCTTTAGGACTATGCTGAAAACTTGTCTTTTAAAGGCATCCAGATGTGTAAAAGTAATATTTGTGTGCTATTATCTATGTGTGCAGACTTGCTGATCTGCAGTCATGCTGCAGCCTATCATGAAAACACACCAGGGGTGAGTAGCGAACTGAGAATAAACAGTAAAAGTAAAAAGTTTTTTTTTAAACTCCCATGAAAAATAACGTAAAACGTAAAAGTGGAAATTACCACTTGAGAAACGTATGTAAGTAGGGTAAAAGTAAGTATAAGTAGAAGTAAAGAAGTACCTGGTTAATAAGTTTGTCAAAATACAAGTACTTTCCCATTTTTATATTTTTTAGGGTCTACTGAAACTATGAAAGTAATGTTAGCATTGAAGTTGGCATTTGTTAGCTTAACTGCTTTTTAAAGCATACCAATTTAAAAGCTCAACAAGCCACTGGCTACAAGATAAATCCATGCCAATAACCTCAAACGGTAATATTAATCATGAAAATTTAAGATAGCTAATAATGTTAGCTACATTTTCACCTACAGTATGTGCAACTCACTTCAATGTGTATGTTAGAGGAGGAGTTTTTAAAAGCGGACATCTCGCAGGTGTTGTTCATTTTTCCTCCAGGCAGCTAGCTCCTGATGCGCTCTCCTCCCTGTAGCAGTAACAAAGGTATGAAATATAGGAAAGTAAAAACTTGATAACTGGCTCAAAAAATATTCTCAAGTAAGAGTGAAAGTACAGTTTTCTAACAGGAACGTCAAAAGTACTCGAACATTGACTTAACGGTCATTTTGTTAAATTTTTCCATGTAGGAAAACGGAAATGTAGGAAAATGTAATACAAAAACATGGTAAAAATCCATGGTAATGATGTTACAGTTTAGCATAAATTCCAAAATATTTAGCTTTAAAGACAAATGTTAGCTTAATTCGTAATGTTATAAGTAAATTGGTACAGTTTAAGCAAAATGTAAGACAAAAAGTTGTTGATAATTTGTTATCTTCCTTACTTTCCATTCAAGGTGAAGGTGGTGCTGTTTAGGAGACTGCGTCCCAAAATCACTGCCCTGCGGATGAATATGTGGCGGCATCAGATAAAGTAGTGCCAGAAATAAATCTGCTCCATCTTCCTCAGTATGTTAAGCTAATAGCATGGTAGCTAGCAGCCAGTAGGAATCTGTGGCTAACACTTCTGAGCACATGGATAGTTTTGATGTCTGTTCTCAATCACTTAATTACATAAGAGTATTAAGGTCAGGCTTATTTTTTAAATTTAGCATTTGAAGAGTAGAGTTGATATACTGAGAATTAAGTTGAAATGTGAAGAATAAAGTCAACTTTATTCTCAACATTCTGACTTTATTTTCAACATAGAAAAACTTATTTTTTTATTCTCAAATGCAAAAAATAAAAAACTAATAACAAAAAATAATAATTAGAATTTTAATAAAAAAAAAAATTGCTGGCAGTAATACTGAGGGTTTAACTTTGACATTTCTTTATTCTCGAAATGTGAAATTAAAATTATGCCTGGCACTAATACTGTTCTGTAATGACTATATTGACCAATAGGACCATTTTTTGAAAAATCTTAGTGTACGTACGTCAATCCACCTATAGCTAACTGTAAAGTTGACAAATCAAAACAGCGAGAAAAGACTCATTTCAGACCTCGGGGGTTGGGGCTCATTTATACAATCATGGTCAGGGCTGTGTAGGTTAAAGATGCTGGCTTTTTGTGCACAGAGACGGATATCAGAGGAAAATGTTTATCTTATTTTAGTGGAGACATGCTGAGGAGTCACCTGTCGCTACCCCTGCTGATGTAAATATAGAAAGAAGAGACTTTATTTTGTTTATAAGAGCCTGTGTAATTTAAAGGTGTACGTTTCTCTATGTTTTCAGAGTTTTGTGTTGTTGTTTTTTTTTTTTTCTTGAAAGACAATAAATTGGTTGTGTTAAATGTGTGTAATTTATTTAATAAGCGAGAGCTTGTGTGTGTGTTTGAGGCAGAGCGGTGTGTGAGTCTCCCTACAGGCCCTGGTTGGTTCAGTAATTACTTTGCTCCATAATTCAGGTCTCCCAGAGGTCGTCCCCACGGTAACACACCACCTCAGCTCTTTTCAGCTCATCCCTGCACGTACATTATATCAGCAAGACAGTTCATTATTCCAAGTGGTATTTTCACCTAATATCTGAGTCAGTTTAAAAAAAAAAACACTGCTAATTTGCACCTCATGTAAACTGATTAATCATACCAGACAAGTCTTAATAAATCAGAAAGTAATACTGCCCCTTTATTCCTCAAGGGAGGCCTTGAAAAGCAGACATTTTATTCTAACTTGCCAAGCACAGCTGTAACTATAATACTGATTAGAAATGTCTCACTGGAACTGATGCACCTGAATGCATCTCACCTGTCATTAGTGTTATTAATTACACCTGTGCTTTTTCTGCTGTGACATGTTAAACTGTTTGTTTCTCCTGAAATAGCGGTTTAGTTTGGAGAAAACTGTTCAAATGAACAGCATTATATATATTTGTTATTTTTGTTTTTGTCATAAAATAGATCAAGAAAACATGACACCTTAAAACAACTCCATACCATAATGGTTAGGAATGACAAAAGAAACTTATTGATTAAGATTTGGATAGAATTTAGGCCATTTGAAATTAAAATCACTAAAGATTAATTCTTTTCATATGTTAGTTTGTCTGGATGTTTCCTTCAGGCAACCTTGTGTTTAAGAGGGCAAAACATATCTCAACAAACTTTACATCACAATTCATCAAACCAAACCCTCCTGAAAACAAGATACTGAGTCACATTTCAGTGTTCAATCATTTGTGTTACGTTTAAATGCTTCTCAGTTTCATGACGTGTGTCAGACAGTTGCACCCGTTTGTTGTGTTGCCGCCATCTTTGGCTCACTGCTTATAAGTTAAAATAAAATAGTTATCAATGTATTTTACACCATATCTTACTTTGGTTGAACAGTATTTAAATCTAAATACACAATACCAAAAATGTCATGGTGAGAATCCATAATGGTGCAGTGTTACTTCAAGAAAACAACAGTTTTCTATTAATTATCAAATAAAGCAGTGTTTCCCACTGTCCTGCATGTTTTAGATGTTTCCCTGCTCCAACACACCTGATTCAAATGATCAGGTTGCTATCAGGCTTCTGCAGAGGCTTGAGAGCAGAGAAACACCTAAAACATGCAGGGTAGGAGTCCCTGAGGACCAGGATTGGGAAACACTGACATACAGTACATTTAACAATTCAAAATGAAACTTTACTCATGTGTTAATGTGAATCAGTGTTTTTCCAGATTGTAAAATGACAGAAAAAGACATTTTCAAACCATTTTTGTTGCGAGAGATGATGGAGTTGAACTATATGAGGAATGCTGCATCTCTATAAAGCATTTCACTATAATTGAGGACGTATTGTGTTAGTGTAAACCACCAAAAATGGGTTTGTTAGCTACAACATCATATCATAGACGGTTAAGGGATTTTCTAATTCAGTTTCACTTGGCTGTTTCCTTCCCAGTTGTTAAAAATAAAGTCCCTGGGGATAGTTCACCCAAACATCACAATTCAGTCATTATCTCCTCACCCTCATGCTGATTCAGTGTCGGGTTTATTTTTTTACTCCACAAAACACTGCTGGAGTTTTTTTTCTTTTTTTTTTTTTTTAAAGGAAAACAGTGTTGCAGAAATCACCCAAACAATGGAAGTGAATGGTGACCAGTTTTCAAACTTAAGGAGACTTGGATTACACCAGATGAGCAGTATGGATGCATTTTATGTTTTTATACTGTTGGTTTTTTTAAGCCTCAACATGCCAAGTTGACTAAAACAATGTTATTTACACCATGTTTTTTGCTTGAATCTTCACTGTAGATCTTTAACTTGGAGCCACGTTCACAAGCGCCTGCACATCCTCTGAACTGGTTCTGTGTGGTGTGAGAACAGCATGTCGGGACTTTCCACCAGACAAGCAGTATGGAGGCATTTTATGTTTTTTTCCATTCACCATTCACTTGTGAAATTCGAGCAGTGTTTTGTGGCCTAAAATCCTAAACCCGACCTTCAGTTGGCATGAGGGTGAGTAGATGACTGAATTTTCATTTTTGGGTGAACTATCTGTTTGAGGTTTGCGGAAAAAACCACCCATAAGTATTATTTACTAGTTATTTACGAGTTTCACACTAAGATAAAATGGCTAATCAGGACTGTGTGGGTGTGGTTTAATCCAATTTGACTATAATGAAAAGACAAGAAGAAACACCACACAACTGTCATCAGATTCTGACTCAAACGTTGCAAAGAGTCTGATTAGTACACTGAAAAATGTGACATCGCAAACACGATGAAGTCATGAAGAAGTAATGCTGAGTTAATCATGATTACAACACTTGGAATTCAACAGAGTACATGTGCACTGCTGTGACATGTCAGATTTTTGGCCTGTCCCTTTAACTGCAGACTGAGGAAGACAGTTAACATTGTTCTTGTATTCAGTCATTCATGAGAAACATTCCTGATAGTTACTGAAGTCCTACATGAATGAATTCATGCTTTTTCATACATGGTCATTCATGATAATTCTTGAGCCATTAAGTGTTACCTTATTTTTTATATGAACAATGTAATATATGTATACAGACATAAAGCAGAGTACAAAGATTATAACCACTAAGGATTATAACCTCCTATGTCCATACTTTACTTAGTGGTATTACCTTCTTTGCTAACACTTCATTTGAAGGGGTGTGCATACAACTGACATGACACCTGTCAAGAAATCTTTAGGACTGCTTTCAGTAAAGGGACAGTACACTCAAAAATGCATATTCTTCTCCTGGCCTGTAAAGCTGTTTAGACTGATTTGGCACGAGTTTCAAAGTTTTGGAGACACCGGCTGTAGACGTGTGTCTTTCTTCTTTCCAATATAACAGGACTAAATGACCACAGACCTTGTTCTAAGCAGTTTTGCATGGTAAAGTAGTAAGAAGGAGTAGTTCTAAGCAGTAAAAGGAGTAAGACTCCTTTTACTGCTTTATGGATAAAAGCATATTATTTCCTCTTAAATTATTGGTTTGTTTGAGTTTTGATTTGAGTGTTAAATATAATAAAGTGATGGCTGAGAGTGAGAAGAAAAAGACAGGTTAAACCATGAAAAGCTTCCGTGCCGAGGATGCTAGGAGTCATCACTATGGTCTGTTTCTGCCTGTATATGTGTGTTTGTTGGCAGGATATCCCACGGTTTTCCTTCTTCCTTCCTCCTGTTGGGGCCAGGGCACCGGGTCAGCTGGCACACAGAAACAAACAGGAGAAAACTAGCACTTCAAAAGAAGAAAAATCAAATATTTGTAGTTTCGCAGATTCCCACAACTTTTGACAGTAGAGAAATCAAACGCACACAGACATTTTTCTGATTTTATATATTTTAATGGAAATATTTACTGACGACTGTTAAATAATTCTTCTTGCCACTCCTACAGAGGTGTGAAGGATCACTGTACAGTAAGCTTTTTCACAGTATTTCTTACAGTATTTACATCCTCCATCTCTGCTGGACGCACACATGGACGCAGCATCTCCTTTAGCAGTGGATGAGTACATTTACAAAGTCACATCTGCAAGCCAAACGCTGGGTCCCTTTACATAGCGCCCGAAGCATTTACAAAAAGTAAAGATCAGCATACAAAGGAAACAAACAAAAAAAATCTGTTATCTGTACAGTGTTTCTTAAAATTAAGTTAGTACATTCACACACAAAAATAGTTAATCTCAAATGAACTGCAATGCAAACCCTCTGAAGCTAACCATTTTGGTATGATTAGAAAACAAACGAAGAGGTGTGAAATGCAATGTTAGGTTCACTCAATAAATAAACAAACCCTGTTTAAGACTGACCTAAACGTAAAGTGAAAATTTGATGCACACAAAAACTGATCAAATGGATGTGCTGGTCTTTAAATAGGGAACGTTTTTAATAACTTCACTGAATGTCCACAACTTCTTGTTCGGTTCATGTTCACCTTACCCACTGTAGCATGTAATGAGAAAACTGTCTTCTTCATGTCTGATGATGTTGATACGAAATTATGATACTTTTTTCCATCCCGCGTTCTCCAGATTCACAACTTCTGAACAAAATGTCAAACTTCATTGTCAGTGCAGTCAACAGTGCAAAACCGCTAGCTTGTTTTCGCTAACTTTTTGGTAAACAAAATAAGTTACAAACAAAGACGTTCAAGAAGAGAGATCTGTCGTAGGTCTTGTTTTAATTTGCCTATGGATGCTTCTGACTTTTTAGGTGCATCCACATATCATCACTGTCCAATGAAAAATACTTTGTAGTAATGTATTTCTCAGATTATCCAGTGGCTTTGTAAATGGTTAATTTGCCTTTAAAACTAAAAGAATAGTCTCAGTTCATTCAGGGACCACTCCCTCCTTCAGGAGATAATTAGTTTTCACAGGACAGAGACCATATATATATATATATGTATATGTATATATATATATATATATATATATATATATATATATATATATATATATATACATACATACATATATATATATACATACATACATACATACATACATACATACATACATATACATATATATATATATATATACATATATATATGAGAAAGAGGTTCACGACTTTGGACTTTAGAAACAGTAGTTTGACAAAGTGACTCATCTGTTTTATGATTTTCTGCTGATAAAGATGCAGCTGAAAACAAGTGAACCTTGAGTTTCAAATTGTTGTCAAAAATAACTTGGATTTAGTCATTGTCCAGTGCTACCTTTGTGTATTTAAAGAGGAACTTAACACCGACTGAAAATCTTGTCTTTGCTGACCTTCAGTGGCCTGAACCAGTGATGTGGACATTTACTCCGTGGTGTGTCGGTACACTGTGACATCACTGTTGGTTATGTTTACAGACACAAAGCTGTGCAACAGACTTCAACTTTAAACTGCAGACCAAATAAAAAGGAGTTACAACTGTGTTTCTCAGTCTGGTATTAAGTTAATCTTTAAAGACCTTTCAATTCATTTGAGAGTTGTAGTAGGTTCTAAGTCTATATTGATTTTTGATGGTGGGGGCCATGGATTGTGCCTTTAATAAACTATAAGATCAAGATTCAAGATCAAGATTTGTGTGTGTGTGTGTGTTAGAAGAGGGTGACCCTCCCTAAGCAAAAAGCAAGAGTAAGGGTACTTCAGTACTTTAAGGTCTTGTCCACACATATATGGATATTTCTGAAAACGAATAATGTCCTCAACATTTTGGCCGCATGTCCACATGCAAATGGCATTTTGGGTCTCTAAAACAGATTTCTGAAAACACGTTTTTAAAGGTGCAGATTTTTCAAAACACTGGCAACTAACTTTGGTTCGTGTCTGGTTAGCACTGCTAGGCTGTGTGTCAGAAATGTGTTAAATAAATCACAGTGATGAAACAGATGTCAAACTACTACAGGTAAGTAAAAAAATAATTAGCTGATCGTTTGTGTTAGGTAAGGAAGATAAGCTCTGTATGCAAGCTGAGGATGTTCTTCTCTGGTTTTAGATGTATCGTTGATGTAGACTTCATCACCACTTGGCACCACTTAGAATTGTTTTTGCATTCTTGTGTGCTTGGAGATATATTGTGAAAAAAAAATGGTAAAAATGACAAAAACGGAGAGGTAAGTATCCGTTCAAAACGTATACATGTAGACAAGATCTGATAATACAGTGTGTGACGCTTGTTGAAGCTTTTTGAACACGCACCAGACAAAACTATTTCAATAACACTGAGATGATTTTGGTGTTGAACTTTTTGATGCAATACAAATACAGCTGCAACAGCGAACCAGTATGATGGTATACCGTTGTGTTAAAACTGGTGGTTATCAAACTATGTACATTTGCTTTTTCCTTGCGAGGCAGCTGGGTTTGCAAGATCATGAGATCAAACAAGAACCCATCTTGCCAGTCCTAGGAGGGACTACTGGCAGCGAGAAGCGTCCATGAAAGTGATGCTTTCGCTCTCCTCCTGACCGGCTTTAGCCAAAGTTTGATCTGACTGGTCGAAATCAGCCTGTGTTACACATGATAGACAGATGATTCATCCAATAACCTGCAAAGTGTTTTTTTGAAAGTGCCTGCCCTTTGCCAAACAGTTTCTAAGAACCACTTCGCAGATGGTTCTGTGTAACACACCATCTGGGTTGTCAGGATACATTTGCTCATATATGGTATTAAATTCTACCTCATTAGTGTTATTTAAAAAATGATTTCATGTTTACATCAACTTTTATGTCTGTCAGGACATAATAGTCTGAAGTTAAAATAAAGTGTTTCTTTTTCTTATCGTTAACTGTAACTGATAATAAAAACTATAATACTGTGACACGATGATATTTTTTGAGACAGTTATCACACTGAAAATCTCATATACTACTGCAACCTTTGGATTACACACTGGACTAAAATATTTCAGTAACACTGAGATGATTTTGGTGCTGAACTTATGATTCCATACAGCACAGTGGGTAAGGTGACCAACGGACCAAACAGCTGATTAAACATTAGCACACCCCTGAATGAGTGCAAAGTTTTCAGGACAACCTCAATTCTGTGTGGAATGTGTTCTCAGCTCAACCCTACATTTACCTTTAAGCCTTTGACATAAGTGACTGCTGAAGTGTTACATTAGAGGACACAAAATAAACCTGCCCCTAACTTTTCTCTTTTGAAAATCCCAAACTGTGTCACCGGATGAGGTCCACTCGGGCTCAGTGTCCTCTATTAAGTGAATGGAGAAATTCATTCAGTGCCCACGGAGTGCAAATGCCCTTTTCATCCAGGCTGAATTCCTACCAGGGTATTAGGATTGTGCGTTCAAGCAGCAAGCTCACTAATTTGGTCTTTGTCTGCAAATCTACTAAGCAGATTACTCTACTATTAGTTGCCTAAAATAAGGGCCTCTGATTATTCTCAAATTAAAAATGCTCTACTGACACAGGCTTTTTCAAGACGATGTCGTCAGTAGCTTTTTGCTCCCAATTATGTGCCATCATTTAAGTCCACTGTCACTAAGCAACTCTTAAACCCATTTAGCCTCCCACAGCCCCTGAGTTAGAATTCACATTCAGAGGCTCTGATCATCACTTCCAAGGATAAGAACCACTCACACATTTCAAATATGAATGTGCGCACGTGTGTCATTCCTCAGGTCAACTGTCCCGACTGGAAACCTGTAGCATCGGTTTGTCTGTCTGTTGTAAGGGGCTGCTGCTCACTTGGTAAATTATTAAGCCCGACAGTTACATGAGACCTGCAGTGGAGGACAAAGGTCAGAGCTCGGTGTCTCCCCCTGCTGGGCCTACAAAGAGTGTGTGTGTAAGAGAGGACACATCCATTCACTGATGCGTGAATGAACAGCTTCAGAAAATATCACGTAGTGAAGCTGTTCATCATCAGCAGGTTACAAAACCAGGTACAGAACTGCCGAGGACCTTCAAAATGTTTGCAGAATCGAATCAAAGGAAGAAGCTGTCAATGTCTGACTAAATCTAAGTTGATTAGTGAGGGCCATTAAAACTAACTGCACATTAAAGGGACACTCCACTAATTTGACACGTTAGGATCAGTTTACTGGTCATGGTCAGTATTGCTCAGCAACTATTTGATAATTGCTTTATGGTTGCAGTCAAGAATGGTAAAATAAATAGCAACCATTTCCAGTTGCAGTTTGTTCAGTGGGGGGAAACTGCTGCTTTTCTTTGTCATAAATCTTTGTGAACCAAATATTTTGGGAATGTTGGACAAAAGACCATTAAAGAGTCATTCTTGGGCTCTGGAAAGTTTTGATCACTGTTCACTGTTCTTTGATACTTCCTAAATAACTAATCTGCAGATAACTGATGAAAATAACTCATCACTTGAGTTATTTCAGTTTGGGCTTAGAGAATACCAAGTTTAGAAGCTGGTGAGTCCAGTTTGAAAGACATACAGGGAAGATCTAAATGCCAATTCATACTTTCCACAGGCTTCCAATTCTTGATTTTTATGGCAGTTGGCAAACAACGTTACAGTTCATTACCGCCACCAACTGGAATGGAGAGCGGGGCACATATGTGGAACGCCGGACTGACATGGACCTTCAGTTGTTGTTTGAATGGAGCCACATGGTTGAGAGCGGTACAAGTCTGTGGCTGTCCGTGGAAAGTATCAAAGCGTCAGTGAAACAGGCTATTGACTTTGTGACATGTAGGATCCAGTGTTTTTGGTGTCTGTCAGGTAGTTTTCAGGCACAAATAATAGTTAATTAATTCGTGGATGGTCAGTTTTTAACATTTATCTGTCAGGCATCTGGTATATTAACTTTTAAAAAATAATCTGGTGTTGGACCCATAAAAGGATCTAAAAGACAGGACATCTCGGCCTCTGCTGCTTCAATTCTTCTAAATTGCTGGAGTACAAAAACAGATAAGGCATGTAACATACCACTAAAACGGGATGTAGGTTTCTGCATGATGACATTGCTACATATCAACCCCCTAACACGAGGGAGGGGAGGGCATCAGTACTGTAACCTACGTCACTTATTTCTGCTAATGGCTAAGGGAGTTTTCATTTTGAAAAAACTTGGAATAGAATGCAGCAGCACTTCCCAATACCTGTAAACAGACTCTGATGTATAAAATTGGTGGAGTTCCCCTCTAAGAGTTCTAGCATTTTAACTTTCACAGTAACGTGTGTGTCTGTCTGTGTTGCCTTCTAGAAATGACGTGTCAGGTGCTGTCTTTTCCCATCTAAGTAATGGCTGGTCTCATGACAGCCACGCAGCCCCAGATAACCCATTCCTGCCTCTTTTGGAAGCTACACTTGATTTGATCCTAGATATTACTTATGCAATGCCTGATTATGCAACAAAATTTGGCCCCAAATCTAGGATGTGAATAGGGATGGATTAAAGCGTGGGGCTGAGAGCTGTCTCTGACGTTAAGGATGGCCTGTGGAACAGGTGTTAGTGCCTCAATATAAAACTAGAGATATGAGACAAAACTGGGGTGGGAGGAGATCAAAGATGGTAATGTGAGGAGGGAGCAGACACAGGAGGGGAGGAGGAGCTGGCGGCGGGGGCGACTGAGGTCGTGATTTTCTGAGAGGTCTGGAAAGTTTGAATGGAAAGTTTACTGGAGCGATTCGCTGCAACCATAAAAGTCAAGAAGGTGGAAAAAAGGTTTGAGCACAGAAATGCACACAGAGTTTAGAGTGACATTTACCAACATCTACCTCCCCTCCTCCTTCAGTATCACTTCCCAATTCAACACAAAGCAACCCAAACCCAAGAGTTTCACCTGAGATGTTAAATAATCTACAATGCCTTCACATAAATAAATAAATGCACATTTAGCTACTCTCTATCACTGATTGCTATAACACAATAGTGATCAGCCAGTCCATGAAAAGCTTTTGCATTTGCTGTTCCACACACTCAGTGTCTGGTAAGTTCTTCTGAGGGAGAAGTCCACTAGCAAACAGAAAAGTGTTTTACTTTCTAGCAGCAGCAGCAGTTTGCTTGGGATAACTAGAAGAAGAACTGACAGAAGCTCAAACTGCAACAACAGAAAAAAAAAAATCAGAGAAAGAGGCGATCACAGTGTTTGATGCACAGGTGATCTCTGGGATGTGCAGTGCAGAAATACCGCTGCTACAAACACTTAGCACCAAAGATGAAGGAAAAATAGAGGAACAGATTAGAAGTGAAAGTGTTAAAATATCTGCAGACAGGCGGAAGAATGGTCTCACTGTACACACCACATGCAAAATCTGAAGAATCCCAGGTGAAATGCCTCTGTAGTCAGTTTCTAACTATAATGAGGCCGTGGCTTTGAGCCGTAGACACAGCGCACAGGAAACGGGACAAATTATCGGTCAAACCCTCCGCAATAGTCTTGTCCCTCTTTTGACCTTCATTACCGGCATCATGGGACATTTTGGCGCCAGTGTGACAGACGATAAAGTAGGTATTTAGTCAGTGGTCTCTACCTTAAACTCTGTGCCTGCAGTGCTCACTACGCCTTGTTCAGCTGCCCAAAGAGGGAATGCAAGACATCAGGGTTTTGAGATAAATTAAGAACATACGTTCACACACACATGCACACACACAAGTCGTGGAAGTTTCATAAGTCTTGAGCTAGAGTTGTGACAGACATGGAGCTAAGTTGGGGGAATGAAAGAGTAATTGCGCTTGTTGCAAGTAAAGGATGTCGGGTGGACCGAGCAGTGGTCCGTCAACAGCTGGCTCACAGAGAAGAGTTCCCACCCTACAGGAAGTCCCAGCGTTAAAACCTGTTCCTCCCCGTCCTCCTGTCTTCTCTCTCTGCGTTCAGTCTTCTCTTTTCCTCTCATTCTGGGATCTGCAGGGCCATCAACGTGGGTTTGGTCTTGAAGTACTGGTTAAATCGTAGCACAGCGTACCTGCCAGACAGAAGAGCAAAACGGCGGTGGTGGCACAGAAGGAGCAAGTTTAAATTCTCCTCACGTTTTGTGGGAATGTAAACTGTAATGATGGTGCAGATATTGTGTACATTTTCCACTCTTTTGGTAAAATAAAGTGTAAACTGTATACCCAACAAATGCTGGTTGCATTCTTCCTTTTGGGTGTGTACCATGAGTGATTTCTTTGTCCCATTATTACATTTAACCTTTCCGTCATGCTGTTTAAGTTTGTATTCCACTTGGAGGTAGCGAGCTAGGCTAACTAGTTTCCACTTGGAAAGTTAAAGCTGCCTCCAATATATATAATATATAATCATTTATTTTGCTTATTTACCATCATAAACAAAACATAGTAAGCGTGCCTCTCTCCTACATCTCCCAGGTGCAACTAGGGGGCGCTGGGTGACTGGAAAATTTTAGCATATTGCCCAACCCTATAGTATGGTATATCTCTATGTCACTTTTACATCTGTTATTAGTGGTATGTTGTTCCCACATCATGGAAAACAACGTAACCAGCTAGTTTTAGCTGTGCCTTGGGTCCCCTTTGGATCTAATATCTTTATAATTAACTTTGTAAGAAGAAGGTAAATTTTGTCAATACTTTGTACGCCATCATCCAGAGAGTAAGATAACATCAGCGAAGTGATGCACCAAACTAGTACATGGGCTGAAAGACCAACAAATACTACAGCACTTTACTAAACTGGTCAGAAGAAGAAAATAACTCTGGTCAACAGTCTGTTTCATTTCAAAGACCTGTGTCCTGTGTCTGTACAGTGTGCTGGATAATGATGAGCTTCACTCCAGCAGAGAGGCTGATCTCCACTAACAACACCCGTTCACTCCAGACCAACATCTGCTTTACAAAACATTTAACCACTGGTGTTGGTCAGCAAATGACTATTTAATTAATTCTTATACAAACAGAAGAGAACAAAGGAGTTAATTAACTTAAATAAAAAAGCTGCATTACTCTCAAACACTTTATCTCTAGATTTGTCTGTTTGGTCGGACAGTGACCTTCAACAAGACCAGTTAGCTGGACTGTCAGTTATGTTTCAAATTTAACTGTATGACTCGCACAAGACACAAGTCAGAACAAAGATAGAGAATATAGTGCATATACTCGTTTCTTAGCAAAAAAAAGTTTTAGTGTCAGTTCAATTTGAATTATCACCTTTCTTTGCAGCAGTAGTCTTATCAGCAGACTGGCTCTTTCTGACAGTCAAATATGCAAAGAAGGAGAGATATTCAGTCGAGCACTGCCTCTCTGTGAGGAGAGAGATTAGGTTGCCATTGATAAACCTCCGCAGGTCTACCTCCTCCCTGTGGACCACTAGTGGAGGCAAACCTGCTGTGCGTGTGTGTTACAGGTGTGTGTGTGTGTGCGAGCAGGATGTGTTCAGAGGTATGGATGCTCACAAAAGAAATGAGAGACACGTTGGCTTTTGGTTTCAGTGTTTCATAATGCTCTGTTTAACCCACACTGACAGATTCTCTTGAGAGACACAGTCCGACCTCGCACTTATGTTCTATCATACGCTGGGGGGGCACCACACGCAGCTCTGAACCTTTCAAACGCTTACACAGCAACTTACCCAAGGAAGTCGAAGTCGATGGTGGAGTATTTGGCCTGGATGAGCGCCCAGAAGCCCCAAAAGAAGTGAGAAGCCTTAAGAGGGACAAAATAGATATCAGATTAAAGTAATGTGAGACACTGGGGGTGTGAGTGCGGGTGTGTGTACCAGCATATTCCTCCTCACCAGAGCAAACTTGTTGACCTGTACATAGAGCGTCTCCAGCTCTCGCTGGCTGACCTCCTCTGTTTTCTTGGTGAAGAGTTTGTACGCCTGCAGGTAAACTTTGAGCCATTCCATCTGCATCTCCCGACTGGGGTACAGGCCGTAATCCAGCTCTGCCATTCCTGATCACACACATGGACGCACAGCTGTATAATGAGCCATAGTTCATGGACACAACATGAATTCTAACAAAAACAAATCACACTGTGGTTCAACAAACCTGCAAATTCATTGAAGTGGTTGCCGATGTCAAAGGCCTGGTAGTTGTAGCTGGAGTATTCATAGTCTATGAAGCGAACATGACCTGGAAGACGACAAGAGGTCAGTATGAGAATGTAAAGTGCAGCACCCCTGGCCAAACACAGTGGTTGCATCATCTCCCGCCACTGACAAAAAGATGTTTAAGTCTAAGACTGTGTAGCTTAGTGTGTAGCCCGTTGCATCTTTAAGGGTTAACAAAACCCTGAACACAAAACTGCAGTTTTTGAAAACTTCAGAAAAGCTGTTTCCATCCCAATGTTTTGCAAATTTTAACAGGATTTTCAAGCTAACTGTCAAAATAAAATGCAAATGAATGCTTGCATCCATCACCATTACACATTATTATACATCGGCATAAGTGGGAGCTGGGGCCAATTCTCCAATCAGAAGATATGAGCAGAAGATCGTGTGACAAGATGGCGTAATTAAAAGAGCACCAGTCAAACCTCAAATGGTTCATAACAAAGTAGAAAACAGGATGGAAACTCAAGATAAATTGCAAAACAGACACTTTATGGAATTTTGTGTTACAGCAACCTTTTTGGATTCAATACTTCAAAGTGGCCATTAAAATACGTTGATGGAAACATAGCTAACTTTTTAGTTTTGGGCTACTCTGGGAAATTGTGACAGGCATTTTCTACTATTTCCTGACATTTTACATCTTATACTTTTTTTTTTAAGAACTTTTTTTAAGACTTTTTGGGCTGATTCCCACTTTTCTAGAACTAAAACTGACAGAATACACAAACATTTTTGTAACTTATTCAATGGAAAATTCTATGTTCATAATAAAACACTGAATATTAAATAACCTGTAGATTTCCTCCAAAAGTGTTCCAGGTTACTGCCAGGTCTTGTCCTCTTATTTCTCATGTCTTCTATTCTATTTCTCCCTCTCTTCTATCTCTACCTTTCCTGCCTTTCTTGTTCTTGGAGTCTATTTCTCCTCACAACGCAGACAACATGCTAGCATGTGACAGTGTCACACACAGACAGTGACTGTCTGGGTCATGTGTTTAAGTCTGACAGGCAAATAATCTGATTTATTTGACACTGAGCAGCCGGCCGATGAAAGTGACAACTGGGTTGGTGCATCTTGGTGCATCTTTAATTAACAAAATAGTAATTAGTTGCAGCCCTTGTTAAAAATATGTAACATCACATCACATATCGGTATCACTTTTTATGCCAATAACCTTGAAGAGATCAGCTGTTGGATGGCAGCAGTGTGGGGGACTGACAGAAGATGACAAACAGCCTGGAAATGCTCCATTTAGGTGAAATGTTCCTACCCTCTTTGCTGTTGTGGATGATGTTCTTACAGAGCAGGTCGTTATGGCAGAGAACCACAGGGGAACCCAGTGTGGACAGATGCTCCTTCATCCACACCATCTCCTGCTCCAGCACCGCCTTGCTGGGAACCTCCTGCTGGATTCTGGAGACACACAGAGAGAGAGAAAGAGAGAGAGAGAGAGAGAGCGAGAGAGAGCGAGAGAGAGAGAGAGAGATCAGGAGAGTTCAGCTTTTTCCACACACCTCAGTGTCTTTTTGGACTGTACTGAGAGCTGTCTGCAAACACGACCCTGACACCACACGCATGGTGAAGTGAGAGAAATAATTTGACTAATTGTTGTGGACCAAAACAAACTTTTTTTTTCTTGTTTTGGTAACATCACAAAGTGGGAACATACTGTATGTGAAGTGAAAACAGCCAAGACCAACGTGCACAGACAGCACACAGGCTCAGTGGGACTGCTGCCTCCTGTGAGCTCAGCTACACAGAAACAAGCTCTCAGTGGACTGCAGGGTGTTCATAAGTCACTATGGCTACGCTTCTATGTCTCCTGAAATTAGTTTTGAGATCTGATTCTGAACATATGATTTGTAGCTTATTCCATAACTATATTTACACAGTACTCTTTGAAAATCAAGCACTTCCCGCAGCTGGATTTATTTAAATGTTTGCCCTTTTCCATCTATGTCCATATGCCACAGTTCTATGCTCCAATCCGTGTTCAGCCCCCCGGTCACATGACCACTTCGGATCATATGCATGTGTTGGTCTGAAAGTGGTATTACTGGCAAATGGAGAAAGGGTTAAGTCGCTCAGTTAACGTCCCAGCCAACCACACTGGTGTGCTGAGCAGAGACCCCAGTGCTAACTGTAATGGGCTTATGGGCTTTAATCCACAGTCAACCTGATAGCAGGAGAAGAGAGAGAGCTGGGAGGGAGTCACACACACATGCACACCCTCTCTTGGGAGGAAACTACCTGCTTCGCTGCCTCTCCTTCACCTCCGGCCTGAGTCTCAACTGTTCAAACCCTGCCTGGCATGCAGCAAACATATCACACTGTCAGATAGCTCTTTGAAAATGTCTGTTACAATCTGGGTTTCAGACCACAAATCAACAAGTGTCTGCTGTGCAGGACCAGGACACTTTAGCTGTCTGTGTAACCAAGGAGGAGAGTAAAGTGACCCGATACACTGAGCTGAGCAAACATCTGCTGGCCCACTGCATGCCTCAGACTCCCTAATCCAGCCGGCTATTATTGTTTCAGTTATATAAGCCACATGCTGGACTTAATCTAACAGCCATCAGAACAAAGATATCAGCTAGGACTGGGCAGCTGGTCGGGTTATGAAATGGTCTGCTTCTGTCGGCTCCGCAGGTCCGGTGTCAAGATGAACACGGAACCATCGTCTGAGCTCTACAGTGTTACTTACTCTTTCCAGAGTTGAAAATTCAATTCCACAAAATGAAGTTCTCAACACCAAATGCTCCTGCCTGAGGTGTGTCAGCCTAGGAGGCATAAGTTGTCTTGATAAGTTGTAAGCATTTGAAAGCCTCACTGTCTTTATCTCAGAGGCTGTATGATTTACAAGGCCTTAGTCTGTCTGGAATCTCTGGACAGAGCGTTATATTTTAAGCTTGGCTGTAATTACATGAACAGCATAGTATCAAACAACATCATCTTTAAAAACGCAGACAGAGGATGCCACAATGCCGCCTGAAAAAAAGTTGTGAAATGGCAGGTTTATACCCACAGGGTACATCTGGTGTACAGTGGGGTTGTGCACACAGCTGTGCTTTGAGCTAAATGCTAACATCAGCATGCTAAGATTCTCTTAATGACAATGCCACAATGCTTGTTACATAAAACATTTAGTCTACCATGCTGACAATCTGTAAGAGCATGAACACTAGTTAAATTTGTAAACTCATCTGTTTCAGCTCAATATCCATACTAAAACAGTGTTCTTCCCAAAAGTAAAGTTTTTCAAAAACACTTAAAACGCTGGCTTGGTGTTAACAGGAAAACTGAAGGAAAGCGGAGTGCTAGCAAAGCGATGAAATAAGCTGCCTGGTGAGGGTCAGGGGCTGTGTGTCATTAAAAAAATAATTTAAATGAAGATTTCATTAAATACGCAGCAGCGCTGTTGTCACTAAGCAGGATTTATGTAGATTTTTGATGATGTCATGAATATAAAATAGTGATTTTATGACTGCAGCAGTTTGGTGAGGACTGCAGGCGGTGTTCATTTTGTGTGATTAAATCCCTATTTCATACTCATCTGACAGAAAAATATGAAAATATGCTATATTAAAATGCACATAAATATACGTTAATGCAAACACTGACTTCAGTGAGTGCTGTCAGAAAATATCAGGCTCAGGGACTCTTTCCTCATAACTTATGTTACAGGCAAATCAGGCTTCATGAGCTATTTGCATCATTATCATGTGAGCTGAACCACAAGCAGGAGCACCTATGGGTCACAGGTGAGAAGACAGATCTCACCTGACGTTAGACGCTTGGTCGGTGAACTCTGTGGCCACGAGGGAGAAGTATTTTCGCATCTTGATCCACAGGTTTGGTTTGGGGATGCAGCCGTTGTGTGCATGAATGGCGTGGATACGAGCCATCTCCCTGGCTATCATTCTGAGAGGAGACAAACACACAAAAGACAAATAAAGTTAGCATCATGAATAAATCTCATCATGAAGTGCATTACAGACTAAACTGTATTACTCCCCAGTCCCAGTTATGAAGAAACCCAACAGTTTGATGACAGAAGTCCTGCTGCAGGATTAAGATACCTTTATCTGCAAGGTTAGATGAGGACAAGCATCTCTTGCAGAGTTCCTGGAAGGAATCCAGTGAAAACAACTGAATACATCATGTGACCACACTAAGCTGATGTAGACAATGGCGTTTAACAGCCACCAAGGACAATGAGTTTTACCAGATTAAGCACATTACAATAATTGCTTTAGTAATAGTGACATGAGCAACTCCTCTGCACAACAAGTTTTTAGAAGTGTCCTTTGTTTGCTTATTTTTGCAGTATGGATCATCTAACAGCTGTCATTTGCATGTGACTCACATTGTTTGCTTCATTTGCCTCTTTCCTGTGCGGCAATGAGCCATTTCTGCATTGTAAAGTAGTTTGTGTTGATATGTAGGAGGCAGAATCCTGAGAAGATTCTGAGTGCAATACTACAATGTTTCTCTGAATAGGATTCAACCATCTCTGATACATGGAGGGCTGGGAAATATGGCAAAAATAATCACAATCACAATAATCACATTACTGTCGATTAATCAATTAGTTGTTTGGTCTATAAAATAGTGGAAAATGTCGATCATTGTTTCATAACATCCACGATGATGTCCTCAAATGCCTTGTTTTGTACACAACCCAAAGACAGTTCGAATCATTGTTCGCCCTCTTTTCCAGAGGACATCCACTTTCACATCCACTTAATTCACTGGTAGGTCAAACTATGATCTGCCGCAGAAAATGGGTGTGTATTTTGATATGCAAGCCAAAAACTCCAGACTGAAGCTGGTTTGTGGTCATCTTTATTTCTAATGTGTTATAAGCTGTTACATCAATCCGTATCAAGTGAAAAATGTCCCAAAATTATATTATTATCCTTAGTGGTCCTATGACTCTACCGTGTCCTGACCTGAGTAAGGAAGGGTCCCTGACATCCTGTGTCCCAAGAGCGTCCCCCTGCATGAACTCATAGCAGATACCGTTCTGAAAGGTGCAGTAGAGGCGAGGAGCACAACCATTAGCATGTAGCACCTAGAAGAGAGACACAATGATACACATGAATTAAACAAATATTGATTCAGTGGGAATTTACTGAAACCCATTTGACTAACTTGCTTTTACATTACCTGAAAGCTTTTGAGCTCATTGTCTCTATCCACAATCAGCTCTGTCCTGTTCCCGTATACTCGGACCAGGACCACATCATCTGGACTGTCGTCCACGTAGCAGCCCACTAGCTTGTTGGTGGTCCCATCAGTGAAGAGCTGGAAGAAGAAAAATAGAAATCATGCAACCTCTCACGGAGATACACATGAGAACCCCTAACATCTGACTGTACAGAACCACAGTGGTTCACAAACAAAGCCTTGAATTTGAGCGTTCTCTGGTGATTTTATAAAGCTATCAGTTGTCACAGGTCAGGATCAACAGTGCAGACACCACGCAGCTCTGACCTACATGAGACAAATTTATCAAAGCAACATTCTTGACTGAATCATTGCCACATGTGCCTTCAGATCACAGATAGTTCCTTCAGTGTCAAACACTTTTTAGCCCCTGGGATACATGGGAAAATGCACAGAATCTCATGATTTCTTAATGTAATTCAAAGTGCAAATTTTATTTTACAAACTCAATCATGTAACTAAACTGCAAGTAGAAGTGTTGTTCATGTGTGCTTATGGGTAGCATCATATTGGCGGTCTGAACAGGCTGTTGGTCACTGTTGTATGTATACTATTTTTTTTTTTTTTAAATACTACTTTAGGCTGTATCAGAACTACTTTCATCAATGGCCAACGGGCTTCATGCAAGAACATTCTCAGATTCTTATCCTCCATTTCCTCTTCCCGAAATTATATTTAATACAGCTGCCAACAACATGTCATCAGAGCAGCACTGTACTGTGACAACAATAAGGAGGGAATGATTTGATAAGAACTTAGATGTGATTAACAAAAAAAAGAAAAGCACTCCATGACTTAGGATGGGAGGTGGTCAGACAATCGGGTTAAGAGAATACTTTCCATTTGAGGTGAGGTCTGGTCAAGGTCAGGTCTGTTAGGTACAGCGGAGGAAGTCCTGGCTCTGACGGTGCCTTAATAAAGACCCTGAGGCAGCTGAGGGGCATCAAAAACTCCTGGCAAACTGATCTGAATAAGTTGCCATACTGAAATACAGCAATGAAATCCATGAAAAACAAGACAAGGTCAAAACCCAGTATATGGCTGGACTGTGTACTTGTGGTAGGAATCTCTTGATACCTCACGATTCGAATACAACGGCTATGATTCGATGATAGATGCATCCTGATGCATCAGCATTTTAAGCTTTTACGTCAGGGGTGCTGGTTGGATTGTATCCTTCTGCAGCTGCTCAGTCATCCTCACCATAACGCAAGAATGAATCTAGTTTAGACATAAACATGATCTATGTGCTACATTTAAAGGTGAGAATCTTGTTGTTCAGTATGATCCAGAATATATTCTTGGTTGAATGAACAGTGAGGCGGTGCAATTTTCAGTATCTTGCTCCAGTTTCAATGAAACACAATATGAAATTCTCACGCACTCTTCTGACCGTGTAAGAATAAAAAATGAGGTGGAGGTGGAGTGCTCCACTGTGAGTTTTGAGATGAAACAGACAAACTGAGCAGGGAGTTTTTTTGTTTTGTTTTGTTTTTTTTAACCACAGAGTTGTTTTAAGTTGTGTAATGCTGTGATGTTTCGCTCAGCCGCTCTGGTTTGTTACAACTGACTGATGCTCTGCTCCGTTACCATCTTAATGTGTCTTAAAGTGTCAGGCATCATCTCCCAAGGGAGCAAATTCACACAAATTCATTTTGAAAGAGCAACAGCCAATGGGGAGACTCCAACACTCGACCGACCGAGGGTGTTAGTTTGTCACTTCCTCAGTCAGTCAGATTTTCTTGTTTATAGATTTTCTTTGCTGTGTTCAGCCAAAAAAGGTGTCTCAGTAAATTGGCAAGTCGTAATAAGGAAGTTTATTTTAGTTACTTTGTTTCTGTTGATTTTTTTGACTTATTAGGAAGGCAAACTATATACGTAAACCGGAGATTACAATAAAATATCGGTATAAGATAGATGAATTTCTGCTTTGTTCCAGTGGTTCTTGCATCATGCCTGGTGACTTCTGTAGGGTGGTGATGGTGTTGCATCAGTGAGTCAACAAGTAGAGTCTAACACCTCTTCTAAAGTGAAGAGTCAGCAAAAAGCCTTCTGTGTCTGAGGCTGTGAGTGACAGCATCACTCCAGTGGAAACCAGTGGGCCAGTCCATCCCACTGCAGCGAGCACAATAACAACATACACACACTGCCTGCTGCATCTCCCCCGGCCCAGACGCTCACTCACACATATCTGGCATTCCACACGGGGCTGACCACAAAGATGGGCGCACAGGCATCCCTGTTATGACCGTACGTACACAAGCATACACGCCTTTGCTACCACATGACTGATCCCTTCTACCCACCACACAATGCACCGCTAAGACCGGCGATCAATACGTCGACAGACAGCGATAAGCTTGGACCCAGACAGAGGTAAACATTCAGCCATATACTCCCTGACGTTTCTTTTTTTTCCCTCCCATGAATGAGTCTACGTTCTGTGGTCTGACTGCACGGCTCGGCCTTCCTTTGACAGAGATGAACCATGCCGTCTTCAGCATGAGAAAGTTGTAAGAGGAAACTGCTGCTCTGTTGCTGTTGGCTCGCTCTGCTGTTTGAGGGAACTCAGCGTGTGTGTGGGATGTTTGGAAATGGACAGCATTTACAGTAAAAGTCTTCCTGTCCAGGTGGCGGGGCTAATCAGGTGTTTCTGTCAACAGTGCTGCCCTGCTGCTCCTTGCCACATTTAGCGCTTCCCGCTCTCATCAAAACAATGGTCCCGCTGCTCGAGAACATCCTCCTGACTCAACCTAATAACACCTCTTTTAAAAAACATGTATCTCACACTCTCCTCACTCTGTTTTCTGTTGTGATCTGCTTCATGAGTACACTTGCCAGTTGTACTGCTGGGTGAAACCGCATGAGGTCTGTTTGACAAAAACATCCAGTGGGTCAAAAGGCTTGTTTAAGTGGTGGCCACTGAGAAAAGCTCTGCTGGTCGGGCCTGTGGAGGTAAACACAGTCACGGTCTCAGCTGCAGGTGTGTGAATGGGTGGGGGTATCAGATCCAGAGAGATTAGCCAGCAGGATGCAAACACATGGTTGCCTTAGCTGTGTTCAATGTGTGCACAACAGAGTAAGAGCAGGAAATGGTATTATCGTGTCCACTGTCACAGCATCTCCAAAGACTTTGACCTGGCCACGACACATGCGTCACTTGATCCTTTTACAATGAATCAATTATGCATTTTCCTTTCCTGACAAGGTGAGTCTCTTAAATGGATCTCTCATCAACGCACTCGTGTTTGTCGGGTTGTGGTGATGTTGTGGTCAAAGCATGCCGCACAAACTCCATCTGTTAGTTCTATAGTGGTTGGAACTCAAAATAAATGATAAATACCAGACATGGATATAATAATGGATGAATCAACACACATTTTTTTTATTCACTGAATGTGGATATTGTGTCTATGCTGACATTATACTGACAGTACACCTACATGTAGATATGCTCCTTCTCCCTAACATGAACAAGCAGAGTGTTGTATTATGGGAAAGCACTGATCAGTTAGTCTTGCCGTTTTAGTTTCACCTCCAGTTATGAATCTCTATACAGTTTCTCATGTGCTGAGAATTATAACTTTCTCCTGACTCAGAGTGTATATGAGTTAGGTACAGGTTTCTTTGGATCCTATCTCACACTGACTGGTAGGCCTATACCATAATATCATTGATCAAAATGAGTTTATTATAATGGAAACAATGTGACAGGTGTTATGCACCATTATCCAGTCCCTACAGGATTTTGTGGGCCTGATTTCAAGACAGCTTTTCTAAAAAAAAAAAAAAAAAAAAAAAAAATCATGATGCACGTTGCAATAGTGCTGTTTTTTTTGCAATGAAATTACAAATTTTTCAACTGCAAACTTCCCTGAGTGTTCAGCATAACCTTACCTAAAAAACACAGAATTATAAAAACTCCAACAAAATATGGTTTATTTGTAAATGAAGAAGTGAACCTCGAGGGTATTCCACAAAGACAAATCTTTGAGCTCAAACTTAGTCAAAACCCCAGGTGCAAATTTATGAAATATAAAAATGTACATTGCATTGAAAAATGTTAATAACAATGGCAAACCATGTTCTTTTAAGTGTTTGTGACAAAAGAATAAAAATGCAGAAACTATAATAATAGAGGTCACTTCATTGGGACGTACATATATGACATTTGCATGGGGCACTGCTATGATTGGCACAATTCGAGGAGACTAAGATGATTGGTCAAATGTGACGCGAGGTGTTCATTCTTAAAGCTATGGCTCTTCTCCCCGCTATCAGCAGCTATCTGTCAGCAAGTAGCAGCTCTCTCATTCTGCTCCGCTTGCACCCTCAAACATACATTCACGTAAAATTTTATCTCAAATTTAATATTTTGATGTTGCACTTTCAACTCACACTTTTTGGAGCTTTTTGAAATGGTTAAATAGCCAAAATCATTTCAGACTAAACCAGCCAGTGAAACGGGCACATAGTGAACATAATGCCCTGAATAAAGAAATATATTGTGATTGATTTGCTGGAATAACATTTGAGTGTAAATGATTTATCATTTTTGGAAGCATTCATAAAAGAATACATGGGTACTGTGCAGGCCAGATCTATAATATATACTACATTAATGCTTCACCCAATAAATATCACCAAGCAATGTCCCCTCATACGAAATTAAAATGAAATCATTCAGATTTAATTAGAAACGTGCTGTATTTGATCTACTCAGTGGGTCTCATGGTATTGCAGCAGCATGTCAGCTTAAGTTTAATACACACAGTTTTTGATCTATTAGATATCAATAATCAAACCTGTATCATTTTCATGATACTAAACTTGGTATAAGTATCAAAGTCAAAATGTTGGCATCGTAACAACAATGGTGAGCAGTATTTTTCTTACTTTGCCCAGTGAACGTGAATATTGGGGGTGGGGGGATTAGTCAATATAATCGCTATCATCGATTACAGAAATATGTAGATTTGCATGACGTGTCAACACCTTGCCATGAACTGCTGCACTTGTTCAGAGCATGGATCTACCTGGAGAACATGCAGCAGAGAGCAAGCCACATTGCACTTATGTAAAGAATGGGAGTATTTTAGACTGAGACGCAACAGTTCGTCTCTCTTTAAACTCCACAAACTGGACATGGCTTATCACAGCAGGACACACTGCCCTGCACAAGTGCCGGTAATGAACCACCGAGCGCCCTGTCCTCCTGCAGCAGCAGCAGCAACAGCAGTGAGAGAGCATCATCATCCTTTTTACTTTCTGTCTGCACCCAAGCATGATATATTAGGATTATGAAGACGTGGAATGTGTTTCTGTAAGTAGAAATCACTTAAGATAGACTGCCTAAATGTTTTGCCCCCTTCCAATGGTGATATTCAGCTGTTTCATTTAACGACCATGTATGAGTGAGAAATGGCTAAAACTAACTTTAAAGACAGTCTGAAATTAATTTCAAGTATTTTCTTTGCCCCACACTATTGCAAAAATACACTGCCAGTGATCATCTTACCTGCATATTACTGCAGTGATCAAATAAATCATGTCATAAACAGTTTAGGTTTTAAGTCAAGTATTTATATAAAAATTGGTCACAATCTAAAAGATTGTTTCGTTGAGGAAGATTTATGAGTTTATGAAGCGAGTGAGTTGATCAGATATACAGATGTTGAGCTTGTATGTATGTGGAGCAGATGGGCATTGGTATAAGTCTTGTTTTGTTTTGTCTTTGACTTTTGTTGGAAAGATTGTGAATCTTTGTTTTGTTATCATGGAAATGAAAAGTACTGTATTTCATGTCTGCATTTTATGTGTCTGTAACTATGTGGATAAAATATGTATATCAGCATCAGCATTCAGTCAAAATGAGTTCAAAAATACTGGCATATCTGATATCAGCAGAAATCCAAAATCGTGCATCCCTCCTTTTTTACCTTTTTTTTTTTTTTTACCTTGTCTGCTTCCTGAAAAACTGTTTGTTCATACAGGTTAGGGTAAAACAAGCAGGTAAGGGGTCCTGCATAGGGATGGGTCATGATTTTCAAATATCTGAATAGTCAATAATAAAAAAAAAATTTGAATAGGTCATGTGACTATCATTTAGTCTTTTAATATCTATTTCCTCTAGTTTGTTTCACTTGTTTTACCGGTGCCTGGAAATAACGCGTTCTCACAGCCCAGATAATATCACCAACGGAACATCTGCAGACACGGATGTATTTTATGTCAGAGACATGCTGTTTACTTAACATTTACTAACTGACACCATGTCAGAGAAGTAGCACAAATCGTTACATCAGCCCCCAGCTTCAGAGGACACAAGAGTTGACTGAACAAAAAGTTTATTTTTAATAATAACATGTGTGGGTTTTACTCAGTCTGACTGCTTTCTTAACTGCTTTCTTTAATAACGAACAATGAATCCAATCAAATTGACTTGGGAAATCTGAATTGACACCCAGCACAAAGAAACACTGTGTGGACGCTGAGCCTCGTTTGATAAAACTGTACAATGAAAGTAGGTGATCAGATGCTGTAACTGTTGTTTTGTGTTGCTGTTTGTGCAAGTTTATACTGCAGGAGCTAATACGGATGCACCAATACTAGCATTTGGTATCCTTCTGATATTGTCCTCACGTACTTATACCATGTCACAAAAAAACAGCCGCTCAACACAAGCAAACATCTAAATATCTAACACAATGTAGAGTGCAAGGAGTTTGCTGATGCTTGCCCTCTTTTTGGGTCACGTTGTCATTATCAGCAAGAGACTCGCTATCCTCAACATCATCCACTAATGATGGCAGCGACTTTGGTGACTGTCCATGAATTTCCACGTGAGCCCATGCAAAACTGAAACAACCTCAGAGAGTGCACCTGTAGACCACTGCTGTCCAATGAGTCCCAGTGGGTGTAAACTAGTTGAATGCCTCCACTAATTAATCCAAAGAAAAAACACCGCTGCCACCAGTCTGTAACCCTCTTTTCTTGGTAATAAGCCGCTACATCTTCTCTTTGTGTACTCTTCTTTATTCTCCTGTTAATCTTCATCAAGACGGCCTGACAGCACAGTACACATAACTTCACTCTTTGGGGTTCACAGCAGGGTAAACAAAACTGCTGCATACATGGCACCACACTCATACCTGCCCCTCCTAAACACTGGCAGGTAGGAACTAGCTCTTAGACAAGAGGAACATGGAGTAGAAACTTAAATACATGTAAATGTGCAATTAAAACACTACTTGAAGTGTTGAAAAGCACATTATGTAACACCATTTGTAACAGTTAACTTTAAGTCCATAATAATGTGCAATTACCATACTGAAATATATCATGTACACAGTAAACTACACAGCTTAATAAGGAACACAAAATTAGTAAAGTAACTTACTACAAATAAGCCAAAAATGTAATGCATACAGTATTAGATTTATATTTAGAATATAAGGAACATCTGATGAAAATAAACTGTAATGGCATTATTAAGTACATGTATTGGTGCTCGGTATCGACAAGTACCCAAATAAGTCTGAAAAAAGTGGCAGCTTTGTTAATGTACAGAGGCCGGTGTGGCCCTCAGCGCCGGTGTGGCTCTCAGCGCCTGTGTGTGTGTGTGTGTGTGTGTGTGTGTGTGTGTGTGTGTGTGTGTGTGTGTGTGTGTTGCTGCTGTGTGTAAACGGGTCTCTCTGCGGTTGTCCCTGAAAACTTGGGGGGTGTTGTTGTGCCCACAGAATATCGAATAGCATTTTGGCTTGAGATGCCCATGCCTCATCCTGCATAAAGTTACATACGGAAACTTTAGACTTGATATTATACATAAATGCAGTGTTCTGTTGCTGCTCTTCTTTCACTAGTAGTTCCTCAAAAAGGTACAAAACAACATGTAAATATAGTGAGTAGTGCACCCATTTACATCCTCTAAGTGCCTATGAAACTAACTCAAATAGGCAAATAAGGCTGCCACTGCCACAACTGTACTGTTCTGATTTTATTTAAGGCTTTGGGCATATTTCCTACTGCACACTTCATGGACATCTGCTGATTCTGCTCTTTAATGTCAAACTGACAGGGTAAAACATTCAACAGATGTGGTGAAGCCTACAAACATGGGTTAATATCCTACCTTAAAGTAATAAGGGAGAGATGTTTGGATCAGTGATCAGGAAATCCAGCCTTTCTAAATTCGTTTTGCTCACTCTTTTAATCACACTTTTAAGGGGTCTGGGTTTTTTTTCTTCATGTTAACGACCACAAATGGATACAGATGAGACTACAACCCCATCTGATACAGTTTCAACATGGGTATAACCTACATCTGATACAGTGTCATTATGGACTCAATGACAAGACTTGATTTTACAGAGCCATGTTCAGCAGGACTCATGTTCTGTGTGTCTTTGAAACCCAAGATTACCTTTTGAGGCATTTTGCACTTAACAAGCACAAACTGTAAAAGCTCAGAAATGCTGATATTCTGAAAATACCAACTGATAGTGGTATTTACCTGCCTCTTGTGGTTGATACCAGTAAGATAACTTCACATTATTGTATTTTAAAAGTAAGTTCACATCAAGAGGTAATGGCCCTCCCTTTCTGACATGCCCTATGGAACCTTACTTTAATAAAAAAGTACAATAATCAATGCCGAGAGACAAATAATTTTTTGTTCCTGATTGAATTGTGTTATAGATTACATAAAGTTATTTGTGCATCCAAAAGATAATTTTACAAGACGTTAAAGTCGCAATTTGTGGTAGGTTTGTCCTAGTTTTATGTGTCATCAATACCAATGCTGCTGTCTGTTGTAACATTATCTCATCTGACGTGTTTTATCAGTGACTTCTGGTCCTTTTATCAGCTGGAAAGTGAAAGAATAAACAAGGTGTGTTGCTTGTGTGACTACATCACGCTATGAAAACACACAGGTATAGTGGCCTCAATGGCTAACATTAGCTTTTGGGAGGAGAAAGTCATGACATCACTTCTGTGACTTCTGGGTGTGTAGTCTTTCTAATTACGTGGCATCACAGTCTTATACTTCAGTGTTACACCAAACGGCGACTTTCTTGACTTGTAAAATAAACTTAAATTGGCAAACATCATATGCGTAATTCATGGCACAATTCAAACTGAATCAAAAAATAATTTGTCTCTCGCCATTCATTACAGTTTATATTTTTCCAAAGGTCCCATGGTGGTCCACCAGAGAGGCGAGGGACCTCCCCTCTTCACCTGTAGTTTATGCACACCTGAGGATATGATGTAGTGAGCAAACATAGATGATTTGCTGATGATGATTCAGTACGCACTCTTACAAAACTTTTTGTTTTTAAACAAAACAAAACTCAGATTGTTTTTCTTTGTTAGCTTAAGTTTAATACACACATATTTTGCATTATTTGTGTTTATACTTATAAATGTTATTTAAAATATGGGTGAAATTTTACTGGTTCAGTGTAGTGATATTATTTTGGACAATAACATCTTTTGTTATACTGTAAAATGTCCAGCTCTCATTACATATCTTAGCCATAACTGTTAACCACTCACCACTTTTGAGAGATCACTGCAAAAAATGTATTTCTGTACATATATTCAATGTTCTGAATATTATATTCTGCAGTAAGGACACTGGCCAATATATAAACATCGGATTTTTTTCACTCTAATATTAGTGTAGGCATTGGCCAAAAAAAATCCACTATTGGTTGGGAAATAGTTTGTCCTGTAAATCTGAGAATTATTGTTTTAGACAAAAGGGGTATATCTAGATATACAGTATATTTCAGCATAGGTTAAAAATATTAAGATATTATTCATAAGCCATGTCATCCAGACCCCTCTATACATTAGTTGTGTACAGTAACATTACATTGGTAGTAAAAAAGAAAAAATCAAAAGTGCTATCCTGGAAAGGTCTCTCAGCATGCTCTGACAGCATGCACATAGCCCACCTGAACAACTAATATCTCTATTACCATAAACATTCAGTCACACCAGCCTCAGAGAGAGCTAACAGACAGAAGAAGATAGGCTGAGTGTCAGTAATCAGTAACTCTAACTAGCTATAAAATTGTGTATTCCTTATTGAGAGAGATCCATAACGTCACCATGATCACATTTCTCAACCAAAGTATCCATCACGTCACTAAGATGACTTGGCTCTCACGCTGTTTCTGGTGTTACATGTTGTGTATTTTGGACATATAAAGCTGTCTACAAATTAAATATTTGTTGAGGCAATTTACGGACGTTACTTTGCTAACTTAGCTTAGTTAGAGTTCAAGTCTGAGAGCGTCTTGCTAGCTTAGTTGACCTTACCATATCCTGTGAATATCAAGACTGCGACAGGATATCAAACATAAGACGTCTTCATTCATAAATTGAGAATATAGTGTAGCTGGCGGGGTGTCATTTATTATCAGAAACCCATAACGCTAATGTCTCCATGGCCCTCCTCCAGGCTGTCTGGCAGCACTCCGTGATGCTGCAGAGCTGCCAGTCTTATTAGCCTAGCCTAGCCTCCGTGCAGCTAGCTTAGCGGCTACCGTTACCTTCGTCTTGACGTGGCTGCTGTCCCACGCCGGTCTCAGCTCTTTAATGAGCTTCATCGCTCCCTCCGTCACGTTGTGTTCGTCCACGAAAATGGGAATTTTTCTTATTACCGGCGACCCTACGGGCACATGTATCTGCGTCTCCATCCTGCAGCCGTTTATCTGTAACGCTAATCTCCGAGCCCTTCACAGATATGTCTACAAACTGCAGCATACAAGACCTGCTTGGTTTATAAGTAGCTAAATGTTGGTGCGTTTTTTACGGACGACTGAAGCTTTGCGTGTTTGCTGTTGCAGTAATGGTGAGGATGAAGCAGAGAAGATGTGCGGTCAGTCTGCCGGGTGTAGGTGCTCGTCGCCGGTTTTCTTAGGAGCAGTCAGCCAACGGTACCATTTCCTCCTACTTGGCTCCGCCCGCCCGGGATCATCCGATTGTACCGCCGGTTGAGACGCACCACAGACAGCACGCCCATTATTTTCCGAGTTCGTCCGAGCGGCGCCCGAGTTCAGCCGAATAAGAAAAGCGTGACATGCTGCAGCTGTATGGAAATATGCAGGGTGGAAAATTAATTTTAAATAAGAACGAGTGGTAAATAAGTCGACTGCGTTAGAATGTGGAAAATCTTCAAAAATCTTTTTCACAGCAGCTAAATTGATATGAAATAGTAGTGTAAAAACATCTGTTACAAATTCACAATTTAAGGTTGAGTCCAAACCATTATTATTATTATTATGATTATTATTATTATTACAGGGGAGTTGAGGGTGAGCGTGTCATGTTAATAGGATTAAAATGTAGAAAATAAGTAATTCATTAATTAACTGATAATTTTTGTGATTAATATTATGAAGGTTTGTTACAGATTCTGAGGATGATATGAAGCACAGTGACTTATGAACCATTATGCATGTGTGGCAGGTGTGTCACAGTTATTTTAAGCAGCTTGTCATTAAGCTTTAGAAGCTCACAAACACATTTTTTAGATATTTTTTTAGCACAGAGTCCTCCGACAGTGCCAGCTGCACTCACCATCATTTAGTCTAAACTGGTTGAATGACATAAAAAATCTGTTACAGCCTAATCGGGGGAATTTGCACATAAAAACAAGTCCATACATATTTTACAAATACAAACAGGAATTTACATAATAACTGAAAGCAGGAATTATAGCCTCCAGAACTGATTTCATCTGAATATTTTTCACATATATATGTATGTATATATAGCACTAAGAGATCTTTTTCACTGCAGCTATTTTGACATGAAATAGTAGAGTAAACACAGGTGGTACCAATGATATTAAATGTCATGTTCAGCGTAGCTGAGTGTTTCCAGTGAGGCAACATGCACAATAGCAGCCTGACTCTGTTTGAAATTAATGGAACTGAACTTTAATTACTATCATTGGTAAACCTGTGTTTACTCCACTATTTCATATCAAAATGACTGTTGTGAAAAACGTGCATTGACTGATAGCTAATATAGGCTGAATACACACTCATTTTCTGAACAGCATCACTTTTTTATGTTTCTGAGAGGATTTTTTTGAACTCATGCAGTCTAAAGTTACTGTCATATGAACGTTGAGGACAAGGCCAGTGCTCCCTCTGTACCTTAATGGAATGAGCAGCTGTCTTTGAGTCACAGCTTTGTAAAATGACACACTTCACAGATAGGATTCAAACCATATGCTTATGCTGAACTAATGCATGACTCAAGATGATTTAATGCATGAATTAATGCAGGACATATCATGAAATCCTGGTGCTTACCACTAACAGATGATCAACTCACTTTGACTTTATGTTGTTAGTTCACACTTAACAGATCATTGGTTAGGAATGTTCACAGTTCAGTTCAATTCACAGTTACCTCATACATAAATCAATATGCATCAAATTTGCTGTATTCCACTTACATAAAAGTTTATTTTAGACCCATCTCTATACTCAGCCTCTCTGAAAGCATAATGATAATAATAATAATAATAATAATAATTAGAAGAAGAAGAAGAATATAGGAACGATAGAATAATATACAGTTACATACATGAAATCCAGCTGATTTGATACATGTCATTTAGTTTATGATGTAATTGTGAATTCACATTCCTTAACTGATGATCTTTTAAGTGTGAACTAATCATGAAGTCATAGAAACTTGATCATTATATTGTCAGTAGTGAGCAACAGGAATAGATTTCATAGATCCTACATTAATTCATGCATTCAGTCATCATGAGTCATGCATTAGTTAGTCAGACAGAGAGAGACCAGACAAAGATACACAAAACACAGCAAAAGAAAGAAAACATAAGGAGAGTTACACAACTATGCTATGATACAGCAGTGTAGATAAATGAGACCCGATAAATTTAAAAATAGTGATAAAAAGGGATCATTAAAGATAAATAATATAAAAGAAATATAAGCGAGATATAACACAATCAATTAAATAAAAACAAAATTCAAAGTACAACTGAATAGAGTTCTACTTCAGGATTAAAGTGGGTTAATTAAGGTAAAGACTACAGAGACATTATGAGTGTACATGAACTGATCGGTTTAAGCCTGACAAAAAGCACCAACTCTGTCACTGTGCAATGATCTGAGGAGTATATCAGACAAGATGAAGACACACAACCAGTCAGCACTGTTGAGATGACATGAAAAGAAAGAACACGATCTGCATCAAGCAGAAACCTCCACTATGGCAGTACCAACTCTCAGCCATATGGTGGCAGCATAGTAACAAAAATGTCTCTGTCAAGTGGTGCAAACAGAGGGACATGTTACCTTGAGGGATGTCTCTGAAGGATTACTACTAGTAGGATGAGTACATGGGGGAAAACTGTAGCATAAGAAGCTATATTTGTTACAGGACAAGTCTCAGGTGTCCCTCTTTAGTTGTCAGTCGATTGGGATGTAGCAGAGCCTCTTATGCATTCTCATATATTTATAACTTTAGTATTAGTGCTGAACATGAATAAACCCTGGGACAGTTCACCCCAAAATCAAAAGTATAAATTTTTCTTCTGTCCTGTAGTGCTGTTGATTCATCTAAAAAGTTTTGATGTGAGTTGCAGAGTTTTGGAGATATCAGCCATAGAGATATTTGCCCTCTCTCCAATATAAAATACATATAATACATGATCCACTGTATCACTGCACAAATGGAAGCATGCATCTACTCATGGAAGAGAGATTACAGCTCAGCCCATTAATGTTGATATGGCAAACTTCGTATTTTTGATTGTGGGGTGAACTGTTCCTTTAATGCTCAAGGTATTAACATCTTACTTTGCGTAGAAAGATTTTCTTCCAAGAAGTGATGATTTTCCTTCCAGTGCTGTGAGTCTCATAACTCATCCTGGTGTCCACGTCTGTCACTAAAATCGCAAACAGCCGGTGAACAATGAGATAAACAAGCAGCCGGACGTCCGGCCACATTAAATCTGCCCTGACTTGTTGCCTACACGATATTGCTTGAGGCGACCACTTCACTTCACTGGTGCACTCAATAAGCCAGAACACATAAACAAGTCTACAGGAAGTTTGGGGGATTTTCTCTTGTGGTGTTTACTGTTTGGGACCAGAGAGACGTGATCGGGCCGGCATGAACGAAAAATCTGTTTAATGTTTCTGTAAGAGTCCCTACGCATTCATGCAATATGGAGCATATTATTGCAGCAGTGCACAAATGGTAAATTTATAACAATACTATTTTCAGTATTAGAATATTGGACATGGTATTAACTTTATAGGTTTGCTTTTCTTTTTTCAACAGACAGGTATTTTATTTGATGTCTATTTTCAGTGAAAGAAGGATTGATGCAGTAATATTGAGATTTTCTGTGAATCTAATGTCTGCACATTAACAAGTAAATGGAATAAAAGTGATATATACTGTGCATCTGTCTACAAAAAAACAATTAAAAAAAATCATTGTTTTACCTTAAAATAACACTATTTATCCAGCATGTCTTTTCTCGGAAATTACATGAAGAGCATCTGTTGAGTCAAACTTGGTTTCATCCTTTTTAAGAGTTTTTAAAGGTCCAGTGTGTAAGATTTAGGGGGATCTACTGGCAAAAATGACAGCAATGGAATACAATATTCAGTATGTTTTCATTTCTGTGTAATGACCTGAATATAATAATCATTGTGTCTTTGTCACCTTAGAGTGAGCCCTTTGTTTCCACAGAGGGAGTGGGTTCTCTTCTTTGGAATCCACCATCTTTCTACAGTGGCCCAGAATGGCCAAAACAAACACTGGCTCATGAGTTTGGCAGTCACTGCAGCTTCTCCTACATGTGTGGAAGGTACGCATGAGTCAGGCTGATTGCAATCTGCAAGCTTACAGCTAGAAACCACAAAATTCAAGATAATAATTGGAGTCTAGCATCCACAGCTAGCCTTGGGAGACTCAAGGCTAGCCACTGGAAAAATTTAGAGGCAATGTTGGCAAGCTGTATTAGGCTATGACACACATTTTAGTTGATGAAATACATATAATGTAAAAACATATATATTTCTATACATATTTATTTTTATTAATTGGTTTATAGGTCACACATTTTTATGATTGTGGAAGCACTTCAGGCCTACAGCAATTAAAATCTTTAAAAAAAAAAACCTTTATTCATTTCCATATAATTTTTGGAAAAGCCACAGTGAGCTGCTGGAGAGTGTTGCACTAAGAGTGTCGTACAACTGTTGTACGTCATACAGCTTCCTGTATCAAAGTATGCCTCTTATAGTTAGATCTGAGATAAGATGAGAGAACTGTACATGTGCTTGTGTCAGTGTGTTCATGTATGAGATGTGGTTATAGAGAGGCAAACGGTTGTCAAGAGACAAATAATTTTATGTTCCTGTTTGAATTGTGCCTTGAATTACACGTTTGTCAATTTAAAGGATTTTCCTATAAGTCAAGAAAGTCGTAGTTGTTGTAGGAACGTTGTGGTTTAGTTTTATGTGAAACCGCTCAGTGAACTATGTCTCTCGTCTCACACAATATACATCATCAACACCAAGCTTGTTGTCCCTTGTAACGTTATTTTAGCTTTAGTTTTCTATCAGTGACTCCTGGTCCTTTTATCAACCAGAAAGAGAAAGAACGAGTAAGACAGCAGCTAACGTTAGCTTGAAAGGAAAAAGTCATGACGTTATTTGTGCGACCATTGCATGTGTAGTCTTTCTAATTGTGTCTATTGTAATCTTTAGTCTTATACTTCAACAGTTTTATTACAAAGTGTCTTTTTCTCGTCTTGAAAAATTATCTTCCAAACTTAATCAAATATTATTTGTCTCTAGCCATAGATTACTGCTAATATTTTTTCTGAAGGTGGGTCCCATGGTGGTCGATTGAAAGATGCGTGACCTCGCCTCTATGTTTGTCAATTGACAAATAATTTTACAAATTAAAAAAACACCATTTGTTGTAAAATTAGTGAAATATAAGACTATAAATATATGTAATCCGTGGTGAAAGACAAATCATTTTTTTTATCCCGTTTGAACTGTGCCACAGATCACACATGTTGTTTGTTGTTTTAAAATATAATTTTACAGGTCACAACTTGTGTTAGGTTTGTTCTCATTTAGCTTAGTTTTATAAGAAACCACTGAGTGAACTACTCATCTCACACAATATATGACATCAACACCAACATTGCTGCTTCTAACGTTATCGGACTTGAAGTGTTTTATCAGTGTTTCCTGGTCCTTTTATCAGCCGAGAATAGAAAGAATGTGTAAGACCCACTGTTGTGTGACTACATCCTGGTACAATAACACACAGGCATCGTAGCTTCAGCGGCTAAAGTTAGAGAAAGTCATGATGTCACTTACGTGACTGTTTGGTGTGTATTCCTTCTAATTACATATTTCATATTTTTTTCTGAAGTTAGGTCCCATGGTGGTCCACCAGAAGGGGAGTGACCTTGCCTCTCTGTCAATTTAAAAATCAAAAACAAGTAAAAAAAACCCCATTTGTTGTAAAACTACTTAATTATAACACTATATAGATATGTAACTAGAAAGAACACACAACTAACAGTCAAATAAGTGACATCATGACTTTCTCTCTCTACAAGCTAACGTTAGCCGCTGAAGCTATGATGCCTGTGTGTTTTCATACTGGGATGTAGTCAGGGATGTAACAGCAGGGCTTACTCATTTCCTCTATGAAAGCACCAGGTGTCACAGGATAAAACACTTCAGGTAAGAAAACTTTACAAGGGGCAGCCATGTTGGTGTTGATATTGTATATTGTGCGAGACGATGTACAGTAGTTCATTGAGCGGTTTCTCATAAAACTAAGCTAAACTAGGACAAACTTACCAAACTTCGACTTGTAAAATTATATTTTGAATTGACAAACAACAAGTGTAATTTGTGGCACAGTTCAAACAGAATCCAACAATAATTTGTCTTTCCCTATTGACTACTGCTCATACTTTTTCCAAAGTAAGGTCCCATGGTGGTCCACCGGAAGTGGCTTGACTTCACCTCTCGACTGATAAAATGTTGTGTTGGCGTCAGGAATTTCAATGAAGAAACAGCAAGGAGTGCATCATTTGTTAACGCCCCAAACCTTGAGCAACTTAACTTTACATATGTTTACACATGACTAAGGGCTACTTTTAGTTTTACAGGACACGGTCGGATGTGTTGGTGTGTTCACTCACACCCAGACACTGTGTGTGTGTGTATATGTGTGTGTGTGTGTGTAGCAGCTCAGAGCCGAGCTCTACCTGTAGCCACATGCCTCCTCTGCTCTTTTAATCCGTGCTCCTCACTGGCTCTCAGGAATGCAGTTAGCAAATTGTGTGTGTGTGTGTGTGTGTGTGTGTGTGTGTGTGTGTGTGTGTGTGTGTGTGTGTGTGTGTGTGTGTGTGTGAGGGTGTGTTGGAGTGGATGTGTCAGTGGATGAATGCGAGTGCGTGTGCATGAGTCGCAGCAATGACCTTATCCACAGGTGGGACAGCTCAAAGGTGCTCCATCCATATCTCAGGAATGAGGAAATGTTTACATTGTCACACTGTGGAGTGCTGTTTATTATGTGACACACACACACACACACATGCACACACACACACACACACACACACACACTGATCATAAATCACATTTCTACTCAAAGAGTGAACTGCTTCTTGTCTAACCTAATTTCTCATGTCGAGGCTCCTGTTGACACACTCCTCATCTATCACAGATTGCATGATTAGAGTGAATCGGGGCTGTTTGGGAAGGGGGATCGCTCCATGTGAGGGGTGTTTACTTTCACACACCGCTTCATAACATTTACACAAACCCACACAGAGGACACGGATTGCTTTCAGAGTTGACAGATGTCCTTTGAGTGGCTGAACAATGTGCACGGTTTATGATCTACAACAAAAATAAGTGAATGGGAGGTCATTCAAGGACGTCTGGTCTCACCATCTGGACAGTTTAGAGCTCGTCCAACTGAATGACTCTGATAGACTTTACTGTTCGCCTCCTTATTGTTTTCTTATTGCCTTCTTTTACCACTGTCCAGAGTAACAGTTGTCAAATCAAGGCTGCATGTGATGCTGTTGCAAGTTCTGCATTATATTAAAGTTTTAGATTAAATGAAAAATGACTTTAAAGTTAAGATCACAGCTCTAGTCAAATTGTGCACCTATTTAAATAGAAAAAATACTAATTAATGTATAAAACTCTGTCTTACCTTTTGCTCTTATATTGAAATCCAATCCTGAGTTATCCCTGTAAAAAATAAAAATAGTAAAAAAAAAAAATATTATGTGTGCTGACCAGTGGTGGACAAAGCAGTCAACCCCAGTACTGGAGTCAGAGTATAGATACTCCTGGTCAAATATTACTCAAATATGTGTATCAAGTGAAAGTTGCTCAGTCAAAATTTTACTTGAGTTAAAGTACTAGAGTACTTGCTTTTAAAAATACTGAAGTATTCAAAAGGACAATTTACAAAGTACATTTTCTAATATCAGTACATTGCTGTATTGTTTTCATGATGCATTCACAGAACCTTGTAACTCTCTGAATCCATCTAATGATGCACTGACCTGCTTGTAGAACCACTCTGCTACACAAAGTCTATAGAAACACCTATAAAAACTTCAACATAGAAATACAATCAAAAACAAAAAGAACAGATATTGTCATTTTCTGATGTAACTGTATTAAAATCACTGCATGAAATTAGATTGAAGCTGACTGTAAGGAGGTAATAACTGAGATTTCTTTCTGTCTTCAGGAGCAGTATATATACATGAATTATGTGGTATTTTTCACCCTGATAAAAAACAATCCAACATTAAAAGCCTACCTGGAATTATTTCTCTTTTTTCTAATGATAATCTCATTTTGAGATTTAATTTTGTCTTTATCCTGCTGTCACCATTACAGAGTTTTGTTTGAATGAAAGAGGCAGACCTTGCTTGTTCTTGTTACAGAGTGTCTGGATGAAATATTTCTGCTTTTACATCAGTGCCATTTGAGAGGAGCTACTGTGATTGGTTTCCTTCTGTGAGGAACACAGTGTGAAGCCAACTGCATTTTAGAAAAGAAAAAACATCAACAGCTGACTTCAAAGCTGTGCTTAGACTAAAAGTAATGAGTAACGACAAGATTACACACAAGATTTGTGTTGTTTCTTCATTGTGCACATTGTACAGACACATTTGTTTTTATTATTTAACATATGGTTAAAATAAACTTACATTTAGGAAGAAAAAACACGTTATGGTTGGGCAAAGATCGCGGTTAGGGTTAAAATACTCACTGAGCTCTAATGCAGGTCTGAGGTTCTCATCCAAACACAACCCAGTGAGTTTGTCAGTGTGAACGAGCCTTTTCACATTTGTTTCAGTGAAAGTATAGAAAGTGTTAATTGTTGGACCTTTGCACAGCATTTCACTCTTACAGAACTGGAATCTTTGTTTATCTGTTTGCAATTTTCTTTAGTCAAAGATTCAAATCTGCTATTAGACAAGACTGTTGGACTCTTTCTAATTCACCGTGGATCAGAAACCCACACTGCATAAAATGCACAATGTAAAAGTTCTGTTACCTCCAAACTTATCATATTGTAAATCTGGCTTCTCTACCCTCCTCTTCTTTTCTCATTACACACTTTCCCTTTATATTTTACACCATTTTCTTCATTCACCCCCTCTTTCTCTTTTCACTTTCCTTTCTGAGAGCAGCTGCCCTCGCGTTGGCGGCTTTATGCCTCCATGACATATCAGAGTCAAGAGTTTTGTGGGAGATTTAGGTCAGTGATTGTCTCACTCCAGATACTTTAGATAGCCACACCTGAGCACACAAAGTAGTGAGATCACCAAAGCACTCAAAGCTTATGCTGCTGACAAAAGATTATTTGTCCCATCACAACATAAAGCTGGATTACATGTTCAGTAGCAGACAGTGAGCCTGAAAAATGGATGTTGACTTTTAGAATAGCTACAAAATAACTGCTATAATAAAATATAGATCATCATACTCCAGCTTTAAACCTTTGAACCCAAATCGATCCACGGCACAAGATTTAAAAGGAAATTTACTGGACTTTAGTACCATTTTGAGGTATTGCTATTTAAAGCATAAGCTCATGGTGATGAACCACCAAGACTTATGAAACAACTCTGTAGATCCACTCAGCTATATGGAAGGTGTTAGCATCTTTTGGCTAACTGTTTTGATTCACTCTCTCCACTCACATCAGGAGACAGTTAGCGACTAGCTGGTGAACATCGTGGTGCATTTAGCAGCTGGAGAACCAGATATTTCCTTCACGTGTAGAGCGAAGACAAATAAATGTTGATTCATCCTTCATATCTGCTGGATGTTAAAACTGTTTGACAAGTTTGCCATATCAGCTCAAAGGTTGATAAGAAGGTAGATGTTGTGTTCAAGGCTTGTTTCCGCTGCCTATAAGTTATGTACTGTTTGAGTTTGAGTTTCTAAAAAGTTTTACCAACTACTGATCTTTTCTTTAGATAATTTACTTGTCTTCGTAAGTTAAACATGAATAATTTTGAAACCCAAAACAATATCGCAGTAGAGTGACCAATTTTTGATTATTTTTTAGTTTCTTAAACTCAAAGACCCAAGTGTATCTAGTATATCCAGTAAATTATCTCAACTAGAGTTTATAGGTCAGCAAAACTTTTTAAAGTTTATTTGAAAACTTAAGAGTTTGAGTTGGGCTCAAAACTCTTGCCTTGAAATTTTAAGTTTTCTCAACTATTGTTTCTTACAGTGTTCCTGCTGGAATTAAGTGTTACAATCCAGAGAAAATATTTTATGTTGTTACCCTACTTATCTGATGGATATTATTTCTTTCCCACTTTTCTTCAACTTTTAGCTTTATTTTATTTATTTCTTCAACTGATCTGAAAGTATGAAAATATGCAATGAACTTCAACCAGTAAGCAAAACTAAACTCCTCATCTTCACAATGACTACATCTACTTTTGACACTTTTGTATATTTTACAGTGTATTGTTGCAGTTTTTCTTTCTCTACTGCCACATTAGTTAGAGTTATTTTTAATTTTCTTTAATTTTAGCTCAGTATTACATTGTATTTATTTAAAAGACAGTGAGTTTATTCAACCAAATGAGATGGGGAAAGTGGACATTTCAGTTGTAACTGCAGACTGAGACAAACAGACTTTGTGAACAGCATCTGTAACACTGTATGTGGACCCCTCATTCTGTCCTTGACATGTGGCTCGGTCCTGACAGAAGACGGTCACAGATCAATGAAGAAGTGAGAGGACAACCAAAAGCTGGCAAACAGGTTAATGTGTTTGACCTCACGTTTAGAGACCTTCACATCCCCGCAGGGTTGAACCAGGACGGACCTTCAGTGAACTGACATCGGTCAGTGTCACCGCTTCAAAGAGGTGCTGTGTGTGTGTGTGTGTGTGTGTGTGTGTGTGTGTGTGTGTGTGTGTGTGGCTGTGTTTGTCTTTTTGTTGACCCTCAGAGGAGCATATGGCAGCCAACACAAAGCCTCAACCCAGCTCCTATCAATACTGATACTGCCTCACTCCTCCTCTCAAAGGTGAACAACAGGACACTCGGGCATACATGCATGAGCACACACACACACACACACACACACACACACACACACACACACACACACACACACACACACACACACACACACACACACACAGCTCAAGACACGCACCCCCCTTTATTTATAACCCCCTTCTTCTTGCTTCCATCCTTTCATTTTCAGATCAGGTCTTTTCACCCGCAGCAGGCAGCAGCTGGAGGACTGAACTCAGAGGGAAGCAGCATGACAGCAGGACCACCGAGACACACATTAACTACTAGTTACCCCACACATACACACACTATATATAAGAAGAGCAGATAAAGTGAGCATTTACCCTCACCAAAACACCTATTAAGTAATTTATGTAAGCCTGGGCTCTTTTTGGACGCATCTTAAGCTTTAATTCCAAAGAAATGTCAGTCAGGACAGAGGGAGGGTCTCACATACTGCTGCTTGAATTATCTTTGTGAAAAACCTTAAGTGATGACTGATCTGCACATCCCATTTCATGTTTTTTTTTCTGCCGCTGGGAGTGGATGTGTGGCTGCAGGTTTGACTGAGTGTCTAACAGCTGACAGTTGACAGTAACAGCACCAAAGGACTTTTACATGTGGGTGGGCATTGTATGTGCAGGCATGTAGTGTTTTGCAATAAAACTTACTCAAACTTATACCTTCTATCTTTATTTTTATATTTACTTTTTTATCTACACACAATTATATGAAAATAGAGTCTCTAGAGGTAAGAAATAGAAATATACCAATTTGTCCCTCCCTATACCGATTCCGATAACCTGAGGTTAACATATCGGCTGAAACTGATTGCCGATCTGATACCAGTGTGTTAAAAAATATAGAGAGGTTGGAATAAGCTACACTTGCAAGTCACAAGGACCCAGGACACCGCTTGGTAAAGGGCTGAGTAACGGTGGTCAGTACCTTTCAGGTATCAACCAAAGTAACCCAGTACCAAGTAGCAGTGCAGCTAATTCTCTCTAATACCACCTTGCAAGGCAGCTGGATTTGTGAGATCACATGAGAATCCATCAGGCCAGGCTTCAAGTTATCCATTTGTGTCCACACCAAAAGTGGTGCAACCAATCAGCATCCCAGGAAGGACTACTGGCAGCTGCGGGCGTGGTGTGTTCAGGTGTGATGACAGCGAGAAGCGTCCATGAAGGTGATTCATCTCCTGAAGTCACAAGCAAGTTTCAAGTCTTAACCTTTGAGTCTCAAGCAAGTTACTAAGATGAAAATCACACAAGACGAGTCAAGACATTGCTTAGGTCGAACAAGTCACAAGTCAAGTCATACAAAGTTATGATTATCTCCCCCATGTAAATCAGTTACAAGAGAGGGGTAATGAACAGTTAAGGTTCGTTTTCAACATTAAATAAAACTGTTGTGGCCTGCTTACACCTAATAAACCTGACTGATATTTAACATTTTCCAGTGATCAATAACAAGCCTCTACAATTAACAGCTGAAATTAATGGTCCTCAAATTCTAAATGGCTCAAAAGTTACAAAACAGAAGCCAAGTCAGGTCACCCCCTAAATCAAAAATACATATTTTTCCTCTGGCCTGCAGTGCTGATTATCCATCTAGATAGTTTTGGTGTGAGCTGCAGAGTTGTGGAGATAGTGGTCATAGAGATGTCACTTGGCTTGTGGTGCTCAAATTTGAAAACCTCAATAGCAATGTCTTTTTCTAAACATAATGACCTGGTTAACCCAAGACAATCCACAGACCTTGTTGTGAGCCATTTCATTTAGGAACTACTTTGTTTCTGTGGTAGAATCTACAGGAACTACTTTATTTTCTATTAGCTATCTTGATGATAGCTAGCTGTATAAATAGCACTACAGGTAAGAGGAAAAATATGTATTTTTGATTCAGAGAATTGTCCCTTTAATGTTAGCTTTTTAGCTAACATTTAACCAACCAATAAGTTAAAAAAAAAAACTCATTCAGTTACCTGTGGGTTTTGTAGTGACAGATGAAGTTGGATGTTGTGGTGGTTGTGTCACTGATTTTTGAGCTGAAGACCTTGCATAATGCTGTTCTCTTCTTACTACTGTCATCAGCAACATAATGAATTGAAATTCAAATTTTATGATTTTTGGATTAGTCCCCTCCATCATTTGTGCATGTGTTGGTTGCCAGATTTACACGCATTGCACTAGATGTCACCAAATCACTTTTCAGAAACAACCTGTAACTTCTCAATATCTGGGAACATGCAAATGTTTAAAAACCCCTCCTAAGAAAATCACTTACTTCTTGCAGAGCACCATATATGGATTAAAACATGACTGGAGGTGGATTCTAATTTCATAAGTCTTCTGTCTCAATTCCAAGTAAAGTCTCAAGACATGAACACAAAAATCAAAGTCAAATTGAGTCTTTTATTGCTGTTCAAGTCCTCAAATTTGTGACTCAAGTCTGTCTCGAGTGAAGTCTTTGTGACTCAAATCCCTTGCCTCAGTTTTGAACAGTTTTATGGATGTGATATGATTGCTATTGTTGTATGGCCTGGCTCAGGTTAAAAAAAACAGAAGTAGCAGGGATTGTATTATATTGGATTGTATATTTTTGATACCCAATTCAGCATTTTCAGCTCTATCAGAGGATTTTCCCTGTAAGAACATCACAAAGTATTTCTGAAAACTGTGTAGTTGATTTCTATCAAAAATAGCAAGAATTTACTGTGTGATGGACACAAACTGAGAGGTATAGAGTAATTTAATTTACCAGTACAAAATGTGTGAGTGTATCTGTGTATGTAGTATGTATTTTGACCTTGGCTGTGTTATCACAGATTTCTCCCCGGCAGCCTGGAAGGAACAACATAGTTTCCAAGACTCAGCCAGAGGACCTGATCTGATTGCTGCCACTAAGCTCTGCCTGCCTCTACACGTCCGTGAAGCAGGGCACAGGTGATAAATGTCTTTTTATGTCTTCAGGACGATTTGTGTGCGCATTTGAAAGCATACATTCGCTTCTCAATATTTGTAGCCTTAAGTGGCATGGACTGAAACAGTACACTCACACGCCTATCTAAAGGTAAAAGCCCCAGATGAGTCAGTGCACTGAACGCTGCAGTTCAGCCGCATTCAGATTAATGCTGGAAACCAAAACAAAGACTAAACAATATCTGAGGTCTCCCTCTGAGAGCTCAGATGACTCATCTGTCGCTAGTGCATTAGCTGTGTGGTATGCAAAGGTGAAAAAGGATGGTCATCAGTTCTAGACACTCTAATCTTCAGCAGTGTTGGTGATTCACTTCGATTGATTCTTTATATTTCTTCTTAGAGGTGAGTCAGTCAGTCTTTCTTCTTTGCTGGACAATAAACAGTTTTTATTTTTTATCTCAGTGGTTGGTTACATGTGGTGGGATGCAGCCAGGACTGCTCTGATATTTAAAGTTATTTAATCTACTCTGACTTATATTGTGATGCACCATGAAGAGTCTACATGAAGAGGTAGTCAGGGTGGGTGGCTTGGACAAACACCAGACTTTTTACCAAGGACACTGCTTGGCTGAGTATCAGTTCTCAATACCTTAAAGATATTGAGCAAAATAACCCAGCATCCATCCATCGAGCATCCATCTAACCAGGCCTCAAGTTATCCATTTGTGTTCACACCAAATGTGGGGCATAAGTACAACTTCCCATCTGGCATGTCAGGTTATCTGATACCTGCATTCAGTCCTTTTTGTAACCAGATCTAGAAAAAAAAATTACGTTTATGTTTGATTGGCCCACTGCCACAGCCAGCACCTAGTTACAGTTATTATTTAGTTAGTATTTACAAGTTGAGTGTGGCGTATTTGACAAAGTTAGTAGTTCAGATGCGCCAAGAACAGGTATAAAATGAAGCACATTGAGGGAACTGTTATTGGTACTGGGATTGTAATATAGTATCTAGCAAGCAACAGCTAGCATGAAACACAATGTTTCTTAAATAAATTACAATCCGCATTTGAAGATTGTTGGAAACAATTATACAACTTAACAGAATATATAATGTATGTGTGTTTTAAAACAAAACACTTAAACTTTTTGGTCAAATCTAAGAATATAGAATAAATTTACCATGTGAAATTTGTGTCTAATTTTAGAAAGTACTGAGGACATGACCTCAGTGTCCTCAGTGGTGACTACAGCTCTGCTGCATACTGTGGTTTAAAGAAGTGTAATGTTGAAACTGATTATTTTCATAATCAATTTGTCTTTCTCAATATGTTGTTTGGGCACCAAGTACATTGAGCCTGGAATCTCTATTTAGTTTCCATGTTCAGCAGGGGAGTAAAATGAATGTCAGCTCTGCTTTCTTCAGCATTCAAATGCAGAGAATGGGATCAAAAAAGCATTTATACGGAAATATATGAGTGTGCAAATCCCTTTTTGTGCCTGCTTCACTCTGATTTTAGTAACATTCAGTGCTGCTCTCTTTTTGTCTTTGGTCTGGTGCCATGTTTGTGTATAAAATATCATAAAATGATGATAAATGCTCATCTCAAATTCCCAGAGCCAAAGGGGACGTCTGTCTGATTAACAATCCAAAACCCAAAGATATTGAATTCACACTATAATCACGTAAAAGCAGCAAATCCTCACAATGGAGAAGCTGAAGAAAACAAAAGGTGATGTTCTTTCAGTTGACAAATTGTTTTGGCACTGGTTCTGATGTGCCAAATTATTTTCTGTGTGTAATTCTAGAGGCTTGGTTAAGTGCAGCATTAGAATGTAATTCATGTGTAACCTGTGTGGTATGGTCTAGTCATGTCTAGGTGAGTGTAATCAAGACGCTCTCTTTGTTTTGGCTGTCAGGTGTGTGACAAGTGGTGGTCAGGGCGGGGAGAGGTATTTCCGCTGAAAGAATCTCAGTTTCATGGAAACAAATTCACTTTTGACTTCCAAGATGTAAAAGATGTAAGAAGACATAAATTGACATAAAAGAGATCTAAAAGACCCATAAGACATAACAAGACATAAAAGATGTAAAAGATATTATAAGACATAAAAGACATAACAAGACATAACAAGATGCAAAAGATGTAAGAAGACAAAAATCAACATAAAAGAGACTTAAAAGACCCATAAGACATAACAAAATGTAAAAGACATAGCAAGACATAAAAGATGTAGAAGACATAACAAGACGTAAAAGATGTAAGAAGACAAAAATTGACATAAAAGAGACCTAAAAGACCCATAATACATAATAAGACATAAAAGATGTAAAAGACATAAAAAGACAAAAAAGATGTAATGAAATGTAAAAGACGTAAAAGATGTACAAAAAAATAAAGAATCTAACAAGATGCACAGGACATAACTATACACTATAAAGACATAACAAGACATAACAAGAAATAACATGACAATAAAGACGAAACAGAATGTTAAATACATAACAAGACATAAAAGACATAACAAGACAAAAAAAAGATGTAGAAGATGTCACAAGATGCACAGGACCTAACGACACAAAAAAGACGAAACGAGACAAGAAAGGCAAAACAAGATGTAACAAAACAAAAAAGACGTAAAAGATTTAACAGACAAGACTTTTACTTTTATACTTTGAGTACATATCAGAGGCTGTACACTTTTACTTGAGTAAAGAAGTTGAATCAGTACTACTACTGATACCAGTCCTTTTTTTAAATACATCTTTTATCTGTACTTCGACTTGAGCAAAGAATGTGTGTACTTTTGATACCTCTGGTGTGTGTGTCTGCATGTGTGTGAGAACAGCAGGCGACTGCACTCAGGGTATCAGGAGTCATTTGACTTTTTTTGTTGTTGCTGCCACACAGGCAGTGAGTCAGACCCACTTAAGATTTATTCTGGTAAAGGTGCAAACTGAAACCCAGCACAGCTCGCTCTGTATTGTTGTGGTTACTGGATGACAGGTGCCACAAAACGCTCCAAGTCTCTGCCACTGATATCATTTACCTCAAAAACTTACTGCAGTGACACTTGATATGAGATACACTTTTGTAATGGAGATCAAACAACTAAAACTGGCCCCACTTTCTAAATGTACACTGTAAAAATAAACTTTGTTTTAACTTGAAAAAGTTAGTTTCCAGGCTGCTGAAAAAAAAATAAGTTGACTGAATAAAACCTCATACTGTAATAATTCAAAACCAATTAACTCGATATTAATTCATTTGTACTTAAAAAAAAAAAAAAAAAAAACATGTTCGGGAAAACAAGCAACCATGACTTGTCTTAAAGGGACAGTTCACCCTCAAATCAAAAATACATCTAGATTTTTTTTGGTGTGGGTTCTGGAGAAGGAAGTACTTTCTTTCTACTAGAAAAGTCAATATTTCTGGTAGATTCTACTGCAGAAAGAAAGTAGTTCCTACAATAAACTGCTCACAATAAGGTCCGTGGTTTATCTTGAGTAACTTGGTCATGGTTTTTAGAAAGAAATGCTGGTTTTGAATTTTTCAAATGCAATTTTTGGCTCGCTAAGAACTACAAGCTAAGTGCCATTTAGTCTCATCACATTGGAAAGAAGGCAGACATCTTTATGGTTGATATCGCCAAAACTCTGCAACTCACACCAGAAAAATCTAGATGGATGAATTAAGAGCCACAACAACAAATCAATAATTAAATTAATTGCCAACAGTTTTGACAATCAATTAATCCTTTTGATTTTTTTTTTAGAAAAAAAAGTACAAATTTTCTAATTTTGGCTTGTCAGACGTGAATATTTCCCCGTTTCCTAACACTGCTGTGACAGTAAAGAGTATTTTTGGGTTGTGGGCAAAACAAGACATTTGAGGACGTCATCTTGGGCTCTGGGGAAACTGTGATCTTTTAATTATTTTATGACATGTTATAGGCAAACAACTATAATCGATTAATCAATGAACTAATTGATTGACTGAGAATAATTTACTATGAAAATAATCATTAGTTACAGCCCTAGATAAATTGCACTACAGGCCAAGGGAAAAATATGTCATTTTGATTTTGGAGTGAACTGTCCCTTTAAAATCTATTAGAAAAACACATATCATCATCATCACTATAAAAAGTAGGGTCTCTGCGGAGTTTTAACTCTCAAACAATGCATGCTGGGAAGTCTGCTAATTTGCTGATCATGTCTTTAGAAACTTAATTTAATGAGTTGACTGAACTCTGTGCTGTACATTCATTCAACTCACTTCAAGTCAAAGATTTCAAGTTAGAAGTTAGATGTTTGTAAGTTCAGAAAATAAGTGTTATGAGTTTTGAGTTTTAAGTTTAATTAACTTGAATAAGTATTTACATTTACATTTACATTTACATTAAGTTAATGAGCGAATCTCAGTTGATTGTACTAAATTTCTGTATGAAGTTTTACAGTGTAAGCACTTTACTGGTACATTCACAAACATGCCGTCAGAGTGAGCACACAAAAGGGTGGAGTCGGTGCAGTGGGACGTTTTTTTTTTTTCTTCACCGGAGGGCATCAGATATGACTTGATGCGCCAGGAAGGAATCCGAGGTGAGGTTTCCAGGGAATTACGCTGCGTCAAACCAAGCCGGAATGTGTTTTGGCCCAATTATGGTTTGGAATCAGGTCCGATTCTGATTCCCTAATCTAATTTTTATTTGATAACATCCAGAAACAAACCCCAGTTTATGTGCAAACATGGAACGCACCGCACTGACCCTGCAGCGCGTCCAGCCGTCGCCGAGAGCAGCGCGTAAAAGCGAGTGGCTCCGGAGCGCCCTGGCCCATCACCACTGCCCCGATCCCGGCGTGGAGAACGAGATCGTGGTTTTGGCAACTGGAATAGACCAGTACCTGCAGGAGGTCTTCCACCACCTGGCCTACCCTAACCAGAACGACACGGTGTCAGCAGAGGACTTTACCGCGCTGTGTGCCGTGCTGAGACTCCCCAGTGCAGAGAGGGGGCAGAGGACTCTCAAAGGGAAGGAAGGACCCGGAGATGGAGAGAAAGAGGAGGAAGATGAAGAGTTTAAGGATGTATGTTCCGGGCTGCCCGGTCAGCTCTCCTTTAAAGACTTCCACTCGCGGCTCTGTGGGTATTTCCGTGTGCGCAGTGCGCGCAGAAGCACCGGGGAGTGCGCCTGGCGCCTGCCCGTCACCGAGGACACGGAGCTGGTGGAGAGACAGATCAGGGTCCGGTGGCCGCGGGTCAGACGGAGGAAATGTGTGAGTTTTGATCTGACCAGGGATCAGAACGGACCCGTTAACAGATCGATGAAAGGTCGAACAGAGGAACGACAGCCAGGTACTGTCTCTGTTCCATGTGTTACTACATTTAATGCCCCAGGCTGTGAATACTGAGAGCTGCCAGAGCATTTAAACCCTGACTTCATCGCTGTTTCACGTGCTCGAGATTATTATAGTTTACATAAAATTACTCATTGTTACCTTGTAACTAGATATAATAACGCACACATACTTTGACTGCCGAATTCACATGATCTACTGAACAGAGATAATTGTAATGGGACGGTGTGTGGTAAGAGAGTAGAGAGAAGTTGACAGTTAAGCACCAGTTCCTTTTTTGTCTTCTTAGCTTCGTGTAACTGTCTCAGATTCTCTTTGTCTAGTGTGATTTTACACCTCATTCTTTGGTGCTCCTACAGCCAGTGGTGGAGGAAGTCCTCAGACCTTTTACTTAAGCAAAAGTACCAATTAAACAATGTAAAAATCCTTCATTAAAAGTAAATATCCATTGCATGCATTAAAATTCCACTTTAGTATAAGTAGGTAAATATTATTTAAGTATCAAAGTAAAAGCACTGATTCTGCAGAAAATGCCTCCTGTGACTGATGTGACTATCATTATACTGTAGAAGACTTTATTAGACACTAATGCACTGATGCATGTAACTGTTGTTGCTGCACATGGAGCAGCTAACCTAGAGTTTAGTACAGTAATTTTCAGCCTAGGGGTTGGGTTCTCCAAAGGGTCAAAAGGTAAAGTCAAGAGATGATTAATGAGAGAGGAGAGAAGAAAAAAACAAAGTTCTGCTACACAATCTGTATTGATTTTTAGGCTTTTCTCCAGTTTTTGCCTTTTTGTGAAATGTAAGGAAGCTTACCTGCTTATGCTTTGAACTGTTATTTAAATGAAATCATCTGAGAGTCTGAAGAGGGGAACGTCTCTTTGGTGTAACTGAAAACAACTCATCTGCAGCATGACAAGCAGCAGTGGTGTAATGTGACGAAGTGTATTTATTAAAGTATTATTCTTAAGTACATTTCTCTTCAGTATTTATACTTAACTTGAGTATTTACGTTTTCTGCCACCTCAGACTGTAACAGTGTACTTTTTACTCCATTAGTTAGAAGTTCTTCACAAATTAAAAAAAGATTTATAAACACAAAAATGCTTGAAGAGTTTATAAAGGATTAGGTTTTGTTATAAGTTAAACTAGCCAGCAGTTTACATGCACAGCTGAAAAGTGTAAGTGTAAGTTGATTAATCAATTAACAGAAAATAATTGGCAGCTATTTTAATAAAAGTTTTTTTTTAATGTAAAAACATTTCATGGTTTCACAAATGTGAAGATTTTCTCATTTCCCATGTAATAGTTTAAATAATTTTAACATTTGTGTAATAATTTTGAGGTTCAGGCTGTTGACTGGACAAAATGTGAAGATGTGAAGACTTTGGGCTCTGGGTAACTGTGATGGCATTTCTCTCTATTTTAAGATTTTTTACAATCAATCAATTAATGGAGGAAATAATCAGCAGATTAATCCATAATGAAAATAATCATTAGTTGTTGTCCTTTTCAAAATAGTTCAAAATGAGCTTGTCCACAACAAAATCCTGCGTTCACATTAATAAATGAAGATGAATAATCTAATGACATACAATAGTATAACAGCCACAGGGGCTTTTTTTACTGCATTGAGTACTTTGATTTTTAATAAAGTAAATAAATGTAATGAATGTAATCATTACATTACAGCAATAAAATCATTGTTAAATCATTAAAATCATTTAATTTAAAAAATAATACTTTGTGTTAAATTAATTGAATTACTGAATGAATGAATTAATGAATGAATTAAATGAAAATACTGTTCTATGTATTAATTGGATCAAAATCTAACTGAGAAAAAATTAGCCATAAATCCTTTATATGAGCAGTGATTTAGTTTCACTTCCACTCTTCTCTTTTCTTCTCCTTCTTCTACAGATGAAGTAGCAGCTCTGAGGGAGCTGGTGGAGGACCTCCGCTCAGCATTGCAGGGAAGCGATGCGCGCTGCCTGGCCCTGGAAGTGGCGCTCCGACGGGAGAGAAACCGCACCCTACCGTCATCGTCCGGCTTCAGCACCACATCTTCAACTCAATCCACGACTTCCATCACGCTCATACAGGGAAAACTGGTCCCAACACTTAGAATCAAAGGACAGTGCAGCAGTGTTGGTGGAGAGGGGGCGAGGAGGGCGGCGAGGAGACGGGACATCAGGGACCCACTCCTGAGGGAGCTGAAGCTGATCCGCTCCTCACGTGATGGGCAGCTGGAGGAGGCCATCAAGTTCAATGAGCGTCTGGAGGAGGAGCTGCGGTGGGCGTACCAGGAGGTGCGCAAGCTCCAGGGGGTGGAGTCTGCACTGAGGAAGGAGAACGCTCACATCAGGTTGGATGTTTTTGAAATTAATGGACCAGTGTGTAGGATTTAGTGGCATCTAGTGGTGAGTTTGCAGATTGGAACCAACTTGTCTCATCCTCCCCTTCCAAGCTTGTAGGGGAATTTGTGGTGGCCACAAAAATGTGAAAGGCCCTCTCTAGAGGCAGAGTTTGGTTCGTCTCAAGTGTGAACCAACTGTGATGTCACCGTAACATGGTTTATAGACTACCGCTTTGAAGCCTTGAGTTTGGCATTATATCATCTTGGTGTTTTGTGCAACCAGAGCATGCGCAGCAAAGTTGAGAGCATGGAGCTGGTGGGTGACATGCTGCAACTTGTTCGGCCTTTGGTTTTGGATCATCCAATTAGCTGGAAATAATTGATGCCTGCCTGGCAACAAAGTTTCTTGTATTACAGCTAAACAGTGCACTAAAATATGTTTCTGAAAACATTTTAGGTGAGGAATAGGCAATAAAGTAACAGAGTCTTGATTAATTTTGATGCACTCACAGAGTTTTTTGAGCCCTGAGAAATGACATGTCAGTCACACATTAGCCCCGCCCGAAAGCGTACCTTGCTTTGTCATCAGTTTTACTCTAAATGGAACCATAATTTACAAAATGAAGATCATGCTGTATTGAAGAAGACTTGAAACTAGCAATTGAAACCCTAAAGTCCTGAGGAAGTTATTTACTGAGGTCATGAAAAGTGAGTAGTAGGGCCATTTTGCCATAAGGGTATGGACAATCTGACGTCTTGTTGCAACCAGTTGCTCCCTGCTAACCATAAGACAGAATACAAGTTTAAGCCACTTCTGCATTGACTTCAGACTTTTCAGACCAGACATTCTATGGTTTGCCCACTCTGGTCTACTGTAGAAACATGGAGTTGCAACATGGTGGACACCATGGAAGAGGTTTGAGTTTTGAGCCCAATTCAAACTCTCAAGTCTCAACTCACAGTGTAGGCTCATTCTAAAACCAAAACTGCACTTTCACACTGCAAGTACAAGAGGGTCAGTGTGACCTAAATGTTGTCTTCAGAGTGTGTGTGTGTAGGCATGTGGATTTGCCCATGGTTTGCCCAGGCGTCCACTACGCAACAACAAGTTACAGAATACTGTCTGTGCATGTGTGGAACACGTCCTCCAAGACGAATCCAGAATGTAGCATAAACAAAACTGCTAGGTTCAGGGACTACCAAGGTGTCCAAAGCTGTTCGTGTACACGCCCATTCAGGAGTATATTCAGTGAATAACTTAACATAACAAGAACATGATTCTTATTTCCGGTGATTATACACTAATGAAAACACAATTATGAATTTTATATTCCATGTTTGTCATATTCTGCCAATAGATCCCTCTAAATCTTACACACTGGATCTTTAAAGTTCATTGGATGATGTTTGGATATAAGAATGGATTGATATTATTATCATTGGATGATCTCCATCAGGAGGCGGGCGGAGGAGGCCAGGGAGGCTCTGAGCTTGGGGCTACAGAGGGTACGGACGATCCAGGAGCAGGCTCAGTCTGTGCCGCACCTCCAGTCGAGGATCAGCCAGCTGGAGACTGAGCTGCACCAGTACAGGTACAAACACCATGTGTGGTCCAGAGTGGAGGAGAGCGCACGGGCATGTTTGTGCATCCATTTACACATGATTTGCCTCTGTGCTCTGCTGATTTGAAATTCAATGCACTAAAGCCAACAGCTAAAGTTACACTGAATCAACGTGTTGGGTAAAAGTAGATGGGTTAACATTGAACAAACACCACTGCATTAATGTTTAACAAAGACTCTCTCAAACTCTCCACAATGACTGGATTGTACTGAGATTCATTTCATTCTCACCCACAATGCATTAGAGATGGATCATGAAATGCGAAATGTGAAATGTGAAAGGTGTCACTTGTATTGACAAACCCTCAGAGAAGTATCACGTCTTCAGTTCCCCTCATCTCTGCAGCCTGTTATGGACGTCTTTCAGCTCATAGTTTTTATTATACTGCTGCCTTACTGCTCTCATCAGCTGTGTTTCCAGCAGCTGGGGGCAACTATCTGAAACCACTCTATACTACCTGCCCAAAACTAAACAGTGAAAACAATAGTGGAGCATTTAGCAGCTAAAGACTCAGATATTCCCCTCAGGAGAGGGTGGGGACCAAAGCAGAGCTGACAGGAGAGCGAGTGTTGTACTCATCATGTCTGCTGGATGTGCAAACAGGCAAATTTTTGCTAACACTTTATATGGTGATAATATATCAGTTTTGTGTTGAACATTGGTTCCAGGGACATGCACAGACATTTTAGGGGGGCAGGTGCTCAAGTAACATAAAGGGCATCTCTCTCATAATTATTTCTAAAAAATCATATTGATTTCGATACTCACAAACACTCAGTCAGATCTTTAATAGACGGTCTTTACCTTTCACTGTTTCTACATTTGTCATTGAAATGGGCAGTGACAAAGAAAACAGTGCCACATTGCTCATGGTTAGTGGTCTATGAAATAAGCAGTAAAGGTCAACAAATCTTCACTCAAAATTGAAAAAAGGCAGTTCTCTAAATAAATAAAATAATAAACCAGCCAACCAACCAACCTGCCCTCAAAACTACAAAGTAAGCCTAAGTTCAGTTACAACAATTTACACTGTAACACACTTTTAATGGAGAATTGATGCAATGGGCCACATTTAAAAACTAAAATATAAAATTCAAAAAGAAATAGTACAAAAATTTCTTTGCAAAAACAGCACCTATAAGTGCTTGAGCACCACCTGAGGTCTATCTGTGCCAGTACCAGACTCGTTTTGAACGGCCCCAAGTGGCCAGACACCCACTGAATTTGTATAACTCTGATGGCTGAAACTTCAGAATAACTTGAAAGTATTGCTTTGCCAAAACCAGAACTGTGGATTTTGTCCCCCAACTTTGAAGTAAGTCTCTCAGGGAAGGCAGAGATCTTTTAACTGTCAGTATGAACGATATGAAAGAATACAGAAAGCTAAAACTGTTTCAGTGTTCGTGTGGGCATCTGACTTAAGTTTCAAGATATATTTGAAAAATTTCGAATGTATCCTTTAAGGCCAGGTTTGAGTGCAATCTTTGTACTTCAGATCAGGACCTAATGACGTTAGCAGGTACATGCTAATGTGCAAAAGACAACACAGCTGCCTCCTCCCAACTACGTCAAGGACTCCTCATACTTCCCTGATGGAAAGGCTGGCACGTCATAATTTTTTGCCCTCTTGCACCAGGGGTTGACAGTGTCTAGAACATGCTGTAACACTTCAGACACCACGGTTGTTGATTTACGTGATCCCAGAAGTCTTTCTACGGCCTCTCCTATCTGATCATCTTTACACGTCATACAAACCCTGAAACACTGCAAGCTGTAACTGGTAAGAGGTTCCACATGTAGTCTGACATGTTTCTCAGTCAAGTCATTGTGTCACGACCATATAAATTTGATTTAGTGACCATCTCGGAAGACTTAAATGCCTTGTAGTTTGGTCCCAACATATCCCTGCTGCACTTTGATCTGAAGATCCATGTGACAGGCAGCTGGCAGAAAGAATAAAGCCGCGATGAGTTGTATAAAAACCTTTAGTCTGTGCTTGCAGAGTGGTAAGAGGAAAGCTTTCATCAGACAGGTCTAAGCCAGTGAAAAAATGCATAGCTGTTTCAATAACCCAAATACAAATGCACAAATGAGGGAACTTCTGTCCACAGTAGTGGCTGCTGGTATATTTGAGGTATGTTCTCTACCTTTACCACCCTCAGATCCCGCTGCACCTGCTTCTCTGACCCCACCCATCAACAAATGTACCCAGTGGGAGCAGAGGACGCCTGCAGCAAGACAGGTGAGTGATCACTGAGCAATCAGTTTTCCCTCAAATGATAAACAACATTTTGCAGCAGTGTTGTCAAGGGTTGGTGATATATTCAAAGCTTAGCAACAGACCTTTGTCGTGGCAGACATTCTCACCCCACCTGGCATTAAGAATGATTCTTGACACGGGATGACTAATGATTGGTTCTCATTTCCCTGCTCTACATGCAAATAAAGTCAAACGCAAAGTCATTTCCATTTGCAAAGACCAAGTACATTGTTGTTTTAACCTAAATATGATGATATGATTACTGCTCATCAGACCACAAATGAAACAAGAATTTGGTTGGAAAAACCATACAGTCTTTCTTGGGGCCAGGCTTTATTGATTGCTGTACAAAAAAACAACTTTATAACTTTACTTAGTGATTTTGGTGAAACTTGATAATATTTTATGCAGAAAATATTTTCCATTTTCCCTGATTTGCTCTGACTACGTCTTTTTACAGTTTCCTGATGGACTGATAGCTTTATTTGTTGCAAATGCTTAAGTAACTGTTAACTGATGCCAACTATAGCTGCTTTTAGCTAGATCACTCAATTAACCTTGCAGCCAGCAGTCCTATTAGCCTTAAAGCTGAAATAAAGTTTTATTAGCTTTATTAAGCAGCAGTCAGCTACTAATAGGACCACTAGTTGCATGGCTAATGAGCTAACAAGCTAACGGTGGCTACAGTTAGCAGCACATAGCAGCACACTTGCACTGGTATGCAAGTACATACTTCCACTCAAACAGAAGATGTCAATTAAAGGGGCCCAGGGGACATTAGCTTTTACACTACAAACAATATGTGGTCACATGTGTCCCTGACCACTTCAGCAAGTGGTTTTAGTAATGGGATCACTATGCATCTTGGTGGCCGTTTCCACTTGTATTTAGCACTGTTGGTTTGTGATCTGATATCATCCAAGACACATGTTAATGCCAGGTGTAAATAGGGTCTTTGGTTTAGCAGGAAAAACACAGGTGACAAAAAAAATATATTATTAATGGCTCAGTTCTATCAAGCGTATCAGTAATTATGACAGTGAGCAAATCTGTACAATACCAGGACCCTGGAAAGAGCTCACCTGAATGGAATGCAGTTGTTAATATTATCAGTCACACCTGTGAACACACAGACCATTATTCATTCACTAGTGCATTACAGAAAGTTAAAGATAACACAATTTTTAAAAAGCAAAATACCAATCTACACTGGTGCACATGTGTGGAGTCTTTACTGCTGACATGTCATTGTGCAAGTAAAGGAACTCCTTGTCCTGTTTGCAGATGCAGAGTGTCTGCAGAGAGCAGTGGAGGGGAAAGCTGCCTCTGATGAAGAGGAGGAGGACAGGGCCACAAGGGAGGAAGGACAGTGCAGCTTGCTGGAGGCGAAGAATAAGCACGTCAGCAGACTGCACAGCTGTGGCAAAGGGTTAGTTTGCATCCAACACACACACACCACCACCACTGTGTACACGTTTTCCCACTGCAAATGTCTACATATGTCACTCATTCTTCTTCCAGATGTCAGAACCATTCGGCCCATCAACTTCCCTCTCAGAGTCACCTGCAGGATAAAAACTTCATCAGCACTTTGAAGGACAGCAGGGGCTTCTGCAGCTGGAAGGGACAAAACCCAGAGCAGCTGGAAGGAAGCAGGGGGTCTGAAAAAGAAAAGGTAGGAGAGAAAGAGAGATGATAATGAGAAACTTAGAGAAGAATTAATCGTCAGGGAATCATTAACCACATGGGCCTGCTGCCAGTGTGGAAAGTGTCCACATTCGAGAAAAAGTACAGAAACTCAAATTTCCAGAAAATCTGAGACACTGGTTAGGCACATTGTACAACCCAAAAAGTTACACATTGTGTAAAAAGTAAAGTGATTGCATTTTCGGACTTGGGGTTGTAGTTTAGGAGCATGATTGAATTAATTTGTTCTTCCTCCTGTTTGCCAGAGGCCTGAGGAAGAGGAAGAGCAGAAAAGTCGTGAGGAGAAAGAAAAGACACGTCTCTCTATGCTGGAGGACAAACTGACAGATGCCCTCACACTGCTGCTGCAGCTACGCAACAAGGTTCACACACAACACACTCACACACCCTTCACCTCATACACACCTCTTCAGTGCCATCTAGTGGTTATCCATGTTGGATGTGCACTGTTTTAGTGTAGATAGCACATCACAGTGTTAATGTGGAGACAGAACAATCTGATTTTAGTTACCTTTTCTCTTGCAAAATGTTGTAAAACATCAAAAAGTTACTTATGATGAATACTGCCACCAGATTTAGCCAGTTAGTGCCTCATAATTGGAGCAACATTAGTGATAACGGTAGGCTTTAGGCCTCACAGCAGCCATGTTGACATGAAATAGTTGGGTAAACAGATGTTATCAGTGATGCTAATCAAGGTTCTGTTCCATTCAGGTCAAACAGAGTCATGGTGCTGCTTTTGTGCATGTTGGCTTATTGGAAAGTGTTAGATGGAACAGACTATAATAATCATTAGCATCATTTTTAACACAGTGACTAACCTCTTTAGCCTCTGAGCCTTAGCTTTACAAGGTGATGCTACCTATCTAGCCAGCTAGCTAGCTCAGCTAAACTTAGATTATTACCAAATATCAGAGGCAGTGTTAGCATTATTAGCTAGCACTGTTGCCTTTGTTCCTTTCACACCATTTCACTTTGATGCTGAGCCCCAAACCAGGCTTATAAACTAGTTAACCAGCTAGTTAGCTGTGCAGCCCTATTGAGTAAGTAAAATGTTTCTGTGACTGTATTGTGTTTATTTACAGTAGGAGCTAGATAGCTGATTCAGAATGACTTTAATGTTGTTGTTGCTCTAGATAACAGAAGCTAACTGGCTAAATTGAGTAGTAATGTAGTTGTGTTTGTCATGAAAAGTGATGCATTTTGGGATACTTTCAGTCCACTATGTAGGGTAATTAACTGCATGTGTTTTACAGTTTGTTGATGTTTCTTTCTAAAAAAAAAAAAAAAAAAAAAACATCAAAAAGTAGAGTAAAATATATTCCTTGCTTTCCAGAACGTGTCCCGCAGAGCCCTGGGGAAGATTGTGATGGACACTCTGGATGTGTGCAGCAGGAGCGGAGATGGTGGGTCTGTTCTACATCTTCCAGTTGTCCAAGTTTTCAGGTGTTAATGGTCTTTCTCGTCTGTGAAATTTACCTTGGTACTTCGCATTTTGCTCATCCAGGTCCGTCTCAGGTGCTGCAGGTAGCTGACGCCCTCTGTCTCCGGCTGTCGTCCAGGGATCTCCTTGGAAACGCAGGGGACGATGAAGCAGGAGAGAAACTCCTGATTCCATCTCCAGGGTGTCAAACCAGCAGCATCAACCCTCTGCTCATCTCCTGTTAAATAAACTACTACTGTGGTACTTAATGCCTTAATAGATCCTTTTCCTCTATTTTATCTTTGGCGTGTTTGCACCCATGTATGTTTCCTAGTTGTTTATCTCAGATTTAAAGCAGATTCAGTGTATTTAAAGATTAACTTTATTTACTTTATTCAATCTCTTTGAGTTATATTTTGTATCTATTTAATTTTAATGATTAAATATTTTTATCCAAACCCTTTGTTCCCTGTGTAAGACTTCATACAGAGAGCTCTGACATGATGAAACATAGTCTTGTGTTACTGATGAAGGTCAAACTTATATTTCACAAACAGGAGACTGAGCATAATCCGATGTTTGAAAAGCCATTTACTACTGGGTCTGGAAAGGAATTAATACGTGTTGCATTAGCCAAGGGGTGTCAAACTCAATCACAGAAGGGGCCAAAATTTAAAACACAGTCTAAGTTGCGGGCCAAACAGGATTAACACTCATTAAAATGTCTAAAGCTGACTATGTTTTATTCAGAAATATGAATTTGAACAGCCAGACTGCAACAACTTTTTCCTCAATAAAATAAATAAGATTTAAAATAAGTTTTTTTCTTCAACAATAACAAAGGAAAACGAGAATATTTCAGCTCAGAATATTTAAGCTCACATATCCAGGTGGGGGTTACATTTGAAAATGCTTATCACACACTTTAATCATGCAAACCCTCAATAGCACTGCATTTGACATAAAAATATGCTCATATAATAATATTACAAACCCATCAGTCCATCAGGTACAGATGAACATATTGACCTGCTCAATTTAACATTAGGGCCAAAACACACTGAAAACTTCAATAGAAAAGTCAACTGCAGGTGGAGCTGATATTAGATTAAAGAAATACTACTTTTGTCCAGGGGTGCCTCCAAAATCAACAAAATATTTTTTGTAGTACCTTTAACTTTCTTAGTCTTGAAATTTGGTGGAACATGATTTTAAGTTAAAGGGATAGTTCACCCAAAAATGAAAATTCTGTCATAATGTGCTCACTCTCATGCTAATTGAAGGTCTGGTTTAGTTTTTTAGTTCACAAAACACTGCTGGAGTTTCACAGGAAAAGTGTCTCTCAAACAATGGAAGTGAACCGTGACCAGTTTTCAAACATAAAAAAGACCCAACAGAAAAACATGCCTCCATACTGCTCGTCTGGTGTAATCCAAGTCTCCTAAAGCCCCAACATGCTAAGTTGACAAAAAATGTGATTTACATCATGTTTTGTAGCCTGAATCTTCACTATAGATCCTTAGACTGGAGCCACGTTCATGTGCACACACACACACTGTGTGAACTTGTGTGTTGTGACGGTGTGCAAACGGCATGTCAGGGAACAAAATAAACCCAACTCTCAGTCGGCATGGGGGTGAGTAGATAATGACTGACTTTTCATTTCTGTGTGAACTATCCCTTTTAACCATGATTCAATCATTTGAATCAGTTTAAAAATGAATCCCTGTGGGTGCACCCCAGCCAAAGTTGTAAAAGAAAAATATAGTTCAGTTTCATTTCTTCTAACTGTGGCTAAAACTTTACTATTAAAAAATATTCTGATTTAAAAAAGGAAAAATGAAACTAAGGCCAGGCTACAGCGAAGAGACAGTGAAGCAAACCATATATAGTTACCATAACCCTGATCACTGCAAGTATATTTTATTAAAAGCTCAAAAAGGAAGGTGTGTTTGTGGATGTGCTTTGTAGAGTTGAAATTAGTTTGTGCTTCTTTCCTGCTTCTGACCAGCAACATCTGTGCTCAGAAAAAATGACACATTTACAGTAAAAGCCGACAAAAACAGACAATTTAAGACGGAGGAATGGTATGAAATAATATAGTCCTTTATTTCCAGCAATTTACAAAGTCCTGCAGGGAGAAAAACGCCTTCCTCCAGCCTCACAGAGGGAGGGCTTTAAGAAGAACACACAGAGAACGCAAAGATCCCGGCCGCGGTAAGACTGTACACAATTTTTAAATCAGTTTCTCAAAGCTGACAGCCGAATCAAAGGCTCGATCTTGTTGCGGGCGCTGGCGGCCTGAGGATCAGTGTGGTTCCCTGTGAGTTCAGGGGTTTGAGGGTTTGAAGCACTGAGGTTAACAAGGCAGTAGGTGGGTGAAGGGTTTTAAAGGCCGGGTATTTTATTACACAGGGAGAAACATCTGGAATCAGGAGGAAGGAAGTGCATTTTGCCATGATGCACTGGTGTGTTTGGGGGTTCAGATCTCACTTCTTGACTCCAGATCTTTCAGATGCCCCCGTACCTCCAGCCTATTCCTTATTTTTGCAGATTCAAGTGACCAAAAGCTTCTAACTGCTGCTACCAGCCCTCCTCTCCACTGCTGCATCATATAAAGTCATTATTACATTACATTACACATCATAAATCAACTTACTGTACATCTTTTATTAATCAAAGCTAATTAAAGAGACGCTACTCTGTGGCGAACCTAGCTCCTGATTGGTTACTCTGAGTCGAGCTTGGCTCTGATAGGTTAAGGCCATTCATTCTATGTCTTATAAGTATGCTTTCCCCGCGTGAGACAGGGGTGTGTGCGCATGTGCGTGAGGTGTGTAAAGACTGGTAGTAGGCACTGTGCTAGTCATTAGCCTCACCGCCCTTCTATTGCGGCATGCACCAAAATAAAAGCTCTACTGGCCTTTTTTTTTGCAAAAAAGAAAAGAACATGAAAGAGAAGAGGAAAAAAATGACATCAACATGGTGACAACGAAACGGAGCCAAAATGAAATGACAAAATAAACAACCTTATATATAGAATAAATATAGTATGTACAATTTGCTTTGTGTGCTTCTAAAAATAAATAGACAAAGCATTACTTGCCCCCTTATAGAAGTATTCACAACTTTCCATTGACACAGAGGCAGAACGCTGGCACCTGCTCAGTACGAGAGTGGAGGACACGGACTGGAGGTGGACACATGGAAGGACGCAACTTTTACAACAAGTCAAACGCTGTAGAAAAGACGACAAAATCAATGTCACTGCGGTCGGACGCGCGTGGGTCTGAATTCAGAGGGACACACTGAGAAGATATACAGTTAAGAGAATCCCTGCGGTGCCCCCTGGTGTCCGTTTTTGCAGATTACAGTACTCTGTGCATTTGACCAGCGTGGAGAAGTTGCTTCATCTTTTACAGTGGTTGTGTTGTTCTGACGAAAATTCATGACACAAAACAATAATCGAGAAGAGTTAAAAAGATTAGGGAAAGGAGGAAAGGAATAGAAAATCACAATTTTAAACGTAATTGACATATTCTTAAAAATCAGTCAGACCCAAAATGAAACAAAAGAGAAAAAAAAACATTTTAACAGATAAAATAATCAAGTTTTTGCACATTCACACTTTGTGCCCTGCACATGCATTCTGCTGGCCCCTTCGAAACAGCACAGAAGTCTTACAATCGCCGGATAAGTCAAGCATCACATGCAAGTTTCTCCTAAGACACTGGGCTTTGCCTCTGGGCCGATGTCTGTACTCGGTACAGTCTGTCAAAATGGCTCACGACTTCCTTTTGCATTCTCCTCGACACCTGTAAGCCCTCAAAGAAAAAGAGTCAGCTCATGTTGGCTGAGTCTAAAGTCTGGTGGCAGTGTGTGTGTGTGTGTGTGTGTGTGTGTGTGTGTGTGTGTATGCACTAAGGTTAAAGCAACGTATGACTAAGATTTTGCCCTTTGATTAAAAAACTGTCCAGTCATTCAATTCTCCAAAGGTCAGGTTTTCCTTGACCAGAGAGATTATTATTAGTCATTCTATAATTTTTATGTGTGACAAGAGGAAAAAATACATTTTTTCCCAGGATTTTACTCGAACCAGCTCTACAGAATCAGACAAAAACAAGACAAAACAAACTGTAGGGAAATCTTCCACATTGCCTGCTCACACCAGACCCTCTGAGTTTCTTTCTATTTTCTCTGAACTGTCCCTCTTACTCCCCCAGGAATTTTGTTCTAAGGTTGTATCATTTGACTCAATAAAGATTTCTGAAGGGGGATAAAAGTTCTTCAAGCTAACGACACTCGCTAACTGACAGTAAGCTTGTTAGCTTAGAGAATGTTTGGTTTTGAAAGCCATGTACGTAAGGTTCTGCGTGGCGTAAAGTTTGTCATCAGATGGTGTTTGCGTAAGCTCTGTGTGGTCCGTGAGATACGACGCTACAACAAGCGACGGAACACCATCTGCACATGTGTGGAACATGTCGTCCCAGCGGACAGTAAACAGATAAACGAAACTACTATGCATCTGTATTGTCCACACCTGTCTGTGTACGTGTTGGTTTGAGAGTATATTCATGTTCCACAAATGTGCAGAAGATATTCCGTTGCTTGCTGTGTGTACTGGCCTCGTGAACAAGTCTGTGTTCAACAACAGGTTGAAGGCATGCAGATGTTTCCACAGAGCCTACGTGAACTCCCTCTGCTGACGACGCTTACGTAACATGGACCCTCCCTTGGGTCCCTTGACCCTCACTTCCGAAAGTATAATTTTGGCTTTATTGGACAATGTGTTCACAGAGTTAATATAAAAGATGTATCACTATTATCCGCTCCTGTATCACAGCTGTCTACAAATCATTCTTCTGTGGAACAGTTTATACAACACAGCTAATAAGCTACAAGCTCACATGAGTTGAACTCCACTGACCATGGTTCCACTGAAGTTAGGTAATTTAGCCACTAAATTTGACTGTTTTGTAAGCTGGTGTGAGCGGGCCTTTCTCAGCGCTGGTTTGACTGAACCGTCAGACAGCTTTATGAACTACCCTGACCGTCTAGTCTGAGTCTTAATCTTAAGACTACAGAATGAAAACTAAAAACCAACACTAAGATAAACATAAGCCGAGGACAGCTCTGCTTACAATTATTATTCTTTAATGCTGTTATCTCAACATCAAAAGTTAATAACTTCATTATCTCAAGAAAACAACTTGTGTTATCTCGGGATAACAAGATAATCAACCCCACGTCACACACCTGTTGATACTAAGAATGTTAATAAAAGTTTAAAAGTTTAAATACACTGTGCTGAAAACAGTTTAGCAAATATATCTGGCTAGTTGCTGTCAGTGAGTTTGACTAATTTTTAGTCCAACCGCACAAACCTACTACGAAAAAAGCTGTTTTTTAATTTTACTGTCAGATGTGAAAATGTCCCTTTTATTTTCTTGATTTAATGAGATAAATGAACCTCTTATCACAAAAACAGGCTTTGTTATTTTGAGATAATAAAAAGTTGCTTTCTCCTAATAAATCATGTTGTTATCTCAAGAAATTGGTCATTTGTTGTCTTGGGATAACAAGATAAATTAAACCATTAGCATGAGAAAGCAAGCATTGTTATCTCAAGATAACAAAATAATGAACCCGTTATCAAGAGCTTTTTTGTCTAGATAACAAAAGTTGTTTTCTGGTCATACATTTTTGCATAATCTCAAGAAATTGCCCTTTTGTTTTCTCAAAATAATGAGATAACTTAACCCATTATCATGAGAAAACAAGATCATGAAATAAGGTGTGATTTCAACAGCATTAAAAAAAAATAACTGCAAGCATAGCTGCTCTAGTCTTCCATAAAAATATTTAAAAAACGTTTGCCACGACTTCCTGTAGCCACTGTGACCTAACCGTTAAACTTCACTGGTCTGTCTTTCATCGATTCAGTGCTCCAACTACTTTGTTGGAATCAAAATGGTCAAATTACAGATCTAAAGATATCAAACATCCACATAAAATATCAGCAATCAGTATCTTTCATCTAGTATCGCACTGCGCCGGCTGACACCGGCTGGCGAGCACATCCCGGCTAAAGCAACTTGACGCACTTTCACACTCTGTACCATGTGTGAAGACGACGCTGTTCAGTTGGACGAGCTCTGCAGGCAGTGCGCTGCAGCATGTTGAGCCTCTTGTCACTTACTGTAAGCCTGACTCGGGTAACACAACAACAACAGCCAGCCTGCTCCAGTAGAGAGTTGGCAGATGGTTTCAGACAGGGGGACTGGTGCTATTCTCACCTGGAACAGCTCACTACACCTCTCTAACCTTTTGGCATCCGCACAAAAAACAAAACAAAAAAAAAAAACATTGTGGGCTGCAACACACAGCGAGGTGTGTGTTTTTGTGTGACACATTCCTAACTGACAGGTGCGCTGCCATTTTCCACATACTGTTTCCCACTGTTTCTCTGTGCTTGCTTAAACAAAGAAGAATCTGACTCAGGACATATTGCATAATGGCAGTTTTTAGTAGATTTGGCCCAAAATATTAAGTATTAAATACAGGCTATTGCGTGAGCGAACACACAATTCTCAACCTTTTAAAGAGGAATTAATTAGGACATTCTCACCCGCTAACAAAATCAAAGGTAAATCCGATCTGCTGGTGGCTGATGTAAGCGTTTGCTGGACTGTGAGCTGATCTGATATCACCGATTCACCAGCCAAGAATTGAGGGGAAGTAAGGGCAGGAATTACGATCCTGACTCAAATTAAGCCGTCCGCTGACGGGAGCGACGCCAAAAAAGGGATTTAGCTTGTTACGTTTGTGGTCCAGTCCCCTGTGGTAAAACTCCCCCAACCCTGTTCCCTACTGTCACAAGGCCAAAGCAAAACACAGAACAGCTAACCCTATGCACCCTACCACACTAAAATAGAGATGAGACACGTTAGATTCCCATTTTAAATAATATTCATTCTGCATGTGACGTAGCACTTGGTGAGTAAGCATTCTAGGCTTTTTTGGATAATTTTTTTTTTGCTGTGTTTTGTCATCTTCAAGTGTTAGAACTTGGATCTTTAAAAACGGGAGGTCCCCATTGAAAATAATGAGAACTGGCCCTGCACATAGATTCATATCAAATGCATTATTTAACAACAACAATAATCATTGTCAATAATAGCAAAAGTAGTAGGACTCAGTTATTAAGTAAAATACAGGAGGAATAGTGTAGTCTGTGGGGCTGGATCCATCAGGTGGAGTTTTGCTGAATGGCTGAGGTGGAGATACGTGTTTCCACAGATACTGTCTGTCTTGATATCCTGAAGATGAGACGCTACCACCCTACAAGTGCACTAAACCATCAGTCAGAGCCCTATAGAGATTAGCCCTTTCATCGTAGACAAAGTCCACTGTCAGATAAAGTTCAGGCATTCGGGTGATGTTCCTCGCTGTCCGTGCGTGAGTGCGTGCGCGCGAGCGTACAGTATGTGATTTTTTCTTTTCTTTTTTTTTTTCCTTCTTTTTGTTTGCGGTGTGCGTGTGTCCGTGCGTGCATTCAGTTGCCCGTGTTAGTGTCTCTGTCCCCGATGAACCAGCGCATGTGGAAGCATAGGGCGAGGAAGCCGGTCCCCAGCAGGTCACCCAGAGCGGTCAGGTAGGGGATGGAGAAGTTGTCGGGGTCCATGCCTCGGCCCCACATCCAGTGGACCATCCAGTCGGCCAGGTAGAGGAGGATCATCACCTGAAGACCAAGAAGAAATTAACCTTTTATTTTACAGAAACCACAGAGGCTTTAGTCTCAAAAAGCAACTACAGAATGTAGATTTTATTGACAGAATTAATTGTCTGAAGATGACTGAGCTGTTTATTAGCTTTTTTTTTAATAATTTGCATTTGGTGGCCTGGTGGCTCAGTTAGTAGAGCATTTGCCCCATGTGCTGAGGCTGAGTCCTCTGAAGCAGCCTACAGCTTTTTGCTGCATGTCATTCCCTCACTCTCTCTCCTCCTTTCCTGTCATACCTTCAGTGGTCCGATCAATTAAAGACATAAAAATCTCATTTCCTACTCCATTCTCTCGTCTCAAGTTGCTAACTGGACTGTTGACAATGACCAACACATGGAAGAGGAAGTCTTAGTCCAGATGTCAGTTAACCAGTTAACCGACTGGTTCCAAATCGGAGGTTTACTAAATTTTAGTTCTTCCTGAAATTCATGATCTTGCAATGACAAAAAGTTATGAAAATTCAGCCAAGTCCATAAAACGTACAGCATTTGTAGGATTTCTCTGCCATATTTCCACATAAACTCGTCAAACTGGAAGTTTGAACTGGAAGTTCCATTACTATTTGACAAGCTCCATGAACCAGCCCTACATGACATAGTAGGAAGCACTGAAGTTTAGGGCTAACTTCCCTATAAAATGTCAGAAAATGGTGAAAAATATTAATCAGGGTTTTCCAAAGTCCAAAATGACATCCTCAAATGTCTTGTTTTGTCCCCAAATCAAAAATATTCAGTTTACTGTCAGAGAGGAGTAATGAAACCAGAAAATATTCACAACTAAGAAGCTAAAATCAGAGAACTCTGACTGCAGATTTTTGCTTAATATTTTGGAGAAGCCACTGCAAAATCACTGCAACATTAGAAATCAGGCAAGATAACAAGACGGACTCCTGAAGACCTTCTGTGACACATTATTTAATGGTGTGGTCTGCTGGGGCAGCAGCATCTCGAGGCCTGATAGGAGGAGACTTGACACACTGATTGAGGAGATGCCCCCTCGATCTGGTGGAGGTTAGTGGGAGACAGACGGATGATGGCTGAGCTGTCATCCGTGATGGAGAATGATTCCCACTCCCTTCAGGACAATATCACAGCAGTGATGAGCTCCTCCAGTGACTCCACCAGCACTGCTCCCAGCAGAACACTTTTTTTTTTATATATATATATTTATATTATTTATCTATATTCATATATTTTTCTATATCCTCCTATCTGTATTGCTTGGTATTGGTAATATCTTATCTTAAATAATAAATGACTAAGTTATCCTGGGCAAAAAACAAAACCAAACAAAGAAAGAAAATCTGCATGTTCCTGGAGAGACTGATTTCTCATTTTAGCTCTGCTGGATGTTTATGACATGATGCGTGTGGCCACAGCTCTAACCAAAAGAAAAGAAAAACATGCTGGTGTTTATTCATAACGTAGCTATTTTCATAAAATCTAGCTTATTGTTTGCATGTGTGCGTCAGGACTGCCCATTGTGCCAACAGCCCATAATTCAAAACCCTATAAAAATGTCACATTGGACCGGAAACCCATTTGTCCAACAGACGGTGTTGTGCAAGTTCACAGTTAAAAAGAACCAGCTCAAAGTTAAGTTCATGCAGGGTAAAGTGAACTAGTTCACACTCATAGTTCACAATTTTGAATTCTGAAAAGTTCACAGTTCCAAAAATGGTTCATGTTCCTCTCTTTTCTTGAATCTAATTTTAAGTAGAACCTCCTCCTACCAGGGACACTGGAGTCTTTATTATGATGCCACACTAAGTGGTGCATTATATTCATATTTTAATTTGAAGTCCCACTATTACTCATATCTATAGTTACCAACAACAATTCACAACAGTTTGAGAATGTTTTACACCACAGCAAACTTGAACACCAACATATTTCCTACTAGGAACTCGAAATTCTGACTTTCCAGTGCAAGTTTGAACGCCCCATAACACACGCCCCATGAGAACTGCATGAAGATGAAGCGACAGATGAAGAGTGAATATAACATGGATCTATTGGTCTGGTTCTCGCTGTAACACAATCTCCACTCTTCAATGTTGTTAATACAACTCAGGCTGCAAGATCAACCAAACCTCCTTTCTGCAGGTCTGCTGTTCTGAAAATACACGCTGTCCCTGCACTTAAGAGTATGGTTAGGTTAGGGTTAACGCTCATTATTTGTAAGGGCAGAAAAATGGCCTATTAGGGGCAAAAAGGAAAACAGGCTGTCAAAAAAACAGGGAAATGGGCTTTTGGTCCAATAGGAGAGCTTTCATACTGTTGGAGTTTTGGAATAATGGACCATTAGAACAGCGTCATGACATTGGCACAATACTGGATGAATATGGACACACATACTAATAATACACTTGCATGTATTTGTGAAAATGTTAATGACTGTCTTGATTAAATGAGTATTCCACTGTTATTGTTACACCAACTAGAAGCAGCTACTTGATCCTACACACCTATAATAACTGGTTTTATCAAAGTTTAGCTCAGCAGACACCTGAAGAAATGTAGAAACAGAGAAAACTCAATTCTTGAACCTGTTCACCTCAGGGGCAGGATGGGTCCACATGACATGATGGAGAGATTTCGAGGTATGTGCTGTCATTTAGGCTTGCTAGGGTGTGTTTTGTATGTGTACCTGTAGTAGTGCAGCAGCCAGGTAGAAGGTGATGAAGATGGGTGTCAGGGTGGTGTGTCCGCCCCTCAGAGAGTTGATGGTGTAGAGGAAGACGAGGTGACCCGGGGCGACCAGGAGGAAGAGCACACGGGCCGACCGAGAGTTCACAGCTGGAGGAGAGAGAGAGGGGCAGAATTTAGGACAGGGTGGACCTCTACCAAACCCTGGTGACGACCCGTGATGGAAAGGTTTTTTTCTGTTTTCATGAGATAAAAAGCAGCGGAGAAACAGTGGAACGTTCCACGGCCGCCCGTCGACTTACAGGAGCCGAAGAAGGAGGTGCAGGGTGTGGGGCACTTCCTGGGCGTGGGGTTGGGATCCCCCATGGGCAGACCGTTCATGTGCAGATAGGTGGAGATTCGACTGGCCTGAACCGCCACCAGGTTACCTCCCACACCTGATAACACACACACACACACACACACACACACACACACACACACACACACACACACACACAAACATACAGGGTGGAAACAGAAAAAACAAGCTTAATATTAATCTGATAAGCCTGATATGAAAACAGATATAAAAAATAACAAAGTAATAAGGAAATAAATGTGGTAATAAATAAAATAATAAATAAATGTGTGCATATAAAGACAAATAAAAAAAAATATAAATGAATAATTCTAAGCATTTTCCTTTATTTTTCCATTTATTTGTTTGGCCCCAGAGCAGGATTCATATGTGCAGGATTTGAGCCTGAGCAGGAAGACCCGCCCAAAGCCACCTGATTGACAGCTTGGCCCTTCAAAGAACAGCAAAAGCAATAAAGAAAAGAATAGGAATAAGGAGTAAAAATAAATCTATTATATTATATAAAGATATTATAAATAAAATAAATATATGAATAAATATATTCAGATATAAATTAACAAATAAGTATGAAAATAATTATTCTTTTAGATTTTTTTGTCTTCATATATCCACTTTGATTTCTTCTTTTATTTATTCCTCTTCATATTTCCACATTTATTTTCTTATTCTGTTACAGATTAATTGTTTTTTGTGGCACTCCTATCTTATTTTTTTTAATATGAAACATGTCTAATATCATGTTTTTGTGTGACACCAACAGATTTACACACGTTTCAGTGCTAAACAGGTTTTTCTATATTTGTCCTCCATCTTTACCACTGCTTGCTTGTTGTTTTATTTAGTACCGTATTGTCTGTTGTTCTCTACCCCACCACTCGTCTTCATCTGTCTCTAGTTTAGTAACTTTCACCCTTTAGCTGTCATGACTCCTCACCGTTGATGACCGGCGTGAAGACCGCCATGCCGGCAAAGTTTGGGTTGGTGACGGTCTTGTCGAGGATCAAACCGCCAACACTGAAAAGGCACATGGACAGAAAAAAAGTCAAATACACAGAAAATGCTGGCTGCAAAACTAAAAACATTTTTTAAAAATCTGATTTACTGTAACTGTGATAATCTGACAGGCATGAAAATGCATGAATCACATGAATTGATGTGTGTGTTCTGTACCTGCTGATGGCCATGGCGATGATGACGGGCTCCCAGCCGGAGTAGAGCAGTTCTCTGGTGGAGGGGATCCTCCTGGCTATCAGCACCCATAGGGGGCACATGGCCACAAACACCGCACACACCAGCGGGTTGGCATAGTCGTTGTACTCTGTGTGAGAGGAAGAGAAGAGAACTTATACTGTATGTCTCGTATCTAACTATTAGACATTTTTTTTCAGTTTTTTAGTCAATACAGCAGTAAATCACAGTATTTTGCATGGAAATATTGTATCAATACACAGAGGTCAAGTTTTTTCTTTCTTATTTTACCTTTTTTTAAACCAGGTAAGTCATTAAGGGGAAATTCTTATTTATAATGGTGGCCTGGTAAGTTGAATTGCTGCATGAATAATAAAATCAGTTGCTCTTTCAGTCCACTAGATGGTGCTGAGTTTTTTTTTCTGCTGAGGTCAACAGAGGTCAGAGCAAAGGATTGTTGGGTTTGTATGAGAGTGTTAGTCAGTCTGACTGCTTGATAATCCCATTGTGCTGCAACAGAAACAACTGATGTGAGATGAACAAATGGAAAACTTGATCTTATTAGATAAAATATGAAAATATGCCTTGGCAAAATTTTCTGAGGGGGACATAATTTCACATTGAAAAAGGGTAATAATTAGGAATATATGTTGCTGTTTTTTTTTTTTTAAGTGATATTAAAGGCCAAAATTTTGCCATAAAATAAACATGTTAAGACATTTCTTAGGACATTGGCAATATATGTTCTTCTAATATTCAGCATATTACAAAATGTTTAAAATTTCTTAAATACTTACTGGTGTAATATAATATAAAATAATATTATATTATATTAAATCTAATAGTATGTAAATATATTATACTATATATACATACATGAGTTAATAGAGGAGAAGTGAGGGTTAGGGAAGGATAACTTTAACTGCTACCAACTTTTTTTTTTTCAAAATTTGTCTTGTTTTTATATGTTTTTTTTTTTATCTTATGTTTGAAATAAAGTCATTAATTAAACCATTCATTCAATATCTTCTTGTGACTTAAGTATCACAATAATATCAAATCCTAGGGGCTCTTGTGATTCTTACCCTCAGTTTTTCCAGTGTTTTATTTTCAGTAATACTATACCATTTGTAGTATTTTTAATGTATTCATATTTTAGTACCTGAAACAAGTTTTTGTTAAGAATAAAGTGAAAACATGGTGTTATTCACTGCAGGATGAAATGTGGAATATTATTGCAAAACAAAACAGCTGGTGTCCAGTGAGGTTTAGGTTAGGTTAGTTGTACTAATTTCTAAAGATTGTTAAATAAAACTTGCTGTTATGACTGTTATTAAAAGCATCTTAGACTTGAAAATACAACCCAGATCACAAAGTCATAGTTTTTGTAAAATGGCTTACATTAGATTATATTTAAATCAAATATTAAAGTAATAGCTACAAGTCAATTCAATCAGTTTCGATGATAATAAAAGAAAAAGTGAGTTTGACATTTAACTGATGAATAGAACAGAGCAGAAGATATTAAATACTGAGCCTGTGAGGATTATATCTGGAGGATTAGATCTGACAGGACAGGAAGTACTCGGTGTCGTCTCTAGGAGGCAGTGTTGATACTAAACTGACACTACAGGACGCAACACAACCACCACAAACACAACATTTAAGTAGACAGACCACCACTTACGTACACAAGGCCCAGACACCGGCTGTGTTTTTGTGCGTTTGAACCAAAATAACCCAAATAATCTCAGCACAGTGCCTGACTGCGGTATTTAAATTGTGTAAGACTCAGACGAGTTATGGGATTACACCACACTCTGGTCAGGACGGTTTTCTCTGCTCCTGTGTGTGTCAGTGTCTGTCTGTCTGTCTGTCAGCGGTGAAGACAGACACCATCACAGAGCTAACAATAGAGCCAAATAGCTGTGGAGTTTCTCGCCCTAAAAACACAGCGAGGTTAGGCGTGGGCGGCTTTCATCCTTATTTACAGCACGCAGCCAGACGCAGACTCACATTTCACACATTTCCACACACGCTGCTCCCCTCTATCATAACATCTTCAAAGGTAACACAGGCTTTTGATGTTGTATCACAACTTCACAACTGTGATGACGACATCAGTGAAATATCAGATCTGTAGAAATGATTCTGCTCCTTAGACTCGATTGGGAGTTACTTTTAGCACGTCATCACAGGATTGATTGTTGTGTGTTTTCTGTTTTTGACTGATTGATTTCCAACGTGGCCCCAAGGTTTTAGAAGACACATAAAACACAAAGCAAAGATATTCTATATAAATACTACACAACACAATATATATGATCTCTTAATAAAGCTGCAGGAGCTGCAGCATTTTGTACTGATTTCCCTTAAATTATTTAAAATTATATTTTTACATTCCATCTTCTCTGCATTTTTCTTGCTCACACTTGTCTCAGTAAAGTCTGCACTGTACACAAGGAGCAAACAAGTGAAGAGTACACTATGAAACAACAAACATGTTTAAAAACATTTTTAAAATTTTGCCTTTGGAGAAGAAAGCTGAGACGCCAAGAATAAGGTTGAAATGTGAAGAAGAAAGTCAAAAAGTTAAGAATAAAGTTGAGTTGTTGACGATATAGTCAAAAAGTTGAGAATAAAGTTGTTGACAGTACAGTTGACTTTTTGAGAAATGTTGAGAATAAAGTCAAAATGTTTGGAAAAACATTGAAATGTTGAAAATCAAAACGTTGAGAATAAATTTGTAATGCTGAGAGTCAAAATGTTGAGAATAAAGTTGAAATATTTAGAATAAAGTCAGAAACTTGAGAATAAAGTTGAAATTTTGAGTAATGTTTAGAATAAAGTCAAAATGTTTAGAAAAACGTTGAAATGTTGAAAATAAAGTTAAGATACTGACAATAAAGTTGAAAAGTTGAGAAAGAAGTCGGAATGACGAGAACAATGTCTAAATGTTGAAAATAAAATTGAAATGCTGAGAATTTTTGAGAATACAGTTAAAATGTTGAGAATAACATTGAAATATTGAGACTAATGTTGAAGAGTTGAGAAAAAAAACCCTCAAATGTTGTCTTTACTCTCGAAATCTCCCTCCACTGATTTATTTTCTTCTTCTTCTGCCTGGGGCTAATACAGTTATACTTTATTTTTGACATTTTAACTTTATTTTAAAAGTGCAAAATTTAAATAACACTCTTCCACAGAATAACCTCTGAAGTCCAAAGACATCTCATAGATTGGGACGTGTGACTCAGATGTGAGCACTGAGAAGCACCATTAACTGAACGTTTATATTATTAAACGTATCAGATGCACTATGTGACCCTTGTGTGTATTCATTACCTAGTTCCTTGTACAGTCCTGTCGAGACGCCTGCCAGCAGGGACAGGGTGATCAGGTCTCCCAGGCTAGCAGCGATGGGCGTGGCCACGTTGTCGGGGTTGATGCCAACTTTCCTGGACGCGATGATCACACCGATCATGATGAGCCCTGTGGGGGGGTTAGAGGTCAGAGATGTCACAACATGGAAGACATCTAATGCCACCGTCACACACAGCTTCACATGCTGATGTATATTGTTCTGATTAATAATGATGACGTTCAGTGTAACCATATGTCATCAGGGTTCTGGGCTCTTATTGGCTGCTTCATACAAGTGTGAGGAGCGAAAACAGAGTAGAACATGTTGACTTTAAGGGTGTAGTTTTTTTTTCCAGGAGTTTGATTTGGGATTCTGTTTTCCATCGGGACAGCTGATACTGGCAAAAACAAAACCTGAATGTTGGGTTAAAAACACAAAATGAGAAGATCTGCAGCATTAAAGAACTTATGAGAGAAACTGGTTTAAAAGGAATAGACCAGTTTAAACTAATTCAACAAAGCAAGATTAAACAGGGTGATCTCATGGCAAGGACAGTTAAGAATATGTCTTCTCTCATTGGACAGAGATCAAGTGGTAGAAGATTTAAGCCCCACCCCTTTTTTGCTCTGTCCTCCAGTAACAGTTGAGCAAGCTTGGTAGCCAGCAGAACCTTGAGCAACTTACTCTTTCCTGTTTCCTGTATTTATGTATGCTATGTGCTGGGCTTGCCTATGTTGAAAAGAAAGACAGATTTTTAAGTCGTTGTAAAATGCTAGCTAAGTAGTTAGCTAACCTACATAAATCATTAACTAGCCAGGTGGGTCCCTCAGCAACGCCACCTTCAAAAAGTGTTTTTCTTTTCAACATAGACGAGCCTAGCATATCTAAGTTCAGGAAACAAAAGAAGAAACTGACAGATGTGCTCAAAGGGGCGGGACTCTTAACTTTTCTTTTTTTGACACATCACTAGGTGAAATTTAATTGTGCAGTACTTTTGGTTTATTATTTTGGTTAATCACATATTCCTGCAGCTATAGCTCTAGTCTGTTTTATGCCAGTTAGCATGCTTACATGCTAAACTATGATGATGGACATAGTAAACATTCCCTGTTAAACATTAGCATATTAGTTTTGTCGTTGTGGACATGCTAGCTTGCTTTTGTTAGCATTTAGCTTTAGCTGCCTGAAAGTGCAGCAACGTCTTAATCTAATAAAAATTCACTTTGGACCATTTTTACATTGAAATTTAACACTGAAGCTAATGAGAAAACAACTGTGTTTGTGGCTAAAAGTAAATGTATCTAATTATTTAAGAGTAATATAGCTTTGATATTCACATAGCTAGTTGAATGCCACTTAATCTAACCTAGCTGTCTAAACATTCATGAGTTCAGTCAGTTACATAAACTAGCTTAGGTGGTATTTAGCGGAAACAGTAGTTGAGAATAGAACTTCACCACTGGCAAGGGCGTCTAATGTGACCCAGACATGCCTGATGATGAGTAGCTGTTTACTGTTCACTGTATATATAGATTGGACACATGACAGCGCCACAGACGTCTCAGTTTCCCCCTGGTGGCTGTATATGTATAGGTCATAAACCCCACCGCCTCCATATTGGCAGATATGACATGGGCCGAACTAAAACCTTACACAGTACACATCAAATACATTTTTCCCAAAGATGTTACCTGTCATTTTAAGTAGTTCTTATAGTATGACAATGCTTGTTCAAGTGTTCAAGTGAGATTTTTATTTTTTTATTTAGTTATCTCATGCCATTGGGTTTGCAGCTCCACATCTGATCACTGCTGCACAGATCTGGCTCCAGCAGCGCAAGATGGCAACACTGGTCGCCGTGATATTTTGGCCTCGTTTTTGTTCAATTGGGGGAAGATGCGGCATCCATTTTTGGTCACAGTCTATGGTTTACACTGTGAATATCCCTCATACCCTGTGTGCTGGTCATACCTAGCAGCAGAGAGGCGATGAAGGCCGTCGCCACGCTGGAGGCACACAGCAGCACGGCGTGGCCCAGCCTGAAGTGCCCCTCTGGGATCCAACCGAAGATCACAGCAGCTATGGAGGCCAGAAACCCGACCACCGTGGCCTGGACCTGAACACACGCACGTACACGTACACATTAAAATGGCTAATGTAGCTATCAATGGCAGTTATGTAAACTCCTGATGTATGTGAGACTATCTCATTACATGTGAGCGGCTTCCAGAATCTGCACACTGGCATTCAAACATACAGAGTCACAACTACCAAAATAAGTAAGAGATGAATCTCCAATTTAACTTGTTAATGGGGCACCATTGTGACCCAGTGTGAGTGCACAATGACCCTGTATATGAGGTTGTGTCAGCACCCGTCTGGCACCGCGTTCCAAGAACTATGGACTCGCCAAATATTACATAACTACAAGGCAACAAATGGCAGGAGAGGTGACTGACTCACGGACCAAATGTAGAGTTCATCTTGGAAAACACTGTTCAATATTTTCAGTATTTTATCTCTTCAATTCTCTTCAATTATTCTGGAAAAGTATATTTTAAAAGATCAAACTCTTGGCTATGAAACTTTGTAACAGGCCAACCTCATAGTGATTTTTTTATATTAAATGTAGACGTCAACTTGAGTTGACATCTGACAAAGTTGACATGTTAAATGTTTTCATTTCACTGCATAGTCGTAGTGAGCAGCCATTTTATTTTTTAAAGTTGCTCAGAGTTCTCTTCATGTTAATCAAAAGACACATTTTTTAACCATAATTATTATTTAGCTTTGATTTAGAAGGACTACGGAGTTGACATGTTAGTCAGTTAGTAATATTATTTATTGACTTTGTCAAAAAACAGAAAGTTTAGCAGTGCTTGAGCAGTATTCCTGCCGTTTTTAAACCAGGAAGTGAGACAGGGGTCCATAGGGTATAGCTAACCCTTTTTATGCCTGATTAAATCATGTTTTGTAAAAGGTGGATGGAGTTGACAGAAATCTGGGGGTTTAAAGGGCCAACATTTTCATTAAAAAATATATTTTAAAACAAAACTCATTATAATAACACATTTTTATACCTATGTTATCATTCAGTAGAGAGTTTTATATTTATAAAATATTATAAAAATATATCTGCATATGTCCAGTTTGACAGGGGTTGACATCTCAGTATATAAATATTGTTTGTTTACATTAGGGCCGCACAATGTGGTACAAAAAGTTATATTGTGATTATTTTGACTGAAATTGTGATTGTAATGAGCAATACCATTAGTAGGACTTTTGGCATGTTCCTGAGGACTAAATTCCCTGTTGATTAAATGCAAAATTTAATTTAGACTAGTTGACCAGTCTAACAGTAAATAAACACTCAGGACGCAGTTAAACTTGAGCAAAATTATTAATTGATAATGTTAGACACTGCCCGCAAAAATACTGTGTGCTATTAAGAGCCATTTGAAGCCGTTCATCGCAGTCTACAAATACCAAATCATATTTTAAATGAAATGCCCGCTACTTTGTGCTGTGCAATAAAAACATTGGATGTTAACCTACAACATATGGCAACTCACTGAATGCTTCAACCTTTCAGACCAAAGAGGATGACAGTGTCTGTGTGTGAACGACCTGGAGCTGACGTTTGCTGCCAGCCTGCTACACAGTGTGGCTAACGTTTGCAGTGCTAACAGCAGCAGCTGCTCTCCTGGGCACATGGTGCTCCAGTCAAGTGATTATATACCAGGGTTGGGGGCAGCCCTGACTGGTGGTGAGCGGCTGCATAACATCTTAAAGGCAGCAGGTAACTGGCATTGTGCATGAATAAAATATTGCTAAATAGTTGAACTGACTAGTGTTTCTGGTGCAGACTGGCGAGGATGGCAATGTTTAATCGTGTAGTCGACTAATCTAGCAGGAATGATCCTTTTTACATTACATTCCATTTTTTATTTTTATTGAATAAATGAATACAATAAAATCATGATTATGTGACAATCCAACATGTTTTCTTTCATCTGGCAAACAAGATTTTTAGGCCACATGTACGCAGCATTACAGTATTTCATTATAAGGCTGTTTTCTCATTTCTCATTCACGTTTTTCCCCAAAACATTGTGATTTGGTTCTGGTACTGCAATTTGGATATTGCACTTGGCCATATTTATTTATTTTTTAGGTCGTCGTTTAAGTACATTAATTTACATACTGGTTAATTTACAAGTTGTGGAATGCTGTCATTGTCACAATAGCTCTTGCAGTCCATAGTGACACACAGTTTGAATGAAAGCAGTCGTTCCACACCACTGCTACACCTGCACAGTGTGTTTCCACGTGTCTGATCTGACCATGCGCTCAGAATGAATGAAAGTTGTAAGACGTCCCGCCCTAACAGGTGCAACAAAACTGCCTGGAGAGTCACAGAGACGTCAGTCCAGCACGGTCTGAAAATAACTTGTGTCCTGGGGCAGAGAGCAGGTGGCACAGGGAGCAGCACGTGATTTCCATCGTACAGTACAAAAGTGTTGCTGGTGTGCCCCTGTAATGGTCAGAGACTGTGTTTACTCTACACACAGTGCACTTATGTAACCAGATTTTTCCCAGGTTTGGTAATACAGTGGAAACCGCTTAGTGATCACTGTTACAGCTCGTATGGATCGAAAAGCTTGGGACAGAATCATTCCTATATAAAGACTTTAAACGATTTACTTATAGCTCCCTAATCAAGTAGTGTTAAGGCTGATATTAGCCTTTCATGTACAGGCCCACTGCTCTTTTGTTTTTTTGTATTTTTTTTTTTTTACAGAACACACTTTTTTCTATTTGTGTTTTTTATTTAAAATTATTTATAATTATTTAAAAACATCAGTGAAACTTTACTGCTTTAGTGCCCTGATGCCATTAAAATAATAAAATAAAGTAATAGTAAGGTATAAGAATATTGGTATCTGCATTGGCCCCAAATATCCAGTATCAGTCAGGCTCAAATTTTCATGACAACATATAGAAAAAGTTGTGAAAAGCTGCAGTATTTATTAATTTTTTAAACTTTACTTCCATGTTTACATGGACTTTGTTTGTGAGTAACCCATCTGTTCCTGGCTGCTGCCTGAGGATTGTGAAAATCATGAAATCATGACAAGAAAAAGAAAGTCAGCAAGTCAGAAACTGCTATGAATGCAGCTGCTAGAGGGTTCATTTAGCATTTTAGATGTTAACTTAGCAGCTAACAACATTAGCTTTAGCATAGCTCACTTCAGAGCATTTTTTGCTTGAATGGAAATTTTGGTACTTTTATGTGGATGTCCACTCAATGCTGATGGTAAATGTGAAGCAATAAATACCTCAGTGTGTGATATATTGACCAAGCAAGCTGAGCTCTAATGCTGCAAAATCTGTAGTTCTTCCTGCACCCAGTGACGTCACTGGATGCAGGAAGAACTACAGGCTAGCCATGCTAGATGAGTATTTTTGTCACCAAATGCTATCTTGTGGCCAAGTTATAGCTAAATGGTTAAAGCGAAATTAATACGGTAAAAGATGGCAACATGGGTGTCGGAGTCAGAAGCTCGCCTGCAGTGCTTCAAGGAGAAAGAGAAGAATTCATTTTTCTTTGTCAATATAGCAGCACTGAGGAATTGAATGCTTCAGCTGACCACATTTACCAACAACACTGACCAGAAATCCACTTCAAAAGTGCCAAATCTTCCCTTTAATGTCAATTTACACAATGTTTGTGGTGTTTGGTGGTTTCTGACCATTTTAAGTATGGCTACTTAAATCATTTTTTGTTTGCTTGTCGTGTGCTCCACTCTTCAGAACACTACACAGTGTATGAAACAGTTTATAGAGTCTCCACTGTTATTTGATCCCTAGAAAGTCATCAGAAACTGGGTTTCCTTATTTGTGTCAGTTTAGGTTGAGAAAACCTGATTATTTGTTCATGAGAAACAGTAATCAGGTTTTTAAAGTGTTACCAAACGAAAGGAAACATCATTAGTAGTCGCTGTGCATCTCTAAAATCTTTGTCTGTCTCCTCTCTGCAGCGTCAGTCAAATTCAATTCAAAGTTTAAAAAAGGAAGAAAAAAAACGGCGTAGAGGAGAAATCTGATTACGGAGTAACTGCATGCAAACCCAGTTTTAGAGCGATCTTGCTTTAACTGGATTTTGCCCTGTAACCAGGTTTGTTAAGTGGATGTAAACATGGTCAGAGATGCTCCGTGGAGTCGGCAGATGTTTCATTTACCTGGATGAGGGCCAAGTTCCCCATGATCATCTTCCACATGTCCTTGGCTGTGTCCATCTGACCAATATTAGCCTGAAAAAGACAGACAAGAGTACACAAGCTCAATACATTATCGTGTGTGTGTGTGTGTGTGTGTGTGTGTGTGTGTGTGTGTGTGTGTGTGTGTGGGCGTACAGCGTGTGTGCATGCTGTTGCCTCTTGGTCCCATCAGAACAATCAGATGTCAGTTCTCAGGACAAAGACACTCTGATCGGATCCCCCACCCTGTGGCCGACTCCACTTATCTCATCTCCCCTCTATCTCTCTTCACACACACACACACACGCACACACAGACACACACACTGATGGTCTCAAGTGTCAAGTGGCTGTGGCTACAGTGGGCCACTGTGTGTCCAGAGCAATGATCCTAATGCTCATCCACAGTGAGAGGACACAAACAGAGGATCTCCTCTTCCTCCTGCTCCTCCAACATTTACATAATGCAGAGGGAAGGGAAACATCTGGAGACATCAAAACACATACAAGTCTGCTGTGAGAGTATCCGCTTCGTGTTTGGTTTGAATACAAACAAGACAGAGAGGAGGTGTTTCAGAGTTTATTTAGACAAAACTTTTGTCTTATTCTCCTAGTTTCAGCCATCATTTTTATCAGTCATGACAGCATTATACTAATCAGTTTTACAGCCTTTAGATGAAATAAAGCTTTTGTTACAACATGAGAGACAGTTTGACTGTGATTGCGTGTAGCTCCAGTTTGAGTTGGAGAGAGTTGGACTGCATTCTTCTTGGCTAGCTGCTAGCACTTTCTTAGCATGGATAGCTTCACAGCAGCAGTCAGCAGACTACATAGTAGGACTAATGATTATCTTCATCATCAATTAATCTGTTGATTACTTTCTGGAATAACTGATTATTAATCAGTTTGTGGTTTGGTCCATAAAATTTCAGAAATGGTGAAAAATGTTGATCACTGTTTTCCAAAGCCCAAGCTGACTTCTTCAAATGTCTTTTTTTGTCCAAAACACAAAATTTGACAAGCTGAAATCAGAGAATTTGGACATTTCTTAATTAGAAAATGACTCAAAATGGTCAATCAATTATTAAAATAGATGCTGATTAATTTAATAGTTGATTAACAGTTGATTAGTCAATTACTCATTGCAGCTCTACCAAATAGCAGACTTTATTTTTGCCACATTAATTGAATGTAAACATGTGCCACACTGATAGGTCACTACCAACCCTGGTAAAGACTTTGAACTTCTTTTTAGCAATGTCACTATGTTAGTAACACACTCGGTGAGCATGATCTTATGACTATTGATAGGAATGACTACCAAAAATAAGTAATAAGTCTCTATGCTAACAGCTATCCAAAAAGCTTGTTTAGAAAAAGTTAGATCTGCATTAATCAATATTTTGATATTGATATAAATAGTAATATAAAATCAAATTCATTATTGACAAAATTACTGCTAATTAACACCCAACTCATCAGCTTCTTTGTCTTGTTTTGTTTTTATGGATGTAAATTTATCATTTTGCCCTAAGAGAGCTCTAAACCTGCAGTACGCTGTGCAGCCCCAGACAGAAAGTTAGCAACTGGCTGGTGAAGAACATCAAACCTCGAGTACAGAGTCAAACATGTTTCTCAGGAGTTCTTGGTGAGAAAGAGTGTGATTAAGAAAAAGGAGAATGTGAATACTCCAAGCTGAATACATGTCTCCAAAGAAATGCTTATATTGCTCTGTGTCTGCAAACACATTGCAGCTGTGCATCTATTAGCTTGTATTGATTAATGCAGCTTTAATGAATCTCCCCTAAAATTCTGACCCCTATCAATTTTAATTTACTTATTTTTGAAGGATTTTGATTCTTTTTTCATCCACAGTGAAAAATGCAAATAATACAAAAACAACAAAATGATCAGAGACACTAAGTTAGGATAAAACAAAAAAGCTAAGCAGTGAAAAAAGCATGATTGAGGCTAGAACATGAGGTTTTTAAATGCTGACACAGCCTGGCAATAAGTTTACCTTAAAAGTATTTACATGTATAAAAAACTCCAGAGGTTACAGAACTGATTAATATCAAAGAACAGCCTCGATGTAGCAGCGACTGGCTGTTCATATTAGTTTTTTCTGATGGTGTGTGTGTGTGTGTGTGTGTGTGTGTGGCTTTTCTCTCCCTCTCAAATTTCTCACAATCTAGCACCATCCCTGCTCGCCGAACATATCTGGCAGCCTGACAGGGAAAACTCACAAGCCTGACTGACGTGACGATTATGTGTGTGGGACCGCATGTCATTATGACTTGTGTATCCGCCAGATTACAACCACGCAAACACGGTCCTCCTCACCCATCACCTCCATGTGAACCTGCGCCCGGACGCCTGTCGCTCAGAGGGGGCAGACCGCCACAAGCACTGCTAAGACGGTCTAAGGCGGAAAGAGACAAGAAAGCCTAACATCTGTGCAGAGCTTCGTAAAGTCACAGTGACCTCCATAAGCAAAGAAACGCTTCAGACAGAATTATTAGATAAGGAGCCTAATTTTTCTACAGTTTGAAAGCTTTTGCAGCTTCATTTTAGAACAACAAAATGCAAACTAATACGGTTCACAGATGAGACTCAGAAATTCGCAGAAGCGTCGCCTGGTGTTATGTTATGATTCGTGATGATGATGCCAAATCTTCAGTTTTGGCCGTGTGTGTGTGTGTGTGTGTGTGTGTGTGACCAGCTGGATTAGTGATGTTTGGATCATAGATCAGAGATGGAGCACGGCGGATGTTGTGAAAATGATTCATGGATGACATAACGGGCATGAGGTGCTGAAATACCCTGCATTTCAAAAGCACCTCTACATTTTACAGCTGAGTAACAATAATACCATTCATTTTCTACACAATAACTACAGAGGAAAGATTTTGTTTACAAGGTTGGAACCTGGACATACATGCAAAGAGTGTTGAAACATCTAATACACATAAAATGAGGATAAAGTGGGCTTTTGTAGTGGTTGTAATCTCTGATTATTGAGTGGTCAATGTTTTTTTGCAACTCGGAAACAATGTAGGTGCTGCCAAGTTCCAGTAATCCACCAAATATCATTATCCAAATACCCACGATCAATTAGGCTCAATAACATGAGAGGGGCTGAGACGGAACTGAGAGAAAAAGTGCTTACAATCCAAGAAATAAGGCTTCCAAAAGGGTTCTTCCTGAAGGATTGAGGTTCATCTGCTTCTGAGGAACTGAGAGAAGTTTGTCAAGGGTTCTTTGTAAGACTAAAGGTTCCATTAAGAAGCCTTTTTCATCCAAATAACCCTTGGTGCAAGAAAGATTCTTCAAGGATTGTTGAAATCCTGAAGAACTCTTTGGTCAAGGGTTATTTGCACCATAATATAAAAGGGTTCGTTATAGAACTTTGTGGATGGGCTCTAGATAAAACCCTTATAATATGAAAAGGTTCTCAATAAAACGCTTTGGGTGGGTTCTTGTTAGCACCCTTATAAGGTGGAATGGTTTCAGCTAGAACCGTCAGAGAGGTTTATTGGTGGAACCATTACACCATAGAAGGCCTCTGCATGTAGAACTATTTGCATCTGAAGAACCCCATTTTGAGGAAAGGGTTTGTCAAAGGTTCTTTGTAAGAGCAAAGCTTCCATTCAGAACCCTTTTCATCTAAATAACTCTTTTTGGAAGAAAGAGTTCTTCAGGGATTGTTGAAATCCTTGAGGAACTCTTTCATCAAGGGTTCTTTTAACTACAATATAAAAAAAATGTTGGTAAAATCCCATGGGTGGGTTCTAGATAAAAACTTTGTAATATAAAAAAGGTCCTCTGTAGAACCAACTCAGTGTGTGTGTTCTCAGTAAAACCCTTAAAATTTTAAAAGATTCTCAGTAGAACCCCCTAGGTCTGTTCTAGATAAAACTCTTGGTAGATAAACAAACATTGTCGATTCAAGGGTTCTTGATTGATTGAAAAGGTTCCCAGTGGAACCCTGTTGGCACCCTTAGAAGTTGGAAACATTCTGATTAGAGGTTCCTGGGTGGGACCATAGGGGGTTCTGAGTGTAACCTTTCACAGATGGTTTCAAGTATAACCCTTTATGCTGGGTTCTAGATACTACTCTCTGAAAGGGCTCCAAGTGGAACCTTTCTAAAAGGTTCTACCAGGAACGAAAAGGGTTCTCCTGTGGGGAAAAGCCAAAGAAGTCTTTACTGTTCCAGTTACTACCTTTATATCTAAGAGTGTAGAAGACAGGCAGCTGCTTGGTCACATAAGCAATGGTGAGAAAGTAGAAAGACGAGCCTCATTTCAGTGAGATATTCAAAGACAAAGTGGTTATGAAGACCAAAGAGAAAAAAATCAAAAAGGAAACACGGTCATGTGAACTGTAAACTCTTACAGCCAGCCAGTACGAGGGATTACATTATTTTTTTCAGTAATAAGCGCATTAGGAAACTTACAGTGGTCTTAATCTGCTCATAATTAGCGGCGGTGTGGAAAGAAACGTGGTCCTGCTGGGGCCAGCCAGCAGAGAGCTAACAGTAATGTCTCAGGACAAGCACCAGACTCTGGCCTACTTTGTGATGATGGATGTAAGAATCTTTTCATGCTCAACTGAAAACTGTGCAGACTGACAAATGGGACCAATGTAAGAAAATCTTTTAATATTTAAAATTCACTCTACTGCTGTAAGTCTTGAAATCTAATAATCCTGAAACACAAGTTGGGTCAAACAGTCCCATGTAAAACGAATTTGTATCATAATTTCTATGAGGTAGTTCTGTAATATATTTACTGTAATAAATCACAAAATGACCACAGTATATCATCAGAGATCAAGGAAACATGTTAAGTTGAAATACTTCTTCTGACAACAATACTCCAGCTGGGTTGTCCTGAGGCGTAATAACTGTTTGTTTGCCTATTTCACGTTAATTAGAGTTCAAACTGATGCTGAATGTTCAGCATGTGTCCGACATGTGTCTTTTTGTGTGGTGTAATAAAATTAAGTTAATAATTAAGTTAATAATCTTGCAGAGGGAGTAGCTCCTTAATTAATGGAGTCTGGCAGGCAGCGAGGCAGATAGTCACAGAGCACAGTGGGCAGGATTTCAAGGTAGGCTGATAAAACAAATTTTTAGCTAGCTATATTTTTAATAAGTTGTGAGCATGGTTTTAAGCTCATTTTACTGTAATTGGTCTGGCTAACTAGCTATAGCAATTTTTTTTTTACCAGACTCTAACTAGCTAACTTCAACAACTGCTTGTTAGCTAACAACCAGCCTATATACCAGGCTAGCTAGCTACAGTGTATCCATATATCCATATCCGCTACGTGATGTCACCGAATTAAGTGGGTTGCAGGGTGAAACATAAATTTAAAAATGCTTAGTCACTGTCGACACTTAACACTGAAGGGAAGCTCAATGTCCTGTATGTGTTTGTGTGGAGTGGTAACGGGTTAAGTGGTAAAACCCAACACTTACAGTAGGTCAAACCAGCCCAGTGCATGTTCAGTCCCATTACATGATCAGTGGTTGGATTAAGGTTGGGTTATTTTTTAAATCAGCTGTTTTTTTTGTATCCAGTACCGTTTCAGGATACTTAAAAAAGAGCCACACATTATTTCAGTTTTCCATAACATCTTAGCCAAACACCAACAACCATTGATAGCTTGTTTAATCATTGCTGGCTGGTGAAACATTGCTGAATCAACTTCCCAATTTAACACTGATTAACCATCATATCTACACTCTGAATTCACATGAAACAACATGAAAAGTTAAACAAAACACTAAAAAATCAACAGTAGTGACTACTGCACCATCTCCAGCAGTTTGTGAAATAGACAAAAAATTAAATCTATCAGATCTGTGTATATGGATGCAGTTTTTCAGTTTCTTTGTGACATTCAGCATGACTTTCAAACAATTTTATTATCCAGCATCATTCTCATGAATTCAGTAGTCAAGCTGATAATAATAAATATGCAACATCTGGTCACACTTGCAACATAAAGCAGTTTGGTGTGGTGTAGTCACCAAAACCGTGGTTTAGGAAATCATCATGGTTTGGGTTAAAATAAGAGCTTTTCTTAAAACAATCAACACTGACTGTGGGTCAGACACAGAATCCAAACCTGATCTCCTATGTGAAGTACTGAGTTTGACCCACCTGTCCATCCTATCCTCCCTATGAGGACAGTTTATACAATGTTCATCCAACTACAAATTACATTTTGTGTTGAACTGCTGTAATATGTAACAGCTGATCTATCTATCGATCTTTGCTCTACTTTGTTTGCAAAATGTCAAAAGTACCAGACAGTGGGAAGTACCAGCTGACTAAGGCAACTTAAGGGACTTAGGGGACTTAAGGCAAGACGGCTGCAAAAGGAACTATCCTTTTGCAACCGTCTCTCCTTAACCACATATTCCTTTGTTCTTTGACTTAATATCCTGGGCTGCTTAACAAATATTAAACTTGGGTGTGCGCAGACATAAAAGGGAGTATTCCATCATTAAATACATTACCATGAAGGTATTAGGTGGTGCTTATTTGTCCCAACAAAAGCTAACTTGGCTAGCCTTGACAAAGAGCTAAGATTACAACCGTACAGTTTTTCCTCACAACTCGTCTGTTGACATTAGCTACAGTTGTTGGGGTGAGTGTGGGAATATTTGATACTTGGCAACTAAAACTTAATGAACCAACTTTCTAAGCATTTGCTTTCTTGAAAGTAAGGGTAAGAGCTAAAGAGCTAATGATAAAGTTCAAAAGAAGTGCTCTAACATTACAAATATTAAGCATCATTTCTCATATCTTCTCATATCTTGTCAGAAGTTTATTAACCGGTGGGGAAATTTCCTTGCTGTAGCATTCCTACTACTGGCCATGACCAAATAATAAAAGTTTGTCATAATTACTGTACTATTACTAGATGTAATTCATTCTATAGGGGTAAAGAAAATTAGTGACAAATGTAGACTTGTGGTTGCTTGTAACAAGATTAGCGGACAACAGAAATTTTCTAAAACAAATTTGGGAAAACATAAATGCGCAGCACATGATCTTTGTTTGAAAACTGTCAGACTTATTCTAAATGTCTTGTAGAAAAGATTATTTTTGTAATGTGACTGACTTGAGCTTTCCATGCTAGGTGGGCCCCTGCTAGCTATGCTAATCAGCTTCGTCACGTTTCCCATATTTCAGTGGAAAGAATGTGAGGATTGGTGTGCTTAAGTTAAGAGCAATACTGGCCTAATTCTCTATGCCTTCATATCTGTAGTGTGTGCTGCTAACCTCTGGTTAGCAATACTGCTAGGTCATTGACCCAATCACACTATACAATGGACAATGTTAGCTCAGAGAGCAGCATTATAGTCAAGAGCTCAGCAGAGCTATAAGCCACACACAATAAATGTACTTTTAGCATCAAATGCTACTTGTAGAAACCCTGCAGCCAGACCAAAACAGCATTTAACTGTCTGAAATGTTAATATAGATAGACAGCACAATAGCTAGCTATAATTATGCACCATAATACAGACTTTTTTATTATTAAAAAAAAGCCAGTTAAAACATTTCAGGCCTATTATTGTATTTTCTATACATGTATGTATTGTCTTTTCAGCTGCATTCTGTTTAAATTGTTTTGTGCTGTGATGAAAAACTCCAGACAGGTGCTTTTAGTTCAGCTATAAACAGTGAACCCACCTGTGTGTCCAGGTGAACAGGCTGGGCAGGGTCAATGAAAAGGTCAAAAAACAGGGAATGGAGACAGGAATGTTGCTATCAGTTCATCCGAAACCCAGGTCCCGTTTGGCAACATGACCTCTGACTCCAAGAACAATCAGTTTTAATGGGTCTGACAGCGGTTGCCAGGCAATGAGACAGATTGGGCAAGTTTTGAGCAGGAAACCCTTCACACAACCATTATCAACTGACAGTTCTCCAGGCTAATATAAGACAATGTTACAGAATCAAAGAACGACAAAGAACCCAAGACACGGCTACTTTAAAGATAAGTAAACACTTAAAAATAAGGGTGCCTCCTGAATGGTCGAGGTTCTAGCCAGAAACATTTCTTCCGAAGAACCCTTTTTTGAAGAAAGGCTTCTTTCTAAGACTAAGGGTTGTATTAAGAACCCTTTCATTCAAAGAATCCTTTTTGGAAGAAAGAGTTCTTCAAGAATTGTTGAAATTCTTGAAGAACTTTTTGGACAAGGGTTCTTTGTACCATAACATGAAAGGGTTTCTGGTAGAACTCCCTGAACGGGTGCTAGATTAAATCATTTGAGTACAATAAGGTTCCCGGTAGAACCCACTGGGTTTTTTCTAGATAAAACCCCTCGCATATAAAAATGTTCCCAGTAGACCCCCCCGGGTGTGTTCATGATAAACCCCTTGGAAAATAAAAGGTTTCTTGGTAGGACCTCCCATGTGTGTTGTAGATAAAATCCTTGGAGAACATAAATGGTCCCAGTAGAATCCTCCGAACATGTTCTAGATAAAATGTGGAAACTTGGAATATAAAATGGTTCTCAGTAGAACCCCTTGAGTGTATTTTAGATAAAACCCTTGGAAAATAAAAAGGTTCTCAATAGAACCCTTTAGCTGGGTGCTTGTTAGCACCCTTAGAAGGTGGAAACATTCTGGATAAAACCCTCAGAGAGTGTTCTAGGTGGAAACATTACATCATAGAAGGGTTCTCTGTAGAACCTCTCACAGGGGGCTCAGGGTAAAGCCTTTTACAGATGCTTCTAAGTATCACCCTTTATGTTGGGTTCTAGGTAGAACTGAAAGGGTTCCAAGTGGAACCTTCATAAAAGATTCTATCATGAACCAAAAAGGGTTCTCCTATGGGAACAGGCCGAAGAACCCTTTATGGTTCTAGTTAGCACTTAAATTTGGTACTTCAGGATTACTAAAGTATTTATGATAAAAGTAACAACTCACCAAAACACACACTCACACACTCACACAAACACACAAAAGTCTTACCGCTGTGGACAGTCTAGAGGCCAGCGTCATCTCCAGGTTGCCTTTGAGCCCCAGCAGTGCTGGAACCAGGATGAACACCTCCGACACCTCCGTGAACACCGTCCAGTGCTGCAACGACCACCATGTAACATCAGTAACTCGTCATAATGAACACAGTGGACATATCAGAATTACAAATGACACGACACAATGTCACCTACACAGATAGAATTTGTCCTCCGCTGGGAACAGAATGTCTCTGTGACCTTGTTCTTTAATATTGATTTAGTGGTGAAACTGGAGCCGTATAAAGGACCAGATCGTGTGTCTGCACAGACCCTTTACACTCTGTATCATATCAGCTCACTGCTCTCCTTTACAAGAACAAGGTCACTGGGACTTTATGCTGAAATGATTTATCGTCCTCCTCTTTTGGCTTCCATTCTCCCTGTTCCCTTGTGACTCCACGCTCACCTTTACTCACCGATCTTAATCTGCTGCAGCTTAAACACAGCAAGACTGGGTTGCCTTATATCTCTATATCAGCAAAATGGTGCATTACAAATTACCAGCTGGGACAGGCGCATTATAATAGTCTTATTACTAATGGAAACACTAATATTTCTGTCAATACACATGGACAATTCACGCTAAACTCTACCTACATAAGTACAACTCAAATTTATACATCATGGCATTCCAAAAAGGAGGAATCTTTCATGTTAACGTAAAAATAAGTTAATGTCATGTATTGTTTTAGAGTATACTGCGCACCAATTTATATCTATCTATGCACCCATCCGTGACATCAGATGGGTGCATAGTCTTGTGTACCCGACCATTTAAGGCTGTACCAAGCTTTTCTAATACTGGTATCAGTATTGGAACAGCCCTTGTTTCTGGCATGATTCCAGAACTCTGTATTGCTGCTCACGCATTTAATATGTTCAGTGATTCAACAGTTTGGTGTTGTACCAGAAAGTCCAAAACATTGTATGGCTGTTTCCCCAACTAATCACAGACAACGAAACTTTAAGCTTTAAAAATGGGGACATCATCTTCCTACCTAGCTAGCTCACTGTCTTGAGACGGACGGAAATGCACATTTAGACATCTTTGGCATCATCTGTCTTTATCTATCGTTGGTTGCAGCGTTTTGGAGATATCAGCTGAAAAGATGTCTTCCTTCTATCGAATATAATGGAACAGGATGGTGCTTAGGTTGTAAGTTCTCAAAGCGCAAAAAAGATACATTTGAAAAACTCAACAGCAATGTTGCTTTCTAGAAATCATGACCTCAAGATAATCCACAGACCATGTTGTGGGCAGTTTCATGTATGAACTATTTTCTCTCTACCGAACTACACCTGCCTGGCAACCATGGCACTGTGCAGAATTAAGTGTGCATCTACTCATGGATGAGAGGCTTATGGTCATGATAGCACATGATGTAAACATTCAAAGCATCACATTAGTGGTGCTAATATGCTGTCGCATTAGCACCACTGAGCTAGCTAGTGTGGTGGAATGGGGGTGTATCTATCATGTTGTTCCATTATATACAGGTAAGAGGAAAAATATGCATTTTTGATTTTGGGGTGAACTGTCCATTTAAGTTAACTACTCCTAGCCACCACTACGGCAGCTCCTGTGTTGACTGGACGCCCCGCTCTCCAAAACAGAATTGAATCTCAGGCTGAATGAAGGAGGTGAAATGAAATGGCACGATGGTGTCACCATGGCAGAGAATCCAATATCATACCAGGTACCATGCTGGAAATAAAATAGCAAGTAACACTTTACTGGTAGGTAATTCAAAGCCTCAGAGCTAAGCACTACACCCACAACCAAAAAGACCTAGTGTGAAACGACGTCAGCCAGGAGCCTGACCAGCTGAATCTAAAGGCCAACTTGATCAGGTGATGAGCTTGCTTGAGAGAATCACAAATCGTGTTTAGCACATGCAAGAGAACGTGTCTGCTCGTCTGTGCAACCAGTTCCTCGAAGATGGCCTGCAATGAAATTTGTAGTTGCCATAATGAGACCTGACCCTCGATAACCTCCTTCCTGGCTGCCAGCCAGCCCTTGAGAAGTGGGTTCCCTGCGAGTCCCTAGGCCTGTCACTGTGGAAGTGGAGTGCCTCTCTCTCTCTCTCTCTCTCTCTCTCTCTCTCTCTCTCTCTCTCTCTCTCTCTGCTGTGCCTCCATTAGAGTTCATGCAGTGATAGCAGGTTTGTGGTCCACTGTGGCCAGAGACAGAGCTATTGCTGAGGCTGAGGCCATCGATCTATCTCCAGTAAAAGTGCTTATCTTAGGAGCCAGCCCCACAGGCCCCCCAGCACTTACAGTCCAGCCTGCCCAGAGCTGAATCAATATTCACCAAGGCTGACACAGAAAAGAAAAGAGGAGAGGAGAAAATAGACGAGGGGAGGAAAACAGAGGAGTAGCCGACGTTGAAGCTACATACAAACACTGTTGGCCCACATTTCTCACACTAAGCTTGTGTTTCTGTTTCACTGTGCGGCTCCCACTGCGCATCCAGATGTACAGCTCTGATAAGGGGGTGTCATCCACACTTCAGTTTGGGTTGTATCAGTAGGCGTGGCACCAAAACTTCAGTGTGGGTTAAACTTCTTCGGTCTATCCCCTTGCTGTCATCGAGCCAAGCAGAGCTCCTTTCCAACAGCCAGCCCCTGAGCTTGGCTCACTGCCGTCTGCCAACCCAGCAGCCTTGTGAGCACCTCTGTGAGCACTCCTCTCTTCTTTCACAGCCGCATGTTTTCAAGCTTTCTCCCTCTCTCCCTCTACTTCTGTCTCACTCCCCTATCTCCCTCTTTGCCTCCCCTGTGGTGATATATGTTGTTGTCTCCATGGAACACTGGCTCGGAGCCAAACAAGCCCTCCCTCCTCATGGCCACCTCCCCGGTTCTAGGAACTCTACTGGACGACTCCAGTACCTCAGTGCACAGACCTATAGGAGCTCTGGTATGCAAGCCCCACAAGGGTCGGGTTGCCCAGTTGAGTAACATGGCCCCATTTTATTTGTGATCACTGTACTTGCTGTACTGACCGGGAAGCTGAACCTGATGGTATGCAATGTCAACGCAACTCCGGCAGCGTCACAGAGCGTCACATCAGTTGGTGTCTGTTTCACTTTTATGGTTCTGCAGCATGGATGGTACACTGGCTTTGGCCTCATGTGCAAACACATGACATGGAGGGTAAAATTAACATAACTGCGGCCACAATTATTGGACATACTGGAGTTAAACCTTAAAGATTAGCTATGCAGCAAGACCTTACTGACATTAAATGGATAAGGGTTCCACATGATATTTAGCTTTGATTTCTGGGTTCGTAGCAATTTTTGTGTTTTATAGATATATATATGGTTTTGAAGCTTTGTTTTTTAGCATTGATACTAAGATTCTTGATGGTTTTTAGCATTGATACCTGGGTTCTTAATAATTTTTAGCATTGACTCATGCGTTCTGAACTATTTTTAGTGTTGATATCTGGGTTCTGAACAATTTATAGCATAGATACTGAGGTTCTAGATTGTTTTTCAGCATTGATATCTGGGTTCTTGATGACTTTTAGTGCTGCTATCTGATATCTGTTAATGTTAATATCTGTGTTCTTAGCCATTTTTGGCATTGATATCTGGGTCATTTGTGATTTTTCATGTTTATATCTGGGTTTTGACCAGTCTGGGTTCTTGATCATTTTATAACAAAGAAGAACCAGATTCAAGTGGAATTTCATCATGTGAAAACTGCTAAAGAGTACAGATCTTCCAAGCCATTTTTTCCTTCCTAATACCGATTACGATACCTGAACTTTGTGTGTTTTTCAGACAATACTGAATACCAATCCAAAACCAGTACCATTTGGTAGAGTTATATGATTACTGTCATTCTTGTCAGATTAAGTAGCGTACAAAACACTGCTGGGAAATAGAAGGGTCCCATTTTGGGGCTAATAAATTACATGATATCATATCAGAGCATAGTCTTCATCACATGAGGCTGTGTCAGAGGCATTTCCAAGTCTGGTATCAGAATCAGAACAACCCATCAAAGAGTTTTAAGGCACAAAGTTACAGTCATAATAAGAACTGAAGCTCCCACGTATGTACAAAAAAAAGCATGATCAGGCTTTAAGCTACGTCTGAAAGACTCCCGATATGTAGACTGTTGTCGTCCAAAGACCAGATGAAGGTGGACAGAGCCTGAACTGACCAGAGTGAGTGCAAATAAGCAACCTGGGACCTAGATTCCTGAGGATCCTGGACAGAGTGAAAGATTAGCCAAGGTTTGTGGCAACACAAAAGCATTCTAACCTACTAATCCTTTCAATCTCTATCACTCACATCCTAGCCAAGTAACTGTCTGGGGTATTGTCAGGTGTTAATAGCTGCAAGCTGATATGTTGTTAATGATTCTCTGGACATAGCATCTTTGGCTGACGGAAATGACTGACCAATATGAATAGAAATAAGCAGTCAAACAGTGCAAATAGAAATGTGAATCATGGGACACAACTGAAAGTTTACAAAAATGCACTTGACCCTTAGATCATAGGCTATCTTTTCTTTTTTTGTGCCATTATTCAGGAAAGTCCTGGAAGGAATGGAATACTGATGACGCATACATCAACTCCGTCCACTGACTGAAGCCGAGGTTGGAAGCCAGGAGTAGAAATGATGATTCAGTTTGAGGGAATAAGCCCACGCTCTGGTTTCCCGGCGGCTCCTGTGTGAAAACCAGGCAAGTGGATGTGGTTGGACCAAAATGGTGTCTGGTGGGCAGCGGGAGCTTGGCTGGTGTTAAACCATTGTGTTGACTACGATTTCCTGTTTACTGGTGCCTGTATTTTTAGACTGTTTGTTTTTGAGGCTCAAGCTGTGTCCCACTTCTTTGCTTTATTTTGCTGTATATGTCTTCAGACGCCACGGCGCAGGACAGATGGCTAGACACAGAGGCAGACATACACACACACATGATAGTGGCAATTTAAAATTTTTTTTTTTTTTGCAGCCTTCATTTGTAGTTTGTGCAGAGAAAAGAAACGTAGGTTTTTGTTTTTACTATGAGTGTTGTGATCATGGCCATTTATGTTTTAAAAAGGGAGCATGGCAGGAAAATTTTTATTTAATGTAAATGTGAAAGTGCCATTTCTTGCATTATAGAGTCTTCAATCATGATGATCATGATTCAACCATAATCAGTTGCTCTTTCATGATAAATTCCAGTTTATATTGCACTATTATATAATATAACTAATTAGTTTAGCAGTGAGTGATATGTAAATACACTCAAAGAGCAGCCATTTACTGCATACTGTTGTTAGATACTGATACATACTGAATCCTGATAATTAGCATGATCAGTCACCATCAGTAATCAATACACACATTATTAAACATTAATCAAACCAATAAGTAATGGTAGTTATCATCAGACAACCTTATTATTCTTTATCAGTTATCTTGTGTTTCTGTAATGGTGGCAAACCATTAAAAACATGCATGAAAGCAGTCTGAATTAAAGTAAAACTCTGCGCTCTCCAGGGAAAATATTATGCCAAACTCCCTTTAAAGGAGTAGTTCACCTACATATGAAAATTCAGTCATTATCTACTCTGGATCAGACACACGCTTGACACTGACAAGTTTTTTTTTTCAGTCATTAAAAAAAGAAACTACCTGGTTTGTTGAATTCCTGTTTGGGGCTGGAGAGAATGCACCCAACTTCAGACAATATCAGACATGTTTGATTTTATTCAAACATCAAGACATGAAAATGACTGACTTAAGACAAGTGAGACTGAGTTTTATGAGCACCTGTTTTTTTGGGGGGTGATTTTTTTTTTTGCTGTCTTTGCCATAAGATACATACATTTACAACCATACATTTCTTCTCCCATGTCTAATAGTGAGGGTGCAGCTGCACTGTTTGCTCCATTGCTCAGGCGCCTATGGTTACGACTTAAAAAAATGTGGGACAGGGGAGTAAAGTGGAGGGGCCAGTGCCCTACTTCCGCCACCATTGGTTTTAGTACATGGAACTGTGTCTTGTGATAGCAATTCACCCATTCCGCCTTTGACACTGGCATCCCCAGAAAAACTAGAACGACCTGACCTTTACAAACCATGTGCAACCTTTAGTCTAAGAGAGCTGGTCATCCTCAGAGTCCTAAGTTTCTGGCCCTGGTTGTGAGAGACTGACGGTTTTAGGTCATTCTGCTGCCAAGTCACTAAGCAAAACTATGCAGACGTCTCACTCCTCTATACCAGCCTGGACAGTCCTTTCTGGGCCAACCTCGAGTGGGAATGAGGCCATAAGCTCTGAGTGTGTGCGTAGGCTGTACATGGTCAAAGTAACAGACGTTAAAGAGGTCACATTTCAAAGAAGCCTTATAAAGAGTCACGCGAAAAGCCAAGTCGAGCCGCAACTTCTAAAGTCAGGCTGGGCAGACACATCATCTAAAGGTTATAGTTTTCAAGCATACTTTTAGCAGAGAGCTGCTTCAGTCTGACTAAACCAGAGAGAGAGAAAGAGAGACTGAGAGAGAGTTAGACAATTACCTTCCTGCAAGGGCAGGAGGGATTAGCTGAGTTAGCATTTCACGGTGTCATGGAGGGGGGAATTAGACAGCAAGACAACCTGCTAGATGCTCAGCTGAATTCAACATAGCGGCCGTTTAAGACTGACGATCAGGCCTCACACCTTGCATTTCACCGTGAGCGTTTCGTTAAGGTTTGGCAACTAGAAGGGAAAGATATACACCCTAGCTGTACCTTCCACTGTATGTCTCCTCTTTCCCAGCCTCACCTCTGAAGGAATGGTGCTCTGAGTGTTTTGGAAACTAGAGAGACCGCAGCAGCATGGTGCCTAAGTTGAGGCAGCATGAAAACTTTTTGACCTCAGACTTCTGCATTCCTGGTTTAGTGAGGATACCTAACCGCACGGTAATGGAGGCTTTGACGTTGTGTTTTGTTTTCACTCCGACTCGAGCCTCGACTGGAGTGCGCTGCCATTTCAGGTGCTCAAAGAAATGTATGCTTCCTCTTCCCCCTGCCTCTTCCCCTTCCTCTCTGTGCCGAGTTCCCGAGGTCCACCATGTTGGCATCAGTATGCGTGTACACAATGTGCCCGGACTGGTCTCCTGGCAGCCTGACACATCCAAGCTCTATCTGCATCACAAGCTGACTTTAAAGAAATATATGACCTGTCAGCATGACTTCGGCCTGCATTTCTACACTGCACATGCACAGTCAGAGCAACTACAGTGAGTCAACAGGAAAAGAAGGATGGAGAGTCATTATAAATTGAGTTATATCTTTTCTTGGGGGCAGAGTTGATCCAGCAACTCTCTGGTTACACACTGTACTGACTTCTATTCTTGTCTCTATTCTGAAGATTTCAAATAGAAGGGTATGTGACAGGTCATTAGATATACCCTGTCATATCTAGAAGGGAACCCCAGCCCATGAAAGATGTCGTGAGAGTGCCTAACCCTAAAAAAATGCTTTTTGTCTCTTAACCTAACCAAATTTTTACCACAGTGCTGTCACCTTCGAAATCATAATTAGCTTGCAGCCCCAACCCCAACCCTAACCCTAACAGACACAGGGTTTACCAGTTTGTGCCAGCCTTGGGGCCAGGCACGCAGGCCTTCGACCTTAGTAAAAGGTTATGTAAATACCCCCATGGAGTGACACGAATGCCTCGTCCACCCATCCTCAAAGCATGCCACCAGATAGGCCAGCAGCACAATGACAGACACATGCCAAGGCCAACAGGGCTCGCTAAACCAGTTCCAGTTCATTCAAATGCTTCAGGGGCAGGCCCAGCCCAGAGAGTGACTCAGAACACATGGTTTTGTCTGGAGCAGCAGGCCCTGCTCAGAAAAACAACTATGAAACTTTAAATTAACTTAACTGGGCTTTTGAATAAGACGGAGCTCCTGTTTCACAGATGACAGGATGGTAAGAAAAAGGACTAAAGTGGAGTCTGGTGTTCTGTTAGAAACCAGACTATAGTATGTGATCCTGATCCAGTCTTTTTGGACATTCGAACATTTCTGGACAGGCACTTCCATGGTGTTATTTTCCAAAAAAAGATTAAAGTATGCTGGCACAAATTTGGTTTATTCCCCATTTGCCACCATCTTCCAAAGTACCTAAAACAGTTAACTTCACACTACTGTTTCCAAACAAGTTCTTTAGGCTTTTGTAACAGTAGAACCCCATTTGTTGCAATTAACTTTTTCTGCATAGGGCAGACAAGAGAATTAATCACACATAACCAGTTTATTATACAAATCTTACTGAAACAAACACGTTTAATTTTTCGAATCCATCTCCTCCATCAAGTTGACTGATTTTCTGTTTCTCAATTGAAAAATGACCAATGACTGCAGCAAGGGGAATTGTCATTAGCTAATCAGCACCACAGGGTGGGAATAATGCCGACGTCAAGCTGTTGTTAAGGGTCATCAAGCTATGCACCAGTACCAAAGACGAGTAATAGCAACAACGCCACTATGGATAAGATTGTTGCTGCTATCAAGCATGTTTTAAGTCGACTTAAGAAGAGGAGTGTGCAGATAAACTCAGATTGCAGCATAATAGTTACCGAAAATGTGTTGTGTTTCCTGCCACAGAAACTAAATAAAAAGCTCCTACATATTCATGCAAAAGCAGAGCAACCTAATTAGCAGCAACAAGCAGAGATGGGGACTTCAGTCTGCAACTTGCACACATGAACAAGCTTTTATTTCATTTTTGGTGCAGAAACATTTAGGCAACAATGAGCGATGTGAATTTCCTCCTTTTATTATCACACATAACCTCACAGATGTAGTGCACAGGGACACAGATGACTGTATGCTGCAGCAACAACACATGGCGAGCTCACCTCCAGCTGCTGTGCCACTTATCACATCCTTTGGCTGTAATAACTTCACACAAAGGAACCACCAAATGCAACGTTTGCAGGGATTAAGGATGCTGGATCGACCACATCAAACTATATCCAGCACTTGAAGACACACCCAGATAGGTGAGTCACTTTGTAAATTCATCTAAATCTGTTAAGCTCAGCATCAGCCCCACCAAAAGAAAACTATATCAATCATCTGATCGCATTTGTTGCTCTACCCATGGCTTACAGCTCCACAGCTCTGAAGAGCTGAAGAACTGAAGAGCAGATGCTGTAGAAACATTACAGGGACTTGTTATTTCTTTTCTGTGGCAGCAAACATGACAGCTTATCTACACACTTTATGGCTGACTTAAATAATGAAACCATCCCCCCAAGGAAAATGGTTATAGCAGAGGCAATGCCAAGTGCTGATAATTTAGTCTGATATCAGGAAAAAATGTATGTAGTGTGTACATGCACAGTACAGAATATGTTGTGATCACTCACCTGGACGATGTCCAGCACCATTCCCGCTGCCACTGTCCCGAACCCGGCCAGCAGGAAGGGGAAGACCACCTGCAGGCCAATGGTGAAGGAGGTCTCCTTGAGGGGTGCCGGTGGCTCTGGGCTCTGGTCGGTGCTGGTGTCGTCGCTCTCGTTGCTCTGACTCGCGTTCTCCAAGAGAGCATCCTCCTCCCGCTGACCTTTGGCGTTGGCCCGGCAGTCCAACGCCACCACAATCTCCGACCTCTCCTCATCCTCCCCGGTCTCGCCGGCCCTCTCTGTGAAGGATGTGACCTCTGTGAGCTCGAACTCGCCCCCGGTGCCCGGGCTCACCTCCTCTGGGCCCTTGGTGAGGATCACCGGGGGAGCGGAGCAGTTGGAGTTGAGGAAGGCCGGGGTCAGGGGGCCTCCCTCCTTCTTCATCTCAATGGCCCCGGAGGACATGTCGATGTCGGGGAGTTTGTCTTGTTCTTTCGACCAAAGTACCATGCGGAAGCCTTTGGAAGACAGTGGGCTCGACAAGAAAAGGTGAGGTTGCCTCAGCCTAACAGTTCTGGGGAAGTCAGAATGGAATCGACCACCTGATCTGGTTTTGAACCTGATCAGTCCAACTGATTTATCCCATTAAAGAGGCTTACAGGGAGTGGGGGTCGCTATTAAAGACCAGGAGAAGACTGCTCTGTAGGAAAAAACCTGCAGCAAGGCACATGCAGCCGTGTGTCTGCAGAGCCCGTGTTCCTGTCGGTGCTTCGGGAGCAGAACCAGTATGTTCTCCATTCACTGCAAGGTGCTCAGGGTAGGCCGGCCAAAAAAAGAAGAAAGCATTACTGGTTCAAAACAGAAGAGGGAGGAAAACAACAGGCTTGGGGACTCACCACAGAAATCCCCTGCAGTCACTCGTAAACAGTCCTTTACTTTCAGTATGAGCCGAAGGAAAAATCAAATCAGAGGTGTGCAGTGGCCAGATCGCAGCGCAGACTGGTCATGCTCTCAGCCCACTGATCAGTGAGACTGTACCGGGCTGGGAATGTCTCACCTTACACCACGTGGTTGCTGGCAGGTTTTCACGGGAGATATTTAAAGATCTGCAGTATGAGGATTGAATTACCAGCTGCAAAAAAGTACCTCCACCCAGAGTGGATCGTCACCTGGGAAAAGAGCAAATTCAATGATTAGTCAGTTTTAAAAGTAAATATTCTCTAGTCCCATCCCAGGTTTATTTTCAAATTCAATCCTTTTTGTATAGGGCCTAATCATTGCATATTTCTCATATCATACTTCGCATTTAGAGCAGGCCTAGACCATAGGCTTTATAAACCTAACAGTTCCCACAAAGAGCAAGCACTGAGGCAACTGTGGTGTGGAAAAACTTCCTTTTCACAGGCAAAAATCTTGATTCAGACAGAAATATAAGTAGCAAGTAGACACAGGCTAAGAAATAGTGAGAAAACAACAAAATCACTTTTCATTCAGCTCTAAAGAGACATATTTTTGCTCTTACCTGTAGTTTTATCTAGATTTAACCCTCTAGATAGTTTTGATTGAGATACCGTCCATAGAGATGCCTGCCCTCCCTCCTGAACAGCAATGTCTCTTTCCAGAAATCATGACCCACTAAACCTTAATGGCGTCCTCATTACCTGAGCTGTAACCTCTCATCCATAAGTAGATGCACACTTGGTGGGTGTAGAAAGAAAACAGTCCCTATATGGAACTTCTCACAACAAGGTTTGTGGATTATCTTAAGTAACCATGTCATTATTTCTGAAAAGAGTCATTCAAATGTATTTTTTGGCGCTTTGAGCACCCCAAGCTTACTGCCATCTGGTTACATTTTATTGGAGAGAAGGCAGACATCCCTTTGGCTGATATCTCCAAAACTCTGCATCTCACACCAAAACTGTCTGGATGGATAAACAGCACTACAGGTATGAGGAAAAATATTTTTTTAATTGTGGGGTGAACAGTCCCTTTAAGAGCTGAAAAGTACGGTGGTATTCAAGCTTCCATCTTCAGAAAAATACTTGATTTTTTGAATTTTAATTATGAGCCAATTTCCCTTTCCAACAAAACAACAATTCTAAATAAATGTAGGTGAATGTTCACATTTACACAAAACAAAGAGCGTCTGAATGTTGTAGAAATATTATATAAATGAATTATATAAATGTAAAATACCAAATAAATATATAGTATAAACAAGGGCTGGCCAATATGGACAAAATCAAATATGATATTTTTTAACAAATAGCTCAATTTCAATATTTATTAATATTGCAACAAACTAAATCAACTAAATATTAACATGATGAGATTTTTGATAATGACAAGTAATGTCAATATAATGACTAAGTGGGTAAAGGCTACTGATGGACAAGCTAGAGAAACTCAACATGACATCACTTTACTGCAAAGCAGCCTTTAAAACAAGGAAAAGACAAGACTTATGACATGTCACAATATAATACAATTACTAGTCTCATATAAGAATATTGATAGAGTATTGATACACTGCCCAGCCCTAGTATAAACTTACCACCATCACAAAATTATAATTGAACTGCTAAAAACAAACACTCAATGGATGATAAAATGTCCATAAGAATCAAATTAGAAAAGTTTATCCCCAGCGCTCTTCCTTGCACTGACTTTTATAATATTTCAGCACAGCAAACACTTGACTCTGCACTGACGTTATGACAGCAGTGAGGAGAGACCAGCAGTGAGTTTAAAAACAGTTTCATCCAGCGCCAAATTTCCTCCCGGCGGCTAAAAATATTCTACCATTAACTGAGGTGCAGCATGCGTACATCCTCTGGAAACCGACTGTCACACCACCGTCAAGCTCGACCCAGTGCAAAAACACTTCCTGTCACACCTTTCAAAGTAAACACCCCCCACCCTAACATGAGTATAACATCTTCTTCAGTCTGAGTAAACCTCTCACTCTCAAATTAAAAGGAACAATATAAACAGAAAGAGTTAAGAGAGAGTTTCTTCACATATTATAATGTAATGAGAAAAAATAAAAAAGCTCCAACATTAGAAACATTTGAGAGACAGTTCAGAAGCAGGACTGTCAGATGAAGGATAATGTTTCACCTTGTCATGGGAAAACACGTGGAAATGCTTCATTTCATGCATCTTTCTTTGCGTTCATTCATAAGCTGTTAAAATAACGCAGCTGTTCACCACAAAACCCATGAATCTTATATCAACAGTTTGCTGATGAGAGGAGCTACAATTTACAAAATATTTAGAAATTGGAATTAGTCTAGTTGATCTGTAAAGATCCTGTAAACCTAAGTCAATATAAAGAGGAACTTTCTCAAAATGACTCAATATGTCAAAAATAAAGAGAAACTTAACTGAAACAACCTCTTAGAAACTAAGTCATTATTTTAAAAATACCAAGTCATTACTTCTGCAAAGTTTCTCATCATATAACTCATTAATTTGAGATAGTAGATCATTTTTTTTTAGATTTTTTTTTAAGTTTTGTTGTTATTTTACATATCAGCTCAGTTTTTAAAACAATTCTATGCCATTATTTCTTGATGTCTGTCATTATTTTAAATACTAACCTATTATTTTAGACACTAAATCATTATTTCTAGAAGTTTCTCGGTATTCTGATATACTATCATGATTTTGAAATACTAGGTCATTGTGTTTAGAAAGTTTCTTGTTATTTTAGATACCAGGTCATTATTTTGAGATGTTAAGTCATTATTTCAAGATAAGTTGCTCTTTAAAGGATTTTTTTCAATCACACTGTGGTCACAGCTACAAGATCAAATTCAAACTCAATAAACTCTGGTAATTCCCCCATACACGTTAATTGCCTGACAACAAACAGCTGACACAGACACGAGCTTACATTTGCCCAATAATGACACAACTAAATAATAAACACTTTTATTTTGAAGGCCGGTCTACTGTCTTCCCATCTAATCGCCGCTGTCTTGACGCAGCTTTCCTCCGCCTGCATGTTGCGACATCCGCACACAGACTTTGGCTTTCCCCGCTGAAACAATCCTCTGTTTAGTAGTCAGGACCAATACCACCCGAACCCAACATGGCAAAGGCGTAAATTAGTGCTCCCCTGGTCAGGACTGAATAGACTAGCCCTCCTTTTCTATTCTACTGCTCATTTAAACAAGGGCAGAGGGCTTTCTGTTCCAGCACCGGGCTGGAGCCCATGTCACTGCCACTATCACCACGAGTATTTAACTCAGGAAAATGAACGCAAAAGGCACCACAAACGTCCATCATCACCGCGCACACACACCTAGGAGTGGAAGCTTTTGCAGTTTGAGTCTCCACTAAGTGACACATTCCGTTAGATAAAAAGGCTTCACTTTCTCACAGCCTGTTAAATGAATAAAAAGCAGCTGAAACGTCCAGCAGGTAGTCAGATAAAAAAAAAAAAAAAGCTCCTCGGTGGTTACCTTACAGTGTCAGCGGTCCGGACGGAGAGCAGAAGCGGAGTGATGACCAGTGAGAGCACACGGACTCGTGTGGCTGGTTGGATGTATCCTCCACCTCCTGGTAACGCGCTCAAGCTGAGGCGTGGACGCCGGTGCGCACGCCTTATGTACGGTACCGGCTCCGCACAGCACAGCTGCCTTAATGGTTAATGGTGGTTAATGGTTAAACCCGCCCTCCCGCGCGGTTAAAGGCTGTGTCCCAGTCTCTCCCGACCCCGTCACATTGCACCCGTCCACTGGCCCCCGCCGCCCGGCTGCAGCTTGGATGCGCATCTATAATACACCCGTCCGGTGCAGGGGGCCAGGAAGCCACAAGGCGGGCCCTCCCTCCACACTCTGAGCTAACGATACTGACCCCCCTCTCCCCTCCCCGCAAGCGCAAGCACGTCCCCTCCCCTCCTCCCTCCACCCCCCGTGTGTGGAAATTTGTGCCCGTGCGGTGCCAGTCTCCTCCACAAGCCTACTAATTTACTACCAGGAGGCTGAGATAGAAGTTTTAATTTAACAATAGGCCTAGATTCCTGAATGAATGGGTGCGCACGCATGCCAGTACAGTCTAACTGAGCTGGCGTGGATTTTAGTCACTGATCCACCAACACGCAGAATGGATAGATGCAAGTGTTATATAAGTTTTGTCCCTTCAAAACTTTTACTTATGTAAGACTTGCATTACTACAGTGACACGACAGAAACAGGGATTCTGAATAGAAACTGTCACAATAATTTTAAACATTACTACAATATTCCTCTCTGGACGTATACTGTATCTCTATATTTGATCTAAGACAGCCTTTCCCAAAGACTGGGTTGGGTCTCACAGGTGGATCACAGGAAATTTAATTTGGGTCCTCCAAAAAAAATAAACCACTATGAAGGAAATTCTGAACATTTAAGGTTTATATCTGGAATACGCCTATTAAAATGTGTATATCATTTTACCGATGGGAGGAATAAACAAAAGACTGTTAATTCTGCCTAAAAGTGCTTATTTTGTCTGATTAAAGAAGAAGGCTAATTTATGCATGAATGAACTGTTCCCAAAGCATGTTGAGAAAACTTATTGTGACCTAAAAAAGTGGGTCCCTGGAAAAAAAAAAAGTTTGTGAAACGCTGATCTAAGAGACTCATAGTTACTTGATTTATTACCTCTGCCAAGTTTAAGCCTGGGGGAAACCAATCAATGCAACTGCAATACGGTAGTATATGTAATACATTGCCTGACTTATTACACTATGTTCTGTTTTCTTGTTCTTTTAATATTATTTCCCATAAATATCATATACAGACTTTTTGTCCCAAATAAATGGGTACCCTGCATATCAGTACAGTGCATAGATTTTGGTTACCATCCACCAACACGCAGAATGGATAGATGCATGTGTTATATAAGTTTTGTCATTTCCAAACTTTTACTAACATAAGACTTACATTACTACAGTGACACAAGAGAAAAACAAGCATTTCAAATAGAATTTGTCAAAGTAAGAAAGACTCAGTGAAAATAATCTGAATATTACTACAATATATTTTTTTGGATGTATATGTGTGCTTCTATATTCAGCAGTGAGCTAAGAGATTCATTGTTCCCTTACCTGATTTATTATCTCAGCCAGGCTTTAGCTTGAGGGAGACCAAGGAATGCAACTGAAATCCATTAGTTACTTTGAAAAAAACTGTAATAAATTGCCTGACTTATTACATGTTCCATTTTCTTGTTCTCTTAATTCCCATAATAATGATATACAGACATTGTGTTGCATCTGGTTACAGTGGGTTTATAGAACTACCTGTGGAGTTCCCCAAGGCTCAGTTCTTGTTCCTCTTTTTTTCCTGAATCAGTGGGTACATGTGCACATTAGATCAATCTAACTAAACTGGCGTGGATTTTAGTCACTGATCCACCAACATGGAGAATAGATAAATGTAAGGTTTATATAATTAAAGAGTAATTAAGTGATTTTCAAACTTTTGCTTATGTAAGACTTGCATTGCTGAAGTAACCTTAAACCACAAGAGAGTTTTTAAAATGGCAAAATATTCACATATTACAGCATGTTCTGTTTTCTTGTTCTCTTAATTCTCATAATAATCATGTAAGGACTTTGTGTTCTATCGGTGTGGTTACAGTGGGTTTATAGAGCTACCTGTGGAGTTCCCCAAGGCTCAGGTCTTGGTCTTCTTGTTTTTTCCTGAATCAATGGGTACACGGAGAACAGATAAATGTAAGTCTTACATAAGTTTAAAAAAATGCAATTTTAAAACTTTTAGATATGTAAGAATTGAAGTACTAAAGTGACTTTAAAACACAATAGAGATTTAGAGATTTTGCACAGAATTTAGTTTTTAAAATGACACTATTCATACTCAAAGGGAGAAAGCAATCTACTGAAATTTATTTTAATATTACTACAGTAGTTAATTCTGGATATGTACTGTATCTCTATATTCAGCAATGAGTTTATCCAAGAGATCATAGCGACCTTACCTGACATATTACAGCATGTTTTGTTCTATAATAATCATATCAGTCATTTTTCGTTGCGTCTGTGTGATAAAAGTTGGTTTACAGACCTACCTGTGGAGTTCCCCAAGGCTCCATTCTTGGTCCTCTTATTTAACACCGACATGCTTCCATTAGGTCAACTTTACCATTAGGTAAATCGGAATTAAGCACAACAGTCACGTCAACCTTGCTCTGTTATCAAGCCACTACAGTCCTGTAGATTTTCTCCACAGGTGTGCTGAACAAATCAGTGAATGGAAAGTGAAATGGCAATCTTTGGCACAGAATGACTGAGGCTGAGGGTAAATGCTCTTCTCAAGACTGTCCATGGAAATCAAAACCAAACTAGAAATGTTGATCTAATCATTGACTCAAGAGTTAAAATATAAACCTGATTTAATTTAGTTTTCGGCACGGTCTCACCAAAACGACTAACTTACCAATATCTTAAGTCATTTTGTGAGCATATGCATAGGAGGTGAGGAGGTGAGATCAATGGATGGGTCAAACCAACGAAGGACTTTCACCAAGGAGACTGCAGAAAACCAAGACTCAGTGTTTAACTTTAGTTTGCAAGTTAGTTAACTTATGTCACATATGTGACGTACTTAATGTGACTTATATATGCACTTATCTTACGTACGTAACTTAAATTATATAAGTAAAGTGCTTATTTCAACTCAAACCATGATCTTTTACCAAATCGAACCAATAGTTTTGGTGCCTAAACCTAAGCAAAGTGTGACAGTTTCACAATATTAACCACGTCGAAGATCACCACGATGACAAAATTCACCTGACTATTGTTACCACGTCTAAAACTCCTAAAATGCGCAGACTAAACATTGTTAACTGAGATTTGAAAAGCATAAAATGAGTAAATGTGCATATGAAATGATGAAGTACTGTGCTATTTATATGCTGTCCCATGAGATCACATTAAATGTTTTGGGCACTTGGGGGCAGTGGAGCTGTAAACACAGTATTTAATGTGCTAATGTGTTTAATGTTCTAGCAAAGAGTTACCATTAACACATTTGAGTTATGTGCCTTAGGACCTGAAGAATGCAAGTCCACTATTCACTCTCTTTTTAGGGCTACTTGGTTCTCCTGAGAAAAATATCTGACTCTCCTGTCCACCAGTTAGTTAACTGTGTTTGCATGCCATGTGGTGCTGGGTAGCCGTACGGTGGGTTTTGTTAGAGGTATTTTGCCGAAAACAACTTCTTACTGCTTAATGAGAGTCAAGTCATGTCAAATTATACAGCTCAATATCACACATCACAAATTTTCCTCTAGGGACTTCACAGTCTGCACAGCATACGACACCTTTAATCCTTTTGAGAGCTGGTGACACTGAACCAAAACATGGAAGCTGGTGGTGTTCATAGCACCAAAAAGTACATATCAGTACCAGCGTCTCTTTCCAAAAATCATGACAAGGTTACATCAGATTATCCACACACCTTGTTGTGAGCAGTTTCATGTAGGAACTATTTTCTTTCCAGTAGAGAGAAAGCAATTCCATTAGATTCTAATGAAATTCCAGTAGACTTTGCTGCAGAAAGAAAGCAGTTCTTCCATGAAACTGCTCACAACAAGGTGTGTTGATTATATTGGGTAATCGGGTCATGGGTTTTGGAAAGAGACGCTAGTTTTGAATTTTTGAATTTATTTTTTAATTGTGTTTTTGGTGTTTTCAGCACCACAAGCCGAGTGCCATTTATTCCCCTTATACTGGAGAGAAGGCAGACATCTCTACGGCACATCTAGATGAATAAATAGCACTACAGGCCAGAGGAAAAATATGGATTTTTGTGAAATGTCCCTTTATGCTCCCATTATTTTCATCTTGCATTTATATTTTGACCTACATTATTGTGGGCCCTGATTAGCTGTAATATTTGCATAATGTTATGTTCTATAGGAATACTGGAGCTGCTTTTATCAAGGGATTGCAGAGTATGTGTGTACGTTTTGTGTGTTATCTGACAGATAAATTGTATGCTGCCTCGGCCTCCCAATGCTGTTCCTAGGAGAGCAGCAGCTCTAACAACGTCCCCAGAGGACCTGCAGCTTTGTTGTGCTGTTTGCCTGTTGCTATACAGCCGCTCGGCTCAGTATCAGCAGCCCCAGCATCGCTCCGAGAGCAGAGGCTACGATCAATCCACACACACACACACACACACGCACACACACACACCCCTCCATGCTGGCAAAGTGGCAAGCCGGGCCAGTTTGCACACAGCGTAAACATCCAGTAATGACAGGGGAATGGGAGTCGGTCACACTGTGGTCTCTGGGTGGGTGGGTTTGTTTGGTGCCTTCACCCAGACTTGTAGGTGAAACGGGAAATTGTGATTTGCTCGCGCTCTGTGGCTGAATTACTCATACTGCAATCAGGCATTTATGATTTTGAGTATTTCTCTGACTAAGTGAAGTGAGAGTAAACAGTGTGGAAGAGGATGCGCTGCTGCAGCAGGTTGAGTGCAGTGTTTTACTCAGGGACTTTTACATATTGATGGATGTATCCTGTTGCTAATGCAGAGAGTGAGCACGGCATGTATCTTTCTTGTTAGTGACTATTCTGTGCAACTAACAGGGATCAAAAGATTTATTTCACTCATTACTGAAAATTTGAACAACTGTATTTTGTGGGCGTTCTGATTTTTACCCTTCAATTTTGCTGGGAAAAATATATTTGAAAAAACTCTTGGAGTTGATAAATTGTTACTTTTTTCATTTCTTTTTCAAAAGTTGCTCAGAGTTCTCTTAACGCTGATCAAAATACACATTTTTAAACCATCATTCTTATTTAATTTTGATTTAGAAGGGCTACAGAGTTGGCATGTCACGGCTAAGACATATCTGAAAGCAATCATGAATTTGTCAAAAATTTTACCAGTTCTTGAGCAGTGTTCCCGCCTTTTTAAAACCAGGAATTGAGACGGGGGTCCCTCGGATATAGCTAACCCTTTTTATTCCTGATTAAATCATGTTTTTGTAAAAAGAGTTGACAGAAATCTGGGACTCAACTGAACTGGGCCAACATTGCCATAAAAAATGTATTTTAAAAGTAAGATGATTATATTAACACATTTTATACCTTTCTTATTTTATTTTATAGTTTGAAGGCTTTTAACACATTTTTAAACAGTTTGAAGTGAATACTTGTCTTGTCATGTTTTCTGGCACAAATAAAGTTTAGAAAGTCAAAAAAAAAAATGAAAGCAAACCAAAACATTTCATAAATTACTTATATTTCATATATATCCTTAAAGAATACATTTTCACCAAAAAGTTGGAATTAGAGTGTTGGTACCAAGTTTTTTTTTTTAATAGTAGGACTTGATTTGTGCCACTTCTCAAGACTGGTTGATCTCCATTTGAATTTAAAGAAATACTTTGACATATTATGCAATATGCTTGATCGCCCTGTCTTTATGGTAAATATGAAACTACTATCAGAGGGCTGTACTACGGAGGAAACTCAACTCAGCCAGGCTTTCTTTGTATGAGCTGGCTTGACAAAACTTAAAACTTGAATAGAGATAACGGTGGTTATCAACTTTCTTTGTTAACACCCGGGCTTTCCTCTTCAGACATACGCTGCGTCATTTGACTTTTCTTCTGTTCGCGAGACATCTCTACAGCAGATATCTCCAAAACTCTGCAACTCTCGCCAAAGAAATCTAGGTGGATAAACAGCACCACAGGCCAGGAGGAAAACATGTATTTTTGATTTGGAGGTGAACTGTCCCTTTGAAGCCACTGTTCATATTAATATTTACTCTTGTTCCTTCCAAGACATAAGACAGAAAAGTCTGACTGTCTGTGAATTTATCGGGGCTTCTTTTCTCTGCAGCAGCCTGTTCCAAGAAGTATTTTTTTTCAGTTATCTGATCAGCTTTGAAGTCTGCAAAGCAGAGCAGCTCTTTATGTGTGAGTGGTTTAGATTTTTGAAGGGGGCTGCCCTGAGTTTGAACCACCAAAGACTTTCCAGATAACTCTTGCAACTTGCTTCCTGGAACAGATCTCTGTTTGCACGGTTCGTTAACAAATCATATCACAAATTCATTCAATCTTTTACTGTCAATCAAGCAGTTATAGGCCATGTAAAGTTTGTACATAAAGGACATAACTGATCAAAGTTGTTAGATTTATCATTTTCTCAGCTTCATGCTTTCTGTGGAGAACAACATGAGAGTCGAGATAAGACATACTGCAGTAAAAATATTTTTTATTTCAACCAGTAGCTAAAGATCTCATGGTTAAGGCTGTAGATTGACCTGTCTGTAATCTCATACACAATGTTACAATACACTGTAAAAATAACCTTATCTTAAAGTTAGGGGCTGGACTGCCTTAAAAATTAAAGTTGATCTCTTTTTTCTTTTTCTTTTTTTATGTTTAGTTCTTCCTTCCTCTCTTTAATTAATTATTTTCTCCTTCTTCTCACTCAAAATAAAAAGAGAGATTGAATCTGTAGAAGATGCTTATGTTTTGGCAGGTTCTTTGTCCTAATTTGAGTTATTTTACACAATGATATGAACTTGCAGCACAGTGAGCAAACTAGGTGCTTAAATGAAATATGTAAAGAAACAAAAAGCATTTAAAAAATTATGTTGACTGGTAATTTTGTAATGATTCAAAACAAATAAAACTTTTCTAGTCAAATAAACTTGAGATTTATTCAGTTGTACTTGAGCTTAAACAACCCTTCAGTCAAAGTGACGAACATTTATAACATTTAACATTCATTACAGTTTATTAACTATTGGTGAGTGAAGAGAAGAGAAGAAGCATCTCTTCCAGTTCAGCAGCTTTATCGAGGTTCATGGTCTCCAGAGAGTTTGAACCCTCAAATAATGCATGCTGGGAAATCTGCTGATACGCTGCAGAGCATGTTTCATTCAACTCATCATTTCAAGTCAAAAAACTTTGAGTTAGAAGAACTCATGTTTATAAATTCTGAAGAAGAAATAGAAATTTTTAGTTTAACTAATTTGAACAAAATAAAACTGAATATTTATGCATCTTTTCATTTTTCATGTTCAAAAGCAGATTAGAATTAAAAGAACAATAAACCATCATCCAGGTTAAAATCAGATTATAATCCCTGTGGTAAGGATCTAAGAATAGCAAAGATATTTCAACAATGTCTCTGTCTGTCTGTCTCTCCCTGTGTCTCTCTCATACACACACACACACACACACACACACACACACACACACACACACACACACACACACACACACACACACACAATCATTAAAGAAATATAAATGAAAAGTCACAGACACATCAGAGCTGAACAGCTCTGTCAATCATTGATGGGACAGGATACGGTTTTGACAGCATATCAGCTAAAATGTATTATTTAACCAAAATGTACATACTGTACTGTCCATCCACTGGCACTGATTCAAAGTCTAACTGCAGTTTAATGTCTTTTTAAAGTTTCCTTTCAAAACAGCAGTGGAACAGAACCACAGATGTGATCTGTCAAACTGCAGGTGGTATCTGTTATATTATATGTGCAAGATGATTTAAAGCAGTTCAGTTTCACTTTATTGTCTGTTCAGTTTATTACAGACTCAAAGTCCAGATAAAAAACAAGACATTTGTTATGAATTGCAAATAATAGATACAATAAAAGGTTGCGATTTCAAAGAGGTAAATAGGATGGGACTGTTAAAAAGTGGTGAATCCTGCAGATGCAAACATTTCACTTGCACCGTAACATCTCGTCTTTTGAGTCGTACTCTCCTTACATCATTACACACTACCTGAAGTCTCTGTTAGCTTTTTTTGCAGTTTGAGCACAAGCGTGCAGAATATAGTGGTGCACAACATGCTCTGAACAGAGACATCTTTAGTCCAGCTCTACTACGTCTATGCGATACGGTAAAAAAAAAAAAAAAAAAAAAAAAAAGGTAATAGAGCGATAATTTTAACCTGAGATTGTGATATGTGATACGATTAGTGGGAATGATGATTTTAGCATCACAATTTTTATTTTTACCAAATAAATTTAAAAAAAATAAAGTTGTGATGATGTGATATTTGTCTGTCTTTCATCTGGAGATAACAAGATTTTTGTGATTCATTGTGCAGCCCTAACATGAACACATATTGAACTTGCATGAGAGAATGTTTACTTGTGTGTACATATATCTATTAAATGTCTATTTAATCTGATATAATATAAAAATAATAAAAACCGTTACATGTGATGTGTGTGTTTCCTGTTGTGATGCTGATGTTTCTCTTATGCACACTCATGTTTGTTTTGTATCTTCTGTGGATCTGTAGGAATCCAGAACAAATATCCCAACAGGGACATTAAAATATCTTCTCTGTCTAAAACCAATGATAAATAACAATGATATTTATAGGCAGTGCTGCAACATTAGCCGAGTATTCAGCAGCTAAAGCGCCAGATATTTTTGTCCTGTGAGTTGCAGAGTTTTGGAGATATCAGCCGTGGAGATGTCTGCCTTCTCTCCAGTATAATGGGACTAAATGACACTCTGCTTGTTGTGCTCCGAGCAACAAAAAAATACATTTGAAAAATTCAAAAGCAGTTTCTTTTCCCAAAAATCATGATCTGATTAGTCAACATAATCCACAGACCTTGTGGTCAGCAGATTCACGTAGGAACTACTTTTTTTTCCTCCTAGACTGAAAGTAGTTCTGGTAGATTTTACTGCAGAAAGAAAATCTGTTGATTATCTTGAGTAGTCGGGGTCATGATTTCTGGGAAGACATGTTGCTGTTGAGTTTTTTAAAGTATTTTTTTGAGCTTTGAGCACCACAAGAGTGCACAAGAAAGTCCAATTATATTGGAGAGAAGGCAGAAATCTCTGGGGCTGATATCTCTAAAAATTACTAACTCACACCAAGACAGATGAATACGAGGAAAAATATTTACTTTTGATTTGGGGGTTAACTGCCCCTTTAAGACTAGACACTGTCAAAATTTAGAGTAGAAGGTGGCGAGCCATAGACGTAGACACAAGACACAAATTTTATTTGATGAAATAATAATTTTATTTACTTATTTATTATTATTTTTTAATTATTGTATAGGCTGCATATTTTTTTTTACAATTAGAGAATTTAATAATTTAATGAGAGGAGTATTTAACAGGACCTGCAGCAGACTGTAAGCCTTGTTTTTAGCCTAGCAGTTGTTAATGACTTTTCAAAAAGTATTATGCTGGTGGGTCCAGAAGTATGAGAGATTAGCCGCAGACAAACATCACACACTCTCTCACACTCACACATCACACTCCAGGCTCTCACTCGGTGGAGATAATGACTCTGTGACAGTGAGAGCAGTTTGCACAATGCCAGGACCCTGAAAGTGAAGCAGCTATTTTTAGCTGTTTAAACCTGTGCTCTTCATATTGTGACATGTCAGAATGTCCTTCTCACTTTGATAATGTCATTGCATGATTCCTGAGTAGAGACATCATTTGAAATTTCAGACATCAAGATTCAAACATCTTGTTGATACTTTATGCTGTAAGAAGAGGCAGCAAATGTACACACATTCTGTATTCGAGTAGAAGTACAGATACTTGTGTAAAAAAAAAAAAAAACTAAATGTACTCAAGTATAAAAGTAAAAACTACCGGCTACCAGCTTTTTCTGAGCAGAGCTAACTGAACCTCACTTTTTTTCCACAGTCAAGACTCCGTCTCTGCCTATTTTGCCTTTGTCATTGTTTTCGTCCTCTTATGTCTTCTTATGTCTTTTATGTCATTTTCATCTTGTTACATCTTTTATGTCATTTTTGTCTTTTTCATCTTTTTATGTCTGTTATGTAGTTTTCATCTTGTTACATCTTAAACATAATTTTTGTCTCATTATATCTTTTTCATTGTTATTGTCTTTTACACCATTTTTGTCTCGTTACATCTTTTATGTCATCTTTGTCTTTTTACATCTTTTTTTCGTTTTGTCATATCCTTTTCATTTTTTTACATGTAGTTTTTTCTTTGGTTTTGTCTTTTATTTCATTTTTGTCTTATGTCTTTTACGTTGTTGTTTTTCTTGCTCTGTCTTCTATGTTGTTTTCATCTTGATACATCTTTTTTAATCTTGTTACATATTTTTCATTGTTACTGTCTTTTGTCTTTCATGTCATTTTTGTCTTGTCACATCTTTCACATAATTTTGCATTATGTCTTTTACATAATTTTAATTTTGTTACATTTACTTGTCATTTTAGTCTTGTTACTTTGTTTTTCTTTCATTGTTACATCTTTTGTAAGGCTTTAGTCTGGTTAATTCCTCTACGTTGGTTTCGTCTTATTACATCTTATAGTTCATTTTGTCTTTTTATGTCATTTACACATTTACATTACATTGTGTTGATATACACTGAGGGATACAAAAAATGAAATTGGTCAGGATGTTGGGAAGGCAGCACGCAATGATGCAAAATAAAAGTAATCAATAATTCCCCTCAAATGCATTAAAACTAAAGAAGTCTGTTTTGAAAACATAATGTATACAAAGCACAGATATTTGTTTTGAAAAGTAGGAAAATGTTGTCAGAAAAATAAATACTCAGTATACTGTATGTTACTTCCTGTCTCTGACTGTTAATATGGAATTTCTCAGAGTGTTCCTGACTAAACAAAGTAAAATTGTTTTATTATGAAAGCAGCATGAAAGCATGAAACTTCTACCTTAATCACTTAATGGTCTTTGAGGAGTTGTTGTATTTGCATGTGATTTCTTCTGCTGATGTGATTTCAGGTGCCACCATGGCTCGGTGCTGCACGCTGACTGAGGTCCTGCAGGAATGCAGGCAGGCAGAGTGGAAACTCACGGGTTGTCCTTAAGAGGATTCAGGAGCTAAGAGGATTCATTCTCAGATTCAGTACACATGATACGGTATTTCATCAACGATAATACCAATAACATATTCTTTATATCTAGAGAGTGAGTAAGTGTCCTACAATGTGGTTCACTATAAATATAATAAGGGTTTTCAGTCAATTCTTGTGCTTGTGTGTACACATGGACTCAGCCCTGCACATTTTGTTGTGGCTCTGGCTCTGTTCATGGAGGTTAAACAGTTTCCAAAACAGCTAAAGAATCCTTGGACAATGCTCATTTCCAGTTCAAAGCATGAAAACTGGGCAGTTTAGTGTTTTTCAAAGATTTCCTGGGACACCACTCGGACAGCTGCCTACAAACCCGGGCAAAATAAAACAGTTTGAAGGGTTTCAGTGTAATCTATCAGTGACATTTCAGTGGAACTCAGACTGAATTTAGATTTAAAAGTATTGTAGCTATTGAGAAAACACATTGAATTTTCCTGGATGAGAGGTGGAAATTGGGTACATTTTACAAGTGGTCTCATTGGCACTTACTAAACTCGTGCAGCACACTCTTCTTTTTTTTTTTTTTCATTTTTTCCCTCCCCGTTTTTGGTTTTGTCTTTTAACCGCACGTTGCTACAGCTGCCTATAGTGAATACAAGTCAAAAGCCTCAGCCCCAGTCAGTTCAGACAGCCTGCTATGTCTGTCTCTTTAGTGCAGTACTGACTGCATTACCGTGTTTACAACTAGCTCACTTTGTGTTGCACATTTGCATGAGCTTGATGTTTCTATGGTGACAAAATTCAACAGGACTGATGGTTATCAATATGATAGAGGGAGGTTATTCTTCACAAATAATCACAACCAGCTGATTTTTGCTTTGTTGATCTGATTTATACATATGAATTAAATTGAAGTAATTTTTCACCAAATTATAATACCATAATTTATTGATGATTTTGAGTAATCAGCTTGTTACACAATAATAAGTCAATATCACTGTGTGCAATAGTGTAACTTCTGAGTCTCCACTGTGACTTTGGATAAAAAGATGTTGTATTAAGACCGTTACTCTGATGTGATGATTGCTGTCCCATAAACAAAATTAAAATTCTTCGATACAGCTTATAAGCTGAAAACATGCCTGTTTTGTCTGAGTTCGAGAAAACTTGACATTTTGGAAATAAGTGGTTTTCATCGGACAGCTATGATAGCTAGCGTTGTGAACACATAGTAAAACGCAAATACCGCAAAATGTTCTCACTCCCAACTCAACTAATGAAGTCCAGGTAGACTTTCAAGATGGAGACACAAAAACTACTTGGGTAGGTTTTGGGAAAAGAATGTAGTTTGGGTTAAAATAAATTTGTTACTTAGGTGAGTTTACTTACAAAATGTAATGTAGGCAAAAAAAAAAAAAAAAGTCAGTGTTGACTCGTTGTTTAATACGGGACATGAACCCCAGTTTCCCGGGTAAAAGTTTGGATTAGATTTTCAAAATAAAGACACAAAAACTACTACTAGGGCTGGTTTGAAAAAAAAAAACATGGTTTGTGTTTCATAATTTCATGTATATGTATACATAAGTTAGGTAACATCTTAAAAAGAAGTCAATGTTGATTATAGGTTTCAGATGGGACACAAACCCCTGGTTTCCTGGGTGAAAGTCTGGGTAGACTTTCAAAATAAAGGCACAAAAATTACTTACTCTTACTTACTTACTCTTAGTTTATGTATGTAATGTAATATACGTAAGTTACTATTCTATTATTTTTGTGTTTGTTTGACCCATCCATCCATCCATCCCACCTCTTCCATATGCAGAATTTATATATATATATATATATATATATATATATATATATATATATACATATATATGTATATATATGTATATGTATATATATATATACATATATGTATATATATATAGCACAGGACATTCATCCTGGAGACTGAGGTTTGTGACCCATGTAAAACCAAGGTACACAAAATGTGTCACATGACTATATATACATATATACATATATATGTATGTGTGTATATATATATATATATATATACATATATATATATATATATATATATATATATATATATATATATATATATATATATATATATATACATATATATATATGTATGTACATATATATATATATATATATATATATATATATATATATATATATATATATATATGTATATATATATATATATATATATATATATATATATATATATATATATATATATATATATGTATCACTAGACATTAATGCTAGAGGGGTACCACCAGACATGCCACTACCAGGGAACATACAGCACCAGAGCTTGAAGCACAGGGTGACTGACCTAACTGCTATATTTGATGCACTGACAGAAAGAACATGCTGAATATCAACACATTGTGAGCACTCAACATGGTTTTTATAATCAGCACACTGTCATCCCAACTACTGGCTGTAGCTGACGTGCCATTTTTAACGTGATTAACATGTTAAACTACTTGGTTGGATTTTGGATGTAGGCTTTGGGACCATGTTGAGGGTTACCATAACTATGTTACATTAGGTATGTAACTGAAGCAACTTGCAAATCTCACAACATAAAAGTCATGTGACACATTTTGTGTACCTTGGTTTTACATGGGTCACAAACCTCAGTCTCCAGGATGAATGTCCTGTGCTTGTTTGAGCCATCCATCCAGTTCACCTCCTCCATGTGTGGACTTCTCCCTCTTTATACTTCTACAGCACAGGGCGGGTCTATAGCCACGGATGGTTTGCACTTAAGTCTCTTGATAAGCCTGGTGTGTTAGTTTTAACCGAGAACAGGGATCATCTGCATCTAAGTTGTCGAGGGGTGGTGACAACACATCAGCATCTGACAAGTTGGGAGTGAGACCCATCACAATGCATGAAAACTGATCTAACTAACACTGATATCTAAATATCAGTCAGTCTTTGCGAGACTGCTGCAGAAGGAGAATTTTTTATTGTCTTCTTGTTCTGTTAGTCATTATTTTGTAAAACTGCTCAGGTATGATAAAATGTACATGCAAGGTGATCATAAATAAAAAATGTCAATCTGCTCACTGCAGACAGAAATATAAAGCAACTGAGCCGAAGCACTTCCTTTTTAGTGGAAACCCATAGCTCCACCAGTCCACACATCAAAGTGTCCCCAGGTCTTCACATGATGAGAAATTTGTCCCTGACTCACCGTGAGGTCTGGCGCAGAGAGGCAAAGCACAGCGCTAGAACCACTACATCCTGTCTGCCTGGTATACAAACAGCTGAGCTACCTTAAGTGCTGGATTTTACCTAAGTTCCTAAACTATATGGTTCACAAATCTTACAGCCCAATCTGACTGTTCGCATTTCGCCATGTGTTACGTTTACAAGCAAGATTGTAGTCTGGTTTTAATATTGTGTTGTAGAGTTTGGGGAACCCTGAAACACTTTTCTTCAGTCATATCTTGAAAGGAACCCTTGATTTGCAAAACTCTCACGAGCTTCTTGTAGGTTGCTCCTTCATTGTGACGTTGCACAAACGTTAAAATGATCGCTCTCGCGAGATGTTCCTCGGGTCTGGGGCTCCCTTCAGGACTCTGCCTTCAGTCTCTATCTCCTCTGCTTGTGTCACTTCCACACATCTGTGGTCTCTTCTGGCTGTGCCGTCACATACAGCTGTTATCTCATTGGTTGCGCTTTGAAAGGTCAGTGGCAAATAAAGTCAGACTTCAAATATTTTTAACTTTGAACACAGCGGTCAGTGGCAGATTCAAGTGGTGCGCCACACCGACGGTAGCAGTGTCGCTTAGTCGAGGCCACTGCTCTCTCCACAGGAAAACAATGGGTCAGCCAGCACAGAGTGTTTTTACCACCGATCATGTGTTGGGGCTTTAAGTTGCTCCTGGGGGATGGCTGATGACAGGGCAGTGCCTGTTACTACCGCTGTGTGTTTGAATGGGAGGCAAAATTGTTAGGCACTCTGTCTGTTAGGTAGACTTCTATTTACTTTAAGATCAATATGATAGTATTCATCCAATGAGAAGACATTCTGTGACATGTTTGATGTTATGTAAGCTGGTGAAACAGCACATGGAACCTTGTGAACCTGCTCATTTGTCAACTGGTCTGTGTAACAGCCTCAGATATGAATGATCTTTTCATTAGGTTAAGAAATCTACCTGACGACAATACTGGATGGCTGTTTGCTTTAGAGTGAAAAAAGGAAAACCTGTGCCACTGAGTGAAGACAGAAGTAGTTCACTGAATGAAGATTTGTCTTGAGGTCTGTTACATGTGGACATACAGCAAAGTATAGTATGGCGTCCTTCTGGTGGCTAATGATCCTCCAGCCTCATTTTCCAAACCAGGAAGTGAGGTGAGAACGGAAGACAAAACAGCATTGGGCCCCAGCAACGCCTCGGCAGAGTGGCTGTCCCTGGCAACGTCGAGGCGGTCTGTGCCAGTTTTGGGCCACTTCTGTCCCGGGGCTTCTTTGAGCCCAGAAGAATGTCAGGGGGGAGATTTGGAAACCTTCCCTCAGCTCAGGATGAATGGCTGTCCACCGAACACACTCCCCCGCTCAGTCTCTCTCCCATCCCCTCCAAACCTCTCTGCTCTACACACAGAGAAGCTGAAAACTGCGACAAGCCTGGGTTTGAGTGTTCACTTCTTCTTCAGAGAGTCATTACATCCCCTGGTGAGAGTGCTGTCACCAACACCATCCAATCACTTCATTCCTTCAGATAAATTAACTTTCTTAGGGTCTTATTTTTGTGGTTTGATCCCCAACTCAACAACTTAATTACTGAGAAGCAAAGCAAAATCACTAAAAGAAGTCAAGAAATACAGGAAATAAGACGATCAGTCAAGCTCCAAAAAAAAACTGTTCTGTACAGCGGCTTGCTCGGTGTCCCTAAATGCATCAAAATTTGACACTCTACCATGTGCTGTTGAAGTCAGGTGATGTAATATAAAGAGCGCAAAAGTCAACATATGGAGGGGTGGATGGATTCGTCAAGCAAACACAGAACTTTTACCCAGGAGACCAGGGTTTTTTATTGTTGTCAACTCAACAGTGTGAAGTTTGCATGTTCTTCCTGTGCTTTGTGCCACCATCAAAAATATGTAAACTACTGAGCAAGGTGTTGGCTAGGATGGGTTAAATGCAGAGACCGAATCTGACTGTATAACTGCACTCTTTATGATTGTATATGTCACAAACATAAAGTTTAGGATGAAATTGATATCTCTTTAGCAAATGACCTGTGCCCCCAATGTAAAGTAACATATTTGGGACATGATGATATATATTTTGGTGGGATGTTGACTTGCTACAAACGGATTGATGAATCAAAATTCCTTTGATAACTTTGGATCAGCAAAGTCTGCCGATGATACTGACTCATTTTCAGGAAAACTGGCCCAATGGATTAAGATGAAATCGCAAAAATAGGTTTTTGAGAAATATGAGATAAAGTCATAGAAGCTGACATGTTTAAAGCAGAAAACTAAGTGAGAAAACATGCAGATTAACTGAATGATTAAAATGGTTAAAGATTTTTTTAGGTAAAAGTGTAAACTTGTTTGTTACAGCACCACCTTGAGGTCAATGAGTGTCATTTTTTTAACATGAGTAACGGGTGGAATTCGCAACCCACCTGCCAATTTTGTTAGTTTTTGTTTTGAAGTTTTTGCTGCACAAACACTTTTAGCAGAGGAAAAAGAAGAAGAAGAAGAAGAAGGATAATCAGAACAAAAACAACAGATCTGCAGTGAGCAACGCTGCTTGGACCTCTAAAAATGTTTGAACTTTACTCTTAACAAGAACAATTTTTTTCAACTTTTCCTGTATAGTCTTACTTTTTTTCCCCTAACATATATTTTCACAACACAAATAGCATAGCTAGCTGGCAAGGGTGCCGAAAATAGCGCACCAATGTCTTCGTTTGTCTCTGTATGTTACGTGACCCTCACCTTGAAGGTCATGGGAAATTCTCTTCTGCTATGAGAGTCACATAACTGATGATGACAGCTGAAGGCATCAGTAGGCTAATTTCTGATAGCTTTGCTAGCTTGTCTGTTTTGTCTGCTCAGGTTGTAGCAATCCATTGAGTCACCTCTCTGAACTTAAATGTGCAGTGGATTATTAGCAACATTTTGGGTGTGCTTACTTTTGCTGTGCTAACTCTGAGTCGACCTTTGCTCAAGTTTATTTATTATGTCCATCTTCATATTGGGATTTATAGGATTTAGTGGAATTTAGCATGTTGTTGTAGATTACAGCCAACTGAATGCCACTCACCTCACCCTCCCCTTCCAAGAGTGTAGTAAAAGCTACGATAACTGCGTCAAACTTGCAAAAAACACAAACGTCATTTGGTTTGTTCATTTTTAGGTGATTATAAACTAATGAATGAATATTATACTCAGCCATGTTCTGTCAACAGATCCACCTAAATCTTACACACTGGACCTTCTTTAACTTCAGATAAAAAGTGGATGTCCTGACCTGTGACCCCAGGCTCTTGTGATGAATGAGCTATGACCTTTCAGTTGGCTCCACCTACAAATACAACACACTGCCAATGTTCCAGGAAGAAAGTTTCTGTCAAACATGGCATTGTGATGATTAAAATAGTTACTTATTCAGACAGAAACTCTGTGACATGGAGAACACACTGTAAATGGAAGAAAATTCATCTTGTGCGGCGTTAGGGAATAACCAACAGCTTTACCGATTAACTGCCTTGTCCTCATAGTGGAAGCTGTGCTGGAAGAATTGTGTGAGTGTGTGTGTGTGTGTGTGTGTGTGTGTGTGTGTGTGTGTGTGTGTGTGTGTGTGTGTGTGTGTATTTGGATGGGTGGGTGAAGAGTAACCTCCCGCAGGCAGCCCATGGTTCACCCATTAAAGGAAAACAGACATCATCATCACATTATGGAGGGATGGAAAATTGGAGAATGGAGGAAAAAATAGTTTGTTTCTGGTCAGAGAGGAGTGTGAAACAGGACCAGACCAGTATTTTAGCCTGTTGCCCAATTGCTACAGATCCTGTATACCTGTAGACTTGAGGAACCATTGCTTTTCATTAAAGATACTGTAAAGCAACAATAAATGTGTGTTCTGAGTTTGTCACAACACACAATTGTGTCATTAACCACCCTGCCAAATTTGAATGATTAAAAAATTACTAAGTATCCATCTAGCAGCTTTATTGGACATGTCCAGACATGTTTGAGCCACCAGAGCCAGAGGACAGTGACAGGACGGCTTTTTTTACTCTTCCGTGTTGGGCTGTTGGAACTGAAGTGAGCTGAAATGAACTGCTGGGCTGATTTGGACTGAGAGAGTGACTGAAATTGTTTGTAACTGACTATTATAGAGGTCGAGGGGAGAGGGACCATGGCTCCGGCATGTCACCAAGCCGTGTTTCAGGTTCTCCCAAAATTCCCGAAAAATAGTATAACAGTCTTACTCCACAATTCAGTACTACAACTATTTTCTAACATGTATAAATGCCCCTTTTCCTTTACATAGACTTAAATTCAATAACAGTAAGAAAACCTATATGCAAGGGCTTGCTTGGGTCAGGTTCTCCATAACAAATGTCATGCCTGCTTTTGTTATTTGGTTTTGTATAGTAGTACAACAGTACATGCAGCCTGATTTACGTGGTGCAAGTGCAAGAGTGAAGTTTGAAGTCACAGAACAGTGGAAATGGTTGCATGTAATGCAAACAAGACTATTTGAATGATGGCTGGAAGGAATGTAAATTTGCAAAAACATGACAAGAATCACTTAATAATATCAATACCTGGAGGCTGATGAAAGGGTGGAGGACAACATTACATCCTGCTGGGCATAGGTGTGTGCATACATGTGACTATACCTTATTTATTTTTGTGCATGTGTCTTTCCTCAGACTAGTCCATTTCCTCCAACAAAAGACGACAAATGTTTGCAGTCAGTCTGGTGTCTTTTGTTTAGGAAATCCTCTTTTCTGTCTTTATCATCTGTCTTCATATGCCAGAGGTGGAAAGTGACTACTGCAAGTAGATTTACTGGAGTACTGTACTGTCCATTTTTTGTTGCTTGGCTTTTTGCTGCAGAAAATGCTTCTGATGGAGCCTACAATGCTGGTATCAGTACAAGAGTCTCTGCACATAATTAATCAGTGCCAAAACAGGGCTTCCCAGCAGTGTTCCATACCCCACTCTTTTTTTTTTTTTTTTTTTTTTTTTTTGTACCTCTAACCAGGCCATACAACATGTCACATTCATACAGGGTTAGTGGTATACAGTCTTTGTCAAAATGTGACATGTCTTCACATTCCATTGAAATCTTTGTTATTTTTTCATTTTTTCAACTAATCTATTACACCTTGTGTAAGATTTTGACTAGAAATACAATATTTTTAAAGGCAAATAATGCTACTTCTATTTGAGCAAAGAATTTGCTGTGTTTGTATCTTCAGTTGTTCCGTGTGGGCAGGATGTTCTCGACTTGTGTTTGTCAAAAAAAACAAAAAAAAACAAAACAAAAACAAAACAATCACTGAAGTTATGAGCTGTCACAACATCTGTGAAGTGAGGTGCTCAGATATATATTAATAAATTATTACAAGTAATGTTACAAGTGCATTGAGTCTCGCTAGGTTCCAGCATTCACTGTGTACTTTGACCAGACAGGATACTTTCCGTTCCCCTGACGCCCACCACCATGCACCCATCCACACACACACACACACACACACACACACACACACACACACACACACACACACACACACACAGACTGGGACTTTTCTGCTAAAGGGAAAAAACTTTTGAATGTGTAAATACACCCACGAATTATGTAACACGTTGGGACAGCAAATATGACCTGTTAGCAGACAACCACATCACAATGAGTCACGACACCAGTCTGGACCGGAGCACTTCATCCCTCCCTGTGTGCTCCATGAAACTCACAGTAACGCACGCAGGTGTGTAACAGATACTCAGAGGTGACCTGAAGCAGGGACTGCAGTTATGTAAAGACTGGAGTGTCCAAGAAAACACAAAAAGACATGTAAGAACACTTATTACATATTATATTATATTATACATATTAACACAAAGCATTCTACCAATAATTATGTTTACTGATTGTTATTCACTAGGCTGGTAATCTTTAATGTAACAACCATTTATTGATATTTTGACTAACCTGACTACTTTACTTTCCTCAGTGTCATTTACTGTGCGTCAGGAGCAATACATTTTAATTTAGTTTAGAGTTTGATGCAAACAGGCAAATACTTCTGACTTGCTCATATTTGAAACATCCTCTGGTTATAGTCTGGAAGCATCTCATTTTTTTACTTCACACATTAATTGTAGTTTTTCTGTGCAATAAAGCAGTTGATTTAGATATTTTTGCCTGTTGGTTTTGGCAAAGTTTGCGGTCTGTAAGGATTCCCGAAAGACTCTTTCTATTTCGTGATTATTTATCATAATTTGTATTTAAATATTCATTTTTTGACATCAAGTTTTACATTTTGTTTTATTTAAAGTTAATGTTAACTTATTAATATCAAAGCATCATTTTAAAGTTTTAAATTTAGTTTCTACTGTATCCAGACTCTGCTACAAAACTTTAAGTAATAAAGTTGTATCATCAGCAAATAACTTTAGTGACTTAGAAACGTTGCAAATATCATTTACATACAATACAAACAACATGTGACTCTCAGCAATTCAGATTTGTGATAATCTGTGTGAACATACTGATACCAATTATTAAGATAGTTGCTGATTCATGAACGTCCTACCTCTCTAACACCACAACTCTAACCATAAATGCCTTTTTTACATTCTTTATTTTCTATTGATGTGGATATTTCTTCTAATAGTTCCATCACTACCATTGCAGTGGATCTATTGCATCTAAAACCATACTGATGGTCACTCAAGTTTTGTTTTTCCATGAAGTTGTCTAGTCTTTGAACAAAAGGTTTTTCCAAAATTTTTGAGAGCTGAGCAAGGAGATGATGATTCTCAAACTGTGGAGCATGTACCACTGATGTTACGCGAGCTCCCTCTAGTGGTACACAGAAGAATGTCAGAAACATTATTTTGATATAAATTCGTTTAAAAACACATAACACTAACAAAATAAAACAACATTTCAAATGAAAATATATTAAACACGAGATCACTGAAATGTAATTTAAAATAAGTTTGGTCTGTATTTTTGTTTCAATGTCAGCCTGCTATGTACTAGTGATAATATAGTGTTTACATTTGCCATCCATGATGAAGCTGAACTGTGATGGCAAGGTAGTAGAGGTAAAGTGAAGCACAATCGAGTAGCCATGTTAAAAATTAAGAAGATGACAGTAAATCAAGCACAAGTGCTCCTAGCAGCACCTGCGAGCATCACACAACATAAAACAGTAAGATGGTACTTGGAGAGTTTAATATTTCCTAAGGTGGTACACGATATAAAAAGTTTGAGAAACACTGCTCTGTAATGTTAATTACTAAAGTCATGTCAGTATCATTGATATGATAGCAGCAGTGTGACAGCAGCAGGTATGATCATAGGCCTCACTGTTTAAATCATGTGCTATCTTTCTCTTTTTAGATCAGTTTTTCCCATTGGAGGCAAAGACACCAAAGATAGATTGATTTTCTGTTTGTAAAAGTGAAAGTCATGCGCTGTACTTATCCTCCTGCTGTACCTGAACGCAAGTGTTACCAGTTCAGCCTAATAAGCGTCTCCCAGTGTGTCTCTCCGCTGCTTTGTCGAGGCAATTACTTTAAACGAGTTAATGTGGAAAAAACACAGAGAGGAATACAGCGGCCACAGAGAGCGGCCACAAACACGCAGCCACCGTCACTTGAATGCAATCAACCCGTTTTAGACTGGGTGATGTCTAAAACGAGTATGTGTGTGTGTGTGTGTGTGTGTGTGGGGCATGAGTCATTTACAGAGCAAATTTCGATCCTTAGTGGGCAGCGGAGAAAGCCTCGCAGAGGAAACCAGCAGAGGCAGTGAATAAGCATTACCCAGCAGCCATTACTAAAGCTGGTAGCAACATTGTGAGTGCAGCGGTTATTGCTATATTACATTACATAAAAACATTAGTGTATCAATCACTTGTGATGGTCAAGGACCTTTTAGTGTCAATTAACATTCAGGCTTTTCAGCATTTTTCCAGATATCTATCACAGATATAAATATGACACATTACCTTTCAAAATAAAATCCTTGTCCTAGAGAGATTTACAATTTGCAAAGAATTAATTTGCACTTGGAGAAAGTGGGTAGGAAACAGATTAACATGTCGTTATAGTAGCTCATATGTTGACATTTTCAGTGAATGGTGGAGGCAGAAAGTACAAATCATTTTGCTGATTTGTATCATTTTGATCAGTTCAGTTCAAAAGCTAAATAATTGCATCATTTAACACGTCCAGAATGTGTCTTGACATTGAAATAAGCGGGGACGTCTCTAAAAAAGATGCAGCATATGTTGCTTCAAAACCTGTATGTATCTTTCAGCATTAATGGAGCCTTCACAGGTCTGACAGTTACCCATGATGCCATGGGCACTAACACACAACACAGATGGCTTTTAAAGTTAGCGCTGGTAACAATTTTTAGCCTGGAGGACACAACATCTATGATTTCTAAAAACAATTAGTACTAAATCCAACACATTTTCACTGTTGCTTTAATTATCATGTACTCATTTTTTGTTTAAAAAAGTTGAACTTGTAGTTCTTACCTGTCACTTTGCCATGTGAATAGAACCTGGAGGCATTTTATTTTTGGGTTGTCCGCCTCTCTGTCCATTCGTCCATCTGTTTTATGAACACAGTATCTCAGGGTTGCCTCCTGGGAATTTTCTTCAAACTTGGTGTAGCATCCACTTGGATTCAAGGAAGAACTGATTAGATTTTTGGTGGTCAAAGGTCAAAGTCACTGTGACCTCACAAAACATGTTTTGGGCCATAACTGAAGAATACACGCTGCAATTACGACAAAATTTCACACAAATATCTAACAGGATGAAATGATGAAGTGATAACATTTTATATCCTACAGGTCAAAGGTCACTCTGACAGCATAATCGTCTACAAAAACACTTTTCTGGCCAATGCCATGACTCAGGAACAGAAAGGGAAGATTGAGCCCATTTGGTTGGACACTGATCATGAAGTGCAATGTTTGTAATATTCATTAAACATCCATGAACATACAGTAAATGTGTCAGTTGTTTGACCATGAACCTTATTAAAATCCAGGACTCTGACCAGACCACGATATGCTAACAGCTAAGCTAACAGGCTGCACATTTGGCTTGGGATGTTGAATATTTTACCATGCATTTATTTCGCAATGTGCAGTTTACTTCACAAAACTATTCCTCTCGCTGATATCTCCACAATATAAGAAAGCAAGAAAATAAGACCACACTCTCTAAATCTAATCTTCTGCAAGACATTATCTTTTTAGCTACTTATACAAACACAAGTACAAATTTCAGAAAGTAATAATTTATGCATTTTCATTCTCTTTCCCTATCTTATTATTGCTTATCATACTGTATTGTAAGTTTATAAATGCTTAAATTCAGCTAAAAAACTGTCATTTATTAAATAAAATGATCTCACTTGGAAAACATACCTGTAACAATATGCTGTCACTTTACTGTATCCTCCTCCACTGTTCAGGATCTATGACTGTATAATGAATCACTGGAGGCTTGTGTGGCTTCATGTGTGAAGTCACTGCCACCTAGTGGAAAATAAGGGCATAACAAACAATAAATCCAATTTATTCCACTGAACACGACTACTCATATGCTCAATCAATCATGGCACGATTGAGCGTGGGACACGTCAGAGATCGATCATGTTGTGGGATGAAATCAAACCAATTTCAAACACAATGGAATATTTCACAGCTTAGTCGCCTGTTGCACAACAGCCTGAGCCAAAGAGACAAGAGTTTGGCTTTGAAATGTACTTCCAGTCAGTAGATCATCTCACAAAAACAGATCTGCAACATCACAGCCTGAGTGAGGTGTTATTAACTGATGGTAATTACAGCACAGCACATGTTGCACAAATGAAACAGATAAAAAGAGAGGAGCTCGTATTGCTGCAGGAATAAAACGTGTACAGTCTCTCAAACTGGATCCATTTCTTTGCGTACAACAGCAGTCTGATAATCATTTAAACAAACACTATATTGTCATTTAATACAGTTCCTTTTCATATTTTCTGCAACGTTAAAAATCATATCTATGATCATACACACAAATGTGCACTGTTACAGCATAGAAGAGTGATAGCACAGCATTCTCAGTGTAATTACTACCAAACATTACACTAGAAATTATTGATGGTAAAATCCACTCCCACTTAGTGTTAATTGCTTCAGTGCAAATTTTGTTACAGTACAGTTTAACAAACATTACCCACCTTCCAGTGAGGGTTTTTTTTTGCTAGATGATATTAAACTATATTAATATTGCACTCATGTCAAACTAAATTAAAATCTATCTACAAATGCTCACTTGTTACCAAGCTGCACACAAATTAACAGACATAAAACCAGACATGAAATGCATAAATGCCATCAAACAGGTCATCCATATATTTTTTTGTCTACATTACTAGACATATAAGCTACAAAAGTTCTTCTCCATGTATGCACTACAACGTACAACGCAGAAGTGTCACGTACTGTACTAAAAGTATCAAGAAACAGAAGTCGGTAGAAAGAAAGAGCCAGCTCCTCCATTGTGCGCGTGTGTGCTTACGTGTGGGTCTCAGTGTCAGTAACGGCCAGCAGGGGGCAGTGTTATCTGTTACATCACATAACAAAGTCGGGGCCTTTCACTCCAGGCTCCATCTCTCTGTGTTTTCAATGCTTTCCTACATATTGCACCACAGTCTCATTGAGGAGGGTTGTACAGAGAGGAGGAAGTGGAATCACTGATGTGCTGCATTCATCTGGTGTCAGTTACAGCAGGCTACAGATACTCTTCTTCTTTTACATACAGGATCTCGTGAGCTGAGCTGGGAACCTGGGAGAACAGAGGGAGAAGCACAGAAAAGATTAGTAGTCAAAGTTTGTCCATACTGAAATTCAATTCATTACTGATACCTTTAACATACTACAAGGTATTTGAACAGATTATAAAACTGATAGTGCTGATAGTGCTTAGAGACGGCTCTTATTTCCCATGATGCATTGCAGAGAGTTTGCTACTTTATGTTACAAATGCAACTGTTACTGTTTTTGTCGGTGCTTGTGTTGCGTTTGCTCACAACAGGGTGGTTTATGGTGGTAATTGTCATTTTTGTGCTGGTTTATTGTACCATGAGTGGATAGTACATTTCCTCAGCCCAGCCATATTTTTAAGGTGGAACTTGAAACACAATTTCCTTGTATTATATGCTAATGTAACAGATACAAAGAACATTGTTTATCTCTCATTTTGCACTGCTTAGCAAAGTTTTACAAATAGAAAGTAGGTAAGATTGTGGGATTTATATCAGAACACAGACCGGTGACGTAAGTCTGAGATTAGATGAATGGCTTGCGTCAATATTGGGCCCCGATACTATTACTGGATCAAATTTGGTCCCATCTATAGCTGTAACCAGGTCAGATTCTCCTTGAAATCAGATGAAATGAGCCTGTATTTACATTTTCCCAGGCAAAATTACAGTGTGTACTACATTAGTCAGTTAAAAGGAAGGAGATTTTTATTCAGATAATTTTATTTTTGATGTTATATTTTGTGGTTGTTATGATGGAAATCATAAATCATCATTTAGAAAGAGTGTCTGTTTTTCTCCTCTCATAAGTGGGGATGATAAAAGAATGATGATGATGATGATGATGATGATGATAATGATGATGATGAATTAAAGAATGTTCAGTATTATTAGATATGAAGCACCTTTTTAAAAATGGCTCAGGCACAACCTTCAGCAGGCTACAGATTGTCCACAAGGTGGAGCTGTTCAGTCTCTGGTCAGTTTTACCAATTTTGTTACCAATTTTACAGGCAAGGAAAGTTTAGCAATGCAGGTTAACTTTCTTTGTCTTAACTTTTGTTAGCTTCTTTTTTGTGTACATGTTTTGAGATTTAACATTGTTGTGTCACACTGAGCTTAAATGAATATGAAAGACCCTGACAACATATTTTCTCAGGCAGTTTGTGACTATGAGCTCTATGGAATGAACTGAATCAAAATGTGATGACAGTTGTGTGGTGTTGTCAGGCTGCTGTCAATTAAATTTGATGGAATCACACTCACACCATCCTGATGAGGTAGATAAGCTGAGTTTTTGACTTTTAGACTCAATAAATAATTAAATATCTATATATAATAATAAAATATCTTATACAATGTTTTTTTCTAACTTTTTTCTTTAACTTTTCATGTTACTTATTAAACAGAACAATTAACAATTAAATGAAGTTTTAATCAGGCTTTAACTGATCAAATAATACAATCCTGCTTGACAGTGTGAAGCACCACGTGAAAATGTGTTAATGAATTTATCTTTAATTTCTCATAAAAAAAAATCTTGTTCTTGATTGATTCATGAAGTATGAACATCTGTAGTTTCTTGGCAACTGTGCAAACTCAGTCTTCTAATGAGTTTTTAAATGATATATAATTGATCTCAGTAAGAGCTGAACTTATAGTTCAAATGTTCAAAACACAGAATGTAGTCTAATTAAACTACACATTTTTTACCAAATCTGTTTTTGGTTGTTGATGGCACAAATCTGCTCCTCTACATATGCACCACTGCTGCTCTCGCTTTTCTTCCAGGTGGATCAGATTTGACCAGAGCTACAGGTCTAAACTAAAACTAATTTTACATTTCACTCATTGCTTTATCATAACTAATTACATTATGTGTAAAATCCTCACATTTGAATTCTGAGTACTTCTCCTGTGGATGATCAAGGTTAATTATGATAAGAACTAATTGTGTGTATGGAGGTGGATACAGCCTTTAGGTAATTCATATTAAATGTGATATTCACTAATGTTAAGAACAGCCATGTCTTACTTTTATACTTGGCAGAGAAGGAATCTCCACCATTTTTTGACTGACAGGAGAGTTGTGGTGACAGCATGCAAAGCAAAGTAGTCCAGATGTTCATTTGCCCAGCAACATTTTCCAGCTCCTCCTCGGGGATCCGAAAGTGTTCCCACACCAGATGAGAAATATAATCATTCCAGTGTGGTCTGGGTCTACCCTGGGATCTCCTACCAGTTGGACATGCCCAGAAAACTAAAGCTCAAGGCCATCGGTGAGGGTTTGAACTTAGATCTACTAATAAATCATAAGCTTTGCCTTCCGGCTCAGCTCCCGCCTCACCACAATGGCCCGGTACAACAGCCGCGTTGGTGCTGACGCCACAGCATCCCGCTTGTCATTCTTATGCTCCATTTCTCTCATTCAAAAACAAGATGAATAAGAATATGAACAGGATCCCAAGATGCTTGAACTCCTTCGCTTGGGGCAGCAACTCACCACTGTTCTAAAGTCCCCCTTCCAATGACTGTGCCTTGAGATCCTATCTATGAAAATCACAAACAGAATAAGTTCAGAGGAACAACCCTGACTGAGCTAAACAATCACTGAAAACATGTCTGACTTCCTACCAACTGGATGGCTTGCAGCAGTGGCTCCGGTGCATCATAGTCTCACACAACCCCCCCACAAGACACAGTCGACCCAGTCGTAAGCATTTTCAAAGTCCATAAAACACATGTAGAATGGATGAACAAACTACCATGACCCATCTAGTAACCCTACAAAGGTAAAGAGCTGGCCCCCTGTGTCAAAACCAGGACAGAATACGCAATGCTGAGCGAGCCTTCTTTCCAGCAACCTGACGAAAACTTTTCCAGGGAGGAAGAGCAGCACGATACCCCGATAACTGGAGCCCACCCTTTTGTCCCTCTTTTTAAAAACGGGAACCATAACCCCGGCCTGGCATTCCACAGGCACCATGACAGACTTCCACATGAAATTGAAGAGGCCTGCCAACCAAGACAGCCCAACAAGGTCTAGAGCAACTCAGGACAAATCTCATCCACACCTGGTGCCTTGCTGCTGAGGAGCTTCTTAATTACCTCAGAGACCTCTGCCAGGGATATGGCTGAGGCTTCTCTCAAGTCTTCAAACTGCCTCCATCACAGTGGTGATGTCAGTGGGGTTCAGGAGTTCCTCTAAGTGCGAGAATTCCTTTTCCATAGCCTCCCCAAACCCCTCCCACTCCCAAGTTTTGCTTCAGCATCACCAAAACCACAGCTGCTTCAAGAGACCCCTGCTTCAACAAAACTGGAAAGGTACCCTTGGACTCCCTCATCACTTCTGCTCACCAGTGGACTCTAAGGTTGCTACCACGGCGACCTTCTGACCATAATGCGAACAGCCATTCCACAAAGGAGGCTTTGATACAACCAACTTGGATTCTATGTCCCCAACCTCCTAAAGCCTGCATTATAAATTCTTCTGTAGGTGGGAGTTAAAGGTCCTTTGGACAGGAGCCAGAGCTGGACATTCCAAGTACACTTCACTACATGTTTTGGTTTACCACATCTGTCCAGCAGTCTCCGCGGACACTGATCCAACCCAACAGTTCAGGTGACAGCTCCTCTTTTTCCTCAAGTGTCATAGACACATGGCTGCAGAGCTGATGATACAACCACACACAACACCATCAGTCTTGGCCCAAGTTGTTCTCAAGTACACTAATGAATCACCATAATGCTTGAACATGGTGTTTGTTATGGCTAATGAATAACTAGCACGGAAGTCCAATAAAAAAAGCACCACTCCAGTCCTGATCAGGCCAACCATCTTCCCCAATCAGCTGGCTTCAGCTTCCTTCCCAGGTCTGGCTTCAGAAGGAGGCTGGAGTTTCCATGTTCTGGGAGGAGTGCTGCAGCTCCTTCTGGGTAGATTCTTGGTTGGGTTTTTGGATCACTCTCAGACTGGCCCCTCCCCTAAGACTGACCTCCCTTGGAGACCCTAGCAGAAGCTATAGCCCCCAACAACAAGACAGGGTCTTGGGGGTCAGAAGACCATGATAGAATGGCGATTCTCAAAAGAGGGCAAGGGATCTGATCTGAGTTATTGCTGCTATTGTCTGAAGGTTTTAATACAATTGTATTAAGTATAATAGAAATGTTTTCACTCCTTAACCAAGTACTGTTTTAGAAACATTAAGCCTCTTAGGTCTTTCAAAGGTTTTGTTGTAACACTGAAGCTTGAATTGGTCACTTTGACACAGTTTGGAGCTGTAATTACTACAAAAGATTGTGGAGTATTTCATGACACTATTCATTACTGGGAACTGACACACATTACTGTCTAACACTGTCATATGCAGTGTGTAAGTTACGGACAGATCTGCGTAGGCGTGATCCTGATGAGCAGACTCGCAGTGAGCGGGTAGTCAGACAAACACAATCCTACTTACTAGCTCCTCATCAGAGAGCAAAATCACACGAGGCAAGGGGATGAATAAATTTGGTAAACTTTGGAACACACTTTTAACAGTGAGATGGAAACATCTGTCATCATGGATATTAATAGATGTCTTGCTTGTTCTGCTGCTGAGCCCCTGAAATGAACATTTACAGTTAAATTTAGCAACAAATGTACCTGGTTGACCCCACCCACCACCAGGAGGCGGTCTCTGATGACGATGGACGAAGTGGAGCAACGGGGGAATGTCATGGGAGCCAACCTCTCCCACTTCTTTTTCTGAGGATGAAAGGCCTCCACTGTGTCCAGGGCTGAGGGCTCATGACCTGGAGAACATACGCACACCCAAATATATGAGTTATAATGAAGGCTGTGAATATTCCCCAGGTTTTTCTTCTGACTGGCATACAGGGCATGCCATACAGCAGTGCAGCCAATCATTGTTTCGGACAGCAGATTGTTTCAGAATGCATTAATTTATGATCACGAGGCTGTTCTGTTTGTTTTTTCCAAATTGTTCTGACATGCATTATTTAGAATGAATGCAGCAAAATGCAATCAATACAAGTTGCCGTGTCAAAGCCGCAAACAGAAAGTTTAGTTTACAATGCACCTCTTACCAAGTCCTCCAGCTACTATCATTCGGCCACGCAGGAAAGCAGCAGCAAAGTCAGCCCTCTTTGTTTTCATCGCCACCATTTCCTCCGACTTCAACCAGGCTCCTGCAGAAGAGGAAGAAACGACAGCTGATGTGAGCGGATGTGTGTGTGTGCTTGTGTGTGCACAAGCTTATGAAGGTGAAGTCAGTGGCGCTGTAGTCCTCCTTTGGCCGGACAGGATGCTGCTGAGCTTGTTTTCAGACTGTGACCTGCACAAACAGGTCACCCACAAGCCAGCTGCAGCCAGGACATGTGCGGTACACACACACACACACACACATACGCCTGGCAAGGACACTCAAAGGTTATAACAAACAGACTACAAACAGACATGGAGAGGGGACGGGAAGGTTGGAGTCAGGGTCAGACTGCTACCAGGGAGAGAAAGTGGGGGTACTATTGTCAGGCTGTTTTAATCTATTGCTGGGATTGCTTCCTGTGTAGCAAGAAAAGATACGGACATGGCGTGGGCCGTGGATCCAAGATGGCTTCTCTGACCTCTGAAGTTTCACAAAGTCTGCACAACAAAGTCAGCTGGCCATCTCCAAGCTGTTATTAATAATAGTGCAATAATTCAACTTTACATGACTGACTTGATATGACAGCAATTCAGTAATTCAACACAACAACAAAAAAGAGCATTATTATTCACATTATTATACATTGTAGCTAGATACACATTCGTGCACATAATTCTTAACATTTCTTATTTTCTATTTCTTCTACTTTTTATCTATCTATCTATCTATCTATCTATCTATCTATCTATCTATCTATCTGGATGTATTGCATTTCATGTGTATATATACACACATTTGCTGCTACAAATTGAAGAAAAATGCATATTTCGTTTTATATACTTATGTGTATATATTTCTGTTATACTATTGTTATATTATCTTTGTTATATATTGTATTTTCTCTTCTGTACTCATCTGTAACTTGAGCAGTTTCCCCCTGGGGATCAATTAAGTATTTATTGATCCTGATAATCTGAAAACCTTCAGTATATTTCTTACAGTCAGAATGTAGCAGTAAATATGATGTAATATAGCATTTGTATTACTTTACCTGGTAAGGTACACATGCATTGCTCTGTTTTTTTTCTTTAAATTTGATGCTAAGTTACTTTAAACAAGGATAAATTGAAGCCATGGTTATTTTTACTTTTTTCTCTATTTTTATGCATGGATCTGTTAATTAGAAGAGCAGTCTGTTGAGGCATGTGTGGCAGAGCTGCTGATGGAGGTTATACTGTTGCCATGTCTGATGCCTTGCAATTAAATGGTGGCAATTCAAAAATCTGGCACTTCAATAAAGCGTGGCTTGATAGTGTATATGAAAAAATGAACAAATAGTGAAATACTCCTACTGAAAAGCCAAATCCGTTTTGACATGACAGTATTTTGAGTGGAGCACAGCCCTGTTGTTTACCCCCAATCGTCGTGACCAAAGATAAAATATTTGCTGGCATTATAACTTTCCAGTTATAAAATCCCGTCTCTGAGCATCATAAACAGTTCTGCAGTTTTATGGTGTCTGATAAGCCTTTCAAGCCATTAATCTGTTACTCCAAATAGACTTCCTGGTTCGTATTTCATTGTCCCACTGGTACCTAAACGACGTGCCCCGTCCGATGCAGCCCCCTGTGCTGATTTAAGGCTGTTTTGGGTCTGCATTTGCTCTAACTCACACACTTGTTCTCACTCTTCGCTCAGATCCCGCCCCTCTGCATAGATATCTTGAACAAACAGTAGGAACTGCTACCACAGTGAGACACGCACATGACCCCTCAACAGGCCCCCACCCATAACACTGCTACTGCAGAGATCGAAGCCCCCCAGCTGGGAATTGAACCCTTTCCAGTGGTGAGTAAGTGCTTTTTTTTTTTTTTTAACCTACCACCAAAACAGCTATTGGCGACTTTAATGCTGAAATTTTGAAAATTGAAAAATCTAGTAGCAAATGTGGAAGGCATCACAATTTTAATTAAATTTTAACACTTAAGACCTAAAAAAAATGAAGGCAGTTTTTAACAAACCATGCACAAGAGGTGACATTTCCTTCACACTGAAAGCTGCAGCACTCCAGATAATAAAAAGTGTACTTGAAAGTGGTGGGAATGAAAACATAGCCATCAAAATTATCCGTGTCTTTCCCCAGCAGGTTCTGCAGAAGTTTTCTTTTTTTCTTTTTTCGTTTTTTTACTTTTAGGGTTTGTTCCTGCCAAGACTTGTTTATCTGAAAGGAAAACCCAGACTGGAGAGAATCGTGACAGAGGGAGAAAGATAACTTCATTAGGGAGCGAGGGAGGGTGAGTAGAAAGGAAGAAAGAAACTGAACAAGACAAAAAAGTAGAATGCCTTGCTCTTTATCGTTGTTTATCCTCTGCTTCTTTTTCTGGGTCTCTTATCTTTTCTCATACTTTATTTTTTCTTCTATATGCATTCTCTTCCTCATTCTATCATTGTCTTTGTATTCTCTTTTCACCCTCTTCCTCTCTTTCCCTTTACCTTGGCATTCTCCTTATCTTTCTCGTTTAATCTCAATCTTTTTCTTAAACAAGAGCCACAGACAACAAGGTTGAGAGAAACAAATAGAGGCAGAGAGAATGAAAGAGAGATAAGTAGCCAGATGGTGAGGCCTCCTGCATGTTGCAGCAGTGTGTAATGAAGAGCTGTGTTTTCCTTTCCAGCCTGGTTAAATTACATGAGAGAACAGAATAGAGATCACAGCTGGCTGTCCTCTCTGCTCTGTTCTCTCAGAGGAGAATCCTCCTGTCAGATATTTCACACTGGTATGCAGCACGAACCTGAGATGCTGAATAAATTCAAGCAGTTACGCTGTGGTCAAGAATAAGACTCTACTGATCAAAATGTGTCTGGAGCATCGTGTCTCAAAAACTGTGATGTACTGAAAGTTGACAGCGAATGCATGCTTTTTCCCCCACTTTTTTGCCAAATGAATAAAGGATTGTGTATTACAACATATTTATATTCCTCAAAGTAAGTACGGTATCAAATGTGAGGTGAACTGTGTGGTAGGGCCTTTTTGAGATATTAATAATTACGAGGTAGTTTCAAACTTGTGATTTCCTAAATTGGGTTGCACTTTAAAAACTTAATTTAGGTCTTGAGCGATCAACTATGCAAGCAGGACATCAGCGCAACATCACCAAGCCCAGAGGAACAGTGTTTGGTTAAGAGGAAGCGTAAACCCCCCTTCACCCACTGGTCTGTGGACCAGACCAGTGACAGATCGGACTGGTCTGTGTACCGTTTTGAAGCCTTGAGTTGGGCATCACGGCCGTCACCGTCTTGGTTTCTTGGAGACAGAAGTGTAGAGGTGGCAGCAATTGTAAATTCTCAGATACATTGTGATGCAAACATGGATTTCGATTCAAAAATTGATTTTCTAAATGTCAATTATCATGATGTTGACAGAGCGAAAAAGGCGGAACTCAGCTGCGAGGGCGATGCAGCACCCAGACAGTCTACAGCGCGCGCACGCTACAGTTATCAGCACAGAGATGTACTTCATCTTCTGAAAGGCATTGATCCCAAGCATGGTTTAATTTAATGTCTAACTTGCATTTTGCAAGGCGAACATGACATGCTTTGTGGATACTTTTTACTCCATCACCCTGAGACAAGATGATAAGACATTAACGGAGTGAAGCAGCGATCAGATGTAACAAACAAGAGCAACTGAGTGACACACACTGCAGTATTAAACAATGTCAGCCAACACTGAGGTGAAAACAATCAGTCTGTTCACTCTGCTCTGCATCTTGGACGGCGACGTCTTTCCTCAGAGCCCACGGTGCAGCAGAGAGGCTGCTCTCCGCTGCTGGAGACGTAACGTTAACACAGCAGGTCACTCCGCCTCCACCTCACTTGTTATTCTCATGCAGGCAGGAGACAGTATGATGCTTTCAAATTGATTAATCCGTTAATTAATGCAGCTAACCTAAAATAAAAAGGCTGTGAAGCATTTTAATTGGTAGTTATGTTTCATATTGTATTCCAGGGAAACTGGAGTGAGAGACTGAAAATTGTGCCCCCTTTTCCAACTCTTACATGCAGCATTTGCATCATGTTTACTTCTAGACTAGGCTACTAGTTTTGCCGGGGATGGTTCAGCTGCGGATGGATACACTCCCTGGCTTAAAAGCCTAACATTTTGTCACATCAAGATGCACTGTGAATTGTTTCATGATCGAATCGTAGCCCTCTGCATTAGAATTGAATCGAGTCCTGAGGTACCAAGAGATTCCCACCCCTAGCCAGAAGTGACCATATTTGGTCGAGAGGAGGAGCTAAGGAAGACATGCATTGCTATGCCTCTATCCTGATTAACTTGAAACTAGGATTTGAGATCATAAACTTATGAGGAAACTGTTTACTCAGGTCATAAAACAAGTGAGAAGCAGCATCATTTTCTCATAAGACTCAATACAACTGGACTTCTTTTTGCAACCAGTGAAGCTGCCCCCTGTTGGCCATTACAAAGAATGCAGGTTTAAGGCACTTCCACATCCTCTATACAGCTATTGGATGGGTTGCCAATGAATTTGTTCCCCACAGACTGAATCATTTAACTTTGGTGATCCCCTGACCTTCCACCCAGTGTCACCAGCACGTCAGAATTTCAGTTTGTCCAGTACCTGCAGGCCTGACATTCCCATCGGCCTCAGCTGTACTTTGTGTTTGGTCTAATTAGCAAATATTAGCATGCTAATACTAAACTGAGAGGGTGAACATGGCAAACATTATGGCTGCCAAGCATTAGCATGTTAGCATTGGCAGTGTGACATTTAGCTCAAAGCTGTGCCTCATAGTACAGCCTCAAAGAGCTGCTAGCATGACTGTAGCCTCTTGGTTGTGCTTTTTGTTTTGCATGCCAGCAAAGGACAGCAAAAAGTGTTAAAAATTCATAACCTCACACACATTTCCTGTAGCTGCATTGCATTCTGGTGAATTGAGGCTACCGCTGATTGAGACATTGGACTATTGTTCTTTACTGTAATGGATTTATCTGTTAATGTATGCATTGGTACAAAACAGTGGATCCACAAAATCCTGTAAACCTGAAGCCCCCATTGCATTCTGTCTTATTTTGTCTTTGTACTGGACACTGGAGACATACAGTGATGTCATCTATTTTTTATGGATGCAGAATGCACGCTACAACATTTATAATTCTTTTCTAAACAGTGCTTACAGTGTTACCGGCCGGATTTTCCTCTTTAAATGACAGTTGTGTCAACACATCACTATACAGACTTATGGTCCAATCCTCTGAGGCTCAGTTTCAACTGCAGACCTTATTCCTATTTGCTTTGGAAGGATTACACAAGTCTTCGTGCCAAGGCTTTCTTTATGGGATGCAGGGAAAACACCAGCATGCATTATTCTCCTCTGGAGGGAGACGGCAGAGGAGAATAAAGAGATGGAAAGACAGAGAAAACACAGAGCGGGAGAATATAGACAGAGAGAGAGCGCGACAATAGAATGAGGGATATGAGGCGATTCTCTGAAGACTGGGCTTTGTAGTCCACGTGCGAGTAATTTCGTCCACAGCTCTCCTCTGTAATTGTCCGTCGTGATTAAAACTAGAAAAGGATGGTGATTGGTTCTCGCTCTTTGATGGATTCTCTCTGTCTGTGTGAAATCTCAGACCACACAGATGATTTTTTTTGGACAGAATCTCACCATTATATTGTTTTTAATAACTACATACTGGTTCACAGTGATGGCCTAAACAAGACCTCATTTCAGCTTCACTCCTGCTTTGTAGTCTTTTGGGGGTTTTTTTTACCGTCTCATGAAGGACAAAAATCAAATATAGACAACATGGAATACATTTGTTACTAGTTGGCCCCGGGGGGACTGCATCATTTATGTTTTTTTGTTACTGTTGCCTGAGCTCCACATGCTTCACAGAGGCTTCTGATGAAAGTGGTTCTTTGTTGGACGTAGTAAAAGCAGGAGAATTCATTATTCTGGTTGAATATCAGTGACAGAGAAGCAATTGAATGGGAAATTCTAAAGGGTCCATTCACCTTATCACAAAAAGATTTTTTCTTTATAGACAAAATAGTTCCAGGTGTGCAGGAGCCACAGGATATAAAGTCAGGCATTAAATCAGGAACTAAGAGTGCCCTTTTTGCATTCCCGTTTGATTTCTCACGGTGTGAGAAAAACCCTGAAGATGAGGCAAATTAGTCCAACAACAGATTAAAAAAGCAAATGCATTGAGATGCAATTTTCACACATGGATACTATTTCTGCCTTAGTAGGCAAAGGGATAATTTCCACATTCCAGATGAGAGAATACAGAAGTTGATAAAAATACACACACGTCTGATTTGCCTTCAGTTATTACCATGAGAGCAGCGATGAAGCTTTATGAGCAGCAGCGAGTGATTTGTGGTTGCTTTTGCCCCACTTTTCGTCTGTCAGGAAACATAAATCGGTGAAGGTTGTTGGAGCTGTATGTAATAATTTCATTTAGGATTTTATTTACAATTGATATTCTCCTAAAAAGAAGTGAATACAGGGTTACCACATACATACACAACATTTATTATTTCTATTCATATTTTTATGAAACATACTAGTTAATACTAAGTTAGTATGTAAACAATGACTCAAACAACAAATGAAGTTTTCTTTCTCTTTTTAACTCTTTAACTCTCTTTGTTCTCTCAACTGAGACATCAAATTCTGTCTCTTGCTTGTGCTCTTCCTTGTTTAACACGCTCTCTTCCATTGTCTTGATTTTAGACCTTTCAGAAAGTCAAAGTAAGACTTTCAGAGGCCACAACTGTATTCAAGTCTGAAGTCCTAAACTTTGAGTTTTGAATCTTAAACAAGTCATATGACATGTTGATGGATGCAGTGGACTTATTGTTGCAATTTGTTTTTTATTAACCACCAAAAAAATCATCTTTTGTATCATTTAGTACCTGACAGATTGGTTCAAACAAAGTGGATCTGAGGAATTAAGTGTGAGCTGGCTGAGAATGAATAGTTTTAACATTAGTTGATTCAGGAAATGAAGGGAGATGAATCGATTCATGGACTCATACTTTTTAAATAACAGACTTTTAAATGTTTGGGTTTTGGAGTGAGGTATCAAGTATTTTCAAGTCAAAAGGCTCAAGTGCAAGTGAAGTCACAAATCACTGGTGTTAAAGTTCAAGTCGAGATGCACGTTTCTTTTGATTTTGTCAAACCTAAGAGTCCAAGTCATGTGACTCTAGTCCACACCTCTGATAAACATTACAAGAAATCATGACACTGACAGTAGAGGCACAACAAAAGTTCCTGGGACTTTAGAAAGTATGACCCCAGAACAGGGTACAGCAGAAGAACTGAATTCAGACACTGGTTCTTTAACGTATGTAAGGGTCCTGTGTTCTTAAAAATAGTTCCAGGGCTCCTGGAAAAGTTGCTGCAGTAGAAATACGCAACATCCAGCCAAGCAGATAATTTTGGTTTTATTTATCCAAGTTTAGCCTGGTTTTGACATATCCGTCTCTTAGGCTTCTACCTCCATCACAATATTTCATGATGAGAAAAGCTTCCATTACTTTTGGGGGGCACATGCAGACCTCATGTATTTTATTTTTAAGTGATAGAAAATGTGCAATAGTGAAGTTTTTGGTTTAGAAGTAGCTTCATGTTAGAAGTGCAGATAGACAGCAACAGCAACTTCCAAGCTAGCAACTTGCATGCTAAAAATGGCATATTACCCCGTAGGCTGCCAACATTACGAACAACAAGCTAGCAGCTGTTACGTTTTGCAGTGATTTAGACATTTTAATGCCAGAGGTCGCCTCGTGACCTGCAAATGTTCGACACTGCCTCTGACACTGAGCGCCGTGGAGAGACGTCTGTCTATGTGAGGCTAATATTATAGTGATCCATGGCTGCAGCAGCCACAGAGCCGTGAACTGCGACATGTCAAAGCTCAGGCATGTCAAAGCTGACCAATCAAAGCAGGCTGAGACGGGGGAAAGAGCTATACACTTAAAAAAAAACATAGTTGAGATGACTTAAAACTTAAATTTTTCAATGCACTACAATAGATTACAATGTTTTGAGTTTCTAAGATTCAAAGCTTTAAGTTTATCTAATGAAGAAAAGTTAATTACCTCAACAAAAGATCAGTAGTTGGTAAGACTTTTCAAAAGTTAAGAATATACGAATAGATGTGCTGTAGTTATGATGGACAGTATGAGCAGACTAATGTGTTTTTTGAACATTAAAGCATGTAAACCTATCATAGTAGAGCCATCAAATATAAGTATGAATATGAAAATAAGCACAATATTTTCCCTTTTACAAGTTGCTGTGGTGGGAACTGGCAGCGTCCAGTCAGGCAGATAGTTTTGATTTAATTTATTCTGGTTTTGAGATGTCCGTCTCCAAGACTTCTGCCTCCCCCACAATACAACAGAGGTGAATTGAATTTTGTTTGCGGTGCTCACAGCATTGAAATCTCCATTGTATTGTGGTGGAAGCAGAAATGTCAGACTGATACCCCAAAACTATCTGCATGACTGCATGCCACACATGGAGGGAAGTGAAAAAATATTTTTTTGTAATTTGGATGAACTGACCTTTTTGGTTTTTCATTCTCTGTGTAAATTTCCTTTCACAGCTCCACTCTTTGTGCTTTCAGTCTTACTTGTTGCAGCTTGCCTACAATGCCGAAACGGCACCTAACAGGCGTGCGTCTTAATACTGGCGATATAGAATGGAACAGTAATAGAATATCACTGTGTGACGGCAGATTGCATGACCGTGTGTGTGTGTGTGTGTGTGTGCAGAGATATTGCTGCAGATGGATAATAAAGCAATCTGTTTCTGGATCTTGTAATTTAAAGCACTCCTCATCCCCCAGCCCTCCCTCCGCAGCTCATCTCCCATCTCATCTTCGCCAAAATTAGATTGGAGAAACGGGGTACGGCTGCCTCCCCACTATGTGTGTGCATGAGCGCGCGGATATGCATCAGCGCATGCACATGAACACCCGTGTTTGTGTGTGTTGGAAGGCGTTTTTCTTTCGTTCTTTCTCCCTCTATCTCTCACACGCAAGGCAAACTTTCTCCCCATTATCATACATTAACATTATCACTCCCCTGTTCTGCTTTATTTGGCTTTCATCCGACCAATCCCGATGTGTGACCGTATATCCAGCTGTCTAAAATGACTTATCGATTTTTGCTCTCCCATTTCTCCTTCCGGTCCCTCCTCAATTTGTTCACCTGTTACACTGGGGTGTCTTTGCGGGATAGAGGGATAAGTCATTTCGCTGTGTTACGGGACGTGGGGTGTGCACAGAATTAAGAGAGGAATGAGCCTGTTTGAGTGGAAAACCATTTCTCTTCATGGTGAGGTTGATGGTAATGGATGCTTCGTGTGACAGTTGAGTCAAAATGAAGATGGATACTCTCACAGATAACAGAGATGATGAGACATTTGGTGGTACCAAAAATAAAATCTGTGTGGGATACCCATCATCTGTGTGATGAAAATCTCAATTAACTCTCTGACATCATGATTATGAATGCAGATGTGATAGCCAGGTCTTTTATCAATTCAAAAATGCTAAAGAAATTGTTTAAATGTTGGGAAACATGCACATTATTTATGAGAGTGAGATGAGAAGATCGATGTATATCTCATTAACTATGGAGCTGAGGTCAGGAGGCTTTAGCCCTGCATAGCATAAAGACTGGACACGGTGAAATATCTTTCCTTGTTGACTAACTGTAAATCTGTCTGTTTAAAAGAACACTTCACCAATTTAGTGTTGCATTCCTGTAACTCACAATGAACGGTGTAAAAGAAACTATCAAAATCAATGCAGCATAACCAAGCACTCTGTTTCTTCTGTCAAAACCTAGCTTCTACATTACTCACAAGCAACTGGACACTTCAATCAATAGCGTGCTACAGAGATCTGGTAAACTCACTTCATCCTACCGTCACATCCCCAGATTTTGTTTTGCTGTTTCCTCCTGCCTCCACTCTACATGCTAAGCTAAGCTAACCAAGACTACTTTTGTTGAACTCAAGTATCATGATGATAAAGTTCAAATTGTGAGAACTATTCCTTTAAAACCTACACAATTCCAACCACCCAACAAAACTGATCACGTTAACACAGAAATATATCTCGTCAGTGGTACAATTCATCTCATATGTGGATGAGACCTGGGAAGTTTGGGTGACCGGCAGAAGATTTTCAGATTTTAAAGTTGAGCCAATGACAATCTTGAATGTGGGAACAGCTGATTTATCGTGTTTACACTATTATTACACAGAGCCTCATATGTAGTACATACCTGGAAAAGTTGGTACATGTATACATACTACATTTCTGTAGTATGTATACATGCTTTTCCCCAGGCATTCTGAATATTTTGTCCTCATTCTAACTCCTTACTGAAGTTACATCCTGCTCTATTTTTTTCTGTATCTGCAGCTGCAACTGGGTTGTTTCATACATATTTCAGTGCAATTAATCCTGACACACTTGGCAGCTTCGAAAACTTAAAGTTTAAAATAAGAGTTTGCACAACCCATTGACACATAAGCTGTGCTGAATGTGCACCAGTATGTGTTCTAATTCATGAATTATGGCTCAACAGGGGGAGGAGTGGCAGGGTTAAAACTTTTATCTGACCTCTAAAAGGCTGCCCACAGCGAGAACTATAACTATAACTATGAAAAATAAAGTTATAAAATCATGTGGACGGTGGTGTCCAGACTGCAGCTTTATAGTTGTGGTGTGTCATCCAATTGAGTTAGAACAATAATAGAGCTATATTTTTGTGGTTACAGTTATAAATCTTAGTGTGGACGGCCTTTACTCCATGCGCAAGACCACTAAGGTTTATAACCAAAATAAAAAACTGTTCCAGTGGAAATAGACAACTGTTCTTTCTCTAATTCATCATTATCAACTAAATGTAGATTGTGCAGAGTAGTGGCTACAGAATAATGAAACCATCTACGTTTACACTGGTTTCCCATAAGTCTCGCTTTTATGATGAGCATCATTTTTCCCAGGGAAAAGTCTCCATTATAGACTGAATCAATGAACAAATAAACTCTTTTTCTCCTAATATTATCTTCTAATGTTACTCTCCCCTCCACACCAACACCTCACTGTTGCAAAGCAATAACTTAACTCAAACTTTGTTATTAATATGAAATGCATAGTAAGCCTGTTTCCAAATTCAATATAAAATTGTGGCAATTTCAATTTGCCTCTTCAGTAAAAATGCTTCTTTCTTCTCTCTTATATTCAAAGTGGTGTTGATCATATGGTCACAGAGCTAGCCTCAGTCCCATGAAACAGGAAGCGATCTGGTGTTGTGTTGAAGTGTGTTCCCATGTCAGATAGTGTTTTCTGTAGTGGTGGCCTCTACAATTGAGGAAAGGTTATGCTTAAGATGTGTTTCCATACCTTGGTTGGTGTCAAAAATGTTGACATTCTTGGTGAACTTGGAGCTCTGGTGTCCTCCTCCCTGCCGCAGTCCTCCGAGCAGACACAGCCTCCCGGTCGTGTCCCATATCACGCCCCCATACGAGCGTTTACAAGGCATCATGGGCAGCGTAGTCCAAGAACGTGTCTCTGCGTCGTACACCTCGAAGGCCTTCACTGGCCGCTTACACTGACGACCGCCTGAAAGTTTATATTAAAAAAGAATAATTGTATTGATTCTAATAGAGTGTGTATTGAAATTGTGAGAGATAATCATTGTTTTTTTTCACACACAGAGACAGTGAAACTGTTGTAGTACAAACGCCCACACAGGCCTGCGTGTACCTGCCACGTAGAGCTTGTTGGCCAGCAGATGAGTGTTGGCGTCATAGCGCGGGGTCGGCATTGGAGGAAGGAGCGCCCACACGTCCTTTCGAAGGTCGTACTGCTGCAGGATGCTACGAGGGAGCAGGTCAGCACCCATTCCCCCCACAGCCAGAGCCCGGCCATCTACACACACACACACACACACACACACACACACACACACACACACACACACACACACACACACACACACACACACAAATGGAGCCAGAGTTTCCATCTGAGTGCTTTCATGTATTTATAATGTTGTGAGGCTACAATTTTCATCAACATCACAACCTTCTGAAAATATTCAACATTAGTCATGCTTAACCTTTGTGCATCACTTGACTATTTTAATGCACATGGGATCAATTTTCCCAAGGATTTTTATTTTTTAATTTTGAAATTTCAACCCCAGCTCCTACAGTAGGTCTGTAATATACTGTATATACAAAATAGCAGTGGTTCTCAACCTTTTTTCTGTGGTAGCCCCCCCACACACACACACACTTGTATCTAAGGAAAGCTGAGCCCCCTCCCCAAACAAATAAGTGATTTATTCCAAAGCTTTGCTGTCCAAAATACACATCAATTAAATTGTTTCCATCCTTGGAACATTTATCTTTAGTGATATCTTTTTTTAAGGCTTAACAACCCAACAGAGCAGCTTATACACACTCATCCTCACCAAAAGAACAATAATGATTCTTTGAGAGGTCACAGAGCTGTGGTCTACTAAGTAGCCTATTATATTTAATTGAGGACAAAGAAATGTGTCTCTAAAATAGTTTTGAATACAGACTTCTGGATAATTAATTTTGAGGACCTCGGAGCAAACGAGGTCTTGGTGACCCCCTGTGATTTCCGGCGGTTGGGAACCAATGCTTTGAAGGACAAAAAAATCCCATTAAAACCCATTAAAATGGCAATTTTTGATTCCCCTGCCAAAATATGAAGCATGTATGCATCCATTTGTTTTAGGCTATCATTCTGGACCCCTGGCTTCAAAATTCAATTCAAATGTTTTTACTATTTTCCACCAGACTGAGGCCATTTCCATGTATTTGGCCTAAGGGGAAAAAAACAATGCAGCATTTCTTAGTCTTGCTTCTACTGTATTATGAAGCACAGCAGGCTGCACAAAAAAGGCATAATGCATCAATGTTGTTGCTAATCAGTGACATACCCCAGACTGTGATACCCCCACTACCACCATTACCACCAAAAAATACAGAAAATAATATGATTTTTTTTGTTTTTTTCATTTAAAACAGGATTTAAATCATGAAAATGAATGTATACTTGATATTTAATATCAGAACTGATGTTGGTGAAAAAAATAACAAACTGAAAATGGAAAATAATATTACACCAGCGCGAGTTTTTCAAAGTAATGCACAAGGGTTACTAATAATCCGTTTGTGAAAGCTCAATCCCAGCTGATGGAAACGCCTCACTGGCGCTTTATTTTATGAAGTGCTAAAAATCTGCAAAGCTGGAGAGTTGGATGAGAAGTTTGTGACGAGGCGGGAGACTGTGACAGACATGGAGAGGACAGGGAGTACAGCAGCAGAATAAAAAGTCCACGTCTGGCACTTTGGCATGACACCTCCAGCATAAGAATGGAAGTGGGTGAGAGTGTTGACACGAGGGAGAATACAGCCTGAACAGTCAGAGTGAAGAGAGAAAAAAGAGCTGCAGGGGCAACAATCTGCATTTTTATTGTTTTCCTTAATTCATTTTTCAAGTAGTCCACGTATGTAAAGCATTCAAATTCTAGCCTCAATGCATCTATATTATATAAAAAACAAAAAAGTTTCCCAAACACTTTATATTCATTTCGGGGAGTAGAAAAACTCATTACCTGAAGTTCATTATCTTATATCTGGAAAATAACGATTGTAGAAATGTCAATGAAAATGGCATCACCTAGTCAATTCTATGACTGACTATCCATTTAAAAATAGCATATTTGTTTTAATTTGGCCCTATCGATCATTTTGTCAGATTATTTGTCTTTTTTTCAGCTGCGGGGGATGAGTTTGGGGATGGGACTGCAGGCAAAGGGCTGCGGATTGAAGATTGGTCAGGGAGATGGAGAGGGCAGCATGATGAAGCCTATACTCCGCCAATAAGTCTGTGTGTATACAGCATCTATCTGTGTTCCAGCAGACACTGACGGATGCACCGCTGGTCTGAGCACAAACTCATCCACGGCTGAAGAGATGCTCTCTGAAAAGACTGTTTATTTATGGAGATTGCTGGACTCGTCCCAAAATATGAGAATAAATCTGAGTGTCACAGCGCAAAAATTGTTCCATTGACATCAAAAGAGAAAACTTACCAAAGTTGTTCAGAGTTCTCTTAATGTTAATCAAAATACACATGTTTAAACCGTAATTCTTATTTAGCTTTGTTTTAGAAAGGCTACAGAGTTGACATGTTATGGTTGAGACACATCTGAGAGCAATATTATTTAATAAATATGTTGAAAAATAGAACTGAGCAGTATTCTTTCCTTTTTTTAAACCAGGAAGTGAGACAGGGGGCCTTTACAGTATAGCTAACCCTTTTAATGCCTAATTAAATCATGGTTTTGTAAAGATTTGATGGAGTTGACAGAAACCTGGGACACAACTAAACAGGTCTAAAGAAATCGATATGAAAACAAGGTTTTTATAATAGCACATTTTTATACCTATGTTATCAGTAGATATTGTTAGTTTTAGATTTTGAAGGCTTTTAACACATTTTTAAATTGTTTGAAGTTGTGAATTCTTGTCTGGGATGAGAGTTTTTCCTGGCACAGAGTAAGCTTAGAAACTAACAAAATTAAAGGAAACCAAAGAATTTCATAAATGATATATCTTTCATATACACATACAATGTATATATACATGTATCTGTTTTTCACTATTCATCCTACAAAGTTTGAGCAATCATCACCAAATTTTTTGAACCAAGTTGGAAAAAGTTACTGTGTTGGGTTTTTGATATTCCATATAGTCTCTCTAAAGCTGGCTTTAAAAACGTGTTAAAATGTAAAAAAAAGAAAAAGTCAAATGTCCTCAACACTACTGAGCTATTACAATAACATCTGGTGGACATTTGTAGATATGAAGTCTGAATGTCCACGACAAATTTGATGTCATTCGGCCTACAGGTGATGCTGCACTAGCATTGTAACCATAAAGAAAGGAATCTCTTTCCATCTGTCTGTACATATGTATGTGTGTGTGGCTGTCCCTCACAGACCTCCATTAGTGTCTGTCTGATCGACTTCATACTTAGTGGGTGTATTGCGGAGGACCCAAGGGAGTGCAGTGTCGAGTATGAAATCGGTTTGGATAAATGGTTCTTGAGAATGCTGCAAGCTGCAAGCAGCGCTTCCAATGCAAGCACTCGGCCCAAGTACTGCACTAGTATTTTCAAATGAAGACATTATTACATGTAGTTGAAGTCTGACAGTGGAGAAGAATCAGAGCTCAAAGACAGACGACAAGTTCCCAAGCAACATTTTAACAACTTGAAGGCTGAGGTGGGAAATATTTTCTAGTACAAATTCTAAGTCTGTTGTCTTTGTTATATAACCTCATTGCACCATACGCTACATGCTGCGTTCACGCTGAGACCAAACTGACTGACATGTCACTGTTTGAATGTAATCAGAAGATTAAAGCTGTGCTCTAATTGCACACTAAATACTGACTCTTACTGTGTTTTGGCCACGTCATGCCTTCATACTGGAAAAATCACATTGTGTCAGATCAAAGCTGGTTGTACGCAGAATAACACTGCTTGATTTTTGTGTGTGCTGCTGATGGATACTCTAGTTTTACAATGTCATGTTTTGATTTGTTGTGAGGCTTTTTAATTGATCATTGGCAGCAGCTTTGTTCCAAACTTGCATTTTGATTGACATCATTTGTTGCATGGAAGATTAGTGTATACTTTGTAGTACACACACTACTATACTAGTGTTTTGTATTAGTGTGCAGACTTCATATTATAATCCACAGTACAGCCTGTAGTTGTAACTGGGTGTAGTGACCTTGATGTGGATGTGTTATCAATATTTTGCCTATTCTGTACAGCTTTGACTGCAGCAGCACCTGTGATGGACTGCTGGCAGACAAATCTGTTTCCCACAGAGACTCTGGACAGAACACAGTCTGACAATACTTACAGCATAATATTATGATGATATCATATGAGAAAATATCATAAACTAAATGCTGAGCAGCTGCAGATAATATACATTGTTCAGCCACAACATTAAAACCACCTGCCTAATATTGTAGTATTGTGTAGGTGCCTCTAACAGCCAAAACAGCTTTGAGCTGTTGAGGTATGGACTCCACAAGACACTTGAAGGTGTTTTGTAGAGTCTCACAGCAAGATATTTGCAGCAGACCCTGTGCTTTGCCAGGCAGGCCCTTCACGGATCAGACTTGCTGTTCAAGGACATCCTGCAGATGCTTGATCTGACTGAGATCTGGAGAATTAGGCAGCCAAGTTGACACTGTGTCAAAACCAGGCCACCTTCTTCCATTTCTCCATGGTCCAGTTTTTGGGGCTCACACGCCCATTTGAGCGGTGGACAGGGGTCAGCATCGGCACACACTACACACAGCGAGCTGTGATTCACCGTGTGTTCTGACACCTTTCTGTTATAGCCAGCATTAACTTTTCATCAGTTTGTGCTACAGTAGCTCTTCTGTGAGACTGGAACAGACAGTCTTCACCCCCTACAAGTATCAGTGAGCCTTGGGCACGCATGACCCTGTTGCTAGTTCACAAGTTGTCCATCCTTGGACAACTTTTGGTAGGTATTAAATACTGCATATCAGGAACATCCCACAAGACCTGCTCATTTCAAGATGCTCTGATCCAGTCGCCTACCCATCATGATTTGAACCGTGAAGCTTTCTATTTTTCTGGTTTCCAACACATCAACTTGAAGAACTGACTATTTACTTGTTGCCTAATATATCCCACCCAGAGAATGTGTTTTGGAATCAGCACCCTGAAAGCTTATCAAAAGTGAAACCAAAACATCTCCATCGCCGCTGGTGGTTGGCTGCAGAACAGGTCATAAATCCTGCCTCCTCAATGCTAATTGGAGATGGGCCAAGCTAAAACATCAAACTGTGTGTCAAATACATTTGTCCCAAAGATGTTTCTTCAAGTGTCCATTTTTCTCATCAGTTTGGTTTTAATTAGTTTTTTGATGATATAAAAACATGGTTTCATGCCATGACTGATGGCTGAGGTCTACTTGCAATCGATTTGGAAATCAAAAGCACGGCTACAACACTCGTCACTACAACGCAGACTCTGGTTCCCAATGACGTCACCAGCGCAAGATGGCAGCGCTCATTTTGTACAGTAGGAGGAGGTGGAGCGACATCGTCCATCTTTTATTTAAGTCAGTGATCCCACCCCTTGATAGGTGCCAAGAAGATGATTGATGTCATTCACTTCTATATTGATGTTCAAACTAATTCAGCCCAGTGCAAAGTCACTAAATCTAATAGATAAGTGTTAAGACCCTGTAGGGATATTATGGTCACATTATTCAGGGATTTATATGATAACAGGGTTAGCTAATGCTCTCGATTTTTGATGTTTCAGTACTTGTTTGCCTCCAACAAACTGCTTTCACATTTCATGCAGTCCTGCTGAATTATAATACATCTACTGCTGCATTCATGAAACACATTTGGCAGAAGCAGTGACACTTTTTATGTTCAGGCTTGATCTTTCCATGCACATGAAATTGGAATTGATTTAACAAGTAACTTAATAAAATGAGATACTATGACTCGATAGTGGAAACATTTCCTTATTCTATGATGACTGAGAGTTTCTCCTCTGGCTTCTATCTGGAGCTGCAGATAAATAATAGTTTTTCTGAAAATGCATTATTTCCAGTGGGGAAATGTAATTTTACAGTCCACAGTTCTTATGTTTAAAGAGAAGCACTGTTAAACTGATATGAGATTTAACCCACACAGCTAATTATTTTTCATCAGTCACACATTTTTAATGTCATTATTGCCAGCTCTGCACACACCACCAGACCACACTGCAGTAAAACTAGAGGCCTATATGTGTTAGTAAGTAGTAAGTTAATAAGTAGTAAGCACTGTTGACATGACTTACAGTAGAAACCCTGGGTTATGTCAGATTTCTTGCAGCACTAACCGGAGCCTGGAGAGGACCATGTGATCACCTGCGTGTGTCTGTTTTCGCGTGTGTGCGTCACCAACGGACGTGCAGTTTGTCCGGAGCTAATCTCTATGGCTGCCCCCTCATAGTCCACTTAACTGTTAGTCAGTGCCAAGAGTCTTATGGGGTTTTTCCATTATCACTTTTGGCTGCGCTGAGTCAAACTGCGCTGTGCTGATTTGCATTTCCTATTACCACTTTTAACACACTGAGCTGTGCCGAGTCACACGCAGACCTCGTCTGCAGTTGGGCCAAAGTGCGTTCAGCTCTCAGCTCTTTAGAAGATAATCTCCGTGGTTTGAAGTCTAGTTTCCCTTCTGTCTCTGCATGTACTCATGTATCTACCTACTTACTTTCTCATGTTCGCTTTGAGCTGTACAGCAGTCATGTCAACTTACTGCTGATGAAAAGCAGCATTTCCTGATTTTGCGGCTTCATAATAAAACCTTTTAATTAGCAAAATAATGGACCTTTAGTGTGAACAATTTGTAGGAAATAATGTGTATATCCACCTGTTTGTAGCTGCTCGACTTGAGTTAGTTTTCAATCAATGGAGGCCAGCTTGACAGGGAATACACCTCCTGAGAATATTTAATGATACAGCAGCTTCAACCAGACACTGACTCATGAGATGGTGAAGACATGGCGGGGTCAGGAAGCAACAGGAGGCGTGAAGTGGTTGAGGAGCGGGTTTGTAACTTAGCAACTTAATTTGTAAGTACACTTTATCTGTAGTGTTGATAAGTTAGCAAGGTTTGGACTCCTGTGTTTTAAACATCAAGGCTTGTTTGAGGTAATACTGTGTTGAAATAACAAAATGTTCTCCTCCTGTTCTCCCAATGGTTGTTCCAATACCTTCAGAGTCATTATCCTTTGTGCTATTAGCATTTAACAGGAAACTCATTTAGTGGTAATTTAATTTATAATCATAAACATTCAATGACTAGTTGACTAATGGCTTGAACTGACAGCCACTAGTCAGCTAAGAAAATCAAATCAGTCGGAGCCGCCCTGCTAATCTCGCATACCACTAAATCCACTGGCCTCATTTTCTGGTGCACTTTCATGACTGTATGCTGAAGGGCCTCTGCGATTCACAACTTTTGAAATAAACATGAAAATCCTTTTTTCTACGGCCGGGACCACAGGCATTATGTTTTCAGGTCGTCTCATTCTTGTCAATGCAATATTTCAAGAACACCTTGAGGGAATTAAGACCAGAATTTTTAACTTGCCACAAGTGACCAGTCAGGGTCAAGGATGAACTGATTCAATTTTGGTGGTCAAAGGTCAGAGGTCACTGTGACCTCACTGAACATGTTTTTGGTCATAACTCAAGAATTCATTCACTAATTATGACAGAATTTCACACAAATGTCTAATGGGATACAAACAGTGCTGGAAAGAAACTACTAATTATAAACTGCATTTTATTGTAATTTGTCACAATTACTGGGAAAATGTGTAATGAAATTACAGTTACTAATCAAAATGTTGATGATTACAAAGGGGTTACATCTAAATATTCTTACTTGGCAGAATTCTGCATTCTACTGAGTGACCTCTTGCAGTTTCAGTGTTACTATTTGTTATGTGATTTCTGTACCTTTCACAGTGATGGATACGCCCATCAAAGCCTCCCGCAGAGCGCTCCTCTTCCTCCACCTCCCCTCCTCTGTGTTGTACATCTCCACAACCTTCAGGGGGCTCTGGTCCTCTCCCACTCCTCCCACCACCAGGATTTGTTTTCCCAGCACCGCCACGGCTGCACCGGCACGAGAGGTGGGCATGGGGGGCAGGGATATCCACCGGTCCCCCTGCGAACAGGGACAAGAAATTAAAGACAAACTCACAAACAAATGAACAGGTTATATTACCAAGCACAGCTTATATTCCAGATCTCACATGCGACACACTTTAATAAGCTGATGGAAAGCAGGACAGAGTGTTGAGGCTAAATAGTTAATACTAACAAAACCAAAGAGAAGTTTTCAAACACATGTCATATATGTCCGAGAACATTGCAGCTGTAGTTCCAGCACAGCCACCTACGTCTTCTTTGTTTAGAGGCTGAACTTCTCCTCACTTTCAGTTTTCCATCTTTCTCTTTTTCCATCTCGTATCTGGGACTCCTGCTGAGTGTTGGGGTTTTTTGAGGTACATACACAGCTAGTTTATTTCCAATTTAAATCAACTGATTTGTGACAGCGTCTTCAGGGGGATTTACATAAATCATGATATATTCACGCAGTGGAAACTGCAGCTACTGCACAGATAGTACTTTGCTGTTGGAAAAAATGACATATCATGCTTACAATCTGACACGTGTGTGAATGCTGGATGAGACTTTTTTTGCTATATTTTTTATATGTATACATAATAGAAATTGTTTCTTAAAAATGAAAAAAGGTAACATAATTACTGTAATAAATCATAAAATTATTATGATATGTTATCAGAGATCAAGTAAACATGCTTGTAAATACCTGCTTCTCTGACAATTTCTATTTAGGTCCAAAACTTGTGTTATTCTTTAACAAATTAATGCTGAATGTTAGCAGAAGTAATTTAAGTCTGCTTATGAGTCAAACTCATAAAACTACTGATCAAGTCTGAGGAGGAGCGGGAACCAACTCGCACCAACCACAGACGTTATATTTAATAGGATTTCAACCTATTCAATATACAGTGTATGACACACAATTGTTGTATACTGCTCCTTTTAACTGTTTTTGCAATTTGCACATTTTGTGCATTTTCCTTAACTAATAGTTGAAAACATTAACAATCAATAACTGTCTGATCATTAATAATTAACTATTAATTTTAAATAATTTTTCTCATTTTAAGTTTTACATAAACAACAATTCTAGTGGCACATTAGTATTGTGAACATTAATTCATATGGCACAAACAATTTGAAAGTACAGGATGATTGCTCAAAATGTCAAATGTCAAATTCTTATTTAACAAATGTCATCGCCAAACAAAACAATCTCAAACGGGGCAGAGTTTCTTCCACTTCTAGACTAACAAGGCAAATCAAACCAGACCATGAGAAAACCCTGGAGCTCTGTAGAGATGGTACATAAGGCATGCATTATTGGTTAACACATTTTTAATCAGTTAAATTGTTAACTCTGATTAATCTATTAGCGATTAAGGGTTTTTTACCTCAGGGGAGTAGAGCTCCAGGGCCGGACAAGGCCTCCCTGCGGCGTCGCAGCCCCCCAGCATGTACATCTGCCCCCCCACCTCAGACAGGGTGTGGTAGACGCGGCCGCTGGGCAGTCGTGCCAGGCTCTGCCAGTGAAACTCGTGGGCTGAAGGTACCGCCATGGCTCACCGAGGCAGGGATGGGGGAGGACGGAGGAGGGCCAGAGTCGGGGAAGATTTGGTGGAGGATTGATCAGTGGGGAGCTGAGAAGATGGAGGTGTGGGAGAGCTGGGAGACTGGAGTCAGGGCCCCAGGGTGAGGGGGAGGATGCTTATTGGAGAGGTGAAGCGGAGTTGAGCGGTGGGAGTGTCGGATCAGTTAAAGGCCAGGCTTGAACTCTCGTCTCCTGGGGATGCTCCGCCGCCTCACGCAGCGCCCTGCAGAAGACGTGAAATGAAAACGGATTGAGCAACAAACAGCAGAGCAGCATGAATATAATCTTCAGAGAAGAGCAGTGTGTGCACTTTCTGTTGAGTTACAGGAGTGAACATTTACAGTAGACTACAAGACATTAACACTCACACAGTAAAGCAAAGATTAGGATGTTTTAGAGTGCATTAGTCAGAGGAAGCATTTCATCAGCAAAATCAATGTAAATGAGTACTTATGTGCAGGTGTATTTATATTTTATGCTTCTTAAACTTCTACTGAACTTCATTTCACAGGGAAATATCTTACAGTTTACTGCACTACAATTATCAGACAGTAGTGCTGCAACAATTCAATCAATCAATCCATGCACCTCCTTCTCTGTTTTGTGTCATAGCAAATTGATTATCTTTGGGTTTTGGACAATTTATTGAACAAAACAAGCACCTCAGTGTGACTTTAGACTCTGGGGAAATATGATGGGTATTCCTTTTAATTTTCTGACATTCATAAAACCAAAAGTTGAATCAATTTATTGAAAAAATAATTGGCAGATTATTTGATAATGAAAATAACTGTTAGCTGCAGCCCTGTGTGATGGCTACAATTAATAGCTGCTCTGCTGGTTAAGACTGTGCATACAGCACAATATACATACAATGAGCACATGAAATTATAGCTAAAATGTTTATTTTTATAGATGCATGCATATAGCATAAAGCTACATACCACAGCTGGTTTAAAATACCTGTCCCCAGAGACATTATGCAACGAGAAAATGCAAACAAAACCCAAGCAGTCATACAATAAAATGATCATGAACCTCAACTGCAAAGAACAAAATTTTCATTACTACATTGACAAAAGCACACCTCACATCACTGACATGCTAATGCCTTGGTCATGACGTCAGTCGTCAGCTCGCTGTAATGTTCACACTACACAACTTTCTGTCTTATGATTGTAAGTCTTGAGGTTGTTGTGGTTTGCGCACTGCATGACTTGGCATCGTCTTCTGAAATAAGCAAGGACATCCCGCAAAAAGATCAGAATACAATCTGAATACAATTCGAAAAGGATTTTACATAACATCCCAACGTTTTTGGAATTGGGGTTTTTACCTTGTGTAGCGACACCTGCGCACTAGTTCAAACAGTCAACTCCAGCTGCACCACAATCACATTGATATGCCTCACTCTCTGTAGTACAAACCAAACACACCCTTCCAATCTGGCAGTCTATCTAAACTCCTAAAATCTCCCATCTCTCCCTCTGCCTGTCAATGCCATTGCTACTTTGCAACAGCGTCACTGCCTGTTCATTCAGCCTCACCACCACCCCAGCGTCCACCTGCAGGCTCCGACAGGGGGTCCAAAACATGTGTTCATCACAAAACAGGAACTTGTGGACTAACTGTGGACTAAACTATCAAACAGTTTACAAACTATTAAAAATCACCTCCACCCTGACCAGCAACAGCAGTAAAACACTACTGACATACAGTAATAATGCTGTACTTACAATTTGTTGATAATACTCTGTACTTTACATTAAATGTTGATAATTGAAAATTTACAAAAAGACTGACAAAAGACATGCAACACAAGTCCTCAGCCTGATTCAGATCAACTATGTTAAATGGCATGGTACATGTCCTAGACCTCTGGGTAACAAGGGTACGTAGGTAAAGGCTCTGTATAATTCTTCCACAACACAACGTGTAGGCAGGAATACTAATGAGAGTATACTGTAAACACACTCGAGCTGCTTTGCAGAACAGATGCTGCCTACTAGTTTAGCAACACTCCTTTAATTAAACTCAAATCATATAAATATCAATGTGACGCATGCTAAATGTGAGCAGAAGGCTATTTAAAGGAATACACCCACTCATGTTACTCACTGAAGGCAGTGATTTCATTCATTCTGTGGCTAAAGATTCATAATTGTAGAAGGAAAATCTCCATCAACATTGTGATTAGTATCCAGTACAAATCAGAAGCTCAAGGAAACTTTGGCTTTCATTTCCAACTTTAACCTGACATGTATATCATTAGGTGTGTTTCCATCCAAATGTATCACACATTTTGACCAAATATGAAGTGATTCTGCAACAGAAAATGCAAATGTATGGTTGTTTTCATCCATTACTGTTCAGTTATTATTAGGAGTTGGTGCATTGAGATGGCAGGAGGTGGAGCCAATTCTCCTAACAGAAAACCACTGGGCCTGTACCACTGCAGAAGAAGAGGGCACAACAAGATGACAAAATTAAAAGAGCGCCAGTCAAATTTCGAATGATGAAAAACAATGTAGAAAACACAATGGAAATATTTGTTTCGTGGATTAATGTGAGTGAGGTCAAATCTGTGTTGGAGAAAGGAGCATAAGAAAATATCAATACACCTGTATACTGTATTATTTTAAAAAGACTCGTTCATTTACGTTTCTTTTCAACTCAAGATTCGGTATACCGTGGTGTGTTATTTATACTATGACAGTTTTCTGAAAATTAGATTAAAAAATGGCAATTTCAGTCAGACAACTCATGTTTTAGAATGTTTATTCAGCAGCAGAACATGACTTCAGTTTGGCATATAGGCTCCGACTTCATCACAGTTACATACAGATATAAGGGGAGTGATGAGTGAATTCTTGAAACCCCTCGTCGGAGCCTACAGGTGGATGCTGGGGTGGAGGTGGAGTAAAAAGAGCAGGCAGCGACACTGTTGTCAAACCTTATTCCAAAAAAGTTAAATTTCATTTCTATGCTGAAGTTTTTATAGGTGTTTCTATAGACTTTGTGTAGCAGAGTGGTTCTACAAGCAGGTCAGTGCATCATTAGGTGGATTCAGAGAGTTACAAGGTTCTGTAAATGCATTGTGAAAACAATACAGCATGTATTGATATTAGAAAATGTACTTTGTAATTTGCACTTTTGAATACTTAAGTATTTTTAAAAGCAAGTACTCTGGTATTTTAATTCGTGTAAAATTTTGACTGAGCAGCTTTCACTTGTAATGAGTCATATTTGACCAGGAGTATCTATACTTTGACTCAAGTACTGTTGAGTATTTTGTCCATCACTGTCTGGAGAACAAGATTTTAAGGCCAGGTCGTCTATGCAGCACTACAGTACCTCAATTACGATTTAGTTCTGTCTCTGTGATGTGGATATTGCATTTGGCCATATTGCAATTTTATTGCAGTTCCCATTAATTGTGCAGCCCTACTGGCTGTGTCCAATATTTCAGTGTTAAGTTTGATATTTACAAATTTAGATTTTGAAGTAATCCAAAGGACTACGTAACTAATTACTAAAACTGCCAAGTAATTTGTATTCAGTAACTGACTACATTTCAAAATAATGTGAACCAACTCTGATGATCACTGACAATAAGCTCCAGTTTACCCACCTTTCCCTTTAACACTACATCAATTTGCCTGTGTGTAACTGTGAATCAAAACATCCTCCTCTTACACGCTCTGCTCAGATGAGTAGCAGCTGTATTCTAGTGGAACTGAACTGATGGCGCGTCTCTCATATTGAAGTTTCCTTCCTCGTCGCTGTGATGTCGGCCACTGCTGTCGTTTTTTTTTCCTGTGTCATCCCTCAGGAGCTTTCTGTTTCCTGCGTGTAACCCACTTCTCCCTGCCCACGTACGGTTTCCAGCGAGGAACGGGGGAGGAAGTCTGTCACCGACGTGGGAGGAAGCATCCAGAATAAACCCACGGTGCACTGCAAGCCTAACTCAGACTGCATCACCTCAAATGCACCCTGTATCACAACCTTAGGTATCAGACGGGGAGGAATAACACCAGCCATTACTGTCAGTCAGGTGTGTTTAGAGGAGGTCACAGGGAGGAGATTTAAGTGAAAATGTAGCTGCTGTTAAATTACCCAGATGTGATTTAACACAGTATCTGAGCAGTTTATCCTTTAAAGCTTCACATCTCTTTTTAACACCCGTCCTTTCAAACCCCCCCCCCCCCCCCCCCCCCCGACCACCTCCCTCCCTTTTACTGCCACGTTTTATCTACCTGCCACACCTTTGATCATCTCACAGACGGATGAATAAAGGACAAAGGGGGGGAGATAAAGAGAAAACTGTCCTTCAAAATAAAATCTCCCCCACTTTGCTGTGCGCGGGGAGGTTGCCATAGCAACAGTTCGGCTTTTCCCAAGGGCCGCCGCTTTTGTTTTTTCATTTCTTTTGCACTTGATTGCTTATCGCTTGGTTTGCTGTTAATAAAGGCTTATGAAAAAGGATGAAAAACAAATAAAAGCACTTGCTTTCCTATAGGCTGACCCTGGCAGGCGTGCGCTCGCTAACGAGGCAGGGTAGTTCTCTCCCGGCCCGGCTCGCAGAGTGCATTAATTGCAATCTGTAACCGATTTGGTTCGCCACGTCGTTTTTTTTAATTAACTGCTTGAACAGCTTGAGATCAACAGTAAGCCCACCAGCATCATCTGAAGTCATTTACAATCAGCGTGCCTCCAACTTGAAACTTTTAATTAGGTAGCATAGTCGCTCCCTCCCTCAGCTCCCTCCGTGTAGGGACCGTCTCTAAATGTAAAGCCACACAAAGCTTCATTCATTAAATGAAGTATAATGAAGTGCATGTTAATTTCATATCATGTCTCATCATTGATTAGCGTCTGATCAACCTTCCACCCGAGTTTGAATGACAATAAACATCACTTATGATAAACAGGTTGCAGTGGAGAGGAGGAACATCTGAACTCAGTCTGCTGGTTGTTCTGCTCATGGACGTGAGACGCATCAATATGCAAATGGTGAGATTGCAAAAGCTAACCTGAAGCCAAGGCACAAATCCAGCCAGTAATAACATTTGATACAACAAATTGGAATATTTGAGATGACTAAACTGGATCCGAGCGCACCGCCACGCGAGTTAATCCCTTATTAATCAGACCTGGAAGGGAGAAATCCAGCATTACTCTTCCTCAGGAAAGTCTCACATTTGGGAATCAGATTGAATTAACTCTCACGCTTATGGTCTCACGGTATTAATTTTTCATGATGTTGTTTTCAGATGTATCATGAATAACAAATAAATATAATAAAATTTAATTGAATTAGTTCAATTGAAAGAATTAGAAGATAAAACTGCTTATGGGTTTTACACTTCAAATGCTACAAACTCCCCTGACTGGGTGGATTTCAGTGATTCTTTAGCAGTGAGAGCCAATCAGAGCCAAGTCTAGTTTTGTGACGCATTAGCAGTTGTTAAAGGGGAACCCCACCCATTTTGCACACCAAAGTCTGTTTATAAGTGTTGAGGGCATTTAAGTGTTGGGGAGTACTACTACATATAAATCTGAGTATGAAGTCGTCTGTGGCTCCAGAAGAAGCTGTGTGAAATTTCCTCAAGTGATGCAACTTGGAAAGACCAAAAACCCTGGAATTAAAAAAAGACAATATATCTAATTCTGCTGCATCAATATTTAACTTTTTTTAAAAAACAAAATAAATAATGTTACAAGACAAATTTTAGATTAATCCTGTGCAGATAATTCTGATCTAGATTAAAAGTCGGCGATCATCAAAGAGGACATCAGTAAAAACCAAACAAACTTCAGAGACCCCGTCAGCACAAGTATGTCTCAGATGAAATTAGGTCCTAGCCGTCTACTTCTATTGTTCAAAACACTCTGAACTGAAAGTTATCCCTCTGCCCTCTGATATTCTGCGCCACCGCCGTGATTGTTGTAGCTTTGCTTTGCTTTTTTGACTTGAGTTGAATGATTTTTAAAACAATATATTTAAAGTTAATGTTGTAGTTATCGTTCTTGGTGTGTACTAGGGTTGAAACTATAAGTGGTTTCAAAATAAACTGCCATAAAATTCCCAACAGTTACTATCACCATGTCAAATTTTAACAATGACAATGATAACCATGATATTTTTTAGTCACTATGATATGGTGATGATATGAACATTTCCTACAGTTTCATCTCAAGTGTGAAGGGCTCTTAAAAGTGAGGAGGAAGTGTCAGGTTACAATGGGGACTTTGTAGACCTGTGTAAATATGATTGGACCTTACAAGCCAGGTAGAGCCAATCAGCTGTTGAGTGAGCCACTGATTGCAAAGCATGACTGAAGCAGCTGATTCCTGATCAGTTTAATGCATGCTTGACTTCAGTGTTCAGCCTGAACTAACACTATTAAAGCGTCCGGCAACATCAAAGTTCTGCATTTTGAATCAGCAGGGCACAACCCTGCCGCCTCCAATTCTGCCAGCCTGTACACCCACAGTCTGCTGCTATCCACCGAGTACACTCTCATCACGCAGCGAAATGGAGCAGAATGTACAAAAGAAAGGGGAAATGGTTAGCAATATGACATGATCAATATAGCAAACTTTGCTGAGCTGTATCATAAACGTTGTTTCAATAAACTCTGAAGCTGATATTGCTCCAGTACAATTTTAATTTCTTTCCCTTCCATCATAAAAACAGAATGGAAAAGAGCTGTTCGTGTTCGTAATGCGTGTCAATATTGGATTACAATGAAGTGTCAGGTCTGGAGGCTTTGCAGCCATTTTGGCATCAGTTTGTTGACACTTGCACAAATCTTGCTGACAAATTGCAGATACAGAATTGTATCTGTCAAGAATTTCCCACATCTCCTGCTTGATATTGCAATTAGTCGGCTGACAGGAAGTTTTATTTTTACCCACTTGGTTGCTCACAGTTCTGTCAACATTACATAAACATGATGCAAGTATGAAATTGCCTAGAAAGAACAAAGTCTAGTGTGTTAAGATTTAAAGGCAGGATTGTGAGGATTACTTTAAAATGTATTCAGATACAGTTACTAATTACCTGTTAAAAATGTAGTCAATAACCTAATCTAAGTATCACAACATTAATGTAACCAGATTACTGTTATCTTTTGGATTACCTCAACACTAAATATATTTAAATTGTTTAGCCTGGTATGTTTGTTAAGTTTGTTGATTGCATATTCCTTCATAATGCACAAATACGTGAATGGATTCAAAGCAATAATTGTATGCATTTAAATGTTCTTTGTTGAGTTTGCTGTTCACATGTCACACTCAAACTTAAAGTAATCTGCCATGAACTTATTCAGGAGCTTTTGTTTTTATTGAGTCTTGGAAGCTTTGTGATGCAGCGATGGAAGATTCTGAATCAAAAAGCAGTTTTTCACTGGAGGCCAAGATAATGAATTGGCAACTGTTCACTGAGCCCAGAGTGGTGTTTCAGTGCAGTCATTCCCAGAGACCCTGACTAACCCTAACCCACACAAGAGATTTTATTTGGGTCTCTGAAAAAAATAAAAGACAACAGAAAAAATTCTGAAAACTTAAGGTTTATATCTGCAGTATTAAAGCATTTAAATGTTTATATTGTTTTACTGACGGGATGAAAAATAGGTCTGTTAATTCCACCTAAAAGCACTTACGTTGTCTTTTACTTTTATGAAGCAGGCCAAAATGTCCTGTACTGTTTTCCTGGTAAGAGGCAATAAAAACAATAAGATGGCCTGTTAATGCAAGGTAAAGGCAATATAGAAAAATAAAAATAGTCAGTAGAAATGGTCAGGAACATTCATTCATGTACAGATGATCTCTTCCCAAGATTTACTGATTGTAATGTGTGCTCACTGGGCATGGTAGTATATCTTTAAAATGTATTTTAAGATTGTAATCCTGCTAATAATCTCCATTTTTACTAAATGTAACTGTGATCTAATCTCTTTTTTGTGTAACTGTAATGAAATATAATCTATTTTTTTGTATCCTGATTACTTGTAATCCATTACACCCCAAGCCTATTCTCGTTAACTTTCACTATTGCATATCGCAATTTCAGTCAAAATATTTGCAATATGACTTTTTACCATATTGTACAGCCCTGCTGTCTACGCCATCAGCCACAGACTAGTGTTAACAGAGCGGAACAAACCACGCTGGCTGACCAACACACACTGCAGCATGAAACAATGTAAACCAACTCTGTGGCAGAGAAAACAACTGTCTCATCAGTTTGTTTCAACTCAAAAACTCTGTGTCCACTTTGTGTCCTGGACAGTGGTGGCAGCGTACATTGCCGCTCGCAACTGCTTATGATGATGTCCAAAGTGAAACATCGCCAATGGACGACGGCATCGACCATCAACCCAGCCCTGCTGGAGACACAACATCAACACAGCTGAGCATCCCACCTCACCCTCTTTTTGTCATTCTCTTACAGGCAGGAGACTAAGATGCTTTCAAAGTAATTAAACTCTTAATTCATGCAAGGCTGCAGGCCTTTTTATTGTCAACTAACTAAGTGGAACTGGAGCAGGAGACAACTGTGGCCACTTGTCTCTTAATTTAATAAAGAATCAATTCTGAATCGAACTGGATACCAAAGACTGAATCGAAATGAAACATAAGAGATACTCAAAGGTTCCCACCCCTAAATCATGCTAATGTGAAGTATGGATAACAGGGTTGCAACTAACGATTATTTTCATCATCAGTTAATCTGTTGATTATTTTCAATGTGAAAAGTGTTGATCATTGTATTCCAAAGCCCAAGTTCTCAAATGTTTTGTTTTGTCCAAAACACAAAGATATTGAGTTTACTGCCGGGCAGGACTAAGGAAACCAGAAAATATTCACATTTGAGAGGCTGAAATCAGAGAATTTTGATTTTTTTTAATTAAAAAAATGACTTGAAAATGACAAATGATTGATAATCAATTAATCATTGCAGCTCTAACTGATAATAAATAATAATGATACCAGGTGTCTTTTGAAAATGAGACCTCATGTCTCTGTGAGTCCAAATAAAGGATAATTTAATACAAAACAGTAAAATATAATTCCTGGAGATGTGCCTCAGTCTGGGCACTCAATCCCATTTGAAACCTCCCTTGCATCACTTGCCACACAACAACAAGAACCTTAATAGCCACAGTGCAGGTAGCTGGCCAGCATCGCAGCCCAAAACACGAGGGAAAAAAACAGAGCATCAATCTTCACTGATGTTCAGTGGAGGACACCTGGCAACCGTGGCAACGTGTCGCCGTGACACAGAGGACACATTTCCATCTAGATGGCGGCTCGTTGTTTTCACTCTATGTTGGAAAATCACACCACCAGTTAGCATACATGCACACATCTAGGTCGTTACCACAGCAACCAATGCAGATACTTAAAAGATGCCTGGAAGACCATATCTGACGTGATCACGCACAAAACCCCGGAGAGGCAGGCCTATATGTTGGAAACAGTGAGGAGGCACGCTCACCCTGTTGATGTTGGCACCGGTTTAGAGACTACAAATACATAACAGAAGGTCTGTGTTAGAAAATGGGGGTGTACAGTTTAAGACACATGGGTGCTTGCAGAAAGATGCTATTGAGTTGCACTGTGGTAAATGTAGGATCCAGCATTTTGGACATTATAAGTCAGGAAATCTTTCAATTTTCAACTTTATGAATGCAAAATATTAAAACACTTGAATACAATTTACTGTAAATGTGGACAACTTCAACATAAAGCATATCATTCCTGCTGATAGAGGTCCCACATTAAAACAATAACAAAAGATGTAGTTTGAAGACACTGTGAGCTGAGGACATGAAAGTGGGGACATGAGAGTTGTTGTCTTCCTTGCTAAACAACAGGGCTGGGTATTGATTCCACAGGAGAAAAGACATATCCTGTAGTAAAAGATCAGTTTTTGGATTCTATGAATCAATTTGAATCAGTTAATCAATTATAGTAGGGGGTGTCTCTCAAAATCCACACTCTAATTTGACTTTCAATTTTAAGATTTAACTTGATTTTAGATTTGAACATGTAAACATTCTTTTAGTACTCACAGCTATCCCATATCGAGTCTTGATTTGTAAAGTTCCACAGATCATTGGTTTTATGTCCTGACAACTGTCACTGACATTTTCAAATTCTTCTTTAAAAATATTACCAGCAGAAACACTGAGCTAGGTGCCAGATAACCTTATCGAAGGTCACGGGTCAATCAAAGAATTGGATACATGTCCGACTGTCAGCGAAAACCTGATATTGATTGATTGATTATTAATGACATACTTTCAAATCATGTTCACATACGAGGTAATGCATTAAAGTTTTATTCATGCTAGTTTTAGTTGTGTTCACACTTTGTTCCTCACTCTCTGATGTATCCTGTGCTTTCACACAAGTTATAGCAACAGGCAACAAAATGAAACACACTATTACCCTCAATAAAATGGATTTTTCTGAGTTTGAACGTTGGAAACACTTGGGATAATGTAAGCGCACAGCTCAACAAAATATATAACATCGGTGAGGACGTTTTAGACATTTTAATGCAGAAATGGTATACTTAGAAAATTTTCTCGAAGGGAAATATAAAAAACTCCACACACCGCACAAAAAAAGCTTTTGGGGATTTTCTAAAGACCTGTGAGGGCACTACTGCCAACAGCATCCAAAGCACTGCTGTTTGCACTTCGGTTTGGTCTGAGTATGTGTAAACCCAATGTGATGCCAAACCTGCTCCTGTGTCTGATCTGCATGTTTGTTTCACCTTGTTTTTACAGGATAATCTGCGAGTGAAAATCTTGCCAAGGGGTAAAAAAAAAACACGGTAATGATGGACATCAGAATAGACTGAGGTTTGAAATTAAGGATTAAGCTACTGCTTTGAACATGACATTATAGCTTGAAATACAGCTGCAATCTTTAACCTGCTGTTTGGTTTGATTTTCTTTTTTTTTAAACAGCCTCGTTCTCTGAGCCTCCCTTTAATCCTCCTTTCAAGTGTGGGTTACAGGTTGGGCTGTGATCTGGGGGAAAAGCACCTCCTACACCAGGTTGTTTTTAGCGCAGTAACCTATTTTTCATTATTTAGAGGTCAGATAAAACGCCTGGTGTGCTTTATTCTGCTCTACAGCTGATCCTCTCTGTGCTCTCTCTCTCTCTCTCTCTCTGGGTGCAGGCCGTTCAGCGAGGGATCATTTATTGACTTGTATTTAATTAGTCTGCAGTATTCAAATAGCGCATCTGCGCTGCAGTCTGCAGCTGACCTCAGTACGCTGACAAAGTTGCCAAAATTTGTTAGGGCGTGCATACGTGCATGGAAATGTGTGTGCACTTATCTGGCTGTGTGTGTATGTGTGTAAGTGTATAAAAATGCTGGAGAAGGTGACTGAGCTTTATCAGACTAACAGCTTTTCACACCGGCCTGGTTTTAACAATGCTCAATTCGTCCCCCACAGCTCCAATAGCAGTTCCACCTCTCTGGGTCTGATACAATCACTACTGTTTTGGCTCAAACAAGCCTTATCTGGCAAAGTTCAGCACAGGCCAGCTACTACTGATACAGATCCATTTAATTTTTAGGAGCAAGAAAAAAGTCTTTGCAAAGTAAAGATAGATACAGGAAAGTGAAGACACAGCAGTTCTTGTTTATTACTACAGGCCAATGAATAAATAACCTGAGGCGTTCTCATATAAATAAATGGGTTTCGTTACTTTCTTCTGTTCACTGACACAACTGAGGTTCAGCCTGTTGAAGCTGTGCAGCGAGCTCACCTGAGCTCTGCCAGAGAGACACAGTAGTAAAATAAGGGAGATATCTGTACGTGATGACTTGGTAGTTTTAAGGGTGCTGACCACATTATGTTGGTACTAGTCTGACTCACCGGATGCACACTGTGGGAGTAAGCCTGCAATTTGTTGCTTGCTTTCAGGCAGCATTGTGGCACCCACTATCTACGTTTTCAAGGTCCCCTGGAAACAACAACAACCACCGAGCTGCAACCTTCACGCCGAAAATGACAAATTAGCACCTTGGACGCTAATGGTGCGAAAATAAACAAGCTAGCAGCTGTAACCTTTTCTTTTGGGGTGATTTAGCCACTTTAATGACAGAGTTTGCCTCCTGATGTGCAAGTGTTCCAAGAAAACAAGCTCCCTCTCAACACTGTGTCACAACAGCACCATCGCTGCGTCCTGAGTTTAGCTCCGCCCAAGATGTCTGTGATTGGTTTAAAACCAGCATGCAAAACCTGCATGTGTGCTGAATGCTGTGTAGAGCCGCAACAATTAATCGATTATTAGTCAGTTATTAAATTAATCGACAACTGTTTTCATAATCGATTAATCTGTAATTTTCAAAGAAAAAAGTCAAAATTCTTTGATTCCATCTTCTTAAATGTGAATATTTTTTGGTTTCTTTACTCCGCCCTGTCAGTAAACTGAATATGTTTGGGTTGTGGACACAACAAGACATTTGAGGACGTCATCTGTCTCTGTCATTACTCTCTCACCCTGATACACTCACACACACAGCGATAACGTGAATCTGTACTCGGTGGAACCAACATAGTTTCACATAGCCTGCAGTCTCTCCACAGAAGGGCTGCAACTAATGACTATTTTCACTGCAAATTAATCGGTTTATTTTTTTCTTCATTAATCGATTAATAGTTGTTTGGTCGATAAGACGTCGGAAAATAGTGAAAATTGATAAACAGTGTTTCCCAAAGCCAAAGATGATGTCTTCAGTTTACTGTCATATAGAAGCAAAGAAACCAGAAAATATTCACATTTAAGCAGATCATTTTTATTTTTTTACTCAACCAATTAACTGATTATCAAAATACATGCAGATTAATTAAATAATCACTTAATAATCAATTAATCGTTGCAGCTCTAGCACAAAGGTATAAAACAAAAGATATTTCTCAAGTCTATTCCTCACACTGCCATGGTAATTTAAAAAAGGAAACTAAACTACGCAGTAAATACATAGCTGTTGTCATTAACTTGCGTTTTTGTTCATTTTGTCGGACAATCGATGTTGACAAAAAGTAAATAATGATTTTATCTGCAGCTCAGCAGCTTGGTAATAACTGCTTGTCAACATCGTGTTTATGAGCTGTGGACAAATTTCACACTCCTACAGTTATCTGACAACAGAAACAGAAAGAAAAAGTCAATAAAAGCAAGTGTTTTGTGAATATGGCTGCATTAAAACACAGCCTAGATCATCACAGAGAGCAGGAGGAGACTGAACAGAGGTACAGGCTGCTTCTCCTGCTTATGTGTGAAGATAAAGTTGGCTACAAATGATGTGCAGAGGGATGGGTCGATCCCATTCTCAGTATCGATATCTGTCTGATACTGGCCAAAATCACTGGATCAGACGTCGGAAAAACAACAAAGTATGGACGGTCCAGTAGCTCAGTTTGTAGATGGTCGTGTACAGAGGCTATCAGTGTGGCCTTTTGCTATATGTCCTCCTCCCCTCTCTCTCCCACTTTCCTGTCTATCTAAAGCAGTCCTGCCAATAAAGATTAAAATGCCCCAAAAATCTTAATAAAACTATAACAAAAAGTATAATCTGATACGATCCATTAGATTAAACTAAATGCTTAACTAAACAGCAGCGCTGTCATTGTGTCAAGTTATTTTAAAGGAAGACAAAAGTAAAACAGCGGACTGCAATTTTACATTAATGAAACTCATTAATTTCATTATGAATGTGTGAAATGTTTGAAAATCTGCTAAAAGTTCTCTGTGTGAAGAAGTTTAAATAAAAAGAAGCCGCAGTATTGATACCTGAGTCATGTTGTGGGTTGTGTATTTCCTTCTGTAGGGGAGTAGAGTATTTGTTTCACAGTTTAATGTTTTTTTTTAGATACTCGTTTAAGAACAGTGCATCCATACAAATGTATTATTAACAGCTCAGTTGTTTAAGAGAGGGAGACAGACTGTACTGGATAGCTATCATATCATCAGATACTCAAGCTGCAGTATCTGTATCAGTATCTGACTGGAAAAAGTGGTATTAAGACATCCATAGAAAAGCATCATTTAAAGTTGTATTAAAGTCAACTGCCAATAGACTGTATATCACTGATTCTCGAGAATTGAAACAAACAGGTTTTGATTTTTACAGATGGAAAGTTGATTTCTTATGGTGTTGACAAAATGTTACATGTTTTTATTTCACAGCAGAGTCGTTGTTGCTCAGAGTTCTCTTAACGCTAATCAAAACACAAATTCTTAAACCATAATTATTATTTAGCTTTTGATTTAGAAGGGCTACGGATTTGACATGTTATGGTTGGGACACATCTGATCACAATATTATTTCATGAATTTGTCAAAACGTAGAAAGTTTACCAGACCTCATTAAACCATTTTATGCCTGATTAAATCATGTTTTTGTCTGTCTCTGAGTCGGACAGAGTTGATGAAATCTGGGACACAACTTTACAGGGCCAACATGTTCATAAAAAATATACTTCAAAACAAAGTTGATTATAACAGCACATTTTATACCTGTGCTATCACTGTCTATTGTTAGTTTTAGATTTTGAAGACTTTTAACCTTTTTTTAAATTGTCTGAAGTTGTAAATTCCTGTCTGGGACAAGGATGTTTTCTGGCACAGAGCAAGTTTAAAAACTAAAATGATTAAAACAAATCAAAACATTTCATAAATTACACATATTTCATATATATGTAAAGTCTTTAACAATAAATATTATAAAATATTGTAAGTACTGTGTGGATATTAATAATTGTTATGTTTTTTTGTTTTTTTTTGTAGGACATGATTTGTATCACTTCTCAAGAATGGGTGATATTTATATATACACATACATACATCCATATATATACATTCACAAATGAGTTTCACACCTCAGAGACAAGCTGCTCTGCCAAAAATAGACCCAGAGCATAAAGATAGTGGAGTGGGAAAAGAGCCACACTTATGATGCTGGTGGACACGCACACACACACACACACACACACACACACACACACACACAAGCCATGAAAGAATCCACACATGACTGGTGGATGCTGTGTACACTGGCCATCATTTGTCTCCAGTGGTCTTCCCCACTACAGTGCTTATATTTTTTTTAAATCCATAAATCTCTCTCGTGTTAATAAAAACAAATAAAAACTAAAGCAAGTCTGGCTCTGATACTCCTCTATGTGTGCAGGTTTTCTCACAAAACAAGCGTCTGATATGGTGGACATTTACTTTGACAAGATGTCACATGAAAAAAGCTTCCCCAGCAATCGGTATTTATGCATTTAAGCCACTTTCAAACACGCACATCTTTATGTGAATGTGATGCTAATTTAACACGTCGGTCTCATGTCTAATAAATGTCAGAGTGTCAGAGCTACGTGTATGTAAAAGTCACAATGGACGTAGTAACATTTCACTGTCAACAGAGCACAAGTCTGACCTGAATGCTGTCAGATGAACATAAAAGGCTGCAGCAGCACAAGGTTAACCATGCACTCAGAGATTAAATGCATCTTATTCAATGTAAAGAGTTCTATGAATGATCATTCAATCATCATCTTCTTTACATACAATGTCAGATCAGTTAATAAGATTTTTTTTCAGTGTGAGGACAAAAAGTACCACCCTTGTTCAGCCACAGTATGACACTGTGGCTGAACGAGGGTGGTACTTTCTGCAGCTTTCTCCTTACTTATATTTTTTAATTTTTAATCAAGTCAGCTGAATGGATGAATGAATATCCAGAAAAATGCTTCACATGTAGAATACAAGTAAATGGAAAGTAAAGCAGAATCCCAACTTCACCTCTTGTTATTCTATGCTTATTCACTGTCTGACATTATTACATTATTATTTGTATAACAGACCGTTGTTATGAAGGACAGACCGTTGCTATGGACACAGTTCTGATCATAGGCTCTGGAGGAACAATAAAATTATAGTTAAATCACTTAAATCATTCTGACATGAATATTTAGTGTCAAATTATTGGTATTTTTTGGTACATAACCAGGAAACAAGCAGGATAATGTACAGTGAGGAGGTCAGTATTGTGAAATAAAGCCATAAAATCATTTTAAAATGATTATTTTGTGTCCCATAAATGTGTGCCAATGTTTTTTTTCTAAGTAACCATGTAATAAGCAGGATAATGTACGACAGTGAGCAGGTCGTTCATCATCCTATTGGGATTTATTTCACATTATGAAGCAAGCAGCAGAATTTTCTGCCAAATAGGAGATGAAATTGATAGGAAACTGTACTGGGGAATTCACTGTGAGTGTCCCTTCCAACCACAGTGGTAATGAATACAAGCTTCAATGGCAAAAATAATTCTTCAAATTGATCAGTGACACAGCCTGTCAGAGAACAGAAAACATTCTTGCTCCTTCATATAATTAATTCCACTGTTTCTACAACACTGCTCTCTGTGCTCCGTCTCACACACAAGATGCCAAATATCACATGAGCATCATCTCTTTCTGTAAATGTTATGTTTGTCTGAATATGGAACATTTACTATCAGTAACAGCTTGATGAAGCAAGCAATGTTAGGTATAAGGAAGGGACTGATACGATTTTATTGATACCGATTATCAATTTTGCTTATTGTTCCCGTATTGATTCGTGAGCTGACTGTAGCCTGAGAGCTGTAGCAGCAGTCTCTCTGTCATCACCTAAGAGGGATAAAATGAGAGATTATTTGTGAGGGGTTTTTATTCAGGGTTTCAAAGAAACAATCCACTAAGCCTGACAGTGTGGCACTAATGCTATTACAACACAGGATATTCATCCTCAGTAACGGACGTGCTTCTCAGTCTCAAATGAGGACTTAGATTTTCTTTTTTATAGCTGCTTTTGATACTATAATTAACAGATATTGTATTGGTTTTACATGAGGAACTGAAAACATATCAATACTTCTATATTTCTGACAATTTCTGATAATTTTACAGACATTACAACTAGCACTATTGTGATCTTTCTTTGTGAAATGAGGCCACGCTTCTTCTTCTTCCTCCTCACCATGACTTCTTCCTGTTGCAAGTTTCCAGCAGGTCATTGTTTTGCAGGGTCCATCTGCCAGAAAAACATGCAGGCACGCAGTACGGTCGGGTGACACATAAAAAAATGTTCCAACCAGCCTCCATCAGCCCATCAACCAGTAGTTGCTGTTCGTGCATGATTTGCCTTTTACCAAACAAGACCCCTTGTTAACACGGCAGACAAACTAAATAAATCTCACCGAAATGGTCTTGGTAAGACTCCACTTTTCCAACAATCAGCAGCCTTGGTTTGGTCAAAACTGGGTCCAAAATTAACACCCACTAAGCACCAGATGCAGGTACATCTTTTAGGTGGTGTGTAACTTTGATAGGTAGTACTGGCTACTGAATTTGGTACCTTTAAAAGTACCAACTGAATCTTGTTGGCACTATCAAGTACCAGTTAACACTAAATTAATCTGTGCCAGAGTTTGATACCTGGGAGCGGTGAGAGAGTGTCATATATTATTGGGAAAATTTGTAAGTGCAAACCAAAAACGGTCACAAGCGTGGTTAATCTTTTCAAAACTCACTGCAGTGTATGTAATGTGAAATGCAAAAGTGCTGAGAGCAACATGTCTAACAAACTCAGAATACAGTGTAATTAAAACCTGCACTGTTTTCATAGCCTGAAAGCTAATTCCCCCCACAGCAGCTGCAGCTAATGTTAGCTTGCATACAGCCAGCATCCAAACAAAAATGCTCTAAATAAATAAGAAAATATTCAAAATACAAAACGTTGCTGAAATTGATATGTCAAACTGTTTTTTATCAAAAGAAATTAGTTTTTTGTTATTAAAGAGAGAGTGAAGTACTGCAGAAAGGTACCATTGTACCTGTACTGAGTTCCAGTTTGGCATCATCTATTTGGCTGGTGAGCTAAGAAGTTAATTTGGACCCCGGGTCAAAATAAACCCATAAATCCATGCATGATGTGACGGCCTTTAGAGTCTGGCTCTACAGGCCGTCCTCTCTCTCAGTGGGTGTGTAGTGTGCTGCTGGATGAGAGTGCGTTACTGATCAGCGTCTCTCACTGTGCAGACCATTAAATAAGCAAAATAAAATGACAAAAATTGCCCTAAAAAACAACGGGCGATGGCCCATAGCCAATACATTTGTCCAAAAGCCCAACCCTACTTTGGAGGCACGTGATTGCAATGGATTGGACAATCTAAAACCAGATTCCCATCCCTGATTAGGTATCCAGTATCATTTAAGTTCAGCACTTCATCCAGCCTTGAAAAGCTTCTACACTGAAATTATTATTCCAAAGATTTTGTGTTAGGTCAGGCTTTCCTGAAGCACAGAAACTCGTTTCTGGCAGTGAGAGCTACCACGGATGAACAGAGCAACAAGTAAAGAAGCTCAAACTTTATGTGAAGTACTGCCCACACAGTTCTATTGACAGGTGATTTCTGGAAAGTGCAGAGGAGAGACTCCAGCAAAGAGAGCCAAACACTAAAGATAGAGGCGAAGTAAAGGAGGAACTCGTAGTTGACTCTTGGAGGGGATTCTCAGGACAGCAGGCCTCATTTTCTCTGCTTTGCTTCAGACCAACACAGTAAAGCATACATGACATTTACACAGCCTTTTAGCAGTAATACCTCAGGGCTCTTCTTCACCATGCGTACATACAGCACATTCCAGCGTGAACACATTCAGCCTCTCTGGCCGGCAGATCCACAGCTCTCAGCCAGCTGAATCACCGCCTTGTTTCCAGCTGTGGCTGCAGACATCCTGCCGCCGGTCGGCTCCCAGATTAAATGAAGCTCCGTGTTACCTGGCTGCCCGGCTCGGACTGATCTAATGGTCCGGACAGGATTAGGTGAATATGCTGCCTTAACGGAGCGGGGCAGAAAGCTAAAGTCTGAAGGTTTGTGGGCTGCAGAGAGTCGCTCAACCAAGACTCTCCTCTGAGTCGGAACTGACCTCTGGATCAATAGGCCAGAAGGAGAGACGGCATCCCTCAGCCTCTGGAGAGCAAATGGAGCCAATGGCTGCTCTCCCTGCTAATCTTATCTCCCCTGTGTGTGCACACATAAACACACTGGGTGCTATCTGTAATAAATCACCCTCAACAGACTCTATGGTGAGAAGTAACAATGCAGCATAATAATGTTGCAGGAAAATTACCTGCTGCTGCCACTGGAGCCTCCCTTAGCTCTGCCACCGCCGTGGCTGGCCACCTCGCTGTGAATGTTGTCATTTACATATTTTACACAAGATTGAAATGGCAAAACGCTCCAGCCCAGCTGTTGCTGTGTCCATGTTGCCACTGATGAAGTGAATTAGCGGGCTGAATCTGGCAGCGCGGGCTCCAGGTCCTGTAATGAGGGAGCTGAGACTAAATCAGTTGTGGCTGATTGTTGGCCGGGGCTGTCGCGGAGCAGTTGGCGTTTCTCTTATCTGCCTTTAAACGACAAACAGCTCACTCTGTTTCTCTCACCCTGGCTTGGCGCAGCCGTCCTTATGTGTTTTTGTGTATCTTTTATTTGTGTGTGTGTGAGTGTACGTGCATGTGTCTGCCTTCAGCTGACAGACGCTGTAAAAGTGAGCACGCTGTCACCGTAGCAACTCAAGTGTGCCTTCGTGTTTAAGAGGGATGAATGGAGCACCTGTTTCTTTCTCCTCTGGTTTTCATGCTGCTCTGTCAGCTCAGTACACAAACACACTGACCAACTATCAGCCAATAAAAACAGGTTTGAGATTAAAAGTCTAATCCTTACTTGTTTACTGAAACCAGAGGATGTGACACTTTTGGATGGCAGGTGTGAAACTTCTATTGAAGGGATAGTTCACCCAAAAATGAAAATTATCATTGTCATTATCGACTCACCCTCATGCCAACTGAAGGTCAGGTTTAGCTTTTTAGTCCACAAAACATTGCTGGAGTTTCACAGGGAAACAGTGTTGCAGTTTTCAATCGTAAAAAAAAAAAACAGACAAAAAAAATGAAATGCCTCCATGCTGCTCGTCGTCGTAATCCAAGTCTCCTAAAGTCCCAACTGACTAAATTGACTAAAACATTTTATTTACACCATGTTTTTAGCCTGAATCTACTCTGTAGATGCTTATTTTGGAGCCATGTGTGTGTGGTGTGACAGTGAGCTTTAGGAGACTTGATATGAACAGATATTATACCAGACAAGCAGTATGGAGACATTTTATGTTTTTTTCCAGGTCCTTTATAGGTTTCAACACTGTTGGGGGGGGGTTGGGGGTTTGAGCACCACAAGCTGAGTGCCATTTAGTTCCATCACCACAGCGGATGTCTCCAAAACCCTGCAATTCACACCAAAACAGTTTAGATGGATATACAGCACTACAAGCCAAGGGGAAAATATGTGTTTTTGATTTTGGGGTGGAATGCCCCTTTCAGAGGTATGCATAGTAAGTTGTAAGTGTATTTTTAATGTGTTTGTTTTGATGTGATATGTTGTTTTTTTTAATGTACTTTGCTTACATGTCTGCACAAGTAAATTTTTGCCATTTGCACACACAAATGGTAGACAATAAAGTATTTTCAGTTCTATTCTATTGTATTCCATTCAAAGTTACTGCATGTGGGGACAGGGTCTTTTAAAGCTGCATTAACACAAGTTTTCACACTTTTTTTTAACATTTTAACACCTGCTATCCAAAAGTGTCACATCCTAATTAACCCTTTTTTTTTCATTTTCACTCCCCTTATCTCCTGGCTTGTGGCACAATCACATCTCTAGTTAGGCATATCATATATTATTATTTTCAAACTGACACAGTTTAGTTTTTCATTACAAAACAAATATCTTGGACATTTGTTGTCAATATTTGAAGAATGTGCTCCAGAGATATAAAAACCATGCAGATAGTACATTTTATGCTTTAGTAACGTCGACAAATATATCATACTTCACTTTCACTTGTATTGTTTTCCGTTTTTCATTTAGGATCATATTTTGGCTATGGGTGATGTAAAACAGAACATGTAATGTTGCCATGGAGTCACTGAGTTCACTGGGCACTTCATAGACTATAGAAAAATCTTGGTTGTGGGCAGAAGTAAACAAGCCACCATTATTTCAGTGGCATCACTTGTAAACCAGAGTAACCATGTAATATATGCAACTTCTTACTTCTTCTTTTACATGTTGAAAATAATGTTAACATAAAGGTTACATGCATAATATCTCTCGGGGTTCAAATGCACATCCTGATTATGATCTGATTTTTTAAAACTACCTTGATTTTCTGTTGTACATGTGAACCAGGGGTCGCATTAACCGAATATTTTCTGTCGTTGACCATTTTTTTAAAACGGTGACGGAAAAATCTGTCATTTTGACAGGTTGCAATTCACACTCCTGACCACTTGGTGGCGAGTGAGCATATTAATTAGCTATTAGGTTCATTCGAGATGAACTGCGCCTGGAGAGTAGACGAGATCAGGCGGCCGCAGCAGGAGGTGGAGACAAAAAGCTGCAGTCAAGTCGGACAGTTTTCAGTAGACTTACGAGAGAGTAGAGGAAGAGACGTGAACATCCTGTTAGATCACCTGTAGGTTACCTGTAGTCTGCAGATCATGTTCATAGCTGAAGAAATAAAGTGCGTTCTTGATCGCTGATTGAAGCAAAAATAGAAGAGTTCCTCCTTTTGACGCATGTAACATCTGTTCTTTTATCTGCCTTGTAAAGCACTAAAATGTTCTTTTGATAAATCATATATATAACCTTTATTATTATCAGACACAAAATATCTGCTTGCTGACAGATTAAAACGTCATTGCACAACAGAAGATCGATATGTCCAGCTTTAAATATTACAATTAAACAGAAAATTTGTATTTTATACAACATGTGGTGTTTGTTGTCAAAATTATGAGCCAATCAGAGCCTGTCAGCTTGTCAATCAGGTGACAGCCAGGCGTTTGCAGTCAGTGGAGAGCAGCTGCAGCACCTGGCTCTACAAACGGCGGCCGCCTCGATCTCGTGAGGTTATCGTTGCCCACATGTGCATGACGTCAGAGCAAGTCGGGATCAAGTCGGACACAAATCTAACCGGCATGCACTATGCGGCAATCACCGCTGATCAATTCTGGGCAGGCCTGGATCATCTCAAACGCACCTAGTGTCACAGCTGAGTGTCAGCAGCTGAAGTTTCTTCAAAAAGCCCAATAATGATGATGGTGTTGATAAAAGAGGTACGGTGTGGATTCTCTGTTCAGCTTGTTTGGACTGAATATTAATTAAAAATGACTGAAAAGTAAATGCTATTGAATATGTAATTATTATCATTTTAAAAATTAAAGTGACAGGTAAAAATAGATTATGATGGGATTTTTATGACCCTGTCAGTCAAAATGACAGACAATGAAAAAGTCTAGCGCAACCTCTGATGTAAACATAATTATTCTGGTTTCATAAACTTGGCTATGCTACCTGGAATACTCTGATAGAAACCAGGGACTGTGGAATAGAGACACTTTATCCAGGTTTCTGAACATCCAATATTCACTCTCTTTTAGCTCTGCATGTCTCTACCAACTTCTGAATGACACATATGGCTCTCTAGCTGCTAAATACTCCCCTATTTTCAACTGCTAGTTGCTATCATCTGTCTGTCTGGTCTGGGCACTGACCTTTGGTACTTTTATGGCACTGATCAAATAGCTTTGATCATATTAAGTATTGAAATATGCATTGCCATTTGGTCCCTACAGAGTAAATCTAATCAGTGTCAGTGGGGCTTTAAGCACACAGTATGCTTGTACCAGAACTGGCTGACAATACATGTCATTGAGGCATGCAGGAAAATACTGTTTTTGTATTGTTTGTTTGTTTTGTACGCCCTGCTACTGAAGTAACTAAGTGAACTTCGTGCAACTTGTTAGCTAGCCGGTGCAGCTAACTTGTTAGCTCATTGGTGAGTCAGTTCACCTTACTGTCTACTCGGATGAAAGCCCCGGTGCATCCTCTCCTCACCACTGTGGGGAAACATGGAGCTGAGGCAGGGAGCATTTCTGACAGCAAGCATAGTGTTGCTTACAGACAACAGGTAAAAGGAGACAAAAACCTAAAGCTCACATTCAGACCTGGGCTTGCTGGTAAAGTAAGAAGTCTCATGTTTAGGACATACTGGTATCAAGGAACTGGTATCACAGTCAAGGTATTGGTATTGTAGTTTTGCCCAGTCCAAGTCTGCTGTTCGGTGACGAGCGTACAGTGGGTTTTTAGAGCTATACTCTCAGAAAAACAATGCTGTGAAAACAGTGAGAGTAAACCTAAACAATAAAGTTTCAACTGGACAGCTAAGCAATGAGCTGACACGTTCTATAAACGTCACATCACATGCAACACTTCACTGGTGAGACGACAGGGGCCCTGGACAAGAAACTGAAGAAGCAGAAACAGACAACATCAGCTATCAGTGAACACCAAACCAAAACCGCTCACAGCATCATCTGGAAAGGGGGTCAAAGGTCATCGAGCAGGAGTCAGTGGACGGTGAGAGAGAATCCATCACATCAGTCACCAGAGATCAGGAGTCTGCATCTCCCCGATCACTGCACCACCGCCAAAACTCAACAGTACGTACCTACACAAACATGCACATTTGCACGACACACACTCTTGCTCTTTGGTGCGCAGATGCACAAACATCTTAATGAGTTTTCATGTGAGAGTTGGAAGCAGTTGAAGCCGTAGAGGAGCTATTTAAAAGACGTGGCCGCATTTTGCATGTCGCTGTGCCAGGAGCCATGGAGACGAGACGGAAATAGATACAGGCGCTTAGGAAAAAGAAAACATTAGTGGAGCTGAGAAAAATAAGCTTGATGTATGCACGGACGTGACGTGCCTGCACCAGAGAACATGCTCGGTTACGTAAGGACAATGTATATTCAGGTTCCAGCACTGCTGTATTGTTTCCCTGAAGCACAGCCTCCCTCCTCCCCAGCTCAGCCACTCGTATATATTCAGGGCATAGTGGCTCTGCTCCCTTTCACTGACTGCTGTGTAGGAGTCAAATTAGAGTGAGCTGATCCAGTGTGGCAGTGCTGTGAAGGCTTGAGTGGAGAAAAGAGCAGGGGAGGAAGAAGCGTAAGGAAAGGCAGCAGGGAAGATGGAGGAGAGGCAGAGAGAGGAGGGGGAGGCACAGTGAGGAGTGGGAGAAGTGGGCCAAGTTAATGGATGGAGGATATTACATGGAGGGCATAATGAGAGGGAGGGACAACTTAATGAGGGGGGTGATAGAGACTGGGTAGCAAAGCTACCGGGTTATATGGAGCACAAGCTCTATTACAGAGGGGAGTTAGGGACATCATAATCCCTGTGGCCTTATAAGTAATTACTATGTGATAGAGAGGGAGAATGGTGAGACCTATCTACTGTCAGCAGAATTGGAATTAACTCCCTGACGGTTCTTTCACTGCACCATGCTTTTATGTGTGTGTGTGTGTGTGTGTGTGTGTGTGTGTGTGTGTGTGTGTGTGTGTGTGTGATAGCTGTACTTCCACCCTTTTAAGATTTGAGTGGTTCACTTTCAGAGCGAGGCATTTCTGCATAGCGAGGGTGTTAGTTCAGGGTTAGGAGGTGTGTTTCTAGAAAATATAAAATGCACATTTACCTCCTCTGTGTGTGGATCATAAGACGGTAACAGCAGGAGGTCTGGACAGTGTATACTGCAGGCAGGCTGCCTTTTATCTACCTGCTCTACAAAACACAGTAACCAGGCTGCTCGCCTCCAGTGTGAACATAAACACTGGCATTATGTGTCCCTTTAGATCAGCAGCTCTGGTGCTGCATGCTAACGCTTCAGCACACAAAGTGTTGAGTAAAGGCAGGCCAGCTAGGACTATCTGAACTACGCTGGCTGACCTGAAGCAATTAAAGTTTGTTGATTATTTTTGTTATTAGCTGTGGCTGATCTAGTCAGACCTATTTTTGGACCTGCTGAGCAAACAAGAATTCAGCAGAGCTCTTTAGCTGCACCCAGACTCCAACCTTTCACTTCAGTTCTCTGTAAAATTAAGGAAAGTAGTCTCTGGTAGAACAAAAATTTAAATTACATTATATTTTCCACATGTGTATTATAGTCTGAGCAAAGGAAAGGGGGAGTTGTCTTCTAAACACATTATATATAATAGAAAATAGCTGCTGAAAACATGAAAATACTGAAAATTATGTAGTACTGAATTGTGGAGTTAAACATGGTACTGAACTGTTGTTCATGATTTCTGTGTTCAGGATGTTTTTGGGCAGAGCTGAAAAATGGCTCGGTGATGTGCCAGAGTCATGGTCCCCTAAGTCCCACAACCCGGCACATAAACTGCCTCCCCTCACCCTCCCTAACAGTCAGTTACCAATGTACATTCAGTGACTCTCTCAGTCCAGATCAACCCAGCAGTTCACTTCAGCTCACTTCAGTTCCAACAAACTGACACTGACAAAAAAACATCCTGTCAACTGTCCTCTGGACATGTCCAATAAAGTGGCTAGATGGAGTGTCCATGTGTCAGGTTATTTTCAGGTTGTAGTGGTGTTTGAGACTAACTTTACATATTCTTCGGCAGTCCATGAACCCCAGTCTCCTGGGCTTAAATCCTGTGTTTGTTTGACTCGTCCATCCATTAATTATTTCAATATATACTGTATTTTTGGGGCATGAAGCGAGCTGCCTGTTAAATGCTGACGTCAAAATGTCAGTAATCACCAATGATTCTTAATTTATGGGAACAACCAGCAGCAGACTAAACATTTAGTTAGTTGTTTCAACACAGTATAAATTCACACAACTATCTTCCGTGCCTGAACCTGCTGTGTCTTCATCGTCCACAAAGTCAAAGCCCAGTAACGTAGAACCGCCTTGGGTGCTGCATTCCCTGTCCATCTCAGAGGCTGTATCCCTTACTAATGGCAGCTACAGCGCCGTTAGCACCAGAAAAAAAGGTCTGTGTTGCAACGTTTCTCCAACAAGGTGCAGCTCCCGAATTGAATTTGGTTCTTTTTTTTTCCCTGCGACTAACAAATAAATAAAAACATGGTTGACTAAAACTCTTGGCACCAACTAAAAATTTAAGTCGACTATTTGGGGGCAGTCCTATATTTTTGTATAACACAAGCTAATTCAACACACTTAATAATTTAATAATGCACTAAGTAGCTGCCACACTTTCTGCTAATGTATGCAGTGCACTTTGCTCAGTATGTATTCAATAAATGAATGTCATTTGTGTTACAAAGTCAGCGCCACCAGTTGTCAATCAAATTGTGACTTTGGAGGCCTGCTGCCAATTCAAAAAATGAAAATGTCACTCACCTTGTCAGAGGGAGATGGCCCATCATCTCAGCAGCACTGGCTGACAGACATACGCTCTATCAGTTTTTAAGTCTGACAGGATGGAGCTCCATCCAGTTTGTCTTGAGAGCCAATGAGCAGGCTAACGTTACGGAGGCCGGAATCGAACCACATTGATTCAACGTGACTGTGCTGCACACCACGAATAGCAATTGACTGAAATTGTAATTATGACTGTGTAAGGAAGGAAGAAATCAATGCTCGCTGGAACAAGAAAAAATGAGGACACGCAGAAAAGACAACAATTGGGGACGGAAAGGAAAGTGTTTGGAGAGGAGGTGAGACTCTTCAACTAGAAGAAAATCAATGACGCTGTTTTACCTTCAGGTTGGAATCCCACGGGAGGAAACCCTGGACCCTCTCAGCGCTGCGATTCAGCTACCTGTGAAGTTAAAAAAGATGACACCATGAACTGTCCAGCACAGAGGATCTACAGAGCTTTTCAGCCTCTTTTGGTGAATGCTTTTGGTTTTCTGTTCATCTTACTGCTCTCAGCCAAGGCTGGGTATCACACCTCAATTCTTTCTTTTCAATTCAAAATGTGTCTGCAGCACTGAATATCAAAATGTATCAAGCAGAGCTGCTACTGAATCTGTTCTCACATTTTTTTATTATTTCTTTTTCTCTGTTCTATTTTTGATTTAAAGTTATGTTATGTTATGTAACATTTCCACATTTAAATTCCTTAAAGTCTAGAGCTATTCTTTCAAAACAGGAAATAAACTTTAAATAATTACCTCATCTGTGAACATGATGTCACTTCAGACAGATAGATTAGCAAAGGAGGTTGTTTGACAATGAAGACAACAACTCCCATGATCCCACGTTTCTTCACATTATCATCAAACTACGTCTTTTGTCATTGTTTTGATGGAAGTGACCCCTATCAGCAGAAATTATATACTTTGCATTTAGGATTTTGTCAGTTTTAGACTGTTAGACAACAATAAAAAAGTTCCTTTGTATAAGACACTGTTTATATTTCTCAGAATATAATATCAAATAAATAAATATTTGATAAATAATATCAAAAGTATTGTTTTGGTATTGTGCCAAAATTCAGGTGTCAGATTGGCACTACAATTGAAAAATTTAAATGCTACCTAGAGGCAATGCTAATGTTGCTGTTTGTCTGGTGTATGTATAAGCATGCATTTGTCTGCTTACATGTTAACCACTACAGCAGGTTGTGTGTCTGTCACCTTCACTAAGCCCCTCCCACCAAATGATGCCCCAGTGTGTGCGCATTTTGCTGGACTTTAAGTGGAACATCAAGGTTGTGAACTAGTTTTGTCTGATTCAGAGATAAACATTCTTGAACTGCCGGACGTCTAGTAGGCTCTCTTTGTCCTCACCCTGTCATAGCTCCAAATACAAGCCAGTTTTACACTAATGTTTATGAATACAAGTTAAAACTTATGCCCTTAAAGTGCACCTAAAACTCAGTTTAGCTCCTACAGACTGCTACTCCTTGTATCCTTTGTTTCTTTGTTTGTTTATAGGCCTGTAAAAAAGTTGCATAGTGCACCTTTAAAGGAAATAGGCTAAATATTGTTAGTGACATGCTATGGTCAATGTTAATTATTTTAACCAAAATTATCATGATATTATAATATCTACTGCAGTTTTAAGGGACAGTTCAAAACAAAAAGTACATATTTTTTTCTTCTGGCCTGCAGTGCTGTTTATCCATCTATAAAGTTTTAGTGTGAGTTGCAGAGTTTTGGAGATATCGACCGTAGAGATGTCTGCCTTTTCTCCAATAAATTAGAACTACATGCCACTAGTCCTGCGGTTCTCAAAGCACCACGAAAACACATTTGAAAAGCCCAACAGCAGTGCCTCTTTCCAGAAATCATGACTCAGTTACTCAAGGTAATCCACAGACCTTGCTGTGAGCTGTTTCCTGGAGGAACTACTTTCCTTTTGCAGTAGAATCTACCAGGAGTACTTTGTTTGTCATAGGAAGAAAGTGCTTTGAGCAGCACAAGCTGAGAACCATTTAGACCCATTATTTTGGAGAGAAGGCAGACATCTCTACAGCCAAAATCTCCAAAACTCAGTAACTCACACCAAAACTTTATACATCGATAAATAGCACTACAGGCCAGAAAATAAATGCGTATTTTTGAATTTGGGGCCCTTTAAATTATAAAACTTCATTTAGCTACTTTAAGTCTGCACTATAGTTAGTTAACTTTACCAGCTGTACAATTGAAACACAAGTTTACTTTGAGCAAAGTTGAGTCCATTTCTCTCCTCTGGAGTTTCTGATTGGCACCACTGGAGTTCAAAGGTCTACCTTATTGTTATGCAACTTTAACTTAAGTTCAGAATTTCCAACTTTGGAGCAAAGTGTGAAAGTAGAAGAGAGTGACAATCTCCCTGAGGGAGAAGGGAAGAGAAAGAAATGTCATTCTTCCTCCTGTACATCTGTGCTGAGACGAACTGAAGACAGACAATGTGGTGAATATTGAGTAAGTGACCTTTCAGATAAGGCCTGGATGGTCTTTATATTCACTGTCATCATTGTCATGAGGAGAGTAACAATAGATCCATCATCATCAATCATCATTTCATGAGCTGGGGAAGAGGTTTAAAAACCTATTGAGCTATGACAAATGATGTCAACAATCCAGTAATATTCAAACAGGGACTTCAACTCAGTTGCCATCGCCGGTTTATGAGGTAGACGCAGCTAAAAATAATGCAATCTAATGCAACAGTCCTGCAATAAATCCTGGCTAAGTGAAGGTTATAATGTTCAGTTTTTGTTTAAACTGTTTTATAGAGGTGTTAATTCAACTTTATGGAAGCCAAAATTCACTTGGAATTGTATAGTGGTTTTCTAAAAGGTGTTTCAAATATTTTGACCACCAAATTTATTGCAGTGAGAGCAGAGTAAATACTAGAAACACCTTAAAACAGTTACTAATCAAAAATTAAACATTAGAACCTTCATGAAACGTATTTATTGCAGGGCTTTTGTAGAAGTCTGTATTGGTTTTAGCTTGGTGTACCTGATAAACTTTAAAATGAGTAGGATCTGCAATGACCATATACCCAACTTACCCAGTATGTTACTGCTACATTATTGCTTTTGTGTGTGGGGGGTACCAGGGCAATTGTACCAGGGGGCAATTTTAACACACTCAATCCTACGACAAGGGCCAAGCTAGAGTGATGACACTTACTCTGCACGTGCTTAATAGGATCCTCTCTCTGTCTGTGGAAAAGGAGCAGCAATAGTTCATCTCTGCATTAGTTTTCAATTCAAAGAAATTAACATTAAAAATGAACATGACATGAACAACCTTTGCTAATATAGGTGTTGCTAGCTGGCAGACAAGATTTTATCATGGCTGCAACATATGTGCCACTGACATTACAATGGCCTCTTGTTTGTCTGTGCTGACATATTTTTTTTCTGTGAAAAAATAAACATATTATGCTAAATTTAACTGTAAAATTGCTTTTAGTTGAAATTATTTAAATCTAGTTAACAACAGAATAGCTGCCTAGTCTTCTGCAAAAATAGAAATAGACTTTTCTTGAATGCCTATAATGTCTGATATATGTAGAAAAAATCATCTTAAGTAACATATACTACAGATTCTACTGCAGTAATATGATTACTTTGAGTTGTGTTTTCATTTGAGGTACAGCTGGTTAAAATGATTTTTTTTTCCAGTGGTACAATTGCCCCTGACCACTGTTACAATTGACCCCACCAATGGGGTGATAGACCTTTTTCATGGTGGCCATTTTAACATGAAATAGTAGCATAAACACAGGTGGGTGTGACCAATTATACTAAATAAGTTTCCATTCCATTCAGGTCAAACAGAGTCAGGGAGGTGCTGTTGAGCATGTTGGCTCACTAGAAAGGCTCTGCAACACTAAATGGAACGGTACCTCAAGTAGTAACATTAACCCCTATGTTTATTCTGCCACTTAATATCAACATGGCTGCAGGTCATTGTAACACACTTTAGCCTCCTCCATGAATGAGACAAAACAAGTGCATTCAAATGGATTTAAAAAGTAACAATGGTACAAATGACCCCAGTCTCCCCTACTCAGTAATGAGTGTCACTCACTGGCACTTTGTGGTCACTAATAATGATAAAGTATTAATCTCCCTCACTCTGAATTGTTTGTTTTAATTACCATGGGTCCCTGCTCTTTACTGTGGGAGGACCCATTCAGACTCTTGCATGTTGTTGTTTAGCTTAACATTTGTAATGGAGGCTTTTAGGCGGCTAATTATCACAGAGTCACACACAAAGCCAATTACAGGAGCTACATTTACATCGCATTATATCCCTGCTGAAGTGGCTGGACTCATAAAGGCTTAGTGTAATGAACTAATACACTTTAATTAAAATTACAGCTAGCAATAAGGCAAAAATAAAGTGTTACATGCTTTCAAAATAGTTTTAGTATTAGCTTTAGCCGTTTGCAATAAAAAATCAACTTTCTTGAGGTTTCCTGCCGCCAAATGTAACGAGTAACGAAATACTGCTAGCTAAAGTACTGGCATTACTTTTGAACTGAGCCAGGAGTCATGTAAACCCTCTCCAGTGACTCTCCTCTCAGGAAGAGCGGTTACATTTCCATTAATTCCCCCTCTCCAGCTACTTACTTTTCCCCTTTCCGTCGCCCCTCTCTCTCGGTGCCTGTGTGCCGCTTCTCTTTCCTCTCCTCTCCTCTCCTCTCCTCCGCTCCTCCTCTCCTCTTCCTGGAAGCGAGATGGAGAGAGGAGTCGGATCCAGGCGGAGGAAGATGGGAGGCGAGGCGAGGTGCGCCGCTAATAGCTCCCACCGCACCGGGAGCGCTCGGCGGAGGAGCGGGCTGTAACACGACAGTGCTCCGCTTACCGAGCCTCATATATCGCCATTATGTGGGTCACAGATGAAGTATTCATCTCCAGCTTTCATCGCACAAGTTAAATTCATCCCTGCGATGGTACAATCCGGAGAGAGAGGGAGAGGAGAGCCTGTGGTGTTGTGATGATAACCTATATTTGGTAAAGAGGAGCCCACTGACACCATTTCACCTATTACAATGGAAACAGATATTTGATGAAGTGGGTTTATATCTCTCAGTTCATGTGAGGTAATGGTGTAAATATTTTATAGATTAAAGGGTTTTAAGGAGTTGGTGATGACATAGTTTTCATGATCCTGGTGATAAAGAAGCAAGCTCAGTATTTTCTGGTTTTACTGTAGTTCAATGTACAGCTACTTAGTCAGGGATTTAGTTTGGTGCCCCAGGCCAGACATGGTCCCTCACTGATTCAAAGAATATTATTTCATCATAATATTAATACACTGCCTGGCAAAGTCACACTAATATTTCGTTGGACCACCTTTAGCTTTGATTATAGCACACATTGGTCATGGCATTGTTTCATTATTTCAAGAGATGGCGAGTCACGTGATTGGCTCCTCATTTCCATAAAGTTGGGGCAAAGCTACTTCATGCAAATCGGGGCATCAAGTGGACTAGTCGCCTCTGGAAGCCTCCGATAAACATTTAAACCGACCTCCAACGGCTAATGTTACCTATACAGACCAACCACTAACATTAGCTTCACAGCTCAACTGCTAATGTTAGCTACACAGACCAGCTGTTAATGTTGGCTACATTAGCTACAGAGTCCGACCACTAATGCTACACAGACCAACCACTAACATTAGCTTCACATAAATCCAGTTATAGCTAGCTAACCTGTCAATACTACTACTTGCACTAACTACTCTGGCAAGTTAACTTGTGTGTGAAGTGTGAATAGCATACTTTAAATTTGCAGTACATTTAATTTCTGCAATTAATCTGAACTTGCATTCACACCAAGAAGGAATGGCTGGACCATTAATAAAGCTAGCAACGAACATAAAACATCATATTTGGCTAAACAATTTCACCATATTTGGTACTGAGGTAATCCTTCCAACCCGCAGACATTTCAACAACTAAAACAGAAATAAAACAGGAAAAGCACAAAGGCTGCATTCCATTTAAGTGAGCCAGGTCCTGGGTTTGGTGTCATACATGCTGGCTTACGGGAGAGGCTCTTTGAGACACTTGATTTAAAGGGACAGTTCCCCCCAAATCACCATAAAATACAGTCGAAAAAACACATTTTGAAAATTCAAAACCAATCTCTCTTTCCAAAAATCATGACGATTACTCAAGATAATTCACCGACCTTGTTTTGAGCAGTCTATTTTCTATTACAAAGAAACTAGTTATGGTAGATTCTGAAGTATTTTTGGTAGATTCCTCTGCAGAAAGAAAATAGTTCCTATGTGAAACTGCTCACAAAATGGTCTGTGGACTATTTTGAGTAACAAGGTCGTGATTTCTGAAAAGAGACATTGCTTTTTGGTTTTGAGCACCACAAGACTAGTGCCATCTAGTTCCATTATACTGGAGAGAAGGGAGACATTTGTACGGCCAGTATCTCCAAAACTCTGCACCTCACACCAAAATGGAAAAGATAGTTAAATAGCACTACAGGTTGGAGGAATGCATTTTTGATTTGGGGGTGGACTGTCCCTTTAAGTGAGCCTTTGTTAATTTAAGTAGGTCCATCTGTTATTTTCCTGACGCGATTATTCATACTCACAGATAACGTATATATAATAGGTTACTCATATATCTGTATGATTCATACACAGCTCTGGAAGCATGACAGTGACAATGAGCGTGAGTCCTTGAATGTCAGCCTGCTGACTCCTCTCACCATCAGGTGTATGTAATTCAATGTGAGCAGCAGGCTTATTTGACAAGCAAACAAAGTCATTATTAGACCCTGTTCAGACCTGGTATTAAAGGGACAGTTCACCCTAACATCAAAATACATATTTTCCCCCTGGCCTGTAGTGCTGTTTATCCATATAGAGTTTCTGGTGTGAGTTGCAGAGTTTTGAAGATATCAGCTGTAGATATGTCTGCTGCCTTCTCTCCAGTATAATGGGACTAAATGGCACTCTGCTTGTTTTGCCAAAAGCACCATAAAATACATTAGAAAAATTCAAAATGAATGTCTCTTTCCAGGAATCACAACCCGGTTACTCAAGATAATCCGCAGACATTGTTTTGAGCAGTTTCATGTAGGAACTATTTTCTTTCCAGTATCAGTATGTCATCATTGGTACACTTGGCCGCATGTGTTGATCAGAGTTGTCATTAAAGTTTGAGTTGGCCGCAGAAGATTTTCAGATTTCAAACTGGGCCGTAGCATTCTCAACTTTGGGAATCGCTACCTTCAAAGTTATTTCTTTCCATGTAAAAATCCATCGTGTTGCTGTGAAGAGCAGACAAGAGAGAGGCTCCGTAGTGTACTGGGACTTGCACTTACTTTCTCTGACTCGGGTATTAATGCCTTTCTTCATCATTTGTGACATGAAACATCACATTTCCACAGAAAACATAAAAGAGTGTGTAGTTGTGTGCAGCTGTGTTATGAAATCCCAGCACTTCGCCTCTCCTGCCAGGCTCCACCTGCTGACAGCACAGATAAAAGATATGAGGCACATATGAACTGATAAAGGCGTTTAGTGTGGCACTGAGCTAAAAAATAGTAAAATCTTCATGGTTAACAGCCAAATGGACATTTAACTTACAAAGTCGCCTTAGTGTTTACATGCATAGAGAGCAGGAAAATGAGATCTGATGACAAGTGGTCACTCAAAACACATATGGAGTGGGTTGCATTACTAAGTCTGGCCTTAACTGTTAAGTCGGTCTTAGTTAAGACCAGTCTTTAGAGTGGACTTTACATTGGTTGCGCCAGCCAGACTTAAGTTTAGTTTTAACTATGCCCAGTCTTAGCAGTGCGCGTTCATGTGAATGCCCACAAGACTATGGCTGTTACCTATCAGTGTGCATTGCTGTGATACACTGTCAACAATATTTCAGCTGTCTTACTGATTTATAGCCAGTCATGTCTACTTTGTAACAAAATTATGGAGGATCAAAGATAAAGAAAAGGCAATTTCAGCTCACACTGAGGGAAGAAACTTACTAGAGCTGTACAAGAAAACACTGACTGCCGAGCAGTCCAACAAGATAACAATAAAAAGCAGTCGACTTTGAGAAAAATAACTGAAGGCATAAGTAATTGTTCAGATAAAACAGATGGACAGGTGAGCACACTGTTTCAACTGATTTCACAGTTGAACTAGTAAAATCGCCAAACTTTGGGAGTTGTTTAGTGAAGGGAAACACTGATTTAAAATAGGGACAGTGCAAATTTATGAACATTTACATGTAAATATGTAAGATTATACTTTCCATCTGTAGTGTCTTGGCAAACCTCAAAAATTACAACTGTACATAAACTTCACAACAACAGACAATTAGTAAAACAAGAAACAGAAAATTAGCAATAACAAAAACTGTACTGTAATTGACAAAGACACACAAGCAATAGTACAATAAGTGATTATGAGATGTAGCTCAAGACAAACCAAGAGAAAAGGAGACCACAGGAGTTAAAGTGCTTACAAAAGTGTAAGTGTTAAAGTGACATGTGCTAGTGTTATTGCACATTATTTATTGTAAAGTGCTGGTGTATATTGCACATTGCCCTATTGCACAAGGATTGCATGCACAGATGTCTGTATGCACTTACTATTGCACAAGATTAGCAAACATAGATGTCTGTATGTGCACACAATGGACAATAGATGTAAGTCAGTGCTGCAACCGGACCCTGGGAACTCATTGTACCTGTGAACTCACATTCTCAGAACTATCCATTGGTGATCGGATCACCCAAGACGCACGTTAATAACAGGTCTGAACAGGACCTTACTGTGAAAGACTTAAAATTAGACTTGATGTCTAAAATTGCAACATTCAGGTTGTTTTTCCTCTTTTGTGCCCTTCCAGCTGGTGGCGTGTCCATGCTTAAGACTGCCATGTACTCAGTGCAGATGGGGCTTACAGACCTTATGCAGCCTTCTCATTTTTTCATCTGTTCCATCATCTCTTAGTTTCTGGCTGCTGTTGCTGTCTACAGTAAACACAAGTCGAAAGTCATATCTCAAAGGGACACGTTAACTTTTTTGAGGAAGTAATATGGCTGGACACCACCATGTCGGCCATAGATATCAGATTAAAAACATGATTTTGTGTTGCAGTAGCTGTTTCTATCTAAATAATATATCTATAATACGCTGTATAAAGGTCAGTGGTGTCAGGACATTTCTTTGGTTCTTCTCTAATAACCACTGCGTTTCTCTGACCCTCTGTTTTGGTTTCTGTTCCCACATGCCTCCAAGCTGTTTGAGTTTCACTTTCTAGCGCTTTTCTTTTTCTTTCTGTCTGTCTTTCTTCGTGTTGTCTGTCCTCCTCCAGGTCTCCATGGTGGAGGGGAGGTCGTACGGCTCAGTTCTTGTTTGGTGGCACCTGAGTTTGTTCACTGTGTGCCTTCACATTCTTCAAATACATTTTATACTCTACATGTATCAAAATTTTTGTCATTAAAATTTGTACTTAATATGATTTTTTTACCTGAATCAAAGGCCTCAGGACAGAGTGTTGTACACTGCACAGACTTTAAAGTCCCCTGAGGCAAATTGTAATTTGTGATCTTGGGCTATATTTATCCAGGTCTACTTGCCTTGACTTGACTTGGTAGAGTCTGACAGGTTGGAGGTGTTCAAGTTCAATCAACACGTATGAGTCCAACATTCATGTCCTGGGTTAGCATACATAGGCACATACAGCACATAAAAGCAATCAGTATTTCTCTTTGAATTGATAAAACATCTAAAATGATCCTGATTAATTGACTGAAACTGACTGGGATTGATAAAATAGGTCTTTATTTAGTGCTAATCTACAAAATTATTAGTAAATGTACAAAGAAAACACATTTTATTACAAAGTTTACAAGTTCTGCTATGTTCAGTTACAAACTGCCACCACAGATCAAATTACTTTGCACTAAAAATGCATGTGCTAAGTGCATGCTTTGTTAAAATTGAGTTAAGGCTATGATGTGACATTTACTGACACGTTTTGTCATGTTAAACGCAATGCCATGGAAATGAGTCAAAAAACAGCATGTCAAATTTAAAGGTGGAATCTGTTGGATTTGTCCGAGCTGTTCCTGAACGCATCAGGATCGTTTTGGGCTGGTGAAACATCCCGAACACAACAAAACAATGAAAATAAAGGAAATACAGGTAGAGGGCAGCCTCTGTGCAAATGCACCACACACTAACAGTGGATTTAAAGTGATGATTGAAAGGGATTGTATGAGTCTGTACAGTTTTCTTTAGGAAAAGGTTGCAGATTGTACCTTTAACTAGACCTGAGGTAAAATCAAAGTGCAGTGACTGTGCTAGTTAAGACTAGCTGGTGAGATAGCCATAAAACGCCCACTTTCTCCTGTTTCCCTTAATCAAAAAATCCATTTTATGCTCCAACATCATAGAAATTGAGTTTGTTATACCACATACATAATGGCAGTAACTAAATCTAGTTATAATGTTGGAAAAAATGGAATTCACACAGCTTGATGATGTAAGCTCCCTTTAAATCACACATTTAAATCTATTTAGTATAAAAATGAGTTTATTAAAGGAAAAGTGTGTAGTATTTAGTTGCCATTATTATGCAATTATTAATTGAAAATAGCCAAAAATGTGAAAGTTGGTATCTAGAGCCAGTGTTTGGTTTGTCCCTTTGTCCCCTGTAGAACCACGGTGGAGGACTCTGGAAGAGTATCCATACCCTCTGAAGATACAAAGGCTCATTCTAAGGTAACAAAAACGCAACAATTATTTTCATGTGATTATACACTAATGAAAATATACGTCTGAATTATATTTGATGTCTGCCGTATAGACACCTCTCTATCGGTAAAGATTGAGTTTTTTGGGGGCGGAGCTTAGGTGAAGGCAAAACAATTCCCAAAACACATCAGCTAATATTAGTTAGCAAGTTTTTTGAATTGGCCGAATATATCGTCGAGACCATCACTGATTGTTTTTTTGGGGAGGCGATTTCTTTGTCATTTAATTTTGGTAATTCAGTGTTCTGCATGAGTGACAGGCACTGCTCAGCCTGTAGAACCAGACTGATTTCACATCTACGTTTGGTGAATTAAGGATTTATTTTGGACAAACCAGAGTTTCTAATGATTATGAAAGTGGAAAGACTGACCACGATGGTTTTTGGTGAATTTTGTTTTGTTTCTGTCAGACGAGTTTAAATGAAGTGTGTTTCATGGAGCTTAGAATGGTGAAAGAGCAAAACTTGAATTCAGAAAGTTTTGTTTTCCTATTTCATGAGGAAAAAAGGTGAGAATATTTCCCTTCTTGACATTTTGTGAGTTCATTTTGTTTATTTTGTTGCAGCTTGCACACACCTCCCAGCTTTCGTCCTATCACATTTAACTACAGTTGTCTGGCAGTGGCAGCTGGTATGCGATAAAACTTCAATTTTGAGCCATTACTGCTTGGATTCTGGCACCCAACAACACAGCAAGATTACATTTTCGCTTGGTTATGCGGTATATTACTCTGAGGTGATTCATGTTTGCCTCCAGTTTTTCTTTGTTTGAACAATCAGCTCTAAAGCCCTGAAAATCTTACACACTGATCTTTTAAGGCATCAAGGTCATTTATTTGTTATAAAATATAGGGTTGCACAATGAAATAAAAGTTGTAGTCCCTTCATGCTACACATACAACATACATACAGACACAGGCGCCATCTGCAGAGGGCCTTTGGGCTTTATGCCTCCCCCAGAGTTGAAGTTGGGGGTGCAGTGACCCCACAATCTTGAGGCAAAGGAGGACAAAATGCAGTTTTAAAATTGTGACAGACCAATAAATTGAATTGGCATTTGAAAGGACCACAAATAAAGTCATAGCATGTTGCTATATTATTCTTAAGATTTAATTTTCATGCAGGATAGTGTGTGTTTTGTTGCTCTTATTTGTTACCAACTGAGCACGCCGCTTTAATTAACTGGTTAACAAGCACAAAGCACCATGAATTCAAACACCTCTGATCATTATTGCACTCATTACAGTATGTTGTGGCTCTACCACTTGAATTAGACACACAACACAATGTTGGCCACCAGATTTGTGTGGAAATACTTCAAAAGATTAAACACTGAGGATGCAAATTGTGCGCTGAGCTGGAGGGATAAAATGCGCTGAACTGAGCTTTGCTGCGACATTTGAAATGTCAGACGAAATTCCAGGTGAAGCCTAAAGCTTAAAGAACACTGGATTTATGCTTTATCCAAAAGACTTCTGGGTGAAATCCCGCAGCATATAAGGGATTTACCTTCAGTAGTTGGCGGGTGCAAAAAATGCCCCTCACTGAAGAAAGACGGCTAAAATCTCTTGAAGAATCTATCAGAAGCCTCACACCAAGTGAATGAAAGCTTTTTTAGAGTCTTTAACATTTTTGAAAACATTTTTGAACATTGCAGTGCGTACAGTGCGCCTCTGAACGCAAACAGAAAATTTAATATGTCTTAGCTCAAAATAATGACTCTGAAAACACAGAATGACTTGTTTTAACAGTTATCATTAGTATAAAATACAAATACAAATCGTAAAATATCACTTCAATGAGGCTGTTGACTCAGAGAGTTACAGATCACAGGCAATAAACTGTGGCATTTCATCTGCTGCAGAGAAGCTCAAGTAATGACGGATGAAATAATGTTGATTAATGTTGAAATGGCGTTCTTCTACCACCAGATACAACACTGAAGTGGTCAGGTTTGGAACCCATACACATCAGGATAGTGAGCTTCTGTTCGCAGGATAGAAAATGTGTTTTTTTTGTGAAAAATATGAATCCCTATTCCTCACCTTCAAACATTATGTACATTTTTTGTCCCCCCAGTGTTCAACCCAAGTCGGCGCCCAAGAATAGATAATTAAATTCAGCAAAATGCATTCAGTGTTGTTGCCGCTGTTTGACAGTGATTAATAATAAGCCTGAAAAGGCGTAAAGTTAAGGTTTTATAATTTACATACAGTACTGCACAGTTTGTTGCAGAGCCTCCGAACTTAAAACCTTTTTCTCAACTTCATTGTTTCTGTAATTACCGCTGTCTGCCTTTGTAAGAAGAAGTAATGGCCTCTATCATCCTCACACACATCATTCCCAGTCCACAATCTACACTGTGTCAATTAGGCAGTGTGATTTAGTCTGATAGACAGTCCAGCTTTTGTGTTACTGTCATTGCCTCTAGAAAATCAAGCCCCCACCCTCCTTATTTTCTCTGCCCGGGTCATTTTTATGCCTCTACATCTCCTGCCCCCCCCCCCCATCCTCCTCCTCTCTGCTATTTTTTAAAAGCCAGACAGAGGGACTGTGGCCCAGAAATCTTGCTCTGAAGATGGTTACCAACTCGCTGTCAGCACTGCTGTCTGCCCTCCTGAGACCTAGCCTGATTACAGCACCATCATTCTCTCTCTTTCAGTTCTGGACACATACACACACACACACACAGAAACACACACACACACACACACACACACACACACACACACACACACACACACACACATTTGTGGCAGTGCTCTTGATGCACATCTGTACTTTGCAGCTCATTGAATATGCCTTTTCAACTGCATTATTATTTTCTAAGAGCCTTGAGTCTGTGTGGCCTCCTGCCGCCGCGTTCTCAGGCTCTCTGAAGTCTCTGAGTCTGGGACGGAGATGGTTGTGGAGATATTGTTCCCGATGACAGCTGGCCACTCACATAATTGGCTTGTCGACATGTCACTCTCCATCACTGATGTTTCCATTGGAGCAGAACACTGGTCTGGGAGAAAGGAATCCACTGCTACATCTATAATTCAACTGAGGCTCAAACTGTCGACAGCCAGCACTTTTTACTTGGCAAAACTTGCAGCTTATAGTACTTGGCACAGGTAGGGAGGGTTTGCCAGGGACTCTTACTGTTTCATACCTGGTCAACAGGAGCCGTAATTGGGTTGAGGTGTCTTTTTTTTACACCGAGGAATATTCACAGCTTTCAAGAAAATACTCCGTCGGTCAACTTACCCGTTAAATGATGAGAAAGCAAGAACCAAAATGATCCATCCGTCCCTGGCAGATCACTCGCTGCAGTGCTGTCACTTCAGCAAACACTAGACTGAGACAGTCTGCTCCAGAAGAACTGTCTGCACCAGCATTTCCAGTTCCATCCTCAGGTACTCTCTGTTACTGGATCAAAGCTGTTCTGACGTTAAAGGCACAGTCAGTTCATCCATAAAATCAAAATTACATATTTTTTTCCCCCTGACCTGTAGTGTAGATTATTCATCTAGAATTTTTGGTAACTTTTGCAGTGTTTTGGAGATATTGGTCTAAAGATGTCTGCCTTCTCTCTAAAACAATAGAACTGAAACAAAACCAAAAAAAAAAATTGACTGAAAAATTCAAAACCAGTGACTTTCTCTCAAAAATCATGACCCTGTTACTCAAGATAACACACAGACCTCGCTGTGAGTAGTTTGATGGGCAGTGTAAAAAAAAAAAAAAAAAGTTCAGACGGCTTAAAATTTCAAGGCAACAGTCAGCAATATATAGAGTTTTGAGCCCGACTCAAACTCTTAAGTTTTGAAATAAACTTTTAAAAGTTTTGCAGTTGAGATAATTTATAATAATTTGCTTTTTTTAGATTAACTTGATTTGACTTTTTGTGACTTTTTGTGCCTGAATATTAAATAGTTTTAATTGAAAATGTTCAAAAATTCACATTCACTTCAATTAATTTACTCAATATTTTTTAAATACAATATTTTGAGTTTCTACAGTTCAAAGCTTTAAGTTTAGCTAAAGAAGAAAAAGAAATTATCTCAACAAAAGATCAGTAGTTGGAAGAACTTTTTCAAAACTTTGAGGAATTTAAGTTGGGCTTAAAATAATAATAATAAAAAATCTATTGCAGTGTGTTATCTTGAAATTTTGAGTTTTTAGCATTTTTACAGTGTAGAAAAAGTACAATCTACCAGAACTACTTTCTTTCTACTAGAGAGAAAATAGTTCCCACATGAAACTGCTCACAACAAGGTCTGTGAATTATCATGAGTAACTGGGTCATGATTTTTGGAAAGAGACGCTGCTGAATTTTTCAAATGTATTGTTTTGCCGCTTTGTGAACCACAAGCTGAGTGTCATTCAGTCCCATTATACCGGAGAGAAGGCCGACATCTGTACGGCCAACATCTCTAAAACTCTGCAACTAACAATAAAAAACATCTGGGTAGGTAAACAGCACTACAGGCCATGGGAAAAATGTGAAATGTGAAAATGTAAAAAGCACGACTACTAACCTACTTTACCAAGCATGGAGGTGACATTGCAGCAATGTATTTTCATGCAGGCTCAGTGTAACCAGGTCATTTAACCAACCGTCTTGTATAAACAATACAGTCAGATCAGCGTGTGACCACACAGTCCATACACTGTGTTCCTCCAACAGATATTTATAGTCTTCATGGCACTTTCCCACACAAAGAAGAAACTGTTTAACAGATAAATTCCATTAGTCTTTTACACACAAACACAAACAGGACATAGTCACCAGTTAAAATGAAACTTGGTCTGCAGCTATTTTTTTTATTCTGCTTATTATTATTATTATTATCTGTGTAATGTGTAACAAATAAATGTAGTTCAGTTAAGCCGTTTGCTGTGGGAGGATTCCACCCCTCCTCTGGTCTATATATCCCTGTCTCTGCTGAATTATTTTTATCCCCAGTGGAGACAAAATTTATCCTCCCTCACAGTGATTAATGCCACTTCACCAATAGACCATAGATAATGCCTAAAATAAAAATAATTTTAAATTATATATCAAAGTAAAGTACTGCAACAAGAGAACAGTAGAAATTGACTTTAACTGTCAGTGGTCGTGCTTGTGTGACATAGAGACACTGTGGCCAGACATGCGTGGCGCAGTCCATGTTATTGAAAAGTGGATTTCACTCTGGCATGATAAATAAGCACTTAACCTTTTGTTTTTTTGCATCACCTATGTAGCCGCAGAAGAAAGGACAAGGCAAGAGAGTGACAATATCACATCATGTGATGAATTCATGCAAACTGATTACACTGACATACTGTGTATGCATGCACTCCAAAACATGCATTCTTTATGATTTGATGGGTTGGATGTCACTGACTAATCACAGACAGCAGCACTAGTATATTTTCATCTGTAAAGCAATATTGGGCAAACTTCCAGCTTACCTCTGCACCCCTCTCTTTATCAGCTCTAGTGGTTAAGGTGTTAGCTGGTGCCAACTAAAGCTCAGTTGGCTAAACCAAGGTAGTCTTGACAAGGTTCCAACATTACAACCAATGTGTACTTAACCTTTGCATTACTTTACAACTCGTCTATCGATGTCAGCTACAGCGACAGAGAAGTTGGCAACCTGGCAACCCAAAACTTAATAGTAAACAAACCGTCCAAGCATTTGTTTCATTCCAAGTAAGAGCTAAAGATCTAGCGTTTCAGCATCATCGCTTCTATCTTTTCTTGTCCGGTGTCGTGATGAGTTTATTAACTGGTGGGAAAATTTCCTGACCGTGCGTGGCAACCCTACTGTGAGTTTTGCGGCCAAGTCAGGTTACAGGCTACATGTTTGGAAGGGGAGGGTGAGGTGAGAGATATTCAGTTAGCTGCAATCTGCTGCAATCTTCACAGCTAGATGCCACTAAATCCTGTACACTGTTCCTTTTAATTTAGTTAGTAAAGGTCACACATGACTATAAATAAAAAGATAAAAGTTGCAGAATACCATGCTGTAAAATACTGATTTTCATATGTAAGATGGGACCACTGTGTGAACCAAGATGAGGCATCTGACTGCCACTTTCTGCATTTTAAACACTTTTAATAATATATTCACATCAGACATTTATTATAGAAGCACACTCTGTATAATCTGTTGGCGTGGGCTGCATTAAAACACTAATAAAAGTTCAGCTAAGCTCAGCCCAGCGACCAGTAAAAGTGAAGCTGGAGACAGCTGAGGCCTGCCAGACAATGCACACTCTGCAGAGTGAAGGCTACAAGGCAGAAGAGTCTTTCCCCACGCAACAGAACAGAGTGAGCCCCAGGCAGAGCTGCACTTCTGGGCCCGTCTCGCTAACCGCCTGCCTTCATCCACTTTGATCACGGAGGCGAGCTGAGGAAATTCAGGAGAGCTCGACTTCAATCATCCAGTGGAGCTCCGTCTGTGAGGAGACTCAGTGTAGTGTGGCGTTGTGTGCTGGGAGACTTTTGTATGGTAATTTGTTATGGAGGTGGGGGGCGAGGGGAGGGCTGTTTTTCAAAGGAACCCTTTGAAGCTTGCCAGAAGTGTACATGGATGCATAGCGAGATTAGAATATACAGGAGTAATTGTTCTGTCCCAGGCAGAGATGAAACAATGAATAAATTCCTCAGTTATGACCTTCAAGTTTGAGTCAAACAGCTTTTGTTCCAGTCTGACTTGAGAAAGTAATTTGACAGTTGAGACTGCGCTGCCTCAGCCTGTGAGGACTGACAGACAGAAGCAGCAGGCTGGGATCTGATGTCCTCCATTACCCAGCAGCCACCTGGGTGTTTACTCATCTTTGAGATATCGTACGTGGAGATTTGAGCAGCTCTTGTGAGATAATTGTTGTAACTATAACAACCACATCATTCAAACTGCAGGTTGAGTGCATAATGAGCCAACTTTATAGCTAATTACACTTTTGTTTCTTGTCCGTGTTATCGTGAAATATCATTATGTCTTTGCAAATGATGATGTCCAAACAGAGCTTTTAATCAAGACCATCCTCTCAAGAAAAACAGCAGCAGCGGTTGTTGTTCAAATGCTGTTAAAGGGACAGTGCGCCCCAAAATCCTATTTTTCCCATGACATGTAGTGCTGTTTATCCATCTAGATAGCTCTGCTGCCAGTTGCATTGTTTTGGAGAGATGTCTGCCTTCTCTCCAGTATAATGGGACTAGATGTCACTCGGCTTGTGGTGCTCAAAGCAACAAAAACAGACATTTGTATAATTCAATACCAGCGTCTCTTTGCAAAAATCATGACCCAGTTACTCAAGATAATCCACAGACGTTGTTGTGAGCAGTGTCATGTAGGAACTTCTTTCTTTGTAGAAGAAAGAAGGAAGTTCCTTCAGATTCTAAAGTAGATCTGGTAGATTCTACTGCAGAAAGAAATTTAGTCCCATTATATTTGAGAGAAAGCAGTCATCTCTATGGCTGATATCTCATAACTTATCTAGATGGAGTAATAGCACTACAGAGCAGTGGAAAAGTCTAAGTATGTAGTAACATGACATTATTAATACATTGTCACTCTCAATTCAACATGACAGTTCCCCAAAAGTGAAGCCAAAGCAATTTGATCGCCCCCTTATGGTTGGCTGCAGTACAGGTAATAACCCCCACCTTTTCCGTGGTCCATGTTCCCTTGAGAAGAGGGGGACATGGACCAAACGAAAATGTCAAAGTACACATCAAATACATTGTTTCTGCCATTTTAGGTAGTTCTCATCATGCTGCTGATCAAATGTTACTTTTTATGATTGGTATGGTTTTAATTGGTTTGGTTATGATTGGCAGCACTTGATATTTTGGCCTTGTTTTTGTGCAGTGGAGACACATTGTCCATCTTTATTGTCCATCTTTATTTGCAGTCAATTCTTCAGATGCTGTAGGTACCCCTTTAGCATCAATTTTGGAGGTGCACCACTCCACAGTCATGGTAGAAATAACAAATATTATGATAATTATTATAATGATGATATACAACATCTGGGTACCACTTTCAAAATGAAGGCACAAAAACTAGGCCAAATTGGTGAGATTTTAGGAAGAAAGTGTGGATGGGCTTTTTGTGTCAGTTTTACACGTGTCCAGTTAGCAATAATAAACATTAGAATAATTATTCTGATAGCAATATACAACATCTGGGTTTCAAAATAAAGGCACAAAACTATTTAGGTTAGGTTCAGTTTCAGAAAAGACTATGGTTTTGGTTAAAAAAAAACCTGTCATTTACGTAAGTGAAAGGATGTTTTAGCTTCAGTAATATTAACATTATGATAATTATTCTAATAGCAATATGCAACATCTGGCATTCACTTTAAAAATAAAAGCACAAGCTGCTTAGTTAGCTTCAGGAAAGGATCATGTATGTTAGCTACTGAGCTAAAGTACGTAACATGACTTTCGTAATGTAAGGTACACAAGATATATCTCATAATGTTATGCTGTTTTGCATGTGTAGGACTCCATGGTCAAGTTAGCAATAATAAATATGCAACATCCTGTTAGACTTTCAAAATAAAGTCACAAAAACTACTTGGCTAGGTTTAGGAAACAAAGTAACTTGGATATGTTTTGGAAAAGGTCATAGTTTGGGTTAAAATAAATTTGTCAGCTTTATTAATTAATGTAAGTAACTTAAGTATTGTAACATATGCACATTACATAGTGTATGTAAGTTAAAAAGATATAATTGCTGACTTTTGACAAATCCCAGCCTCTGGTTTCTCTGTGTTTGCTCGATCCATCCATCCACCCCCTGCGCCATTCATGGACTTTCTGTCTCTTTATACGACTTCTACTACACAGAGGAGCGACTTCAGAAATGACAATAGAGGGGTACGTACGGCGTCATAGTTTGAAGAGTAGGAGTGCTGACCAAGCTTGTATTCGATATGTTGACTGCTGTTCTAGCACCACAAACCCCTTTCGGAAAGAGGTTGGGTTGGACAGTTAGCTAGGAAAACTGTGACTGTGACACAGAGGACTGCTGACATGAACAAGAAGTTTTTGTGCCAAAACCAAACCTTAGAGGTGGTGTGTCAGAAAATTCATTTTCGTAGCAGTCATTGGTGAAGATTTTGGAGGACAATGATAGGTACTGACAAATAATTTTAATCCTTCCAGTGGGGGTAAACAGGAAACACTCACATGGGCTGTTTTGGAAGGCGGTGACTAACAATTTATTATGTTGTTTAGTTTGGAGGACTTAATGATATGTTCACTTCTACCATCTTATTATGCACTGATGTGATGCAGTGGTGAATGTAAGGGCTGGCCCTATTTGTGATCTTGGTGCACTGTATGTGACTCCGCTGACTTGGTCACAGAGACTTCTCAGCACGAAGCCTGGGGCAGAAAGACAAACTTTGTTTTTTTTTTTTTTTTTTTTTTTACCTATTATCCAGCAGCAGTTTGCATCTTCAGCTGTATTTTGGTGATCTCACAGCTTTTACAGTCTGCCCAGGATGATCTTTGCCCAGGGCAAAAGCAGCCTTCGAAACAGGCATTTCCACAGCACACAGCTCACACAGCAAAGAAGAGAACAGCAGGGCTGTGTTTGTGGTGCTGTTGCTGAAATGTCTGTGAAAATGCTGCATTTAAATGCTGTTTTTGCCCCAGGGTTTGACCCATGTTCTCATCCCAGGAAGACTGTAAACACCTGTGAGAGCACACAAATACACGAAGACGTCAGATATATACATATATAGATATGTGTATGTATTTTCCTCCTAATGTTTATGCAGAGAAGTCTGTGAGATTGAGTCACAGAGAAATGTAAAGGTCAAAGTAAAGTAATGTCGAGGCTAAGGTCACACATAGAGCTTTGGCTGACCCATAACTGTGCTGTTGTCATATGTTGTCATGTGGCCTCCTCAGTCCAGATTACGCCTTAAAAAAACACGCTCCTGCATCAAGTTTTCCAGCCGGAAATCTGAAGGCAAAAGAGCTGTTTTTAATTGTCACACTCAAAGGTAGGGTGAAAAGCCTGAGGTCATAGAGAGGCGTGTTGGATAATTGTTCAAATGAGGATAGGGATGCATAATCGTGAAACAAGTCTTTCCTCAAAGTTGTGTGATGCTGCAATTGATTGTATGCATGAAACGTGAAAGGTGAAATAGTTGTTTGAAGAGTGAAGAAAGTGAGTTTGACCTCCTGAGACCCCAGCTTTTGTTTGGCACGCATTTTTAATTTCTCCCAGCTATTAGTAGAACCTGGTAAGTATAAAAATGAAGCATTATGTTTGAACAGGAGATAGTTTTTGAAAAAAAAATGATGTCCTTGCTCATGCTTCAATTTCAGGTCCCATAATTTCATTGTAAATAGGTGGTAATTTCCAAGTAATATATTTGAAATTTCTTAGAAATTACCCACAAATGACCCCCATATATCATGGTAAATATGTGATAATTCACAATTGTTGTCATGCAAATGGTAATTACCAGGGAACCTTCTTTGATATTAACTGCAAACACCAAATTCCACAGTAAATGTGTGATACTTACCAAGTATCATAACTGAATTTTCTTAGAAAGTATCCACAAATGTATTGAAAATTACCCCAATATAATTTATTAAATCAGAGAAATTCCAAATATGTTGCTTTGTAATTATCACCTGCTATGGCGCTTGCTTATCACATACCTGACCATGAAATCTGGAGGTAATTTGGAGGTACTTTCTAAGAAATTTCAAATATTTTACTTAGTAATTACTACCTATTTACCATGAAATTATGGGGCCTGGAAATTGAAGTATGACCACATACTCATATGGGGACAACAGGTATATTTTAACCATATAATGTAATAAAGTAACCAGTATGTAACGCAGGGTAAAACTGTTGTTTTCAATGACTGAACATGGCAAGTCCCCATGTCCTCAAATGAGGACTTCCTAATCAGCAGTGTCCTTGTTTGTTACTACTGCCGAAATTTGTCAGATGTGTATGCACCATCAAACTACAAATATTACTCAGCATAAAGTTTTAATAAGTTTCAACTGTAAAATGTGATGAGGTTTTGGACCTGCTCCACTTTAATCTCTGTCTCCCAGAGATCGGGGCCATCTTGTTTTTACACTGATAAATGTTTTGAGCTTCGGCTCCCACTAGATGGCACAATAGAGTTTCAACTAATGAGGTCAACAGGTCTAAGTTAAGCAGAATGAGGTATAAGGTGCAGCAAACCCAGAATGCCCTGTCCCCATATGTGGTCTCAGGAGGAGAGTTCAAACCCTACTTACTTTCTCACCTCTGCAAAAGCTGCATGAAGTAGGGGATTAAATGTTGAATTGTCTGTGTCAGAAAGAAGGAAAAACATCTTGACATCATGAAGAGAGAAGGAGCTGATGCTGTTAGGTCATCTGAAAAGTGCTTCAGTTGAAGCATCCAGTCTTAACACCTTTACACAGCTCTGCTCAGGGTTTGGGCTGATGTGAGGTAAATGCCTGTCACATGGCTGTGATGTATCACTGTGGATGATCCCATGGATCCATAGCTGACTGAACATAGGCATATACAGTACATAACATAATACTGGGGGTGGGAGTAACTAAATACAAATACTCAAATTACTGTAATTAAGGAGTAAAATACACAAAATTTGCAACCCTAGTTTGGAGAGGTGACTATGACCACGGAGCAGAACAGAGCAGGGGCAATAAATGGGCAACAGAACCAGCTCTGTGTATGGAAACATGACCACAAGACCAACAGTGGCCAATTTGATGACAGGGAATACAGTACCAAGGTGATTTACAGCAGCTCTGACCAGGACTCTGACTCCAGGATGCAGTGCCCACCTCCAGAGGCCTGAACTATACTACTGGACTACCGCCTCTTGAGGAAGTCTAACTAGTATTACGAGAAAGTATGGGCAGCGGCTAGCTGGTTAGCATGCTAACTCCATTCGGCCTCTCTGCAAAACAGTATGTAGACACCTTTGATATAATGTCAGAACTGTTATTTCCTTACATTCAGTTGAGTTTTGGATGTTTTAAACTAACATTCTTACATATTGCACCTTTACATAATGTAAAATATAATTTCTTAGTGATCCTCTACCAAACCCCTTAATATAATTTATTGTTTCCTTGTGGTTTGTGGTTTTATGGTGCTATGTGGATGTAAACCACTAAAAACACAAGAAATTCCCACACTGCTGCGCCCTAAATCACAGGGAAAGCAGTTGCTGCCATTTCTGAACACATTAAGACATTGCAAATTAATGCATGAACATCCTTTCCCTCATTATTAACCTGTTAAGATGCTGCAACTTGTGATAGTTACATCTCTTTTCAATGCAACAGTAAGCATCTTGCTCACTTCACAAGCAGATTTATAGAAAGGTTTATAAAACGGATGACCTTCCCTGGTTGGAGTTCAATCAATGCTTGTATTTTAAATTTGTGCTTTATGTGGGAATGAAGGCCTCTAGTAAATTTGCTATGTATAAAGCAGTCAAGTATTTTCAGACTGTTGGTGCAAAAGAGTTCAGTTTCCTGTGCCTGTGGGAAGAAGTTGGCAGCGCTTCAGATACATTCCAGCAGTGTTCAATGTCCAAATGTTTTATTTTCTAAGAGACGGGGGGAAAAAAAAAAAACATCACAAAGTAGTTATTTCTACTTCAAGAGAACTGACTGCTCTAGTTGTAGCACTCAAGTGGCTTTAGATTTAATTCTGTGCCTGTGTCTCTGAGACATAAATGAATATGAAACTTTGACCATTTTTTCATACTTCTTAAATTTGGCTCCTGAGAAATAGCCTCTGTCTCGTCTCAGCTTGAGACTAATTTGAGCGCAATTGAAGATCTTAAAATCTTTTTTTTTCTCACTGCTCTGATCTTAAATTTGTCTCAGTGGTCAAATTAAAGTCTCGTTGCTCCCTGCAGTCATCAAGGAGAAACCTCTGAGACACCTGTGAGCTCAGCAAAAGATCTCCTGCTTTTCTTTTGGTTTGCTCCTTTTTGTCTGCTAAAAGGAGAAACAGATGAGATCAAACTGAGAATCTCATCTCATAAGACAAAGAAAAGATGATTGTGAGAAAGAAAATTTTCCTCTGGGACAGTAGAAATTCTTGACAGCGCATCGCTGCTGAACAGCGAGCCTGATGTCACTTCTTGCCTAATTGGTGTAATCCATGCAGCTGGTCATGTGCAGAACTGATCTCAGTGGGTTTGTAAATGAGTGTCGACCAGAGGCGACCCTGTCAGGCTCGTGTAATGTATGTTCACAGCATGCAGAAATAATCATGGCTTCCTTGAAATGACCAAGATGCTTCATCACGCATCCTAATCAACCCTGAAGCCATCCGCCAGTACACTCCACACTCAGACAGCTTGATATAGTGTTGCTGATTGGCCGCCATCTGTTGTGATGGACTGACCTGTTTGCTCAGATGTATTCAGTTTTGTCAGAAATTGCAACTAATTTAATATTTATTTCCTTTTTTCATGTTAAAGTCCAGTTTCCTGCACTGTGTAACCACAGTCTCTGTTCATGCTGGATGTGGCAAGATTATTATGTAAAAAAAAAACTGGCTTCTCAAAGAGGTGCTCCAACAGAGATGAGTGTCCCATCACTGCTGAATGAGATGCTATAAATTCACCCAGCTTGTCCTATTCAAATTTCTGATGTCGGGTATGATCTCTTGTCGGCCCACAAGAAGTGATGAATCACAACTGAAGAGCTAAATAGAAAGCAAACAGCGAGTGTTTTGGACGCTGAACAAAATTGATGTCAAACCAGGTCATAGATGACTGGATCGGACTGGAATCTTCACTCAAATTGAATACGAGAGGTGAAAGAAAAAGCTTGAAGACAATTAGAGCATAATGAGGGGAAATAAAATTTACAGAAAATATAGTCAGTAATGTCATGAAAAAGTAAAATGGGAAATTCTGGTATCTTGAAGTAGGCATAAAGTTGAACACGTTGAATGCTTTTATTTTTATTTCTCCTTTGATATCATCTTTATTATCTGTATCTAATTAAATTTTAACAAATTAAAAGGTTCCCTGCAGAACTTTAGGACCTATAGTAGTAATATGGTGCTGTTTTTCTATGAGTGTGTTATTATTTTGTACAGCTCATGCATGAGGACACACATGCACATGGTTAGTGCGATGCACACTCATAGCAACCTCTGGAGCTGGAAAGTGAGGCCAAAGCATAGTGCTAAAAACTGCAGTTCTTCAAATGGCCACTTGAGGCTGACTCAAAAAAGTTCTCCATATAAAATGGCATGTCATGACAACTGTTGCTGCTGAATTTTTATAGAACTCACCGTTTTAAAATATATTAGGACTTAAAGTTAGACAGTGTTAATCAATCTGGAGGTCGGCCATGTTGGCGGTACTGACTATGGACTGCTCCCAATTATTTGCTGGCCATAACTGGAGTTTTGTTTACCAAATTCACAAGAAAAGTTCATATGCATGCCCTGCCATTGTAGTATTCACTAATTTGAATTTTTCCCAAAAGCTCTGAGTCATACAAAACTTCCCAAAAATTCATGACTAACATTTGAAAGAAGCATTGTTGCACAAAATGGTCAATTTTAGTCAACAAAATAAAAGCTTGTAAGAATAATAAACTTGTTTTTCACTGAGTGCATTTAATAAATTGGTTGTTTATGTGTTCATGACTGACTGGAATTTTGATCAAAAAAGTTGTTCAACTATGACTATAATTAATAGACTCAAAAGTCTAGTTAAATGTCCTGGCTTGGTGAAAAATGAGGTAGTTTATGATGCCAGGATAGAAGGCAAAATTATCCAGTTGAGAAAAACCTTCAATGTTGTTCTGTGCTCTTCTTTCAATGGTGAAATACTCTCCGGTTCTGATATAACTGATGCTACCACAGTATTTATGCTAACCTCTTCGGGAGCCGCCATCACTTGTTCGAGACGAGTCGTTTCTGTAGATGCTTCTCACTGCCGTCACACCGGTGGCTGCACCGCTTTTGGTGCGGACACAAACATATAAGATAACTTGAAGCCTGGCAAACTGGATTCTTGCGTGATCTTGCGAATCCAGCTGCCTCGCAAGGCAAAATATTTCGAGCAGTTGAAAATGAAATGGCCGACAGTGAACCGAGCCACTTAATAGACACCAATGACATGTCAACAGCACCTGCTAGCATCAAATGGCGCAAAACAGTAAGCCAGTACTTGGAGTGTTCAATATTCTCAAGGTTGTGCGCAATATAAAAAGTTTAAGACACACTGGATTTTACTATTTGTGTGCAACTTCTCCTCTGTATTTTCTCTTTTATCCTTTGAGCAAAGGAATAAAACCCACCAAATATGTACATAAACCTTTGTTTACTTACATCCACAATCATCTTATAAAAGAAAGCATCTGTTTTCTTTCCACTGTTGGATATTTCATTTTGAAAGGCGCTGGTGTGTACTTCAGGAAGGCTCCCTTCCGCTGCACTGGTGGATGTGGATGCTGCTGTAATCCTCAAGATGCTGAGCAGAACCCATCATGGGATTTCACGCCTCCTTCTCCCATTTCCTCACTTCCTCGCCTCCTTGTTCCCTCAGCCCCTCGTCTCTTCTCTTTTCATCTCGTCTCTCCTGACTCTCCCACCCGGCGCGCGTCCCCCACCATTTCCGTCAGAGAGCGGCCGTGATGAGCTTGCCGGGGGCCAGGCTAATCACTAAAACAAGTAAACAAGTGGGAAGGTGAGCAGAGGGCAGCGCAATCAATAACGCGGCTGTGGTTGATTGGTGTGGAGGTAGCGATTGCGCACGCACACACTCGTCCACACGAACACGCGGGGTCGTAGAGGTCAATCTGAACAAGACAATGAGGAGGTGGGATCAGCGTTAAATGGTGGTTGCTTGACATTAACAAACGAACAGGAATCTCTCAAAGTAGGTCTGCACTCCCTCTGACCTCAATTCCTCATTTCCCGTGTCAGCACACACACACATGCACACACACGAACACGGACCTGAATGTGCACACACATAGACACAAACATGTTTGTTACTGTAGCTCTTTTTCACACTCATGCACCTACATGCGCACACACACACAGATCGGGAGTTATTAGCAGTTTCTCTCCATTAGGGAGTACAGCTGCTGTCGTTGTGAATTTCGACTGCTTTACTTGATCAGTTAATGGCACTTATTTCCCAGGAAGAGCCTCCACCTGGCTTCCGTGCCACTCCATCAGCCTCTGATTAAAAGCTGAGTGTTAATACCGGCACTCTGGTGATCTGCAGTACTCCTGTGTGTAAAAACAGGCCCTCGGATCAGGATGGAGGGAAGATTCTGAATATTTTAAGAAAGCATCTGCTGGTTGTGAGTGAACAACAAAGAACATGCCACTCATCTCTGGAACATTTTAAAGTTGCAATGAAATGGCTAGCATTTACAGCTTACATTAGAGCAAAGAAATGGGCAATTAATTAATCGATTCAAGTATGTTTGTTGTTTGTGTTTTTGGATTAATAGGTGAAAAAAGTTACCACAAATCACAAATTGGACATATGACATGATACAACATACTTTACTGTCCCAGTGGGGAAATTCGTCTTAGTTTTAGATAATGCACGTAGCTGCCATACTTTTTGTGGCAAGTATGTACTTGTGGCTTCCAAATCATAGATGGCCTAAATTATAAGAAACTAGATAATCATATAAACTTGACAAATTGTTCTCACTTCATCACTTGCTAATATATTAGCAACTGAAAAGATGATGGATTGTGAAAATGTGGAGGGACATCAGGCCATATTTACTGTGAGACATCAGCTAAAAGTAGCAGCCACTTTCTAGCTAGCTAATGTTACTGACATCATTACTGCGACCCAAAAATACACTGCTGACTTGCTTGTGACACACTTTTGTGTTAGATGTAATGTGCTTGAACATTACACAGAAATATGTGCTCCAGTGAGCAAATGTCACAAAACGTTACTGACTTAACTAGAACATTGCTGAGAGAGCTAGCTAACATTACATGACAAGCTTGATTACATCCTGTACATTTTACTTCCAGGCTGAAGCAAAATTAGCATTATATTTTTGACTTAATTTACACCATGCCTTATCATGTTAGCTAGGAAGTGGCTGAATGCTAACATTATTTATGGTGGCTAATGGGTTATCAAATATGTTGTTTTACCTTGAAATATAGCTTGATATCCCTTCAGATTTTCACTATCTATTGTTCTTTGAGTTGCTGATCAATCAGGAAGTGGTGAAATGATAACCATTTGTCAGATTTATATGACATACGATGTCAAAACAGCCACTGTGCTTATGCCTATTAAGCCTACGTGTTTCCTGTAAAACCAGTTAGCTAGGCAGGGACTTGTTGAGGAAACTGATTAGCGCTTACAGTAGCTAATAGTAGTGAATGTGCATTAGCAACCGCCCCTGCATCCCCTCCTGTCATGCATCTGTTGCAGTCCATGGATGTATTGTATTGTAGTCAATGATGTCTACTAGCCGACTCTTCCTGAACTGACCACTTCCAGTGAACATGGTCTGACCAGGACCAAAACAGTCTCGAAGACCAACAGAGGCCAGTTGAAGACCAGCAGCAGGGAATAGGCTATAATACTGAACTGGTTTTCTTGCCACATTCAGCTCCTCAATCCCCAGGATTGAGTTGTGGCTAACCAATCTTAAATTAGCAACAAGTAAAGCTATTTTCCATTGTGAAGCTCCTTAAATGACCTCTGTAGTGTGTTCTTTATTGGTCACTGAGGTTGTGTTTGGTCCCAGCCTTGTTCAGTGGGAGGGTGGTCAGCCCACTTCCATTGCTTGCAAACAGCAGCTAATAGTTACGGTTAGCTAAATTAACAACAAGTTAGCTGCTGAAGCTAGATCTCCATATGCAAACTCTGTAATTAAATCAATTAGATTTGAAGCTGAGCAGCTGGAGAACATCTGAGGGGAAATCTGAAAGTATTTTCTTCATAAAATATAAAGTATCACCAAAATTGGTGAGCAAAGTTATATAATTGTGCTAATGTACAGTGATTTTCACTGGCTGCAAATGTAGCATATGCTCCCGAGTGCAGGACGTGTCATCAACATTTTTTAATTGTTTTACAAAAAATGATGAGAATACCTACAAAACAACTTTTTTGTCATTTTTGGGCCAGATAGTGAGAAATAGGTGACCTATATGCAATATATATGTGATAAAACACTTCTTCCACCAGGGGCCTCTCTCAAATTAAAACAATAACAAAAGACGTAGTCTGATGATGTTGTGAAGTGATGTGGGATCATGGGAGTTGTTGTCTTCACTTTTAAGCAACCACCACAGCTGATGAATATGTATCATGACTCAGGCAGAAATCATGTTCATGGATGAGGTAATATCGAGGTTTTTTTTAATATATTTGTTATTTAGTCATGTTCGCTGACTTACGTCCTCTTTCACTGACATATCAGATGCATCCTGGGAAATTATAGCAACTATCAACCAGCTAGCAGGAAATGCACTGATCCTTTGAAGAAATTACACATTTCTCTGGGTTTGAATATTGTTGGACATATTTGGGATAATTTTAGTACACATACAAAACATGGCAAGCGTTTCTAGATATTTTAAGGTGGGAATATTACATACTACAGCTTTAATCATCCATTTTGACTTCATGGGAGCTTAAGTATGTAAAGAGAGACACTTGTCGCAGTGCATTGTGGGTTGAATGGCTCATGGGAGCCGCTTCCACCTTTTCACACAACTCTATGTGCTGGACAACGCTGCATCTCGTGCATCTCACCTGCAGACGAGGCTACTCCTGCTTTTTCAAGGTCACCTCGCAACAATCCAGAGCATCTTCATTACTTGTGTTGGTCCTCTGTCGTTCCCATAGCAACCCCACTGAGCTGACAGATGAGAGGCGCAGGAGTCGGCTTCCCACATAGTAGGAAAAGCACACACACATGCGGGCACACGTACGCACATTAAAACACATGCGCGCTTAAGTACATCTGGGGAAGCACACCGTGCATTGTTTAAAATAAACCAGGCAACAGAGGCGAGGTGTTGGAGCGAGATTGTCGTACACAAATAGGCCATTATGGCAAAAGTGGAACACAAGGAGTCTCCTATGAAAACAGAGTGTTCTCTCTCTACTCCTCGACTCTCTTTTTGCTCTCTGTCTGTCGCTCTCTCTGTGGGCAGGCCGTGTGTGCCTCGATGCTCGTTATCAGAACAAACAGAGATGAGGGTGGAAGAATGGGGTACACACCATGTACCAGAGAGGGGAGGATGAAAGACAAAAAAACAAGGGAAAATCAAACACCCGGCATGAGGGCAGCACCAGGGAATTGTTTCTGTTGGTGCACACCTACTTCCATAGGGAGCTTTACCATTTTAAGGCATTAAAGACGTGCCACACCACACCACAACACGCCAACACACGAAACATTCAGCTCCTGAAAAAAACATTAATTCTAATTCCAGTCCATATCAGATGTACATTTCCCTCGAGGGTCTGCAAGAAAAAAAGAAAGGAGAGAGACACTCCAAAGGCTGCAATAGGCTTGTAATGAATAAGACATTGCATCAGAATTGGAAAGACAGTGAAATCTCCTTCCTGTCGGCGTGCTGTGAGACAAGGGATGTATCATTACCAACTCTGTCTTTTTATGTCCTTGGAAGTGTGAATCCACAGTGTGACGAGTGGTGAAACATTCCAATAAATCCAGCAGGCGTAGTGCTGAGACAAAATCCAAGTCTCAGCCTTGTCCTCAGGCTGAGGACTTACCGAGGATTTGGTGTCTAGATGAAGTTATCAGAGACAGATTTCTGCACATATGTACATTTATATACTGATATTGTCTGATGTTATCCAGTGTTTATGGCTTGTTTTTATGTATACAACTGTATGCAATCATGTGAATCCATGTGTGTTTACTGTTGTGGTTAATGTAACTATATATAACCAGTAATTTGGATTCATTTCATTTGAATATGCTCACTACAATCATAAATATAAATAACATTCTGAAGGTATATGGCCATGTCAGCAGCTCAGTGAGGCTGTATTTGTGGTGTATTGAGCTACACACTAACATCAGCATGCAAACATGCTAACAATGGCCATGCATTAACAAATATAATGTCTGTTCACCATTTTAGTTTAAAGGTGCTATATGTAAGAAATGTCAAATTTATGGGGCAGCAAATCAACAGAAAGTTAAGTTATCGTTAGCTTGTTAGCTCTGTTAGCTGTGCAGCTAGTGGTACTATAGCTGGCTCTGCCCAGACTGGGAGCTTAGAGCACCAGAGGATTGCTGGTGTTTACACTGCTAGCACAGCTAGCTTTGGTGGAGGGGTGGCAGGAGACCCAGTAGGGAAATGCTGGCGAGGAGCGGGCACCATAACTGTAGACCGTCGAGCTGGCAACAGAATTGGGCTGTGCAGCCTCTCAGTGAACTTCCTAGTGGACCTGGATTAAACACGGTCTCCTAGAATTAGGGAGACTGGTTTGATGAAAGGGTGTGAAGTGCCAGGTGATTCACTCTGACTGTTCATGCAGGTAGCGGGAGGCCTGAGTTGGGGTTACAGCAGAGTCAGGGTCCTGGCGGTGCCAGGAACCAAACCTGGCAAGAGAATCGCCTCGGTGTTGTTAGACTGAGGGCAGACTGGATGCCACAGTGGCTTTGGGGCGGGGAATACATCATTATATTCATTCATTCATATTCATTCATTTGAGTAAGACTTAACGTGTGATATAGCAGCTGATCATATTTGGAGTTTCCAGTGTTTCCACTGGCCGCTGCTGAGTTGCAGTTGCTTTACTTCAGTCAGTCATAAAGTGTGCAGATCAGCTCAGTACAATAGTTACTGAAAAGTTGTATGTTGTGTTTGCTGCCCCTGAAAAGAAATAAAAAGTCCCTGATTATAAAATTTTACTACAGTGCCTTCCTGTACTCTTCACAGCAGAGCTGGTCCATGGAAAGCTAACTAGCTAGCTAGTTAGCAGCTACAAGTCCAGTTTCTTATCTAATTTTATCCACCACTGTGGGAAAAAAAAGAGAAACCAAATTGATCATCAACCTGCAGCTTCCAGCTCTAAAAAATCTGTATGACCCCAGTTTTAGGCTTTTTAAATTCTCCTCTGGTGGAGTGCCTAACTAGCTAGGTCGCTTTTACAACAAACATCACTAACCTCCGTCACACAGGTTACCCACAAGCCCACCTTCCAGGTGAAAGCTCAGTAACACATAGGGGCAGTGGGTGTGTAATTAGTCAAACAAAAGTACTTACACTCCATGTTGAAATTTCTCCACTTTACTAAAGTAAAAGTATGTAAGATTATAGCAAAATATACTAAAAGGGTCTAAAGTAAATCCAGTATTACTCATTCTGTGGTAAACTGGTCCTTAACATGTTAGCATGCTAACATTTGCTAGTACAGTTAAGGACAGTTGAGGCTGATGGGAATGTCAGGGTTTATTTGTTGGGTTTTTGTGTGTTTTTTTTATTTAGACATGAATGCAGAAGTAAGGACAGGAAATAGAATGCCAGGTTTGCATGTATTTGCTCATGAACCAAAGTAAAGGACAAAGAAATTTTAACCTGATGGTGGCGCTGCATGAAAAGTTAAAGGATCACCTAGCAACCCATCCGATAGTCAAGATATTTTACTGAAAACCACAGCTGAACAACACTGCCAATCCTTGAGCCACGCTGCTTGCTAGACTAAAAATACCTGATGTTAACATGCAAAAGTATTCCAGTCATTATCATTTTCCACCTCATATTCTGTTCACATTCTGTTTTTGTAAATGGGAAATGTGGTTTGTAATCACCAAGTCCTTTGAATATGGTGATTATAGTAAGAAATATAATATAATATAGGCATAATGATATAATGTGCACGTGCAGTAAGCTGTTTAGTAAATCTATATCTGAAAAGGAGCATCAGAAACAGCCTAAAATCTCTGCATGTCGGTCATGTTTTGATTAAATCTCCCTTTGTGAGTCCAGACAACTTTAGTTTTTGACCTTCAACTTTATAGATGACGAAGGCTTTGCAGCCAGACGCCTTATCCATGGCTGGAGACTGGCCCCTGCCATGCTGCGACGCAGTCACCCATCGAGCTCCCTTATCTCCCAAGGGAAACACCCTCAGTCCTGATGTCTGGATATCTACGTAACAACACTGTCTGCCCAAAATCCCAAGCGGCTGACACAGCCTGTAGAGAACAGAGACAGCCCGGGCTGGAATCAGACTTCTGATAAAAGTCGCAGAGGCTCACACTCTGACAGCCATTCAGACACACACACGCAGTGTGGCGATCGGGAGCTTGATAAAAGCAGGTTGATTACGTCAAGATTGACGATACGTTTAGTTTGCGGTTGTCTTTATCCAACCTGAGTCACAGAGGATTTAAATCAGCCCATCAGCATCAGTGTCACAGTGAGGAGCTTTGTCTGAGGCAGCTGCAGTACTTCGAGCTGCCATTGGGTGTCCCTGCTCCACCAGTAACATCAACTGGATGTGTGTGGACTCTGTTGATGAGATTTTCTCCTCCCTACTCCCAGAACGCCTGCAGAACAGGTGAATAGACTGGAAATCTAAATGAAATCTGGCAGCTCTCCTTTCAGTTCATTTTCTATTGTTCTGTATGTGTATATAAGTTTATGTACCTCTGTCTTTATGAGCACTAAATATAACAATAAGGCAATCATATCTAAATGACAAAATTGGTTTGTTGTAATGTGAGTGTTTCACTCATCTGGCACACCTAAAATCAGGATGAAGCAATGGAAACTACTTGGTTGAATGTGCGGTCAAATCTTACCAGCATCTGAGACCAAAACAAATGCACGCTTCAGTTTTTCAAATAAAGTTGAGGGAAAAGGTGTCTGATCAAATTGTAAGTGCTGACATTACGTTGCCTTTTTATAGCTTAAAATACAGAAACACATTTTAGTGACTGTTTAGTTGTAAAACATCTAGAGGAAAACCCCAGACCCGCGAAAGATCTCGTGAGTGATCATTTTAACAGAAATTATGAGCTTTCCCTAAACATGACCACAAGTTTTTCTGTGTCTAAACCTATACAGATCTTCAATAAAGCATTGTCAAATTATAAAACATAATTAGTTTGTGCAATGTGTACAATAAATAAACAAGGCAAACAAATCTAGGGTTCCCCTCTAGATGCGACTGTTTCCAACAGAGATTCTTAAAACTCACATTAAAGTTTCAAATTAAGCATAGTTGACCAGAGATACCTTAAGATTCTGTTTCTGCATCACCTATTTCTCACCTAAAATGTCTTCAGAAACATATTTTAGTGTCTGTTTAGCTGTAATATGAGAAAGTCACTCACCAGGCTGCCATGTTGAAAACGAATGCAAGGAAGACCAAGACCAAGAGGAATTCACATGTCAGAGGTCAAAGATGTATGAAACGTATAAAGCTGAATGCTTTATTTAGCATCTTTAAACTGTCTAGGACTAGACCTGTGTTATTTATGCTGTTGAATTGTGTATTTAAATTATCCCAAATTTTTCCAATAATGTTTGAAGCCATAGAAATCTGTATTTTGATCCAAGGTAAGGGAGTGTTTTATTTCGCTAGTTGTTATAACTTCTGGGGAAGCACCGTGATAGATCAGAGTGACTAAAAGAGAGTGAATAAAACCTTACCACATTACATCACCAATGACCATGATTTCTGACATCTGAAATCATGTCAGGTTTTCAGCAGTGGTGATGACTCAGACTCGAGTCAGACTCGAGTCACATATTTGTTGACTTTACACTCATTTGCCAAAATAAAAAAAAGACGTACACCTTCACCTTTCAGGCAAATGACTCATGACTTGACTTGGGCTTGAGCCTTTTGACTTGAAAACACTTGATACCTTCCCCCGAGCCAAAAGATTAAAAAGTCTGTTATTTGAAAAAAAAGTGTGAATCCACAAATCAACTAATTTCCCTTCATTTCCTGAATCAACTGACACTAAAACTTTTAATTTCCAGCAAGTCGACACTTAATTCCCCAGATCCCCAAGGAGAGACTTTGTTCAGTGCTCGAAACTGAAAGGTTAGGACTTGAGACTTGCATGTCTTGCCTCAGGACATGAGTGCAAAGACTTATACTTGTGACTTGCAAAACAGTGACTTGGTCCCACCTCTGTAAGACAACAACTTCTATGATCCAAAACTATCTCACGGTGGTAGGAATGACTGTGGTTAAAGCTGTTATAATCAATTTTAGATTAATAATGGATGAAGTAACTACGTGTAATGTGAGAGCGGTTGCTCGTAGCGGTGAGCCCACAGAGAATTATCTCCCATCAGACCCTGCAGTTCAGCTCTAGAGAGTCCTTTAGCTCATTGTTTTTTTTTAGCCTGCAACCTAACTGCTTTGGTTCAGTCTCACTGCTCTCATCAACAGTGCTTTTTTATATACAGCAGGTCTTTTTCAGTGAAAAGGATTTTGCTAATGTTGCTCTGTACCTGTACCTGTACCTGTTTCAACAATAAGCTGTTTGCTAACAAGTTAGCCATATCAACTTTTTTAAAGGAGAAAATAATATGTCATTATTGTGTCTAAAGCTTGTTTTTCTGCCCCCAAGTTACCAAAATATCAATCTTGAAACCCATCAGCTATCATCCGATCATGATTTAGTCTCCAGTGGTAATGGCCAACATCGCTGGGATTCCCGTGTAGCCAGCTGATCTGCAGGCCAAAACTTCCTGTTCCTGGGGCAGATCATTGTTAACAGATTAGCAACTTGAGATGTGATAACGGAGATGGAGGCTAATCTCTATTGCATATCATCTATTGCATTTTCAAGATTGCATTTCAGCCAATGTGTTACGCCTCTTTTGCTAATCACACGAAATATTTACCTGCACACAACCACACCACTCATACGTGATCGGTCAATACTACACACACCACAAAATCTTGAAATCTTGACCACAGATGAAATGCAGACCACAGTCTCTACTGTTGAAATCACGCCCTTTCACATCCATCTATCCCCGCAGAGTGATTTCTACCTTTGCGCTGACAGAGGACGGTCATTATTCACAAGACTGCAGGAGGCTGCCTGTCAAGAAAAATGTTGTTTACAGCTTTTAAACAAATTTCCAAGCCTGTTGTTTTGTCTGGTGAGGACAGTCTCAAAACGAATAGAAAGATATCTTCCAAAGGCTGAAATGTTGGTGAAATTTGTGTGTCAGAAGAATTATCTGGTGTAACATCAGTAGTTCAACCTCTTCCAAAAGGAAGGTGGTTAAATCAATTATTTTTGGAGTTCCATTCAAGGAAAGAGTGAATAAAAATACTCCAAATACCTTGTGCCAACACCTTGAAGCCAAATGATTGCGCTGTGGGTCCATAACTCCAATATTTACTTCATTATCCTCTATGTGTTCCTCATTTACAAACCTCATGTTGCCCTGGAGTGATTTACTGGACGAGACATGCTGCTTTAATGTGCCCCTTGTATGCTCCAGCATCCCACTTTGTAAGTCATAAATACAACTTGTGGCAGATTCATGTACATTTCAGTCAAAAATAACTACGTGGGCTATTAAATTAACAGCTGTCTCTGGGAAATGTGGAGGAACCAAATGGTGAAGAGCTAATTCATGTTGCAATTCAAGGATATTTTGAAAACTCTATCAGATTTGGTTATTGGCAGCTAGTTTTCCCCCCAAAACTTCTCAAATCTTAACCAAGTATTTTTGTTGCCAAAACCTAAACAACCCTCAGAGTTGAGAAAATGCTTGAACTGCTTTTTTTATATTGGTCCATTTTCAGTGTTGTGCATGAGTGTTTTTGGGGAGCGGTTAACTGAGCGTATACGTTACAGCTTTGTTGACTTTCGTGGAAGTTAATGACGCAGTGTGTGTTTGTGCATTGTATGAACAAATTAGTACACTTTCCAATGGAAAAAAATCACACATTTTTATGCAAATTGTGCCTGTTGGGTCTGAAAAAAAAAACAAGTCTGCAATTAGGCTTAATTAGAAGGGACACATTGAGTTCAAGCATCCCAGAGGAAAGAAGAAGTTCAGAATAAGATCTCTTGAGACTTTAACCGTTTTCTCACACTTCTTAAATTCAGCTCCTGAGAAATAGCCTTCGTCTCATCTCAGCCTGAGGCTAATTTGAGCCCAGTTCAAGGTCTTATAATGCTCTTTTTTGGCCTCACTGCTCTGATCTTAAATTTGTCTTCAATAGTCACCACTTGAGATAACAGTGACGTCTAAAAGAAACCTTGGTTGTCTCTGATGAGATCTTAAATTCGTCTCAGTGGTCAAATTAATTAATGTCTTGTTGCTCCATATGGTCGTCAAATAGAAAAGATCCTCGTACTTTTCTTTTGTTTCACTCTTTTTTCTTTAGGAGGGGTTTTGGGAGAAACAGATGAGACTCCAGTGAGCTCAAAAAAAAGAATCTCATTTATTTCTCATAACACAAAAAAAAAAAAATGATTGTGAGAAACAAAATGTTCCTCTGTGGTCTGACAAGCCTTGGGAAATATCTGGGAGTGAATGATGATCACAAGAAATTGTTAATAAAGAGTAAAACCACAAGCCAATAGAAACAAACGTCTTCCATCTAAGTCAAATTGACAGAATTTTGTACAGGACTGGTAACCTGTCTTTCCCAACAACAAGTAGACAGACTAGTTTATGTGGTAAAATAATATATATACTCACATTGGTTTTTACTTGACTTGAAGTAATGTGTCTGTGATTCTGTGGTAATTCATTTAATTTGGGAGGTGGACAGTGGCAATGATTGGGTTCTGGGGATGGATGGATGGGTTCTATTGAAAAATAATAGCTCAGAAAAAACAAAACAAAACAAGAAATAAACGTCAACCAGTTCATTTTCTGTAACTGTGAACTTAATTCAATATTCTGCGAGGACTTGTTAAGGTCCTATGTGTGGCATTTAGTGTTTCTTGGAGCTGAAGTCCTGACGTCACATGTGAGCAAGCTGCTTTCTCACTAACTTGTGCAATTCCATGCAATCTCTCATTAAAAGCTGTCTACGTTGGCCTTTACACAAAAAAAAAACTAAATCTGTTCCTGAGGTTTACACTCTATATTCTTAGATAAATGAGTGTCTGCTGCAGCACTTGCTTTTAGAAACTAAACTTTTGTGATTTAACAAACTTAAGCAATAATTTATTTGTTGCAAACAGAAAACAACAGCTCAAGGAGTTTTACCTGTGTGGCAGTGCACAAAATAAAGGTTATCCCAATAGTGGAATTTTTTTTTTTTTCACAGTAAAGTTGCTTGAAATGTTGTTTGGTGTAAAGCCAGAACGAAAACCACTGCTGATTCAGCACCATGGACAGGGCCGGCAGTCAGTGAACTAACAACTGCAGGGAGAGGATTTCTTGTATTTTTGGAGCAGTGGGCCTGCAGAGCATCAGGCGCTTGTACTTGGGGCTGCTGGATGGAATTCTGTGTCAGTGTCCTGCTGCTTGTGTACTATTATGACTGCTATGAGTCATTAGTCAAGTTTATGTCCACATTTCACCAAAATCTCAGCTGAATTCCCAGAAAATCTGCTAAAAAAAAAAGAAGAGAATTAATGCACATTTCCATTCACTACTGTTACATGAATATTAGGAGTTGGGAACATTGAGTTAATTCTCCAGAGTGCTACTAAATCACTGGAGACGTCAAATTTCAAACAATGGAAAACTGTGTGGACACATGATCACCACCACACCGCACACATCTGATCTTTTCGTCTGCTGCCATTTTTAATCACTTCAGTGGTGAATAATGTGTCAGACACCGCTACGACCTGAAAATGACCTGAAACATGGAGGCTCTGTCTGCAGCTTTATTGAACATGTCCAAACATGTTTGAGCCACCAGAGCCAGAGGACTTTGACATGATGAGTTGTTTTTCTTCTGTGTCGGGTTGTTGGAACTGAAGTGAGCTGAAGTGAACTGCTGGGCTGATTTACTTCTACTTAAATTCAGTTGCCTAAAATAAGAAAATTGTCTAAACCAAATATGCCAGTGATTTATTGGTGTTAACCAAGAGGAAAATTTGTTGCTCACAATCATTTTGTCTTTGTCTTATGAGAAATAAATTAGATTCTTATTTTGAGCTTACTTAAGTCTCATCTGTTTCTTTTAAACCCCCCTCAGGGAAAAAGGAGCAAAACAAAATAAATCTTTTGCTGAGCTCTTAGGTGTCTCTGAGGTTTCTCCTCGACGACCATATGAAATTTGACCACTGAGAGGAATTTAAGATTTCATTTAAGACAACCAAATGTTCTTTTTAGATTATTTGAGACAAATTTAAGATCAGTGCAGTGAGACAAAAAAGAAAAAAATCTTCAGTTGGGCTCAAATTAGTCTCGGGCTGAGACAAGACAAAAGCCATTTCCCAGGAGCCGAATTTAAGAAGAAAATTTAAGGAGAAAATTTTACATGTACCACCTTTCATTTTTATTTACTGGCTTCAATAGGTTAAAAGACTCTGAAATTAAGAGTCTATGGGCAGTTAGTGCGGGTATAGCAACACAAATGTGTATAGACAGCGTGTGAGAAGAAGACAGACAGGTAGACCCACAGAGAGACGGAGACTGACAGAGACAGAGGGAATAGATTCCCCACTGCTCTTGTAACTCCCTTTTAACTCTGACGTTTGCTCTGTCGACGTGAGTGAGCTGCTTTTTCCCTCCGTTTTCTGCCTCTGAAATGTCAAAGAAGCTGCTGTGGCTGCTTCCGAGCTGCTCCGTGTCTTTACTACCACAGAAACAGGGAGAGTGTCACTGTAATTGTAGTATGAAGACTACCATTCCTCTCTCTCTCTCTTTCTGTCTTTTCATATTTGATTTCGCAGAGACTTCGGGATGCCGAGGAGAGAATTTTTCTCCTCATTAAAAACACTGTAAGAGGAGAAGCCTGGTAGGTGCACACAAACACACACACAGATGTGGATTCACGCACACACAGATACACAAACATAAACCGTAAACACGCAGAAGGTTCAGTCACGCTAACGGGACCTGACAGAGCAATCCCAGTCACATACATGCTTCTCTCTCTGTCTCTCTCATCTCTGTTTCATCTCCCTCCCACCTTCGTCTTCACATTTTCTTTACCCCTCCTCCACCCCTCCTTCTCACTGTTGCATTCCTGTCTTCCCCCTCCACTGCTTCATCCATCGCCCTTGCTCCCTTTCTCCACTTTTTTTATTTTGTTTTACTTAATTACTGATTCAGCCTCTTCCATTGTTTCTTGGAGCAAAAGGGATACAAACAACAGCTATTAAAAGAACACCTGGACTCTTCAATTTCCATTAAAGTTAAGTACATACTCTGTGCATACAGGTAGACTTTAACAATCACACACTTCATTCATGCCATGCTCAAAAAATGGAACCTGCTCATGCATCCAAATCTAACTACCAATCAAAGCCATTCTACATGAAGACAAATTCCATTTTGGGGTTTAACCTTGAATTATTTTATCTTATTCGTGTAGGTTCCCCATTAGTTATTACTGCAGTAACATTTATCTTCCTGAATTGAATAATGGATAATAACCAGTGCTAGCATGCAGTAGGCCTGTGTTGACATCTGGGAAACACAATTCTGTGAAAAACCATGTATGCTGTATATCAGGACAATCAGCGTCAGCAACAAGTCTCCCAAAACGTCACAGCAAGGAATACTGATGTAGACTGGATGCTACAGTGACTCATTATACCTATATTTTGCTATGGCAACGGCTGCAAATGTAGATGCTATGGCTGAGAGCTCCTTCAAACTACTTCACTACTTTTTTCCCTTTAATCTGGTGAAACAGGAATTATGAGAAGAAGTACATTTGCAGGCTTTTGAAGAGGAACTGTGGGGTTTGGATTACAGAGCAGTGGTGAGAAGATAATCAATATGCACACTGCAGCTTTCAAAAAGCAGAGAGATCAGCTGGACGCAACGCCATAGACCACCGCAGGAGGGGAGGAGGAGAGCAGGAGCAAAGAGCCAACTAACCCAGCTGCTCCTGGCTAAGTTCCGGTCAGGAAAATTAAACAGATTAAATGGGACTCAGGCTGGCCAAGCAATGAGAAATCAGAGATTTCTGTGCATGCAAAGAGAGCTGTTCCACCACAAGTCAAGGTGTTGATGGGCGGAGTAGCTCTGAGCTGACAGGATAAAACACACAAGACAATTATGCATCACGCTCAAACACAGTCAAAGTTGATGCACAATGTTTCTCAGATGTGGAACTTTAAATGTTAAGATGACGACCATATGATCATCACTATCTTGATCCTATCTTGTTCTGGTATTATGAGACAGGATGGGCTAAAGGTAGCTGGTTAGCATGCTAATTTAAGTAGATAGTTCTGCAACACATAGATGTAAAAACAGGAATCTGACAGTAACTCCTGAGATTTCCAAAATGTTAATCCTACTTGTAGGGTTGAAATGTTGCCCTTTTTCAAGCCCCAAAACGTTTCTGGAGCTTAAATCCAATGTGCCTTTGCATTTTTTTTCCTTCATAATCTAAATACAAAATAGGATGGGACCACACAGCTTTCTCTGTTTATGTATGGCCATCATCAATAAGGCAGCAACTTCAAAGAGGCTGCAAACAGATTGCTTGGTTTATGTTCTCTCAGAGAGTCTCTCTTTTTTGTTTTTTGGTTCAAGCTAATAATTTACATAAAGGTACCACTACAAAGAAGTTTATAGTTCACATGTGTTTTCTTCCAAACCATCAGCAGCCTATCAGGCATTCAGAGGAATTGATTTTGTGAGGAAACGTTGCTGCTGAGTGTCACTTGAAAGAACTACAGTGGCATACAGAGTGGAGGCGGATGTTCCCCTGACACAGACATATTATTATCACTCAACATGGTGTTTGCTAAAGTGCAGCGCCGCACCCAGGAGACAACAATGTCTCTCAAGTTAATAGTCCCAACTCCCGAAGTCTGTACAGTATTGACTGTTCTCCTTCAAGTCTTCCTAAGAGCCACCCCTCTTTATTCTGTGCTCCAATAACAGTTGATATGTCACTGACTGTGCTTGTCTTGTCCTGTCTAGAGGTACCAAGCTTGCTCAAGTGTTACTGGATCCCAGAGCAAAAAGGGGTGGGCCTTAAGAAGGGTCAGTTGTCAGATTGCTTTGTGAATGGCCCCTTTGAAAGTGTCCCTTTTTTGTTGCAAGCCAAAATCTGTATAGTATTGATTGTTCTCCTTCATGTTAACAAAAAAGTAATATCTCAGTGATTCAAGTTCTTGTCTGAGATGCCTTTATTTTCAACCCTCTCTGGCTTCCTAAGACTCACCCCTCTTCACTCCGTGCTCCAATGACAGCTGAGTAAGCTTGGTTCCTTTCCTGTGTCCTGTCCTTGGATATGCTACCTGCTAGGCTTGTCTATATTGATAAGAAAACCAAATTTGACGATGCTTAAAATAAGTTGCTGGGGAACCTGTAAAGGCAACATAATGACATCTTAATTTAGCTAATGTTACGCTAGTTACCTAGGTAATTAATTGCCATCAATCATCAGCCAACTGGTTAGTTAGCATTTTACTAACACTGGCCAGATAGTTAGCTAGTGTTTTGCTAACATCGACTGACTTAAAATGTGACTTATAGAGTGCTTGGTGTATGCTCTCCCAGAAAGTTCCCCTTTTTGGTTGCAAGACAAATTCTGTACAGTATCTACTGTTCTCCTTCAAGTCAACAAAGAAGTAACATATCAGTGATTCAAGTTGCTACAACAGTCTCAATGGCTGTCTTAGATGTTTTCCTTTTCCTCCCTCTCACTTTCCAAGACCCACCCCTTTTCATTCAGTGCTCGAGTAACAGTTGAGTAAGCTTGGTACCCTTGCCTGTTTCCTGTCCTATGTTGAAAAGAAAAACAGATTTAAGGATGGTTAAACTTAGTCACTGGGGAACCTGAAAAGGTGACATATTGTCACATCAAAATGCTAACAAAGTAGCTTGCTAATCTATCAATCTATCAATCATTAGCTAGTTACTTAGCTAGCATTTTACTAACATTGGCTAGATACTTAACTGCATTTCAGCTACATTAAGATGTGACTTATATGCCACTTTTACAGGAATGGGAGAAAGTTGATGGAGGTACCCAACTTGCTCAACTGATTTTGGACCACAGTGCAAAAATGGGAGTGGGACTTAAGAAGGGCCAATTGTAATTTTAAACAGATTGCTTGGTTTATGTTCCCTTTTCTTGGTGCAGGTCAATAACTAACTCAGTGCAAACAAGTTTATAGTTCATATGTTTTCACTTTATTTCCTCCAACCATCAGCAGCCTATCAAGTGTTGAGAGAAATTGATTTTGTGAGGAAATGTTGCTGCAGAGTGTCACTTGAAAGAACTACAGCGGCATAAAGTGGAGGCGGATGTTCCGCTGACACAGCGTATTATTATCACTCAACATGGTGTTTGCTAAAGTGCAGCGCCGCACCCAGGAGACACAGACTTCTCTCAAGTTAACAGTCCCTTCTCCCAAAATCTGTACAGTATTGACTGTTCTCCTTCTAGTCAACAAAGAAGTCACATTTCAGTGATTCAAGTTGCTACAACAGTCTCATTGGCTGTCTTTGATGTTTTTCTTTTCCTCCCTCTCTGTCTGTGCTGCCGGGTGGGTGGAGGTGGAGAGGTAATGCGATGCAGAGAAGCGACTGGAGCGAGACGGAGCTCTGAGAGAAAACCCAGGTTCACACCAGGGTGGCTTACACTGCTGCTTTACTCTCTGTTCACACGCGCACACAAATGAGCACACAAGCACCTGCATGTGCACGCGCACACTAACAAACACAAGCATGCATATTCAAGATAGTGCACGCGCATACAGTACAAGCAGAAGCACACATGTGCACACACAAACACACAGACGCATTCAGAGCGGCTTATGAGTTGTGCACCTCAATACCAGCCGCAGTATAGCCCATCTGTGAAAAGGTAAATTGAATTTTACAGGCACAAAGCCGACTCCCCTGCGGTCTTTAGAAAAAAAGCCCCACTTTGTGAGTCTAAAGCTTTTCTAAAGCTTTCGTCTCTTCATAGCTTTTTCCCCCCCTTCCCTTTTCTTCTCCTTCCTCCCTGTCTCTCTCTCTCTCTGTGGGGGAAATGAAGGTGTGAGAAACGCTGATCGATATGCTCATTAAAGAGTTGTGTCTTTGGGAGGCCTGCAGAGGGTCTGCACAACGCTGCACACAAAGAACACAGACGCAAAACGCTGCACTGAAAAAGCCTGCTATATCACCACAACGCCATCCACAACTGAACAGCAGCACTTCTCACAGCCACAAAGAGCTAACGGAGAGTAGAAACAAACCCTCTCTTCTTATCCCTCTTCCTCCTTTTTCTCAACTTTTCCTCCTCCTCCTCCTCCTCCTCTCTCCTACTGCCTCTGTGCGCACCCAGAGATGTAGTTAAAGCACTTTTATTCTGCTTGTGCAGAGGATTTTCCAATCTGTCCGTGCCTCTATTATTAGAAGCTCCCATACATAGGCTGTGTCTCTGTTTTAACACAAACAGCCATGCAGCTAGTCATTCTGCCCACACAATTAACCCCCACACACACCAAGGTACTGAGAAAATGCAGCCTGATATGTTAAATTCTAATTAACTACAGCGCTACCGCCTCCACGGCTCTACCGTGCATGTGTGTGTGTGTGCATCAGGCAGGTGGGATAGATACTGACAGGTGGAATAAAATTGCCAGCGCGAGGTATCCATCTGTGCAGGATCCACCATATGCATTTCAAAAACTCTGCGAGGTTTCCATGCCAAATGATGGAGAGAGATTGACACTGTTCCATCTGCCAGCGCAGTCTATATTTGAGGTGTATGGGTATAAACAGGGGTGGAGAGATTATTACAATGTCCCACTCAATTTGAAGAGCTGTTTGGCTGAAATGTCCCGTGAGAAGAGGATAAAAATAGGACTGGAGTCAAAAAATGGTGTTAAAATCTGTTGAGGAAAAGTAGTAAGTGGCTTATTCAAGATGGATTTAGAGAGAAAGCTGGTCAGAAAAAACAGAGCAGACTCTAGTACACATTTGTCAAAAGGAAAACGAACAGAGGAGAATTCCAGATTTAAAGGTATAGTTTCACATTTTTGGGAAATTACTTCCTTCTGTGCCAAATGTTACAGAAGAAAATCAATACCACTCCCATGTTTATCCATTTAGGATTTTTTTTAAAGAAAAGAAAAGAAAAAAAAAAAAAACATTTGAAGCTACTGCCCGCAGCTTAGCCAGCCTGTTAGATTAGCTTAGCATAAACACTGGAGACATAGCTGGTCTGGCTCCTCTTAACAAAATCTTCCTATCAGCGCCTCTGAAGCTCACTATTTGCCATGGTATATTGTTTGTATATTACAAGATATACTGTATATTACAAGATATACTGTTTAATTAGTCTGCAGTTGCAGTGTATTTTTTTTTTTAATAACACTGTACCAGCACAGTACCTACCAATACTTATCTGTAGGTACAGGGTAACGATGGGATAAGGCGGTAACAGTTTGGGATTTTACAAAGAAATTACATTGCAGTTATTTTTTAAGTATAAATTCTCTATAAATCATTACAAACATTCAGATTATTGCTCACTAGGTCATACTAAATAATAACAGAATAGATGTTAAATACAGAAAAACAAAAACTCATATCAGTCCTGATTTCACAACCCTACGATTAAGTTAGGTTTCAGGGGATCTTACGTTTTATCCTAACCCTTAACCCTTACCCTTTTCAGTTGTGTGCTATAGAGCAGGTTAACATGGGACTGTGGGAACAAACAACCCTGGAAGTATAGGACGCTTTGTCATGTTCTTGATAAGTGCAACTTATCCAACTTCCAATAATTTTTGTAAGCTACTTAGGTATGATTAAGGAATGATCATTGGCATGGTTAAAAGAAACCAAAACTGAAGTCGAATGGCGGTCAGCAAATTCAGATGGTCCTTAGAGGTCTTTGCTAGGTACACATAAAATCAGATACTTGATACTTTTTGATATTTGATTCTATGGACATATTCTGCAGCTTGTTCTCAATCCCCATGCATCAAATACAGCAGCTTGTGGCCCTAACATTCAAACTATGACAGTGTTGGTATCCCTCCAGCATCATTTCTGAAGTCATCTCTCCTGCGTTATGTTTTGATGTGCTGTTGAAGTCAGGTGAAGATAAAGCGATAAAGTCCAGGCGTGGAGAAGTTGGGTAGATGGATGGGTTAGACAAACATTTCACACACTAGATCATGTCTACTGTGAACACCAAAAGTCAAAGGTGATTACTTCTTAAGGTATGTAACAAAATTACTTATTTTAACCTGAACCATGATTATTTCCTAAACCTAACCAAGTGGTTTTGTGCCTTTATTTTGAAAGTCTATGCAAATGTGGAGTCCTGCATATGCAAAACTTAAATTACAGTGGTAACTACAGTGTCATAAGATGAAGCATTGAGCTCAACAGTGAAGTTCCGGATATAAAAATCCCATTCATACTCTGAATATAGGGTTTAGATTATTAGTCTTGATGTTGTAACCAGGGTAGACGCCACTGCAACATCTCTGATTGGTGGAGCTCACCATGTTTACCTCCCCTGGGAATGAGTAGTTCTGCTAGCAGGCTGGCTAGATTGGTAGCTAACATGAGTCTTACTAATAATGTCGTTATACTGCAGTGATAAGAGACTACATATTGTCTTAGATTGTAGATACTATATGTTATATCATGATATGGCCTAAGTCTTTTCCTCGTTATAAAGGCAACATTATAAGAATTTTATGTAATTTTCCAAAGTTACCAGACTGATCTTGCCAACTTAATCACTATATTGACATCACTGAGTATTATTTCTCAAAAATTTCAGCCCCTCCAGGATTTAGCAGGCTGTTTTTGTGTTTGTTGCAGCCTAAAATGCCTGATTTCACAGCAGCTTTTCTAAAAAATTGCCTTGAGTGTTGCAATGTTTTTAGGCTTTATTTGGTATTGAAACTGCAAAAGCAAGTGAACATTGCTAAGGGAAGTTGTGATTTTTTTTTATACATAATTCATTACAATCAAAGGCAACTTGTTCCAGGGAGAACAGAACTGCACTCTGTCCTGAGTGCATGTAACCTCACCAGAAAGGCTCACAAGTACAAAAACTCAACCAAAATATGCTTTGATTGTAGATGACAAAGTGCACAGAGCTTTGATAAATGTCAGTAACAAAGACAAACCTGTTCTTTTCAGTATGTGTGACAAAATGAAAAAAATATAAAAGCAAAAAAAGTAGTGAATAATAAATCAAAACACTGACTGGGTTCACTGAGACGTGCATGTTTGATATCAAATTTGCATACTAAATTGAGTTTGGACAAAATTGCGAGGCCTCGCAGAATTCACAGGGATTGGTTGAATTTGCATGAATTGTTGCGATCGCAACATTGCAACTTCCTGGAGGGACTGTAAAATACCTCAGGGTCTGCAGATGTCCCGCTGGCACATAATAATGTAATACTACCAAGGCCTGTAATAACGCAATATCTTGTAGTATCACTTTATTTCCAGGCACCTGGAAAACACATGAAAATAGATTTTAAAAGATGCAACCACAGTTACATTAATTATTTGATTTTTTTTTTAGAGTTTAATGACTATTGGAATATTCAAAAATCATGATCCATCCCCAGTGAATGAATGGGAAATTCACTTCCAGAGCTGTTGAAAAAGTGGGCGGTCACTGTTGAGCTCTATAAAACCGCTGCCTGTATTCGATGAGCTGGGAGTGAGATCGTGTACAATTTAGCATGTACTCAAAAATATAGATTTTCAATACCCAGCCTTAACTACGACAAAATAATTTGCACACATAAATGTATCCACTGTTTTTTTGGCCCCTCTACTCATGTAAATTTATGACTTCCTGTTTTCTTGTAAAGAGCCTGCAGGTATTATAGGCTATTCAAAATTCAGCGAACTAGAATGTGATTCAACTCTACATAAAAATGCTGCTCACTTATGGTAACAATTGCAAATCATTGCTTCCACCCTTGGGTGTAAATGTTTGCGGCGTGTTTGCTCAGAAACGTGATGGAGACTGGGAGGAGGTGCTCCATTTGTGCCTCTGGTTCCCATAGTTGGACTGGCCAGCTCTGGTTGCCTGGGTTACTGTATCCCTTGCGGATGGTCAGCTCACTGTTGCTATGCTAATGAGAGTATATCAAAGCCACGAGCGGCAGCGGCTGCCTGTCAAGTGCTTGCGTTAATGTGTGTGTGTGTGTTATTTACAGTGTGACACCTCGGGGTCACGGAGAGGCCATACGCTTTTGACTTGAAATGTCACGCCAATTAATAATTTGTAAAATTAAGCAGGCGATATCAAACTTAGCATTTTATTCATTAGGCATGGAGCTGTTTCTAATGGGATTTCTCTCTCGATCTCAATGCTGTGGCACTCTCCCCACCTCTCCTCTCACCTCCCATACTGACTCTTCCTATTTCATTATTTACATCCCCTTCTCTCCCTCTTTTTGGCGCAGTTTATCAGTTTAATCAGCTCGCTTGGGGAGAGGAGGGGGAGGAGGAGGAGGACAGGAGAGGAGGGGGAGGACACGCGATCTGCATCATTCTCACATCCGCGTAGTAATGCATCTTTATTAGGCTCCCAACATCAGCCCAGGAGACGAGTCTCTGCTATCACTGTCAATTAGCAGGGGAGCCGCTCGGGGAAACGGCTCGCTTCTCTTTATTAATATCTCCAAACAAACCACACGGCACTCAGATGTATAGAAAGAGGCTTTCTCTTTATTAAAACACACTCAGAGCAGCAGTGCAAACCATACAAGAGAATGTCATCAGGCAGTGTAAGGTGCAGAGTTTTAGGTTTCATTTACTGAGAGAATTAAAAAAGAAGAAAAGGGGGGTGGGGGGTGAAGGGTTCTTTGCTTTATTCAACACAGGGACAGATATTACATTATCATTTCATCATGGCTTTCTGGCAATATGGCTTTTTCAATCAGCGGATACAGACATTATTTATTCATAGATGCATTTTTAAAAGGCACACAAGATACAGCATAGCCAATCTCCATAGAGTTGACACAATCAAATATACATGAATATAATATTAGTGCGTGAGGTGTGGAGGAGGGGCGGCCGGTGGATAAATTAAACTTTATTCATATGGAGAACAAGGAGAGGAAATGGAAAAAAAAAAAAAAAGGTAGAATGGAAGTGGAGGACGTTTATTCCACCGTGCGCTTTATTTCTTCACAGAGATTTCTATTCGATTTGTCCGGAGACGCTTCCGCGTGTGCATCACTCTCTGTTAGCCTGAGTGAATCTCCAGTGTTGGTGTTGAGCCTGTGTGTGTGTGTGTGTGTGTGTGTGTGGTCTGGCAGTATATCCTTGCTTTAAGGCAAGTGTCTCTTTAATGAGGCTTTGCTGCAAAAGGAGCTCCCTAGGACTCTTGACGTGCTCTGCATTTCAAATACACACTCTCCTGCAGCACGCGGACCGCTAGCACATCCTCTCCTGTATCACTCACTCACACACACACACCCTTCCATTTTGTACTGTATTAGTGAGGACCCGTCATTGACATAATAGATTCCCTAGCACCTTACCCTAGCCCTACTCATCACAACTAAGTGCCTAATCCTAACCCTAACCTAATTCTACACTCTTAGAAATAAGAGCTCCAAATGGGTTCTTCCTGAAAGTCTGAGGCTTGTGAAGAAACCTTTTTTGAAGAAAAACTTTGTCAAGGATTCTTTGTAAGATTAAGGGTTTCCTTTTTGGATGAAAGACTAAACTGTTAAAATCCTTTAACTTTTTGGTCAAGGCGTTTTACCATACTATAAGACTCGGTAGAACCCCCCTTTTGGGTTCTAGATGAAACCCTTGGAATATACTGTAAATGGGTTTCCAGTAGAAGCTCAGAGTGGGTTCTAGATAAAACAATTGGAATACAAAAGGGTTCTTGGTAGAAGCCCCTGGGTAACCTCTAGACAAAACATTTAGAATATAAACGCATTTTTTGTAGAAGCTATGGGTGGGTTCTAAACAAAACCCTTGGAATATACAAAGTTTGTTGGTAGAAGCGCCTGGGTAGGTTCTAGATACAACAATTGGAATACAAAAGGTTTTTTGGTCAAACCCCTGGGTTGGTGTACCACTCTAAACCTAACTCTAATCCTAACACTACCTAAACCTAATTCTAACACAGTTTTAACCCTCAAACAGCCCTTTAAACCTGTGAGGTCCAGTATTTTGGTCTCCACAAAGCTGCTGGTCTCAACAAGTACACTATTTGTTTATAGACCCCACAAATGTAGTTAAACAAGCATGAGTACTTCGCTGGTGTGTGTGTGTGTGTGTGTGTGTGTGTGTGTGTGTGTGTGTGTGTGTGTGTGTGTATGCCCCTGCCGTGCCAAGGCATTGATTGGTGGCTTCCTGAACAGAGTGAGAGCTTGTCAATGAGAGACAACCTTTCTGATGCAGTATATCTGCCTCTCCCCTGCTCTCACTCTCACACACTTTCTTTCTCCTGCCCTTTCTCCTCCTTCCTTCTCTGTCTCCCACTGCGATACTCTCTGACCTCATGTTTATGTATCTCACTATGTCGAGCTGTTCGTCAATGCTACTCTGTCAAAGGTCCCTCCTCCTCCCTCCGTTTTTTTTTCTCTCTCCATCTCTGCCTTGCTTGTTCCCCCGCCGCAAAGGCCCAGAGATATGAATAATATAAAAACTCCACAGAAAAAGGAGATAACATTACACACACTCAGCCGGCCGACAAACAGCCTGTTGTATGTGTGTGTTTCTCTGGGTGGCAGCGGGCGCACGAGGCTAACAGGGGTGAAAGAATTTGCAAGATGCTACAAACAACAAACACAGATCCTGTCAAACAAACTCACAGCCTGGACGCTGAGAGCGAAGCGGCATTAATGGACGGATTCTGGAAAACACAGACGAGTTTGCTATGTGCTCAATGGCTTTGGCCGCATATTGGATCGAAGGCACGGGCTTTTTATTGGTTTAGACAATATCAGTGGCTTAGTAAATGTTATGAATAGGCTCAAACGACACAGTGTATTTGCAGTTTGAGCAGAAAGGCTCACCGCCACAGCTTCCTAAACAAAGACTCAGCCGGCTTGTTGTCATTTATTTGGAGCTCTAGGGCCATATTACAGGAACTTCCTATCTTAACTTAAAGGCACAGTCCTGCAATTCTGACAAAAGATGCAGTTTGATGATGTTGTTATGATGATGTTGTTGATGCGGGGGATCATGGGATTTCATCACAAAATTTAGGGTTGCAACTAATTATATTCATAGTCGATTAATCTCTCCATTAATTTTTTGATTAATTGATTAGTTGCTTGTTGTGTAAAATGTCAGGAAATCGTGAAAAATGTTGATAACTGCTTCCCAAAGACTGTGAATCCTCAAATGTCTTGTTTCACCCACAATGCAAAGATTTCAAATTTACTGTCATAAAGGAGTAAAGAAAACAGAAAATAATGACATTTAAAAAGCTGAAAAGAGAAAAAAAAAACCTCAAACTGATTTATTGATTTTCAAAATAGTCTGTAATTAATTTAATACTTGATTAATTGTTGACTTCCTTCCGTACTGACTGACATATTTGGACATATACTGTGATTTCCTGGAAGTTACAGCAACTAGCTATCAATGGCTTGCAGGAAAAGCACCATTAACTTGAATAAATTACGGATTCATCTGTGTTTGAACATGTAGGATAGCATAGTACACAGTTTAACAAAATACGTAACATGTGTAGCATTTTAAGATATTTTAATGCAGAAATGTTAAATACTATACTTTTAAGATTAGAAGAGTCTAAGATAAGACTTTTCCCAGTTTTGTATCATAGAACCAAATCTTAGTTAACATTAGAAATCCTGTCTTATCTAATGTCATCCTATCTCATGTCAGGTTAGGAATTCCTAAATACTCAATGCAACATAACTTATTAACTTTCATGTCTGTTACCTAGCAACCAACACTACAGTTTCATCTTGCCGAACTTTGTTTCCAGTGTTTTGTTTTTTTTTTTAACACATACTCATTGGGTAAGAATTGACATTGAAATCCAAAAAAGCAAAAACAACAATGGCCAATTAACTTCAAGACAAATGTATTGAGATTTTGGTGACAGGAATCCAAAGATATTCTTTTTTGGAAATGTACAACAATGCTAACTTGCTAGATAAACAAAGAAGAGTGGACAAAGATAGCAAATGCATGCTCCACCGTATTGGGCATCCACTGTCTAAAAGCAACCAAAGCAGCTAAAATAGCAGCCATACAGACTAAACATGTTAGCTTACACTAGTGCTAGCTACTGTTGAACGATAATGCTGAATCTGGAAACACATAGTACTATGTACACATACCCAAAATGTGTAATCAGGTCACTTTCTGAGAGCCTCCTTGCCGGCTAGAGACGCATAACCATGGTAACCTGTGCAAGTGACAAACTCATTTTAAAAATATATTATGCCTAGAACTAGATTAGGCATTGCAGCTCAGCCTTGCTGCCAATGTTTCCCAGTGGCCACTTGTGGTATTGCAGCAAAGAATTCCCCACCAACCCTGTAAGCATTTTCCCCCATAGGCCACCGTTCTAAAAGTGTTTTTCATATTTGTAAAACTTTCCTTCCTCTAAAAACAGCAACTCAAAAATATGACGCCATCACAACATTAAGTCTATGGGCTGAATGGGAACTTGTGGGCGCTTTCAAAAGGAGGAACACTACTGCACATAAACTTTAAACCATGCATTCAGTCTGTTGTGATTGCTGTACTCTTATTTATAATACCAGCATCCTAACACACTTACCCCCAATTTTCAGCATTATTGTTTTTTTTTTTTTACACTATTTACGTGTACCCCTGTATATAATGTTATACATTTTATTTTTCACATATTTTTACACCTCTTATTTCAAATTTTTCTATAGTAGTATAATGCACATTTTTCAAACATTTACATACTGAAGATTTCTATTTCCATTCTTATATTTTTATATGCTTATAAATACTTATATTCTTGAATGGGAGCAACTGTAACACAAACAATTTCCCCTGGGAGATTGATGAAGTATTTCTGATTCTGGTAATATATCTATGATAATATAATTTAATATTTTCTTGGAGACAGCACAGTTTTGGATGAACAAAACAATTTCACGCACCGTTATAGCCTACTAAACAGCATGTTAGCTTTGAATTTTGAATGCAGCCTATAGCTTATACTGCCGTTAGCTACGTAGCAAGTTATGACATCTTAATGGTTATCCTAAAATTAGGAGAGATTATATAAAATTTTGAGACGTTAAGACACTTGTACAATATTTTTCTACACAAAGTCTTCCCGCTGTGGTTATTAAGCAGTTAAGACAGATTCTGCAAGTTAGGAAGTTTCTTTAGTACCAGCCATGATGAACTAACACTTTGGAGAATTGACTCAAGATGCATTTGGGACAAGTGTTGTCTTTGTGTGTGTGTGTGTGTGTTTGTGAGATGCCTCGCCTCATTGTTTTTCAAGGAGAATGAGGTGTTCACGAGCACATCAGCTCATTAGTGGCCCCGCTGAATTGCTCTTAATGAATGCTATCAGCCTGTAATGAAAAGTATTGTTCTTCAGCACAACTAAATCAAAAGGTGTTTAAAGCGCGCGCCCGTGGCACACACACATACACACACTTTGTCAATGAGCGTTTGGCGAAGAGGTCTCCGATGGCGACTCAACACCATAGTTACAGGGGCTAACACCCCCAGAGAAATCAAACTCTCATTTAGACCACAGCCACTGCTCAATACCCGCTCCGCTATCGACCGGCTCCGGTGGAAGACTGAGTGTGTGTGCGGATGAGAAAGAGTGTGAGAGAGAACAGGAGGTGGGGCAGGATGAAGAGAAGGGGCTGAGGAAAAAAGGGGAGAGAAATTGATTTATCTCCCATTGATGATGGTGATTTGGCGTCAGATATGTGTGGCATCTGACCTGTTTACAGCCTCCGGCCAATTAGAAAACTTTTTCTTTCTTTAGCTGAAAACACAGCTCAATAATATACATTTCTTTTCATTTCTAGACCATACGGTAAACAGAAGACAGCATTACAGTAGCAGAGCGCGGTGTGTGGAAGCTCAGATAGCCTGGAGCGGTTGTAGAAGTTGTTAAAGAGTTATGGAGAAAGTTGATGAGAGAAATATGGCAGCTATCTTGATGTGCGCCTCCTTTAACCTTCAGCCCACTAAAACCGAAGACTCCAGGAGATTCTCAGTATTCGAAACAGACATAAATTAGGTTTTCGCTGGCAGAGTTGCTGCTGACTCTGCTGCTGGTTTTTTAAAAATGTTCTCATTACCCCTATTACATTCTGACACTTAAGACTGTTGAGCAAAACTGCTCTAAAATCCAAACTGTGGCAGTGAACCAGGTTATATTCCACAAATTGTCCCAGTTATGTTCCTGAGGAGTATTTACTACAGATGTTCCAATATATATTTTTTCCTTCCCTGTACCTGAACTTTGCATATTGACTGATAGCTGCATTATGAGATAATAGAATACTATTATTATCTAACAGATGTTTAATGCTATCCCTGTACAGATGTGATATTATTGCTACCATTGTTGTATGGTCTGGCTCAAGTTAAAAAAATTTGGCGTATGGGATGCTACTGGGAAGCTGTCCTAGCAGGGTTCTGTTTTGGGGTTACGTGATATTGGATCGGTTCTACAGCCTGACCGCTATATCAGTTGTTCGATATTATCGGCCTGATATTGGTCTACGACAGCTATAGCCGTGCTGGTATCAACATATATCAAACTTATTTTTGCAGAAGATAATGTAGATCGTTTTGTTTGACATTTTTTAGTTTAAAAGGCAGCATTATTAGCACATTTTTAATTCAAGTTTAATATATATGTATATATGTAGTGATTTTTTTTATTTACAGTTCTTTATAATCCTTAAAAATGCCAGTAAATTAAACAACTAAGACAATACAGTCATTACATATCTTTGTCACTAGTGTTTGATAATAACATTTGGGGGATCATTGTTATCAGCTAATATATCAAATTTTCTCTCTGACTACCTAATACTGGCATCGGCCCCAAATATTCAGAATCAGTCGGGCCCTAATCAAATCATAGACTCACGTACTCCCTGATTCCCGACCCAGCATTTCAGGCTGTATCAGAGGCATCTCTGATACTGCTATGGGTACTGGAACAACCCTAGTATTTAATGAAAAAAGCGAGAAATATTGAAATATTGGAGAAAAAAAAAGAAAAATATAAAAATTTAGAAAAGCTAATCTTAGATCAGATCTGTGAATAGCAAATATTTCACAAAACTGAGCCCACTGTCACCCCAAAGTAACTGAGGTGGTAATGGCAGATTATTTTGAAGGTCTTTTCCTGTTTTGTTTTTTTTCCCTTCTTTTTCCAGTCAGTGGTGAAGGCCAGGGGGAAACATGAGGGAATTAAATCAAAAGAGTTCATTTTTGGTGCTTTGATGCTGCATTTGCACTTGCAAACAACATATTCAAAAGACCTTGAGGATTTTAGAAACTCTAAAAGATGAATATAATATAAATACATATAATCATGTCGTTTCAGTAGCGGAGCAGAAGGAACGGTGAGCATGAATTATGGTTTAATATAAGGCCAGCTGATTGTCCTTCTGTTCATCTAGATGATAAAATCTGATGTATGGCTCTGGATGTGGATAAACTACATTTGTTAACATTTCTACCACATAAATATTTCCTATCAGCCAAGGTGAAAATGTTGAGGTTTTTTATTGTATGCCTAAATGAAATTCTGGCATCAAGTTGTTTGATGGCAGCAAACTTTTTCTATAAAACTGAAAAACGTAAAACTTTGTCCTCAGGATGATGGCTGAACCTCTTCATCACTTCTAGCCCCTCTGGACCGAGTGCGGGACATTTACTGACACCGCCTTAACAGAATTTCTCAGCGCTGTGGTCCTAAATTTCAATCAGTTATGTCTCGCTGCCATTCGGGGCTGTCACCATGTTAAATTGCCAGGTGCGGCTTTAACAGCGATTTATAAATAAATTTTACTCGACTTAATTTCATCACTCCTCAGGCATCGACCTCAACTCTCGGGGGTGTCAGAATTGCTTTTCCATCACAAATAGAGTGTTTGGGGTTGGCAGGAGGACACGAGCGGAGATAGGATTTGCTGGGGTTGGGGGTTGAGGACTGGTAATGAACATGGCGCAGACCCGAGGTTGGCACAGCGGGCTGCAATCTAATCAACGCTGCACCTTATTTTTATCTAGACGTGAGGGAGAATTAGATATTTAACGGCGGCAGTTTTATCTTCCAATCACACGGCTTAGGTCTGCACCGTGGACACCTTGTTAAGCGCCTAGATGTGTCCAATCAGCCGGCATAGGTGGGTTGTCAGCGTGAGGTTGCGCATGTGTGTGATTAAATGCGTATGGGTGCTTTTAGCTGGTTAGCACTCTCCAATCAGCAGCGTTTGTGTGCCTGCTTGTGGCTCGTATTGGTGTTTGATGTCCATAGACTGGCACAAATTGGCAATCAGGTGAGGCTGGCATGGACGAGGGCCTCTCCTCACCGGGATCCTGACTCCAATTGGCCCCTTCTCTCCTCTCCCATCCTCTCATCCCTCTCCTCCTCACTTGCCAAAGCCGTTTTAACTTGACCCTGACAGGTGCTCCTGACAAAACCCATTACAGTCTCAATTACGCTATATATCTCTCTCCTCCTCCTCCTCCTCCGCTCTTTTTTATCTCCTCTCCCGGCATCCCTTCTCCCTCCCGTAGCCTCCTGTGAATCTGGTGGGAGCTCTAAGCGGTCGGCGTTGGTGCTTCCCTCCTGACTCTATCACCAGTCTATCAGCGCTCTGCATCTCAGTCCTCCTAATTAGCCATGGTGGGACCATCACTTTTCTCTTCATTATGAAAACAGAACAGATGTGTGTGAGGGAAGAGAAGGTAATGGAGGGACGACAGGCTGATGCACGGGAGGACACGCTGGAGGGAAAAAGACACGTATAGTACGACAGTGGTACTGCCAGGGTTGAGGGTTCCATTCCCCAAAGAAAGGCACTGACATTGACATGAATCTAATTGCTTGCGTAGGTGCTCTCAGATGGCGAGTGGTTATCTGCCATTACCTCTTTTGATTCCAATGTAAACTTGACGGCAACCTTGCTGCCAAAGTGGGCGGCAGTGGCAAAGAGAGATTGGGCGGCTGCCACTTGAGTGAATGTGCACTTCTATTTGCCACTGCTGCTGAAGAAAAACTGAACAAAAAAAATATTCTTTTTGAATTTTGCCTTTATTTGATAGCAACAGTCGACATATAGAGAGGACATTTGGGGAGAAAGGTAATGCCATGCTATACTGATCGTCATCCAGAATCAAACTGGGGATCTTGCAGCTATCCTGCATGCATCTTAATACACTCAGCCACTAGAGCACCCATTCAAAGTAATTATTTTAGCTTGTCACCTAGCCTTACTGTTTTTCTGAACTATACACAGGTTTGATTACAACAAACAATGTTATGGATTTGACAAAAAAAAAGTCAAAAATCTAGTCAGACTATGAAAAAACAAAATGGAGTGAATGGGAGCAGGAGTTTGGGTGGCTAGAATATGACACATATAAGGACGTAATATACTGCTAGTTTCCTCAGCTAGGCTAGAAGTCACTGAATGTGACTGTCGCTGCCATGGAATGCTCTATTAAGTTGCATTAAGTTGCCATTGTTTTTACATAAGTTTATATTTGGGTCACCAAAATGTACTTTGGCCACTATTGGTTATTTTGGTTATCAGTGTTGGATTTTTAGCTCTACACCTTACTTTGAACAACACAAATGCTTAGAGGGTTTCTTCATTATTAAGTTTCAAGTTGCCACAACCTCTCAAACATCCCTCACACTGACCACGACAACTGTAGCTGACATCCACAGACGAGTTGTAAAGTAATGCTGATGTTAAATACACAGCAGATGTAATGTTACCAACATGAAAAGCAGTGTGTACTAAGGCTAGCTTAGATTAGCCAAGTTAGCTTTGGCTTTGACAACTTAGCACCATAGATGTATTATATGAACCTAGACAGGGCACTGTTGCTAAGCCTTGCCAACAAGTTTTCCCAGTGGCCATCGGCGGCACTCGAGTGAAAAATTCCCCACCAGCTCAAAAGCATGTCCCCCCCATGAACCACCTTTATAAAAGAGACATCCATAAAACTGTTGACAGGAGACCTCGAACTGCAAAAAAGGTCAGTTATGACTCTTTCTTTGATGAATTTTTTACCCATGAAGTTTTTATATTTGTAAAACTGCAATGTCATCACAGTGTAAAGTCTATTGGCCAGGAGCATGCGAGTTGAGGGGTGGGTGGATTGGCGCACTAATGTGCATATTCAGTGAACCATATAACCAGGAAGTAAACCCAGAAGCTAGAAAACTTTTCTGGCTCATGAGCCAGCCGAGCAACTCTCAGTGGACTGAATGGGCACCATCTTTGCATTCAGTGTCTAGTTCATTATAATCTATCTATTACTGTAATATTTCTTTGGAAATAGTATGCAACTGATGTACTATTTGTTCCATACTAAAGTTTCAGGTACATTAAAAACACATTTTATCCTACTAAATAACATGTTAGTATGGACTTTCAGACAGCCTTGTTTGGGTTGAACAATTTTTCAAAAAATATCTCACTGCAATTATTTTGACTGATACTGCATTTATATGTCTGTAGAGTCGTTAAATGTTTGCTGACACACATTTTGCCTTTAACAAATGTTGCATCTTGAAAATTGCAGAAAGCCACATTGTGTTTTCGATAAAATTTTTAAATTTCAGTTAATTGTGCAGCCCTACGGCCGATAGCTAACACTACCATTTGCTGCTGTTAGCTAGTTAGTAAATAACCTACTGCTACAGGTGCAAAAGTGAAAACTAGGACAGCTTAACGGTTATCCTAAAAGTAAGAGAGTTCATTTAAAAATTTGGGAAGTTGAGACACTTTTCATATCTTCAGTTAGAGTATGAACATTGACTTTTTTGTGTATACTATTACTAGTTTATTATAATACATCTATATTTAGCACCTTCATGGTAATATTTTTCTGTCTGCACCCTACGACTGTTTGGTGATGCTGAGCCTCTGTATAATTGCTCTTCCGGCGGATTTCAGCCTGTTCAACCATAACCTGTTGTCAAGCATCTTCATGTGAGGCTGTGATTAGCCTACACTGTCTAACACCTTTGCGCCTCTCTTCAGTTTATAATTGTAGCGTCCCTCGACTGATTGCAAGTATTGAAAACTGCTTAAACAGTGGGGATTGAGAAAGTAATATGATCGTGTACGCCTGATCACCATGTAACAACTTAGCGGCAATGACCACAACAAGCCTAATGAATACCCACTAGCTCCATGCTAAACATACTTGTAGACATGATAGCACTATCGTGTTTCTCGTCAAATAAACGTCTTTCTGAAAATGTCTCACTATTCTGTTAAACTGGGAAATGAACCTAAGGCTCTACTGTACCATTAGAGTTTGGTCCCTATTGGGATCTTTCATGGTATGAATTTATGTATGCACTCATTATACAGCAACAGCCTTGGATAGAATGGCATATATTAATATTATAATATTATCTAACCTAGCTCTCTCTTTCTCTCACATTATACATTCGCTTCTGCCTCTTTTTCCTGCCGTGATACTTCTCCTTTGTCTTTCCAGCAGTTTACCATCTTTTCCAGAGTGACGGAGGGGGGAGGAGAGCGGTGAGATGCTGCTGAAGGAGACGGGCAAGAGGTGCAGGGAACAGCGAGTGATGAATCTCCCCGCCGTCTGTAACACTCTCCGCTTCGCCGGCTCGTTCCCTCGTTTCTGACCCAAATCTAATGCGACAGGACTCGTTTTCGCCGTCCCCACCCTCCCACCCACACACACATATGCGTGCACGCACAGACACACACCTCCTCCCACCTCCCCTCTCCCCGCCATCGCAGGAGTCGTGTACCACCCCTCTATTTTTAGCTGTTTGTCCTTGAGTTACAATCCCTGAAAATTGCCATGATCCATAAAGGACTGGGTTGTGGTGCTTGAGGGAAAACACACACCCACCCCCCACCAATGCCATCCTCCCTCCACCCCTCCGCCGACCCTCCCTGCTTACCACCTCCGAGCATGTGTGTGTGTGTGTGTGTGTGAGCAACAAATCGTTACCAATTTCAAGTCTTTCGCCATTACTGGAGCGAATATTCCTCTCATTAAAGAGGTGAAATGGAGGGAGCGTTAAACGAGTGTAACGCCGACAGATCAGGCTGTTCTTTTCTCTGCCCCCCCACCACACGCACACATACACACACTTATCCCCCGCCTCAGAAAGTTATCCACTGTAGCCAATTAGCATGACTGCTCTGTCTAGCATTAGCCCCCCTCTTCCGTATCTAACTCTCGCTCTCATTACCGTCTTTTTCTCTTCTTCTTCCTCTCCTCTCCTCCGCAGAGCCCTCTTCTCATTCTCTCTCTTTCTCATTAGGGCTGCGTCGTAACACACTGAATCATAATAGGTGCTCTACACTGTGAAATGGCTTTAGCTTTGTCTCATTTCGCCGCTTGTAGCGGGAGAATGAGTAAACAGACAATCTATTCCACGCAGGCACAGACACACACCGACAGACACAATCGGGGCCGTCCATTAATCTGTCGTAAAGCAGCTTTTTGCCCGCCTGAAGAAATCCCTGATATTCAGAATCGGAGAAAGAGAGAGCGGGGGCTAATCTGTGGGAGCTGCCATGCAAGGCCGTGTACTATCCACCGATAATAAACAGATGAACCCGATGAAGAAGAAGAGAGTTTGGGTGAGATGTTAAAAAAAGATAGCGGAAGGAAAAGGGTGAATCAGGTGGAAGGCCGAAAGGTAGACGGTGAGGATGGATGGGCGGAGGCGGCGGTGGTGGGGTGGAAGCGGAGTGCGGCAGGGGGTGGAGACGGCGGCACCGAGGCGCATTCTAAGCCCTGAATGTAAATATGCGTGAGGGGATTATCACAGAGTGCCAGGCGGCGCTTTTGGGGCTTTGTTTCCGTGACACCGTGACGTTGGCTTTGTTTCCCTGACAGCAGACGTGTGTGTGTCTGTGCGAGTGTGTGTGTGTCATTGTGTGTGTGTTTGTGTGTGACATCCAGGCATCTGTTTCCTGCTGGAAAAGGTTAATTACATCTCCACTGCCTGACTGGACGTGCCATGCATAATCACACACGCTAATGAGACCTGCGTGTGTGTGTGTGCGTGTCTTTGTCTTTGTGTCTCAGTGTGCATTGTGAAAAGGCAGTTCTATAGCAGCTGAATAGATATCTTAACCACTTGTTTCAGGTTTGAAAGTCTATTGTTGCAGCCGAGGAGAAGCACGAGCGCACAGGCGCACGCTTTCGGAGACAAACACTCACACAGGTGACAGCTGGAAGCACACGGCGGTGGCATTTACGGACAGACACTCCACTCCCACTGGGGGACATTAATTGATGGGTCTGCATCGGTGTGTGTGTGTGTTTGTAATTACTTGGCTGCCTATTAATGAGACGGAGATGCTACAGCATCAGAGGAGGGACTTCGTACAAACCCTGTTGCTCATTCTGACCCTTGACTCCTATCTTCACACTCCAGCTAAGCTGCTGATTGGACAGCTGCTCGGCTTTAGATTGGGCCCAGCTCAGCGTGAAAACCGAGATGGGCTCCAGCCCTCCGTGGGTGACTTTGGAAATTACTGTACACTTTCTCACTCGGCTGAAGTTTTCGCTAAGTTGATCTGACATAAGCAGGTAGGTGAGAAGGTGCAGAGCTCCGCCGAGCTTTGGTTCCAATTCATCCTCCGTGGAGCTGCGATTAAGGAGGAGAATGGAGAGATGGGGCGTCGCTGAGAAGTGTGACTGAGAGAAATAATGGATTTCTAGGGGCCCCACGTCCCTTCACACCTTATACAGTGCAGCAGCTATGGCTAGACATGAATCAAACAGATAAGAAATGTTTTTTGGAATCCCATCAGCAGAAGCAAAGTTCTCAGTCAGCTGCCAAGGGAACGTTTGAGCGCTGCAGGGATGGGTAATGGGGATGAGCTCAGAGTTCACAGGCTTTTATTTTCATCAGTTTGATTCATCTTGAGGAATATGGCTCAAGACAAAGTGTGGTTTGGTGAGTTTGGGCTGTTTAAAAAGTAGAAAATAAACAGAATCTAAAGCCTTACTGGTTTGATTCCACTGGGCACAGCATGTCTGCGCCATGGTTTTGATCTGTCTTCCACATGGCTGCAGCCGCCACCAGCAGCGTTTCAGAAGCGTTTCATCTGCATTTTGCCTGCCTGATCATGTTTAATCTCAGATTTTGTTGATATGGTCCTCTTTCCTTGCTTTTTGTGCTTCTACCATGGGTAAGTGGGCTTCGTAGTCACGAGTCTTTTATTCTGAAGGCTGACCGGATCCACTGAGCTTTTTCTGTGTCTGACTTCCTGCCTGATCAAACTGCTCTGTGCAGATTGATGCATTTGAAGCAGAGTGGAGACCTTTTTCTGAGGCACGCTGAAACGCTGCTGGCGGAATCACAAGTATTGTGTAGAATGGCAGTGATGAGCTGACATGGCACGGCTGAAACATGACGCAGCCATGCCCGGTGGAATTTAGCCGTTAGGGCGGGTTCACACCTAGAGGTCCAATTGATTCCATTAATTGGACCAATGCAAGGAGGATACATTGTCCAGTCCAGACTGTACAGAAGTTGCAAATACAAGTCATGTGGTAGAAATGTCACTTAGTGGTCGTACAGTTGGCGGGTAAAAGGACAACAAGTGGCCCCAACCAAAATGAACGCTCCAGGGTTCAATACATCCGGACTAAGCAAGGCCGGTGTGAATCCACCCTAAGTCACAGGTACCACTGGAAAAGATACAACAGCAATGCATGATAAGATAATCGATAATTTAAAACTTTTGTATTTTTATATAAGCTGTAGTTTCTGCACACCTGAGGATAAGAAAGGCTCAGATGCAGTGATCTACACCTGAGCCAAGATGGATGATTTAATATTCCACAGCTTTGACCGAACCAAATCTAACTGACATCACTATTACAACAACAACAAAAAAAAAAGAACAGTTCTGACTCTTAAAATGTTCCGGTAAATAGAAAAATCACATAAACATACTTTAGCTTTTAGAGAGCATTTTGCTTAAGAATTGAAATGAAATGCTTTGACATATTCAGATATTATTATAACAAATATTTATTGTCTAATATACGCTGATACTTACATAAACCGATATAGCTATAATGGCTCTAATGTATTTGTCCTGATATTTATCGTGCATATCTAAGATACAGTATCAATTAATGCTGAATTTTCAATAAAAGCCTGTGTTTGCTGAAGCCACTTTACCCTCCCTGTTACAGAACATCAGACAGTCTGTACTGAGCAGCAGTAACCCGGGCTGTACATTCCAGGCTGTTAAAGGATAAAACCCCGGCAAAGGTGAGGAGATCTTAACTGACAGCGCCGCCGTCACACCTCTGTCTCCTGATCCCTCCATTGTTCCACCTCCTCACCCTCCTCTTCCTCCACTTGCTCCTTTTTCTTCTTCTTGCGTCTGCGGCAGAAGCCGTTCAGGCCACAGAAGCAGGCGCAGGTGAAGGGCATGGCCTACCTGACGGAACCGCATCCACCAAAACCTGCAGGGGGGGGGACAGGGGGAGGGAGAGAGAGAAGAGGGGAAAGCATTAAAGCATCTCTCCTTTATCTGGCAATCTGCCAAGACATCACACCGCTCGTGAGGAGATTTCTTCCAAGGAGCCTTTTGAATGCACACGGGTATCCAGCATCAAAGACAAAGAAGAAAGGGGTTTTTCGTTCTTTTATGCACATTGAGGCAAAGTGAGTTTCCTGATTAGAACTTTTAACCAAACTCGATGATCAAGAGTTTTCGCCTTTTTCGGCTTAATTTGATTTACCTACAGTTTGCCTAAAGGACTTGCCTAAAGTAAAAATATGATCAAATGAGCAAGTAGTTTCCATTTCTTTCTGTGTAGCCATGGATGCTCTAGCAAAAGTGCCTCCCAGCACAATAGAGGCAATGTATTAATATTTAGCTCTGGCTTTATCCTTCTACCTAATGAACCAGAATTCAAGTAAAAGCAACACATTCAAGGCCTTCACACAGACCTATAAACTATCTAATCAGATCGTGAACAACTGCTCTGAGGAAAGCTCCTGGCTGATATTTCAATCAAACATAAAGCTGTGCAAACATTAAATAAATTAAATATTTTTCTGACCTGAAATCAGTGTGTGGGTTAGGGGTGGGAATCTCTGGGTACCTCACGATTTGATTCAATCACAGTTCAGAGGGCAACTATTCGATGATAAAACAACTAGCCTAGTTTTAGAAGTATACGTGATGCATATGATAAATTAGGAGAAGAATCTTTTTGTCAGATTTTATTCATAATCAATTTTTTACTGAACACATAGATGAATTAATGAATTAATCAATTCGAAAGAATCCTACAGCCTCCTGCCTTTATGACAATAACAAAACGAGTGGCAGGCGGGGTATTCGGCTGTGTGTGGTGTTATTCACGTTATGTCTCCAGCAGTGGAGAGCAGCCTCTCTGCTGCGCCTGAGGACAGACCTCGCTCTCCATAATGCAGAGCAGGTTTATACAGTGAAACAGACTGTACAGAGAGTGATTTTACTTGCCACAGAGCTGGCTGAAGTTGTTTAATGTTGCGATGTGCGTCGCTCAGTCGCGCTCGTTTGCTTTTCTCGCTCTGCTCTGTGAACTTAACATCTCTGGATGATGGTAAATAATATTCACAATACACTTCACCATTGTCTCACAAAAGGTCATCTAGACACATAATTAAAACATGTTTGCAACCACTGCTTTTTGAGAAGATAAAATACATCTTCCTGCTAACTGCTGACAACTCTCGGGTTTGTGCGTTGTAGATCCGAGTTCCGCCTTTTTCACTCCATAAACATCATGTTAATGGAGTACTATCCCTAACGTGGGTATTTAGTAGTGTTGTTGATTGATTTAGGTCTAAATCTTGACATTTTAGTGCAAAGTATTTTAGCTCTAAATATTGTAATACAAATATGCATAGTGATTGCTCTCTACTGGTTGAAACTATGGCAACTGAATTTTGCTGTTGGCTGATCTGGTGACAGGTGACACTGCCCGACGGTTGGTGAAACTGCACTCATTTTCAAATATATACTGATAGAGACTCATCATACACAGGCGTTTACAGTTTGTTTGTTTTTTTTAGCCTTTTTAAAATTTTGGCACCACCGGACTGCATTTATTCCCCTCTCTTGATGATCCTGTGATAAACAGTAAGGCTCCAGCACCACGGTGAAGTTAGTTTTAAGTTGGATATTTGAGAAGTCTTCTAGATCCAGCACCGTCTTCTTGAAAATCCAACTTAAAACTAACTTCACCTCTAACAGTTAGCTCAGCTACAACACACACAACCTTCTAGATCATTGGTTTCCCACCTGGGGTCTGGGCCCTCCTTAAGGCTTAAGGCAGTGGGTTCCCAGGACTTTTTCTGCTCTGAGGTCATCAAAATTAGATTTGCAAAAGTTACTAAACTAACTAAAATCACAATCTATACAGAAGTTTGTATATGAAACTATTTAAAAAGATTTCTTAGTCCCCTGTTTAATAAAGCAGGCTACTTCGTAGGCTAGGGGGGCTTAGCTTTATCTGAGATACAAGTGGGGGTGCTCCAAGGAAAAAGGCTTGAGAACCACTGTTCTAGGTACCAGGTTTTGCACGTCACATGCTATGTAGCCACAAGGCCACACCCCCCGCAGTGGTTGTCCTGTGCACCCCCACTCCTCAGCTATTAACCCTCTAGCATTTTTCAAAATTATGCAGTGGGTTAAGTTACACTTAACTGCCTCACTGGTGTGCCAGCTTTTTTATTCGGAGAAGTGATTCATAGATTTTTCTAAGTTTTTCTCTCTAGGAAGGATACATGTCTTTTTTGGACTTAAGTACATACGTCAGTCACATTGGCAACAAATTTGATATGACACATTGAGTTGAAGCACCCGACCAGTCTGGAGAGATATCTGTGAGAGAATGATGACCACAAGAAATCATCAGCAAAGGGTAAAACCACGAGCCAACAGCCAAAAGGCTCCTCTTCCTAAGTCAAAACCACAGCATTTTCTTTTTCTTTTTTAAGAATTAGTTATTTTCATTTCCTAAGTAGATAGACTAGACTACATTGTGGGAGAATAATGATGAAATTACTTTAACCCGTTAAACTGCAGTCAGTGTCTCATGTAAAACCAAAAAACTCTAAAAGGAGGAAACTGAAAGGAGTTTTTTTATGACCCACATAAATGAAGAAGACCATCAGTGAGAAGACTATTGACTATTTGTATACAGTATTCTTAGCAACCAGGTCAGTTTCTCTGTAAAATCATATGAAACAAGCCTGTGTTTATTTTAGCAGCCAGTTAAAAAGAAGCAGGAGGAGATTTTTCTTTGGATAATTTTAGTTTTGATGTTATATTTTGCATTTTTTTTTACTGTGGAAACACTGTTTTTGTCCACAGGGGCTACAATAATAAACAAAATGTTAAAGTTCCTTGTAGTAGCTTCATGTGAACTTATCTAATGAACCTAACTTGTGTAACATATGTTAAGTACTTACACCACGTATGGAGCTTATGTAATGTACTTATTTTAACCCAAACAATGACCTTTTCCTAAACCTAACCAAGTGGTTTTGTTGCCTAAAGCTAACCAAACTGTGACATGATAACCACTACAAAAATCAGCATGACAGTGGAGGTCAGTGGATAATGACGGCACCTTCATTAGTTAACGAGGGTCACTGTCTAACTTTGTCAATCCAGTTATCCATATTGTCACTGTCAGCAGGCAACAATGTACACGGTGTCTAGAAGGGAACCCAGAGACTCGCAAGAGTGAACATTTTAACTAAAATCTTGCGAAAGTCTTGCAAACTTTGAAGTCCTCTCTCATGACAACCAGCAGACACTGATGTTCGGCACCGGGTGGCAAAACACACAAAATGTAAGCTGGAGTCGTCTACAGGTGAGGTATAATTTCATTCCCAGTTGGAATTTCCAGTCCAGATTGTAAAGGGAGATTGAAAGGAGCCACTATGAGAACACGGTCTGGTGGTGCCATTGAGAATCAAACCAATGTGTAAGTGTCATGGTCAGCCTTGAAGGTTACGTGGTCGGGGGACGTATTGTCATACGTGAACCCACATGGCTTCACATCTTAATCGCCTGAGATTTTATCGTCATTTATATGAACCACAGGTCTCTGGCAGGAAAACTGCTGTAACCCGGTAAATGTATATAGCAGACAGTGATCGATACGGCAACGTGTCTGTGCGGTTCACGTTTTTGCAGTGCTCCGAGCAAGAAACTCAATGCAGACAAAGTTGCTGAGGTTCAGTCAATAGGTCAGTCACGCACACACACATACACACACACACACACTGGAGTAAAGATTGGCATGGCGGTCTATTGACTGCTGTCACTCAACGAGCAGAAAAACTCCTTTACCATTACGTTTCTTCTCACATTCTTCTTCACATCCACGTTTCGATTATTCTCTCTCTCTCTGCCTCTCCCACCGTATCTCCCTCTCTCTCTCACACACACACAGCTAAAAGTAGTCTTAAGGCTCACTAAACTCCCAACGTTAACATTTTTCGCTAGCGAGCTTGCAGCCAATCACGAGGCAGCACTGAGATTAGGAGACGCGAGGTGAAACTGAGAGCTTCATTAAATACCAACCTGAGTCAGCAGCACCAGCAGGCCTGGCTGGGGAGTGTATACTGCTACTGAATGTGTGTGTGTGTGTGTGTGTGTGTGTGTGTGTGTGTGTGTAATGCAAGTGGGGGCGAGTGGGTGACAAAAACACAGGAGCAGACCAAACATAAAGTGTCTGCATTCATGCGTGTAAGTGTGTGTGTGGCTGTAGGGATTGATGCGCACTTCAACCTGTCTCATATGGGGGCAATTAGCTGAGCTAGACCAGGCTGCCTGCGAGCGGAGACAGAAACGCCTCGGGCCATGCAGGGTATACGTGCGCGCGTGTGTGTGTGTGTGTGTATGTGTGTGTGTGTGTGTACATATATGCTATTAAACATCCATGTGTTCTTCTTTTATCCCTCCTCTGTCATTCCGTATCTCCATCTAATCCTCGTCTGCAGGTCTCCCACTCTGTACCCAATGGCTTTAGACCCTATGTGACATGCCAGAGAAAATCACATAGGAATAGAAAGCCATAAAACACAGCAGCGAGCCAGTCACGCCGGTAGCAGGAGTAAACTTTTCTATCTGTGTGTGTGTGCGTGCATGCGCGTGTGTGTGTGCAGCTCCCTCACTTCATGCCTTTAACACCCTCAGCTTGTCTGACAGCTTACAAGGCCCTGCAGAGGATTTACAACAGTGCTGAGACACCTCTCTCCACTGTGTATCCTCCATGTCTCCCGTGTATCCTCCAATCCCTCTCCCCTCCTGTCCTCTCCTTCTCCTGCGCTTGCCCGCTTTTCCTTCCTTCTTCTTCTTCTCCACCCCCCCCCCCCCGCCACCCCGCTTGCTCACTCGCTCGCTCCCTCCATCCCCAGCCACGCTGCCAGCCATCAGGAGTCGGTGTCTTGTTTTGGTTGGTGTGTAATTACTAGGGGTTCTTTCACAGGCGAGCGCAGAGATGAGACAGATGAAAACACAGCCTGCAGACCCTCTGAATTATTAACTGGCTGAAAATGGATGAGTCAACGTTAACAGAGAGAGGGAAGAGGGAGGCAAAAGCAGCCCACGTGCATCCACAAATACACACGCAAATGAGCAGCCACAGGCCTGAGTACAGCGTGGCACCATGCATGAACCAGCCGTGATGGGATCCAAACAAGGGTGAGACCGATATTTCTGGCTGCTGATATTAGCCGAGGAAAAAAGGAAATCAGCAATGGATTTGAATTATTTAATACTTTGATAAAAGTTTTACTTATTCTTATTAAATTATTCATTTCAAGGCAGTGATATGCCCGAGTATCCCCACTGAATGCTTTAGTGGCTCATTCTGCTCTATCAAGCTGTAACCCCTATAATTAATGTCACATAAGAGGCTGCAAAGGAGATTTACAGTTTTTCATGAGTCGAACAAATATTGTTATAGTTTCAGTTAAAGTTTAAAGGTCCAGTGGACAATATTTAGTCGGATATAGTAACAGAATATTGCAAGAATGGGATATAATATTCATAGGTATGTTTTCATTAGTGTATAAAAAACTGAACATAAGAATAATTGGCTCTAAATGCATAATTCTGTGTGTTCTGCAGCCAATATGAGTACATATATGTGATAAATACTGGGGCCAATAAATTATTGGCCGAGAACGGCCTATACAGATAAATCGGTCTTGTTGTTAGCCAATAAAAATCAGAAAAAATAATATCTGATTTGACAGATTGTAAAAGCACCTCGTTTTGAAATCTTGGGCAAATGCTCTGTAAACGCTAAAGTATATTTGTTAAGTTTTTTGACGCAATTAACTAGTCAGAATTGTTCTTTGTTCTTATTCATGAGCTACAGGTTATATGAATTTATTTTTAACAAAAATGTAAAATTATTGGTTATTTTATCAGTATCAATCATGACAAACAGGTAATCATCGGTTGTCGTATCGTTTGGAAATAAATCCATGTTGTGCATTCCTGGCTGCAAATTGTCCTACACACTGTAAATTGGCTGTAATCTGCATTGGTCCTTTAAAATGATCCCATAACAATGTATTAGCCCACCATTTTTAAAGGTAAGACATTAACATATAGTTGTACAATTCTGATAAAGAGAAAGAGTTGTGATCAACATATGTACATTACATTTGAAATCTAAAATAAACTTAATTCATGTTTTAACTAAAAGCTTTGCTTGAAATTGATTGTGCCAACAACAACCATGAACAACCACAGATACAGCTATATATCCTGTATAATTAAGGCTTGACATATTAAAAAAACTGCCACTGTAAAAAGTATTAAAACTGAACTGTAATAAATTACTTTAAAGTGCAATAAATCATTAAATAAAGCAGTGTGTGGGCAAGCTTCTATAATGAAAATGAACTGACCTTTAGGTCTGTGATCCTTTGGCATTTATGCACTGCAATTTCTTGTTTAATACTTTTAAATATATATGCCTGTATTAAATATATAATAAAATATACTTTACATATCTGCAAGCTGCTTTAGTCTCACTGTTTAGTCCCAACATAAATGCTGTTTAGACTAAAGAACTGGATTCCCAAAACATTGTGTTACAGGCAAGCAAATGGTTCAAGTCACAAGTAGTATTTTTTAACACGTAAGACAGTATCATCCATCAACACCATGATGCTGGATCAAAATACATGATACATTTTTGTCTTTCATGATGGTCTTTGACTTGACATGACAGTCCACACACTGGACCCCGACAGACTTTCATGAGTTTTGAGTTTTGGCATTGTAAGGTTGGGTGTCTTCCACAATGCCACATGATCAATTTTCAGAGAAGATGCCCCACGTCTGCTGCGTCAGGCCATAATCAGACTAATATTGTCAAGTCATAACACAAAAGTCTTGATAACACATATCTCTTAAAGAAAAGGTCCAGTGTGTAAGATTTAGGGGAATCCATTGGCAGAAAACAACCAAAATGAAATGTAGTATTTGTAAGTATGTTTTGATTAGTGTATAACTGCCTGAAAATAAGAATTGTTGGGTTGTTATAATTATAATTAGCTGTTTACATCTACAGAGAGCACAGATCCTCTTTTAAGGAGGCTGCCATGTGTCTACAGTAGGGTTGTCACAATATCAGAACTTTAAATTGTGATATAATATTAGTATAGCATAGTATATAATATATATATATTCTTTTTTTAATTAACAACCTGCACACAGTCCTAGTACTGAACTGAGGTCTTGATCAAGCACTCAAATATTATCCATTTATATAACTTTTATATTTTCCATAATATCAAATGTTAGTATTGTATTTTTTTAAACAATGTGACAACAAACCAAATACTGGCTTGTGAGTTTCGTGGCTATCGTAGCGTTTTCTACATGCTTGGAGGGGGAGGGCGAGATGAGATGCTTGCAGTCTCCAAGCTCACCTCTAGATGCCACTAAATCCCCCACACAGCCGCCTTTATATAAACATTTTGGGAAATGCTCTTATTGACTTTCTGCCACAGATGGTCAAATTAACTGAACTTAAATGTTATTTTAAGAGATTTAAAGGCTCTAGTTGGCCGATTTTTCTTTACCTTTGAACAGAGCTAGGCTAGTTGTTTCCCTTTGGTTTTAGCCTTTGCTAAGCTAAGCTAACAGCGCTGGCTGTACTTTAATGACAGAAATACTGATCTTTTCATCTGACTTTCAGCAAGAAAGTTTTCAGTTCACATTTCTTAAATGTCAAAGTATTCCTTTAAGATCGAAGGCAACAAAAGCCAACATATACCAAAATAATGCCTGTATATTTCTTCTGTATCTGGTGAACGAAGCGGAATCACTACTTTTCTGGAGACTGCTCCAGCAACAAGCATGGGAATGGGAAAGTCAGAAAGCTGGAAACACATGCAGAGATAAGAGGAAATGAGAGATAAAGAAGTAGGGCTTTGAGAATAAAGTAACAGGGCCACTCAGAGAGAGTTTGAAGCAGGTGGGATTAATGTCAAAGTCATCCATCCTTGTTGTAGTCCGTCTTTTTTGTCCGCCTTGTCCCTGTGAAAACTCGCCTTCGCTTCCTTCTGTGTGCTTGTATATATTTATGTGTGTGTGTGTGTGTGTTTGTCCACGTATGTGTGTGTAAGCTGATTTGTGTCTTATCGAGATCCTCTGTGGAAACAGACAATGTGGTTTATTTGTTATCTTCTTGTTTGGACGACGAGATAAGGCGATCAGTGTTTGCATGAGTACACGGAAACGTATGAACATGTGCGTATATGTGTGTTTGTGTGTGTGTGCGCATAGAGCGATAGATAAGCTGAGTGTTGTGCCTTTGAGTTTGAGTGACAGAATCCTAATGCTGATCCCAATGGTCAACAGCCCAGAGACGTTCCACAGAAAGCTTATTAGACCTTTATCCATTATTTATACCATGCCTGCCTTTCGGACACACACACTCACACACAAAGTGGAAACACTGTGTGTGAGAGTGATTCATGTTGACATGTGCCTGACTTCTACTCATGGAATGTAAGTAGCCACCGAGAAACCTCCCGTCCAGAACATTTCCCATCAAGAAGCCAACAACATGCTCTTAACGGGTGTATAAACCAGAAGTTTCACTCTGCAGTGGCCTCGAATATCCTGAATCCCAGAGTGCTCGCTTTCATGTACGGATTTTTTTAGGTCATTATATGCAGGGGGTACCCTGAAGAGGCACATTACAGCTCACAGAATTCACAGATTACTTTTTCCAAAGCAGAAAACTTTACTTACAGCTTGTATTTGGCATAATGCTGTGGCTGTGATGTAACCACCCTCACATTAATACAAGAAACTTACAGAAATGTTTCCATCCTTTTTTCTACACAATTTGAGATTTAATTTTTAGTTTAGTTATGTGACATATGTCAACCGGAGAACATGCACCACCTAGGGCTGGGCAACAAATTATATTGATATCATAACATGAAGCTAGATATTATGTCAGTAGATACTATTACTTTTTCCTGGTTTTAAAGGCTACGTTACAGTAAAAATGATGCAATTTTCTGAACTCACCCGACTATTCATTTATCAAAAATCTAATTGTTTTTAGATTTTGTGGAAGCACCAATAGCCATTACTACCATGCTGTCACAATATCAAGGTATTTGGCCAAAAAAAATTCTGATATTTGATTTTGTCCATATCATCCAGCCCTACTATTGGGTAGTTTCATCTACAGCGACGCATTATATTCTACAAAATCATCATACGTTTGCACTGTTTGAGAAGTTACTGTATATTATTTTAGAGAAAATGTGTATATCGAGAAATACATCATATATTAGGGCTGTGTATTGTCAAGAATCTGCATGACAACACTGACTGGGGTTTTGATTCAGTATATTGCAATGTACTGCAAAAATGCGATTTAATCTAATTTTAATGAAACTGTCATAGTATAAAGAACACACCGCCATAGGCATAAAATCTGACTTAAAGATACTCCAAATCAACAATCAGTTTGTGTTCTGAGTTTGTCACACCACAGAAACATGTTATTAACCACTCGGCCAAATGTGAATGATTTTAAAAAAATTGCTGAGGGTGTGTTCACTCTGCTGTCGCAAACACCACTACGACCTGAAACCGATCTGAAACATAGACAGCTCCGTCCGGCAGCTTTATTGGACATGTTTGAGCTACCAAAGTGAGGCCGATTTGGACTGAGAGAGTCTCTAATGGTACATCTGTAACTGACCAGTGATGTAAACATGGCTGAGGCTGGGTGATGTCTTCCGATGGTTTTTCCAACCAACAATACAAGAGATTTGTTGAGATCAAAGAGATTGAAATAAAAAAAAAAAGCAGTAAATGTTGCTTGATAAATGACTTGAAATCAAAATGTGCGGCAAAGGTTGGAACCCCTGAGTCAGAATCCAGCATTTACTGCCTCAGTATATGGGGCACACCCCACCAAATGAGCTACTGAGGCACCCCATCAAAACGGTTGTTGCTTCCTTTTTTCGTCAGTTGATCGATTGATCAATCCAGGAATCATTTCTGCAATAAGGAGTTAAAGCAAGAACCTGCTCTTAACGGGTGTATGAACCAGAAGTTTTAGTCTGCAGTGGCCTCAAATATTCTGAATCCCAGAGTGCTCGCTTTCATGTACAGATCTTTTTAGGTCATTATATGCAGGGGGTACCCTGTAGAGGCACATTACAGCTCAGAGAATTCACTTTTTCAAAAAGCAGAAAACTTTACTTACATCCTGCAATTGTCGTATCAGCAGCAATCCTGCACTTTTCTGAGTTCCCATAACTATTGTGTCGCCTCATACGAACATTTCCCTGACACTTTTCTGATCAGTTCAAACACAGAGATCGTCTCCTCCTCGCTTTCCTTTCTCCATGTCCTTCATTTTCTGGCTTGAAGCCCCAGTTACACTCTTTCTTTCTTTACCATCACATCAACATTAAAACCAGTGCGTCCAGGTTTCTGGTACCTGCACAAAGCTTTTACCTGTATCTGTTGCATACTTGTCCCCCCACCCCACCCTCACAACTCTCTCTTTCTCCTCTCCTTCTCGCTGTCCCTTGCTTCCCTCGTCCAACACAAAATGCCCTCTGTGTCCTGCTCTCAGGTAAAAACTCCCACCCACCAACCCCCACCCCGGTCGAGATAACCGAGATGGCTGAAAAAAACAGGGAAACAGTTTCTGTTGTTCCAACACAAAGACGCCAGCGGTGGGTGGGATGAAGAGGGAGGGAAAGATGGATGGATGTATAGAAAAAGAGAGAAAGGAAGCAAGGAGCGAAGAGGAGAAAGTCTGATAAGGTGGTAAAGAAGGTAAAGCAGGAACAGTGGACAGAGATTGAATGACGTCCTGTCAGGCTCAGGTATTTGAAGTGGTGTGTGTGCAGGTACACTATGTTGCGTTGGAGTCTCAGTCTGTCCTCATGGCTAACTGTCTCTCAGTCCCAGGGAACAAAGAGCCTATTGACTCGCTAACACACAGAAGCTTTCTCTCTTCTCCACAGGCCAGTGCTTTGTGCTTCTCCTCTCAGCACACACACATTTCCAAATTCCCCCAACGAACACACACACATGGATACACTCACACCACCACTCCACCTGCACCTGGATATATCCGCCCTCTGTCCAGGACCGCTCGATACTCAACATCGATATATCCACTGTCGCACAACATGCGGAAAATACCTATTTTTAAAATCACTTTAATATTGAAGTGAGATAATCCCACTACTTCCCACTGCAAACCAGGTTATTTAAATGGATTTCTATGAATAAAGTGGCATTTGCCTTACACTTTGTGTAAGCAACCTCTCTTATTTACAGAAAAAATGCAATTTAATCGACTGCATGAGAAAGTAAAAGTATCTGGTGCACTGTGGCTCGAAATTAAACAAAGTAACTATTTTGTCCTCATTGAATAACCTTTTGTTTAATCATTTAAGTGCCAATGTTCAAGGCACAGGTCCTCCAACGGTTTGTTTTGTCAGACCAACAGTCCAAAACCCACAAAGATTCAAATTACTATAATATAAAACAGAAAAAACAGCAAATGTTTAATATTTATGGTTAATAAATGACCTGAATGATAAATCAATTACCAAAATTCTTGATTACTTTTTTATCAAATTGACATGACTTTCAACTGCATGCAGTTCAGATGCCAAAGTCCAATGTTGCATTCAGGTGACATTCATCGTCATGGTAACAAAACTAAACACGAGTTTTGTTAGGTTTAGGCAGCAAAACTACTTGGTTAGGTTTAGGAAACGATCATTGTTTGGGTAAAGATAAATGAATTAAGTTACGCATTTGATGCAAATGAAATATGAAATATGTTACAACTTCATGATTCGATTTGACTTTCAATTTTAAGGTCACGATTAGAATCTTTTTTTTTTTGGATTAAATCCATTTTTTACACTGACAGAGTATCTCTTTTTTCTATAACTTTTTACTCCTACTTCCTAACACAAATATCTGTACTTCCTACTCCTTACATTTTCAAAACAGACTTGTTACTTTAGTTTGAATCCAGGACGAAAATAGCGTAAAAAATGTAATACAAAAATGACATGAAAGATATAAAAAAGATGAAAGCAGTGCAAAACACTTAACAAGATGAAAATGACTAAAACATAACAAGAAAAAAATTACATAAAATGAAATTACAAGATGAAAACAATGTAACAAAATGAAAATTAGATTAAAACACGTAACAATACATAACAAGCTAAAAATGACATATAAGATGTAACGAGACACAAGTGACGTAACAAGATTTAACCATGCAAAAACAATGTAACAAGACGTAACAATATAAAGCAGACAAAGACAGAAACTTGTTTTACACAAGTATCTGTACTTTTACTCAAGTGCAGAATGTGTGTACTTTTGCCACCTCTGGCCATTGTTAGACTATCGAGTCTTGATTTGTAAAGGTCAATAGATCATTGGTTTTATGCTGCCACAAACAATAACTGTCATTTACATTTTCATATTCTCAAGTGTAATATGACAGCTGGTAAGCCATGTTGTGTAGTCTTTGAGGTGTTGTTGTTTTTTTTTTTCTTCAGACATGCACTGGATGCCACAAGTCAGCAGCATAAGTAGAAAGAAAAAATGCTGGAAGAACTGCAATTCTGCAAACTTTTGGTTTCACACAGAACACAACGCTCAATTTAAAAAGTTACAGGAATGACTTATCAATCACCTACATACAAAACTGGACTGCATGCGTATTATTTGTACACAGATTGAAGAGGGGTGGATGCAGTAACTGGTATGGTGGGAAAAGCTTGCTGTACTGACTTATGCTATAAAATGTAGTCGAACAATGTCTGAAAGGCACCCCCCCACACATACACACCTTTCAGATGCAAAAACTGCCAGTACTATGTTCCACAAATTTCTGATTTCCCAGAGCAACAATCCGACAATCCTGTTATTGTACAGACTTGCAAAGATGAGGGAGTAGGGAGTATTTAAACTTCTCTGTCGACTCTTTTTTTTTTTTTATTCTTTTACAAAACTACTTCTGTCACTTTTCATTTGTACAATCGAGTGCGACACTTTGAGAGCAAGTAAGTGAGCACACTTATCCTCATTTGTAAGATTCATTGCGTCCCACCCTTCTCGGTGACAACAGCTTCGAGTGGAGCCATTCAAAAAAGATAAAGTTTTGCTTTAGATGTGGTCAGACACTAAGTGAGACTTTGCTTGTTTTCCAGCCTACACGCTGGCTTTCAGACCTGTTTAAAATCTGTTCAGGTGCAGTCTGTTGTACCAGTTTGCAGTAATGGTGATGTCTGGCTGCAGTCTCAGCATCTGAGTTCGACTGGAAAAGTTGGCTCTTAACTTCCCCAAGGCTGCTGACAAACACACTTTGTGTTGTCTGTCTAAGTTTCTCTCTTGCCCCCTTGTGGAGCGAGACCAGGACTACAGAGAGCCAACGAGGTGCTCCCGAGGTCTACCAGAGGTACGTTAATTATAACCTCCAGGTTCCCAGTGGGGAATAAGGCTTAACGAGGCCGGGGCAGAGAGCAGGGGGGATTACGAGGTCTCACTAGCACTACAACTGTCTGGCCAGCCATCGAGCTCTTCTATGAAGTTATGAACATGGTGAATAATAATGCTGTAAGGCATTGGCAGGAGCTGGAGAGGGGCTGGGAACTGTGAGGGAGAGAGAGTGACAAACAGGCAGGAAGAGAAAAAGAGTGTTTTTGTGAGTGTCCTGCAGCCAACAGATTTCTCGCCTCAGCTGGTTGGACAGATTACCTGAAACTGAGAGGAGAAAAAAAAAAAACAGATAGCGAGTGAGAGAGAAAGCAAGGAAAAAAAGAGGACAGAAAGGTCACAGTGATCTCAGTGCCATGGAGAGGGGGAGACGGGGGAGAGAAAGATGGATGGGGATGGAGAAAAAAGGGAGGAAGAAAGACTGCTGAATGAGAGAGGACATTCAGGAAAACTGTTTATAGTAAAGGTTATATCTTATTACAGTACTCACATTTCATATGTAGGTCAAAGAATATTTGGTAACTGTAATCATGACACTAAGAAATGGAGGACAAAATCTGCAGTCCTGGCTTTGCTTAAAAAAATGCATGCTTAAGTCAAGCTGAAGCTGATATGGGGTTTCCACAGTCTAAGTTAGCCAAATTAGTAGCATTGGGTATCGCTTGGGTTTTTTCCGATATCGGTGCTAAAAAACGATACTTCTGAAATGGTACTCAGCGCAACTATTCCAATAGCCAGCTCAGGCACATGGCACCAAAATGAGGCACCGAAATCAGCGTTGTGATTTGGTCCAGGAGGAATGGTTCTCAATGCAACTATCATAAGTGGCTATTATTTATAGTTTGACGTCACTCATAAAAGTATTCCTCTGTCATGGCTTAGCAAGACGAAACAGTCCAGGAGAACAGAAATGGGGGATAAACAAATAGAGATGTCCCAATACCATTTTTCCTTCCCGATGCCGATTCCAATGCCTAAACTTAATGTATCAATGACAGTTCATGCATCAAAAGTGATGATGTGAAATGACTGCCATCATGGTTGCATAGAAATCAGCGTTGTGATTTGGTCCGGGAGGAATGGGTCTCGATGCAACTAATCGATACCATTTCAAAAGTATCGATTTAGCACCGATTCAGGTTAAAAAAAAAAAAAAAGAGCGGTTAGGCACTCCTGAGAAGCAGCAGGGTCCAATTTTTTGGGATAATAAATGATGTGATATCAATTCGGTGCATAGACTCACATATTCACTGATACTTCATGCAGCATTTTAGAATGGTTCCGATATTGGCATCTGTCTGCACCAAACAGCCAAACCTTGGTATGACCAAAAGAGACGCTCAAATTGAACCATGGTTCAGTTTGTTTCTAGTCTGACATTTTTAGGGGGACGGTCCTAACTTTTGGACCAGTTACAGGAAGTTCTGGCAGAATGACCCTAATGACCCATCCAGTGACCTTATAAAGTATTCTGACACTTATCCAATTGGATGAGAGAGAGGAAATTGTACTGAATTGGTGTTAAATGCACACCTGTCTACAAACCAATCAATTGCAAGTATAGGGAGACCCAGCTCACATAAGTGATGACATCATGTATAGTTCTTTAGTGTGCTAGCATAATTGCAATATGATACCAAAACTAACAGATAAGATTCATACAATATAACAAAAATGTGCACTTCAGTTCAGACTTTCAGGTGTGAAAGCACCCTTTGTTTGAACGTGTATGAATGAACCTTTTCATTAGTGTTTCCATGAATCACTGACAGGTCAAAAAGTCCAAGGTGACCAAATAGCTTGGTTTGTCCAACCAACACTTCAGTCTCAATTGACGTTTATAGACATTAGCTGTAGCTAACTAGCAGTGTACATGTGTTATGTTTGGAAGTTTAGTTTGACCGATCCCACAGCTCAGAAGGGACATGTCTTTCGTAATTCTCTGTACATGCATGAAGAGGTCATGAAGCCTCTGGATGAGCGTAAATTTTTCACTCAAGTTGTAACACTTTTCAAGTCACATGGAAGTGTCATCTCTGCAATTTGCATGGCCCAGTGCTACTTTGCATCTATTAGCACCCACTTGCTTACTTTCATCAACTTTCTATGCAATAATGCCACATATAAAGAGAAATAAGAATGATTACAGTGTCCAGTAACTCATGAGTATTGTATTTACAGGCAAAACTATCCTGTAAGCTCGCAGTAAAACAGAGAATAGTAACAGTTGTGAGAGACAGAGGGAGAACAGAGAATCAGAAAGATGGAGAGGGAGAAGAAAGAGAGCGAGAGGGCACCCTGCCCTAGTTATTCGCCTGTAAGCTGCTCACAATGCAGACATGGCAACGGGCCGCGCGAGGCGAGCGCGGGAGAGGAGATGAGAGGAGAGCGGAGAGATGGGCAGAGGAAAAAAAGAACGAGGGACAGAAAGTCAGGCCAGAGAAAGGATTAGTGATCAAAGAAAGCCAGCGGCCATCCTGAAAGCCCCCGACACACACACACACACACACACACACACACACACACACACACACACACACACACAAAATCAGAAACACACACACACATTCATAGAGAGGGGAGAGAATAGGGGAGATTAGAGTTTTTTTCCATGGGGTTAATCATTTACCTTCCTCCTTCCCAGCAGCACCTTGGCTGTGAGAATGAGCACTTTATGCATAAATCCATTTGCATTAGCCCTAGTGTAAATGTTAAGAGGGCAAACACACTCACACACTGGCGCACACACACACATTGATTGATTATGGTGCTGTAATGAGAATATATGCCAGTCTAACTTTCGCTCTAATTGGTTTCACAGCTTTTTCCCTGGAGAAAAGCTTCAGGAAAGAAAAAAAAAAAAACAAAAAAAAAAAACAGAATATGACATCTACCTTTTCCTCCTGTAGAAATTTCCGAGCTGGAAACTAGACTTCTGAAACGCTTTTAATTCCTCCTCAACCTCTGTCTCCCTCGCTCTGACGAGTCGCCGATGAAGAGATAAACAATGGGCCGAAGATACCAATTAGGCCGTCAAACGGCAGCACAACAATCTTTAGCACTCCTCCGCTTCCCAGAGGAGCGCTGCTGGGGGAAAGAAGAAGAAGAAGAAACAGCGATGGAGGAAGGAAGGGAAGTGAAGGGAAGGGGAAGCTTGTGCGGCGAAGAGGAGGAGGAGGTGGTGAAGAAAACTTTGCGAGAGCTCACATCTAATCAGGGAATCCTCCTTCTCAATCCCTCTGTGGAGAGAAACACATAAATACACACATCTCCCCTGTCAGAGGCTTGACCTCCACTGGCTGATCTCGCTCCTTGGTATTCCATCGCCCTCCCACCGGCTGACCTGATTGGCTAATGACGGCTCATTTATCTTGATGCAACACCTGCAGTGTCTACAAGGCACGTGTGTGTGTGTGTGTGTGTGTGTGTGTGCTAGAAAAAAGTGTGTGCTTCTGTCTATACGTGCAAACACACACACTTTCTATCTCATCCCTGCTAGACTTGCTCTATCTACGCCAGTGCTGCCCTTGCTGCAACAGCTTGCACACATTGGTTCACCTCTGGGGAATGACAGAAAGAAAAGGAGGAGGAGGAGGAGAGGATGGAGTGAGAGGAGGGGAAGAGGAGGAGGAGGTGAAGAGTAAGAGTCAGGAGACAATGATAAAGGAGGAAAAAGGAGGGGAAGAACAGGGACAGGGGAAAGAAGAATAATAGGAGGCGGAGGTAGAAAATAAAAAGCAGGACAACAAGAGAAAATGATGAAGAAGAATGAGAGGAGGGTGATTAAAAGAATAAAAAAAGAGGTAGAGAGATAAAAGAGCACAGAGAAAAAAACACAACCAGAGGAGGGAATGGGGGAGGGGAGTTCAAATGAAGGGAAGAGGGATTGATGCATGTTTTATTCACTCACTGCTAACACTTCTTTAATTACAGCAGCTACAATCACTGCCACAGTGTGATCACTGCATGTGTGAGAATGGGGGTCTCTAATATGTGTAACGCGGCAACCATTAATTATCAGTACACTGAATCAGTGGGACAAGCCAAGGAATCGTGTAGATGCTATAGGCTCAGCATCAATGAATTACCCATTTAAAACTACCATGTGCGGTGCAAACACATCAAAACACTTCACAAGTCTCACAATACTACTCTGGTTTCAATGAAACTAATCTAACAGTTGACAATTCATTATCTCTTGAAAAAAATCCTTTAATTAGGTGGAAATTTCATCATTAGTCTCAATATCTAATTTAAGAAAATATTTACAAGTAAGACCATAAGCTAACTTTAGCTACAAAGACCCACCACTAACGTTAGCAACACAGATCAACCACTAACATTAGCTACACAGACCAAGCTACATAGAACAACCTCTAACTTAAGCTACACAAACCAACCTGCAACGATAGCTACGCAGGCAAACCGCTAGTGTTAAAGTCACGGGCCAACCACTAACATTAGCTACACAAATCTGTTGGCTAGCTAACCTGTGAATACTACTGCTACAAAAAATATTTTAGGACTGTAGGTGGTGTTGCTGGTGACTGGGATCGTGTGAGTGTGAACAAGTCTATGGCCATTCACTTTAAGTGTGAATAACATTACTTAACACAGTACAATTAAATGTGCATAATTACCACTATTAAACTAAACATGCCTTCACACAAAACAAAGGAGGGAATAAAATGACTAAAGCAACAATAAACATTAAAAATTATATTAAAGAATTTCACCATTTTGGTGTTAGTAATCCAAAAGTAACCAAACCTTCAAGTAAAAATGTCAAATGTTTATTACAACTTGGTTTTATATTCATTGCTGCAGCCAAGATGCTAACATCTTTCCATACGGCAACATCTCTAAAAGTAGGTCCAATGGGGCGACAATCACACAAGGTCAGAATAAAAGACAGGGTATCTACAAGTTCTGTGGGTCAAAGTTACACTAAGAAACTAGAACTAGTTATAATGTATGTTTTGGCTAATAATTTTACAGTTTGTCTGTGTGTATTTCCAAATAAACATGTTTGTATGATTGACTGACCGCCTGTTAGAACTATTCTTAAACTGAAATTAGACTTAATGTTTGTGCAGATGTGTGAAGGTCTGCTAGGTTTCGCATGATGTAAAGTAGTGAGGGTACGCGTACAGCTGTGTATCTCTAATTTGGGTAACAATACTTGTTTGCAGTTTGTCTGCAAGACCAGTACAATACAGTGCAACAAGTTACAGAATACCATCAGTGCAAAGCAAAGTACCACACATTAGTGGTGTCTGCAGCTGTCCATGCATTCGTCAGTTTATATTCAGTATATTCAGGTGTATACCAATGTCACCATGTTGTGATCTCGGCAGTTATGCTGCATTCATGTAACGTTAGCAGAAAAAGAAAAACCTGTCAAGTTTCATTTATGCTCCTGCATATGGATACGGACAAAGGTTTAATGAAAAAGTTTTAAAAATTGGAAAGTATCGAATATGACGTTTGTCATCAATTAGTAAAAAGAATTCTCCACCTATATGTCGTAATGTATTTAATGACCACCCACACTACTACTGTCTTTAATGCTTCAAAGACGTACCTTATTACAACCTCCTCCAGTGTCGCCATGTTTGTTGTCAGTAACTCTGGACTACTCTTCTTAGGTTAAAGTTTGACTGTGAGCAGCACCCTCTAGTGGACATACTGCTTAACATCCATGCCAACATAAAGGACACATGGGGGGAGGTGGGCAGTGGTTATATCATTTGAAATGGACGTGTCTATTTTCAGCAAAAGTTATCCTTTTGTCCGTCTTGGGCATCTTCAAACATCATTCCAAGATGGTTTGCACAACTGAAAAACCTTGTAGTCACATTATTTAGGCTAAATAGATGAAAATAAAGATATAGATAAAAAGCGGCTATTAATTAATTAATTATTTTTGTTTGCGGTTTGTTAACCAGTGAAAATGAGCTAAATCCATTGATTTGGTGTGTGGATTTTATTCAGATGTAATTGCCAGTGATGGAGGCTTTGCAGCCACTTTGCCAACTGTTTGTTGACACTTCCACAGTTAATTTCACCAAGTTGGATACTGTCGCTGTCAGAAATTCCCAAAGTCTCCAAGTCAGAATTACAACTCAGTGGCTGATGCGTTTGTGTTTTTTTTTTTTTTAGACTTGATGGCTCATACCATGACGCACGAAAGTTACATCCGCAAGTACGTAACGTAATGTGACATAACGTTGCTTCCTTATGCAACGTCCTGAGAAGACATCAACATTGACTCTTTGTTTAACACGGATCGCAAACCCCAGTTTCTTTAAAGTCCTGTGTTTGTTTGTGCCTTTCTTGCTCTTGATACTATGCGACTTTACTTCGGCAAATGACTCCACAGGGGTACCTATGGTGCCAAAGTCAGAGGCGTAGGGGCACCGACCAATCTGCTGTATTTAATTCGCTGGGGGTGTTAAACGGCTGGAATTCCAACCGTTTCTGTGCAGAAGTACCTGTCCAACCTCCTAACTTAGAGTTTTCCTTGGCATTATATGAACAGCACTGTGAGAGAGGAAAGTCATCATTCAAGTAACCACAAGAGATTGCTTGTCAGAAAAATGTGAACTTCAGTTGTTTTAAGTGTTCGAGTGAGTTTGACGTATCAGCTCATTAAGAGCTTCATCTGGTGTAAAATATAGAAGGTATTCACCACTTGCAGCCTGTTCTTACTTCCACTGTGAATGACAATTTTCTATCGCAGAGTTCACCCACTTATTTTCAGAAAGTACACTAGTTTGACTTTTCTGGAGCAGCTACACCGCAGCTTATTTTTATTTTATTTTTTATATAATTTGATTACCGCAATCGCCTTGCATGTTGTGCCTTACTCATCCCTCTCTCTTTCCCATCTCCTCCTCCTCCTCCTCCTCCTCTTCTTCCTGACTGCAGAGAGAGGAGGGTTTGCATGTATTATGTCTTCTTTTGTTCTTTGCTGTCGGCTCATTGTCAAAAAAAAAAGAGGAGAGAGGAAGAGGGCGGTTAGTGAGGGAGATGGAGGATGAGGGGGGTAGAGAGAGAGAGAGGTAAAGGATGAGTGGGTCTTCATGTGACGTCCGTCCTGACTGTAGGTAGATATTAGAGGCTTCACCCACTTCCACAACACCCACCCTCGCAACCCCCCCCCCCCCCCCCCCCCCCCTTTGTGCATCCTTATCTTTTATTTTCTCTCTCAAGCCAGGTGAAGGCTTATCCAGCCTTCAGCACATCTTATCCTACCCCCCACCCACCCACCACCCTTCCATCTCCACCCCGCTTTATCTCTCACACCGCTGCCACAAACTCACACTTTGACACATGAACACACACACACATTCCTTCAACCTGCTCTTCTTCTGTCTTCCCCTCCCCTCCTCCTTCCACATCTCCCATCTTTCTGCGGGACCGCTGGATGCAGCCGGCGGGCCATGACCCGTCCTATCCTATCGCTCCTCTGTAGTCAGCCCTGACACACAGACGTGGCAGGCAGGCAGACAGGTAGGCAGATAGACAGGCAGCTAGGAACTCATCAGCTCCAGATCTGTATCTTAACTCCAGTCTTAGAGGCTTAATCCGGCTGCTTTCTCCAGCGCAGCCAGCTACTGTAGCAGCCAAGAGCCGGAACAGACAAATCCATACAGCTTAAACTCCCCGAAATCTTTCAAAAGTCAAGTTTCTAGGAAGCAAATTGGGCGCTTTAACCTCCTGCGCTTTTATTTTTATTATTATTTTGTGGGTGGTGCGCCGAAAATCTCTGAAAACCACCTTATTCCAGAAAGCTGCATTGTTTCGAAAATCTCCGAAAACTGAGACGCCCTTTTGTCCTCACGCCTCCTATGTCCAGTATCGAGGCCAAAGTGTGTGGGATTTGGCACCGTTTCAGCGCTGCTATTTCATACTGTCGCAGCATATTTGCTCCTTATTATTAGCTGCAAAATGGTACATTTGCAGCTAATCTTTCAACTTTTTTTTTTTTTGGGAGTGCAAGTGTTGTAGCTGCTGGCTGTAACGAGAGGGGAGGGGAGGGCGGCGAGGCTGCCTGAGCCGAGCTCTCCGTCCTGATTTAGAATTAGATCTATTTCTGTTCACCCTCCAACCCCGCCGGGAAATATTTAAATCTGCCATGGAATGTGTGTATATATGTGTGTGTGTGTGTGTGTGTGTGAGAGAGAGAGAGAGAGAAAGAGAGAGAGTGAGAGGAAAGCGACCAAGAAAGCGGAAAAGAAAGAGAGTAAAAGAAGTCGAGATAAATTGAACATATAAACTCTTGGCTGCTTGTTTAAGAATTTGCATTTGGTGCACGGCTTTGGCAGTGCGGTTTCCCGTACGCAGGCATGCCAATTAAGTCACTGAAGTCAAATCAGACAGAATTGGAAAGGAGGAAGATAGAAAAAGAAATAGATAGATGGAGGGGGGGAGGAAAAACTAAAAGAGGGAGTGTTTTCATGCTCGATGTGAACTAGTGGGGAGTAAGACTCAAGCCGTGGTCAGTAATTCATAAGCAGAGCACGTACAGACTTAGCCAAGCTCACCCTCTGGCTACACACACACATATACGAGATCAACACACACATTCACTCACACACACACACACACACACACACACACACACACACACTTGCTCACAATCACACCAGCAGTCTGGACCAGCCTGAGTACAATCTCAGCTCCATATCCAATTCTACAGCCTTTCAAATGTCACCGCCGCCACCTTTGACCCCTGTTAACGCAAACAACACATAAACACACACACACTCTACAACACCCTCTACACATGAAATAAGACAGCAAACACACTTTTAAGAGCATCAGAAACTAAATCACAGGCTAAAACAGTGGAAAAGTGTGTTTATCGGATAAGGAGGTGACACACTCACCTAAGAGTGGAACCTGGCGCTCGGCTGCGTTGTGGCGTGGAAATGACCAGCTGCACCCCCGTCCTCGCAGAGAGAGGGACACATGCGCACACACACGCGCGTGCGCTCACACGGCGGCGAGGTGTGTGTGAGGACAATGAGACCGGACTGGATGGAGCTAAGCAGCAGTAGTAGGAGGAGGAGGAGAATGAGGAGGAGGAGGAGGAGGAGGAGGAGGTGGAGGAGGAGAGAGGGAGGAGGGAGATGTGTGGTTGGGCGGGAAGGTGAAGAGGAGAGAGAGAAAGGGAGACTGGGTGAATAATGAAATACACCAGAAGAAGAAGAAGAAGAAAAAAAAAAAAAGAAGTGGCTGAAAAAAAGAAACGTGAAAAGGGGTCCCACTGAATCGGAGTCCCTCTTGTTCCATTTGTGGGTTTGAGTGTGTGTGTCTTGTGTGTGTAAAATGTGTTAAGGTGTGTGTGTGTGTGTGCGCGTCTCTCCTGTTCGTCACTTGAGACTTGGCGGCCAGCCTCAGAGCAGAAAGTGTAGCGAGAGCAGCTTTACATCTCTTCTAAGTGTCGATGTGTGTGTGCCTGCGTGTGTGTGTGCGTGCTGTCCACTCAATCAGCTAGCCTGTAGCTTGCCAGCATTACAACACATCTCATGTCTTCTCGTCTCAGAAGCTCCTCAAGCCTCCTCTTCGTCCTCTTCATCTCTCTCTCTCGCTCTCTCTCTCTCTCTCTCTCCAGGGAAATACCTCTGCCACTAATCTCTTCAAAGGTCTCTCAGCCACTCAAGCTACCAAATTCTCTCTCTTTTTCTTTGGATTTTTTCTCACACAGCTTTGCACTATAAAAAAAAAAAAAAAAAAAAAAAAAAGTCTGCTGTTACCTAGCATTTTTGTGGAGCCTTAAAACCTTATTTTCAGTAGAACAGAATATTTCAAGCTCCTCTCAATAATTTTGTCAGTAAAATAGGATTCTCTGACCTTCTTTTGAGAATTTTGTCGATGGTTGTCCTTAAAACTTATTTCAATGGAACAAGATTCTTTGAGCTTCATTCATTCGTTGATTCATTCATTCATTTATACGTTTTATTTTAACCCATGAAAAACATCGAGCTAGAACCCTCGTTCAATATGTAGCCAAGTAAAGAATAAAGCTTCTACACACAAAGAAACTTACATTAAAGTGGCAGGAAGAATTTAAAACAATAAAAGCTATAATAAAAAATTAAATGAAATAAGGATTTTTTGAGCATATTTCAAGAATTTTGACAATAACTGACTCCTAAAATCTTGTTTTTAGTAAAACAGGACTTTTCAAGCTTTTTTTCGAGTTTGTTTCATGTCCATAACTCGAAGCAAGAAAGAAGATGAAGCAGGACACTGCACTAGAATTACAAGTGAAACTTGAGTCCAGTAAAACTGGATTTTCCGAGATCATTTTGAGAACTTTGCCGATAACTGAGTCCTAAAACCTTTCCTCTGCAAAACCTGGTTTTTTGACTTGGTTTCGAGAATTTTGTTAATTACAGAATCTTAACAGGTTATTTCAGGATTTTTCAAGCTCATTTCGGGAACTTTGTTGATCACAGAGTCTTAAAATGTTTTTCAGTAAAACTAGTTTTTTGGATCTAGTTATAAAAAATGTGTAGATAGCTGATTTCTACAACCGTATTTCAGATGTTTTAAGTTTGTTTTGCAAATTATTGTGTCTGCAATTTGAAGCGAGAAAGAGGAAGAAGCTGCTCTAGAACCAAGAATGAAACTTAAATTTTAAAAAAAAGACCAAAACCACCACAAAATTTCTCAAAATAATAATAATACAGTATTACCTGAGTATAGTTTTATTCCTGTGACATGTAGCTCAGTTACTTGATAGTTAATTTTCAGTCAGTGCTACATACACCTGTAAATCGCTTGAGCATTTAGGATGTATTCATTCGCAGCTGAAAATAGTTCCTAATAACCACACTGTTTACTCCTGCTTCAGTAAGGTTAGCTAAGAACTACAAAGCCCAGCTATTTGAGGACTGTAGCTGTTTGAGTCTGGAAGATGCACTAACACATTGTTGGTTTTGGTCTTTTTATGAGGTTTGTTGACAATAAGAAAAATGTAGAATGAAACCAGACTTGTGTCCAGCTTACACCAACACTCACACACATACACAAGCACACACACTCTGAGCTCCAGGTGTATGTGTGCGTGTGTGTAATTGTGTGTGTGCGCGAAGTGCCGTGCAGCCTCAATCCTCCGGCTCAGCCACAGAAAAGCCAATCTCCACATCCAATTATTTGCTTCTCAAAGGCAGACAGATGGAGAGAGGGGGGGGAAAATGGAGCGAGGTAGAGAGAGGCAGACTCAGAGTTGGAGAGAGAGGCTCTTTGAGGGTCTGCACAGGGGGGAGTTAATTAGAATGAAAAAGAAATGGAGGGAAGAGAAAGTCTCTTCAGCGCTCGAGTCCGGAGAATAGTTTCACAATTAGTCAAAATCCCAAACAGAGCCTGTGGACACAACTCAGCAGAGAGTGCGGAGAGAGCGAGCTAGAGAGTGTGCTGGAGAAAGAGAGCGAGAGTGAGATCAAAACCCAAATGAAAAACGCCAAAAGGGACAGAGGAGCTGAAGTTGTTAGAGAAATGATTGGCAAGAGCATGTTATATATGTTTTTTCGTTCTTATTGCTTTGTGTCTCCGTACCCTCCCGAGGCGAGCGCTGGCTGTCCTGCCTTCTCTGTGCTTGCGTTCTTCTCTCAGTCCTCTACTTTTTCTTCTTCCTCTTCTCCCTCCTTCTGCCCTCCACCGTCCTTCCGGGATATTCCATCAAAGAAGAGTCCAGCTCACGGTGGACGGAGGCATCGCCGCGCTCCAAACACTCTCCAGCTTTCACTATCTTCTCCTCTTTGACTCTTTTCTGTTTTCTCCTCTCTCTTCTCACTTTCTGTCGGCCGGAGCATTTTTCTTTCTTTCCCGGCAGCGGTGACACACAGCGTGGGGGGGGTTGGTGGTGGGGGGGTTTGAGGACAAGGAGGGGTGGACGTTGGAGAGAAAGACAGAAAAAAAAGGAGGGAAAAGAGCAAGTGTAGGTAGATGGAGCGGCAAGCGGGGAATGACGGGAAGAGGCAGGTGGAATTGGTAGTGACACATCGCGGAGGTGTGTGTCTGCGTGTGTGTGTGTCAGAGCACGGGGGCCGTCCTTCGAGCCGACACACCACCAACGAGGAAGAGGTGGAGGAGGAATAGATGGATGGATAGATAGGTGGATGGAGGGATGGATAGAGGGAGTGATTCAGCAAGCATGCCACCTCCGTTCCTCCTCCCTCACACACACACACACACACACACACACACACTTGCTTAGTTCATTATCATTCACTGGATTTCGCCATGACACGCATGGCTAACCTACTCACGGAGACGGAGCCGAGCCCTGGACTGAATCCTAATGGAGGAGAGGGAGAGAGGATGAAGAGGAGGAGGAGGAGGAGGAGGAGGGTGTATCAGGCGAGCAGGTGTCTCCACTACATCTATTGTTCCCCGTCAATGTGTCTACGTGCGTGTGTCTGTGCGTGTGTTCGGTTCCTTCCAGTGTGTATATATACGCACGAGTACAAGCATGTGAGCTTTTGCTTGTGGTAAAGTAACTGAAACGACACACGTGCACGTTTCAGCTACAGGCTCCACTTCTATTTTGGGATTCAAACTGCCGTTAGCCAAAAAATTTCAACTCTAAATTTTAAAAAAAAGGGAAAAAAAAAGTATGACGAGGATTCAGTGTTTCCTCGTGAATTTCCCTCTTTGGAAGTTGAGAAGGTGTCCAGAACAGAATCTATACCGTCATGTGGGAAATGTGACAGACAACTCAGATCTGTCCAACATGAGTCAGATCGTTTTCCAAAGTTGAAATGAGGCAAGTCAACATCAGTCTCGTCAGATATTTTCCAAAAGAAAAAAAAAATATATCCAGGCTGATGTCATTATTTGCCTGTATCACAAAGAAGGATTTGGGAGTTAGCCAGGTAACTTCAGAGTACCCTTAAATTTACCTTAAATTTAAGACCAATCTCACCCCTATTCTGGCATGCATATGAATAAAATAATGCAATATAATGCTGTCAGAATTTTAAAAACAAAAACTTAATTTCATAAACAATACTTAAAACACAATAGCTGCATGAGGCATGATGGTGATACCATCGTCCACCCACCTTCTCCCGACCTCTCGGGTCTCAGCTGGGAGATGTGTGCAAGCGGCAAATTCAGTATGTTACGCATGCTGTGCAGAGGTGGGTAGTAATGCGTTACATTTACTCCATTACATTTACTTAAGTAACTTTTTGGATAAATTCTACTTGTAAGAGTAGATTTAAGGCAACATACTTTTTACTTTTACTTGAGTATATATTTAATATATATATAAGAAACGTAACTTTTACTCCGTTACATTGGGCTACATTCCGCTCGTTACTTGGATTTAATTCATCGGTTATTCAATGCACAATCTGTTTGTTTTATAAGCAAGACTTCCGCCAAATGCTCTGTCACATGACTCTGTTTCACCAATGAAATGTAGCCACTAGTGATATTTGACTCCATTTCACCAATCAAACGGAGCCAGGCAGTCACATGACCGTACACAAACTCTTCGCGGCTTTACATGAAAACCATGTTTACTTTACAGACTTTAAAAAACAACAGCTTTATCATGCGCTGTCATCTGTGTCTGCCCAAACATGTAGACATTTCAGCCTACAAGAACCCCACTTTGAACTTAAGAAAACACATTGCAGTAAGTTGTAGATGAGTTTTGTCTGTGGATAGGTTAATGTTAGCATTGTTATAATGTCATAAATACCTGTCAAATGTTTTACAGAAGGACAAGATACGTTCAAATACATCCAGGCCAACTCACTGTAAAAGTTAAACAGAAATACCACACATATACACGATCACACTAAATATCTGCCTCCACATGAACAGATAAGAAATTAATGTGATATAGCCTACAATGATTATAAAAATTGTGCATATTTGCAACTAGCAGTGGTGCTCCTATTAATCACAATCACCAAAAACTGTAGGAAAAGGCTTCTAAATGGAATCGCTCTGGAGCCCTATTTATACCAGTGGAGGTAGTGCATCATGAGGCACAATATAATGATGCAATGAAACATTACCGTAATTTCCGGACTATAAGCCGCGACTTTTGTCACACGCTTTCAACCCTGCGGCTTATGTAATGATGCGGCTAATTTATGCATTTTTTCTAACGGCCGCCAGGGGCGCTCGAGCAGAAAAGGTAAGAGCGAGACAGGTGGAATATATGTGTCGAGGAAGACGCAAGTTTAATGTAACTTCGCTGTGCTACCGTGTTGCTGCTATGTTACTGACGCGTCTCAGTGACTTTTACCGGTATGTTTTTTTAACCAGCCCTTTTAGTGCTGTGTTACTACCGTATTGCTGCTGTGTTACTGCCGCGTCACAGGCACTGTTTGGAAAGAAAAGCTAAGGTATATTATTAAAACTTTGAAAACTCTTTCTGTGTACCGTCTTTCTTTGTAAATATCTCATGTTTCAATGTGGGCACATGCGGCTTATAGACAAGTGCGGCTTATGTATGTACAAAATGGTTTTTCCTTTAAAAATGTACTGGATGAGGCTTATAATCAGGTGCGCTCTATAGTCCAGAAATTACGGTATGTTTCACATATTTCCCATATATAAAGTTTCTGTTTGAATTTGATCTGATGATGAGTGTATTTTAATGGATAGATCCCCTGTAGCCTCATTGATATTTTTTTCTGTCAACAGAGCATTCACCCCAACAAACTGTCGAGGGACACTGACTTAATAGAGTCTCACAGAAAGCGAAAATCCTCCTCGTCTGATGAACCTCCTGTGAAGAATGTGAAGATCACCAATTCCCTCTCTGTCCCTCCATGGCGGATAACACTGGCAACACTTGACAAGCTCGTGCTAAATTTTGTATGTGAAGCCAGCCAACCATTTTCTTTGGTTGAGATACCATCCTTTAAGACTATGGTAGAAACCTCAGTGTACAATAATGACAAGGAAAACGTTGCGCTGTAGAATACAGGAAGCTGCAAAGAACATGAAGACCATAATCATCAAAAAGTTGAACACTGTGAACCATGTTGCTACAACAGACTGCTGGTCTGCCAGACAGCGTACTTACTTAGGTGTCACCTGTCACTGGATAGACCCCACTTCTCTAGAGAGGCCCTCCACTGCATTGGCTAGTAGACGTGTCAAAGCCTCGCACACATTTGATAACCTTGCTGCAGCAAAATACAAAAATACATTCTGAGTACCACATCCGGGAAAAAGTGACCAGGACGACAACAGACAGCGGCTCAAACTTCCTGAAGGCCTTTCGATTATATGGCTTGGAAAAGAAAAAGGGTGAAGTTGCTGATGGACAGGAGGAGAGAGACTCCATCCTTGATGATGCGTCAGAAGATGAAAGTGAGTTAGACGTGGAGTATCAAGATGTGTCTGCTACTTTGAATGATGACACCGGCCTTGAGTACCAACTTCCAAAATGCCAAAAGAGTGCATGCCGTCTCCTCAACCTCATATCAACTATTGATGCCTCTACTGCAGGAGCTGGCAGTGAAATGTTCAGGAGACTGTTTCGGTCTGCTTTTGCAAAATGCAGTGCTCTGTGGAACAAAACCAGCAGGTCAAGCAAATTGCAGTTCCTCCGACTCAATCAGATCCGTTGGAGCTCCCTGTTCTTCACTGTAGAAAGGATTGTGCGCATCCAGAAGGAGCGAGGAGAAAAAGCAATTCGTAATGTATGCACAGCATTGAAGATAAAGATGTAAGTTGGCAGAATTTACATTGTTAAAGAGTAATGAAATAGATATCAGCATTGCTGATTAATGGGTGAATCCACCTGTCTTAAGTTGCAGTATAATTTAGTTTTCTTTTCATGGTTGTGTGACACTGTAACATGATTGTAGTTGTAGGTGTGACTGTAGTTGATTTGAATGAAATAGTTTATTAAATGTTATTTTATTTTGTATTTATTTGTTAATTTAACATGAACAATGCACAATAAATATATGTACCAGAAAGAGCCGGAAGCTCATTTTCATCGGTACATCTTTATAGGCTCAACCCAGCTGAAATGGGATTTTTGGCTGAGTACGCTGCTATAATAAAGCCTGTTGCCATGGCCCTTAACATCCTCCAAGGGGAAATGTCTGTGCATATGGGCTTCCTGCTGCCAACACTTCACCAGTTGCAGGACAAGCTGAAGACGCTGGAGTCTTGCAAGGTGTGTGGACCTCTCATTGATGCTCTGCAGGATGGGATCCAAAAACGTTTTGGAGAGATCATGAAAGAACCTCAGCTGATTGCTGCAGCTAAAAATTCAGAACATCTTGGACCAGAAAAGAGAGCATCTTAAAAGCTGGTAAATATATTTATGTATCAATTTAAATGTGAATCAGTAGACCTTGACATATATAAATTTATGCTATGTTATTGTCATTTAGGTTTATATTGTGTGGCAAAAAATAGGTTGGCAAGAGTTACAAGCTCAGAGAGCTATTAATACCAGAAGTCTTCCAGCGTCTGCAGCCTGTGAGAGACTTTTTAGTCGTGCAGGGCTCCTGTTCACTACTAAAACATCACAGGTTCACTGCAAGAACCTTGAGAGCCAACTACTGTTGAAGCTTAACAGTCACTTCACAAAGTGATTTTTTTTTTTTTTTTTTTTGGGACAGAACATGCAAAAACACTACCATAATTTCCGGACTACAAGACACTACTTTTTTCACTCACTTTGAACCCTGCGGCCTAAACAATGATGCGGCTAATCTATAGATTTTTATAGGCAAACGGCCTCCAGGGGGCGCTCTAGCAAGAAGCGCAAGAGTAAGACAGACAGGTGGAAGCGATAATGCGCTGAGGAAGACGCTAGTTTGATTGTGTTTTGAACAGTTATTTTGCGCATCATGCACACACCCTCATCATGGAAAAGACACAAAGAAATGTATATGATGCAGCTTTTAAGTTAAAGGCAGTTGATCTGGCTGTCGAAGAAGGAAATAGAGCTGCTGCTATAAGCTTGGCATTTTTTTAACCAGCCGTTTTACTGCTGTGTTACAGGCACTGTTTGAAAAAAAGCATTTATTTAATAAAAAATTAAAAAGATCTTTCTGCGTACCATCTTTCTGTGTAAATATCTCATGTTACAACGTGGACACCTGCGGCTTATAGACAAGTGTGGCCTATATGTGTACTTTTTTTTTTTCTTTTTAAATTTAGTTGGTGCGGCTTATATTCAGGTGCGCTCAATAGTCCGAACATTACGGTAATTTTCACTAAAACACACACTATTTATGGACACAGAGACCTCTGAATGTACACGCTGCCTTATTCTATGCAGTCTTTGCCTGTTCAGCCTATTGTGCTGTTTGGAGGGCAAGTAAGGGAATGATGTGCAATTGAAATAAAATGTCTGCCGTCTACATCTCCCATTCTGATGACAAAACACACAGAATTTCATTCAGCAGAACACATTCAATCTTCTCTACTATACATAACTTTTTACTACAAGTAAAGTTTGCAGGGTTCACATACAATACTGTTACCTAAGTATTGGTTTCAAAGGTTTTATGTTGTGAAAAAGAATGATATGAATGAAGAGAATGTTTTGAAATTACTAAAATGTTATCTGTTCTACTAATTTTCATTCAGCATAACATCTAGTCTCTCGCTCACTGATCTTTAAACCTCATTCCAAATAAAGTTTGAAGAGTTCAAACACAGTGTTCAAGTGCAGTTTACAAGGCATTGGTTTCAAAAACGTTGTTGTGAAAAAGAATGACAGTCTGACAGAAGAGAACGTTTTGAAACTACTAAACTGGTAATAAAGGATTTATTACAATTTCTTGTGGCTGAATTGGCCTTAATTTATGTTATTTTGTAAAGATTTCATTTATTGTTTTAGTTATGGATATTGTTTAGCAACATCTGAATTTGCTCATTGCTATTTTATATTTTTGTCTATTTGATTACATTCATAAAACAATAAATCAAAAGTCACTCAGCAGTTACTCAGTACTCGAGTAGTTTTATCACTAAATAATTTTTTACTCTTACTCAAATTATTCTTAAGTAATGATACTCTTACTTGAGTACAGTTTTTGGCTACTCTACCCACCTCTGATGCTGCGTGCGTTCACTACATCCAGTGGACAAAATAAACTCACAAAATGTCTACAAATGACATGTTTTCACACTTATTTTCTATTATAAACGGAGAAATACAACTGTTCACCTTATGAATTCAAGCTTAATTGGCTCGTTGACACCTCGGAAAACACATTTCATTTAAACTTGACAGAAAAACATGTAAAACTCACCAAAACGTCTTTGTTAGTCTGTCCACTCTTCCAACAATCACAAACTCTGGTTTGGTCAAAATAAATCCTCACTTTACCGCGTGGAAAAAGTTTAAAAAGTCTCTGCAGAGACTCTGCAGGCTGTTTTCCTCTCACTCGTTATCCAGCTCAGCTCACTCATGGTCAGCTGAGTAGAGGCTGTCACTCTGCACACATTACATTAGCAAAATAAAATGACAAATATCGCCCTAAAAATCGGGCAAAAAAAAGCAATCGGTGATGGACTCAGCCCATCATCGACAGACAATATAGTCGTCCAATCCCCTATTGCAGGGGTCCCTAACAGGCGGACCGCGGTCCGAGTCCGGACCCACACACCGTCCTATATGGACCCGGACCTAAAACCAATACATTTTTAATAGATTTTAAATTTTGACGGGACGCTTCTATTTTAACTGGCGCAACTTTTCTAGTCTTTACAGCGCTGGTTTATCTGATCAGGAAACACACAGACCAACTGCAGAGAAGCTGCGTGTGGAGGAGACTTTTGTTAATGACGGAGTTTATTACAACAGAAACTAACGTGATGGTTAATGACATCATCACCAACCAAATGCACTTATAAAATTAAACAACTGTATAAGGAGGCCTATATGTAAAACAGGAGAGTCTGTTTCTCTGTGAGAAACTTTCAGACCTTCTCACAGCAGAGTGAACAGGTGAGGGAGGAGAGGAGGACAGACTGATCACTAATCAATCACTGATACCGTCGTCCTCTCGGACTGATTAAAAAAATAAAAATACCAAAACAGGTCACAAACCAAACCTGGGTGTCCACACAAATAAAGTCTTTGTGTGAAACACTGCAGAGTGTAACATCATGTTGTTTACAGACAGTCTGCTGTCTGTAGTTTGACAGAGAGACAGAGGGTCATGTCTAGAAGGGAACCCTAGACCCGCGAAAGATCGCGCGAGTTTGATTATTTTAGTCGACATTACGAACACAAATCTCGCGAGAGTGCAAATAAAGAGTTACCTTCTAGACACGACCGAAAAAGATGCGCAGCTCCAAAAATAGAAAATCATGTCATGGTGCCGATGTTTTTAATGTGGCGGCCGCCATAAATAAAACTATTCACTGATCCACAGAGAGTCACTGAAACACTGATCACTGACCTGCTGTGATGGAAAAAATACTCACATTCTTTACTTAGGTATTTTTACATTGTTGTATTAGTGTTTTTACTTAATTACAATTTAAATATTTTGCATGTTATTGTTTCCTTTTTTGAAAAATCAACATTTTTATTGCTGTTGTTGTACTTTAATGGTATTCTTATTGTTATTTTTTGATTACTAAATACAGACCTGCAAACTCATAAGAGGAGAAAAAGGTGGCATGTTGGTAAACCAGTCCCCTGTCCTCTGGGGGACAGGGGACTGGTTTACCAGAAGAAAAATGTTGTGATTTTAACATGTTAACAAAACATTCTGGTGACTGTTTCAGTTAAAAGAGTTAGTTTGTAGTTTCTGCAGACATTACTACCTTTACTACTTTTACCTTTGTGCTAAAGTAAAGTAAATACGGTAAAAGTAAATCTACATTAAAAGTAAAGTTACTTTACTGAGTATTTTTACTTTAGCAATTTATAGTTGTTCATTTAATAGATCTGTCTTATTTTCTATTTTGTATATTACCATTGTTCTTAAATAAAACAAAAGTAATGTAATAGAAAAAATGCAGAACATGCAATATTTCTTATCTGATTATTAAATAAATCTGCAGAATAATTGATAGATAATGCTTTAATTTTACTGGTTTGGCCCACTTGAGATCAAATTGGGCTGTATGTGATCCCTGAACCAAAATGAGTTTGACAGCCCTGATGTAGACGTTGATACAACTACTACACTACTTCAGTATATATCACTCTCATAACACAAGTTAGACATTAAGACTTGTGAGCAAAATGCAATACCTTTTCAAGGCCTTAATTTACAATTATTAAATTTAAGACTTTTTCAAGTTTTTAAGACCCCGCGGGTACCCTGTTATATGTGTTTCTACTGAAGTATGCATCAAATCTTCAGGAGAAATAAAAAATTAGAATTTTTGTCAAATTAATATATACAGTCCAGTAAGATGTACTATATAACACCTGGAGATAAGTACCATTTTTCAATATATGTATTCACTTTATAAGACAGGATTTATTACGTACATTTTAGATAGAAGATAGAAGATTTTCAACATAATGGCATCCTCAATATGAGAAACCTCAAATGTGAAGGACTTCTTCTCACCCATCAACACTGTTTATGCTTTCGTATAATGCTTTTGTGTAACCCAAATGTTGGGACCAGGTAATGCTTGGATTGGTATTAAAAAGGTCTTAAAAAGTCAAAGCTAAATTCAGTTTGTGGATTCTTGCAGATACCCTGTTTCACTCCCTTTGGTGTATTTCACAGATTTTTGACAGTGATGATGCTCCCGCTGTCTAAGAGGCCGGTACTACATTGGTCCTCAATTCATCCACCTTCGTGGTCAGCAAAGCCGAGGATGAAGGTCTTGACAAGCAAACAGGAACAGCCATCACGGGAGTAGAGGTCTTTTTACATTTTCACACATATTAATACCTGATGTTTGACTCATAAGTGTTGTTCAAAATATTGCCATGTTGACAGGTGGAGTCAAGGGATGTCTGTGTCCATTTATCCACAGCAGACTGTCGATTTTTTGTCAGCATAGACAATAAACCCTGTCAATTTTGTTGAATTTACCTTTAGCACCACCATCAAACACAATTTTGTCTTGTACACAATAGCTCAAAATCTGTGGGGCAGATATTGAACCCTGTTGATTTTTATTATTTAATGACCAAATTGTCAGCTTTATACAAAAGTTATCATAAGTGTAATAACTTGATTGCTATTATATTTTACTGAAAAATATTGTGCATGATCTACTTAAAGAAAATTAAGGCAACTTTCAAGGAAGACTTGCCTTTGTATGAACTACGTATTTTTTTGCATGTAAGAAATGCATTTTCCAGGGAGAGCAAGCTTGATGTTTGAAGTAAAATCAGCAAGGATACTGTACAATGAAATCAAAATAGAAAACCAATATTTGATGACAGGTAGCACTACCTGTAGCCACCATGATGTCTTAACATACTTATTTATACCTTAAATCTCTATTCAAAGAAGCAGAAACACGTAGAAATATGTTGATTGAATGAATTTTTATTTGATTTTTATTGACCGAATTAGATGTTGTGGGGGAAACCTGAGCACCAGGAGAAAACCCACGAAAAGGAAAAAAGAAAAGAAAAGGGGATGTGTAGTCATGGGGTGGGGTCAGTTGGGGGTTGGGGCGGTAGGGGTAAGAGAGGATGGGAAGAGGACGGGGTTAGGGTGAAGCAGGGGGCGAGGAGGGTGGGGTGGAGGAGGCATCAGAGGAGAGGTAGGAAGAGAGACAAGGTGAAGGAGATGGAGTGGGGGTGGGGGAGTGTGATGAAGGTGGACAGGTGAGGGGTGGAGGAGGATGGAGCTGTAACTGGGCGTCAGACGAACAACCAGCAGCCTTCTCCTCCACGTTACTGTCGTCGTCACACTTTCTGTCTTTTTTTCTGAACAACCGGCTCAGAAAATTCCGCTTTTTCTTGCGCTTCCCCACCTTCTGCTCCTGTTTTTTCATTTTTATTTCTGTCTCATCCTTTTCACTGGTCTCCATCTGTGTTGGTTCTGCGTCCAGTGTTTCATCTTTGGTCTGTTCCACCTGCTCCTCTCTAGACTCCTCTGGCATGTCTTTAGGCTCTGGATCCTGAGGTTTGTCTCCCTGGAGAGATTCCACATTGCTGGTACACGGCTGGTCTGTGGTCTCTGTGAGCTTTTGAGAGGCTCTGTCCATTTCCTCCAATTTTTCAGCCAGTTCTTTGTTTTCTGCCTCCAACTGGTTTACTTTTGTGTTCAAGCTCTGTTCTTTTTCAGTTAGTTGTTTATTTTCTTCCTCCAGCTGGTTTGTTCTTAAATGCCAGCTCTGGTTTCTCTCCATAAGCTCCTCTTTGAATTTCTGCTGCAGAACTTGACACCGCTCCTGACATTCTTGATTTTCCAAGACGAGGTTCAACATATAGTCTTGGGTCACCTGTTCTTTTTCAGCCATCTCATCATTAAATTTGTCCTCCAGGGTTTTGCATTTATTCTGCCAAACCTGCTTCTCTGGAAGTGCCTTCTCCAGACTGTTTTTGGACGCCTTCAGCCTCTGTTCCAGAGCCTCAATGTTCTTATTTAGCTGCTGGACATGATTGGCTCTCCTCCGTGACTGGTTGTTACCCACTGGCTCCTTCTGCAGTCAGTGACGGTTCTCTAGATCAGAGATTTGGTAATCAAGCAATCTGATCGTGTTGTCTTTTGATGCCATCTCAAGTTTAAACCTTTCCTTTCCTTCCCAGTCTTGGCTGTCCAAGACGATTCCTGCCTGATGGTTTTGGTCAGCCTCCTTAATCTTTTCTATCAACTGTCTAAGTCTCTTCTCCAGAGCTTTGTTGATTTCCTGCAACTTGTCATTCTTTACAGAAATTTCCATGAAATGACCTTCAGCCAAGGTGAGTCTGCATTTTGGATCATCGTTTTTCTTAATGAGATGTTGGACATGCCTGCTGTGGGCCTGGTGTGCTTCTTGCTGGTCCATTGGGGTGTTGTCTGAAGTGGGTGTAGTAAATTCCTGTGGGTCAGTGTTAGGAAAGGTCTCCACTCGTTTGGTTGGGCCTTAGATTATTCCAACGATCCATCTGTCTGAAAGTCATTTTTCCAAGTTTAGCACAAAGTCTGATTTAGCCTGATACCATATTTACTGTGTGGTCATTCTCTTCTGACCTGTATTCCTGGTTACAAGTCGCATAAACAGGGAATTTGACAAATTATTATCATTTCACCATTTCCCTGTTGATCTGCAACTTAAAACACACTTGATAGTGAAAATCTGAAGAGACATCATGCTATATTTCAAGTCAAAACAGCACATTTGATAACCCATTAGATACCATAGGTAATGTTCCTAGCTAAAGAATTATGCATAAATAAGAATATTGTACACATTAAGACAAAAAGATACAAATAAGATAGGAATAGAACAGTACAGTACAAGTTAAGAATAAGTTAAAGAAATTACATGTTAGTAAAAACTTGATGCATGAATTAATAAAAAGTTATCAACCAAATATTCACTTTCTTCCAGTGGTGAAGCAGGACTTCAGTTTGGCCAAAACTTGTGACAAGTGTTTGTAGTGTGTAGTTGCCACATACAAAAAATCTAGTACAGGACAGAAAGCATCACACAATGACAGCAGAATAATTAAAAAACAAACAAACTGCTTTTCTGCAGTTTTCTGTACTTAAACTTGTATTAAACAATATATAATTACCGGTTACTCTGTTACTGCTGTGTGGATAAGTTATAATTAAGTTTGTGTTTGATAATAAGAGCTGTAATAATCTACATGAATCATTCTGACTTTCTTTTTATTATTCTTGTTTCTCTGTTTCAGCACCACACACACAGTTACATGTAGCATATATCTCCAGTTAAATTACTTTTGTCTAACACAGCTGTCTGCTGTGCTGCACTTTTCCTATTGACTTTTTATTAAGATCATAAATTATGTGAAGGATGCAGTTGTTAATATTTTTATTCAAACAGCAGTGAGGTCTATGAGATGTCAAACAACGAGGAAGTAGACAGCTTCAGTGTCAACATAACACAAGAGCTACTTAAATATTCTTGAAGGAATTACTGAGTTCAGTATATTACTGCTAAATAAATATGTGTGACCATTATGCACTATAGTGTATGTATAGTGCATTATTCAGTTAATAATTACAGTAACTGTTCTGTGTTTTGTTGCAAATTAATACCATGTGCCTGACTTTAATCTGTTAATGTATTTGTCTGAGGTTTCTCGATACATTTTTAAACCATTTGTCCATGTTCTTGAATAAATGCTTATTTGCATGAACATACCACCTTCTTATATTTTCAGAAATTAACTATTTCATTTGTATCACTTTTTTAGGAGACCATCAGATAATGTTAAAATGTTTTAAGGATTTATAAATATGTACTACTCTGAAGGTGTTCTAAACTGCATGAGTTCAGAGGTTCTGAATACTGAATACAGATGTACTCGAATGTCCCAACTACTGTTCAACTCATTGTCACTGACAGTGTAAGGCAGTATTTTTTTTTGCTGTTGTTTAATAAATGTAGGAGACAGTTACATCTCTTTTCTTTAAGTTTAAATGGCCGCGAATCGGTGCACGTGCTGCAGAGTAGCCGTGACATGGCGCAGCCACGCTTGGTTGAAATTAGGCCACAATTGTCATATACACCATAAGAGTACTTTTAAAGGCCCTTTCACACCACCGTGCAGTAACCACCTTGACAACCGACTATCTACAAGAGCGTTCCCTGCGTTAAGAGCGTGTTTTTAAAAACAGCCGCTGCAGCTGCTGTCCAAGGCTGCATTTACAGGCAGGTGCTTCGGTGAACATCAAAGCAGTGGTACCTGCCACAGCACATATACTAGCTTCCAAATCTCTATATATGAAGATGTGTACAATAAAGTTACAGAAATATCATAGCCCCATCATGTGAATAATTCACCAGGTGTACATACTTTTCTGACCTGTTATGCCTAAAATTTCTATGATGCCCAGCCCTTTATATTTGATTGGCCAAAGCCAGGTAGTTACCACCAGAAGTTAAGGACGGTGAAGCAAAATCTGGGCATATTCTCATGGCCGACACCTCTTCTTACCCTTGATGCTGTGATCAAAACAGCTTCCGGAATGGAGGTGGTGAGTAACTGTGTGAATTTTAATAGACAACACAAATGTAATAAGTCAAATCTATTTGTGCCCTAATGATGGGACAGTGATATTGTAAGCCTGTTAAGTTGTGCATTTTACTCAGTCTGTGATTTTTTTTTGCCAGTTGTTCTTCCTGCATTTGGCAGATGCACCTGCCTAGAATGAGAAACGCTGGATTTGCTTACTGGGCTAATAACCACTGTTGTGTGACTGCTTAGTGATTGTGGTTCTTCGGCTTAGTGAAGCAAGATGACAAAAAGACATTGTGCATATGATGAACTCCCTTCGTAGTACAGGCCTCAAGGCTACAAACAGGCCTCAGCTGTGAGGTACTTTTGGGGTAGTGGCCGATTTGCGCATTGCACAGGCTTTGCAGTTTTGTCTGCTCTGACTCCAGTCAGTTGGGGTTTTTCTGTTGCCACATCTGGCTGCGGCAAGTCAACCCATGCTGTGATGACTTGTGTTTCCATGACCAGTTTAAATGAGTCGCACCTGAGATGGACCATCTCTGGCAGCCAAAGTGCGCCCGCCACGCCTCCAAATTTGTCATAGTGATGTCTCCCTGATGGCAGTCGGGTGGTTTCGAACCCCCTTCAAACAAGCTTGTGTTGCAAGACTCAACTCATGTCTGTGCAAGGGACCAGAGACTTTTAACTTTGTCTCAAGATTCATGACAATGTGCTTAAGCTCACTTCATAAAAGATGCTGATCATAACAAACCTTGCTTAAGCAGGTTCTAAAAAGCCTTATAATCAGTGATTTATCCTTATATAATGCTAGCACAAATGAGGATTTAGTCAGGAATAGACCAGGACCAAAAGAGAAGAGCTAACTTTTTGGAAAAAGAGATCACTGTGATTTCAGGCAACGTATTATTCAGTGGACTCAACAGTGGGTTGACTATCAATCAGTCATCTCTTGGGAGTGTGCCAGTAATTAATTCCTCAAACTTTTAATTGATAATCTCTTTCATAAAGCTAATGCAAAGTTCACCACAGGCTGCAGTACCCCCTCACGGCCAGCAGGAAAATCACTAATCAAAGTCAAGTCTAGACTTTGCTTAGAGATAAGATCATTTCCACGCCAAAGTAAGGATTTATAAATAACAGCTCATATTTGTTTTTCTGCTTAAGTCATACTTAAAATCGATCTTAAGACATTTTTATAAATGAGGACTCAGTGTTTTAAAAGTGTCTGTGTGTTCAGCTCTCAGTACTTTTGTAACTTCTGAATGAAACTCTTTTCAGGTGTCTGCTTTAATTTACTGTTTCATGTTCACTTGCAGCTGGATAGGAGTTGTGGTAAGTTACTGCTGATGAAAACCCAACATTTGGTTGTGCTGCATCTTAATAAAAGTTTTAAAATAACAGGTAACTTTTATTGCGAAGAACTGAAGAACCATTTTACAGCTGCTCAACGCTTCATCTTTAGGTAAAAGAAACACCTTAAAGCAGGTAGACCTGTGGTAAGGGAGATGCAAATCTGGGCTCATGTCAATTTGAGTACAGCCAGGCTACTACATGTATGGAAAAGAGACATAAGTGCTCAAGTAGATGCTGTTATTTTTCTTAGCCAGTGAGCCCTTTCACCCTATTTATTTATATGCTATGCTAAGCTAATGACTGCTGCCAGTAGCTTAGCATAGAAAAGTTGCGAGTATTGATCTTGATCGATCCACTCTGCAAGAAAGTAGCAAGTATATACCTTAAGATGTCAAATGTGTAACATATTTTATATAACCCATTGACAATATTGGTCTCACAACATAAAGGAACCCATACCAGGACAGACCAACAGCTTTCATACTGAACGTGTTCTGCTGTGTAACTACAAAATTACTTGAAATGACTGACTATAAAAGGTCAGAATAAGTCCTACTGAAATGTTCACACACATTTTGACTCCATCTACATCTGCTGTGAACAATCAAATCATAATTCTTCTGCATGGGTTCACTTTAATCCGATTATGTAGGTGGCAGGCGAGCATCAATTAGGTGGGATTAATCAATTCTGGTGGCAAAATGTGCTCTCCATGCATGTGTTAAGCACCTCTTAAAGGCTAAGCTGTTAATGGTTATGATCACCACCGAACAGCCTCATTTACACCTGCTATTAAAATGTGATCTGTGTCCAGATAAGTTATCTAGATAAGGGAATACGCATGTTAATGCAAGGTGTAAATGCGATATGATCAGAATGTGATCAGATCGGCCAGACCGCATGTGGAGGTAGTCTGGCTTGCACTGTGTTCTGATCAGGTAAATGTAACTGGATAACTGAACCAGATACAAATCACATTTTAATACCAGCCGTAAACAAAAAAGTTTTACTCAGGTGTATACAGAAGGAATAGACACCTAGTGTTTTGCTGAGTACAGGTGTTTGCACACCTCTGGTGATACTGTTACAGCGTATTTAGAAATGTCACTTACTGCAATCACAGTAAAACTTCAATATATGTAAGTAGAACAAATACTGATATTCTATGTGAAATTCTAACAGCTCCACAGCAGAAAATAATGATACAACGTGCAATTCTAAGGACATTTTATGAGTTGTACATTTGTTCCAGTATTGTTGTGTGTTGTTGCACATTGATTGTTGGCAGTATTTGAATCATTAGTTAAATGCAAACCAAGGCTGTAATCTTTGTATGTATTTTTGTTTTAACAATGCAGGGTTTAGCTTATCTGTTTTTCATATTAACACTGAACCCTGTTCTCTGCTGCTGCAATAATCACTTTTGCCCACACAGGGATCATTGATGCCTCATCTAATCTAAATACACGTAATAAAAGAAATGAAAATGAGTTCATTCTAAAGTGCTTCAAGTCTCCAAGTCTTCAGTAATGAACCATTAAGGTCAAATCCAAGTCAAGTTTCAGTTTTTAATTTCTTAAGATCTGACTCATGAAGCTTAAACAGTTGCCTCCACAATGGTCTATCGACATAGTTTACATTTCTGACTATATTTTTAAAGAGAAGACAACAAATATTTGAAAAGCCATCTGCATCTATCACTCAATTTGCGGCATACACAACTACAAGATTTAACTGGGGTCTTCAACGGATGGTCTGGGACCTCTAGAGGGTCCCCAGAGTTATAGCAGGGGGTCTTCCAAGTTATTGTTTGAAAATTGTTGTTGGTTTTTTAATTAAAATATGTCTCAAAATTTACATTAACATAAATCCAGCATAGCAAAGATAAAAAATAAGCAGTCATGTTAGCTAGCAACTAAATCACTGTGCCACATCCATCCACAACAGCGAGCCAGTTAGCTACGTGTTGTTCAAACATATAGCCACTTAGCTGTATTATCGTCTGTCTTATTATAGTATGCAGATGCTCTTGAGAGGCACGATGAATTGTTTTGTAATTTAATGAGCAAAAGACTGACATACACCCACCTCAGACACCACCAATGAAAGTGCAGAGGGTGACAGCTAACATTAGCCATGCTACAACTGCTGATGACTTAGCAGCTATGCATAAGCGCAAACGAAGAGAAGACCTGAAAATATTCAATGTGATATATGTAGTAGGGAGTGATGGGTCCTTGGCCTGAAAAACATTGAAGACACCTGTGTTATGTGATTATAGAGGTTGGCTAGTGTAGGTGGAGTCTTATATTATTGATTAACCAGATGATGTTAAGTCCTCAGAGCAGGGATATTCTAGTCCAAAACACTGAATGGAGATACAAATCATCAGAACTCAGGACTTGAGCAATAGGTTATTTCTGCCACTAGAGATCTCTCATATCAAACCAGAGACAAAAGACGTCATTTGATGACATTATTAACTAGTTTGGGATCATGGGGATCTTCATTGTTAAACAACTAATGCCAATGAAAATCTGACATGACTAGGCCAGTATTAAAGTTTTATTCACGTTACATTTAGACACGTTCGCCAACATCCTTCCTCACTCTCTAAAGTATCGCAATGTATCCCATGTTTTCTCAGTAGCAACTAGCAGCTAGAAGGATATGCACCGTTACCTTGAATAAAATTCTGGATTTCTATGGGTGTAAACATGGTTGACATTTGGGATAATGGGATAATAATGGGATAATGTAAGTACACAACACAAAAAAATATGTAACATAGGTCTGTCTCTAATACTTTAATGAAAAAATGTGACATACATTTCAAGTTCAGATTAAACAGCATTTCAAGAGTACATCGCTTCTGTATCGTGACATATGTCAGACTGAAATGGAAGGTGGGACGTAACATTGGGAAGAATTTCCTTGAGAAGCAGACGTCCCATAACCCAACATACAATGCTGTTGCTTGCTAGCTAACCATTGAATCTTATCTTCATGCTGCCAAAAGCTGAAGATTGATTAATGAGTTGATGTCATGGTTTTATTGGTAGAAATCGGTTGGTTCAAGTCTATGTAAGCACATCATTACTTGTTTTGCAGGAAGAAATTAGATTAGATTTTGATGTATGAACACAAAGAAATTGATTTTTGTATATATTGTCAAATAGGTGCTGAACATGACTGTGGATGTATTCAGCAAGTTACAAAGGCATTTTTCATTTTCACCTGTTTGTTAGAAACTTTATTATTTTTAATTGGAATAAAATGTGCAGTTAAAAGTTTTCCATGTCTGTATCAACATGAAAGTAGTGAAACTTAACATAAAGGGTTTATATGAGGTCTTTGCGCTTGCCTCTGCCAACTGAGAATACAAAAAAATGCTCTTTGTAGGCCTACTTGTGTTTGTGATAAGAGGTACAATTTCATAAAACAAGTACCAAAATTGCATCATCTGATGTGCATAAATTCAACCACAGCTGCACCACTCAGTGCAAGCAGGATTATTTGGAGCCACAAAATATCTAAACAGGTGCAAGTGCAACAATGGCTGTGGTTCTTGTGTCAGGTCTCTTTCCCAAGAAGAAAAAGCACCCTGGCATATAAGGAGTGATATAATTTATGTTTGCAGGAGCACCAGCTGTGCCCAGAATGAATATAAGAGTTGCGCAGTGAGCTACAGTACTCAATATTTACAGAAACTCAAAGGTCACAAATATACAATCCAAGAAAAACATCACAGTCCTGTCCACACCATGTTTGCAAAGTCACCTCAGAGAAGTGCAGAATGATACCAGCACAGCAATGAGTGCAAAAAGCTCAGCTCTCCTGTCACGTGTGTCAGGTTTTAAAGTCAACTGAATATTGTCTGTCATGTGCCTTCATGCTTGAGTCTTCAGCTATGATCGTTGTGCGGATCCTCTCTGTTTAGAGACACTGGGCTGTCTCCATTCTTCAGAGGTGAGACCAGGACATTGTTTTTCAAGTCACAAGTAGTTTCATAGGGCTGACATCTTGTGGGCGGTTGGTCAACTGGTTGAACGTTATGCGCCTGACCGACAGTCGCTGGTGTTACTTCAGCAGGAATGATAATAATAATAATGAGAGAAGGATTTCTATGTTAGGAGTGGTGCATATTTTTGAGTGACAGGCTATTAACTAACCACTTACTGAACATTTATTGGCTTCAAACTAATTGACAGCATATCAAAGTACCAGCTCAAATCGCTGCATGGGCCCCCCAGCCTCAGAGGACGAAAGGGTTGAGTGGAGAGTGAATGGATAAAAAGTTTATTTTGATTACATCATTTGTGGATTTTACTCCACTGGCCAGTTTTCTTAATGCGGGCCTGCCCAGTAGCATTTCAAGCTCAAGGAAGGACATATACCAGCTGTTTGTGACCCACCTTCAAATGTGAAAGCTATTAATTTTGCCGCGTTTTGTTTCGTTTTAGTGTTGGATTTGTAGGTTATTCTGTTGAATTTGGCACTGGTGTACAGGCTGAGGTCATGTTGGACTAATGTTGTAATATTTACAGACAGTCAAGAGAATCTGACCAATCGAGTGGTTGAAAAGTAGGTAGGATTTCAGTCGACCAAGATTTTCCTGGGTTGACAACAACTCTTTGCACTCAACTCCCAAATCAAGACAGGAAAGTCCCAAGTAAAGTCCCATGACCAAAACTGACTTTTGAGTCTTAATCAGTTTCCACCCTCACTGATTTAAATAGTTATTTAGCTTTCAAGCTATTGCTAGCTTAGCATAATATAATTTTTTTCATGGTCGTCTCCCCAGAGATTGGTTGAAGAAAAATGGATCTGAGTAATTAAGTGTCAGCTTACTGGGAATAAACAGCATTAACTTTAGTTGATTCAAATGAAGGGAAATGAAATGATTCATGGGTTCTTTTTAAAAAACAGGCTTTTTAATCTTTGAGTTTAGGGCAATATATCAAGTATTTTATAGTCAAAGTGAAGCATGAGTCACTGGTCTTTTTATTTTATTTTATAGAGTTTAAAGTTATCAAAGTTGTGACTAAGTCTGACTCAAGTCCACACCTCTGCCATTCTTTAATCTAGCCCCGTTTCCTGTTCCACCAGGCTGCCCACCCTGAATTTGTCTGCAACACTAGACAACCACATTCTTGCCCCTTACCCATTACCTTAAGGGGATGTGTCATCTTAATATATTATTTGTATTGGACTAATTTAACCTGTGTCATTCCTTTGTTTTGAACCTACTTTACAACATTATGATATAGTGGGAGAATTTTCTCACATACTGTACCTTCATCGGTCTGAGGCGGTGGATCCCCTGTGGTTTCCATCACTTTCCCTTGTGAACTCAGGGTTTTTTGGGGGGGAAATTCTCCTTGCGCCAACTGCTGCTATTGTGGAGCTTTAAAGCCCACAATTTATATTCTTATCCTAAACTTTTTACTTTTTCCTATGAAGTTTGCTCATATGAGTGTTCCACGAGTGATTTGGATTCAACTAATGAGCGCCACCTGTTCATGAGTAGGTGCGCATTCAGAAGATTTGTTCATTTGCATAATCAGCGCTGCCAAAGTGCTATATAAAGCTGCCTCTTACGCACTGTTTGTGGGCAAGTTTCATTAACAAAAATGTCACTCAGTAGTAAAAAGAAGAACTTGAGGGACTAAGCACCCTGTTGTTACAAATTTAGCAATGTCAGTAGTGTTTTCAGGTGATTAGGTGATAGAAAATAGTGCAGATGGGAAAATTATTATGTACTGCTTAGACTGTGAGAGAAGTCCTTTTCCTTGCAGCCATAGTTCATGTTATGTTGCTACCTCAAAGAAAATAACACTTTCATCTTGTTGTTGTCCATAGTGATGACCAAGATGGAGCTGACATTTCCTCTGTGATCGTTTCATTTTGCCACTAATCTATGTTTGCCCACTCTCTGCACTTTTACTCTTTGTACTGTGTTCTGATAGCAGGCTCCCTGTGAAATCCTGCCCTAAAGTTTCTTCTTCTTCTTCTTCTCTTAATAAGGCTTCGGTGGGTGGTTTCCCTTGTTCTCATTGTGGGTTTAGGGCTGTGGGGTGCCATTTTCATTTACTGTTTCATCACGTAGGCGGTACAAAGCCCCCTGAGACTCTACCAGTTAGTAAGAGCTATACGAATTCTAGGCTTCACTTGTTCCACTGCAAACATGACTAAAGCTTTCAGTTTATCTGGCTATGATGGAAGGATGGTTTATTGTGTTTTGTATTTAGCAAAGTCGTGACGAGAAAAATAGTAGCAACATGTCCCATTAAGAATTACTCAGCTGGTTCTTCTTGGTTGCACTTTATTTTACAGTATAATCATAAGACTTAATAAGCCTTTCTCTTTATTATAATTGGACAAGAACTTTATGATATATGTTCTTTATCATACAGTTTAAGACCCATATTAAAGTTTATTAGAGGGTAATTAGGGACACATTACAACAGAGCTGTACTGTTAACTAAAGTATATTATTTCCCACTGATAGACTGATAATTGTGGACTTTACTTGGTAGATCTGGTTTATGTCTTGTTTTTAAGTCGAGAAGTAACAGATACGTGATTTTACTTTAGTTTACAGTAGAGTTCTGTTGTAATGTGTCCTTAATTACCCTGTAATAAAGTCCAGTAAGGATCTAAGAGTGAGAAACAGTACACTTTAGTTTACTGTTCTGTGCCGTGTTTTCAGCTTATAGGCTGTTTCCCAGAGTCTCCTTAACTAAAGTACTTCTGAAAGGTTTACCTACCTTTACCTAATGTGATATGGGACCTCTCCATAATACTAATCCAATTTGATTGGATTTCTTTTAATGTAACGGAGCTAACTGAGGACATGGTTTTTCTGACTGTTTGGTTAGGCTATAGTAGCCTGAACCCCAGACTGACCCTGAGTGGTGAAACCTGCCAACAGAAGACCATAATGCAGACATAGACCACATATGCAGACAAACAGCAACTAAATGTGAATTTGCTGCCACGAGTGCCTATTGTGTGACAACAACAAATTTGCATTGGACAATTTGTTTGCATGTGAACAAAATTATTCATCCATTTAACTTTATCATTCATCTGGGCCTCTCAAGAAGATGCAGACTGTGGCTTATATGTCCCGATTCATACTCTGTGTTACATTTTGTAGGCTGTAGGCTACGTATTTATTGGAACTTGTCTGGACTCAACTCAACTACAAGTGAAAGTTGATCAATCAAAACTTTACTCAAGTTAAAGTACTACAGTACTTGCTTTTAAAAATACTTAAGTATTCAATAGTACAAAATACATTTACTAATATCAGTACATTGCTGTATTGTTTTCATGATGCATTCACCGAACCTTGTAACTCTCTGAATCCACCTCATGATGCACTGACCTGCTTGTAGAACCACTCTGCTACACAAAGTCTATAGAAACACCTGTAAAAACTTCAACATAGAAATACAATCAAAAACAAAAAGGACAGTTATTGTCTTTTTCTGATGTAACTGTATTAAAATCACCACACAAAATTAGATTTGAAGCCGACTGTAAGGAGTTAAATAACTGAGATTTCTTTCTGTCTTCAGTGTCAGTATATACATTCATTATGTGGTATTTTTCACCCTGATAAAAACAATTCAATATTAAAAGTCGACCTGAAATTATTTCTCTTTTTTCTAATTATGACAACAACTTGAGATTTAATTTTGTCTTTCTCATCGCCAGAGTGCGCCTGGATGATGTATTTCCGCTTTTACATCAATCCCAGTTGAGAGCGGGTACTTGTGAGCGGTTTCCTTCTGTGGCCAACTGCATTTTAGAAAAGAAAAATCAGCAACAGCTACCTTCAAAGCTTAGACTAAAAGTAATGAGTAACAACCTTCCTAGAAATCTAGTGGAGTCAAAAGTACAATATTTGTCTTTGAAATGAAGTGGAGTGAAAGTCATAAGTTTCCAAAAAATCAAATACTCAAATAAAGCACAGATACCAAAAAATGTACTTAGGTACAGTACTCAAGTAAATGTACTGTCTACCACTGATTAGCAGACGATCTTTAGTTGGCATTGTTGTAATATTAAATTGAGGTAAAATGATTATGGCAATACTTATTAAGTTAAAACAGCATTTATGAGCCTTTACTAGCGATCAATCGATGCAAGCACTGCAGCAAAAGACAGCTTATGATGTACCTTAGCAGGTCTTCCTTAAAGGTACCTGCTAAAGGACAGTCTGGGAAACACTTGTAGAAAAAGTAGTTCCTTTGCTAAGGTATACTTTAAATACCTTCTTAGAACGCTAAGGTTCATCAAAACTGGGAAACATGGCCCTGTTCTTTTGTAATGTGTTCCTAATTACCCTTTAAGAAAGTCTACTAATACAGAAATAATACACTTTAGTTTACAGTACAGTTCTGTTGTTTTGTGACCCTAATTACCCTCTAATAAAGTTTAACAAGGGTCTAATACAGAGTGGAACAAAACATAGTATTTGTCTAATTTGATACAAAGTACAGCTTATTACATCTTACTAGTGTGCTGTAAAATTCTCTATTATCTTCTCCACTCACCATTTGTCTTATTCTGTTTCTGGTGCCACTGCGTCGACTCAATAACCCCGCGGGGGTCATTTAAGCCTCATCTCATCCGACCTAACTGAATCTGCAGTCCGGTCAAGGAAACAAGTCAGTCACCCACCTTAACCGTCGTCATCTTTCCTCATCTCGTGACACCTCAGTGACACCCAGAGTGGCGATCAGCATCAGCTTTGCCAGCGTCTCCCTTTCAATCACGCTTCCAATTGCGGTCGTCTAATTCTCCGCCGGCGTGTCGGCCCGGCGGCGCCAATATGAGATTTGTCAAGTGCGAGGCTGAGGGAGAGCCCGCATCACATAATGCGTTGGCGTACGCTATTTCCTCAGTGTACGGCCCACAATTCATTTTATAAATGTCAGAGGAAGCTTGGCAAGCCGTCCTGGCCCAGCATCCCCCCCCCCCCCCCTTCACAGCCTGATGGGTAATATTCTTATTAGAGATCATTTTGATTGGCTTCCTCTGCCCTTTTCATTGTCTGAGTGACAGGGAGAGAAAGGATGTGATGAAGTGTGTGTGGATGTTTGTATGTGTGTATAGATACACGCACACACACCTATATATATAGGTGTGTGTGTGTGTGTGTGTGTGTGTGTGTGTGTGTGTGTGTGTGTGTGCGTAGATGTCGAGGGTTTATGTAAACAGAGATTAGAAATGCAATAAACCTGTCACATGGAGAATGCTCCTGTCATGGTGTCAACCTGAGCGTGCTGTCACTCTTATCTACCTATTTTACACACGTGCACACACACACACACACACACATACACACACAGATATATATGCACACACACATATATATACACACATTTGATAAGGAAGGGGGGAGGATTACAGCTGGATATTGAGCATCTTAAGCCATCCTGACTCCCATGTCATGCTGTTGGGAGAACCCATACAGTGTGTGTGTGAGGAAACAGTGTCACAGTGGCTATTGAACAGGCAGCTTGCTTCCCTATTTCTTGTGGTGCCACAGATTATTTCACGGCCCTTCGTCTGCTGTTTGTGTGTGCGAGTGTGTGTGAGAGGCCTCCCTCTAAGAGTCATTTGCCATGCCTTTGGTACACGAGTGTGTGTTTGTGTGTGTGTGTGTGTGTGTGTGTGTGTGTGTGTGTGTGTGTGTGTGTATGTGCGTTTGAACCATGGCCCAGGCCCTGATGGGTCCCGAGACACAGAGGATGAGTTAGCCTCTGCCCTGGTTTCCATGGCAGCTGCTGGCTTTATTAGACTCTCACTTTAGCCCCCACAAACACACACACACACACACACACACCTCATTGTACACTGACAGGGCTACATCGCCACCCCACCCCGAGGCGCTCGCATTTTGGAGCAGTTAAGCAACTTGTCAGGAATGAGAGATGGGCGATGTGTGGCTAAATGAAGCGCAATGGAGAAACCGTCGCACGATTTCACACTTGAGTAGCCTCCGGCACTGCTGCCGCCCCGCACACACATACACACACACTCTCCCACACACATACACACAAACACAGAGGCGGGGTGAGATGAGCTTGAAATGAGAACCATGGTGAACATCAATACAGCCCTCCATATCTACGCTCGGCAAGAACCATTCGAGATCAATATTCTTCAGACCAAACCAATGTCACATTCTGTATGCTACAAGCCAGACAGCATTAGAGACGCTCCAGCCAGCATCAATCAGCTCCGAGCCATCCGTCCAACCACTTACGTGGCTCATAACATGCTTCATAAAGGCTGTAACCACCTCCACACACACACACACAATAGATACACACTCTCACTACACCAACATTCAGATCTGATACAGTGGTAAATAGTGCAGTTGGGGATCATTGTAAACCATCACTGCAATATGTTTAAACAAATGCATTAAATGCTTTTACAGGCTTTTGGGGAGTTTGGTAGATTAGTCATCTAAACCCAGAGGTGCTGCTGGACATTCTGAACCCTGTTAGCACTGCTCATTCTGGGTCTTGAATCTATAGCTGTGTCTGTTTTGTGGGGGTGGACTCAGCTTAGAGACCGGAAGGTAGCTGGTTCAAGTCTACCTCGGACCAAAAGGTACGGAGGGGACTGGTCACTGGAGAGGTGTTATGATATACACTTTGCACACTATGTACTCAACTGTGCAGTGCATGAATTTCAGCAGGGTTGTGCCGTCTCAAATCGAGGACGGACGTTGTGAGCTTACTGGAAATGCCAGTCGCAGCTTCTTCCTCTTTGTGGGCAAACTTAAACCGGAAGGATCTTTACTGCCACCCGCCAAAACATCTGTCAGCTTTTTTATTCATTTCTGTTCAACTTCACTTCCTTCAATGTCCTTTTAATCTTACTTGCTTTTGTTTGCCCTCAATGTCTCAGGAGGTTAAAAATGCGCCATGATCTTCGTTGATGAGTAGTCGGCCCTCCCTCCCCCTACCAGCTGAAAATGCACCAATATGCTGATTTATATTTAATTCGCAGTAGCACATGTATGAATGGCTTCAATCCAAAAACAATACAGTGGTGCTTATTGATAAAAATACATGCACAACTTTTATATCTGTATAGTTCAGTGATCACTGTGGCCAATGTAGTCACCACGGCTGCTTCCTCAGCTGCCTGGGCCACCATGTTCACAAATTTGGTAGCTCTTTGTAACCCTTGAGATCGAGAGGCATTCCACTCTCAATGTTTTGGCTGTCTTGAGTACAACATCTGGGTACTCGTAGTGCACTTGGTTTTCCCTTAAATGTCAATGTGAACACACTCAAAACAGGTAAGTACAGAACCAGTCAAGTCAATGTTATTAATAATAGCCCAGAATCACAAATCACAATTTGCCTCAGGGGACTGAACAGTCTGTATAGCACACAACACCCTCTGTCCTTAGAGCCTTCATTTGGATAAAAGGAAAAACTCCCCCAAAATCCTTTAAGTAACCTCAGGATGGGCCACAGAGGAGGGATTGTTCTTCCACAGACATGCAATAGATGATGTGTGTACAGGAGCAGACCAACAAAAGCACATTACTATACAAATTTTGATGAACAAAATTGTTCAACATGTACGACCTCCTCTCCACCACCTGGAAGGGGACAGATCACACAAAGAGAGAGGTAGAAAGAGACCGTTTCAAAGCCATTTGATGGTCTTTCTGTACTCCAGTATGTAATGAGATAATTGCTACATGTCATTTCTGTGTCTACAGTAGATACAGCAGCTGTGGCTATGGGGCTGCTCATGGCTTGAGTTAATTAGGAAAGTGGTTGTCATTCTCATTTTTAGTGAAAGCTTGGTTTGTTTTGTGTCTGAAGTTGCGTCCGTGTTCAAGTGTGGAGGAGGAGAATGAATGTGTGGGCTTACTGGCGGCTGGGTTGTGTTATTCTCTTAAGGCAAGACATTAGAGGTCTCACCTTGCGAGGCAGCTCGATTTACAAGATCATGTGGCAATCCATCTTGACAGACTTCAAGCTAGGCGGGACTACTGGCAGGTATAGGCGTGGTTTTAGGTGTGACAATAGCAAGAAGTGTTTGATCTGAATGGTTGAAGTCAGCCAGACATGAGAGATAGATGGTTCATCTGTTTTGAAAGTGCCTGCCCTATTCCAAACAGTTTCTGAGGACAACTTCGCAGATGATTCTGTGTAACAAACCATCTGGAGTGTCAAGTTACTGGAGGTCATCACAGGTCCACAAATTCTCACTTGAACCCAAAAAGCCACTGGAAATGTACTCCCCAGACCCAAACTGGATCAATGTATTATTTGAAAGCTGTAACCAAGACCTATGCAATGCTTACAAATTTTATAGCTTTTAACAAGTTAATGTTAAATTACAAGTTGTTACTTAATGCAACATTAGGAGTTTTCTCTTCTGTGTCTAGCTGTTACGTATATAATCCATCCTCCTTGCCAAGAAAGTTGGTAAAATACACCCAGATTTTCTGTTATTTCACACACACACACACACACACACACACACACACACACACACACACACACACACAAACACACACACACACACACACACACACACACGCACTTGTGTTTCCATCATATCAGGGGACATTACATTGAGATCCTGGAGATTTACTGTAACCCTAACCATATCAACCACTTGCCTACCTGAATCTGACCCTAACCTTACCCTAAACCAAGTCTTCACTCTAAAATTTAATGATTTATGTCAGTGGTTCCCAAAGTGGGGGGCGCGCCCCCTAGGGGGGGCGCGGTGCCATTGCAGGGGGGGCGCGGTAAGGCTTACCCGGTATTGACACCAGGCGCGGCTGCGCTGCGGTTTTGCTCCGTAATGCACGCGACTTCAATTAAGATCAGCAGCGTTTCAGAAGCGTCTCAGCAGCGGAGCGTGTTGCTCGCTTCTACCATGGATAAGCAGGCTACATAATTAAATTGTTTATTTTCTGTCTGTCTTTATGATCGCGAGTCTGCACGGGGTCTTTTATTTTGAAAATCAACCGGATTCTCCCCTGTTTTCCGTGCCTGACTTCCTGCCCGCTCGACTAGCTATGTGTCAATTGACGCGCCATCCGTCGGAAATAGACTCGCTGAGTATTCTCCGCGGAGCTGTAATTTATACCAGAAGCGGCTCGGCGCTCTGCTCCGCGGAGAATACTCAGCGAGTCTATTTCCGACGGATGGCGCGTCAATTGACACATAGCTAGTCGAGTGAATGATGAATGAATGAACTCAGAGTGGCAGTCTCGCAACTGCAACCCAGATTTGAGAAGATCTGCAGCATGAAGCAGGCCCACACCAGTCACTGAAAAGATGTGAGGATTAAAGGTTTCATTTTTGCACAACAAACCTTTAGGTTTTTGTTGTTGTTTTTTTTCCTTTCAGGGAGTTCATATTTGTGTTGTCATGTTTTAAAAAAACATTTTTGCACATAGATGCAATTTTTGAAAAATGCATTGATAGCAATGTTGAGTATTGTTACACAGTAAAAAAAAAAAAAAGAAACCTGTTACACTGAACATAATTACACTGTTAAGGTGGTTTGTTATTTCGTTATTTACTTCTTATTCCAAAAGAGGTTGTAATTTATTGCAACCTGTAGTTTATGAGGGTTGTATTAGAGTTTATGAGGTTTGTATTAATTACAATGTGTGAAATAAACTGCAATGGAGTCTGAAAACAAAATATGTGTATGTGTGTCAGGTTTAGGGGGGCGCGAAAATTTTCTTATCAACCAAAGGGGGGCCCAGCAGAGAAAGTTTGGGAACCACTGATTTATGTTATAAGGACTTACATTTTACAGACAAGTTCCCACAACCTGAGTCTGTAAACAGATATATGTCCCCACAACACGAGTAATACACTACCAAATAGACCTGGGTTCTCTGGAAAAAGAACAAGACCCAAGCCAGACCCGACTGACCATATAAAAAGTGTATTCGAACCCATATGGGTCCTGATTTAGGTTTCAGGTACTAGGGTTTGGCTGGACCTATGAAGACCTCTACAAGACACTACAGGTGAAAAGGGTCAAATTTCAACTGACAAATATCACAACAAAAGTTACCCAGTTGATTACTTACATTAAGACATTTAATTTTGTCTAACAAGTTTGCTGAAATTTTATGTTTATGATCTCAAAAGGGGTCAATCAGGGCTGCTTTCATACATAATTTGGTTCATTTTATTTTGGACAAGGGGAGGTACAAAATGATTGTTGCCTGTTACTGCAGAAAGTTTTGTATTTTATGATGAGTTGAGAGGTTTAAACAGAAGGTCATATGGACTGACAAGTAAATGATTGGTTTTACAGTTGACGAACAGATAAAAGAGGCTAATTTAATTGTAACATTACAGGAACATGGTAACTGTGCTGCTGTTTGACTTTTTAATGAGGAACAGCTAAAACACACAGGCTCAACACACATCTATTTTAACTCATTTTCACTTTATGATCGATGAGGGAAATTTTCACACTCATGCTGAAGTGCATTTGTATTGCCATGGTCACCAGATAATTATTGCACATATATATGGCTAATACACACTTCCTTATAGTGCTTCTTTCTGTCAGAATCAGTTTTATTTTTTGGTGTTTTTTGGAATTTATGATGTTATATTGATGCATAACAATAAACATAATATGAGAAATTGTATGTCATTAAACCTTTACTAAGCTTTTGTTGTTGCTTTACTAGGATTTCTACATACTTCATCATGCATTTTTTAGCAGTTAGCTATACATTATGAAAAGCTGACTACACATTTTGGGGGTACCAGATCTAAAGTGTGAACAATACTTATTTAAGTCGATGAAGCCTTTATTATGCACTTATCAACAGTTAGGACTTAAAAAACTTTGCAATAATGACTCTAGCACACAATAAAGTGCTTATGAATGTCTTGTAATCTCACAATAACATGTTTATTATGCTAATATGAAAACTTATACAGTCTTATTAACACAAAATAATGTAATAATAATAACAATAACAATAACAACAACAATAATAATAATAATAATCTTATACAGGGTCATGTTATCTATTAACTAATCTTTGGTGCAAACACCTTGTTATAAAGTTTTACCTTTTTTTAATCTTATGGAATCATGTTAAAGTCCCATCTACTGTCTCAAAAACATGTGGTCTGCTTTGCTTTCACACTACAAATCACGCTCACCAGCGTCTCTGTTAAAGTGGACCGAGACGCCTTCTTTTCGAGTGGTCTGGGTCCCATTGTTTAGTGGACATGACACCAGAGCTCGATTTACAGCTTCACATCAGCCCAAGAGATAAACATCACAATCACCAGATGATACTAACGAAAGTAAAACTCTGATACATGAAATCTGGATGCTCTAATGCTCTACAGATGTGAGTGCAAATTATAGACCACAGAGAGATTTTCACAACTATTTTTGTGTTGCCCATTTTCATACATTTATTGCCCCTTTTCAGCAGTTTAGTGTGTAAAAATATAAGTAAAAACAGACAAGCTCAAGAGGGAGGAGTTGAGACTGAGCCAGACACTGAGGGGGTTTAACCAAAAGGGGGTGGATTAGGTTTTTATTTAGACAGTCTGATCCTCTTGGGAATTATGTTCATATGAGATGAGACATGATTTTTAACATCCAGAGGAAATTTTCAGTTTCAGTGTTGGATGAAAGTGTGAGTGTACTGTTTATGTAGCTGGTGAAGTCATGGGTGTGACTTTGATGATGCTGGAAACCAACAATCTGTTCAACCATGATGATGATCTATTCCTGACCATAACCATACATTAACCATAAAGCAGTACCAATACACAGATATATGAAGATATTAAGTAAGAACTAAAAACAAAACAGTGATATTTGAGAGACTTTGCTTTCCTATTTATAAAGACCATCGACAGCAGCGCTCAGTAGAGTTGGGTACCAAACTCTGTTCTTTTCAGGTTACTGATCAAGTTACGTTGGTTCTACTGACTAAAAATTAAGTCAGTTAAAACAGTCACAGAGCAGAGTGAGAGAGTCAGGGCAATAGCGAGCCAAAAGTGGTTACAAGTGTGGTTTAACTTTTCAAAACGTCTAATATGAATTGCAAAGCTGGTGAGGGCAACACGCCTTAAGAACAGCCTGAAAGCCAAATCCCCCACAGCAGCTGCAGCTAACGTTAACGTGCCCACAGCCAGTGTTTAAGACCCTCCATGGATGACAACTTCAGGTGACTAATTAGCTCATTGGATAAGTTGTTACTGGAGATAATTGGCCAGTCTACTGTGATAGCTGCCCTGGTTGGCTTAGCATTTCACCAGGGTTAGCCAGCACTCAGCCACTGGCTGAGCCACATGACATTTAGCACACTACAGCAGTGTGAGAGATTCATAAGTATGTCTGAAACCTCGGTATGAAACCAATAGTCATGAGTTGAAGACTTAACAGGGAAATATTACAGCATGCAAGCACAGCAGTAGTACCAACGACAACAACATAACAGGAAGGAAATCACTTGTTTTCTCTAAGACATGAGTAACACCATGCCGGGTTAAGAGAGGAGAGGGAGGGATTATATTTTCTGTGGCGTGTAAAATACTCTAAATAAATAACAATATATTTGAAACAAATAACAATGTTGCCATTGACTCTTCCCTTAACCCCACCCCAAACAGTACCTGTCCAATCACAGGTTAGCAACCATAACTACAGCTGTCCAGCTTTCCATTTCTTTACATGTCAAATATGTGCAGGAGGCTCTGAGAAGAGTGATGCTCGGCATTTCCTGAGTTTGGACGTTGGCATCTTTTTTGTAGTCTCTCAAAGACGCAAAACACAAGAGCACATGTGTGGCGACTGGCTAACTAAGACTAGCTTACTAGCTGCAGTAACTTTACCTCCAGACAAAGTTGTTAGATACCACTAGGGTTGCCACCCATCCCGTAAAATACGGAATCGTCCTTTAATTGACAATTAAATGTTGCGTCCCGTTCAATACGGGACGCGATTTGTTCCGTATTTTCATAAATGTCCCATACACATGTCTGTCACACACACATCAACACTAAATCTAACAATAATGAACAAAATAAAACACAGGAAATACTAAGGCCAGCAAAATTGTCATGGCGGGATCTACGCAGGACCCCCTCGCTCCGGTCCTCTATGTGTCTAGACTGTGATTGGCTGCCTGCGTGTGTTGCTGTCACGGTTGCCTAGAGACAGACACCACACACTGGCACTGCTCACAACACCCGCGCCTTTTAAAAATGTCCACTACACCCGATACTCCACCACGTCCTCCAAAGCGAAAACGCTTGCAAAAATACAGACGTGAGTGGGAAGAGGCACATCCTTGGCTGGACAGCGTAAATGGAGATGATTACAAGGCAAATTGTAAACTATGTCGAAGAGTGTTTTCAGTGATGCACGGTGGGCTGTCTGACATCAGACAGCATGCATCAGGAGAGCAACACTGCAGGCACATAAGAACGCAGAGGACCCAAGCGTCAGTCTCACAGTTCTTCATACCCCAATCATCTCCTGAGACTGATACAGTATGTTACATTATGTCATAATTGATTCAGTTTCCTATCTGGTTGTGCTTTTTGCCAGAAGATGTCAGTGCATGGGCATAGCCTATTGTGGTTTGATTGATTGTTTAGGATGTTGAGTTTTTAAAGTCGAATGAATGATCATTTATTTAATATACCGTAGTATTAGCCAATATAAATATTATATATGGCCATTTAAAGAACAAATCATACTAATGGATTAACAGTTAATAAATAAATAAATAAATAAATAAATAAATAATATTGTTAAGAGAAAACGTTTATTTTTTTAAATATACATACATTTCCTAGATTAAAAATGTTTGTTTTGCTTTCTGTGTATTCTATGTCAAAATGTTTATATTTTTGAGGAAAACAGTGTTCAGTGATCATTACATCATTTTTTTTATTAGTGTGGTTTAACTGTTTGGACGACCTGACTTCCATTAAAGTTATAAGACAGGCAGCAAAGTATGACTAATTGCTTTCTTGATCACCCCTTTACTAAAAACACTGGCACAAAATAAAACATACCACTGCTGCGGGTGCCCCACCCCACAGGAGTTGGGCCCGTGGCGGTCATGGCCCCGAGGAGCTGTGGTGGGCGTCCCTTATTTTCATTTCTGAAAGGTGGCAACCCTAGATACCACTGCATCTGCATTTGTTCTGTGGAGGTTTGAGAAGGAGGATGTGCCGTATTTCACCATCAGACCAGTGTTTGCTGAGATCTAAGCTAGCTTTAGCCTCAATTAGCATTAATGTTATATCATACGCAGCTGCTGGGTTACTTTACATTTACACTTTCACAGGGTTCTTGTTTTAAAATCTGTCAGATGGAAACATTAAAACGTCAGCTGGAGACTTGTCAGCTGACTCCAGTTGAGTCAGCATTAGCTTACATCAGTTAGCTACACTTATGAAATCTGCTTGTGAGTCAGTATTTTAGCTGCCGAAAGTCCACCATTCACAGACCTTGTGTTTCAACAGTTACTCCCAATTTTGATGTTAGATCTAACACCATCATTACTGTAAACTGCATAAACGCAGTGAGAGAATGGAAAGCTTAGCAGACTTAGCAACAGTAACTAAGGAGGGTGGGGCTTAGCAAAGGGTCAATTGAGAAGTTTGGACTTATTTTTGATTTTTACAATTGAAATCACACTTTTGTTATCGCAGAGAGAGAGAGAGTAAAGTTTTTTTTAAAAAAGGTACCAGATTCCAGGTACGGGCGCTAAGTTGTGAACCATACCCGACTCTCACACTCAGACAGTTGTTTATTTTTACCTTGAAATTGTCTTTGCCTGCCTGTGTGGTATTTTGGTGCGCAGCACGAGGTGCACAGGTGTGAAGAGAAGCAAACATGTGGGAGGCTCATTTAAATGAGGCAGCACAAAGATAGCTGTTGGTAATTTAGCATAAATTATGTCTTAGACTTTGAGCTGAGAATAGACGAACCACGTCTGTCTCTGGTGCACCGTCAGTCTGCTGCCACTTTGCTGACTTCATCAACAAGAACAAACTGAACACTGTCTGGTAAAGATGCTTATAATGTGAATACATTTATTTACAGCAATTAATTGCTCCTCAGCCAGTGGATATGTTTAAAAAAATAAAATTTAATGTGGTTAAAACAGTCAGATTTTCATCTAAAAATGAATCTGAGGGGTTCTGACAGTATGTATTGTTCACAGCTGATTTATACTATATGAAAAGTTTCTGCTCCAGTCCATTAAATCCCTGCAGACGTCGGAATGCAGCAGGACAGTGGTGATGGTATGTTGGTAAATCTTCTTCCTCAGAGAAGTGCTGCGTCATTACGCGCAAATGTCCACCATTTGTACCTCCGTCACATCATTGTGCAGCAGCAGGCTGTAATGGAATAACCACACACACCTCTGCACACATCAGACTGCTGTTTAAACTGCAGGAGACGATGGATTACAGCAGCTCGTCAGTTCTGCGCATCAGAGCCTCCTTTAAACTTTCCTTTAAGCAAAAATACCATTTCTTGTTTTACTCTTGAGATGCGTAATGGTGCAAATGGTGGTCTCACATTGTATGATACGATTTAAAGGAGCAATATGTAGCCATGGCACATAACTGAGTTCTCCACTGTAAGTTGATCAGCTGTTTAGAAGTTTCAATTGTCTGCCAATGTAAAGTTAAGACCCGTTATCCTGAAAACAAAAGCCCACTGCTCTGAAAATACACACTGTAGAGTTGGAGTTCAGTGACTTCCTGCCTTACTGCCTGCCAGACTCCATTTACATTTTGCTCAACCGTTTTAAACATCTACTCCTTCTAAAATATTATTAATCCTTTCATGCCAATCTTAGACAGACACTTGCTCATTCGGCAAACATTTGGCATTAATTTGAAAAAAAAAAAAAAAAAAAAAATACAGTATTTTTCTTCTACCTCCATTTACATGTATTTACATAGACCTGACCTGCCCAATATTCCAGCGACATTGACATATCGCAGCAACAAGCTGAAGCAGCTGCGTATTTGGATTCCTGAATAAGCCATTCCTTCATTTGTTGAGCTGTTGTTGTCCCTGTGATTGTCTCTGCTCATCAGAGCTCATCGCACCCTCTGATCTGTACTCCACTTCATCCTGCTCTTTTGCATTTTGGCTGCTGCTCATACATGAACCAAAATAGCAGGTTCGCTTGGGTCAGTGGGCCCAAGACCTAATGCTTCGCACTGGTCATTGCATTTGCATGATTACAATAAATTAAAACAGGGTTAAAGTTTTGAGCCCGTTGGCAAAGTTGGTAACTGGCACAGATAGTGACTGTGAGCGGCTGTGGTTCAGGAGATAGAATGATATAGATTTACTGTTCAGAAGGATGGTGGCGGCATGGGTGAGCTCATCATGAGTAGGTTTGCACCATGCTGTGTGTGAATGGGCGAAAACTGACATGTAAAGTGATTTGAGTGGTTGGAAGCAGTGGAGGACTCAGGCTGCCTGGGGGGAAGGGGCAAAAGAAAAAAAAAGTGAGATAGTTGTGCTGCATTTGTGATGAAACCATTACAATCCCCAGTTTAGTACAAGTGCAACAACTATATTACAGCCTATGTGGCACCATAGACAGCACTTTATAATTTTTTGATCACCCAGAGAGATATCTGAGAGGGCACTTTTGCTGCGGTTTTTGAACTTGGGGGTACAAAAGGGGGGCAATCACCCCCTGTGCCCCACCTCTAAGTCCGCCAGTGGTTGGAAGACTTGAAAGGCGCTATAAAGCGGTATAAGTAAAAAAAACCCAACAATTTACTTTCAAAGTGTAATTAATGTCCCCACCATTGAAACGTCCAGCTCACCATTCAATTTTAAGCTAGCAGTACACTTTAAATCACAGATAGATTCATGACCATCGACCAGGGGCACTGATTCACTAAGGACCCTTACATATGAACACATATGTACACATGCGGTGCTGTGTTCTCACAGCACCGCATGTGTACATGCGTGTTCTCACAGCACACATGTAACACTTTAACCTACAAACATCATGTATTATAGTGCATTTTTGTTGATTATTTTGGTGTGTATAATTTGGGGCCAATGTTGATAGTGATATCAGGGAGTGGAAAAATTCTGATATTGATATACGTTGGCCGATTATACAGAATATAATATACAGAATATAGAATATAAACATAAACAATTTTATTTGCAATGATATGTAATGGAGGCAGGATATTTTACAGTTTAACAATAAACTTTATTGTCCAAAATAACATCAGAGCGTTGATGTTTCATATAGGTGCATGTCTGACAACACTTATGCCAATACAGATATTGAGTGATAAAGCTGCGATGGGGTAATATCAGGCCGATATTATCAGTTGACCAATATATTGGTCAGGCTCTAATATGAACCACTTATGAGTTCTGGTTTGCTCTTTGCACAAAATGTGTATATTACTTTATTTTTCTGTAAGGGTGAAAAGAGAACCCATATGTGAATGATGTAAATAAAATTTTACTCCACCAACTGTAAAAGAATAAATAATTGAGAAAGTATGACTACAACAGTTATACAGAGACACAGCTACAACCACACAGCAGTGACAGATGTTCAACATCCACCACCGACTTCCTGTTCAGTGAAGAGATGTCATTGATCTTTAATGACTAGATGAGTTCACATTCATAAGCATGTTCCAGTGTCTGTCCTTCATTTTTAACCAGTTTCGACATTTGAGGAAGACGTACCATTGTCCTTCACAGCTGCAGACAAGCATCAGATAGTCTGACATGTTGACTGTAATCCAATACACAAAATAAGAGCCCGTGTCTGAAGAAGGATTTCAGATGTATCAGGTAATCATAGACATTTGTCCTGTAAATAAAAGAAATATTAGAGGATGGATTGTTCCTTCTGTCAGTTAAAACACTGTGTAATTCTGCCTCACCTTTAGCTTCTTTTTCTCTCAGTTTTGCAGTTTACCCAGAAGCCTGTTTTTCCATATTTAAATTGCCACTGACACTTGACATTATCATTACTTCATTTCAGCACAGCAAGTGATCCAATTACAAAAAACCCATACAACCATATAATTATATTAGATTTCTTACATGTTGGCCTGTTCCTGTGTATGTCCTTTTACAAGTATTTAAACCACTCTGAGGTCCAGGTTCCCTTTTCACCCATCTGTCTATTGTCCTAATGAAATGTAATTTGGTAAGCTCAGGCAAAAAATTTGCAGCCAGGTTTGCAACCATGGATACAGGCCCCATTTCAACTTTGAGCTTGATAATGAAGCTTCAGTAAAAGTCTAGTAAGGTCTTTTCTGTCTGCTTTAATCTTTTTTTGTAACTTCTGATCTTCCGCTGCGGCAAGGCCTTTGGGCTGACTTGTAGCGATTTTGTTTCTGTAAAAATAATTCTAATGAGTCAAAACTGATTTGCAGATATCTTTAATGTAAAAGTATAATATGCAACATTTTCCTAACACTGTATAGATGCATAGACTCATGGACATAATCCCTTTCAGTGTGTGGTGGTGTCTGTATCTGCAGAGACGCTGCCCTCTGCCTGTATTTTCTTATTTTGTCATGATCTTCCTGTGATCGGGACGCTTTACCAACACAAAAAGTCAGTATGTGACGTCCTGTGAATGAGACTCATCAATCAACTATCTTTCTGGTGCGTTTATGAACAGCTCGGACAAATTCTACTGATTCTACCATTAATTTTTGATGTCAGAAATTCCTTTTTCACCAGTAAGAATAACAACTACAGTACAGATATCTACAACAAATTCTCACATGTTGGAAAAAGGACTGTGATTGATAGAAATAACTGGTGGAAATGTAATTTTCCAGTTGCATTTCCAGTTGTATATCAACACACCATTTCAAATGCACCATCCTGATTAGTGTAATCATTTTGGAAATGTTGCCCCAATTAGCATTTTCATTTTGTGTATGTACACTTAAGATATCTATAATGACATTTTGACTGGAGGAAGTTCATTTCTTGATCTCTAAAATTCAATTCTGCCTAGTTGTAAAATGAATTCTGGATATCACAAATATAATTGTTGCTGCTAGTACAAATAATTCTCTCTAGTTATAATCTGTGTATTTGTGAGACTAGTGTTTTTCAGCGCAAATATACAGGAGATATCTAAAATTCTGTTCTCACTAGTAATCCCAAGTCGACATATACTTATACGACATTTAATAACTGAATTAATAATTGAATTTTAACTGATCAGAATTCAATTTATCTGTAATGACAAAATTGAAGAAGACATACATGAAATAAATACTAAATGGAACACGGTATGGGCCATGACTGTGAAATGTTCAGTTTAATGTGAATTATAATGCTAAGTAGGCTAATCTTCGCTATGGAGTTACCGTTGCTATGGATACAGTTTTAAATGTAGAAATGGACTGTTTTTTCAAGCGGAAGCAATGCAGTCCTTTCTAAATCAATAAAATCGTATTTCAATCAACAATTTATGTCAAACTATTGATTTCTTTTGTAAGTAGCTGTGTAATAAGCAGGACAATGTAGAGCAAGCAGGTCACTCTAGAGAAATAAACCCCTTCAGGATGATGCAAGACCTGCAACACCCTGAAGGGGTTTATTTCTCTGCAGTGAGTGACCTGCTTGCTCTACATTATCCCATACATATTTTTTAAATTTTGATTCTTTTATGTTTTTTTATTTTATTTGCACTCTGTGCTTTGTACTATATTTGACTGACTCCTTTTCTACCTGCACTGTCTCTCCTTGAGCTGCTGTACTGAGCAAATGAGTGTGGGATCAATGAAGTATTATTTATTATTATTATTATTATTATAAATATTAGCTAGTAGATATCTTCAATTCGAATTTCAGCTAGTCAAAATTACATTATGGATGTGTTGTTTAGAATTTTGACAAGTCAAAGCCAACTGCGATATCTACAAATGCTATTATCAATACTGATTAAATGTTAAAAAGGTTTCCCATATTCCCACTTCTTACCTTACAGTCACTATTCAGTGATTTTTCTGCATGTGTTCCTTAACATACTGTTGCACAGCCCACCACCTGCCCACGACCTACAGCAGACACTGGTAGGGTTTGTCCACAGGACCTGTGTTCAGCTCTTAGTACTTCTGTAGCTTCTACCTGAATCTCTGTGGTTTGGAGTTAAGGTTCATTCTCCAGTTTAATTATTTACAGATTGCTGTCAGCTTTCAGCGACTGCTGGCGCAAACCAAACATATGTTGCTGCTTTATGTTAAAAGCTTTACAGCTTATAACTCAGCAGGTAGAGATGGAAATCATTAATTATTTTAATTACTTGGCCTTGGCTGTTCTAATAGCTCAACAGTCTGTTATGTTTGACAGAGTTAACAGATTATGAATGTTTCTGTGGATTTTATTTTTACTAAACTTTTAAAAGTAACATACTGCTGAGCTGACAGCAGTGCTCTCAGTCAGGAGCATTTCCACTGCTAAAAGCTACTGATTCAGTCACTGACAATGGTGATAGAGTCAGTTCAGTTTAAACATTTGTTGTTGAATATTCATCAGTACATTTACTGAATACCTCTACCAGCAGGATGCTTATGTGAACGCTGATTTGTTAGTCACCAAGTTAAAGGGTGCCATCCATCCATCCATCCATCCATCCATCCATCCATCCATCCATCCATTTTCTTCCATCTATCTGGAGTCAGGTTGTGGTGGTAGGAGCCTAAGCAGGGTATTTCAGACATCCCTCTCTCCAGCAACATTTTCCAGCTCCTCCTGGTAGATCCTGAGGCGTTCCCAGGCCAGATGAGATATGTAATCCCTCCAGCGAGGTGTGGGTCTACCCTGGGGTCACCTCCCTCTTGGACATGTCTGGCAACCTCTGAAGGAAAGCACCCAGGAGGCATCCCAGTCAGATGACTACTCAGCTGGCTCCTTTCAGAGCAAAGGAGTGACGGCTTTACTCCGAGCTCCCTCTGGATGTCTGACCTCCTCACCTTTTATCTAAGGCTGAGTCCAGCCACCCTATGGGTGGGGGGTTGGATCTTGTTTCAGCTACTTGCATCTGTGATCTCATTCATATAGATCCTACAGAATATTATAGAGTCAAGACCAAACTTGACATGAGACTCCCATTCACTCAATGCATTGAGCAAGTCTGATGCCTGATTTGCATTCATTACTCTCTTTATCTTATCCATACTGAAGGTTAGCCTGTGAGTTATGATACATATCTGTCATGCAGAGTAGTAGACAAAAGGTGTTGGCAATAGGAACATGGAATATGTAGCGAAACATGTAAAATTACTGGTGTGAAAATGAATGTGTTCTCTACAGGGGTAAATTGTACCTGCTGACTGTTCTAGGCATAAATGCCCATTTATAAAGACGTAATAAGATAAAAAGGACGGAACAAGAAGACAACAAGATGAAAATGACATATCTACATGAAAATGAAGAAACAAGACTGAGACAGCAGAAAAGACACAAGACAAAAAAATGACGTAACAAGATGAAAACAAAGTAATAAGATGAAAACAATGTAACGACAAAAACGACATAAGATGAAAAGTAACAAGACTGAAATGGCGTAAAAGACGTAACAAAACGAAAACAACTTAATAAGATGAGCACGAAGCAACAAGATGAAAACAACGTACAAAGTGAAACAAGATGAAAACGACATACCAAGACAAAACATATAACAATGCAAAAAATATAACAAGACGAAACAGACAAGACAGGAAGACTTGACAGTAAAGAAAAGGTGAGGTTCAGTCAGCTTTGCACAGAAACAGCTGGTAGAAATGTCCTTCAGAGGACGACTTTTTACTTTTATACTTTCAGAGCCAGTACTTTTTCACTTTTACTTGAGCAGAGGTTCGTTACAAGTATCTGTGATTTTAAGTAATATGTGTAGATATGTATACTTTTACCACTTCTGGCTCTGGTGACGCTGCATCAATCTGCCTGTCCATCTCACCCTACATTCAACTCATGTGCAAGCCTCTGGGATACTTAAACTCCATCACTTGGGGCAGCAGCTCACTCCCACCCTACTGTGTGATGCAGTGGTAACACTCACACCGTAGCAGCACGGCTCAAATACTCACAGCTCTTCACGGCATGGTTTGGCACGACCAGCATCCCCCCACACACACACCAGAAAAGAACCCTGAAGAGGCTCCATCTTTTTCCTGCTTAATACTCCACTACATCTATACTTCTGGGGAGTCTGTCCTATCTCTTATCCTCATACCAACCTCCGCTGTGAAGATGCCTCCCATTGATGTGGTGTGATCGCCAACTGCTGCGAAACCCTTCCAACAGATCTCAGCTGATTGAATTGTGCGCAGACAAATTTGTCACACAGCCTTGTTCGCCACCCACCAGAACACCTTCACCTGCAACTGTCAACAATGCCATATGACTGATTGTGGGCTGCACATTTTTTTATTTTCTCCTACTCGTTTTTCATTAAAACTCTTGTCTGTACTTTTTTACTTTGAGGACGTTGTAAGGCATGTCTGCTCGCACCGTGACTTGCAAGCCTCACCATCTGGCAGGGACACATTTCAGCAGCAGCCTGAGAACACGCCAAATTAGATTTAGTTTGGAGTAAAGTGCTGTTTGTGCTGCTACAAGCTGCCGTTTTCTTCACTGTTGGGATAACATTAATCACTTGTGTTTACTAAGCAGACTGTAGACTAAAATCACAAGCATGTGACATAAGAATGCATTGTATAACTTGTTTCAGTTTACTGTGGTATGAGCTGGAGCTTCATATTGGTTAAATAAAAATATTAGAATGCATTAAAGACATGGATACCCCCAAAATACAAATCACATAGTTTTTTACTTACCTGTAGTGCTATTTATCCATCTAGATTGTTGTGGTGTCAGCTGCTTAATTTTGGCGATATCGGCCATAGAGATGTCTGCCTTCTCTCCAGTACAATGGGTCTAAATGGCACTCTGGCTCCTGGTGCTCACAGTGCCAAACAAATACACATTTGAAAAATTCAGCACGAGTGTCTCTTTCCAGAAATCATGACCCAGTTATGCAAGTTAATCCACAAATCTTATTGTGAGCAGTTTAATGTAGGAACTACTTTCTTTCTAGTGGAAAGAAAATAGTTCCATAGATCCTACTTAAGAAATAAAGTAGTTCCCACATGATACTGCAAGAAAGTCTGTGGATTATCTTGAGTAACTGGGTCTTGATTTCTGGAGAGAGACACTGTTGAATGCGTGTGTTGAATTTTTCAAATTCTTTTTGGAGCTTTGAGCACCACAATTCAAGTAGCATTTAGTGTCATTATATTGGAGAGAAGGCAAAAAATCTCTACAGCTGGTGTCTCCAAAATTCTGCAGCTCACACTAAAACCATCTAGATGATAAATAGCACTACAGAGCAGAGGGAAAATAACTGGTTTTGATTTTGGGGTGAACCGTCCCTTTATAGTTCCCATGAAGTCAAAATTCATGTTTGTTTGTTTTTTTTTATCATATGTATTGTGTTATGCATAACATATTACCAGTAACTGGCCCAACAATTCAGAGTTTGACTTTCCCTGGAAAAAAATTAAAACTGCTGATGAGTCATCCTGCAGTCGGGGGTGTTAATACATTTGTGTCCAATGAAATGTTTTCTCGCTTATGATGCAGCAGACCATGGAAGGAGAATGCATCTGTTGACCAGAACAGACTGGAGTATTTCTGAGGGTTGGGCCTCACTGTTCAAAAGCACAACTTTATAATTATTTACTGATTTGGGTGAAACTGATCATATTTTATGGAGAAAATATTTGCTGGTTTCTTCTCTGGTGTCCTCTGGCTGCTTAGCTTCAACTCCTGGTCATTTAATTACACTTTCCTGATGGACAGATACCTTTAGATTATTTGTCTGTTTGAAATAAATAAATATTCTATACACAAAACACATTAAAATAGTTCAAATTTCATGAAAATGACGCAATAACCTGATTGATCCTGTCAGACCAACAGGGAATGCAGTACTGAGGTCATTTATGGAGTTTCCTAATGGAAAGATAGCTTTACTTTTTGTAACTTAGCTAACTGCTAACTGCCATTAGCTCCATTAGCCATGGCTTTGCCCCATGGTGCTGGGAGCCAAATCCAGAAAGAAAACCACCTCGATACTGTAGCCTATAGAGTGCCTAAGTCACTCCCCTTCCACTGTGCCCCTATGGGACCTAAATTCAGAAAAAAATGTGCAGTAGTCTATGGCGAGAGACAAATGATTTTTTGATTCGTTTGACCTATGCAACTAATTACACGTGTAGTTTGTCAATTTAAAACATAATTTTACAAGTCAAGAAAGTTTGTCACAGGTTTGTCATAGTTTAGTGAGAAACTGCTCAGTGAACTACATCTCTCGTCTCACACAATATACGCCACCAATGGCAATTTTGCTGCTTCCTGTAACATTACATTACCTGAAGTGTTTTATCCAGGGACTCCCAGGGCTTTTATCAGCCATGAAGATAAAAAGTAAGACCCGCTGTTGTGTGACTACATCCCGGTATGAAAACAGCCAGGCATTGTAGCTTCAGTGGTTAACATTAGCTTATGGAAGGAGAAAATCATGACATCACTTATGCAACTTCTGAGTGTGTAGTCTTTCTGATTATGCATCTTCAGAGTTTTATACCTCATGACTTCAAAAATCATCTTTTAAATTGACAAACTTGTCACAATTCAAACGGGATAAAGAAAAAAGAATTTGTCTTACGTCATTGCTACAGTTTATATTTTTTCCGCCATTAGGGCATGTAGTCCACCAGAAGGGACGTGACTTAGGCACTCTATTTCCAGTCCACAAACTGGCTTCTGTTGGTCTCGGAGGCTGTTTTGGTCCGGCTCTGGTCAGCTCTCAGTCCTTCTTACATCCATGGACCGCTTCAGCTCAGCTCGGCTTGGCGCAACACTCATTCTGTGCCAATTTAAAATGCAAGTCAATGTCTGCAATGACTCCCTCCCAACCTACAGGAAAACACGTAAGCAATACGCACTCTGCTAGCTGCTTCATAGGAATTTTAAACTCAGTTCTGTGATATAAATGTTGGATACGGTGAGAGTTGTGGGTTTACCGTCCACTACCTCCATTTTTCTTACATCTGTGTCAGGATATTCAGGATTAACACAGCCTTTACTGTGTACCCACATCCATTGGACAACACAACAATGTCCCATTCAGCGCTCAAACAGCTGCATCCACTTTAATTGTCTATTAAAGAATGCACACTACAGCGCCAAGGTTACATCAGTCATGCTGTATAAACTTTATCCACCTGCATTTTGTTGCTCACTCCCCCGTCTCCCTCTGTCTCCCCCCTTTCTTTTCTTCTAGCCCTCTTTCTCTCCTCTCTCCATCAGCCGTTGCTATTCTCATCTGAAAGAGGAGAACAGAGCGCGAAAGAATAAGCATGGGGATGCAAGGACGCGTGGCGGAGAGAATACTAAGCACCGATGGGTGTTAAACACAAAGCCCTGCACAGACGCCGGTGCACGCGCACACACACACACACACACACACTCGCACGCACACACAGAGGTGTATATAAGCACACATTACTCAGCGGCACATAGGCACGCACACATACACACATCACGCACTCTGCTGGGTATTAGCAGACCCCTTGGTGCGGGTTGAATAGAATGTATTTGTACCTCAGGCTTAAACAGTGAGGATTATGGGAGATACGAGGGGAATGCTAAAGCCAGGAGGGAGGCCAACGACCTTGGTATGGACTGAGAGGGAGGAGGAGGAGGTGGAGGAGGAGGAGGAGGAGGAGTTGGTTGTGGGTGGCACATCATTCAAAATTGCGGTAAACATGAGCGTGGAAAACAATGATGGCCTTGTGTGGTTGTGTGTGTGTGTGTGTGTTTGTGCGTGTGTGTGTGAGAGAGAGAAATCGGTGACACTGTCATCACATATTCTGCTGTGAGGAGTTTCATCTGCCCAAAATGATGCAACATGTTTGCGAATGATGAGCTTGTGCTTGCTTGAGATTAGCATCAATAATACATCCGTGCCTTTTGTTTTTCACCACTTTTCGTGTTTTTTGTGTGTGTGTACATGAGTGTAAGTGTGTGTGTCTCCAAGCGAGAACCACTTTTCCCATTTTGCATGTGTTTCTGTGTGCCCAATTGTGTGGAAACAGGGGATGTATCATATACTTGTTACGAGTGGCCTGACAGAATGCATAATTCATTTTCATTTGGGCTCCTGTAATAGGGTGTGTGTGTGTGTGTTTGTGTGTGTGTAGTGGCCGCTGGGAATGTGCTTTTTCATGGTCTAAATGTTTGAGTGTGTGTGTGTGTGTGTGTTGGAGAGACAGAGTTGGCACATCTGTGTAATAACCTGGGATTGGATGTGTCAGGTCATTTCTACAAGTGTTAAAGAAAGCAGGGAGGAGAGACAGGCAATCTGATGAGTGGAGCTGCATCTCAGCTCATCAGCTGGGGAAAAAGGGGGGATGGAGGGATGGGGGATGGAAAAGGTGCTGGAAGAATAGCCAATGTAGAGAGGGACATTGGCTATTGCACCAGTCAAAGACAAAGTTGAACCAGGGAAAGATAAATTTCCATTACTGCCTGCATTAACGGACAATAAAGTTTTGAATATTGAAAATGTTAAAGAAGATGGATCAAGAAAGGAATAGAAAGGACTGGATGAACAAAAGACAAGGAATAGCAGTAAATTAGAATACTAAAGGACAGTCGATGATGAGATGATGGTCGTATCGCTCTGGACAACGGGCGACACTGGATGTTGTTTGACATCTATTGCATACCTGTCCATCCTGGGAAGGTCATTCCTTTCCTGTGGCTCTCCTTGAGGTTTTCCCCGTTTTTTCTTGTTAAAAAGGTCTTTGGGGAGTTTTTCCTTTGTCTTTTGAGGGTTTACAGGACAGGGACAGGCTTGTAAAGCCCCCCAGAGGCAAATTGCGATTTGTGATTTTGGGCTACACACATAACGTTAGAATTGACTTGACTTGAGCACTCCCAGTGCCCAACATATCAATTACGGAAACTCGGTCAGTGGCCCTATTCTTCAAGGTGATGCTGTAGGTACCCTTTTTGCATTCTCTCTGGGGTTTTGTATTTTGATGTGCCATCGAAGTCCGGTGACAAACTATAAAAAGCAAGACAAACCACGTATGGAGCAGGTAGGATGGATGGATGGCTCAAACAAACATAAGACTTTCACCCAGGAGGAGGGGGTTTGTGCCCTGTGTGGCTTCTTTTTATTTCCATAATAAGGGCTGGTTTAAGTTGTTTATGGTATTGATTGGAATAACCCAGTACCAAGTAGTACTGAGACCTGCATACAATCCTTCTTGTACCCAGATCTACAAAAAATTGGAGCTTTGCTCTCAGCTGAGCACTGCAAGCATTCTTAGATTTAATACGATGTGTGATTGGTCTCCTCCTGCAGCTAAAGCTAGCAGCTAGACACAGTCTGTGGTGTGGAAAATTTGACTGCGGTGTATATGATGGAGTTGGCAGTACGGTGTGCTGAGAAAACTTCATCAAGTTTGGCTGTACTACATGGCTGTGGCATCTGGTAAAAACAAATGCATAAAATGTGAAAGAATCATTTCAGGAACATTTTGAAATTCTATTAACAGGATAAAGCGCCTCATCAAGCATGGAAGAAACATACTCCATTGGTATTGATATCACTTTTATTGGTATCCTAATTTTAAAAATGATACTGAGCCCCACATGTAACATAAGTTAAGGAAATAAAGCCTCTTATACAAAAACCCACTAATATCTGATTTTGGTTCCTTGGCCACATGGCTCTGCAGTGATGAAACCCTTTTCCAGTGGCTTGTTGCCTCCATAAGTAACTTCTTCAACTGTTTTGCACCATTTCCATCCACACATTCACTTGACTTGACGTGGTTTGATTCGGCATGTCAGGCCAGCACAGCAGACTTTGCACCTGCTTGAACGCATGTATTTAACTGATGAGTCAAGCAGCTGTAACACGATGGATAATTTGTTATTAAAAGCTTTTACTATAAAGCAGTAAAATCAGGAAACGGTTGGTTATCATCAGCAGTAACTTAACAGGACTCCCATCAGCTGAAAGGAACATTGAAACCGTAAAATAAAACAGATACCTGAAAGTACAAACAGGGGCAAAGGAGAGAAACTAAACTTCAAACCACAGAGATTCAGTCAGAAACTACAAAAGTACTGGGAGCTGAACGAACAGCTTAAACATGCTTTCCTCTCTGCTCTCCTGCACACAAGAGGAAGGCAACTTGTCCACTGTCAGTGGGAAAGGCGTTGATCACCTATTTATAGTGAGTTTAGCTGCATTTAAAAAACATGCATACACGTACTAAAAGCAGTAGAGATATGTCTTTTAACCCACACCATTATCTTATCCCAAACCTGACCTGATTATTATCATAACCTAAAAGTAGTTTTATGCTTTTTCTGTACTGGTGAGGGATGAGAAAAGGGAATAAACCCTAGAAGAATGAACAAAAGAGAAAAGGTGGAATAAGGAAGAAGAGATGAAAGATGAGGGTGGAGAGTAGAGTGGAGGGCCAAGATGGAGGAGGACTGATGGAGGGATGGGTTTAAGGAGACAGTCATAGACTGAAGACTATAAGATAACCTTGTATAAACTCACAAAAGGCTTTTTGGTAAATTGTGCTTTTTAGAACATGCTGGAAACTTCTGTTCAACTATCTCAGACTGCTCTGTGGCTCATGAGGGATTAACATTTCAACAATGTAACCAATAGGCGTGTATCACAATTCTAACTTTATTTGTGTCAGTATCTGTTTAGAAAAATGTCTCAACTGTCGCTTTGTGGTTTACACATGTCAGCAAGTTGTCAGCAATCATGTAGGGCAATTCATTTTCTTTGTTACACTGTTTTATATGGCTGTGTTTACTTCTCATATTCTCATAGTTTTAGCTGCTCACCAAATACACAAAATACAAAGGGTTAGGATTATAATAGTTCTCAAAGTCATGAAAAAATGATCAGTTTTCTTTACTCTGAAATGCTGGGAGCACGTCTGCTCTGCTGTCTCAGTGTCAAACACCACCACGACCTGACAACAACCTGAAACACAGACGCTCCGTCTAGCAGTTTTATTATTATACCACCAGAGCCAGAAGACAATGACAGGATGGTACTTTTTTCTTCTGTGTCGGGTTGTTGGAACTGAAGTGAGCTGAAGTGAACTGCTGGGCTGATTTGGACAGCAAGTCGCTGAAGGTATGTTCGTAACTGACCGTTAGGGAGGGTGAGGTTGGGAGGAGTGGTCAGTTTGTGGGTATGTAATAGTGTCAGGGGACCATGGCTGTTTCAGGTCCTGAACACAGAAATCATTTCACATTGTCAGTAACTATTTTCTAACACACACAAACACACGCATACACACACACACACACACACACACACACACACACACACTGTATAATGTGTTTAGAAGAAAAACACCCTTTTTTTTTCTTTACACAGACTTTAACCTCTATGAATCACATAATAACACTTAATTTGTCTGAATCGCACCTGCAGAAAAAGAGAAAAGTCAATCTAAAGTCAGTGCAAATAAGTTATCTGTGGAACCAGAGGTTTTAGTGGAAAATAAACCAGAGGAGTTCACTGGGTCACACAGTATGATTTTTATTTAAAAAACTGAAGGTTGAGGTTGTGTACCTAATGGAGAGGGACCTGCGGATAAATGTGAAGTTGGTCTGAAGTATGTTTGATACGAAAAATAAGAAAGCTTTTGACAAAAACTGAGACACAATAGTTCAAATGCTAAATTGACTGCATTTATAGAGCACTTTCCTTTTCTACCAACCACTCAAAGCACTTTACAACACATGCCAACATTCAACCATTTACAGACACATTCATACACCGAGGCAGAGGCTGCCATGCAAGTTACCAACCTGCTTGTCAGCACTGGAGGACACTCTCTGGAGGAGTTGGGGATCAAATTAGGCAACTCTTGATTACTATATTACCACGCCATGGCATTAGGAAATATTGTATGATCAAAAAATGGAGGCTACTCCAGGCAAAAATAAAGTTGAAGTTGATGAGAAAAAAAAGAAAAAGCTATTGACAAAACTGGTGAAACGCTCTCTTGCCAGGCTTCAAGATTGGATCATGAGGTACAAATAACACCTGTGGGACATCAGACAGCTTTGTTCCGCACCAACCAACTAATCTGGTGAAACCTGATGAAAAGTTATCGATGAGGAACTTCACAGGCCGTCTGATTTATTGTACTTATGATATCAAACTTAAAACTGTCTACACCTTGTTTTCAGCCTATTACCTGTTGGAATTACATGAGGGCAAATCTGCATCATAAACAGTCATGCTGCTTTGATTACTAGCAGCTCCTGTTGGCTCTGTACATACTGGATTACTGTTGATGTTGAAGAAAAATTCAATCCAATGATTATAAGATTTTTAAGTTAATAGGAGTCCCTTTTTTGACTTCTAAACAGATTTATGGATATATGTTCTCAAGAGACATCAGAAGACTGGCATTGTTCATGTTCATATTCACTTAAATCCATTATAATTGATATAAAAAACTTTAAAAAAGGTAAAGGCCAACTTTACTGTCACATACAATAACAGTGAGATTCAGTTTCTGCATTTAACTCATTCTAGTATCAGGATCCTTGATCAGCTGCTTGGAGATTTGACCTAGCACTGGGAAACCAGAGCACTGTAAGAAACCCACACAAACACAGTGAGAACATTCAAACTTAAGACAGAACAGCTCTGTGTGAACCAGGATTCGAACCAGCAACCATCTTGCTGTGAGGCAAAAGTGCTAAGCACTGCCACACCTCGCTGCCATACATGTAATTGCATAACCTGTTAGCAATAGAACACTGTGTTTTATGTTGGTAGTTGACAAGTACTGACCAATAAGATTTGACCGGGCTTTGGTTGCACGCAGATAAACAGTCCATACGGACAGCAAAAAAATTAGAAAGCACTGTCCAAAACTCAATCTCTGAACCCATCGGTTGTGGTCTAACAATGGAAAAGGAAGTCTTGGCTACCTGCTGGACAAGCCCCAAAACTTTGGATGTGGCCCTGAGAGGCTAAATCATCAATGTCAGACTTTAGCTGATGGGTTCTGAGTTTGCACTCCTACTGAGTGAGTTTGTTCATTGACAGCCAGAGGTGAACTTGTATTCTCCTTGGTCAAAGTAAGTAGAAGTCCCAGAAACTTTAAGCACAGACTTCTCAAGATCTAAAACTTTAAACAATTTCATCCTAACTGCTGTCGTCAGCTGAAGAAAATATGATTGTACTACCCTGGATACTTGGTGTCAAATGATAGGTTTGAGTCAAATACAACCCCCAAATTGTGAGCAGAGCCTTTTTATACTGGGATCGCAGAGAAACTGTCAAGGAGAAAGAACTTTTGATTTGGATTTGTTCTGTTGTATAAAATTGCTCTTCAGCTCTTAAGATCAGACAGAGACAGCTGAAGGAGTCAGACAATGTCACCAGGTGCAGGGGCAACAGATGTGTTATCTGCTTAAGCATGAAAATGAAAGCCATATTTGTCTAATAAAGCCCTGTGGCAGCATATAAATGGGTTAAGATTGAGGACAAAAACGGAATGGATGGAAAGAGGGGTTGGAGAAAAGGTAAAGGGGTGGAGTGACAGATGGAAAAGGATAATGGAGGAAGGGATAGGGATGTATGGATAGACAACATGTCCTCATACCTAAATGAAAGAATAGGTCATTTGCCAGTAACTGCCCAAAAAACATATATGACCGTTGGAGAGAGATCAGCAACAAGCACCAGACCTTCATTATCACATGATTAACATGAAACAGCTGCAATTTGGTTAGGTTTAGACACTGAAACTACTTGGTTATGTTTAGGGAAAAAAATCATGGTTTGGGTCAGATAAGTATGTTACATGAGTCAACACTGACTTTTAGCTGCACACGGGACACCAAGTCATCAAATATTAGCATTTTGTAATGACCCTCTGTGACTCAGAGATGCCCAAGGTACCCCTTAGTGTCTGTATGAGATGCACCAGCCCTTCAAATTACTTCAATGTAAACTAGGCCCGGGAGACAAAGCGATAGCGATATCTATCGGCGATAGACCCATCATCAAAAGCAATAAGAAAGTTCAATAAAATGTTTGATAGTCTCACTTAAATGCAAAGTGTCATGAAAGCCCATGATGAATACGCCCCAGCTCATAAACAGCCTGTCATATCTGTTGAAAATGGAGCGAGCAACAGGAGACACGCAAACAGCCAATCATTTAACCGACAAATCTCATATGTGCGCCCTTCCTGACTCATAAACAGCCTATCATAGTGATCTCGGTTGCACCGTCGACATGCAAGAAACAGCATGTAGTTACATAGGAGTCAACAAAAAGCATGGGGTTACACAAAACAACAGTGTGGAAAATGAGTGTGGATAAGAAAGGGCAAGTCGGGCAACAACTATTAGAGGGTGAGGGATGTGAATAAAGGGAGGTAGTGTGGAGTGGAAATGCTGCTGCTTCGCATCAAAAGGAGCCAGCTGATGTGGAGGAGCTGGAAATGTTGGTGGAGAGGGTCATCACGATCGGCCTACCACACCCCAACCACAGAACAGGCAACTATCAGAAAAGTAGAGGGATATCTTCCCGACTAAGGCTGGAAATACAACAAAATTATTTTACCACTTTAGCCACTTCCATCCTTTGGAGTACACAAAATGTCGTCAGTCAAGAGCCATGTGATCGATAATTATTGCTATCTGCCCATGTGAAACTTCGCTATCATAATGGACTTTAACTATATTGCCTGGGCCAAATGCAAACCCATTTATATCAGGAAACGTCATGTAAAGAGCAAGACAGTCTGCGTATGGAAGAGGAGGGGTAGATGGATGGGTCAAACACTTTCACCTTCACTTTTTTGTTTTATTTTCACCCCTGTCCTGTATGAAACTAAAATTTGATCTAAAGTTTGAAGGTACATAAAGTTAAGGGCAACACCTGACTTGTGCGGCATGACCTTCGTCTTGCTTTACTTATGCAATGTAACACTTATTTTAACTCACTTTCCTGGTGAGGAAGGACTGGGATAGAAGGTTAACAGGAAAAAAGTTAAATATATAGAAGGATGGAGGACAGATGGAGGGAGCTGTGGATGGAGGCTGAGGCACAGATGGATGAAGGTTGTAGAACAGAGAAGATGAGAAGAAGAAAACATAAAAAGAAGAGGATGGAGGCAAGGATGTATTGAAGGAGGGATGCAGGAGTGGGTGAAGCGGAGACAGAGGGGATCTGAGGACTGGAGTGAGTAGGAAGGAGGAATGGTAGATAACTGAAGAAGGACCTGACGTGTAACAGATAAAGTGAGGTATCTCCGGGTAGAACACCTCACTCAGTGATGGTGTGTGTGTGTGTGTGTGTGTGCATTTGACGTTAAGGTGAGCTGATCAGTCACCGGAAACTCCCCCGTACCTCCCTCACTACGGGCTGTTTAAGGTCACTTCATCCCCGTAGCAACAGGAACGTCAGTGAACACCCCTCCCCAAAAACCCCCGCACGACTCTGACCAAATGCCACCATCTGTGTGTGTTGTGTGTCTGCGTGTATGTGTGTTTCCCGAACTTCGACAAAATGCCACTGACCAGTGACACCATCAAACCAAACAACAGGGTCTTGGTAGGGTTTTCAGATCGTGTTAGGAGTGCTGGCTTTACAGCACCACTGAGGCCACACACACACACACACACACACACACACACACACACAGATACACACATACACTAACAAACAGAGCCCAGGTTCTCTCTTCACTTTCTTTTCTTCAGAGAGGGTTACAGAAACTTTCAAACATGCAGATCCTATCTTAAGTGTTAGGTAACCATGGAAATTAGGGTTAGGACCCGATTACGATTGATTTAGGAGAACTTGTCATGTTCAACAGTATTACTTTCTGTCAGATATAAACAATTTACTAGGTCCAGACCTGTTGTAAGGTCATGAGCAGTTTTTCCACTAATAACAGCTTTATTGGACATATCCAGACATGTTTGAGCCACCAGAGCCAGAGGATGGTGAGAATTTCTTTTCTTCTGTGTCAGGTTGTTGGAACTGAAGTGAGCTGAAGTGAAATACTAGGCTGATTTGGGCTGAGAGAGTCACTGAAGGTATATTTGTAACTGACCATTGGAAGGGTGAGGGGTAGGTTCATTCTTGTGGCAGTCTGTGGATATTTTATAGTGTCAGGGGACCATGGCTCTGTCATGGAGTGGGGGGATCGGTGCCATTTATGTGTCAGGGTGTTAGAGGACTATGGCTCCGGTGTGTCACTGAGCCATAATTCAGGTCGCCAAAAAATCCTGGACACAGAAATCATGAGCAACAGTTAATTGGTCTTACTCCACAATTCAGAAACTACATAGTTCTCAGTCTTTTCACATGTTTTAGCACCTATTTTGTAACATGTTTAGGAAAGAAACTACTTTCTGACAAAAAACTGAATATTGTGGACAAAAGAAGACATTGAGGACGTCATGTTGAGCTTCGAACATAATTTTTCACCATTTCCTGGCATCTCGTGGACCAAACAAGTAGTTGATTAATAATAATCAACCAATTTATCAATGATGAAGATAATCATTAGTTGCAGCCCTAAAAACACTATATTAGGGTAAACAATTTCATTATATTTTATATTGAAGAAATTGCATTACTGTAATATTGTGATACTTGGAGTAAAGATACAGACTATTTTTTAGCAGGTAATTGGTAACTGTACTGGAATACAATTTTAAAAGTAAGCCTCTTAACCTTGTAGATACTACTGCAGAGAGAAAACAGTTCCTACACGAAACTGGAGAAAGACAAGGCTGTTCATTTAGTTACATTATATTCGAGAGAAGACATATAATTTCAAAATTCTGCAACTCACCAAAACTATCTATATAGTTAAATAGTACAACAGATGAGGAGAAAATGAAATTTGGATTTGGGCTTGAATGTCTCTTTAAACATTATAACACCAGTACTTTTACCATTTTTGGTGAACATTTCTGTAACGGTTGGAGATGCAGATAATAGTCTGCCAAATGTCTGATGACCACAGCCACACATGCAGACAGCCATGCTAAAAAACACAAATTCTAACAGCCATGCTAAGATCCACACATGCTAACATTATGATAACAGCCATGCTAACAACCACAGAAGCTAATGACATGTTAACAGCTATGCTAACAGCCACAAATGCTAATAGCCATGCTAACAACCACACCTGCGAACAGCAATGCGAACATCCATACATGCTAGCAGCTATGCTAACAGCTGCAAATGCCAACAGCCACTCACACACACCTGTACAGGTTAATTTCATCTGAAGTCAAACACACCCAAACAATTCACATAACACAGTTTGTATCTTCACACTGTTTAAATGGAGTGCACACATTCTCACACCGTGGGTTTAAACAAACTCTTCCCTGTAATATTAACCATGTGTTTCTTTGTCTTTGGCTTACTGTGGTTGTTGTTGGGGGCAGTTCACTTCCTGGTTGAACAAAAGATGTGTCTGAGGGGTGGAGCCTCTTAAATCCTAAAGCCAGCTTATCAGACCAAACCATGTGCTACCAAGTCAGAGGGGGGGTCGGACTTTAGTTAGTTTTTGCCTTGTATTAGTTGTAGTTGGCATCTATCTTGTTTTTCATCGTGTTATTTGGTTTAACTTGGTCACTATATATGTTCACTGCTGCCTCCACAACAGTTTCTTCCTTCCTCGGCCACAGAGACAGCTGCTCCATGAAAGAGGCTTTTTATGGACTCGCAGGTCTGTTCAAGAATTATTCAATTAATTAATTAATTAATTAATGGTATGAAATATTTGTGTTAATATTAGCAGTAGAGAGGCTAACCCCTTTTAATTTTTCTAGTTCTCAAACACTGTCATCTCCAACATGGAGGCTGGTCTCAGTTCACCACTCCAGAATCTTTCAGACCTCTTCACTTTGACACCAACTGACAGAAGGTAGGTGCTATTTTTGATGTCAAGGAAAGGGGCAGGCTTATAAGAGACATTTATGTAAATAATTTTGATAAGAAGTATATTCCAATCCTTACGTAAAGGCTTTAATCTGTGTTTTTTTTTCACTTTGCCATCATTCATTTAATTATGCATAATTCAAGAGTGAGAAGTTATAAGTTGAAGTTAACTCTTAACAATATTATTTTCACAACAGCACCTTTAAAAACTGAGGTGGCTGCTGGCGGTGCAGCTGCCGCCTTCGCTGTGGGTTTTTTCTTTATTATATTATATATTTTGTTATCCAGTAGGTCAAAGGTCAACTTCACTGTGACGTTGTTATGTTCAGCTCTGCCAGCCCACTGTACTCCTCTGTAAAAAGTTCTGAAAAGATTTAGCTATTGTTGAAGTTATTGTGGCGTCAAGTTTTGATGTTTCACCATGACACAGAAAATTGCTACAACTCTGTTAAAGCAACTTTTCATCTACAAAGTACAAAAATGATGCACGTGTCGCATCCAGGCGCACAAAAAAAGCCCAATTTTGGCGTTACTATGCATTGTATTTTAACCAACACCTTCTACACAAATAATCAGATTGACTTCAAAATTGGCATGTGCGATCTAGACTAGTTTGTTATCTAAAGCTATTAAAAGATTTGGCTATTGTTGAACAGTGTTGCCATGGCGTTGCATTGAGTTTTGATGTCTCGCCATGAAACAGAAAGTTCCTGTAATTTCATTTTGAATGATCCAATCAGGCCCAAACTTCACATATTTGATAAGAGTCCCCTTCTGATCACATCTTTATGCTAATCGGTAGTTGAACTCGTTGCACTCAAAATAAGCCTCATGACAATCATCTGATTTACATGAAATTTTCACAGTATGGTCTACACTTGATATACGGTAACATATATAATTAGTGGCTGTTCTGTAGCACCACTAGACAGAAAGTGACACTGAACCTCTTCCTGCAGTGTCTAAAACATGTGAAAATTCACTGCCTTGTCAACCAGTTGGCGTTAGGTGATGTGGTCATGGCCACCATTTGTCCCAATGGACGTGAGTGTGTGGGGGGGCAATGTTCAGTGCTGTTTGCACCTTAAATTACTGTTTTCTTCTTTGCAATCTGGCTTTTTTGAGGGGCTAAATGTGCTCAATGGCACATGAAACTGGGTAAACTCATCAGTGGTGGTGAAAAAGTTCGCCTGGCTCAGAAGCCAGTGGGTGGGGTCGGAGAGGGCATCAGGAAAGTATCCACACCTGGTGCTAATGGTCTCTTGGTCTAAAGATATGTTCTTTCACCATAAGGTAACCATATTCTTGGTAGCAGGTAGATTGTGAAGATTATGAATGACAAGTTTTAGCAGTACTCTCAAAAACAGCTTGGCAAAGAGACAAAATTTTTTAATAATTTTAATCTTTCAATCACTAGCGTCTGGTCTTCAGACCTAACCCTTGTAAAACTTGCTTGAAGGTCTTGCTAAAATTTGCTTTTGTAATACCAAATTGAAAATCCTGTCTTAGACTCTTCCTACGTTAAGACTTAAGATTGGAAGGTTCTGTAATACGCCACCGTTTTTTCTGAAAGTTTATACAGGTGTGTTTATGTGAGAGTTTAGTATGGCATACGACCAGACATATATATGCACACGCACAGACGTCTGAGCGTTCCCCAGGTATTGAGTTAATTGGACTTTAGGCCATGCATTTGCTTCATATTCATAAATGTGTGTGCCTGCGCACGTACCCACGCCCCTTCTCGTTTGCCTGCGGTGACAGGCTCGCCTCTCCTCGCTAATGCTAACACGCTGCTGCTTAGCTTCTAATTAAGATGTATGAGTCACCATGTCTGCGTGAGTGTGTGTGTGTGTGTGTGTGTGTGTGTGTTTGGTGTGTGTGTGTCTGTGTGTGTGTGTCTTGTCATCATAGTCTGCCACACATGAATGGTGCTGTCTGCGTTGTGTTTGGCAGGGTTGAGCAGTTTTGCGGCCAGGAACGTTGTCTAATTTAAGATGTCACACATGCTTGGTAGCTCATGTACGCAGGCCTCTCACACACACTCACACACACTCTGCTGTAGTAGCAGGCAAAACACGCGGCGGCCCAAAGGCCACACACACATTCAGCCACACTTTTGCCACGAAACATCTTGACAGATAGACAGTTGGGCGAGGGGGTGTTGATGAGAAACACACACAAATGTCATCCGTTTGCGAACCCACACACACAAGAACGTACCACTTTTTAAAAACTGCAAACACAGTGCCTTGGCAGGGTGATTACTGCTTTTATCATCATGCTAATCATCAATCATCATCCCACAGACACACGCACGCTGACATCAGGACACTTCAGCTTTTAAACACTCACAGGTCTGTAACATCCTTGTTAGTGATTGTACACGTTCATGTAAGTGTATATAATGGAGCTCAAGAATTGAAGTACAAAATCTTATTCTGGAAGTGGCCCTGAGAAGTCACATGTGCCATTCACATAAAAAAAATTTAATAAATTATTAAGTGCCACTGGGTTGTTTGTAACAACTGAACAAGTGTTCAGTCTGTCTGTTCTGGAGCAAATCCACCAAAATGTCTGGGAGTGCCAAAAGAGGATTTCAAGGGGATTCTCTCAGTTACCATTAGATACAGTGGAGCAGAAGACATAAAAGACAAAAAAAGAGTTCCAAGTCGAATCGGACAAAAGCAGAGGTGGCAAAAGTACACAAATTCTTTAGTCAAGTAGAAACACAGATATTTGTGAGGGAAAAGAAGACAGATTCAACTTTTTACAAATGAAAGTGAAAATGTTCAGGCTCTGAAATGTACTCAAATTATAAAAGTAAAAAGTCTCCTTCTGAAGGACATTTCTACTGACTGTTTCTGTGCAAAGATAACTAAACAGCACCTTTTCACTGCAGTTTTTGTCTGTTTCGTCTTGTTTTTATGTAGTTTTTCATCTTATCATCTATTCAGCCTTTACTTTGTTTTTTTTGTGGTGTCTTTTGCATCGTTTTTTGTCTCATAAGGTGTTTTCGTCTTTTGTCATTTTTCCTTTTTGTCATTTTTTTCATCTTATGTTTTCTGTTACTTAGTTTTTCATGTCGTTATGTCTTTTTTTTTGTTTCAGCTTGTCACGTCATTACATTGTTTGTTTCATCTTTTGTTGTTTTTTCTGTTGTTTTTCACATTGTTGCATGTTTTATGTTGTTTTATGTCATATCTCGTCTTGTTATGTCTCTTCCATTGTTTTTGTTATGTTTTTCCCATATTTTCATATTTGTTGTGTCTTTTACATAATTTTTTTATCTTGTTGTCTTTCACGTCATATTTTGTTGCATATATTGTTTTTTCTTGTCACATTTTTTATATCGTTTTTCATCTTATGTCTCTTACATCATTTTTGATATTTGTTCCGTTGTTTTTTGTCTTGTCTTTTACCTTGTTTTTCTTTCTTTTACATAATTCTTCATCTTTTTTGTGTCTTGCGTCATTTTTTCACATGAGATTTTTTCAACTTGTTACATCTTTTACGTTATTTCATATCTTGTGTCTCTAGCACCATTTTTATCATGTTTCTTTACATCGAATATCGTCTCTTATGTTGTTTTTCTTTCTGTTCTTTTACTTAATTTTTCATCTTTTGTTTTTTTACATAATTTTTTGTTGTTTTTATCCCCACAAAATTCTTTAGGTGCATATCTTCAGTTACGTTCATTTTCTCACCTGGCCACCAACAAAGAAGAGTCTTGACAGACTGTGTAATACAGAAACATACAATATTAATTTTGTCAACAAAAATGTTGACAATAAGTATCAGACTAAATTATTACAAATATTAAAAGGTTCTACTGGCTAAATCTTGAGTAAAACAAAACAAATTCAAATGACTAAAATGTGACTTAAACTCACTAAAATCATAAAAGTGACAAAGACTAAAACTACATTTAAAATTTTTAGCAAGCTCAACAGGTTTGTTTGTTTTTTTGTCGTACATATTTTACATTGTTTTAAATCTTATGTCTCAGCATCATTTTTGTTACATTTTTTTTCCATTGAATTTCACTTTCTTAGAAGCTCATCTGACAAAAAAAGACAAGATGGAATAGTTGGCTCCGTTGGGGTGGACAACCTTATTAGATCACAATGATCTTCCCTCTCAAAGTACTAATCAGTCTGGTAAAATGCATCTCTTATGTTCACCAGTGGGCTTTTAGGTGAAAAGAAAAGAAAAAAGAGAGGAGACATGACCTCTCTGTGGACACTTATATCTTTTATCCAAACGAAAAGTAAGACTACTGTATCGTTCCCAATTAAGACGAGCGCCTTGCGCCTTTACATATTGTTATATTTAACTGAGCCGAGCTCACAGTGAAACATCTCCTCTTTCGAAAAGATCATCTATGATTTCTTATGACTCATTAACACTTCATTAACACACTTAACACTAACTCATTTGGTGAACGTTTAACATCTAACAGTTCAGTATTAGTTTTACCGTCATGTAGAATGAACAGATGTGATGTTTCTTAGATAACATTCATCTGTTTTAATGATGCAGTTCATACATTTTTATCTGCTGATTTATTAAAGTTCAACTGACCCAAACATGATGTTGAATTTAGCAGAAGGCCTCGGTAATATAAGATAATCAATAAAAGGTAATAAACATTTGATAGCCAGTAATGATGCATCAGTAATGATTTATGCATTCATTCTTATATATGATAGGGGAGACCTGGGACAGTGGTAACACATTTGTTTGAGCACCAGTGGTTCAGTGGTTGTTCCTGCTTGAACTTTAATAGACAGGACCACTATATTTATCTACTACTAATACAATTAAAGCTCTACTGGACATCTACAACACACTATCACAAATTACGTGAGTTAATGTCAAATATGAAGAGTACCATTGTTACAACCTACCCCACTGCTGGGGTAGGGTATAACACTAGCTGGGGGTAGATGTAACATTAATTAAATTAGATAATTTGCCACTAATCCACACTATCCAATTTATGAAAGAGCTTTTTTAAGTATAAAGAATAACGTTCTGAACAGAGGGAACAATTTAAAGTGACCCCCAAAAATTACAGCTAAACAGTGACTAACACTCTGACTAAATCATGACCATGTTCAACTGACTAGATCTTGTGACGAAAATGTGACTAAGACTAACACTAAATATAAAGTGCTTATCAACCTTTCTACTGGTAACATTTGTTCCCTTTGAACGTTCTTCAGATCTGGCTGATGTGACTGTTCAGCTGCAGAGTGCTTACTCGCCAGACTGTTTATAATCCACCAGAGGCTTTTTGTTTCCATCGCTGCTGTTTTTTGTTTTTTTTTTTCCTTTCTCTCTTCTCCACCGAGGCATGTTGGCAGGCTTCTGCCAGGAGTCGACTCTACCCAGCCAGTACGTCACTGCCCGACCGGGAGCCTTTAAACAAGCGCGCCCACACACTAACAAACAAACAAACACACCTCCTCCCTTTCATTCCATCCTCATATCTTCCTGCAGCATGTAGGCTATGGATCCATACTGATCCTGGACTGATTTCATTTGCAGGGATTCTACATTTCAGAAGTAACTGCATGCAAAACAGCTTTGCTTCTCTTCCTGTTGTTCTCTGAGACATTTCATTTTATCTGCTGCTTTAGTATTTAATCAAAAGCTCTGCTTTTCCTCAGTAGAAAATAGAGACTTTGCCAGAATGACTGAAACATTTCACTGCATGATGTAACGTATTAAAATGAATCTGCTGAGGAGGAAGTTGTTGATTTGTTGAGCCAATTGATGCTCTGTTGGGCCTTTGCATCTGTTGTTTTTGGTTCTGTGTTCCCTTCCGACTGTTCAAATGTTGGATATCAGTTTTAACACCTACACAGAAGCAAATTAATATAGAAAGTCCATCAAGAATTATTACTGGAAAGGCTCATCATTGGTTTGACTACTTTTGGTCATACCCTGTGTGACAAATGCATAGGCCTACACATGGCAATATTCCAATGTATCAATCTGAGAACATGCAACCAAACTCTGTGTATGTGACTGATGACTGATGTGACATTAACACAGAGTTACAGAGTCATGATCCACTGCATGTCGCTCACACATCTGGCCGGCTGCCTTTGTTGGATGTCATTCATCATCAATCTCTTCTCCAAAAGTCCTGTCATATCCATTAAGTAGGGGTGGACAATTATTTTTCAGGGGTGACCACATGAGAAATTGATCAGGCTGCCGTGGGCCAGGCACAGATTCATTGATGGGACTGGGTGTTGCAATCTCTGAAGATTCAGCACTACCCTTACCTTAGCATTGGGTCTTACAATCCTGACAATCAGGACTATATTTAACGTGGGGGGGTTTCTTGGAGGTTGACCATCATATGAAGCTACTAGTACGACACATCATCAGTTGTGGACCTAGACATCATTGTGTGTTTCGGACTTAAATCACAAGACGCCATCAATCAAGACAGGCCCAACCCCGGCTGATCAAGTCTGGGTTCGAGGTGGTCACTGTGGAGCACAGCTGGGATCTCTTCTTCAGTTGTAAACTGAAACTGAATCAAATAATATAATGGCCAAGTCTTTAATAATAGAATGATCAGAATTGTTCTATATAGGGCACTTAGACTTTTGTAAAAACCCTTTCAGAATTGCCATGTGATGAATTTTGGGCTAATATTTTGTTGATAATGTACAGTGTACCATGTATGCCACATACAAGTTACAATGATAGTAGCAGCAAACGTAGAAGAAGAAGAACATAAACAACATGGATGTACAGAATTGAGTGAATAAAGTTACAGTTTAATATAAAAGATACAGTTCATTATCATTACCATTTAACACAGCTCTGACCCCTTTCAAAATAAAGGTCTGATAATGGTTTAATAGTAAGCAAAATGCTATTGGCTGTCTTTGCTTTTTTATTTCTGGTATTTCCGTGATGAACTTGCGGGCCACATGAAACCTTTCAGTGGGCTGTATCTGGCCCCTGGGCTGCACTTTGCCCTGCTCTACATTAAGTTATGCATATTGGCATGCTGTAAAAATGAAACAGTTGAGATTTTTGAGTTTTGAGCCCAGCTCAGACTCAAACTCAACTTGAAGAAGTTGCACCAAGTTGTACCTTCCTGTTCTTCTTTATGGGAACTTGAATTTGTCAGTTTTAGAAACCCCCAGATATTTGCATTTTTCAAAACTTGTTTAGTAAACTCATTTAACTGAAAGTGAATAATGGTGAATCATTTAATATTTTCAGTTGCAAGCATTCACTTTTCAAGCAATATATAATATATATAATTTCTTGGGGAGTTTTCTAAAACTCAAAGATTCAAGTTTATCTAAAGTAAATTATCTCAACAAAATAATATTATAGGTCAGCAAACTTTTTAGTTTACTTCAAAACTTTTGAGTTTGGTTTAAACTCAAAAATCTAGTGAAGGCAGTTAAAGTTTTCCCTGAGCAGCAAACAGCATGTCTGAGAATTTCTTGTGTTGAAACTGCGGCGAGCAAAGGCAGTCTCGAAACAACAGATTCAGTCATGCTGGGTATATGACATCATAACCATGAGGAACCAATCACGTTAATCGAAGAGGTGGCGTTATAAATATCGTTTGCAGTGAAACCCAGCCCACAGCTAGTGAGAGGGTGGAAACTATTTACATATGCATGAACTTTGAATACTAAATGAAGGCAAGGTGTAGGGCTATATATAAGCCATTTAACAAGGTATTTGAACTTATTTTGTACAAAACACATATCAAACACAATTTATTACTTCTTGCAGAGCATTCATTCATTGGATGAATAAACAAATTCAGTCCCTGTGAGTTCTTCATGACCTTGCAAATTTGTCCAATCACTGCAACTTTTCTTCAAATTTCATCGTACCATAGTATAAGTTTAATACATGGACTATATGTCTTAATGATTTGACTACATTTTTTTTCCACAAAGTTTTTGTATTTTGAAAAGAACACAAAGGTCATTCCTGGGTTTTATCAAGGCTCTGTGCACTTTTATGTTTTATAATTTTGTGCTCACTGTTTTTTGACTGAGTTTGAATAAGTCTGAGAGATTTTGGTTCTTTTTGGTGCAATTCTTCATTTACAAATCAAGCATATTTTACTAGACTAGTCTTCTCTGTAAGGTTACTTAGACCACTCAGAACAGGGTGTGGTTTTATTATGCCTCTGCCCGCCAAAGGTGCCGGGCTGGAGGCATACTGTTCTCCAGTTGTCCGTGTGTACATCCTTCCATCTGTCCATCCTTCCGTCACAGATTTTTGTTTGTGCGATAACTTTTGAACGGGTGGACGGATTTGCACCAAATCTTGTGTGCTAACACTCTATAACAGGTACATGAACTGATTAAGTTTTGCAGACCAACGCTTTCGAGATGGCTGCAAAACGGCTGCCTGATAGACCTGTCTCTAAAAACACACTTATGCCAATAACTTGGTCAATTTTAAAGCTTTTTTTTTTACTTTGATATATTTTTGAATAACTATGTTGGATACTATTAGGTAATAAAGGTAATAGCTCTTTCCTTGCAATCTTTTCTCATTATTAACTGTATACTGTATCAATAGAGTCATAATTCTCAAACTCCTGAGACACTTGCAAATAGGATTTAGAATGAATCAGTGGTTTCAATCAGGTGTAGGGAACACAAAAAGTCACAGTTGTATGAAACTGTTGCAGGTGGAGGCATCAGAATTGACACTTTAGCGTCGACTTCTACCCGTTTTCATTCTCCCTGAAACAAGTTGCAAGTTTTTCTTGCTCCTGAGTGCAACATGCGTTCTTTTTTCCATCAGGCATTTTAAGCCTCAACATTTCCGGAAACAGCCCACAAAATCCTGCAGGGACTGATTAATGAGCAGTTGAATGGGTGTACCTAATAAAGTGGCTGGTTTTACACTTTCTATTTAAGGATGGTAAAGTTTGCGTCTACAAGTTATCTAATTAACTGACTTCCTCCTGTGCATCATTCATGTGCTTGTGTGGGTGTGGTGTTAATAATAATCCACTTCATAAATCCAAGGTCAGCTGAAAAACATTAAATATAAGTTGTATGCGTGTCCTTTCCTTGCACTCTGGTGCCAACCCTGTGTCTCAGTCTTTCATTGTACCCTTAAAACTCCCTCTGTCATGTGGTAAACTGGTTTCGCTCCAATCAATTCATGATGTCAATTCAGTGTTTCACTGAAGCCTCTTGAAGGCCTTAATGAGGTATGTGCATGAGAGCCAGTGTCACTTTGTAAAGAGGCAGTTGTGATGTGTTTGGGTGTTTAACATAATCCCTAATGACCTTCAGTCCCCTCTGGGTGTCAGTGGTTGTTCACAGGCTTTCAACATCAATAATAGAGAACAGGGTGTATGAATAGCATTAAAAGGATCCAATGAGTGAGCCGGACTCCCGGCCAATTAACAAGATTGACTGACTTAATAATGAAAATACATGTGTTCGGCATGTACTGGGTATATCAGTCGACACTGGAGATTTGGCATCAAACTCAAAGAGATTTAGTTAGTCAGTGTTTTGAACAAGAAAACTCACAGTCTTGCTATAGTGTTATTACCATGTGATGTGAGAACATAATAAAAGGTGTTACCATTCCTGAGAACTGGGACAAATTGTGTCTTACCAAAAGAAAAAAAACTTGAGGATTTACTTTATGTTTTTTTTTATTTCTAAACTTGCTCTGTGTCAGAAAACACCCTTGTCCCAGAAGACTTAACAACTTCAGACTATTTACAGATGTGTTGAAAGCCTTCAAAATCCAAAACTAACAATACCTACTGATAATATAAATGTGCTATTATGATTTATGCTATTACAATAGTTTTTAGAAATGTATTTTATATGAAAATCTTGGCCCTTTAAAGTTATGTCCCAGGTTTCTCTCAACTCTGTCAGATTTTTACAAAAACATGAATTAATCAGGCATAAAAAGGGTTAGCTATACCCTGAGGACCCCTGTCTCACTTCCTGGTTTTAAATCCTCACTGTGAAATGTTTGCTGCTAATACTCTGTGCAACCTGCCTCTCTGTGGTATCTGCCTTTGCAAGGCAACACTGTTTACATTGTTTTAACAGTTTAAATTTTAATGCTACACATCATGCATGTATTACATCTTGTGTGCGATTATCCTGTATAGCTGTCAATATATACTCATATATATTTCCATATATACATACTTTTTTTCCATATATGTATAAGTGAAAGGTGTAAATGGTCTTGAGTGTATAGTTGTGTCAAAATTTAGTATTTTTCTATTTTATTTTTCTTTCTGATGTATATTTTTCTATTTTATCTTTATTCTGTAAGTATTGTATTGTCATTCAGCTCCCTTTTCTATCTGCACTATTTGAGCTGCTGTAACATGCAAATTTCTGCGGTGTGGAATCAATAAAGTTGATCTTATCTTATTTTATCTTATCTTAAAAAAGGCTGCTCAAACACCGATAAATTCAACAAACTGAAATAATCTTGCTATCAGATTTGTTTCAATCATAACATGTCAACTCTGTAGCCCTTCTAAGTCAAAGCTAAAAAACAATTATGGTTTAGAAACGTGCATTTTGATTAGCATTAAAATAAACAACTTTAAAAAGGAAAATGGCTCTTCACTATGACTATGCTGTGAAACTCTGTAAGACTCTGTAAGATGTCAACTTGAGGTTGACCCGTGACAAGATATAATAGCAATAGTTTGATCTTTTAAAATATATTTTCCAGCATAATTGAAGGTTAAAATTCAAAACCCTCTAAAAATACACTTTTGTTCCATTTCTGAAGAATGAGTGTGAAATAATACAGCTTTATTTGACAAGAAAATTTAAGTCGGTCAAGCGATCATTTTGAATGCCGTGACTCAACCATCTTAAAATAATGATACTTGTGTCATTTTCAGGCACCACTGCTGGGAACAAGTTTAAACAGCAACAGAAGAGCAGACGATCAAAAGAGATTGTTGACTGAGGAGAAGACAAAGGAACTCAAACATTGACTTTCAGAGATGGAAAAAACTATAATAAGACCAGGAGAATAAATGATATTGAGGAATGTCTCTTCTCATGCAGCATGGCTGTAGTAACGGCAAAGTCATCCACAACTTTGATCCTGAAAGAAACAACTAGATCTCAACAACTATTGGACGGATTGACATGAAATTTAATACCATCTATGGTCCTGGGAGGATGAAGACTAAAGACTATGATATCCTCCTGTGCCATCATGAGGATGACGTGTGTGGTTTTGAATGAAATCACTTGAGGTTTAGTCTAAACATCCCCCCATCTTCCCCTCAAAATGAATTACGAGCATTTTGGGAATCTTTAGCTCAACTTTCCCTCCAGTGTAATCATCAGGTTAAAATTTTAATCTGTCCAATGTTTTATGATCACATAGCTGAAAAACTGATAAAACCCCTCAGTTCTACTTTGTGTTAAGTGCCAGGTAAGGAAGGTAAGCTATAAATATGAATAAATTATAAATCTATAAATTGTAGATGTGTAGGTGTTAGCAGCACCACTGTGAGCATGCTACCATGCTAAAGTAGGATTTAGCTCAAAGCACAGCTGTTCCTAAGTACAGCCTTATAGAAGTGCTAGCTTGGTTGTAAATATAGTCTTGTTCAACTGTGGGTAACACCACCTATCAGTCCCTCCAGAGAGTTGTGATTGCAACAATTAACGCAAATTCAACCAATCTCTGTGAATGAATTCTGCATGACCTTGCAACTTTTCCACAAATTTTAGCCATCATTGTAGCAGTCCTCCACACAAACATACATGTGCTTCTCAATGAACTGACTCACTGTCTTTTCTTGTATCTATGTTTTTTCATAATGTCTGGGTAATGACAGTATCACAAGAACTATTGTTGTTGTTGACATTGGTGCTTGTTGTTTTGACTGGGTTTTAGTTACAAAAAGATTTTTCTTCTTTGTGAAATAATCCACAAGCACACTTCATCTACAAATAAATAATATTTTCTGAGAATTTTTGTAATTTGAGCCTTTATGGCAAGGTTACTAAAAACACTCACATGATTTTATTCTCCCTGGAACAAATTGCATTTGGTTTTGAAGAAATTATATGGTCTCTCTTTGCGTTTTCAAAAAATTAACCTGATGAAGGTCATTGTTCCAAATAATAATGCTCAAAACCAATAAAAATGCCTAAAACTATGGCAACATGCATCACATTTTTATAGAAAAGAAGCCATGAAATCAAGCAATTTAGTAACAAATCCCCAAAAAGTCTGAAATCTTTGGATTGACCATTATGGGCATCTACTGGCAATGGCAACATCCAGAGGTGGGAGCAAATCATTGTTTTTCAAGTCACAATTAAGTCCCGAATCAAGACTGACAAGTCCAAAGTCAAGTACAAAATCCTAAGCTTTGTGTTTCAAGTCCTAAAAAAGTCATAAGGTAACAGTGAGTTTCCAGCTTCATTGATTTACAAAGTTACTTAGCTGTTCAGCTAATGTTAACTAAACATTACCTCACTAGCTTCGTTAATTTTAGCCTGGTCTTACCATTTTTGTTCAACTTCAAATATTGAATGAAGATATAAGTTGTGTCTCGACTCACACATACACTGCAATTCATCTGTTGTTGACTACCTCATAGTTTTTATAAAATATAACCTTTGAATTCATGTTTACAAATGGGCACTGTGTAGGCTTGGGCGGTATATAGGTATTAAGGTATACCAGGGTATTAAGAAATTCTGACGGTATGATTTTCAGGACCATCCTAAACACAGACACTCCTCTCTTTATTAAACTGATAGGGAGATGCTGTGTTGTAGTGCACAGCTCATGCCAGCAGGGGTCAGTCTCAGTGCTGCAGTGCAGCTGAGCTGACAAACATGGCATCTGAGAGATAATGTTACAGGACTGGAAACAACCTCTGTCTTGGGAGTGTTTTGAATTTTGTCCAGATGATAAAGGTACGCCAGCAAATGCAGTCCCTTGATTGGTCAGAGCACAGAGGGCCACAGTGGCATAATGCAGTGAGTGTGTAACTTTAGTGAGCATGAAAGAGAGTGACTGGCAGACTAATTAGTGGGAATGCTTAAGGCATTCCCACTATTGTTCTTCTATTCTTTATTATTATTATTATTATTATTATTCTTCCGCCACTTTTTCAACATGTTTCAACTCCTTCATACTTTATGCTATTTAAACCATTCAACTATTATACTGTTCAGCTTTTTTAGGACATTGCTGGTATTACTTTTGAGCTTTCTCACTTTTATAGTTTTTACACTATTAAACTTTTTTTAACCATTTTTTACAATGGAACTCTATGGGGAAAATCTTCAAATCTGCTTCTACTGCTACTACTACTACTTTTGCTACTAATACTACTACTTTTGCTACTACTACTACTACTTCTGCTACTACTACTACTATTACTACTACTTTTGCTACTGCTACTACTACTACTTCTGCTACTACTACTACTACTTCTGCTACTACTACTACTTCTGCTACTACTACTTCTGCTACTACTAATACTACCTTTGCTACTACTACTACTACTTTTGCTACTACTACTACTACTACTACTTCTGCTACTACTACTACTACTTCTGCTACTACTACTACTACTGATACTACTACTACTACTTCTGCTACTACTACTACTTCTACTACTGCTACTACTACTTTTGCTACTACTACTACTACTACTACTTCTGCTACTACTACTTTTGCTAGTACTTCTACTACTTCTGCTACTACTACTTCTGCTACTACTACTACTACTTTTGCTACTACTAGTACTACTACTTCTGCTACTACTACTACTACTACTACTACTACTACTTTTGCTACTGCTATTTCTGCTACTAGTACTACTACTTCTGCTACTACTACTACTACTACTTCTGCTGCTACTACTACTTATACTACTACTACTAGTACTACTACTACTACACTGTAAAACTATTATTAGTTTTACAGTGTAGTAGTTGGTTTTTTTTAACCAATTTTTACAATGGAACTCTTCAAACCTGCTTCTACTAATACTACTACTACTTTTGCTACTACTACAACTACTTCTGCTTCTACTTACTACTACTACTACTGCTACTACTAGTACACTGTAAAACTATTATTACTACTGCTATTAAAAAACTACTACTTAAACTGAAATACTTGGTGCTACAGATACTGTTCAGCCGTTTTAGGACATTGCTGCTATTACTTTTTGGCTTTTTCACTTTTATAGTTTTTGCACTGTAAAACTTTTTTTAAGTTTTACAATGTAAGTCTATGGGAGAAATTTTCAAAACCTACTCAACTTTGAAATTGCACCACTTCTGCATATTTTGTGCTACAGAAACTATTCAAACATCATTCTGCTTGGCTCTTTCGGCACATTTAGCCTATTAGTCTTCAACTTTTGTAACTTTTATTCTTTTTACAGTCTTCAACTTTTTACAGTACTCGACTTTGAACTTGTACTGCTTCTGCATACTTTGTGCTACAGAAACCATTCAACCATCATTCTGCTCAGCTCTTTCGGCACTTTCAGACAATTGCTCAATTGCACAATTTCTGCATACTTTGTGCTACAGTTATGGCGTTTTCAGCAACTTTTTTCAAATTCTTTTCAGCATTAAGCATTCCCACTGCATTTCCGCCAGGAAATGCAATTTTTCTAGTTACTGTCTATGGTAGCAAAGTGCGATGGTAAATGAGCGCTGAGAGGAGGAAAATGTGAGGAGTGAAGTTGTCAGTCTGGCAGTAAATGTACAGCGTAGGTTTGAGTTTGTCAGTGAATAAAGCTGCAGCTTCTCAAAACCACAGCAGAGCTTCTTTGTGTGAGTGTGTGTTGTTCAGCTGCAGGAACAGGGTCACCATGACGATCAGCTCCGCCTACATTAAGACAGCACAGTATCAAGTTTTACACAAATACCACCAAATACTGTATACCCTGATAAAATGTCAGAAGGGTATAATGGTGTGAAAATATAGATACCTCCCAGTTTGTTCTTTATGGTTTTCTCCTGCAACTTGATTGGATGTTGTAGGATTGGCTCTAGCAAAGTGGATCTGAGGAATTAAGTACCAACTTGCTTAAAATGATCAGCGGTAATGTCAGCAGATTCAGAAAATGAAGGGAAATTAATTGATTTGTGGCACACATTCCAAATAACGGACAGATTCTTTGGCTTTCAAGTATTTCAAGTAAAAGGCTCAAGTCCAAGTGAAATCAGGAGTCAGTGGTGTAAAAGTTCAAGTCAAGTTGAAAGTCTTTTTTGATTTTGTCAAGTTCAGACTAAATCCATCAAATTTGTGACATGAGACCGCCTCAAGTCCACAACTCTGGCTAATCCACACCGATTTATTTTGTGAAAAATATTTTTTTTTCTTATGCATTATGGATTAATTACTTGTCCTTTAAATTATGCAGAACAAACTGGAAACAAACCACCTTGGTTTCAGAGAGCCCTCAGGCCCTGTCACAGTTACAGCAGCTAGATGCCAGGTCTCCACAGTGAAAGACCTGGACCTGTAGACCTGCCAACTTAACAAACTTCAGGGTAGAAGAAATATGTCGATATTTTTCCTGTAAAGCGACAAACGTCCCTGGCAAGGCCCTCTATGGGAAACACTTGACATCATCATTATGTAAGCAACAAAAACACTTTAAATAGACAGTGATTAATCCATCTGTCCCAAAACAGGTTGAACGACTTGAACTCTCCATCTGCCACAACATATGGAATCCTAAAGACGTGTCTTCAGCTCTGATAGACAACACTGTGTTTACTGGAAATAGTTGTATGTCACTTTTTTTTCCCATCTTGATGAAAGTACATGTTGATATTGCACTATCTAAAAGAATTTTAAGCCTGTCGTTTTATTTTCTCATATTGTGCATTCATGAAAACTCATCCATCACCAAAGTTTTTATTTTAGGAACATTAACGAGTATTGTTCATTGCTTTGGGGAAATTTGGCACATCTCATTTATTTTTTTCAAACATCAACCTTTTTACTTCCCCTTGTGGGAGAGAGACACAGCGTGGTTATTGTAGTCTAAATTTGTCAATATAACATAGAATTATGATATCAATCACTTGTTTTGGTGGAAATCAATTGAAAAGACAATTATTAGTAAGTGCTCACTTGGTAATAATTGTCTGCAACATCCAAGTGATTATAATGACAGCAGGTTGCATTCATAAAAATACATATAAATATCTCAATTTCCATTCTAAATTTATTTTAAAATGATATTTTAAGCTTTAATTCGTTTCTTTAACAGTGTATGGTGCAGACTGCGTCATGATATGTCATAATCAGAATGACACATATTTTCATCATGATTTTACTATTTAAAAAAAAAGCTATAAAATATAGACAGGTGTACATGCAACTAGGGGCCAGAGGGCAGGTTTGTCCACAGAGCACAACCAGTTTGGCAACTTTTTTAGTGACTTAGCGACAATTTTAGCGACTTATTCTGAAAACATTGTAGGGGTCTCTCTTTTCCTCTCCTTCCCTGGATGGTTGTGTTTAGGAGGGAACTCCAGACCTGCTAAGATTCTCATGAGAGTGATCATTCTAATCCACACCATGATCGAGGAGGACATCGTAGGAGGTGAAGTTGTTGCCTAAACACATAAATAACTTGTCTGAGCTCCTCTCACACTCTTTCTCTCTGGACTTCAAGCTTACAGAGAACTAATTTATTGATGTAATAAGCACGGCCTGAGCCACTTTCCATTTTGTGTCTGTCCCAGACCTGCAAAACTGTCACTCGTGTCTCAAGTCTTGTACAGTATGTTTACAGTCATTTCACGTTTCTTTCAGATGTGGCAGGCTGTAAAGTAACCTTGCTGTGAAGACTTTTACTTTGAGTGAATTAGCTTGTTGACACTAACATAACATCCATACTCCTGATACGGTTAATCAACTAGTTAATTAGTTAAGAGCCTCAATAACTAACAGAAACCAGGTAAGTTCAGCAAAATGAACAGGTTGTCATCAACCCATAATGTTTTTTTGTGATTCAGCTCCCTTTAGCAGAAAAAATTATTTGAATAGCAAACTTAGTGTCGCAATTTCATTCAGAGACCTGATGACTATACTGACAGTCAGCTATTGTTAGCTAACATTTACATTAATTTATTAATATGATATGAAAGACAATCAAAGATCCAACACTCAAATGGCACTTTATGATTGTGTCAACAAGGATTTACAAAACTTTGCTGAATCTATGTTGATTACAACTGTTGACTATAATCTTTTGACCTACCAAAGCCGTTTTGTCCCCTGAATGGGTGCACATCATAACGATTGTAAACAAAAAAAATGTCTATTAGTAATTATAGGTTGTTTCAATACAGTAAACACTCATATTGAAATATTTTAGCAATTTCAATGTGTTTCTTGCTGTAACATTTTCAAAATTAGCAAACATTTATGTGACAAAAATGCACTCAGAGGCTGGCTGCTGCCTGCAGTGCACTGATATTCCACCAGAGGACAGAAGAAACACTTTAGTTGAAAGTATTGATCACATCAATGGTTTAGATATCTCAGAAACTCATGTTTCAAGTATGATACAAATGGCGTTTAAGAGTTAAACTGAGAGGTGAGAGAAATTCCTCAGCCTGTAGAGGAGCATGTAATCCTTCAACTAAGCATGAAAATCCCTTAAATTGCAGCTTTTTACATGACAGCAACAGTATGCATTGCTGCAGTTTAATCTCCCTGACTGGAATGAAGTAGCCAGCCTCACTTGGACTCCGTCCATTCATCCACCCATTATATGCCTGCTTAACCTCTGCAGGGTTATGCTGGACTGGAGCCTGTTCCAGCTCATACTGGCAGGAGGGGAACACCTGAGACAGGTCACCCGTCTGCCACAGAGCTGCTCTGACCTCTTTTACAACAGTAAAATACATATTTAATAGGCAAGTACATTGTAATGCTAATAACAGCTTACTTGAACTTTTCTATTGCTACATGGGGTGTTGCTGCCTTTAATTAAAGCAGCACTAATGGATTTTTTGGCAATTTTGGGGCAGCACAAAAAGCTAAAAACACAACATAGACATACAGTATTATCACTTTGGACATTGAGCAGGTATGGAGCAAAGTTAGCATTCATTTGCAGCTGTGTTTCCAGCCACCCAACAAATCTAAGTCCAATATTCACTCTTCTTAAGAGTAAAGTAATGGGTCTAAAAAAAAGATGAGCTAAAGAACACTGAAGTGCTTTGTAGCACAAAGGGAAGTGGCAGATTTAACAGATAATTCTTGTGGGTTTGTCACAACAAGTGAACCCTTTCAGTCATTTGGTCCATTGTTACTGTAAAAATCATTATGAGTGTACCTTTAAAGGGTAACATTTTGGTCACCTGTCAAATTTATACTCTACAATAAAACAAACAAATATGGGGCAGCATAACACACAACGTAACATAACGTAACGCAACGTAACAGCAGGGAGCCAGAATATTTTCACAGCTAACTCTATGAATTAAGGGTTTATTTCAACCAAAGTTGGTGCTTGTAAGTACATTTTGCTGATAATACTAACTTCTATTCTAGTAAGGTTTTGAATGCAGGACTTTTACTTGTAGTGGAGTATTTTTACAGAGTGAGGGATGTGAATACTTCTACCACTGCTCACCTCTGTAGCTGCCCTCTGAGGATCACCTGACCAGCTGCTGTTGAGAGACACTGCCTCTATGTTCTCCAAGTACATGATCTTCCTCTCATTGTTGTTAGATTATGATGTCGGGTTGATCAGGTCCAGCTTCTCTTACAATGTTCTCCTCTAAAAAGCCATTATTTTTAATGGCTTTGCAGAATTTTCTGCCTCCATTCGAGCCTGTGGCAGAATTCCATACCTACTTGAACAGCCATAAATGGTTATTTTGACCCATGATTTCCAAACTCTATTATCTCTCATGATAAATACCAGATTAACAGATTAATGCATTTATTGTGTTTACAGTATATATTCACAACAGTATTTTTCTGTAGGATAATAGCCGTCAGTGATCCAATCCAAATTTTAGTTTAATCTAGAATTACTCAGAGTGAGAAACAGTAAAATGTATTTGATAAGGTTATAAACATGTTATTTTCACATTTAACACTGACAACCACCACAAAATATAAAGGCTGGCGACAAGTACACAAATAAAATCGGAAAAAGTTGGAAACATTGCTATTTGCAATAATTAAGGGTGGGGTGTCTGTCAAGTCCACTTCTCTTTCCCTCCAAAGGACGCAAGGACAACTCAAACAAACTTTTATTTTCCTTTTAGTTGGTTGGTCGTGTTATTGCAATAGGTTGTAAACCTTTAAAGACAGAGAAACAAAGTTAACACCATCAAACACAGAACCAAAATGTTGACATATTAACCATTTTAAATGAATTAATCACTTAAGCCTTTTAAAGCAAATTAAGAACAATCTAATTTTTATTAGGTGTCCACATTTTAATAATCAACATTTTAGTAAAGTTTAGTAAAATTTTAACATTTAACAGAATAATACACACACACACACACACACACACACACACACACACATACGCACACACATATATATATATGAAATATCTTAATTCAAACTCATTTGACACAAAATCAATGAAGTAAATGCTGCAGGGCTTTCATTAACCAATCACACAGCAGTTAACATAAACTTGACCATATCAAGAAACATTTCAGAACACCAAGAAAGCAAATAAACATTTCACTGACCATTGGCGTCTTTGGACTGAATCCATGAGTGGACTTGGATCTCCTCTGTTCTTTCCTTGTTTCTTTCTCCTCTGAATATTGTTTGTCTGAATGACTGAGCTTCCTCCAGTCCTTCCCAGGTGCTCTAAATCAGTGATGACTGATCAGGTGTCAAGCACCTCTTTGCTGCTCCTGGTGCACTGTGGGAAGTGTAGTATTTAGTCTTCACAAGCACATCTCTCATGATGCCTTTGCTGTCAGCATTAACACTGACTACTCTAGCCAGTTTGTATTGTCCTCTCAAGGCGTTTTGGTCAGCCAACCAGAACACATCTCCAGCAGCAACGTTTTGATTTTTGGTGTGCCATTTGTTACTTATGAACAGATTAGGTCCAGCCAATTGGCTCCACTTCCTCCAGAATTTGTTTACCTCCACTTGAATACTTTGAAGTCTTTTATAGGGGTAGCCATCAAACTGGAAATCTCCAGGGTCTCCCTTTGGACTTGCACGTCCTAAAAGCAGAGAATTCGGGGTGATGTACTCTATACAGTCGTCTCTGCTTTGAGTTCTTGCATCAATGGGTCTCTCATTTGCAAAGTTGGCTGCCATGAAGAGGAACGTTTGGAATTCTCCCATGAGAAAACACCAAGGTTGCTTCTGGGAAGTGTAGTATTTAGTCCTATGTCCTGAGATTCAGCTCAACACCTCCCACTTGACCTCCTGGTTTTTTCAAACCATTTTTTTTCTAAGCAGTGTCCCTATAGCTCAGTTGGTAGGGCATGCGTATCATGTGTTGAGGCTATGAGTCCTCTGCAGCGGCTGCCGGTTTGATTTCCACCTGCAGCACATTTTCTGCATTTCATGCCCTCTCTCATTCCAGCTTCCCTGTCATACCTTCAGCTGTCCTATCTAAATAAAGGCAAAAAGCCCCAAAAATAACCTTAAAAAAGTAATTAAGGATACTTTGTTTCAAAATCTGAGTGTTAACACAAACATTCAATGAGTTTTAGCTACTGAGACAAAAAGTGTTTTATTATTTTCAATTGAATCTAATTAATTAATTATTTGTATTTTAATGCAGAAAATTGGAAATCAAGGCCAGTTGTGGAGTGTAATTGACAGAGGCAGTGATAGTTGCTGAGCAACCAAAATGCAACTCCAACTGTGCAAAAAGTAACAATATAACAGTGGCAGCTTCTGTGGGGTCAGTGTGACAGACTATGGTTGCAATAGGTAAAAATGATCACAAAATCCTTGCTAATTTAAAAAAATATATATAGTATTTATGTCAAAGTTTAACAGAAAAATTCAGTGAGTTATAGGTGCTGAGACAAAACGTGTTACAATGGTCCCTGGTCTCCCCTACTTCATTTTAAATTAAGTCTAATGTCAGGGAATTGGAAATCGTTAAGTTTCAACACAAATATTCAGTAAATTATGGGTACGTACTGCCCTCTATTGGCTAGATGCCACTGAAAATGACTTAAATTCTATTGTGTGCACGAGGGTTTGCAGCCACCTCAATCATTCATACTTGTAGACTGCAAAACAACTCCCACACAATGTACGCAATTATTGATGTCTGATAGGACAAAGCAATTTTGTGAACACCTCGTCTGCTTGCCAATCAAAGATCTCAGTGACAAACCTGATAAAAATTTCAATAATGTGTGAGAAACGTATTATTTATGATGATGCTTCAATTGGATTGACGACAGGAAATGTGCATTCCTGTGGTGATTCTGGCATTAAGGAATCTTTTTTGTGCTAAGACAAGTCAATCAGAATGTTGTGACATGCTCTGGAGGATAAATGGTTTAGGTTTTCAGATTAATTTTCGACCTGAAAGTCATGACCAAGAGAGATGTGCAGCAGGAATAGTTTGACAGAAGTGCAATTACCTCTGATTACTTTCCTAATCATAATCAGACAGGCTCCATGTTGTCCGTGACAGGGTTGAACTCAAACAGTGTCCTTGTCAGAGAGCAGCGCCTGATAATGATTGCAGTTTCATGCCTCAGGTGAGTGAAGATGTGTCGTGTGTGTGTTTGAAGTGTGTTTGCTTGCCACAGTAAACACATCCTGTATCAGATGCAAGGATCAGAAATGAAATTATGAACTTGTTTTCTCGTCTAAAGTGATAAGGCCTGAATGGCACCCATTTGGTGTGAATCACCCACATGTTAATTGCTTCCACCTAGTCTAATACACATGTAAATTTGGTTTTGTAGTTCATTTACAATAATTCCCGACCATTTAGCATCTCATCTGTCCGCCTGGTATTACAGAATGTATCATCCGTAGCCTGCTGCAGTGTGAGCACCATGTTGTAATTTTAGGTGCTTTTAGAGATGTTGTTAAATGGCACAGTTACCCTAATGGATTCTGCTGGAGACCAGTGCACCCAGCCAACTCATCAGCCTTACGAGGCAACTCAAACTATTGTACCCAGTAGATGAGACTTTGGTTCGAAGCGATCGGCTCGGATGCAAATGATAGGAGAATAATAGCTAATGGTGCATGATGTGCATCCATTTTTACATTCTGCTGAGGTAATAATGTGGTAATCCTCAGACACTCATCTGATCTTTTTTCTTTTATCTCTATCTTTTTCTGGGGAAAATGCTCTCATTCAAACATATTTTGGAAATTTGCCCTTCAAATTAGCAGCAAAAATACATCATTTGGAATTACTGTTCAGTGCAGGGCTTTTGGAGTGCCAGGTTATTTACTTAACATTTCTTCAGCTCTGAACTAATTGACCTTTCGGTAAGCCCCGCCCTCCTTAGTTGCAGTTGCTAAGCCTGCCAAACTTTCCATTCTTGCTCTGCATTTATGCAGGTTGCAGTGATAACGGTGGCAGATTTAACATTGAAATTGGGAGTAATTGTTGAAACATGAGGTCTGTTATCCTTACAGAGGTAAACAAAAGCAGCTTCTCCTTTCCAGCTGACGATGGTGGATTTTGTCGGCTAAAACAATGACTCACAAGCAGATTTCATAAGTGTAGCTGGCTGATGTGAGCTAATGCTAATTCAGTTTGAGGCAGCTGAGAGCCAGCTGACACTGTAATGTTTCCAACTGAAACATTTTAAAACAAGAACCCTGTGAAAGTGTCACCTGACAGCTGCATACATGATATAACATTAATGCTTAACAACCGAGAATAAAGCTAGCTCACATCTCAGCAAACATTGGTCGGATGGTGAAATACAGCAGGTATATCTACATGATAGATGACAGAAGTTTTTGTGTTTCTTTTAAGTTTTAGTGTTTATTTTTTATGTTTAGTCTTTTGTTATTTTCTAAGTTCACTATTACGGATATTTCAAAATACATGTCATGATATTAACTCAAACACAGTCATCATTATGGATGAGTTAGTAACCTTGTCATGTCCTGCCTCCTGCACACTCTACCCATGCATCACCCTCACCTACACCAAACAGCAGGGCTGCACAGTTAATCACAATACTATTGTAACTGCAATATGGCCAAGTGCCATATCCAAATCACAGAACCACAACCAAAACGTGAGAAAACAGCATTATAATGAAATGCTGTAGTGCTGCATAGATGCCCTGGTCTACAAAGCTTGTTCTGCAGATGAAAACAAAAACATGTAGAAAAGAAAAGTAAGTAGCTCTGGTGCCAGTTCCATTATATTGGAGAGAAAGCAGACATCTCCAAACAGACATCTCTGCAACTCACACCAAAGGAATCTAGATGGATAAACAGCACCGCAGGCCAGAGAGAAAAAATGTATTTTTGATTTTGGGGTAACTGTCCCTTTAACAGTAAAATGTTAAATGTCATTACTGGCCTTGTGGTGAAAAGATTAATGCTATTGTTTTGTTAAAAGTCTTTGTTATTACATAATTAGTTATTGATGTTATAGATTTGTCATCAGGATTTATTCCCTGCAGCCAAATCCTGCTGTCTAGCTGCACTGACATATTGTCACAAAATCAACTTCTGTCAAACATGACAGGTAAATCTAATACACAATCAAACTGTGTCAGGTGTCACAAACATTATTAATCAGAAATAAAATGTACAACTTCTGGCATACAAATATACACTGAATATAACCAATTACTCAGTGCCATGACAAATAATCATTTTTGTCCCTTCCTCCCCTCAGAGAGACAGCAGGAGCTGGGGAGCCAGCCGAGCTGTCAGCCGAGCTGCAAAGAAACAAACATGTTGTTGTTATGAGCTGTCGATGGAATCTAACCGTGCACCTAACTGACAGATTTCTTTACTACCTCGGTATCACAATGAAATTCCACTTTCCACACATGTGCCCTCGGCAGTGGCATGAGAAACAAGCGTGCTAGCAGCTGCTGATGTCACAAATCCTGTTGAAAAAAGAAACGTTGTCCCCTCGTGTTTGTCGTTCCGTTAATAAACACAACCACCCGCGTCATGTTGTTGAAGATGCATGAATCAAAATTTGTATGTTACAATGGACTGGATGTAATGTGAAAATGGTTACACAGTAGAAAAACAATTGACCCTTCACTAAGCCCCGCCCTCCTAGTTACTGTTACTACGCCTGTCAAGCTTTCCATTCTCACACTGCACATATGCTGTTAACAGTGGCAGATTCTGGCAGAAATTTGTTTTTGATTTGACAGAGAAGTAAACAAAAGCAGCCTCTCATTTCTAGCTGAGGGTGCTGGATTTTGTCAGCTCTCACTAGCAGCTTTCATAAGTGTAGCAGGCTAATATAAGCTAATGCTAATGCTCAAACTCCTTGAATCTGCTGAGAAGTCCATCTCCAGCTGACTTTTTAATGTTTCCATTTGACATATTTTAAAATGAGAACCCCACAACCCTGTAAAATTACTTAAAGGCTGTATAATTATTATAACATTAATGCTAACAGGCTGAGGCTAAAACTACATCCCTGCAAACTTTGGTCGAATGATGAAATATGACACGTGTATGACAGACAACAGAAATACAGTCATTAAAGTCAGAAAAGGATGTTTTTTATTTGTAGTTTTTATATAAATTTATTACGTGACTCATGAAGCCTGGTGCCCAACTTCTTTGCTCTTTATACTATATTAATGGGAAGGTCTGGCATAAGTCCCGCGAGCAAAACTGGACTTGGGGTGGAGTGATTCGTCAGCAGACCTGGCATCATCTATTCTGAAGATACTGTATGTCGATTTGCATAACGTGTGTTGGCGTGTAGTTATGACATACTGCTATGTCTGGTCAAAGCACGAAGAACAAGCTGCAGAGCACGAACCTCGCCTCGATCATCTGAAGTGTGGGATTATTTCAGACAGAGACACAACAGTGTGTTTCCGTTTAAGCTCCACAAACTGGATGTGACCTACCAAAGCAGTGTGATAAGTTAAATAGATCTTCTAAATATTTCTTTATCGCTCTATCTTGAATGTAATTTCTGCACCTCACGCATCATCTAACTGTTATTTAGCAATTTTGTACTTTTTGTTCACTTTAACAGCAATGTATGAGTGAGAAATGTTTAATACTACGTTTTGATTATTTTCTTTGCCCCACAATGTTGCAAATATACATTCATCTTACCTGCATATTACTGCAGTCATCATATGAATCCAGGTCATAGTTTAGTTTGAGGTTTAAGCCAGGTACTTATGTTAAAATACAGATTGTCCAGTTCAGTGGCTTGACAGTGATTAGTTATTAAATTAATATGCATCACAGCTCCGTTTGAATTTGAGGTCCAGTATTTTTCTGATCAGGCATCTAACATTGAGTCTATTAAAAACTGTATGATGAAAATAAAACTTTAAAATATACCACTATTATTATTATTCTGACATACTTTATGTGTCTGTAAGTTATTATTTAGGTAAACTGATTGTCGTAGTAATTGAATAATAATAATTAAAAACCTTTCAGGTTAACCAAGAAATTAATCATTAAATTAATTGAGACAATAATCACTGTATAGATCATTGTAAATGATGGTTAGGTGCAGCCTGACACTGTCTGCAATATCAGAGTCTGAAGTCATATTATACGTACATAGATTGAAGAGAACAGATTGCTGTGTTGTGTTCAAAACTGTGGATTTCAAACAAAAGTTTTTAAATGGCTTTTCAAAAGAATGACAATGTTTCTTTTATTTTTATGCAAAAAACATAACGTTAGTAATAATCACTTGGTTCTTTTGCTCTGCTAAATTGGAAGATTAAGCCACACTGACTTCTTACCTTGGATGGCATTTCAATAACTGAAAGACTTATTTTGTCTGTATTGCATATTGCCCACGGTCTGCTTTCTACTTCAAGCCCAGTACTCACATTTATATTCAATAAGCTGCAGATTTCCTGTGGTTTCTTTTAAGTGGGTGCTTTTGTGTTTGATTCTTTTTCTTTTAATATAAGCTTACACAACTTACAAACAGGAACATTTATACAGCAGCTTGTGTAACAGGGTAGGAAGAGTTAGAAACCAAATTATAACTAACTTATTATGAATAAATGATGAAGCTGTGATCAGATAATTAGTGCTGCGGTTATGCTGTTTTCATATGCTGCATGAGAAATTAAATCATATTGTATTACTCCTATAAAGTCCTGTAAGCTAACACTCATACATGGAGCAATTTACCGTCAATAAAGCCGAGAAAATATAATGATTAGGAAAGTGTGTCACCATTAAGGAACATGAGAACAGCACTTTACTGTGAATATTTGATGACTTGAAGCTTTAGAAGAGCAAAGGCGGTGATTTTGACCATTTTGAAATTTATATGCGCAATAACTTTGTTGAATTAAAAACACAATGCTGCTGGTGCCTGATGTTTCCAAAATGTGTCTGTATTCTCATTTCATCATTTCATCTCAGATCATTTTTACCTATCTCAGCTATAGGCGGTCATAATTATGGCACTAAAACTGCCACAGTTTTATTATTACTTTGTGCACAGTTGGAGATGCATCTTGGTTGCTTAGCAACTATCATTGCCTCTGTCAATAAAACTTAACAAGTGGTCTCAATTTCCAACATTAAAATACAAATAATTAATTAATTAGACTCAATTAAAAATAGAGTAGGGGAGACCAGGGATGGTTGCAAAATTTTTTGTCTGAGCACCTTTAACTCACTGAACTTTTGTGTTAAACTTTGAAATGTCTACTCTATATTTTTTAAATGAGCAAGGATTTTGTGATAATTTTTTTCCTATTTCAGGCATAGTTGGCCATATTGACCACAGAAATTGCCACTGTTATACTGTTACTTTTTGCACAGTGGGAGATGCATCTTGGTTGCTTAGCAACTATCATTGTCTCTATCAGTAACTCTTCACAAGTGGTCTTGATTTCCAATTTACTGACATTTAAGTACAAATAATTAATAAATTAGACTCAATTTAAAAATAAAGTACCCATACTTATTACAAATAACAATGTTTCCAACTTGGACTTTAAACAACTTTGATTTTAATTTGTACTTTTTTCCAGCTTTTTTCTTTTTTTCTTTACTTAATCTTATCAAAAATGTTTAACAGAGTAATTCTAGATTAGTCTAGAATTTGAATTGGATCATTGATGATTGTCCTACAGAAAAAAAAAGTTATAAATATATGCAATCATTACAATATCAGCAGCTACAACTCACTGTATTTGTGTTAAAGCTCTAAAATTTTGAAACAAATACCCTTACTTATTACAAATAGCTAGGTTTCCAACTTTTTTTGTTTTAATTTTGTACTCTCTTCCAGCCTTTTCCCATAGGATATGATTTATTTTTTGAAATGGTTCTAGTGGGAAATTAAATATGTTCATAATCTTATAAAATACATTTAACTGTTTCTCACTTTTAGCAATTCTAGATTAATCTACAATTTGAATCAGATCACTGATGGTTATTATCTTACAGAATATATGCAACCATTACAGTTTACTACACATGATGGCATGCATATTGATAAATATATAAATAAATGCTACAAAATTTACATTTTGGATTTTTTATTTCTTTTTTTAAAAAAAAAAAAAAAGATAAACTAACAGAATAAATGCATTAATCTCTTAGTTTTTTATTTATCATGAGAAATAGTAGAGTTTGGAAGTCAAATGACCTCTTATGGCCATTCTAGTAGTTATGAATGGTGGCACTTCTAGTGTTAAGTGTAAAGAAACAATGAATTGTTTATTTGCGTTAGTCCCAGACTGCAGGGATTCTCCTCATGGCCGATTGCAGTGAAGGCGATGGATGGATGCGGCCATGTTACTGATGACTTTGTGTTGTGCTGTGATGAATTCTTCTTTGACTCGAACATTTTAAAAACTAAGGACACAGCAATAAGTTTCAGAAGATTACCGCCTTCTGTAATCGAAGGCGAGGAAATTGAGTCGGTGGACAGCTATAAATATCTGCTGTAGATAGCGAACGATGCCTCCAGAAACATACAGGAGCAATCTGTACAGACTTTCCAGCAATGCTCGTTCTTCCTGCAGGAAATGATCTCTTTTAATGCAGGTGATAAAAGATGACCTCGCTTCATCAGATTTTTGTTCAATATGTTTTGACATTTTGTATCAGGGCTTGAATTGACACGCAGTGTAAATCAGATTGAGGGGAAATACACAGCCAGGAAAGGTTAACTGTGACGACGTAATGACATGTTGACTGTACAGTATCTCTCTCGTCCCAGGAGGTCAGCTCAAATAGCGTCAGTGGTACCAGCAGCCGTACAGTTTAAGCTTTACAAATGATATTTCTTTGTCATTAGACCGGCCTGCCGACTTGTCTGTGTGGTACATTAGTTGTGTATTTGCATTGTGTCAAATACAACCCCAGTCCAAAAGAAGGCGGGGTGTTGTGTGAAACCTACACAAAAACAATGCAATGATTTGCAAATCATTTTGGACTTTTATTCAATTGAATACAGCACAAAGAAGAAAGTTAAGTGTTCAAACTTTGTTGTTTTTTTGTAAATATGCTCAAAAATGCTAAAAAAAAACACCAGTTTGGAGAAACATGGATGTGACGAGGTTCACCACTTTGTGAAAAACTGCAAAAAGTCCAACAGTTTAAGAACAATGTTTCTCAACACAGAACCACCAGAGTCTAAAGATTTCACCATCTACAAAAGAAATCTTTTCATGAAAGGGGCAAGGACGAAAACCAACATTGAATGTCTTTGACCTTTGACCCCTCAGGTAGGCTTGCATTTAAAAACTATGTTAAAAATCCACATCATTGTATAAAAGATACTACATGGCTCAGGGACACTTTGGAAAACCGTTGTCAGTAAACACAGTTTGTCTCTGCATCTACAAATGCAAGTTCAGACTCTACCATGCAAAGAGAAAGACATAAATCAACAACATCCAGAAACACTGCAGACTTCTCTGGACCTGAGCTCATCTGAGATGGACTGACGAAAAGTGGAAAAGTATGCTGTGGTCTGACGAGTCCACATTTCAGATTGTTTTCACAAGTCATGGACATTGTGTCCTCCAGGATAAAGAGGAAAAGGACTGTCAACTGTCTGTTAAGACCCTATTAATGCTGAAAAGTACATGCAGGTTTTGGAGCAACATATGCTGCCATCCAGATGTCTTCATAGTAAAAGAGTTGAGATACTAGACTGACCTGCCTGGAGTCCAAAACTTCAATAATTAGTGTCCTCAGGTCACAAATGAGTTTCAGCTCATTGTTCAGCTGTCGCTTAAAAAGCTCTAAAAACCCACTATACACTATTAGGAACTAAAGAGCTACAAATTTCTCTCACATTGTTTCCTAACTGTAAGTGATGTGAATGAGCAAACATCAGATTGTTTCAGTTTTCTCCGGTGAGGATGTCCTAACCTGCCATGTTTTTTTTCCCAACAGGCTAAGCAACGTGTTGCTAGTATAAAAATACACTCGGCCTGGTGCCATTTTTGCAAAGTTTTGCACATTTGCTTCACCTCCAATGTAACCTGTTCTCATCCATCTCTATCAGCTAAAGCATCCATGGCCTGAAAAACATTGAAAATCCCTGGAATAGCTGGAATTGCTCACTGCACAGTATGTTGGAAAGCAGTGTGAGGCTGATGGAAACGCCATTAGGTTTTGCTGAACCAAACTATTGGATAAACTGAAATTCTGACCTGTTTATGGTGCTGGCGGGGAAAGTGAAGGTTCTCTGAATTAATCCTGCAGGGAGGGATGCCTGTGCAAAATCTCATGGCAATTCATCAATAATTGCAAAAATATTTGTGTCTAGACCAAAGCGTTGGGCCGCATTGCCATTCCTAAAGTCACACGCTGCTGGAAAAACAAGAACTGAAATTGAATTTTGCGCTGCAGTCATATCCAGATTAATTTACCACTGCTGAAAAACCTGATAAAATCTCAAGAAAACAAGCAATTTGGCACTATTTGTTTGGCGAAGTCAGTGTCGCTAATGTGTTGTGAAATTTGTAATAAATCTTTCAAAGCTTCGCTGTGTTTACCATTCCCTCTATCTGTTTAAATTGTGCCAAAATGCTGCCAGCGGTGATAAGGGCTGAACTGAACTACATTAGGGCAGGCTCCTGTGTAGCAACACCATCTGTCTGTCTCTATCGCTCTCACACACATTTCTTTCTCCTCCTCCTCGCTGCACAGAGGTGCTGCTGTCTCTTCCTCTTTTCACTAACTCCCCCTGCGTTGAAAGGAAGATGCCCCAAAATCAATTGCATTCACTCAATTTATATCAGCTCAAGTCAACGCGGCTGAATGGAATGGAGGGACGCGCACGGCTCACGCCAGTCTAAACAGTTGCAGCGCTCGGCTCATCAATAATACAGCTGATACACATCAAGTACAATGAAAGGGCACAGAAAATAAGCATAGATAACGGCGTGCTTCATTCTCCTGAGCAGCACTGAGGCAATTCAAAACAGACCATTATGTGTACTATCACTTCCACTAGCGGCAGGTACTGTCCTGTAAGTGAACCCCGCTGCAGTGACTGTATCATTTCAACCCAGTGGCCAGGAAGAATCGCATGTGATACAGTCTAAAGAGGACAAAAAACTTCTGACAATGGAGAATTCAGACCGGAAGGCCGGGAGTCAAATGAAAGACTTACAAATGCCACCATTTAATTCCATTCAAACAGTCAGATTTCCATTTTCTTTGCTGAAAGACATTTAGACCCCTCTATTGTTATTGTTGTTCTCTATTTCATAGTTTATATATGAATTTTAAATAAATACAGACAATCTGTTGTGCACTGTGTAAAGTGCTTAGGCATATAGGGCGTGTCCAACTCCACTATGCTTTTAAAAGCTGCATAATCTGGGTGCAAAGTAAGGCGCAAAAGGGGTCATTTAGTCTTAAATCATAGGTTTGTTTTAGGTGTAACATGAATGAAATGAAACCAATCAGAATGTCATTCCTTTTAAAAGCCATTTGTTTGAAAAATTGTGGATCTGGCGAGAAGCGAACAATGATGCTAAAATAACCCATGTGTTTTGTGATGTGGGCACTATGGTTATTCTCAAAATCTAGTGGATGGTTGCAGGTGGGTGAAATAGAAAGAAGTGTCTTCCCATTAAAGGGATAGTTCACCCAAAATTGAAAATTACATCATTATCTACTCACCTTCATGCCGACTGAGGGTCGGGTTTATCTTGTTAGTCCACAAAACACTGCTGGAGCTTCACAGGAAAACAGCATTGCAGAATCTCCCAAACAATGGAAGTGAATGGTGACCAGTTTTCAAATGTAAAAAACAACTGGAAAAAAACATAAAATGCCTCCATATTGCTTGTGTGGTGTAATCAAAGCCTCATAAAGCCCCGACATGCCGCACAGTGTCACAACACACACACACACACACACACACACACAGTACACACAGCATGCATGTGCCCAAGCTAAGTGTCTACAGTGAAGACTCAGACTAAAAACATGGTGGAAATATATTTTTTATTAGTCAACTTGGCATGTCAGGGCTTTAGGAGACTTGGATTACACCAGACAAGCAGTATGGAGGAATTTTATGTTTGTATTTTGTTGTTTTTCTTATGTTTGAAAACTGGTCACCATTCACGTCTCAGTTTCTCAGATTCACTTCTCTCTCTAAAGATTAGAGTAAACTGTTAAAGAAACCACCTGGAAAGCTACTCAACGTAATTTAAAAGTGGGTTTAATGATTAGAAAAGCTTCTCTCAGTCATTTAAAATGTTTCCATGCTTGGTATAATATCGCTGGCAAATATTGTTAAACAGCAAAACTAAGGACTAGACAGGACAGAGGAAAATGGAAAAGAGAACTGAAGAAATAATTAGACTTCAAACAGCTTCACTGTATCAACTTCAATTGTGTGAGACCTTTTGATGCATACAACAATGCAGGATGTTAATTAACAGATCCTGACTGATCCTGTTGGATTTAAACAATCAATGAAGTTACGTAAATGTGCACAGCATCTCCTGCTTCATCCTATCTCACCAATCTGCAACCCATCCACTGTTATTCAGAATTCATTTTCATGACACCTGGATTAACTCCAGTGCTCAAGAAGCAGAGCATAAGCACATTGTGAACCTACCTACATATGCATATCTTACTATCTGAATAATGTGTCCTTTAAATAGCAGGTAAAGACAGCAATGTGCCAACAGTGTGCCTGGCCACTCCTGATTTTGAGACCAACGCACCCATGGGTGCACAAGTAGATTTGCTACTGACACAACGTGGATGCTGGGAGTGAAAATGCTCGTGTAGATCTGTAGACTGATGGTTGCCCCCTTCTGTACAGTTCATCTTTTTCTCAAATATTAGTGGAATTATATGTACCTGGCAATGTTTCCTACACTTTAATTTTCCAGTATTGTTCCTCATATTTTTATTCTGAATAGGGAAGGTGCGAGGTGCTGTGCTATGTGATTCACTGGGAGGAATGACACAATGAGACTTGCTCTGAAACAAAGGAGAACAGCTAAACACTGGAGAAACGGTTAAAATTAGGGAGTGTTTGCAAGTTAATATTAGCTAACCGGTCAGCTCCTCCATGCCATTCAGGCAGACACCATAGTGGTCTGCAGGTATAGGTGCACAATTAATCACAATATTATTGAAATTGCAGGATGGCCAGGTGCAATGTCCACATATGCAGAGGTTGCAATTTTTTGATAATGGAAAAATGTTTGGCAAAACACTGTTATAATGAAGTACTGCAGTGCTGCAGAGATGCCCTGGCCTACATATCTTGTTCAGGGTACAGGGTACAGGCCTCAACAAATGTCACATCGTCATGATTTTAATAAATGCAAATGTGAATAGCAAAACCTTAAAAGAAAACAGGATTACAGAGACATCTGAATTCAACTCTTGTTGCTTTCACCAAAGATTAAATGTACAAACATTTTGCACATGAATAGAATTTTAGACCATGCTTACAGAATCCAAGAATGAATATTTAAGACCTTCGCCAACAGTATTGAAGACTGTTAAATATAATTTGTCAGTAGTAAATGTGAAATTAAGACATTTTTAAGGATTTGTAGCCACCCTGTCAGATTTAGTGTTAATTATTTTTTAACAGACAATGAGAGCCTTGACTCAAAAAACTTGTCAAACAAAACCAAGCTTTAAGGCAAATTTTAATGAGGCTTCTGGGGGATCCTTAAAGTAACTATCCTTGCATTAGTTATAAGTCTTGAATAACGCACTGTTGTGGAAAGGGATAAAAGTATTATTCCATTAATAAGCCATCGTTCCGTCCATCTGTGGGTGGTTGATATCGATGTTCCGAAACCTCTCTGAGTAAGACAAAAAGGAACTGAAGGAGAGAGATTTCTGGATCAATAACCCACCTGCTCATTTAATATTGAATACTTTGAAAATGAGCAAAATATCACAACAAGCCATATAATCATGTGATTTAAAAAAAAAAAAAGTGTGTTTGAATTAATTCTGAACAGTGGTTCCTCCTCAAAGTGACGAGTGTTACAGAAAGCAAACTCCATTTTGCCTTTAAAATATTCATAGTCATAATGTATTGGCAAACACAAACAGCTGACGCAAGTGTTTGCTCGGGGATATTGGGCTGGAAAGGGAGCAGCATCTTCCCCTCGCGGGAGGGAGAAATTCAATTGAAGGATTTGGAGAAAATCCTGTCGGGTGAACTGTGTCTGCTCCAGTTGCAAATGCAGTGTTCTCCAGCATCCTGTTGTTTCCCTCTGGGCTGTGTGTGTATGTGTGTTAAGTGCGTGTGCCTGTTTGTCAGAGACTGTGAGGTGAGGGGGCGGGTTATAAAATCAAAGTTTTAAGTTCCCAAGACCTCAGAACTATATAGAGAAGTGAAAGTAACATTCTGCTGCATTTTCATGGCAATAAGTACATGCATTTTTTCCCCTATATTTGTGCAGCAGCGACTGACATGATGACCACTTGGCTGTTTTATTTTCTTTCGAAGATTACCACTTTATTCAAACACATACCTCAAAAGCAAACCAGCAAAATAAAAAATATCTTTAATGAATACCATGGGGTGTTATTAGAATGTGAATCCTTCTGAATAGCGAGCCCTTTAACATTCTGCACATCTGCAACTTTTAGGAGAAACAATAAATACAAGACCATCATATATTCTCTTTAGGGGGTTTTCCAGTTACTTCCAGCTACAATGAACATGTTTGAAAGATTAGCTTATCATGCGCTGTGTATTTTATGATAGAGTGCTGCAGGAATGAGTGCTAAAACCTGCAAATGCCTGAAATAAGGTCTGTGGTTAACACAAACTTAAAGTCTATGTAAAGGATGAAGGGAGTTTTTCTCCAAAATGAATTCAACATGTTTGAACATAGTTGCTGAAAACATGTGAGAAGACTGAGAACTACGTGAATTGTGGAATTAAACCATTAAACTGTTGTTTCACGATTTCTGTGTTCAAGATTTTTTGAGTGGACCTGACACATGGCTCGGTGATGTGCTGGAGCCAACACTATAAAAGCCCCACAGACTGACACATGAACATCGTCACCCCGTCTCCCCTCACATGGTCAGTGTCAGTTCCTTAGCATTCCTTCAGCGACTCTCTCAGTCCAAATCAGCCCAGCAGTTCACTTCAGCTCACTTCAGTTCCAACAACCCGCCACTGAAGAAAAAAACATACCAGCCTGTCTCCGCCACACCCCCAGCATTTCAGAGAAAACTGCTCATTTTTTCATAATTTTGAGACCAAACAGCAATTTTTTTAAACATTCAAATTTGGCTGGGTGGTTAATAACACTTTCTTCTGTGGTATGACAAACTCAGAACACACATTTATTTTTGATTCGCATGAACTTTACATAGTTTTTTAGAATGCTAATTATGCTAAAATAGCATGCATAAACATATATGATCTGTCTGTCTGAGAATTTTGTCTTCAGCTACCTTTGACCATGAGAACGGACGTCTTTGAACCAATCTCACAGTGCGATGCAGGACCACCATTTTGGAGCCAGGACAAAGGTATTTCCATGTTTCTTTCATGTTGGTCATCTTTTGTCTCAGACAGCCTGTAATCACACAGTGTATACCTGCATTTTCAGACACAGTCCTGAGTGATCTCACACTGTAACAATAGAAAAGACTAGTCTTCACCACAGATTGAAGAACCAGGCACTGTATGTTTCAGTGTTAGACTGGTGACACTTTTAAATGCATGAGGAATGAATTATTCCTTTCTATATGAATTGTTCCTAATTAACCCGGAACCGGCTGGTGAAGAGCACAAAGCTAGCAACGACTCATTAATTACTAATAACTTAAACATTACTTAGTCTATTTGCTCCCTAAAGTAAAAAGACACATACTATTATGTAGTTACAGAGTAGTTCCTCATTACCCAATGATTACTCACCCTTTTTGTGTCCCCTAAAGTAAAATGATAGATAATACTGTGTAGTTAATAAGTAGTTCCTCATTACCTAATGATTCCTTACCTTTATAGTAATAATTTACTTTAGGGAACAGTGTAACCATTAGACCTGACAATTCAAGAGATATTCCATAGGCACTGGAATGACTGTGGATGATATAAAGGCTACAACAGAAGCAAAGGGTAGAGGTAAGAAGGAGGTAGAGCACTTCTCTTTGTTGTTTATCTTAGATAAAGTTGAAGAAGAAGATGTGAGGGGCAGATTCAGGGGTCAGAGACGTACGTTGGGGATTTTGAAGAAACGGATTCCCTCATGCGCAACTGTATACAACAGTCAGTATTTGATGTTCTTTATGGAATATTTTATAAGGCATTTACCAGCCCAACAGCTGCTTTATTCTTCAGAGACCGACCGAGTGCATGGACTGGAGGTGTCGGCCTGAATGAAGAAAACTGAGTGCCTGATCTCCTCACAACTGAGACAACAAGGAGCTCTATTACCTTTCATCTGCTGTCTTAAATCAAGCATTTCACTGACATAATGTTAGAGTATATCTTGTTTAACAATGCAAAAGAAGATGAACCTTCATTTAAAAGCTTTGTCTGTCTGTGAAGTGCTTTTGTTCCCAAGGATCCAGGAATCAGACTTCTTTTGCATGAAAAGGTCTCCTCATTTCCTCACTATCACTTCATAATATCATCAAATACAATCCTGCATAGACAAGATACAAAATTAAGACTCACTGGAACGTGTGTTTGAATCAAAGATGCTGCTGACATTTGACTTCCACTGGTCCCATCATCTTTCTGATCCTTTCTAACTGTGTCTTAGAGCTGGCCCGAGGCTTCAGTGAACTAAGAGGCTGCTCAAGGCTCTGTAGCCACCACGGGCCTCCAAATGAAACACAACAGAACCTTGCAATTTATGTTCTGTGCCAACGTTCAGGGCCAGTGCAGGAAACAGCGTGCCCTTCATGTAACGGGCAGAAAGTAAAGGTGTGGAGGTTGGAGTGTTGTGTGGGCGTGTAGAGAGTCTGACTTTCATGCTGGTGAGGGGAGCACATCTACTGTCATGGACCTGATGTTTCTTCACAACTGTAATCTCTCTCTTGCCAAGTGTTTTAGTGTGAAACCCTAACCAAACAATAACAACACCTCCGTATACCTAAAGAATGAGTTGAATACCAGTTACTCTAAAAACAGCATATACTCTCCTTACACACAAGTGTTCGGTTAAGTTGAGGCACAAAAACTACTTGATTAGATTTAGGCAATACAACTACTTGGTCAGGGTTTGGAAAAGATCATGTTTTGGGTTAAAATAACTATGTTACGTACGTCATGAGATGGAGGTGATGTCACTCGCTTGACGACATCGCACGTGACATTATTACACACTTGGTTTACATTGTAAAACAATTACCATTGGTTAGGTCTACACACAGAAAATACTTGGCTAGGGTTAGGCAATATAACAACTTGGTGAGGGGTAGGAAAAAAGCATGGCTTGAGTTAAAATAACTTTGTCAATTATACCAGGTAACGGAAGGGACATCATGTCCATGACTAAATTTTTAAGTTACTCAGAATTTTGTAACTCTATGTTTACTTTTTGTTTCACACAGGACTCAAACCTTAGCCTCCTAGGTGAAAGTCCTGTGTTTGTTTGAGCCATCCATCCATCCACCCCACCCACTCAAAATGCGACTTTCTCGCTCCTTATACTTCTTCTGTCATACTTACTACATCCACTAGGGGATGCCACCTAACAATAAAGTGACATATCTGTCTACTACTTGCCCATTCGACCAACACACATTTTCCTTCTTTTCTCCCATTTACCATATTTACCTCAGCCTAAAGGATAAGTTTGGTATATTTCAGCTATTTCATATGTTTTTGTCTCTGTATTTTCACATCAAACACCGTGAATTAAAGCTTTATTTCAACCAAACCAGACCTGGTGACTGAACAGCAGAAAGACTAACCAAGACTGTTCTGGTGAGTTTTAATTTTGACACAGGGCCTAAATAGCAGAGCACAGAGGTGGGCCCCACTGTGTCCTACCAGGTGTTCAGATTGAAAACAGCATCACATTTAGTTAATGTAAGGGGCCAAACTGCTTCAGGTGCAGATGGAACCATGAAATGCAATCTAGGAAGTTGTGTTTGAGTAATATAGGCACAAATTTAAAAGGTTTTTTGCAAGATCAACAAAGGACTGAGGATGTGGAATGCTCAAAAAACACCTGTTTGGAACATTTGACAGGTAATCAGGTGAATTAGTGACATAAGTGGCTATTAAAGGGGCATCCTTGAAAGGCTTAGTCATTCACAAGCAGGGATGTCATGAGGTTCACCACTTTTTGAAAAACCACGTGGGCAAATAGTTCAACAGTTTGAGAACAATGTTTCTTAACACACAATTGCAAAGAATTTAGAGATTTCACCGTCTACAATCCATAATATCTGAGAGTCAGAGAAATCTCTGCACATAAAGTCCAAAGCTGAACACCAACACTGAATGCCTGTGACCTTTGACCCTTCAGGCAGCTCTGCTTTAAAAAGCCACATAACTGCATAACAAAGCAGTGTTTCTCAAACTTTTTACACCATGTACCACCTGATGAAATGTTAGCCTCTTCAAGTACCACCATCATGAGGTTAAAATACAAAAGCGTAGACCGACCCTACGGCTGTGGCTACAGCTACGGACAGTTCATGCAGGAGGCTGATTTATTTCTAATAAGTCCCGCTCCAACAGAACTTAAAATTGATGTAACTGGAGTCGTATCTGCTTATTATTTGTGCTGTTCGGTGCTTGCAGGTTGTGAAGTGGCCGCAGGTCGTCCACTCAATTTTCAACACTGCTGCTCGTAATAGTCCCCTCCTGATCTACACTTCTCTTCATACAGTTCAGAGCCAGGGTTTCACGTTTTTTTTTAAGGATTCTTTTCATTTAAACTCCTCTTATTATCTGCCATCACAGTTTAGCTCGTAACCACCGGTAATTGAGGTCAATCATGATGGTGACTATATAGCATGCTGGTGCTGAAATAAAAATAGAGGAAAGAAAAAACTTAATTTAAATTACATTTCAATCATCTTGGATTTAATTTATTTAATTAAAAAAAAATATTTCTGACATTCTGCCAAGTACAACTAAAGGGAGCTTGCATACCACCAGTGGTACACGTACCACAGAGAATCTAGGGTATAAAGGATACTACATGGGTTTGAGAGCAGTTTGAACAATCATTTCGCTGCATCTACAAGTGCAAGTTAGGACTCCACCATGCAAAGAGAGAAACATATATCAACAAAATCCAGAAACACTGCAGACTTGTATGGGCCTGAGCTCATCTGAGATGGACTGACGCAAAGTGGAAAAGTGTGCTTGAAAGTGTTTTTGGAAATCATGGACATTGTGTCCTCCAGGCTAAAGAGTAAAGGAACCATTCAGATTGATGCTGAAAGGAACATAAAGGTTTTGGAGCAACATATGCTGCCATCCAGACGTCCCTGCTTATTTCAGCGAGACAATGTCAAGACACATTGTGCACGTGTTCCAACAGCATGTCTTCGTTGTAAAAGAGTTCAGCTACTAGACCGACCTGCCTGCAGTTCAGACCTGTCTCCTATTGAAAATATGTGGCGCATTATGAAGCACAAAATACAACGACAGAGACCTCAGTTCCCAAACACTGAGTGTTGTTCAAAGAAAAGCTGATGTATCGCAGTGGTAAATGTGCTCCTGCCACAACTTTTTTTGTAATGTGTTGCAGGTATCAAATTTAGAATGAGTGTATATTTACAAAAAACAGTAAAGTTAATCAGTTTGAACATGAAACATCTTGTCTTTGTACTGTATTTAATTATATTTAGGTTGAATAGTTTCTGCAAATGGTTGCATTCCATTTTTTATTTACACAGCATTCCAAATCTTTTGGAATCGGGGTTGTATCATGAGAACAGATTGACCAAGTCTGCACAGGTATGACAGTGATATTTTATCCTCCATGGTGACAACTGCAGTAGAATTACCCTGCTCACATTATAAAGTAATCTACCAACGCAGCACCGTGTAAGATGATGTCACATTGTGTTACAGTGTAAGTTGAGCCACGTTTGACTTCTTTGCCGAAGCCCTCTGCGTTGGCTGCAGTGGTCTCAATGTAATGAATAATGACAGCGTTAATTACAGTCTAACCATGGCCTGATCCAAATGGATTGAAATCTGCTGCACTTATTACTCTGTTTCAGCAACCCTGTTCCTTACAATCCTACATGGACATATAGGCTGCAGTGGAGCAGCCTGGTCTACCCACAGTCCTCTGCTGATGCCACTGAACAGCTTCTGTCTCACGTTTCTTATCCTGGCTGTTGTGTCTGTTTCCAAAAGACTTGACTGACTGACTGTGAGTGATAACGGATGCCAAGAAATTCTCCGACCTCCCCTTCTCAACAAACACACAGTGAGATGAAAACATGAGGTTTGTTACAATCTGTTTTCTTCTCACACTGCTTTGTTCAAACAATTTCACAGGAACTCCAGAAATGCATGCAGACGTGCTGCAGCTCCATATATAAACCAGTTAAGTGAAAATCTCTATCTCTTACTGTTCCTAAAAGTAGCACAAATTGATGCACTTGCATGATTCTTGTAATTTTGGGGTTATTATTCAAAATCATATAATGTAACGTAGTATAATGTTCTCAGTCTGAGCAAACGCCTGGGATAGGTGGATCCTGGCTGCCACCCAGTGGCTAAAGCACAGCATCACATTTATTTCAACTGTCTTTGGGCGTAAAAGCTGTCAGGACATTAAAACTAATTTTCATCTCACACCTGCACAAAGACTTGAGCATTTTAATTGATACAACACTGATTATAGCAGGTCAATACCTGAGGAACAATGTACAAATATGTCACAAACATTTTAAATCCTGAAGGGCGAATGGAATATTAAGAGAGGGCCACACAATCATTGAGTTTCTATAACAGTGTATAATACAGTATGCTATTCACAATATAGACTGAAATTGCTTTATTGGGATTGGTTGATAATTAATATCAAACTAGAAGACATAAAACACAGTGATGTTTTAGTCCTGATTCTTTTAGATTCAACACATTTCCACATGGAAAAAATGATCTAAAAGTATCCTGTTTGATTGTTGCAATTCCCAGTGTTCCAGACATAAAGGGATATTTTGACAATTCAAGAAATAAATGTATTCCCTTTTTTAAGTACCAGGCTGTTTCTGTTTTATTCGTTGGTAGGAAGCTGTGCTTTTTGGACAGATTTAACAAAAAAAGACAAGTGTAGTCACCAAGTGAGTGCAGTGAAGGTTAGAGGTGCTGTAGGTGGATTTTATTCAGAAAGAGGCCGGCCAGCTGTTTCCACCTCTTTCTAATCTCTGTGTTAAGCTAAGCTAAGCAGCTGCTGGCTACAGCTGCATATTTACTTTATAGATATGAAAGTCATATCGATGTTCTCATCTATGTTCCAGCAAGAGAGTATATTTCCCGAACAACATTGAATTATTTCTCTAATAAAGAATTCTTTTGCATGCAAGACGTTTAAGCACTTGGCAGAGGACCAAGTCATTGTTTTTAAGTCACTCAAGTCCCAAGTCAAGTCAGTCCTAAACTAAGCATTAGCATGCTAACTGTGTTAATATTAACCTCAATTTTTCATTCTTTGTGCAACTTCAGATGTTGAAAGGTGTTTTTGTTGTGTCTTCATCTGTAATAGTTTTATGTGAACAAAATTATTTTTGTTATAATTTTTTTTCCAGCTGGAGCTCAGAAATGTGACATCGATATTGAGCATTAAAATGAGTTGATTCAGGAAATGAAGGGAAATGAACATTGTTTCTAAACCCAGCCATGTCCTGAACAGTGAATACAGGTTGTTACCATCTAACTATAATAATAATAATAATAATAATAATAATAATAATAATAATAATAATAATAATAACTTTATTTATATAGCACCTTTAAAAACAGAGTTTACAAAGTGCTTTGTCAGACAAAGTAAAAGAGCACAAGAGCAGGATACCAAGTAAGCAAAATAACAACAGTTCGCCAAACAGGTATAATCTAAGACTGAAGTAAAACAAGACACAAGCAAAGACACTAAAACATAGAAATAAAACAGTAAAAGAAATAGGAACAGTAATACAGAAAAACATGACACTAAGAATAAGTTAAAATGAAGAGGGCAGAGACAGAGACATATCATGATGTTGTCAAGTCAATATAAACAATAAAGGAATGAAATAAGACAACATCGACATCACATAAAAGCAAGTCTATAAAAATGGGTTTTAAGAAGTGATTTAAAAGATGTTACTGAATCTGCAAGCCTTATCTCCTCGGGCAGGTCGTTCCAAAGTCGAGGGGCCCTGATGGAGAAAGCGCGGTCACCTTTAGATTTAAGCCTCGACTTTGGAACAGCTAGGAGACCCCCGCCCGAGGATCTAAGGCTGCGTACTGGCTCGTAGGGAGTTAACATTTCGGCTATGTAGCTAGGGGCCAGACCCAGGCAGGCTTTAAAAGTGATCAGTAAAATCTTAAAATCAATTCTAAAACATACAGGAAGCCAATGGAGTGAAGCCAGGATTAGGGTGATGTGATGTCGTCTGTTAAAACCAGTAAGAAGCCTAGCTGCTGCGTTCTGAACCAGTTGGAGGCGGGAGAGTGACTTTTGGTGAATACCATACAGGAGTGAATTGCAGTAATCGAGTCTGGAGAATATGAATGAGTGAATGATTTTTTCCAGGTCAGAGTGTGGGAGCAGTGGTTTGATTCATAAAATGGTACTTAGATGGAGAAAACAGGACTGGACAACTTTATTGATGTGTGATTGGAAACTGTGATCTGAATCAAAAATTACTCTGAGATTTCTGGCAGAGGAAGTGAGATTTGTGGACAGGGGACCAGCAGCTAGGCTTCTTGGGTCATCCGGTCTCAGGGGCAGATATATCTGTGTGTCGTCCGTGTAACAATGGAAAGACACATTGTGGCGCTGAATAATCTGGCCGAGCGGGAGAATATAAATAGAAAATAAAATCGAACCTTAAACTGAACCTTGCAGTACACCACAGGCCATCGGGGTTTTGGAAGATGTGTAATTGTCTATGGTGACCGCAAAGGTTCTATCTAAAAGGTAGGAATAAAACCAGCTAAGTGCAGTGTCCCCAGTGCCAATAAAGGTTCTAAGACAGTCAATTAGAATGGCGTGATCTACAGTGTCAAAAGCTGCATTTAGGTCTAAAATAATTAAAACTGCGCTCTCTCCCCTGACCAAGAAGGTCATTGGTTACCTTGAGGAGGGCTTTTTCTGTGTAAAGGTCTAAAACCTGATTGAATACAGTATGTTATTCACAATATAGACTGAAATTGCTTTATTGGGATTGATTGATAATTAATATCAAACTAGAAGACATAAAACACAGTGATGTTTTAGTCCGCATTCTTTTAGATTCAACACATTTCCACATGGAAAAAATGATCTAAAAGTATCCTGTTTGATTGTTGCAGTTCCCAGTGTTCCAGACATAAAGGGATATTTTGACAATTCAAGAAATAAATGTATTCCCTTTTTTAAGTACCAGGCTGTTTCTGTTTCTTCGCTGGTAGGAAGCTGTGCTTTTTGGACAGATTTAACAAAAAAAGACAAGTGTAGTCACCAAGTGAGTGCAGTGAAGGTTAGAGGTGCTGTAGGTGGATTTTATTCAGAAAGAGGCCGGCCAGCTGTTTCCACCTCTTTCTAATCTCTGTGTTAAGCTAAGCTAAGCAGCTGCTGGCTACAGCTGCATATTTACTTTATAGATATGAAAGTCATATCGATGTTCTCATCTATGTTCCAGCAAGAGAGTATATTTCCCGAACAATGTTGAATTATTTCTCTAATAAAGAATTCTTTTGCATGCAAGACGTTTGAGCACATGGCAGAGGACCAAGTCATTGTTTTTAAGTTACTCAAGTCAGTCCTCAACTTTGAGTTTCTAGTCCTAAACAAGTCATAATGTAGCAGGGATGTGATGGTTTTGGATTTTGTTGGTTATTTCCTGTTTTATTTTGGTAGTTTCTGGTCCTCCCTCATGTGTTTTACTTCCTGTCTTTGTCTGTTTTCCCGCCCTTTGTGATTGTCATGTCTTTCACCTGTGTCTTATTAGTTCCCTCTATTTAGTCCCTGTGTTCCTCTATGTCTTTGTCAGTTCATGGTGTTCTTAATGTCTGTCTGCCTGCATCCCCTGTGTCTCCCTCCCATGTTTCATCCGTGTTATTTTTCCCCTGGCCTGTTTTTTGAGTTTGCCTTTTTGGATTCTGTTTCATTGGGCCCTTGGATTTTTACCTCCCTGAATCAGTGTAAGCCTTTGTTTCTTTGTTCAGTTTCATTAAACCCTTTTTGAGCTGGTTCCTGGTGTTGTCTGTATTTGGGTCCTCCACCTTGTTAGATTGCAATAAGGGAGTTCCCAGCCTCACTGATTTACAAAGTTACTTAACTGTTAAACTAAGATTAGCTAAGCATTAGCATGCTAACTGTGTTAATATTAACCTCAATTCAGATGTTGAAAGGTGTTTTTGTTGTGTCTTCATCTGTAATTTTAGACCTGCATATTTTGTACACTGCTGTGTGTTTTTAAATGACCACTGCATAGTTTTATGTGAACAAAATTATTTTTGTTATAATTTTTTCCAGCTGGAGCTCAGAAACGTGACTTTGGTATTGAGCATTATAGTATGAGTATTTTAAAGGGCCTTGAATGTCATTTTTTTTTATTGTTAAACATAGTGTTGTGTTTTTTTTCTTTTGTCTGAATTTTTGTGCTTATAATGTCATGTTCATGAAGGTACTGTGACACAAGACAAACTTCAGACTTGTTCTGGCAATAAAGGTATCAATCAGTCAATCAATAAAACAAATATTTATGGCACACCTTTTAAATACAATACTTTTGTGGAGAAGGAATCAAGTCTTTTCTATTAAAACACTCAAGTCCAAGTGAAGTCACATGTCCAAGTCGAGTTGCAGGTCATTTTTGATTTATCAACTAGGAGCTAAAGTCACCAAATTTGTGAATTCTGAGTATTGATGCTAAGTAATTTCAATAAAAAGCTCCATCATGCAGTCACTGAACTGTTTTGTAGGTTACATTCTTTTTATTTTTTTATTTATTTATTTATCATTATTTTGGCCCTTTTATGCCTTTATTGAGAGGATATAAGTGAAGAGATGAAAAGGGCAAAGTGTGTGTCAGGGGTCATGGTGCTCATACAGGACACTCCTGGTAGCTTTCATTCTTTAATCAGATGACAAATCCTTTTGAATTGACCTCAAATTGAGGCTTAAATCGTAAAAAAGCAATAATCCTAGTATCAAAAATACTTTTAAAAGTTTTTGTCTGGATAATGGACTATTTTGTGACCATCAGTTTGATGTTGCTCATAAATCTTTCATTTTTAGATCATGTTTTTCTTCCACTCTACATCCTGGAACAAAGCAGAATCCTGAATAAACAAGGACAGTCCAACATGTCCAGCCGACAGTAAATCCACAGATCCATCACTTTAGTTATTCCCAGTCCCAGCCTGGATTAACTCTGTCTACTCCTGCTCCTAGGAAAGCGTGGATTGTGTAAATTGTGCTGCTAAAAGACTCACTGGCTGCCAGTTGACCTCCATCAAACACTGGAGCAGTGGAGTCCATCACAGCTGACCCTGCATCCACAGATAAACAGTCCTGTTCCATTAAAGTGGCCCCGTGGCGCCGCCTGTCAAAACTCTGCCAACAGTTACTGGCTTTGTTTAGATTTAGATTTTTACTCAGATGAAACAAATTGTGGACATGGCTTGGAGCTACAAATTAATGAGGAAATTAGAGGTTTAAATGTATCTCAAGGCAGTTAAAGGTCAGTTCCTGTTTATATATGCCACCACTATATACCAAAGCAATTTATATGAAAATTAGACAAGAAAACTTTTTCTGAGGAAAGTCTGAAGCTTATTTAGCTGAGTGTTTACTAGAAGTGTCAAACCAAACATAAGGTAGTTGCATTGCTTAAGGACAATTTTAGCAGTATTTTAAGATTGTTTAAAGGAAAAAGGGAGTTTTTCTTCTAAACACATTAGTTAGCAAATAGTTGCTGAAAATGTGAAAACACTGTGGCGTTAGATCACTAAACTGTTGTTCACGATTTCTGTGTTCAGGATTTTTTGGGGTGGTCCTGAAACATGGCGACACTATAAAAGCCCCACAAACCAACAGACGAACGACGGCGCCCCCGATGCCCTCACCTTCAGTCAGTTATGAACTCACCTTCAGCGACTCTCTCAGTCCAAATCAGTCCTGCAGTTCACTACAGCTCGCTTCAGTTCCAACAACCTGACAGAAAAAAAAAGCTCAAAAAAAGTAAAGCTGATAGACGGAGCGTCTGTGTTTCAGGTTTCAGGTCATAGTGGTGTTTGACACTGAGACAGCGGAGAGGACACGTCCCCAGCAACTACATCTGTAAGACTTGTAATGCATAAAGCACAAATCTGTACTGTAAAATGTTTTAAAATTATCTAAAGAAGTAGTGTTCAACTGTGTTCCTTTGAAATGCCTGGCAATTATGGGAAATGTAGTTTTTCTTGATTTGATTTGTATAAATCAAATGTAAAGTGTATTCCTTTACTTTTCTAATGATGTATCATCGCAGGTATAATTGGAGTTATTGTGTTTTCTCAGTGATGGATTTATTATTAATTTTACTTTTATGTCTCAAACCTGCTACACAAACACAGAAAGTTGGGTAAGAACTGTTAGAGCCAACCTTCAAACCTTCAGGCAAGTCAGACAGCTCTTCCCATTTAGTGCAGCTTTAACTTTTATGCATCCAACAATTTTATCTCACCTGTTGTACTGCATCACCCTCCATCATTAAACAAGACATCCATTTACAACCAAGTAAAAGTGACGTCAAAACTGTAAAGTGAAAATGAAGACAAAATTGAAGTAAAAGATGTGAGGATATAACAAGACAAAAATGACCTATAGTAAGACGTAACAGCTTGAAAACAACGTAACACGATGAAGCAAGACAAACAAGTAAACAAGTGAAAACAAAACAAGTGAAAATTGCAACAACTTGTAGTTCTTTAAATAAACAAAAATGTCTTCTTCACAGATCATCTTTATTTATCACAATCAGGTTTAGTAACAGTCATCCAAAATGTAATGTAAACATTTGCTGAACTGAATATTTAATCAATTAAGTCCTAACTTTCAATTCATCTAGTTTGTTAACTCTAATGCATCCAAAATATTGACCATCTTCTTCTTCTTTTCTTTATTTGCTGGTGATAAGCAGACGGAGCCTTGTGAAACTTTGGGGCTTTCTTTTCTATTTGTGCGGAAAAAGATTCAAAGCTGCGAGGCTTCAGACTCGGCAAACACAGTCACATCTGGTGGTTCGTGGAAGTTGCAGCAGCCCTTCAAGACTGGGGCCGAAGCGCCGCCACACCTCACCGATACGAATATTTTTAGTCTCATATGTGTGCAATAAATGTCCAAGGGGCCCGTGGGTTTTTAAATCTGTAGGCCTACTTCTGATCAGAAGTGTTGCATTAAATATAGATGTTATTATGCAGCATGTTACAACAAAATAACTATATATTCAAAATGCTGAGACATATAATATTTCTGATAACATCAAACATAAATGCACCAGTGTAGTTTCTTTAACATTTCATGAACATTTCATGTAATATGATGTGACTGGAGAGATGCCACGTTTCTCAATCATTCCCCTCTCTTCTTATTCCATTTATGTGAGAACCACATAGTTTACATTAGGGTTGGGAATCTCTGGCATGAAGCCGATTCGATATGTATCTAGATACACAGGTTACGATTCGATTCAAAAACGATAATTTTTTAAGGAAGAGCGATTCGATACAGTTTAAGAACTCCTCCGGCTCCGGCGGCTCAGTCACAGCAGATACCTGCTGCTCCATCACGTAACGTTACACCTGTCCAAGGTAAGCTAAATAATTTAATGTTAGCCAGGTGTGCTACTAATCAGTGACTCGGGACACAGGTGTGGGTTAAATTAGATAACAATTTGGAGTTGGATAGAAAATGTACAGTATTTGCGGTAGGCTCATTACTGTGTGCTTCGTGTGTACATGTTCAATGTAGCTAAATGGTGGGAGCATAAAACTAGTTCGCTAATCGGCAAAATAGTATTAGCTGGCAGTAACATGCCAAGATAGAAGTTGAGGCTGTTTTAGCTGACTGGTGACCATTAAGCTGTGACATTTTTCTGTGTTGCAGCCGAGGTAGCAAGGCTCTTTGCGCCGTATAACGGTGGAGCCAGAAGGAATATGACGAGACGACCAGCACAAGCCCAAGTTAGTCGAAGAAGCTACACACACACTGTCTGTTGTTTGGCTGACCACAAGGCGGATAAAGTTCCAAGCGTCCTGCTTAAAGCAGACCTCCTTACTTCTGGACTTGGAGAGCAAAAAGTGACATTTTCAGGTCAGTATGAAATTAGGAATTTACCAAAACCAAAAAAAAGTATGCACTGTCTGTGGCTCGTTGAAATTATTTGCAGTTCAACTCGTCATTTCTTTTTAGTCATAAGTATTTCCATATGTTCATATTTGACTCAAACTTGATTGATTTTCATAGTGTGAATAATAGTTGTCACAGGCTTTAGGTGAGTCAATATGAGTTATGTCTATTTATTTATTTATTTTACAGGGAATGACAACGATCCCATGGTTATAACAAATAAACTGATGGAAGTGTTTCCGATTCTCAAAGAAGGGGGAGGCTTTGAATTTCTAAAAATTGCAGGATCTACTCGTAGCCGAAATCTTGTGTTGCTTCCATGTACCAGCACTGGATACACCCTTGCCTATCTGAAAGATCCATCGACGATGATTGGACAGGCTACAATCTACACATGTCCACTTCAACAGGATCTACCCATAGATTGTGTACATAGATTTTCAGATTTAATACATAATCAAAACAAAGCTCACTGGTGACTTTTAATCATTAGTTAAACGCCATTTGTTGTTGTTAGGAGAGCTCACAAACTGCCTCTGGTCCAGTCATCCCCTGCATCACCTGTCAGAAGGAAGTTCCCTTTTCAGAGATGAAGCTGCACAGATTGAGCTGCAATGGGTATGTAATACCTAAAGAAATGCAAGGGTTGCATATTCATTTTCATTTTGGAAAATGTCTCTCTTAGAGTGTTGTGCACACAAATAATAAAGTATGACCATAATTTCAATTTTGTTAACTTAAAGGACACCCATGCAGGAATCAGAGAGAGAACAAGAGGGAGGCCGAAGTGAAGAAAATGATAGAGAGACAGCCCCAGTTGTACCAGCAGTGATTGACGAGGACTTGGATCACAAAGAAACAGACAATGGTTTGTGTCATCACAATGGCTGTAAGAGTGTGTGTAACTTAAACTCAGGTTTAAAGTTTAACTAAATGCTGTGTTGAATCCATTTCATGACTTTTAGCTTCATCAGGCACACTGGCCCAGCTGCTGACATTCTGGGTTGGCTGGGAGAAGCTTCCTCCTGAACTGAAAGTGGAGATCTCTGGGGGAACCCTTCCTACGTCCTCCACATGCTTTGAAACACTACAGCTGCCAGCTCATTTCAAAACCTACTTGGACTTCGAGGAAGCACTTGTCTCTGCCATAAGTAGTGCTGAGACTGGATTTGGACTTATTTAAGTTTTCAGACAGATGTCACTGAATGCACTGCTCAGTGGGTCAGGTCAATTGACACAAGTTCAGTGTCTTTGAAAACATTTTAAATACTGTGCAGTAGTTGATAATGGTTTTATTCAAAATATTTTTTCCACTTACTGACACCAAACAGTTCTGCATCTTCATCTTTCAGTGTTAACAGAACATCATTCATGTTATTCATTCTGTGGCCAATAATGAGACAGGAAGAAAAGGAGTGGAGCTGTGCATGAAGTGCATTTACAAGATCTTAACAATGATTATGGTAGAGCTTCGAAGTAAAACTGTTTTTTTTTCCTTTTTTTTTAAGGAAAGCACATTTTTTCAGTTTATGCTTGCTAGTTGTAAGATGCTAAATAAAAGCATGGGTTGGACATCAGTCTGCTATGATTCTTGATAAAACTTGCACAGTCTCTATATATGATCTAAGTGCATCAGTTACAGAAACTCCTGGAGCTGGTAAAATGGCAACCTCTTCCAGCGAGACCTCACAGGCCAGCTGAACCTCGGGGACTGACACAGTGCCTCCATGAAGACTGTGAGGTCCATTCCAGTCGATCCCATAGTCTTCATAAACCTGAATGGAGGACAAGCATGACCAATCTTGTACTTAAACTAGTCTGACACATCATTACACAAAATATTTAAGATGGTCATTTTTGGTCACCAAGTCGGTGAGAAATTAAATGTTGCCTATTCAGTTTTGTAAAATAGTACAGTTATGCATAGTATACACAATAGAAACTACAGTTCAGAGGTTGATCTTTGAAAGCTCAGGAGACTTTGAAGATGATATAACCTCTGTTTCAAGTAAAATATTTTCTCCCATAATTCCTTTGGAGGAACAGACATTTAAAGTGTTAAAAGTTTATCTTTCTTTAACCTCAGTAGGATCCTCCATAGGGCCTTGCTCTCTGTATCTTCTCCAGAGTTGCTGTGGTGACTGATTCCTTTCAGTTCTAAGACCATAAAAGTTCCAAGCATCCCTGAAAGAGTCGAGGCTTTGCTGGATTAGTGGAAGGAAGCTCCGGTGCAGTGTGAAAAGATGGACTTCATTGTCTGGATTCAGTGTTCCCTGATCTTCCAATGAAATAAAGATCTGGTAGAAGAGGTCCAGGGTATGTTCATACACATCTCTCCACATCCTTTCTATTCTGTGTTTAGGAAAAAAAATGACAAGGTGTTAATTTATGTGTGACATATGCTAAAGAAGTACATTCAACTAGTATGCTGCTTGTGTGAGCCTAGTTGCCAAACATATTTATTTACCGTTGATTGTGGACACTTCTGCCTGTGATGTGCGAATTCCTGTCGGTACCTCTGCTCCTGATCATGAATTCTGCTACATCTGCATTCTCGCCCCCTTTATCAGACCATACCCTTGATGGCAGCCCGTACTGCTCAACAGCAGCGATAAAGCTCTGTAAGACTGTACTAGCTCTGTTATTGCCAGCCACAGTCAGGTAGACAACTAAACGACTGAATCCATCCACCCCACCATGGGCAACAAAGCTCCACCTGTCAGGCAATTGTCAACACAAAAAGTCAGGGTTTTTCCTGCGTTCAAAATTGCGTGGCGGTCGCCTCCAGCTAATTTTGTGCTGCCCCCAGCCAGAGCGATAGATATCGCTCAACACATCGTAAAGGCCAAAACGCACTAAAGGCGTCTGACGCTCGCGATTTGAAACACACCCATTGTTCTAAATGGCAGAACATGCACTGAAAGCATCTTGACGCGTGTCAAAGTGACTTGACGCTCGCACTCCAAACTTGTTTCGATTTTTGGAGCGTCAAATGAGGACCAGGGCTTTTTTTTCTGCAGCTGCAGTTCGAGTTTGGGGAGAGTTAAATGGAATAAAAAAAGGCATGGACATAAGGAGCGAGTGCTGATGGAGCTTTAGCTCCACCTGAAACCAGGTAAAAGAAAAAAGGGAAAAAAAAAAAAAGACAGCAGGAGAGAGGGAGGGAGGAAGAGAGCGTGTGAATATGGACAGATGCGCCGACTTGATATAAAAACTTTTTATGATCATGAAACATAATATTGAACACTTTTGTGGCGTGTGTATTTTTTTTTTTGCTCACAGTCTGATTTGCTTACTTTTAAATACTTAATTACTCCCTGCCGATTGATCATAACTGCGCAGGAGGAGAGAGAGGGACAGCAGAGAGGAGGGAGAGGGAGCATGTGTGAAGTGCTGACTGATATAAAACTTTTTTGATGATAAATCCTGATGTTACTGTACAATTCCCTGACTAAAATATCTGTCTCAGTAACAGACAGACAGACGCTCGTCTCCTCCATGAAAGCTTTGTCACTTCGCAACATTATTTTAAATCATTATGAACTGTCCACACTCAGTGTCGCCCTCTTCATCTCCTCGTTGTGTGTCGGTGTGCAGTTTGCTGTCTGCTGTGGTCTAAAACATCCTCACAGGTGTGAACTGGGCGAAACCTTCTTAATACAAAAACATTAATATTGCGCACCGTTTAGTCATTACATAGACGGACCTGAAAAAAGATGAGGATTTTTTTTCCCTCATAGGACAATATTTTATTAAAGACATAAACTATTATTAATAGTTATACTAAATAAATAAACAGATGCATATAAATAACGACCTTTTCCTATAATATTGCTGGTTTTATGGTGATGGAATGTTAAATCTGACGCCTGCAGTGTGCTATAGAAGCTTCAAAAGACGCACGTCTATTGATGTTTTTCCAGTTTTTTCCCGCTAGTTGGTGCTATCGGCGTCCTGATTTTCCCTGGCGGATGGTACAAACAGGTAAATATTGCTTGTTTTTTTTGCATCCAAGCATGTCGTGTTTATTTAAAAAAAAGTTTCCTCCGTGTCAGAGTAACGTTTATGATTTTTAGCATTGCAGATATGGCAGGCAAAATCAGCCACTGCGAGGCGAGGGTACTTAAATCCGTTTCCAATTAGGAGCATAACAACACAAAGCCAACGTGTACGTGATTGAAACATTATTATTTATTCCTCTTTCCAGATCTTCTCAAAAACACAGAGCCAACTCTAGTACAGAATATGGGGATGCTGAGATGAGGACACTGGCTGAGGAGTTTCCAAGACTGTGGGAGTCTGACCTGTTGTCTGATTGGAGCTCATACAGACTGAGAGTGGGGAGTCCTGATCTGAAGGTACTATATATTAAGTTACTTTAACTGCATCACCACCACAACAGTCTGGTTTTACTGAATAATTTCATTCATCTTTGTTTTCACTGCTTTTATTCAGACCAAATCCCTGGAGGAGGAGCTTCTGTGGCTTGTATCTGCAGAATCTGCTGAGCTGTATTCCACCCTAAGCCTTGCAGCTGCTATCGCCCTCACAGCCCCTGTCCAGACTGCAGATGTGGAGAGGCTCTTCTCTGCACTCAAAATTGTAATATATGATTGAAAACACTATCACTCTTCCTGTCTGTATCAGAATAAATACAAAAATACTTAATGCATGATGAATTGTTTTGTTTAATTTGAAGACACCTCTGTGCAACAGACTGAAGGAGAGGCACTTGGATGTCTGTTGTAAGGTGGCCATTGATGGACCAGACCAGGAGGCCTTGGACTACAAGGAGTGCATGAGGAGGTTCTACAGAATGAAAAAAAGGAGGCTGAAATGTTCTGTGTCTGGTTGCGAGATGTGTGGATAAAGTGTACTTTCAATTTAAAGTTGGCACCTGATTTGTGTATGTATATAGTTTTAATAAATGAATGCTTTAACATGATAATAGTCATATTCTTATTGGAACTCTTAACCTAAAGTATGTTGCCTGTAAAAGAAAGTGAGTCAGTTGAATTTACAGAATACATGCACGTCATGGCGCATGGTCAGGATGGTACCACCTCTGCCTCAATTTGAGCCAGGAAAAACCCTGAAAAGGCACAACTTTATTGTAAAACAATTCTAATGACATCTATAGAAAGAGGCATTGTTTATCTGCTAGTATCACTGACCTGATGAGCTTATGATTGCCATCTATATGCCATAAAGAGTTTGGGCCAGGAACAGAATACTGCCGTCGTCTTAATACACGCAGTCTTAGACATCTCATGTAGACTCCCTCTGCATCAACTCTGCATAAAGACTCTTGCAGTCTTGAGACTGAGGGGAGGAAAATAAAATAAATAACCATAAATATGGTTACATAACATAGCCTACCTATCATTTATTTCATCATCCTCTATTAACATTTCCTTACTCAGCATTGCTAAAATCTGTGGTTGAACTTTGGTATAAAAGCAATATCACATGAGAGGTAGTGATGTTGTACTGTTTATCGTTAAATATTGCCCATATTATACTCACTTGGAACACGCACACCTCTTGCATTCAGATGACCACGCATTAGCTTGTAGCCGGTGTTTGGATGTCTTCTGTGGACTTCACTTACAATACGGTCCAACTCCTCATCATTCACAGCTGAATACAGGTCTGTCTTTCTGCACAAAGAAAAAACATTAGCATCTAGTAATACACTAAATGCAATATCCTTTCTGAGTGGATGAGACTGGCAATTCATAAACTGAAAACACATGAATTTAGTATAAATACTTTAAACTGTATTGCTGCATGTGCCTCCTGATGGTCCTCTTTGACACTCTGAGCATTGCTGCAATTTGACAGGCTGGTAATCCACAAAGAACGTGATGTTCCAGAGCTGCCCTCGGTATGTCAAACGCCAAACGCCCTGGTCCCTGTGTGCGCTCCTGTTGCGCCCTGGTACCAGAAAAGCGGCGGAGTACTTCTTCTAAATTTGCAGTCACTCTACAGTCAACATCTTGGTCGGAAAGTGCGGAAATAACTCCAACAACTTCAATAAATTCCTCTGCTTTACACTCTACATGCTCAGGGTCAGCAGGTCCTGCTTCCACATACTCTGCAAGGTCTAAAATATCTCTTACCAACTCTCTAGAAAGTTCACCGAGATCCTCCATCAACACAGCTGCCATGTTTAGAAAGACTTCTTCTTCTACTTTCGGTTTCAAGGCGGACCAAAGTAGTGGATTTGACTAGATTCACGTTAGCCCCGCCCACCAACTTTGATGGGCGAGGTTGACAGATAAAATAAATTCATGATCTACTGCAACACAAGGACCATGAAATAATTAATTAATTAGTGAAATAATAATATATGTTTTTTACCTAAAATGAATTGGTATTTTAATGAATGACACATTTAATAACACATTTATGTATTTAATTCCAATTTTAATTAATTAATGACCTATTTAATTAATTATTTAATGATGTATTTATTTATTTAATTTTGGCACTTTTAGTCCTCCATAGGCGTCAGCCTTTCAACAAACATTCAAACATTCAAATCTTTCAGACTTTTATTTTATTCAAGGCAGCATTGCAGTTTGGCTTCAGCTTGCGGCATTCACAACCGCAATTTCTTCAGAAATTGCTTTTCTAGTTCTAAGTGCTTTTATTTTCTATTGTTTTACTTGGCTACATTGTAAATGAGGTCTCTACCTCAATGTATTTCCGAGTTTAAATAAAGGTTGAATGAATGAATAAATTACTTAAATTACTTTTTGGTTTTAACAAGTCTCCAGTTTAAGTTAAACCTACTAAAGTGAACTAGGGTTTCAAAGCTAACACAGACATGTTAATTAAACATTGGACAGGAGCACTTATTTAATTCAGCAACTCACAAAGTTCACTTTTTTTAATGTGTATGGAAAAGGAGAAACAAAACCACATTTTCTCAGATAGTTCAGTTTAAGATTTATTATTATTTTGTTGCTCTTTTTATTTTTTATAGTCCTGTTTTTCTTCACTTTTAACATTTAATATTTACTGTATATTATATTGTAAGTTTTGTCTATAAAGATTTATTATTTTTTGCTCTGGCAACATGTTAATTCTAAAATTTGTCAATAAAGTTTAAATTGAAATTGAAAATGAAATGGTGATCTGTGATGTCATCAGTATTCCGTGTGTGTGTGTGTGTGTGTGTGTGTGTGTGCGCGGGTGTGTGTGTGTGTGTGGAATGTATGTGTGGAATCTGTTGTGATGATGTCATCAAGGTTCTATCAGTGTGTGTGTGCGTGTGTGTGCGTGTGTGTGCGTGTGTGTGTGGAATGTATGTGTGTCATCTGTTGTGATGATGTCATCAAAGTCAAAAACATCAAAATCTTAATTCACTCCCAGGCACTCAAAGACATTTTAGCCACACAAAGACACCCACGCACTATGACTTCGAGGCAAAACTTTGAAGACAGAAAGGTTGATACAACGAACAACACAGAAGAGAAGAAGAACTTTAAAGAAAAGATTTCAGAACAGAAGGTAGGTTTAATCATTAAACCAATCATATAGTATATTTACTCAAGTTCTGCACTTAAATGGAAAATTTAGCACTTTTTCTATCAGCTTGAATTTCTAGCCCCCACCTCTGGGTACCCAGAGGGTGTGAATGATTGTTATCTTTGCCTTGTTTTGACTGACAAAATAATAACTTAATTATTTATAGTATTATATCATTTATTATAATATTATTTATTATTTACAGTATTAAAATCAGCATTTTAACACACCAGTAATATAGCATGCACCACCTTTATTTCTTCAATTGACCACATTTACCATCAAAACTGATCAGATAGTCACATGAAAAGTGGTGAATTTTCCTTTCAAGTGCAATTTTTAACTACTTTGCTTACCACTATTTTACTAATATTGCACATTTTTCGATATTTTACATACAACACTTGTACTAGTATTACCAATATCTAACAGTTTCCCAATTTGTGTGTTTTTTTTTTCCCAACAGAATACAATGATCGAAGATCCAGATAAAATGGAGAAGGCAGCAGAAGACAGAGCGACACGACATGAAACAGAATCTTCCCCGCTGCCCTTAGAGCTCTCTGATATTGCCGACAGGTGTGTCTCAGACACCTTGGAGCTGGCTTCTGACAATGTTAGAGAGCTGTTAGAATCTATCTCCAGGTGGAAAGCTGAGGAGGAACGCGCCAAGTCTGAGGGTGAATCCTCGGATGCTTGCAACTTTCAGCAAAAGCTGGAAAGGCACCAGAAGACGTTCTTTAAACTCCGGCGAGTGTTTGCAGAGTACAGAGAAGAGGCACCGAAAGACACAGAAGAGGACCTGGTTTCAGAGGCGGATTCAACACAAGAACAAGAAGTAGAACTTTATGCAACGGACAGTAAAGAAACGTCTTACAATTCTGACAGGACAGAGAAGAAGCCTCTGTCTAGACATCCCACCAAGATGTACAAGAAAATGAAGACTACGTGGAAGACTTGCGTCAGATGGGTATCAAGGAAAAAGGACCGGCCGGCAGAAAAACAGGATTTGGGTAAGACGACAGACGACTCTGATTCTGTCTGTCTGAAATCTCCATGTCCTGAGGACACAGCTGCCCTTTCATCCTCATGCTCCAGTGCAGACTCTACAGTTCCACAAATAGGAGACCTAAGCTCTGTCTTCTCGGAGTCGGTCGAGGACACAGAGATCGATGCACTTTCTCAGCAGGACGACAAAGATATCTGCAAGACTTCATTGGCTGTCACTCAGAAAACACCTTCCACAGTCTCAATATGCAGTGAAGACGTGAGCTCTAACCCTCTCTTTCCCACAATTGCCTCCCAACCATCATCATCATCATTTCTAGGAGATGAGAAAAATGTGGATGAGACACACAGCAGTGATGTGCGATCAATCTGTTTGTCTCCTAAGCAGATGTCTCCCATCACATTAGCTGTCTCCAGTGAGAACGTCGGTGCTGTGGAGAAAGCAGACCGAAGCTTTGTCCTATCAGAGAAGCTCACAATGGATTTCTCACAGGAGGTACAGTGTCGTCAGGAGACGGGGCATGGTGAAGTAAGATCTGTAGTTGAGGCGGAAGGCCTTGTGACAAAGATGGGCTCAACGTTAGTCCTCTTAGGACAGGATGGACCAGCCAGCAGTAAACTGAAATCCATCTCCTCATCTCTTGAGAAGATGTCTCCCACTGTTTCAACTGGTTTCAGTGAGGTCATCATCATTGCTCAGAAAGTAGACCGAAGGTCTGTCCCTCTGGCAGTAACCCAGTTCACCAGCCTGCAAAACGTCTTTTACCCCATAATCAAGGACTTCTTTGACGGCCTTTCAGAAAGGTAAGTTTTCTAATTCCATCATTGAAAATCCTACAAACATTTGAATACAATACTGATATTTGTTGTGTGCTTTTTAAGTTCTTTGTTTTAACTTTTTCCCTTTTTCTCTCTTATTGTTTTTCAGGCAGCGGACTGAAATAAGCCATGGAATTTATTACATGAACGTGAAGAACAAGCTACTTGATTTGTGTGTGGACATTCTGACAGTCATTCTACAGACAGTAAGTGACATACTGAAGGAAGCCATCCGTCAGAAACGTGTCACTTTCCGGCCTCGTGGGATGGAGAAGTTTAAGCAGCAGCTGCTCCTAGAGCTTCTTGGGATGAAATTTGACATCACTGAGGAGAACACCCAGCAGACTTTGGGGAGCACTTTAGGCACGACTTTCTGTGATGTGGTTAGCGTGGAAACATCTATCAAAATACCACCCGAGTTCAAGGCGATCGTTGTCAAAAAGATTACTGATGAGATCAGCTCTGCCGCGTCAGTGGCCACACCAGCACTCGAGGACGAAGAATCCATTGTTGATGAAAAAACTTGGTGCCAGTTCTCCAGTTGCAGAGCATGCAAGAAGATGCTCTCAGGAATTAACACCATCCTCCATGGCTGTAAAGTTTCAAAGCAGACAGGTCAGACTGTCAATAATGACTCAGATGTACCGACCATCAAAGTGCACAAGAAGACGTCGCGATGGTGGAAGTGCTGTCGCAAACAGCGAAATGAGATCCAAGCCGTTTCAGACAGACAAATGGAGACATTACTCAACAAATCAGAGGACACCGGACACAACCCAGCTTATACTCAGGATGACAAGGTAAGAATCATTTCCAATCATAAGTCCTTGATTCTAACATTGTGAGTAATGCTATCAATGAGACTAAGGATGAGAAGAGCAGGAATCCTTCACAAGGCTTACTTGAGATGGGAGGCCATTTTAAAGACGATAAGAGTCAGTTACATAGAAAAGAATAGTTTAGCTCATATGGAGGTGTCATGGTGAGTATTTTACAGTCAAAGGCAACAGGAACTGCATTGTTTTAACAAGGCCTCCATCTTTTCTTCCTTCACTTGTCCAATTGATCTGAAAGCATGAGAATCAGGACCTTTACAATGTGTATTTGTAACTTCATCTCATCTGCCATCTCTGTATCTCCATACTAACCTTTTGTTTGTTTTTGTTTGTTTTATCTTTACAGGACAAGGTGACCAGTGGAATCAAGGCATCAGGTAAGGATCCTGCGGCGGAGGCCAAAAGGCCGTCCCTCCTGAAGAGAATCCGGCGTTTCTGCTGTCGTTTGTGCTGCTGTTCCCCTGGTGAGATCGAACAATGACCGGCTCTTCACTCTACTCGCCATCTCTACTATCACTCTACTTCACCCTCATAACCCCAATTTATCCTCTCTCCTCCCTACCTCTGACTCTACTTGAGTCAGGAAACGCTTGCTCTCTATTCCCACAAAGGCAGGAATATAGAGCAACCGTTTCCCACTCTCTCCCTTCTCATTGTTTTCTTACAAAAAAAATAAGAAAACCATGACAGGGGACCTTTTAATATTTTTTCCCATTTCTTTCCCCTCTCTATCAGCTTCTCCTCTGAAGGGCAGGACGATGGCTCAATCATCAGAACTGTGGCGTCATAGCAAAAAGGTCCTGGGTTCACTCTGGGCTTTTCTGCGTGGTGTTTGCATGTTCTCTCCTTGTCTGAGTAGGTTTACTCCAGGTGCTCGGGTTTTCTCCTATTACAAAAAAAATACTAAATCAATTTGACAGGACAAGGTTACCAACGAAATCAAGGCCTCAGGTACAGATCCAGCAGCGGAGGCCAAAAGGCCGTCCCTCCTGAAGAGAATCCGGCGTTTCTCTCTCCCTTCTCATTGTTTTCTTAAAAAAAATAAGAAAACCATGACAGGGGACCTTTTAATATTTTTTCCCATTTCTTTTCTCTCTCTATCAGCTTCTTCTCTGAAGGGCAGGACGGTGGCTCAATCATCAGAACTGTGGCGTCACAGCAAAAAGGTCCTGGGTTCGCTCTGGGCTTTTCTGCGTGGCGTTTGCATGTTCTCTCCTTGTCTGAGTAGGTTTACTCCAGGTGCTCGGGTTTTCTCCTATTACAAAAAAAATACTAAATCAATTTGACAGGACAAGGTTACCAACGAAATCAAGGCCTCAGGTACAGATCCTGCGGCGGAGGCCAAAAGGCCGTCCCTCCTCAAGAGAATCTGGCGTTTCTCTCTCCCTTCTCATTGTTTTCTTACAAAAAAAAATAAGAAAACCATGACAGGGGACCTTTTAATATTTTTTCCCATTTCTTTCCTCTCTCTATCAGCTTCTTCTCTGAAGGGCAGGACGGTGGCTCAATCATCAGAACTGTGGCGTCACAGCAAAAAGGTCCTGGGTTCGCTCTGGGCTTTTCTGCGTGGCGTTTGCATGTTCTCTCCTTGTCTGAGCAGGTTTACTCCAGGTGCTCGGGTTTTCTCCTATTACAAAAAATTACTAAATCAATTTGACAGGACAAGGTTACCAACGAAATCAAGGCCTCAGGTACAGATCCTGCGGCGGAGGCCAAAAGGCCGTCCCTCCTCAAGAGAATCCGGCGTTTCTCTCTCCCTTCTCATTGTTTTCTTAGAAAAAAATAAGAAAACCATGACAGGGGACCTTTTAATATTTTTTCCATTTCATTTTTTTCCCCCATTTCTTTTCTCTCTCTATCACCTTCTTCTCTGAAGGGCAGGACGGTGGCTCAATCATCAGAACTGTGGCGTCATAGCAAAAAGGTCCTGGGTTCGCTCTGGGCTTTTCTGCGTGGCGTTTGCATGTTCTCTCCTTGTCTGAGTAGGTTTACTCCAGGTGCTCGGGTTTTCTCCTATTACAAAAAAATTCTAAATCAATTTGACAGGACAAGGTTACCAACGAAATCAAGGCCTCAGGTACAGATCCTGCAGCAGAGGCCAAAAGGTCGTCCCTCCTCAAGAGAATCCGGCGTTTCTCTCTCCCTTCTCATTGTTTTCTTAAAAAAAAATAAGAAAACCATGACAGGGGACCTTTTAATATTTTTTCTATTTCATTTTTTCCCCCCATTTCTTTCCTCTCTCTATCACTTTCTTCTCTGTGACGTCATAGCAAAAAGGTCCTGGGTTCACTCTGGGCCTTTCTGCGTGGCGTTTGCATGTTCTCCCCGTGTCTGAGTAGGTTTTCCTCCAGGTGCTCTGGTTTTCTCCTACTCCAAAAAAAAATACTAAATCAAATTTGGACTTTTGATTGGTTTGCTCTAAAAATTAAATAAATTGGATATTAATAAATTGAAACTAATGTTGTGCTTTTGTCTGTTTGACCTATGATAAATACTGTGCTAGAATAAGCTTCTGGAACTTTAAGAGTTTAGGCAACATAACCTCATAGGTGCAGAGTTTATCACACCCAACAATATGCAAGTGTTGGGCAGAACAAATAACGTGATTTTGAGAAAAAGGTTTCACCACAAGGTCCATTTAATCCCATCCATTTGTTTCATTTGATTAGATAATAACATAAAATCTTATGTGGAATACGTTTTACTACAATGTCAAAAATGAGTGATTTTGGCTGTTATAGATTTACTGAAATGTTTATGTTTAAACAGTTTTCACTGTTTTGGAATGCAGTCAGGAGACAGCATTAGAAATTAAATAATAATAGAAATAAAAAATCTAAAATTAAAATAACATAAATAGGACACGTGTCCTATTTTTATTTATGGTTATTTGTTTTACAAGTTGAATTTAAAAAATGTTTAATCCATTCAGTTAAAGCTAGAGTAGGCAATACTGTTTTGGTATCACTGAGAAATAATTTCATAAAAACTTTTCAGCATATTGAAAATAAAGTTTCAAAGAACAAGAACAAGATTTAAACAAATCACAGGTCTTCTCAGACCAGGGACTCCTACTGGCTGTTCTTCTAGTGCAGCTGTGCATGCATGTGTTCCTTCAGTAGGACCCCAAATCAATGGCAAAAACTCCTGCAGGAAAGGTTGCTATAAAATGCAATTATCAAACAGAGTTGGTTTTTTATAGATTTAAAAAAGGCATTTGACACTACTGATCATAGTATATTAATGAATAAACTAGAGAGATATGGTGTAAGAGGGTTAGCATACAGGTGGATGAAAAGTTACCTGGATGACAGATATCACCATGTGCAACTAAACAATGTAAAATCAAATCAACTGAAGGTCACTTGTGGGGTTCCTCAAGGGTCTGTGTTAGGCCCTAAATTATTCATGTTATATATCAATGATATTTACAATGTTTCCAAACTGTTGAAGTGTGTTTTATTTGTTGATGACACCACTCTCTACTGCTCTGGTAAAAAACCTAGAACAGCTTCTGACTACAGTTGAAAATGTATTAAATATACTGAAAACCTGGTTTGACGTTAATAAGTTATCTCTGAATTTGAACAAAACAAAGTTTATAATTTTTGGTACCAGACAAATTAAAAACCAGGTTAAAATCAGGGTTAATTGCACTGAAATAGAAAGAGTGAATGAGAACAAATTTCATGGTGTGATAATTGATGATAAACTTTGTTGGAAGCTACATATAAATAATGTGAAAACTAAAATGTCAAAAACCATTGGTATACTTTATAAAACAAAAGATGTTCTTCACAAGAAGTCATTTTATTGTTCTCTGTTACTTCCATATATGATCTATTGTGTGAAGATATGGTGTAACACATATAAAACTAACACTCAACCTATTTTTAAGTTACAAAAAAGAGCTATAAGAATTATAAATTGATCAAACTTCCTTGAATCAACTAACTTATTGTTTATCAATTTAAATACCCTTAAATTTTAGGATTTAGTTGAATTTCAAATGGTACAGATAATGTACAAAGCACACAATTTTCTCTGCCGCAGAACTCAGAGGCTGTTTGAAATCAGAGAGTCGTACGATCTGAGGGTTACAAATACTGAGAACAAATATTAAGTAGAGATGTGTTTCTGTTAGAGGTGTTAACTTGTGGAATAGTTGTGAGGATGAATTAAAAATGTGTAGTTCACTTTCCTCATTTAAAAATACGTATAAAACTAAACTAATAAAAAAAATATAGAAATCGGGTATGAAGAAAACATAATAATGAAAATACTGAAACTTTTGGTTGTTTGCTTGTATTACTGTAATGGAACTTTACATATTTACTTTTGTAACGTCTGAGAGTTTGTCTGTTTTTTATTCTTGTTTTCTTTTTTTCCTGAAGACTTATGGTGTAACTCAGACCATGTAGCTAAAGAAGTTAATTTGTTGAAGTTGTTTTTGTAAAAAGGGTAGGCATTATAAGCATGAGCTTCAGCCTACATCTTTTTAATTAGCTTCATCCCTGTTTGTTGTTGGGGCAAATCTTCTGTGTATTTGTTGAGGGTATATTTTGAATGCTAATTGAATAAATACATTTATTAAAAAAAAAAAACATGCTCAGCACAAGAGTTTGTCAGCTCACCCAGTTACTTTTGACTTCAGTTGCCTTCAGTCGCGTCAGTCTCAGAGCTTTGCCGAGCGCCGAGAGGACCAGGCGGAGCTGAGACACAGAGCTCACAGACAGCTGCTCAAAACCGGGGAGCTCTGGATGTGAGGGTCGGTGGTAAACTGGAGCCTCTGGAAGAAAAAAAAAAACAGTCTGATGCCGACTCTGACCGAGGGGAACTCAAGAGAGTGTGTCTCAAAGCTCTGGGATTAAAAAGAGTCATTATTTTCCCTCCTGCATTTCAAGCCTCTGCAGCAATGACTTAGAAATCACAATCAAAAGAGAGCTCAGTGTTTTTAAACTTTTGGGATTAAAAAATAGATTGATCTTCATGTTTGCTTGAAAACTACTTGTGCAGCGGCAACCAGAGAGGAGCTGACTGCTCTGTTTACAGTAAGATAACTAGTCTCTCTGTCCGTGTTGACTGCTGACCGGAGGAGAGTGAGAGCAAAGACAGGACGGTCAAACCTGGACTGAGAGAGAAATCCTCAGTCATATTCCGTCATCTCCAGTAGCTGCATCCGTCAGGTGTGCTCCCGCTTACCCACTCTCAGTTACTGACAGCTTTCTAACTTATTACATTTCCCTAATACCAGTTTGTCTCACTCTGACTGCTACTTTACTTATTGGATGCATATAACTTCATCCAACTGTAAGGATTTGTTTTAACCTAAAAAAAAAGTTAGTTTGGGCTGCCTTAAAATGTTAACTTTGAATTTGAAAAGTTAGGGTAAACAGAAAACATGTTCAATAAGCTTAAGATATTAAGTTGAATTAACTTTTCAGTCACACTGACACACATTACAAACATATCCCTTTACAATTTCTCAAGAGATCTTTAGCAGTGTAACAATGCATGATGGGAAGACTGCTTATATGTTGATCATGTTGCTTTAGAGACTTAATTTAACAAGTTGATTTAACTGTCAAGTAAAAAGATGTCAAATTAGGGGAACTCAAGTTTTTAAGTTACGACGTGTTCTATAAATAAATACAAGTAATTTTAAGTTTAATTAATTTGAATAAATAAACCTTGTATATTTACAGATTAGCTTATTCAACTAAATTCTGGTGCAATTTTTTACAGTGCAAGTCTGGTAATACTTATTTATTGGTGATATAAATTCTAGGCGTAAAACCCATTAAAAACTCAACGATGAGCCACATGCACTGCGTGACATATTCCTTCATTACCATGAATATGTAAATTCTAACAAGTTTATTTTAAAAATGTGAGGAAACCAATTAAGTAAAGCAACTTAGTTTTATCAAGTTGTGTTAACTTATCATGTGTTTAAGCTGAACATGCATTATTTGAGTAAACAGTACTTCTTGAACGACGTGAGCACTTAATATATTTAAGTAAAGTCAAATTCAATCATGCTGTTACAACTCAAAAACAGTGAGTAAGGTGAACTTGGGCAAAGTAAATAAACATTACTTAAGTTTAAATAAAATGCACTTAATATACCTTAGTGTAGTCAACTTAAAAATAAAACAACTCAAAATGTGCTCTATAAAAAAAAATCTGATTTACTTATGGCTTTTCAGAAAGTTCAGAATATTTGTGCACAACAGGCGAGATATTAACGTTGTTTACGTAACACTCTTAATACAATAAGATCACTGAATAAAGGATGAACATGCTGTTCATTCTGAATTCACATTCATTTACATTCAGAGAAGAAAGAGACCAACGAGGGTCAAGATTGTGTCTGAATGATATGCAGGAAACATAAAAAGAAATTACTAAAATAAAAAGTGTGTTACTCCACAACAATATTAATATGTTCTCTTATGTCTGCAAAGTACAATGTTAAGGTCTGGGAATTTTGGTAGCAACACAATACTTAGCTAGTAATGATTTTACCAAATTTTATCTAAAAAATTAAGAGCTCCTGTAATGTGAATAACAGTACTTAGCCATATTTAAATTAGTGTAACAAAAGTGTATGTCACTTTCCTGAATAATGTCTCACAGCAACAAACAGACCTGCCAACACTTAGTCTGGTCGCTTTAAAACTGGTCAGCAACCATAAGAAGGTTTCCTTCAACGATGATTGCAATGGTGTTCAGCTCTGGTCATCTGTCCGTCCTCAGCCCTTACTGCAAGAACCCCAACAGGAACCTGAGTGAAGTCACCTGCTGTGTCAGAAACCTGCAGTCGAAAACAATTAACACAAGGAAACAGATTTAGGTATGATGTTAGGACCCATAGTTCTAGTATGTTTACTCCGTTGCCAATTTACCTATGGAAGGGCACAAAAATCAAGGAAAATGATAAGAGAGATTGAAACTGGGCAAACTGCATTCAAAATAACATACTATGTTTATTTCCATTTATTTGACTTTGGTGAACTTATCAAAAAGTTGGAAAAAAGTTATTGGCCAATGGTAAATTGCACAATTTCTGACATTAAAACTCTGCTTCAGTTCTCAGGCATCAGACAAAATGACCTTGTTCTTTAGACTAAAGAGGCTTCAGGTCTCAGAAAAAATTAAATCCTCAAACCTCAAACAAAATAACTTCAAACAAGATTACATCACAACTTAAGACCAAGAGGCCTCAACATCATTTGTTGCAAAGCTTTTTTATGACCTGAAACCTTTTAGGTATACTGCTGGGTTTTTTTCTGAAAGAAAAGAGATCTCAAGTTGAGGTCTGATGATGTCCTAAAATGTACACCATACCATGGTCGTATTGTCATTATGAATGACTGTACTTACTGAGTAGCTGAGGGAGAACTCACAGTGTGTGTTGTGGTGATGTCTTGGATCTAATGGGAAAGATGACAAAAGAGAATAAGCAGAAGACAAGTCAACAAAATGCAAATTGTCTCTATGCGTGAAAATGTAATATACATACATACATATATACACAGTAATAGAAGTAGTACTTATATAAAGTAATATTCGCATGTCGAGGGCTAAAAGTAAGATCCTGAGGTTCCTATACTGGATATACTTTGTACTGGAAACTCTGCAGATCTCTGTAAACACCTTAAGAAACATGCATGAAGGATTTTTCATCAAGGCTGTCATTTAATACCTATAGTACATTTGACCATTGCACACATCTCTCGAAAAGACATGACCAGATTCCAAAGATAGCTAGAGGATGCATTAGGTCTAAAACCAAAATGCCAGGACTAAAAACTTGAGACATGGAGAGTGACAGTGGGAGCCTCATATAACACAACTTTCTCTGAATGTTACAATTGAAATTTGATAAAATCCTCTCTCTTATTTCATGAGTTTGGTGTAAGTAGATGTAAGCAGGTGGATATGGTGTAACATGGTGTAGATATAAGGATTTTAAAACATTTAAAATATTAACTGATTAATTAGTGTGGATGAAACTAGGGGTGTAATGGTAAAAACAGGTGGGCAAACTTTAAGCTAAATGTCTTTGGCAGCAGTCTCATAAAAAGGGTGGATAAAGTATTAAAAAAAAGTGGATTAACTGTTAACTCCACTGAAAACAGATTATATATCTCTCTAGAGATGTTATTTTCAGAGTCCAGTAAATACTTTTGCTTTGAATGTATATGGTGGCTGATATAAAAAATTGGGTAACATTATTATTAGATAAGAGATCAGCAATGTGATTACTTTGTGTTGTGTTTTTGAGATACAGTGAGTTAATACAATTTATTTTTTCAGTGTTACAACTGCCCCCAACCATTGTAGCAATTGTGGCCATTGTTTTTTCTATTGCCCTGGGAAATGGTGACACAATTTGACTTTGAATTTATTTTAAAAAACAAAACAAAAAAACTCTTCCATTTATTAATTAATTGTTGCAGCTCTACTTGCCATGACAATTTGCCATTACTTTGGACTCTGTAAATAAATAATTTTACAGTTAGTCATTTAAATAATATTATGAAACAACAGAGTAATTAACTTGAAAATAATGACTTCTTGTGGTGTGGTTGAAGACATCATTAGTGGGTCATACCTGACTTTATGTGAACAGAGCAGACCTGCTGTCCATCATCTTTCTCACTGGAGGCTGGTCTTCCATGACTGTCTGGTCCATCCGTTTTCTCACATCCTCAATATCAACTAAAATAAAATATAGTGTTTTTAAACAATTACAGAAAAGTTACAATGACGACTATATCTTACACTGTTGGACTAGTTTAACTGTTAACTGATATTTTAAGCAAGAACAGAAAAGAAAACTAACTTCAGCAAAACTACCAGCACAAGCTAATGCAGCTAACAGCTAGCTTCGATGGCGGAGCTAACGATAGTGCCTCGATGAACGAGCCGGAGCTGCGGTCAAACGGCCTGGTCGACGTGTTACAGAGGGCCTGGCAGTAATAACTACACTGAGACTCACTCCGGGCTGTTTAGACCGAGCCAGACCACTTTACTACGGGTCTTCTTGTTTTGAGCTGCTGCTACTGACTTCTCTCTGCTAACCTAAATAAAGTCTGCTCCTTCAACAGGCACACACTAATGGCTAACGGCTCAAAAAGTTGTCTGGAGTTAGATTTGTTGTGGCGGGTTTTTGCGTACTATAAACTCTACACACTGACCGACATTGACGTTTGGTCCACTTTAGCTTGAGTGTAGTGTCACCGGGATGATATATTGAGGCAACGCTTGCCTCTTTCTCCTTGAGTAGCCAAGTTTACTTTGTCATTACAGTCGCACGTTTTCTTCTTCTTGGTGTTTTTGCTGGTTGCCAAACAACGGCAGGACCTGCTGGTGCAATACTGCCACCAACAGGTCTGGAGAGTTATGAGCACAATCCTGTTTACTCAGAAAAAACAAGTAAATATTATAGAAAGAAGTAAGTATGAGGGGAAAAAAAGTACAGATAACTCGGTTCATGCAAGTGAAGTTAAGATACTAGTATAAATTAAGTAAAATGCACTATTTAATTTAAGTAAGGACAACATTTGCATTTACAGTGTGGACACTTTCTATATTGAGTCAATCCCATACTTTCTTGGAGGATCAATTATGTATTAAAGTTGCAGTAGGTAAAAAGATTGTTTACAGATGCAATCATGAGCGAGCACCGACCAACAGACATCTAGTGTGTGTAATAAAACAGACACATGTCAGCAGTGGCGGCTGGTGAATTTCTTTCCATGGGGGGGTTATAGAAAAAATCAGGCAAACATCTTAAGGTATCGCATCAGTGTATTTTAATATATGAAAAGGGCCTTTATTTGTACTTGCAGAACTAAATGAACATGTTGTATAACCTAATGGAACTTGCTTAGTTAAGGTAAGTTAAGGTATTTCAATTTGTGCAAATCCTTTATAATAATTACCTTTTATTTACAATTTATGCTGAAAGACTAAAGTAAGCAAAATACCTCAATAAGCATGAAAGAAATCTGATAATTATGAACACACTAAAATCTATTAGAAAATAACAAGATTTAAGAATAAATAAATAAATTAATTAAAAATTAACTTCTTGTGGCTTAAAATTTCCTCTTTGTACATAAATTCTCCCTGAGAGATGAAGACTTCTCAGTGACTGTGGTTAAAGGGGTTTGTATAAAGTATTTACTTTAAGGTGTGTCAACCACTTTTCCTCACAAAACAGCACTATTTAGAAGTTTGTAAAAGACCAACACCACAAACTCAGCTTCTATCATCTCCAGTGGAGGAATGTAACTAAGTACATTTACTCAAGTACCTAAATCTAATTTCAAATTACATCCTTATTATATTATTTTATAGTTCTACTTTTTTACTCCACTACATTTACCTGACAGGCACAGTTACTAGTTACTGACAGGGAACGTTTTACTGCACAGTGGTCACTTTTACTTTTCATACTGATAACAGCTGATAATGTTTACATACTTTTACTCAAGTAAGGTTTTAAATGCAGGACTTCTACTTGTAGTTCAGTATTTTCACAGTGTGGTATTGGTGTTTTTACTGCAATACAGAATGTGAATAGTTTATCCAGCACAGCTCATCTCTATGAAGATCACCTGGTCCCAGTGTGAGGCTGAGTTCCACTGTCACTATGTTCTCCACAGAAAGTTTATCATCTTCCTCTGATTGTTGTTGCTTTATGATGTCAGCTGATCAGGTTCTTTAACTCTGAGCTTCTCTTCGTTCTCCTCTCAAAACACGTTGTTTATAGTGACTTCACAGATTTTATGTCTGCATTCTAGCAGTTAATGCGTTAAACTCTTCCAACTATCAACACATCTCACTCTGCTGTATTAATTGTCAGATACAGATCGAGCCAGTCACTCTCTGCTGCCACCCAGAGGTTGACAATCTGTACACCAGCAGCATTCAGATGAATGCTGAGGGCGCAGGTTCTGTGCGCCCCACCAAGCTCTTATCTCTTGTATTGAGAGGATTGAACTGCACATGTACAACTTATAGCGAGAGTAAATGGAAGAAAAAATTGTGCCTCAAGCGAGAAACATGTGACCTATCCATAACTTTAGACATCGTAACATATTTTTAACAGTACTTTCTAGTTTAATTAAAAATTTAAAAAATCTTTCTGTGTAAATATCTCATGTTACAACGTGGACACCTGCAGCTTATAGACAAGTGCGGCCTATATATGTACACTTTTAAATTTAGTTGGCGCGGCTTATATTCAGGTGCACTCAATAGTCTGGAAAATACGGTAGTAAAATAGGGCACAGCAGCAAGAACTTCAGGCTCATGTCAGGACTGTGTCAAAGCACTACAAAATAAAACAGTAACTAACTTATAAAAAACCCAAACCATGACACATTTATGCACGATCCCTCCATTAAGTTTCATTTAAACTGACTTTTAGCCTCTTTAGGACACATACACAAACACAAACATGGAGATTGCATGGTCCCTGTTTCATTCCCTTTCTCTGTGCCTATTTTTTAAACTCTGTCTTTTGTTTAAAAAAAAAAAAAATGCACATATTGTACAAAAACACCTCACAAAAGTTATAATGTTTGAGTTTTGATCGGCTCAACAAAGTGTGTCATTTTCAATTCTATTTTTACATTTAAACTACCTGAACATTATTTTTCACTTCAGGCCAGGCCACAACTGACTCATGGTGTCACTCCAATTGAACAATTATAACTAGAGAATATTATTTCTTATTTGCATATAGCTTACTGATGAGGGTTTGGTTTCACAAAGATATTTTAGACTAGTCTGTAGTGTTAGACCAGTCTTAATTTTGCTCATAGATTAGTCTATTACAAGTTAGACCATTTCACAAAAATACATACTGAGTCAGTGTGAGCCTAAAAAGTTCAACACCTTACCCCCAGGATGACTCAGGCTTGAGACCCTTGTTACCATGGTAACAATCAGTGCCACCAAGTGGTCAGTTGGACCAAACAACAAAAATGATGAACACATGGCTCAGTGTTTTTATTTTTCTGGAGACAACAATGATTTTGTTGTGCCTTGTACCATAATTTAATATCTTTTTTTGAACAAAGATGCTCCTCTAAATGGTTGGATAAAACTGTTTACTGTCACTGCAGTTTTTTCCGTGTCAGATTTGTTTTGTATTGTTGCACTCTTTGCTAAACTTTCAGAGAGAAACATCCATGTAACTGTTGAGTTCCTCCAAAAGACACTTATATATCATACATATATATATATGTATGTATATATATATATATATATATATATATATATATATATATATATATATATATATATATATATATATATATATATATGTATGTATATATATATATATATATATATATATATATATATATATATATATATACATATATATGTGTGTGTGTGTGTGTGTGTGTGTGTGACAGCAGGGCAGATGAAGAATGGAAAGGTTTCCTTCCTCCAGATGCTCAGAATGAGTGTCTCACCATCCTCCTCATCAGGGATGGAATCGAATCCAAATCCAGAACCCAAGGGGATCAAAACCCCATCCTGTGTGACATAACATGGCTTATGAACCAATTCAAACTCTTCTAAATGTACAGTATACAACCATTCAAGGTTTAACCTATTAATGTCAAATAACTGACAATGAAATGAACTTAAAATAAAATGTTTATTTTAATTAGCATCACACAATGCAGCAGTTTTTTAAGAGTAAGAATATTCTAACAATTGTCTTAAACAGATGTAAATGAATACTATAAGGTTTTGAAATTGTTCATAAATAGTTGTTCTGTGGACATTTGTGCTGTGCGGCTCCCAATAAGTGACTGACTTCATTTCAGGAGAGACTAAGAGTAAAAGAGAAATAGTTTATTGGCACGTGCATGATATATGAAACATGAACAGTCTTTGGTGGTTGGACCCCATTGAGGTGAAACCATATGTATATATATATATAAATGGGGGTGATGAAGCTGTAGAGAAGAGAACCCCCCGGGGTCTAGACACTGGTGGTGGTGAAGAGGTGCAAAGCAGAGACAGATGAGGTGAGTGGTTCTGGACTCCTGCTGCCTGGACCTGAAGACTGGAGGAGAGGCGTCAGGGAGGATTGAGGTGAACATCTTCTGCTACCTGGGTCCAATGACTGGAGGAGAGAGGGGTGGAGGAGGGTCGCGCGATTGACTGAATGACAACTGATGGAGCAAAGACAGAGGCGATTTAAAGTTTTGGCAGCAGCAAATTGACTGGCTATCGCGACCGTGGCAAAATCTGATTGGATAGTAAAGACGAAGGTGAACGCCCACAAACAGCTGATTAGAGGGAATAGGAGGAGAGAGCTGGAGTAAAGGAAAGTTATGAATGAAGGCAGTGAAAATCTCTCTCTCTCTCTCTCTCTCTCTCTCTCTCTCTCTCTCTCTCTCTCTCAGAGGACCTCAAACATGAGGAGAGGAAGCGAGTAAAACTGGATTTTGCACAGATTAAATTTAAACTCTAGTATTAAAATAATTTAAAAAATTTTTCTCTGCATAGGCTATTTTGTGATAAGCATTTTGATGTTACTCAGAAACTTTTCATTTTTAGATTATGTTTTTCTTCCACTCTACATCCTGGAACAAAGCGGAATCCTGAATAAACAAGGACAGTCCAACATGTCCAGCAGCCGACAGTAAATCCACAGATCCATCACTTTAGTTATTCCCAGTCCCAGCCTGGATTAACTCTGTCTACTCCTGCTCCTAGGAAAGCGTGGATTGTGTAAATTGTGCTGCTAAAAGACTCACTGGCTGCCAGTTGACCTCCATCAAACACTGGAGCAGTGGAGTCCATCACAGCTGACCCTGCATCCACAGATAAACAGTCCTGTTCCATTAAAGTGGCCCCGTGGCACCGCCTGTCAAAACTCTGCCAACAGTTACTGGCTTTGTTTAGATTTAGATTTTTACTCAGATGAAACAAATTGTGGACATGGCTTGGAGCTACAAATTAATGAGGAAATTAGAGGTTTAAATGTATCTCAAGGCAGTTAAAGGTCAGTTCCTGTTTATATATGCCACCACTATATACCAAAGCAATTTATATGAAAATTAGACAAGAAAACTTTTTCTGAGGAAAGTCTGAAGCTTATTTAGCTGAGTGTTTACTAGAAGTGTCAAACCAAACATAAGGTAGTTGCATTGCTTAAGGACAATTTTAGCAGTATTTTAAGATTGTTTAAAGGAAAAAGGGAGTTTTTCTTCTAAACACATTAGTTAGCAAATAGCTGCTGAAAATGTGAAAACACTGTGGCGTTAGATCATTAAACTGTTGTTCACGATTTCTGCGTTCAGGATTTTTTGGGGTGGTCCTGAAACATGGCGACACTAGCCCCACAAACCAACAGACGAACGACGGCGCCCCCGATGCCCTCACCTTCAGTCAGTTATGAATCCACCTTCAGCGACTCTCTCAGTCCAAATCAGTCCAGCAGTTCAATTCAGCTCGCTTCAGTTCCAACAACCCGACACAGAAAAAAACTAATACCATCTTGTCACCGTCCTCTGGCTCCAGTGGCTCAAATGTTACTGGACATGTCCAGTAAAGCTGATAGACGGAGCGTCCGTGTTTCAGGTTTCAGGTCATAGTGGTGTTTGACACTGAGACAGCGGAGAGGACACGTCCCCAGCAACTACATCTGTAAGACTTGTAATGCATAAAGCACAAATCTGTACTGTAAAATGTTTTAAAATTATCTAAAGAAGTAGTGTTCAACTGTGTTCCTTTGAAATGCCTGGCAATTATGGGAAATGTAGTTTTTCTTTATTTGATTTGTATAAAACAAATGTAAAGTGTATTCCTTTACTTTTCTAATGATGTATCATCGCAGGTATAATTGGAGTTATTGTGTTTTCTCAGTGATGGATTTATTATTAATTTTACTTTTGTCATTTGTTTACATTATTTATCCTTTACAGTAATCTGAGAGGAGGAGGTGAACTGATGCAGCCCCTGTCCCATATGTTATTACATTTTTCAGTAAAAGGGATTCAAAGAGAGCTGATGGTGATTTTGCAGTGCGTCTCAAACCTGCTACACAAACACAGAAAGTTGGGTAAGAACTGTTAGAGCCAACCTTCAAACCTTCAGGCAAGTCAGACAGCTCTTCCCATTTAGTGCAGCTTTAACTTTTATGCATCCAATGATTTTATCTCACCTGTTGTACTGCATCACCCTCCATCATTAAACAAGACATCCATTTACAACCAAGTAAAAGTGACGTCAAAACTGTAAGGTGAAAATGAAGACAAAATTGAAGTAAAAGACGTGAGGACATAACAAGACAAAAATGACCTATAGTAAGACGTAACAGCTTGAAAACAACTTAACACGATGAAGCAAGACAAACATTATGTAAAACAAGTGAAAACAAAACAAGTGAAAATTGCAACAACTTGTAGTTCTTAAAATAAACAAAAATGTCTCCTTCACAGATCATCTTTATTTATCACAATCAGGTTTAGTAACAGTCATGCAAAATGTAATGTAAACATTTGCTGAACTGAATATTTAAAGTCCTAACTTTCAATTCATCTAGTTTATTAACTCTAATGCATCCAAAATATTGACCATCTTCTTCTTCTTTTCTTTATTTGCTGGTGATGTGCAGAAGAAGCCGCGTGAAGCTTTGGGGCTTTCTTTTCTATTTGTGCGGAAAAAGATTCAAAGCTGCGAGGCTTCAGACTCAGCAAACACAGTCACATCTGGTGGTTCGTGGAAGTTGCAGCAGCCCTTCAAGACTGGGGCCGAAGCGCCGCCGCACCTCACCGATACGAATATTTTTAGTCTCATACGTGTGCAATAAATGTCCAAGGGGCCCGTGGGTTTTTAAATCTGTAGGCCTACTTCTGATCAGAAGTGTTGCATTAAATATAGATGTTATTATGCAGCATGTTACAACAAAATAACTATATATTCAAAATGCTGAGACATATAATATTTCTGATAACATCAAACATAAATGCACCAGTGTAGTTTCTTTAACATTTCATGAACATTTCATGCAATATGATATGACTGGAGAGATGCCACGTTTCTCAATCATTCCCCTCTCTTCATTAATGTGAGAACCACATAGTTTACACTAGGGTTGGGAATCTCTGGCATGAAGCCGATTCGATATGTATCTAGATAGACAGGTTACGATTCGATTCAAAAACGATAATTTTTTAAGGCAGAGCGATTCGATACGATTCGATACAGTTTAAGAACGATGCAGTTCGATACAGTGTGAAAACAATACGATAGTTAACATTTGTTGATTTAGACTTTAATCTAAACTATAAATTTGTCATGTCTATAAAATGACATTCTTACATTAAATAAATTAAATACAAAAATAAACAACAACAACAAATTTCCATACCAATGTATTTATTTTTGAGACATGAACAAAAAAGACTTACCGAATGACCATCATTTTGTTGGATGGGATCAATAAGAAATCAATGAGAAAATAAAATGTATATTTATAAAAACAGGACATTAGACTTTGTCTTCAGTCCATTTACTGCAGCCATAAATAAAAAGTGCAAATCCTCTCCAAAAATGACAAATATCCTATGGCTTAAATTGTCAAAAGTGGCAAATATTATTCAAATAGATAAGCAAAACATAAAACTAATTTTACACATGTATGTTGTGAAATACTGTTAAGTTGGAAAATTTGACTTTTCTAACATTCCCATACTCAAAATGTCACAACTGCTTCAGCCTAGTCTTTTGAACTGCAGAGACAGACAACAATAATAACAAAGTGCAACGTTTCAGTCTGAGTGTACCCTGGTGTTCTGAACACAAAAAGTAGGTAACTAAAGTGCAACATTTCAATGTAAACAACTTACAAACTGAAAATTGTAAGCCGCAGCTCTAGAAAAAAAGAACAATTAAACCTGCTAGTTGTTAACCTTTACCACTGGCTTTCAATGTGAAGTGGGGATCCACAGGGGTCCATAAAAAGTTATTGTTTAATAAGTAATAATAAGTTTAATAAGTGTATAATTGAAAAAAAAAAACATCCCAAAAGTAATTTGGTTCAAGTGTGACCTTCCCAATTCAAAAGGTTCAGAACCTCTGACCTATAAACAAAGTATGCTAATATAACCTTGTAATAATGGTAATAACACACAATGAGAAGTGCACTGTGCTGATCAAGTTAAAGAAATCTAACTGCTGCTTTTTGACATGGGAAAGGTAATCTGATCAAAAGTGCTGCCCTGCATTCCACGGTCACACATGGCATTTTAGCCAGACTGGTCAACAATCATTACTTTTACCTAATACACAGCAAAGTCATTCACTTATGCCTGTGCTTCCACATTTTTTATTCCTCATCACTGTCCACATCTTTTTTGGAGGGCAGAATTTTCTTGAGGAAGATCAACTGATCCACATGCTCATGTTTAAGTAGACTGCGTTTTGTGTAAACAATATCTCCAGCAGTGCTGAAAACCCTTTCAGATGCCACACTGGTGGCTGGTATACAGAGATATCGTTTGGCCAGAGATGATAGCAATGGCAGGTCCTGCTGCTCTTTCCACCATTGTAGTGGCTTCTTTTTCAGGACTAAAGACTCACGATCTCTGTACCTCTTCACTTCATCACTAGCCTTGTCCCATACAGATCTAGCTGCCGTCCTCACGCTCCGAACAGCTGGTCCCAAGCTGACATTTTCTTCTTTTTGCAAGGAAGGTCATCATCTGAAATGAATAACAATTATGGTATATTACTGGCTTTGTTTGCCATGACTCAGTGGTGCTTTTTTCCATCCGACTTTACCATTTTCTGCGTAAATATTTATCTAATGTTAAGAATTCATTTATGTGGGCACTTTTGTGCACATATGTAAAAGTTCCACTATCATCATCATGATAATTTAACTCTTATTATCATTTGAATAACTTTTTGGATTCTCACTGTATTAAATGAGTTGTTTTCTGCAAATATTTAATGGCTGTAGCATGAATTCAAGCCAAAGTGAACTCTTTATTGATTACAAGTTATAAAACACACACACAAACCTTTGGGTATGTTTTCGGACTGGGGTCTATCAGCGGTGATGTCTGGGTCTTCATGGGCAGGCTCAGTCTGACATGGATCTGTCTGCACTGGATCCCTCTCAGCTGGAATCCCTGTTGCCTAGAAGTAAAGAATAAAATTTCAGTCAGTGTAAAGTATAGCTGGATGCAGTGTACACAATTAAACAGCCAGCGACAGTAATAGCAGTCAGAATAAATCTAGTAATAACAACAGAGCACAGCAGACTGACAAACTGATAGGATGTGTTGTAATATGTATTTTAATTTGAGTAAATGACAGTGTGTTACCTTTTTATGCAGGGATGTAGCTTCTGCCAAGATGCTCATGAATGTCATCTCAGCATCATGGTCACTCAGGAAGGGCAGGGATTTGAACTGGGGGTCCAGAGCCGCTGCAGCGTTGAAGAGGTCATCGAGGCCAGCATAACGTTTCTCCAGGTCATTCCTGAATGCCTGCTTTATCTCTCTGATTACCACTGAGTCTTTTTCTGATGCTTCAAAGTTCTTTTTAAGCTTTGCTTTGACTGGAGAAACCATTGAAAGTGTGGGCCGGTGGTCTTCAGACATGGTCGTGGTCACAAGTTTGACCGGTGCCATTAGCTTGATGATGTCTTCAGCATCACAAAAGTCTTCGTACGTTAGTGTGTTCACCTCTCCTCTTTTTCTGAGATCCCTGGACAGGACTGCAGCAGAGATGGCAGAGTGTTGCTCAAAAAAGTGCTCCAGCATGTCGTAGGAGCTGTTCCATCGGGTTGACACATCTTGGATCAGCTTGTGGGAGGGCAGGGCCAGCTGTTTCTGTTTCTCTTGTAGAATTTCTGCTGCCCTAACACAGTGGTGAAAAAATCAATTACTTTCCTCACTCTACCCAGCAATCTTGCTAGTGTCCACTTTGAAGGCTTTCTGTGTGGCAAGTTTGATAGTGTGTGCAAAGCACATGAGGTGAGGGGTCATCTTATCAAGAAGGTCCCAGTTGACACATGCTTGTTTAAGCAAAGCACCTATATTCTTCCCAGTGTGGGATCCTTTAAACACCCTGATCTGTAAAACATGGACCTTTAACTGCCAACCTGGAGTGACGTGGTGGGCCGTGAGTGTCATATAGGACTCAGTTGCACACGATGTCCAAGCATCAGTTGTTATTGCCACTCGCTCTGCATTTTTTAGTTCTTTTTCAACGTGGCTCTTCACTTGAGCATACAACGCTGGCATGCATGTGTTGGTAATATGCTTTCCTATACCTTGGCTCTAAGGTACGCATCAAGTCCTGAAATCCTTCCCACTCAACTATACTGTAAGGACATAAGCCCTTCCTTAGCTCGTACTGAATTGTGGCCAAGTTACCCAAAATAGTTCCAAATAACATTACCCGTTTTCCACTGTGTGCTAGCACTGTTAGCATGCTCCCGCTCGTTGCTCGTCTTTAACTCACCATACCCGTCTCTGTGTTTTCTCGTTGCATGAAAGTCAAGATTTGTTGTACTACCAGTGTACTTCAGAGCTGCTCGGCACAACTTGCAAATGGCATGGCTTTTATCGAGTTGTCCATCTTTCTTGAAAAATCCAAACACACTCCAAACTTTTGACTTTTGTTTTCCTGGTGCGTTGAAAATCTGTTGCTGTGAATCACCACTTCCACCGGTAAAGCTGGCGCTGTCGCTGGCATTGGTGCTCATGCTGTTGACAATATTTACATATGTTTTTTGCATGTTCTTTCATTGACTTTGAGTCATATTAATGCTACTTAGTACTTTTAGCTTTGTTACAGAGCATGCACGACAGTCATTTCGTCAGCTCTCACATTATTTTAGAGATGAAAACTGTAAAGCATCAGGCAACCAACTCCTAGTCTCACAATAGCCGATCCATAGCTCTACAATTGATTCATCTAAGGATTTCTGGCTGATTACTACTGACACTACTGGAGTCTGCTACCGACACAGCCGTATCTCTCGCCTGTAAAACCGGATATCCGGTCATATCGGTTTATCGTTCCCAATCTTAGTTTACACTTTCAAACTGAATGAGGCACATTCTGAAGCACCTGTGACATTTGAAGCTTTAGACGTCACCAATTACGTGACATTCCTCAACTGACACAAGCTCCGGCACAACGCATTAAAACGGTGCAAGCCACAGGAGTGAAACAGGCTTCAGAGCTTCAGTATCACCCGTCCATCTGTAATGTCATTTCTGAGGGTCAGGCAACAGAGTTCCTGCTCCCAGTTGTGCCTCTGATGTCCCAGCTGAATCGTCACACAAATCATATATTCTTTGAAAACACAAATCTTCCAGATTCAATCGGTGCAAACCATTTACCATTCCAGTATCAGAGAGATAACCGTTGCTTATTTTGCAACGGCACTGCACACAAAACAGAATAATACATTTTCTGTCACCTGTGAGGGCAGACACTGGTTGAATAGTTACAAATTTCACACTTGAAATTGCAAGAGACCAAAAATGCTGTGAAGCATTTCAGCCCACAAACATATTATTCTTGCCAAAAAAAAAAACAAACAAAAAAAGAATAAAACCTCCCTCGCTAGAAACCTTAGATTTTATTCCTTTTGTGGTTGTTTTGTCTGCTGAGACTTTATCATCTGGTAACACTGAGCTGAGCTCACACCACATTAGAGAGAGTTCCAAAAGTATGTATTGTATTTTTTTTTGTTTTTTGATTAAACATTTTCTTTCATCATGACAATGTCCTGAAATATCAAAGGAACTTCATCGCTGCATGTTAGCAGTACATTTTTTGAGTACTTTACTTGAGTATTTGGTTTTTTTTTTGGAAACTTCTGACTTTCACGCCACTACATTTCAAAAACAAATATTGTACTTTTGACTCCACTACATTTCTAGGAAGGTTGTTGTTACTTTTAGTCTAAGCACAGCTTTGAAGTCAGCTGTTGATGTTTTTTCTTTTCTAAAATGCAATTGGCTTCACACTGTGTTCCTCACAGAAGGGAACCAATCACAGTACCCGCTCTCAACTGGGATTGATGTAAAAGCAGGAATACTTCATCCAGACACTCTGTAACAAGAACAAGCAAGGTCTGCCTCTTTCATTCAAACAAAACGGCGACAGCAGGATAAAGACAAAATTAAATCTCAAGATGTTATTATAATTTGAAAAAAGAGAAATAATTCCAGGTAGGCTTTTAATGTTGGATTGTTTTTTATCAGGGTGAAAAATACCACATAATTCATGTATATACTGCTCCTGAAGCCAGAAAGAAATCAGTTCTTCAATTTAATTTTATGTGGTGATTTTAATAAAGTTACATCAGAAAATGGTAATAACTGTCCTTTTTGTTTTTGATTGCATTACTATGTTGAAGTTTTTATAGGTATTTCTATAGACTTTGTGTAGCAGAGTTTATCTACAAGCAAGTCAGTGCATCATTAGATGGATTCAGAGAGTTACAAGGTTCTGTGAATGCATCGTGAAAACAATACAGCAATGTACTGATATTAGAAAATGTACTTTTGTACTTTTGAATACTTAAGTATTTTTAAAAGCAAGTACTCTACTACTTTCAAGGAAGATTTTGACTGAACAACTTTCACTTGTATTTGAGTAATATTTAACCAGGAGTATCTGTACTTTGACTTGAGTACTGGGGTTGGGTACTTTGTCCACCACTGCATGTACAGTACAGGATCACAAACATACAGCAACATTTTGTTTTTTTTTTAAAATATAATATGAAATAATACATTGTATATACAACAAGTGGCCAGTAATAGCAAGTCTAATCAAGCAGTCTCAGTCTCACATCTTAATAAGTTCTAGCACTTAGAAGATATTGCTGCTCTCTTCATATTTCATGTGTGTGTATTACAGCTGGATAGTGTCCACGCTGCCTGTGAATTATCACCTGGCATTAAAAGGCCAACTCAATTATCCACATCGAACTGAACTGCAAATATTAATTGGTATCGTCTGAAGTTTCCGTCACAGTCCATGCAAAATGATAATTACCACAACAGATTAGGACACCAGTAGAGATCTAACACTGCTCGTGTTTTTCAGTTACTTTACAATTTCCCCTCATTAATAAGCATCATGAATGCACCAGCTGCTTCTCTGTATTTTAATCGTGTTTCTGTTGAGCAAGCTACAAATCATGTTATTAGTGTTGCTCCCAAACTCTAAATCATTTCCAAAAAATACGCCATACTAGTGCCTCCTATTATTAATGTAAAATAGATTTTTTGAAACAGAACCTTTCCCAAGATGCAGTGGGTAAAACTCATTTTCTCACTTCACTGGTGGTGGAATTTTCATATGTGTATTACGCATTAGATTTTAATTTTAAGGTGGATATTAAAACTCATCACACCAAAGAACGCTCTACTAAACTCTTTAGTTCTTTTAGTTACACTGAGACTAAAATATGTCAACAAACTTGATCTATGAAGCCAAGATGCAAAATATCCCTGATATGATTTCTGCCATCTTGCATTAGCGACATCATTTGGAGCCAGAGTCTGTCTGTGCTGTAGTGATCTGGCTTGGAGCCGCGTGATTGAGTTCCCGCCCACCCAGCTGGTTGACTCAATTACAAGCTAATAATTAACTAAAACTAAACTGATGAGAAAATAGACACTTTCTTTTTAATTTTTGGGGCTTTTGCCTTTATTTGGATAAGGGCAGCTGAAGATATGACAGGAAAGGGGGTCAAGAGAGGGGAATGACATGCAGCAAATGGCCCACAGGTGGGAACTGAACCAGCAACCACTGCAGAGAACCAACAGCCTCAGTACATGGGTCAAAAACTCAGAAAGAGCACCCAGAAAATGGACACTTGAGCAAACATCAGTGTGATACAAACTACCTAAATGACAGAAACCATCTTTGAGGTAAATTTATTTGATGTGCTCTTTGATGTATTAATATGGTCCATGTCCTATAGGCTAAAATGGAGGGGGCGGAGTTTATAGCTTATACTGCAACCAGCCACCAGGAGGTGATTCACTTTTGGGGTGTTTTAAGGATATTTGTTCAGCATATTTGTCCATACAGTAGCACTGTTCAGGACAGTTGTGGAAGGTCCCAAAGAAAAGTACAGGGGAGCTGCGGTGTGCTGGTCTTTAACAGAGATGAAGAAGTTAAACCATTAGACCCAAACAGAATTCTAGAAAGTTAGTGCAGTTCAGTTAGGATCCTCATGTTAAAAAATACAGCTGTATTGTAAGAACAATCAACGGTAATGTGACAGTAGGAAGTGTTCTTTTTTTACAATTTAAATGAGAAAAATCACCTTATTGTGGAAAAGTTACACCATCCTCCATCTTGAGAAAGGGGAGTTGGGAAGGTCCCGCTGTGATTTTTGAACAAATAAACTCAAAATATCCTTGTTGTTTTTCGCAATGGTGTTGTAGGTAGTGTTTTTGGCAACTTAAATGAGTAAAATCACTTTTTGTGTTGAAGAGCTGCATCCCAGTCAGTTCATGTCCGTCCTCACTGACATTGCACTTAGAAGAAGATCCTGCTGTTTACTAATGTTATGATGTATATTTCCGGTTCTGGTCATTGATGACACCCTAAAGTACTTATTTCCATGTTTTAATAGACTGGGAATGGTTTTAAAATGAAGACTGCTCCCAGGCCAGTGACCAGGACCAGTGTGTAGGATTTAGTGGCCTCCAACGAAGGTAAGGTAATAAGTAATAAGGTGAATGCTCCCCCTCCCCTTCCAAATATGATGGAAAAACTATAATCGTCATGAAATTTAAAAAAAACAAAAGAAAATCTTCCCTTTTTAGGGAAGTCCTCACTTTTATAATGTAGCAAAAAAGCAACAGTTGGCAACAATCTAAAGTGGGAGAGAGGAGAACTAATGGTTTTAATATACTGTAGTTCGTTACAGTTGACAGCACCCACCAAAGCTCCTGCTGCAGCCATATAACCTGTGCACTTCATGTGAGCTTTCTGTATGAGCTACACAGATTGTTACTATGGTAAATAAAATATTAAAGTATTTGTCAGTTTCCACACTGCAATTCAAAACTGACCTAGAAACAGAAAATACAGAGGACAGAAAAAGTAACTGAAAACATATTTCAAAAGCAAAATATAAATTATAAATTAATATAAACTGTAACATGTACGTTATCCAGCTGGTAAAAATGTGTTCTCAGAATAAGACATGTATACAGTGTGTTTTACTATGAAAGTGGTGAATCCACTGTTGCTGAGCTGAAAGCTCATGTAAGCACTGCCCTCTGCTGGACACCTGAGGCATGTACAGTTGGAGCTGCTTTATGTTAAAGAAGCTGATCTCCACAGGCGTTGAGAAACTTCTACAGTCATTTAGTTGTGAAAAAAAGAGCAAAAAGTACTCACAATGACACACACACACCAGTGAGTAAAAACACATGATGAAACTTCCAATGGGAAACAGAATTAATTGCTCATTACAATGTGTTTAGAGTAAACCTTAATTTGTTTGAAATATGACAATTGTGTCCATTTCCTGTTTGTTTGTAAAAGCAGGGCTTCCAGCAAGATCTGGGTCTATCCCAGGGTCTCATCCCAATTGGATGTGCTCAGAAAACTTCCAAAGAAAGATGCCGAGGAGACATCCAAATCAGATCCCCAAACCACCTCAGCTGGTTTCTTCTGACATGAGGGAGCAGTGGCTCTACTCCCTCTGGATGTTGCATCTTCTCACCCTTATCTCCAAGGCTGAGCTCAGCCACCCAAAGGAGGGAACTCATTTTAGCTGCTTGTATCCATGATTTTATTCTTTTGGTCACCATCCAAAGCAGCTGAGCTACCGTAGATTCTTTTCTATGTTACTGCATTACCAGCTGGTTTAGAAACCTCTCTCTAGGGTTGGGACGATGGATGATGCCATTGATCATCGCCCTCTACCATCGTAACATTTAGAGATGTTTCTGGTGACTAATTTCCCTGTCGATTAAACACAAAATTTAATTTAGACAAGTCGAATAGTCTAACAGTAAAAAAGAAATGCTCAGAATGCAGTTAAATTGAGCACAATTTATTAATTGATTATGTTACTGAAAAGAGCATTCTAGCAGTGCTATTCGAACTTGAGCTTTGTTTTTGGAGCACTCATTTGCTCCACTCTGTTTTTTTTTCAGTGCCATCTGTTTGTGATTTCTCCTCTATTGCATTCACCTGCCAGAGGACAAGTGCAGACAAGTGCAGATGAGTGGAGAGCTGGCAGGAGCTGGGAATGGAAAAAAAAAACAGCCTAAAAGAGGCACTGTGGGTGGAGGTTAACTACACTGTGGATGAAGGGATGTGGGAGCTTCAAGACTTAAACAGTGACAGACACATGCAGTCCAGTGAGCACCAACACACGAAACAAAGGGGAATGGAATTAGCTGCTCATCAGTATGTGTTCAGATTAAAAAACCTTTTATTGGTTTAAAGAAGAAGACATTCATCTCCATATTTCACCTGTTATGCTTTAATTGTCACAAACAACAATATTTCATACCTACAGATTAACACCTACAGATTGCAGTGCTAACATCTGTCAGATTGGAGGTACAGTGGTGAACTGATGAATCCAGCAGAGATACAAACTGAGGGATCGGTTCAGGTGCAGGCAGTGATAATACAGGTGAGGAAATAATGAGACAGTAGAGTCCTGGGTGTCCTCATTAAGATCTCTATCCTCATTGGTCCAATCCTTGTTCTCATTTAGGACCTGAAAACTTATTTTAACCTGCAACCTGTCCGCCACCATATTGCTTTCTCCAAACCAACCAAACTCCATAGATAACATCGGGAAGTTTACCTTGCAGAACATGGGGCTTGCTGGTTGGATGCTGCCTCAATCTGTTAGTTATTGTGTGACGTCACTGTTTTAAAAGGATAGTCTGGGTTCACCAAAGTCACACAATAGAAAACAAACTAACTAGAACAAACTAACATCAAGGCAGCACTAGACCGGCAACCCCTGTGTTCTGTGAGGTAAAATTGCTAATTTTTCATATGGAGTTTGGTTAGTTTGGAGAGAGCAAGATTTGGCTTATGAAACAATATTATTTAAACAGGCTGTCTGACAGAATAGTACAGCATTGAAAATGTTCTAAATATTGGGTACACTTAAACTGACAGATTTTTTTTAGGTGGACCTTTTTTCAGTTGTTAAAATACCTTTTGTTGTTGACCCTGTTACTGAGCATTTCACTGCTTAGGTTCTGTGCTGTTGCCATTCTCTGCTTATCCTAACTGAGGGAGTGCTAAAATTATATTGACTATATATAAGTAGCCCACTTCAAGTAATCCACACCATCCCTCATCAGCTTATCTTTAAGATGCTTTTGGGAAATGAAACCTTGGCCTCTAGAAAGACAAATCCCTGTGTTGCCTTTTCTATCAACCATTGTTTGTTTGTTTGTTTGTTCTGGCAAAAGCTATTATTTGAGACTAGGCCATTATTTGTGTAATAGCCTTTACATGAGAGTTATTTCAGTCTGTGGCAATAAAAGGATTGAGTGTTAAAATCCATTCTTGACCTTGGACTTAGTAGTGTGTCACAAAATGACTTGTGTTTGCGAGTGTGTGCAGCACATGCTACGTTTACTGTTGAGGTTTAAAACACAGCAAAATTAAGTTTACTGCATAGTGACTGAAAAATCTGTATTTTCAGCCTGTGTGGGCTAAAACCAAAATGATCCTAAGAGAAGTGGTGGAGGTGATAAAATGGTCAGCATTTTGTCAGTAGGTGATTTTTGTCATTTAGTGCATTATTATATTTGTTTCCCTCCATTTCTAGTGTATTCTTGTCATGACAGGAACTCTGTCTTCATTTCCCTCCAGCCAGCTCCATCTTTCTCTTCCTCTCTCCCAACTTCCTTCCTTCATTCCTCTATAACTGCTGCACCCTCAGGCCAGCCTGCCCTCTCCTGGGTGTCCATCAGTGCTCTCTACCACCCACAACTACAGCAGGCACCTGAAAGGCCTGAGTCCAAAGCAGCCGCCAGACGTCCAACGCACTCCCCAAACCTGACGTTGGATGGTAGTAATTAGTGTCAGCTAGCCTAATTAATGTCAAATCTCTTCGACGAGGTAGAGCCCTGAGGGAAACCACACAGCTTGTTACTGCTGGATTGGCCAGCGCACAAACACTTTGAGCCGTCTGGACAAAGCTGCAGTTAATAAATATTCTGCTGTGATGAAAGAAACTGTACAAACAGGGTAAAGATCATTATCAGCACCATTCTTGTGAATCATTTAAAACAGTTACATAACAGCAGCACACAGCCAGCTTATGTTTGCAGTGAGTGGTGATCTTTAAAGGATCATCATTTGCACCATCACCTTCTTCTGGAACTCCAGAGCAGATTATGATTTAATGATGAAGCAATGATTATGAAGAACACACAGGTCTAATAACCTGACAAGCCAGATGGTTTGTTAGACAGAACCATCTGGGAAGTCGTCCTTATAAACTGTTTGGAAAAGGGCACGCACTTTTGAAAAAACACTTGGCAGGTAACTGGATGAACCATCTGTCTATCAGGTCTAACACAGGCTAACTTCAACAAATCAGAGTAGCCTCAAACCAGCCAACAGCGAAAACATGTCATTTATTGGGAAGAGCCTTCAGTGTCGTTGTTTGCTCTTCTTTCAAAGGGGAAATTCTCTCCAGTTCTGATATAACTGGTGCTATCACAGCATCCGCTAAACTAAGAAGTCACTCTTGTTTGAGCTTAGCTTCTTGCTGTAGTCTCACCTAAAACCACGCCTGTACCTGCTAGTCGTCCCTCCTAGGATGCTGACTGGCTGTACCACTTTTGGTGTGGACACAAATGGATAATTTGAAGCCTGGCCAGATGAATTCTTGCATGATCTCACAAATCCAGCTGCCTGGCAAGGTAACAGGTCATTTTGATGCCTCTTTAGTAGGACAGTCATTGATTCAGGAACCAAAATGACATATAAATTCAAAATCATACTTTCAACATCACTAACACCCCATTTACAGTGTTAAAATGGGATCTGTAACCAGATACGTTATCTAGATTGTTGTACGGATTGCACCTACCTAAAATCTGAACACACTGTATACCTCCACATGTTATCTGACAGATCTGATCGCATTCCACTCACATAACATGTACACCTTGCTTTAGCATGTTTTTCCTTATCTGGATAATGTTTCCAGACACAGGTCGCACTTTAATAATTATTGTGTGGTTCACACCATGCATCTAAAGAAGGATAGTCATATCTAATATCCAACATGTCCTCATACATGAACAACAGAATGGCTGATTTGCCAATGACCGCTAGTGACAGGTGGTAGTTGTAGGTGGTTAGATTTAGACACTGAAAACTACTCTGTTACATCGTGGTTTTGGGTTGAAATAAGCATGTTGGTTACAAAAGTAAAATAAGTCAATATTTGTTTGATATAATGACCACTGCAGCCAATAGGAACTGCTAACAAAGCCTGCAACAACCTCAACAATATACATACAGCGTACTTCCTGGCATTGCAGAGTAGTGGTGTGTGTGCGTTTGTGTCTTTGTGCATGTGCGGAAATAATTATCTGTACTTCATATACCGGCTGACAGCAGGAAGGGAAAAGTTCTATTATAAACTCTACATAAATGCAACCGTAATTACAAAAGTTGTACTGTGAGAGAAAACTCTTCTGCAGTCTGACGGACCTCACTGTCTCTCTGGTTGATTACTGTACAGGACCCACCTGCGTATCTGTCTTGTCTGTCAGGCTTTCTGGCTTATTTCCCACCAAGATGTCTGTCTGTTCTTTCCACCTCATGGAGCTGAAGACAACCTCACTGCTGTCTGATTAAAGTATGATTTTCTGTTGCATTTTTTTTTCCATACTAGCTTCATGCAACCTGGTGTGGTGGCCACCAGGCCTGGGATTTCATCATTCTAGGGGCACTTTGCCTTTGATGTCGTCAATTTTTTAAAATATTTTTGTGTATGTATGTGTGAGTGTATACAAAAAAAGTCAGTATTTTGAAGAAGTTTCTTAATAATAATAATGACTTACTGGTTGATTCCATTAAGCATGGCACGTCTGTGCCACAGTTCTGATTCGTCCTCCACACAGCTGTTTGCAGCAGTGGTGCATTTTGCCCACCTGATTATGCTTACTTGCTTAGATTTTGTTGAATAAAGTCATCTTTTCTTGCTCTTTGTGCTTCTACCATGGATAAGCAGGCTATGTGGCTAAATAGTTTCTTCTCTGTCTATCTTTATGATTGTGAGTCTGCACAGGGTTTTTTATTTTGAAAATTTACCAGATTCTTACTGTTTTTTCTGTGTCTGACTTCCTGCCCATTCGATCTGCTCTGTGCTAATTGGTGCAGCAACTGTCAAAAATAGACTAGGCACATATTTGAAGCAGAGCTTCTGGTGCAATCACAAATATTGTCTAGAATGGCTGCAGATCGCTCCGGCTGCTGCGCCATGGCAATAATGCAACACAGCTGTGCCTTGTGGAAATTGCGGGTTACAGGATCCTCCTTTTTCCATTACAGTGGTGGAAATTGGCTTCAACAGAGAGAGAGACCATTACACCGACACACTGTCTCCCTATTGGCTGTCCTGCATGGATGTCAGGCTGGGGAGTGGGATTACCTAGTCACAAGGTCGGTGTAAGTGTGACAGGGGCCAACGTAATTAAGAAAGATGGTGGGGAGCAGGTGTAGGACTCTGAAGTGAAGAGAACTGATTGATGTGTGACAAGGACCATCCAGTTTCCCCCTTTTCCAAAGTTTTGTTTACTGTACTGTTTACTGTACTTTAATCTGACCAAACAATTGTTGTTTCAAATATGCACAGGCAACCAAGCTCTGGAAGCCCCCCACACATGGTATATCACGTGTCGTCATTAACAGTGACTCTAGTCTGCAGTGTAAACCACAGAAGGTTTCATGATCAGAGAAAGTTTATATCACATCAAATATAGTCACACACTCCGTTTCTCGCCCTCGACCACATGAGCACTTTCTCTGCTGCAGGTCGGCGACACAATTAAATATCCTGGTGGTTTTCCAGCAGCTCAAAATTTAACTCCACCAGTTGTTATGTGCGCAGTGTTTCACTTGATGTTGCTCCATCAGATGTTCAACAAAAGGCAGTGTTGTACTGACAGGAAAAGGCAAAGCAGAACACCACGAAATCAGATGTGGAAGTGTAGGTGGGGCATCAAGACCACTGTGATCATATAATTTTTTTAAGGGGCATATATCTCGCCCTTAAATAAAAGGTAAAAATAAGGGGGAAAGATGAAGGAAGACAACCATACAGCTCTTGACTTCACTTATCTGTATCAAGTCATGTGACAATGCAAAGAAAATATACAGTACATATATATAAATATAAAGAGTTTCAGGCCCACAGTTACTATTATGTATTCCTTTTAACACCTTCTAAATTATTTAACCAAACATTTTAACTCAATTATTTTATTTATTTTTTACCAATTTATTTGTATTCTCTTTTTATCTACCACACATCATTAAATTATGAAATACTTTTGTAACCATTTTACATGTTCAATAATTAAAATTTTTAATCTCTTTGATTTATTCTCACATTAAATTAACTGGGATTTTATAGTCATAAAACAATACGTAGCCTAAATGTTAACAATGGCAGGACAATAGGGTCTCCTGCAGCTAACACAGTATCTGAACCAGGTAGAAACACTTTCAGTAACACTTAAAGCAAAACTATTGTTCCTCCTTATAAAACAAGGCTATCATCAATCACAAACTCAATTTGACCAGATTTTAAAACCAAGAAATTTAGCTGGGACAGAAATCTTCAGTGGCTGGTAAGCAGCAGGTAGTGACAAATATTAAACCAACACAAATTAATGTAATTTAAAAAAAAAAAGAAATAGACATATATGTGCAGCTGTGTGGTGTCAGTTCTGTCTGTGGACTCATCAGCTGCTATAAACATGACAGCAGTCAGTCAGTCAGTCAGTCTGTGGCTAGAATTTCAATCCTGCGAATGGTTCAAGTGTCTGACAGGGGTAGATGTCACACTCGTTTTGATTTTGTCGTCACTTATCACCTCGTTCACGACGGCCAACGTGCACTTTTTTACGGTTTCGGAGTCTGTGAACGGCCTTTCTCTTTTTTTCTTTGCCAGGATCCAGGACACATGCAGGGAAGCTGCTGCATCTCTCTTTTGGGCTTCTGCAAATTAAACATATCAGTTTGATGCTTGGATTTGGTGGCAAAATAAACAACTATTTTTCAGTCCAGGCAGGGTTAAACCAATGTTTATTTTATTGTCAATTGTGCATTTCAGGCTTGAGAAAGACATGCTGTATTAAAGGACTGCTACTTCTTATTTTACCACTAGTCACACAGTTTCACTACAACGGGCTGCATTCTGGGTTGAGTGTTGCTAGGCTACGCAGAGTGTTGTATTCACGATCCAAACTATCGTAGGAATTTATGTAGAAATATCTGTAGGCTTGCAGAACATGCTTTTCTTGGTTCTCTGCTTATCTGGTTGGGCCACAGCCCGGGACACTTGGGTAATCCCAATACAGGAGCCTCCAGGCATTACCAACAGATAAACGAATGATCAACCCACACAGGCAAGGACCTGCGTCTGTTATCTGTTCTTCTTTTGTATCACTGGCTGCTTAAACAGTGTTTAAACAGTGACCAATACAAGACACAATACACTCTACTAATAAAATATAGAACCAAATATAAAATTACATGATCCGAACATAGAATACCAAACTGTAATAAGAATTAGCTTTTCAACAGCTTTCATGGCTGCTGTGAAATTCCTGCCCTGGTGGCAGTGCTTCACAAACTTATTAAACTACTACAAAACCTTGTGAATACAGTACATGAGTGCATAATAGTCATGTTCTCTGGCTGTTTGGCATTCTTGCCTCTATATATACATCTGTCTTTCTCTTTCTGCCTATCTATCAGTCCGTCTGGAATTCAGCGGGGCCGAAAGCACCGCAATCAAACAGCTTGTTCAGTCTCGTCCGCTCACAAACCCACTGTAATGGAACCGCTGACGTATCATTCGCTGCGCACAACAGTGAAACCAAGCCACTGGCCATCTTTTAGCTGTTTATTAACCGCTCTTTGTTCTCCGTTCTCTTTTCAGCCATCTGTCTGAGCCACAACACTCAGCACTCGTTCTTCTTTCATCTCTGTGTCTCCAAAGCCGGTCTTGCATTATTCATTATGAAAATTGACTTGGTATCAATGATGGGGGGGCTTTCATACAAACACACGTACACACACGCCTAATTACAAAGTGATTATAATTCCTTTTTAGTTGAAGGAACAAGAGCAAAATCTGAAATGATGAGGACGGTGACATTGTGACCAGCAGGATGATACCGAATCTTGAATTGACCCAACCGTGAGGGCGATTTCACACCTGTAGTTCGCTACATTTGGTCCAGACCAAGAGGAGAAATGGTACATTATTGCATTTTAGTCCTGGTCTGGTTTGTGTTCACATTAGCTTTAAAGGAATGATGTGAGGTTATCATTAAATGAACAGTTTTCGTGATGCTGCATTATCAGGACCAACGTGAGAAAATCAAATTCTGGTGACTGACAACAGGTCATGTAGCGTTTAAATGCTTCTAGGGTATTTATTATTTACGTTCTCAGGTGTCATAAAGACACTGGAAATCAACAGCATGTTATGAATGATGACAACAGGCAGAGAAAAGATGAAAAAGAAGTGCCTCTGTGACACTACTTTTAATGGACTTAAAAGTCTCTGATCAGGGAAAAGCCCTGCACTCACTTACTGACATATGCATTATGTTACTATGGTTACCAAATGATTAACATAAATACAGTGGGAACCACCTATAGTGATCACAGTTACTGTGGGCAACCACTTATAAGCTGTCTGCTTCATTACTTTGTCGTTATGTAATAAATATATAAATGTCAATCAGCTGGTAATCTGCACGGTATCTTGACTGCCAGTTTGTGTTTGCAGTCAGGATGCTTTTAATTTGCTCCTCTGTAGACGTTAATATCTTGGCACTTTTATTAGCAATTTTTTAATCATGATAAAATAATGTATCTGCAAATCCTGTGGTTGGTTTGTTTGCTCTGTTCCTCTCCACTAATCTCAGTGGCGTTTGGCTCCAACACTCTTCCTGACCCTCCAGAGGATAAGTTAGTATAACAGATGGATGGATTGTTGTGAATGGATGTTTTTACAGACTGTTGCACTGCCTCCAAGTAGCCAAAAAAACATTAATGCAAGTTTAAGATAACTCTCTGATCATAGTCATTGATGTAAACAAAAAGCTTCTGTCCAGCCTTAAATCCAGCTGATCAATACAAACTTTAAACTTAGTAAGTCTCTGTAAAGGAGTTTTTCTTCTAAACGGATTTTATATTTTCTGAAAACACATAAAAAGACAGAACTATGTGGTACTGAATTAGCACAACAGACAGGAAGTCAGACACAGAAAAGACAGGGAGAATCAGGAAGCACAAAGAGTAAGGAAAGAGGACCTAATCAACAAAATCTGAGCAAGTAAACATAATCACATGGGCAAAACGCTCCCCTGCCGAAATCCTTCTGAAATGCTGTTGGTAGGGCCGTGCTTGGTGTTTGTCACAATTTCTGTGACCTGTAACGCGGCTCGGTGACGTCCCAGAGCCATGGTCTCTCAACACTAATGTGAACCCCACAAACTGACACGGCAGTCCGTTACAAATGTGCCTTCAATGACTTTATCCGTCTAAATCAGCCTACTTCAGTCCCAACAACCCAACACAGAAGGAAAAAAAAAGTTTCATACCATGTTTTCAGGTTGTAGTTGTGTTTGATACCGAGGCTGTAGAGCGGACATGCCCACAGTGTTACAGAGCAGAAAAAAATATTTTTTTCATGATTTTGAGACCTAATTCCATAGACTTAACAATTTTTTAATCATTCACAATTGACTGGTTGGTTAATAAGACATGTTTCTGTGGTGTGACAATCTCAGAACACATTTATTATTGCTTTACACAAGGACTGGGACGATGCTGAAGCGAAAAAACCTCATCCTGAATCTAAAGTGTGGGAGTGTTTTAGGCAGACACCAAATAACATGGTGCTCTGTAAGCTCTGCAAATTAGAAATGGCTTATCACGGCAGTACAACCACTATGCTCGAGCACTTGAAGCAGAAGCATCCTGGAGCGATTTGTTGAGTTAGACAGCACCGCAAGTCCTTTTTACTTATTATCCCCACCCAAGAATAATATATCAGGATTATCAACATGTGGAACGTGTTTCTTTTGGTAGTATTTGATTTTCTAGTGTCGAATGTTTCTTCATTGCCCCCATGTTAAAAGTAATGTCTGCATCACTGCTGCGTAACCTTACACCACGTATCATCTAACACTGTTACTCAGACATTTTTTATTTGCTGTTTACTTTATCAGCCAAGAATCATAAAGGGAAATGGCTCAAACTAATGTTATAGATTATTGGTACAATCTTTAAATTGTTTCAATTATTTATTATTTTCCTCACCCCATACTGATGGAAAAATACATTTACTATTGACCATCTTAACTGCATATGACTGAAATGAATCCACGTCATAACCGGTTTAAGTTTTATATCCAGTACTTTTACTTGTCACAGCAATCTTTTTAAATTCAAGCATCTCACAAATAGGGTCTGTTCATATAAAATATGAAATGAATTGTCCAACAGAACACAAAATATTAGTTTTTAAATGATTTAAAGCTTTATTTCACAATAGTGACCTGCTCAACTTTACATTATCCTGCATGTTAAATCAATAATTTGACACAAAATACTAATTTTAAAAGGATTTCAATGATTTCATTATTCGTCCGGAGTTACTACGAGTTATTTTCTGCAATACAGAAATAACAGACCTTGGAACATAGAAATTACGCAAATTTTATTATTCAAATGTGCTTTATATGTCTGTTTTTTCGGAATTGGTGTGGATGACTTTTTCGCCAAAAGGAGCCTAAGACCATGCACACCTCAGATGATTATTAAAGACATGAGACCCCTCGTTATTGTGGATGGTCAAGGCTTTTGTTAGATGATAAACAAATTTCACTCAGGATACATGCCCCCCCCTTCAGGCACCGCTTTGACGTAGGAGAAATATGAGGCTGCTGTTGAGAGAGTAATACTGAACTCAAAAATGCTGCATCAAAAATCTTGCTCACCACTGACGCTTGGAAAAGTTTTGCCACTGAGGAGTTCTCAGGGGTCATCAGCAACTTTATCAATCTGGGATGGAAGGTCACTTCCTGCACACTGACCACGATGCCACTTGAGGGGCGCCACGCAGCAGAAAATATTGCTGGCCGGGTTTGGTTTCTCTTTTAAAAATGCCCTAGCTGTTGTCCATGATAATACAAATGTGGCAGCTCTCATGATCTCTGAAGAGAAACATGGAGTTGCTTCACATCATTGTGTGGGTCAGATACTTCAGTTAGTGGCCAACCATATCCTGAAAAAGTATTCCCAGATAAGCAAGGCTCGTGGGGCTGCAAAGTGCCTTGTTGTACATTTCAGGAAGAGTGAGCTGACCAGCAGCAAGCCGAAAAACAAACAAGAGCAGTGGGGCACAACTCAGCATAACTTGATCCAGGATGTACCTGGAAGATGGAACAGCTCCTCTTAGATGGAGAGTCACCTCTTGGAGCAGCGGTGTCTGGTGACCGCCACATTTTTTGTCCCAGTGGTCACACAGTGAGGAAAGCATTACCTCGATCTGAAAAGTGACCAGTGGATATTATTGCAGGCCATTTCCACCGGCGCTGTTGGCCGTGCTGAGCCACGCCATACCATGCCAAATTGCATTTCCATTATCACTTTCAGTGTGCCGAGCCACACCGAAGATAGACCCACTCGAGCCAAAGTGAGCCCAAATGAACCCCCCCGAATGAAAACATTTCCTGTTTGTGTTGCTTCATAATAAAAGCCTTTAAATAACAAAACAACACAGGACATTTATTATGTAGAATTTAAGGAAACAGTGTGTTTGTCCCAGAGACATGTATGAACAGTTTAGCTGCTGATTTACAGACATTCAATTCGAGTCTCCCCGAGCTCATCTTCCGTCAAAAGACGCACCTTCACACAGGCAGCCATGTTGTAATGGGAATGCAAACCCCTGCCATGCTGGGCTGATGGGCCGAGTCAAACCGAGCCGAGCCAGGCCAGCTCTGTGTCTGGAAAGGGGCCACTGGAGGAACCCCTTTGAGCAAGCAACTGTCTTCCTGGGTGGAGAGTCTTATGAAACTGTCTCTGCTCTACCTCAACTGGTAAAAGGCGTCCAGAAGTCCACTTAGAAAACCTCCTTTGACTCTGCTTCTGTCAACTCTTTCAAAACCACTGCAGCACAAGAGATTCAGCTTCACAGTGGGAGAGCCAAGACCACATTCAGAGAAGATGGTAAAAATGAGTGTGTGATTGTCCTTGATCCCATGTTCCGCAAGAGTTTCTGTCCTCAGACGAAGTCCTTAAAGTGCACATACAACTTCAGTCTCGTGCACTTCAGACCAAAAAAAGCAGCAAGAGGCAGCAGTTTCAACAGGAGAGTGAGCAGGATCACTCAACCAGGGCCCTAAATGTTGATTTCACTGCACTTAGTCCAGTTAAGACTAGGCTATTTTTTGATGCAGAAAGAATGTATTTGCACAGATTTTACTGTAAGATGATTTTACCACACTACGTTTACTGCCAGATTTGAGGTTGCACAGTGTTTTGGTATTTCTCTTGAAAATGACTTTAATTTTTACATTTTTTGTAATACTCTTGTGTGATACTGAGCTTGTGTGTGCAGGAGAGCAGAGAGAAAGAAGTCTCTTTATATTCAGCTCTCAGTTCTTCTGTAGCTTCACACTGAATCTTTATGTCTTTAAATGTAGTTTCTCTCCTCTGTCGCTGTTTTGTACTGCTGCTCGTCTGGTATGAGGGGCTCAGAAAACGCAACCTAACTCAGATGAGACTCAATCAGTTTTTAGGTTTTCTATCTACTTCAGCTTTAATCATGTAGTGAAAAAATAATCAATAGATTAATCAATTAAAAAACAATCATAGGTGCAGCCCTACTTTACACAGAGTTAAAACTTGATGTAGACTACCTATCAGACTCTCAGTCTGTGATTGGTCACTCAGCAGCGAGTTTGTCACACATCCCCAGCTGGTTGTGATTAAGCTGTTTGTCCCTCTCTCTCTGCAAACTCAAGACCTGCAGTCCACCTTTTATAAAGTATTTAAAATGCAAAGTATATGTTGTTGATGAGAGGGAAAAACAGAGTCTTGTAATTCTCCCTAAAGGCACATATTTTGTCTCAGTTATATCTATAGGCTTAAATGTCCTATATTTTTTCCTTATGGGAGGCCATAAAGATGAGGTGGCTTGTTAACGCTGCCTAAAAGCATCTCTCAGTATTCAACATGTCTATATGTTTTCAATAAGTTAATAAAATATGATTTATTTAGTTGTTGTTGTGTGAAACCGCTTAGAACCCTCATCTTGGCTAATATACGAGACCAACATCAATCTCTCTACCCCTTGTAACGTTGCCTTATCTGAAGTGTTTTATCAAGCTTTTGCTGGCACGTGAATCAGTCCGGAAGAGGAAGAACAAGCAAGACCCGTTGTTGAGCCACTACATCCCGATATGAAAAAACACACAGGCATCGTAGCTTAAGTGGCTAACATCAGCTTTTAGCGAAAGAAAGTCATGGCATCACTTATGCAACTGTTGAGTTTGTATTTTTTTTTAATTCTGTTTCCTCAGTCTGATACTTTGACAGTTTTACGCCAAACCACAACTTTATTGGCTTGGTTTATCTTCTAAATTGACAAGTGTGTGATTCATAGCACAATTCAAACAGGATCGAAAAATGATTTGTCTCTCGCCAATGACCAAAGTTTTTACAAAGTCGTGTCCCATGGTGGTCTACTGGAAAAGGGTGTGACTTAGCCACTCTATTAGTGAGGCCTATTGTGATTTCAATTTTAAAAAGTGGGTAAATAAAGTAAATAAAGACTAAAGAATTAATTGAATTCCTGGGGTATCTCTTGTGATCTGTTTAGTGCTCAAATGAAGGCTTAAATAATTACGTAACTTGTTTAATATGTGACCTTTGCTGTGTGATGTAGCACCACTGCTCATTTCCCCTCAGGCTTTATACTGTGGATCATAAAAAATGCAATAGTTTCTTCTGACATTAACTGAAGCTTTCTTATGTAAGGCAAGGTGGCATACCTCCATGGTGCAAGCACAGTGCCTGCAATATGTCATCAGTGTTACCAGGTACATACATAACTTATTTATTTTCATCATCATCAACCAACAGCAGCTCAAAAATCCATCTTGGAGATGATTTTACTGAGACGTCTCACTGGTGGCAGTTAGACAGGGTGTTTTTGAGTGGTAGTAGTAAATACAGAAGATAATCACTGCTCCAAGAGTAACCTACACCTTTGCTACTTTAATTTCACATTGAGCCAAAGCAAATAGAGATACAGAGCAGAGCCACCGTTGCTGAAAATATCCCTGCTGTCTCTATCGGAGGTGGTGCAGCTGTTGACGGAGAATAGAGGTCTCAGCAGGGCTGAGAGGCAGGAGAAGGTGTATTTATCCTCCTGCTAAGAGCAGAGCTATTCTTCAGCGCTCCATCTCTCGCTGCGCTGTTCTATCCGAAGGGGAAACTTCCCCCATCTGTTTCCCCGCAGGGCAAATCTCATTTGGCTGAATGAGACAACCTCAGTGATCCTGGCAGCCTGTGAGGTTCATGTGATGGTGGGTAGAATGTTCATGTCTGCCTGTGTGTGTGCGTTCTCCCTTCAGTCTCATAGAGATGATTGTGTAATAGGCTGCGCTCAAGATGACAAAATGTGCCTTTACAGTAGCAAGGTGAGGTGACTACCCTGTTCTATGCTGTTAATTATTTAAAGACCCTCTAACATCAGCTCTTACTGTTGCTGTTCTCTGCTCGTCTTCCCAATGAGCAAACGCTCTCCATACGACATTGCGTCGATGCAACTTTATTCATCGTGCCGACGTCGGCAAGACGTAGGCGTGCTGTCTGGGTGTGTTACTAAAAGTGAACAAAGAGGACAGTGAACATGCTTGTTTTGGCACTGATAGTGCTCATAAAGAAATTGGCCTGTCAAAGAGCAGATTTTAAAAGCTGTTAAAACCACAGATACGAAGACTTTATTTTTGTCATTTCTATCTAGCTAATGTGCGCCACCATGTTGGAGTGACGTCATTGCCTGCGTAATATGGTTGGTTGCTTCAGGCTGCTTACATGAAATCTGAGGAAAATGAACTTGAAATGCCATGTGATCCCATAATAAGTTACATTTATTATGCTTTGGAGGTGACAAAATGTGAAACTAAGCAGCGGCACGGCAAAAAAGTTTTGAGGCCGGTGCTATGTGGTTGAGAACAGATTGACAACACCACCGTGTGGCTAGTGGGAAACAAAGCCCACTGATGCAAGAGGCAGGCCAGCTGGCCGGTCTGGCATTACTCTGCATCACCGTGCCGTGCATATTCAGTATATTGTGCTGGCGGGTCAATGTGTTGGAGGTGACAGTGCTTTCATTGAAAGTGTCACAACTCAAATCCCTTGGAGAGTCCGTCTAATAGCAAGTAAATGAAGCTCGCTGTTGCTTTTAAGTTATTTGGGCTGGGAGGCAGATGATGGGTGTAGTGTTAGCTACAGGTCGGACGTCAACTAACTAATGAATTAATAAATTTAATCTATACAGCGAGGTCAGATATATGGTGGTAGTTGCCGAAGTGCAGTTTGTGTACATATACTGTAATTGTATGACTGACATGTGTTGGTTATGTCACTCACTCGGTACAAGCTAAAAGCAAGCATTAGCAGGTTGATGCTAGTAGTAGTAGTAGCTAGTTTTTTTCTTTTTCACATAGCTGCCTATTGCAGATTATATGCTTCTAGTGGACGAGTCAGTGTGATTTAAAACACGTCTTAGAGGTCTGACGTGACGATATAATGCCACATGAACACTCTCCATACATAACTTATAGTGTTAACATTAACGGCCCGATGTAATGTTAGCTATCAGGTGGCTAATGAACCAATAGTTAGTCTTATACAGAAGGGCAGATAGGAATATGGTGGTATGTAGTTCCCATGTGCTGTCTGCGCACATGTAGTTGTGCGACTGACACAGTTTTGTTTGTTGTTGCTCCCCTCATACTAATTACCAGCTAAATAGCTAGCTAAATGCAAGCGTTTGTTGTTTGCACAGGCACAGGCGGTAAAGGCTATCTAACAGCAAAGTATAGCAGGAAATATGTTCTAAATATAACGTACACCTGAACCTATTCATTATTGATTGCCAGGTTAAGTTACACTTTGTTTTCAGATCCCCGTTGTTGAGTTGGGTCTGAGAGCAGCTGCAGCAGCAGGTGAACAGAAGTTTTGCTGCATCAACACAGCAACTGACGTGGATTTTTAATGATTGGTGTGTGGAATTAATTGCACAATTTTTGGAAAAAATCTTGAGCACAAGCACACCCGTTTCAAACCAAAGACAGGGAAGTGTACAAAAACGTAGACAATATTACAAATTTGGATTGAATCTGACTTAAATTTATTTAGATGCTTACTAATATGAACATAAAGTCCAAAATGCACTAAAGGCACCTGACACTCGTGTTTTCAGGTACACCCATTGTTCTAAATGGCAGAACACGCACTGAAAGCATCTTGACGCGCGTCAGATGCTCGCACTCCGAACTTGTTTCAGTTTCGGAGCATTAAATGAGGACCAGAGCTTTTTTTTTTTCCCACAGCTGCAGTTGGTGTTTACAGAGAGTTAAATGGAATAAAAATGAAGCTTTTCCTTCACCTGAAACCAGGTAAAAGAAAAATAATGACCCGCAACAGAGAGACGGGGAGAAAGCGGGTGAATATGGACAGATGTGTCGACTTTATTTTTAAATACTTAATTTTTCCCTGACGATTACTCATGACTACGAGGGAGGAGAGAGTGACAGCAGAGAGGAGGGAGAGAGAGCGTGAAGTGTCGACTGATATAAAACTTTTTTGATGATAGATCCTGAACTGAACATTCATCTGACTTAAATATATGTCTCAGTAACAAACTGACAAATGCACATCTCCTCCATGTAACATCTGTGACTGCGCTGCTGTGGTCTAAAACATCCTCACTGATATAAATTATCCTGCTTTTTTAATACAAAAACATGAATATCGTGCACAGATTAGTCATCACATACACAGACCTGAAAAATAATTTTTCTCCTAAGAGGACAATATTTTATGAAAGAAATAAACTATTGTCAACAATAATAACACTAAAGAAATTAAAAGATGGATATAAATAGTGACTTTTTCCTAAAATACTGCTGATTCTATGGTATTGGATTTTTAAATCTGAAGCCTGCAGTGCATTTTGGCCTTCAGACCTAAATTACATGGTCAGAAGTCTTTTATGAATTTGGGTTCCCAAAGTCTTTAATGAATCTTTCTTTTCTTTTATGAGTATTGTTTTTCCTTCTTTACTATCATTATTGAATTGAATTAAATTAATATGTACTATTTTTTAAATATTGTACCATTAAAACTTTGTCCATATTGTTATAAAACATTAATGCCAATAAAGCATTTTGAATTGAAAAAAATTAGTAGAACACATACCCAATGACATCACCATGGCATTCCTGATGACATCACAGTGGCCTCTTTGATGACATCACAACATTCCAAAGGGGCAGATACCCAGGACTGCTTGGCATAAATCACTAACCTTTACATTTTATTCTGACAGGACACTTTTAAAGCGAGTTAAACATGGATTTACAGAGTTCATCATGTCCATATGGACTCAAGAGCTTGGTGGAATGTATGACTAGAGCAGCACTCCTAACACAAACTGAAGACATCCCAAACTTTTTGAAAAACTATACATCAGAGTTGGTTGCCCTCAGAGACTCGAACAATGTAACGGATCCCAAAGTCGCCTGCTTCCTGTACGAAGAGCAACTAGGTAAGTTGGTATCATTATTTTCATTTACACATTCAAATACAAAAGTGAAGATTTAATATAATCTCTTAAAGTTACGTTTTAAAATGCTTAATGAATTTTCACCTTATCTAACGTGTTTTTTTCTTTTTTCTTTTCCAGAGAATACGTTAATGAGAAACACAGAGGGAAGAGCTGAGACTGTGCAGAGTAAAGGAACCACTGAGCCAGAGAGCATCAAGACACAGCCAACACCACCTAAGGCCCCAAAACCAGAGAGAGTCAAGACACGACCTACTAGATTTAAGGTTCAAGGATCAGAAAGCAGCAGGAGGCCTATACCTACTAGTCACTGTGCACCAACAACAGCAGAGAGGTCTCTCCCAGTGCACAAACAGTCTTTAACACCTGAGGTCGAGGGTTCATCATGTCCATATGGACTCAAGAGCTTGGTGGAATGTATGACTAGAGCAGCACTCCTAACACAACCTGAAGACAGCCCAAACTTTTTGAAAAACTATACATCAGAGTTGGTTTCCTTCAGAGACTCGAACAATGTAACGGATCCCAAAGTCGCCTGCTTCCTGTACGAAGAGCAACTAGGTAAGTTGGTATCATTATTTTCATTTACACATTCAAATACAAAAGTGAAGATTTAATATAATCTCTTAAAGTTACATTTTAAAATGCTTAATGAGTTTTCACCTTATCTAACATGTGTTTTTTTTTTTTCTTTTCCAGAGAATACGTTAATGAGAAACACAGAGGGAACAGCTGAGACTGCGGCGAGTAAAGGAACCACTGAGCCAGAGAGCATCAAGACACAGCCAACACCACCTAAGGCCCCAAAACCAGAGAGAGTCGAGACACGACCCACTAGATTTAAGGTTCAAGGATCAGAAAGCAGCAGGAGGCCTACACCTACTAGTCACTGTGCACCAACAACAGCAGAGAGGTCTCTCCCAGTGCACAAACAGTCTTTAACACCTGAGGTCGAGGGTTCATCATGTCCATATGGACTCAAGAGCTTGGTGGAATGTATGGCTAGAGCAGCACTCCTAACACAACCTGAAGACATCCCAAACTTTTTGAAAAACTATACATCAGAGTTGGTTTCCTTCAGAGACTCGAACAATGTAACGGATCCCAAAGTCGCCTGCTTCCTGTACGAAGAGCAACTAGGTAAGTTGGTATCATTATTTTCATTTACACATTCAAATACAAAAGTGAAGATTTAATATAATCTCTTAAAGTTACGTTTTAAAATGCTTAATGAGTTTTCACCTTATCTAACGTGTTTTTTTTCTTTTTATCTTTTCCAGAGAATACGTTATTGAGAAACACAGAGGGAACAGCTGAGACTGCGGCGAGTAAAGGAACCACTGAGCCAGAGAGCATCAAGACACAGCCAACACCACCTAAGGCATCAAAACCAGAGGGAGCCAAGACGCAGAAGTCTGTACTCCCACCTATTCCACAGAGGGCCCCAAAACCAGAGGGAGCCAAGACGCAGAAGTCTGTACTCCCACCTATTCCACAGAAGGCCCCAAAACCAGAGAGAGCCAAGACGCAGAAGTCTGTACTCCCACCTATTCCACAGAAGGCCCCAAAACCAGAGAGAGCCAAGACGCAGAAGTCTGTACTCCCACCTATTCCACAGAAGGAAAAGACTGTGCTCCCTCAACTCAGAAGTCATAAGGCACCAATAATAGTACAGAAGGTCCTAAAACCACAGACCATCAGGATTTGCCCTACACCACCTAAATCCCCAAAACCAGATCGTGTCAGGACACGACCTACAAGATCTAGGAGCAGGCCTAAAATATCTACTATCTCAGAATCAGAGTGCCCATATTTTAGGACCGAAAAATTAGATTGTGAGACCCCCAAACCAGAGAGCTTCAGAATATCTGGGGATGAGATTAACAGGCCATTTCCTGATCTACCTAGGCCCCAATACTCATCTCAGGAAAGAACTATTCCACCAATTGACTTCTCACTACCACAGAGCACTGAGAGAAAGTCTTTACTGCGTCTGGCCTTAGAAGAAATTAACAACTGGACATCACCCATTTCATTTGACGTGTATGATGCACCAGGGCCTGCAGAAATTTCATCACCACAGACCACCATTAAATCATGGCCCGTGTTTCCCATAGAAAAGCCTGCAGTTGAAAGACCTTATAAATACACTTGCCCACATTTAGGAAAAAAACTCGGACTCATATACTTTAATCATTTGGAGGGACCATGATCATTCAGGATGTAAACAATATCCATTTGAAATGCAAGGTGTCCACAAAGTCTCTTAACAATTTTAAAAAATTATTACAAAAGCAACTGATGAGATATGTTAATCAAAATTGTTCTATGTACTCAGTGGTTATCAAAGTTTTTAATCACATTGCATTTGTGTATTTCAGGTACCCTGTTGATGAAACAGATTCTGTTAAATAAACCCCTAAAAAATGGCTACTCCTCAAGAAAAGGCACAATGTGTATCGTGGTTTATGGAAACAAAATCAGATACACAGACTCAGCGAAACTACAGGATTAAGTATGGACAACTGTCTGGCAGCAGTACAGATGGACATTGTAGGAGAACGATCAAAGGCTTGTCGTACACGTTCTTAGTCGTCCACTCCTCCCTTTATCCAACACTGTCCCTGTCTCCATAAATTTCTTGTGCCATGCACGAAGACATCCACCGTCACGTCCGTCAATTCGTGCATGGCACAAGTAAGAGAGGGACAGTGTTGGATAAAGTCTGTACTGCTGCCAGACAGTTGTCCATACTTAATCCTGTAGTTTCCCTGAGTCTGCGTATCCAATTTTGTTTCAATAAATCACAATACACATTGTGCCTTTACTTGAGGTGTGGCCATTTTTTAGGGGTTTATTTAACAGAGCCTATTACAATCTTTACATTTTTACATGCTGTAGTGACATTTTTTTTTGAGCATTTTAATTTGATATACATCAATACAACCCTTATATCCCACATTTGAATAATATGTATGGACTTATGTCCATACTAACTAAATAGATTGCTAAATATTTTTACTGTTTTGAAACGCCCAAGAAAACCATGTGATAGTTTTGCTTTTTTAATTTTTTTTTATTCATCATCACATTGTGACATGCTCACTTTTTACTGGATTTCTGCAAAACCATTAGTGGGAGGAAACAGCGCTCTAGGATGCGTTGAATGTGTGATATGTAAGTATAACTCCTCCAGTTTTATATGCAAAAAGAATTATTGCTTTATCTTATTTGGTTGCAATTCTACCGGCATTTAAAAAGAGATATGCAATTGGGAGCGCAGACTCTCTCGTAGGTAAAAAAGGGTTAATGGTAATTAATAAGAAATACATCTAATTATGATAATAACAAGGCCTTTTTCTGTGAAACTGAATGGCAAATTTACAAAGAATTGATTGCAGACACCGAAACCACCGGGGCGGCACGGCAAGAAGGTCTTGAGTTCAAATCCCCCAGCTGGTTGGGGCAGGGCCTTTCTGTGTGGAGTTTGCATGTTCTCCCCGTGTCTGCGTGGGTTCTCTCCGGGTGCTCCGGCTTCCTCCCACAATCCAAAGACATGCATGATAGGTTAATTGGTGACTCTAAAATTGCCCGTAGGTGACCTGTGTCACCTCACAGCTCTCGTAACTCCTTCTAGGTCATTTGGCTTCACTGTGGCTTCCTCCCACCGTCTTTTGACCATGGGAGGAAGCCAAAACGTAAGCGTGAAGGCTTGTTTGTCTCTATGTGTCATCCCCATTAGGAACCTGCGATGGTGACCTGCAATAAACTCCGGTCCCCTACAACCCTGTAAATGATAAGCAGTTAAAAGGTGATAAAGGTGAAGCTTTAGTGTCTGCAAAAGCAATTCTTTGTGAATTTGCCCATGAATCTTTTGAACTGAAGAGAGATAACGGCAAGATGCGAAGAAGCGCAACAATATTCAGATTTACCAAATACCCGAAGGCAGTGAGGGTAAAGATACTAAAGAGTTTGTGAAGGAGCTTCTGCTAAACACTGTGAAAGTCTCATCAGATGTGGATATGAAGATAGAGAGGGCCCACAGATTGCTCATGGCAAAACCGAGGCACCCAAGCGCTCCCCCGCACTCTATCATTGTGTGCTTTTTGGACTTTAATGTCAAAGAACATGTGCTGCAGCTTGCGTGGGGACAAGAGATTACATTTCAGGGGGAAGTGGGTTTTGTGGGAGGAGGTTAGGACATAGGTGGATCACACATAGCCTGTGTTGTAAGGCAAAGGCTTACCTTTAAGGTGTTGACACTTTTGCGGTTAGCTCTATTTGCACTTGGTGCAATGCTCCCAGAGTGACAGCTGCACCTCTCTGCCCCTAAAACACCGGGAACAGGCTGCTTGACAGCCTGCTGGAGAATTGAAAGTTTCATGTTCTCCCTTACAAATGAATAGGGAAATGTTCAGGTGTGTTTTGTTAAATGTTATGTTCTCCTTGACAAATATTCTAAGCTCACTCATTGTGAAGGGTAGATTTATGTGTCACATAGATTTAAGATAAACAATGCCCAATACACCAACAGGGACATCATGACCAGTGTAAACTGTATTAGCTATAATATAAATGGACTCAATAACCCAATTAAGAGAAAAAAAATTCTCGGTCAATTAAAGAAAATGCAATGTTCCATAGCATTTATTCAAGAAACCCATCTATCAGTAATTGAACACAGGAAACTGAAAAGGGAATGGGTGGATCAGGTGTATAGTGACTCCTGTCCGGAGGGAAAGAAGAGAGGAGTGGCCATATTATTTAAAAAATCTGTTTATTTTACTAAAGAAAAGGAAATTTCAGTTGACCAGGGCAGATATGTCATGGTTGTGGGGTCAATTACTGGAATAGATTTAACTTTTCTAAATATATACGCACCAAATGAAGATTGTCCAAACTTTTTTAATGAAATAGCCTCGGTTTTGGCTGGTAATGCTGAAGGAATTGTTGTTTCGGGCGGAGATTTTAACTGTGTACTTAACACAAAAATAGATAGGCTTCCCTCAGACAGTGGTCCTATTACTAAAAAATCTAAATAATTGATTGCGATGATAAAAGAATTTGGACTTATAGATGTATGGCGTCACTATCACCCCAAACAAAGGGACTTTACTTTTAGGTCAGGGGTTCATGGTAGTTATTCTTGGATAGATTTCTTTTGTATATCCAAACAAGATATTGGCAAGGTGGAATCCTATAATATAGAACCAGCAACTATATCAGATCATGGACCTGTAATCCTTCGACTTAACCTTGGAACTAATTAGACTTTCAAATATTGGCGACTTAATGTATCTATGCTGTCTGATTCTATCATACGGGAGGGAATGAGTCAAGAACTCAAGAACTATTTTGAGACAAACAATAATGGGAGTGTTTCTCCGTCACCTTTGTGGGATGCAGCAAAGGCTGTAATGATAGGAAAAATTATTTCAATGTCAACTGCCCTGAAAAAACTGTGACTGGAAAAACAGCTTGATCTTGAAAAGGAGATTAAAATATTAGAAAGAAAACATAAACAGTTTAGAGATGAAAAGGATCTAAAAGCTCTGCAAAATTTTAAACAAAAATTAGATGAACTCTTGACATACAAAGCAGAAGGGGCGCTTAGATTTACCTGTCAGACTTACTATGAGATGGGAAACAGGGCAAGTAAACTGTTGGCATTCCAGCTTCGCAAATTACAAACAAGTCGGATAGTCCCAAAGATTAAGCATCCAATTAAAAAAAATTTGGTATTAATGCAAACACAAGAAATTGCCAATGCCTTTGCTGCATACTATAAAGACCTTTATAAAAGACAAGAATTGGAAAATAAGAAAGAAAAAATTTAAATTTTTTGGATAACCTCCAGCTCCCCAGACTAACAACTAATGAAGCAGAGGAATTATCTGCTCCTATTACTGAGAAGATTTCAGAAACTATTCAGCTGCTTAAAAATAATACATCACCAGGTGCAGATGGGTTTCCAGGTGAATTTTATAAATGTTTCACAGAACTGTTAACCCCTGTACTATGTGAGGTCTATAACCATGCCCTATTCAAGAATGACCCGCCAGGAAGCTGGTCAGAAGCTATTGTCTCAGTAATATATAAAGAGGGCAAAGACCCCACTCGATGTAGTTCTTATAGACCTATAAGTCTACTGTGCAATGACTTGAAAATATTGACATCTATACTTAATAAAAGATTACAAAAATATATTGCAAAAATTATAAATCCAGATCAGACAGGATTTATTCCTGGATGCCAGGGTACAAACAACATTAGAAGAACTTTAAATCTACAATCGGTGGCCGGATCCAGAGGAGAGCCATCAATGCTTCTCAGCCTAGATGCTGAGAAGGCATTTGATAGAGTTGACTGGTTATATCTTGAACTAACATTGAATTGTATGGGATTTAATGATACATTTACTAATTGGATAAAAACCATATATAAGAACCCCAAATCTAGAGTCAGGGTCAACGGTCACTGTTCTCAGTTTTTCCAGCTACAGAGAGGAACTCGTCAGGGGGATGTTCTATCTCCTTCACTATTTGCACTTAGCATAAAGCCATTAGCGGAGATGATTAGATCAAATCCACAAACACAAGGAATAGATGACCAAAAGGGTACTACACATAAATTTGCCTTATTCGCAGACAATATTTTACTTTACATAACAAACCCCGAAAACTCAATCCCAGTTGTAATAAATAGTCTAAAAAAGTATGGAGAGTTGTCAGGCTACAAAATAAATGAGACCAAATCAGAAGCTATGATGATCGTGGGAAGTTGGCCATCTCATTTGAATAATATAGCACCCTTCCACTGGGCAAGTGAAGGATTTAGATATTTAGGAATTATTTTAACCCCCAGGACCAATCAGTTATATCAAGCCAATTACGGGAAGCTAATTTCACAAGTCAAATCAGACATTACTAGATGGGAAAATTTACCTCTCTCTTTAATGGGACGAATAGAGACAGTTTGCATGAATGTGCTACCAAGATTTCTCTTTTTGTTTCAATCTCTACCCATACAAGTACCTGCAACTACCTTCAAGATGTTAGATAAACTCTTATCAAGATTTATCTGGCAGAAGAAAAGACCCAGAGTTAGGCTAAAAACACTCCTTTTACCAAAACACAAAGGTGGTCTGGGAATGCCAAATCTTAAAAACTATTATTGGGCATCCCAACTATGAATATTAGTTAATTGGATTAATAATGACTCGGACACAGGATGGGTACAGATTGAACAAAATTCAATTCCGGAGACCCCTCTCCGATCAATAATATTTTTAGGGAAAACACACTGGAATGAAAATTCGAAACATATGGATACAAAATACTCGTGGGAGTATGTGTGGGAAAATGTAAGGAAAAGGGGGAGAGGACCAAGTTCAATATCAAGAGCTATGCCTATAGCCAGCAATGCAGATTTTCCCCCATCTCTGTGTGATGGAGGCTTTAGAAGATGGGCTGACTCAGGCCTGATTACAATTAACCAATTAATGGAAGCTGATAAGTTGAAATCATTCGCAGCTACAGCAAAGGTTTGGATTGCCTGCAAAGGACCTCTTTCATTACTTTCAAATAAGGCATTATCTAATGACTCACAATGAGTGGGAAGCAATATGGGGACCACCAACAGGTATCGAACAGTATTTCATTGATATGATAGAAAAAAAACTGACTGGGAAAAAGTGTATATCAAATATTTATAAAATTTTGCAATTGGAGGAGGTAGGAGATACCTTATATATAAAGGAAAAATGGGAGCTAGAGGCTAATGTTATTATTAATGATGAAGAATGGGAGAAAAGTAATTTAACAAGCCATAGGATTACAAACAGTCCTACGTGGAGGGAGTTTGATTGGAAAGTTAAGGTTAGGTACTTCAGGACCCCTAAAGTAGTGTCTGAATTCATTGAAAGATCCTCACCACTATGTTGGAGAGGATGTGGAATGGTGGGTGACCATACACTTATTTTTTGGGACTGCCCAAAACTGCAGAAATTTTGGGAGTATATTAGAAATGAGATTATAGTTATTCTAAATGTTTATTTACCTTTGAACCCACTGTACTATGTGTTGGAATGTATACCGACAGGTTTACTCTATGGGGACAAATTGTATATCTTAAGGATGTTATTGTTAATTGCAAGGAAAATGATAACTGTTTCTTGGTGTTGAAATCAACCCCCTACGGTGGAACAATGGAGTAAGAGACTGAGACAGGTCTATATAATGGAAGAATTAACTGCACAATTGCAAATGAAAAAAGATATTTTTGTACGGAGATGGACACCTGTAACTCAGTATCTGGCTGATTAGAACATTGTAAAGATGATATTCATCCCCCTACTGTCATTATTATTATTATGTATTATTAACTGAAAATTTATATGTGGGTGTGTATCTTTATGTATGTGTATGTATGTATGTATGTATGTATGTATGTATGTATGTGTGTATGTATATGTATGTATGTGTATATATATATGTATATGTTTGATGATACATTTTTTAAGTTATAGTTGCCCTTCTGAAGAACTGTATTTCTTTATCTGAAATGCTGGAGAAGCTGTGTTGTCAAGGAGTGTTCAAGATTGTATGGAATTAATGTATTACTTTAATGTTAAATAAAATCAGTTAAAAAAAAAATGAACTTATAGCTTTTGTATTACCTGAAAATAGAAAACAAATACAGCTTATCCCTGGTCTAACATCACTTGACCTCATGGTAGTACAAGACAATTCAAGCAATATGAACTTGCTTTTCTTCATAGAACAGTATGATATAAACATATAATTATTTAACTACTGTTGCAACATGTGGTTAACATATCCAGCTTCTTCTTCTACTAAATCCTAAACCACAGTTAATAAAAGTGTTGCTTACAACAGGGTTCACCACTGTTTGTAACCTAAGGCCCACCACTGATGTTAAAAACTGTCTGGTGAATATTTGGTAATAAAAACCTGTTTTTATAAATTACTCAGAAATAAATAAATAAATAAAGTAAGCATTTGGCCATGCCACTGCCTCCAGAGCCCTATTGATGGCCCTCTGAGGCCTGCCAGTGAGCCATGGCCCAGTGGTTAAGTATGGCTGGCTTACAGGTAGATGTTAATGGTTGCTGCCCTTTGGTAGTTGAGGAACTCCTGTTAGTGATAAAGAGTGCAATGATAGATACAAACTTAACAGTTGTTACTAAAATAATACAACTACACTAAATAATACAGCAGTGTGAACCAAAACAGCAAACTTGGAAGTCAGTCAGACGCTATAAACACTTGAGCTGAAGAGAAGTGTAGAGTCAAGTGATAATCAACCTGTGGCTTTCTCATGAGTGACTTCTTTCTCAGACAAGTACATTGTAATGAGAATATTGACATGAAGCTGCTTCAGGCTGTTTATAGATAAGAAGAGCTGGATATCATTAAAAAAAATAAAAATACATTACCAGTATCCTTAGAGTGATACCGATATGATACAAGGTTTATTTCCCTACTTTTTCCAAAGGTCTATGAGATTTTAAAATATTTGTTTTTTAAAGTTCTATGTGATTTAAAAATATGTTTTCTCCAAGGGATATGAGATTTTGAAATACAACTAATAGATTAAAAGGTATTTTTGTTTTTCAAGATTCCATGAGATTTAAAAATATTGTCCTGCTGTTGAGTCACGGGGAAATCTTTTAATAATAATAATAATAATAATAATAATAATAATAATAATAATAACAATTTATATAGCACCTTTAAAAACTGATTTTACAAAGTGTTTTGACAGATAAAAAATAACAAATAGCAAAATAACAACAGAGGGCAAGCTAAAATTGAAGTAAACAAGAAATGAGCAAAGGCACTAAAACAAAGAAAAACAATACAACACAGTAAAAAAGGTAAGAACAGAAAAAAATAAAAAATGTGACACTAAGAATAAATGAAAATAAAGAGGGCGGAGATTACAGAGACATAACATGATGTTGTCAAGTCAAAATCAATAATAAAGGAATGGAATAAGACAACATCATGTAATGTCAATATAAATAAGTGCAAATAAAAGAATAAAAATTAAATATATTAAAAAGAGACAACAACATCACATAAAATAAAAATATAAAAATGTGTTTTAAGAAGTGATTTAAAAGATATCACTGATTCTGCAGCCTTATCTCCTCAGGCAGGTCGTTCCAAAGTTGAGGGGTCCTGATTTAGATTTAAGCCTCGACTTTGGAACAGCCAGGAGGGCCCACGCCCAAGGATCTAAAACTGCGTACTGGCTCATAAGGGGCTAATATTTCAGCAATGTAGCTAGGGGCCAGACCCAGACGGGCATTAAAAGTAAACAGTAAAATCTTAAAATCAATTCTTAAACGTACAGGAAGCCAATGGAGGGAAGCCAGGAATGGAGTGATGTGATGTCATCTGTTAAAACAATGTCAATCAGTGTTTACCTGAGCCCAAAAGAAATCTTGGCTTGAATCATGATCTCATGAGTTTCACAAATGAATGGTTCCCTTCTAGACATGACTGTAGGGGACACTGCAGGAGATGAAGTTGTTCCTGCAGCCTGTAAACATGTAAATAGTTTGTTTGAGCTCCTCTCTCATGCTTTCTCTCCCGATTTCTGGCTTAGTATGTTCCTGTACAGCAGGCATGTCCAAGCTATTCCACAGAGGGCTGCAAGTTTTCACTCCAACTAACCAACAGCACACCTGACTCGGCTGATCGGCTGTTTGAAGACTGAAATCATTTGATTAAATGAGTTGAGCCTGGTGTGCTGCGGCCTGGTAGAACAAAGACCTGCAGCCACACGGCGCTTCATGGAATAGTTTGGACATGCCTGCTAGAGTAGATCTCTGAGTAATCTGGTCATTTTACTACATTAATGAGAACTAATTTACTGATGTAAGCAGCACAGTCTGAGTTACTTTATAATGTAATCACTGCCAGCCACTTTGTCACTGTGACAGACTCACTGTCCTCTCGTGTCTCATGGTTTGCAGTTTGTTTACAGTAACTATCAAATTTCTTTCAAATGTGGCAGACTGTAAAGACATTTTTCCTTTGAGTTAACTAGCTAATTGACACTAATGTGCTCTTGAGGGATGTACTACAAAGCAAAATCAGTGTGTTAGTGAGGTATGTTGAGTCTAAGGTCAGGATTTTCAGTGTCATGAAGGTGGCTCTCTGTCAACCTGGCTGGATCACCATGGTAACTGATGCTGAAGTCATCACCTTGTCAGGAGCAGCTTATGTTCAGAGTGTCAGATTAAATCAGATGTAAATCGACTCTTCAACTAATTCTTTTCCTAAAGAAGTTTTTTATGAGCGATATAGATCACAAACTGAGGGACAATGTTAAAAATGAGAGATTGCTGAACGGTACATTCATAAGCTGTATATTGTAGAAATGTAACATAATGTAATGTAGCAGCAGCACAAACTGTACGCATCACAAAGTCACAGGAATCTCCATCTAGTAAATTATCTTGGCTAAAGATTATATAAAACTTTTTTTAAGGTTTCAAAGAGTTTGAGTTGGGCTCAAAACTCAAATATGTATTGTGGTACAGTATCAGTGTTTGTCACTTTGATGTAGATTTATCTCTCTGCATGTGTTCTGAAGGTTTGCCTCCGCACTGACAGAACATCCCCACAGACGGCTGTAAGATTTTATCCGATTTTTTTCATCTGACAGTAAATGACAAACAAACCAATTACCGCACGCGGGAAAGATTTGCAGCCATATGCTAATCACACAACATGTCTGAGGTGTACATTTCTACAACATTAGGGTGTCAGTTAGCTCGACGTGTGCTGTATCTCTGCATCGACGCCCGCAGGTCGTGTCTCATTTTGCAATAAACACTAATTAGCTGGATCCGCTGCAGAGAAGAAAATGTTTCAACGGGCAACAATTATGATCACCACAACGTGCATCTAATGATTTCCTCTGTTTTCGATCTCTGTGTGGCAGAGGGTTAGTTTTATCAATAAAGCTCAGAGATGATGTGATGTTTATACCTCCATACCCACAGCTGAGAGAGAGAGAGCTCCATGTTTGCTCACCAAATATGAAACAGGCTCTTTGGTGCCAGCAGCTCCCCAGGATAGATTTTAATTTTCTGTAATGCTGTGTGCTTGTACACCATGTCCCTCTGTGTGTGTGTGTGTGTGTGTGTGTGTGTGTGAATGGCTGAGAAAGAGAGGGAGAGAGGGAGACTTGTCCTGTACTGAAGGACAAGGGCAATCTAATCACATTGAAGAATGTTCTAGGCCAGACTGCTGGCTGTTGTGTGTGTGTGTGTGTGTGTGTGTGTGTGTGTGTGTGTGTGTGTGTGTGTGTGTGTGTGTGTGTGTGTGTGTTCATGTCTATGCAAGTCTCCTCATCAGATTTCAGATAAGTCATGTTATTTGTGATTTCTCATTTCCCTGCATTTATTAATTTGTTTCAATTATGATAAGAAAATTAGTTTGAAATATTTCACTATAATGATATGATATCATACTGTGGTCACACCCAGGCTTGGGAAGTAATGGATTACATAACAGGATTACATAGCTAGGATACAAAAATAGGTAACTGGATTCTAATCAGATTAGAGATACATTTAGTAAAAATGGGGAGTATTAGCAGATTACAATTTAAAAATCTATTTTTAAATAAAGACGGACATTTTACCATGTGCAGTGTGCTTACACTACAACACAAGTCTCACAACACCACCCTAGTCTCCAGTGAATTCATATCTTATCTTACAGTTGCTAATTACATATGAGTTTATGGCAGTTATGTGATATTAGAGTGTGAAGTGTAAATAGTATTATTTAACAAAGTACATTAAATTGTGTATGATCAGTTTTTAATCCACAGTGGTTCCCAACTTTTTCACACTAATTTCAGAATAAATTGCTGCCTGACTGAATTAGTTAATAACTATTTAGATAAAGATCAAACATGTATTAATTGGTAATTAATCATTAGTTTAGAAATGGCAGTAATTGCACCACATTTGACATTGTTTTATCTGGTGGAGCCATTCACTAGATAAGGAAACTGAAAATTAAAAACAAACAAACAAAAAAAAAAAAACAACTGAGAAAACAAGAAAAAAATTAAAATGAGGGAAAAAAATGTGTTTTATATCTTATCAATTATTGATGATTCATCAGTTAGCTTTTTCAGCTACTGGTTAATACACAAAACATGTCACCCTAATAGGAAGCTAAGTCTACTTATAGACAGGTGACACATGAAACTTTCTGCCACAAAATTTTGATTGATAATAGCAACAATGTCTGATTTAATGAGTTTAAGAGGTGAAATCATCATTTTGTATATAAATATGTAATATACCACAGTTGTAAGGTGCTGGAAAAGCCTGAAAAGAGCTTCAATTTGATTTTGGAAAAGGTGTAGGAATGCTGAAATTGTGATTTTAATTGACGTGCAAACAGAGCACAGTCTTGGGGACGCCCTGTGATTTCTGGTGCCCCCCTAAGGGGGGCTCCAACCCCAGGTTGGGAACCAATGCATGAACACATAACAAATAAAGGAATATGTGGGAAAACAATTACTCAACCTAAAAAGAGCATTAAGCATTATATTAGGCTAATCAACTTCACCATAATTTGAACTGAGGCGATGTAGAAGGAATGTGAAGTAATCAAGTTACATTGATATTATGAACTATATCAGAATACAATTAAAGTAATCCTCCAAACCCTGGTCAGATCCAAACGCAAAACTTCCCAGCTGCCAACATCACCTGAAAAGGTCCTCTGAGGTGAACTCTGGAGCAGTTTGTGAGTGCAGAGCAGAGCTGTCATCATTTTTTGACAGCTTGAATCTATTTGAGTCTTCAGTTCATCATATCTAAGACTGGGTTGCACCAAGAAAGGTTACTTTATTCTAAGATTATTTCTAATCAGAGTTTAGCAAAACTAGGTTTCAAATAGACAAATTGAAACAAGTCAATAAATTAATAAATAAATTTGAGTGCTGTCGGAACCTAGTTAGGGCGGGTAAACTGTTACGTTTCTGCTACTCAGTATTCTTTTATGTTGCATTGTTTGCCAGCTAGCTAAAAGCCTTTTTGTAAAAGGTTTACAAAATGTTGCCTTTTTTTTGCAAGCTAGTAAAAAGTTTGATAAAATGGATAAAAATGATGTTTAATGCTAGCTCACCAAAAAGTTAACAAAATGTTGTATTGTTTGCTAGCTAGCTAAAAAATAAAGTTACACTGTTTACTAGCTAGATAAATTGTTAATAAAATGTTGCATTTGTTGCTAGCTAGCTAAAAAGTTCAATTCTTACATTGCTTGCTGACTAAAAGTTTAACAAAATGCTACATTGTTTAGCTAGCTAGCTATACTTCTTAAAGGAATAAAGACAGGCTTAAATCTTATTTTTCTGAATTTTCAGCTAGTTTAAAAGTGTGGGTAAACATAATTTTAAGTTAAACCACGATTTAATAGAGTTTAAAAGTTAATACTTGTTGGTGCAACCCAGCCCGGTCGTTTCTGTGAGAAACGATAACCAGGTTAATCTGGTTAATCTGTTTACTGAGGCAAAACTTATGTTGTTGGGCCCCTATTTACACTCCTAACACCATCTCACACTCAGTGGTTTTTCTGGATAAAAAGCACAATAACGTTGATTTCTCAACCAATTTCAATGAGCTGTGTTAAATTCAAGGGTTTATGATCTGATCACTGGATAATTACTGCAGTGATTATATGTTTCAGCTGGAAACAAGTTATTTAACTCTAACTGATGCAGTGAGCAGCTTCTCATTTTGTAAACAACCATGTCAGAAGACATATCCTGTGGTCGTGGAAAAGATGTTACTCTGTTTCAGAAGAGTCAAATTATTGACCTGCATCAAACAAAGAACTAAGGAGATTGATGAAACTACTAAAACTGAGTTAAGAACTGTCCAACACATTATTAAAACCTGGAAGGATAGTGGAGAACCATCATCTGTAAGGAAGAAATGTGGTCTGAAAAAACTTGTCTTCACTTGAACGTTTGGTGAAATCAACTCATAAAAAATCAACAGTAGAACTCAGGTCTGTGTTTAATAGTGAAAGTAAGAACATTTCCACACAAACAATGTGAACAGAAGTCAAGGGATTGGGACTAAACAGTTGTGTAGTCTTAAGAAAACCACTTATCAGTGAGGATGATCAGAAAAAAAGGCTTCAGTTTGTTAGGGAGCATAAAGATTGGACTGTGGAGTGATGGAAAAAGGTCATGTGGTCTGATGAGTCCAGATTTACCCTGTTCCAGAGTGATGGGGGCATCAGGGTAAGAAGAGAGGTGGATGAAGTGATGCTCCCATCATGCCTAGTGTCTACTGTACCAACCTGTGGGAGCAGAGTTATGATCTGGGGTTGCTTCAGTTGCTCAGGTCGAGGTTCAGAAACATTATGAGCCCAAAAACTGAGGTCAGCTCACTACCTGAATATACTGAATGAACAGGTTTTTACATCAATGGATTTTTTTCTTCCCTGATGACACGGACATGTTCCAAGATGGCAGTGTCAGGATTCATGGGGCTCAAATAGTGAAAGAGTGATTCAGGGAACATGAGACATCATTTTCACACATGGATTTTCTTACACAGAGTCCAGACCTGAACCCCATCAGAATCTTAAGGATGGGCTGGAGAAGACTTTACACAGCGGTCTGACTCTCCCATCATCAATACAAGATCTTAATGAAAAATCAATGCAACTCTGGACAGAAATAAATGTTGTGACGGCGTCATGCTCAAAGCTAAAGGTGGTCCAATTAAATATTAGAGTGTGTCTTTTTTATATTTGACTAGGCAGTTTATTACAGACTTCTTCTTAAAGAGTTTTTTTTTTAACATAAGCATATTTTCTCTTTTTAAATTACACAGATCTGTATAGATCTGACAAATCCAAAATCTGAAATTATGGGACAAATTAAACATGTTTGAAACGCTTTGTTTATCTTCTTTTTCATGGATTTGTTTTCTTGTTTGTTCTTGTGTAACAAAGACAGGGAACATATTCAAAGCACAGGTGAATTTATATCAAATAGACACACACCTTTAAGCAATCTGGGTGACCATGAAATCTGCATTAGCATAATTTCATGGTGACAGAGATGAAGAGGAGGGAGAAGGAAGAGCACAGAACTCCAATGGGAATTCATAATTGTTCTGTATCGAGTCAGTTAATCTGCTGACAAGAATCCAGTGTTTCTTTATTTCCTCCTTCCTGTCCTCATTCCAGGAAAAAAAACACATCTGACCTTTCACCATGAGCTGCAAAGCTCTTTTCAAACACTGCAGTTGGTTGGTTAATAGCAGCTCACAGATGGATACCGGAGAGATCAAATTATCATTAGTTTGAAGAGACGGGCAGTCAAACTGGCATGTTCACACACACACATGTTCATCCCTGTGTGTGTGTGAAAAAGTAACAAGTTCATTCAGGTCTAAATGACAAAATTTTATTTCAGTTCAGTGTTTTCAGTTGAAGTAATACAAAGTTTTGAGTCACATTTAGGTATTTCAGTGGATTATAACAACTTGAAATGACGCCCTGCTCCCTTAACCTGCTCTTCTTATTTCAGTAAAAGCACATCAGTTAGATTTCTCTGCAGATCTCACGTCAAGACGTCCACATTTTGAGCTGCCATTTGATCTTTGTGACTTGGAAAGAAGGTTAAGCCTAATGCAACGCAACATCAGATTTTGTGAACTTCTAATTTATTATGTCAGCTGTAACATATCCATCTAAATTGGTTAAATTGTGTTTTAGTTTTCATCAACTCATGGAACGACACCAACTGTTGTTAAGTTGGGTTCAGGTCAAGTCATGCTAACATTAGAAATTACATTACTTATATGTAACAAACTGAAACAACACACACAGGTTACTATTAAAATACTGTTCCTGAAACCATAGATTGTTAAGGAGCAATAGTAATAATTTTATTTTCCTTTTGTGTAAAGCAAATAATTTTGTTGGAAAATTGGAAACTTTTAAGTTGACCTGACTTAAATTTAAGTTGCATTAATGCAAACTGGGGATTTGAATGCAATCAGATTATGACATACCTCTGACTTAAAGTAAGTGTGTTCATCTAATGAACACAGATTTTAAATAACAAAATTCATTTGTGTGTTGGCGATTGAAGTAATTTTTGTAAGCTGGTCCAACACTTGTCTTTTTTCAGTGCAGATAGCTGGTAAATTGGAGACAACTTGTCTCACTCTTCCCTTCCAAAAACCTGAGGTGGCCAAAACTCAAAAAAATGTGAAAGCTGCTACCGAAAGCTGCTTGGTTTGTCCATTCTGGGCTACTGCAGAAACACAGCGGTGCAATGTGGCAGACTGTATGGAAGAGGACCAGCTTCCTCACAGCATGACTAATGAAAACACAGCAATTCTTATTTTCAGGTGATTATACTCTAAGGAAAAATTACGGTGACACTGCTGCTGTACAATGACTTTTGCTGGAACAGCAAAATGAGTAGCCAGTTCAATGCTGAAGGAAGCATTAGCATGTTACTTCAGTATCACCCAGGACTACTTCTACTGTTTATAGTAAAAGATTTTAATGCACCGTGAGTTCGATTTCGAACAGTCTGAACATGCAGTGGACAAAAACAAGAGGGATCCCTAACCGGATGATTTCACTAAGCACGGCACATCTGCACCACGGTTCTGATCGGTCCTTTGCACAGCTGCAAGCTCCACTAGCAGCATTTCAAAAGTGTTTCAGCAGGGGAGTGTTTTACCCACCTGATTACGCTTACTTGGCGTGAGTGTGAGTGGGGCTCTGCACAGGGTCTTTTATTTTGAAAATTAACCGGATTCTCACTGTCTGTTCAGTGTCTGACTTCCTGCCTGTCTGATCTATTGACACACCATCCGTCTAAAAAATAGACTTGGCGTATATTTGAAGCAGAGCAGGAAGCGGAGAGCCACTTCTGGGTGGTGGCGAGGCGCTCCTGGTGGAATCATAAGCACTGTGTAGAATGACTGCTATCAGCTCCAGCTGACATGACACAGCTTTAACACGACGCAAGTGGACCTGGTGGAATTTAGCCATAATAAAACATTCATTAATTTTCTGTAACCGCTTATTCCATAAGGGTCGCGGGCTGCTGGAGTCTATCCCAGCTGACATTGGGCGAGAGGCGGGGTTCACCCTGGACAAGTCACCAGTTCATCACAGGGCTGACACATAGACAGACAACCACTCACATTCACATTCACACCTACAGGCAATTTAGAGTCACCAATTAACCTAGCATGCATGTCTTTGAACTGTGGGAGGAAGCTAGAGAACCCGGACAGAACCCACGCAGACATGGGGAGAACATGCAAACTCCGCACAGAAAGGCCCCCGGGGAGCTGGGGGATCGAACTCAGGACCTTCTTGCTGTGAGGCGGCAGTGCTAACCACTGCACCACCACCATGCCGCCCCCATAATAAAATCAGCTGCTCAAAATGTGAAAAAAACAAAATTCTGCTGCATAAATTCACTCTTTGACTCTTCTCTTATCTTTGCTTTTTGAAATATTAGATCATTTCCTTTGGGCCTCAAACAACTATTTTAATGAAGCCATCTGGTGTGTTCAGAGGGGCAGACACAGTGCACTCAAGTGAAATACTTTCATTCTTAAAATTTCACTTGCATTAATGTACTAAGTATTAAGTTTCCACCACTGGTTGAGAGTTTGAAATGGCCTGACCCTACTGGGGTTTGTAGTTCTACCTGTGTCAAATATGTGCATCCAACCCAAGACAATATTGAGCAGAACATACAGTTGCTTCCAGATGTGTGAGAACCAATATTCACTGAGAGCATAATGTAGGGTATCGATTGCACTGATGAGACTGTGCTGAGTCCTCTGGTAATGTGAGTATTACATGGAGAGCACAGAGGGTTCAGGGCAACATCTTGAATAATTAAAGAAACTTTATTGCTACAACAAATTTCATCGAATGTTTTTTTTCTTTTTTTCCTCGGGGCTCACAAAGCATGAATAAACCAGCTCACAACAGTTATGTACGTGAAGCGTGGTCGAGTAAACTCACACAGTTTGATGTTAGTGTTTGTGTACTGTGTGAAACCACAAGGGGGCCTGAATCACTGCACAGTGGCTCATGCTCTCATGTTACTGCTGCCATTAATCATCACTTTACCAAACACACTCAGTGACCTGCCGCAACTCCTCCTTATATAATCCAATCTGTTTGAAACGTCTGCAAATGGACTGTGATAGCTGTTGACTCACTCATGAGTGAGTGACTTTTCCCTGTCCCTGGTGGCGGGGGGGGGTAAAATCTCTAAAGTGGGTCTTTGTGACAGACGGAGTGGTCTGAAAACGAGAGCAGAAGAATTTCAGGGATGGGGGGGTTAGATTCCCACAAAGCCTGGTATGAGAGGTGAGGAAGAGTTCACTGTCAGGTTTTATTTAAATCAGTGCAGCCATATTCAAGAGAAAAACTGCACTATTAAAAATGTCTTACTATATCTAAGCAATATTATTTGTATTAATTCTTTGTACTACAGAAGAGATGGACCAGTGTAGAGATCGAATGTATGAAAGAACCACCTTGTTTCTGCAGCAGAAACTGGGCTGGGCTGCATGTTCAATTTTAATTTTCTTTACTGGACATTTAATGCATAGACAGAGCAATATGCAAAGAAAACTGCATTCTAATGCCCTTAATGTTTTGACTTGCAATGTGTTTATTGTGTTACTATAAAAACCCATCAGAAAATGATGATGGTTATATGAAGATAAGCCACTTGATATTTGGGATCCTGTAAATTAAGATGATTGTCCGATCCAGCAGTGTCTGCAGCTTCACCTGCTCTCGATGGTATGTCAACTTCTGTCACTTACTCCCAGATGTGTCCTCCATAAACAGTTACCTGAAGCTGCCATGAACTCTCATATCTGATTTCATTTAAATGTATGATATTCATTTGGCAACACAAATCAGACTGTAATATCAGCTTTAGTTTCTGTGGTGTTGGTGAGCATGTCTGCGTTCATTAATCGCTGAAGATTACAATGGCTGTTTTGAAATTGAATTATGATTCAGCTGTACATTGGTTAATGAAATGCGACGCATTGAACATCTGTATTACACATTTTAATCACCTGCCATTCATTAAGGTTCGCTATGCCATGGCCACCCCACACTAGCTCCATGGCCCGCCTTGGCCACCCCAGTTAAATGTCCTGGACACGCCGCTGATGAGCAGTATTGAGTTGGAGTTCACACGTCTTGTCTCTGAGGTAAAACAGTACAGTTTGTTATACTCACGTCTCCAAATGTGATAAAACACCTCTGAGTGTGTTTAAATTCCAGGTTCTTTTGTACAGCGTGAATTAACTGCGTGTCTAACACCGCTACTCCAACTTATCTGTGTGTGTTTCATGCTATCAGCAGCTGCTCTGTTTGTTTCTTAACTGTCAAACTGTTGCCCTTAATTTGTGCTAATGGACTGACTAATAGAAACACTCATATCACATCAGGTATAAATATACAGCAGATGAAGAAACGCTTGGCTGCTAATAAAGGAAACACAGACATACACTCACACATACACCAGTACATGTGCATACAGCTTTTTTACATTTGAGCACACACACACACACACACACACACACACACACATACACACAAACACACACACAGATAATGTATGTTAACCCTGAAAAGCGATAATTGCTACCTGGCTGCCAGTGGTGGAAAGAGTACTGAGTACTGTGCTCAAGTACAAATACTTTTACACTACTAAAATATTACTCAATTACAAGTTAAAGTGCTAGTGTTAGAAAAACACTTAAGTAAAAGTACAAAGTATTTGTTGCAAAAACTACTCAGAGTATTAGTTACTTTTAACCGTGATGTCACAGTCACCTCTCCAAACTAGGGTTGCAAATTTTTGGTGTTTTCCTGAGCCAATAGTTGAAAAGGCTAACAGTTGATTAATTATCACAAAACACTTTTCCCCCTCATTTTCAGTTTTTTTTTTTCTTTCTTTTGAATTCTTCTTGTTAGTGATCAGATCACCTGACTGGCCACTGAAAATGCAGATGAAAGGTTTGCATGTTACTTCAAACTGTACTCAGTGCTCAACTATGATTTTAAAAGTAACTAAGTAGATTACATCTTGTAATGCATATTTCAGTTGGAGTTAAAGCACAGACTCTAAATCCTACTCATAAAAGTACCCAACAAACCCTACTTAATTACAGTAAATGTATAATTAGCTACTTCCACCCATGCTATTTGTTATAACTTATGGGAAAACATGGGACACATCAAATAGAAGTCAGCACATGTGATGAAACATAATGTGAATACAACTTTATCATCACCTCAACCATGAACATGCTGGAACAGCTCTGGCATAACTCCAGTAATGCTTCAATTTAAATGTAAATAGGAGTTTACTTTACTAGGCATGATATTTTGATTATTATTAATAATCAGTAATTGTGATCACTATGATCGCTTCTGTGTGTGTGAGTGTGTGAGTGAGTGTGTGTATGCATGATCACTGGAACGACAGCTCGTCCACAGCTAATCTTGAAAACCACTAGACTAATCCGACTAATTTTGTTTGTGCACTTTCATGACTGTATGCAGAAGAATCGCTGTGATTCAGAATCCTTAACACCTCTTTTTTATGACCTTTTATGACCAAACTTGAAACAAATATTCATTCGGACTAAAAGATGAACTGATCAGATTTTCACTTTGAACTAACGTCTGTCCCGTTGTCTTACAGGATATCTGAGGAACGCTTGGAGGGAATTTCTCCAAACTTGGTCTCCATTTATGCTCAAGGATGAAATGATTGGAGGTGATTAAAAGTCAGTTTCTCCCTGGAAATTATTCATCAGTATAATAAGCACTTCCACTCTTGCAAAAAAAACTACATTTAATGTGAACTGGTTGTTGGAGACAAACAACTGTGAAGCCGTAATTCTATTTTTTGACTGCTCTGTTTTATATGAACATTGACTATATAGCTATAGACCACATAGCTGACCTCTCACTCTTCTTGACCGACCACTAGGGGACGCAAGTGATCAACAGCTGCTTCAGTTTGAAATCTTATTTCAACATTTGTGGAGGTCATGCTGATGCTGGAGGAACTTTGCAAATCTCTGCTGGTTGCATCTGGCAGTTGTGGTGGCTTTGCAGTAGGTGCACCATCTGTTGCCTGGCGGGGATCTGCACTCTACTGAGTGACCTCTGCTAGTTTTTGAGTAAGTTTGTCGTTGGCAGAGGTTGCCATGGTTATGCACCTCCAACCAGAAAGGAGGCTCTGAGGAAGTGACGTGATACGCGCTGAAAAGATACACACTACTGTCAATTTATGCAAAAGTATGCTGAACGATAGTACACATTTTTGTTATGTAGTGCGTAGTATGTGATTTTGGATGCAGCAAAACTTTTTTGACTATTCCTCTTCTTCTTTGGGGTATTTTTTTGGCGCTAAGTGGCGCCCTCTAGTGGATGTATTGCTTGAAATCCATGCCAACTAACTGTGCAGTGATGCTTACATAATTTGAAAATGATGGAAATATCTTCATATGTAAAGGAGCCTTAAATGAGCCTTTAGTTATATGTGTACAGATTTTGCACACTCATGCACTCATACACATGGTATATGCATATATGCACACGCTTGCTTTGGAATACTCACACACCGATGCATATGCTTAAATGCATACACACACACTAGTACAGTGCAATACACGTGCATACACATTTTCACACACATGCATAGAGATATGAACATTCATCCGCCCTCCTTCACATGTGCGCAGGCTTCACACGTTCATGCACACATACACACACAGTATGCGCATGCAAACAAACATATGCACACACCTGCAGATAGATCACGATACCAACACACTGATGCACATGCTTAAATGGACATGCACACACACACACACACACATAAACACTTTTATTTACATTCTTTCATACACGCACACATGCTTTCATAGATTTCAGTATTGTGTGACAATTCTGTCAACACCAGAGGCCGGCTGAGGAGGAGGACGCAGAGGAGGAGGCTTGTGCTATGCCGAGTGGTGATTGGGCGTTGCCATAGCAATGAGGGAGGGCCGAAGTCAGGGACTGGTGTGGGAGGAGCTGCAGGCTGATTATAAAACCCTCTGAGCAGCAGTTTGTCCTCTCCTGAGCTGTCTCCACTGTATCTCTGTCTCTCTCTCTCTCTTTAGCTTTTTATGCTGTCCAGCCAGTCAGGCTTCTCACAGCGTTCTGAGTGGAGGACAGCTGGAGGGTGGAAGGAGCGAGCTGTCAAAAGGGACTCAAAAAGGGACAGGCCGGTCTTCCTGCTGAACCGTCTGTCCATCACTGTGACAGAGCTGCCCGCATCTTGTGGATTTATCTGTGTGTGAGTGACACCTGGAAGGCGAGGGAAACCTGAGCAGAGAGGCAGGAGTGTGCTCCGTCCCTCCCATCTGTCTGGATGACCTGTGCTCCCCTCTGTAAGTATCTGCGGCAGCCACATCCACTCACATTCTTCATTAAGACGAGTCGACCTTACAGCGAGGGTCAGGGGTCAGGGGAGGCTGAGACAGAGGTGCACGCTGCTGATTTGAGGCTGAACTTTGTGCTTTGAGGATGAAATTTGTTCATTATCTCTTGTCAAGATTCCTCATTAGCTCAGTGGACATCTCAGGGGGTGTTCCTGCGCTCCAGTGAGGTCTGCTAATTGGCCACATTAGTGGTAACTTTTCTCTCTGTTTGGACACTTATTCAGTCTTGAGAATAGGGACAAATCATGTTTTACCAAAAAAGACAACTAAAAAAAATTATTAATACCAACACTCTACTTCCATCTTTTTGGTGAAACTTTATTCTTTAAGAATTTATATATGTGAAATATTTGTAATTTGTGAAATCTTTTGGTTTGCTTTGCTTTATTTAATTTCTAAACTTGCTCTGTGTCAGAAAACACCTGAATTCACAACTTCAATTTAAGAATGTGTTAAAAGCCGTGTTGAAATAGGAATACAAAGGTTTTATTATAATCATCTTTGTTTTAAAATATACTCTTTTTTTAAATGAAATGTGACAAATTTCTTTCACCTCTGATAGGCTTTACAAAAACATGATTTAATCAGACATGAACAGGTTTAGCTATACTGTAAGGACTCCTGTCTCACTTTCTGGTGAAAAAAAAGGCGGGAATACTGCTCAAGCTCTGTTAAGCTCTCTATTTTTTGTCAAATTCATTAAATTAATTTAAAGTCGTGTCCATGATTTCCATCAGCTCCATCAGATTTGTTCAAAAACATGATTTAACCAGGCATAAAAGGGTTAGCTACACCCTAAGAAGCCCCGTCTCACTTCCTGGTTTAAAAAAAGAGGAAAACTGCTGCTGGTAAGCTTTCTATTTTTAGACAAATTCATTAAATAATATTGCTATCAGATGTGTCTCATAACATTTGAACTCTGTAGCCCTTCTAAATCAAAGCTAAATAAGAATTATGGTTTAAAAATGTTTTGATTACTTGATTATTTTGATTAGCATTAAGAGAACTCTGAGACACTTTAAAAATTAAAATGGCTGCTCACTATGACTATACCATGAAATGAAAAAATGTAACACTCTGTCAACTCTGTTAAGACGTCAACATTTAATAAAAAGTATAAACATTAGGAGGTTGACCTGTTACAAGATTTATTCGCCAAGAGTTTGATGTTTTAAAATATATTCTCCTGCATAATTGAACAGAAAAAATCCAAACAAAGTTTTGTCCCAATTCTCAAGAATGAATGAGGTTAAATCACAGTGCAAAATGTCTCACATATTGTTCAATATAAAACTGTAAGCCATAATCCTTTTTGATAGTTCTTTGCCTAATTAGACTCACAACTGTGAGCTCATGCTGTAGCTAACACCCTTTAATTAACATTAATAATAGTGTGATACAGGACATGTGAGGCTGCAGTCGCCGCTTTTATCTTAATTGGAAAAGTCTGAAATGTCCATCATAACAGTTGCTTCTGTTTTGTGTCCAACACCGCAATCTCTGGACATCTGAAACCCCACCACCAGCAAAACTCACCCACTCACTCACCCACTCACTCATCCACCTCTCTCCTCTCTGATGAGCCTCATGCATTAATACTCACATGTAAACTGACAGTGGAACCGCAGTAACGTAGGAGCCACTCAAAATTATACTCAAGTCTATTCCATAACCACTGTACACACAGCACTGTTTACCTTTAGTACATGGACCTGCTGCGGGGGTAATTGGGTGTCTGGTGTGAGTGTGTGTGTGTATATAAGTGTGTGTGCACACAAAACTGGTTCCCTGTTCCATCATGCGTTGTTGAATCATGCAGCTTTCCTGTAATGTTATCACAAAAATAACTAAATCAGTGTTGCTAGTGAGAAGTTCCACTTCTGTTTCAAGTGTTACATGTTGCATTTTACATGTTGACAAAAAGAAGCCTGAAATAATGTGTGATGTCAATATTATAATTGTGTTTTAGAGTCCTCAAAGGCATCAAAACACTTTATTAAAGATAAACCTTTTTGTATCCAGGTTACAGAATGTAGGGTCTATTGAAATTTCAAATTTTTAAATTTCTGCTGCTGGCTGTATGTAGTGTTGGATCAAGGGAGCTGTTTTTTTTTTTTAGTATTAAACAACCACCATTTGAGTTGAAAATCTATCTCACATAATGCAGAAATCATGTATTTTGAAGTTTTTTTGTGATATGTTTAGTCACAGCTATGACATTTGATAAGTACAACTGTATATAGACAGATTCTTAAACTGACCATTTGATAAACCCTATTTCATTACAGGTCTGACATTCAGCATCCAAGTGTTTGCTGAGTTGTGCAGAATTGCCACTCCATAATCAAAACTAAGAACAAAGTTATAAGGAACGGCACAACACTGTGTTTTACCTGCTCTGACATAAGCAGTTAATGTTAGCATGCCTTGCTAACTAGCGTACCGTCTCCACTAACCTGGTGTTATATTTAAGGCCACAGAGGACCATATCATTAGCTAACTATTATTTGTTGTGACTACAGGTTGCATCAGAAACTCCAACACATCTACTGTGTGGGAGCCACGTCTCACTGTAACCACATCAGAGTTTCAGCTAAAGTCAGCAGCTCTGTCCTGCTTTTTACTGGATCATGGAAAGTTTCACTCTGACATCAAGCTCAGTAAAACTTGTTATCTGAGACAGTGTTACTTTGCCTGAACTGATTAGTTTGGCTTGAACCTTTTTCTTTTATAAAATGAAACATTGTTTGAAAATTGACCAGAAAAGTCATTTTGAGTTTAAAACTGGGTTAATCAGCTCTACAATATACAAACATTATCGGTCCATTTTTTAAATGATTTAAATTGTTTTTTTTAACATTCTTTTTTTTTTTCAGGTCTACACTGTAAAAACAAAAAACTTCAAATTTCAAGCTAACACACTTAAATGGATTTTTGAGTTTTGAGCCCAACTCAAATTCTTTGAAAAATGTTTACCAACTATTAATCTTTTGGTGAAATAATCTACTTTTCTTCTTCAGATAAATTTATATCTTTGATTGTTAGAAACCCAAACCCATGTATTTTAAATGATAAATTCTACAGTAAATTCATTTAAGTGAAAGTGAATGATGGCTACAATTTTAATATTTTCAATTAAAACTATGTGATTTTCAGACACCAAAATAATGACAAATAACACTGACAGTTCACTTTCACCAATTTTTTGAAATACACCCTTTTTAGTTTCTGAAACTCAAAGATTCGAGTTTATCTAAAGATAAAAAAGTAAATTATCTCAACTGAATTTTTATATGTCAACAAAACCTTTTTTTTAAGTTTATTACAAGACTTTGAGCTGGGCTTAAGTTGAGTTATCTCAACTTTTTTGTTGCGTGTGTTAAGTGATTCTTACATTCTCCAATTGTAAAAAAATATATATATGGAGCCTATACACAGAGTTTAAGAAAATGTTAATATTTTGTTAACTAAAATGTGTGTCATAGCCTATGTCTATTTCTTGATGCTTTTCCCCCTAAATTTTGTCGTCTTCTTGAGTCTCCTTCAGTTTGTTTTGGCACATTTACTAGCTGTGGCTCCAGATACATTTTTCTTTCTCTGTTGGCTCTTTTGATTGTAAAGGTTGCAGACCTTATTGTAATCTGTCTAAAATCAAGAACCCACAAATTCAAAAACAATCAGAAAGTGTTAAATCTGCCTCTGTTACCAACTGAATTTGTGTGTACCAACAAAAAGAGCCCGTCTTTAGGATTAATACAAAACTACTGTAATGTGCCAGACATCATGTTAGTCCATTTCATTCTTGCTGTCCTGTTTAGTAGTCTGTCTTCACCAGCCTTGTGTCTTGTGTGCACGTTTAGCCTTTTGGCGCTGAGGATGGCTGCGACTGTAATTTTGAGTTCATAGTAGTGATCGTTTGCCTTAACACGCTGCAGCTGAGGCACAATGGCAATGTTTACATAAGCAGTTTATTATGGAGTCCCTGATTCATCCCTCAGCCCCCAGGCCTACTCAGCCATGGTAATGTGAAGATAGACCCTTCCATATTCAACAATAGCTCTGGTACCAGCACTGAACACCACTCACACATGAACAAACACACGCAAACGTTTGGACAAACACAGCAAATGGAAGGCAGTTTGCGTTTCGCACAACACCGAGCCCACTGGCTACTGCACTGAAAGGTTAAACGGTTCAGCAAGCGAGCATCTTCTGAGAAAATAAATCCATCATGGGTCCTTACTATGTGTGGAAGCCTACCATGGCTGTATTCTAGCGGTTCACCAACATCTGACATGTTGGCTCGGTCACTGTCGTAGTGTTTTTGTGTGAAGAGATCCAGACTGGCTCTGTGTACAATGTGTGCACTATTTGCAGGTTACCAGTGTTACAATATTTCTAGGCAAAGCAGTTTTCCTCTTATCACTGCCATTTTCAAATGCCAACATGCAAAATTACCAGTTTTACTGAGGAACATTGTGTTCCCAGTGTGTTCTTGTTCCACTCTCTACTGTTATTTGCAAAAATGCACACTACTGATATTGTATTATTGCTTTATTTTCATTGGACAGTACTTCTCAGTAGCTCCGTGCACAGTTCAATAAACTGACATAAAGCCACAATTAAGCAAGAGCGAGTACAATACACACTGATAAAGAAGTAACCACCACAGCTGCCAGTGAACATGCGCACAACTAGCCCAAAACAACACACTGCCACACACTCCTCAGTCGTCCATGATGCCCTCTGGGATTTTAAGACTTTTGTTTAATGCTGAAGTGAAGTTTACATTCAGTGTTACTCCCCAAAAATCAATGTGTGAATGCATTTCCTGTAAAATGCATATTTTACCAGCTTACAGTTGGCACAATGCTAAACTTCTTTGCATGCTAGTTAGGGCTGGGTATCGGTGCTTTTAAGGTATTGATTAAAATAACGTGAGCAGTGCTGAAACCCCCCGAGTTAAAGAAAAAAATGAGCTCTTGTTAATGAGGTTTTTCTTGCAGGCAATCACAAAAAGTTTTCTTCATAAATTAGAACCTTTGAAAAAAGGTGTCAAATGAAGTACTTCATTGGTATCAGCAGGGTCTGAAATTAACAACGGCCAAGCGCAGGTAGACTTTTCATTCGGCGTGTGAATTTTGGAAGCCACTCAACACGATGGTGGGTAGGGTACTGAACTTGGTACCCACCGAATCTCATTGGTACAAGCAAGTATCGGTTAACGTTAGATCAATCAGTGCCAAATTTTGATACCTGGGAGCACATCTGGGTGTGAGCGTGTCACAGAGCATAGAGAAAAAGAGAAAGAGAGAGTGATGTCAGAGTGAGCAGTGGCTTGTTCTGTCACAGAGTGGAGGGAGAGCATCAGAGCGAATCGAAAGCGTATGTACATATATGTAACGTGTAAGGCATGTGCAACTTGTCTAACAAACTCAGAATACAGTGTCATTAAAGGCTAAAGAGTGCGCCATTTTTTAATAAAAAAAGAAAAAACTAAAGCTGTGTGTGGGCTGTTGGAACAATGGCTTGGCACAGAGGAATCACCATTGGTACATATATATTGTTTACATGGTCTGGTTTCAGCTTCAGCACCAGAATATGGTCTGTTACTGTGTTTGTGCACAGGAGCAGCAGTCATGTATTCCCTCCTGTGCCTCTGCTGCTGCTGCAGGGACGTATTAGATTACAAACAAAAAAGACCTAAAGGGCCCAAAGTGTTGCTGGGCACGTTTCCCTCATTCACGCCCAGTAGGTTTCAAAAGCTCTTCGCAGGTGGGCGGGCGGTGCATTCACAGCCGAGCAATCCAGCTCATTTAAAATTACCCACCCTATCTGAGGCTGCCAATGCTTTATATAGGATTGTGTTGTTTTTAACGAGCACAAATGTTGTGACAGGCGCTGTCTGATGGAGAGAAGCTGTGTGACGATTGGTTGGACACCCTGACGTCCAGGATTTGCTTCTGTGGGGACTTGGGCAGCCAGTGTGCTCACTTTTACCTCTCGCTCTCAGCGGCGTGTTTAGGCGCTTTACATAATTGCAGGCCTCTTACTCCCAAGTTGCTAGTCTAGTGCCGCAGCAGCTTATTAGAGGTTTTCCTCGCACTCTTACACAGGCAGAGGCCACCTTGGGAAATGTATAACGTGTTGTGCGCGAACGGTCTGAGGTAAGCTGTGAGTCACAGAGCTGCTCCTGTCAGAAGCAAGAGCATAAGCCAAAACCCCAGGGATAAGTTGTAACAACCAACACATCAGAATAATCACACACGCGTAATGTGATGTAACAAAACCTGACAGATGTAAAGGTCTTAAATACTCATGCATGTTCCTGACATTAAACTGACAACGGTTTTTTATCTGTGCCACTGAGTCTTGCGTAGCTTATTTAATGGTCAAAGTTTAGAAGAACGATGCAGGGATTAGCTTCATGTAGTAAACTTTGTCCAGATGTACTGTTTGTGTTTGCATTAACTAAGACATTTACATTAGTACACAAAGATAATTTCAGGAAGTAGCATGGGATCATGGGAGTTGTCACAACTGCCACTGCCAATGATAGAAATCATGTTCACTGATGAGGTAATATTAAAGTTTTATTCACATTACATTTAGTCATATTTTTGACTTCTTCTCTCACCTTCTGATGTATCTTGTGTTTACCAGAAGCTATAGCTACTAGCAGCTAGCAGGAAAGGCACAGTTACGGATTTCTCTGGGTTTTAATACTCAAAATATTTGGGATAATGTAAGTACACAACAAAACAACAAAAACATATTTAAAAATACCTAAAGCAAAATATATGACATTTTTAGACATTTTAATGTAGAAATGTAACATATTATAGCTTTAAAGGTACTACTTGAACCAATTTACATGTAATTATTGTTTTGTGTTGCCAATGTGTGAACAGAATGTAATGTAACTTTAAAAAATGACACCTTCCCTGACTTTCTCAGTTGTATATGACAGCCTGTGGAATGACTCTATGTAAAGGAGTCGGGATGTTTCTCCAGAAAAATCCACAGGATGTGACGTTTATTATTTATTTGTGCTGTGACTCTCCTTAGCTCTTCTACAGCAACAGTGTGCAACACTGGCTAACATTTGCTTAATATCAACAAATGACCAACACCCACCACAACACAAACCTAACTTCAGTTGCTGCACTATAAAAACAAACAAAAAAACAAACAAAACAAACAACAAACAACAAACAAAACAAACAAAAATTAAGAAAACTCAAAATTTCAAGGCACTGGTGTTTTGACTCAAATTCTTATGTTTTAAAATGTTTTACCAACTACTGATCTTTTGTTGATAATTTACATTGCTTCTTAAGACTTAAAGCTTTGAATTTAAGAAACTCAAAACACTGTAAAAAAAAATTGAGTAAATTAATTGAAGCAAAAGTAAATGTTAAAATTTCAATATTTTCAATTAAAATAGTTTAATATTTCAGGCACTAAAAAAAAGGACAAATCAAGTTCATAGCTCACTGTGACCATTTTTTGGATTTGTTTTTTTGTTTCTCAACTCAAAAATTCAAGTTTATCTAAAGAAGAAAAGTCATTTATCTCAAAACTTTTTAAATTTTAATTCAGAACTTAAGAGTTTGAGTTGGGCTCAAGACTCATAAATCTATTGCAGTGCACGGGTACCCACAATGCTGAGAACCAGAGCCGACTAGCAGCTATCTCTAATATGAGTCGCGTGGCCCATCCTGCACCCATGTGTTCTGAACTTGTGCAGCACCTGTGCTCCTGCAGCTGTTTATGTGTTTCCATAGTGACAATGAGCCTAGCTTGTGGCTATCAAACTTTCTGTAATATTTAGCAAGCAGCAAAGCCACTGACAAGGTTATTTTCACAGTCTTTGAGTGCAGCAAAATCCACCCAAACATCCCACTTGGCCTTCAATGATGTATTGTCCACAATTTGGTGTCCACTGAGGGAAATTTTGTGGCTTTATATCATCCATTTTAGCCAGCAGCTAGCGTAATCACTGTCAAAAAAAAAAAAGTGATGTCCCATATGGCAGGATGTTGGGTCAAACATTTTGTCGTAGACTTTCACAATAACATCCTGCCAGCTAATTAGGCTTGTTATTGCTGAATTAGTGGATATAAATGTCAAAAACACCACACAATCATTTTCAAATTTTCAAATCTGATTCCTCCAAAGAAAAAACATATTATTGTAATGCAGTTAGTTGCAGTTATTTAGTTCATTTTTACTTGTGGCTGCACCTGTATATATTTTTACCCAGTACACAACGTTTTGGTGGGTCACCCATTTCGTGTATGTGATGTCACTGTTATGGCTTGCATACGGAGTATGAGCACACATGTGAGCAACAAAATGCTCACTGCAGCTCCCTTAATGGCCACTGGTACCATTAATAACAAGGATTTTCTGAAAGTAAAGCTATAAACAGAAACAGTCAATCCAAGGTAAGTAATGCTAAAAGTAGCTGCTAACACTACTAAACTGCAACCGGTTAAAGGCAATAACTGAAGCCTTGAGCTGTTTTATTTACAAGACACATGACTATGTAGTGTTGTTGAAAAATCTGAATTTATGTGTGTAGATCTGTTCCAAACTGCCTGAGAGGGAAAGATAGCAGAGACCAAGTTAGCAGGGAGTGATATCATCAAGAGTTGTACTCACATGATTTGACTGCTGAGCCCCAGGTTACATACAAACAAACACAGTTGCTTCTAGACTTCAGTGTTTACAAGAGTGATGAGTGAAAACAAGCTTTGAATAAAGTATGGACACCTGCAGGTTTTTTAAATTGCACTTCAGAAAGCTGTGGCTGAACTTAATGCTTCTTTTAGTCAGCAGGAAGTTCCCCAAGCTAATTTTACAGTGTGCCCTTTTAGCCTCGCTTGAGTAATTTCATGCTTTTAGTCACAACAAACAGACGTCCATTAGACTGAGCCCGTCTGAGGATGATAAGCGTCTCTGTTGCTGCTATTTCCCTCCTACTGTCTTCTGTTTTTTATATCTCCTGACTCTCTCTCTATGCTGTTATTCTGTCCTCCTTTACCCCTGAACCGTCTCCCCCTCTCTGTTTCCTCATCCCCATGAGCACTTTTTTTTTTTGGTTGTTTGTTTTTTGGGGGGTGGGCAGCTAAATCATCAGCAGAGACATTTTTAATTTGAGTCGTGCCTCACGTCACATGGCAGCACATCTCACCTCCTGCATCCTGGCTCCCCAGGAGTGATGTCACTCTGACATCAGCAATCAGCGTGCATGTGCACGTTTCGGGAGGTTGAGAAGACACATTGTTGGAATGAGTAAACCAAAGCCTCATCAAACAGTCAAAGATGCTATGTTTTCTTTATAGGGACTCCTATACTCTTAAATTTGTGATTGCCCAAACGCGTAGTAGTCAGTCCAGTTTTGAGCTTCGTCCTGGAGCGATGCAGGTGCTCTTCTGTCTTTAAGACAGCTTCAAATGTCAACAGAGAACCTGAGGCTGTGGCTGAGACGACGGGAAGGTTCATTCAAATCTACTCAGCTGCTTCTGCCTTTAAAGATTGTGTAAAGCAACAGTAAATGTGTGTTCTGAGTTTGTCACACCACAGAAACGTGCATTATTAACCACCCAGCCAAATTTGAATGATTAAAAAAAATCACTAAACGATGATGAATCACTATAATGTGTCTCTTCTGCTCCCTGTCTAATCTTTTTTTAGAGTATTTAACCCTAACTGAGCATGTGCTGTGTGACTGTAAAGGGACAGAAATGGGTATGTCACCTGGAGGCAACACTATACCATAGATGGATATATATACAGTGGAAAAATGAAACTCCTACTATATGGATATACATACAAGACTGTGTGGGCATGCTGCAAATAGACAGGTGAATATATGTGTGTGGCAACAGTAACAGTGTTAATCCAAAGTGACCTGTTAGCACCACAGATTAAGTATAAATAGAGCCTTGCCTGTATGTGATATTTTTTCACAGCATTTAACATAGATGTCAAACTTTGTGATGTTTTGACTTTTTTCTCTTTGTTCTGCTGTGGTGACTTCCGCTGCTCATGCTAACTACTCACTTGTACTTCTGCCTCTACAATCAGACATATTACAGAGATCCAGACACTACTTAGATAATGTCCCAGTAACACTGTATGTGAAATTTGTATTGAGTTTGAGACCTCTGGTGAGAATCTATATGTGCTTTGTGGACATCAAGACTCCCATAAGAGATTTGTGATGGGGTCATTGCTACAAACCATTCGTTTATTTCAGATTGTGATCTGAGTCAGATCTCAGTCAAACATATCAAGTGTTGGGCTGCGCCAGGGTTATGTCCTGTCGCTAAATTCCACCAGGTACGGCTGCGTTGCGTTACAGCATCAGCCAGAGCTGATCATAGCCATTGTACACAATGCTTGTGCCTACCAGCAGTGCCTTCCCAGAAACGGCTCTCCACTCCGCTTCAAATGTGCGCTGAGTCTATTTTTGGCGGATGCCATGTTAATTAGCACAGAGCAGATCGAACGGGCAGGAAGTCAGAAACAGAAAAGGCAGGGAAAATCTGGTTAATTTTCAAAATAAAAGATCCTGTGCATACTCACAATCATAAAGACAGACTGAAAAGAAATGATCTAACCATGTAGCCTGCTTATCCATGGTGGAAGCACAAAGAGCAAGAAAAGAGGACCTTATCAACAAAATCTCAGCAAGTAAACATAATTAGGCAGGCAAAACGCTCTGCTGCTGAAATGCTTCAGAAATGCTGCTGGTGGGGCTTGCAGCCATGCAGAGGATGGATCAAAACTGTGGAACTGGTGCAATCAACCAGTAACTCTGTTTTGTTTTCATTGACAGAATCAATAGGTATGAGGGTTGAGCGATGGCATACGGCGATGTCCTCAGTAAAACATCACAAATGGTCGATGATATCATTGCTGGGTCTAAAGGGTCTTTGTCTTGGCATTACTTGCCCATAAATGACCTGTGTTTAATAAGAAAATAATGCAGATAGACAACTTTTGAATCATAATATTACAATGCTAGAGGGCTCAGTGGTCGATGACTGTCAGCTGTCACAATGTACAAGGGCATCGTCAATCAGCCCAACCCTACATCCACAGATTGTAGAGTGTCCAGTTTAGCAGTTGCAGGCAGTGGTGATCAGGGATGTTTTGGGGCCTTAAGTAAACCCTTATTTAAATCAATTTAAGTTCTTAAGCTACGTCATTGTACACAGAGCAATGCAGGAGCAACAGCATGGCAGTCTGTAAACTTTACAAACTGAGTCTCAACCCAGTCCAACTGATTCAGACTTTTGCGTTCATGCAAACAGCTTCTCCAGATAGAGTAGAGATTAGTGCAGAGCTGTATTTCTTGTATGAAAGTGGCTGAACTGTTAAGATTTTAGGTGGATATATAGCTATAACAACATGTATCACTGGCATTACATCTCTGCTTTTTGCATTTGTTGCAAATCTGTGGGCTTCATCAAGCCGTGGAGCCGTGGAGTGTGAGGTCAACAGGCTGACTGACATCAGCAGTCGTGCAAACACTTTAAAGGACTGTCATGGTGAACAGGGAGCTGAGCATGAAGGCAAAGCTCTTGATTTTCCAAGGCCAAGATTGCCAGTCCAAGTGGCCAAAATATATTTTCCTTGCTGGGTCAGTGGGCTCACACTTCACACTTCACTTTCGTTCAGAAAGACTTCAAGTCAGATGAGGTAGTTTGGGCATTTAATTAGGAAATCTCCGGGATCCCTCCCTGCTGAGGTGTTCCAGGCACATCCAATCAGGAGCCACCCTAGCTGTGACCCAGAATAAGTTGGAGGGATTACACGGGAAGAGGTGGAGGATGTGGCAAAGGAGAAGCGCTTCTTGGCTGCCTTACTGGAGTCATGTGTAAACAGAGAACAGAATTAGCTCTGGTTATCAAACTGTTTCCATTCAAGATTCTTGGAACCTTGGTGCTAAATACCGAAGCAGCTCACATTTCAAACCTATTTTGAGCAGAACCATCGTAATCATGGATGGCTGATCGATGAACAGCATTGCACAATGCACAACGACTTGTAGGACATTGGATATTGATTCTTTATTCAGGTAGGATGGCCAGGTGTCCCACTTTCTGTGGGACTGCATCGCATTTTTATCCCTTGTCCCACCATCAAACATTTTGAAATGATGTTCCACATTTTGATTGGCTTTAGTTTCCAAAAAGTCCAACCACTAAGACAGACAGGGAAATGGGGAGAGTTACACTGTCCCACACATTCATTAGTTTGATCTGGTCACCCTAACTTCAGCTTTGTATTTCTTGGTTTGCAACTATTTGGGAAGTAAATCTATTTTGGTTGAAATGCTTTGAATGGTTAAAAAACAGGAGCATTAACAGAACTTGTTCCATGTTGGTGGAAAAGACCTACATGTGCAAAAATGCAGCCATATTCTTCATTTAAGGCTACCGCTTTGACACAGTGGGATGCCAAAGCAGTGGGATCTGGCAAAAAAAATCTCAGGGTTGACTTGCAAAAAAGTTAAAACCTGGTTCAACCTTTGCTTGAATGTAATGTGACATCATCCGGCATTGCACCGCGTTAGCGCACATTCCTGGTCCATTACTTTGTAGCGTGAAAGACATATTTTATGGCTTATCTCAAGATCATTGTGACAAGAGACTACGTGTCTCATAAGCATGAAACTCAAACTGGTTTTCATTATCTCACTGGTACCTGAAGCAACACAGCTGCTTTCAGCCTGAGTGTCCCCTTAGTCTGCTGCCAACATTCAGACTGGATAAGTAGCAGGAAACAGATGCATGGATGGATGATTAGAATGGATTCTTCTGCATCAAGTGCATGGGTAGGTTTCTTCCAAACATATGTATGAATGCCTGTGAATCTCCAAACAAAACAACCACCATGACATGTGTGGCCTGTTGCACAAACCATGGTGGCCTGTGATACAATAGGACAGTCTGATGCTGACCCCCGTCGCACTGTTGTTGTTCACACACAGCCACTGGACACAGTAGGCCTACTGTTCACACGGGGGCAGGGGGTGACACGTACAGTAGACAGACAGAGGGAAAGACAGAGGGATTTATTGTTGCTGTCAACACTGTTGTCAATTTTTATGCTAGGGATAGCTCCATTATTAGCACATCTCTTAAGCTATTCTGTGCACATTTCTGAGGAGAAATGAGATGGATGATGAGCCAAAGACAATGAGAGATAAACAAGAAGGAAAACATTTGTTACGTCAGGCAGAGGAATAGTGGAGTGTCATTTGTAGCCATTTAAGTGAGAAACTAAGGCCGTGATTGTTGTCTAGTAAAGCCTGACTCCAATGAAAGATGGGATGGGAGGAAACAAAAGGTCATCTTTATTACAGCTGCAGCCTGGACATAAAGAGAAGAAGAGCAGAATGTGACATCATATTTCTGACTACAAGCTTTGTGTAACATGTCACGAAAATGTCAACAAGAGTACGCTGAGTTTTAGATAATTTATTAGAAGGATGTGGGCTGTGTGTCTCAGCTTAACTTTTTTCTCCAGAATGCTGCACAGAGAGATGTCTGGCAGAATTGATTATCAGTGCGAGACAAGGGGGAGAAAAGTCTTTTAGTTTCATCTGTCTCTTAAACTGATAACACTCAAGGGCAGAGGTGGCAGAAGTACACACATTCTGTACTCAAGTAGAAATACACATACTTGTGTAAGAAAAAGACACTGGTAAAAGTAGAAAGTGAAAATGTACAAGCTCTGAAAAGTACTCAAATAGTGAAACTAAAAAGTCACCCTCTGAAGGACATTTCTACTGACTGTTGCTGTGCAAAGCTAACTGAACCGTCCTCTCTGTCTTTCATTTCGTTACTTCTCAGTCTCTTCTCTTCTGAGTCTCTTCTCAGTTTGATAGATTGTATTAGTCTTGTTATGTGTTTTATGTATTTTTAGATTGTTACATCTTTTTCATCTTGTTAGCTTTTCCTCTTGGTAAATCTTTTTGCGTCTTTTATGTCATTTTTCATCCTGTACATCCTGTACATCCTTTTCATCTTGTTGTATCTTGTACATTTTTTTCACCTAAGATCGTCTTTTATGTTGCTTTTTCTGTTGTTACATCTTTTTCATCTCTGTACGTCTTTTATGTTAATTTCATCTTTTTCGTCTCATCAAGTCATTTTTCATCTTGTTACATATTTTTGGTCTTGTTATGTCTTTTGCATTGTTTACACAAATGATTTGTCTTTTTTTATGTGTTGTTGTCCCATTTATTTAGACTGAAATCAGTCTTGATGTTGGGAAGGTAGCGCACAATGATGCAAAATAAAAAATAATCAATAATTTCACTCAAATGCATTAAAACCTAAGTAAAGGGAATAAAAGTTAAAAGCTGTCTGAAAAATAAATACTCCAGTAAAGTACTGATACCTGAAAGATCTACTTCAGTACAGTAACAAAGTATTTGTACTTAGTTACTTCCCACTTCTGCTCAAGGGTGTAGAATTGTGTAGGACCATGTCCCGAGCAATAATTTTGATCAAATATTTAAAATATACCCACTGCTGTCTGTCGGCGTCTAGTCAATGTTAGCAAGATTCGTTATCGCGACAAAGCACCTGTGCTAATTACAGATGCAAAACAATGCATTTTCAAGTTTTGAAAGATTGTGTTCTCCCCCTAATTATGCCTCATGTTGGTTTGGTGCACTGTACATATAGCAATGGGTCTGTTTTTACTACCAAAATATTTAAATCTCATGAGGTATTCAGACCATCAGGGGGAAAGTGAGAAATCTACACAAATCTATTATATTTTAGTTTATTTCAGACATGCTGCAATCTTAGTGAGCACTCCTCTGGTAGCATCTCTCAACATGAGTCTAAGGCAGGAGACCAGTTTGGGAAAGTTACTGAAATTTAGCAATTAGTTACAGTTACTAGTTACTTCCCTCCAAAGTATCTGAATTACTTCACTAATTAGTGGATATAAAAGTAAATAGTTACTTTGGAAAAAAAAATTGCATTCTTTAAAAATATCTGCTTGACTTCTCTTATTAATGCACACAGCTATATTGTTTTAGAGTAGCTGTAATGTAGCGAACAGACTCACAACCCCCACATTGTAGCTCCAACAGAAAAATGATTCATGCCCACCAACCTTGGCATGAAATATCCGACTTTGCACACTTGTCCCAGACAGGGCTTAAGTTAAGCCTCCGTGACACGACCTTTTATGAATAGTGTTCAGGGTGAAGCTGGTGTCCACTGCCGCCTGTAGGAAGTAAAGGTGAGGAGCGCAAAACTGGCTTTAGTCTATGCAAACCTCCTATTTAGTCAGACAGTGTTGATTTGGCAACACTCAGAAAGGTGAGAGGAGAGTCTCTCTTCATGATTTGTGTGTAGTTCATGAGAATACAATCTGACGCTGATCTGACTGGGCTACATAACCATCTGTGTATTATGGACTAAACACAGATAAGATCATCCACACACTCACCTCATACAAATGACTGTGTGTAAGGCTTGCTTTGCACGGTGAAACCTTCATGCAACTTCAGTTGGTTGAAACTGAGTTGCATTAGAATTTCATGCAGTAAAGCCTTTTTTGCAACACACTTGAAACGTGCTTAAAACTCAGAAGCAACAGTTGCAAAACTCTCAACTTTGTGACGCTGATAACGTGTCACATGATGACTTCAAGCATTCCAAACATTTCAGCTGGTTTTAAATGACTGATTGCAACTTGGCAGCAAACAAATGCAGATGGAATGCTATCAAAAAACAAATGTGAGATTGGGCAAATTAGCTTACATTACAGCAGGTTAGCTGTCAGCTTAGTTATAGCTAAGCCTTAATATACAATTTTGATGAGACTCACAGCTGTTACATAAACACAATAATACATCAAGCTACAATTTCATACTAATATGACAAGTTGGCAACAAATAACAATTCATTTATTTTCCGTAAAATGTAAAGCCAGCCTAAAGGTTACTGTTTGCAGCAATGAACTCACTTAAAGTAATAACCCAACCGTGCATTTCACCGCAGCTCCATATCCTCTTAGCTCCTTGTTTTGGTTTTCTGCCTCGCAAAGTCCACTTTAATCAACCCTGTTTCCAGAAGCAGCCTGCCAACAGTACAGCATAGCAGCTGTCAGCCAGAACACAGCTAAAAGTTCACTGGACTTAAATTCATTAAGTGGCAAGAAATATGATTTCATACACTAATGCTATTAGCATTGGTCCAAATTTGTAAGACATTTAAATATGAAATTGTTTGCTAACGTTAGCCATAAAATCTTAGGTTGTATGCCAATGTAGTTTTTTAGCTTGTGACTAAGGCAATGAATTATTGCAGGTTTTACTTTTGTTATTTTAAGCATAGTAAGATTATACAAGAGTAAACCAACATCACAGAGCTTCTGCTTACTTGTTCTGCTTGCCTGGTCATAACCAGACTTTATGAACAAGGCTGAAGTTTGCCTATGATTAAGAACTACTAATTTACAAGTTAAGCAAAAGGGAAAATGTATTCCTGATGATTTTGTATTGATGAATGAAGTTTGACAATTCAGGAAATACATATATTCACTTCCCTGTCAAGATTGAGATGAGAAAATCAATATCACTCTTGTGTCTGTAGCCTAAATGTGAATGTGCTATTAGCTTAGCATAAAGACTGGAAGCACGGGAAACAGCTAGCCCGGCTCTGTCCAAAGGTTAAAACAAATCTGCTTACCAGTATCTTGAAAGTTCACTTATTACTTTCTGTTTTTTGTTTAAGATGTACAGAAACTGACAAAGCTAGGCTAGCTGTTTGGCCCTGTTTCCACTCTTTATGCTAAGCTAATCTTGCTAGTTTAGCTATCTTAAGAGTGGTATCAATCTTCTTATCAAAGAAGCTAGTAAACTATTAAGCTTACCTTAAACCGTGTGTCAAAGTCCTGAAACCAGAATTGTTGTCAGAACTGTGGCAAATCCAAATTCAGCCTTTCAGTTACCCACAGAAACAGCTTGGACAGTACCTCTAGCTGAACAGTTCACCTGCTGGCTTAATGTGAAAACTGCCTGAATTCAGGTCATGCTAATATAAATACCCATTTTGCAACTTTGATTTCACCAAACACCTCACTGGTGCAAAGACCTGTATTACCTCCATTAAATGTGTGTATTGTTGTTGGGTCGTGGCTGGATAGTGGCAGCTAAAATTGGATTAGCAGCATTACAGACGAAACACACCAGCTGTTTAACAATGATTCTCTCTCACCACTGTGGTTTCTGTGAAGCAGCACTGTCACCACCATTCATCTCCTTTGGGGAAAATGTGTGTGAGCGTGTGTGTGTGTGTGTGTGTGTGCATGCAGTTGTGTAAGCGACGCTGTATTTTCAGTCCATATGAACTACTGGAGCACACAGTAATGTAACCTCAGGCCCAAGGTCAGTTTTAGCGCATATGACCCATCCCTCACATACACAGATGACACAGACAGATGTGTGTTTGTGTTTCTATGTATCTCCCTGTCTTTCTCTCTCTGTCTCTCTCTCTATCTCTCTCTCTCTCTCTCTCTCTCTCTCACACACACACACACACACACACACACACACACACACACACACACACACACACACAAACACCCAGTCTGTCTAACAGGGTGGAAAAACAAGCACAGTATGAAAGAAATGGCAGAATAGAGCAAAGGAATTTCCGTCACGTTGTATATTTATTACATAAATGTAGAATGATCGAAGGGACAGCTTCGCTATTTTCCCTCACTGAGGAAGCATTACATGACTGAGCTTTAACCTTCTCAATCACTAGCAGGCAATTTCTTGTTGTCTGAATAGCCTTGGTGTGACTTGGGTGTCTGTTTCAGGCGTCATCGCGGCATCACATTCTTTGAGCGCACCAAAATCCTCCCAAACATCCGACTTGGCCTTTGATGGTGAATGTGGTATCCTCCACTGGCTATTTGTGCCTTTATGTCATCAGCTGTTTTGGTGGTGTCGTAGGCTTTCACAATAAAATCCTGTAGGCCTTTATTAGCAAATATTATTGTTAAAAATATTTTAATTTCTTATTTATTCAGGGAAAAACATATTATATTATATTATTGTTCTCAAATGCTGCCCATCTGCAATTTTTTCATTTTTGCCTCCACCAGTACAATTTTTTTTACCCATTACACATTTTTGCAGATACCCAGCCCGGTCCAGAATCGATTCTCCACTTGTGGAGAGACTGGATCAGCCTACACAAGGTAGCCTGAGGAACAATAAGTTTCACTGCAGGGCAGTTTGTCATAAGCTTCAGTGACACTATGTTTTTCATTGAGAGAAAATGATTCAACCAGCTTCAGGTAGCCAGCTGGAAGCAGACGAGTTATGCAAGGCAAAGTATCATGGGAGTTAAGTTTACAAAAATATATTGTCCATATGTTGTCATGTATGAAAAGACCACAAAATGAACATTGCAGATTTCTTTACCACTATAAGCAAATTATTTCAATAGCATTGCTATAGGAAATATTCTGTCTCAATCTTTTTGAACTATATAAGTGGTGGATCGCTGGAACTGTGATCAGTGTAAGCAGTTTCTACTGTAGGCCTTGAGTTTTGCATTCATTTCAGAGGGATGGAAAACACTGTTCTCAATTTGAAGAGAGAAACCATGAACCGCCTCGCTTAGTCTCTCTGCACGAAAAGGAGTGCTGTTGTACTGAGTATCAGCACGGCGGTGATTTGGTCGTTGGCATGAGGCTGCGCCATATATTAGTTTACAGTAATAGGTGATAACAGATTATGATGTATTTGTTTATTTACTCATAGTTCTGCCACTGGACTGGACCGGACTGTTGCTAAGCAACACAAGCATTTTCAAGCACACTAACGTTAGCTTGCTAACTACATTTTGTAGGTCTGTGATAACACAGTAGAGATCCCCAGCTCATTTGTCCTGATGGATCAATGAAACTGCCTAAAGACTGTTTTGTTTTGTGCTTAGACTTCTTATTTAATCTCCAACCATACTCTGGTTGTGGTCTGAAAGCAAAAAAAAAAAAAACTACATGTTTTTACAATATAGATATGTTATTTTGGGAGATTTAATAAATTAAAGTACAAATAGGTCCATCTGCTGATCATAAAAACTAGTGACCTAACACAATTTCTACAAATCATTTTGCAGCTGTAACACATTTACACGCCAGCACAGATATTCAACAGGTCAAAAGATGCTGCTGCAAACTGCTGCTCTTGTATCCAACTCCATGTACTTTGTCATATTAAAAAGTGTGCGATAGTGATCTACAGTAATAAGACCCAAATCATTACTGTAAAAGACACTTGATCCGTTAGTTATTGTAACATTGATGTAATGGTTATTAGAACGCCAAGCATAGTGAGACATGGAGTTCAAAGTCCCAGTGCCGTTGTACTTTATATCAGCACTCATGGAATGTCTCTTATCCAATGAAATTAAGTAACTGTTGTGCAACAATCTTTATTGTTAAGGTATTACTCCATAGTTTGTGTTACTATAATGTGAAGTGACAATAACAGGCTTCTGTGCTTTTGTTTGAAAGACTTTTGTAGGGTTGAAATTCCTTTTTTATCAGCAACACAAGTGGCTAAAGGTTATTACTATTAATGGGATTTTATCAGCATCATAATCAGAAGATAAGAAACACAAAGTGTATTTTTTTTGTCCTCCCTCTGGCAATAGAAGACTGCATCACCTGTCTTTCCGTTTCATTCGGTTCCTTTCTGCATGTTGCCCCCTCCATCTTGACCCTCCCAGAGATCACAGCTTGCGTTGGCAGCCCCTCCGGCTGTCAGGAACAGGAAGCTGCCATGCAAGGTTTCACTGGACAAACACAGCGGTCGGATGGAGCTGCGGTTTCACCGTTAGCGGGCTAATGGTCCGCCCTGACAGTGTGCCAGAGCTTCTCTTTTCACCAGTCTTTCATTCATTCAATTTCAGCAAACTGGACACGAGAAAAAAAGAGAGGGGAAAACATTTGGTTTGAATCAGATTGTGTGCACATGTGACCCAGCATGAATCACAGTTGTGTATCTCCATGACTGTGCTGTGGCCATGTCGTGTATGTAGATGGAGATTGTTGAATGTGTGTCATATTTTCTGATGAGTCTGCCCACTGACCTGTATCAAACCACGAGGCCAGTCCAAACACGCCCTGCATCTTTTCCATCAGCTGGCACCATTCTAAATGAGTACACATGAGGGGAGTTGTGTATTCATTTAACCGGAGCTGACATGGGTCACTGGACCACTGACATATGGCTTTTTGCTGAATCAAACACACTCCTCATCAGCCCCCCACAAGGAACAACCACTGAGCTGCTCCACTGGGTTTGGTCACTGGCCAAAAGGGCAATATTGTGTTTGCACTGGGCAGCTCATGTTTTTAGCCATTCCTTCCACTGCAACGGCTCCACAAGTTCATCAGTGTGTCAACATGCACTTATGTAACTGCAATAACATGATTTCTTCAATGACTGCGTTAACACACACACTTATCTTCCACCGTTATTCAGAATATGACAATATTCAGAGGTGGCAAAAGTGCACACATTCCTTACTGGTAAAAGTAGAAGTACTGATTTTTTGTGTAATTACCTCATTTTTGTCTTGGTACTTTTTTCTCTTCTTTTTTTGGATGTTGTTTATGTCTTGTCACGTCTTTTATGTCGTTTTTGTCTTATGTCTTATACAAAGTTACATTTTTTATGTTGTTAATGTCTTGTTACATCTTCTGCATACCTTTTGTCTTGCTATGTCTATGCTATCATTTTTGTTGTGTTACCTCTTTTACATGTCATTTATTATGTTGTCTTTTATGCAGTTTTTTCTTATATCTTTGTCTTTTTTGACTTGTTATGTCTTACACAAAGCTTTCGCCTTATCACATCTTTTATGTCTTTTTTTGTCTTATTATGTCTTATACAAAGTTTTCATCTTGTTACATCTTTTCTGTTTTTTGTGTCTTATGTCTTCTGCATACTTTTTGTCTTGTTGTCTTTAACATCATTTTTGTTGTGTTACATCTTTTACATGTCATTTATTATGTTAAATCTTTTATGTAGTTTTTTTTTTCTTGTATCTTTGTCTTTTTTGTCTTGACATGTACAAAGCTTTCATCCTATTACATCTTTTATGTTGTTGTCTTGTTACATCTTCTGTCTACCTTTTGGTCTTTTACATGTTGTTTATCTTGTAACGTCTCATATAGTTTTTTCTCTTGTTTGCTGTTTGTCTCTTGTTTTTTGTTTTCTTGTTATATCTTATACAAAGTTTTCGTCTTGATACATCTGTTACTTCATTTACGTCTTATGTCTTTTGCATCATTTCTGTTGTCTTTTACGTTGTTTTCATCTTATTATGTTTTGATGTGTTGCGTCTTTTACATCTTGTTACATATTTTATGTTTTTTCTTGTTATGTCCTTATGTCTTTTGTGTTGTCTTGTTATGTCTTATACAAAGATTTCGTCCTGTTGTGTCTTTCATGTTTGTTTGTATCTGGTGTTTTTAAGGTCACCTTGACATTTGACCTCTAAAATCTAAGCACTTAATCCTTGACTTCATGTTCCTCAAGGTGTTCTTGAGATATTGCATTCCAGCAGAGAGTCCATTTCATTGGTGTGATTTAGCCCCACCCCCTTCACTTAAGCCACACCTCTTCCATTACTCATTATCTGTTAGTTTTAGGCACTTGTTGGAGGCATTATTGGACTAGTTTGTCATCAGTGATGGATTGTTTTCACCCAATATACTTCAGACATTCTCCCTTTTCATAACTCATGAACCGTTGTGGGAGACATCATTGGACTCAGCAGTTCCTTTGTCATTTGTAAAGGTTAGCCTAAAGTTTAGTCATGCCCTCTTTCATAACTAATGAAATTATTTCCATTGCTGTGACTCAGTCTGCACTCCTTATATTTTAGCCACAGATCAAGTGGCTTGCAGCTATTCCTTGTTATTCTTGTTTGTTTAACGTTATTTCTTGACAGTCTGGTCATCTGGATGCATTTGGGTTGTCTTCTGAATTTTACAAGAAAAGTTAAGCTATAAACCCTCATGTAGAAGGCATGAGAGCATCTGAGGAAGACAAACAGATCAAAGAGGAACAGAGATTAAAAAAAGAGGAGAGAGGACACCACAGTGACACGAGGTGCATTTGTGTCCAGGGAGGATCACAGCTACAGGATTTGTTGGCACCTCGCTTGGACCAGATGCACTTGTGAGATTGTGTGTGTGTGTGTGTCACACTGTGTCACACAATCTATACCAACTTCCTCCCTTTGATGGAGTAGCTCTGAGAGTGATGCCGCACACTCCTGATTGGTTGAAAGCATCCCAGACCCTCAAATTGTTCTCCAAACAGAGGAGACTGTTGTCCACGAGATAAATGAAGCACACCACCGGTTTTTCTCACACACACACACACACACACACACACACACACACACACACACACACACACACACACACACACACACTCAACACTCACTGGAATCAGGAATTTTCTCACTCACAACCCATGCAATTAAATTGTTCAAGAGGCCAAATGAGGGAGCAGCAGAGTGAATAGAAGAGAGGCTCCCAATCAGAGCGAGGGCTGGCGGATTTCTGTGTCCGCCTGTTTAGAAAAGATTCTATTTCAAACCAGAGCGACAGATGAGAGAAGACAAGGCAAGTGAGAGCAAGAGAAACTGAGCACGCTGTGAAAAGAGAACTGCAGTAGTGTCTCTCCTGGGCGAGAAACTGCCAAACAAGTTACATCTGTGTCTGTGTGAACACAGACACTCTTGGCGAAAGGCGTGTTGGTGATTTTCAGCCATGATTTACAGGTCTGAGAGTTCAGATTCAGAGTCTGTAGAGTCAGTCTGCACTCTTAGCCGTGGCTGTGGTCTGAACTCTAAACAGGAAGGAATGCCTGCACTGAAAGCTGCTACATTTTGAGCCATTTTTTAGTGATGTTTGACAAATATTTAGGAGCAAATTTATTTTAGATATGCATGTAGGCCCTGGGATTTTACTGCACTCACCCAAGACTGCAAGGAAAGCTCTATTTGTTATCCTCACATATTTATATTTGCATTTGAAACATTTCACTGAAGGTCTGATTTGTGCAGCTCCGCTTTTCATCATTTCTCAGTTTTTGGTGCTGAGCTCTCACTGGTGTGTCGACCACAGTGTGTGCTGTGCTGTATTTATCCTTGGATTATTTGTTAATAAAGTTATGTTGGTTGCTCTTTTCTTTGTGTACAGCCATAATTGGTTTTCTTCGCTCATAACTATCTGTTTCCTATTCCGTTATGTTCTCAAGTGGTTTTGACAGATGCAGAGGGGAACCCTTAGGGTCTATCGACATTTCTAATGCTATATTTAAATACATTATATTTAGTTTCTTTTGTTTAATTCTAATTTGAACCTCATTTTCTAGCAAGTTTGCTTCAGAAATGAAAGGGGTACTGCCCTGAAAACAGTAAAATAGAGTTATCCAATCAGATTTTTTTGTTGTTGTCTCTAGGCAAAGGAATGTTAGACCTGGCTCACTCATTGGTTAAGACTTTAATCATGTGGACAGAAGGCCACAGCCTGTGTGTTTGTTTAGAAAGAATATGACACTTGTAATACGTACATATACACTCACCAGCCACTTCATAAACCTGTTCATGTTCTGTTCATCTGTTAACGCCAATATCTAATCAACCAATCACATGGCAGCAATTCAATGCATTTAGGCATGTAGACATGGTCAAGATGACCTGCTGAAGTTCAAACTGAGCATCAGAATGGGGAAGAAAGATGATTTAAGTGACTTTGAATGTGACATGGTTGTTGGAGTCAGACAGGCTGGTCTGAGTATTTCAGAAACTGCTGATCTACTGGTATTTTCTCACACAACCATCTCTAGTGTTTACAGAGAATGATCTGAAAAAGAGAAAATATCCGGTGAGCAACAGTTCTTTGGGAGAAAATGCCTTGTTGATGCCAGAGATCAGAGGAGAGTGGACAGACTGGTTTGAGTCAATAGAAAGGCAACAGTAAGTCAAATAACCACTCGTTACAACCAATGTGTTCAGAAGACCATCTCTGAACACAGAACATGTTGAACCTTGAAGCAGATGGACTACAGCAGCAGAAGATCACACCGAGTGCTGCTCCTGTCAGCTAAGAACAGGAAACTGAGGCTACGATTCACACAGGCTCAACAAAATTGGACAATAGAAGATTGGAAAATGTTGCCTGGTCTGATGAGTCTTGTCTGATTTCTTCTGCCACATTCAGGGTCACAATTTGGGATAATCAACATGAAAGCATGGATCCATCCTGCTTTGTATCAACAGTTCAGGCTGCTGCTGGTGGTGTGATGGTGTGGGGGAGATTTTCTTGGCACAATTTGGGCCCCTTAGTAAAAACTGAGCATCATTTAAACACCACAGTCTACCTGAGTATTGTTGCTGACTGTGTCCATCCCTTTATGACCACAGTGTACCCATCTTCTGATGGATACTTCCAACAGGATAAGACAACATGTCACAAAGCTCAAATCATCTCAAATCATCTCAAACTGGTTTCTTGAACATGACAGTGAGTTCACTGTACTCCAGTGGCCTCCACAGTCACCAGATCTCAGTCCAACAGAGCACCTTTGGGATGTGGTGGACTGGGAGATTCACATCATGGATGTGCAGCCAACAAATCTGCAGCAACTGTGTGATGATATCATGTCAATATGGACCAAAATCTCTGAGGAATGTTTCCAGAACCTTGTTGAATCTATGCCACGAAGGATTAAGGCAGTTCTGAAGGCAAAAGAGGGTCCAACCCGGTACTAACAAGGTGTTCCTAATGAAGTGGCTGATGAGTGTATATGTTTCTTATATCAAAAGATGACTAGTGTATTTCAATTTGTATATGAGTTATGAAGGAAAATATTTTTAAAAAAATGTTACAATTGCCCCAGGTCTCCCCTATTTCAAAATATTGAGTTAGTGATAGACTCAATATTTTGAAACACTAAATCATTGATTTACATTCTGAGTTTCTCATTATGATGACATACAGGATCTTTTTTTCCATCCTGGTAGTGTAGATTCAGTAGATGCGGACATTTCATAAAGTACAAGCATTACACAGATCTATCTGTCTGTCAGCCGCTTTTTTAATCTGTTCATGTCATTTACATTATTTTGTGTCTTTTTACATCTTTTACATCTTACTACATCTTTTTGTCTTGTTATGTCTTCTATGTTTATTTTTGGTTTGTTGTATCATTGTTGTCTTCAACATCTTTTGTCTTAATAATTCCCTTCAAATGCATTAAAACTAAAGCAGGGAGCCAGTTTTGAAAGTGTAAGGAGTAGAAAGTACAGATATTTGTGTTAAAATGTAGGAAGTAAAAGTAAAAAGTTGTCAGAAAAATAAATACTCAAGTTAAGTACAGATTCCTGAAAAATCTACTTAAGTACAGTAAGGAAGTATTTGTTACTTCTCTGGATGTTAATAGTGACATGTGTCTATGAAATCCAAATCCCTGATACAATGAGGCATATTTGAGAGCAGTGAAAATAAAATGCAGTGTAGCATCTGTGAAAAGACACTGAAACAGGCGATTTCTCATCACATCATATAGTAAACACTGTCCTCCTCCTGCTCAGAGAGATCACAACAAAACAGACTAGTAAAAAGGACCAGGCGCTGTCGCTCAGCCTGCGACACAAAGAGCTCTTTGTACCATTGCTTTCTGACGTTTTGCGCGTTTGTTTTAGAGCGCGGTGTCAACTGCATCGCGCTTTTGTTCATTTGAACTCCTGTATGAAGTGTAGCGGAGGCTCTCCTGTGCTGTGGAGCCGTGCCGTGCTGAGACACCGGGGAAGTCTGCCTTCACAAAGGCTGCCTCACAAACTCCCAGATGGAAAAACATCAGCCACAAGCACAAACACACCAGGACTTAGTGGTATTGATTTCTCTCTGCGGACTAAGCCTCTTTCCTCCTCCTTTCTTAACCCCTTAATCAGCTTTATATCTGATCACTTTCATTTATTTAAGTTTCTTAAACATATAGCCTTTTCTGATATTGTGTATATTGTTACAGTTAAAAACAACTTCCCATTGATTGTTTGGTTTTCATGTTGATTCCAGCCCATTTTATGATATAATATGGCAGATATATCAGAATAAACGTCTGTTGTGATGGATGAAATTGCATGCAACTGAGCCATAAGCATTTTCCAGCTATAGAAATATAAAGCTGAGGTCTTTGTTGCCGCTTCAGCTGCTTATTAAAAATGACTGTGTGTTATGAACGCCATATATAAGGTCGGCATTCAAGCTTTTAGCGCTGCTTTGCCCTTTTGTGCTACCTAGAGGGTGTTTCCTTCTCCATGGGAGAACCACATGAGCTGAATTTCATTGATTTCTAAACGCCTCTCCTTTTCCGAATCAGAAATCCTCCTTTTCTCTGCACCAATCCGCGGATAATTTGCTTTCACTGTCGCCTTTTTGAGCTGCTTCCTCTTCTCTGCTGGCTGTTCAATTTATGGCTGCCACCCACACTTCTCTGAGAATGCCTTCATTGTTTTTTTTTTCTGAACTCCCAGGCACATCTTACACCTTCATGCGTACAGCACAGTATATACGTATTTCCCCTCGAGACGTGAGACCGCATTATTACTTTGGTGTCTTAATTTGGTTTCACATCCTTTGAAGTTTTTGAAGTAAGGTTTGTGAAAAGAACTTAATAGGATTCTGTAGAACCCCAATTCAAAAAATGCGTTGATTTGCAAAAACTTTTCAACCTATATTCAATTAATTACAGTACAAAGACAAGACATGTAAGGTCCAAGCTGACTGACTTTGTTTTTTGTAAATATACACTCCTTCTTTGAATTCGATACTTGCAACATGGTCCCAAAAAATGGGACAGGGACATGTTTACTACTGTGTTACATCACCTTTTGTGCTTCATAATGCACCACACATTTTCAGTGGGAGACAGGTCTGGACCACAGGCAGGTCAGTCTACTACCTGAACTCTTTTACTACGAAGACACGCTGTTGAAACACCCGCAGAATGTGTCTCGACATTGTCTCGCTGAAATAAGCGGGGACGGCGTCAGCTGGCAGCATATGTTGCTCCAAAGCCTTGTATTTTTCAGCATTTATGGAGCATTCACAGATGTGACAGTTACCCATAATGCCATGGGCATGAACACACCCCCATACCATCACAGATGCTGTCTTTTGAAGTTAGTAGTGTTAAAGTAGGCAAAACATCTGATTATTTGTATCTGTCATTTGCAAATAAAGATTTGGTGATTTGGGTGTGTGGTCTGTGGTCTAACAAATTAATCATGAATTTTCTTCCACATAAAATATTTGCAAACCAGAATATTTTAAAATTCATCATGGTTTACAGTTGAGTGAGATGGACAGGTGGGTTGGTGTGGCGTTACGCTGGACAGTTGTGGTGAAGAAGGAGTTGAGCCTGAAGATAAAACTCTCAGTTTTGCCAGTTGGTCTACAAGATGTTCCAACCCTTCACCTATAGTCATGAGCTTTGGGTAGAGACCGAAAGAATGAGATCACAGATTGAAACAGCTGAAAGGACTTTCAGGGCTCAGACATCCAGAGGGAATTCAGAGTAAAAGCACTGTTCCTTTGCATTGAAAGGAGCCAGTAGAGGTGGTTCGGGCATTTGATTAACATGACTTCTGGGCGCCTTGCTTTCGAAGTTTTCCAACCCCAGAACTTGCTGGAGGGACTACATATCTCATCTTTTCTGGGGATGCCTTGAGATCCCCAAGGAGGAGCTGGAAAGCATTGCTGGGAAGAAGGACATCTGGAGACCCCTCCGGAATAAGCAAAAGAAAATGGATGGACGGATGGTAAATTGGTTTGCATCCATCTTTGCTAGCCACACATCTTCTCCTTCCCTACCTTTGTTGGCACATTGCAGCATATTTTGGCGTGTTGTCACCACCTGTTGGTCAGTGAAATGATCAGTTTTGGTAAGACGGTGCATGTGCATCCTTGCACACAGCATTAACAAAATAGGAACACGCTCATATAGAAAAACAGCTTCAGTGAAGTTTGTTGTCAGCTAAAACAGAGCTGTGCTGAGGAAACTGCAAACCAAACTACTCTCTTATTTCTAGTTTCAGAGCCAACCAAGGCCATGAAAACAATAATTCAGTAAACCTTGCTGTTTTTCATGGAGACTTAGTCAGGGTTCATGTTTGAGTCTCTCCCTGCTGCAGCCCATGCAATTTATTCACTTCTTTTGTGTGATCAGAGGGCCAGACAGACGCTTTAGCCTGTGCAGAAATGAAGAAATAATGAGAGGGAGAAAACTTGTGTGTTTATTTGTATCTTTACTTTGTGTCTTTTTACTTGTGTTTGTTTGCAGTTGTTATTTGATGGTTTGCTTTAGAGACGGGTCTCCCACGTACACCAGCTACAATGCTATCATCTCATGGTGACTTAAATATGAACATTATTAGCTTCTTGGATTAGCCATGGGGCGGCACGGTGGTGCAGTGGTTAGCACTGCCGCCTCACAGCAAGAAGGTCCTGAGTTCAAATCCCCCAGCTGGTTGGGGCGGGGCCTTTCTGTGCGGAGTTTGCATGTTCTCCTCGTGTCTGCGTGGGTTCTCTCCAGGTTCTCCGGCTTCCTTCCACAGTCAAAAGACATGCATGTTAGGTTATTTGGTGACTCCAAATTGCCCGTAGGTGTGAATGTGAGTGTGAGTGGTTATCTGTCTATGTGTCAGCTCTGTGATGAACTGGCGACTTGTCCAGGGTGAACCCCGCCTCTCGCCCAGTGTCAGCTGGAATAGGCTCCAGCAACCTGTGATCCTTCGTTACAGAAAATGGATGGATGGATGGATGGACAATACAAATCGTGCCTGCTATACAGAAGAAGACCTAAGCAAGACATGCATACCATATAACCTCTGACCCATGTCAGGACTCTGAATTAGATAGGTGGAGACTAAAGCTAGCTCTAGCTAGCTAGCATGACGTATATTGAAAAATGATAGCTAGCAGCAGTGAAAATGCAAACCCAGACTACAGAAAGTTAGTAGTATCCCAGATCATCAACAGGCAGCACATGTTAAGCATCATTAGGTACCCCTTGCTAGTACCAGGTTGGACCCCCTTTTGCCTTAATTCTTTGTGGCAACAGATTCAACAAGGTGCTGGAAACATTCCTCAGAGGTTTTGGCCTCGTGATTGGTTGATTCGATATTTGCGTTAACAGGCAGTTGAACAGGTAAACCTAATGAAGTGGCCAGAGAGTGTATATGTCATCATGTATGAAAATCCTGCTTTTTACCATCAAAATATACAAGTTTACACTCGCAGATATCTGCCAGATGTCTTGCATTAGAGTAAAAACTCATATTAGATGAATGTAGTCGAGACAATTACCTCATATCAAACTGTCAATTCCGGATTTAATTAGTATTATTACATCAGCCACACGAGTTTATGGATAGAGACTCTGCACACCTGTTTGCAATTATTTTTCTCTGAACAATATACGAGGGTAACAGTTTGATGCATTTTAAACTTAATTCCATCAGTCTGCACCAGCTGGCACCAGGTCCCGCAGAGAAACTCTGAACACACATCAGGCTGGCAATGAAAGGATTTATCGCACAGTCTGACAAACATTTGCAATATTCATTAAACGAAACACAGCAACAGTGTGAGCTCTCACTTTAAAGCACGCCCCCCCCCCCCCCCCCCCACTAAAATCTGTGCAAAACTATCCACCGCCTTAAAATCCAGGACTCTGACCTGAGGACAGCTCACGAGGATGTCTGTATTATCTTCTAAGCTTTAAAAGTCAGCCACCAAACCCTCAGGCTAACTCTGAACTAAGAACCATGTTTCCATGGTAACAGTCAGAGATACCTGCTGACCAGCGGCTCCAAATGACAAATAAAAATGGAAATATTGCTGATAATTTGTTGGTTGGTAATAATGTGAAGTGAACACAGACGGGAAAGCCTTTTTAGAGACCACTGTAGGACAATGTCAGTTTTGTTTGCCCAGAGAAAGAGTCTTAGATGTTCCCGTCAGCTGTGGGATTAATATTATTTACAGTCATGGCAGATTTTGTGTTGTTGAATTTCCTCAGTACAACATATCTGCCAGAAGGTTATTTGTAGGAGGTTTCTGTTTATGTCTGGATGATGTTGATGTATTGTGGTGCTGGTGGAATGTTTGGTCTGTGGTTTGTTGTTTTTAGCTTGAAAAAAATCCCAGAAGTTACCCAGAATTCATTGCAAATAATATTGGAAACAATCAAGACAAAGAGAGCAGATGAATTTAGATACTTTTTAGACTAACTAGGGAGGTTTCTCTCTTGGGAATTTGAACATTTTGGCTTAGAACAAGAGCTCAACCAAAGGAAATTGTTTGACTAAAATTCTGCTTACTATTCAATTAATTGATTGGTTGATAAGGAAAAAATCTACATGTTGTCTCTAGATTAAATAAATCATTCACTGTATACTAAGTGACTCTACCTGCTGGCCTAAATGGCTGCTAATCAAACTTTTACAACATTGCCAAGCAAATTAATTCCTGCAATTTGACCATTTCTTTTTCACAAGTAGCTATCTCGTTACCTACAGGGCATGTCTGTCAAGAAACTTTAATACCGCTGCAACACACATTCATCACAGAGCATCCGTACCAGCTTCTGTATAACAAAAAAGCTAATGCTGAGCCAGCGCTGCAATGTATGTCCACAAAAACTTGTCCTTGTTTTTGCAGTGTAACATTACAACATACACACACACCTTGTCAGTAAAATAAAACTTTTCATCCACTCCTCTGTCCTCTGAGGAATCTGGAACCTTGACATGGTGTCTAATACATTAGGTCTGCATTGTGTTCCTCCAGCCTCTGAAAATAAAGGATTGAGAAGCTCTTTTCTCCTGAAAGCAATCAGACATGAGCATATCGACCAACCAATCGACCACCCAACCAGAAAGTGTCAGCCCTATATGCTATCAACAAAGTCTGGGTGGATTGCAGAGGTGGGAAGTAACTAAGTACACATACTGTGCTTAAGTAGAGTTTACTGGTATCTGTACTTTAGTTGAGTATTTATTTATCTGACAACTTTTTAAAGTTTAACACAAATATCTGTACTTTCTACTTGTTACTTTAGTTTTAATGTATTCAAGGGAAAATGTTAGTCTCATTTTGCGTCATTGCACATCGCCCTCCCAACATCAAGATCAATTTCAACCTTAATAGATGAGACAATGACACGTAGAAAAGACGATTCCTTGGTGTGTCAATCCGTGCATATCACACACTACAGACACAAGAAGACAAAAAAGACACAATAAGACAAAATATAACAAAAAAGAGGTAAAATGTATAAGAGGAAACAAGACATAAAAGATGCAACAAGACAAAACAATTGAAATAAGACAAATAAAGGTGAAAACGGGGAAACAAGATGAAAAATCATGAAACAAGGTGAAAAATTATGTAACAAGATGAAAAAATGTATAGAAAGACCAAAAAACAATGTGAAAAGAGGTAACAAGATGAAAAATAATATCACAAGATAAAAAGCTGGAACAAGAAATAAATTTCAATATAAACATAGTGAGATGAAAAATGCTATAACAAGACAAAAAATGACATAAAGATGCAACAAAATGAAAATGAAATAAAAAACAACAAGATGTAATAATGAATACATTACAAGATGAAAAAAATGTAACAAAATGAAAAATTATGTAACAAGACAAAAACTATGTAACAAGAAGAAAAGACAAAATCACATAAAATGAAGAGGATGTTACAAAATGTAAAACAACATAAAGTGAAAAAGTTAACAAGACCAATACCAATATGAAAACAACATAAAAGACGTAACCAGACAGAGAGGGAGAAAAGGTGAGGTTCAGTCAGTTAGAAACAGGCAGCAGAAATGTCCTTCAGAGGACGACTTTTTACTTTTATACTTTGAATTCATTTCACAGCTTGTACTTTTTCACCTTTACTTGTGTAAATAAGTTGAATCGGTACTTGTACTTCTACCTGAATCTTTTTACACAAGTATCTGTACTTCTACTCAAGTAAAGAATGTGTGGACCGTTGCCACCCCTGGCATGTCTGTGTATTTTAATGGCGTTTGTGCATTTCTCTGCACATATTGTGCATATGGATGTACGGTGTCTTCCTGATTGGACTCAGGCGGCCATCTGATCTGAAGCCTGGGTAATCTGACAATACCCCGATCGCTCTGAGACGGTAATATCCTGATGGGTTGCTGAGGTTTAAAAATAACAGTAGGCAATGTTGGGTCTCGTTGTAATTGAGCCCAGCGCACACATCTCTTAGACTTTCACAATAATGAGCAGAAACACACACACATCCCTGACAGTAAAGGAATCGTGGAGACCCCATGACACCACACAGCACACAGACCAGACAGAAACAAGAGAACGAGAAGTTGAAGGAGAGTGAAAACTAACTAGTAGGGCTGGCTGTGGTTGCGCAACCTACTGAGTGAGTGACTATATTGATCAAATGCTTTCCTGCTGTTTTCTGCCTCATTATCAGATGACACACAAGACTGTCTTGGATCAGGCTGCGCATAAAGACCCGTCGCAGCTGCACACCATGCTCTGCAGCTCGTGTCATGCAGGCATTGATCCACCGAGTGTTTACACTTCACTCTCTTTGATTTATGGTGTAGTATTCCCTACATTATACTGTAAAAACAGCTCATATCTATTTTTGAGGCACGCTTTGCATTCAGAAAACCTTCATTTCTGTCTGTAGTAACATGGCTGCACATAACAAAAGGAAATGTGTTGCTGCACATACCGGAGGATTGATTGTATATTCTTTGTGAATCTCATTCTCTCTGCCTCTTGTGTGTTTGTCTCTTTCTTCTCCCAGCCTCTGCTCCTCAGAACCATGAACAAGATGAAGAACTTTAAGAGGCGTTTCTCTCTTTCCGTTCCCCGCACCGAGACCATCGAGGAGAACGAGTTCACCGAGCAGATCAACCAGCTCAACATACGGCACACCCAGGGTAAGAAACAGTGGTTCCCCGTTCAGCCAAGAGGAACCTGTTGAGAACGTTGAAGTTCTGCTCCCAGATTTTCTTGGGGTCCTAAATTTAAAAACATTCTTCCCAGATTGGAGAAGATTTGAAATTAAACTGTTGGGTTCCCAATCTAAAGCTGTAGTTTGGCAGAACACTCATACTGGAAAATGCCTCAAAACACAAAACTACATTCAGTTTTGAACATGTGATGCCAGTCACATGATGTGGTTAAAAAATAATAAAACTATAAATATATATACAGTCCTGTGAAATCTGTGCATGGCCATTACAATGCTTAAGGTTTGGTTAAAGTTAAATCTGCATTAATCTCATTCTTAATAACTGGGACAAAACTGTTTTTTGATATTTACTCTTTGATTATGCTGGAAAATATATTTCAGAAGATCAGACTCTTGGCGTTTAAAAATTTTAATGCTTTACTTAGTTATTAAACGTAGATGTCAGATTTTCTATCTGATGGACTTGACATCCCAAAGAGTTGACAAAATGTACATTTTTGTCATTTCACAGCATAGACGTATGGAGTTATCATTTTTATTTATGATTAAGTTCTCTTAATGCTAATCGAAATATATATTTTTAAACCATAATTCATATTCGGCTTCAATTTAGAAGAGCTGCAAAGTTGGCATGTTATGGTTGATCTATGCGCAATAGTATTTAATGAATTTGTCAAAAAATAGAAAGTTTACACGTGATTGAGCAGTATGCTCGCCTTTTTTATGAGCGATGAGCTTTTTACTTGTAGGTCTGGGAGTCCAGTCTCTAGCAAAGAAGTCTGACACGCTGGTTCACACCCATCCAAAACCCCACTTCCACACCTGTATTTTCCAGCTATTACAAAATGGCAGACTGTGTCGTGGATTTGCATTTTGCACTGCAAAATCATGCAAACATGATTCCAAGGGAGACAGCATCTTTGCAATTATGGGCTACTGCAACTAAATCTGGGAATGTACCTTTAAAGCATCATTTTCACAAACTTTAATCACTGATATGTAATATCTGTACTGTCAGATTTCACAGGTATGTTGGTTCTGTAGGTTGCCTGATAAAGATTTTCTGACATAAACATGAATGAATGAATGTTTGTGACTGTTGTCATGAAGAGTTATTCGGTCAGTGATGTGATTTTTAATGGAAATCAGGTCTAATTATCAAATTTAAAGAGCTAGCTTTATATTTTAAACTGTCACATGTGATTGGTTTTGACACTGGCCATCATTAGACTATTATAACTGTGTCATGAATATTTTCCATGACCTCAACTATAGTGCTACAATTTGGATCAGTCATTAAACTGTCATTAAGTGTTATTACACTGTCAAATGCTTTTCCAACAGTGTGATGACTAATTTCCTTGACCTTGACCCAGATATTTTCTGTAGCTCTGCTCCTGTCTGAGGGATTTCAGTGACAGGGTGGCCACAGTGACTAAACCATTTTATAAGCACTGGTTAATTAAGCGTGTTCAAAGTCCTGGACCCTGAGCTCCGTACTTGTGTCTTTTGGTGTGTGAATGAACAGCTCATGTCTAATAATAGAGCACAAACTGCAATCTTGTTCTGGGTTTTAATGCCCAACACAAAAGCCTTCCTTCCTTCCGTGTCTGTAGCGGACCCTCACAGATTAACTGGGGTTTTTCCGGCTACGACTGGTACCACCACCGGCACTGAGCCACAGAGGATCAGCGGGCTTCAAAGAGAGAGACGAGGGTTACGGCGGGATAAGTGGGAGTAGATAATGCAAAGCAACTGAATGCATTCAGAAGAGGTTTTCAAACTGTCTCTGCTTTATTATGGAGAGTTTGACTGTGAAGATAGCACAAAGAGAATAAATAAAAATGACTGGGGTGAATTCATAGTATGCACCTTTAGATCGCAGAGCTGCTAGGATAGTTAACACTTTGATCCTACACAATATGATGCACTATGCATTGATATTTTTGGCTATTTGCTTTATGGTGGGAAATAAAGCTTAGATCTGATGCTGATCTGATATTGAGATTGGGATGCAAGGTCTCTCCAGGTGCATCACAATGTAAGCACTGTATGTGTCATTTACAGTGGACACACGGGGGACTTTTTGGATTTGGTCTCTGTCAATTCTTAAGTCCATAATTTTCTAATTTTATTGCTTCTTCATACAAATCAAAGCCAGCAACACAGTTTAGCTCCCATAGTTTGCCTCCTTCATCCCTTTCCCACTTTTCCAACTATTTATGCTCCTTCAGCTGTTTATTCATACAAATTAAAGCCAGCAATTCAGTTTAGTTTCAGCTTATCAACAGTTCTTTAAATATTCCTCATCTTTCGTGTGTTAATGCAGTGATGCCTAGGAGCCCAGTTCAGGCAATCAACTCGAGCTGTGCTGCCAATCACATGTGACATGCTTCACTCTCCATAGTACATCCCAAACGCACCCTTTCTATTTAAACTGCTAAAACTCCCATCTCTCCCTCTGCCTGCCAATGCATTGCTGCCATGCACTGGTGTCGCTGCCCCACCTCCACCCCAGCATCCACCTGTAGGCTCCGACAGGGTGTTCAAGAATTTGCTCATCACTCCCCTCGTATCTGTTTGTAACTTAACCTGGGGGGTGTGATGAAGTCGTTCTAAAGCACAAGTTGTCAGACTGAATTGACATTATTCAACTTTTAAAGAGCAGTGTGGTTCAGCTACAGCTTTTCAACATCCCGCATTCATGCCACAATTTCTTTAGAAATTGTGCTCTCAAGTTTGTAGTTCAAAATCACTTGTACCAAGAAAAGTTAACTAATGAATGCAGACACTTTGTAACAACGAAACAGTTTACATTATCTTCTAAAGTTGAGTTTGATTTATTATCTTTAGCTAACATTGTTAATAATGTCTCATGTAATACTGAATATTATTATAACTGGACTGACTGACATACACTGGTGCTGATAGATGTGATATTGGCATTGTTCGATTGGTTGACATTGTGTTGCTGTGGTGATGTGATGGTTGACTGTCTATTATGTTGGTTTTTGTTAATCAGTTTTTAAAAGCACAATGTTCTTCTTCAGTTGCTTCTTCATACAAATTAAAACCAGCAATTCAGTTTAGTGTCAGCTTTTCAACAATTCTTTAAATATCCCCCACCTTTCATAGATTATTGATGCTATACAACTTTTAAAGAACAATGCAAATTAAGGTCAGCTTTTCAACATCCATTCTCCAGTTTGTTCTGGACCACCGAAATGTCATATATTTAATAAATCAGCAGAAAGTGAGACAGTGTGCGGGAGTCTTTCTGGTTTTCTTCAAGTTGACTCTTCCTCTAATGCACCTGTCATACATTCAAGTGTGCAGAGACCTTTTTTTAATGTTCTTCAGTTTGTTAAAAATGTTCAGAAAAATAGCCTCTTCCAAAACACACTGAAACAACAAGACAGTTAAAATGATCATCTAAAGTTGCGGTTGATGTATTATCTTTAGCTAACATTATTAATGTTGTTTCTTCAGTTGTTTTTATTTACTCATTTTGTAGGACAGTAGTATTGAATACTGTTATCTCTGGGCTGACTGACAGTAGATGTGATATGAGCGTTGTTTGACTTGTTGACATAGTGTTGCTGAGTATGTGATTGATGAGTTGGCTCGCTTGTGTTGTCAGTGTTGTTTAGCATTTTATGCTGAGTATTTCATATTGTTGACTCTGTACTAGGCTAGGCTTGGTTGTGTCATTTTGATGTGCTGTTATGCCACCTGCAACCCGCTGTGATTATCTAATATCAATCCCCCTTTTACAGTGCTTGAAATAGAACTTTTAAAAATGTTTTTTCATCTGAGCCCTTATGTCCCCACCAGTTTTCAATAACTGGGTAAGGACGATGTACTGTTATCAAGTGGTTACATCATATATAACACTTGAGTCAACAATGGAAATCAGACAACTAAAGCTTCAGCCTCGGCTCAGTAAAGTGAGGCTGCTGTTTGGCCGCCTGACGGAGAGAAGCAGCTGGCTATGTAGTTTAACCCCCCAGAGTACATCTGTCTGCATCCCTGTGTGCTCCTGAAGGTCAGGACAGAAGTAACCCGATGCAGACATAGGGCGAGGATAAATGGAAATGGAGACAAACAAGTCAGTGAATTCAGAAAGGAGACGCAAAGAGAGACCGAACGTTTGACCCAAACCCAGCAGCCTTCTGATGTTTACACTCGCTCTGTAATCTTTTCCCGTTCATCTCTCTGTTCCATCTCGCTCTCCTCTCTCCTATGTGAGGGATTATGTCATGCTCCCACAGCGTTATACACAGCATATGCTGCTGTTTAGACTGAAAACATCATCTGACATTTTTGCAAGGATACAATCATCACATGCCTGGAGCATTTCTGCACCAAGAAAATATTTTACAAATGGCATATATGTTTTGTTATCAGAGCCAGTAAGTAATAACAGGGACAGTTCACCCAAAAATCAAAATATATATTTTCCCTCTGGCATCTAGTGCTGTTTATATGCCATAAAGATGTCTGTCTTCTCTTGAATATAATGGAAGTCAATGGCATTTGGCTTGTGGTGCTCAAAGCGGCAAAAAATATATCTGAGACAGCAGCGTCTCTTTCCAGAAATCATGTCCAGGTTACTCAAGATACTGCACAGGCCTTGACCTGCAATCTGGTTTGTTTAATCCAAAAAACAGGAATATAACTACTACAGTTCATGGTTTTGGGGCAAGTTACATACTGGATTTCCTAAACTAATACTACAAATTGAATTACGCCCTAGCTCCAGCTTCACACTTAACACACAGATATGAAAGTGATATCGGTCTTCTCATCTCCTACTTAGCAAGACAAGCAAAGCTAATGTGTAAATGTGTGAGAATATGATATGATTTACTTGATAGGAATCCTCCAGTTCAAGTAGCATAACCCAAATTCTCTATCAAGATGTCAGAAATTTGATTTTATATTGTAATATTATTAAAATTATGAATGTTACTGTATTGTCCTGATCAAAGTTGATCAGAAGATACTTAATACTAGGGTCGGGCAATATGACGATATAAGTTACATCACAATCAACATGTCCTCATATCTAAATGACATAATAAGTCAATTGCCAATGATAGCAACAGGCATACCAGACTTCAAGTACGTTTTGTAAGTCACGTGACGTTAAACACGTTAACGTTGCGAAATGACTGCAGTTTGTTTAGGTTGGGTTACATTATATAAGTCACACGATGCTAAACAAGTGGTTAAGGTTGTGAAATTGTCTCAGTTTGGTTAGGTTATCAACAAAAATACTTGGTTTGGTTTAGGAAGAGATCATGGTTTGGGTATTAAAATAATAATGTAAGGTTATGTCAGGGTAAGTTATGTTAACCTTTGGCTAGGTTAGATTATGTATGTTGCATTATGTAAGTCACATGACAACATGTGGTTAAAGTTGTGAAAAGCTTGCAGTTTGATTTGGTTAAGGCAACAGAAATACTTTATTTGTTTTTTTTTTTGTTATAATAAGTATGGTATGTGACGTAAGTCGCACATGTAATGCAATTAAGTAACTTAAATTGTTTACTTTTGGTTTCACACAGGACACAAATTCTGGTCTTCTGGGTGAAAGTCCTGTGTTTGACACATCCATCCAGCCCAGCCTCCTCTTCATTAGGACTTTCTCACTCTTTATGATGCTCCTGTCAGAATTACTACGGCCACTAGAGGTCACCACATAACAATAATTATAATAAGCTGCTCGCATAGACAACCTATAAAGCATTTCTTTTCTGTTGATGGCGAGCTGAGCTTGAGACACTGACATATTCTTTACTCCATGGTATCTTTCCTTTAATATTTCTGGGTCTACACATTAGGCTGTTGATAAATCACTATGACCACCTCATGGTAACTAATGTACCTTTTCAGGTGCCTTGAGATGTCAGGTATTTAATTCACTGGATTAACCAAAACCCGACATTCATTTGATAGAGGACTTCAGCTACAATCCTCACTCCTAACAGCTACCATGAAGGAAGGAGATTATGAACATGTGTATGACTGTGTACAGAAATCTTATTAAATATACAGCTCACGCTCAGATGAGTTGAACTTCTTCAGTCTCATCAGATTATTGGATTCTCTGATATCCTCTCTCACACTTAAAAACAAGAGCAGCTGGATCAAACTGGCAATCACAAAGAAAGTCAATCAGTCTCAGATCACTGAGCACGATGAAGGCATTAGCATCCCCCCAAAGGCTGCGTATTCACACAAATACACACTAACATAGAAACAACAACATACACACGCAATTTCATCACCGCTAATCCAGTCAGATGTTAGAGATTACTTTAGATTCATGCAAACACAGGTGTGTGTGTGTGTGTGTGTGTGTGTGTGTGTGTGTGTGTGTGTGTGTGTGTGTGTGTGACTGTGTGTGTTTTAGTCAGTGTCCTTTGGGGCAGCCAGGACTGACTGCCTGATTTAGCTCTAATATTTCACATTAGGCAGTATCCTCTTGTTCATTTTCCATATATTAGTCCGTTTAAAGCTGTTTTGCTGAGCTCCCATACGAGCGTGCTAATGTAATGGTGAGAGTAATCACATAAGCCACCTTGACACATTGGCGGTCTGATGAGAGCTTCTCCTCGAACAGAGCTGAAAACCAATTGTCTCTGCGGGGAAAGTGCTGCGAGAAATGAATCCCGATTAAAGGAATAACAAACAAATTGTTCAGGTGAGCCGTTTTAAATCGCTTCCGTGCGATGGTGAGTTGGTGGAGTCTTCAAATGAGCACACCTCCTCTGGCTCACACGTGCACAAAGTCACAAAGCTTTTATTAGCGTGCAGGTGATATTTTCTTATCTTAGTTATGTTGACTGGCTGTTGTCCAAAATACACTGCAATGCCATTTGCTTTTGCAGGAAAAGCACCATTAGCCCCTGTTCCCATCAGTCTACCTCACATAACCTGCTTGAGCACATAATAGTTGTTAGCGATGGGAATTGCGGCTCGTTCAAAGGAGCCATATCCTACAGCTTTGTTCCTTTCCTTTTTAGGGTGCAGAGTTTACTGGGTTTATCTGCAAAGTAATCACAAGGATATTTGTATTAGATTCAAATTCAGACAACCCACAAATATATGTTCATTTCGCATGTGTGGATTAGGTTTAGCAACACTAAATTACTCATATTGCTAAACCTAATGTCAATTATCTGCACTGTAAACATCACACATGGTGATGCATTGTCAGTGAATTTACTCCTTTGAATTTACCCCTTCAGCTGCATTTCCAAGGGGGTTATTAACGCAGGCCAAAATGCCTCTGTAATGGTCGTTTTCCACCAGCGTATTTAGCCCCGCCAAGCCAAACTATAACATGCTGAATTGCATTTCCATTATCACCAGTGGTGGACAAAGTACTCAACCCCAGTACTTGAGTCAAAGTATAGATACTCCTGGTCAAATATGACTCAACTACAAGTGAAAGTTGATCAGTCAAAATTTTACTTGAGTTGAAGTACTAGAGTTCTTGCTTTTAAAAATACTTAAGTATTCAAAAGTACAAATTACAGTGTACATTTTCTAATATCAGTACATTGCTGTATTGTTTTCATGATGCATTTATAGAACCTTATAACTCTCTGAATCCATCTAATGATGCACTGACCTGCTTGTAGATCCACTCTGCTACACAAAGTCTATAGAAATACCTATAAAAACTTCAACATAGAAATGTAATCAAAAACAAAAAGAACAGTTATTGTCATTTTCTGATGTAACTGTATTAAAATCACTGCATGAAATTAGATTGAAGCCGACTGTAAGGAGTTAAATAACTGAGATTTCTTTATGTCTTCAGGAGCAGTATATATACATGAATTATGTGGTATTTTTCACCCTGATAAAAAACAATCCAACTGTAAAAGCCTACCTGGAATAATTAAAAATGTGATGTTCTTCTTAACTTGTAAAGTTAAAACCTGCAGTAAAGTAATAAAAATCAAGTGGGTGTCCTCCCTCGTGAAATTTTGAGCATTAGACACTTTATTTCTAGCCTTCTGGGAATTATTATGCACTAGTTTGTACTTCATCAGTTTCAAGTCCTCTGCTGCTCTCAACATGAATGTAAAGAGTAAAGCACAGATGTGTCGGTTATATTCAGGATTAAAATATCAGGTCATAGACATGGGAAAAACGTCTGGTCTGTCAAAACATCTCCATTCTGTGTCCTCTGCCCTTGAACTGCTCAGACATGGTAGTCCTCTGCTGAATATTGCTTCAGGTCAGAAAGTCCACCATGGACAACAGGAACGTCTTGTCATTCTAACCATATAGAAACATATGCATTAGTGTAGGGTGTGACTGGAAATATGGGACAAACTGCATCCTTTATTGATTCAGTAAGGGACAAAGCATTTTATTTTCCATTACAGGACTGTCCCATAGTATACGGGACAGGTGGACGCCCCAACTGTAGACTCTCAGTCTTGTCTAGTTTAGTATTCACAGCATTTTTCATTAAGGTTTACACCTTAAAGAAGAAGAAGACAGGTATGAGAAGAAGATCTCATACCTGTAAAGAGTACTGAAAATCTGTACATTTTCATCTAATCAAGTACAAGCACAGTTACATTACTGAAATATTACTCTGTTACAAGTAAAAGTACAAAATATTCTTATATTCTAAGTATTAGTTACTTTTTAAAAGCTGATTTTTGATGCATTAAAATGTTTCTGTTTCTCCAAATCTTCGGTCTAAATGACTCTCAACTCCTGATCTGTTGTGTTCAGGTGTGTTGCAGAATGCAGTCTTGGTTAATCTATTATAATCTGCGTCAAATGAAAGAATGTACAGTATCTATATAGGCAAGAGGCTATAGACATTATTATAATATATAACCCGTTTCCAACTTGAAGTCCTGACCCTGATGAGGGGTCTCAAATGCTTCACAGTGGTTAAGGGTTGTAAGAAAACTATGCCAATATCTTGGCATTTCATTCATTTCTGTGAAGAAAATTAATAAAAATATTATTTTTAAAGTTTAGAGTGTTATTTAAGAGATAAACTAAAAAATAATTCAGAGAATAAGAACCTGAACAAGACCTGAACACAAACTATATTCACAGAGTCTTCACTCTCTGCTAAACAGCCTCATCCTGAATCAGAAATCACAGCTAAAACAACCAAAGAGCCAACAGAACAATGGCCAAGTGTCAATCAAATTTCAAATTATAATAACAACATAATAAGCACATTCTCCCTCTCACATATTGGAACTTTAAATAATAATCAACAAAAAAGCACCCTTGCTCAGTTCAGGGGTTTTACTGCTGCAGTCTTGTTTGGTCTGGTCTGACCAGCAGCTTATGACAGCTAATGTAAGTGAATATGCTACTTTAACTAAAACCTCTCCAAGCCTGCGCCTGCTGTGGTGTTTTGTCTGGCTGCCTTGACATTTAAAGTTGTCATGTAAAAGTACAGACTTGAAAATCTACTCATAAAAGTACAAGGACACAACAACCTACTTAACCTACAGTAATGTGAGTATTTGTAATCGTGACCTCCACCCCTGGTTTTTAAGTGTTTGGAAATGTGTGTCTGCCCTTGAAGATGGAACGTACTTTCAAACATTTGTAACTCTGTGAATCTGTTGTGTAAAATGCACTAAAACACAGTCCTGGGGGGTTAAATCTGGCATTATTTGTGTAGATTATTCCCCAGCACACATTCTTTAGTTATTTCTGTCCTGACCCCTCTCTGTCTCTGTCACTGTAACCGCAGCTTCAGATGCAAACGCTACAAAAACATTGTGTGGCGTACCATATTGGATTGTCCTTTTCCTAAGAAGATGTCTTGCGGGCATTCATCCATATCTCACAGCAATCAGGTGGTGTGTGTGTGTGTGTGTGTGTGTGTGTGTGTGTCAATGCGCGCTGGTATCAGTGTCGCCTTCACTGACCATAATTAGCATCGGGAGATCAAAGGAGCACTGTAGCTGTGATATTCAAATGACTAGCGAACAGGTTGTCATTTCATCCCCCTCCCCAGCACATTTATACTGTCAATCAATCTGACACAAAGTGGCCTGTTAGCCGCCTCGCTGCAGCCTGTTAAATTCATCCAGGCATTTAAAAACCTGAGAGCCACCTTGGCCTTATCTCTCTGCTTTCCTTATCTTTTTATTGGCGTTCATACACGAGCAGCCTGCTATATGAGTTGTGTGTTTAATTGATACAACACTGTTGAATTTCCTGTAGTATGAGAGCGGTCTGCAGTTAATATTAATGTTTGTGTGTGTGTGTGTGTGTGTGTGTGTGTGTGTGTGTGTGTGTGTGTGTGTGTGCGTTGAGGGGCTTTAAAGAGATGCCAGACTTCCTCTTTAACACCTAGACCTGCTTCCCCTGTTAGCAATTGTCCCCATGGAAACAAGGAGTTAAAGCAATCCGTGCTTTAACCCAGCGGGGAGCGGTTGTACCACACACATACACACACCAGCAGGGTGCCGATAGAATGCAGACATATGTCCACTTCACACGCCGTGCTCGCCATACCGGTGAGGCAGCCGACGCCCGCCATTGAAATGGGAGATCAAACTGCAGCTGAGACCTCACAGCTGGTAGCATTCAAAAGACACCGACAGGGCATCAGACACTCATCGTGTACAGCGTCGTATGATGATCAAAGTCCTGTCACGCTGCAGTGGTGTTGCGCTCACAGTGTACTGTAACTGTCTGACATGATTGCTTCAGCTGCCTTAAAGGAGTATATTTAAGATTTGGTCACCTGTCAAATTCATGCTCCAAAGAGACTGGGAGCAGCATATCACCAGGAAGTTGGTTCAAACAGATGTGTTCACAGACAATCTGTGAAAGGTTCTGCATTTACCTACCTGCTCTGTGCCACAGCTTGTCTGAACTTGAAAACTAAAAGTTAGTGTGAGAAAAGACATGTGTGGCATGAAAGTGTGAGATCTGTCTCATTTGATTTGACTTCCTTTTATTTTCGTGCCATGCACAAAAAGCTCCCATCCCTCATGGCTTTACAAGACACCAAATACAGCTGCAAACATTGCCCAACATTTTCCTTTCCATACAAAAATTATGGCCCATTTTACAGCTCAGACTCAAAGAGGATGCTCTGCCTTCTCTCCAAGCCACTCATCAAGCCCAAAAGACGTCAGCATAAAAAGAGGACATTTTAGTAAAAAGTACATCCCTTAAGTGATCATAGGCACGAAAGCAAAACAAAAAATGAAACTCATTCTCAGTTTCACTGAGCGCACACAACAACAACTTTCCCCTGTAGAGGCACAGAACCTGCTGATCTCAGAGGCCAATGGCAGTGCTACCTAACTAGCCAATTTTAGCATTAACAGTGATTTACTCACCAGTGTGGGAGAAACACTTCAAGTTCAGCATCAGCTTTCGTTTCCTTTACTCGCCAGGAGGCGTCTCCACCTGTGGAAAGCAAGCAAGCAAGCAAAGTTAACTCTTGTTTCTGTTTCTATTACTTTGGTGTTTGCTGTTGGGTGTGGTTTCTTGTCCTCAGGGCAGTGCTACTTCATCAGCCTCTCATGTTGGACTGAAAGGCAGCAGCTCTTAAGCTAAGAAAGTGGTATTACAGGACATGACAGGCCGGGGTTAGCTGGTTAGCATGCTAACTTCAATACTTATTTCTGCATCACAACAGAGATATCTTTGACCATCACGTCAAAACTGTTTTTTTTTTTTTTTACATTCTGTTGATATTTTTTGTTAATTTTCAAATAGCTTGCTAGAATGACCATGAGCGATCATTTTGATTTTTGACTTCCAAACTATTATTTCTAACGATAAATACCAAATGAAGAGATTAATAAGAGATTAGTTTTATTCTCTTAGTTTATCTTTTTTTTTTTTTTTTTACAAAAGAAAGAAATAACACCAAAATTTTTGCAAATTTTGCAAAATGTCTTTATGAAGCTCAGCATAAGTTCAATCAGAAAGACCTTCTATTTCACTGCCTTCATTCATAACTTTCCTTTACTCCAGCTCTCTCCTCCTATTCCCTCTAATCAGCTGTTTGTGGGCGTTCACCTTCGTCTTTACTATCCAATCAGATTTTCCCACGGTCGCGATAGCCAGTCAATTTGCTGCTGCCAAAACTTTAAATCGCCTCTGTCTTTGCTCCATCAGTTGTCATTCAGTCAGTCGCACGACCCTCCTCCACCCCTCTCTCCTCCAGTCATTGGACCCAGGCAGCAGAAGATGTTCACCTCAATCCTCCCTGACGCCCTCTCCTCCAGCCTTCAGGTCCAGGCAGCAGGAGTCCAGAACCACAAGATGTTCACCTCGATCCTCCCTGATGCCTCTCCTCCAGTCTTCAGATCCAGGCAGCAGGAGTCCAGAGCCACTTCACCTCACCAGTCTCTGCTTTGCACCTCTTCACCACCACCAGTGTCTAGACCCCGGGGGGTTCTCTTCTCTACAGCTTCATCACCCCCATTTATATATACATATGGTTTCACCTCAATGGGGTCCAACCGCCAAAGACTGTTCGTGTTTCATATATCATGCATGTGTCAATAAACCATTTTCTTTTACTCTTAGTCTCTCCTGATTGAAATATATTTATCAATATGATGCCATTGCATGTAGTAGACAGTAAAGACTGCATATTTTCACAGCAGTATTTTTGTGTAGGATAATAACCATCCAGTAATCTGATTCAAATTTTTGATCAATCTAGAATCACTCAAAACGAGGGACAGTTGAATGTATTGAATATAGATTATAAACATGTTATTTTAACATTAATAATAAATTTCCACTTAGAACCATCACAAAAATTAATCATAGCCTACAGGAAAAAGCTAGAGTACAAAAATAAAACCCCAAAAAGTTGGGAACATTTCTATTTGTAATAAATAAAGGTACTTTGTTTCAAAGTTTGAGATGTTTTTAGTCTGAATCTTCACTGTAGATCCTTAACTTGGAGCCACGTTCACCTGCACACTGTCTGAACTGGGTGTGTGTGGTGTGACAGTGTGCAAAGGACATGTCAGAGCTTTAGGAGACTTAAGTTGCACCAGATGAGCCATATGGAGACATTTTATGTTTTGTTTTTTTACCAGTTTGAAAACTGGTCACCATTCACTTCCATTGTTTGGGAGATTCTGCAACACTGTTTTTCTGGATGAGCAGATAATGACTGAATTTTCATTTTTGGGTGAATCTCTTTAAGCTGCTAAAGAATCCACTTTGTTTTTTAGCTATTTGGTGTGGACAGCTAGTGTTTTTTTTCACTGAAAACAGCTGGCAGCTGCTGCTGGAAATGAGGACAATAAGAGCAGTGGGGCTAAAGGCCTGAGACACAGTGCTTCGGGACTAAATTAATGTGGCCTGTGTAAAGGGGACAGTAACCGGGCCAGTTGGACACAGACCTCTCCAACTACCGGTGTTGTGGGTCACAGCACGCAGCAAACACCCAAAAACAATCTGCACCAAACATCACGGCTCCACTCACCTCCTCTTCCAGCTGCGAGGGCTGTGTCCGTCTTGGTCAGAAGATTGTGGAATACCAGATCCAGGAAGCGGAGAGACTGCTGGATACCATTGTAGTTCTCGGCTCTGCACAAGCTAACACCACGTCCACGGGAGAGATGGGCTCCATCGCTCCATGGTCTGTCTCTGCTGCTGCCACAGCCTCCACAGCTGCAGGTGCTCCTGCTGCTCCAGTCTCTGCCCCCATGGACGATCACTGGGTCCAACATGGAGCTAGACCAAGAGCTCCCATCAGCTCCACTCCCATCAGATCCATCCCGAGTCTTGGACCGCGGTCGGCACCCACAAAAAAAAAAACACTGGACAGGGAAGGGGGGCTTCTCCAACCTGTGGCATCCCGCTGGAAAATAAATTCCTCGATCCCCCTGATGTTTTTGTTCTCTAATTGTTTCTCTAACTTTAACTTTTACGATAAATTTATCTGAGGAAGAATAGTAAATTATCTCAACTAAAGGTCAGCAGAGAGTTTGTAAAAGTTTGAGTTGGGCACAAAACTCAAAAATCTATTGCAGTATGTTGTACACCAAATTTCAAAAAACGTGTTAATATTTCATCAACTAAAATATGAATCAAAGACTGTGTCTATGGCTCTGTGTTTTTCCGCTAAATTGTGGATGGTGGCTCATCTTTTTGAGTCTCTATAAGCTATGGCTGCCAAAAAAAAAAGTCTTCAGGGAAAACAGATAATTTAATAGTTGTGGCTCCAGACAGATTTCGCCCCCCTTTTGGCCAAAAATGGCTCTTTTGATCGTAAAGGTTGCAGACGCCTGCTCTATGCCAACAACTCCTCTACTCAGGATACCTGTCCCATGGAAGCCTCGAACTTATTTGAAAAGTTCAAAATGCACTGCAGTTCTCAAATTTAGTCTAATATTGCTGCCCCCTTATTTGATGAACTTGGGTCAACTTCACCCTCCTCACTTAATCCACAAACTTTTAAAAACAGAAATGGTTTGGGTTTAATCCATTGGAACATTAGAGGTCTGCTTTAACACCAAAAACTTGATCACCTTAAGATTCTGGCTTCTCAAACAGACCCTGATATTCTGGTGCGGACTGAAACTTGGTTAAAGAAACATGTCATTGATTGTGAGGTATCTTTAAATGATTATAATTTATTTAGAATTGACAGAAATGCAAGAGGAGGTGGGGTGGCTATTTTTATTAAATCATGTTATTTGGTTACAGTTCTAAATGTTGTTACCATACACAAATGTTTTGAATTTATTGCTTTGAAGGTCAATTTAGGGCCTAGTAATTTAGTTGTGATTGGGATTTATAGACCTCCGTCTGCTGAACCTGTTGCTATTGATAAATTGTCTGATTTAATCTCTCAATATAGTAATTCAGAGATTACAATTTTGGGTGATTTTAATCTCAATTGGTTAACTAGTGTGTCTGCTTACTGGAGGGATAATCTCAACCTAACTCAACTGATTTCTGACCTACTAGGCCTAATCTAAAAAACAATTCAAAGTAAACTTTAATAGACGTGATTCTGTTTAACAGGAGTGATAAAATTGTTGCTTCTGGTGTCTTTGACCTTGGAATAAGTGACCATTGCCCCATAGCTTGCATTAGGTAGACAAGATTACAGAGAACTAAGCCACAAATTGTTGTGAGGAGAAATCTCAGAAATTTTGATGTACAGGCCTTCTGACATGATCTTTGTCATAGCAATATTTCAACCACGTTAGAAATTTCAGACGCTGAATTAGCATTGGCTCATTTTATGAATACCTTCAACTTAGTTGCCTCTTTTAAGAAGCAAAGAAGTAAAGACAGATCGAGTCCTTGGTTCACCTCCGAACTCTCATCTTTGTATCAAGTAAAGAATAAAGCTTGGGCTTTAGCTAGAAAATCTAGGGGTTCTTTCCCATTGGCTCCCTGTTTTTGATTATGCTGATGTCATTTGTAGATATGCTGCTGTTACCACCCCTAAGCACCTGGATGCAATATACCACTCTGCTCTTAGGTTCATCACAGGCGATGCCTACAGTACCATCACTGTATTCTATACAATAAAGTTTGCTGGCCGTCTCTCTCTGTGAGACGAGACCAACATTGGTATATATTTATCTACAAAGGGCTCCTTAACAAATTACCAACTTACCTTATATCACTATCACATTTAAGGACAGGAGCTTATCAGACTGGCTCTCAGGACTGGATAACACTTCATGTTCCTGGTGTTAATTCTGAACTAAGGAAGACTGCTTTTAGGTTCTGTGCTCCTGACTGATGGAATAAATTGCAATGCACTTTAAATTTAAAGTCTTTGATAACTTTGGGAGATTTTAAAAACTCGCTTAGAAGTCTTAATGTTCTTACATGTATATGTTTTAACTAGCATCATGGCATCATTGAAAATGAGGGCCACCCCTCAAAATATTCCCAAGAAATAAATAAAGATTGAATGAATGAAAAAAAAATCAAAACAAAGTAAAAGTAAAGTTAAAGTTAATTACAAGTTTAAAAGTAAGAGTTTGGTGACGATTCTCTTCACACTTCACACGCTTCAGATTCACACTGCTCATCACTCGTCATTTTGCAAAATATTCTGCTCACTTTCTTGCCAAGAGTAAGATGAGAAGATTGATTTTAGTCCATGTGATAATTATGAAGCTGGAGCCAGCAGCCTGATAACGTAGCTTCACTAACAAGTCTAGAAACAGAAGGAAGCAAAGATAGACCAAAGATAACAAGATTCACCAACCTGCACTTTCAAAGCTCACTTATTAAACCTCATATCTCGTTTGTTTTATCTACAAAACGGAGGTGTAAAATTGAAAAGACTGAAACTGCTCAGATAAGAAAAAAAGAAAGACGTGATTTCATTGAAAAATAGAGGTTAATTGAGACGTTATTCACTTCATCTCTACATGGATGTCAGGATCAGATATACAGCTCCAAAGGTGGTTAATGATTCGCATAGACCACAGATGGATGTTTGCCTTGGATGTTTAAACGTCAGCTCGAGTTCTCTGATTAAAAAATGGTCTCTGTAGCAACTAGCTATGGGAAAACCAAGTGGGGGGAACATGACAAATTGAGATGTTTCCACACAGGACCAGGGTGTCACTGACTGTTTGAGGAGTATAAATATAACGTGCCTCATATCCCATGACATTCACAGTTAACCAGTCAAATGCAACTGCACACAATTTTTTTGGAATGACATTATTGAGTAGAGATGTCTTCCTGTATGGTTATGCTTGCCAACCTAGATTTTCCCATTTTTCACTGCCCTCTCATGGTTTCCTCCCGGGGTCTGGCACTGTCTGGCACTATACAGCTCATATAAAATCCAAGACTCCGAAAGTCTACTGTTTCCACTCAGATAACAATACAAGCTAAACCAAATGTAGTTTCGTGTTGCTGAAGAAAACTGTTTGCACCCATTATAGGTCATCTGCAAGCATCCGTTGGCCAAAAATATGCAATTATTATTCTGTTATTTTCAATCTTTAAAAGTCGGCAGAATTCAGAAAACAAAGTCTCTGAAACTCAAATGTTTCTGGACCCTGAATGCCCCCGCTTTAATTTTGAAATCCTCCTTATTTTTGAAGTCTCAAGGTTGGCAAGTATGCTGTCGGTACCGATTCTGATACCTTAACTTTGCGTATTGGCCAATATCAAGTACTAGTAGTAGACTAGTAGTACATAGTGTGATAAAAATATATATATTATTATTATTTTTAACAGATGGATACTACGAAGGGCAGAGATGTACTTGCTTTTAACTAGGCATTTGCATACGCATGACGTCTGCCTTACATGTCCTGCATCCATTTGGCGTGCACGTCCTCACGTGTCTGCAAGATGCAATACACACATGACTAACAGGGGCAGTGTAGGGGCAGAATGCAGTGACAGGGTCAGTGGTCAGGAGATACATCACCAGCAACAACAATGGTGGAAAGTTTTGAGGACAGGCTCATTGAACAAGTCCACAACTACCCTCATCTTTAAGACGTATCGTTGCCGCTACACAGCAACAAACATGCCTGCCACAACAGCTGGTAACAGATAGGTTCAATTTTGGAAGTCAACGTCGAAGCATGTCAAAATAAATGGAAACAGGTTTGAGACCACTATGTACGTGCACGGTGGAAGACGATGGAAAAACAGAATTCCTTTTCTTCTTTATTTTGTTTTTACAGGCAGTTTATGGTCTGAGTTCTCTGATGTGCCCTATAGTGGTGTTTTGCAGTAACACACATAGACAAGTGGCCACATCATGAACTGTTAGCTTCACTACACAGCCAGTTGTCTACATGAACGCATGGTCAAAGGCATTTCCAATACTGGTACTTCCACCACTGATCACTGAAGCCGATCTAAAAGCTTGTTGTGTCCCTACATGCAATTGGGGCTTTCTTTGTCATCCGTGTGTCTGCAAATGTTGAGTGATTATATTTCTCATTCCTTTGTCAGGCCTGACTCCAGACAGGCTGGGTCCCCCATCTCATGATGCCAGTCCGGTGAGCCCTGAACCAACAACACCAGGAGCTCAGTCTCCGTCCCACGTCCACTATCACAGCAAGGCCCAGCACAGACGTTTCTCCATGGAGGTAGGTAGCAGACGTCCAAAGAGCAGCTATAGGAAGACACAGGGTCATACAACAAATAAGAGGTTAACCGTGTTTGTTTTCTGGTCATGCTGTAGTCTGAAGCTGCCCTGTTTTTCTTCCACAATAATGTAGCCTATAGTGTTGCTGATTAACAGAGGTGGCAAAAGTATATGCATTCTGTATTCAAGTAGAAGTAAGGATACTTGATTAAAAAAGACTGATTCAAGTTCATCACCCAAGTAAAAGTGAAAAAGTACAAGCTCTGAAATGTACTCCAGGTATAAAAGTAAAAAGTCGTCCTCTGACAGACATTTCTATCAGCTGTTTCTGTGCAAAGCTGACAGAACCTCACCTTTTTAAGTCTTCCTTGCTTGTCTTTTTAGTCTTATGTCTTTGATGTTGTTTTCATCTTGCTACATCTTTTACGTTGTTTTTATCTTGTTGGGTCTTTCATGTTCCTTTTCGTCTTGCTAGGTCTTGTTATGTGGTTCTTGTCTTGTTACGTCTTTTAAGTCAGTCATCTTGTTTCATCTTTAACGTAATTTTTGTCTCGTTACATCTTTTTTGTCAAGTTTGTCTTGCTAAGTCTTTTATGTCATTTTAATTGCATTATGTCTTGCATATCCTTTTCATCTTTTTAAGTCTTGTTACATCATTTTTGTCATTACGTCTTTTAAGTCATTGTCATCTTGTTTCATCTTTAACATAATTTTTGTCGTTAGATTTTATACGTTGCTTGTCATATCTTATACATTGTTTTTGTCTTGATGCATCTTTTACATTGTTTTTTCGTCTTGTTATGTCTTTTAAGTAATTTTCATCTTGTTTTATCTTTTAAGTTGTTTTCATATTGTTACGTCATTTTCATCTTATTACATCTTTTATGCCATTTTTGTCTTGTTACAACTTGTTTTGTTGTTTCCCACTTACAGCTATTACACCCTTTTAGTCTTGTTAGGTCTTATTACGTCAGTTTTATCTTGTTACATCTTTAAAGTCATTTTCATCTTGTGTTGTCTTTAATGTCTTGTTACATTGTTTTCATCTTCCATCACCATCCATTTAGATGTTGGAAATGTGGTGCATAATGATGCAAAATAAAAATAATCAATAACTCCCCTCAAATGCACAAAATTAATTAATTAGCGAGACTATAGTAAGAGTAGAAAGTATAGATATTGGTGTTAAAATGGGGGGAGTAAAAATACAAAGTGGTCAGAAAAATAAATACTTAAGTAAAGTACAGATACCTGAAATATGTACTTAAGTACAGTAACAGAGTATTTGTGCTGAGTTACTTCCCACCTCTACTGATTAAGTGCTGTCAAGGTTCAAGTTGCCATTAAAAGCATTAAAGTCACTGTGACATGGACATCAAACAGTGGCACAAGCAGTTCATTCTCCTGCTTACACTCTTCCCAGGAGTCATTTCTCCATTTCAGCCTCCGTCAGCTCAATGAGATGAGTCACCTCGAAGCCTTTAAACCCTCCCGAGAGCACCAGACTTTTTATTGGAAATATGAGAGTGCACAGTTCCACCTTTTTAGAAAAAGTCCCCACGGAGCAAGTGTGATTCACTTGGAGTCTTTCTCATATACTCCACACAGCTCGTACCAGACAGTCAGGTGAAGCAGTGCCAGAGGGAAGTGAGAGCTCGGGAAGGACTCATCGCTGTCGAGACAGAAATAACAGTGTGACAGAGAGAGTTTGGGGAGTGTAGACAATCTGGTTAGGTTCATTCAACAAGCATAAGAAGTGTATACCTCTCTCTAATACAGCAGTTGACAAGTTGTAACTAATGGCTTCATTGATATTGATTGCTTTATTGATCAGCAGAGATGGCAAGTAACAATACTTTGTTGCTGTACTTAGATTTTCCAGGTATCTGAACGTTTCTTGACTCTTTTTCTGACAACTTTTTACTGTACTTTCTACTCCTTGCATAATCAAAACAGGCTTGTTACTTCACTTTGAATGCAAGACAAAAGCAATGTTAAAAGACATAACAGGACAAAAACAGTAAGACATAACAAGATGTAACAAGACGAAAGTGACATAACGACAAAAATGACAAAATGAAAACATAACAATGCATAACAAGATGAAAATAATGCATAAGCTGTAACACGACGAGTATGACATGAGACGAAAATTATGTAAAAGACATAACAAGATGAAAACAAGATAAAAGACAGTAGAGGACATGAGATAAAAAAAAATGATAGAAAAGACATAACAAGATGAAAGAGACAGAAGACCCTATCATACGCTGGTCTAAAGCGCAAGTGGAAAGTGCGAGCCACAGTTAATAACCCTGCGTCGGTATCCTTTCTTGTCCTGCCCCTTGTGCCAGCTGCACACAGTGGGTAACACCTATCAACTGTGCGCAAGTACCTTAATTAATACACAGGTGAGTTTAGGCTGAGCATTAAAGCAATAAACCAACCAGAAAGTCTCATCACCTTTAAGAAGCAGGTGCGCCAGGAGCACAACCAGTGGCAGCATGACAGCAGATTTACCTGAAGGAAACAAAGAGAAAAGATATTTAAAGTGAGGAGACAGATCTCCTGGTTCGAGAAGTTAAAGCATGAGAGGACAAAACATATGGAGACATTTTACATTAACGCCTGCAAAAAGTAATAAAATACCTGTACTGTAAATGTCATGCAGATATGTAACTGGTTACGTTTTGCACTGAAGCACCTTGAAACTATAGCCAGTCTAAGGTACAAGTCGTTTTTACACCAATGCAGCGAGCACAAGGTAGCAAATGCGCCTGGCCACGCCTCCGTTTTGCCTTCATTTTTAGAGCAAGTTCATTTGCTATCTTGCAGATGTGGCAAAAATGGCAACCGCACCAGTGCAAGGTAGCAAATCCACCCGCGCCACCTGCACAAAGGCTTTGCAGCGGGTGTAATATAGGCCCCAGAGATGGAGACGCTTACATGGAGAAAAGGTGAGGTTCAGTTAGCTTTACAGAGAAACAGACAGTATAATTGTCCTTAAGAGGGCCACTTTTATTCCTTGAGAGCCTGTACTTTTCACTTTTACTTGAGGAAAGAAGTTGAATCAGTGCTTCTACCTTTACCAGAGTCTTTTCACAGAAGTATCTGTGCTTCTAACTGAGTAAAGAATGGGTGAACTTTTGCTACCTCTGTCAATCAGTAAATGATTAATAGAGACCAATTCATGGCTGCCAGAATGTGAAAATCTCCTTCTCAGGTCTTACAATGTCTTTTTAGCCAGCTTTTTTACTAATTCATTAGGAAGACCTTTCCAATGGACACTTCAACCACTCACCTTCTGGAGAAGAGCTATGGAGCATTCAGACCAACTCATTAACATTTACAAGCTTGACTTTTATTGTAGTGGGAGAGCCTTTCATTAATTAATGACTTCTTAACATTTAAAGGCGCGTGGTACACCCACACAGGTGATTTCACTTTGGACTGATTAGCCTTATCTCAGATCTGTGCTGGAATAAACACATTGTGACCTGTAAGTCTCAGCACGGCTCCACCAACCTAAACAAAGGTCCAATCAAGTGAGAATGTCATGACACTTTATTGATCTACTCACTTTCTTTGCAGTGAGGTCATAAGTCCAGTAAATTACTCAGAGAATGTAATCAATTAGTTTTTACTTAAAGGTCCAATGTGCAAAATTTTACAGGGATATATTGGCAAAATGTGGCAGACATGGATTATAATATTGATAAGTATCTTTTCCTTATCATCCTGTATAATGACCTAAAATGCCATAGATGTAAAATAGAACTAGACAGGGCACTGCTGCTCAACCTTACCACCAATCAACCCCCACCAAGAAAAAAGAAGTGCACATTTATGTGACAAATAAATAAATATTATTAATAAATAAAATGCAGACACAAAATATTCATTTTAAAATGATTTTTAGTGATTTAATAATGATTTTATTGTTCCTCCAGAGTCTATGATCAGAGCTGTGTCTGCAGTAATGGTCTGTTCTTCATAGCAACAGTCTGGTATACAGAAATAACAGACCTCAGAATGTTGCAATTGACCAATCAGAATAAAGTATTTTTAAAAATCCATGTAATAAAGTAGTTTAACACGTTACGAAATGAGCAGATTGGAGGCAGTTGGAGTCTCATGGCATGACGTTTGATTATCAGGTCAGCTAAAGCATGAATGATGTTAAAAGGATAGTTCACCCATAAATTATCATTATCCACTTGCCCTCATGACGACTGAAGGTTTGGTTTAGTTTTTTAGTCCACAAAACACTGCTGGAGAATCTCCCAAATGATGGAAGTAAATGGTGACCAGCTTCCACACGTAAAGAAACAACAGAATAAAAACATGAAATGCCTCCATACTGCTCATCTGGTTTAATCCAAGTCTCCTAAAGCCCCATCATGCCGAGTTGACTTGAAAAATGTTATTTATACCATGTTTTTAGTCTGAATCTTCACTGTAGATGCTTAGCTTTGAGCCACATTCACCTGCACATGAACACTGTCTGAACTGGGTGTGTGTGGTGCGATGATGTGCAAACGGCATGTTGGGACTTTAGGAGACTTAGATTATGCCAGACGAGCTATATGGAGGCATTTAATGTTTTTTTTCTCCAGTCGTTTTTTATGCTTGAAAACTGGTCACCATTCACTTCCATTGTTTGGGAGATTCTGCAACACTGTTTTCCTGTGAAACTCCAGCAGTGTTGAACTGAATTTTCATTTTTGAGTGAACTGTCCCTTCAATGTTTGCACTCAAGATTTACAATCTCAACTTTACTGCACTTTGTTGACTTCCTGCAGGATGTCAGTAAGCGCATGTCTCTGCCCATGGACATCCGCCTGCCTCCAGAGTTTCTCAAGAAGCTGCAGCTGGAGAGTGAAAACTCACCGCTCTGCAAACCGGTCAGCCGCATGTCTCGACGTGCTTCACTGGTCAGTCCTCTATATGACTACATCTATTTATGGTATATGAGAATCTCTATATCACAGGCCTATAAAGCATTAACATGACGCTGGTCGATATTTCATCTCATCTTGAGCACTGCAAGGCTTTTTGTTTATCTAACTCCCATACATAGCTCATATTACCAACCTTGTTGGCCTCTTTGTATGATCCATTTGCTAGATTAGTCTTGAAGCAGCTCATGTTACAGAGTATATTTCCTCTCTGCAAAATACTAGTCTTCCTATCTTGCCTCACTGTTATTATTTTTAGTTTGTGACACCTACTTTGGCATCTAATTCTATTAATGTTATAACAAGTTCATTATTTTCCTTGATATTTCCCCCCGTTCTCCATTAAGAGACGTGTTTTTTGGCAGGCTGGCAGAGTACACACTGATTTAATTAACTTAAGAAAACATTAACTCAAGTACGTGGCTGTGATTTTTTGACTGTTCTCAGGTATAATGAGAGGAATGAATCATAACAGTGAGAACAATAAGAATAATCTGTCTTTTTCTCTCTCTAGTCTGATATAGGCTTCGGGAAGCTGGAGACGTATGTGAAGCTCGGCAAACTGGGTGAAGTACGTCAGCGATCACTCACACATTCACTTTTTAACAAATTTCAGACCGTCGATGGAAATGGCTGATGTTCAGCCTGGTGACAGATGGGTGTGCAACCACTACACCCACTGCCGCCTCTGAGCAGCACAACCATAAAGGGTTCTTTGGCTCGTCCCCATAGGAGAACCCTTTTTTGGTTCGTTTTATAAAGGTTCCGCTCCCTGTCAGAGTGTTCTACCAAGAACCCAACACAAAGGGTTATACCTAGAACCATCTGTGCAGGGTTTCATCCAAAACCTCTTATAAGAGGTTCTACAGAGAACCCTTCTATGCTTCACCCAGAAACCTCTCTAGGGGTTCTATCCAAACTTGTTTAACCTCTAATGGTGCTAACAAGAAGTCACCCTGGGGGCTGTACCAAGAACCTTTTTAGATTTTAAGGAATTTATCTAGAACACAGTCACAGGGCTCTACTGAGAATCTTTTCATATACTAGGACTTTTATCTAGAAACTTTTTTATATTCCAAGGGTCTTATCTAGAGCCCACCTAGGGTTTTATGTTGAGCAAACTTCGGTGATTCTAACGAGAAGCTTTCTATATTCCAAGGGATTTATCTAGAACTGCCCTGTCTTCCAAGGGTTTTATCAAAACCCACTAAGGGGGTTCTTTCAAGGCCCTTTTTAGATTAACAGGGTCTCATCTTGAACATACTCAGGGGGTTCTACTGACAACCTTTCTATATTCCAAGGGTTTTATTCAGAACCCCACCAAGGGGATGTAACCAAGAACCTTTTCAGATGTGTTTTATCTGTAACCTGCAAAGGTTCTATGAAGAACCTTTTTAAATTCCAAAAGTTTTATCCAGAACTGCTCAGGGGGTTCTACTTAGAACCTTTTTGTATTCCAAAGATTTTATCTAGCCAACACTCAAATATTTTATCTAGAACCTACCAAGATTAAGTTAACCTTCTGATAACTTTTTTACATTCCAAGGGTTTTATCTTGAACACACTCAGGAGGTTCTACTGGGAACCCTTTTGTATCCCAAGGGTTTTATCTAAAACCCACCAAGGGGGTTCACCCACTAACCTTTTTCTGGTACAAGGAACTCTTGACGAAGGGTTCTTCAAGGATTTCAACAATTTTTGTAGATTTCTTTTTTCCAAAAACAGTTCTTAATTGAACCCATAGTCTTACTCTTGACAAGAGCTTTCTTTTTAAAAAAAAGGTTCTTCAGAAGCAAATAGTTCTGGGTAGAACCTCAGCCCATCAGGAATTACCCTTTTTGGAGCCCTTATTTCTAAGAGTGTGTGTTGAAGCTAGAGGGAACGTTATCAAAGACAAATGAAGCGTCTCTCTGGTGAATAGTATCGACCACGCTGACCACAAGTTAGGGGTGTGCGATATGACTATATTAGATCGTGAAGGATTAGAACGTGTAGACGATCTGCCAAAGTGAGGAGATCGTATGGATCGTTCAGGAGTCCCTAACAGGCGGACCCACACGCCGTCCTATACGGACCCGGACCTATAACCAATAAACTATTAAGAGATTTTGACGGGACGCTTCTATTTTAACTGGCGCAACTTTTCTCGTCTTTCCGGCGCTGGTTTATCTGATCAGGAAACACACAGACCAACTGCAGAGAAGCTGCGTGTGGAGGAGACTGTTGTTAATGACGGAGTTTATTACAACAGAAACTAACATGATGGTTAATGACATCGACATCAACCAGATGCTCTTATAAAATTAAACAACTGTATAAGGACGTAAAACAGGAGAGTCTGTGTTTCTCTGTGAGAAACTTTCAGACCTTCTCACAGCAGAGTGAACAGGTGAGGGAGGAGAGGAGGGCAGACTGATCACTAATCAATCACTGATACCGTCGTCCTCTCGGACTGATTAAAAAACATAAAAATGTCAAAGTTGGTGACAAACCAAACCTGGATGTCCACACAAATAAAGTCTTTGTGTGAAACACTGCAGAGTGTAACACCGTGCTGTTTAGAGACAGTCTGCTGTCATTAGTTTGACAGAGACACAGAGAGGGTCGTGTCTAGAAGGGAACCCTAGACCTGCGAAAGATCGCGCGAGTTTGATTATTTTAGTACAAATAACGGACATCTCGCGAGAGTTGCGCAAATAAAGAGTTACCTTCTAGACACGAGCGAAAAAGATGCGCAGCTCCAAAAATAGAAAATCATGTCATGGTGCCGATGTTTTTAATGTGGCGGGCCGCCATAAATAAAACTATTCACTGATCCACAGAGTCACTGAAACACTGATCACTGACCTGCTGTGATGAAAAAATACTCAGATTCTTTACTTAGGTATTTTTACATTGTGGTATTAGTGTTTTTACTTAATTACAATTTAAAAATCTTGCATGTTATTGTTTCCTTTTTTGAAAAATCAACATTTTTATTGCCGTTGTTGTACTTTAATGGTATTCTTGTTGGTATTTTTTGATTACTAAATACAGGGCCTGCAAACTCATAAGAGGAGAAAAAGGTGGCATGTTGGTAAACCAGTCCTCTGTCCTCTGGGGGTCTGGGAGCGTCTGTCCTGCTCCAGAAGAAAAATGTTGTGATTTTAACATGTTAACAAAACATTCTGGTGACTGTTTCAGTTAAAAGAGTTAGTAACATCTTCTGTTTGTGGTTTTTGCAGACATTACTACCTTTACTTTTACCTTTGTGCTTGAAAAAAAAAGTAGAAAGTAAAGTAAAAACAGTAAATGTAAATCTAAATACATAGCATAATACATAATATAAATACATGTAAGATCGTGATAAAATCAAAATCGTGATTTTCTAATAAAAAAATCGTGATATGATATTTTTGCCATATCGCCCACCCCTACCGTGAGTCAAAACTCTCAGGGGAGACATGAGTCTGTCTGAGTGGGTACAAACACACAGCTCTGATTACAAGACCAACTACAGTATTCCCATCTGTCCACTTTCCTGCCTTATTTGTGCTCGGCTGGCACAGCTTAACAAGAACAACAATGAGTCTTAAATCTGCATTCGCACTATGTGCTCTGTAGGACCACAATGAACAGGCGTGCTGCGGATGAGGAGGGCTTTAATATGGAACTTAGATCCCTCAGCATCTATCTGAGGACCGTTATTGCCTTTAGAAGGAAGGAATGATTAGTGACAGATGCCATCTGCATTAGTCTCAGTCACAAGGGTCGGCAGCAGATAACAGTGCTGGCGAGAGATCGAAAAGAGCTGCTTTTGTTGTAAATGGTCCTAACCTGTGGTTCATAAAGATACGCTTTACTTTATATGACGTGGAACAAAGTGATTTGCGCATGTAGCTGAAAAAGTATCTCAATAACTTTTCTTTTCTCAATATCAATCATTTCAGCCTGCAGCAGCTGATCTGCTGTTAGAACACATGAAAACAAACCAAAACAAGACAACAAAACAACAACTATATTAATGATGAGACTTTTTTGTAGCATTTCCCTCAAATTTCTCGGACTCCACTGGAGGCAAACATAAGTCTGATTGTGTGTACTGTTAATGCAAAGTGGGCCTACCTCTCACTTGATTTATGACCTCAGTAAACAGTCTACTAATGGCTTTATGGTCTCAATGGTTAACTGCAAATCTTCTTCAACACAGATAAAGCAGGGTATGCTTTAGGGTGGGGCTTCCTTGTGATTGACAAGTCCATTCGGTGCAACACACATCAGCCACGAAACACAGATCACTAAACAATGCTAAATTATAAAATATATATCAAGACTCTGTTACTGCATTGGTTATTTCTTGCCTAAAATGTTTTTAGCAACAAGTTCTAATATACTGATTAGCTGTAGCACGAGAAAGATCGCAACCAGGTGGCTGCCACTGCGTGTCTATTTTTTAATATTAGAAGTACCAGAATTCCATAACTACTAGAATGGCTATAAGTTCCATCACATGTACTAAACTGTTATGATTGTATATTTTCACTGCAATATTTTTCTGTAGGATAATAACCTTCATTGATCTGAACCATCACAAAAAATAATCATAGCCTATGGGAAAAGGCTGAAAATGAGCTCAAAAATTCAGTGAGTTAAAGTTGCTGAAACAGTGTTACAACCGTCCCCGGTCTCCCCTACTTTATTTTTAATTGAATCTAATTAATTAATAATTTGTGATTTAATGTTGGGAAATTGGAAAATGAGACCACCTGTGAAGTTTTATTGACAGAGACAATGATAGTTGCTAAGCAACCATGATGCATCTCCACCTGTGGAAAAAGTAACAACAAAAAAGTGGCAATTTCTGTGTGGTCAGTATGGCTGGAAGAGGTCAAAGTGATCGCATCTTCTTTGCCTTTTGTGTGATTTATATAAAAAAAACTTTTGAAAGGAAAATAAAGACAGCTTTAGGAAAAGTCAGGTACCAGCAGTGTTGTATTTTTGAATTCAACTAAGTTACTGCACATGTAAATTTGAAAACAGTGACCACTTTGGCTGTTCTAGTATTAAAGGAGCCTCCTGAAATTCAGATCAAACTATTAAACTAGGCTCTGTAGATCAGTATCATGTTACTGCATCACCCATTTCGTGCCTAAAATATTTTCAGACACATATTTAGCACACTGCTTAGTTGTAGTAAGAGAAACTTTCAATGTCGATATGGCCTTCACAGATGTGACAGTTAGCCACAGGCGCTAACATGCCCCCATGCCATCACAGAAACTTTGAGGCCAGGCAGACCGCCATTATTTCCTGCAGAACAAACAAGTCAAAGCCAAACACCGCCCAAGTCGCAGTACGCGACCCCCCCCCAGGTCCACGGTTTCATCTGTACTGTGACCTCCATAACACCAGACTTGAGGCTTCAGAACGGCAGCCCACAAACCAATGTGTGATGTCACATCACTAAAGACAGGTTCAAAATTTTAAATATCTTCAGATATTTAAGGAACCATGAATATTATAAGAAAATAAAATGTAGACCTGGATGAAAGTAGAAATAGAGTGTCGTTCTGACAATGATTTGTGTTTATTACAATTAGAATGACTATAATGTGCCTGTGTGAAGAAATAATCAAGTTTGATATGATTTCTTGAGCAATTGTGGTTGATTTATAATTGAGGATGACAATTTCTCTCTCTTCCATATGTACTTTATTGACAATTCAACAAGATGACCTGTTTTGTTGAGCTGTAATGTGTGTAGGTGTGTATGATGGAATGAGAACAATGATGGATGATATATTAGTTTGAAAGTCATGCTAAGTGTCGTAAAAAAAATGTTGAAAATTTCTGTGTTCATGCACATGAATATAATAGTCAGTGTCAGTGATGAGGAATCTCAATAATCACATCCCAAAGAAATAAATGAGAATTTAATGGATGGATTAAACCAAAGCCTGCCTGAGATGCTTGCATTATGTTGATGTAATGTTTTGATGCTGCTCGTGGATGATAGAAGTTAAATCTTCTCACCTCATTTAGTTCAGTTAGAAATAATGTCTGTGTGTTTTATGGATGGTGATGAGGAGACAGTAAAGTACACAGACTTATCAAATTAACTTCATCATTCTGTTGCTATTAATGGAGAAAAGGCTGAATGTCAGAATGTCACCTGCAGTTGTGTGTGTGTGTGTGTGTGTGTGTGTGTGTGTGTTTGTCCATAGGGGACGTATGCCACAGTGTTCAAAGGGCGAAGCAAACTCACAGAGAACCTGGTGGCATTAAAGGAGATTCGGCTAGAGCACGAGGAGGGAGCACCTTGTACTGCTATCAGAGAGGGTACACACACACACACATACACACACACACACACACACACACACACACACGTAGATTTGGCAGCAGGTGTGCTGCCCTCAGGTGGATAATAATTCTAGATAATAATTCAGGTATTTCAGTCATTATCTACTCACCCTCATGCCAACTGAAGGTCGGGTTTAGTTTTTTAGTCCACAAAACACTGCTGGAGTTTCACGGGAAAAGTGTTGCAGAATCTCCTAAAGCCCCATCATGCCGTTCACTTGCGTGCACAGCGTCACACCACACACACCCAGTTCAGACAGTGTGTATGCGCACATGAGCATGGCTCCAAGCTGAGGATCTACAGTGAAGATTCAGACTAAAAACAAAACTAAAAACTGGTCACCATTCACTTCCATTATTTGGGAGATTCTGCAACTCTGTTTTCCTGTGAAACTCAGTCAACATGAGGGTGAGTTGATAATGACTCAATTTTTATTTTCGGGTGAACTATCCCTTTAAGTTCATTTAAATATTACAGTCAGTTGACATCCAGCTGTACAAGTGTCTCTTATGGTACTGACTTAGTATCTAGTGTATAGGATTAGTATGTAGTATGAAACTGGGACGTAGCATCTGCCTACTGTAGCTTAAACATCAGATACAATGACCTCTAGTGGCATTTAAGTGACAGCAATAAGGTATAAGTGATTTTGTTTCAGACAACTCAAATTTAAAGGGGCAGTTCACCCCCAAATTCAAAATACGGTGCTGTTTATCCATCTAGATATATTTGGTGTGAGTTGCAGAGTTTCGGCCATAGAGACGTCTGTTTTCTCTCCAGTATAATGGAACTAAATGGCACTTGGCTTGTGGTTCATAAAGGTAAAAAAAATCCATTTGAAAAACTCAAAACCATTACAATCTGCCGCAGTTGAATGTACCAGAACTTCTTTCTTTTCTGCTGAAAAGAAAGAAGTTCCTACATGAAACTGCTCACAACAGGATCTGTGGATTATCTTGAATAACTGGGTCATGATTTTTGGAAACAGACTCTGGTTTTGAATTTTTCAAATGTAATTTCCAATGCTTTGAGCACCACAACCCGTATACCATTCAGTTCCCTTACATTGGAGAGAAAAACATCTCTGCAACTCAGATAAACAGCACTACAGAGGAAAAATATGTATTTTTGATTTGGCAGTGAACTGACCCTTTAAACACGTTTTAAGCCAGATGTCAGAGCTACAGCTCTGGGGTGTCAGTAAACAGCACAGCTCACCTGTCCTTCCTCTGTCCGCCCAGTGTCTCTACTGAAGAACCTGAAACACGCCAACATCGTCACGCTGCACGACATCATCCACACCGAACGCTGCCTCACTCTGGTCTTCGAGTATCTTGTGAGTACATCGGCAGTTCAGCGCGCAGGTGTTCAGAAGGTGTTGACCTCCACACACTGAATATGATTCGAGTGTGAACACTGGGGCTGTTGTGTCTTTCAGGACAGCGACCTCAAACAGTACTTGGACAACTGCGGGAATCTCATGAGCATGCATAATGTCAAGGTGAGTCACTGGCATGAGAATGAGGTGTCCAACACCGCTGACTGTATACCAGAGAGAGAAAGAGGAGAATTTTACATCTGTGCAAAGACATGTTATACAATCCCAATTCCAGAAAAGCTGGGACATTGTGTAAAATGTTAATAAAAACAGAGTACAATGATTTGCAACTTTTTTTAGGCTTGTATTCAATCTAATACAGTACAAAGACAAGATATTTAATGTGCAAACTAATCAACTGCATTGTTTTTTTGTAAATATACACTCAATCTGAATTTGATGACTGCAACATGTTCCAAAAAATTTGGGATGAGGCAACAAAGGAAAGTTGGGAAAGTTGTTGAATGCTTAAAAACACACCTGTTTGGAACTTTCCAGGGTAAAAAGGGTATTAAAGTGGCATCCTGGAAAGGCTCAATCATTCACAAGCATGGACTGAGTGAGGTTCACTACTTTGTGAAAAACTGAATTAATGCATTTAGAGATTTCACTATCTATAATCAATAATATACTATAAGGGTTGGAAAGTTTTTTGCCAATCATTGCACTCTGTTTTACGGAGCGCTCCAACTCTTTTGGAATTGGGGTTGTATGTTGGCTTTCATTTCATTCTGCCACCACTCACACACACACAGTTTCAGCGTTTGCAGTGTGTTTGTTCTCAAACCAAAAAGCAAATAGTCAGACAGAACTAGTTTTGCACGGTAGACATGGAGGCCTGACATTGTAACAAGGGAATTAATTCACATTCTCAAAATATATGAGTTAGTTAGAGAATTGGAGAACAAGTACACCAGAATGATAGACCTTTACATTTGAGTCCCACTGACAACTGTTTGATTTTGTGAAAAAACTTTTGAAATCCCAGAATGTTTAATATTTAACAACACTTACTGCTGTTCTGAAGGTCTAAAATTTTAAACTCCTGCATAAAGAAATATTCTGTCTGCTGCACAATAAGAACTTTTTCAACCAGTTTCTCAAGTTGCAGCTGTATTATCACACCAGATAGCTGGAACTGACATTTACAAATATACAGTACTGAAAAGAAATTGGGAAGCGGGTTGAAAAAGTACACCTTCAGAAAAGCACAATGTGTTTTTCATATTTCAACATGCTTGCATTGTTAGGTAAATCAAATTCTTAACTCCATGATTCAAGTGTAATCAGTGGCACAAACTGGGAGTAAGTAATATATTTAATATATTACATTCTGTGATTCTGTTGGATTAGAAACTCCTCTATTTTAAGTCATTACAATGAGAAACTTATAATGTTGAGAAAAATATAATGAAGAAATAGTGAAATAATGAATTGAATAATGAAGAATATGAGTCTCAAAATACTGAGTGACAGTTTTCTAGTCTCTTTTCATTTATCCATATTTCTCCATTTATTCAACCAACACGTTTTTTTCAGGGAGGAAGGAGAAATTGGAGCTTTAACTAACTCTTTAGCTAGCTAGCAAACAATGTAACATTTTGTTAACTTAACAGCTAGTTAGCAAATAATGTAATGCTTTCTTCACCTTGAAAGTGGCCAGCCATGTTAAGAAAACATTGTTTAGATCAGTAAACTTTGATTTACTAGAGGGAAATTAGATTTTAATCGTGCAACAGAGTTTTGGATTAAATCTGGATTTACACATTTCAAACCTAATTTGGTTTAACTCTGATTAAATTAATTTTTGATGATGCAACCCGTCATAATTTCGAGAAAGTTTCTTATTATTAATGATTAACTCACACTGGTGGAAATGGGCTTCCATAATTCCCCACTAAGGTACCTGCTGTGATTTTAAAATACCTGTTCCATAATAATGGTGCATGTCTAATTTTAATTTTTCTCCTGTAGATCTTCATGTTCCAGCTGCTGCGTGGTCTTTCCTACTGTCACAAGAGGAAAATTCTCCACAGAGACCTAAAGCCTCAGAACCTGCTCATCAACGACAAGGGCGAGCTCAAACTGGCCGACTTCGGTGGGAAAAAGAGCATGCTCTCATTTAACGTATATCAACAGATGCAAATGTGCTCGTAAAGACACATACGCTTGGGAACAGAATAGCACCTCTCCTGCCACAATCGCTTTCCAATTATATTTTATTGCCACTCGGAGATCTTCTGTCCTGATTACTTTAGCACCCTTACTTCCTGTATCCTAGCAACTGTGACCCTCTCTCTGAGTTTTCTCAGTTTTGTGTTGGAAGTGGGTACATAAAGCCAACCAGTATTTCCTCACGAGTTTTAACTAAAAGCAGCATATGAGTTGATTGAGGAACTATTCTACTGCATGAGACTCACTGCATCATCATGTTTCATACAACACCTGATGTGACGCAAAATACTTGTATAATTTTAAAGTAATCTTGCTACAAACACTGCTGCTGTTACTGAAGTCTCATGTCATTAAACCCTGACCATGCTGTGTTGTCCAGGTCTGGCCAGGGCCAAGTCTGTCCCCACTAAGACCTACTCCAATGAGGTGGTAACTCTATGGTATCGGCCCCCCGACGTGCTGCTGGGTTCTACAGAATACTCCACACCCATCGACATGTGGTGAGTACTGCAGTATCAACATGTGGTTATCAGTATTCTAACATGCACTTGCCTTTCAGCAAAGCACACTGATCCACAGTAACACAATGAACATCTGCTCACTTTGATAGACAAGACATACGATCAGAGGTGGGAAGTAATAAAGTACAAATATTTTGTTACTGAACTTAAGTAGAGTTTCCAGGTATGCCTGCATTTGAACACCAATATCTGTACTTTCTACTCCTTGCATTTTCAAAATAGGATTGTTATTTTAGTTTTAATGCATTTCAGGGGAATTATTGATTATCTTTGTTTTGCATCATTGCACGCTGCCCCACATCAATACTGATTTCAACCTAAATGGATGGTACAGTAACACATAGAAAAGACAATTTCTTTGTGTAGCCATCAGTGCATATCATGTAAGACAAATGTAAGAAGACAAAAACAAAAAGGTGAAAGATGTTAAAGAGGTAACAACACAACGTAACGACAAAAAAAACAAAACAAAAACCAATGTGACAAGAAAAAGATCTGACAAAGAGTAAAGGACGTAACAAGACAAAAAAGACGTAATGAGAAAAAAGATGTAAAAGATGAAAAGAAAAAAACAACATAAGACACAAGACTGCATAAAACATAACAGACGTAACAAGACAAAAAAGATGTAACACGATTAAAAAGACCTAACAAGACGGAAAAAACAAGACTTTTAAGACATAACAAGACAAAAACAAAGATGAAAAAGATATAAAAAGATGTAAAAAAGAGAAAAGAGACATAAAAGATGTAACGGGACAAAAAATGTTGTAAAAGACAAAACAAGACATAAAAGATATAACAAGACATAATAAGACAAAAAAATTTAACAAGACGTACAACAACAGCATCAAGACCAAACCAGAGGCATAAAACATAACAACACAAAAAAGACATAAACAATGTAACAGGACAAAAAACACTGTGAAAGATGTAACATGACAGAAAAACAACATAAAAGATGTAACAGGACATACAGTAAATGGTGTAACAAGACTTGTAGGACATAACAAGACAAAAAAGATGAAAAGAAGATGTAACGAGACAAAAACAACGTAAAAGACAAAAAAAGATGCGACAAGTTAAAAAAGATGTAACAAGATGACATAACAGACAAAGAAAGCTACTTTTTGCTTTTATACTTAGAGTATATCTCAGATATATTTCAGATACATACTTGTTACTTTTACTTGAGTAAAGAAGTTGAATCAGCACTTCTTTGATTTTTGTCACTCAAGTACCTGTACTTCTACTTCAGTAAAGAATGTGTGTACTTTTTACACGTGTGCCTGCAAACTGTTACAACAACAATATGTGGAAGAACATGTTGTGCTCTATGTTGCGTGATGTAACAACCAGCATTATCTGTTGTAGAAGCTCAAAACCTAAATGGAGATAACATAAATAACATGCATGCAGTTTGAACATGATGCAAAAAATAATGTGCTACAACTGTGCATATTGTGCAGTGGTGTTTACTAAGCCTCTGTCTCTGGGACAGATTCTCTGGGACAGACTCTCTGGGACAGACTCTCTGAGACGTGCGTTGATCTCTTAAAATACACAAAATATGAAAGAGACACCATGTTGCCCAGTCCTTGTGCCACAGAACTGTCATATACAATGGAGTCAGGGGTTCCCCTAGTCTTCACCGGTAAAATATCACTCAAAGAGACACAAGCCGACTACAAAGAGACACATAACCACATGGAGACACAAAATGACCACAAAGAGATGTAAAAGGAAAACAAAAAATAATAATAATAAAAAACAAAACAACTTCAAAGAGACAGAAAAAGCCCACAAAACATAATAAAACAACCACAAGGAGACACAAAATGATGCCAAAAAGAAACCAAAATAAGTACAAAGAGACACAAGACAACTATAAAGTGACACAACATTAACACAAAAAGACACAAAACTACAGAAAGATGCATAAAAACTATAGAGACACTAAATGACAACAAAAGGGTGTAAAACATCTATAAAGACATGCAAAATGACTAAAATAAGAATAAAAGGTTGTGGATGGACTACAAAGAGATACAACCATAAAGAGACACAAAATTACCACAAAGAAAAACCAAACGACCATAAGGAGATGCAAAATGGCCTCAAAAAACAAACAAAAAAAACAAAACAAAACAACTACAAAGAAAGACAAAAGACCAACACAAAACAATGACAAAGAGACACAAAACAACTACAAAGTGATACAAAATCAACACAAACACACACAAAACTCCAGAAAGATGCATAACAACTACAAAAAGATGCAAAATGACAACAAAAAGGTACAAAATGACGACAAAGAGGTTTACAGGAACTACAAAATGAGGCAAACACCCACAATGTCTGTGTGTCTTGCTCCTTTGTAAGAGAGACAGTGGGGTCTTTTATATATCTGTGCCCGGGGCCCTCTGTCCATAATGTTGACATTTCAGATGCTGAGTGCCTCATAGAATTCATAATGGGAAAAATATTGAAAATATGAACTCAGCAGAAGGTAGGCAATCTCCTAGGCAACTGGAAAAAAGACCAACCCCAGACAGGGGCAAAGTAACACAATGTCCGACTCTTTCCTCACTGTCTGGGGTGCTGCTCTTCAGCACATCACAGTGCTATCTCAGAACTGCCACTGGGGGTGAGATATATTACAATAGCACCTCTGAATGGGGGGTTTTACTTAGATTATACTGGAAAATATATTTTAACAGAATCCTGGCTATTAACCCTTGTAACCGTCCAAGATCCTCAGAGTTGTTCCAGGTGGCTGCCAAATTATTATTTGATCATTTTAAGTTTCTTTTTTCAAAACTTAAAATATTTATGAAAATGCACATTAACATGAGTCCAACATATTATTAGCAAAGTTAAACAGCCTACTGAAAACAAAACGAAATGAAAACGATGATAACATTAAATTTAAACAGCACTGACAAAAGGCTACCCATGAATCCTCCTGTAATAAAGTGGTAAGAACTAGTTAGCTACCTTTTATTCAAACATATTGCACCCATTCTTGAGATTATGGGCCCATTAAAGTCTAATTTCCTGGTTTAAAAAGGCAGGAATACTGCTCAAGCACTGGTAAGCGCCAGACATTTCAGAATACAGTAACTTTCCACAAACCATTAGTGTGCTGTTGCTCCGTCACTTAGCTTTGACACATAAGAAGCAATCAGCTAAGACATTAACTGTGAAACACACCAGTACATGTTGAACTTTTGATACAGATGCTGCAATGGGTTGGCAACTCTATTTATTAAGGCGTGTTCTCAAAACACACAAGTATGCCTGCTGCCGAAACCCGGGATCGAACCAGGGACCTTTAGATCTTCAGTCTAACGCTCTCCCAACTGAGCTATTTCGGCACAAAATTCGGAATATGTTGTCCCTCAGGTGAAAATTTGAACAACATCTCAAAAACTTTAAACAGGCTCTTCAGAAAACATCAACAACTTCCCACAGACTGTTGGGGTGCTGTTGCTCTGTCACTTAACATGGACAGACAAAATTCAATCAGCTGTGACATCAACTACAAAACATATGCCAACATATGTAAGACATTCTAAACAGAAGTTCTTTTTTATAACATAAAGCTTTTTATGTGTCCCTGGATAAACAGAATATTGCTTCATCTGCAACGGATAAGATCGTCTTGTGTGATGATCTATGTCGCTGTCCTAAATAGGACTATTGTCCAAATATGCCCTTTCACACATGTAGCACAAAACAGGACAGTTTTCACGTTACAGATGACAAAGAAAGACATTAAAATGCGTGATAAAAATTAGACTGATGTGGGGTGGCCGTATAGCTCAGTTGGTAGTGTCCACCCCATGTACTGAGACCTCTCCAGCGGCCGCTGGCTTGAGTCCCACCTGTGGCCCTTTGCTGTGTGTCATCCCCCCTCTCTTCACACTGTTTCCTGTCTGCTCTTCAGCTGTCATACCCAATAAAGGAAAAAAAGCTCAAAAACATATCCTAAAAAAAATAAGAATTAGACTCATATAGGCTGATATTGATCAACCAATAGCATGTATGAAAACAAAATGACCAGTGAAAGAGTGGAAAGCGATATTACAAGCAAGCTTTCCACAACATAGTTTTTTTTCAACATAGTCATTGAATAACATCAATTTTAGATGTCTCTCAACCATAACATATCGACTCTGTAGCCCTTATAAATCAAAGCTAAATAAGAATTATGGTTTAAAAAGGTGTATTTTCATTAGTATTCAGAGAACTCTGAGCTACTTTAGCAATAAAATGTCTGCTCACTACAACTATGCCTGTTTGATGTTTGATTTAATTTAAAAAAATCATCACTTAGGCCATTACAAGGTTTAATAGCTTTTGTTTAATTAGATTAATAGATTAATAGATTTTAATCTTTTAAAATATATTTTCCAGTATAGTTGGAGTAAAAATCAACCCCCTCCTCAACACATGATTTTGTCCAAATTCTCAAGAGACTCTTGTGAGCCACAATGGATCATTCTGTAATTTAACAAGAAAGATATGCTCCACCTCAGAAACCACTGATAGAAGTTCAGAGGCTAACACTGCTAACATTAGCCATGCTACAACTGCTGCTGAGTTAGCAGCAAAAGCTTGGCACAGGCAAAAGAAGACAATAAATTATTCAGTTGTCAGGGGGTTCCTGCTGTGTATCTCTATCAGCTAAAACTGACTGTAGTCACAACTTGGATCTGAAGAGAGCTCACAAGCTGAACCCAAAAGCACACAGGGCCATCCAAACCACTCGTGTCAGCCCGGGTAATGAGCCATTAATGCTGTTTACTTGGTAAATTAGATGGATGTCTAACAGCTTGAGGATGGTCCAGGATTTCCATGAATCATGCATTTCTATTAAAATCTCCCAGCTTATTAGCAGAGATATGAGTCACTAGTCACACAACAGTTTAATTCATCTGCATTCACCTTCCCTCGGTGTTGCTCATTAGCAGTTCGCCACGGTGAAAAAACCCTCACAGCTCTGAGGATTAAATGTGGCTCTCTAGCAATACACCAGTGTCTTTTATGAGCTCACCTAGTTACAGCACATGTCCTCTCATCACACCACAGGGCGCCTCTTCAACACTCTATCCTGTGCTGAACAAAAGGCTGCACTGTGCCCACTCACACCATACATGTTTGCACTCCTTTGAAGTGTGCATGTGTTTGTTGAACACGGCTTCACCTAGAGTTTTATAATGGCATAGGACTCTTTGGTGTCTCCTCCAGGGGCGTGGGCTGTATCCTATATGAGATGGCAACCGGTCGTCCCATGTTTCCTGGTGCCACGGTAAAGGAGGAGCTGCACTTAATCTTTAGGCTGATGGGTAAGAAAGCAGCACATTATGATATCCGACAGGTTAGACTAAAATCAAGTAATATATGAAGTTAGAACATGTTGTATAAGTGACCCAGCAGGTGATCCTTCATGCCTATGTTTCTTTCTCTTCCAGGCACTCCAACAGAAGAGACTTGGCCCGGTATCAGCAGTAATGACGAGTTTAGGTCTTACCTCTTTCCTCAATACAGACCTCAAGCTCTCATCAATCATGTGCCCAGGTAACTCTAACATATATGACAGACTGTTCAGCTCAGTGGTATTTGAAGGGAGAGCAGCAGACCTGCCAACACTCCTGTTTTTCCTTTGTTTCTCGTGTCGTTTAAGGCCATCTCCCAAGGGAAACTCCCATTATTTGCATGGACGTCAAACTTTTTTATGACTAATTATCATACATAGATCCATATGTCTGTCTGACATTACCCAAGTTGCTAGATTGTCTATGATACACAATCCACACACAACCCATCTGTCATCGCAACCTAACAAGTTGACCCAATGAGCCAGCAGCTCTAATCAGGGTCAGATGTTCCCAAAAGATAGCTCTCCAGTTACCAAAACCCAGGATCAAACCAGGGACCTTTAGATCTTCAGGCTACCACTCTCCCCACTAAGCTATTTTGGTACAATACCCAATTTTTTGTGGCCCTCAAGAGAAAACGAGGACATTTGAATGCTCCGGACAAAAAGGACCCGATGAGCTATGACATCAACTGCAACAGCAGAAACAAGGACAGATCAGTCACACACCATGCTACATCATCACTTGCTCACTGTCGACAATGACCTGCTCTACTCACCTGGACTTTGGACTCGGGAGATGGCAGGGTGAAGGTCAAACACAAACAGCTCCTCGGGGCTTCAGACTTCTATGAGTCATCAGCTTGAACCATGGTCAGATGTGCTTCCAAAAGTCAGCTCATCAACTGCCAAAACCCAGAGTTCAACCAGGGACCTTTAGATCTTCAGTCTAACATGCTCCCAACTGACCTATTTCAGCACAAAAGCCATAAGCATGGTGGCCCTCAAGTGAAAAGCAAAACATCTTGAAAAAATACACTCAAATTTCATAGACAAACATAACCCAATCACTTATGACATCAACTACATAACATATTCCAACACATTTAAGACTTTAGATGTAGATAGACGTTTCAATGAGTCAGCAACAAGAGATCCTAGATTCAAATTCTGCAGCTGCCAAAAAACAGGATTGAACCAGGGACCTTTGGATCTTCAGTCTAACGCTCTCCCAACTGAGCTATTTTGGCACAAAAAAAAAAAAAGTATGATGGAGGACACATGGACAGAAAGCACTCTATCAGCTTTAATAACTTGCAACACAATACAGATAGGCCCTCCAATGAGTCACCAACTCCCAAAACACAGCTCACCAGCTGGTGGAACCCAGACTGAACCGAGGACCTTTAGATCTCCCGTCAAACACTCTCCCAACTGAGCTATTCTGGCACAAAAAGTTTATGGGCCCATTAAGTTAAAATCAAAACAACTTGAACATGGACAATATAGAGTATAGGCAAACACGACCCAGTCAGCTGTGAAAGCAGATACACCCCATACCATCGAGACAATGCCTTGCTCTACTCACACATGTGGCTCACCCCGACTATGGACCAGGCGGGAATAAATCAGGGGCAACTGAAGCTGACCTTTGCATTCACACACATAGATCCTCCAGGCTTCAGAAGTCTGAGTCAACAGCTTGGACTATGGTCAAATGTGATCCCAAAATACACAGCTCATCAGTTGCCGAAACCCAGAATTGAACCAGGGATCTTTAGATCTTCAGTCTAACCCTCTCCCAACATGCTGCCCTCAGGTGAAAATTAAAACAATATTTCAAAGATATAAAAAAGATGTTTCAGAAAACAGTAACTTTCTACAAACTATTAGGGTGCTTTCGCTCCGTCACTTAACACTGACAAAGAGGGATCAATCAGCCATGACATTAACTATGTAGCTTACCAGTACATGTTGTATTTTCGATACATAAGCTGCAATGGGTTACCAACTCTCTTTATCAAGGTGAGGTGTTCCCAAAACACACAAGTATGCCTGCTGCCGAAACCCGGGATCGAACCAGGGACCTTTAGATCTTCAGTTTAACGCTCTCCCAACTGAGCTATTTCGGCACAAAATTAGAAATATGTTGTCCCTAAGGTGAAAATTTTGAACAACATCTCAAAAACTTTAAACAGGCTCTTCAGAAAACATCAACAACTTCCCATAGACTGTTGGGGTGCTGTTGCTCTGTCACTTAACATGGACAGACAGAATCCAATCAGCTGTGACATCAACTACAAAACATATGCCAACATATGTAAGACATTCTAAACAGAAGTCCTTTTAATGCAGAGATCCCGCAATATGGCTGCAATGAAGGCTTGCTTCTACACTGTCTTTGTTTTTTTACACTGAGCAAAGCAGTGGAATCAAAAGAGACGTGATATAACACAACATCCCGCCTGTCGACAAGTGATTCTGATACTCTGCTTTTTTCTAATCATACATGGAGCTGATAATTGTCATGAATTTACAAGACAAAGCTTTTTTGTGTTCCTGGATAAACAGAACATTGCTTCATCTGCAATGGATAAGATAGGAAAAGATCATCTTGTGTGATGATCTATGTTGTTGTCCTAAATAACTTGAACAAACCAGTTAAGAATGAATCTTTTTTGTACTGGTGGTTCTCGCATGAGGTCTATTGTCCAAATTTGCCCTTTCACACATGGAGCACAAAACAGGACATTGTCCGGGACAGATATGTCCTCACATGATTTAAATTCTTCATATGGTTTAGGTGTCTGTCTGTGTGGAAAGATGACAAAGAAAGGCATTAAAACAGGTGGTAAAAAATCAGACTCATGTAGACTGATATTGATGGACCAATAGTGTGTATGAAAACAAAATGACTAGTGAAAGAGTGGAAAGCGATAGTACAGGCAAGCTTAAAAGAAACAAAGCGGCTAGATACTACAATGTCATCAAGACACCCACTGGATGCTGACCTGCTCTACTCAGACTCATGGCTCACCCAGACTTTGGAGTCGGGATTTGGCAGGGTTAAGTCCAGGGCAACCGATGCTGACGCAAGCAGTCAGACATACAGCTGCTCTGGGCTTCAGACTAATGTGAGTCAACAGCTCTAACCGTGGACAAATGTGTTCTCAAAACCTGGCTGTCAAAGATGTAAGTCTGCTGAAACCCAGAATCAAATCAGTAACCTTTCTTCTGGCTAATGCTCTCCTAACTGAGCTATACCCCCACACGTTAACTTCAGAGTGGCCCTTAAGTGAAATCCAGTACGTCTTGAAAAAAATTGCACGGAAATTTCAGAGAGGAGCAAACCATTTCGGGTACAACAATGAATAGATTGCTATGACAACATGTGCCCACACATGTTCAACATTTATTCATGAATGTCTTCCCAAAACACATCCTACTAAATGCTGAATCCTAGGATTGAACCACAGACCATCCACTCTTCAGTCTAACACTCTCCCAAATGAGCTCTATCAGCACAATATGGTAGCCCTCAAGTGAAAAGCAAAACATCTTGAAAAAATACACTCAAATTTCAAAAAACCAGAACATTTCAGAGACCACTGGGAGCTGTTGCTTTGACACTTAGAATGGACAAACATGCCCCAATCAGCTATGACATCAACTACATATTCCAACACATGTAGGACTTTAGACAGACCCTTTAATGCATCAGCAACTCCTAGTCATCAAAGGCATGTATTACTGGAAACAAAGTCACCAGCTGCCGAAACCCGGGATTGAACCAGGGACCTTTAGATCTTCAGTCTAACGCTCTCCCAACTGAGCTATTTCGGCACAAAACTTAGAATTGAGGTAAAAATCCCAAGTGTACAAATTGAAAAGACAGAAAACAACTTTTTACAAAACATTTCTGTGACTCTATCGCTTAGCATGGATACATGGACAGAAAGCACACTATCAGCTTTAACAACTTGTAACACATGTAGGAGATTCAATACAGATAGACTCTCCAATGAGTCACCAACTCCCAAAACACAGCTCACCAGCTGGTGGAACCCATGTAATAAAAACACACAGGGAACTACAAGGGCACCCCAGAGGGCATTTTGTCACGTTTTGTCCTCTTGAAGGGCACCATAAAGGGGACTTTACCACATTTTGTACACTGACACAACACTTTGCAGGGCACTTTACCACGTTTTGTCAACAAGAAGTGCAAGGGGGTACTAGGGACATTTTATCTACCATAGGGGCACTTTTGCATTGTTTTTAGGAAGTCCACCAGGGCTTTAATGGTTCAAGTTAGAACTTGGATTAAAAAGAAACTTTTTCCTCTTCCATGTCGATAATAATAAACCCCTAACTGATGACATGGCCTTAGTTGACCTCTCAAGTGAAACTGGGAATCTGGCCTGAATGCAAGTTCAGGCTTGGTGCAAAAGTAGGCCAATTAGAAGATTAATGTTAATAAGACTAAAGAAATGATTATTTGTGCCAAGCAGGATTTCATAACAGGGCTTCTTGTGCTTGACAGCCAACTTGTTGAAACTGTCGAAACTTTTAAGAGTCTCTGTACAGTTCTGGGCTCCAATTCAGCTTCTCTGAAAATACCAGCTTTGTTTTAAGCATAGTGTTCATTTTCTCAAAATACTAAGCAGCTTTCAAGTTAGTCTTTAAAGGAAGTATTTTAAAATTACACTTGACACAGAGGTTTGGTAACCTGAACTACTTTCTAGAATAGCTGACATAATGCAGATGACCTGTGTATGGGATCTGAAAACAGTTGTGCTTGCAGATCTTTTTGGCTGCCATTGTTCAAGATTACCTATTAGTTATTTACTTATCTCAGGAAAACAAGCTTTGTTACCTTGAGATAATGAGATACTCAAGAGATAATCAAGAGATAATTATTATCACAAGAAAACAAAAGCTTGTTTCTCCTCGTTACGTATGGTTTATCAGGGATCAGGAATGCCATGCCAGCATGCATAGATGGCGTTTTGACAACTGCGGCAACTGATTTAATCTGAAAATGTCAGATGAAGGAGTTGCCTACCCATTAATGATCAATGCATCAGACTGATCCTGTTTCAAAGTTTACAAAATCCCATTAAACTAGCTAACTTTGTTAAAAAAAAAGTCTGAGGTTGCAGTCAACAGCTGTCTGGAGGATGTGTGGAGACTCATTTTAAAGTTCTCTGTAATTATCCTGTGGTGTCAAGAAAACAGGTCATTTTTTGTGTGATTAATTATCTAGTTATCTCGTGGGCCACATTTGTTGGATATGTTACATGTTCCAATGCTGCTGTTGTGTTTTGGTGAGCTGGTGGATAATTAAACTGCAATCCTACGGAAGCATATCAGTGTCACATTTTAACCCAAAAAATTTATTGTTATAACAAAAGTTTTCTCGTTATTACAACGTACAAGCTTTGGATTTTGAAGAGCTGAAATAATCATTTGGTATGTAAATATGTCATTCATCACAGCTGTAAGGTGCTGGAAATGCTTGTAAAGAAGATTTTGGAAAAGGTATAGGAACCTTGAAACTGTGATTTTAGTTGATGTGTGTAAATCTGAGTTTGAGGACCTCAGAGCAGACAAAGTCTGGGTGACCCCCTGCAATTTCTGGCACCCCCCTAAGGGGGGCCCAGACCCCAGATTGGGAACCCACGGACTTGTGAACTTTGAAGGAATTTAATAAAAGGTATTAAGTGTATTTTTTGGCAAAATGGAAGTTCTCACTACACCTGAGATTCCAGTGAATAATTTCCAGTTGGAAGCATGCCGTCCTCACTTATGGACTATTTTTACAGAGGACTGATAGAGAGCTGAACATTGTGATGTCACAGTGAAGCTGACCTTTGAGCTTTTGGATATAAAATAGTGTCATCATATCATTTTATCGTTTGTGTGTAATTTTGTCAGAATTAGCATATGAATTCTTCAGAGAGTCCAAGTGAACATTTTTGTTAAGTTTGAAGAAATTCCACCAAGGTATTCTTGGGATGTATGTATGACAGATATGTATATATGACATATATATATGAAAATAACATGATACTGATCTATTTCTCTTTTTGCTGGCATGGCAGCAATACACTGCTGTATTCTGTGCTCCTTTTGGAAGTTACATTTAGCTTCATCTTAAAGCTGAATATTGCTTTTAATTTTTAAAAAATGGGGAAAAAACATGACATACTGTCTCAATCAGTATCACTGTGTAATTTTCTCTGTGAATAGGCATAATACAATTGGATCTTTTTCTCCGTCAGGTTGGACACGGAGGGGATCGACCTGCAGACGGCTCTGCTGCAGGTACGAGACAAAAGCACAGTGACCTTCACTCAGTGGGATGTGAGGCAGAACTGAACTGTCACTTCAATCAGCTGCTTTTGCTCTCTGATTTCAGTACGACACCAGGAGCAGAATCTCCTCTGAAGCCGCTCTGCGTCACCCCTACTTCTTCAGTCTGGGGGATAACATCCACAATCTGGCAGACAGTAAGACAAATGCACACACTGTGAAAGACTGCTGCGCGTATTTGAGGTCCACAGATCTTGGCATCCCCGGCTGTGAACAGCAGGCTGTGCTTCCATTATGCATGTGCTACTGTGGCCTTTCTAAAAAATCATGGTGAATCAGTGGTTTTGGTCCATTTGCACATCTTGACCAAAAATTGCACACAAAGTGCCCATTGCTAACACACAGAAAATGTCAGAAAAGGTCTGACAGAAGACTAAAAAAGCTCTGGGTTGCACTGAACAGTCATACATACATGCATCACTCATTCTTGAGAACTGAAGCAAAACCATATTTTGAGGAGGTTTAATTATGCTGGAAAATATATTTTAAAAGATTAAACCCTTGCCTATTAAACCTTGTAACGAGTCAACCTCTTTGTGATTCTATTTTTAGCAGTTTTCTTGGCTCAGGATTGAATACTGTCAACTCTGTCAGACATACAAAATCATTTAAAACACACAGAACACGTAGTAGGTGCACCGTTATTTAATAAATCCTTATGAACAGATGTTTACTGAATATAACAGATGTCACTTCTATGACTTCTCTATGACAGAGTGGGTGGCACTGACTTATTTTTATTTATTTATGATCATTTATCATTATTTATCTTCCATGTCCGTAAGCTGTCAAGTCTTATGGAGTTGACAAAATGTTACATTTTTTTGCATTTCACAGCATAACCATAGTGAGCAGTGATTTTATTTTTTAAAGTGTCTCAGAGTTCTCTAAATGCTAATCAAAATACACATTTTAAACCATAATTCTTATTTAGCATTGATAATAATAGACAGCCTATCAGTGCTTGTGCAGTATTGCCTTTTTTTAAACAAGGAAGTGAGACAGGGGTCCTTAGGATATAGCTAAACCTTTTTTATGCCTGATTAAATCATGTTTTTGTAAAAATCTGATGGTGCTGATGGAAATCTGGGACTCCCAACATTTTCATATAAAATCGATTTCAAAACAAAGATGTTTATAACCGCACATTTTATATGTATGTTACCAGTAGATATCATTGGCTTTAGCTTTTGAAGGCTTTCAACACATTTTAAAATTGTTTTAAGTTGGTTCCCATTATTAGCATGTAGCCTGTTATCTCTTTTTTGAAAACGGTACCTGTCTGTGTAGCATCACTCTCTGTATTTGAGAGTGATGCTACACTTCAGCATTGAAGTGAGCAGATGAAAATAAAATCTCCCTTTTATTACAGAGGGTTTGGCTTGGCAGTAGAAATCCTGGTGGAACTAATTACATTAACAATGGCTCTGTTCCATTTAGGTGTCACTGTAAGTCCTATAACTGAGCAATCATACAATTATTAGTATTATTAATTATGCCTGTGCTTTTTCTACTATGACAGGTAAAGATGGCAGGAGTGCAAAGGTCTTTAGAAGACCTCTGTTAAATAAGTTAGCATAATAACTAGTCATGAAGCCAGCTAATACACAAAGAAACTGAAACCTTGATATTTTTGTTTATAGGTTCTGCACTGACTCAGTTCAGGCTGAACAGGAAACGTCTTTTTAGAGCTTTCTGTCTGACCTTCATGTATGCAGACTTTCTTTAGACATACAGTAACGTATCTGTTCTTATTGGCTGTGGTTCATTTGAGCATGCAGAGTGAGATAGGCACTGTCTGTGGCTGCAAGAATGTCTGATGTGCTGAAGCTGCCAAATATAGTTTGATGCATCTGATGTGTGCATCTGATGTGTGTGACCGTGTAGCTTAACTTGACTGCAGCAAAGATTACGTATATATTTCACTTTGCAACACAACCTGGAGGGAACGTGTGAAAAAATATTTTTCATCAGTTGTTAACTATTGAAAGCAGATCTGTATCATTCAGGTGTCACTGACTCATACACCTTTGGTTGCTTGGTTGCATTGTAACGATCTTAAGCTTAAAACCGACTATGTACTCAAGGTCACTGGTTTCCAACCTGGGGATCCTGATCCTCTTCATGGGGAGTCGAAAGGCCTTCTTGACGTTAAGGGGTGCATTTCATTCTTTTCTGTGAATAAAGATAAATAAAATGTATTATTATATAAGATACAAACTTTAAAAAAATCTTCTCAAGATAAGGGCATGGTGAAGACCTGAACACAAGATATATGAACAGAGCCTTCACTCTCAGTCAGGTCCTGCATTAGAAAAGTACAATATAACAAAAGGTCTAACAGAACAGTGACCAAGTGTCAGAGAGATGACAACACTGAATTTGTCCCCCCAAAAAAAGCCTATTACATATTTACGATCGTCAAAAATATAAAACATACATAATACAGACAGAGAAATATGAGGAAAACTCATCTATTATGCAACATACACAGGAAAAATCAACTTAAAATTCATTTAAATCACCTGTTTTACATACACTCCCAGTATTTTTTGCGTTTGGCTTGATTCTACAGTTTACTGTTTGTTCTGTACTGTCTGCCTGTTCTGTCTGTACAGTATTATACTGCACTGTTACTGTTATGCACTGAATATAATATGAAATATCTATAAAATATGCCACTTAGTCAGGGTTCATCAGTTTACTCAATGATAGAGAGGGGGTCCCTTAAGGAAACAGGTTGGGGATCACTACTCGAGGCCGGTGCTACAAAAACATTTAACCTCATGTGATGTTACAAAAGCTGAAACATTAATAAGAAAGTAGGCCGACAATATAGCAGAACTGCTAAAAGTGATGCACACATTACAGATACATAGTTAGAGTGCATCTATAGAGCCTGTTTTACAGATTTTGGTTTTAAACTATACAACTTTGATATCAAACTTTGTCTTAGGAGGTTCTCAAATTACAAGTAGAACCTCAGGTTTGTATGATAAGACATATCATAGAGCTTCGGTGAATGTACATGTCTTTATAAGGATTTTTAAACAGTGTTAATAGAGTACGAGTGTTTTTTTCTCTCTTTGTTTTAGCTGCCTCAGTGTTTTCCCTCAGAGAGGTGCAGCTCCAGAAGGACCCTGGCCACCGCAGCTCAGTGTTTCAGCCTTTAGGTAAGATTCCTTCCTCAGTGTCTCGCTGTACAACTTTACTACAAACTTTGGTCAAATCAACTTTATTGGACGACGCTCATATCTGTGTGTGTGGACTGCACAGCATTAGACCTGGTAATGAGAATGTGGTGCACAAAATGCACATCATGTATTTGTTTTGTGCATTCATATTTGTTTTCTGTTATACTTTCTTAGTCAGTGATTTTATATTATGCATAAAAGACTAATTAAAAGTTTCAAAAGAGAGAAATATGAGATAGACGCTGTAGCACTGTAAGTTTCCTGAACCAAGTCAGCTCTGTTTGGCTCCTGACCACAACATCTGATATGGCGTCTGCAGATGTATGAGCTAATTAGCAAGGCTCTGCAAGATGGCAGCCTGCTGATTTTGTTTACTCTGACACCACTAAAAATACCAGAGCCAAGAGTCTCACAGGAACTGAAGACAAACAAGAAGTTGTCTACAAATTCAACACAGATTACTGTCACCCATTTTTATATTCTAATAAGCTCTTCATGTACGCAATAAGTCTCATTAGGATTTAACTTTTCCCCTACAGAGCTTTAAGGCCTAACTTCATAATGATTAACTAACTAGCATGCTAGCATTCAGCTGATAAAGTCTTTTAAAGTAAAAGCATCTTTTCTGAAAATACACTGTAACATGTTTCAGATGAATAATCAACATTTAAAGATTGTTTGAGTCTCTGTGGAGACGTTTTGTGATCTTTTGGTAGTTGTTTTGTGTCTCTTTGTAGTTGTTTTGCATCTATTTTTGCATCTCTGATCATTCTGCGTCTCTTTCTTGTTGTTGTGTCTCTTTGTGATGGTTCTCTGTGGTTGTGTTGTGTCTTTCGGTAGCCATTTGTGCATCTCTTCATACTTATTTTGTGTCCTTTTGTGGATGTTAAATGTCTTTTCTTGTGCTTATTTCTGTCTCTTTGTGGATGTTTTGCATGTCCTTCTAGTGGTTTTGTGTCTCTTCTTGATGGGTTTGTATCTCTTTTTGGTCCTTTTGTGTTTCATGTAGTTCATTTCATAGATGCATCTGATTGTTTTGTGTCTTGGTAGCTGTTTTGTGTCTCCTTTGTAGTCACTCTTTGTGGCGGTTTTGTGTTTCCAAGTAGTTGTTTTCCATCTGTTGTCGTTTTGTGTCTCTGTGATCATTTTGTGTCTCTTGGTGGTTTGTTTTGTGTCTTTTAGTGTCTGTTTTGTGTTTCTTTTAAGTCATTTTCCATCTGTACCATTTTTGTGTTTCTTTTTTGCACCTATTTATGGTCATTTTCCATCTCATCATTTTGCATCTCTTTCTTGTTGTTTTATGTCTCTTTGTGACAGTTCCCTATGCTTGTGTTGTGTCTTTTGGTAGCCATTTTTGTGCCTCTTCATGCTCATTTTGTGTCCTTTTGTGGTTGTTTTGCATTTCTGATCATTTCGCGTCTCTTTCTTGTCATTTTGGGTCTCTTTACAATGGTTTTGTACCTCTGTGTGGTTGTTTCATGTTTCTTTGTGGTCATTTTTGTCTCTTTGTGATTGTTTCGTGTTTCTCTGTAGTCATTTTCAATTAAATTTAAATTTTTGATGTATAAGGAACTGTTGGCCTGATACTTTTTCAAGCAGAGTAATGATTGATTTTCCGCTCACATGTATATTTATTCATTTTTAAGTTAGTGTAGGAGGTTGGGGCGGTTTGGCTTAAGAACACTGGTTCAATCAGTGTAGCTGTAACATTACTGAAAATGTGAAACAGTCCTCTTGAGTTGGGACAAACATATCACTCATATTTTATCACAATAATGGTTCAGTCTCAATCTGTCTCTCTTCAGGTCGAGGAAAGAACCGAAGACAAAGCATCTTCTAGAGTCCTCAGAGGAGGACCAGAGACACACAGAAAAAAGACGAGCTGCCTTTTCAGACCACAGCACAAAGGCCGACACAGCTCAGTACCATCACAAGCATGTTCATCTACGTGCACACGCCTGCATGTACACACAAACTCATGTGCACTCACTCATTTCCATGGCAGCCAACCATGGAGACACACAGGGTTTCTGGAAATCAACTTGTACTGCACTTGAAATGACTGAGCTGAGATACACTCTCCCTGCACACACACACACACACACACACACACACACACACACACACACACACAAACAAACACACACACAGAGACATCTTTGCACACATTTGCACAATCTGCTGCCATTACTTAGCTGCACACACCAGGGAGTCATAAGTATCCTGCTGGCAAACACACACAAAAAAGCAGAGAAGTAAAACTGCTCTGCTCTGTTGTAGTCTACAGATACAGCATACACAAGCTTGTATAATCGCCATTCAGAGCACACCCAGAGCTCTGGCCATCTAAGGTAGCTACCACATCTGGAACCATCATACAGCTGCAGGTGTACAGAAGTAAGGGTTGTGGTGTGACTGGAGGTCAGTACAGTTCCAAATTTTTCAAAAAAACTTTGCCTTACTTAGGTTCAGGCTTGTCTCTACACCAAGATGTAACTTAAAGATGCTCTCTGTGATTTTGTCATAGAATTTAGAACGTAAAGTTTGTAATTAACGGGACAGTCCACCCCAAAATCAAAAACACGAATTTTTCCCCTGGCCTGTAGTGCTGTTTATCCATCTTGATTTTTTGGTGTGAGTTGCAGAGTTTTGGAGATATCGGCTCCAGTCTTTTTTCTCCAATATAATGCCACTAAATGGCACTCGCCTTCTGGTGCTCAAAACACAGAAGAAGTACATTTGAAATCTGGTTACTCAAGATAATCCACAGACCTTTCTTTTGAGTCGAAAAGAAAATAGCTCCAGTGGATTCTAAAGTGGTTCTGGTAGATTCTACTGGAGAAAGAAAGTAGTTCTTACATGAAACCACCACAATAAGGCGTGTGGATTATCTTGAGTAACCGGGTGATCATTTCATGAGGATTATGTATTGTTAATTTTGGGTGAACTGTGCCTTTAAATTAGAAATACGAAATTCCCCAAACATATACCTCACTACCTTTAAAAAAGTATGACCAGAATAAAAGAGAAAGTTACAACTTTCTTTTTGTCATAAGTATTGAAGTTGTTATTAGCACCCAGATGTTCATAGCCAGCAGTACTATTTGCACCCCAGGTGAAATACCAAATGTGTCTATTTACACCCATGTGGCAGAAATCCTAAATCTAACCAAGCAGTTTTGTTGCTTAAACCTAAACAAACTGCAACTGCAAATGATCATTTTAAAAAAAAGTTCCACATGTGATTCAAACTCAAGTTCCCTTACTCAAAGTCCTGTTTGACACATTCTTCCTCCTTACATGAACTAGGGGGCGGGTGCAAATAACTGAATAGCTGCTTTGTGACTATTCTCATCTGGATGCGGGTGCAGAAAGACTCTCTGTTTCTTTATTCAGCCAACTGTTCAGTTTTATTTTATGTAAATTTTATTTCCAAGCATGAAAATCTAAAAGGTGATTCAAAGCCTTCTCATTGTCAGGAATAAATTTCATTTATTTATTATTTGGGCCTACAAGTAGTCAAATGTAAACATATTATCAGCATTAAAAAGTCCCTTGGGGTTGCAAAAAGCCTCCAAATTTAGACAGAAAATGATAATGGTGGCTGACAGTTGTTCGCTCCCCTGATATGTCAGCTAAACAAAATCGGGAGAATCTAGCCGTTTGGACTTTCTGCCAGAAAGCCTCCCTGAAAGGTAGTTGATATTTCAGAAGAGTTTGTTTTAACCCAAACCATGAGCTTTTCCTGAACCTAAGCAAGTAGTTTTGGTGCTTGAACCTAACCAGACTGTGTCTAAAAACTGAACATGATAAGTTAATTAAAGGAGTAATACTTGAGCACAGCAGTCCGAAAAGCGAGTTGGAGCCATAGACTGTATATTAAATCACTGAAATCTTGTTTAACATATGATCTATGGTTGAAACAGACTGTTTCCCTCCATCCCCTCCTCCCCAGACATAACAGGCAAGCTGCAGGAGCTTTGCAGGAGTGCAAGATGCGCTCAACCTCGTAAATTTACATTAAAAAGTGACAACAAGTCCTCCACTGTAAATTAATCAGCACTTTTTAACTGTCACTTGTCTGTCAACATAAAGTTAAGCCTGTTATCCTGCTCCAAAAATTTGTCTCACAGCCTGCCAAACTCCATTAATATTTTTCTCTAAACGTCTGCAAAACCTTAAACAGACACTTACTCATTCAGCAAAAATTCTGCATTAATTTGAACTCAAACTGATGTGAAACAGGCATACAAAACAGTTATTCCAGTCCGAAATAGAAATTTCAAAGGCTGACACCAAGGTTGAATTACTCGCAAGTATTTCAACTTAACATGTTTCCTTGATCTCTGATGACACAGTAAATATACTACAGAGTTATCCTTTATGTCTAAAAATAAACTAAAATTGACTTTTGTAATCACACTGGACATGAAACCCCCCTGTTGTGGGTGAAAGACCAGTGTCTGACCCACTCATCCACCACAACCTGCTTCCTACAGACTTCCTGACCTCCTAAGGACTTTCTGCAAGAAAGCCTTTCTGGCATGAATTCTTCCTGACAGAAAGCCTTGAACCTAACTTCTCTCAATACCTGTCACCTGACAGCCTTGAAGTTGTACATACAATAGTCTGGACACTGAAATAGTAGCAACACACTGTTCATTTACAGTACCTCAGCTCTCATGTGAACCTTCCGTAAAATCTGACACCATCATGAATATAAACCTGTTAAATGGATTCATGCCGACAGACTTGCCTTGCTCCAGCGCCCCTGCGTTTCAGCTCAGCATGGGGTTGTGTTCCATACAGTGTTAACAGCTGACTTTCATTCCAGTTTTTGAAGTTGCCTTAGTAAACTGTGCATGATATTTTCGGCTTGTGAAGACTCTATATTTGATCTTGTGTAGCCAATGTGTTAGGAGGCATTTGCTTTGTGTGTGTAAATAACTCACTATGAGTATGTGTATTTCTTAGTCTCCTATTTGCACAAACCAGAAGTGTCCTCTGAAGCCTGCTCCCTTTCCTTTGTGTCTTACCTTACATGGTTCCTAAATATGACTCCCTGTATTGTACCAAGACCCTTCAACCCTAGACCAGTCAACTGGGAAAGTATGATCCACAAGTACTTTCTAGTAGCAAATTACAGTCACTAGAATTCACCACTATCCCTTATATTTTGCACAGCTCTATTGCACCTATTGCCAGGACCACAGTAGGCAGTGTATAAAAGTACATACAGTGTAACTTTAGAAAGTATATGTCTCTGCTGAAGTGAAACTTCTAAATCTTCCTTATCTAATGTCCTTCACCTTTCTGTTGTGACTGAGACTGAGCCCAGAGGTTATGCTAGAAGATGAAATGATCTGCAGACAGAAAAGTGATGGGCTTGTGGCTAATCTCCAGTCTCCTTTCTTTAACTCCCTGACTTGCTCTCCACCTTCTTCTCTCTATTTGTCCAGTGCTGCTGAGATCCAGCAGAAAAGGAAAGCTGAGGGATCCTCACATAAGCAAGTGATGAGGTGTAGGGGCCACATTAATGATGGGAGGTTTGTGTGTGTTTGTGTTGTATTAGCAGGGCAATATGGAAGAGACACTAAAAGTCTGTGTGGAGGACAATAGTGGCCAGATATTGCCATCATTATTCTAAGGGTAGGACTGAGACAAAGTCGTTCACACCTTGTGCCATCTATCCACATCTGAAGGCAAGTGTTTCGAACAGCTATACTTGAAAGTTGGATGATAAGCCTGCCATCGCCTGGGAACCAGACGAATCTGCTGGACTCATGTTTTCATGGGTGAGAGCAACCCATCCGGGTACTTTGCTCCTGTGTCATGCTTCTCTCCCAAATTTGAATGGTGGTGAATACAAATTCTAAGGTTCAATCAACCTTTGGGAGCCCAGGTCCTATGACCAGTCAGGTAACCAACTATGCTATGTCTTTGCCAATCGATTTTTGGCATAGAAAAACAAAAAGAAATAGTGCCCTTTCAGTCTGCTTCCACCAAAATGGGAGAACATCCCCACCAAGTGGCCGGAGGTGGCATAACCTGACATATACAAGTACCTTACTGAATCTAATCTACTGTATTTCTGACATATGTTACTTTTTAAGACACTATTTTGCTGTTTTAGAAGTATGTCCACTGTGGTGTTATGTAAACTAATTACATTGCCACAGCCGCTCTCCACCAGCCTTGGATGAAAAAGGGGCCAATCACAACGATTTATTCAATATGGACAGGTTCTGTATGATGATTGACAGAGGAATATCATAGATTCATTTATAAAAAGTCACGTAAAATGTTTCACTTCTCTGATTGGTTGTAGGTTTATCCAACTGTGTCCTGCCAGTAGGTCAGTCTAAAACACCTCAGGCTCCCAAGACACAGATCAAACTGTCGACCTAGGTGGTACAGATTCAAGATTATGTTGGTACATTGCCTATTTTTTGCCTCAAAAGTTTTCAGAAAAACATTTTAGTGTACTGTTTTGCTGTAATACCAGAAAGATTGCAACCAAGCAACTTTGTGTCCTGCTTGAAAATAGACCAAGCATGTTCCGTGAATCTGATCAGTTGTGCTGTAGGTCTATCAAATTTCATCCAGAGGTGCTTTGGTCTCATGTCCTACTGCTGTCATCGAGAGCAAAGAGAGAGTACATAGAGACTTGTCTGTAGACACAAAGAATGAGTGTGTGAAGGAAAATAGAGAGCTTAGGAAAGCAGTTTTAAGTCTTACATGCTCTCTCATGTCTGCACACCAGATCAACCATTGCATGAGTCATACTGCTTCTCAAGTTGTTGGCTTTGGAGACTTTCAAAAATTGTTAAAAGCAGCTTCCGACCTTAGAAGTGAGTGGGTGTTAGTTGATCCAGCAAGGTGTTTTTTAGAAGAAGAAAACTGCCCCTGCTTTCCAGGCATTTAACCTCTGTGCTCAGGCTTTCATAACTTTGCTAAATTCACATGTGGAAGACCCAGCAGTCTACCTACATCTTAAGGACGTGGGTCACTGTTTTGAGGACAATAATTTGCATGTGGACAGATTGATTGGAAGAGTAGTGATGGATGCACTTACAATCCTGAGTTGAAGACCCATTCAACCCTCAAGTCATGTGACTCTAAAGTCACAATTATACTTTAATATACTCCATTCGGAGTAGATTTGGGTCTGTGTGATATAAACTTTGTCTTTTTCATTTTAAGCATACTTTAGCCTATAGAATGCCGACCTGGCATCCTTTCCCAGTTTATGACCCAGCACAAGGAATTAAAATTTGTCAGAAATTGGGAGAAATACAGGAGAATTGTGATCCCGGGTGGAGATAGAGAGAAGGCAATGAAAAACAGGTCTTCTGGGGAAAAAAGGAGGGTTGGCAAGTATGGCTCAGAAGAACTAGGTGTTCCACAGGTGCACAGTAGATCGGCATGGGTGCCCTTGTAGCGTAGTGGTTGCACAGACAAGTCCACATGGTCACAACAAGTTGGTCACAACATGGATATCAAAATATAATCCAGGCTTGAAGTCCAATGCATGTCTCTGGCACTGGGCACAACAAATCTGAAACATCGCACTTTGTGCCTATAAGAACTACGTATGATTCCTTGCTGATGATTGGCTTGTTGGTCTGGTGATAAACAGCAACTTAGGTGTGAGTGTCAGCAGCTTGCACGCAATGAACCCTTGTACATGTAGGCACAACTCCACAAGCAGGAGAACTAATCTATCTTGGTCAATATAGCACACACTGAGGACTTTATTGCTTAATTTGACTAATTTACCAGCAATACTGATTGGACATCCACATGAAAAGCACTGAATTTTCTGTTTAACTATTGCAGACTAACCAGATGTAGACAGTAGGAATAATTAGCCACCTAATTCAGGTGGCATGCAGCTCTTCTTCTACTATCTGCATCATATCTTCATCAAAGTCCTTCATTATGGGAAAGAATAACCTCCAAGCTAGCACCCTACACACTGAAAGTGGGATAGTCCAGCACAAACACGAACAAGCTAACAGATTTTTCTTTTGTGAGGAGTAAGCCACTTTAATGCTTGGGCTCCCCAATGTGCTACCAAGCACGTTCCCTGAGCTGTTAACCCCAGGCTAAGAGCTCTCTTCGCCCATTCCAACATGGGATAACCCTGACTTTGGCCTTAGGCTTGTTGCCCCTGCTCCAGAGCATGGCTAGCCTTGAGTTTGTGGGGTGAATCCCCTGAAAATTGACTGAACCCAGTGCCCAAAAGGTGTGAGTGTGAAATGGGGCTAAAAGATCCAAGGAGCGGTCACGGAAAATTCTAAAATGTTCACATCAGTTGCTGTACCAATGGACATTTAACCCAGGGTTACCTCTTAGCCCAGGGGTAGAGGACAGATGGCTAAAAATGTGCAATGTGAAAAGCCCTAATGTGTGCTGGCTGTCTAATGTACACACAACCACAGAGTCAACAAGGTTGCTGCACGGACCATGCTGAGAGCTTAAAACCTCTCAGGACTGCCCTGGTGCCAAATGCTCTACATGTGAATCTAATGGCTCTCAGTGTGGGAACACCAGTCCACAGCAGTTGCCTTAGATGTAACAAATGTAGATGATTGGAACAGGACTGAACAGATCAACCAGTAAGAGTGTGACTGATGCACTATGACTGTTAGGGGAAGACAGAGGTAGAGAAGCTAACCAGTAACCAGAGAGTTGTTGGTTTGACCCTGAAAGGTAGGGTGTGTTCAAGTGCCCGTAAGCCAAGCACTGAACCCCTAAAGCACTCCAGCGCCAGACTGATTTGTAGAGTTGTATACGTGCAGGTCAGATGTGTTTATGTTTGTGTATGAGTGACGTGAAAAATGCCAGTGAAAGTTAGATGGCTGCTGAAAGTTTTTCTACCTCCTAAATGTGAATGAAGCCGATGGAAGAATTATGTCACAACCATCCGACCCTCTGTTCAACCAGTTAGTGCAAGCAGCGAGTTGAGACATTCAGGGCAAACCTCCTGGGACTTCAGAGGGATGTACAGCTGTGGATGTTACACTTCCAACCTCCCACCCTTCCTCCTTCCCTCAGTGGCAGAAGTATTACTGTGTGTTTTAGTTGTGGTAAATGAAGCTATTTTAAATACTGTAATGAAAAAGAAATAATATATATGTATTTTAACAGATGTTTTCATCTTTCTCAGTGAGTTTTATGCTGTTAAAAATATAGAGCACTGTATTTAAAATAAAATAAAGAAAAAAAACCTGCAGATGATGTCTAAATGTTTTATAAAAGATAAGTTTAGATTTTGTATGAGATGTGATATTTTGTGTGATTTGTCTACACTGTTATAAAATGAGAAATTGAATGTACTGTGACTGCCAACAGGCATAAAACTGATTGAATAATTGATTAATTAATGAATAAATAAACTATAGAAATTCTGGAAAACATCAACCTGTTCAGTGTCTTTTTTATTTTGTCTAATTAGAGTTAATTATGAGCTAATATGTGGCGTCAGTCTTGTTCATAGATGGATTGCTGAATGGTTTCTACAGGACACAGGGCTAGGGGCCCATATGGTGAGGGCCTCCACAGAGACACAAACTGACTACAAAGAGACACCAAATGACCAGAGAGAGACACGACTGAAAACAGAGATACAGGTAACTACAAAGAGACACAAAATTATAACAGAGACAGAATAACCACAGGGGGCACAACATGACCACAAAGAGACCAAAATATCCACCAAGAAACATAAAATTTACTCAGAGAACTCAAAATGATAACAGAAACACAAAATGATCACAAAGGGACACAAAGTGAAAAGAGACACACAATGACCACACAGAGACAAAAAAGACTATAAAGAGACCAGAATGACTACAAAGACAGAGAGAAACTACAGAGAGACACAGAATACCACAAGATCAACGAGAAACAAACATCTATGAAGAGCCACAAAATCACCACAGAGACTGAAGACTAGATAAAGTGACACAGAAATTACAAAGAAATAAACTATTTAAAAAACTACAAACTACAAAAAGACACAAAACAACTACAAAGAGAAGTAAAGTGACTACTTAAAGAGGCAGAAGAACCACAAAGTCTGTCTCATAATCTGTCCATGTTCTTGTTGATACGGTTCAAAAGAACAGGTACAATAACACAAGTGAACAGAAGATGGTGCTGTTGGTCTACTGAGTGTCAACTGCAGCTGGTGAATGAGACAGCAATACAAAACATATAGCAGCATTAATGCTTACATCATAATCCACTGTTTTGTAATCTTTTGAGGACAGTGACAATACTGAATTTTGCATTCACGATTATATTAAAGGAGCACAACCAAGAAAAAATAATCTTGTGCATTTCCCTTAACTTTTAAATTACAGTCAACATTATTTAAGGCTCATTTTTTGGGATGTTTTAGCCTTTATGTCTTAGGACAGCTTTAGACAAACAGGAAATAGGGGAAAGTCATGCAGCAAAAGGCCACAGGCTGGAACTGAACTCAAGGCCACTGCTGAGAAGGCTGGGTCCAGACCTTCGACACAAGTTGAGGACTCTTAGCCTGTGTTTGTGTGTGCGCTACCAACTGGGCTAAGGCATCACAGGAATTTAATATTCATATGTATGTTTTTGTTTGTGCATAAACCATCCTGCTGGACGTCACCATGTCGAACCAAGCCCAACCAAACACTGGCTATAGACATGACCTTTCATGTGTAGTTTCACCCTGGTTCTTTACACATGTTCTTTAATGAGCTGTAGTAGTTACTTTTCATGTTAAGGCTGGGTTGCACCAACAAGAATTATTTTTTAAACCTGATTACATAAGTGTCAGCTTTAAATTATCGTTTGTATGACTTTGTTTTCATTGGCTTGTTTGTGATCAGATCACCTGATTGGCTACTGAAATGCAGATGAAATGTTTGAATATTAATTCAAATTGTACAGGTTTGAAAATCTACATTCAAAAGTACAAGTACCCCGCCCCCCCAAAAAAAAAACTACTTAATCACAGTAATTTGAGTATTTGTAAGGAATTACTTCAACCCCTGCAAAGATGCTATGCAGTGTGAAAGCGTCACATCAACACTTTCAGCTTGTCTTCTTCTCAGTGTCTCTACATTGATTAAGTTGCTAAGAAGAGGCTGATGATATTTTGTGTACTTTAGAGTATTTGTACAGTGTTATATTACTACTGCAAGAAAATGATCTAAGTACTTCCACCACCGTCTATTTGTTCTAATTTATGAGCCTGATGAAAACTGGCCTGAGACCAGTCAGAAAGTGGGCTGTACCTCGGGACATCAGCCAATCAGCGTCTCGTCCGTTGATAAGCGGCTCTGAAGTAGAAAGTGAAGTGAAGTAACTCCTGAGGCTGTGGTGGCCGGTGGCACTGTGGGTAATTGAGTGTGTCAGAGCTCCATGAGCCGCTGGCAGCTGCTGGTCCTCAGTCTGCAGCTCTCAGTCAGGAGTCAGCATCACCTCTTCCTCCTCCTCTTCATCCTCCGACATGAAGCTGCTGGACGAGCGGATCTGGTCGCTGCTGAAGCACCACTGGCAGCAGACCCTCACTTACTGGAGCGTGTTCTTCAGCTTCGGCCTGTGCATCGCCTTCCTGGGACCCACCATCCTGGACCTGCGGTGTCAGACCCAGTCCACCCTGCAGCAGATCACCTGGGTCTTCTTCTCCCAGCAGTTCTTCCTGCTGGTGGGCAGCAGCCTCGGAGGACTCTTCAAGAAAACGTGAGTTACTATGAGCATTATTACTGACAAACTTTCAAACAGTCAGCAGTTACCTTATTGACCTAATTATATCTAAAATAACTTCTGCATTATTATCATTATAATGTGTCTGTACGTATCATAATTGGCCTTTTCCCAGCAGCCATCTCGACATAAAACAGCAGGTTAAACACAGGTGTTATCAGTGATGCTAATTGGGTCATTCCTAGCTATTTCTGTCTCCACAAAATATTTCACTTAAAATAAATGACATGTTTATCATCAAAGACTTTCATTATAGATTTAAGACCTATTTATAACATTAACACAAAAGAATTCATGTAATTTTTTTTTGTTTTTTTACATTTTAATTACCTTTTTTATGGTGCATACTCTCTTTAGTTTACCATGTCCCCAAAGCAAATTTTCAGTTTCAATGCAACACATTTGCAATATATTTATGAATAGAACCACACCTTTATTATTGTGTAAATTAAATTGTGCATAAATATACATAATGCAAACTGCAATTATTATTTTATTTTATTATTTTTACTCATACAATTTACTGTGTCCCTGAAATCACATTCCAGATTGTTAGCTTGTTTTTTTTTTTTTGTTTTTTTTTTACATACAAACAAAAACTACAGTTCCCATAAATCACTTCCATTGTTTGGGAGATTCTGCAACACTGTTTTCCTGTGAAACTCCAGCAGGGTTTTGTGGACTAACAAAATAAACCCGACCCTCAACCCTGATCCTGAGTAGATAATGGCTGAATTTTCATTTTTGGGTGAACTGTTCCTTTAAATTCAATTAACACAAGCTGAAATTGACTGGAAAGGAAGGGTGCACTGCATTCACAACACACACATTATATTTTGTCCCATTTATTACCACTTAAATGCTTTTGTAGATATTGAGTTGTAATAAGGTTAGATAGACCTGATAGGTTCATTTAACAATAATTTTTTACTAATTTCACATTTACAACAGTGGAGTTTGTTTAAACCCAAACAATATGGAAGTAAAGCCAACAAAACATTGTTAAAGAACAGTATGATGTAACCTAATATTTTTACATATGACCATAATTCTCTGTATAATTTAAAGTAAAATAATATTCCTATCTGTATTTGTTATGCAAAATTTGTATAGTATATCAGAATTAGATGGTACTCATTTGTGTTCAACCACTAGAAGGCCTGGATCCACAGCTGTAAACTCTGACCATTTAAGGCAGTAAAATAAATCATGCTTAGCATTCTCCACCAGAATTACACACCTGGCAGTGTAGAAGATTTTTATAACACAATTTAGACCCTTACATAGAGAGAATTGAAAAAAAAAATCTTATTTAACAATGAAATAAAGAAAGAAAATGTAACATTTGTGATTTAAAAAAGAAAACAATAGAAATACATGAAAAGAAAAATTAAAACAAAGAAGAATATCAATAAAGTTCAATGAATACTAAACCTATACCACTAACTCAACAGGAAAATACTCAAGCAACACAAATTAAATTCCAGAGGTTCAAAAAGGAGTAGAGTTAAGTTGAGCCCTAAAAGGCCCAAGCCCGATAACATTCTGTCTGAACCCGACCCAAACTCATCCCTCATGAGCGTATTTCAGCCCGAACCTCGACATTTTTGTTAACAAGCTTCCCTCTATGTACCAAAGAGTAGGAGTTTTCAGTGACAGGGACAATACATGGGGTTGGAATTTGATTCGGCAATGACTAAATTAGGTAGAAAAAAGAAAAAAAAAAAAAGAAAGAAAGAAGGAGTAGGAGGACATATGCACTTGTCTATTCCAACCTCCCTTTTGCAATTATTCATCTATTCAGCTTTCCCAGTTCATACAACCCAATGCAGTGTAAATATTAACAACTTTACTGGTTCTATATAAACAACCATGATTTCTGCCCTTGAGGTTGAATAATTAAAATGATTGACTAAATGTATGTATCTGAGGTATTTCAGTGAGCACTTTGAGACTTTGATCTTTGACAGTTACACTCTGTTCTAAATTTGACTGGCAAATCTGCAACATGCAAATGGCCGATGGTTGCTTCAGGTCCGTGCTTTACCTCACACACCGGGCAGCTAGCTCCACCTGATGCTACAACAGTACAATGTTGCTGAGACAATGATGACGATTGTTGTTAAGATATTTCAGTCCAAAGTCCAAAGTGGTGGACAGACTGACTGACAGACCAACACTGCCATCCCTAGAATCTGATTGGAGCGTTTATTTCACAATAGGGTTGATATATTATTTATATCAATATGCTTTCTGCATAATGCAAGTTAAAGTATGTGGGAGTTCAATACAGTTCATCCATTCATTTTACTGATTACATCTACTTTTCCTAATGTTTTTGTACCCCTATACCCCAGGCACATTGTGAAATATGCCCTAAACAAACTAAAAGGTATGTAGGACAAGGTTAAAAAGAGATTGGAAAGTTGGCAGGACAGGAGGAGAGCACAAGGTGAAGATAAAGTGGAGGTGTGCTGCTGCCGGAGGGCTGTGATAAACCTACTGGGTAAATAAAAGTTAGTGGAGCAGCAGACCATCAAGGTGACTTTACTGCAGCAACAGCAGGCTGGAAATCCCCCCTAGAGCCTGGCCTGAGTCACAGAACTGCTCAGCTTAATCACAGCAGATTGTCATTCAGACTAGAACTAAATTTACACCTCTCATTGAGTGGCAGGATGTGTTTTATTATTATGTCATAAACAGTCTGAATACGCTGCATAATGCTGCGTGTTATCTTCTCTTTGTCTCCTGTCTAGACTCCTGTCCTCCCTGTTAGCCCTCCTCTTCTGCACTTTCATCATCTCATTCGTGTTTGCCATCATACCGCTATGTCACCACATCGCACTGTTGGCCGTCGCCATGGCGCTCGCTGGCAACGCCATGGGGGTCATCGACACCATCGCCAACCTGCAGCTGGTCAATCTGTACCAGAAGGACTCTGCTGTATTTCTGCAGGTCAGAGAGCAGAGCGTGTGTTTGTACTGTACGCCATTTTTTCCCATAGACTGACAAATGAATGACCTGCCCTACTCTGCCTCTGATTGGCTAGTAGTTGTTGCCTTCATGGGTTGGGTTGGTTAAGTTTAGGGATGAAAAATGAGACTGCTCAAGGTTAGGGTAAGAATACCATGGTAAGTCAGTCAGAGGCAGAATAGGGCAGGGCATTCCTTCGCCAGCCTAGGAAAAAAAGTCAAATAAGCTTCCATATATAAAGGGGACACTATGTCATTGTGGATGTGCATGGGGGGCAAACAACACACATGAAACTACAGAAGGTTAAAGCTGCAGTAATCAATATTTCTATATGAACAATAGGCCACATTACTCTGTGTAATGATGAAAAGGAAAGAGAATTGCATGCAGCGAAAATGCCAGTTGTGTGTTTAAGCTGTGGCAGTGGGGTTGCAGGGGATGCTAAACTTTTGGCCGTAGATTGCACCTGAGGGCCAACATACCTATTAAAGATTCAGTACTGCCCACAACCTACATCATCAAAACAATAAAACCCACATCTAATATCTTAAAGAAAAGGCCTGGAATTGAACCAGGGGCCTTTAGATCTTCAATGTAACACTCTCCCAGCTCAACTTTCTGCACAGAACTCTATTACATGATGACCCTCAAGTGAAATTTAAAATATCTTGAGAACATTAAAAATATGTTTCAGAAAACATCAGCTTTCCACGGACAGGTATGGAGAGACAAACCATTGTCAGTGTTTTGTGCAAAGTTGATGTTTTCTGAAGCTGGTCCTGTTTGTGCATTAGAGGTCCATTAGCGTGGACAGATAAGACCAGCACTGGACTGTCCAATGTGCCAGCGAAAAAGAGCTAAAAGGAAAGAGAATATTTGGCTTACATCACCACAAACACAACCGCAGGTCAGTGCTAATATTGTTTTGTGTAATTGTGTAATGTTAATGTGTTAACAGCAGGGGTGTAACGGTTCACTCATGCATCCGATGTATTGGACTTTAGTGAGTAAGATACGAGTGCATCAGCTCAGACGGCCTGTATTGATTAAAGGCTGAAAGTAAATTGGAAACAAATCGATGCAGCACTAGCATATCGATACATCTCTTTAGGACCTGCATATGTTTAATTTTTGGCATCAGTGAAGTGAAACTTTCCTCCGTTTTCTTTCTCCCCGTGTCTGCCTGCACTGCTCTGGCTGGACGCCTGCGCCACTCATTTCTTTATCTTGTATTGTATCATGACGGAGCTGAATTGTATCAAACCGAATCATTGGTCATCAAAAAATTTCTACGGTATATCGGATAGTTGAACGTGTATCAAGATACAAATCAAATTTGTGTCAGTCAGTGAGATACACACCCCTAGTAGACAGGTGAATTGCAGCTTTAAAGTTTGTCAGAACTGTCAACACAACATTGACATATGACCTTTTCAGCTGATATAGCCAAGCAGTTAGCAAACAGTTCTATATTTACACAGCTAGCAGTTATGGAGCAACGTTATTATTCATTTGGAGTTGTGTTTCTGGCCACCAGATGAATAAGAAGTCCAATTTTCACTCTCTTTTAGCTCTGATTTTGGTTTCTACTGGCTCCTGAGGAAAATATGCAGCTCTTCAGCTGCAGTGCTCAACAGTGTTCAGCAGCTAGCCTCTAACTGTGCCTGTCTCCTGTTTGGTGCTGAGCAGGTATAAAGTAAAGTTGGTTTTTAGAGCTTTTTCTTTGAAAACAGTGGCTGCTGTGTCCAAAAACAACACTATGAGAGCCACGAGAGTGAATGGAGACAGTAAAGACGGCCAAACAGTGAGCTGTAACTCACGTTAAAGCTCCGAATAAAGATCACTATGAGTGAACTTTTTGACATTACCACGCTATATTCACATTTTTATTAGATATAGAAATATCTATTACAGCTGCTTCGAGAAAGAGGAATATAGAACAATATATAACCAAGAAAGAAATACAGAATTGATCCATTGCTCAAAGTGTTTGATATAATTATTGGAACTGTTAACCTAAAAAAGAGACCAACACCAGTATTGGAAAATGCCTCTGATACTACCTAAAATGCTGGTATCAGTATTGGTGTGTATGCGAGTCCATGAACCAATCAGATACCATGTAATTTATAACTGGATCAGTACTCGGTATTGGCTGGGACGCAAAGTTCAGGTATTGGAATCTGTAAAACTGCAACATTTTGACTTAGGAGTGCCAAAAGGGACACAGTTTCTCTGTCATATACTGAAAAACACACAAACCAATAGTTAGAACAAAACCAGAGACGCTGCAGATATATGGTATGGTGTCTTACCCAGTAAGTTCCTGGACACCACCAGTATATGATGTTAATAGGGGTTATGTCCATGTCTCTCCCTAGGCTTTGCATTTCTTCATAGGCCTGGGAGCATTGGTCAGTCCCCTGGTGGCTGATCCTTTCCTGTCAGAGGACTGCTGTGTCCTAGGTGCGAACCAGACCGCCAACTCATCCTTGGACCTACAGCACCTCCGCAGCAGCATGGCTGGGCACGGAGCCGCGCTACACAACATCTCCCAGTATCCTCTGCACACTGAGGGTGTCGTCATCACCAGGGTGTCATACGCTTTCTGGATCATGGCTCTTATCAATGTGAGTTTTTGCCAGTATTACATGTTTTATACAAGTGATGACGCAGAACTGTTTACAATAATTACAATAATTGTATACAAAGTGATCTATTTAACGTCCGGTAAAGGAAAAGTAAAGGAAAAATACCTTCAGTGACTCTCTCAGTCCAAATCAGCCCAGCAGTTCACTTCAGCTCACTTCACAGAAGAAGAAAAAATACCATCCTGTCACTGTCCTCTGGCTCTGGTGGCTCAAACATGTCTATTCGGCACAAAACTCTGAAATATGGTGGCCCTCAGATGAAAATCAATATCTTGAAAACATTAAAAATCTATTTCAGAAAATCAACTTTGCACAAACTGTTGACAATTACTTGTCTGTCCATGCCTGTCTGTGGAAAGTTGATGTTTTCTGAAGCTTTTCCATTAGCATGGATGGAAAGGACCAGCATTGGACTGTCCAGTGTGCCAACAACTCTAATCATCAAGGCATGGTGTTCTAAAAAAAAAAAAATCATAAGTTGCCAAAACCCAGGACTGAACAAGGGACTTCGGATGTAACCATGCATTGTGAGACAAATGTGTGACAGCTGAAATTGGTTGAGATGAAAAATGAATTGCAATGCCATTTTTAAAGAGCAGAGCGCGTAAAACTGCGTGAGACCAGCCCAACCTGGAGAGAAAAAGGTATGTGTGCTTCTAACAGAGTTGGTTGGATATACCGTGCGTAATTTTGTGCACTTCAAACTTCAGAAACACTTTCAAATTCCTACATCGACAGTAGTGTTAGCGGAACGGAGGAGTGAGGATTGGAGGAGGAGATGAGGATGATATATTGCACACTCTCACTTTCACTCCTTGAACCAGGAGATCTGTCTCCTCGCTGTGGAAATCTTTTCTTTGTTTCCTCCTGGTAAATCCATCATCATGATGCTACCGTTTGCGCTCCTGGCGCACCTGCTTCATAAAGGTGATGGGAGCTGACTTTCTGGTCGGCTCACTGCATGTTCGGCCTAAACTTGCCGGTGAATTAATGAGGGCACTTGGGCACATCTGATAGGTGTATCCCGCTGTGCGCTGGTGGTGCAAGGGGCAGGACAGGGCAGGATACCCCTGCACCCCTGTTGCAAGACGGCTAAAGTGGATTTGGACACACCTTGAATAAATTAAATCTACTGCACCTCGCGCTTTCCACTTGAGCTTTAGATCAGCGTCAAATAGGGCCCCCTGTATTCAAAAATGAAGAGGGTGAGAAGATCACAGATAAGACTCAGACTGCATGCAAACATTGCAAGAGGGCAATGATCTATACAAGAAGCACAACCAACATGAAGCAGCATGTCACCTGAGAACATAGTGAGAAGCTCAAGTCAACACTGCCTGAGCAAAGAAACTGTTGAAAGGACAATCCACACTGACAAACAGCTTTTCAAACTAGGAACACATGCAAGCCTTAGTTTTTTATTACTTAGTTTGGTTTATTTGGAGAGATTTCAAAATCATCAAAACATCTTGAAAACATTAACAAATCAATAACTTTCTGCAGATGGCATGGGCAGACAAACCATTGTCAGTGGTTTGTGGAAAGCTGATGTTTTGTGAGCCTTTTCCCTTAGCATGGAGGGACAGGACCAGCATTGGACTGTCCAGTGTGCCAACAACTCTAATCATCAAGGCACCGTGTTTCCAAAACACACTTCACAAGCTGCCAAAACCCGGGATCTTTAGATATTCAGTCTAACGTTCTCCCAACTGAGCTCTTTCAACACAAAACTCTGAAATATATCAAATATCTTTGAAAACATTAAAAATCTATTTTAGAAAACATCAACTTTGCACAAACTGTTGCCAACAATTTGTCTGTTCATGCCTGTCTGTGGAAAGTTGATGTTTTCTGAAGCTTTTCCATTAGCATGGACAGACAGGACCAGCACTGAACACAAATCATAACATAAAATTCCGGTGTACACTTTAAAGTTTGATTTTGGTGCAGTGACTTGTGAGTAATCTAGTTTATCAACATCCTGCAATTGTTCACATCTTGCCTACACAGTTTTCCTCTGAACTGAGCATGTTTTGCCCACTCTGGTTTGGAATCTTACTCAACATAGCATAACACCCCTGTACAGTCAACCTCACAGCAAGCAGAACACACCCATGGACAGACAGGATGACATTAACCATGGTGGACATAACAACTCCAGCTCTCGTCAAATGTGTTCCCAAAACACAGCTCTTCCACTGCCGAAACCCGGGATCGAACCAGGGACCTTTAGATCTTCAGTCTAACGCTCTCCCAACTGAGCTATTTCGGCACACAGAGTTAACAAATTTGATCCTGCTAGAACCTTTTATAAAGGTCCTACTTGGTAACCAGAATCCACCCAGGGGGTTCTACCGAGAACCTTTTATATTCCAAGGTTTTTATCAAGAACACTCTCAGGGGGTTCTGCTGAGAGCCTTTTTGTATTCCAGGGGTTTTATCTAGAAGAGTCATTCCCAAAGACTGCTTTGGGACCCACAGGGGTATTGTCTCCAAATACATAAAAGACAATGGAGGTGATTCTGCAAATTCAAGATTTATACTTGCAGTAGATGCTTTGTAAAACATGTAAAATGCATATATTGTTTTAGTGATGAGAGAAAAAAAACAAGAGCCTGTTAATTCCATCTAAATGCACTTTTATCTCATTTATGAATTAGGCTGAAATGTCATATGTTGTTTTCCTGATAATACAAAACAAAAAACAAAAAAACAATGAGATGGCCTGTAAACTCAGTCTAAATGCATTTATTTCTCATTTCTAAAGTTTTAACGTGTATATGGTTTCAATAAAACATCGAGATAATATAAAGTAATGCGGAAATGGCACTAAAATGGTCAGGAAGGTTCATTTATGAGCGGACAAACTCTTCCTGAAATTTATTATTTGGGTTTATTGTGAATCGGGTCGTGATGGTCAGTCATTTCTAAAAAGTGGGTCCCCAGGAAAAAAAGCTTGGGAAACACTGATCTAGAACACTTGGTGGGTTCTGCTGAGATCTTTTTTATATATCAAGGATTTCATCTGCAGTTTAACACACCAAAGTGGTTCTGTTGAGAACCTTTTTATATAAAGGTATAACAAAACCTTGACAAAAAAGTTCTTCAAGGATGTCAATGATCCTTGAAGAACTCTTTCTTCCAAAAATGGTTGTCTGGATGAGTTTTACAAAAAAGTTTTACAAAGAACCATTGGCAACCCTGTTTTGAAAAAAGGGTTCTTCATAGGCAAATGGTTCTGGTAGAACTTCAGCCTTTCAGGGAAAAAAAACCCTTTTGGAATCCCTATTTCTAAGAGTGTAGACAATCCATTAATTAAAAATTTGCTATGACCAGAACAGTTAAAGAAATGCAGCTTTTTTCAACACTGATGCACCTTTATCCTGGTAAGGCCTTTCCATGCAGTGCTGCACAATTTCACATGAAAACAGTGCAAATTAAATGAAATGATCTCATGGGATTTCCTAACAGCTCTTCAGAGCCACACAGAAATGTGCCCATGTTTTCACTTTTGTTCTTTTCAGAAATAATTGCATTTCCTCAGATGGCTATCAGCATCAACATAGCCTCCCAGAAAAAGTGATATGCTCACACGTCAGCAGAAATACTGACACTTTTTTTCAGTTTAAACTGGATCTGTTTCTAAGCAGAGGACAAGACAAGACAGCCTGGATTCTACTTTAATGAGGGCAGGCTGTCAATTAGAATCAGCTGACAGGAAGTGTTGACTTTAACTTAGTTAACAATCGACTGTTTGTGTGTTTGTGTGCAGCTCCCTGTGCCAGCAGCTGTGCTCTCGTTGATGTACTATGAGAGACTGCTGCCTTGCTTCAGCAACAGTCCACGTCTGCTCGATAGAAACTCTCTGTCCAGCAGCAGCCCCACCGGGGATAGTAGTCAAGGTAATGTGTGTGTGTGTGGGTGTGGGTGGGTGTGTGTGTGTGTCTGTGTCTGTGTGTGTGTGTGTGAGATCACTCTGCTCAGATGAAATGAGAGGAAGACCTCTCAGTGTCCCTGTCTCTCTCCAGGTCACGGGAGTTTGTTTGTTTGCTGTAACCTTGCCAAACTCCGGGGCCGGCCTGCTACTTTCTTCGTCCTCCATGCTCTGGGTGGGGCCATCCTCTTCATCACTGATGGGATTATAGTGAGACTTCCTACTAACACTACACGCATATAGAACCAATCACAGTCTTTGTTTACAAGGGAAAACACTGTCACGTATATTCAATTTAAATAACCAGTGTCTTGACTTAGGGGGATTTATTGGCAGAATATGGCAGAAGTGAAAATATAATGTTCATGTTTGTTTTCATTAGTGTATTATCACTTGAAAATTAGAATTTGTGTTTTCATTAAAGTTTATATACTCCATTCATCTAAAATGCATGTTTTATTCATGTATGCCAATATTTAGGTTTTAATTTTGGGGCTTTTTTGCAGCTTGTGGCTGTTTGTTTGTTTTCTGGAATATATGTCTAATTTTGTCAAGATTTTGTTCACATTTTTACCTGAGGACACAATAGAGGTAGTTTTCAGGCCGAAATAGCTCAGTTGGGAGAGCGTTAGACTGAAGATCTAAAGGTCCCTGGTTCGATCCCGGGTTTCGGCAGCTGGAGAGCTGTGTTTTGAGAACATATTCCCTCAATGGCTAGAGCCTGTGACTTTCTGGATGGTCTCTGTGCCGAAGCGGTTACCTTGCACTGCAGCTGGATTTGTGAGATCATGAACAAATCCACCCATTTGTGTCTACAACACAGCTGATGCCAACTAGTCCAGTTGTCTCCTTATAAAGTCATCAGACCAGATGTCAATTAAACATCTGGTCTAACATCTCTTATTGCTGGACCAAAGTCTGGCTTTTTGGGTCTTTAGGTTTCACACCTGCGATTTTGGTTTGCATCAAACTGAAAAGTCTGAAAGTCAAACAAGTTGGGCAAATGTTTCGTAGCTGATGTCATGGCTCTTTGGATGATGTCCGTCCATGTGAAGTGACAGAGCAACAGCCCTAGGGTGGTTTGTGGAAGCTTGTTGTTTTCTGACATGTATACTTAGTGTTATTGAGATTAGGGTCATGAGAACCTTGGGTTTTGAGGTGGTGAGATGTGTTTTGGGAACACATTTGACCACGGTTCAAGCTGTCAAAGTCTGATAGGGGTAACTCTGTATTGAATGTCCTGAGATTTTATATGTGTTTTTTTCATTAAGGTAGATAAGGGCTGTACTGAATCTTTAATAGGTATGTTGGTCCTCAGGTGCGGAGCACAGCGTGGGATGGGATGTCAGGTTTCTATATATTCTATGTATGTCTTCATTTGTCATGTGCCAGTAGTTTCAGCTTTTCTTCAATCTATTGATTCTTTTCTGATTTGGTAAATATCATTGCTGATGTTAACAGAGCAACAACCCACAAATGGTTTGTGGAAAGTTGTTTTCTGAAATGTCTTTCTCATTTGTCTGAGATGTTCTGATTTTATGCCGAGAGCCACCAGTTCTGAAAATTTTGTGCCGAAATAGCTCAGTTGGAAGAGCGTTTTGGCAACATGAGAGCTCTGTTTTTAACAACAAATGCCTCGATTGCTTTAACTGCTGATTTGTTGAAGGTTACACTGACAGATGGTTTGTATAGATTGTGTTTCAAAAATGACGTGGCAACATAATTACAGAACTTATGGATCTGTGATGATTGATGGGCTTGAAATATGGGAGAAATATCAGACACTTAATTTACCTCCTGGGCTGCAAACTACAGAAATTGACAGCTTGAGTTTACTGAAAACTGACCAGTGGTGAGATGCCAGTTTCTGATTTGGGACATTTACCATTACAGTCAGAAATCTGATCTGCAACGGTGGCCATGACAGTTAACAGTTCTACTTCAATGCAATTTAAACACAATTTGTGTAAGCATCATTAGACTTAAAAAGCTCTGCTCTGTGCTAGTGCTGACCCGCAAATCTTAAGCATAACAAGCACATTGCAAAAAACTGCCAGAAACACAAAGAAAAAGAAAATCTTGTGAACATTTGACGTGTCAGATGGAGCCCCAGCTAGCCATCAGCTAGGTCAACGAAGAGCTTGGGCCAAGGGCACAGATACAATTAAAACTCAGGGGAGACAGTGGTGATATCTTACCTTGCAAGGCAGCTGGATTCACACTACTGGAAGGCACAGGTGAAAACAGCGAGGAGCGTCCATTGAAATGGCAGCTCCTGAAGAGGTTGGCATAGATACTGTGATAGCATCAGTTATGTCAGAACTGGAGAGTATTTCTTCACTGACAGAAGAGCAAAGAATGGCTTTTCTCAATGGAAAACATGTTTTTGCTCTTCTCCTGACTGGCTTTGGCTTTGATTGGTTGAAGTGTTTTTAAGTGCCCGACCTTTTCCAAACAGTTTCTAAGGATGACTTCCCAAATGGTTCTGTTTAACAAACCATCTGTTACATCATGTTAGGAAGTAGTTGGACAGTGTTCACATGTTGCTGTTTTTTGCACCTGATGACCACCATGCTAATAGTTTTCTGTGCCGAAATAGCTCAGTTGGGAGAGCGTTAGACTGAAGATCTAAAGGTCCCTGGTTCGATCCCGGGTTTCGGCAGCTGGATAGAGGTGTTTTTAGAACACATTGCCTTGATTCATTGGGTTCTGTTTGCACGGTCTTTTCCCCAGTTCTTCCTACATGTGTTCACATGGCTTTCCTGCAGCACATCTGTGTTGGGGACATAACACCTGCATCTTTGTGCTCTTGGATGATGAAATGAATGCATCATATCAGAACTGGAGACACTGACGAAAGACCAAAGAACGGCACTCAAGGCTTCTCCATAGAAAAGATGTTTTTGCTCTTCTCCCTTGGCAAGACTTTGATCTGATTGGTTGAAGTTGGGCCATGTTAGATGTGATAGATGGTTCAACCAGTCAAAGTGCGTGCCCTTCTCCAAATAGGGGACGACTTCCCAGGTGGTTCTGTGTAACAAGCCATCTGGCGTGTCTGGCTAGGTGATATCCCTTATGACTGAAACACTCGGACCGTGTGTGTGTGTAATTTATTGAAGGGCACAGCTCAATGGTTTTTAGAAGTTGGAGTGGACATGTCCTCTTTGTCCCACCTGGGACCTGTGACCCAAGCCTTGAGGTGCAAACAAAATGTGCCTCTGCTATTTGGAAATATTTTGGATTCTAGAGAGACGACATATACTGTGTAAAACACCAACCTCCATCACCACCTGCAATACAACCATAAAAACTAACCAAACCACGAATGTCAAAGCGTCAGAAAGACATAGGAATTGTGTAACTGCTATGTGTACTTCAATATTTATATTATTAATAATTTTAATATTTATTTTTTATCGTTTGGCCTGCAGGGCTCCTACGCCGGCTTCGTCTACACCTATGCCGTGTCCCCGCCTCTGCTGATGGGCCATAAGACGGCCGGCTGTCTGGACAGTGTATTCTGGGCCTCCATCACAGCAGGAAGACTGGCTTTCATCTACCTGTCCTACAGATACACAGCGCCTAGGCTGCTCACCGTCAGTCTGGTATGAACACACATTTAAAGGACAAATCCACCCTAAAGTGATTGCAGTAGCTGACATCACAGCGCAGTCAGAACAGAGCTCTACAGATGAACATCAGGGATCAGGATCTAAATTTTTGACACATGAATTTGTGTGTCAGACTGAGCTGTAATTTTTAGCGAAAACAATAAAGCTCATACACAGCTGCATTATAGCTCTAACCCAATATTTGACCTGGGTGGGAATGCATGTGACAGGATCATTTAGAGGAGGCTTAAGTATACAAACAACAGGATCTTTATAGTCCCACACTGCATTGAGGCACCTAAGAACAAACAGAATATTGTCACCAACTGAATTTATTTGTTTGTCAGCTTCTGTCTCTCTTTGCCTTCTGTCCGTGTTGCCTTGATTTTCACTGTGTTTACATGAACTGTACTAGTAACGGCAGTAAGTAGTTAAGTAAAAGGGTTAACTGAGAAAGATTTACACTGAAGAAATCAGTTTACTTCAACATAGAGTATACACATATATATATAATAGCATCAATTATTTATTTATTTATTTTTTGCCAGTGGAACGACATCATCAACATCTGACATATTAGTATCTTATTAAGTTGATATGATGGTCTTGTCAGCAATTAGTTGGTTGTCTTACACACCAATCAGACACCGAGGAACATTAGCATTCATTTACAGCCATGTTTCACCACCACCTGATAAGTACAAGTTCAATATTCACTCTCCTTTTAGTTCTTTTTTGGCCTCCACCAACTCCTGAGGGAAATAATCGTACCTTTAGCTGCTAAATGCTCCACCATGTTTACCAGCTTGCTTTATCTGTCTTCTGTTTAGGGCTGCATAGGAAGCTTTTTTGGAAAACAACTAACTGAACTAACTGAACAACAGCATGGTCACATTATAAAACATGACCAGTTTGTGCAACATGAACAACGAAGATACAACATGTATGAGTCTTGCAAGAGTTGCAGTCTGCAGATTAATTTACAATTTATGGGGAACAGTGGTGATATCTTACCTTGCAAGACAGCTGGATCTGCACGATCACGTGAGAATTCATCTTGACAGGCCTCAAGTTATCCTTGTGTGTCTGCTCCAGAGGTGGTGCAACAAATCAGCATCCTAGGAGGGACTACTGGCCACAGGTGATGACAGCAAAAAGTGTCAATGGAAGCTCCTGAAGAGGTTAGCATAGATACTGTGATAGCATCAGTTATATCAGAACTGGAGAGTATTCCTTCATTGAAAGAAGAGCAAAGGCAGCTTTCCTCGATCGCTCCTCTACCAACTCGCTTTGGCAAGAGTTTGATCTGATTGGTTGGAGTTAGATTATGTTACATGTGATAGACAGGTGGTTTATCCAATCACCTGCCATGTGTTTTGTGAAAGTACCTGCGCTTTTCCAAACAGTTTCTAAGGATGACTTCCCAGATGGTTCTATTTAAAAAAAAAACATCTGTTGCGTCATGTCAGGAGGTAGTCAGAAGCTGTTCACATGTTGCTGTTTTTTGCAAATGATGATGACCATACAAAGACTTTTTTGTGCCGAAATAGCTCAGTTGGGAGAGCGTTAGACTGAAGATCTAAAGGTCCCTGGTTCGATCCCGGGTTTCGGCAGTTGGATTGATGTGTTTTGAGAACACATTGCTTTGATAGTTACAGCTGCTGACTAATTGGGGTCTGTTTGCAGAGTACTTTCTCCAGTTTCTCCAGTTCCTCCTACATGTGTTCACATGATTGTCCTGTTACTGTGTTGGGGACGTAACACCTGCCATTGCACTTTTGTACTCCTGGATGATGAAATGAACGCAAGCAGCAGTCATATCAGAATTGGAGACACTGACACAAGAGCAAAGGCTGGCACTGAAGGCTTTTTTCCATGGAAAAGATGTTTTTGAGTTTCGCAAATCTAGGCTTACAACCTTAGCACAACCCTAAAACATATAGAGTTTGTTGATATTCTGTGTGTGTTTGTCTCTATGAGCCGTAACGTTCACACTACACATAATTATTTGATCCATTGTTATTATAAGACATACTCATTAATGAACCTCTGAAGTTTTTAAATGTAACATTTACATAACAAAGACCCAGAAAGGCATTTGTCATAGCAGACAGACGAGCTGATGACCACAGTACCAGTGACTGCACTTCAGCTAAAGTTGACCTTAAGTTGTCATTTAAACATGCCTTATAAAAAAAGAGTGTAAAACCATGATGAGGATTTCCTTAGGATGTTGTGAGATAAAAGAAACTTTGATCTTTAAGTGTTTGCCTTTAGTCACTGAAGTCTTCCCATATGCTAGAAGGTCTTTAGTGACCATTTTTCACTGAGAGACCTTTAGCGGTATTTTCAAAGTTAAATAATTAGTGGAACATTAGATAATGACTGATTTTATGCTGACCGAATTGGAGCAGGAGATATCAAGATACAGTTTTTGGACAGGGAAAACTCACTGGACACTGAGTCAAGTGCAGCTTGTTAAAGATTTGACTAGCAGACCTAGCCAAACATTAACACAGCTCTGTCTCATACATTATCTTTAGCTATGTGGTTTTATTGAAACTCATTTCTTCATTACTTCATCAACAATTAAGTCCTTTTTTAATGTTATCATTTACACCTGTCCCCAATTCAACCCCAATTCATGTTACATAACATCTAGGGGCAGCAGAGAAGCAATATGAATGAGCTCCATCTTTTCAGAGAAGTAAATAAACCTATATTATGTTTATTTCACAAAAGAACTTTCACAGATCTAGATCAGGTATCAAGCAACTTAAATTAATATACATCTCACATTTCTGCAGGTCAAGCAGCTTCTTTTCATCATTTCAATGTTAACTGGTTTAGATAAATTAAGACAGCAGAAGAGCTGATCAATAATCTGCAAGAAGACTTGCCTCTGTCTGTATTTTCTCTTCTTGCAGAACAGTGCTACCTGCACTGTGCCTGTATGCACTGGCATATACTTTTGATTTAAAGTGATGCTATGACAAGCTAAAATATCTGAGTTAAAACAGGTCTGCAGGGGCCAGCCTGATCTGGCAATGGCCAGACTGCACATCTGGCAGTGACTTGTCAAGACTTTCTGTGAGAGGGGTGACGACTCGCTGTTCTGAACAATGTAATCTCTCTCCTTGGAGAGAATCTCCTCAAATTAAATGTGAGACTTTTCCTTCACTGCTCAGATCCTGTCACCATGAACACTCTCAGTCATCCAGATCACAGCCATCTAAGAAAAGCTGAATCAAGGACAACTGGGCTTATTTATAGATCCTTGAAAAATGAATGAGCACAAAACATTGTCATTCAATAGATATCTGAAGGTTTGAAGGTTTTCAACAAACACAGCATCTCTGTGTTTTCCAAACCCAGAAAGACTGCACACCCAACCATAAGAAAAGCAATCCAAGTGTATGTCCAATGTAGTGAGGAAAGCACAGACTTGTATAAAGGAGAAACTACACAAATGCCTGTCTCAGCACTGGAGGACAAGTCCTCAGGTCAAGACTCAGCATTTAATCATCACCTAAAAGAAAATAGACATATTTCTGACACTCTTTTAAAGACAACGTACATATTTGGGAATGGGGGGGACAGATGATTTGAAAGAGTGAAGGAGGCCATCTATGTGAAAATAGGATACCATCCCGTAACAGAGGCGGAGGTCTACGGCATCACTTATCACCTACCTATAATGCCGTCCTTCTATCCCTTCCCACCATTCAACAGCCATTCACACTCTGCCTCATGCAGAAAACTCATCAATAGACTTGGCCTCAGGTGACTCAATTGACTCTAAAGTTTTGGTCACTCTACGACTTTCAAAGCCGCCAGATCGCTGTGCCGTTCACGCTACGCAACTCCTTGCTTTGTAATCATGGTTCTTGAGTTGTGCCTTGCACTCTACATGTCTGATCAACAGCAGGTAGACACACATTACAAGATCTTTCACCTGAGAAATCCCAGAGGAGTCCTTTTGCACTCCATCTACGTTTTATTACAATAACACACACTAGAAGTGACATTAAATAATTAATACTGAAGCATCAGCATGTTCCTGTCTAACATAAGTATTCTGTCTCTACAGCTGTGCATCAGCACTGCTGGAAGTGGAGCTTACCTGAACTACTTTATAACTTTCTAGCCACTACTATTACTTTATAATTACTTTTTGCTTATTTTTCAGATAAATACATGTCTATAAACTGTAGTTGTTGTAACTTTTCTGGCTGCCACTCTGGTGCTCTTCCATCTCTCCCTCCAACTCTGCAACTCGTCTCCTCACCCAGCCAGTGTCTGCTCTCATTCACCAGATATCAAACTTGCTTGATATCTGTCTAGGCGTTGGCGAGGCACTGGTGAGCTCTCTGCTTGTTCTCTAATGAGTCAAGTAGTACCAATGAATTTGGTAACAACCCCACAGGGTTAAATACCTGGGACTTCACTCCAGACAATCAGAAGTGAAGAAGCACCTTGAATGAGAGGCGAAACATTTTCAAGGATCTACAACCAAGTCCAGTTGCCCTGACTGTTGATGACAATTATATCCAGATATTTTGTACTAAAGGTCCAGTGTGTAAAATGTAGTGGGCCTATTGGCAGAATATGGCAGAAATGGAATTCTTACGTATGTTTTCATCCTTGTATGATTACTTAATTATAAGAATTGGTGTGTTCGCTATCTTAGAATGAGCCCATCTACAAAGGGAGTGCGTCCTCTTCCAGGTCCAACACGTTGGACTGCCATGTTTCTATAGTAGCCCAGAAAGGCCAAACCAAACACTTGCCATGTTTCTATCCAAAGTTCCCAGAACCTTTATGGAACTTCAAGGAACTAAAAGGTTCCCTCAACCCATTGTTGTCTGTGTTCCTGCGGTGGTCTGAAGACTCACGTTAAGAAAATTAGTCCTCTGACATATGAAAATGGCTGATTTTGTGTCATTGTTGCCTGTGAGTATACAACGACAATAGGGCCATACAAAGCAATGGCCAGGCATCATTATTTGTGTTTAAAAGTCCTGCTGGATTTTGTTCTCTGCATAAATGTTCATCGAGGCCTGGACTTCATCATATTTGTCCATATGTTGTATGATTCTTCTTTAACTGAAAGTGTAGGAGCACAATGAAGAAAAAAACAAACTGGGTTGTGGCTGCAGATTTTCTTTTTTTTTTTTTTTAAAAAAAGGGGGAAATAAGTAAAATTTTGTGAGTACTTGACCGATCAGCAAGCCCCAACCCACAATTCTTGTACCCGTGGAAAGTGGTGCCACCCCAGCAGGGACTTTCTGGGTGGTAAAATAATGTCCCCAGAACTTAACTTAATAATTTTCAACCCTTGTCCCCTTGGTGGAAATGCACCGAGTTCCTCCAAAGGTTACCTAGCTGAAGTTCCTGCAGTGGAAAAGCTACTGTTGGCTCAAGAGAAGACCTGTTGTCACAGTCTGCAGCCTTTCTGTTAATTGGCACCGACTCCAACACACTAATCATTTACGTAAATAACCACAATGACACACGAAATACAGTTGTCCTTCTATTGTATGTGTGGCAAACAAAACATCTTTATTCTGTCTCTCACGGAGCCTCACTATGAGGTGCTTGTGTCATCTTGTAATGGGAAACTCTTAACAGCCTGTGCAGACTGACTGGATGTGAAGGCGGCTCTTTCATTTGTCAGGTGTGCTATAATTTCTGTCCGATGAACATGTAATCTGTGTTGGACCAAAGTATCACTGTGGCAACAGTAACTACAGGATTTTAAAGTGAAAGCCAACATACTCAGTACTCATCTAATGACAGCCAACACACTCTGTGACACTGTGTCTGCAGGCTGCAGGCTGCTTGTTTTGTGTATTGATGTGATAATACTTTGATTGTCTCCAGTGTTGGTGGATATAATCAAAATGAACAGACTACATATTTTTTAAATCATCCATTAATGTAGAAGAAATGATTAAAGATAAAACACTACATTATCTATAAGTTAATTAATACATGTACAAGTAAATGCAGTGGTAGAGTTATGAAATACATTTAAGGGCCTCATGTCCAGTCAATACCAACACCAAGTGTTGCAGAGCCATGCCCTCTAGTGGTCTGGAAGGTGAACAGCACCGTAGGATAAAACTACTGTCTCTACTCTAAAACTCATATAAGGTTCTGGTTTTGTGTGAACGATGAACTCAGGCTTTAAGTATTTTTTGTGATTGATTGTTTGTCATGTTATGGATCAATAATTGATTAATCGTTGAAAATCCACTACGAAAATGTGTTTTTTCTTGAGTAAACTTTTATTCAAGAGCTGACCAAACCAAATTTTAATGATTTAATATAACAACAAAAAAAGGGGGATTTTTTAATGTGAGTGAGTTAATTGCAGAGCAAAAATATCAAAATGTCATCTAGAAAAGCAAATTAGAAAAATTAATGGGCAACCTCCAATTTTCCTGGGTTTTATTTAAGAATTTAAGCATAATGAAAGTATGACAAAGCTCAAAAAGCTCACGCAATGACATCCTCTGCCCATTGTTGACTTATATCTTCTTGATCAATAACATTCTTAATGATGATCAACAAGCATTTCAAGCTTCAAAAAAGTAGTTGTAAGTCAGGTTCATCTACTTTGATGGAGACAGACTGAAAGGACCCTTAATTCTTTATTTTTTTTCTGCGCAACAACACCTATCGTTGATCGGCAAGACAAAGCTAAACTGTTACACAGTTTCCATATTGTATGCGTTTAAACCAGCAAAGATTAACCGCCAATCAAGTCAGCATGGTTGTTTTCACCCAAAAAGGGGTGGAAGCACAACACAGGAGCACCTGGTTGCTGTTATCCATGTGTCCATGATAAGTGACAGAGCAATAGCCCCCTAATAGTTCATGGAAAGATGTCGTTTTCTGAAATATCTAATATTTATTTGAGAGGTTCTGATTTGGTCCTGAGGGCCACCATACATTTAGATTTTGAGCTAAAGAAGCTCCGTTAGGACGGTGTTAAACTGATGATCTAATGGACCCTGGTTTGATCCTGAGTTTTGGCAACAATTGAGCTGTCTTTTGGGAACACGTCACCTTAATGAACAGAGGTGCTTATTCATTGAAAGGTTTCTCTGTATTGAATGTCCTTATATGTGCAGGTATATGTTTTGTAACTGATGCCTGATAGCTAAGTAGGTTCTACTTGTCTGTGTCTGTGTCCATGCCAAGTGACAGCCCCATGATGATTTGTTGAAAACTTGTTTTCTGAAATAGCTGTTAAAGTTTATTAAGATGTTCTGAATTTGAGGTGAGGGTCACATCATAATAAGTTTTCATGCCGAAATAGCTCAGTTGGGAGAGCGTTAGACTGAAGATCTAAAGGTCCCTGGTTCGATCCCGGGTTTCGGCAGTGTGGGTGATGTGTTTTGAGAACACATTTCCCTCATGGATTGAACTGGCAGGACTTAGTGTCCTGCATATGCTACATAGCTGATTGGATGGTGTCTGTCCATGCTAATTGACAGAACAACATCCCCCTAAGACCTCTTTCAACAGTTGTTTTCTGAAATATCTGTTCAGCTTTGTGTCAGAGTTGCTCAGTTGAAGATCTAAAGTTTTCTGGTTCAGTCTTGTGTTTCAGCAGCTGTCTTTTGAGAACACATTGGACATTTGGTGTCCCAGCTGACTGGGTCCCGCTTGTTGAGAGCACCCATGTTCTCACGGGTTTATACCCAGAGAGTAGCACATGTATTGTTAGGGACAAACTCCTGCAATTGTACTTACACACACTGATTTATTATCACAGAACTTGAGAGGGTACTACCGATTATTTTTATAGTAGATTATTAGTATAGATTAATCTGTGAGTTATTTTGTTTCCAAAGCCCAAAATGTCATAAAGGAGTAAAGAAACCACAAAATATTCATATTTAAGATGCAGGAATCAGAGAAGTTTGACTATTTTTCTTAAACTATTACTCAAACCAATTAAGTTATTAGCAGAATGGTTGATGATTAATTTAATAATCAATTAGTAATCAATTATTTGATTGATCGTTGCGGCTCTAGTCATGGACAGTATGTCAGTGAATGTTTCCTCTGAGATTTTAACTGTGTTTTTGTTCAGATGAGGTAGTTTGAGGTCTGTGCTGAATCAGTAATAAATTTGTTGAACAGAATTTTAAAAAACAACATTCAAAAACACAATCGGGCCGTCAGATTTTTATATTGTTTAATTTTAATTTGTCACGAGTTTGTAGTTTCAGCTTTCTCTTCTATAGATACTTTATGTGACAGAGCAACAGCCCTCTAATGATTTGTGGAAAGCTGCTGTTTTCTGAAATGTCTGTTTAATATTTTAGAGATGAATATTATTACGAGGATTTCCTTTGAGATTTTAGATGTGTGTTTATTTGAAGGTAGATCAAGGGCTGTAACTGAATCTTTAATAGGTATGTTGATTCTCAAGGACAAAATACAACAAAACAAAAGAAAAAAACTTGGCAACAAAACAGAAAGCACAACATTTTAGAAAATTGACAGCATTTTGAAAGACATTAAAAAACATCACATTGGAATGTCAGTTTTTGTATGTTGTCTGTTTTCATTTGTCATCAGCTTTTCTTTTCTATAGATATTTTTCTGATTTGATGACTCAGCATTTCTCTTGATGCTGATCAGTGGTGGACAAAGTACTCAACCCCAGTACTTGAGTCAAAGTACAGATACTCCTGGTCAAATATTACTCAAATATTACTACAGGTGAAAGTTGATCAGTCAAAATGTTACTTGAGTTAAAGTACTAGAGTTCTTGCTTTTAAAAATACTTAGGTATTCAAAAGTACAAATTAAAAAGTACATTTTCTAATATCAGTACATGCTGTATTGTTTTCATGATGCATTCACAGAACCTTGTAACTCTCTGAATCCATCTAATGATGCAGTGACCTGCTTGTAGATCCACTCTGCTACACAAAGTCTATAGAAACACCTATAAAAACTTCAACATAGAAATGTAATCAAAAACAAAAAGGACAGTTTTTGTCATTTTCTGATGTAACTGTATTAAAAACACTGCATGAAATTAGATTGAAGCCGACTGTAAGGAGTTAAATAACTGAGATTTCTTTCTGTCTTCAGAGGCAGTATATACATGAATTATGTGGTATTTTTCACCCTGATAAAAACAACTTTAAAAGCTACCTGGATTAATTAATAATTATAATAACATCTTGAGATTTAATTTAGTCTTTATCTTGCTGTCACCATTACTGAGTTTTGTTTGAATGAAAGAGGAAGAGTTTGCTTGTTCTTGTTACAGAGCGTCTGGATGATGAATTTCCACTTTTACATCAGTGCCTTTTGAGAGGAGCGACTGTGATTGGTTTCCTGTGAGCAGCATGTGACCAATTACATTTTAGAAAAAAAAACACCAACAGCTGACTTCAAAGCTGTGCTTAGACTAAAAGTAACAACAACCTTCCTAGAAATGTAGTGGAGTCAAAAGTACAATATTTGTCTTTGAAATGTAGTGGAGTGAAAGTAATAAGTTTCCAAAAAAAAAAAATATTCTAGTAAAGTACAGATACTCAAAAAATGTACTTAAATACAATACTCAAGTAAATGTACTTCATTACTGTCCACTGATACTGATAGACTGACAGCCTCCTAATGATTTATGGAAAGATGCTACATATGATTTGCTTAAATTTGTGCCGAAATAGCTCAGTTGGGAGAGCGTTAGACTGAAGATCTAAAGGTGCCTGGTTTGATCCTGGGTTTTGGCAGGTTGGGTGTCATGTTTTGGGAACACACTGTCCTCATGGTTTGAGTTGGGGGACCTCTCTGTAATCAGTGTCCTACACGTATTGACATGTTTCATAGCTGAATGCTATGTTTCCATGCTAAGTGAGAGAAACAGCCTGTCAAGATTTGTAGGAATTTGGATTTCTGAGCTCGTTTCTAATATTTTTTTAGAGATGTTCTCATAGTTGCCTGTGAGACACCATGCAGTTGACTTTTGTGCTGAAATAGCTCAGATTTGAGAGCAAGGAACACATTGCCTTGATGGTCAGAGTTATGTTTTTTCATTTGTCATGTACTGATCTTTAAACTTGATACAAATGATACTCAGAAGTGCAGTTAGGTTAGGGATGGATGGTCTAATACTCAGCATGGATACCAGCTCAATTCTGGCCAAAACTCAGTATAATCTGATACAATCCATTGTAAACTTTGAACGACATGCTGTAAAGAGAGATGTGCCATGATGAATAAGACAGATGAGCAGCATGTGCCATGCTAGATGCTAATTTTCATCAATGTAGACTTAAATTAAAACAATACAGAAAAGACAAATTAACACAACTTCCTCATCTTTGATGCTCGTACTCCAATCAGGGACTTTTCCATGAAAGCGTGGTGTGGTGTTTCCTGAGGTCTTTTTTTCAAGACAATGTTCTGATCTTCATTTGAGGACCGCCAATCGATACTTTTGTGCTGAAGAAGCTCAGATGGTAGAGCATTAGACTGAAGATCTAAAGGTCTCTGGTTCAGGAGAACTTGTTGCGTTCACCAGTTTTCACGTAATTTGAATTTTCTCAGAGGTACAAACACAATTTATGAGTGGTCCAGACCTGACGTAGAGTTGTGTGCAGTCAAGTTTTTCACTAATGACTGTAGATTTCATCAGTTTGAAAACCTTTTGAGTTTAAAAATATACTACACTTGATGGAAGGTAGCCTTATATTGTATTATTAGAGTGTTAATTATGCTAATTTACAAGTCTCATGCACATGCACTCAAATGTGCACAGACAAATAAATTACGCAGGTATCTGAAGTGTCATGTTAATATGAGCCCTTCATATGAAAAAAAGTAGGAGAAACTTAAGATAAGAATATTAAAATGTTGTTGCATGGGACCCTTTTTTTTTCCAGGTTATGTTTGTATTTTTTCGTGCCGAAATAGCTCAGTTGGGAGAGCGTTAGACTGAAGATCTAAAGGTCCCTGGTTCGATCCCGGGTTTCGGCAGCTGGTCAGTTGTTTTAGGAGCATGTTGTGTTGCTGACTGACAGGAGTCTGATTGAGGGCTTTTCTCCAGTTCTTCCTATATACACTGCCTGAACAAAAACAAAAAGTCACCACCTGGATATAACACAGCAGATAGGTAAGAACCTTCCACTGGATAATTACTGCAGTGATTAATAAGTTTCAGTTGATAACAAGTTACTGAACTCTAACTGATGCAGTGAGCAGCTTCTCATTTCTTAAACAACCATGTCAGAAGACATATACTGTGGTCGTAGATAAGATGTTACTCTGTTTCAGAAGAGTCAAATTATTGACCTGCATCAAACAAAGAAAACAACTAAGGAGATTGATGAAACTACTAAAACTGAGTTAAGAACTGTCCAACACAATATTAAAACCTGGAAGGATAGTGGAGAACCATCGTCTGTAAGGAAGAAATGTCTGAAAAAAATCTTGAATGATCGTGATCAGAGATCACTTAAACGTTTGGTGAAATCAGCTCATAAAAAATCAACAGTAGAACTCAGGTCTGTGTTTAATAGTGAAAGTAAGAACATTTCCACACAAACAATGTGAACAGAAGTCAAGGGATTGGGACTAAACAGTTGTGTAGTCTTAAGAAAACCACTTATCAGTGAGGATGATCAGAAAAAAAGGCTTCAGTTTGTTAGGGAGCATAAAGATTGGACTGTGGAGTGATGGAAAAAGGTCATGTGATCTGATGAGTCCAGATTTACCCTGTTCCAGAGTGATGGGGGCATCAGGGTAAGAAGAGAGGTGGATGAAGTGATGCTCCCATCATGCCTAGTGCCTACTGTACAAACCTGTGGGAGCAGAGTTATGATCTGGGGTTGCTTCAGTTGCTCAGGTCGAGGTTCAGCAACATTATGAGCCCAAAAACTGAGGTCAGCTCACTACCTGAATATACTGAATGAACAGGTTTTTACATCAATGGATTTTTTTCTTCCCTGATGACACGGACATGTTCCAAGATGATGAAGTGATGATGTCAGGATTCATGGGGCTCAAATAGTGAAAGAGTGATTCAGGGAGCTCTGGGTCTCAGCAGCTCTCAGGCTGTGTTTTAGGAACACATTCAATGATGGTAAGAGCTGCTGACTCATACCAATCTAAATGGGGTCTTTCTGTCTTAAACGACCTACATGTGTTGTCATATGTTTCATAAGCCTGGATCACACAGATATTGCATAATTCTGCTGCAGTGAAGGCTGATATTCCGACAGAGCTGCCAAACATGGAATGAGTAAATAAGTTAAATTCAACAGTGTCATGTCTGGCTTGTTGTTTTAACAGAGTCAGTTCAGCTCTGTTACAGTGGCTGTCCATAACTTAAATACAGAGCAGCAAGGCAGAATAATGGTGTAACAGTCCTGCCTTAAACAGGCTAGAGTTGATGTCATAGCTGACTGGGTCCTGTCTGTCCATGTGTCCATGCTTAGTGACAGAGCAACAATCAGATAACAGTTTTGTAGTTGTTAAATTTTTTTCATTTTAACTTTTTCAAGCTGTTGTTCTGATTTTCAGACCAGGGCCACCATAATACTACTACAATTACATTTTTGTGCCGAAGTAGCTCAGTTGGGAGAGCGTTAGACTGAAGATCTAAAGGTCCCTGGTTCGATCCCGGGTTTCGGCAGCTGGTCAGCTGCGTTTTGGGGAACAGACTGGAGTCATTAGAGGGTATTCTGTGTGTGTGGCATATGTTTCATCGACAGAGTGCCATATAGTAAGGAGGTTTTATATGCACCAGCACACTGTCACACCACACACCCAGTTCAGACAGTGTGAAGGTGGCTCCAACATAAGGCTTTACAGTGAAGATTCAGACTAAAAACATGGTGCAAGTAACATTTTTTAAGTCAACTTGGCATGTCGTGGACTTGGATTACACCAGACGAGCAGCATGGAGGCATTTTATGTTTTTATTCTGTTGAGGTTTTTTTTGAGTCACCATTCACTTCCATTGTTTGGAAGATTCTGCAACACTGCTTTCCTATGAAACTCCAGCAGTGTTTTGTTGGACTAAAAAAACTAAACCTAATGAATGAAAACCTTAATGAATAAATAACAAGCCCTTCTCAGAGAGCATCAGAGATGTCCGCTGGCTCATCTCCATCAACAGACTCCCTGTTAGAGCTGGAGTCTCATGGAGTTGCTGTGTTAAAACAAAAAAAAAGTCCAGTGATTCACTGTGATGAAGATGAAACACAACATCATGTTTTACTAGATTGTTATAGAACAAGATGTTGGAGTATTTCAGAGGGTCTGAGTCTCTCGTGTAACATTAATTACACTTCTGTGACTTATAGACTTGAAGACCTGCCTGAAAAACATCAAGAACTGTTTCAACTGTTCAACTGTTGACTGACCTCTTTAGAAGGAGAACTTTGGACCATGGTCGCTCTTTTCCCTGGAGCATCTTGGACATTTGAGCAAAATAATGCAACCCTGAAAATCTCTATTTTATTATCACCTATTATGCTCTTTATTGTTGTCTGTTTTGTAATTAACTTGTTATATTATGTGGCCTACTGAATAATTCTTGAACTGTGATTTTGATATTGTATTGATTTGTGAAAAATTCAATAGTCTATTTTATAAAAACAAACAAAAAAACACTCTCACTGTCTGTGTGTCTCTCAGGTGGGGGTCATTCTGGTGCAGTGCCTGTTGATGGTCTTCTACACCAGCTGTGTGTTCCTCTTCATCGGTACTTGTGTGTTGGGACTGTGCATCAGCAGTGTGTTCCCCTCCATGCTGGCCTTTACAGAGGACACACTGGACTACAAAGGTAAACTAAAGCTACATCCACACTAATATGTTTTCGTTTTAAAACAGCGTTTTAAGATCAAAACACATATCACGTGTAATGATGAGGCAGGGAAACATGACGGCTCTTCAAATCCTCCTGGATAATGCTGTTTTTTTTAAAACTTTATCAATAGCTTTCTTTTCTCTTGTGTCTTTCTAAATGTAGACAATATAATAAATAGCAAATGATGTCAATGCACCAACCAACAATGCAAGGGGTCTTTTATTTTGAAAATTAATTGGATTCTCCTTGCCTTTTCTGTGTCTGTGCCAAAACACAATTTACCAACTGCCAAAACCCAGGATTGAAGCAGGGACCTTTAAATCTTCAGTCTAATGTTCTCCCAACTGAGCTGTTTCAGCACAAAGAGATCATGATGGCTCTTAGACGAAAATTAGAAAAACATCTTGGAGAAAAACAGACATTTCAGAAAACGGCTTTCCACAAATCATAGGGGGCTGTTACTCTGTCAACATCAGCAATAAAACTGTATTCATTCATATTGTGATTGGTGGGAATTATCATTTTTGCATAACAATTTTAATTTTTACTGAAAGAAAACTATTAAAATTCTTGGTTCAGCGATTTGGATATTGCACTTGGCCATACTGCAAAAAGTATCTACAGAAAAGAAAAGCTGAAAACACAAGCTGATGCAACTGGAAGTACAATGTATAAAAGTTACAATATATACCAATGTCTACACTCACAGACTCACCGTGTTTGAGTTATAATCCCATCAAGGGCTGTCGGACTATCAAGTGCATGATATTTCTCTCGCAGACATTTCGAACCCTTCATGCACAGTTGCTGCAAGTCCACAGGTTTACTCAGAGTCGATAGCATCAAACATTACGTTAAACACAGGGTTATCAGTGGAAGCTTAGAAAAAAACACTGTGTGTTACTGCTGACACCCACCTGTGGTTCTGTTTTGACAGGGTCTCTGGTCACAAGAGTGTGAGCTCCACGGGACCCTCTAGCTGAGAGAGGATCTGTTGAGATAAAATACGAGCACAAGCGTGAATAGACGTGGTGTAGGAGGATGAAATAGAGATGTTCAGGACTGAAACAGCAGTTTACCGAGTTCATCCATACGGAGGCACTGGCACAGATGGAGGTGGTGCTGGTCTTTGCACAGACTATTGTGGTTCAGCAAGGATGAAGGATGATGGGAACGGGGTGACGAGTACGAGAGAGATGATGAATGAGATGGAGATGGTGATGGAGGTGTGGCAGCAGCAAAACCAGGGATATTTCTATCTGTTTAAGAGCTGTTTAAGAATTAGCAACACAAAGCAACACAACAGGTTTTTGTGAACCTTAAAGGGATAGTTCAACTAAAATGAAAATTCAGTCATTATCTATTCACCCTCATGCCGATTGAAGGTCGGGTTTATTTTTTTAGTCCGCAAAACACTAATGGAGTTTCTGGCTGAAAAAACCCCATCATATATAGAGTAGCTTTTATATTTACATAAGCAGTGAATCTCTTTATGAAACATATTCTCAGCTGAAGAGGACAGTTCTCTATCTGTAACAAAATGTGTAGCTACTGATACTTCAAGTACAAAGTCTATCAGAGCACATGTAGGACATTCAGTACAGAGAGATCCCAATCAGACTGCTGTGAGTCAACAGCTCTAATTGTGGTCAAATGCTTTCTAAAAGGTCAGCTCGTTAGCTGCCGAAACCCGGGATCGAACCAGGGACCTTTAGATCTTCAGTCTAATGCTCTCCCAACTGAGCTATTTCGGCACAAAATATACTTAAATCACGGCCATTAGGTGAAAATCAGTGCATCTCGATAGGAATTAGCAAATATTTCAGAAAACAAGTGGAACCACAAGGTCATGACAAATGAAAATCTGAGGTCCCATCTTTTTTTTATCTTTTCTGAAATATTTCTTTCTGTTTTGTTGATGAGGTGTTTTAACGGTTGTGTCCTGCACCTGACACCCAGCATTTCCATGCAAGTCTCCTGGAATCACCGACTTTAGGGGACAGCCCTTGTATTTGCTAAACCAGTCTCTTTTTTTGTCCTCTGTAACTGAAGATGACTTCTGTTTTATGTCTCGTGTTGAAGGTTGTGCCACAACTGTCCTGGTGACCAGTGCCAGCACAGGAGAGATGATGCTGCAGTTGCTCGTCGGATCTGTAAGAAACTTTACACAGGAGCTCTTTCTTCTTCAATGTCCTTTTTATTTACCACGAGGACTAAATTCACATCAGTGCTTCCACATTCAGTCATTTTATGTGATTAATTTCAAGGATATTTCTACACCCATTCTAGGGAACAAATCATGTTCTTTCAAAAAAACATTTGAAATTATTAATACCAACACTTTAGTTGGTGACAATATATTCTTTAAGGATACGTGCATATGAAATATATGTAATTTATGAAATATTTTGTTTTACTTGATTATTATTTTAATTTCTAAACTTGCTCTGCATCAGAAAACACCCTTGTCCCAGACAAGAATTCACAACTTCAAACAATTTAAAAAGATGTTAAAAGCCTTCAAAATATAAAACTAACAATATCTACTGATAACAAAATGTGCTATTATAATCATCTTTGTTTTAAAATATATATTTTTTTAAAAATGTTGGCCCTCTAAAGTTGTGCCCCAGATTTCCGTCACCTCTGTCAGATATTAATAAAATTTAGCTATACGCTAAGGACCCCTGTCTCACTTCCTGGTTTCAAAAATGTGGGAATACTCCTTAAGAACTGGTTATTTTTTGACAAATTCATTAAATAATATTGTGATCAGATTGTTTCAATTATAACATCATCTCTGTAGCTCTTCTAAATCAAAGCTAAATAAGAATTATGGTTTAAAAATGTGTATTTTGATTAACATTAAGAGAACTCTGAGACAATTTAAAAAATAAAGTTGCTCACTTTGACTATGCTGTGTAACATCTTGTCAGCTCTGGAAAATCTGACATACAGCCTTTTATGAAATGTACATTTAATAAAGAATTTAACCACGAGGAGACTGGTCTGTTACAAGCTTTAACCAAGAGTTTGATCTTATAAATTTTTTCTGCATAACTGAAGAAAATTTAAACCCCCCTCAAAATATGGTTTTATTCAAATTCTCAAGAACGAGTGTCGACATATTGCTCTTGTTTCTTTTGATTAATTAATATTTGCTTCCCATTACTGTTCAACCAGCTGATTGATTATTATGAAAGAAGCTTTTATGATAACAAACCACCCTGCTGTGGATGTCGACTGCGACGTCAGTTTCAAAGTGTTTCAGTGTCGCTGCCTGCAGCAGGACATTATTGTCCACAAGGATTTAGTGCGGTGCCTCGCTGTGTCTAAATGAATGAAGCAGAAACACTGCCATTATAAACCTGTTATGCAGCTGCGTTGCTCTCCAGTGTTGATTGCAAAGTTGTTTGAAATTAGAAACTCACAGTGTGTGTGTCTGTCTCTTACTGCAGGTGATCCACAGTCAAGGCAGCTACGCTTTCCTGTTGGCTTGTACAATATCTTCATTCATCGGCCTCTGCCTGTTCCTGCTCTTCCTCTATGTCCAGCGCGTCCACAGAAACTGCCACATAGGTAAACACACATCAGGTACACACACACAGAGTGTAGGGATGCAGCATAATATCGTCACATCAACAGTATCAGCCAATACTTTAAAAGGCTTTAAAATGAAATATTGTAGTAGACCGATATGAATATTTCTGCAGACAAGATGATGCTTTAATTATGTAGATGCAACATGAGTACGTCTGCAGTGTGGAGGTTTTTAAAGGTGTCTCATAAGAGTAGGAATAATGATAATGATAATTACATCACAGGAGAGACTTGACCTTTTCTACAAATTGAGGGGAAAAAGTATGTGCGTGTATCAGCATCTGCAATTGGCCCAAATGAGCTGGAAAATATCAGCATTTTGGATATCAGCGACAATCCGGTGTTGTGCAGCCCTAATCGTGCTCATCCAGTCACCTGCCAAGTGTTTCTCAAAAGTACTTGCCCTTTTCCAAACAGTTTCTAAGGACGACTTCCCAGATGGCTCTGTGTAACAAATAGGGGTGGGGGAAATATTTGATTCTTAGATGCATCACAATGCCAAAGTCAAAAATTGCTTTTCTAAATGTCACTTAACAGGATGTTGACAGAGTGAAAAAGGCAGAGCTCAGCTGCGAGGGCAGCGAATAACCCAGACAGTCTACACATGCAAGAGTTATCAGCAGTTAGCAGGGAGATGTACTTCTTCTCAAAAGGCCGCAGTTGTAATCATGTTTTAATTTAGTGTCTAAATAACTGTTTACGAGACAAAGGTGAAGTGTATTGTGAATTCTATTTACCATCATCCAGAGACTTAAGTAGTTCACAAATCAGAACAGTGATCAGCAGTAACGAAGGAGAGCAGCTGAGCGACACGCACCGCGACAGTTAACACCTTCAGCCAACTCTGTGGCAAAGAAAATCGCTCTCTGCTCAGTCTGTACCTGCTCTGTTGGACAGCGAGGTCTTTCCTCTGAGCTGACAGTGCAGCAGAGAGGCTGCTCTCCACTGCTGGAGACATAATGTGAATAAAGTCAAACACTCCGCCATTGATTAATCAATTAATCAATGCAGTTAACTTTCTTAAAAACAGTTGGAACCTGTTCAAATGTCGCTGTATTTTTGCAACTGATCACCACCATATGTCAGCTTTCATGTGCCGAAATAGCTCAGTTGGGAGAGCGTTAGACTGAAGATCTAAAGGTCCCTGGTTCGATCCCGGGTTTCGGCAGTTGGTGGGTTGTATTTTGAGAGCACACTGCTGCGATGGTTGAGGTTTGGATTGCAGGATTCTTTCTCCAGTTCTCCTTACATGTGTTCACATGGCTTTCCTACAACACATCCATGTTGGGGCTATCACATCACCTCAGTGTGGAGAACACAACCATTGTAGTCTTGGATGATGAAAGGAAGGCAGTTTTGCTGGGAGTGTTTGCTTTGATGTTCATGAGTTTTTCTTTGGTTGGGGTCAGATAGGTTGAGAGCTGTGCTGAGGGGCCATTAACCCTTGATCCTTGTGCCGAAATAGCTCAGTTGGGAGAGTGTTAGACTGAAAATCTAAAGGTCCCTGGTTCAATCCCGGGTTTCGGCAGCTGGTCAGATGTGTTTTGGGAACACATTCCACTAGAGCTGGTGACTCACTGGAGGATCAACAGCCAACAAATGTCATAGCTGATTGTGTCTTGTCTGTCTTGAGTATCCATGTTCTCCTTCACAGGTTTTCTCTCCACAAAGCCACACATGTAGTTGATTGAGGACATGAATACAAATTCTGTGGCTGCAAGTGTTTCATTTGAGATGTGTTTCTTTTGATAAGGTAGTCTTGACTTTTTTTGGGAGAGCAGAAGATATTATTTTATCATGAATTAATCTGTCAGTTCTTCACCCAATTAACTGATGAGCTGTTTGGTCCATAAAATGTCAGAAAATTGTGAAAAATGTTGATCAGTTTTTCCAAGACATCTTGCTTTGTCCACAACTCAAAGAAATTCAGTTTACTGTTGTCAGAGAGAAGTAAAGAAACCAGATAATATTCACATTTAAGAAACTGAAATTAAAGAATTTGGACATTGTTATTTATTTATGTATTTTTATTTATTTAAAAAAAAGGTGCAAAACAATTAATCGATTATCAAAATAGTTGACCATTATTTTAACAGCCGATTTATTAATGGCTGCACATCTACCTTTAATGTTACTTTAATTAATACCCCTTGTGAGATTTATATTATATTACATCAATGCTGTGAGTCCAACTAATCCACTGTTCATCTGTTTCAGATTCATCTACAAACACAACCATGGAAGAGAAGCCAAAGACAGGAAGCTCCTGATCTGAAGGTCCGTGACGGGCTGACCAGAGGAAACAAATGATGGAAAGGGAGCATGAGAAGAGCCGTCTCTGACATTCTGACATCTTACCCCTGTGTCAGAACAGGAGCTGAACACTTTTAATGGACCTAAAGAGAAGTCTACTTCCAAGCCTGACGATCAACATGCAGCTCAATTGGTGACTGGTGCTCAACTTGATTCCATTTTTGGCACAGTCATCTCTTCCAGCACATTATAACTCTGCTGTAGCTAGATTCAAAAGACACTTTAATGAATAAGTATTTCCTTTTCAGTGTGAATGTGAATGGACTGTGGAAGTTCACGTGTTGTATGATGTTTGTGTCACAACACCTGCAATAGATTTGGTTGCTACTGTTTAAATATGACTCATATATATATCTGTGTAAGTACTACTGTTGCTTGAATAGACATTAATTTCATTAATTCTTGACTCACGGTGTTGCTGCTTGCAGTGTTCTCAGGAGCTCCTTGTCTGATCAACTTCACACCTGACAATGCACCCCCTCGGGTCCTCATCGATACACCCGCCAAGTATGAAGTCGATTGGATGAACGGTTCTTGAGATATGTGAAGGACAGTCATACATACATACATATACAAAGACACACAAACACATCAGAGGTGAAAAATGTGACATGTTTGTTAAACAGTCCCCTGTAGGGGATCTGGGGACATCCTCCCCCAGAAGAAAAGAACTGTGATTTTTAACATATAAACAAAGCATTCTGGTGCATTTTCACTTTGTGTTTTCTGCACACATTACTACTTTTACTTTTACCTTAATACTTAACCAGAAAGTACTGAGTAAGATGCTGATGTAAAAGTAAAGTAAAAAGTACAAAGTAAGGTACTGAAGTGACAGTACTTTTTCCATCACATTATAAACTTTTGTCATGGTCACGCAAGACATCATATCTACATATCATTAAATTAAAGCATAAGGCATTCAGGAGATGTGGTATTTTTTTTTTTTTAAATTGTGGGCTAGCTAGCAAAACATATCAACAATCTGAAAATAATGAAAAAAAAAGAAGTAAAGAAAAAAGAATTTGGTTTTGTGAATTATGGTTTTGAAGTTACAGGCAAAAACATTTGTTGATATAGCACCCCCATCTAATGAAACTTCACCAAATTTGACACCAGACATCCTGAGGTCCTCAGTAATACACCTGCCAAGTGTAGTAGAGCAGATATGAACAGTTTTTGAGATATGCAAAGGACATAAACACAGGTAAGATATTGCATATAAAAACATGCAATGTCATGTGTGGACTGTGGATTAACTGGACTGGGACGGGACAGGATTTGTGTGTGATTGTGATAAGGAGGAGTGAAAATCCACTCCTGTGTCTTCCTCCAGTCTCCACTCAGTTCTCTGTAATGTAAATTTGGACATCAACATACCTTTAATTTGTTGTGGCCGCACAGACTCCTCCACAGACTCGTCAGTGTGGCCACTACAGAAGCAGATCTACTGTGGATGGATGGAAAGAAAGAAGAATAAACAAAACTATTTGTCGTCCATGGGGTTTGCAGCTGTCCATGTATACATCCATTCTGGACTACGGCCCATACAGAGAGATTCCTTCCTTTATAGTTAGGTTAGATTTGACATAATGACAAAATACAGAGACGTGGTTAGTTAGAGATCTTTTATTATTGGTCTCACCTCTCTCTTCCATTATAAACACCTCCTCGACGCCTCTCACACATCAATACGCCACTTAAGACAAGCAGCTTGTAAACATTTGAAAAAGCATCAAACAAATAGAAAACTGGACAGAACAAAGCAAGAACTGTGTCATTTCCTTTTAAAACCAGATTTTACATTTCAAGGTAAGTTGAGGGAAAAACATCATCAGAAGATACAAATGAAGAAATATGCAAACGACAAGTCCCAAAAGACTTGATGGAGGAAAGTTTCAAATGGGGTTTTGGGGTTATTATCCAGCTATTTTATAGTTTTTCATTAAAGTTGCTGCAAAAATGCAATACAAGCTACCAATTCTATTGGGCTCGGTTACAAATTCAAATAAATAAATATCATGTAGTTGTCCCTAATTATTGTAAATGACTTGATTTATATTGTAAAAGATCAGTTTTACTGTATAAAATACGAAGTGCATAATTTTATCCTCCCTTTGGGAAAATATACATTTCTCAGTAAGCAAACAACAACATCTCAACAAAGAGGAAATCTGAGTCATAGAAAAGCGACAGAATCCAATACTACAGGAACCCCGAAAAGTTTAAGTGCAAACGTTCCATCACAACATCTGCATGTACAATATCAACACTATATCAAAACACTTTACATATAAAACATAGATTTAGATTTCTCCCATAAGGCTTTGATTCCCAAAAATAGCCGATGCCACCATGGGGCAGCCGCCTCCCAAAATACACAACATAAAGGAACAACATGCACAAAGAGAACATTAAATCAGAAAACCCAAAATAGCAGACTTCTAACTATCTGGCCGTTACAAAAATAGAAATTAATCTTAAAATTCTATTGGTGTTACAGGAAAAATGAAAGGAGATTACACAAAAAAATAATAAACAGGTTTTATATATATATTTATATACTTTCTGAGTTAATTTGTTATCACAAACATTTAGAAGCAGGTTGGAAAAGAGATGTGGCCACCAACTCAAAAACATGGCCTGATTAGATTTACGTGCTCTGCATATTAACCCATGTTGCTGTCTCTATGTACAGTTATGCATCCCGGAGAACACCGCATGTCAAACCACGTGAGCTGCAGCGTCACTCGCACACAAAACATCCCCGTGAAGTTTGACTCCAAACGTCTGGGGCTCTGGTTTGGTCTATGCAAAAATATGGCAGAAAAAACAAACAACAAATGCTGTCGTGTATATCATTAGCTTGATGCTAACTTTTAAATGATACAACTCCATCCGCTTTTGGGAGATAAACTTGGGCTTGGCTGTGGTAAGGCACCGTATATCAATATGACGGACTGCAGGCTGAGGGGGCAAACGTCTGTAAGTTGAGTAAAAATGAGCATCGTGAGTTCCCCCCCCCAACAAGATTCGCTGGTCATCCATCCCTGGGTTAGAAAGGGACACTTAGGTATAGAAACACTTGAGTGTGTTCTATCCAAGCATCATGTAAACAAGTGTGATGTACAATTTCCACATTTAACAGCATAGAAATGTGGCATCTACCTCTTGAGTCTGTGTCTCAGACTTATGGCTTTAAAGTCATTTACAAAAGAGGTGTTCACCTTTCATGGCTGATCATCTAGAGGAGGGGTCTCAGGGCAAGAAGAAAGGTGCTTCGAAGCTCCAGAAGGTTACAGTCCTCTGGATTAAAGGTGGGTGTATTTTAGATGGCTAAGGCTCGGCAAAGGTTAAGGCTGGACTGTTCAGAGCCCAGCCACTACGATGTGGAGGTTCAGAGGGAAATAATATACCTGCACTGACGCTGCAAGCAACATTCATTGAAGCCCCACTCACTTAGAACAAAGAAAACAGACCTGACCTGTGGACAGTAAACACATCTCAACATCTTGTATGATTTTGTCTGGCTTTAGTTCAAACTGACCCTTCCTAAGTCCCGCCCCTTTAAGGTCTGTGCTCCAATAACAGTTGAGCAAGCAGGCAGAACCTCTGTCAACTTGTACCTGTACAAGATAACAGCTAATGTCTAGCTAATGTTAAAAAAACCCTTGCTAGCCAGCTAGCTAACGACGATGTAAAATAGCTAGCTAGCTAATGCTTTGCTAACATTAGACTAACATAGCACATAGCATGTCGACAGTAAGTACAAGGCTCAGGGAAGGAGAAAATTGACAGACGTTCTACCAGGTGTCAAGCTTGCTTAACTGTCATTGGAATATAGAACAAAAAGGGGTGGGACTAAGGAAGGGTCAATTGTACTTAAAAAAATAATTTGACAATTTGGAACAATATTTGCATAATTGCCAAATGTTAGGAGATGACTGATACCAGTCTCATGCCTGTATTGTAAATTTGCAGGTGGTGCTAGCAGACGGTTAGCTTAGCTTAGCTTAGTGGGGGGAAAACACAGGGGGTTAACAGCTACCCTGGCTCTGTCCAAAGGCAACAGATACACTAACAAATACCTCTAAAGCTCAATAATTAACGTGTTATATTTTGTATAAGTATAAGCAGTTGCCAGGCAACCAGTGGAAAGTGGCTGAAGAAACTGTCTGGTACATAAAAACCATAAATTAATGTTTTTAACGCCTTTTTTAACACATTAAACTCATGAGATATAACAAGGTTAATTAGTGCAGTATTTTCAGACTGAGGTCCAGAGATCAAAAAGGGTCCCTGAGAGGGTTGTGGAGGGTCCCGAACAAAGGGAGCGATAGAATATTTTAAATTTTCTCACATTATTGATAGTTGAACAACAAGGGAAGAAATACGGCTGACTGACTGTAATTTATAGTAGTTTATAGTGATCCTAGTTTGATCACTGGTTGATACTACGAAGAGATTACTAAAATAAAATCCACTCTAACGGGGATCTGTTGTCTAAATAAGCATCTATTTTGGGGGTCTTTGATGTGAAAAAGTTTGGGAACCCCTGCATTAGTGAACATCAGAGGGGTTGGCAGGTGGATTTTGTGATCTTTGGTCAGAGCCAGGCTAGCTGTGTCCCTCTGTTTCTACTCTTTATGCTAAGCTAAGCTAAGCTAACCCAGCTGCTGGCACTAGCTACATATTCACCGCACAAACACGAGAAGGGTACCAGTCTTCTAATCAAACTTTTGTCAAGAATGGGAATAAGTGCATTTCCCAAAATGTCAAATTTCTATTTGTCCTCAAATTTAATGTGAATAACTTAAACTAAGTGTCTCCAAAATAATAATGTATAGCTTGCTTTAAAAAAAAAAAGGCAACATCAGAGCAGTAACATATCCAGATTTTCTTTGTTGTTGCTTGCAGAGTCCATGCACAGAAAAAGTTTTTATGGCTTCTCTTTCTTTAATCCCCACCTGAAAGCTTACCAGCTGGAGGCAGACCAGGCCACTCTGGCTTTCTGGGTTATTCTGCTGTATATATACACACACACACGCACACACACGCCAGAACAGTTACACAGAGGCATGATTCAAGGTTCAGCTCGGATTATGGCCACATGTCATGATAAGACAGTCAAGGTACAAGTCCTGTTGGATATGGCTATAGTCAGCCGACTTTTCAGAGCAGCAAACAGTACACACTGAGGCAAGGTGAGGCGAGGTCGAGAGCTCGGTCAAAGATAAGTAAGAGTTGCAGGTAAACATGCAGGTTATCAGGTTAAAGCACTACCCTTCCACAAGGGTAAAAGTTAAGGAGAGAGGACAAACAGAAACAGAATCATCGTCAGCAGGAGACAACAGGTTAGAAACCAACTGATGACAGAAAATATGTCTGTTTTTGGCAGTAACACTGTCACAAGAAAAGAAAGAAATTATGCAAAAGGAAAGATCCTGTTATCTGCGATCCCACTTGTCTGTGTCCAAGTATGAAGCAGATTGTCGCTGCGGAGGGTCCAATCCACATGCACCAGCCGTTGCCATGGAAATTCCTCCCTCCTTCGAATTGTTGTGACTGAGGATCCCAGAAAGCCAGAAGACACGAATCCATAAGTGCATAAGGAGCGACGGCATCAATATGAATGAGTACAGGAGAGCAATCTGCAGGGTGTAAGTGCTCAGAGACAGACTGAATGTGTTCATCCGTCAAACCTGGACGTGTGTCCAAGGTCATCCGTCCACACGTCTGACTGTAGTGTGACTTCTGTGACAGTGAACTTTAAAGCACCGGAGTGATGAGGAATGGCAATGAGCCCCACATAAAAGTCCAGGATGTGGGAGTAGGAGATGGAGCAGGGAGGGTTAGTCTGACTGTCTGGATTCAAATGTTATGCTGTGGGGGGGTTAATCCTATGTCTTCTGTGGGTCTGGGGAAATGGGGCCAGGCGTGTTGGTCCCATCCATACTGTGTACAGGGATCTGGAACTGAGGGGTGAGGACAGACGGAAACTGGAACAGAGCAGGAGGATGTGTTAGGATGCTTCAGACAAATATATAAAACTATAGAGACAGAGACAAATGATACAGTATTTATACTCTAATGTACTGACTTGGAACAGGTGTGCTCCCTGGCGGCGTGTGGCCGGGCTGAGGGGAGCGACCGGACTGAGCGTGCTCCAGAAGTGGATGTTGGACAGCAGAGGACTGGGAGTCAGCAGCAAAGTTGGAGTCTGAGGAGGAAGACAAAGAAACTCAGTGTTACGGCATTAGAGCCCAACTGACTTTAAATTTTCAGACATACTGGAGCACCATAAAAAATAAATCTTGTAGTGGGAAAATTATATGCTGAACTGGTCACTGTTGTTCCTCATAGTTATTTCTCATGTTCTGTCAGGCACTAACTGGTTACTTGTCCTTGAACACACAGCTGTTCTCCCTTTAACTTCTGATAACACAATCACATCCTGACCCTCCCAATAAGCACTTCAGGTCCATCCTGACCCAACCTCCTCCTCCTAACCCTGTAAGATAGATTTACATTCTTGACTCATTATCAGTTCCTTTTACACTCTGACTGTGTACTGATCCTTTGCAAAGCTCTATTAAAACACCACAAAGACAATCTTGGTCTTCGTGCCTGTTTTCATTTTCAGATTTTCCACCACAATCTGTAAAGGAATAAGAAAATGAATGTTAAATATAAAAGAGGAATACGTAATTTTTAATATAAAGTACTAGGGCTACAACTAATGACTAATTTTCATTGTCGATTAATCTGATTAATCAATTAGTCGTTTGGTCTGTAAAATGTCAGAAAATGCTGAAAAAGCCCAAAATAACGTCTTGTTTTGCCAATAACTTAAATGTTTTCAGTTTTCTGTTAGAGGGGAGTAAAGAAAGCAGAAAATATTCACTTTTAAAAAGCTGGAATCAGCTAATTGAGATTTTTTCCTTAAAAAATTATATTACAACTATTTAAAAAAAAGATCAATCAATATCAAAAATGCTTGCCAATTAATTTAATCAATAATCAATTAATTAATTGTTGCAGCTTCACAAATGACTATCTTTTTCTATTTATTTCTGTGTAAAGTTATTATATATTTTTAACATGTATATTTATTTTTCACATATAAATTGTCCACATTTTTCCAGATTTACGTTATTATTATTTTTTTAATGTCTTTTTTGGCCCTTCTTTTTTCATATTATTTTTTTCCCCTATTGCTTTTGTTTTTGCACCTAAAGCCAGCTTGGCCCTCAAGGAATAGCAAAAGCAATATGGAAAAAAGAGGAAAAATAAAGGGATGAAAATAAATGAATAAATAATAAATTACATTATTTATTATTATTTCATTATTAATAACATTATTATTTAAAATAAATGTGAATTAAAATAAATACTGAAAAAATATAACAAAGGAAGACGATAAATAATGAAAAGCTGCAGTAGAGAAACGCCAATGATAAGTCTGAAGTCATTTAGAAACAGTTTCCATTATATAATGTAGTTTGTCGATTAGAGAGCACTGGTAAGTTTCTTTTAACTCTTCCACTCAGTATCTTGGTCACTTAACCTTAACTGGCTTCACAAAAATGTTTTTAAGAATATCTATCAACATGTGGGATGATTTCACTCTCAAATATTGACATTGGTATCTACCTCAAAAATCCTGGATCAGCGGCTTTAAAACATTCCCATACAACTATTAGCCTCTGAACTGCCGCAACCACAATGACAATTTGTTCAGCAGCTCAAATAGGTCTGGCATTGTGCCCACTGATCAAAACCAGTCAACCAATCAGAGTTGAGTAGGTGGGATTAAGAATGGGGATGTCATCTTCCCACATACAATAGCTACCATGGCAACAAGCAGGGATGAGATCAACGGGGGTATAGAAGTTGTTTTAAGTCCATGATGAATGAATGAAGTGAAAAGAGCTCAGTCAGAGCCTCATTGTGCGTCAACTCCTGTTTAAGCCTGTGCTTTACATTATCCTTGTCCCTTTATAGTGTTTATCTGCCAACACTGGCAGGTTTGTTAGTCTACCCACAAGGTCTACTCTTAATGGGATGTTAAATCATTTACAACAATGATGGACAGTGATTCCAATATTGCAGCAAAGACTAGATAGTATTTTCTTTTAAATTTAATGAATCATTGTTAATGAAGCGTGGGCTCAAGTTCAAAGATACTACACACAAGGACAGTCCAGACGCTATTAAAAGCTTCTGGCTAATCCATGTGCATCTGTATTGCCCACCAAAAACTAATCTGAGTGCTCCCATACAGTGAAGAAGCACTGCTAAAAGTCAAAGAAGAGAGAAAGAAGAGAGAGAAAGCAGAAAGAGGAACTGATTCATATGTGAGCTGGCCGGCGGTTTGATACTGGATCTCATGATCAAGCCTGACCTGACCTTCTGTGGGGAGACAGAATAAAAACAGCATTGTCTGAACGAGCAAATCTAATAGGCTCCTAAATTCTTTGCAGTGGCACACATGATCATGTGGTCTGAAAACACCACAAAAACAGGACCAAACTGTTAGGCATTAAGAGATTACTGCGCTATTGCTGCCACCTGCTGGTCAGGGTGAATAAATGCTAGCGCTTCTATTCAGTCAGACAATGATCTTTGTCTACTGCTGTGCTTTCTATATAATCACAGTCTGTAATGCAAACAGTAGGTTACTTAGATACTAAATCATTTCAACAAATTATGGGACATCCGCACCACACTGAAATTAGAGAAGACACAGAATGTATGAATAAATGAAGATGCCAATAACTAAGAATCACTTCAACAGGCAGCACCTGATTTCTCTGATGAGAAATGTAAACAAACAATACTGGTAACCTAGTTTTACTGTTGATGAATGAAGATGAAACAACATGCATATTTGGAACATTTCTTGATGGATGGCCAATAGGGAGTGGTAAACACACTTCTTTATAACTTCATTATAGATGATGATATAGATGATTTTTATTTATCTTGTTCTGCAGCAGTTTATAGGACATGAATTGATTTAATGCATACTGAGACCCCATTTTTCACCTAGTATTAAAATGCAATCTGTATCCAGACTCATTATCCAGATAAGGAAAAATGCATAGAAATATGGAACATAGGACTGGGAAATTAATAACATATGGTGGGAAATAACTGTGCGTGACAGTATGTGCTGCAGTCAACTGTGCAGCTGATCTGCTGTTAACAAGGCGATGATTTATCTATTACAGAGTAGTCACTGCAGCACACCGGGGTAAACTGTAAGAATATTTTTATACAAAGGAAGGAACAACTTCCTGTATTACATTTGCTGAAGTTACAAGGGGGGGGGGGGGGGGGTAGAGTTTATAAAGTTACCTGTAACTCAACAACTAACAAACCTCTGATTCTTTTAAGGGAGTCTGGAGCAAGGGTAATGCAAACGCATTAAAATACCAAGTGTAAACGCAAAGGCAAGATAGGAATGTTTATTATCTGGATAATGTATCCAGATACAAATCTCATTTACCCTCTGTAAATGGGGTGTGAAGACCAGTTAGATCAGTTTCAAGGTTTTACTTACTGAACATCACTCATCCTTCATACTGCTACCATGATTTATTTTATGTTTGAAACAGTCTTGTTACTGTATATCCAAATGTCTTATCTATCACTTATTATTCAGTGGTTCAAGTCTGTTTGTACCTTCTGATTTATACTGTCAATTTAAAAAAAAAGTTTTGTGACTTCACTTCCATGCTCTCACCTGAAGCATTGCTGGTGTAAGAGAGGCTGTAGGGAGGGAGGGGCTGCAGAGGTTCATGGGGGAGAAGTCAGACGTGGTCACCAGCAGGGTTGGCGGGCTGATCTGCAGGACTTTCGGTGGCTTGCGTGTCTTTCCTGAGCTCGGAGTGCTGACTGTGGTGCTGCTGCTCACTGAGGACGAGCTGGTTTCAGCATCCACCAAACTGGTCTCGTCTCCTGACAAACCAATGCCGCTGTCCACCTGGTCAATGAGAGACATATAATGATTTCTTAATCTATTTTTTTTTTATTTCATCAGGTTTGCTTTATATTTGTGAACAGTATAGTTCAGAACAGTGTTTCTCAAACTTTTTACATCGTGTACCACCTCAGAAAATATTAGGTTCTCTGAGTACCACCATTATGACTGATGTTAACATACATTAGTGTAGAAAAACCCTCTGGGGCTGGTTTCACAAAGACAGACTAAAACTGTTTTCAGATTTCAGATAGATGTCTAAATTCCTCTGTTGTACAAAGCAGTTTAGTTTTGACAGTGGCACAATGAATTCTGGGTAAATTAAGACCATTTTTCAAGATAAAAAAAACAACAACAACAACAACAAAAAAAAAAGGCAGACCAAGTGACCACACCCAATCCCTCAACTCTGTTTACCCCAGCGGAAAATGTGTGTCTTTTGCAAGAACTCATCAGTTACAGGGACATTTTACTTGTAAAGTAAAGAAGAAAAAATATAAAAATACATTACAGGATGCAAAGAAATCATTGCTCTCTCCATATCAATGTTAGCAAACCACAAATTATGAGCCATGTGTTCATCTTTTTGTTGTCTGGTGCTACTGATCAGTTGGTGGTCCTGATTGTTACTATGGTAACATGGGTCTTAAGCCTGAGTCAGCCCAAACTAAAGGCCTAAAAGCACTAAAGGCATCTGATGCTCACATTTTGAAGTACACCCATTGTTCTAAATGGCAGAACGTGCACTGAAAGCATCTTGACACCCCCACTCTGAACTTGTTTTGATTTTGGAGCATCAAGTGAGGACCAGAGCTTTTTTTTTTCTGCACCTGCAGTACGTGTTTGGGGAAAGATAAATGGAATTAAAAAAAGACATGGATGTGAGGAGGGAATGCCGATGGAGCTTCAGCTCCACCTGAAACCAGGTAAAAAAAAAAACAAAAAAACTGACCCACAGTAGAGAGGAGGGAGATTAAGTACTGCTGGTTCTGTGGTGTTTGAATTTTCAATCTGAAGCCTGTAATGTGCTTCAACTGACGCGCTTCCATTGTGTGATTTGACCTCAAGGCTTACAGTTAGTCAGTCTCTATATTTGTGAAATGACTAATCAGTGAGCAAAATTAAGACTACTTTAACACTACAGACTAGTCTGTTTTATTCCACAGAAGACACACTACCCTCATTTCTGAAGGCGGGTAAGTCAGAAAAAGTTGGTTTAGCTCAAAACTGTGATGTATACATTCACTATGTAAGTGAATGTGACTACATAGCAGGCTAATATTGAAGGAAAACTATTACAGGAGAGGCAAAACATTTTAAATTGCATTTCACCAATCACATAGTTTAAGTATTTTCATTTATTTATTTTTTTTAGTATTTTGATTATAAATTTTTTCATTTATTTATTTCACATTCAAAATTTTAGCAGATTCCTCAGTGTACCACTAGTGGTACTAGAAGTATAGTTTGAAAATCTAGGCTCTAGAATATCTGGTTCAATACAAAAGGTATGAATGTGCATTAGGTAGTATACACAGCTGATTAAATATGTTCACACTATCAGACAAAACTAAAATCCACAGTGATTCTGGATAACTCTGCATATGTAATAATTAACCACAGTGTCAGTCCAATGAACTGTAACTTTAAAAATATACCAACACCAATATACCAGCTGTGAGAGCACAACTGAAGTGAATTAACTAACTGGTTTTGTTTTTCATTCTATATGAAACTGAAAGTGTGTTAAATTTTACTTTAATTTACTTCCTGCTGTGCTTGTGGGTTTTAAGGTGTGTGCCACATGACCACTGAATGAATTATGCATATATAAACACATACTGGCACACTGACAGAATGAATATTTATAATAAAAATCAAACATCTGATAAGTGACAACCTGCTTAATCAGACTGATTATCTGGCTTTTGGAGATTCGGCCGACAGTTGCACTCACAAGGCCAATAAAAAAAAAAAAAAAAAGTCTGAGGAAACATCTGCAGGCAGTCTCATCAGTGTGGCTGCTGTGTAACGATGTTAGTGCTCTCCCTTCGTGAGGTTTGGGACGCTGGTGAAAAAGTTTGGAGTCTAGGGTCCTCAGTCTGAAATCATATCTTATCTCAGTTTATGATGACATGATGTTTTTTGGCTTCTGAAGGGAGATATGTCAGGATAAAGGCCAAAACGCACTGCAGGCTTCATTTGACGCACGTCTTTTGAAGCTTCTATAGCACACTGCAGGCGTCAGATTTAACATTCCATCACCATAAAACCAGCAATATTTTAGAAAAAGGTAGCTATTTATATGCATCTGTTTATTTATTTAGTATAACTATTAATAATAGTTTATGTCTTTAATAAAATATTGTCCTATGAGGGAAAAAAATCATCATCTTTTTTTTTTTCAGGTCCATCTATATAATGACTTAACGGTGCGCGATATTAATGTTTTTGTATTAAGAAAGCAGGATAATATTTTTAGACCACAGCAGACAGCAAACTGCACACCAACACACACCGAGGAGATGAAGAGGGAGACACAGAGTCTGGACAGTTCATAATGATTTAAAATAATGTTGCGAAGTGACAAAGCTTTCATGGAGGAGACGAGCGTCTGTCTGTTACTGAGACAGATATTTTAGTCAAGGAATTGTACAGTAACATCAGGATTTATCATCAAAAAAGTTTTATAGCAGTCAGCACTTCACACACGCTCCCTCTCCCTCCTCTCTGCTGTCCCTCTCTCTCCTCCTGCGCAGTTATGATCAATCGGCGGGGAGTAATTAAGTATTTAAAAGTAAGCAAATCAGACTGTGAGCAAAAAAAAAAAAAAAACACACGCCACAAAAGTGTTCAATATTATGTTTCATGATCATAAAAAGTTTGTATATCAAGTCGGCGCATCTGTCCATATTCACACGCTCTCTCCCTCCCTCCGTCTCTGCTGCGGGTCGTTTTTTTTTTTCTTTCTTTTACCTGGTTTCAGGTGGAGCTAAAGCTCCATCAGCACTCGCTCCTTATGTCCATGCCTTTTTTATTCCATTTAACTCTCCCCAAACACGAACTGCAGCTGCAGAAAAAAAAGCCCTGGTCCTCATTTGACGCTCCAAAAATCGAAACAAGCGTGCATCAAGTCAGTTTGACACGCGTCAAGATGCTTTCAGTGCGTGTTCTGACATTTAGAACAATGGGTGCATTTCAAATCGCGAGCGTCAGACGCCTTTAGTGCATTTTGGCCTTAAGTCTGGGTTAGGGAAAATGAATAAGGGAGAAATGCATAAGGAAAAATAATATAGAATCAAGTAAAATGAATAAATTAATAAATCAAATGGAAAATTAAATAAAAGCAAAAGAAACAGGGAATAATATATAAATACAATTTGTTGCTTTTAATGGTATATTAATTCATTTATTTATTTTTGATTTGACAGTTTCAGTCCTACATAATTGATAGTGTTCTTGCAAAGTGAGCATCAGATCATCAGATTCCGATTCAGTTGAAACTGTGGTTCTGATTGGTGCACCTGAAGTATGTGACATCATAAGAGGGATTCATTCAGAATGAGTCCCTCCAACTTGAAACCAGTGAGAAGAGCATAGACAAAAACATAATATCATGTAAAATAAATGATAAAACTGACTGAGAAGATAATTTTTCAGGGCCTTTCAAAATTTATTTTCCTGTTCATGTAACTTAACTTAAATTGTGTGAAATGTGTGTTTGTGTGTGTGCTTGCCTTCTCCTGCACCAGAGCATCTGTGGGCTCTGGTGCCTGAGCATCTGCGGGCTGAGAAGATCCAGACTCCATGTCGCTGTCAATCACCAGCTCCTGGGAGGAGTCGGGCACTAAGCTTGGGGCAGGGCTGGCCGGGGTCAGGTCTGGTAGGCTGAACGTCGCTTCCGATGGTCGGATGTGTTCAAATAAGTAGACGGACTGGGACGACAGGGCGGAGTGTGTGCTGTCTTCGGCCCTCGGGGGAGCAGCTTGCAGAGGATCCAAGTGGTTGGACATCAGCTCTATGTCAACCTGAGGAGGCGGCGCTGGTGCTGGCTTCGGAGGCGTGTTTCCGAACTTGATGACGGATGGCAGGCCGGTCGGGGGCTGCAGCTGAGGAACCTGCTCCTGGTTCTGGGCTGTGGTAAGGAGACCTCTCTTCTCAGCCATCTTCTCTCCCGGGTTCTCGATCTTGATGGACTTGAAGAGCTGCCGTCCGTTTTGCAGCGAGTGAAGGGTGAAGGATGTGTACAGGCCGGAGTGGATGTAGTCGTTGCGGTTTGACTGCTTGGTGCTGGAGCTCAGAGCTGCTGTGCTGCCTGCTACCTTGCTGCGGTCACCAGACTCACCCTCTTGTAGGGTGCTGTCTCCCCTCTTTGAGAGGGGAGGGATGCCCCCTGCACCCACATCCCCGCCCTCTGTTCTGGTAGCAACATCTCCTTTCAGGATGTCAGGATAGGACACAAAGCGATAGACAAACTTCTGACCATTCACCTTCTTTATGATGTTCTGGAAGACACAAAAAAGCAATTGCAAAACAAGATATGTTAAGTTTATATTTTTATCAAAAATAAATAAAATAAGAAACTACATCATCAAAGCAGAAAGCACCCAATGCAAACAGAAACAAGACATTTCATTGTGTAGTGTGTCTCTACCAAACATGCACTGGGAGTAAAAAATAGAAGAGCGAGACCACAGAAAAGCCTTGTGCGTGGGACAGCTCTGTCCTTCCTGTCTGTACCAAACTAGCAGCCACTAATGCTGCAGCCAAACATACCAGAGCAGCCCTGCCCAGAACGCCCACAGGGTCAGGCTGAGCTTCTGCCAAAACCACAAGCAGAGTGGGAGACAGACAGACAGCACTCTCTCCCCCTCTTCCGCACATCACTGCGCTGAGCAATGGACTTTAACCATTCTGAGATGCAATTAAGTCGTGTTTTGATATTTGCTGGTGCACTCATCGTGCAGCTGTCTGGAGGAGACAGTCCCCTCTGAGTCTCTCCGGCTGCCGCTTCAAAACATGTTATGCAACTTAAGCATCCTGTAATTGGTTTAATTATGACTGACAAACATCTGATCTCACACATATCCGCATGCTGCACAATCTGATGCTCATTTTGAGGAACCCAGGAGTGGGCAAAAATATTGGGGTGCTCAAGTCCCTAAGCACCCGTAGATCTGCACCTAGCTTGTTCACTCAGTGTCAATGGTAACACTACATCTTCCAAAAGAGTTCAAAGAGTGCAAGAATATTCTGGAAAAGAGGTATTACCTTTTGCTTTTTTCCACAAGTTTCATTTCTTCTAAAATTCAATGCTGTGAAAGATGAACACCCTCTAAGCACCACAAATAATGTCAAAATGATAAGTAGAGCTGCAATGATTTATAGATTATAAATTATTATTCTGTTAATCGATAACTATGTTGATAATCAATTAACCATTTTGAGTTTTTCAATAAAAAAGTCTAAATTCTTTGATAACAGCTTCTTAAATGTCATTTTTTTCTGGTTTCTCTACTCGTCTCTGACAAGTGACAAGATTGTGACAGGATTAATTAATTAGGAAAAAAGTGACAATAAAAATAATTGTAACTCAAATTTAGTAGGCTAATAGTGACTTCTTTACAACGATAATCAAAATGACCATTTCAGTATCCCAATCATTACATTTAAAAGTGTCATTTTGTCTTATGTTGGCTGCAATGTAGTTGTCTACAACAAGTAATAATAACAAACATTACTTGGTATTTTCATTTATTCGACCAAACTACTACATAAAAATTTGCTAGGTTTTTTTGTGAGTGGCAAAAGTACAGTGGAAGTACAACTAAATCTGATTACACAGCCCTGTGTTGTAAATGACAAACAAATCTACCTTGTACCTTTAAAGTCACATCTGACAGATAAATCTGAAGGTATCCGATATCATTCTAAACTGATCTTGCTGAAAGCTCTCAATGTTCTGTAGCTGCTGCACTAATGTTAGCTAACTATAGTTTTAACAGAGTGACAAAACAAGCTGCTGCTCAGACCTCCTCATCCTGATTAAAGTGATAAAGATATTGTGACTGTGACAGAAGTAATATAAACTAACATCAGGTCTTGGTCAGTGCCTGACTGCTATCCAACTACTATGTACCAGGCTCATTTATGCAGCACTCATAATACATCAAAGTTTAGGCTGATTATGGCATGAGGAATCAGGCAACTAACACAACATTGTTTACTGTTTGTTTATTGTGGACAAGGACTTTGAACGCTAAAAAGTAATAATTATTGCAAACTTCTTATACAGCCAACAGCTCATTTTGTGGTTTGGCTAACTTGAACTTAAATGATGATACAGCTTCTGAAGAATGGTGTAAGTATATATGTACATATATATATATATATATATATATATATATATATATATATATATATATATATATATATATATATGGGGCATATACATATATATATATATATACACATATACACACACACATATATATATATATGGTATATATGGTGTGTTCTTTAGACAGTTCACATATATACACATATATATACACACACACACACACACACACACACACATATATATATATATATATATATATATATATATATATATATATATATACATACACACACATATATATATATATATATATATATATATATATATATATATATATATATATATATATATATATATATATATATATATATATATACACACACACACACACACACACACACACATATATACATACACACACACACACACACACACACACACATATATATATGGTGTGTTCTTTAGACAGTTCTCCAAAATATTTGATTAAAAAACAGCAATACATTATCATGCTTACAATGTTGCATATATTGAATTATAACCACTGTATTGTGATACATATCACATTACCAGATTGATACCAATACACAGCCCTACTTCTGAAATGTTTGCAGCTGCAATGTCACCCTATAGTTAATATAACTGAGTTGACAGTGTATAAGAAATGTGCTTTGTAATACAGTCTGTACTCACTGTAACTCTTGCCAGTGCACCCCCACTGATTTGAAAAACACCCTCTGATTTACTTTGGAACACAACAAAACTACACCTCCAGCACTGCTAGATCTGTGAAAATGTTCCACAGCAACAAAGCAAGGAGTGAAGTACCTGCATAACACCACACCCACCACATTGGCACATGCCTTCTCAGAATTTCACTCTGACTGGATGAAAATGTTTCATTGTTGTCACAATATGGAAAAAATGCTCTCCAACCTATCCAAGAATATTTGGAAACTTAACATTATTCAAATAATTTTCTGCCAGACTGAGAAGGCTGGCTATAGCAATGGATGACAGACTGAATCAATAAAAGAAAAATAAGAAGCATAAACAAGCCTTAATTTGAGGCTCCAGCCTAACAACCACAATATGGCCAATCCTCCAGTCAGGGGCACATTTTGGCCAACCGTATTCTGACATCATTTGGCCCACAGAGGCCAACATCAGATGTTCAAAAACAGCTGGAAAAGCTTTAAGTGGTCAGATGTTTGACTCTGCTGACAGACAACACATGCTTATGGTTTGGGTCAGGGTTATGGAGTAATGGGGAGTTAGGGAGCGTGTCCAACCAGGCTTCCTATGGGAAAGACAACGCTAGGAGTTGTGAGAAAACCCATAATATGCGAGGCAGCTGATGGTTGACCAAATATTGCTGCTAACCATCAGACAGCGGTCTGTGTGTCCTGCAAGAGTTAAGAGTTGTGTTTACCTTGTCATAGTAGTATCTGAGAGCCCGGCTCAGTTTGTCATAGTTCATGTTGGGTTTGTTCTTGCGGGCTCCCCACAGCCTGGCCACCTCCTCTGCCTGCAGCAGCTTGAACTCCCCTTCCTCATTGGTCCAGCAGATCAGCTGCTCATTACTGGGATCCAATAGAAGCTGGAGAAGGAACTGCCACAGGGTGACAGAGTTGTCCATGTCTCTCACTGGAAAAACAAAACAAAACAGAGGTTAGAGTGGAGAAAAATCATCAGCAGGGCGGGGTATCAGTACTCAATACTTTCAAGCCGCTGAAGTAACCAAGTAGCACTAAAACTTCACCAGCTACACAATACTTGAATTTGATCCTTTTTGTACTGGGGAAAAAAAGACTATTTGCATGGTTTTGCTTGTAGCCAATCACTGTGAGCATTCTTCAATTTAATACAACGTATGATTGGCCCACTACTGCACCAGCTACAACCAATACAGTTGGTGGTGTGTGAAGTCAAGTGTAGTGTATGTGATGGAGTTGGCAGTAGGGCTGAACAAACTTAAAGAAATATCTAATTGCAATTATTTTGACTGATATTGCAATTGTGATATGATTTGCAATAATAGAGGAAATTATCATTTTCATTGAAAAACATTAAAATTAAATTTGTGTGTTATTTTTTTCAGAGATCTGTACTAAACAAAGATGTTTGCATCTGCAGCATCACGATATGTAATTTAAAATGGTATTTTGACACACATTTCGCCCTTTACAAATATTGTATTTCCTGAGATTTGAAAATTGCAGTAGACTTGCAGTAGATTGTGATTTTGATAAAATTTCATTAATTTTTCAGCCCAAGTTGGCAGTTCAGCATGCTGAGATGGCACCAAAAAGTTTGAAAGTGTGGCTATAATACACACCTGTCTGATAAAATCCAATGCATATAATACTGAAAGATTATTTCAAAAATGCTTCCGCTCATATGACGGGTATCAAATGAAGTGGAAGAAGATACTTTGCCAGTATCATTTGGCAGATGAACCAATAACAATATGGAGTTTCACAAACCTGTGGAAAATACCCCCCTTAGGCACAAGACTTTAAAGCTAGGGTAGGTGACATTATTTTGGTATCATTGAGAAACATTTTCACAATAATATTTCAGCATATTGAAAATCAAGTGGTGTGAGACAGAACTAGACTTTTGCACCTCCTCTATGACTCTCTTTTCAGCATTTAGAGAATCTGGCCCATGACAGTAGAATCAGTGTATGTTTCAAACTTAGAAAGAATTAAAAAGAGGATTTATTTTCAGTCCTGTGTTTCAACCCTCTGCAGCAACGATGAGGAAATCGTGAACCTGCTGACCAGCCAGATGAGAGCTCAGCATTTGTTTTTTAAACTTCTGAGACAAAAAAGTGGATTTATCCTCACGTTTGGTTGGAAGCCTGTGTGCAGCAGTGACTACAGAGGAGCCAACCGCACTGTTTACAGTAAGATAAATAGTCTGTCTGTCCATGTTGACTGCTGACTCAAGGAAAAATGGATTTGAAAATCATGGAGTGAAAAGAAAGAAGTGACTTTTCCTGGTGAGTACTGAAACACACTTTGCATTTTTGGCTGTGCCGAGTCAAACAATGTCACTGCTGATTTGCATTCCCATAACTGCTTAAATTGTGCCAAGCCACACCCAAGATGGACCCACTCTGAAGCAGGGACAAAGCAAACCCTACTCACCTCCAACTGGGTTACGGTCACATCACTCTGACCACGGCTGAACCGTATCCAGTCTCCTTTTCTCCCCCTGAAGCAAGTATTGCAATACTGAGCCCATATGTGTGCAGAACAGCAGAGAGAAAGACATTTTGAAAAGTCTCTTTATGTTCAGCTCTCAGTGCTTCTGTAGCTTCACACTGAATCTTAATGTTTTAAAATGTAGTTTCTCCCCTCTGTCAGTGTTTTGTACCATCAGGTGTCTGTTTTATTACTCACAACTGATATCTGTTGGTATGTGCTTGCTCACAATTGCCTCGGTAAACTGTTGCGTGTGCACATGAAACACGTGCTGCTCATCTGGTAGGAGGGGCTCAGGACAGAGAAAATGAAACCTAACTCAGATGAGACTCAACAATCAAATGTTTTTAATCTTTCTACCTACTGCCACTTTAAGTCTGTTCCATAAGTTCAGTTTATTCCAACAGCTACATTGTGATGAAGTGCTGTAACTTAGTTCTCCTTGTAACCACTGACAATGTGTCCTTCAATCATTGAACCAAAGAATGGGCGGAAGCTCCTGCATTCAGTATGCGCATGAATAGCAGCACACAGAGACAAGACCAAACACAGTTATGTGTGTCAATCTTATCAACACTCAGTAAAAGATTGTGCTGCATTTTAACAAGCACGAAATATGATCCCAATTGGAGCAATGAGATTGAAGTATTCAGGGTTCAGAATTAACTGTGGTCCGTGGCCACAAAAAGTTACTCTGTGGCCTCCAAATATTCCATATATGAGCCCCCCTTTTTTTCGCCATCACAATGCAGTTCTACAAACATCCCAATTCATATAGTTCAATATTCTATGAAACCGGCAAACAGCGTTCGATTCGGGCTAGCTACTGATATGTCGGGGCTACTCAAGTATGGGTTTACTAAGCTAACTTAAACTGCTGATGTGATCCTTACAGAAGAGCCAGAAAAATAAAAGGCAGACTAATACAAAAACCAACCAGCAACAAAAATAATAGAAGCAGGAGTTTAAGTGGCTAAAATATGACACATCTAACTTGGATGTAATGTACTGCATTTTGTGCTGCCAGTTTCCTCAACTAGCTGACTAGAAGTGTAGTTCATTTGTCACAATACATGGGAAAAGTGGACAAATATCACAATTGAGGAAGGCTGTGTCAGCCTAAATTGCCTTTCTGTATTTTTTTATACATAATTTTACATTTGTGCTTACAAATATTAGCGTCTATCCCAGTAGTATTGACCTCAGCTGTAAGAAACCCCTCAAACCACAAAGTCTGCTGGATACCTCAAAAGGTATGGGCAGAAGTGTGGTGTAATGGCTTTAAATGGTCATTTCATTGCCAATATATAAAGAGGCTGTTTTACAAGACCAGGTGCACCATCTAGTACAAACACTGTTCCCTCATGTGGTCCCAACATTCCAGGGTGATAATGCCACCAGACTCCCTGCTGAATAAATTCAAGAGTGGTTTCATTAACAGCTGGTTCAGGTCAAACACCTCCATGCCATTCCCTTTATGTGAAGTTCTGGAGCCAAGAGCGTAAAAGTAGACTTCCACCTTCCTTACCCGCTGGAGAGCTGGAGCTGACTACGATTCTGCCTGAACTTTCCAAGGATTGAGGCTGTACAGACGGCAAAAACTGGCAATTTTTTTGATAGGTTGATGAGAAAATAATGCCATACATCTAGACATAGTGCCACAATGTTCACATTAGGCCAGTCAATCAGAAATAAGAAAATTATATCTAAGCCCAATCATAAATTCTATTTTTTTTTCTTTTCTTAGAGCCAAGGCCAAACATCTTGTTCACATTCAGCTTTGAAAGAGCAGCAAAACACCATGGCCATGAAAATGAAATGCCCCTCACAGCGAGGAGTAAAGAATGACATTCACGTTAAGTTAATTCAAATAGCGGGGGCAGAAGACAGTCATTCACAAAGCACCCCCACAAGGATAGTGACCCTGACATAAGGCCAGTGTTATCCAGTGCAGTGAAAATACTTTCCACTACTTTTAAATATTGCATTAACACTGCTACAGTGCCAACTAATTGCACAAAGAACATTTGATCACACTTTACTGTTCAACAGAAACAGCTGTTCTAAATTAAATTAAATGGGTAGACACAGCAAACCTGCCAGTACATTATTGTTACTATGGATTTTTACTGAAGAAATCTAAGATGCATGTGATGTATACTGTTCTGCATTTTGTCCTTTTTTTCTTTGACATCTACACTGGCAAAGATCACCTACCAAATGATGGTGAATTCTGGCCACACATGTGGTGATTAGCCTATACTAATATAACAAAAAGTTACTGGTGAAGTCTAGACTAGTAAGCAAATTAGTAAAAAAAAAAAATCTGACTTTTGTTTGTGCTTGTGTTTTGCTGCAGTGCTTTAATTACCCTCAGCTAATGTACAGCCCTCATCTGGCATTTCTTTGATATTCTTGAGTGGCTTTGCTGCAGCCTTTGCATGGTTTTTAGCGTGACATCCTTTGCTGAGATGAAAAGCCATGAACAACAGCCGTACACCCACACAGGCACGATGCAAAATGAACTTGTTGTCCACTGGCCAAATAGCTAGTGAATGTTCACATTTTACCAGCCTAACCACATTTGGCTGGTGGCTGGTGCTGAGTTTGAGCCCTGCTCACAGGTGTTTTCACTTTGGCTCTCCTGGATGAGAACAACCCATCTGGGTACTTTACTCCCGTGTCATTCTCACGCGCCTGGTCGGGTGAGAACAACCATTCTAATTTGACAAATTCTGAGGTCTTTGACAGTTTAAGCACATAAAATAAGAAAACCATATCACTGATTATCTATTAGGAACCCAAATCCTCTAGCCAGTCAGGTGAGCAATTATGCTATTCGTTCATATTGTCGATCGATCATTGTTACATAGAAAAAAAGCATGAATCTTCAGGCAATGTATTTCAGACATTTGCCACTATTTTCAATCATCAAGACACTTAATATTGAAATTTTGGTACTATTGAACCAAACTCTCAATTCTCAAAGCAGGTGTTTTATAGTAGGGCCATTTTTTCAGTGTAAGAACTTTAGTTACACCGACACCAAGACTGTTTTTAATTCACTTCAATCTACAGACCAAGTTGGCACATGCCATTTAATCAATAATTCATTAACTAACCAGTGATAGTGTTTTTCACTGACATACAATATCAGTATAATTTTTAACATGATAAAAAAAAGTATATCAATTTCATGATAATGCTGTCATATTGTTACACACAGCAACAACAAGCGTGGCTGAAAGTGAAAGTAACATTGCTGCAGGCTCCACAAGTTTGTTCCAGAGAGGGGGGAGACTTCAATAATGTGGAAGTGGTTTAGTTACAAATGATCAGACAACAAAAAACGGCAATATAACAAAATTATTTCACCACCTCAAGCAGAAGCACATGGTTGAGCACAGGGAGAGCCGAAAAATCTTGTGAGGAGAGCTCAACGCCTGTTGTGAGTTCAAAGCCAAAATTATTTTTTTTTAAAATTGTCATACTGTCAAGAATATCAGTATAGCAGAAATACACTGAAATATCACAATCTTATTTCAGGAGTGTAATTTAGCAACTGGCTGCACTCGGTACGGTTTGTTAATCGTGATAGATAGATGGTTTATCCAATCATCTGTCAAGTACTTTTGAGAGTTCCTGCCCCTTTACAAAACGTTTCCAAGGATGACTTCACAGATGGTTGTGTAACAAACCATAAGGCACATCAACTTGGCTGCAACCAAGTCTCAATCTGAAAAGAGGCCTAATCAGACAGAATAATAAAAACACCTGATTAACATATTAGTTGTTACAACACTCCAATCTAATCCATTACCTCTATTGATCAGTGTAGACGATGAGTTCAGTAAGCTTAAAACAAAATGTTCCTTTCCCCATCACAAAACTTGAACATTCCACAAAGACAGAAAATCTTTCACTGCACAATCCAATCTGCACCTGGAATAGGTCTACCACCAGCATGGGTAACTGGTGCATCCTACTTGAGTGTCTCAAGTCAATCTAAACCTCTACAGTGATTACAACCCTTCCTGCCCATCACCTCAGGTGGGTGCATCTCTGAAGGCTCACATAATTACATGTTGTCCAGAGAAAAGTGACAGGTTCCTCTTTTCCACAGAGGAAGGGCTTTTCTGCAAATAAAAACAGATGAAAGATGGGAGGGTTCATGCTGGGAGTGACAAGAGTGTGAGCCTAAAACAGGGTATGTATAAATGTGTATATAGTGTGGGTGTATATTACAGAAAAAACAAACACTACATAACTATTAAGTGTCTGATTGATAGTAGGGTCACTCTTTGTGTTCAGAACAGCTTCAGTGTTCCTTGTCCTGCTGTCTGTCTGCATCTTGACGGCCTGCAGTTGTTTGAGAGATGAAAGAGGAGGAAACCTACTTCCCATCATGGATCAGGAGTGTTTAGATCTTGTGAACAAAGAGTCTGACCATATCCTGTGTTTCATGAAGCCTTTCTTCTATATGGCAGTAGTGATGGCATGATACCTAGCTTTGATAAAATATCTTGATAACTGTACTGAAATGATACAAAACACTAGGCAAAGTAATGGAATAATATATGAGATGACAGTCTTGACGTGACAGAAATAAATGGCTTTGAAAACAGTTAACAGAGGATAGCTATTTACTAAGTTTTACTGTCAGTATATTAATATTATTATTGTTTGACTTGAATACAAACTTTAATATTTCATTTTTCATAATTTTCAATTTTCGTTTCATTTCATTTGATATCCTATAAAAACAACAAACCAACTGTATAAATTAATCATTTACTGTGGTGTTGATCTGCATAGTTGTCTGATTTAAGCAGCTTGCATGTTATGGTAAAGTTAAGATTACAAGTATGAATGTTTGCTACATTGGTAAACTAGCTAAAAAGCTAATGCCAAACAATTGTCAAATTCTGATGTTGAAAAGGTTTGCTTGTCACTAAATAAGTCACTCACTGACTAATACTTTGGGGCAAGTAATTATGTCGGCAAGTCTGTTGGCGAGATATTTTGCCAAATTGGATGCGTTGGCTTCTTTGGTCTGCGTGGGTTTAAACTAAAATCTTTTACAGGAGCTTTGCTAGTAAAATAATGCCATATTTCACTTTTTGCATCTGCTTTGTCAACAAGCCGACATTAGCAAGACTAGCATCTGTAGCTAGCTGGCACACACACAGCCCCGCTGTCGTACATGAAGCAATACGGCACTTATTAAACACAGTTATTCATTAAGTATCAGTATTAATAAAAGGTAGTACTATATTGTTTTTAACAGATGGTTACCACGATACTTTCCTTGTATCAGTTTATCATCCAGCACTATGCATAAGGAAACGTTTATCTGATTTACATTACATCAGATGTTTTGGCGTAATGCCATCTCAGTTGTGCAGGACTACAACTCTGCTGTATTTGCAGTACCAGAGAAATGTGCTGCCTCAAACCTAGCAGCCCTAACAGGTCTTTTCCACTCACTATTAGGAGCAACAGACATTGCAACAGGCTTGTGGGCCTCTGGCTCGGAGTTCTAGTTTTGTGAATGCAATTTATCTGTGGCTCTGTTTAGTATAAATTATCATAACATGTATAACAACATCCACTATTTCACACTTTGTATATCCAAAACATCTGTGCTTTCCCTGTGATATTTGAAACTTTGTTTATGTATGTCAGTCACACTTGTGGGCTGGATATCATTTGGATTTTCTATACTGGTGCCAATACAGAACTTGTATTCCCGTAAAAATACCAAAACACTATACACACTAAGGAATATGGAAATGGAAAGTTTTGTACAAACCCTTTTTCTATCTGCAATAACTGATATTTTTGACATTTTGTTTTTGTCTCTACCAAGTTCTGAGCAAAATATCTGGCTGTTTGAGCTGCTAGATGTTCCACTACTACTGTATGTTCAACAGCTAGTCTCCAACTGTGTCTGTCTGTGTTGTGTACAGTGGATTTTTAGAGCCTTTTCTCTGAAGTCAGCTCCCAGCTGTGGTTGAAAATGATTCTATGAGAGCAGTGAGCGTGAACCAAAACAGTAAAGTTGTGGCCAGACAGTTGAACAAGGAGCTGAAACTCACTATGAAGCTCTGAAAAGTAGAGCAGAGCTGCAGATACAGCTGATACTTCTCTGTAGGCTCATCAATACCAGAGACCCCTTTCACAATGTCACATTGTTTTCACATTGTCATTTGATATTAATATGATAGCAATATCAATTATAGCCACTTTAACAAAGTTCATCAAATGCATTAATGTTTAATTTTGTCCAAACACAAATCAGTTTAACAAGAACTTTATTACTTCATTATCGATTAATCTGTCGATCTGTTGGACATCTTTTAAACAAAAAATGACTCAAAACAATCAATACATTTTCAAAATAGTTGGTGAGTAATTTAATATTTCATTTATACTCATAAATCGTTGTAGCTTTGAGTCTAACTAGCCTAGATATATAATGTCAACTTTCAGCAATTGATAGTTTACGGTGCTCAATGCAATGACACACATTTGTCAGAAAGGTACTTAAGTCTGATACCCAGCCCTTGAGATCACTGTCTGTGTTGCCGTTTCATGCCCCCTACACCAGAGCGTTGTTCTAGAAAGGAGGCAAAACAACCACATTTCTTACAAAAAGCCTTAAAAGTTAAATAAACCTCAGAGCTGTTCAACAAAGGCAACTCAGCCTGGGATGAACTATCAAGATAACTGCATGTTCACGATTTAAGATATAGCCAAGATGTTGAGTACAGAGCAGTACAGCAATTAACAACAAAGGCACAGGCATGCAGTGCAGGCATGTTTTCTTAGAAGTAGCTGGTTAGCAGAGGTGGTAAGCTGGGATCAGAAGGCATCCCAAACAATTACACCTCCCCCGCCAGTATGTACATTTAGAATCATGAATAATAGATCTTATGTTTGTGCCATCACCCTTCCATCAAGGTGGGATACGCTGATACGTCAGAGCTTTTAACTTTAATGTTTGGGCCATATAACAGAGGTAACCTCTGTGGTTGTTAGGTGTCACAAACCCATGTAGGCATGAGTGTGGCACAGAATTGCACTGTCTGTGACTATAACTGCAGCTTGAATATTACTTGTTATGGCCTGAGCCTCCAACGTCAGCCAGTGCTCATCTATGAAGAGCTTCCTCCTACATGACAGACGTGCTGATGAGGTGTCTTGTGTTCTGGTCCAATTATTGTACACATTTGAGATCAAGGAGCCCAGACCTTCTGTCTAGAGCCAGACAGATATATCAGTCACTCGATATTGGCCTGTTACAGCTTTATCAACAGGTGGGAAGTAAAGAAGTACCAAATACTTTGTTACTGGGATTAAAGAGAGCTTTCAGGTATCTTGAATATTCGTTTTTCTGAAAACTTTTTGCTTTTACTCCCCACATTTTAACACAAATATATGTATTTTCTACTCCTTACATTCAAATCATACTGTGTTCCTACATTAAACTGCTCACAACAAGGTCTGTGGATTATCTTGTGTAACCAGTTATGGTCATGGTTTTTGGAAAAAGACAGTGCTGTGAATTTTTAAAACGCGTTTTTTTTGGTGCTTTAAGCACCACAAGATGTAACAGACATCTCTACGGCCAATATCTCCAAAACTCTGCAGCTCACACCAAAAAAATCTAGATGGATAAATAGCGCTAAAGGCCTTTTTTTTTTTTTCAGGTGTACTGTCCCTTTACAATTTAATGCATTTGTGCGGAATTATTGATTATTATTATTTTGCATCATTGTGTGCTGCCTTCCCAACATCAAGACTGATTACAACCTAAATGGATGAGACAATGAAACACAAAAAAGATTCTGAGGTGTATCCATCACTGCATATCATACACACAACAGATGTAACAAGATGGAAACATGATAACACCAGAGGGAGACTTTGCACCAAAACAGCCAGTAGAAATGTCCTTCAGTGGGCGACTTTTTACTTTTTTACTTTGAGTTCATTTTAGAGCCTGTACTTTTTCACTTTTTTTGAATAAATAAATTAAATCATACTTCTGCTTTTACCAGTCTTTTTTTTTTAACAGTATCTGTACTTATTCTTGAGTAAAGAAAGTGTGTACTGTTGTGTACCACTGGTAGTATGCAAGCTCCCTCGAGTGGTCTGATGGAATGTCAGAAATATTTTTCTAAAAATTAAATAAAATAATTCAAAAATGTATAATAGCATAAAAGTGTTGCAAAACGTCTAATGAAAATTCATAAAATATCAGATTACTAAAATGTTTCAATATCAGCCTGCTGTAGTCATGATTATGCAGTGTGTGTATACATCACCCATCCACTAGTTACAAGCTCAACTGTGATGGCAAGATAATAAGCAGAGGTAAAATAAAGAGAATTACTATGAAAAAACACTGCAATCATGGCTCTATACAAAAAGAGTGTAGCTCAGGAGGAGAACATTTAAGGCAGCTGTGTTGAAAATGAAGTAGACAACAGAGCACGAGAGCTGGAGGCTACTTAAGAAGTGCCAGTAAAAGGTTCACTAAACCTGCTGACACCAAATGATGCAAAATACTTAGGTGGTACTTGAAGAGCTCAATATTTTCTGAGGCTGTATGTGATGTAATAAGTTTGAGAAGCCCTGCAGTAGACAATACATAAAGAATATGGGCCAATATATTGACATTGGAATTTTTTTACTCTCTAATAATGCTATCAGACTGGGGCTGCACAATATGGTAAAGAAGTCATCTTGAAATTATTTTCGTGACAGAAATTGCAGTTGCGATATGCACTACAATTACAGGAATGATCATGTTGGTGTCAAAATTTTCATTTTCACTGAAAAAGAAAGTATCAAGATGTGATGTGTTGAAGTCTTTTATCTGGAGAACAAGGTGTGGGTCATGGCACCTCTGTAGAATTACAGTACTTCTTTATAATGGTGTTTTGTCAAACATTTTTCTATAAACAAAAAATAGAGTTCTGCAATATGGATATTACATTTGGCCATACCACAGTTTCAAAAATATTGCCATTAATTGTGCAGCCCCATATCAGCCCCAAAACTTCAGTATTGGTCTGGCTCTACTTCTGCCATCCACGATTATGCCTTTATCCAAAGCGTAGTATTAGATCACACTTGGAGCCCTGTCAACCCACTCTTAATCATGCGTCCACATGAAATGTAAGCATGGAAATAGAACTGTTGTACACACACAAGTTTACACAGTGACACACAATTCTTCTGCCAGGTAAGGATTTCATTTTTAAGAAATCTCCCTTGGCAGGTTTTGTGTACAATATTCCTGCAAATCGCATTCCAACTAATGAGCTTTTCTCATATTACCTTGAAGAGCCACACTAGAAGTTATTGGCACTAAGTTGACACATGCTGCTAAGGGACTTTCATCCTAATAATGACTGGTATGTGTGCTGGATTTCATGTGGTATTTTTGCTATTTTGTCAACTGCATGTCACAAGCTGAATGTGATTTGTGCTCTTCCTATCAGTATCTGTCAACAAGTGTGTGTGTTAGTATGTGTAAGCTTCTTATGGGGACGAGTAAATCTCTGCCCTGACTCATCCGGACCTGCTGGGTTTGAGACACACCCCCCCACACACAAACACAATCTGTCCCAAACTGTCATGTTAAACGCGCTGATATTGGGGCAAAAATAGGACAGTGTAAAAACTGCTGCCAGGGAGAAAGATTACTGATGAACGTAGTTATGTAACGTCTGACATTAGCAGCAAACGTTATCTACACTGAGCACTGAGATAACGTCGACTGGGTCAAATCAGTCATGTAACACGGGTTATTGACGCGTTATAAACGCTCTGACTAGAGTGACTGGTTTCTACTGTCCGACAGGCAGCCTGGCACCCACACAGTGCAAAATAAAAGACCACTTGTTGATGAATAACGTTAGTTTCGTTACCGTAAACACAGCCTACCAGTTATTTCCCGACAGTCTAAAGTCACACTGTCGAGCTCAGACGCTCCTGTCGTGTTTAGCAGGTGGGTTAGCAGCCAAGGAGATAAACAAATCAAAGCGTTAACGTTAGTTTGCTAACTGTAAGTTAGCTGTTAGCTAGCTTCGTGCTAGCTTGTCTGCTAACATTACCTCGCTCGCAGAGCCCGCTGAATTTCCGAGTCGTCGAGCCGCGTCGAAATATTCCCAAAACATTGCTGGAAAGCTTTCTGTTATGCCATAGCTCAGGAAACAAGTTTCAGGCAGAATGTCATGGAAATGCCTCAACATAAAATACATTAAACTGCCTTTGGCTCGCACTGACGATATATCCTTTGAACTGACAAAATGTTGCATTCAATGTTCCTCGTACAGTTCATCATCCAGAACCGTCGCGCCTCTAAGTGCGTTTGATCGAAGACAAAATGGGGATTTTGAATGTTAGTAGTTGCTTTTTTCTGATCTAAAAAATGTAGCAGAGGCTTTATTTGATTTGCGATGCTTAGATTAATTATACATTTACTCTGATTTCCACTGTATTCTTATTGCAAGATAAAACAGTATAAAAAAGTGACAACTTAGAGAAAATAAAACATTAAAAAATATTTTCACTGAATATTAAAGGTTATGTATATACAGCACGCACATTCAACAACGATAAGTACTGGCTGCTGGACAGAAGGACAAATACATACAAAATTAAGTCCACACACCAGAAGCTGCCACTTAGCTTTTTTCCTGCTTTGCAATATACGTAACCTATAACGTTTCACATTTTAAAGTGGCTTACATGTTCCTCTATCTTTACACCTCAGCACCTCTCAAAGAGAAAATGACCACCTGTTTGCTCATTGTGTGTATCTGTCAAATGTCCGATACCTCCGACAGCACGCAAATGCGTCACTAAACTCGCACTGAGATCACTTCCTCTCTTGTTTCTCTGGTTTTTATGTTTATTATTTTGTTGCTGCTTTAACACACAGTTACAAATTTCCCCGAAATGACAATTGCAGGCTTGTGGTTTCAAATGTGTTGCTACAACCTGAGCGTCCAATTATATAATTAGATGAAAAATCAAAACAACGATCTTAGGGTGCCTTGTTAATTAAAAACACTTTATCAAAACCTTTCATGAATATTGCAATGTCGTAATTACTTTAGGTAATAAAAGATGAATGGATGTACTGTCAAATAATTTGTGGTGCCAATAAAGGAGAGAAGCAAAACCATTGTGGGGATGTTGTTGGCACCTGGGGATGTTTAAATTACAGAAAGAATGAAAGCAAGAAGATGTGCGGTACAAACAGCCCAATTTCTGAGCAGTATATTTCCACACTGCATGTCTTTCTTATCCCAGCATGCACTGATCCAGAAGAAGTGTCACCAGAGCAATCACACCCATAAAGTAAATGTTTTTTTTCTATCCCACCCAGCAAAATTTGGTTGAGAAGACATTGCAAAAATGGCTCTGTCAGTCATCTGAAAAACATTTGATTTTGGTTGAAAGTGAAAGGCAAAGACACATCTTTTTAATGTCTTTGAAAAGACAGCTGCTCGAGGATATTCCATCTACTTCCTACAACCAAATCAGACGGACTAAACACGCGCCAAATTTTAACATCCATTTTGACGTCTACTTTTGGATTACATTTGGACCACATCAGACTTTTCAACATGTATTTTTGGGCTACCTTTGGACCAAATAGGATGGGCAAAGCATGGCCCAAATTTCAAGATCTATTTCAGCATCTACTTTTGGTTTACATTTGGACCAAATCAGACCATCTACTTTTACACTAAATTCGAACGAGACCTTCATCTGTACTAGACCTTCATCAGGCAATCAGGTTTGAAACATCATAAATAAATGTTATATTGCAAGTTAGACAGCCTTTAGGAGTCCTTTTGCACCTTTTTGGTCTACTCGCCCTTCTCTTATGCACCTGTCTAACAGATGTGCGAACTGTTTCTATGCAGTAAGGGGAGTTAAATTATCAAATGTTATATGAACAGATGTTGGGTCTCATTCCGCAACATCTCAAGTTTTTTTTTTCTTAAATTTGCTCTTAAGAAACGTCCTAAGAAAAAAAGTCAGATTCATGAAGTCACACAAAGAAGCTGACTTTCTGCACTGTGCTGTGTTCCTTTAATCTGGCTGCTACATGCAGCTGGATCCAGCACAGGTCAGACCACCAGGCCTCGGACAGACCTGCAAAGGACACGTTACAGTATGTGCCTCATTAAAAAACATGGTGCAGGAGAGAGGGATGCAGTGAGAGGTTTGTGAAATGTGTAAAGTGCAACATGTGTGTCAGAGACCGAGAACTGCTTCCAAAGTCAAGCACATTCATCTCCACCTTCAAGATTTAGTAATACTCCATTGTTATTCAATATTCATCAAATGAGAAAGACTAAAATAGAAATCCAGAGCAAATGAAAATGTATCGTGACCAAACTGATGCCTTGTAATGCATGTTTTTGTGGAAAATATAGACCTGATATCCAGTACAAGGGACATGGAGTAAACAACAATGCAAACAAATAACATTTTGGATTAAAAAAACCAAAAAACTGTGATGTTTCTTACATACCAATTACTTAAATTATGTAAAAATAAAATAAAATCTAAATATTAAAACCTTTTTTCTCCTGGGTCTCTCACCTTTTGGAAATGCTACAAGGAGAGTCAGAATGACATAGAGGATTAAAAAAATAAATAAATAAATAAATACATAAATACATAAATAAATAAAAATAAATAAAAATAAATAAATAAATAAATAAATAAATAAATAAATGATAATAATAATAATAATAATAATAATAATAATAATAATAATAATTAACGTTATTTACAAAGTGCTGGTAGACCCACGATTAAAACACTTCCAGAGTTTGACAAATAAAATCAGGCAGTAAAAACAAAATGAAGCAAAAATGGAATAAAAACAGAATACTAAAACTAAAAAAAAAGCACAGCAATAAAGATAAATAGCAATAAAAAACAAACAAGAAGAAGAATATGCTGACAATAAACTGGTGTGCTTGAGTTAATAAAAAGCTTTTTTTTAAAAAGGGTAAGTTTAGAGAAACGGTTTGAGAGAAGTTACCTCAGATCCTCAGCAGGGAACTCCATAACTGAGGAGCCTCGACTGTAAAAAGCACGGTGGCCTTTAGTCTTGAGCCAGGACTCAGGATCACAAGCTGTTTCTGAGATGTTTTTTCATTAAATTCATCTAAATAATTCAACTGTGACACTGTTTTTGCTGGTGTGCCCAGGCAAACAATAGCGAGGCTCAGGCTCATTTAAAGCAGAGCAGCAGATTACCCACTCAGTGACACATCATTTCACTGGCTCCAAACAACACAACAAACATTTCTGCTGCTAATCATTTGAATAGTTTGGCTCATCATTGCATTTCTGGCCTGCTCACTGACTTCAATCCAGTCTTAGGCAATCAAGTTTTCTTGGGGGGGGGGTGCTTTGTTTTTTTGTAAATTTGCTTATAATAAAAACCAAATCTGCAGGGTTCAGCATTTAAAAGTGTTTTTCATTTTCCTGGTCGGGCAAGTGGGCCAGAAATCTACATGCCTGAAGTCAATTTTTATACTCATCCCCGTATAAACCGCTTTATTTATTACCACTAATCAAATAAGGACAAAGACTTAAGTTAATTGTCTGTTTGATCCAGGGCTGCAAGGTCTATAAAACATCAGAAAATACTGAAAATTGTTCCATCAAAGTTGAGCAAAGTGGAAGAAGATGTCCTTAAAGACCATGTAATGCAACAGTAAATGTGTGTTCAGAGTTTGTCAAACCACAGATACGTGTTATTAACCACCCAGCTGTATTTGAATGATTAAAAGTCTATGAGCATATAAAATCATGAAAAAATAAGCAGTTTTCTCTGACCTGAGAACCACCTGTTTGGATGCTTCATTTAGCAGCTTTGTTGGACATGTCCAGACATGTTTGAGCCAGCAGAGCCAGGGGACGGTGACAGGATGTTACATTTCTCCTTCAGTGTCGGAACTGAAGTGAGCTGAAGTGAACTGCTGGGCTGATTTGGGCTGAGAGAGTCGCTGAAGGTACGTTTGTAACTGACTGTTAGAGAGGGGAAGGCAGCGTCGATCGTGCGTTGGTTCTTTGGGGTACCATGGCTCCGACACGTCCCCGAGCCATGTTTCAGCTCTGCTCAAAAAATCCTGAACACAGAAATAATGAACAACAGTTTAATGATCTAACTCCAAAATTCAGTACTACATAGTTCTCAGTCTTTTCATGTTTTCAGCAACTATTTTCTGACATGTAATGTGTTTAGAAGAAAAAGATATTCATTTTAATATGATAATAAATGGAAAAATATTTCAGAGGCTGAAAAAAACATTTTCTGCCATTATTGCATGAAAATTTACTGATTAATTGATTATCAAAATTGGTTAATTCTTTTTTACCACTTGTTCAGTCGGGCAAGTCAGTTGCCACATTTACCTGACACGGCAGTTTACTTGCCCCAGGCAAACTGTCAGTCCTTACTGTTGATCCCTGATCTGAGGTGAGGTTGCTTAGTTACTTTGGTCCGACTCTCTGGATTAAAAGAAAACAAAAGAAGGCTATGCTCACTTTCAAATACAAATTGAAAACTCTTTATTGAGTTGGCTGTTTAATAAAATATGCTATATCAATAAAATTGCCTAAATTGACACAATTTAAAGTTTGTAGCGATGATAATTTGTTTTCCCCACTTTGTTTGAAATTCCTCATGTGTAACAGTTCTTGTAAATGACAAGCCTCAACAAAAAGGATTGCCCGGGGCGAGTCAAAAGTCATGGTGGGCAAATAAATCTTGTAGCTAATTAAACTACTTTGATAATCAAATCAAAATAATAATCGAAAATGGCAGAAAATGCAGTTTTTAGCCTCCTTCTTCTCATATTAAACTAAATATATCAGGGTTTGAGACAAAATGAGACATTTAACATCACCTTGGACTTTAAAAAACTGGGATGGACGATTTCTGACATTTAATAGACACTGCAGCCCTAGATTAAACAATTAACTTTACTACTTGTTGTGTTTTTTAATAACAATTTGTGCAGACGTAAGTAAAAACTGACTTTGGGCAAGTAGATTTTTGATCTACTTGCCCCACTGGTCAAGTGAAGCAAAACATAAATGTTGAACCCTGATGGTGTGATAAAAGTACAAAAACATTTTGGAATCATGCAACATGATAAACCTCATTATAGTGACTTTCTATTAAGGAATCCTGTCATAAGTAACATGAAATAACTTCTTCTCTAGGAGAACCTTGTATGTTTTCAGATTAACCACCAAGTGGCAGCAGATCACAGCAGCATCACACTACCATCAACCAGCCCCCAGCTAATTTTACTCTTATTGCACACAGTCATTTTTTGTTATCTGGTGTGAACACTAAAGTAAACAGATGGCTAATTTCATGTTAACCATGTTTTGGCAACAGAGATGAAATAGATTGAATCCATGCAACTCACATGTTAAATTTGCCAGAGAGAGGGAGAAGGAAGAGAGGGAGGGAGGGAAGTCTCAAAATGAGTTTCTTATTAAAACTATCCATTGCAACAGAATGATAAAGTTCTTCTCTGTTCTATAGTTTTATGAGGAAGATGTTCACATCACGCTTACTGATCAGAGAAAATCTATAGCTTTCTAAAGGCACCTACATTCCTCATGATATTATATTATGATTGAACAGTATCACTCAGTGGCAGCCAATCAGAGCATAGCATCAGCCTTAATAGGATTCTGACATTCAGCCAAAAAAAAACATAATGACAATTCAGCTCTTAATGACATACAGTCAAACAGCAGAGGGTGATTATTTATAGAGTGGTGCTGCTGGATTGACTTGCTGAGTGACTCATCACAGCGACACAGAGAAATCTACAGTATTTGGATTCCCCTTATTACCGTCTTCTTCTGCAGCTCTACAGTGCACTCGTGTTTTACAGATGGACTGTGCATTTGCCAGAAGCCAGCGCTTTACAAGCTGCAGGCTGAAGAATATACAGGAAGCTGTTGTTAATTAACGGGAATGTAAGGCGTGTGAGGAAATGGATAATTTCATTGTTAGCAGTGGTGGACTCGAGCTGCCTGGGGGTCAGGGGCGAATAACATAAAAAGGGCACCAGGTGTGTATGGTGGGGCACCAACACGTTTACAGTCGTGATACATATATGGTAGCCACTGGAAGGGGGATCATAAAAGGCACTTTGCCACATTTTATTCACTAAGGCCACCATTGAGAGCACTTTTGCAGCACTTTTTTTAATATGGGACCACAAGGACAGGCCCTCCCACTGAGTCAACTAATGATTGTAACTTATATATAACTCTCAGTCCCTGTGTGTCTGGCTTAATCCTTAACAGTTTTAGACATAAGACCTGACAGAAAAGTGATTGTTGTTAGAAAAATCAAGCTGTTTTAAAGTAATATTCATTGATTTGTTTTTCCAGTTGAGGGCAGTGAAAGAAGCTGTAAACACAACATTGACCATTTCATAATTTTTTTTGGCATCACTAAAATGTTAGCAAACCTTTTCCTCATCGCTCACCCAACAGATACAGAATATTAAAGTTAATTTGGAGTATTTCTGGCCACTGGACAAATATCTAAGGCCTTGTTCATACTGCATGATTGTTTGGAGGGCGGGATAACAGATCTCCATTTTCACCATCATACCAGCATATGTAATTACCAGAGGTGTGGACTTGACAAGTCAAGTCAAGTCACAAATTTGATGACTTTAAACTCGGCTTGACAAGATAACAAAAACGACTTCAAATTCATCTAATACTTTAACACCAATGACTTGTGACCTCACTTGGAATTTAGCCTTTTGACCTGAAAATAAGAAATACTTGATACCTTCTGTCAAGCGCAAAGATTAAACAGACTGTTATTTAAAAAGTGCCACATATCAATTAATTTCTCCTCATTTCCTGAATCAACTAACATTACTGCATACAATCAAGCTGAAGGAAAGAACCATGAAGAACTAACGTTCCGTTGCAGAGCTCCAGTTGGAAAAAAAATGATATCAAAGAAATTTTTGTTCGAGCACAAAAACTATGAGGTAGTCAACAAAAAAATATTTGCAGTATGCTAATGTGCAAAAATTACAGATGCTTATTCAAAAACTTTGAATTTGTTGAAGGCTAATATTAACATATTTAGCAAACTAATGCTTAGCTAACATTAGCTTAGCAGCTAAGTAATTTGACTGGAAACTCACTGTTATATTATGACTTTTCCAGAACTCAAAGTTCAAAGTTTGGGAAACAATGACTTGGTTCCAGCTCTGGCATTTATGGATACCTACGTCTTTACCTCAGCGAGCCATGCAGATCTGTTGGTGATGTGATGGACACACAAATCTGATCGCTTGCAAATAAAATTGTGCACAGTTTGTCTTAAAGATCTGATTTGAGAAACTAAACTGAATTGCCTGTAGTCTGAACTGAACCTCACCTTTTAGCTCTGTTTTTGGTCTCCACCAGCTCCACCGGGTATATGTCTCACTCTTTAGCTGTTAAGTGCTCCACTATGTTTGCTAGAAAACTTTATCTGTCTGCCAGCTGATGCTGGACACAGAGCATATAGTGAGTTTATCAGAGCCTGATTGAACCAAAACAAGTTGCAAGCCATACAAACAAAACAACATGCTGAAAGCCACTAAAATGCTTCATAGAGCTGAGAGGAACTGTGGATTTGGGTGATAATTCTCTGTGGGCTTATCACTGCAAGCAGTTTCTTTAAAACTATATATAACCATTTCATTGTCAAGATAAAAATGATTTATTAGCAGCTTTAAGCTTTTTTGGATGCTTATTTGTACATGAATCAAGTTTTGTTTCCAACAAGTGAAGGAAGGAACATAGAAAAGCATGTTTCATACATTTTCAAAACAAGTTTCTTATGAAATGACAAAGGAGCAACCTCAAACTATACATTAAAGCTGAATAACAATGTTCCACTCTGTTCCATAGCTTTATGAGGGAGATGTTCTTGTCACATTTACGATTCTGAGAAAATCTATAGCTTTTTAAAGACAGTACTCTTCCTCTTTAAAGACAGTACAGTAGTCTGTTGTACAATAACCTCTGGTCACAACTGTTGTCAGCTACTCTTATTACATTACAGCCTGTGGGCACATTTCATTTCTGAAAGGAAACCCCCTTTCGTCCCTCCTTCCGCCTGCTCCAGCCCACTTTCTCCTCAGACACGAGCTTCGGCTGCAGTTTATGACTCAAAGCAGCACGACAGGAATCAGATGTTTCTCCTGACCACATCATCTCAGATTAGCAAAAGCATCCTGTAGCGTGAAAGAGCATAGCAGGAGAGGAGGCAATGCAGATTTTTGCTTTGAAGCCGGCCCCAGTTTCCTCCTCGCGCTCCCCCCTGGCCAAACACAACTGGAAAGCACCAAGAGCCAGAAATTCCAGCCTGATATGCGTGCAGACAGAGCTGCAGCAGCTTCCTCTCTGCTTTCTGGAGTCTTGCACGAAGAGATATTGCACCATACTGCAGCAGTCAGATCAGTATTGGAAAGTGATTACAGGATTGAAACCTGCCTGCAGCATTTTTATATTCAGTGAGTCACTGAAGGGGCCTTGATGTGGTTATCCTGCCACCCACTCTGTGCTGTAATCCCTGCTGTCGTTCAATGCTGCAGGAAATTCAGACTGGTGTCATTTCACCGAAACACTAACTGGGTAAATTAGAGAGGTGACTTCAGACAGGGCTGGGAGGGTTAATTTAGAAACTTATTCCAATACAATTACTAATTACCTGTTATATAGCCAGTAATATTGTCACTAACCTAATTCAAGTATCACAATATTAAAGAATTGTCGTTTTGGGATTATCTCTAAGAGTAGCTGTCTGTATAGCTAATGATAGTGGCTGCTCTGTGTAGCTTAAGTTAGTGGTCTGTGTAGCTAATGTTAGTGTTTGGGCTGTATAGTTAATGTTAGTGGTTGGGTTTTGTAGCTAAGGTGAATGGTTAGTCTATGTTGCTAACATTAGTGGCTGGGATGTTTAGCTTATGTTAGTAATTGATTTGTGTTGCTAAAGTTAGTGGTTAGCCTGTGCATCTAAAGTTGGTGTTTGGTCTGTGTAACTGAAGTTAGCAGTTGGTCTCTGTACCTAAAGTTGATGTTTGGTCTCTGTAGCTAACATTAGTGTTTTGGCTGTGTGCTAACGTTGGTGGTTGGTCTGTGTCGCTAATGTGAGAAGTTGGTCTGTGTAGCTAATGTTAGCGGTTGGTCTGTGTAGATTAAACTTGGCGTTTGGTGTCTGTTGCTAACATTAGCAGTTGGTCCGTGTAGCTACAGTTGGCATTTCGTCTGTGTAGCTAACATTAGTGGTGGGTCTGTGTAGCTAAAGTTGACAGTTGGTCCGTATAGCTAAAGCTGCCGTTTGATGTATGTAGCTAATGTTACTGGTCGGTCTGTGTTGCTAAAGTTATTGGTCTATGTAGCTAACATTAGTGATTTGTCTTAACTGTAAATATTCTTTAAGTTAGTTGTTGAGACAAAACCGCAAAATGTTCACCTAGTGAATGCAGAGGTAGTGAACTGGAAACTGTCAGATTAGTTGGTTTACTGAGACCACAGTGGTGTTGCACATGGTTGTATGTCCTTTATTTTAAAATGTACTTTAAAATTGTAATCCTGCTGATTATCCCCATTTTTTACTAAATTAAACTGTAATCTACATTACATCATATTTTTTGTAACAGTAATGGAGTAGTTTTTTTCTGTATACTAATTTTGTAATCCTCCTACATGTAATCCATTACTCCCCAAACCTGAGTATGAATACAAGTAGCAGGCTGCAAATTTTGGCTGCCAAGGTTTATTCCTGGATATTTTCTTTTTTTTATGGCTGATACAGCTATTGAATTCATAGTTTTAAAACAACAATCAAAACTAAACAACAATTAAAACAATTAAAAATTTTTTGAAAGCCGTCAAAATATGAAACTACCCTGATACTTACTGATAACATCTGTAAAAATGTGCTATTATAATGATGACCCGTCTCACTTCCTGGTTTAAAAAAGGCAGGAATACTGCTCAAGCACTGCTATTTTTTGATAACTTCATTGAATCCTATTGCTATCACATGTGTCTCAACCATGTGAGCTCCATAGCCCTTCTAAATCAACGCTAAATAAGAATTATAGTTTTAAAATGTGTATTTTGATCAGCATTAAGAGAGAAATATAACATTTTGTCACCTCTGTTGAATATTCCATAGTACATTGCTGACACCTGAACTGTCGGATATGACATAACTCTTCTCTTTAAATGAGTTTGAAATGATTACTTTTTCAATTTAATGAATTAAAATAAATAAATAAATGAGTAAGTAAATAAAGAGATAACAATAAGTCAGTGCCCACTTGGGCCACCCAGTTTTTTCTGTTATATTCATGAAATATATTTTCATAATAGCTAAGAATTTGATCTTTTAAAATGTTTTCCCAGCATAATTGAAGAGTATAAATCAATCCCCCTAAAAATAAGTTTTTGTCCCCATTCTCAAGTATGAACAATTACTTATCACAGTTTTTTTTTTTTTTTTATCTTAAACCTGTGCTATTCAATATTGCTGTATGAATAATGTGTTAAATGTCTGTGTGTAATGTCAAAGAGGATGTTTGAGTCACTTGATTGCGCAGCTCCCCTCAGTGTTGTGGTTTTTCCAGACCACAAGTACCACTGTGGTTCAAGTCTGTCCTCATCCATGTTGTAATGTAACCATTTCAGCAACTGTTATTACCAAAGAAAGATTTCATATGATGGTCAAATAAAGGCAATAGAGAAGAACAATACTTCTTTGTATGCACTCAAATAAAAGTGTAAAGTGATGAAAAATGTAAATACTTAAAGCAACATGATGCAAGACATGGATTTTTTTTTGTAATTTGGCACAGTCATGGTTTCTTAGTGCAATCACTTTTACACCACTGTCGTAAATATGGACAGCTATGCATGAGCATTTGTTATAATTATATTACTTATGAGTCGACAACTTTGGTAACAAGGCCGAACATCAACAGCAAATACAACACAAGACAAACCAGAATATTTGCGAAGGACTCACTAACCACTAAAAGGTAGTCCAGGATTTACACTTGTCTTTAACTTCATCATCAGCTCTGCTGCTGTAGTGCTGTAAAACCGTTTAACACAGGAGTTCAAACCCAGCGAACCAAGTTGTGTAGTGCAAGACAGGCACTGAGTTAGTGAGTAAAAGTGCAGCATTTACTCTCTTTTTAGCTCTGTTTTGGTTTCCTCCAATTCTTTGGCACATTATCTACCTCTTAAGCAGCTAAATGCTCCACTATCTTCGTTAGCTAGTTGCTAATGTATGTATGTAGCATGAATTGAGTTTATCAGAGCTTTTTTTTTTTTTTTTTTTTTCCAAAAACAATTTCTGGCTGCTTTACTGTTTATTCTTTTATGTTTGAATGTTTTAAACTAATACTTTACACCTTGTTCCTAGTAACTGAGTAAATGTACTTTCAGTGTTTCCAGTAATTAGTGTTGACCAATCATTTACTGGCAGATGGACCATATCATTCAGCACAAGGAGATCATTAAATTAATATTAATATTAATACTGATGATTATTTTTGCAGTAACGCATTAGCGGCTTTGTCTAGAAAATAGTGAAAAATGTCAATCACTGTCCCAAAAACTTCTACAAATGTCTTGATTTGTCCACAGCTAAAAAATATTCACATTTAATAAGCTGAAATCAGTCTTTTTTTCTCTTAAAATATTACCCAAACTGATTGATTATTGAAGTAGCAGACGATTAATTTAATAATTGATTAACCAATTGATCGTTCCAGGTCTAATTAATACATTATCAACTTTCTTGCCCTTGACGTCTGAACTCAGCTTTTACTTTAAGTCCCATTCTGTCCTCATAACACTGCTTTTCAATAAGCGTCCCTCAAATAACAACCAAGCAAAGAATTCAGTGTTTTCATTTTTTTGCTTTTATTTTTGCAAATAGGAAAATAGCATTTCTGGTATTCCAAAAAAACATAAAATAAAAACACAGCCTGCGTTCAGCCAGATCCACAGGCAGGACTGAGAGAGAAACAGAGACACAGAGAGAGAGAGAGAGAGAGAGAAAGGAAGAGAGAGGGGAAGAGAACAGGATGACGATGATTAGGGAATACAGGTCTGGATGTAGGTCAGTAGAAGCAGCCTGGGGAGGCTCAGACACAAAGACAGCACTGGTTCAGACAGTAAACACGTCTGCCTGCCTGCCCGTCTGTCTGCTCTGAATGGGTTTCTATATTACTGAGAATGCTTGTTTTTTTTTAAAGAGTATCCAGTATATGATGTTAGGAGACACAGATATGAGCATGATTGCTGTGTAAATGACCGTGCATGCAGAAGTGCTCTACTTTTTTATCCAAAAGCACCAATGTAGCTCGAGCTGCGGTAAAGATTGCTTACGGTTTGTACTGTGGTAGTGAGCGTCTGCTGGTTCGACAGAGACAATCCAGTTTTACATGAAGCTTTACACAGTCCTACTTCACGTGAAGCACTGGTAGGTTAACAAGCACCAAAGTGTTGAGATCAAACAATAAATGATAATTGTGACTGCGCTGCGCGACGCAGCTTCCTTAGAAAACAAGTTTTGGCATTTTTACCGTTCCGATACATTTCGTGGAACTGCCATATAAGAGCACAGACACTGTTTCTCGCTTTTCCGCTAACACAAGTGCACTTGAGACCAGCAGGCTCAGCTTAATGGTTTTTGTGAATGGGCAGATTGGGACTCCAAATCCCAGATCATAATCAGCCTGACATTCCACAGATTGATCACGCTACAATCAAACTCACAGAACAGACCAAAAAAAAAAATCTCTTCAGAAACGACTGAATAGCTTAATGCACTGATTGAAAATCCTCTTTGACTAAAAAAAAAAACATCTATATAAAGGCTACAAGCTGTACATGTTCAGTACATATCATATAGAGTATGCTAATACAGATGATTGAATAGATGTTAGCTGCCTTTCCAGCTGTTTTACCTATTAGCTTTTCTTGCTGCTATAACCAAGAGTAATGTTTTACAGTAACTGCTACTGTAAAGGAGATAAGAGCAGTGTTTCACGTCACTTTTGCACCGTTGAGCCCAAGACGTAACATACAGTCCAAGGAGTTCTCTAGGCCACGTACTGTTAAGTCGGCTGCACAATGACTTCAAGAGAACAAAGAGCTTATAAACTGTCACGCACCAAGGATGTCGTTTTCATGCTCTCGCAGGGCCAGAACAGGGATTTCTGGTTTGGCAACCCCCGGTTCAGAATCACAGTTAAATAAGAGCAGTCATATGATAACAGTAGGATCAAGTGAGGTTCTCTTTTTCTTTCTTTTTTTTTTTTTTTTTTGTGTGTGTGCGCGCGCGTGTGATACAGACAAAGGCATCAATAGAGATTAGGGCATACCGGGAGCTGAGAAAAGGCATACAGGTCAAAACAGGGTGGATTACGATTGGACGAATGCAATAAAAGGCCAGGGTTGGATGCAAAACACATCGGAAGTTTTTTTCCTCAGCTCAGCCAAGTTGTGAGCGGAGCCACAGATTTAATCTGACAGAGTCGCACAGTTCAGTCAGGGTGAACTGCAACTCTGAAAATCTACGTATCTAGAGATTCTGCTGCTTTAATCATGATTTCATCCCCCGTTAGAATTGTCTTTTGCCAGCCTTCTGAGTCGGACACAAAATGACACAAATGTGACTTTCACTTGAGCAACGTACAAAAACTTCAGGAAGCTTTATGCATGTGGACCCTTTGGCTTTGAGGAAGTAGGGTGATCACATAAGTAGAGATTATAGAATTACAGACACTCCTGTTACTGGCAACCAACCGACTACCAACAGCACCTGGTGGCCTGGTAACAGGAAGAGTAATGGGAGCAGTGGTTGCAGGAGGGAGCTCTATAGGGCTGTCTCCGGCTGTGTGTTTTCTCTGGTGCGAGTCTGTAAAGGCCAGGAAATCCACTTTGAGCTGACTTTTTCCTGAGGTGGCTGTTCGCTCAGTATAAGACAAGCTGCTCAGAGGGAACAGTGACAGATAAACAGCAGGGAGGAGAGAAAGGAAGGAGGAACTATGAAGGGGGTACGACAGCAGCCGGCTCTCAAGATTCTTCTGAAAGTTCTGCTTGTGAAGCACCAAAAGTCCTGAGGGAGTCCTGGTCCCCGCCTCCCTGGTCAAAGCCAGGCCAGGCCGGGCCAGGCCGAGCTGGGCCGGGCTGGGCCGGGCTGGGCTGGGCCGGGCGGGCGGGTGCAGGGCAGGGCAGGGTTTGAGGCCAGCTGAAGGTGTCACACAGTGGCTCTGATAATCCTGCTGGGCCTGGAGCTGCGGTGGACCTTCGTGTGTTTGGATAAGTGGTCGCTGCGGGCGAACTTCTTCTCGCACAGCGAGCACTCGTACGGCTTGATGCCGGAGTGAGAGCGGCGGTGGCGAGACAGCTCGTCAGATCGGGAGAACCTGGCGACGCAAGAGCAGGCGGGCAAAGTCAGGAACACAGTAACAGAGTGACATACACCAAGTTTTATACATTAGCCCTCTGGGCCAGACATGAGGGGAAAAATGAGAGGAGGAGGATTTATTTAAAAAAAAATCATATTTATTTAATTTTGAAAATGAAATTGAAATGTCAAAAATAAAGTAGGATGCAGAGAAGAAAGGTCAAAATGTTGACAAGTTGAAAAGACTGTACGCTGAAAAGGTTGAGTTGAACTGACTCAATATTTCAACCTTTTTCTATTCTCAACATTTTGGCTTTACTTAAATCTTGACATTTCAACTTTGTCCTCGACCTTTTGACTTCATTCTCAACAATAATTTTATTCCTGAAATTCAAAAGTTATTCATGACACCTCATTCTCAACATTTTGGCTTCATTCTCAACATTTCAACGTTATTCTCAACATTTTGGCTTCATTCTCAACATTGACTTTATTCTCAACATTTTGGCTTCATTCTCAACATTGACTTTATTCCCAACATTCCAACTTAATTTTTGACCTTTCCACTTCATTCTCAACAATTTTATTCTTGAAATTCCCAATTTATTGTTGACATTTCAACTTTATTCTCTACATCTTGACTTCATTCTCAACAGTGACTTTATTCCCAATTTCACATTTGACATTTCAACTTTAGTCTCAACATTACAACTTAATTCTCAAAATAAAGAATAATAATAATAATCTTCCTTCCTCCTCCTCTCCTTTTGTCACCTTATGCTTGACGTTTGATAAAGCAGAAAGGAACCAAAACTCTCCACTGTATTCAAGAGCAGAGCTAGGAGGTCTAGGGCCACAGAGGGAATCCTTTTCTTGACCCCTGTTAACATTATTCACACATCTTAAAAGGACAGTTCACTCCAGAATCAAAAATACACATTTTCTCTCTGACCTGCAGTGCTAATCATCCATCTGTACCAGTTTGGTGTGAGTTGCAGAGTTTTGGAGATAGGGATTTCTCTGAAATATAATGGAACTAGATGGCACTAGTCCTGTGGTGCTTAAAGCACAAAAAGAGACACTGGTATGGAATTTTTCTTAAGTTTCTTTTTTTTGTGCTTTGAACTCCAAAAGCTGAATGCCATTTGGTTCCATTAAACTTTAGAGAAGGCAGATGTCGCTAAAACACTACGACTCACACCAAAAAAGTCTAGACGAATAAAAAGCACTAAAGGCTCGGAGAAAAATCTCCGTCTTTTTGATTTGGGGGTGAACTGTCCCTTTAATACACTTTCTTCGCAGCCCTAGAAACACTGTTTTTTAACCTAGTAGTGATGGACCTACTAATCAAACTTTATTAACTTTGTTTGGAAATTATCCCCCATTTACTACAATAATAACTAACTTTATCTGAAGCAACTTGCCCCATCAGTGAAAGCCCTCGGCATCATCAACCAGTAGGAAAATCTCTCAAAAACTTGGTGTGCACCTTTAATTTGGTTTCTAAACCTGGTACAGTACTCATCATGCCACATACCTCCAGCCACACTCAGGCCAGCTACACGTGTAGGGCTTCTCTCCCGTATGCCGGCGGAAGTGAGCCTTCAGATGGCTGCTTTTGGTGTACATCTTCCCACAGCCTGGGTGGGAGCACTTATGGACCCTCTCTGTAGGCGGCACTCTGGCCACCCTGGGGGCCACGGCCTTCAGCAGACCACCGGCCTGGCCCCCGACCCCGGTCACGCCCGTGATCTCTAGAGTCCTCATAGTGATGGGCAGAGGGGCGATCTTCACGTACTTCTGGTCAGCTGACTTGCCGTCGCCACTATTCAGTGATAACAGGGTGGTGGGGGCGGAGGGCACCTGCGGGGCCAGCAGGGTGACATTCTGTCCCGCTCCGCCCTGGAGCCCCATGACCAGATGCGTGAGCCAAATGCCGCTTTGGGCCCCGGGAGGAGAGCCTGCTGCCGGTGTCTGAGGCTGGGCCAGAGGTAGGGGCTGGAGGTGGAGAACCAGCGGACCGCCCAGGATCATGGGTGGGGTTAAGGTGGATGGTGAGGGGTTCACTTGGGCAGAGGGGGAAGGTTCAGCTGGACTGGGGCTGTTTTGCTCGTCCTTGGGGGCATTTGGGCTTAAAGTGCAATGGGAGGCACTAGTCCCTGGGTCATTGCAAGTCTCTGAGGAGGCAGTTGGGGGTGCAGCGGAGGATGGAGGAGAGTCACTGCAGGGTAGAGGGGAGTCCTCCTCTTTTGGGGTCAGCAGCCCCTCTTTGACCAGTTCCATCTTTTCCCTCAAGAACTCCTCGATGTCCTCCAGGGTCGGGGAGAACGGGGAAGACGGGTGGAATGGGAATTCTGGCAGCTTCGGCTCCTGACTCGCAGGCTCCCCTTCTGCCTCTGCTCCTAGGAATATATGCAGACGCGCCCCCTCGTCGTCATCTTCCTCCTCCTCCTCGTCTTCCTCCTCTCCGGGGCTGGAGCTGTGCATGGCCCCCAGCTCGCCGGTGTCCGGGCTGTCGCAGGAGGCCGAGCTGCCCCCCTCGCTGTGGGCTCCGTCTCCCACGCCGAGGGAGAACAGGCTGCTGCTGCTGCCACTGTCCCTGAACAGGTCATTGTCCAAACTCAGCGTTCTGCTGCTGAGAGACACCATTGATCCAGACCAAACACAGAGGAGAGGAGGCTGAGGAAACACTATCCAGAGGTGGGATCACAGAAACCTGCAAAGGCAAAACTGAGATTAGATTTTGTTACACAGCAGAAAGTAAAAGTGCATGAAGAGCCATTTATTTACCTCAGTGTCTGGATTTTAACTTTTGAAGATAGATGCTCAAGGATACCGTTTAGTTTTGTCCTTATCGCCCAACCCTGCTGTTGGGTAATTTAAACTGCACCAATGCATCACTCCATAAGATCATCATATTTTTGCACTATTTGAGAATTCATGGTATGTTATTTTAGGGAAAATGTGTACATTTAGATAGATGTTATATATTGCAAAGTATTGAGATAGGCCTATTATTTATAAGACATATCGCTCATCCCTGGTTTGACATGACTCAGGCAGAATGAGGTAATGTATTTAAGTTTTATTCACGTGACGTTTAGTTACAGTCGCCAACTTCCTTCCTCACTCTCTCACAAGTCTGTTTCCTCTGAGATTCTAGCAACAGGTGATGGATGTTAAGTGTACACAATTCAACAAAATATATAAGACGTCTAGTCATTTTTATTCCAGAAGTCTTATATATTATAACTACAATTTATGTTAGTTTGTGATCATTTGAATAATGCAACTTTATCTGGAATTCTTTACTAGAGATGCACGAGATTAGTTGACTACATGATTAAACGTTGCCACCCTCACTAGTTGGCACCAGAAATAACAGTCTTTTAAACTATTTATCAAAATTTTATTCATGCACAATGCCAGTTAACTGTTGCGTCTATGATGTTATGCAGACAGCAGCCTCTCTCGCCATAGGCCGTAAACGCGTATGCTCTGATGGCCCAGGCAACCCTGGAAGATTTTATCAGCAAAGTCGGACAGATGACAGCTCATGAAACCAGCGCGGTTTGACAGTGTTTTAATCTAGAAAATGGAAATAAGGTTGAATGTAGACTGTCAAAGAATAAACTGGTATATAATCACTCGACTGGAGCAACATGTGACCACATTCAGCACAGACATGGACATTAATCTGCAAGCAGAGCAGCGGCTGCTGTTGCTAGTGTTAATGTTAGCCACACTGTGTAGCAGGCTGGCAGCTAACATCAACTCCTGGTTGCTAACCTGCCGACCCTGTCATCCTCTTTGGTCTGAAAAGTTGAAGCATTTAGTGAGTTGTCATACTTTGTAGGTCAATGTGCAATGTTTTTATTGCACAGTGTGAAGCAGAGCACATTTCAGCAACATTTAAAATACAATTTGGTGATTGTAGACTGTGATTAACTTCTTCAAATGACTCAATACACAGCATTTATTTTGGACAGTGTTTCACATTATCAATTAATAAATTGTGCTCAATTTTAACTGTCATCTGAGTGTTTATTTACTGTTTCACTTGTTGACTAGTCTAAACTAAATTTTGTGTTTAATTGACAGGGAAATAAGTCACCAGGAATATCCCTATTATGCACCACGTGAGCACAACATAAACTAAAATATTTTGGGTTTTAAAACTAGATTTTTACACAGGGCCCTCTACAAGACTAAACATTTGTAATGGTCAAGATGTCTTACCTGCCCTTTAGTTGTCACTGTAACTTGTATGTGTGGCCCTGAGAGGCTGGGACCCTGGGACATTGTCCTTTTGGCCAGTTTCGGCCTTTTGGTAATGGCCAGCTCTACCCAGAGTTACAGCTGACCACTTCATTATATATCCTCTTTATAGGGTTAGAGACCTTCCAATAACTTATTTTCCTTCCTGATTCCCATACCTGAATTTTGCAAATGGCCAGATGCTGTGTACAGATGCAATACCAGTTCATCAAAAAAAAAATATATATATAACAGCTGTATGTGGAGGTGGTATGATTGCTATCAACTTGTAAAACTTAAGTACACCTCATATTCTGGTAATTTTGTTGTTATTACGTTACTTATGTTCTCATATTACTCAAATATTCACAATAGGTAATGTACATTTTGAATTTCATACTCTGCTAAGTTTGTCTCTTCTATGTGCAATATGATTATGAATATTCCCACCATGCAATGGTGTAAATTCAACTACTGAGTCTCCTTATATTGTATAAACTGCTCCTATTTTCATATTCCCCTGTTTGTAGTGCTCCTATTTTTTATTGGGTTTTCACAAGAAGGAACACAATTCAAAACAATATACTCTGCTGATTAAGTTGTTCAGGAACTTGGAACATGGTAAAACAGCCACTACAGCTGTAGTGGTGATGGAATTTTCCTAACTTGCCATACTGTTTTAGCTGTTCCATTATTCGCCATTTACCCACTTAGTCATTATACCCCCATCACTGATGATTATTTATCAAAAATCTTGTTGTGTTAATATTTTGTGAAAGTACCAACAGTCATTGTTACATGTCACATTTTCAGTATGGTTCATTTGCTTAAAATTAAGCATGTGGGCTTTAAAATGAATATATTTGTCTTGACGTTCATTATGTTTGGGCCTCCAGTGGAGCCTCTGTTTGTTTAGAGAGGCTGTAATGTATCTGAGGGCTCGTCCAGGATTTGAACCTGGGACTTCTCGCACCCTTTCAATATTGATTTCTCAGTAAAAAAAAATCAAAGATAGAAGCGCTACGTGGGTCTGCTATATTTTACAAACAAAAAAGGAGGCGGGAAAGGTTCGATGATGCCATGAGAGGAAATATGTTTGTGTCTGTTGTGGGGGACAAAAAAACACTGTAGAGTGATGGTGGAATCCAAGGCACTCTGTTCTGTTCCAAAAAAAATAAAAAAAAAACATTACTGGTCCATGGCTAGACAAAGTTTAAAAAATGGAATTGAACCTGGAACCTCTTGCACTCATACAATGTTGTCCCAGTATTAACTTCAAGCTACTTGGTCAAAAATATTGGGATACTTGACTTTGTCCCTTTGAGAATTTACAGTATGTTACTTTAGAGAAAATGTGCATATCGAGAAATATATCATATGTCACAGAATTAGAGTTGCAACAATAAATCAATTGTTTAATTAATTCCCAACTATTTTGATAATCAAATAATTGATTTAGAGAATTTTTTAAGAAAAAAAGTAAATTTTCTCAGATTTTAGCTTCTTCAATGTGAATATTTTCTGGTTTCTGTACTTCTTTGTGACAGTAATCTGAATATCTTTGGGTTGTGAGAAAAATAAGACATTTGAGGACATCATCTTGGACTTTGGGAAACACTGATCAACATTTTTCACATCACATAACATTTTATAGGCAAGCGACTATTAATTGAGAAAAATAATTGATTAGTAAAATATTGAGATATTATTTATAAGGAGTATCATCCAGCCCTTTTACACAACTCTTATACTCATACAGTATATTGGGGAAGTGGTAAAAGTTTTAAAGATTTAAAAACATACAATAGGAAATACTTTGATAATGCAAATTTTAAGTGCACTAAAAGTTAAACCAGCTGAGAGGCGGGAGGCAGCAGTGTGTGTAGGACCTCCATCTGGCCCGCAGACCTCAAATTTGTCACCAAACAACAAGCTTACGGAGATAAGAAACTCCCATGTGCTTATGTAAAGGCTGTTTGTTGGTGCTGTCACCCCGGCAGGCACATGTTGCAGCAGGGCCTCATACTTCAACACAGTGCACGAACAAGGCGCCGCTGGGTAAACACGGCCCGCACTGACGCGCCCATTACCGCACGGCGAGGAGAACCACCCGGAGCCGACTATCGGCCTGTCAGAGCCCTAAAAACTGCGTATATGTGAAGGAGGAGCGGTCGACAACACCGCAATCCGCCTGAGTACAACTGCGTCTGTACAGGAATCCACGAGTCTCAAGTTCGGCTGGGTCAAAAAAAAAAATGTTCTATTTATACTCCTCCGTGACTCCGGAGGGTCGGAGCAGGAGGATCCCGGACATCTGGCTCGACCTACCGTGCGCGGTCGGGAGGAGGCTCGGTGCAGAGAGGCAGCGCCGTCGAGCTTTTTATCTTTCCCCCTTTTCTTTCCTCCTCCGTCGTGTTATTGTCGGAGCACACTCACATCCCGTCCTTGCCACGGGTCCATGTTGGCATTCCTTTTCCCAGCGTCACGTGACCGCATCGCTGCACAACTCGGAGGCACGGGTCCTGTTCCGCGGCTCCGATTGGCTGAGCGCGGCGGAGGCTCGCCCTAAAAGCAGCGCTCCCATTGGCTGCCGCTCGATAAATTCTGACTGCCATGTGTTGATGGAGGGATCACTATAACTACGACTGAACAGGACACAGTGTGGCCTTGTGATGATGGAGGTGCACACAGGGGGTGGACAAAACAATGGAGACACCCGTTAATGTAACAACTTATAATATAAGAAAGATGAGCCTTCTACAGCTGCACTTTGTCCTGCATCCTGACAAGCTGCAGCTCATCTGAGATGAAAGAGAAGGACATGATCTTAAAGAGGTTCTGACAGCATCCTGCTGCTGAAGAAACTACTCTTTAATAGCACAGCACTCTGTGGAGGCCTTGTTCAAATTCAGTTATATCAAGTGAACAGTATAAACACCCTGGTGCCTGATAAGAATCAGAGTCAGAAATACTTTATTGATCCCCAGGGGGAATAAGGTCACATTACAATTGTTACCATACAAGAACAGAATATATATCACCCATTCATGAAAGTTGGGATAAATCATGTCCTACCAAAAACATACCTTTAAAAATTATACCAACTAATAAAACAAGACCAACACTCTAATTCCATTTCGTTTGGGTGAAAAAAACATTCTTTCAGGATTTATGTATATGTGAAATGTATGTCATTTATGGAATGTTATTTCTAAACTTGTCTCTTGTCACAGACAAAATTTAAACACAATTAAAATGTCCTCAGTATCCATGACCAAAATCCAGTGGTCCTTGTCCTTGTACTCTAATATGATCTGAGGTTTTGTTGTGTTCTACTTCCCTTACTTATCTTTTTCTTTCTTTTGTGCGGTTGTTCCACAGAGGGATAAGTGGACAACAATGCCACTTTGGATATAATTATTAGTTACAATCTAAAAGATTGTTTTGTTTTTGAGTTTATAAAGTGAGAGAGATGATCAGATATGAATATACAGATGTTTAGCTTGTATGTGTGTGATGTGTTTTTTTGTTTTTTTTTACTTGTGTTTTGTTTGTTTTTTTTAAGACTGTGTCTTAGTCTTTTTTATGATGGAAAGTGTTTATTGTATATAATGAAAAAATGAAATAAAATCTTAATAAAAATGTCCTCACAATCTAAAATCTAAGCAGTACCTACTGATGACATAGATATAAAAGTGTACAGTTATTAGCTATTATCATCTTTGTTTTAAAATACATTTTTTCATGAAAATGTTGGCCCTTTAAAGTTGTGTCCCAGATTTCCATCAGCTCCATCAGATTTTTACAAAAACATGATTTAATCAGACATAAAAAGGTTTAGCTATACCCTAAGGACCCCTGCCTCACTTCCTGGTTTAAAAAAGATGGGAAAATTGCTTAAGCACTAGTCGACTTTCTATTTTTTGAAAAATTTATTACATAATATTGCTATCAGATGTGTCTCACCCATATCATGTCAACTCTGTAGCCCTTCTAAATCAAAGCTAAATAAGAATTATGGTTTAAAATGTGTATTTTGATTAACATTAAGAGAACTCTGAGACACTTAAAATAAAATGGCTGCTCACTACGACTATGCTGTGAAATGGGAAAAAAAGGAACATTTTGTCAGATCTGTAAGATGTGGCGGAGGTGATGGCTACATTTAATTAAAAAAATTAAATAACTAGGAGGTTGGCTTGTTACAAGGTTTAAAAAGATGTAACAAGATGAAAACTAATGTAAAAGACATAACAAGAGAAAAAAGTAAGAAGACTTAAAAGACGCAACAAGACAAAAGCAATGTGAAAAAGAACAACTTGAAACAAGACAAAAAAAACAACGTAAGACATAACAATATGAAAAGCTAAAAAGATTAAAAAGACTAGAGAAAAGTAAAAACAGAGACATCAGGAAGAAATGTCCTTGAGATGGATACTTTTTACATTTCAGAGCCTGTACCTGAAGTACCTGTACTTCTACATGAGTACAGAATGTATGTACTTTTGACACCTCTGCACAAATCTGAACAGAACAAACAGGTGTGTATCCGTTAGTGCAGCGAGCACTGTAGATTGGACCCAGCTCATAAACCTACAGTCTATAATTCATGTAAAACTGAGTAATAAAACAGCACAGATGACTCATCTGACCTCCATGTTTTGTTCACTTCTTATTCGTATACTTCTTGTCTCTGAAAGGCAGCACCTCAGTGAGGCCCTGATGACCTTCTTCTTGACTGAGTCACTCAAGAATTGTCCAAGGATGAAGTCAGTGATGAAAACAAACCTTTCAAAAAATAAAAGGATTCAAATATACAACAGAAAGTATGAACGATGCGCGACACGTCCCTGCTGAGAGTATGTAGTGTGTCTTTTTTATTTCCAGTGTTCATCAAATATATAAACTCTAATCAGTTTTTACTCTAACAGGCTGTGTTTTTGCCAGAGTCTCTGTTTGAGTGTCAAGTGTAACACAGTGCTAACAGCCAACATCCGAGTTTGGATTTCTGTTTCCAGGAATTCTGACACAGATAACAAGGTGCCATCAAGTTTCTGTTGTGAGTCTCCCTACAAACAAATCAACTCATTCAGTAAAGTGTGATACAGTCAGATCACACACACAGTAGAAATCACTAACAACGATCTTTACCTGGGAATGGGAAGTAACTATTGCTATTTTATAGAGCTTGCTGAGTGGTTTCATGGAGGAACTACTTTCTTTCTGCAATAGAATCTACTGGAGCTACTTTAGAATTGACCAGAACTACTTTCTTTTCAACTAGAAAGAAAATAGTTCCCACATGGAATCGCTCACGGATTATTGTGAGTAACCACGTCATGATTTCTGGAAAGAGACACTGGCTGTGAATTTTTCATATATATTTTTTGTACACCTGATGAAGGTCGTCCAGACTGAAACGTTGTTGGATATTTAATAAATCAACAGAAAGCGAGACAGTGTGCGGGAGTCCTTTCTGATTTTCTTCAACATGTACTTTTTGGTACTTTGAACACCACACGCAGAGCGCCATTTAGTGCCATTATCGTGGAGAGAAGGCAAACATACCTACATACATACACTACCTAGATGAATAAATATCACTACAGGTCAGGGGGTAAATATCTATTATTCATATTGGGGTGAGCTGTTCCTTTACATACTATTTTTAAATAATACGCACAATGTAAGCATAATACTGTATCAGCTGAAAAACTAAAATCAAATGAAAAAACTTGAGAAAATGAGTAAGAAGCTATTTAGAACAGCATGCACTGCAGAGAAAGAAGTACTAACTGTGTGAACATGCAGCCTTGCAGATCATTTATGTAGTTCTCTAAGAACTGAGCGATGAAATGGCCTATCTCCTGTGTTTTATTAATTATTATCCTCGCAAGGAATAAGCAATCACTTGCATGTGTGTTTGTGTGTGTGCTTGTCCACAACTAATCTGGAACACTACTGGGCCGATCAGTGTATTGTTTTTTTGTGCACATTCATGACTGTATGCTGAAACACCTCTGTGATTCAGAATTTTTGTAAAACCTTAAAAAAAAACACTTTTATTCATGGCTTCATGCCAGCGACAGCTGGGGCCACAGGCATTATGTTTTCAGGTCATCCCATCTTTGTGAACACGATATCTCAAGAACATCTTGAGGGAATTTCTTTAAACTTGCCTCAAGTGTCCACTTGGACTCAAAGATGAACAGATTAGATTTTGGTGGGCATAGATCAAAGGTGACCTCACTAAACACATTTTTTGGCCATAACTCAAGAATCCCTATGCTAATTATGACTGGTTAATAAGATAAAATGGTGAGTTGATGACATTTTACACCCAAAAGGTCAAAGGTCAACTTCACTGTGACATCATAATATTCAGCTTCCTATCAGTCCTCCATAAAAATAGTCTCTAAGTGAAGACAGCATGCTCTCCTTTGGAAATTATTCACTGGAATCAAACATGTATGATGAGAACTTCAGCTTTGGCAAAAAAGAAAACAAACAAACAAACAAAAAAAAGCCACACTTAGTACCTCTTATTTGTAGTAGTTGTGGTGGCATTGCAGTAGGTGCTTCACCATCTGTTGCCTGGCAGGGATACATGCTCTACTGAGTGACCTCTTCTAGCTGAAGCTGTGTTCCTTGAGTCTTCACCATTAAAGTTTAGCTCAGTTATGGATAACTGATCAAACACAACAAGCCTTCCACAGTGTATCATTGACAGAGAAGAACAGGTGCAGCTGTGGAGCAGCCAAACCACTAAACTACTGTACAACACTTGATGCAGTTGTAAAGGGCCTTTGCCAGTAAGGGCCTGTGCTGTTTTATAAGATGAAATATAACATTACAAGTTTGTGCTTTCACATTTTATTATAAAGGGGGAACATTGTGATACATTATAGGAAAAAATTGTTCAGACAAGATACCCACAAAGTCCCACGTCCTTGGAAATAAATTAAATTATCTAAAATATCTCTTGTAACTGGCTACTTTATGACAAGCAGGGTTAGACTACATCTTGTGGTGCTGCCGCACACTCTCTCTGTCTGCCAATGATAATAGGAAAAAGAGCAACATGGTAATTCATGTTGGGACAAATGATGTCAGAGAGAACACTTGTACAAGGACTGTGTGGCCTCGAGTAGGGAAGCACAAGTAATCATCTCGTCCAGATTTCCTCCGATGAGGTTCCTCTAGAAGCAGGGATTATTATTAAAGTGGGATGGACTCCTGTGGAAGAGTGGAATGTATAAAAAAGACAACTGTCCAGCTGCAGTCTCCTCTGTAGGAAGTAAAGAATATTAAAAAGTACAGGAGCATGAGATCTACAGACACTTAAAGCTCCGTCAGTGTTGAATTTTTGCTGTTTGAAAAGTTGCATTTAATTGAAAAGAGTAAAGAAGTTGAATTAGTACTTTTACTTTTACCAGAGTCTTTTTTACACAAGTATCTGTACTTCTACTTGAGTGCAAAATGTGTGTATTTTTACCACCTCTGCTTCACACATCATAGTAAGCAAATGCCATTTAAATGACTGATGGATGCAATGAAAAGTACATTTGTGTTTATCCTCTGGTTTACTGTCTTATTCAACATTTAGTAACATGAATAATCATGTGAAAGTATCATATTCTTGTGTAATTATTTGCTGATCACTGGTCCTCTCTGGGTCTATATAAAAAGCCCACAAAAATGTGCTAAAAGAAGATAGCTGGGCACAGATCTGTCGCAGTGGGAAAACCTTCCTGTTAAAATCAGAGTTCCAAACACAAATTCAGGCTGAACATCTAATGACTTACACCAAACTGAACTTGAATTTTAGTACCAAGCTGCTGTATGAAATATCTTTACCAGTCTTGATTTGAGGAGAACGTGCTGCTGGTCTGTTGTACAAAGGCGCCCTCTGGTGGATCAGTGGAGCTACAAAAAGTCAGACTGCAAATTATAAGTCTTGTCATGTTTCAAAAGGAGACAAAGGCTGAAGCATGAGAAAATGGACAAAGTCTCATATTGGTTCTAAACTGAGCTCATTGAAGTCTAGGAGATGCAGGTTAGATTGAGACACAATCTTATTTTGAAGTTTTCCTTTCCTCTGTGTTACTCTAACCACAACCACTACTACACTACTACTCTAAACTCTAACCCAGTGTTCCTACATCTTTCCAGAGTCAAATTCAGAGTCTTCTAGCATTTTCAAGGTGCATTTTGAAAGTTTTCCAGCACCTTATGGCTCGAGTCAATGACATGTTCATATACATACACATGCTCAAAATGTTTAAGTCAGATGTTATTGTTCCACAAACAACCAAAATTATGTTTCATGACAGAATTCTACAGAAAGGAGGCGAATAAAAGCAAAACGCAACAAAATAAAATGTGACACCTGTTTGTATGTAGGCTTGGTGTCCTATCAGAGCGGCAACAATTAATGATGTAATCAGTTATCAATTATTAAATTAATCTCCAACTATTTTGATAATTGATGAGCTTTTTTAAGTCTTTCTTTTTTTTTTTTTTAATAAAAAAGAGGCCAAATCTCTAATTTTAGCTTCTTAAATGTGAATATCTTTGGATTGCGGACAAAACAATATATTTGAGGACATCATCTTGGACTTTGGGAAACACTAGCCAACATTTTTCAATTTCAATAAAATCCTTTCTTTTCTTTTTCTTGTTCTTTTAATTTTCAAGCCAGCACTCACTGAAACAGCGACCTCCTGGCATGCTGTAAATGTTGAGGTGCTAGTAAGGCTTCAGAGTCTTTAATTTGTGCAGAAGGCAAAATAAATTAGGATCTCTCCAACTTCTATTATTTCTTCATCTAAAAAGCAAACTAGTCAGTCAGATGACGATTTATTGTTAAAACAATGCAATTACAATTTCAAGCAGTTTCAAGTGCTTTATCTAAAATCCAAGTAGTTTTCAAACCTTAAAAAGACTACATTAAAAATCAAGTGTTTTCAAGGACTTCCAGCAGCTGTAAGAATCCTGCTAACCCTAAACCTAACCTTAACCTAATCATAAACCAAGTCTTCACCCTGAAATTCATCTTTTAAGTTATATGGACTTTATGTATTTTGTCCCTATAAGGAAAGCGGATCCCCACAATGTGAGTGTGTTAACAGATTGATGTCCCCACAACAACAAGTACAGATAATTGTGTAAAAAAGGACTCTGGTAAAAGTAGAAGTACTGATTCAACTTCTTAACTCAAATAAAATGTACTCAAAGTATAAAAGTAAAAGGTCTTTTGTCTTGTTTTCATCGTGTTTGTTTTTGTCTTGTCACGTCATTTTTGCTTTGTTATGTTTTTAAAGTAATTGTCGTTTTTTTATCTATTGTTACAACATTTTCCATCTCATCTCTTATTACACCTTGTACATCTTGTCACACCTTGTAATGTCTTGTTATGTCTTGTTATGCCGTTTTCACCTTGTTACATTGTTTTTGTCCTGTTACATCAAGTTCAGATATTTGTCTTAAAATGTAGGGAATAAAAGTACAAAAGTGGTCAGAGAAAGAAATACTCAAGTAAAGTACGGATACCTGAAAAATCTACTTAAGAACAGTAACAAAGTATTACTTAGTTACTTAGTTGCTTCTCTTTCTGGAGTCTTCTCAGAAGACACACCAGCAACAGCTTTGTGCACAGAATATTGCAAATAAAAAGTCACAGGTAACGTTCACTTGCAACCTTTCCAGGTAACTTTAATGAGAAAAACTGACATCAGTGCAATATTTGACTGTCCGTGGTCATATTCCAGCTGTCTATGGACTCATTGTTGGTAAGAAACTCTGACACATTGTAAACTTTAAAAAAATCAATGTTGCCCCTGAGATGTTGACCTAATCTGGCCCAAGAGGTGGAGCAATAAGGTGTGGAGAGATAATGATATTTTAGACACAGACGTAGCTCATGAATAACCAGAATAGCTCCAAACAACTGGAACACCTGGCTGGAGAGCTAAATGTTAAAAGTCTGTTTTTTTTTTTCTAATTAGCTTCATTCAGTTATGAAATGTAACCGATCCTCCACAGAAGCCAAACAGGGCATATGGATGAGGAGACTGCAGCATAATGCAGCACACAAGGAGTGTCAAGACTCCAGTGTGGTCTCTTAGCAACAGTACACAGCAGGATATTGCTCCCCATCATTGCCCATACAAGAATATGAAAAACAAACTCAGTTTATACACGAACATACAGTAGTTTCTGTGCACTGTTTGATTTTGTCACCCACATTAATTACTTTGACTGCGATGAAAGCAGCACATTCATCCACATCTCATTACCGGCGTTCAGAGTGTGCCGCCTGAAACAGATGCTATGTTTGACATGCGGCATGTGACTTGAACCTTCAATGACAGTACGACGGAGATCTGTCCACGCGTGCTTCTGTGAGCCCTCAAGGACACTATAACAGTAACCACTTCAGCATCAGAGGCTGTACAGTAGCCGTGTCCTCTGCTGATGTTCTTGAGAGACAACCGGAGGTCAGTGTGGCTGAGTCGACCCTGGTGGCGCTGAGAAAAGCTGGTGGGCTGAAGCAGCGAGTGGAGGTCACCTAAAGACCTCAGGACCTCACATTGTCAGCCAGCTGCACTGTCAAGCTAAGGCACCCTGCTGGCAGCATACAGATATGGAATAACATTTTAAATGTGTGATCAGGATCATTTCTTTTATTTCTCTACCAGTTAGTTTTACTAGATAGATTCCTAAGAAATGGGACAAAACTGTATTTTGAGGGGTTTATACTCTTCATTTATGCTGGAAAATATATTTTTAAAGAACAAACTCTTGGCTATTAAACCTTGTAATGGGCCAACCTCCTGGTAATTACATTTTTTATTTAACATAGACATAAATTCCATCAGACGGACAATCTGACAGAGTTGACAAAATTCATTTCACAGCCTAGTTGTTGCGAGTGGCCATTTTATTTACGTGTCTCAGAGTTCTCTTAATGCTAATTAAAATTCACATTTTTAAACCATAATTCTTATCTAGCTTTGAATTAGAAGGGCTACAGAGTTAACATGTTATGATTGAGACACATCTGATAGCAATATCATTCAATGTATTTGTTAAAAAAGAGTTTAGTAGTGCTTGAGCAGTTTTCCCGCCTTTTTTAAACCAGGAAGTGAGACAGGGGTCCTTAGGGTATAGCTAACCCTTTTATGTGCGATAAAATTGTGTTTTTGTAAATGTTTGACGTCATTTGACGCATTGACTTCTTACAGAGTTAACAAAATGTTTTCGAAATTTTTTCATTTCAAGGTGTAATCGAACTTAGAAGCCATTTTATTTTGTTAAGACTTCTCTTAATGCTAATCAGAATACACATTTTTAAATTCTTGCAAAAACATTAAGATTTTTAATCCTGCCTAACCCTAAGATAGTTTTAATAATTGGCAAAAAATAATAAATTAATTCTTTATTCTTGATTTGGGTTCTCATTAGCTTCCACAAAGTGGTTGCTAAATTTCCCAGGATCCACACAAGAACTATCCTGACACACCAGATGGTTTGTTAAAAAGGACCATCTGAAAAGTCGTCCTTAGAAAGTGTTTGGAAAAGGGCAGGCACTTTTACAAAAAAAAAAAACTTGGCAGGTGATTGGATGAACCATCTGTCTATCATGTCGAACACAGGCTAACTTCAACCATGAGATGAAACTCTTCCTGAAGCTGGTTAAAATATACTGTTAACTACATGTAAGAGAGACTTTCTGGGAGAAATCTTCCCGCCAGAAAGGCAAACTTCTCCCATGTGCAGATCCTGTTCATGTATTAGATTCCATGTTGCTGTCGGTGGAGGTTTAGGTCATCGCCATCAAGAAGACCCAGACATGATCAGGTTTTATTCTTTCTCCTTTAATTCCCCAAAAGATTTAGAGCTACATACTCACAGCTGGTGTCAGAACACTTTGACCCACACCGTGGTTTTGAAGAGCTTCTGGGCAGAGGTGACTAACACGCTCTCTTTAACTGAGCAGAAACCTTCAGGCATAGCACACACATCTTGTTGTCTGCTGCTGGGCAAACGCTACAAGAGTTCACAGATGATAGCTGCTGTAAGCTGCTTTGGCAGCCAAGAGACTGACGGTGATGACTTGTAAGATGCACAGAGAAGTTTCCCAGCACAAACTGTTTTAGACTTGCTAAACAGCAAAAGAGCTGCTGGGTTATTCAGGAGTCATGTGACATATCTCCTGAACTGTCAAGCCCATATGGGCTGAATACATTCAGCACTAAATCGATAAGTAAATGCAAATCTCTTCTCCAGTGGAATTTGTATTGTTTTTTTTGTGATTTTGCATCTGCTGTTCTTGCTATAGCTGATTAGTACACATGTATGGACTGTATTTGGTTTGACTACATCAGGGGTCTAAAATGTGAGGCTCCAGAGCCACATGGCTCTTTAGCTCCTCTCCAGTGGCTCCCTGTGACTTTGGAAGAAATGATATGGAAATGAATAGCATTATTATTTTTTTAAAAAAATATATTTTTCATGTTTCATTGTTGTAGGTCTATGAAAAAGTTGAGGCAGCTCAAAATTTCAAGCCAACATACTACAGACATAGTACATCAGTTCTGAGCCCAAGTTAAATTCTTTAGTTTTGAAAAAGTTTTACCAACTACTGATCTTTGGTTGAGATATGTTGTATGAAATGTTGTATTTAAAAAATTACACCGTAAACCATTTAATTTTAAGGCAGCAAAATAGTAACAAATCAGGTTCACAGTTAACTGTGACCAAATTTTGAAAAACTATTTTTTTTTGAGTTTCTCTAACTTTAACTTTTACTATAAATTTATCTGAGGAAGAATAGTAAATTATCTTAACTTAAGGTCAGCAGAAAGTTTGTAAAAGTTTGAGGTGGGCACAAAACTCAAAAATCTATTGCAGTATGTTGTACACCAAACTTCAAAAAAAGTATTAATATTTCATCAACTAAAATATGAATCAAAGACCGTGTCTGTGGCTCTGTGTCTTTTCCTCTAAATTGTAATAGTGGCTCGTCTTCTTGAGTCTCTATAAGCTATGGCTGCCAAAAAAAGAAGTCTTCAAGGAAAAGAGAGCATTTAGTTGTGGCTCAAGGCAGATTTTTCCCCCCTTTTTTGGCCAAAAATGGCTCTTTTGATCATAAAGGTTGCAGATGCCTGGACTACATATTACAATCAGCTTCATCTTGCACTGTTAAAGGGATAGTTCACTCAAAAATGAAGGTTCAGCCATTATCTACTCACCCTCATGCCAGTTGATTTTGTTAGCCCACAGATCACTGCTGGAGTTTCACAGGAAAACAGCACTACAGAATCTCCCAAACAATAAAAGTGACTGGTGTCCAGTTTTCAAATGTAAAAAAGTAACTGAAAAAAACAAACAAACAAAAAAAGAAAAAAACATACAGCTCGTCTGGCGTAATCCAAGTCTCCTAAAGTTCCAACATGCCGTCTGCACACCATCACAACAATTAGTAATTTCATAATAATAAGTCTACAGTAGCGAGGCCGACATAAAATGCATTATAAAAAAGTTGCTATGCTGCTGCTTGACAAGTGATGAAGAAATATCTGCTGCTGGAGCACCACACTACAGCACAGCTTCTTCCCTCATGCTGTCAGACTGCTCAGCTCATCCTCCACACTCCACAGTGTTTTATGACTAGTAATGGGTAACCAAAGTTTGCTAAGCGTGCTTCACATGCTGGTACAACAAAGTCTGGTCATACATATTTGTTTTCACTTTAGTGGTCTAACCTCTCGGCTTTATACAAACTACTTAAGTAGATTTTTCAGGTGTTGTACTTAGTATTTGATTTTATGACAACTTTTTACTTTTACTCCCCACATTTTAACACAAATATCTGTACTTTCTACTCCTTTGATGTGTTTTAGGCGCATTGTTGATTATTTTTATTTTGTGTCACTGTCCACTGCTCAGTCATTGTCTGAGACTGACTTCAACCTAAATTGATGGGACAATAACAAGACAAAAAAGATACAAAAAGACAAAAAAAGTTTGAGAATCTAGGATGTAATGCTTCCCCCCTAGAATGAATCCTGAGGGTTCTACAACGAACCTTTCCACCTACAAAAAACCCTCTTATAGTCCAAGGATTTTATCTGAGAAGATAGAAAGAGCCCTTTGACCCTTACTGAAAATTAAGTTGTTACGGGTTAAGTTGTTGAAATCCTCTAAAAAAAACGGGGCTCTTAGGATGAAAAGGGTTCTTAATGGAATCCTAGTCTGACACATAGCCACTGATAAACCCTTTCTTCAAAAAGCAAAACAAAACAGTTCTTCAGATGCAAATGGGTAGAACCTCAGCCCTTCAAGAAGAACCCTTTTAGAACCTTTACTTCTAAGAGTGTGCTTCCAGTCTTTAGAATAAACTAGCCACAAGCCACATCCTGGAATATAAGAGTTGTATTGATCCTCCCATCTAAATCTCAGCAAGAAAGCAAAGTGTTAAACTGTTTCTTTACACAATTTCATCCTTAAAAATTTAGTGCTGAGGGTGTAGGTTGAAACAAACTGAATAACCTGCCCTGCAGGGGAAACTCTGGTGACCATGGAACTTGGGAAAAATGCAAAAGGCCCTTTCTAAGGCCAGTGTTTGGTTTGTTTGTTCTGGGCTACTGTAGAAACATGGTGGTTTAACATGCTGCCCTCCATGTAAGAGGATCTACACCCTCTGTAGATATGAAGGACTCAATTCTAAGGTAACGAAAACACAATGATAATCTCCAGGTTATTAGAAAACTTATGGATATCATATAAATTCATTTATTAGATTTACTAAATGGTGAATCTGTACTTTACTTGAGTATTTCTTAGTCTAAGTTTTACTTTTACGCCCTACATTTTAACCCAGACATCTGTAGTTTCTACTCCTTACATTTTCAAAACAGCCTCATTACTTAAGTGTTAATGCAAGACAAAAACAACATAAAAAGACATTACAAGACCTAAATGGTGCAACAAGATACAAGAAGATGAAAACAGCGTAAAAGATGTAACAAGACAAGAACTACATAAGACGAAAATGACTAGAAGAAGTGACAAGACAAAAACTATGTAAAAATTGTAACAAGATCAAAACAACGTAATAACATGTGAAGGAACATAAAGCAAAAATGAAACAATATGAAAACAATGTGACAAAACTGATGTAAAAGATGTAACAAGATGACTATGACATCACAAGCTGAAAATGATGTAAAAGATGTACCGAAAAGAAAATCATGTAACAAAACAAAAACATGACAAAAGATGTGACAGTACGGAGAGGGACCTTTGACCATGAAGACAAGCTGAGGTTCAGGTAGTTTTGCACAGAAACGACCAGTAAAATGTCCTTCACAAGGACACTTTTTACTTCTATACATTTCTGAGCCTGTACTTTTTCACTTATACTCGAGTAAAGAAGTTGAATCAGGACTTCTACAGTCTTTTTTTTAGTATCTGTACTGTACTTCTACTTGAGTACAATATGTTTGCCACCTCTGAGAACTTGTGTCATACACTTGAGTTTAGTCTATAATCTGTCTCCACTCATGTAAGAAACTCAAACGAGCATCAGACGAGTCCGATCAGCTGCAGCATCTAGTCAATAACTGATAACCAATAATGCGGCGTGTCAGCTGACTTCCATGAAGGCTGCTCTCGTGTATCCTCCCTCATAGCTTGTCAGATGACGCTCCTTGCTCCTCCTCTGACTGGGCCTGTCGATATAAAACAAAAGACGAGACCTATGCCGCGGTACGCCTCACCAAGGCTTGACTCTTCAACGTTTCCTGCTCTGAGATTTCCTCTTTAAGCTTTTTTACGAAGCCTTCAGTTGGTCTATATTTCCAAACTTCTCCTTGACTATGTGGTTGAGCTTGAGTTGGATCTCTTTCAAGTCTAGAAGACCTTCATGTATTCTTACTGAATCTACCTCATTGAACTCAACTGACATTTTGACCTGCTCAATTGTCCGTCGACCCAACTTCATAAAATGCTGAATTTCAGGGTCTAGCTTCTCCGACTTGACACTCTTTTCCTCAGGTTCTTCTGTCTCTCGGTATTCTTCAGCATCACGTGTCTTGTAGTACGAAGACATTCAACACCAGGCAGATCATCAGAGCCACTTTGGTCCTTGTGCTGCTGACTTTCTGCTGAGCGACCATCTCAGAGATTAAAGTGTTGAACCTCAGCTTGGGTTTTGGGTAGAAAACCTCTTTACAACTGGGACACTGACACTGGACATTCATTTTCCAGTGCTGAGTGATGCAGGTTTTGCAGAAGTTGTGTCCACACGGTATGGTGACTGGATTTCTGAACACATTCAGACAGATGGAGCACAGGAAGGGATCTTTACAGCTGCCAGCAAACATGGCTACACTCTGAAAACAGAAGTGAAAGTGTGAGAAAAAAAAACTGCTGCTGGATTATTTGTTCTGAAAAAATTAAAGCATGATTTCTAGAATACTGGTGTAAGCTCCATTTGATGTTTAAAATTTAAAAAAGACAACTTCCTGTCTGAGTAGAGCTGACTCTTTGTGTTAATCCTGGATGTTGAGACAGTAAATATTATCAGCTGTACTCACCAGTGTTTGGCAGGAACTCTGCTGCGTTGTGGAGAAAAAAACTTGATGAAATGAAGTTGAACTTTGCTCCACAGACTCACAGAGACTTGTGTTGTGTGCAGAGCTGAGGAAATAAAACGCTCCCTTCCCTTCCTGGGTTGCTCCTCCTCCAACTTCAGCTCTGTGGTCGGGGCCTATCTCAGGCCTGTTAGGTTGCTGCAGAGCCAGATCCGGCCTCGTCCAGCCCCGCTTCTCTGGACAGGAGTGTGATTGGTCAGGGTTAGGGTAAGAATGTCAGGGCAAGCCAATCAAATAGTTTTCTTGTCAGTCATGGGGTGGGACTGGTTCTGCAGTGATTGTGATGAACAACCTCAATTCCAAAACATGTGGGATGTTGTGTAAAACATAAATAAAAACAGAAAGCAATGATTTGTAAATCTTTTCAGACTTGTATTCAAATGAATACTATACAAAGAAGATATTAAATGTTCAAACTGATAAACTTCTGAATTTGATGCCTGTAACATGTTTTCAGAAAGTTTGGACAGGAGCAACAAAAGACTGAGAAAGTTGTGGAATACTAAAAATATGTTGCAGGCATCAAATTCAGAATGACTGTATCAATAAGAATGTTGGAATTACGACAACAACAACAACAACAACCGTTGTAATCAAGGATTTCATAAACAGAGGGTGTTGCACAATGCATACTGATCTGTGGAATATGACACACTCACTTTGGTTCCCAAGGAAAATCTGATATTTTGGTTCCAGCTGGGAACCAACTTTTCAGACTCCAAACCAGTTTGTTTTTGTTGGAAATGCTCATGGTTCAAAATGGTTCAAAATTAGCTAAGTGAACCAGAACAGTGCTGGTTCCATGTTGGTGGAAAAAGCCTGTGAGTGGGTTAGGTTCCAGAGGGCAATCAGAGTCTGGTAGACCTTTTCCACCAACATGGAACTTGCCCCGTTCTGGTTCAGTCACCTAGTTTTTAATCGTTTTTTCCACATTTAAAATAAAAATAATTTGGTTCAGAACCTGAAAGTTGGCTCTCAGCTGGAACCACAAAATAGCAGATCTTCCTTCGGAACCAAAGGGCGTTTGTCATATTTTAGAGGTCGGTGTGCTTTGTGCAGTGTCCTCTGTTGGTGACATTCTTGATTACAATGGTTCCACTCAAAACTGGTGGAAATGGAAATGGTTTACTACATAGCATCAAGGGTCCTAGAAACTTGAATGGAACGGGTTCAAAAACCAGAGCTTATTTGGTGGAAAGGGGCCTTTGGAGAGGGTTTAAAATAACCTTTTCCAAAACTTTGTTTTTGATGGTAAAGCTCCGAACTGGGTCAGAATCATGTGCTTGAAATCGAACAGGGCCTGTTCCAGGTTGGTGAAAAAAAGGCCTAACAGTAAGCCTCACAATGGTTGATGTCACAGACGTCTCATACACTAATTATTGAATCATTTTGGAGGCATCCCCAAGTGGCCATTTCAAGAAGTGCAGTTTTTACCACTTCCGTGCTGGTTTTAATTTTTCACACCCAGAAATTGTAGTTTGCTCTTGAAACACCATTCTATAGTAATCTTTGAACACAAATGACAGACTCTAACCATGACGCCGTTTTCTGAAGCCATCATAAATTTTACAGACGCATCCTGCTAATAAAACCCACTGTGGAGGGACAATATTGTCACTGGGATAGCAGTGTCATAAACAGCAGTGACTGTGTTGGGACTGAACAGCAGATGGTGATGAATAAAATCAGATTTACTCACTTTGTTGTCGAGTGTGATGGCCAGGTTGCCGGCTGCTTTCTGGACATTTATCTGTCCTTGAGTGAGCTAAGATATCACTATTGTTGTGTGTGTAACACTCAGAGTGAAGTGTTAACTCACCAGAAATTAAGAAAAAAAAATGACAAGGAGCAGAGATGTACACAGACAAGTGATATGATATTGATATGAAAACTGAGACAAAACTCATCATCACGGTCTCCACCCTGACCTTCACAGTGATGGCGGTGTGGGAATTCAAATGTGTGAAACAGGGATCAACAGAGCAACGTTGTCTAGGTCAGCGGTTCCAGCCTGGGGGTTCCTGGGAGAAGTCCTCTTGATTTTAAAGGCATGCTATGCAGGATTTTCCCCCCTGAAACAATGCATAGCCTCATGCAAAAATAATCCCTCTCAGTCATCTCCCACAATCCATCAGAAGTGTATGGTGGCGCAGAGACCACATCCTCTGCCCGGAATGTTCTTTATAACCTCATTATTTTGCTGCTCGAGAAGCTTGAACAACCCAAAATGTTGACGGCCTGAGAATGAGACTTACTGGAGTGTCATGCTAGCAGTGGCTAACGTAGCCTTAAGCTGAGCCTCAAGCAGAGACATGGAGCTGAAGAGGTCTGGTACGCTCACTTCTTTCTAACTTCACTCCTCCAGATTTCTCATTTTCAAACTTGTGACGCTACTTGAGGACATTTATCAGACTTCACACGGCTTTATTCAATTTCTTTTTAACATATGCAGTCGTACTTATCAACTGTTTTTATCCAGCTCTACTTCTCTATTCATGCTTCTTTCTCTCTCATGTTTTCTTGTATTGGTCAGCCCATTAGTTGCAAAATAAATTTCACCTAAATGATTAAGACGAGGTGATTCTTTTACTGTTTTGGATGGATCGAGTCTGTGGGATGGATACTTCAATACTCACAAGCTTCCCATTTGGTACAGATTCTGTTAAAAATATCAATAAAATGACATAACTACAAAACGTGGGCAGCTGCATCACTTCCACATGTTCTCAGTACTTTTGTGCTGTAATGTTCGTGCCAATAAACAGGCCTGACTGTGGATACCTCAGACACATGAGGACCGAGCACACAGTCACACACTACTGCATGAAAAACTGGTGAGAGACTGGCAGACAGGAAATGTAGCATGTAGTGGTACTTTTCACAACAATATTATATGTTCAAACTGATTCACTTCACTGTTCAGTCTGAATTTGATGCCTGCAACACGTTCCAAATGAGTTGTGACAGGAGCGTGTTTATCACTGTGACACGTCAGCTTTTCTTTTAACAACGCTCAGTCAGTGTTTGTGAACTGAGGACGCCAACTGTTGAAGTCTTGAAAGCGAAATTCTTTCTCATTCTTGCTTCATATACAACTACAAGTGCTCAGCAGCCCAGGGTCTCTGTTGTGCTTCATAATGAACCACACAACACACCAACATGGGCAGAGTGTGACATTGTCTTGCTGAAATAAAAAGGGACGTCTGGATGGCAGCATATGTCGCTCCATGCACCTTTCAGTAATAATGAAGCCTTCACAGATGTGACAGTTACCCACGATGCCACAGGCACTACCATCACAGATGCTGGCTTTTGAAGTTATTGCTGGTAACAATCTGGATGGTCCTTTTCCTCTTAAGCACAGAGGACATGATGTCCATAATTTGTGAAAGCAATCTGAAATGAGGACTCTTCAGACCACAGCGCACTTTCCCGCCTCCCATCAGCTCGGGTCCTCGTTGACTTTCTCTTTGCATAAATATTTTTTTTTTTTTAATGCAGTACAATGTTGGTTTTCAGCCTCGCCCTTTATGTGCAGAGATTTCTGACTCTTTTAGTGGCATTATGGATAGCAGATGGTGGAATTCCTTGAATTCCTTGCAAGAGCATGTTAAGAAACGTCTATTTGCGCACGCAGTTTTTCACAAACTTCGCTTCATCCATGCTTGTGAACGTCTGAGCATTTCTAGGATGCCCCCTTTAACACCAGATCATGATCCTGTCACCTGTGGAACGTTCCAACCAGTTTTTTTGAGTCATTCCCCAACTTTTTGGTCTTTTGTTGACCCTGTCCCCACTTTTTTGAAACATGTTATAAGCATCAAATCCACACCGAGTGTATGTTTACAAAAAACAATAAAGTTTTATGAGTTTGAACATTAAATATCTTGTCTTTGTGCTGTAGTCTATTTAATATAGATGAAAAAGGATTTGCAAATCACTGCACTCTTTTCATTTTTTTATTTGCCTTTTACACAGCGTCCCAACACATCCTGAAAGTTATGAGGAAGCTGAAGCAAAAAAAAAAAAGGTCATTATTTTTTATTATTTTATCATATTTCTGTAAAATACCAGACTTACTAGCACATACACTTATTTAATAGTTCTCACATTTGCTTTTGTAGTAAATTTGTTATTAATGGCCGGTAAAAGTCAAGTATTTTTCCATTTTTTTTCTGAAAATGACCATTATTTTGAAAAAAATTACATAGACATTTAAGAAATTAGCATTTTGTGTATTGTCACATTGTAACAAAACGTATCATATCGAATTTAAAAGGTATTGCCCATCTCTATGACACATGTATGGGTCCAGACTTGAACAGAAGTATTTATGCTAACTCTCATTGAGGGCACACACAGTATATCCAAGATAAGCTCCGTACAGTCTGGATATAACCTTCTTAAATCAGGTTCTTCCAACTTAAACTGATCCGAAGTTCATCAGATCAGTGACTGCATATAAAAACACAGCGCCACTGAGTGGCAGACACTGCAAAAGCAAAAGCACCACCCGCACACTCCACAGAGCTCAACGTCACAAAACAAGTAGTTAAATCCGTATAAAAAGTAGGTTGCCTTTATTAGAAGCTGGGAAACCAAAACATTATCAACATCGTCGTTGTTAATACTTTTTTTTTGTAAGACCACAATATTGCCATCACCAGCAACATCATCATCATCATCATCGCTTCGCACTTTTTCCACAACATGCAAAAGATTCAAGAGTTCAGCGTTCCTTTTCCACACTACTGACAAAAAGCTTCTCCACTTGGTCTCCTGTAGGAATCACAACTTGGCTTACATTTACATTGCCAGTACAAGTGAAGGTAGATAGAAAAAAAACATCAAAAACAGTACAACAGAAGAAATCGTAGAATGGATGAGAGAGGAGAAATTCACAGCCTTATGCCATGTGCCCCCTTGTGGGATGATGGAGAGGACCCTCGTTTCAAGCCCTCCACGCTGTGAGCTACAGACAGCTTCTGATCCTACTGCAAACAGAGCTCTCTGCGCTTTACATCGGTATAAACAAACTTTTTTCTTAGTTATTTTCTTATTCGTATCCAATCGTCTTAAAATGACATTAAGGATTGGGTGCCAATTCAGGACTGGAACGTACAAAAACACACTAACCTGCTAATAAGGACAGTTGTAAAACAATTGAATGTGCTTCTGAACCGATGATTAGGTTCGAGTGTGTCCTGTTACACATCCAGGACTGATTTCTATTGCAGCCTTGGGACCGATCAGAATTTCTCCTGACGAACGCCTAATAATGAATTTTAAGTTCCCAAGATCACAATAGCAGCTTTTTCTTATTTTTATCTTTTTTTTTTTTTTGCTTTGACATCAAAACACTACTTATCGCAAAAAAGGACAATCTCACAAGTGCTGCACCTGATCTCTGAGTCACTAGTTTTGAGATCGTTTTATGGCTTTGGATGGTCTGCTGATCATACAAATTGTTGACTTGTTCTAAGCCTAATTTGCCGCCTTGTAGCAAAGACCTAAAACATGAGGACAGGTTACATTCTCAGGCCTCCAACGACATTATCAGAGCCACTACTCAAACTGAACGCAATGAAGGAAATTAAGGCATTAAAAGACAAATGAATGCCAGATATATATACTGAGCTGCTGATCTTTTCCGCGCCTCAGTACTGAACAATTCTGAATTGGGGGGAAAAGTATCTGCTTGTGAAATACTAATGGATGAACAAAAAGCTCAGAGGAACAAATGGACATGGACACTAACAGTAACCGTTAAGCTGATGGGACTGGGAGACGCGGGGAGAAGAGAGTGAATGATAGGACAGGAGTAAGTACGTACGCCGGCGTACTGCTGCCACGGCAGAAAAAGACGAACGGATCAGTATCACTTAACGACATGAAAAGTTTGTAACCTGTGATAACATAAAGTGAAAAACAAATTGTGAAACATTACACGTTACAACAGACTATAGTGTATCGTTATAACGTACATCGTAATGACATGAAAATATTGATATTAATAAACTGTTTCAACGTGAAACTTTTCACGTTTTAATGTCATATTTGTAAGTCGTAATAATGTGAAAATCTGATATAACATGAGAAGTTTGTATGTCACAATAACAAGAAAATATCTTGTTGTGTGAAAAACAAATTGAGAAGTTTTTCATGTTATAACAAAATGGTTAAATAGTTATAACCTGAAAATTTGTGATGTGATATTTGTCATAACATGAAAATATCAGAACAAGAAACTACCAAGTTCCATGAAACACATCGTTACAAAATGAGACTTTTGTCATTATAACAAGATGTTTGTACACTGCAATAAACGTGAAAATATCATTACGCCAGTAAAATTGTTATAACACACTGTTCACATCATAACGTGATGCTTGTAAGTTTGTTAGTTTATTGTTATAACGTGAAAAGTTTGTATGTTGTAATAACGTGACAGTATACCAAGAACATCTTGTTACACGCCAAACGCTAAAAATTCAAACTCTTTATATTATAACATAAGTTTGTGTATCATAATCAAATGAAAATATTGTTACATGGAAAACAAATTATGAGAAACTTTTCACATTACAACAAAATAGCATAACGTTACGTGAAGTTGTAAAAATGTCACAAGAAAATATTGTTTCATAAAATGAAACTTTTGACAAAACGTAGTAAGTTTGTATGCCGCAATAACGTGATCTAGTCATAATGTGAAAACATCTTGTTACAATGTGATGTTTGGATGTCGTAATAATGTGAAAATATAACAAGAAAATACCTTGTTACATAAAAACATTGTTACCAAATGAAACTTTTCACGTTACACTAACATGTTTGTTTGTCGTAATAACGTTAAAGTGTCTTTGTTATAACATGAAACTTCACATTTTAACCGGATAAATACATTTATTAGCAAGAAAAGTTTGTTGTTGTGACGTGTTAAGTTTGTCTGTCATACTAGCGTGAAAATATCTTGTTACAATGTGAAAAACATCCTGTTATAACAAACTTTTCATGTTATAGCGTGATGCTGATCTGTTTTTCTTTTTCTGGCGTGGCAGCAATACGCTGGCGTAAATAAGGGAGGGATGGCTGGTCCAGCCATCAGGCAGAACAGATTGGATAGGGTCGACTTTTTTTCTTTAAAATCAAGATACATTTTATTTCTTTTCTTAAAAAACAAACATTACAAAAAAAATCTGAATAGAGAATTAGAACAATGAACCAACAGGAGAAAAAACGACATTCATTTTTTTTAACTCTCAAAAGAAAAAAAAAACATCTCTTCTTGCATTTTTTAAAAATTAAAAAAACAAACAAAAAAAGATTTAGAGGTGCCTGGCACAAGGGGTTGAATGTTGAGAAGATGCTGTAGCCATGCAGGGAGGTGGGGTTTGTGTTGAAAGGGGGCGGGGTTGCTTCACGTAGCATGGTGCATCGGTAGAAAGCCCAACATACAACAAAAACCGTTTCACACAGGCAGCTGACGGGCTGAGAGAAAAGTACCCCCCCTCCTCAACAAGCATACAAATTCAAACAAGTACATAAAAAACACACACATGCTGGCTTGAAACGTGTGATGGTGACCCACCACTCCGCCCGTCTACAGAAGACACCTTTAAATGGCTCCAGCTGATCTACGAAGCAGCAGCTACAAGTGGAATACTTTTCAAAATAACACGCTTTAGTGCATTCTCCACGCAGCCACACGACAAGAGTTCAGGGCACCAGTTTTTTCTGAAACAAGCAGGGTGATTATGTTTAAAATAAAAGACACTGCTTTAACTTAAAGAACCGTTTTAAAACAACGAGCTAACTAACACTGCCCTGTTAAAACATGCTCCTGGTTTAAAAGCACAAAGTACCAAAGAGGGTGAAGGCTTCAGCCCTGCGCGTGTTGACTTTATGTCGCTTTATAAATACAGCGCTTTAGTTACTGATAGTGAGAAGCTCTGAATAATACTCCCTGTAATTGCAAATCAGTCAAATAAAACAGGAAAAAAAATAGTGTGGCCAGTTAGGTCAGGTCACTGATCATCCCAGGGGGGGAAAGAAAAAAATAAAACACACAAACACAAAGTGAAGTCTGTTCACACTGAGGACGGATGCTCACTAGCACTGCTCTCTAGAGAAGGCTTGACTGTCTGGATATTCACACCAAAACGCAGAATGTGAACGCAATAAAGACGGGAGGGGTGGGTGAAGGCTGAATGATGTGTGACTCTTTCTGGTGTTGAAAATGAAGAAAAAAAAAAAAAAAAAAAAAAAAAAAAAATGCACACCGTACGGTCACATGAGCACAATGTCTTGGTCGGAGAGGGGGCGGGGAAGAAGCGAAACGAGAAAAACGCACACGAAGTCCAAACCTTTGAGCCAGGCCACCAGGAGGAAAAAAAAAAAACAACAAAAAAAGAAAACAGGAAAAAAAACAAAAAAACAACTCTAAACGCAGAGCAACGAAAGAAAAAACAAAAACGTCGAGAAGAGACAGAGAGTGAGACATGGAGGATGGGCTTCAGTGGGTACCATCTTCTAGTCTTCTCCAGAGGGTGCCTCCTCTTCCGAGCCATCCTCCTCCTCTTCTTCCTCTTCCTCCTCCTCTCCTCCTGCGGCCTCCTTCGTCGTCTTGGGGGCGGGGGAGGTCTCTTTCTTCTCAGTGGCGGCCTCCTCCTCCTCTTCCTCCAGAGGACTCTCGGGCTCGTCCTCTTCCTCCTCTTTGGGTGAGCTCTTCTCCAGGGCCTTGGCGCTGGGGCGCCCCTTCCCCTTTCCTTTCACTGGGCTGGGGGTCACTGAGGGGAGAAATCAGTCAGTCATTGTCAGATTAGGGTTCAATATTACTGTGAGCTTCATGGGGGACAGTTCCACACAAAATCAAAACTACATATAAAATGTATAAAAAGCTGCAGAGTTTTGGAGATATCAGCTGTAGAGATGTCTGCCTTCTTTCCAATATAATGGGACTTAATGGAACTTGGCTTGTGGTGCTCAAAGCACCAAAAAATACATCTGAAAAATGCAAAACCAGGGTCTCTTTCCAGAAATCATGATTCAGTTACTCAAGATAATCCACAGATTAGAGACAGACACAGATTGTTGTGAGTAGTTTTATGAAGGAACTACTTTCTTTCTCTTGTGGAAAGAAAGTAGTTCTGGTAGATTCTACTGCTTTGCATCATACTAAATATCAGACGTGGAGTCTGGAGTGTTTAGCATTAATGTTTGAAATCTACTAGGGCTGAACGATTTTGAAAAAATATCTAATTGTGATTATTTTGACGGATATTGCAATATGATTTGCGATATTAGAAATGAGATTTTTGTTTTTAGGTCTGTAGATCAGACATCTTTGCCTCACAACATTCATTAATTTTTTATGTTTTCTGACACATTTTCCCTTCAACATATATATGCATTTCATGCAATTTGAAAATTACAGAAAGCCACCCTGCAACTTTGATAAAAATTGCCATTAATTGTGCATCCCTTAAATCTACTTCCCAATGTAAATTTTTACTTGCCCCTATACAAATCAGCAGTTATCAAATAACAGCAAAGACTAAAGTTGATGGTCGCGTTTAATCTCAGGCCAAATCCAAGGTGATGTCTTTAAATGTGTTCTTTTGTTGGACCAAAACCGAAAGATAGTTACTTTAATATAATGATAAACTACAAAAGTGATAAATCTCCATATCTGCCATTTTTTGCATTAGAAATTACTTGATTATCAAAATAGTTCAACAATTTAATTCTTTTTTTTTTACCACTTGGCAAGTGGGCTGCAAGATTTACAAGCCCAATGAACTGCAGCATTCAGAACGACTAAGCTAAACAGATAGTTCATCCTAAAAATCAAAAATACACTTTTATTTTGGTTTGATTGTTTTGGTTTTGGAGTTATCAGCTGTAGAGATGTTTGCCTTCTCTCCAATATAATGAGACTGAATCACACTCAACTTGAGGTACTAAAAAGCTCCAAAAATACATTTGAAATGTGAAACCTGTGACCAAGAAAGTAGTTCTGGTGGATTCTCCTGCAGAAGAAAAGTAGACCCTACATAAAACTGCTCACAACAAGGTCAGTGGATTATCTTCAGGAACCTGTTCATCATTTCTGGAAGGAGACACTGCTGTTGACTTTTTTCTTTTTTGCAGCAAAATCTACTTTCTTTTCTATTAGAAAGAAAGCCATTCCTCAGTGAAACTGCTGACAGCAAGGTTTTTGGATTATCTTGAGTAACCAGGTCATGATTTTTGGAAAGACATATTTTTTGGTGATTTAAGCACCATAAGCCAAGTGACATTTAGTCCCATTATATTAGAGAGAAGGCAGACATTTTGCAGCAGATATCTCCAAAACTCTGCAGCTCACACCAAAACTAACTAGATAGATAAACAGCACTACAGGCCAGGGGGAAAATATGCATTTTGATTTTGGGGTGAACTGTCCACTGTCCCTGAGCTTAAATTAGTGACCTAATATGAACTTAATCTTAACTGTAAGATTAAAACAGAATCCAAAAATACATAAGTAGAGATTTACAACTGCAGGGTTCCTCCCTCAAGTGTGAGACTGCAGCAGCAGCAGAGGGGGGACCGGACGCCTCACCTGTGGCCTTTAGTCGGGGTTTGGGGCTCTTCTTCTCCTTCTTGTCCGGCCGTCCCCGTCGAATCACCTTTTTGCCTCTCTTCTTGGAGTGACCGTAGTCGCTGTCATCATCATCCTCCACCATGAAGTCCTCATCGCTGCCAGACTCATCGGCTGCACACAGAAATGGGACGTGTAAGAATCTTGTCAACACGGACGCTGTCCAGCAGTCTAAAGCACTGCGGCATTGTGACTAAAGGTCCCGATATACCCGGAATCATATGTGTGACATTCTTTACATATATACAGAGCGCCACCAGGTAGAATAAAGTTAAATTTTAGACAACACTTTTAAACTTGTTTAATCTTTGCTGCTACAAACAAGTGTTACTGTAGAGATGAGGCAAAGATAAATATTGACTGTGTACCTATCACCAGTTTTTTTGTAGGTGTTCTTGTAGATGAAAAGTTTACTTGGACTCGATTACATCTAAAATAAAATTTTCTTTCCTATTATGATACTGCATGTACCACTACAGTTTTTTCATCCTTCAGAAATGTTACATCAGAGCTGCGACATTGTCTAATTCCAGGACACCCTCTGCCCCATGGTTTCATAAGCTGAATATTTTGTCCAAATTTGACTTTAACTGACTTCAGATATGAGTTTCTTTACAAAACTGTTCGTCAGCTTCGCTCTCAGTGTTTCAAAAACATCTGAAAAAAACTAGAAAATCCTAGAACTGCCATTAGCTAAGGTTTATTTATTTTTTTAGGTTTTTGTGTACTTTGATACAACTATTTTGTCTGCATGTATTTTTTTTTATTTTATTATTTATTGGATTTATTATTTTTTCCCTTCTTTCACTAATGTTGTCTGTATCTCCTCTTCTTTTCATATGACCTGTCTGTGTGAGACATATACCATAAAAAAAAAAGATTTGAGGTTCTAAATCTAAATATTTAGACTCAAAATTGTAATCAGTAATCACATTTTGATTTGCTTTACTTTATAACAGAGGGAGATGTGTGGTAAGCCTTGTAGGATTACTAGGATTACTTTAACAGTCTTTTTACCTGCCTTAATCAAAAATCTATTGACTGATCAACTCCAGCCAGTAGAGAAGTCACATCACTTCTCTTTACACTGGCTCCAGGCAGAATTTAGATTAGATTTTAAGATTTAAGATTATTTTTAAGGCTCTTCATGACTCTTCAGGGACAGTTCACACCAAAATCAAAAAGACATATTATTCCCCTGCCCTGTAGTGCTGTTTATCCATTTAGACTTTTTCGGAGTGAGTTGCAGAGACATCAGCTGTAGAGATGTCTGACTGACTACATGGCACTCGACTTGTGGTGCTGAAAGCACCAGGAAAATACATTTGAAAAATTCAAAACCCGTGTCTCTGTCCTTCTGTTCTTTCTGTAGTCGGGTCTACCGGAACTACTTTTCTTTCTACCAGAAAGAAAAGAAGTTCCAACATGAAACTGCTCACAGGCCTGTGGATTATTTTGAGTAACTGATTTTTGAAGAGAGACACTGGTTTTAAATAAAACTGACACTCACAAAAACTATCTATATGGATAAATAGGAGTACAGGCTGATTTTGGGGTGAACAGTCCCTTTAAGAACTCTCCAAACATTTTATTAATACCTCAGATAATAAAATCAATACTAATTGCTCTAAAGCAAGTGGTTCCAGACCTATTTGTCCTGCAGGCCTTTGAAATAAAGTCATGTCTGCTTGTGATCTCTCATGAGTGACTTAGATTGTTTCATTTGAAAGATTTCTTTAAAGAGGGGAAGAAAAATACAATCAGTTTGAGAAAAGCTGAAGAAAATAAATTAAACATTGTGTAACAAGTATATTTTTCTGTTCTGACCCTGAGATGAGAACCACTGCTCTAAAGCATTAATGTGGAAAGCATTTTCAGTTTATTTTAGGAATCAGCTACATGTGGCTCACAGTTAGGGTTTATGTGGTGAAGGCGTGTGTTGCCGTTATCGGCGTACGTACGGTCCATGTAGGATTCCTCTTGGTCTTCGTGCTCCTCGTCCTCGCTGCCTCCGTCGCCCAGCAGGATCTCCCTCTGTTTGGACACCGCCTTGGAGGCTGCCTGGCGCACTGTACGCTTTCGACTCACTTCCCTGTCATCATCACTGTCATCTACACAAAAACAACACACGTGGTTACAGAACGATTCACAACATGACGATAGGAAAACAGAACAAGACAACAGTCGACAGTAAGGGGTGTAGAGACGGCGGAGACTATTTGATGATTATCAACACATGGAACATGTTTCTGTTAGCAGAAGTTGCTTCACATAGATTTTCTAGAAGTTTCTTGATGACCCCTGTGTTAAAAGTGATGTCTGCACCACTGCTCTTAACTTTACCACCATGAGTCATCTGATGGTGTTATTCTGCCGTTTTGTACTTTCTGTTCAGACAGAAATGGCTAAAACTAATGTTGCAGACCGTCTGTAACTCATTGCAGTCAGCAGACAAACAATGAGAAGTATTTTCTTTGGCCCACACGCATGCAAAAACACATTGGCAGTGATCATCTTACCTGCATATGACTGGTGATGAAATAACTCCATGTCATAACCAGTTTCAGTATGAAGTCAAAATACTGATTTTTCAGTTCAGTGAAGGGCTGACAGTGATTAGTGATTAAATTAACATGCATCACAGCACCTTTTGATTTGAGGTCCAGTGTTTTCTACTCAGGCATCTAACATGGAGTCTATTAAACAGGGCAGAAACTTTAAAATATGTCACTATTATCCTTAGTCTAATGTGCTTTATGTGTGTTTTTCAGGATTATGACTGAATAAAATATTGAAATATTAATGATGCAAGTTTTTGATACGTATTTCAGGTAAATAAATTGTTATATAATTGATAAATAACAACATAATTGTGAGATTGATCAGTGAATTAATCGAAAATATATTCGATAGATTAATCCTTTAAAAAATAACAGTTAGGTGCAGTCCTAATCAAAATAGTTGGCAATTATTTTAATAATCAAATCACTGATAATTGCAGCTCTACTGGATTACAGTGTCTTTAAATGGAACATACTGCTATAATGTGTGATGAAACCCACAGTGTTTTTGCTGTGGAGGACATCTGAAGCCCCACACTGTCAGGTCTACTGCAATTATGATATGATCGCACAAACACAGCAGCTGTGTTCCCATCTAGTTGCCAAGAGAATATTAAGAGAACTTTTGAAATGTTGAAAGTGTGATATGTCAGAACTTGCCAGTAAAGGCTGTGTTAATAAACAGAGTAAAAGTAATTGTAGAAGAAGAAACATTAAAATTTCAGTTTTGTCTAATTGATGGAACCCAGCTGGTGTGCAGAAATATAAAAACTTGGTTATTCCTGCTTTATATTAAAACCTATGAGACCTTCAGGGAAAAAAGGGCAGAGGAGTTTACTTATTGAGGAAAATGTTTACATGATCATCTAGTCACCACAATGATCGCAAAAGACGAGATGCCATCAACAGACTCCGCTCAGCAGATGAAAGCGATTGATCGATCAGTTTCATCAATCAAACTTTTGCCCCACAGTGATAAAAATCAAAGCGGAGTGTCACAGTTTTGAGGAATGTTGGAGGCAAACAACTTGATCATTCAGCATCAGCTGGAGCTGCGGGAGAAGAAACTTATCTGGGAGAGCACACGCAGTGCTGCCCGTCAACCAGCAAGCTGAAGTTATTTTAGATATTCACATGTCAAAACAAGAACATCAACGGCACGGACTCCTCTCATCATTATTTTAGATAGTAACACAGGGCCACAAGAGTCTCACTGGAACCACAGAGGATCCCACAGCTAGACGAGATCATCTGTCTGCACAGAACAAAGGCAGCAAAACTAACTTTTACTGGTTAAGGTCATATTTAATTAAGGTACAATATGGTAAAACCCCACTGCAATTTTCTCAGTGATTAGCTCTAACACAATTTTTAAAATTACAAAAACACTGCAAGACAGTCAAGTTGTTTTGTATTTTTTTTTAAAAAAATGTAAATCTCTGTAGTAGTGGTGTTTTTTTTTTTCAAGAAATGTATTCAGCCAAGAAATTCAACCTGTGGAAGAAGTGTGAAGTCTGGCTGAGTGCTTACTGTTTTTAAATCCATATTCAAATATAATCTAATCTAAATTTGAAAGAGTATAGCAAGTGCTGAGATTTTGATTCTAATTTATGATTATTGGCAAGTTAAACTTTCAAGCACACAATAACCATTGTTTAAAAGAGTTCTGCACCTATTCAGCATTGAATATTATCTTTTTCAATTACAAACATTCCTCTTTTTTGTCAAAAAAGATTTGTGCCAAGTTGTCTTTTGTTTTTTTTTAAGTTAAGTTTACTCATATGTTTATGGGATAGTCCTGTGGTGCTCAAAGAGCTAAAAAATACATCTGAAAAACTCAACAGCAATGATGACACACACCTTGTTGTGAGCAGTTTCATGCTGAACTACTTTCTCTCTGCAATAGAATCTACTGGAACTACTTTCTTTCAAAGAAAGAAAAATAGATTCTATATGAAACTGCTCACAAGGTCCGTGGATTATCTGGAGTAACTGGGTCATGATTTTTGGAAAGACTCTGGTTATAATTATTCAAATGGTTTTGGTGCTTTGAGCAACACAGCACTGGTGCCATTTAGTCTCATTATACTGGATAGAAGTGAGACATCTCTACAGCTGATATCTCCAAAACTCTGCAACTCACACCAAAACTAAAATCTAAACAGGATGTATAAATAGTTCTACAGACCAGAGGAAAAAGATTCATTTTTAATTTTGGGGTCAATTGTCCCTTAAACTCTTCTCTGACTGACTGCAACAGCATCATTTTATTTTAAATAAAGAGAAATAAATTAAGAAAATTTATTCATATCGTTCAGGCCTTGTGTGAATTTTTAAAAGGTAGATGAACATAGGAACCAGTGTACACTCTGCATCAATGTTTCCCAAACTTTTTTCTTTTCTTTTCTGGACCCGCTTTTTAGAACTGTCAAACCTTCATGACCCACTTCATTATTGACCTTATCAACAGATCCTCAGAGAGTTAGTTTCTGCATACATTAAAGTTCCTGACCATTTCTACTACCAATTCATGTACACATGTTAAATACTTAATAAATGAGAAATAAATGGATTCAGGCTGAGTTAACAGGCTGTGTCATTGTTTTTATATCCATCAAACAAACCTACAAAAGTTGAGACAACTCAAAATATCAAGACAACTTCTTTTAATAGATTTTTGAATCAAACACAACCTCTTAAGTTTTGAAATAAAATAAACTTTTGCTGACCTAGTTTAGATAACTTACTATTCTTCTTTAAATAAACTTGAACTTTTGAAGATTAGAAATTATCAGGCTCTTGTTTTTCCTTTCATCAGTAAGACAATAAACACATTTTAAATGCTTTATAAAAGGTGGAGGGCAGGTATAAATCTTAAATTTTGCAGAATCTCTTCTCATCTTATTTATTTGGTGACCCAAATAAAACCTCCTGTGACCCACCCATGGGTCACAACCCAGTCTTTGGGAATCACTGCTCTACATCCTCCACAGGTTAAAAAACCATCTGATTTGATGTAGAATTTATCCACACAGTTTAAACAGTGTCATGTGAGGTGCCAGTTATATCAGCGCCTAACAATAGTTTCATCAGATCATTGCAACATGATAAGGAAAAGAAAATGGATGGTTACCTGCAGCCCGTTTTCTCTTGGGCCCCCTCTTGCTGGGCTTCTCCACCTTGGCCTTCTTTGCCTTTTTCCCTCTTTTTTCTTCATAGTCACTTCCTCCATCTTCATCCTCCTCCTCTCCAAAGTCATTGTCTTCATCATCGCTGCCAAAGTCATCTGCAGCAGTGACACAGAGGAAGTCATGGAGCTAGCTCTCCACTGTTCACTCTCACAGACCTTCTCATCTAAATCAGACAACAGACAGACTTACCTGCTGAATCATTTTTGGATTTAGAGAGCTTGTCATCAGACTCCTCACTGCAACAAAGATCAGGACAAAACAAAGTATTAGCGACTAGAGGAAGAGCGGCCAGGGGGTGAAGAGACAAGAAACAGGTTTTAATCTGCATTTCATTTAGCAAATAAACACGGCAAACAAGGAACACATGATGGGTACAAACAACTTGCCAGAAATGTGCACCGATAAGCTCCTGAGCAAAACTGTCTAAGCAACTGTTTCATTTTTGCTCTCACGAGATGAAATAAACAATCATAGATTACACGTCATTCTTGTTTCTTGATCCAGAATAAAATCTGATTTTAACACAATTGTTTTAAGTTTACTTATTAATTTACATTTTGACACATACTTTCTCTGTTGGCCAGAGCACAAATATGATTGGGACTATTCTTGCTATTTCCAATCTGCATTAATCGGCCTCAGTGATTGGTCTGATGTGCAGAGGTGTGAAAGTGGGTGGGGTTTGATCTTCTCTCTGAAGCTCACCATAAAAAAGGGACAGTTCACCCCCATCAAAAGTACATATTTTCCCCTGGCCTGTAGTGTTATTTATCCAAGCAGATTTTTTTTTTGGTGTGAGCTGCAGAGATATCATTCATACATCCTGCCTTCTCTCCAATATAATGGAACTCAAAGCACCAAAAAATACATCTGAAAAAATTAAAATCAGTGTCTCTTTCCAGAATTCATGACCTGGATACTCAAGATAATCTACTAATTTGAAAGAATGAATTTCCAGAAGATTCTACTGCAGAAACTAGTTCCTACATGAAACTGCTCAAAACAAGGTCTGAGCATTTTTTACATATTATCGTGGTTTATTATACATCTTAACTTTTCTAACAAAACCACTTCCACACTGCTGAAGTCTCTACTAATTAACGATATTACTGCCGTTATCACAATCTCAACTTTTCACATCATGAAAAAATAAATAACATATAGCAAACGATATAATATTGCACATCCCTAGATACGCATACGGAAACCAAGCCCGCCACCCAAACTCTACATTCATATTATCCATACTTCTGCACGTTTTCTGAAAGCTTATGGATATGGACTGAAAAGAGCAGTACCTTCAGTAGTCATAGGGGCAGTGTAGTCACTAGTTAAAGTGAGACACAACCACAAGACATGACAAAGTTCTTCGTCAAATATGCAATGAAAAAAACACGTCATGATGTATTTAATGGCGCACAGACCACCTCAGTCTACAACGCTGCCTCCACTTTGGCTTCCTTCTCAAGAGGTCCACTATTACAACCTCCTCCAGCGTCACCATGTCTGCTGTTGTAAGAAGCTTTCAAGAAACTTTTCACTCTTCTTCTTTGGAGCAATTTTTTGACAATTCTTCAGGGTTGACTGAGTGCCACCCTCTAGTGGAAATACTGCGTAACATCCATGCCAATGTAAAGGACGCATCTAAGTATGTGAGCAGTGAGAGGGAATATGGTTCAAAACCTGTGTGTCTATTTTTGTATGTAAAAGGAGCATAAATTAGCTTAAGGGGAGTACTTTGTCATGGGTTGGCAGCACAGATTCACTATATAGACAGTTTACCCCCAGCTGTGAGGCAGTGGTGGAAAGCAGGTAAAGTGGGCCGACTCAGGCTCATAGAAAACCCCTACAAGTTTTTAGAGAGGTAGTACATCACAAGTTGTATCCATGATGAATTGAATGCACCTCTCGTCCCTCCCCCACAGTTTCCTCCAGCTGAGTTTCTTTCCTTCTACACTCTTCCAGCTCACCCATCAGCCCTGCTCTGCCTGACACACTGCTACAGCACACCTGGTCGTCTCCACTCCTTCACATGAATTTGATCAACTACCTACTTCCTCTTCTCCCCCCCGCCATAAATGCTGCTTTCTAACCAAGCCTAACCGTCCCACACCCCCAGCTTTGTTGCACCTGTACTATTATACACTGGTGTCCTCGTGCCGCGTCTGGCTCTGGAGCATTAAATTTCCACCCTGCTCATACAGAAGCGGCTGTGTTTCTCAAGAACAAATCTTCTGCTCCTCTCTGTGTCAGTGTGTTGCAGGGGTTAAATTGTACATGGCACAAGACTGATTTATATCAATGAAAGCCACGTACATGTGTCGTGAATTAAGGAGGCAAACCATGCACAGTGGTTCTAGAGAGCTTTTGGCTTGGTACCAAGACAGCAGAGCAGCCCCAAACCATGACACTGCCACCACCGTGCTTCGTGTTGGGATGAAGTTTTGTTGCTGGAATGTAGCAACACGATTCTTCTCATTTAAACCAACGAGTTCCTTGCTATCCTGCCATACACACCATTCTTGTTCAGTGTTTGTCTGATGTTGAACTCATGGCTAATGACATAACCAATGCAGGTCAGGCCTGTGGATCCTTGGGTGTTACCCTGGGGTTCTTTGTGACCTCCTGGAATCAGAGGTGTGGGACTTAAATCATATGACTTAAGTCGGAAATTTGAGGACTTGAGACTTGCTTGACTAACACTGAGAAAAGACTCGCCTTGATATTCTTAACTTGAGGAAGATGACTAAAAAGGACTTGACTGATAAAATATGTGCATTTTTCAAGGCAGTCCAGCAGAGGTCAGTGCATGAGGCAGCTATCATGGAGAGGGCCAAAAGGTTAAAATGAAAGAAATAAAATTTGTATTCAGGGATTTATGTGTGATTAATTAACGTGATGCTGTTAGGTGAACAGCGGCATGCTGTGTCATAAGAAGCACCTTAGACAGATGTGTTAATAAGCCGAGGCAAAATGGTGTGAGCCTCCTGAAGGGGAGCCAGAGCAGGAGGATTTAACTTTGTGATGTAAATTTTTTGTTCTTCCGTTTTCACTTTGGAGCTGTTTAAAGTTATAAGGCTATATTCTAATTTTTTCCCTTTCCTTTTCAGAAGGTTTGTTATGGATGCCATAAAATGTCACAAATCAGTAAAATTTAAACACACAAACACTAAACTTTTCTTGACCAGTGTCTTCAACTAATTTAAATGTTGAAAGTGAGGGGGGATCATAAGAATTTCATAGGACTTGTGACTTGCTTGACCTGAGCAATGACTTGATGTGCTTGTTTCTTACAACATGGCTTAGACTAGCTTGACACTTGAAGATTAAGACTTAAGACTTCCCCTGCCTGGAATATTACACGGCTTGCTCTTGGAGTGCTTTTTGTTGGACAAACACTCCTGGGGAGAGGGACGATGCTGAAATTCCTCCATTTGTATGCCTGACAGTGGGTTGGTGAAGGCCAAATGCTTTAGAAATTTTTTTTTTAATCTTTTCCAGCCAGACCATCTACTACTTTTTGTCTGAATTCGGCAGAAACCTCCTTTGATTGAGACATGGCACATTTCCACAAACCTGTGCATTTAAGACCAGACTGTGACGGTAAAGACCTGGATTTATATTTTTTTCAATAGGTCAGGGGCCGCTGCACTCACACCTGACTGTCAGCTTATTGATCCAAACAATTGACTCCAATCACCCCTTAAAATGAACTGATAATCCTAAGAGCTTCACACACTTTCAACAAAGACATTTAATGTTGGATAATTTTGCTAAATAAATAAACTTTAGAACAGCCAAGGTGGTTATTTTGACCATTTCCAAATTTCTATGTGAAATAAACTGAATAAGTTGAATGCTGCTGGTAAGTGACTTTTCCTTAAAGTAAATTTTTGTATAGTAGTAGTATATTTTTATTTAAAATGTTGTTTATATAAATTACACAAAAGGCAAAGAAAATGTGATCACTTTTACTTATTTCAGCCACAGCTGGTCCTGTTGACCACACAGAAACTGCTGCTGTTATATTGTTACTTTTTGCACATATCGAAATGCATCTTGGTTGCTTAGCAACTATCACTGTCTCTGTCAATAAAACTTAACAAGTGATCTCAATTAGCAATTTTCCAACAATAAAATACAAACAGTTAATTAATAATTAACTATTAACAATTAATTAGACTCAATTAAAAATAAAGTAGAGGAGACCAGGGACAGTTGCAATACTTTTTGTCTCAGCACCTATAACTCACTGAATCTTTGTGCTAACACTCAACATACTATCCTTATTTATTACAAACAGCAATGTTTCAAACTTTTTTAGTTTTATTTTTGTACTCATTTCAGCCTTTTTCAATAGGCTATGATTATTTTTGGTGATGATTCTAGGTGGAAATTTGTTATTAATGTTAAAATTTGTTTATAATCTTATAAAACACATTTAATTGTTTCTCACTCTGAGTAATTCTAGATTCATCTAAAATTTGAATCTGATCACTGATGGTTATTATCCTACAGAAAAGTACTGCTGTGAATATATGCAGTCAGTATGATTTACTACACCTGATAGCATGCATATTGATATAAATAAATTTTACAGAATTTCCATTTAGGTGATATTTCATTTTTAAAAAGATAAACTAACAGAATAAATGCATTAATCTCTTAGTATCTCTGGTATTTATCATGAGAGATAATAGAGTTTGGAAGACAAAGGTGACAATGACCACTTATGGCTATTCTCGTCATTATAATTCTGCCCCTTCTAGTGTTATTAAGTATAATTTTTCGCATTATTTGTTGACTTGGGTTGTCTATCTAGTTTTAGGACTTGAAAGAACGTCTGTTGTGTTCAGATCACATTTATGCAGAAATACAGAATGTTTTAAAAGGGTTCACAAACTTTCTAGTAGTGCTGTAATCAGCAAATTAATAAGAAAAAAAAAAAAAAAAAAAAACTGAGCAAACTATAGAAGGCTGTTGACAGTGCCAGTCCTGCCAGTCTACACTGAGGGCTCACCTGTCATCCTGTGAGTTCTTTGAGCGCTTGTGCTTGGGCTCACGAGGGGCTGTGCGCACCTTCTTCGGCTTACTGTCACCATACTCCTCATCTGCAGAGAAAGGACGCAATTTTAGTTTTTCACTCACATTCATACATATACAAGGACACAATTTTATTCATATCTTTTGTAATTTCTTAATCTTTTATCTGATCTGCCTTTATAGAGACCAAAAATTCAACTATTTAGAATGAATAATGAATCAGAGCACCTTTATTAAATTCTACATGTTGTTACAGGTTTTAGACTACAACTAGTAGAAGAACAGCCTGGTATGTAATCTGTTTCAGTAATAATATATTAATATGGATGACACCAGTATCAGCGTACGTAACAACACAAGGTTATCCAGTATTACAGTGTGTACCATGACAAGACATAAATTAATCTTTGATCAGAGATTTTGCCATGTTGTTTAAGTAGCTATACCTTTCATATCTCTGGATTAGAGCCGCAACAATTATTCAATTATTAAATTAATCACCAACAATTTTGACAACCAATTAACTGGTTTGATTTCTGAAGAAGTAGAAATTCTTAAATGTAAATATTGTTCTGGCTTCTTTAGACCGTTTTGACAGTTAACTGAATATCTTTGGGTTGTGGGCAAAACATTTGAGGACGTCATCTTGGGCTTTGGGACCAAACAATGAATAGATTAATTGATAAAATAATCAGCGGCTTAATCGACAATGAAAATAATCGTTAGTTGCAGTCCTGTTGTGGATGGAAAGTAATATTTGATTTTAATCTTTATATCAGTGGAGTGGGGTGTCTTCATCTGTCAGGTATTACAATGGCAGACTAGTCAAAAGTAGACTTAACCATCTGTTAATTTCATCCGTTGATTGATTTTTCAGAAAATGTATTAAAGTATAATATACATGAATATCTTAATATAAAAGATTATGCATCAATAATAGAGGATTTCAGCCAATCACAAGAGCTCGACCAATATTACTGACCTGATATTGGCAGCTTTATAGGTCTATATTAAAATCAGTAGTCTCTAAAAAATCAGTATTTTGCCCAGAAGGGTGTGGTTTTGCAGGACGTTGTGGTGCACACTTTGGCGAGCTCATGGGCAAGCTCTGTGGCAGTTTCAGCCCGTGCAAAATATAGGCTTGTTTTACTTTTAAAGCTTGGAAAATTAGGCAAACTAGACTGAATGATACAGAGCACAATATGATATTGGCTTATTTAATGTTTGTAAACCTTGTAAGACCATTTAGGCAAACTACTAAACTGATATCATAATTCAGACCCCACATCTTAGTACATTTTTGTTGTTGGACATAATTTATTCCATCTTGTCTATGTTTCCAGGGGTGTAGTGGAGGGTAAACCCAAGTGAGCTCAGTTTATCCACCTCGTTGAAATGAGGAGTTTACTCACCTATTTTCAAGTCAACTTGTACCAATCATTAAAGGGAAACTACAGTTCATCCATCTCAGTATCAACCACTGCACCCCTGATTTAATAACATGTTCCAGAATATCATTATGATGATCAATTTGAAAATTAATCTACAGTCAGGGAAGTGTAGTGTTTGTCATGGTTGCAGCTGTGCCAGCAACATAAGGAATCAAGATCCAAGTGTATCTTTGCAAACTTAACACCAAATAATATCAAAACTATATAGGTCTCCTGCAGGTTCTGTCCAGGGGTTAAAGCAAACAGGTTAATAAACAACTTATTTATGTCACCGTTTTGGTGGTTTTGTCAAAAAGTGAGGAGATGACCCAGAGTGAGTCGATCAGAATGTGTATCAGGCACACAGCACCTTATGTGGCGTAGGATATAAGTAACCCGGGCGAAATAACAAGTTTTAGGGGGTCCCTATCAGTATTGGCCTATATGTTCTCAGATATGCACTGATATGAAAATCTATTTTTGCAGGTTGGGTTTCTTCTTTAGCATTATAGGCAGCATGTATGTATATGTAATGTTTTCCTTCATTCAAATTTATGTTTTGTGTTTTTTCAATTCTAATGACCAAAAACACCAGTGAAAGTTTACTGTTTCAGTGTCCTGGTGTCACTTTGGACAATTAAGTTTAATGTTCAGCTGTAAAAACATCCTGCTTCTGTTACATATATTTGTCATTAGTGTTTGATAACCACATTTGCTGCATCATTACAATGTATATATTCCATATTCTGTACAGGGCACCAACTAACAATTATTTTCAATTATTTTCTTGATTAAAAAATTACTAGTTGTTTGCCTATGTATTATCAGAAAGCGGTAAAAAAAAAAAAAAGTTGATCAGTGTTTCCCAAAGTCTGAGCCAACATCCTCAAATGTCTTGTTTTGTTCACAACCAAAAAACATTCAGTTTAGTGTCACAGTACAGTACAGAAACCAGATAATATTCACAAGAAGCTGAAATCAGAGAAAACTGACTTTTTTCTTTACAAATTACTCAAAATGAATACTAGATTATCAAACTATTTGGCAAATAATTAAATAATCGATTAGTTGTTGCAGCTCTAATTCTGTATATTATATTTTGCTCACAAAATCCAGTATCGATCAGGCTCTACATATCACCTGCCATATATACTGAAACACATATGGTCTGTCTTACCTGCATCATCAGACTCGTTGAATTGTGAGTAGTTCACCACTTTCCTGTTCCTGTGAAGAAGTATACACACTGCATCAGATTACATTTAAGTTACATCAGTGCCCACATGATATTAGACATGTCAATAAGTGGTGGGGGTGAGGGGGTGGTGGGTTACCAAGCTATTATATGTCACATCCAGCATTCCTACAGGCAGAAACTAGTCAGCTGTGTATGAATGTCTGGATTGTATTAGCCGGTTTGAGAAGCCACAAACAGCCTCTGGCTGGGGGCACTGAACTGGACACTGGTCTACCTTCTACTGTTTCCAGGGCTAATTTGGCAAAGTGTAGGAGGGAAGCCTCAGGTAACAGCAGCCAACTACAGTTCAGGTAACACACAACTCTAGAAGCTGCAATGGTGCAGGTTTAAACCAGAGAAAAATCCTTCCCTCACCCTAACAAGCAGCTTTCAAACATCATTTCAAGTGCTTTACAGACAACAGAAACGTACATTACAACATTTAAAAAGAAATAAAAGTTAGATAAAACAAATTAAAATAGAATATAGATGATCTGACACACAAGTATCTGGTGCAGTGATCACTCTGAACAACTGGTGGCACCACAGATCATCTGCAAGCACTGCCTGGAAACTACGCATCTGTGGATCCTAACCAAGTTGAATACCACGTTGGAGCAGTGTTTGTTTGTGTGTGTTTGTGGTGGGGTGGGGTGGGGGAGAGGGGGGAAGGGTAACGGAGCCATAAACTTTTACAAGTACTTAGATTACAACAACACGCGCACACAGCGACACTCACCACAGTAAAAGCCTCAGACATGTGCAGCAGCAGCCATTGGCGAGCCCGCCAAGCTTTCCACACATTATCATTCACATCTCTGGGATATCATAGAAAGATATTATTTTTCCAACCAGCTCTGCTCTAGTGAGTCACCAAACTGGGGAAGGGATGGCGTGTGAATCTAAAGACACAATTCATGACGCTGGAGGTCGATGTACAAAGCGGGTAGCCTCATTTACAATCTGCTGTGTTATGACTACTTTCTAGGAAGCCTGTGATCATTGTGTGGTTTTCTTTCAGGGCTGTGATTCGGTCTCACTTCTGAAAGTGCATCACCTTTTTCCCCCAAGTACTGCTTTCGACCAGAAAATAAAATAAGTGAAGGGGAAAACACCACGTGTATTCTTGAGGCTGTTTTGAAGTAGCAATTGCAGTTCATTAAAGCAGCAGAGATCAGTAGATTTGTTGACTGACAGAAAAGTAATTAGCAACTATTTTGATAATCAGAGAATCGTTGGTCATTTTTACACAAAATTACAAAATATTTGTTGGTTCCAGCTTCTCCCAAATGCTTTTTTTGTTGTACGTGATCACAAACTGAATGCATTGAAGTGAATTTCAGGTTCTGAATCGTTGTTTGGGCGACAAAAGACATTTCAAGAGCTATCCTGAGCTGAAGGAAATTACAACAGACATTCTTTACTAGTTTCTCAGATTTTTTCTCAGGCAAAATGATAAATTGAAAAGTTAGTTGTCAGATTGCTCAAGAATGAAAAAAGCTGTTAGCTGTAGATCCGAGTCATTAGTCTCAAACTGGGGGAAAATACCAGCTGCTGTTGCACAACAAGATCTTTTCTGATGAAGTTACCATGTATTTTAATTTACAGAACTAATGTGTAGGTCAGGGGTCTGCAACCTGCGGTTATCGAGCTGCACGTCTCTTTTGTCCCCCTCCAGTGGCTCCTTGTGGCTTTGACAAATTAAATGTAAATGAATAACAGTTTTGTTTAACATTTTAATATTCACTCATCATTGTTGTAGGCATTGTGTTGCATGAGTCTTACTTTCTCCAATTTTAAATATGTGTAGCCTATACACTGAATGAAAATAAGGTTTTGATATTTCATCAACTAAAGTGTGCATTATCGCTTACACTCCTTTTCCTCTAAATTTTGCTGGTGGTTAGTCCCGAGTCTCACTTAGATATGGAGTTCAAATCAAAAACAAGAAAAGTTTGAAAGTAAAATAGAGAATTCAATAGACGGGCTTACTTTTTTCTTTTTTGGCCTAAAAAGTCTGTTTTGATAGTAAAGGACCCCTGGTATAGGTCTGTTAAGACTGCAGGAAAATCATATTTGTTTCTCAGATCAGATCTTCAAGACAGACTGTTTGCACTGTGATCAGATCTGATCTGTGTATCCAGAAGTCACCTGCCTATCTGTCTGGGTTGCTGTGGTAACGACCTAGCCATCTTAACCACATACACTGGTGACACGACTGTCAAGCACAGAAGCATGAGAAACTGCGAGAGCCTGCACAGAAACGTTCTCCCAAAGTGTCAGCGGACAATTTATTTGCTTGTCTCAATCACTCTGGAGTCTATGTGCCTTGTGATGCAAGTAACGCAAAAGACACTTAAATCAGATTTGAGCAACCTGAGTGAGACTGAAATGGATCTTTAGAAATCCTGCAGGAGCTGCATTTCAAACCAGCTCCAAAATCTTGGATCCAATTTGGAAAATCACATTTCATGTGTTTTTTTGCTGTCCAGAATAAAATAAATCTAGATGTGCCAAAAAAATGGATTTGGGCTGGCAGCTTGAACAAGGCCTTAGTGGCATCTAGCATCTTTATCTGTTAATAAAACATACAATTTTATGCCCTCAATGTCGAGCTCATTCTTCCCTGTGGTATCAAAAAAATTATTATTTTTACAAGTATTGTGTTGACATGAAAAATTCCAGCATCGTGACAACACTACTGTAGAGATATCTGCCTTCTCTTGAATATAACTGAACTAAACGGCACTCGACTTGTGGTGCTCAAAGCACAAACAACAACAAAAAAACCCAAACCATATTCTAATTCAAAACCAGTGTCTCTTCCTCTCCAATAAATTCTAAAGTAGTTCAGGTAGATTCTACTGCCTAAAATAAGCAGTTCCTACATGAAACTGCTCACAATGAAGTCTGGATTATTTCGAACAACCAGGTCATGATTTGTGGAAAGAGATATTGCTGTTGAGTTTTTTTTTAATGTATTTTTTGGCACTTCGAGTGCCACAAGTCAAGTGCCATCTAGTCCTTAACTGAAGAGAAGGCGGACATTCTCCACAGCCGAACTCTGCAACTCACATCCAAAAAGTTTAGATGGATAAATAGCACTACATGTAAGAGCAAAAATATGCTTTTGCAATTTTGGGAGTGAACCGTGTCTTTAGGGGACAGGCTAAAAGCTGTCATATTTGACCTTTTCACTCGAAAAATAAATCCATTTTTAACATTAATCAAATACCAAACTTGTTGGTAATTAACTTACTGCCAACTGATTTACTGACCAATTGTTTCAGCACCAGTTTATTTATATCCTGACTTTTTGCTTATTTTTTCTGCACACATCATGGGCTTCTATTGTAAAATAATTTATCACAAACTAAATATAAAAAGCAAATATTTTCTAGTGCTGACTAGGCAAATGTGATCATTGCTTGTCTTTGTTTCACATCATTCTTGTCAGTATCTGTTGACTGCTTCAGACAGTTGGTCAGGCAAAATAAGCAATATAAAGACATCATTTTCAACCATTTTGGGCTCTGCTAACTTGACTGACTTGTCTTTTTTTAGTTATTTTTAATACATCATGAAGGAAGTTAATTGTGAACCCTGGTGATTTTATTAGATCAGTTCTTAGAAATAAATAATTTAACAATAAATAATAATACAGACAAGATTGACAGTAGTTTGCAGGTTTAGAGTATTATTTAAAACACTCAGCAGTCTTTGAGATACAAGTCTAAATTAGACATTTAAGGGAATATTTGAAAATTATAAGGCAGAGGGTTGGGGGTATTATTTCCTCATGATGAGGAATATGATGAGGATAGATAGGAAAGATTCTTTGCCAGCCAGTTCATCATCATTTCATTTCAGCTTGCCTTTACAAATTGCGTTGTCTTTGTCAATTCAGAGTGATGTGCACAAAAGGCTTGTGTTGACTGGAGTATAAAACAGCACATGTGGCGATAATCATTATCCTCTCAGCCAGTCACACGACCCATTTCAAAACTTTTAAAACAGCTGTTCCAAACCAGCTGGCACATGTAAAAGATGGCTGACCAAATGTGGAGACGTGCGCTCCTCTTCAGGCAGGAGAGGAACCTGGCACTAAAAGCATTAAAAAAAGAGTTTGAATTTACAACTCTTGATAGTAGAAATTTTATTTTATCAAGGCGAACAGCCAGTGCTGTGGATGCCCCGGAGCGTGAGATCTGGGATCTAATGGGTTAATACCTTACCAACACTAAACAGGAAGCAGCAAATTGGATAGTTACTTTGGTAACAGCAGAAAAAATCTCAAATACTGTGACACAAAGATGACAGATAGTGGGAACAAGTGTAATGAGTCTGTGTTTAATTTGACACATATTTGATCCACTAATCAGCACGTTTTATTGGGAAATCTTAATTTTTGAAATGGTTTCTCTCTCATCCCCATGCTTTTCTCCCACCAAAACAGCCTTTTGGAGCTTTTTCAATAGTTGAGGCAACAAAATGTAAGTTTGTACATAAATATAGCTTATCTTCAAGGATTATATGATGTCGAAGTTTTTAAGATTTTTTTACTTTGAACTAGACAGTGTGTAGACAGACAAGAAAGTGGGGGAGAGAGTGGGAGGAGGACATGCAGCAAAGGGCCACAGGCTGGAACTGAATCCATGGCCACTGCCACGGACTCAGCCCCTGCACATGGGCCACACGCTCCACCAACCAAACTACTGGGGTGCCTAGTATGTCAAATTTCTTAAAGGGAATTTGGCTTAGTATTATCCCCACCCTCACTGGTTGGCACCAGAAATACTAGTCATTTAAACTATTTCATAATATTTCATTCATGCACAATGCCAGTTAAATGTTGCCTCTAAGATTTTATGCAGCTGCCCTCCACTAGTTGGGGCTGTGGCACTGTCAGATGGCAGCCCCTCTCGCCCACCGTGTGTGCCCCGATCGCCTAGGCAACGCCGGATGTTTACATCAGCAAAGTAGGACAGATGACAGCTCGTAAAACCAGCGCGGTTTGGCAGTGTTTTAATGTAGAAAATGGAAATAATGTTGGATGTAGACTGTGACAGAATAAGCTGATATATATTCACTCGACTGGAGAAACATGACCACATTAAACACAGAAATGGACATAAACCTGCAAACGGAGCAGCTGCTGTTGCTGCTGCTAGCAATGCTAACGTTAGCCATAATGTGTGGCAGGGTGGCAGCTAACATCAGCTCTGGGTCCTTTACCCGCAGACAATGTCATCCTCTTTAGTCTGAAAAAGCATTTAGTGAGTTGTTGTCATGTTTTGTATGTTAATGTGTTAGATTTGTATTGCACAGTACAAAGTAGCGTAGATTTCAGCGGCATCTGAAGTACTATTTAGCGATTGTAGACTGATTAACGGCTTCAAATGGCTCTAAATACACATTATTTTTTTTCGGACAGTGTTTAACATAAATTAATAAATTCTGCTCAATTTTAACTGTTTTCTGAGTGTTTTCCTGGTATTGGACTGGTCTAAATTCAATTTTGGGTTTAATCTGCAGGGAAATTAGTCACCAGGAACATCCCTAGTATTTTCCCTGAAGAACACAGGGTGCGTCTGTTTAATTCAAACTGATGATACTGTGTTTATTTTCTACTATTTTGTTACCACTTGTCCACAAAGACAAAAAGTAACTGCTAAAGTATGATAAAGTTGTCGGATGCTGAACTGCAGTTAGTTGGTTTGATTAATGATACACAGTCTAATACTTTGTGTTTGTAATGATTATTGACTGTGGCTGATCAGGCAAATTATCAGTTAACTGAACCAATACTGTTTTGTCTTCCTACAATATAATTATTAGCATAAGTGCACCACTGGTTTTGGCCTTGGTGCCCAACATTTTGGGCGTGATGCCCTCATAAATTTGTATTTACCAAGGGCTAAAGTGGCCTTACCCTAAAAATGACTTAATTCCTGCTTGGATTTATTCTCCATCTCTGTGATTGTGAGGACAGTAGAGTTACACCTTTGATATTACAAAGTAGCTACCTGAAATGTGCACTTATTTGACTGGCATGGTGACTTGCAGAATGGTGCAGCTTTGCATTGTGGAAAAAGTTGAGTCGGGTTCAACTTTTTTGCAAAGGCTTTCGCTCTGCATCAGCGCAGCACCGGCCCTAACTGAGATGAATGACTGGGCCTTGTGTTTCTTCCCCCTGACAAAACTCAGTTGTCTGTCTAAACTGGCTTTAAGCTCACTTGTGTGTGTGGAGTGGCAGACTGTAAACACATGTGAATAATCTGGACTTCTATGCAGCAGATGTGTCTTTTTTTTAAGCTCATTTTATGTTTGCCTGTTTTCCTTGCACACATTTCCAATGATACAATTACCATAAACTGACTCAATCTGAAGTAAAATCAAATTTGTACAATTAAAGTAAACATAGACACAAATTGTGCAGCATTGCAGAGATCAGTCATGCTTTACTCAAAGTAACCACAACAGATCAGTGTTCTTCAAGGCTTTGCACATTGGAGAAGCATTTTTTAATGAGAGGCTACATATTTAACATGTATCCGCCTGCAATATTGTCACTAGATGTGAAATCGAAAAAACATGACTTCCAAGACTGCTGTTGGTGTGTGACCAGAAGTTAGATTTGGGTAAGAATAGGTGTGTTGCTAATGATGCAAGCTGCAGCCATTCAGCCTATAACCAAGCTGTCAGAATATCATCACATATCTCTTGTGCCTCTGCCCTATATATGAGGTAGGGCTGCAGCAGTCTGACTCAATGAATGTAGACTGTCTGTCTAAGTCTGCCATTCTGCCGTATTCACTTTCTGCCTTTCCAAAGTCCCCTTCACTACATGAAACAGCTACAACCTCCAAGCTAGCAACCCAGTGAAAATGTGAAATTAGCACCTGGTCACAAACAGTACAAACATAAACAAGCTAGCAGCTGTTACCTTTTCATTTGCAGGGATTTAGCCATTTTAATGCCAGGGCTTGCCTTCCCATGTGCATGTTCCACCAAAACAAGTTCCCCCGACTCGATTTTGTGAGTTCATCATCGCTGCATCCTGGGTCGAGCGCCGTCGAAGACAATTGTGAATTAATCGATTAACTGATCACTGGTAAATTTCAATAAATAAATCAATTAGTCGATTGTTTAAAAAAATATATTAAAAATTTAGCTTATGCCAAGTGGTTTTTTTCTCTCAATCAAAGCTTTATTTCCACAGCAACATAATGTACATTCCAGAAAATGGCGAAAAACATTGATGAGTGTTTTCCAAAGCTCAAGATGACATCTTGAAATGTCTTGTTTTGCTCACAACCCAAAGATACTAAGTTTACAGTTATGGAGGAGTGAAGCAAGCAAATATATTTACATTTGAGAAGCTGAAATGAGAGAAATTAGTTTGTTTTTCATTACTCAAGCTAATAAATAAATTATCAAATAGTTGGCAATTAATCTAATAATTGTTGCAGCTCTAATTACTACTAAATTATGTACAACAAACACTGGATTACTTAAATATAATGTGGTTATATTATTTTGAGATATCCAATGGGATGATTCACTTCTAATTCATTGAGGACTTTCCTTTTATTTTTTATTGTAGGTGTTATTCAGATCTCATTCCAACATCTATAATTTTTATGAAGCCTCTAAAGACTTGTCTAATACCAAATAATAAAAACTCAATTTTGTCTCGCAGAAAGACCAAACAGCTCTGAGTAAAAAATCCCATTTAGATGCCACAAATGCGCCACTTAGATGCCCAGAAACCGCGAGATTTCGAAGATAACCTTTATAAATAGATGTGATGGCATTAAATGACTTCTAATCAAGCTAAAGGACGTTTTAATCTGTATTAAAAGGGCCAGGAGACACCCCATGCGTTATAATCACACTGGGGATCTTGCATTGTGGGGGTGTGGTGACTTTTTGTAGTTCTCCGCCTTCCTCTGACATCAGCCAGCAGTGTTAATTTACTGCCAGCGCTGAAAAAATAGATCCGCTCTCCCAAGGTTTTTTCTTTCCTCCCAACGACGACATTTTTGTTGACCGATAGATAGGTTTTCTATTGTTCTGAAACGACTAAAATGTTTACCCGCACTGAAATACGATATACAGGAGACTAGAGCACAGACGTGCCTAGTCTGCGCGGTAACAAGATCAAATCCCGAGGCCGAACACCACCTCCTCCTCCTCTGGTGGGATTTTTTTTTTCAGTTTTGGTGGTGGTGGTGGTGGGGGGGTATTAGCGTTTCAGAGCCTCCCCTGGATGAATGGGTAGCCATATTCTCATTCTCAGTCTGAGAGGGAAAAAATATTATCAGGCTTGGCAGAAGTTAGCTGGTTAAATCACACCGCCTAATTTTCCGCTTGGCCTACATAGCAGCCAACAATGCACATCATGGAAGCGTTTAAAAAGCACGAGAGGCAGACACGACACAGCGGCGCGAGACATGGCGAACAGTCCCCCACACCGCTGCTGCTGCTGGGATCCATGTTAGAAACACAGGCTGCACACACACGAGAAGGGAAACACACGCACACATTCCCATTATTTTTTCATGAAATAAACAAATTCCCAGCTCATAAAACGCAGCATGGTCGAGCCGTGCATGTTATCTGCGATGCCTGCCAGCGCGGGGTCTTATTATTATTAACGTAGCGGAGAGCAGAGGACAGATTTAGCACACCTACCTCACTGGTCTTGACATTTTGCAGGAATACTGTAGAGGTTAAGGATGTAAGAAAGGGGGGAGAAGAAAAAGCACGGGGAAAAAAAAGAAATATAGATTCCCGCTCTGCAAAACACCGAGGGGAGCGAGCCTGACGCACAACTCCACCGTCCGAGCTAATGCCTGAAAATAAAACTACGGCAGCGGCTCGTCCTCCACACGCAAATATTCTTAATTTTTTTTTACCTTCAGCTACTCAAAATGGTGAATAAAACAAACTGAAACTGCAGCCTGTGTGCAACCAAACCCCGCGGCCTTGAGGGGTGGGTCCTCAACGACAGGCACCGCCCCCGAGGTGCCCTGAGAGGAGCAGCGCGGCAGCTCACCGCTCCCATTGGCTGGTTTGAACAACGACTTTCATTCCTATTGGACACACGATCTGCTCGTCAGAGGACTCTTAGCATATAGCTCCCCGCCTTCGCTAGCAGGCTCGGTTGATTATCACTGTTAAGAAAACAAAAAGAGGCCCTCAGGTTGGATGCAAACATTGAATTCAGTGTGGCTCCCAAAAGACCATAAAGCAACATTGCAATTAAAGGTTACAACGTGCACAAACACCATGTATATGTAATGATAGAATATAACGTATTCTGGTCATCAGATGGACTGTTATAGTGCAGACACTGAGACTAACCTTCTTCTGTTTCACCTGGCAGACTGCTGCAGCATGAGATGCAGGTAACAGGGAGTTCCATCTACAGCATTACAGCTGCAAAGCCTATAAAATTACAGCTACAGGTTATACTGTTTATTTCAGCGATAGATTTCACACAGTTACACCTAGATACATGCACAGACATTTTGAGGGGCCGTTGCTGTAACCTGAAAAAAAGAGCATGTTGTCCCTCACTCTCTGGTCTGGAGGCTTGTGGTTGCACCTCATCTGGAATCTGAAATAAGAATACTGTTGTCTGCAGCATTCCCATTCAAAACAGCTTGGGAATGGTAGAACTGCTTTGTTAAAAAGTACCTTTTATATACTTTGTCAGTACAACTCATTTCAATTCTTCCATTCTTGGACAACCTCTGTGCAGAACTCTACTACGTGACCTGAAAATAATATTTCGGTGAAACCCCTATGTGATCACCAACATTCTAATGAGTAACTCTATATACATACATACATACATATATATATATATGTGTGTGTGTGTGTGTGTGTGTGTATATATATATATATATATATATATATATATATATATATATGTATATATATATATATACACATATATATAATTTTTATTTATTTTATTTTATTTTATTATTTTTTTTTCTCTTGGTAAATGTAATGAATTGCAATCACATTTACTGTGTAATTTAATTGCATGTAACTAGCATTAGCATTGTCTATAGCATTTTCATTCAAAATTGCTTGGGAATGGTATTTTGACTACTTAAAGGGATAGTTTGGATTATTTGTTGTGGGGCTGTATGAGGTACTTATCAATTGTCAATGTATAGCAGATGCCAATCGGCACACCTCCCAATTCAATATCAGGTGAAGTATATTTAGAATATTTTCACTGCTTGACTTTGCTGCCAGACAGCCATTTCTGACAGGAAACCGCTGTTATATGAGCCAAATATTGCTCGCTCTGAGCCAACCAAACTCCATGGGTGTAAACATTAATTTTACCTAACAGAACGAAGGAGTTACATCACTCGATGCCTCGATGTCTAACTTTGTTTATGTTATGTGACTTCAGCGTTTCAAAAGGTTAGTTTGGATTCACCAAAATCAGACAATGACACAAATAAACTAACAAATCGAGGCAGCAGACCAGCAACTCCTGTGTTCTTCAAGATAAAATTATGTCCATTGAGTTTGGTTGGTTTTTGAGAGGGTGATATTTGGCTCATGTAACAGAGGTTTCCCTTCAGAACAGGCTGCCTGACAGCAAGGTAAGGTGATGAAAATATTCTAAATATAGCGTACATTTAAACTGATATTGATTTTTTTCTTGGGTGGACTTTTTTTAAAGTGTCTAAAATATGTTTTGCTGCCAACCCTGTCCACAGCTGTAGATTGCTTAGCTTCTGAGCAGGTACTGCTGCTGTGTCTCCAAACTGTGGGCGTGCCGACCAGGATCTACTGGTAACACACAGACTACGGATGAGAACTTCATGCAACCCCACATCAGATGGAGTACAGTGGTTTGAGACATAAATATGGCTACTCAAAACATGGTTGAGCCCCTAATCAATACACTATTTTTAAAACAGTTGCACGCACAAACCATCATTTCTTTAAAAAAAAAAAAATTCTCATTACAAAACATTCAGGGGAAAATTCACCCTAAAATCAAAAATACATATTTTTCCCTGGCCTGTAGTGTTATTTATCCATCTAGATAGTTTTAGTGTGAATGGCACTCAGCTTGTGGTGCTCAAAAAAATACTAAAAAAACAAAAAAAAAAACAAACCAGCATCACTTTCCAAAAATAATGACCCAGTTACTCAACATAATCCACAGACCTCGCTGTGAGCAGTTTCATGTAAGAAAAACTTTCTTTCCTGAGTAGAATCTACCAGAACTACTTCAGAATATACCTGAACTACTTTCTTTTTTACTAGAAAGGTTACCTGTTACCAGGTCACATTTTTTTGGAAAGAGACAGTGTTGAACTTATCAATTTGTCACTGTTGGACAGAAACTTTGTATGTCCAAAACTTTTACTTTTCAGAAAATGAAAAAAAAAAAAACAAAAAAAAAAAAACCCCTGAATACTGCATAGTCAAAGTTAGTAGCTCTTTTCACTACTTTTCAATGGTTAAATATTTGTAAAACTCACACACAGACATAATGGTGACCAATAGCACTGATTTATGAAAAAAATAATTAAATGTCAAAATATGGAGGTGCAAGCTTTGCACCCAATGGCAATGAAACGTATTTTGACCATGACAAGCCACGGGCCGTTTACTCCTGTTATATTGGAGAGACGACAGAATTCTCTACAGCTGATATCTCCAAAAATCTGCAACTCACACCAAAACTATCTAGATGGATAAACAGCACTACAGGTCAGAGGAAAAATATGTATTTCTGATTTAGGGATGAACTGTCCCTTTAAAAATGTAGTCATCATGAAGTGTCAAGAGGAGGAAGATTTAACTGATACTATGACACTGAGAAGTAGATGCTTCGAAATTGATTTTATGGTGTCAGGAACCCAGTTTGATTTGTTGGAAATGCACAATCACAACTTTCTTTTCATTCATTTATTCAGGAATAAATGTCTTAATAAAATTTTCCCAATTATTCCAACAAATGTAAGTGTATGGTGTTAACCTGCTGGTGGGAAACTCAAGATCTAGCTAGCTATTAAAGGGACAGTTGACCCAAAAAACAACAACAACAACAAAACAAACATATTTTTCCTCTGACCTGTAGTGCTATGTATCCATCCTGACTGTGTTGGCGTGAGTTGCAGAGTTTTGGAGATGTCAACTGTAAAGATCTGCTCTCTTGTCTTCTTGTCTCTTACATTGTTTGTCTTGTTATGTCTTTTACATCTCCTTACATCTTTTTGGATCATTGTATCTTTTTTGTCTTGCTACGTCTTTTGTCTTCTGTATTTTTTCTTAGATATTTTTTATCTGATATTTTTTATGTCTTTGGTATTTTTTTGTCTTGTTACGTCTTTTATGACTTATGTCTTTTATGGTCCTGTTACAATCTTTGCATCTTGTTACAACTTTTTTGTCTCATTATAGTCTTATTTTTCTTTTACATCATCTTTTTTGTCTCATGTCTTTTTGTCTTATTATTAAGTCTCACGTCTTACATCTTTTATATCAGGTATTTTTTGTTTCATGTCTTGTTACATCTCTTATGTCTCCTGTCTTTGATGGTCTTGTTTCCTCTTGACATTATTTTTGTCTCGTTTGCATCTTTTTTTGTCTCATTATGTCTGTTTCTGTCTATTACATCTTGTCTTTTTTTGTCTTGCCAAGTCTTTTATGTCTTATGTCTTTTATGTCATGTATTTTTTGTTGTCTGTCTTTTACAGTCTTGTCACCTCTTTTACATCAATGTTCGTTACATTGTTCAAGACATAAGAAACATAAGTAACATTTTGTACATCATTTTATGACTTATTACGTTCATCTTGTGTGATTTGTATGGATGGATACATCAAGAAATTGTCTTTCCTACATCACTGTCCCATCCATTTAGGTTGAAATCAGTTTTGATGTTGGGATACAAGATAAAAATAATCAATACTTCCCTTCAAATACATTAAAACTAAAGTAACAAGCTTATTTTGAAAATGTAAGAAATAGAAAGTACATATATTTGTGTTAGGGAGTATAAGCAAAAAGTTGTCAGAATATAAAATAAATACTCAAGTACAGTACTGAAAAATCAACTTTAGTACAGTAACAGAGTATTTGTACTTAGTTACTACCTCTGACTTCGTCCATGAGTAGATGCACACTTCCTTCTGTGCCGTGATATGAGACAAACTGATCATTTTCTTTAACAGCCAGGTGAACACAACATCCCATTATGAGCTACGTCCTCATATTGTAGCTAATAACAAGAGACAGACAACATGATACCTTTAAAAGTATGTAAAGACATAAAGAGATAAAAACATTCTGTATTCAGTATTCTTTGACACCACTTCTGTTTCAGCTCTCAGAAGATCAGGATGAGGGGGGTTCTGACAAAAGTACACAATCACAAAAATCACACCAACGCTCTGTAACACACACATTCCACCACGTCAGCTCTCCTTTGCTACCAGTCGAAGAGGCTGACTTTTTTTTTTTGGAAATCCTCTGGGAGTCAATTTTACTATTCATCACGTCACTGGGACGGGGGGGGGGAAGTCAATGGGAGCAGGCAGGATGTGAATCATATTAACAATCTCGTTTTGAGTCATTTTTTAATTAAAAAAAAAAACTAATTCTCCGATTTCAGCCTCTTAAGTGTGAATATTTTCTGATTTCCTCAGTTCTCTATGACAATAAAACTGAATATCTTTTGGTAGTGAAAACAAGACTTTTGAGGACGTCATCTTGGGCTTTGGGAAACATAATTAATATTTTTCATAATTTTCTGACATTTTACAGACCAAACAACTAATTAATTAATCAAGAAAATAACTGACAGATTAATCGATAATGAAAATAATCATTAGTTGCAGCTGTATATGATGCACATTTTAGTTGATAAAAAATTAAAACTTCTTTTAATTTGGTGTTAAAGGCTACATAGTTTTACAGTTGGCAAAAATAAGAATCACTTTCCGACTCAAAATTTCAAGGCAATGTACTGCAATAAATTTGAGCCTTGAGGCTCTTATGTTTTGAAATAAACTTTAAAAACATTTGCCGACCCATAATCTTTAGTTGAGATAATTTACTATTCTTCTTTGGATAAACTTGAAAATTGTATTTCAAAATTTCAAAAGCTGTGAACTTGATTTGTCATTAGCTTGAAAATTGTCAATTTTAACCATCTTTCACTTTAACTAGATTTTTTTCAATGCAATTTTTGGGGGTTTCTAAAACTCAAAGATTTGTGTTTATCTAAGGAAGAAAAGTAAATTACATCAACAAAAGATTAGTAGTTGGTTAAACTTTTAGAGCTTGAGTTGGGCTCAAACTTCAAGAAGCTATTGCAGAATCTTGCCTTGAAATTTTGAGTTGTCATTGATCTACGTCAGGATAAAGGAAAATTAAAATAAATTAAATTAAACTATTTATTTCCATATAATATTTTTGCCAAAGTCACAGGAGCTGCAGAGGGGCTAAACAGCTGGATCCAGCTGTGGAGCTGCAGGTTGCCGACCCCCCCCCCCCCCCCTCAGGTTTAGGCTAATGGACTGTATAAGATTAAACTCTTTTCTTCCCCTCTCTGATCTGAACCAGTGATTTTGGTCGGTATCAGACTGATACCAGCACTGTGAATCTAAATGTGTTCCTCCTCCTGCCAGGGAACACAGCCTGCAGGTGAGACAAAATATCCAGACAGAATGTCCCGTTGCGTCTTTGCTTTATCTGTTGGGCTGTGTTCCATTCTGTGCTCCACAGGCTTTAAAGCCCCCGTCCCTCGACTCCTCCAGGTTCCCTCAACTATGCGGTGGTCAGTGTTCTCCCAGTCTGTGAAGCCTAGAGGTGCGTACGCCTCAGACCTGCGCTCGCAGAGGAAGTTATGGATGCACAGGGAGGCCATGGTTACCTTCACCACCTTGTCTGGCTCTAAGCAAATAGTGGATCTGAAAACTCTGAACCTGTTTGCAAGAATGCCAAATGCGTTTTCAGCTACTTTGTGCGCCCTGGAGAGGCGGTCGTTCAGTATGTGTTGACTGTGGTCCAGCTGCCCGTGTGGATATGGCGTCATGAGGTCAGGCCTTAAAGGATACGACTCATCACCTACAAACATGTACGGCATCGTGACGGTGGAGTTGGGTAGCGGGTCAGGAGGAGGAACGTTCAGCAGGCGCTGATCCATCGCTTTGCTCAGGTCTGAGTGAGCGAACAGTCCAGCCTCTGGGACCACACCTTGGGTGTCCACACTGGTGTGGATGAACTTGTAGTTTGCATCTACAGCAGCCATCATCGTCACGGACACCTTGCCGTTGTGATCGTGGGGAAGGCTGCCACTTTTTGCTGGAGGTTGAATATGGATGCGTTTTTCATCAAGGGCACCGAGACAATGTGGAAGCTGACATTTCTGTTCAAAGTCCCGGGCTATTGTCCGCCACTCTGCCTCTGTTGATGGGGTCTGACAAAAGAACAGAAGGACAGTTACGGCTATGAGTTAACACTGGAGGTGACAGAACTCCATAACTACTAGAATGACCATAGGCGGTTATTTTGACCTTTGGTATTTGACACAAGAGATAATGAGACTAAGAGATTCATGCATTTATTCTGTTAGTTTATCTTTTAAAAATGAGCGATAATTTCTATATTTAATCAATATGCACGCCATCACATGTATTTTGCTGTAGGACAATAACCATCAGTGATCCGATTCAAATTCTAGATGAATCTAAATTTACTCTGAGCAACAGTTAAATGTATTTTATAAGATTATAAACATGTTAGTTCAACATGAAAAATAACAAATTCATCAAAAATAATCGTAGCCTATAGGAAAAGGCTGGAAATGAGTACAACCAAATAAAGTTGGAAACATTGTTATTTGTAACAAGTAAGGGTATTTGTTTCATAATTTGAGAGCTTTAATAGCTGCGGAGACAAAAAGTGTTACAATTGTCTGATTAATTAATTATTTGTATTTTAATGTCAGGACTTTGAAAATCAAGATCACTTGTTAAGTTTTATTGACAGAGACAATGACAGTTGCTAAGCAACCGAATGATTTTCTGTGTCAATTTCTGTGTGATCAATATGACCGCCTACAGCTGAAATATATAAAAATGATCATATTTTCTTTGTCTTTTGTGTAATTTATATAAAAAAAAACATTTTAAATGAAAATACAGATATATATATACTAATAAGATAGATATATACATATACATTACACATTTGAAAATGGTTAAAATGCCCGCCTTGGTGGTTCTAGTGTTACACTTCATTTAGTAAAACATACATTTCAGAAGTTCTGTAAATGTGATTCCATGACTTAACACTTGACCTTCATGTTAGAATATAATTACATATAAATATCAATAAAAGCAGTACACTGTTCAAAATACAATATATTGTGAGAAGATGTTTTGACAATATTGCTTAACAGGACATACTATCTGTGTGACAGAAGAAGTATTCAGATCTTTTACTCAAGCAAAAGTACTAATACCACACCACAGAAATGCTCCACTACAAGTAAAAGTACAGAATTCAAAAGCTAACTTAAGGAAAACTAAAGTAAGCTCCTTTAACCTCTTTCCACTGTCTACCATCCCCTGGTCCACGATCTTCTCCTACACTACCCGGATCACTTCTACCTGCTACCTAAAATCAGCCTGTTGACTGACGCTGGTCACTCTCCCACAATTCAGCAGCCAAAACCCGGACTGGACTATGTGTTTGACTGGGCTGGACTGACTGACTGACTTTGACTTCTGTAAGTGAACTTTTTGCTTGAAGGTTTTTTTTCTTCCCTTGTTTTTTTGCTGAAGTGAACTGAACTGACTGTTATAACCTGGAACTGAACTGAATTGAACTGAATGTTTTTTGTTGTTGTTTTTTTGATGAACTGAATAAATTTTTGTGCTAAAAGAAAACCCAGAGCAGAATTTTGAGTTGATTGACTTGAGTTAATGTTGGATGGGATCAGGATTTTGCGGGTATTTTGTAAATATTTGGTCATTTTGTGTTCTTGCATTATTTTGTGGGGTTTGGGGATCTCGTACAGCACTTAAAATACATTTACTCTGGTTTCTGCACTGTATACTGTGTTGGGTTGTGTGTTTCATGGTGTGTGTGACATTCAATGTGCAGGGTGTAATATTTTTATGTGTGTACATCCTTTGTGCAGTTTGCTTTTAACTAAGAAAAAAACAAACCAACAAACTAAACTATAACTTGACTGACTAATCTTGAAATGCCAGGAGAGAGACCAGAGGGGTGAACTATGAAGTGAGATTAATGGGTTAGCGAGGTATGTTGAGTCTAAAGCCAGGATTTTCAGTGTTGCTCCAGATCATATTAACACTTTAATTTACATGGTATATAATCCACATACTAAAATAATGATGAAGCAACTACAGACACTTTGAATCCTTTTTACTGTTATCTGTTTTGTTTTGGTGATATTGCAGCTCAGATCACTGATTAGAAAATTCATCATCATTTATCACAGACAGTCTTAAATCAGTTACACTCATTTTACGTTGGTTTGGTCAAAAACTTCAGTGATGTCCACGTCTCTGTCATCATAGGACAGTGTCAGACAGACTTTATCATGTTTAAATCTGCTGTATGGAGTTTTATTGTTTAATGTGCAGTTTTCATGTTAGAATAAACGACACCATTAAGACCGCATTTAGTCCATCAGTAACTTTCTGACATCATTCTTCTTCTCCTGCTTTATTTGCAGCAACAATGTGCAATCTTTTTGCTGTAAGGTATTTTGTATATTTTCCACAGCTCATAATTATAACAACTTGATCATTTTGACTTAAGCAAGTGGCTCATGATCGCTTCATTTCATGCAGAAGAAGAGTCAAATGACGCAACTTGAACACGCACAAAGCCTCAAGATGAGAGCCTGGATTAACAAAGCGAGTTCATAACCACCGTCGTGGTACCTATTATCTCTGATTGCAGTTTTAGGCTTTGTCGATCCATATCATGCAGAGAAAGCCTGGCTGTGTTGAGCTTGCTTTGTAATGCAGCTCCTCTGGCTGACACCTCTCATAATAATAATAATAATAATAATAATAATAATAATAATAATAATAATAATAATTATAACTCAAGCAACAAGTCAAACTGTCACAATGTGTTATCAGTAAAATGTACTGTAAGTATCAAAAGCAGAAGTAGAAGCACTCACTGACAGTAAAAAGGTCTCTGTCAGTGTTGACTATTATATATGATATTTTTGAATGAATATTACTGCTGCATTAATGGCTGCCCTGTGAGAACCACATATCTCTATCTTTTCGTCTGTTTAGCCTAAAGCTACTACAAGGAACTTTCATATTGTGTTGATTTTGGAGACTTGGAGATTTTGTTTAAAGTAAAATTACGTAAATAAAAGTATCTCTTGCTTCATTTTAACTGGTTAATATGCTCACTCACTGCAGCTTTGCCTGGGAAAATGTAAACAGACTCTTTTCATACGATTTTACAAAGAATCCGACCTGGTGGCAGCCATTAAGAATAACTTTACAGAAATAACCAATCCTCTCACAGCTGGCCTTGTTTGCTCATGTAGGTCACACAGAGGAATTAGAATTCAATTCAGAGGCCCAATAACCAGTTAAAAACTCCTTGTAGTAGCTTTGAGAAGAAAGAGAATTTTTTCAACCCACGTCCTTCAGTTTATCATGAACAGAGAAAACCACTGCAGTTGAAGATCCATGGTTCCACGTCTCCCCACAGCCTAGAACTTCAGTGAACAAGAACTTTAGAGCTGCAACTATGAATCGATTAATGGATTATTTTGATGACTGATTTATCAGTTTGAGTAATTCTTAAATGTGTTTATTTTTTGGTTTCTTTACTTCTTTATGACAGCAAACTAAATATCTTTGGGTTATGTTATGATCACATTTTTCACCATTTTCTGACATTTTAAAACAAACAACTATTAATCAATTAATCGACTATGACAATGATTGTTAACTGTAGCTCTATAACACTTAATTTCTTTGAAATATACAATGTATATTTTTTTAAATGAGCAAGACAAATAAATATAGTCAGTGATTAAAATGTTTAATCTTGTTGGTTTTATTCTTTTGTGGAAATTATGTGATGTCACGAGAGGAAGGGTGGGATGAGGAGGCGGGTCAGGGATCATCAACGTCATGATTGTATGTACTGCCCTCTGTCTGGAGGGAGCAACGTCACTGTGTTTCCCTGTACTATCAAAAAATACTAAGATTATTAAAAGAAATAATATAAAATGTAAATTAAAAATATTCCACATTGTCTAAAGTTGAATGGACTGCATTTATAGAGCGTTTACTTTACAACACATGCCACATGCACACATTCACGCACACATTCATACACTATTGGCAGAAGCTGTCATGCAAGGTGCCTCTGCTCAGAAACTAATCATTCACACACTGAGGGCTATGCCTTCGGCGTTCGGTACCTTGCCAAAGGATCATGGTTCGAATTATGGGGGAGCTAAGGACATGAGCGCCCTTGAAAGCCTCCTAAGAGAAATTCAGAGAAGCTCTAAAACATGAACTGAACATTTATCTGCATTAATTAGTGTGTCTATGGCACTGACACAGAGCAGAGGTGACTGATAGATGAACAGTCACATGTGGGAGTATATAGAACTTTTGGTCCTGATTCTATTTTCCCCCTGATTCTAACAATCGACAGACAGAAGGGAAATGGCAGGGAAGTGAAGGAACAGTCAAGCTGCAAAACAGCTGTTTCTACGCGCCTGTGACACGTTCTGTAAAAACAAACGTCTCAGTGAGTTAACTTTGAGTAAAGAACTCCTCACGTTAGTTTACATTCACAAAGCTCAGATGAGGATGTTGATACCTGAAACCAGGCTCTGCAAAAGCCTTAAACAGCACAATTCTCTTTATTTCTCTGTAGTTAACAAACACAAGTTTGCCAAACAGTGTGTGATGTGGGCTCTGACTCATGAAGAGGTGTGTATGACAAGCAGAAAAGATGCTGCCTGTGTCCGCCTGTGTGTGCCACAGGTGTCACCCAATCAGCCGCCATGTATGAGTAAACACAGCTGTATTAAAAAAAGATTGCGTACACAACAGGGTGTTCAACACGGAGCCATTACTGTTTAAATACACGTTTTGCTCCATTTTGTTGGGGCTGATGGCAGCCCTGACTTCAGTGGCTGTTTATGGAGAGAGATAACTGATCATTATCACTATAATATTATTATGGCGCTGCACCAAAGTGAAAGTAAAACTGAAAAGTGTCTGCATTTTTATGAGCTTTTCCAGTTGACTCTTTACAAAGTCCTCAGACCAGATGTCAAGTAAGAGTGTAATCGGAGGTCTACCTTCAGGAAGTCTTTCTTCATGACCTGCTGCAGAGCTCCACACGTCTCCAGAACTATCTGTGAGATAGTGCTGGCCCCGATCCTGTACCTGAAACTCAGGGACCTGAACGTCTCACCTGCACGAGAAACAAAGTCATTACAAAATATACAGTAATGCTCACTTTCACGCCTACAGGCAATTTAGAGTTACCAATTAACCCATTGTGCTGCATGTCTTTGGATTGTGGGAGGAAGCCGGAGAACCCGGAGAGAACCCACGCAGATACGAGGAGAACATGCAGACTCCAACAGAAAGGTCCTGCCCCGGCCACAAACACTCCAGCCTCCCGAGGATTTAAATTCAGAACCTTCTTGCTGCGAGGCGACAGCGTTAACCACTGCACCACTGTGCTGCAGTTTTAACCAATTATGTTCTTTGCATTATTAATAGCAGACATTCAGTCAAAGTTTTTTTTCTCTAAATCTTCACTTCAGATTACTCCCAGCTCTTTCTCTGTTCTGCTCAGTGGTCGCAGCCTCCTCTCCACACTAGGGTTTAAATTTTGTGTATTTTCCTTAACTGACAAGTGAAAATGCTGACAATCTAAGGCTGCAAAAATTATTTTCATAGTAGATTAAATGGTTGTTTGATAGTTGTTTGTTTTAAAATGTAATAAGATGGTGGAAAATGTCAATCAGTGTTTCCTAAAGCCTGAGACGACGTCCTAAAATATGTTGTTTTACTAACAACCCAAAGATATTCAGTTTACAGTCAGGGAGGAGAATACAAACCAGAAAATATTCACATTTAAGAAGCTGAAATCAGAATATTTTGACACAGTTTCTTAAAAAAATACTCAAACAAATTAATCAATTATCAAAATAGTTGGCGATTAATTTAATAACCGATTAATAATCAATTAATTGTTGCAGTTTTATACCAAAACAAGTAATTATTAATCATTTGTAAGATGCAAAAAAAACATGTTTGTTATTTTTTTCTCATTTTAAGTTTCCTTATTCCACTAGACATTAAATGAGGTGCCATTTCTACTACTGATTATATATCCATGAATACAGTTTTAATTGATTACATTCTCAATGGTGATTAATCAATTAATGATTCATGATAAACATCTTACTCCAAACCTGTGCTGCTAGTGTTTAGATTTTTGTCCATACGTCCTGGTTTTCATTGGCCTGTTTGTGATCATCTAACTTTACTGGCTACAAAAAGTAGGGCTGCACAATTAATCACAATAAATAAATAAATAAAACTGCAATATGGCCAAGTGCAATATCTTAAATCGCAGAATCAAAATGCAGTTTTTTTGTAAAAGGAAATATGTGTGAGAAAACAGCGTTATAATGAGGTACTGCAGCGCTGCAGAGATGACCTGACCTAAAAATCTTGTTCTCCTGATGGTTCAGACTGCAATAAATATCACAATTTTAATAGTATTTTTTTTTATTTCAGTGAACATGAAAACTGCAATGAAAAATTGATCATCTCCATCAGCTGTATTGCATATCGTAATTTCAGTCAAAATAATCACAATATGAGTTTTATACTAACTTATGCAGCTCTAACAAAAATGCAGATGAAAGGTTTGGATCTTAAGTCAAACTGTACTCAGTACAATTCAGCCTAACTGACAAAGTCAGACTAAGTAGTTTACATAGTGTAATGCATGAAAGTACTCCTAAAAGTACAAATACCCTCCCCAAATACATAATTACACTTCCATCCTTGAGTAACAGACAGCTAGAATGAGCAACAGCTAAATACAGGGGTGGAAATAACTAATTACAAATACTCAAATGACTGTAATTAAGTAGTTTTCTGGGGCACTTGTACTTTCATGAGAAGATTTTCAAGTTTGTACTTTTATTTGTACTTAAGAATGCATTACAAGATGTAATCTACTCAGTTACTTTCAAAATCATATGTGAGTACTGAGTACAATTTGAATTAATATCAAAACCTTTTGTCTGCATTTTGGCAGCCAGTAAGATGATCTGAAACTAAACCCAATAATGCAGCAGCACACATCTGGAGTAAGGATGTTTATGATTAATCATGAATCATTAATTGCTGCTAAGAATTTAACCAATTAAAAATGCATTCATGGATACTTAATCAATAATCATGGCAGTAATTTGCACCTCATTTGACAATGTTTTGTCTGTTTTGTCCAAATGTTGAATACGGAAACTTAAACTTAGAATGACCCCCCCACCCCCAACCCCCCAAAAAAGGAGGAAAAAACATGCCAAACATGCCAGCTTTGTATCTTATAAATGATTAGTGATTAATCAATTGTTAGTTTTCAACTATTGATTAAAGAAAACGCACAAAATTTGCAACCCTGGTTTGGAAAGGTGATTGTGACAACAGTTAAAAGTAACTAATACTCTGAATAGTTTTTTCAGACAAATACTTTGTACTTTGACTTAAGTACGTTTCCAACATTTTCCAATATTTAAGCAATGTTCCAGTACTTGTACTTGAGTAGAGATATTCAGTGTCTAAATGACTGTGACATGTTTGTGACAGACTCACCTGTAGCTAAGAACCTCAGGGTCAGAGACAGGCGCTCTCTCGGTGTTATGGCTCGTCTCATTTTAGTGTTCTGTTTGGTGATGAGAGGTCCGACCGTCCTCAGCAGGAAGTCAAACTCCTCTGCTGTCATCAGCTCCCTGTAGCCGCTCTCATCATGCAGCTGTGTGTGTGGTGGACACACAAATATCAGGGTTTATATCAGAATAAACTCACCTACACACTCGAGCTTTTTTAAATGGTTTGAAACACAAACTAACGTCCTCGTCGAGCCTCAACACGACCGGGCAGCTCACTGCAAACTTACACATTTACCTCCAGCTGTCTCTGCAGGACAGACTGTCCCTGCTGTCCCCGTCTCTCCACGCACTCCCTCTTCCAGATTCTTTTCTTTCTCTTCGCTGGTTTTTCGCTGCAAATCAGCGCACAAACTACTTGAATCGCGAGCTTCTGACGGGCATCCATTGTTGGAGGACAGAAATCTCGCGAGAGGTCTCTCTTTCCCCTTTTCACTTCTCGTTCGAGGGGCAGACAAATACAGTAATCAGCAGAATAATGTAAGAAATTCAATTTATTAATACATAATTTTAGAGAAATATATGACAGTGACAGTGAGTCTTGGCCCTAATAAATACTAAGCAATATTTTTAAGTAAAATTAAAGTTTAAAGTTAAAGTTTATTTATCCAAGAACATACAACATAACGTGAATATGATCAAGTAGAATGTAAACTCAAGTAAACGTTAGTAGATTACTTAAGGAGGATATGTGCGTTTATGTAAAACATTATCTTGCATTAAATCTGACTTAAGACATTTCATTCATTCACAATGACTCAACATGAAATGCAACTCTTTACATTAAACTTCTGTAATAAAATTACATGAAAATGTACATGTAATTCAAAAACATAAAGTCAAGGATTTGGGGTTATTTATTTATTTATTTATTTATTTATTTATTTATTTTTATTTTTATTTTTTTGGGGTGGGGGGGTTCGTGATCTGTCTAACAGGCATAAATAACACACGTAACACATGTACACACACATGCTGGTTTTAAACCCATTTCTGGTGCTTTTATATCTATACTATTTTACTTAATTAAACATTTTTTTCTCTGTTTTTTCAATTTATTAATACATAATTTTAGAGAAATTGTTTAGAAAAAACTGTTTTTTCTCTAAAATCATTATCGAATTGAATTAACTTGCACTACCTTTTTTGTTGTATTATTTAGGTCAGCAACTATTATTTTCATAGTTGTTTTTCTCTTGTTATGTGGTTTTTGCCTTATTACATCTTTTACATTGTTTTTGTCTTGTTAGGTCTTTTTTGGTTTTATTTCTTTTTCATGTTGCTACATTGTTTTTGTTTTGTTGCATCTTTTACACTGTTTTTGTCTATTACTTCCTTGTATTGCTTGTTCTATTTTTATAGATCCTCCTGTTTATATTGTTCCTATTTTTATATTTCCTGTTGGCTATATTGTTTCTGCTTTTTAATATTTCCTCTTGTTTATATTGTTCTCCTTTTTTATATTTCCTGTTTTAAATTGTCACTATTTTCTAATTATATTATATAAAATTATAATTATATATATTCTAATTATTTTCTTATTGTTTATATTGCTTGTTTACTTACTATTTATTGTTTTATATTAATGTTTCTTTCTTTTTTATTTGATTAATTTTATAAAATGTCAGAAGATAGTGAAAAATGTCAATCTGTGTGTCCCAAAGCCTAAGATGACGTCCTCAAATGTTTTGTTTTTCTCACAACCCAAATATATTCAGTTATATTCAAAGAAAAGAAACCAAAACATGTTCACATTTAAGAAGCTGGAATCAGAGAATTTTAACTTTTTAAAAAACTACTCAAACCAATTAATCGATTATCATAATAGTTGACAATTAATTTTATAATGAAGTTTTCATCAATTAATTGTTGCAGTTAATCTAGTATCATTAACAGTTTGGCAATATTGTTTATAAAATATTCATGCCAATAAAAAGCATATTGAATTGAAAATTAAATTATGTCTTCAGCGACTCTCTCAGTCCAAATCAGCCCAGCAGTTCACTTCAGCTCACTTCAGTTCCAACAACCAGACACAGAAGGAAAAAAACACCATACTGTCACCGTCCTCTGGCTCTGGTGGCTGAGACATGTCTGGACATGTCCAATAAAGCTGCTTGGCAGAACACAGAACACATTTCTGTGGAGTGGGAAACTCAGAAAATGCATTTATTGTTGCTTTACACAATCTTTAAGGAGGACGTAGACGTATGAATGAATGAATGAATGATCATTATTGTCATTATACTCAGGTACAATGAGATCTTGCATGACTTCTCTTCATAAAATAAAACAAAGAAATAAAGTCAGTACCAGAAAAACAGCACTATAGGGGCAATATCTGAAATAAATTAAAATTACACATTTGTAAATTACAAAGGTGACTGTTATAAATATTACAGTAATAAGTGGATGCTCAGTCTTTGCATTTGTAAATTGTTTCGATGGTGACAGTCTGTGTGTGTGTGTGTGTGTGTGTGTGTGTGTGTGTGTTTGAATGTCACCGTCCTTGGATGCGTGTGTGTGGGCTCACAGTTCCTGGAATCTGTATATTTCTCAGCATTACATACTGTCACTTGAAAGGGAATATTTGAAAAGGAAAAAAGAAAAAGAAGATGAACCCGCCTTGCAAGGTTATAGACCCTTTTCACAGCAGCCATTTTGATATGGAATAGTAGGAAAAACACACTAATCAAGGTTCTGTTCTATTCAGGTCAAACAGAGTCAGGCTGATGCTGTTGTGCATGTTGGCTCACTGGAGAGGCTCTGCTGTGGACCAACTAGTGTCATTGGTAACACCTGTGTACCATACAATTTCATGTCAAATGGCTGCTGAGACAGTGGTCAGTTAGCAGCATAGGTGAAGCAAGTATTTAAAGGGACAGTTCACTCCAAAATCAAAAGTCTGTATTTTCCCCTGGTGTTATTTATCCATCTAGATTTTTTTTGGTGTGAGCTGCAGTTTTGGAGATATTGGCCCTCTCTCCAATATAATGGGAGTAAATGGCACTTGGCTTGTGTTGCACACTGTTTGTTGTGCTAAAGCTCCAAAAAATACATTTTAAAAATTTTAGTTCTCTTTCCAAAAATCATGAGCCCATTACGCAAGCTAATCCAAAGAGCTTACATCCAACAAGATTTGGTTGAAAAGATGTTGAAAAGTCAGACTGCCTAAACATAGCCCACATTTCAACATCTATTTTTGGGCTATATTTGGATCAAATCAGACAGACTAAACAAAACCCAGTGGTCTTTTTTGGGGGGGCTAAATAAAAGCCACTATGGAGCAACCAGATTTACCTCAAAAGACAATGTTGAAATGATGTGCTTGGTGGGCTGGTACTTTCTTTTCTACGAGAAAGAAAGAAGTTTCTACATTAAACTATTTTTTCAGTGCTTTGAGCACCACAAGCCGAGTGCCATTTAGTCCCATTATAATGGAGCAAAGGCAGACATCTCTACAGCTGATACCTCCATGCTGATAACTCTGCAACTCAACTATCCAGATGGATAAATAGCGCTACAGACTAGTGGAAAAACTGATGAATTATTTTGAGAAAACTGTTCCTTTAACATTCAATAATCAAATACTCAGCAGATATACAATTAAATATAGTTATTCTGCAGCCATCATATGTTTCAAAATTTCAGCAGAGTTCTGGAGGCTCTGGTGGAAGTAACCTTTGTTTTTTAGGCTCATTGAATTTCAGGTCCACCCACTCGTGGTGAGTTCGAGTACGTTCTTGTCAAATTGTAGGCTTTGCTCAGGGCTGTCTGTGTGTGTCTTTGTGTGAGCGCTGAACCATCAGAACTGATGTAAAGCTGGATTTTGACAAACAAGAATATGAATAGAGTAAGGGGAGGTATTACTCAGCTGGTGTTTTGTGTATAACATGATGAGAAACATGCCTTTCTGTGTCTGTTGCTCTGTGTCTCTTTCTCTTGCTTCTTCCACATCAGACAGACCCATGTCTCTGTGTTCAGGGATGATGCTGTAGTGAGGAGCAGGTATGTTGCCATGGCAACCAGGGAAGTGTCTCTCTCTCTCTCTCTCTCTCTCTGTCTCTCTCTCTCTCTATCTTTCGCCTTTTCTCTTCATGGCGCCGCGGTTGCCTCTGGATCATTCTTCAGTCCGAGTTCTGCATTCTTCAGCCTGCAACAACTAAAAAGTCCTTGGAGCTCAGAGACATATTTCTGTCACACCTCTGGGGCGGATGACTAATGCTCAGTTTGTGCACCATCACTGTCCGGCTGGCAGGGAACAGAACTGACCTGCAGCGAAAAGAGTCAGTGCATCACATTCAAAGATAATACTTCATTTTATTCATTGGAAATCCACCCCAAATCTTCGATTCACGCTGATTAACATAAAATGTTGAGGGGCAGCCAGACATGAAGACCAGCTGGCTGAGCGCCACACCATCCCCCTCACCTGTGTGGCACTGCCACCTTGTGGCTCATATGTTAAACTGCAATGCAGCAGGGAGAAATCTCTGCAAATGCAACCTCATCAAACCCAGATGCTCCAGGAGCCTACAGGAGTTTTCCAAGAGAACCAGAGTCTTCCAAATTATATTCACACATCTGGTGTTTGATGATGGTGGGGGGCAGCGGTGGAGCAGAGCTCAACACTTTTAAATGTGGCTGTTAGGCAGTTACTGGCTGCCAAAACTGAAAATATGGTTGTTATTTTTTAGTCTTTTAGACCTTAGGTTTTGAGTAATTAAGATACTATGCAATTATACATCAGCTTCACCAGGAAAAAGAATGTCTTCAAGATAGAACGTTTAAAAGCTTTAATCAGACTATATTCTTTCTATTTGTGTTCTAGCTGATAATTTACAGAGTCACAGTTCACCCTACACTCCAAAATACATATTTTTTCTCTGGCCTGTTGTGCTGTTTATCCATCTAGAGTTTTTTTGGTGTGGGTTGCAAAGTTCTGGAGATATTGACTGTAGAAATGTTTGCCTTCTCTCCAATATAACAGGACTACATCAGCTTGTGGTGCTCAAAGCACCAAAAGATAAATCTGAATAATGTAAAAAAAAAAAAAAAAAACAGCATCTCTTTACAGAAATCATGAACCACTTATTCATGATAATCCACTGACCTTGTTGTGAGCAGTTTCATGTAGGAACTATTTTCTTCCTGCAGTAGAAACTACTGGACCTACTTTCTTTTCTACTGGAAAGAAAATATACACACCACAAAAATCTAGATGGATAAATAGCACTACAGGCCAACTACAGGGCAGGGCGGAAATATGTTTTTTGGATTCCTGAACCGTCCCTTTTTTTTTTTTTTTTAGACCTTTGTGCTAATTCCCACCACATACATATCAGCCCTTCAGCATTGAAGTCTTAGATACTGGGTCCTTCAAGTGACACAATATAATTTTGACTTAGTTTCTAAGCATAATTTTAGAGATTTTTTTGTATTTTAATCACTTTTTTTCTGCTTTAAAAGCTGGGGATTAATACACAAGATACACAAATCTTACACTATCATAACATCTGATAAAAATAAAAAAATCCTATGTTTCAGTTGTGACATGAAAATGTAGGACAGCATTTTTTATGAATTTGTATACTTTTTTTAAGATTCATGATTTACAAAGAAAATACAAAGTAAACACATGGTTTGGATTTCACTTTGAAAAAAAAACATGGAAAACAATGGAAAAATTGCAAAAATCATTTTAGTATTATTGTCATGAATTGAAATTTAGGGGTTGCATAGTGGGTTCCTCAAGTGACACAAGCATCTCGTCCATCATCTCTAATTTCATACATTAGATTTGTTTGTGATGTTGTCTGTCAGTCAAACTCTCCATCACACAGTCAGACAACTTCATTCGTTTCTCCTTTGTGCACGTGCAAGTAAACACACCGTTGTCTGGTTCTGCTTCCAACTGTAACAGCAATATTTAAATATTATTAATGAAAGAAAATATTAAAAATATATTTATTTTGGGTTACACATTTAACAGTGTGCTGTCTCTGTTCTTTATGTATTAAAAAGTCATCTCCACTGATGGCAAACAAAGACCAAGAATTGGTTGCCATCGTCTCAGAATTGTTGCCAATGGCAACCTGGGAAGCATTACTGTTCATCATGTTGGTCACGTGTTTGACTCAAGTACTGTACTGTATTGTACTGAAATGGTGCCATTTTGAGCTACTTGCTTGCTTTATCTTATCTGGTTCGCTTGTGAAAATTTCAGCACTTGTTTTTTTATCTGCATCATCAGATGTACACAGAGCAATGCAACAACATGACAGGCTGTAACCTTTACAAACCCAGTCTCTAAATCCCCACAAACCACAAAACTCACTGTGGAAGCAGAGAAGGATGACAGAAACCCAGAGTCTCTCACCTCTCCAGACGCAGAGCAGGTGATGCTTGCTTCTTTGCTTTTTGTTTGTGCTTGTTTGTGCCACTGACAGCCTCAGATTGTCATTGTTAGTGTCTGACAACATTATAGAAAGGATCACGTCGGTGAGAGACCTTATTTTAAAGAGTAAGATACGTTTTATTTCACCAGAAACAGCTGTTCAATTGATCTCGCAAAACTCATTGTTCATCATTGTTCAAACTTTACAGAAACTAAATAAAACTCACCAAAAATGTCCAGCTCTGGTTTAGGCAGATATAAATCCTTAATTCACGGCCTAAATGAGCGCAATTTTAAAGAAACAAGAACCCAGAATCTTTTTCTCCTCAGTCAAAACTCTTTTGAACTCGTCTCTGGCTTTCTGTTAAAATGATCAAACACTGATTCTTAAATGTCAGGAATCTGAATCACTCAAAAGAAAAAAAACCCCCACACCCTTAGATCCAGTATTACAAATACAGATTCATCAGCTCTTCATGATCAACCACCCTGCTCCTACCAAACTGTTTAAATTCAGCTTCCAGTGCCTTTCTCTTGAAATAACAAGAATCATCATCAACAATCAATAATCAACTGATCATAACCTGATGATGCTGCTTTCTGTTTTATGGCCCCAAACCAGGGCTATTCAACTGGTGGCCCGGGGGCCAAACCTGGCCCTTTAACAACCTTGATCATTTATAAACATGAAAATATCATTTAAATAACCTGCTAACATTCTAAGTGTATGAGTGTTTGTATTGTTTATTAGAAAATCATCATTTATTTTTAGGCTAATTAGTCTAATTCATTAGTTATGTCTTCTGTTAAGCAAAGTGATACTTATTTTAAAGTTTCAGCTATTTTCTAAAAATATATTGGTATTGTTTATTTTAATTTAATCTTGAGTATCTATAATAATAATAATTACAATAATAATTATAATAATAATTTATTATTATTGTTGTCATCATTATCATCATTATTATTATCATTATTACATAACAGGCCTACAAGACACCATTATTTAGAAAAACAGACCAGAAACCAGAGTAGATACATAAATTACAGTTAATGTTAAACAAATGACTCATCCTGATGCTTTTTCCAAGACTTAGAAAAAAGTAATTAAAAAAAATTAAAATTAAACAACCACTCCACTCTGTCATGATCAGAGCACCAGGACATTTCTGGATTTTGAACAGACATTTCATTGAATACTGTTTTTCTTAACTCATCAAAAAATACAGAAGAAAATGTGATTCATTCTCAGGTTCTTCTAAACAACACAATTCACACAACCTGTCGTCCTCCTGGATGTTTTTAAACCTTCCACCTTCCAGGTTCAGAGGAAGGATTCCTGCTCTCAGCTGTGCAGCTGAACACATTTGACTGCGTGTTAAGTTTGCTGTGACAGAAGATTCAGTGTTTGATATATGATTTTGGTTTTAACAAAATATCATTTAACCATTTTGCCTCAAATCTAACAAGTAACTTCCTTCTAATTACATTCATGCTGCATGTAAAATTATTACTACACATGTAGTGTAACTTAGCTTCCTTAAAGATATAATGAATTTCTTTAACCCATGGAGAGATGTGTCATTTACTCCAAAGAGAAACCTTATTATTGACCCTGTTTTCTGTCATATTAAGCAGACGATTCCACAGTCTGATCATTATTGACAGATACTGTGATTTAACATCCTTTTATTGGTTTATAAAGCTCATGGTCAGTTTATTGGATTTGCTTTTATCATATGAACCCTCTAGAATCCTCAGGTTTTCCAGTACTGGCCAAAGTCAGAACAAAAACCCACAGTGAGGCAGAATTTCACAGCTATTCTGTGCAAGTCTGTGTAGAGAGTTGATGTTTTTAAAAACAAATTCAAGACCTACCTTTTTATTCTGGCTTTTTATTGAACTTTATCTCTTTATTTATTATGTATTTATTATTATTGTGTATTCATCTATTTATTTATTTTCATTAATCTGTTTGTCTAGCTAGCATATTCTTCTATTTTATCTATTAATTAATTTATTTACTTATTGTTTTATCGATTATGATTTTTTTATTGTTATTATTGATATTTTAAAACAAAACAAAACAAAACATATTATTATTGTTAATTTTCACCTGATCTTTCTTTTTTAAACACGTTGGACAAAGCCTTTGCATTGAAGGTGCTATTATTATTATTATTATTATTATTATTATTATTATTATTATTATTATTATTATTATTATTATCAGTAGTAGTAGTAGTAGTATTATGGATGCACAATATCATAAAAAATATGTTTATATGTTTACAGATATTGTGATACAATCCACAATCAGTGGGAATTACCATTTTTGCATCACAATTTCCTACTTTACTGGAAAAATCATATTGATATTATGATGATGAGACATTGTTTGAGGTCTGTACCAAACGTCTGGAGAACAACATTTTTTAGTCCAGAGCATCTCTGCAGAGTATTTCATCATGATGCTGTTTTAACGCTCATTTTTCCTTTATAAAAAATAAATTGCAGCTTCTACAATTTGGATATTGCACTTTGTCAAATTGTGATTTCAATAATATTTTGATTAATTGTGCAGCCCTACTGTATATGAACACATATGCAGTTAACATGAAATTCTACTGCTGACATGTAAATTCAATCTTTTATTTTTCAGTCTTTTTTTATCGAGTTTTACATGTCAAATGGAAACATTAACACTTTAACAAAGAAATTCAGCATATGACCCCCCGACCCTGGCAAAAATAAAAAAGAACTTAATAGAAGAAATAACCTTTAAATCATTCAAAATCATGAGTTTCCAAAGGGCTCCACAGACAAGCAAAGTTCTCATCGCTTCAAAGCGAGACAGGCTGTTCTTTTCTTCACATTTCAGTAGAAAGTATATCCATGTTCTGCCATAATTATGAAATTATCCTTCCAGATTGTCAAAGTCAACAAGCAGTGACTGCTGCAAAATTACAATAAAGTTTTCAGGGTTTATTTCCCAATACACACAGTTTCCAAAGTTTCCAATATTAAGACTTAAACAGTCAGTCACACTGTGTGCACTCCTGTAAATCAATAGTAGTGATACAGTTAATCTACACTCATCAGAGAGTTATGAACTATCATGTCAGTGAAAACAGATGATACTGATGAGATTAGTAGCACCACATCCCGGTCATGCCTGTTAATAAGTTGTCCTGTAGAGGGCACTGCAGGACTGTATTTGGCCCACAGTCTGACTGTCTGACTGCTTGCCAGCACAGAGCACATTGTTAATTCCAGTCAGCCACTCGTGGTAGATGCCTGCTGGCCAAATGTTTGACTCAGTACCTCTGTCTGTGTGTGTGTGAACGTTTGATTAAAATGTCTCTTGACCTGGCTGTGACACCCGCAGTTGGTGAACTCATTGTTTGACAGTGTGCAAACAAACCCGCTGATGCTCTGAGAGAGAAACAGAAAAAGCAACAGGGTTAAGAACTTCCATAAATGAAGCTCCTATTCAAAGGCTTATCGTGCCTCCTGGCACAATGATTGTTCTTACACATCATCCTCCTCCACTTTGGAGTTGATTCCCTCATTTTCTCTGCTCTGTTCTCAGATGAGTAGCTGCAGGCAACACTGTGGATAAGTGGAGCAAGAAATACAGAGAGTGTGAGAGATAGATGGAGAGGAGGCTATGCTGCTGCTGCTGCTGCTTAACTTCATTCTTAACTCGCTCATTTATGGAAAACACGTGCATGTGTGTGTGCAAACACACAAACAAAACAAGTCTACCAGCTATACATTTGTCTGCTCCTGTCAGATACATCATGATTGGAAGGATCAGTTCACACAAATCACAAAAAATCTAGATAATCCATAAGTAGAAATAATGTCGTCTTGATTAGACAGTTGTTATACCCTAAATACACCACACACCTAACAGTGTACCTTTACTAAAAAAAAATCAATCAGGTGAAAAGTAGAAATAAACTGTTCTTTATTAGACAGCATTGGACTCTTTACTGAACTCTTATTAGATTTTATTAGAGTTACCTTCTAATAAAGTCTAATAAGTCTAATTCAGTAAAGAGATACATAAAAACATTAAAACATAACTGTACTGTAAACTAAAGTCTATCATTCTCTCCTATTAGACTTTATTATGGGGTAATTGAGGACACATTACAACACAACTGCACTCTTAACTAAAGTGTATAATTTCCCCCTTATTAGATTTTATTAGAGGGTAATTAAGGACACAATGCGACAGAACTGTACTGTAAACTAAAGTCTATCATTTTCTCCTATTAGACTTTATTATAGGTTAATTATGGACACGTTTCAACAGAACTGTACTGTAAACTAAAGTGTATTATTTCCCAATTATTAGACGTTATTAGAGGGTAATTGGAGACACACAACAGAACTGTACTGTAAACTAAAGTTTGTTGTTCCCAGTGGTACTGGAACTTCTTTAAAGGGTAATTTGGGCCACATTATGACAGAACTGTCCATGAGTATATAGTGTCTCATTCGGATATAACTAGACAACTGTCTGATCAAATCTTTTGTCTGTGTAGTTTTTGTCTAACTTGATTCAATTACAGCTTGTTATGTGTTATTAGTGTTCTGTTAAATAAAGTGCGACTGAAACCTGTCCAAAGAAACCTGAGTGAAGTTGGTGGTTAATCCACAGCAGTGGTTCCCAGATGTCCGTCTGACAGGTTTGCTTGATGAGCTGTCTTTGTTTTCCTCCCTGTCAAAAGTTTGTCCATCTCGTACTTTGCTTGTCTTCCTGTTGTCTGAATAGATTATGCTCTTCTGAATCTTAATAAGCTCACTAACATCAGGAAAAGCATCGTTACCAGAAGAAGCGCGTTCACAGACCATCCTCTCAGCAGACATTATAACAAAAAAAACTACAGGTTGAACAAAACACGCTAATGACTAACTACCTTTACTCAAGTATATGGTGCTCAAGTACAATTTGAGGTACATATTAATGTAATAATAATAACTTTGTTTAATATAGAGGCAAAAACGTAGTATGGAGAAGATAGAACAACCGAAGAAATAAGAACAATAAAAAAACATTAAAAAGAATCAAACTAACACATTAAATAATGAATAGAATAAAAAAGATTAAAAGAATAAAAAGAATTTTAAAAAAAGTTCAAATACAACATCACATAACATACCTTTACATTATTTTAGTATTTCTGTTTTGTGCTACATCTACTTCAACAATTCATAGGGAAATATTTGTATTTTAAAATATTTATATTTTACTGCACCTGTTTTACATGAAAAACTTCTGAATATTTTATAAAATGCAATTAGTTGACAGTTAAAGCAGTGGCTGGTGTAGTTTGTCATGTCTCAGATGTCTGTGACTTTTCAGACATTTCATTAAAAATCAGGTTTTAAAAAAAGAGTCTAAAATATTGATAGAAATTTTTATATCAGAACTTTGTTTTTCTTCTTTTGTTTACTATTAATAATCTCATGAACCCTCAGATTTATTCAGTGACCCTCTGGAAGACCCTGATCCGTAGGTTTAGAACCACCAAACAGAACTTCACTGTATGAAGTAATTAAAAGCAACAGAACATTTTTTTCTTCAGTATTAATCATGCAATGATGTGAAGTATAATAATGTGTTATTTGCAGAACAAGTGCTTTTACTTTTTATACATTAATTACACTTTGATTGAAATACTTCTGTACTTTCACTTGAGTGAGATTTAAAATGAATGACTATAAATGAATGAAAGTAAAAGATCTGAGTGTTTCTCTCACCACTGTCAGCAATCAGTGCGGTCAGGGCAGAACTTAACAACGTCCTCTAGAACTGAAACGATCAGCTAACTGATTGATTAGTTAACTGACACAAAATGAATTTGCAACATGATCAATTAATCATTTCAGTCATTTGTCCTCTCTGTTGTGAGAGTTTTGCTGCTTCCATTGGATGTATGTGACAGTCAGTGAAATATCTTTGGGTTTTGGACTTTTTTTTTTTTTTTAACAATTTAAAATAACAACAATCATTAGTTGCAGCATTACTGTTATTAGGGACACCATATTGTGGAATTTATCTGTTCGATTTTAGCTTCACAGAAAATCACATGCCTCTATGTGAAATTATCACATGTGAAGGTTTATCTCATCTAATTTTATCTAGAAAATTAAAGTTTTCACTTTTAACATATTTTGCTTTGAACATGGGTAATGTTAGCATTAACATCAGGCTTGGGGAGTAACAGATAATGGTATTACATTATCTGAGTTAAAATAAAGAGACTGTATTCCATTACAGATACAGATAAAAAATGTTATCAGAAATGTTATCATTTTGCCATTTTTTTAAATCAATCAATCCATCAATAAATTGCATGCAACAAAGGAAGGAACAGCTGGACAAACTAATAAACCTAAAAACCCACATAAAACACCTGGAGCTGCAGAGATTAATCTATTATTCATCCAGAATTAAATTAATCTGCATCTGCTTTGATACTTATTAATTGATTTAGATAATTTTTTAAGCGGACAAAAAAGTCCAAATTCCTTGATTTCAGCTTCTTAAATGTGAATATTTTCTGCTTTCTTTAGTCCTCTCTGACAGTAAACTGAATACTTTTGGGTTGTGGACAAAACAAGACATTTGAGGACGTCGTCTTGAGCTTTGATCAACATTTTTCATGATTTTCTGACATTTTACGGACCAAACAACTAACTGATTAATTGTGAAATTAATCGATGAAGAAAATTATCATTAGTTGCAGCCTTAAAAACACTATGTGAGGCTAAACAATTCCATCATGTTTTATACTGAGGTAATCCAAAAGTAACAGAATATAATCAAGTTACATTAGTTTAATATTGTGAAACTTGGATTAATGATAATTAGTAACTGCATAAGAATACAATTTTCAAGTAACCCTCCCAACCCTGATCACAGGTAACATTCACCCTAATTGCAAAAGAAAACAAAACTTTTTTTTGTCACCAGATTTTAAGCATTTATTCCTTTTCCGCTCCCTGAAGTAGTAGAAGAGAGGGTTGGAGCAGTGAGACTCTTGCAGCCCATGGGTCAAATTTGGCCCCTGATTATTTTCACAATGAAAATACATGGATTCACACAGACTTTCCCCAGGAAGGAGGGACAGATATGTCAGTTTCATACGTTGGGATAAATGAGGCTGTTAGTAACAGAGAGAGGACTGAAGTGCAGTGGGAGCAGAAGAAGAGCTGCAAGTGAAGACAAACTGATAAACTGAAGAGAAACAAAAAGTTACACAGAGATGAGGACAATTCTGATCACTTCAATGTGTGTGTTTTCTCATTTTATTATGCATGCTTATACTTCTCTGTCTTACACAGGTATTAATTAATATTAACACATGACGTGGGCATGATTGTACATGGCGTATAATAAATCTTCCTCTTGGTGTGTGTGTGTGTTGAATTTCATGTTTTTTTAGGTTATTTCTTAGGCTTTTGCCTTTATTGAGATAGTGACAGCTGAAGATGTGACAGGAAAGAGGGCACAGTGAGAGGGGTACGTGGGGATGTATCCTTTACTGACTGAGCTATAGGGGCACCCCTTGATTTTCATGTTTCAGAGAGAGCTTAGAGGGATAAAGCTAAAGCCAACCTTTAATTGGCATGAGGGTGAGTAAATAGTGACTGAATTTTCATTTTTGGGTGAACTATCCCTTTAAAATGATTAGTGTCGGACTTGGCGGGTTCAGCCTCAGGCTGAAAAAACTTTGTCAGTCTGAACCGGGCTGGAGCTGCAGTTTTCAGCCTGTGCAGGGCTTTCTGACATAAAGAATGAGAAATGTCTATGTTTTGAAAAATGTTAGATCTAAAACAGGGACAGGCAACTGCATGGATCCCCCAAATAGAAGGGGCCCCTAACAGCTATAGATCTAAAGCATATTAGTTCTATGATTATTTTTAGTCATATATATCCTGAAATAACATACAAAATACCCTCAAAGTGCTTCTTTAATCATTTCAATAAAGCACTTCAAACATCAGGATTCATCAAAGTGAGGTGCGGCTGCTGCCTCGAGGTGTGTGAGATTTGAGTTCGATAAAGTTACTAATTACTTTAAAATGTATTCAGTAACCTAATAAAAGTATCACAATATTGAAGTAATGTAACTTGATTACTTTACGTTACTTTTGGCTTACCTCGATACAAAATATGGTGAACTTATTTAGCCTGATATAATGTTTAATGTTCTTTTATTATTTTATTATTTTTTTATCCAGCGATTCCTTCCTTTGTTATATGTGAAAACACATTTAGATTTATAGTGGTAATTATACTCATCTAAATGTACTTTGTTCAGTAGTTATTCACACTTCACACTCAAACTTCACCTAAACTGACAGAAACTTATTTTGACCATTCTGGTCACCGCCTGGTAGAATATCTGTCTTTATTTTAAAATGTATTATAAAACTGTAATCCTGCTACAAATCTCCATGTTTATTAAATGTGTCTGTAATCTGATAACATCTTCTTTTTTTTTATCTGGAACTGTAATGGAATACAGTTGCATCCAAGTTACATAATCCTGTTGCATGTAATCCATTACTCACCAAGCCTGTGTCTGTTCCTGAGCCCACGTGTCATTCTCAATTGCAGATTGTGTACAACTTAATTGCAGTTTAATTAAAATTGTTGCAGTATCTTTAATAGCATCTGAATGTGCCGCTTTCACCACAGCAATGACTTTACATAGACTATACTGCTCTTTTTATTTGGTGTGGGAAGTTTTGAGGGAAGTGGGGGCAAAAAAGTTTGGTAACTGCCATGTCAGATGATGACACCCTCACTGATACCCTCTCCCCCACACCCTGACCCTCATTAAAAAACACAAGACAATAATGATAAATAGTCTGGAAAAACCTCTATATGATTTAAATTACATACTAGTAAAAGAAAAAAAACAACATCTCAGATACATCTTTTTTCATTAATAGCATAGAACAGCCGAGGTGGTCCTTCAAATTTATATGTGCAATAACTTTGTTGAAGTAAAAAATACAATGCTGCTGACTTCTCCTAAAGTGTCTGTATTTTCATTTAAAATGTTTTTTTTTTTTAAATATGTATATAAATTACACAAAAGGCAAAGAAAGTGTGATCATTTTTACATATTTCTCCCATAGGTGGTCATATTGGCTGCATGGAAATTACTGCTGTCATATTATTACTTTGTGCACAGCTGGAGATGCATCTTGGTTGCTTAGCAACTATCACTGTCTCTGTCAATAAAACTTCACGACAGGTCTCAATTTACTCCTGACATTAAAATTCAAATAATAAATTACTTAGACTCAATTAAAAATAAAGTAGGGGAGACCAGGGACAGTTGTAACACTTTTGTCTCAGCAGCTGTAACTCACTGGATTTTTATGTTAAAGCTCTTAAATTTTGAAACATAGCACCCTTATTTATTACAAATAGCAATGTTTCAAACTTTTTTTGGTTTTATTTTTGTACTCATTTCTAGTCTTTTCCCATAGGCTATGATTAATTTTATGTGATGGTCCTAGATGGAAATTTGTTATTATTAATGTTTATAATGTTATGAAGTACATTTAACTTTTTCTCGCTCTGAGTAATTCTAGACTGATGTAAAATTTGAATCAGATCACTGATGGTTATTATCTTACAGAAAAATACTGCTGTGAATATATGCAGTCATTGCAGTTTACTACATGTAATAAATACTTTTTGCAAATTTTTTGGTGTTATTTCATTTTTAAAACGATAAACTAACAGAATAAATGCATTAATCTCTTAGTCTGGTATTTATCATGAGTTTGGATGTTAAAGGTGAAAATAACCACTTATGGCCATTCTAGTAGTTCTGGAATTCTGGCACTTCTAGTGTTAAATATGGTGCTGTTATTAATAAATAATACGCTAAATAAGGGTATGGAAATAGGGACAGAATATATTATGCACTATACAGTTCACTAACAAGCCTATGGAGAATTTTTATTCCCTTCTTTATCTCAACTGATAACAAGGTAATTACTGCCAAACATGCAACTCTCTGGCAACCAAGCTGGATTTCATCCAGTCGGCCTGTATGTGACGTTTCAATCATACGAGTTCACAGGAAAAAAACATCCAAGAAATTCCAGTCGACTCAAAAGAAAACTGGTGGCCTGTAAGAGAAGAGAACAGCTCTCAGGAGACAAGATGAGGCAACATGCTGGTCACAGTGCACACGATAAGTTTTCACATCCTTTATAATAATACTGCAACATAGAACTACTGCATGACAACACAACATTTCACTTATGTTATTCTGTATTATTATTATAGCAGGTGCGTTAACATATGAATGTGCAATTAAACTGAACTGTTTGGTGTTTTAATCTTATTTTATCACTTAATGTATTTTGTATCTAAAACCTCAATCTGCACATATAACAGAAATATAAAATAGCATAAAATGAAAATATTCAAGTGAAGGACAAGAACCACTCTTGAGTAAATGAAGTTAATGACTTTTCACGGCTGGTTTAGCGAGCAGTTCACGTCGGGGGATCAGAGGAGAAAAAGCATCAGAGTAAAGGAAAGATACACTGCAGGCCAAATGCAGTTGGAGCCATAGACTGTATATGAAGTTGAAATCCTATTTAATTGAAGTGAATTTCGTCCGTCCTCCCCAGACTCGGGGAGAAATTTCAAAGGAGGACACCATGGCTGCAGCATCGATGTCAGAGAAGCCAGTCTGTCCATTAGCACGTTTCATTGACTGCATAAACTTGCATGAATACTGTACACATGCATATATAAGTATGTACAGTATTTATTTAAATTTGTATACAGGAGTTTTGTCTTTTGTCTTGTATTCATGTGTATTAATTCCATTTATATGTCATGTTTCCTTATTTATCTTAAATAAATAAAAAGGATGACAGCCATTACAGACATGTATACACCAAAGTTAATACACAGATTAATACTGCACTATAATATTATTAACACTAATCTGCCTCATCCATGGAATTTCATACAGCACTCAAACACTGAATGCCAAAAACATTGTTTCAAAGTCTGTGTGTGTTTCACAAACAAAATTTCATATGTATGCTAATCAGGGTGGTTTTACTTTGAAAGTGAATTCTGATACAGAACCTTATTAAAAATGTAGTCAGTAACAAAATCCAAGTATCACAATATTAAAGTAATGTCACTTCATTACTTTATGTTACTTTTGGATTGCCTCAATATTAAATTAGATCAAATTGTTTAGCTTAATATAGTGTTTTTAGAGCTGCAACTAATGATTAATTTTTATCATCGATTAATCGGTGTGATCATTTTCACAATTAATCGATTGGTTTTTTGGTCCATGAAATGTCAGAAAATGGTGAGAAAAGTTGATCAAAGTCCAACATGATGTCCTCAAATGTCTTGTTTTGTCCACAACTCACAAAAATATTCTATATACTGTCAGAGAGACGTAATTAAAAAAAGACTAAAGATGATTTGTCAGTCAAATCTCGTCACTTGATGTGCATCCATGTGCTCCACATGTTTGGACCTATTTTCCTATTTTCCTATACATTTACTTCCCTGTAATTATTATTTTCATTATCAATAATTCTGTCGACCTTTTCCTCCATTAATCAGTCAGTTGTTTGGTCCATAGAATGTCCAACATGACGTCCTCAAATGTCTTGTTCTGTTCACAACTCAAAAATATTCAGTTTACTGTCAGAGAGGAGTAAAGAAACCAAAAAATATTCACATTTCAGAAGCTGAAATCAGAGAATTCTTAAAAAATGACTCAAAACCATTAATCAACTATAAAAATAAATGCAAGTTAATTTAACAGTTGGTTGTTAGGTTTTATTAGTTTGTCCATCTGTTCCTTACTGAGTTGTGTGCAGTTTATTTATTGATTGACTGACTGATTTATTGATTGATTTAAAAACAAAAAAAATGACAGTTTCCACACAGGGAAGCATTTTTTCACCAGTGACCATGATAATGAACTGGCAACTTTTAAGAGGGTGTTTGGTCCATAATATGTCAGAAAATGGTGAAAAATGTTGATCGGTGTTTCCCAAGATGACGTCCTCAGATGTCGTGTTTTGTCAGACATCAGTTTACCGTCAGAGAAGAAGTAAAGAAACCAGAAAGAATTCACATCTAAGAAGCTGGAATCAGAGAATTTTGACAATTACACAAAACAATTAATTGATCATCAAAATAGCTGCAGATTACTGTAATACTCGATTAATAATAGATTAATCTCTGCAGTTTATAAGTGTTTTATACTTGTTGTTAGATTTATTAGTTTCTCTTCTTTTGTTGTGTGCAATTTATTGATTTATTGATTGATTTTAAGACAAAAATTTCCTCCCAGTGAAGTATTTTTGTTCACTCGAGGTCATGATAATGAACTGGCAGTTGTGTGTGCACCGTGCATGGAAGTCTATCCTTCTTTATTTTAAAACTCGAGCCCTGTTAATAATCCCCATTTTTACTAAACAGAACTGTGATCTAATTTCCTCTTTTTATCTGTCAGTGTAATAGAATACAGGCAGCTTTTTTCCCCCATTACATGTAATCTGTTACTCTTCAAGCCTGCCTATGATACATCATTTATGTATCACATCAACTGTCAGGATCAGACTGTGAATCCAGAGCTGTGATGCTGCTCATGGTTCAGTCGTCTCACCTGTGAGCTCAGACTGATTCCTGCCAAGCAACCATCTATTCACTGACATCTGCTTTCCGACTCGATTTTACTCACGGCGTCCTCCGAGTGCGGCGCCGCTTGAGCTTTTCTTCTGGCGCGAAGGACAGCTAATGAGAATATCTGAATAGGTCTAGACTCTGAAAAGCTGCACCATTCACACACACACACACACACACACAGACACACACACACACACACACACACACTGCTTTTAGTGGGTCAGTCTGACGCAGCCAGGCGACGCAGGAAGAAATGCAATGAAAAGAGACGAAACTTGTGGCGGGTTTCTCTGAGGAAAAGTGGCGTAAACACGGGATTTGTAAACAAAATGAGAGATGAAATGGTGCCCCCCCCCCGTCTGACTGAAGTTTCATTATCAGCCTTGATGCCAGAGTATCCCGACATTATGTTGTGGGTTTAAAGGTTGGAATCAAACTAAGAGCCGAGCGAGAACTGTGTGTTCTCGACAATTCCCCACTCTCTCCCCGAACAGAGATGTGCTGACAGTCGTACGGCTTGAAATGTAAATAGGTCCAACATTAGTATTCAACCGTCATCCCATGCTCTGTTTTCGTGTCTGTGCATGTGTGTGTGTGTGCGTGTGTTTAGGCGGGGGGGTAACAGTGGGGAATTGGAGTATTTGATCAGACTCCCCTTGGTTTAGTGTGAATCTCAGTAGCAGGAGTTCATCTGCGGGACAGTAGTCAGGAGCGCTGAGCACATCAGCTTCATTGCAGTGTTTGTCAGATTTTGGGCATCATGCATGTGTGTGTGTGTGTGTGTGTGTGTGTGTCAGTGTTTGTGTCCCTGCAAGCTCCAGCATCTGTCTCCACACATGTAGCGCTCCTCCATCCCACACATTCAATACACAAGATAACACCGCAACACGCAAACGCTAAGCCGAGAAACTCCTACGCATCCAAGTCAGCTTGTATGTGTTTTCATACGTGTGTGTGTGTGTGTGTGTTTCTGGGGCTCTTTGTCTGTCACATTCACCGGTAAGTGAACCCTTGTCCCTGAAAATCCAAATGACACAGTAAACTGTTCCTGTCACCCATAAATCCAGGCAATTATCCTGACACACACACACATACACACACACATACAAGAAGACACTTGGTACACACTAACGTTTGCGGTGTATGTGTGCCAGTGTGTTAATCTGGCACCTTTTATGCCAGTTGGCAGAGTAAAGAAGAGCGAGGAGGAGGAGGAGGAGGAGGGATTCAGGAGTTTTTATAAACTCAAGGCCAGACGTGATCTGTAGCAGCTCTATAAATCCTTTAAAACTCCTCACATGAGCTGAAGTCACACAAACACCAGACTTCATCAAGACCTCAGCGCTGGTTTACTGAGCTCTAACACGTTTCCAGCATGTGTTGAAGTGTGGCTAAATGCAAATATGCAAAAACACATTCGACGCAGTCAAAGCCTCCGATACATGATCAGTGGTAAGTTCAAATTTTTTGAAGTCTGACCTCATTTGCCGCTGACCTTTCAAAGTGCAGCCAATGAGAACGACGCAGCCAGAAGCGACCGTCATCATTATGGAAGTGACACAAGCAGAGGAGGGAGAGACAGATGGTCGAGATGTGAAGGCAACCTGCAGAGCATCTTGCGAGAGTGATCGCTTTAACACTTATATGTCACAATAAAAGAACAACATGCACAAATCTGGTGAGAGTTTTGCAGATCAAGGGTTCCCTTCAAGACAGAAAAGTGTTTTGTGGTTACCCAAACATTAAAATAGACTGTGACCTTGCTAATGAAAGTACTGCAAGATGAAATGTGAGTGTGAACTTAGCTAAATCCAATGCTAAAGTTAGCTTAGCCATTTCTATGCCAGGCCGACAGGATGTAGCGGTTGTAGCACCGTGCTTTACCTCTTTGTGCCCCACCTCACAGTGAGCCTTATCATGTGAAGTCCCCTACAGATGCACACTTGGGCTGGATCTTGTGATTCGGTGTATAGTGTGAAAAATCTCTATGAATGAAGGCAAAACGAAGGCATGGCCAGGTGTGTTTGCTATCTTCTGCTTGATGCATTGGAGCAAAAACCACTTGCACCTTAGACCAGCTAAAACCTGGTTGAAGCGCAAAATCTGTGGTGCTATTGGTTTGTCTGCGCAAGATAGCACCCGGCAAGTTTGGCTAAAGCACACACACACATCTCCACAATCACAAAACGCTTTCATTTATGTGAAACAGTGTGTGTACGCATGCGTGTCTAAAATAATTCTCACAAATAAGGAATCAAGAATTATTATTATAATTATAAAGCCCAATAAATCTGAATAGACGTACAAAGTGTTTACTGGATGGATGATGATTCACAGCTGTCTTTGTCACAGATTGTCTTTAAGAGATCAGAGTTTCGGTCTACGTGTTTATTGGGATCCAGAAAAACAAGGTTTGAGCAATTATGATCTTATATCATTATATCTGACCATAAGACCAGCCATCAGAGCCATCAGAGCTGCATAATAATGATTATGATAATGAAAAAAGAAAAAAAGAGAAAATATAATTTCAAGGTGCTTTAGTGTAAAACAGAACCAGTTACATATCTAAATTACATTTACAATTCAGGTATGGAATTACTTTTTGCAGGTGTTAATGTAAAATGTCTCTATATATTGCGCGCTCTCGTGCTTTCACTTCTTGAATCAGGAGATCTGTCTGCTCACTTGAAAATCTTTTCTTTTTGTTTCCTCCTGGTAAATTCAATATCATGCAGCCGCTGCTTGCGCTCATGGTGCACCTGCTTCTTAAAAGTGACGAGAGCTCGGCCCAAACTCCCCTGTGAATTAATCAACTTGAGCGCAGCTGATAGGTGCATCCTGCTGTGCGCTGCTGGTACAAGGGGCGGGACAGGGCAGGATAACCCTGCGCCCCTGGCAAGATCGCTGGACACACCTTGAATAAATTAAATGAATTGTGACTGGTGTTTTCCACTTGTGCTTTAGATCAGCGTAAGATAGTGCCCATAATGTTCAAACTGATGAACTTTATTGTTTCTTATAAATATACACTCATTTTTAATTTAATGTTTGCCATTGTATCACATCAGTTTTTCTTTTAACAACACTCAGTAAGCGCTTGGGAACTGAGGACACTAATTGTTGAAGATCTGAAAGCGAAATTCTTTCCCATTCTTGCTTGATGTACGACTTCTGCTCAACAGTCAGGAGTCTCTGTTGGGATATTTTGTGCTTCATAATGTGCCACACATTTTCAAAGGGAGACAGGTCTGGACAGCAGACAGGTCAGTCTTGGCACTGTCTTGCTGAAATAAGCAGGGGCGTCTCTTCACAGATGTGACTGTTAGCCATGCCATGGGCACTAACACACACACACACACACACACACACACACACACACACACACACACACACACACACACCCATGGGCAAAGTCTGAACTTTAAGGTTGGTGGATCACATATCCTGACTAATATACCTGATGAGTGATGGAATATTCTGAGAATTACCAAAGAATCTGAACTCAAACAAAACTTGACAGTAAATCAGACACAGATTCCAGTTATTAGTGTTTCTCCACAGATGAGCCTGAACGCTCATTAATAGCAGGAAAACAAGTAACCCTTGATTTTTCTCTCTCTCTCTCTCACACACACACACACACGTGCACACACAAGTGATTTAACCTTCACATCTTACCAATGATTTTTAACAGAAAAGTAGCCTTCATGTAGGTCTGGACTGTCCTTTTAGCCTGGTGTTTGGCTGCACGTTTCCAGGATTTAATGTGTTTCGATGCGCTCTGAGCAACGATCAGCTGAGCCAAGAACGCACTGGATGCGCTGGTTGCTGTGTGCGCCACTGCAGCAGCAGCAACATGTGTGTGTGTGTTTGAGAGAGAGAAGGAGGGAAAAAATAAGAAAAATTATTATAGCACAGGCTAAACAAGAACTTGTACAGGTGAAGCAGCACAGGTAACGGTTCAAAACTCAGGGAATGAGTTGCAACACAGTCCCTGAAGTCCAGGCTAGAAGGCGAACCAAGACCCTAACCCACTGTGAGTGGAGTCGTGAGCCCACGGACCCGAACAGTTCTGTTCAGCTTCAGGTGACGGTACCAGGAAGGAACAGGCAAGAGACCAGCTGATAGGGGACGAGCAGGAGGTAAGTCGATGCCAGGTGAGGGATCGATGAGCCGGCAGAGAACAAAGAGAACAAAGAACACTCACACAGGAACACGTGCGGCGTCTCACTGACACTCTCTGAGCCACAGCCAACTACAGCTAAGCAGGTAGAAACACTTGCACTGTAGCGTCGTCGAGCGGAAGTGCTGCACAGCCACAGAAAACCAGGAACCAGAGACGCTGAGCCAGAGCTCATGGTTTGGGGACGGAATGCTGGTGTGTTTACCAGGAGACAGGCGAAGCAGGCAGAGTCGGCAACACGGAATCAATGCAGAGAAGAATGCTGGAAAGTTTTGCATGTGAACAAAGAACAATCTGACAACCAGTGAGTGAACTGAAGGGGTTTATATACAGAGGAGCTGAATGCAGACTGTGACAGTATGTTTACAAAAAAAACAACAAAGGGAAAAGCAAAAATGAATCTAAGAGTCCAAATAGCAAGTTGGAGCCATAGACTGTACTAAAAAAAGTTGAAATCCTATTTGATATTCAGTCTATATTTGGAGCGAGTTGTTTCCCACTGCTCCCGTCCTCTGCAGCCTCGGGGAAGATCTGCAGAAACACACAAGCACAACACATGCACACAACATCAGAAACTGACAACAACAAGTGATAATGAGTCCTCCGCTGTAAGTTGATCAGCTGTTTATAGTGGTCTGTCAGTTTAAAGCTAAGTCCATTATCCTGAAAACAAAAGACCACCACTCTGAATATACACACTCTGGAGAGTCTGGAGTTCAGTGAGTACTTGTCTCACTGCCTGCCTGTTATCTTGAAAGTGATTAACAGATCATTACATTCTGTTTTTATCTGCATTTTACACAGCGTTTTTAGAAACTGTGTTTTAAGAAACTGTTACATTGATGTTGACACAGGAAGAGACAGGACAGAAGAGGAGGCGTCTCATACAGTCAGGATTTGGAGCCTGTTACTGTGGGATCAGTGTCACACTTTTTAATGGACTTAACAAACTAGTAAAGTATACAGAACAGGATACAAGCACAGCACAAGCCAGCACTTTTAACAGCCTTTGACCTGTTAATTAGAGAAAATACCCACACTGACATGCAGAGGTCAACTTCTTTACTCAAGTAAAAGTGAAAAAGTACAGGCTCTGTGGTCAAGTCTCCCTCTGTCTCTTTCGTCTTGTTACGTTATTGTCATCTTTTTGCGTAATTTTTGTCTTTTACTTCATTTTTGTCTTATTGCATATGTTATTTTTGTTTTACATCCATTTGAGTAAAAATTTTTTTGAGAAAAACACCCCCAAATTCTCAGATTTCAGCTTCTTAAATGTGAATATCTTCTTGTTTCTTTACACTTTGTTTCTTTTACACTTAAAAAAAAAGTCACATTTTTCTGACATTGTATGGACCAAACTAACTAATAAATTAATCAATAAAATAATGAACAAATAATTATCAATGAAAATAATCATTACTTGCTAAAATACAGTTTTATCATTAACTGTTGCAGGCTGCTTACACCTTATAAAGCTTAATGATATCTGACATTATGTGAATCTAATTTTTTATTGCCTCGTGTTTTGGCCTCTGCCTACAAAAATGCAAATATTTAATAAATAAGTCCAGTCTTTTCCAGAGGTGGCAGAAGTACACACATTCTGTACTCACGTACAAGTACAGACACTTAAAAGAAAAGAGTCTGGTGAAAGTAGAACTACTGATTCAACTTCTTTACTCGAGTAAAAGTAAAAAAAGTACAGGCTCTGAAATGTAGTCAAAGTATATCCATCCATCCCTCTGAAAGACATTTCTTCCTGCTGTTTCAGTGCAAATCCTCGCCTTTTCTTCATGGTCGCGGTTCCTTCCCTGTTTCATCTTCTTCTGTATTGTTACATCTTTTGTCTTGTTGCATAATTTTCCTCTTGTTACGTCTTTTAGATCGTTTTCGTCATGTTACATGTAACATCATTTCTGTCTTCTTACATCTTGGCTTTTTCATCTTGTTACATCCTTCATGTCCATTTTGTCCTCTTATGTGTTATGTTATTTTGTCTTGTCATGTCACTTTTGCTTTATGTTTCTATGTTACTTTTATTTTGTTATGAATTGTTGCATTGTTTTCATCTTGTCATGTCTTTTTACACTTTTTACATAGTTTTTGTCTTGTGTTGTTCTGATCTTATTACATCTCTTATGCCATTTTCATTTTGTAATGTCGTTTTTTTTATTTGTTTTTGGGAGGGGGGGCTTTTACCTTTTTATTTTCACAGGGACAGCTGAAGATACGACAGGACAGCGGGTAGACAGAGAGAGGGGATGACATGCAGCAAATGGGCGGCAGACGGGAGTTGAAAAGGCGGCCGCTGCAGAGGACTGACAGCCTCAGTACATGGGGTGCATGGTCTACCAACTGAGCTACAGGGCTGTCTCTTATGTCTTTTTACACTGTTTTCATCTTGCACTGAAACTAAAGGCTGTTTTGAAGGTGTATAGAGTAGAAAGTGCAGATATTTGTGTTAAAATGTAGTGTGCAGCAGTAAAAAGTCGTCAGAGAAAGAAGTATTCAAGTGAAGTACAGATACCTGAAAAATCTACTTTCATACAGTAACAAAGTATTTGTTCTTGGTATCCATGACTTGAGAACTGACTATGACTTGAGGCAGAAGGCTGGAAATATCAGAGGTGGGAAGAAACTAAGTCAAAGTTTAGTCTTTAATCAGTTTTAATCAAGCAAGCTCATACATGTCTTAACATCTGGACCATCAGGACGCTCCTGCAGGATCTTTGTCAAGTTTCAGTTTTGAGTCCCACAGCCTTATGGAAGCAAAATACAAAACTACTAAATTGGTGCAATACTCTGAGATTTGACCAAATAGAGTGAAAAGAATATTTCAGAGATGGAAAATGTCAGGCAGGCAGCAGGTTGTGTGTCAGTTTGTCTGACTGTTATTTTAAAAGACATAAATGTTAAGAGAAGAAGTGATGCAATGCAAGTGATGCAGTTAGTATGTTGTGGGGTAAAAACAAATCCAATTTAAATGTGTGTAACAGGGCTGATCTGAATTAGCTGAATATAATCGAGTTAAATTACATGGAGACAGAGGTGGTTTAACTGACACACATCTTAATAAGATGTAAAGAGCAGCAACGTGATGGAGTTCTCTTGTGGGAACCTCAGTGTTTATCAGTTGTTCCTGATTCATGTCAGGATAATAACTGGCTATTATTGAAGATACATGTGATTTCCAATTATGGAGCAATGCTGCATTCAAGTCACATCGACAACATTTTGGCTCGGGGCAAAGTCAGAGCTGTTATCACATATTTCCCTCAACGCACAGCTTGAATATGATGATTGTGAATTAGTGTCATCTTTTCTCATGTTGACTGTGGGTCAGAAAAAGTTCCCCACGATGCAGGAACCCTTCAGACACCAGAACTGTATCTGTTTATACATTCTGAGAAATAAGGGCTCCAAGAAGGTTCTGAAGGGCTGAGCATCTGCTTCTGAAGAACCCTTTTTATGAGGAAATGGTTTGCAAACTGTTCCATTAAGAACCCTCTTCATCCAAAGAACCCATTTTGGGAGGAAGGGTTCTTTAAAAATTGTTGAAATCCTGTAAGAAATCTTTCATAAAGTGTTTTTTGGACCATAATATAAAAGGGTTCTTGGTAGAATGTTCTGGGTGGGTTCTAGATTAAATCCCTGGAAAAAACAAACAAACAAACAAAAAAAATGCCTTGGTAGGTGCTAGTTAAAAGCCTAAGGAAATGAAGATTTCTGGTAGAACCCCCTTGGTGGGTTCTGGATAAAACCCTTGGAATAGTCAAAGATTCCAGGTAGAACTCTCTGAGTGTGTTCTAGATAAAACCATTGGAGTATAAAAAAGTTCTCGGTAGAACCCCTTTGGTGAGTTGTAGATATAACCATTGGAATATGCAAAGATTCTGGATAGAACCTCCTGAGTGTGTTCTAGATAAAACTTGTGGAATATAAAAAGGTTCTTTGAAGAACCCCTAGTTGTGTTCTAGATGAAACCATTGCAATATAAAAAGGTTCTTGGTAGAACCCCTTGGTGGATTCTACATAAAATCCTTGGAATATAAAAAGGTTCTCAATAGGACTCCCTGGGTGGGTTCTCTGTAAAACCTATGGAATATAAAAAGGTTGCCGGTAGAACCCCATGAGCGTTTTCTAGATAATAGCATTTCAATATAAAAGGGTTCCTGGTAGAACCCCAAGTGGGTTCTAGATAAAACTCATGTAATATAAAAAGGTTCTTTGATGAGCCCCCTGATTGTGTTCTAGATGAAACCCCTAGAATATAAAAAGGTTCTCAATATAACCCCCTTGGTGGGCTCTAGATACAACCCTTGGAATATACAGAGATTCCAAGTGGAACCTCCTGAGTGTGTTCTAGATAAAACCTGTGGAATATAAATAGGTTCTCTGAAGTACCCCCTAATTGTGTTCTAGATGAAAACCCTGGAATATAAAAAGATTGTCGGTAGAACCCCCTGGGTTTGTCACCTTTAGAGATGCAAAAGTTCTGGATAGAACCCCCTGAGGGTTCTGGGTGGAACCATTACAGCATAGAAAGATTCTTTGTAGAACGTCTCATAGAGGGTTCTGGGTGAAACCTTTCACACATGGTTCTAGGTATAACCCCTTATGTTGGTTTCTTGGTAGAACTCTCTGAAAGGATTCCAAGTGGAATATTTATGAAAAGGTTCTACCAGGAACGAAAAAGGGCTCAGCCAAAGAACCCTTTATGGTTCTAGTTAGGACTTTAGAGTGTAGGTGTCCAGCATGTTGCCTCACCCTGCATTCACACTGACTCTATACAGCAACAACACAAACATGAAACAAACAACTTGTTGTTTTTTTTTTTTTTTACAAACAGCAAATAAATTAAATCAGATATATTTTGTGTTCAAAGAGTTTTGTGTCAACACAGGAAATACATTATGAATGAATCCAGACTGTAAACACATTACTGTACATACAGACACGTTTTACCAACATCTCTGTTTTAACATTATCATAAAAAAATCAAAGTCAGTTCAGTCTCTACAGTTGCCCTTCAAAATAATTACCCCGTAGAAGTGTTGTGTTTAGGTTTCAGTGCTGTAATGTATAGTAATGAGCTTGAACTGCATTAGGATTCCCTTTGGGCATCGCTTTGCATAATGAGATTTTTTTTTTGTGAGTAAGTGAATGTATCATTATGTGGTGGATATATCTTTTCAGAATAAAAGTCTTGGTGTAAGACTTTGAGTTACAGTCAAGTTCAAATCAAACAAATGACAAAAAATAAGAACTGAAGCAACAATGATGTAAAGCAGAGTTACTCTGACCGTTAATAAATAAATTGATTCACACTTATTTTGAAGAAAGGAGGGGCAGATGTGTCAGTTTTGTGTGGCTGGATAAATGAAGCTGTTATAAAGAAGGCTGATCTCAGGCTGTGCAGAGTTTAGTATCAGGCAGAGGAAGACAACCATTAGCTGAAGAGAACCTAAGGTTACACAGACATAAAGATAATTATGACCTCATAAATTTGTATTTCACACTAAAAGAGATTAAATACGCTATTTATTCTGTCCCCAGTAGGAGCAGTTTATATTTATGAATAAACATTTCAGTGATTGCATGATGAAGGAGCACTCAGAAATATTGATTCATGTTCATCAAGAATCTTTTTTTTTTAAAGTAAAGATGAGATAAATAAAATCAAAAGTTATTTAACTAGAAAGTAAATATAATGTGAACATAATCAAACAATAATCAAGTAGACTTTATTTACTGGATCACATAAGGAGGCTGAGCGTCACACTCCAACACAGTTCATGTATAAATTTGGATCAACTTAATCAAATCTGACAAGATATTTCATTTATTCACACAACATGATAGAAAAACATTGATTAAATGCAGCTATTTACACTAAACTTATGTAATAAAATGACATTGAAAATTTACCTGTAATTAAAATACATAAAGTCATTTTGGTTTAATTAGTTTTTCGGTGAGGGTAAAGCTGTTTGATGTATAAACTTTTTCAAATGTTAGTAAAGTTTCCACTACTAAAATGCAGTTACAGTTATCAAATGCAGTAAAATACTGTCAAATATCCATCAATCCTTGCATCAAGTTACTTTAGTCAGTTAATTAATCAACTATTTTGAGTATATTTTTTAAGGAAAAAAGTCAGAATCTTCTGTTTTCAGCCTCTCAAGTGTGAATCTTTTCTTATTTCTTTATTCCTTTATGACAGTAAACTGGATATTTACAGGTTGTGGACAAAACAGGACGATCAAGATCATCATCTTGGGTTTTGGGAAACAGTGATCGACATTTTTCACCATTTTCAGACATTTTAGAAACCTAACAACTAATCAATTTATTAAATAATCCATAGATTAAACAACAGTGAAAGCAGTTCTTCAGAGTACACCACATAGATAAAAAAAATCTGTCCAAAGGCATTTATTATTGTCTGAAAAAAGATAAAACTCTCCAAAAATACTGTATCTCTTTTACCAAATCACACACAATTAGACTCCCCCCTCCCAGGAGGATTTAGTTAAAAAGTTCAGTTAAGAAGTCATTTAATTTGAAAATAAAGAATTTCAAAGAAAGATGAGTTAGAGGCCTTTTAATGTTTATTCATTGTCCCTGATAAATGGTGTTATTATTAATGTTTATCCCCCAAGGGCAGAGCAAGTCGAGTATCCCTGCTGTAAAGAAACAATACAAAAATCATTAAACAAAACTTCAGGACTTTTTAAGCCATTACAACAATGTCATTAAAAATGTAGTTTTAGCCAAATAAGACACAGAGTGCCACAAGTCAGGACTCATACATCTTTGGGATGAGAATTGTGTCTATATTGCCCTTTTGCTACCAATAAACACTTCAGAGCTCAGCATCACTTGAATCAGGAGCAGATTAAATTTTGCATCCAGGGATTTTTCTCCATGGGGGGTGTGGAGGACCTGGGGCTGCAGTCAGGAAACACGGGAAAATGACATGCTGAAACTTGGCAGCTAAAGGATAAAGCTCTATATTTTTTTCTTAAAGAGACAGTTCACCCCCAAAATCAAAAATGCTTGTTTTTCCTCCTGGCCTGCAGTGCTGTTTATCCATCTAGATAGTTTTGGTGTGAGTAGCAGAGTTCTGGAGATGTCTGCCCTCTCTACTATATAATGGAACTAAATGGCACTCGACTTGTGGAGCTCAGAGCACAAAAAAGAAAAAAAAGAAAGAAAGAAATATCCAGTCAAGATAATCTACTTTCTTTGCAGTTGAAAGAAAGTAGTTTTGGTAGATTCTACTGTAGAGAGAAAGTAGTTCCTACATGAAGCTGCTCACAACAAGGTCTGCGGATTATCTTGAGTGACCGGGTGATGATTTAGCTCTCAGGCTATGAAAACCGTGCACACACTGGTTTGCTGGTGCCCTGACTCACTGGGTGCTTTTCATTACGTTGAATTCTGCCTCCTCATCTCCTCTCTCCTTCGTCGACCTGGAAGCCATTTCCCCTCCGCCATGATGAAGGATTTTCTAGTTGCTTAAATGCACCTGGAGGAGACGAGGAGAGAGGAGGCTTCTGGAGGAGCTCAGAGCGAGGATACACCGGTGTATCCAATGCGGAAGTCTTTTATCAATGAAGGGGTGTGCCGTATAAATGACGCACTCCACGTTATCCTGAACACAATGAAATCATTTTAATTATGCAGTTTATTCTCACAGTTACATGATGAAATGTAATATCATGCACTGTCAGTCTGTGTGTGATGTGTCCAGCACTTTAGGATATAAATGATCCACGTATTTAAAACAAATTACAAAATGAAAGACTACTGTGAGTTTTCAGAAACTGTTCATAAGTAAAGGCTTCTATGGGCATCCAGCTGCAGTCCCTTTGACAGTTAATACAGCTGTGCAACACGTCTTTAATAATCGACGTCGCTTCGGACTGACACTGTGGAACAAGGATTTTTCATTTTTGAGTTTCGTCCCCTCCATCCTCCTGTTTTTTCCTTGCATCCCTCTTTCATTTCCTTGCTGGGTGGAGCTAAGACCCGAGGAAACGAAGCGAGCGGAAGAGACGAGGAGACCAATTTACCAAATGAAAAGCACCCACTGACTCAATCTGTCGCTCTCTCTCTGTTTCTCTTTTTCTCTACTCGCTCACCCATGTGCTCCCAGGTATCGAAATTTGGCACCGCTTGATTTAATGTGAACTGGTACTCTGTAGTACCAACATTTGGTCCGTACCCTTAAAAGTACTGAGTTCGGTACCCAAACCTACACACAGTACTTGTTAAGTGGATACATTCATTGCTGGTTTTGGTCTTTTAACCCTCTATTATTGAAAAAAAAGCTCAAAAATGTCATAAAATAGACAAAGTAAACATAAGAGGAAATGTTAAAGAAAAAAAGATTTTTGACGGTAAATTTTAGGGTGTGTTACCTTCAGTCAACCCTATACCATAATGGTAAGTAAAAAAAGAGATTTATTGTTTAAAATCTGAATAACATTTATCACAGTACTCATGGGAAATATTCAATTGCCTCGCCTGTATAAAATTTATGTCATCTGAAATTGTCTGGACGTTACCTTCAGGCAACATTGTGCCGTTGTGAAACAGCCTGTAGGAATGAATGTGTTGAACATATTTCAGCAAACTTTACATCAAACAAAACTACCACAACTCTCCTCGAAACAAGATACTGAGTCATATTTTGGTGTGTGATCATTTAAATGCTTGTTTTCAGTCTCCTGGTATGTGTCTTTCCTGACAGACAGAATGTAAAGATGCAACCATTTGTTGTATCGCTGCCATATCTGGCTCCCTGCTTATGAGTTAAAATAAAATAATTATCAATGTATTTTACATCCTGTCTGTTACTACATTTACATCTTAAGAATTTTCCATGACTTAATTATCAAATAAAAATACAATAAACAATTAAAAATTGTGAATATATTTTTTTCCAGATTGTAAAATGACTTAACAAGACATTTTCAGACCATATTTGTAGAGATTTTTTAAGAGATGATGGAGCTGAACTATGTGAGGATTCCACATGACCTCCAGAGAGTCACGTGACAAATTAAAACACTGCCATTAGTTTATTTAGGGTCCTGCCTTTTTTTTTTTTTTAAGTATTGCACTATAATGGAGGATGTGTTGTGTGAGCGTAAAGGGCCAAAAATGGCTCCATTATCTCAGAGGCAGCACTGTACCATAGAGGGTTAATGAGATTTTTGACAGCTAAAATACTTTGCCCACCTTTTTAGCTGTGAGTGTGTATCTCTCTGCGGTCTATCAGTGTGTGTGTGTGTGTACGTGTGTGTGTGTGTGTGAGTGAGTGTGTGTCAGGACTACAGCTGCCAACATCATCTACTTTTTTATGACTGATTATTACTGGATGTGTTACAAGTCAGCATCTGTGTCAACCAGGGCAGATGGCGACGGAGACCGTCGATGATCCAGATTGAGGGTAAACAGAGGCGGTTAACCCAGTGTGTGTGTGTGTGAATGTGTGTGTGTGTGAAAAGAGAGCAGCCAGTGTGTGCATGCTTAACCCAGCTCCGGCGCCTCTTGATGCTGCATATGTCTCCTTCTCCTCCTCCTCCTCCTCCTCCTCCCATGGTGAGAAGCTCATCATCAGAATAGCACTCTCCTCTTTTTCCTCCCTCTCTCCCTCCTGATGCTCCACACTTGTTGAGGAGCTGTCATCTCTTTCTCTCCTCTCCTCTCCTCTCCACTCCCCTCTTTCCTCGCTCTGTCATCTCTCCAGCGCGGCTGCAGGGGCGGATCAAAGCCGGGTGGAGGCGGAGGGAGATGGGGAGAGGGGGGTGGGTTAGAGGGAGAGGAAGAGCAGGATGAAGAGGGAGTATTTCTGTTTTTTCGGGGTGAAAGAGAGGACAGGGTGGCTCAGTGACACACATACCAACCCCCCACCGAAATCTGCTGCTACAAGGAGAGCAGAGGTTTGAGCTGCTGCTGCTGCAACGCACACAGACATGGATGATGAAAAACAGTCACACGTGCACGCTGACGATTAACAAATATGATATCAATATCACAGAACATTTAACCAATACAAAGGACTTAAAAGCAGCCTCCGTCACCCCGTCTGATCCTGTGAGAAAGGTTAAATCAGCACGGCTGGCGCCCTCCCAGAACAGATTATCATTACAGACCTGCTCTCTCTCTCACACACACACACACACTGACACACACATGCACACACACTGACACACATGGTGGGGACTGATGACTTCTTTTTTCGTGTTCCCACCTGAACATTTTAAGTGCAGTTTTTTCTTTCTGCCACCAGGTGACAGCGTTGGATGATGCGACCACACGCTGGTAAATTACAGGATGTCACACTATGGGACCCAGTGAATCACCTCACACTGCACTGTGAAGAGTTCATCATATTTGGCTAACACCATTTTAGGCATGGATATGTCATGATGGAATATAGCAACAGGCAGTAACATATTAATGTGGCTGCTTTAATTAACTAATTAATTAGTTTGCTTATTTGTTTTACACACAAAATATCAATAAACAATATAGAATCACAAATACATGTTAGATATTAGTGTTGCAAAAATTGCTAATAAACAGTGAGTGAAGAATTAAGAGATTCATTTTGACTTTTTGTTTTCAAATTTATATATAGTTTTATTGTTACTATTTGCACAGTTGGGGATGGGGATCTTGGTTGCTTAGCAACTGCCATCGTCTCTGTCAAAAAACCTTAAATTTCCCGACATTGAAATATAAATAATGAATTAATTAGACTGAATTAAAAATTAAGTAGGGGAGACCAGGGACTGTTGTAACACTTTCTCTCTAAAATATGGTGCATTTAATTTTCTCAAAAACTGAAAACAAATCCAGTTCAGTTCATGCTTAGTTTGCATCATGTGGGACATTTGGCTTCCAGCAAAAACAGATACACCAGTGCAAAGTTATTACTGTTAACTAAAACTAAACTTAAACCTACAATTAGGTGTGAAAAAAAAAAAAATTAGTGAAATGAAAATTAAAAAAATGAAAAAATATTGTGCACTTATAAAACTAACTAAAATAAAATGAAAATAGACAAAATCTCGTTATCTTCATGCTTTGTCATTTTGGTCAAATGTGTCACCTGTACATGGCTGTGAGTCAACTGCCTTCACTAAGTGAACTGTGTTTGGATTACTTCTTAAATCTTGCACCTGGCAAGTACCTACCCACATCTGATACAAAAAACAACAACTAAACTATTACTATTACTGAAACTAATAAAAACTGAACTAAAACTAAGCATTTTTAAACAATAAAAATGACACTGTATCAGGTAAACCCACTCTGGAAGCTACGACAACTAAACTTAATTGAAAACACAAAACATGACAAAACAAACAAAAAAACTTAGTAACTGTGCACCAGAGCAGACTTATCTGCCAGAAAAAAAAAAACAATGGTAAGAAACTTCATTCAGAAGGACTATCACACCAACAGAGAAAATGATAAGAAATAAAAAGTACACAAAAAACTGTCTTTTGGGTAAATAAAACTGGTGCAATAGTTACTGGAGTGGAAATTAAGTTATTTCATTGCAGATACTAAAAATGAACTTTTATGGGGCAGCAGGATTCAGATTCTTTTCCTTTTTCCACATTTCTGTAAGAGTGATACTGCTGCTCACTGCTAATCTTACTGTCTGTCTTTAACACGAGAACAGCCACTTCAGTCATTCTGACTGTTTTCAAAATTTATATGTGCAATAACTTTGTTTAATTAAAAAACACAATGCTGCTCGTACCTGACATTTCTTATAAGTGTCTGTATTTTCATTTAAAATGTTTTTCTTATATAAATGATACAAAAGGCAAAGAAAATGTGATCATTTTGCCCATAGGCGGTCAAGGTGACCACAGTAATTACCAAGTTTATTCTTACTTTTTGCATCTTGGTTGCTTAGCAACTATCATTGTGTCTGTCAATAAAACTTAATAAGTGGTCTCGATTTCAAATTTCTCAACATAAAATACAAATTATTAATTAATTAGACCCAATCAAAAAAAAAAAAGTAGGGGAGACCAGGGACAGTTGTAACACTTTTTGTCTCAGCCCCATAACTCACTGAATTTTTGTGTTAAAGCTCTTAAATTTTGAGACAAAGTACCCTTACGTATTACAAACAGGAATGTTTCCAACTTTTTTTGGTTTTATTTTTATACACATTTGCAGCTTTTTCTCATAGGCTATGATTAATTTTGGTGGTGGAAAGTTGTTATCATTAATGTTAAAATAACATGTTTCCAATCTTCTAAAATACATTTAACTGTTTCTCGCTCTAACTAATTTTAGATTACTTACGATAGAATAAACATTCTATTACACTAACAGAATAAATGTATTAAGCTCTCAGTTTGGTATTTATGATGAGAGATAATAAAGTTTAGAAGTCAGAGGTCAAAATGACCACTTATGGCCGTTCTAGTAGTTATGAAATTCTGGCACATTTAAAGTCCTCAGGAAAACACAGTGTCAGGTTAGGTTTATTTCTGTACAATACCATGTAGCTAAAATCCATCATCTATTCATACATCATGGTAAACACTTTCCATGGTTAGTCTGGATACATTGGTCATACATGTCTGAACCATGGATAGATTCAGGAGAGGAGAGAGACAGAGAGAAAGAAAAAATAATAACTCACCAATAATTTGTCATTGCTCAGAAAAAAAATCTATAGGAGGGTGTTTTCTCTGCAGTCTGCTCCGAAATCATGTTTTTGTGGCTGACATAAAGGAGAGACCTGCTTTAAAAAGGTGTGACTGGGGAGGGCAGTAAAGTCTTTACTACATGCTGATGGACAGAGAGGATGCTGCTGATACTACTATAGCTTTAATACGCGGCAGACGATGAGAGGGAGGCTGCAGAGCCGACTGCTCTGACAGGAGACGCGCTCCAGCAGCCAACACTGCACAGACCAGCCGCTGAGAATAACTGATTTGACACCAAAGAGCAGAGTTGAGCACACACATTTAAAATGACAGATGATGGGACATTAGATTTTAATGAGGCTCCGTGTTTTTTCTTATATCGTTTACTGCGGCATTATCAACCTCCGCACTAATTTTGTTGCCTCAGATGGGCCTCTCTTGTAGGGAAGCCGACCACCCCCCTCCACCACCACCACCACCACAGTGATCATTGTGCATATTTGCATTTCCTTTTAGTGCGGAAGAAACCCCACTTCTGCGTCGGCGTCGACCAAAATACTCCTGCTAACGTCATTATGGCCGTTTGACTCACCCGCTGTTTGTGTTTCTCTGCATTTTTCGGCATAAAATGTTTTGTTCTGCTCTTTAATGTGTTCGCTTTTGTTGGTTAGTGAATGCCAACACTGAGCCATTGTTCATACTGGGGACACACCAATACGACTTTTTTCAGACCTTTCAGACCAACTACAAGTACATTTGTGTACTTGCCAAAACTAAGTAGACTTATCAGTACTTAATAATGCCATTGCAGTTTTTCCAGTGACTTTATTTGTATTAAGTTACTGTGCTAATTCTGAGTTTCTTCTTAAGCTGTAAAAAAAAGTTTACTGTGATACATTACACATTTCAGAAGGAATAATTTAACAACATTATTATGGACTTACAGAATAATATTTCATTATCATTTACAGCACTCCAACTTTTATTTTAATTCTACATTTACATGTGTAGTATTGTCCTCTTTGCCTCAGAGCTAATTAGTTCCTACCTGCCATTGTTTAGGTGGGAGGGGTTTGAGTGTAACAGCAGAGTGTTGACCCTGCTGCTGGGTGTGACTGTAGTGTTGTGCCTTTTGGTTAAGATTATCAGGTGAATAAAAAAGATTTTACAAAGAGAAGTTGTAGCTCACTTATTTTGCATAGTCAGAAAGACTGGAAAAAAGAGGGTTACAGACTGGTGGCAGCAGTTTTTTTTTCTCCCTCCATCTTCAGATTAATTAGCCTCAACAGGCATTCAACTAATTTACATTGTTGGACAGCGGCTGTGGTTTACAGGTGCACTCTGTGAGTTTGTTTCAGTTTTACATGGACTGTTGAACAATTTTATGGACAGCTGTCAAAGAGAGACACAGGCCAAAGCTTTTTTCCCCCCTGGCAGTTGGAGTTGGACAAAACTTCACGGCAAGTTGCTGCAGTCGTTAGCGGATGATGTTGAGTCTCTTGCTGATCATGACGACGTGATCAAGAAAAGAAGGGAAGCATTAGCCAACTCCTTGAACTCTGTTGGTTCTGTAGATGTGGTTACTTGTCGTGAGGGGGTACTGTGTGTGGTGGTATTGGAGTGGTTTTATGAGTACAAGTATGAGTACATGGGCACAGTGTCCGAATAATACCCGCATCCAAGCATACAGCATGGTCATCATCACCACTGTAACATATGAGTCTGATCCATTTGCGACTCTGTCTAGTCAGGAGGATCCGTAACATCTTTTTAGAATAGCTTGACTGACTTACACCATCTACTGGCGGGCAGTGGAAATGCATTTAATTTAGTCAGTCTGACCAGAAGCAGGGAAAACACGTATCCACACTGTGGATAGAAAACTAATGAGCACAGAGGGGGCTACTAAAAGCAGAAAGGGGGAAATTTTCCCTGGCAATTCACATCTTATGCATACCAATTTCAGCAACATGTATCTGTACATCTGTGTGGAGTTTGCACATTCTCCCAGTGCGTGCCTGGCTTTCCTCCGGCTCCTCTGCTTTCCCTCATCGTCCAAAACATATATTCTAGGTCCCAGATTCTCAGACTGTGGTATGTGTGCCACTGGTGGTATGCAAGTTCCCTTTAGTGGTACATGGAAGAAAGTCAGATTTTTTTTTAATGAAATAAGTCAATTTAAAAACATAATACTATCAAAATACTACAAATTTTCAAAGGAAAATACATAAACCATGACACTACTGAAATGTTACTGAAAATAAGTTCTGTCTTTCCTATATTTTTGTTTCAATATCAGTCTGTTATATAGTTATGATTATGCACATACATTATTCATGATTACTGGTAGTTATAAGCTAAACTGTGATAGCAGATAGAAAATAAATGCCTCAAAAACACTGCAGTAGTGGCAAGTGATCCTGGCTACTGGCTATTTTAGGAGCGCCAATGAAGCGGAGACAGGCCTTGCTAGCACCGAATGTCATAAAACAGCAAGGTGGTATTTGGAGAGTTTAATATTTTCTGAGGTGGTACAGGGTGTAAAAAGTTTGAGAAACGCTGTGCTGAGTCAATTCTCCTGCCAGTAGCCCTGAACAAGGAGGCTCGTCCAGGACAGAACATTCTGCTGTGTGGTCACTGCCCACTGCTCCTAAACTAGGATGGGGTAAATATACAGACTGAATCTAACTGTATAATTGCACTCTGTATGATTGTATGATCATAATAAAGTTGACCTTTACTTTTAATAACTCTGTTTTGCATCAGTGACTCTACTTTGTTCTGCTACCAGGACATTTTTTGTATCATTGTTTGTCCAACTTGTCACAGTGTCACCCTTTTTTTTATGTTACATTCCACCACTTTAACAAAGGTAAATGTGTACATTTTTTCCACCACTGGGCGTTGAACTGTAAATCTGTTGACATGGTAAAAGAGAAACCCAATCATTTGTCATTTTAACAAATCAAATTGTTCTACTGCTCATTTTATTGACACTCCAGAAACCCCTACAGGAGCAGTGGGAGGCAAACCCACAGCAGAAGACCACACATGAGGAACCACTGGTGTGGAGAGTTTGGGGAGTCCACTTTGGCAAACTTTATCGACCCAAATTTACCCAGTGTGTTCTTCGATTGGATGTTCTCAGTCCCCGGGAGGTCTGACACACTTGTTCTGGTCATGCCCTAGATTAGATATATTTCAGAAATCATTTCTTGACGGTGTCTGAGGTTTTCAACTGCGATCACTGAATTTGGCACTCAGCATGACCTCAAAACAGTTCATGAAGGAGAATGTCATCAAGAGGAGGCCATCAGCTTTTCAACTATAGTCTGTGGTATGCCATACTCCCCATATACCAAAGGACCTGAACTGAGTCAGATTTACACCTTAATTTACCAAGCTCCAAAGTGATGTAATTCAGCTGGTTGAAATCAATCAAAATGACTGAAGTAGATTATTTTTCCTGAACCTCTAGTCATCCATTGTTTATCAGTTGTGGTTTGAAGCGATCTGTGCTGTCTCCTCAAAAGTTGAACTACTTCAGACTTTTTTCCACTCACACTCTGACAAAAGAATATAGCCATTTAAGATTGCTCTCCCACTGCAGGGTATGAATTATATCCCTCCATTAATAGATAAATGACACACCACTGGGGAAAGTGCCAAATCATTTAAATATGAGGATCAGAGCTGGATAAGTTGCAAAAACTTTGTGCAGACTTAAAACAATTCAGGGACAATGCATTATTCAATGGAATAAAATGGGTGTTTTCCAGGGGACATGGAGAGGGGGAAAAGGGCTGAAGAGGTAAAACTCTAGCAACACTTGGAGTATACAGAATAACTTTGCATCTTATGCTGAACTAAATTACAATTTCAAAGCGCAAGACTTATCAAGACAAGACAAATCCACCTTTGCCATCTTGCACCAGGGGTATCCCACCCTGTCTCATGCAGGGAGCAAGATAACCTATCAGCTGTGCAAGTGTCTTGATTAATTCATGGGTGTGTTTTATACCAATCAGAGAGTCAGCTCTCATCACCTTTAAGAAGCAGGTGCTTCTTAACAACAACTTAAAAGTAACACAATAAATGAACCGTAATAATAATGCAGATATGTAACAGTTTGTTTTACACTGAAGCACCTTGAAATTACCTTGTATTATATAATTCATTATTATCATCATTATAAGCCAGTGTGCAGGAGCAGGGGAGTGGAGTGAGGAGAGAGACACTGGAGGGAGAGGAGACAGTCCAGTCAGGAGGAGAGGTGAGCCAACCCAGACCACCCCATGAGAACATCCAGCAGGAGGACCAGCCATTCCTCAAACTCAAAGAGACTGTTTGACACGCTGTAAGGGGAACTGGGTGGCCTCCGCCAGCGCACCTGTGGCTGAACACCCACCTGAGATGGACTGAGGTGCAGCTTGGGCTGGTTGGAGACTCTCTCTAAAATAAACACGCACACTCAGTATTTTTGTGCGCCTCAGTCAAACGTGCTGTTTGTGCAGAATGGATCTTCTGGCAAAGACTTTACACTGATCAGCTTTTAGAAGGTCTGTGGCACAAATGGTTTTGACAGCAATGCACCATGCAAGAAACACTCCTTCATTCTTAGACCTGCGTCACTGGGTCTTCCTTAAACACATTACAAACAACCTTTAATTAGGGCAGGTATGACACAAACAATAAAAATAATAATAGTAAAAATGCAACCAATCATATACAGCCAAACTAGCTAATAGGGCACCTATGAAGATGGGTTGGATAGGTGCCTAACATTAACTTTAGGCTCTTCTGTGTCTAAACTATACTTTACCTGATAAGATAAGCAGCAGGTATTTGTCAAGTTGAACACATTGTTTTAACCAGTTTTCACTGATTATGTCAATTTTTCAAAGACAATAAAATCATCAGAATTTTCAAAAACACTAACTGCAGTTCGATCTGGGCAAAAACTTCCCAGACTTTTTGTGAGTTGTTGACTTTAGACAAACTTTTTCAATTTTGTATAACATTGTCTATGACAAATTCTTAATTCTGTGTCCTCTCTTGTAAATTCAGCAAATACCTTTCTGCTCTCCAGCTTCTTTTTTAAAAAGTTGTCTTTTGGCAGCACAAGAGGAATACGTGTGTCTCTGAGGTGCCATCATACTTTAATACTATGATGATTGATTGATATTTGGGAGGGGGATCCCCTGCCCTGAGTCAGAGCCTCTGATTGGCTTTATGTCTCCCAGCAACTTCCTTAAAGTCCACCTCCAGCCATATAAATACAATATAATAAATATATCTGAATCTATCTGAAAAACAAGAAACATGACATGGTGTTTTCTGCTAATTTTGCTCCTGATATGTCTTGTAATATGTGAAAAACACCACATGGACATGTCAGCAAGGTTAAAAACATGATTTTTACTGGAAGGGGTCTGTAAAAAAGGATGTGTGAAGCCCTATGTGTTCAAAGGCATTAATTTTGTTGCACCTCTTACTACACAAAAAGTGAGAGAACGAGTTGTGGGAATGAAAAAAAAAAGTTCAAATCCTGCTGACTTTCACACCTCTGCAGACCTGCCTAATCACTGTGTGAAGTAGGAGGATTGTTGATTGTTGGAAAGTTATAGAAACTGCCAGACACTATTATATACAAAAATATTATTTTTTCACTTTGTTCTCTACTTTCAGCAGTGAGTGATAGATAAATGCACACAAATGGCAGACATTTACTGCAAATATAACTACAATTAGCTGATAATTAGCCTGATCAGCCACCATCAATAATCAATACACACATTATTAAACTATTAATCAAACCAATAACTAACAATCAACGTCAGACAACCTTACCATACTTAAGTACTTGCCTTGTGTTCCTGTGGTGATGACAAAATGTTAATTAGCAGTTTGAATTAAACTAAAACCCAATTCCTTACATGTCCACAAAAACTTCACTCCAGAAACACAAGATAAAAGGTGTCACGTGTTGACAGTCCGTCCATCCATCTTCAACCGCTTATCTGAAATCAGGTAGAAGGGGTAACAGTTCCGGCAGGGGACCCCAGACATCCCTTTCCCTGGCTACATTAACCAACTCTGACTGGGGGATCCCCAGGCATTCCCAGGCCAGGGTGGAGATCGAATCCCTCCACCCAGTCCTCAGTCTGCCCCGTGGCCTCCTCCCAGCTGGACGTGCCTGGAACACCTCCCTAGGGAGGCGACCAGGTGGCACCACCTCAGTCAGCTCCTTTCTACGCAAAGGAGCAGCGGCTCTATTCCGAGTTCCTCATGGGTGACTGAGCTTCTTATCCTATCCCTAAGGGAGATACCAGCTACCCTCCTGAGAAAACCCATTTCAGTCACTTGTATCCATGAGCTCATTCTTTTGATCAAGACCCGCCCTTCATGACCACAGGTGAGAGTAGGAACGAAGATTAACCAGTAGATTGAGAGCTTTGCCTTCTGGCTCTTTTGGTCACAACAGTGTGGTAAAGCCAACACAATACCGCTGCCGCTGCTCCAATTCTCCGGCCGATCAAGAACAATTATCTATCATGATGAATATTTCAGTACAAACTTTACAATTACCTATAAGGCTGCGTTGGTTAGCTGGACTAATTTAGTGCAAGAAGACCATGGGAATGAGAGACAAACAGCTTTAAAAATGAACATTTATCATTAAAATATGTGCTGGATAGTGGATCAGATACATGCTGCATTTAAAACCAGCACATAAGACATCTATCATGTGTGTGACAGTTTTTGAGTTTTTTAGGCCTTTACTAAAGTAACTACCCGATTTGCTATTTCCAGTTTGGTGCTGGAGAGAGCGCACCTACCTCCAGATGATATATTCTCTCATATATCACATATTTCAGTCAGACAAGTCATGTTTAAGAATGTTTATTGCAGCAGCAGAACACAGAGTTTGGCATCTAGGCTCTGACCTCATCACTCCTCACAGATTATATTTACATAGAGATATTGAGGAGTGATGAACGCATGTCTTGGACCCCCTGTCAGAGCCTGCAGGTGGATGCTGGGGTGGTGGTGGGCCTGAATGAACATGCGGTGATGCTGATGCACGGCAGCAGTGGCACTGACAGGCACAGGGAGAGATGGGAGTTTTTAGCGGTTTAAATAGAGCGCCAGATTGGCTGGGTGCACTTGGTATGTACTACAGAGTGTGGGGCATCATGTGTGATTGCGGTGCAGTTGACTGCTTGAACTAGCTTGTAGTTCTTGCTACATTTTATTTGATCACAACAGTGTTTTGCTCACCTGATTACTTTTACTAACTCAGATATTGTCTGTGCTCTTTGTGCTTCTACCATGGGTAAGTCACGATGTAGTTAAATAGTCTTTTTTCTGTCTGTCTTTATGATCATGAGTCTGCATGGGGTGTTTTATTTTGAAAATTAACCGGATTCTCTATTTCCTCTCTGTCTGTCTTCCTGCCCCTTTGATATGCTCTGTGCTAACTGACACGCCATCTGTCAAAAATAGATTTGGTGTGTATTTGAGGAGGAGCGGGGAGCTGCTTCTGTGAGGTGCCGAGGAGCTAGTGGAATCACAGGCATTGTGCAGAATGACTGTGATCAGCTCCAACTAGCATGATGCGCCTGGTGGAATTCAGCCGTTATATGACCATCTAAGAGTTGATTGTGGGACGCTCTGCTCTCTTTTGTGATTTTTTTTGCCTTTGTGAAAAAGTTTTTGCCTTGGCGTATCTCAAGTGATTAAAAATATAAAAGGTTTATGATCAAAAAGTGGGAATGCAAAAGAATACGTTTGCTACCCCAGGTCTAATAGTGGAGGTGCAGATGCTCCATTTGCTACATGTGAAGTACAGAATATTATAATATTATTTTACCCTTGTTACCTATTTTTTTTTTTTTTTTTTTTTACCCCAATATCGCTGTATTGCATCTTTTGTTATTGCTGGTTTCAGGTTATTTTATAATTTCCATTATTTTCATTAGTTGCATTTACATAATACATATATACATTCAGTGCAGCATAAATAATGTGTGATCCATTTTCTAGAAGGCTTATCCAGTTCTTGAGGGCCTCTCTGCTTATCTGGTTGACTGGCGCTCATCTTGCACTGGGCGAGAGGCAAAATACATCCTGGACAGTCCTACAGTCTACCAGCTAATACACAATTATACACTGTAATGACTAATTTATTTTAAAACTCTTTAAATATGAGGCTTATCCAGTAAAGAAAATCTGATAGCGCATGTCCAGAGGTGGAGTAGCTGCGAGCTTTCATTCTGAGAGAAAATACCTGAGCACAGACTCGGAATCCACGGAGGAGGAAACCAAAGTTTTTTCCAAGACTTGCTCGGAGGAACAAAGAGGTCCACAGTTCCAGTGTCGACTGCTGCTGTTGAGCATTAGCCTGCAGCTCTCTCCAGGCTTTCTGTGGCAACCTGTCTCACCGCTGCCATCCAGGTATAGAGCTGTCACACTCCCTGACAGTCACACACTGCTGCTGCTGCTGGGTGAAAAAAACACGGTGTTAAAAGTGCAATGCAGTAGCAAAATGTGAGCATAATGGGCTGCTTTTTATCCGTTTTTTTTTTTTTTTTTTGCTTATTATCTAATATTCAGCCTCCACTGTTGTACACTGTCCCCCAGTGGGAGATGCATTATTAAAAATGTGATTACTTGATTGTCTTGAATACTGATTGTACATGCAGAGGATGCTGTATGCTGTGAGTTGTCTTTGATTGTGTGTGGCGGAGCAGGACTAGTGTCGTGCTGTGTAACTAATTATAAATGACCTCCTCTGCAGAATTCATCTTTTCTGTGTGTGTGTGTTCATGTGTGTGTTCATTACCGTGGCAGTGGTTACCTCAGGAGCACCATAGGTAGGTCAAGGTTAAAAATGAAGACAGAAACATTAGTGTGTCTTTCTCTCTCCATATAAAGTCCATTAACATCTAGAATGATAACCATAGTGATAACTTCACTCTATAACCCGTAATGGCGTCTGTCCTGTCCCCGCTCCGCAGTGAGGACTGTTGGGTGAAACTTCTCACAGAGAGCAATCTATCACCTGTTAAATTCTGCCCATTCTTATTCCTCAACTTAATGTTACACCAGGTGTACTCCTCCGCAGCTCTTCATGAGCTCAGTCAGTCAGAGTGCCACCGCAAGGACACGGTGTAATAAATGTGAAGCATTAGGGCCGGGCAATATTGACAAAGTCAAATATAATGATGTACTTGACCAAATAACTCAATTATCGCTCATGTGACGGTATTTTGATGGTGACTGTTGGTGCTTTAAGTGCAGGATATTGTCTCTACTGTACTGAAAGTGTTGCTGGAGGTTTAACCACCAACATTTAAGACATAACAGTGGTGGCATTTAGTCAAGTACTGTACCAGTGTGTAAGATTTAAGGGGGATCTAATGACAGAATATGGCAGAAATGGATTATATTCATAAGCATGGGCACTGACTTAAGTTAAAATTGGGTGGGGTGGGAGGGGAAATAGGGATCATAATTTTAGAAAATTAGACATTTTCTATCCTGGGAACAGAAGCACTCTACTGGCCCTTTTCCATACCCAGAGCTGGCCTGGCTCGACTCGGTTTGACTTGGCATGTAAGCCCAATATGACAGGGGTTGCATTTCCATAATAACAGGGCTACCTGCTCAAAGGTGGGTCTTTACCTGCAGACGAGCTCAAGGAGGTTCAAGTCGAGTGGCTGTATAGTGGTGGATAAACTGTTTATATAAATCTTCGGTATAAACACACTGTTTTCTTAAATTCTTCACAATTAAAGTCCTATGATCTTTTGTATTGTAAATGCTTTTTTTTGGGAATGGGGGGGGGGGGGGGGGGGGGTAATGCAGATACCTGAAAGTACAAACTGCGACAGAGGAGAGAAACTACATTTCAAAACATAAAGATTCTGTTGGAAGCTACAAAAGTACTGAGAGCTGAACATAAAGAGACTTTAAGAAACTTCTGTCTCTCTGCTCTCCTGCATACACCTGAGCTGAGTATCACAACACTCACTTGTTTGAGGAAGCATCACCACAGCTCTCTTGGAGGAGGGTCGGGCTTGCTTTGGATCCCACTCCAGAGTAAGTCCATCTCAGGCATTGCTCGGTGCAGTTTGGCAAATGGAAATGCATTTTGGCATGGTTTGGTTTGGCTCAGTGCAGCCAAAAACGCCAGTGGAAAAGGCCTATGTGTATGCTTGTTTTTAAGGTATAATTTTTGGCTATACCGTCGAATGACATTGGTCATATTTCAGGCAAATATGTAACAAGCAGAAATGTGGGTTCAAAACCCTACCACTTTAATATATTATCGACTGCATATACGCTGCAGGGAAAAACACAAAGAAGATGCACAAAGTAACACCAGGGAGCACAATGTAGGCAAAGACAAACTAGCAACTGAAGAAGGAAAAGACACAAGGCTAACTACACAAGGGAGATAATCAGAGGCAGGTGGAAACACTCAGGTCAGGTTAAAACAATCAGATATCCAAAAGGGTGGGAAGAGACAAAGACAGGAAGTAAAGACAACAAAGACACACAAGGGAAGACACACCAAAATAAAACAGGAACTGAACTACAAAAGCCCAAAACAATGACACTGTTACTGTCCGGCTGAACAGCCTCATGAAAGTTTTGTTTACAATGAATTTCCTTAAGCAAGTCACTTGGTGTTTTCAAAGTCATTCTATTAAGCTGAGACAGATTCCATATTCTGTTTGCGTTCAGAGGCTGCTGGCGTGTGCAGCATGGAGGCTCTCACCGTGCACACCACACATCGACACCGACATAAAGTTGTGTTAGTCTAATTCAGATGGTAGAGCCTCAGTTTACTCTAACTGTGTTAACAGTCAGAAGTGTTTAAATTCATTGTGCTTTGTGCTTCAGTTAATTAGATTGGTATGCTCAGCTGGAAGCACATAAAAGCAAGAAAACACACACTACACCTCATCATTTTAATTAAGCATTAGGAATAATGTAGCATATGCTGTGACTTCATTTATGGCCCTTTCAAATGCTAATGAAATTTACAAGTCCATGGCAGTTTTACACATACAATTTTTTTCTGCTTTGCCACAGGACTGGGAGGTTATTGAACCCCCATCTTTAACCTCGGGGGGGCATAAAACCCAATAACCCCATGTAGATGGCGCATACGTATGTTTGTATGTTTTCATTAGTTTACTGAAAGTTTTTTGTGTTTTCGTTACCTAACTATAAAATGAGTATTATCATAATAGTTCAACATATGCACTTTCAGTTCTTTTTGAGTAACATCTGTTAAAACTACAGTGCCTAGCTGTTTGAGGAAATAACTGAGTCTTTAAAACAAAACTAAAAGTATATATTCAGAATTTGTTTTTTAAGGATTTATGTCTTCAGGAGGAACAACTGGGGTTGCAATTTTGAAAAGCACTGCTCCTTAAAACACATTTTCACACAAGCACATTTTCAGAACGTGCATATGATGATGTAGGTGAGCATCATCATTGTTCTTCAACAGTCAGATTAGCTCTAAAAGCTGCATGATGTTTACTTACTGCACCCATGGACAAAACTACTTTTTAAGCTACATTATAATATTGCACTGTAACTATAATGCCAGATGATGTGGCCTGAGGCACCTTACAGTTTAACAGAAGCACAGGTTTTGGAGGAGACAGGTGTGGCAGCCATGTTCAATAACAGGACATGGATCAATTGTGCTCCTCTCTTTGATTTTTTAAAGCACAAAATGTAGTTATTGTTAAGTGCGAAAGCAACCATAGACTGCAAATGCATTTATTTTGCGTTTTCGCCTCTACATGTCATTACTTTTTGTTTTTTTTACAAGGACCCATATCTGCGTCTCTCTCATCCATGCAAAACATTTTAAGTAGTGCTCTTTCAATCTTGATGATGAAATCAGGGTGAAACTGTATAACTGTCTTAGAAAACTGAACTTTTTAAAACGTTGATGGCAAATTCTTACACTGTTTTACTAATCTTCTGCTGAGTGTATCCTGTGTTAATGCATTGTATGCTGGTACGGATGTTCTAACATCACTCACAGCAACAAATTAAGAAAGATTGTGAAAACCTGAGGGGAAAGTCACTGTGGGAGCTGGCAGGCTGACCTGAGCCATCTGTGCCTGACCAGGCTGGTTGGAGGGGGATACCCAAGGATCAGAACCAACCAAGTAAAAACTCATTTATTCCCATGTCAGTAACCAGAGGTGGCAAAAGTACACACCTGCTGTACTTAAGTAGAAGTAAAGATGCTTGTGTAAAATAAAGAGTCTGGTAAAAGTAGAAGTACTGATCCAACTTCTTTACTTGAGAAAAAGTGAAAAAGTTAAGGCTCTGAAATGTACTGAAAGTATAAAAGTAAAAAGTCGTCCTCTGAAGAACATTTCTACCTGCTGTTTCTTTGCAAAGCTAACTGAACCTCACCTTTTCTTTGCGGTTGAGGTTCTTTCTGTTTTGCCTTTTATGTTGTTTTTTGTCTTGTTACATCTTTTACACCATTTTCATCTTGTTACGTCATATTCATCTTGTTAGATCTTTGAAGTCATTTTTTATGTTTTGTTACATTGTTTTTGTGTTGTCACACCATTTTTGTTTTGTTATGTCTTTTTTGTTATTTTCGTTTTGTCATGTGCCATTTTCATCTTGTTATAGTTTTCATGCTGTATATTGTTTTTAGTCGTTTTCAACTTGTTTCATTTCTTGTTTTTGTCTTGTTACATAATTTTTGTCTTGTTACGTCAATTTTATTATTTGCATTAAAACTAAAATAACAAGCCAAAACATAACAGGCTCTCAAATGTACTCACTTAAGTAAAAAGTAGCCATCTGAAGGACATTTCTGTGCAAAGTGAACCGAACTTTATCTTTTCTCCATGGTTGCTTGGTTCCTTTTCCATTTTGTCTTTTATGTTGTTTTTGCATTGTTGCGTACTGTTATGCCATTTTCACTTTGTGACATGTTTTAAGTCATTTTCGGCCTAAGTCTATGAAGCTGTTTTTGTCTTATGTCTTTTTTTGTCCTTTTCCGTCATTTTTGACTAGTCGCATCTTTTACGTAATTTTCATATTATGTGTTGTTACGTTGTTTTTGTCCTGTTGCATCATTTTGTTTTAGGTCTTCTTCACTTTCATTTTGTTATAAGTACACCTGTGACACCTGTGAGCTAGTTCAATCAGTCAACCCGAACTCTACTGCAACCACATGTGACACGCCTCACACTCTGTACTACAAACCAAACACACCCTTCCAATCTGGTGGTCTGTTTAAACCGCTAAAACCTCCCATCTCTCCCTCTGCCAGTCAGTGTCATTGCTCCCTTGCAATAGTGTCACTGTCTGTTCATTCAGCCCCTCCACCACCCCAGCGTCCACCTGCAGGCTCCGACAGGGGGTCCAAGATCAGAGCCTTGATGTCAAACTCTATGTTCTGCTGCTGCAATAAACATTCTTAAATGTGACTTGTCTGACTGAAGTATTGTAATATCGCTTTCGTCTTGTGACATTGTTTTCATCTTGAAACCCCTTTTACATCATTTTTGTCTTTCATTAAAACTAAAGTAACAAGCTGATTTGAAAATGTAAGCAGCAGAAAGTACAGGTATTTGTGTTAAAATGAAGGGAGTAGAGGTAAAAAGTTGTCAGACAAAGAAATACCCTAGTAAAGTACCTACCTAAAAAAATCTACTATACTATAGTAACAGAGTATTTGTACTTACATACTTTCCATTTCTGTTAATAACTCAGTTAAACAAGTCACGGAAAGTCTGGAGAAAGGCATTGACTAGTGGATGTGAAATCCATGGATACAGAGGGGATGTGCAGAATACAATCACTATTTATTTTAATGACAATTGTTGGTATAGAGTCGACACGCACTTTAATGCCAGCCTAGACTGTGATGACATTTATGATGGCTGCTATAGATGATCTCAGCCTATTGTTGCTTTTGTCTGATGTGCTTTTAATGTGACTATATGTTTAATGCATCTATTTGTTCTGTGCTGTAGCACAAATTGCCTCCCAGAGGACATTAAAGTTTTCTAAGTCTGAGTCTGACATATGCTTGGAGCCCGCAGTATGTTTGTGTGATTTGCAGTGTGATCCCAGGCGTGTCTCCTGAGAGTTGAAATGAAACCTACACTCTTGCTGGAAAACTATTTTCACAGCCTACAATTTTTACCTTGACTCCGGGCCATGTCACTTTGAAAAGATGATCCTGTGCAGCCAACCTGCTGCCGCTGTGCTCATGTCCATTCAGTCAGCGGGAGAAACCTAAATCCTAAATCCTGCTGTCAAAGGATTCAGAAAGGAAGTGAAATCACTGGGCAGCATGCACCCAAATCAAATCAAACCTCATTATGTCTTACATCACCTATTTCATCCATGATTTTGTTCGGCCATCTTCCTCGCTATGAGAGTTTGAAACAGCCATCCTGTGTGGCAGATGAGTCCCTAAACGCCTTCATCCTTTCAGGTATGCCGACTGGGTGCAGCCCACTGACCCGTGACAACCTCTTTAGCCTCCAGGAGTCTCTGGTGCAACCAAGCAGAAGGCTCAAAACAAATAGCCTTTAATAGAATTTAAATATGTGGAATTAAATTATGTAAAGTAAGCAGGACCCTTAACCCAAGCCCACCCTCCGGCAAATCAACTCCTGACGATAATGCTAGGCTACAGTTTATTGTGGCTGCAGTATTAATAATATCAGGAAGTTCCTCAGCACACAGCTCAAAAACTTACATCCTGAGCCTCCAAATCCTACCACGTCTTTTCTTCTCTTCAACTTTTATTTGCCTGACTGGAAAAAAAATTATTAAAACTGCATCTAACAAAATTGCACAAACTGTATCTTTTCATTTGATTCCAGAGTGATCCACAAACCTGGCATTAGAATGCATCAGCATGTGTCTGGAGTGATCAGATCTCACTTACCCGCTCTAAACACATACATCATTTCAATTTGCAATGATCAAATGTGTTGTTTTTATCCTGAATTTGATGAATTCACAATTTACCAGACCACAAATGAGACAAGAATTAGGTTGGGGAGAAAAGACACTGACAGAGCAGAGTGTTTTGGGGAACAGGAATCACTGATTACTGTACAAAAACACAACTTTATTGATCAATTTTGGTGAAACTGAATCAAATTTTATGCAGATAGAATAGAATAACACAGAATAACACAGGAGAGAAACATTATTTTCGTTATTTGGCTGCTTAGCTTCAAACTATGCAATTTACAGAGTTTCCTGGTGGACAGATAGCTTTACTTGTTGCTAAAGTAACCACAAACAGCTGCTAACTGTGGCTGCTGTTAGCTAGTTAGCTCAATTAGCTGTGGCACTATAACTATACCCAATAACTTTAAAGCTTAATATAGCTCTATTAGCTTTATTAAGCCTCCTTCTCCTGGCAGTCTTGAGACAATGTGCTAGTGGTGTACACACCAACACTCCCCCGGTGCTCCAAACTTATATAGCCACTAATTGCATGGCTAACTACCTCCCCAGCAGCAGCTACAGTTAGCTGCACTAATTACAAGGCTTTGCTAAATGCTTGATTCTGATTCATCAATAACAGTATTCTAAGGTTTCTTATTTCTGTATAGCAGACTCTGGAGGAACAATTAAAATTATTGTTAAATCACCTATATCATTTTAAAATTAAAATATTTTATGTCAAATTATCAATATTTTGATACATAATGATAACAATGGAAATAAAGCTATGAAATAATTTTAAAATATGCCAAATATTTTTTTTTGAGGGGGAGTGTAAGTAACCATGTAATAAGTGGGACAATGTACAGTGAGCAGGTCATTATTGTTAAATAAACCCCCTCAGGATGATTATTGTGAAATAAACACCTTCAGGAGGACATGACATCATCCTGTTGGATGTTGGATGTACATTATCCCCTACTTAGAGGACACTTTATATACTTTACTAAAGGAACAAGTAAAGCAACAAGTAAAGCTATCTGTCCATTTGGAAACTGTAAATCACAGAGTTGAGGCAGAGCAGCTGGAGGATATTGGACAGCATGTTTCATGTTCACTAAATCCACGAGAGTCCATTCTACCTGTTGTTGTGGCTTCTTCTTTAGACATATGACACTGTTGGTGCGTGAATAAGTGGTCTGCATCTCAGACCTCCCCTGTGAGTGGTTTGAGTAGTTGGATCACAGTGCATCTTGGAAGTTGTTTGCACTTGTGTTTAGCACCGTCCATTTGTGATACAGTCACCCAAGACACATGTTAATGCCATGTGTAGCAGGCTCTTCATTTGACATCAAAACCTTTTCCTGTGTTTTTACATCCTATGATGTGGTTCTGAAATTTTAAATACTTACGTGTCAAAATCTCACATCCAATCCTTTGTTCCACTAATCAGCGAACTGTGCCTCTGTATAACTTTGTCTGAATGTGTTTTAACAAGCAGCACGCATATGTGTGTGTGTTTGTGTTTGTGTGTATAGAGCGGTCATCCGAGGTCGAGTGATGTCAGTGTCAGTGCTCTCCCTCCTTGTTGACCCTGTCATGGTGACTGCCATCCAAGTGTCTCCATCCGAGCGATGCTGCTCGTGCACACACACATCGACACACAAGGATCTGACATCTTCAAGTGCAGGGGCAACAGCACTGTCAGCGTCAAGGCCAAGGCCAACAGGATGGGCGACTTCAAGTGTCTTCCCTGAGTCAACCCCACCCGCCCCCCTCCCTCCCCCGACCACCCACAAACCCCAACCACGCCCAGTACCTCCTCCTCCCAGCAGACAGCAGCAGTGATTCCAGGCATGCTGGAGACTTTCTAAGACTTACTGCATTTATTATTACTATTTAGATTGAATAATTCTTGGTGTATGTTTGTATGTTTTTGAGGAAAATTATAGTAATAGCAACATTTTATTTTTTGCTGTACAAACTTTAGCTGTGCATAAAGTTGTTTTCATCTAAATAAATTATACGTGGTAGTATATAGTTCCTGAAAGCATGAAAAGACAGAGAACTATGTAGTATTGAATTGTTGAGTTAGGCAGCTCACTGTTAACAGTTTCTGTTAACAGGATTTTTTGGGCGAACCTGAAACATGTCTCGGTGACATGCTGAAAGGTCCCCCAACACATGACAAACCGACACACGAATGACACCACCACCCCCTCCCCTCGCCCTCCCTAACTGTCAGTTGTGAACGTACCTTCAGTGACTCTCTCAGTCCAAATCAGCCCAGAAGTTAAACTTCAGCTCACTTCAGTTCCAACAACCCGACACAGAGGGGAAAAAATACCGTCCTGTCACCGTCCTCTGGCTCTGGTGGCTCAAACATTACATAATTACTTATAAATGCTTTTTTTTTTTTTTTTTTAACATAGATCTTTTAATCATTCAAATTTGACTGGGTGATTCATAACACATTTCTGTAGTGTGACAAACTCAGAATGCACATTTATTGTTGCTTTACAGAATCTTTAATGATACACTTATTTTTCAGTTGGTGTTAGGTCACAATAAAAAGTAGCACAGTGAAATCCTTTGTGTGTCTCTGTGATTACAAGCAGAAACGTTAGATCAGTAACAAAATTTACATTACATTACATTACATTATTGCTAGTTAGCTTGGCAACTAAATATAAAGTGGATTTAAAGTGGCAGTCTTAAAGATTGTCACTTAAATTAATGTCTGTCTGCCCCCAAATAAAGTGACCAACTGATGAAAATATTACAATATTTTTATAATTGCAGTATTTTGAACTGGGTGAACAAAACAAAAACAAAATACAAACAAATGCTATACTAAGTTACTGCTAATGCCTCAGCTAAATCACTGTCAGAATGATAGGTGATAGGTTATGAGACTGCTGCTAATCAAAACCGAACATTTCCTACTGCGGCAGCTTCATATTAAAAGCATTTTACTGCCGAAACGCAAGCTTAATTTTATTATGAAGGAAGTGACAGGAAATGCCACGTGTTTGTCAGTGAGTTTAGCACTGTGTCTACAAAACAACGGCCACTTTCTGCATCTTTGACAGCTGATCAGTTTGAAACATTGCAGGGACTGATAGAACAAGAAGGTGCAGCCACAGTGAGCTGAGTACTGTGACATCCAACTTCTCTGTTCACAGATTCATGTCGTATGCAGCACAAAATCAGATCATGGTTGCACATGAAGGAAAAAGATCAACTATTGATTAGCTTCTTCATTAAAACAACAATAGTTTGTTTTGCTGCTCCCAGACTCCTGTGACTTGTAGCAATAAACTAAATTTTCTATTACCACTTGTAACAAGTGTTGCCAAAGTAACCAGGACCAAAATCTTTGAGGTTGCCATTTACAATACATGTAAACAGAAGTTTATTATGTATTCCACTGTATTTAGTTCATGCAATTTGTGACCGTCAGTTTTGATTCTCTGTTTCTGAAGAGCAGGTGTAAACACAGCGCAGATGGGACTTAAAAGGAAGGCTGCGGTGGTGGAAATAAATGTGCATTAAAAATAGGCTTGAAAATTATTAAAAAACAATTATTATGTTTTCTTTATTTGAGATTTTTGAGTTTGCGTTTGGCTGTATTTATCCCCCATGGCTAAGGTAAATGTTCTGTTTTGTTTTCTGACTTTAGTAATCTCAAAGAAATCCCACTTAGTAGCTCTCCTTCACATGCAGTGTGTGTCGAGGGCAGTCCCAGGATCAGTCCTGGAGCTGACTGTAATGAGCTGCCGTCTCATTAAATCTGGCGCTGAATACATCCAGAATACGTCCACAAATTTAACGAAAATAGCAATGCACATTTGCACAGTGACATTCTCTTTGTAAATCTGGCCCAGAGAGAGCTGAAAATGCAACAGCGAGATGCAGTTTTTTTCCCCCTAAGTTTCATTAGAATCTGATAAATTGCATCTGAAATGTTGCACATGGGCAATAAACAAAAATGATGTTGCAGTCCTTGTGGCCCGAAGAGTGTATAAAAGCAGGACAATTCACGTCTTCAGGAACAGACTGGGGTCAAACTAATGGACGGAACAATAACCAATGGACCAAATAACAGAAACATTTAGGCCCTGTTTACAGCTGGCATTAACATCTGTCCTGGGGGATCCAATCACAAGTGGACAAGTCTTAATACAGGTGTAAATGCACTCAGGACGAATTGCAATGTGATCACTTAGACCACATTTGGAGGTGGTCAGAGGAAAATTGTGTTTCTCGCAAACGTCTTTTCTTTCTATTACGAGAAATAAATGAGATTCTTATTTTGAGCTCACTGAAGTCTCATGTTTCTCCTAAAAAAGGAACAAAACAAAAGAGAAGCAGGAGATCTTTTGCTGAACTCATAGGCGTCTCAGAGGTTTCTCCTTGACGACCGTATGGAGACTTTAATTTGACCGCTGAGACAAATTTCTGAGAGATCTCATTTAAAAAATTTTTTTTTTTTTTTAGATGTCACTGTTTGCACAAGAGTTGATTATCTGAGAGAAAGTGCAGAGAGAGCAAAAAAAAAAAGTCAGTTGGGCTCAAATTAGTCTCAGGCTGAAACGAGACAAAGACTACCGTAATTTCCGGACTATAGAGCGCACCTGATTATAAGCCTCACCCAGTACATTTTTAAAGGAAAAACCATTTTGTACATACATAAGCCGCACCTGTCTATAAGCCGCATGTGCCCACATTGAAACATGAGATATTTACAAAGAAAGACGGTACACAGAAAGAGTTTTCAAAGTTTTTCAAAGACGCGGCAGTAACACAGCAGCAATATGGTAGTAACACAGCACTAACAGGGCTGGTTAAAAAAACATACCTCACCATCGATTCATTTATGCCAAGTTTACGTGCAGCAGCTCTGTTTCCTTCTTTATCGGCCAGCTCGATTGCTTTTAACTTGAAAGCTGCGTCATATGCATTTCTTCTTGCATTTTCCATGATGAGGGTCTGTTCATGCTAATTTTATTCATGCACAAAGCGCGAAGTTACATTAAACTTGCGTCTTCCTCGACACATATATTCCACCTGTCTCACTCTTACCTTTTCTGCTCGAGCGCCCCTGGCGGCCGTTAGAAAAAATGCATAAATTAGCCGCATCATTGCATAAGCCGCAGGGTCGAAAGCGTGTGACAAAAGTCGCGGCTTATAGTCCGGAAATTACGGTATTTCTCAGGAGCCGAATTTTAGAAGTGTGAGAAAATTCAAAGTCACAGTCTTACAATTGTATAAAATTGAACTCATTCATGTGGGCTAGACAAGGACTAGATATTATTTTGAACTATTCCTGATTGTGTACATTCATGTGTCCTGGACAGCGCTGAAGAACCACCTTCTCAACTGATCAAAGTCCATGTGAAACAGCTGTCTGATCTCCTTCTGGTTCACTGTAATGCAAATCATGTTTGGCCTCTCTTACCTGCCAAGATAAGCAGCAGATGTTTGTGAGCACACTGTTTCAATTAAGTAAAACTGCACGATTCTGAGAGTTGCTGAGTGAGGAAAACTTAAGAAGCTTTGTGAAAAGACTTCAGCACATTTAGCAACTGTTTGAACTCTCAGTTTCAACTAATTTCAACATTTACACTGAATTTATTAAAGAAGACAACATTTGACAGTAAACATGTCAAATTAGGGCTGGTCGATATAGCTGAAAAATTTCATATTGGTCGATATTGACAATTACTGAACATGTAGGTTGTGACTGACTACATATTGAACACTCCAAGTTGTGGAAGTGGCTAAGGTGATACAATTAGTAAAAAAATCACAATATTTTTTACCAAATAGCTTGATAATGTGACATTATTGTAGGGGTGACTATTTGCACTTTCACAAAATATCAAGCCAGTGAGATTTGATAATTTTTGATATCAAAAAAACTTTTGATAATTACTGACTATCATGACTAATTGGGTAAAGGCAAATAATAGAACAGCTAGAACACTCTGGTAAGTTCAGAAAATGACATCATTTTACTGTAATACAGGCATTAAAAACAGGAAAAGACAACACTTGATATAACTATATGTATATGTATAGATATAGTATAGATACTATATATATCATGATACAATGTAATATCGATATATTGCCCAGCCCTGTGTTTACAAATACTGTAAACAGTAACCAATATAGGCGAGTTTCTTTGTCACTAGTTGAGAAAATCCAAAGACTCCCTTAAAAAATTACACAGTTTTTAGTTTTTAGGAGAAACTTTATGTTTGTGAAATGCTGTCTATAACATGTACATGTACGTAGAACTGAATTGTGGTGTTAGACCTTTGTTGTTTTTGGCAGACCTGAAACATGGCTCGGTGATGTGCTGGAGCCATGGTCCCCGAACGCTATATAAGCCCACAAATCGACACACAAATGACACCACCTCACCGTCCTTAACCGTCACTTCAGTTCCAACAACCCAACACAGAAGAAAAAAAAACCACCATCCTGTCACCGTCCTCTGGCTCTGGTGGCTCAAACATGGCCAGTAAATCTGCTGGATGGCGTGTCCGTGTTTCAGGTCGTTTTCAGGTCATTGTGGTGTTTGAAAAAGAGTGAACATGCCTCTAGCCTCAGAACAGAGACAACTGAGCTTTTTTTTCACAATCTTGAGGCCTAATTTTATTATCCTAAAGTCAAATCAGGTTTTTAACCTTGTTAACATGTCCATGGGGTGTTTTTCATGTGTTACAATAAGCAGTAAACAGCATGTCTGAACATCATAGTCCTAAAGAACCAATCTTATTAATTGAGTGGGTGGCGCTATACATATTGAGAACAACGATACCCTGCCTGCAGGAAAAGCCAGATGTAGTTAGCTACTTTAAGTAGCTAGCAAAACAGAGGAAAAGCCAGGTGCAGCTACTTGGGGGTCGGGGTGGAGGTTGTGGTGTTGTAGAGAGGGCGGGGACTATTTACATATTCATGAAACCTTGAAAACTAAATGAAGGCAAAGTGTAGAGCTATATGTAAGCCATTTTAACAAGGTATTTGAACTTATTTTGGAAAAAAAAACATCAGTCACAGTTAATTACTCCTTGTTGAGCATTTTATATCGTTTAAAACATGACTGGAGATGGACTTCAAATTTGGCTGGGTTGTTATTAACATGTTTCTGTGGCGTGACAAACTCAGAACACACATTTATTGTTGCTTTACAGTCTTTTAAGTGTCACTGGCAGCATCAGGCATCAGCGAGCACAATAGACACATCAATCAGAGCCGTCTCTGTTATCCCACTTAGTTACCACCTGCTTATTCCCAACCTGAATGCTCCTGTGCTTCCTGCTTTAGAAAAGTTCCATTTAACACAAAAAAATGTGTGTGTGTGTGTGTGTGTGTGTGTGCATGTGTGTACAAGAGCAGGAGTGTGTGTGTGTGTCTGTGGATATTCTGGTGGAGCTAATACAGTCCAATAAAGGATTGCTCCATCCTATATTTGCGAAGTTCTTATTTTATCTCGCATCTATTAGCCTACAGGCAGACAGGACTCTGCTGCGTACTTCACCGCAGAGCGTGTGTGTGTGCGTATGTGCACACACGCTCGCGTTTTGAGGGTGATGTATTGAGCCAATCACTGAGTGACGTCTCATACATCACTTTTATTGCGGCGGTTTGGCCCTAACCCTCTTCCTTTCCCGTGTTGCTCAATCTTTTCCCCTCTCTCCATTTTAGGCACAAGCGGCAGCGGAGGAGAAGATAAATAATAAAGTTTTCATGAGACTTTCACATTCTCCGAGACAAAGAGGGCTTGTCAGTGCGCTGAGAGATAGTGTTTATCCCCTTTGACAAGATTCACTGTGTCAAACTATACAAGCTGTGGCTGACATTAGCCTGCTGACCTCTTGTATCCGTCTACAGGTGGAGGCGTTACTTTTTTTGGGCGGCATTTTGAGCAAACAGCACGCAGATCGTTCCATTTATAGCTGAGGTGAAAGCCATAAATAATAATGGGTGGGATCAGCTGCCATGCTTCTCCCTGCAGAATACAAAGTGGGCCTTTTACCTTCTCACCATATTGCTCAGAGTAAACATTTGAATTTTACAACAATAAACACATCCTCTACTTTCAGAGCTCCATTCTTCCTCTTTCAACATCATAACCAGGCATTATAAATTCCTAATGTGTCTCATTCCTGCCTCTAATGAGTTTTGATGGACTGCTTTTGTCTGGCCAGCCCACATTATTTGGCTCACGCTACACAGGCTTTATTATGCTAAATAAACAGCCACAAGACTTCTTTGTTGTTGCTAATGTCGTGGAATAAAAGCGCCATTTCACCGCTAATTGTCCTCTCTAATCTTTTCACAGATAATTGTTTTTATCCCAACAAAATCTGTCTTGGCTCGCGGTTCATCGGCTCTTTGGCCGCACAGTTCGTTTTTTTGATTTGACTTCCTTTGCATCCCCGTTCGCTCCACGAAAGAGGTCTATATGAAACGACTTGGCTCGGGATCGAGATCTTTTAATAGTCATTCCTCATTGAGGGTTCATTTTCTGGTACATGATCCCACTGAGCTCTAATTAACAAAAGGGCTCAGTGTTCTTTTGGATGTTAAACAGAAGGCATTAAATCATTCTCATTTCTACATCACTTTTTTTCCAGCACTGTTTGCAGTGTTTCTATTTCTGTGGGATCATTTGGTGCTTTGATACTACTGTTTTTATACAGTTACTGAGAGCTGACACTTTATGATGACATCTATTATAAATCAGTGGCATCTGGTACATTTTTCTCCAGGGGGGGCTATACTGAAAATGAGGCAAACCTACTATGACTCAGCTGAATGAAAGCTTTGTTATAATAAAGCATGCTTAGTTTTTATAAGTTAAGGTACTTAACAAATTCTGATTATTTGTTATACTGCAATTCTTATGGTGAAAAATGAAAGTCAGTTGAAGATACCTCAATAAATATGAAAGAAATCTGACAGCACAAATTCAAGGAAAACAGCAGAAACAGAAAATAACAGCATTTAATAAAGAAATTGATTAAAATATGGTATTACATTTAAAATACCCAGTGTCATCAAAAAGTGAACTGACTTACCACTTGATTCCACCAAGCATGGTAAGCCTGAGCCACGACTCTGATCCGTCCTCCACATGGCCACAAGTCCCACCAGCAGTGTTCCAGAAGCATTTAAGCAGCAAAGCATTTTGCATGCGTAAATTATGTTTACTTGCTCATATTTTGTTGATTGGGGTCCTCTTTCCTTGCTCTTTGTGCTTCTACCATGGATAAGCAGGCTACATGGTAAAATAGTTTCTTTTCTGTCTGTCTTTATAATCGTGAGTCTGCACAGGGTCTTTTATTTTGAAAATTAACCGGATTCTTCCTGCCTTTTCTGTGTCTGACTTCCTTCCTGTTTGATCTGCTCTGTGATAATTGACGCAGCATCTGTCAAAATGCTCGGCGTGTATTTGATGTAGAGCGGAGAGTTGCTTCTGGGATGTGTTAAGATGCTGCTGGTGGAATCACAAGCATTGTGTAGAATGGCGACGGATTGCTCCGGCTGCTGTGGTGCGACCATAACGTTACACAGTCATGGCTGGCGGAAACTGTTGGTTAGAGGCATTTGCCACCTTGTAGTTTAAGCTAAAATTTTTCCCTCCTCTTCTTGAGAGATGTAAATTTCTCACTGACTCTGTGGTTAAGTTTAAGGCATTACAAACATTGCAAAAGCTAAACACCACACATTTAACTTCTGTCTCAAACTTTATTTTCTGCTACAGTATACTTACAGTCCATTACATCTCACAGGCAAGTAGACAGATCAATTTAGACTTTATCAATATCCAGAGGGAAATTATTGTCATAGCAGCCAAGTACATGAAATTTACTATAAATATAAATATATAAATACAAAGGCAAATAATACTTTTTACTACAATATATTTGTCTGACAACTACAGTTACTCATTACTGAACGTTTTACCACACAATGACTTCTTATGTTAAGCATCTTTAGCTGAAAATACTTGAATACTGTCACTTAAGCAAGGTTTTGAATGCAGGACTTTTAGTTGTTAAATATTTTCCAGTGTGGTATTAGTACTTTTACTGACATAAAGGATGTAAATACTTATTTCACCACTTCTTACCATGTAGCGACCCTCTTACTGTAGGTTTAACTGGTCCAGCTGCAGCTCTGTTCTCCACAGAGTATATTATTTTCCTCTGATTATTGCTGATGATTATGACTAATCAGGTGTAGCTTCTTTGATTCTTCTCCTGTGATGTTCTCCCCTCAAAAGACCTTATTTTTAGTGACCTAACTGGCTTAACCGTCTCCATTCTAGCTAGTTAAATTATACTCTCCATCTGTTGTGCAAGGCTGCTCCAGCTCTGTGCTAATTCAGCAGAAACCACAGTTAAAAATACTGCTACAAACTTTGGCAATATACAGAAGACAACCCACGACATCCCATGACCCACAATCATCATATGAATCAACCAATAAAATACAATTGTACTGTACAACTGTAACCTACTGGTTCTTACTGGTGATTAAATGTGGGTACAGTGGAAGAAACCAGGACTATAGGGAACCAGGGAGTAACAATTAGGCATTTTAAAGGAAAGTAGAAATAAATTATACTTACACTGCAGTCAAGACCACCTAAACTGAGACCCTGCCATAACCAAGACCTGAGTATACTTAGACTGAGACTTTGAGTTGTTGATACCAAGTCAAGACCAAGACCTACTGAGGATTAATCACTGCAACATCTTTAGCTCTCTCACTCTACTCCCTGAGGGAGTAGCACTGTGACATGTAGCGCCTATGATGTCTGAACTGATATTAGCTAATGTTGATGTAGTGTAGCTATATATACATTAGCAACACAGATGTATATGGCCTTAAGACATCTTCTGCCCCCCTAAACCCACCAACGATATCACTGTCCATTGTCAACTGTGATGTTTGACTGTGGACATCGTGATATGTCAGTTCAGTAGACATCGCCCAACCCTGCCTCACTGCTTATCACAAGCAAAAACAAACTCAGCTAGCTAGCTTTGCCAGCACCCCTTGTCTAGGCTGCAAACATTGCATCAACATCACGCTCGCACGAAGACAGCACTCACGCCACGCTGAAGCGTCTTTCTATATAGGCTCCATATTGTCCGTGCATTTCAAAACATCAGCACCAGTCCTGACAAACAATTGGACATCACTGTTTGATCTGATGGTGATGTAGGTTAGCTGCTGGCTAAAAAGGATGAAATACAGGCACAAACAGCCAGTTGAGGATACCAAATTGTGGACAATACAATGTTGAAAACATAGTTGGACATTTGGGAGAATTTTGGTGTGTTCAAAGACTGTGAAAATAACATCATCAGTGGTTTTGCTGCTTGTAAATACTTTCAAAAAAGTTTTAGCTTTTGATAGCTGCAAGCTAGGCGCATTGCCACTACAGAAACACATTGTCAGCTGCAGGAGCATAGGTGCTGCGTGAAATGACATGCATGTGTGTTTAATTATGGGCACGGGTCAGGTCACAGAGCTTATATCAAGCATTTTGTTAGATTTACAGATAATTGCAGTTAATCAGTTGGTTCTGGTTCTCAGCTGTGCAGGCGTGGGCGGGTTAGCAAAACTGGACCCATGCAGGAGAACAAGCAAACAAATAAATGAAAAATATCACTGCACATTTTACAGGCTAATTTTATGCAGCTGTAATCAGTGTTCGTCACTCCATCACAGAGCAGTGGATGTTATCTGAAATCAAATGCCAAATTTTAACAATCCTTAGCAGTTGGAGTGGCGTCTTAAATCACGATAAAAATCCTCGTAGTCGGTCTGTCAGGAGGGAGGCTGGTTTTGGCAACCAGAAACAAGACTTGCCGTACACATAAAAAGTTGCTCAGCAGCACTTAAGGTTAACATGCATCCTGTCAAAGCACCATCCAGCTACACACAAGCTCAACACACACTTACTTACCTGGCATGCCTAGTCATCTCTTCACAGTTGGTTTCACTTCATTTTAGTGCTACGCCAGCATGAACACATGCACATACACACGAAACACACCCTCGAATGAGCCAAACTGGCAAGCCTGATTGGAGATAGACAGCACTTTGGATGTTAAACAGGCACTGTGAGAACACTCATGCATGACTGAGTTCTCATCACAGCAAATCTAAAGCATCATTTCTTACCAACATTACAGTATGTGATTTGGTCAAACTACTCGCAGCACAGGAGGCTGGAGCTGATTGGAGGAAATCTGCCAGCTAATCCGGAAAGTGGATCCAGGCAGTGCAAAGTTCTTTATCAGTCTCATATTTTTTAAAAATTCCATCTGTCCCCATTTGACACCATAAAGAATAACAGGGAAGATAGCAGAGAAAAAAAAGGCTGTAATGCTAATTTCTTTATAGATATGATACAAATGGTTTTTATAGGTCAGTTGTGAAGTCAGTCAGTCTTCTCAGTGATGCTGTAGCCAGTAGCTCCTTCAAACTTTGTTACATTTTTGTTTTAATCTGTCATTTATTTCGGCTTTATTGCTGAAACTCGTGTCACCTATGACAGAACTACACTCATAGGTGTTAGAGAAGGAAGTGTGGCGTTTGGATTAAAGAGCAGCAGAACTTAAGACAATCAACAACGTACACAGCATCTCTCAACCACCCAGCCAGATCAGAGGGACCGCCTCAGTCAGAGTTGATGGACAATGTTTTCCAGATGTTGAACTTTTAATGTGAAAATGTCAACCATATTATCACCATCTTGTTGCAGCTGTTTACACTGAGCCAGACACAAATAAAAAAAAAACAGTACTACAGAATCATATCCTGGGTCTATATGTGTATTTATATTTATATACAGAACTGTACATATTACATTAATCTATTTTATTTTCTATTCTATTCTATTCAGAATTGAGTGATCTGTATATAGGTTAAATGTGTGTAAGATTAAGGCATGTGCAACCCTGTGTTGTACAGTGTCAAGTTCACTGACTAAAAATTTTTGTCATAGTTTTCGTCAACATTTTTAATTAAATGAAAATTGAATAGAAATTAATTTATGATGACAAAAACTTACTAAATCTATTGACATGCAACAAATAAAAATGGGAGTTCAGCAACTGTCCTTCCCACACGCTCTGCAAAGCCCTATGATACATACAACTTTTTTTTGTGGAATATTTTTCAACTTGTGCTGTCACCTTGCACTTAATACAATGTTTGCAGCAACATTATATTAAGCTGCAGTTATTTCAGAGCCTCATCTTGGTGCTTTTTATGATGTTTAAACAGGGCTAATAGAACTAGCTAACTTGACACGCCAGATGGTTTGTTATACAGACCAATCAGGGAAGTCGTCCTTAGAAACCGACAGGTAAAAGGGCAGGCACTTTCAAAACACACTTGGTAGGTTATTGGATGAACCATCTGTCTATCTAGTTGCTTTCATGGATGCTTCTCACTGTCGTAGCTGCCAGTAGTCCCTCCTAGGATGCTGATTGGCTGCACTACTTTTGGTGAGGACACAAACGTATAACTTGAAGCCTGGCAGCATGTTGGGATCTTGTGATGATCCACATGTCATTTATAAACTATGGTGGCTCTGTAGTGTCAGATGGAACAGCCAGTAAAAAAGACACACCAACTCCCAATTTAAATTTAGGGAACATAACTGTGCCTCTCACAAAAAAAGGGAAAGTGACTGGGTTGCTGACATAGTGTTTTAGTGGAAATGTTCTATCGGGGGGCACCTGGGAAGCTCAGTAGGTGGGTTGTAAGCCTCGTGTGCTGGGGCTGTTGGTCCTCATTATCCGTGGGTTCGGCCACCGCCTGAGGCCCTTTGCAACATTCATTCCCCCACTCTCTCTCTCCCCTTTTCCTGTCAATATCTTCAGCACTTCCTGTCGATTAAAGGCATAAAAAAAAAAATCAAAAATTTAAAAAAAGTTCTATTGGTAAATCATGGTTTGTAATTTTTGAGTAAATAATAGAACAAGGACTTTATTAGACTAAAAAAACTAGACTAAAACTAAAGCAATTCCAATAATTAAAATATGACTAAAACTAAATCAAAATTTGCTGCCAAATTTACACTGGTGTTGTATAATGAGAAATAAATTACCCTGATACCTTTATAAAAGTGCCAAACTTTTGACAGGGATTCTAAAAAAGAAACTCTGGTTTCTGTGGAGTTTTCCCTTTGAGAAAACAGATGGGAGAAGAGAGAAATGCGTTGAGAGAATAGAGGAAAGGAGGGTTAGGAAGGGTCAAGAGGGTGGGGAAATAAGAGGAACAACAATAAGGGCGAAAAAGAAAAAAACTGTAAGGAAAATGAAATAAAAAAGAGGAACAAAAGACAAAAGAGACGTGAGATGTTGTTTAGCCCGCTAAGCCTCCGGGATGTCCCATGGGTTTAGTTCTGTTTTATTTTGATTTGATCCATGACAGCAGGACAGATCAGTACAAAAGCAGCCATTGCACTGTTGGGCGCTCGCTGTGGAAGTGAGAGCTCACCTTCACATGCCTGAAGAAATCAATCGCCACACAAACACTGCATAAAGCTCACTTGTGTGAAAGCCTTCGAGCTCAGAGAAATATCAGAACTCTTGCCGTTGTGTTGAAAGGAGGATTTCAAACAAGAAGTGCTTTTATTTCAGAGGAAGTCTTGGACCGTGGCCATGCAAACTTCTTGGGTATTACTGCTACCACTTTTAACTCTGACCCCCCACCAAACTTTCCTTCCTCGGGCGAATTTCACCAAATTTGCAACATAAGAGCAGTGATTTGCAACATAAGATCTTTTCCTTTTGCTGAATTTGACATGGTGCACTCATGAAAGCAAACACCATGCTTGCAAACTGTGTGTAAGTGATTGCACCCTGCTTTTGTGAAACAGGCCCCTGGATAGTACATCTCACCAGCACCTGAGGCAACACGCCCACGCATACGCAACCTCTTGTATTGTTTTCATGCAGTGCTTTTTTCAGCCTGAATGTCTGGTAATGCTCCTGATGCTGCTGCAATTCCTAACCACCACTACTACTACTACAATTACAACTAATACCAATTAGAGCTGGGAGTTATATCAATTAAATTTAAGGGGCAGAAACACAGTGACTCTTGGTGTGCACAGTAACATCCCTGGGGCCTTAAGCACATTTCTGGAAAGGGGTTTTCCTACCTTCCTGTGATACAACACAGTGCTGCTGGTACCTGACTTTTCCTAAAAGTGTCTGTATGTTATTTAAAATGTTTTATATAAATTACACAAAAGCCAAAGAAAATGTGATCATTTTTATCTATTTTGACTATAGGTGTTCATTTGCACAGTTGGAGATGCATCTTGGTTGCTTAGCAACTATCATTGTCTCTGTCAGTAAAACTTCGTAAATGGTCTCCAATTTCCCAACAATAGAATATAAATGATTGATTAATTAGACTCAATTAAAAATAAAGTAGGGGAGACCAGGGACGGTTGTAACCATTTTTTTGTCTCGGCAGCTATAACTCACTGAATGTTTGTATTAAAGCTCTCAGATTCTGAAACAAAGTACCCTTACCTTTCGATCACTGATAGTTATTATCCTACAGAAAAATACTGCTGCAATGTGCAATAATTACAGTTTACTACACCCCATGACATGCATATCGATAAATGTATAAACACATTTTACAAAATGTACATTTTGGTGTTATTTTGTTTTTAACAAGACAAACTAACAGAAAAAATGCATTAATCTTCATCATGAGAGATAAAAGAATCAAAATAACCACTTATTGCTACTCTAGTAGTGACTGAATTCTGACACCTCTAGCTTTAAAATGTTTGCCATAGCCACACAGCCACACCTGACTCCTTAGAGCTCCTACTACAATTATGTCTTTCTATTGTTAAGTGGCGCCCCCTTATGGACGTAGTGAGTATGATGGAGAAGTATAAGGAGTGAGAAAGGTAGCTTTTGGAGGAGGTACGATGGATACTTTTTTATTTTTTATTTAAAGTTTTGAGTAACTTAAAATTCTGTTATGGGCGTGACATCTGTTGCGTCACTTCTGTCACATGACATACTTTCTTTTAAATTAATATATTTTGGGGGGCTTTTGTGCTTTTAATTGATAGGACAGCTGAAGATATGAGAGGAAATGGGGGAGAGAGAGTGGGGGAATGACACACAGCGAAGGGATGTAGATGGGAGTCAAACCCACCATTAGAGTTTGTAATTTTAATCCAAACCACAATCCTTACCTAATCCTAACCAAGCAGGTTTTGTGCCTAACCAAACTGCAACTGCAGTGGCTCTCTTTTCGTCACCAGGGGGACAGTACAGCTTCATCCTCCCATCAAAGTTCTGGTTCTCAGATTTGTGGGCGGGGACGAGTTTGCAAAACTGGACCCATGCAGGACTCTGAACTCTTGTTTTGTGTTTATTGGCAAGACACCTCCTGTGTTTCCAGAGTCGACTGAACACAATGACGATTCTACTTTGTTCAGTTTGTCCCTGACAAGTAGCCAGGCAGCGAGTGCTAGCATGTCGACAAACACAACGGCAGCAGAAACAGATGAAGTAATGAGAGGATTGTAAAGTTTCTGCTCTGTCTGTGCTGAAAGTGATTATTAAAGTGGAAGTCCGCGCCCTTCGGGCTGCAATCATCTGATACTGCCTGTTCATAACTACATGGGATAACTCGTATTTTTCTTAATAACAATGACACGACAGGTCATGATGAAGGTTATCTTTATTGTCCCTTCAGGGAAATTTGTTGTGCAGCAAGGGTTTAGATGAGAAGACAACACAAAAAGGCATGCTTGCAAGTGGTGCAGGTCTTTTGCTTTTAAGACTGCTTTATAATATAGTCTTAAATGTGATGTTTCACTCATGTTTAATTGATCTTTCTGCATTTTTCAGGGTACAAAAACCATTAAAAAGGTCAATAATCTCCGAGCTTTATTTTTGGCCATATTGTCCAGCCTTTCTATCACTACTATTACATCTACTATTAGAGTAGTGTAGTGGGAGAGACTCTAACAAGTCGAAGTCCTTTTTTTACATAGACACTGTGAGGTGAAAGGTAGCTGGAGGAATTCAAGCTCGGATGAGTTCTCCTGCCTGAAACAAACAATGGGCAATTGCGTTGTAAAAAATTGATGGGAAGTCTAAAACACAAGACTGTACAGGAGAGAGGTCAACTGTGAGTCTTAGGGAGCATCGTGGTAAGAGACCGAATCACTGAACTTGAAATACTGTTGACTGCACTGCTAATGGCTGGAGGGAGTTAGAGGTCGAGGTTTGTAGAGCTCTCAACTTGAGATTCCAGAGTATTTTAGGATCAGTAAAGAAACGGAAGTGTTTCTGCAAACTACAAAGGATCCTAAACATACCACAAATGCCACTGTTTTCCTCGGTTGAACAACTGCTACTACCAAGTCTTGTATCTGTGAAACTTCTGTTGGTTTTGTAACAAAAATAGTGATCAAATACTCAGCATCAACCTTTTTTCCATTATTTAGACAGAACAAAAAAAAGCGACAAAGTGTCAAACTCCAACAATATCACTGACAAAAGAACAGGTGACTAAAATGAAATTTTAAAATAAAAACTACAGGCCTTATGAAATCTCTCCATTGAGCACAGGTTGATATTTTGACTAAATTTAATGATTTTACTACCAGCGCGGCTTGTATTGCTGTCACCTTGTGAGTCTGTGTGAGTGTGTGTCCTAATGGCAAAACCACAGAAGTGGATTTGAGTATTCTTTCAACTCGATAGCATCACAATCGTGCAAAATGCAGCCACGAATCTGTGAGCTTGAGATCAAAATGAAGCAGAATTCAAAATCATGGGTCTTCAATAGGGGCTCCGTGATCCCCTAGGGGGTCCTAAGAGTTACCGCAGGTGGCTCCCCAAATAACTGTTTTTCTTTTGTTAAAATGAAAATGTGTCTGAAAATACACATTAACATGAATAAAACATATTATTAGTGAAGATAAATCAGACTATTTGATAAAAAAAACCAAAACAAAACAAAAGCATTGGATTGACATAACACTGACATAAGGCTACCCATGAATCCTTGTGCAATCATAGCTAATTTACTAAATCACTGAACAGCACCTATCCATAATGGTGAAATAGTTGGTTATGTATTATTGAAACATATTAGCTAATTAGCTGTATTATTATCCCATGTGTGCAGAACCACAGTAGATTTATTTGTAACTTCACACGCAAGAAACTCTGACATACTGTCCACCTCAGAAACCACCAGTGAAAGTGCAGAGGGTGAAGCTAACGCAGCTAACATTAGCCATGCTGCTAGCGTAGCAGCTACGGGTAAGTATAAGAAGAAACCCCACAAAATAATAAACGAAACGTGTAGTAAGGGCCCCCTGCTCTGTCTTTCTATCACCTAAGGGATCCATAGCTTAAAAAAAGTTGAAGACTGGCTTAAATGAATAAAATCAGACCAGACTGCAAAGCTGCACTCTTTCACATTTTGAAGCTGTTCTTAGCACCACTTCTTTTAGCCTAAAATTTACTGGAAGGAATCTTATTGGGGAATATTTTATGAAGTTTGACTAAAATGCTTAGTCTTGACTAAAACTGGACTGAAATGTTCACAACATTTAAGTCAACTTATTTAACAATAATCAGGAAAAAAGGATAATATAAGACACTAAGATAAAAAGAGTCTTGGCTAAAGTGGACTAAATATAAAAAAGTATTAGGCTGACTAAATATGATGAAAACTAACATGGACTTTTGATTTTAGGACTAAGACCAAATTAAAAAAAACTAGCAAAATTAACAATAATCTGTTCCCACTATAACTCATACTGTTATACCTCTGCTACAACCTGTAGTTCATACCACTCACCTCTACCACAAGAACACTGTTAGCACTTTTCAACAGTATTAAATGCTGTAAAAGAAAAAAATATAAACAAAACAGGTAACTGAAGGGCAGGGGTGGAAGTAACTAATTACAAATACTCAAGTTACTGTAATTAAGTAGTTTTTTGAGTACCTTTACTTTTATGAGTAGCTTTTCAAGTCTGTACTTTTACTTGTACTTAAGTATTTATTACACCATGTAATCTATTTAGTTACTTTCAAATCATAACTGGGTACTGAGTACGAGTTGAATTAAAGTCCAAACCTTTCATCTGCATTTTTGTAGCCAGCAAAGTGAACTGAACGCAAAACCAGGACGAATGGACGAAAAACTAATGAATATTTGATCTGCAGTCTAGAAATGGCAGTAACTGCACCTCATTCAACATCGTTTTGTCTGGCAAACCATTTCATGAAGAGGGAAACTAAAACATAAAATGATAAAGAAATGACAGAAGAATGTCTACTATTGATAATTTATTAAACATAAATGGTTAAAAATGGAAAATTCTTAGACATTTACCACAAATTACCACAAAATTTCATGGCAAATATGTGATAAGTCGCAAGTGTCATTTTTATACAAGTTGGTGGTAATTAAAGATTCACATATTTGAACTTTGAACCCACAACATGAAAACAGTACTTGCTAACGATCATATAATTATTCATGAAATTTGGGGGTAATTTCTAAGAAATTTAAAATCTATTTCTTGGTAATTACCATGGAATTACCATGGAATTATGGGATCAAAGTAACTAATACTATGAGTAGTTTTTGAGATGAGTACGTTGTACTTTTACTGAAGTATTCTTCTAACACCAGTACTTTTACCTGTAATTGAGTAATATTTTAGTAATGTATCAGTACTTGTACTTGAGTACAGATTTTCAGTAGTCTTTCCACCACTGCTGAAGAGAGTTTAGAATGAACGATATGAAGGTTTGAAAAATGAATTCCAGCAGGATGATCAGGTCTGCAGCAGACTCGACTCCATTCTGTTTATGGGCAGAGTTGTGCTTGTTAGCCCAAAGACAGTGGACACCTGCCAAGTAGAGCTGGAATATAGGACAAGTCCCCGGCCCAAAAGCTGCTGGGAGGTACGTGTGAAGTTGAATTAAATCTGCTGAGTTCACACTAGGCTTACTTGGAAGGAGGTTTGTGGGGAAAGTGCTGGACCGAAAACTTCATGTCATGGAGTTGTCCAGACGCCTGCAGAGATAGAGATCACCTAATGAGTGAACGCATCCCTCATTTATATTTTAGGCGTTCAGCCCACCTTCTCATCCAGAACAACTTGAAAAGTGTGAGAAAGAAGTTCAGTGTCCTTATGGGATATGCAGCACTAATCCTGCTGATATATTATTACAGTTAACCATTTGTAGATACAAACCACGCACAACTGAAACGTATTATACCAATACATTCAAGTCTTTGCATAACAAGGGAAACTTGTGCTGTTTGGCCTTCATGTGATTTGGATCTACATCAGCCTTGCAAACAGTGCTGATGCATTGCTGACACCTGAGCAGAACCAGGTGGAATTAGTTCTGATCTCTTGATGTGTCAGAATCAAGTACATGGAAAGTTACACGGATTGTTCCTTTCAACCTTGCTCATGAATTTATCATTCACTGTGCCCTGACCAACTGTAGTTACTGGAAACAATGGGTTCTTTATTTTAGACTGGTAAAACTGTTTTTGGTAAACATTAACTCTGGAAGTTGGTTGAAAACTTTACCTACAGCTGACTTTTCAGCGCCTACAGTGTCTTCAACTGATGCACACTTGTGTGTTTTAGACAATCAGTGTGGAGCATCATCCGAGTGTCAGTGTGTTGGTGTTCTCATTCTATTTGGAACAAAAATATAATACATTAAATATGTTTAAGTCTGTGTTTTTGTGTGTGAAAATTTAGATTAGACCAGGTTTGGACCCTGATCTGACCATTCTGGTAAATGCCAGATGGGCCAGCCACCCTAAATAGACACAAGACCACAGCCAGAAAGTGGGAAAAACAGTGCAGGGGAAAAAAATTGACCGTCTCACCTGATGTTGACTGGGGGGAGGGGTTATGTAATCCCCAAACTGTCAATAAGCTACCTATACTGTAAGGCACTGCAAAACAGAAAGAGCGGAGTTTGAGGCTGATGCTACAATCTCAGAGATTCTTGTGTTAGTTTAGCATTTTAAAAATGAAATAACAAAACTGATGCCATGGCATGTGATGAACTGTAATGACTGCATATATTCACAGCAGTAATTTTCTGTAGGATAATAACCATCAGTGATCGATAACTCGAAAACGAGTACAAAAATGAAACCAAAAAAGTTGGAAACTTTGCTATTTGTAATTAGTGAGGGTACTTTATTTCAACATTTGAAAGCTTTAACACAAAAATTCAGTGAATTATAGATCCAGACACAAAAAGTGGTACAACTCTCGTCTCCCCTACTTCATTCTTAACTGAGTCTAATTAATACATTATTGTATTGTATGTATTTTAAGGTTGGGAAATTGGTAATTGAGACCACTTGTGAAGATTTATTGGCAGAGATAATGATAGTTGCTAAGCAACCAAGATCAAGACCAAGAAGTAACAATATCAATATAGCTGCCTATGAATAACTGCCTTTGTATAACTTGTGAAAAAAGAAAAAACATTTAAATGAAAATACAGACACTTTTAGAAGAAGTCAGGTACCAGCAGCAATGTATTTTTTAATTAAAGTTATTGCATATATACATTTGAAAATGGTCAAATGACCACACTGGCTGTTCTAGTGTTAACACATTTATTGTTCAAAAGTAACATTACAGATGCCAGTGCCATGGATTGATCGGTCCAGAGAATTGCCAGAGCTGAACTTTGTTCACAGTTTGACCCTGATTTAGACACATGGGTTGCTGGTAGTTTTCCATGTGTCCATTTTGGTTTTTGGTCCAGTGAAGACATCTAGGTCACCTGCTACAATATTTGTTACAAACAAATCAATCAGGTTGTGCAGCCAAATCCCTGCTGTAGGACTAATCATCCACTGTGCCCAGTTGAGTGGAAGCTCAGTGTCATTCCGACCCACTGGCCAATTCACAAGGGCCACGACGGTAAGTGCAACTTACAAAACAACTAATCACATGACTGGTGTGTCTAAAAACATGCTGGTGTAAATGAGAAACAGCGGTGGACGAGACAAAAGCACAGTGGCAGCTCTATAACCATGCTGTCCGGGAAAAAAAGTGCACGAGCTGGTTTTTAAGCACTTAAAGCAATTAGTGCAGAGGACGGAGCCAGCTGAGCCATTGATTACTGTTATTTATAAACCTGACAGCACCCTGATGGGAAGACAAAATCTACCCTCTCCATCTTTTCTCCGCTCTTCATCCCTCCCTCTAGCCATCCCCGACCGCCTCCTCACCTCTGCTCACCTTTTCTCACATCTTACCTCCTCCACCCCCTCCTTCCTTCTCTTTCTTTCCCCACTTCTCCTCCCTCTTGGTAGATTTAAACGTCCATCATATTTGCTACCCCGTCTCTCTTTCTGCTCTCCTTTTCCTGCCGGATCACTCTCACACATTGCTTTACTACTTAGAAAGAAGAAAGAGGAGGGAAGGAGGTAAGCTGAGGAGGAGAATTCCCTCATAAACAAAGAAAAAATGTATTTCTGCTTTTCTGTACGACAAGCCAATACTCCCTCAGGTCTGGCCTTGGGCCTCGCAGCAGTCTGGGAATGGCATGAGACAAAGTGGCAAACAACAACAGCCCCTCTGACAAGCTTGGACATTCTTAGGAGATTGTCTTGCATGCAGGTATGCCTGGATGAGTGTCACAGAGTGGGAACGGAGGCATCGGAGCTATTCCCAGGCTCCGGAGCCAGCGGGAAGGCAACAAGGGGGGCATTATGGCCAGGCCCTGGCTCGCTTTGTGCGCCCCAGAGGGTCTGCGTTTGGAGGTTGACAAGAAAGTGCAGGTGTGTTGAGAAGTGCAGGTGGAGATGGAGATGTGAATGTGTATGTCAGGGGGAGCGTGGGGGTTCTGAGAGAGAGATCAAGGAAGCATGCACAGAATTTCAAACCAGGATAAAAATACACTGCATGGAAAGAGTTCTGCTTCACTGCTCAGAAGTATGTATGATAGCAGCAGAAGAAACAAGGCTCGACATTATTAAAGGGATGCTATACTTAAAGTTTTGTGTTTTGTTTTAACCTGCTAATGAAGTAATTAATATTTCTCAGTGTCCCAGAAGTGCTTCTATATGTTCTGAGAAAGTAGAACCAAGCTGAATTGCAGCATCAGTCCTATTTTCCTATTTGCAACTCAAAAAACATAAAAAACAGAAATAATAAAAATAACCAACAAAATTAAACACAGTTGTGATCTGAATATGGTTAAAGATGCAATAAGTAAGAATCTGAAGCAATTAATCACTTTGTTTTGCTAATGTGTGAGGAAAAAGTTAGATGTTCATGACTTTCTGGGTTGCCAAAAACAGCCTGTAGTGTGCATCTGCTTTACAGTGTACAACAATAGCTAATGTTAGCTTAGAAATTAGGTCTGCTAAACACTGCTTATGTGCTTATTTCTTTAGTTGAGCCGTCATGGACTTTAATCTGTAAACACATAAGTAGACAAATGAGCCCAGAATGTATAAGCATGTACATATATATTTGTTATAAATGCTCAATAAAAAAGACATGAAAAAAAAAAAAAAAAAAAGAAATTAGGTCTGCTAATGTCAACAAAATACAACAGAATCCAACACAGAGTCCAAAGTTAAAGCTAACAGTACTGCAGACCATGTGAAGTTTATTGTGATACTGTAGTTTTAGCAGGCTAATATTAGTTAACATTAGTTTGCTGGCTAACATGGACAATTTGCTAGGTAGCTAATGTAGCAAAATACTGTCTTGAGTGGACAGTGTCAGTCAGTTCATTCAGACTCACAAGGCTGATCTGGCCGGTAGATTGGCAGGTGTCGCGAGATGGCTTTTGTACCTTGCTTGCTTGCTAATCTTACTGGTAGCAAAAAAGTACAGCTGGTGCTCTCAGGACTTTTGTAGCTTCTAACTGAATCTCTGCACATTGAGGTTTAGTGTCTGTCCTGTGTTCCTGTTAGTAAAACAGAAACCAGACACAACAGTTTCGTGTTAACTTTCAGCTGAATAGGAGTTAATTAATTAAGTTACTGCTGATGAAAACACAACATTTCCTGAATTTGCTGTGTAATAATAGAAGTGTATAGATAACTAAATATAAACTAATTTGTGATTATAGCAAAAGGATTGTCAAAAAGATGACCATTTACTATTATATACCTCCATTATATACCGCTAGTAAAACACCTACAGATTTTTATTAGCTAAAGCACGACTGACAAAATACTTAATTTTGACGAGATTGAAAAATCAACATTTTTAAAATATGATTTCAAACATGAATTCTACGTTCTAGGTTATTTTATGTGTAAAAGTACAATATGTAAGAATCTAAAGTAATTTGTATTAATCACACTATATTGCCAATGAGTGAACGGATTGTAACATAACTTAAAATGTCAGCCGGGGCAGGCTCACGCCACCCCTGTGACATGTCAGGGTAAGCGGTTACGGGCGAATGATGGACCGTCCCCTGCTTTCTCAGTTGCCTGTAACAGCCTTAACAGTGCTGCTATACATTGCCAACGGTGTGCAACTCCAGCTAAAGTTAGCTTAGAAATGAGGTCCGCTAATATCAACGAAACATCAGGATTACTTTCCAGAAACATGCTCTCCTCACAGTTATTTGTGGCAGGCTCAGTAAATCTCCCCTCAACCTTTTGTCCAAGAACCTCAGAAGAGTGTTTTTAATGTCAGGTGGCAAAGACAAACAACAATGGCTGAATTTTATTCTCATTTTTCTTTTTTACTATAGTATCAAATTAGGTATCAAGAATTATGGAAATTCACTAGTATTGATATCAACTACTGAATTTCTGGTATCATGACATTTCTAGTCCCTAGTGGTTAAAGGGGTGCAAGACAAACCATAAACTTTTCATGCTGTCACTTTAGGAAAATGTTGCTACCAAGGTTAAAATAAATCATTAACTGTTGGTACGAGGCAGGCTATGAACGATCCAGTGAAAAAGTAACACACTTTGTTGTACAGCGCAAAACTTCTTATAGAAGAGGTTGTGATCAGTGGTTGGATTAGCAGAGGGGAATGATCACAAGAGCTCCATCATGAGAAAAGCTTACACAACAGCTATTTTAAGTGTTTGAAAAAGCAACCAGCGCTTTTGTTTTTCTGATGAAGACGATTTCTCCCGTCATACTTCACTGCCATTTTCCTGAAATGATTGTGTACGTATGGCTCACTTAGATTTTGTGGAACCCGCCAGAGGAAGACATCACTGAGAATTAGTGTAGGAGGAGGAGATATAGAGCGACTAGGAAAACACAGGCTCTGGAATTAGATATAACGGGGAGAAACACTAATTGGTGACAAGGTGCAGCATCAATTACTGAACACCAACGTGTCATCAATGCATGCGCCGATTAGAAAGGCTCTATTCTTAAAATAGCACGAGACATCACAACAGATCAGGCGGGGAAAGCTGCTCATTAACTGCTTTGTGTTAGAAGTATCTGGAGTTCTCCATCTGCAGGGACACGAACACCCACACACAACAGGGAAAAGCCCTCTCACAACCCAAACCTGAAGGGATCGACTCCAAAATGCTACATATCAAATCTGACAATACACTGTCATCTAGAATTCATGTTTAAAATAATATTTCAAAAGTGCTGATGTTTCAGTCCTCTCAAAGGTAAGTATTTTGTCAGTAGTTGTCATTCTTGAGAATTGGGGCAAAACTGTATTTTGATGGGATTTTGATTTTTACTCTTCAATTATGCAGGAAAATATATTTTAAAAGACCAAACTCTTGGTTATTAAACCTTCTAACGGGCCAACCTCCTGGTGATTAAATTTTTTACTAAATGTAGATGACAAAATGTTCTTTTTTTTTAATTTTACAGCTTAGTCGAAATGAACAGCCATTTTATTTTTAAAAATAGCTCTGAGTTCTATTGATGCTAATCAAAATACACAATTTTAAACAATAATTCTTTCTTAGTTTTGATTTAGAAAGGCTACAGAGTTGACATATGGTTGAGACACATCTGAGCGATATTATTAAATTAATTTATCAAAAAATATAAAGTCTACCGGTGCTTGAACAGTTTTCCCGCCTTTTTTAAAACAGGAAGTGAGACAGGTCCTTAGGGTATAGCTAACCCTCTTTAGGCTTGATTAAATCATGTTTTTGTAAAAGTTTGATGGAGTTGATGTTAATGTGGGACACAACTTTAGAGGGCTGACATTTTACTCTAAAAGAATTAAAATTTAAAACAACCATAATTGTAATAGCACCTATATTATTGGTAGGTATAATTTGTTTTTGAGGCTTTTAACACATTTTTAAATTGTTTTGTGCTTTTAAATTGTGTGAAATTCTAATAAAATACATTTTCATCCCAAAAAATTTGAATTAGTGTAAGTATTAATAATTTTTCTTGGACATGATTTGTCCCAGTTCTTTGTGAAAATGACAAATGCGTTGATCGAAAACCAGAGAGGACAGTTGTACCGTGTGATGCCTCGTTTTGGGTGCAAGACAGAACCCATATTTTTGTTTGTTATTAACACATACCAAATTATTAAGAGTAACTTTGTCAGAACAGTGTATCACTTGATCTTGCTGCATCATGTAAGATGTAGACACAATTACAACGTAATTATTTAGTTTAGCTATACAGTGCAAACCAAAAAAAATCTAATTTCTTCTGCAGTGCAATGTGAACACGTGACATGTGAGTCATATGCGTGAGTTGAAAACATAAAACTTGAGCAAAAAGTTTGAGGGGTGGAGCTGAGGCACGAAGCCAACATACAGCTGCTGAGAGCTGGGGAGCTTTGGGGGAGAGAGCCGGAGGCAGACTGGAGCTTCTGGAGGGACAAACACAGGACTCACACTGAGTTTGCTTTGACTTTCACTTTATGGTTCAAACTTATGGGTTAAAAGGTGGCTTTATCTTCACTCTTGCTTCTCAATGTGAGGAGGGGAAAAGAAGAGAGACACTACGGACATAACTGAAAGAACCAGCTGCTGTGGTGAGTGCTGTCAGAGGCTGACGCACACAAACACACATGCAGAGCTGGTGTTTTCCGGATGGTGGTTGCTAGCTGTTAGCATGTTGCTCATTAGCTTACAGTTGGCAGTTTGGGCTGAAAACACACACCCGTTCAAGTAATGTGAATAACTAACCAAAATTTTCCCAAAATGATCCAACGATCAAACTTGTGCAAGTAACACAAAACAAATATTTGCTTCCCTTCTGGTGTGAACGTAACATAATAACAAACACACAATGTTAATCCAGAGTAGGCATCTTTTCAAGGGTGTGATCTTGCTAACTAGCAGTAATATAGCCAATCCAAATCATCCACTTTGTGTATCTGCAGAAAATACACAAGCAGCTGGTAATAAACTTGAGCTGCTTTAGTTGGCAAGACTTCAAAACACAACTCTTCTCACATCTTGAAACAAACATGAGTCTCTTCATCCAGATATTTCAGGGAGAAAGAGAGGAAGACAGGCAGAGACAGAGGTAAAGACAGCAGATGTATGGCAGCGCTCTCACACTTGTCACCATCAAAGGTCACAGTGACAGATCTTACATTTCTCCAGCCCTTTCTTCCCTGTACCATCTCCTCTTCCCCTCTCACTGTCTCCTCTCAAAGTTGAGCTCCCCTGTGTGTGTGTGTGTGTGTGTGTGTGTGTGTGTGTGTGTGTGTGTGTGTGTGTGTGTGTGTCTGTCTGTGTGTCTGTGTGATAGAGTAAGAAAGGAAGAGAGAAGTTGCAAACTTTCCTGTGCATGTGTTGAGATGAGAGGGAAACTGAGATGAGTGTGTGTGTGTGTGCGTCTGTGTGTGTGTGAGACTGTCTTCCTGTGTGTGTGTGTGTGTGTGTGTGTGTGTGTGTGTGTGTGTGTGTGTGTGTGAGTGTCAGAGCGGGAGCAGAACAGGGAGATGAGAGGGGAGTGTAAGCTGTCATATTTGAGGTGAGATGCGGGTTCATGCTGAGGTTAGACTTTTCTCAGGGGTCTGGTGAACCTGCTGAATGAGAGATCAGAAAAACGTAAAGAGAGGAGAAGATGGAGAGATTAACACTGTCCTGCCGACTAACCCTCCCTGTAGGCAGGGCTGCCAACTCTCACGCGACTGACACGGATCTCATGCCTTTTCTTTTTTGTCTCTGCTCCCGAAGTTGTTGGGAGTTTTTTTTTTTTATTTGTTTTATTTTCTTTTTTCAGGTTCAGACAGTCAGGCACAGTGAGGTTAAATCAGATGATTGTCCATGAACGCACCCGTCATCGTCTGTTTGAACTGAAAGCGTGTGACAGCAAATCACTGATGCGCACGGCACAACCAATCACAAAGACTTTGACATCTGTGATGGCAGTGTTAGCATTGTGCCCACTGTGCAGCATCTGGGTTGCTAACGTCAGGAGAATGTTATGTCAGGGACACTGTCATATTTTATCATGCAGTATGATTTGGTAATCTTAAAGGGATAGTTCAGAATTTTATTTTTTTGGCACTGAAGCTCAGTATTGTACTGTTGCAGACAGGGTTGCAAGAAAAAGTTTTTGGTTCTCCCTTCATTTCATTGTGAACAAAGATTATTACAAAACCACAGTTTCATAGGCTGTTGTAATTTATATGTGGTGACCAGGACCCTGTTTGTGTGAACAACCTGGAAAACCACTCATGTATCATCAGGTTTGGGGAGTAATGGTTTACATGTAATGAGATTATGTGATTAGAATACAAAAACATGCAGTATGCACACAAAAAACTTCATGAGTCTCATAACACCTCTCTGGTCTAAATAGGGGAGGAAGTAACTAAGTCTTTTTTGGGGTACTTAAGTATGCATTACTCTATGTAATTTACTTTGTTGCCTTTAAAACCATAATTGGGTACTAAGTGCAATTTGAATTAATATTCATCTGCATTTTTGTAGCCAATAAGGTGATCTGATCCCAAACAGGCCGATGAAAACCAGGACGTACGGACAAAAAAATAAGCACTGCAGCAGCACAGGTTTGGAGTAAGGATGTTATGAATTTCACCAATATTGTGGATATTTAATCAATAGTCTCGAAATGGCAGTGATTGCACCTCATGTGATATTGTTTTGTCTGGTGGATCTATTTGCTGACAAAAGAAACTTACATTTTAAATGAGAAAAAGTATGACAAAACAAAAAAATGTAAATGAGAAAAAACAAATGTGTTTTGTTCTTATAAATTAATAATAATTGATCAGTTGCTAACATTTTCAACTATTGGTTGATAAAAAGCTGCTGCATTAAAAATTAGTGGTTAAAAGTTATCTAATACTCAGCAGAGTAGTTTTTGAGACAAATACTTTTACTCAAGTATTTTTCAAACACCAGCACTTTTACTTGAAATTCAGTAATATCTTAGTAATGTAACAGTACTTGTACTTGAGTAGATTATCAAATACTCTTTCCTCCACGACATCAAAGTGAAACAAGTTAATCTTAAAGTCAATTCTTTATCATGACCTCTAGTGGAAATAATGCTTCACCGGGTGAAAATTTCAACCTAATTTGTCTTAAAATAGACGAAATAGGAACAACATTACAGTACAGTGACAGCTGTGAAAACACTGTCATCATCCAAGGACTAAATATTTAATTTGCAGAGACATTTTCAGGAAATACCAAATGCTAACATTAGTTACACACAACAACAACTGATGTTAGCTCCAAAGACCAAGACTAACATTAGCTACACAGAAATACCATTACAGTTAGTTACCCTGTCAGTACTCAGTCCCTCCAGGATTTCGTGGGCTGTGTCTTGGGATAGTTGCGCCCTAAAATGTCTTTTTTCATGGCAGCTTTTCTAAAAAAAAATTCAATGTACGTTGCATGTTTTTAGGCTTTTTTTGCAATTAAATTGTGGGGAAATTGTGCAAAATTGCAAAAGAAATTTGTAATTTTTTAGATATATTGTAGTTCATTACAATAAAAGGCAACTTGTTCTAAGGAGAACAAAACTGCACTTTATTCTGAGTGTTCTAAGTAACCTCACCAAAAAGGCTCACAAGAACAAAAACTCCCAGCAAGAAACTGTTAGTGTTCTGTTGCTCCGTCATAAAAAACAAAAAAAATAATATTTTTTCCAATATCAATTTTAATATATTTAATAGAATATTTAATATTTAATAGAAAACCAAACTTTGGAGTCATGATTAATGGCTGAAGAGCCCACAGTAAAGAAAAGAAGAGGACAGGAAAACAGCACAGAGAAAGAAGGATATGTGAAAAGACACAAGGAGCTGGACGACAAGGAAACTGACAAAATTGAAGAAGACAGACGGTTTGGGCCGTGACTGTGAAATGTTCAGTTTAATGTGAATTATTATGCTAAGTAGGCTCATCTTCATTACGGAGTTACCATTGCTATGGATGTAATTCCGACCGTAGAAATGAACGGACTATTTTTTCAAGCGGAAGCAATGAAATCTTTTCTAAATCAATAAAAACACATTTAAATCATCATTTTATGTCAAACTTTAGATTTTTTAATAAATAGCTGTGTAATAAGCGGGATAATGTAGAGCGAGCGGGTCACTACAGAGAAATAAACCCTGACAGGGTGATGTAGGACCCCAATGTGAAGCAGAGGGGTCCTGCATCACCCTGTCATAAAAAGTTTTGCACTTTGGACAAAATTGCAAGGTTGTGCAGAATTCATACTACTAACACTTACATCAGTCTGGGTGTGAAGTATGAATAGCATACTTGATAAAGTATAGATAGATGCTCATGATTACACTAACTAACACTGTGTAATTTAGTTTGAGCAGAAGACCTCTGAAGAGAGACCCATAACATTTTACATCACACACCACCAACTATGTCACTGATTTTGGTGAAAACATTGCTATTTTATGGAGAAAATCGTTTCTGGTTTCCCCTGATGTCCTCCAGCTGATGTGTCTCAGCTCTCAGTGATTCACGGTGTTTCCTGATGGAGAGCTTTACTTGTTCCTAAAGCAACAGCCTCTCAAATAAATGTTAATGTAACATGAGAAAGATGATTCCTGGGTTTGTAAAAAGACGCCCTGATTCACAGAGGATTTCTTCTGAACTTTGTAAAGGATTACGATGCCTTTGTAAGGGAATAATGTGAAGGAGTGGAACGTACTTCACTAGTTATTTGTCTCCATCTCTATCCCTAAACACATTTGTTTTTCAAAAAAGAACTGTGTAATGCTCTTCCTTTGTCTGTGATTTCAGTGTGCCGACTTCTCAGTTTCTCCAGAGTGATGAAACATATCAAAGCGGCATGCTGGGAGATCTGCGTGGAGAAACATGAAGGTCTGAGTAAATACGATGAAACGATCAGTGATTAAAGACAGTTGAGCCGCGTGTCCTGCCATTTGTGAGTGATTTTTCTGAGCAAATTCTCATCAGGACAAACAGAGGAGGCTGGAACAGGGAAGGAAAGGCCCTCACCCCCCCGCCATAATGAAGAGCTCTTCCCAGCTGACAAAGGCCTGGACACACACATTTGCACATTTGTACACGAGCAGAGACACACACACAACTAAATCTGCAGCTTGTTATTCCCCAGCAACATGGTGACCAAGGGACATCACTCCAAAGGGTGAAGAAAAAAACTAATTTGCTCCGGTCTTTCTGAAAGGTTTTTTCCATTTTGTATTGGTCCATTTTTCTCTATCTACTTTTCATGAAATGAGGAAATAATACACTTTGCATTTTTGAAAATAGACAATGGATTTGGAATTGATTTATTTGCCTGCTGTTTTTTTTCTTTCTTTTTTCTATTTTCCTCAGTTTCTCGTTTGGAGGTTTTGTCTGTTTTGTTTGGTTCCATCTTTCTTTTTGACATTAAATAAAGATTTAATATCTATGATATTTATGATCTTTGATTTTGATCATTTGTATGTCTCATATCAATCCAAAGAGGTTTTATTGGCATGACATATTTAATTTTACACCACACAATATTTGTATATCAACAATAAGTCATGTGACAATCTCTGATGTGAAAGGTGTTACAGAAGTATCACCAAACTCACTGGTTTTATTGCAAACAACTCCACTGTTTCAGTTCAGTCACCCCGCTCTCATTAAACCTCCAGTTCAGGCCTGGAATTTCATCTTTTTCTTTAGGGGCAAGGTCACTTGAACTTTGGTGGTGTTTCTTTTCTTTCTTTCCTTTTTTTTTTTTTTTTTTTTTGAGTGCACAAAGGCCAAATGCCTGGGCAGCAAGGCCATCAAATAAAACAATGATTTTAAAGGCATGGAAATAATGAATTTAACTCAAGAGTTAAGTGTAACTTTATTTTTATTCATTTTTTTTCCCCTAACAATAAGTACAGGCACACTGGAAGTCAGTCAGAGGTCAGGCGACTTAATGATTTTATACCAAATAGTGTTTAATAAATAATGGGTAGTGCATCAGACTAATGAGAAACTTTTTTTTAAAATAATATTATAATAATAATGAGTTTAAAGTTTTTCCCTATTTTGAGATACTGAGTCATCATTTTGAGATAATAATCCATTATTGTTGCGTAGTTACAAGCTATGCTTCTCCAAGTGGTTACTTTTTAATGTACCCTTAACTGATCTGGCAAAAACTGCATTTTCCTACGATGCACCAAGGCCTTGGAATAAATTAGATACACTAGTATCCATTGATAAATTTAAGGGCATCATAATGTGTAGCGATGGAGACGTGTGAGATTTTGAATCTCAACAGTACATCCTGATTAAATAAAGGCAACATAGAAATAAATTAAATATATATTTTGAGAAAGTTTCTTTTTGTAATTACAGGATCTTCTTTTTTTTCATCACACTGGGGGTAATGGGCTTCCACAGAGAGAGACTGCATATCCAGTAGTACAATGAAAATGCAGATGTTTCATAGAGATGAGGACATTTATCGTGGATTCAGCTGTTTGTCAGTGTTAACAGAGACTCTAGTCTGCAGTGTAAACCACATAATTTTAGAGTAACATCACACTTCATGATCAAAGAAAGTTTATATCACATCAACATTTCTGTCCATATTCACACACTTCTTCTCTCACACTCATTCTGTCTCTCCTGTGAGTCTGAATGACACTTAAATAGCCTGGTGGTTTTCCAGCAGCTTATACAAGGCTCCAAACTGAACCCACCAGTTATGTGTGCAGCATTTCACTTTATGTTGCCCAATCAGAATCTCAACAAAAGACACCGGTGTTGAAAAAAAAAACCCAGTGATATCAGTGTGGGCGGGGCATCAAGGCCACTGTGGCTGCAGGGCATGTCATTTTTTTGAGGGTCAAGGCCAAAAAAAGGCCAAACTGAGGGGGCATGGCGTGAAATTCCTGTCCTGGTCCAGTGTGTAAAATTCATGGTTATTTACTGGCAGAATGTGGAAAAAATGGAATATAATATGTAGCATATTTTCATTAGTGTATGATCACCTAAAAATAATTGTGTTTTCATTATCTTAGAATTTACTCTTTATATCTACAGAGGTTGTAGATCCTCTTCCACAGAGGTCGCCATGTTGCACCGTCCTCCCACTGTACAAAAATGAAGCCAAAATATTGGACGCAGCCAACTTGTGCTGGTGACATAATTTGGAGCCAGAGTTGGTGCAGTATTGCACAGCAGTATCAAAGTCTCACCCTCAGTCGTGAGCAGAGTTTTCACCCATCAGTCATTTCATAATACCAAATTGATTAGATAAACGCTTCAGCCTACGTCAGCAAGACAAGAACTACATAAAATGATAGAAACCAAAAAATTTATTTGACGTGTATTTTGATTTAGATTCTTTGGTTTGGCCCACATCCCATCAGCTAACATGGAGGGAGTGGGATTATGACCTATTCTGCAGCCAGACACCAGGGGGTGAAAACGATTTGTTTGCCTTCATGTAACGGGAGCTGTCATGTTGTCCATCTTTATACATGAATCAAGCTTGATAATAGGAATGAGAGTGAACCAAACAGTAAAGTTGCAGAATGTTGAACAATTCCTTAGATATTTTTAGTTTATAAAATTAGGTCTAAAACCATGAAAAAATGAGCAGTTTTCTCAGCTCTGAAATACTGGGGGCGTGTCCATTCCAAACACCACCACAACCTGAACACAACATGAAACATGGACGCTCCATCTAGCAGCTTTATCGGACATGTCCAGATATGTTTGAGCCTCCAGAGCCAGAGGACGGTGACAGGATGATATTTTTTGTTTCCTGTGCCAGGTTGTTGGAGCTGAAGTGAGCTGAAGTGAACTGCTGGGCTGATTTGATCTGGGTGAGTCACTGAAGGTAAGTTTGTAACTGACCATTAGGGTGGGTTGAGGGGCGGGGGTGGAGGTATTGTTCGTGTGTTGAGTTTTGGGGCTTTTATAATGTTTGGGAACCAGGGCACCAAGCCAAAAATCCTGAACACAAAAATCATGAACAACAGTCTAAAGGTCCAACTACACAATTCAGTACTACATAGTTCCCATAGTCTTTGCACGTTTTCAGCAACTGTTTGCTAACATGTATTATGTGTTTAAAAGAAACACTTTTTTCCTTTACACAGACTTTCCACATCCATCTTATTGGAGCAGGACTACACCAGATTATATCAGAGTTTTAATTAAAGCCTTATATCGCCTGCTGTCAAATCCAATTAAAGGTCCAACCCCACTCTGAACTTTTACCCAAACAAATCAAAGCATGTCATTCCACGGAGTTTCACCTGTTACCCGAAGCCATCATCCTGGAGGTCAGGTCGGGGGTGGGCCTTCCAATCCAAATGGCTCTGGCTTTGGAACCCCCCCAACTACCCACCCTCCTTCCCCTCATCTCATTTTGCTCCCACCAATAATCATGCCCGCGTGGTATTATGGTATTTGCGCAGAAAAGAACTCCGTGAGCATCCAATTAGCAACCAACAAAACCAACACAACCTGTCACAGTGGATTATCCCAAAACCCCCTCCTCCGTCTCTCACCAGCGTCCTCCCCCCCTCTTCCACATCACATGCTGGTTTGCTCCACCACCCTATTTACATTTTTATTGGCCAATTATCTCCCTCTCTCCCCAGTCTGTCTGGGAGCAGGGCGCTCAGTAATAGGGGGAATCTCAGCCATTCTCTAATTGAAAGACTTTCTGGGGATTATGGAGAGGTCAGAAATAAAGTTGTTTTGAGAAATCATAAACATAAGCCTTTTCTCTCACTCTGTTGAGGAATATTATTTTTTCTCCAGCAGCTGTTTATCATTGCAGGAGGGTGTTTTTTTTCCCTCTCTCTCTCTCAGAGCAGAGAGGCTTATCTCTCCTCCGTGAATTCTTTCAGTTGGGAGTCTGGAGCTCTTATTACCAACGATGGAAACGGGATGGGACAGAAGGATGATAGGACCTTTAGATGGGTTGAATTAGCTTTGCGTGTGCACGTTCGCTTTCCTCTTCAATCATTCATGCCTCTGATATGTCATAATGTTGTAAGTGTAAAGGTCTGACAACCCCGAGCCACGGAAGCCACACAAAACCACGCACTCGTGTTATTCCGCCACACCCAATGCTCCACGCTTTGAAGGGCAATGCTGAACACGATTCTTAAAGGGATATTTCAGATTATTTGATGTAGGGTTGTGTGAGGTACTTATCGATAGTGTATTAGCTACAGTAGACGGCAGTTGGCAGAAGCAGAAAGGAACACCAGTACAGAAACTAAGCAATGAACCGCTGTGTTCAGGGTCAGCAACAATATTATTTTATATTTTCAACACTATACTTTGCCGTTATATGGCCTTTTCTGACAGGAAACCACCATTATATAAACCAATTATTGCTCTCTCCAAACCAACCAAACTCCATTGACGAAATCAGTCATTTTACCTTGCAGAACACAGGCGTTGCTGCTCTACCACTGTCTCTCTTTATATGCATTTCTGTAATGTTTTAAACTATTTATTGTCCTGCTTTAAGCTTTTGTTTTTAATTATCTCAAATGCAATTTTAATGCTCTTTTATTGTTTCTAATTTAATGCATTTTCAAGTTCTGTAAAGCACCTTGAATTGCCTTGTGTATGAATGGTGCTATATAAATAAAATTGCCTTGCCTTGCCTTGCCTCCATCTGTTAGTTTGTTTGTGCTACTCTGTGATGCCAGTGAATCTGAACTATCCTTTTAAAACACCCAAGTCACACAGTAACACACACAAACTAACAGTGGTAGACCAGCAACTCCCATCTTCTGCAAGGTAAAATGACTGATTTCGCCTCTGGAGTTTGGTTGGTTTGGAGAGAGCAATATCTGGCTAATATAATTGTTTTTTTTGTGTTGGAAAAGGCCATCTGACAGCAAAGTAAATCAGTGGAAATATTCTAAATATGGCATACACTTCAACAAAAAAAAAACTCCTGTTGCTGAATCTGTTCACAGCAGTTCATTTCCTAGCTACTGAGGTGGCAAAACTACCATATATGCAGGTAATGCAGCGGCATCAGGGCCTGGGACCAATCAGAGTCTGCATACATGAGCCTCAAATAATTTCAATAATTTCAAAAAATGGTACTGCTGCTACTACAAAAAATACTACTGTGAGTGAAAGTAAACTAGCTATTGAAGTGTCAAGACAACAAGTAAATGAGAAACTAGCAACTGAGTACAAACTCAAAAGTTGGTTTCAGGAGCAGAAGCAGAATGAAGCAGCTGAGAAAGATAAAGCAAAGCCTCCATAAAGTGATTTTTTTTTCAGAAAGTTTCAGAAAGACAAAAATAGCAAGCACAAGTAGTTCCCATGGTGAGTGCACCTATGATGTAAGAAGAGCTTATTAATTGTTAGACTAATACTCAACCTACACACTTGTGTTTTTATCTTTATAGTCTATGCAATCTGTGTGAAGGAGCTCATTACTGTCATCACCGCAAATTTTATTTTATCAGGTCAATCTCATGCTGAGGTCAGTGCATCAATCTATTAATACATCAAAGGATCATCACTATCACCACAAGTCGGATCTGCCTCTGATTGGTCAACAGACTCGACCCAAGGCATCTTGGGATTGCCAGTGGATACCTAACAACATGCTAACAACAACAACAACCGTTTTCAAGATGGAAAAATGGATAAAGAACTACAGAAGACATTGGGTGTTGGATTTCTCATCAATTTATTTTACCATGTCTCCAAAAAAGACACTGTAGCCCACGGCTGGATTACAAAGTTTCTGAAAGGGATACGATTGCACTGACCCAGGTTAAAGGTTAAAGGTTTAGCACTAGCGCCAGCATTAGCTTAATGTTAGCCTTCCCTGCTCAGCTTACTTCTGGGCTAATCCCGTCACTGTTTCATCAGTTGGGAAAGATCAGATGAGTCTTTTCTTGGTGTTGAGAAGCTGCAGTGTTTATTAACTGAAACATCTTAATCTGTACTGTACATTTACTGCCAGATTGACAATTTGCTGCAAAGTTGAAATTTATGCTCCGCTATTGGGCAGCACATCTGCTCCTTGCTCTATCTCATTGCATGCTGCAGACATTTCTGTACTGCCCTACTCCTTAAAGGAGCTACACAACACCACGCTCATGACAGTATGATTCAATAAATTCCAATAAAATGGAATTATTAAGTGAGGGGTTGCAGTTTGGTGGGCTGAGGATTGCTGCTGTTCAAGTATCTTGATATTGTTCTCAAGTGAGGGGACAATGGCATGTGAGATGTACTGGGGATTCAGAGCAGCAGGAGCAGTATTGCGTTCGCTTTACCACACCGCTGTGACGAAAAGAGAGGTTAGCCAGAAAGCAAAGATCCTGATGTACTGGTCAGTCTTCGTTCCTACTCTCACCAAGGGTCATGAAAGGTGGGTCGTAACCGGAAGAACCAGATTGCGGATACAAGCGGCCAACATGGGTTTTCTCAGGAGGATCTCCCTTAGGGATAGGATGAGAAACTCAGTTACCCATGAGGTAGAGCCGCTGCTCAGGGGTGGTTCAGGCATCTCGTAAGGAAGCCACCTGGTTGCCTCCCTAGGGAGGTGTTCCAGGCACATTCAGCTGGGAGGACTAGATGGAGGGACTATATGTCCAGCCTGACCTGGGAACGCCTCGGGATCCCCCAGTAACAGTTGGGTAATGTAGCTGGGTAAAGGGATGTCTGGTGTCCCCTGCAGGAACTGTTACCTCCACGACCCAACTTCAGATAAATGGCTGAAGATGGATGGATGGATGGATGATATTAAGGGACGGGTGTTGTTTCGGTGTGCTATCATCACTTAGTTTTCCTTTGTGTAAAGGTGTTTTCATGTGTTATAGTGTATAGTATAGCGCCATATTAGACAAAGCAGTCTGTTTTCCTAGAAATCATTTAATATCTGTGTCAGCTGTGCAGTGTATTTCACTGTTGGTGGTCATTTTAAAGCTGCATGCTTTCACTTCTGTCATTTACTACTTACTCCTTACACTGGTGCAACTGTGAGGTGATGCAACTCTGTGCTTCTCCTAAATGGGGGCATGCCAGAGGCATCTACTATAGCTAACACACTGATTATCAATAAGTACCTCATACAGTCCTGCATCAAATAAGCCAGACTATCCCTTTAAAAGCAATCGGCTGATATTTTGGATTTTAATTGGTTAGTTTTATTCACCAGATGCTTCTCACACTAGGAGCTGAAGTGGGTTTGCAGCTTGCTTGGTCCCTTGGTTTTTGGAACAAATGTGAACAGTGCTAACCAGATGTTATTTAAGGGCACCTAGGGGACAAACTTTAAAATGTTTGCCACCACATTGTGTCTGCTGAAGAGGAAAAAAAAAGGCAGAAACTTCAGGCTTTCAAGCAAACTCTGTAACGTACTGTACTCAGGTGAGCCACAGATTTGGAAACAGATACTTGCTGCGGCATAAATAAATGATTTTGTACTGTTTTTCATGTGTTTGTGTATGTGTATGCCTGCACATGTAGTCCCCGGTATGAATCTAGGGAGCACGCTGAAAGTTTATTTCTGTTTTTGAATAGGGCACGAGGCGCACTAAATCATCTTTAAACACCTCTCTGAGCAGCAGTTTTAGTCCATGTTTGCTTCATTAGACAGAGGGAGACAGGAAGGATGGGAGACAGGGAGGGGACGACATGTGAAAAAGGTCATGGACCAGATTCAAATCCATAATGCCTCAGGACGGCCAGGTTTAGGGTAGAGCCAGACGGACGGTGGCCAGGCTGCTTGGTGCCACCTACGCCTGCTGTAATCAGCCGCTGGTGGGCAGATAAGTCATCTTGACAGTTTATGTTTCCGTGTGACCTACGTTGGTGTTGCATGGAAGAAAAGTTCAATTTAAAGGCATACTATGCAGGTAAAAGAAAAAAGAAATACAAATAAAGGAAATAATCTCTTGCAATTATCACTTATGACCCACTGGAAGTGTTTGGTGGTGTCTCTGTCTGCAGAGACCCTGGTCTCTGCATGAATTTTCTTAACCTTATGTTGATGTTTGGGATGTTTCTGGGTGTCAGGCTTGGTGTGACCCGAGCCAATAACAGTGTGCAGGTTGTAAGGGTGGGATTATGGGGCTAAACGGTGACATCATAATTTTGGCCTCGAAAATGAAACCTGAACTGAAAAACAAAACATTGGCATTGATACACTTATATTGGAATTTTTTTTACTGGCACTGAAAAAGTTTAATTGAAAATGAAAATTAAGACATTAAAAACATTCTACATCTAATTTTGTTTTGATCTTTTTTATGTTCTACGTTTCTCTCTCTCTCTCTCTCTTTTTTTTTTTTTTTTCAGTCACACTGGTTTTCACTTTCACCTTGCTGTCACCATTTTGGCACAAAGAGGAAGGGTTTGAGGCTCCCCCCAAGGGGCATGATTCATATTTTTACATCCTAATGAGAAAATGTCCCTCCTCTGGACCTGAGGTTCACCCCAAAACCTCTGACCAACACATTAATCATACAGCATTGGCTTCCACGAGTTCACCTGAAGCTCCCAAACTGCGAATATGTTGAGTCTGTTTCTCTCTGCTGTTGTTTTTTGACATACAACCTGCTGAATTCTGCTGGAATAAGCACTAATGTTAGCTAATGTCAGCTATCAAAGCTAACTTTAACTAATGGGAGGTATCATTGTCTGCTGCTTGGAAGCTCCAGGTCGACTCCGTCATCATAGCTGTGCGGTATAATAATGTCAAAGTGTTGGCATTCATTGAATGTGCTCATATTTCTGATGAACAGTGAACTGAACAAATCAGTTTGCAATTAATGAATGAGAACATGAGTGTAGTTCACTTCATTTCATTTTAGAAATGAATAATAAATGCTTTTAGGATGAGTTAACAGGTTATCTCATTGTTTATATTTCCTATCATAAAGAAAACGAAATGTTTTAAAAAAAAGTTGAGACAACGCAAAATTTTAAGGCAATTCACCATAATAGATTTTTGAGTTTTAAGTCCAATTCAAGTACTTTAGTTTTTAAATAAACTTTAAAAATCTGACCTGTAATCTTCAATTGAGATATTTACTTTTCTTCTATAAATAATATTTTTCGATATACAACTTTTTGGGTGTTTCTGAAAGATTCAAGTTTATCTATTGAAGAAGTGTAAATTATTGCAACAAAACATTGGTAGTCGAAAACTTAAAAAAAAAAAAACTTAGTTGAAAACTAAAAAAAATCTATTAAAGTGAGTTGCCTTGAAATTTTGAGTTGTCTCAATAGTTTTGATTTTACAATGTAAGACATTTTAGCATGCTTCATGACAAAATATTTTTTTCCCTCTCATCATTAAAACAATATACACATTTAAAATGCTTTATAAAATCTGTACTGCAGATTTCCATAGTCTTTTATGTCTTCAGTGACCCAAATAAAAAAATCCTGTGACCCACTTGGGGGTCACGACCCAGTCTTTGGGAATGACTGGTGTAAAGGATTTAAAAAGTTCTCACCTCAGTGACCCTTAGTCTTCGTATCAAAAAAAGACACTTGAGCAGACAGACAGATCCTCCCATTGGATACCAGCATTCTGTGTGTCTCTAACCTGCCTGGCTCTCCCTGTGTGTGTGTGTGTGTGTGTGTGTGTGTGTGTGATTGTATGAGTGGAGACAGGTGTGCTGGAGTCAGAGCAGAGCCACAACAGCTGCACCTCATCTCAATCAGCAAGACCTGTACACTCAGCCCTGCTGCCACCACTCTGCAGACTGTAGGCACCAGTCACAAGTTGGGCTAAGGGATGAGGGGTGTAACAATAAATACATTTAACCAGAAGAAAAAGGAATGATGGAAAACTGACACAAAAATTGCGTTTTTGCAAAAGTTCTCTCATTAACAAATGTGTAAAATTAAGTTAAATTAATTAAAACAAAAGGGTTAACTTAGTCTACTAAATTAAACCACACACACACACACACACACACACACACACACACACACACACACACACACACACACACACAAAAGACAATGAGTGTCCATGCTAGCCAAGAAGACAACAGCCACCTCCCTCCCTACCTTCCCATATTGCACCTTCTACAGCTGCAGGCCCCCTGCCCACCATCCCAGAACTTAGGGAAACCAATGATTTACCTCCCCTCCCATACGCCCAGGCCCCCCACAAATTGTCTCTCTACCTGGGCCCCCGAACCTCACTAGCAGAAGAAGTCGCATGCCGTACACCACCAGTCTCCACAACACATACCACTCCCCCTCCTCCTCCTCCTACTGCCCTTCAGACTAAGGAACAATCCCGATTTAGCTCCGCCTCTGGGGGCACTCTCAGACTGGTCCTGACACCACGACTGAGGACCCTACTCCCTCAGCCTAACCACCCTTCCAACTTCATCCATACTCATGATTCAAAACCACTCCCGGTCCAGCCTGAGCAACCAAGCTATCCTTCATGAGTGGTCTCTGCCCAGAATGCACCTGAACCACAGGGGCCCATCATGCCATCTGGCCCCCACCAGCCACCCATGGGCCAGCCAGGGACTGACTGTCTCCTTACCCGATTTATGGCCCTGCCTGGCCAACCACCACCCGAGTGGGAGGAAACACGCAACAACACAGGCCTCTAATCACTGGGTGCCGCCATCTACTAGGTCCCCAGTCTCTCCTCATCTTTACCCCTTCGCTTCTACCCCTCTGCCCCAGAGGGTCAAACCACACCATTTCAATCCACCACCACAACAACATCAACCATCACCAAATACAATAGCTCTGTTATCACCTGTGCTCCCTAACATATCCAACCTCCTCCACAATTCAACCTCTGTCCCTTCTCCCATGCAGAACTCCGCTGCAATCACACCTCAAGCCCCCAACCAACATAACAATGGCCTCCCGGCAAAACAGCGGAAATACATCAACCCCCACCCCAGGTACCCACACCCACCTCCTCACACTTTGACAGCATCTCACTTACAACCACACATAACCAATCCAATGTCGCAGTCATCATTCCAGACTCCATCTCCCCCTCTCCTCCCATTACAGATCACCCTGGTGGGGCGATGGACGAGGCGGAGCAACGGGCCTCCACAACCCACTGCGTTACGGAACCGGAAAAAGAAAAAATTACTACCACCAACAATAACGACAGTAACAACCACAAAAATACCACAGAGGAGGGCAAAACAAATATGATGAGAGGGACTCAAAAGGCCGAAGTGGCCAACACCAGAGCCCAGTCTGAGCCCTCCTCGAAACACAACCCTGATGCCCGCTTACCCGACCCCACCTGCCCCCGCCACCGCACTCCCCGCTACTGCTCTGGCCCTATCCACTCCCTCGCCTGCACCCCTCAACCCAACCACCATTAAATGTCAGACACCCCCCCACGAAACAACCTACAAGCCCACGTACCACCTCACCCGCCCCAACTGCAAAATACAAGATTGGCACATCAGAGCACGCAAACCAGTACTCATCCTTACCCTCTCCATCTCCTGTCCCTTGTCTCGTCCCTGCTATCCCATCTGCTCTGTCTCTGGTACCCTTCTCTAGGTCCAGTTTCCCAGTAACCAGCCCGAGCTTCCCCAGACTTTTGTCCCCTTTCCCCCCAACCTTTACAAAAAACACTTCTTTCTATCATATCCCTCCTTTTGATTTTCAGATCAAATCATATCAAACAATGTGTCTTTCTGGATGCACTGCTCAGTGTGCATTGTGTAACTTCCTGAGAGCCTCCTTGCCAACGGGAGACATGTAACCACTGTAACCTGTGCCAACAATGAACTAATTTAAAAATATACCTAAAAAAAGTGAAACCTTTCTTACCTTTAAATTGAATCATTAGTTACATTAAACTAGAGTTGCCATGTCTGTTTTGTTGTTGTCACCACTGCATTGCATTGTGGGATATTTATGCAAGCACAGTGTGCAGTGCTTGCGTGCTTTAATATTTCCCTGGAAATAATATGCACCTCACATACTATTTGTTTCATAATAACATGTCAGAAAAACTCAACAAACATTAAACATTTTGCGTCTCTTGTTTTACAGACAAATACTTATTGCCATCAGAAATATGCACAGGTGCCATCTGCAGGGATGCTGGGTTTTATGCCCCCCAAAAAGTTGAAGTTGGGGGTGCAGTGACCCAACAATCTTGACAGAAAGGAAGAAAAAATGCAGTTGTAAAATAGCAACAGGCTAATATATTTAATACGTATTTGACAGGAAAGGAGAATAAAGTCATAGCATGGACTATATTACTCTTAAGGTTTAATTTTCATGTCGGGTGGTGTGTGTTTCGCTCTTATGCATTAGTCCAGCACACTGAGCGCTTTAATTAATACGTTAACAAGCACAAAGTGGCATTAATTCAAACACTTCTGATCATTAATGCACTTCATACAGTAACTTGTGGCTCTATCATCTGAATGAGACACACAACATAATTTCTGCCACCAGCTTTGTATGGAAATACTTCAAATTGTGCGCTGTGCTGGAGGAATAAAATCCACTGGACTGAGGTTTGCTGCAACATTTGAAATCTCAGACAAAATTCCAGGTGGAGCCCAAAGCTTCAAGAGCACTGCATTTATACTTTATGCAAAACACATCTGGGTGAAAAATTGCAGCACGATGGATTTACCTTCAGCAGTTGGCTGTGGCAAAAAGTGCCCCTCACTGAAGAAAGATGCCAAAATCTCCTGAAAAATGCATCCACAGCCCCTCAACAAGTGACTGAGAGTTTTTTAAGAGCTTCGCTTTTTAACTTTGTGTGATCATCAACTTTATTAAACCAATTGTGTTGAAGCATGCATGGTGGGAACCATCTCCTGTGCTCAGCAGCAGCCTCTGAACGCAAACAGAATATGGAATCTGTTTCAGCTCAATATCATGAGTTTGAAAACAACAAATGACTCATTTTAATGAATTTTGATAGTTTAAAATATGGAGGATTGTAAAATCTCACCTCCACAAAGCTGTTCAGTCACACAGTGACAGATCACAGGCTGAATTTGGCATTTCATCCTCGCATGCAGCTGCAGCGAAGGTCAAGCTGCACACCGCCTGCACAGTTTATATTATTCATTATAATGTTGATTAATGTTGAAATGGTGTTCTTCTGCCTCAATAATAATTATTACTACCTGCAGGTAAAACACTAAAGTAGTCAGGTTTGGAACCCACATACATCAGGTTAGTGTGCCTGTGTTCCCAGAACAGCAAATGCGTAAGTTTTGGGAAAATATTAATTCCTGCCCCTCACCACATCACACCTTAACATGATATAGGCCGACATTTTTAGCCCCCCTAATGTTCATCTCAAGTCAGCACAGGTGCAGTCTCACTGTCTCACTATCTGTTTCGGTCTGGCCTGTGATGTGGTGAATTATCCACATGAATGTGCAAAGAGAAGAGGAGTGGAGGGGATGATGTGATATTATCTAATGCTGTTGATCAGCCTCTCTGCACTTAAACCTGCAAAAAGTTCTGTAACTGAGGAAACTGGGTAGGTTTCACAAACACAATGCATTTCATGTATATTTGAACATAATCAAAATCAAGTATGTTGGAACATGGAATTTAAGTCTGGTTCTCAGCAACCCTCAATATTTAAGCTTAGAAGATGATACAATATACAGGCACAAGATCAGGGTTGCCAGGTCTGCATTTTTTCCCATGAAATGGGTCTAATTTGAAGTATTGCAGGACATTTTGCATACAAATACACATCCATATTTGAAATTAAACAATTGATTTGCACTACCAAACCATGTAACCATGTACATACACAGACCTGACACAAGACACATGCATGCCCACATAAACACACACAATTGCAATGTGCTGGTGTGAACATTTTGAACGCACCAAAAATCTGATCTGTTTTGACTCCATTAACTCCATTAATGTTACGCATGTAACAGATTGTCATTGGTCCATGGTACATGTGGATCCCCCACAGTTTGGACTGTATGTGACCTGTGGACTAAATTCAACTGTCATAGTGAGATACTGCGCTGTGTGTGACACAGAGTCTGACAAGAAAAAAGGAAGAGCGACTGATTTAAAGTCATCACTTTCAGTCATCGAATGAAATCCTGACCATGACTTTGAGCATTTTCAGTGGTGCAACTGGGAAACTGTGCACGCTGTCATCACAGAAATAGGTCATAAGCATGTACTGTAACTGTGTTGAGATCTGCCGTCTTATCTTCTACACACAGCTGTTCTCAGCTCACCGGAGCAGCTCTGTGTCTCTGCTGGTCTGGGACAACAGCACTGACCTGTCACTCAGCCTTCAGTGTTGACTGGCTAAGACTCATGATGTGTAACCAATCAGATGGTGCCGTGGACACTACAGAGTGTAGTATAATTAGATACAGATCTGTTAATCAATATGCATAAGGTTGTGTAACAAAATTTTGATTAGCATTATAATTATTAACAATAGCACTTATACAGAATAGTGTATAATTATTTATTGTATTTCTTATAGTATATTTTCATATAGTAGAATATAATATTAGAAATATACTTTATAAGTATTATTACTAATACTAATTATTATTAGAATTATTACCATTACTATGGTGGTGATTAAAGACAGAGAGAGGCTGCTACATTAAGGCCAAGTGCATTTTGTTTGAAAAGTGATCTGATCCACGACTCAAAACTGTGATGCAATCCAAACCCTGAGTTTTCTGATCCATTGCACCCCAAATTAGCAATACTTTTTCAATAGTTTTCACAAAACTAACTAAATAAAGATAAAGAAAAGATCATAAACATGATCTGTTGTAAATGTTATGATGAGGGGGCTTGGATGAAGAGTTTGAGAGGTAAAAATCGACATGGATCTAATATGGATATATTTACTGTACAGAATGAAATCATCAGCGATGCTTTGTTTTCCTGTCCTCTGCTGCTGTCCCTGGTGAACATGAGAAAAAGTCTGGGAGGAGGTGGGGGGGTGAGAACGCAGGAGCCAGACAGACAGAATGAACAGACGAGCGGAAGAAAACATGTAAGTGAGTGATAAAGAGAGTGTGTGTTTAAGGTTGTAGTGATTGCTGGCTGCGGAGATAAGTGGACGGAGTTTGCAGCCCAACAAACAGCAGCCATGAGAGGAGCGGAGAGCAGAGGCTCTTGGGTAAAGACGCGTGCTGCACTTAAGAGCCAATTACCCACCATGTACACATCTCCTCCTCCTCCTCCTCGTCCGCCCGCTATCTCTCCCTCTCTGCTATCCAACATGGCACTCATCTTAGTTTAATGGCCCACAGGGACCCCAACACACACATTCCTCCACACACATGCACACACACATACAGGCATGTTTGCATGTGTGTGCAGTGTAACTGCGCACGCAGAGATTGCCTCATGATGTGTGTTTGCAATCCTTTAATCTCTCCTTTAACTCTCTCTCTGTTCCTTTACTATGTCCTTCTCTTTCTGCTTCACACACACACGCACACACACACGCTGCCACACACTCACACATAGACACACGCTCATCTTATTTTAATGCGTCTGAAGGGGAGGCACTCAGCAGCACAGCAGGGGGGCTTCCTGGCAAGTCACGGAAGCACTGAAAACATACACTCCTGCTCACGCTACCACCATACACACATAGAAACACACACACACACACACACACACACATAGATGCAGTGTATGCATATGTGGAAGCACATTGCATGGCACAAAAATAACAAACAAAATCACAATGCCGTGCGGCACACATGCTGACTGTTGTGTTATGCGGGGGACACGCTCCGTCACAGGATCCGCAGTAGAAAGCAAAAGTCATCCAAATTCCGTGACTGGGAGGCTGAAAACACTCTTACCAGACTACCAGCGCTAGACAGGAAACTCTGCCAGAGGCTGTCCTGATCTGACAAGGTCTTTTGGTCTTTTCATCAAACCCACTGAATCACGAACACTTGCTCTCAGTCTGCACGGAATTTTTTACAATACAATAAAATTAAAAAAGAAAAAAGGTGCGGTGGATGTAAAAATCTGTAAGCATTTCCCCAGAGCAGGATTGTGGCGACATTAAAACGATTATCAAAGCAAATCACAAGGGCATCAATTAATTTACCAGATTTCTGGTCTTTCTAGTTGAAGCCCTGCATGTCACTTTGACATTTTTTCACTCCATCTGCCTGGTGTGACTTCATTAACAGCCAACCTTTTGATAAATCTGCCTGCTGGAGTGTGTATTCCCTGCTGGCATTTTGGCTTTTTTGATTTGATCGATAATTGCGAGTCCCGGAGAACACAGGGGGGAAAAAACAGCTCGGTCAGTGTTGGAAGTATAATTTGCAGGCTAGCAGAAGAGGGAAAAAAAAAAAAGTAGTGATTGTTCAGGGGCCAAAAAAATGACTAGCAGGACGGCCAGTGCTGGTGGTCGAGGGAGGAGAAAAACAGGAGGAAACACACTGAAACCTGTCTTTTATGAGGGAGAAATTCACTCCAAAGTGAAACATGAAAAACTGAGAGGAAAATTGAATTTTAAAATTAATATAATCATCTAAAACTTTAGAAAGTAACTTTCATTTTAACACCCCAGCAGCTGTTTTCTTTCCAAATGTTCCATCAACACGGTTCTTTATTTCTGAAATACCAACACTCTTCTCTTTCTATTCATGTCTAAATCTTTGCTGTGAGGTAAAAATGTGTGCAAATTAAAGGCACAGGTCACCCAAAAAACAAAAATACATATTTTTCCTCTTACCTGTAGTGCTGTTTATCCATCTCCATACTGTTTCGGTGTGAGTTCTGGAGATATCTGCCTGTTGTCCAGTATACAGTATAATGGATCCAGATGGCACTCAGATTTGTGGTGCCCAAAGCTTTTTTCAGAAATCATGACCTGGTTACTCAAGATAACCCACCTTGTTGTGAGCAGTTTCATGTAGGAGCCATTTTATTTCTAGTTGAAAAGAGAGAGTGGAATCTACTATAGAAATAAAGTGCTACTCCAGAAAGAAGGCAAACATTTCTACAGCTGATATCTCCGAAACTCTGCAACTCACACCAAACAAATTATAGATGGATAAACAGGACTACAGGCCAGTGGTAAAATATCTATTTTTGATTTTGGGGTGAACTGTCTCTTTAAGTCAACACTTGTAACTGTGAAAATCATTATTTTGGAAGCTGCAGTTGACAAGAATAATCCCAGTTCAAGGTCCATTTAGGATTTGAATGATCTGGACCTAAATTCCTTTTGTTTAAATAATAAAAATCTGTTAAGCAGATTAACTAATTCTGAATATAACAGTATGTGGTTTGCAAAATACCAAAAGCCTAAAAATAAAAGGAATAAAAAGCAAGCAAAAACAGTCACCAAAACAATATAAATGGATAAATAGCTCTACAGGCCAGGGAGAAAATATGTACTTTTGATGAACTGTGACCTTAAATGAACATATGTGACAATCTGCAAAAACGGATCAGTCAGATGTCCACTGACAGTGGATTTCATTTGTTTTCTGCCAAAATAGGTCATCTTGCAACACACTACTGACTGCAGCACTATTCAGAAGTCATGAGAAACTTGAGACATGAGAATTATTTATTAATATTTCGCCAAAATCAGTCCTTGTGTTGCCTAAAGCTAACCAAAATCACTTTGCTTCCTTTAACCAAAGTGCTTTTGTTGCAGGAGTCTGGAGGCAAATTTCAGGGTGTTTCATTAACTCAAAGAAACGTCCAGGCAGGAATCACATTGCAACCACAATGTAACTATGAAAACCATTTATTTATTTTGTAAGAGACAGGGTTGTAGTTTTGGTTGTAACGCTGCACTCGCCAAGTTAATTGCTGAGATTTGGGACACTGAGACACTCAAACTGGGACAGATAAAACAGAGGTGAACGGTAAAATCATAGCTGTCTGTTTGCAGAAATTCATCACAGTTTACACACCAACTCACTTGTTCAGCTTTGACCCACTGCTCTCATCACAACTGGACCACTCATAATTTTCCTGTTCAACTGGACATTTTTACTGCTACTTTTTGGTGCTCCCACTTTCATCTTTACCTCCACATGAGGTGGTTTAGATCAGAGGTTCTAATTTTTGTCTTTGTTTACATTTCTATTACTTATGTGGATTTTTTTTTTTTTTTTTTTGGTATTTTAATTTATTTTGTTATTTTGTTTGTTCTTTTATGACAGTACAATTTGAACCCTGTTTGAGGTTTAGATAATCTGTCTCAACTGTTTATAACTTGTCTCACTGCCTGAGCACCTTTGTGTGTCCGTGTGTGTGTGTGTGTGTGTGTGTGTGTGTGTGTGTGTGTGTGTGTGTGTGTGTGTGTGGCATGAATTCAGCAGATGAATTTAAAAGCAGTTTAGCTTTTGATCATTGCAAGTGTTGAGACCTGAGAGCTCTGAATAAGTGGTGTGTGTAATTATTCAAGATCATTTCGCTGCTTGGTAATAATACGTACACCCGTGCACGAATTTAAATCAGAGGTGCTGTGGATTTCAGGGGCACTGAGCACCCCTGGAAACTGATTGGCCACCCCAAATGCCACCCTATTATCTTCAGCTGTGATTGGCTGTCTGTCCAGTGAGAGGCGGGTCCTTAGTTTTAACCAGCTGTTTGTTTTTTTTTGTATGTAACCTACTTTTTATTTAAGTTAAATTAAGATTAATTTAGCCTACTTAGTACTGTACATTAATAAATTATTTAAATAATAAATCAGAGAAATAAAAGTATTTTCCTGATGGAGTGTGGAGGATGAATTTAGGAGTCTCACATCCTGAGGATAGATGGACAATGGAGGTACTTCAAGAATGAAGTATAGAAGTTTAATATTTTATTTGTGTGGTGTCACTCTCTTGTGCTGCGATTAGCAGGACTATTAAGCTTTGAAATTCTAATTTTAAATACAGGAATAAGAAACTGTAAGATACTTAGTCATTAAAGAAGAGAAATGGTACAAAAATGGTGTAAAAAAGTCTGAAAATGTGATGGGATATTTTCCTGCCCTCCAATATAATGTGACTAAATGGCACTCAGCATGTGGTGCTCAAAGCACCAAAATGATTCATTTGAAAAATTCAAAACCAAACTGTCCTTTGAAAAATAATGACCCAATTACTCAAGTTAATCCACAGACCTTGTTGTGAGAAGTTTCTTGCAGGAACTAGTTTCTTTCTGCAGTAGAAAGAAAGTAGTTCTGGTAGATGTACTACAGAAAGAAAGAAATTCCTGGGAAAGAGAGTAGGGGAAAATATGTCTTTCTGATTTTGTGGTGAACAGTCCCTTTAAATCTCACTTACTATTGTTCATGATGCTCCCTTCTTTGTCTGGTTTAGTCAATTCAAACATGAACCAGTTTGTGTGACAAAAGTTTCAGAAGTTTCCACACTTTTGTATATTTGGAGTAAAAACTTCTTGCAGTGTTTGACGCTAAGCCTCAGCACAGTTGTTTTGATCTTTCTCTCAGTGGCCAAAGGCGGGGGGAGCCTGACAGCACCGTTCCAAATTGCGTTTCTGGGACAAAGCCTGTTTTTGTTTGGGCCTGTATGCGGACAGAGTCACAGCGAGGCCAGTGGGCCGAAAGTCTCATGGTCCATAATCCTGATTTTACACTGTAAACAAACTGGCTGCATTCTGTCGAGATGCAGACCTGATACTGAAATATCAAGCTTATCAGCTGTGAACAAAAATATGTGTTTGGAAAATGGCAGGCGAGCTCTGATTGCTCAATCCCTTCTCCACCAGATACAGAGTCCAGCAGACAGTAAAGAAGAGTATGGCCCCTGTCATGCTATGTATTATGCAAAATCCTGCAGTTCCTTGAAAAAAAAAAAGAAAAAAAAAAGTTGCGAGGTTTTTAGAGCAGAACTGAAGTGAGCAGAGCGGGACACTGAGTTGTGGTGCTGCGCTACAGTAACAGATGTTTTACCAAGAACACCCAGGGTGCCTGATGGGATGTTTTAAAGGTCAGTGTTATTCTGTAATAAGAGGCAGTTCCCCAGAGCTCCACCATACTGTACCTGTCAGCAGATACCAGACCCGCCATGTTTAGCTGCAACTACTTTTCACTGAACAAAAGCCAGGTATTATTTGTACATTTGAAACTGCTTAAAAAGGTGAGGGACATTTAAATATGCAAAGAGCGGAGGCGTTTAGGGACAGCTCCTTTAGTAAGACAATACAGAGCTATTGCAGCTGCAGTAATAGATATGACGGATTTTTTTTGTGCACATTTATGACTGTGTGATAAATTTTTTGGGAAAAAAAGGGTAAAAACAAGGCTTATCTAGTCTGTTGCAGGCCTTTGTTTCCATTCAAAAACTGACATCCATGGAAAAGTTTTGATTTGTCTTACATCAGAGCATCTGCAGATTGATTTGACAGTATGTTATGATCCACTGAAGTTTGCCATGATACAAGATGAATAAATCCTCCATCTCTGCTATATGTCTGCATGGTAACCATACTGGAGCGTTCAAGGTCCACTTGTAAAGAAACAAGACACTGCATACTGCACTGTATAGTGTATTCATATTTTTCACTGTTAAATCATCCTGTCCAGTAGTTTCTTCATACTGTGAATTTTTCCTGCTTGTGCAATCCAGATCTGTTTCTCTCTGCATTTTTTCCATTCCTGAGGTAATAATATTTAAACTTTTTTCCTCTTAGTGTAATGATACACATTATGTGTGCAATTATCCTGCACAATTATGCACATATACTCATACATCTGTCTATATATCCATATATATGTTTAAATAAAGAGTGTACATACTCCACCACAGCCCATGAGAGTTGATAGCTGTTGCTAGTTTTCATCTATTTTCCATAGTTTTACATGCAGGCCTACAGTGTTATGAAAATATACAGCTTCAAACATCACAAAACCACAAGCCACAATAAAACACATATAATACACATAACTACAGTACATGTACCACAATACATATACCATAATACACATACCAAAATACACCAGTACACACACACTACCTGGACTTTTTTGATCTGCTGTAATGTGTGAATTTCCCCTGTGAGTCTATCTCATCTTATCTTATCTTTTTTTTTTCTAATCAGCTTTATACCAAATATGAACCTTCTGAGAAGCCACAACTTCCACTGGGACACGCAGGCTGTGAGCTATAAATTGGCAACATCAAGTGTAAATTATTTAGAATTTCATCATTTGTGAGTTCTCCAAAAATCTACATTTCTGTATCTATCATATCGTTGTGAAGCCAGTTAGTTGCATGTAATGTTCTAAATAATAAAATGTTCCATATAAATAAGAATGTTTAAATTGAGACGCTTGGACTGGTTTGGAATTTAATTGCTTCCTTATTAAGTTTATATAGTTAAGTGAACTCAGGATGGTCACTAACATTATTCTATGCATCCTAAAGAAAACTGAGACTATATGATACACTAAACAGACACACTACTATACACTAACACTTCATTAAAAATTTTGCATGCATCTCGACAATAAAGCTTACATGGTACAAAAGTCCATTGCACCAAAAAACTTTGCACAAAAACTTTTTTCTGCTGGTGTCATTTGACAGTTGTGATGGCACTGCAGTAGGTGCTTCACCATCTGTTGTGTAAAGTTGATCTGCACTCCCTTAGTTTACCGTATTAAATGTTTATCCTCCATCACTGAAATGAATTAGATGAAGAATACCTGTAGTCATCCACTCATTACTAAACTTGAAACACTAGTTTTTGAAACACAAGCAGCCACAGTTTCATCTTCACCAAGCTACACACTATTATAAACCAGACGCACAGTTTCTCTGTTGTTGTGGAAGAGGAGCAGCGTGGTTTCCTGTGGAGCATCGAGCAGCTTCTTTGAGAGTCCGAGGATCTGTGATCACTCCGTCCCACAAGCGAACTGCAGGCGGGTTGAAATTTGTTTTCATCCCTTTAGCTGTGCAGATGTAAGTGCTGCAGTGCTTCTGCATTCTGTGTTTTGTCTCCAAAACAACTAATGGATGTGTTATCCCACTGACTGTACAAATCTTTTTATTACTGTAAGATGTTAACATTGTGCACCGGCTGTTTGTTTGTATGCCTGTGTGATAGCTCAGACAAATTGGTGTAAAAATCCTGTTAATAACCTCAGTTGTTTTTTGTTTTTTCCTCCGTGTTCTCTTCTTCCTGCTCCTGTCTCAGAACATCAGCTCTGTGGAGACATACACTGTAGCTGCCGATTTTTCACTGAAGTATAAACAATTTTTTGAATCACCTATAGTGAATCATTTATGTTCGGGTGCTTCCATCAGTCATCCGTTCTGGCTCTAAATTTCCCTTTTCATCATATAATGCATCTGACAGGCGGCTTTTACCACATTTCTGTGGTGCAAACAGGAGGAGGTTTGTGACTGAAGAGAGAGTGGAGAGCAGCAACTAGAAAAAGTGGAACAGCTGAGTGGAAATTTGACAAAAAGCTTTAGTTGCTATGTTAACAGATACTACATACTACTACACATCGGGGTAATAATCATTTGCCATAAAACACTGATTTAACATATTTTTCATACAAGCCAGATGGTCCCCAGCAAAACCTGTAATACATAAAAGATCCTTTAAGCGCTATTTTTTTTTTTTTTTTTTTTTTTACACTGATAGCTGTTTTAATGAAACAAACAACGATCACCCCGTTGTAAGCCACTGTACAACACACAAACAGCAGACAAAGTTAGCAGCTGGCTGGTGAATGAACTGTGAATTTGAACAATTAGCAGATCTACAGCCAGATTTTCCCAGCAGTTGATGAAGGCCGAAACAAAGTATTATTGTCAGTAATACTGGCATTGGTCAGTTCGCCAAACTCCAAATGAATTTTAATGAAGGCAGTTGTTTGCTAAAATGTATCAACTCTGTAGGGTCGTGAAACGAGTATGACTTTTGAGCTTATTGGCGAGTCCTGCCCCACAGTGGCTCAAATATTTTTTTTAAAGATAGATAATGCAGCTTTAAAGGGATGGTTCAGTTTTGTATTGCCAATACATGAACAGACTGTAATGCAACTTTAAAAATGAGACTGTCCGGACTTTCTAGATTTAACAAGATTTTATTTGGGCTGATTTTTCCAGCTCCTTGCCTCTCTCCTACAGTGCCAACAGTGTGCCACGCTAGCTAACGTTAGCTTATTAATTGAGTTTGCCAATGTCAACACATGACCTGCACCACAATACGACACAAGCCTCACTTCACTTACCTCATCTATCAACATGACGCCGGTCAGTCACGTTTGTTCTTGTGTATGTCACGTCACTGTTTTAGATGTTCAGGATGCTCTCTCGTGCTCGTACAGAGTGCTGACCAGAAGCAGGTGGAAACTGCTCAAACTTAGATAAGTTTCTGAGCAGGAGACACAAACAGAGCAAAAAAGAGAGTCAGTGTGCATCCATTTGGTGATCAGACACATAACTCAAAATGTATCCTAATGTAGGTTTGTTAACACGTTAGACATAAAAAGGTGATAATATGTCAGACGTGTGTTTTGCAGCTGGTTGTGTGGTTATTCTGCCACCACTGGTCGACTGCGTAGTTATTGGTGCCTTAAGTTGGACCAAACTTTCTTATTATTCAGCGGATGTGAAACAATATTTTTAATTATGTTTAGATCTTCAGGTTCTCCAGCAAGACGTTTTGTCGCAAAAATTTTATTTAAAAAATTATTGAGTAAATTCATTGAAGTGAAAGTGAATGATTGGAGTTTCTAAAACTTAAATATTCAAGTTTCTCTAAAGAAGAAAAGTCAATTGTCTCAACTTCAGATTCAGAATTCAAATTTATTAATAGGACTGGGTGTAACAATCCCTGAATCTCTAGCAAAACTTTATTAAGTTTATTTCAAAACTTCAGAGAATGTTGATTTGTCTCAGCTATTTTTTTTTTTTACAATGCATTGAAACTTTTTTTTTTTTTTTTTTTTTTTAGTGGAACTTGTGTCAGTGCCAACGCAACTATTTCCAAGTGTTACAAGTGTTTCAATGTCAGTGTTTCCTGTTTTGATTCAGGTTTTGTTTAATACCAAATTTTATTTTTGATCCCCAGTTTTAAATCACTGCTGCAGCCCCACAGCTGTTGTGAACTGCTGTGTTGTTGAATAACCCCATACAGGCCAAAATGATGTCACAGCTTAGCTCTGAGCTTGACTAGAAATGTCTGGAGAGCTTTATTGCAGATCACATGTGGAGACAAACGTGCTTCATCTCAGCAGGTAATTACTTTCTCGGCTGCAGGGTAAGTTTCTGATGAAACTCCGAAGTCAAAGTCATTTACTTTTATTTAAACCAATCTCTCCATTATCCAGAGTTATTCAAAAAGGTCTGGGATAATACGTGGTGATAATCACCGTCGCAGTACAAAAGGTAGCGGCTCTTAGCTAGCCATTAATTCAACTCGCCTGCCGTGGCGGCGAAGGGATCGGAACAGACGCTTTTCGGGCAAAGAAACGGGATCGCTCTGTTTCACAGCACACACTCCTTTATGCTCATTGATACGCTGGAACGAGAACAAACGGCTGACAAAATTTTTCAGGAGGGAGATCCGCGGGTGCACAAACACACACGCTCATGCCTGTGTGCACACACGTCCCAATGTGCTTATATCAGACACAAAAAGAAATAATTCAGCGTTGCACTCAGAATCACCTCTGATAGTCTCCAGCCATGAAATTTCAGCTTTGGCAAAAAGGAGCAGGCACAAAAAAAGGAGTTGGGGGGGGGGGACAAAAACAAATCGCACAAACACACGCAGACACTCACACACACGCCTGCCAAAAGTGGATTTGGCCGGGGATTCTGTCTGTCTTTTTTACGTCTCACTCTCGGTGTAAAGACAGCCCGCGCGGTGCTGGTGATCGGTGCCTGATGGGCTCGGTGCCACGAAGGGGCAGATGTTAAACTCTGGTCCTCTCCTCTCTTACATAACTCCTGCTTTATTGGGCCAATTCCCTGCAGTGTAATGAGGCCAATAAAATCAGTGCCTCATTAGCATACTTATGTAAGCTGAACTAATGAACTGGGCTCAATCCCCGAGCCAGGACGAGCACCGCGGTATATTTCGGGTGTGTATATTTGTATGTGCATGAGTATTTCATCAATAGCGGCTGAATTAGTAATGAGGTTGTCATGTGTTTTGTTTTTTTGTCAGCCTCTGTAGTCAGGAGTCAGCTCCACTTTGTGATCAAGAGCCATGGAAATGGTTTATGGCGCAGTCAACACATTCTCCCTTTAATCCGCTGAACACTTGCATTAGTGAGCGGAGACAGCGAGGCAGCATAACATAAGCCATCCTGAATGCTTTCCAGGGTGACAGTATGAGAAGGGAGGAGGAGGAGGAGGAGGAGAAAAAAAAAGGGTGAGGGACAGGTCGAGGAGCGGATGGAGGGGGAGAAGCGAGGCTGGAGAAGAAGACGGGGTTAAGCCGGGTTGAGGCCGGGACAGAGACGGAGCATGTCAAAGAGAGGAGAGGAGAACGGAGCGAGGAGGAGAGAAAGGAAGGGGGGAGTCAAGAGGGGAGAGCAGGGAGTCGGGGCTCCTCTGTGGGGGTTTGACTTCACCCCCGCTGTTCCTTTCCCTGCCTTTTTTATTTTTTTTTTCCCACAAAGCTTTATGTCTGGAATCTCACTTCATTTCTTTCATGACATCTAAGCCCGCCGTTGTCCATGCATCGGTGCCCTGCCCTCCTTCCACTGTCTGCTGCTCCTTCTTCTTCTGTCTTTGCGGAGTCATGGGGGGGAACTGTAGGTGAAGGTGTGTGCGTGTGTGTGTGTGTGTGTGTGTGTGTGTGTGTGTGTTATATCTAAGCTGGAGTTCTAGATAAGCCTCTCCTAAACAGTGTGAGATCGACAGAGCTGAAGGCCGCCAGCTAAGATTAGGAACACCCACCCTCTGAGCAAACGCTGTGGAAACCAAACACACACATACATATGCACAAGTGCACACACACACACACACACATACATACATGCACATGCATAGACATATGAGCCACAGTGGAAAGCACATAAGTACATTTATTCAAGTACTGTACTAAAGTACAATTTTCTTCAATTTTCTGCATTATTATACTTCTACACCACTGATTCCCAACCTCGGGTTCGGCTGCACTGAAGGGGGGCAGCAGGGGGTCCCCAAGGCTTCAGCTGCTCCTAGGTTGTCAAAATTAGATTTTTAATCACAATTTACATTTACATTAATACATTTCAGCTCCGTAATATTGAATCATTATTAATCTTTTGGTAAGGAAAAGTGTGTAAGCTACTCTGTTGGGTTGTTAAAAGAAAAAAAAAAAAAGGCTCTAAGAATGGACGTGAGTGTAATTACGGCCTGAGCACCGAATGGTGCGAGGACCCTATTAGATTTGCTTGGATCCTTATTATTTTTATTTTTCTCTGCAATCTTCAGTCACATTTTTTAGGAGCTAAAGATGCTCGATGGCACACGATGGCATTAGTCACGGTGAAAAATTTAATCGGATATAGCTTTTGGCAGTAGACGTGGCCAAGTCATTTAGCCTCTAAAAAGAATCCAGCACATTTCACCATCATGCACAAAAATCGGCACACACACGTAACATGCCCAGATGCACAAAAAAAGTCCCTTGGACAAACTGCCTAAAACCCAACAGGAAGTCAATTTTGGTGATTTCCATGCGTTTAACAAACTCCTCCCACAGCATTAATCATAATGACTTCAAAATCGGTGTGTGACATCTAGACTACTTTGTGATCAAAAGCTGTTAAAAGATTTAGCTATAATTGAAAGCATGGCTGTGGGGTGGCATCAAGTTTGATGTCTTGCCACAAATCACGAAATAGCTGCACCAAACTTCATATGTTTGATAAGAGTTTGGGTCTGAACACATCTGTGTGACAATCAGGAGTTGTAGTCATAGTGCCACCAAGCGTGGACAGGAAATGGCATCAAACGTCTTTTTGTAGCGTCCAAAGCAGGTGAAAATTCAGAGCCTCGTCGAACAGTCGGCTTCCAGGGTACTGTGGTTTGAGGGCCGGTTCAATACTGCCTGCAGCTTTAATTGATGTTCATTTTTGATTATAAAGTTTTGTTTAGAGATAATACAGATTGTTTTACTTTTTAGCTTTACAGTGAAAGTGCTCAGATATCATTTTGGACAGTAAGGTTTATTTTAAATTGTAAAATATTCCAGATTTTTAAATGTTGTTGATAGTTATAGTTTCTTGTTCAGTTTTACATAAAATACGAGTCATTTATTCCATGGGTTCTTACTGTGTTTGATTCTGGAAAGACCTTGAGAACTCTACATTATGCAAAACAACACATGCAACAATCATTGAGGTGAAAGATTTTAAAACTTGTTTTGAACATAAGGACAACTTATGCATCATTAACCTCTTGATTTTACAAAAGAACTTAATTCCTTCTTGCACCCCCATGCTTTAAGTTGTTTCAAAGTGGAGCTGAAGGCTAATTTATGTCTCTTGAATTTGTACCTAATAAGAAAGGCATGTCAGTTGTCAGTATTTACTCAGAGATGTTTACCTAAAGCAGTCTGTCACAATAGGAAAAAGAAATGTTTATATATTTATGTATTTAGTAATTTGTTGTTTACTTATTCTTTCTTCTCCTCACCTCATTTATTATATTACTTTCCGATTGAATTATTTACTGAATTTATTGTCTTTTGAACTGCTATGTCTGCTTCTTTGTACATATATGTGATCAATAAAGAATATATCTATATAAATTAAATTGTAAAATCTATCAACAACCACATCTGGAGGATTATTGCAAAAAATATATATTTATATTCTGCATGTTATATTTTGTAAAAAAAAATCTTCTTTTTAAAATCATATAGTACCTTTACTTATATAATATCGGTATCAGCATCAGCCCCAGAAATCCAGTATCTGACTGATGTGATTAATTGATTTTTTTCTATACCTCACCTGTTGCTACACCTGTCAAGCTTACTGTTCTGACACACCACTGTGAAGTCCACAACGACAGCGGTCAAACCCATGGTTTCAAACACTCCGGAGGTCTTCCAGTTGAGGACTGTGGATTTTGCCACCACAGATCGCCACAGGAAGTCATTCCTGCCTGTGGTTATCAAACTTTTCAACTCTTCTCTCAGCGTGTCAGACACTCTGAGTCAACAGACTGGCTGTCAGACTTCTGTCAGCAGCAAATTATTATTCATTTATAATTTATATCTTCAACCGTGCAATACTGACCCAACAGTACAGTCATTTTGTGCAATAATTCAGTGGTGCAATACTGTGGTTTACACTAGTAATACTGCAAAACTCCAAAACTCTTATTTATCATATTTTTGCATCTTAAAACATTTATGTTTTGCTATAATGAACATATTTTGAGCATACTCCTTATTTTCTTATTTCTTGCATACAATTTCTCTATGCTTTTATTCTAAATATACAAAAGCATCATTGGATGCGCAAGACAGGTTAGATCCAAACTTTTTTGTTCATATTTTGAAATAGGTTTCACTTTTGCAGGAGAAAAGTCTTTAATGATGGGGAATAATGAGTCATGCTATCTTGGTGGCTGGGGTTGCTTGGGTAAACTTTCCCAAATCCAATAAAGGACAGAGCTGCTAACATTAGCCTGTTAAACTTTGATATTGCAGCTTCCAGGACGAGCTCCCAGACAGTCAGTGTGCCAGTCCTGAATGGGGCTTTTCATAGCATAAATTGTGACCGCGTACAAAACTAAGATCGTTATCTAATGACTTGCTCCTTAGCTTTGGAAGCAAAAGAAGGTTTACTTTAGCTTTTGGTTTTGGGAAGGCAATTAAAGAAGACGTGACTCTCCAAACTCTAACAAAAAGATACCGAGTGTTCCTCTTATTACAGCCCCATTCACAGCGCTCCAGCATGTTGAGAAATCCAAAGCTTGACAGGCGTGCTGTGCCTAGTTACAGTTGCTAAGCTATAATTGGACAGTCGTTGTTTGGGGGAACGGTCAATTGCTGCCCGCTTGAGCCTGTAAGCACTTGAAGTATGCATGCTTTATTGGATGGTGATGCTTCAGGTGGAAAACTTAGTCTGTGGTGTTTTGGTCCATGGTCTTTATGAGCACACATCCACGTGGGACTTTTCTCATCTACATAGCGACTGAACGGGGCTTTAAGCAGCCACAATATCTCCACACTCTCAAGTCTCCCATCTATTTTACATTTTCTATCAAAACAGTAGCATGTGGTCAACTGAGCCTGTTGTACCTATTGAGAGAGGTGGGCCTGTTGTTCCTAAAGGACTGATTGCCCTGCACTTTATCCTGTCAACAGTATATCGAGGATTCTCATTTTCGTATTGAGGAAATGTTTTTTGTGGCACAAAGCAGAGGTGACAAAAGTACACACATGCTTTACTCCAACAGAAGTACAAAGATGTGCATACAAAAATACTAGAAGTACTGATTCAACTTCTTTACTAAAGTAAAAGTGAAAAAGTACAGGCTGTACTCAAAGTATAAAAGTAAAAAGTTGCCCTCTGCACAGAAATGTCTGGTAGAAAAGTCCCTCAAAGTTAACTGAACCTCACCTTTCCTCTCTTGTCTAATTCATCTTGTTGTGATGTTTCCATCTTGTTACATCTTTTTTGTTTTTGTTTTGACTTTTATGTCTTTTTTTATTTCGTTACATCATTTATGTTATTTTGCCTTGTTATGTTGTTTTTCATCTTGTTACACCATTGTTGTCTTGTTTGACCATTTTTTTTCTTGTCACGTTGTCTTGTTTTAATCTTGTTTTTGGCTTGTCTGGTCTTTTACATCATTTTTATCTTGTTACCTGTTTTCTATCATTTTCGTCTTGCTGCACCTTTAAATAGTTTTGTCTTGTTGCATTGTTTTTGTTTTTGTTTTTATTTTTTTTTATTTTTTTTTGTCTTTTTCACTCATTACATCTATTATATAGTTTTTGTCAATATATTTATTTTTTTGTCTTGTTACACTGTTTTCGATTTCATTTTTGTAGGATTATATATTTGATGTCACTTTTGTCCTGTTGCCTGTCTTCTATCATTTTCATCTTGATGTGTCTTTTACTTAGTTTTGTCTTGTTATGTCATTTTTGTCTTCTTACATCATGTTACATTTTTTTTCCAGCATTTTCATCATTTTCAAAGTAAAAAGTTGTCAGAAATAGAAGTACTCAAGTAAAGTACAGATACCTGAAAAATCTACTGAAGGACAGTATTTGTACTTTGTCACTTTCCACCTCTGCCACGAAGCTTTTCTATCACCTGTAATGGAGTATATTTATATTGTGATATTTTACACTTGCTGCCCACCTACTTCTTGCCCAGTGAACTGACTCTTGAACAACTCTTTTGGTTCTATATTTTTTAACACCACCCACCAGAACAGGTAGGCTGCTGTGACGGCCCTCCTGCTCTGCTGATGTGTGGTCTCCCCTACTTTGTCCAGCCCTGAACTGGGCTGTGACTCTTCTGCTGTTTCAGAGCCATGGTCTGTGCCCTAGGTTCTGCCTTGTGCAAACCTCAATCAGATAAACGATCAATAAGTCAGGCAGACTATACTGTATTCAACTAAACAACCCCGCCCCTAGTCGAAAAAAAAAAAAAAAAAAACAACTTTCAAAAACTTTTCAGGTTCTCCAAAATATACTTGTCTTAAAGTCCTTTTTTGAGTCCAGTAGAGTTCAGTGTGATAGTGAAGTTTTCCTGAAGTTACCACACAATTAGCAAAAATCTCACTGGAGCCTTCTTTTATACCCAGTGAGGCTCCTCCTACTGTGGATCTTACCTTTCAGCAGTTTTCTAAGGTTCCTCCCCTTTTCACAAATCTAGGAATTTGAAAGCATTGATTACAGTGCCATTAAAATCATTAAAATCGATTTTATTCTACCATTATTTCTGTGGCCTAATACACTGTAGCCTATAGAGTTTCAATAACAGCTCCCCATACTGGTCATTACACTTTAACCATATCTTTTGCTCAACCAGTAGTTAAAATAAAAATGAATGGCACAAGGCCTTCAATACCGTATTTGCACACCCTGCACTCTCACTGCTACTCGGGGATGTAGGGAGGGTGGCAGGTTGATACGGGGGATGCATTTTGGTCATTTGGCATTCCCTCTAAATGCCCACACACTCTCATACGAAAATTATTCACATACCTGTATTAACACTTACTACACAAGTTTGCAGAAACACACACACAGGCTATTTTTGTTTGCTCCAAATTTGATGTTTAACATTCTCAGTCCCTCCCTCCCTTTCTTCCGTCTGCAGTGTTTCCATTTGGGAAAGCAGCAAGGCCCAAGATTACAGTCATCGGAGGCTCGGCTTTATCTTTTTGTTTTAAAAAGGAAAGGAGAAGGAGGAGGGGGGGAAATAGTGAAGAAGAGGAGGAGGAGGAGGAGGAGGAGGAGAGGCGGCTAATAATTGCAGCTGGCTTGTTTTAATTGTGCGCAGAATCCCTGGTGTTTGCAGGGGCCAATAGAGGGACTGAGACACTGTTGTGCTGATCAGCGTGCTCTTTTCTGCTCCACACAATAACACACATCAACATCGAGCTACAATGACTCACGCACACACACGACGGCAGCCAAGCTGTCAACAATCACCACAACAGAGAGCATTATGCGCTGCTGTACCGCTGCCCCCATGCGTGGCTCATTCCCATAGTGTGTGTGTGTCTGTGTGTGTGTGTGTCTGTGTGTCTGTGTGTGTGTGTGTGTGTGTGTGTGTGTGTGTCTGTGTGTCTGTGTGTCTGTGTGTGTGTGTGTCTGTGTGTGTGTGTGTCTGTGTGTGTGTGTGTGTGTGTGTGGACATGTATTAGTCATGTTGCGGGGACATGAACATGTTTACACTGTCACATTGTGGGGACTCGCCTTCCTTATAGGGACACAATTCAAGTCCCCATGAAGTAAACTGAAAATTCTAGAGAAAAGACAATGTTTTGATTATTTTCAAATGTATTCCTGCAAAAAACATGTTGAATTAAACACAATACTGCTGGTAACTGACTTTTCCTAAAAGTGGCCACAGGCAATTATATTGACCAATAGAAATTGACGCATTTATACTGTTACTTTTTGCACAGTTGGACATGCATCTTGGTTGCTTAGCAACTACCATTGTCTCTGTCAATAAAACTTCACAAGTGGTCTCAATTTCTAGCTTCTAAACATTAAAATATAAATAATTAATTAAAAATAAAGTAGGGGAGACCAGGGACAGTTGTAACGCTTTCTTTCTCAGCACCTATAACTCACTATAACTTTTGCCTTAAAACTTTCAAATTTTGAAACAAAGTACCCTTACTTATTACTAATAGTAATGTTTTAAAAAAAATATTGCTTTATTTTTGTACTAATTTTCAGCCTTTTCCCATAGGATATGATTATTTTTGGTGATGGTTCTAGGTAGAAATTTGTCATTATTAATGTAAAAATATCATGTTTATAATCTTATAAGATACATTTAAAGTGTTTCTCGCTCTGAATAATTCTAGATTAATCTAAAATTTGAATCAGATCACTGATGGTTATTATCCCACAGAATAATACTGTTGTGAATATATTCAATCATTATGGTTGACTACAGGCCATGACATGCATATTGATAAATATATGAATAAATTTGACATCTTAGTCTGGTTTTTATCATTAGAGATAATAAAGTTTAGTTATGGAACTCTGGCACTCCTTGTGTTAAGGTAAGAGGCAGGGATAGGCAGGTATTGGTTGTAGTCAAATCTCCAGGAAATGAATGTAAGTCAATGTGTAATGTCCTCTGAAATGAAGGAAACGACTGTGTGTGTGTGTGTGTGTTGTGAGTGTACAGGATGTTTAGGAGCGTGTGTTCTTTGAATCTTTAGAACACGCTGTCCAAAGGCGCCTCTGCCAAGTGAAAGTCAGTGGCCAGCGGTGATACGCTGGCCAAACACTGACTGCCCAGTGGCAGCAAAGCATTCAGTAAAAAAAAAAAAAAAAAAAAAAAAAATCCACTTTGATTGAGCTCATTTGCATAACGAAGGAGAGAGTGGCCCTCGCTGAATTTTAAATCTGAGGCCGTCTTTAACCGATCGTCCCTCTTTGCGTCTGTAAAGTTGACCAAGGTTGTGGCGTTCAAAGGGAGCAAACTGCAATCAACCTGGTGGAGAAAATCCCCACCATCTTTAATCAGGAGGAGAGGAGCTTGTCAAGGAAAAACTTTGCTCTCGTCTGTCTCCCTGCGCTTTTTTCTCCCCTCGCTCGTCTTTTGTTTGATGTGCTCACGAGAGAGACAACGGAGGGATGGAGTGTGTGTGTAAGAGGGAGGGAAAGAGAAGAAGAGCGAGGGTGTGTGCGCGCATGAGGGAGAGATTCATTATTCGGATAATGAGTCCATCTGGGACAATATGAGACAGTTCACTTCCCCTGTGGTCGTCTCCAGCATTCGGGGAGAGGACACTTTTCCAGCTCGGAGCCAGAGGACGTCGAGCAGCGCCGCGGCCTCGTTAGCATGCCTGCCGACAGATGCCGCCGCTGCCATGCAGATTTCCATTCAAGAGCACCGTCAAGTATGTCTCTTCAGGAGTTTGCCTTTATCTACGGGGGCCGTGTCGTTTTTGTCCTCTGGTCCAGGCGTGCTCAGTGCATTCACTGGGGTTTACTGTCGGTGTGGTCAGAGCCAAAACAGGAAGTGACAAATCCTGCTTTTCAGTCAAAGCCATGTATCTCCAAATATGGCAGCTGGACAAAAAGCTGCCCTTTCTGATGGTTTACTGTGGAGCATAAAAAAAGGTCACATTAACCAGTTATTTTACTGATATGGAAAAAAATGAGTGCTGTCATTTAGATTTATTAAAGAAGAATTCTGTTTTATGCATTTTGCTTTTTTTTGTAGTTTGGGGCGTCATGGGTAGAAACATATTACTGAATAAGTGTTGCTAGTTTAATCAGCATCTTGATGTGTCACTTGGATAAATTGTCTTCGCAAGGAAGAGGTCCTCACTAACACAGATTTGAGTTCATTTTGGGCCATATTTTGAGAGACACAAACTTTTTACTTAAACTGGTTTAAAAGCCTTCAGAATCTAAAACGCCTACTGATGAGATCAGTGTGAAAATGTGGTACTAATCACCTTTGTTTTAAAATTTTTTATGAAAATGTTGGCCCTTTAAAGTTGTGTCCCAGATTTTCGTCAACTCAATCAGAATTTACAAAAATACAATTTAATCAGGCATAAAAAGGGTTAGCTATACCCTAAGGACCCCTGTCTCACTTCCTGGTTTTAAAAAAGGTGGGAATACTGCTCAGGCACTGGTAAACTTTCTATTTTTTTGTAAATTCATTATAATGTTGGTATCAGATGTGTCTCAACCATAACATGTTAAATCTGAAGTCCTTCTAAATCAAAGCTAAATAAGAAGTGTGGTTTAAAGTAAAAATTATACATTTAAAGTGAAAAGAAAAGGTAAAAAAAAAAGGCTTTTTTTTTTTTTTTTTAACTTTGCAAGACTTCCATCAAGAAAATCAACAAAAATGTTTACAATGATTTGACAAAATTCAGGTCCTTATCTGCAAAAAATGCTATTTAATAAAAACTTAAATCACTATGTATACATGTATGTACATATACGTATATAACATATACACATAAATGTAAATTCTAAATGAAAATAAACAGTTGGAACTTGGGCAGGTTCAAGGCTCTCTTTCGCAACTTTTTGTCAGTCCAATCTGGTGACACTGCATGTTAGAGTATAACATGATTTTTCAGTACAAGACGTACAGGATTACAATTTACTAACAACAGAAGCAGCAATCCCTTACCAGTGTAAGACCATGTTGAATGTTGAGAGTTGTACAGCATGTGGACCCTGAAACACAATGTCTCATTCTGTACTGTAATCCTTCATGTGTTGAAGGGAGACAACTGCTCAGCTCTCAGGTCTCAGCTTGAGATCTATAGTGATTTTTTTAATCATTCAAAGTTGACTGGGTAGCTGGTAACACATTTTTATGGTGTGACAAACTCTGAACACACAATTATTGTTGCTTTACACAGTCTTGAATGCTTACCACTCCTTGTTTGTACTAAATGAGTGTGAACATCACACAATCACACCAGGATCCATCTTGCCAGGCTTCAAGTTATCCATTTGTGTCTGCACTAAAAGTAATGCAGCCAATCAGCATGCTAGGAAGGACTACTGGAAGCTTCAGGTGTGGCTTCAGCAGCGAGAAGCGTCCATGGAAGTGACTTGTTTTGACCAAGCAATGGCGGCTCATGAAGAGGTTAGCATAGCTACTGTGAGAGCATCAGTTATATCAGAACTGGAGAGTGTTTCTTCATTGAAAAAAAAGAGCAAAGAACAGCACTGAAAGCTTTTTTTGCTCTTCTTCCAACTGGCTTTGGCAAGAGTTTGGTTTCCTAGCTGGCTCTGCTGGTGTAACTTGACATACCAGATGGTTTGTTAAACATAACGGAAGGATTCTTGTGTGATCTTGCAAATCCAGCTGCCTTGTAAGGTAACTGTCCTACCACTATCTGATTGGTTGAAGTTAGCCTGTATTTTTTGAGAGTGCCTCCCCTCTTCCAAAGAGCTTCTAAGGACAATTTGGTTCCACGTAACAGGTTAGATCTAATGATTTTTTTAAGTAAAAATAAAAATGTGGTCCATAAAAACTGATGTATGAACAAATTAGAACATATACACGTTAAGTTAAACAAAGAAATCCAGTCCAGAGGTATTGATGGTTCAGACAGCTGCAGTGTTACACTTCTATTCTTTTCTTTTGTATTCTTCTTAGCTTCATGTTGTTTGCTGCTGTGTGCTGCATCCCAATCACTGGAATAACCCTTAAAGTATAGATTTTATCATAGAGTTGAGCCGTCAATTTAGGACCCATGGCTGATGTGATTTTGCCCCAGCTGGGTTCGGTGCCTGCTTCCTGATGGGAGAATCACAAACGTTAATCAATAGACTCTGACTCCCTCCGTCTCTCTCTCACCTCAAAAACAAGCAAAGAAAAGCACAGCCTGCCCTCGCTGACACACAGGGAGGCGGAAAACAACTTTATGGCGAGAGGTCAGAGCCCTGTAGTCTTCAAAGCATTGTGGTGAATGTGTCATGTCGTGACAGTGTGTTCTGGCTCCACCTTGGTCTTTCTTCCAGTCATGGCGCCACATCTTCCTCCTTTTTACGCCTCCAGTTCTTTCCTCTCCTGCACCAAAAAAAAAGCATCGGGCTTGGTGGACAAGCCCTGCAGGAGAGAAGAAAAGCCGGTAAGAGTGTGCAAGGTCGGAGATAAGTGGAGGTATTAACTTGTGGAATGAGACAGAAAGAGACCAGCAGAGACGCACACGCACGCACACACGCCGCGAGTGCTCGTGGCTCCTTTCAGAGCTGCTGCTACAGTAGCGCACACAGGAAGCACACAGGGACACTTCCCTTGTCATTAATCACAGTGACAGGCCTTTTGTTGTCACTTAGCAGCTGTGTGCTGGGGAACATTACTCCACTGTTTCCTGACTTCACACACATAAATATATACAATACACACCACAGTTGCATGTACATGCGGGACCATGTTGGAGATACTGCTGGCCTTGATTAAACCCACAAAGATAATTGTTATCTTGCTGAAATAGTTCTGTGTGTCTGCTTAGCTGGCTGTTTCTTACCGCCGAGCATCAAGGCAAACTCTAGGGAGAAAACAAATCAGGGCTTTTGAGATTAAACTTACAATATTTTGATAAAGTGTCACAGCCTGGCTGAAGGGGACGTCAATGAGAAGAGGACCATGTTTGACTTTTCACCAAAGATTTACTTGAAGTCTGTGTAAAACTACAGTAAATGTGTGTTTTGGGTTTGTCAAACCACAGAAACATGTGCTATTAACCACCCAGCCAAATTTGCATGATTAAAAAAAGTGCAAGCAGATAAAAATTTAAAATCATTTAAAAAATGAGTAGTTTTCTATGCTCTGCAACGCTGGGGGCATATCCGCTCCACTGTCTCAGTGAAAACCTGAAACATGGACGCTCAGTCTAGCAGCTTTACTTTAAGACATGTTTGAGCCACCAGAGCCAGTCAGGTTGTTGGAACTGCTGGGCTGATTTGGTCTGAGAGAGTCACTGAAGGCAGTCGTTCCCAGAGATCGGAGATTTTCTTTGTGTCGCCAAATACATAAAAGGATGAATTTCTGCAAATTTAAGATTTTTATCTGTAGTAAAGCTATTAAAGAATTTAAGATGTGTACATTATTTCACTCATGAGAGGAAAAATGAAGAGCCTGTTAATTCCATCTAAATTCACTTATTGTCACATTCATGCAGTAGGATAAAATGTTCTACATTATCTCTCATTTAAAGTATTAAACGTACATATATTTTCAAGATCATGCATCAGGACAGTATGAGGTGATGTGGAAGTGGCAGTAAAAATGATAATAAACTTTCATTAATGCACAAATTAACAATTAATAATAATTATTGATAAGGCTTATTGTTTAATTGGGTCGCAATGCAATGATTTATTATTTTTAAAAAGTTGGTCCACAGGAAAAAAAACTCTGGGACCGTTATGGCTGGTTCACACTACATGCACGCACTAGACAGCTACCTTACTGAACTGCTGCATCTGATGCACCTGTGGTGTCCACGCAGGGTGCGCTTCTGCTGCAGGGCGGCTGCTGAAAGCCATGTCTTCCCACATTGAGTTTGCAGAACAGCTTTGAAGACGAGGACAGAGCTGTAAATACAGGGCAAACAGTGACCCCCCCCATTCAAAGAGGACAGGAGAGAGGGAGGGAGAAAGGAAAAGAAAAATACTGCCATGCATCTGACTTTTTCTGTCTGTCTGTCTGTGATATATTCTGCAGATGCAGATAATGAAACTGAAGTGAGCGGTGTCATCTTGTAATACAATGTCGATATGATTGTCAACAGATCATTTTCACTGTGTACTTCTACCGAGAAAATGCTCGTGGAAAAAGGTGATCCTCCAAATGTCAAGCTGAAGTGCAAATTTTTCAGTCTCACTGAAACATTTTCAACTTGCTCAGACGTGTTTGCATCAATTTGCACCAGCCTGAACAAATTAGCATTTGCATCTTTCCACTGTCTGCAATCACACCACCCATATAAACTTAAGGTTCTGTTTGAACAGACAGTAATGCTGCTACATTTGGACTATTTCAGTCTCTCAGTGTCAAAACAAATCCATAATCACTTGATAATATATGATTTTCTAATTCAAAAAAGTGTATGGAGTTAAGATACTCCTTAAAGTTGTGATTTTGAGAAAAAAAAAGACAAACTGCGAGAAAATGATTGCATTTTTACAAAGCGTCTCTTTTTGTCACTCTGAATAAAAAACTGCTCCATCTGATATATATTTCATTTTTTATGAGATTCTGAAGTAAACAGCAGTCTGTCATGATAATTTGAATTACATGTGGATGTTTCTAGCCTCATTACCATTTGAGACAGTCTCTCACCAAAACAATTGGTGAAAAACTGTGGATAATGACCATGTAACATGGCCATTACTTATGAGTGCGCATTATCATGGCTACGCATAACTTGACCTTTGAAGTGTTAGACAATATGCAATTTGAAATTTCTCACCTGATTCGCCAAACTATCTTCCAAAGCCACACACACTTTGAGGGGTGATTGTGGATGCAGCCACATGCTCTGTACCAGTGGTTGTTGTTGCTTTGTCTGTTAAAGCTTAATGAAAGTAAAGCCTATTTTAACAAGACAATTCTCCATGCAGGGAGTTTAATTCAAGTATGGCTGCCGGCAGGCACATAAAAATATGGTTGAAAAAACTGGCTCAATAACTTCACTCTCTCTAGAGACGACACAGAGGGTTTATGAACACACTCTTCCCTGACATCCACCAAGTTGATGTGGCAACAGAAGACATGCCACAATAATACCACATGACAATCATCACGTCTGCTGAAATAGAAAACATACCTACTCTGCAGATGTACAGGTTATCTGCAGTTCATATCCCCTCATCCCAGAACATGAAATCCCTGATTCTGCCCATGATACACTGAGAACTGAGAGTGATCTGCACAATCTGGTGTCAAACCCGGTGATACACAATGCACAAAACCCAGAATAAAAACATAACGACTTGTCTCCATTCAAATAGAGTGCAGCAAAACAAGGACTAAATGTCGACCATAATAAATCAGGGATGGGGCAAATTTAGGCAGCTGGATTGGCGAGATCACTCAAAATTATCTGTTTGTGTCCGATTCAGAGGTGGTCCATTTAATCGCCGTCCTAGGAGGGACTACTGGCGGCTACGACATGTTTTAAGTGTGACGACAGCGAGAAGCGTCCATGGAAGCGACTCGTCTCAAACAAACAATGGGGCCCCCTGAAGAGGTTAGCATAGATACTGTGATAGTATTAATTATATCAGAACCGAAGAGTATTTCCTCAATGAAAGTTAGAAGTTAGCCTGTGTTAGACATGATAGACAGATGGTTCATTCAATCACCTGCCAAGTGTTTTTTGAAAGTGTGTGCCCTTTTCCAAACAGTTTCTAAGGACAACTTAAACAACTTAAAAGACATAAGATGCAAACGCCGCAGACATAGTAAGAAAAAAACAATTAAATATGAGTTGCAAAGAAAAAGTGAAAATAAATCATCTCTATGATCTATTTTGTGTGCCTAACTTATTTCTTTGTTCCCTGGTATCAAAAGAGTATCAAAGTTTATAATTCTGGAATTGTGACATCTTTAGGTACTTCTACTTCTGTCTATGTTGAGTAAAGAGTTTCAACACCTCTTCGAGCACAACTTACATTTTCCCAATGTTTGTGTTTGTCCACTAGATTTCTGATTCAAGTAACAAGGACAAAGAAGAATCAGAGATCAAATCTGCAGCACTCCTACATTTTTTGATGAGCTGATGCAGTGCGATGATCTTTTAGAGGACAAAGAGAACACCTGCTTTTGCAGTGACACCAACACTGTCACTGTGTTCTCGGTATTCTCAGACAGCTCAGAGATGATCACATCATTTGATCAGAGTGTTGAAGTGATTTCAGAAGTATGCTGGAGCTACTTGTTTCCCAGAGAATCTGGAGTCAGAAAGCTCAGAAGAAGAGGAAGAAAAACAGAGAAAAGCAGCTCATCTGAAAATGTCTGAACAGAGAGAGGTAATCAAATGTACTATACAAGAAGCTTAAGCATTAAATTGAATTAGAGTTTAGAAATTAATTTGCACACTTTACCATAAAACATACTGAAAAAGTTTCAAATACAGTTTTAGTGAGGGAACCACTGTGAAGCAATAGCACTGCCTTTCAAAGGAAAAAAGAGCAGTTACTCTAGTTTTTGTCAAAACATTAATTATAATAATTTTGTTACATTAAGGACATCTTCTGTCAAATGTGTTGTATTTTGGAGAAAATAGGGGGTCAAAATGACAAAAATTAACTGCAAAAAGCCATAAACTACAGCAAACCACCAGAACTGGGAAGATATTGCAGCAGAAGCGGAAGAAGCAAAGGTAAGGATGCATTTACACGGAAATTCAGTGAAATCACTTTAAAAGTATGCAAGGCCAGATTATACCAGATCAGACCAGGTAGGAATGCTCGATGTTCTGGAATAAGGAATCAGGAATCCTTCACAGTGTCTCTGCTGGAACAGACCAGCGGAGACACTGTGCAGGATTCCTGACAAACTGTCTCAGTCTGAACTCAAAGGCAGCTGGATTGTTGTTCTTGAAGATGTCTTATTGTTCACTTTTTCCTTTCCTTCCCTTAAAGACGTCTCCTGGTTATTATCTTTTTGATGAGCTTTTTCAAGGCTCCAGCAGACAATAAGACCAAGCATCCTCCTTTTTGGATGTAGCTGGTCTGTTGCAGTCCTTCAGCTGTTGCCCCCGCGAGTAAGGACCGGGATCAGGACACACTCCAGCACTGGCCTGACAAGAACTTCTCCGATCTCTCTTTCTCCTAACTTCCTTGTTTAAAATTGATTATTAATAAATGTACTTTAAATGCAGAATATTTGTTTGTTTCCAGCACAAGAACAAATCTGTGAATCAGAGAAATAAAATGTTATTTTATGATTATTTTACAGTCATACTCCCACTTCTCAATACATTGATGGATTTTGTGTGAATGCAAGAAATATCCTGAACACAGCAAAATAATGGGAAAATAAGTTCTTCAAGTTCTTCAACTCTAGTTATTTGTTAGACCCTAGGATGGTCAGGGTTTAAAGGAACATGACTTTCGTGTTACGGACAAACCAGACTAAAGCACAACATACACTGCCTTGATGGCCGCGCACAGGGGAGCATCACACAGATGTTTTATAAGTGAATCCACTTGGAATATTAAGTGCAGCTTGGAGCAGACGTGAGTCAAGCCAACTTCAGTCAATTATTACCAAAATTCATGCCTCAGCTGTGTCATGACGTGAGATCGTCCAAAACGATTTTTAGCACAAATTCATGCAGCCAATACAAATATATTTTTTCATATTTGTAGTGCCCCCTAGAGGTGAAACACAATGGACTCTTTGTTTCATGAGTCATTATAAATTTGAGAAAATTAGCTATTTTCATTTAAAAAATTGGCTTATAAAATCCAAACTGATTGACAGATAACTTCAGATCAACAAAGTCTGTAGGTGATACATTTTTTGTGCTGGGAGGTGTTTGCAAAAATAGTATTTTGATAAAACTGAGAAAAGTCGTTAAAGTTGGTGTTGTAGCAGAAGACTTATGAGAAAAGATGCAGCTAAACAACGTTTAAAATGGCGAAAGAGGAGTCATTTTCAGATAATTGCAAAAATGTAAACCTGTTTGTTATAGTGCCACCTTCAGGTCAATGACTGTCATTTTTGTTGCCTGAGTAGTGGGTGGAATTTGAAAGAAAGAAAGAATAATCAGAACAAAAATGATTCTGCTTGAATCCCTAATAAGACAGAGCAGGAGGACAGGAAATGTGGGAATGCAAAGGGGTAATGGCAGCTGAAAATCAAACAACTGGTGGTGCTGTTACACTGTTACATGGTGCACCACCTACTGGCAACAGGAAATGGCATGTTTTACACTTTGATGTACTCCTCCTAGCAGGTTGACCATATCCAACTCAAATCTGGGCAGAAAGGCCTTAAGACCTTGGTCATGCTATATTGTGAAGATCGTAATGTATCATTACAAGATGTTGCCCTGACAGTGCAGCGAGGGCGATGTTTCGCCAAAACACAGGAAGTAGCAATAACTTAAGTGTACTTAGGCTGAAACTTACATGTTAGTTAACAGTCCAGTTCTGAACATATGTCATTTTCGTCAATGGGTGTGGCCAAATGCATTGACCAAAAAGTACCATGTCCAGACACACAAAAAAGTCTCTTGAACCCGTAGGTTAAATACAATATACAATAGGAAGTCGGCCATTTTGAATTTCATGGAAAATTTTGCCATGAAACAAGAAATTGCCATAACTTGTAACTCGCTGTAAATTGTCCAATCTGTACCAAACTTTTTATTTTTTGATAGGACCCCCCCTCCCCAAACACATCTATATGACAATCAAGAGACACAGTCATAGTGCCACCTAGTGGAGACAGGAAGTGCCGTTGAATTCCGTGTCTGAAGCCTGTGACCAAAGTCTGTGACGAGAGCCTCTTCAACCGCGACAAATCCAGCCATGACTTGCCCGTACAGTGCTGCTTGCGGCAGTAGAGGGGTGACTTTCATTTTGGTCTCTCTGTCCACTACAGACAGCCAAACAGGCAAAGCTGCCCAGGGGCCTCAGACCCATTAGGGCCCCGGAAGCTTCATATGACAGTGTGTCAACTGGCTTTTTGTAGTTTTATTAGCTTACTTGCACTTGTTTATGGAATTTCTACCACTAACAAGTAACGTCAGCTAACTGTGGTATTAGCTTACTGTCTGGCTCTGTTATGTCGGTTCATGTGTTCATATGAATCACAGATAAAGTAGTGTTAATGAAATGACTACAACAGGGGCCCAAATGTTTGATATTTACCTAAACACACACAAACATGCACAGACACAAACACGCACTCACAGAGACTTTTTCTCACACATAAATGGATTTACAGTGTCTGGTGTTCTTTGTCCCCCTGCTTTATCTCCACTCTTGGCAAACAAATGAATAGCCTACATTCAGACGAGATAAGCTCATCAACTGTATGTGTGCAGTGCTTGTGTGTGTGTGTGTCTGTGTGTGTGTGTGTGTGTGTGCTTAAAGGTTTTAGATAGTGCTTACAGGCACGACGGGCATTATGCCCCCAAGATGCTAAATTTTGGACTCAGTCATTATCCTGCGCATGTGTGTTATCCTGACAATGCTTCTGGGTCGACTCGCTCAACGCTGAACTCTATTTGACCCTACCTCCCATGATGCAACACTCCCAGCAACCTCCCACGGCTTCCCACAATTCCCTGCATCCTTTTCAATCACAGGCACAAAGATGCATTCAGAACTGCTGATACACACACACCTAATGCAGAGATGCTGACACAAACACACACCTCCATCCTCTCTGTGCCGCCGCTGTTTGCTCTCTTTCTCAAAGTGACAAAGAGTTCTCGAGCTGTTTGATGACAGTCCTTGTTTACCTCCTCCTCCTCTTCCTCCTCCTCCTCTTCCTCTCCCTATTCCTCGCTCATTTTTTTCATAAGCCGCCCCTCTGAGAGAGTCTGTCATGGATAAAGAGATCCTCAGACACAGGCAGCATTGAGAGAGGACGACCCTGTTGTCTCTGCGGCGAGCGTCGCAGTACCTGAAGATCTATTTCTGTCCTCCTTGATTCAGGCATAGGAGTGTGCGCGCATATGTGTGTGTTTCCCCACTTCCTCCGTGCTGATAGGTCACACACACACACACACACAACGGGGCCGTCACAGTTTATCAGCTGCAAAATTTGTCCCATATCGATTCTACCCCTTAAATGAAAATGGGCGCTGGGAGAATCATAAAACTCTGCGAAATGAATTGACATCACCGTTTCCAGCTTGTAAAATGAAGCTCAAGGGTGCAAAGACATAGCTTCCTCTAATTATCCTCGCACAGACGCGCTTATGCTCGCCCGTACGGCGGAGAAGTGCCTCCTTTAAGGCAGGTAGGCTTTTCTTCAGAAGTGTAAATGAGCGAGGAGATGTGTTTGGAGATGACAGGAGGAGGTGCCTGCAGTCAGATCAGATGGGCTCACCAGCGTTAGTGTAATCATAAAGGCTCTACTCGCCATTACGCTCCCCTTCAGTGACAAGTATTCCCTCAGTAACAATAAACAACAAGATCTTTATTTATGGTGAGATATTTTCACATAAACACTGTTTGTTTTGCTCCTCTCTGTTCCTGATCGCAATGACATCATATCTTTTCAGAGAAAAGTCAGCTGATACACAGCCACACTCAGAGTAATGGATTACATGTAATGCGATTACATAATCTGGATATAAAAAAGTACATTTTTTGTCTTTAAATCAGTCAATTAATCAATCAATCAATCAATCAATCAATCATGCACAATGGAAAGAACACCTGGACAAACAAAAAAATTGCTATGATTCATCTATTATTATTTATTTTTTTATTTGCATTATTGAAGATTATTTAACAAACATCAAATAAGAAAAAGAACGTGTAAAGAAGGAAAAATAAATAAAGCAAAAACAAATAAGAAAACATCAGAAAATAAGTAATATAATAAATATAAGAAGAACAAAACTATTAAATTAATCTGCATCTATTTTGATAATTGATTATTGTTTTGAGTCTTTAAAAAAAGATCAGAATTCTCTGATTTCAGTTTCTTAAATATGAATATTTTCTGGTTTCTTTACTCCTCTCTGACAGTAAACTGAATATTTATGGGTTGTGGACAAGACAAGACATTTAAGGACGTCATCTTGGACACTGGGAAACACTGATCATCATCTTCCACCATTTTATGGCACATTAACTGATTAATGGAGAAAATAATCAGCCAAGTAATCAATTGTGAAAATAATCGTTAGTTGCAGCCCTAAAAACACTATATTGAACTAAACAATTTCACCATGAGGTAATTCCAAAAGTAATGTAAAGTAATTAAGTTACATTACTTTAGTGCTGCGATCCTTGGAGTTTGTTACTGACTACGCTTTTTAACAGGTAATTAGTAACTGTATCAGTATATATATTTAAAGTAACCCTCCCGAGCCTGTACACAGGAAGTGATGTGATACGATGGTGGTGGAGACTGATTTGATATGTACAGCCACATAAACCATCCACCGCAACAAAACTGTCCGGCATTCACCCTGTAAAAAGAACATGGTGTTACAGTAACACGTGTTTCCTAACTCGGTGTTCATCAGGGGCCCAAGGCTCAGGTTTGATTTCAGAGGCTGGAGCAATAAAAGAGAAAATGTATGCATACAATTAATATAAGTTTTATTTATATATATTCTATATATGAATTAATGCAATCTAGCAAATAATAAATTATGATTAAACTGGTTATCATGCTTTCAGTTACCAAATAATCACAGAAATCACTGGATCATAATGAACTAAACCAGCCAGCCACCACGACCCTGTTTGAAATCTGAAAATCTTCCGAGGCGCACACAAACCTTTAAACACAACTCTGATCAACACACAAGACTAATCATACTAATGACGAGATATAAGATGCGTTCCAGGGTTAATGTGAAAGGTCACCAAATACAGTGTAACACCTGTTAAACTAGGATATATGAAGAATAACATGTGGTTTAAATCCCCTGGCTTTGTTTTATTAGTTCTGATTACCTAAAAAAAAAATTACCATAAATATTTTCATCTAATTTCAAAAACACAACATTGAAACTTAAGAACCTTCTATTTATTTTTAATGCCCTCTTGGCCCATCTATCTTCCATCTTATCTATCTTTACTGCAAAGAGTTCTGTTTTTTACTTTTATCTGTACCACAAATAAACATATTATTATGGTATAAATTACTGAGAATTATTGAGAAACTAACATATTCTTTCTCATCACTCTCTTACAATTGCACCCCTGTTGTATGATTAGCTTCCTCTCTCCACCTGCTTTATGTATGATCCATATAGACGTCATTTGTCCAGATTGCTGTGTAATCATGTGTAATTCCAGGAGCCCCTGGTCTCTGTTTTGATAAAACTGCTGAGGATGTCATACATAAGAGACTTTTGTATAACTGCACAAATGCATGGACTCAATTTTCACAAACATTATTAATGCATTTTACGAAACACACTGAATGTACATATATTTTAGTAAAAGATACAGGATTGATGACACATCTGTAGTAGCTGCATGAGGTGCACCAATCACAACACGGCTTCTGTTAATGGTCTGGTCGTCTCCACACAAGCTGAAAAACTCATCGCTGTTAGCTGAGTTTAGGGCAGCAGCTGAACAATGATTCTAACTGGAGCCAGTGAGGACAGCTGCAGTGGTCAGTGTAAACCTCTGCACAGAGGACAGACAAACACCGCCTCTTAAAGCTCAATCACAAGTCAAGTCAAGCTCTGTAGATCCACACATCAGTTTTAGACCCATTGCAAACATTTGCTTCCTGAGATGTGTGTGTGTCTTGGACGCATACACCAAGCAAAATTAGGGGTGTCCCGATCCGATATTGATATCGATATCGGCCCGATATCAGCCAAAAAACGAGTATCGGAAATGAGAAATAAATGAATTTAGACCGAGTTAACAGGACATCTCACCATTTTTATTTCCTCTTATCAGGAAAACATCACAGGACATTTTAGTCTTCTAAAGTGCATTAAGACAGAATTAACAGGTTTGTGTTTTATCCTCTCATCAGTAAAACAGTATATGCATTTTAAATGTTTTGTCCTGTAGATATACATCTTTAAATTTGCAGAATTTCTTCCTTAGTATTTCATTTATTTGGGCACCCAAAAAAATCTCCTGTGACCGGGTCACAACCCAGTCTTTGGGAAGCTTGTACTTTCAAGTTTTTTTTAACGTGCTGAAGTTCAGTGGAATAGTATTTAATACACTTTAAAATCTGAAACAGATCTATATAAAATAAATATGTGACGCAATCCAGCTGTGTTTATTTTAAAAGCATAAAAACACAAACCACAGAGGAAGACTAAAAATGGAACAAATAAAAATGGAAATGGGGGAAAAAAAAGAAGAGTAACAGGAGCGCATCTGGCACCCGCTGGTGCAGAGGAAGTTATTTTAAAGAGGAGAACATGTCCTGCCTCATTACAGTCGGCGCTCTGTAACAAAATAGATGTAGACATTAGACCTGTGAGTGTTTCTGTGATCCTCTGCGGCTCGGTTAATGAGTCGGTGCAGGGGTTAACTGGACACACACTGACCTTTGCTGTAATTGCACCTGTGACTTAAGTCTTGATATTTGTCTAAGTACAAGGGCATCATGCTGCCACATTCTTTTCCGCAGTGGATTACTCAATGCATTTTCATTTGAATATAAATATTTTCATGCACTATGAGCATAATCCCCTGTCAGAACGTGTCCTTTTGCGGTTCGTCTCACTGTGTGACCCTGTGTTTGTGTACTGAGCGGGTCAGTTTTATTTATAGAGGTCTTTAAACTAACAAGATTGTCACCATGTGATTTACAGTGAACAAGGGCACAAAAAGAGATGAAGAAAGCACTAAAAACAAATCGTACAGGGGAGAGATTGTGTATTAGTGTCTGAGTTAGTCCTGTGTCACCTTGTCACATTTGGGTGAGCCAACACAGGTGATAATATTTACCCCGGGGCAGCATCCAGGGTCATTCATTAACTCTGTCATCACGAAAACTGCTGTTTATGACAGCGTGGGGTTTATTTTTTTATTTTTGTAACTTTTGGTTATGATAACATGAAGTATAATATTAGTTCTAGGCTTGCATTAAAGTTAACTTGCCACTCTTAATTTCCTGGGCCTGGTGAGTCATTTGTGAAGATTTGTAGAGAAAAGACTCCATCTGTAGTCGTGTCTGTCCTTAAATATTTTGTTGCAGCGTGGTTTGGTCTGTAGATGTGTTTTCAGCAGCAAAGACGTGACTGAATCATCACAAAAATATATCTGGACCATTCTACACAACTGATTCAAGAGCAGTAAAATAAAAAGTCTTTCCTCTGAACTTTTTATGTACGTTATTTGCATAACATCCAAAGTGCACTTTTCTGGCACTTGTTAATTGTGTTAATTCTAATTTTGTATTTTCAGACAATTTCAGAATATTTTTCCTCTCCCAAAATTTGTAACTACAGTCACACAATAATAAATATAATAAGAAGACTTATATTGACTTTTTAAAAAGTTTTCCCTTGTTACTTAATAAAAAAATTCATTCAGAATTTTGATTTTGTGAGTTTATTTTGTCATTTTGCCAGCATTCGCTACACAGAAATCCAGTTTGCTAATCTGTAAACTATCACTACAATTATTGTACTACTACTGCTAATAGTACTACTGAAAAGCTGTTGTTGATGCTGGTGACCAGGATGGTGTGTTTCTGATAATGTACTTGAAGTCTGTGTGAAAAATGTGAATAATATAACACAAAACGTGCATTTAAATGTACATAATTACTGCATGCATTTGCACATAAGACAGGAAGGAACAGCTGGAAAACAAATAATAAACTTTACATAATAATTTCACTCCATCAGGTTACATAATTTTAATATTGTGACACTTGGATTAGATTACAGACTACATTTTTAAACAGGTAACAGGGAATACATTTTTAAAGTAACCCTCCCAAACCCTGTCTGCTGCACAATAAAGCTGATTTTCTTTTTCCAGGTTGCACCTCTATTTCCTATCCAGGTAATTGGAAAAGTTTTGTGTAGCAACAAAGAAAAAAATAATCCTATATATAAAATAAAAAATAACATCAATAGAGACGAGAGACAGTGTGAGACTGTGAGGTAGAGATGTGAGGCAAAGACACTGTGTGAGGTGAAAGGGACAGGTGCATGTTGGTTTTCTGAAAACAACAGGAAGTCATTGTGTTTTGGCTCACTCGGTAACACAGTCAGCAGCTGGCGCTGCGACAGAGGCCATGACACACAGCTCATGGAGGTTATTAAGGTACTTTAAAACCCTTTGCGCCTAATTACCGCAATTTGGGTCAAAATTATCCCACTTCACTTTGCCATGACTCTGCCAAATCTGAACACACAGACACTCTGAATTACTCCAGAATTTGCCTGAGAATCGTGTCAGACTTTGGAAAACCCTGAAAATATTTGGTTCAGCTTGAACGCATTGACCAAGGACGTTCACTATGTCATTTCCGACTTCCATGTTTGTTAGAATGACGTAAATGAAGTGGGTTGAAAATCTTTTTTTATTGTGCAGCAGACAGACATTTTTATCCACATGTATCACAGAGTCTGAGGTAGTTTTTCACAGCTTGCTGAATAATAATTTTTCAGACAAATAGACTCTTAGCTCTGTGACTCGAATGGAAGGATACATAACATCATGGACGGAAGTCACAAATTTTAGTCATTTCTGGTGTACTTACGCATGCTACTACATTTCAAGTAACATTTACTTTTTATTTCATTTTATTAAGTTTTAACTAATTTTATTTAATTTTGTCAAAGTGCTTTAGCTTAGTACAATTTCTTTATAGTGACAGTACTTTTTCTTTACTTTCCAACCCTGCATAAAAGCAGAGGAGGCAAGAAGAAGTATGGACTTACTTACTCAAGTAAAAGTGAAAAAGTACATCCTCTGAAATGTACTAAAGTATAAAAGTAAAAAGTCACCTTCTGAAGGACAGGTCTCCCTGTTTTGTCTTGTTACGTGTTTTATGTCGTTTTTGTTTTTTTGGCATTTTCGTCGTTTTGTCTTGTTGCGCTGTTTTTGGCCTGCTACATTTTTTTCATTGTTTTCCTCTTATTACATAATTTTCGTCTTGTTGTGTTGTTTTTGTCTTATGTCTTTTACACTATATTCGTCTTGTTATCTATTGTTACATTGTTTTCTTCTTGTTACGTCATTATTGTCTTATGTTTACATCATTTTTGTCTTCGGTATTGTTGCGTTGTTTTTGTAGTGTTACATGTTTTATGTTATGTTACGTATTAATACGATGTTTTTGTCTTGTTACATATTTTACATCATGTTATGTTTTGTTGTTTTGGTCTTGTTACGTATTTTAGGTTATATAATGTTACATTGTTTTTGTCTTGTCACTGTATGTCTTTTATGTCATCTTATATATTGTTAAATCCAGGTGGTTTTTTTTTTGGCCAGGCAGTGTATGTGCACAGTATTTGCATGAAACGAGGACAATTTTAAAAAAGAACACAATCAATGTGGTAGGGAGATATTATCTTTTCTATTCCACGTATTCCTTTTACTTGTCGCCTCATTACCCACAATGCAACCCGATGTGGTTCATTAAACTGTACACATTTGACAGTGTGTTGTCTGTTGTAGACTGTTCAAGCAGAGATGAGCAGCAGGCTGCAGAGATCTGGTAAGCTCAATTCTTTCAAACTCCACAGTTTGGTTTTATTTTCAAACTTGTAGCCTTCAGCCCCAAGTGACACTGACTCAAGTGGCATCTCTTGACGTAATTTATCAAATTTTGTTAAGTTTCCACTTGAGACAGGCTTTACACAACTTTATCACATCCTCAGTGCTCAACAAGTAAATACACTTTGATGTATAAAATAACTGTCCTCGTTTTTAGAGGGTTTTGATTTTTACTGTTCAAATTAAACTCTTGGCTATTAAATCTTGTAACAGGCCAACCTTTTTTGTTTTATTATAAATACCAACACTCTAACTCAAAGGATTTATAGATGATATGTATGTAATTTATGAAATGTTTTGCTTTGCTTTCATTTAACTTGCTCTGTTCCAGAAAACAACCAGACAACAAGACTAGACAGACATGAATTCACAACCCCAAACAATTTAAAAATGTGTTAAAAGTCTTTAAAGTCAGTAATGAACAATGACTGCATTATAGTGTTTAACACCTGAATGCATGAACATTATGAAGAAATATGATTTAATAAATCAGTGATTGTACCACACACCATGGCTTTTGCACATGCAAACAAATGTTTGTCTGGGACTGGCACTGAAATGAAGGGGAGGATAAAGTTTCCATTGATGTCTCATTTGAAATAAAGTTTATCGTGAACATGAAAAATGAACAGACTACAGTCAGTAAAAACCTGTGCTTCACTTCAGTACTTCCAGATGGGAACTATGAGTCATTATTTTTATCTATCAAATCCAAATCAATCTGTCTGTGACGAAGTAGATGAGTTTGAGACAGGTGGTCGACTTTTCCCTGCACTTGTACAGTTCACGAAGTGGTTTAATATAAAATAATGATGAGGATTTACAGCTTTCATCTGCTTGGTTCAGCAGTTGAGCAGGTGTTTTATGTGGTGAACTTTTACTGCCAGCATCAAACACGTTGTTGTTAATGCTGCCTGTACTCCGTCCCTGACCAGCAAAACACACAAGTTAGACCTGCAATTTACAAAGAGGCTCAGAGTCTGGCTGCAAAAACTTGTGAAATTTAGTTTACAACTGTTGCTTTATTGCTGGCAACTGAATACGATTTATGGTCAATGCCAAATGTTAGGTGTCGTAATACTGAAGGTTTTGTTCATTACAATCATCTCTACAGCAAAGAATGAGTGCAGTGCAAGAGCTTCAATGAACTACCAACAACAGCAACTGAAAATGAATGAACACCACCTGAGAGGGACAAATCATGTCCCACCATTTCTTTTTTTGTTTTATTATAAATACCAACACTCTAACTCAAAGGATTTATAGATGATATGTATGTAATTTATGAAATGTTTTGCTTTGCTTTCATTTAACTTGCTCTGTTCCAGAAAACAACCAGACAACAAGACTAGACAGACATGAATTCACAACTCCAAACAATTTAAAAATGTGTTAAAAGTCTTTAAAATCTTATCTTACTTCACACCTATGTTATTATGTTATGTGAAAAATGTGCTACTATCTCATCATCTTTGTTGCAAAATCAGTTTTTTATGAAAATGGTGGCCTTTTAAAGTTGTGTCCCAGATTTCCATCAACTCAGGCATAAAAAAGGCTAGTAATACTGTAAGGACCCCTGTCTCACTTCATTTTGTCAATTCTGTAAGACGTCAACTCTGCCAGATTTTCCTTCTGATGGGTTGACATCTACATTTAATAAAAATTTCATCACTGGGAGGTTGGCCTGTTACAAAATTTGATAGCCAAGAGTTTAATCTTTAAAAATACATTTTCCAGCATATTTGACCAGGAAAAATCAAAACCATCTTAAAAATAAGGTTTGTCCCAATTCTCAAGAACAGATGATAAATTATTAAGATTCTTAGACGGAAAAAAGGGCACTAATAATAATCCAGTCCATCTGACTATAAACAGCAGAACTGGAAAATAAAAAAGTTTAGTTGAAAAGTGTCCATGCATTTTCAGTGGATGGAAGTCTGGATGATGGAAATTTGAAAAAAGTTTTTAAAACGTTCTTATGCTTGCTTGAAGCAAAATGCAACCAACTGCAATGGAAACAGGTGTAAAATAAAGTGTAATTATGTTCCTGTTGCATTTAATGGCACCCAACAAGAGAATTACTATACCACCGCCAACTGTTTCTCTTGATGAAACATAACAGTAGTGGACTGAAACTTTTCATTTGGCATTTGGTTAAAATGAGCTCTACATTAAGATTCAAGATGCTGGAAACTTGACAAAAGACTACAAGAGTCAAAAGTAGCTTAACGAGTCTAATAAACCACAATATTTGATCAATCATCAAAACAGGTTGATTCAAAGTACAAACTCACTCCCAGCCATCACTCTTCTTACCTGACTGAAGTATTGTGCTGACAGGGGAATGGACGTGGTCACATCATGAACATCCCCTCTGTACAGAGACTAATTAGCCAGCGCGGTGCAGCTGTGGAGGCAGGCAGCAGGTCACCAGGCTGATGAGGTGAGAGAGAGAGCAGGTGTGCAACGCAAAGACACACTGAGGGCGTCTGCTGGACAGGTGAGGCATGACCGCACCTGAAGGAACAAACACACACACAGATGATGGAAATGTGGAGCTCGGCAGATGAGGGAGAAGGATTATGGTGCCGATGTTGCCAAAACATAAGTGGCAGTTCACTGAGAGGATCGACATTTTGGGCTTGACTATTCCTTGGCTTTGAGCAGGTGCCAGGAACCGAGTCAAGACTTCAGGAAGTTGCTGTGCCTGGTCAAGAATAAACTCTTTTGACAGAGTATTTCTGCTCATGTCTACTGTAAAGATTAGATTCATTAATTGTAATGAGTTGTAAAAACTTAAAAATGGTTTCAGTTCAGTTCTGCACTGTGAAAACAAGTTTAGAAAACTCATAATTTCAAACTCTTCTTTCAAATTAAACTATTTTGCCCATCTACAAAACTATGTTGACAGAATTTACTTTTCTTTGTTTAGATAAACATGAATCTTTGATTTTTAGAAATCCCCCAAAAATCTGTATTTCAAATTGTTCATATTGAGCTGTGATTTGTGATCGTGATTTGACTATATCTGTGTGCTTGAAAAAAGAATGGTTGCATTTGGAAGTATTAAATCATGAAATATTATTCACTTCCCCTTCAATGAGTTTACTCAACAGCTTCTAAAACTCAAAGATTCAAATTTATCTAAAAAAAGAATTTCAGTTGGTTTAACTTTCCTAAAAGTTGAGAGTTTGAGGTTGGCTCAAAACTAATTTCTCATGAAGTGATGTTCAGATACATTTCTCCTCTGGTCAGTGGTCAACATGGACAGAGAGGCTAATCATCTTACTGTAAACAGCATGGTCGCTGCTGCACATGGACTGACAAGCAAACATCAAGCTCTCATCTGGCTCGTCCACAGGTCCGCAATTTCTTTGTGGGTCGCTGCTGCAGAGGATTGACAAGCGGGAGTTAAAAATAAATCTGCTTATTAATCTCAAAAGTTTAAAACATACACTCTGAGCTTCCCTCCTTGCCAATAAAGGACTGCATCAGAGCGACTCCAGTGTTTCTTCTTCCAGGAGCTCCACTCTGTCACCTACCCTCTCCTGCAGAGCTCCCCAGCTCTGAGCAGCTGTCTGTCGGCTCTGTGTCTCAACTCCACTCGGCCCTCTCAACCCTCGGCAAAAACCACGCAACAGACGTTAATGAACTCAACTGATGGTGAAGTCAAAAGTAACCTGAGTTAGCTGAAAACTCCTGGGCTGAGCATGTTGTTCATTAGCTTAACCTTTTTTAATATTCTCTTTATGATAGGTCTGTTTTATAGCAACTTTTCCTACATGAGTTTCTACCATTGATTCATGGTCTCACTGAAGAAATGTGCACATGCAGGTCATCTAGTAGAACAGCCAAAAGGAATGCCTGGTCTCTAAGACGACCTGTAATTGGTTTAAATTTACCGTCAGAGTCCTTCAAGGTTGAAAACAGAGCCAAGAGGAGGCGTAGAAGTCTAGTTCTCTCTCAGGCTGCTTGATTTACAACATGCTGAAAGGTTATTATGGAATTATTGCTCACTGATGCCAAAAGAATGTTGCTTACCACAGCTTTAACATCCTGAATCTTGTTCTTTAATTTGTACACAAGTGTAAAACACAATGGTTTAAGAGTGAGTCACATGCTGTAGTGTCCCTGTGCTGATTCCCATCTCATTTGGTTGCCAGGTTTGGTACCATTGTCATTTTACAGAAACCTATATCAAAACCTTGGCAGAAAACCTTTATTAGTGAGCTTTAGAAATGTTGGTAGGTGCTTTGGACAGGACCCTTTGGTATTAATGCTAAACTAACTACATCCTGACTATAGCTCCTTACTTAATGCACAGACAAGGGACTGGTACATCTTCTCAACTCAGTTTTGGATAAAAAAACAAAGACTGGAATAACAGAGTAAATTGAGGCCATGATGCAAAAAGTGCTTGTGTGTCTATATTTATGAAGTCAATTTGAACGCTTTCAGTCATCATTCCTTCCTCTTAATAACTGTGACTGGAGTCTTACACAAGATAAATTTCAACACCAATTCCAACATTTTTTTTATTATATTTTAGCCTAATAGTCTTCAATCTATTTCTGTGTCATCATTTTTCTTTTTCCTGGTTTAAAATACAACAAGCCATGTGTCACATAGGCACTCCCTGACCCTAAATAGCACGCATACTATAAGGGGACCAAGAGAAACACACACACACATGCGCACACAATGTCTGACAGGGTCTCGGTGGAGCAGTCCCTGTCAGTCTGTCAACTCTCGGGGTTTCCAAACAAGCCAAGACAAGCTTTCTTCCAGACAAGATACAAGACAACTCATCACTTTTGGCTATTCGTCTTTTGGGATGTTACCGTCTGCTCTGAAATGTCATGTTCATGAAGTACATAAAGCAAGAAAAAATAACCAAAACAAGCACAATAACAACAAAGACTTTGGGTCATCATGTTGTAGTTTCAGGGCTAATTCTTGTTTTCATGGAAATTGATTGCTGGGAAATGGTGTTTATTGTGAGAGGACACTTGAGGCTCAGAGGCAGCCTGTTAATTAGGACTAAATTGTATTAGCACAACAACAACACTGACCCTCAAAGCCCTCAGTCTCTCGGCGCACACTTTCTGTTTTTCTCAGACGTATACATGCACAAACACACACACACACACACACACGCACACGCACACACACACACACACACACACACACACACACACAAGCGGACGTACAGTTTCTCATGTTACACGCTCACATACAGAAAGTGCGACCTCGTTATTGATGTTGTTCCCCGGTTAAGACCCTCTCACGGTCCCTGTTGCTCCTGGCTCCTCTGGAAAAACAAAACAACAGAAGAACAACAACACAGACTGGCCAATTTACTGTAAACGACCTATTACACAAGACCTGAGTAATAATCCACTATCTTCAGCCAATTTTCATTCACTGAAATATAATCACTGTTGTATTGACGGTTTAAAATGTAGACAATGGATACTAGAGAATCAATCCAATAACAAGAGTACATGTAGCAGATTAAAACTGATTTTTTTTTAAATGATCACATAATGTCTAAGTCTTCATTTCTTTGACCAACAATTTATCACTGACAAAAACAAGACAATAACTGCATGAAAAGTAATTAATGATGACAAATACTATGACCAATTTTACTGACATTTTTATCAGCAAATAAGACTGCAACAAAAATGTTGAGGAGAGATCATTTCTGTGTCACAGGGAGGTCAGATGCACGCAATCGGTTCTGTTCCATCAAGCAGAGTCCAGGTGCTGTTATTGTAGATACTGGCTCACTGGAAAGGCTCTGCTACAATAAATGTATCAGGAACTTAATAAGCATCATTGGTAGCATCTATGTTTACCCTACTATCTCATATCAATATGGCTGTAGAGAAAAAAAAATCAAGAGTCATAATTCTAGGATGGACAAACCAGGGACAGGGCAGACAGGTAGGATCTCTCCAGAGGACAGCCTGTAGCAAGACAGAGGCTGAGCAGAAAATTGCAGACGGATGGTCTGAGGGCTGGACAGAGGCAGAGCAGGAGACCTTAGATGGGCAGCCTGGGGGTTGGACATTGGCGGGGTAAGAGACCTTAGGCAGATGCCCTGGGGGTTGGACATTGGCGAAGTAGGAGGCCTCAGGCAGATGGCCTGGGGGATGGACACTGGTGGAGTGGGAGATCCCTGCATGGCAGTGTGGATGCTGGCAATGTAGGCCGAGAGGCTCAGGATGACAGGTATGAGAACGGCCAGACCAGTGGAGCACCTCTGGAGGACAGCATGAGGACACCCAGACTGGTGAAGCACGCCTGGAGGATGAGGGTGACTAAGGTGGAACCCACCTGAAGGCCACCGGCAAAGGTAAGACCCGTCTGGAAGCTGTCAGTGAAGATGAAGGCTGGACCACTTGGGAGGCCAGCGTTAGTGGTGAAATCCCTCAAGAGGCCGGCGGCGAAGACGAAGGCAGGAGCCCTCAGGAGACCAGCAGAGAAGATGTAGGCGGGACCCCACGGGAGGCCGAGGGTGAAGGCAAAACCGCTTGGGAGGTCTACGGTGAATACGAAGGTGGGACCCCCTGGGAGGCCAACAGTGAGCTGGAGCAAAAGAAAGGCAGTTGGCACCAGAGGATTCAGCTGCAAGTCATAGCGGGCTGCTGGGGAGACTTCTGTTGTCTGGAGGGCAGAGTCTGGAAGCAGGATAGCCGAGCAGGAGACTGTCCTGGAACAGGACTGCAGGGCAGGAGCCGGTGACAAGGAGTCCAGCAGGTGAGCCGGTGAAGTGAGGAACGCTGCAGCTCTGGCTGAACAGAAGATGACTACAGCTCAGGTTCTGAAGACTGCTGCAGCTCAGAACCAGGGGACTGCTTGTGCCTAACCAGCCCAACCAGATCTGGTGTAGGAGATGCCTGCACCCAAGATGAAATAGGAGGTTAATAGATATTTCAAATATACAATGACTCTGTACATGGGAAAAGTTTAAATATTGCTGTACACTTCAACTACACCTGTTAGATTTTACAATATTTAGTCAACAAAAACTAAATAGAAACTGGATGGATCAGATGATGAAGTGTGACTAAAACTAAATTACATTTTAGTCAAAAGAAACTAAAAGTGGATCAAATTTTGCTTTTAAAATTACAGGGCAATTATTTACTTTGGCCACAGAAAGAACCAAGTCCTTTATTTGCTGTTAATACAAACTCAGCATTTTATTTTGTCTTGATAAATGCAGGGTTATGCACACTGCACAGCACTAACAACAGTCATATCACACTCACCCCTTTACTACGTTTGGGACCGTCTCATTCACTGCATGGGAGTCCCAGATGCTCCCCATATAAACTCTGAGGGAAGCATCTCTGGCTGCTTTTTTTCAGAGGTGGGGACATTAACCTGACACACAAATGCCAAACCAACCACATAGCTCTCTTCCCTGAAGCCTTCGTTCTCGTAAAACTGAAATATACTGCTTGAAAATACTTCCAGTAAAGTGTAAATCTCACCTTTGTGTGGCTTGCACAGGTTCTTTACGAGCTGTAGTTGCAGTGGGTGTTTTCCGCCCTCCGGCCACGGGATGATGATAATCCCATTGTGGCTTTATGTACCAGAAAGAACGCCACACTCAGAAGTGTACTTCACAGAGAGGTGAGATTTATTCTCATGGAAGTGTTTTTAAACAGTACGTTCGGTTTTGCCAGAGAAAAGGCTTCCTGGATGATGACTAAGTAGTTAGTTTGACTATATACAGTATTTATTATTTGAATGTGTATTGACATGATTTGAAGGTGTGGTTGATGATCCTCACATTTTTATGGGCTTCACCTTTTTTGTTATTCTAATGCTGGATGCTGATTGGTTGTTATGTAAATGGCCTTTTGACTACCATGCACATGATGCCAGTTACCTTGAGGGGATCATCTTTGTATTTGCTATTTAAAGGCATCTTTACTGCATATCTGTGACACTGATGGTGGCTGGACGAATAGAAACTTCTTGTTATTGAAGAATGTCAGTATTACCAGTGTTGGGAAACATCAATTTAAAAAGTTGTTACCTTAATAGAAAAGCAACTCGTTAGAGCACTTCTCTGCCAGAAAAACTGAAAACCGCATTGTAATTCCTCCTGCAAGTTGGTTTTATTGTCTTTACAATCTGACAGAAAACTGGCAGAGGCTTCAACATGAAACTAATGAACCAGTTATCTTCTCAAAACACACGCCTGCATACAAACTACAGAGTTCACAGGCTTTTCAGATCATGTAGACTCACCCAGCCAGTCTTTTCAGTAATTTACTCTTTCATTGCACAGGAGAAGTTTTTTATTGTGTGTCGGAAAGTCAGTTCTTCTGAAGAGACCTCCTTTGCAAAAAAGCCTCTCCACGAGTACTGGCTCGAAGAAAGATCTGGTGATGGGGAATTTGTTCACTACATCCATATCAAGACCCGACTTCAGATGCTCAGTGTCTGGTGAACTCGTAGGCTGTCTGTCGTCTGTCTGTCGACTGTCTCCGATCTAGAAAGTCACCCTCAGACTCCCCTCTGGTGAGAGGTGCAGGTGGTGTAATTCCTCCAGTGGTGCAAATGTGGTACAGTTGTAATCGTAGTGATCTGCCTATTTGATAATTAACTAATTACTATAGTACTTGACTAAACTAAAACTAAGGCCTCACGTTTATTGTAATCTAGGCATTCTATTGCATTACTTTTTAATACATTACTCCCGACAATCATTATTCATGAATGTATAAAGGAGAATGCACCAATATCATGAGCAAATAATGATAGTAAATGTGAGATATGTGAGCTTAAACTGTAAATGATCCAAAATAACATTAAAACACCAAAGTGACACAAAGATACAGGCAAACTAACTCATCCATGTCCCATTAAGCCATCTCTGTAAAAGGGTCTTACTGTACTGGTCCTTTCCATACAGTTGTCAGACACTTTGCAAAAACAGTCACTTAGTGGACATACTTATGAAGGGTACAATTATCCCCAGTGGTTATTTTGCAGCCATTGCAGCCTGTTTGTAGCTGCCAGCTGAGGTAATCTACTGGGCCAATAAAAAAATAGACAACTAAAAACTAAAATATTACCTGCATTTCTACATATACAAGGATTGTTATTATCTCCACAAGGGGATCATGTGATTGTTTCTGTCCGTGTATGATCAATGGAGCTGCATCTTGTCCAGGGAAAACTTTTTTATGGCTCCACATCAGGAACAGCTGTGGCCTGAGACAGTCCATCTTATTCTTTTTTAAATGTAATATCTCAAGAACATGAATGTTCACTAGTACTCATAGATGAACTGATTCATTTTTGGTGGTCAGACGTCAAAGGTCTATGACCTCATGTCTGTCCTTTCTTGTGAAGGTGATATCTCAGGAACGTTTGGAGGGAATTTCTTCAAACTTGCTTCAAATGTTCACTTGGACTCAAAGATGAGTGGATTAGATTTTGGTGGTCAAAGGTCAAGGCCATGGTTAACTCACTATACACATTTTTCACCATAACTCAAGAATTCATATGCTACTGATGACAACATTAAACACAAATGTCTGCAAGTGATCAACAACTGCTCCCCTCCAGGATTTTGCAGGTTTTTTGTGGGGGTTGTTGCAGCCTAAAATGCCTGATGTCACAGCAGCTTTTCTAATAAACTGCATTGCCTTTTAGGCAGTTTTGCAATGAAATTTTTTGAACCAAGACAAACTTGCAATAAAAAGTTGTAATTTTTTGTATAATTCATTAAAAATCAAAGGCAGCTTGTTCCAGTGAGAAAAAAACTGAACTCTGTTTCTCAAGTGTCTTCAGTAACCTTACCAAAAAGACTTAGAATTACAAAATTTCTAACAAAATCTGCAATATTTAAAGATGAAGAAGTGCACCTGGGGGGTATTTCACAACGAAGCAAAATCTTTTTGGAGTTCAAACTCAATCAAAACAGCATAAAATAATTTTTAAAAGTCCACAAGGCATTGATAAATGCCAATAACAATGACAAATCATGCATCCTTCTCAGTACACATGTCAAAATAAAACCGTATACATAAATACATAAAAAAGTGAATAATAAAACACAGTCAGTTCATTGAAACATACATGCATGACATTTGTGTGGGGGGCTGCTATGATTTTCCGGAACTCATTTGGACTAAATCATAAAGTCATGCAGAATTCACAGGGATTGGTTGAGTTTGCATGAACTGTTGCGATCACAGCATTACAACTTCCTGAAGGGACTGTCAGTTTGAAGTCTTGTTTCCATTGGGGACAATGAAATGTGGGAGTCATGTTCATGTCATGTTCATGCAGAACAATCGAGCAGTTGTGGTGACATTGCAGTAGGTGCTTCACCATCTGTTGCCTGGTGGGGATCTGCGCTCTACTGAGTGACTTCTTCTAGTTAATAGAGAATTTAATCATCAGCAGTATAAATGTTTCAGGAGTCTGTGTTGCTACATACCAGCTGGTGAATAATTGAAAAACATTTAAAATAAAGTTGAGAAAAGATAAAATAATTTCACAAAACATACACTGTAGAATATACCATCAACACCTTGACATAAGACAGACCTCTTTGCTACTACTTTGTGTCGAATTAACAATGACTGTGCTGCTTTTAAGAAGATACTTGAGTGTTATCCTCAAGGGCAAAGTTCTGTTTTTGATGATAAAGTTCTTACTGGATTAAATTATTGATATGTGTGGCTCTGTACACAAGTAACACAAGCCTGTAATGTGGTGAAACCAGCTGCAGCAGAGACTCAAACTCTTGTGTGGAGTTTAGTTCCAGATAAGAAAAAAAGAAAGCACTGAAGAAAAAAAGTCAGTGAAGCAGCAATCAGTAACATATGCAGGTAAATTAGACTGAATAATCAAAGCTCATTACTCGAAGCATAACATACTAATCAGGCTGTGAGACGTCTGTCGTCTTGTCTGAGAACTGATTTCACAGCAGACGACACGGCTTTGTGTAAATGTGTTTTAGCCGTGCGTCAGGGTTGGGCAGACAGGCAGTTCTGACAGCTTACAGTTGGATTGTGTTTGGTACTGGCTGCTCGGGCGGGAGGGCAGTTCAGAGGAAGCAGCAAAAGTTTTAGTTGAAAAGGAGGCTCATTAAATCCAGCGGACTTGTATGCTCGTGGAGATGTCGCAGGGTTACTTGGTCAGGTAGAAGTAGCTGCCCATAAAAAGATTTTGCTTAAAGGAAGCAACTTTGAAGAGACGATTTGAATCCCACAACGGATATCATGATTAGTATTAATGTTCCTGAAAGCTGGTGAAAATCCTTCTGAAGAGATGAAAAAGACAGACATTTGGAGCAGACAGCTCAACAGATCCATAGTGTCTTCTCTAGCACAGATTGACTTACATGTAGTCCTGTGATCTCCTGTGGAAACTAACACTGTATCACAGGGATTTCATTTCCCATAGTGCATTACAGCAATGATGGTAAGCAAACAAATCACTGATAGTATTGATCAAAGTTTAACAACTACATTTTGTTTTGAACTCACATCATTATATATACAACATTTTTACTAGATTTTAATTCCATTCCTCACAATAAACACTTTCCACAGCAATAAAACAAAGACCCACAATCTTAACGGCTAAATTCCACCAGGCGCAGCTGCGCCATGTCAGCTGAAGCTGATCGCAGCCATTCTACAAAATACTTATGATTCCACCAGCAGCGCCTCGGTGCGTCCCTGAAGTGGCGCTCTGCTCTGCTTCAAATATGTGACGAGTCTATTTTTGAAGGATGCCGCGTCAATTGGCACAGAACAGATCCAACGGGCAGGAAGTCGGACACAGGAGAGGCAGGCAGAATCTGGTTAATTTTCAAAATAAAAGACCCCGTGCAGAATCAACCGGTAACTCTTTCTCAGCCAGCATTTTTTTTTAAAGTTGCCAGCCAGCCCCAGCTTTTTTGACAAAATACACTGATTTTTCAACACCCATAGAATATCCATTTCTATGAATATGCTAACATAGGATGTATCAAAAGAAATAACAGATCTTATACTTTTCAGACACAAAACATTTTATTCTAGCTCCCTCTTATTAATAAGCACTTGAAAGTTGGTCGGTTGCATCAACAAACAAACAAACAAAAAACCCCCAAAACACAGCAGCGTTTTTGTGAAAGCGACATTTTTAAGCAGAGTATGGAAGCTTTTATTTTTGCTTTTTTATCACTTCATATTGCGTGTGTGATGTCACTGTCACTAGTGTGGCTAATGTTAGCTGTGTGTGTCCCCACCTCCTGGTCGAAACACTCTGTCCGAGAGGCCCAGGGGCTGGAGTGTTCTCTGCCTTGGCTGCGGCGTGAGTCCCGGGGGTTGTGGTGTGAGAAGCCTTACGCTGCGCCCGGGTTACAGTGCTTCTGTCCCTATTATTACTATTTCGCATTAGAAATCCACAGGTGGATTTCCAGGCGGTGAGATCTCCAATTGTCTGATATCATGAACCTGCATTACTGCGATCCTTCATAGAGAGGGGTGTTATGTGTCACTGACACAATTATGCTTTGTGTGCACCTGACCATCAAATAAGTTGAAGTCCTGCTGGGAGGCAGTCTGGCACAGAGATGAAAACAACATATCTAATTGGCTCACCCTGTACATTCCCCTGCGTGCGGCCCAGAAAAGCACAATTCCAGCTTCAGGCTGTCACCAGGTGATCTTGACTGTAACCACCACTTTCAGGTCAATGTTCAGGTGAGGGAAATTGCACTTTATGGCAAGGTTTACATAAGACTGAAGGAGTTTGAATCAGGACACACACAGCTGTGGTGCATAATGTGTGTCAAAACAACCAAGTCATCTGTCTACTGTAGTTTGTCTTTGTCTGTCTGTATGCTGAGTGACGTGTGAAGCGGGACTCAATGGGAGGACGGGAGGGCACTATGGTTGTCAACAGGGGGATGAAACTCTGACCAACTGCCAGAAACTTTTTAAATTCAAGTGCCATGTCTTTGGCAGAGGTATTTGTGGTAGGTTAGAAAGTGGGAAATGACAACAGTAGACAGTTCCCAGATATGCTGAAGTTTCTCAGTATTTTCAGGGTCTAACTAGTCCCTAAAGTGGCAATTGTTGGTGTGTAGTGCCCACCAGAGTATGTGGAGTGTAGAGGTTTTCAAGACTGACTTCACCTCACAGGTGGCTTCATAGTAAATGTAGTGAATGTGGTTGAGCTGTACAACACAAAGTAAAGCAAAATGTATGGGCATATTGAAAGCATAAAGTCAAATTAAAGGATGCAGACAGAGGCAGACACACAGATTATCCAGAGGCTGGTTCCACATTCCCATCATGTAAATTTCATCATCCAAGTCCACGAGTGTGTGTATGGATCCCTTTGTGGACATCTGCAACCAGCCCAAAATATGATTTATTTAATAAACAATCATACTTCAGCAAAGATGTGAAGAGCTGCAGACTTCTAGACATGATTCACAAGAAAACATGATGGTGATCTCCTGACAGCAAGGAGAGTTGCTCTTTTGTTGTATTTGGCTGGGCAACATGAAAAAATCAAAAAGAAAGTTCAGACCGAAGCTTTAAATTAGGGATGCACTGGTCAATCAGCCAGAGAGCAGAACCAGACAGTTTTCAGTATGACCAGTCAGTGTCACATATCCGATTCTGTGCTGGTCATATTCACGAACATGCTCCACACAGTGATCACGTCATGTGTGCAGTGACACAGACAGTAATGTGACAGCCACAACAATGACGGTCACAGCCACATGCACTCAGACACGTGCCTGCATGAAGTCGTTGTTAGCAATAGATTTAAAGAGTGGAATAAAAAGAAGACAAACAGTCTACAAGGAAACGGAGCAGCTGATAGTGTTGGCCAATAACGGTAAACTTTCAGCTCTTCAGGCTAATGTTAGCAGACTGCTAACAGCCTGACATCTTCAGCCATTAGCAGACTGCTGCTCACAGACTGACAGTTAAAATCTCTCCTCCAGTTCTGGTTGAAGAATAAAAAACCTGTGTTGATGTGTCTCTTCAAACATTTTCTCATTCACACTCGTTTAATTTCTGCGTCTGTTTTTCTCACTGCAAAACTTCACTACAGCAAACTGTTGCACTGCATCAGTCTCCGGTTTGTTTACATCCACTTCCACGAGACCACATGAAATCACATGTCCTACGATCTTGTAAGAGCATGCTCCCTCTGGTACATAATCCATAACCTGGAGCACTTTTGGAGAAAATGTGTTAAAGTTGCATGCCTCATGTTTGTTGTCTTCTGTACCAAGAGAAAAATGGAGGAAAATGACAGAAACCACTGAAATTCCTGGTAATTTTGGAAGTAAGTCTGGTACACATTCAATATAGAACACAGACAGTAAATGTCTTAACTGTAAGTGGAGGAACTTGGCCTATTAGCTGCTTATGTATGGAAATCATTCAGATTTGATAGTGAGATGAAAATATGCTTTATGTTTAAGCTGAAGACAAGCTGTTGGGATGGAGATATCTTGGAGTGTGACCATGAAAGCTGTTATGTTAGTCTTAAAATAACATTTTAAAATGTTAAGTTATTGATTTTCTCCAAAAAGGCTGTTGATAGTGGATGCACACGTGGTTTTGTTTATACTATATTTGTGTCTGCGTAGGTGGATGTGTTGCACATGTGCTGTGGGTGCTTATATTCAGTGCATGGTTCATGTCCACTGTTTATGATTTTTCAGTGTTATGTTGTGTTTTCCATATTTGCTGGCAAATATGTTTTAATGTAATAAATCGTCTGAGAATAGATACTGCTTATGCACAAATTCTGTTGGAGACAAAACAACATATGTGCATTTGCATATGTGTGTACATGGGCACGTGTCTAGCTTGGGGGTCCTTCCAGGTGTCTGTGTCGAGGGGCCCCAGGGTGTCAGCATCAGTCTATGTTAATTATGTGCAGCGTTTGCACAATTGGAAGCATCGGATTGCAACATGGCTGTGGAGACAGAAGTGATACTAAATCATAAGTCACAGCTGATTCTTCTGGAGATGTCAGGGGCTTAAATGCACAATATCTAAGTTCTGCAGGGAGGGATCTCTCTCACATCAAAACAATAAGAAAAGATGCAGTCTGATGATGTCATCAAGTAGCATGGGGTCTTAGAAGTTGTTGTCTTCTGTGTTAAACAACTACCATTCATCATGTTCATGGATGAGGTAATGGATTAAAGTTTTACTCACCTTATGTTTAGACTGGGTTGCACAAACAAAGATGAATTTAATCTAATGTCAGTTCTAATCAGAGTGTGGGAAAACTAGGCTTAACAAAACATCACACTGCTAGATATCTAACAAGTTAAAAGCTACATTGTTTGCTAAATAACAAAAGGGTTAAAAAGATATTAAATTGTTTGCTCAATAACATGAGAGTCAACAAAACGTTGCATTGTTTGCCAGCCAGCTAAAAAAGTTAACCAAACATTATAGTTTGCTAGCTAGCTAATAATTTAACAAAACATTACATTGTTTGCTACCTAGCAAAAATGTTAAAATGTTACATTGTTTGCCAGCTAGCAAAAAAGTTAACAAAGCTTCACAGTTTGCTGGCTGGCTGATTATGTAAAAAATATATAGTTTGCTACCCAGCTAAATGTTAAAATGTTAAATTTTTTCTAGACAGCCAAAAAGTTAACAAAACATGTTTGCGAGCTATCAAGAGTCAACAAAACATTACATTGTTTGCCAACTAGCTAAAAAAGTCAACAAAACATTGCAGTTTGCCAGCTAGCTAATAATTAAAAAAAAAAAAGAATTACACTGTTTGCTAATTAGCTAAAATGTTACATTGTGTGCTAGACAGCTAAAAAAAGTTAACAAAAATTTACAGTTACTTAAATTGTTTACTACATTTACAAAACATGTTTGCTAGTTATCAATATAGTTGACAAAAATTATTCAGTTTATTCACATGACTTCTTTACCATCCTTCAATCGCTATAATGAAGTCCTTCCTGCAGACGTTTCACATTTGATTTAGAGTGAAATCTTAACTGTAGTTTAAAAGAGAGGTTTAAATTCAATCTTCCATCATTTTAATATAGCTTAAATGTGTGGCGCAACATAATTTAAAGTTACATCATCTTTTAATACTGCATCTAAAATAAGTTTTCAACAGTATTATTATCATCCACCATCTGCTATCTGACAGAGCTTTTTGCATCAAGTCCAATCAGTTGCTGTATATTTTACTCTCAGTCTTTGCAGCCTGTCATGACTCAAACTCACTCACATGGCTCATCTCTGTGAGGCTACCTGTTAAGTGCAGCACCTCTGACCCTGAGCTGTGTAAGCTGCAGCACCCTGATAAGAGTTCACCGACCTCCGTGTTGGAAGGGGGAGCAGAGAATTGGGCGATGACAAGCTAAACAGATGAGAAGATGTTAAAAAGGTCTTTGCAGGAGATCTAAACAGTTTCAGATTCTCATTGTTTGTCTGCCGCTGCAGCCAGAGAGGAGAAAGGAGGAGGAGGAGGGTTGGAAATGATTTTCGTAAAGAAGCTGAATGTGTCAGGACATTGGAGTGGTGCACGGTGGTGTAGTGGAGTCTCGCTGGTGCTGAGTCTGATCAAACAAGCCACCCAGATGAGAGGAAGATTAGATGAGTCTTTTCGGCTGATTCGGTTGGCTGACTTTGTGATTGCAAACACCAAGTAGTTACCATAGTGTGGAGATGTGGTAGAGAGAGAATCCATCTCACTTTTTTGGAGAATTAAAGTATGCTTCTGTTAGCCCTGTATAAATTAAGTACTTGTGGGGGGCTGGAAGGGCTTGATTAGCCTCTACTATAATAGCTTCCTTGGTAAATTCAGCATAATAGACTTTTCCACAATACTTAATTCACCTCATGCTCTGAGTTTGTCTTTTTTCTTGGTAGAAAAACTTTTTTTCATTTACTAGTTAATCCAAATTATCTCTTACTATTTTGATCCTTGTTAAGTTGCATCAGTGAAGCTCAGTCTTCCCTGCAGATATTTCACTTTAAAGTCCAGGTACATTTAAAAGGGAGTTTTCCTTCCAAACACATTATACATTTTAGGAAATAGTTGCTGAAACCGTGTAAACACAGAGAACTATGTAGTGCTCAACTGTGGAGTTAAACCAGTAAACTTTTATGTGTTCAGCATTTATTGGACAGACATTAAATATGTCTTGGCGCCGCGTCAGAGCCATGATCCCTGTGCCTGGGTTGCGGTGCTCTTTGTCCCACAGATCTACTGCTGACCAGTGATGAACTTAATAATACATAACATCATCTTCTTCTTCTGCTGCTGCTTCAAGTGGAATTTTTTTTGTCAGATGATACGTCACAGCGTCTCCTACTGCTTAGCAGTGAAAACAGCAATTGATGAAATATCTCGTCATTGGCGGGGGCATGGTGTGTCCATCAATGATGGAATATTTTGTCAATGGTGGGAAAAGGGTTCATGACAAAACACTAGTCAAAAACAGTTAAAGTGTTGTGTCCACTAAGGCATTTCCTTGGTTTATCTGGTTTTCTTGGTTTGTTAGCACCCATCCTCACCACCGTTCAGACCCATGGTCCCCCCCCCAACTACCCCACTACATAACCCCATCACTCCCCATCACCCTCTCTAGCTGTCAGTCACACACATACCTTGACTCTCTCAGTCCAAATCAGCCCAGTAGTTCACTTTAGCTCACTTCAGTTCCAACAACCCAACACAGAAGGAAAAAAAAATCAAATCCTGTCACCGTCCTCTGGTTCTGGTGGTACAAACATGTCTGAACATTGTCCAGTAGATCTGCTGGACGGAGTGTCCATGTTTCAGGTCATTTTCTGGTCATACTGGTGTTTGACATTGAGACAGCGGAGTGGACATGTCCACGGTGTTTCAGAGCAGAGAAAACGGTTAATTTTTTCATGACTTTAAGACCTAATGTTATATACTTTGCAATTGTTTTAATCACTGAAATTTGCCTGTGTGGTTAATAACACATTTCTGTAGTGTGACAAACTTCAGAACACACATTTATTGTACTTAAGTAGATTTTTCAGGTACTGTCTGTACTTTACTTGGGTATTTCTTTCTTTGACTACTTTTTACTCTTATTCCCTACATTTTACTCCACTCCTTACATTCTGTAGACTAGCTGTAATCCATTGAAGGGAATTATTTCTTATTTTTATTTGCCATTATTGTATGTTGCCCTCTCAACATGAGGACCAATTTCACCATAAATGGATGGGGCAGTAAGACAAGATAAATACACTGTAAAATACACAACCAGAAGATGTAAAAGACAGAAAATGATGTAGCAAGAAAAATACAACTTAAAGGATGTAACAAGACAGAAACAATGTAAGATGAAAAAGGCAGACAAAAACAACGTAACAAGAAGTAAGAAAACAACATAAAAGGTGTAACACAACAAAACAGGCAAAAAAGGAAGGCTGAAGTGAAGTTCAGTCAGCTTTGCACAGAAACAGTCAGTAGAAATGTTACTTCAGAGGGTGGCTTTTTACTTTTATTATATTTGAATTAATTCAGAGCCTGTACTTTTTCACTTTAACTAAAAAAGTCGAATCAATTCTTCAACTTTTACCAGAGCCTTGACTTCTACTTGAGTAAAGAATGTGTGTTCTTTTGCCACCTTTGTTTATTGTTGCTTTACATGACCTTTAAAAGCCACCTGAAATGGGAGGCTTTTAATGTGACACATCTGTGAGAGAAATATTGAGTTTCAGTGATGGGTTCCCAAAACCAAAAAAAAAAAAAAAAATCAAGGCAGAAGAAAGTGAATCTATTTCAACTCTGTTTAACCAAACATTTGGAAAAACAGGATGAACCTAAATTGTACATTGTAAATTCTCACATAGAAGTTGTTATTTAAGTAGTGTCCTACAGAAATGTCAGATTAAAAGACTATCAGGATAGGGAGGAGAGTGAAGAGGGTCTCTTTCTGATCTGATGTCCCTCTTGGCAGGATGACACACTATACGTGCAGGAAATCAGCGGGGAATATTGGCGAGGAGCAGCACCATAATGGGCACCAGAACCAGAGCAGGGTGAGAGGGCAACAGAGCACAGATGGACTGGGACCGAACGCGTCCTCAGAGTCTGGTGGGTATCCAGTTCTGAGGTGATTTACAGCAGCGGCTAGGACTCTGACTCTGGGGACGATGAAGACATGGTTGTTTCAGGCAGGGACAGGAAATACGAGGAAGGAGCGAGAAGGTGGTTAGGTGGTTTGGCATCGGTCAGCGCCCACATCTGGTGGTCTGAGCGGGGGTTACGACAGGGACCTGGGATGCAAAGAGCCAAACCCAGCAAGGAAACTACCTCAGTGTTGTCAGACTGAGGGCAGGCAGGATGTTACTGTGACTCGCTATCACCTCTTGAGGAACAAAGTAGTATTGCTGGACAGGACATGTCTTGGCTAGCTGGTTAGCATGCTAACTTAAGTAGATACCTCTGTAACACAATACATAGAAATCTTTGACATAATGTCAAAATTGTTATTTCTTCACATTCTATTGATAATTTCAGTTAATTTTTAAATGTTTTAGATTAAAATTCCCCCTTTAGGTTGGCCACAAAAACACCATGGTTAAGTTTAGAGAAAATGTTCTTGAATCTTTGAATCCTAACAGCTTGGAATTATAACATCTTGGTTTGGATTCATCTGTGCATAAGTGTTGCATTTTAATTAATGGTAACTAAATGAATAACACGGATGAATTAATTAGTGCGTGTAAACATAATTTCTATTAATGAAGAGAAAAATATCAGAGATGCTGTGGAACTTTACATTAGTCTTTATTAAACTATGTTACATTTATCAAAAAAAAAAAAAAAAAATGGAGGAATTATTCAGTTTGCATGAACAATAAATAAAAACGAGCAAACCGGAAGAAAACGTCTTACTGAAACAAACTTGTAACTCAGAGGAAATTTAAAATATAGGACTGTCTCTAATATGTGCCTGTTTCAAATAAAAGCCTGATTCTCTCTGAAGTTGAGGTCAATGAAGGGCACTGTCATGAGTTGAGCATGTAAAGTCTCCACAGCCTTCCACTGTAAAAAAAAAAAAAAAAAGAAGAAGTGAAAATAACCCAGAAATGAGTGCTGCCATCTTGTGCTGGTGATGTCATTTGGAACCAGTTGTGATCAGGTCAGGGTCGGGGTATCAAAAGCCTACACTAGGGTACATTCAGACAGGATTACATGTTTGACAAAAATCCATAGTCCATTTAGACTGTGCATGGTATGTAGCGAAAAAGATGCAGCAGCCTGCGGAGTCAACTTCCAATGTCACACTGCAGTGGCCAATCATGCAAGACGGAGATCAGACTGCCCCACAGTCGGCCTGTAATACCTCCTAATACCTCCTCCTTTATGCGGCAAAATAGCAAAACTAAGGAGCTTCCTTTGTTCTTGGTCTGTTTGTTTCGGACAGAGGTGGTCAAGCAAGTGAGAGACTGGCAGTGGAGAGAGTGGGGTGGTAGTGAGAGAGCCAGTGATTCAGAAAAATAAAATACTGGGCCTCATGCAAGAACATTTTTGTGTTCTTATATTAAATTTCTCTTACTTTTTTCTTACGATGGTCTTGTACAAACATGCCATATCAGATTCAGCAAGCGCACTTCAGATAACTGTGTTAATAATCCACCTGTGCGTAATTTGAGTGCACATGCATTAGACTTGTAAATTAGCATAATTAACACCCCAATAATACCATATAAGGCTATGCTCCCTGCATATGCCAGAAAGAGTTCATTCATGAAAAAGAATAAAAAGGAGAATTTTACGAGGTCGGAGTTTGACGTGCTGCTTTCAGAGGAAAGGAAAATCTGTCATTTTAACAGCATCAGCAGTGGAATTAAAAGACCTGCTAAAGCAATGACTGGGAAAAATTAGTGCTGTTAATACTGTGCTACCTGAAATAAAGAGGACATGAATCGATATCAAAATGACTTCAAAGTAAAGTGAAACGTCTTGCCATAGCAAGAGGCGATCCATGACTGCAAGGACTGAATAAGTAAAGATGTTCCTGTGGACAGAGACTTCAGAAACTTGCATGTTAAAATATATGGCCAATACACTTGACAGCAGGTAATAATATATCATTAAATTAATGATGACAGGCTTTATATGTAGATCTTCTGTTAAATTATAATTTGAAATGCAGTCAAACAGGATGAAGTTGACATAATTATGAAGTGTAGTTTACTTTTCAAACTCAAAATGTCTTAAAACTAATGAAAACTAATGAAATATTCATTTACATTAGTGGAAAAAACTTAGTTTGGATAACAGCAGACTGCACCTTGCTCTATGACAGGTCTGGACCTCGTAAATTGTGTTCATATCTGAAAGAAAATTCAAAACAAGAGAAAATTGTCGAAAGTGACAAATTCTCCCTAAGAACAAATCTGAGGTTCTTGCACGAGGCCCATTGTTTTCTGATTACACGTGCCTTTTTATGGCATGAAATAACTGATTAAAACCAAACTAATCAGAAGAATGAACACCTAAACATACATTAGTGTAGCAGAATGACATAAAATAGCAGAAATCATCTTTGGGGAACATTTATTTGACGTATGTTGATTTTCTAGCCTGTGTCCTATCTGCTAACATGGAGAGGTCTGGTTTTATGACCTTTACTGCAGCCAGCCACCAGGGGGCGATCAAGATGTGCTTCATTTTAGGGGAGCTGTCATGTTGTCCATCTTTAAATAGGTCAGTAGTTAGGTACTGGTATATTCTATCAAACACTTATGAAGAAAGTTAAAGGAAAAAGTTCATAAATGCTTTTCTTATTAAACACAATTCTTATTTTAATTAGTGATGATAATATTTGTCAGCTAAAATGATATCTTTATGTGTCATTCAGCCACTGGTTAGTTTACAGTGGAAATTAATTTACCTGAAACGGATTCTCCGGCTTTGAAGTGACTCCATTACACTGGAGTGAAGTGAACGGAGCTGAACTGATCAAAGAATTAAAGTGAGAGTGGCGACAGAGTCTGTGACTGTGCTCTGAGCAGCTCTGTCACTACTGCGCTATATTTAGCCAACACACACCAACAAGCCCCACAACAGTAGGCACGCACTGACCCCCACCATCTGCTCGCTCGCACACAACACACACATCCGTACACACACGCATACGGTCACGTATACAGTCACACACCTTAAGGTTTTAATGCCAACTGCTGCCCACAGACCCCCCAGGTAAACCCAGGTGGGTGTATTTAGATTCCCGTCACGATGTGGTCCTACACACACACACACACACATTCAGGGGACTCCCTGCTTTGTTCCCACTTCGATAACGTCGTTAGTAAATTTTGTCATTATGGCGTATGAATGTACTGTATGAGTATACAACAACAAGGCTTCCTGAAGACTCACTGTGAGAGCAGAGAGCTATGGGGAGCCATTTTAATGAGCTTGCCTATGTGTGTGTGTGTGTGTGTGTGTGTGTGTGTAGGTTCAGTCCGTGTATATAATAACACATCTATCACACATTTCTCTCCCTCACACTGCTTCAATTATAGTAAAAGGACAAAATGACCCCACAATGTTGGTATTACTCTTCTTTGTGTCCACATTTATATTCATGTTCATATTCAGAGTCACATTATCATTCTTATAATACCTGTGCCTCCGAGTACTATTATCCACACACTCTTGGACGTTTTATTATTTTGAACGTGGAAATTTTCTACCACCTCCCGTAGACAGAAATGAGACAAGACTTTACCCAGCTGCCTAAACTGAGATGTCACACTGATGTGTCTCTGCATAGAAAATCAATTACCAAAATGCGAAAGGTGACTGAGACAGAAGCCGGAGTGATTTTTCTGGGGATTCAGATCTATTTTCTGGTTCATTGCGATACAATAAAAGAGATCATGTTTGGGTGTAAAAACACAGAAGAGACATTTTGTATCTGTATTTTTATGGCAAGTTGCTTAATGGAAAGTCATTCCTACAGAAATTGCTTTTTTTTTTTGCGAATATTCCTCATGTTTTATTATTAATATGGGCAGTAAAAGATGGGCAATATTTCTATGAAATGTTTCTAAAATATGTATTTAACTACTGTTGAGGGTTGTCATTTTGAGCAGTGGTGGAAGGAGTACTGAAATATTACTTCATTACAAGCAAAAGTACTGGTGTTAGAAACATTTAAGTTAAAGTTTAAGTTAAAGTATTTAGTTCAAAAGAGTATGAGTTACTTTGTAACTGTTTATGTTTATTCATTATCAGTAGGGAATTCTTAGATGTATATACATTTTTTTCTCATTTTAAGTTTCCTTATTCCACAAATAGCTCCACAGACAAAACAATATCAAATGAGGTGCAGTTACTGCCATTTCTAGACTACTGATTAAATATACATTTTTAATTTGTGATATTCTCAATGGCGATTAATCAATTAATGATTAATCATTAACATCCTTGCTCCCCTAACCCTTGCTGCAGTGTTTAGCTTTTTGTCCATATGTCCTTGTTTTCATTGGCCTATTTTCCATCAGATCACCTTATTGGCTACAGAAATACAGAAGAACAGTTTAGATATTAATTCAAATTTTACTCAGTACTAATTCCTGATTTTAAAAGTAGATTCCACAGTGTAATGCATTCTTTAGAACAAGTAAAAGTTCAAACTTTAAAACTTAAAAAAGTACCCCAAAAAACAACTTAATTGCAGTAATTTGAGTATCTGTTATTAGTTACTTCCACCCCTGATTTTGATATCATTTGTAACAAAATGTTTTAAGGCTGTATTTGTGTATTTGAAATACATCACTGAATATGTCTTTTCATTTGCAAAAAAGACACATTTTATTCCCAGGTTTAAACCGTAGGAAAAAAATGTAAAAAAAAAAAAGTGAAAAAAGTGAAAAAAGTGAATTACATGGTATATAGGTTGAAGCAACGTGAAGTAACTCGCAAAATGAAAGTCACATGAGGAAAGTCATGTGATGCGCGGAAAGTTATGTGCCTCACAACTTTTAATAATGTGTTGGTTTCACATGGGACACACCTGTCACCCTGGTGTCCTGGTGAAAGTCCTGTGCTTGTTTGAACCATCCAACCGCTCCACCTCTTCCTTTATACTATGTCAACAGCCTGGTGTGTCTCATACAGCCACAGATGGGTTTAGTGCGTCACTTTCAGCTGTAAGCGGGTACTGTTCACGTCTGTATGAAGCAAGGTGACAAATTATCAGTGAGAGTGGGCTTGACCAACACGGCATCTTACTTTGGAAAAAATATGAATGGTAGTCAATGGTGAGAGAAGTTTTTGATCCTGTTTGAATTGTGCCACAGATTATGCATATGATGTTAGGTTAGTTTGGTTAGGTTTAGGCACCAAAACTACTTGGTTAGGTTTAGGAAAAGATCATGGTTTGGGTTAAAACAAGTATGTTAAGTTTTGTCAGTGACGTCACTTACAAAACATGAATTTAATTAACTTAAAATAAGCCAACATTCACCTTTGGTTTAACATGTGACACGAACCGCAGCCTGCCTGGTGAAGATCCTGCGTTTGACCCAACCTTCCCTACGCACACTTTCTCACTCTTTATACTTCTACTGCTATAATTACTACGGCCACTAGAGGTCGCTGCCTAACAAAAAACGTAAATAAGCTACTCACGCAGATGATCTCTACAGCTGTTTTTCTGGTGAGGATGGGCTGAAACCACACACTACACACTCCTCCATAGTTCAAAGCATCCCACCTCCAAGATATCTCGATTTGCTACTTCAAATTTATTATCTGGGAAATGAGCGTATCTTTTAAATGTAAGGGGGTTAAGATCAGACCCATATTAACTAAGTAACTAAGTACTAATACTTTGTTACTGTTCTTAAGTAGATTTATCAGGTATCTGTACTTTACTTGAATATTTATTTTTCTGACAACATTTTACTTGTCCACAAATATCTGTACATTCTACCCTTTACATTTTCAAAAGAGGCTTGTTATTTCAGTTTTAATGCATTTGAGGGGAATCATTGATTTTTTTTTTATCAATGCATATCAAGCTCAGCAGACATAACAAGATAAAATAATGCAATGTAAAAGATGTAACAAAACAAAAAAGATGTAATGAGATGAAAACAATGTAACAAGACAAAAAAGACATAACAACATGAAAAAGATGTAACGAGACAAAACAGCAAAAAGACAACCTGACAAAAAAGATGTAACAAGATGAATAACGACATAAAACACATAAGACAAAAAAAAAAAAAAAACAGCGTAAAAACACAAGACAAAAAAGACACAAGACAAAAAACAACATCAGATGTAACAAGACGAAAAGCTAACAAGTTGGAAAAACCAAAAACACCCATAACTACATAAAAGTAAGAACAGTGACTGCAGGTACAAATGTCCTCCAGAGGGCGTCTTTTTACTTTTATAATTTGACTACGTTTCAGAGCCTGTACCTTTTCACTTTTACTTGAGTAAAGAAGTTGGACTTTTACCAGAATGTTCAAGTACCTGTATGTCTACTTGAGTACAGAATGTGTGTTCCTTTGTCACCACTGCAAATTACTTATATTTTAATTAAATATTGCCATGCCAGCATTTTTTATTTAATTTAAATACATCTGATGAGCAAGTATTTGTAACAACATGCACTTTGATAATGATGAATCTGAGCTCCCAGTGAATATAGAAAAATTCATTTTCATTTTAATTTCTTTGTGCTTGAACTCTTTTCGTCAGCCTGCTCCTCACAAAGTCTCTTTTTCTCCTGCACATCCCTCTGGTCATGCGTTTACATCAGACCCTGACAGAAATCAGTGATGTTTTGTGTTGTGTTTAAGGGTTCACAGAGCGTTTTGTCCTCTGCACTTGAAAGATCGGAGCGTCGGGGTGAAGATGACAGTATTGTTGTCCTCGCAGGCGTGCAGCCTATTAGACAGGAAGACTGACAGTGCAGCCTAGTGGTAAAGCAACGGAGCCTCACACATGAACACACACTGCAGATCAGGGACAAAACGGCTACAGAGAATATGATGCCTTACTTTTGTGTGTGTGTGTGTGTGTGTGTGTGTGTGTGTGTGTGTGTGTGTGTGTTTGTGTGTGCGTCCCGCTTGCTCCAACGCTTTATCGAGACATTGCACGTAGGCACAAGGCTCCCCTATACATGCTGTGGAGGAAGCATTATAAACTCACACAGAAACCCCTGTGTCTGCAGGCCTGAGGGGGGGTGGAGGAAGGGGTTTGGCAGGCGCAGCGCTGCCTCAATTTGGCCTGGACACTCATCTCAACTAGCCCGCCATCTCCTTCACTGAGCAGGCCAGCTGCATACACACTCGCACTCGATATTCAGGGGCATTCCTTACTCGTAGTCTTAAATATTTTGTAGCGCGGGTAGGACTCCTTTTCTCCTCGTTGTGCGTGCGTGCGAGGCAAATCAAGCGTGCCCGGCGGTGATGCTTCAGCAGGAGCAGCAGCGTTGTCGTGATGGCAGCCGAACGGTGACAGTGTTGTGCTGCCATGTCCCGGGGCTCACAGGGCGGACAGTTCAGTTTGGAAACCCAGCACGGCACCAGTCCTGGCAGACCTCTTAGCGGGGCAGTGACACACTCACCCCGTATGTACACATCAGACCACAGTTACAACTGGAGACAGCGGCTGACCACACTGCACAGGGGTGTGTGGGTAAATAAACTAGAAATCCTCAATAAACATACTGAACCACTGACTGAACTTTTATTAACCCTTTTAACAAGTATAAGCAGTATTTTAAAACAGAAATATACATAATAACATTATTATTGTTGCTGTTATTAGAAGTACATAAAATACTATTAGTAGCATTAGTATTTTTATTAATATTGATAACAATATGTATTACACACACACACACACACACACACACACACACACACACACACACATATATGTACTAGTAGTAGTATTAGAGATAGTAGCTGTTGTTTTTATTGCATTAAGGCAAGGCGAGTTTATTTATAAAACACCACTCAGGCACAAGGCAATTCAAAGGGCTTTAAAGTGGAATAGAAATACATCAAAACATGTAAACATTCAATTTGCATTTAAAAGACAGTAGTAGTAGTGGTAGTGGTGGTTGTGGAGAGACATTTTAATGAGCTTGCACACAGTACAAATATCCCTTCTAAATAGTAGATCTTTCTTTCTTTTGCTTCTTCTTGTATTATTATTATTATTATTATTATTATTATTATTATTATTATTAGCAGTTATACTAGTACTAATATTTTTGTCATCGTAGTAGTGGTATTTGAGAAATTATTAAAACTATAAAGATTAAAATTATTTTTTTATGATTAGTGGAACATATAGCAGTACCAACTAAAATAACATGAATTATTATTATTATTATTATTATTGTTGTTGTTGTTGTTGTTGTTATTGTTATTTTCATGTATAATAGTAGTATACAACAACAACTACAGAATTCATATTCAAATATATATCATTAATGTTATTATGACTGATATATTGGTAGTAGCAACAGTAGTGGCAATGGCTGCAGTTGTAGTATTTAGAAAAAACTTTACACATTATCAGAATGGGTATTATTATACCCCTAATAGTATTAGTGTAGTGATAGTTGTAGTAGTAACAGTAGCAGTAGTTGGAGTAGTATAAACAGTTACTTAATTAATATAAATGATACATGATAAATATTATTAATATTATTATGACTCATATTAGTAGTTGTAGTAGTAATGATAGTAGCAGTGTTTATAGTGGTGGTAAAAAGTAAAAATTTACATGTTAGCAGTAAAGATATTGTTATAATACTGTTAGTATAGTGTAGTAGGAGGAGTAGCAACAATATTATTTGGAATGTAGTATAAACACATACATCATTAATATGATTAACACTTTTATTACAATTATAATGATTCATGTCAGTGGTAGTAATGGTAGTAACAGTGTGTGTGATGGTACTATAAATTTTAAAAAATTACACATCAGTAAGGGTATTGTTATAATACTGTTAGTATGAGTGTAGTAGCAGGAGTAACAGCAATAGCAGCAGCAGTAATAGTAGTGATAGTACTAGCTGTAGTAGTAATACAAACTGAGTACAAAGACTTACTATCATTAGCAGCGGAAGTATTAGGATTACTGTAAATAGTAGTGACAGTGGTTATAATCAACACTGTAACTGTGCAGTATGTCAATGTTTAGCATCAAAGTTCATTGTTGACCTTGGAAACAGCAGCTGAAAAATAAAATCTCTCCCCAAGGTGCATTTAGTGGCTGTTGTTGTTCAGTCATATCACATAATTTTAATGCAGCTGTACAATGTATTTATTAGTTTGACTACAGATTTTTCCCTATTATCTTTCTAAACTGTTGTGTTGTTTAATGATTTTACTTCAGCACAGCTCAGGTCACTTTGCAGCGGAGTGTGTATCCAAAATGTTGGACTGATCAGCATTTATCCTGTGCTTGTGTGTGTGTGTGTGTGTGTGTGTGTGTGTGTGTGTGTGTGTTTTCCTGACAGTACTTCTGCAGCATGACCTGACTGAAAAAACAATTGATCAGGACAGGTGCTGTGATCTGGAACATTTGCACAGTTCCCCACCACCACATGAATCAATACATGATCATGATCCTTGAATAACACACACACGTGAGGACACACATACACACACACACACACTGTGCTGCACCTGGACATACTGTAGATAATAGCTTTATGAATACAATCCAGGAGATCGATAAGCGATCATTGTCCTTGAGCCTCACAGACATGCTGCTGTTTTCAGTTTATCCCATCAGTCAGATATTTGCCATTGGGTAGGTGAGAGTTTGTGTGTGTGTGTGTGTGTGTGTGTGTAGGGGGGGAGGCGAGCCAATGACAAATGAGGGTAAATAACAGAGAGTGGGGGAGAGGGGGGTGCAGTGTGCCAGCTCATGACCCAGAGAGATAAACAGAAAGTGAGAGTTGTGGCCGGGCAGGTAGGTACGGAGAGGGTGTGGCAACGGTGGTGGTGGGGGGAGCATTTAACATGCGGCGGCGGGCCGATACCGCGCTCTAATTGGCTGGCTGAGACTTTGACAGACGCGCTCGTCCCTCCCCCCCTCCGGCTGCCTGCCTCAAAGTGTATGTATGTATTGGTGTGTGTGTGCGAAGGAGCCGGCAGACTGAAGCGAGCCACAGAGGCAGGCTCCAACTCCAAACCCAATGAGCTCGCAGCCCTCGCACTCACACACACTCCTCGCGCGCACACACCGCTGCTCTCCTCAGCGCCGGCTCTCGCTTCAACCCTGGGACACAGAAGAGGAAGGAGAGAGAGGAGAGAGAGGAGAGGCAGTGAGAGGCAGAGAGAGGAGAGGAGAGGAGGGAGACTGGCGGGGTGTGAGGGGAGAGCACCATGGCTTCAGATCCGGGGCTGGCTGCGATGCTGCTATGGACTATATCACTACAGGCTGTGGGCACCGCGGGAACTAACAGCAATGAAGGTAAGAGTGTGTGTCTGTAGAAGAGTGTGTGTGTGTGTGTGTGTGCTCATTTAAATAGAGTTAAACAATGCATATTCTCTGACAGCGCAGGGATTAACTTCATACATGTGGAGCTCCTGGAAAACACACCAACAGCAAGCGACCAGCACATGAAACATCAAGAAATGTATACACACACACACTTAGACGGTGTGTTTGTGTGTCATAACCCGGGGCATGACATCAAAGTTTGCCTTGCACAACAACTCAAAAAATCTGGGTGATGCCTGTGTGTGTGTGTGTGTGTGTGTGTGTGTGTGTGTGTGTGAACTCATCTTGACATTGCTCATATTTGCCCGGGTTGCGTGTCAGCTGCAGTAACAGCGCATGTGTCTGCTGTGGGGTTAGGCAGTGACGTGAAAGTGTGTGTGAGAGTGTGTGTTTGTGCGTCGCTGTTTCCATCCCACACTGAAATGAACGTCTTTATAAATCTCCTTTTGGGCTTCTCTTTTTCAGTCATGTTTCTGTCACTCCAGAGGACATTACATTAATTTCCTGGAGACTTACCCCTACCCTACTCATACCCACAATCTGTCTAACCCTCAGGCCGGGGATATACTTGCTGAGGAACCACACGCATATGCGAAGCGTTAATTTCTGAGTACGTGCGCAACTGTCGCTCCAAATGAACGCAGGATACGCGAGGCATCCATGATGCGTATGGATGCACAGGGGTGCGCGTGTGAACGCACAGTTAAAAGTGAGTTCAACTCAGGCCTAACCCTTAATCTATTCAAACACAGAGAAAGACCTGGTGCGCTCAGCTCGATTGTCTTAAATATATGATGCGTGCCGATCCAAAAAACCCAAAACAAGCACATGAAATCATCACCGCTCATTGATTGATTGATTGACAGAACATGTAATGCTTTTATTGCAGCACGGCAGCAGAACAATGGTTTCAGCCCTCGGCTTTCCTCAGAATTAATGTGTCATTTATGGGTGTGACTCTTTTTAAGTATAAGCCAGGACCTTTTTGGTGATTAACGAACCGCTGCTACTGATCATGTAAACAATAACATCAACAAACAGGTACCGACCTGATAAACAGTGATAAGAGCATATAAATGTCAAAGAAAATATCACATTACATTCTCACAATAATAGAGAAATGGCTAAATGGCTATACTACCTAAAACTGAAAAATGCAGGTGTCTCAATTTGTAAAACATTCATATTAGAGAGAAAAAATTGAGTTGGGGAATGAATTCTACAAATTACTGCAACAAGCATATTAATGGCCAGTAAAGTTAGATATTAGCAATAAGAGAAATGCATGTATAAACATATGTGAACTCATTGTTTGAAAACTTCCCTAGAAATTATCAATACATCTGGGCTACGATTAAATTAAATACCCCTCTTTATTCATGAAAAACAAGATAGGTGCAATTCCTCGTTTAAGCCTCAAGGATACTCTGTCTGTAAATAGCGTATCCACCTTGGAGAAGTTTCTTTTCCCGATCGCCTCCCCTCAACATAACCCTTAACCTTAACGTTAACCTAAACCAAACCTTACCCCAACCCTAAACCAAGTCTTTGTGCTGATATTCATTGTTCACTCACATTATGGAGACTCGCCTTCCTTATGGGGACACAAGTCACACAAGTCCCCATAAGGAAGGCGGGTTCCCATAATGTGAGTGTGTAAGCAGATTTACGTTCCTGCAACATGAGTAATACACATCCAAAGCATCAAACGCACACACAAACACACACACACACGGCACACTTTGCTCCCTTAAGCCCAGCCTGGGTTTGTTTACTTCCATCCTCCTGTCCTTCATCTTTCTACCACGAGACGGAAAACTGTTGTTGTCACTTGTTCAACTAATGCCACACACACACACCCATGAAGTCCCCTGGTGCCTTTCTATCTTTGTGTGTGTGTCCAAGTGTGTGTGTGTGTGTGTGTGTGTGCGTCTAAGTGTGTGTGTGTGTGTGTGACAGGGTCCTTGACATAGGTCTGGTCTCAGGAGGCTGAGTGACAGCAGTGATTCGACTGTTAGGGCCTTCTCAGGCCCCCGCTGGCAACATTCAGCTTTTACCACTGCAGGGAGAAAAAGCAGAAGAGGAGAAGAAGAAGAAGAGGAAGAGGAGGAGATAGTGGGGGGGAGAAAAAAGACAGAGGGGTGGGGGGATCAGTGCTTTGGTTGAGGTGGAATCACCTCAGCGGTGGAGAGGTGAGGACAGCCCCTTATCCTGTATTAAGCTGTGTAGAGGCGGGATGGGAGAGTCGTGCCGCCTCAGGTCAGACACCGGTAAGCGAGGACAGACAGACGGTCCAGACGAGACATCCTTGCGTGCCTCGCCTCAGTGACCGGCACATTTACAATCCACCATTAACATGCAGTGTTATTTGCACATCAGGTTTTATTTCCTCCTCCTCGTCGTTGCTCCTGTTTGGACCATAATTTCACTTATTGACTTGCGTGTCAAGTATCCTCGTCTTTTCTTCTCTTGCGTCTCAAATTCATTCAGCCTCTCCTGTGATGATTGACCATTCAGTGTGATTAGATAGTCTAATAATACGCACTTTATTTTTGTCCTGTCACCCAGTGAGTTTAAGTCTAAGTTAAAGTCTTTTATCCACATTGAATACAGAGCACACCTGAACCGTCTGCATCCAGGTGTGAAAGTCAAGTCAGATTTTATTTATACAGCCCAGTATCACACATCATAACTTGCCTCAAGGGGCTTTACAATCCGTCTTTTAGACCACCAGTTCGGGTAAGAGAAATCGCACCAAAAAGTAAATCTTATAACAAGAAAAAGTCCTGTTTTTAATGACTTTCATTGTCTTTCATTTGTCTGCACAATGTGTTTCCACGGAGACCAGCTGCAGGAGGGACCGTCGTGTTATTGATCAATCAGTCACTGAACTGAAAACGAAGTAACTACAACGACAAAAAATATTTTCAATCAATGCAATTTTATTATTTGTTATAGTTAATGTTGAATTTCTACATAGATCATATATATATATATATATATATATATATATATATATATATATATATATATATATATATATATATATATATATATAGTGTAGAGATAGGTCTTATGTATGCATTTAATCCAGATTGTGGCACACTTTGAAACCCAAATGATCCACCTTCTAATAAAGAAGTAGACTGAATCTGGTTATATTTTTCATCAATATTTAAAGACAAAGATTTTTTTTTTTGGTGCACTTTTGCTATCAGTGAATAGTTGACAGTTTAGAGAGAGACAGGAACCATCGGGAAGGAAAGAGGGGCATGACATGCACCTAAATACTTCGGCTGAAATCAAACCGAGGATGTTGAGATTATACGGTGTGTCATGCATCTATGATTCCCTCTAGAGTTTTAAATCTGGTCATTTTGAATGCAAACAATTTCCCAAAATGAAGACAATTCAGTATTTCAGGGGTTGGAAATCCCATCAGAAATAAAAATAAGACTATAATGTGACAATAAAACAAACTTGTTGAAAATGCAAGTTTTGTGACAGAGTTTAAAGTCATACTATGCAGGATTTAATTAAATTTAATTAATTTTTCATTACCCACAAGAACTGTGCGGTGCAGAGAAGCTGCTCTCTGCCTGTTTACCAACCCAAAAACATTATTATTTGAAGACCTGGGAATGAGACAAATCCTGCATATTCTAGATTTTGTCTTTGATCATATGTAGACATATAAAGGTGTCATACGTGCTTTTAATACAAATTGTGAGGCACATTTTTAAACCCATATGATCCACCTTGTAATATGCAAATTGACTGAAGCTGGTTATATTTTCTTACAATGTCTGAAGTTTTTTTGTGGCATTTTTGCATTAAATTAACAGCTGACAGTATAGAGAGAGACAGAAAACATGTGGAAAGAAAGAGGGATGTAACATGCAACTAAATTCCTCGGCTGAAATCAAACCAGGGACGTTGAGGTAATATTGTGTGTTCTGGGTCTATGATTCTCCTTACAGGTCATCTTGCCCAGTTTCCTAAAATGAAGTATATTCAGTATTTTGGGGGTTGAATATCCCCCTAAAACAGAAATCAGACCGTTATTTGATGCTAAAATAAACTTTGTTGAAAAAAAAGTTATTTAACACTGGATTTAAAGGCAAACTACACAATTTTCCTAAAAATAATCCCTTAATAATCACTCATGACCCACAAGAACTGTGTGGTGGTGTCTGTATCTGCAGCGAAGCTGTCCTCTGTCTGCATTTCTGTCTCAACAACAACTCAACAATCAACTGTCTGTCTGGTGTTTACAAACAGCAACCGACAAATCCTGCATATTCTACCTTTAAACTGCAGGAGGGATCGCTGTGTTATTGATCAATCAGTTGCTTAACTGAAAACTGAATGAGTGCAACAAAATAGTGTTTCCTGTGCAGAATGTTTTCAATCAGTATGATTGTTTTATTTGTTTTAATTAATGCTGATTTGGTCAAAAGATTCCACATAATTACACAGTATATATCTCTTATATATGCCTTGAATACAGATTATGAGGCACATTTGAAATGTAAATGATCCACTGTGTAATATTCAAATAGACTTGAGCTGGAGCTGGTTATGTTTGCTTGAAATATTTAGACTTTTATTTTTTAGGATTTTATTATTTATTTGTCATTGTTGTTGTATTTTAGCTGTCAGTTAATAATTGACAGTACAGAGACAGACAGGAACTGTGGGGAGTCAAAAAAGTGGAGTCAAACCAGGGACACTGCAGTTATACTGTATGTCATGCACCTGTGATGCCACATATCGTCTTAAATCTGCTCTTTTTGAACCCAAATAATTTTCTAAACTGGAGAAAATGCAGGGCTGGTTATACAACTGTATTTTTCTTTCAATATATTTATATTTTTTCAGCTGCTTTTGTAAACCACCAGATAGATAATGATTGTTGAGTCTCTTCCCCAGGTTGTCAAATACCAACGTTCTGGGTTGGTTTGAGTGTCCCGACCAAGCAAAAATAATGAGAAAATAAGAAAATACAGACCGAGGGCAGCTTCTCTGCAGATGTAGACACCTCCCACACTTCTAGTGGGTCATGGGTGATGATTAAGAGGGATTACTTTTTGTGAGGGGGGTTTTGGAAAAATATATAGTTTGCTTTTTGCCTTTTTTGTTGCATTTTTGCTGTCAATTAATAGTCGGCGGTATAGAGACAGTATATGTAGGGAGAGAAAGATGCATGCAACAAGGTTCCACAGCTGGAGTCAAACCATCGATGGTGCGGTCACACGTATATTATGACTACACCATCTCCAGTCATGCACTTGTGATGCTCCAATAATTTTAAAGAAGATAACCTTTATTGATCTGACACCAGGGAAACTACAGGTAGAAAAAGGAATGAGAGATAAATAGAATACAGATAAAATAAAGACAGAACAAAAATATAAGAACAAATTGTATTCTCAGACTAGATACACTATATACACCTTTCACTTACACAGATATATGGAGACGTATCAATAATGGACAGATATATGGATAACTGTGCAGGATAATTGTGCACATGTTGTAACACACATGGTGTGTAGTATTACTTTAAGAGAAAATAACATAAAAGTATTGCCTTGTAAAGGCTAATGGCAAAGAAAATGCCAAAGAAAATGCTGTGTTTCAGGGTTGGGAATCCCCCAAAACAGCAAATACACCATCATGTTTCACTTAAATGAACTTTTTATGAAATGCTCTTTTATCCTACTAATAATAACAGGTAATTTAAAGGGACAGTTTACCCCAAAATACAGTACACTTTCTTTTTCATCTGGTCTGTAGTGCCATTTACTGTCTTTATTCCGTAGGAAAAATTGTTGATTATCTTGAAGTGACATTGCTGTTGTGTTTTTCAAACACAACACATCTTGTTTTTTTCATGCTTTGAGCAACACAATCCTCTGAGCTATCTAATCCCATTTTACTCCAGAAAAGGCAGACATCTCTGTGGCCGATATACCATGACAAACTAGCTCTACGGGCCACAGTGTATTTATGATTTTGGGGTGAACTGTCCCTTTAAGACAAAACTTTTCCAATGATATTCACAATTTGTTTGTTTTTATGAATCCTTTGAATCGTCTGACCAGAGTCCTTTCAGACTGAGATCTTGAAATATATACGACAACAGGCTGGAAAGTAGTTTTCTGCACCTCCTCCTCCAAACTCTTTTATTTGTTCTGTCATGAGATGAAAACTGTGCAGCTTGAAAAGCTCAGAATAAAGCTGGTCCTATTTAGTTATTTAACATTTTAATCAATGTGAATGAATCAACTGATTTCTCTTCACACCCTGTTCATCCTAGAACTCACTCCATGAAAAAAAAAAAAAAAAAAGCCACCAGAGGGCTGTGAATATAACGTTCCCCTCAAAATTAGATTTTGCTCTTATCCCACATGCTAATTGATCTAAATAAACACAAGAAAAACAAATCAATTTTTCAACATTCTCAACAAAAAAAAAGTTACCACTGCTTTCATTCTGCTTTGGATGTGATTAGGGGCAAAATTGTAATTAAACCCAAGCAAATAGTTGCTGTCTAAATGATATCTGATTTGTGTTTAAAAAAAATGATAGTGCCGAAAATTTAATTTCTCTTCTTCGCTTTGGTTTAGCGGCGGTCCGACTCGAGGGCAATTACAAATATTACATGTACATGAAGAGAGATAACCTTTGGAATGAATGAAGAGCGGGAAATTAAATTGGTGGGAAAAGCACAGGTAACTGCTCACACAAGCATGCACGCCTGCACAACACACACACACACACACACACACACACGCTGCGACAGACACACTCAAGAGCACTCACAACAGACAGACAGATGCCGCCTTTGAGTTGTGTACGTACATTTGATAGAGGGAGCCATGGACAGCCATCTTGTTTTCGTTCATTCTTCATGTTTGCAGCCATATTAATCATGTTTACATCCTCATATATGTGAGAATTCTGCCCACGTCACTCAAGTGTCCTTCAAACTCTGTCATTTTAGTTGCACTGGAGTGCTGTGTGTGTGTGTGTGTGTGTGTGTGTGTGTGTGTGTGTGTGTACGCACATATACAGTATGTGTGTGTCTGTGTTTTAGGGGGAGGAATGAGACAAAGGGAAAGCAAGTCTTAATATTTTGACATCTCAGAATGTGTTTGCGTATTTCTTCAATCGTGAAATATTGAATCTCACAGTGGATCCATTGTGTGTCCGACAGACTCAATAATTGTTATTATCATGGAATCTAATTGCTGATTTTCTCGACCCAGAAAGAGAAAAAAGAGAAGCAGCTGGAATCAGAATCAGACCAGCAGGGATGTAGAGCAGCTCAGTTTACACACATCACCCGTTTCATCTGCAGGGACGGAGTTCAGCGCCTTTTATAAACTGATAGAAATCTTCACTTTCTGTAAGTTTGTAGCAAATATTATTGCAAGTACTGTAACATTACAGATAAATACTGAAGTCAGTTTAATACTAGAAGTGCCAGAATTCTGTAACTACTAAAACGGCCATAAGTGGTCATTTTGACCTTTGTCTTCCAAACTCTATTATCTCTCATGATAAATACCAGACTAAGATGAATGCATTTATTCTGTTAGTTTATCTTTTTTAAAATGAAATAACACCAAAATGCAAGTTTTGTCAAATGTATTTATATATTTATCAATATTTATGCCATCATGTGTAGTAAACTGTAACAACTGCATATTTTCACAGCAGTATCTGTGATCTGATTCAGATTTTAGATGACTCTTGAATTACTCAGATGTTTCTTCTTTTTTTTAAATAAGATTATAAACATGTTATTTTAACATTATATATATATTGTATATTATAGGCGCTGAGACAAAAAGTTTTACAACTGTCCCTGGTCTCCCCTACTTTATTTTTAAGAGTCTCATTTATTATTTGTGTTTTAATTTTAGGACTTTAAAAGTCAAGACCGCTTGTAAAATTTTATTGACAGAGACAGTGATAGTTGCTAAGCAACTACGATGCGTCTCCAACTGTGCAAAAAGTAACAATATAACAGCAACAGTTTCCACATGGTCAGTATGACCGTCTGTGGCCAAAAAACAAAAGTGATCATTTTATTTCTTTTGTGTAATTCTTATGAAAAAAAAATATTTAAATGAAAAGACAGACACTTTTAAGAAAAGTCTGGTACCAGCAGCATTGTACTTTATTAATTTAACAAAGTTATTGCACATATTAATTTGGAAACGGTTAAAACGACCGCCTTGGCTGGTCTTGAGTTAACTGCAAAACTATTTTTTTGTGATTTAAAACAACAAACCTGAAAAAGCGCTCGTCCGTCACTCGCCTGTAATATGAAAGCTAGTTTTTCAAAACTCTTCATACGGTCTGTATTACCAACATACACCTTGGCCAAACTCAATAAACCACCAAAATACTTTCTACATGTCTCAAAATCAGCTTATTGGACACAACAGTTCTCAATTGGAAAGCTCACATTGTCACTCAAAACACACTGGCATAAAAAAAAAACCTAAGATGAAACATTATATGAATGCTAAACTTTTATTTTTGATGTTTGAATGATTTCTCACATGAATCAGTATTTCATTATAGCATAACACCTTTTCACTTCACTAACTGCACAAAATTAAAAGCATCAGGAATAAATCAGAAATGCAGCAGTTTGCTTCATTATCCTTTATATTTATCTTTATCTTTATAATCCTGCAGGGCCGCTATAATACAGTAATTACAATGATGTAATTGCAATAATTCTTGGTGTTTCTCTCCTTCGTCCTCCGTGCTTTTTCCCTCTCTCTGCCACACTTCTTCACCTGCCTTCCTAAATCCATGATCCCAAACAAAATCATTCCAAAGCCACCCCCTTTTTGTCTGTTTGGTCATTATTATTATTTTATTTTGCTGTAAATATTCTGTCACAGTAAGAGTTATACATATTTCAACATGGTTGCTGCAGAAATGCACGAAAACAGTTTCAGAATTTCAGGAACGTGGTGCAGATATACAGAGTTTTTGCAGGTGTTGGAGTATGAACACAAAAATAGTTGATGTATTTTGGAGAATGTGGTCATTGAATGCATTTTGTGTGAAAAATAATTGACAGTTTGGTCCACACAGACTTCTGTTTCGCTGCTTGTGTGAAGAGTTTTGACTGTGTGGCTTCAGTTATGACGGATGCATGCTAGCAAAAAAACAAAACAAAACAAAAAAAAAAAAAAAACACCTGTAAATACAATTTGTTTTCACCATTGTAACATAATTAACAATTCTATAATCCAAGAGATTTTTAAATTAATTATGCAGCACTAGGTGAATCTCGATACATACAGGAAATGTAATCCTTCTGTTTATCTAAAAGTAAAATTAAAACTCCAATACAGTGTTGATAAAACTGCAGTCTCACAGGAAACATTCTCCATACATCGTCTGAATTTCTCCTTCCTAATTGTTTTGTTACTCTCTTCTGTAAAATATTGAAAAAAGGCTAAAATACATGAAGAGTAACACATATAACATATATTATTCAGATTTTTCCTGCAGGAGGGTGAGGCAATCTATGATAATAACCGAGGTATTTAAGCCTCTTGTTTCTAGCGACATGCAAATTATGGAGTCAGTTAAGGGTAAATTCATTTTTATTATTCAGATCACCTTATTTGAACCCAAGAGGCAACTGCAGACAGTAAAGTAATGAACAAATAAAACAATACAAGACAAAAATTTTAACTATTATCATTATCATTGGCAGTGGAGACTCAGCGTGTTCAAAATTAAATTATTATAATTAAATGAAACACTTTGAAATTAAAAATCATACGAATAAATATGAAAATATAAGTATGAAATTGTGAAATAATCCAATACATGTTTAATTCCAAGTTGGCTTATGATGAAATGTTATGAAATGCTTTTTTCAGGTCATTTTTATTTTATTCCAGCTTTTTATTTTATAATGTTTTTTTTTTTCCCAAAGTCTGTTTTTTATTTCCCCACACCATTTTTGCAGATGATTTATTTCATAATACCACTATTTATCATAAAGTCTGCCAATCACCACAAATGAGTTGTAAACATTTATCTGATTATTTTACAGTTTCATGGTTATATATCAGTCATTCTTGAGAATTGGGACAAAACCATATTTTCAGGGGGTTTGATTTTAACTCTTAACTCTCAATTATGCTGGAAAATATGTTTTAAAAGATCAAACTCTTGGTGCATAAACCTTAAACATTAAAACCAGCCAACTTCTTATAGTGATTTAATCTTTTATTAAATGTAGATTTCAGCTCTGTTGGATTTTCCATCTGACGGAGTTGACACCTTACACAAGTGTCAACATGTTTATCATTTCACAGCATAGTCATAGCAGGTAAAGCAATTTTTTTTGATCAAAATACACATTTTTAAACCATAATTCTTATTCAACTTTGATTTAGAAGGTCTATGGAGTTGATATGTTACGGTTGAAACCTATCTGATAGTAATATTATTGGATGAATTTATCAAAAAATAGTAAGTTTACCAGTTCTTGAGTAGTATTCTCATATTTTGTTAAACCAGGAAGTGAGACGGGGGTCCTTAGGGTATAGCTAACCCTTTTTATGCCTGATTAAATCATGTTTTTGACAGCGGCTGACGGTGCCGACGGAAATCTGGGACACAACTTTAAAGGGCCAAAATGTTCATTAAAAATGGATTTTTAAAACAGAAGGTGATTATAATAGCACATTTAAACACCTATATTATCAGTAGGTTTTGTTAGCTTTCGATTTTTGACAACTTTTATCACATTTTTAAATTATTTGAAGTTGTGAATTCTTGTCCGGGACAAGGCTGTTTTGTTGCACAGAACAAATTTTGAATTAAAAAAAATGAAAGCAAATCAAAACATTTTATAAATTAGATATATTTTATATGTCCTTATCCTTAAAGAATAAATCTTCAGAAAAAAATTTGAATTAGAGTGTGTGTTAGAGTGGTATTAATACATTTTATTTATTTATTTATTTTGGTAGAGAATAATGCTTTTTTATTGTAAACACTTGGTCACACTTAGGTCATAGAAATATATTGCAATTATTTAATCACATGATTGTTTATTTCATAATGTGCTAGCTATATGTTATTTGATTTTCACTCTGTCTCCATACTATTTATGTTAATAATTATAATTCATTCACACAGAAAGTCATTGTTAGTATTTATTCACATGATTGTTTATAACTTGTTATATATCAATTTATTAATTGGTCTCCATAGATATTTTCCCATGATACAACAGAAAAATTGAGAGACCCACATTGTTTTCTACCACTTTTCCTTGCTGACAGCAAAGACTCAACAAACATGATGCTCACGTCTTTGAACCAAAACTGTCTGAGGACACTCGAACATCACCACAGCAGTAGATGTCCCTCCAACAAGAGCTATCTGCTGCAGAAATTATGTTTTCAATGAAACTGTTCTGCCGAGGAAACACTGAATCTGTTATTTCGAGGGATGAAAATGGCCACATTAAAGTTATCAGCCCTAAAGTCCTCTGTGTTTGAATCAGCCTTCAGAAAAACCAGCGTGCAGGCCAAAACACACACACACGGGGAGCGGAAAATAAAGAGCAAACTGTAATCCAGTATCTCCCCACGTTTGTTGTGAACCTGCGCATATGGAGGTAGTGGTTTCCCCGAGCAGCCCCTCCTGTCTGCGGGCGCCGTCCCCGATTCAACTCCTGCACGCTGTTTCACACCGTCGCATTCCCGGCGAGGATAGAGCGCGTTCCTTCAGGTTGTTGTTAGTGCCGAGGAACATGAAAAGACCCATGCAGAGAGCAGGACTCGCTGCTAATGAGCAAACTGTAGGTGGATGATTATTACCACATACCTCTGCTGCAGGAGGACCAACAGGGGAAACAGACACAGAGGCAGGGAGCGATGAATAGCAACAAAAGATTTTTTTTTTCCTCTCTTTTTTTTCATCACTTTAGGATTTGAACATGTAATTTAGGAGCAACAAAATCGCAGGGAAAACAGGAAATGAAGAGGGAAAAGTAGAAAGCAAGCCAGACTGCAGGGAGCTGTGGTCTTTCTCTTTGTGCAACAAAAGGCAAAGGCAAATTTTGTGTCTGTGAAAACAAAAAAACAGCGAGGCTTTTGATTCTGATCGGTGCTACAGTGGGCTCAGACGCTGCTGTTTGTATTGATCTCTCCTCAGTCAATAGAGAACCTGCCGCATGTTTAGTAACATCACACGAGAGAAAAACACATGAGAACTTGTCATAATTAATAGCCTGGAAGGGAACCTTTAGAGAAAACAAAATTGTGTAGCTCTTAGTGGGGTTGGGTGTCGATACTTGATACCTTTAAGGTATCGACCGAAATAACGCAGCACTAAGTAGTATCAGACCCTCTCCAGTCAAATGATATCTCTATTTAATCCTTTTAGTACCTTCCCACATCTAGAATAAATATCTGTTTGTATGGTTTTGGCTGCAGCCAATCACCACAAGCACTCTTCGATTTAATGCGATGTGTGATAGGCCCACTGCCGCGGCAGCTACAACCAGGGCTCACAATGATCTTTTTCCCTTTTAGCCATTCCCGACTTTACAACCTTTGTCCTACACTGGAGATTTTTTTAAATTCTGAAATTGCTGCTCATTAAACCTTCCAATACAATAAGTAGTACACAAATACATGAATTTTAACAGTGCCATCATTATTTAGACACTTCATGCACAGCACATTAGATGATATGTATTGAGAATGACCAACATGATGTGGAGCTCAAGTAGAACGTGAAACTTTTCTGGCACAGATATAAAGACAAAGCAATGCTGAATAACACTGACTATTTGCTTTTTTTTTTACAGCGCCCTGTTTTTCGGATCATTAACACACTGAGCTGACTTTTACAAACCGGACTCGCGATTACCCAGGGTGCAACCTGTGGGGAAAATACTTGTCTCTATAAACAGATATCTGCATATGAATGCAGAATCTGGAGGGTTATGGGATTGTATATGAACGCTGTTTTGAAATACAGAATCGGTTGCCTTTACCCGTTGATTCCACCGAGCGTTTTGGTCCGTCCTCCACTCAGCTTCATGCCCATCTAGCAGCGTCTCAGCAGCAGAGCTTTTTGCCCGCCTGATCACGTTGACTCGCTCAGATTTTGTTGATTCGCTCCTATTTTCTTGCTTTTTGTGCTTTGTGCTTCACATAAGTAGGCTACTTAGTAAATAGCTTCTTTTTTTGTCCTTTTTTTTCTTTTTGGACGGCCTGCACAAGGTCCTTTGTTTTGAAAATTGCCCAGAATCTCTTTGCTCTTTCTGTCTGACTTTGTGATCTCTCGATCTACTCTGTGCAACTTGACGCAGCATTCGGCAAAAAAAAGACTGGATGCGTATTTGAAGCATAGAGATGCTTCTGGGATGTGCCAAGGCGCTGCTGGTGGAATCACAAGCATTCAATAGAACGGCAGCGATCAGCTCCGGCAGATGCGGTGCAGCCGAGATGCACTCAGCTGTGCTGGTGGAATCAAACCGTTAGGTCGACTGCTGCTAGCCTCATGGATTCACCTTCTCTGAGCTAAAAATAACACAAAGATGCAACAAAACGTTAACGCTGTGTAGTATTACTAATGTTAACATATATACATATAATGTTAATGTGTAACAAAACATTTCTACTAACGTGTTATGCAGATGTTTCGAGGGACAATGACACCTTTGCGAGTGACTGGTAATGAATAATTCAAAGAGTTAGCGGCTATTCACATTCACTGTAGGACTATTAAGCTTTAATATTTTTTCAGGTCAGAAAGATTTCCAATATGTGGTCACTTTACCCAAATAACAGTTATTTGAACTTTTGCTCTTATGCTTTTCTCATAAGTTTCTCGACTGTCCCAGAATTGTCCCTGACACCATATCTTTGTGTCCCTGGTGCTATTTTTATCGTCCCTGGGAGAACGGGACATCCTTAATTTCGAACTCTAGCTCCAACCCATAAAGTCTGTGGTGTGGTGAAGTCGAGCGAGGTGTATCTGACGGAGGTAGCAGTTCAGTGTGACAAGGTTGCCACCAAAACATTGTATGTTTATACTACACACTTGTGGCGTCTGATAAAAATAGATGCATTAAATGCGGAGGGATTATTTCAAGAATGCTTGAAATACTGAAAGAAGTAGGGAAAATAGGGATAAAATTAAAGTCCAAATCTGAATCTAAATCTAAAATTCTCTGCAAGAAGTGATAAATTGTGTCTGTTTTTTTTCTTCTGCAAAATAAGTTCGTATACCTTGTTTAAATGGCTTGCATATAGCTGTACACCTTGCCTTCATTTAGTATTCAAGGCTTCATGAATATGCAAATAGTCCCCGCCCTCTAAAAACCCCTCCCACACCTACACCTCTAAGTAGCTCCACCTGGCACCTCCTCTGTTTTGCTAGCTAATCACTGTAACTAGCTACATCCAGCTTCTCCTGTGAACTGGGCATTGCCGCTAATGATATATATGGCAACCTCCCACTCGATTAAGGGGATTGGTTCATTAGGTTTATGACATCATATACCCAGCTTGACTGAATCCATTTTTTGAGACTGTCCTTGCTCACTTTAGTTTCAAAGCAAGAAACGCTCAGACATGCTGTTTGCTGCTTATTTTTTGGTACCCAGCTCCCTCGTCCTTAATGTCTTGCTCAAGGGCACTCAAGCAGCCTTGCTGACAAGAAAAGATGTTTCCCTCCACAGCTCATATTTCAGCTCCTGATGCCTGTTATTGACTGCTGGAGCCGCCTGCTTCCACCTCCTCCACCTGAAGTCTCACGCATCAAAAATAGATCGGCAGCCTCATCATCTGTCAGTGTGTTTCTTTCACACGCACGCTCGCTTCTTTTGTTTGTTTTGCTCAATCACTTAGAGCTGTCAGTTACCGGTCAATAATAGATAGAGGAGCATTAGGAGATATGGCAGGTTGGAGGAAAACTCTGCTCTGCTAACAGAGCTCGGTATTAATTACTCATGATTTCACCTTGAAATGATGAACTTAGTGTTAAAACCTGTTTTTTCTTTTTGGTCAGCCAATGACTGCAATTTACTTCTTTGTATTACATTAACACTAGAAATCCCAGAATTCCATAACTACTACAATGGCCATGACGACCTTCAAACTGTATTATCTCTCATGAACATCTTATTTAAATATTAATACTAACACATTTCCACCTAGAACCATCACAAAAAATAATCATAGCCTCTGGAAAAGGAAACAAGTACAAAATAAAACCAAAAAAGTTAGAAACATTGCTATTTGTAATAAGTAAGGGTACTTTGTTTCAACATTTGTGAGCTTTAACACAAAAATTCAATCACTTATAGGTGCTGAGACAAAAAAAGTGTTACAAACATCCCTGGTCTCCCCTACTTATTTTTAATTGAGTCTAATTAATTAATTATTTGCATTTTAATGTTGGGAAATTGTAAATCAAGACCACAGTTTTATTGACAATAAATGATAGTTGCTAAGCAACCAAGATGCATTTCCAACTGTGCAAAAAGTTATAATACAGTGGCAGTTTGGTTTGATTTTGGTAAAAATGGTCACATTTTCTTTGTATATCTTTTTTTTGTATAATTTATATAAAAAACATTTTAAATGAAAATACTGACTCCTTTAAGAAAAGTCAGCTACCATCAGTTGCCTTGGCTGTTCTAGTGTTAAAAGCAATAAAAGCATCCTCACCAGTCATGTCAGTAATTGGTGGAATTGTATTTTTCCTCGGCTCTTGACCCGTTCTCACTTTCAGCTCAATAGCGTGTCATCCTGAGGGGGGGAGAGTGTGTATGTGCAGCATTGTGGGAGCACATTAAATAACCAGAGGGGGCGTGAACCTCTCCCTCCCTCTGTCTGCAGGTTTGTCTTAACACAGGTTGCTGTCGGCCGGCTGCCTCGCTCCCCCCCGTTTTCTCCCCAAGGCACCTCTCTTTATTGAGACATCAGCCTTGTTAGCCAGCTGTCGACAGGAATATAGGAGCTACCAGATCAATACGGCTGGGTCTGCCAGTCCTCCTGAGCTGCGGCCAGAATCAGGCGAGGCCTCAGAAAGCACGGGCCATTCTTGAGCCCTTTCCACCCATTAGCAGGACCCGATGCTGGGGCTGGCCGGAGTTCGGCAGCCCCTGGGTCCCGCTCTGCTATGCTCTGTGATCGGAGCTGTAGCATTGGGTAATTTATGTGCTAGCATGCGGGGTAGAAGATCCCTCACTGGGATGGCTGAGGATAAAGCAGGAGTGTGAGAGACGGGGAGAGAAGGTTGTAGGCGACGCTTGACAGCTCTGTAATGGGCTGCTGTTGTGGTTGTGTTAGCACATCCCTCCTGGAGAGAGATCTCTATGATGTTCCCTTCATGGGGACTGATGAATGACGGAGATCAGGCTCTGCAGCAACAGCCTCGTCTCCTCTGTTTCAGACAGACAGAGGAACACAGCAAGTGTTAGAGACAAAAGAGAGACGCTGTGATGGAGGGAGAGGAGGAAAGAGAAAGGAGGAGAGCACGAGACGGTCACGAGGAGAGAACAAAGTGAGACGAAGAGAGGGAGAGAGGGGGAGGCCGCTGTCTCAAATGCGTCTCTTCAACTTCCATCGGCGGGTGTCTTTATCAACACCAGCGGAGAGAGCGTCTAGCTGATAATTTGCCGCTCTCAATTCCCTTCAATCCATTAAAGGATTTAAATGTTCATTAAGTTTAATAGAAGCCCAGTGAAGGTCTAATATGCTCTGATAAACGCCGGCAAACCTGCCAACCTGTTCCAATCGCTGCAGCAACAAAGAACCATCCAACTAATAAGGTCAAACTCAGAGTTTGTGCATGGCTTCACTTTGTGAAGAGTGTTTCCTCTGAGTCACCGCGGCTCAAACAGCAACAAGCTGAGAGCGGAGAGTGTGCGATTTCATCAACAAGTCCTCCAAACTAGACGACAGGTTGTTTGTCATTGCTCTCCACAGCTACTCATAGTAACATTTTCTGATCTGACTCCACTTTCAGCAGGACAACATTGTTTGCTGGGGCCTTTTAACACCTGAAAATTCAAGCCAGGGTTAATGTTCCTGTTGCATCTTCCTATACTTGGAATTGCTTGGTTTGTAGATGGGTGTGTGTCTGAGTGTGTTTTGTTGTGTTTCTTTTTTCCAGTTCTGCCAAAAACCTTTCAGATATTCCCTTAATAGCTGACACATCTGACACAACCAAAACCGAAGTATAGCTCAATTTGATCCAGATTGAGACCACCTATTTTGGTTGGACCAGGTTTGGGCTGTTTGATTTGGACTGTGGCCTGTAGGAGGTTGCAGACCTGTAATTTTGGTTCAGATCAAACGAAAAAAAAAAAGTCTGACCAAATGAGGTAGGTGAGAAAGGGTCCTTAGTGCTTTCTGCAATACACAAAAATGATTCATTGGTCACTTTCAGATCTGCCACCTCTATCATTCAGCTTTGGTTAGGTTTCAGCCATACTTGGTTGAAGTTACGGAACACAGTGGTCATAGTTAAATGAAACCAACATTTACGGTTGATGGGGGACAGGATGTGAGCAGTGGAATTATGGTCTTCTGTGCAGTGGAGTGTGAGACAAGGGGTGGCCAACGGTGGCCATTGTAGACTAAACCAGCCTGTTCTCAGTCCCAACATGTCCAATATAGAAGCTTGGTCAGTGCCCAGATGATTCAAACTTCATTTCACGGGTCAAACAGACACAACACTTTCACCCAGGAGACCAGGGTTCATGTCCCGTGTGAAACCAAGAAGGAATGTTCGGGTTGATAACCCTAACCTGTCGAATACATGAATTTGCATAAGTTGCATGCTTTTTAAAAAACCCAAACCACAATCTTTTCCTAAACCTAACCAAGTAGTTTTTGTGCTTTTGTTTTGAAAGTCTGAATATGCAAAACTAATGCTGGAGGGGCACCTAGAGCTTGAAACTTGCCACTGGTCACTGACACTGTACTCTGCACTGTAAACTGTAATTGAGGAGCCGTGGGTGAGAACATGTCAACTAAATCTTGGTAAACCCACAGGAGTTCACCACCTTTTGGATCAATTCTTTTCTAATACGGAAGAATTTATACAACATCTGACAGGTTTATTTTTTCATGCGTGCAGTGCCAACATTGTGTGTTTAAGTGAGATGTGCAGTACCCAGTATTTTTTTGTTGGTGCCACTATTTTATCTGCCCACAAACAGATTAGGAGCTTAGCTTCAGTAATACACCCATATTTTGGCTGTAAGCAATAATTCTTAGAAACAAAGACAAAGCTAGGACTGAGTAATTTTTTCAAAAAAAGAAATAACAGTCTTGTTTTTACAAATGCAAGGTTGTACACACCCTTATTTAGTTAAATACATTGCATTTAGCTACAGCCTCACTTGGTCTGGTTTGACCAGTAGCTTATGGTTGCTAATGCTAGCTAATGTGTTATGGCTCTTCTTTACTTGTGTCATTGTTATACTATATTAATTTCATTTACATTCCCCTTGCTCTCAGTCAGGCCACCTTTTGATGACCTCTTTAAAAGAAGTGTTTCCAAAAATGCAGGGAAATAGAGAGAAAAGGTCCATGCCCTATTATCTTGCAACTGGCCACAGTTGTTATTGATGGATATATATAAAAAAGTCCATTATATATGATTCCTCATTTGAGTTCACACTACAGGATTTTAGACCTTGCCAACAATTTTTGGAAATCACCAACAAAAGCCCCCAGATCAGAGCCAAAAGTTTTGCTTGGTGCATTGTAAATCGGCACTCGATCACTATGTGCGACCTGTTTAGAGACACAATCCAAGAGCTCGCTCATGCCTCGCAGATGGATAGATATCAAGCAGGTTTAATAACTGGCTGTGTTGGACATGGGTCGGGTAGCCACGTAATGAGCTGCAGCCAACGAGAGCAGAACAGGCTGGGGGAGGCCATTTAAACCAAAAGCAGCCATATTTCAACCCCTGGTTTCAGTCAATGTATACATTTTAGAGGATGCTGAAAATTGATTGAAAAAGCTGAAAAAAAATCAACTTAGTTACAAGTTGCAGGATGTTTATGGACACAATTATCTTTGGTGACTAAGAAATGGGTATTTGAAGGCCAGTACCAAACCAAACTATAATAATATGACTGTGGAGAAATAATGTCCTCACAAAAATAGAGAACGGAGTATAATACAAGTAAAATATGTCTAACAAGTACAACATGATCCCAGGAACTAGTCTTAAACAGAAGAACCTTTGAGTTCAGTGTGTTCTGAATTGACTGGAACATCATCAAAATCGGCCCACATGAGTTGGAGTACAGCTACTTCCAGTTTCCAGGGCCATTCTGAAAAAAAGAATACTCAATACCCCCAAAACCACTCCAGTGTTGTCCAAATCAGCCAAGCAGTTCCTGAAATATACAGGTAATTATGCTAAATATTGTAATTATGCAAATCTCCCAACATATGCAAGTTAGAAGCTGGCAGCTTCATAATGACAGGGAGCCATACTTTACATTTCTGGCATAAAAGTTTGGGGTACTCAACATTTCCGGGTTCACATTGCTGGCAAGTAAACTATGGCCACTTCTATGAAAATCATTTGTGCTGCTGCCGCCGCCGCCGCTGCTGTGTCAAAGTCATTTGCCCACTAAGAGGTTAAGAGGCTCTGCTTCTGCTCTGAGAGGCAACAGTCAGAGGAGGTCCTTGTCGGGCAAACCTAATCATGTGCTGTTTTAGTCATTTGAAAAACTAATGCGGTTCTGTGGCGAGGACGGTCTCGTATTCAGATGGCGCGCGGGGTAGTTTTTCCTACTCAGACTGTGGCAGGTGAGCCGGATGCTCACGTATGATGTAGCGAGCCCCAAACCGAGCGTGATGCGGGCTGATGGATCTCTCCTGGGGCCTGTTTCCATAAGGAAATAATGTGTTTTACACCCAGTAATCTGTCCATATATCACAGGCCTGATGTAATTAATATGCGGCGGGGGAGGGGGGGCTGGGCCACATAACTCATTTCTCATCTGATGAAAACCCAGACGCGCATGTACACGCCATCCAAAAACACACGCACGCACGCAGGCACACGCACTCTCAGATAAACACTCCATCTAAGCGAGTTATCTCTGTGGGGACGATATTAATGCCTGGTATACAGTGTGCGAAGCATTAGTCTAAAAGGAATGGGAGCGTTTATAATGTCTAACTTATACTCACAGATAGGCAAAAAAGAGAAAGGGGAGAGACGGGGAGAGAGTGAATAAATCAAATGACGGGTATTTTGGCAAAAGGTTTGTAAAAGTCTATTTCAATGTCTTGCATCAGCGCCTTAGCCTGTGAGTTACCTCCTGCTGAAGTAACCGCGGCAGTTAGTGTAAAAAAAAAAAAAAAAGGTTAAAAACAGCCTCCCCTTGTTTGGAGGACAGGACTGTTTGTGTGCTAAATGAAGCCTAAAAAGAACCTCTGCCCGTCCTGACCTCCTGACTTTTACAGTGTACTATCGCCGTTTTACAGCAACTTCATCATTACCCTCAGACACATCCAGAGCACAGGCCGAGACATGACGAGTGCTCCCACCTCCTTCACTGATATAATGTCTTAAAGTGAAAATAACTGCCAAAGGTTAGAAAAGCTGGCTGCTGAAGAGGGAGGGAACTGTAATTTTGCATTTACAGCACAGTCTCCCAGACCGCCGAGCCACTGTGCCACCTGCGAGTCATTTATTTTATCTATTACCACTTGAAAAAATATGTTTTACTTTATCTACTCTCTTTTAGCACCACTACCTCTGTGTTTTATCACTGTGTGAATGGATAACGCGACTAATCGGGACAGTTGGACATGTGAGGTGGAGCGCAAGCTTTAAGATACACTGAAAAAAGAGGATTGTTGGACCAACTTAAAGGGACAGTTCATCCTTAAATCAAAAATACATAGTTCTCCTCTTATATATAGTGCTATTTGTCCATCCAGATCATTTTAATGTGGGTTGCTGAATTTTGGAGATACCAGCCATAAAGATGTCAGTGGTGTCTGGAATGTAATGAATGGCACTCAGCTTGTGATGCTCAAAGTGCCAAAATATTACATTTGAATGAGTCAAAACCAGTGTCTGTTTTCCAGAAATCATGACCTGTTCACTCAAGATAAGCCGCAAACCTTGTTGTCAGCAGTTTCATGTAGGAACTATTTTCTTTCTAGGAGAAAGAAAGTAGTTCCGGTAGATTCTATTGCAGAAAGTAGTTCCTACATCAGACTGCTCACAATGAGGTCTGTGGATTATCTTGAGTAGCTGGATCATGATCTCTAGAAAGAGACACTGCTGTTGAGTTTTTCACATAAAATTTTCTTTGTCCATTTAGTCCATTATATTCAAGAGAAGGCAGATATTTCCAAAAGTTAGGGGTGAACTGTCCCTTTAAGAAAACTACTTCAGTTGGTCACAGATAAATGGATTAAGTTAGATGAACACAATATAGTTCATGTTAGGGATGAATAATACTTATGTACTTAATAATCTACTAATTTTCCAACTCAGTTATTAAACCAATAGCAGGATTTAAGTAACTTATTACAAATACTGAAATTACTGTAATTAAGTAGTTTTTTTGGGGGCACTTGTATTTTTATGTGTAAATTTTCAAGTCTCTACTTTTACTTACACTTAAGTATTTATTACACTATGTAATCTACTTAGTAACTTCAAGTTAAATCATAGTTGAGTGCTTAACACAATTTGATCTGCATTTTAGTAGCCAGTCAGGTGATCTGATCACAAACGAGCCAATGAGAACCATGAGATACAAATGAAAAACAAAACACAACACTGCAGCAGCACAGGTTTGGAGTAAGGATGCTAATGATCAATCATTAATCATTAATTGATTAATCACAGTTAGGAAATTAACCAATTAAAAATGTATTGGATATTTAATCAGTTGTCATGGCAGTAATTGCACCTCATCTGACACTGTTTTGTCTGGTGGAGCCATTTGTTGAATAAAGAAACTTAATAAACTTAAAATTAGAAAAGAAAAATGACAAAAAAAAAAAACAAAACCCTCAGACAACACTTAAAATGAGAAAAAAATGTGTTCTGCATCTTCTAAATTATTAATGATTAATTGATTGCTTGTGTTTTCAAATATCGGTTAAGGAAAATGTGCAAAGTTTGCAACCCTAGATTGGAGAGGAGACTGTGAGCAGAACAGAGAAGGAGCTGAGGGTAGTTTAGACTGAAGTTTTGGTGAAACAGAAACCCCGACTGATAATACATCAAACATCAATGATTAAAAAGTAACTAGTACTCTGACTACTTGTTGAGACAAATACTTCACACTTTTACTTAAGTATTTTTGTAACACCAGTACGTCTACTTGCAATTGAGTCATATTTTAGCAATGTAATAGTACTTGTAGTTGAGTACACATCATCTGTACTCTTTCCATGACTGACAGGAAAAGTAGTGTTTTTCTGTTTTTTATAATAATGTTAGTGTCTTTTTTTTATTTTGTTAAATATACTCATTATAATTGCTAACATTAGCCTGAATTATCAACAGTTGGTTTGGTTCAGTGAGCTTAAAGTCTGTGTGACGCAGTAATAAATGTGTGTTGTAGATCTCAGAAAGATCTCAAAAATTGTTCAGTTTTCTCTGCTCTGAAACGCCGTGTGTCCTCTCTGCTGTCTCGGTGTCAAACACCACCACGACCTGAAACTGACCCGAAACATGGACGCTCCGTCTGACAGCTTCACTGGACACATTCACATGTTTGAGCGACTCTGTTGCATCACAGAGCCATGTTTAAGCTCCGCCCCCAAAAAAAACCTGAGCACAGAAATCGTGAGCAGCAGTTTAACGGTTTAACATAGTTCTTAGTCCTTTCACATGTTTTCAGCACCTGTTTTCTAACGTGTAGAATGTGTCTAGAAGAAAAACTCAACAATTCAGGTGGATCATTCTACATCTGACATATGTCACAAAATATAACTTTGTCTAGTATTAGACTAAACTTCTTTCTGACTTACCAAAAGAAAATGGCGGCTCAACTGCAGGGGGGAAAATCTTGAAAAGGCTTGGATGTCGCAACATCAGATGCACAATACTGAGAGAAACCAAAGTGATGCACTTTTACTAAAATAAGAATAGCAGGTTAAGGGGAAAAGGGTGTAATAATTCAGAAAAATAGACTGCCTAATACTGAAAACACACTTTTTACAGTGTAAATCATGTTTGATTGTGGAGAGCTGCTGGAAAATTACTCACAACTGAAATAAAGCCAATAATATGGAATAAATAAATATTTCACAAATTGCAAGAGTCAAGCATGAAAATAAGAAGACTGAAATCTTAGAGACAAGATGAAGATCTTACAGACAACCCTCCACTGATGTTTAATGGAACGATTCAGCAGCGTCTAACCCACAAACTGAGCCAAAGCAGGGAGTCCAAACACTCGTTTATTCTCCTCTCTGTTCTCTCCTCTGTCTTCTCTTCATACACGGCCCCTTTTTTAAATGCAGCAGCTCCATTCATTCATCTACTCCTCACACTCGAACTAGATTAACAACAAAGCTTGTGTATCCCTGCGAGGCTGTGCTGGGCTGTGATGACAGAAGAGGAAAAAGCCGGAGTTAGCTCTGCGCCGCAACTTTCCACACTCCGACACGTCGATGTGTGAGGAAAACACAACACAATAATACAGCGGCGCAGGTGTGTTTGAGTGTATGCTTTGATTCTGAGTCATTGTACCTCCAGTTTTGGTAGTTGCTGCATCGTGTTGCGGCGTCCCTGCATGGACAGCTGGTGGCTGCGTGACGGCGCTCATTCAGGCGGCATCAGGACTGTACTCTGACTCAGCTACAAATACACACACACACACAGACAAGGACATGTAAACATAAAGGACATATATATATATACACTTAAAAGAGCACATCAAGACTTTTGTTGACCAGACAACACTTATTAACCATCGTTTTGTTTTACTTATGGAAAATATATGAATTACAAAGACAATTTGTGTTCATAGCACTGCTATGACTGCACACTGAATAATGATGTAGATGCTTGTAGGACTACATCTAACGATTATTAGCATTATCAGTTCATCTGCAGATTATTTTCTTGATTAATCGATAAGTTGTTCGGTTCATAAAATGTCACAAAAATGGTGAAAAATGGCTTCTGAAGGTGTCTCAAATGTCTAGTTTTGTCCACACATATTCAGTTTGCTGTCATAGAGGAGTCTAGAAATCAGAAAATATTCATGTTTGAGAAGCTGAAATCAGAGAATTCGGTCACACTTTACAATAAATTATTGGTTAGGCTTTAAGTTAATGAACATCTCCATGAAAATAAAGGAAAAAGCAAAGTGACTGTGTCCACTGATCTCAACCTTTACTAAAAAAATAAGTCAGAGGTTAGAGAGCATGGACAGTTATTATTAGTTATTACTCTTTTAACCGTGACCTTCATAATATACATGTTAATTCACATTTTTAATCAACCATATACTAATAATAGTTAGTACCCTAATAACACCTAACATGCAATCCTTAAATAACGCATTTGTTAACAGAATAAAATGTTTATTATAGAATTTATTAACTGTGAGTTAATACTTATCATGGTCATAACTCATATGAAGAACATCTTTATGAACTCTAAACTAATGTATAAATTAATGCCACACTTTGGTGTTATTGCATTAAGAGGGTTTGAATATTTTTATGAAAGAATGACCAAAAACAAGTAAGTGACTTTCACAATAGTTGACAATTAATGTAATAGTTGATTAATAATCAATTAACTGATCCATCATTGCAGGTTTAGATGCTTGTGAAGTGTCTTCAGACTGGGACAGCACACAGATACCTCCATCAAGGATGGATGGGCTCCTAGATTTGTATAATTTCAGTGATATAAACTAAATTAGGAAATTTGAATTTCATGTTTGCATGCATACTAATTTCATATTATTCCAAATATGACAATATTGAAATTTTCACACGACTAAACAGCAGCACTCCATTTGGATATTCCTAATTATCCAAAATTTAGCATTTTCCAATTTAAACATGTGGGATATGCCGATATTATTCAGGTTTTAGAAGCCAATTAGCCAACAGTTTGCAAAGCTGGGGTAGAGCTGAATGCACAAAAGAAAACAAGCAGCACCTCTCTGGTTAGACGGAGAAACACACCTGCTTTAAAACATGAAAGACTTGGACATCAGCAGGGTTTTGTGCAAATATCACAACAACACGGTCTATTCAAGAAGGACGCTGAACGGATGAAAGACTTTGTTCGTTGTTCATGTTTGTGTGTGTTTCGTCATTATGCTTGGCTGTGTGTAACCAGGAATATTAGTGGAATATTTATTTTCATTAGTTATGCAATATTTTGTCCATGGAAACATAGTAAGTGACTGACAATTTTGGAATACATGTGCAAAATTTGAGTTTGTTTCACTGAAATAAATAGTTAAAGCAAAACAGTGAAAATTATCACATATATAAATTGTCATATCTTGCAATCAATTAAGTAAAAACTTGACTGGTTTATTATTTCACAGCCTGTGATCTAATTTCCAATGAATTTACGTCTTTTTGTTATTTTGCATTTCTTTGAGCTATCCTGCTAACAGCCTGATAAATACGTCTGAAAACATAACCTGGATCTGTTAGTTAGTTTAGTCGAGTGGTTTCCAAACTTTTTCTGGCATGCCACCCTTCAGAAGCAGAAAAAAGTTAACACCCCCCATCCGATAATTATCAATCATTAACAATAATTGCAGAAGCGCCTGATAAAAAAGGATACAAGTTGAATTTCAATTAAATAAAGGTCAGCATGATAGCATCAGCAGACTCTCGTTTGTTTATTTCCTCTGCATAAATCATATTCATTTGACTTTGTTTCACTCTGTATTTCTCCCTTGGTCTTTCACACCCCCTCAGGGGGGCTGCACCCTTATGTGGTTAAGTTAATCACTAGGATTATATTCCCTTTTTTCAAAGTATACATCAAAAGCCATATTTTTGTGGCCTGAAACAAATTTTTACTGCTAAATATTAGTTGCAGCTTTTCCTCTTGGATCTGCCATCGCTGAGTAATTTCCGACGCTCTACCCTGGCTGCACTCAACAACAAGGGCAAAGTTGTGGAGGGTGCAAATCGATGTGTTTGTGTCCGTATATTGCTCGTTCTGCTTTGTGATGGTGCTTTGACAATACCCGACGAGGATCTCTGCTAAAAATGTTGCACAATTAAAATTGTTGCATTCATCCCTAGGCTAAGTACTTTCCATTAACAGCTGGGCTCTGTAGTAAATTCTGTATTGTCAGGGACTATTTTCTGCTGTGGATTAATACAGATTTAGTATGCTAGTGAGTATACAGATGGACTCAACATCTCTAATAGAGGGCAGATACTTGATATTATAACAAACAAACACATTAAGACTAATCTCTAATGCTCTCAAATTCTGTTGTTGTGTACTTGTGTGTCTGAAAACGCAACAACAAATAAAAAGCTTGCCTGTATCAGTTAGTTAGTTAGTTTAGTTAAAGCTACTACAAAGAGTTTTCAATAGTTATGTATACATCAAAAGCCATATATGTATGGCTTGTAACAAACTTGTATTGCTAAATATTAGTTGCAAATTTTCCTCTTGGGTCTGCCATCTTTTACTAATTTAGAACTGCCTACACTACCTGAACAGAGAGTTTCATGTTTTTAAAAAAGCTGAGTATTTTCCTTAAACAGCTGGGGACAAAAACAAAATTCTGTATTTGTTTGGGACTACTTTCTGAGGTGGATTAATTAGAGATGGGACAAATCCAATATCAGTGTTGGGGCCTGATATTGATGCAAATCATTTATCAGATGTCTAAAATGTCATGGTTCCACATTCCGATCTAAATGTCATTATTTGTAAATACTTAGTGTGACTCACTGGATGCACACTGCAGGTATAAGTCTGCCACTGGTCACTTGTTCCAAGTGGTATTACGTTGTCCGCTATCTATGTTTTCAAAGCCCCTGAGAAACGAGAACAACCTCCAAGCTAAAAACAACAAATTAGCACCTAGGAGGCTAATGGCTCAAACACAAACAAGTTAACATCTGTTACCTTTTCTTTTACAGTGATGTAGTCATTTTAATGTCAGGACTCGCCTACTGACGTGCAAGTGTTCCACCAAAACCAGTTTCCCCCTCGACACTATTTTGCAGCACCCCCATTGCTACATCCTGGCCTTAGTGCTGCCCAAGACATCTGTGATTGGTTTAAAAAAATGCAAACACGGCAGGGTGTTTTTCCCCTGTAGCAGAATGTGCGTATGTGGAACTTTTCTCCAGCGCTGTAGACGAGTAAATACTGTACCATAGGAACTGAGAGATGAATAGCGCTTTTCACATTTACTCCTACTAGCTACCTCACTCAAGGTGCAACAATAAACCCAAATAAAGATGACAAAAATTGACAACTACCAACATTAGCTACCATAAATCACCATATTCTCAACAAATTACAGACACTAACAAATGTAACATAAAATAGCAAACTTAAACACAGCAATGCATCATGGGAAACAAGGGCACTATCTGCAGCACATGTGAATGTCACAAGCCACAATCTTACCACACCCCACAATGTTTGGAGGTCACCATCACACTGGTTACATTACACAAACTAAACAAGCCTTCCAGGTGGATGTGCATCAACATCAACTGATGGAACTTTTCACCTCTAATGTATAGTTCAGTTTCAGCCTCCAGTAATGGCGAAAAAAAAAAAACAGATATTGGTATAGTATCGGTAAATTAAGGTATCGGAATCAGATCAGAACTGAAAATAAATGGGACGAGCATCTCTAGGATTGATGCAGATTTAGTACACTAGAGGTGAGATATTTGATATTATAACAAACACTTTGGGGTTGCCTCCTCTAAGCAATCTCTGAAGAGTTCTCAAACTCTTAATATTGCTGTTTGTACTTGTGTTAGCAAGCTAGTTGCAACAGTTTTGGGAACACTGCGTCAATGATGGCTAATTACCTCACCTGAGAAAGGACCTACTGCAGTTCAAAATCAGTATCACGCTGTTCTGGGCTTGACAGGAAGAATAAGACTGTGCCAAGTCAATGTAATTACTGCACAAATAGGCTATAAGAACTGCTGTAAAGTCATGTAATTTTTTTTCTTTTTTGCAGCCTGGTAGCAAATGTTTCTGGGCCAAGCATCAGTCCATGGCCCCGAATGTCATGAACCACGGTTTTAATTGGCATAACTAGTGTACCACCCCGATATTTTATCTATTACTTAAGACTTTTCATGAAACAGATTCATGGCCACGTATGCTGGAATATGTGGCCCACTTTATCAAGTTCTCCAGCAATGGATACTGTAGACTCTTCTCTCTTTAAGCACGCACACTTCAGAGCAGAAATTGTGATGTGACCATGGCACGTCAGACGCACTGACTGACAGTAATTATCACCATTCATCATTAAGAGTAAGCCAGGGATGATAAGAGCTCTTTATGTAAAATGTCAGCTCACTGAAATGATGAAAATGATTAAAGGGCATCACTGTGAAATAGAGACATACATGCAGCACGAGGGCTGAGACGAGCTGACAGCGTGGGGGCCTTCGGGTGGAGCAGCCGGCGAGAGTGGGAAAATAAATAAAGAATAAAAAGTAATTTTATTTATTAAAGAGGAAGGCAGATCTAGAACTAGGCTGGTACAGGAACATCACAAAGATCTCCGGGCTGCGAGTCGAGTCGGTATTGATAAAATATCACTGTCGTCTTGACTTAACTATTCTCTCTGCTCTATCTCGCTCCCTTTCAGTCGAGCGCGGCTAACCTCTGCGTGAACTCTCTCCACCATAAATCAATAAGTTGAGGCATACTTTGTTAGCTTTTGCACCGGCAGGCCACGATAAAAGTCAGGGGCTGTGTTCTGTTCAGCAGGTGCTGCTGACAACGCCAACCCAGATCTCGGCGGACGCTGTCGGCTGCAGAAATCACACTCTGTCATCAGACGCTTCTGTTTCTCCTCTTCTTGTTTTTCGACTCCCCCTCTTCTTTCTCACTCCCCTTCCTCCTCATTCTTTCCTCACCTCTCCTCTTTACCTGCTCTATAAATAGCTCAGCACGCCTCTCCTCCGCTACGTCTATACCTCTCTGGATGTTTTCCCCCGGGGAAAGCGCAGGCAGGCCTGGGCAGCAGTATAGCCTGCTATTCACTCCTCTCCCCTGGGAAAGGATGAGCCTCGCTGGCCCTGAGCATCCTCCACCCTCCATCATGCAGCAAACACGATGCCTTGCAGGGATATATACAAAGCAGGGTCCCATGCTCCAGCCCGGGAGCACCTGCTAAAATAAGATATGAGGGATTGTGTTGGGGTACGCCGGCCAGTGTAAACTGAATCATTTCCACACCACTCCAGCAGAGGAGCAGACACTCCACTGCCCACTCTCCATGACCTAAACTTGTAATTTTGGGAAGGGCTAAACTGGGGCGTGTTTACAGTGTATTCTGCTGGGTTTTTTTGTTTGTTTCTTTTTTTTTTTTTTTTTTGTAGAAAAAGCGCTGTCTCTAGTGCATTTTGTGCTGATATTATGGAAAAAGTTGCGCGGTGCACACTTCCATGCTTCATTTCCATAACAATTTTGGATGCTCTGGCAGTGATGATGATGTGTGCTGTTGTGTCTCCAGTGTAAAAATACTTGTAGGTTACAGAAACAGCAGAGCCGTGTCTGCATGTTGCAATGTAGGAAACATTTTTGGATTTCTGTGTATTTTGCTCAGCCTTGTACGGCTTTGGTGATGTGGTGAGACAAGTGCGAGTCCCTGTTTTGTTGCTGTTACTGAAAAAAGATTTCATGTCATGACTATTTATCAGCCGGGAAGCAGCACATGTGCAACAAAAGTATACACCAAAATCAGAAATAACCCATTCAGTGTATTTCATATTTTTAATTTTATTTATTGTTTTGCGCTCTATGAAATGTTAAGACATGCAGCACTTCAGCTGTGTGCAGTTTTGAGGGGCAATTTTTCTTATTTTCTTCTGGAACCAGCTTCATTAGCAGCGGCAGCTAAATTTAGCAATTTTCTTTGTAAAAGTGTTTTATTTACTACTTTTACATACAGTACAGAAATGATGCTGCTGAAATAAAACTCAGAAAAAACTGACTGCCTTGTGATTTGCATTGTTTTCAGGAATATAATTCAAGATGCAGACTTTAAAGTTGCACGATTTTACTTTTTTCCCTTGGTCCAGAGTTAAAAAAGTAAGCAAAAATGGGCAAAAATCAGGAACAAACATCTGCATTTCATGTTTTCCCATTAGATCATCAGTTAAGTGCAATATGGCCATTAAATTCTTCCCATTTTAGTTTGATATTGATACATCAGAAAACTCAAATGTATTAGGATTCTCTGCTATGCTTGTTGTCTCCTAAAGCATCGATCTGGCAAACTCAACAAATCAAAAATGTATGAGACAGGTAACGCTTTTGTCAAAAAAAAAGTATCAAGCACAGGACAGAGTCCTATTTACTCAGGGGTAATGCTAGAGACTGTTTAGTACACCTAACAAATCAAGTCCTCAGTTCTGCGCTCCATCTGCCTCCCTGGAGGGACCCTGCTGCATAAGAGGACACCTGTTGGCACCCTGAGAGAGCCCTCTGTCTTACTTTTTTCCTTCACATTTGATTTGATTTGTTAGGCGTACATTTGTAAGGGCTTTTTCCATAGAATTATCCTAAAGCAATTGGACACTGTAGCAGGCATCACTTTCTGACAAACTAGCAGCTCATGCATTTTTGAATTGCTCATTTCCAGACTGTGGCAGGTCAATCACAGAAATGTGTTTCATTACTAAACGTGTTTATTACCTTGTTTGTGGCTCATCCGTGTTCAGTCATGTCTTCAATATGGCAGCACTGTGCAGGTAGTTTTCCCATTTTTGGTGCGCTGATCAAAACCAGAGATGGAGGACTCACTAAAGTCCTTGAAGTAAAAGTACCAATACAGCAATATCAAAATTCTTCATTACCAGTCAGTACAGTACAAAGTACTCAAAAGCATTGGAAGTACAATACTGATGCATTTATATGCAAATAGCAAGTACTGTTGTTGTTGGATGGAGTTAGTTTTAACAATTTGTGCGTCATTGCGTCAATTAATGCGTGCATTCATGGGGTTTTAAGTTGTGATAAGGGAAACAGTTGTGCAGGGTTGTTGTTGTTATACTTGTTGTAGTATCTGGGTGACAGTTAGTTGTGGTTATTGGCTGTTACAGAATGATTTTGTCCCAGACTTGTTGCTGCACCAGGACATTCCCTGTAACCTAACAGTTACAACCTGATAGCACAACCAGTGGTAGGGCAACAAAAAAATCCATTCTTTTAAGTGTTGTGCTTCTTTTTTATGATTCCTGTATCAACTTTTTCATGCTCAATCAATTATTTCTCTGTATAAATAACTAGTGATTAGTCTGTGAGCTCACCCCGACACATGAAGGGAATTCCCATTAATGGGTTATAGAATTTAACACACAGCAACAAACTCTGATTTTACTTGTCATATTTAACATAAAACAACATGTGTGCTCAGACTGTAATGCACATTTTTCCACTGATCTATGAAAACAAAAACCCATTCTTGAGATTTGGGACAAATCATGTCCTACCAAAGAAAATTCAAAATACTGTATAGGACATTTATAATATATATTTTAACTTACATATTACATACATGGAATCTGTGTAATTCTTGAAAAGTTTTGGTTAGCTTTTTTTTTTTTTTTTTTTTTTTTAAGAATTCACAATTTAAGCCTTCAAAATCTAAAACTAACAATATCTACTGATAACAGAAATGTGTTATTATGATCGTATTTGTTTTAAAAGAGATAATTTTATGAAAATGTTGGCTCTTTTTGATCTTTTTGATCAGGCATTAAAAAGGTTAGCTATACCCTGAGGACCCCTGTCTCACTTCCTGGTTTAAAAAAAGATGGGAATACAGCTCAAGCACTGGTAAACTTTCTATTCTTTGACAAATTCATTAAATAATATTGCTATCAGATGTGTCTCAACCATAACATGTCAACTCTGTAGCCCTTCTAAATCAAAGTGAAACCAGAATTATGGTTTAAAAATGTGTATTTTGATTAACATTAAGAGAGCAACTTTAAAAAAAATAAAATAAAATGTCTGCTCACTATGATTGTGCTGTGAAACTAAAAAATGTAACACTGTGAGACATAAACTATGTCAGATTTCCATCTAAAGGAACTGACGTCTACATTTAATACAAAATTGAATCACTCGGAGGTTGGCTGGTTACAAGAGTTTGATCTTAAAAATATATTTTCCAGCATTATTGAGGAGTAAAAATTAAATCCCCAAGTTTTTTTTTTCCAGTTCTTTAGAATGACTGCTCTGAGCTTTTTTCCATAAATTATCGGCTCATTTTCCTGTTGGGTCTTAATTTTTTTAAAATGAAACCTTTTGACGATTGAAATTCTGTTGATTGAAAATAAAGCCAAGTCGTTTTTCTGAGGTAACTATTTTCAGTCCGCTTTTAGAAAAACCAAAAAAAAAAAAAAAAAAAAAAAAACCTGCATCAATTGCAAAAAAAAAGAAGGGAATACCAGTAGGTAGTTTTCTTTTTATATTTACTGTAAGGCACAATGCTGTTTCCATTTGATTCTATATATCACATCATCACTGTGATGTCAAACTTCAAGGAAAAAGAAAACTCAAAAGGTTTCCTTGGGATATGCCAGAACATGTGCGTGTCTTTGTGTTGTGTGTGTGTGAGCTTCTGGCTGGTTAGCGTTGTTTGCAGTCTTTGGCTCCGTTTACCACTTTAAACCTCTAGAATCTCATTCCCTGCACTCACCATACAAACAAAGGAGAGTTCACAAGGAGAAGATGAAAAGTCGAAAACAAAGTGTTTTTTTTTTTTTCGGGGGGGGGGGGGACGTCTGCATCAGAGTGTCATAATAAGTCTCTCAGCAGTCTTCTCCCTCCATCCGTCTGTACTGCTTTCACTGCACCAAGGACAAAATGCTTACACCACAATGGAGACGCAGGGAGAAAAGAAGAGCCTCTGGGGAGAAAAACTTCAGGGAGAGTTTGGAGAAAGATGAGACGAGGAGGAGGAGGAGGAGGGAAGAAGGTTAGCGTAGGTGTAGAGGTAACGAGATGAAGTTTTAATGATCCCTGTGGGGAAAATGGGCCACTGCTGCAACAAATACTAAGAGGATGCTTCAAGAGAGAAAAGAAAGAGTGTCAACAGCAACAGAAGAGATGAAAAGATGTTACTATGGAGATGCAACACTACTGACCAAACCACAATTTTAGATTGATATTTAAATGAGTTGTATGGAGCAGCATGTATGGAGCCAACAAAGGTAACTGACACACAAAAAACATATGAATATGCTTACGTTGTATGTGAGAAGAAACCTAAAACATGAAAAATGTGGAGTGTCTCATATTGTTGTGTAATACTTCAAATTCTATTAGAGGAAATAATTAGGATAAAAGGAAGAATAAAGTGAGATCAAAGAGAGCAAACATGCAAACAAGCCAAGGACAAGGCAGGTAGAAATATATTAAATATTCTGAAGAGAGAAAAAGTGAAAAAAAAAAAATCATTCATGTGGCTTCAGTAAACATGCTACTATCTAACTGTCAAAGGAATTTCAAGCAAACTTTTGAAATGTCGCAGAAAAGAAAAAGAAAAAAGACAATGTGACTTTGTGTCCATCAGCTGGTTTAGATTAAAAAGAAAAAAAATATGCAAAGCCCTAACTTCATCAGAACTCTGTCAAAATAATCGCAATAATATTTTTTTTCTTGCATATTGTTCAGCCTGTAATAAACAGAGTAGAAGAAGATAAAAAGGTCTCAAACTGGAAACGAAACCAGTACACCTCAAAGAAGAGGAAGAAACAAAACCAGTCACCTTGGCCATCTACAAGAGAAAAATAGAGAAATGTCTTCAAGAATTATTTTCATCTTCTTCTCCTGCTCCACCTCCTCCTCCTCTTGCAGCAGAAAAAGCTGATCGGTCAGGCGACTTAGATGTTCGCAATTTCTTGTTCGGAAAAAGTGTTTCCGTCTCCCGTTGAGCAGGTGGAGTTTTTCGAATGCCATTTCCCATCAGGCTTTTCCAATGCCATACTTCTACTACTAAAAGTACGTTGATGGAAATATGACTAGCAGGGCTGCAATAAAATGGCAACATGGCCAAGTGCAATGTTCAAATTGCAGAACCAGATCATAGTTTTCTGAAAAAGGAAAAAACGTGTGAGAAAACAGCATTATAATGACCTGGTCTATATCTGATATCATGAAAGATGAAATGAAAGTTGAATTGGTATAGATCTCAATAAATTGTAGTGCAAAACTGATCATTTCCACCAATTGTGTCACAATTTCAGTCAAAATAATTGCAAAATGACTATTTTACCAAATCCTGCAGCCCTGATGACTAGCACTCCATGCTAACTGTCCATAGCGTTCACTATTTGAGCAGCTCCTCTCCAAGAACTCTGGTTCCTTGTGATGCTCAAAGTTCGTTGAGTTTGACATTCTGTGACATCCTGTCCACAGCCGTGTTTTTTTCTCACGCTTTGTAAGGTTAAAAAAAAAAACACGAGGTCAGGAATTGTGCTGCTAAATAAGTCTTGGCCTAACAAATGAAGTGATGAATTTTATAATGACATTGAGAAGGAACAGTTTTGAAAATGCCATGATTAGCAGGATCACTGTTGTGCTGAGAAGTGTGATGTGATGAAAAGTATTTTAATCTTCTGTGACACAGAGAAGTGGTTCCCTAAACCTTTTTTAGACCACAGCGCCTATTTACAGGACGCCCTGAGCCACCCAACCCACAGTACAGCCTTGGTAACACAAAGTACCACAGTTAATGTGCCACCAGACAACATCTGCCTTCCACAAGCAGCCAAAACCTGTCCGTCAGCCAGTGTGGAGTCGGACTGTAGATTTGATGGTTTGCTCAGATTCAGCAGAGTCCTGTCAAACCTGTGCTGAGGGCTGAGATATATCAGCTCTGCGTGTCAGATGTTTCCATCTAGTTCCACTATAGCTCTCTGACTACTGAGCTGCTAAAAAGTCCTGAGTTGGAAAAAGCCTGTTGTGTTACTATGGCAACCAGCAACAACTGTGACCTCGAGGCACCCCAGGACGCTGAGAAGCACTGCTGCAGAGTTTCACTGCTGGACGAAAACCAGCGCGTCAGTGAGCCTCACTGCTGCATGGGTGACATGTTCCTTCATCACCATCAACACATGATGAGTTTATCTTGATTCAACGCACACCGCCTGATGCCCCAAATAGTCCCCAACTGTTATTCAATTTAATTCAATGCACTTCAAATGTATTTCTATTCTAGAAAAACAAAGCAAGTGACAAAACATGCATATATTCAATCAGAGATAAACACCTTATTCCTCATGTTTAAGTAACATGTACTAAAAACTACAGTCCCCAGCTGTTTTAAACACAGACACTTTGTGCTTATGTCTGGTTGGGATCATTTGACCGCTTTTGTGTGTGTGTGTGTGTGTGTGTGTGTGTGTGTGTGTGTGTGCAGACGTATCCAGTAAGCCCATAGTTTGTCCGCTGCTAATCTCGCACGCTACTGGACTGATCAGCCCTGAAGGACCCCTGTGATTCACAGTTTTTGAAAAACTCGACACCAGCTGACAACAGCCATGACCATGTTTCCAGGTCATCCCATTCTTGAGAACGCAGTATCTGTAGAACACCTGGAGGAAGTTTCTCCAAACTTAACAGTAATTGTGACCTCATAAAACACGTTTTTTAGCCATAACTCATGAATTCATATGCTAATTATGACAAAATTTCACACAAATGTCTAATAGGACACAAACGTGCGGTGCTGGAGATTAACTGCTTATCTGTAACTAGTTGTATGAAATTAAAATATAATTGCAATCTGTTACAGTTACTGCGAAAAAATATGTATCTAAATTGCTTTTCCTAATCTAAATGTTGCTGATTATAATGAAGTTACGTCTAAATATTCTTTGCAGATTGCAAGTCTAGTTTTTTCTTCTTTTGGTTAAATATGTTTATTCAATTTTGACATTCACATTTACATATTTTTACATATTACTCCTTTAAAATTTATATTAATTAACTTATTATTTGGTATTAAATGTAATTAGTTACTCTTGGGTGCACCCTGCTTCTCACTCAGTGTCAGCTGGGACAGACTCCAGCCCTCCCACAACCCTTCTAAGATAAGCGGTTATGGACGATGAAATAATGGGTGAGTAATTAGTTACTTTAAGGGTTATATTACTTAATTACTTTTGTACTTTGTTGGCGGCTTTGTTGCACTTCACAGCTGATGTGACCTGCCACACATACACGTCATCATATGCTAACCTACCTCGGTCAAAACTCAGTGACTTGAAATAGTAACTGTAATATAATTACTGTTTTTGAAATTGCTACTGGGAAAGTGAGTATAATTACAGTAAAATGTTACCGCCCAACACTGGTGAGGACCAGTGACTTGGGGTCGAGGATGAGGAAAAGAGCAACAAAAGTAGTTCAGGATGATTGTTTGTAATTCATGACAGCAGCAAGAACGTCCCTTTTGTCTCTAGAAAAACTATTAATTCTCTGTCTGCACTCTCGACCAAGTGTAACAACCTGCCTCCATACAGGGTCAAGGACTCTGTCACCAGAGCTGACAGAGACGTGGCAGGTTGAGCTCTTCACCCTGTTACTACAACCCACTCCATGTGTTTCCACCATGATAATGTTGCTGCTCATCAGCCATTTTGCTTTTGTGTCATTTTTCTTTTCCGTCTTTGTCACCTGCATCCCTGCGTTTACTGAGCATCTCTTCCATGCAGTGAAACAACAGACGCTTCATTTGCACCTGGTATTAAAATGCGACCTGTATAAGTTTTCCAGATTGTTGCACGGATTGCGTTTACACCTACGAAACACAGTGCAAGTCAGGCTACCTCCAGATCTGGCAGATCTGATCACATTCCGATCACACCTTGCATTAACATACATTTTTCCTTATCTGGACAACTTATCCAGATATGGATCGCATTTTAATACCAGGTGTAAATGGGGTGAGAGTGTTAGTAGAAAGCAGAAAGTTGGACGTGATGGTGCATTGAGATTAGTGATGAATAGAGGAGAGTCCTTGTGAATAAATGTGTCAGAGCAGCTCTCTCTCTCTCTCTCACACACACACACACACACACACACACACACACACACACACACACACACACTATATGTGACTCTGAAGTCTCTTCACTGATGAGCAGGTAGTGATCTGTGACAGAGGAGAGCAGCACTGAAGTTACCTTTTGGGAGGGCCGACTCTTAATGTACTGACTGTGCTACTTCACTAAAGTTTGTTTCTAACTTGTGCACTGGATTGCATGAATACTTCTAACACTCTGTTTCAAGTTTAGCAAAATACTCAAATGCAGTGTTGTGCGTGAACGTGCTAAAGCATCCTCATATTTCTGGCGATCTGAACAAATCAGTTTGCAATTAATGAACGCGAGCGTCCTTCACTCCTACGAGAGATAACAGCATCGTCAGCTGGAGGAAAACTGTGATCGCAGCAGAGACTGAGAGAGTGTGTGTGCATGAATATGGACAGAAGTGTTGATGTGATATAAATCAGTGAAGTGTATGACGTACACGGCAGGCAGCGAGAAACACACAGATAGATCCACGTTATACACTCATCTCCTAATGTTTGTATCTGTGGAAGCCTATTTACACCAATCTGATAGAGAAAAGAAGATCACGTAACTCATGATAAGAAACTTTGTCAAAATAATGTCTTGGAATCTCAAACTAATGATTCAATGTCATTATCATCTATCTATATTATCATTCTTTCGAAATATTAAGTCAATCTTTTGAGATATTAGTTCATAATTTTGAGATACTAACTCAGTATTTGAAGATACAGTAGGGGAGACCAGGGGCAGTTGTAACATTTTTTTCCTTCGTAACAAACAGACTACTTGAAAAACACTAATCACCTTTTGATATGAGAAACATATACACGCACTAACTACTGTAATAACACACTTGATATATGTTCACCAATTAGACCAAGACTGTAATATTAAATTTCATGCAAGAAGCCAGAGTGTTATCATCGCCCCTTGGTGGGGGCAACTGTTACAGTGGTTGGGGACAGTTGAAACACTGAAAAACTAGGTCATACTAAAATAAAAGTGCTCCTCAGTGTATTCACATTACTGCTGTAGTATCTAATAATGTTAAGTTTTTAGGCCACTATTCTTATAATTGAGTTAAAAGTAATTTTACATTTACTGATGAGATAAATACAAACATATGAACATTTTGCAATATAGTATAACATCATTATGTAGACTCTGGTGTCCATGGTAGGAGGAAATTCTATTCAAATAAAATAATTAAATCAAATTAAAAAAAAAACAAAAAAAAACAAAAAACAAAAGGAAAGGAACATGAACAACTTAATTTTTGGGACTGTGAACTTGAACTTGTTCGTTTTAATCTTTTAAACCGTGAACTTGCACAACACTGCTTAAGTGTAATGAGTTCATGTTTTTCATTTCAGTTTTACCACCCGTAGCTCAGCAGACACTTTACTTCAGCTCCCCTTGTTTAGCCTTCAAAAGCATTACAGAAACTCTTTATTTATTCAAATTATTTACCACACACTAAGCACGTTTAAGGACATTTCTAAGTGCTTCTTAATATATTTGCCATTTACAGGTGGGCTTTGAAAATGTTCATTCTTCATCTTGCGTAGTCTGACAAAAACTTTAACTCAAGGTCCGCTCGCATCTCATGGCCGTCATCAGGAGATGGAGTTTGCTTTTTATAGAGAGTGAAAAAAGTATTTATAAATAAATCATAAGCAATAAAAAGTAATGAATAGGTGCAATAAAGGAGTAATTTATATTTAATATGCATAGAAAATGTACAATTGTTTATTTATTGCTTATACGTGCTAAACAGGAGGTTTAAAATGAAGTGTTTCCAGTTGTGAGTAATGAGAACAGTTATATGAGTTCATCTGGTTCACAACAAAAAAAAATACTGCATAAGAAATAGTTATTAACCATTAACATAATGCAGAGGTAAATAAGAAGAGGAGAACTGAGGACAAATAACCAGAGAAAAAGCAGCATAATAGCATATGTGTGGTTGTGAGAGAGCAGTTGCAGAAACACAAACATGTTGTGTATTGGGTGTGATCCCAGCTTAGAGTTTTGCTCCCATGTGTTGTGGTTTATTTACGGCCCATTTGTCAACCAGAAAGCCACACAATTCTGTTCCTCCTCTGTAAAATCAGAGGGATTACTGGCTGAGTAAACTTTCCAAAAGTCAGCTCTGAAACAATTTATACTGACGCTGTTTACATCTTGTTAAACACAAAGCAGAGTCTTCAGGGAAAGTTAGAGCAACCGCAATGAAAGCTGCATCTGAATGAAGATGGGAACATGTGTCTGACAAACTGTTGGGTGCAGATATGAAAATTGTCAGGGAAAAATGTATTTTATTTGAATAAAACATGGATTTGTGTTGTGTTGATGTTAACTGCATATGATATATATTAAGTCAATATATATTTGGAAAATTTAAATAGTTAAAAAAAGAAGCTTGTGATTCCACCAGCAGCACACAAGAAGTGGCTCTGCACTCTGCTTCAATTATGTGCCGAGTCTATTTTTGATGCCGCGTCAATTAGCACAGAGCAGATCGAGCAGGCAGGAAGTCAGACACAGAAAAGGCAGGGAAAATCCAGTTCATTTTCAAAATAAAATACCCTGTGCAGACTCACGATCATAAAGACAGACAGAAAAGAAACTATTTAACCATGTAGCCTGCTTATCCATGGTAGAAGCACAAAGAGTAAGGAAAGAGGACCTAATAAAAAAATCTGAGCAAGTAAACATAATCAGGTGGCAAAACACTCCACTGCTGAAATGCTTCTGAAACACTGTTGGTGGGGCTTGCAGCCATGCGGAGGACGGATCAGAACTGCGGCGCAGACGTGCCGTGCTTGGTGGAATCAACCAGTAAGTCACGGGTTAACAGCCAGATGAAGTTTTTGGACTGTTTTATACCAAATATTTTTGAATTTCACTTTTTTACAGCCACACTATCAGCATGGCTTGACAGCACTGGTTTCCTGGTCTGTTGGTCCACCACTGTGATCCAGAGTAAAATATCTCAACAACCATTTGATGGTTTGATCATTTGTACAATCATGGTCCCCAGAGAATGAATCACAAGTGAGCCTCATGCAGTGTGATAATCCTCTTATTATTCTTCTGGCACATTCACAGGGTCAGAATTTTAATTTGTCCAGTACTTTGGTTCATGACTGCATACCTATAAAAAAATAATGACTAATCAGCCTCAGGTGCACTTTATTTGCACAAATTAGCATGTGTTTGCATGCAACACACTAAACCAAGATGGTGAACATGGTAAGCATTATACCTGACAAACATTAACATGTTAGCATTGTCATTATGAGAATGCTAGCATGCTAACATTAGTATTTAGCTTTTAACACTGCTGGGCCGAACAGCAGCTTCACAGAACTACAAGCGTGGCTGTAAATTCTAGTCACAGTTTACATTCGAGTTTGTCCACACTCATATAATGTATGTAGTGAAGACTTTGAAGGAATTTAATATGGAACTTACCTCTATATTGACCTGTAACTTTAAAGGAACTTAGATATTAAGATATTTTTAGGTAATATGGGAGTAATTCATGTTTTCCAGCTAGAAACATGCTGTCTAGACTTTAAGACTATTGTTAGAGGAGGGCAGAGGACTGATAGAGAGCTGAACATGATGATGTCACAGTGAAGCTGACCTTTGACCTTTTGGATACAAAATATCATCACCTTATCATTTTATCTTACTAGAAACTTTAGGTGAAATTTTGTCAGAATCAGAGAATGAAATCTTCAGTTTTGGCCCAAACTGTATTTTGTGAGGCCGCCTTGACCTTTGACCAACTCTGATTGGTTCAGCCTTCAGTCCAAGTGGACAACCATTACAAGTTTTAAGTAATTCCTTCAAGATGTTCTTTTTTATATAATTGGAAGATTTATTGGGTTTTTATCACAGTAATATTAACAACAGAAAAAAGAAAAACAGAAACAACCCCAAAAAACCTAATAAGATGAAATAAAATAAAATAAATAAAATAAAAAGCAGGCAGGTAACCAAACACACCCTGATACAGAAAAGGTCATTATTTGGTTACAGTAACGTGGCGCGACCCTCAAGGCATTCTATATAGATATGCAGCGTTCACGAGAACTGGACGGACGCATGACAACCTGACAACATAATGCCTCCGGACGCGGCTCTCGCTGGTGCAGACGCATAAAAAAACAGCTCAGCTTTCACAATCACTTACCTGGCAGCCATGACAAGACAATTTAGTCCATAATTTAGGGGGAGAGAATGAAGAGAAATTATATTTGCACCGCTGAACTGAATAAATAAAATTTTCAGAAAACTGAAAATTGTTTGGTTCCTGCAGAATTTGGATTCGCCTCAGTACTTATAAAATCCTGGCTACAGTTCTGGATATGTTCTCTGTAAAGACATGACGACTGTATGTTCTTCTAGTGGCGTCCTTATTATAAAAATTACACCTTTCAACATGTAATGTGAAGCAAGGAATCATGGTCTTTCTTTCTTCATGGTTTCCATGTTGAAGCGACTTGCTCTAAACACACTCTGTGCTTGTGTACTTGAGTGTCCTTGCGTGCTGCAAAAACATGATCCACTACCTCGGCGCTCCTTCCTCCTCTGTTTGCTCACAGGCACCAAATTAACAATTTGCGAATCAAAGGCGTCATTGAACACCCTCACTGTAATCCTATTCCACCTTTCATTTCACGTGTCTAATTTAGTTCGCCGCACTTCCCTAAACCTATCACCAGTCATCATCAGCATTAATGAAAATAAAAAAATAAATAAACTTGGATCTGAAGAGGAGGAGGAGGAGGGGTGATGAAAACAATTATTTTAAGTCATTTTGTGTTGGTTTGTCGCCGCCTTGAACGCACAAAGGCTGAGAGTGGGTTTTTTTCTTCTTCTTTTTTGTTTTTTTGAGAGGTAGTAATTTATGTGGACTTGCTCTCGTAATTGGAGAGCCAGGAATTGGTGTTAGGATGGGGGGGAGCAAATGCAAAACAAAACTAGAAAGGATAGAAGATGGCTGTCTCTCTGCTTGTGTGCGCACAAGTGTGTGTGTGTGTGTGAAAATACGAGCGCGGTGTTTTGGTGGAGCTCCTCTCATCTCTGTGAAGGCTTTTATCGTCTCCTCTGGTTGCGGCGCTGATGAGGAGCTTTACAGGCGGCGAGAAGGAGAAGCTTGTTAGAGAAGGGAGGTGTTGATGAGATAATTACACAGCTGTCATAGTCCCTGTCTGGCCCGAGAGCTGTGCCATCAACGTGTCTCCTTGTGTGTGTGTGTGTGTGTGTGTGTGTGTGTGTGTGTGTGTGTGTGTGTGTACATATATGTTGGCTGTCTGTGTGTGTACTTGTACATGTTTACACGAATGTAGATTTCCAAAAAACGGTACAATGCACATTTTTGATTGCCGTCACATGTTGTCTTCTGTCTCTGTGTATGTATGTATACTGTGTGTGTGTGTGTGTGTGTGTGTGTGTATTTTGACACTTGGTGTAGAATAATAGCTGCACTTTTTCCTTTGAAATGTATGGCTGTGTCTTCTGGGGTGGAAATGAGGTTTTGAGCATCTGCCATCTTCTCCTCCTATACTTCCCCTTCCTTTCTCCGTGTGTGTGTGTGTGTGTGTTTATTTTTTTTTTTAAAGTCGACATTGTTGTTGTCGACTGTATGGCGCTGCAGGCAACCTCCAAGACAGCCCATAATTCTTCCATGTTGACTTCAGACACATACACTCCCTCTTTCAGCCTGCCATGACCACTGATAGGGACAGGTACACTTTGTGTGTGTGTGTGTGTGTGTGTGTGTGTGTGTGTGTGTGTGTGTATTGGCGGGCCCGGCTGATTTGATACATGCCGCGACATGAATGCCGGGCCGCAGGCGTCCACACACCCCGCTAACCTACCGGCCAGATTGAGTCGCGGGGCGGAGGCGGGAGAGGGAGAAAGTAATGGGGAGGGTGGAGGGAAAGTTGACCACCGCCCTGGGAAATATGTGCCGAGTCTCCGAGCGAGCAAAAACAAGCTCTCAAGTCGGCGGACAGCTTTTTCATTTGGCGCTCTCCGAGATGTGGAGGAGGCACCGGGCAGGAGAGAAATAGGTGGAGGTGGAGGCGGTGTGGAGGGCCCATATTTGTGGTTTTGTGTTTCTGTTATGAACAGAACGCTGTGGAACAGGAACAAACTCAATTTCAGGCCCCGAGTCCTCGAAGGAGAAGGACATGGTGCCTCCACCCGCTGCCTCCACTTTAACCTCTTCACTGCTGCAGAACCCTTTAGCTGGACCTAAAGAGACTTTAGAGCTAACTCTCATCGGCGTGACACGAAGGTCAGTCAGCGCTTTGAAAAACAAGGCCTGTCTCAGTTACAGCTGCAAACATCGATTAGCCGTTCAAAAGAAAATCAGTTGCCCAAACTATTTTATTAATTTTTTCAAGCAAAAATATCAGATATTTGCCTTTTTCAGTTTCTTAAATGTTAAGACTTTCTCCTTTTCTTTGCTTTTCTTTCTTTTTGAAGAGCCTTTCAGTATTGGACTCTTGGTTGGACAAAAGACACAATTTGAAGACGCAGCTTTGGGCTCTGCAAAATTGTGATTAGGGCTGGGTACCATTACTGGTATCTGGAATTCAGTACCATTACCCAACGGTTCCCTTTTTTCGGTACTTCATTCTCACTGTAATAACAAATGTGTAACTTCTGTTCTAAGTCTAAATATCTCAACTTCAAGCTTTTTAATTATTTTGAACATTTTTTTAATTACTGAGAGCATTTTACACACCACATGAAACAAACTCCCTCCCTCTCCCCCCCAAAAATCCTCCCTACAATCTGCAACCTGTCAGTCTGTCACCAGAGCATATAGTGCTGTTGTTTGTGAACCCAAGGAAGCACATGCCATCATGTTTAGTAAACTGTGATCTAATTCAAAATTGAGATTAAACTAGAATTCTCAGAGCAAGAAACAGTTAAACGTATTTTATAAGATAGTAAAAGTGTTATTTTAACATTAATATTAACAAATATCCACCAAAAACAGTCATAGCCTATGGGAAAATGCTGGAAATGAACACAAAAAAATAATACCAAAAAAAGTTGGAAACTGCTATTTGTAAGAAGCAAGGGTACTTTGTTTCAGAAATGAGAGGTTTAGCACAAAAATTCAGTCAGTTATTGGTGCTGAGACCAAAAAATGGAACAACTATACCTGGTCTCCCCTACTTTATTTCTAATTGGTTCTAATTAATTAATTAATTAATTAATTAATTAATTAATTGCATTTTAAGGTCAAGAAATTGGAAATCGGGACTACTTGTGAAGTTTTACTGACAGAGACAATGATAGTTGCCAAGCAACCAGGCTGCATCTCCAACTGTGCAAAAAGTAATAATATAACAGTGCCCATTTCTACGAGGTCAATATGACTGACTATGGGTGAAAATGATCATATCTTCTTTGCTTTTTGTGTGATTTATATATATTTAAAAAACATTTCAGATGAAAATACAGCCACTTTGAGGGAAAGTCAGATTTCAACAACATTGTATATTTTAATTCAAGAAAGTTATTTCACATTTAACTTTGAAAAAAGTCAAAATGATTGACTTGGCTGTACTAAATAAAGTACCTAACCCTCTTTGTGATAAGCAGTGTCCACATTTTTTTTTTGACATATTCAAAACTGAAAAATTAGTCATGAAAGTAGATGGCAGATTAATCGATGAATGAAAATAATTGTTAGCTGCAACCCTAGTTTCAATCCATCTGTTTTGTGACTTCATTTCTGAAGCACTTTTTATGTCCCGCTGTCCTGACAAAATCTGAAAATTAGGTAGTAATTAGCGACACAAACCAAAGCCTGTTCATGAAGGTGGAGGTGGGATGCAGAGAATTGGGCTCCACTTCTCTTTTCTTGCATGTTAAGATGAGAAGAAGGGGAGGAAGAAAAAAAATAAAAACACAAAGTGCTAATTACTGCCTGTCCTCTGTTTTATTCACACAGTTCCTGTCACATTAAAGCAAAGCAGCAGACATGCCACTAAACCCTATCGCTTGTATACAAGTCATAATTCAGACAGCTAGAGCAAATTAGATAAATGACTCCCACCACCTTCAAAGACAGAGGGATTTCTCATTTGAGTGGAAATTAAATGAATACCACTGGGAGCGGCTCGTGAATCTTCACACGGTCTGCTGTGGCGATAACACGCCGCCTCGCATGTTTTCAGATTCAGGGAGGGGATATATTTGTCCTTTTTTTTTTCTTGTCCTTTAATAATAACAGTATAGCACAGCGAAATTCCCTCGGCGCGTCGAAGAATTATTAAATCCACTTGCGCCAGTACGCCGCTTTCATTATGTCACTTTGGTGGGCCGATGAAGAGCACTCAGAGGAGTGTAATTGGCGGCATCCATTTGTGACCTTGGCTAGAGTGCGAGGGGCCACCACATCATCAATACGAGACGGCGGGATGTCGGCGCCCTGAGGGAGGGAGAGGCAGAGAGAAGGCTGGCGGATGGGGGAGGGATGGATGGAGGGATGAGAGGACGGTGGCACTGCCATCTGTCTATGTGTTCTGACCCAGTGCCCTCCTCAGCGGCCCAGTGCTCAAATTAGGAGGAGTGACACACCAGCTAATTGCAACACGTGAGCGTGTGTGTGCGTGTGTGTTTGTGTGGGAAGCAACAGCCTTTGCACGGAGAAATTAAAGAGATCATGAGGCTCCACTTGGCAAGATTTTTATGGAGGAATATTTCCGTCTTATTAGCCTAAATCATGAAGTGGAGCTGCGGTAGACAAGAGTGCTCTATCCCCATTACCGCGCTTTGCACTCATCCGATTTGCCTCCGTGAATTGTGGGTGTAGACACTGCTTGACCCACAGGAAGTGACAAATTGACACTTCACAGCAAAACACTCTCTCCAAACCAGCGGCAACCAAACGCCGCGTAGTGCTGGACTCAGATTAGAGCTCATCTCTTTGGCGTGCTTCTGCACAGGTTGGTAATAACAACTATCCTGTGTGCAGTTTGTCACATTACAAGGAGTTCTCGCAACAGAAGTTCATTACTTTCAGAATGGCTGACTCCTGCTATTTGGAGCCACCACACTGCCTGGTATAGTTTTAAGAAAGGGTTCATCATTTGTGCCCACGCAGGTGTTTTCAATAAGTCTGGATAATTAGATATTTTTTCATGCTGAGGATATGCAGAGCTGTGCTGGAGATTTGAAAAGTCACCAAACTTTAAGTATGTAAAACTCCATATTAATTAGTAGTTTATGTATTAATGTTGAGGAAATACAGAATTATCCTCCAATTAGTCAGTCCAGCACTTTGGTTCAGGCTGAAATAACAATGGGATCTTTTGCCTTTAGATTTGGTACAGATATTCAGAGTGCGAGTCTGATAAAACTTTAAGCACCATCATCAGGTCAAAGTTTAAATTAGTTTATTAGCAGATACCTGCAAAACTAATGACATTCCCATCAAACTCTGCTGTACTTTGTGGCAAGTTCTAATGAGCAGTGTTTTTCCGATACTGATACCGGTATTGAAAATGCCTTTGATGCTGCTTAAAATGCAAGATCAGTTAATGACAAGTACACAAGTTCATGCATCAGATTTGATGTTGCACAGTTTATTTGCCCTGATACAGGACCTGCTACTTCCCAGCAGCGTCCAGTGCACCAAAATGTATATGGTCAGTGCAGGAGAGAAACGCCAGTTTGCACAGCCTGCGTCATTGAAGCCAGCTCTTAGTGAGCAGAAGCCTCTGTCAGGAGGAGGAATAATCCGGTGGATTGTGTCTGAGTTCCTCCAGGAGCTGCTGGTGTGTTGGAGGAGCCAAGGCTGACACTGCAAACCTGACTGACTGGTATCATTAGTACTCAGTGGATGTATTATACATACATATACATCTCTGTGACTGAGCTGCTGATACTGACGCTGTTACTTCATTCTTTGTTTCCTGATATGGTCAGGTTTTGTGGCGATCCACGGTAAAATCCAGAGCAGAATTTTTGAGTTTTGTTTCTTCTATGATTGTGAACTGCACTGAACTATTTTGGGGCTTGTTGGAAAAACAAAATGGACTCCTTACTAAATGGCTTAAACTCTGATATTTTTTCTTTTAAACGCACTGGTATTGGATCAATATTCAGTACTGGCCAATTCACAAAGTTCAGGTATCAGAATTGATATCCAAAATTAATAAATACTAATAATAAAATAAACATAAACAATGAATCATAATAATTACAACAGTTTTCTTAGAAATATTGTAAAATTATAAAGAAAAGAACTCTACATGACTAAAACTACAATACACTAACTTACCATCTACCAATTTGCCATTTTTGACAGCATCACAACTCAAGAACTTTGTGAACATGGTAAAGCACCATTTGAAGGCAGCACTATGGCTAAATTCTACCGGGCACGCCTGCGTCGCGTTACGGCTGCGCCATGTCAGCCGGAGGTGATCGCCGCCGTTCAATGCTTGTGATTCCACCAGCAGAGCCTCGGTGCGTCCCAGAAGCAGCTCTCTGCTTCAGATATGCACCAAGTCTCAATTATCACAGAGCAGACTGAATGGACAAAAGTCAGGGAGAATCCAGTTAATTTTCAAAATAAAAGACCCCGTGCAGACTCACGATCATATAGACAGACAGAAGAGAAACTATTTAACCAAGTAGCCTGCCACGGTAGAAGCACAAAGAGTAAGGAAAGAGGACCTAATCAACAAAACCTGAGCAAGTAAATATAATCAGGTGGGCAAAACGTTCCACAGCTGAAATGCTTCTGAAATGCTGCTGGTGGACGGATCAGAACTGTGGCACAACTAGTTAGCTCATGTTCTGTGGTCCTACTTCCTAGTGGCCACAATTAATTCAGCTCTAAAAGAATCATGCAGGTGTTTGTTGTGTCGTCCTAACAGGTGTTCAGTTAAAGTGAGACACTAGTGTGCTCACATAATGCAGAGAGGAGGTCTAAACAGCCAGGAGTGAAAACACCTGTGTAAGTGTCCCATCGATGTGGAGACTCTTAAAGTCCTCATCACTGTGATGTTTTCTGCAGATGCCAGAAGTCACTTAGGTGGTGGATGGTTCTTTCTCTTTTCAGTCAAGATAGTTTTATTAACTATTGAAGTCTGTATAAAGTACAAAGCAAGTTTTTCTTCTAAGCATGTTAGAACATAGTTCCTGAAAACATGAAAAGACTGAGAACTATGGAGTACTGAATTGTGGAGTTAGACCGTTAAACAGTCTGTGTTAAGGATTTTTTGGGTGGACCTGAAACATGTCTTGGTGACGTGTTAGAGCCATCGTCTGCCAGCACGAACGACACCGTTTCTCCCTTCCCTCACCCTCCCTAATGGTCAGTTAAATGTACCTTCAGTGACTCTGTCACTCCAAATCAGCCCAGCAGTTCACTTCAGCTCACTTCAGTTCCAACAACCCGACACAGAAGGAAAATATCACCATCCTGTCACCGTCCTCTGGCTCTGGTGGCTCAAACATGTCTGGACTTGTTCAGTAAATGTTGTTTTAGATTATAGTGGTGTTTAACACTGAGACAATGGAGTGGACACGCCTCCTGTGTTTCAGAGCTAATTTTGTCATGATTTTGAGACCTAATTGAACAAGTTCGGTTGGTGGTTATTAACACATGTTTTTGTGGTGTGGCAAACTCAGAACACACATTCATTGCTGCTTAACAGCATCAGTAAAAGTAAAATGGGAGGATAAACATCAAATTTTCCTATTTGTCAGTGGACCTATAAACTACAAATCACTGAATAATCAGAACATCTAATATCAAATATTTATAGTCAGACATTTCTTGAACCTCAAGTTTGTAACATTTTCTCTGCGACCGCAGAGCGATGCCTTATAATCTCTGGGAGTTTGTCTGAGAACTCATCAGTATGAGCAAAAAGTATACGGACATGAACTTGGCCAGCTGAGGCGGAGGAGGCCAGACGGGCCTTGCAGTTCACTTCCTGCTTCAAGGCAAAAGCGTTGCATATTGTAGCTTTAACATGCAGGAGAGACAGGAGGGGAGCAAGTGTCAGACAGAAAGATGAAGGATGAGAGATGGAAAGCTAAGAAGTGTGAAGTGTTTTGTTAAACTCATTCTAATGTGAGGAACATCACTTGGTTGCTTGACAAGCAGCCCTGGGGCAGAGATCATATTAGCTGGAAGTGTTGAAGAGGGGGAGGGACGCACGCATACACACACATACGCACATGCACCTGCTAGAGCGGAAGATATGGATGCTGCCAGTGGGTAGAATTAGTGGTTCACTAAGTTCTTCATCCACTTTTTCCTCATCCATCCATCCCTCTTCCCTGTTACACCCTGCCACTCACATCTCAAGGTGTGTTCAGACAGAATGTGAGGTGAATTTTTGATGCAGCGAGATTTCATACAAAGTCAATCGAAAGATGTCAGTGGGCGCAAACAGACGCAAATTAGCTCTAGGCGATGTAAATAGAAGCGAAAAGACGTCTGCGAGATGTTGAGTTGACAAGATGTTTCAGCTTAAGTGAAGAATCTGCACTTATCCCAGGACTTCATAAGTACATGAGCTCTGACACTAGTCAGAGGCTCAGCTGTCACACAAACTCTAGCACAGTACAGTCAGTGGACAGCCAAGAAAGCGTCATGCGTACTTTGACGGCACGGACGATAGAGACAAAGTGCATTTAAGTCCCGCCCACGCCGGAGGAGAAAACAATTCATGGCTCTCCATTGACTTGTGTCGTGTGACGGTGCCTCTTGGCACTTTCTGTCTGCTAGCAAACAACACAAAGATGTCTAAAAGCTGCTGTGTGCTGGGATGCACTAACAAAAAGCTGAAGAACCCAAAACTAAGTTTTTATAAGCTACTGAACTGAAAAAACAAGTCTTAAAGAAGATGAAAATGGATATAGATGTGAGGTGTCAGCAGGACGTACGAGGAAACTGTGAGATCCTGACACTCAGTAACGTTATCCCTCGATCACAGTTGTTAATTTGACCAGATAAACTGCAAAAACTGAAGATAACTTGGCTACAAAAGGCTTGGTTTTGATCATTCTTAGATTAAATGATGATCTTAGCTGGTGATGTGATCAAATAGTTACATATTATCTTAAAATAACTAAATTATTTTCCTTCTGGCGAGTCTGTGGCATCAGCATCATTGTGGCTCACAAAAAAGCAAGGTCCTGAGAAGGGACACTGAGATTTACTGGAAATATTGAGTTTGTCAGTTTAGGTTTTTCTCCCTGGTAGATGGATGGTGCTAAAATAATACGTTGATGTGCTGAAATCAAATGTTTTTAGCAAGACATGTTTCTTCTGTGGTTAATATTTTGTTTAACATGCTTTTCCCACAAAACGTTAAAAGAAATAAACAAAAATAAAAAAAATAAAAATTTAGTCTAAAAGCACATCTACTCTTCCTCCCTCCCTTTCTCCCCTTCTGGTGTGCCCCATAGGACAGTAATCTATGGCGAGAAACAAATTATTTTTTTGTTCCCATTTGAATTGTGCCACAAATTACACATAACACACAAGACAAAAAAGTCACAATTTGTGTGTAAGTTTGTCATGTTTTAGTGCAGTTTTGTATGAAACCACTCAGTGAACTACATCTCGTCTCAATATACATTATCAACACCAATTTTGCTACTCTTGTAACATTATCTTACCCAAAGTGTTTTATTCAGTGACTCCTGATCCTTTTATCAGCCTGGAAGAGAAAGAACAAGTAAGTGTGTGTGACATCATCCCAGTGGGAAAGCACACAGGAGTCGTAGCATCAGCGGCTAACGTTAGCTTTGGGAGGGACATCACTTACATGACTTCTGGGTTTCAAATTACAATCTTCAAAATCTTCAACAGTTTTACTGAAATGGCGACTTTCTTGACAAAATTACCTTTAAAATTGACAAAGATATGACAGAACATGTGTGTAATTCATGGCACAACTCAAACAGCATCAGGTGTCTGGTTTCCTTGCTGGTGGCATTTTGAATTTGCTACGTAGCAGGTCTAGCTTGCCCGGGGATGAGGAAATCTTTTTGATTTGAAGATTTTTGGGAAGTGCACAGACATCTCCCCCTTCAGTAGATTAATATAAAAACATCTCTCTTGTGATAAACCTTGACCTGATCCATGGTCATGGTCAGACAATTTAAGGGAGGAACACTTAAGAAAAACACATTTTTGAGTGGAGGGGATATGAAAATAAGCATTAAAAAATGACTAAATTACATGGTAGGTGTAGGTGGTAGTGACATATTTAACAATACAGTGAATATAAAAATGAACACCTGTTTAAAATTCATTAAACATGTCTGGCAACTGACAAGTGGCTCAACAATTAAATCCCTAAAAAAGAAATTAGATGTTAAATTGTTAAAGTCTGCATATATTTATTATTTTGATTACAACAATTCTCTGGGATGCTCTGGGTCACATGATGGTGTCAATGATTTGTTATATTATTTATGAATGTTTTAAGAATAAAGAAGAAAAAAGAGCCCCACAAAGCAGTGCTGAGCTGTGGTCTGATCTGCAGACGATCTTCACATGAATCAGCAGTTTATCGGATATTTTAAAGCAACAGTGAGATTCGGCACCGTTTCACGCTGCACATTTAACGGTAAACATTTTGTTTCCTGCTCTATTCTGAGCCTGGACCACTGAGGTCCCAGCTCTGAGGGCTCCGAGGGTGAACCAGGTCAAGGTGACATCACACGCTGTGACACCCGGCTCAGACTTGCCGTGACGACCGTCCCACCTCATCAGTCACACCTGTCAGACAGGTGTATTCGCGTGTGTGTGCGGCTCTGTCGGGTGCCGGTGCACGGAGAGGATGGTGATGAAGGACAGGATGGATGGGGGAGGACAGGACAAACAATCATTTAAAGTTCATCGCTCACCACCCTCTGTTGTTGTTTTCTTCTTTCTCTGCAGTGAATCTACTGGACACGACGACCATCACAGGAGACTGGGGCTGGCTAACATATCCGTCACATGGGGTAAGAACAACTATATCCACTGAGGAATTTATTTGACATTTTCACATAACAGGACAATACAAATTTCAGAAGAGTATTAGGGCCTGGCAAAAATATAAAAAAATCAGAGGAGGAAGACTCTTTTTTTCTGTGTGTGTGTGTTTTGAGAATAAATTGAAATGTCGAGACTAAAGTTTAAATGTTGAAAATAAATTCAAAATGTCAAGAATCAAGTCAGAATGTTCAAAAAACAGTTTGAGGATGAAGTTGAAATGTTTAGAAAGTCTGAATGTGAAGAAGAAAAGTTGAAATGTCAGGAATGAAGTTGAAATGTTGGGAACAAAATTTAAATGCTGAGAAAGAAGTCACAACACTGAGAATAAATTTGAAATGTCGAGACGGAAAGTGTTTGGAATAAAGTCCAGGGTGTTGAGAACAAAGTTTAATGTTGAAAATAAAGTAGAAATGTTGAAAATAAAGTTCCAGAATGAAGTTGAAGTGCCAAGAGTAAGTCAAAATAGTGAGAATAAAGCTTGTGAAGTTGAAAATAAAGTTTAATGTTGAAAATAAAGTTGAAATGTTGAGAATGAAGTCAAAACGTTGAGAGGAAACATTGAAATGTTGAAAATAAAGTTTAAATGTTGAGAATTAAATTTGAGAACAAAGTTGAAGTGTCAAGACTTAAATCGAAATGTTGAGAATAAATTTAGAAAATAAAGTTGAAATACAGAGAACAAAGTCAACAAGTTGAGAATAAAGTTGAAATGTGGAGAGGTAAAGTTGCGAATAAAGTCAAAATTTAAATCAAAATGATGAGAATAAGGTAGGGAGGAATAAGGCATAAAGTTTGAGAATGAAATTGAAATGTTGAGAATAAAGTCGACAGGTCAAGAATAAAGTTTAAAATGTTGCGAGTCAAGTTGAAATATTAAGAAAAAAAGCTTTTATGCCTTGCAGTGATACTGAAACTTTAACTTCATTCTCAACATTTCAACTTTATTTTCAAAATGCAAAATAAAACTTTCCTCTGAATTTTTGTCATAAGCTAAGCCCCAAATTTCTTCCATAACAAATTTATACTTAAACAGCTTTGAAAGTTCTTTTAAACAAAATAAACTCCTGAAGCAACAATTATGAAGACTATATATGTGGACTCAATATGCCGTCAGCATGTTTGAGTCATCCTTACTGTCTGTGGAAAACCCAACTGCAAAAATTTCCACCACAAAGCGACACCTGTTGCCAAGCCGTTCCTTTTTTCATCCCCTCCGAAGCCATGTGAGGCGGTGATTTTCCAGTTGACGGGGAACCTGTGCTTATTAAGCGGGATCCGGTTGTAACGCTGACACCACAGGCTAATTACACGTTCGTCCGTCACAGCCAGACAACTGCACGCAACGCTCACCTAATTCCAACACGAGCGGCGACATCTCTTTCAGCCCCCGCCACATATTGGCAGAAAGGTGCGAAACACAGAAGGGGGGGGTGAGGGGGGGTAGCCTAGCCCCCAGGGGGAGGAGGAGGAGTGGGAGGTGGAGGGACGCAGGAGAGAGATGAAAGAGAGAGGACGAGGTGATGGCGAGGGCACGGCGTCGCTGCATTAGCATATTGTAATGCCACATGATGATGCCTGGGGTGATGAATTAGGACTCCAGCCGTGATCTTTATAGCAGCGAGATGCCACCGTGTCCCAGACTCCCCCGGCTGTCAGTGAAGTGGTAGAAACATTTAACTCACCTCCGGCCCACACAACAGAAGGCGGTGTGATTGAACATCGGCCAGGAGGAACAGATGGATTGTCTTTCAAGTCCTGCGAAAAGAGCTGGAAGAATTGGATTAGAGTTTTGAGCGAAATGACTCCTTCTCTGTAAAATCAGCATGAGAAGCGAATCTCCTCCGCGCTGACAGGCGCCTGTTATAACATCTAGATTACATAAACGCAGTCAGCCCGTGGTGTTTCATTTAATTGGTTCAATATGCCAGAAATATTCACTCCTAACTTGATGAGGAACGTTTTTTCTCACTGAGTTCCGGCACATGAAATGTTTGACTGAATGGACTTAAAGCCGGAGCTCGGCCTTGCGGCGTTATGGTCAGGTTACGTAAGGTGTGCATCTTGTGCCGAATGGATGGCGAGCATCTGAGGAAGGTGAAGAAAGCTGTAAGATGGTTCGCTCTCATCAGGCCGTTTTCAAAGTGACATAAGTCTACAGTGGAGTCTACCCCCCGCTGCTGAGACCCGTCCTCGCAGTCGTGAGTAGCTTTCGGTGTCGTCTGGTTTTAGCTCTTTTGATTTGAGGTGTGAGTTGTGTGAGGACTGAGGTGTATCAGTGGTTCTATTCAAAATGACAAATCTTTCCGACACTTGCTGTGAAATTTGCTATTTCTATTGCTGCAGGAAAACTTACAAGCCTGAAATGTTTCATTACTTCGGCCACAAAGCTGTGGCATTACTGAATGATTACAAAGGTTATTAATACTGATACATTCTTAGAAATAAGGGTTCCAAAAGGGTTCTTCCTGAAGCAACCATTTGCCTCTGAAGAACTCTTTCTTGGAGAAAGTGTTTTCTTCGTCAGTCTAAGGGGCTTATGAAGAACCTTTTTGAAAGAAAGAGTTCTTGAGTGATTGCTGAAATCCAGTAGAACCCCCAGGGTGGGTTCTAGATAAAAACGCTTAGAATATAAAAGGGTTCTTAGTGTAACCAGTGGATCCGTTCTAGATAAAATAATAATATTAAAAAGGTTCTCTGAAGAACCTCCTGAGTGTGTTCTAGATGAAACTCTTAGAATATCAAAAAAGTTCTAAGTAGAGCCTCCTGGGTGGGTTTTAGATGAAAGTTTTGTCACATAAAAAGGTTCTCGGTAGACCCTCCAGGGTTGGTTCTGATGAAACCCTTTGAATAAAAATAGGTTCTTGGGAGAGCCTCCTGGGTGGGTTCTAGTTGAAACCCCTGAAATATAAGAAAGGATCTCGCTAGACCTTCCTGGGTGGGTTCAAGATGAAACCTTATGAATATAAGACAGTTCTCAGTAGAGCCTTCTGGATGGGTTCTAGATGAAACCCTTGAAACATAAAAAGGTCCTTGGTAGACTCTCCTGAGTGGGTTCTAGATGAAACTCTTTGAGTATAAAATGAGTTCTCAGTAGAACCACCTGGGTGAGTTCTTGTTAGCTCCCTTAGGAGGTTTAAAGTTTCACGGATAGAAACACCCAGACAGGGTTATAGGTGGAACTACACCATAGAAAGATTCCCTGTAGAACCTCTCAAAGACTGTACCAACAACCAAAACAGGTACTCGGGGGACAAGCCAAAGAACCTTTATGGTTCTAGTTAGCACCTTTGCTTATAAGAGTGTATTTAGTGTTTAAGGGCACAGATCTCATTACAACTTTGGGGGGAACAGTGGAAGAAATTCAGCCTTCGACTTTTTGGACTTCTCCACTGTCACATTTTGATTTCAGTTTGTGCTTATTACTCGACCTTTTACTTCGAGCTGTGAGAAGAAGACAAAAGGTCGGTTTTAGCTCCACTTCCTTTGTTACTTTCTGCCATTTACAAGGTTCATTATTAGAAAGTGGGTCAGCTCAATTTATGTGAATTATTAGGGCCCGAGCACCGAACCGGTGCGAGGACCCTATTGAAACTGTAAAAATTATTAGGGCCCGAGCACCGAACCGGTGCGAGGACCCTATTTTGAAACTGTAAAAATTATTCTTCTTATTATTTTTCCTTTTATCCTAAGGTCGCATTTTTGAGGGCCTAAACGTGCTCAAAAAGTCCCAGTTTTTTGCACACTCGTCAGGTCTTGTGAAAAATTCAATATTTTATGGTCGTTACAAAGGGGCGTGGCAAAATGGCTCAACGGCGCCCCCTAACACTTTTCAAAATCGAAGCCCCCAGCTTTAACTTTGCCCTAGGCGTACGAAATTTGGTACACCTATGTATCATGTCGGGACGGACAAAAAAGCCTCTTGGAGTGACCCCCTAAACCCAACAGGAAGTCGGCCATTTTGAATTGTATTTTCAAATTAAGGTCATTTTTGGCCATTTTCACACGTCATACTTTAACGAACTCCTCCTACACGATTAATCAGAACAGCTTCAAAATCACTGTGTACCATCTAGACTACTTTATGATTAAAAGTTATTAAAAGATCGCGCTATCGTTAAAAGGTGTGGCCGTGAGGTGGCGGCGAAATTTGACTTCTCGCCATGAAAAACAAAATTGCTAGAACTTCAGCATAAAAGGTCCAATCTGCACCAAACTTCACATGTTTGATGATAGTCCTGCCCTGAACAGATGTCTATGAAAATATTCCATAATTGTCACAGCGCCCCCTGGTGGCAACAGGAAATGTCATGTTTTACAGTTTGAGGTACTGTTCCCACCACATTCACCATATCTGACTCAAATTTGGTGAGTGAGGCCTTAACAAGTTGGTAATGCTATATTGTGAAGATTATGACGTATCGTCAAACGGCATTGCGCCGAGAGCGCGGCGAAGTCGATGTTTCGCCAAAACGCAGAAAAGTGGCCTGAACTTCAGTGTCCTTGGTCATATCTGCCTGAAACTTCACATGTGTGTTAATGGTCCAGGTCTGAACATGTGATATGAGTTTTGTTGATGGGTTTGGCCAAATGGCTTGGCCACACCCCTTAAACATCAGCCCTTGTGGCACGTTTCACCGACATGCACGAAACTTGGTACAGATATGTATCACATGCAGACGCACAAAAAAGCCTCTTGGACCCATTGGCCAAACCCAACAGGAAGTCGGCCATTTTGAATTTTGCAGCCATTTTTGGCGTTTTCCACGCATTGGAATGTGAAGAACTCCTCCTACAGGATTGATCAGAACGGGTTCAAAATCACTGTGTACCATCTAGACAACATTGTGATCAAAAGGTATTAAAGATATACGCCCTCGTTGAAGGGTGTGGCCGTCAGGTGGTGGCGAAGTTTGATGTCTCGCCATGAAACACATATTGCTATAACTTGGGCATACATGGTCCGATCCCCACCAAACTTCACAAGTGTCATAGAAGTCCCGGTCTGAACACATCCACGTGACAAGCAGGAGACATTCTCACAGCGCCACCTAGCGGCGACAGGAAGCGACGTCGAATTCCTTAAGGGGACGTCAAAAGGCCCTGACAATCACAGAGCCTCTTCGCCCGGGGCGAATCCTGCCACGAGGCCGCGGCCGCCGGCCCCCCGAGTGGCGCGGGTGTGCGAGGGCCCGTAAAACGCTGCTTGCAGCTTTAATTCTTCTTATTATTTTTCCTTTTATCCTAAGGTCGCATTTTTGAGGGCCTAAACGTGCTCAAAAAGTCCCAGTTTTTTGCACACTCGTCAGGTCTTGTGAAAAATTCAATATTTTATGGTCGTTACAAAGGGGCGTGGCAAAATGGCTCAACGGCGCCCCCTAACACTTTTCAAAATCGAAGCCCCCAGCTTTAACTTTGCCCTAGGCGTACGAAATTTGGTACACCTATGTATCATGTCGGGACGGACAAAAAAGCCTCTTGGAGTGACCCCCTAAACCCAACAGGAAGTCGGCCATTTTGAATTGTATTTTCAAATTAAGGTCATTTTTGGCCATTTTCACACGTCGTACTTTAACGAACTCCTCCTACACGATTAATCAGAACAGCTTCAAAATCACTGTGTACCATCTAGACTACTTTATGATTAAAAGTTATTAAAAGATCGCGCTATCGTTAAAAGGTGTGGCCGTGAGGTGGCGGCGAAATTTGACTTCTCGCCATGAAAAACAAAATTGCTAGAACTTCAGCATAAAAGGTCCAATCTGCACCAAACTTCACATGTTTGATGATAGTCCTGCCCTGAACAGATGTCTATGAAAATATTCCATAATTGTCACAGCGCCCCCTGGTGGCAACAGGAAATGTCATGTTTTACAGTTTGAGGTACTGTTCCCACCACATTCACCATATCTGACTCAAATTTGGTGAGTGAGGCCTTAACAAGTTGGTAATGCTATATTGTGAAGATTATGACGTATCGTCAAACGGCATTGCGCCGAGAGCGCGGCGAAGTCGATGTTTCGCCAAAACGCAGAAAAGTGGCCTGAACTTCAGTGTCCTTGGTCATATCTGCCTGAAACTTCACATGTGTGTTAATGGTCCAGGTCTGAACATGTGATATGAGTTTTGTTGATGGGTTTGGCCAAATGGCTTGGCCACACCCCTTAAACATCAGCCCCTGTGGCACGTTTCACCGACATGCACGAAACTTGGTACAGATATGTATCACATGCAGACGCACAAAAAAGCCTCTTGGACCCATTGGCCAAACCCAACAGGAAGTCGGCCATTTTGAATTTTGCAGCCATTTTTGGCGTTTTCCACGCATTGGAATGTGAAGAACTCCTCCTACAGGATTGATCAGAACGGGTTCAAAATCACTGTGTACCATCTAGACAACATTGTGATCAAAAGGTATTAAAGATATACGCCCTCGTTGAAGGGTGTGGCCGTCAGGTGGTGGCGAAGTTTGATGTCTCGCCATGAAACACATATTGCTATAACTTGGGCATACATGGTCCGATCCCCACCAAACTTCACAAGTGTCATAGAAGTCCCGGTCTGAACACATCCACGTGACAAGCAGGAGACATTCTCACAGCGCCACCTAGCGGCGACAGGAAGCGACGTCGAATTCCTTAAGGGGACGTCAAAAGGCCCTGACAATCACAGAGCCTCTTCGCCCGGGGCGAATCCTGCCACGAGGCCGCGGCGGCCGGCCCCCCGAGTGGCGCGGGTGTGCGAGGGCCCGTAAAACGCTGCTTGCAGCTTTAATTAACATTAAAATACCCTCTGCTCCTGGCGGTCTTTCAAGTGGACAGACTGTTGAACCAAACTCCATTATAACAGCAGGTGTTTTATGGTGAGGACATATTTTTTCACAGTAAAAACTTCAGATACAGCATCATTCAGTCTCTTTTCTGATTCGCTTCGATCTACTGGCACAGTCAGTACACAAACCATTTACTCAACAAAAAACAAAAGAATAAACTTGAAGAGTCTCAGTTGTTATTGCTTGAATATATGAATGTAACACAGCATAAATCTGTTGACAGAGAAGATCCTGTTAGCTGTCTGGAATTTCTCCAAGGCCCAACATATCTGTAGCTTCAGACATTCAGTCTTGCCATGTGTGAAGGACAGCAACGCTTTCTTCGCCCATATATATCTTCAACACTCAGAAACATCGTTATCTAACCTGTGATGAAAAGTTTGCAGCAGATGCGAACACATTGACTGGTCAGGCCCCACATTTTACCATGTTCATTCTCTCTGTCGAAAGCCTAAAGTCACAGATCTCTTCCTTTACTGTCCCTCATTCTTATGGGAAATAATCGTATCGAAACCAAAAATCATAAACTGGTTGAAATAAATATATATAAATGTCACCTCCACCTCCCCCGAGAGGTGCACCTAATTATTGCTTATTTCTGCCACTTGAATATGTTTAAAAATGTCGAAGTAGAAGTAGAAATAAACAAATCTTCATTGGCACCCACTTTTGTGAGCCAGGACTCTACACGCTCAATAGTTTACTCTAATGATCAGTAAACTGAGACTTTGGTAACGCTGGAATAAATCAATTTGGAGCAAACAATTAGCATTTTGCCACATTCCTCTGACTAATCAGACTGAAAGGATCTGATAATAGAAATTGAAAAACTTTTCTCCTCCAAAAGCTCCTTTTGTAATGACTGTGTATATGAATTGATATGCAGTCAAAAGATTTGGAGGATGTTGCTTCTAATTTGTTTCTAATTGTTTCTGAAAACCAAAATTCAATTGAAAATATCACTTTTCATTAAAGTCTTTGGTTTCTCTTTGATGCAATAACAATACTAAAAGTGTCAAATAATTTGAGAGGTCAGTCCTCTATTGTGACTTTGCAGAACAGTAAATTTCCCGGTAAGGGATTTACATGAGGCATAAAGTAGCCAAGGTTATTATTGAGAAATAAACCCTGACAGAGTGATGCAGTATCATCTTGGATCATTCTAAGAGGGTTTATTGTGCAATAATGACCTGCCCGCTGTACATTGTCTCACTTATTACATGGTTATTTATCAAAAAAGTAATTTGATATGAAGTATATATTTAAAAATGATTTTGTTGCTCAGTCTATGATCAGAACTGTGTCCATAACAACTGTCTTTCCTTCACAGCAATCTGTTATACAGTCTGCTATTCAGAAATAACAGACCTTAGAATACTGTAATTGACCAATTAGAATTGAGTATTTAACAAAGCCATTTAATAAATTGTTATACATAAATTGATCTGAAAAATGTGATTTCAATCTAATTTCAATTAATTGTGCAGCCCTACTAGAGAGTACTAGATAACAGTAGTAGCTTTTCTAAATAAGGAGAATACAACAAAACAACTGGTAAGCTAGAAAACTCTTACAGCAAAGTGCATTACCTCACTGGACCCTTGTACTCCCTGTTCACCTGGCTACATATGATAACTTTGAAAGTGAAGTGTTTGATGTTATGTTTTCACTTGATTTTGTAAGAGTGAGAGAAACACTGTAAATATTGTGCTCCAATAAGCACATAAGCAGAAAACACTTTCATGTAAGATTATGTATATTATATATGTAAATAGTGCCTGCAAGCTGCCTGAGAACAGCAGCATTTCCAGGGGTTCAGTACATCCTCTATGTTGACAGTAGTAGTCCGTGTACAGATTATACTGTGCACCTCACTTCAACAATACATTACTGCTCATACATAGAATTAAGATTGCTCACACTGTGGCGACTGACAGCGATAACGTGTCATTTATCTGGGTACACGGTGTTTGTTAGAAAGAGCTCTCTCTGCTTGTACAGTGTGAGTAAGTCGCTGCACTGAAGGAGCTGCTGTCCTCGGTGTGGGAGGTTTGATTTACTCGGAGCAGTAAGTGCCACTGTAGACGGGGTATGTTTTGAGCTTGATAATGATGCATTCAAAATGATTCTTCAGCAAAGCCATCAGACCGGCGGCAGCAGCAGCAGCAGCAGCAGCACTTTGTTGCTGTGGGCCTGCTTCTGCTTTCAGTGTTTTCAGCCACGCTGACTGGAATCCAGAAAAGTACCAGTGTCTGAGTGGTGGAAATCCCTTTTTGCACTGCTGAAAATTTTCAGTGCTTTTACTAAAGATGATAAATTTACTGTGTACTTCAACTTAAAGCTGTAATATGTAACACTTCCGCATTGAAATGTCTAAAACTGCAAACTCTATAGGGTTGTGTATCATTTTGTACACCAGTGGTCTGGTGGCTCAGTTTGTAGGATGTGCTCACCGTGTACTGAGGCTGTGAGTTCTGCCTGTGGCCCTTTGCTGGATGTCACAACCCCCCTTTCCTGTCATATCTTAAGCTGTCCTTTATAAAATCCATTTAAACAAATGACACATTACTGTAGAATTATTAACTTAAAAGGTTGTTTCACTTTCCTCATTTTAGATAGCTGTACTAAACCGATAGAATATCTGTACAGTTAAATAATATAAAAAGCTGTCATCAGGCTGGTAGCTCAGGAGCATGCGCCCCGTGTGCCGAAGTTGTGGATTTATTGCAGCGGCTGTGCGACTCCTGCCTGCAAACTAGGCCTGGGCGGTATACCGATTCATACCGAAAAATTTTTCATATACTGCCATACCGGTGAATAGCCCAAACAACGTCCGGAATGTGCGCGGCGGGAAAGTGTTTCAGCGGGGACCCATTTCACTGCTGCACAACACCACAGGCATGCTTGCTTGAGTGTGTGCACTAGAGATGTTCCTGGCAACTACTTTCTCTGTTGATTAAATGCAAAATTTAATTTAGACTAGTCACTAAGAAAACACAAAAGCAGTTAAAATTTAGCCGAATATATTCATTTATAATGTTAAACACTGTCTGAAAAAAATACTGTGTGTATTAAGAGTCATTTGAAGACGTTAATCACAGTCTACAATCGCCACTTTAAATGCCGCTGAAATGCGCGCTATTTTGCGCTGTGCAATACAAACCTTACATGTTTATGCTTCACCTTTTCAGACCGAAGAGTGTCACAGTGTCTGCAGGTAAAGGACCCAGAGCTAACGTTAGCTGCCAGCCGGACACACAGTGTGGCTAGCGTTAGCAGCTAGTAGTAGCAGCAGCAGCAGCAGCAGCAGCAGCTCCACCTGCAGGTTTATGTCTGTGTCTGTGCTTAATGTGGTCACGTTTCTCCAGTCGAGTGAATATATATCAGCTTATTCAGTCACAGTCTACATTCATCTGTCTGATTTCGCTGATGTAAACATCCGGTGTTGCCACGGCGATTGGTTCATACACGCTGGGTGAGAGGGGCTGCTGTCTGACAGTGCCGCAGCCCCGACTAGTGGCGTGTGGCTGCATAAAATCTTAGAGGCAACAGATAACTGTCATCGTGCATGAATGAAATATTGACAAATATTACATGCATAATAATATATGCTAAATATTTTAAACGACTAGTATTTCTGGTGCCGACTAGCGTGGGTGGGGACGTTTAATTGTATAGTTGTCCATGTGATGGTAACCATACTTTGAAGGGGTCATGCTTTTACCTGTCTGGACATGAAAAAAACATGATACAATCCTTATGACAGTAAAATGGGCCATTTAAAGACAATCAACTGCAGTAATTCTGTTCTCAGTAGAAGAAAATGTGGGTAAGAACAAAGAAAAAAAACTATCGTCAAACACTGTGAAACCGATATGATTTTTAAAAAAAACGTGATATGAAAATTTTGTCATACCGCCCAGCCCTACTGCAAACCTTTGCTGCATGTCATCCTCCAGCTCTTACTATTTCCTGTCCTCCTATCAGCTGTCCTGTCCACTGAAGGCATAAAAAAAATGGCTGGTATAGTTTTTTTTTTTTTTTTTGCAGAAAACAACTGCCTCTCGCTGATGGAAACAAGGCTGATTAGAGGTTGAGAGTGAACTAAAACAGTAAACCAAATCAATGAGCTGAAAGACACTTAAATGTCACACAGAGCTGAGGTGAACTACGGAGTTGTGTGACAAATTATGTGAATTTGTATGTGACACCTGCACATTATTCCTTCATGCATTGTTAAAACAAAAATATGCATCAGTACAGCTTTAAAGGAGCAGTATGTAACAATTGCACTTCCAAAAATGAGCACAGCAGTCCAAATAGTGAGTTGGACTGTATATTAAGTCCAACGATTGACTGTATATTAAATGGGGTTGAGTGCCTATTCAGTGTGTTTCCCACCACCACCTCCTCCCAAGACTTGCGGAAGCCCAGGCAGGCTGCAGGAAGGCTGCAGGAGCGCAGGACACGTGCAACAGCATAAATTGACAATAAATGGTGAGAATCGGCCATTTATAACTGTCAGTCATCTGCCAATGGAAAGCTAAGCCACTTATCCTGAAAACAAAAGCACAATGATCCAAAAATACAAACTCTGGAGTTTGAGTTTTGTGACTTCATGCCTTACTGACCACAAGACTCCATTAACAGTTTGCTCAGTTTAATTATTACAAATATCTAGTCCTTCTATAATTTCATTGATCATCTCTTATGACTCAATAACAGACACTTTACTCATTTGATGAACTTTTGGCTTTACTTTGAATTCTAATTAAAGTGAAACAGACAAAAAATGGAAAAATTTTAAAGGAGGAAACCACAGTTGTAGTGTTGCTGCCAGAAAAGCAAGTATTTCAATGATGTATCACGCTCATATTATGATAAATTACAGTATGTATTTTCTGTACTTTCTCCTTTAACCTTGGCTGAACTAAACAACAACCAATAAGTATTTTAACAATCATGTGGCTTGTGATTGTTAAGTAAATCTTTTCTTTAATGTAGACACTCCTCACAATGTGACTGATATGCATGGTGCCTCAGACAGTATATCTGTGTGTGTGTGTGTGTGTGTGTGCGTGTGTGTGTGTGGGAAAGAGAGAGAACAACAGTGCTGAGACCTCATGGGTTCTTTGATAAATGGATGTTTTGACAGTTTCTAACTCTCTCACACTCACACACACATTCACACATACAGTGCACATATAAGGTCATTTTTTGCCATCCTGACAGTTTACAGTGTTATGAATGTGCCATGCTAGCAGCATCGGTTTTTCAGCTGCCCTCTGCTCCGGGCAGCAGCAGCAGCTCTTTGATGGTCTTAGCTCCAGAAAATACAACTGCAGCGGAAGGAAAAGATTTCTGTCGCCGGACGATTATGTCACACAAAGGCGTTATCGTTGGGTGCTGAGAGCGACTTGTGTATGTCCGGTCACGCCACGTTTGATCCACAAAGCGGGTGAGAAGTCTGGATTCTGCAGTATCATGTGAAATGTACTGTTATATAACAAACACATTCAACTTAGCTCTTCTGTTACCCTGCAGGTCCAGTAACGTTATTTTTACATTGAAATGTTGTCCATAAGGGGACACACATGTCACTGTGAGCCAGCGGAGGTGAGAGGGAGACAGAAGGAGAACTAGATAGAGAGGCTGCCCACGGGGAGTACAAGAGGAATAAGTGTCAGGTCCATGCTGGAGGAAGATGGATTAAAATTGTCAGTGTGTAGTTTCCTGAATGTGAAGTCATTTTCAGACAGAGGGCCAGGGGTCGAGGAGGGCGGGGTCTATTTTTATTCCATTATTATTATTTTTTATTGTACTGCTTGCCAGCTGAATTCCCTCAACATTTAGGCATACTGTGTTTTATCTTTAAAGCTGCACTAGCCAATATTTTCTTTTTTTTAAAGGACACCCAGTGTCGGTCATCAACCTCATTTTCAGTGACAAACTATGGACAATGTAGTAGTGCAGCATTTAGCAGCTAGAGAGAGAGACATATTTATCAGGAGTTGGTGGAGATCAAAATGGAGCTAAAATGAGAGTGAATGTATTTGGTGACAGAAACATGACTCTAAATGAATATTAATGTTGCTCTGTGTCTGCTGGATGTAAGACTAGCGTTGGTCCACTTTTCCCATCATGCAGTGCTGGACTGAATTTGTTGGATACAGAGCCGAGGTCACACCATTCCGGTGGACCATCGTGAGCACACCTTAGGCGAGAGATAAATTGTTCTATGAAGCCATATGAATTGTGCCACAAATTACATATATGATGTTTGTCAATTTAAAAGATAATTTTATTAGTCAAGAAATTTACAGTTTGTTGTAAAACTGTTGACGCATCAGACTGTGAAGGTACGCAATTAGAAAGACTGCACACTCAGAAGTCTCTCCAAAAGCCAATGTTAGCCACTGAAGCTACGACGCCTGCATGTTTTCGTACCAGGATGTAGTCACACAACAGCAGGTCTTACTCTCTTCATGGCTGATAAAAGGACCAGGAGTCACTGGATAAAACCCTTAAAAAAATATTACTAGTAGGTGACATATTTGTGCGAGACGAGAGAGGTAGTTCACTGAGCAGTTTCACACAAAACTAAACACGACAAACCGAGACTATCTTGAGTACCTTGTTAATATTTTTTCAAAGTAATGTCTTAACACGGCACACTGGAAGGGTTGTGACTTCACCTCTCTTGTTGGAGTTGGAGGAGACCAAAACAGAGCTAAAAGAAGAGCAAAACTCTTTTACTTAACTCATATTTATTATGAGGAGAGACACATGATACCAAATAAAGGCTAACTTTGCCTTGTGTCTCCTGAAGGAATTGCAGAAAGTAGGGGTCCAAGGGGCCATTGTCTTCTCAGAGCATGGTGGTTTATGTTGACTGTTACATTTGCCTGTCACATTTCTTGACACCAGCTGTATTTCACCAGTGTTGCACACACTGTCTGGCCCCCGCACTTCTGGACTGAATCTGGCGCCCTTGGCTGTCTGCTTTTAAGTTTGCCATAAGAAGCGCTGCTGTAAATGTGTATTAATCTATGGCTGAAAATAGTCTCAAAGCAATTCACTATTTCCATCTGTTTTAGTAATGTTTGCTAAAAACTTTATGAAATTATGTACCCTTATCTAAAATGAAACTATGACAGTGTATGAAGGCCATTTTCCAGCCATCCATTGTCCATAAATGCTTATCCTGACAGGTCGCTGGAGGCTGATGGAGATACCAGCTGACATTGGGTGAGAGGCGGGGTTCACCCTGGACATGTCACCAGTTCATCGCAGGGCTGACACACTGACAAACAACCACTCACACTCACACTCACACCTACGGGCAATTTTGAGCTACCAATTAACCTATTATGCTGCATGTCTTTGGACTGTGGGAGGAAGCCGTAGTACCCACAGAAGAACCCACAAGGACACGAGGAGAACATGCAAACTCTGCACAGAAAGGTCCTGCCCCAGCCACAAACCCCCCGGCCCCCCAGCCGGCCTGGGAATTCAAACTCAGAACCTTCTTGCTGTGAGGTGACAGTGCTAACCACTGCACCGCTGTGCCGCCCACAGCCATTTTAAGTAAAAAAAAAATAAAAAGAGAGAGAGAGAGAGTAGAGTAGGGGGTAATATTCTGCAATTGAAGTTGTAAATTTCAGGGGGAAAATGCATAGTCTTAAGAATTAAGAAAAACTAAAATATTGCCTGAAATTATAAAATCATGCATTTGTGACAAAAGAACTCAGAAATTCTGTGGGCATAAAATGACAAATTTATGAGAAAGAAAAAAAAACTTGGAATAAAAGCTATCACCTCATCCCAGCTATGTCAAGTGCATCAAGAGCTACTAAATTTAGATCAAAACCTTGAAAAGTGAAGAGAGTTTTTTCATGTAAATGTGTGACTTTAATCTGAAAAAAATCATTTCCTTGGTTATGAAATTGTAAAAATGTATTTATTTGTTTATTGTTTAACCAACAATGCCCCTAAAATGCGGTTGTAATTTTTCAATATGACCTATTTTACCCATTTACCCATTTTTGGTAATGTTGTTTATAGACTTTTCTTGGGATTTGATGACCATAAGACGCTCCAGCCCCATTTTTTAACAATTAAGACAGTTAATCACTGAACAACTGCACGCAACACAGCCTGCATGAAAAATAGAGGGCAACACATCACCGAGGTGCGAGCTTGTTGTCCTAGAAAGATTGCATGATGGAAGGAAAAGGATGGAGAGACTGAGAAAGAGAAAGGGAAGCAGATTTTTTTAGCAGCCAGATTAACATGTTTCTAGGAAAAGAGGTGAGGATTGTCAGCTTGCAGTTACTGTTCACTGCAGTGTGTGTGTGTGTGTGTGTGTGTGTGGGTTAGGTCTTTATTAGCACCCTGACCTCTCCCTCTATGCGAGTCTCGTTTAGATGACATCATGACAGATCACGTCTTCGACTCAAGGGGCTTCTTTCCATCCAATTTATTCAGGCAATGGTTAGGACGCCCGTGGGCTGTCCCAGGAGCATCTTTCTCTGTTTTTCTCACTCTTACACTCTCTCCCTTTCCCTCACACACACACACACACACACACACACACACACACACACACACACACACACACACACACACACACACACGCGCTCTCACTTTCTCTCGGAGCTTGTCAGATAGGGCAGGAAGACTTCATTATCCTCCAGTCCGATCTATGTTGGCCATGACAGGTTCATCCACCGGTCACCCCACAATCGATACAGCTGACAGTACAGTGTGCGTGTGTGTGTATGTGTGTGATGATTAACGTGGGCCGTGGAAGCCATGATGTGGATGAGCAAGTGATGAGCTGAAGTGTCAAAAGCCCACAGTCTGTTGCCATTACCAACTATTTCTCCAACTCCCTGCTACTTTCTCTTCCCCTCTCTCTCTCTCTCTCTCTCTCTCACACACACACACACACACAATTTTTTTTTGCATATACTATCTGTACCATCTGACAGTGCCTTCCACCACTGGTTTTTAAAGATGAGTTTTATCTGATGGCTGAACAGGCCAATCTTGGACCTGCAGGCGCCATGCAGGTGAGCTGCAGTGCAGATTTAACAGCTGGATGATTATCTATTTATATTTTTAGGTTTCCCACCAAGTGCAAATTCCTGTCGAGAAATACTTTCAATTTCCATTTTACTATCTAAATTTAAAAATGCCGGCAAATGCTGGCTATAGCCGCAAGCCCCCTATAGGCTGAATCACATTTGCCAGACAAGAAATTATGTGTCCGCTCCATTAAAACATCTCAATCAACAACAGTTCTCAGTGAAGCAGGCTGGACTGTAGCTATGATAGGGAAAAATAAAGATTTCTCTGTTACCAATTGTAAATCATAGTGAAAAATTATTTCTTGAGGAGAGTTATTTGAAGTATTGATTCCAAGTAATTAAAAGTAGTCATTCAAAGTGACCAGCAGAATTCTTACCACTGTACTGTCACACAGTATGCCTAAATTTAGGCATTTTTTCAATTCTTTTTTTAATTGAAAATGACCCAGTATTAGAATTTCCCAACATTCAGTACATGTTGTGGGTTAGTACTGGTGTGCTCATGCTGAGCACAGCACCATGCAGCACCAAGAGTGTGTGTCTGTGTTCAGTTCAGCCTCTGACTCAGCAGCGCACTAAAGCTCCTCGGTTTCTTTTCGTTATTTTCCCCCTCTCCTCTTCTTTTTCTCTTCTCCTCGACATGCATCTGTACGTTTATAAAGTATGTGAGATCAGACACCAGATCAGAACAGTATCAAACCAATAACTGCGCTTTCAACTGGTTGCCTGTGACACTGTGTTAAAGGCAAATTTTTGGGGGCTTTTATTTTGGTGCTTTTTAAAAAGTTTAATAGCTTAACAGCAGCACTGCTCCACTATCACTACCTACATGTCACTTCTAATCTACGGTGGCTCTGTAAGGTCAGACAGAAAAAGACAGACAATAAAAAAAAGGCACACTAACACCCCTGTGAATTAAGAGATTTTAACAGTGCCTATAGTTAACATAATACACTTGAATAAAAAAGTGACTGTGTGGCAGCAGTAATGTTTTAGTGTAAATAGCCTGTTGGTAAAATCATGATTTGTAAAGTATTTGTTTTGGAAAGCATGGGTAGTGTGCAGGGCACACTACAATATATATTATATTAATTGTTGCCTGATAAATATAACCATAAATTGTCAATTTGAAAAATGAAATCATTCAAATTTCATTATAAATGTATTTTGTCTCATGGTTTTGCAACAGAATACTGTGTCCAGCTATGTCCCTTGTGGACGTGCTGTTCATGATCGGTCAGTTAGGTATTGAGTATTTAACCAGTATCATTTCAGTCTCAAGTATCAACACTATACCACTGAATGAATTAGTTGACATCATACACTCAGGACAGTATTTTGCGATGATAGCTAGCCTGCACTTTGTCTGTGTTAACAATGGAGATGAAATTAGCTAACTTTAGCCTGCTAAAACCCAAATATCAACTTTGACTTTGGACTTAATGTTAGATTCTGTGTTGAGGTGAGTGCTGGTCATTTGTCGATGTTAGCAGACTCTATTTCTAATGCTAACGTAAGCTAATATTACTCACTGTTGGTGTTATATAGGGGAGTGGAAGAGATGGCACTCATGAGGACGCATAAGCATCCCATCTTTTGGATCATCACAGAAAAATATAAACCAGTCCACAGGCTTTTAAAAACAACCGAGAAAGTCAGAGAAGGTCTCATTTTTTTAAGTTGTTACAAGATGTTCAGATATTGGCAATACAAAGTGGTTACTACTTTTAAATTGCTTCAGATTCTTACATAGTGCCTCTTTAATCACATGACTGCTTGTACGTGAAAGGTGTTGCTTGTAGTGATAATCCCACAGAGACTTATCACCGGAGTCTGCAGTGCTTTTCAACTCTGAGAAGCTTTAAAACATTTTTCAGCTCATTCTTTGGCTGTCTGGCTCGCAAACTTTACTGGTTCTTTCTCACGGCTCAGAGAAAAAGGTCTGATAAACCTGCTGCACGTCACAAGCTCAGCACCAAAGAACAGACAGGCAAAGTTAGCAGCCAGCTGATGAACAGAGTGGATCATTTAGCTGCTACAAAGCCAGAAATTTACCTGACAATATATTACACCTATGTCTGTTATCTGTCTCCATGTGTATCTATGTTTGTACATCATGCACTCATGCTGTATTATTTTTCATTGCTCACATCTCAATATGTTTCTTAATTGTACTAAATGTCTAGTTGACATGATAAATGAGATGATCCAGGTGTTTTTGTCTGACTGGGAGTTTTCACTCTACTTTGACTTTATCCAGCGAGGTTGAAGAGAACACTGACCATCAACAGTGATTGTTTTTTTCTTATCATTTCGCAGGAAAAGAAACTGTCTAATTCGGATTTTGTAGGGAGGAGAGGATGCAATTTAAAGTTTTGGGGGTGAAAGAGAAAAGTCATATAACAGTTGGTAACAAAGCAAAGAAACAACAATGAAACACTGAGACACTGCCATACATATGGAGCGGTGACTTTGACCTAACTTTATGTTTTATTTCACTTTCTTTTGCCAGAAAGTAGGCTGCAAAGAGAAAAAAGAATGTTTCTTTTAGCTCAGTTGCCCTCATAATACTACTAATAATAGTTTTAAATCATAATTTGTGAATTCTTCAGCCTGAAAAACTCATATTTGCTATTTTCAGTTTCTGACCCAAGTGAAAACATGTTGAAATTAGTTCTGAAAAAACTTTTTTGAACAAAGAGCCCAACAAATGTTTGTGACATTTTTCTCCGGGAACATTTCTGCTGCTATCAGCAGCACCATCCTCCAGGTCCGATTACTTCCTTAACACACCTTCAGCTAGTTTCTCAACTTCCTGCGTTGCCCTCCGGATGACCGTCCGCTGCCGTGTAATTGGCCGTACAAGCTCCCATGAGACGGCGGCATGGCCGACACAGCACAGCTGCTGCCGGTGCTAATACCGTACACCTCTGCAGCTGCTCTTTGGAACCACCTCACTTAATAAACACACCAGGTGAGGGTAAAGATGTGCTGCAGGTGCTAGATTGCTGGAGGGGCCCAGCGTGGTGTCTGTAAGAGCAACAGAGGAGTGTGTGTCTGTGTGTGTGTGTGTGTGTGTGTGTGTGTGGATGGGAGATGGTAGCCTCAGTGTGTAGATGGACGTCTTCATTTGAAAGATCCTGCGCCAGAGCTTCCCCAAAGGAAACCGAAGCCAGCGTGATCCAGGTTTGGATCTCCTGATCAGTGCTGCAGTCTGAGGAGGGGGAAGCGCCCACCCGGTGTCTGAATGAGAGGTTTGACAGACAGGTCCATTCTGCAGTCGGCTTTAAGGGGTGCAGCAGGGAAGATCTGTTTGCAATGAAATGATCTGAAATGGGCTTGTATGGCGTTTTCTCCCTCCACTGCAGCTTCTTGGAAGCTTATGCAGTCTGTTGCACCTGCTGCAATTTATATAGTTTCCCATGTTGCATTGTCTGAACATAGATCAGGTGCTATATTTTACACCCGGCGCAAAGTGTATGCCGCCTGTAGTGCGGGTGGCATTGCAATCTTTCACCGGTGCAGTTGTCATTTTTGCCTACTCTGCAAGACAGCAAATGAACTTGTGTCTAGTCTGTGTGTCCAAAGGCGGGAGTTCTAAAAATGAAGGTAAAATGAAGGCATGGCCATGTGTATTTGCTATCTTGTGCATGGTGCATTATGGCTGAAGTAGAGCTGGGCAATATAATGATATCGATATCGTGATAGATTTTGGATATGGTTGTATCATGATATGTCAGAAGTGTTGCCTTTTCCTGGTTTTAAAGGCTGCATTACAGTTAAGTGATGTCATTTTGAGAATTTACCAGACTGTTCCAGCTGATCTCATATTTGCCTTTACTCAATTAGGCATTACATCCACATTACTGATGATTATTTATAAAATAATCTCATATTTTGTGAAAGCATCAATAGTCATCCCTATAATATTATTGGAATATAATACAACAAACCCTCAGCCATTTCCACCCTTTGTAGTACACAACATATCAGTCACAACTTATACGATCAACTTCACTATTGTTATTGTGATTTTTCGGTTATATCACCCAGGCCGAGGCTGAAGCCACTTGCACCCCAGACCTGCTGAAACCTGGTGCAGTAGTTCTGTCAGGTCTGCACAAGATAGCAAACGGCGCGTTTGGCTGAGGTGCACAAACACCTTTCATTTAAGTTTTTTCCCTTCACAGTAAAGTTTCCTGAACATATTTGAATACATTTTTACAGATCAGTAATGCTTTAGATTACAGCCTGCAGCTCCTGTTGTTATTGTGTAACTATATGTGGTTACAGTGTAACTACACATACTTGTTACATGTAGTTACTGTGTAACTACAGGCCATGCAGGCTGTATTCAAAAGCACTGACACTTCTCCCCTTGTTCTATATGGTTATACAGTAATTACATGACATACAGGCTGTAATCTAAAGTGCTACCAATAATTCTTACCCTGTAATAACAAATAGGTCTATATTTTGCCCCACCAATATTTTTGGGATTGTTAAAATAAAAGTGAAAGAGACAAGGCTTTTAATATCATGTTAACCTTATCAATTACAACACATTTTTTAACACTTCCCTCACCTATAAAATCTCTTGAACATGATTGAGCTTGACATTTTTACATTCCATACTTAATGACTACACAAACTATCTGCGATATTAGGTGCTTGCAACACACAACTGTTCGTTCTGCAGATATTCTGTAACATAGCAACCAAAGCATCTCAGCTGAAAAAAAAAAACGCTGTGCCTCCAAAGTGCTCCCAGGTAGGCGTTTTCAGCTGGGAAAAAAACAAACAAAAAACACATCACCTCATAGTTTGTTGACTTTACTCACCGACTTCCTATCAAACTTTTAATTGCTGGAATGTTCACCCGGTCCAACGGGCTGCTGATACTGAAGAGATTAGTTCAAACTTTTAACGCTGGTGCTAAAACTGTTCAAACATACATGTATCTCTGTTTTTTGGCCACCATCCCCTGGTGAAACAGGTGGAAAATATGAAGAAAAAAAAAAAATCTTTGAAACCAAACTGGAAGAGGACATTCCCCAAACACTCCCAGCTGGCAGTGCTGGAGGCCAGGAGAGGTGAACAGAGCCTGAGAACAGACACCGGTGTTACTCTATGTTGTAAACGCTTCCACAGTGGAGATTTGGCAGGAAAGCCTCACACACAGACAACTAAACACACACACACACACACACACACACACACACACACACACACACACACACACACACACACTCTACTTTTTGCACTTTTTTTTTTTTTTTCAAATTTGATTTAAATACCAGCAAAATATTCTTTTTTTTCTCTTTGTTAGGATGTTTTCATCTTTTTGCAGACAATTCTACACATACACACACACACACACACACACACACACACACACACACACACACACACACACACACACACACATACACACACATTGTCCTGTAAAAATTGCATCTCAGAATAGATAGCAATTACACCATCTCCCCCACTGATCCCAGACCAGTGCAATTAACACTCCTATTCCAGAAAGGTTATCGCTGTCAAAGAGCCCACAGACAGACATGCACGCACACACACACACACAGACACACACACACACACAGAAGCAAAGTTATTAAGTCTGTTCTGGTTGTGTGGCTGATAGTATGAGAGGCAGAAAGGTGTTGGGCAGAGCCTGATATTTCCACTGAGTTAATATGCAGACCTGTTACTTCACATAGAGCCCAGCATTAAGCCTGGAAATGCCACCAGCGAACAAACACACACACACACACACACACACACACACACACACACACACACACACACACACACACACACACACACACACAGTCTGTTACGCAGCCATCACACCCCACCGACTCTATCTTCATCATCCTCCCTCCGTCTCTCCCTCTCCGTCGTTCCCTCTCTGTCTATGAGTTCTAAAGAAAGCTCCATCAAACATACTAATCTGAAATGAGATCTTTCAAAGAAGACACCAGACTCCGGCTTTGTCTTGTCCTTCTTTTGACGCCTCTCTCCCTAAAACATGCGTGTTGTCTGCAGCTTCTGCACACTTTAACGCGAGAGAGAGGGACAGTGAGGGTTAGTGAGTGATAGTAATGGATTACAAGCAGTTGGATTATTCCATAATCTCGTCATTATGTGCTGAAGTCTGCCAGGTACTGTGCTACTTATCAGACTCATTATTTCAGCCCTGAACAGAGTGAACACTTTTTTTAGGCTGCAAAAGTTGAGGCATGGTGTGTATTTTTTTAGCCTGTGTAAAGTGAAAAAGAAGTTTTTCTTCTGAACGCATTATACATTTTGGAAAATAGTTCTGGAAAAGGTGAAAAACAGAACTGCGCAGTACTGAATTGTGGAGTTTGACTGTTTAACTGTCGAATCTGAAACATGGCTTGGTAATGCGCCGGAGCCATGGTCCCCCAACACTATAAAAGCCCCATAAACCGACACACAGAGGCAACACTGCATCCCTCTCCCCTCACCCTCCCTAACGGTTCAGTTATGAATCCACCTTCAGTGACTCTCTCAGTCCAAATCAGCCCAGCAGTTCACTTCAGCTCACTTCAGTTCCAACAACCCGACACAGAAGAAAAAAAAAATACCATCCTGTCTTTGTCCTCTGGCTCTGGTGGCCCAGACGTGTCTGAACACGTCCAATAAAGCTGCTAGATGGAGTGTCCATGTTTCAGGTCATAATGATGTTTGACACTGAGACAGTGGAGTGGACACGCCCCCAGCATTTCAGAGCAGAAAAAAAAATTTCTACACTAATTCAAATTTGGCTAGGTGATTAGTAACACGTTTCTATGATGTAACAAGCCCAGAACACAAATGTATTGTTGCTTTACAAGACCTTTAATTGTTGCTGAGCAACCACCAACACCTAAACTCTGATCTGTAGCTTTTATTTTGTTTGGTAGACAGTTAGTTAGTTAGTTACCTACAGAGCAGTACAAAAATAGACAGACAAAGAGAGACGCTGTTTCACTGTGAGGTGTGATTTTTTTTTTCACAAAAACTGGTTAGCAGAAAATTCATAAATATAAAATGTATCTAAGATATAGAGAATTCACTCTGCAAAGGTTTCATAAAGGTTTCATCATTTTGCCCAAAAAGAAGAAAAAAGGGGAAAGAAAACAAATATTAAGTTCACAAAGTCAAAATAAAGTATAAAGGCTCCAAATGCAGTGATTCAAAGTAGATGGATCACATTTCTTTTTCTAACACTCATAATGTTGGATGTATCCTTATTGAGACTTTGCTTACATAGCAGATACAGATACAGTAAAGGTCATAGACGACATAATGGCAAGGAACTACTACTAATTTCCACTAGAAACCCAAAGCATTATGGTTATGGTAAGGGAAGGATTATTATTTGTTTAAATATTAAAAAAGACAGTGTTGACTTGTGGCACAAGGCAGGACATAACAAATACCACAATATTGACCTAACCCAGTGGTGGACTCAGGCAGTCTGACGTGCAGGGGCAAAAAAAATAAAAAGGGCACCAGCTGTATGTGGTGGAGTTGTGTTTTGTCCACTAGACGGGCACTTAAACAGCCACTATACCATGTTTTGTCCAATGGAAAGGACCCTTAGAGGGCACCTCGTCACGTTTTATCTACCACAAGGGCATCCAAGACGGTACTTTTATGTCATTTTTTTTTTTTAAGATGGGGGCACCAGGTGGGGTCCCTGAGTCCACACTTGCCCTAACCTCAACCCAAGTACTCAAGTAGTCAAAACCTACAGCCAGGTCTCTGAAGTTAAACCTCTACTGTAGGCTCTGAACACCCCCAACACCTGCTGCCTTTATTTCCTGTTTGAAAACAGCACTTTGTGCACGGGAGAAAATGTTGCCAGTGAATGAAAATCAATTTAGTGGTTTCAAGGGCTATTTAGTAGCCCCCAAACTTTTTAAACATTTATGGGAGAGTTTATCTATTCTAATTTGTTACATATAATTGTAATTTATTTTTAAAAAGTTATTTCACAAGATTAGTTTAATTTTAGTAGAGAGAAAAATATATCTTCTTACACTCAATATTTCCCAAACTATATTGCAGCCTTAGAGACCCTTTTTTAAATGTATTTGTTAGTCTTTTTTAATAAGCCAATTAGCCAGTTCCACACACTCACACACCACCCACCCCCATATATTAAGCATTCATATGAAAAACAATTCAAAGACGCCAAAATTTATTGAAAGATTGTCTGCACATAATTTAACGACAGCTGCCACATTAGTGTAAAATCTTCACCCCGGCCCTGTCAATCACACATGATTTTCTATTACTGTTTTTAATTTGATTTTAACAAATGCAGTCAAAATAACAATGAAGTGTGAGTATGCACAGGCAATTTGAGAGGTAATGGGTCAGATTTGTTATTCCAGTCTTTCCAACAATCAGTGTGTATACGCTGGAAATGAGTGCTGGGTTGTTTCTGTAAACACATGGCTGGGTTGATTATGCTGGGTCAAAATTCTGGGTTGTTTGGGGTGCTGTAAACATGCTGCTGGGGTGCTCATGTTGGCTCAAAAGGGTTATAAGGGGTTCATTCACTGATGAGCAGCTGCTTGGCTACTGAGTAATACTTTTTCCCCCCTATATGGGTAATATTTAACACAGCAATGGTTAATTTCACTATACGTCAAATGAACAGCCCAGAATTTTGGGTTAAATGGTTAAACCCAGCATTTGGGCATGTGTTCTGGCCAACGGATGACCAGTGGTTGGGTCAAAGTTTGGTTATTTTCTAAAGCCAGCAATTTTTTGTGTGCAGTGTAAACAATTGCCCCTTTAGGTGCCACTGAAAAAATGCACCGAAGGTATCCTCTTGGATACCCCTATAGGAGATAAAACATGATAAAGTGCCCGCTAGGATGCCCTTTCACTAGAAAAAACATGATAAAGTGCCCTCTTGGGTGTCCTTCCAGTGGACAAAATGTCATACAGTGCCCTCGTTGGTGCCTTTCCAGTGGACAAAATGTGAAAAGATGCCCTCTTGGATGTCTTTCCAGTGGACAAGACACAATAAAGTGACCTCTTTGGTGCCTTTCCAGTGGACAAAACATGAAAAAGTGTTCTCTAGGGTGCTCTTCTAGTGGACAAAATATGACAAGTGCCCTCTTGGGTGTCCTTCCAGTGGACAAAACATGATAAAGTGCCCTCTTCGATGTCCTTCCAGAAGAGAAAAAATGATGCAGTGCCATATCGGCTGCAGTACAGTTGTCGGTTCTAAACCAGGGATTGGAACAGATTCCTCATACCCCCACTGCTGTATACAGACAATACAATGTAAATTATTTATGTGAGTATGAAATTCCCGTGGTATAGGACAAACAGAGGACAACAGAGGAAACTGAAGGTCATTAATAACTATAAACAGACTGTATCTTGCAAGCCCTTTCTGCCCCTTTTTGATTTGAAGAGTTGGTAAATGCAACAACCTGCTTGTTTATTTCCATGGTCGTCTGAAAGCCTCGGGGCAAATTGTGCGTCTTGTAACAGTGTAGGATGTGAAAGTTGAGCGGGAATTATTTCCCTCAGCACAGCAGACTCCCTGCAAGAATGTGTGTGTTTACTGTACACCCGCTGCAGCTGCCTTCATCTCCCTCAGAAACAACAATGATGAATAGAGCCTTAAACAGGCAACTCCCTTTCTATTGTCCCTCACACCAGCAGCACATAATCATCTCTCTTTTCAACCAGTCCTCTCTCTATATTTGTTAATCAATCTTTCATTCTCTCTTTCATCTCTTCTGGCATCCACCCTCTTTCATATCATATGTTATGAATAGACTGAAATTGATTTCATGCTACAGGGCCTCAGTCTTGTACGAGAGCGGACCCAGAGATTTCGACGCGAGCTTTAGAGGCGACTGCATTAAAAAAAAAAAAAAGAAACACTTTCATTCTGCTTAACAACAGCTCCTCTGATCTCGAGGCAACTCCGATGGCAACTTCTTTGTCTAAGTGGAAACACTAAATGGGCTGAATAAAACAAAAGAGATGGAGATTAAAGAGAGAAAGGGAGCGTGGAGAATCAGAGAAATCGAGGAACGTGGATCAGACGTGTGTTAATTGCCACAGAGAGTCAGAGGAGGCTGAGCCGTTTGACTGCCTGACCCCGCAAAGGAAACACAATTAGCAACAAATGTGAAGAAACTATCAACAGGCTGGATTTACAGCTTTTGTCTTTGTTTGTGTTTTATGTAATGAAGTGATGGTATCTGGATAATATCAGCTCACTTGGGGCATTCTGGGAGATCAGCGGACAGAGGCACGGATGAGTCGCAACATCACAGGCTAAAATTCAGTACCTGAAATCCCCCCTCTCTGCTGGCTGTCTCCTGTAATACCACTTTATACTGATTTTCACAACAATGACATGTATGTAATGACAGGCAGGTCTCACCAAATATTGGCTAAAAAACAATGCCTTAAGTGATTTTGTGTTATCAGGACATTTTGTTGGTGTCATTTTAGGCCATTTAGTCTGTCCTGACTTTTGTTCAGAGACAGCATGCTATTTTACATGAGAATATCATGGAGAAAAAAAATTCAGGTGATGTAAAGAGCAACAAAGTCCTCGTGTGGAGGACGGTGATGGATGGATGGGTCAAACAAACAGGACACTGTTCCAGGTGACCCCATTTACTGCCTGTGTAAAATCTAAAGTCGATGTTGACTTAATTTAAGATTAGTACGGAAATTAACTTGTACTAACATACGTTAAGTACGTGACTTAAGTTAACTTAATTAAAATGCTGTATGATCTTTACCTGCTGGCCTCATTCGTGCTCGTTGGGTTGTCTTCCACGTCCTCGTGTCTCTCTTTGAACCTCTTGTGCCACTCGAAAACCCGTGAGTGCGACATCATCTCATCTCCGTACACTTGCTGCAGCATTCCGAGTGCTTCTGGCGAAGTTTTCACCAGCTGGACCAGAAACTTCAGGTTGGTTCGTTGCTCTGTGCCCATCGCTTGACGGCCTGAAATTAAGGATCTGTAAACAAAACCACGTGAATAAACATACAATTGCGGCAGAGAGCTGAGACTGCAGTTATACCCGCGATTAGTGCAACCCGCTAATCCCTACCCCGCTCATAGCTCACACAGCACACTAAGTCCTGTTACTTTTTTGACACACTTCGTATACATGTATCAAAGTAGTTTTGGTGCCTAAACCTAACCAAAATGTTTCTCAATGTTACCCATGACGATGGTCGTCACGACAGCAAAAGCCACAGAAGTTAATGGGAGAGATTAGTATCACCCTCACACAAAGATGGGCTTTGGGCTATCTGCACTGGGCACAATTTGAAAGTGTAAAGTCATGTTATTTGTGTGCTGATTGGTCGCTTGGGGCGTGAGGCGATTGCCAACCTCCACCCAATGGTGTGTCCCCACTGTGTGTCCACAGGCACTCAAATTTTAACCAGGGGTGCATTCAGCCCTGAAAAAATGTAGCAAAACATTTCTTTAAACGGCGCTGCATTGAACACTCTGTTGTGCTCCGCAAGCCCTGCAACTATGGCAACTGAGAAGGCCATTTTTGTGTTTTTTTTTCCTAAGAATTTTGATTCCTGATGAGATTGATTTACATACATGTCTATGAAATACACCCACTGTTACAGTCACTACCCTTGCCATCCAGAATAGCATCCCAGTTGAATGAAGTGGTATGTACAGCAGTGGATCCCAAAACTGGGGGGTGGGTCCCCTTAGGGGACAGAGAGCCACAGCAGGCACAACGTGGATAACAAGGGGAGAAATTTAGAGTGAAACACAGTTAACTGAACATGAATAAACAAACAAGAGTTTGCTGATGCTATCGTGCTAACCTTTATTTCACTAAAATTCGACTGGAATCAGTTGCCTTTCCAATAATTGTTAATGATTTATAATAATTGGGTGGTGAGGTGGGGGGTATGGACTTTTTTGATTCTGAAGGGACAACAAGACAAACATTTCAGGTAAAGGATAACCGACTTCTTACCTTCAAGACTGTGTTAATATATATGTGAAGTATTTAATTATTAGTATTGGGCCTATCAAACTGCTGATCACTGTGGTGGTTATGTTGTTATTTATATGAGAGCTATACAGATATATCTGATATATCAGCCTAACACTGACCTTTCACAGCCATCAGCCTGTATTGGTATTATCGTATATGTTGTCCAGTATGCTGGGATATACTGGGAAATACAGCACGGTATATTGGAGAAAAGCTGTGTTTAAAGTGGACGGACTCAAGCCAAATTTGAACAAATATGAAACTTATCAGAGACACTGCAGGAACACTGTGACCCTCACCTGAAACAAACAGTGTGTCGGTTTAACACTAGAAGCACCAGAATTCCTCAACTACTAGAACAGCCATAAGTGATCATTTTGATCTTCGACTTCCAATCTCTCATGATAAATACCAGACTAAAAGATGAATGCATTTATAGTTTACCTGTTTAAAAATGAAAAAAAAAATGTAGTCAACCGTGATGGTTGCATATATTCACAGCAGTATTTTTCTGTAGGACAATAACCATTAGTGATCCAATTCAAATCTTAGATTAATCTAAAAATACTCAGAACAAGAAACACTTAAATGTATTTTATAAGATTATAAGCATGTTATTTTAACATTAATAATAACAAATTTCCACCTAGAATCATCACAAATGAGAAATGAGTACCAAAATACCAATACCAAAACTTTCTCCTAGTTAATAAATTATTTATATTTTAAAGTTGGGAAATTGTAAATCGAAGCCACTTGTGAAGTTTTATTGACAGAGACAGTGACAGTTGCTGAGCAACCAAGATGTATCTCCAACTGTGCAAAAAGTAACAATATGACAGTGGCAGTTTCTGTGGGGTCAGTCTGACTGGCTATGGTTGAAACAGGTAAAAATGATCACATTATATTTGCCTTTTGTGTCATTTATACAAAAAGAAAATAATAATAATAAAAAATACAGACTTTTTGTTGTCAGGTACCAGCAGCATTAAATTTTTTAATTCAACAAAATTATTGCATAAATAAACAGTCAACAGAACTGTCTTGTTGTTCGTGTGTTAAACAACTTTTTGGTCTCAGTTTTGTCTGAACAGAGTTTGGAGATAATTGAAACATCCAGTGTTTGACAAATACCACAAAAATTTATCTTTAGATGCATATATTTACTCAGTAAGGAGCTGATATTGACAGTTTATTTTCACACACTTGTGTGTACCTGCAGTGTATTTGCATCTGTAATGTGCGTGTGTTCATCTTAATGTGTGTGTGAGGAAACAGTTTTGCTCTGTCTGCCACGTTTGATTTCTCCTGATGAGATCCGATGAGTTGACAGGCAGGAAACAGATGTGCAATTTACAGCCAATTAATTTCTCCCTCTCTCTCTCTCTCTCTCCCTGTCTGACATACACGCGTATCCCCGCACGCCCACCCTGCATTGTCAGCGTGCCACTGAGTGAAGCACCACGTTTGTGTTGTCGCCCCGATGGAGAACTCTCTTATCGCGCTCTCAGAAGATAAACATGCCCCTCTGAATCTCTCTGACTTCTCCTCTTCTTCTCCTTCTGCCAGGCTGTCTGCTCCATTATTTACATGACTAAACAACAACAACCAATCGCGTCCGATCTCGTTCCCCTCCCTGCTCGCCGTATGGTACGTCCTCCCGTCCCAGCCTCCTGACAATCTGCCTTCAGCTGCTGTGATTTTTCACTCCTGGAGAAAATCACCAGGAGGAAAACTCTCAGATTTCCCAGGAAAAGAAAAAAACAGAGAGGTTGAGAGTGCAGTAGTGGCAAGACGGGAATAATGAGGGAGATAGAGAGGTTATACACCCCACTAATTAGTCGAGGTCTTCACAAGTTCAAGGACGGTTTCAATTTAGCTGATAAAGATGAGAGGATGAGGAAGGGAGGGAAGGGTGAGATGGGTGAGACTTCCAACATCTTAATTATCCCAGTGGTTTTTGGCTGGTGGCGCCTTGGGGAGAGTGTGTGTGTGTGTGTGTGTGTGTTTGGGGAGCGAGCGAGCGGGGGAGGAGCAGGGGGAGTTGGAGGGCTTCCATGCAAAGCCCAGTCGTCTTATCCGGGGCCGAGTTCATCTGGGCGAGGCCCAAAGCTGCCCGGGGTTCACACTTCCCCTTTCAATTACTCTGCCTCTCGCGCAAGGATCCGCGGCCCGGGAGGATCATGGGTAACACCGGGGTTAAACACGCATGCATGTCGTTATTCATACGTGCATACAAATAGACCGTGCTTACACTTGGGCAACATAATCAATGCTGTTCAGTGTTGAAGGTTGAAATGTGCTGCGACCACGAGTCAAAGAGAGCAGCAGTTTAGTATCTGATGAATACCTGAACACCTTCACCTGTAACACAGCTCATGTGAAGGTGCAGGCAGGCTGGGATGGTTGCTTTTCTCTTGGTAGAGGAGGACAAAGTCATATAGTTTGGCGCCGAGTGAGACACTGATCTGTTTACGTTTTCTGAGATATTTCTTTTTCATTATTAATCCAGGAAATGAGAATCATTCTCTTTTTCTGCACCAGCCTGCTTTACATTTATGATCTTGTAAAGCAACAATAAATGTGTATTCTGAGTTCGGCACACCACAGAAAAATGTTATTAACCACCCAGCTAAATGTGAATGGTTAAAAAAAAACTCACTAAGTATAAAAATGAGGTCCGTCTCTATGACCTTATGTTTTTATGGCCGGAGGTATTATGTTTTCAGGACATTCCATTCTTGTGAAAGTGATATTTCAAGAACGTGTTGAGGTAATTTCTTCACATTTCCACTTGGATTCAAAGATGAAGTGATTAGAATTAGGTGGTCAAAGGGTAAAGGTCACAGTGACCTCACTAAACACACTTTAGGCCATAGCTTAGGAATTCATGTTAATTATGACAAAATTACACAGAAATACCTAATAGGATAAAATGATGACATTTTATGTCAAAAAGGTCAAAAGGTCAACTTCACTGTGACATCATAACGTTCAGCTCTCTATCAGCCCTCTGCCCGCCTTTGTAAAAATAGCCTGTAAGTGAAGACAGCCTGTTTCTACCTGGAAATTATTCACTGATATCACGGCTGTCTTGCGTCGTGTGTTCAGTGACAACTTTAATTTGGTGATTTCAGCTGAAGACATGTCTGCCTTTTTTCTCCACTATAATGGCTTTCGGTGCTCAAATTGCCAAAAAAAACAAAAAAAAACATTTGACAGCAATGTCTCAGTCCAGGAATCATCGCCAGGTTAGTCAAGATTATCCACAGCCTTTGGTGTGAGCACTTTCATGTAGGAACTTTTTAATTTCTGCGGAGGAATCTACTGGAACTACTTTCTTCATGTATCCCAGGATACTGGTGTTTTGGGTTGGTAAAACATCCTAAACACAGCAAAGTAATGAGGAAATAAGAAAATACAAGCAGACGGCAGGGTGTCGGACACAGCTACCAGCACGCTCTTACTGTGGATCATACGTGAAGATTAAAAGGGATTATGTTCATATAATCTATACATTGATTTTGTAGGAAAATGTTGCATATTATGCCTGTAAAACACCAAACTGACACAATGTGTGAGGTGTGTTTTTGATGTGGCTCATGTCCTGCTCAAACTTAAACATCAGCAGGTTAGTAGAGGCCTCCAGGAAACACACGGTTCTACTCACCCAGTTCAGCTGTTCTCCTGCTGACGGTCACTGTGCAGCAGCTTTTGGGTTCAGCGGACCTGCATGAAAAGTTCAGCCATGAAAGCATCAGAGGGATAGAGTCACTCCGTTTTCCCTTTTATCCAACAGATCTACGTGTCTTTTCTTACCTGACATCATATTTTATATAACTGCTATTGAATGACCTTGACTTGCTTTGTGTCAGATGCAAATATTCAGTTTCAACAAGGGTAGAAGAAGAAGAAGAAAGCCGCTCTCAAACTCCCAGTGAACCCCTGCAGTTTGGGTTAAGCTGTTTGCATGAACTTTCAACACCCTGTAATAGAATCTCTAGAACATCCTTTTTTCTGACTGTGGATTGTTGCTCCTAATGCACCATATGACTGTGCAACTGGATTTGCACCGACAATGGAAACCATAAAAAGAGGATGTAAAGTGTTTGTGTGCAGGTTTAAGCTGTTGAGGAGTGAAGCAGGTAACTTTGCCGTGTTGGATTTTTTAACTGGGTTCTTATTCAGATATTAACCATGAAAACTTTATTATTTTGGAAGAGATTTGGACATAAATGTAAGTATTGGACTGTCATGGGATTACCTCATGCCTTCCAATAAGTAGGATGCACGCAGCTTTTACACACAATCAAGGGACATACATTCTGTTTTTAATCCCATACTGCCAGCTAATAGGATTTCTGCCCTATGCTAACATTGTTGCATTGATTTTTCATTGTTCAAGTATCATTTTCAGTCTTTAAGTCTAGCATTAGCATTGGCATTAGCATAGTAACCTCGCATTAGCTAAGAGTTATCATTCTAGCTTGCTGTGCTATACATATCAATAGCTCTAACACACAATCAAGGGACATACATTCTGTTTTTAATCCCATTTTGCCAGCTAATAGGAACACTGTCCTATGCTAACATTGCTTGTCCAGTGTCCATGTGTCATTTCCAGTCTTTAAGGCTAGCATTAGCTTGGCAAGATAGCATTAGCTAACAGTTATCATTTTAGCTTACTGTGCTATACATATTAGCAGCTCTTACACACCATCAAGGGACAAACATTCTGTTTTTAATCCCATCTTTCCGGCTAATAGGAACACTGTCCTATGCTAATATCGCTGCATTACTTCTCCAGTGTTCAAGTATCATTTCCAGTCTTTAAAGCTAGCATTAGCTAACAGTTATAAATTTAGCTTGCTGTGCTATACATATTAACAGTGATCACACACAGTTTAACTCTGAGCTCATTCGGGTTACAAAGTGTTTGGACTGTTTGCAGTGCTCTGTTACTCATCTTCATGCAGAGTTTCCTGGTCCTACTATCAAACCAGACAGGGTGGAGTCCAAAGTCTTTTATAGGCAGGGGGAGACCCAGAATGTACCATATGTCAGCCAATACAGAGGGGTGTTCCCATTAGCACTGCAGAAATGTGCTTTAAGAGGCCCTAAATAAGTGCACAATTATTATATTTCTGTGTCACTATAGATGAAGTGGTGTGTTGATATGCACAGAAGTGTTTTTATATGTAAATATTTGATATGTTGGTTGACTGATTTTAATTTAGTGTGGTTTGTCTTGTAGGAGGGGCTTCTAGTATAAAAGCAGGGGTATAGAGGCTTCTCTCCACAGTGCAACTTGGGATTTTTTTTGTCATCTTTTTTCTACAATTCACATGTGCACAGACAGTAAGTCTCCTCTCCTCTTCTTACATGGACAATAAAAAAATCGACCTGACCTCGACCTATTTGTGCAAGGTGAAAAAAAAAAGGCAACTGCATTATCAGAGTTGCTACAGTTCATTCTGAGGGGAAATTAAATGTCTGAACAGGCCAGCCATTAGAAATTATGGACAGGGGGACAAAATGTTCCAAACTGGGCCCCCGTCTTATAAGGGCACAGAAATTTGGCCTTTGCCTCTCTGCAGCGTTTTCTACTCCTCTCTGAACCTCAGGTTTTCTTGTTTGAGCCCCTGATTTTCTGTGAGGCATTTTGACTTAGCTACTCTACATCAGTTACGTGTGTGTTCTGCACAACTGCCTGCATGTTCTGACTGCATCATTTTCAAAATAACAGTACACACATACTTTATTCTGGTAGAAATAAGGATACTTCTGTAAAAGTAGAAGAACTGATTCAACTTCTTTACTCATGTAAAAGTAAGTACAGGATCTAAAATTTACTCATGGTATAAAATTAAAAAGTAGCTCTCTGAAGGGCATTTCTACTGTCATTTTTGTTTTGTTACATCGGTTGTCGTTTCTGTCTTGTTACGCATTTTACATCATTTTAATCTTGTCACACGTTTTATGTCATTTTTGTCTTGCTGTGTCTTTTACCTAGTTTTGTCTTGTAACATCTTTTGTCATTTTGTTACATCTTTTATCTTGTTTCTGTCATTACGTCTTTCACACCTTTTTGGCCTTGTAACATCTTTTCACCTTAAATGCATTGAAACTATAGTAACAAGCCTGCTTTGAAAATGTATGGGGCAGAAAATACAGATATTTGTGTTAAAATACTAAAAAATTGAGCCACGCTGTAAAAAGCTTATGTTGCAGGTAAGAATGACGAACAATTTGTGAAATTCTCAATTAAAATACATAAATTGAAAAAAGGAAAATGAATACTCAAGTAAAGTACAGACACCTGAAAAATCTGCTTGAGTACAGTAACTATATCTGTACTATACTCTGTTACTTCCCACCTCTGATAACAATAAATTTATCTTATCATAAATGAATGTAAATCATGTAAACACATATAAGTTATATTGGCAGTGATGAACCAGACCAAATTTTATGGCAATCTGTCCAATTGTTTATGACCTTTTGCTCAAAACTACAAATACCAATGTAATGCTAGCACTAAAGAAGCACTTGGAGGATTCCAGTGTCAGGATTATACATCCTCTCAGGACTGTCAATGTCCAGATTTCATGGCAATCTGGCCAATAGTTGTTGAGATGTTTCTGGTTGGAAGAAAGTGGTGGACCAACAAATAGACTGACATCATCCCCAGAGTCACACAGCTTAGCACGGCTAAAAATCTGAGCAGAAATCATTTTGAGCAAACACAGAAATAGTCTGTTTGAACTTTAGATAGAATTATTCTAAAAAAGGTTTTGACCTACAGACAAAACAAAGAACATAAAGACAGTTGTGAACGTTCAGCATGGCTGTATATCCAGTTCATTCCTACAATGATTCAGATCAGACTAAAGACAGTCAGATTGATTTAAGTGTTTATCTAGGAGCTGACAGCTAAAGTGACAACTCACTATACAGTTTGAAATGTATCTTTGCAGAATGAAATGCAAATGCATGCATATGTAAATACCTTGCTTACACTTGCTCTGTTTGCGAACACTGGAGGAAAAGAGAGTGACTGGCGTGCTGAGTGGAGCTGAGATCTCAACATGGAGGGAAGATTATTTTCAATCATCTCGTCCTGCAGGCAGAAGTGTGTCTGTGTGCTTTCACACTGATGCAGTCAAACAAACCAGAACTTTCAATGGAACGTTCCTGCGTGTTGTACTACATCAAATCTGAGCGTTTTCTGACGTTTTCCAGGAAAGTCCTTGGTTAGAGCTTCTGTCTCCTCTCAGTACTCTCAGTGGAGGAGCGGAGCACGCTGCACCCTGTGATTGTGTTACCTCCTGGTGCTGATGTACAGCAGCAGGAGCAGGGAGGTGTAACACATTAACACATTTGGGAATACCAACACATTTCACTTAATGTTCTTCCCGCTAATTCTATTATTGGTCGCTGGTAGCATTCGGTAAACAATGTAAATCTAATCACGTACATGAGAGGCATCTCATTAAAAGAAAATGTGTCCTGTTGGAATTACATTAAGTGAATTCCAACATGCTGTAAAACACATGATTGCACATGCTAACAGTCGCTCGCCACACCAACAGAGCAGAATACATGTGCAAACCGGCATTAAAGAGATAGTTTGGATTATCTGAAGTGGGGTTGTATGAGGTTCTTATCGACAGAAGTGTCATTTACACAGGGGACGATGAGGACATGTCCCGCCACTCTTTGAAATGAACAGTTTTGTCCCCGTCACTTTGTAAGAGCACATTTTTGTTAAAATTGTTCCGAGCAGAAACACTTTGAGACTTGTTTATTTGCACAATTAGTCAAGTCAAATCAGCTTCATTTATATAAGAAACATAACCTTAATGTGCTTCAAAATAAAAGCACAAAAACACATAAAATAGTATATTAGACTAAGTATTACATATATGAAACATATAAGACAAGATTAAATCATAGAAGAAAAGACTTTCTTCTTCTTCTTATTATTATTATTATTATTATTATTATTATTATTATTATTATTATTATAATAAGAATAATAATAAGAATAATAATATCATTATTATGACTAAGAAAAGAGGCAAGAAAACCTAAAATGAGTCATGATTGGTTGAAATCTAGTGAACTGTGTTTCTCTGGTTTTAAAGTAAGCAGCATCAAAACAATAAGGCAGTTTAACTTAAAAACATTTAAAGGTAAAGTTTATCATCTTAAAGGGATAGTTCACCCAAAAATTAAAATTTAGTCATTTTCTACTCACCCTCATGCCAACTGAAGGTCGGGTTTAGTTTTTTAGTCCACAAAACACTGCTGGACAGTGTGGCAGAATCTCCCCAACAATGGAGGTGAATGGTGACCAGTTGTCCAACATAAAAAAAATAACAGAATAAAGACATAAAATGCTTCCATGCTGCTCGTCTGGTGTGATCCAAGTCTCCTAAAGCTCCAACATGCCAAGTTGACCAAAGAAGGTTATTTCCATCATGTTTTTAGTCTGAATCTTCACTGTAGATCCTCAGCTTGGAGCCACGTTCACGTGCACATGCACACTGTCTGAACTGGGTGTGTCTGTTGTGACAGTGTGCAAATGGCATGTCGGGACTTTAAGAGACTTGGATTTGGACTTTTCAACATTATTCCTTCAGTTGTTGTCATAGTTTATGGCAGTGATAATGGATACTTTCATTGCTGGCAGACTGACTTCATTGCTGCTTTCTACAGTGGTAGAAGATCATGTGATATTGGTTTTGTTCCATTAATGGACATGCTGTTGCAGCTGTGGACATGATGGATGACTGTTACTTGTACTGTCGTTGTATGTTGAGTATTTTTGTACTGTCAACTCTGTATTAGCCTGTGCTATGCCCTTCTGAAGTGCTGTAATGCAGCATTTTTCCCGACGCTGCTTTAATTATCTACTTTGACCTCATATGAATCCCCCTAACTTCGCCTAAGGTTGCATATGTTAGTGTTTAATTTTTTTTTTTGTCTGAGCCCTGATGTCCCCACCACCTCTCAACACTAAGTGATGCCCTTGCTTAACTATAGTAATTACCTACAGAAAATGTTGGTCGGCATGCCCCCAGTTTGAAGAAGCAGAATGAGTATCAGCATGAAAGCGCTGAACTGCTGCGGACAGGGTCAGCAGCAAAAGAGTGTTTTAGCGGGGTCTTCTCTGCTGGCCCTGTCAAATTTAAAATCATATTTTTTTTTCATAAGTGCATTAATTTGTGTCTGATCTCAATAACTTTTTCAGTAAGCTACTATAATATATTCAGAATGAATATGGTTACTTTCTTGTGAGGCAGAGCTGAGATTTCTTATACATCTGAATGCTGTCTAAACGCATCACAGCTCCACAGACCAGCACTAGTTGTATCACTAGCCTTTCGTTGAAGCCTGAAGCTCCCTTTTGATTACAGCTTTACTGACCGCATCATCAGAGATGAGGCCCTGTAATATGTTGGCGCAAGCCCCCGGTGTTGTCATCACTCTGAGTTTGACGGATTGGGATTAAACTAAGTTGCCACTTAATGAATATTAAGAACTCAATGTCAACTACACTTGGCTTGATATTCTGGCAGGAATAGTTGTGGTCAAATATTTGGCATAAAGGCCTAACTTACATGTTTCATTTTTGTTGTTGAACTGAAGGCGCTGCACTGATAATACTGTGGCTAAACATTTTCAGTTGAAGTTGCGTGAGCAGCAGGTGAAACCTGATGCATTAACTGTGGATGCATGTTGTTGTACCTCGTGGTGTGTGTGTGTGCAATCTGGTTGCCGAGTGACACAAATGAAGATGTGTTGGTGATGCTGCAGCAGCTGCTGTAATGCATTGCTGTAATGCACATTTAAACCTTTGGTTTAAATGTATGCTATACTCAGAAAATATAGAAAGAAAATCACTGTACCTTGCTGTCAGACGGCCACTTCCAACAGGAAACCACTGTTAAATAAACCAAATATCGCTCTCTCCAAAACCAACCAAACTTCAAAGGAAAAAATAGTTATTTTACCTTGCAGAATACAGGAGTTGTTGGTCTACCGCTGCTTCAATCGGTTTGTTTGTTTGCATTTTTTTGTGACTTTTGTTTATTTAAAAGCATAGCTCTGATCCACCAAAGTCACACAATAATGCAAACAAACTTTTAAAAAAGGTGAGCGATGAACTCAGCTGAATGGTAAAATGACCATTTTTGCCAAAGGAGTCTGGTGGCTTTGTAGAAAGCGGATATTCGGTTTATAACAGCAGTTTCCATTCAGAAAAGGCTGTCTGACGGGACGGTAAAGTGCTTGAAAATATTCTAGTGTCAACCGTTATCTACCACAGATAACACACTGACCCTGAAGAAGTACCTCATGCAATGCCACTTCAAAAAAATCTAAACTATCCCTTTAATCCATCAAGTTTAACAGTATTGAGATTTCACCGTGACACTTTAACAGACAGAATAACATAATGTGGATGAGAAGGTGAATTTTGAAAGTCGTGCAAAAATGCGATGCCTCTGGTTTGTTTTTGACCGTCAAAGTGTACATGGCTGCCACTCAGTCATATAGATAATAAGATCTGAAATCACCACCAGTCATCTGGAAACTCAAACTGTACAGTTTGTCTTCTGAGAGATTCAAATATAGCATACGCCATACAGCTGCCACACCGGCAGGACTGCTGCCCGTGTGACAGCAGTCGTCACATGTTTCATTTGAAGTCGGAGCTAATAATCTTCCGGTGTGGTTAGGGAGACACGTAGGCACCGACGACCACGTGGGAAATATAGACGGCAGCTCGACGATCTGCTGCATATGAATCTGTGAAACATGGAGACGTGTGAACATGTGACTGACCCTCTCTCTCTCTGTCTTTCCTTTTCTTTGTCTCTGCACAGTGGGACGCCATTAATGAGATGGACGAGTACTTCAGTCCCATCCACACGTACCAGGTGTGTAATGTTCTCAGTGTGCTGTGGGCTTGAATGCTTTATTAGAACTAATTAATATAATAACTTCAGTGGAATATATCACTTTGGTCCCAGAGAAACTGTTTTTTTTTCAACATAATGAAGTTTGATTTGATTAATTTATCACCTCGTACTTTCTTACTGTGTAATGTTTGTTAGATTATATGCCCATAATGTTCATTAAATAATGAAAATAAAGATTATACAAGAATTCCTTCTAGTGTACAAAAGTTGAGATAGAAAGAAAGAAACTTTATTTTGTAATTTTTCAAGCCTGTACTTCAGTATATGGCAGCTGTGCTGCAGTTTACATGAATAAGGGCGGTAACTGATGAGATTTTATTATCGAATTGGTCCAATTCTTCATCAGTTTCATAACTGACTCCTAATCAAATTTCTGTGTAGAACAAACACAGTCCTACACAAGTTGTCTGCATCAATGCAACTGTTTTATCATCTCTGAGTCTGAGCACAGTGTTGAAGAAAAAGAGGCTCACTGCCATGACTCCTTCCTGTTGCAGCTTTCCAGCAGTAAAGACGAAGCTGTTAGTTTGTTTCCACAGAGCTGAGGAAATTTCTGCTTAGCTAATTTGCATTAGCATGTTGAATCTGGATTTCCAATTACATGTTAGCATCATGCTAACGACCATGTTTTTTTTTCATAACTTTACCTTTTACCTTTATGGATGGTCATGATTTTTCTTTTTCTTGCAAAAGACATTAACTTCGTCAAAGCAGTGATTAACCACATAGCCAAAAAAAGTAAATAAAAATACCCTGATGCCCTGAAAGACGGCGTACCAAGTTAATACCAGAGTTTGAGGTCATTGTTTTGCAATGTGCAACTGTCAGAAAAACATGCCAGCACCAATAAGAGGAACTGATAAGCTTGGAGGCGTATGATTTCAGTGAAATGACACTTTGGAACAGTTTCTCAACTGGAATCATTTCTTGATTTCCCAGACACAGGAACACTCACACACACAGGAACATTAGTGCTAAAAATGCCTGGTGTTTGCAATTTACAGGGAGTCTTTTTGGCCAGAAATCCCATCTCAAATCCTGGGACACTCATTTTTGCTGCTCTCTTTGCCATCCAGTATAATCATATCATACACGGTAGCCAGGATTTTAGAAGTACTGAGGGCGTGAGTCCAAGTTCCCCCACCAGACCTGCAGGAAATTTTGATCAGATGTAAAAAAATGAACTCTCTGAAAATTGTTTATATTTGGAGCACACCCTTTAATTATATTGTCTATTATAACACAGCCGGAATGATTACTTGATTAAAAGACTAGTCGATAGACATAAAATTAATCTGCAACACATTGACAAACTAATTGAGATTTCTCCTGACCCTATCAGCTTTAATTTCCAGAGTCTCCCAACAGGGATATGAGGAAGTGTATGGTTCAACATATGGCTGATTACATATTGGTTAGAATGAGGTTAATTGGGTGTCTTTATCTGTGATGCCTCCATCAGAACCTTAATAAGATGAGTCCATGCAATGCATGCGTTTATGTGATTTTTGTATCATGTTTAGATGTTCACTTCTATACGATTACATATGGAAATGAAGGTTAAGTGCCAAAAAAAAAAAAAATCTGCAATGAGTTTGATGATAGATTTAAGTATTTTTAATGGCAGCTAGTTTCCAGCTTTATATACAGAACTAGCTTTGCATAATTCACAGATCAAAAACTTATGATTTATTTTAAACTAGCCCCTAATGCAGCCTGTCAGTTCATCCTCTGTCTAAAACGGGCTGTTTTAGCACCTGTCTCCTTAAGGCCCCCCACCCTAAAAAGCCCACTTTCTTCTGATTGGCCAACTTCTGAAAGCTTACTGAGGGACAGCACCATGTGCCTGAATCATGTCAAGAAGGGAACCCTAGATTACCAAAACTCTGGCTTCTAAATACTTTTGTCTCGTTGAGTTTGAAGCATATCAACACCATATTGTACCACGATAACAGCAAGACTAATGTTATTATCTCTGTCTTTGTCTAAATTACTTTAAAGTACTTTATGTATGTACTCTAAACACTTAACATCTTCTTAAACTATACATAAAGATAAACATAGTAGGCTATGTGGCAACAAAACTAAAAAAAAGAGGACAAACACACCTTCGCAGGTAGGTCCAAAAGTGACAAATCATGGTGTTGTAGTTTAACTGGCTATTTTACAAAGTCATAAAAGTCATATATTACGAGGTTCATTTATTTGTAATTTTATAGTACAGGGCATTTAATGAAATGCTAGTTGTTATGCTACTCCCAAAATGCATATTATATAACCAGATGAGCGAATAAGTCATAAAAATAGGCTTATTTATGGTGGAGTACAATAAAAGATGAGGACTACAAATAGAGTTTTGCATATCACAAATCTAGGATTGCCTTCTAGATACAACACAGGGCTTGTGAGCACCGTGCTGCTGTACTTTTATGGATGTGCTGTACCTGGAGCAGATGACTGACAAAGAAATCAACGATGATCAGCTTGTTGCAGAAGTAGAAAAAAATGTTGGAAACATTTAGATTCAGAGCAGCTTGAAGCCTGAGGTTTTTGCTCACAGGCATTAACTTTACATATGTTATGTTATTAAACTTTTTTAATTTGAAAATCTGACATTGTGGCACAAAATATGACAGAAAATAACAGAAAACAGTTTCATTTATGTAAAAATAGCAACCAATCTGTGGTTCCACCTTCTCAAAAGTTCATGTTCAGCCTGTTCTTTTTCTCAGTGTCTTCACTTTAATTTTGCCACTGGGATAGTTGGTTGGACAAAATAGGAAATTAAAAGGCTTCACCTTTGGCTGTGGAAAACTGTAATGAACATTTCTGACATATTATAAACAAAATAATTAATCAGTCAATTAAATGCGATCTCATAGCTTTCCCCAATAACACTGTGGTAATTGATTAATTGATGATTTAGCAATTAATTTGCTGAAACTGTGCACACAAGTCTAGAAACTCTGAGCAAAATCTCTTTATTTTCACTCAGATAGATATTCTGAATCATATTCTTTGAAAAACTCTGAGCACAAATCACATCATTCTGCACACTGTGTTCCCCTTGAAAGCCACACAAAAAATACCATTTGGTCTCATTCACTTTTCACCTGTTCAAACTCGCCTGGTAAAATGATCAAGTGTCAGAGCATAACTTGGTTTTGAGTGCAGTGTTTCATTTTGCATGAGATTTGTGGAGGTTTGACAAAATGTTTTGTTCTTTTCTTCTTCAGGCTTGCGTTAAGAGTTTTGAGAAATTGAGCTGTAGTGTCAGGAAATGTGTTTAAAAGTTTGATAAAAACTTTAAAAGTGCTTTCATTTAAAAGTTTTTGATCACAAAAAACCCCAAACTTGTATCAGCTCGTAGAGTGGTGGGTTTTAATCGTTGCTCCAGCTAAATCCCCCCTCCAAATACAGAGGACATGACCCCGGTACGGTCAATGGTATCTGTGAAACTGACAATAGCCAGCCTTGTGAATATACATTCATCCAAACGGATGGACAGGGTGTGTAACTTGTGTATTCGTGAAATGCTAAACAGATGCAATGTGGATGATTCTAACATCCATATAGAATGAATTGGAGCTGTCAGAGCGACCGCCGTCGCTGCACTTTACATGGTGTCACACTCTGTCCATTCTGGTTATGTTAAATTTATGGTCCAAACAGCAGCAGGTTCATCTTCATGTCAGCGTACGCTTCCTCCTCTGAATACGTTAGCTGAGGAGCTCCTACCAGCTGCTTCACTTCTGCAGAGCATCACATGGGGGAGGGGGAGCGAAATATTATAAAAACAGAAAATTCTTCCAAAGATGTGAGGGGAAAATTAGCCGCACACAGCTCCTCTGTAGCCTACGATGTTTGTTTTCATTGGTGAAGTGTGTTGCTGCAGGAGTTGCTGATTCTAACACTTCCTCTGAATCAGGTCTGTAACGTGATGAGCCCCAGCCAGAACAACTGGCTGAGGACGGTGTGGATCCCCCGAGAGGGAGCGAGGAGGATCTACATCGAGGTCAAGTTCACCCTGAGAGACTGCAACAGCATGCCTGGAGTACTGGGCACCTGCAAGGTAACTGTCACACACAGCGGAGCTCTGGGGAAAGATAAAGGGGTGGGGACAAGGGGTGAAATGTGTGGAAAACAAAGCTGCAGAAGAGCTCTTAAACGCACCTAACAGAGCTCATAACCATAGTTATAATGTTAGCGTTTAAAAATCACAATCTGAGATGAAGTCGATTTAAACTCTTACATAATTAGGAAACTACAATTTCCCCTGTTAAGAACATGTGGGACTTTGATAGTCTGACATCCTGCTCACTTAAGCTAATACAGTATGTGATAAGAGAAATATACCAAATACTGTGTGTCTGTGTCTGGTAGATAGCTTTGGGACGTGCATTCTAACACTTAAGCCATGGACTATATTAGGCAAAAATAATTATCATCATCCAAAACTGAGAAAATTAGACCAACCTGGAGGAAGGAAAAGGTCCAAAATAAGATCTTGTCTTTGTCTGGACTGTGTCTCCAGACGTAAATGGGATTTTAAGACCAATCTGAGACTTTGACCATTTTCTTAAATTCGTCTCCTGAGAAATAGCCTTTGTCTCGTCTCAGCCCGAGACTAATTCGAGCCCAACTAAAGATTTTAAAATGTTCTTTTTTGTCTCACTCCTTTTTCTTTTGGAGGGGGTTTGGGACAAAACAAATGAGACTTCAGTGAGCTCAAAATTAGAATGTAATTTATTTCTCAGAAGACAAAGAAAAGACGATTGTGGGAAAAAAAAAATTGTGGGGGGCAGTTGCTGCACAAAGGCTGAGTTATTAGTGAGGAGGAGATATGAAACTAACCAAAAAGCTTTAAAAGTTGAAAAGTTAAAAAGTTAAAAAACAAAAAACAAAAAAACTTTCTGGTGATGTGTTGAGATGAATTCAATTTACACAAGAAGTTATAAATTTCTGTAAAGTGGTCTGTGAAAAAATGCTTTACCATAGTTGGCTCTGCATCCATCTCTCTTAATGCATACATGGCATGCCCAAATCTCTGTATAAAAACTGTATGAGATCAAGTTGCATTGTGGGTAATACTGGTGCCCAGTACAAGGAAGGAAAACGTGTGGATTTTTTTCCTTCATTTGGTCATAGATAGATTTGAATAATTCTTACGAGGTTATTATGATCTGATAGACGTTGATGTGAAAGTGTGTGCCCAAAAAAGTTGAAAAAGAGTTTTCTAGTGATGAAGTGTTGAGAGAAATTAAATTTACACAAGGAGTTATAAATTGGTCTGTGAGTACTGTATTTTGCCACAAGACAAACTGACAGGAAGTTGGAGCTGTATCCATGTCTCTTAATACATCCATATTTATTACACACCCAAACCTCTGATTAAACTGTATGTGATGGGTAATATAGGTGAAAGAAGGAAGTGAGGAAGAAGGAAGAAGAATATGGAAATGATATCTCCTCCTCCCTTTTCCTATATTTGATGGTGGTGATAGTATAGGAACAGTGGATTTGCAAAACCTTTTATGTATCATTTCGTTGTTGTCCATGTTGTGCCAACCAATTATGTGTAATAATGTGACATTGTGGTTACGATTTGCATAGGTTTACCTACAAAGACTGCTTGATTAGGGTTAGGCAGAGATTAAAAAGATCACTCTCAAGAGATCTTTTGCAGTTTTGGGGAACTTTATTTAAACCATCCATGACTCCAACAATGTTATAGCAGTGTAGTGCTAAATTGAAAAGCTCTTTTAAGGTTGGGTTTTTATTCAACCGTGCATTTTTCTTTATCTAAGATATGTAAAGGGTTTGGTCACAGCTAAACAGAAAAAATATAAAGATGTTACTCTCACGGAAATTTCCATGGTCTCTAGTGTATTTGATCCTGCTTGTCAACATGTACATCAGTACATCAGTTAGTTCAGTTTGTAATTTTGTCTTTTTCACAGAAACCAAATTCAGTGCTATCCCACTGAAATACTGTATGTTGCTTATTTGATGTTAAATTTGGACTCCATTTACTTTTGTTATTTCCAAAGTCACATATCTGGATGTTACACAGATCTAAAAATCTGATTGCTATTCATTTTGGTCTACAGGGGAAGAAAAACATCTAAAAAACAAACAAAAAAAATCATCAGAAGAAAAACGATTGTGGCAAATAAGTTTCAACTGTTCAGTTCAGTTTCAGCTTGTTTTTATCTACCATCCATTTTAGCTAGCTAGCTAACATCTATCTATAAGTCAAGACAAACACATGGATGACTTGCATTGCTCGACTATGAGTGAGACAAACATTTTTCCTGTTACCACAGGCTAAAATCATGCCACTTCCTCCCCCAAACAGATCATTTAATGGTTACACTGATCAGATAAATGCTACAGCATCATTATGTTTGTAACGGCAGCTGCCATGATCTCAGGGGTTCGACCATGTTGGTGGCTACTTCACTTTGCCTGGGTCCAGACCTTTGAATTTGCCCACTGCACCAAGCTGGCTGATTCATCTGGCATCATGACATGAAACAGCAGTTTCTCAGCTGAAACAGCAGTCGATCCAGTGAGCACTGCTGGGGGACTATCAATTAGCAAGCTGTGTGCTGTGTGCATTGGTCTCTAGCGATTGGCTAGGGAAAACCAAATCCCTCTTCACCACGGAAATCAGTTACAGTGGAGGTAGTCTCGTAATACCAGACAATCGGAGATCACACCGCCTACTGATCGTCTTGGGATTCCTACCCAAGGCTAGAGCAGTGGTGAGAACAGGTGCTATCAAATCTATACCCCTTACAGTCTTTAAAGGACACGCATGATGCTGCCTCTTTAAGCACACCACGTCATCGCCCCGACATGAAGGGCCACCGAAAGACTTTGGATTGATTCAGTGATTTTGTGTGTTTGTTTGTTTGTTTGTTTGTTTCCACTCATATGTCTTTTTCACCAACATGGAACTGGCATAATTCCGTTCAGGTGCCTAATTTTGAGCTGTTCTGAGCGTTTCCACTAAAAATAAACTTGTTCGGAACCTGAAAAGTTGATTCCCAGCAGAAATCAATAAAAAGTAGGTTTTCTTTTGACCCTAAGACTGTAATTTGTTGTGCGTTGTGCAACGTCCTTTGTTGACGACATTCTTGATTACAATGGTTCTGCTCAAAAACAGTGGAAATGCGAGCTGGCATACTAGATAGCTCTTGAACTGGAAAAGGGCCCTCAGTTTTAGTCACAGAAGCTGTGGGTTTCTAGAGACTCTAAGAGACTGAATCATGAGTTCAGAGTGGTGGCAATGTGTTGACAATTCTGTCTGTTCTCAGGCAATACTTCAGTAGGTTGCTTAGTGATGCAATTGCAATATTACATAAAGCACACACCTGACAAGAATGTCTCAAATCTCCATCTGTAATGCTTCTTGGTTGCATTTACACTTGGCTTTTTTGATTACAGTGGGTACACTGAATCATTTTGTAACACAGTGAGCACACATACTGTACAATAGTCATACTAGCTTGTTTGCTCTACAGGAAACCTTCAACCTCTACTACTATGAGTCTGACAGAGCGGTGGGCTCGGCCATACGGGAGAACCAGTTCATTAAGATCGACACCATCGCCGCTGATGAGAGCTTCACGGGGGTGGACCTGGGAGTCCGCAGGCTGAAACTCAACACCGAGGTATGAGAGCAACAGCACTGAACAACAGCACAAACACCAACTGATATCACAGGTAAATGTCTGTCCGGGCTCTTTGAAGCAATATATCTCACTTTGGATTGTAGGTTTATTTCGATTCTCAGCACGTACGCCTCCACAGGAGTTCAAGACAAGTTGGAAACATCCCCAGCCCTGGAGAGCCTCTTCCAGTCTCGTCACTCAGGCTGTTTTGTGCTCACTTCTGCAGATCTGTAAAAGAAAACAGAGAGCAGGGCTGAGTTCAGTATCATGGGAAATACTTTGATATTGATAACAGCTTCAAATTTGATACTGGATACTGGAGCTACACTTTTATTGATATCTTACAATGTTACAAGGATGAAGATATGAAAGATACAGTATAATTCATTGTACTGTCTATCTATTTGCTCCACATTAATCTATAGAAAACAGAAAAAAGTTCAATTTCATTGTAGTTTTGTTGGTACAGTGGCTTTGCAGTTAACCCTTTACTCAAATCTTTTCTTCTTTTGTTCTTGTGCTGCAGTGACAAACAGTGAACATTCTCACAATGCTACGAAAGACAGTGAGATACACTGATTCACAGTGGTTGTTGACTTCAATGCTTGATTTATTAGTTCAACTATAAGGTTAAGTATAAAACAAATGGGCTTTACTTAACCCGGAATTTCCATCATGCACGGCTGCGTCATGTTACAGCTGCATCACGTTACGGCTGCACCACAGCAACCGGAGCAATTTGCAGCCGTTCTAGACAGAAGCATTGTGCCAGGTCCCAGAAGCAGCTCTCCAGTAAGCATCAAATCCTCGTCGAGTCTATTTTTGATGGATGCTGCGTCATTTAGCACAGAGCAGATCGAACGGGCAGGAAGTCAGACACAGAAAAGGCAGGGAGAATCTGGATGATTTTCAAAATAAAAGACCCCATGTAGACTCACAATCATAAAGACAGACAGAAAGGAAACTATTTAATCTTGTACTCTGCTTATCCATGGTAGAAGCACAAAGAGTAGAGAAAGAGGACCTAATAAAAAAAATCTGAGCAAGTAAACATAATCAGGCGGCAAAACACTCCACTGCTGAATGCTTCTGAAACACTGCTGGTGGGGCTTGCAGCCATGCGGAGGATGGATCAGAACTGTGGCGCAGATGTGTCGTGCTTGGTGGAATCAACCAGAAGTGAATTGTGAATTGGCAAAGACTGACTTGACAATATAACCTATAATGTAGTATTATAATGTGTATTTGGGTTCCAAATGGAAAAGATTCTACCAGGAATCAAAAAGGCTTGTCCTGTAGGGACAAGCTTTATGGATCTAGTTAACACCATTATTTCTAAAAGTGTAGAATATCACCAACCTCATCCTTTAAAGCTGATTTTTTAAAGTAATCCTTGGGTCTCTCTCTCTCTCACACACACACACAGAGCATGAAATATGGGCCAAGTAATGCTATTTGTAATGGATTGTTGTGGTTACATAATGTAAACCTGGACCTTTTCCTAAAATCCTGTCAGGCTCTTTAAGCAGTCAAAATACACCCACACTTCAGTAAATGAAGTTTTCAGTTTTTGAGCTGAACCTGGAAAGAATGGCACAGTAGCTTCTCCAGACTGTTCAGATCAATCATATGTTTCTGCAGACATTTGTAGTTAAAACGTCTCATAAATCACAAGTTAACGCGTCAGCTGTCGATGGCTCTTAATTGAACTTTTAAAGATAACAGTTTGAGTTACACTTTATAGTCTCGCACTGAACCCAGTCAATACAGAGGATCCCAGTCAATCTGAAACCAAATAGAAGGTTAATGCTGCCAAAAGTGGATATTTCATGTCATCAGTGGTGGGGACAATAAACATCTCTTAAACATCTCTCCTTCTGTCTTTCTGTAATGTCTGCCTGTCTTTGTGTTGCCTGGTTAGAGCGACAGAAACACAGAATGTCCCCGTAAGCACAGTAAAAGCTCACTCTCCTGGCACATAGCATGAGGGGAGAGTGACAGATATAAGATGTGCTGCTGCCAGAGGAGTGCTGACTAAGATTACTGCATGCATGAGATTAATTTACGAAATAAAACATTTGTGTATAATTGTCACTTTCCCCCTGATGGTGTGAACAATGCTAGATTTGTCACTAGTTAGTTAATTTGTATAGACATTTTTTGGAAGTAAAAAGAGACTGATGGGTATAGGTAGGCCATGGACCAAACCACTATGCATATAAACGCATTGCTTTGCATTTATAATTACCACAGGTGCTTTTGTCACAATACTGAATCTGATATCGACTAAACACTGACAGACAACATTGGGTAAATTTCAATTTATTTGATCAAAATTATTTATAGGGACATTTTAGTAATCTCTGAAAAAATAGTAGGGATATGTCCCTACCATCCTTAACTAATTCCATGTTCTTGTCTGCTGCAGGGACACACATAACCATTCCCCTATCATATAACTGTCTAGTGATCTTTACATTTTGAGGTTGTGTGGCTTTTCTGATGGAAAGTTACATGTTAGGATGGTGGGGATGTTGAAATTCTAACCATTATTTTGTCCTCTATTCAACTTAAAATTATTCATATTGTAGCACGTTAACCTCCCTACTATATTTATTTCAAACTGATATGATTTAAGTTAACATTTCATACATCTTTAAGGCTGACATTACCCTTATCTTAGTTTGCATAATGTTTTATTTTATCTTATCACATCATATTTTTTCCGTCTTTTCCCCTGGTTGTTGGAATCAGATGACAGTCTGCTCAGTTAAAATGTAAAAGAATGATCTGGACATTTAATTCAGTCTCTGTCAGATTAGATATTCACCTTTTCTGCACCTTTACACACAGCTGTAATAGACAGTCATGTTCTTTATTTTTTTTTAAACCAGTATCACAAATGTGTTATTAAAGGAGCAGTATGTTTGAGTTTGAGTTTAGTAGCTGCCTGCCAGACTACATTAACATTTTGCCCAATTTCACCATTATAAACACCAATGCCTTGTAAAAGATTATTAATGATTTCTTACAACTCATTTGGTGAAGATTCGCCATTAATTTGAACTCTAATTAAAGTGAAACAGGCAAACAAAAACAGTTATTCTGGCCCAGAACAGACATTTGAAAGGAGGACACCGGCTGTAATGCTGATGGCATATCGTGCTCATTTTCTGATTAATTACAGTAAATATATTACAGATTTCTCTTTAAAGAACACTGAATTATAATACATATGTTTTATTTTTTCGAGTAAGAATTACATCAGAGCGGAAACCCTACAGTGTGCATAACTGACAATGTAAGAACACAGTGCACGGAAAGAAAATGTTTGAGGCAACTTAAATGACAACTGTTGATTGTAATTACACAACATATGTTTAATTCCTGGCATTTACATGACATAGCAGCAAAAATACCTCCATAACAGCCTAGAAAGATCTGCAAAACTCATAATTAGCTGTCTAATTAGCACACAGTGTTGATATATGAGGAGCGAGTCAGACTGACGGTGAAAAACCTTTTCGATCCATCAAACCAGTTCGTAAACAAAGCCACTAATAGAGCAGCGGCAATGCAAGTTTAGGCTGCTCCTTTACAAAAGCAGGGCGAACATATAGAGCTGTGATTTCTGCATGTCAGCATGCTTCTCTTACTGTTTCACATTTAGATACAAAAGTCATCCAATGACGTGAGAAAGAGCGTTCTAGTACTGAGGAAAACCTCACCAAAGATCAGCCTGATTCTCACCCTCCGAACGCTTGTGGAATCTCATTAGAATGAGCTGACAGAGGACAGAGAGTAATGTTTAAGTGAACACAAACTGTATTATTACAGCTATTATTAAAAACTGAAAAATAAATCATAATAGAGCTGCATGATAGCATGTACTGTCATGTAGCTGCTTGAAGGCCTGGTCAGCATTTAAAACAAATTGAATTTTGCTGAAATGTCAATTTATTCCAACTGAGTCACAGCGATTAGTGGATTTGCTTAAAGGGGTAAAATAAATATAAGTATTTTCCTTTGTATGAAGTCTATTCTTGGTGACTATTTACCAGTGAATTAGGAATGTACACAAGTAGTCGTCTATTTAATTAAACACTGCTACTCTCACTAGTCAGTCCCAGAAATACAAGTTGGTTTACTAATCATTAAAAGGTTGTTAATGTTAAATGCTGCTTAACTATTGCATCTAAGATGTTACTCAGCCACCTGCTACTAGGTTTGGCTGCAAGTTCAAGTGACCAGATGTGAACCAGTGTGGTGAAAAGTAAACCAGTGCAGTATGGGAATATTTTGATCTTGAAAATGAAAATCAAGTTGTTGTATTGTAAAACTGGCATATAACCACTCGACCAGACCACATTCTGCACAGGCATGTGGACGTTAACCTGCAAGGAGAGCAGGCTGCTGATGCTAGAACTGCTGATTTTTCCATATTTGGGAAAAAAAAAAATCTCACTGATTTAGAATAGTTGATTGATTGATACTTTTATTGTCAGAACAAGTCTGAAATTTGTCTTGCGTCACAGCAGCATCAGTACAAAACAGAAAAGATACATCCAACCTAACATTACAATCACAAAAGCTGAGACAGGAGACAAACAGATACACTACATTTAACATTATAAACACAGAAAATGACATTCAAGGCCCTTTAACATACACTTGATCTGGGATTGAGCTCAATGTTTAGTTTGAAAATTGACCGATACACAAGTTTTTCAGTCTAACCTTATTGAATAGTTGACTAGTCTTAATTTAAACTGCTGTTTATATAACAACCCACTGCTATACTTGCACTGGGTCTGCAGGTTAGCAAGTTGACCACCAGAATTGTAGTGACAAATGAGGCCGCTTGGTCGGGCGCCACCTCGCTCTCCATAGAAAAACAATGGGACAGACAGCGCAAAGCATTTTTACAGCTGATCATGTGTTGGGGCCTTAAGGATCTTTAGAATCTATAAGCTAGCTCAGTTCTGTGAAAGTTTTTTGGCAGCAAATTATATGACAGTAAGTTAGATACTGGCTGTAATAATAAGGAGGTAATAAAGAACAACTTGTAATATTTGTCAGATTCTGAGTTGACTGTGTGTCCTGTCAGTTTTTGTTCATCAAATCCATTACCAAGAAGTTTTTCATCATATTGAAAATACTGTACGAAAACAATCCTTATGCAACGGCTGCCTGATAACTGTGTGGCTGCCCGATGAACACGCATATCACCCTGTTACAGGATGTTGTTAAAAAGTCAATTAGAAACAACTAGACTGGTTCCTGAGCTCATTTGTAACTCTATTACATGTTAATAAGTCTGCAAAAAACAAAACAAAAACAAAAAAAACACACAAACAACAAACTTTTTCATATAATGTTTTGAATCAGCTCCTGGGTGTTAACAGGATAATCAAATGTGATATGATATGTTATGAAAAACAAGCAAATAAAAATGTAAATACATCCATGTTTCCAGGTGAGAAACAGAGCAGTTGATTAATGACTGCTGCCAACGCACAACACCAGACAGCCAGTCCAGAGATTAAATCGAGGCTGCGTTCACACTCCTACCCCTGATTGAGCTTTTAGTATGAAAAAAATTAGAGAACTTTACAAACTAAACAATTAAGTTGCCTGTAGAAAGACTTGAAAGATTTAAACATGTGCATATGTGTCAATAAAACTTCACAAATCCATTAAAATATAAATAATTAATCAGTTAGACTCAACTAAAAATGAAGTGGGGGAGACCAGGGACGGTTCTTGTCTCAGTGCTTATAATTCACTGAATGTTTATGCTAAAGCTCTCAAATGTTGAAACAAAGTACCCTTACTTATTACAAATAGCAATGTTTCCGACTTTTTTTGGTTTTATTTTTGTTCTTGTTTCCAGCCTTTTCCCGTCGGCTATAATTATTTTTTGTGATGGCTCGAAGTGTAAATTTGTTATTATTAATGTTAAAATAAATCATTCTAAATATAAAACATTTAACTGTGCTTGTGCGACGGTGTTCTTTGACCACATTGTTGCCAAATCCAGCTTGAAGCTGTTCCAGTCACAGGGAAACACACAGACTCATATCAATGATATATCTTATTTTACATTTATTTAATGTCAGTGTCAGGTATGTAGCATAAACCAACGCCATGCCCCACAGTATTAATAGCCTGAGCTAATTTGCAATCCCCATCCCATTCTAGGCCGTTAAAATACAAAAGACTGTGCAACAAATACACAAGAAACAGTGCAAAACACAAACAACAAGAAAACAGAGACAGAGCAATGCAAGATAAATTGTTGTCATTGTCAAGGTCCCATAATTTTACCAAGTAATATATTTGAAATTTCTTAGAAATTTCACACAAATTACCTCTAAAATACCTCCAAATTTTATTATTTATTATGTGATAATAATTAAGTACTGTTTTCATGTAGTGGGTAGTAATTACCAAGTAACATAGTAGATTTGTGGTTAATTTCATGGAAAGTTCAAATATGTGAAATGGTAATTACCACTTATTTGCATGAAAATGACACTTGTGAATTATAACATACTTACCACAAAATCTGGGGGTAATTTGTGGGTAAATTAAGAGAAATTTCAAATATGTTGCTTTTTGTAATGACTACCAACTGCATGTAAATGGTACTTACTTAACCATGAAATTTAGGGGTAATTTCTAAGAAATTTCAAATATGTTACTGCTTTACCCACGACATGAAAACAGCTAATTATCACATAATAAATCATGAAATTTGGGGGTGATTTTGGAGGTAATTTGTGGGTAATTTCTAAGAAATTTCAAATATATTACTTAGTTATTAACACCTATTTACCGTGAAATTATGGAACCCAGAAAACAAAGCGTTACCCAGATTGTTAGCATGGTGACGTGATGTGTGTGAGATGGCAGTTTCAAACCCTTCTCCTCCTCTCTTCTCTCCAGGTGCGAGGCGTGGGCCCTCTGAACAGGCGGGGCTTCTACCTGGCCTTCCAGGACATCGGCGCCTGCATCGCCCTCACCTCCGTGAGGGTGTACTACAAACGCTGCGTGGGCGTGAGCCGCAATCTGGCGGTGTTCACCGACGTGGTCACGGGCGCTGACTCATCCTCTCTGGTGGAGGTCAGGGGTCAGTGTGTGGATCACGCGGAGGAGAGGGACACGCCCAAGATGTACTGCAGCGCAGAGGGGGAGTGGCTGGTGCCCATCGGGAGGTGCGTGTGCTCGGCCGGATTCGAAGAACACAGGGAATCCTGCGTGGGTAAGTTGACTCGGGATGTTTTCGCGCCTAACCTGTGTGGTGCAGTTCTGCTGTGTCCTGTTCAGTTCACTGTGTTAAGGCTGGTGTGAGCACTGACACAGAGACGAGCAACTTTTGGTGTGGTTTGTTTGTGGTGGGAACGAAAAAGCTTGAATGCGAAAGCTAAACTGCAATTATAGACGTAGTCAAGTCATGTTCTGATTGTGGGTTGAATTGTGAGGTTTTTCTTTTTATTACCAGTAAAAAAGGAGACGTTTTTCTATGTGTGTGTTCGCTGTTCCTCATTAAAAAGTGAATGAAATGTAGTGATCAGACAAAATCAGCCCGCACACCCTCCTCTCACCACGATATTGCGGTACACAAAGCACCTCCTTGATCCTCTTTTCTAGCTGTAAATGCTTCTGACAGTTAAAGGGACAATTTGGGGTTTTGTTAAGAGGACAGGTACAGCAGGCAAAATTTAAAAAGAATTATATCAGTGTAAGTGTATCATATATTTAGAATATTTAAACCACTTTACTTTGCTATCCAACTGCCTATTCTGACAAAAAAATACATATTATATTAGCTAAACATTGGTCTCTCCAAACCAACCAAACTCCTTTGACAAAATCAGTAATTTTACCCCACAGAACATTGATTATCTAGCGCTGCCTCCACCAGTTTGTTTGTTTGTGTTATTGTGTGACTTCTGTGTGTTAAAGGTTTAGTTCAGATTCACTCAAGTCATGCAATCACATAAACAAAGTAATCAATTGAGGCAGCAGTAGACAAGGAACTCTTGTGTGCTGTAAGGCAAAATCATTAATTTTCCCAATGGAGTCTGGTGGCTTTGGAGAAAGCAATATTTGGCTTGTATGAATATAGTTTTCTGTCAGAAAAGGCTGTCTGATGACAAAGTAAATCCGTGAAAATATTCTAAATGAAGTGTACACTTGAACTGACATTTTTTTAGGTCACTAAAATATATTTTGCTGCTGACCCTGTCCACCACAATACATTGCTTAGCTTCCTACATCAGTGCTGCTGCTGTTTCTCCAAACTATGCTCGCGTTGTCAGACCTCCCTCCACAGCTCTCAGCACTGGAGAAAGGTCCAGCTCCACACATGGATAAATTTGCTATAAAGGAAAAAAACTAACCTAACTTGTTTGTATTTCTCTAAACCAGACACAAACATCTCGGGCTTTTTCCCTGCAAAATAGCGCCGGGGGAGAACTTATTTTGGTGGAACATTTGCACGTTGTGTGGCGAGCCCTGGCATTAAGATGTCTAAATCACCACAAAAGAAAAGTAACAGCTGCTAGCTTGTTTACATCTGTACCATTAGTGACCCAGGTGATAATTTGCCATTTTTAGCGTGCAGGTTGCTATCTCGGAGGTTGTTGTTGTTTCCCGGGGGCTTTAACAACAGAACGGCAGGTTTATACCTCTAGTGTGCATCCTGTGAGTCGGACTAGTAACACACTGACTATGGAGAAGTACCTCATACAACTCCACTTCACAAAAGCTGAACTGTGCCTTTAAGGTGCAGTTGCAGTTTCAACCAGCTGGCCTGAATTCTGCTGCATTCCTGCACCAAAACAAAAATTCGTACATTGAATGGCACTCGCCTTGATAATCTCTACTGAAAAGGGAAAAATGCTGAATTGGTTTGAGATGGCGGATGGAGAGATCAGGGTTTTACTAAACGGTCCAGAGAGAGCTGGGGGTTAGTGAATTTAATCAGAGTGAGGAAAAACGTCGGCCGAGCTGAAACTCTGCACTAAAACCTGAAGCGAATTATAAAATACGATTTTTTTTTTTTTTTTTTTTTTTTTTTTTTGCATTCACAGTTACAGTTTCGTTTTTCGTGATATCAGCTGTCCTGATTCCAGATGAAAATATCAAACATGTTTGAAATATTCTTCATGAGAATGACGGGCAGCGACAGAATGATTAAACACCCCTCTCTCAGGGTGCACCGCTGGCCTCTGGGGTTTAAAGGAGCTGACCACTAACCGTGACATCCTGAGTTTGTGCCTGGCTTGTTTCCCACCTCCTTCTCCCCTCATTTCCTGTCATGTCTCTGCTGTCCACTCTCAAATAAAATGCCCAAAGCCTTTAAGGAGAACTCCACACACTATTATTTTACCTCAGAACCAACTGAAGCAGACTGGAGCAGACCTGGTCTACCTCCCAAATTATATCCATTATCACTTCAACAGCTGTAATGTTTCCTCACCTTATTAATTCTCATAATTTCCTATTTACCTATTAGAAAGGAAAATGAATGCATTCGGCACAGCAGTGTATGACTACTTTCAAAATCAGAGTTTTCCTCATGGGTCCACATAGCGCTGAGGATTTCATTTAATTGGAACGTATCGTTCTTGTATCTCGTAGAGAGACCTGGCTAACATGGCACGGTTAAATTGTCAACATTAGGTGTTTATTACAAGGCTACTGATTTAATCTGTTTAATTCATAAGGAGAGTTACTTTAAAAATGCATCATGATACAATTACTGATTACCTTAAAGAATATAGTCAGTAACCATATCCAAGTAACATGATTTTAAAGTAACTTGGCTACTCTTTTTGGGATTGTCTCTACACGAAATATGGTGATGTTCCCTTTTCTGATTTAAAGACAATAATTATGAAATTTCCGGCCAGTAGAAGCTTTTTTTTTCACTAGAGGCTGTGATAATGAATTGGCAGCTGTCAGCCATTCATATTTCACTCAGAGACGCATGAAGTGTTATAATGTGTGAACACTGCAAATGGCAATGTGTCGTACTTTATTTTGAAATGTATTTTAAAATGATAGTCCTGCTAATAATCCCTATTTTACTAAATGTAACTGTAATCAGATTACATCTTTTTTTTTTCTGTGACTGTAAAGGAATATGGTTACCTTTATTTTGCATCCTAACCTCATAATCCCGTTACATGTAATCCATTACTCCCCTATCCTAAAAATGAAACCATAATAATATAAAAAAAACAAAATTAAAAATACAAAATTATCTTCCTCTTGGCAGTTTATGAAAAAATTCACGAAAGTTCACGAAATTGAATCAGTTAGATTAGTTTTGTGAACATGGACATGAATTTTTTATTTTGTTCGTGACTCAGAGCGACTTTAAAAAGATTAAGGATGAATGTAGTACAAAGAGAAACAAAAAAGAAAATTTGTGTTTATGTGCATGAGTGTAATAAATTAAAAAAATCGTGACTGTTACACAAGACTGTTTTGAAATCTCTGTTTTCATATTTATATTTGGATTATAGTTAAAATGAGCAAGTTAGAAACAGTCTGGTCTCTTATATTTCATGCAATAAATTGTTTTTTACTGGCATTTTCTCATTAAAAATATACTTATAAGTTTGGCTGCCCTCAAAATAACATATAGTATTTTTATCATGTAACTAAAATAATCAAATAAAAAAATCTGACGTATATTTAAAAACCATCTTCCAAAAACAAAAAGAAAAAATCTAAAAGCTGTGTAACTATGAAATAGTGCAAATAGAACAGGAGGTTGTTGTGCATTGAGCCATATTTCATAATGTTCTTAACAAACTGGAGGTTGTGTAAATAAACGGAGGCGGTCCTGATGAATCTAAAGTTGACCTGATGAATCGATGACTGAAAATGAGAACGCTCTTGGCAAACAACAGGACATTATAGCTCTGTTTTTTTTTTTTTTTTTGCAGCACATTTTCTGTGCTCATGCAAAGAATTTATTTGTATTCATTACATCTTAAAAATGTCTTTTCAGGCATATCACCAAAGTGAATGAGTTACCTGTCAGTCCATGTGACTTCACTTTCATATTCACTCCTCTTGACTCGTGTGTAAAAAGCCAGAGTGAACACTCACCGGTCCTGAAGCAAAAAGGCCGCGATGAATCAATTTTTTTTCCTTTGGTGCAGACAAACTGGGGACCAGTCATGTCCCGTCCCCGTCTCCGGCCTCTTTTCTACTTATAAAAATAATGCTCAAAAAATAAAATCATGTAAGCATCAGAGCAGCCCATTTACTTAACTATGTGAAACTTTCCCCTGGGCTCGGAGCATCAGCAGAATGTAAAAAACCTCCAAACCAACACTTGAATTTGGAAAGGTTCTAACCTTTTCGAGTGAATCAAAAAGTCTGTTTGAAGCTCTGGCTGAGGATCACATTAAAAAAAAAAAAAAAATCAAATTCAAAAGTTCAAGGACTGGTCAAAAGCTCTTTCTGAGGTCTCACACTTCTCTCAAGTAGGTAAATAGTGAGAAAATGTCCGTGTTTCTGTCTGAGCTCTCATTCAGTCGTGGATGATGAATAATAAGTGAGTGATTTGAGATGCAACGAATCTCCATCCTCTCTTGTTTTTCCTTTGAAAAAAAACAAAACACATCCGGTTTGTTTTTGTCTTTTTTGATTTTTTCACAGGGTTTTGATTGGCTGACCTCATGTGGAGACCTGTGCATATTTCAGGTTGCCATGGGTTACAGTAATTAAAACCTATTAATCACAGAGCGATGGATAATTAAACGCTAAAAGCAGTTTGTCAGCTAAACGAGCCGAACGAGACACGCAACACCGGTTCGCTTGCATCCTCCCCCTCCTTCCTACACACACACATACACGCTCACACACACACACACACTATAACAAATCTGTCTTACCAAATACCCTTTTGGTTCAACACAGCGAGAGCTCCTTGTCAAAATGTGTTTAAAAGCATAGGAAGTGGAGTGTACTGTATGTGCATATATATGTGTGTGTGTGTCCAGTTCAGAGGGCCACTAACAGACTTTCTATAATTAGGTGCAGGCAATTAGCATCGGCACAGAAATGCAAAACAGAGCCCGTAAAGAAAGCAGAGAAAAAGAGGTGGAGGGAAAAATCACCCTGAGTCACATTTTGTTTGTGGAGCCGATTTTATCCACATTTTAAGGCTGATTTGAACACAACACCCTTATGTAAGTCATCCGAGGTTACACTGTAAAAATAAACTGTTAAAAAAGTTAGTGGGCTGCCTTAAAATATTAATTTGACCAACTGAAATTGAAGTAATTCAAAACAAATAAACTTACGTTTACTTCAGTTGTACTGAGTGTTGTTCAATAAGCTTGAGATATTAAGTTGAAACAACAACTGTTTTATCACACTTACAAACATTATTAGAACCAACTAATACCAGATTTTCAGGGCTGATACTGATAGTAGAGAGGTAAATATGCAATATTTTGGCTAATACTCTTTATACAGAATATAGAAACACACATTTTCTTTCAATTATCCCATAGATGTGGTTATCAAACTTGTGACAAAGATATGTATTAGAGGCAGGATATTTACTGTTTAACAATTAATTTTATGTTCCAAATTTATATCAGGACACTGACACAGTAAACTTTCAGCTGTATTTTTGATCATTTTAAATAACTGTAAGGATAAAAACTACAAATACAAAAAAATAAACATTAATCTTGTACTGAAGAAATTAATAAAATACTGGCTGTAAAGCTAAAAATTAAAAAGAATGTGCAGATGTTCTGTTCAAAAAAAAAAAAAAAAGCTTTAGCATTGGTCCATATATGGACATATATGCCCATACCAATATAGGTTGATATAGCTGTGATAGACCAGTATCAGGTCAATAATATTTGTTGGCCAACATATTGATTCTAAACATTAACAAATTTTGAATTCCTTTGATATTTTCTCAGTTTGAGTCCGTTTCATTTCTCACAAAGAGCTTAAAGCTGCAGCTGCTCCTGTTGGAGCTGCTTTGTTCCATCATTGGCACAAAGAGAATATGTGAAACTGCTCCCAGTGAATTTATGAAATTTTAAATGTAAGAGGGTTGAGACTGAATTCAGTACTAACTCTCATCCTGGTTGTTGCTTTGTTTTCATTATTGTAAAAATAAGAAATTATGACTCGTCTCACAGTGTTTTAGAGACATGCAGCAAGTTTTCATCATGTTTTCTTAAAACTATAAAAACACACACACAAAAAAGGAAGAAATGAAGGGTCTCTCCAAACAATGCATGCTGGGAAGTCTGTTATTATATAATGAACGTATCTCTTCAGAAACTTAAATTTAATGAGTTAATTGAACTCAGAACATTCATTCAACTCATTCTTTCAAGTCAAAGAACGTCAGCGTAGAAGAACTCATGTTTGTAAGTTCTGAAATGTTCTGGGGGAAAAAGGTGAAATTTTAAGTTGAATTAATTTGAACTGATAAAACGTATTATATTTAAAATTAAAAGATTACGAGGAAGGATTTGTTTATTATACTAGCTTCCTTTTTTGCAAATGTAAGTTAATTATTAAAGATCAGCTGGTTGCGCTAAATTCCTGGATTTTTTTTTTTTTTTTTGGTTTGGTCGTTTTCTTTTTTTTTGTATTTTGTTTTTTTTGTGCAGACTTTTTGTTTTAACTTAGAAAAGTTAATGTCCTGACTGCCTTCAAATTTTAAGTTGACTGAATTTAAAAAGTTGAGGTAAATTCATAAAGATTCAAAGCAAACATTTCTAGTCAAATAAATTTTATATTAATTCAGTTGCATTTTCAATAACCTCGATGTGCTTAAGGTATGAAGTTGAACCAGAGAGTTGTAACTCTTGAGCAATGCATTCTGGGAAGTATGCTAACACACTGATCATGTTTGTTTAGAAACCTAATTAAATGATGAACTCATCGTTTTAAATCAGAAGATGTCAGTTTAGAGGAACTTGTGTTTCTGACTTGATTTGAAAATAGATTTTAAGTTGAATTAACTTGAATACATAAAACTTGTATATTTACAATATATTGAGTTAATGAGAAAAGATAAGTTGATTCCACTAAATTCCTGTGTGATTTTCTTTTACAGTGTACAGAGATAGGATCTTTTAAGGGGGAAAAAAGCATAAAAGCATCTTGAAATAGAAACTTTATGCTAATCCTCAGCTGCAGGTGATGTTTTCACCGAGTATTTTATTTACCATTACATCATGGCAGCCGGAGCAGAAAGTGGATTTGCAGTGTAGTGAGAGGAGAAAAAAAAAATCAAAAAATAGAAAGAGCTCTTCAATATATCCTCTGCTGACGTCTTGTCTCTTCTGGCACCAAACTGGGTCGCCGTGCTAATTCACCCTCGCCAAAGCCAGCCACAGTCACGCACACACGAGACCAGACAAGACACAGAGAGGAGGGCAGGGCACGAGATGGTGAAAGAAAGACGGCTTAAGTGGTGAAGAATTGTGTGTGTGTGTGTGTGTGTGTGTGTGTGTGTGTGTGTGTGTGTGCAGAGAGAGACAGACATGAATGTGCGTGAATATGTTTGTGTATATGAGCGTGCTTAAGTGGTTCTCCCCTGACAAAGGTGCAGAGCTTTGGCTGAGAGCACGGCATGGTGGGATTGTGTGTGTGTGTGTGTGTGTGCGTGTGTGTGCACATGTGTGTGTGTGTGTGTGTGAGAGCACAGGGTTGCGTGACATGCCGTTAAAAGTGTCACAAGGAGGGAAGCAGTGAAAGACAGAGGAGAGAGGAGAGCAAGAAAGACTGGTGGAGTGGTTGACCGGACCCCTCGTCCACTTGAGTTTACATCAAAACACTGCGTCTGCGCGTGTGTGTAGTTGTGCACACATGTGTGCAGGTGTGTACTGTGTGAGTGTGTGTCTGTAAGTGTGTGTGCGTATGCGTGCCTCCCGGTGCCAGTGAAGAATGGACTAAAGTGCCCCCATACAGTGAGAGCGATCGAGGACACACTGATATGAGGCACACACACTTAGGCTGGTCACATCTACTCAGATCAGCCGGCCCAGCCAAGCCTGACACACACACACACACACTGGCGGAGGAGAAGGAGGAGGAGGCGGAGGAGGAGAGAGGGGCTGCTGCATGCGTACTCTCACATGTGGGTTAGCTCACTCCTCTGCTCAGTCAATGGACCACAGCCTGTCCTCCTCCTCCTCCTCCTCCTCCTCCTCCTCCTCCTCCTCTGAGCTGCTCTGTGCCGCTGAAACCTTCATGTGATTTATGGTTGAGTTTGTGGGAAATAACATAATCCAGCTACTAGAATAGAAATTCACACGCGACTGGAAGTATTGAACTGGAAACAGCTACATTAACCTCTTAACACACAGTCATCCCCTTTGATTTTCCCCGAGAAGGACCTTAAAGGTCTGGCAGTATCACATATTGTGGCTTTATGATGTTTACACTGAGTGAAATATTCAAACCCAAGACTACTACTACTCTGTTTTTTTTTTTTTTAAGTACTTTAGGACAGATGATTTAAAATTTCAAGGCATCACACTGTAATAGATTTTTGAGTTTTGAGCCTGACTCAAACCCTTAAGTTGTAAAATATTTTTTTTTGCTGACCTATACTCTAATAATTCTTCTCTAGATAAACTTGAATTTTTGAGTTGTAGGAACTAAAAATAAACATTTTAGCAACTGATCTCATCCTGTCTTTATAAGTGCCTGAAAAATTAAAGTTAGAATATTAACATTTTAACATGTACTTTCTCTTCAATGAATTCACTCAATATTTTTTCAAACACAATGTTTTGAGTTTCTAAAATTCAAAGCAAAGTTTATCTGAAGAGGAAAAGTAAATTATTTCACCCAAAGATCAGTAGTTGGTTAAACTTTTTCAAAACTTATACATTTAAGTTGGGCTCAAAACTCAGAAATTTATTGCAGTGCATTGCCTTGAAATTTTGAGTTTTTTTTAGTGTATGACTACTTCACATATTTTGTGTATTAAATAAAGTACAGACAGACAGATATGTTGGTTTATATCAGTATCGGTGTATGTATTTTTTTTTTAAACGTGTATATTGTTCTATTTGTGTTTTTATTTTAAATAAATGAAAACGTTGAGAAAACTAAAATTTTCAAGACAGCTTACTTCAAAAGATTTTTGAGATTTTGGGACCAACTAAACTCCTGTTAAGTTTTTAAAAAGTTTTAGCAACTAATAAATGTCTTGTTGAGATTATTTGGTTTTCTTCTTTCAGTAAACTTAGATTTTTGAGTTTTACAAACCAAACAAAAACTTACATTTCAAAAATGGTTGAGTAAACATTACTGAAGTGAAAATGAAGAAGGGTTTATAATTTGATATTTTCAGCTGCAACCATTTAATTTTCAAGCACTCAAATAATGACAGATCAGCTCACTGTGAATCATTTTTGTAATACAAATTTTTGGGAGGTTCCTGAAACCTAAATGTTAAACTTTATCAAAAGAAGAAAAGTAAATTATCTCAACAAAAGACTATAGGTCTGTTTGAAAGCTAAGAGTTTGAGTTTGAGTTCATACTCAAAAATCTATCGAAGTAAGTTGCCTTGAAATTTTGAAGTTTTCTTTCTCTTCTTTTGTACAATCTAATACTTATTTCTAATTATTAAAAATACCAGTGAAAGTTTAGAGTTCATATGAAGCTTATAGTTAAACAAACACAAGTGTTTGATATTTCTCTGCACACACACTAAATGGCCTATACTAAGAAATAATTGAAAATAAGTTTGGAAATAAAAACCTGTGGTGGTTCTTTGTATTTTTATAAGTCTTTATGAAAAGTCTTACATTTCAGACAGTCAGAAACTCTGCTTCTTCAGGATTGTGGCTGTACTCAACCCTACAACAGTGCCATCATAACTGTGTTGATGTAAGAATCTATCGATCGGAATAAGAATTTTCAAGGCGAGTTAAAATGTTACGCAAGACTGTTTTAAATTAAGTGATTTCTTATGTATGGATTCAATACCATCACTAATATTAAACATTACTTAACATTGAATATTATATATTATAAGTTGATCAGCTGTTTATAACTGTCAGTTGTCTGTCAGTGTTCCTGAAAACAAAATCCCGCTGCTCTGAAAATACACACTCTGGATATTGAGTTGAGTGGCTGCCTGCCTCACTGCTGCCAAACTCCATTAACATTTGCTCAGTTTATTTGTTATAAACATATGAGCCTTCTAAAAGATTATTAATGATTTCCTGTGACTCATAAACAGAAACTTACTCATTTGACAAACATTCTGCATTAATTTGAACTCTAATTGAGGTGAAATAGACAAACAAAATAGTTATTCCAGCTCGGACTAATTTATTACTGTAGATATACGTCAGATTTTTTCCTTTAACTTTTGTTGCTCCTGCTCTTGTGTCTTGCATGTGGTCTCTTTAAATGGCAGAATTAACCTGCCTTGTGACCTGGTTATGTGACCACTCGATGGATTTTTAAATTCAATACCTGCTCTCACTGTCCCTCATACCCTGATGAGTTGAAACCCGTTGGTTGATCCATGAGTTAATAAAGGATTTTAATATTTATAATCAGAGTCCCTCTGAAAGTGCCGACCAATACCTCTGATTTCCATTAACACTGAGCTTTATTTCTCCTTGAAGGGCACCTTAGTTTTTACTTTTATATTAACACCATTGTTTTTCCAGCACTTTTTCGAGAAGCTGAAAGTATGTGTTTAAACCAGTGTGATTTATGAAATTAACCACATATCATGAAGTTGTGTAGACCAGGAGTGTCAAACTCATTTTCATTTACAGGCCACAAGACGCCCAATTTGATCTCAAACAGGTTGGACCACTGCATGATAAACTTTACATAACAATAATTCCTATTTTTTTTTTTTTTTTCATTTTTTGAGTGAAGATGTAAAACATTTTGAAAACATTCACAGGGTCGGGGTTTACAAAACAGATGACCAGCCTGACATGTCTAATAAAGAACAGGAATAGCAGTGCATTTTATTAGAAAATTTCCACACTTTGCAAAGTCATTCAGTGGGCCGGATTGGATCCACTGGCAGGGCCAGCCCTGGCCCTCAGGCCGTATGTTTGACACCCCTGGTGTAGACCATGAAGAAATACATCTTCAGTGAATACAAGCAGATGAGCAAAATGTTACTTCTTTCTTAAAATTTTAAATAAAACCATTAGTGAACTAACATTAATAAATGTACTAATTATTGTGGTTTAAATGTAAATAAGTTAAATTAGAATAAAGAAAAACAGTATAAAACATTACATTTAAGCACAAATGTTTTCATTATCAATATCCACACTAGTATGGCAAGAAAATTTTACATTTTGACAGATTTCAGAAAACCACAAATGTATCAGGCACTAATGAAACTATTGATCATGCATAACAGCCAACTAATGAGCTTATTGCTGCTTTGGGTTATTTTTTGGACTAAAAGTCATTTTGCTTGGCTGACTTTAACTGAACTGGTTTGATCCAACCTACTGTACAGACTCTCTCTGTCCCACAGTGCTGCCTATTTAGCAGTTCCACATGTTTATCATCATAGATTATTATGGCCTTCAGATATGTTTGATCCCTTTGTAAAGATTAAATCATGACCGGAGCAAATAATGAGATTTAGGAAATTGCTATGTCAGTCAGAGCCGACTTCACAAAAGAGAGGATATTTCTAGTATCTGATAACATTTGAGTCTGAAAGGATTATCTCATTCTCCATAGTATTTTGACTGTAGCATTTTTTAAATCCGTGAGTTCTGGTGTTTTGGATTGCACAGCACAGCCGGGCAACGTAGCTGAAATATCACATTAATAAGAATGTTTTTCCGATACGGAATTAAAGTGAAAAGGATGGAAGAATCATATAAAATGGTCTAATAGGGCTGTTATGTTCCATTGTTGTGTGTTACATCAGGAAAAACTCATGTGTACGCTGTAAATGCTAATTTGTCCACTCAGCTTAAAAATTTTTTGGAAACATCTTGGATAGAAAACTTTCAATGTGTACTGCAAATCATTCTGAGCTTGTTCTACTTAAAAATATTAAGTTAGAAAAAAGTTAACTGAACTTTAAAAACAATTGGGTGAAGTTAACTGAACTTAAGAAAACACGTTCAATATGCTTAAGCTTAGATATTAAGTTGAACCAACTTAAACAACCTTTCAAATAAGAAATTATTATTATTATCATAACAATTAATACAAAAAAGTACAATTAATACACAAAAGTACAAAATACTTTGGTTTTATCTTTGCAGTTTTTTGGGGGTTTTTTTGCAATAACATGATTTTAATATGTGACAGGGACAGTTCACCCCAAAATCAAAAATACATATTTTTCCCCTGGCCTGTCGAGCTGTTTATTCATCTAGATTTTTTTGGCGTGAGTTACAGAGACTGTAGAGATGTCTGTCTTCTCTCCAACATAAAGGGACTAAACGGTACTTGGCTTGTGTTGCTAAAAGTACTCCGACAGAATCTACTGCAGAAAGAAAGTAGAACTAGTAGAAACTGCTCACAAGAAAGTGTGTGATTATTTTAGCAACCAGGTCATGATTTCTGGAAGAAGACACTACTGTTGACTTTTTCAGATCTATTTTTTTGGCACTTTGAGCACCACAGGACTTGTGCCATTTAGTCTCATTATGTTGGAGAGAAGGCAGACATCTCTACTACTGATCTGTCCAAAACTCTGCAACTCACACCAAAACAGTATAGATGGATAAACAGCACTGCAGGCCAGAGGAGCCATATATATGTTTGATTTTGGGATGAGCTGTCTCTTTAAGTGAACACAAATTATTCATGTTAACATGAAATTATATAGAGTACATATTTTACAACCAGTTTTTTAGTTCAGTCAACTATCAAACCATATGCACAATGAAGTTCATAATGTACATGTTGTTCATTAGGATGTGAGTCTGCACTCCACAAATAAACATGGCTATGAAGCAGTTTTACTGAATTGTGTGTAGAAGAAAATAATTAGTTGGTAGAACGCAGGAAACTGCTGCTGTTTATGTTAAGAAAGCAGAACATTTTTGTGTTAACACATCGGCATTATGGCTGCTCTAAATGAGCATGGTGTAAATGTAAAACTATATAAACTATATATTCAAATGATCAGGTTGTTGTCAGGCTTCTGCAGAGGCTTGATGATGAGCTGATCATCTGAATCAGGTGTGTTGGAGCAGAGAAACATCTAAAACATGCAGGACAGGGGTATTTGAGGACTGCAGTTCAGAAACAGTGCAGTATAGCATACACTAACATCTAGGAGCTAGATGCCTTCCATGCATGGATAACAAAAAAAAGGAATGCATTTTGGGACATGAAGTTAATTGACCCTGTACCTTTAAAACCCAGCATAGAATAGTATTCTGCAATTGTATTCTCGTGGGCCACAACAAGTCAGGTTTTAGGCTCACAGGCCTTGAGTTTGACACGTGCCATAAAGGATGAGTGTTTGTGTGAAATGACAACTGTAAAAATTGATCTTGACATGCTGATTGTAATTTCCTTGGGAACATGGATGCACTGCACTAAAATAGTGATATTTCTGGCGATGTCACACTCAGATGATAATCAAAATCTGCTGATGTAAGACTGAAGGAGTTTCTGTCGCTCACTTAAAGACTCAAAATGATGTGTGTTATCAGACTGTGGCAGCTCGTGTAATTCGTCACTTCTCCTTCTTAAGCAGACAACAATTATTGGCTCCCGAAGTCAGCGAGGGATTGTGGGATTGTTCCCAGCCTCTTTGACTCTCCTGTAAGCAAACTCTCCTCCCTGTCAGTCAGAGAGAGGATGAGGAGGAGGAGGAGGAGGAGGGAGGCTTAAAGAGTGAAGGAGAAGGGTGAGAGAGAGACAGACAAGCAGTGTGAATAAAGGCGGAGGTGAGGAGGAAAATGAAAGAATCAAAAGTACAAAGAGACAGAGACGGAGATTATGAAACAAAGTAAAATGAGAGAGGTCGAGGCGTGAAGGTGTGACACTCTGCCACATAATGTGATCACTATCTGTCAGTGTGGCACTGCCGAGAAATATCAGAGGAAGACAGCAGCAGGCGACAAGGAGAGTTTAATATTCCTCTAATATATATTTATTTAATCACACACACACACTCACACACACATAGAGGAGCTGAGGGCTTTGTCCTTCCTCCAACCTGTCAGCACCTCCGTCCTCTCTGCTGTCACTCCTCCTCACTTTTGGTATTTTCCATTTCAAACACATGATGCACGTATGCAGAGGTGGACACACACACATCTGAACACACACACACACACACACACACATAAACACAGAGGAGCTGAGGGCTTTGTCCTTCCTCCAGAGACAGAGCTGCATCTCTGACAGGGTGACACACCCTCATTGGCCCCGGGTCCCTGAGGTCTACACAGGTGAAAACAGCTGTCACTCAACTGTGGAAAAGGGGTTCGACCACTACGATGTCTTTCTTATATATTTATGTATAACTAATGATCATCAGGTCAATATTGTTATTTTCATTAAATATTAGGAACAATTTATGAATATTTTCCACTTGAAAACAGCTCTTAATGGAAATGTAGTAAAGATTTTTTGTTTTTATTGCACATTCAATCTTTTAATTCTTCTGTTAGAATATTTGCAAATTATTAAACAGATATCGAAATTGCTGCAATACACAGAATAAGTTTGATATCATATTACTTTTAATATCATGTGCATTATTACTTCTTATTATGTACAAAATTACATTACATTCATTATTTGATGAAATATAACTTTTTATTACCTTTCAGAATTAACATTACACCAATGCAATTTTTTCCTTTTTTTTTCAAAAACAAAACAAAAAAAAAACTTACTTTTGTATTGTAATTTTTACTCCTTATACTTTATATTTTATAATTCACTTATATTTGATGCTCTATTGTTCTTATGCTACTGTAATTTTGGTGCAATCTGGCACAAGATTCCCTCAGGATCAATAAAGTTCTATCTTTATCTTTATCTTTCTCTTATCTTATATACCAACCATTCAATGAACAATTATTTGTAGGAATCTTTCAAGCAAATATCCAAAACATTCAATTTGTACTTGCTTCTTTTTATTGTTTTGTGTGATTGGAAATAGAAAAATTGCGAAATTGGACAATCAGACAATTGAAGCAATTTGTAGACATTATCTGGGCTCTGAGGAATTGTAATGGGGACTGTTTCACTATTTTCTTACATTTCATAAACAATAGAATTAATAAGTTCATTAAAAAAAATAATAGAAAAAAAAAATAGAAAAGGTGAAATTCTAAGGGCTCATAAAGATTTAGGCACTGACTGGAGAAGTTAGAAAGTTTTTGATGATGGGGGGGGGGGGGGGGGGGTGATAACTGGAGCAACTGGAGGAAACCCACATAGGCACAGGAAGACAGAAGACAGACAGAAAGGCTGCGTCTGAACCGGAATGTGAATCCATGTCCTCCTCGCTAAAAAATGCACAGGCAAACACTGTAAACAGGAAAAAAATGTCTTAAAGTGTTTACTGTTTACATGTGAGATGTGTAATGAAGTTGCAGTTTTAGGCTGAAGCAATTAAAGCAGCTGAAGTGTCAGCTGAGATTGAAGCCCTGAAGGCATTTGAAGTACCAGTTTAAAGTGAAAAATGTTTACATCTTGTTCATGGTAGCCATATTTACACTACATGAAATGGTCGGCTAAACTGGTGTTACCAATGATACTAATTAAGTTCTCGTTCCATTTAGTGTAGCCGAGCTTTTCCAGTGAGCCAACATACACAACAGCAGCAGGCTCACTCTGTTTGACTAGCGTGGCATTCTCATTTGTGAATTAGTCTGGAATCTCTCAGTTCATTTGCAATTTTCAAGGCTGATTATCAACTAAAATACCTCTGGATGCAATTGCATAGATGTAGAACCAATCAGAGCAATGAAACGTGTAACATAACGGCACTCAGCCTGTTTTCAGGCAGTACACCGGCCACCTGATTGCAGTCTTTTTCGTGTAACAGCTAAACAGTTGACTAAATATGATTCTGAAGATATTTGAGATGAGAAATAGGCAGAAGCTAGTGACAGAATTTTGATCCGTATTTATTCAGCACTACCTAGTTTGACAGTTTTGTCTAAGTTTCAAGAGCCTGAGGCATTATGGAATTGGATAGAACTGCAACCAATTGGAGCAACAAAGCGTGTGGCACGTGACTTTTCAGATCTGGACTGGTGACGCACTTCTGTCAGTCATCATTTAGAACCCACCCCACATTGAATAAATAGTGATTGGCCAGATCGGACCCAAGCTTGGAGGAATTCTGTCTGAATGAAAGGGGACAGACGTATCTGCCAGAGCAAAGAAAGACATGAGCTCTGCAGATTTGTCTGTTTTCAAGGCCACATTTGGCCTGAATGGAATGGAACCTTAATCAGTGCTTAATCTTCAGGTGAAGGGCTCACATGGGTCAAACAGTCTCAATAATAAAAAATCAAAAATGCAAACCTCCTTGAAAAAAAACCTTAAGGCACAATGAAAGAAATTAAAATGGCTTTATTTTACATGGCAAACAAAGAGTTAAAAATGATCAACAGGGTTAGGGGTTGGGGTGGGGTGTGTAGAAAGGGCGGGGACTGTTTGCATATTCATGTATCCTTTAATATTAAATGACAGAAAAGGTGTAGTTGTATGTAAGCCACCTTAACAAGGTATTTGAACTTATTTTGCAGAAGAAAAACATATCAGACACAATTTACTACGTCCTGCAGAGAATTTTATATTGTGTAAAACATGACTAGAGGTGGGCTTTAAAGGTATCGGGGTATAAAGTGAGATGGAAGCAGTGAAAGTGTTGTTTTACAGGCTGTCCTATCATAACTAATCATGTGTTAGCATTACAGTTTGCGTTTGTGTTCCAACGCACACCACACCACACCACACCACAATTCATGCGATTTCAGTTAGAGTTTAAAGTGTAACTGATCACACAGATCTAATACTTCAGCATGTACTGCACACTGTGTAGCTGCTGCGTCTTTCATCCGAGTCCCACTATGATTTCCTCCAGGCTGCAAAGTTCCTAATGAAGATGCAGTTAAGTGATTTGGGGAACAGATGATTTGGTGAGAACTTCATTATTCCCCGGCTCACGACCACTTGAGTGGAACACGATATTCATAATTGCTGTCAGAATCAACTTGTGGCGGCCCGCTATCGAGAACGTATAAGGGGCTCAAATTGAAACGGTCTCCGGAGAGGGAGAGACGGGGGAATACGGAGTGATCAAATTAGTTCCATCCTCCTGGCGGTTTGTAAACAACTGCTGATCAACAACATTGTTACTGTTTGGAGGCAAATGACACCGAGGCTCCAGAAACACACCCACGCTCACAGCCTCGGGGTGGGAACGCTGCCCGGCGTGAGCGCACACACATTCACACGCTCGCATATGACTTTACACTGAGTGACACAAACTCTCAAACACCATCTCACCAGAGGTTTCTATCTACGTCATTTGAACTCTGAGGAAAGGTAATCGTTTTTTCTCATAAAGGAACATTATATTTTATTATAACTTTGGTCCTTTTTTTTTTTGTAGTTTTTGCCAGAATTTCTGTTATGTTATGATAAAACTGCTAAACACTGCTGTGATCTGGGAATGCCGCTACATCGCTAGAGAGAATTACAGCAGGGAAATAAACAAAAGCAATCTGATAGTCAGACAGATTGAATGTAATTTTTTTTTTCAGGCAAAATTTATGTGGTAAAAAACAAAGATGAACCATAAAATTGTTACCCAGATAGTTCACTGTAACTTATATAATTTTAAAGGCATTTTTTGTAATACTTACCTCGACCATACTGATTTTAAATTAATGTTAGTTTACAGAATGATTAGTCCATTATCATCTACCTTGCTGCTTTAGCTAATTTTGTATAGTGCCAAATTATATGTTATCTCAGGGCAGTTTTCATATACAGCAGACTGTACTCTTAATAATATTATTTCCAGACACCCAAGGCTTCCCACCATGAGTGAGCACTCGGGGACAGTAGAGGAAAAACTCAGCACCAGGCTTGGGGTGGGCTCCCATATGCAGCAACCAACTGGCTGCTTTGTTCTTAATAGGACAACCACACATATGTGAATTTGTGTTCTTTCGTCATGCTGAGGTCAACTTTGGTGAAGTTTGAAGGGGCGGAGCCACAGCCTCAACCAATAGCATAGATCTGTCAGTGTCATTTGCCCCGGCAGGTGATGGCCGCTCCCCTGCATTCATATGCGTGAGCGCAGCCTAAAACAGTTGCAATTAGCTAGTAGTCTGTTTTCAGACATCTGAATCATTGTTCAAATGTTTGTTTAGAGTTGGTGTTGTGCCCATTGGTGGTCTATTTCTGCTGTTCAGAGACACATTTGACCAATCAGAGCGTGGGATGTCATCTAATCATTGCTAGATGTCATCTATCTAGCTAGCTACATTCACAAAAGATAGCCACAGAAAATGGATTAGAATTAAGGATGGGCATGATTAGTCAAGTCCCTCTGAAGGGAATAACACACCACTACAACCTGAAAATGACCTGAAACATGGACGCTCCATCCAGCAGCTGTATTGGACATGTCCAGACATGTTTGAGCCACCAGAGACAGGACGGTGACAGGATGTTTTGTTTTCTTCTGTGTCTGGTTGTTGGAACTGAAGTGAGCTGAAGTGAACTGCTGGGCTGATCTGGACTGAGAGAGTCGCTGAAGCTGCATTCATAACTGACCGTTAAGGATGGTGAGGGGTAGTGTCTTTCTTGTGTCGGTTTGTGGGGCTTATATAGTGTTGGGGGGACCATGGCTCCAGCACCATTTCTCAGATTCGCCCAAAAAAAATCCTGAACAGAGATCATGAACAAAAGTTTAACAGTCTCACTCCACAGTTCAGTCTTTTCAGCATCTATTGTATAGTGTGTTTAGAAGAAAAACTCTTTTTTTCCTTTACACAGACTTTGAAACATAACAAAAACTACCTCCCAAACAGAAATCAGTTGCCATGAACACTGTATCAGTTCTATGCAGGCGGTTTCTTGTGAGGTTGGGAAGATAAAAAGCCTACCTTGTGGTATAATGTCTGGAGACATTTACCCACCTCAGAGTCTAACCTTTATTTTTGGTGTAAACAAACCCCCGTCGCCAGTGGAAAATCACCCCATCTGACTACGTTGAAGCAGTTTTGCCATTTTACCATGATGTCACCAATTATTCTGTTGAATAAATGTTAGAATGATAAATGATAGAAATAAAGGCCAGAACTAGGGAAATAAAACCCAAGTTGTAATAAACTGGAATTATCCTTTAATGCATGAGATAAATGCGGCGCAGTGAGTGGCAGGGCACGGCAAGCAGCTAATTGAAACGTCTCAGTAAGCTAAATGAGGATATTCAGCGTCATGATAACACTGGAAGGTTCCTTACAGGCTGATAAATACCCATCATGTTAGCACTGTGTACACACACAAACACACACACACACACATAATGCAGTCATTGCCACAGAGCGATGTCAACCATACTGATGTGACTAAACAAAAACTTTACAAAAGCACAAAACAACAGCAATCACAGCTGCTGCCACCTCATGCTGCGCGCAGGGAGCAGAGGCATTGGCAGCGTGTGTGTTAATGCACAAATGTGTGTGTGTGTCCAAATGTGTGTGTCTCATTAAACGTGTGAGCAGCGTACATCTGTTTGTTAGAGTTTGTGAGCGTCTGTGCTGAGGGATTTGTTGTTGCACTGCCAAGACTAATTAGTGTTTTTGTGTGTCTGGTTGGTCCTTGTTGGTGGATGACCGAGGAATTTGATTGGTCAGTGTGGAGAGTAGGACAGAAGGGAGGCGAGGAGAGAGAAGAGATGAGAAGAAGGGATGAAAGTGGAGGAGCAAAGGAGGAAGAAAGGAGAGCACAGAAGACAGGAGGGAAAATTGAAAGGGAAGAAGAGAGGAGAGGAGGAAAGGGAAGAGGAGCAAACAGGAGGGGAGGAAGAAAGTAGGGAAGAGGGGACAAAGGGGATAAAGTGGAACAGAGAAGAAGAAAAGTGGAGTGTAGGAAAAAGGGAGGTAAAGGAGGAGGTACGGTGAGAGGAAAGGAGAGGAGAGAGCAGGAAGGGAAAAAAGAGAAAAAGAAAAGGTAAGTAAAAAAAAGAGGAGAGAAAAGGAAAGCGGAGAGACAAGGGGGAGAGGAAGAAAGGAGGGAAGAGAGGACAGAGGAGAGGAAAAAAGAGAGAAGAGAGCAGGGAAGAAAAATAGAAAGGAAATGAGGAGATGAGAAAGTAAGAGAGGAGGAAGGGAGGAAAGGAATAAAGAGCAGGAAAAAAGAAAGGAAAGAGAGGATGAGAGGAGGACTGCAGTGAATATAGGATGAAGTGAATAAAGGAGAGAAGAGAGGTAAAGGAGAAGAGGGGAGAGAGGAAAGGTAAGGTAGGTAAATAAAGGAGAACAAACGAGGAAAGAGGGGAGAAGAAAGCAGAAAAGGCAGGAAGAGGATCCAAACTTAAAGAATAGAAGAGGCAACGAAAAAGGGAGGAAATGGAAGAAGAGGGGATGAAAATTTGAAAGGAATGAAGAGCGGACAGGAGAAAAGGAAAGATGAAGAAAGGAGGAAAAATGGTATAAAGGAGAGCAGAAGAAGGAAAAGAGGAAAGGAAAAAAATGGGAAATGTGGAGGTAAGGAAAGGAGAGGAGGAAGGGAGGCAAGTAAAGGGGAGAGGAGGAAAAGAAAGACATGGTATTATTAAGCATTTTAATGCTGTTAAGCCATCATAACTGAGCGTGTGTGTATGTGTGTGTGTGTGTGAGCGAGTGAGCGATAACAGAATGAATCATATCTCAGCCAGACACAGCACTGTTGTGTCACTCAAACTTCCCTCCAATCTTTGTTGTGATTGGCCGAAGCCCTATCTCCACAGCAGGTGCAAAGGGCTACACATCAGTACACAAAGCAACTTTGCTCACACATACACACACACCCGCACACACACACGCCTGTATACCCCTGTTACCAGCAGCCACACAAAGACACACTCTCACAAACAAATCCTCTTATGTGCAGCCCATATGAATGCTTAATTCAGGACTGAAAACACACACACACAAAGGGCCGAGAGCTGCCGGGTAAATTATTGATTGAGTGTGTGCCACCCCTGGCCTGCAGTAGCCACCCATGTCCCAGTCCAGTGTCTAAGAGCTATTAGTGCTGACAGTAAAGAGACAGGCAACATGATAGCAGATCACTGAGAAGCTGGCAGCCTCCGTCTGAAGGGACTGCGGGACTTCTTCAAATGATTTTCTGCCCTGACTTCTTGTTGAGTTAAACTGATGTGCACACAGGGCGCTGTCATTTACTTCTCCCTCTTCCAGGCCTCCACTGGAGGGAGCGGACTTTGTATGGATGTGGATGGTTGAATGTATGTGTATGTGTGTGTGCGTCATGAATTGTAATGATGTTGGCATTTAAAATAGTGGGGCCAGTTGCGACGTTGTTGGGAGGGAGACCAAACTTCACTCTTCCATCAATGTCAGTTGATTGGATAAATAAAACTGAGACTATAGAAGTGTTGTAAGTCCATGCTGTGTAAATTGTCCATCATTTCTTATGCGAAACCACAATGCAGTCTGATGAAATGTCAGTTGGACATTAAATTGGCTCTCATTTCCATGGAAACAAATAAGAAAAACACTTTGTATCAGAAATGCTGCACTTTGTTCTGTTTAAAATTTGCCAGAATTAAAGTTCACACAACATTAAATTGGTATTTTTCAACAGGTTCTATTGCATCCAGGACCGGAATAACCTGCTAGGGGGCCCATTGTGGCAAAATTTGGCTGTGGGAACCTAGTGCCCCCCTTGTTCCTCCCGCTGTCTGTATGCGTTCTGTTGTTTTTCTAGGATTTGACTTTTTAAACAGAACTTAGGATCAGTTTATTGCTGTATTATTCGAGCATGTTCTCACTCCCAACTTGTCCAATATGGCAGTGGCCCTACACTTCTAACTATGACCCTGTAGGTGCCCGTCTAGCATCAGTCTTGCATGCGCAGGGCTCAATCGTCAAATTAGCAATGATAACCTTGCAAAGTCCAGGTGGACTTTCAAAATAAAGGCACAATAACAACCTCACTAAGTTTAGACAACAAAACTACTTAGTTAGTTTTGGGAGAAAATCATGGTTTGGGTTAAAATAAGATGTTACGTTATGTAAGTTAACCTGAATAATATGGGTGTTGTGATGTATTAATATAGATGATAACCTTCATATTTTAAAATTGTAATACTGATATGTTAATAATACACTTATGATAATATCATGTAAATGATCCATCACTTCTTACACATGCTGTATGCCCTTAAATCATTACAAACTCCCTACACTTGTATTCTGAGCATAATTAATTTGCTAAAAAGGAGACAAAGCGTGCAATAAACAAGGTTAAGGATGATTTTGACCTCACTCTTCCATCAATGCCCATTGATTGGACAAATAAAAGTGAGACTATAGAAGTTTTGTAAGCCTGTGCTGTGTAAGTTGTCTGTCATTTCTTATGTAAAACCAGAATGCAGTCTGGTGAAATGTCAGTTGGACAGTTGATTGTCTCTTTGTTCTTTTTTTTTTATTTTTTTAATCATGATTTAATGTCGACAGTACAATACAATGGTATTTTTCCACAGCTTTTGTTATATCCAGTGCCAGAATAACCCACTAAAGGGCCCAAGGGGCAAAATTCAGCTGTGGCCACCATGTGGCCCCCTTGTACCTCCCACTGCCTGTTGTCTTTATAGGATACGGCTTGTGATATTCTATATTTTTTGTTTGCAATTTTAAACAGAAATAAAAATAAAAAACTGTTTACTACTGTATTCAAACATGTTCTCACTAACTTTTCAAATATGGTAACTTGGTCAGTGACCCTACATTTTAAACTGTGATGCTCTGGGCACCTCTCTAGCCTAAGTTTTGACTGTGCAGGACTCTGTGGTCAAATTAGCAATAATAAATATGCAAAGTCCTGGTAGACTTTCAAAATAATGGCACAAAAGTACTTCATTAAGTTTAAGCAACCAAACTACTTTGTTGGGTTTAGGAAAATATCGTGGTTTGGGTTAAAATAAGTATGTTATTTAACATTATTTATGTTACGTCACTGTAATAATTACAAAAATTAAATATCTTATATATCTTATTAGTTGTATTTATGATGATATCACAAATGATCCAGTGCCGTTTATATTCTTAAAACAGTTACAGTTAAAAAAAAAAAAAAATCTGATATTATGACAACCCCAGTATGTAGCATAACTTACATAAGTTTACACACATACCACTTACATATGTTACATGACTTACGTACAGCTTTTGGTTTCACAGGAGACCTCTCATCTTGTTATATACATGTACGTGATGCAAATTAAGTGCGTTGTGTAAGTTAATTTAGGTGCTAAAGTTACAATAAGTCAGCTGTGAGTTTTGGTGTTGTGGTCTCCTGGATGAAAGTCCTGTGTTTTTTTATCCATTTTTTTTTGCCCTTTATACGCCATCACCTGACCTCAACGGCACATCAAAACATAACGCTAGAAGGGCATCTCCAGAAATGATGCTACAGGGGTACCCACAGCATCATATTTTGACCAGGCTGCCATATTTGATAAATTGGGAGTGAGATTAGGCTGATTATTCAAATTGCAGTGATGGTGTCATCATTGTCTGTCTGTGAACTTACTTGGAGGTGAGAATATAAGAAAAGTTTTATTAAAATAAAATCTCTTTGATGTCAGGGCCATGGTGAAGTTTTTAACCGGCATTATTGAATGAAATTACAACATTAGTTTGCCAATTAGCCTCCTTGATTGAGCTGTTTGTTTTCTTGACACGGAACCAGTGTTAGTCAGTGAATGTGGCGAGACTCAGCCTCCTGACGGTGATGAAGCAGTCCTCTGCAAAAGCAAGGAAATGAACCTCATTTATCTGTTTGACCTCGGCAAACAAAAGATCTGGAGCAGTGAAAGAGGTGTATAATTTAACAAAATTGCAGGTCACAATTACAGATATCAAAGGTTAATCAGACCATTCAAGGTGTTTTTGAACAGTTTCAAATGAGATTCGTCAAAACCCTGCTCAGCTCTGGGAATATATCATTCTTGAGAACTGGGAAACCATATTTTGAAGGGGTTTGATTTTTACTCTACAATTATGCTGAAAAATATACCTTGTTTCCTTGTAACAAGCCAACCTCTAATTAAATTTTAATTAAATGTAGACACCAACTATGGTTGAGACACATCTGATAGCAATATTATTTAAAGAATTTGTTAAAAAATAGAAGGTTTTGCCAGTGCTTGAGCAAAATTCCTGCCTTTTTTTTTTTAAACCAGGAAGTAAGACACAGGAGCTGCAGGTATACCTAACCCATTTTATGCCTGATTAAATCATGCTTTTGTAAAAATCTGACAGAGCTGACATATTACGGAGTTGACAAAATGTTATATTTTTCATGCCACAGCATAGTCATAGTAAGCAGCCTTTTTATTTTTTACAGTTGCTCAGAGTTCTCTTAATGTTAATCAAACTACACATTTTTAAACCATAATTCTTATTTAGCTTCGATTTAGAAGGACTACAGAGTTGACATGTTATGGTTGAAACACATCTGAGCAATATTATTGCATGAATTTGTCAAAAAATACTACTAGTGCTTGAGAGGTATTCTTGCCTTTTTTTAAAACCAGGAAGTGAGACAGAGGTCCTTAGGATATAGCTAATCATTTTTATGCCTGATTAAAATATGTTTTCGTAAAAATCTGACAGAGTTGACAGAAATCTAGGATACAATTTTAAAGAGCCAACATTTTCATAAAAAAAAAATAGATTTCAAAACAAACTTTGTTAGTTTTAGATTTAGAAAGGAAGGTTTTAATACATTTTTAAATTGTCTGAAGTTGTGAATTCTTGTATGGGACAAAGGTTTTGTCTGACACAAAGCAAAGCAAAGCAAGTTAAGAGTTAGGAAAATTAAAGTAAACCAGAACATTTCATGAATTCCATATATGTCACATATATAAATCCTTAAATAATAGATCTTCACCAAAAAGACTGGAACTAGAGTGTTGGTAGTTTATTTACAGGACATGATTTGTCCCAATTGTCAAGAATGGGTGATATATGCTTCATCTCTTCATTTTGTCTCTGATCTGCATCCCACATTCCTGAGAGGAAGTTTTATTATCCTTTTTTGAGCAGAGGTTTGGTCAAATCCAAAGCTTCATCCCGAAACATGAGTTCCAAAGTTGTTCTGCGTGTACTTTCTAATCCAAATGTAGACTCCCTCCCCGTTATGTGAGCTGCTTGATGAATCAGAGAGGACTTGTACCTTGTTTTGAATGTTAAGTGTGTGAACTTTTTTTTTATCCTTTTGAGACGGATATGTTATGACTGGAGCTGCCTGGCAGACCGGCTGTGACCACATTAGCACAGTGTGACTCCTGCCTCCGAGCAGCGCTCTCCCCGCTCACTTTGTCCTTTTCAAATATATAAATAATCAAAAACAGTTGATTAATTTCCCCTCTGATGCGTTGCAGCAATCGCTAATGTCGGCAAAAAGAGAAAAGTTTAGCCTCCCCTCCCTCCCTCGCCCCTGTCCCTTCCCTCCCCCGCTGCCTCTCCCCACGCCTTTCCCCTCTCGCTTCCATTTCCGACACGCGCGCTTCACACTGTCTGATCTTCTCAATCTGCCGCTAATATGCCTTTCAGAATGCTCGTCTCTTTTTTTTTTGAGCTACCCTTCCCCTCGCCCCCCCCCTTCCCCGTCCCCTCCTCCTCCCACTCTCTCCATCAGACACAGTTTAATGGTGACAGCCATTCAATCGGATAATTAACATCCGTTTAACGCTCATTAACCGGGATGTATTTGTCTCGTTTGATTTGTAATTACCAGGCCTTTTTCACAGGAAAACACTACGGTAATGTTCCCTTTGTGATGGCTTCATTGATGGAATTGATTTGAACCCAGCAGGGAGGCCAACAGGGAGGCAAGGAGAGACAGGGACGTATACGTACTGAAGACATGGACGCCATACTTATTTGTCATGGTTTCTCTCATACCAAAGTTCTGTAGGCAGAAAGCTAGAGCATCTGTACCATGAAACACAACATATACTTATGAATGTCTGTGAAATACAAGCAAAAACACAGATGTTACTATTTTCATAACCACTATAATGTAGTCTGTACACTATATGGAACATTAGATATTGATATATAGGCTATAGATATAAAATATTCCTAGATCAAACTGAAATGACGTGTTTTTTGCTGCTGTACCATGCAGATGTGTACCATGCACATTACAACACCTCACAAGTCTCACAACACAACCCTGTTCAGGGTAACAAGGTGGAGGACCCAAAATGCAGATAACACAGGAGAACCAGTTCAAAAAAAGGTTTAATGAAGTAAACAAATGAAACAAAGGATTACAGGTGAAACTAATGACGATCAAAAAAGAGTGGGAAAAGAACAAAGATAGAAAGTAAAGAGAAGACACATGAGGGAGGACCAGGATTACCAAAATAAAACAGGAAATGACCAACAAAAACCAAAACCATGACAAACCCTTGTCAATTCATTAACTGACCTTAAGTGGAAGCTGTTTCACTGCGAGGAAATGTCAACATTATTTTGTCTTTAAATCAGAAAAGAGGAACAACATCACAGTACACTGACAGTCCTGCCTTAAGCTGTGAAAATACTGTCATTTACAGTTCAGCTGCTAACATTAGCTACACAGACCAATCACAAACATTAGCTAAACAGACCAGATTCTAATGTTAGCTACACAGACATCCAGTTAGCTAGTTAGCCTTTCAATAATACTACTGCTAGTATCACTAATGAAAAATATTTTAGAATTGTAGCTGGTGACAGGATGGCAGTTTACTTGAAGTTTCAGTGTTAAATATGAATAACATAATGTTACACTTAAATGTGCATAATTACTACTGTAGCTGAACAAATAATAAACCTACCTTTTGGTATTGAGGTATCCCTAAAGTAATGGAAAGTAATTCAGTTACATTACTTTATTGTATTTTTAACAAGTAACTAGTAATTGTACACATACCTTCTCAACTCTAGCTAATGTGTTAGCAAACATTTGCTTATTTAAACATCAAGCAGACAGAATTAATTAGCTGTCATTTGGAGTGTGTTAGTCTATTTGGTAAATTTAAGTCCTTTTCATGTAGTCAGTGTTGATGGTAAATGTAGTCAACTGAAGTAATAAATTCATCTATGTTGACCAAGAAAACTCAGTTGTCCTGCTTTTGAAAGTATGCAATAGTGCATACATGTACCAGGATGCATTGCATGCGAGTTTGATGTCCATGCCCATGTTGCTGTATATCACCACTGTAGCCAGCTAATTCTTTGTCCGACAGAACATAGCGTTAGGTAACCAAAAAAACAAAAAAAACAAAAAAACAAAAAAAATGATTTAGCAGAAATCCAAAAATCCTGTAGTTCTTCTTAAACACCAACAACATCACTGGATGCAGGAAGAACGACAGATTTTGCGGAGAACTCAGCTTTCTCTGTCAGTGTAGCACACACTGAGGAATCTTTTGCTTCAATTGACTACATTTACCATCAAGAGTCACAGGAGAGCCACATGAAAAGTGCAAAATCTTTCCTTTAACTCTGCACTGAGTTCTGTTTTGATCTCCACTAACCCCTGAGGGAAATATCAGTTTCTTTAGTTTCTAAATGCTCCATTATCTTCACCAGCTAGTCTCTGTGTCTGGCTGTCATGTGGCACTGAGCAGATAGTACACACTGTTTTTAGACCCTTTGCTGAACACAGCTGCCTGATACCGTTGGAAACAAGGTGCTTAAGATGCTAAAATTACCTAAAGCTGAAAGGACATTCAGAGTTGGCCTAGTTTTATCTGTCGCTAATACACAGTTTAGTGCACCTCATTCATATCATCATTGGCTGACAATGACTAAGAGCCAGGTAGCAGTGACACAAAACTATAAAAGCAACACGTGTTAGCTTTCTAGCTAAGGCTAAGGCTTATTTTGTATCTTTTCTTGCTAAACAAGCTACCAATCAAACATTCAGCATGAGAAAACTGCCCTGCTATTGTAAATTTGCAGGCTAGTGAGCTAGTCAGCTGGAACATTAGCACTTTGAGCTGTTTAAAAACTCCCTGCAAACCTTACAGATAAGAGTCAGGATTTGTCCAAGCTGTACCTAAATGCATCACAGCATCTATTTCAACATTTTTGGTGGCTGAAATGTCCCCAGCACAGCAAGAAAATGAGAAAAAAAATAAGGAAACACCAGCAGATACAGCCACTGCCACACATGTCCAGTGGGTTATAAGTGATGATTGAATAGAATTATGTCATATGAGTCTATACATTATTTTCTTTGGGAAAATATTTCAGATTATTCCTTTGACGTCCTTCATTTTCAATGCTAAATGTTAAGGCTCCTGTTTTTTAACACCACTGTTAACAAAACACTGTCTGTCCAGCTACCAGCAGACATTTATTTACCTTAAATTTCTGTGACCCTGCATGATGAGCTGCTGGTCAAACACCTACACAGGAATGCCCACTCAATTTTTATTTCTTGTCAGTAACGATATTAATTAAAAATTGGGAAAAAACTCATTTTTGTCTATAAAAACTGATAACTTTTGTGATTACAGTTGAACTTTAAGACTTTGTAGAGAAACATTGCAATGTTTACAGTCATTAAAGTATAAAACTTCAGGCAACATTCAGTACAATAATTACAAATCAGTTGTGTCTTTGATCCATTCTGATATTCAGTAGAAACAAATGTTTTCACTGAATTATCAGGAAGATTGCAAAACTTTTTAACAAAATTGATAATGCTATTAAACATTAGTGTTGTGAATTTAAATGATCTCCATTAATAGATGAATGCAGACTTCCTAAAGAAACATTTTGAGACTGAGAGCATTCTAGTTTCCATTTGTAGTTTGTTTGTAGCATGAGTAATTTTGATAACTGAGTTTTCCCACTGGATTGGACTTTGTTGCGTGCAGGTAAACAGTCAACAGTTTAACTTTTTGCATTTACTGACGAGGTGACCTAGAGGGTGCGTGTATAGTGAGAAGAGGATGGGGCCGACAAGTGAGCCCTGTGTCACTCCACAGGGTATAGGGGCAGATGATGAGACAGCTTTGTTTACAGTGACTTGAAACTTTTTCAAGTTTTTCAACTAAGATGATAATCAGCTGAGACCAGAGCCTGAGATGCCAGCATATTAACTGAGACGGGTGACTAAGATGGAGTGATCAATGGTGTCGATAGCAACGATTAAATCCAGCAAGACCAGGAAAAAGTATTAGCTAGTTTTAGCTTGCATAAGGATGTAATTTGTACCCCTAACTAATGTTGTCTCTGTACTATGTCACTGGTGAAAACCAGATTGAAATCTATTTAAAATATTGTGGTCTTCAATGATCTGAGGGAATTGTTATGCAAGAATTAAAAAAACATTTTTGAGATGAATGGTGCTTTTGAGATCGGGCTGTATGTCATCTCCAGCTCTAATGACTGGCACAGGAAGTCTTGGCCTGGATGTCCTAAATGAGGCTAAATTGTTGTGAGATGATAGCTGATGGGCTAAAAGATTGATACCAATCTGACCATGGCCTTGTCCTAGGTCTCTAAGAATGGCAAAAGACACTTTAATATTCAAAGAACATACAAAATATTTTTTTTCACCAATAACGGTTGCACTTTTTTCCTGTGTTGTCCTTTGATCCCAACATAAACAAGGTGAACCCATCTATCTATCCTCCTTAATGCACCCCTAACCAGCCCCATCCATCCTCCCCCCTAGGGTTATCCATCTCCATGCACCTGGACGTAACGCAGAGTAAATCAGGCTTACCTCAAATTGGAAGGGGACACCTTCGTTTAAAGGGCGCAGTGGGTTGAGGCAGAGCGACAATCCAGCTGTTAGTATCTGGACTAGCTGTGTAAGAGGAGGGACAATGTGGATGGTGAGTGTCCCATTTCCACAGCTGATCTCAGTGACACGTTCATCCATCACTCAGACAGCTTCAGCGGCTCGTTAGTGGCTTCATGTGCTCCCCTGGGAAACAGCTAAGGAGCCTTTGGCTAACTTTGTCACTGGATTTGCGAGCGCGCGCACTTCTTTACAAGGTCGATGCTGCGCGAGGTCTAGGACGTGAGGACTGGATGTGTTCTTGAAGCGCTTGTAGAACTTTTAGATCTGCTCTTGTTGACAGATAAGTTGAAGGATACATTATAAGTAATATTTGTGATACTTTGTGAATATATATGTCTGCATTTCTGCAGTAGGTAGACAGGAAGCACAACAAAATCAGGTTCCAAAGATTAAGCAAATAAGTCTGCTGACATGACACGACACGAAAAAGTGACGCCTAGTTTTACATGCCATTTTGCACATCAACCCATCTGTCGTCCGATTTCTCCTCTAACTCCAGGTTGATTTGTTGAAGCACAAAGAACAAAAAACAAGACTGTTTTGTGGCTGCAGATTTTTAAAATGGTGGCTGAAATAAAACACTGAGAATATTCAATCAATCAGAAAAACTGCAAGCCCTGCCATGAAGCACAATCAAGGACGTTTTGGGTGAAAAAATAATTCCCAGAACTTAATTTAGACCCTGGTCCCTGTGGTGGAAAAGGTTTCTAGCCCCCCAAAGTTCCTGTAGTGGAAACATGCCTTTTGCAACATATTGTTTATCATCATTTTCAATGAAAACAAAACACTGTGGCACATAGGAGATGAGTGAATTGGTTAAATAGCATGAGCTGCAGTACCCACCACAAACAGATAAAGGAAATTGAAACCTCACATACTGCCTATATTGTGTCTGGCAACCTGGGTTGTAGTTCTCAAGTTCAGTATTGAGTCCTGTCCTGAAACATATTTCTATTATCTCTTACTTGGCCTGGTCTCACCTATTATTATTTTCTTGTCTTTCTTGCCCTGTCTTGCTGGCTGCTCTAGCAGCAGGCTGGAGAGGCTGCTTTACTGTCAGCACCACACTGAGAGGCAAAAAAAAAAAATCTTTAATATTACATGGACTGTTCTGCACCATCATTTCAGGTCAATATCCATAGGTTAGGTGAGGATTTATGTTCATCTCAGATGATTCTGCACCTCAGGACTTAGGATTCAGTGCCAGTGGTCATTGCAGTAGCGTGCTCTTGATGTACCTGTAGCGTGGCGGTGGGGACTTTGGGATGTAGATGGGCAGCATGTGTCCTATCACAGATTTGGAATTAACATTAACTGTAAGTGCGATCTTGGTTACCTTAAAAGTCTAATATGTAAGAATCTGAAGCAATTCACACGTATTAATCACTTTGTATTGTCCATGTGTGAATTGATTGTAATGTAACTTAAAAAATAGACAAAAAAAACAGCCTGTAGACGGTAGATCTCCGTAAAGCAGCTTTTTGGAAAATCCAACGAATGTGTGAGTTCATGTATACTCAGTAGAGCCTTCTTTTTCCCTCCTCTATTCAGCACCAACAAGACAGTGCACAACACTTACTAACGTTAGCTTAATAGAGTCCACTAACGTCAACAAATGACACTTACTCATTTATTATCCCTTACATAACATCATAAATATGTTACAACACTGCTATAACTTTTAAGCAACATACATTCAGCAAGCAATTCATTAACATTACATGACGGGCCAGCACGAAACCGAGGCAGGCACGGCTCAGATAGATTGTCCATTTATTTCTGACTCAGACAATTACATTTACATTCATTGTAGAAATTGTGTGCTAGAGAAAAGGGAGCTGATTAAGGAGCTGACAGCAAATTCTCCGGTGGAACGTTAATGCGGGAACTTGGCAGCAACAACACAGGGCACTCTGTCCAGCAGTTAAAGTCGCTGTGACAACACTGTCAATGGCAGGGAAATAATAATTGTTATTGACAGGGCGCTACCATGGCGATCTGCCATGTTGCTTCCAGGGCGACCTTCCCAGCTCCACGTCCCTGGCTCTACAAAAAAAAACAAGATAACTTCAAAACAGTAGTCTAAAAACCAACAGGTGATGTCACGGAGGCTACATCCACTTCTCCATTGTGACATTAGACGTAATAATAATTTTTACATCATTATTCTTATTTTTATGCGTGGTGCAGTGGTTAGCACTGTCGCCTCATAGCAAGAAGGCTCTGGGTTTGAATCTGTTGGGGGGGGGGCTGGGGAGTTTGTGGCTGGGGCAGGACCTTTCTGTGCAGAGTTTGCATGTTGTCCTCGTGTCCACATGGGTTCTCTCTGGGTACTCCAGCTTCCTCCCACTGTACATGATGCAGCATAATAGGTTGATTGATAACTCTAAACTGAATATGAGCGTGAGTGGTTGTGTGTCTCTATGTGTCAGCCCTGCAATGAACTGGCCACTTGTCCAGTGTCAGCTTCGAGTCGACCCCCACGACCTTTCAGGATAAGCAGTTATGGACAATGGAATGGATGGAAATATTCTAATTTTGATTGCAAAACATGTCAAAATGACTGATTATTTTGCAGGAATCTGTACCAAATGAAGATGTCTCAAGTCTGTAGAGTCTGATGTGTAGGACAGACCATCTCTGCCTTCATTTAAACATTTTTTTAACAGAAATTTTGCCTTGAATATTGCACCTCCAGCAATTTGAAAATTGCAGAAAGCCATATTGTGATTTCAATATTTTTTTTATTAGTTGTGCAGCCCTGCTACATATGCCATAAAAACATAAAAAAGTAAGAAAGAAAAAATAGACTGCGGGTTGGCAGGAGCAGTGAAAAAAAAAAGACTTCTTGGCATTTTGTTTTTACAAATCAGCCTTAGGGTAAGCAAAAGAAAGTGGACCAAAAAGCACAACCTCCACTGGAAAGCCATTAAGAAATGACAAATAACTAATGGAGTCAAAACAGCAGAGTACAGTTAATTGATGGGCATGCAACCATCACAACATGCTATGGTTATGCATCTGTGATATAATTTATCCACTATTTTGACCATTTTAGGAGACTTTCAACAACCACAATGTCTGAACGTTACTTACACATTTTTCCACAGAAGACCAGCAGATTGTTTTTCACTCATTATTTTGATTTTACTGTTTCATTTTTTGCAGATTTCTGGATTTACTAAAGCGTACCCTTGAAGCAGAGCAGGCTCAGAGCCAGCACTGTACACTGAATGTGAGCTTTCAGCAGCCAACCCAGGTTTGCACTTAAGACCCCCCTGCTCCCCTCCGCCGCTCCCCGCTCCTCCCTCAGTCTCCTCACGCGTGGGACGATGATGTGCTTTCTCCAGCTTCCCCCTTTTTTTCCAATGTATTTATTTACCCACTTATACAGGGAATAAATCAAGGTCAGCACACAATGCCACACGCGGCTATTAAGATTCATTGTAATGCAAATTCTCCTGTAGCGAGTGCACTGCATTGACAGGTACTGACACGGCGGGCAGCACGCAAACAGCCACACGTGAACACACACAAAGACACACACATTTACCAACTTACAGATTCTGTAAACTGTTTACCTAAAGGAGGCGCCTGAACAGAGAAGTACGTGTCTCTTCACACCACTGCTCCGTCTCTTTGCCATCGATTTCCATCACGATTTTTCTCATAGCCCATTTTCAGCCACATCATATCCCTACCTCTGAAGAGTTCTCTGCTCATCGGTATTATCAAATATCATTATACAGTCAATTCAAATTTAAAATCCCTAAATAATGCTAAAAAATGCTGTTCTGATGGCCATGCAGGCTTTAAATTGCTAACTATTTACTTCACTGATCTGTTGCATACTGTTCAAGAACATTTTAAAGTTTTGTTTAAACACAGAACATGCTTCGTAAGATCCAGTCAACTGTCCAAGAACTTTACTGTCTTCAGGTTAATGAAACAGAGATGCAGTGATTTTGCTAGTCACAGCAAAACAAGCAAGCATTCAAGTAAGACAAAGTTAAGTAACTAAACGGATTACATACTGTAGACCTCACTGGAGCTAAATAAGCTTGGTTTTGGCCTCTCTTAGGGAGATTCAGACCTAAAGATTCAGTCAAACCAATGCGAGGATTATGCGTCATGCAAGAACTTGAACTTGACTTTTTGAGAACTTGAATTGTCTTTCAGATACAAACAGGTGCAGTCATTGATCCTTGCTGTAAAGGGGCGTTTTTTTGTTTTGTTTTTCCTTTCTTTAAATATCTTCATATCGAGACAGTCCAACTCATTTAATACAACATTAACAGCACTAATTTTTCCCATTCTTGGCTTCAGAAGATCCTTTAGTTCCACTGCTGACACTGTTAAAATGACAGATTTTTTAACAGCAGAAATGACATATACAATCATATGCTTCCTGTGATTGGTTCAAATTGGGTTCACACCAGAAATGAACTGCTCAGAACTGACTTGACAGTCGTCCAAGATGCCTCTTTGAAAGTGGACCAGAGAGCGGCTGATTGGTCCACACCAGAGTTCAGGTCTGGCATTCACATCAACCCAAACAAACATCACCAAGAGGGTAAACACTCTGAGGTTCGGTTCAACCGAACTTAACAAGGCTAGTGTGAACCTGCCTGCCTTGAACCTGTCGTGAGAGTGACTGTATTTAAAAAACAAAAAACAACACATGTACCACAATAACACTTCCTGCAACACAATCAAATACAGCTTAACTGTCAGGATGCAGTGGTATGTAGCACTGTTAAACATAAATACTCCATCGTCAAATGTCATGATTAAATGTCATGATTTACATGCTGCAGTTTTTCTATCATACATTTTTCACATTCCTGTAACAAGAGAGGTCTCAATCCATGGCTGGAATATCCCAACAACGTCCCTGGGGCAAAAAATGTGCTGTTAAAGCCATATCCACTGCTTCATTATATGCACAAACCCAATACTCCTATGCTGTAGCAATGCCTAGGTTCAGTTTACTGTCTCAGTTATTTAATTAAACACAACTTATACTTTATATTGTGCTCATAGTGCATCTTCCCAAACTAAGTCAAAGACCCCACAGGGCCCATCCACAAGACAGGACCAAAAGATAAGGTGATAAAAGCTTAACTGATTTAGTTCCTGGTTTAAAATGTTATTACCTAACTTATTGTGCATAAATTTCTACTTGAGATTTGAATGCCTCATGACAGGAAATCAGCTTTGTCTTGAACAAGTATTCTTGCGTTAAAATATCTGCTGATACTGAGCTCTATCCAACATTTATTTTCACATATTTAGAAATTGCATTCATTTCCTTTATGTAATGCTGCTGAACAGTGCAGTGCAGTAGACAGTAGACGTGCATTCAACTGCAAGTGTCCAACAGCTGCATATTTATGCATTAAATGACTAGTGTGTAGGATTTAGTGGCATCTAGTGGTGAGCTTGCAGATTGTAAACACCTCGTCCCACCTTCCCCTTCCAAGCACTGCTGGAAAAGCTAGGTTGGCCATGAAACTCATGCAAAAGCAGAAGGTCATCTCTAGAGTCTGTGTTTGGTTTTTCCACTCTGGGCTACTGTAGAAACGGTGCAACATAATGGCCTCCATAGATGAGGACTTGCGGGCTCTGTAGTTATAAACTGCTTGTTCTAGGGTAAAGAAAACTCTTATTTTCAGGTGATTCTACGCTAATGAAAACATGCATGTGAATTGCATTCAGTTTCTGACATATTCTGCTAATAATTACCCCTAAATTTTAACACTGTGTACCTTTAACTTGTTTAAAACCTTTGAAAAATAGATTTCTACATGTGTACTACAAGAATACTACCTGAGAACAATGTTCCTTGGCAGGAATCAAATGCGTCTTACCCATCAAGATTCACTTATATGTAGTGTTGTTAAAGATCGACATCCATCATCATGTCATTGATATCTTGGTGGAATTATTGTAAATAAATAAGCCCATAGTGGAGAAGGTGGCTACTATCTCAATCAAGTTGTATCAGTGGACTTTTAATTCTGCTGCAGAGGATGTGTGTTTGATTTAATATAAGATACTACCAGTTATTTTTCTATCAGACTTTTTCCACATTCCTGGAAGACTTCTGCAGATGTCACAGTCCATGATTGGATTAACCCAATAGGATCCCTGGGGCAAAAATATGCCACTGGGGCCCTAGCAACTGCTTCATTATATGCCTCAAAACAAATAAACCAATAGTCCTCACCTGCAAAACTACCTGGCTCCAAGTTTACTGTGTGTCAGTTAGTTTTCGGTGATTTTAATTAAACACATCTTTATGTTGTGCTTATGGTGCATCTTCCTAAATTAAATCAAAGACTTTGCCACAGGGCTTCTCTACAAGGCAGGGCCAAAAGACGAGGTGTTAAACTTTAATTGATTTAGTTCTTGGCTAAAAGTCTTATGTACAACTATAAAAACTTTATTACGTAACTTACATTTCTCTCAAGATTTGAGGGCCCCATGACAGTAATTCAGCTTTGTCCCAAACAAGTATTCTTACAGTAAAACATCTGCTAATACTGAGCTCTATCCAACATGTATTTTTGACATTTCTATAAATTGCATTTATTTCCTGAATGTGATACTGCTGCACAGTACAGTAGACACTCCTACAAGTAATATAGAATTGCATAAAAGGACCAGTTTGTATGATTTAGCAGTGTTTAGCTGTTAGCTTGCAGATTGCAAAATCACCTTGCCTCCCCGTCCCCTTCCAAACATGTAGGAGAACCTACAGAGGCTGCAAAAAGCCATAGCTAGAGTCAGTGTTTGGTTTGTCTGTTCTGGGCTACTGTAGTCACATGGCAGTGGAGTGTAAGCAATGTACACAGTTTGACATAGTACATATTAACCAGTGGTGGTGGTGGTGCAGTGGTTAGCACTGCTGCCTCACAGCAAGAAGGTTCTAAGTTTGAATCCCCCACCCAGCTGTTAGGGCTGGGGTGTTTGTGGCTAGGGCAGGACGTTTCAGTGTGGAGTTTGTATGTTCTCGCCAACTCCATGCAGGTTCTCTTTGGGTACTTTAGTTTCCTCCCACAGTCCAAAGACATGCAGGTTAATTCATGACTCTGAACTGCCCATAGGTGCATGTGAGCCTTCAAGGACATAAAAATAGTCATAATAATAATGCTGATAGGGACATCATACAGTCATTATGATTTAAATTAGTGTTTTAGTGGAGATCTGTTCTATTACTACTGCTACTACAACTACCATTACATTTATAGTGTCAGTTTTTGTAGGAGCGGTCCTTTGTTTTTTGCTCCAATAAAAAAAGAAACATAAAAAGAAAAGAGAGCGCAACATGGTGGACACTTGCAAAAGGACCCACTTCCTCTATATGAAGTGGTGTGGATCCTCTATATATAAAGGGCTCACTCTAAGGCAACAAAAACACAACAGTTATTATTATAGGTGATTATATTCCACTTCAGCTACATTCTGCCAATAACTCTCTGTAAATCTTACACACGGGACCTTTAAGTGCTACAAACATTGCTTTTAGCTGCATTGTATGAAATGTAAAGGGATTATCAAGAGAAAAATGACCTTAGTCTAAATGTGTCAGACAACTGCCTAGAATCCTTCGATCACTTTGTCTTTTGATGATAATGGCAAAATTTGTATTAATCCCATTTAATCTTAATAGTTTCTGTGTCCAGAGGACCAGACGAGCAGCACATCAGAGGTGAAGTGAAAGGTTATCACAGCTGCCTTCTTCTCCTCTCTTGCCTTTGCATATTCACCTGTGTGTTGATGAATTCATGTTGCATGTGGTTACTGTGGCTGCATCAGACACCCCGCGTGTATGTTTGTGTGTGTTCTGCATTATCATAACCTTTGCGCGCGTGTGTGTATACGAGCGAGTGTGTGTGTGTGTGTGTAGAACTCCTGGTGAATCTGTCAGAGACTTCAAAGCGCTCGCCGCCTCTCTCCTTGATGAACGAGCTGTTCCGATGTTTATCGTGACCTGCTTTTCAACTCAGGGGCTTCACAAAAAACATCAAGGGATGGAGGGATTAACGGGATAAAAAAAAAAGGAGGAAGAGAAAACAGTCTGGGATAAATATCGCAAATAGAAATAGTTTCTGGCTTCTGTGGGGGCCCTGACAGTGAGAGAAAAGAGCACTATCGCCCCCAGTCTGTTTATCTATAGTCATACACATACTGTAGTGTGTTTGTGTGACTGTGTGTGTGTGTGTGTGTGTGTGTGTGTGTGTACGTACATATCTGAGCATCTGCTCTGTGTTTTACATTATCAGCACTTGTGCAGGTGTGTGTGTGGGTGTGTTTATGTAATGTGTTGCATATTTTGAGGCTAAAGTTAATTCTCTGTTATAATTTCCACAGCTTTAAATGCTATAGCTTTAACCCCTGTAAAGATAATGCAAATCAATTAAAGGCTCAATTTCCTGTAGTGCTTAATGTCGCTTAAAGATTAAGACAGTGACACCGGTTTGACACCGCGCTGGTACCGTGGAAGCTTCAGCATGTGGCACTGTAGATAGTGAGATGAAATACAGAATAGAATTTGGCAGCATTATAAAAAAAGAGCCATTTTGAGATGCCTGCCAGACCAATGTTAAGACATGTAAAAACAATCTGCATTAAATATATTAGGTTTTTTGCTTTAATGTTAATCAAAAATGTTCAACAACCTGGTGGGAGATAACTCAGGCCTCCCCATGGTTCAGTTACACTCAAATCCAGTCACTTAAAGCTGGGGTAGGCAGTTTATTTTTGCCGTTGTTGGACAAAAATTCCATAACAACCCGTCATCATAATGTAACTTGAATGATCTGAGCAAACAAACCTAGACTTCTGTGTCTGTTTTTCATACTTAAGAAAAGTCTAGCCTTTTATGGGTGACTGGCAAATCACAGTAACCAACTGTGCAGACAGTTGATTGTTGAGTCCAGGTCGCCAAATACCGGTTGGTAGCTTGGTACCCAAAGCATCAGTGTTTGATAGCCTGGGAATGAGACTCAACAATAAACACTTAATTTGAAGATTTGTGCATAAGTCATTACACCGTCATAACCATGTAATGACACCTGTCATAGCCACGTAATAACAGCTGTCATGAACATGAAGGGTCTTTATGAATGTTTATTAGATTGACGATGGCCAGTTTAACGGGGAATACAGTACCAAGGTGGTTTTCTTTCTGGCTTTGGCTTCAGCCAATTAGGTGGCTACCTCCACAGCTAACCATGCTAACTAGCTAATGCAGCTACAGATAACAGTAAACAGCATAGACTATAAACTAGCTAACTGCAATAGTAATCTAGTTCATCTGTCCATCAAGTAACTCTGTAAGCTAAATCATCTTGGTACTGTACTCTGTTACAGAACTGGCCCTACAATAACATCCTTATGACAAGGTCAAGAAAAACATTCATTACATACTTATAATGGGGTCATGACAGCCAATGTCAAAACCCATCACATATGACTAAAGCTAAGCAGTAAGCTAAACAGTTTCTTTAAGTTTGATCATGTCATGACAGGTTATGTTTTCTTGGTTAATGTCAAGTTGTCATAACAGACATTTTTGTCTTGTTTAATGTCAGGTTGTCATAACAAAGATGTTATGAAGCTTTCAGAATTGACCAAATGACACTTAGTGGCAACGGTGATAAACACTCATGAAGACTCCTTCATGTTCATAGCAGGTGTCATGTGTTGGTTATGACAGTGTAATGACAGTCTTATGCATGCACCTTCAAATAAAGTGTTATGCAGCTATCTTCCTCCAGAATGACTCACTGCAGCTTTAACTCAGCCAAATGAAAAAAAAGTGTTAAATTTAAAAGTGGAGGTAAAACTAGTTCATGTCTGCGTGTTCAGAAATTACCCTTATAACAATCTTGAGATCCAGAATGTTAATAGCCTAGCTCAGTCATCTGAAAGATTAAAGTGAGCTAACAATATAATATGTGCTGATGGAACTGATGAAATCGACAAGAAGCTGTCTGACTTTGAATACAAAATTTTACCAGGCGTTTAAAATATAATGTACACTTTTATCAATCTGATAACATTCAGATTTCACCAGCTAGCTACCAACAGCTGCCATTAGCATTAACAATACTATTTAAGCACGTCCATGCTACTCTCAAGTCATGAAGGCCATAATTATTTATATACAGCTGAGAGGGGAAAAAATACATTGATCAATTTGTGATTTTTTTTTTTCTTTTATGATGGCTTGTGCAGGTTATCTAGAGGCATGCACTTTGGTCACATTGCCACATTGCTAACAAGCAGGATGGCATCCCCCCCTCAAACTTTATAATTCTATGTTGGAGATAAAGGGATTTTCTGTCCACTTTCTGCTATCAGTTGCTAAAGTGTCAAGAAACTGCTGGTAAAATGGCTGCAAAGCCACCATTGCTAACAATTACCTCTAAATAAAAAAAAAAGCTATGTTATGTTACTTTTCTGCAGTAAAACATCTAAAAACATTACAACCATCCAGCCTTCATCAATGTGTGCCACCTTTATCATCTGCGCAGCACAAGAAAGGAAAGCTTGACAGACGTAGCAACAGTAACTAAGGAGGGCAGGGCTTAGCAAAGGGTCAGTTTGGGTAAATATCATGGGTTATTGGATGAGCGCTGTGAATTTAGCATGTTTGTTCTGTTTATATTTGTGGTAACACTCCCAAAAGTCAGTTAGGGAATGTATTACATGGAAGAAGCTTTCTTTTAAGACACTACTTTCTCACATACAGAACAGTAGCGATCCCTGTTTGCCGCTGACATCTCAGGATAAATAACTACTGTAGCACATTCAGGCTCCAGAATCAACTTTTTGGCACATTTCCTGGACTTCTGTGTAAATTCTTGAATTCTTGTCGTAGCCAAAGTGTGCAGTGCAAACACGGCAGGTCCCACCGGGTTTGTAGGCATGTCAACTCGATGTCTGCAAATGAAAGCCAGACATTTTTGTCTCAACACAGGATTCCTTTGGTAAACAGTGGAAGGAAGCTGAGCTGGTAAATTCTTTTCTGCAAGCTGCTCCCAGATACAGCTCACCTTATACCTGCTGATACCGGCTCTCGCTGCTCGAGCTCAGAGTTCCCAGCTCTGGATAGTGTCATGCAAATCCATTATGTATTGATGGTTTGGAAACTTAAAGCACCCTCTGAGTGCCACTGAATTTTCCATGTCATTCAAAATATTTATTAGTTACACGCATGAAATCACCATAATTACATTAAAATATTACGTACAAAAACATCAATAACAAAGAATTTCTTAGATCTTTCTTGTCACATCCCAAGAAAGTAAGAGAGTTAGAGTTTCTCAGCATTTTTAGCCTTTAATCGTCCTTGCTTTCTCACAGAAGTCTCATGTCGGCCTCTGGTAACATCAATAGTGCAGGCGCTCTAACTGATGCAGATTTTTAGTTGTATCAGGAGAAACAGCATTCACATAACAAACACACAACACATGTCTCTATCTACATGTCACTCTAAATGAAAGCATGTATCATCAGCAGAAAGGAAAGAGATATTTTTAGAAGTGGTGCTGACAACCATAAGAGGTCATGGTTTGTTAAATTGTGAATCATAAGTGATGGGGATTAAATTATGTAATCTAGCTAACAGGGGGAGGCCCTGTTAGTGAATTTACATTAAAATCTGACTTATCTTGCTTATTGCAGATGAATACATTTAAAATGTGAGAGTCATTTAAAACTGGCCGTGTTAATTTTAATATTCTTGTATTGTAATTGCAGTTTGAACCATGAGTGGCTTCAGCTCTTTATGATGTTGAGTCTTTTGCTCATAGATCACTATTTCAAATGTCAGTTAATTACTATAACTTCCACTGCAAAAACAATTTTAAAACAAACTCTTCATATCAAAACGTTCTAATAGACTTTTAAAAAGAGAGATTCATTTCTAAAAGTAGAGGATTTAATGATTTTTAAAGTGGAGGGTCTGTTTGCACTCAAATGACAATAGTTAAATCATGGCTGTTTTTCAACTATGTACACCCAGGCCCTAGTTAAATGAATGAATTGAATGGGACACAGGACTATATGCTAATTATCTTTAAGATTCTTTTTTTTTATTCTTTTCAGTTTTCAGTTGCAATTTAGTTAGGTATAGGCAACAAAGCTACTTGGTTAGATTTAGGGGAAAATGGTTTGTCTCTGCCATTCACATGTAAGTAGCCACACTGGCTATTTACACTCCAAGGTGTAAATAGCATTGTTGTTTACAGACACTTTGATGCTTGTCTCTGCCATGTACAATCAGGTATAAGTAGCCACATTGGCTATTTACACCTCAGGTGAAAATGGCATTGTTTAGAGACACCTTGATGCTTGTCTCTGCCTTGTACAATTAGGTGTGAATAGCCACGTTAGCTATTTACACCCCAGACTATTTCCACCCAAGGTGTAAATAGCATTGTTGTTTTCAAACTCTTTTATGCTTGTCTCTGCCATGCTAGGCCATGTCAATAGCCAATGTGGCTATTCCACCCTGTGTGTAAATAGCATTGTTGTTTACAGACACCTTGACATGCTAGGCCATGTACATAGCCACACTGGCTATTTACACTTTAAGTGTAAATATTTACACTGCAGCTGTACATAGCATTGCTGTTTACAAACACTTTTATGTTTGTTTCTACCATGCTAGGTCATATACAATGTTTGTAAATAGCCAATGTGGCTATTCCACAGTGGGTGCAAATAGCATAGCTGGTTACTGAGACCTGAGTGCAAATAGCATCTACCTAAAAAAAACACTATAACACATAAGTAAAATGTAAAATGAAACCTGAACAGTTGTAGCATTGCTTAAATATTGTTTCTAGGTATATCTTCAAAACAGTTGAACACTGTAGTTGATCAAATATGAAACAGAATCTGCCCTTCAGATATTACCTGACAGTATCATACTGTAGCTCATCTGAGTGCATCCGTGTGATTTTATATTTATAAGCTTGTGGTGACTTCTTCTTGTGTCACCTCCCAAAGAAAAGCTGTGACAGGGATGTTTGACCACAGGAAGTCGGTAGAGGTATCACACACAAAAAGGTGCCAAAACCTTTGCAATGTTTTTCTTAAATTATGAATTATCATGCTCAGAGACATTCAGGTGGACTAGACACCTCTTCAGTGCTGACCCTGTCCATGTAAGACCGGCGCTCACGTGTCCTTATGCAAAAGAAAAAAGCCACTTATGTGTTTTGTAAGCAATACATTTAAAAGTGTAATTTTTCAGTGTCACTTGTTTTTGTTTTACAACAGAATGTTTTCTATTTTGAATTTGTTTGCTTCAGTTTGCACAGAAAAGATAATTCTCTTTTTCCTTCCCCCCCACAGCGTCTCATAAAAATAGTTCCTCTTTTCTGTATTTATTTTAATTTTGGAGGCAAACAATGCAGTGTTTTTATCCATCCATGTTGTTTTTTCTGGCTTTCTCCATCTCAATTGTGTACATCTGTCAAATTTTACTTATGCATAATGTGAGTTGACTTCCCACTAGGGTCTGACTGCTTGGCAATGGCACCCTGGTGAACACTCCCACAAACTGCTAGTGCTTGCAGTGAGGGATCATGTGTGGGTGGATGAAGGGGAGGTGATTGGTACCACTTTACAATAACACTACCCTTACAAATGATTCACAGATTCCAATTAGGTCACTAATTAGTCAACACTTTATAAATGAGTAATAAGCTGTTACAACACATTAGATAAAAAGGGCAGCAGTGACCACATTTATGTGCACTGTTAAGCCTCAGAGCTCATTGCTTTCTTACTTTGTCTTCTCCATCAGCAGCATTTAGCTTCATCGCCTATTTGTTAACAAGTTAACAAGCATTTAACCACCGACAGAAATTCTTAATAGTCAAAATGTTTCATTTGGCATCACATTATCATATCAAATTACAAGATGGTTGGTATCTTTTCATCAGGACCGAATTCCAGGTGTGGCACTGTTTGTAATCTTCGAGTACTTGGTATACTGATCGCCCAATCTTGGTCATCAATACATGGTGACACTTTCCAATAAGGCTCCTTTTGCCAGTTAAAAATGTAAGTTGTTAGTAATATTAAATAGCAGTAAGCAGTCCCTGCATCTTGCCAAATAGTGAGCTCACATTGAAAACTTGTTTCACCCATTTGAGAATTGGTACAGATCATGTTTTACCAAAAAAATACCAACGCTCTAAATCCAATTTTGGTGTAATTTTATTCTTTAAGGATTTATTTCCATGAATTATATACCGGTCATGCATAACATTATGATCACCTGCCTAATATTGTGTTGGTCCCCCTTTTGCTGCCAAAACAGCCCTGATCTGGCGAGACATGGACTCCACTAGACCCCTAAAGGTGTGCTGTGGTATCTGGCACCAAGATGTTAGCAGCAGATCCTTTAAGTCCTGTAAGCTGCGAGGTGGGGCCTCCATGGATCAGACTTGTTTGTCCAGCACATCCCACAGATGCTCGATTTGATTGAGATCTGGAGAATTTGGAGGCCAAGTCAACACCTCAAACTCGTTGTTGTGCTCCTTTAAACCATTCTTGAACCATTTGTGCTTTGTGTCACGGTACATTATCCTGCTGAAAGAGGCCACAGCCATCAGTGAATACCGTTTCCATGAAAGGGTGAACATGGTCTGCAGCAAAGCTTAGGTAGGTGGTACATGTCAAAGTAACATCTACATGGATGGCAGGACCCAAGGTTTCCCAGCAGAACATTGCCCAAAGCATCACACTGCCACCTTCTTCCATCGCTCCGTGGTCCAGTTCTGATGCTCACGTGTCCATTGTTGGCACTTTTGGTGGTGCACAGGGGTGAACATGGACACCCTGACTGGTCTGCAGCTATGCAGCTCCATACACAACAAACTGTGATGCACTGTGTATTCTGACACCTTTCTATCAGAACCAGCATTAACTTCTTCAGCAGTTTGAGTAACAGTAGCTCGTCTGTTGGATCAGACCACACAGGCCAGCCTTCACTCCCCACATGCATCAGTGAGTCTTGGTTGTCCATGACCCTGTTGCCGGTTCACCACTGTTCCTTCCTTGGACCACTTTTGATAGATCCTGACCACTGCAGACCAGGAACACCACACGCTTTTGGAGATGCTCTGACTCAGTCGACTAGCCATCACAATATTTTGATTAAAACTATGCTGTGAAATGAAAAAATGTACATAAAACATCAACGCCATCAGATTTTCCATCTTGCAGAGTAGTAGGCCAACTTCTTACTGATTACATTTTTTATTAAATGTTAATAAAAAATGTAATCACTCAGAGGTTGGCCCATTACAAGGTTTAACAGCCAAGAGTTTGATATTTTAACATGTATTTTCCAGCATAATTGAAGAATAAAAATCCCCTTAAAAATACCCTTTTGTCCAAATTCTCAAGAATGAATGGTTTATATTTAATTATCATTGAGTTATAAAATGTTTACAACCTAATTAATAACCTAATTCTAAACCAGCTATGAAGAATTTACAGGGGTAGTCTTATTGTAAAGTGGTACTGGTAGGTCTTTCATGGATGATATGAAACTTCACACACTTTATGGTTTAAATAGTCACATTTTTTTAAATGAAAAACGCTTCATGAGGGTAATAACTACAGCGTGTTCCAATGTACAATTAGCTCTAAAAGGCTGTGAAAAATTCAGCCTATCAAATTCAAACACCATTATGCAGGATATGATCAAATCTAATCTCATGGTTAAATTGCACATCCAGGGCGTGTGTGTGTGTGTGTGTGTGTGTGTGTGTGTGTGTGTGTGCAGCCATGGTGAATATTTGCATGTTTACTTTTCAGGTACAAGCACGAGGAGGTTTTATTTCTTTTTCAGATGCATCTAAAAATGCCTCAGTTGGTAATCCAGAATATATTCTAAGACTTCACTTTGTTATAATTTCACTCATGTTGGTTATCCAATTTCATGGTTTCTTTCAGCACCTTTGAAGTCTAAGCACCTAAAATGGTCCTTGTATAAACTTAACAAGGGGAGGTTAGAAAAACACTGTGTCTGTAAACTAACACTCAGCATTCTGGAGGAAAGCATAAATTACAGAGCGAGGAAGAGCAAACACGAGCACGCCGGTGTCTGCCGCCGCCGCCGCTCTCTGAGTGTGTGCGAGGTTTACCCCTGCCCCATTTACCATAGCAGAAGCCTATTAACCGCTTGGAAAGAGAATATATTTATCAGCGCCCCCTCCATTATTAATCAGCGCGGAGTTAAAAGTGAATATGTATCAGAGGAGCTGAATGAGGTTGAAACACGGTCTGGATTCGGAGGGTCTCACTGGGAGTATCAACAGTGCAGAGCCTTTTCAGCCCAAATATGAGCAGAAAGAAGTATGACTTTCATCTCCCCTGCTCAGCGGTCTCTACGGTTACAAGGCCTGTAATTATACATAGATATGGTGGGGGGGGGGGGGGTGATGTCCTGAAATGAATGCTTTGGAGGGGATGACACAGTTTATGAAAAAGTTGAAACTTGCGTTGACATGCATGACTTGCTACGCTCTTAGAAAAAAAGGGTTCTTCCTGAGGTTCTACCTGGAGCCAGTTGCTTCTGAAGAACCTCAAGTGTTCTTTGTAAGATGAAGGGTTCCATTAAAAACTCTTTTCATCCAAAAAAAAACTTCTTTGGAAGATAGAGTTCTTCAACAGCTGTTGAAATCCTTGAAGAACTGTTTTGCCAATGGTTCTTTGTGCCATAATATAAATGGGTTCTCAGTAGAACCCCCTGGGTGGGCCCTAGATGAAACCCTTGGAATATAAGTAGGTTTTCAGTAGAAACTTCTTGGGGCATTCATAACAAAACCCTTGGTATATAAAAGGGTTCTTGGTAGAACCCCCTGGGTGGTTTCTAGATGAAAACCTTAGAATGCAAAGAGGTTCTGGATAGAACCCCCTGGGTGGGTTCTAAACAAAACCCTTTGAACATAAAAGGTTTCTCAGTAGAACCCCCTAATGCTTTTAGATTAAAAAAAGAAAACCCCTAGAATGTAAACGTGTTCTCAATAGAACCCCTGGATGGGCTTTAAATGAAACCCTTACAATATAAAAAGGTTCTTAGAAGAAGTCCCTTGGTGGGTTCTAAATAAAATCCTCTGAATATAAAAAGGTTCTCAGTAGAAGCCCCTGGGTGGGTTCTACATAAATCGCTTGGAATGGATTTATATTGAGTTCTAGGTAGAACTCTCTGAAAGGGTTCCAAGTGGAAAATTTATTAAAGGTTCTACCAGGAACCAAAAAGGAAGACTAATGCTTTATGGTTCTAGTTAGAACCTTTATTTAGTAAAGTAAATAGGAGGGTGATTCATGCCTGTCTGGCTGCACTCTTCTCTCAGTTTTATCATGGTTGGAGTGATTACGGAGCACGGAGCCCCGTCCCTGCCAGCTCTCTATTTACTCTATTTATTCTCCCTCTCTCCGCAGCCTGTGAGGTGGGTTTCTATAAGCCGGTGGCGGGCGACGGCCTGTGCGGTAAATGTCCTCAACACAGCCACTCAGAGACCAGAGCTGCCCTCTCCTGCCCCTGCGACTCCAACTACTATCGAGCAGCAGATGACACACCAGCGGCTCCATGCTCCCGTAAGCACAAACACACGGTACACAAGATCACCTAATCCCATGGGCAAGAACACGCACACACCTGGCACACGGCAGCTAGGGAATGATGTGGTGAACTTATCTATGCCTCAAAAAATCCAATTTACTTTTTTAGACAGTGATCAAACCTGTGAATGAACTCCATCTTTCTTTTCTCCAGGCCCTCCATCTGCTCCCGTGAACGTCATCTCCTCGGTCAATGGGACGTCTGTGAATTTAGAGTGGGATCGCCCTCTGGATACCGGAGGTCGCAGTGACCTGCAGTACAGCGTGTTGTGTCTGAAATGCTCAGGGGAAGGAGGGCCCTGCGAGAGCTGCGCGTCCTCCCCGGGAGGCACTACCGGAGCGAAGGCGGGGGCGAGCATCGGGGCCGGAGGGGGAGGGATGGTGGAGCGTTCGGGCACCACAGCGGTTCGGTTCGTCCCCCGCCAGACCGGTTTGACGGAGGCCTGGGTGACAGTGCTCAACCTGGTGGCTCACACCAACTACTCCTTCCGCATTCTGGCAATGAACGCAGTGACACACCTGAGCAATGAGCCGTCACCTTACGCCGTGGTCAACATCACAACGAACCAGGCAGGTAGGGTTCAGGACATACACTTTCTCATCATGAAGACTTTGGTGCATGGCACAGACAGGCCTTTTACTCTATGCAACGTAATGACCCCTAATAAAACATGTATCCTCTGTCCTGGGTTCTGCTTTTTTTTCTTGGAAATATATTCCAGCGCTGCTCAGGAAGTGATACTTAACCGAGTTAGAGGTGCTCTCAGGGTGACGAAAATCTTGTTAGCAGAGGCAACATGACTTCAGTAGAGCAGGATATATATGTTTAGCTTATCACTGCAAGGAAGTTTGGTTTGATATACGAGTTATATTCTGCTTATACGTGTATGCGATTCTGTTAAAGCTATAAGCCCCAAGTGGTCACGGTTTACAGTGATTTAAGAACAGCTAAGGGGGCACGATGGGGACCCCAAACCCCCTTAGCTGTTCTAAAATCACTGTAAACTACAACCTTGCATGGCTTATAACTATTATACTACAAACACTTGGCAAAGTTTCATCAAATAAACACATAGGAACAACACATGCAAAATATATCTATTTAATTATTTTATTTAAATAATATTTCTGTCAAGCAATGTAGTTTTTCAGCTTCATTTAGCAGAATAAAAGTAAAAATGGTTTAATTAACAATAATAATGAGTAATAAACCTTAACTAACAGTTAACTGAGAGTTAACTAATGTGCCTAGTAATAACTTACTAACTACAGTATTAATCCATTATTCATTATGTAATAGTTTATAAAGATGCTATTAACATTCATTAATACCATACTAAGCATTAACGGACAGCTAATTAGCACATAGCAAGTATTTAGAAACTGTTAAATATCTCTTAACATTTTTTAAATTTTTATATGTTAATTAGGGTACTAACTAATATTAGTGTATATACAGTTGATAAAAATGTTCACATGTATATAACAAAGTTCACAGCTAAGCCATTTCATGAAGAGGGGTTACGGTTAGGGTCATAATTGTCCATTTACTCGTCCTTCCTCCCACTTGTGACTTATTTTTTGTAAAGTCTGACATCAGTGGACACAATACACATACAAATCTTAATTAAAAATTTTAACAAGCATACATTATACTAATATTAGTTAGTACCCTAATTCACATTAAACCTTTGATAAATGTTAACAAGAGATATTTAAAAGTTAATTAATGCTTATTACAGTGCTAATTAAGTGTCCGTTATCTTTAAAAAATATTTAATAAAATATGAATTAATACCATAGTTAACATGAACACATTAGTAAATGATTATTATTACTATTAGCTAACTATTAATTAACTGTTATTAAAGTTTATTACTACAGGAACTAATGTTAATTAATGGATCCTTATTGTAAAAAGTTACTGAAAATATAGTGCAGGCAACTGATAACATAAGCAGAGGTGGGTGAAGATAATAGGCTTCAAATAAAATTATACTAGCTAGCTAAAGTCACATTTTTAATGTACGATCAGTTGGTGGTGTAGTTTGTCTGCCTTGGATGGAGATAAAAGGCCGGTGGGTTGGGTAGCAACGAGACATATTTCTCAGACAAAGCAACAGGACACAGTGGGTTCCCTGTCTGCTCAAACGTAAATCCCTGTAGACCTTCTTTGTTTTTGTCACTGGCGGATCATTGATGTTAAGCCCTGCAAACATAACTGCTGAAATCATAGGGTTCCCTGTCCCGTTTTTCAGTGGCATATACATATCAGAGAGCCCATTTCAGCTCCATTTTGCTGATTGTTTTAAATCAATAGCCACACCTTTGTCTTCACACAGCCAGGTCTGTCAATATTGTGACAATGTGAAAGTCTCTGGTAGTGATGAACCTACAGAGAATTATCACCTGAATCTACAGCTTCCCCTCTGCTTCACGGAAATTTATAGTGAATTCTAGCTCGTTGTTTCACTGTTCAACACTCAACTTGACTGGTTCACTCTCACCGTTCTCATAGCATAATTTTTAGGAGTAGCTGTTATCACTGAAAAAAACACAACCAAATACTGGAGAGGCCCAACCAAACGCTACATTAATGCATTTAATTTTCACTTAAAAAACGAAATCCCACCCCTGGTGTTGAACTCTTTTACCGCCGTCATCAGTCAACCTCCTACTGAAGGTGTGGCATTAATTTAATGAGACTGACATTCAAAAGTCATTACGTGCAAACATGAAAGAAAGCCATTATCAGGGCCACTAATTCCATTCTTGTTCGTCCCAAAACTACACTCTCTTACTATAGATGCTACTGCATCAAACTGCCCTCCCTGAACAAGCATCTTTCACATTAGGAATGACAACTTGTAAAGAGCTGCTGGTAACATGGCAACTATTGTGGCACTCATCAAAACTTTGAGAACCTCACAGTAAAAAAAAAAAAGCCTATATCTTTAGACGTGTCAGAGGTTGGCTGTATTGGCTGTGGTCACTCTGCTGTTCATACCATGCAACTGCAATGTCCTCGGTTCCAATCATTCACTGTAAATTACGAAGAGAAATAAGTCATGTTTGAAAAATAAAAGATAAAGTTTGCCCTTGGGCATGTTGGTGTCTGACTTGCAGCCACATCAGGAGTTTTTGAATCCAGCCTTGGCCCTTCATCACACGTCTTCCTCTTCACCTCTTGCTGTCTTACTGTCAAATTTCGCAAAAGTTCCAAAATAACAATCTTTGAAAGAAATGTGCTGTCTCAACCACATTTTGTGCTGATAATGAAAAGCAGGTTGTGGCACACACACACTTTGTTTCCATGAGGACTAGTTGGAATCGCTGCCACTGTCAGCAAACACTACTTATGTCCAACTCTTAACACTTCTGCGCTCCATACTAACTCTATAAACACAACTAATTCTACAGACTTTATCTGCATTCTGATTAGTGCTGCAGTAATCAGTTGTAATAACCCTGCCATTGATTGGTTGAGAAGTATGACCTGAACTCCAGTCAACTTTTTAAAGTTAGAAAAAGTTAGTATTTTTCCTGAGGGGCTTATTTCTGTCACTCCTGCTGCCAGTCCTCATTTACTTTGATGTAGAAAAGTTCCCAGCAGATTGAACACACTGGAATAGAGTGAACACAGCCAATAAATCAAAGGATTGATTGATAGTAGGGGGTTTTACTGTTGAAAGGGCAAATTTGTGTTGATTTTTGGTCAATGACTCCCTGCCATCAAAGGCAGTGCCACCCATAGAGAGTTTCCAATAGACCTTAGAGTAGAATAGAAGAGATGGGAGGCCACTGAGATCAGCGAATTAAATAAAATGTTGGACAGACGAGATCGATGTGGTCATCTTCCTACAGCAAGTGGACCACTCTGGCTTTAAATTGGAACTTTGCCGCATCTCTGACCTCAGCATTTTATAGATGGCTCCCTGATTCGCCCACATAGGGTAAGGTAAACCTTGGGGGGAAAGTCACAATGTTACTTATTTTTATTTACTTGTAATCCAGATCTGGGTTATGTTGCAAGTTCAAATTTATTTCATGACTTCACAAATTAGGGCTGTTACACAAACACAACACACACATATATCAGTGATATAACTAAGTTAATGCAATTGAAATTTCCACAAAATGCTACATGACACAATTACCATCATTCAACCTGCTACTGTTGTTGAGTAGGCTTCAAATGAGGTTTAATGTCCACATAGTTTTTCTCAACTGTCCCTCAGTATTACAGCATTAGTCCGGCATCGCTCCAGCCTATGGAAATTGTCACGTTAGCTGCACAACGTGCTAATGCAAAGTTCAACAGGCTAACCTACAAAATAAACACCAAAACAAAATGTACAGCTTTCAAGTTAGTCAGGTTACAGCCAACAGCTATTGGCTGTTCCTCACTGAGAAAGCAGTCTGGAGGAGTAAAATCTATATGTTATATAAGAACATAATAATAATAACAAAAATTATTTTGTTATCCACTCAGGTCTTCAGGTCTTCAAATGTCTTCTCTCTTTCCAGATTATAAAATCTTTGCCTGAGCCGAAACTAAGGTTTAAATCCACTTCTTTACTCTGATCTCCTTCTTCATTGGAATGTATGCTAAATCCACTGCATGTGCCGTGGAAGTAGTTGGCACAGTCTCTGCCAGTATTGGATGAAAAAGTTGTTTTTTTTCCTCAGGCAGCATTTTATATTTGCAGACATTTGTGAGCTCACAAAAGGACCTCTGGGAACTATCAAATTATGACTTTAATGTCTCAAAAGCAGTGCGATGCTGTTATAGTGCTGCCTGTAGTCACATTGTTTGTTTTTTTGACCATGACCAAACCTTTCTCTTACCGTAGCCAAGTTTTTATGTCTCAGCAGAACAAAATATTACCCAGAATATTGGCAGATCACTTGTAATGGCTGTGCATGGGGCATCGAGTGCTGGGGGGTGGGGGTGGCAGTTGACAATACTGTTTTTCAGAGGCTGGTGCGGGCTTACTTTTAAAAGTAGGGTGTCAGTGTAGCTTGTTGGGAAATGGATTGCATAAATCACCTCGGACTGGAAAGGTGAGAATTATGTTGATTCAATGAGAGACCTTTTAAAAAAAAAAAAAAAAAAAAAAAAAAACTTGACGTCTCTGTATAAAATAACTTATAGTGACCTCTAAGATAATCACAGCCTCATGAAACCTCACAACTACAAACTAGAGACACTGGGTATACTGACAGTAAGGAGGGGATTGAACTGAACAGAAGTGTTTGCCATATGGTTTACAAAAAATGCAATTCTTCAGAGAAATCTCCAAATTAAAAAGTATATAATACCAAATGTAGGCATGAATTTTTCTATAGTGTTCCTCTGTGTCTTGGTGTCTTCATGAGGTATTTTGAAGTGATGTTTATCAACTCTCAAGTGGTCAAAAATGGTTAGATTTTGCACCAAATCTGTGTAATAAATAGTCTCAACCCTGAAAACTGCTGCAACAACTTATGAGACATAATAAAGCATGAGAGTGGACAGCATTTACTTCAATCATAATGTTCTAAGCCATAAACTTTCAAAATCTGAATAACCAAAACACTGGCAATTACCCTCAGGGCACCCAAATGGCCACAGCGGCCATGTTTGGAAGGCGATGAAAAACAACATTGCATTGGCTGAGGCCAGAGATCAGAAAAAAAACAACATGAGTGGTCATTTAGTTGAGAGGAATTGTTGAAACTGAAACCAGTTCAGAATGATCTGAAGTTAGCAAAGACTTTATAAAGTCTGCACCAACCTTACTCTACATTAATCTTTTCATCCTTCTGTCTGAGCGTGACTCATTAAATAGAAAAGTTTCTGTGTAAACAGGACTTTAATGGAGGCTAATGTCATTACATTGTTATAGCGCTGGGCAATATATCGATATTAAATCAATATCATCAAATGAGACGAGATATCATCTTAGATTTTGGGTATCATGATAAGGCGTAAGTGTTGTTGTTTACTGGTTTTAAAGGCTGCATTATAGTAAAATGATGTCCAGTTCAGAACTTATCAGACTGTTTTAGCTGTTCTATTATTTGCCTTTAGTAAAGGTGTGTAAAGGCCCATTACATATTTAGTCACTATATCCACATTACTGATGATTGTCTATCAATGAGCTCACTGAGTTAAGATTTTGTGAAATCACCAACAGTCATCCTTACAATTTTGTTTCAATATCAATAAAGCATTTGGTTACTTTATTATACGATGGTCATTGAGGAAGCACATCCTGAACTGACAAAGCAGTAATCTCTCCTGTTTCTTGTGCAGCGCCCTCTGAAGTGTTAGCCATCCGGCAGGAGAACACCAGTCAGAACAGCGTGACTCTGCTGTGGCACGAGCCCGACCAGCCCAACGGAGTCATCCTGGAGTACGACATCAAATACTATGAGAAGGTAACAAGCTAACTGCTGTAACCACTCAAGAACTACACTTGTACCATGTACACATGGTGTTTTTTCTGCCAGACAGGCACTCGCAGGGTGCTGCAGAGCGCTGGGATGAAGCGTCTGAGCCATTTAAAGAAAAACGTTACGTGTGTGTTTTGCCTCTACGACAAAATTATGTTGAAAATTCCTATGAATAAATTCCTGCTCCATTATTGCACAGTCTATCATAACCCCTTTGGTCTTCATTAGCTATTCATATCTATTTGTTTGACTTTTTTTTTCACTGTGTGCACCAACTGGAAGAGGCTCGTCAGCCCACTGCCCCCACTGGGATCAGTATTTGGTCTGTCCACTTAAAGGTGTGTCTTGATACAGGCTCGTCTTCAGTCAAGTGGCTGTAAGACTCTGGTTAACCACGCTCCATTTCCTATAAATTTCACGATAAAGGTCCCTAGATGTTTTGTCGTCTCAAAGCAGAAAAATCAGAAAATAGTCGGGTTTATCTGCAGTAACTTAACAGAAATCCAATCAGCTGAAAGCAAACATGAAAGTAAAATACACAGATTCACACACAGGCCTTTGGAGGCTACAAAACTACTGAGAGATGAACACATAAACTCTCTTTCCCTCTGGGCTCCTGCACAGACCCGTGTTGAGTCTTGGCGCACGCAGAAAGGTAAAACTGGTTACCATGATGGCAAGTCCCAATCTAATATATGATTGGTCGCATGGAAAAAAAAAGTACCCATGATGACACCAGTACCTTTCTGAAAAGTTCGGAGATTTTCAACTTGAAATGCTCAGACCGGCCGCACAAAAAAAAAAAAAAAGGTGGAGCGCTCGGAAAAAAGATGCCGGGGACCGGACCTTTTCTCTAAGCGGCTGCAGACGTTCTCTCCTTACTGGGAACAACTGAAAAAAGACACTGGCACTGTGGATGCGGGCCCCTAGAAAGCAAAAAAACCCACATCAGCTGCTGCAGTCATTCATTTGAGTCTTGTGTCAACATATTCTGTTTATTTTCCAAAAACAACTAATAAAACGACACCATTCAGACGCGTATGAGAGGGAGACAGTGACACAGTACCTGGAGAACATAAGCCCATTGTCTTCAAAGGGCTGCGACTAAGCTGAGCCAAGATATTGTGAATGCAGAGGAGTGGCGGTCGGATAGACTCTGGATAACTTAATCCAGGAAAAAGATCCTGCTGGCAGCTCGGCTAATTGAAAGGAAATGGGGGTCGAGAGAGTGAGAGCAGGAAGGAGGATGAGACGGTGTAGATTCCAACTTAGCAAAAGTGACAGTGACAGCAAGCGGCTGGCGGGTGCATAAGCCTCGCGACGAGCTAATTGCCGCGAGCGTGTGACCGTGCACATGCATGTGTGTTTGCGCGAGCGGAGAGGATGTGTGTGTGAGTGTGTGTGTGTGTGTGTGTGCGATGATAGGAATCAGCTAATTGCAGAGGGAGCAGCCTGGGAGCAGGCAGTCTCATAGCCAAACAAGCAGGATGGTGCGGGGAGTGCTGAAGGATTAGCTCGTCTCCCGCGCTGGTGTCTTAATCTGGCCGCGCTCGGGGGGCGAGAAGCCTGCGGGGGATTTTCAAGTGGACAAGTCAGCAATGTGCTTTTCTTAAGGTTTCTATACGACTGTACTGAACAACAATGAGTCACAGCGAGGGTGGCGGCCGCTGCAGCTGCACGCACACTCGCTGAGGATGATAATGAAGACAAAAAAAGGCTCTTATTTCTGCACCGAGCACTTCTTCATAATTAGGCTCTTATCCTTTCTAAGGACACATGAATGATTCACTTATTCTGCTGTTTGGTTGCACCTTGCACATCTTATTATTGTTGAACTTATTTTACCTCCACACTTACAAAGTATCTCTGAATTAAGTTTGCAAAGACGCCGCAGCAGGCAGATGAAAACAAGGTGAAGGATAGTAGTGACGATGATGATGATGAACTTCATTGTTAGTGAAGACTTCCAAAAAAAAAAAATAGAGCATGTTCCTTCAAAACAATAAATACCTCTCCTTTTTTAATGACTATGTACATAAAAAAAGGGAACTTTGCATAGTAGATAGGCGTATTAAGCTTGAGAATTTACATTTGAACAAATGGCGAATCATAAATGAAGCTGTTATCAGCAAGGAAACATGAAAATAAGACAAACACTCCTCAAAGCACCTGTCATTATTCTGGCTGATAGAAGCAGATCAAAAAGATGAAAACACGTTGGAGGTAATTACCTGCCAATTACATTTGACTGACAGACAGGTTTGTATTCATTTATGATAATTTAAGATCTAGTATGATCTGCTGTTCTGCACCTTGTTTCAGTGTTGATGTCTGAGAAAAATTCCACTACAATTTATGTATTTATTTGTTTATTTATTTTTTGAAAGTTTAAAAAAAAAAAAATTTATGTCATGAGCATTTCAACTGATCAAGAGATTAAGGTCATCTGTTTATCATGATTCAACTCAGGGCTGCACAATGAAATGAAAGTTTTAGTCCCTATGTTCTATATATTCATAGAACAGATATATAGATTAAAAACCAAAAAAACAAAATTCAGTTACATAGTACATATATTTATACACATATACACTCGGGAAATAATTAGGTAGTGCATTTTTTTAATGCTTGCCAAACCCTTCTGATATTCCCAGGACACTGCAGTTTCGCCCTCTCCCTATTTCCTCCTGCAATCACCATTCTCCTGTATTTTTTTTTTTTCCAATTTATGACCAATTTTCATTTCCTTTTTTCATCACCAAAACCTGCTTCTGACTGACCCTGTAAAAGTCTACTGTCTGCACCTGGCCAACAATACAGCTACACTAAAAAAACCACACATCCTGGAGAGAAGAATTCATGTTTCTTAAGGAAGGTTTTGAAGGAAGGGACATGCATTTTCGTAAAATGGGCCACATCAATTTTCTTTAAGGGACAGGGGCAAAAATAAATGAAATAAGAGAACGTCTTTTATTTTATTTTATTTATTTTGTTGTTGTTGTTGTTGTTTTTGTAACATGAAAATGCTCAAATTACTGTAATTAAGTAGTTTTTTGGGGGTACTTGTACTTTTCTGAGCACATTTTCAAGTCTGTACTTTTACTTGTACTTAAGTATGCATTACAAGATGTAATCTACTTAGTTACTTTTAAAACCATAGTTGAGTACTTTGCTTCATGCTAAAGGAAGCCACTACTGTTAACTCCAAAGTGAGAGAAAAAATAAATAAATAACCTGCTGCAGCTCTGAAGCTAAATGTTAAATTACATGCAACCAAACCCTGTGGTTACACCAAAAACTACAGGGACCACTTTCCATCTTCATTATTATTATTATTATTATTATTATTATTACTATTATGGAGCTAATGGGCCATAGGAGACTAAAATGGAGAGCAGTGGAAATTGTTTATAATAAAATAATGAGATGTTTTTGGCTGTTAGGGGAAATCAAAAACCTGATGAGCAGAGCTTATATCAGGGTGGGGGGTTAATGAGGAAATAACAAAAACTTGGATAACTTGAATGATTTAATATGATTAAAAAATATACAAACTTTTAAATGGACCAGGACCTGGATAATACCTCACCCTAAATATTAATTAGGGTTATAATAATAATCCTAATAATAATAAGTTACAATTTATTGAATTAATGCTTTAAGAAAGAATGAGGTTTCTGCCCATGTATAAATTAGATGTGTTTGTGCACTGAGGCAGCAACTAACTGACTGTACAATTAAATGTGATTATTTCTGGCTTTATTTTGTTATTATTTATTTTGACAATATCCTCATGTGGGTAACAGTGCCACTGCTGCAATTAGTATTGCGTAATATTGAGGAGTAATTACAAAAAAATTAATTGCAGCAAAGCAGAAAACTCCCTGTATGCGTCTCCTGACATGACAGAAAAAAGAAATTTAGATTCTCCGGAGGAGACAATGTTTGGCCCTTTGTTGAAGATATAATTGTCCCTGCTGCTCAGATGGAGCTCAGGACTCATCCAGAGAGCTGCTGATTTATTCCAAACAATTTTACTATTAAACTTTGAATCTGTGCACAACAGCTCACCAATCTGATGTGTGGAAAAAACACAGATCATTAATTACTGTTGCTGCAGGTATCCAGTTCATAAGCTCTATAAGTTCTATAAGTCATCCCGCACCAAAACAGAAAATCCTGAATTTATGTTTCTGCAAAACTCCAAATTACATTCAATGACAAGAACGTCAGTATTGATCAAAGTTCAAATCTGTATTAAAGGGATAGTTCACCCAAAATTGAAAATTCAGTCAGTTTTATTTCGTTAGTTTGCAAAACACTGCTGGAGTTTCACAGGAAAACAATGTTACAGAATCTCCCAAATAATGGAATTGAATGGTGGCATACAGCTCATCTGGCATAATCCAAGCTCCTAAAAGTCCCGACATGCTGTTTGCACACCGTCACAACACACACACACACCAAGTTCAGACAATATGCATGTGCACATGAACTTGGCTCCAAGCTAAGGATCTACAGTGAAGATTCAGGCTAAAAACATGGTGGAAATAACAGTTTTAGTCAACTAGGCATGTTGGGGCTTTAGGAGACTTGGATTACACCAGACAAGCAGTATGGAGGCATTTGAAAACTGGTCACCATTCACTTCCATTGTTTTGGAGATTCTGCAACACTGTTTCCCTGTGAAACTGACATTTTTTTGTGGACTAAAAACTAAACTCAACCTTTAGTAAGCATGAGGGTGAGTAGATAATGACTGAAATTTTAATTCTGGGTGAACGATCCCTTTAAAACTATATTTTTGGGTCAAGGACTGGTTTTGTGGTTTTCTCTTATTTCTTCTGACATTTATTCAGGTGAGGTTAGAGTGTGAGACATGGCCTGAAAGCAGGTGTCTTACACCAAAAGTGTGAGAATTGGTGAGATAAGATAAAAGAGAGGAGGCAGGGCTCAGCTCCAGCAGCCTCCGGCCCAACCCCTCCTGATGGATCAAGCTACTTTGTCCCACAATGCAAAAAAAAAAAAAAAAAAAAATCTCATGAAAATCCAATATTACCATGAAGCAGTCCTGCTCATTGATCTGCAACAATATCTTAATACAGTCAGAGATATTAAATGTGTAGCTCAGTGTAAACAGTAAAAATCTCTCACAGTTGACAAATTTCAAGCCGTCTTTCCACCCATGCAATACATTGTGATGCAGCGCATTATTACATGATTTCTTAAAGCAGCTATAATCAATATTTTCAAAATGGCAGCGGATCAAATGAAAACAATGCGAGCCGGGTATTTGATTGAACTATCAGCTCACACTGCAGCTCCACTCAGCTGTGAGGAGCTTTAGAATGAGTTTCTGCTCATTGTTAAACTGTCTAACCTGAAAGTTTACTGTTCTGATTCACTCTTAACGCTCTCATAGGGTCATTTTCAGCATCAGAAGCTCTAAAAACTGTAAAACTCTAAAACACTGTACGCAACACCAGATAGCAGACAGACAACAATAAACATAGTAGAGCATTTAGCAGCTAAAGAGGAAGTTTAAAACTGGCTAAAAGAGGAGTGAATATTGGAGCTACATTCAGGAGGTGGTCAGAGACATGACTTTAAGTCCTATTCCACATGTACACAGGTATTCAAATCAAAACCATCTCAGTCCAGATGAGCATTTTTGCATCATTTCAGAAAAAAACACAAGTCTCCTAAAGCCCCAGGCTCATCATCATTTACACTATTTTTTTAACCTAAATCTTCATCTTGAAAGAAATGATGTTCCTCTTCTCGAAGTCCTTGGACATTTTCTTCTTTGTTGAAAGTTTGCAAAGTCAACTGTGCACATAACAAGTCACTATTTCTGAGCAGATCTCTCTCTGTTGTCTGAGTCGCTTCCAGGTAGCATGTAAACACAGATGTGAAAGTATTGCAAGATCTTGTATATCTCTTGTCATGCTGCTTGGGCGAGAGCTTGTGTACTCGCTTCAGGCGTGTGCAGGAGGATCAGGTCTGAGAGGCTACAGTTGACATTTAGGCTAAAAACATGGTGTCAGTGGTGTCTTTTGGGGTCAAACTTTAATGTCGTGGCTTACAGACACTTGGATTACACCACACAAGCAGTATGGAGACATTTTGTGTTTTTTTTTGTTCTTTTTTTTTTACATTTTAAAACTGGTCACCATTCACTTCAATTGTACTGGATTTGGCTGCACCGCTGTTTTCCGCTTAAGCTCTGGGAGTGTTTTGTAAACTGGAGATCTTCACCCATCCTCACATCAACACAGGGCTGAGTAGATATTCAGTGAATTTTCATTTTTGGGTGAACTATTGCTTTAAGTACAAATTAGATAAGTGAACATGCACATGTAAGTCAACTTTTTTTTACTGACTTTATCGCTCTTTCTCCTTTGCTCCTGTTATAACTACTATAAAGACTAGGGGTCGCTGCCTAACAATAAACATAAGTGTGGGTCGTAATAAGATGCTTGTACATACGACCTATAAGCTTGTTTTTCTGGTAAAGGATGGCCCAGTTTGCTAACATGCTCTCTATATCAAGTTGAAAGGTAATTATGCTGCAATGTTGCGCTCACAAAACAATAAACATTAAACTTGGCAACGTCAAATGTATTAAGCGCATGTTTTGAGTTGTGAAATGTCTAAATCTGCAGTCTACATGCTTTTTAATAAACCAGCACCATCTATAATGTGTTAATATGAAGCAGCAGAGATTCAGTTTTCATGGGGAAACACAGCGAGCTCATAAGCTGACCAGCGTGCCAATTTCCTCAGCCCTAATCTTTAAATGTGTCTTTTTGTCTTACAGGATAATGAAGAGAACAGTTACTCCACTCTGAAGTCTAAAAATACCAGCGCCCGAGTGTCAGGGCTGAAGCCGGGCACCAAGTACATCTTTCAGGTCCGAGCCAGAACGTCAGCAGGCTGCGGACGCTTCAGCCAGAACGTGGAGATCCAGACGGGGAAAGCAGGTGTGTTTGTGTGCGCAGAGAAAAATCGTTTCTGAAAACCTCCCCACCCGCCCTCGGCCGCGGGGGCTCCTCTAGCTGTTGTGTGTTGTTTCATACAGTGGGAAAAGTTTGTTGTATTAAAAGACTTGGCGCTGAAAAGCTTCTCAGAGGCAGGATGGACTGCATGGTCCCGGGGCCAGAGAAGCTCGGGTGTCAGTGAGGCTGATAACCGCCTCAGTCCATCTCTCTGTTCCATTGATCTGCGTTTTGTTAGAGGGTCACCCCCGTCAGCAGAAACTACAGCCTATCCTAGCTTCAAACAGCTGTACACACTGCTGGGTGGGGTGGGAGTCTTCATGAGTCTGTCCACCTGAGGCAAGTACAACACTGAAAGTTAGAAAATACTAAAAAAAAAAACCCCCAAAAAAAAACCTTTTATTAGAACATTTTTCTTTCCTAATAGGGGATTTGGCAGATAACGTGCAGAGCAGAGTCTGGGTCTGCAAAGCTAAACCTCCTGCCTGGTTGGAGTCCCAGTGCTGTTTCACTGACTAATAGTCTCCCTTCATTCTGCTGCTCACTGGACCCCGACACTACTCCTCTTGATACTGATTCATTTTCACACTCTGAAAACAAGAGGACTGCACACATCCCACCAGCCTGCATGCTGAGCAATCAATACGTCCTAAACTTTATGAAAAACAGACCGAGTAGCCTTTTTTCGCCGCGTCCTTAGCTGAAAACGATGGTGTAATCTCTCAGCGTTGAGCAGGACCTGAGCATGTGTGAGATTTTAACTGTTCAAAAAGGTAAAACTCCTGCAACACCTTGGTGTTTATCAAGCAGCTTTACTTTCTGACCGGCGTGTTTCAGCTCTGACCTTCATCAGGGTCATCATGAAACACATTAAAACCAGCACTTTAATGGAACATACACCTAAAAATCAAAGATACATAATTTCCTCTGGCTGTCTGCCTTCCCTCAGATATCATGGGACTAAATGGATCTAGTCCTGTGTTGCTCAAAGCACCAAAATAAATTTGAAATATTCTAAACCAGTGTCCTTTTCCAAAAATCATGACCCGATTGCTTAAAATAATCCACAGACCTTGTTATGAGCAGTTTCATGTAGGAATTACTTTCTTTCAGCAGTACCAGAACTACATTATTTCTAATAAAAGAGAGGAATTCCCAGTAGTAGATCAAATTATTTATTATAAAATTATTTTTTGGTGCCTTAAGCACCACAGGACTCGTGCCACTTAGTCCTATTATATTGGAGAGAAGACAAACATCTCTATGGCTGATATCTTCAAATCTCTGCAACTCATGGATAAATAGCACTACAGGCTAGGAGTTCAGGTGAACTTTCCCTTTAAATAGGGTATGAAACAGACAATGGAACATTTGAAGATAGGCGAGGCATATGGTCATGTGGCTTCAAACCAATCATTATCTCAGAGAGGCAAGGGGAGTGTCCAGTTAGGGACATAAGTGAAACCATATTTGGTCCATAAACTGAAGAAGTGCAACCAAGGGGTGGTAGCAAGGTTTCATTTACAGACTTTTATACAATGTTATATACAGTATAGATCAGTGTTTCCCAATCCTGGTCCTTGGGGCCCAGTGCCCTGCATGTTTTAGAGGTCTCCCTGCTCCAACACACCTGATTCAAAGGCTTGGTGATGAGCTGATCATTTGAATCAGGTGTGTTGGAGCAGGGAAGCATCTCAAACAGGCACATCCAAACTATTTTATAAAGGGCCATGTGGCTGTTTCATTCCTACCAAGCCGGAGCACACCAGACTCGACTCATTTAATGCACTGATGTCAGTCTTCAAATTGCTGATTAGTCAAAACAGGTGTGTTGTAGATTGGTTGGAACAAAAACTTGCCGCTGATCTAAAACATGCAGGGCAGTGAGTCCGAAGGATCAGGATTAGGAAACACTGGGCTAGAAAGTAACAAGCTACACCATAAAACAATAAATGCACCAAAAACAAAAGAATCAAAATATCCATGTTTTTAAAAATGAAAGAATTGAAATTTCCATAATAAAATACCACATAAATGAGCAATATTTAGGAGCCTCTACAAAAACTCATCAATTGGAAAGACTTTATTCATGCCCCCTAGAAATAAACTTTTGAGATAGAAAATGAGATGTCTTGCAACAGGACAAGTTACAACATTTGTCTCAGTGGGGTTCTTATGTTCAGTTTGGTTACGTTTAGGCAACAAACATAATTGGTTTGCTTTAGGAAATATTTGGAGTTCGTGTCTAAATAAGCATGTTACTTAAGTTTTATACATAAAGTCAGAGCAACTGGTCTTCTGACCAACTGTTTTTGTTTTCTGGATGACAGGCTGTCGGACAAATTGGCTTTTGGTCCAGTGGGACATTTTTTGGTCTACTACGGTTATTGAATGAGCCTTTGGACATGGCACAATTTTCATCAGCCTCATTATTAGCATGTTAATACACTAAACTAAGATGGTGAACATGGTAATCATATTACCTGCTAAACATCAACATGTTAGCATTCTAATTGTGCTGTTGAGCATGATGTTGTTAATATTTAGCTCAAAGAACTACTGTATACAACTTTAATTGGGCCTGAAAAGTTGAGCCCAAAAAGGCCCAAGCCTGACAAAATTCTGTCCCAACCCGACCTGAACCTGTCTCTCATTAGCATATTTCAGCCCGAACCCGATTACAGCCCAACATTTTTCTTAACAAGCGTCCCTCTATGCACCAAACAGTAGGAGCAGGCAGTGTATTAGCAACGACAAAACTACTACTGATAATAAAAATAAGAATAATAATAGTACAGCCCAAACCCGACAAAAGCCCGTAAAATATATGTGAAATACGACCTGACCCAACCCAAACCTGTCATCAGGTACAGGCACAGATCTCAAGCTCTACTACTGCTACTACTACTATGTACAGCCTCAAAGAGCTGCTGGTGTGGCTGTGGACTCTCAATCTTGTTACTTAATGAATCAGTCTATCATCCTGCTCATGTTAGCTATTTTCTTCTTTTGCAGAGGGTCTTATTTGCCCTGACCAATCAGTCGTAACAAATGTATCCTTCTCAGTGTCTCATTTTCAGCCAATATAGCCATGGTTGTGATTGTAAGAGCATTTACCTTGAAGTCAGCATGTCAGTCTTAGAAATTTCTTGGCTTGTAAGTTAACATACAGCAACCTGAACAGCTCTATCAATTTTTGTTAAGAATGTATTCTATCTGTAGCACAGGAGGACAACTTCCTCATTCTTAATCCTGACAGCTAAAGAAAAGCTCACTTCCTTTCTTCAACTTGGAAAACAGCCAGCAGTAGGCACAACACTAAACTATAGTATAAAAATCAGTGTGTTGTTGACAGTTCAGAGGTTTGGAACCAGGCAACCTTGTGGGCTTTTTAGGACTCTACTATGACAGCTGTTGTTTCAAAACGGTTGCAGAAAATTGCCAATGATTTCCTCATGCATAGCAAACCTATAATCTTACACAAAATATTCAATTAGTTCAAATTTAATTAGAGGCTGCATTACAATTTAATGTACCATCATTCAAATGATAAAATATGTAGCTCTGGCTACCTTTTAGAGAGCCTCTTCAAACTTCATTTAAGATGTGGAGAATGAGAACATAAATATGATAATTGTACAATTTTGTAGAAACTTAAAATGTAATAACTACAGTTACTGTAACAAAAACAAAACATAAAATACCTCATGAAAAGTTCTCGAAATTGAATAACTTGCCCATGATTTAATTAAAATGCACATACTGTAATAACTTTTTTCACTTGGTAGTTTATATATTATGTTTATCCATCTTTTTTGCATCACCTCACTGTGCCAACTCATCCAGACTCCTTCCACCAAACAGTTAGTGCACCCAGGGCAAAAAGCAGTGAATCATCCCTGACCAACAGTGCCAGTTGTGTTGCTTATAATGCCTGGCCAAGCTGGATGCTGCTGTACTTCCAGGTACTGCGCCCCAGCTTCATGGACACCACCACTGCTAGAAGGATGTGTTTAGGCACACAGTCGAAATGGTTTGCAAAAAATTGTCCATGACACACTCAATTATTTTGGGAGAGGATACATTAAATTGTACATTTTTATTGTAAAAAGTTGCCGTAGAAATCATAATAAACTAACAACACAAAAGGAATAATTTAGTCATCATTCAGAGAATACATTAGCTTATGTGCTCATCAGTGTCATTACATTATAGACAGGTCAGTACATGATCAGTTTGTCATTTATAATGACACTTTGGATGTGTGTATAACAATGTTTCCAAAATTTAGGGTTGTTGAACTGTTTTAATTGGGTCACCAATTGGCAGCTCAAATAGTGGCCATGGCCTTTATTTATTCTGACTGCAGAAGGTTAACAGGGCTTTAATGGAAGCAGGATTGTATTCGAGTATAATTGGCCATATTGTGGCAGGCAGCATGTAATGAGAGACAGAAAGCAGCTTCCAAGTGACAGAAAGCCTTTAATGGTGTTCAACACAGGGGACAAGTGCTCTAAAATACGTGTCCAATACTGCTGAGGTCAATAAATGCAACAGTCACCTCAATAATGGTGAAATCTATGATCCAGCACAAAAATGACAATTAGGTTACCAACATATACCACCATGTTGTGAACAGAATATGGTGCACTCATTAACATTAGTACTATTTGCATTTTAGAACATAAAATAGAAATCGTAACAAACAAAATAGTCCTGCACTAGGCATGATGGGAAATGTGGGGCCATTACTTTAATATTTTGGTAGGAAGCCTTGTTTTGCCCTACTCACATTTGCCCTGTTAAGGTTAGTGCATTAAAGTGTTGAACATCACTTCCTGTATACATTTCAAATTAAAAGACAGTTTAAAGAAAAACTTTTTTTATCGCTCCACCACAGCCATGGCCAGAGACATTACATTTTCAGGTCATCCCGTTTTTGCGAATGCGACACCTCAAGAACACGTTGAGGAAATGTCTTCAAAGTGAGCACAAATTGGACTCAAGAATTAACTGATTGGATTTTGGTGGTTAAAGGTCACAGGTCACTTTGACCTCATGTCTATCCCAATCTTGTGAATGCGATCTCAGGAACACTTGAGGAGAGTTTTCAAATTTAGTACCTAGGACTCAGGGATGAAGTGATTAGATTTTCACAACACATTTTTGGCCAGAACTCAAGAATTCATTCACTAATTTTGAAAAGAAATCAATGAAAATATTGGTGATTACAAGGGTTTGCATCCAGATATTCTTTTCAAGTTGCCAGGAGGAGATCTGCACATATGTTCATGTACATTTTCGTAGTTTGTTGTGTTTATGTTCAATGTTCATGTTTTGTTTCACTTGCACGATTGGGCAAAGCAGCATAGTCTAGAGGAGAAGGCATCTTCCTCCAGCCTTCCCTGACATCAATTTTTACTTGCCCCTGTACAAATTGTTTTATTTGTTAGAGGTTATCAAATACCAGCAAAGACTAGCATTACTTGTCATTTTTAATCTGGGACTAGAAAATGTCAGGAAATAGTGAAAAATATCCATCACAGTCGATCACTTTAAATGTTGTGTTTTGTCTAAAACCCAAAGATATTCAGTTTAATATGGTAGTAAATGGACAAAAGCAGGAAATATTTGAGAGGTTGAAAGCAGCATTTTTGCAGTAAAAAGTACTTAAACCATAAAGGCCAGCAAGCAGTCCTTATTATTGAGACCTGATGTGTTGTATTTTTGTAAGTCTGGGTCCTGGGGATGCTCCAAATTTCTCTTTTGGTTCTCGAGCTGAAAAAGTCTGGGGAGCTCTGGTGTATACAGATACCACTGCGAAAGCACCGTGATGTTTTGAACATACAGTACATCTTAAATGTGCATGTAGGTTTTTATAACAGTGTATGTAAAGGCAGAGTCTTTATTACTTACAAGTCTGAGACAACCTTCAATCTTTCCAAATAGATGACAACATTGGCTGAATATTTCCTCCCCATAATGCTGCAGACAAACATTCAAACTGCAAACAGGAGGTAATTAGAAAATGCTGAGCTCTTTAATGAAGCTCCAAATTCTTGTTTATCTTGTTTGACCAAGAACAGTCTACCTGCCGTCTGTGTTTGCCTGTGTGCGTCAGCGTGTGTGTTAGTGTAAACTGCAAGCTCTCCACTGTCGGTGGCACCTTTTCCTGTCAGCTAACACAGCGTGTTTGTGTGTGTGCGTGTGTGTGTGTGTGTGTGTGTGTGTGTCTGTGTGTGTGTGTGTGTGTGTTTTCAGCTCCTCTGCGCTACAACACCATGAGCATCATTTGGATCTGCATGGCCCTGGTGTCGGGCCTGGTCACCTTTCTGGCCATCATCATCTGCAGGAAACGGCAAGGCTACACTTTACCACACTACCCATCGCTGCTGTGTGTGGAACACTTTCTTACACTACTCTACCGTGCCTCTCTTTGTGTAATGTTGCTTGTGCACTGTTTTTCTCCCTGCTTTTTCCACATGTCTTATTGGCTACAAGTAAAATGAAAGTAGGGTTGTAATCCAGAGGTGGGAAGTAACTAAGTACAATAGTTTTTTCTGACATTATTTTCCTTTTACTCCCTACATTTTAGCACAAATATCTGTACTTTCTACTCCTTACATTTTCAAAACAGGCTTGTTACGTTAGTTTTAATGCATGTGAGGGGAATTATTGATTTTTATTTTATTTTGCATCATTGTACACCGTCTTCCCAACCAAAATGGATGGAACGATTACATATAGGAAAGAAGATTCCTTAGTGTATCCATCAGTGCATATCACATGTGACAGATGTAGCAAGACAAAAACAATGTAAAAGATGTAACAAGATGAAAACAACAAACAAGGAAAAAACAACATCAAAGACATAACAAACAAAAATAAATGATGTAACAAGACAAAAACAATGAAACAAGATCTAACCAGACAAAAAGGACGTAAAAGATACAAATACAACGTGAAAGACGTAACATGACCGAAATAATGCAACATGACGTAACTAGAAAAACAAAACAACATACATGACATAACAAGACAAAAAAAAACATAGCAAGAACCCATAAGATGAAAAGGACGAAGAAAAAACCAAACACTGAAGATGAAACAAGATGAAAACAGCTACAAAAGACCTAACATATGACAAAAATGACGTAACAAGAAATAACAAGAGCTAACCAGATGAAAAGGATGTATAGGATGTAACAAGACAGAAACAACATTAACAATGAAACAAGATGAAAATTACTTACAAGATGGAATAAAACAAAAATGGTGAAACAAGACAAAAAGGGACATAAAGGACATAACAAGACGAAAATGACGTAAAAGACTAAACAAAATGAAAATGACTTAAAAGACTTACCAGGACGTAATAAAGCCAAACAAGATGAAAATGATGTAAAAGACCTAACAAGACAAAAACAACATAACAAGATGAAAAGGACAGGTGAGATGTAACAAAATAAAAACTACTTAAAAGAAGTATCAAGACAAAAACTACATAACAAGACTAAAGTGAAGTAAAAGACATAACAAGACGAAAATGACTGAATATTAAAAAAAATGACGTAAAAATTATGTTAAAGACTAAACACAAAGAAAACAACTTAAAAGACTTAACAGGATGCAAAAAACAAAGATGAAAGAGGATATAAAAGATGTAACAAGACAAATACATTGAAGACAATAAGAAACAACATATAAGACGTAACAAGATGAAAACCATGTAAAAGAAGTGAGGGAGACTCGACCACAGAGAAAAAGTGAGGTTCAGTTATCTTTGCACAGAAACAGCAGGTAGAAATGTCCTTCAGAGGACGACTTTTTACTTTTATACTCTAATTACATTACAGAGTCTGTTTTTCAAATCAGTACTTCTACTCATCTTTTTCCTCTACTTAATCGTTTTGGGGTTTTTTTTGCAGAATTATCTGTACTTCTACTACTTCTCTGTTGTAATCTGAGTGAAGCCTAAAAATATTCTCCAGAGAACAGAGAAGGATCTTGTTTAAGCCCGTGATTGAGAAGCTAAAATACCTTTAGTCCCCCTCGTCATGTTGAAATGTTCAAAATCTCGCAGCGCACAAATAATCTGCATGCTTTGCTATCAGTAATGAGGACGATGAGTAGAGAGGAGTGTTGAAAGCTGATGCTTTAGCTTCTCTCATCTCTGCATGTCCTCTCACTGTCTTATTTAGCTAATTTCCCAGCTCGTAATTTCCACCTCATAGTGGATTTAATTATGTTGATTCATGTCCAGTAGCTTGCAAGCCAAACGTTCCCACTTATCCCATCAGCCCCCCCATTCTCCCTTTTGATGTCTTCAACTTACATCTCTGTAGTGCTGCGGAGAATAATTAATTTCATTGCACTTAATTAATTCATACTTCAGTGCATATTAAGTTTTTCATTTCCATTCTGTTTGAGGAGAAAAAAAGATCATTGGAGGATTTAAAGATGTTATCCAGGCAGAATCATGTTGTCATGACTGCAAAGTCCACTGTATTCAAGATGGAGGATCGACAGAGAAAGTCTTTTTGAAACGTTCCCTCTTAAGGAATACAGTTATGTAGACGAGCCACCGGCCAACTTACAGTCACACAGATGAGGAAATAACCAACAACTCCTTCTGACAGGAACCACCAGGGGTAGTTTGACAGTTTATACAGAAAGGAAACCTGAATCATAATTAAAAAATAGGCCGACCCAACAGCACTGCAGGTGAAATAGTGTTTAATCACCTGAAATGATTCTGCTCTACTGACTAAACTGCACTTTTATACTTGGAAAAAATCAAAAAAGGCAGTTTTATACATTTAATACAAAAGGGAAGATTCAAGGTGCTGTGTGTGAGATTTATAGGGATTTATGGGTAGAATATGGACTGGAATATAATATTGATAAGTATGTTTTCATTAGTTTATAATTACCTGAAAATAAGGATCTTTGTGTTTTATTTACCTTAGAATGAAACATTTGTTTCTACAGAGGGCACAGGTCCTTTTCCATTGAGGCCACCATGTTTCTACAGAAGCCCAGAAAGGACAAACTATGTTTTGCACACTTGGAAGGGGAGGGTGAGACCTGTTTGCAATCTGCAAACTCACTGCTAGATGCCACTAAATCCTACGCACTGTTCCTTTAAAACAACTCAATTCAAAGTTAAAACAACACAAATAAAAAGAATCATGTAAAAGAGATAAAGTAATATATAAATAAAATTTAAAAATAAGGTGATTAATAAGAATAAGATGAGAATAAGAAAATCAGGTAAATTAGCACTTTATTTTTCATATGCACAACAAATGAACATAAACAAATGTCAGTAAAAAAGAGAATATAAGTGATAAGATGTGAAGTTCAATCTAGGAATATAATAATATATGTTTTATAAAATAAAATAAAATGCAATACTATGCAGGTATGTGTAGACAGTAATGATAAAATGAATTGCACACTAGCATGAAGAGTTATGAATGACTTTTATGTTTCCATCTCATCACTTTATGTGACAATTTGCCAAGACTGGCTGAATTAGTATTTGGCAGCAGTCCCGTCACCTGCAGCACTTGGTTTTGACTTTGTTGTTAGCATCCAATTCAATCTGTGGTAGCTGGAACAAGTCTGTGAATTACACAGTGTTCATAAGGACTGTCAGTGTGGATGTCTCACCAGCCTCGTCTTTTAAAGGGACAGGGAGAATAAAAAGAAAGAAAATTCAGTCGTTATCTACTCACTTTCATACCAACCAGAGGTCGGGTTTTGTTTTTTAGTCCACAAAACAGAGTTTTACAGGAAAACAAGTGGAGTGAACGGCGGTTCACTTGCATTTGCACACCACCACACAACACACACCCAGTTCAGACAGTATACACACACACACGAATGTGCCTCCAAGCTAAGCATGGTGTACATGACATCTTTTGCATCAACATGTTGGGGACTTTAGGAGACTTGGATTATGCCAGCAGTATGGAGGCATGTTTTCTTTGGGTTGTTTTTTCCATTTGAAAAATCCATCCGTCACCATCTTGTTTGGGAGATTCTGCAACGCTGTTTTCCTGTGAAAGTCCAGCAGTGTTTTGTGGACTGAAAAACTAACCTCGACCTTCAATCGGCATGAGAGTGATAGAGTGAATTTTCATTTTTGTGTGAACTATCCCTTTAAAGTAACCATACAGACAGAAAGAAAATGTGCCTTTTGGGCGTGATGTTGAAGCAAAAATTATTTCAGTGACTGAATGAATGAAATGCAGCAGCAATGACCGCACAGAGCGACATCCAAACAGATTAAAGAGGCCTGACCCAGCGTTCACACACACAGACTCAAGACACAAAGCGCACCCAGCAGCACAGACACAGGAAGTCTACAGCCGGCGGTGCTTGTTTTGATTCCCACTGGAAACTGAAGCACCGAGCTGTTTTCACACCAACCCCCCTCAGCCCAGGATCACAGCAGTTTATGAAGTGGTCACGAAATGTTATCTATGGATCCGTGTACATGGACACGAACTGTCAATATTTTTTGTGACAGCCAGCATGACTTTGAAAGTAATGAGGATGGATAAAGCGAGAGCAAGAAAGTCCACAGAGTGAGACAGTTGGGGACTTTGAAGCAGAAAACTGGTGTTTGATTCCCATGTGACACCAATAACCATTATTTTAACTATGATCATGATCTTTTCATAACCCTAACCAAGTAGTTTTGGCACCTAAAGCTACTCAAAACCTTTATTCTGATGGTGAATAATAAATTAGTCTAACAGTTATGGTTTGTGTCACAAAAAAAATGAAAACATGACTCTAATAGATTACATTTTGTGACCGTTTTGCCCTGCCTCCACCCAGAGGAAAATCTTGTTTCTCACAATTATCTGTTCTTTCTCTTATGAGAAATGAATGAGATTCTTATTCTGAGCTCACTGAAGTCTCACCTGCTTCTCCTGAAGCCTTCTTAAGGAGAAAAAAGGAGCAAAACAAAAGAAAGGCAGGAGATCTTTTGCTGAGCTCATAAGTGTCTCAGAGGTTTCTCTTTGATGACCATACAGAGACTTAAGATCTCATTTAAGACAGACAAGTTTTCCTTTGGATCTCACTGTTATCTCAAGAGCTTATTATTTGCAGTGAGACAAAAAAATAACATTTTAATCTTCAGTTGGGCTGAAAATTTGTCTCAGGCTGAGGAAAGACAAAGGCTATTTCTCAGGAGCCGAATTTAAGAAGAATGAGAAAATGGTCAAAGTCTCACAATGGCTTTAATTTGACCTTTGATTTGATTTTGGCTAGACAAAGAGTAGATCTTATTTTGAACTTTTCCTTTCCTCTGAGTGTTAGGATTAGTGTGTTTTTCTGTAGTCTACATCCACTTCAGAGTACCTTGTAGCTGCATTAGCTATACAGTTTCAAAGCAGCATCCCCGACACTGTACATGGAACGTTTCAGGTGCATACAGGACTACAATGCTAATCATGCTAGTTCAGTATTACTATTGTAGCATACTTTTTAAACACACTGTACAACCAGGAGCTTAATGGAAACCTAGAAAAAAATGTCCAGTTGGAGTTGAGTATATGATGCTAAAGATGCCTGAAAGCCACAGACTCATTACAGGAGCAACAGACAGAGTGCCGCTTTTTAATCTGTATGTGTGAACCAGGCATTAAATCATTCTGCCCGTCTCTCCTGAACGCCCTCCTGAGATGTCTGTATTGTGCCCTCCTAACATAAATATTGATTTATTTATTTTGTTGTTGTTGTTGTTGCTGCTGTTGTTCTGTTTTGCTTTTGTACACACTGGTCCGCCAGTAAAAGAAAAAAATATCTCCATATTGAATCATAATTATGAGCTAAATAGTCATAATTTTGTCTTAAAAGTCAAATGAGTTAAAAAGTCCTTATTATAAGATTATAACTTTAAAATGACCTGAACAATTAGTTAAAAAGTCACAATTTTTCTCTGCCACATTTCAGCTCACAATTATCCCATTTTAACTCATATTTTGGACTTTTTAGCTCATAATTTTGACCTTATATCATAATTATGATGGAAAAAATTGGCTTCCATATAAGACTGCATAAAGACGTCCCTGCTGTTAAGGATGAATGAAGAAAGAAACAGATAAATAATTAGACATAATTTGCTCAAATTCAAGCAAAGTAAATGACAAGAAACATACACACTGAGCAGAAAAACAAATAAATCTGTAGACAACGACATCCAATAAAAACATAAAAATAGATTTAAAACTACGCAGAAAATCAAGACATCTGTGTATAGATGTCAAGAAATAAATAGATGACAATGACAGTGATTACAATTTTAATTTAAAAAGTCTAAGGATAACAAGCTCTTGATATTCTATAGTTTGGAATTCTATATCTGAACACCGTGATATGTGAGGGAATCATCATTCCACAATTATTTTCTAAACCTTTAAACAGTTCTACAGCCCCAGTTCCAAAAAATTATACGTTATGTAAAGCTTGAATAAAAACAGATACGCAATGAACTTTTCGACCCATACTCAACTGAATAAAGTATGAAGTATTTAATGTTCAAACTGATAAACTATAATGGTTTTTGTAAATATACACTCAGTCTGAATTTGATGCCTGCAACTCATTCCAGAAAAGCTGGGTTACATCACTTTTCTTTTGAAGTTTGAAAGTGAAATTCTTTCTCATTCTTGCCTGAAATATGATTTCAGGTGCTCAACAGTCTGGGGTCCCTTAATGCACCACACATTTTCAATGGGAGACAGGTCTGGACTGCAGGCAGGTCAGTCTAGTACCTGAACTCTTTTACTACAAAACCACGCTGTTGGAACTCGAGCAGAATGTGTCTTGCTGAAATAAGCAGGGACATCTCTGCAAAAGACGTTGTCTGTATGGCTGCATAAAACCTGTATGTATACTATCACCTGTATACCATACCATCACATCCATCAATACTGGATGGTCCTTTTCCTCTTTAGCTCAGAGGACACACAGTCCATCGGGCCCAGAGAAACCTGCAGCGTTTTTGGATGTTGCTGATATCTGTCTTTCTCTTTGTATGGTAGAGTCTTAACTTGCATTTGTAGATGCAGAGACAAACTGTGTCCAAACTGCCCATGTAGCATCCTTTATACAGTATGTTGGTTTTTAAATGCAGTTTTTGATGCAGTGCTGCCTGAGAGGTCAAAGGTCACGTGTATTCATTGTTGGTTTTCAGTCTTGCCCCTTACATGCAGAGATTCCTCTGTATTCTCAGAATCTTTTAATGATATTCCTCACTAACTTCCTGTGGTTTTGTGCTGAGAAACATTCTTAAAGTGTTGGACTGTTTGCCCTTGCAGTTTTTCCAACAGCGCTGAACTTCTTTTTTGAGAATGCCCCTTTAAAACCCAACCATGATCCTGTCACCTCTTACTGATCAACCTGTTAACCTGTGGGATGTTCCAAACAACTTTCACAGTCTGTCCCACCTTTTTTGAAACGTGTTGCAGGCATCGAAATCAGAGTATATACTTACAAAAAAACAATGAAGTGTATCAGGTTGCACATTATATATCTTGTTTTGTACTGTATTCAAAAAAGATTTCTAAATCATTGTATTCTGTCTTTATTTACACCTTACACCCAACTTTTTTGGAATTGGTGTTGCATTTCTTGACCTCTTCCTCCTCTGTGTTGTTGCCAGTGGAAAACTTCCAGTAAATAACAGGGAGAACAGATTGACTGCTTGTTCTTTATAAATAACTGAGTATTACTAAGTGATGAATAGCTCTGCTGAAGTTAATAATTCATTATGAACAGTTATTGATTTATTAATTATGAGCTGTGGGTAGAGTTTGATAGTACAAATGTTTCACTATTGTCCTGTATTCATCCCGCCGTATGTTTATGTGTGTGCGTGTGTGTGTGTTTGGGTGACTGTCTGCGTGTGTGTGTGTGTTTGTATAGACACTGTGGCTACAGCAAAGCCTTCCAGGACTCCGACGAGGAGAAGATGCATTACCAGAACGGTCACGGTATGTTCGTCACCATTCCTCAATTATCACCAATAATAGATTAGATGGCGTTCCTTGAAGAGGTGGCGTTTTCATCCCTGTGTAATAAAGTTCATCCTCAGAGCAAACAATTTTCATCACACTCGCAGTGATTACAGGACCCCCCCCCCCCCCCACACACACACACACACACACACACAGTGTTTATTCTCTCCCTCTGTCTGTCTGCTCCTTTCATCAAGTTCTCCCTACCCATGCCGGTGACAGGGGCTCAGATGTGATGTTGCTCTCATTCTCAGATATGTGACCAAATGCTAATGTTGTTTATCTTAGTGTCATTCCCCGACGCGAGGTTCTATATCGACCCGCACACATACGAGGACCCCTGCCAGGCGGTCCACGAGTTTGCCCGAGAAATTGAAGCTTCCAGGATCAAAATAGAGAAAATCATTGGTTCAGGTAAAACCATGAACTTACACACACAAGCACACACACATACACTCACACACACACACACACACACACACACACACACACACACACACACACACACACAGAATGAGAATCATTGGCTGAGCTAACTTAAAATCATTGGCCAGTGTAAAGGCTGTGGTGTGCAGCAGAGAGGAGGATGGCAGAGCGGAATCAGAGCGTTGCGTGGGGCTGTCAATCAAAGCTCCTCAGACAGGCAGGGAATACTAACACTGTGTCAGCCACACAATACACTGGGCCAGATAATATGACTCCTACACACACACACACACACACACAGAAAAAAAAAGTATAGGACTGAGCAAATAACAGCAATCACACAAGATAAGAATTAATGAGAAAGAAGCTGATGGATGATTAGCTCACTTCCAGTTTTGCACATACATGTAGACACACAGCCTGTAAATGGATTTATTTCTCTTATCTAACCCAGAAAATTAACATTCTCGTTTATAACTACGGCTGAACACTAGAAGTGCCAGAATTACATAAATACTAAAACACCCATGAGCATCATTTTAACCTTTAACTTACAACCTCTATTATCTCTCATGATAAATACCAGATTAAGAGATTAGTGTATTTATCCTGTTGGTTTATCTTTTTGATCCGATTCAAATGTTAGATTAATCTAGAATTACTCAGAGCGAGAAACAGTTAAATGTATTTTACAAGATTATAAACATGTTATTTTAACATTAATAATGACAAATTTCCACCTAGAATCATGACAAAAATAAAAAATAATCACAGCCTATGGGAAAAGGCTGGAAACAAGTACAAAAGCAAAACCAAAAAAGTTGGAAATATTGCTATTTATAATAAGTAAGAATACTTTGTTTGAAAATTTGAGAGCTTTAGCAAAAAAATTCAGTGAGTTAATGGTGCTGAGACAAAAAGTGTGACAGCCGTCCCTGGTCTCCCCTACTTTATTTGTGATTGAGTTTAATTTATTAATTATCTGTATTTAAATGCTGGGGAAGTTTAAATTGATATTATTTGCGAAGTTTTATTGACAGAGTTAATGATAGTTGTCAGTTGTCATAGCAACCAGGATGCATCTCCAACTGTGCAAAAGTAACAGTAGCAGTTTCTGTGGGTCAGTATGACCCAAATAGATAAAACTGAACACATTTTCTTGTATTTTGTGTAATTTAGATTAAAAAAGATTTTAAAGGAAAATACAGACACTTTTAGGAAAAGTCAGGTACCAGCAGCATTGTTTTTTTAATTCAACAAAGTTATTGCACATATAAATTTTGAAAAAGGTCAAAATGACCGCCTTGGCTGTTCTAGTGTGAAGAAGAGTTGGTGGTGAATACAGTGGAATAAATCTCAAGGTTGAATGTCCTTTTTATTTTTAGGGGAGTTTGGGGAGGTGTGCTATGGACGCATGAGACTCCCGGGGAAAAGAGACATCCCAGTGGCCCTGAAGACCCTGAAAGCGGGATACACAGAAAAGCAGAAGAGGGACTTTCTGGCGGAGGCGTCCATCATGGCCCAGTTCGACCACCCAAACGTCATCCGTCTGGAGGGAGTGGTAACACAGAGTACGCTGATGCTAATACCATATAAAAGTGTAGGGCCACTGCTGGCGGTTTTGATGCCCTAAGTGTAATTACATATTGTTAGTATACCTAAGGAAGCCATGTACTGTCTGAACACTGCAAGTCTCTAGTTCATGGTTGTGAAATCTCATGAAACTGTGATTCCTAGAGGTCATAACAGGTCATTTTACAGAGTGGTTAAGTTTCAAAAAACAGTCTCAAAATTGCTTCTATATGGACTGACATCTTCACACATTAAGTCCCACCCCTTTTGACTCTGTGCTCCAATGACAGTTGAGCAATCTTAGCTAAAGGACCTGTAAAAGCCCCATATATTTACATCTTAAATTAGCTAATGTTAGCAAAATCTTAGCCTAACTTAGGAACATCATGTTTTCCTTTCCTTCCTAAATTAGCATGACATGTTGCGGTAGGAATGGATTCCTAAGTTCTTACTACAGGCTTACTACAGCGTCTGAAAGATAGTAACGCTGGTCGAGGATGAGGTCATCACCACGGAGTTTATTAATGCAGCAGGTAGAGCTGTGAGAGGCTGTCGAGGTGCCCCCCTCTGGCACTTGGTGACCTTAACGGCATCGCTGTCTAAGCATAAAGCCATTTTCAGGGCAGAAAATCTAAGCATGAGCATGAAAATGAACAGTAAATACACACTTTTAGACGATGTCATGAACTTTGTTTAACTCGATGTATAATGTCACGCAGGTTATAGACTATCTGTGTAAAGCTGTTGCAACTTTTGCACTTTTCCTCGTTAGTACCTGAGAGCTCTTCTCTTGACTCAGAACTGATGCTCTCCCTCAACATTTTGTTAAAGTACACCCATAGTTATTTTGAGGAGGACTTGGGCTGAAGAGTTTAGAGGAAAAGGCCTCCTTGGGGACTTCTATGGGAAAAGAGACAGGAAAAGATTTAGGAAAATGCCAGGGTACTTAACTTGTAGTCATTTTTATGGCTGACATCACTGTCTTTCAGAGGCTCAAACTAGATGACCTAAGGAATCCATCGGTACCAATCCATGTCTTGATAGCTTGTCGGGACGCCACCTAAATGACACTCCAAAGTCTAAATTCTGGAGTGGGAAAAAATGGCAAGGCCATTTTCAAAGGAGTCCCTTGACGTCTCACTTCAAGATATCTGAATGAAAAATGGTTCTAAGAATCTCCCCTTTACAGAGATGCTCGCTTTATGTCAGTCCAATGCAGTTTTTGGCAAAAACAAAAGCATTTTGTTTCAATATCCCTGCACTGAGATTCCTAAACAGTGTAAGAATATCATGAACTGGGTCTGACAGGAAGACTGAGACTCTTGTGGGTTCAGTGAGCCCTGCTGTGTTTATATGTGACGATGTGTAGCAGCCATTTCCTAGTAGTGAGGCCATCTTTCGTAACTTGACTTCTCTGTATAGAATGTCCTATAGTGACCTTTGGGAAAATCACAGCCTTATGAAACTTGACAAACAAACTAAAGACCTGGAACCTGTTCCTGAAGGCCGTGATGACTTAATGTGGTATTTTTGAGGGATTTCTTCTTTTTTAAATAAATTCTACAGTAGTCAAAAAATGCTACATTTTATCACCAGATCTGTGTAATAAATTATATCGACCCCAAAATTTCTACAACACCTTATGAGACATGATTATAAGAAAGAATATGAGAAAGACCATGATATACTTCTGTCATAATGTTCTAAGGCCTTACATACTCTGAACTCTCAAAATTTGATTATGGCCTGAACGGAGAAAAACACAATGTTTACAGATTTATTGAGCAGAATTTTATTGAGCCGAATCTCAAATTAATCCTCAGTTTACACACTATGTGTTCCATCCCTTTGTGTCTTTTGTGTGTGTGCTTAAACTGTTGATCTGATATCCCCTGCCTCCCCCTTAAAAATATAAAAAATGAGTGTATGGTAGGGAGGGGTGGAGTAGAAGACGTCACTATAGAGAAATAAACCCCAACAGGGTGATGAAGGACCCCGGCGTGAAGTGGAAGAGTCCTACATTATCCCACTTATTACACGGCTACTTACTAAAGAAATCAAAAGTTTGACATAAAATGATGATTTAAATAGGATTTTACTGATTTAGAAAAGATTTCATTGCTTCCGCTTGAAAAAATAGTCGGTTTGTTTCTACAGTTTGAACTGCGTCCATAGCAACGGTAACTCCAAAGCAAAGATGAGCCTACTTAGCATTATAATTCACATTAAACTGAACATTTCACAGTCATGGCCCATACCGTGTTCTGTATAGTATTTATTTCATGTCTGTCTTCTTCAATTTTGTCAGTTTCCTTGTCGTCCAGCTCCTTGTGTCTTTTCACCTCTCTTTCTTTCTCTGTGCTGTTTTCCTCTCCTCTTCTTTTCTTTACTGGAGACTCTTCAGCCATTAAAAATGAATCCAAAGTCAGTTTTTTTCTGATGGAGCAACAGAAAACTAATGGTTACTTGCCGCAGGGTGTAGACGTCTTTCTGCGGATTGATATGACAGGACACGATCCTCCAGAGTTGATCAGAACAACGTCCATAGCAACACTCTGCTATACAGAAATAACAGACCTTATTGACCAATCAGAATCAAGCATTTGACAATGCCATATAATAAATGGTGAGAAAGATTCTGAAAAGTTCCTGTTTGTCTCCTCAGGTAAGCCGGTGATGATCATCACAGAGTACATGGAGAACGGTTCTCTGGACTCCTTCCTCAGGGTTGGTATTGAAACTTTCAGTTGAAGGGTATTGAAAATTCCTATTTGCTTTTAATTTGATCTATTTTTCCTTTATTAAGTTCTTTTTCAGTTGTCTGTTAATGACTAAGTTGTTGTGCTTCCATCAGCATATTTTATGCATAATTTTAAAGATGCTGTCCAATGAAAATCATGTGTTTAACTTTGTTAACATTTCCATGTGGTGTTTTTCATTTGTTACAAGACATGTCAGGAGCCAAATAGACAGTAAACACCATGTCTGAGCATTTCTTGCTTTGAAACTGCAGTGAGCGAGGGCAGTCTCAAAAACTGGATCCAGTCAGGCTGGGTATGTGATGTCATAAACCAAAGGAACCAATCCTGTTAATTGAGGGTGTACACATCATCAGCAGTGATGCCCAACCCACAGGGGAACACGGATGTAGAGGAGATACTTAGGTGAAGGTTTGGGGGTTTGTGGACTATTTTCATATTCATGAATCTTTGAATAGTAAATGAAGGCAAGGTGTAGAATGATATGTAAGCCATTTTTACACAATGTTTGAACTTATTTTGCAAAAAAAAGCAAAAAAAAACTATTAGACACAATTTATTATTTCTTGTTTAAAACATGACTGGAGGTGGGCCTCGGAATCGCATTAGAAACAACACAAACCTCAGGTGGTTTTTGCCTTTTTTGAAAAGGAGTTAACACACTTAATGGGAGATTGTAACACAAAGCAGAACAAATAAGTTCTGATGTAGCGAACATTTACGCAATGAAAGAAGAAGAAGATTACAACTTCCCCAATTTAAAAAAAAAAAAATTTAAAGACCCTTCTCGTAGATGACCAAGGGGCCATTTCTTCTTTTTCTTCTTCTTCTTTCAGGTTTATTGGATGTTGGCAGACCACTGGTTTTCTTTCTTTTCCATTTAACAATCTCTGCTTCTTCGACTCTTCTTCGTCTTCTCTTCTACTTTATTAACGTAGCCCAGTTTGCCAACTTCTGACTAAACCAGGGTTCTGCAATCTTTCCTCTTGAAAAAAACGTTTTGACCAAAAGAAAAAATAGAAAGTGTTTTTGGAGCAGTAACTATTAAATTCTCTATACTATCTTCCACATTCACATCCACAGAGACTTAAGAAGAGATGTAAGCTATGGCGCACATTTAGTTGGCAAAATATTAAAAGTTGTCTTTTTGTTTGTTGTATAGACTACTTGTTTTGTACAACTGGAAAATCTAAGAATCATTATGGATGCAAAAATGATAAATGAAAATGTAAAAAAGCAAACAAACAAAAACATTATGTCCATATAATTTTGCTTTTAAAATGTTTAAAACTATGCTTTGTGTACCCTAGTTTATTTGGTCCAAACCAGTTGATGGAAACACACTGAAAACACGTTCTCTCTCATTTTTGTTTTTGTTTTGTTTTTTTTCTTCGTTTTTTGTGACATTTCAAAACTTCAGAACTTCAAATGCCCTCAACAGTTAGATTGGAACACAGCTAGGGGTAATCCTGCCCTGTTAAGATAAGATGGCTATAATTGTTTAACGTCCCTGTCCTGGTGAAAAAGCTCTGATTTAAGATTTAAGATGCCATTGTTTTGATAATCAAGTGGACGTGTATCAGAGAAACTGAATGTGTCACATCTATGTTTCTCTACAACTCCACAACTCCACTCCACAAAACATACATTATTTTCCACATAGGCTTGCATACATCACAGCCATAACACATGCTTTTGTTTTGCTGCAGTCCATCCTTTGATTGGTTCTTTACATAGGCTTATCAAATAAAACAAAATGGACCTACAAGCAGATAACTACTAGGCAATACTATGACATTTACAAAAAATTTTATTGGGACAAAGACCACCTGTGCAGGTTTACAGATTATAGCATTACTTTTCTTTAAATGATTCAAGTTTTTCATTAGACTCCAAAGACTCTGTAAGTTCTCTTTCAAACAAGAGGCTGTTTAGCCTCTAAAGCAGCAGTACGCAATTATTTTTTAATGCGGGGCCACATGAGAAATTGATCAGGCTGTTGTGGGCCAGACACAAAGGATATAAGGTCCTAATAATGGCCAAATGGAATGGTCAGAAGTGTTTTATATATGTTGATCACCCTTTCTGAACTGCCCTGATGAATTGTAGACTATTATTTTGTTGGTAATGTCCAAAACTTGATGCTTTTTTTTTTAGAGGAAAGCATGCAGGCTGCATTCAGGTTGCAGTGATAGTAGCAGCAACAGTAGAAGAAAAACAACATAAACAACATGGATGCACAGCACAGAGTAAATAAAGTTACAGTTTAACATAAAAGACGCAGTTCATTATTATTACCAATGAACACAGCACTGACCCCTTTCAAAATAAAGGTCTGACAATGGTTTAATGCTGAGTAAAATGCTACTGACTGTCTTTGCTAGATTTTTAATTGCCTTGATGGCCTTGTGGGCTACATGAAACCTTTCAGCTAGCCACACTTTGCCCAGGTCTGCTCCAAAGAATTCTAGCATTAGCTGCAGAGGTTGCACTGCCATCATCTCCCATGATGCTCGCTGGGGTCATGGCTGCTTGCACATATATCAGCTTGTATAAATTTGATTGGTTGGCAGGCTGTGCGTTGTTTTCTTTTTTGTTGTTTGTTTGTTTCATGAAAATTAGCGTAGACTCTTTTAAAATGTACAATAATAAATAGCTTCAAATAATATGTTTTAGTAAAGCTATAACTGTGCATTTATTCTGCATCTGATTTTGGGGTGTGCCAGCTGCCTCTCTGGGTGTCTCAGGCACAGGCTTCATGATGAGCCTCCATGGTTGGATGATTTTTTCGACACATCCAGGAACACAGAATTCTTCCATTTACGTGAAAATGTAATAACCTCCAAACTTGACGATACCTGTTTTCCACGGGAGAGCTTCCTCTGAGTCGGAGTATTGTTGCAGGAGAAAGGCAGCAGTGGTTTAGAGCAGCAATGTGAAAGTTTTCTTTAACAAGATATAAGTTGATTTAACATTGTATTACATTGACAATGTCAAACAGCTCCAGTATTTGCTTATATGAAAATACGTGGATTATTACTTAAAAGCAAATCCCTGTCATGTTTTATTCTCTTATCTTTACTCTCTTCTCTATCTTGATTGAAATCTTGTCTGTTATCACTCTGCTCATCTGTTCCGCTGCCATACCATCACGTTTTTTGATCTGCCCTTAAAAAAAGAACTCTCTCTATGCTTCCTCCTTCCTGATCATTCTCTCCCTTTCCGTTTCTACCTTTCCCGTAGAGGCACGACGGCCAGTTCACCATCATCCAGCTGGTGGGGTTGCTGCGCGGCATCGCGGCCGGGATGACCTACCTGTCTGACCTGGGCTACATCCACAGAGACCTGGCTGCCCGCAACATCCTGGTCAACAGCAACCTGGTGTGTAAGGTGTCTGACTTCGGCCTGTCCCGGGTGCTGGAGGACGACCCCGACGCCGCATACACCACCAGTGTGAGTTTTCACATCGAGGCAAGCATTAACGTAGCACACACACACACACACACACACACACACACACACACACACACACACACACACATTCAGACACATGCACACAATTCTTGGTCAGTGTCAGGCCAATCATGTGATGAGACTGCAAAGCCAACTACAATGCACAAAGATGTTATATGTCAAAGTTATGGCCACAGCATAAGAATTAGGGCTGAAATTTGATCAAAATTGCAATTTTCAATTTTTAATTTTCACATTGGTGCAATATTAAAGGCAAAATGTGTCAAAAAACTTTTAAATGAATGAATGTTGTGAGGCAGAGATGTCCTGCCTTACAAATCAGATTCTTAACTTTAAAAAAAATCTAAATTTGTCGCAGATTCCTGCACAAAGATCACACCATGGTCATTTTAACATGTTAAGAATAATGATGAAAAATGATCACTACCTCTAATATCGCAAATCATATCGCAATTAGATTTTCTGTCAAAATCTTTCAACCCTAATAAGAATGATCACAATGAGTTCCATGCAGATTTTTAAGGGGCACTGCAGCAATTTACTAATGCACTTCCATCCTTTACTTTAGCCATTAGTATGGGTGAAAACTCCAAAAGGCTGGATCCTACATTTCCCATAATACCACTGATAGCAACAAATAGAAGGAAAGAAATGCACCAATCTGACTTTTTCTCTCAAAATACCAATTTGGATACCTAAACTTAATTTGATATTGTCCTTTAAAGGGACATTCCACCAACCGTTTTATACGTGAAGGTCAGTTTACCTGTCATGGTTGGTACTTCTCATTGAAGCCTCTGAAAACTTGGCTTAAAATAGTAAAAATACATATATGATATTAAAGTTTATTTTGTCAGTAAATATCCACAAACATCTGAATGAAGAGCAACGTTCGTGATTATTAGAAAACCTGGTTCAAAAACAGCTAATTTTGCTGTTTAGACCATTTTTCAAGAGTGTGTGGGCGGGTCAGCTCGTGTTTGATTGACAGCTGTCTCCAGAGTCCAAACACAGAAGCTAAGTGATGTCCTGACGTGGACCGCTGTAGATGCAGGCAGCAGCAAAACCTACTTTAGCACCTAAACAAAGGACCATAATGTTTACCACTTTACTTTGTTGTCAGGCAGCATTTTCCAGTGAGAAACTGTCACTGGCCATCTTGTCTCTCCTTACAGTCACCAGACTCCAGTGACTAACACCATCTTTTTATCTCACAGGAGATGCAGCAGTTTGTGTTTGTTTGTTAGTTAGTTATTGTTCTTCTTTGAACTAACTTGACTTGCAAAGGAAAATGAAAATGACTGAAGAAAGCAAAGACAGCAGCTTCAGTTTGTTCTGGGTAAAGATTGTCTAACACCAAAGTAAAGCGGGGAAAATGTTCTAAATATAGCGTACACTTAAACTGATATTGATTTGCGCTTTCAGGTTAAACCACTGTTTGTGTTAAAAGAGTGATATCATGTTGTTGAGTTGGCTCAGACTCAGAGAGCAGCTGCAGCAGCTGGAGAAGAAGTTTTGTTGTGATCACATAGCAACTGGCATGGATGTTTTATGATTGGTTTGTGAAATTAATTGCATCATTTTTGTTAGAAATCTTTGGGCACATACAAGCCCAAGACAAAAAAAATTGATTTCATTTGGATTAAATCTTATTTCTAATACTTATCATATGCTTATTATTATGGACATACATGAGACCCTAAATGACATGGTTAGAAGACTATGGTGGATTTGGGTTTACAAGGGCTTTAGGCTATACTGGAGTCAGTCGAATTGATAAATATTAGACCTTAGATTCTCAAACTGTGGTACATGTACTGCTAGTGGTACATGGAGGAATGTCAGAAATATAAAAAAAATAAATTAGTTACTTAAAAACATATAAAACTGTAACTTTTCCTTTCATTTGAAATTTTGTAGTATTTTTAAAGTGTGCGTTCCACTCATAGTTCAGTTCTAAAATTCCAGCCGAACACGGATCACGTTTCCTGTCGGGCTGCTGGCAGCGCTGATCGGAGTCTCTGTGCCGTGCCTCACGCTGTCCGGCGTCACGCTGCACTCACTTTCTATCACTCCTCTCTGCTTCCATCACAGTTAGTTTTGCGGTTTCTGAGACTCTGTTAGGTTTTGAACCCGTCATGCTGCTCTGTTTACAATGTCAAAGCTAAAAATCAAAAGTGCAAAGATTCGACTGACAAAATTCAGCTCTGCCTGTCAGCCTGTGGAAACACTTCAAATGTCTTGTGTGGTTCTGGTAAGAGTTATGCAAAGTTTCAAAAATATATGTATCTTGATGATGTCAAAAGTTTTTATTATATTCCTCACCTGTGCATAGCTGTCGTTCTACTTCTTCAAACTGCTAAACCAACATTAAAGATCTCATCTATAGTGTGTTGTAACGTAAAGTTACTTAAAGTTTGTTCTTACAAAAAATGTAATGTTCATCACCAAGTTACTGAGGTGGGAATTAAGCGAGTCAAGTCGAGTCCCTGCTGCAAGTCAAACAAGTCACAAGTACAGTCATACAAAATTTTGATGATCCCCTTCAGTTCCTTCATTTAAATCAGTTAAAAGACAGTGGTCATGAAATATTCAGGTTTTTTTTCAACATTAATGAATACTGTTGCAACCTGATTACACCTTATAAATCTGACTGATAGCTGACATTTTGTGGCATCAATAACAAGCCTTCAAAATGAACAATACTGGAAGGCTGGGCTCTGAAATTATCTCTAAATTCATTCATTGCTGACATATTCATACATCTTTTCCTGTAGTTTTGTGTGGTGACTTATGAACTTTGATGTTGTGGTGGTTCTGTCACTGATTTTTGAGCTGCAGACCTTTCATACTGCTGTTCTCTTCTCACTGCCATCATTGACAAAATAATGCTTGAGTGCAAATGTTAGTGTTTTTGCACCAGCTCCCTACATGATAACTGCCCTGTGTGTTTAATTTAAAAAAAGTCAAGTCCTTTTGTGTCATCTGTCTCCAGTATAAGTTAAGTTAGCTCAAGTCATGACTTCCAAGTCAAAATTAAGTTGAGCTCAAAATATTTTGCAGCTTAATTCTGTCAGAAAAATGTCAGAAAATGTGGAAAAATGTCAATCAGTTTTTCCCAAGGCCTAAGATGACGTCCTCAAATTTCTCGTTTTAGACACAACCCAAAGATATTCAGTTTACTGTACTAAAGGAGTAAAGAAAATAAAACATATTTACATTTAAGAAGCTGAAATCATAGAATAATTACTTAAACCGATTAATCAACTATGCAAATAGATGCCCTTTAAATTAATAGTCGATTAATAATAGATTATGCAATTAATCGTTGCAGCTCTTTTCTTATATAACCTTCATGAGAAGGCAGTTCCACTGAAATCTGACCAAGAAAACAGCATCAAGGCAAATACAAATGTACAAAAGCAATACAAATACAGCAAAGTTGCATGAAAGCCACAGCAAAGTAAAACCATCTTTGTGAGTGCTCCAGCAGGCAGCAGCCCAATATTAAACCTGCAGCCTTGTGGGAACAAATGTATTAAATCTTAACTTTAAAAAAAAGGCCACAGCAGCTCCTTCCAGAGTCTGATGCTATCAGCTCACAGATGGAAATCAGCATCTGACACATTTGTCTGTTACAGTCTGTTAAAGCAGCAATCAGATTACAGAAAGGAAGGTGATTACAGTACGTGCAGCCTCACTCCGAGACATTCTGAAGGGGAAAAGGGTTGTGCATGATGATATTACAGACACTATAGCATCATTACAGCACATCTCGAATTAATGGAGGATAATGGCTGAAGATTAATACAGTTCACGTCACTGCCTGCAGATCTGAATAAAGCGAATAATCTATGGAATCTGCCCCACAAAGTCACTTTGAAGAACCTGAAAGCATTACCATCGTAAAGTTGAGGGTAGAGAATTCCAGCGAGTCGTGTTGCTAGTTTGAAGTGTCTGTAACAGGCTACTTTTTGAGCATAACCTTCAAAATGTTTAAAATAACCCACAGGGAGCACTTTGTTTGTTTAAGAAGTGACGTATCCATTTGTCAACCTAATTAAGTGTCACTTTTATATCAAGAATAATGTAAGTAGTTCACACGCGCGCTAACATTTTCAGGTCTATTCTTGTCTTGGCCTGCAACACATGCTCACACACTGCCTCATTTAACCACAGTGTGTTGTTTAACTTTGGGCTTTCATGTGCATTTACTGTGCATAAGTACACATTTTATGTAGAACATACTTCTTACCAGAAAGTAATAGTATACCATTTACTCCAGTACGTTTCTTTTACTGTTAGTTACTGGATATAATTCTACACACTAAACATAAGAACAGAACATAATATGAGCTGTTATATAAACATCACATATTAAACTATGCAGCTGTATATAAAGCTGAAATGAACCACTTTCATTTTCTTAAATTCTGTCTGCACATCAGCAATAATAAAACAATTATGTAAGAATGGGACCTTTTTTTGTTATTTTAGCTACATTTTGCTGATAATATCCTGTACCTTTACTTGGACTGGAGTATTTTTAGACTGTGGTAGTGCCACTGTAACTCAAACAGGCAATAAAACCAAATTAATGAGCTAAGAGATACTTATTTGCTCCTTGATTTTGGTGATTTTAGATGAGGGCGACTGTGATGTCAGGTGATTTTCTGTAGGTTCATCACTACAGGCAGCACATTACAAATTACATAGTTATTTAATGTCTTGTTCATATGAAAATATCTATTTATGTAGCTTGAAACGCACTACGTGATCTGATTTCTATGTACAGGACTTGGGAAAGTATTTGTGTTTTTTGTGGCACCCACAACAACATAAGCCTAACTTTTTTATGCATGGACTTTGAATTACACAGTGGCCCCATTTTCCTTTGCGCACCACTACTAAAATGTCATATGCATGTGTATACATGTGAGTGTGCAGCAGCTAGCTCAATTTCAGGGTTACTGCAGAAAAAAAAAACAATTCTATTATTACTACTACAGACAGTTAATCCTGTCAATAACATTTCATATAGGCTAAATAACAAGAATTTAAAGCTGAGGTTTTGAAATCAAAGAATGCATTTATGAATCAGAGCAAAATAAGAACAGAAACAAAAGCAGCAGGGGGACACATCTGTTTTTGAATGGGAGGACTTAAAGTAAAGCTTTAGTGACATAGGCTCGTAGAAACAGCTGTTTTGCTGCTTGCATCTCTCTCTCTCGCACACTGTCTCCTCATTGGCTGTTCCTTTTACCTCCCTGTCATTTTATCTTCTGTCTAAGGTTCATTATAATCTGGGATAAATGGGATTAGGGCCAAAAAATTGTATTTACAACCACAAAAAGCAAGCAGGAAGAATGTATATCTGTCTATCATTCTATCGATTACTAATTTATTTCAGGAGCATCGTGTCTTAAAGCTCCCTTCAAATGTCCCAAAGTAGACTTTCAGGACAGCCCATGTCTTTTCATGGGACACAAGCTCCACTTAGCTCCCTCATAATTCAAACCATGCTTATGCCATCCTATCAGCATGATACTTAACAGAGTGCCTTGGTAGCTGAATGGTTAGCGTGCCACATGGCAACATCACTCTCTCAAAGCCGTTTCTTGTCTTTTCTCCTTCATAATATAAGTGAAAATGCTCCCCAAAAAAAAAACACATAAGGCCAGTCAGTCACGTTCAGTTTCACGTCACTGTTCAGTCTCATGCTGAGCTTGCACCAACCGAGTGTCACATGCACCAGTGAGCTACAGGCCTGCAGTTCACTTATTATCCACTGGTGTCATATTCTGTAAACACCACGTAACACCTTTAAGTTGAGGATCTGAATATTGATTCACAACGTCAGAGAAAATTTGTAGACACACACATACACTCCCATGTTGAAATAAAATGTTTTTGACCGCCTCATGCTATATTTAGACATTTATTACATTTTTATTATAGTCAGCAAATCCCAGGATAAGGCCAAAACCAATGATACATCTTACTGCTTGTGTTACAGAACAAGTATATATAGTTTTTAAAAAGTGTCAGTGATTCACTAAAACAACAGGACACTGTAGTTCAGCTTTTCTTGCAGTGTTAGGCCGTGTGTGTTCACTGGCACTTTTCATCGGATTTGTTCATAATAATGAGAAAATAACACAGCCAGACCTTACTCTTTAAACTGTGAGCATGAGTGTGATTCTCTAACTTCAAGATGTCTTTAGAAAGTCTGACACGTCCTTGTCAAACTTCTTCATGTTCCTGACAGGGCGGGAAAATCCCAATCCGCTGGACGGCGCCAGAGGCCATCGCCTACAGGAAGTTCTCCTCCTCCAGCGACGTGTGGAGCTACGGAGTGGTCATGTGGGAGGTGATGTCTTACGGAGAGCGGCCATACTGGAACCTCACCAACAGAGACGTGAGTTCTTGACCATAACTGATGACCTTCAATACAATTTCACAGCAAACGCCAACACAATCTGACTCCCAACTCGTCAAATACAGCAGCTTGGTCAGCGATCTCACGCTTCAAACTTGTTAACAATGATAGATATGACTGCCCATGTAAACTACTTAGTTAGGTTTAGTTGTGTAAGTTTACATACATTATTGGTTTCACACGGTACACAAACTCCAGTCTCCTGGGTGAAAGTCCTTCGATTGAGGCAAAACAATTCTCTAAACATGTTAGCTAATACTAGCTAGTTTTGCTGGCTAAATTCTTAACAATGGCTGAGTTCTTCTGAATATATACAGTCACTCATCAGGACCCCAAGTTTTTCTTGAAAAAGATCACTATTTTCATCTAACAACGTCAACTGAGGATTTATTTTGACCAAAGAGTTTTATTTTATTTTTGTCTGTCTGTCTACTTTAAATGAAGTGTTTTTACAGAGTTAACAAGGCAATTAAAGCTCATCTTAGGTTGGTAAAAGAGATAAACTTGAATGCAGACGGTGACTGTATTTTTTTTTTGCTTAATAGGGAAAATAGGTGTAAGAATATTTCTTTTCCTGTCACTTTGAGAATTCATTTTGTTGCTATCGTGCTTTAGAGGATTAGATGGCCATGACAAACAAACCTTTAGACATGTAATGTTATCCATACCTACAACAGACAATGCAAAGGAAAAAGGGAGTTGTTCTTCAGAGCACATTATACATGTTAGAAGATAGTTGCTAAAAACATGAAAACTATGTAGCACTAAATTGTGGAAACATGGCTTGGTGACGTGCAGAGCCATGGTCCCCCAACACTATATAAACCCCACAAACTGACACACGAACAAACCCGACTCAACCTCCCTGACAGTCAAACAAGTTCCTCCAGCAGTTCACTTCAGCTCACTTCAGTTCCAACAGCCTGACACAGAAGAAAAAAAAAATGCATCTTGTCTCCGTCTTCATGTCCAATAAAGTGTCCATGTTTCAAGTTGTTTCCAGGTCATGGTGGTGTTTGACACTGAGACAGTAGAGTGGACACTCCTGCAGTCTTTCAGAGCAAAGAATTTTTTCACAATTTTAGAACCTAATTTTATATACTAAGCTTTTTTTAAGCATTTAAATTTGGCTGGTTGGTTAATAACACGTTTCTGTGATTTGACAAACTCATAACACACATTTATTGTTGCTTTAAACAATCTTCAACCTTCATATGAGGTGTGCACTACACAGACAAGCATTTTTGATGATCTCCTCAGTCCAAACCTTTCATCTTGTAGTGTTTGATCACAATTGTCTTCTGTTTTTTGACTTGCAGTGGCAGTGTTATGCAATAAAACTGACCTTTTGATGCATACTGCTTTGAGGCTAGCACCCAACAACACAACAAGATAACATTTTTTGCTTGGCTTACAGTACTCTGAGGTGATTCATGTTGGCTTCCAGTTTTTCCTGTGTGTTGCATTCAGCTAAAATGATGACGTAATCATGATGTTGACACTAAAAGGGTCTATACCACGTCACCTGACTTCGACAGCTGATCAAAGCATAATGCAAGGCCCCAAGACATGATGTTACCCACAGCGTCACAGTTTGAAGCATAAGGGCACTAACCAACCTGCTGTATTTGGCGTGTTCGGAGTGAGAACGTGCTGCAAACACTGTACTCTCACACATATTTTGCTGTCCGTGTGCAGGTGATCAAATCTGTGGAAGAGGGCTACAGGCTGCCCGCTCCTATGGGCTGCCCTGCTGCTCTACACACCCTCATGCTGGACTGCTGGCAGAAGGATCGCAACGAGAGGCCGCGCTTCTGCCAGATAGTCACCGTTCTTGACAAGCTAATCCGCAACCCAGAGAACCTGAAATCTATGGACACGCTCTGCAGGTGGGTGGGCCGCTGAATGGATCCATATTTACGGCGAAGCAACAGGGGCGCATTGTGTCACATGCCGAGGAGTCTTTTGATTTAATTTGGCGTGACAGTTCGCCAACATTTAATCAAATATTGGTTCATGTGATTAGCGGATTAAGCTGCAAATCAAAGCGAGGCACCGTCTGCGAGGGGCTGGGAAGATGATCTCCTGGACAATACACGGTGACAGACTGTTAGGCTACTAAGTAACTGTCCTGGTGTGGGAGGCAGAGTAAATCCAATCTCATCCAGCTGCTATCAAACATGAGCGCAGTGGGATAAAGTTGCAGCCTAAAGTTTCCCTCAAAGTTCTCCGGCAGATGAAGCGAGCGGTCGTGTTCGTTTTCCGATAAGCTCATCTCTGATGGACGCGTTGTGTGTTAAGTAAAAGCCCGGCTGTGATATTGACATTGATCCGCGGTGAATCTGGGAGCCGTTTGAGAGGACACCCGGGCTGGAGCTGGACCTGTGTAAATTGCTCTGTTCAGATCCCAGGTCCTTCGGAGTCAGTGGTGCATGGCGCCGCACGCATGTGTGTGTGTGTGTGTGTGTGTGTGTGTGTGTGTGTGTGTGTGTGTGTGTGTGTGTGTGTGTGTGTGTGTGTGTGTGAGGTGAGGGGAGTAGCAGGTAGAGGAAGACGGAGAGGAGGAGGAGGAGTGTAAAGGATTTCTCCCTGTATTACTCCCTGTTTTGACTCTTTTCTCGTTTTCGAACTCCCTCCAACTAATCTTTTTGTCTTCCCATTCATCTTCCTCTCTCCCTCTGTCTGTCCGCGGTCATCTGTCTCTCTCTGGGCTGCAGTTTAAGCAGTCCTCCGCTGATGGAGAGAGCTATCCCAGACTTCAGTAGCTGTAACTCAGTAAACGAGTGGCTGGACACCATAAAGATGAGCCGCTACAAGGAGCACTTTGCAGCGGGGGGGTACCACACTCTGGGACACGTCATAGGCATGAACCAAGGGTAAGTACTGACGTGATGGAGAGTGATGGTGAGCTGTTAGCTGCTGGGCTCAACTAGCTTAATGGGGCAATATGTAGCAATTGCACATCCAAAAATGAGTACAGCAGTCCAAATATCGAGCTGGAGCCATAGACTATATATTAAACAGGCTGAATCCTTATTTAATATACGATCTATACTTTAAGGAGTTGTTGCTTGCTGCCCCCTCCTCTCCAGACTTAGGGGAACTCAGGCAGGCTGCAGAATCACTGTAGAAGCACAAGATGAGTGCAACATTATATATTGACAATCTTAAAGCAATGATGAGTCCTCCTCTGTAAGTTGATCATCTGAAAATGAAAACCCACTACACTGCAAATATGCACTCTGGAGTTTGAGTTCAGTAACTGCCTGTCTCACTGCCTGCCAAACTCCATTAACATTTTGCTCGATTTAACAGATATAAATGTCTAACCTTTCAAAAGATTACAAATGATTTCTTACAATTCATAAACAGACACTTACTCATTTGGCAAAAAATCGGCGTTAATTTGAACTCTGGTTAACCTGAACTGGGAAAACAAAATCAGTTATTCTGGTCTGAAATAGAAATTTCAGAGGGGACACTACGGCTGCAGTGCTGTGGTCAGAGAAGCTAGTATTTCCACTAAACATGTTTCCTTGATCTGCGCTGACATATCATGGTCATTTTATGATTTATTACAGTAAATATATGACAGATTTCTCCTTTAAAGGGACAGTTAACCTCAAAATCAAAAACAATTTTTCCTCTTACATGTAGTGCTGTAGTTCTGGAGATATCGGCTACGGAGATCTCTGCCTTCTCTCGAATAAAATGGAACTAGATGGCAGTTGTGCTTGAGAAATAAAATAAAGATAACCCACAGACCTTGCTGTGAGCTTTACATGCAGGAACTAGTTTCTCTCTAGTAGAAACAAAATAGAAAGAAAGGAGTTCCTACTTAGATTCTACTGCAGCAAGGTCATGATTTCTGGAAAGAGACATTGCTGTAGCTCTCTTCAAAACAACACACACAGGTCGCTTCTTTGAAAGGGACGTTTATTGCTTGGGCATGTCATGTTTCTCTGCTGCATTCTCGCCTTTGTCACGCCTTCACACCATCACACCTTGAGAGCTATATTTATGAATGAACACAGTTCAAATTATCTGTATAAATTATGAGATTTTCAGTGCTGACATTTCACAGGTTCGATAACTAACTCATTCGCTGATTGTGAAAAGAAGTTTAAAGTACCTTAAAAGATTTCTTAAAAGTCCCTGAGGGGAGCCTCAAACAGGCAACATTAGTTCTAGACAAGAAAAATACAATATAAACAATTAACTAATGCATTGGTGGTTCCAACATTTTTAGCATTTTATGTTCATCTTTTACCTGTTGCACACCAGACTTTAACATATCAATTTTAACCTTGAATAATAAATGAATTATTAATTTATTTAATTAATTGAATGAAATTATGACATCTTTTGTGAATTAATCATCAGTTTATCATGAACTCAGAATTCATGTAACAGCATTTACAGCAGCACTTTCAAATGAATTTTTGCGGAGGCTTTGAGCACCACAAGCCAAGAGCCATCTAGTCCCATTTATACTGAACAGAAGACAGAGATCTCCATGGCTGATATCTCCAAAACTTTACAACTCACATTAAAAATATCTGAATGGATAAACAGCACTACAGGTGAGAGAAAAAATGTGTAGGTTTGATTCTGGGGTGTATGTCCCTTTAAAGAATCTGTAGGGTGAGGAGATGCATCTTCTGCACAACCGTATCATTATAGAACCGCTCCAATTAAAACTAGAAATCAGAGATACAATCACTTTGACTGACCGTCTCGTCTCTTCGCCGATCATTTTCTTTGTTAATTACCACCTCCACACATCCATCTAACGAGCATCTTTCATTGAGACCTGTCATGAACACAATAAACCCACCCACAGTGCCTTTATATCCGCGCCAGGGGTCAGGATCTCAGCTTATCTCTATTTTAATCGGCCTTCAAGTCCATCCTTTGCATCTATCATCACACACTATGTGACCGCATCTCTCCCGTAATGTCAAAGTAAATTACTTTGATACCGTGCAGCAAATTATGAGGTTGTGCCTCAAATTAAAGCCTCAAATACAGCTAAACAATAAGCTGAAGTTCTCTATAAGAGTCAGTGGACTACTGTTGGGGTTGTTGCTGTTTAAAATGCCCGATTTCATGGCAGCTTTTCTAAAGAAAATTGTAATGCAAGTTGCGATGTTTTGGGGGTGTTTTTTGCATTAAAACTGCAAGAACAAGTGAAAACTGCAAAAAAAAAAAAAAAAAAAAAAAAAAAAGTGATATAGTACATCTATATTTTTCTTGTATAATTCATAAAAAATCAAAGGCAACTTGTTCCAGTGAGAAAAAAAAAGCTTTTTTGGGAGGTTTTAACTACAAAATTATAAAATATAAAAGTGCACAAAGCATTGATGAATGTCAATAACAATGACAAACTGTTTATTTCAGTACCTGTGACAAAATAAAAAGAACAAAAAAAACCCCATAATAATAATAAAACAATGAGTCGGTTCATTGAGACATACATGAATGTCACTTGCAAAGGGAACTATAATCAGTTTAACTCACTGGAAGCTGCAATAATTGGTCAAATTTGCGGAAAAGTTGCAGTCATTGGATGAAATCACTGGCTGTGTAGAATTCACAGAGACTGGATGAATTGTTGCGACTGCAGCGTTGCAACTTCCAGAAGGGACTGAAAAGTCCTTAAAGGGACAGTTCTGTTTTTTGAAGTGATTTTGTCTGAGGTTTGTTTTCAATGTTTGAATGCACAAAGGAGCTCACTCACCCAGTCTTACAGAAATTATAAACAAAAGTCACGAGGTGGAAATGTTATTTGAGTATTGGTTGTGCAGGTGGTGAGTAAAAAGCACCTGGATATCGTTCTTCATGGAGCACCATTAGGTTCTGTTTATGTTGGTGTTGATCTGGAGCCCATATCAGCAGACTTTAAAAGGCCTATGCATATGAACACCCTGTAAGACATCAGGTATTAAGTAACCTAATAATGCATGCATTTCTTATTTTGTCACAAGTCCAGGTTTGTCCACTGCCGGTCCACATTTTGGTAGCAAATGTGCTACTAGCTGACCATTCAGCAAAAAAACAGGACACATACAATGTTATGCCTCTGTGATCTGATCTATTGGTGTTCACACCCGAAACGAACTTCTCCAGAGTTCATTTGACAGCAGTCTCAGACTACCATTTCAAGCAGGAACCAGAGAGCGGTTGTTTGGGTTGCACCAGAGTTGGAGTCTGGCATTCACATTAACCCAAACAAACCGCACCAAGGGGGCAAGGTTTGTGTGAACCCACCCTTCATCACCTAAAAAAGCCATGTAAAACCATCAATATCAGTATATGTGAATGCTATGAAAATGATTTTTTATCTTGTCATCAGACAGCCCTTCCTGACAGTGGACTGAAACTGATATTTTGCTCTCTTCAAAGCCACCAGACTTTTTTAACTTGTTTGACAAAAAATAGTGACTGTAGCACCGGGTCAAAAAAAGTAGTCTTAATCATGTAAAAAGATGAGATATCAGGTGCTGTTCAAGGATGAGGCCAGTGACTTGATGAAAATAAAACAACCACTGTCTAGCTTTTTGAAAATGAAGGTTCAAAGTAATAGTTGGCAGTCTGGAAAGATCCGAGGCACCAGTCAATGAAAAATGTAAAAATCCTTTATTAATTCATGGATACACCAACGCATTTTCACTCACAGAGTCTTCAAGTGACAAGAGAAATAGGAGATTTCACAACTAATGAAGTGACCATGGGACACACTCACATGACAGGACAGCTCTGCCACTTGAAAAGAACACACAAAACACGACAACAGACACAGACAAAAAAAGTAAACTTTTGCACACTAACTTTGGTGAATCTGAACTAACTCTTTAAAACACTGAAGTGACACAGTAACACAAACTAACAGATCGGGGCAGTGGTAGACCAGAAACTGCTGTGGTCTGTGAGGTAAAACTGTTACTGTACTTGTAACTGTTTTTGTCAAAGAAGTCTGTGGACTTACCATAGATGGACATTTCTCATCTGAAAAGTCTGTCTGATGGCAAAGTAAAGAGATGAAAACATTCTAAATATAGCATACCCTTAAACTGATATTCATTTTTCAGGTGTCTAAAATACATTATGTTGCTGAGCCTGTCCATAATAGTACATTGTTTAGCTTCTCCAAACAGATATATGCTCACAAATGTGTATAATAAAGGCCTGTCATTAATATAGGCCTGTCCTGAATAAAGGTCTTGTTCTCTCTGACACTGAGGTACGAGAACGACCTGACATTTATGAGAATAAACACCATGTTCTGCCAAAAATGACTCAAATGGCATTAAAGGGACAGTTCGCCCCAAAATCAAATTCTCTGGCTTATATTGTTATTTATCCATCTAGATCAGACCTGGGTAAAATGTGGCCCGGGAACAGCCATCAAAACATTTCTATCTGGCCCACAGAATCTTGATCAATATCTCATGTGGACCCCCATGAAAAATAATTGCCCGCCCCTGATCTAGATTGCACTCAGCTTGTGGTGCCCAAAGTGCTGAAAAATTACATTTTCAAAATTCAAAATTTGTTGTGAGCAGTTTCATGTAGGGACTACTTTCTTTAAATCTACCAGAACTACTTTCTTCCTGCAAAAGAATACAAAGAAAGTAGTTCCTACATGAAACTGCTCATAACAAGGTCTGTCAATTATCTTGAGTAACTGGGTCATGATTTTTGGAAAGAGACACTTATGTTGAATTTTTCAAATATACTTTTTTGAGGGCATGAGCACCACAAGCCGAGTGCCATTTAGTCCCATTATTTTGAGGCAGACATTTATACGGCCAAAAACTTGCAACTCACACCAAAAAGATCTAGATGGATAAATATAACAATATGTATTTTTGATTTTGTCCCTGTAAGGCCATCATGGTTCACTAAAACTCTTTATTTTGTGTGTGTGTGTGTGTGTGTGTGTGTGTGTGTGTGTGTGTGTGTGTGTGTGTGTGTGTGTGTGGTGCAGGGACATCCAGAGGCTCGGGGTGACGCTGATGGGCCACCAGAAGAAGATCATGACCAGCGTCCAGCTGATGAGGGCGCAGGTCCTCAACAAGAGCGTGCCATCTGTGCACGTATAACTCCAACGCTGAGGTTTCCTCCTGCTCAAATGTAGAAACCCTGGCTTCTATAAGGTCTGAAAGGGACTCCGTGGAATTTAAGATGATCCGATGAATGGGAGAAGAAAACACGTGGGAACTTTACAAGACTTTTTCCTCAAGAAATCGAAGAACAAAATGTGAAAGGTTTTAACTATGGAGCGAGTTAAACATGACTTCTTTGGGACAAGTCCGACCTTTCATTTTTTTTTTTTCCTATTCGATTGCATTTTCTGAGTTCAAATGTCTTGTTTTTAAATGGAAAGACTGCCTTAATTACCACAAATTATTTTAATTTTATTGTCTACAAAGAGAAGATAATTTATCAATCATGAATTTATCAGAGAAATATGATTTACTGAACCGGGCAATAGCAAAGAGTACATGGAGAGATGTGGAGGGTGGGGGTGGTGGTGGTGGGGACGGGAGGGTGTTCTCAGACGTTCTGATGACACTCGCTGCCTCTCCCGCGGTAACAGCTCGAGGAGATCGAGGCCCAGAACGAGGCTCGAGTCAGACAAAAAAAAAAAAAAAAAAAAGCGGAGAAAAAGTGAAGTAGGGCTCACCCGAGTTGCCAGATCGTCTCCGCAGCGGAGAAGACCTATTTCACCCCAGGCTATTAATACCAACAACAGGCACATTTCTCCACCGTCCAACCTTGATGAATGACCCCAGGAGAGCCCAAGAGCCCTCTGCCCAGTCTGAAGCTGCGCGGCGCACAACTACTGTACTTGTAAGATGTGTATGATTCAGTTACAGTGCACTTTATTCTACAATCTCTCTGTGTTGGAAAGGCTTTGCAGTTGTGTCACAACAGATCTCCTCTCAGTCACGACTGCAGCCACAGTGTTGGTCTGTTACAGAATTAGCTGTTTGAACATATTACGTGATATAATGGCTAACTATACAATATAAAACCCAAGCAGAAAAACAGCCATCTAACATTCATTAGTGTGATAAGTAGCTGATGAGATTCCTTTCCAAATTTTTGTCACTGTGACACTTAAGGCTGCATCTAAAGATTATTTTCATAGCAGATTAATCAGTCGATCATTTTCTCGATTAATCAATTGATAGTTGTTTGTCAGAAAATGGTGAAAAATTGATCAATGTTTCCCAAAGCCCAAGACGATGTTCTCAAAACTTTTGTTTTGTTCAGAACACAAAGACATTAAAATTTCAGTCATAGAGAAGTAAAGAAACCAGAAAAAAATCACTTTTCAATCAGAGAATCTTGACTTTTTTTCTTAAAAAATTATTTAAAAATTATTCAAACCGATTAATTGATTATCAAATTAGTTGGCGATTAATTTAATAATTGATAAATAATTAATTATTTGATTAAATGTTGCAGCTCTAGTGACCGTTAACTCAAAAAGAAAAAAATATGTAAATTAATGTATGTGTTTTAAAGGTCCAGTGTGTAGGATTTAGTGGCACCTAGTGGTGAACTAACAGATTGAAAACACATCAGAGGTGGGGGACTCGATTCACTGACTGACTTAAGACAGACTCGACTTAACTTTGACTTGGTATTCATGACTTGAGACTTCAGACAGATGACTCGAAAAGACTTTTTAGAAATTAAATATTTGCAGATTTGTAGGTAGAGCCCAATACACAAAGTGTATATCATGGAGACATTCAGTCCAGAAAAAATATGCAGTCATATGAGAAACCCCCTAGACAGATGCATTAATAGGCCAAGGAGAAATGGTGTGATCATCCTTGTGTCTTACTTCTGTTTTCACTTCAGAGCCCTTTACAGCTATAAAGCTATATTATAATCTTGGAAGCCCACTCTCCATTGTTGATCATTTTACAGGCTTGATACTGATGCCACAAAATGCCAAATATTAATAAAAATGTATAAGGTGTAATCAGGCAGCAACAGTTTTAGTTCACATGGAAAATAAAACTCAACTTTTCATGACCACTGTCTTTTAGCCAAGTTAAATTTGGAAACTGGGGGAGATCACCAGAATTTCATATGACTTGCTTGATTTCATCACAGTGACTTGGTGACATTGATAACTTACTCCCACCTCTGTGCCGCACTCTCATGACTACGGAGATCAGCAAAAACGCTAAAGACCCCATTTGGAGCCAGTGTTTGGTCTGTCCGTTCTGGGCTACTGTAGAGACATCGAAGTCCAACATGGCGGCGTCTGTAGAAGAGGACCCATCCCCTCTGTATATATAAATGACTCATTCTGGTGCAACAAAACACGACAATTCTTATTTTCAGGTGACTATACACTAATAGAAACATACTTCTGCCAATACATCCACGTAAATCTTACACACTGAACCTTTAATACTGGCAATTTCAGATATTACATCTGATGCATTTTCTGTACATTTGGGATTTCTTGTCGTTATACCTCTTATTTAAAATTTATTCCAAATGCACTGCTATTGTAAATGGATTTCAAATCAGGTTTAATTTTATAGCAAATATACTTTTAATGCACTTCAAGTGTTGCAAACCAGGTTTGAGTGTGAAAGTTTATTCTTGACTTTGGGAATAGCAGTTTGATAAATTAATCTTGACATGTGGTTCAAATGGATCCTGAGTTAAGATTATTTTGTCAAACTCTTTCAGTTCTATTGTTTCTCTAGTTCACATTTATATTTGAAACTGCTAAAAAACCTATTTCAGATGTATTCTTTAATATATTACAACAAATATTTCTCAAGGCATGTCAGGCTACATGCTATATTTTCTTTATTACTTTCAGAAATGCATTTGGAAGATCCCATATATCAAAAATGTGTTGAAAATTAGGGCTGGGCGATATGAACAAAATTAAGCATCACAATATTTTTGACCAAATACCTCGGTATTGATATTTACCAGTTGTGCGACAATATTGAATATACTGTTGGTGCTTTCACAAATTATTGAGATTTTTGATAAATATTGTTTTACTGTAATGCAGCCTTTAAAACTAGGAAAACACTTCATGATATCCAAAATCTACAATGATATCTAGTCTTGTATCATGATATCGATATAATATCGAAAGGCCTGTATTGCCAAGCCCTATTTGAAATGTGTGATGGCCAAAATTGACATTGGTTAGAATTTTTTTTTTGTTTTGTTTTTTAGCTAAGTAGCAGGCAAGCTAATAGTATAGGCAAAGCAGCTGGTATTAATGTTAACTGACAGTTAGATGCTAACTCTAGCTTCTACTAGCCTACGTTATCTAGTGTGTAAGCGAGGTGTAGAAGGCTAATTAGCTAAGCAAATATTGATTTGTTAGCTAACTCCTGCTAAAATATAACTAAATATAAAGTCAGTCAGATGTGTTTGTGGAAAAAAAAATATCAGTAAAAGAGGCAGCAAGAGTCCTGCACTGGCTTCAGTATCTGCTGGGTAACCTGCTTGTGTAACAACAAAAAAATGTATTCATATAAATTCACAGGTATGAGCATGGGTAAAAATGAACTAATTGCAGGTGGGCAGCACGTGAGAACAAAAATGTTTGGGTTTTTTTTCTGGAGGAATCAGAAATAAAAATGATTGTGCAGCATTTTTAAATTTTCAATCAGCTAATAATATCAAGCCCAATCAGCCACTAGGATTGTTTTTTTATTGCAAAAACTTGTGACCCCACGTCCAGCCACTTATAATATAACTAGATAGTGCTTTGTTGCTCAGCCTTTTCCACCAATCTTGTAGTATTGCAGTGAAAAATTTCCGACCGGCATAAAAAGCACTCTTTTTATTTTGAAGTTTTGATCCAGGTGAGCAGCTCTCATTGGACTCAATGGGCACCATCTTTGCATACACTATCTAGTTTGTAATAATATATCTATGGACATCACTGATTGGATAGCAATGTAGGCTAGCTCCTAGCAAGCACAACAAAATGAAAGACAAAAATAGCCAGTGGTCAATACCAAATTGTGGAGAATACATTGTCAAAGGCCAAGCCGGACGTCTAGGAGAAATTTGGTGGCATCAGAGACCGTTAGAATAACGTTGTCAGTGGCTTTACTGCTTGTAAAGAGTGCCAAAAACATTAGCTTTTGTTAGCTGCAAGCTAGGCATATCATCTCTGAGGAAATACGACTGAGAATCGACAGCTGGAGGGTATTAACGGGTGCGGGCGGGTGCGAATTCGATTTAGAGATGACGGGTCAGTTCCAGTATTCAGCTTCTGCGGGTACAAGTTTGCAAACCTGGACCCTTTCAGGACTCTGTCTGCTGAATTCTGTTTCAACTCTAAACACCACCTGTTTACAATGATTGTTCAAAGCCTACAACATGGCTGAATATAATAATTGTCCATGAATTCATATCAAAATTTATCCTAAAGTAGCCCATGACTGCCAGACCTGCAAAATGTTGTGCAACATTTTTATATCTCCTTAAATTGTCCCTTAAATATTAACCCTTAAAAGTCCTTTAATATTAACCCAATATAAATATACTGTACATCTTTTTAGCTTTCAACCAAAATTAGACATATATTAGTACGGGTGGATAGTCCACTATACCCAATTTGTCATTTTTACATCTTCTGAGTAATGTTTTGCTGTGAGGGTGTGTTACAACGGGAAGCCCTCTGATTCTCTTGGCATTTATGAACACAATGGTACAGAAGCTCGTTTAATTCAGTGGATGTTTTGGGGATCAGCGTCAGCGCTAAACACTATCTGGTGCAATAATTCTTTACCCCAGAGTACTACATATCTGAACACATCTGTTGTGTGAATGCTGGGAATATAGTACACATAAGCTACATACACAGACTGTAAAATAAAGTGTTACTTCTGATTAAATGTGATTACACTGTTCGCCTCAGTGTTGATGAAAAGGTGAAGAAGAACATGTAAGTAGAATGTTTATATCTAAACGCTCTCAAAAGAACATAATCAGCCCTGATTTATACCCCCCTCCGTGCCATCAAGAGAATGTCTTTTTCTTGTGCACCTCGGTAGGTTTTCCTCTAGATGATTGATGTCAGTTTTTATTAGAGAAGAACCTCATGATATTTCTTGAATATGTATCATAGTGGCATTTCACTACTGGTTTCAAAAGATTTCTTTCTTTTTCTTTAGGATGCTTTTGAAGATACTGGACTTGAACTGAAAACCCATATTTTATAAAGTTAGGATATGTTTTTGCTAGATGAATTGATTTATAATGTATACAGCAAGTTCAGTCACTGGAAGGAAGAAAAAAAAACTACAACAACCGGATTTATTCACATTTCATTATTTATTCATACTCATTTGTTTTCCAAATAATACAACTCTGAGAGGTTTTATTACAGTTGATGAATCATCCTTGTTGCTAATGATAAATGTGCAAACTGTCCATAAATACACAATAAAGGAACGTTTGTCTGTGTGTGACTGCAACAGTGATTTGTCGACTATTCCTAATACAATAGAGCGCTGATGTCGCACTGCATTTCAGCTCCACAGGCTTTTTGGTTATTAATGCATGGTCACTCTAAACCTCATGGGAGATGTAGTTGTTGAATACAAACAAAATGCTCATTGTTTTATGTTGGTTTAAAGCTGCACTAATTCATATTTCTTATTTTAACAAAATCAAATTAAATGACTACATGTAATAAGGTGTTGCTCATAGTGACAAACCTATAGAGAATTATCATCCATTTAAAAATGGACCCCAAAAGTGAAGCCTAAACATCTCAATCGCCCCCTGGTGGCCGGCTGCAGTACAGGTAACTAATAGTTACAACTCTGTACGATATAGACATATAATTTACTTCCGCCAAGTTTCTATATACTGTCAACAGGCAACAACTCAGCAAGTCATGTACCAAAATTTTTCCCAACTTTCCAAGTTGATGTTTCAATATGAGATGCTGTGTTACACACAACCATCTGGTAAGTCGTCCTTAGAAACTGTTTGGAAAAGAGCAAGCACTTTCAAAAAATACTTGGCAGGTGATTGGATGAACCATACGTCCATCACATCTAACACTGGCTAACTTCAACCAAGCAGATCATACTCTTGCCAAAACCTTCTGGGAGAAGAACAAAAACATTGTTTCTATTGAAAAAAGCCTTCAGTGCTGTTCTTTGCTCTTCTTCCAATGAAGAAATACTCTCCAGTTCTGATATAACTGATGCTATCGCAGTCTGTATGCTAACCTCTTCAGGAGCCGCTGTTGCTTGGTCAAGACGAGTTGCTTCCATGGACTCTTCTCGCTGTCTGCACACCTAAAGCCATTAGCTGCCAATAGTCCCTCCTAGGATCCTGATTGGCTGCACCACTTTTGATGAAGACACAAACGGATAACTTGAAGCCTGACAAGATGGAGTCATGCATGAGCTCGCAAGCTGTTTCACAAGGTAGGATATGCCCAGAATTCAGCTGTGAATAAATAATATCCGATTTAAAGAAGAAAAAAATAAAAAGTTGAATGCCTTAAATAAACTGCATTCACCTGCTGATGCACTCCGCCTCCCTGCGTGGGCTTTTCTGTGGATCCATCCTGACAAACATGATAGACATCAACATGTCATCCTGAGTGCGTCTGACAGCCCCGGTGCATCATTTAAGCAATTGCCTGGCACGGTGCAAAGATCATTTGTAATGAATAAATTCTCTGTGTTCAAAGAGGGCAGAGCTCACAAAAAAATTCATCTAAGACTCATCTCTGACAAAGAAAACCATCATTACTCGCTCAGCTTGGTCACATACAAGAAGCATATTTATATTCACCCCGAGGTGTTTGATCAGGAGTCGATCTGAACTTTGCAGCAGCATAACGCTCACTCCGCAACACTCAGGTTGAAAACAATTGACTTTGACTTCCTTAATGCTCGTTGCTGAGTTTTTGAGTAAATTGCTTTTTTTTCTGTGGGAATGAGGCCTGACCCAGCTCTGAAACATCATTTTGAGCTCAGCCTGAATAGGGAATGGGCCTGATGAATCTGTGTCTGAGTAATTGTCCTTTCCTTCACCTTAGGAGGGCTGTTAGGAGATAATCCTCTCCTTGGTGAAACAAGACCTAACACAACATCATTAATCTCATTACTAAGGCCGTGTTGCTTTGTTGCCACCGAGTCCCACGCCCAATTATCAGCCGCAGCCTTGTCCCCACAACGCTGCCGACTTCCGCCCATCGCTAACGAGCATCTACACTGTCCCCTGATTGACTTCAGTGAGAGCGGCGGCGATAGCACCCCAAATCTGCGATCAGACACCCTCAGAGCCTTGGGCTGTGCTCGTGTCCTCGCATTCCCTGGATGTCCCGCCGTTCACTGCAAAGCTGATCACGACAAGAGCGGTTTTGGCGTTTCTTATCGCCTCAGAGCAGGTCCGCATCATGAGGGAGCAACAGACAATGCACACGGATTTAAACGCCCCAGCATTTATTGTCAAGTTTGCTTCTATCGTCAAATGGCAACAATGCAAATTCATTAACCAGCTTTCAAATCTGTGTAAATCTCTGCACAGTCATAATGAAGTCTTTGTGAACAACCTTGGAACAATGCATGTGTGTGTAGCTGGCAGTGTTGTAATTCCACCAGTATATTTCATCAAGTAAACAATCGGTGAGAGCTGAGTAAGAGGCAGTCACTGGGGATTGCCTTGTCAGTTCACTCTGCCTGCCGCTATAGGTAGCTTTAGTTTTGTTCTTTATTATTTTTACACTCCCACACAGGGGACTTTTCCCTAAACAAAACACAAAATATCTTTCAGCTCCGCTATTTTCGAACACTTTATTTGACAGGATGGGAAAAAGGTGTGCAAATTCATCACCAGCTGGGTTTTATTGGATTGACCTGCCACTGTTTCTGCACAAAATGTGATTTATACGCTGCAAGAGGAAGGGAACACTCTGTATTCAAAAGCAAACTGTTGAGTAAGCCTAAAGCTCTCAGTTCAGTGTGAGGCCACCCTGCCTTTTCCAAAAAAAAAAAAAAAAAAAAAGAGCAAATAACATGGAAGCGTTGAATTTGTGTGCAGTGCATTTTGTGCATCCTCCTCATGGAAATAAATGACTTCTGGAAATGTGCCAGAGAGAAAGAGGCTCCCCCCCAACCACCACCAGGGGTGAGGCCTGGGTCACATTACCAGTCAGTGTGGTTACATGCATTTTAGTTACTGTCTGCAGATTTCTTCAGTGTCATGCAGGAAATCTGGTTTCCATAATCAGGGTAGAGGAAAAGAAAAACTGGATTTCTCAAAACCAGATTTCTCCAGAAGGAATTAGATTTCTTAACACTTGAACAGCCAAGGTGTTCATGACTGTTTTCAAATGGACAATAACATGGTTACATTAAAAATGCGCTGCCACTTCTACTTGACTTTTCCTAAAAGAGTCTGTATTTTGATTTAAGATGGTTTATTATATATTAATTACATAAAAGGCAAAGAAAATGTGATAATTGTTACCTATGTCAGTCATACTGACCACACAGAAATTGCCACTGTTATATTGTTACTTTGTGCACAGCTGGAGATGCATCTTGGTTGCATAGCAACTATCATTGCCTCTGTCAATAAAACTTCACAAGTGATCTCAAGTTCCATTTCCTGACATTAAAATACAAATAATAAATTAAAAAGAGTCCATCAAAATAAAGTAGGGGAGACCAGGGACGGTTGTAACACTTTTTGTTTCAGCAGCTATGACTAACTTGTGTACCCTTACTTATTACAAATAGCAATGTTTACAGTTTTTTTTTCTTTTTTTTTTCTAGTTTTATTTTTGTACTTGTTTCCTTCATTTTCCGATATAATTATTTTTGGTGATGGTTCTAGGTGGAAATTTGTCATTATTAATGTTAAAATATCATGTTTATAATCTTATAAAATACATTTAACTGTTTCTCGCTCTGAGTAATTCTAGATTAATCTAACATTTGAATCAGATCACTGAGGGCCATTATCCTACAGAAATGTGATGATGGTATGCATTTTCATAAATATATAAATACTTTTTTTACAAAATGTACATGTTTGTGTTATTTCATTTTTAAAAAGATAAACTAACAGAATAAACGCATTAATCTCTTACTCTGGTATTTATCATGAGAAATAAGAGAGTTTGGAAGTCAAAGGTCAAAATATGGCTGTTCTTGTAGTTCTGGAACTCTGGCACCTCTAGTGTTAACTGTATATAATCAGGTTTGTGGTTATGATTCTGAAAGTAAGTAGGTGCATCACAAAGATATCAAACAGGGTAAGTAATTAATTAACTGTAATGCCATTTGTACCATAATATCAATATGATGGTATATAAGATCATTTAGTTGTGAATCCATCATTATTCTGTTGCGTTTCATGATACAAATCTTCATTATTCCACCATAATCACAAATACACTCTAAAACAAACTAATTTAAGACTAAAATGTCTTGGAAAGTTAGATATTTATATGCATGTTTTTATATGATAATTATGGAACCTGCTCTGATTGTAATCACTTGGATGTTGCAAGTGCTCACCTGCTAATAATTTACTGTTAAATTAATTTTCACAAAAAAAAAAAGTCCCTGGGCTATCATTGATAGTACTGAGCACTGACCAAGCTTTTCTTTTCTGACCACAAGGTGAGATAAAAAAGTTCATGTTCCTAAAAGACAAACAAACAAAAAAAAAAGAACCCACACCGATTTAAATGTGCATATAATACAAGAGAAATATCATATGATATTTATTTTGTTTTAATTTTGTCAAAAGGTCCATGAAATACTTAATTTTCCAGAAATCAGGATTTTCTGGAAATTATTTGATTTATCAGGCTTTACAGGGTCAGAGATGCACCTGAATCCAGTATTCTGGAAATAACAAATAACACAATGTAAACAGATACTACCTCTGAATTTGTGAAAAAATAAAATGTTCAGCGTTTGTATAATAGTATTACACAAGTAATTAATTTAAATGTCATGACATTATTATAATATAATATATTATGATTTTAATATATGTATAATAGTCTAGTACACTGAAATGAAATAAGATAACACATGACATCATTAGAATTTAAGATTATTTCCTTCAACTGCAGGATATTTTTATTTCTTTACAGTTAAGAGTTTCTATTTCCAATCCAAACATAATCTTTCAATTCATAAAACATTTCTAAGTTAAACTTTAAAGAGAGAACACCAAATGAAAGGTACAGTATGAGGATCATAATTAATTGTGTACCAATATTAAATCAACTCGATGCTTTGAAGGCACGACAACTGCATTGCCAATAAATATTAAGTCAGAAAACACAAATTTGCCTGATTGATTTAATGTGACTTCCTGTATAAACCACACAAACTTCCAGCCTTCTATCTGAAAACAGATAAAGAGACAGTTAATCTTCTTGGTTGAACAGATACAGATACAAATGTGATCTCTGTCCACCTCTGGAAAGAATCATGATGACAGCAGTGTGGTGGAAAAAAAGCAGATCTTTATGTGTAATGATAAATCCATGACGTTAAAAACAAATGATTTGAAGTCCATTCATGAAGTTGTCGCTTTAAATCTAAATAAGTTCCCACAGCTTCAGACACATTCATGTGGTGGGGAGACAGAGTGTGTCCTCTCTCTGCAGTGTCACTGTACAAGCTCTGACACACACACACAGACATATACACACACTAAAAATAAATAAAAAATAGAAACCTCTTGTATCTATAAGATGCACTCAGAGCAAGTAATTCTTTCAAAATAAGGTCAGAGGAAGGGTAGAAATACTGACAGTGTCTCTCAGCAGGGTTCCTGCAGCTTTTTAAGAGGGAAGACAGATTCAAGAACTTTTCGAGCACGTTCCAAAAACATTTCCAGACTCTTCAAGTCTTTATCATCACATCTGAATTGTTACTATAAATGCATCTGCAAATTCTTTCATACCCGCATCAATCAGTGTATATTGATTATATCTATTTTCACTTTGCCAGCTGTTCATATTAAGATTGATTGCATGTTTTGATCATGATTATTTAATACTGGCTCATTTCTAGAGAAGAGGATCAACAGAGGATTTATTTAGCTGTGAATGACAAAAATGATGACAGGATTATTTCTTTCCAAATCAAAATGTATCAAGCCTTTTTTAAGAACTACATTCAAAATCAAATATATTCCTAAACTTGAAAATGTAACAGTTAAATTTAAACATTTTCCAAACTTTAGAGACTTTGTACGAATCCTGTCTCAGACTTGAAAAGATCAGATCAGATCAGATTACTAACAGTTCTTCTTTAGAGGTGCAAAGATTAACGGATTATTAATTGATTATTAAATTGATTGCCAACTATTTTGATAATCGTTAATTGGTTTGAGTGAATTGTTAAGAAAAATCTAAATTCTCTGATTTCAGCTTCTTAAATGTGAATATTTTCTGGTTTGTTTACTCCTCTCTGACAGTAAAGTGAATATCTTTGGATTGTGAGTAAAACAAGCAACTTTGAGAAACACTGATCAACATTTTAAAACAAACAACTATTAATTGATTATGAAAATAATTATTATTTGCAGCCCTACACTATTTTGACTATTACCATTTCCAGTGACAGTGGATTTGGAGAGTTAAAACTGGTCTAAACATCTGTGTGTGATGTAACTGTTGGTTTAACAGATATTTCAAGGTGTATTTTGACCCTGCAGCTGCTTCATGTTAAAATACAGCATGACCATTAAAATAACCCTTAAAATCAATACATGTGACATATGTGGGAACAGAAAAGAAAAAGTAGAACTTTGTTTATCTAAAGGAAATGTTTGAGCCTAACAAACTCAGTATAGCAACATAAATAAAGACACTGTCAAACAAAAAACATGTATCTTCAGGTAATCAACTTTTTAAGAGGTGAAAAACAGCCCTGTGTTAAGCTCCAGGACAGTCTTTAAAAAACAAAAATCAATGCATATTGATCACACATTTTGCCTAACACACAGAAGAAATGTATAAAAGTGCATCTAATGTTTTAGTTTATTTTAAAGAATAACAATTAATAATACATAAGAAATTTACAGAAGAATAAATGAAAGAATACAATAAAATAAACAGAAAAAGTGTATATATGTAGAGACTAAAAGACTTTGGAGACATGAATAATGAGTAGACAGATAGATAGTTTATTGTCCTGAAGGAAATTTGTCTTGGACACATGCAGTAACTGCTGTTAAAAATACAGAATACAATACTGCATGTATACAATACACACAGTAACAGTTCAAAAAAAAAAAAAAAATTCAATCAATGAATAAACTGAACAGAAGGGTTCATCTGCAGTGCGAGGTAGTTATGACAGGCCTGAACACTAGTTAGGAAGTATACACACACACACACACACACACACACACACACACACACACATACACTTGACTTTAATCAACAGACAAATTACTCTGCAAGCATCATTTTATATCTGTATGTCACAAAAATATCAAAGAAAATAAGAAATTATAAAACCTTTACATAAACTATTTTTAAAAACAGTTGAATTAAATGAATAATCTATGTAGATTAAGGACATAAGTTTTGATAGAGATTGCTTTTTATGAAAAGAAAAGATAAGAAAAGAAAAGAAAACCATGGAGGTAAGTCTGCATTTATGAGGCCAAATATAGTAAATAGTACTGTTTTCAATTTAAGGTGAGCCCTTCTCTGAACAGGCATAATTCTTAATAATTCAGAATATTTCTGAACCACTTGAAGCGCCTTTTCTCCCCTCCAGCCCAGTGAAAACACACTGCCTGTGTAAATATACTGCAGCACTCAGAGGAAAAATATATTACTGAACTGGAACAGCAATTACCAGTCATAATAATAATAATAATAATAATAATAATAATAATAATAATAATAATAATAATAATAATTTTGGTTTACTAAAAAACTTTAAAAAAAATTCTGCTCAAGCTCAGGTAAACTTTCTAAATAATATTGCTATCAGATGCGTCTCAACCAAAGTCTCAAAGCTAAATCAGAATTATGGTTTAAAAATGTGTATTTTGATTAACATTATGAGAACTAAGTGGCTGCTCACTAAAACTGTGCAGTGAAATTTAACAAATTAACATTTTGTCAACTTCATAAGATAGAGGAGTTTATAATTGAAGAGTAAAAGTCAAACCCCCCATTAAAATATGATTTTGTCCTGATTCTCAGGAACGAGTGTAATAATAATAATGATAATAATAATGATAATGATAATGATAATAAAAATAATCAGGTCAGTAATAATGAAATGTATTTGGTGATGTCACAGTAGACAGTGTATCTAACAATGTTTTCTATGCAGCATTTTGCACAAACACTATTATATTATGCACATATTCATGACTTAATGGTGCTGCTCTGTAAAAAGTCCATATATAATTCATGAAGTACACGCAAACTGACAAAATAAATATAAATATATGAATTTAAACTTGAGGCTCAACACAGTACTGAGTCCTTTGGATTGTGTAGCTGTGTCACAGGGACGCAGACACCGTCAGGTCAGCACACAAGAGGAGAACAGAATCTGTTGAATGTGTTGTTCGCAGTGACGGCAGCCTCCCCTCGCGCTGAAAACCAGCAGCTCAGTACGGCATTGTGTTCGTCTGAAAGCTCTAAGTGTCAGCATAAGTGTTTACCAAATAACGTATGTATGCCGACGAGCGAATAGTAATCACTGTGTAAATGTTTGCCACATGGTAACAGATTTAAAGCCGCACAAGTCCAATTATTCATGTGTTTGCTCGGAGTGAATTGCATTAAGTCATTATATTGACATACAGATTTTAATCAGGCTCGGCTGCTGGACAGTATTTCTCTCCCTGGATAAACACGGCGTGTTTGTCTGCCAGTCTCAGGCTGAAACACCAGTTCAATTACCGGCCACCTTTTAAGACCGAATCATTAAGTCATTAAACTGACGTCAAGATTGTCATCACACATGTCAGGCGTGTTTGATGTCTCTTGCTAAAGTGGATAAACATCACAGAAGATTTGAAAATGCCTCTACTTAAAGCAATTTTCTGTGTGAGTACCTGTCCATTCATGACAGGATCGTCAGTCCAGGACATCCTTCACTTATATTTGTCTGTCTTTATCAAATTCAACTCAGAGATGATCTGTCTGTCTTTATCTGTCTACACTCTTAGGAATAAAGGTGCTACCTGGAACCGTAAAGGGTTCCTCTGCTTGTCTCAATAGGTTCCTGGTAGAATCTTTTCATAGGGTTCTAACACAATCCAAAGGATAACCATCCTTTTCCACCAACATGGAACCAGCCCAGTTCCAGCTGCTAATTTTGAACCATTCTGAGCATTTCCACTGAAAAGAAATTGATTTGGAACCTGAAAAAAAGTTGCAGGTTTTCCTTGAGAACTAAGTGATCATTGTGCAACCAAGTATTGTGAATGGAACCAGTTCAAGAACCAGATCATTAGGAAGTTCATTAGGTGGAAAAGGTTACAGCTCTGGAGGTTCTATCAAGAACCCTTTCACCATCTGGGTGCTAACAAGAAACAACCCAGGGGCTTCTTACAAGAACCTTTTTTTTATTTTGAAGTTTTTATTTAAAACCCTCACTGGGGGTTCTAAAGAGAACCTTTTTTATTTCAATGGTTTTATCAAGAACCCACCTAGGGGGTTCTTCCAAGACACCTTTAAAGTCCAAAGTTTTTATCTAGAACCCATCCAAGGGGTTCTACTAAGAACCTTTTTGATTCCAAAGGTTTTATCTAGAATCCACCCAGGTGGTTCTATCAAGAACCTTTTATATTCCAAACGTTTTCCCAAGACCCTACCTAGGGGGTTCTTCTCAGACGCCTTTAAATTCCAAAGTTTTTATCTAGAATCCACCCAGATGGTTTACTGAGAACCCTTTAATATTATGGTAGAAAGAACCCTTTGCAAACTCTAATGAAACGAGTTCTTTAAGGATTTCAATAATCCTTGAAGAACTCCAGAGAGGGTTTTTTTCTGGATGAAATGGGTTCTATCTATCTATCTATCTATCTATCTATCTATCTATCTATCTATCTATCTATCTATCTATCTATCGTCTTTATTTTGCTTTAACAGTTAAATGGAGCTTTGATGCACACCAGTCGATGTAGATAATCAATAAAACAGAAGAAACAGAATCCTTAACACAGAGAATAAACTCTTGACAGTCCCAGTGAAGCTAGCCCAATTTTTAAATCAGTTGAAAAAAAAAGAGGATCCTGCTGAGTTGTTTGGGTTGCACTCATGTCATGTACAAGGAGAAGATGTGAAGATCTGCACTCATCAAAAGATCTATAGCAAACTTGAGAAGGGCAGTTTCAGCGCCACGATATTCACAAAATAAAAGCTACACTGATGCACAGATTAAAGCTGCACTCATTAAAAATGGTATGTTATGTAAGGCAGCTGCAAGGAACTATTATATTGTGTTGATTTTGGAGGGCTCCTGCGGAGAAAAGCGGCGGTGTTTCCACCGTCATAACTGGAAACTGTGACGTCAAAACCCGTATTATCTAAAGAAAACACATGAATCTCATCAGCATCTCAAGAAGCTCTGATTACAGTTTTTCTCTATCATTTTGGATCATTTTTTTTCTAATCTGAAAGTGCAATTGCCACAAATGTTTCATGGGACATCAGAACTCTATTGCATGTTTGCAAAAGGTAGAAACTCACCCAAAACATTTTGTTCATGATTCAAAAGCAAGTTATCGTGTCTGTAAATTGGCCAATGCTGCCAAAATGAAAGCTGTTTATCATCGTGTGAGCTGTACTGCTCAAATTGTTTAGCTGGTTTTCATCTTTGTCATGTTTTTTCACCATGGCAGTCAACCCTGGAAATGTTGCTTATGTGCAAATATCTGTTTTGATAATGTACTATAAAAGAATGTGTGTTTTCCCAAGATGAATGCCACTTCATTGTGTATTAAACTGAGCCTCAGATTAGTTACTGGGAATTATTACTTACTGGGAAAAATCCATACTGCACCAACACTGTAGTCCACAGAAAGATAAGCACATTTGTACATATGCAGCAAACATATTTTTTTTAGCAATGTGTTACATGTACTGTAAACAGAAAATTCTGATCTTTCATACAAAGTCATAGACAGAAAAAGTGCTACAAACTGACACCCATAGTTCATTGCTGTCACCCAGCAGCTCATTTGCCACTTTACAGTAACAGACATCAGAAACAGTCCATGTCCTAGATATGTATGAATTATACATGGATGTCTTGACAGATTCTGATTGTTTTGCATGTGATGGCTCGGACGATGAAAGGATGTTTAGAAGTTGTGAAGAGTTTGACAGTTTCGCTGAGAATCAACTCAACAGTTTTGATCAGCGAGCCACATTCGAGTGGTTATTGTGCGAACAGTAGACAACTGTGCTTGCTCTTTTGCACACATGCGCCAAAACATGTGCAATTTGCTTGAATGAATGAGAATGAAATCTGTTGTGAACAACAACCCAAATGTTCAGAGATTTTACCTTAGGGTGGAGATACACTTGCTTTTAACTATGTGTGCATTTGGAGCGTCAGTTGTGTACGTAACATGCACAAGACCGGGCAGTGTAGGGGCAGAATGCAGTGACAGGGTCAGGGGTCAGCAGATATGTCACCAGCAACAACAATGGCGGAAAGTTTTGAGGACAGGCTCATCGAACAAGTCCGCAACTACCCTCATCTTTACAGTTTATGGTCTGAGTTCTCTGTTGTGCAGTAACACATGTAGACAAACGGCCACATCATGAACAGCTCGCTTCACTACGCATAGTATATTTCCAGCCTTAATGTTTTGAGAAAAGTCATTTTCATTCCAGAATTGAGCCAAATCGAATGACAAAAACTAATTTACTGTATGCTACCTACAGTAGACAGACAAAGTTAGCAACTAGCTGGTGAACATGGTGGCACTTTTGCAGTTAAAGAGCTAAATATTTTCCCAAAAAGTAGTTGAAGTCCAACTGTTTTAACATTTAATAGCTAAAGTGTATATATATATATATATATATATATTTAAATAAATAAATAAATAAAAAGGCTACCATTAAAAGTTAAAAAGGCTTACCATGGAGCTCAACAGTGACCGCCCACTTTCAGCAGCTCCGGTTCCAGGAAGTGAATTTCCCATTCATTCACTCCATTGACGTTTCAGAAAAAGAGTTATAAGACTGGAACCAAACCATCCTACTATAAAGGTGAATTATGAGCATAAAACATTTGTTTGAGTCAGAAATTGAAACGAAAAAATAAGAAATAAAACAGATAAAAGGCAAAAGTACATGACTGTGTACAGAATTATTTTAAGAGTGAAGGAACTACTGATCCCATAAACCACTGCAAATGATACCACTTCTGCTTAAATGTATCTTTTGTCATCATTCTAGCATTTATAACACTGTTAATAACAGTGTTGTAATATGTTGTAGCTTGTGTTGTGTGTGTATATAAATTATATTCACTGCAGTATAACAACGTTATTAGTACGATTCATGTTAGCTGTCTAACTAGCTAGCCTGCTAGCGAAACTATCCCGTTCACAGAGGCAGTAAACATGTCCATGGTAACAGCGAGCTCAGCCAATCAGAGACAACGCTATTGCATTTAAGGATTGTGGGTAGTGTAGTGCTTCTGCATGACATTGTAAATAAGCTGCATTTTTTTTAAACAATTTTAATGTATACAGACTTGTGGCTTCTACAAGAGCATAGACCATTGTTTTACAATCTCATTGTGAGTCTACTACAAATGGTTTTGAAATTACGACTAATAATCTAAGTCCTCTATTCAGAATATGAATGGGATTTTCACCTCACTGTTGAGCTCTACAACTTACATTAATCAGGTAGCTAGAAATATGGCTCAGATAGTCAATGTTAATTTTGCTCTGTGCCCACTGCTGTAACAGTTTTACAAGGTGGTGATATGACAAGGTTGTAAAAATCAGTTCATACTGTTTTAAGAACTGATGGATCAAATGATCATGTTCTTCAGAGGTAGTGTAGTAGCTGCTCATTTGTAATATTAGAAACAACCAGTGGACACAAAGTTAATGTTTGGTCAAATGATGATGAAGCATAAGTAGATATTAGATTGTTCATCTTTCTTCAAGCTTGTATCCAGTCACCTTCTACCCATTATCCAAGCTGCAGTGACAGCAGACTAATTATGGTAGTCCAGACGTCTCTCCGGTCACAGCCTCCAGCTCTTCCTGAGGGATCCTGAGGCATTCCTGGGTCAGCTGGAGTGTACGGTCTGATCCCTCCAGCTTGTTCGGGGTCTCCTCCCAATCAGCCTGGAATACACTTCACAGGGAGACAGCTGGGTGACATCTTGATCAAATGCCCAGTCCAGCTCAGTGGGAGCAGCAGTTCTACACCAGAGCTTGTTCCTGACAACACTGTTAAAAGACATCGTAACCTAATTAGCTCGGGTTTCAACCAATCAGGATCCCCTGGCTGTTCCTTCATGCTCAGCTTCTTACAAAAGTTGGAAGGAGGTACAGAGAATCAAACTTCGGCCTGGTAAGTTATTAAAATCTCTAAACAAGTCTCAACAGCAAGTTGACACACTTTGGCATTATTGAAATCTACAAAGACCAGGCAGCCGTCACATAATGACAGTTTCCATCAACACACACAATAGGTACTGCAGGCTGGGATAAGAGTTGTGTTAATAGGCTACAACCAAATAAAGGAACATGAATTTGCAGTACAGGAAAACAAGGGAAAAGGCTAAATTTGCATGAGATAAGTGATGGAGAGATGAGGGCAGCGAGTCTGTGAACTGTGCACAGAGATTTTCATCAAAATGAGGTGAACTTCAGGTGAGCTGTGGCTCTGCCCTAGAACCTGACAGAGTTAATGATCAGTCTCTCTCTCTAACAGCACACTGCAATTTGCAATTTTGTTTTCATCATTATGTCTCCACTCGCAGAGACGATGCCAGCAGACCTGATTAAAGCCTAAAAAACCTCAAACATTCAAAACACACGTTTAAAAAAAGACTGGATTGGATCAGAAGACAAATAAAGTAGCAGAAATCCTTCAACGCTACTTTTGATCTCCCAGATGTCGGCCTCAACTGTCCCAGACTGGAACATGGTCCGATCAGTCACCAGGATGAAATCAAATTGATAATGAGCGTGACAATTATGATGTTTTGTCCCTGCCTGCAGAGTAGAACCTGTCTGATACAGGATTTTTGAGACCAATACTGATTTTAGAAGGCAAAAATTCAAAGATCAGTGCATGAATTTTTGAGCTGGAATAAAAATAGATCTTTTCTCTTTTCTTGTGCACCAATTTTGCACCAACATGACAATGCAAAAGTACTCAGAAGGCCGTTTTCTTAAACAAATAACTTTATTAATGAAATTTTTATATTATATAACATATATTAAATATTTTATTTAATTATTTAACATACACATATTCCAACCAATTGTAGAAATGAACACATATATGAACATGCACAGATACAGTTCTCTATACAGTTTGCTGTCACCTAATGCTTCATAGATGGTGGTCTGTCTTTCCCAAGCAGTAACGTCTGGGTTTGAAAAATGAGGCCAACGTGGAAGTGCTGAAAACTGCAATTCCTCAGATGGCCACTTGAGGTTGAAATAAGCACGTTTACATCCTGGTACAAAAAATGGTTTGGGGCTCTATAGCTTATTTCCTCATGACAACTGTATGGGAATATTTTTTTTTTAGAACTCACCTGTTTGAATTATTTCTAGGCTTACAGTTATGCATAATTAAAGGCGTGCCTGCTTTGAGTGACAGGTGGGTACCATCACAGATGGCTAGTTGCTAACTAGCCACTTCATTCAGTTAATCAGTTTATTGGCCAGGAGTGAGTGAGGCTCTTCAGAAGCCTATAGGCCAGTGTTTCCCAACCCTGGTTCTCAGGTACCACTGCCCTGCATGTTTTAGATGTTTCTCTGCTCCAACACACCTGATTCAGATGATCAGCTCATCATCAAGCCTCTGCAGAAGCCTGACAACAACCTGATCATTTGAATCAGGTGTGTTGGAGCAGGGAAACATCTAAAACATGCAGGACAGTGGGCCCTGAGGACCAGGGTTGGGAAACACTGCTATAGGCACAGTTGCTCTGTCCACTACTTATTATAGTGTATATGGTCATCTGCCAATCTCGGAACCAATTGGCTATTGTCTAATGACAATTTAGCCGCTGGGAAAAAATGGACAACGTGTCAGAGTTTCTGTCTTAGACAGCAGATAACAGATATCCAGGCTGATTAGCAAGTTATATATATATATATATATATATATATATATATATATATATATATATATTTAACAATACATACTGCTATAAAATGTGCTGTTAATTATCTTTGTTTTAAAAGATTTTCCATCAGATAGAGTTGATGTCTAAATTTATTAAAACAAATGTTACGTGCCACAGTGTCTGTGTGTTGTTGTACTATCCTCTGCCCAGGTTCTGCCCCTCCCCCTCCCTGCAGGTCGCAGTGATTGACAGCAGGTACAGTCACTCTGCAATCAGGACCTGGTGCTTAAAATCCTGGAGAGTGCAGCCAGTCAGGGTCAGTGGGCCATTCGGCAGACTAAGGTCTGCAAGTCTGCAGTCTAATCCTGCAGTGGCAGGTTAGACTACTCATGATGGATGAGTGACAAGTGCTTTGCTAGCTCTGCCAGCTAGCAAAGATTTTGATGTTTTAAGATAGATTTTCCACCATAATTGAAGAGTTAAAAAAAGAAACTCAAAATACTGAAGAACGTGTAATCAGACTACAAACAGAAACCAGAACACTTCTGATACCAGAATCATGGCCCTTGCCTACAGATGGTGCATTCATATGCAGATATCTGTTTATAGAGATTAGTCTTCCCCCCTAAAAGGCCACAAAACCAGCGTAGTCTGTTAAACACCCCCAGTTAGAAGTTAAAGCCACAGTTCCTGGACCAGGACAAAATCCACATTCAACTATCCAAGGTTCAACAATTGGCCGTGGTCACTTCATGTTGGAGCATGACCTCTAGTCCTCTTATTTGGGAACAATCGCCTCTGTTTGCACGTCTGTAAGCACTGACTCTTGTCCCCATTGTCAGAAAGCGTGATTTGGACAACCCTGACTTCTATTCTTATGTTGAAATGATGCTTAAACTGTGTTACTACCAGCAGAAAAATATATGTGTAAGAGATATTAACCTCTATCTGTCCAATCCATTTGTTTCATGACATCAAAGAGATTTGATAACCAAGCAGAAATTACAAACATAATTCATTATGAATTATTCAGATGATAATGAGCGGCAGTCCGTGGCCACTCACCGAGCAAATCAAATTATACAACAAATGGGGGGAAAAAAAGCTCCTTCACCAAACACGATTACAGTACTTTGATAGCCCTAATGTGTTTTGTTTGTCACGGCCGTGTGCAGATAAAGGAGCAGCGATTGCTCCAGTCACACATGATAGTACATCAGTTAGCCGGTCAAAAGCTGCTGCTCGTTCCAAATAAACCTCATTCATCTAGCTTTGGAGTATGATTGTTTGAACGTCTGAAATTTCATGACCCAGTTCCCATGCAGGTTTTTCTGAAGCGCCGTCAAATGAAGCCGTTCACAGGGTAATCATGTGGTGTTAGCAGAAACATCAATGATTCGCCTCAACGTGCTCCACATCAAACACATCATTCATATCAGCACTAACACGGACAATGGCGGGAAATCAATTGTGTGTGTGTGTGTGTGTGTGTGTGTACAATTTGGAGCAAAATCAACACCTGGGGGGAAAAAAAGAAACTTTACACAGACTGTAGTGTTTTCTAACACTGTCTGTCCTCTTCCCTGCAGCCAGGACAGCTCATCACTTCATCACACCACCGGCTGCTCCTGCACAATAACAAGAATTCCATTAACATATATGGAAATGCTGTGTGAAAACAAGAAGCTACCCCTTCCCTGATGCCCGCTGTATGCACCCGTCTGTGCACGAGCCTCTGCGTGTGTGTGTGCGTGCGTGCCAGAGTGTGTGTTTTTGCACGCGTGCCCGCTGTGTGCACTCAGATTCTGTGTTCAGAGGGAATTGCTGGCTTTGATGTTCCCCGATGCAGGCAACTGCTGATACCCCTATTAGCTTGCACGGAGCTGATGCAAGCTACGCTAGTGCTAGTCCCCCCCCAAAAAATCCAGTTCATTTCAATGCTAAGTGGAGCAAGATAGAAATGAGCTACATTCAAGTGCAGCCCGAGGATGTCAGCACAAAGAGACAAAACCACACACTTTATTTAGGAAGATAAGGCTCTGGAATTAACATGGTGATAATGATGATGATAAACTCGTCTTCCTGCGACACAGCCAAAGGGGCAGTGCTGAATCAGAGAGGGAGAGAGGAGACAGATGTGGTTGGAGGTGAGGAGATAGGAGACGAGTCACAGAGAAAGAGAACGGATGGGAAAAGTTGAGGAGCGGAAGGGGAGATGGAAGTGGGGCAGGTTGACGGCGAGGAGCTGGAGAAAAAATTTCGGCTACACACACGTATATGCACAACAGTGAACAAACTTTCATACTGCATTTTTTTTTTCACGTACTTGGTCTGCACTGCTACATACTTTGACATTCTTCAACTTGCCCAATACTGATAGAGACTCATCTTTGCTCCCACTCTACATTAGCACATCCTGTTAGCATCCATTGCCCCCTTCTGGTCACAAAGGTGCACAGCAACTAAAGCTACACTGACAATCTGGGGATTCACCCAGATTTTATCCCCAAACTGGTCGTCCCCAGCTACTTCTAGAAAAGGCCCAGATCCACTGTCATTCGATGTTCTGTTTGACAGAGGTAGCAACACTTGATTAATTATTTGGCTGTTGGATAATCGGATTAATTTCTGGTACAATTTCCTGTTATTTACATGTTGGGGCTAACAGTAGTCCGCTGAGACTCTGCTGTGATGAAAATTCAACTGAACTACGCTAAAAATCTTCCAAGTCATTGGTGGGTTCTTTATGTTTAGCCACACAGTGAGCCTGTGGTAATGGCAATGTACCCTTGCCCAACACTGATAGAAATTCTCAGCTTTGCTTCCACTCAATACTAGCACAAGCTGTTAGCATCCATTTCCTTCTTCTGGTCTAAAAGGGGCATGACAACGAAAGCTGTACAGACAATGTAGGGATTCGGTCCGATTTTATCCCCAAAATGGTCATCCCCGACTACTCTGATGTTCTGATTGACAAAGTTAGCAGCACTTGATTAATTTCCCAAACAATCAGTGACCTGGCTGTTGGACAATCAAGATGGATATCTGGCACAATTTCCTATTACTTACATGTTGGGGCTAGCTGTAGTCTTGACTGACACTCTGCTGTGATATAAATTAAACTGAATTACACTGCAGAGCACATCAAGCCATCTGCAGCTTCTTTCCTTTAAGAACCACCCCAACCCTGTTGTAATGGAAATGTAACCTTGCCCAACACTGATAGAAGCTCTCATCTTTATTACCACTTAATACTAGAACTAACCTATTAGCATCCATTGCTCTATTCTGGTCTAAAAAGTGTATAACAAGTCAAGCTGGGCAGGTGATGTAGGGATTAAGCCTGATACCCAAAGTGGTCATCTACTACTAGTACTACTACTAGATCTGGATAGATTTCTGGCATGATGCCCTATTATTTACATGTTGGGGCTAACTGTAGTCTTGCTGCTGATCTGCTGTGACATAAATTAGACTGAACTATGCTGAAAACCTTCCAAGCTGTCTGCTGCTTCTTTCCTTTTTGCCAGACAGTTAGCCTGTGGTAATGGCAATGCAAGGACAGGTTCACAACCAAAGGTCCTGGTCCTGAATTGACCAAGTAAGGGGATGATACATTCTTTCAATTTCCCAAGTAGTTTGCATTCACAAACACAAAATGTAAACAGTCCAGATATTGTCAACACAAGTCATACAGTCAACAGGTAAAAAGACAATAACCGGCCCAATTTCTACCTGGCTGTCATTCATCATGGAGCATTGTCAGGCTCTGTTTATGTTCTGGTGCACGTATCAGCAGACTTTAGAGGACAGGGCATATGAATGTATGATAAGACAGTGGATATTATGTAATCTAATAATGTAGAAATTTCTCACTTCATCATCAGTCCAGATTTGTCCCCTAAGAGTCCACATTTTGACAGCAAATGCACTACCAGTGCGTGTACAATTCACTAAAGCTGGAAGTGAAAATGCTTTGTCCACCAATGAAATGATACATACAGTGGTAAACTTCTGTGATTGATTTGAATGATGGTCACACCAGAAATGAACCACTCCAGAGTTCACTTGACAGCAGTCCCTTTGGAACAAAGTCCAGCGTTCATACCAACCTAAAGCAAACTGCACTGAGAGGTAAATGCTTCAGGGTTTGGTTCAACTGGAACTTTATCTTCGTCTGTCCACCACTTTGGACCAAACTGAGGTATCAGGTCAAGTATTGAGCATTGAACAGAGGATGAGTCCAAATGACTGGTGATCCCTTAACTTTTCATGGAGTGCCAACACATGGTGGGCTTTTGTGGTTTTAAGTTGATTGTTTGGACAACTATTGGATAGATTTCCATAAAATTTAAAATAAAATCATGTTTACTTGCAAAACAGGCAACATTCCCATCAGCCTCAGCTGTACTTCATGTTTGATGCTAATTAACAAATCTTAGCATGCTAACACGCTAAACTAAGGTCACCATGGATCCATTCATACTGTATATTCATCAAATTTTCTTCCGCTTATCCGGGCTTGGGTCACGGTGGCAGCAGGCTGAGCAGGGTATTCCAGTCATTCTTCTCCCCTGCAGCTTTCCAGCTCCTCCTGGGGGATCCCAAGGTGTTCCCAGGCCAGATGAGATATGTAATCCCTCCAGCAAGTTCTGGGCCCACCCTGGGGTCTCCTCCACGTGGGAAGTGTCCAGAAAACCTCCAAAGGAAGGCGCCCAGGAGGCATTCTAATCAGATGCCCCAACCATCTCAGCTGGGTCCTTTTGACACAAAGCAGCAGTAACTCGCTCCTTACCCGGAGGGAGCAATCCAACAATTTCCAGCAAAATGTTATACCTCCTAAACATCAGCATGATAAAACTGTCACAGTGAACATGTTAGCATTTAGCTCACAGCTCTGCTGTGCTAAGGTTCAGTCTAGCATGGCTGTAGACTCTTGGTCTTGTTTCTTTATGTTTTTTGTTTAACAGTTTTTATGTCAGTTTTATGTCATGTATGTTGAAACCAATCAATTGAAGAGCATGAGCATAGCAACCCGTTCTCCTTCTTAACTCATCAACAACATTTTGTCAGCTGAAAGGGATGCACCAGGCTTTCATAGTAGAAGAGGTAGAAGTCCACACAAACAGTCAAACAAACTTTCACCCACGAGACTGGAGTTCATATCCCATGTGAAAACCAAAAGTTTTTTTAAAAGTTTTAAGGTACATTACGTGCGTCACATGTAATAATGTAACATAGTTATTGTAACCTTAAACATGGTCTTATCCTAGGTTTGTGCCTAAACCTACCTAAACTGGAGCCATTTGACAACCTTAAGCATGTGTTAAAAGACACTTTCTGGCAGCATCTGATGCAGATAATAAAGAGTACCTAAGCAAAGATGCTGTTGGGGCCATGAGAAAATGTCAGTGGTGACAACTTGGGAGAAGAGCAGATTAAGCATAGAGGCCAGATGTTTCTGAAAATTTTGATCCATTTAGAAGTACACTCTGTACTAAAGCAAAATAAGAACAGAACTTCCCAGCATTAATTTAAATAGCACCTTGGGCCCTGCAAATTCACAAGATCTCCCTAATTTTGTCAAACAAGTGGTCCCTTGTTGTTTTTTTGCTTCTGTTTCCTGCTCATTCTCTCTTTTCCTCCCCACAGTAAAGCCCCCACCTCCCTTTAAGGCAGAGGCAGGAGCCGACCTCCCAGTCACCCCACTCTTTTCCTCGCCCTTCTTCCCCTGTTGCCTCGCTATTGATGATGCCACACGTGTATCGTTAAGCTGCACCAGAAAACTTTAGACTCAGGAGAAATAATCGGGGGGCGAAACGGCCTGCAGAAAATAAATGGATAAACTTTGAACCTGCAACTCAGCAAGGTTTATTTGTCAGACATAAGCCTGGAGTGCCTTTCCTGTAATAAAAAATACCCACAAGTTAAACTTCATGGACTAATCCAACTTGACAGCACACTTAGTGTGATGAGAAGTTCAGATGCCCAAAGCCAGCGGAAGGAAAATAAGAGAGGAAAATAAAAAAAGACAAGAGGTGACTTTCAAAGTTGTTTTGCTAAATGAACAGCAAAAACGTCCAGCGAGCGAGATGGCGAGTGTGTTAACGTCCGCGGAGTTGAACTGATGTAACCTTTCTTTTGCATTTTGGGTAAAGGTTACAGGGGATTGCTTTAGGGATTGTGGAAAGCACACAGGGAGCGGCAAACACCTTCAAGAACGTGAAAAGTTGCCACGACCCGGGCAGAAAGATTAAGCTGCAACAAAAATCGATGCAATAAACTGGGGACGTAATATTGCAATGAAAAGCCGGGAGATGGATTGAGAAGACGGCTCGCTCTTGTCTGTCATTTCACAATGTGTCATCTACGACTGCCAGCGCTCGCAGTCATTTTAACTCGGCAGAGATTTAAAGGGCTGGACGTGGAGGAACTGATAACAGCATTTATCGGTTCGAACTGCTGGAGGGTGAAATGTTAAATCTGAATACCCGCACCTCCTCTGTGAAGATAAAGAGCTACTTTGCCTGAATTTACCTCTCAAATGATGTTGATTCAGCATTATTACAGCTAAAGACGATGCCTGATGAATGTAATATGTGTGATCTGTGCATTCTCCTGATCAAGAGACGCTTTGTGTTTTTGATGATCCATTTTTTTTCACTTTGTTACAGCACTTTTTGCCAAATACGCCCATGAAAAGACGCTGGAAACATCAAAGATGACATGTTTATTCTTATATTCCTTACATTTACTTCTACCAGACGTGAGCGCTTCATGTTTGACCGTGAGCAATATGTTAAACAGCAGCTCAAAGGCTACTGGCGTTAAACTGGTTCTCTCTGCCAAGAACCTCCAAAATACAAAGTCCACAGCCACACATACACACACACACATACACACACGCACACACATCGTGCCCCCAGATTCAACTTTCCAAGGCTTAATGGGAAACCTGATTTTCAAGCAGTGCCAAAGGCATGTCGCCCTGACTAAACTAACTCTTTCCAGTTGGGGGGGGGAAAAAACAGGAAGGGCGAGAAGGGGGGGGGGGGGGGTAAGAGGAAGAGTTCAGAGAAGGAGAAATGAATGCAAATGCGAAATACAAGATCTCGGTGAGAATGCGCGAGGCTATTGAATACGAAGATGAGTTTATGAGGATTTCTGGGTCAGGATTGGAATGAATGGCATGTTTCATATTTAGCGCTGGAGTGGAGGGAAACAGGCTGATTTGTGATGCAGCGTGGAGGAGTGGCAGGGCAATCACACACCACGTTTTCTACTTTCTCAAGACTTCAGTGCATAAAAAAGCTGTATTTAATATCAATATCACAAAAACTTATGCTCACCAGAACTGGAAATTCTACTTATTACAAATTTAATCACATGAAAAGTTCTGTTAAATAAAATAAAATAGCTTCAGCAGCTGGTTCAAACTCACCGCACGACGGCGGTGCTGTCTGTAAATGTCTTTCATCACAACATCCTTGACTGTGAGGCCATTATTAAAGGGACAGTTCACCCTGAAATCAAAAATACATATTTCTCCTCTGGCCTGTGGTGCTGTTTATGTATCTGTTGCCAAGTCTTGGAGATATTGGTCATAGACCTGTGCGTCTTCTCCCTAATATAATCCTAGCTTGTTGTGCTCAAAGCACACGCACAAAAAAAATGCACTTGATAAACGCAACAGCAGTGTTTCTTTGTAAAAATCATGGCCAAGTTATTCAAGATAATCAACATATGAATCTGTAGAAATTATAACCAACACAACTGATTTGATCTGAATATTTTCACTTTTAGTTATTAAAAATGTCCTGTTATTTTTGTAACATATGTCATCACTACAAGTGGATTTTTTGGCAAAAAAAACAATATCTTAAAAAAAACAAGTGTCCTGCAGCTCAATGAGAATTTTAGATTTCACAAGCAAGGACCACACCATCAACAGCACGCATGTAAGTGATTGATTTACAAGGTGGAACAAATGAAAAGTGAAAGCATTGTGAATAGAATCGAATCTTGCTCTTTTTTTCTCGATGGCTGCATTTTGGGGAAACTTTCCGAGGGGAATATCCACCGTAGCACCCGGGCACGATGGACCGCCTCAGGACCCTACGGACAGGAGGGCAGAGAGGAAGAAACAGAGACATGGTGGGGGAGGAGGGTGCAGAATACGAGAACGAAAGAGGAGGAGAAACTCTGCTAGATAGCTTCAGTTGAAGTGACTGTAACACACCTGTGACCTGTGACAGGAGACTGTGCTTCATATCACGCTCAGTATCTGTTCCTCATCTTCAGGATATTAATGATGATACAATAATAGAAAATGATGTCACTCTAAATTACTTTATTTTAATCCTTCTGACATGACACATTATCACCAACATCCTGTCCTGACTTTCACCCACTCTCATCTGGTCACCCGAGTAACCAGCAGGGGTGGAAGTAACTAATAACAAATACTCTAATTACTGTAAATCAAATAGGGTTTTTTTTTTTTTGGATACTTGTACTGTTATGAGTAGATTTTCAAGTCAGTACTTCCTACTCTCTGTACTGTACTTCCTCGTACTTAAGTATGCATTACAAAATGTAATCTAGTTAGTTACTTTCAAAATCATCGTTGAGTACAATTTGAATTAGCGTTCAAACCTTTCATTTGTATTTTAGCAGCCAGTAAGGTGATCTGATCACAAACAGCCCAATGAAAACCAGGACATATGGAGAAAAAACAAAACAAAAGAAAATGCTGCGGCACTGATTGATCATTAATTGATTATTTGCCAGTTATAATGTATATATTGATATTTAATCAATAGTCATGGCAGTAATTGCACTTCACCTGATTTGTTTTGTCTGGTGGTGCTGTTTGTTGAATAAGGAAGATTAAATGTAGACTTAAAATGAGGAAAGAAATGACAGAAAAACACACAAAAATTGAAAATGAGAAAAAAAAAAAAACGTGTTTTGTATCCTATAATTTATTAATGATTAACTGATTGTTTCAACTATTGGTTAAGGTGACTGAGACAGCAACAGTTAAAAGTAACTAATACTCTGAGTAGTTTTTGAGACAAATACTTTGTAGTTTTTAACACCAGGACTTGTATTTGTAATTAAGTATTATTTTAGCAATGTAACAGTAATTATACTTGAGTACAGATCTTCAGTACTCTTCCCGCCACTGGTAAACAGGTGATTTCTCGAAAGAGACGCTGGTGTTGAGTTAATCAAATTTGTTTTTCGGTGCTTTGAGCATCACAAGTTGGTATTGGAGAAAAGGCAGACATCTCTACAACTGATATCACGATAAAAAAAATCTAGATGGATAAATAGAACTACAGGCCAGGGGCGAAATATGTATTTTTGATTTTAGGTTGGACTGTCCCTTTAAAGAATTAAGATTGAACAAGGTGAATGAAAGTCAGGAACCAGGCCTCAGTCGGAAGTCATTGCATCACTGGTCCTAATACACTGAACTTGAACTTAACTTTTGCATCTGCAGGAATATTTTAAACCCCGTCTTAAAACTGAATGAATCAAGTAGTGCAGCATTTTCACTCTCATGCCTCATGTCCTTTCCTTACGCAGACACACAGAGGACGCAATCCCAACAAAATAAAAGGTTAAATGCAAATGTAACATGCCACAATTAAATCCCTCTTTCATTGACATGGATAGCAGCACTCAGCCAGGCATGCCCAAACAATTATAAACTTCAATATTTAACATCACTCAACATGCTGTCAACATTAAATTAAACAGGCTACAGTATAGTTGTCAGACAAAAGGTTAAGTGCTAATTTTAGATGGTGGAATTAAATCCCTCTTTTATTAGCAGGGACAGTGCGGCCAGGCGTGCAAAGACAGACGCGGTGTCATCTCTGAGGTGTTTTGCTTAGACTGTTTTAAAAATATTTTCATTTTATATCTCTTATATGGTCTATTGGTGATGTTGCATCAACCACCATGAGTCGGGGTAAATTTTGTCCCCACTGGAGACCAAATTAATTCAGCAGAGGAGGAGGGATGTATGGACCGGAGGGGGAATCACATTCAGCATGTACTGCTGCTGTTTTCCACCACGACTGCTGCTTCACTGGTGGAGCGTCCTGCTGTTGCTGTATATGAATAACTCAAAGTTTATATCACTGATATATTTTACTTTGAAAATATTTGTCTGAACTGATGTGGTTTAATTCCCTTTTATTTTGTTTTTATTTCCAGGAGGATTTTGAGTTTTGTAATTTAAGGTAAGATTATTCAGGCAAGGACATTATTTTTTCATGCACTGGTCAATTTTGAGATCTCGGTCTCCTGATTTTGCTTCCATAACATTCAAAATACACATTTAGGTGTTTATTTTACTTTGCTTTTCTTGTTTGTGTCTTTTGATTTCTCCTAAATTGACCAAAAGTTATCATGAGGTAATGTCTCATTTGAATATTAAACATGCAATTTCAGAAAACACGTGTTTACCCTATTCACTTGTAGTGTCTTGCAAAGTGTCTGGGGTTTTAGAATATATTATCTTAAATTCTTTTTCCCTCTGAGCCAGAAATCTTCACTTCAGTTGCTCTTATAAACTTTCCAGGGTTTTCTGTCTATATTCTGAAGGTTTTCACAGAGGGGTTTCTTTAAATATCATTCATATCCTGACTTATACAACATTTTATTCCTAAAAACATTCTGGAACACATTTTTTATTTATGTCTGTCTGTTTTATGATTTATGGAGTGATAAAAAAGATATCCAAAGTTCCCTTTGTAAAAACTTTTGACCATAACATTTCAGCAAAAATGAAACAAGGATTTTGAACATGTAAATTAGCACAAATATAATTAGATATTGTCTAATTTGCAAACACAACATCTCAAAAAACTTGCAATACAAAAACTAAATGTCTCAAAAGTGAGCATTTGATTTCTTCCCTCACTGTGTTCCACTGAATCACCACACAAATATGCAAAGTAAAAACACAGTTTAAAAATATGTACAAAGAAAAGATTTTTGCGAGGCACAGAAAAGAGGAAGGGGAGTACTGCTGAATATGAAAGGAACAAACATAGTGGTGTAACTATGGAAACAGATGCTGAGGAGGAGAGTGGATTCATGTAACTGATTGATTATTGATGGATTAGGATAGAACAGAGGCTGGACTGGACAACCAGGCTGCTTCTTTCTATTCCTTTTCAACATGAAATGTCAATTTGTTTGTTATTGAAAGTCTGATTATTATTTATTGTTTGTTTCTGTTTCTGTTTTTTTTTTTTCTAGATATATATTTTATTTTATTTATTTCTTTTAAATGTTCTAAATAAATCACATTCAATCAAATTAATGTAAGTGATCAACTGGGGAAGTTTCATGAGAATACTTATGAGTTATTTCCTCTATTACCTATAGGGTTTTGCAAAATGTCTGGAATTTTACAATACATATTTTAAAGGCTGTTTTTCCTCAGACTCTGAGCCAGAAATCTTCAGCAGTGCTCACACACACCAAACTTTCCAATTCTATCATAAAGTCATAGAGTCATAAAACCAGATTCACAGAATTCCCTCTGTAAAGATGGTAGCATGTCAACAGAATGACACGAGTATTTTGAATGAAGCTTTATCCAATATTCAGATTTATGGCCGGGAAATATAATGTAAATTAAAGCATGTTTAATTAGATGCATTATTTGCATATTATATATGACAATTTGGAAAAGCTGTGAGACAGAAATGAATTGTCTTAACGTGGGAAGTTCCATGGTGACATCTGTTAGTATCTGTTAGTTTAAATGTTTCAGACTGTTCGGCGGTAGTGTTTTGCAAAATGTCTGGAATTTTAAAAGACAAAGATCTATAAAGGCTGTTTTCTCAACATCTTTTGACTCCAAGCCAGAAAATATTCACCTTAGTAGCGCTTACAAACACACACCAGACACTCCAGTTTTATTATTGTATATATTCTGAAGGTTTTTACAGAGTTTGTTTTTATTAAAACATGGCCAAAAAAAGTTTTTTTTAAATGGTATTTAAATTTTCCTCTGTAAAAACCTTGAACTTGAACATGTCAGCAAAATCAAACAAGTAATTTGAATCTCACTTTATCTAATGTTCAGATTTCTGTTGTGAAAATAGTGCAGATTTAATTAATAATGACTCATCTGCATATTCAACATGACACTTCAAAACAGTTGTAATACAGAAAATAATTGTCTTAATCTATTAATTAAAATGTGTGTAGTGTTTTGCAACATGTCTAGATTTTTACAATACATATTTTTAAAGGACAGTTTTTCAAAATGAGACAGAAATCTCCACTTCAGGACTTACAGGCACCAAACTTCCCAATTTTATTCATGCAGGGTTGTTGAGTCGTCATTCACAGCCTCATATAAATCACATTTTACTCCTAAAAACATGGATAAAAAATGTTTATTGTTTTCTGTTAATATTTTCTGATTTATTAAGTGATTAAAAAAAAGATGTCCAAAATTCCCTCCGTAAAAACGTCTGACTCTGTCCTGCATTAATTAAACAAGAATTTTGGACCCGGCTGCATCCAATTTTCAGATTTCTTTTCTGCAAGGTTATGCAAATGAGAACATATTTAATTAGATAATGCCTCATTGGCATATTTAAATATAAAATCCTAATTTTCTTTGGGATTAAAAAAGTTCTCTCTTCTCTTCTCTTATCTCTTCTTTTTAAAGAAAACTTGAAATACAAGAAATAATCATAATTACGTAACAAATTCACCGGTGACCTTTCTTGGTGACAGTCAAGCATTTTACCCTGTTGACCTTTTGGTTTAATATTTATTTGGTTGTTCAGCCTTCACACACTAAACTAAATAACGCCTTGACTTAAAAGTTGCCTTGAAAGAAAACTGATTTGAGTAAATGCTTTACTCATGCTTGATGTTACACACATTTTGAACAGATGTGAGATCATTTTAAACATGATTTTGTGTCGTGGCTGACATGAAGCAGTGTATCTACAACAAATCCACTAATAAAAAAAAGGCTTGCTGTAAGTAAAAGCAGGACATGTTGCCACTAAAGATAAAAGGTTTCTGATGTGGGCGAGCGCTGAAACCGTAAGACACAAAGCAGTACACACACACACACAGAGACTCATACACAAGTATGAAGAGAAATAAAGGAGAGTTTGCAGAAGCAGGTAGACAAACTAACATGCAGAGAAGAAGCAGACTGAGTGCAGGAGTGTGTTTGGGTCAGCACTCCACACGTCACGTATGCAAGCTCACATGCAAGTTTGCAGGTGTTCGAATGTTTGACTTGCGTATCAGCATGTCTCCATAGCGTGTGTGTGTCTGTGTGAGTGTGTTTGCGTGTTTGTGCAGCGTGGCACTGCCCCAGTTTAACCAGAGATCTCGCCGATGGTTTGTGTTCACAGCATGTGACGGCTCCCCCGCTGCTATCCGAGAGGAGAGTCGGGAGAGGGAGCACGCCAAGTGGAGCGGCGTATCCCAGACACACTGAGCACGAGCCTGGAGACGATACAGTGCATCAATAAACTTGTACAAACCCGGGTGATTTAAGGCGAATAAGAGAAAATGGCCTCTCCTGTGTAAATAGTTATTACAGGGTGAAGTGCAGTATTACAGCCGGCTCAAACACTGTCATCCTGCAGTGGATTTGGGTGCTTTTTTGATCCATTAGATTGAAGTCATTTTCTTTCGCACTCACATTGATTGACTCACATTTCCAAACACAGGCTGACAGTTTAAAGAGCTAAATGTCCTGTGAGTTTTCATCCCCTTCAAGCGATGCTGACATTGTTTATTTGTTTGTCTTTAAACCTGCTTTTCTCTTTGAGATCTTCATTCTGAGTTATTGAATTATAAAGAAAAAAATAAATTATTATTGTAAGTCAGGAGAACAGATATGAGCATTCATTTATTTACAAAATTTTAAACAAAACTACATTAACTTTTAAATTCTACCAGGCGCAGCACATTTGCGCCACTGTCCTGATCCACCCTCCACACAGTTCTAAGCCCCACCAGCAGTGTTTTAGAAGCGTTTCAGCAGCGGAGCGTTTTGCCCGCCTTTTATTTTGAAGGTTAACCAGATTCTCCCTTCCTTTTCTGTGTCTGACTATCTGCCCGTTCGATCTGCTCTGTACTAACCGACTCGCCGTCCGTCAAAAGCAGAAGGAGTGGAGCGCTGAGACACTTCTGGGACACGTCTGAAACATTCCAGAGCGCTTCTGGCTCGTCTAGAACGACAGCAGCGACACGGCCGTAACACAACGCAGACACGCCTGGTGGAAACGGCGGGTAAGACATTCTACATTCGCAATTACACTGGTAAGTTTATCCCTCTGAGGTCTAGGCCTTTTTTTTCTCATTTTTGGTTCACATGGTCTCATACAAATTCTTGTAAAACCTCAATCCTGTAACGCACAACTAAGTTTTAAACATCTTTTGTTGTCAGGACAGCCTGAGCTGTCAGAATACACCGATCAGGCAGAACATTATGAAAGTGAAAGTGAAGTGAATAACACTGATCATCTCTTCATCATGGCACCTGTTAGTTGCTGGGATATATTAGGCAGCAAGTGAACATTTTGTCCTCAAGGTTTATGTGTTAGAAAAATGGATTTGAGCGAGTTTGACAAGGGTCAAATTGTGATGGCTAGACAACTGGATCAGAGCATCTCCAAAACTGCAGCTCTTGTGGGGTGTTCCTGGTCTGCAGTGGTCAGGATCTATCAAAAGTGGTCCAAGGAAGGAACAGTGGTGAACCGGCAACAGGGTCATGGACAACCAAGGCTCATTGATGCACGTGGGGAGTGAAGGCTGGCCTGTGTGGTCTGATCCAACAGACGAGCTACTGTTGTTCAAATATGCTGAAGAAGTTAATGCTGGTTCTGATAGAAAGGTGTCAGAATACACAGTGCATCACAGTTTGTTGTGTATGGAGCTGCATAGCCGTGCCAACAATGGGCATGTGAGTATCAGAACTGGACCACGGAGCAATGGAAGAAGGTGGCCTGGTCTGATGAATCATGTTTTCTTTTACATCACGTTGATGGTCAGGTGTGTGTGTGTGTGTCGGACCACATGGCACCAGGATGCACTATGGGAAGAAGGCAAGAAATGTAAAGGCAGAATGTGATGCTTTGGGCAATGTTCTGCTGGGAAACCTTGGGTTCTGCCATCCATGTGGATGTTACTTTGACATGTACCACCTACCTAAGCTTTGCTGCAGACCATGTTCACCCTTTCATGGAAACGGTATTCACTGATGGCTGTGGCTTCTTTCAGCAGGATAATGTACCGTGACACAAAGCAAAAATGGTTCAGGAATGGTTTAATGAGAACAACAATGAGTTTGAGGTGTTGACTTGGCCTCCAAGTTCTCCAGATCTCAATCAAATCGAGCATCTGTGGGATGTGCTGGACAAACAAGTCTGATCCATGGAGGCCCCACCTCACAACTTACAGGACTTAAAGGATCTGCTGCTAACATCTCGGTGCCAGATACCACAGCACACCTTCAGGGGTCTAGTGGAGTCCATGTCTCAACAGATCAGGGCGGTTTTGGTTGCAAAAGGGGGACCAATACAATATTAGACAGGTGGCCATAATGTTATGCCTGATCAGTGTATGTAAGCTGCAGTGATGTCAAATGAAAGTATAGATAGTTATTTGACCATTAAGACAGAGTGGATATTGAATCTCACAGAATTTGATTCAAAAAACACAGTATTTCAATTTAGACACCACTTTGCCACAATCATGCCTTTACCCCTGGCATTGCATTACTGCATTACCTCACTCTATTTTTTTTTTTTCCTAATTTTGAGTCCACCTGTGAAAGGCACGCTATTTTGGAATTCTTTGCCCTCCCACCAGAGAGGAAGAAGTTGATTACTAAATTTGCAAAAAAAATAAAATTTAAGGGATCTGATCCTGCCAGCTGTATTAAAAAGGCTTGGGAGAGGGAAATTAATGATGCGTTACCAGGTAAAATATGGAAGGTTGAATTTTCCCGTATCCATAGGTGTTTAATAAACAGTAAACACAAGTTAGTCCAGTTCAAAGTTTCTTTATTATTCTTTACATACATTTTACCCCTGCAGGCTGTCACAAATGCAAGTCAAACAATGGTACACTTTTACACTTATTCTGGAGCTGACCACTAATCTCTCCATTCTGGTCAAGAATGTTTTTCTTTTGCCCAGGGTTTACCACATTCCTGACAGGGACATGGCTCTTTTTGGATGTTCAAAGGACTCTTTAACACTTCCATTGTATATTCAAACAGCTCTTTCAATGGACACGATGCCAGCTAAAAACTCATTCTAAAAGACTAAAATTCTGGCTGTATCTGGATCACTGGATCTGAATCTGGATGTACATATTAACTGGGTGTTTTCGCTTTATCCTTTTTGGTTTTCTTGTTCCTGCATGTTCTCATTTGGGTCGTGCCTAATAATCATACATGGTGGATATGTATTGCTATGTGCTTTTGTGTTATTAACTCTTGACTATGATGAACTTAAGTGTCAAGATCCCTCTCCTGTGTCTGTGTGTCTGTGTGTCTGTGTGTGTGTGTGTGTGTGTGAGGCTCTGTTTTCGTTGGGCTTTGGCAGGGATTTTTGTCATGTCAGTAGTTTCTCTGTCCATGAACAGAAAAAACACAAGGTTTTTGGCAGTTGAAAGTTTGAAGTCCTTTTGTTTTTGGTCCATAAAAGTTATGAGAGCCGTGCCCGAAAATGGTTCCTGTCTGCAGTGAGACAGAGGGACACATCACACTCCTCACACTTCCTGACTGACCTGCCTCGTCGGCCTGCAGTGTACGGAGGTCTTGCATCCATACGAGGCTCACCTGCTCGTGTCAGCATGAGCAGAGGTTGGCACCAGGGGTGGATCTAAGAGTTGAGGAGATCTGGGGCTAAACCCACAAACTGCCCCCCATTTTTTTTTGTATTTTTGCCTCCATGAACAGGGAAATAACATTTTTCTTGCTTCAGCTCACACCAAAATGTCTTTGCGCCTCTACTGAACTGTCTTAAGAACTTAAAGCAGACAAAAGCCACATATTAATACATAATGTCACACCTTAATGATGCAAACAAATGTCTTAACTCACTCAAGATTCAGTCAGCAGCTGGTTGCAGATCTCTGTTTTGTTGCCTCATATCTGTTCTCTTCCATCTGCTCCTGGCTTCACCTCTGCTCTCCTTCACTCCTCTGTTCTTCACTCCTTTCTTCTCGACACATTTTCATCTCTCACCTCGCTTGCTCTTCACCTGCTTTCTCCACAAGCTTTCACATCTCATTTCTTATTTTACCTCCTTTCTTTTCCTCACTTTCTCTTTCACTCTTCCTTTTTCTTTCTTCTTCTTCTTCACTTCCACTTCTGTCCTCCTCTCACCAATCCTCCACTCCTCTCCTCCTGGCTCCTCATAGTACATCTCTTAACTTTCATAAAGTCACAGCCCAGTGCTCCCACTACTACTTTGTCAGTCAAATAATAAGTATATCTATATAGAGCAGAGTGAGGTATAGAAAAACCCCAGTATTTATTGAATAGAATATTTTGTGTACGATAAGTGAATATTGGCATTAACATAAATAAGAATTTTTAAATATTTAAAATGTAGAAAATACTAAAACATAACACTGAGCTTTGGCTCAGCTGCCTGGTAATTAGTCAGTTAATTGACTTTAAATTCAATATTTAATCATCAGTCACTTTCAATCCATTAATTTCCATCTTGCATTAGTTCAGTTGTAATCACTGGTAGACAGTAACTTATTACATTTACATCAAGTACTTTACTTATTTTGTACTTTACTTGAGTTCCGATTTATCTGACTTTGTTTCTACACTACATCTTAGAGACAAATACTGAACTTTTTAATCCACAAAGTTGACTTTTTAGAGATAACATGGTTCTCACAGGACAGTGATGCTACAGACATTTGATGGTCTTATAGACCATGATGCATTGCTTCAGATTAAACTAGCTAGCAGTGGCCTATAAAGTAGTTAAATGAGTACATTTATCTGATTATATTTACATACTTTTTTTTAAGTAAGGTTTTGTGAATGCAGGACTTTTACTTGAAGTGAAGTATTCTTACAGTGTGACATTAGTACTTTTGCTTCAGTAAAGGATCTGAACACTTTTTACACTCCTGGTCACCTCAGAGGCATCACATCATGTCCGTATATTGTCTGGACAGACAGACCGTCAGACTGGTCTCCACTGAGAAAAGTGCGCTCCTGCATATGAACGCGTGTTCACATGTGATGCGGTTATCTTCTCTGAGCTACAGATTGTAAACGCTGCTGCACGTTGGCGCTGATCAAACGTGATAAATAGTTGCATTTCATTCTCACCTCTGTCAGACACAAAGTCACAAAGCAGCCCAGGATGTGTCTGTGAGCAGAAGACAGACAGACAGACAGACAGACTGCAGCACAGCTAACATCAGACAGACAGAAGGAGGAGCATCAACTTAACATTACTGTGAATGAATATCAAACTTGTAGAGGAGGAAACAGAAGTTTACCTGACTACTGTTCATCCTGTTCACTCTCTGGATGTTATTTTGTCTTCAGTTCTGCTTCATCCTCTTATGGAAGTTGTAAACACTGACACCTGCTTTGACAGGAGGGAGAGGCGGGTCCCTTGTCCACCTCGTGAGACTCTACACAACTTGCGTACTGTGCGTATAGGGCCAACCGATTTTGATTATGTGTTATATTAAGTGTTACACCTGCAGTTTCACCTGAAATATCACCTGTCTGTGGTTCACTAGCGGCTCCTGCTGCTGCTGATGTACAGCGCCGGTGGATTTTTGAAAAATTGCAAATGTCCATACTCGATTACAAGCGCAAGTGAGAATCAAACATGTCTTCTTCAGGGCAGGCTCTATGCTACAGATAGCAGCGTATTACTGCCTCTCCGTTATTTGTACAACGTAATTTTCAAAACGTAAAAGATACGGGGCTTTTGAGAAAACATTCAGGGCTTTAGCCTCAGTAGCAACCCCCTAGATCCACCACTGAGCAGAAGATGAAGGTTCAGGTCTTCACCGTGCCTTTAGCCTGTGAGACTGTTTTTAAGTTAACATCCTAAATAATAACCCAAACTTTAAAAATAAATCAAAGGCAGAGATATACGCCTGAAGAAAAGTTTTCTTAAACTTAGGACTGCCTCCTGAAAGTCGAAGATTAAAATCATCAGTTGGAGAACCCTCATTCCACTGAGACTGTTGTTTTTTTAAATTACAGTTACAGGATAAAACAGATAGAAGCTTACAAAAATGCACAGGGGGAACACTTCAGTGAGGAATTAAGAGGAATCATACACATATTTTTATATTAGCTGGCACACTTATTAAAAACAATCCTCATGACAACAGCTGGTGGTTAATTGATGAGAGAGGATGAAGCAGTGGAGGTAAACAAGTTTCAGTTCTTGTTGTTTTTAATCTGCGACGTTATGCACAGACCACTGTAAGATTATCTAAATCACCACAAACTACAAATCTAACTGTGATGGAAACAAAGAATAGTGATAGAAATAGGGCGCACGTGATGCGCTGTCAGAAGCCACTTCACCAGAGCGCACAGCGGAGCGTGCAGGGCGGGTGACGCTTGCTTGTTTGCTTGTGCTTGTTTTTGCATTTGATTGTTGCTCTACGTGTCTGACAACATTATGGAAAGGAAAGTTTTTATTTAAATGAAAACAGCTGATTTGATGATCAGTCTTGCCAGACTCCTTTTGAAAAGCATCATTGTCATCATCAGCTTAATTTAGACTCAACAGAAACAAACAAACAAAAAATATGAATGATGATGACCTTACAAAATTGTAATCCTGTTATTAATTCCCATGTTTACTACATGTAACTGAGTGTAATGGAACAGAGTAACCTTTTATAATCCTGTTACATGTAAACCTGGCTGCTGCTGCTGGGAGAGAAGCTCTGAACTACAGGAGGATGAACACTTTTATTTCCTGACAGTGTCAAAATCTGATGTTTTCACATTACAAATGACAACAAAAGGCATACATGCATCAAACAGCGGGTAAAATATACTCACATAGGCTGATATAGGAGTTTAGCATGCTTCAAATCTGGACCCCCAGGTTGGGAACCAGCTTTCTAAAGTAACAAAAACACAATTCTTACTTTCAGGTAATTATACACTAATGAAAACATACTTATGAATATTATATTCTTGCCATTATTTAGCCAATAGATCCACCTAAATCTTACACGCCTCAAAATTTGAATTAGCTTGGCATGATGCCGGCTGGAGATCCAAAGCATCGCTGCAGGGTATTGTTGTTGTTTTAGTGAAACTGCTTAAAAATGATTGCAAATTATATTCACCAGTCACCTATGAGAAAACTATTCCCTGTGTTCTGCCGTGCATATTCAGCTCTTCAGCATTACATTATGAAAAAGAGTTCGGCTGCAGTCAAATATCCAAATCATGACAGACACAGGATCAGTGGTGGCCCTCCATAAAAGTTGTATTAATGTCATTGTTAGAAGAGGAAGCAATTATGGAAGAGGGACAAAATAAAGTTGCTTTATAAAGTCCTCAAAACTCTTCATAACTTGGGCTCTATTTTGTCTCATCTATCAGGCAACGAACCGTAGCAGTCTATCAAGTCATCTGCTGATCACATGATCTGTTTGATCATGTGTGTTTTTTAACCTTTTCTTCCCCGCTGAACCCCAGCAGATCAATGAGAAACACATTAAAGCCTTTCCTTTTTTTTAAAGCAGACCTTGTTGACCTGTTCCTTTCATATCCTTCAGTTAATTTGGAATTCAAATCAACTGTAAAAAAAAAAAGAGAGAAAAAGGCTTCTTGCATATAATTCATACATTAAACACAAGCACCACACCATTCTTGAGGTGTTGTTTTTTTTCTAACAGCCTGAAGCTAGAGAACTAAAATTATTCCTATCCAGATGTATTGCATATGGATGAATGAACGAGTGCCAGGGAGATCAGGCGCTACCAATATGCAAATGGAGAGACTAATCGCTCCCAAAATAAAAATGACCAACATCAGCAGGATTCCTGCCTTCCTGGAACAACACAGCTGAACACTAGAGTTCAACCAACGCGCGCCTTTGAAGGCCGATACCGGTTATTTAGCAATGAAACTGCTGATTGCCAGTCGCTCTATGACTTTAACATCTGCTCTGCCTCATATGAAACATAAAACAGTTGCCTCGGGCCAAGCACATCTTCACAGAAAAGGTTAAAGCACCACTGGTTAATATTTTTATGTGAACAGTGGGTCAAATAATAATAATGTGAAAAACTCTAAGTGATGACCCACAGAGGATTTTCTACAGCTTTTAAAGACACCTGCTCCCCACCAAAGAGCAGACAGACAGTTAGAGACTAGCTGATGAATATAGTGGAGCATTTAGCTGCTAATCAGCTAGATATTTTTCTCAGGGGATGGTGGAGACCAAAAGTGTGTACTGGACTAATATTGATCAGGTCAGTTATCAGTATCAAAATGATATGTCAGTATAGCTTGCTCCACAGCCCTCAAGAAAAAAGATCAGTTACAATTTACAGGATCAGTGTGTATGATTTAGTGGCACCTAGTGGTGAGCTTACAGGCTATAACCAACATATCAACATACAGTGGCCATGAAACTCAAAGAAAATGAAAAGGAAAAAAAAGCCCTGTCCTGAGCCAGTGTTTTGTTTGTCCCTTAGAGGCTACCGTAAAAACATGGTGTTGCATGGCGCCATTGTGGGAGAGGAATCATGGCCCCTGTAGGTACAAACATCTCTGAAAACTTTTTGTGGCATTTTGAGATCATCTTGTCCTGGGCATGACAAAAAAAACACATGGCGGGCCATTGTGTAACGCTTGCATTTCAGTCATTTATATAATCAGCATAAAAATATGAGCTTATTTTTTACCCTTGAAGGTTTTTCTTCTGCTTTATGTGTGTAAAGTACAGTGATTTTGTATTGGGTTCTGAGTGCCGCCAAAAAGACACCTGTCCTACACTCAGCACTGTGCCTGAACACATCCTGTGCAGATGAGGCACTAAAGCTGCTGCTGCTTTGCTGACATGCTGCTTACACTACATCTCCTGTGTAGACTCACTTTTAGAAAAATACTGCTAATCAATACCATGTGTCTTAACTGATTGCATCGTTTAGACTGATGATGTCACTGTGATAAAGTATTTATGTGTTTTTGCATGTTATTCATACAGAAGGTTAGAGCACTTTTCATGAGTTGTCTCCAACTTTGCTCTTGATGTCAAGTCTGATTCAACAGGGAGTTTCAGTTCAGTGAGAATTCATGTTAAATGTTCACAGACACCACTATGGCTTATTTAAAGGTGCTTTAGTTTAAAATATTTTAAAAAATAAGTAAAACAGAATGCAAACAAATAACAGTTTTGCCATGAGGTCAAAGACGTCTATGTGCTGTGTTGCAGAATTATCCACTGAAGTCTTGTCCCCACCTGCCACGTCTTTGTCCAGGTCGGAGACACTCTAAATCACATCAGTACTGTTTTCCTGGTTGCCAGAAGGTCTTCGTCGGTTTTGAAAACTGTGTTCAGTGCCTGTAAGGCTGTGTTCACTTGGAGGCTGCTGAGCCCTTTGCCACTGCCCGCTCACAAGGTTCCTGCTCTGGTGTCCATTATGGCACCACTCCCTTTCAGCATTCAGTGCTGGGCCCCACCCCTCCCCTGCTGTGCTCCTGTGCTAGCGGTGTAAACACCTGAACTCCCCTGCCAAATTCCCAATTCAAACCTAACAAACTAACCTGACTAGCTAACAGAAGCTACAGTTAGAAGCAGTTAACAGTTATTCTGGTAATGCCCCCTTATTTGTTTATATTTTGTCACATTCTGTACATCTGTATACAGATGTATAACAATTTTTATGTTATAGGGATGTGCGTGTTTTGTTGATTACATGATTACAAGCCTCCACCCTCACCACTCAGCACCAGAAATACTAGTTGGTTAAACTATTTATCAATTTTGCTGTTGCCTCTAAACTGTTATGCAGCCACCCGCCACTAGTCGGGGCTGCAGCCCCATTAGACGGAGCCCCTCACACCCAGCACGAATGCCCCGATGGTCCACCCAACGCTGGATGTTGTTATCAGCAAAGTCAGACAGATGACAGCTGGTAAAACCAGCGCAGTTTGTAGGATGGGCCCAAATAAACTGGTATATAATAACCTCTTGACTGGAGCAACGTGTGACCAAATTCAGCATAGACACGGACATTAACCTGCAAGCAGAGCAAACTGCTGATAGCACTGCTAACGTCAGCCACACTGTATCAGCTAACGTTAGCTTTGGGTAAACAATGTTGTTTGCCAGCAGACACTGTGACTCTTTTCAGGCTGAAAAGGTGAAGCTTTCAGCGAGTTGTTGTCAGGCTTGGAGGGAATATGTGCAACATGCAGTGTTTTTTTGGACAGTGTTTATCATTATCAGTTGGTAAATTGTGCTCAATTTTAACTGCTTTCTGAGTGTCTTCTTATTGTTAGACTGGTCGACTAGTCTAAATTAAAATTGCGTTTAGTCGACAGGGAAATTACTCACCAGGAACATCCTTATATGTAACTGGTATTTCCTCAGGTATCTCAATCTCCCATTAAGATCTCATTTGTAAGAGACCTATATATAATATTACAAAACACAATATCATACATCTGAATAAAAAAAACCCTCAACATTAAATACGCTCATAAATAAATAATACAAGTCTAAGTCAAACATTGATATTATTCAGTTAAAACAATGGGACTGATTTTGAATATATTTAAAGATACTGTGTGTGTGTCTGTGTTTGTGTGTGTGTGTGTGGTGTTTCAACCATCAGACACGACATGGAAGTCAGTTTAATCTGGGTTGATGCTGGGTTAAAGAGTGCTGCACGCAAGCACAGACCCAGATGTGTGTCTGTGTGTGTGTGTGTGTGTGTGTGTGTGTGTGTGTGTGTGTATGTCTGCCTGCCCCTAAAACACGACATCATGACATGGAAGCCTGCCTCAGGGGTGACACAGGGTTAATGAACGATTTAAGCATACATACACACACACACACACACACAGGCCCGCTTTGACACGCGGATGATCACATCTTTCTACACACCTCTTCCTCTACTACAACTTTCTCTGCTACTTCCTCAGCCTTTCATCTATTCATCAATTAAAAATGCATGCATTCAGATGCTAGTGTTTGAGTGTATGTGTGTGTGTGTGTGTGTGTGTGTGTGTGTGTGTGTGTGTGTGTGTGTGTGTGTGTGAGAATGACTCATTCCGTGACTGGGGCATGCTTTTGACCAGCAGAGAAAGGAGGGGAATGTTCATGAATGAAATATATTCCCCTATACAGACGGAGCTGAATGGAGACACTTAACACTCAGACAGTGACACACTCACGTGAGTTCTACACACACAAACATACACACCAGCAGCACAGCAGCATAGTAATATGAGTAAGATATATATATATGTATATATGAGTAATACAGGAGATGACAACATAACACTATTATTAATTAAAAAGAAAGGTGGATTATTTTGATCATGGGGGTTCATTTAAGACAGTGAGCAATAAGCAGTTTTTAGATTTTCATATCATTCATTTCCTTCCATTAGGAACTTTTCAGATGATAAATATTGTTAAAGTTTTCTTTACTGTATATTCAAGAAGCATATTTTTTGTAGTTTTGGTCCTTATTCCTATTGGTTATGATAAGGTTTTAATTCTATGCTGAACTTGCTCAAATCTGAGTATATGTCTGCCTCACCAAACCAGGACCAGGAAGTACACTTGTCCAGCTCACCCTCACCAGAAAAACAGCCATAGGTCTGTGGGCTGTGGGTCTTCTGTGTAAGCAGCTTATTAAAACCAAGAATGTTTATTGTTAGGCTGCAGACTCTAGTGTCTGTAGTAATTATGACGGGACCTAACGAGGAAGTCAGGTGACGTAGTTAAAGAGCGATAAAGTCTGCGTAGGGAGAAGATCAGGGTTGTTGAGAAGGTCAAATACAACCAGACTTTTGCCCAGGAGACCGTGTCCGTGCCTATGTCCCATGTAAAACCAATCATTGATGACTTATTTTAACTTACGTATACAATTTCACTTATGTAACATACTTGTAAATGTATGTCATGTACATAGCATTCTAAATTTACGTCACAATACAGTGCAACTTTGACAAGATTTTCCGTCATTTAAGTTACAACACTTCTCTGTCAACGACAAGATATCCTGCCATTGTTGTTTTCACTGCCAGGCAGTAGAAGATGCTGTGATGGATCATCTGACAAAAATTTGTCACTCAGAGAAGAAGATGATGTTACGTAGCATGAAATATATCAGAACTTGGCCGCAGACTAGCATGACTGGAATCTGGGAATGAAGTACAGAACAAAACAGTCTATTTTGTGTCTGAAACTGTCAGATCTCTTCTTTCTTTTCATGTATTCCATGTTAAAATATTCATAGAACTGGATGTTTTTACTTTTTTTTAAAAAATGCTGGCAGGTTAACTTGCATAACTAATGCAGTTATTTTAATGCAAACCATGATCTTTTCCTAACCTAACCAATTAGTCTGATGCCTAAAGCTAACCAAACCATGAATGTTTCATAGCGTTAAATGCACACTATGTAAGTTCTGCCGCTATGGGTCTGTCACATCAAAACAATACCAAAAAAAAAAGTTTGATGACACTGTGAAGAAGCATGGGATCATGGGAGCTGTTTTCTTTACTACACTAACAACCACCATAGTTGTGTATCTGACGTGACTGGTCACTGATACTCTCCAACAATAAAATATGCTGTTCTGAGATTCATTGGCAAACAACCTGTTTTGTTGTTTAGGTATAAGGACGTGTCCATACAGGCCATTAACAAAGACCTCCAGCTTTACCAGACTTCACTGAGAAGGAAACATACAAACCTTATTTTCACTTACTTTCTAACCCTGTTGGACTGCAATATTGAGGTCTTCATTGGTCCAAAGTTTTGTCCCCAGTCAGAGAGGGACCCAAGGGACAGGACAAGAACACAAACAGTGCCAGCAGCATGATGCCCCACCAATAGATCTTTTCACTGCAGACATATTGTAATAAAATAGTGGAGTAAACACAGGTGTTACCAATAATACTAATTAAGGCCCCATTCCATTTAGTGTAGCAGTGCTTTTCCAGTGAGTCAACATGCACAATAGCAGCACCCTGACTCTGTTTACCTGAATGGAACAGATCTGTAATTCAGTGTCCTTGATAACACCTGTATTTACACTATTATTTCACATCAAAATGCCTGCTGTGATAAATGTCTATTAACAAGCAGCTGTGGTCAAAAAGAGCAATGCATGTCCATGTTTCCTGAACTTCACAGTGTATCCACTGACCTCGGAAAAATACATATTTTTCTCCTGTGGTGATTATGTTGCACCATGTAATCAGAGCTGACAGCTGATATACATGGATCCATTTGAGAACTGTGCTTAACCAGACCAAAATACAAAAACAAGCCTATTTATTCTAATAAACAGACACACAAATATATCATCATATTTGTGTTGAACAGCCTAACAACCTAAATAAAAAACAGAACACTGGGTAATATGATGTTGACCCCATATGAGCCATTTCACAGTCCTCCTGACTGTTAAGAATTTAAAGGTGAGTTTTTTCTATCAGGGATTTTGAATCAACCTGGAGTGACATTTTTTAAATCACTTCTTTAAACACATTTTTATAGACTTGCTTTTATGTGATGTTGTCTTTTTAATCTAATTTAATATTTTTTATTATTATTTTATTCATTTTATATGTATTTATTATGTTATTATGTGATTTTACCGTAACCCATTTCATTCCTTTTATTAATGTACATTGACTAAATAACATCATGTGATGACACATTTTGCAAATTCTCCTGCTCTTATATCTTCAACTGTCTTATTTTTACTATGTTTTAGTGTCTTAGTTTTACTTCAGTTTTAGCTTACTTTTGTCTTGCTTTTGTTTGGCCTCATTGTCTTGGCTTTTTGTTGCTATGTAATATATATAATATTATATAATTTACTTCCGAGCATCTTTGTTTTTTTTCGCTTTCTCTGTCAAAACACTTTATAAACTCTGTTTTTAAAGGTGCTATATAACTAAATTTATTATTATCGTTGCAAAGAAAGGGACACCTGATCCTGCTTAATATATACAAATGAATATCATCATTATATATAGAAAACCTGACAGCCTCTTATTGGGTATTACTCATATTGATGAACAGACACATTGGGACCATAATCAAACCAATTAGTGCAGGCCGACTCATGTGCCAGGTCTGTTCTCATATAAGCAGAATTGAGTGGACTGTGACTGTTTAATTTTCCCTGGGAGTCTCCTGTTTTTCATTGTCCTCTCCCTATTTCCTCCTGGGATCAGAATTCTCCTGTATTTCCTCTGATTTATGGCAAATTTCCACACCTTTTTTTTCTCTTTTCCTTATCACAACCTGTACAGTGTGTGTAAGCCTTACAATGTGTTTGTAAGGTCTACTGTTTCCACCCGGACAACAATACACCAAGGTACACTAAACCAGACTTCCTGGAAAAAAAATCCCAGGTATTTAACATAAAATCCTGTTGCAGTGCACTCATTTTTTGCAGGGCAGTGACCCTTGTCCTGACTGCCTTTCTGACTATGGGTTTTGTAGTTCTTTAATGCATGTCATGATGAGTTGTAGCCCCTATCTCCCCTCACATATAAGCATTATCTGATCTGATTCCACTATAGACAGGATGACCTCATCGGTCTGTGCCTTCAAAAGCCATCACGCATTCGTGTTTCAAAAACTATTTTCTGATCTCACACCACAACACTTAATGTTCAGGCTCAAAATCAACTTGGTTAGGTTGAGGGAAAGATCATGCTTTGGTTTAGTTTTTTCATTTTTTTTTTTAGAAGTCACTAAAATGCAGAAAAAGTCTCAAGTTTTTTTTTTTTGTTTCAGAACCCTCCCCTGTTTTTGAGGTCTCAAGGTCTCACACCTATACTAACATTAGGTGCACAAGAGCAAAGATTTTCTTATTAGAAAAGATTGTTTTTTGACAAATTACACACACAGTTTGGTTTGGACCTTCTTTGTTATAGCCAAAATTATCTAGTATTGTTTTTTTATATAATATACACTAATTAATCTCACAGCTTGTCAGCTTGGATTGTCATGCTTCTGCCCATTAATGAGCATGTGAATGTAATGAAACAACTTGCTGCTTCAGCACTTCCTGCCCACCTTCACCCCTTTGGCCAATCAGTGTCACTTGAGGTGCATCATTTCTCCAAGTTTCCTCACAGTCTGATCAGTGCAGCGTGAGACACTGTGTGGTGGATGGACAAACTAACAAACACATGGAAGGACATCTATAGTCCCCCCCACCCACCGGCTGTGGAGAAATAAAAAATTTAAACCAAGCCACTTTGTTTTCAACAAATAAGAGTAGCAGCCATTCCATTAGCTGCAGCAGCAGTATAATTAAATGCCTGGTGACAGCCATTTAACAGCGATGACCTGGGGTCTTGATGCTTTAAGTGGCGGAGCAGAGGTGTGGCGGCGGCTCATAGCAGTTCATGGCAGGTTGTAACAGGTATTGGTTTGATGCTAATTGGGGCGGCATTGCAGTGGGCAAATAAGGCAGTGCTAATTGGCGGTCAGGGACACATTTCAAGGACATCTCAAACAGAGGCATCTGCCGCACTCCTGAGCAACGGCAAACAAACACACACACACGCACACACGCACCATCCTTGGACAAACAGTGGCATCTGTGCTTCTCAGCAGCAGTCCGAGGCTGAGCAGAATGCCTGGTTGTTTTCTGCGACGAGCTACACTGTCTTTCTGAAGGGATTCCATATTCGCCATGGCTTTATCTGTTGAGATGGTGACTTCATACGGGTGTCTGGGTCCACGCGTTCGTGTTTGCATCACTCCGATCCTGCATGCCACAGATGAGTCACCGTCAGTGAAAAGGGAAAGTTGCAGGCATGGGAAGGGCAAACTCATCAAGCCCAGAAACCCGGCAGGATGGAAAAACACAAAAGCCTCCATCTCTCCTCCAGACTGCTAAGAGCAGGATTAGGCCTTCTTACCGCAGAACAATGAGTGGACTCTTGTGCTGATAACGTAATGTTAATCAGTAATGCTTTTTCTCTCCTTCGTCTGTTGGCGTGGGCTCCATGCTCACTGTTAACTGTTTGAGAAACACAAGCAGTGTCCATGCCATCACCCCATGATGTGGTGTACTAACAGATGGTGAGGCCAGGAGGCTCCAGAGGGCCAACGATTCCTTTATTTCTTCGGTGAAAAGCACAAGAATTTAAGGGCTAAAGGGTTGGATTTGGGCTGGACTTGATGCAGGTTTTTAATCTTTATTGTCTTCTGGTTTTAGAGGAAACTTTTGAATTTCTTGGTCAAAAGGCTGTTAGAGAACATTTCCCACTCAACCAAAACTATAATCATAATTTTACTTCTGCTTCATGGAGCCCCTCAAGTTAATTGAAGTCAAATTTTATTTGTAAAGCCCAAAATCACAATTTGCCCCAATGGAATTTACAATGTGTATAATGTGCAACACCCTCTGCCCTGTAAACCCTCAAAAGAATAAAGAGAAACTCTCCAAAAACCCTATTGACAGGGAAAAAAGCTGGCCTGGCTCGACTCCGTTTGACTCGGCACGTCAGCCCAGCACAGCAGGGGTTTGCATTTCCATGACAACAGGGCTACCCACTTGAGGGTGTGTTTTTTAACTGAAGACGAGCTCGAGGAAGTCAGTTCGTTAAATGCTTTTATCATGAACAGCAGCACAAACAGGAAATGTTTTCATTTGGGGGTTTCATTAGCAGCACGACACGACTCCAACACAGCTGAAAGCAAATATGAAGCAGTAAAATAATGCAGATACCTGAAAGCACAAACAGCGACACAGGAGTCACGGGGTTGGCCACAGCTGATGAGACGTCACCACAGCCCACTTAGAGGAGAATTAGGTTCGCTTCGGCCACACTCCAGAGTAGGTCCATCTCGGGCACAGCTTGCAATTCTGTGCGGTATGGTTCAGCTCAGTGTGGCCAAAAGCGCTGGTGGAAAAGGCACAAGGGAAAACTGCAGAGATGTGTGCAATAGATGTTGCATGTACAGAACAAAGCTTTACAAGAAATACAATATTTAAGACACAGTTTGTAATATATAGAATTGATATGAACACATTCTGTCTCTCTATGAGTCTCCTCCACTTTCAATGTCTGTGAAGATTCTCAGTCATCCAGGTCATAGTATTCGTAGCAAGGGTTGTCATAGGCAACTGGACTTGATAGTTGCCTTTGACTCCACCTTCAGTACTATGGACACCACCACGGCACGACCAGCACCCCCAAGCCTTTGGTGTTAAGCTCTTGGACGTACAGGAACGATGCTGCGCCACACTGTGAGAGAATACAGGCAGTTTACAGTGAACAAAATCCATTCTTTTAAGTTTTTTGGAATAACTCTTCATGAAGTCGGTCTGACATTTGATTGTGTGCTCAGTTATAGCTGACTAATATGGCCGATGTAAACTTGTGCACAGTGGTTAAATTATCTAAAACCAGTCACATCATAGTGCACTCTGGCAGTTAAACAACACAGCACTAAACCTCTGAATTTAGCCAGTTATTTCACCAATTTAACAGCACAAATGGGGCTTGCAGATATAACATTAAATATTACACAAATTTTGATTTAAGATTTTGATTGTGACGAAGGAGGCACTGGATCCAATTAAACATGCTGATCCCAGTCTGGGAGCTCCCCGAATCTTGTTCTAGCAGGATCCAGCAAAAAACATAAGCTCTGGAAAGGGTGATTTAATTCTGACATGTTAGATTAGCATTTAAGGCGTCCAAGTAACATTCATAGAATAATTAAATATCTATCGGCCCACTGAATAAAAATGTTTTGCCTCTGTTTTTTTCACAAATCACAACCTGAATATAACTCAATTCATCATCTAAACTAATTTATTGTTCAGCATCAGGTTTCATTCACTTTGTGATGACTGTGCCAATTGTTGTCAGCAAAAGCTGTATGGGTAAGGTTGCTGAGCCTATCTTCAACTTGATGTAAATTATCTTTAATTTCAATAATTTCCACCTGTATCCAAAAAAACAAAACAGATCTTGTTGAAGACCACAGATATTGTACCCCAGACGTAAGCCATGGTCCCTTAATGTAACCATGTCAAAGATCTCTGTTTTCCTCTTTCTGGCAGCAGCTATGGTGGTAAGCAGGATTTGTAGTGTGTTTTTGGATGCAGATGGCGTTGACACACTCAGTTGTGAGTCGTCAACTCTCAACACAAGCAAAGACCTGAAAAAAACAATAAACCGCTTCACACAAAAGTATGTTGAAGAGTGAGTTTGTTGCATTAGCGCTGCCCACCCTCTCGGGAGGACCAACCAGTCTTAGGTGATGGAAACCCAGCTGTGCAGTGCTTGTGATTTTTCCCAAGAATGTCAGATAGACATAGACACCAAGTCTGTAATATTGCAAATGCAAGGGCCTTCATCAGTGAGCCATATGCTCAGTCACCATTGTGTTACCTCATTCAGTGGTTGTGATTTAACAGGCATTTATTTAAATGAACATCTGCAAGATTACTTTAATGGACAAGTAAAAATCCTAACCAAATCTTGGGGGACAAACTTTTTTTGAATTAAATATGCCCCACATTGGTGGCAAGAATCAGAACTCGCTCATCACAAAAAAAAGCAAAGTTGGATTTGCCCCAGTTTAGCGAGGCACCATATTAAAGACAACTGTTGGGAATGTTGGTGGGAAGCTGGTGAGGGATCATGGTGGCCTGGATCTCGACCTGTGAATCTCCTAACTGACAAGTGAAAAAGAGGCAGCTGGTAACTCCATGGGTGGGGAATCTGTCTACACCTTCAAGAGCAACACTCAACAGGGGACATTGCAGAGCGTTGAGTCATATGACTTGTGCCAAATTCCAAACAGATGGGCGTTTTTAGGCCTCTGATTAGGGCACAGTTATGCTATGTGAGGTCAATACTACATATAGTACATATACAATAAAAAATAATACAGGCAATTGCAACAAATCTAACTGAAGAGTTAGGAAAATACACACAATTGTCTGCACACAATAGAGGTTTTCACGGGTCCAAAAATCTGTGTCGGAAGCCAGAAATATATTACACAGAGCCAAACCAGACCCGTCTATTCTTTGAAATCGAGGACTCAGGCCCAACCAATAAATGTCAGATCTTAATCCAGCCTTGAGATACAGACCCAATGAGCACTGATTTCACAGCTGATTGCTACTAACAAGTTACGTGACACGACGTCCTCAGAAACTCTTTGGAAAAGGGCAGGCAAAGAAATTTTTGCAGGTGATTGGATGAACCATCTGTCTAACATCATGTCATCATGTCTAACACGGGCTAACTTCAACCAATCAGATCAATGCTTCTCGCTGTTGTTACACCTAAAACTGTGTCCATAGCTGCCAGTAGTCCCTCCTAGGACACTGAATGGCTGCACCACTTTTCATATGGACACAAACGGATAACTTGAAGCCTGGATTCTTGCGTGATCTATGATCTTGCAAATCCAGCTGCCTTGAACATATATTACACATTCTGTTCAACCAGCGTGAGAACTACACTAACAGGACTGGACCCAGACCATGAACTGTACAGAAACGGATGACTTTAGAGCTCCCTAAAACTGGAGCCCTTCTTGATCGCCCCCTGGTGGCTGACTGCAGCCCAAGTAATAAACCCTGCTTCCCCAGGGTTGGAAAACATCAAAGTCCTTGTCAATAATTTTTTCCAAAAGATGATTTCTATCATTTTAGGTAGTTCTGACATGCTGATGTTTGTTCAGTTGTTCATTTTTATCATCAGTTTTAATTATTTATTTGATGGTATTAAATAAAGGGGCTTCCAGCGCCTTCAATGGTGATCACTACTGCACAGACTCTGGGTTTAAATGACATTACTAGCACAAGATGGCGGCACTTGAATATAGGATATTTTGGGCTTCACTTTTGTATAGTGGTAGGAAGCAGAGAAGTGCCATTCATCTTTCATTTATGCTGCTGATCCGGACCCGACTGTGCCGTCACTATTATTTTACTGTATTTTCATCCATGTTAAGGTGCGCCGTCACCTATTATTCTACTGTATGTTCAGCACTGTTAAGGTGCGCCATCAGCTATTTTTTTTTACTGTATTTTCATCCGTGTTAAGGTGTGCCGTCACCTGTTATCTTGCTGTATTTTCATCCATGTTAAGGTGCGCCATCACCTCTTATTTTACTGTATTTTCATCCATGTTAAGGTGCGCCGTCACCTGTTATCTTACTGTATTTTCATCTATATTCAGGTGTGCTGTCACCTCTTATTTTACTATATTTTCATCTGTTTTAAGGTGCGCTGTCACCTGTTCATCTGTGTGCAGGCTTCCCATCAGCTGTATGTTTGTCATCCATGCAAATGTGTGCTGTCACCAGTTAGTTTTTATATGTGAGAAGTTTCTCTGACAGTAATGGTTCTTTAATCTGTTATGATGCTACAGCACCAGATTTTGTCAGGGAGGTTAGTTTATCACTATCTTGGCCTTGCTATTACACTGTTGTTGGTCATTTTAAAGCTGCATGTTCTCACTTCTTCATTCACTGACATTATGTTATATGTTATATTATGTGTGATAGTGATGGGCAGAGCCTGGTGTGATGACCTTGCATTAGGGTGCTGACTCATTACATCACTGTTAAAAACAGTTGGTGAATGAGGCCCATTACACACTACATCACTACAGGTCAAGCTTTGACTAAAACAAGTTGGTTAGGTTTAGGGTTAGATGATGGTTTGGGGAACCTTTGGTGTCATGGTTACAGTAATAAACGATTGTTTAAGGTAGGGGAACGAGGAAAGAAACTGGTGTTGACTGTTGACATTTTCTTGAGTCATCCATTCACGGTAACGTCCTCCCTGGGCAGACTAAAACAACACTGTACAACTTCATCCTTTACTCCTGATGGCAAAGTCATACCTCCCTGTCACTTGGAACAAAAAATATGTTGTTTTGAGGCATTTGCTGAGACGACTGATGCTGTCACTTTTTTTGGGAGGATAGTCCAGTGATGTGTGTCGTCCTTCAGCGTGTCAACAAAAGACGCTAGCAATGACAAGGACTATAGTACAGAGAATTGGTCAATGTTTTATAAGATTAAAAATGGGTAACAATATAAAAAGAGATTAAAAGTTAACAAAGTATCAGCCTTCAAAAGTTGAGTTCTCCACGATGTTCTGTTGTGGAACTTTCTTCTATTTATCTGTATGCAGTGAATACCATACATTAGTGGTCCATAGACTTCGATGGTCTGACAGTTGAACTTGTACTCTGTGTGGTAGTCGCAGGTCAGAAAGGTCTTGCAGCGCTGTGTGTCTGAACGGGACCATTGCATGACTGATTTTCCAGTCTGAAGAAGTGCGTGTGTATGCGCTCACCAACTGGTCAAGTTACTCCAGTCTCTTCTCTCCTCTCTGACTGCACGCCTCACTGGGCTAACACTGTCTGGAGCTCCTCCTGTGAGTGTGTGTGTGAGAGTGTGTGTGTGTATATTATAGAGAGAGAGACAGAAAGAAAGACAGCCAGCCCCTGGGAAGTAGGATGGTGTGATAACACTCAGAAATGATAGTTTAGCCCTGGAGAGCACTTGACACGCAATATCTCCTTCCTCAGATCGACACACACACACACAAACACACACACACACACAGCTGTCACAGTGAAGGGTAAACAAGCAGCGCCAAGGGCTTTGAGAGCAGGCAGGGAGAGGAGACTCGGCCTCATCTGTATGTGTGTGTGCCGGCGTCGGCGCGTGGGTGGGAGTGGCGTCTGTGTGTATGTCTGTGTGAAACATAAGTAAAGTGGACCAAATTGAGTATATTGCCACTCAAACAATAGACAGTGTGAGGCCAGAGAGGGAAAAAAAAGCACAGAGTCAACGTGGACACGCAACTTCTAGATCTCATCTCACCTCCTGTCTGAGTTTTCCCAATTCCCCTCCCACCTTTCACTAGCAGACAGCGTGATGGAACACAAAAACGTCAGACAATATGGGCACGTCAGGTGGCACGGCAGCATTTAAGGCTCGACATACTGTCCGTTTCACGCATAAGACTTGAGACTTTTGTTCTAAAATGTTCTGAGTTGCCGCCGTTGAGCCTGGCGCCCTGAAAAATTGTGAAATTAGCAGGGTGTGTATAAATGCAAATAGGAGCTCTGAGCACAAAATCAATTTTCCCACTGTGAAAAGCTTTACGTGAAGGAGGCGCGAGAATTATCTAATTACCCCACTGGCTGAATGTTTTCTTGTGTGAAGAAAAATAACTCCTGATCACTGAATCTGGGACAAGATGACCTGCTAAACCTGCTAAAGCAGTTTTATTCTGAACTCATTCCCACTGATAGGTGTGCATATTACACCTGCACCAGTCATCATTTTTCTATTATAAACTGTGTACAGATCCTGATTGGTTTGACTACTTTACAATGCATACTGCCTGCTGTCAGCCTGTTCTCATTCCCAACGCAATAAATACAGCAGAATCAAACTATGACACTGGGTATACCTCTAAATGGATTTTCACACTGCATATTCTTAGCCCAGGTTTATCCTTAGCCCTGGGCTAAGAGTTAACCCTGGGATAAGTTAGCCCCTTTTCACACACACACTGTTAACCCAGGGCTAAGCTAAGCATTAAGCATTAATGCATTAACCTGGCTGATTACCTTCTTGAAATCTTAGCCCTGTTTCACGCTGGCAGCTTTTAGTCCTGAGTTTTTTTATTAGCTAATCCTACTCTGAGCAGGGCCACCTAGCCCTTGACTAAATGTTCCACCATTGTTCCAATGTGAAGTGCACGTCAATTAAATATATTTTTTACACTCAGACTGAACTCTCTCGTGATTGAAATGCAGTGTGAAAAGCCCTAATTTCTGGAGGCACCCTGCAGCATTACGTTTTGATGTGTTGTTGAGGTCAGCTGGCGTGGTATAAAGAGCAAGAAAGGCTACGTATGGAGAAGGTGGTGTGGACGGATGGGTCAAATAAACACACTCAGGAGGTGTAAGTTACATGACGTGCGGACATAACCAGTTACGGTGGATCTCTGCCCACCCTGACCCTGGTTCTGCTCAAGTTTCTGCCTGTTGAAAAGACGTTTTTCCTCACCACTGTCGCCAAGTGCTTGCTCATGGTTTCTGTAAATAATATTGTGAAGTGTACAGTCTAGAACTGCTGCTATATGAAAAGTTCCCTGTGATGACTTGCGTTATGACGTGGCACTACATAAATAAATACAATTTAACATTATCTCATGCAATTTACATTACATAACTAATACACTTATTGTAATCCAAACCATGTTTTTTCCGTAAACTTAACCAAGTAGTTTTGTTGCTTAAACCCAACCAAGTTTTAAAGTCTACCCAGACATTGCATATTTATTATTGCTAAATTGACAGTGGAGCCTTGCATGTTTCAAGCATAGGGACGCTGACTAAGCTGCAGTATCTTGATAGTCAAATATATTGTAGAATTATGCTGAACAATACAGTATATACCATTATCATGCAATGAATGTACTCTCAACAAATATATAAAAGCAGCACTTCTGTTTTTTTTTCCCATTTTTCATTAGTTAAATATGATTTGAGACTTCTTCTCTGCTCACAAAAGGTTTATTTCTCTCAAGTTTTGTTCACAAATTTGCTCAAATCCATGTTAGTGGCACGTCTTTGCCAAGATGATCCATCCACCTGACAGGTGTGACATATGGAGATGCTGATTAAACAGCAGGATTATTGCACAGGTGTGCATTGCACTGATCACAATTAAAGGTCATTTAAAATGTGCAATCTTGAAAAAGACATATATTAGGCACCGAACTATGGTTATTTCACACTGGGCTATAGATGCCTTTTTTCCCAGGAAGACAAAGTCATGATCCATGCTGCTCTGCCTCTGATTAGCTCTGATATTCTGACCCCAGCCTGAACGAATCACTCCTCACTTAACCTAACCAATCCAAACAATGAAGGCAACAAGTACTAGCCAACCAGAGGCGGAGTAGGGCAGGTCAAGACTTTGCCCTCCTGGTGAAAAATGTATATCTGTAGCTCTGTGTGAAAAAGCCATACTTTAGTGCCTGAAAATATATTTTTTCAAGACAAAATGCATATTTTAGAGTGGTCTTTTATTGTGACCAGTCCAAGACACACCTGTGCATTAATTCTGCTGATTAATCAGCATCTCTATATTCCACAACCTGTCAGGTGGATGGATTATCTTAGCAAAGGAGAAGTGCTCACTAACACAGATTTTAACAAAACAGTGATTTTTTTTCAACTAATAAGGAATGTGAGCAAAGACAATATATTTGTTGGGTGTAAATCCCCTGTGTCTTTTTAGGTTACTGATAATTGATCCGCAGTATCGCTGTTTGTTTGGGCTGTTGATCAGCGTTTCTATTCGAGAACTGAGACTAAAACAGGGCAGCAGCTGCTCTGTGCCAGCCGGCTTGTTGTTTCTTACTGAATCATACTCCATGACTGGGAGCTTATCGGAGTCCCAGCTGACGAAGTCCCTGCTTGAAATGCTTGAAACTAAGCTACCAATAATGCTCTAAGTTGGTAAAATCCTGCTTCTGTCCAAATGAGCATTTAAGAATATGTCTGTGTAAAACATCTTTCTACTTTCAACTACGACTAATGCACTAGGGTTGTCAAGTTCCATTCTATGTAAATCTATTCCTTCGTGACTAAAACACTGATTTTCAGATGTCATTCATAGAAAAAAATACCTGTCTACCAATCATTTTCTTTTGAGACTTTCCATCTCTGGAGAGGAACCATCTGCTGTTTATCTTATATACAATACTTGTGAAATCATATTATTTTGGAGCAAAATATAAACAGAATATGGACCACTGTACTGTACATGTGGAACAAATAATTACTTACTGTGTTAAAATGATATCTTTGTTTCAGTTCCAGTTGGAACCCTTTCAGAGTTCTAAAGGGTATAAAGAGTTATACCTACAACCATCTGTGAGAGGATTCACACAGAACCCCCTATGAGAGGCTCAACAAAGAACCTATTTGTGGTGTAATTTTCCACCCAGAACTGTTCCTCCTTCCAAGGGTGTCAACAAGAACCCACCCAAGGGGTCCTAAGGAGAACCCTTTTATATTTCAAAGGTTATATCTAGAACCCACCAATTGGGGTCCTGCTGAGAATCTTTTAATATTCCAAGGGTTTAAACTAAAACACAGTGAGAAGGTTCTACCGAGAACCTTTGTATTTACCAAATGTTTCATCTACAACCCACCCAGGGGTCCTATCAAGAACCTTTAATGTTTCTACCTTTTATATTATGGTACAAAATCTCTCCTTAAAAAAAGAGTTCCTCAAGGATTCCATCGATCCTTGAAGAACTTTTTCTTTGAAAAAGGGTTTTTTGGGATGAAAGGGTTCCTAATGGAAACCTTAGTCTTACAAAGAACGCTTGACAAACACTTTCTGCAAAAGAGAGTTCTTCAGAAGCAAATGTTTCCAGGTAGAACATCAGCCCTTCAGGAAGAACCCTTGTAGATCCCGTATTTCAAAGAGTGTACACAAAAATACATTAGAGTGTCTCAATCATGTAGCATTATGAGTCCTCTGTCCAGCTGTCATATGGCACGTAAATCAAAAATTGAAAATCAAAAGGATTTGATTTGTGCACTTTTAAGCAGGAACTGGGATGAGTAGACCCTCTGGCAGCTTAGCACTTCACTGAACTTTAAGGGACATCCTCACCAAAAAGATGACAGAACATTTGTTCAGATGCTTAAAATGATCTGACTTTACCTTTTTCTCCCAGCCAATCTCTTGTATAATAATAACTGTCCCCACTAAGAAACAATGGTAGATGTAGAATGATGATATACCAAGCCCATCCTCACCAGAAAAATAGTTGTTGAGGTTGTCTGTGCAAGCACCTTATTACAACCTTGTACATTTATTGTTAGGCGGCGACCTCTAGTGGCTGTAGTAATTATGATGGAACTGTATAAATGTACGCAGAGAGGATGGGGTTCATGGATGTATCAAACAAGGAACTTTCATCTAAGAGAACAGAGCTATTGTTCCGTGTGAAACCAAAAATCAAAATTCACTCATTTAAAGTGACATGACGTGACGTGATGTGATTTGATGTGACCAGGAGTGTGAACTCAGTTTATCAACCACTTTGAAATGAGGATGAGTGTTTGCTCACTTGTTTTTAGGTCAAACAATAAAACTGTATTCATCACTACATTGCATACGTTGCGTAACATAACGTATCTGCTTGTGGTGCCTAAACTCAGACAAACTATGATGTTTCACATTGTTAAACGTGATTAATGCCATGCGACTAACATCACATGACTAAAGTAACCAATTTATTTTAACCCAAAGCAATAATGTGACGTGATATAACCTGATGTGTTGTGATGTGACGTGGCGTGATGTGACATGATGAGATGTGATGTGCTTTTGGTACGTAACCTTATTTTAACCTAAATGTGTGGCATGGCATGGCGTGGCGTGGCACAGTTTATCCAGCACTTTGAAATGAGGCTGACAGGTGTTTCCTATACCTAAAAAATTACTATTGGTGCCTAAACCTAACCAAACTACAATGTTTCACATCATTAACCACGTTTAATGCCATGTGACTAACATCACATGACTAAAGTAACTTATTTTAACTCAAATATGATCTTTTTCTAAAGTTTTTCTAGTAGTTTTGGCACCTAAACGAAAGCAATGTACATGTTTAACATCAAGTGACTTGCTTAACTTGCTGCCCGTTGATGGTACTGTCTAACTGTCTCACATGTCAGTTTGGAAATCATTGGCAATCAACTCCTTATGTCATTTAGTTATGAGGATGTACTGACATATCATATGGTTGAGGTGGATGGTGGGTCAGACAAAGAATGTGACCTTGACACCAAAGACTGCTGTTTAACATGGCCGATGCTCCTTCTTTATCGGTCCTTAACCATGACTTGTCAAATACTTCGATATTCAACATTAGCTGTGATAAAGATTTTTCAGGTGCATTCACACTTTCAGGATTACACTTCCAGCTAATGAAGGCAGCTAAAACAAACAAGAGCTAAATGTTACAAAAAATGAGAAATGGGTATCACTGTACCAAAGGTAAACTTCTGAATTATTTGAGCGTTCTGTGGAGGAGGCTGGAAAAACTCAAGTAGAAATGAAAAATGATGCCTGAGCAAGGATTTTTACAAGCATCCTTCTGCATTTGTCAAATTACACTTCACCAAGGACAAGTGCTACTCTGCAAGCAACAAAGCAGAAAATCACCAAGAAAAGATACACAGAGTGAAAGGCACAGAGACATATGACTTCTGCGAGACGTGCCAGAGAACCGAAGCTGAAAAACTGAAACTGTGCAAGAGCATTGTAAGCCTCGGGGCACAATGGAGGCCTCTCTCAGGTACACAGATACACCAGATGCAAGAGGCTTTATGGAAACTCATGAATGAAGCCTGTGAGACATAAACAACCCAACACTTTAATGCAGGTTGCATGTAGAGCAATGAGTCTTACAAAACAGACCAGCTACTTAACTAATTGACAGAATACTAAAAAAGCAAAGTTCTTTCTCTGTGCTTAAAACTGACAGACATGAAATTCAAATTTGAAGGCCCTAGCTTGCCTGAAGGAGACTCTTGTCAGCTACAAAACAAGTCTCACACAAGGCTGTTACACCCGGGGGCACAATTAGGTACTGAAGTGTCTAGCAGCTACACTGTAGGGTAGATGGACAGTCATCAGCATGCTGCCTCTCCAGCCATCTGCAGGAGAGGTCAACCAGTAAGGTGCCAAGCAACCCAACAGTGGATCTTCCGAAGAGGAGAGTGACAGCATCCAATCTAAGATCATCACAACCAACCTCGTGCTTTGGTCCACCTCACTTTGCCTACATCATAGAGCTTACAGTGCCTTGGAAGGATGTGTGTGAGGCCTATGAACAGAAGGAGCTTGAGTTCACTGCGGTGGGCTAAGGTTTGCCCAGTGGACTTTGGGTGTTGGTTAGTCGTTGACATGCCTCCAAAGTCAAAGCACGCTCTGAGCAATGAGGGTTCCTGAATGACTGAGGTTTAACCATGTTCCTCTGAATTTTTTTTTAAAAGACTGTGTAAAGACAGAGAGTTCTATTAAGAACCATTTTATCCAAAGAACCCTTATTGGAAGAAATAGTTCTTCACGGTTGGTTAAAAGCAATTACAATGGTATTTTTAACATAGATTGTTAAAATGATGGATGACCACAATATACGATCTATTTTGTATATATATATATATCTTATGGGTGAAACCCTTGGATGGATTCTAGACGAAAAACTGGAGTATAAAAGAGTTCTCGGGAGAACACCCTTAGTGGTTTTAGATGAAACCCTAGCAATATAAAAAAAAACCTACATGGTTTCCAGATGAAACCATAGGAATATAAAAGGGTTTTAAGAAGAACAACCTGTGTGAGTTCTGGATGAAATTGTTGGAATATAAAAGGTTCTTCGTATATCCCCTTGGGTGGGTTCTTGTTAGTACTCTTAGAAGGTGAAAACTTTCTGAATAGAACCCCCAGAGAGGTAGATATTTATCATTACACTATAGAAGGGTTCTCTGTAGAACCTCTCATCTGAGCTTCTAGCAAACTTTTACAGATGGTTCTAGGTATAACCCATTATGTTGGGTTCTAGGTGTAACTTGATGAAACAGTTCCAGGTCAAACCTTTATAAAAGGTTCAAAAAAGGGTTCACCTATGGAGACAAGCTGAAGAACCCTATATGGTTGCACCTTTATTTCTAAGAGTACACCAAAGCCCACTCCAGTGCTGCTGAAAGGTCAAACCAGTGATCTGTGGATTAGGAGGAGAAATGACACCTGGGCTCTGAAATATCATCAAGAACAAGATGATGTCGGGGAGGGTGAGCCTGAGGCCTCATCACTGAACCCTCTGGAACCCTCTGATTGAGCTCATCAGTGAAACGCTGAAGATGGAGGGTGCCCACTTGAAAACCCTGAGATGTCATTATCATCCCCACTAGAACAGCGAGGTCTCAGGTTATGTGCAAACAAACAAGAGGTTGGTATCACAAGTCCTACAAACATACTTAACTAATTGACAAAATATTGAAAAAGCCAAAAGCCTCCTCTGTGTGCTTAAAACAGTCGGATATGAAATTCAAATTCAACAGAAAAAAACAGACACTGGATTTCAATTTTAATATCTGGACCTGGAAAAGACATTTGGCTCTCACAATCCAGTGACCCACAATCAATTTCCTTAGAGTCAGAATCTAGTTAAAGTCTATTTCCAAAACATACAGATATGCTTCACAGCTATGTAATTCACCACAGCATGGCAGCCCCTGGAAATTGGTATCATGGCAGGGTGCACATCTCCCCTCTAGCATTCACCACTGCAATGGAAGAAATCATTAGGGCATCAAAATGGGATGTGGGTGGAGAAAGGCAGCAGGGAGGAATTCACCTCCCACCCATCAGACCATGTTTAAATAACATGACAACCATCACTACAATAGCAGCCTCCTATTTAAAAAAAAAAAAAAAGCCTTGCCAAGTTTGAAGATGAACTCAAAATGGGGTTGAACTGATGCCATGCGAATCAAGAACATATCCATTGTCACAGAGGAAACTGTCAAAACACGTTAAAGGATTCTACACTGTCGACAAGATAATTCAAACAACGCTAAAGAAGGCTGCCAGAAGCTTAGCAAAATAGTAATCCTGTCTGAGAGAAAGAGCAGATTAAGACTGAATGTGATCACAGGCTGATGGGATGTATGAATAGATTCAGAAACCAGGAATTGATGATATCAATGACAGACAGCAGGGCTGCTTCAAAGTAATTTGACAAGTTGTGTAGAAATGTACCTGTAGCTGTTGTGATGTGAGCACACACTGTGTACAAATTCAGGGTCTCAATCCTTTCCTGAGTAAAATATCACATGTCATATTGTGACTTCAGGTTTGCTTTCATAAAAGTGTTGACTATTTTAAAGCGAACTGCCTGGAAATGAAAATACTTTACTTCACAAGATGACAGGGGCCACCTGAATGCATCATAGGTTTGGTTTAAACTGCGTCAAATAGACAGGAGGTTCAGTTTCAGTCTGACCTTCTAGTCTAAACCCTGAAATGGGACAGCCATAGACAACAACATAATCCACTTGATCATATGTTCCCTGTCCATGTTGAATGATGTGCGGTCATATAAAATTATACAGTCAGATTCATTTAACACACCTTAGCATTAGGAGCAGTGGGCAGCCACTGTGCAGAGCTGAGGGACCAACTCCAGGTCTAAGACAGCACCTTGGGGAGTATTGACTGGAGAACTGACCTAGCATACATGTTTTTTATTTTATTTTTTTTTTAACATTGATGGATTAAATAAATGTACAATATAAAACGTCACTCACAGTGACAAACTTATGAACAACTATTACCAACCCTGCGGTTTCCCTGAGTTCCACAGGGCATTTTAGTTAATTGTCTTGGTCTTATGCTGTGGTCAGACTACACGATATCAGCCCAGTTACAGCCCGACCTGGAAGACTTACTGGGGATTTCCACCAGATGCAGCTTTGTGATGTTGCGTGTGTACCACAGTTTTCTTCTGTCATACGAGCGACTGCAATTTCCACCAGCAGCATTTCAGAAGCGTTTCAGCAGTGGAGCATTTTGCCCACCTGATTATGTTTACTTGCTCTGATTTTGTTGATTAAGTCCTCTTACCTTGCTCTTTGTGTTTCTACCATGAATAAGCAAGCTACGTAGTTAAATAGTTTATTTTCTGCCAGTCTTTATGAGTCTTTTATTTTGAAAATTACCTGGGTTCTCCCTGCCTTTTCAGTGTCCGACTTCCAACCTGTTCGACCTGCTCTGTGATAATTGACACGGCATCTGTCAAAAATAGACTCGCTGCGTATTCTGCTTCTGGGAAGTGTCTGAAATGCGCCGCTGCACTTCTGGTGGAAACACAAGCATTGTCTAGAATGGCCGCGCCTGGTGGAAATTAGGGGTTAGGGTGTCAGGTAAGTTCAGAAGCGATCAATCATTTCATCCCTTGTAGCGTGACATAATGGATGACAACTGATGCCACATTTAGGACACCGCACAACGTCCTGACAGAAATACTAGCATGTTTGATTTATTTTTTTTGGTTTGTTTGTTTTGCTTTTTTTGCGTCACTTTTGTGATATTGACCAATAACAGTGCAGCTGACAGCACTCTGCCGGAAGAGATGAACCTGCGCACAAATGCAAACATGGTGAAGCAAAAGAGGAGTGATGCTGCTGGTGTCGCAAGGTGGAACTGGATATGTTTCTAAGCTTTTCCCACCACAAGATAGTCAGTATCATACACACTGCAAACTGATGCCATGTTTGTTCACATTCCTTCTCCTGGAAGTGCGTTGGGAGCGCTTCTTTTCTGTTGACATTACGTATAACATGACAGACTGCAAGTGATGATTGGTCGTGGAGCAAGGTCTCTTGGCCACGACATGGCAAGAATTTTTGATTCTATAATCACCTAATCTGACACATTTTAACAGGCAAAAATATCTTGTAGTCTGACCTCAGCATTACAGGCATGAATCATGAATGCAAAGTTCGAAACAAACAAGTCTTTTTACTGACTCAGGAGCCACTAAATCATTCACTGACATGCCCTGCCAACCTGCTGCTAGCTGGGGCAAATGCAAAGACAAGGCAAGCTTCTGCAGGGGATTGATGTCAAGCTGAACATCTAAAACATGCAGGGCAGTGTGCCTTGAGGACCAGGGTTGGGAAACACTGCATTAATGAGTGTCACAAGCCCTATGAAATGACCTGTTTCACTATCTGAAACATCCATTCAGTCCGATAGGTTGGCAGAAGTCTCTGGTGCGCTTGCCATACAGGCTTGGGGCAAGCAGAGGATTACCGAGATCCAGTTGACTGACACCAAGCTCGGTGTGACTTGAAAACCCAACTCTCTTTAGTGAGTGAGTAAAAAGAGTGTAACGTCCCATCTCTATTTTCAACTATTCGTGTCTGTCTCTGATCACTGTTCTGAATCTGTCTTCTTTGATTAATGTTACTGATGGTATCCCTGCTTGGTGTTTGTTAGCCATTGCATGTTGCAAGAAAGTCAAAATTATCCCACATAACAATGAAAAGTAAATTTTAGAACAACAGAATATGCTGTTCTGTTCTTGTAAGGTAAGAAAAATCATTATTATTCAAATAAAGATATTGCATACTGTACATTATATCATAACCTAAAATAGCACCTAGTTTGCTGCATTTGTACATTTTGGAAATTACTTAAACTCATTATTTCTTGGTTTAAAAGTGCTGAATCATACATAAACATGAAAAGCCCTCATCAGCCCCCCTTACCCACTGTGCTATCTTCCAAACCCCGGGGCCACAAATGGAACTTTAATGTAGCTGCCAGCCGAGCCACTTCAACACCAACAGACAGCCCGGGAGCGCTCCAAAACCCCACCGCCGGGACAGAGTTTATCTCTTCTATCCTTCATGCGGGGTCCAGTGTGAGCGGCTGGGGCATTGTGATCGGTGAACATTATGAACTTTTCACGGGCCACGAGATGACAGAGCAATCTGCTGAGTCTGCAGCGCACAGATCACAGCGGGGGGAGAAAAACTCCTTTGGTGTTGACGTGCTGCAGCCGCCATCGCCCCACAGCTAATGTCACACAACTGCTACAAGGGAAGGGGGATTTTTCACCACTGCGCTCTCTCCGCTTCCTGTCAGAACTGTGTCCCAAAGCGAAGGATGAAATGGTCTTCATCAACGTCAGCCAACACCAACAAGAAAACACACACATAAGCTTGAATGTGCTCAAGCGCCGGGTGCCATCATCTTCTGAAACTCTTCTCGAGGGTGATCAGAATGAATTTGCATATATCCTTAAATGTAAGCACTGAACTCTGTAATTACGTGAAGCCCTGAGTGTGTGCGATAGACTGTGCCCGTAATTGTTTGTGTACGGGAAGAGGGGGCATGTTTTCAGCAGCAACGAAAGGGGAGGCGCCCTCGCTGAATGCAGCCCCTCCAGCAGCTGTCTAACACAGCTGTGGCAATTCATAAAAGATACTCTCGCGCACGTACATTACCATAAACACGCGCACACACACATACGGTGTTAAATCTAAGAGGGCCTCCTGGGGACGACACCTTCCTCCTCATGTTTCCGTGACACAGGCGATGATAATTAGACTAATTCAAAGTCTCCTCAGAGCGAGGGACGGAGATGAGGCGAAGGCAGGCAGACACCCCTGAAAGCGCTGTGGAAAGGTAGGCACACACACGCAGGGTTGACGGGGAGTTCATCCAGCTCGCTGCCATATTGTAGCATAACATTACTGCGCCAGGAGATCCATACCTTATTGCAGGCAGGACTTGGGGGCTGGATTGGGAGTGGGTTGGTACCGCAGGGGGCTTCTGGACCGTGACCAGAGGAAAAGGCTGGAGGGTGAGAGAATGGACAACCGACCTCTGCAAAGCTGCAGCTCAGCCGCACTGAACTCTGGTGATAGATTCTTAAACTCAAAATTGATGCATTTCTCCTGAGCACCACACACAGACTGTGTACGGGTCATTTCTACATTCAGTCTCAGTCCTAAGAATCTTTTAACCATAGTAGTTTAGTCCATATCTGTCCTGCTGATGAGAATAAAACTGGGTAAGACTTTATATTAAGGTGACTGTAATAAGCATTACTTTTTGGTAATAAGGCCCTTACAAGATGCTTATTACATGAATGTGTTAACAAGGCTATGCAAGTGTTAATAATAGACATTTAGACATTTATATATGACATTTAAAGCACTTATAAGGATTTTTTTTAACAGTTTATATAATGTCAAACTTTGCTTTATTAAAAGTCTTCTACATACTTAATTATGCATTTATTAGCTGCTCTTAGCAGAGGAAAAAGGCCTGAAAATAGTAATAATTTAAATAAAAAATAAAATCATGGGTGACTGGAAATGAGTGCATAACAAAAGATTAATTAACCTTCATAAGAACTGTTCACACTTATGACCCCCTAAATCCATTGTTAACTGCTAATACCTGTATAGTTAACTGCAAAGAAATGCATCATCAAGTTTGTAGAAATCAACAAAGGCTTAATGAAGTGTGACAGGTTATCAGGTTAAATACAATAAATGTGTCTGTAATGATATTATAAACAATAATAATAACTCATAAGGGTTTTATCAACATTCTCAAGCAGCCAATCAACTAATTGGCAACTTTCTTGTATGACTGCTTGTAAAAGTCTAATTTCACAATAAACATTTATTTTTATTTATTTACTTTATTTAATGTACTATTCTTAACACTTAGACTGTCTAATTAACACATATTAATGTGAGTGACATTTCTTACAAGCACTAAACTGTTACCTACCCCGGTAACTTTTCTCATAACCACTACATTTCTCTATCTTTTTGTTTCTGTTCCCTCATGCCTCCAACCTGTTTCTCTCCTCTCTTTCCATCACTTTCTCTTTCTTCTCTTCTTTGTGTGGTCTGCTGTCTTCCAGGTCTCCATGGTACAGAGGAGGTCGTATGTGTCAGGTCCCATTGGCGACACCTGAAGTTAGTTAGTTAAAAGGTTTTTGTGAGGGAAAGATTTTCTCTTACCTGAACTGAGGTGTAAAAGACAGAGGATATTGTACACTGTGCAGATTGTGAAGCCCCCTGTGGAAAAATGTGATTTGTGATACTGGGCTACATAAAATAAAATTGACTTGACCTGACTTCCCAGGGTCCTGTGCTCCCCAGACTGGTACATAATAGGAAGATGACAAAGGGTCCTATGTCCTATGTTCCCCATTAGTTAGGGGTAGGACTAAGGTTTAGGCGTTAGCATAGAACGTAGATACATCCCCACTGAGTACACTGTAGATTATTTCCAACACTACTGGAATTACAATTAATTGTGTTGTTATATATTGTGAAGGATTATGTATTCAAAGGATAAGTAGTTATAAATAATGGATGGAGACTTAATGAGCATTTAATTTTAATTTACCCATAGTGAGGCTAAAAATACATATAGTTTATTATGAGGGTGGCTCCGCAGCAAAGGCCTGGGGTCATTACAACTTCATGGCAATCAACCATTTAAATCATGACATAAACTGGTGTGAAAAGTTGATCCTTTGAAATAATCTTATGTTTATGCATATAAACTCAAAAACTGGAGATGTGACAGTACGCTGTTTGTTGCTGATGAACCTCTGTAGAAATGCTTCTGTTGCCCACCACAGCTCGAAGGCTCGCTGGTGAGTGAGTGATGGTGATTGACGACAGGGAGAAGGTTCAACTTCAAGAAAAAATTCTTTGGCACGGAGGAGCTACAGCCTCCTACAGCCAGTTGACACTTGTTTTAAATCTCCTGCAAAACTGAAGCATGTAGATGAAATAAAAAATTAAATGTAGGAAAAGCTGATTGTTGCGGTCAGTTCTCTACGATATAACTTCAATGAGCTACCGCGGTTTGAACAAGAAAAAACATGGGTGGAAAGCGATCAATCTGCTCTGAAAGTGAACTTGTTTACAATGAAGCAGTATAGTGGTAGTGTGAGCTGCTGCCCAGTATCCCTAGAAATTACATCCAATTTGGACGGTTCTGCACCTCATGATGATTTATGTCCGGTGCCAACAGTCAGTGCCAATGCAGGAATTAGATAAACATGTCGTGCATATGACTTTCCTATGGGAGAATAGAGTTCTCTTCCTGCCACAGACCACAATATCTCCCTAAATTTAACCAAATGTTTTAGGTACCCAAGCATACTGTAGATGTGCAGATATTGTAGAAGGGTAAGAATCATTGGTGTTGGACATTAAAAGACTTTGTTTTGAACTCAATTCTCATTTTTGACAAAAACATCCAATTCCAGTGTTCTTGTCTGTATGTGCGCAAATGTTCTCAGTGCAAACGTGCCCAAAAGTTTGAGGCCCATGATAGAAAAGAAAGAACTTACCACATTTGTGTATGAACCCAGTTAAAGTTAAAGTCAGGCTGAAGATATACAAGATATACTTGCTTGTTAACCCTGACCTGCAAAATCATAAGAGATGAAAAAGGCATGCTTGTAAGCCAATTCCCCACAGGGGGGTCTGGGAGCATCGTCACCCAGAAGAAAATGTAAGGTATAAAGTAAAAGTCAAGTAAAAAGTACCAAGTAGGGTACTACAGTAAAAGTAAAGTTACTTCACTGGACTTAATACTTTACTTTAGTATATTATGTAGGACTTTAAATGCAGGGTTTTTACTTGTTATAAAGTATTTTTACATTGTGGTATTAATGCTTTTACTTAAGTGAAAGATCTGATTACTTTTTACACAAGTGCAGGTCACAAAATCTGATGGGTCACCAAATACAGTGTAACACCATCACTAGTACTACAAGGTATTTTGCTGACTCACCAGTTAGCACAGTCACCCAGAACACTGGTGTGTCTTGTTTTATCACACGTTTGTGTCTATTTCCCTTGTAACTTACGACAGTGGTGGATGTTAAAATGGGATAACAATACAGATGCAGTGAGTGTTAGCCTGAACTCAGCTAAATGATTCTGAACTGCAAAATTTATGTTGTAATTTAATACACAGTTCACTTAAGTTAATGTTAGCTGACATGCTAACCAGCTGGCACGCTTTCCATTATAAACAGGTTGGGAAAGATTTGATAGGTTATGTTAGGACATTCTATGACTTGATTTGGCAGGACAACATTACTATAGCAACTAGCATACTATGCAGTAAACAAGCTTTTATGGCTCTGCTCAAAACTAGCATCCATTGTACACATCCATGTTTAACAGGGAAAAATAGACGATGCAGTTATCTTGATTGTGTCTGCTTGTACAGCTGATTGTACCGTTGATGGTATTAAATCTCCTACCTTGACTGTCTGGTAGGGGTCCCACAAGACTCAATTCTTGGGCCAATCATATCCACACTGTATATTAATTGCCTACCTAATGCATGTCCAAATGTCAATATTCAAATATATGCAGATGATGCAGCATTTTTTTTTACATGTGCAAAAGACAACTAGGCAGCCTAGAAAATAATTTCATCTGCAATTAGCCATGAATTTTAGAAAGAGACTCTGGCTATTTTTTGTGGTGCTTTGAGCACCACAATTTGCTTTGAGCACCACAAGCCAATTTAGTCCCGTTGTATTGGAGAGAAGGCAGACATCTCCAAAACTCTGCAGGTCTCACCAAAAAACCCTGTATGGATCAATATCACTACAGGCCAGGGGGAAAATATGTATTTTTGGTTTTTGGGCAAACTGTCCTTTTGAGCCAACAGGATCACTAACTAAAGGCATTGCATGGACTGCCCCCACCTCCTCCAAATGAATTCATTAAACACAGGATCATATCACTGGAAATCAACCATCTCCTGGCAAACTGAGCAGCAGTTGTTGAGGCAGTTTCTAGACCAAGGTGTTTGATAGATAACAGGGCCATTCTTTCAGAAAATTGTTCTCTGATTTGGAGTTAATACAGTTTATAACCGTACAGGTGGAGAAAATCCTTTCAAAGTCATGTAACGGCTTTGATGCAGGAGATAGTCTGTGTACAAAGTAAAGAGGAAGGATATAAAGCTCAGTGTTGTGTACAGAGACAACACTATAATACAGTAAATAAGGCTTGAGGTGTGTTGTGGCATCATTTGTTGGAGCATGATGTAAGTGAAGCCTCCTCTAATGGGACATTACACTTGTCTAAACAGCCCTGCTGAGACTCATAACCCTCTACTGTGCGTGTCTGTCACACGCCTAGTCTGCTGCAGTATTGCTGCTGTTGCATCAAGCTTCAGAGCTCATTTAATTGAGAGTGTCAAATTTAATTTATTTTTTCAACCTCCAGAAGGCTGCTTAACATTCTTCTTTGTCTTCTTGCAGTCATTCTTTTTTGAATTTGTAACCTCTTGAGACAATGGGCTCCCACTGATAAAGGCTTATCTTATCTTATACCATTTTTGAAGGCCGTTTCCTCCAACACTCAGCACTGAACCATCTTAGCTATCACTTCTCTTGCAACAGATGTAATTCTGCTAGATTTACTCTGTTTGCGATTTGATATGGCAGTACAAACTTCAGACACATGTGATCTATAAATCTTTAATAATATAGGTTTAACCTTATTTTATGTGCATGCTGGCAAATTAAAAGACATGCCATGTCTCTTAAAGGGATGCTTACTTACAGTATATGCCAGTTGGAGAAGCAGAGAGGAGCACCAGCACAGAAGCTAAGCAAAGTGCTACTGTGGACAGGATCAGCAACAAAAGGTTTTTTAGCGACTGAAAAAAAGGGAAAAAAGAAAAAAAAATCAGTGTAAGTTTAAGTGTACGCTTTATTTTAGAGATTCAATTACTTTCTGATGGAAAGCTGCTGTTACATAATGTGCAAATATCGCTTTCCCCAAATCAACCAAACTCCATAGGCAAAATCAGTAATTTTACCTCACAGAGCACAGGGGTTGCCAGTCTACTGTTGCTTCAGTCAGTTAGTTTGTTTGAGTTATTGTTTGACTTCAGTGAATCCGAATTATCTTTTTAGGGTAGAGAAGTCACACAATAACACAAACACACTGATCAATCAAGGCAGCAGTATACCAGCAACATGAGTATTCTGCAAGGTAAAATGACCTGTTTCACCTATGGAGTTTGGTTCGCTTGGAGAGGGTGACCTTTGGCTTATATAATGGCATTTTCCTGTTAGAAAAAGGTATCTGGTGGGAAAATAAAGTAGAAACACATTAATTTTTGACCCTGCCCACAGCAGTTCTTTGCTTAACTTCTGTGCTAGTACTCCTCTCTGTCTCTCCTAACTGGGGGCGTGCCAACCAGAATTTACTAAGTGTCTCATACAACCCTAGATCTTCCTCTCGCTGCACTAGTTTAATTTGTCTGGTTGGACACTTGGTAGAAACATAATTACAAAAACCAAAAAAAAAAAAGGTTATTACCAGCTGTGGTCAGGCAGGGACCTCCAGCAGATGACATCAGATGACACCTGTGATGCGAGTGGATGATATCCAAGTTTCAATAAGGGTCCCATATTGTTCCAGTACGGTGGCCTGAACTGCTTTGCTGTAATGAAAAACAGACTAGTGACAGGATCATCTGCTGGGTCAAATGAATTCAGCTAATCTAATGCAATAAAAGTTCTGAAATTCAACCGTAACCCACCTACTGACTCAAGTGTGATTAATTTAGGTCAGCTGTCATTAAAGCAGGCAAACTCATACTGTGGCACCACACCGTGTATCTTTCAGCTAGGAAAGAGTAATGGTTTTTGATTAGCACATTACTATTCAAATTTATAGTTCAACATGTTGGGAATATACTTATTTTCTTTCTTTCCGAGACTCAGAAGAACAATATATGTCATGTCTCTGTGTTAATGGGACAGTTCACCCAACAATCAAAAACCTGTCAAGCTATTTCCATCGGATTGATTTGGTGTGAGCTGCTGCATTTTGGAAATATTGGCTATATAATGTTGTAATGTTATGCATTTGAACTGCTTTCTTTCTACAACTACGTCTAGCAGCCATTTCATCTAGCTAGCTCAGTAGTGGAGGACAGACGGTTATACAGATGGCAGGTGTAGATATAGAGAAGACTGACATCTCATGTGGCCAATATCTCCATAACTTGGCAACTCAAACTGGGGTTGGCCTGCATAGTCCATCGGGCAATCACAACAGATGACACTGACCTCTGAGCCTTCTACCATCATAAAATTGTGATTTAAAAGCCTAATGTAATTAAAAGGATAGTTCACCTAAAAATGAAATTTCAATCATTATCTACTCACCCTCATGCAGACTAAAGTTGGGTTTAGTTTTTTTAACTCCACAAAATGCTGGAGTTTCACAGGAAAACAGCGTTGCAGAATCTCCCAAACATTGTAAGTGAATGGTCACCAGTTTTCAAACGAACCTCACCTCCCACAAAAAAAACATGCCTCCGTACTGCTCATCTAGTGTAATCCAAGTCTCCAAAAGCCCCAACAATCCAGCTTGACTTGAAAGATGGGTTTTTTGTTTTTTTACAGTTGTGCCAATTTCACTGTTCTTTTATTAGCTTAGCTTCTTCAGTTTAGCTAGCTGAGTAACTTTTTATTTATTTATTTTAAGGCTTTTTGCCTTTACTTTGAACTCTCAAGCGGGAGTTGAACCAACAGCCGCTGTAGAGGACTGATAGCCTCAGTGCATCAGGTGCGTGCTCTGCCAACTGATCTACAGGGGCACGCCTAACCAATTAACTTTGTATAGCCCGCCTTCCCCTACCAAACAACAATATCATCATCCATGTTGATGTTTGACTGTGGACATTGTCATATGCCAATTTGATTAAGTGCTGGCAGTTTAGCGGAGCTATTAAGTTAATTGACTTAAGACTCCACTGGCAAATAGACAGCCTTCCCCTTTCCAAAGTTAAAAAAGGCGCCTACCAACTGTGTATGTATGTATTATTTGTTGAGTCCATATGAAAAGAAATGTAATAACATAATGTGTTGAACTACCCAGACTAGCTGTTTCATTATGATATCATTATTTCAGTTGTGACAAAGCGACACTTAATCCTTTATTTGACAGAAATAAACTTTTTTTAAATTTTAGCCCAGTTATGTCAATCAGAAGTATTTTAATCTGTCATGTTAAATTGTTTGAATACAAGCTGAAGTATAACACTTAATAATAACATCTTAGTTAAATAATTTAATATACTCTGAACTAAACACTATAATGTCATTATTATTATAGTGTTTAGTTCAGAGTATATTAAAACTAATAAATCCTTAATTTTAAAATCAAGGCCTTTATAAATTTGGATTCAAAGTACAACGAATCTCAAATATTACACTTAAAATCTATATTCATTAAACTATGAAAACCTAAAAAAAAAGTTGGGTTTTTTGTTTCATTTCTTAACATTTTTTTGATGAGCCTTGTTATTATGATATTTACTCAATTATGACAAATATTCTTATGAAAAATAATTCTGAAAATGTCTGAAAATACAAAATGTGAATCACTAGAAATGTAAACAATGGATGTTATAGAATTTACATATTTACAAAGTGACTTTGAACCAATTCTGTGGAATGGCCCCTATATGTAACTGTATATATTGTTTTACTTTATATTTTATGTTATTTTGTATATTACATGTTATATTATATGTTATGTCTGTGTAGCATAAAGGGAGTAAAACTTTCTTTTCATTGTGCAGCCCTGCCTTGTATAAAGATAAAAAAAAAAATTACCTTGATATCTTGATCTTTAAATGACTCTTTTCTTCATCAGGAACTTGAAAATGGTTTTGAATGTATCTTAGCTGTTTTCTAATGTTTAACATTTAGCCTTACAGTGAAAAAGAAAGTCCACACAGTACATCTTCCTGGAAAAACTGTAGTGTTCCTCAACCAAACAAATAGCTGTCTCACCTTAATGCTAGGCCTCTGCATCCTCCTCCTCTTTGTCATGGCTGTGGCAACATTGTTGGCACTTTGGGGGGGTGGGGGGTTTGTCATTCATGCAAATAGGGGACGAGCGGAGGCCTTGTCATTCACCTTGGCTAGAGCCAGTGTTTAGGGCTACCGATAGCCATAATCATACCAATCCACACAAAACCCCCCTCTGCCTGGGCTCACACAGCCAAGGGCACGGATTACCACAAAAAAAACAATCTGGAGGGGCCGGAGTGTGCTGCGTCCATTCGAGTCGGAGCGGATATGAGAGGCAGGTTCTTTGTTCTCCCTGATATTTATCTGTCCGAGGCCGAGCAGGAGAAGAGACGTCGCTCCAAAGAGAGGTCTCCCAGGTCGGCGGCCTGGTATTAAACTGATCTATGCATGTATCCCGGAGAGATAACAGCACACATCACAGATCGGCTCACAGGAACAATCTGAGAGAAAGTGGTACCCAGATACATACGGAGGGGTTTCTGCAGCAGTGTTGGGTGGGATCACTGCCAAACACATCACTTCTTAATCAGGGATGTAGCCAAGGATAAACCCTTCTAGAGTCAGTTTGGTCTGGGTTTAACCTTCTTTTTGGGATGACGTAAATCTTCATTATGAAAATTAAAAAAGTTAAATCACATAAGAGTATTTGAAGGACAAAAAAAACATAAATCAGGTGGCTTTGTGATGGGTTTTACGCATTGTAAAAAGACAGAATTTTACATCCTGATAATTATCACCTGGAGATCATAGTTTATCCACCTTTATGCCAATATAGCACCATTCTTAAAGGGATAGTTTGTATTATTTAAAGTGGGTTTGTACAGTGTACTTATCATGTGGGGTTGCATGAGGTAGTTATCAATAGTCAGTGTCTTTTCAAGAGACTGGTGTTGGAAATTAGTTTTGGGTCTAAACAGCTAAGCAATGTACTGTTCAGGAAGACAACATTTTATTAGTATCAGTTCAAGTGTACACTACATTGTTATACAAGCCAAATTTCATGCTCTCCATACCAACCAAACTCTCCAAACCAACCAAACTAACCCTAAACCAAAATTATTAATTTTACCCTGGAGAACATAGGAGTTGTTGGTCTACCACTGCCTCGATCTGTTAGTTTGTTTTGTGATATTGTGTGACTTCAGTGTAATAAAATGCTAGTTCTGATTCACTGAAGTCACACAATAACACTAACTTACCTAGAAATCAAGGCAGTGGTACAACAGCAGTTCCCATGTTCTGTAATGTAAATTTACTAATGTTGCCACTGGAGTCTGGTTTAGCAAAAGAGGTAAGGTGAAGCTGTAAAAATAGTCCCAAAAAAAGGCATACACACACAGCTGTACATTGTTTAGCTGCCATTCTGGTACTCCTCTCTTCTCCAAACTTTGGGCGTGCCAACTGCCCGCTACTGTAGGGATGCATTCAAATACGAATAAGTAAGTTCCTCATCATTATTCAGGAAAAAATCATTTCCAAAATGTAATGCAGTAACATTAAGAGTACTACTTTTTTCTTTAATCTCAAAACATTTTTACACAAGTACATAATTTTATATTACAATGCATTGCATATATCCGTATAAGAAATACAAAAGGAGACAGCCCCCCTATAACCTAGTGTGTCTATACAACTGCAAATCCTATGTGTGTGTCAATTTGACAACTGATGCCTGGCTCAGTCCTTTCAACTATAACACAGTGCCTCATGCTACACAGGACATATTCTAATTGGCATATTCATAACACAACGTCAAGAGGCACAATTGGCGAGCTGCATGTCATAAAGTCAGCCACCCCCAGACTGCCACTCTCACTGAGTTTATATAGTGTTGGTCCCCAGATGCATCCCAGTGATTGGTGGACAGGAGTAACACCAGTCGGCAGGCCGGTTAGAGCAAGAGCGGGAAGACAGGGTAGACCGCACCCTCTCAGCTGGAGCCAACCACGGGCCGGAGTCCACAAGCTATAATCAACATATACAGAACTACACGGAAAAAGGGGTTACACAAAAAGAGGAGGGCACGGCGGTGGCCATAACAATGATACTACTACTGTCAACTGAACACAGCCTCATTGCAATTTATATTTATTCCCTGCAACTGAAGAATTTATATATTTACTGTAAAGAGTTCCTTTTTCCAATGCAAAACAAAATTGTGTAATTTATAAAAGATTCTTTTAGTTTCTCGTTGTGTTAAACTCATACAGATACAAATAATGACGTGTCTGCACACCTCTACTAGGTAACACACTGATTTTCATTGAGTACCTCATACAATCCCACATCATGTAATCCGAACTATCCCTTTAATGCATTTTAATGCGCAGACTAATTGCAATTGGTGTTTTAATGACTGTCCCTGGTCAATTCTGTGAGATATATTTCCTCTGAGGCCTCCTGTGTGGATAAAATTCAAGCCCTGGCTGTCTCTCAGTCTTAATTAGGGCCCGAGCGCCAAACAGGGCAAGGACCCTATTGGATTTGCTTGGATTATTATTTCATTTCTTTTTCTTTTTTTCCCTCTTCAGTTGCTTTTTTGAGGGGCTAAACATGCTCAATGGCATGTGAAACTTGGCACACGCATTAGTCATGGTGAAAAATTTCATACGATATAGCTTTTGGCAGTGGGCGTGGCCAAACATTAAACAGCAGCCCCCATGGCACGTTTTACTGATTTGCACGAAAATCTGTACAAACATATCACACTGAGATGCACAAAAACGACCCATTGCCTAGACCCAACAGGAAGTCGCCCATTTTGGATTTCATGGTCAATTTAGGCGATTTCCATGTGTTGTACTTTAACAAACTCCTCCTACAAAATTCATCATAATGACTTCAAAATTGGTGTGTGCCTGAAGGGCATGGCATGGTGTTGAATTTTGATGTCTCCCCATAAAACATGAAGTTTACATGACAATCAGGAGACATAGCCATAGCACCACCTAGTGGAGACAGGAAGTGACACTGAATTCCTTCCTGTGGTGTCCAAAAGCCGCAAAAATTCAGAGCCTCTTTGACCAGGACGAATTTGGCCACGAGACTGCGGCTGCCCGACTGGTGTCGGGGTGCGAATGCTGGTGCAATGGTGCTTGCAGCTTTTATTAGAAAGCTGTCCCCACTAATTGAACTTAAAAAATCATTTTTCAGAGACTGAGGGCGTGCCGACCGCTATGTACTGTAGGTAACAGGGATGACCCAAATCCAAATACATTATTTGGGAAAGCACAAATAATGCAGATATTTCTTCTACCCGAAGTTGCCTCTTACTCAGAAACAAGATAGTTTCCAGATTGGATTGCAGTAAATTTTGTCACAAATACATACATTTATATTATATATTGATATATTATAATATTAAAATATACGTAGAATATTACCACTGTGAACTACAGTAAGATTAACACATCAAGAAACATGAAATTTAAGATTCTTCCCTTCATCTGAGGGATATATTTTTTTACATCTTCATTGTAATTGTTCCTATTTCCAATACAAAACAGAATCTTTTAATTTACAGAAGAGTTTTTTTTTCAGTTTCTCATTGCTCAGTGTCCCCCAGTTAGTCATACAATTTAAAAAGAGAGAGAGATGAAAAACAAATTACCAAATTTAGTAAGCCAGTATCAAATCAATTCGATGCCTTGATGGCACAACAATTGCACTGACAATGAATATTAGGTTATAAAATCTGCCCGATCTAACGTGACTTCCAGAATAAACTATGTCCACTTCTGGTCTTTTATCTGAATACAGATACAGAGATGGGTAATTTTGTTGGCTGAATAGATACTGATAAAAATCATGACATGAACAATCCCACTTCAAATAATCCAGACTATCTCTATAATGCAATTTAATGCACAGAATAATTACAATTGGTGTTAAATAATTGTTCTCAGTCAAGACTGATATGTTGTCTGAGGTCCTCTGTGGGGATGTAATTTAAGCCCCAGCTCTCTTTCAGTCTTCATCAGAAAGTTCTCTAATTGAACTTAAAAAAAAATCATTTTTCAAAGACTTGTTAGACGTGACTGTATGAAAGTGTATGTTATAGCCTATGCTGTGTGTGAAGTAGATTATCCTTGACTATAGCCGCCTGTAAACCTGGACAGAGTCCCAGTCCCAGCCTCACTGGCACCGCCGCATGTCAGCAGCAAGGTGAAAAAGTAGCAATTACATAAAAGAGAGCAAGTCAGAGCGAGCCTCTCCTTGCTTCTCCCATTCTCTGCCTCCTCCTCTGGGTTAAACCGGTGAGATCAATCCACAGCTGTGAAGTAGGGAGGGCACCTTGAAAATGCTGCTATTTATTTGTTTGAAATGTACCTTTCCTTTCTAGTCCTCTTAAGGCCACCTGGGAATCCGCCATTGATTTCCACTTCAATAACTTGACCTCCGACCCCCAGAAGGGACGTGACGTCCCTTGGCTGGCTACTCGCAGCCAGATGTGGTGAGGGAAATCTCCAAGCCTCTATTTCATGCTCTCACTCATTTACATGATTTAAAGTAAAGAGATTTTTTTTTTCTCACTTAGGTTAATTGCAGTTTCTGTTTGGGTCCACAACAAGAGAGCAATGGGCAGTCGCAGACTCGCAGCTGTTTCATATTTTTCCAAAAGCTCAAAAGGCCAGCAGCCTCCATTTCAGCTGTGAACCCTGAATCACAGAAGGAGAAAATTGGAACATTTACATGCATCTTGTGGACAGAGATAATCTTTGAGCAGCCACATATCTTTCCTAACGTGTGTCTGTTTCAGTCTCTAGTCTCATCTTGGCATACGCACGCCATGTGTGAGTGCAATATGAGAGGACTTTGGCTGTTTGCAGACGGACTCCCTGTCTGTAATGAAGTCCGGACCACCTGAAGGGATGCTGTCAACCAACAGAGGAGTCAGCCGCAGGATTCGCCCAGCTCTGCGAGCGCCGAAAACTGTGATGGAGCATATGCAACTCAAGATCACAGCAGATTACAGAGATTGAGCAATATAGTACATCAATCAATATTGTCCTAATTATACAGGAAAGCTGCATCTCTGCTGCCGTGGGATCACACGCTGAACCGAGTGCATCAATTTGCACAAGTTATTGTGTTATCTTTAGGGAACTATGACAGTAGATTTGAATAATAACACAGTGATGACTTCATTTGTATAATACAACAAAAGGTTCCCAAAGTGCCTCACAGTCAAGAACAAGAAAAGGCACAGAAAAATAAGAAGCACAGGGAAGGAGACGGAGTGAAGAACAAAAATAACACCTTTACTCAGTGACAGTGGTTTAGAGTAAAATTGTTTTATTGTATGTGACTTGAATGTGTAAAGCAACTACTACACATCTGGAACAAAAGAGCAAAGTAAAATGTTAACTAATTATTTAATTTTATAGCATGGAGAGCAGTTGATATGGCACTACATTGTGTTTTCTCCACTGGAAGTGCCCCATAGAGGGCACTTCATATTTTTACCACTTGAAGGGTATCTTTACAAGGCACTTTACCATGTTTTCTCAAGTGGAGGGGTAGCTTGAGGGGTTTTTTTTAACAGTAGAAGGCACCCTAAAGAGTATTAAATCATGTTTCCTTCCTTGAAATGGCATCCAAGAGAGCACTTTAACGTTTTGGGGGGTTTTTTCCGCTGGAAGGGCACTATCACGGGGCACTTAATCATACTTTCTCCAGTGGAAGGGTACCCTTTGATCCACTGGGAGGAGGTTCATAGAGGCCAGTCTTTCATGTTTTCCCACTGGAAAGGCACCCTAAATGGTATTTCATCACATTTTCTTCACTGATAGGGTACCCTTGAGGGCTCTTCATCATGTTTTCTCCATTGGAGAGGCACCTTACGGGGAGTTTCACTGCTGTAAGGGCACCTTAGAGTGCACTTCATCAAGCATTTTCCACTTGAAGGGTATTCTTACAGGGCACTTTACCATATTCATTCCACTGGAAGGGCACCATAAACGGAACCTGCACCATCATGGGGCACTTTATATTATATTTTCTCCGGTGGGTACCATTTTCCAACTGGAAATGCACCTTAAGGGGAGCTTTACCACATTTTTCCCTCTAGAAAAGCACCCTAAATTTCATCATGTTTTCTCCACTGATAAGGCACCCCCGAGGACTCGTCATCATGTTTTCTCCATTGGCAAGGCACCTTAGGGGCCGCTTTACCGCCATATGGGCACCCTAGAGTGCACCTCATCATGTTTTTTTTACTTGAAGGGTATCCTTACAGGGCACTACCACATTTTCTTAGTAGAAGGGTACCTTTGAAGGTATTTGATCGCGTTTTTTAACCACTAGAAGGCATTTCATTGTGTTTACTTCTCTGAAAAACCATGCAAACGGCACTTTATCATATTTGTTCCATAGAGGGCAATTCATTATGTTTTTCCACTGGAAGGGCACCCTTTAAATGGTATTTCATCATGTTTTCTCTGATGATAGTAGCCTTCAGTGTGTTTTAGCCGCTGGAAGGACACCACATTTTTCCCACTGGAAGAGCACCCAGAGGGCACTTCATCACTTTTTCTCAACTGGAATGGCACCCTTATCTGTGGGGTTCAGAAGTGAGTGAATGTGTTTGTAACACAAGGACTGCAGGCATTTCATTGTGTCAATACATTAAAAAGAAGTTAGAAGATCACAAGAAAAGAGAAGAGGACAGTGTTTATTTATTTGCTAGAAAGTTTGTTTGTCTATTTTGTGGCATATGAAGAATGTATGTTAATGTTATGAGTATCTTTTGGGTGTGTCTCTCTTCACATCTCCTATTCCACTGCTTATTATGCATTAAAGTCAAAATTTAAATATGTAATGTGTTTTTCTGTTCAAACTCTGTATTTTGCAAATTACAAACTATTTGTTTATGCATCCAATTGAAGGGGAAAATTCACTGTGACCTGATCCACAGAGAAAAAAGCAATTGATATGCAAATGTGTGTATTACAAAATAAATACAATTCAGAATTAGAATATATTGTGTCTATGTTCGAGAAATGATTTTATCTTTAACAGGAAAGACTTTATTCATTCACATGTGAAGTTTCACTTTATGAGGAGAATATTATGTGTCTCTCACTCTTCACCCAGGTGATGAACCAGGCCTGAATGTGGCAGATGGAGGCAACCCAGGTATCATCACAACCAACTGTAACTGGGCCAGGTCTCGCTGTTGTCTGTCCCCATACCTAAAGAACAAATACATGACCCCGAAATATGTATGTGCTACATTTTCATCACTTGAAAAACACTCTCAGCACCTATAAAACAAATGTTGGCCATTCATTGTTGACCCACACGTACAGTTATGAGAACTGAACCATCCAGAACTCCAGTTTTCCTGCACACCCACAATGAGTCTGTGCAGACCAGGATGCAGTGAAATATTCTGTCAGAGATTTTTATGCAGAAGAAGATGAAGAGAAAGATGAGCAAGAAATTATACTGAACAATTCTGTGTTTGACCGTTTCTCCAAACCTGTAGTGCTCCCAAGAGGGCTTTCACACTACGGCAAACTAGCACTATCCTATTCCAAAGCGGGTTAACCCCAACTTTGGCCTATAGGGCTTGCTGGCCTGCCCCAGCCCTGGTTTGTGGGATTATCTCCTGAAAATCGACTAAACCCAAGCCTAAAAACAGGGCTTTTCACACTGCTTATTCTTAGCCCTGGGCTATGCTTCACTCTGGGCTAAGAGTTAATCTTGAGCTAACTTAGCCTCTTTTCACAGACGTATGGCTAAATTTGGGTTAAGATAAGTACAAGGCTGTATAATTCACACTGCACTTCTACTAGCCCTGGGTTATGTGTCTGTTGGTACGTGTACTACTGGTGGTACATGAGCTCCCTCTAGTGGTACTTTAAGGAATGTCAGAAATATATAATGAAATACTATTAAAATACAACAAAATTCTGAATTAAATTACATAAAATGTCAGATCACTGAAATGTTTCATTATCAGCCCTGTCACAATTATGCACATAGCATGTGCATACATCATCCATCTGTTAGTTACAAGATAAAATGTGATGGCAAGACGGTCTGGCAATCGTGGTCTCAAATGGTCAGAGTGGAGCTCAAGAGGAGAATTTTTCAAGCAGCCGTGTTGAAAAGGAGGTGGATGACAGTGAACTGGGCACAAAAGCTAATCAGAGGCACCAGTGAAGTGTTCACTAAACCTGCTAGCACCAAGTAGCACAAAATAGTTAGGTGGTACTTGGAGAGCTCAATATTTTCTGAGGTGGTACATGGTGTAATAAGTTTGAGAAACTCTGTTTTAGAATGATCTGTAGTCCACTCCTTTAGCCCTGTTGCACACCGGCACTTTTTAGTCCTGTTTCCATCAGGCCCGGGGCTAAAGTTGGGGTTAGCCCACTTTGGAAGTTAAGTTAGCCCAAGGTTAACTCTTAGCCCAGGGTTAAGGATAGCACAGTGCTAAGAATATGCCACGTGAAAAGCCCTCTCATGAACTACCACAATTGTGAACTTGGACCTTTCAGAAAATTTCCACACCAGAGGTTGTGAAAACCTCAAGAGGAGGGCATGCATATGGACTCTGTAAACACAACCTCTAATGGTGACTATAGTAAGCATTACAACTACTAAACATCAGCATGTTAGCTTTTTCAGTGTGAGCATTTTAGCATGCTGATGTAGGTCTTACTGACTCTGTCACAATGTCACAGAGCTTCTAGCATGACTGTAGACTCTCAGTTTTGTTGCACAATAGAGCAACATACAGAAGTACAGATATTGTTCTGTACGTGTTTACTCTCTGGGGAGCACTGAAACGTGCATAGCTGTTTTTAACAGCCTGACACTGTGGGGACTGAATACAGGCCTCAATAGAACAATAGCTAATTTGACCAGTGTCCAGAAGGTCAACAGAGACAATGTCCTGCTATCAGTCCCGGTGTTACATCTGGAAAAGCTTGGCTGTTTTAACGAACAGTCCTCCCTTCATTTCTAATTGTCAGCAGCTCAGCAAAATAGGGTGTAATTGTGAGCTAGCGAGAGGGATGGGAGTGTGTTATTCCAGTAATACAGTAGACACCTGCTTTTTCTCTGCAGAATACACTGGCTCCATCCCATCTGGCTCCGGGCTGCAAGTGCTTTACAGAGCGGGGAAAATTTAAAGAAAAAAATCCCACGTGCTCCTGGCCCTGCCTCCTCCCATCCAGCACCACAGCCCATCTCGTACCAGAACGTTCTACCCCATCTAGATCTAGCCTGACCTAGATCCAGCATGGAAGCTATATGGTTATATTTCATTTCTCATCACCCTGTGTTGTCAGTTAATAACCTGCAACCTGGGGAGGAAGCATTGCTCCATGGTGGATAGATAGCTCCAAATCACCATCATGTGTGCTCAATACGGCACCGGGGATCATTATTTCTGATTGGACCTTTCAAGTGTTTCACCAGCCAGGAAAAAAACGTCCAGGGAGACTTAATTTCCCCAACGAGATCCGTGTCTCGAACATGAAACCTTTACCTGGACACAAAATCATTTTTACATCAGCGAGGCGTCGGGATGGGGGAATAAATGACACGTCTACAAACTCGGGGCTGATGCAACGGATAAAGAGTGATGAAGGGATGATGAGCGGATATTCACGATGATGGCGGGAGATGATCCGTGGAGAGAAAAGTGACATCCGTAACCTCCATAATCGTGTCTGTGGCGCAGCGGGGGGCGGAATTCAGCTGGCTCACTGAATAGACAGTTTAATCGCCCAAATAAAAATCACTTAACGCGGCCCTCCACGCCTGTCCTAAAAGGATTGGAAAGGAGAAGTGAGGTAACCCGCCACTTCATTGTAGCGACCACGCCTTCAACCTCCGCTCCATCCACCCGCAGTCTAACTACTTGAATGCCATCTGCTTGTTGGCTCGCTGGAGAGGGGTCAGAGCCGGGGCATCTGAGCAGCCAATTTCGCCACTTTAAAATCTCTCCAAGTACCAGCGCCCTTCTCAGTCACATCACATACACACACACACACAGACACACACACACACACACTGGCAGTGTAACCGAACACTGCTAATCACCATAGCAGGGTGCTCACTTTAAGAGCCGGGCAGAGGATGTCTGTCAGTCGGAGGGGCGAGCCGGGGCCGGGACTCGAAGTGGAGAGGAAATGAGACGATGACAAGCCCGCCCCTGTGTGTTTTCTCCCATCAGCCCCAGTTAAGATCAGGTTTGACGGGTCATTCAAAAGGAAAAATGTTCTTCTTTAAAAGGATGAATAACTATGGAAGAGTATTAGGGCCAGGCATAAGGAAAAAATGAGACGAGGAAGATCTTTTTTTTACTGTGCATATTGAGAATAATAATAATAATAATAATAATAATAATAATAATATCTTGATTTATATAGCACCTTTCATACATAACATGCAACTCAAAGTGTTTTACAATGTGGCATTAAAAATGACAACACAGGCAAAAACAGACAAGACAGAAATACATAAAATCACAATAAAAACAGAAAAATCAGGGCAAAAAATTAAAAAATGGAAAAAAAATGGAGAATCACAAAGAAAGAGGAAAAAATAAGAATTATAATAAAAAATAAAAATGATTCTTAGTAATATAAGGTCTAATAAATAAGCAGGCAAATGCCGATAGTAAAAAAATGACAGACCAGGGTAGAAATCTATTCCACTAACTAAAGGCTTTCCTGAACAAGTAGGTTTTCAGCTGAGTTTTAAGTGCCAACAGAGCTCACATGTCTCAGGTAACTGAGTAGAGTGTTCCAGAGTCTTGGAGCAGAGGAGCTAAAAGCAGTTTCCCCACTTGTGCTTGTGGGCTACCTTAGGAACAGTTAAAATACCAGTGTCAGCAGACCGGAGTGCTCTTGTTGGTTGATATGGAATTAAAAGGTCAGAAATGTATGATGGTGCTATATGGTTAAAAGCTTTATATGTGAGTAAAAGAACCTTAAAATCAATTCTAAAAGAAATGGGGAGCCAGTGCAGGGAAGCTAAAACAAGAGTAATGTGCTCTCTTTTCCTTGTCCTTGTTAAAAGTCAAGCAGCAGAGTTTTGGACTAAGTGAAGTTCTCCAATCAGTCTCTTTGGTAGGCCAGTAAGCAGTGCTTTGCATTAGTCCAACCTGCTAGTGATAAAAGCATGTCCTAATGTCTCTGCATCCTGCTTTCCTAAAAAAGACATGACTTTGGCAACATTCCTTAGGTGAAAGAAGGCTGCCTTGGTCACTTTGCTAATGTGGGCTTCAAAGCTTAAGTTAGAGTCCAAGATGACACCAAGACTAGTAACTTGTGATTTGGTTTGTTGAGCCAAGTTTCCAAGTTTGTTAAAAACTGCCTCTCTCTTGCATTTTGGCCCTAGCAGTAGTAATTCTAATTATTCTCAAAAGTTCTACTTTCTAATGACTTTATTCTCAACAATTTAACATTTTTTTCAACATTTCAACTTTATTCTCGACTTTACGACTTTCTTGCCAATATTGTGACTTTTATCTTAACATTTTGACTTTCTTATCAACATTTCAACTTTATTCTTGACATGTTGACTTTAATCTCAACATTTCATCATCATTCTTAACATGTCAACTTTGTTATCAACATTTCAACTTTATTCTCGGCATTTTGACTTTAATTGAGAATTGCAATATTTTAAAGAGTATTGCTCCTCTCTTTTTTGGGATGCGTGGCCTAAATCTTCTGTTAAGCTTGTCCAGGTTTGAAGGGTCAATCAGCCGTCATCCCATCTTTTCTGAGCCTCTCCTCTTACATTCTGCTGCGTGATGACAGCTGCCGTTTGAAACATGAACACAGAAAATGTTGAGAACATCAAAGCCTTAGCTCTCTCCCTCTTTCTCTCCCTATCTATCTCACATCATCTCGCTCTGCCTCTGTGATGTGCGCATGAATGAGTGTGTGTGAATGTTCGGAGTGTGTGTGTGTGTGTGTGTCTGCGCGCAGACAACTAGAGAGGAGGGCCAGCGGTGTGTTGCCCCCGGGGCTCGGACCTGATCAAAGCGGAGTCTGTCAGTTTGCAGGTACACAAACAGCCAGCCTGTACACACACTGCACAGAACAGAGAACGAGAGAGAGCGGCAGAGAGACACCGACTCAGAGCAGGAGAGGGAGGTTTGGGTAAGAGCTGCAGAGATCAGAAAGCATCATTCTGTCTTAAATCAGGGTTATGTGGAGGTCAGAAAGCCTCTGCGAGCACTACTTCTCACTCACCTCGCTATGAAAGAGCAAGTAAGAGGGAAAGTAGACTGAGTTAAAGGTTGGACTCTTCCAACAGGGAGAAAGTGATGACGGCACCCCGCTGCTCTGTTAAAAAGACTACAGGTCCTTGTTGTATTGGCCTTCAAAATTAGGCCGAGGTTTACGGGCGACCTGTCCAGCCTGTCAGGACTCTGTGGATCACTGCTGACATGCTGATGTTCCAGATTTGAAGCACGGATATATATTTTCAACTTTCTCATCCACTTCTTCCATCATTCTGATTCATGTCTTGGCCACACTACATGGCTTTCAAAGTCGTCAGATTACTGCACGGTTCACGCTGCACAACTTTCTGTGCTGTAGTTGGGAATCTTGAAGTTGTTTTGCACATTGCATAACTGATCAGTGATACAGGGACATTTTAACTTTATTCTCAACATTTCAACTTTATTCTCTACATTTCAACTTCATTATCAACATGTCAAGTTTATTCTCACACTTCAAATTTATTATCAACATTTTGGCTTTATGGACATTTCAACATTATCATCAACATTTCAACTTAATTATCAACATTTCAGCTTTATTCTCTACATTTCAGCTTCATCATCAACATTTCAACTTTATTATCAACATTTCAGCTTTATTCTCTACATTTCAGCTTCATCATCAACATTTCAACTTTATTATCAACATTTCAGCTTTATTCTCTACATTTCAGCTTCATCATTAACATTTCAACTTTATTATCAACATTTTAACATTATTCTCGGCATTTCAGCTTTATCAACATTTTGACTTTATTCTCAACATTTCAACTTTCTTATCAATATTTTGGCTTTATGCTCATTTCAGCAGTATTATCAACATTTCAACCTTAGTCTCTAGATTTTGACTTCATTATCAACATTTCAACTTTATTATCAACATTTCTATTCTCAACATTTCAACGTTATTTTCAACATTTCAGCTTTGTCAACATTTCAACTTTATTCTCAACGATTCAACTTTATTATCAATATTTCAGCTTTATGTACATTTCAACATTATAATCAATATTTCAATTTTGGTATCAACAATTCATTTTATCAACATTTCAACTTCATTGTCTAAATATCAACTTCATTCTCAACATTTCAACGTTATTCTTGACATTTTTATTTAGTTCTCAAAAATTCGACTTAATTCTTGACATTTTGACTTTATTCTCAATATTTTGACATTTCAAAACGCAAAATTTAAAAACAAATCTCACTGTTCTCTTTTTCCCCCTTATGCCTGGCTCTAATAGTTTTTCATAAATAACAGTTTCTCTTTCATGTGAACAAAATACATACATATCAAATTAGCCAGTTAGAAACCCAGTATTTGTAAGAAACCAACTAATCCACAGAAGAAAAATAAATCATCTCTTATTTTATATCATTAGTATTGCTCTGTTTTTCTGTTGGAGTATATAATGCCTTTTTTTGTTAGGTAAAAGTACACAAACAGGAGTCTTCTGATGTCTTCTATGTGCTTTGTGTTACTTTCCACCCACCTGACATCTCCTAAATGATTTCCTTTCATCTGCTGAATTCATATTTTCAACAGTCCTCCCACAATGAATATTAATAAATGCCAGAGTGACCCTCCAGACGCCATAATGTACCGGTCATACCAGAGCAACTTGGACATCCAGGACTGTATTACATGATGTAACACTCCGGGATCACGGCTGAAACTGATTTTACCTTAATCAAACCCACAGTGCTGCATCCTGACTCACTGTAAGCGCAGTTAATCTCTCTCCTCCTCTCTCCTTTTGTCTGCACGTGTCTCCCGTCCCATCACAGACTTAGAGAAACAACCATCAGCTCCAATGTCATTGCAGATGCCTCTTCTTCCGCGTCAAGTCCGACACGTCGATACTCCCCGAAATGACGCACGCGCTTTGCTCAGACTCTCAAGACGCGGCGTTACATTCGGAGCGAGGCTAAAAGGTTGTTTAGATGAATTAAAGCATCGAGCATTCCCGACACGTAGCTGACGGCTGTGTGTCTCGTGAAAAAAAGGAAAGGAGAGAAAGAGAAAGAGAAAGAGAAAAAAAAGTTAGGAACCAGAGGGGGGAAAAATAGAGCACATCAATTGGCCGGGAAAATGAGAAAGTTTGTCCCTGACGCCCCTGTCAGAATGAACGATTAAGATATCTAATATGATGTTTAAAGCTGTGGGGCAGGCGAACTGATAACGGCTCGATAAGGCCTCTCTCCTCGCTCATCCTCGCACGCTAATTAGCTTCTTGCTTCATTTGTGTGTGTGTGTGTGTTGGGGGGGGGGGGGGTTTATCTATTTAAAAAGCTTTGAAGGAAAAGAGAGGCACCTGCATCAATCATAATTATTTTACTCATGCTAAAATTAGCTGAAGAGAGGAGGAACACAGTCTCCTTCAGAAAGCAACGCAAGGAAAGACTGAAGGGAGGCCGGTGTGAAGGAGATGGAGCGTGTGTGTTAGCGTGTGTGCGTGAGAGAGAGAAAGAAAGAGGGATGAGGTGAATCGATAAATATCACTCCGGCTGATTGGACCTAATTAGAGACATAGAGAGGAATTCTGGACGAGACTGGCTGGAATTGAGTTGGCCAAGTTGTCAGAGCCAATTAGGCCGCTGTATTATTGCAGCAGAGAGAAAACACACAGATCAGATTAAGTTTTGTGCCTGTGTGTCTGTATGTGTGTGTGTGTGTTTGTGTGTGTGTGTGCATGTTTGTGTGTGCATATCAGAATGATGATGCTTCCAGGGAAAACATGGCCAGGTGAGTGTAACTGTTCTCCTGTGGTGTGATAAACTGCGATACAACAACAATGATAATCACTCACAGCTTATCATGCACACACGGGCACACATCACACACACACGCACACATGCTGACAAACACTCTGTCTATCACACACAACACACTCCAGCTGTCAGCTGCCGGGCGTGCAGCTGTGGAGATCTCCCAAACACGCTTTCAACTGGATCTCTAACTTATTGTGGGTTCAACTGCAGTTGTGCGTCTGTGTTTGTGTGCGTGCATCTGTGCATGAATGCATGCCAACGTTTGATTCTGGTGATTGCGGCTGGAAGTAATCACTTGTGTGCAGCTAATATAATGATGGAGTCCTCCGAGTCAGCGCTAACGCTACAGCGAACCTGAAGGAGGAAATGAAAAGCACGCCTGCCTGAGTTCAGCCAACTTCACTGTGGAGGCATCACTCATGGTCTGGCAGCAGCAGGTAGCACTTTGCTTTAATTTTAATCTGTTTAGGTGGAATACACAGCTAGCAAAATTTGCTTCCCAAAATGCTCTGGGAACGACGACTGTACACTACCGCATTAAAGTGTGGCAGCTAATTGCATCTTTCACAAGTGGAAAGAAGCGCCAACATTGGCACAAATACTCTTTGGGAATTATTCTTTTGATAAAACCCTTTACCCACACCGCCACTTTTCCAAGATGGCTGCCATACGAAATGTTATTTTGGGCTCAATATTGGGTGCGTTCGAGATGAGCCGGATGTAGAATCGATCACCAGCGATCGCCTCACAATGCATGCTGGTTAGATTTGTGTCCGACTTGGTCCTGACTTGCTCTGACGTCATGTACACGTGGGCAACGAAAAACCTCACGAGATCGAGGCGGCTGCAGTTTAAGGGACCATTGCTTTCCACTGACAGCAAGCACCTGGCTGTCACCTGAATGATGAGCTCTGACTGGCTCTTAATTTTGACAACAAACACCATGTCATGTATAAAATACTAACTTTCTGTGTAACTGTAATATTTAAGACTAGATATATTAGTCTTCTGTTGCACAATGACATTTTAATCTGTCAACAAGCAAATACTTTGTGACTGATAATAATAATAAAGGCAGTACTGTACAAATATAATTTGTCCTATCAAAGGAAGAGTTACAAAGTGCTTTACAAGGCTGATAAAAGAACACATTTTCCATGTAACAGGAGGGGATTGTCTTCTATTTCAACTTCAATCAGCGATCAAGAACGCACTTTATCTCCTCTGTTATGAACATGGTCTGCAAACCTACAAGTGATCTAACAGGATGTTTTATTCTCTGAAGTCTGCTGGAATCTCTCCAACTCGACTGCATCTTTTTTGTCACTGCCTCCTGCTGCAGTCACCTGATCTCGTCTACTCTCCAGGCAAGGCACGGTTCATCTCTAATGAGCCTGTTGTGTAGAATTCTCCAATATGTATCATGTTGCCGTCAAATCAAATATTGTTGACCACATAGAACTGGATTTATAACCCTGTGCGATGCAGAGTAATAACCAAAACATCATATTCAGCTCCTCATATATTGGTCACTGGTCAAATCAAATGACCATTTTTGTAGATCATTTCTAATCAAAGTTTTAGAGGGAGGTTTCTGATGTGTAAATGAGAATTTTCCTGTGTTAAAAACCTTTCATTTGACAGCAGAATCACCAAAATCGGCTCAGACAATGAAACTCCACAGTAAAACATCGCCGCTATGGCAGCCATGTTTGAAAGTGGCTTTCATTACTCTACTACTACTACTCTACGCTCCATGGATATTAAAACAGCAAGTGTTTCTCTAAAACCAACATTATTGTTACATTCCCAGAACGTTCTTCAACGTTCTGTTGAATGCTCCAGGTTGTTATTGTAACATTCACCTTAACATTCCCTAGATGTATAAATGTTAAGTTTTTCTAATGTAAAACCAATGTTAACTGTTGCGTTGTTGCAAGAATATTCTTGGAAGAAGGACAAATGAATGTTCTAGGAAGGTTACCTGAATGATCCCCCCTTTTTTTTCCTACTTAAACACAATGTTTCATTTAATGTTCAGGAAAGGTTGCCTGAAGATTCCTCCTCAACATTCCCTGAATATAAAAACAGCAGGGTTTTTTTTTCTGATGTAAAAGCCAACATTACTATTAAGTTCCCATTATGTTCTGGGAATTACATTTGTCTTGTGTAAAACTTCTCCATAACATTCTGTGTTACTTGAAAGTTTTCTCTTAACGTTCCCTGGAAGTTAAAATTGTAAGTTTGTTAAAATAATGTTTCCTGAATATTCCGAGAAGGGTAGTTAAATGTTCAGGAAAGGTTACTTTAATGGCCCCGGTTTAAAAGAAGAGTTTTTCTGATGTAAAAGTAAGTTCTCAGAAGGTTTGTTGAGGGCTCCCCTTAACGTTCTGTACACGTTACAATAACAAGTTTTCCTGCTGTGAAGGTAATCTAATGTAGGTAATGTAGGTTACACTACAAGAACATTGTGTACATTTGTGCAACATTCTTTGAACATAGAATTAAGCATTATCTAAAGGCTACCAACAGGCAACCTCAGAGAAATGTGATGAAATTTACCCAAAAAAATGTTATATCATGTGGTTATTAGAACATTGTGAGAATGTAATGTTGAACAAAAATATTTGTGCAACATCCTTAGAACACTGTAGGAAGGTTACTTTAAAAAGCTACCAGAAGGGAACCTCAGGGGAATGTTACCAAGAGGTTCCTTCATGTGGTTATTCTAATATTTTGGGAAGTTATGTTGCACAAAAACATGTATGGGAAGGTCACCAAACAGAAACCTGTAAGGAACGTTTTGGGAACATTATGGGAGTGTTATATGTTAGTTGGGTAGAGAGAAGGCCAGACTGTGGTCCGGTACGACAAGTGGAGGCAAATTTAGATAATTATTCCTCAATCCTCTGGCTGTTTTGGATTGTATAGGTGCAGTGAAGCATGGTAGGCACAGCTCTGCCTTCAGCCATCTAGAGAAAAAAAAACAGAATAAGATCTCAGGAAAGCAAACACAGGAGTGTGATAAGCAAAAAAAAAACCACAAGCATGAATTTTCAGTGCCTTCGTCTCTGGATGGAAAGACTTCAAAGATCAGCAAGACAACAGAACAGATGCAGAGATGGCTTTATTTGCGATGCTGCCCAAGGCAACAGAGCCGCGAGCAGCAGAGACACGTCACTGTTTGAATTGTGGAAGTTTGAAGGACTTCGTTACTTCTCACTCCTCTGAATCCCCTAATTGTTTATTTCTCAGTGGTTGATGGGAGGGGAGATGATGAAAGGCTGGTTTTTGGCATTAAGTTTACTGTCAGTGTTGAGTCCAGCAGTGCTTTATGGATTATTTGACCAAAAATCTGAACTAGCTTATTGATCTTGGAAATTGTAGTTTGACAAAATTAATTAAAGATCCATTTAATAGCCTTTCTTTTTACTTGAGGTTTCAACTGCATCTTACAGCCATCCTTCCAGTGGAGTATTATTATTTCTATTGAAGACACTTTATTCTCATTTAATGAAAAGAATTGTTTATCTGTGGATGGATGGATGGATGGATGGATGGATGGATGGATGGATGGATGGATGGATGGATGGATGGATGGATAGATAGATAGATAGATAGATAGATAGATAGATAGATAGATAGATAGATGTTGGCAGGGAAAAGGGTTAAATAGTAATAATTTAGAAAATATGGGCAACTATTAACAAATGTATAACAAAGGATTGATTAATCTTAATAAATACAGCTCATAATTTTGATCCAGTACCACCAAAATCCATACTTAACTGTTAATAAGTGCATAATAAACACTTAATTAACTTTTATAAGCATTGTTCTCACTTTAGATCCAATAACCCCAAAATGCATAATAAACAACTGTTCATAAGTCATATTTAATCGTTAATAAATGCATAATGAATTCTTATTGACACATATTAATGTTAATAAGCATCTTATAAGGGCCTTAATACTTGTTCACTAACACTTCATATGAGCACCTTAATATAAAGTGTTACCAATTATTATTATTGTGTATTACTAACATGTAAGTGTAAATAATAACACCAAAAACACATTTAGTGTTAGATTATAGAACTTGACTATTTTGTCATTGTTAAGCCTTTACTAAGCTTTTTTTTGTTGTTTTCTTACGATAATACATACTGTATTAAGCATTTATTAGCAATTATTAACTGCATCTTTGGTAGTAAGCTTTATGTTAAGATGTGAGATGTGTGGAGTGTGGTTTTTAAAGAGCTGTGTGTTTTTGTGCTTCACTGCTAAAACACTGTATTTATTTTTAATGACTCAAATATACAGTGTATAGTTGAAAACATTTTGACATCAGTATGTGATGACTAGCCGTAGCTTTGTCAGATGAATTTCCATTTCTAGAATTTAGTAATAGACATTGAAGTCCCTGCATGTAGAATTCAAACATTACTGACTCTGGTGATGCCACGTAGTAAACACACAGCAGGAACAGTGTGTATTACAGTGCTGAAAGCAGCATATACAGCAAACTGTACAAATTTTCCCTGGGACTGCTGATTGATTGGCTTTATTTATGGATTATCAGACACAAACAATAATCCAGAAGATGACACAAGGTGATAGTGAGAACGTTAAAGTGAAAACTTTTCTTTCCATCATATGAACATGATCCTAAATTCCAAAGACACATCAGCACAGTTTAAGAAATAAAATGTAACTCCCTCATCAAAGAACAAGGACAGCTAAAGTAACAATGTTGTTGCAAAATTCATTGTAAATCTGTCACCTTGTTCCATAAAAAAGTCCTAACCTCACTTTTACAAGCCCCTCTTGTATTTAAAAACTTGATGTGTAGCAGAAGGCTGTTCCACAACATGGCAACAAATGTCAAAGAAAGAAAGCAAGAAACTTCTGGCAACATGGTTCACTTGAGTTTCTTAACATGTATGCTCCCTGGTTTTGAAATTACACTACATCCATGATCACAGAAGACATTTCTTAACAGAAAAGTCAAAATATTTAATGTTTCTATTAATCCAAACTCCAATCCAATGCCATCAGAATAATAATATGAATGATGGTAAAATCTCATAATTATCTACTGATGCAACACACCTGAAAACAACAGGGGAGAGGCTGAGCTGTGCCAAGAACATCATGACAGCAGGGTGTCTGACTCGATGTTTTGGATTGTGTAACAGTTAAAAAAAAAAAAGAAAACAACTTTACCCACAAAATAAAATCAGAACCGTCTACATTAAGGGATGAGCAGGCTGACTAAAGCCAGAAATGCCTACCAGACTACGACCTTTCTGAACTTAGGTCCCATGGTGGTCCACCAGAAGTGGCATGACGTTACCTCTCTATACTCTCACATCCAACTGGGAACATGGCTCTCAGGCTGCAGGCATGTTAGCATGGTCAGCCATTTTTTCTCCTGTAGCAGCAATAACACAATATAATGCTAAATGCTAAATGTACTGTAGCAGTAGTGCAGATAGAGAAGAGTCGCAAAGTTAGCAAACAGAACAAGTCATTTCAGTTATACAGTAATATCTAGCTAAAGTTGGCTAACATTAGCTCATATAAGTTACCGATCGGACGGAACAAGATTGAAGAGGTTGGTAGAGAAGCTCCTAAAAATATGCTCAAGTAAAAGTTAATAAAAATGACCAATTGAGAAACTTAATTAGACTCGCAAGGGAATCGCAATAATTGCAATACCCTCTTGCATGTTAGAGTGGTAGGCCTTTTTTCTCATTTAGCACAGTAGCAGTAATTTTTCAACACATAACACAATATATTTGCAAATGCTTAAACACAGTGTACCAGTAGCACACAGAAAAGAATCACAAAGTCAGCAAACACAACCAGTAATGACAATTACACAGCAACATCTAGCTTAAGTTTGCAAACATTAGCCAACATTAGCTGACATATGCTACTGGCTTCTGACCAAGAAGAGCACCAGCAGGATAACCCCTGAGCAGTGGTGTGGAGAGTACTGAAAATCTATACTCAAGTATAAGTTATAGTGATATAATGTTAATATAATATTCCCTTATATAAGTTATATATGAGGGAATATTTTAGTTTACTTAGTTAATAAATTAAGTACAAATTACTTTCCATTTCAATATTTTTTAGGTTTAGTCCTACTACAGTTATAAAAGTAATGTTGACGTCACCATTACGCTAACAGTTATGTTAACTGCTTTCTCTAGCACACAAATTTAAAAGCACAACAGACCGTTAGCTACAAGATAAGTTAATGTCAATAATGTGTTAAATTTTAGCTGTTAATAATTTAGAGTAGCTTAGAGCTGCCACCACCTTTGTTTACCCGGACACCCCTACACAAGAAGCCCCACAAAGGTCAATCACCATGAGACATCCACCCCCTGTCTCTGAAACACACAGTACTGTAAATGAATTAGGATAAACCTTAAGGGAACCACTGCAGACAGTAATAAAAACATGGCAAATTAGCACATTGCACACTAGTGGAACACACAATCAAAATGCACAGCAATCAAGATGGACCGTTGCAAACTGTAGGCAGGTCAGAACCATTTCAACCAATAGAAGGAGACAGAGGGCCACCTGAGACACTAGGATTGCCTCTTAATGAGCCGCTGACAGGGTGTCACATCACTGAAATCTACCTTAAAACAAATCAAATAAAGAAGGCAATCCAGACTGCCCTCCAAACACAGGAACCGCTCCCCTCCTTACCTACTGGCAACACTAAAAGTTGCAGGCAACACCCTCCCCTTCCGATGCCACAGCCACGGACAAATCACTGCCCACATTTGATCCGACATGCTCTTCCACACACGCCGAACACAGGTGAAAGTCACATGAAAAATTTACATAGATAATATTAGCTAGCAAGTCACATTGTTACCTACAGTAGTTTTACATCAATGTGCTTGTGGAGGTTTGGAGAGGAGTTTTGAAATGCGCAGACCTCACAGCATCTCTTCACACGTAAACTGCTTTTTCAGTTGTGCTATGAAGGATTGTTGCTGGAAGCCGCGTCTTTTTCAGGGTTTTGCTCCGTCATCATGGTCAAAAGACAGGTGATGCTTATTTTTCTTCCTCAGCAAAGTTGCAAAGTAATAAGTAAATTATTGCCTCAAAAATATACTTGAGTTAAGAGAAGAAGTACAGTTTTATTTGATGAAAAAGCCACACAGTCTAACTTTAAAATGACAGGAAAAAGATTTATGGGGATTTGTGGCAGAAGCTACTTAGCAGGTGGCCACAGGAACAACAAACCGTGCATGTCAAAGCACAAAAATGTACAATAAAACCAGGAGGCTTCGTGAAAGGACAACCCGATGTTTTTCGATGTGTGGTCTTTTGCCAGCAGACACTCGCTGCGTGCATCCGTTTGGAGTGAGGAGAAGCTCCAGACTGTGCGCTCTGCCTGTGGAAATTGTTGTTTCTCTTAGCAAGTCTCCGATCAAAGGGGATCGATTCCTCTGACCTTGTTCGAATCAAAGGCAGCTGGGCGCGATGGTCCCGTGCAGCTCCGCCTCAGCCTCCCATTCAGATGAGGCTTCATATACAGCCCCTAACTGTGGTAATGATGATGAAGAATCAATAGGTGATTATGAGGCTTTAAGCCATATTGTTAGGAGATGAAGTGGAGCAATGCAGAGAGGAGATTGGGATGGAGCGAGACCTGAAAATATAGGCAGGACACAAACGGAAACAGCATGCATAAAAACAACTGCACACACAAGACACGTGCCCATGATAACACACAGTGGCAGACTCAGGCAGTCTGGAGGGCAGGGGTGAAAAAATAAAAATAAAAAGGGCACCATGTGTGCAGAGGGGCACCAGCACTGCAAAAAACGTTAATCACAATTTAAAGGCATGTAGAGGGCAAATAATTTTCTAGTATGTAGGGCAGCTGGATTGTGTTTTCTCCACAGGGCACTTTACAATTTTTTGTCCTGTAGTAGGGCACTTTTAGTCTACTGGAAGGGCAGCTCAGAGGGAATTATATCATGTTTTGTCCACTGAAAGGGCATTTTAGCAGGCATTGTACCATGTTTTTATTCATTAGAAGGGCACTTTAAAGGGTACTTAATCATGTTTTGTCTACTAGAAGGGCACCTCAGAGGAAATTTTATCATGTTTAGTCCACTAAAATGGTACTATAGACGGCACTTTACCATGTGTTATCCACTGGAAGGGTACTTTAGGGGGCACTTTACTAAGTGTTACTAAGTGCACCATAGTGGGCACTTCTGTCCACAAGAAGGACACTTAATCAGATTTTGTCCGCTAGAAGGGCACTTAAGGGGACACTTCACCAGGTTTGTCAACTAGTGGGGCACTTTACCCCATTTTGTCTACTGGAAGGGCACTTTAGAGGGCACGTTATCACGTTTTGTCCCCGAGAAGGGCACTTTAGAGGGCACGTTGCAATTTTTTTTTCCTGTAGTAGGGCATCTTACCACATTTAGTCTACTGAAAGGGCACCTCAGCAGGAATTTTATCATGTTTTGTCAACTGAAAAGGCACTTTAGTAGGCACGTTACAATGTTGTGTCAACTGGAAGGGCATCTCAGAGGGAATTTTATTGTGTTTTGTCCACTAAAAGGGCACTACAGAGGGCACTTTACCACATGTTATCCACTAGAAGGACACTTACAGGGCACTTTACCACGTGTTGTCCACTAAAAGGGCACCATAGTGGGCACTTTAACATGTTTTGTCCACCAGAAGGACACTTAATCAGATTTTGTCCATTAGAAGGGCACTTCAGAGGGCACCTCATTTTGCCCATAGGAAGGGACATTGCCCCCCTTACCCTCCCCTTGAGTCCACCAGTACAAACACATAGTGCTAATGCTAATATTCACAAAAACACACAATACAACTGATATTCATGCACATACATGAACAAAAACTGCCAATATTCAAATGCACACACACAAATAACCATTTTTTGTCCTGTAGTAAGACACTTAACTACATTTTGTCCACTGGAAGGCCCCTCAGAGGGACGTTTATCATGTTTTGTCCACTGACAGGGCACTTTAGCAGGCACTTTACCATGTTTTGCCCATTAGAAGGGCACCTCGGGGAATTTTATCATGCTTTGTCCTCTGGAAGGGCACTTCAGAGGGCACTTTACCACATGTTGTTCACTAAAAGGGCACCATATTTTATGGTAGATAGATGGTAGATTTTGTCCTCTATAAGGGCACTTTAGAGTGCACTTTACCTTATTTTGTCCACAGGAAGGGACATCACCCCCCTTGCCCTCCCCTTGAGTCCTCTAATGCAAACACATAATACCATGTACGCCTGCTAATATTCACAAAAACACTCAATACATCTGATATTCATGCACATACACGAACAAAAACTGCCAATATTCAAATGCACACACACACACACACACATACACACACATACACACAAATGACTACTTAATTCTGATCTCACACACACTCTCTCTCACACATGCAGACGACTAACTTGTCACTGTGACTCTCCCGTGTTTAACTCCATTACTAATGACCGGCCCAGCAGAAACGCTTGCAACCAAATCCCTCTATTTTTATTAAAGCACATTTATTTATAAGACCTGAACTAATCTTTGTAAATTCTAAATGATTTTTTTTTCACTTTTAATTATTGTGAAACCTATTAATGCTCCATATTAATATGCAGAGAGCTTTCTGGATTCAGTATATCACTGAAAGTAATTATGGATAAGAGCATATTTTTTTTTTTACCCAACAACTCAACTCTTCCTAGTGAGGTGTGTGTGTGTGTGTGTGCGTGTGTGTGTGTAGAGCGGTAGGAAGACAAACACTGCCCTCTTCAGCCTGTCAGCAGCAGCTCGCAGGCAGCTGGCACTGAGCCTGCTGGCATTTTCACTCCACAATAATCCATCTGAACATCTCAATATGGCTCGACTCTCTCGGCGTGTCTGTCCCGCCGTCTGTCTCTTTGTCTCACCCGCTCCCTCCTTCCTTTTCCCTGTGATGCATTTAAATGTTTTCCTTTTAATCTTGTCATCTCAGCACAAATATCTCCTCGACACATCTGAGCAGTGCTAAATGGCAGAAAATGTCTCCAAACAAGGCAGATTTTCTTCTGTTTTGAGGAGGAAAAGATTTTTTCTTTCCTTTAAGTCAAAGTTGAGACGGGGGCAAGCATTCTCAAACGGAAAGTCATAGTGCAGTTATGAAGGTCAGGCGTGGTTAATGTGTTTAGACTCTTAATTTCAGCCCTTTGCCAACCCCCCACTAACACAGGCCTACACCACTTTATTTGGGAATGATGAAGGGCAAAGACACACACTTTTGCACCAAATTTCTCCCACGTTCGTCTTTTTGGGAGCCGCTTTGTGCGAGTCCTAAAATCAAACATTTTCTAAGAGGTAAGTGTTTTTTCCAATAGTTCCACACGCAGCACTGTTCATTACCCTCATGACAGCTGCAAGATTACTGCTGTGATTCTTTTTTTTTTTCCAAGATTTTTTTAAAGAAAGGCTGTTTCACCACAGGAGGAGATAATTTTAACAGTTGAAGAAACTGTGCTCATTAAAAGATAATGTAACTTCTTTGAACACTGAAATGTTTTTTAGAAGTACAGTAACCATCTGAAAGTTATGGAAGTTGTTTTGAGGATTATCTTTTTAAATGGTAAATTGGATTTGTATAATATCAGAATGTTTTTTTTTTTCCTCTTGAGCTGTTAATTTATTTTTTTGCTTCTGTTTTAACCACAGTCTCTTCTCTTGTCCACAATTCTTTATCCGTCCATGTTCAGGTATGTTATACTTTGACAAAATGAGCAATTGTACAAAACATTACAATACAATTGTGCAATAACAATTATTTTAAATCTGGCCATTTTAGGTGTAAAGAGCCTGTTGATTTATGTCCAAATTTGTACAAACAAATTTGAGTTAAATGAAACTAAACTAAAGCTAATAATGCTGTAAATGAAATTACAGTAATGATACTATAATTTTAAAATAATACTGCAGTAATATTGCAAATAAAGAAATACTAATAATACTGCAAATTAAACTGCAAAATTCTATTTTATAAAGTTGTGCATTTTATACAAAAACTTTTATAATGTTAAGGTTAATATGTAACAACTGCTAGCAGTAGGAAGTATGAAAGTGGAAGTGTGAAAACCTATTGGAGTCTTACTGACGTACTTCCTGCTGGTTGTCAGTGATCCAAGAAATAGCACATAACATCCCATATAGCAGGAAATTGCCATACAGTTACTCTTAACACCATTCTGACATGAAGTAGTAGTACAAACAAGTATTACCGATGATACTAATTAAGGTTTCCGATCAAACAGTGTCAGGATGCTGCATGTCGCTCCACTGAAAAAGCTCTGCTACACTAAATGGAACAGAACTTTATTAGTATTATAGGTAACACCTGTGTTTACGCTGCTATTTCATATCAACATGGCTGACGTTAAGAAAAAAATGGTCCATTAACATTATAATTAACATTTATAAGAAACCAAAATATAAAACTTACCGGGGTCTGCTGGTTGCCAGTGATCCAAGAAAAAGCACATAAAGCCTTGTATAGCAGCACATTGTCATTTTCAGTCTGTATGCTAAATTAAGTTAAGCTGCAGTCTGTATCTTTATATTTTGGACCTATGAGAGTGAGATATGAGATTGCAATTTACTCATCTAATTCTCAGCCAGAAAGCAAAAATGTTGAACTGCTCCTTTAAAACGAGTGCACTAAGTGGTACTGTCATTCTAACATCATAGCAGCCTCACAGGCCCGTAGCTTGGATTTTAGAAATATTTCTGATTCAACACTAACATGATGTTTCCTAAACTTTTTTTTTTTTTTTCTGAGGACCAATCATTGTTACCCAGTTTACAACAGGCCTTATTTATAACTCTGTGGTAGGATTAATTTGTACATAACTTAACATTCCTGGACTTTCCTGGACTTTGACAATTTGCTACTAAACAGGGTGTTATGTGCTATTTCCTGAACCACTGGCAACCAGCAGAGACTCCAGTAAGTTTTGATAGTTACTTTATTAGTGTAATCATAGGAGTTATCAATGATAGAGTAACAGAGCCTTTATGGTCATTTCCACATCACCTTATATTATCCTGATGTGTGTTATTGAAAACATATACACATGTTAAATATTTAATAAATGAAAAATAATTCAGTTGGATTTGAGTTAACAGGCCATCTGATTGTTTTCATTTCCTCTATTAAATATAAGACATTTTAGCCTACGTCTTCAGCCTAAATGACACAAAATAAGTGAATTTAGACAGAAGTAACAGGCTCACATTTTTTCCTGTTGTCAGTAAACAATGTAAAATAATTCTACACAGTCCAAATAACAAAGTCCAATACAACATTTTACTTGCTTTATAAAAGCTGTATAGATATAAATCTTAAATTTAGTCAAATTTAAAAAAATTAGTTAAATTTAGTTGGTAACACAAATAAAATCTCCTGTGACTCGCCTGAGGGTCACAACCTGAACTTTGGAAATGACTGTTCTTACAAATGGTATTTAAAATTCTTCAGTGTGCTGTCTGGAATGGTTTTTTTTTCTCAGTATAAAGGTATAATGGTGTTTCAGAGCTCATACTACCATTAATAAGATTTAAAAATATTTAGTCTAAAATTACTGAAATCATTATGATCAATCATAAAAATGTCACCATGTGTACAAAATGTCGACTCCCACATTGCTGACACCCACAAAACAACAAAAGAACAAGACGTTGGTGTCCTCAGTGTTGGAGCTATAGCGCTGAATAAATACTGTATGTGTTCTCTTTTCCTGCAGAACATGATTTTGCTGATAATAATGTACTTATGCTCAAGCTTAATGTTGAATGTTCTTTCACTTGTAATTGAGTATTTCTCCATTGTTGCATTGCACTTAAGAATCTGAAAACCTCTTCATCCTCTTGTGCTGACTTGGTGTCATTAGTGTACGGGTCATTAACTCCACATAAAACTCATTATTTGAGAAACGCTCTGCGAGTCCATCTGAGGACACGGCTGCTTCTCCCCGTCACTCAGACACAGTCCTTTCTGGAAATCGGCTGCACTTCTTCAGCATTTACAGAGTCACTTCTGATGTTTTTTTTCTTTATGATGGAAGTTGTTAATTTTTCCACCAGCTGAGTAGAGGACAGGATGAGCAGAGGACAGACTGAGGTCCTGGGGCTGCTGATAGCGCTGACAAGTCTACTGCTGCTAATCGCTGCTGCTGGAAAGGACTGTTGGAGGGTAGGAACACTCACCCACACACTCAACTTCTCATCTGCAACCACTGCTAATCCTCGCATGTAGAAAGAGTGTAGAGTTACCACTAGGCTGCACTACTGTGTAGTCTATGTGTCTGCAGTCATACACTCATCTGAGCTGTAGCATGTCATGTACTTTGAAGACAGTGTTGCTCAAGTTTTTATATTTCAAATACTTGTTCTTTCTTCTTACAATTTAGACGGACTTTCAAACATGATTTTCCCTGATTTTAATCCTTATTTTATTCATGCATCTGATTGTGATTCCTGGTCAAGCAAGGAGCTAAAGATCAGCTGACCTCGGTGGGTCTGAGCTCCCGTTGTTGAGGTCTGTGGGGGGAGTCTGTCCACGACAGCCTGGTGGAGAATCTGCCAGGTGAATCCACCGCAGTCATGTTCCTCTCCTACAAATATCACTGCAGATGGGTAAAAGAACTGCTGCTGCTGCTGATGTTATTTTGTTCAAAGCTGCTCTGTGATATAGCCACACCAAAACTCAAAATACAGGACTGGACTCTGTCGTCACTCCAGGTCTTTTAAAGTCCAGTGTGTAAGATTTAGGGGGAGTTTTAGGCAGAATACAGCAGCGATGAAATCTGATGATCATAAGTATGTTTTCATCAGAGTATAATCACCTAAAAAGAGGAACTGTTGTATTTTTGGTTCCTTAGAATGAGCACTTTATATCTGCAGACAATGAACGTAAAAGTGTCCTCTTTCACAGAGTCTGACATGTTGCACAGCCATGTGTCTACAGTAGCCCAGAACGGACAAAACACACAAACAGTATTATCAGAAAAATAGTACTCATTATGCACAATCCCCCACTATGGAAGGTGAGAACAGCCTTACATGTAATTATTTTTTTTAATGCCATTATCTTGAGATCACAAAGCCTGTTTTCTCGTGATAACAGCTTTATTATCTCAAGAAAACAAAAGGCTGATTTCTCGAGATAATAAATGAACTTGTTATCAATGAAAACAAGCTGTTATCTCAAGAAAATGAAATAACTTGATCTCAAAATAACAGCATTAAGAAAAAAAATCCAAGCAGAGCCATCTCAGCTTCCATACCTGTCAGTATTATGTTATTATATATTTTGGTTCAGGTTTACTGTTGCTTATGTGTGAAAGTGTAAAGCAGCATTTTAATGTTTTAGTTGATTAAGGTGGATCTACTGTTCATTTGAACTACTTTACTACAAAATAAAATCTTAACCTGTAAAGTAACTACAGCTGTGAGATGAATGTAAGAATACAGTTCATAGCATGAAGTTGAAACACACAAGCAAAGTACAAGTACCTCAAAATTGTACTTACAAACTTCAGTAAATGTTCTTAGTCATGATGCACCAGTGTTATTCTTTAAAATTATACTGAAATGCAGATTATTTTTCAATCCAAAGCTAAACAGTTAAACTGTTGTCGATCTGGGTGTTTATTAAAATGCATTTCTACCTGAAAGACATGACAGTAATGTTACAAAACCTGTTCTCACACCATATATTATTAAAACTGAGAAAACATGAATGCTTTTCATCCTGTTTAGAACATGAGGTCGTGGTGCACTTCTGCCTCTTTTGTCCAAAATGAGTGAAAAAAAGAAAAAAAATTACCAGACTAAATTATGGATCACCAGAATCTTTCTCTCAGAGCTTCCACACGTAACTGTAAAGTAAAAGATCAAGAGATAAAGCACAGACAGAGGCACACTCCACTTTTTTTTATTTTATTTTTTTTCTAAAAACCTAAAAGAGTAAAAAAACAGAATGAAAGTACTGTTGTGCTTTTTTTTTAACCAAAAGATTTAACAAAAATGAAAGATGTCAACTGAGCATTTTAAAACTCAGGTTAAGGCTAAAATACTCTTGTTTCTCTTTTATAATGTCCATTAAAAATAAAAATTTATTAGTACAAATTAAAAAAATACTTTCACCTCATTTCACTCACACTGGAAAATACTTTCAAAAATTGTAAACATGGCAAAGATTCAGTCATTTGAATAAATCTTATAGACTTAATTAATTTTTATATAAAATATAATAAAAATGAGTTATTAGTATTTATTTTATTGTGACAAGTACACTGACTGATGCCACCTGGCACAGTGTCTGTTTGCAACATTTTAATTTCACAGAAAAATGTTCTTGACTACATGAAGATCTCTCTTTATTAACTGTATTCAGCTGTATTTAAAATGTAAAATGTATAAAAATCTAACTTCAGCTCTGACAGTAAGGAGTTCTATATACTCATGACCCAAACAGGGAACATAGTGTGATGCACCGTTGCCATTGGAGACCAAACTTTGAGTCTGCTGTATTTTCTCATCTCTTCTTCCTACAGCTGACTTGTTGGTCATGAGAGTAGTGTTGGTGGGGATGTGTGTTGTGTCTGTGTTCTCCATCCTGATCATGATACCACGGCCTGAAGTGCACCACACTGATCCCCAGCCTCGGGGCAGGCCGCTGCAGGCGTCTGGCGCCCTCTGCCTGTGTGGAGGTCTGCACTGCGGCTCCTCGCTCTCACACAAACAGCTTTAATCAAATCCAGCCAGAAGCAGTTTGTCTGGTTTGTGGTCTGTGCACAGTGGATGACTTCTTCAGATTCATATCATTCCCTGGTTCAAACGCCTTTCCACACAGTCAAGTTTGTTGTTATTTACACCGCTTATAAAGTTGAACTTCTGACTCGTAGCTGTGTATTGGTTTGAAATGTGTGTGTGTGTGTGTATGTTTCTGTCAGGTGTGTGTGGTGCAGCTGGCCTGCTGTGGTACGGGGTGGACGCTTACACCAGATACAAACAGGAAGTAGGTCATCACACAACACCACAACGGTTTATATGAATTTTTTGAATCCATTAAAAACCTGGAGCCAATACCAAACACATTCCATTCATAAGAGAAACAAATCTGTGTTGTCTCCCTTTCAACATTTTTATGCTAATATAATGTCAACAAACACAACACACAATATGATCTGATATCTTAATTTCTTGCCGAGCTGCCATTGATCTCATATTTCAGTGTGCCTGAGGAGGCACACTATATATAATCCTCCATACTTATTCAGTGTGCCTGATGTGCAGGAACACTATATATAACCCACTAGACTTCATTTTATTATTTTTCTTCCGCCGGATTTTCGGCACGTAACTAGTCCCACACCATTGGGAGCTCGTACACAAAAACCACATCAAAAATGTGTGGAAAATTCAGGACAAGTGTGCAATGACTTTTGTTAACGATTCGCTAAACCGTTTCCACAAAAATCACAAAAAATGTGAAAAATTTCCCATTCAAAGTGAATGGGATTTCTGTGAAAAACACTCAAAAATCGCCCATCTTTGACTACGTTTCTCTGTAGTTCATAAAGAATCATCTATCCATAGAAGTCACATCCATTTGTGTTGTGACCTTTTTTCTGCCATTTTGAAGTTTTTTCCAAATCTATTTTTGCTACACTAAAAGAAAAAAAGATCAAGTTTAAAAAAAGGGTCACAGAAAAACAGTCTCCCCAGCTCTCCTGAAGAAATGAATTCAGTATGAATGGGGCTTAAATTGATTATAGACACAACCTTTCACTTTATTTGTGTACATATATTTCTCTTTATGAAATGTGGACTTTAAACTCGCCTTCATGTCCAACTATAAACCAGTGAAACTTCAGAATGTGATTCGGCATGTTGTAACGCAGCGATTCTTACCGTAGGAAATCATATCAAAGTATGATTTAATGTTTGTGAGGAAAATCTGTGAGTCTTTCCATCACACAGAATGTGTGTGTGGAGGTTTCCTGTAGCAGCCTGAGTGTTTGATTTGCAAATCTATCAACTGTAGTTTTGCTTTTCACATGTTACAATGGGACGGCTAAAGCAATTGTTTGTTTGTGGAAGAAACTGATGATTATATGTGAAATAAAAATCAGCAAGACAAAAAGATGATTAAATGAATGATTGAAACCTTTATTTATTCTGGAGAAACTGGATTCACCTTTCAGGACCTGGACTTTTGGGGTCTGCCAGCTTCCTTTGATATTCTCCAAGTCTGTCATTTGTACCTTTATCTGTTATCTCTACCTGTCCAGTTCTACTTTGTGCAGATAAAGACACTACTGGGTAGGAGCACCTGCTCATTTATGAACATCAGCCACATCAAGTCTACTCATCTACCAAGTCTACCACAGTCATGTCAATTCCATGTGAGCGGGAGTCCGTCAAGTCCCCACCAGTAGAACCAAGTCTACCACAGTTAAGTAAATTCTGGTTTAGGGGGGTGGGTGGTGTGATTGCATTAGTCTAGGGGTTAGTCTCCATTGTCTGTTGTCTTAAGGTTGATGGTACAATTCCCCATTCTGCCTCATGCTAAAACACTTCCTGCTGAGAGGTGGAGGACCTGAAAGCTTCAGTATCATCTTGCAGAGCATCAATATCATCTCCTATCAGTGCAGTTGTTCATTGTCAAATGATTCAATACAGCTTTGTCTGTAGAGAAACCAACACTAAAACTCATGACCACAGGTATGAACACCACTGTTGGCAATACTGGAAAAAAACAGCAGGAAGAGCTCAACAAGATAAGCAGCTAATATCAGATACATGGGGTTGGAGGATCAAATCCAAGCTCACCTGTGCTGAGATTTTCTTTTTCTTTTTTCTGAAGTTTTCTTTTGAGTATTTTGGCCAAGAAATGCAACTACAACTGAAACTCAAGGTGTAAGCTCAGTCTGAAAGGCAGGCATGTCTCTGTTGGAAAAGAAAACACAATTGTTACATTTTCAAGTCAAAGTAATGTGGTCGTCCAAACTCCTATTAGACACCAACCAAGATATGAGCATCTTTTCCAACAGCTCAGGTAGTAAAAGGATGGTTTAAGAATTTAAGATCATGGGTTTGATTCTTATTGCCCACAGTGACTTTGGAAGGATGCAGTCCATAGAAAAGAGTGAAGACTCATGAGAACCAGAGTTGCTCTGTCCAATCAGATAGTTCATGTTTTAAGGGGACAGTTTGGGAGATGAAGATTGTGGGTTCGATCCTTACAAGATTCAAAGACTTTTGAAAGCCAAAGTCCAAAGAAAAAAGTGAAAACCTCTGAGAACGAGGTGTTCTTCACCTGATACAATAGCTCAGGTTGTAAGAAAACGGTTTGGGAGTTGGAGGTTGTGTGTTTGATCCTTATCAAAGAATAAATATCAATAAATATCACATCGTCACTTTTTTTCAGTGAACATGAAAACTGTGATGTAAAACTCATCATTTCCACTAATCATATCACATATTGCAAATTCAGACAGAATAATTGTATATTGACTTTTTTGCCACATCATGCAGCTCTTGTAGGTGACTGAAACACTTGTGATGTCAGGTGGTACAGTTGATGTAAAAACAGTCAAATGTTATTTTATCATAAATACATGAACTTCAACCTCAACAAACACAAAATAAATGAAGTCAGCAGAATTCAGAGTTGTAGACATTCAAACCAACCTCAGTATATATGATAAAAACTGGATATTTGTACTCATCAATTATGCATTATCAATGCATTCCAGTTTTTTTTAATCTTTCAAAATAAAATAAAAATTACAAATCAGTCTTGACTCTTTTTTAATATCCAGGACATACACAGTGAACCAGAGCAGCCTGTAGGGGGCGTCGCTCTGCTGGTGACTTTAAAGACAACACATGTCCTCAAGCAGGGTTCAATCCAACACTGAGTTGAACTTAAATCTTAGCAGGTCATCCTGATAGTGATCTGCCTTCCCAAGTCAATGACTCAGAGATACATGAAGACTCTTTCTTAGAGCTTTTCACTCTTTCCTTTAGAAACGAGTCTCAAAACTACGCCAAGGATCAAACCAGGGTCCTCGAACTTTGAAGTAGTGATCTACTGGTAGATCGCTGGTAGAGGCCAGCGTTGGAGCCCTGGTTTAGAGTTCCCAACAATATTGCCAACCATCTCAATTGCAATCCATGATTTTTCTAACATCAAATAACTAATTAAAACCACACTTAATCAAAATTAACACTTGAAATATATCAGTGTGATAAGACGTACCCAAAAATGACAGAAATCATTCCTGTTAAAATTTTATTTGACATGTTTGACCCATGTTCTATCTACTAAAATTGAGCAGGCAGGGTTTATGAACTGTCCTGCTGCCAGCCACCAGGGGGCAATCAAGATGTTCAGTGTATGTCGATGGTAACTTCACCATTTTTTTGGCAGATGCACAGATTACTTGCTCTTTCAAGTAATTAAATTAATAAACATACAACAACTAGTTGACAGTTGGCTCAAACTGACCACAACTGGTCGACTAGGAAAATCTTTAGTTTACAACAGCCCTAGGAACAAGTCTGGCTAAAATAAAATGGAAGAGTAGCAGTCCAGTTACACAGTATGCTATCTACTGTAGTTCACAGGCAGTGGAATTCACAAAAAGAGTCTCAGAAAGGGGGAAGGATGCAAGCCTGTAGCAAATTTTTAATGGTGTTCACATAGATTTTTTTTTTAAAAAACCCAGAAATCAAGGCAGATGGTCTTTTGAAATGGCAGTATCCATTTTTTTCCTCGCACTGACAGAATGTCTAATAATACCATCAGAGGTAGAAGGAGGAGAAATCACAGATAGAAACCCTTCTCTGAATGCCTGTAAGGCATATTCAGAATAAAAAATGATGTGCTTACTTCACTATTTCTGCATGTTTCTCTCTAACAGGTGACTCTGGGGATGCCAGGAATAACCTTTGAGTTTGGGCTCTCCTACTGGCTGATGGTGGGAAGTGTGTTCTGCTGTCTTACCTCGGCTGTGTTGGCAGTCAGGAGTGTGTCTCATATGAGTGATGCCATCAGGATGCAACCGAAGCTCGCTCACAGTCAGCTGAACAAAATTGACAGTGTCATGTCACCACAGTCTGCCTCAAAGTACAAAACTTATATTTAGAAATGACAAAATGGGTACCAGCAGTGTCTCTATTAGTGTGTTCTATCAACATTCTGATGTTAAAGATTGTCACACCACAAAAACATGTGTTACTAAACATCCAGCCAAATTTGAATGATTAAAAAAAAAATACTAAGTATATGAATTTAGGTCCAAAAATCCTGAAAAAATTAGCACTTTTCTCTGCTTTGAAACACTGTGGACATGTCCACTCCACTGTCTCAGTGTCAAACACCACTACGACCTGAAAACCACCTGAAACATGGATGCTCCATGTAGCAGCTTGTTTTAGCCACCAGAGCCAGAGGACGGTGACAGGATGGTATTTGTGTTTTCCTTCTGTGTCGGGTTGTTGGAACTGAAGTGAGCTGAAGTGAACTGCCGGACTCATTTGGACTGAGAGAGTCACTGAAGGTACGTTAGGTAACTGATCATTAGAGAGGGTGAGGGGAGGGGAAGGGCGGTGTTGTTCGTGAGTCGGTTCATGGAGCACCATGGCTGTCAAACGTCACCATCAATGTTTCAGGTCCACCCAAAAAATCTTGAACACAGAAATAGTGAACAACAGTTTAACCTTAAAAATACACAATTCAGTACTACATAGCTCTTTTTCTAACCTGTACCATGTGTTGAGAAGAAAAAAAAACCCTTTTTCCTTCACACAGATTTTAAATCTTTGGTCATTTTTCTGTATAAACAGTCGGAAGAATTGTTACTAGCATCAGTTGCTGCTGATCAGTTAAGTGTTCATGTCTGCCCTCATTTTCACTATGAAAACTGTTGTTATGATGTTTACAGCTTAGCAATAAAGGAGACCGTTTCCAGTCACACATTCCTAAATGACCACGATGTGCGAGTCTCAATCGAACGCCTGTGTAACACATCATCCATCATTCAGAGTGCTAAAAGTGGGAAAACACATTCCTGTGTTTACTATAATGATTTGGTTTCTGCTGCAAGTTTCGGTTCATTGGGTTCATTATGTAAGCAACCTCTATGTGTGTCAACATAGTCACTTACAGTAAAAGTGAAGTTATAATAACCATTCTTGGGAATTGGGACAAATCATGTCCTGCCTAAAAACAAAGTAGTAACTCTCTGCTCCCTAATTCTAATTTTTTTGGTGAAAATGTTATTCTTTAAGGATGTATATCTATATGAAATATATGTAATTTGTGAAATGTCTTGGTGTGCTTTAATTTTTTCATTTCCAACTCTCCCTGTGCCAGTAAACACCCATGTCCCTCACAAGAATTCACAACTTCAAACTGTGACATTTTGTCACTTCAATTTCAATTTAATCACTGCACTGTAAAAAAAAAAAAAGTTGAGACAATTTAAAATTTCAAGGCAACACACTGCAAAAGAGTTTTGAATCACTCAGATTCTTAAGTTTTGAAGTAAACTTCAAAAAGTTTTGCCAAATTAACATCTTTAGCTGGAAACCTGATTTGTCTTTTTTGTGCCTGAAAAATTAAATAGTTTTAATTGAAAATCTTAAAATTATAACATTTACTTTCACTTCAATTAATTTACTCAATAAGTTTCTAAAATTTAAAGTTTTACATTTATCTAAAGAAGAAAAGTAAATTTTCTCAACAAAAGATCAGTGGTTGGTGAAACTTTTTTAAAACTTTTAAAAAAATTATTGCAGTCTGTTTCCTTGAAATTTTGAGTTTTCTCAACTTTTTGAATTTTACAGTGTAGAAGGTTGGCCTGCTACAAGACTTAATGCCAAGAGTTTGATTTTTAAAAAAAAACATATTTTACAGCATAATTGAGGAGTAGAAATCAAAACCCCCTCCCAGTTCTCAAGAATGGCTCATTTTTTGTGTTTTTGTGTGTCGTGAATGGCTTGTAACAGTAAAAACGTCTCTGATAAGAAAGTGGAAAGTATCGTTGACATGAGCTTTGGAGGCACATGCGAGAGACAGATGCTGATATATGTGTTGGATGATTGTGCTATAAATCACAGTTGTTGTGAAATGCTTCTGTTGGAGCAAATGTCCTGAGGAACATTTGTTTTATTTTGCATGACGGTCTTAAATGTTGTGACTGGTGCACATCAATATTGTGGAGACTGTAGAGTCATACGTATGGTAGGTGCACCCGTACATGTCAGGTGTATGTGAGATTTCACGGCCATGCTCTGTTCCCATGACTGCTGTCTTCACTGTGTATTTTTCTCAAACTGTCTTATTTTAACTCTGTATACAATCTCATGGACAGTCTGTCTCTTTAGTAAAAAAAAGAAGATAATTTGTTGCAGCAGCATTGAAACTGAAAGAATGTTTCATCAGTGAGCCCTGGTTTTTATGGTCTGCTGCTGAACACCGCATTAATAGTAACTCATTCAAATCATCCACATATTCAAGATCATGTCAAGACCCCCTCCTAACATGACTCATGTCATGTCTTTTCACACATACTGACTGAGAGTCTCAGACTCCTGTTTCTCACGAGCCTGAAACTCACAAGTGTTGAATTTATGTACTCCGCTCTGACTGGGCAGTTATTATTCCCCATTACCAATTGTGGTCTTGGTAAATTGAAAAAGTTCTATGAAATTTGAAAGTGGTTGACCACAACAATTGTTTTTTCAGCCCATTCTCCTCAATCTGCGTACATATAACAGAATTTTAGACATTAAAATTTTGTGCAGTGCATACACCAAAGTCAGTTATTTTGTGCAGGTGAATTTCCTATTTAAAAAATCCCAGGTGAAATACTGTAAAGTGCAAGTCTGCTTCTGGAGGAGGTGGGGTCATTGTCTGTTACCCAAAGTATCAGGTGACCTATAAACATAACATAATTATTATAATGCAAACCATGGTCTTCCAAAAACTAACCAAGTAGTTTTGTTGCCTAAACCGGAGTCCTGCACAGGTCCAGTTTTGCAAACAGCACCCGCAAAAACTGAGAGCCAGAACCAACCCATTACCTGCAATTATTTCCAGGTCAAATCCACACCCACCCAAAACCCTTAACATAAGCCCCATGACCCGACCTGCACCCATTATTAAACACATACACAGTCACTCACAGTTCTCAAGTGGCGCAGCGCCTGTGCTCCTGCAACTGTCGATGTGTTTCAATAGTAACACCGAGCCTAGCATGCAGCTATCAAAAGCTAATACTTTATGAAAGTTTTTACAAGCATCAAAGCCACCGACAACTTATTCTTAGTCTTTGAGTGCACCATAATCCTCTCAAATGTCCAACTTGGCCTTTGACAATGTATTGTCCACAGTTTGCTGTTCTCCACTGGCTATTTTTGCCTTTATGTCATTGGTTTTTGCTGTTAGCTAGCTTTAATAGCTGTCAGATCAAACAGTGATGTCCCATTGTTTGGCAGGATGTGGGATCGAAAGTTTTCACAATAAAACCCTGTTGACTGGTTAGGCTTGATATTACTGTATTAGCAGATATAAATGTTAAAAATACTGCACAATCACCTGCTGCTCGTCCACAGTTACTTCATTTTTTTGTGCAAATATATTTTTTACCGGTTACATGTTTTTGCGACCTGATGCAGGACTCAAGCCTTAACCTAACAAAACTGCAAGTGTACTACAATGTTAACCAAGTGATTATTTTTGTGACAATGAAGGTCATCTGACTATGGATGATGACCAAGGTCACCTGATGATGGACCTGCTCTCCACAGAAGATAATGGGAAGGACTGGCGCATCACCTGCACGCAAAATTGGACTTTGCACTTGCACTTTGCAGAGTAAAGTTGCATTAGTTGTACACAAATGACTGGTTGCCTCCATGACACGGGACATTTTGATAAAGTTGTACCTTTTTCAGCTTGCCCAAGCTGTGATGCTAAGTGATTTTTGAGTCTTGATTCGACGGAACCAGTATGTTATGTTGATGTTCAGGTCACAATGAATGACATCCTGTCATGCCTCATGCCAGCGTCTACATTAACCACTACTAGCAAGTTACCTAAATTTTCTGCAGAGCTGTTGGGGGTGTAGTTACATTATGGGTAATAAGGGCACTAGGTTTTGACAAGGAAGAGAATTAAATAAAAAGACAATATCTGTGGTTCTGCTGCATCAATTTTGATCCATTTTTTAAACCACCCTTCTTGAGCCTAACAACATTAAAGGAGTGTTAAATCTTTAGAAGGCATACACATGGAACAAAGCCTGTGGATTGTGATCTTCATAACTTTGAAATTATTTACTTCATTGCCAGTATGGGCATATGGATGTTATGCAATAAAAAACAATCTTTAAAAATTAACCTATCCTTTAAGAACGGTTAAAGTTTCAATATTAAAATAGGTTCTGCATTAGTTTCACAAACTGGGATGTAAAATCTTTGCTCACAAAACTGCCTCCACCCAGACAGAAACTAACCCTTAATTCCAATCTCATGATTGAACAAATGTTTTATAGCTGTAGCTCAACAAAGAAAATTCGAGCCTTGTTGTCAGTTGTAACAGTGGTGAGCAAAGTTAACTTGTGTGAGTCCACCTTAGAGAATGTGCCACAGTCCAGTGGAGCAGAAGTGGAATTCCACGTCTGCAATTATCGAACAACAGGGTGCAAAAGAAGTATTTGAGCTGGAGAGGAGGAACGAGAAGAGGGGGGTGGGGGAGAAGTCGGGCCAGGGTGAAAAGTTAGGAAACAACTAATAAAGCACTGACTCACAGCCAAATCCATTTTTACATCTCTGTTTACTTTATTCTAAAAGAAACAGACAGGGCTATACTGTAAATGAGATGATACACAACATGGAGGAGGTAAATATTAGAGAAAGGAATGGCATGGTAAATAAATGCAGGCATCAGAAGGGCATTTGAACACTCAGCAAACTGGCGTTCCTTAGTACAGGAGACAGCACACAGTACAGTACATCCTTTAGAGTCAACAATACAACGACTCTGTCATTCACACAAAATCATATCGGCACATAACAAAACAAAATAAATGTACTGTTTATATCCTCAGTCCAGGCTAATGGCAACAGTGGCATAAAGGCACTATGCTGAACATCTATCGTATGTACTGTACGTCTTCGTTGTTTCGTAAGTGGTACTGCAGAGTACACTCTTAGAAATAAAGGTGTTTACTAAATCCATAAAGGGTTCTTTGAGCTGTCCCCATGGGAGAACCTTTTTGTTCCCTGTAGAACCTTTTGTAAAGGTTCAACTTGAAACCCATTCAGAGAGTTCAACCTATAACCCAACATAAAGGCTCATACTGTACCTAGAAGTATCTGTGAAAGATTTCAACCAGATCTCCCTGTGAAGGCCCTTTCCACCAAATTAGCTCTGGGTCTTAAACCAGTGCCTTTCAAGATTTTTGGAACCTAGTGCAACCTAGCGAACCAGCCAATGTTTCCACTGCTTTTGTCCAGAACCACTGTAAACCATGATGTCATTAGCAGAGTTCAATGCACAGTGAACAACGAGGTGTTGAATATGTTGAATATGATACGCCCACTTTGGTTTTTGGGTTACAAAACACTTTACTTTTGTTTGAAGTGCTCTGAAAGGTTCAGAATTTGGGGCATGAACTGTAATGGGGCCAGTTCCATGTTGGTGGAAAAGACCCAAAGGATAACCTGATGTTTTTTGGTCCCAGCTGGGAACCAACTTGTCAGGTTCTGAACCAGTTCATGTTTGGTCAAAATGCACACAGCAGTTCAAAATTTGATTCGTGAACCAGATTAGGGCTGGTTCCATGTTGGTGGAAAAGGGCCCTCTGGGGGTTTTATCCAGAATCTTTCCACCTTCTAAGGGTGCTAAAAAGAACCCAACCAGGAGATTATAACAAGAACCATTTTATATTCCTAGGGTTTTATCCAGAACCCACCCAATGGGTTCTACTGAGAACCCTTTCATACAACGAACCATTGATGAAAGAATTTTCAGCAATCCTTGATAAACTCTTTTGTCCAGAAAGGGTTCACTGGATGAAAAGCGTTCTTAATTGAACCCATAATCTTCAAATAAACTTCCAGAAAGGGTTTCTCCAGAAGCAAAGGATTCTAGGTAGAACCTCGGTACTTCAGAACCCATTTGGAACCCTTATTTCTTAGAGTGTAGCTTCACATTCATTTTCAGAACAATAATACAGATAAAGGCATACAGAACTGCTGGCAGAGGAGCTATGGACACACGTCCCTCAGGTGGGACGTGAGACTATAAAGAATCCATGAAGTCAAAAACATACATGTGCACAAACGTGTTATAAGGCACTGTAGTAAAACATTATATATGTAGTAAAATAAAAAAAAAAAATGAATAGAGTAGGTGGTATATACACCCGGGCATTTTAACATGTTATAGAAAACATACCCTGAATGAATGTCTCTCCCAAAGTCAACAAAACAGACAAGACAAGGATATCATCTTTGTCAATCCCCCTGAAACAACTCTTAATTCATACAACCTCCCCAACAAAGACTCTAATTTATGTTGCTGCAATATGCTTCAAAGGTTTCCGTTCATAAATTCTTTCTTTAATGGTGTCAGTTAGTCTGTTTTGAATTCCTCAGTGAGAGGGTTTTGTCTGTTGACAGAATCTAAACCATGGTAAGGCCAGAAGACTCTCCCAAACTACAAGTACTGCTCCCTTTTCTCTGGTGGGGTACTTTTAACATTTGGTCTGCAATTCAAAAGGGAAAAAAAGACACGTTTCAGTCAAAGTACAGTCACAGCCAACAAAATAAACCCAAAAAGATACATTTACAGAAAAAAACCCAGAGGTCATAGGATATAAGTGAAATCATAAATCAGCGCAACAAAACTACTTTCAACTCATTGTTAACTTTAGGCCAATAATGGGACAGAGGGGGTTGTGGGAGGTGTAGTAGAGGGTCGACCACCTCATTTCTTAAATAGAAGGTCTGATCACATATCCTTTAAAAGTCCATATTTACAGAAAAGGCTCAGAAGGTGGGGAGAAAATGGGAGAAACCATTGCATCTTGGTTCCCATTAATACTGATAAGGTGCAGATGTAGTACTGAGGACGAGGGGAATGTTCTACTACAAGAGGTCCAAATTTAGGGTCTAAGAGGTAACAGGAAAAAAAGGTGGGGAAGACAGTGGTTGGACAGTCGGACAGTCCTCGATAAAAAGGCAGGGGCTGATCAGTCAGGGAAACTAGTTTCACTCAACAACTCTGCCCTGAATTAGAGGAGAGAAGAAGACATTCAGAAAAGAACAGGATTAGAGGACAGGAGGGGAGACAAGAGACACATCAAGACCTCTCCGATTCTCACAACAGCCATGATTTGTTAGAAAGAAAACAGGACACTCGATGAGCATAAAGATGTTAGCAAAAAAGATGGAAAGTCAATGAGGGAGCATGTGAGGTTAGCAAGTTTATGAAGATTATATGTTTCAAATAAATATTAGTAATGATGGACTGAATAATAAAGGTGAAACACAACATATTAAGTCAGATTTCTCTGGTTATGCTTCTGTTAGATGTTATAGAGGCAAAATCACTTTCAGTGGACAACCATGGGACCTTCCCACGAACAAAATACACATGGTGGTTAACAGCAAATAGCAAATATTTTTTTTATCCTGTTTGGGCCAAGATTTACACATATGTTTGTCAGTTTAAAAGATAATTTTAGAAGTTTAGAAAATCACCATTTGTTCCAAAAAATGTTGACGTAAAATACTATGAGGACATGTAATTAGAAAAAACTACGCACTCAGAAGTCGCATAAGTGCCGTCATGACTTTCTCCTTCCAAAAGCTAACATTAGCAGCTGAAGCTACGATGCCTGTGTGTTTTTGTACCAGGATTTTGTCACACAAGCCAAATTATTTCTCTTCCCAGCGAATTAAAGGACCAGGAGTCGCTGGATAAAATACTTCAGACTTGATAACGTTACAAAACACAGCCATGTTGGTGTTGGTGAAGTATATTTTGCGGGACAAAAGATGAGCGGTTTCATGCAAATCTAAACTACAACAAACCTACCACAAAGTGCAATTCTTTTGTCTTGTAAAATTATCTTTTAAGCTGACAAACATCATATGTCTAATTTGTGGCACAGTTCAAACAGGACCAAAAACTTATTTGTCTCTTGCCATTGACTACCACTCATACTTTTTCAGAAGTAAGATCCCATGGGGCACACTGGAATGGGAGGGACTTTGCCGCTCTATAGTTCATCAGCTGTTTTATAAGGAATTGTTTGACATTCTGGGAAATATGCTCATCATTTTCTTGCTCAGAGTTAGAAGAGAAAATCTATACTACTCTCGTGTCTGTACGCTAAATATGAGTGATGCCAAATGTCAAAATGTGCCAACTAAAAGTGCTTGTATTGCCACTTAGTTACCATTACAGAAATATATCTATTCAGCTTAACCAGAGAAAGGCGATTTATTTCTCTCGCCAAACTCACCAAACTCTATTCACACAAACTGTAATTTTAGCTACGTAAAACACACTTTATTCAGACATGACATAAACAAATTAACACTCACCAAAACTGTCATAGTTTGCCTTTCCACCACTCCAACAACCACCAGCCCTTTTGGTTTGGTTGAAACTCTTAATTTGCCAAGTTAGATATGAAAATATTCTGGCTCAACACGCTATTTTCCCTGATGTCTGACCTCCCTCTTACTCCTCTTCCAGTATTTACACAATTATCTTGGCGAATTAATGGTTTATTCCAACCAAACCACTGGAGCTGGTGATTGATAGTAGAGTGGAAACACAAACCAAGTTTTGGTGAATTTTAGTTGGTTGCTGTCAAGTTTCAATCGTGTTTTTTTTTTTATGATGAAAAAATGAATGTTTCTGTAAATATAGTTTGGTAGGTTTGGAGAGAGCAATAAATCAGCTGATTCTGGATTTTACTCTTTAACAAAAAGGTCTGTATCTGTAGGGATTCTTTTCCCTAATTTAGTCAGACACTTTAAATAGCAATCTTCATCTGTCACTGGCAAAAATGGATGGTTGATGGTGCCCATATGGATTAGGCCTACATAGCAGCCCGTTTTAGAGTGCAGGTTCAAAAATACTAAAATTATCCCTTAAGATGTAATGTTTTGTTTGTATTTTACCTCTCTATGTTATGCTAAGCTAACCGCTAACTGTCCATTGGCTGCAGTTTCATGTTTAATGTTCAAATATGAGAGAGTGGCCTCATCAGAACTCTCAGCAAGAAAACAAATAAGCCAATATCTCTCAAATGTCAAAATGTAAATTCTCTTTTCTTTGTTCATAGCATCCTGTAAGTAGTTTGTTTTTTTATTTTTGTTTTTTATCAGACTTGTTGTTGTGCAATCCCCTATTCAAAGCACAGCTGCTACTGACAGACCAGTGACGCCTGACATCCCCTTTTATTTAAAGGGCACAAGGAAGTTCCTAGAGACCTACAACCCCCACCCAATCTGAGAATAACAGAGCACTCCACAAACAAGTGTCTACCAAGAAGAGAGGCTGTATGACTGGGAAATGGGGGGACTGGGAGCAATTCTAAGAAAAGCTAATGGCTTTATTATGTGGGACAGTGATGGACCAGCTCTTTTAGAGACACAAATGAAGGCAAAGTGGTGTGGGAGTGGGGGGAACTCAGGAGCCAATTTAGACCCACTGTTGAGTTTTACAGGCTCTAATGTGGGGCTGCTGATATCTAATGTAATTCATTCCCATGAAGTAGTCAGTGGTTTGCAAAATACCTAGAGTCAGTTCTACTGCAGTGAAGTAATATATGACATGCTTTATATTTTTTACAACTGTTTTAGGTGCCATGCTAGCTTATGGTTCATTGTCTAATACTGCACTTATGTCTTTTAGCTTATGATGATTATACTTGTGTGAGAAGTATATGAAATAGCTTAGATCTTAGACAGTGGATTGGTTATACAAGAGATTATGAGATGAAGGAGTGTGTGAATCTGGAATGGTGGTGTTAGTAAATGGAACGTGGTGATATGTGTCGATGAGAACCTCTTAGAACTTTCTCTTAGTGTTGAGTATATTGGCAGCATTCACACTCCGTACAGACTAAGCAGACACCTTTTACTAACAGTTCACCTCCACTCCTGCAGTTCAGGTTGTGTCTTCATGTGAACATAATATGAAACACATGAGAACTAGCTTCTTTTAAAGTAGGGAAGCTCCTCAGCTGTTATTAAATGGCAGCCTGATGCCTTAATGACACAGGACACTGAACATACCTGCTCCTTGATTACAATCATGGTTGGTTTAATGACATATAAACTGAGATTTCATGCTGAGATTATGTCCTCTGTATTTTTTCTGTATTTTTGTGTTAAATTTTGGATTAGTAACCTGGGAAAGGCTGTAGTCACTAATTAAAAACTAGCACTTAATGGACATTTTTACAGATGCTGTAAAGAGCCAAGCTTGCATTTATCTTTTTTGTGCCGTTATCTTGAGATCACAAGTTAATTATTTCAATATCTTTGCATCACAAAGCTTGTTTTCTGATAACAGGTTAATCTATCTTGTTATCTTCAGAAATCAAAGGAAGATGTCTTGAGGTAAGAAGATCATTTATTGTGAGCAAACGACATTTGAACACACGTTTCTTTAGTTTCAGTTATTTTGGATGGTCTCTGTGTATTTTATGGAAATTTTGGGCTGGTGGTCAAGTTTCCAGTCAACAAGTAAAAACTACTACTTGGTGGGTGGATATTTTTACAGAAGTCAAGAATGGCTGAGTTTGCAATCTTTTTTTTTTAATGCTGTTATCTTGAGATCACAAGTGATTTATTTTGTTATCTTGAGATACAAAAACTTGTTTTCTGGTAATGACAGGTCAATTTATCTAATTATCTCAAGAAATCAAAGGCCAGTTTCTCATCATTTATTTTTTTATGAACAGACCTGCTTCTATAATGTCATATTTGTTGGTTTAATGACATGTTGCTGTCATCATCAATCTGTATCTACTGACATCATGTCCTCTGTATTTTTTCTGGAATTACGGGCAACTTTAACTTTATTAGCAACTTGGGATAAATTCACAGTCAACAATTAAAAACTACCACTTAATGGATATTTTTACAGAACCCAAGAGCAGCTGTGCCTGTGATTGTCTTTTCAATGCCGTTATCTTGAGATCACAAGTTAATAATTTTGTTATCTTATGATAACAAATCTTTTTTTTTTTTTTTTGTGATAACAGGTTAATTTATCTAGTTATGTCGAGAAATCAAAAGACTGCTTTCTTGAGATAACAAGATAATTTCTAATTCTTTATTGTCAGTCATTTTGGTTGATTTAATTAACTGTCTTCATCAGGCCATAGCTGCTGAGATCATGTCCTCTGTATTTTTGTGAAATTTTGGGGTGGTGGTTTTGTAACCTGGGGTAAAATTACAGTAAGCGATTAAAAACCACCACTTAATGGACATGTTTACAGAAGCCGAGAGCTGCCATGCTTGCAATTATTTTTTAATGGCGTTATCTTGAGATAGCAAAGCTAGTTTTCTCATGACATCATCGGCGTTATCTCGAGAAAACAAAAGGCTGATTTCTTGAGATAATGAGATAATTTATCACAAGAAAAAAACTTTTGTTTTCCCGGAGTCAGACGATAATTAGAGAGAACATGAAATGTTAAAAAAAAACTCTAATAGAAAGACACAATGAAATTTCTGCCTGCGTTAAACCTTGACTGAATGACAATCTGATGCATTGATCAATACGTGATTGAAAATTTATAATTAATACTCCTTAATCTGATATTTTCATCTTAAATCAGCTGCTACAGTTGTCCTACACATGCTGGCATGGCACTCCTGCTCTCTGATAAACATTAGTCATAGAGAAACAACCTTTTGTTTTCTCATGATGATGAGATAATCACAGGTTGATTATTTCATTATTTCAAAATACCAAAGTTCATTTTTTCAAGATAATGAAACCATTAAGTTGGGATGAGTTATAAGAGGAAACAATTTTTTGTTTTCTCAAGATAACAGGCTAATTATCTCATTACATCAAGATGAAAAAGCTTGTTTTCTTGAGATAGCAATTATTATATAATAATTAACTTGTGATCTTGGGATAAGATTTTTTAATAGGTCGATTCCAGTGTTTTTTAGACTCATCATACTTAAAGTTGACTACTTTCAAGCCAACAAAACATAATTAAATGAAGGATTTTGCAGTTTCTCACCAGAATCATTGGTCTACAGGCCTCTGTGAGTAAAGTTTATCTAAACTTTATCTACATTCTTAGAGCTCCTCACCCTTTCCATGGTAACACCACGGTAAAACTAACAGGAGGAGCTCCTCTGCCTCGTGCCTCCCTTCCTCTCTGTTTACCTGTGACTGAGCTTTGAGGCAGAGCAGGAGACATCAGTGTCCTCTGTGATCACGGCCTAACTGACCTGTTTTCCTGGGTGAGATTGCACAAGCCAACCTCAGTTTCTCCCACAACAGCAGAGGAGCAGCTCAGTAACTTTTTCCAAGTTTTCGCACAGTGGTTTGGGGCTCTCCCTTTTACACAACATAACTGCACCAGTGGAGTGTGAATACACAAAGCAATATGGAGGCAAACCACAGATGCAGCTCCAACCAGGAAGCATAGGACATGCTGATAAAAATTCAGCAATTGTTGAAGTACTGGTATCTCTAGCTCCATGTCCATTTTCTCTAAGTATCTGCTATGATGCACCTTTGATTTTGCCTTTGGAGTCACTTTAAAAAATAGTCTTGCTGTAATTTTGATTTATTTTCCTTTATCTCTCTCTCAAAAAAAGGATGAATCCGAGTAAGTAGTTGCAATTTTTGGGGTCAGATTTAAGCAGCTGCACTATCAGGTGTCAAAGTGACTGACATGAATTGACATGAAATATTTCATTGACATGAAATATCTAGGTCGTCTGCTTAAAATTGATTAAATTAAATTAAAGTTTGTAGCTTTTGTAGCCACAAAAATACATCCTATTGGTGGGTAATGTGTTTGTGTGTGAAATTATATCTGCGTATGAATGCCAGCGTGTGAGTACTACATGATTGCATGTGGGTACACAGATAGTCTTTTTGTTTTGTTTGTCGCAATCATAATTTGCTGGGGGAAAAAGTGGGTGGTGGTGCCAAGCGTGTCCGATGCTCTCTGTTTGGGTGGCTGCTGGAAGGGGGGAGGGTTTTACACGTACTCCCTGGCTGTGGAAGGCTGTGATTGGCGGTAATATTGCTGCCCTCTCATGTCTTCTTTAGAGCAGGAGCAGCACAGCAAGGAGCCGCCCAGGACCGTCAGACTGGCCGCCGCCCAGCCCACAAACAGGGCCGAGCCGAACTCATACCTGTGCAAGACAGAGGGAGGAGAAGGTTGTAAAGAGCTTCCTTTGAGATGTTATTATGATTAGCTCCAACTGACCCCTGAGGGATGGCGAAGGCATCTTCAAAATCAGATAATATCTTTATCTAACTACATGCTAATATACAAAGTAGCTAATGCTGACAAAGCTAAAAAAAACTTAATTTAATGGTATTTTATTTTACGTCCCCTGGAGATGGCAAAGGCATCTTCAAAATCATATAACCTCTTTATTTCACTACATGCCAATATACAAAGTAGCTAACACCGACATGGATAAAAGAACTTCATTTTACATTAGAGACAGGTATTCATACACTATTTGCTGTTTTAGTGCCACTAGGAAGTGTTAGCAGTTAAAGCTAGCCATGTATGCTTATTGCCTACATTTAGTTTGCAGGAACCCTGTTGCAATTTTGGTTGTTATGCTGTAGTTCAAGGGGGTCATTCCTATGTTTCCAAGAACCTATGTTCCCAGGGTCCTCCAGTACGTTCTCAGGGTCCTATGTTCCCAAGGCCCTATGTTCCTAGGGTTTTATGCTCCCTAGGTTCTATGTTCCAAGGGTCCTATGTTCCCAAGGACATGTGTTCCGATGGTTTTATGTTCCCAAGGTCCCATGATTCCAGGGTTTTATGTTCCCAGGCTCCTATGTTCCCAGGGATTTATCTTCCCAGGGTCCTATGCTGCCAAGGTCCTATGCTGTCAAGGTCCTGTGTTCCCAGGGTTTTATGTTCCCTAGGTTCTATGTTCCCAGAGTCTTATGTTCCCAGGGTCCTATGTTCCCAGTGTTTTATCTTCCTAGGGTTCTATGGTGCCAAGGCCCTATGTTCCACAGCTCGAACAAACAATGGGTAATGAATGGGGTTAGGTTAGGGCAGGGGCGCCGCCAGAAATCTTGGGCTCCCTGAAAGATTAGATAGATAATACTATTAAAATAATTTTGATAGCCCTCAAAGGGCCCCCTGTCAGGCCCGGGCCCTTAGAATCGTCCTAAGTCCCCCCCCCCCCGGCGGCGCCCCTGGGTTAGGGTTAGCATAGAATATATGACCCTGGGAACAGAGGACCCATGGAACAAGGCACCCTGGGAACATAGGTATGCTCAATACCCTGGTGCTCACCTAATACCTTCCAATGGTCATGTAACTCTGCAGTACTGAACACTGATTACTATTGAACACAAGCCTCAGAACTACTAGTGTCCAGCATTGATTCAGGCTGAAGGTAATTACCGTTTGTCACTAGTATCAATATTAGGATGATGGTAATTTCTTTTAATGTAAAGCGACCAGTGCATATCCATCTTCAGATTGGTCTAACAGGGCGGGAGTTGTCAAACCACTCAATAAACAAGATTAAAAAAGAGTTGGAGAGCAAACAAGAGAGAGACAGAGAGAAATGACACACCAAACTTATAAATGATTTCAGTATCAGTGCCGTTATGTAAACACTCAGCAGATCAGCGTTAATTTGGAGACAGACCCTTTCCCTTTTTGTCAGTTTCTCCTCTCTACCGCCACAAATCCCCTTCTAAACTTCACACTGTTGCACAACACGTCTCATTATAAATGACGCACATGAAGCAGAACGTTGTAATCTGTTATTTGTCTAATGTGTCATATTTTTGGTTATTCAGACACAGTGGAAACACAGTTTTAATAAAGGGACTTTTGTTCCCCGGATCAATCATTTCTGGGATTTCTTTGTCAGAGGGTTTAAACAGAAAATGTAATAGTGTGTTTACTTGTTCTTTTTTTGATACATCTGAAATGTTACCACAGCATGACAGTATAATTGTGGTTCACAACAAATTGATATTTTGATTATTATTATATGTTTTTGGATTATATAAAGAAACTGGTATTTAACATTTACCCGTGTTGCCACAAAACCAGTCAGCATAAGAGCTGCAACTAATGATTGTTTTCATTTTCGATTAATCTGTCAATCATTTTCTCAATTAATCAAATCCTGTCACAATCTTGAAAATTATGTCCTCGTGGTCCACGTTTGGACCTTTTTTTCAAGTGTTTTCTGTAAAAAATTACTTTCATTATTCACTAATCTCTCGATCATTTTTTCCATCAATCAGTTAGTTGTTTGGTCCATAAAATGTCCAGAAAATGGTGAAAAATGTTTCTAAAAGTCCTCCAATGTCTTATTTTGCCCACAATCCAAAGATATTCAGTTTACTTCCACATAGGAGTAAAGAAACCAGAAAACATTAACATTTAAGAAGCTGAAATCTAAGAATTTGGGCATTTTTTTCTTTTTCAAATTGCTTGTATTAATCGATTATGAAAATAATTGGCAATTAATTTAATAATCAATCTGTAATCGATTAGCCTAATCCAGTGTTTCTTAAACTTTGTACACCATGTACCAGCAACTAGCACTTGTCCTCGGTTCACTGTCATCCACTTCATTTCCAACATGGCTTACTCAAAATATTCTTACTGTTTAGTTCCCGTTTAGAGCCAGTTACTGTGTTCTTGAAACAATCATTTTCAGCAACTTCATTTTACCTACTTTACTATCTTTACTATCTGATATTGAAACAAAAATACAGGAAAAACAGAACTTATTTTGATCTAATATTTTATGTATTTTCTTTCCATTTTTTGTAGTATTTTGATATTATTTGGTCTTTAAATTAATTCACTTCAATAAAAAAAATCTTTATGTGGCATTCCTCTGCATATCACTAGAGAGAACTCACATACCACCTTTTAAATACCTTTAAATACCAATAATAATAACAGTATGAATATAAATACATCAACAACATTCTCATGTAAATCAAAGGACTGAGTGACAAATTGAAGGTTTAAAAAAATATCATTGCACTTTGCAGATGTTCAGCGATAGTGTTTGGCAGCATTCCTTTCACATACCTGGCGTTGGGCGGTGTATTTGGGTTGAAGAACTGATAGGACACCTGAGTGGCGTACCAGGACACAGAAACCAGTGTACATAGACCTGCGGTGGCAGAAAAAAAAAATCACAAGACTGTTGTGGTTCTCTGTATCAATTACATTCACCGAAGCTAAGACAACACACAAATGAATTGGGGAAATCATTTTTTTGTTAATTTTCTCCCCTGGGCTGGTGGTTTATGCCTGAGGTCAGTGGCTAATGCTTCTAAAATGACCACTTCCTGTTTACAGCAGGGACTCTAATTACCCATAAGACCCCCAGTGAGAGGCTAGAAAAATGCCAGACCACTCTTGCTCAATGCACTGGTTGTGGGAGATACTGCAGTGTGCTTTTGGTTGCAAACCAACGAAAAACATTAAAGCCTCTGGAAAGTTGGATTGAAATGGTAAAAATTGCATTGAGGATAGTAAAGTTTAGTGTCTCGTTATGCTTCCACAAAAATCTGTGGGGAAATAGAGCTTCATAACTGTTAGAAAACCCAGCTCAAAAAACAGTCCATTTAGCTGTTTACACCATTTCTCAAGACTGTGTGGGCGTGGCAGATCATGTCAGAAGTACCAGTACAGTACTGCTGTGGACAGGGTCCGCAGCAAAACTTATTTTGTCCATCAGGCAGCCTTTTCAGATGGGAAACTGTATATATATGGGGAGCTGTATATGACATTTGTTTCATATTGATATTTCAGTAGACTACTAGGATCTTTGACCCAAACAAATGCACATTTTGTTTTCTCAGTAAAGTCAGGGGGGGAAAGTGTCATCTAAACACACACTGCTCACAAAAGTCAGATCAAACTGTCAAACTAGGGAGTGCTGATAAAATATGGATCAAGGTTCTGTTACTAAATTGCCTATTTCTTGCATAAAATGTTTCCAAAAACATATTTTAGTGTTTTGTTTAGCTGTAGTACAAGATGCCATTTTGGCTCTGGTTTCCAATGGATACTCCTGAAACTCAGATGAAACTGTGAAACTAGGCATTGCTGGTCAAATATGGATCAAGAAGATATTACTACACTGCTTATTTCTCACTTAAATTGTCTTCAAAAACATATTTTAGTGTTTTGTTTAGCTGTAGTACAAGATATATTGTGACCAGGTGGCTGCCATTTTGGCTCTGGTTTCCAATGGATACTCCTGAAACTACAGGCATTGCTGGTCAAATATGGATCAAGAATATATTACTACACTGCTTATTTCTCGTTTTCAGAAACATATTTTGGTGTACTGTTTTGCTGTAATAGGAGATATATTGTTAAGCAGGCAGGCACCATTTTGGCTCTGTTCTCCTGGAAAAGTAGACGCTGTTGATCAAAGATGGCTCAAGATTCTATTACTGTATCACCTATTTCTCACCTGAAATGTTTTAGTGTACTTTGTAGCTGTAATATGAGAAATTTAGTTACACATGAACATGCACAAACCACCGTCCCCAATCAAACAGAGAAGTTTGAATAACAACATACAACCACGGAGTATGATGCCATTCTCCACTGAGGATGCCATTACACCACTATATCTTTACATACTGGAACAAGTAGTTGAATGTTGTATGTTGCACTTTGAAGTTGTTATTTAGCTCAGATCCTTTAGCTGCTGTGGATTGAGGCGGCAGGAGACCAGTAACTCCTGTGTTCTGTGAGGTAAAATTACTGTTTTTGTCAAGGGGGTCTGGAACGATATAACTGCTTCAGTTCCCTATTGTTGAGCTGGCTGTAACTCAAACAGGCACATCAAGCAGAAGCAGAACGGTCATTTCAGAGAATTAATTGCATATTTTTTGTACTAAATATCTGAGCATGAGCACTCCCAGTTCAAACACAATATCAGTAAAGTGTAGAAAAACTTAAATGACAATAAATGAAATTTGGATTTAATTTAATTTCTTGTTGTTGTTTAACTGTGACATTTGCATCAGTGCAAAAATAGAGATGTAAACATGTCAGATTATAGCAAAAATGTTGATTTACATCCACAGTCCTTAGGCAGTTAATAAAAAAAGAGACACCACATATGACAGTGTACAAAGACAAATGTGCATTACGCAATTGAAAAAGATCAAATACATTGTGTAACATGTCAAGTACAAGATACCATAGTTTTGTTGTGTGTTAAGCAATTGTTTAAGAAATAATAACAGAATGCAATGATTTGCAAAAACTTTTCAACCTATATACAGTTGAACACAGTACAAAGACAAGGTAACTTCAGACTGATGAACTTTCTTATTTTTAGTTTAATATACACTCAGTCTGAATTTGATGCCTGTAAAATGTTTCAACAATGTTGTGACAGGAGTGTGTTTATCACTGTGATACATCACCTTTTCTTTTAACAACACTCAGTCAGCATTTGGGAACTGAGGACACTAATTGTTAAAGTTTTTTAAGTGAAGTTCTTTCTCATTCTTGCTTGATATACAACTTCAGGGTCTCTGTTGTCAAATATTGTGCTTCATGATGCACCACACATGCAGGTAGGTCAGTCTAGTATCTGAACTCTTTTACCATGGAGCCATACTGTTGAAACATGTGCACAATGTGTCTTGGTATTTTCTTACTGAAATAAGCAGGGACATCCCTGAGAAAGACATCTGGATGGCAGCATATGTTGTTCCAAAAACCTGTCCATGATTTGTGCAAACACTCTGAAATGTGGACTCGTCAGACCACAGGACACTTTTCCTCTTTGCGTCAGTCCATCTCAGATGAGCTCAGGTCCAGAGAAGTCTGCAGTGTTTCTGGATGTTGTTGATTTATGTCTTTCACTTTGCATGGTAGAGTCTTAACTTGCATTTGTAGATGCAGAGACAAACTGTGTTTACTGATAACAGTTTTCCTAAGTGTTCCTGAGCCATGTAGTATCCGTCATACAATTACAGTATGGGGGCTTTAAATGCAGTATTTCATGCAGTTCCATCTGAGGGGTCAAAGGTAACGGGCAATCAAGATTGGTTCTTGGCCTTGCCACTTACATGCAGAGATTTCTCCAGATTCTCTGAATCTTTTAATATTAAATTCCTCTAAGTTTTGTGTTGAGAAATGTTCTTAAACTGTTGAACTATTTGCCCTCACCTCATCCTTGCCAACCCCTTTAATACTCATGATACTATCTGCTCTTTACCTGTTGAATGTTCTGTACAGGTGTTATTTAAGTCGAATTTCACAACTTTCTGAGTCTTTTGTTGCTCCTGTCCAAACTTCTTTGAAACATGTTGGCAGGCATCAAATTCAGAATAAGTGTATACTTACAAAAAACAATAAAGTCGATCAATTTGAACATTAAATATCTTGTCTTTGTGCTGTATTCAACTGAATGCAAGTAAAAAAAAATGCAAATCATTGCATCCTGTTTACACAACTGGAAATGGAATTGCGTTTGTATAAATGACCCTAAATTACACAATTAGAAGGCTATTGTGGGTTAGGGTTTCCTGTGGCTTCAACAAAACACTGCAGAAATCTCACCTGCAAGCAGGAAGAGAGCTCCTCCTGTCACAGCGATGCGGGTTTTGGTGGCTGGGTTGTTATCTCCCACCTTAGTGCACTTCATGCCCACCACGCTGACGATGATGCCGATAAAGCCCAGCAGTACTGACACTACCATGAGGGCCCGACATGTCTGGATGTGGACTAGATAAAGGGAAAAAAAAAAAGAAAGGAGGAGGCAGAGATTGCGGAGGAGAGCGCAGTGATAGTGATACAATAGAAGATGTGACAGAAGGGGTAAGGGAGGAGAGTGGTGAGGAGATGAGAAAACAAATAGTCTTTTAGTCCATCACTTGGAATAAAGCAGACATTTTTTGACATTAAAGTGATAATTATAAGGGAATGAAGCTACACACGCCATGCAGGATTGATGGGCGACCACATGCATTTATGACAGAAGGCTCTTTAAGGGGACTCCACCACTGTCCTACTTTTCAGCAGCTTTTTTAACCTCCAGAGGTGACTTTCTTGGCCAAACTCTAAGACCTTAAACGGTCCTCCAAACCGTCTCAACATCATTCCACTGTGGTTTTGCCTCCTCAGAAATCTAATGCGCTGCCCACACAGGCCTCAGACACACATAACTTGGTGGGAGTAAACATATTTACACATATTTACACTCACACATATGTAAAAGTGCACAATATCTGCACACACGCAATTACTGTAGGTGGAGGAGACACAGATGAAACACACAGCACTCTCTCTCACGCTGAGCAGCTGTAGGAGGGCCTGCTTTACATGTTTCACACAGTGGGATTAGTGTGGCTTTGTCACAAAGCGAGATTGTTTTCACGGGGCTGTCGCCACAGCGATCAGACATTACAGCCTCAAACACAGCCGCTCATGAGCGCGTTAACGCGAAAGCAGCGCTAAGCGCTTGATGATACTGTCAAAATACTGATGGAGAGTGTCTTATTTACAACAGGCGAGGGGATTGTTGAAATCCCAGCAGTGGTGGGAAACATGCAAAGTCCAATATCCTGATTCTGATATCTGACAAAGCTGACAAATATGGTAATTAAAGTAAACATAACAGAGCTTTTCATGCAGGTTTAACAGGCAAAAATGCAGGCATTACTTTTAAATTGCAATGACTTCAGGTGTAAGCCAGTGTTTATGCGTCACAGGAGAGAAGCAAGAATCAAATTACATCAAAGCCACAAACACAACATCACAGAGCAGACTTTGACAGAGAAAAAAACATAAAAGAATAGTCTGATGGGAAAAAAAAAAAAACTTAACTCAAGGCCTCCTAACTTTTTCTTTTCAAGTGGATTTCGTGGTCTTCAAAGCTTTGGGGGAAAAAGCTACATAGGAGATAAAAAATAGTTGGTAACCTGACGTGCCAGATTGAACCATCTGTCTATCACTGTCTCTCATGGGTTGACTTCAACCAATCACATTAACGAACCATATGACATAGTCAATTTCATGCCAAAGCCAGTTGGGACGACATGGAAGAAAAATGAAAACATATTTTCCATAAAGTTAAGCCTTCAGTGCAATTCTTTGCTCTTCTTTCAGTGAGGAAATACTCTACAGCAGTGATTCCCAAAGTGTGGGCTGCAGCCCACTGATGGACCATGATATCCCTTTAGCTGGGCCTTGAGAGGTAATAAAACAGAAAAACATTCTGAATGGCTGCTCTACAGTTCTGATATAACTGATGTGATAGCAACATCTACACCATAACCTCTTAAGGAGTAAATAAAGATGGATAACACATCTTTCAGGTGTACAAAAATGAAGCCAAAATATCCTGGACACATGCGCTGCCATCTTGCGCTGATGACATCAGTTTGAGCCAGAGTCTACACCATACTCATGGCATAAAACCCTGTTTTTATGCCATCAATTAACCAATTGGTCTGAAAAATGACCACTTCAACAAACATCAGCCAGATAAGAACTACCTACAATGACAAAAAACATCTTTGGAAAAATTTCTTTGACGTGTACTTTGATGTTTTACTTTGGCCCATGTGCTATCTATTATCTTCATAACTCCCTATTATGACTTGTACTGCACCCCTCCACCAGGGGGCAACAGAGGTGCTTTGGCGTCACTTTTGGGGAGTTGTGATCCAGTCCATTTCTAATGTATGTCATTAGAACGAGTGGTCACTTCTCGCTGCATCTCATGGCATGAACTGGATACAACGTTGTAGGCAGGCCTCTGTTCATTAAGCTGCTCAGTGGCACATGAAGGTCAGATCATCCACATAATCCTGCACTGTAAAGCCCATACAGAAAGCACACTAGAAACTTCCACCAGCTGAGTGACTAACTTTTAGTTTAACTTTTAGTTTAGCATATCCATTGTTTTACAGAGGAAAAGTCTTTTGTGCATCATGTGTTTGGACACTATATCAAATTGGCTATAAAGCCCACTGCACTGTGGTCTTGCTCAAAGGATGCTGACTGGTCTGAACCATTGTGGTTTGGACACAAGCGCATAGCTTGAAGCCTTCAAAGACAGCATGATCCTGAGATTTCATGATCCAGCTGCCTCACAGAGTTACGTAGGTGGACGTTAAGATTTCACTGCTACTACTGTTCCCAAGATCAAGAATGAGCTTTCACTCTCAACTCAGCCAGTCCTCAGCAGAAAAACAGGCAGGCAGATCATTACAACACATATTTGTATGTTTATTGTTAGGCGGCACTCTCTAGTGGACATAGTAATTATGACTGGAGAAGTATAAAGAGCAAAAACTCTGCATACAGAGGAGGTTTGGGTGGATGGATTGGTCAAACAAACACAGGATTTTCACCCATGAGAGAAGGGTTCATGCCGCATGTGAAACTAAAAGTCAACATTGAGTCAATTAAAATTTTGAGTTGTTTAAGTTGTGTTACATATGTCACTTCCATCAACACCATCTCCATCAGTTCCATTATGTGATACGTAATGTAATCATTAAACCTGAACCAGAGTCTTCTAAAATCTAACATCCATCATTTCACAACGTTATCAATGCATTTAACATCGTGTAACTTATGCCACATGACAAACTAGGTTTTCCAAGATCAACAATAGAATTAGAATAGAAGAGAGTAGAATGAAACAGAATTGACCGGCCTGACAAGGGCTTTCACTCACACATCATGGTCTTCAAAGTAGAGCTGCAATGATTAATCAATAATTAATCCATTATTACATTAATAGCCTCTTTTGATTATCAATTAACGGGCCTGAGTAATTGAAATGAACTGAAATGTGAACATTTCCCGGTTTCTTTAATCCTCTATGATAGTAAAATGCATGTCTTTGGGTTGTGGACAAAACAAGACATCTGAGGACGTCATCTTAGGCTCTGGGACACGGTGATCAACATTTTTTTTTTTTTTTTTTTTTTTTACCATTTTCTGACATTTTATAGACCAAACAACTAATCAATTAATCAAGAAAAAAAGATAATCAACAGATTCTTTAAAACTTCAGGGAAAAGATGCTCGTAGTTGGACCTTGAGTAGAGATTTTTTTTTTTGTCACAATACTGTTTCCAAAGTCAAGAGTAAAATTTCATGCTAAACTGGAATAGAATAGAATGTGACCATGTGTTAGAAAAAAGAAAATCACTTCAAAAAGAGCTGTTTAGCAGCAGCCTGAGCAGGAACCTAAAGTCATCGTTTGTCATTGTGACAGAAATACACACACCATCATTCATGGAGCAGCAGCATTTCAGAAGCTGATCTGAAGGGACTTATGATGGGGGGAAGAGGATGGGACAATCTTTGAAGTCTGATTTATGGCTCCAGAGCCACTTTTGATGGAGCATCTGAATAGTCCTCAACAGAGAGAGGTTTGATATTCCTTTCTTTCATCCACTCAGGGCATTCCTCTTTTCTTCTGAGGGCGTGCGGGGGTTCAGGCCGATGCTAAATAACACCGCTCTGACCAGTTTCGGTCGGCGACAAACCAGAAGGGCGTTCGGGGGCCTTTGGGGTGAAGGAGAGGCTAAAAAGGAGGGGAGGGAGGGAGGCGGGGGTAGGCTGGCTCACCCACTGGGCCATCTCTTTCCAGTGCCAAGGTTGGCAGTGCCAGCCACAAGCTTTCAATGAGTGTGTGTGCTTGCTGGCGTGTGTGTAGGCACTGTAAGGTCCCATTGTGAGGTCACTTGTGACTCTGTTGTACGTAATATCTGTTTGCCCACTCACTATCCATATATAACTTGTATTTGACAACTGTTCCAATCCATTTTCACCTCAAATTCAAAACACAAACTCACTAATATGACATTCTTAACTGTATTACCACACTTTACCTGACAAAAATTGAACTTTCCTCAACCAAAACTAAACAGGATGGTGCCTCAACCCTAACTGGTCAAGATGAAATTCTTAAAGTGAACAAATATGGTTACACTAAAACTGTAATGTGCTGCAATTGCTTCAGACCTTATTCACTCTTCTTTTTGATGGGAAGACATGAACTTCACAACATGTTTGCCATTGTGGAAACATTGTTCATAGTCATGATTGAGCCTGAGCACCAACCCATCACAGATACATAGTGTTAGAGGAAAAGGATTGTGATATTATTTTCTTTATGTCAAGGAATCCCATGACAAGACCAAAACCAACAACAAATGTATTATGTGACAAATATTATGTGTATATTAATGCCTTATGTGTTGTTCCTCTCTGAGCTCCACTTTTCTCCAAAGACAAGTGACTAGTTGCACATCAATAACCCACACAGTTACACTGTTCCTTCATTACTATGAACACAAATACTGTACCTTATTTTGACACAAACACTATAATGTAGGGCTACCATCTATCAGTTAACTAAACTGTTTTCATTAATCTGTTGGTCGCATTCGGGAGCTGCATCTTGCTGTTTGGCATAGTTTGAGGAGATTGCTGCAAGACTGACCTTTTCTCTTGTTACTTTGAAGTGACTGGTGCACTGCTGCCAACTATGCTGTAGCTGCCATTATCTAGTGAGCTCAATTAGTGGCCCAAATTTGACAAAGAGATCGACAGACGCCAGTTTGACAACAGGGAATACAGTACCTAGGTGATTTACAGAAGCTCCAACCAGGACTACATGGACGATGATACCACGGCATCTTTAGGTGGAGACAGGAGGTGTGAAGCGTTTGAGAAGTGAGTTTGTAAGGCAGCAAATTAATTTGTAAGTTTATCATCCATCGTGTTGATAAGTCCTGGTGTATTTGTTTTTGTGATGCTGGAAGTTAATTATTCCCCTATTTCGAACAACGAGACTTGGGTGAAGTTACACTTTGTTGAAATAAATTAACAAAATGTTCAGTCTACTTGCTGATTGTTTCGTCACATTCAAAGGCATTTCCGCTTTTGCCGTTAGGATTTAACAGGCAGCTCACTTCGTGCCCACACAGAGACAAACAGAGGCCAGTTTGACAACAGGGAATACAGTACCTAGGTGATTTACAGAGGCTCCGACCAGGACTCTGACTCTGTGGACGATGATAACACGGATGGTTTAGGTGGGGACAGAAAGCGTGAAGCAGCTGAGTAGTGAATTTGTAAGTTAGCAAGTTAATTTGAAAGTTTATCATCCATCGTGTTTATGAGTCCAGGAGTATTTGTTGAACTAACAATGAGGAAAATCTTTAGTCGAGGGCAGCCCTACCATCATGAGGCCCCAAATACTCACTAGTGCACCAAATGTGTATTCATCTATGGTTGAAAATAGTCCCAAACAAATGTACTATTTACTCCTGCTAGAGTAACATTTGCTCAAAAACACAGTGCCAAGCAATATTTGTGACTTTTAAAGATTTACCTCTGTAGGAACCAATGGTCTTGGGGATGAGCTCCAGACTGATAGGAGGTTGGAGAGTATTGTGAGGTGGACTAACAATCTGTTGGTCTTCTTATGGATTTTGTCAAGTATACAAAAGATATATAGCCTTTAAAATGTGACAAATAACAGCAATCGATGTGTGTATTGGACAGTTGCTATTAACTAAGCACTGTCCTCATTTACTAATTTCAATTTGCATTCAACAAGCAGAACTACACCTTTAAATGAATGTACAGGACAGAACCAGGCACAAAGAAACACATGCATTTAACCTTTTAAGTGAATACAAGGTAATGATGTAATGTGACAGAAGAGATTGACAGCGGCAAGAATCTACTATCATGCTCAGATGTTTCTGTTGTGCAGAGCTGTCCTTTCAGCACCACCATCCACACTCTTCTGACAATAACAGCCGACCATCTCAAGCGTGTATTATCCTGATCATCATCTCCTTTTTGAGCAAAACGCTCAGTAAACCTGCCGCAGATCCAACACTTTCCACTACGGTTGCTTGGCTGCAATCAGCAGAGCGCAGCACAGTCTGGTGAACAATTACACCCTCCGTCACATGCTGCTCCCGCTGCGAATGCAGAACTCAAATCAGTGCTGCGGTTTGTTCGCACCAACACCGGAGGGGTGTTTAATCAAGATTCAGACCTGACCCCGGACACATGATTGGATGTTGACCTGCTCCATTTTGTAATCTGTCTGGGGAAACACCTGATTGATCACGACTTTTCACTTCTGTGTTCACTCAGAGACGCACAGAGTTAAAGGTTTTCTGCAGCGTTTGTCTTCTGTACTCACTGGGTGTGTTATTAATGGACAAATGGAACAATGTGCGCGTGTGGGGAAGACAGAGCGCATTCTGGGAATATCTCTGGTGTTTGGCTCAACACTGCCCTTTTCTTCTCCTAACAGCCCCTATTCATCCGCAAGGACAATACACTGTTCTTATTGCCGCAATGAGCCAAAGGAGATGGGAGATCAGCTCGGGCAACCGTCAAACACAACGCCACAGAAAACGTCTTGATATAATGACTCGCCGAGAAAACCAAAATGTTTGCAAAAGCGCCTCATCTGTTGCTTCAAGGCGAGTGCGCCACAGCGGGACTCGTAAGCTCAGTCTCAAACCACGGAGAAAAACAGACTCAAAGTGTTCAATTGTTGTGTTAGAATGACTTCTGCCCGAGCCCACCCCCTGTAGTCTCTCATTAGAATCACTAATAGAGTGATTTAAGCAGACCGTAGATGGATGGATTCCTATAATCTGTGTGCCATTAATTATGAGTCACTGGGCCCTACTTACAGATTGGAGATGACAGGAGGCTCATATTCTGAGCTAATTTATGTCTGAACCCCACATTCCTGACCCCCTCCCACTCCTCACATTTTATGTTTCATGATGTTTGGGAGTTTTAATTGATCTACATTAATGATTCAGCATTTTAAGTGAGATTTACAGCTTCTGGATTTTAATTCGTCCCAGATAGCGAGGGCTCAGGGACTTGTTTTCCTTCTGTTCTTGCTGCTGATTAATATGTGTGGCCAAATGAATGGGCCAGCTACAATAACTGTCGTAATTTGTACTACAACATCATAGATGATTCTTGGGGTGGCTTGGGAAGGCACTGAATCTTTCCTTTGGATGATGAAAATTCACACAGAAGTCCCAAAAAGACGATTAACAAAGAAACTTAAATGAGAGCAGCCATAAAAGACAGCAATGTGAGAATACAGTGTGATTAAAAGAATTTCTTGGTGATGCTGTACAAGCAGATTATTGATATTTACTCTAATTATAACTGTGCTTTTCCATCATCTGACTAATTATGAAGGGAATAATCAGTTAAATAGAAGCCTGTGATTTTTTCAAACCCACTAAGATTTTTGCATATTTTATTAATTATATTACTTTTGTTATTATATTTCAAATATGATAAGAATCAAACTCACAATATGTCTATAGGAGTCAAGCCATTATCACTGCTGTCCATATTAAGTCACAAAATGTAATCTGGATTTATGAACATGGACATAAATTGTCAATTTTTTCCATGACAGCAGAATTTTCAATGCAGTAAAGATGATCATACTATAAAGAGTGGAGAATAGGATGGAGGAGTGGATGGGTGGGTAGCTGGGTCCAATACAGGACTTTCACCCAAGAGTACGTGTTGATACAAGTAGTCATTTTAACCCAAGTCTATTTCTAAACCGTAAAAAAGTAATTTTACTGCCTAAACCTACCTAAGACCTTTATTTTGAAAGTGTTACCAGATGTTGCATATGTATATCACTAACTTGACTGATGATAGGGATGTTGTAAAACACCGGCATTGATGATAACTGTGAATATTATAAAATTAAATACTGACATCATGTTAATAATACACAAGCACCTGTTAAACATATTGTATGCTCTTCAGTCCTTTCGGTTTCTTTTGTTTATCTGGTTGCTTTTCACTGTCCATTATGTGTAATTGCACTTTTTGTACACTTTTCTACAGTTATGTTACAGACTCTCCAACTCCCTACTCACATATTTTAAATGTAATTCATTTGCCAAACTTAAATAAAGTTGATGGCGTTTTCATTTTTTATGTATTATTTTGAATTTTCCTATAGATATAGCAATGTTATAGTTATTATAATTTCTTTTGGCTACAGTAGTCATGTTGTGAACAGTATTATGACAGCCCTGGGTCCAACAATTGCAAGGGGCAAGTAAAATGCCACATCAGGCTAATAAATCTAACAAATCTCTCGCCTGATTGGATAATTGGCAAGAAAGAATTAAAAGCTGATGGTGGAAGCAATTTGTAAGTAACACAATTCATATAGGGGCAAGTAAAAATTTACTTTAGACAAGTAGATTTCTGACCCACTTGCCTGATTTAATTAGTGGAAAAAAAACATTGATGTGGAACCCTTCAGTGGTTGATATATTAGTTTGAAAATGTTGCTGAGTGCCATGGAAAAAATGGGAGATTTGTGTCCATGTATACAAATCTAATTCATCACTATTTCACCAACTGCTGTGAGACTGTTGCAGGAGCACAGAATCCTTTAGGGAGAAGTTTTGCCAAATAGTTGCTTGAATTTCATTAGTTTAAGGTCACAGGGAGAGCAGAGTAACAGCCAGTGAAAGTATAAAGACACTACAAGTTAGTCAGGTTTTACCGAGTCAAATTCAAACTTCGTACTCACTGTCCAGCGAGAGCATGGAGTCAAAGATCTTGCACTGCACCTGTCCTGTACTCTGAGAGGCGCAGCTCATCCACAGCCCCTCGTACAGACCCACGGCTGTGATGATGGCATCGCCGGCGTACGATGACTGCTTCCATTGAGGCAAGGCGGTGGTGGAAATGATGCCGATCCAGCCGCCCAATGCCAGGAAATAACCCAACAACTGGAGACCCGAGTTGGCCATCCTTACCTAGCTCTGTCCTTCTACGTCTGTCTGCTCTTACCCTTTCACTCCCTGTTTCACTTTGCAACAGCTTTTGTTCGGGTGACTCTGGCGTGTCGCCCTTTCTTTGAGCGGTCTTTGTGGACTGGACACACCTGTAGCAATCCTGTCACTTGTTTCACTTTTGTCTTCACTATCTGGTCCCTCTGAGCATCTCCCTCTGCCTCTCTGCTGTAACTCTCATCTGTAGAACTCCCCTCCTCGTCTCTAACTTTCTTTCTTTCACTTTCCACGTCCTGGGCTGGGTTTCTGCCCGTCAGCTGGGACGATGAGTTGATGTCTCCCCTCTGGGCTGTCCTGTCTGATTCCTTAGTCCCTCTGGGGCTCAGTCAAAGTGGAAGAAAAGACTTTCTGGTGGTTAGTGGTTCAGTTCGTCAAGCATCGTCGGGGCTGGGCTGCCTCAGTCTCTGCATGGCTTCTTCCAATCCTCACTCTCTCTGCTGCTTGCTTGCTTACTTTCCCCCCACTACAATCTTTCCATCTGCTCCAGGCTCAAGTGGCTCAATGAGGGGTAGCAGAAAAAAAGTAAAAAGGAAAAAAAAAAAGCTTGAACACAAAAAGTCCTTAACAGGCTGACCACAGAGGGATGGGGTTAAGGGCTGGCCTGTGATTGGACTCCTCTGGGTAGTAGGAACGCCTACTGGGAGGGAAGAGAGATGAGCTGGTTGGGAAAATAAGCTCTGTTTCAAACAGAGAGGGAAAGAAAAAGTAGAAGATGTAACTCAGGAGGAAAACATAGACATAGGTAAAGTTCATTCATGAAAAATCAAGGAAAGTCAAGCCAAGAATTTCTTGTAAACTTGTTCCAATCCATCCAACTGCAGACTCTGAATCTTAATCATCCAATCAAACCCTTGAACAGAATGTCAGCACGCTGTTTTACCTGCTGCTGGATGCATTGATCCCTTAAAGGTTCGCCGCCCCGGCTGGAGGTGTGGAGGAGGTGGTGGTAAAGTGCAACAAACACACGTAAATCAGCATCTAAACAATGCCCGGCTGAAAAGGACATGTCACATCCAGACAGGCGCTCAGGAAATTATGGGCCGCTGAGGCAAGCCTCCCCCGTCACCATGGCAACCCCCGACAAATGAAGAGGGAGAAAAGAGAGCGACCGAGTGAGAGTTCACCCGACTGTACATCCTTACGAGCCTTAAACGCGGACACACTCCGGTCTTTTGTGTCAGAGGAGAGCGGAGGAACATGTTTTCCCACAGTTCCTATCAGCTGTGCATCAGCTCGGCTCATTAAATTACCTTCAATCCACTAACTTACTAACTCAATAATTCTGTTCTGCCAATTAGGCTGTCCTCACACTCCGTCTCAGAGACATGGCCGTTTTCTCACATCTGTAAGAGACATGTCTCACCCCCACCCTGCTCACACACACACAGTGTGTCCACACTACAACCATGTTCTTGCCTGTATATGCTGAAGGTTGGTTTCAACAGACTCTGAATGTAAAAAATATTACTTATCTCAGAATAAATTGTAGAAATATAAAAAAAAAGAGCTGGAGAAACAGAATCTTGGTGGTGGTTTTATTATTCCACTTTTGTTCTTTCTCATTTTTATTTTGTTTCTTATCTCTTCTACCAACTCAACTTTGAACTTGAACTTTTCTACCGTTCCATCAGAAAAAAAAAAAACAGCAGAACATGTGAACATGCATGTGACCTCACTTATCCGGCACCAAGCATGTCTTTGAAAACCCTTCACTGCACACATACACTCACATTCAAGGATAGAAACGGCCATACATGGAGGTCTACCTATAATTTGAACCAATCCCAGTTTATCATCCTCTAAGCCTTTGCATATTCAGTGTGTATGTATGTGTGACCGTGAGCGTTACGTGTTCGGGTTCGCGGTGTCTAATGAAGGGGCTTGACATATGGGCTAAGTTGTGGTCAGAGCACAGAGGTCAGCTGAGCCCGGGAGGCGAGAAGAGATGAAAGAGAGGCAAAACAAGTGCTCCGGTTCAGCATGGATGAAGGGTTGGGGGCTTCTACAAGGCTTCTGATTTTGAATCATAACATCACATTGCCATTGGTGGGGTTATAGCAGAAGTCCAAGTGAAAAACTCAGCAGTGTCTGACACTCACCTGTCAATAAGGTGCAGTGAACCTTCAACTGCGTAGGCAGTGACATATCAATGTGTCATATGTTTGCATTCAGGTAGGACAGCCTGAGTTCATATTATGCATGGATACACAAAATATAGTATAGTCTACATTGGCTAGGCTCAGAGGTGGCAAGTAATGATGAACAAATACATGAACTGTACTTAAGTAGAATTTTCGGGTATCTGTACTTTACTTAAATATCTATTTTTCTGGCATTTTTTTATTCCCTACATTTTAACACAAATATCTGTATTTACTACTCCTTACATTTTCCTTTACTTTCCTTTACATTTCGTGCTGCCTTCCCAACATCAAGACTGATTTCAACCTAAATGGTTAGTTGGGAGAAGAACATATAGAAAAGACAATTCCTTGGTGTATCCATCAGTGCATATCACGCACAAAAGATGTAACAAAAAAAGACAAAAAAGATTTAAGAAGATGAAAATCAACGTAAAAGTAGTAACAAGACGTAAAGGATGTAACAAGACGTAAAAAGCCTAACAAGATGCAAAAGATGTAACAAGATAAAAAGTCCTAAAAGGTGGAACAAGACGAAAAAACTATGTAGAGATAAAATAAGTACAAAAAATTACGCAAACAACAAGATAAAAAGCAACATAAAAGGCAAACTCATACAAAAAATGACATAACAAGACCTAAAAGTCCTAACAACATGCAAAAGACAAATTGAGACAAAATAAAGACATAAGACAAAAAAAAAGATGGGTTACTCTTTACTTTTATTCTTTAAGTATATTTCAGAGCCTGCACTTTTTGACTTTTACTAGCCTGCAGTGTAGTTCATACACTTCACTGATAAAACACAGAATCACATTGACACTTCTGTTCATATTCACACGCACGTCTCTCACTCCGTCTCACTCATACTGAGCTCTCTCATTCTCTCATGTGCACACTCTGCTTGAGAGTTAATCTATCAATAGTATTTATAATACTTCCCACGTCTATGATTAGACTGTTTTGGTGCCCCCTCACGCGCTCGGTGCCATACGAACAGCAGTGATGCACGTACACGTAGCAGCACCATGTGTCAGACAAACAAAACTTATTGGTCTATTTATGATGCGTATTCATAAAAAAGTATGATGTCTGTGCAAATCTGCGGAAGTTTCACGGGAGAAACAACAAAGCGTGAAGGCACCACAAGATGGCCATAAAAGGCAGGAAAACCCTGTGAAAAACAGGAGTGTTGACAGTTATAAACAAAACACATTTCAGCCCAGGTTCACCTGCTGCAGTTCATGAAACAGTCACCAAATGTCTTCAGTACTTTCATATGCATGAACATGAATTATCAATTTTTTCCCCTGACACTGTTTTCAACATGATAAGGACGGGTGGATGGGGCAAACATAAGACAGACCAATAGTCAATCTTGATTGCTTTAAAGAAGTAGCCTAGCTATTTTAACCCAAACCATGATCGTTTCCTAAACCTAACCCAGTAGTTGTGGTGCCTAAACCTAACCAAACTGCTTATTTTGAAAGGGTAACTGGATGTAGCATATTTATAAATGCCATAACATCTCATAACATTGGTTTGAAAGTCATACTTGGTGTTGAAAAAAAGGAAAAGTTATATCCATAATTATGTCCAATCAACAGCTTCAATTTTTGTTAAAATTTCACAGACTGCTGTGAGATTGTGCTGCTCATTTACCTTAAAAATTTAATTGCAGCATCTTCCAGAAATAATGTCTGTTACTCCAGTCTTGTCATCACCGCAGCCACCTCTTGTTCCTGCTCCGGCTAGGTCGTCGCTGCCGCAGCCTCAAGTCCCTGCTGGGCGGTCGCCGCCACAGCCATCGCCAGTTCCTGCTCCGGCTGGGCTGCCATCGGAGTTGACGCCACTTCCATTCCCGACTGGGCCACAATTACCTCCTGCCCATCCTAAGTCGCAGCTGCCCTCAGTTACCCAGGCATCACTGCGTCTCCTGTTGGATGCTCCATCGTCTCAGTGCTGGCCTCCTTCGGGGACTCTTCGCCGCCAGCCTCCTGCTCGTCCACCCGAGGGGTCCCGCCTTCGCATTTGCTGCCGGCCTCCTGCTTGTCCATCCGAGGGGTCCTGTTCTGTTCCCCTGGGTTGTCTCTAGGCTTCCTGCCTGAGGTCTCCGGCTTCACCTCTGCCCTGCCCTCCGGCCATCCGCCTGAAGTCTTGGCTTCGCCTCTGCCCTTCCTTCTGGTTGTCTGCCTGAGGGCTCCTGCTCCACCTCTGCCCTGGCCTCAGGCCCTCTGCCTGAGACTTCCACCTGGCCCCTGTCCAGTCCCCAGGCCAACAGACTTGTGGTATTATTTTTCCTTGTTGCCAGGCTGTGTGTCTGAGATTTGTGACTGTTTTTGTTTTGTTTTACTCAGCACTCATAACAGATTCACACAGGGCAGCAGCAGGAATCATATTGACAACAGGTCTGTTTTCTTGCAGGCACATGGATGTGGATTGATGGGAATGGGAGGGATGAGAGCCATACTTCTGGAATTGGGACGAGCAGGATTTTTTTTTTTTTTTTTTACTGTCATGGAATTGGGATGGGACAGGAGTGGAAATCAAGCACTGGCAATTCTGTGTTTTGCTTGCTTTTGTAATTTGGGAGAACCAACACTTCAAATAACTTTTAAAGCTGAAACCAGGAGTCACTTGGAAATTTTATGCATCTCTCACTTTCACTTCGCTGATTCAGACCAGCTGTAAGATGGTTTTCTGAAAGAAGGTGCAATTATAGATAAAGTTCCCAGGATAACTTCCTGTTCACTTCAGCTGACTTAACCTCAGGATCCCTGTACTGTCAGTGTGTGGATGCACCCCCCTCTCTTCTCCCAGCTCTTATCTCTTTGATATGACTATCTCCAAACAGGAAACCAGCAAATGTGGTTAGCACAGTCTCATACCAATGCACACACAATTAAGACATCAGGGCCTATCAGATTAACTGGTGTTGTCAAGGCTACCGTGAGACACATGTGGACATGTAAACAGTATTGGAGGAGAATTATGTAACACAACAGAAGGGTTGTGGATTAGTCTATTTGAAGAAATAATATTCAGTGAAGCAGCTTCACTTTGAAGTCACATGAAGGAAATTAGTATGCAGTCATACATCTGGAAGATACTATATAATTGAGCTTGTACATGAGTTAGCAGTATTCCCAGAGACCTCGCAGTGCTCTCCAGTAAACTGTAATTACAGTACGTCAAGCCTTTCCCATTAATGTTTTTCACCCACATGAGAAGGTGGCATCTGAATGAATGCTAACTCAGCACAGACATGAATAATGTATGTCTGTGCCCCCGACGAGAGCTCCTCTGGTCTGGCTCAAGTGGCCCTGAAGAGACTGTTGGCTCTGCTCATTATGGAGCCAGAGGACGGTCTTTTCCCCAAAGCGGACAGCAGCATCAAGTGCTCTGACACACACAAGAAAAACAACACTGAGAGAAAAACTGCTTGAGAGTCGAATGTTTGGCGAAGTTATTGTTGTTGACTGATGTACTAATTGCTCTGATTATGTCATTTTGGATACTTAAAGATCATGTAAAGAGACAATAAATGTGTGAGTTTGTCACACCATAAAAACGTGTTATTAACTACCCAGCCAAATTAGAATGATTAAAAAATTCATTAAGCATATAAAAGTAGGTCTTAAATCTTAAAAAAAATTAGCAGTATGCTCTGCTCTGTAACACTGGAGGCATGTCTGCTCTGCTGTCTAAGTCAGTGTGTCCAGAAGTTGCAATGTTTCAATCGCAAAACTTCATGCAAATTAAACCAATGCCTGTGCAACCTTGCATTTTCGTCCAAACTCTGCAACTTTTTCGCAATATTAACCAACCATCGAAGCGTCCCACAAGTTCCAGTCACTCCTCCGCGCAAACATCATATATGTACATCTTAATGTAACGACTCAGTGTTTTGTTTTATTATTCCTTTTTTTTATATTATTTATATTTTTGCCACAGGTACTGAAAAGAACACATTGGTCATTGTTGTTGACATTTATCAATGCTCTGTGCATTTTTATTTTGTAAGTTTCTGCTGTTTTGGCTTCAGTTTGAGCTCCAAAATGGGACACCCACCATGTTTTTGTGGAATCCAAATGTACTTCTTCATTTACAAATTCAACTTTATTTTTTTTATTTTATTTTATTTTTTTAGAATTTTTGTAATTCTAAGCCTTTTTTATAAGGTTACTTAGAACAGAGTGCAGTTTTGTTCTTGAAACAAATTGCCTTTGTTTTTTAATGAATTATACAAAATAAATTGCAACTTCTTTGCAGTTTTCACTTGACCCTGTAATTTCATTGCAAAAAATGCCTAAAAAGTGAAGGCAGACATTTTAGGCCACAACAATCAAAAATTGCCCGTGAAATCCTGGAGGGACTGCTCAGTGTCAAACATCACTACTACCTGATACATGGACCCTCCATCTAGCAGTTTTATTGGACATGTCCAGACATGTTTGAGCCACCAGAGCCAGAGGACGGTGACAGGATGGTATTTTTTTCTTCTGTGTTGGGTTGTTGGAACTGAGGTGAGCTGAAGTGAACTGCTGGGCTGATTTGGACTGAGAGAGTCACTGAAAGTATGTTCATAACTGACCATTAGGGAGGGTGATGGGAGGGGGAGGTGGAGTTGTTCATGTGTCCGTTCATGGGGCTTATGTAGTGTTGGGGGACTGTGGCTTCAGCACATCACTGAGCCATGTTTCAGGTCCGCTCAAAAAATCCTGAACACATAAATTGTGAACAATTTAACAGTGGATTTCCAGAATTCAGTTACTAATTCTCAGTGTTTTTGTATGTTCGAAACAAATATGTTCTAACACGTCTAATGTGTTTAAATGAAAAACTATTTTTTCTTTTAAAACTCCTGCAAGAAGTTGATTGGAGCACTTTCCATGAATGTTCCACAGTCTAATGACATAACGACATGCAGAGGCAGTGCCTTCTACGAATTCTTTTCATCCCACTGTTTCCTAAACTCACTATGGTCGACCTTGCTTTCATGCCTGGCTTCAGTTCAGTTGTTGGGTCAGCGCTTTCTGGTGACGGTAGTCATGAAGCATGTGAACGCCTCGGGAGGAATGGAACGAGACCCTTCCTTTCCATCCTCTCCAACCTGCTTATCCCCCCCATCACCTTCCTGTCTTTCCATCTTTCCTTCCTCCTCCTTCCTTCCTTCCAGCTCCTCACCATGGGGACACATGCTTCAGTGGGTGCCATCAGTTCCTCCCTCTCTCCGTCCCCACCTCTTGCCTCTCTCCCTCTCCCCAGATTTTCCAGACCCCTGCCGCACTAAGCTGAGCTTAAGAGTCAGCTGAGCTGATCAAAGACCGTAGCCATGTAGTGGCTAACAAGAGGCGAGAGTTCCCAACGACACAGGACCTCCCAGGGGTTTCCACCGCCATAGACCTACTGTAACTAGAATCGACGTGGAGGGACCCGAGCTGATTATACACTCTGCCTGCGTGACTGCATGGGTAACCGTGTGGTAGACCTCCACAGATGAGTCTGTTTTCCTCAGAACATGTATTTATTCTTGCAGAGGCTGATCTCAGATCCATGGGACATTTACTGGCTTGCTCTAGTGACTTCAGCTCTGCAGAGACAGCCACCGTCCATTACCCAGCATCCCCTTATGTGCAGGGAAGGCCTAGGTGTTGTTCCCACCACTCTCCTCCTTCTCACCCCACCGTCCCCTCCCTCTTCTCCATCTACCACTCTCCCCGTCACGTCGACCCCTTCCAGTTGCCTCTGTGTGCTCTGGCCCCCTATTATCGCTCTAATTAGCCCTAGCAGGCTTTCCCATCTCTTCCTCCTCCCTTTGTTCCCCAGTTCTTCTTTTGTCCTTCGTGACCTTTTTCCTCCTTTTTCCTTCATACTGCTTTTACATTGTATACTGTAGCCCTGCTGTAGACTGCCAGTTGACCCCAGCGGGAATTAAACTACAGTAATCTTTTTGTACATGTTGGATGATATGGGTCACTTTGTGTTGGAAATTAAAAGCTAAAATGGGAAAAAGTTAAAGATCCCCTCTGCCCCAAAATGTGTTTTTCTTACGTTCATGTCTCTTAAAAGGTCAGACCCTGACCATACTGACTTGTATCTGTACAAAGTTTGTTACTAAAGCGTCTAATGAAGGGGAAGACATCTGTACCCTAAAATCAAACGTACCTCAGACACGCCAGATTTGGTACGTAACAAATTCAAAAGCCAATCAGTGTCTGATATGCAAATGCAACCAGCAGAGAAACCTGAAACCTCCAACACAGAGTGGACTGTCAGTACAGAGAGCATTAGCTGTGTCAGCCACCACCTTTTACAAGCCAATAAACTAATGAACAATATACACAAATAAAAGTTTCTAACTGCATTTATTATTCTTATTCATGACTTGTAAATCATCAATTTTGTTGTACAACAGACTTCCTATATGAATCTGGGCCTGACTGAGGCTCGAACATAAATGGCTGAATCGCTCCATGTTTCCTCTAATGCTACTGCAACATGTCTGGAGCCTAGGTAAATATTTTATCTGTAAAGATTTAAATACACTGGTAAGCCAAAATCTCCAGGCACACCATGTCCACATCCATGCAAAATACCCTCTATAACCACCCTAACCAACAGAGAAGAGATTTAAAGATTTTTGAGGGTATAGAACAGACCTGGGCAAGGCCATCAAATTGTGAGGCCATGAAATTAAAAATCAAGCAAACGCAGTCCATAGCATTATGCTTACCTTTAAACCATTTTCAAACCTTTATTTTGAAAGCGGCCAGTGCTATGTTCACTGGTGATGATAATGAACTTTCTCATATGGCCTCCCATGAAACATAATAGCTCACCGCACCACTCCATCTTAGAAGTAATGCGAGGAAGCATTTTTGCTTTGATGGTTAAATGATTACAATGGACATTACAATTACCACATTACAACATTATAATGAAAACTAATCTGATGAGTCATGTTGGTTTGTCACTCAAATGAAGCAGGGAAGGCACCGGGAATGAAGAGAACATCAGTTCTACAAAGTAGACTAATTTAGGAGTTGTGTTCAAATTCATATTTTCTATCCTTTTTTTCTCATTCAGTATGTTTGTACTGACTATCTATGTCTAATTGAGTTTGTAAAAGTTAGAATAAAGCAACGATCAGTCATCAAAAATTACATGGACTATAGTATGCAGGAAGAGAAACAAAGTCAAGCAGGTATTATTTATGACATCTAATTGTATGATATAAAATAAGGTTAAAATTTGATTCTGCAACAGTATTTCAACAAAATGTTTAACTTAAAGGGATAATTCACCCAAAAAATAAAAAATCAGTCTTTATCTCCTCACCTCATGCCGACTGAAGGTCAGAGTTAGTTTTGTAGTCCACAAAACACTGCTGGAGTTTTACAGGAAAACAGTGTTGCAGAATCCACCAAACAGTGGAAGTGAATGGTGACCAGTTTTTAAATGTAAAAACACAACAGGAAAAAAACAAAACAAAACATAAAATGCCTCTTGCTGCTCTTCTGGTGTAATCCAAGTCTCCTAAAGCCCCAACATGCCACGTTAGCTTGTTTTTATCCTGAATCTCCACTGTAGATCCTTAGCTTGGAGTTCACATGCGCTGTGTGTGATGTGAGGGTGTTTGCACACAAGAGAACAACATCTCAGGGCTTTAGGATGCTTGGATTACACCAGATGAGCAGTATGGAGGCATTTTATTGTATTTTCAACCCTTTTTCCTGTTTTAAAACCGGTCACCATTTACTTCCATTGTTCAGGAGATTCTGCAACACTGTTCCTGTGAAACTCCAGCAGTGTTTTGTGGACTAAAAAACTAAACCCAACCTTCAATCAGAATGAGAGGGAGTAGCTAATGACTGAATTTCCATTTTGGGGTGAACTATCCCTTTAAGGTGCAGTTATTAACCAAGTAGTTAATTATTTTAATTATTTCTCTTTACAATATTAAAACTCTAATTACAATGTTAAAGATAAAGATCATAGAGGTGATTGTATGTGAAGATTATTTGCATATTTTCTTCTCTTAATTCAGTCAGGAAGATTGTGTGATTAAAATTAAGATTTTAAAAAACAGAAATGATTTGGGGAAAATGAATTTGTCCCATGGTATAACAAAGTTAGAGTCAGTGACTGACATGAATTTCACTCTTAATGTTAAGTAATTGTTACTTTGCCCTCTCTCTAATTTTCCTCACTGTTCTCTTTATCAACAATACAAATAAAAATTACCCAGCCAGTGCTTTGTCTTGGTGTTCTTCCGTCATTGCCTTCCTGCCCTCTACCTCTTGGCACCTTATTACTCACCTCCCCTTGTACCATACGCTCGCTGGAACCAAATCTCTTGCACCTGCGTGTCCAGGCACCATCCGGTTCCCTGAATTCCTAAAAGCACTGTGCTGATCTGATCCTCCAAGAAAATCAACGACATGAAGGGGAGAGGAGAAGGGGGAAAAAAGAGGGGGGAACAGAGAGGAGAGCAGGAACCCTTGTAGTGGTGCTGCAGTGCTGGTGGTAGCGGGGAGGGCTCCTCTTATGTGTGTGCATTTATCTGGAGCCGGAAAGAGCTTTGTTCTGACCTCGTAGGTTAACCCAGGGCTCTGGAAAATGACTGCTTTTAACAGGGTCCCATGAAAAAAGCCTTTCTGGTCTGGAGTGGGGCCTCTGAGGTCCTCTGTAGCGGCTTCCAGCTTCCTCTCACCCTGGAGTGCCCACCTGGAAATACAAAGTTTGACAGATCTGAGTTCAAATGCTACATTTTAGAACAAGGATTTGATGTGCCAATTTTAATTGGCATTATATTAGCACTAATAGTTATATGGATCAGTTAGTTGGATCAATAGACTATTTTGTGAAAATTCTGGTTCATTGCAATTTATACAACACTAACTTCCAACCAAGTTATTTGATTGGACAAGAGGCATTCCATGAGTGCTGATATAGAGTATAACAGTACTTGGACTTTTAATAACACGTATCACTCCTCTTTACAGCTGTTCTAACAACCGTTACATATGTTACATTACAGAAATGAGTCATGAAGAGTCTATCACACTACTGCTGTATGACTTGAGCTTATTGGCAGTTTGGCTTTGAGAGTTTTCTACTGTTATTTAGTCCGTAACTGTCACCTGTGTTCTTTGATAATAGCTGATAAGAGAGACTGAAAAAGCAGACTGAATGACAGGGAAATGATAAAAGTACATTTTTAAAAAAGGGGGGGAAATTAGCTTAGTGACCTAATCCAAACTCCCTGGTGATCACCTACCAGTGTTTATTTTGCCAGTAGCAGCTGGCAGTTACTTAATTTTATCCCTTACATGGCTGTGGTATGTAGATGTTAACTTACCCATCATTAGCTTGCTTTGCTTGTGACTCACACGACCCTGCACCATACATGCACTGCAGGTGCAGACAGTAAAAAGATACATTCCTCTTTGAGCTGCTTTAAGACTTGACTAGCCTCAAAAATGTAAACATGGACAGTCAGTCTGTTAATACAGGTGAACTCAATACATTCTTGAGGCAGTTTTATCAATCCATTCGGACAGCTAAAGGAGAGCTCTACTGTGCAGACCCACACAAAGTAGCTAGCGAGATTAGTTAGTGTGCAGGAAAATGTTCATGTTGCTTGGCAACAGTCCAGTTGCAGAACTTTTTGTGTTGGTGGTGCGAAAGAAATGAATAAATAAATACAGAAATGATAGTCTCTTGTAGCGTAAAACTGTTTTATAAGAGCAATAACACAGAGACATGCCAATTTCAGTACAACAGTCTGATATTGTTTAATTGTGTGTTATTTTGTTGTTTTTTTCCCCCTCATTTCTGTAATAGTAATAATAACATGGTTTCCACCAAAGTAACTGCTGACGCGTGGAACCATGGCATTGCTACAAGCAAGTCTGGAATTAAACCTAAAGCAAGCACACATGAAAAGTCACAAAAATTATTAGTTCAGGGCACTAAAATCAGGCTTCCATTACCGTATTGGTATCAGCTGTTTATTTCCTAAACTGGCACGTTCACAACCACTTGGCTATCAGCTGACTCGCAGCCTTAACGCTCAGCACTGGAGAAAGATCTGGCTCCATGCATAAAAAAATGCCATGCCTTGTTTGCATTACTTGTGCACTTCTGGCGCTAAGACCAGGATGAACCAGTGGTGCTGCTGCAAAATAGTGTTGAGGAAGAACTTGTTTTGGTGGAACATTTGCACTTTGGGGGGTGAGCTGTTGTATTAAAATGACTGTATCACTGCAAAAGATAACCTAAAAGCTGTTAACGTTCATACATTAGCATCCCAGGCACTAATTTGACATTTTCAGTGTGTAGGTTGCAGGTTGTTCTTGTTTCCCAAGGATTTTCAAAATGCAGATAGTGGACGCAAACAACCAATGGCAGGATTTATACCCACAGTGTGCATCTGGTTATTCAGACTAGCTGACTAGCAAGGCTCCTGCAGCTCCCTCCACCACCCCAACCTCCTATTTATGTGCTATATTTTGGTACTCTTTATGGTTTCACACCTGAAAGTCTGAAACATGCTTCATGTTTTTGTTTCATTTGATTTGGCTAGTTTTGGTTTCACGTTGCAATTATGCAAGCACACTAAAGAACTATATATGACATACCTATGTCCCGTTGTCCTCACCTACATGAGCTGTGTCTCCCTCTACTTGCAATAGATTGGTTTCTAGATGGGCATGTGTCTGACATTAAGTTCAGTTCTTCTCTCATTTTTCATTCTCATCTTGGAAAATGCAAAAGTAAACTAAACATTTAGGCTCTTCCTCCTCCCATGTATCACAATGGCTCATTTTGTTTTGTTGCCTTGTTTTTCCTTTTCCTGGTTCTGACAATAGTCTGCCGGCACTTCCTGTAATTGGCCCAAAAATTCACCCTAGAAATGAACTGAACTAAAGATTAATTTGAGCCACACCAGCTCTTCTGGTCTTTCATCAGTCCAGACCAAACAGCTGAACCTTGGTCCGGACTGCCGTCTGTCAGATGTTTCATGCCTAAAAAAAAGTCTGAAAGTCTGGACCAAATGAGTGCGGTTGGAAATGGTCCAAAGATTTAATATTCATGTATGATTCTGAGGGGGGATTAGTTCTCCCAACAGACTCCTCTTTGCTGCTCAGATTCTTTGAGAGCTGCCTTAAAGAGAAGAGCCTTTTCCAGTTGCTTGATTCAAGTGTCTCTGACTGATCTATGCTATGTACAAAGTTGGAAGGATGATGGGGCGTTCATCTTCATTTTCCCTTGAAAATACGTTGAACTAACCTAGATGCATTTTATGGACCGAACAACTAATTGATTAATTGAGAAAATAATCAGCAATTCATAGGCAATGAAAGTAATAGTTAGTTGCAGCCCTAATTAGTTGGACGAGAACTGATCAGACAGTTATCTTGAACAAACGCTTTATAATTTCACAAAATTATAAAAAGTCCTGACATACATAAATCTACTGAATAAACTTAAAATACTAATAGGGCTGAATTTAATATCACAGTTAAGAAATACACATGGTATGATAACTGTCTATTTTCATACCACAGTGTTCCATGAAACCGGTAAACCGTAACCCTGTAGTCAGAAGTCCTAGCGCTCCAGCACACTGTCAACACAGTGAGGATGGCAGTACAGTACAAATGTTGTGTTGGGATGACCTTCAGTCGCTATCTGTGAGAAATTCACTTGAGCGATGGGGTTTTGGTGCGTGTCTATGGTCAGTGTGTGTGTGAGTGTGTGTGTGTGTGTGTGTGTGTATACTGTATGCGAGCCCAACATCAACAGACAGGCAGTGGGAGGTAGAGGAGCAGAGGCCTGAGGGTGAACAGCTGAGGGTGACTATAGAGAGATTAAAAAGGGAATGTGGGACTTAATCCACTGTTATACAGCAGTCCCCTGAGTCTCCACTCACTCAGAGAAAGCAAAGAAAAGACAAGCATTCCTCCCAGCCCTCGCTACACAGCACACAGACCAGGGGCTACAGACGCCATTCTCCTGCCATCTGGCCTTAACCAAACACTGAGCAGCCCCTCGACCCTGATCCGCTCCGGGCCCTCCGCCCCTAGAACCTCTACCACCTCCACACACTCTCCATCTTCACCCTCAGCCCTCTGCTGCCTTTCACCTCCTCCTCAGCTCCCACTTCACAGCTGTGCCACAAGCACAGTATGAGTATTACTTTTACCTATAACGAATAAAGCACAGTGCTTTTCTTAACTTTTCTTTTCTTTAACTACGTGTTCATGTGCACATGACGTCTGTCTCATGTATCCTGCATCTGTTTGGAGCGTCGTTTATGCATATCCTCAAGATGCGACGCACATATGACCAATAGGGGCAACGTAGGGGCAGAATGCAGTGACAGGGTCAGGGGTCAGGAGATACGTCACCAGCAACATCAACTGCAGAAAGTTTTGAGGACAGGCTCATTTAACAACTATCGTATTGTATCACTGGTGCTACACAACTTCAAACATGCCTGCCACAACACCTGGCAACAGATAAGTTCAGTTTTCGAAGCCGAAACTGACACATGTAGAAATAAATGGAAACAGGTTTGAGACCGCTATGTACGTGCACGGTGGAAGATGATGGAAAAACAGAACTCCTGTTCTTTTTTTTTTCTGTTTTTTGTGAGATTTATGGTCTGAGTTCTCTGTTGTGTCCTTTAGAGGTGTTTTGCAGTAACATGCATTGACACTTTGCTTCACTACGCAGCCAGTTGTCTACACGAAGGCATGGTGAAACAGTAAGCATATCTGGTCTTGGTAGCCAATAAAATTACAGTTGCACATGGCAGCTGCCAGGTGGTTAAGTGTAGTGCTTGAAATAGGCAAAAAATAAGTGACAGCACTCCCTTATATTCACCTGTTGGCATCTGTATCAGCTGTTAATGGCAAATCATTAGTCTGAATTTCTACAGGAAATATGAGATATTTTGGATTTTCACAACATAAATTTATGAATCCAAAGGGAGAGCCATTTCAATTATTAGTATTAGTTGATCATGAACGCAGGCATTATTTCAAGAGCTTGTGACGAATAATAAATGTGTGTTCTGAGTTTGTCGCACCGCAGAAGTGTGTTATTAACCACCCAGCCTATTTGAATGATTTAAAAAAAAAGTATATAAAATTAGGTCTCCTTAGGTCACCTTTCCACTGACTCAGTGTCAAACAAAACCACGTCCTGAAAATGACCTCAAATGCATCTAGCAGCTTTATTGGACATGTCCAGACGTGTTTGAGCTACCAGAGCCAAAGGATGGTGACAGAATGGTATGTTTTTTTCTTCTGTGTCGGGTTGTTGGAACTGAGGTGAGCTGAAGTGAACTGCTGGACTGATTTGGACTGAGAGAGTCACCGAAGGTACGTTCATAACTGACCGTTAGGGAAGGTGAGGCAGTGTCGTTTGTGTGTTGCATCGCGGGGCTTATATAGGCTCTGCCACATCACCGAGCCTTGTTTCAGGTCCACCCAAAGAATCCTGAACACAGACTGTGAATAACAGTATTGCTGCATAATTCTCAGTGTTTTAACATGTTTTCAGCAGTTACCTTCTAATATGAATAATGTGTTTCAAGGACTTTAATTAACATTAAGTTCTTTTACTAGTTGCATTAAACAGTTAAATGCTAAACTTCATCACAGTTCTTATATTACAGTGTGTATTTGTTTGATTTCAATTTTGCTAGTTAATTAATGTCATGTGGTTAATGTGGTTCACCAATGATTTGTACTCGGTCACCATCTTGAATCTCTAACTTGCCCCGTTTCTTAGCCAACACTTTCCTTTTTTCACATTACAGGAGAGAAGTAGTTTGACTTCCTCATGACTGCTCATATTCAAATATGTGCCACCTGGCTGAAACCGGCACGTTTTCCCACATCCACCAATCCTTGCTCAGGGTCTCTGTGTAATGTGTCGGATGCACACAGTCAAGGGTTTAACACTCCTATGGGATGGCCATGACCTCAACCCAATACAAATACTGGATAGTTGCAAAGTGGAACCTCCAAACATGTCTCAGAATTTTAAATGGACAAAACAAAAATTTAGTTTCTTGTGTGGTTTCTTAGCTTACAAGTAGAGACAACAATTTGTTTAAAGTCTGTGGAAGGGATTTTTTTTTTCTTCTGAACACATTATACATGTTAGAAAATAGTTGCTGAAAACATGAAAAGACTGAAAACTGTAGTGCTGAATTGTGGTGTAAGACCATTGTACTGTTGTTTTTGATTCTTTTGTTCAGGATTTTTTGGACGGACCAGAAATGTGATCTGGTGATGTGCCGGAACCGTGGTCAACACAATATAAGCTCAGCAGTTCGCACCAGCTCACTTCAGTTCCAACAACCCAACACAAAGAGAAAAAAAAGACATCCTGTCACCATCTGGTGGCTCAAAATGTCTGGACATCTCCAATAGAGCTGCATGTTTCAGGTGGGTTTTAGGTCATAGTGGTGTTTGACACTGAGACAGCTGAACAGACATGCCACCAGCATTTCAGAGCAGAGAAAACTGCTCATTTTGAGACCTTAGCATTTCTTTAATCGTTCAAATTCGGCTGGGTGGTTAAAAATACATGTTTCTGTGGTGTGGCAATCTTAGAATACATTATTGTTGCTTTACAAAACTTTAAAAGAACCCAAGTTGATGTTGAAGGTGATTTAGAGTGCTGTGGGGTGAAAACGACAATCCAAGAAATTGTGGAATCCTTATAAAGCACCATATACACTAACAAGTAGCTCACTTTAAAGCCTTGTGGATATATGTGACAAGGTGTTAAGACTGACTGGGAGCATTTAGCCCACTGTTTAGATACTAGTGTCTACAGAACCTTTCTCACACTCTTTGCCACCTTTTTGTTGGCTGCTATTCCAAAAATTTGTCATGTACCTGCTGTCTCGTGAAGGAGAATCTCCCGCTCACCGTCTCTTTCACTTCCCCCTTTTTCGTCGTCTTCCCACCAAGTTATGCACCTTTTATCACATATAAAAATGCTCTTCCCTCACAGCTTCGTTCTGTTGTCTGCCCTCATGCTAACATCTTTCCCTACCCAACTTTCATCTCTCCAAATCCTCTCCTTTCCTCTCTCCCTCCCACCAACTTTATTCTCCCATCTGTCTCTCTGTAAGTGGGTGGCAGTGAGCCAAGCATCGCCCGGTCTGCCTTCACCGTAACAACCAGCCGAGACGTCTTCATTTGATGGGACAAAAGGGCCTCCAAGAATCACTGCTGTTCCCCCGAGGGCTTATGGGTGCTAGCCAGCTGCCTACAGGCTGAGAGCTTGAGATTTGGAGAGGAAAGCGCAGGTAGGAAGGAATGAGGAGGGTGGAGGTGCCTGGAAGGAGTAGCACCATACATCAGCATGGAGTTTAACCTTCCTGAAATACCCCCAAGCACTGTGAACTTGTTCCCCACATAGCAACTAATGCCTTCTCACAGGTTACTGGACCTCTGCTTTCACTCACTGTGAAATGGTGCGTTTGTGTGATAATGTGAGTGCATGGAATTCATGAAGAATCATTATTTCTACATCCTGTTTTATGAGGCCCAATAAAAATGTCATTCGGCTGTTAGCTGTGCAGTTTATTCAGGCCCATTAGCTCCACTGCACGGCTCTGAACAAACATTCAGCCTGATTCCTTGTCAGAAACATGATTCTAACCAGACCCTCACCAGCACTGCTGAGCAACTCTGTCTCATAATGGCACCATCTGCGATGTAAATGTAAACCATCCTATAAAACTCCTTCAATACACTGTATAACACATGGGGTCGGAACATGCTATCATTACCAAGTTTATTAAAAGGCCTTTGAATTATTATACAATTAAACATATATCAGTAATATCCAAAAACACAAGTAAAACAGGCTTGTATTTATCTAAAAATGAGGCTTACCTTGTCTGCTGTAAGCCATATTTTGGTCCATGTTGTGGCACAAAAGCTGACATCTATAGAGAAGTTTGGTCTCAAACTGGAGCATCTGCAGATTAATTCCTACCTGATATGTTATAATTTACTAAAGTTAGACACAATGTTTGATGAATAAATCCCTGTTTTTGTTATCTTCTGCAACATCTTCACTGTGAGGGAGCCAAAGCAAAAGATACCTTCTTGCTTGCTGCTGTATGTGCATCTACACGGTTGTCATATTGGTAAGGTCAAGATCTGCTAATAAAATGTGTTTGAAGAAATAAAGACTTCGCTACAAAATCAACTGCAACTTGCTTAATTCTGAACCAGCTTTCATTAAATTATATTCATCTAAATGTGGGAAATTTAATATAATAGAGGTTACTTGTTGGAATTGAATTCAGTTAATTGGGGTATGCTAATCAGCTCTATGCCGTCACAACTTTTTTTTTTCATTGGGCCATGCAGGCTCTGACCTATTATAAGGCAACTTTCATTTTTATGAGTTTATCCAAAAGATGCAGATTTCTATATCTATTGTATTGTAGCAAAGCGGCCTGGTTGCTTGTAACATTCTAAATAAGGATAATTAGGATACTCTAGATGAGAAAACGTACACTATACTGTACTGAGCAAAAAAAAACTCTATTCAAAACTTCACTCCAAAATATCCACTACTTATAGTTATGGTTGCATTGCAGTAGGTACTTCGCCATCTGTTTCCTGGCAAAGATCTGCCCTCTATTGTGTACACTTCTCTAGTCTGAATTGTGATCTATTGAAAAAAGTGTCTATTTTCAAATGTGTGTCAAAGAGCTCTTCAGTAGCCTGCAAGAGTCTTACAGTCGTACACTCCCTATCCTTTTTACATTGTCATGTAAAATAATAAAATTGTGGTTTAAGGATTAAAACATTAAAACCAGCATTTTTTTCCCTGTAAGTCTGTATCTTTAACAGGGATAGTTGCTAATATTTTTAAACACTAGTGCCACACATCGCAGTACATCACGTCCTTAAATGTGTCATATTCTAGCCACATAAACCCCTGCTTCCATTCACTCCAATTTTTTGTATTTGCCATTTAGTTGTTTTCATAGTCTATCTTTTGTGTTTCTGGTTGTTCTGTAAGGATCACATTAGCAGTCTGAGTAGGCTTTCAAACTCTGTACTCCATGTTATATCAGTAGCTAGCCAGTGACAAGTACTGTCCACTGTTTTTGTAGAATGTTGAACTAAAAGACACAAAGGAAATGGGATGTTTGTGGAATTGCAACATGCTGGCGAAGGCTCGTTACTCTGCAAGAGAGCTGGATTTGCGAGATCACAGGAGAATCCATCTTGCCAGGCTTCAAGTTACCTGTTTGTATCTGCACCAAAAGTGTTGCAGCCAATCAGCATCCAAGGCTGATGGGCCACACCATTCTGGCAGCTATGGAAGTGGATTTAGGTGTGAAAAAAGCGAGAAGCATCCATGGAATTGACTCGTCTCAAATAAAAAATGGCGGCTCCTGAAGAAGTTAGCATAGATACTGTGATAGCATCAGTTAAATCAGAACAAGAGAGTATTTCTTTACTGAAAGAAGAGTAAGGAATGGCTCTGAGGCCTCTTCTCCATGGAAAAGATGTTTTCGCTCTTCTTCAGATGGCAAGAGTTGATCTGATTGGTTGAAATTAGCTTGTGTTAGACATGATAGCCAGATGGTTTATCCAATCACCTGCCATGCATTTCTTAAAGTACTTGCCCTTTTCCAAACAGTTTCTAAGGACAACTTCCCTGATGGTTCAAAACCATCTGGCTTGTCAGCTTAGAAGGTTCACAGTATGGGGAGTAAACTTGGTGGACACAGGGACCACCTTCATGGAATATTTGGTGGCCACAGAATAACTGTTTGTGGCCACAGGCCATGGTTAATAGCCAACCCTGTATAGATCTGCACATCTATACATGCCCAGCATCTCACTGGACCACTGCTTCCCTCTCAGCTGTGGTCCCATGCCCAGACCGGCACGGCTGTGATCCCAGTCCTATAGGAGAATAAGGAGACAGTTCATGGGGGAGCTGAAGTCATCGGCCAGGCATCCGTCAGGACAGCCACCAAAACAATGAAGCCTTCTGTCCCGCTAACACAAGGTTGGTTTTAGACAAGAGGCCGGACTGCACTGAGCAGCAATGGAACTGACAGCTACAGTTTGACCTTGTCTTGTACTGTAACACCTCACAGTCCTCCACAGTGAGAGGGATGAAAATTAGGGTATCTCCTCAAGTCAGTCAGTGAAATGTTCCCATTGAAACAGTATTTTTATGGGCCTAAAACACACATTTCTGCTAAAAAAAAACACCCTAAGGATTGTGCTGTTGTGTCTGTATCAGAACAATACCACACACTCACACACACACATCTCCCAGAGCGCTGAGCAAGGGTTTACAGAGATAAGTAAAAAGGCTGATCTTGAAAGTTGCAGCCAAAACGTTGGACAATGAAAAGTTTCCTTTGGATGTGCCGCCGGTAGCCGGAGGAGCGCAGAGACGGAGGTCATGTCACTCCTTGATAGCCTGCTGTTTTATTCTCCTCTCTCCAGAGTCACAGTCACAGTTAATCTCAGCTCCGCGCCCCACTGTGCCTGACCCCAACCTGCCACCTCCGTCTCCATGCCCGCCGCGTCGCCATGGCAACAAGGACCAACCATGTGGCGCACACGCACACACACACAGGCCTATGGCAGTGCAGTTTTAAAGAGTCACAATAAAGAACTTTTGATGCCTATGAAAATGTATTCAAATGCGGGTGCGGCTGTAGGCAAAACAGTCAGAGACGGCTGTACCAATCACGGATTAGACCTCCGTTGTCTACTGTACTACCCCCCACCCCATCCCATCCACCCCTCCCTCCCTCCCTCTCTCTCCCACTCTCTTTCGGAGAAACAATGGTCAAATCCTTAGGCCACAAATACACAGAAAAACAAAGTGGCCTGTGTGCGCCTTTCTGCCCCGTTCAGTCGAACAAGAGTAAGAAGACACAAAGAAAGCACTGACAGTAGGCAAACACACACACACACACACACACACACACACACACACACACACACACACACACACACACACGCACACACTGCAGCAGAGCAGAGGGGTCCTGTTCATGTATTCTGTGCTGTGGGAGGTTGGGAGTTGGTTTATGCATGACAGCTAAGTCCATCTGCCCTTCACATTAATCACACCACCAGCTCAATCAAACTAAAATCATGTGTTTTCTGAAGATAAATCAATCGCACAGGGCCGCTGCGTCTGTATTTACGTAGACGGTGTGGCGTGCCTGTGTGCAGGTTTGTGTTGGTGGATGGGTGGGTGTATAGATATGCATTGCACGCATGTGTCTCAGAGTCAGGGTTCTGCGTCAGCACCGACTGCAGTGTTTGAACAGAGTTGAAGGAATTTTTCACTAAACATTTGACTCACACACACTGACACTTTCTGTCTGTATAGGCTTCATATGTAGGGCAGCAGTGGAACTGTCACACACCTCCTCTATACTCTTGTCTGAGTGACTCGGCTGCTACTGTTTCCTGCTTATTATTTAGGCTACAATAATTGCACCCTGAGTGTGTGTGTGTGTCCAGATGGCCTCTCTGTGCTGGCATGACTTCATCCACATGCTAAACCTACACTGACATCACATCACATATCCCAGAGTCAGAGCTGCTGCCTACACACCAATAAGCATGTACATAACAACAGACACAACAGACATTTATAAAGGGACCGTGCTGTATGCTCATGTTAATGCAAACATGAAATTATAATCTCTCACGGAGCTGAGACAGGGATGATCATTCACACTTTTTTTTCATGCCATTTATGCCTGTGGTTCCCAAATACTGGATACTGAAATGCATAGGCGCCTGCAGACTTGAGCTGGTGTTTGAGTTGATTTGGATCAAAAACAGTTCATAATCATAAGAAAATCAAAGATGTTAAATATAATCAGATGGTACATCAGGGACACTCTTTCCAGCACCAAACATGAATCAGCAAACTGGGTAGTTAAGGCTGAAAAAGACTCCTGAAACACAGTCACAAACACGGTAGCCAGTTAATTAACAGTGTTATGAATCATGTTTAATTTGGCATGTATCTGATCCAGCAGCCAGGACCTATTTTATTGAGAAATCTTTATATTTGTGAATAGTCGGCCTTTCATTTGCACAGCCTTCAGCTAACCATGCTGGTAAAAGGGTGAGACGACAAAATCCAAAACAAAAAGTTTGTACGGAAATACAGTTTATCTGTAAGAATTATATTGATGCCGAATAATGAGAAGCATGTCGACATACAACGTCTTTCATTTTGTCTTTCTAGAGTTATTTGCTTTTATGAACATGTAAGGAATTGTTAATATATTATTTTTCTTTGGTGTAATATTTTCCCCAGAGAATTTACACCAAAATCTTCATTTCATTTGGTCACCTTACAAGGGTTTCTTATCCCCTTTACCCCCTCTAGCTGATATAACTCCCGGGGAAACACCCAAAAAATACATCTGAGTGTTAGGACATAGGTGAGCAAACTAGCTAGCTATTCAACCTATTCTTTACTATCACCTGGAGTGCTCACACATGAAAGCATGATTATTCAGAAATTCTGATATTTTCAGTAGAGTGCAGATCTCTGCCAGGCAGAGGATGGTGAAGCACCTACTGCAATGCCACCACAACTGCGAGATGTGACCAGTGGAGATTTGTAAAGTTCCAACAACTTTAACATGACCTTCACATATGTTATCCTGAGCTGGAACAAGGTTTCAAACTGAAGCAGCTGTTGATCACTTGCAGCTCCTGGTGGACAGTTAAGACGAGTGAGAAGTCAGCTGTCAATGGTCGAATAAAACAGAGCAGCCATTAAATAAATTACTGTCTCACAGTTTTATGCCTCCACCAACCAGTCAAGTTACAGTCCATGTCCATCCACGTCTGTCCAGACTTATATAATGTATGTAGTGAAGACGTTGAAGGAATTTAATATGGAACTTACCACTCAAGGGCATTTCTGGCTAAATGAAATTTCTCAATATAAATGTTTGATTCCAGTGAAAAATCTCTCTGTCTTCACTTGGTGACTACCTTTACAGAGGACTGACCGAGAGCTGAACATTATGATGTCACAGTGAAGTTGACCTTTGACCTTTTTTGGATATAAAATGTCATCACCTCATCATTTTATCCTATTAGATATTTGTGTGTAATTCTGTCACAGTTAGCGTATGAAATCTTGAGGCATGGCCAAAACTAAGTTTCGTGAGGTCACTGTGACCTTTGACCACCAAAATTTAATCAGTTCATCTCAGACTCCAAGTGAACATTTGTGTCAAGTTTGAAGAAATTCCCTCAAGGCGTTCTTGACATATCGCGTTCAGAATAATGGAATGACCTGAAAACATAATGCCTCCAGCCATATGACATCTAACCTGAATTTATGCCTAATTAATTATTTATATATTTTATATGGGAGCAGGAAAGAACTACAGCTTTCATTTTGTACAACCCCATGTTGTGTTATGATACTAAATAACCTGAATACCTTGATAAAAGATCCCATGTGACCCTGATCTTTAAACTGGCTCCCTGTACAATTCAGGCCTAATCAAAATTCCAGTTTTACTCTGCTCGGTCAGATGCTTACATTAGGGAGCTACGGCCTCGTTTCACCTCACCAGAGGGTCTGCGAGGTCTTCTGATCAGGGTTCACTGGTTGTACCTCGCCTCAGGCTGAGCGCTGCATGAAAGTCACACCCTCACTCCCTTCGGACTGAGGATCAGTGGACACTTTGGACACCGAACCCACCTGCTGAGACACGCTTCGCTTGTATCCAGTTGCATTTAGCTTATATTTGACTATTTTATCATGTCTGTGCTGTCATGGACTTTCTCATTTCAACACAGTACCTTGAAAAAATTTGATATACCATTTTCAATACCACAGGGGAAAACTGACTCAACATTGAGGGCATAAAATTATAGATTTTTCTTAAAAGATAAATTTAACCAGGCTATAACATGACAATGGTTATAGAAAATGTGACGAGCGGTGAGAAGAAGACGGCGCTGTGAGTAAAGTGAGAGGAGGCGGGACTATGTGGGCACTGCGGCGGTGTGTGATAACCCACTGTTGGAGAGAAGAAAGAGTGAGAAAGTGCAGCTGGCACTGCGAAAAATGAGCACTGAAAGTATTTCAGATATTGCACTCACATCCAGAAGTTCGAGCACTGCAGGGAAATCTACAAGCCAACAGACTGACAGCAGCATTTTGAAGAACTTTTTACTTTTGTCAGAAAACTGAGAGAATTATGTGAAATCATCTAAATTGAATTAGATCACTGAGTCGAGCATGAACTTAAATAGAAAGAATAAAAATATGCATTATGCAGAATGGTCTCTTTTAGAATGAAAATATTCTATATATCAGTGACCTGCAGGTTCACCTTGAGAGGTCATGAAAAATAAAGTAAAATGTTTTTAAGTTTCAATTTTATGAGTTTGAAATTACCATAAAATATTTAAGATTTATTTATGATTAATTGTTAATTAATTGTTCATTTACCTGACCCAGTTGAACAGGCGTTACACTGTATTTGGTGACCTGTCACATGATCTTATATCTCGTCATTGGTCTGATTAATGTCGTGTGTTGATCAGAGTCGTGATTTAAAGTTTGGGTGGTCTGCAGAAGATTTTCAGATTTCAAAGCGGGCCGTGGCGTTCTTACGTTTAGGAATGCTGCTATATATCATATTATTTGATTGATATTATTGATGCAGTATTTCAGACCTGGGTACCCACAGACTCCAGAGGTCTACTTTGTCATATCTCACAGGTGATTTATTTGATCATTCCAGTTTTTCATGACTTTTCCTTCTGACTTCATATCATTCGTTTCTGTTTCTGTTTTAATAAGTGCTTTTTTAAAAATGTCATTATATTGGGTTCCTAGGGGGCCCCACCCAAAAACACTCAATTACACCTATGCAGCTTTAATAGTTGGAACTAGGGATAATAATAATCAATAGATGATCAATTAATTGGTCATTTAGAATTTAATCAGTCAAGTATAATTTTATTTTTCTACTATCAAATAATAATGCTGCGACGTTGTCAGAAAATATGCCATATGTTGTTGTGAAGATAAAGCTTTGATTGGGGAAGAAAATCACATTTGGTATTGTTTGGTATAAACAAAATTGTTTGTTTTTAAAAAATGATTAATCAATTAATTGATTCTTATGTAACCAATGATCAGTCAAGGAAAGTGCTTACAAATTGGAACCCTAGACTAATTATTGACCTCATGTTTTGCTGTAACTGCCTGTAACATAGAGATCTGTGTCATTTTGCATCATATACAGTTCTAAATAATGACATTTTGAATTACATTACAAAAATGAATTACAGCTTTTACTTTGAAAGAACCAATGTCTCTATCCACTTTTGACTTGAAACACAAATAAAATTTAAAAGTGCTGTAGTTTATAATGACTGTGGGTTTATTTCAATAATTTTATATTGGGGTCATTTAAGTATAACACAAATATTATTTACTTGAATTTACTTTTTTTTTTAGAATCTTTTTTCAGAAGAAACTTAACAAATATTGATTTGAGAAGAAATAATCTCACATTTATAATGGATGTTTCTTGCTGTAGTTTATTCTGGGGATCCCCAGGAACTACAGTCAGTAGTTTGTATGTTAAACATGGTGGTTGTAGGAGGTTATTTAGTTGGTTAATCAGCTGATCAAGGTGGAGCTCATTTTAATTACTTTATATGTAGCTGTATCACAGGTGGGGGACTTGAGTCACATGACTTAAGTCAGACTTAAATTTGAGGACTGGAGTCTTACTTGACTGAAATTGATTAACGGCTCAGCATGACTTAGACTTGGTTTCCATGACTTGAGACTTGACTTAGACTTGAGACAAATGACTCAAAAAGACTTGACCTTTTTTAAAACAAATGTTTGCATTTTTCTGAGCAGACCAGCAGAGGCCGGAGCACGAGGCAGCTGTCACTGAGGGTTAGTCCATAAATGATCAAATTTAAATCCACTGCCACAGAATGTCAAACATCAGTAAGATTTATAAGGTGTAAACAGGCTGCAACAGTTGAAAATAAAACTAAACTTCCTGTGACCTCCTGTCTCTTAGAGATGAAACTAATGATTACTTTCATTATTGATTAATCTGTCAATCGTTTTCACAAATAATTGAGAAAATACCTGCTGGAGCACGGAGATGTACGTCCAGCATGTGTGGACCTATTTTTCAAGTTTTTCCTGTAACGATCATTTTCATTATTGATCAGTCTGCTGATTATTTTCTTGATTAACTGATTAGTTGTTTGTTTTGTCATAAAACCCAAAGATATCCATCAATTTACTGTCAGAGAGGAAGTAAAGAAACCAGAAAACATTCACATTTAAGAAGCTGAAAGCAGGAATTTGGGCATTTTTAACTCAAACCAATTAAATGATTATCAAAATGGTTGGCAATTGATTTAGCACGCAATTAATCGTTGCAGCTTTTAATTGATTTAAATGTGGAATCTGTAGGGGATCATCAGAATTTCGTGTGACTTGACTTGTGACTTGGTCGAGACTTGAAGGTTAAGACTTGAGACTTGTTTGTGACTCCCACCTCTGAGTCATATGTAGAAATATCTGGTGGTTTATTTGAGAACAAGGCTTCATATTCTGTGAACTGACTGTTATGTTTTGTGTGCAATCTTACTCTGTGACTACAGCTGTCAAATAAATATTTTAACATCTTAAATATTTCCCTCTGACATGCAGAAAAGTACAAAGTGGCAGAAAACAGAAATACTCAAGTAAAGTACAAGTAGCTAATACGAGTACTCTCCATCATTAATGGTGTGCCATGTGTCAGCTGTGTCTGTGTGGAGAAAAGGTAATGACTGAGAGAACTGGTTATAATATATCTTTAGTGAGGAGCAAAAGCTTTCGCATACAAATTTAGACTTGTTAGTTTTCTCAAGCAGGCTCTGAGATTTATAATGTGACAGTGTTGAGACGTTCTCAGCTTCAAGGAAGTCAGTAGAACAATGAGCGCTCAGGCTTTGAATTATTCAGGCTGAAATCAAATCACAGCAGGGGGGCAGCCGAGTTTCACAGATTCTGGAAGTTCGCTACCTGAGGATTTCTCTGCAAAGTGAATGTGGTAAGAGTTTGTTGCATGAGCGGCAGAGAGGGTGGCAAACGACTCACCGGCGCTTCCACGCTGACACCCAGTGACAGCTCGGGGTACTGCAATGAAAGCTCACCAAAAGTTTAGAAACATGACTTTAATTTCATTGATTCTCACGTTAGAGTTTTCCTCTCATATTTAACACACACACACCCCCGTCCTGCTTCTTTGTTCTTGGCTCCACAACATGAAATCACAAATAAAACAGAGAAAATTCAGGTTGAGATGAAAAAAAATGCACCAACTATACAGATAAAAAGCTTTTGGAGGCGGTTTCAGTGATTCAGATTGTCAGCTAACGAGACTCAAGGCACGATTTCAGTGAACATCCGCAGTCAAACAGCAGTCTCTTGGTATTTTTCAGTTATGGCTCACTTTTTTTCACACAATACCGTAATCCACCATAACCGATTCATTCAAAGACAAATAACGCTCAACCTTTTGATCCTTTTTCATTCAACCACCCACAGACAAGACCTTGTAAGAAAATAGTTAAAAATAGATACCACATAGAGCCTGTTTACACCGGGTGTTACATAACATGTGTCCTGGGTGATGTGATCACAAGACAAGGCAGCTCTGAGTACAGGTGTGAACACACCCACATCCACATCTGGAAGTAGTATGGGCCATTTGGTTCACTGTAATGAAAATGCCCTACCTGCCAAAGAAAGCAGCAGATGTGTGTGAACACACCAGTAACAATATTCAATATCCCCCAGATTTCCCTTGAGAACTGTGCAATTTTGAGAGTTGTTGAGTGACGAGAAACTTAATAAACTTTGTGAAATGCTGTTGATGACAAATTCTTCTAACTTAAGAATTCTTGTAAATTGGATAAATGTTGTACACTAACTGATTTCATTCTTTTTGTATTAACAATTGTGTCTGTTTGTTCCATTATGATGGCTGCTACTGTTTGGAATCCAAATACAAACAATGCATTTGTGAAACTGCTGAAACAGTGAAGTGAAACAGCCACAGCCAGGTCCAGTGGCTATCATGAAGTCAGGTGGCTAGAGCAAAGTAAAATGGCTACAGTGAAGTGAACTGGCTACGGTAAAGTTAAATGGCTACGGTAAAGTTAAATGGCTACGGTAAAGTTAAATGGCTACAGTTAAGTTCAGTGGCTACAGTGAAGTTACATGGCTACGGCAAAGTGAAATTGCTGTGGCCAGGACCAATGGCTACAGCGAAGAAATAGGGCTACAGCGAACTCAAATGGCTACAGCGAAGTGAATGGGCCACGGCAAATTCTCGGTATTAAGTTGTTTCTTTCTTTATAAAAAAACAGCGTGCTGCCATGAAGAGCAGTCTGGACAGAGACTTGGTGGTGCGCTGGGACGCCCACTTTAACTTTTATCGACTGCGTCATTATTGCTTTTCTTTGTCATCTATGATATGAAAACATCAGATTTCCACAGTCAGAAAAAGTAAGCGTAGGTCCTGATCATAGTTCAGGGGTAAAATCCCAGCACACCACCCAGGCTCAACTGAAAAACAAAACAAACAGAAAAAGGAACAAATAGTGGAATCCTTGTATCGAACAACCAAGTAGACAGTAATGGAAAATCAGCTGACAAATTAGCCCTCATGTCTATTTACATAAAGAGCAGGGAAGTGAGTTCTGATCACAAGGGGTCAGTCAAGACACATCTGGAGATGCTCTGTAACACCAGGTGTGTCCTGATGTACTCAGAGTTGTCCACTTGTTTGGTTCATCCAGGACTCATGTTAACACCAGGTGTGAACAGCCTCACAGACACAGTCCCAGGCGCTGTTGGATCACAGCTCCTCTTTGCCGTTCTGAGATTCTGAGGCCGTCGTAGCTTTTTTGGAGTCCTTGGCCACAGCTTTCACTGTCTTTTTCACAGCCGGTTTCGCATCCTTTTTGTCCGCCTGCTTGGCTTGCGTTTTAACTGTCTCTTTTCCGTCTTTTTTAGCAGCGGATTTGGCTTTGTCTGCCGCCTTGGTCTTCACCTGGTCTCCGGCTTTGGCATTTGCTTTAGGAGTAGCTTTGGCTTTAGTGCCTTTTGTTGTTTTGCTGGCTGGTTTGGCCTCTGCTTTGTCCTTCGGCAAGTCAGCCGGTTTGTCGGCCGGTTTGTCGGCCGGTTTGTCGGCCGGTTTGTCAGCCGGTTTGTCGGCCGGTTTGTCAGCCGCTGCGTCCGTCTTCTGCTCAGCTGGTTTGTCATCTTGTTTAGTGTCTGTTTTTACCTGGTCAGCCTGTGCAGGAGGCTCTGGTGTTGACGTGTCTGTCGCCTCCTTTTTCATGAACTCTTCATTCACAGGGGTGGAAAACATATTCAGCATATCCTGAGCCTGGATCCTCTCCTACAGGACAGAAAGAGAAACATTTCAGGGAAAACAAACGCAAATAAAGGCAGATAAAAACTCTATTCATACTGAATTAAATTCATTGGACATGCAGGACTAACAACTACAGGTGTTCTTTAAACTTCTGTTGGTGGTCAAAACATAAAACATCATTATCTACACCTGCATTTATTTTATATTTACTAACTGATATAAACAAGTGCCCTGAGAGACAAATGAGAAAAAAAATGGAGATCCATTTTGAGTTTGATCTCAGTTTTTATTATTACACCCCAACAAGACTCAATAAAATGGTGCTTCCTTATGTTATTACGTATTTTGTACTGAATAAATTTCCCTCTGGCTTCTCTGATGTTTTCTCCGCTGCTGGAGAGAATTCCATCCCGTGTTTCTTTGGCGAATGCACAAGCAACATCTTTTTCCTATACAATCTTAAGATTTTTACAGCCACTGTTATTTACCCAAGGACATAATGCTTTGTGTTACATTGTTGGCAGCTGTAAGAACTGCTCTATTGGGTTTTTAACCTGAGAAGAGTGAACTTTCCCCTTGAGACGGTTTCTAATTTGTAAATATTTCCAAAGATGGTCATCCAGATTAAACTCCTCCTTCATTCTGTCATAGGAGAGGAAATTACCTTCTTCAAACGGGTCATTTAAAATTCTGATACCATGTCTTAACCACTGTGCCCAATAAACTGTCTGTTTGCCAATTTTTACTTTAGGATTGTACCATATGGTTGTGTATTTTGGACTGTTATGAGATATTTTACTGTATTATTTTTATATGGGATATCCTGTTTTGATTCTCCTGTGTTTATGACTTCAGAAAAAAGTGAAAACTGTCGAAAAAATTTCGAGTGGGTATTAAGTCATACAGTGGTATAACTGTGATTTTGGATTTATGTAACAGATTGACAATTGATGATATAGATTGATTGATAAAGATTAGGAGCAGGGCTAGAGAAGCATGTTGCTTCTTCCTGCTCAAATGTTAATTTGTGTTTCTCGTAGTAAGTCTGTTCATTATTTATTGTTTGTTTCTGTTTTTTAACATATTCACATTTTTTAAATAAATCAAATGAAATTGAATCAAAATTTCAGCCATAAGAGGCTGAAGTGCAGCATTACTCCACGCTCTAAATAGAGTAGAAGCATTCATGTTTTCTTCCAGGCCAAATTTAATTTCTCCACCTAACTCCAAACACAAATTACATATATTGTGTTTTACCAAGTTATTCAATATTACTGTCATGTCTTTCTTTTGGATAGAAATTCATCTTCATTTGGGCTAATCGACCACTGATGTTAGCAATACAAGACAAAAGAAAGACATGACAGTAATGCTGAAATCAGTAATGAGTATTACAACAACAAATTATCTGACAAATAAAATAAACCAACTTTCAGGTAAAGAAAAAAGGGAACTGGGAAAAATGATCCTGGCAAAAAGCCTTTTTTTTCACCTCTTTCCAAGTCATAAACACAGGAGAGAAAACTGTTTAGATCAGACTTGAAATGAATCACCAGGATGTTTTCTTCCTCACTTCCCTCTCAGGGCTTCTTTGCAACAACAAATGCTCCACTGTGTTTCTTATACTAGATCTGAAATTCAGACAGCTGCGGTTATTGTATTTTTTCTTTTGTTGAAGGGAGGATAGTCTGCCTTTTTTTTTTGGAATCTTTTTTGGAAGAGGAGTTCTTTGATTTTTATTTTCTCACCCCAAGATTATATTTTATTTAAGCCTGTTCTTACAAGAATGGATGAAATGAATCATTTAGTGCAACTGGCACATTTATTTGCAATAAATTTGGCAATTTTAACTGTTCCGTTAAGAAAATAAGGTTTAAATGAGGGTACAGCTTATTAAATTATTTTATTTATTATAGATGAAAAGGCTGGAACAAAGTCAGTACTGTTGTATTACTTTGAGACATTAGGAGCAAATTCCACTTCTTGTATTTCTCTTACAAGAACAGCACATCATTACAATACATGCAAAGTTGAATTAAAGTTTACTGCAAAACAATCAGTGAATTAAATTGAATTTTCTTACTTTACACATAAATGGAGTCTGCTGCTAAAAACCACAATTGCAGAGCGATTCCTTATTTTTGTCCATACCTTTTCCTCGTGAGCAGGATCCAGGGTGAACCACAGCGCCACAGCACACCTCTGACCCCTGGTGACGGCTCTGACACCGTGGGGGTTTTCCTTCCCCGCCCCAAACCCGACCACACGGCCGCACTGTGGACGCACCTCGGCCTGGAGACACGAGAAAACACGCAACGTAAAACCATCTGACAGCAGCGAAGTTTGACAGTTATTACTGTCTAATTGTACAACACATGTCAAAATAAAGATTATGGAAAGAAAAGCTGGAAATGTACCGTGACTGTTTTAGCATCCAGTTCAGTGAAGATGAAATCTCCTCCTTCGAAGTCGTCGTTCAGATAAAGGATGGCACTGCAGGAGGGGGGAGACATTAGGACGTCGTGTGGGTGTCCGTCATCAGGTTGCAGGACAGACTCTGCAGTGTACCTGTGTGTGTGTGTGTGTGTGCTCACCTGTAGTCTCTGTGTGTGTATGCAGGAGGCTCCTTTATACACTCGTTCATCTCAGAGATCAGCAAACAGTTGTCCACATGGACAGGGTGACTCAGGTCCTCACGGTCCTCCTGTTTCGCTGAATCATCAACAGTGCAGAGACAAGTTAAAAGACTTTTAACAAGTGAGATCACTGGCCAGGAGTCCTGGATCCACATCCACTGTAGTCTACATGGATGATTCCTTAAAACAGTGAGTCCCAACATTTTATCCTTGGATAAAGTGCTTGAAACTGCTGAAAACTGTAATCACATTGCTTGCCTGACTGAATTAATTAACTTTGTAGATAAAGAAATAAAATAAGTCAGATATTTGCTGAGCTAGATTTTATTGTAAGTAATGATTAATCATTAATGGATTAATTGCCAAATAAGAATTTAACCAAATAAACATCTATTAAGTGATAATTAATCAATTGCATTACTTGTGCCTTATCTGAAATTGTTTTGTCTGGTGGAGCCATTCACTGCACAAAGAAACTTAAAATGAAAATGAGAAAAAGGTGTTTTTATCTTATCAATTATAAATGATTAATCAATTAAGTAATTGTTAGCATTTTCAACTTTTGCTTAAGGAAAATGCACAAATTTGCAACTAACAGGCAGCCAGGTTACAGACAGGTGACACGTTTTAAAACACAAAACTTTATTGCGTTTTCTTTTAATTTGTCACCTGCCTGTAGAATCCCACCACAAAACATAATTTTGGTTGATAATAGCACAATAACATCTGACTGAATGCTATCAAGAGTTGAAATAATCATTTTGTATATAAATATAGAATTTTCCACAGATGTAAGATGCTGGAAAAGCTTGAAAATGCATTCGGGGCATTTTTGTAGATAAACGACGCTGCGATGTCACTTGAAGCAAGCGACCAGTGGCAGGTCATTGTGCATCAGGTGAGGCAGACTAGCAAGCAGCTAATTCGCCTGATATTTTCCTCAGGAGTTGGTGGAGAACAAAAACGGAGCTAAAAGGAGTAAATATTGGACTCACACTCATCAAGTGGACTGACACACGATTCAAAATTAATGCTAATTTCATGACAGTGGTATGTGTAACACTAATGATATAATCCTACATCACTAATGTTCAGTATCTGCTAGGTGTGTATACAAAGACAACTGTTTGTCAACAAGCTCACTGCAAAAACTGTATAAAGTGATAATATGTCAGTATTGTGTGTTGTGCTGCCCTCTACAGGCAAAAAAGTTAATTAATGCAGCTTAAACAATAAAAAGGGTCGAGCTTTAAGTCATTAATTTAACTTAAATTGAAAGATGCACACACCTACTTTTACTCACAAGAGAAAAGATTTACTGTACTTTCTTACTTTATTTACTTAATGAGCTCCACAAAGATTTCTGGATTCTAATCTTAACCATATCAAAGAGAAAAGCCGGCTGCTCACTGCTCCATAAAAAGAAAAAGGTCAAACACAGTTCTCTCTGTGCTGCATTTATTTCATCTTTACAAATACATATAATAGCCTATTCATCTTCTAGGCTTTTTCATCTTGTTTTTTTTATTCATTCATGTTGGATTATTTCTTTTTTTGTGTGTTTTTGTTTAAATTGTTACTCCTATATTGTTTCCTCCTGTCTATAATGTCATATAATGTAGATCAATGTTATAATAACAAAACAACAGAAAATCTGAAACTGAATTTCAGCAAAACACTTTTTCCATATACGATGAAATCCTCTCTGAACCAGTCTGTGACTCCAGCTGTACACTGTGTGTGTCTGTTGTCAGCCTCGTCTCCATATTAATGATCAGGCATGTAGGGAATATAGTATTTTGATCAATTTGCCAACAAAACTTGCAGAAATAACATTATTTCTCAGAAACAAAGTTGAAAATATAGAGTTAGGGTTAGGGTCTATAAAGGAAATTATCCAGGAGGCTTTTATTACATTGTGTTGAGGAATATTGAGGTTATGACTTAGACAGCGTACATTTTTCCTGTTATTAATATAATTTAATTTGTTTTGCGTTAGGTGGTGCAGGAGTGGAGGGCATTGGGGAATTTTTCATGTCTGTGTTGTTTTTTGTTTTACCACTTACATAAATAAATAAAGAGAGAAAGAGGGAAAAAAATTCCACTGGAATATAAGGAAATTATTTCCTGAGACTGTTTAACTTTTTAAGACATGACTGTTTCTATTAATGGATCTAAAAGATATGACTGATCATTTTATGGATGAACCCAGAGAAAGGACTGTGTCTCTGTCTGTCTTACCGTCGATGGCGGAGCGACACACCAGGTGTGAGTAGGAGAAGTAGAGCGGAGTCTGCAGACTGAAGTACGACTCCAGCATCTTCTTCACCTTCTCGCTGACGTCAAAGAACAGACGAGCACTCTTCAGGGGAACGTTCCCCTCCTGTCCGAGCTGCAGAACGTGGAAACATCATTTAAAAAAAAGCTACAAGGATGAAACCACCAATACAGTGCAGGACAAAAAGTCTGTTCTACAATGTGAATGTTACAGTTTGTCTGAGGACAGCTTTAGTCTTTAGGAAGAGGGACCACAGACCTTCAGGGCCTTGAGGACAGTGACTCCCTGGAACATCTCACTGGGGGAGTGGGGTGAAGGGCGCCCCCTGTAGCCATCACCCTTCAGAGCAGCTGCCTGAGAAATATGGACAACATCAACTCTGACATGATGGGCTGACACACAGAGTGAAAACACACACACACACGGGACACAAACAGGCGTGAGAAGAGTTTCTTTCAAAAAAAAATGAATGAATAAAAGAGTACTTATACCTTATAATTTCAATATTGCAGATATTTCCATGTCAAGTTTTATAAATTAAGAAAATTCAGCAACTGCCAGTCAGAACTGTCATGATAACTTCATAATGTCAATCTTATTCGAGCTGAACTATTTTGAAAAAAATATCTAATTGCGATTATTTTGACTGATATTGCAATTGTGATATGATTTGCAGGAATCTGTACCAAATGATCATCTCTGCCTTTAACATTTTGAATTTAACAAATTTTGCACTTCCTGTCATTTGAAAATTATGCAACCTTACGTGTTATATTCTCACAGGATCATAGAACAACCACTGAACAAAGCATTCACAATGAATGTTGAAAAAGATGAAAAGATACTGGTGTGACCAAGCTTGACAGTAGATTTAGACAAGTAATAATGGCTAATAATTTAACAATCAATCAATCAACTGGGTGATGACTGTCAGTGTGTTTGTCATGATGAGCGACCCCTTCACCAGCCGCAGGTCATTTAAAATTATTGACTCATGCAGATTAGTTGCCATAACAACAGGGTGACATAAGTTCATCTTACTATCTATATCTACTTGTTTGTGTTTACTTAAAGGGACAGTTCACCCCAAAAATTTTTCCCCTAGCTTGCAGCACTATTTATCCATCTAGATTTTTTTTTTAATGTGAGTTACAGAGTTTTGGAGATATCAGCCCTCCAGATGTCTGCCAAAATCATGACCTGGTTACTCAAGATAATCCACAGACCTTGATGTGAACAGTTTCATGTAGGAACTACTTTCTTTCTAGTAGAAAGTAAGCAGCACCCGGAGATTCTAAAGCAATTCTAGTAGATTCTACTGCAGAAGGAAAGTAGTTCCTACATGAATCTGTGGATTATCTTGAGTAACAGAGTCACAACTTTTGGATGGACACTTTGCTTTTGAATTTTCAAATGTATTTTTTGGTGCTTGGAGCACCACAGGTGCCATTTAGTCCCATTATATTGGAGAAGAGTTAAACATCGTTATGGCTGTTATCTCCGAAACTCTGCAACTCACACCAACAAAATCTGATGGATAAATAACACTACAGGCCAGAGGAAAAATATGTATTTTTGATTTTGGGATGATCTGTCCCTTTAAGTACTTTTGTCTGTTTTGTTTACTTCAGTTGTATTTACTTAATTTTGTGAAGTTGTTCCAAATTAAAAATGGCAATTTAAATAAAAAAATTACTTTGTACATGATGTGTCTCAGGTAGCTTGTATAAAACTGATCAATCAGTTAGACAAAGAGTCTAAATATCACTCTAGATATGACTGGAAATATGTCGCCCCAACATGTGGACACTGTGGACGCTTATTTTTGGATTCTCTGTATTGACCTCCTGGTATTTTGTGTATTTTTACATCTTTTTATACGATGTTTTAATAGTAATGCAGGGTTGTGTATTACCCCGCCCGTCCTGTTGAGTTCCAAAAGTTTTGTGTTGTCATGGCGACAAAGTTAACTCACTAAGTGGACAGTGACTTCATTCTTTAGATCACTCACATTGGAGAGGTGCTGCAGCTCCCTGCACTCATCATCAGTGGTCACCCCGTCCAGCAGCACCCGCTGAGTGCCGTTCAGCTGCTTGGGCGTCATGGTCACCTTGATGCTTTCAGGCAACACAGAGGCACCTAGAGGACAGAGGTCAAAGGATCAGGGAGAGACTGCCAAAGACTTCGCCTGTCTCAGGTAAGTACTTGAGTTAGGTTTAGTTTTTTCCTGTGGTTTTATGTTGTAGTTTTGTTTACATATTACATTTTTAAGACTAAGTCATGTGACTGTCACTACCATCTGGTTCTCTAGTACTCTGGGTGAAGTATTTACCCTCCTGTGGTGCGATCATCATGGCCAGTTCTGAAGAGTCCTTCTTCTTCTCCTCAACCAGAGTCTCAATCTCCTTCATCAGGTTTCCGATCTCCTCTGTGATCCTCGCTGCCGTCTCTCTGTCCGCCCTGAGACACAAACGACAGAGGTCATAACCTCATTTTAACAATACAGTTATTCTTGTCATGCATTGACGTGTGTGTGAGGTAAAGTCTTCAATCTTACTTCTGCTTCTCTCTCAGTTTCTTGGGCATGATGTCTTCAGGAGTCCACTTGTCCTGAAAACAAAATGACAGAAAAGAAAAGTCAAATACCAGCATGCATGAACCCACTTCATCAAATAAGCAGTTGCGATGGATAACAAGGGATTTATTCACTCACTGGATCTACAAAGGTGATTCCAAAGGCTTCGTATCCAAAGTAGAGCAGCTCTTTTTCCAGTAGGGACTGCTGGATGTACTGCTTCACCACCTGGAGGTCAGAAATCACAACTTGTCACATAACTCTATGAGACACATCCATAAGATTATCAGCTTTAATTAAATGTAGAAGTGTGGAAAACAGTGACATAAAGGCAGGCATTAAGTCATCTCTGGTTTTGAGCAGCGTCTGCTGGTGACCGGTAGAACACAGCACTCATAAAATGAAAAGTACTTCTCTCGTGTACAACTGTTCTCAGCACTGTAAAAACAAACAAAAAATAGTTGAGACAAGTTAACATTTCAAGACACTGCACTGCAATATATTTTTGAGTTCTGAGTCCAACTCAAACCCTCAAGTTTTGAAATTCATGAAGTTTTGCTGACCTGTACTCTTTAGTTGAGAACATTTACTTTTCTTCTTTAGATCAACTTGAATCTTTGAGTTTAACAAACTAAAGAAAATCAGAAATTGGTCACAGCTGAGCTGTGAACCCGATTTGTCTTTTTTTCGTACCTGAAAAATAACTTTAATTGAAAATCTCAAAATATTATCGTGTACTTTCACTTCATTGAATTTATTAACGTTTTTTTTTCTAAATACAATGTTTTGAGTCTCTCAAATTCAAAGCTTTAAGTTTATCTAAAGAGGAAAAGTAAATTATTTCAACAAAAGATCAGTTGTTGGTAAAACTCTTTCAAACCTTAAGAATTTCAGTTTGGCTGAAAACTCAAAAGTCTATTGCTGTCTTATACCTTCTAAATTTTGAGTTTTTTCACCTTTTTCATTTTTTACAGTGTATCAATAGAAGACAGATGAATAAGGGCTTGTAGAAGTAACACAAAAAAGTGACATGATGTTACACAAGACACTTAGCAGCCTTTGTCTCTCAGGCTTCACACAGACAGCCCTACCCTCTAACTGGTGTCATTTTTGTACCTGTGTAACTTGTAGTACATGCAGGCATCATTTATTTCTGTCCAAGGATGCACTTTGAGTCCCATGTGGGAAAGGTGGACCCCGCCACTACCAACAGGCCTTTTTTTCCCATATTTTGGGGGGAGCGTTGTTACTTTTATTTGATAATACAGCTATAACAAATGCAAGTTTTTTTTTACATATGAAGCTTCTATTGAGGTTTTCAAATGAAGATTGGAATGCTGGTTATTATGTTTTTAAAGAAATCCTCAAACAAAATCCCTCACTCTCTCCTCTGTGTCTCAAATGTAAAACCGAAAAAGGTAACTTGGAAAAAATATTTGCTAATGATTTAGAAATGGATCCAATGTCTTGCTGCTAGAAAAAAAGGCTCTTTTGTTAATGGTTGGCATAAAGTGATATTTGAGTTGCTCCCTCTGAAATACCTTACATGTATTTTACATGCTAAAGTAGATCAGTATTTCTACAAAGTTTGGCAGCCCTATCTGAATTATTTAGAAACTGATTTCTCCTCCACTATCTTACAAGGAGTCTCCTGAACATGAACTCTTATATACTGTGATTATTCTGTGACGATTATCCTGTAACTTCCTGTTTCTTTACATGAGCTGTTTTCTTTTTTATTCGTTTGTTAGTTTTATGGTTGTTTACATTAATGTTCCTTACATGTTTGTTTGCTTTTACTATTGTTCTTCTGGAAAATAAGAAAACCCAGTCCCAGTAAGACAGTGTGCCTGTGTCATCATTCATTTTATTATTTACACCTGTGTTCTTCTTAATGTGATGTAAATATGTCATCTATCTAAACTTCTATATGAAGTGGGACGAACAGAAGTGATTAATAGTATACAAATGAGATTTGATATCATAATTTTAGGTCTCTTTAGTAAAGTTAAATGTGTTTTTAGTTGGGTTGGTGAATTATTAATAAAGCAATTGACTGTACACTTCCAGTTAGTTTAATTTTCATCATTATAGAAAAACACATTTGCCAATAACTATAAACGTATGAATGCATTCACATTGTTGTAGGGTTTTTTGTGTAACACCCACACGAAACCGTGGGACTGTTTTTATTCCAAAGCTGAGCCTGGGCTGGGGAATGTGTTCATTTGTGAAAGCCAGAAATGTCAGCAGCAGCCAGAGAAGTAATCGCTTAGTCATTAGTATTGATCAACAGCCCTATTAACCCCTCCATAAATACTGTATAATATGGACATTTAGAGCCCAAGGCAGTAAAAAGCTTACTTATGGCTGCTTTAAAAAGCAGCAAATGTTTATGTGCTTTAGATTACCATCAGTGCTTTTTTAATGTCTCATTTGAGTGCTAATGGCAGCTATTTTTCTCTCGCCACATGTTGTGCGGGCTGATTTACCGCTGATAGTTATGGATTAAGAAAACACACAGCCAAAAATAACCGCACTCAAAAGGTGCTTTGGATGAAAGCCTGCCCTATATAGAGCGAGTGTGACCGACTGTACCTGTCTGGCTGATATGGTTTGGGCCTTGTCTTCACCCAGCACAGCCGAATAATAGGCCAGGTTCTGGTTCATCACCTCGTCGTCAGGGTGGAACAACAGGAAGGTCTTGGCACACTCTATGGCCTGCTCATACTTCTCACCTGGAGAGAGAGGAGCAGAAAGAGGAGAGTGAAGGACTGGTATGAAGTTTCAAACAGCTATTCAGAAGAAATATTTTCTGGAACCTCAGGAAAAATAAAAAGTGCTCAAAAATCTCTTTTATGTATGCATATACTGTACTTGAGATGTGGGGGACACTGAATTTATTCATAAAGATATGTCTAGTGATCATGGGCAGTGCTACTCAGCCTGTGAAAAAGAATTTTGTCAAGTCAGAGAAAATAAAAATATTCATGGAGATTACAAATTCACACGCCTGTGGTTAAAACTAGAGTTGTGGAGTTTGCACGACAACTACGTTCTAAAGAAGAGACACCGTAGAGTTGCATTATGGGAAGTGTGGCAGTGTCAAATACTTTTTAGAGCCTGACTAGGGTTTGGTCTCAGTGAGCAAAACATCCAGAGTTGCTAAGCTTTGATGGTAACAAATCAAATCAAAAATTACCTTTTTTTTAAATATATTTTTGAGGCTCTTTATGCCTTTATTTTGATAGGACAGATGAGGACATGGAGAAAAGGGCTGCAGGCAGGAGCCGAACCCACAGATGTCGCAGATGACCCACAGCTCCGGTACATGGGGCAAACACTCCACCAATCGAGCCACCAGGCCACCCTTTATCATCCTGTTAATGTATTAGCTGTGAGCCAGTGTTGTATGGTATTAAAATCACAGTGTTAAGTTGATTTAATCTCAAGTAAATTATTTTAGATGTGAATACTACAGTATCACCTGCATAAAGCTGAACACAACATTAAGAAAAAACCTGAGTGGAAGTCATTAATAAAAATGAAAAAAAGAAGTGGACCAAGAGTTGAGCCCTGTGGGATGCCTTGCTGTACTAATGTCTCAGATTTTTCTCCTTGAATAACAATACATTGTTTTCTATTATTCATTTAAGTTATTTAAGCCTGGTATTTGTGGTGAACTAGTCGCCAATTTCTTCCTTGTTCCAATGCTGGATGCTGATTGGTTGTTGTGTAAATGAGCAACTGCCTTGCTAGGAGCAAAGCCAGTTACCTCAAGCCCACAGGATCAGCTGTGGGTTTGCTGTTTAAGGAACATCTGTACTGCACAGTTGTGACATGGATGAAAGCTAAATGATGAAAATATTTTATCTTCTTCTCTTCTGTTAGTTAAGTGACACTGAGTGCAACCCTCCTCTTCCATTACTACTCAATATAATAAGGAAAACTCTCAACGATGTGGAAACTACAGAATGGAACCTTCACATTTTGTTTTTCATTAAAGGCCAATATCCACCTCATAATATTCAACTCATATATCTGACCATCTACATAATCAGTGATGCTGTAAATCTCTGTATATGTAGGGTGTAATTCCACTTCTATTAAAGTCAAAGACACTAGATAAAGTACATGTCCACTCAGTACAAGCTGATAAAGAAAGAGACTCACTGTTGTAGTAGGAGAACTGCAGGTAGTTGAAATGCGAGGGGAGGAAGTCCTCAAAGGGCTTCTCTTTGCCAGCAGCTGAGGCCAACTCTACTGCACAGTGCTGCTTACAGCTCAGTACCTGCATGTAGTGGTCTGACACACACAAACACATTCACACACATCAGCAAATTCTCAACTTTCACATGAATCATCTCTGCAAATAAAAGAAACTCCAAGGATGCAGCGTCTCACCTGTCATGGTCTGGAACAGGTCAGCGCTGTACTCCATGTAGTTGTATCCGTCGTAGTTGTAGGCCCCCTCACACAGCGCTCTGCACTCCTTATCGGCTGTGAAGTACTCCTCTACGGCCACCTCGAAGTGGTCCGCCGCCAGGCCGAATGAGTCGTCGCTGTAGTAACGCTTCCCCAGCAGGAACTCGGCCTAAGGAGACAGCGAGAGGGCGTCCAATGAGGTGGCTTATGGTCATTGCACAGGGGATGTTGCTACTAGGCAGCAGTCACAATCAAGTTTGTCAGAGAGGCGAAAGCGCTCTTTTAACATGTTTAGAGCTGTTGTGTTGTATTAACTCTTAAAGGGACAGTTCACCGCCAAAATACAAAATACATATTTTTACTCTTACATGTAGTGCTATTTATGCATCTAGATTTTTTTGGTGTGAGTTTCAGAGTTTTGGAGCTCGATGGCCCTCAGCTTGTGGTGCTCAAAGCACCCAAAAATACAACAACAGCGTCTCATTACATAAATCATAACCCTGTTACTTAAGATTGGTGTTTGCAAAACTTTTTTTCTGGGGACCTACTTTTTAAAAATGACAAACCATCACAACCCAGTTCACAACAGGCATCAACAATAAATCATTCCTGACCACTTTTTCTGCCATTTCTGCATCAGATTGTAGTATTTTGATGTATGTGGTTTTTGAAAACATATCCACTTCATATTGCTATGAGAAATAAATACATTTAGACTGAGTTAACAGGACATCTCACTATTTATACGTCCTCTCATCAGGAAAATGATACAGGACATTAAGTCCACTTCATCAAATAAGACTAAATAAATAAGACTAATAAATGCTTTCAGTTCTGAACTGAAGAAGTCTCTTGGATGAGAGGTGAGACGTCTTCAAGAAGGTATGTAAGTCCAATTCCCTGTGATAAACCTCAGCAAATAACATGACTGAGAATCTTCACAGAACTTTAGAAGGGCTACAGAGTTGACATGTTACGGATGATAGAAATATATCTGATAAAAATATTATTTAATGAATTTGACTGGAAATATGCAGAAATAGTGCTTGAGCAGTATTCCCACCTTTTTTAAAACAGGAAGTAAGACAGGGGTCCTTAGAGTATGGCTACACCTTTTTATGCCTGATTAAATCATGTTTTTTCTAGAAATCTGAGCTGATGGAAATCTGGGGAAATAGATTTTAAAACGCACATTTTTATACCTATATTATCAGCAGTTAAAGATAGCTTTAAATTGTGAAGGCTTTTAACACATTTTTACATTTTTAAGTTTGAAGTTGTGAATTCTTGTGTGGGGCAAGGATGTTTTCTGGCACAGAGCAAGTTTAGAAACTAAAAAAAAATTAAAGCAGGCCAAAACATTTCAGACATTATATATGTCATAAAAATAAATCCTTAAAAAATAAATTTTCAACAAATAAATTGGGAATTAGAGTAATGGTATTAAGTTCTTAAAGCTTTTTTGGGAGGACATGATTTGTCCAAAGTTTGACATTTTCCGAGTATTTTATTTATTTGATTAAAAAAAGTTAAGAGAGTCTGTGGAACATAGCAGAGTAGCCACTCCCACACGTCACAATGAGCAGGGGTGGTTTTAGTGATTTGGAGGCCTTGGGCAAACACCAATATGAGACCCTTCTCTATTAATGCAATTACAGTGTAAAAGCTCAGTTTATATTATTTTCATTCATCAAAGGAGCAATATGTAGCCATTGTGCACACACAGCACGTGATGTGTGTATATGTACCAGTAATTCATGAGGCCCCTCTGGCTGGCGAGGCCCCAGGCAATTGCCTACTACCGGGCCAAGTAGATATCTTGAGTAGATATCTCTGTAATACAATACATCGAGGTCTTTGACATAATCAACAAAACTGTTGATAATTTTAGTTCATTTTTTAGTGTTTTAAACTAAAATTCTTACATATTCTTACCTTTAAATTTGGCCAGTCACAGCAGCGACAGGCAAAAATGTGAGTGTTGAGATAATCAGCCACCCTCTGCTGGCGGTCCTCGAGGATCAGAGGACAAACATGCCCTAAATGTCGTCAGAGAAGGAGTTTGCTCTCACCATGTGTTTCCTGGCCTCCAGATCTTTGAAGTCCTCTTCCTGTACTCCTGCCATCATCCTGTAGTACTCCAGGTTCTGTCTCATCTCCATGTGATCCGGGTTGGCCAGGTAGAACGTGTTGGCAGCTGCCACCGCCTTGTCCAGCTTATTGATCTGAAAAGAAAAAATACACACAAGCTCAGCTCATCCAACATCATCAAAGACTTATAATTCTACATCACAACTATTTAGCTGCCGCTTTTATCTAAATTATAATAAGTGCATCAAGCCATATGGATACAAACAGAAACTGGAAGATCAATGCAAGTACATCAAATAAGCTGAACTGCTTCAAGTGCTACGTTCAGAAACACTACAAGAGAGAACAGTCTGAACAGATGAGTTTTCAGTCTGGGGTGGATGATGGGTAGAGTTTCGGTTGTACTGATGTCAGCTCGAGCAGGACAGCTAACAGTCCTGTGTGTCTGCCTCCAAGACAGGGTTCAGTCTATCCAAACACTCTGAGTTAAAGCAGCAATAAATGAGAATAAACTATAAAGACAACATGGATATATTATCATCTCATAAAGTTGTCATGGTTCACGTGTTTGTGGGCAGCATTAACAATCATTTGCAGTCGTGTTTCTGTCCAGGTGAGGAATGTAAATCCAATGATCACTCTACTTTTAGCTCTGTTTTGGTCTCCACCAACTCCTGAGAGAAATATCAGGCTCTTCAGCTGCCAAATGCTCCACTCGGTTCACAATATGTAGCTGGCAGGATGGGATGTATACACAAGTTTCATCACATTACAATAATATATTGATTCTTTGGACTCACTTTGGAGAAAACAGTGAATATGATAAATGTTCTCTAACACTTTATGCTAAGGGTACATGAATTATCATGAAGGGCCACATGCATGATGAAGTCATGAAGAAGTAATGCCTCGTTAATCATAATTACAACAAAATACATGTGTACTGTTGCGACCGGTCAGGTTTTGGTTCTGTCCCTTTAACTGCAGACTTAACTATGAAACTGATGATTAAAATACCTTAGTTGTTGCATTAAAGGGACAGCTCACCCCCCAAATCAAAAACACACATTTTCCACCTGGCCTGTAGTGTTAGTTTTGGAGATATCGGTCATAGAGATGTCTGCTGTCTTTCTAATATAATGGAACTAAATGGCACTTGGCTTGTGGTGCTCAAATCACCCAATAAATGAATAAATAAATAAATCTGAAAATCCAAAACCTGTCTCTTTCCAAAAATCATGACCCCATTACACAAGATCCACAATCCCTGTTATGAGGGACTTTTATTTCTATAGTAGAATCTACTAGAACAACTTTATCTACTGCTAGAAAGAAAGTAGTTCCTGAATTTTTCAAACTTTTTTTGTACTTGTACTTTTTTGTACTTGTTATCTTACATTACTTGTTATACTTACTTAAAGGAACAGTTCACCCAAAAATAAAAAATACATACCCCCCAGCTTTTAGTAGTATTTATGCATCTAGATTTTTTTTTATGTGAGTTTTGGCAATATCAGCCATAGAGACCCTGGTTACTCAAGATAATCCACAGGTCTTGTTGTGAGCAGTTGTGTGACAATAAATTGCTCTGATAGATTCTTAAGTAGTTCCAGTAGATTCTACTGCAGAAAGAAAGTAGTTCCTACATTAATCTGTGGATTATCTTGAATAACAGAGTCACAATTTTTGCAAAGAGATTTTGCTTTTGATTTTTCCAGATGTTTTTTTTTTTTTTTTTTTTTTGGTGCTCTGAGCACCACAAACCGAGTGCCATTTAGTCCCATTATATTGGACAGAAATCAGACATCTCTAGTGCTAAAATCGCCAAAACTCTGCAACTCAAACACAAAAACTTCTAGATGGATAAACAGCACTGCAGGACAGGGGGAAAATATGTATTTTTGATTTTGGGGTGAACTGTCTCTTTAAGTCGTGCATCACATACTGCTGCTTGTGCTTTCCTCTGAAGGTTCAGGAAGTAAACCATGAATGAATTCATCCATGCTTTTTCATATATTAAGTCATATATGGCATCTAATTCGTGTGGCCTTTCTATAAAGTGTAACCAAATATTCATTTGACAAAGTAAATAAAGTGTTATCACACCCCCTGTTACTTTACAGTTTAAAGTACTCCAATGATCCAACAAAGCATTGTTTAGCAAATAGTCTCGCTAGAGGATGAGTTTATGGGGAACATTTGAAAGCAGCACTTTAGGCCTTTAAACCGCTGGATCCCAAAAAGCGACGTCCTAACGTCAGACTCCACAGCAGCTGACTCCACCTTAAGACGTGGCATGGCTGTCTTGGTTTTGGGGGGGTTGGGGCATTTACAGTATGCAGCTCCACATCAGCTCTGATTCAAGTTTGAATCATAGAAATAAAAGAAAATAAGCTGCGGTTTCACTTTGCTCGGAGTCTGCACGCTTAGTATGAAGTTACGCTGAAAAAAAAAACGTATTTCTCTAATATGTGATGTAGTTTATAGTGGGACAGCACTGATTGCTTTTTCACACTTGCAGATACTTTAACTTACTGTACTTTTACCTTAAAATAAGCCACTTGTAGGTAGTTATACGGGGTCCTCTTGTTGAACTCCAGCTGCACATCTTCACTGACTTGGTGCAGGGTTGGAGGACCCAGTTTCTCAGTCTCGCAGGAGTTCACACATTCCGCCCGTTTCAGGATTTTCTGGAAGAAGCCGAGGTCCTCCACGGACCCGGCCCCCGGTATGGGAACTTCGAGGCCGGCCAGGCGGTCGCCGAAAGCGGTCTGGTTGGCGCAGCTGAGCCGGCACTGAGCCTTCACGTTTCGGACCGTTGCTTTGTTCCTGAGCGCCTTCTCCATGTTCAGTATCACAGACAGCCAGTCCCCCTTATAGTAGGCTTCCACCGCCGTGTCGAAGAGGAAGTCATAGGGCTCCAGGACGAGTTTGCTGCCCAGGGAAGAGTCCGAGGTGACCGGAGGAAGAACACAGCAGAGGAATACGAGCGCATAACGGAGCTCCATGATGCTGGAAGGTCGGGCTCTGCAGCGGAGCGAGCGGCTGAACTAAAGAGCAGAGAGCCGGCGAGACGAGCTGCAAACTTCTGCCTCCGACACTCACTTGTCTGGAGGTGGGGTTTGAACAGTTGAGCCCCCGGTAACTCCCCCTCTGCCCCCCTCATCTCCCCCAGCAAACACATCCAGACATCTATAACTTGATATAGAACGCTTCTTATTTACGACCAGGCCAGAAAAAGAAAAACGGATCAGGATCACAACGAAACGTCAAAAGTTTATCATAACAGATTGTTTTTTCACGTCAGCACGCGATCGTTTCATGTTATTATGACATAGGACCTAAAACGTTATGGCAACACACTTACCTTGTTATAATAAGATTATACTAAGAAACTTTTCTCATTTTAACAATATATTTCTTCGGTTATTATGTGAAATGATTCATGTTATAAGGTGATAATTTATTAGTGATATAAGTTATCATAACTGTTAGGACTAACTAACTTGTTGGGGCTTTTATTTCGTTTTTGTCTTTAACGTCATTTTCGTCTTGTTATGTCTTTTCGTGTCCTTACATCTTTGTCCTACATCTTTTATGTCATTTTTGTCTTATTACATATTTTACATGATCATTATTATTGTTTTGTTTCTTACGTAATTTTGGTCTTTTTACATTTTTTACACAATGTTTGTGTTGTTATGACTTGTATATCGTTTTCATCTGGTCTTTTATGTCGTTGTTGTCCTGTTATGTCCTGTCCTCTATCATCCTGATATGTTTTTTGTGTCGTTACACCTTTGTCTCAATGCTGTTTTTGTTTTGTTATGTCTTTTACATCTGGTTACATCTTTTTTGTCTCATTACAACTTTTTTGTCTTGTAACATCTTTTATGTCATTTTTGTCATATTACGTGTTTTACATTGTTTTGTCTTATTACATATTTTACATAGTTTTCCTCTTGTAATGTCTTTTATGACACTTTTGTCTTGTTATTACATGCGACAGAATTTTTGCCTCTGCATCTTGTTACATCATTTTCTTCTTGTTACATCTTTTACATTGTTTTTGCCTTGTTAGGTTTTTGCATAGTTTTCGTCTGTTATGCTTGATATGCACTGATGGATACACCAAGGAATCCATTCAGGTTGAAATCAGTCTTGATTTTGGAAAGGCAACGTGGAATGATGCAAACAAAAAAAAAAGATAAATAAATAAAATAAAAATAAATAAATAAATAAACTCAAATGCATTCAAATATCTGAATGTTTTAAAAATGTAAGGAGTACTAAGTACAGATATTTATGTTAAAATGTAGGAAGTAAAAGTAAAAGTTTGCCAGAAAAATAAATATTTAAGTAAAGTACAGATACCTGAAAAGTCTACTTAAGAACAGTAAAGATAAACAGTAAAGAGGTATTTGTACTTCCCAACTCTGCATTATAACAGCATAAGCTATCATGTTATAAAGTGAAGCATTTTAGCTTAATAACAAGTTATTACATTCTATGAAATGTTTCACTTTAAAACAAGATAGTTGTTGTTATAATAAGAAATGTTTCTTGTTTGTTTCTAGTTCATAAGTTTATATGTCATAATAACTTGAAGATATCTTATCACAATGTTGAAAAATCTGTTAAAATAATAACATTTTTACTTTATAATGTGACATTGATCCATTTTTCTTTTCTCTGATGTGGCAGTTATATGCTGCCAGTGCGATACTTATATTTATACTTATATTTAGGCTTGTTTCTCTTTGTTGGCCTTTAACTGAGATCTTTTGTTCTCATTTAAAACAGAATATAGTTAGTCAACAATTACATTTATCGAACATGAATTGTTTGTTTTATGAAATAAAATGTTAGAAATAGTGACATTTTTTATTTTAGACTACATAGCAGTATTATGTGCCTGACACTGTCAAACAAATCTACTCTTTTCTCCATATTTGGTTTGTTGTGGTCATCATTACTATCACGTTTGGCAGACACGAAACTTGTGTAAGTGCCCACGCAATGCATTATGGGGGGAAACTTACGGCACTGCTTAAATGGCACAAATTCCAAGACTATTGTGAGTGTATAGACTCAGGTGTGGTATGTCATATACCTCTGTGACTTTAAGCAGGGCATGGAGCTGTTTATGAGAAAAATACAGCACAGTTATCGTTTCATGTGGCGATATTCACTTCTGCTTGTTTGGTTTCTCTACAGTGACACATCTTCTCTTATTGAGACTCTCTATGGAGGGGCAGGGTTGATTTTGGAGTGCTTGAAAAGAAATCCAAGTCATAATAAGACTAAGTATAAAATGTGTGATAGACGTACTAATTTCAATGTGAAAAGAGTTGGATGTCGTGCGTTCAAAATATAAATGTGTAATAATAAATATGATTCGATTAAAAATAAATGTAATTAAAGTATTTTATGCAGGCACAATTCAGGACTACCATCGTAGCCACAATGGGGCGGAGATTCAGGACCCCGTGAAGCCTCCGGTATTTTTGGTCAAATATTAGCTGGTTACAAAACTTGCAGGTGGACAGACAGAGAGGTTAAATTGGACTAAAACAGTCGAGAGAGGAGTTTGTAGTGAAAAGAGGGACAGAAGAAATCATGGACAGGACGGTGAGCCTCCCCAACCAGCCGGACAGAACCACCACAGGTAACACTAACTGCCTGCTGACTAATTTAAAGCTCTGAACCTCAGGTTAGTTCTTCCCACCGTCCTGAGCTCTGTCCACGTTGTTGTAGTTTCCATAAAAGCACACTGTCAGTGCTGATATGGATGCGATTGTCTAACGTTAGCTACATTTAGCACAGCGCGCGATAAACAGTGTGTGACGTTACAGGCAGGTCGGCTGTAACATTACAGTGTTTTCCAATCTGTAATGCATTTAATTCTAACTGAATATGTTAAATGACGACAGACAGCAGTATGAACACAACTCACTTCAGTACCTGTAGCACTGTATGTGAATTTAATCAAGTATTTTTCGTTGTATTCTACATGGTTGACGGAGGAATTGAGGGAGACGAGGTATATGGTGTTAAAATTACTCAATTGAAGAGCTAATAAGTGTTAATAAGTATATTATTAGCATCATTACACTACATTACTATGCCATAGCGTTACACGAATGGTTGTACATAGGTAATGATCTCAGTGTCTACAGTAACAGTAGTAGATTTAATATCAGTTGCAGTAGATTCAGCACCAGCAGTGACACAGTAGTTGTGATTGCATTAGCAGTAACGTGGTTACATGCAGGATATAATGATGTAACTCTGTTTGTGTGTGTGTGTGTGTGTGTGTGTGTGTGTGTGTGTGTGTGTGTTTGTGCAGTGACTCTGGTTGAGAGCAGCAGCACCCCCAGCGGGCTGGAACTGGTCAGTTCCTACCAGACCAACAGAGTGGGAGATCCCATGGACCTGGTGGCCCTGGCATCACAAGTACAGAAGGTGTGAGACCTGAGAATTAAAATATATAAATATACCTTTATTAAAATTGTCAAGCTTAAACTGTCAGTTGTCCTAATATTTTGGCTTAGGTCTTTTTCTTTTTGTGGTGGTGTCAAGGGAGGGATTGAGTATTGTTGGTTGTGCTTTATATATATATATATATATATATATATATATATATATATATATATATATATATATGTAGAGAGAGAGAGAGAGAGAGAGAGAAATTATTGCATTGTGACAGCTCTAGTTGTCAGGTGAATGTAATGGATAGACAATCTTTTTTCTGGAGATGCACATTACATGAGCAGAAAGAATAAAAATGGAATGAAAGCACCAGGCCTGAACATAAGTTTATTTTGTTTTTAGGGAGATGATTTCATCAAAGCCAACGCTTGCAACAAGCTGACAGTCATCGCTGACCAGATCAGATACCTACAGGAACAGGCGAGAAAGGTAAGAGTGTCAGAAAAAACACCTGTATATTCATTGAACTGGCTGCTGTAGTAAGTATGCGAGTTATAGAAAAATGTTGCAGTTAGTTGCGAGAATGGAAGGGGGTATATTCAAATAAAAAATTCATACTCTCCGAGGTTAATTAGTTTTAAATTTACAAGAGGAAAAAAACTGCAGTAGTGTGTTCTTCTCATGAGTTTCTTATTTTATAATCTCAGAATATCCAAATTTCTTTCTTATAAGTTTCCCACTTTTATCTCTTAAATATCCAAGTTTTTTTCTTGAAAATTTACAACTTTAATCTTGGAGGGTTTTTTTCAGAATATTGCCACCCCCTATATATACATATATATATATATAATTTTTATTTTTATTTTTTTCCCCCAACCCACAATGGCCCACTATAGTTACTATTATCTTTTGACACTGAATTGCTATTTTTTAGCTGATTATCCAGGATGTAAGTTTAAAGCAGCCAAAATGGATTTTTGTGGATTGTAATCTGTTAAACATGACATGACCCCAAAGTAGTCATGCTAACGTGATCATAATGCAGGCAAAATCTAATTAGGTAATGTTCGGATTTGACCATTTTTTTGCATCCTGATATTAAAGTATAACAACAGCCTATTGGAAATGAGACAGTAAAAAGAAAAAAGTAAGAAAAAAAAAATCATATTTGAGTGTGTTGAATAACAACATTTAAGATGAAACATGCTTTCAATCCAGCCCACATATTTTTCTTGTCTTTTTCCAGGTTTTAGAAGATGCTAAAAGAGATGCTGACCTCCACCATGCAGCCTGCAACATTGTGAAAAAACCTGGCAACATGTATTATCTGTACGAGCGGCCATCTGGACAGAAATACTTCTCCATCATCTCTCCGAAGGTCAGCATTATTACTGATAGATACTTAAGAGTTATGTCACCCTGTTTGAACGTGCTTGTTACAAAATGCCAGCACACTACCTGTTACTTAACATCCCCCCAGGGAGAGTCCTGCTGAGCTGTCAACATGTGCCTGTCTAACCAAACACCTACAAGTACAAGTGCACAATGCTGAGAGCTGGAGGTGTTTGGTGTTCAAAGTTCATTTAAGCCAGAAGGGAGCTGATAATGAACTGGCAGCCAAAACAGGCAGTTTGGGCCGGATTGGACTGGTTGCTGTTTTTCTTTTTTGCAGGCAATGACGGGGTTTCTAGTGATCCTGGAATTTAGGGAATGTCAGTGAATTTTGGCAGCTGTAATCGAGACAGGGGGAACCACAAACTGTCAGGGAATGAATGGGCTGACTTATATTTGTTGATTTCGATTTGTAATATAGCAGAGAACAATTAATTGCTTTACAGACTTCCCGCCAAAAATGTTTATAGCCTGTTTACACCTGACATTAACTTGTGTCTTGAGTGATCCAAGTGACCACCTGTGACCAGATCTCACTTCTCTACTCGATATGCATGTAAACATGTAGCTATATCTGCACAGTTCGGAACAAATGGATGCAATGTTTTTTACAGACAAAGAAAACACTCTACCAGCTGAGCTACCAGGCCACCCAACCACTGCTAAATGTTGGCAATAGGACACATGTTGGACAGGTTTAACCACCAGTATAGAATCATGTAATTTGCATTAGCCTACAATGAACCAAATAATAAACTTACAGGACGTCAGTGGAGTGGTGGTCCTTCAGTGTGACACATTATGTACACAGTGCTGAAAGAATGTGGCCAGAGCGATCAAATCTAAATGCATCCTGGGTACTTAGAGTTGTGCACCTATGATTGGATCACTCATGACTCGTGTTAATACCAGGTGTAAACAGGTTCACAGTGCTTAGCACTACTTCTTGTTTTCTCTGACCAACAGTCCAAAACCAAAGACAAATCTTTAAATCAAGCTAGTTCATTTTAAGCATTTCTTCCTGGAAAAGTATTGAATTACTGATTATCAAAATAGTTGCTGAATATTTTTGTCATTAGTCTGTATATCAACAAATTATTTAAACTCCTGAACGAAAAATGCTGCAAGTAGGAATTTGTGGGTTTTGTAAACTGATATCAAGCTGATTTATAGATCGAAGAGAAAACATTCTGTCTTTTGACTTGTAAGTGCTCATCTCACCACAGCATACGTCCTTTGTCCTCTCCTCTGTAGGAATGGGGTCCAAGTTGTCCTCACACTTTCATTGGCGCATTCAAACTTCAACACGACATGTCCTGGACCCCCATAGACGAGGTGGAGAAGAGGGACGCGGAGATCGCCATCATGGACAAACTTCTGAACCAGCAGGCGGCCTTACCACCTTCCATAGGACCTAACTTCAAGGGCCTCTCTGATTAGAGGACTGCTGGACTGGACTGAATAAAGGACTGGAATTTTAAAAGGACAGCAAATGGATACTAACTAGCGTCTTAATGGACACCAGTTAAATCCACACATGGACTGGAATCACTGATATTAAAACATCCGTCACACAGTGTGTTGGTGAATAACACACTGGCTGAAGTACACATCAGCACTACAATCAACAATACAGTCACAACCTTTAGGGATGCTTGTCTAAAACTGAAAAATATCAAATGGGCTACTGCAGTAAGCCTGTGCTTTTGTTTGTTTTGTTTTTTTTTAACAAAGTATAGTTTTTGCTTCTTAGCCTTTATCAGATCTGTTGGTGTTCATACTACCATTCAGGACAAAAATGAAATTTAAAGCTGCTCTGTCGAATTTTTTGTAAACAAACAAAAGTTCTGTCGAGCTTATATTATAATTTAATATTTTAAATTCACCATTTCTGTTCATGTTTTTTTTGCTGCTGGTCTTCGTTTGCTTCACTGCCTTTGTTGGTGTGTTACCGCCAACAACTGCAGATCAGCAACAAAAACATAGACGACTAATAAGAACTACTCCATAGTGCTACCAGTGGTCAGAAAGGTCACAGGGTGCCTTTAATTTGACAGACAGCCTGCATGTATAGCAAGCCCTTTAAACATTCAGTCAGTAGCCATAATAGCAATCTTAGATATCAACACTTACTTTTTTGACTTGCTACAATTCCAAGCAAACATGGCATTTCAGTTCATTTTCCACTAGCCAAAATTTCTTAATATCAACAACTTTTCTCTCACTAGTTGACATGTCAACTGTTGATATCCAAAAAATGTTCTTACATCACTGATATCATAAACAGAATCCTGTATATCTAAAATTCAGTTCTGACGAGTCAGCTTAGGATTAGAACAAGCAAAAAAGTAATTTCTAGAAAGGAATTTCCAATAGCTGAAATATAATTATAACATGAACATTAAAATATGTTGAGATATGTACAATTCCTTTTATGAACTTTAGATATCAAAAATTAACTTCAATGAGCCAAAATGTTATTGTAGATAAAGATATCTGTAAATCTGTACTAGTTTTAAATATAATTTATACATGTCAAAATACATATTGTAACATGTCATGTTATGTCTTACACCTTAAGTAAATGTTATTTCTATTAGTGAAAACTAAATCGCTATTTTATCAGCCATACTGATTACATGTGAAAAGGGGTTGTCATACTATATGCAGTTTTGTTTGTGGGTTCTAACTTTGGTTTTATAAAGCCTTATTTTTATGTAGCAGGGAAAATCAAATTCACTTAAGACATCTTTCATTGCAATTCTGTACAACTTATCAAGTAAATTATGTATTTAGTCTTTCATTTGTTGACTGTAACCAATGAGATATGAATGGTTTTGACTATATTTGGTAAATAAATGACAGTATATTTAATTTTACACATTTGTTTAATTTTATGTCAAGAAAATTAAAGTGCAGTTACTTTATTTTAAATCAACTGTCTTGAGCAATTTATTTTTTAGTACAATTGTTGTCATTAAAGTGCTGATAAATTCAGAGATGCAATTAAAAATCAGCTTTTCTTGAAATATAAAAACAAGGCAGTAAGAAGCATCACAGTCAGGTGGGAGTGTCTTCCTGGGAGGATGTGATTGTCAGTAGATAAGAGCTGATGTGAGGCAGAAGCTGCCAGTTATCTGTGGCGATGTCGAAATGCATGGCGTCCTTCTCCGACCTGATCTTCAGCAGCACGTGAGACTGCGGCGGGAGGAAGAAAAGCACTTTGAACTCTTCATCAGACAATTCTGATATAAGGAAGGGCAGGAAGTGTCTCTCCACCAACGCTGTCAGTGCCGCCTCCTTCAGCTGGCAGCAGAACAGGCTGGTGGAGCTGTCCTCTCCGCTCTCAGCGCTGATTTCATCCCACAAACCCTCGAACAGGCTCAGTCTGCCGCCTCGTCCCCACAGCGGGGGAGCGGGCGGAGGCACAAAGGCCTGCTGAAAGGCCACGTGGATGTCGGGCAGGACAGTGAGCCAGGAGAGGCCGTCCTGGGTGGTGAAGATGGCGCTGGCGTGGAGGGTGGTGGGGTAGGGCCTCCTGGGCTTCAGCGACAGCCTCACGTTGGGCGGCGGCCTCTCTCTGAACAGACATGGGACGCTGATGTCACTCAGCTCTTCGTAGTGGTCATCGCTGAGGCTGAAGTGGAGGCGGATGCTGAAGAGCTGATCGAAGCGTGGATCATTAGTGTCAACATGAGTCAGCTGGTAGTTTAAGGTGATTTCGGAGGCGAAGCTTGGGTCGCCAAACTGAGCTCTGTATGCTTCCAACACTGCGGTCACCTCTCCAGGGCAGCTTGCTGTCTCTCTTCCTGTATCAGTTTTCATTTCCTCTCGTTGCTCAGGTTGGGTCTCCACCAGCCTGAATATCGCCTTGCCTGTCTGGTGAATGGTCAGTGCGCTTGTGAGCCCCTCACCCTCTGCCATTATGGAGGACAGTGACCGCTTCTTGACCTGCCGTCCTCCCTCCGTCAAACCCTGCGCCAACACCCCAGCAAGCTTCTCGCGGGACAGCGTGGTCAGGAGGGTGTAGTAGAGGCGGGCGTGGTCCTGGATGTCCATGTCTCCGTAGCGGCAGGTGAGGTGCTGCAGGACATCAGCCAGAGGGAGTAGGAGCGAGTCCAGGCTGGGATGGACAAGGAGGCGGCGGCAAACCCCCAGCAGGCTGTTCCCAAGCCGCCAGTCACCGCTCACGCACAGCGAGGACGAAGACGGGGTGATGACGCTGGACAGGAAGCGGAGGGTGGCGTGCTGGGGGATTTCTCCCTCTTCTGCCACCCGAGCCAGCATCTTGAGGTGGCAGCTGAGGTCTGGTGGGGTGAGTTGGGTGAGCAGCGCCCTAGTTATGGCGCCCTGCAGGGCCTTCAGGAGCCCCACGGCCCAGTTGGACTCTGGGAACTTGTCCTGGGTGTGGTCAGCCAGGTTGATGAGGTGTGGAGCCAGATAGGTGTGGTGGAGGTAGAGCTCACACAGTTTCTCCGTCAGGCTGCTGGCGTAGCGCTCCACGTGACAGAAATAGAAGAGGAAGAGGAAGGCGCCTCTGAAAAAGGTGACGACGATCTCCCGGCTGCCACCGTTCTCCACAATTTGCAGCAGTGAGATGAGGTGTTCGTACAGGTAGGCCAGCCCCCGGCCCTCCTCCCCCTCCGCCTCCCCTTCCTCCCCCTCCTCCAGGTAGACCAGAGACAGCAGGTTGAGGCGAGCCAGCATGGTGGCGCTGTCATTGAACACGGTGGGCACCAGAGCCGAGGCCAGCCGCGGCGTCAGCAGCACAGGGAGGGTCTCGTCGCCGTCGCCGCAGCTGATTGGCCGGTTCTCAGGAAAGTGCAGGATGCAGTCCATGTAGAAAAGCTTCTCAGGTGTAGTCAGCAGAGGGTGCTGGGAGAGCATGACCAGCCGCTTTAAGATGAAGGCTTCGTCTTCTGCGCTGAACAGGCTGTCAGTGAAGGCGCACTTCATCAGCAGAGTGGCATGAAGGAGGCAAACCTGCAGGGAGGTCAACAAAGAGTCTCCGTGAGTCATCAAGTCCCAGCATCGCTAAGTTTACTTTTAGTAAAAAGTACATCCCTTAAGTCATCATTTGCAGGACAGCAAAACAAAAAATGAAGCTCACTCTCAATTTCACTGAGTGACACAACAAACAATCTGTCCCCCTCTGGAGTGGCATTAAACCTGCTGCTCTCAGCATCGATCCTTGTCTTTTAAGTTGTACCTTACATAAGCCTCTACATAATAGAATTTTTTTATGAGAATGGTAAATATAGTGCTGGAGCTACCATCTGAGGGTTGTACTACGAAGGAAACTGAACGCAGGCTTTCTTTGCATGAACTGGCTTGACAAAACCTACAACCCCAGTCAGAGATAACAGGCATCATGACCGTGGTTATCAACTTTATTTGTTAATACAGGGTTTCTTCTTCAAGGTCTATGTGTGCTCACATAAAGAGGGGCGTTTGGTGCATCATTTGACTTTTCTGCACAAAGTTGAAGCTCTTGCAAGATGAACAAGTTGTTATAATGAAGAGCCATGGAAAATATATTATCAGCAAATTATTAGCAAAAAGCAACACTGTCGGTGCAAATTAAGCAGGAGAGGATCATTGTCAGAAAATTACTAATTGACTGAATGTGATCTTCATGCTGTTGTGTATTTCTAACAAATGAAAGAATGATACTTGAGACAGTATATTTAAACATGACACTGTTGGTTGGCTTATAGAGCCGATTTAATCTGAAAGTCTGAACGTAACCTGCTCCAGACCAGGTTGAGTTCAGCATAGATTACCATGGTGATCTAGGCTTCACTTAGCAACTGAAAACACCTCTAAAGATCAATCGAGAATTGTGCGTTTTTTTTAATTCTATTCCTTGTGAAAAATGACAAGAAAAAAATTAGTTGGCAAGCAGTGAGGCTGATTTGATGGTCCTCTCATTTCTTGAAATAAAGAAAAAGAAAATATTTTTTAAGATGCAACAACCTCGGACTTGATGTGCAAAGTCATCTTGGCAATAAAGCAAATATCCAAACATACTTGTTACAATCCTTTGACAGGTGTTTACATTCTGCCATTACCATTACATTCACAGGAAACACAGCATACATGTATCACTGTTCTTAGTTTCATCTGATTACAGGCTACAGCTGTATCAGAGCTGTGTTACTGCTGATGCAAACCCACCACTTCCTACTGCATCTGTTTCACATTAAAAGCGCTTAACAGGCAAACTACATGGTGCCTTTTGAACCCTAACTTTGACATATTGCAAGGAGTAATGGAGCAGCCACTGTGAGCTGCTAGATGAAGAGCTGCAGGTCACAGCTGCACACCTCCAACATCCTCTGCAAGGTAAGCAACTTCACTGCACCCTGCTGCTCTGTGGATAAATATTTTTCCCCAAGCACAGCAAGAAATCAGATTGTGGTTTCTCATGGGATGATGGGAAGAACAACAATTATTAGGTAACTGCTTTATTAAAACAGCATGAGTTTGTTTGGCTGCACCGTGAACAGATCTTCTGTTGTATTTCTACCGAAGTAGCTGCTCAAGGAGTGTTTTCTATAGTATGAGTGTCGCCAAGTCAACCAGGACTAAAATCTTTTGAAAGACATAATGCTGCATAATAATGTTGCCAGAAATATCAATAAATATTGATACTGAATATTAGAAATGCTTTCAAAACTCATGTCGCACTATTGATTCTTCTGTACCAGCTGTACTTTCTCGCTCTCTCCTCTCCGACAGCGAGGTTGTTGTGTCCACATAGTCCCGCCTCCTCTCGCTTTCTCACACTGCTGTCATCTTCTCGTCACTCATCTCATTCCTGACAGGCTATCTATTGTCATGTTATGTTACTTAAATTTTCATAAAAATCTACAATTTTATGCTCAGTTTTTCCCTGTGATTTCCAAAATGGTATTGAATATTTGTATTTTTCAAGGTATTGTATCTAAATTAGAAATTCAAGTATTAAGACCACACTACTGCAACAAGGCAAATACTAACATAAAAATACAGAAGTTATGAATGAACTTTTCACTTCAAACACATTACAAAAGTTTTGTTACTGGCAATATCTATACATGCAGATTCAGTTTTATGTGCTGGGATTTTTAGCTTTCCAAGTATTTAAAAACAAAGATTCAATAGCAATGTGGTTTTTCTGTGACAATGTCACAGTTACTCAGTAACCATGTAATATTTTGTGTGCCAATACTGTATCTTTTTTATACCTGTATTTTTTGGGGTGGAGGGGTGCTTTTAATGCTTTTAAGGACAGCTGAAGATATGACAGGAAAGAGGAAGAGAGAGTGGGGCAATGACATGTAACGGAGGGCCACAAGCAGGAGTCGGACCCACAGCCACTGCTGAGGACTCACAGCCTTGGTACATGTCAGTGTTCTACCAGCTGGGCTAGCAGGGTGCCCCAGTGGAACTACTTTCTGCCAATGATACTGTCCCTGTAAGAACTGTTGACCATATGTAGGGTGGTGTATCTGGAGTAGTGAGGACACAGTTAGAAAACAGATGTTGAATTTGAATTGCTACTTTAGATTAGAAGGAAAATATTTGTTTTACTTTTTTAAATTGGGCTGAAACAACTGTCCTAAAGAGAAACAGCAACAAGTGAGTAAAAGCTGCCAGAGAAACCTGGACTCTCTTTTCTACTTGATTCCATGTGATACAAACCTCGCTCGTGCCCAGCAGTCGCAGCAGCTGAGCTCTGAACACGGCTGGCGGGACACCAGGCACCATAGCAACCACCTCTATCAGTCTGTGTAGCAGTGCAGCCTGACACAGAGGAGTGAGCAGGTAGGACTCCTCCAGCAGGGAGGACAGGACCAAACGCAGCTCCTTACAGTCAGGTCCAGTCTGGAGGGTGGGGACTGTCCCCATGGGTCCAAGAACGACCGAGGACAGACTGGCTGAGTCCGTCGGGCCTGAGTTCTGCTCTGCTTCCCATGCAGCTGTTGTGTTTCCTCCCAGCAGAGCTTTAAGATGCTCGGCACCAGCTCCAGGTTCCTGGGTGAGCTGATAGACAGCGTCTCTTAACACCAGAGTGTGAAGTCCTGCATAGGCCTGGTGAAGCCGGGACACCTCTCTCTGCCGGAGCCCGCCTAACAGCTCCAGGCGCTGGGAGAGAAGGCCTGGACAGCAGGCCTCCAGCTCCCGCAGGCACTCGCAGGCCGTGGCCCGTAAGGAACGAAGAACGCCATCGCCCTGGAGGTCACTGGTGTCCTGAGCAATCTGAAGGAGCAGGTCCAGGAAGTCTTGAGACGCACGGGAACGGCAGCTCACGCAGGAGGTGCAGACCAGCACAGATGTGAGGGCCAGGAGGAGGTGGCATCGAAACTGGATGGATTTTGGAGGACACTGGGCGAACACTGACATGAGCTCCAGGGCCGTCTCCTCACCCACCGAGTCTGAGGGACACAGCAGAGTCGGGTGCTCACAGAGCGGGGACAGCAGGAGGACCTGAGAGGGTGAAATTGAAGAAACATGGAGCCATCAGTGTGAACACTAGAGAGCGGACACGCTACTGGAAAATGGAAAACACCCAAAGATAATTCCAAGTACTTAAATGCAGCACTACTTTCTTTCTGCAGTAGAATCTACAGGAATGACTTTCTTTTCTACTAGAAAGAAAGTAGTTCCCACATGAAACTGCTCACAACAAGGTCTGTGGATTATTTTGAGTAACCAGGTCATGATTTTTGGAAAGAGACACTCATTTTGAATTTTTCAAATGTAATTTTTCGGTGCTTTGAGCACCGGAAGCTGAGTGCCATTTACTTCCATTATACTGGAGAGATGGCAGACATCTCTACAGCACGTATCTCCAAAACTCTGCAACTCACACCAAACATGTAGATGGATAAACAGCACTACAAGCCAAAGCAAAACTATGTATTTCAGATTTTTGAGGTGAACTGTCCCTTTAATACAAATAACTATACATACACACACACACACACACACACACACACACACACACACACTGAAATATACCAAAAACATAATACCTAAATATAAATGTAGTACAGCTGATCATCAGTTGATAAATAAATACCAGATTTTGCTCTCAGTTGGATAGAACAAGTTATTACATTAAGGGTTCTGGGAAATTGCAATGAGTATTTTTCACAATTTTTGGACATTTTATAGATTAACCGTAACCAATTAATCGCGAAAATAATCTGCAGATTAACTGATGGAAATATTAGCTGCAATCCTACAAATACAATAAGAAAGAATACAGACTGGGCTCAGGTGTGCAAGTGTGTTCATCTGGTTACCGCTGACTCAATTTACAGTAACCGTTCATGGAAAATCATGGAAAAATTCCCCTCTCAGTTTTCCAAAATCAAAGCTGATTCAGTCTATAAACATAAAGGACCAAGAAAACATCCATCTGAGGTGATGATTTTTTTTTTGCATTTTTGCTGCCAAATTACTTACATTGGTGATCAGAATTGTTTCTGATGTATTTTCTGTAGACTGACGAGGGGTGTGAGCTAATCATGCACTGATCTGGATCGATACACCAACGATCCCATATGATCGATGCAAAGGTAAAACATCAATCTATATCGCCATCTATTTAAAGATACGCCTTTATTGTGATGTTCCCATTGCTTGTGTGTTTCAAACTGTCTTGAAGAGTTCAATCATAATTTAGTTGCTTTTTGTGAGTTCGTAGTCTAAATGTAACTGAATAGGCTAAATGTATATGATACTGTCTGATATTGATCACAGACCCCTGAACTGAATCAAATCAAAATCAATCACATCTTCTTAGCTTTTCACATTTAAACCGACTAGTTGACTTGAGTTAACTTGTGAGTGCAACATGGCAAACTCCATGTGTACAGCTGCCAATTTAGTATTTGCAGTTGTACACATTTTCACCCCCAAATCAAATATACATATTTTCCGCCTGACCTGTAGTGCTATTTATCAACCTGAAATGTTTTGGTGTGAGCTGCAGAATTTTGAGGATATCAGTCATGGAGAAGTCTGCTTTTTCTCTAATATAATTGAAATAGATAGCACTCAGCTTGTGGTGCTCAAAAAGAAAACTGAAAGCTCAACAGCAATGTCACTTTAATGTAGGAAATACTGTCTTTCTACCGAACTATATCCACCAACTGCATCACTACGCAGAAAGAAGCGTGCATCTACTCATGGATGAGAGGCTGATGATGGCACAGGACGTAAACATTAATTACATCCTCCTCTTCCTTAGCTGAGCTGTAACGTCTCATCCATGAGTAGATGCACACTTAGTTGGCAAGTGGAGTTTGATTGACAGAAAATAGTTCCTACATGAAAAGTAAGGGTCACGGTTTCAGGAAAGAGACACTGCTGTTGAGTGTCTCATATGTTTTCTGGACACTTTGAGCAGCACATGTCAAGCACCATTTAGTCCCATTATACTGAAGAGAAGGTAAGACATCTGTATGAATATCTCCAGGACTCTGCACCAAAAAATCTTGATGGAGAAATAACACTATAGGCCAAAGATAAAAGATGTATTTTTGATTGTGTCGTGAACTGTCCCTTTAAAAATCCCCATTTGATTTATTCTGCATTTCTTCTTCTCAAGTTAGCATCTCCAAGGAATAAAAACGTCAACGTTTAGACCAAAGTTAAAGTTTCACTGTTAAACAGTATTAAAAGGTACAGCAGGCTATTTCGTACTGAGATGTGTCTATATGTCATTAAGCACAGCAAGAGGTTAATAACTCGTGGCAGATGGGACTGGGGAATAGTGTATTGTACATTTCACCATATAGTTTTTGTTGTTGTTGTTGTTGTTGTTGTTGTTGTTGTTTGTGTACCTTGACAGTGTAGCTAGCTCTGTCATCTCGGAGCTCTCGGAGCAGCTCTGCCAGGAAAGCTTCAGCTGTGGTCCCGAAGAGGAAGCGAGACGGACTGCAGGAGAAAGCAGAGATCCTCTCGGTCCAGTTCACCGCCATTATTACCGCTCAAACCCCGATAAACCTCGGCGACGTGCAAATTATCGGCTCGCTCACTCTCAAAGACATTCCACAAAGTTTACTGTAGCGTTTAGCTACTTTAAAACACAAAGTTCTCCTCACATAAAGCTAGCAGTCAGGAGACACACCACTGAGTTCCTTGTTGTGTCACGTGCTCTTGTAATACTGTCAGTGTTCCAGCAGCGCCCCCTGCTGCCCCGGAGTGTAAAACACTAATATTATCCAAGAAATCATTCTTTCAGCAAACATGCCATCAAATTTCGATGGCTGGTCCGGACAATAATGTTTTTTTAATTAAATATTTGCTTGATCAAGGTATAGTTATTATATATTACATAGTTATTATAATAAACCTATGAATAGTCAGTGGATGTATACATAATTATATAATACAGTTTTTACATAAATACTGTCAACCTGAATAAGCTAGCATTTAGGGGGGTTTATGAAATCAAAAGAAAAAAAACCCCATTATTATTGTTGTTGATTAAGCCAACTCAAATATTTTCAGTAAACTCAGAATTTCCATTTACGCCTCTCATTACATTGCATTGTTAACATAAGTCTAAAAACCCATTATTTCATGTTCTGTAAAGTCCATATTAATCAAAACTTCTGAGTTTAATAAACACAAACGAAACTCTCGGGACTTAACATTTTTATGTTAGTAGAACTTCTAAGCAAATTTGAAGTTTTTACCACTTATTAGAATAAATTAATTCGAGCATTCAGTTCAACGGTGAATGAATAAATAAATATATAATAATATTATTTAATGATTAGATAAATAAATAAATAATTTAATTAATACTTAATCATAAATATTAGATGCATTAAATTTATAAATGTTAAACTTATTTGTGTATTTCTTTATATATTCACTTATATATTTGTAGTTATTTATTTACTTATAGTGTAATTTATTTAAGTATTAATTATATAATTATTTATTTATTTGTTTATATACTTGGTTTCGCATCTTAAAACCCTGCATAATTAGCTCCCAAATAAATGATCACTATAAATGAAAATTGATTAAATTGTCTTAAAGTGGTAAAATAGTTCTAACTTTATGCTACATGCTGTTGTACCCTTTCTTGCACTTGTTATTTTACTCTGTATTCATAATATAATTTTGTTTAGTAAGACAACCCTGCCATAAACCAAAACAGAATGAGGTTCAGGAACTTTACAAAGTTACTACGGTAGAGGGCGCGGGAGAGTAATGTGTCATTTTCTGTCACAGCAGAAGAAGAGTACACCGACCAATCAGACACGCCGTCTAGAAATCAACAAGGAAGTCATTTTAAGGCGCCAATTTTGTATCGTCTTTGGAATTGAAATCGTTTTCTGTGTTTTTCCTGTTTTTACTCGGCAATAAAGTTGCCACGATGTCTGAAAACACCTTCCCCATCTACACCGCGGACGCGATAGTGAACTTTTACCGAACAGAAGTTCTCACCGGTCAAGAGGCGAAACATTTCACCAAGAGCGACCTGGCTCCTTCTCCGAAGGTAACCGATGTCTGTTCAGTGTTTACGTGTTAACGGTTTGTCAGAAAGTAGCAAAAGTACACAGTGGACATGATCGGTAAATTATAGCTAATGGTGCGAGAGAAGAAACCGAGCTGATGATGTGCAGAGACGTCTGTCTGATGTGCCAAAGTCCAGTCAAAAAATATGACGATGTAACGTTAAGCTGCTTCTCAGCAAAGGCGAGTGAACAGGACCAGTTAAAGGATTAGTCTACATTATGAGGTCTTTTTCACTGTATTTTATATGAACACCCATGACTCAGATTCAAAATGCAAAACCCATAATACATGTAACTATACTAACGTCACTAACACGGGGTTCATATTCTGAAATTGCATTCAAAATGAAAACATCTGTGTCAGATCAGATAATCTATCAAATTTATCAGAACATCACAACACGTGTTCGTCATTAAACTTCCATATCATTTTAAAATTAAACGACCATTACCTGTAGTATCCTGTCAAACTTGATGATAAATCTTTTTCCCTTCTCCACCCTCATAGTAAACAAAACAGACAGACGAGCAAGCAAATAAAGGAAAGGGGAAAAAAAATAGTATCAAAAAAGTATATTTAGAAATGCACAAACAAAACAAAGAATAATGAATAAATAAAAATTTGATAAAAGGAGACAAAAGCAGTGACAGAATTAATACTAACAATAACTTCATAGTCCATGATTATGGTATGTATATAAAGGGTTTAGGCCTTAAGTCTATGTTCAAAAGAGTACAGAAAATGTCCGAGTCCATTACTGATCTTCTCTTGAAAAGTAAAAAAAAATAGTGGAGACCAGAGTTTTTGAAAAATATGTCCCCAATTATTTGCAAAGTATGTTATGGTAATTAATATTCTGCATTTTTTGGATCTAATTGGAAATCTGGCATATCATTTAAACAAACAAACAACTTAAATTCTGTTTTTATGACTGATTAAGTCATTGAATGAACTGAACACTGATCTTTGGAAATTTTATGCATCTTTATGGGAGTGAGATAGAATTTATGGATAAACTTAAAGGTAGTTTCCTTGATATTGTTACTTGTACATAGAAAATGTATTCTTTCACAGATGTTTGACTAGGTACAGAGCTTTTTCCCATCACATAAAAGGGGAAAAAAAACATCCTTTACATGATGAATCATACAGTAACATGGAAGGTGACGGTAAACAGAAGGAAATAAAGTTGTTGCAGCTGTGGTTAAGTCAGTAATAATGATGCTTTACTTGCGATGCTTTGTAAACTTGGTAATATAATAATTACATGACCACAGGTACTAACATCTTCACAATAATACTAGAATTTTAAAGAATGATACTCAATGCGACGGCCAAACAGACAAAAAAAAGTTCTCAGCACACAAAATATAATATTTGTGTTTCGTTTTTCATTAAACGTCTGCTGACAGTATCGGTACAGAAAAAGTCAGTCAGCACTGGTTTATCTGCAAGACAAATTTCAGGAAGGACAATAAAGACTGAACTGAGGTCCTGAATGAGCACATAGGTGTTTTTTTTTAATACCTTCAGTATTTTTGATACTATAATTAACAAATATTGTATGGTTTTAAAAATGTGGCATTAAAAAAGTATGAAAGTACTGATATTTTTGACACCCCTACTGATGAGATAAACAACAGATCATTAACGTAGCACTCACTCACTCTCTCTTACAGCCTGAGGCAGTTCAAACGTTGTACATGAGAGTGTTGCATCTGTTATATCGTTTCAGACCTGAATGTCACTCCATGGTAAGTACTGCGTCTGACACTTAACACTTACCTGTTTGCATCCAAGCCTCTGTATCATTTCATGATTTCACTATAGTTTAAGTTATACTGAGCCATCTCATGTACTCCTTCTTGTTTGGCATGTAGTGTCACTTTTGACATCTAATTTTTGAGAGGGAATCATGTGGTAATGTATTATGTCACAGATAAACTTGCACTCTCTTCTTTATTTAAGAGTTTGATGTTCCTTTTTCCCCAAAGGTTCCACTGTTAGAGAACATTCAATATCCAGCATATCATGAGGGAGCGACTGCTATCATGAGTGTCTACATCCGCATGTGAGTTCTCTTGTTTTCTCTCCTGGATGTAACGCAATATGGACCAACTGCCTGCCACAGAACAAAAGATCTGATGGTTTACGATAACAAAATTTTAAATAAGATGTGCCTCTTTCATTACGCAGTACATATATTTCTAACAACACTGTGTTGATCTTTTTCAGGCGGCAGTTTCTTCCCATGTGCATGGTGTACGATTTTTCACTCAATGACCTTCTAGCTCCAAGTAAGCCTATGTTTTTATCTGTCCGGTGTTTTTACTTAAACTGTACACATATTTGTACACCCTGATGAACCAACTCTGCTCTTCTTTTCCAGAGAAACAGAGGACTCTGACTATTCTGAGTGCCATCTTGAACTTTCTTCACTTCAGGAAACAGAGGATGGACATGACCTTGGACAAGCAGGCCAAATACGTATGTTAGATTGATCCACACATGTTTAAGGTTCCAGATTTGTGTGCGTGTGTGTTTGGAGTCACAGATATTGTAATAGTTCATCTTTCTTTCTGTCGTCAGAGGGCAGACATGGACCAACTGCAGGCTTACACCAAATTCAATTTAGAAGCAGAAAGGAAGATTGAGATTCTGACGTAAGTCTTTGATTATCTGTGTTGTTTGGTATATTGATGCTTCTTCTTCTTCTATCTAATGTGATGTTTTGCTGCTTTTTTGCTATTTGATATGATTTGAAATGTAATATTTCTGGGGTTTGGACTGCAAACAAGCAAATGAAGATACGTCCTTGGGCTCTGGGAATATTTAATGGATGTTTTTGTACTGTTTTCTAAACAAAGAATCGGTTAATTGATGACGATGACAATTTTGTTGCAGCCCTAAACTCAAAATGATTGACTGAATGATTTGAAAACAAATGTCAAGACCACAAACTAACTATTTAATTAATCAGAACATGATGAGACGCACGTCCTCTGACTGTGCACATTTACTGCTGGTTGTTGTCCTCATTCAGGACCATCCCACCGGAGCAGCAGGCTGAGGCCGACGAGCTGGCAGCTGCTCTCGCTGAGCTGCAGACCACCACCATGCATGAGTGTCAGGAAGTGGTAGGTGCTGATCAGACGGTCAGAGTAATAAAAGCTGTTGCTGTGTGTGCTGCCAAGTGAAATAACTGATTCTCCTTTCAGAATGCTAAAAACGACATCATCACAGAGTGGAGAACCACCATCGCAGAGAGGACTCAGAAACTGGTAAGTGACTGTGGTGGAAATATAACAACATCGTGTGTTACTGTGGTGTAATGTCCCAAACGTCCTCAGGAAACTCGATCAAGACTACACACCTTAAGAATGGAGGTCTTTCATTGAAGTGTGTGTGTGTGTGTGTGTGTGTGTGTGTGTGTGTGTGTGTGTGTGTGTGTGTGTGTGTGTGTGTCAGGCCCAGGTGAAGTTGGACGTCAGCAACCTGAAGGAAGACATCGGCAAACTCAAGTCTCAGATCGTGGAGTCCCCAGAGGAGCTGAAGAGTCAGATGGAGAAGATGAGGGAGAACGTCAAGAACATCAAGCACTCAATCGTGAGTAGAAAAACAAACGTCTCCTGAAGCTGCTGTTTTGAAACGAGAGCAGACCGATACATGCTGACGTGATGTATGATCGACGTCACTGATTTCAGGAAGAGACAGACAAGCGTGTGGTGGAGCTGCAGAACATGGTGCAGGGAGTGACTCACACTGAGGCTGAGATCCAGCAGATGTATCACCTGCTGCAGGACCTGGAGAGCCACATGAACGACACCAAGCAGCGGCAGGAGGAGGTACGAACTAGAGCTGCACTCAGTTTACTGTCATAAGTGGACTAAAGAAAACAGAAAATTTGTGAATATTTGCGAAGCTGAAGTCAGGGAATTTAGCCATTTTTTATTTAAAAAACATGAATCAGAATGATTAATCAGTTATCAAAATGGTCAATCAATTAGTCATTGGTGCTCTAGTATGAACACATCTGTCCTACAATAATCACTGATCAATATCCCTTCAACCCTTGCAGACACAGTCTGATCATTTTGTGGAATGGGTCGGTAAAAAACCCTGAGATAGCATCACATCAACTAATATTCATACACAGACTTTTCAGATGGAAACCTCATCAACTGTTTTGGGTTTTTTTTTCTCAAAGAATCATGTCCAACATTTTACAGTCCAAAATCAACTTGTCAGTTCTCTCTTCAGGACAAAATGTAATGGCCTCAAAATCATCTGTGACATTTTCTTATTAGCTATCAGTCATCACATACACTGATACCCTTAATAATCCAGGATTTGTGCAAAGTCTTGTTTGAAAAAGTTTGAAAAATGCTTGATTTTTAACAGTTATGTTTGGAATATGCTTGAATTTGTATATACTTCTTGAGAAATACTTATTCATGTGTATATAAAACCCAGCTTACTGTGGATCAGGGTCTCCACTGTATGTGTGTGTACTCAACACTGTCAGATAGGTTGCAGGGTGTATTTTATTCACTGTAACTACAGTTAATGCATGTAAATGAGGTGGGACACGGCTCTAGAATGAAGATTCTTTGATCAGTACGTGCTGGTAAATCTGTGTGTGTGTTTGTGTTCAGTACCAGGAGCTGACGGCTCAGTATGAGAAGAAGCAGAAGGAGCTGAAGAACCTGGGCATTGAGGAGGGCCAGCTGAAGAGAGCTCTGGCCATGAAGCTGGACAAAGAGTCCAAACAGAACATCCGCAGGCAGAAGAAGAGAGAGATGAAGGAGCAGCATGTCCAAGACGTCCTGGGGTATTTGACACCATGACACACTCAACATGAGTCACCACTGCTCATAAATCCAATATCCTGGAGAGAATTTGACAATCTTAACATTTTGAATGGTTAAAGTTGAATTGTTCTCCAGGCAGTGTAACCAGATCCATCATAAGCGCGAGGAGATGGCCGAGAAAATCCAAGAGATCTCCAGAGAGACGCAGCAGCTGAAGGCGAAGATCCAGAGCCTGAGAGACGTGTGCAGCAAAGAGACGGAGAAAGCTCAGGTACAGTCACCTTCTGCACGTCTGCCTCTCTGCTCACATGCGTTCCTGTCTGACACCAACATGTTTGTCTTCGCTGCGTCCAGGCTCTGTACGACACCCTGTCCACTTCAATAGACGAGCTGCACAGGAGGATCGAGACGCACGTCGTCGACCTGAAACGTGACGTCACCAAGATGTCTGCAAGCTTTTAAATGGATCATTTTTACATGTTTGACATTCTATTACTCTGTTGTGTTGCTTCTATGTTGTGTTTTTACTGTTCTAACCTTTTGTTGCCTTTTTCACCTTTAATATTTAAATGTTTACAAGTTGTATATTAAAAAAAAGTGAATGCTGTCATTATCATTAGCTAATAAATCTGATCAGTCCAGACTGTGTAGCTCACCGGTGTGGCCCAGAGATTATTTGTTTTTGTATAGTTCTGAGATCAGTCATGACTGAACCTACTTTCCCAAAACCTCTATAACCTGAGTAGTTCAGTACAATAAAACAACACTATAAAACTGTCAACTGGTCTGATTTTATCTGCTGAAAAAGCCTCATACAGACAGTTAAAAGACACCTAAGGGGCCATAGCACCTCTGAACACTACAAGTGACAGAATTCTATAACTACTAGAACAGTGGTCATTTTGACCTTTGACCTTAACTCTAATATCTCTCATGATGAATACCAAAGAGATTAATGCATTTATTGTTAGTTTATCTTTTAAATAAAAAACAATGGAAAATGTATGCATATATTATACATGTATATTATTAATATGCATGCTGTCACATGTAGTAAACAGTAACGATTCATATATTCACAGCAGTATTTTCTGTAGGATAATAACCATCAGTGATCTGATTCAAATTTTAGATTAATCTAGAATTACTCAGAGTGAAATGGTTAAATGTATTTTTCAGATCATAAACATGTTATTTTAACATTAATAATGACAAATTTCCTCTTAGAATCATCACAAAAATCATATCCGATGGGAAAAGGCTGGAAACAACAAAAATAAAACCAAACAAAGTTAGAAACATTACTATTTGTAATAATTAAGGCTACTTTGTTTCAAAATTTGAGAGCTTAAACACAAAATTTCAGTGAGTTATAGGTGCTGAGACAAAAAGTGTTAGAACCACCCCGGGTCTCCCCTACTTAATTTTGAGATAATTGGGTCTAATTAATTAATTGTTTGTATTTTAATGTCAGAAAATTATAAATTGATAAATTCAGACCACTTAAGTTTTATTGACAGAGACAATGATAGTTGCTAAGCAACCAACTTGCATCTCCAACTGTGCAAAAAGTAACGATATAACAGCGGCAATTTCTATGTGGTCAGTATGACCACCTGTGGCCAGAATAGGTAAAAATGATCACATTTTCTTTGCCTTTTGTGTAATTTATATATATAAAACATGAAACATTTAACATTTTAAATGAAAATACAGACACTTCTAGGAAAAGTCAGGTAGCAGCAGCATTATATTTTTAATTCAAGAAATTTATTGCACATATAAATTTGAAAATGGTCAAAATGAGCTGCTCTATTGTTGAAGCATAAGGCTGGTGGTATTCTGTATTTTTGTTATCATCCACAGATCACATGAAAAGACCAAGAATGTGTTTGTTCATCTCTCAACACTTTCTAACTTCCCTACCCTGTCTGTCACACTCAAGCCAATTGGTTCAAACAGACATAAATCTTTGAAAACTGCTCAAATATTTGAAGTCAAACGATAGCAGATTTATAAAGACTGATATAATGATGATAGTTCGTAACAGCAAAAAGGCGGGGGACACTTCCATGTGCTTAATATACATTCATAAGTAATAGTTTAAATGGTCAAAGTGTAAAGGCCATCATAACTGAATCAATGTCTTTGACTGGGTTATAGGACTGCAATTTTAATTATTGATTAATGTGTGTCTTTTTCTTTTCCTTTTCTTTCTTATCGATTGGTAGTTTGGTTCATAAAGTGTGAGAAAATAGTGAAAAACATGTCATCCACAGAAATCTTGTTGTGTCCACAACCCAAACATATTTAGTTTACTGTCATAGAGGAGTAAAGAAACTATAAAGAATAATAACACATTTGAGAGGCTGAAATAATAGAATTTTCTCAGTCCAATAACATGACTCTCGAAATCCAAAACCAATCCTCAGAGCTGCGGGTGGAGGACATGTCAGTGTTCATGGTGAAGAAATAGATGTTCCAAGGAAAACAAGAGATTTTAATACACATATATTTCATATCATCTGAATGTCGTCATTCTAAGTATATAATAAAATAAGGAATTCATGGTTCTTGTTGTGGAAAAAATGCTTCAAAATCATCTCAGAAAGTGTTTATTAAATTTAAGACAAACTAGTAGTTTTGTGGAAAAGAAAAAATGCAGCAAATATCTGTGCTGGTGAAGAATGTTTTTATGTTTTACATTTTGATATTAAAGTCAAATTGTTGAGAATTAAGTCAAACTTTCGGAGTTAAATTCAGGCATTAGAAAAAATAAATTAGGAAGGAAGATTTTTTTTAGAATAAAGCTGAAATGTTGAGAATAAATTGAAGCAGAATTACATCAAAATGGACATTTTGTCTTAATTCCTACCATTTCATTTCATTTTATCATCATGCCTGAACCTACTCTTCTGTAACTGAGTGCTGAACAACAACAGACAGTTGTGTGGTTATGAATGTTGTTGGTGAGGGTTTAAGGCATTTAAGGCTCCTGATCTGGGAGATGTGTTGTTCTCTGATTTGGGTTCTTTCTTGTGTTCTTCAAATTCTACATAACTGCCGTCTTCAGGTTTGGGCTCCTTTTTGGCTCTGTCCACTGAGTTTGGACGTGACTTGTTGGACTTCTTTAACGTGGCCAGCTGAGCTTTGTGCTCTTTTACTTGAATCCTCGCTGAACGCAGCTCCAAACGCAGCTCGTTGATCTCAGTGATCAGAGTCACGTTCTCCTGCAGAACAGATGAACTGTATCAGTAGTCTTAGGAAACACAATGCTTAAATCTCTAATGACTGAATGTTTGATCATTTACCTTCATGATCTTCACATAGACTTTCTCGTGGTCCTCAGCAGATATGGCGAGCCTCCTCTTCAGAGTGTCAACAGTCCTCTGCAGGTGATCAAGCTGGCGATAGAACACCCTGTGAATATCTTGCTCCGCGCTGCCTTTGTCCACCTTGAAAACAACAACACACAGTTCAAATATTCCCAGCATTTCTTACAGTGGACATAAATATTAACTCTCAACTAGAATATTTGTATTTCTAAGAGTCCCAGCAAGAAGCGTTGGTGATTCACACCTGAACATACCATCCAAACTCACTGGTAATTAAATAATGCATTCAAGAGATATGATGGTGTTTTATAAATGGCCACAAGGTGGAGCAATTGGTGTGATGTTTCAATATGTTGTACACATGCTTATGGAGAAGCTGTGTGCCAAGTCTCTTCTCATTAAAGACAGCAGAATTGGAGAAACATCATGTTTTATTGTTCCTGTAGTGCCCACTTTGGGTAGAATTGTATGATTTGTTACACACTTGAGCAAAGTGGTGGTATGTGCATCATTCATAAATTTGGTTGTTATCTAGTTTAGCATTGGAAGGTTATGGAACTTTACGTGCATCAGGCCATGCCATGAAATGTTTGATAGCCAATTACAGGCAAACAGTCAGCAAAATGAAAGAAACAAAGTGATTCTGGCTGTTCTAAATATACTTTGAAACAAATTTGTTGAAAGTTAGGTGAAAAATGCACCAAAAGAAGCAAAACATGTTTACCAAAAGTCCAAAAGAGTGGAAAATCTTTATAGGCTGAAATGGACGTGGCTTATAGTATTTGAATTAGCTTCATCCAAGGAACCAACTGTAGAAAAATCTTTCTTCTAGTCCTTACTAATCATGACTGATTAACCAAAACATAAAATACTTAATAATTGACCACACAGTGGTGATACTGAACACATGCTTTAATATGTTGAGCACTGCTCCATGGGGCACCTGTGTACCAGACGTGATGACTGTAGCATGTGTACTATTTGAGATATTGATGAATAAATGCCCACTCCCATAGACCACCATACAAAAAAGTAAGTAAAAAAAAGAATATATTTATTTTGATAATCGATTAATCGGTTTGACTCAAAACATGTGAGCAGAGTGGAGCAGTGAGAATTTCCATTCCTCATTCACGGAGCTGTCTGACCCCCCTGCTCCCTCGCTCAAAGCACCAGGCCACTCTGATCATTATGGATCCACACTCAACTCAGATTTCATCCCCCTCTGCTCATATCACTTGCTCCAAAAAAGTAAAATCTGCATTGTAATTCAGCTTTAGTTTAAACCATAGCCTGTTGGCCAAAACGCACTAAAAGCTTCAATACATGCACATCAATTGAAGCTTCTGTGGAACTGCAGGCTTCAGATTTAAAATTACACCACAGAACCAGCTTTATTTTAGGAAAAGGTCACTATTCATATGTTTCTATTTATTTCTTCACTATTATTATTGTTAATAATAGTTTATTTAAAAACAAATTCTCCTTTGAGGGGAAAAATCCTCAGCTTTTTTCAGCTCAGTCTAAACAGTGAAATCTAACAATGCAAACGGTGTGCTATATTCATGTTTTTGTATTAATGCAGCAGGATAATTTACATCAGTTTCACTCTGTTTACATCAGTGAGGATGTTTTAGACCACAGCAGACAGCAAACTGAACACCAACACACACCGAGGAGATGAAGAGGAGAGACAGCTCTGGACAGTTCATCAACAGGACAGTTCAAAATAGTGTGGGTGTCTGCAACGGGCACTTTGGTATACACCAGACTCGTGGTGTGAGCGGTACCTGAGCGAAATTGGAGCAGGAGATAAGGTGACGCTCCATCCTTTTAAAAAAGGCACTATGCACTCTATCCAACCCTCCCATGCTCGCGCTCCCCACTCTCTCAGGCCAATTGATCGATTATGAAAATAATCATTAGTTGCAGCCCTACATATATCAGTAACTGTAACATACTGACAAGCAAAATGCCAGTGCCCATGAGATGAATATTGTCCATGTGTGAAAATTAGAATGATGTGTCTATCTGCAAAAATGTGTGAGTAAAAGTGATCCAAAAGACATGCGGAAGAAAAAAAAAATAAGTCACCAGGATAAAGAGCGAAGATAAAGATGTCTGATTGCTACAACTGGCACATTAGTCTGTGTGTTCATGAGTGGGGTGGAATTAAGAATGAGCCTTACAGTGTGTGACTGTTGGTGCCATGAACTCTCAGCATCTACTACAGTAAATGAAGCGCTCACCCCATCAGCCTGTGATACGTAGCGGGAGTAGATCATCTGCACACTGTCCTTGAGTTTCCTCGGCTCCTGGATGAAGCCAACACAGTTGTGGAGGTCCGATTTGAGCCGCTGAAGATGTGTCTCCAAATCTTTCACCTGCCCACAGAAAACATGTTAGATCTTTTATTCTACTTTCTGCCCAGTCGTAGGCCTACATTGACAGGATCATTGATAGCTATAACTGGTCCTGCTGAGAGAAGATCCCTTCTTCAAGCTCGTTGAGTTTTGTACATGAATTCTAAAGTTAACCTAAAGCTAATGTGAAGCTTCTGCAGTCTGATTCAGACAAGTGAGTATCTTCTAAAGTCTTTAATACAAAATTTTCCACTTTGTGTTGCTGTCTCTCTGCCACCACTAAGCAAGGAAACATTGTCTGTGGAAGCACGGAGAAGATCAACATTTGATTTCACAAACTCAGACTGCTGATGCCCCATAATAACTACAGCTGAACATGAAATTCATTTTCTGTATGGAACCAATTTCCACCAGTGTGATGGAAAAAAGATCCTGTAAGTCATTATAATGAGAGCATTTCTCATAATAATAAGACACTTTCTTAAAATAATGACTTAATATGTTAAAATATCAAACAAAATATCAAAATATTAGTCAACAATTCAATAAAGTTTCTTGTTATAATGATTTGGGGTATGCAACTTGCAGCTCCAAAGGTACAAGCGGCTCTTTTGCCCCTCTTTAGTGGCTTTGACCAAAAGTTATACAGAAGTTAGTTATTTTTTAAATGACCTAGGTGGCTCTGACATTCTCCAACTGTAAAAATGTTTCTTTGAAATATTTCTTCGACTAAAATGCGAGTCATAGCCTATGTCTGTGACTCAGCAGCTTTTCCTCTAAATTTTGCCAGTGGCTAGTCTTGAGTCTCCCTGGGTTAGCTAAGGATGCCAAATCAAAAAAAAAAGTGTCAAAGGAAAATAGAGAATATAATAGTTGCAGCTCCAGACAAGTTTTTGGCATCTTTTTGGCCAAAAATGTCTCTTTTGAGAGTAAAAGTTGCTGATTCTCAATAATGATGTACAGGATCTTTTTTTTCATGATATTGGTTAAAGAATGAGGTCTGTGGATTTTGTCTCACATCTCTAGGAAGGGATTTCTTTGTCGCCAGTGAACAGAGAACAGAAAGAATGATCACAGTTATGGTTTTGTATAACATATGTGATGTGACAGAATTGCAAATTGAGTGCCGAAGAGCAACACTGTTATTACAGAGTGTAAAAATGTAAAATAAACACATATCTGCTCTACGAGGAGCTCCAGTCAACATTTGACATGTCACATAACTGGCTAATCAAAATATATTAAAGCTGGAAAAGTAGCACTTTTGTTGCAGGATAGAAAACAAATGTTTCACATGTTCTCACTTTCAGCATCTCCTTATGCATCTCCTTATCTTTGGTCCTCAGTTTGAGCCTCAGGTCAGACACAGTGAGTCTCAGCTGAGTGTTGCTCTTGTCCATTCGCACCAGCTCCTCCTCCAGCTGTCAAACAACACAAACAGAACATCGCTGTCAACACTGCAGAGGCTGTTTATCTCAAGAAGCAAACAAGATTTACCATGAGAGACTGCTTCGAATGACTCATAAATCTGCAGGAACAGTTGTGTCCTTAGGAGGTTTTACATGTTAACACCACCAGTTACACTTTATTTCAACATATTTCATCATGTTTCAATAAAATGATCAAAAGGATGAAGTGCATTTTTAAAACAGTACATCAAATCTTTGACTTCACTATGTAGAACAAAGGCATCGTACAAAGTCTGGAAAGTTTGGAAAATGCTTAGTTTTCACCTTGTTTTCAAGGTGTGCTTTAATTTGAATGAACTCCTTGAAAATGCTTGAAAATATGTTTTATGAAACGATCCTGTTATCAACATACATCAACTGCTATGGGTATAAAAGAATTTGCAAGAGCATTTAGGTTTTCAATAATAATTTAGAAGTGATGATGAAGGCTTTAGTGCTAGAACTTTTCTCTTAAAAAGCTGCAAAACACAATATTAAAAAAGACTTCATAAAATCAACACATAACTCTTCTCTAATGACATTGACTATATTCTGTACTGCAGAATGCTGGAGCTTTAAGAACCCCCCCCACACACACACACACCTGATGGATCTGCTCCTTCTTGTCACTGATGTCATCTTGTTGAGGCTCACTCTGTTTCTTCAGCTCATTTAACTGGAAGTCAAGAACAAACTTCAACTTCTCCAGTTCCTGGTTCTTCTTCTTCAGATCAGCGATGGTTTTATCCTGTATGTGTGAAGGGAATTTAGAGGAAGAAAGTATGTTTTTTCTGCGCTGTGACTTAGATTTTTATGATTTTATTAACAAGGGGGACATAATATTTCATAACTGTTCACTCAGCCTCTCTTAGTTCTGTTTAAGAGAGAAACTATTTTATTATCAGAGGACAGGTTGAGGCTAGCTGGTTAGCATGCTAACTTCAGGAGATACCTCTGCAACACAATAGACATCTCTGGCATAAAGTCAGAACTGTTACTCCTTCACATTCTGTTGATGATTTTAGTTAATTCTAGAGTGTTTTAAACTAAATTGTACCTTTAAGCAAAATGTAGATAACTATATTTTCTTGCTGTGTAGATACTCAGTTGTCCATTCACATATTTCTATCAAACATGTTCTAGTTTCAAACTAGGATGTAACTACAGAGATCATAAAAGTAAATGTAAAAAAAAGCAAAGGGTATTCGGCCATGACATCAAATCTAAAACATTTTGTGGATTTTAATCTTATATATCTGAAGATGAAATGTTGAAGCCCTGATCTCAGCCACCTTGTCCTGGTTGGTCTTTTCGTGTCCAGATATCTGCCTCTTCAGGTCCTCGATGTCACTCTCCAGTGAGCGGATCAGCCCCAGCAGCCTCTGACGCTCCTGCTTCAGTTTGTTAATGTCTGTGCACTTTTCATCAATCTGCTTCTGCAAACTGTAGAACTGTGGTCACACAATCAAGAGACACAAAGAGTCCATGACAGGCGGATGAGGAGAAAGAAATATTTACAAATGCTATTAAAAGCAGCATGGATTAAAAACATTACATTAGATTTCACTGATTAACCGACGTTTTACTCACCTTTTGTGTCATGATGCCAGTTTCTCCTTTCAGACTGGTGTTGGTCTCTTTCTCTGTGCGCAGTTTCTTCTCATACTTGATTTGTATGTCATGGATCTTCCTCTCCTCATCCTCCTCTATCTGCTTTATCATCTCTTTAAACTCACGTATCTGCTGCTGTGCATCCTCCTGACACTGCACACAATCAAAGTGGACACAAGAACTTTAATGGTTTGATGTGGTGTCACTGCTACTTCACCATCTGCTCCTGTTGACTAACCTGAGCCAGGAGCTGAGTCTTCTCCTGCAGCTTGGCCTCGTACGCCTGCGTCAGCTCCTCCAGGGCCCGGACTCTGCTCTCCTCTGCAGCCTTCAGCTGCTTCTCATAGTCCTCCTGCATTCTTTGATATTTCTGCTGCAGATCCTGGAACCTCTCGTGCTCCACAATCAGCTTCTGGCTGTAGGACACCTCTGTATACGATTGATTGATAGAGAGACAAACAGATTGATTGATCTAAACAAAGATACACAGACCCTGGATTGCTCCAACACTGATCCTGTCCTCTGCTTACCTAAATCCTTCAGCTCTTTTGAGTGTTTCGCAGTGACCTTTGCAGAACTCTCCTGGTGCTCACGTTCCTGCTTTTCCATCTCTGTCTTCATGGCCTGTAAGTACAGTACATGTTAAGAATAGACAATACAGGCTTTGAACAATTACTGTGCAGTTTTCAAACTCTCAGTTCTGCCTTTTACTTGATAATAATATTTGAAGTGATTTTCAATCTGGTTTTAGAACTGGTCACAAAACCATTCCTGCCTCTATGGCTATGCAAAATGATCTCATTGGTGCCTTGGCTAGAAACCAGCAAAGCACGCATTTGCAGATCGATCTACAATGTTTGATTTAGTATTAGTATAAATTGCTACTGAACAAACTAAATAACTCCGATTTCAGGCCTAAGGTTGTAAAATGTTTCATTAATTTGTAGATAGTAATTCGTGTGTCCTCAGGGTTCCATTTTAGGGCCTATTTTGTACTCTATTTTTTTTTATAAATTACTTGGGTAAGGACATTAAAGCAAAAGGCTTGGTGGTCAGCCTACCTGCTGCATTGTTTTTAAAGATTCTATTTGTTGAGTAAACTTGTCAGAAAGGTCTTTTGTCTTCTCATTGTAATTCATGTCCTTCAGGCGGAGCTGGTACTCGTTCTCCATCTGCAGCTCCTCCAGACGCATCTTCAGTTCCAGCATGTTCTGGTTCTACAACAAAGACAGACAGGAACACATAGCAGGATAATCATGTTGAGTGTCCCTGGATGTTACTAACATACTAACTGCTATGTAATTACTCTGTATTTCTATGACAGCTATCAAGCTCAGTGAGATCCACAGATGCCACACAGACCTTCTCCTCTAGGTCTGACTTGGTGACAAGAATCTCTTCAGTGTGGACGATCTGTCTGTTGCTCTTCAGTCCTCGGCCCTCTTTATCAATGATCTTCCACATCAACAGGCAGCCATCTTCAGACGCTGTCAGCAGGAACTGATCATCAAACGTAATCGCCATCTGAAGACACACAAAGTCAGTCAGTGGACTTATTTATTAGTTATGTAAAGGCTGACATGACACAATTTCTTGTGTTTCCAGTATTCAATTATCATTTAAAGCTAGCCTCACTGAACAATGGATTTCTGCCTCTTACTGTGCGCACAGTGTGCATCAACAGTTAGACCGACCTTGGTGACGGGCCCACAGTGAGCCTGGTACATGATCCATTCCTTCTGGATAGGTAACGGGTATTTAATGGCTCTGACAGTTCCACTGGAGGTGCCGGTGAAGACGACCCTCCCGGAGTGAGATACTGCCACAGTGGTGTGAGCGAGCTCATCAGCAGGAACCTCCCGCAGGACCTGTGGAACCATAATACACAACAGACTCAATAAGACAATCTGCATGTCCATGATTACAATGACAACAATAATAAATTCACTTTTTAAAAAGTTTCATTTTTCTTAGGTGACAAATAGAGTACATATTTTATATTTAGTGCAGAAAGAAAGAAACTCGTTGTTTTTCCTGCTTTATAGTAAGTATCTGCATCTAATTATGTGATGTTGCAGCATTGATGGCAAAAATATTAATCAATACATATGAGAATGATTTTTTTTAACTTTCAAATTAAACTAGAAGAGTGCAATCAATAGAGTACAGATCTCTGCCAAGCAACAGATAGTGAGGCACCTACTGCAATGCCGCCACTACTACCAGATGCAACCAGCAGAGATTTGCAAAGTTTTGACTAAAGGTTTCTGTATAGCAGAGTCTAGGTTTTCTTATTTAGATGTATGGGTTCTATTAACTGTATAAACCTAATAAGGGAACAACAAAATATTTACATCTAGTTGCTCTGCCTCCTAATGTCCCTCCATACCCCCTGTGTGCCTGGCCTGTGACAAAAATCATGTCATATCCTTTGACCACTCGAGCACTAAGGCTCCAAAAGCTGTCGCATCACTTGGTCTTGCACCTCTGAATTTTTCTAACTAGTTGGCCCAAGTGCAAACCGCGTCTCTCATTTCAACATGGAGGAAGACTGGGCGAGCAGGGTCGCATGTACAAACATGTTAAGACCACTGTGTAGTGATCATCACACTATGTGAAAGCTACAAAAAGATTTACAGATGTCTGCACCAGGGTTCAGGTGCCAGACTTTTTAATGGAATAAAGAGACAGCTGCTCTTTTGAATGAATTCCATTTTAATTTTTCTGATTGACAGAAACAGTACACCTTAACTTGATATGTTAGGAAGCACTTATTTATACCTTCAGCCATACAATATGTCGTTTATAGTCACATTTGTGTCCACCTGATGACTTTAAGTCCATTATTCACTCTGTTTTAGGTGATTCTGGTCTTTACCAAATCATCTTAATAAAAATATAAAACTTCTACGAGGCCTGTGCTGTGCAAGTATAAACAAGGCTTTAGAGTTCCCAACTTCAAAGTCTGGAAGCACTGCTTACACAGTATTTCCTGGCCTAGTCTCTGCTCCTACCGTAAGTGACTTTATCTGTATATTCTTCTTGAGGGCATGCGTCCTGTCATAGCACTGGCAACTACTTTTGGAAAAAACCTGTAACAACAAAAAAGTCTCACTGTTCTGAAAACTTCCCTCATACTCCCCCCTCACTGAGTTCATTGCACTCTCTCTTAATATAATTCATGGAAATTCATAAGACGTACAGTAGTGTGTTGTTGTTACTCACCTGACAGTCTTGGATCTCCTTAAGAGTGAGATCTGTTCCCACAGCCAGGATGGTCTTGTAGTCTGAAGAGAAGGCAACATCTGTGTAGCAGCAGGATTTGAGGACGCTCTCAGACTCACGCTTACCGGTCTGTGTGTTCCACTCATACACCGCGCCATCCATCCCACATGACACCAGCCGGCTGTCATCCAGATTCCACTCAATACCGCGTATCTGCAAAAAAAATATTGTACTGTTGTTGTGCTGTAACTTTCTGGAGCAGGATGGTTGCTGCTGCCCAACTGTTTGACAAACATGACAGCTCTCTCTGACTTTGGACACTGTCCTGACAGAAAGACACATGCAGTGTGATGTTGACTCACTCACTTTTTCCATACGGTGTATGATACACAGCCCTGCCTGACTCACCTTTCCACTGTGGCCCTTCAGGTTGAGGATGTTCTCAAAAGAAGTGACGGAGTAGATGTGGATAACGTTTCCACTGACAGCTGCAAACATGTGGCCACCGTGGCTAAACGCACACTGAGGTGTAGAGAGACATGGTGATAAAAATGGCAAAAGCTGAAAAGTGCATCATGTGACTGTGATATAAGCAATTTCACAGTACTGAGTGAACAAACAAATATACACACACACGCATATAACCCACCTCTCTGCAGCCGCGCACAGTGAACTCCTTGAAGGGGCGGATGTCATCGATGAGTAAGTTCATTAGCCTGAGTTTGTCTGAAAAGCCCACCAGAACAAAGAGACCAGAGGGGTGCAGAGCCACACTGTACGCCTCCTCCTGGAACTCCTTGTACAGCTCCAACACTCTAGTGACAATTCACAGACAGAGGCAATAAAGAGTCCTTAGCATGCCAGACTTAGGTTCTGCGTTTACTGCCATTTGGGGTCTGTGTATATAAGTAATATTGAGCACAGAGATTGATAAGTTACTTTCATAATCCTGTTTTAATAGCAGCTGTGTTTGATTGATCGGTCTCTAAAGCAGAACATCACCCCTTCCCAGATACAATCATTCTAGGGCTGCAAACTAATGATTATATCCATGCTTAATCGATTAATAGTGATTAACTGTCAGTTTACTGTCAGACAGGAGTAAAGAAACCAGAGAATATTCACATTTTTTTCTTAAAGAATGACAAAACAATTAATTGATTAATTAATTGTGTCACAATCTTGTCAGTTGAAAAATAGGTCCAAATATGAATATAAATCCTTCTACTAACAATTATTTTCATTATTGATCAATTCCGTCAGAGAGGAGTAAAGAAACCAGAAAATATCCACATCCAGAATTTGGACCTTTTTTCTTAAAAAAATTACTCAAACTGATTAACCAATTATCCAAATAGTTGGCGATTAATTTAATAATTGATTATTCAATTAATCATTGCTGCTCTAAATGATGCCCTCGTCCCCTCCCTCAGGGCAGGGATGCCGCTGTGACTAAGCAAACTTCAGCATGCAGTGTAAAATACAAAAACACACTTTATTTATACATGTATGACATAAGATTGTGTGCAGAAATTAAATACATAAATACAATACATATAAATCACTTGACAGAAAAAATAGCAAAGGGCGTGGGTGTGATTTTGTCTCTTACTTTGTTTCATAGTTCCAAATACGGACTGAGTGATCCAGAGAGCTGGTGGCTATGAGGGGCTTTCGAATGCAGATGGACAAACCAGTGATGGACTTCGAGTGGAAGGACTGTGACAGGAACTCAAAATGTCCATGTTCCTCCTGATGGATAGAGTTACAGATTGTACAACTGAGGGTCGACATGAAAGGAAGACTTAAAGCCAAGGTAGTGGTTCTGTACTTAAGCACAGTGGTGCTTTTAGCTAAATGCTAACATCAACAACATGCTTGCAATGACAATGCTAACAGGGTACAATCTTTACTGTGTTTACACTCTTTGATCAGTGTGTGTGGAAATCTTTCCACTAATGTGATGGAAAAAAGATCCTGGAAGATCCTGAAAGTCATTATAATGACAAACATTCTTAAAATAATGATTTATTTTGAGATACTAACTTAATATTTTGTGATACTAAGCCATTATTTTGTAAGTCTTTCATTTGAGTTTCTCTGTATTCTGAGATAATAACTTATCATCATTATCATTAAAGGTTTTCATTATAATGACTTACTGGATCTTTTTTTTCATCATATTGGCAGAACTGGGCCTCCATAGAGCGTTATATATTTCACTCATTCTTGAGAATTGAGAGAAAACCGTATTTTGAGGGTTTTTTCATTTTTTTATGCTGGAAAATATATTTTAAAAGATCAAACTCTTGGCTATTAAACCGTGCAATGGGCCAACTTCCTAGTGATTAAAGATTTTATTAAATATAGACTAAATTGCATTGTTTTGGAAAAACATGACGCCTGCACTAGTGTAAAATGTTGTTTCAAGTAGATACAGGTAGTATAAAATGAAGTAAGCACCCAGTATGGTTGGTTTTAGGAATAGAGCTATAAGTTTTAGGGTTTATCAGCCACCAAAACACACAACAGCAGCATAATGTACTATAAGACAAGATTTTACAACAAAATTATCACAGCAACCATCATGTCATCTCAGGTGCTGACAACTGCAAAGTAAACAGTAGAAATACACTGTTCACATGAATTAATGTAACAAGAATGTGGCGATCACAGTGCTTTGTCAGATGGCATTAAATTGTGTTGGTGACAAAGTCTTTTCTACGATGACATGACTATGTTTTTTTGCTTGAGTCCTCTGCACTGGCACCCTGCTGTCTCAGTCAGTGGTGGTGCTGGTATAGGTGACTGTTTTACCTTGATCACGTCCACAGAGGACAGGTTGAAGCTGTATAGCTGTCCTTTGTCTGTACTGATGGCCAAAGTCTCCTCTGCTGGACTGATGCACATGGTGTCAATCTCCTGGCACTCAGCCGGGCTCAGATCGTTGCTGTACGGGTCTGGAGGGATCTGAAAGAAAATAACACACATACGATTGCTTTGAAACAAACGCTGAGTCTACAGTACCACTGTTGCTTGCAATTTCATTTACCCGTATGTCCCTGCTTCTTCTGTAAGTGTCATCCTCATTCTTTTCAAAAAGACAGACTGTGCCGGGCCCCAAAGAGCACGCAAAGCCCTTGGAGTAGGACAGAATGGCTGTGATACGAGGCACACTGGGACCTTCATCAGCATCACCATCTTTGATCTTGTTCATCTCCACTTGCCTGAAACTGAAAGACTTGCATAGGGTAACATGACCATAAAAAACAACACACTAAATATATATATGCCATGCAACATTAATCACTTATTGAAAACAGTTCAATCCATAAATTAACAGTCGTCTCACTGAGTCTTCAAAGTGCTCTCACGCACTCACAAGGGTGCCTGATGTTTTCAGCTGGGAAAAAACACATTGGACCCAGAGCAATATAATATCAATGCTCCATCATTAGAGGACAAGTGGATCTGATTATAATTACATCTGTGTAGTCCATTAAATTAATGTGCTGCTTATGTGTATTTTTGAGACAGCTCTAGTCTTATTCTTTCAGCTGCATCCGGCACTGTCATGGAGAGAAATACATAATTTAATACATTTACTGATCATCTGTCTGTCATCTGATCTGCTGACAGATGATCAATCATACTAAATGATGTACTTGTGAGTGTGACCCTCTCTTCTTTATATGGATACCTTCAGGATAATGCACCAGTCAGTCAGAGCGCAGTATAAAACAGACTAAAAAATAAATATAAAAATATACTTCACAGTGGTTAGGAGGCTGACTTTCATATGTTTTCAAACTTCAACAAGTATAAGGCTGTGGTGGTGCAGTCAGTCTGTGTTGTAGAAGGACATTGGTATATTAAAGCACAATAAAGTAACACTTTTCCCTCCTCTCTCTGATGATCACATCCACCCCGCTCTTGGTGACTGTCATAGTACCAAAAATCCAGGGTTAATCCTGAAAGTTACCTCACTAACAACAAAAGCTGCTTCATAGTACAGGCCCCAGATGTGGCTTGGCATGTTATTCCTCTGACACAGTTCTGGACACACACCACAGCTAACCTTAAACTCGAATCTAACCTAGGCTACACATTTACTGTATGTGAAGCATGGTTTTATAAAACAATGTGTGGATAACAATGTCTTATTACTCAGTGTTAATGTGGTCCAACTTCTGACCTGTCAGACTGCTCCTGCACAGACTTAGAAGCCACATTAATCTCTCTGCGCAGGTCTCCAGACTCAAACACCAGCAGCCTGCCTGTGTCTGTCCCAGCGATCACACGCTCCGTCGTCACCCAGGTATGACACAGGAAGTTGATGGATTCCACCTTGGGGAAGTTGCACTGTTTCAAGGCTCCCTCTGAGTAGCGGAAGAGCTTGAACACACCAGTTCCGCTCACACACAGCTGCATGTTGTTGTAGGGGTTGAAGCTGACCTGATGGGACATAACATTAGAGTATCAACGCCTGCATGTGCGAGAGCTGTGGCTGCATTGATATTACATGGATGACTCACCTGAGTAACAGGATTATTTGAGTTACTGGTTTTCACTGTTGCCAGAACTTTTTGTTTTTCCCAAAGCCAGAAGAACAGCATCCACTCAGGGCCACCTGTTTGTCCTATCAGGTACTTGGAATCAGGGGAGAAAGCCATGCACACAAACTCCTGAACAAGCATGTCTCCCGCAGTCAGAACCTTTCTCTTTCTGCCTTGCTCATGCTGCAGGTCGAACACTGTGATGGTGGCCTTGTCACCACACTCTGACACTGCCAGGTAACGCCGGTTGGCACTGATGGCCAGAGCACACATGCTCTGGCTTTTCTCGGAGCCTGTAAAGACAACACGGATGGAAATAACTGATGTGAAGTTCAGTTTCAGTTTTAATAGTCATATGTAGGTTAACACAGGGTCACAAAGTACAATGAAATGTGTAGGACGTGAAAAACAGGTCAACTCAGCAATAAAAGCACTAGTGGAATATAAAAGTGTTAGTCAAATAGAGAAAATAAGATAAAACAAATAATCTAAATAAAAGTGAAACTAGATACATACGATAGAACAATACATGGACATATTAACATGAGGATTTGCAAGTGACAGCATGTAAAAGTCAGAATAAGGAAAAAAGTTAAAGAGTGAAAGAAAAAAAGGAATTTTGACATGAAATAGTAGGGAAGCCTATTCAATCTAGTGCTTTAACAACCTCGATCTGGCCCTTTGATCATTTATTGATGAAAAAATAGTAAATGCAACATTGTGTTTATTAAGACAACAAATTGCTTCTATGTTTATGGGTGTTCATATTGTTTTTTAGAAGATCATAATTTTATTAGTGGGCAAATTAGCCCACTCACTGATTATGTATGTTGTTAAACAAAGAGGTACTTAATATTTCAAAACATTTTAATTCAGGCTGTTTAATATGAACATCAAAAAAATGACATAAGTATAAAGTAATTAATCAATGTATAAATAAATGACACATAAATAAATAATTAGATACTTAAACAAAAAATATATACATTTTGGTAATGAAAAAGGCTGTTTCTGTATTTTTACATAATTTATTTTCTTTTTATTTATTTGTTTATTTATTAATACATGTCTACATTTACTTGTCTAAATTATCATTATTTTATGATTATGTAATGCATGTTATGTAATTATTTGTCCTTCATACTTTAAGCAGAGAGAATTTATTAAGTCAAACTGAAAGAAAAAAGATATTAAAAGTAACGTTCTCTTCATTTCTTTCTAATCTAGGATTGCATAGGAACTTTTTTTCCCCTGTACTTTTGTCCATAAATTTTCTTTTACAATTGTGAAAACTAATAAAGTGGACAAAAATTTTTAAAAGGTACATTATTTTACACATTTAATTTCCTGAATTTATATGTCAGACATAAGAAATGAACGTCCTCCCCATGACATGGAAAATAATTGAATAGACCTGTAGTAGAGTAAACACAGCTGTTAGCAATGATACTAATTGAGACCTCTTTTATTCAGGTTAAACAGAGTCAGGGTGCTGCTAGTGTGCACGATGGCTCACTGGAAAAGCCCTGCTACACTAAATGGAACGTGTCCTTCATTAGTATCATTGGTAACACCTGTATTTAACCGACCATTTGATATCAATATAGCTGACGTAAAAACGGTCAATTAGCAAGGTCCTTACACTCCTTTAGAAAGAACGACTGACAGTTTCAAAAGTATTATGACAAAGAAGATGTCTAACTGTGAACAATCATTGAGCTTACCTGGAATGAACCTCTGACATCTCTGGACGGTGTTGTAGCACACACAGTTGTTACCGCTGGGAAAAACTACAGTTTGCTCATCGAAGAAACACAAGTTGTTACTCACTCCTGTCCGCAGACCAAAGATGAAGTGGGACTGTGCGACAACAGTAGCCATGTTTCAGTGGAATTTAAAGTTTTGTGAGACGCGGACGACTTTAAAGTGATTAAAATCTACAAAGACTCCCCGCACATAACGACTGCTTTCACCAGCATACATTAACTCAGTTCTGAAAGTCAAAAAGAAGCAACCACGACTAAGTAAAACTCACTGGGACAGGTATGCTAGTAGCCTAAGTTTAGAGTCCCGTCGCTAGGCGACCCAGGGAATCCCGCGAGAACTTGAAAACTCATTTAAAGTTTCCCCTCCACCGCCAACTTGTTGCCCGTGTCTCTCCATTCACCAGGTCACCCAGACTTTTTTTTCAACATTTGCCGTGTAGCATCAGTTGCACAGGAAACGGTTTGTTTGCTTGCTAACTAAAGGCGACACGTCTCGCGGGATATTGGCGGTTGCCTAGCGACGCAATTCCTAATTACTAACAGCAAGAGTGACATTGGCGGTATCTGAAGTGCTGTACTGCTTATAATTACAGTTTTTAGGTAATTAACTTGAATACGATCTTATACAGTATTATCATATTACACTGCTACTGTACGTCTTTGAAGGTCTATTTTATAAATATTGTACTTTCTACTTCAACTTGCATATTAATATTTTACAATCATTTCCTATAGTAAATGCATTCTTATAAATTACCTCCCAACAGCTGATAAACTAGTTAATATAATAATAATACAATATAATATAATATATTCTGCTGATTAATGAATACTTTAATTTTTAGCTATTTATGACCAAAATAACAGCCCGTACAGGGGGCAAAAGAAAGTTAGGATATGTGTAACGATAAAGTTAAGCTAAGCTTTGGGGTTAAAATAATATCATTCAATACAAATGACTTACTGGAAAGTGATTTATGTGTCATCTTGGCACAACATGCTGCCTGATGTTCAATGTTAAGTTGTTTTCTGATGCCTGCTGCATGGATGTGGATCTGGTTGTTTGAGTTGGCAGCAGCGGGAGTCAGACATTTCCTTTTCTTAGGCATAAATAAATAAACAGCAGTCTAGACTGTGTATGTCAAAGGCTTTAATGGCATGATTCAACAACAGCAGGGAGTGGTTTTGCATCTGAGACCCTCACTTCAAGACAGGAACAACAAAACAACCAACTGATACAAACACATTTTTTTAAATGTCTGAATGAACATTTAATTGAGGGTAAATCTGCTAGATTATATTGAGAAACAGGCGCAAGACAGTAACTGTAGCTTCACTTAGACACTGCTGTTAATTGTAGGAATAGAATGGTTGCACTTGTGTGGACAATACCGTGGACAATAAAGTCTTTTTTTTAACTTGTACATTTGTTGTCTGATCAGCCATGGTCAATGTGTGCCACCTCCTTGAAACACACAAAAGCTGCCCTCTCAAATAAAGACAAATGACATTATTGCTATTATTTTACAAATTTGAACACTTGGCTAAGCCTGCATGGTCACAGTTTACAGAGACCAAACTAATGATGCATTCAGGAATCCCTTGTCCCCTCTTATGCTAAAAGTTTCTCATTTTAGCATCAGGAGGTTGTCTCGTAAATACCAGTGGTGACCTGAGAGAAGTCCCATGATATTAGAGTCAGTTTTCAGTACAAGGTTAACATTCAACCTCAATCTAGCATGGACAAACAGTGTAGCAGGCTAATGGTAAATATACTGTATCTATACAACAGGTTCAGACAGGAGCTGGACGGTTCATGCTTGACACTGGACACAGCAATTTACAGTCTCAAGTTCCACTTACTTTCTTGTTCTGAAATTTTCAGAATCACATGGTCTTTTTTGCTCAGTTGACATGGAAATGTAGATGCTCGATATAACATAAATGTATATGTGGGAAGTTTGAACATTACAAAAACGACTGTGTGATATGGAACAAGCTAGTATGTGGACCTTTAACTGACATGGTTTGTCAAAAGAGAAACAGGTTTAAAGGTGCAGAAAGCAATTCTGGAGAAAGATAACTGAATGTTGCGTCTCACTCCCAGGTCATCATATACTGAACAATCAACCATCTTACCAATCTTTGATTGGTCAAAGTCTCCCGTCACAGTCTAGATTTATTAAAGCCTGACATCAGAGCTGAGGGGGAGCAGAAGTCTAGGTCTCTCTCTGACCATTTGATTTACGTTATACTGGAAGGTTATTATGCAACCTTTGCACAATGAAGCTAAAAATAAACTGCCTACCCCAGCTTTAACCCTGAGGGTCAGTATTTACATTTTGCAGGGCTTTTTCATTGGTCCAGTTCATGTGATGCAAGTAGCATCTGAGCATGAGCATCTGAATGCTGTGTTTACACAGATTATTGATGTTGATGAATGAACCGCTTGAACGCACCTTTAAGCAACACTGATTCGTCCTGAGGGTCACAAAGTACACAATAAATGTTGTGCTCTCCACATTTGGTCAAACATGGGCTTCACTCCTGTGTATACGGTACATTTGAGCTTAAAATGAAGACCTATAGCATGGTCACACATGCACGTGAGTGAGTTCAACTTTCATAGACCCTGACTGGCGAAATCGCAGCCTCAGCCATTAGCAAAAACGTGTGAGTGCTGTTCGCCTCGGCAGGTGATGGTAAACTCAGATCAAACTGTCAAACTAGGAAGCGTAGATCTAATATGAATCAGTATTCTGTTACTGCCTTGCCTATTTATCACCTCAGATGTTTTCAAAAACATATTTTTGTGTCCTGTTTAGCTGTAATATGAGAAAGTTTGTGAGGCAAAACAAAGCACCGCTGCATCACCCACCAGCTGGAGCTTCTTGTGGTCCGGTGCGTCCAGATGCATCCTCGCCAGATTCTGTACGTCTTCACCATTAGATGAATGAGACTGAGTTTCCTTTAAATTCTATCAGTAACGCTGGTGACCTGTTGACCAGTGAAGGGCGATACATTTCACAGACTAATTTATGCCCCTTTAAGGTTTAGCTTATTTCAACATTTTCACATTCAGAACTCTGTTGTGGAAAATCCATATTGGATCATGAAAGAGTTATGTGCAATAAAAGATCATGAAAAAAAACCATGTATAAGCACAGATTTGTTTTATATGTAATAAAGGCCTTTGCTACACTAATTAACATTGAAGACTAATATCCCATCGTAGATAACAGGGTCAGAGGAGTATATAAGCTACAGTATAATACACTATATACATTAACCAGCTTGTTTTATGTCCTTAAAAAGGCTGTTGGAGCATCACTGGCCCAGCAGGAGGCAGCGTTGATTAGCAGGAGATGATGAGGGCGTTGAGAGACTGCTGACTCTGTGTCCTCTCCAGAGGTCCACCAGTGGACAGAATCTCACAGGCAGCCAGTTCATGATAGAGCGCGTTGAGCACCTCCAGGATGTGGGCCTTCCCTGCGCAAAAGACAGAACAGATGTAACCGCCGAGGGAACCGTGTTACGAGAGAGTTTAATTCAATTCCCCACCATGAGTTAACTGTAAATTTTCATTATCACATTTCACAGCACTTGTATTGATTTTATTGGGCGTGTGAGCTCGGCTAACCGTGCTGCGGGTCGCTGCAAGACTCCAAAGTGCTGAGCAGGATTTTCCCCAGAGACCTCCGCGAGACGTTCTGAAACAAGAGAGAGCTCCTCTCAGATGGCCGTCAGGCAATTAACAGGCACTTAAACAGGCGATCTGAGTTCTGTAACCACAGAGGCTCCAACACATGTTCAACAAGGGACATTAATTTGCTCTCAGATCTATGATCAGTCTCACACTGTTAGTGTTGGATGACAAAAGAATGCACAAAAACACGTCAGTCATATGACAAGTAAGACATCTGTTTGCTTATTCAATAGGTAAAAGTGGACTTTTAATTTCAAAGTAGACGTGAGTTAATATCCGTACAGAAGTTTGTCCTTGAACAACATTAGTGGATACTTTTAATTTGCTTTTCTTTCTGATGTCTGACCAGAGAAAATTATTGATGGGTATTTAGAAAATGTCAAGTATAAAATTGAATCCACACACCAGAACCTGCTTAGTGTTTATTTTTTATTTCAATGTGAAAAATGTATTTCTGGTCTGAGACATCAGTAAAATCAGAGATGAAATCAATTTATTTTTTGTTATTAATTCAACACATTTTATTATTCATAAAATTAATTCAAAACTCTGACCTTAAAGTTTATTCTTTTTAAACTGAGAAGTCTGATTATACAGAAGATTATACTGAGGATTCTGACTTAACTGAGAATTGTGACTTTAAAACTGAGAACTGTGACTTTAAAAGTGAGAACTGTGACTTTAAAACTCAGAACTGTGACTTTAAAACTAAGAATTATGACTTTAAAACTGAGAATTGTGACTTTAAAACTGAGAACTGCGACTTTAAAACTGAGAATTGTGACTTTAAAACAGAATTATGACTTTAAAACTTAGCATTATTAATTTAAAACAAAGATTTGTTACTTTACAACAGAGAATTGTACTTTAAACCTGAGGACTTTGTCTTTAAACTCTGAATACTGGCTATAAACTGAGCATTCTGACCTTAAAACTCCTCAGAACTCAGATTTTTTCACGTGCCCCTAATCCTCTCCCTCAGAAAATCATTCCAGTTCAGTGTGGGTGGATTTCTCTCAGCTGCCAACCCAACAAAATGATTTTCATTACTGAGTTTCAGGGAAGAGTTTTAGCTCACATGATGGTCTGACTGTTGTTTACAAGATTCTGCACTGTGCTAAAAAATCAAACCAATATGTTCAGGACTTATACTATAAGAGCAAACAATTTCTTCAGGTATCTTCAACTAGGATATCATTTTGACTAAAATATGAAAGTTACTTAAGAAAAAGGAAGTCTGATTAGGATATTAATCAATACATAAAGGTAATAACAAAAGAAAACTGATCTCAAGGATTCATTAATCGTCATATGTTAAATCATGGGGAGAGACAGACGCTGACATAAAGTTAAGTGAAGACGACTGGTTAAACAAATAGTTCCAGTCAACAGTGTGGACACACGTCTCATTCAGTGTTTCATCATTATTATTTTTTAGAAGGAATGGTTCAGATTATACCAACAGCGTGTAAAGCTGTCATCAAAGCAAAAGGTGGTTGCTCTGAAGAACCTAAAATATCAAAGAGCGAAAATGTAGGTCAATAGGTGTGTCAGAGAAGAACATGGGTCCGCAATAAAAAGCAAAAAGACTCTCTGCACTTGTGATCAAAGATTCAGTATCAACGATATTATTAAATCTTTGATTGAAAGTGCAGAAGACAGTGGGCCAGGGTCTTCATTTTGCCTTGTTTTCACATTTTTTTCTAACTAAATAATTCCACATTTCATTTCTTTGATGTCTTTAGCATGAATCTACAATGTAGAAAAACAATACAGATAAAGAGAAAACACTGAATGAGGGGTGTGTGACTGTGAAGATGTGTCAAAACTTTTGACCGGTGCTGTATGTGGGATAGTTTCTACTACCTCGAGCTCAGACTTGGAAAAAAAAAACACAAAGTAATAGTTGGAGAATGTGAGGTAATATGTCTGCTGGTCATTTTTTTCATGTGTTCTAATATTTCCTCTTATTGCGTAGCTGTGGTAACAGAGATCAGATCTATATTCAGCCGCAAGCTTGATTTTAATTTCAGCGTAATGCGTTTGGGTAATGTGCAAACTGGGGTGAAAAGAACAGGACAGATCTTTATTACAAATACTACCAGCAGTTTTTAAAAAAGTAAGAACTAGAAAACAGCTGAGTTTAGAGTTTCCTATTATCCCTGAGTGGATAGAAATAGTACTACTAATACTGTGAAATGACTGTTTTTTTTTTTTTTTTTTTTTGGGGGGGGGGGGATTAAAAAAGACTATAAAAGCATGTTGAAGCCTTGGTTATCAGCAGCTCTGACTGTATGACCGTGACTGACCAGGTCTCTGAGCTGCTGCAGGAGCTGCAGGATGTCCACCAGTTTCTCCTCCACCAGCGACAGACGGACCCTCTCCGTCTCCAGCATCTGCAGCTCCATCTGAAGCAGCTCCGTCTCCTCCGCCTTTTGCTGCAGCTCCTGCACCAGGGAGTCCTTCATCTGGAAGACACGACACAAACCAGTGACCTCCTTCTGCCTGCCGCAGGGTCAAGTCTTTACAAAAAAATTTAAAACTTAACAAAAAAAAATCACAATTCATGGCAAGAACATTACTATCTTGTTAATCAAACTGGGACACTCATGACAGTTCAAGACATAATATGCAACACAAGTGTGTGGTGGTGTCTGTATCTGCAGAAACTATTTTCTCATTATTTTGCCGTGAACAGGACGCTTTACCAACCCAAAACATCAGTATATGACATCTCAGGAGTGAGACACAACGATCCTACTGACTCTTTCTTTAGACTTCACAAAAGGAAAGCGTAATGTTTTCAATTATTTAATAGTTTTTTTTTATTATTCCTGGAACTGTCACTACTGTTTAATTTTTTTCCAACTCTGAGCAGCTTCTCCATTTCCTTTGTGCATTATGTTGTGGAACAATAATTCAACAGCACAGTCATAATTTTAAAAAAGTTCCTGGATACGTCTCAGTGAAAGGGACGTAGGATCAAAACCTCCTGACTTGAAAAGAAAACCAAATAATCCCACACACTGTCCATCACTTGAACTCTCTTTCAACCACAGAGTCTACATAGCTTTCTCTATATACAGTTTATATATTTGTATGCATACTGACATTTTTGAGTGTACTATAGATCCAGCATAGCATGGTAAATATCTGAAGTTACTGTGTGGATTTTTTTTATTAAAGACTCTGTTCGCCATGAACTTCACTGAGAATCTAGTTGCTCATGTTTCACTCTGGAGGCAGCAGTATGAAAGCTGGGCGACAGCCAAAACAGTGACGTGACATACACAAGACTGAACAGAGGACAGTGACAGGATGGTATGTTTTCTTCTGTGACAAGTTGTTGGAGCTGAAGTGAGCTGAAGTGAACTGCTGGGCTGATTTGGACCGAGGGAGTCGCTTAAGGTACGTTTATAACCGAATGTTAGGGAGGGTGAGGGGAGGGGGCGGCGGTGTCAGTTCGTGGGGCTTATATAATGTTGGGGGACCGTGGCTCCAGCACGCCACCGAGCCACGTTTCAGGTCCACCCAAAAATCATGAACACAGTTTAACGGTCTTACTCTGCAATTCGGTATTACATAGTTCTCGGTCTTTTCACACATTTTCAACAGTTATTTTCTATGTAAAAGACTTTAAAAATACAAAAGATTTTTAAGACAGGACTGCTGTTTTTCCGTATTTTTCTTATTCTCAACAAAATCAATTAAAAGAACTAAACCAGCAATGTGGGCCTCCTGTCTCTTTAAAAAAAAAAAAATTAAAGAATATTTTTTGGGGCTTTTTTTTGCCTTTATTTTGATAGTGTCAGCTGAAGACATGACAGGAAAAGGGGGTAGAGAGCAGGGATGACTTACAGCGAAGGGCCACAGGAAGGAGTTGAACTGGTGGCTGCTGCAGTGGACTGATAGCCTCAGTACATGGGGCACACGCTCTACCAACTGAGCCACACAGGCGCCCCACATTAACACTTGTTAGTACGATACATTCATTCATGATTTTGGTCTTTTAATAGAATTTGTTGGACAAAATCAAAATGTAGAATGCCACCAACCTCATCCTTTAAGATCAAACACACATCAAGCAGCGTGTTGTTACTAGAGCAGCTGGATGTGTCAGATTTAACATTTTCACCCTGCAGGCCTGCGAAACATCTTAATACAGTAAAAATTATTACCCAGTCTGTCAGATGTGGAGGTTAGAGTGAGCTTTCAGCCCACATCTTGTAGGTCTGCCTGCCAAAACTGCTTGGAAGTCCCTGCAGTGCACCTTTACGTCAGAGCATATTGAAGGACAAAGGTCTCACCCCACACATCCTGCACATAAACAAAGCCTCACAGTCAGGACTTTGTTTAGTTTTAACTTTTCCTCTCTGAGTGCTGAGACGTTTCTGGGAACACATTACGTCACGGTCCCTCCTCCCCCCCGCCTGTCTGTCCTTCCTGTGTTGTGAAAATACTACTCGACTGGAACAAGAGAGCTTTAATTTCTGATATTTCTAAGTGTCGTGCGGGACATGGGGGAGTGTCTCTGTGGTCGGATCCAGTGAGAAACAGCTGGAAACACACCCATACACACACACACACACACACACACACACACTGCTGGTGGTTTGGTTAGGTGGAAGCTGCAGGATGGTCCCACTAGCTGCGGTTTAGCCTTTGAAGCCGTCCACTTTCATAACAGCCTCCACCAGTCCTCTCTAATCGACTTTAACAACGCGCACACAGCCGCAAAATGACTTGTGATGTAGAGCAAGGCAGAACGTCGTCCAGGGTAAACAGACCCAGCAGAGGACGGTGCAGCAGCCCACCCTGGTGTGATGGAGGTCAGTGTTGGTTTGTACCTGGTCCATGTCTATCTCCGCCCGGCTCTCCTTCAGCTCCAGCTGCTTGTGCAGCCTGGTCACCCTCTCCAGGAGCTCCACCACCGCGCTGCAGCTCTCCTCGCTCCTGGAGCTCCCGAAGTTAGACATCAGCTTCTTGAACGCCTTGTCGTCGCACCTGATCAGCGACACAAAACAGAGGACAAAAAGTCTACCAGGGTTTTCACACTGCATATTCTTAGCCCTGATCAAAGAGTGAACCCTGGGAGTAGCCCTGGGTTACATGGAACAGCAACTAATGATTACATTCTAGAATAGGGCGTGACTTCTCTTTAACTGTCCTTATCCCCATTTCACACTGGCCATTTTTAGCCCCATGTTAAGTCAACTTTCTGGGGATAACTCAGCAAACTCGGGGCTAACCCTGTTCTGGAGCAGGGCTAGCAAGCCCTAGGCTAAAGTTGGGGTTAGCCCACTTTGGACCAGTGTGAATGCTTTCTTAGCCTGGGGCTAAATATGCTTTTAGCCCTAGGGTAAGTGCTGCGTGAAAAGCCCTTATCAGGCTCAGAGTTGCAACAAGTGTAAAATAGGATTTGAGTTTAACAAACATTGGTGGAATGATGGGTCTCACTACTGTGTTTTGGGATAAGTCATGTCTGAGCAAAAGTGCATTGTAGTGTTTACTATGTATTTATTCTATATGCACATTCTTTATTAAATGGAAACATTTTAGCATGCTAGCACAAATTACCGTGGTTGCTAACGTGCCATGCCATTGTTCCAATGGCCCATTATTCAGAAACCCAAACAGTCTGAAGAATGTCCCATTGGACCGAGAGCCCGAGAGCAATGCTCCGAAGTCCTATTGTTCTGAAAATACACAAATTTATATGGTATGCACTTAAATCTCCCATTAAGCCCATTAACGCTTTCAAAAAAGGGCAAAAAACACTTCAAGGGAGCATAGATATTGAGGAGTTTTTTGGGTTTTTTTTAGAATTTTGCAGTTTCTATCAAGCTTTTCTAATGTGATACTTTAAAATGCACATAAAAATATGTTCATGGAAGCACAGCTGCTGATATGACTATACGGTTACCTTTCTCCACAGCAGGACAGCCTGGTCAAGATCCTCTTCACCTCGTCCACCTGCCTCTGCTGATCTCCAGTCCACTTGTCCTCCTCCTCGTCGGAGGCTGCCTGGCCCTCCACCGAACGAAACAGCTGCTCCTCCACTGGACGTCACAACACACCATCATCATTAATATAATCACTATTATCATCAGCACAGAGCAGTGGTCATTAGTGTAGTTACTCTCCTCATCAACAGAAATTGTCACATGCCTTTGAGCAAAGGTAGCCCACCGTATCCCTATCTGCTCTCATTAGCCAACAGCACTATGGTTGTAATAAGCAGATACTAATAAGCAGGGTTTTGTTGGAAAGGTGCAAGTGCTCTTTTGATTCTCCACACCTAAATATAAGTAAAAATCATTAAAGCTGGGCTGCACCACTGTGGATTACATTAAATTTAATGCAGCAAAACATCAAACTCCAATTAAAAATGTGATGCAGTGTTAATTTTGAAGGAGGTGGTGGTTAAAATGGCTGCCTGTTTGAGATGGATGAACAAAATAATAACGTCCCTGTTCAAGGACAGACTCAACCTTCATTTTTTTGATGCTTCTTTTTTTTTTTCTTTCACTCAGTTAGTCTGTTAGTACAGTCTGTCTATTGCTGTAAGGCAGTCTCTTTTTTCTACTGTTCTACTGTTTTTTAATCTTCTACTTTTTGGCCACATTGCTCCTTTAATGTGGCCAACAAATGTTTCTGAAAAGAGGAATTACAGTTTCTCTGCCATGTCATAGGTAGGCTAACTAGGCTACCTAACTTCTTAGCAACCTTTTAGCAAACAGTGTAACATTTATGAAAATTTTTAGCTAGCTAGCAAACACTGTTATGTTTTGCCAACTTTTTAGCTGGCTAGCAAACAATTTTGCATATTGTTAACTTTTTAGCTAGTTAGCAAACAATGTAATTTTAAAAAAGGTTTTTAGGTAGCTAACAGTTAGCAGCTAGCAGTTAAGAGTTTTACCCTTCTTTTATATTCACTATGTCCCAACAGCACCCACATTTATTATTAATTTAGACAAGCAAGCATCTTATTATTGATTAAACTACCTAATTTTGGTTTACATCAATGAACTAAAACAAAGATTTATTTTTCTGTCCCACAGACCACAGACCTGATTTGAACAACACTTTGATTGAATGCATTTTTGTTGATGCAACCCAGTGAAATTTTCTTATCATCCCTGTGCAGTAAAGAGAAGTCGTGCTGTATGGCGTGCTTTCATGAGAAACATATCTTACTCTTATCCGGGGTCGTCACGGCACGCCCTGTCGGAGAACAGCGGTCATGTTGAGAGTCTGAGCAGCACCTCTGGCTTGGCCTGCTGCCAATGCTCAGCTGCTGCTCTGCCCTGGTGCTACCTGGGAGTCGTAGTTTGGACACCTCCGACCTGAAAAAGGAGCACTGTAAGTTCAATATAGCTGCTCGACTGCATGTTCTTTGCACATACATGACTCATATATGCTCCTATGTTTGAACATCTCTGCACATGAACTGACACTGACCAAGGGGCAAAAACTGCTCTTCAAATTTGCAGATGAGAAAAGCGCAGTCCAAACCAATTGCCGGCATCAAAGCGAACATATCAAGTAACACAAGGCAGTGTGTATTAGGCCACATCTACAACCGCCATGATAATTTTATAGAGGCCTGTGATGTTGTACGCCAAATCTGGGTGGGGTAATTGAAGCCAGACATTGTATCTTTAAGGCATTTTTACAGTAAAGTGGGTCAATGGCAGAATGGCGCTGTTACTGTGCAAGATGTGAGGTGAAAGCACGCTGGCTGACACTGGACGGAACAAAAATTTAAGCACATGAACAGTTTTCTGAGCTCTGTTACACATCATTTCATCTGCACATGAAAAGATATGTAACTTTTATTCCATACATCATGTTTTCACTTGCATCAAAGACAAATTCAAGCATTTGTTCCTGAAAAAAAAAAAGTCTGAGAGTGCAGTTTGCACCGATCAATCGTTCCGTAATGGTTTGAATTTGCTAGGTTTCTCCTGCTGTCTGCTCTTTTGTGTTGGGGGAAATCCGATAGGGGGCCTTCGTAAATCACAGAATAAGTGTTTCCAGATGATGATGTCTTGAAGAAAAAAAAATCTCGAAAAAGGGGTTTTCAACAGCCTGACTCGCTGAAAAAAAAAGAAAAAAAGTCAGGGAGCACTCATGCTTATATCCTGTTGGCACGAAGCAGACTATGCCGTAAGACAACATTATACTCTGCATCTGTGTACTGCTATAGGTTTCTTTGTGCAAAAAGCCACTGACTTCACTGACGGTCAATAATTGCAGCATGATTTCAGGCAATCAATCAGGGAGTTGTGTTTAAGTTAGCAGGGGCCAGGGTGCAGGAGAGAAGGGGTTGGTTCACGAAGGCCAGCAGCAGCTGCAGTCAGACCTACATGGATCTGGTGGATGCATGGACATGAACACACACAAAACTCTGCCGGTTGCTGTGGAGACGCTCCGACTCTGGAATGAACTGGTGGAGGGCTTTTTCAAATGCAGGCCTTGGTGTGACTAATTGCACTTTAATTGACAGTGGTTGGAGGAAGGCCGCAGCCGGTGTCCAGTGAATACTGTAGCGAGGCCGCAGCTTCTGGCTCGGCCCTTTGACACGCAGAGAGGTTAAAACATGGCTTTGTGTCTCCAGAGACAAAAAAGGGCTCCAACAAACAGACTCACTTTTGAGGCTGGTGAAACCAATGACCTCCTCACTGTCACATGAAAGCTAGTTTTTGATTTGTTTGAGATTTATACTGTTTAAAGGGATAGTTCACCAAAACATCAACAATACATATTTTCCTCTTACCTATAGTGTTATTTATGTGAGTGAGTCGCAAAGATGTTAGCCTTCTGTCAAATATAGTGGGACTAGATGGCACTCCTTTTTTATCACTTGATTTACACTTCAATACATGGTACATGATACAAATGATTGAATCAGTGCTTCACAAAATTCAGTAAGCAATATGAGGGCCAGTAATGGGTCAAGTCCAAGGATGGATTGATACCCACTTCAAACTTGGAAGCTGTAAGTTTTGCCACTTTTTATTTTGTTTTAGACTAGGTTGCACCAAGAAGGATTAATTTAATCTAAGAATAGTACTAATCAAAGTATAATAAAACTATTGTTTAAAATTAGTTAAACCAGATTTAAAATTAAGCAGAGTTCTGTTGCACAATTTAAAATTAATCTCCATTTAGGAAAGCCAAGTTTATTCATGTAAACTGAACTTAATCAATGTGGAAATGCGTGCTTACACAAATTAAAATAAATAAAGTAAAAAATTAATTTTGCTGTGCTGTTGAGATCCAGACGATTCAGCTGCTCTGTAGTCCTTAATAAAGCATTGCATTGTTTGTTTGCTTGCTAGCTTGCTAAAAAGTAGACAAAAAGAAGTAATGTTGTTTAGTAGCTATTTAAAAAATGTATTAAAATGTTATATTGTTTAGTAGCTAAACAAAAGAAACTTAGTTATTTTCTTAGCTAGCTATATATAAAAGAAAAAGGTTCTATTGTTTACCAGGTTGCTAAGAAGTACAAAAAAGTAGTATTGTTTGCTAGCTTGCAGAAATATAAAAATGTTATACTGCCTGCTAACCAGACAAAGAGTTTAAAAAGTTATTTCATTAGCTAGCAATTTTTTGTGCAATCCATCTAAAAAAAAAAAGGGAAGCTATTTTAAAACTTAAACCTCCTAAAGTGTAAATTTAAAGTTAAGACTGGATGACAGTTAAAACTGAAGTTTAAAGTTTGCTGCATGCAGTTAAATTTAATCCATGTTTAGAGTAAAAACTAAACTGTGAATTAAAGAGAGGTTCAAATTTAATCTTTCTTAATTTTAGATAAAGTTAAAAAGTTTGGTGCAACATAATTTAAAGTCAAATCATTATTTAATTAGTTTTTAAAATTAATTCTTGTTGGTGCAACTCAGCCTTAGAGTTTATTTCATAGGTGAACATGTTGATCTCAACATTAGCATGCGGTGCTGTTGCTACCACAGCTGGAGTGATGCTGGACTAATACTGTAATATTGAGGGACAGTCAAGACAAACTGTGTGAATGTTAAGCCTCATTTGAGTTCAACTAAATAATGATAGTAGTAGGTTGGATGCTTTTTGTAAAAAAAAAAAAAAGTTTATACTGCAGTGTGAGCTGCGTTACCTTTGTTGGCATACAGAAGACAGCCAGTTCTGCTCTGTGAGCCTCCTCGCTGGTGTTTGTGTGTGTGTTGCTGTTGCATGTAAATTTACTTAACAGACATGCACTGAAGGTAATGATTTAGCTACATATGAAAAAGAAATTGTCAAACTGTAGGAATTCATTTGCAACAATGTGTAAGTATGACTCGCACCCAGCAGCTAGTTTGCTCAAACCATAAAGTTGCCTTCTGGGCTGTGAGGTGAGGTCTACAGATAATGTTACACTTAATGTTACTGCACTAAATTACTTCATTTTTCATAACTGAATTACCTAAATGGATTACATCATTTATCATAAAGGAAGTAATTTGCAAAAACAACAAAAGAATGGCACTACTACAGCATATCACACTGAGAAAATCCATGTTTGCAACAGCCTTTGATCAAAGCACCAAATACATTTGAAAAACTCAACAGCAGCGTCTCTTTCCAGAAATCATGACCCGGTTAATCAAGATGATCCACAGATCTCGTTGTGAGAAGTTTCTTTGAACTATTTTCATTCTATCGAACGACACCCACCAGCTGTATTATTGCAAAGGCGGTAGTGTGCATCCACTTGTGGACAACAGGCTCATGCTTGTGACAGTATGGGATGTAAACATTAATAGCGTCCTCCTCGGCTGAGCTGTAACATTATTATCACTGAGCCAGCTGGCATGGTATTACAGTTGGTGGGTATAATTCGGTAGAAAAACAGCAGTTCAAATAATAGTGAAACTGCTCACAACAAGGTCTGTGGATGATCTTGAGTGACCGGGTCATGATTTCTGGAAAGACACATCATTGTTGAGTTTTTCAAATGTGTTTTATTGAGCCATCTGGTTCCATTATATTGGAGAGAAGGCAGACATCTCTACAGCAGATATTTCCAAAACTCTGCAACTCATACCAACCTATCAAGATGGATAAATAGAACGACAGGTAAGAGGGAAAGTATGTATTTTGGATTTTGGGGTGGACTATCCCTTTAAAGAGGGTCCATACTGAGCATGGAAATTCCAAGTGGATGAATACAGACACCTGAAAGTAGTCCAGTCAGACATGCTGGATAGTGGTCACATTGTGGGATGCAGCAGACACAGACAAAATTTGATCAGCGTTTCATTAGACAGGAATCAGAGCTCTCGCCAGTGGACCAAATGAAAAGCAGCATGGGTGGGTTTGACCTGCCAAAATGAAAATATCTGTTCATTTTCTTATTTTGCGGAGAGACAGAGAAAAAGTAAAATACATTGCCGACTTCAAAGTGTAATATGACTGTTCCTGTCTTCCTAGGTTTCTGCTGACAGTGACTTTATATAAGTTGGCTACCAGTAAGAAAAGGACAAACATAGTATAAACATACTTAACTGCGTAACTTAACTTATGTAACTACATAATTAATGTACTTATTTTTGTGCCATCGCTAACCAAACTGTGATAGTTTCACAATGTTAACAACGTGAAGGTCTTAACTTCTTAATTTACATTCATTATACTATATGTAAGCTGCAGGCACATACAATATATGGGTGCAAAATCATGCACCAATGAACAAGCTCCAATCTTAGCATGTTCTCAGTACTATGATATCTGTGACAGATAAACCTCTAAGACGTTGGTGGAGACCAAAACAAAGGCAAATAGAGAGTGAACACTGCACTTAAATTTGCCCGATGAAAAGACACACAATTTCAAATGACGGTCAATATATCTCTGAGTTTTTTTTAGCCTTTTTTTGTTTTATAGCCTGCTATTGATCAGTCACAGTGCTCTAATGAACCCTGTTTCCAGCAGCAGAACAGCAATTTTCTGAAAAAAAAAAACAAAAAACAAACAAACAAAAAAAAACACCCTGATAAACCAACTGTACACTCCCCGCTCGGCACCATACACTGTAACAGACAAAGTTAGCATTTAGCATATGAAGACAGATAAATGTCTACCAGCTTTAAATTAAAAAAATATATGGGTTCAAGTTTCATGTCAGTCAGGACTGTGCATGTGTGCAGTAATTGGAAAGATACACTACTTCAAATGAATACAAATGTTGCTTCATGTCTGCTGGACTAATAAATTCGTACTTTGTTTAAAACATCTGAGTCGTAAAAACTTTACAAGGTAAATAAAAGGACATTTAGTATTTTGTTATGTTTGGCTTTTGTCTCATTTAGAAGATAAAAAACTAAACAAAACTAAACTAAATTTTCTACGGTCGAAAATCAGTTTGAGAATCAAACATTTAGCGGTACATGCTTCATAATTCTCCAGGAAGTGGTCTACAAGTGGAGTAGATAGATAATCAATTGAACATTTCCTGCACTGCCTGGATGACTTTCCCCCCCTCCTTTATCAGCTTCCTGTATCAAAGGCACCTCTTCGCTTCTCTGCAGCCAAAATTAAATTGAGACTTGGAATGAACTTAGATTTTGAGAATAACACTAAAGTCTGAAATGAAAGCTTATTAAAGGAAATTCAAGTCTTTTCCTGTACTGCAAGTCATTATAAATTATTCTTCACAGAGAAAAAAAGCCGTATTGTTCTTTGATTACTGTATCATTGGTTTGACATTTAAGCTCTTGGCAGGAAAAACGCACTATGTGTTGAAGCATTTTGTAGCATGTAGGGCTAATTATTACTACATTCCTAAAGGAACACACACAGGAGTAAACTTACACATGAAGAGCTCTATTGTGCTATGTCAGGGTATTTCTAATTAATAGTATCCTGTATTCTGCCTTATTAGCAGAAGTCTGAAGCATTCTCTTGGCCTGTGGGGGGTAGTCCAGCTGTTTGTTGTTAGAGCTGGGACACCCGAAGTCCTCCCCGTGTTTATCACAGCGCGGCGCTGAAGTGAACTTTCCGTCAACACTACACCCCCCCGTCCCTGTTCCCCCTCCTCCACTCCCTGAAGAGCAGTTTCCTCTTTCAGGTGTCATCGGTCAATGACAGTCTCCTTTCTCTGCGGAGGTTAAAAACGAGGGCACGCCGTAAAACCTGAGCTTGAACTTGAAGGTCGGCGCTTGTCGGTGCCCCGCGGCGTGACGGAGACGGGTGAGGGGTCGTGTTGACATAGCTGACGGTTATTAATCAAGTCCTCTTGGGTCACACCCGTACAACCAGTCGGTGACTGGGATACAAATAAAGCAGTTTCAGAGATGTGACTAGTACTAAAAAAAGTGGATAGTTCAGATTATTTGATGTGGGGTTGCATCAGCTCCCGTGTTCTGCAAAGTAAAATAAATGACCATGGAGTCTGGTTGGTTTGGAAAGTGGGGTTGAAATGATAATCGGTTTCATGTTAAATTGCCAAAAAATTCCAGATGATTAGCATTGCTGTTTCAAATTTGATTACCATGATTTGAAAAACTCACAGTAAATACTCCAGCATGCATGAGGTTAATTTTGCGTCTGTGAAAACACTGACACCACAAAGGTCATGATGTCATTTCAATATAATATGTCAGTGTATATATCAGTACTTTTTGAATAATTTAAGCACATTTTAGCATTGTCACGACAAAAATGATAAATGGGATAATTTAATCATGATATAAAATTTTCATCTCTTATGAAGATTTGACACGTATAATGGTGGGTCCCCATTAGAAAAGGCTGTCTGATGGCAAAGTAAAGCAGTGAAAATATTCTGAATATAGCAGACACTTAAACTAATGTAGATTTTTTAAGGTGGACCTATTTGAAGTGGCTAATATGATAATACCTTGCGCCCTATTTAGACGATATATAGCGCATGGTCTAATGTGCAGTCGTATCCAACTCCACTTTGCTATTTAAATGACAAATAATCTGGGCACAAAGTAAGCCATGGTGCAAAGGGGTTCTATTTAGTCTCTTAATTAATCATAGGTGGGTTTTAATAATAGCAATGACAGTGGCGCTGCGCTGGGCGCAACTTTGCAGGTGTATGACAGAGCCCCTTTCCTCGCTGACCCTCTCCACAGCAGTACATGCTGGTGCCCCTCTTTGCTTTTCTAAACTGGGGGCACGTTGACCAGCATCTACACAGACTATCAATACGTACCTCATACAGCCCTACTTCAAATATTTTGAACTATGCCTTTAATCCAAAAAGCAATGGCTATAACATTTACAGAGGGTAGTTAAGCTTTCCTTAGCGAGCAAAGTGCAAAGAAACCCCCAAAGTCAAACAAATGAGGGTATTAAAAGTGGAGGGAAATATACATGGAGGCCAGTCCAACATGGGTGGGTGGCATAAGTTTATAAGATATTTCGTGTGTGTTGTATTTCTGCTGATGTCAGCATACCTCCAGACCAGAGAGAGGGAGCGCGGGGCAGCGGTTCAACGTGAAAATGAGCCCGCTTGGCAGCACGAGTTTTTGTAGGCTGTTCAAGAACAACAGTAAGGCAGCAGCAGCAGAATGTCCCACACATCCCTCGAGTGTGTCCTTTCCACATTATTTAAAGGAGGAGGAATGCCGCGGCCGCACCTGCTCTGCACAATGCTGCAGGCAGCTCTTGTGCGGAGGCAGATAAATGGTCCGCTAAGACCCTCCTCTCCCCTCCGCTCTCAGGCGCCATGCGGAGAGCATGAAAAGACTGCGAGATTATGCCTCCCCTGGGGCCTGCCTTTAGAGGGCCAGGGGTTAGAGGCATACAGGGAAGAAGTCTGCAGGCGTGCCGATAAAATGAAAAGTGAGTTTTAAACTTGCACAGAGGACACATGCACTTGGGTATGCTCTCTAGAAATCCTTGGACTGTATAAACAGAGACACCTGGAGTCAAGAGGACAGTAAAACTGAAGACGCTCAAAGTGATTTTGTGTCTCCACTCTCCAATCTTTTCTTTGGAGCACAAAAAGAAGATGGGAGACTGAATGAAGCCATCCTTCTCTTGTGGGCCTTGCAAAACATGTCCGTCATTTCATGAACAAACAGCGGAGTGTTTGCTTCTTCCTCCAGATGGTTAGACTTTCCTCCCCCTCGTTCCTTTTTGTTCCTCTCACCGTGCTTCCTTTTGTCTAACCCCTCTGGCCCACAGAGCTCTATAGGCTACAGTGACAGATTTAGACTCCCTCTACCTTCTGGAGTAAAACTCTGAACTAAAAGTGACACTTTTAGATGATCCCAGGACACAAAGACTTTCCTGTGCTAATCAACTCCTGTTGAAGGCTCAGCTCCCATCGGAGTCTCAGCCCCGGCTCTGTTCTCGTGCACAATCCAAAGAAATCACAGACGTGTTATGCAACACACCCACACATCTTCGGTTTCATACCGATGACTGCATTTTTTAAACTGACTTCTGCTGGGGTGATGATGGAAAATTGAAGAGGGGAGTTCCAGGATGAGAAAATTGTACATCAACAAACACTAAAAAACAGTAAAAAGGAAATCAAATTAATGCATATTAACTTGTCCTTTCAACACTTAATTTTTTGACTGATCCAACAAGAAAGGAAAGAAGTGTTAAAGGTCATGTAAATCAACAATAAATTGGTGATCTGAGTTTGTAACACCATACAAGTGTGTGCTATTAACCACCCAGCCAAATTTAGATGATCGTTAAATATATAAAATGAGGTCTCAAAATCATGAAAAGTAGTTTACAAAATGAAACAAATGAACTGAATACATTTAGAAGAAAAGGGCTGGATTGAATTGCCGAATGGACTTGTACATGGAGAGCGGCAGACACCACGGACGCTTATCAGTCCTGTTTAAACCCTCTAGAGTCCATGTTCCTCACATGCACAATATATCAGTTTCTGTAGTGGCCCCATGGACAAGTCCGTGGACAAGTCTGCGTGGTCACAACAAATCGGAGGTACCTGGAGAGCTGCACAGAACCTCCATGAAATTTACACCACACAGCCTTTAGTGGACCCTCCTGCTCTCACGGACACCGAAAGTATAACGGCCTTAGAAGTGCCGCTAGACAGATTTTGTCTGGCTAGCTTATTTCACCTCTTTCCAGTCATATGCTAAGCTAAGCTAACTAGCAACCAACACACTCTCAAAGCAGTTCATGGAATAGTTACAAAGTCTCATCTATAGATTTGTTTACAAGGACTCAAATTTTCCATTTTTTCGTCAACCGCTGCTCTCATTTCACCATCAAGTTAGCAATAATACACATGCAACGTCTGGTCATACTTTCAAAATAAAGCTTGCTGAGAAACATTTCAGTTACAGTTTGGTTAGTTTTGGCACCAGAACTACTTGGTTAGGTTAAGGACAAGATCACGGTTTGGATTAAAATACTTCCTTCGTGCTTCCTGAAAACAATCAGCACTGACTGGTTTACACAGGAAAGAAACCCCAGTCTACTTTGTGAAAGTCCTGTGTTTTATCTATTTGCACCGAACTCGCACCACCTGGTTTACCATACAGAATGGGAGTGGCATCAATCTTATCATCTAGCTCTAGTGAATTAAGTGAATAAGTGTTGTTCCCAAAAAGTCCACCTATTCCTTTAAATGTTCCAGCTACAAAAATATTCTCTGGGGTGCACTGATGCCAGGAAAAATGGGTTAGGGCTCATATTAGGTGCTTTAATAACATGAGCAGGGTTTGATTTTAATGTTTTGGTTTTTTTTTCTGACATGCCCAGTTGGCCAATTGGGTCAGACAAATCCATTGCATAAAGTCAGTTTTTACGTGCTACTCACTTCTGTTCCAACAACTTGACACAGAAAAAAAAAATTCTGTCACTGTTCTCTGGCTCTGGTGGTTCAAACCTGTCTGGACATGTCCTATAAAGCTGCATGTTTCAGGCCATTTTCGAGTTGTAGCGGTGTTTGACACTGAGACAGTGGAGTGGACATGCCCCCAACGTCTCAGAGCAGAGAAAACTGATGATTTGGAGACCTAATTTTATGTACTTACAAAACTGCCTGGGTGGTTAATAACACATATTACTGTGGTGTGACAAACTCAAAGCACACATTTATTGTTGCTTTACAGTATCTTTAATTCCTTTTACCACTTGCACAATTGGGAAAGCGGGTTGCTAGATTTACTAGACCTGGCAATCCTTATTGTTGAGCCCTGATAAGGATGCATAAGCATAGACTATCTCAACCTTTATTATCACTGTGCTTAAGTGGAATCCACAGGACAGAAGCAGCGCCAGCTCTCACCCACCCGCAGCTCCGTAACTCTGTATCTCTGGGATTCAGAGGCATCAAGCTAATCTCATTACTTGTCACAGCAGTTTAGAAATAAGCCGCAGGGATAAAGTTACGGTCGACGACTTCAACAGACCCCTTGACACACTCGCTGCATCCCTAAACCCACCACATACGATCCGCGACACTGAGACCGCGTGTTGAAAGAGTAATGACTTAATTGAGCTGTAATTCAGACTTCATAAGCAAGATGTAGAGGAGGACATAAAAAGCACTGCATCTCACTCGAATCTTAAAAACACAACACCTCAACTGGCACCTTTCTCTGGAAGTAACTGTGTCCTCAGATGAGACGTGACTGAGCAAGCATTGAGGCTTTCAGGGGGAATATTCATGGAGCTTGGTTGCTAAGATCCATAGGACGGGGGTGCCTATGTGGTATTGTTCATTTGGGAGCGGAGTGAAAGAAGTGAGCAGAGATTGATGAGAACGGTCAGTCTGTTGAGGTTCTCACTCAATGGAGCTTTCTCTTGACAAGTCAGAGCCTTTGTGGTGTTGAATTATTTGCCATTAGGGTATCAATGGAGGGGCAGTGAAAAGATTTTGGAACGCTGTCTGCATAGATTAGCGGAGTTTAGGGTTAAAGGGAGGGGATTGTGGTTATAAAATTTGTTATTTAGAACCACCTAATGCCAGGTAGTCAAGAGGACTTCAATCATATGGGTCTAGTTGTGTCTGAGCTTGTCTTACACTCTTAGAAATAAAGTACTAACTAGAAATATAAAGGGTTTTTTGGCTTGTCCATATAGGAGAACCCTTTTTGGTTCATGTTAGAGCCTTTTATAAAGATTTCACTTGGAGGAGAGTTCTATCTAGAACCCAACATAAAGGGTTATACCAAAAGAAAAACCATCTGTTAAGGATTTCACCCTGAGCGCCCTATGAGAGGTTCTCCGGAGAACCTTTTTATATTCCAAGGGTTTTACCAAGAACGCACACAGGGGGTTTTATCAAGAACCTTTTTATAGTCCAAGGGATGCATCTAAAACACAATCGGGGGTTCAACCAAGAATCTTTTTATATTCCAAGGGTTAGGGTTATATGCATATAGAGCACACTTAGGGGGTTATATCAAGAACTTTTGCATATTCCAAGGATATTATTTAGAAGATACCAAGGGAGTTTTACAGAGAACTTTTTTTGTATTCCAAGGGATTTATGTAAAACAAACTCACGTGATTTTACCGAGAACCTTTTTTATATTCTAAGGGTTTTACCTAGAACACACTCAGGGGATTCTATCGAGAACATTTTTTATATTCCAAGAGTTTTACATAGAACATATTTAGGGACTTCTATCAAAAGCCTTTTCATATTCCAAGGGTTTTAGCTTGGGATTCTACTGAGAACCTTTTCATACCCTAATGGTTTTATCTAGGACAAACTCTAGGACAAAGAGTTTTACAGAGAACCCTTTTATATTTCAAAGGTTTAATCTTGAGCACACACAAGGGGGTTCTATCAAGAACATTTTTGTATTCCAAAGGTTTTATCTGGTACATATTAAGGGGGTTCTACAGAGAGCCTATTTATATTGCAAGGTTTTTATCTAGAAACCAAGGATTGCTGAAATTCTTTGAAGAACTCTTTCTTCTAAAAAAAAGTTTCTTTGGATTGAAATTGTTCTTAATGGAATGCTTGATAAACCTTTTCTCCAAAAAAGCTAATGGTTGTGGGTAGAACCTCAGCCCTTCAGACAAAACCCTTTTGGAACCCTTATTTCTAAGACTGTGGGTCTGGTTGTGTGTGATTGAGTCGTAGAGATCATAATAACAGCATTAGGGTGGATGTTACAACCATTTAGAGACATCTGCTACCTAAGAAAGCCAGACCTGCAGACACTGATTATATGGTTGGAGCAGGGACAACAGACACAGAGATAAACATTAAACCAACGGCTTTGTACTTTAGAAGTCCAATTACACCCTTACTTCCATCAAAATGAATAGTTCCCAACAGTAGCGGAGCTCAGGCAGGACCGGCCCGCCACACACGATGCCTGTTAAATAAACTAAGACACAACAAGGCTGAAAATTGGGATAGTAAACCACATCAAGCCTTCATAAGTGGCATGGCAGGGTTTTCCAGGCATGAGGCCAGAAGTAAACAAAGTCATTTTATTCTCGGAGGAATTATAATTCATTATGGTTCATTCTGGCCACAAAGGCCTCTCTAATGCAATAACCTGCCAAAACACGCCGCTCTTTCTCATGCCATGATGAACAGCCAGACACTTGTTTTGCTCAGCGTTTGACAGCTGATTGGATCTAATGAAGAGGTAAAAAAGGTCTTTGTCTAGGCTGTGCACTCCGTCTGTGACCCTGGGACAGAACTTGCTTTGATGTATCAATGTGATGCGGATGTAACATTGCAGGAAATGTTCAAAAATGTTGTTCCAACTGTAGCAATTTCCCTTTCCAGTGGGGCAGTAGCCAGGATTTTAGAAATTCGGAGGTCATGATTGCAATGCCACTTGAAAACTCTGACCAAACACCAAAAGATTCTACTCTATAAATTCTTAAAATATTTTTTTCATATTCAAAGTTCTCAGAGAAAAAGAGGACATGACCTCACTGAACTCGATGCCCCTGCCTCTCAAACTAGTGTTCAGAGTTTATCTTCAATATCAGATATGTAGTTATGCAATAAACAATCACATGAGCAAATTGTGGAAAACACCTAAATAATAATTTCTGAAATGATTTCAAAGGAGAAATCTGTTTCTATTTTACTGTAATAAATCATAAAATTACAGTGATACCTCATCGAGATTAGGGAAACATGTTAAATTGACATACTCGCCTCTCAGACACAGTGACACAGCAGCTGCAGTGTCCTGTGAATTTTCTGTTCTGGGCTGTACCTTGTGATAGTTTGCCCATGTCACAATAATTAGACTTCCAAGTGATGCTGAATGTTTTCTGAATGTGTTAGTGTCTATTTATGAGTCGTAACAAATCAGTAATAATCTTTAAGAAGGAGATGATGTTTGAAACGGTTAAATTGAGCAATATGTTAATGGAGTCTGGTGGGCAGTAAATTCACTTTCAAATTATTATGTGATCCGCTGAACAGCACCTTTTTTAGTGGGAAATCTTAAGTTTTGTTGACCTGATAAAATGTAACATTTGTACAGAAACACAGTCTATCTTTACAGAGTACATTGATGCCGAATTGACAAGAAGACTGTCGACATTTGATGCCTTTTATCTTGTGTTTCTAGAGTTATATGTTTTTTCAGACAAGTAAGTAATTGTAAATATATCATATTTTTTAAAGGGAATTTGGTGTCATATTTTCACCAACGTGCAGGAAGAACTAGTTAACTCAAGCTGGCAATATGCATATTTTTTTTAAACATTTTTTCACCGTGTCCCCAGTGCCTTTACCTGTAGTATAGGAGTTCTGATTCCAGCTGGAGGATGTGTCTCTGCAGTGCGGGCACATGACTGGCCTTGGTTTCCAGTTCCTTCACCTTTCCCAGGCCGCTGAGCAGCGCCTGCCTGGCCTCCTCCACCTTCCTCCTCATGGCCACCTGCTCCCTCTTCAGGACTTTGTTGCAGTCTTCCAGAGCCGCCACAGTCTCTTTAGAGCTCCAAAGTTCTTGCTCCAGTCTCTGATTGCACAGCATGGCCTCCTCCACCTGTCGGTCTCTGGAGCTCCGCAGCAGCTCGATCTCGTGGATGATGTTCTGCAGGCTCTTCAGGTTGCTGTGGGTGCTACTTTTCAGGCTCATGCTTTTCTGGGCAGCTTGTTTGTGGTGGGCCACGAAACAGCCCTCCTCTGGTTTATGTTTGGAGTGGCTTTTCCATAGTCCTACCTAAACAGAAGTGCAACAGATGACTAGAGGAGACAAGGTCACAATATTCTCTAAAATCAATATTCCACCTGCTCAGTCACATTCGAATTAATGTGACTTAGCAGATACGATTTTGGTATTTTCTTTTATTATTATTATTTTTTTAAATATGGAAGTTGTAATGTCTTTATCATACAGTATTTGGAGCAACATATGCTGCCATCCAGGCAACATCTTTTTGAGAGACATCCCTGCTTTTTCAGCAAGACAATGCCAAGATACATTGTGCACATGTTCCAACAGCGTGGCTTTGTAGTAAAAGAGTTCAGATACTAGACTGACCTGCCTGCAGTCCAGACCTGTCTCCCATTGAAAATGTGTGGTGCATTATGAAGCACAAAATACAAGACCCTGGATTGTTGAGAACCTGAAGTCATATATCAAACAAAAATGACAAAGAATTTCACTTTCAAAACTTCAACAATTGACCCTTTGCTCAGCCTCACCCCAATCAGTACCTGTCCAATCATAGGTTAGTAACCGTGACTAGAGCTGTCAAGCTTTCCATTTCTTTACACGGTGAAGCAGTGTGCAGGAGGCTCTGAAAAAGAGCGATACTTCTTCTCTCAAAAACATGAAACCAAAGAGCACACATGTGGGGAAATGCACTTAACTCTGTCTTCATCTGCTCTAACATAAGCTGCGAATGTTAGCATGTGTGGCTAACTAACACTAGCTCACTAGCTGCAGTAACTTTACCTCCAGCCAAACTTGTTAAGATACTCCTGCATCTGCATTTGTCCTGTGGGGGTTTAAGGAGGAGGAAGTGGGCTGATGCAGAATCAAAGTGGGCCAACGACGATGCATCTCTCTCTGGCTTACTGTCTCAGGTCTAAGCTGAGTTAGCTTAGCTCTTATCCCAACTGTCTGGCTGGTCTGGCTGGGTGACCCATCTCAAGGTCCATTGCACTAAGCAAGTCCCTGTGCTTCCTTTTCCCACATAAATGAGTGTATTTCTGTCATCTACCAAGTAGATATACCTACGGTATTTCACCATCTGACCAATGTTTGCTGAAATGTGAGCTAGCTTTAACCTTAGTCTGTAGCATAAATGTTAGATCACGTATGCAGCTGCTAGATAACTTAGCATAATGACTTTCACAGGGTTCTTGTTTTAAAACGTGTCAGATGGAAACATTAGCATGTCTTTTCAGCTGAGTCAAGGAGTTAGCATTAGCAGTAGCCTACATCAGCCAGCTACACTTATGAAATCTGCTTGTGAGTCATTATTTTAGCTGACAAAATCCACCGTTGTCAGCTAGAAATGAGAATCTGCTTTTGTTTACTTCTCTAAGGAATCACAGATCTCGTTTCAACAATTACTCCCAATTTCAATGTTAAATCTACCACTGTTATCACCAAAAACTGCATAAATGCAGTGTGAGAATGGAAAGTTTGGTAGGCTTAGCAACAGTAACTAAGGAGGGTGGGGCTTTGCATTGGGTAAAGTAGTGCCCTGAGTCCCTAGACACTGACTGAGTGTTGTTAAAAGAAAGGTGTTGTATAACACTGAGAAATGTGTCCCTGTGCCAAGTTTTTTAGAACATGTTGCATTAAATTCAGACAAGTGTATGTTTACAAAAAACAATAAAGTTAATCAGTTTGAACATTAAATATCTTGCCTTTGTGCTGCATTCATTTGCATAAAGTTTGAAAAGTTTCTGCAAATCATTGTATAAGTCATTATTCAAGGACAATGGATTTCTCACTTTCTAAAAGAATCATATCACATCATACAGGGTTAGTAATGGCAGCTGTTCAATGATAATAATATAATATAAGAACATAATATATATTTCTTTAACACACTGGTATCTCATTGGTAGGTACCCAAGTTCAGGTAGGAATCAGCATTCAGAAGGAAAAAATGCTATCAGAACGTCTCTTGATGAAGGGTGATGGGATTTTCACTGTCTAACAATTCATCAAAATATGTTACATCTCATAAAGGGTATATAAGTTTTAACTGATGCTGTTATTAATGATCAATAAGTAATTTACTAATGATGACTAGATCAGTTATAAGCCGTGGGTTGCCAGGCTGTGGAAAATCCCTGTAGCTGGTGTTTACTTTCTTTCAGGATGACAGCTGCTTTGTCGTCTTTGTTACCGCTTTATTTCAACACCCATCCTGTGAGCTGTTTGACCACTGAGGCTTACCTTCTTTAAAATGCCAGCAGGGAACCAAAATCCATTATGAACAACAGCAGACCTGATGGATTATCATAATGAATGGCTTATGAACATTTATAATTACACAAGACTATCTCGCTGTTGGCTTGGTAGACAGTGAGAAACCTGTTACGATGAGGCACAATCTGTGAAGGGTTTATGACTTGTAACTAGGGCTGGGCAATATATCGATATTATATAAACAATATAGACAATGTGACATGAGACTAGATTTCGTGTCAGATTTTGGATATCATTTTATCGTGATGTCTTTTTCTGGTTTTAAAGGCTGCATTACAGTAAAGTGAGGTCATTTTTGAACTCACAGGATTGTTCTTGCTGTATTTGTCCTATTGTGTTGATATTTTGTGAAAACACCGGGGCCGACCAGTACTGGATATGTGGAGCCTATGCAGATACCGATAGTAGGGAGAAAAAAAATCTGGCACTGATAGGGCTGGGTATCAATACCTTTAGGTATCAACTGAAATAACCTAGTACCAAGAAATATCGAAACTTCTCCAGTGAAAAAAATCCTTTTGGTACCAAGATCTAGGGAAACAAATGACCATTATATGTTTTTTTCACATCCAGTCATCACAAGTGTTCTTCATAAAGATGAACCTTTCAAAAAAAGCATCAAATGAAGCACTTCAATTCTATCTTTATCACTTTAAAGCTTCTGGTATTGGTGCTGGAATTGTATTTGTTTTAAACAATACCTAGGTACTACTGTATCAGCTGATTATGACTTTGTCTTCTTAAACAATTATGAATCAGTCAGAGAGCCCCATGTACTATGCAACCCATTTGCTGTGTGTCACCCCCCCACCCCCTTTCCTGTTGTATCTTCAGCTGTCAGTATCAAAAATAAAGGCACCCCCCCTCAAAAAAAACCTGATTTTTTTTTTTTTTTTTTATCAATTATCAAATTAGTTTGTGATTAATTTGTTTGTTGTCAGACAACATATCACTAACACCAATATAGCAGTGATAGACCAATATTGTGCTGATAGTATCAGTCAACATACATTATCTGTCTGGATCCAGAAAGCACTAATAATCATCTCTACAATACTGCTGCAATACCGTGGTGTTAGGTTAAAAATATTGTAATATTTGATTCAGTCCATATCACCCAGCCCTACTTTAAACTACTGGCTTTATTTGTAATTTTAAATTGTTAGGACTGAAACTATTATTTTTATATTAAATTATTTGGTTTTCTCAATGAATCGACTGATAGTTGTTTTAAAATGTCAGAAAATGGTAGAAAATGTCAATCACTGTGTCCCAAAGCCTAAACCTCAAATGTCTTGTTTTACTCACAGGTAGGGCTGAATTACTACTTGAAATTATTGTGTTGATATTTTTTGAAAATACTGGGGCCGACCAGTACTGGATAATTGGAGCCTATGCAGATACAGATAGTAGGGAGTATTCCTTGAAATTTTTATCAAAACCGCAAAATGGACTACCACAGTTCAAATCACAGGCTGTACAGTATTTGTTAAAGGCAAAATGTGTGTTGTCAAAACACCATTTCAAATGAAATATTGTGGTGCTGCAGAGGTGTCCTGGCCGACACATTGTTTTCTAGACGTCAGAAAACATCTTTGTTTGGTACAGATCAATGCCAAAAAAAATGCCACGCCATAAATGAAACCTCTCATGATAGTTAAGTTTCATATCAGTCGTTATCAATAATTACTGATGATGTAGACTGTGGCTGACAACATGTTGTTTACTCTGAGGTGGAACAATATTTGTAAGGATGACGATTGATGCTTTCACAAAATACACAACCGATGAGATTTTTTGATAAATAATCATTAATAATGTGCATATAATGACTAAATATGTAAAGACAAATAATAAAACAGCTAGAACAGTCACTTTAAATCCTTTAAAACCAGCACTTATGACATGTCACAATATAACTACATCCAAAATCTATCACGACATCAAATCACAATATGATAATATTGATATACTGTCCAACCCTACAATAATCGATTATCCAAATACTTGCAGTTTAATTTAATAATTGATTAATTATGAATTAATTGATTAATTGCTGCAGCTCTATAGATTGTTTACTAATGCTTTATATATCAGTTACAAGCCAACAGTGTTGAGTTGAGTGTGGTGGCAAAGGGTGTCTTGGGGTCCTATGCAAGAATGTGCCCTTCAGTGATGGTGAGCAGGAGCACCCCTGTTCCCTGATACCAGGACTTCTACACTATGTTGGCGTTATTAGGGGCTGTGCAATCCAACTGAAACATATACATTATAAAAAAAATATATAAACAGCTTCATATTCAAAACTTAAATCTAGTTTTTTGAGAGTCTACTTGGCAGAATACTCTTTTGCAACAAGCCCTCTCACCTGCAGAGCCAGACAGCGGGCATCACTGCTCTGAAGTGCGGCTCTCATGTCCTCTATCAGCTCCCTCAAACTCGCATTCTCGTCCTCCAGTTTGGATATTCGGTCCTCCGCCTCCTCCAGCGCCACGATCTCCTCGTAGCACTCCTTGGAGCAGGACCCGAGCCTGCAGCCGGAGGCGTGCCGTCCCTCCGAGGAGCCCCCGCCGCTCACGCCCGCGGACAGCAGCTTCTCTCGCCGCCTCAGAGGGCTCCTCAGGCGGATCTGAGTCTCTATGTGCTCGCTGTCCTTCCCGACCAGCAGCCGGCCGTTCTCGTACTGACAGCCCGCCTTGGTGCTGAAGTATCCGCACAGTTTGGCGTGGAAGTGCCTGAAGGTGAGCTCGCTGGGAAGATGATCCAAACCCCCTGCGCATTCCGTGTCCTCCGAGTCTTTGTTCAGTCCCAGAACTTCACACAGGATGTTAAAGTCCTCCACCGGGATTTTGCCTCCGCCTTGATAGTCCATATGATGGAAGATCTCCTGTAAATACTGATCCAACCCGGTGGCCAAGACTATAATCTCGTTCTCCACTCCCCGGTCCAGTCCGTAATGGTAAGCCAGAGTGCTGACTATCCATTGTGTCCTGCGCGCTGGTCTGCTGTACGGATCAATAGAGTCCATAGCATCCATCGTTTCTACTGAGCAGCATCATATTCAGTCAAATCTAACACTTTGTCTCCTCTAACATGTCCCTGTGAGTGTGTGTCCATCCTCTCAGCAGCAGAGACTCTGTGCAGGCTGACTGGTGGAGCTGAAATGAGGCGTGTGTTAAGAACAGAGCAGATTTGAATTTAGCACTGCCCCCAAAACCCAGAACCAGGGGTCCCAACCAGGAGCCACTGACACTGTAAAAAACAAAAAGTTGAGAAGACTCAAAATTTCAAGACAACAGACTGCAGAGATTTTTGAATTTTGAGCCCAACTCAAATTTTTAAGTTCTGAAAAAGTTTTACCAACTACTGATCTTTTGTTGAGATAATTTACTTTTCTTCTTTAGACAAACTTAAAGCTTTGAATTTTACAAACTCAAAACATTGTATTTAAAAAATATTAAGTAAATTAACTGATGTGAAAGTAAATGTTAAAATTGTAATATTTTCAATTAAAACTGTTTAATTTTTCCAGGGATTAAATCAGGTTCACAGCACACTGTGACCAATTTTTGGATTTTTTTTTTCAGTTTCTAAAACTCAAAGACTCAAGTTTATCTAAAGAAGAAATGTAAATTATCCCATCTAAAGATTATGGGTTAGCATAATTTTGCCTTGAAAGTTTAAGTCTCAACTCTTTTTTACAGTGCACACACACACACACACACACACACACACACACACACACACACACACACACACACACACACTAACGGTGTGCCTGAGTATAATTTCATTTTTCAGGCACTGAGCTCACTGTGACCAATTTTTGAACTTTTTTTTCTAAAACTCAAAGATTCAAGTTTATCTAAAGAAGAAAAGTAAATTATCTGAACTAAAGATTATAGGTCAGAATTTAAGTTTATTTCAAAACTTAAGAGTTTGAGTTGAGCTCAAAACTCTAATTTTTTTGCAGTGCTTTGACTTGAAATTTGATGTCATCTCAACCACTTTTTTTTACAGTGCACACACACACACACACACACACACAAACACACACACATACTATAAAGGTCCCATACTGCAGTGTGTGCCGGAGTATAATTGCCACCAGGTGTGTAAACTTTTGTCATTCACTTGGGTTAGACCTTGTTAAGATGTAAGATGCCCAAGAGACTAATATGCTGTGGAGCAGAGGTACACTGTCTTTTTTCAACTGGAGAATTTTTACAGCAGGGGTAAAACTCAGGCCTATGCAGGGCTTTCTTTTTTTTTGCACAGTTTGCACCTTGATTTGCCCCTGATGTAGCCTGCATGAGTTTGTTTGTATTTAAAGTTGCTCATCTATAGCTATGCATACTGTCATTAATAAATTCCTGCTGGGGCAATTGTGGCATTTTTGTTTTCTTCATAACTCACAGACTACATTTAATTATGGATGTAACAATACCAAAAACTCAAGGTACCATAATATGACAATTTTAAAAATCCTCAATATGATATGTATCACAATATAAAAAAAAAAACTAGAAAATTTTGCACAAAATTTTGAGTGCGCCTGTGAGTGTGTGTGTGTCTGTATGTGCACACGCTATTGCGCATGTGGGTGAGAGTGTATGTCAGTAAAGAACAGCTTTTCTGTGTGTGTATATATGCGAAGGTGTGTAAGCATGAAAGAAGAACAATATGGCTGACATTAAAAATGTCAGTAGGCAGCCATGGATATTAGACTTAGAGCTGGACATTCAATTAAGCCAATCACAATCAGCCTTGTCAATTTCTGCCCAGTAACTGTGAGTGGACATGTATCCACTGCGTAGACAAGATGGACATTTCATGAATGAATGAATTTAATATTAACCAGCTCAAACTTTGAATTTATTAAAAGGTTAAAAAAGACTGCAGTCTAAAATGTCTAAGTTGGACACAGAAAGACACAGACAGACAGACAGACAGTGTTTTTAAACTGTTAATGACTTCACACTTTGATCTGCTTCAGGTGTAATTCTCTCTGTATGAGGTTTCTATCAGAAAACAGCTTTAGGTCAATCCACCAATCAGAAGACAGGACTGGCCTCAGGTTGGTGAAACTGGCCAATCACCTGTATGTTACAGAACAGAGAAATCTGAATACTGAAAGGACTGAAAGAGAGAAAGAATTTAACCTGAAGCAGATCACGGTTTGAATTTATGAACAGTTGAAATAGACCACAAACAAAAATGTCAAAATTGGACACAGAAAGATAAAGACAGACAGAAACAGACAGATAGGCAGATAGAGAGAGAGAGAGAGAGAGAGAGAGAGAGAGAGAGAGAGAGAGAGACAGACAGACAGAGTCATTTTAAACAGTTAATCATTTTAAACCTCGAGCTGCTTCAGGTGTAATTGTCTCTGTATGAGGTTTTAACTGCAAAGAACTCAGGCTGCTGAAATTGATCAATCACCTGTGTGCAACAACACAGTGAATCTGAAATACTCCATAAAGAGGCAAAAGTTGAGACAACTTACCTCTAAAACTACAGCTGTTTAATGAAACTACGTAATTGTTACAGCTAAAAACCGCTTATGGTGAGTGAGAGGACAGGTTGCCGAACGTGTTATTGTTTTTTTTTTTTTTTTTTATCTGTAATGTGCAGAAGAATCTGTCATACTTGAAAAGTTGTGCAGATGTGTAGTTTTTCCAGAGGTTTTTGTGTGTTTGTAGCGTGTTGGAAGTTTGGATGTTGTTTCTGTTCAGACAAACTGACTCATGCAATCAACATGTTGATATCAACAATCCAAATGTAGAGCAGTGGGAAACACTTTTATTCTACAGGTTGGGTTCAGTTCATTCACTTTGGTTGAAATGATTTCAAAGTCTTTATTTAGAAGAGATTAAAAAGAAACACCTAAAAACTGCAACTTTGCGACTTTGAGGACCCAGGTTTAATCCTTGGTTTGATTTTGAGACCTGTTTCCAAAGGACAGAGTAAAACACTCTAAGAAAGAGCTCGCCAGTGTCTCTGGTTAATTGGCTTAAGAAGTAAAATCACCACTCAGTGGTTTTGAGGCTCCAGGTTTCATCAATACAACAGAAAGACTGAAAGGCTCTCAGAAAGACACTTGAGGTATCTGTGATTCATTGCCTTAGGTAGATAGATCACTTCTTCAAGCCAGGTGAACTCGTGCAGCCACTCATCGCGAAAACAGAATTTCCTGGCTTTTTTTGCCATGACCGTTTCCTCGCAGTCTAAGTCGGACTCATTATCAGCATTTGTCTCCTCTGGAACACAAGGTTTACTGGTGAGAAAGTAAGAACCGATAGTCCTCTTCACCATTGTTCATTGTTTACAAGAGTTACGTGAAACCTGTGGATTCGCACGATAACCCCAAGACCCGCCTCTTTTCACACATAAGCCAATTAAAGTGGTCATTTGCCCCCCCCGCTCTCACACACATTGGCCCGCCTTCTTCTTCTTTGGTGTTTGTCTCCTTTCTTCTTCTTTTGGAGTTAATGTCGGTTGGCAAAGCAGCTCAATTGCGCATTACTACTAAAATTAAAGCATGCAACAAATGAACAAACATTATCAGGTTTATCAAGTTTGTTTTTCCAATATTCACTAACCAAATGACTCTGGGGATGTGCTGCCCCCTTCAACAGATGGACATATTTAACATCCTGATCCTTTAAAGTTGTAATATGTAATATGTGAAAAGTTTAGAGAATTTCCACCAAAGCCAAATGTTCTGTTAACTAAAAGTGTTGCTTAAAGGGATAGTTCACCCCCTATATCAAAAGTACATTTCTTCCACTGGCATGTAGTGCTTTTTATCCATCTAGATTGTTTTAGTGTAAGAGAGTTTTGGGGATACTGGTTGTAGCAATTTCTGCATTTTCTTCAATATAATGGGAATAAATGACACTTAGCTTTCAGTGCTCAAAGCACCAAAAATACATTTAAAAATTCCAAAACCAAAATAATAATCCACAGACCTTGTTGTGAGCAGTTTCATGTAAGAACTACTCTTTTCTAGTAGTAACTGGCTCCTGATTTTTGGACAGACACACTGGTTTTTAATTTTTCTAATCTACTTTTTGGTGCTTTAAGGACCACAATCCAAGTGTCATTTAGTCTCATTATGTTGGAGAGAAGGCAGACATCTCTACAGCTGATATCTCTCACCAAAAATATTTAGATGGATAAACAGCACTACAGACCAGAGGAAAGAAAAGTAGTTTTGACTGTGGATGAACTGTCCCTTTAAGAGTTGCTTTTCACTTGGGTTTTGAATTTTACAGGCAGATGTCCCCCCAGTGGTCCACTGTCAGAGAAGACGTTGATGCAGCGGCTTCTTACATCTTCTTAGTGACAGGGGGACTCTGTCCTCTGTTGTCGTCTCCCACCTGGCTGGAATGCAGCACTTGGGCGACAAGGAGGCAAAAATTAGTAAAAGATTCAGCATAACCCCCTGCTTGTATCTCTGTGGAGACACAGGAGGGGACACTGTCCCCACCCAGCCCTGCACCGGTTTCCGAATGGCCGAAGCAGGGGTTCGAACCACGCAGTGCACTGCCTGCTGACTCCATAGTCACAATGAACCTCCACAACGCCACCAGAATCCCTTTGTACTGAGAGTTTTTCTCCAGGTCCTTTTAACTCTTCACTTTGGGTTTTGGACTTTAAAATTCAGTGAGGGTGATAAGGATCAAACACACAACCTCCAACTCCCAAACCATTTTCTTACAACCTGAGCTATTGTATCAGGTGAAGAACACCTCGTTCTCAGAGGTTTTCACTTTTTTCTTTGGACTTTGGCTTTCAAAAGTCTTTGAATCTTGTAAGGATCGAACCCACAATCTTCATCTCCCAAACTGTCCTCTTAAAACATGAACTATCTGATTGGACAGAGCAACTCTGGTTCTCATGAGTCTTCACTCTTTTCTATGGACTGCATCCTTCCAAAGTCATTGTGGGCAATAAGAATCAAACCCATGATCTTAAATTCTTAAACCATCCTTTTACTACCTGAGCTGTTGGAAAAGATGCTCATATCTTGGTTGGTGTCTAATAGGAGTTTGGACGACCACATTGCTTTGACCTGAAAATGTAACAATTGTGTTTTCTTTTCCAACAGAGACACGCTTGCCTTTCAGACTGAGCTTACACCTTGAGTTTCAGTTGTAGTTGCATTTCTTGGCCAAAATACTCAAAAGAAAACTTCAGAAAAAAGAAAAAGAAAATCTCAGCACAGGTGAGCTTGGATTTGATCCTCCAACCTCATGTATCTGATATTAGCTGCTTATCTTGTTGAGCTCTTCCTGCTGTTTTTTTCCAGTATTGCCAACAGTGGTGTTCATACCTGTGGTCATGAGTTTTAGTGTTGGTTTCTCTACAGACAAAGCTGTATTGAATCATTTGACAATGAACAACTGCACTGATAGGAGATGATATTGATGCTCTGCAGGATGATGCTGAAGCTTTCAGGTCCTCCACCCCTCAGCAGGAAGTGTTTTAGCATGAGGCAGAATGGGGAATTGTACCATCAACCTTAAGACAACAGACAATGGAGACTAACCCCTAGACTAATGCATCACACCACACACCCCCCTCAACCAGAATTTACTTAACTGTGGTAGACTTGGTTCAACTGGTGGGGACTTGACAGACTCCCGCTCACATGGAATTGACATGACTGTGGTAGACTTGGTAGACTGAGTAGACTTGATGTGGCTGATGTTCATAAATGAGCAGGTGCTCCTACCCAGTAGTGTCTTTATATGCACAAAGTAGAACTGGACAGGTAGAGATAACAGATAAAGGTATAAATGACAGACTTGGAGAATATCAAAGGAAGCTGGCAGACCCCAAAAGTCCAGGTCCTGAAAGGTGAATCCAGTTTCTCCAGAATAAATAAAGGTTTCAATCATTCATTTAATCATCTTTTTGTCTTGCTGATTTTTATTTCACATATAACCATCAGCTTCTTCCAATAATATATTATATATATTGAAACACAGTGTTACACTTGCCCCTGATCATGCAGCCGTTGCATATGCTAATAACACCTACTGTATGTTAGCACAGGTTGTTCATGTTTTAACCAATAACTCAGAGATTAAGATTTGAATTAGATTTGAGATTTGCAATTATCTAAATGTTAGACAGCAGGAGAAAAAGCTGTACATCCAAAAGTAACTTTTGTACCTTAAAGTCATTTTTTTGCTGAGGTGAAAACATTCTGCTTCTTTTCCACAGGCAGAGAAAGAATCTGAGCATGTGCAGAGTAAGTGTCATCATTCTAGCTTATTTCTTTTTGGAGGAATGTGGAGGAGTGTGTTGCATTTGCCCCTATACCCTTGTCCCTGGTCTCCCCTATCGTACTGTGCTTTATACAGTGTAAATCTATCATATTTAGTTTTTAATCATACGTATCTATATTATATCAGTTGATTTCCTCTCCATATGATTTTATTGAAAGAATTGGTATCCTTTAAATCCATATCTAAGCAAGTGTGTAAGCTTGTCATTGCAGATAATCAGTCTAAAGCATATTCTGCATGCTTAAGGTTTTTTTTTTTCATCTAACCATTGTGTGGGCTCAGTAGACCTTGACATATAGTCAGCCTACCTAAACTGTAAATGGCTTGATCTTGTGCTTTCTTGTCGATAGTTTTTTCAGTCCATTGTTATAACACTCATTTAGCTTTATACTTTTATGACGTTCATGCAAATGCATCTTCTGAAAGTGGACTACAAAGAAAACAAATCCGACTATACTAGTCCTTTTCTTTCATGGTATAGAATTCCGATAGTCCCAACAGCACGTGAGGGCAGCGACACACCTCACTTCCTTCACTACAGCGGTCGTCATGGCGACGCGGTGCACTCAGAAATCATATCACCAGGGTGAAGTTTGTCTGACACTAACAGACTGACCTTCTTCGGCACTTTACTAAGGCACCTAACGTTATATTTTCATTAAATTAAACGAGTTAGCAGTTTTGGAACTTAAAAGTCTAGGTATAACAAGAAATGCAGAGGCATATTTGACCAACTGACACAATTAACATACTTTATGAACCCTTCAAGAAAACGTCGGACCAACAGACAGGAGCAGAGGTGAGCGCACAAGAAAAAAAAACTTAGCTTATTATTAATACTTAATACAAACAGAAACAAATTCAACACAAAGTCTATCAATTTATTTATTGACAATGGGGTAATGATGCCATTTTTGAGATACCTTTTTTCCACAGCAGCCATATTGCTATGAAATATTAGTGCAAACACAGGTGTTACTAATGACACTAATTAAGGTTCTCCATGTAGTGTAACAGAGTCTTTCCAGTAAGGAAACGTACGCTGTCTCTGTTTGACCTGAATAAAACGGAAGCTTAATTACTGGTCATTGGTAACACCTGTGTTTACCCCATTTCATGCCAAATGACTGCTGTGAAGAAGGTCTATCTCTATTGATAAATTCATGCAGTGGGGCTACTTATAAAGTAAAATGTATTTTTTTAACACCTTAAAAATCCAAGCATTTAAAACCTTTAATATACTGTACCATAATACATTCATTTATTTATTAATAAATAATAAATGTAGGGGAAACCCATTTCCAAAGGGGCAGTTCACCTGAGAATCAAAAATGCACGTTTTTGTCCTGGCCTGTAGTGTTGTTTACACATCTAGATGATTTTGGTGTTTTGGAGATATCAGCCATAGAGATGTCTCCAGTATAATGAGTCAAAACTTGGCTTGTGGTGCTCAAAACACACACAAATAAAATACATTTGAAAAGTTCTAAACCTGTGTCTCTTTCCAGAAATCATGACCTAAAGATAATTCACAAATCTTTTTGTGAGCAGTTTCATGGAGGAGCTACTTTGTTTTTCTGCAGCAGAATCTACTGTAACAACTTCAGAATCTCAAGGAAATATTTTCTTTCTATTAGAGAGAAAGTAGTTCCTATATGATACTGCTCACAACAAGGTCTGTGGGTTACCAGGTCTTGGTTTTTGGAAAGAGACACTGGTTTTCAGATGTATGTTTGGAGTTTTGAGTACCACAAGCTGAGCACCAGTTAGTCCCATTACATTAGAGACAAAGTAGACATCTCTACAACCAATATCTCCAAAACTCTTCAACTCACACAAAAAAATATAGATGGATAAAACACTACAGGCCAGGGGAAAAACACACATTTTGGTTTTGGGAAGAACTATCCCTTTAATAAGAATCACTTAAAATGCTGTTCTTTCCCCAATGAAAATATTCCAGACTCTCAATGTAACTCAATCCCAACAAACACATCAAAGCAATAATTTTTCACATAGTAGTCAGTATATCTCAATTTAATGTGGAATGTGGAAATTAATGTGGAAAGTTGTTAATTTTGTTAATTTGTTAACCAGTTGCCTTGGAAATTAAGGTTTAATTTTTTAGTTTAGTTTTCACTTTTTCAGATGAATTGACAGATTTATTTATCTCTGCCTACCATTCCAAACAGGGTAAACTAGAAATTAATTAAGAGTATTTTAACAGATTGTTATTTCAGAGAGGCCATAGAACGCATATGAACTATTAATACTTTTTGGAGGGTGGCGATTTAATAACTCACTATTAGCTTTTACTTTTTCAGACTAGATTGAAATGTTAGCACAAAATTCTCCTGCAGACCTTTGTTCATTTCATTTCTTACAGTGCTCTTCATGGAAAATATGACAGTGGAATCAGACCCCATGGGGGACATATCGGAGACGGGTAATTCACAGTCAATTTGTGGTGATGGGGAAGTTACAGATAAAAGACAGGAAGACGTCCTTGAGACCGAGTTGTTGTCCATGGAGCACAGTGTGGAAAATAGGTCAACGGGTTCAGCTGAGGAGTTTACAACTCACACTGATGACAGCTCCTATTACATCACATGGACAGTTTACATTGCCCTGGCTGTCCCAAGAGGTAGGTTTGTCCTACAGAATATAAACGATTAACATGAGCTCCACAGGGACATTGGAAAGTACTCAAACTGAAAGTCAGATGGATGAGATGGTGTGGGGATATGAGTAAAATGTACCTCAAATTAGTACTAAGCAAGTAAACATGAAAAATTAATTTCCTCCTTGATCTCATCTATAAATATTTGTCCAGTTTTAGGGGAAGAAACTGAAGTCCCTAAAGCTCCTGAAAAAGCCAAAAAAACGAATGAAGATTCATCTACTGTTTTGACAAAAGCCCATAAAGCTCAGAACTTCTATCATATTGAATATAAGTTGCCAGGTGATACAGAGACAGTCAAAATGGACCTGGTGATGTTTGGGCCAATGGCAAAAATGTACAAAGAAGATGAGTTCAAGGTAACCATGACCTGGAGTGTGTGTATGTGTGTGTTTGTCTGTGTGTGTCCCCCTAATGAACAATTCATGAACATCCTGAATGAACAACAATAACACAGCTACATTGTCTAGAGTTACAGTACATGTCCCATCACTGTACAGGGGTTGTTATAGTCATCATAGGAATGATAATCTTCAAAACATCCCTCTGCTGAATAAAATGTTGACTGGATTGCACCAAAATAGATTAATTCAATCTAAGATTACTTCCAATCAGAGTTGTTTTATTTGATTTACTTATTTAGGTTTTAAATGAGTAACTTCTGATTTAAACTCACCTCTATTTAGTAATTTCAAATTTGTTGATCAAACCAAACTTAAATAGCATTTAATCAATATAGAAATGCTTGCTTGCCTAAATTAAAATAATACATAACCTAAAAAATACATTTAAGTGTTGTTGGGACCTGATTATAAGAAAAAAGGGCAGGTGGGGGGGTTTGTTAAAACTTGATTATTTTGCTCAATCATCTCAAAAATGCAGCCATTTTAAAAGTGAAACCTCCTCAAGTTTAAAGTAAAAGTGGATCACATTTTAAATTGAGATTAAAGTTTGGGTGCAACAGAATTAAATATAATCTAGGTTTAGAGTAAAAATTAAATTGAAGCTTAAGGAGATTGTTTTTTTAAAGCCAATTTTAAGGTTTGGTGAAACATAATTTCAAATCAAGCCATGATTCACTTGGGTTTAGAAATGAATGCTTGTCGGTGCAGCCCAGCCTTTGAGTAGTCAGCGCCACTAATACAAAAGTAAATGTGTGGATTTTGTAACAGATTTTGAGAACATGGCATGAAGGAGATCAGACATGGGTTGGCTGGAGCCAGGATTTCAACGTCAGAGTCAACAGGGACATGTTGATCAGTCTAATTCCTCATAAGATCAAGCTCCAGATATGGAACAATAAAGACAAATTGTCCAGGCAGGCCCGCACTGAAAGACTGAAAGCCCTCAGACTGCCACAGGATCAGTCTGAAGATGCAACTGACACGTGTGGTGAGCATCAATTTCAACTTTGCCCAAAATAACCTGACATATATTGCGTATTTAGATAAAGTGATATAATGAAAATGATGTGTTCACTCTAAGGTGGTATCAAGATGATGGTAAACAAACTGAGAACCATATGTGAGAGGCAGTCACGCACATCCAAAAAGCACAAAAGTGATATACTGTTTAAAGCTGAGGTGGGCTCTGATATAGGTAAATCTACAGTTTTTGCCTTATTAATTATGTAATCATAACGGTAAACAACTGGTGTATTTGCCTAATGTCATGCTGTCATGTAAGCTATGATAGATACATTTTTCATAACCCTTTCCACAGACAGTAACTTGGCTTCTTACTCCAAAACAGGATTTCATAAACCCACAATTGATGCTATTGACCTTGAGGATATCAAACAGACTGGCACTGCCTCAGCTGAAATCAGTCTCATTTGTTTGATGGCAGGTGAGTCTGAATTAACCTATTATTCACACAGTGTTTTCCAACCCTTTTGGCTTGATCCTTCATTCCTTCTCTCTCATTTCCTGTCTTGCTTCTCTCCACTGGAGATGGACCTCCCAAGGCTGTCACCACTCTCTGTCTGTGTCTTGCATATTTGGCACCACAGTTACCTGAGGGGCAGAGCTGGCCTCCCTCTCTGGCTCCACACTGTGCAGTGACGCAGACAGAGAGGGAGACCAACTGTGTGCTGCTCTCATCCTCTGTTTCATCCTCCTCCTATAGTCACCTACAATCACCAGATATGAAAAAGCACAGAAAATCTAACCTGTTCTGAAACCTTTAAGAACGGATGAAAGTTTCAGAGTTTATAGTTTGACACTCATCTGATAGGGGACAATGAATGTCTGAATAGAATTTCATGGCAATCCCAAAAGTTATTGAGGCATTTCACTAAAACTAAAAATGTCCATGGCACTAGAGGAAAAGTATGGGAATCACCAAAATCATTAGGATTCATCCTCTGGTGACTTTGAATATCATCAGAGATCTATCCAATATTTGTTTCAATATTAGCTAAAATGATTGTAAGATTGTAAGATTTAAAACTTCAGACACCATGTTAACCATGAAAGAAAACACTTTGTACTCTGTTTTTCTTATTTTCAGGTGAGACCTCAGTGACTGAACGCTTCCCAGTCTGTTCATCTGGTGTATTTGAGGTCATGTGTAACATCTCTCTGGACAGAGCACTAATATCTGACCAACTGAAGGCTGAACTCAATCCACTGGTCATCACAATTTTGTCAGCCACCTCTATGCCTTCATCACCGGTCCCTTTCCACATCCTACAGGTGTTACTTCCATCCAACTTAATGTTCATTAACAATGTCACAGTTGTATTGAATACAATACATTCTCATTCATTATAGTTGATAAAAACTTGATTTGCCAGTTTTTTGACATTTAGCAGTGAGCTTTGGTATTTCAATTTTCATTTTCTCAGGAAAAATGTACACCTGTATATTGCCAGTACAAGTTTCATAATCTGAGCATTCACAGAACAAACTACCACAAGCATGGCACCAACATCTACTTCCAAGATGTGAATGTGATCCTTATTGGGCTGATGCCTCTGGAAGAGCTCAAAGACTTCCTCTCCGGTCCACCTCTGAAGATCGAGGTTCATGATCGTGACAGAAAGTTAGAAGAAACAGCAAAAACTCCAGCATTGTCTGACACAGGGTCAGATCATAATATCCTGTTAAAACAGAAGACAACAGTCTTTAACTCACATGGAATTGCAAGCCTGAATCTCTCTGAGCTGCTACATGGAAGGAAAAGCCTAAAGGAGCACTTACCAATCAAATGCTCCCCTCCACCACTGGACAGGAAGGGAAACAAAGAGATGATAGACACAGCAGCTAGCAGAGAACCCATGCACCAAGGCCATTATCTTGCTGCCAATTCTCAACTCAAGGTCAAGGTTGAGCTAGCTTGTTCACTTAAGAATGTAAGCTGTGAACTGGACTCCTGTGATGGTCCATTTGGGCGCATCATCTACCTCATTGATTACAACAACCTCTCTGTGATGACCAAGCTGAGGTCAGAGATCCTTAGAATCAATGCATCAGCTTTCCATCTGGAGCCACGCTCACTGGAAAATACAGACAAAGCCTTATCAAATTACTTAATTAATTTCAAGCACGATGAGACCAAGGATCTGGATTTTGTTACAGGATTCCACGTGCTAGATAAGAAGACGCACATCTTTGTTCTTGAAGGGCTGAAACATAAAGCAGTGAAAAGACTTTGGGAGGCTGTTCCTATGAAGTAAGCAGCCCATGAACACTATCTTGCCCTAATAACCCGTGCTAACAGATTTCAGCTGTACTGTCTACTTGGATAGAGTGTTTAAATTCCAATGAGAGTCCTGCAGTCTGTGTGATGTTTTGCAGGCTAAGTGGGAGTGAGGAGGAGCAGGTGATTGTCCTGTACAACTCAAAACTGGCCTTCTTCAAGCGCATCTATGACTCATTAGATATGAGCCTGATGCCTATCCATTTACAAGAGCCACTAGAGAACATCATGAGACAGCCTCTGATCTACATTAGAGGCATGCTCCCCCATCTCGTCTTCCAAGCTTTGTCAAGGTACCCATGTAGTGAGATTGCAGTGACCTTAAAGGATCATCCCTGTGTTTTGCATGTTGTACTCCATTTACTACAAATCTCGAATGTTGTACATCACAGCAAACTATGCTGTAACGTTTAAAGCAGCATTCAGTGATTGTTTTTGCGCTTACATATTGTCACTATATAAATTGTTACATGTGTTAGCAAACCATTACCTATTTACACAACAAAGTAGTGTTCTTCATGGTGTTTACTCAGTTACGATAATACAGGTATTGAATAGACCTTGGATCAAAACATGTAGTTATAGTTTAAAAATCGTGTAGTTAAAGTATGCCTGGTTTGTAATTAAGTAGATAAAACTTGTAAAAACATTGGTATGATCCTTTAAACTCTTAATAAATGTATTGGAAGTTGATAAAATATGTAATAAATGGCATAATGAAGTTCACCATCATAACTATTTATGAAACTCTGAGAAGTAATTGTATTGTGGTTTGGTTTAGGTTAAGTCAGCTTTGTCAAATGAGGCAGCTCAAAGATGTGGTGCAGTACAACCTCTTCCCCTCAGCTGAAATGATTCTCAGCATGATCCCAGCACATGACAAAGACAAGTGTGCTGAGCAGAGCGAGCGAGGCGTCTCTGCAGACACTGAGGTGGACGTGCCCTCTCTGCCTGTCCGAATGAAAAGACACGCCACGCTGGGCACTCACAACACATACATGAAGCAGCTGCCTTTCAAACAGTGCAAGGACTTCATTCAGGTTGGTAGGCTTGAACTATTCTGAGTAGAGTCGGAGATATTAACAGAGCAACTCATGTTTGGTATCTTTTCCAGGACAATATTAAAAGGGTCCAAGAGAAAAGTGAGCAGATACAGAAGCCAGAGGCTGCAGTGTTAAGGATGGAACAGTCTGCAGACAATCCAGCACACAACTACAGCATACAGACCTACAACTCACATGCACAAGCCATGCAGCTGCTCCGCAAACAAATGGCTCAGGTTTGATCGATAAATAGGATATAATGTATGTGGTGTACCTTAATATATCAGGGTATAGCTTGATGGCTAAGTGGGCAGCACTACCTCCTTTAAGACACAGGATTGATTTCTAGTTTGTCCTTTTTTTTTTTTTTTTTTTTTTACCAGGTTTTCTTCAACACCCAAAAGTTATACAATTCTGGTAAAGTGGAGATTGTAATTGTTAAGGTGTTTTTGCATGTTTGGTCACAATTACTCCAAATTATTTATAATTCAGTGCTAACTTTGCCATCCACATTTTTGTCTCTTGAAATTCACTACTGTAATAAACATCACTGCATTAGTTTTTGTCAGCTGCATTAAAAATTTGAGGTAATAAAGTTCAGACTAGAAGTGTTCAATGAACATACAAACAGACCTAAAGATCTTAAGCCACATGATATGATAACTCTAATAACAGTACTTGTATGTTATAAGCATAGTTTTGTACTGAACTGAACACAACAGGTTCAACCAGCAACACAATGGCCAGCATGGAACATTAGGGCAGTATAAATGGTGGTACATTCACTTACTGATGTACATACTGATGTTGTGATGTGATTACCAGCTTGGGAAAAATTAATTAACTACATAGTCAATAACTATGAATCTTTAAACTCAACTGGACAAGTCAATTCAAATCAGCAAAGTGATTCATAATTTATACCACTAATTTTTACTCCTCAAATCTAATTTAACTGGACTAATGAATATCTTGATTCTATTAATCAAATAACTATGTTTAATGTGGGAGGAGTCACTTGAGGTGACAAACCCACAGAGAATTATCCCGATAACATGGTTCCCTCAGATCTTCAAAACATTTAAACCTCTTTCAGCTCATTATCTTAGTTTTACAACCTGCAAAAGTACTCTTTAGTTCTGTCTCACAGTTCTCAGATTAGCTAATGTGAACATAGCAAGATGTTTTTGTATTGTGTTGTAAAGATATCTGCCGAAATTAGCATGGTAACCAGCTATCTTCAGCCCATCCAGTTTCTTAATACCATTTTGTACCTCAAGAGGTTATAGCGAGTCACTGTAGCCTCCAGTCTTTTCTGTCCAACAACACCAAGGTTGTTTTCTTGCCAGGCTTAGCTTCCAGCACCCTGGAGCTGACCCCACTATAATGCTTGTTCAGGCCTCCGGAGAAGGGCGTTGACTGATGCCTGACTTCTTTCTCACTCCTCTCCCCCGTCCCTGCTTGTTAGATTCCTGGTTGGAGCAGCCTTTAATTGCCTCAGTACTGTATTCCCTGTCGTCAAACTGGCCTCCGTCGGTCACAGAGGCTGTGTTCAATCCCAGTTCGGTCATCCTTACTGGGAGGCTTTTGAGCTCAGTTCTGTTGTCTGCTTGCCCCCAGCTCCGGTTCCAGTGCCTGCTCCAGCGCCGCTCTGCACTGGCATTCTCAGTTGGGTCCCCAGCACACCAGACTGAAAATGCTTCTGTGCTAGCAGTGCAAACACCAGCCCTTCCCCAGTGCTTGCATGGATAAATGTATCCAAAATTGGCAGCAAAAAAGTAGAGTCTAGTGTTGTGTCTCTTGTGTTTTCTCTGATGATAACTCCAGGTGCCGGGGCGGAGGTTCACCTACAGTCAGCAGTATCACAGTGCAACGGTGGAGCCTGGAGACGTGACTCCTAAAAATGACTCCAGCTCCACTGCTGCCTCTACTGTTTGGATCACAAGTTTGAGCAGCGATGAGCCCAAAATGCACCCCAAACACCCAGATGAGGCTCGAGTGGAGGAGCTGAGGAAGGTGATGTCACTCTTCATCCTCCCAACAGTGTGGGCTGTCAGTGTCAGTGTCAGTTTATTGGCATTCCCATGAATCTTAGCACAGGGAGACAATATGGTTGTTTAAGTTACTCTATCCTCCATGACACAATTTGCAAATTATATGAAATGATAAATAATAGAAGCCTTGCTGTGATAGGCTGTGTATGTAGTAAAGAGTTAAGTTGATAATACTTCTGTTAACTGTGCTTCCAGCCATGGAAAGGGAACATCCGACATGCCAACATATTGACGCCCACTCACTCACGGAACATATGGCCCTGGAGCCGGCGCTATGAGGACTTTCAGCGCTACAGTAAACCGCCACATTTCTTCAGCTCACCCCCATTCTCCATTCACCTGGCTGGTAGGCTGTGCTGCATCAATGTAGCATAACATTCGTTATACCTGTTGGTGCATGATGACGTCTTTTTTCTTTTCTCTGTGAGTAACTGAAACTTCACCACCAAAAGCTGCCTTAATATATGTCTACAGCAACACACTGTCATTTAGGTCCTGTTCAAACCTGATATTAACATGTGTCTTGGCTGATATGATCAGACATCTCTAGGTATGAATGTGAATGCACCCAAGACACATTAAGGATACACTGTAATTTGTTCACTCAGACCACATTCGGAGGTGGTCTGGGTAGCATGTGACTACATTCCTTTAGCTGTGTGCACACAATGTGTCCTGGGCCATGTTGAAGTACTGCCTGTTCAGCTGATGTCCTGTCAGTCCACACAAAACAGCTGTGTGATTTCCATTTGGTTCACTGTAATGCAAACTATGAGTTTAAGCTCTTACCTGCTAAGATAAACAGCAGATGCTTGTGAACACACTTTCTGTTTCAACTATTGAACTAGTAACCACAGTATCCCCAGACTTCCCTAATGCAATTGCTTCCCTGCAATTTTAAGAGTTGCTGAGTTAAGAGAAATGGCAACAGTAAATTCTTGATTATTTGTACCCTCTTGTAAATTGGGCTTTAAATGCAATATCTTAATATCTTAATATCTTAATCTTGTAAAGATTAGTTGTCAGTTTGTTGCAGGATTGCAGTGTTGGTGGCTACTCCTTGTCTACAGTGTGTCTACCTGCTGACATTTAACAGCTATTTGAAGACACAGTTTTAACTGATTTTTTAATTTACACTAAAAGTATGAGTAAGACAACATTTTATTGTCAGTAAACATGTCAAATTTTACAAATACAGTAAACAGTAACCAATATGGGCTACTACTTTGTCACCTTTGGAGGAAACTGCAATTCTTTCTTAAAAAAATCAGGCAGTTGTTAGTTGTTAGTTAATAACTTTAATGCAGTAATAGTTTTCAAACCTGCATACAGCCAATGCAAGCTTTCACATAAGTAAATTTTTTGAGGTTTTGCTTCTGACGTGTGCACATCTGACCAATCAGCATGGCAGATTGCTTGTCTCACAGAACTCTGATTTACATGATAAAAGGAAGAGAACTACAGAGATAATTATTTCAAAGACACTGTGTGGAGAAGATAACAAAATGAGTTACAGTATGATGGTGATGTGTATCTCAAGCTTTAAAAGTCTTCATAATACATCTTTGTTTAAACCTCACCCAAGACACATGTTAATGCTAGGCATAAACAGCCCATTACTGCCACATGACAGGCTGTGGGGCATGGCTGTAATATGAAAAAACAAAAGTATTAACGAATTACCCTTAAATAAGTTATGATGTTACAAAAAAGTTGAAGTTGTACATGACTCACCTATTTACATCCATAATTACATCCTTTATATGTTAATGCATATATACTTGAGAATTTTTTAGTTACATTAGTACTGATAGTGATTACGATGCACTAGATCCAGCAGATGACATATCCCAGCATGCCAGCAGGTTGTCAGACAGAAATAAACAGCAGCAAATGGAGCTAGTTAACAAAAACCACAACACAGCACTCAAAGAGGGTTTTAAACATTTACAACCAACCAACATCTTTGTTGTATTTTCAGAACTCATTTCAGACGTCACTGTGTCATGGAACTATTTTTCTATGGTGGGAGCTCTTTAAAAGGTCTTCCAGCTAACAAAATTTTAATTCAGAGCATTGCTTTTAAGCACCATGATCAAAAGTAATGATTTATACAACATGGGAGCTGAATTGAAGTACAACAGTAAATTCTCATTGTATTAGTTAGTGTTTGAAACGGGAGAAAGACTGGATGTGGGTGATGGGAGTTTGAGTGGGAATTGAGCCACAGATTTGACTAGAGTGTTAAATGTCTGGTTACATGTAACTTGTTAAATTTAATGACTTAGGTTACATGTGTTTTGCTCTGTTAGATTTTTTAGGCTGTTTTCAGAGTTGGGGTCTCATGGGTAAAAAGTAAAAGTAAAGTCAGCATCATCACTCCCCAGCTTGATGTATCCTTGTTGGGAGTGACAAAGACATTCTCTGCATTCACATAATAATTTGTTCCTAATTGGTTGTCTGACTGAAATATAAATACCAGGTGTATCAATGTATTAAACCATTATTACCATTTAGGCCTAAGAGTAAATTTGTCTTTAGATGACTTTAACAGCTTAGATTTAGCCAGGCAGAGCCATGCTGGCAATCTCCATTCTTTTGACGCTGTTAGGACATGCAATACTTTGTTTTCTTGCCACATAAGCTGTGCTAACACGTCCTCATACATGAATGACAAAATAGGTCGATTGCCAGTGATTCCCAAAACAACATTTAACACTGTAGGAGTACAAGCGACAGGCAGCATCAGACCTTAAGTATGTTACGTAAGTCATGTTACTTAAACACATGGTTAACGTTGTCAAACTGTCACTACCTTTAGGTGGAGACAACAAAAACCACTTCATTAAGTTAAGAAAAAGATCATGCTAAGAGTTAAAGTGGTGAAAGTCATGTACACAACATAACTTATGTTAGTTAAAATAAGTCAACTTTGAGTTTTGGTTTCACAAGGGACACAAACCCTGGTCTCCTGAGTGAAAGTTCTATGTTTTACAAATCTATGCCCCCACTCCTCCCTACATGTACTTTCTCACTCTTTAGATTACCCCTGCATAATTACTTTTGCCAGTGGAGGTTGCCACCTAACTACAGCCACTTTTCCGCTGCATGGTTTGACTTGACTCAACTCGACTCAGCCTTTTTTGGTTTTTCGTAACAGATACTACCTGGCAGGGCAGAAATTTCACAGCAACCGCATAAGCTATGGCCACCTCATACTCCTCAGTTTAGCTGCATTCCCTTTAAAAAATGATCTGCCTTGCAGCCACAGAGACATTGATGCCCCGCCCACACTGCGCCAGCTGATTTAGCCATTTTCTCTTCTGCCTCTTTCCTGTCAACATATTTTTTAGGCAGCAGTGTCTTTTGTTGAGATTCTGATTGGGCAACATCAAGTGAAACATTCTGTACATAATCAGTGGTTAGATTTTGAGTGTGGTATGAACCGCCTGAAAACTGAGCTATTTAGAGGGACAGTTATTTACCCATCTAGACTGATTTATTGTGAGTTTCTTAGTTTCGTAGATATTGGCTGTAGAGATGTCTGCCTTCTCTCCAAAACAGTGCAACTAGATTGAGGTGCTCAAAGCACCAAAAAATACATCTGAAAAACTCAACAACAGTTTCTTTTTCCATAAGTCATGACCCACTTACTCAAGTCCTTTTTGTGAGCCGTTTCATGCTGGAACTATTTTCTTTTTATGATAGAATCTATCATAACTACTTTCTTTCTACTAGGAAGAAAGTAGTTGCCTGATGATGTTTTACAGAATTTTTCATTTTTTTTTTTTTTAACAATTAAATAAAAATGAACAAAAATAAAATCATCCTTAACCCTCAAATTAAATTCATTACATGGTTTCTGTGGACTTAAAATCATTGTTGGTATCACCTCAGTCAACGTTTCAAGCTGAGCTGATACTAAAAGGTGATGTGAAAACACTGCAGACCACTGATCGGTTGCGCAACACAGGACTCCATTCTAAGAGTAGAGTCGAACTGTCATTACCGTGTAGTGGAAATACAGCCAAGAAAAATAAAAATATGGGCCATAATGAGCTGCGTGCACAGACGACCTATATGGCTGGTTTTATGGGGAGGACATGCTGGCTGTGCATATGCCATTTCATTTTCAGTTTGTAGACAGTAACCTAAGCCCATCTGTCACATCGGCACCTTGTAATGATTTTGCTTTGGTTAATGATAAAATTCTACACAACATGTGAGTAAAGAGTGTGTGATGGCTGTGAGAGACTGCAATAACTTGCATCTAGCAATGCACTAAATTTAACAGCCTAAGAAGATCCAGGAATGGATTTTTTCCTACGACTGTCTGGGCTGTAAGCTTTTTCTCAGGATTGAAGGCCAGTATTGATATGTTTTGATTGAAGCCCCAGATGGTCGCTGTATATGAGCCAGTATCAGTTTTTGCTGTGGAGTAAAGCACTCCCACACCACACTGGAGAACAGATTTGGTCAAGGAGGGAACCTCAATGATACCAGCAGAGAACAACATTGGTCTGTTTGTGTGTCCTGTTGTGTTTGTTCAGTCATATCAGTGTCTTGCCTGTTTAATTGAATAGCTACATGAACAGTTAAACATCAATCTTTTGAGTTTTTAATCCACAGAGTTAAGCCAGTGTGCTGTTGATCCTCAGGAGAGCATCTGCAGCAGGAGCAGCTCGAGGCAGCCAGAACTCAGTACAGTCACTGGCTAAAGAAACTGCCTCCTGGCAGCAGCACCGACCCACAAGGCAACGGCCCATTTCCAGAGTTCAAGTGTCACATGAGAGGAAACTCGGAGAGATTTCAGGACATACTGAAAGATGAGCCGAAGAAGTATTCACTGAAGGCACCTGGCATGATGATGAAGGTACAGACCCAGAAATATTTGGACAGCAGCACATTTTCTGATGCTGTGACTCTGTCAGTACATTGAAATGATCTTCATGTAGACATCTGTGGTTTATCCAACACTGTCCAGGAAAAATTCGGGGGAAAGGCGGGACTCCCTGAGAATTTCTTTTAAAACTAATGAACTGACAAAATGGACACGCCTCAGCATGAGTCATCAGAATATGAAACAGTGACCACTCTCTTAAAAGAACTCATCCCTTAATGAAGTCATCTGTCACATTGCAGTCATAGTATCTGCTTTCACTTTTTCATCAATTCAAGGCAGAAGAAAGACACATTGTCTCTGTCCTGACTCCAGAGCTCACTTTTGTGAGTTTGTTTAAACTTAGAAACTAAAGCTCAGCCATCAGTGATTAAGTACATTGAGGAGCAGGGAGCTGCTATCCTGACACGCCAGATGGTTTGTTTCACAGAACCATTTGGGAACTCGTCCTTAGAAACTGTTTGGAAAAGGGCACGAACAACTGGCAAGTGATTGGATGAACATTTGTCTATCATATTTAACCAAGCTAACTTCAAGCAATCAGATTAATGCTTCCATGGACGCCTCTTGCTGTCGTCGTACCTAAAGCCACGCCCATAGTTGTCAGTAGTCTCTCCTAGGGCACTGATCGGCTGCACCACTTTTGATGCAGACACAAACAGATAACTTGAAACTTGGCAAGATGGATTCTCACGTGATCTTGTGACTCCAGCTGCCTTGCAAGAGAGCTGCAACCTGTAAGAAGATCAATCCATAGTTGAAAACAAGGGTCAATTTTCTTTGAAACATTAAATATACAGAGATTGTTTTGCCTTGACTTGTTTTTCAGGTACATTAGATACAAATATCTAATAATTTTATGGAGCAATATTTCAGTGTCATGTACCTCCTTGACACGGTGTTTAACCTGGCTTCAGTCTGTTGCTCATTTTTCACAAACAAGGCAAAGTTCTGTAGTCTGTTGAATAACTGCTTTAATGTCTCCTTCAGTCACAGCTCAAAATTGAAGTCATTCTTTCCTTAATCTCCTTCAATAGTGAGTCCTTCATTTCAAGCATCAGGTGTTTTATTTCTTGCACTTCAGCCATTGTTGGGATAGGTGCAGCCAATTGTTTGAGTGCATCTTCCTTGTTAAGACAATTGACTTTTCCAACGTTGCGCCAGAACGTAAATTCATCCCCTGACTCAGGTTAAGATGCGAAGACAGATGAAGATGAATCAAAGCATCACTCTCTTCTTTTTTTTTATCTCTATGGGATGGGAGAGATACATGGGTTTTCACGCTGCCACCATTACCATGACGTCATCTTTCCACCGTCCTCTGGCTCTGGTCCAATGAAGCTGCGAGACAGAGCGTCCATGTTTCAGGTCGTTCTCAGGTTGTAGTCGTGTTTAACACTGAGACAGCAGAGCAGACATGCCGCTCCATGTTTCAGAGCAGAGAAATCTGCTCCTTTTTTAATGATTTTGAGACACAAATTAAAAAAAATCATTAAGAATATATAATCATTTTAATTTGGCTGGGTGATTAATGACATGTTTCTGAGATGTGACAAACTCAGAACACACCTTTATTGTTGCTTTACACAAACTTTATCTTGTAGACATACAGTTAAACAAAGAGCAGAAGCTCATGAAAAGGCTCCCTAAAGCAGAGGAAAGGAATTAGTTACATTGCTGCTTTTATCTGAATTTCACAATGTTCAGTTTAACATGTTTTTTTCAGTTTGTTATATTCTGGTTGCACTGTTAATAAACTTCAGTTTGTGAGCAAACAGATGTTTCTGTCTTGCAGACTTTCTCTCAACTATCTGTGATGAACTTGGGTGAGGACAAAGCGAATGAAAAGAGTGTGGCTCTGGCTCCAGGCCCCTGTATGAACTGCAGCCTCAGCATCAAACACAACTCCATCCCTAGACACGACTCTCTGTACAACAAGTACCACTTTAAGTCAGTTGAAGTTAGCATTTTTATTCAAAAACACAAACTCAGATACTAGACAAAATAATGTTGTCTTTGTGTTCATGTGGGATGTTCTGTTGCTTCTTGCAGCGGATTTGCTAAGCAGCATTCATTCCTGTACAAGCGGACCACCCTGCCTCTGACAGATGAGGAGAACAGTATCTCCACTTTTCAGAAGTCTGCACCGAACATGAAGACACGGACATCAGCTGTCCAGTATGTCAGGAATGTTGTAGAAGCCAGAACCCACAAAACCCGCATCTTGTTTATCAAGTAGGCTCATAAGTATTACAGCTGGTGCAATAATTTAATTATAGCACTAAAGAGCACTTCAGATAGAAGAGAGCAGCCATTATCCAAAGGTGTTAACTTTGAAGCCATGGTTAATAAAATACACTGACTAAAATCATAAATCTCTTAAAGACAAATCATCAGGATTCGTCCATATTGTCCTGTCAGAATGGAGGAGGTCACAACTCAGAAAGTTCTTTCCAGAGGGTGGGAGCAGATGTAAGCTCTGTTTTCTAGGACCTCCTTGGCGATCTTCTTGATGTTGGCATCGTTGTTCTCTGGAGAGTCTGGAACGGATTGAGACGGGAATCACAAAACAAGCCGCTTTCATTCTTTAAACACAAAAACACAGTGTTCTCATCTGTCTGGGTCATGTCACCGGATGACTTTGGATTACATACAGACCATTAAAAACACGCGCACAGTGTGAAAATGAAAAGCAGCGGGGGGTCTGAGTGTTGGTATGCAGGGGTTCGGTGGGGAAATTCCGCAACACATGCAAGTCTTTTGTACTTGAGATGCGGTGAGAAAAAAAAAAGGAGTGAGGGGCTGTTCTCAATTACCGTTTTGTGTTGTACTTACGTTTTTGCAACTGAGTCATCAAGTAGTTGTTCTTGAAGAAGGCGTCGCTGCAGAATGTGTTTGTGAGCAGCACCTAGAAAAAAAAAACAGTCAAACATCAAGACCTGCAGACATGAATCCAAGTGGAAATGAAAAGTAAATACGATGTCAGAATGTGATTAGATGTGAAGTGAGACAATTGCAAACATTTGTTGGTTCATTTCTCATCTGCAAACACAGAGCAACTAAACAACTGGAAACATTATGCAGGGTTCCTACAGATTTCATACTTTCATACTCAAATTTCCAGTAATTTCTCTGTAGATTTTTTACACCATATTTGTCATCTCAGTACAAATAGATAGATGTTAATTATGTAAGTAAATGGTTACAAAATCCAAGTGTCAACATGTACATTACATTATGACTATAGATGCGATTATGTCACCAGAAGGTTGTAGCTATTTGGTAATAAACTAACCAGGTCTACTTATACACATATAATTTTCCCTTAAAGCTTCAGTGTGTAAGATTTACAGGGATCTATTGGCAGAATATGGCAGAAATGAATACAATATATTCATAAATATGTTTTCATTGGTGTATAATAGTATTCTAGTATTCATTTATCTGCATAATTACAGGAGAAATACATTAACAAGAGAAATAAGAGAAGAAAAGTGTGCAGATGAGATTTAAAAAAAAAAAAACCCTAAAGGCTTATAATCACCTGAAAATAAGAATTGTGTTCCCGTTACCTTAGAATGAGCCCTGTATAACTACAGAGGGACGGGTCCTCTTCCACAGAGTTCGTCAGGTTATGCCGCCATGTTTCTACAGTAGCCCAGAATGGACCAACCAAACGCTGGCTCTGGATAAAGCTTTTCACGTTTTTTGTAGCCACCGTTCCATGTGTCATGTGCTTGGAAGGGGAGGGTGAGGTGACGGGGTTTGTAAGCTAAATGTCATTAAATCCTACACACTGGTCCTTTAACATATTAAATAAATATTGTAGTACGGTTCCCCTCATATTTTTTGGTCTCTTTTATGAATAAGAACCAAAATGAGTTGAAAGAAGATACATAATTAAATAATATTAATAATAATAATTTTATTTTCATAGCATGAGTGCAGCCTTGTTTATTCTCTATTTGCAAAATTTAGTGTGATGTGTATCTGTTTTATTAGCTCACCGCTATAGTAACATTACCTGTACCTACAAACTTAGTATATTTCCTGTTTGTTTTGTATATAGTGTTTTTGAGCATGTTGATAATTACCTCAGTGTCCTACATAACTGTTCATTATCTTCAATCAAACTCAACAGAAACAAAATAAAAGTCATCAACTCAGTTTTTGTGCTGTCCTACAAATCACCAACGCTAGTTTGGTCAAAATAAACCCTTAATTCACCACGACAGATGTGAAAACATTGTGGCTGTGCACCCCGGGTCTCTCCGCTGTGTCTCTGATGTCTGACCTCCCTCCAGATTTTCTCCAAATATTTTTTACATCTAACTCTGCAAATAAAAAGTTTATTTCAACCAAACTAGAGTTGCTGATTGTTGGAGCAGAGAAAACATGAATCAAGACATTTTTGGTAGATTTTTTTGTTTTGTTTTTGTCGAGTTTGAATGAACATGATGATGCTAGCAAGCTAATGTTGCTAACAGTTATCTAGGACACTGAGGTGATTATCAAAATGCTCACTAAATACAAAACAAATGGGAAATACTATTAACAATATGTACCAAGCTACCTGAAAAATCAAGAGAATAATCTGTGAAAGTAACATTACTATAGCGTTGACAGGAATTAGAACACACATTTCCCAGTACTCATGTGTTTTTCCATACTTATCTAGACCTGGAAATGACTGAAATGAAATTCTGTACTTTTCTATGCTTCGGGTACAGAGCCAAACATGAAGACAAACAAGCCTTTACAATCATAGTGAAACCAATAGGATGAAAGCTCCCTGACTGAAGCCAGATTTGCTTTTAAAATACTTCAGAAGTTTTGAATCCTCTTACTCTGTGATCCTCAGGCGAAACATTTCAGTCTTAAAAAAGACACATGACTATCTTTGGAATGGAATTCGGTTCGACAGCGTCTCTACAGTCAGTGTGTTTTACATAAAACACAAAGGTTTAGCGCTGCATGTTTGCTGACATTTCAGCCTGAGAGGGATACTGTAGGAGGAGCAGAGAGCTGCCCATCTGAAACACAAAAGAGGATAACACAAAGCATTCACTGCCTCTTTAATGTCTCTCTGTTGAGGATTTGTTTGCTCTGCACTGCTCTACATCACTGTTTCTGATTACACACAGGACCGTCCTTCAGTTTATGTTTACACTCTGCCATCCAAAACTGCTTTCCCCATGAAGGTGGAGCAGCCTCTACACCTCTACAAAATAGAGAAATGAAGATATCAGCTGAGTAACTGCTGATTTGACTGAACAACTCTGAGAGCATCGAGAAAGGGCCAAGTTATACATTTGCAACAAAAAAAGAAGAAACAGGAATATAAAGTTAAGAAGTAAGATGTTGTGACATGCTGCTGCTGCTTTAATTGCTTTCAGTAGACGGCAACTTGCTGCATTAAGTGAAAACGCTCATCTAATTCGATAACAATGTGGGTTTTATTAAGCCTGATATCTTTACTGATCTTAATTAAGACAGGACATGCTTTCTGGATAATTACATTGTAAACAAATGCGGTGACTACATGTAGAGAAGGTGCTGCTTGCAGCTTTTTGGAGAACCGCTCATCCAAACAATTTCAGACTCGACACTGCCTTTTCCATGAACAGTTGTGTCCCCTGGCAATGCTGAGTTACGGCTGTCACAGTGTCAGATTTTCACACACGATTATTGTTGGTGCCGGGGGAGGGAGACAAAGCAAAAACGGAAAGATATGGAAATGATTTAGGAACACACAGTATGTTTAAGAGGTGCTAGATTACTTACATGATATTATTGTGTATTTTTGACAAGGTATCAAAATCATGTTTTAAAATATCACCATTATCATCAGTATTGATATATTGTGACACCCTGTATGCTGAGTGTACGTGTCGTTTGGGTGCAAAAGATCACACTCGTGCTAATGTTCAACTTAATAGCAAACATGATATGATGAAGTGGCTGCTGTCATTGCAGCTATCTGCGAGCAGGATATTTAACTATTAGGGACCAGGCTATTTCCAGGAACAAAAGCGCTCATTCTCAAAGTTACGTCACCGGTGCTTGACATGTTTGAGTAGAAGCATGTTTGAGCAGAGGAGCGGCTACACTCGGCATGGCACACTGCTCAAAATCGCCAGTGAGCACCGTGCTCAAGGTCAGAATTATTTCAGCTTTGAGCTTGGCTGCTGCTGACCTTTCAGAGCACAGCCAATGAGATGATAGCTACATGTGACGACACTTACAAGCAGAGGAGCCAGAGAGAGATGGAAGGAAAGTGTTTCAGAGTTCCTCTGCAACACGTTAAAAACACACCATGATTTAACCAGTAAATGTAAGGTATGGTGAAATGTCAGCAGTCAGATGTGGCTACATGATTTGTGAACAGGAATATAGTTTAAATCTGATGCTAAAACTAGCTGTTTGTACACCAAGCAGACGACATATAGCTCTGCACTTTGCCCCTCTGTACAAATTTCATCACACAGATTTACATGACTTTGACATGATGTAACATCTAGAGCAGCAACGATTCATCAATTATTAAATTAAGTGCCAACTATTCTGATAATCGATTGTTTTGAGTTTTTTTTTAAATGAAAATGTTCAAATTTTCTGATTCAAGCTTCTTAAATTTGAGTATTTTCTGGTTTCTTTACTCCTCTCTCACAGTAAACTGAATATTTTTGAGTTGTGGACAAAACAAGACATTTGAGGACGTCATCTTGAAACACTGGTCAACATTTTTTTGACATTTTATGGACCAAACACTGTTTGACAGATTAATCAATAATGAAAATAATCGGCACAGGAAAGACTTGAAAATAGGTCACATGTTTGGACCCATTTTTCAACTGACAAGACTGTGACAGGATTAAATAATCCATTAACCGAGAAACTAATCTTTAGCCACAGGTCTCTCCTCTCTCTCTGTGTTCCTTCACACTGTACACTGTAGTTTGGTGGTGTAACAGTTAATGGGGTCCCCTCTCAATACACTTTATAAGATGTACTTCTGGTGGTAGGAACACATTACTAATAAATATTTCCCGTGAATATCAGACAAACATGCACTTTAGTTTGATTTTGACGATCTAACAAGGAAACACAAATCAAGCTGGTAGTGGGAGACAAACTCATGTGTCTGTGGGAAGCAAACGGCTACAGCGAGCTTCATGACAGATCCATCAGACTACACTTAATACTGGACCTGAACGCATCCCGTGTAAACACAAGTGGAGGACTGAAGCTGCTGTTCTGTTTACATTGGCTGTGTAGACAGTGTGAGTATGACTATCAACCAGCGGTGTACGGCATGAGCGAGGCAGCTGTTTGACATCAGTTTGACATATATGAAATATGGAAATATGGAGGTACTGATGTGTGTACCAGTCTGCTGAGGTCAATGGAAAACTGCTGTCACTATGAAAAATTAAGACATGGATTCAAGATGAGTATTAATCCCAGGTGTACAGCAGAAATACGACAGCCTTTGAAGATGTGATCATGGACGCACTTCCTTTACTCTTTGACTCAGCTGCTCTGGAGTCATGTTCACTGTACACCGTTAACTATTATTATGGTTAAAGGAGCAATATGTGACAATTGTGCTTCCAAAAGTGAGTACAGCAGTCCATATATCGAGTCAGAGTCACAGACTGTATATTAAAGGCTCGAAGGCTGCAGGAATACTGCAAGAGTGCAAGACGAGCACAACAATGTAAAATGACAATAACACACAAGGATAAGTCCTCCACTGTAAGCTGATCAGCTGTTTTAATTATCTGTCAATGTAAAGTTAAGCCCGATGTCCTGAAAACAAAAGTTCACTGCTGTGAAATAACAAACTATGGAGTTTGAGTTAACTGCATTAACATTTTGCTAAATTTAATTGTTCTTAACATCTACAGCTTCTACACGATTATTAATGATTTCTTACAACTCATAAACAGACAATTACTCATTCAGTGAACATTTGGCATTAATTTGAACTCTATTTAATGTGAAACAGGGAAACCATAACACAAGTTACGCCAGAATAGAAATCTTAAAGGAAACCGTGACTGCAGTGTCATCAGAGAAGCGAGTATTTCAACTTACCACGTTTCCTTAATCTCTGATGACACATCGTGGTCATTTTATGATTTATTACAGTAAATATATCACAAATTTCTCCTTTAATACTGAATTCCAGGCAGATTGTGTTTTCCTCTCACCTCGTGGTCGTGGTTCCTGAGGCCGATGCTGATGGAGCGGCTGGCTCTGGACAGGACAGCTGTCATGGCGTAGAGGTTGATCATCACATCTGCTACTCTCTTCAGGATGAGCTGTTCATCCACGATAGTCTGACAACATCAACAGAGGCAAAAACGAGGACACTTCAATCATCGTTATTTCTAACCTCAGACAGTTGCCGTCACTAAAGTGTGTGTCTGTAATGCAGTCGAGAGGAAAAACTAATCATTTTGTAACTGATCAGGTAATCATCAAGGAAGATTTCAGACAGTAAAACTTGTTCTTGGCTTCTCTGTAGTGGTTTCATATTGGTGATTGGTACCAAAACACTACAAGAGTCCAGCTTTTTTCTGGATGGAGCACTCACTCACTCACTGTTTGGATTCTGCTCTTAAGTTGTGATTAATGACTTCCTGTGTTTGGAGGTTTTCTGACAGAGACCATACAGACACATCTAGGTTAATATACGATACCTGTGGTGTCTGAGTTAATGGGAATGGGATGTTCTGCTCTTGGCAGGTATAAATCTTTCTGAGGCTTAACATCAAAACCCACTTGTCAGTGGGAGGGCTTCTGGAGTCATCTCATGTCAACATTTACAACTGTGAAGTAGAGTGGGCCTGAATCCCACCACTCACACAGAGGAAGAGCCACATTCATTACAGCACACAGTCAAGTCCTCTGTAACCACTTTACTAACACTGGGTTTAGTAATTAAAGGAAAATTCCTGTTTATTAGAACACAATTTTTGGTACATGAATAATAAAATCAACTGCTTTTTCACACACTGACAGTCCCATTTTGCTGCAATAAAACTGATTGAACTGAGATGGACAGACTGAACACAGATGTTCAAAGTTTTCCTTTGGGGATAGAAATTGAAGTTGAAAAAAAGTGATATATCACAATTTATGATACTCATATATTACAGTGTTACTGAGTCGATGGCCAAGAGTGCGACAATAAGACCAAAATTGTAATGACACTAAAATTACGTGTTGATGCATTAACACCATGACATGTATTATAAATTGAAAACATCAGAGCTCCCAAATAAGTGTAGCCAAAACTTTTCAACTGCCCCCTGGTGGCTGGCTGCAGGACAGGTCATATGTCCTGCCTCCCAAACGTTAATGAACAGGACGTGGGCCAAACTAAATCAATTTTTTTCCAATGATGATTTCTGTCATTTTAGGAGGCTCTTATCAAGCTAAGGTTTGTTCAAGCGTTCATTTTTCTCATCGGTTTGTGTTTAATTAGTTATTTGATGATATAAAAACAGGATTTCACGTTATGATTGACAGCTGAGCTCTGCCTGCCACAGAAATAGCCGGCTGTGTGGGCGGGAACTTGAAAGTGCGACCCCAACGCTGGTCACTACTGTGCAGACTCTGAATAGGAATTGCTGCACCATTGATGTCAGAGAAGCAAGTGTTTCAACTTAGCATGTTTCCTTGATCTCTGATGATGGTCATTTTATGATTTATTTCAATAAATATATCATAGATTTCTCCTTTAATCAGTCATCAGAAGTCTGGGTTTGACTGCTACATCACTGGAAACAGTCCAGTAAAACAATCTTTCTTCATATTTGTGCCCCAGTTTCACAGCTCTGATCTTTAATGGCTAAAAATGGTCAGCAGAAAAACAACTTACACTCATTGTTGACCATTAAACTTAAATGGCTTATTTACTTTGATCTAGGCAGTTTGAACTTAAATGTTAAAGGTCTTGTTGTTCAGCGGCTTTAGATTGTCGTGTGGTCAAAGTTCTCTGAGGACGCTTCTCATGCAAAATGAGACAATGATACAGGAAGTAGGGATATGGAAAGCTGACCTATTTCCAAGAGCTTTATAGCTTCTTTGGGAAAGCTGTGATTACAAAAGCAAAGTCACGGAAGAAGAAGAGAACGCAGCAGCTGTCTGACAGACGAACACCAGCTCAGAAACTCTGATTGGAAGATATGAGGAGATCTCTGCTGTCATTCAAAAACGACTCGTGCATCCAGACATTTAAGACAAATTGGAATTTTGTTCAAAGGAACTGGAAAATCCCACAGCTATGTTTTTTTTCCCCCAGAGTGTACAATCAATCAAATGTTACCTTTCCATATCTGTAGAGCAGGCTCTCCACAGTCGATCCCAACAGGCTGACGTTCTGTTCCAGTTTCTTTGCGCTGTCCTGTGAACAGAAAACTCCTGAGCTTCCAGAAAACATAAAAAAATGTATCTGACAGGAAATGTGTACTTTAAATTTCTTACTGTCAGGCTGGGATGCACCACTCCATCTTTCCCCGTCAGGCCGAGCTCCACCGAAGCTCCAAATGAACTTTTCAGTTTCTTGCTGACCATTCCCAGAGCCATACCGATGTTCCCTTTCTTCATCTCCCTGCAGGCAGAGCAGAGGACAAACTGAGAGACTGAAGGCTGACTGAGAACCCAGTGTCAATCAATTAGACAATATTTAATCTCTATGAACAAATTTGTGGATATGAATTCAGAATCTGTAGGCAAGGGATAAGATTTTAGTATCCAAGCTGTTCTGATTTTCTTTTATAGTCTGAGTGGGGACCAGTTACATTTAATTTAATGTTTCCCATGGATATTGTCGTCAACACTAGAAGTGGCAGAATTCCATAACTACTAGAATGGTCACATTGATTGGCTGTTGCAAAAAAACCCTGTGTTGTGACTGGCTGTTGTAACAAAAACGCCGTGTTGTGATTGACTGTTATAACACAGGGGAGTTTTGTGATTGTTTGTTGTGACTGGCTGTTGTAAAAACAACCTGTGCAGTGATTGGCTGTTGAAAAAACACTAGTGCTGTGTTGTGTATCTGTCTACAACCTTGATATTCTTACTTTATTTTCCCTGTGAGGACTTTGCCAGCATGCTGCATCCCAGTGAGAGCGACGTACATCCTCAGGATTTCATTGGTCCCCTGAAAACAGACAACTGAATGTGAAAATGGCACACTATTAATTCCACGGTATTATAAAATGTAAGTAGCGATGCATTCCACGGACACCACAACATAAAAACACGGTGGGGGTGTGTGTGCTGCACTGTGTGATAATAAGGCACCACACTACATTTGTGAGTCCCAAACTGTCCCATCAATAAAAGCATTAATAGGACTTACAACATGGAAAATATCACATTTAAAAAGTGGGAAATGCTAAATCTAAACAATTTTTAAAAATATGATTTACACTGTGACACAAACAGAGGAACTGCAGGTCCACTCAGTTCATTTATCCCATTAAAAAAAAGAATCTTTACAACCAACTCAGGAGCTCAATGATTCCAAAGTCAAATGTGACACCTGCTGGCCAAACAAACCAACTACAGAACAATACGTTTATACCCAGGATTATACAAACACTGGACACCAAATTCTCCCTTCTAAATTCACAGACAAACTTCTTTTAGGATTTATTTCATTTATTGCTTAACTAACTGCATAACTTAAAAGGATAGTTTGTTTTTTTAAGTGGGGTTGTATGAGGTACTTCTAGTCAGTCAGAGGTAGTATGTACAAACACTTTGTTACTGTACTTAAGTAGATATTCCAGGTATTTGTACTGTAATGGTATGACTGGGGTGCCTGTCAGGTCAGCACCTAACAATACTTCATCAGAGTGTTTGTCAACTGCACATAAAGGGTAAAAAACAGAGCGTATCTGTATTTATTTTTCTGCCAACTTTTTAAATTTATTCCCTACATTTGGACATAAATATCTGTACTTTGCACTCCTTGCATTTTCAAAATAATATTACTTTAGTTTTAATGCATTTGAGGAGAATTATTGATTATTTGTATTTTGCATCGTTGTGCACCGCCTTCCCAACTTTATGATCAATTTCAGCTTAAATGGATGGAACAGTAACACATACAAAACACGATTTCTGTGTATCGATCAGTGCATATCAAGCACAACATGAAACAAAAATACAAGACAAAAACTATGTAACAAGGTGAAGACAATAAAATAGACAACAACTATGTAACAAGATGAAACAGAAAGGGAGAATTGACCACAGAGAAAAGGTGAGGTTCATTTAGCTTTTCACAGAAACTGCAGGTAGAAATATCCTTTGCAAATGCTACTTTTTTCAGAATCTCAGAATCTTCACTTTTACTTCAGTAAACAAGTTGAATTTGTTCTTCTGCTTTGACCAGAATTTCTTTTACATTAGTATCTGTACTTTTACTTTGGTTGGCACACCCCAAATTTGGACAAGCAGTAGATGTAGAAAGCTAAGTGATGTACTGCTGTGGACAGGGTCAGCAGCAAAAGATATTTTAGCCACTTACGAAAAAAAAAAAAAAATCAATATCAGCTTAAGTGTATGCTATATTTGTAATACTTTCACCTTTCACCATTTTCCTTGCTGTCAGACAGCCTTTTCTGACACAAAACCACCATTACATAATTCAAACACCACCCTCTCCAAACCAGCCAAACTCCTCTGACAAAATCAGTAATTTTACCTTGCAGAATACTACAGTTGCTTGATTGATTGGTTAGTTTGTTTGTGTTATTGTTTGACTATGGAGTTTAAAGGGTTAGTTTGGATTCACCAAAGTCACACAAAAACGCAAAGCAACTAACTAAATTTGGGCACCAGTAGATCAGCAACTCCTGTGTTCAGTGAGGCAAAATTGCTGTTTTTGCCAAAGGAGTCTGGTGGCTTTGGAGACAGCGATATTTGGCTTATGAAATGCTGGTTTCCCATTGACATAGATGTCTGACAGCAAGGTAAAGCATACATAGCATACACTTTAACTGATACAGATTTTTTAAAGTAACTAAAATACATTTTGCTGCCGACATCGCTTAGCTTCCTACACCAGCACTCCAGCTACTTCTCCAACCTCAATAAAACCCCACTTCAAATAATCCAAACTCTCCCTTTAAGACATTTAGCCCAAAACATATCAGAATCAATCATGCAGCAAGTGATGTTAATGACGGAATGATTATTAGAATACCTCGAAGATGGGCAGGATGCGACAGTCCCTGACGTAGCGCTCGAAGGGGTAGTTCTTGGTATAACCCAGACCTCCAAAGACCTGAAGAGCCTCACTGACGCAAATCCAGCCTCCCTCTGAGCTGAACACCTGAACAGAAAGAAACAAAACACACATTATAAGACATTTGGTTTTGTGCTGGTTTTACATGAACATTGTTTAATGGTGAAGCTGTCTAACCTTGACCATGGCGGCCTCTACAGAACAGTCTGGAAGCCCTGGTCTGTCCATCATCCCTGCTGTCAGATACGCCATGCTCTCCATCACAAAGGCATTCATAGCCATGATTGCAAACTTCTCCTACAGGAACAGATCAAACACACACCTCATTCACCTCTAAACAGACTGAGAATGGCTGATTTTCGGGGAAAAGTCCACCGTACCTGAATCATCCCGAACTCACTCAGGCTTTTGTTGAACTGCTTTCTGGACGCGGCGTACTCTGAGGTCAGTTCTACAGAAAGACACACGGACATGATGTCAAACTGAGGAACTTTAACAACACACACACACGATCGCTCTCAACAATGAGTCAGAGAGTTTTACCAATCAGCTTCTTTATCATTCCAGCTGAAGAGCTGCCCATACTGAACCTCCCTGAGTTCAGGATGTTCATGGCAACCTGTCCAACACAAACAAAACAAATCATCACAATCTTACACACAGTGTTGGGATGCAGTTAACTACATGTGGCTCAATTAATGGTTTTACTACAGTTAGTTGGATGGTAGTTTAACTACTAGCTCCTTCAGTATTAAACTACTTTGGGCCATGTAGTTCAGGTAGTTAATTAAAAACTAGATATTCATAGTATTCATATTCTGCCATACAGTATATCACAGTGCCACAGCTGTTTGGCTACAGTTGTCATTTAAAGCTACTACAAGGGAGTTTTTATCTGCTACTGCCTCAATGTGACCTACATAAACTAACAAGGCCATCTGTGAGAAGATTGCTATTAAGTTATTTTTTCATGGCTGCCATGGGGGCTGATTCTCCTTGAAATCAGATGAAAAAGTCTGTGTTTACATTTTACGAGGCAAAGTTACAGTGAGCAGTTCATTAGCCAATTAATAAGAAGAAGCTTTTTATTTAGATAGGTTTATTTTTTGTGTTTTGTGCTTACTACAGTGGAAGCACCGCATTTATACACAGGGAACTCCAATAATAGCACAATATGAAGGTTCCTTGTAGTAGCTTTAATGACATCTGCGTGGTTTGTGACCAACATGTCTGTAATCAAATACCAGAGGTTTCCTGGAAATTTAACATCACATCCTCCAGCTGCCTAAGTGAGGAGAGGCCTGACCTAGTCTCTAAATCAAACACACCCACACTTTACTAAAGACTGGATTATACACCCAAATGGACATGTATACAGACAGCTGTGGACATCATGGACTAGAGATGTGATCACTCTGATACTGGGGTCTGTCAGTCACCTTAAAATCAGGGTCTTCACAGAGCCTATAAGGATACCCTCTGATGACAAAATGTATGTCAAGTGGAGACCCTTGCAGAGTCGTGGACAGAGCAAGTATAATGCTGTCTTAATACTGGCTTAAAAGTCAGTTCAGTTGTACCTCCATGTCACAGTACAAGATTCCAGTAGTTTTAGTGTGACAAGTTCAATTATATGCAAGAGTAGTTCAAATGTAGTTGAACTTCTTCTTTGTGAAGTAGTCTGGTAAACTACAGTTTGAAAGTAGTTTCCCTGACACTGCTTACAGATACAGGCATGTACAACAGGATAGTGTTAACTTTGTTAACCAAAACTAAGACAAAATGACAAGATGAGATGGCACTGGTGTCATTAAACACTAACTGTGACTGTATCAACAAGCAATACAGTTAATGAAAAAGATGAGATTAAAATTATTATTATTATTATTATTATTATTATTATTATTATTATTATTATTAATGATTTCATTGACAAAACTGCAATGCAGCTGTTTCCTGAGCTGCGTGTACTGGTAGCACATGGATCATTCACTCTCTTTTTCATCAGACAAAGATGAGTTAGAATCTAAAATGAAATCAGGTTGACTAAAATGACAAAAAACTAGACTAAAATATTTTTAATGGTTTTATTTGACTAAGATAAGACTAAAATGCCCACACTTTTAGCCAGCCAAAGTTTGACTTAAGGATAAGGTGGACTACATATGATAAACAGGGACATTTGGCACAGGGCTAAGACTGAATGAAAACAGCTGACAAAAATAAACACTACAACAGGATAAAGCTCACCTTGAATCCACCACCAACTTCTCCTATTACATTCTCCACTGGCACTGGGACGTTGTCAAAGGACACCTCACAAGCTAAGAAAAAGAAGTCAAAAAGTTTCATTACAAAGGACACGACATGGGACAAACTTTACTTATACGACTCACAAACTCATGAGAGACTCACTGTTGGAACCCCGGATGCCCAGTTTGTCCTCAGGCTTGCCGCTGGTGATGCCCCCAAACGCCCTCTCCACGATAAACGCAGAAATCTTATCTTTCTTCACGCCGTCTACAACCACCTCAGTCCTGGCAAAAACTGTCATAATATCCGCCATGCCTCCGTTTGAAATCCAGATCTGATAACACAAACAGAAAGACAGGAGATCTTCAGTTTAAGGATGAATGAATAAAGGAAAATTTCAATATAAATTTGAAGCCCATATTGAATATTTGCAAGCTCAATTCCTCTCACCTTGGAGCCATTGAGGAGGTAATGTGTTCCATCTTCGGACAGAGTTGCGCGGGTCTGAATAGAGGCTGCATCACTTCCACTGAAAAGATCAAACAAGTGTAAGTGACGCTAAGCCAAATGTATGCTGAGACACAATGTAGAAATGCTATCAAATTGTCATTACTGACTGACTGGACGATGTACCTTAAAGGGATAGCTCACCCAAAAATAAAATTCAGTCATTATCTACTCACCCTCATGTCGATTGACGGTCAGGTATAGTTTTTCAGTCCACAAAATACTGCTGGAGATTCACAGGAAAACAGTGTTCCATGATCTCCTTAACCATGGAAGTGAATGGTGACCAGTTTTCAAACAGAAAAAACAACAGAAAAAAAAACCAAACAAAACATAAAATGCCTCCATACTGCTCCTCTGGTGTAATCCAACTCTCCTAAAGTCTCGACATGCCAAGTTGACTTGAAAGACGTCATTTACACCAAGTTTTTAGCCTAAATCTTCACTGTAGATCCTTAGCTTGGAGCCACGTTCAGGTGTGCATGCACACCGTGTGAACCGTGTGTGTGTGCTGCAACAATGTGTGTGCACAAGTGAACACCATGTTGGGGCTTTAGGAGGCTTAGATTAGGCAAGATGAGCAGTATGGAGGCATTTTATGTTTTCTTTTTTATCAGTTGTTTTTTTCGATTTGGTCACCATTCACTTCCACTGTTTGGGAGATTCTGCAACGCTGTTTTCCTGTGAAACTCCAGCAGTGTTTTGTGGATTAAAAAACTAAACTCAACTTTCAATCGGCATGAGGGTGAGTAGATAATGACTGAATTTTCATTGTGGGGGGAACTATCTCAAACAATAACTTTTGAAACTGGTTCAGTATTGAGGGAGACCGCTGTTACTGCAGCTGTCAGCCATGAAGCAGGCTATAATGTAATCCAAAGTTCATCCACTAACAGTGGCTCAGATTGTCATTCTAAATGTCTGACAACATGACGTTCCATCTTCAGTTAAATCTACATGAACAAGAAAGAAAATAGAAAGAAAGTAGTTCCCATACGAAACTGCTCACAAAAAGGTCTCTGGATTATCATGACTAACTGGGTCATGCTTTCTGGAAATGTATTTTCTGGCACTTTGAGCATCAGAAGCCATCTAGCTGAATTATACTGGGGAGAAGGCAGACATCTTTATGGCTGACATCTCCAAAACTCCAACTGCAGCTCACACCAAAACTATACGGATGAATAAACAGCACTACAAGCAAGAGGAAATTTTTGTATTTTTGATTATGGGGTGGACTGTCCCTTTAAAAAAAGGTTTATGTGTCAGGATCCTTTCCCTGATGTTGTTCATTTAGAGTAACAACCTGAGGATGTACTTTGACAGTGCCCAGAATGTTTTCACTGCCTCATAGCTGAAAGCTGAAGTACTGGACTAGTTTAAAAAATTGTTGTCCCCATTAGTCACTTAGACACCCCGTGAAAAAAAAACCAAAAAACATCCATGGTCCCATTATATTGGAGAGAAGGCAGACATCTCTATGAGTGATATCCCCAAAACTCTGTAACTCAAAGCAAAACTATGCATAAACAGCACTACAGGTAAGAGGAAAATTTTTTTTTTTTTGATTTTTGGCTATTTTGATTTGGTGAACTGTTCCTTTAAAAGATTAAGATATCTTTTGCTTGACTGGAAACAACCAATTTATGACTCACCAAACCCACCAGATTCAATGTGCAGAAAGAGTAACTTTATCATAAAAATGTTAATGATGATTCAGTGTCTTTACCTTCCAGGCTCTGTCAGGCAGAAAGCTGCGATATGTTCCCCTGAGGCCAGTTTGGGCAGATACTTCTGTTTCTGGGCTTCATTCCCTGCTATCAGGATCCCCTGAAACATCAAACAGCTGTTAGCAAACTGCACCGAAGAATCCCCTCAGATCCAATGATAAGAAGTTTTTCTACCAGAACACAAAGTTTCTTGTACAACTCTGTTACGCTGTTTTTACTTTTACCTTCAGTCCAATGGCTTGATGTGCAGCCAGCGTTACAGCTATAGAGCCATCTAATGAGATGATCTCTGCCAGTCGTGCATACATGGTGTTGGACAATCCAAGACCACCTGGAATGAAAAAAAGACAATGTCTTCAATATGTGCTAGTAAGACATGGCTGGACTATGAGAGAAATAACATACATGTCACATAACCCCCAGGTAGACACCAAATGGACTTGCCTAAATTTGCATTTGGACATGACTAGCTGATCCCAGAGCTGCGGTTGGATTAGCGCCATTATGTAAATCTCATCCTCAAAAACTGTGCAAAAGATTAAAACACCTGCTCAGATATTTGTTAAAATGTAGACACCAGGAGATCACAAGCAGCAGATGTCAACCTGCACAACATGACACACTCCCTCTCCTGGTGCAGATGGGACATACATATACATACAGTATTTGAAAGCTAATGTTAGCTCTGTCAGTCACTGCTCTTAGCTAGGATTAGGGTGCAGTTGTAGTTTTTGTGGTTAAAGCAGTTTCAGTCTAGTCATGTGTGGACTGCAAAAAAGGAATTTCAACAAAAAAAGCCTTGCTTCTTATTTTTTGTCAAAAAAGAAAAAAAAATGTTTGCATGAGAAAAGTAATCTTATTATAAGAAAATCTAACTTTATCCTTATAAGATATTACAGCTAATATTGAGCTAGATTTAACTAATATCAAGTTACAACAATGACTTCCATAATATCTCAGGAGAGAAACAAGATTGTTTTTCTTATTTTAAGAGTAAGACCATTCCCACGTCTTCTCAGTTTAAGAATCTTATGAAATGACACCAATTAAAGTTTGAATTCATCTATTTTTATTCATTGTCAATGAATGTGAGGGCATCAGACTGTATGGAGAACATAACCTGCTGCTTCATATTTCTTCTTATTATTATTATTATTTCTCACATTTCACTTCCTCCCTGAATGATGGACTCAGTGTTATCAGTGTGTTTCACTGTCAACTGTTTTATTAACAATTGCTAAAAATAAGAATGTTTATGGTGCCTTAACTTAAGACAAAGTCACCATTTTTTTTACATAAATTGTATCTGACTACAAGCTTTTTTTTTGCTAATTATTTATCTCAGTTTAAGGTACAGATTCTTCAAGTCAGCTTAATCAGGAAGCCAAAATATTCTGTTTCAAGAAAATCAGTCTTATTCTAACTTTTTTGCTGCTAATCTTAAATTAAGACAGAAATTCCTAAGTCAGCTCAAAGACAAGGCTGCATTTCTCATTTTAAGTAAGTATGTCTTAAATAAGTGAAATATTTGGCCTTTTTTTCTACTTTTAAGGCCCATTACATTCTTTAAATGGCTAGATTTATGTGTTAGTTTTAAGAATTCTACCCAAGCAAAACTGGCTTACCCCACTGGCAGATTTATTTGCTTAAAACAAGAGAATCTGATTATATTTAAGAATATTTGGCTTCTTTCTAGTAGGGATGTTTGTCGGGTGTAAACCTCCACTTCACACCTGCCTCATTTGGTCCAGTTAAAACATACCCTGGTCTTTTTGTCTTTTTGTTTAGTGTGGTTCATTTGAGCTTGTGTAAAAGCTGTCAGTGGTATCCTGGACCGGGTCTGCCTGAAAAGGTGGGTGTCGGTGCAGTTCCAAAAGAACTCTGGTGCAGTTCGTTTGTGGTGTGAAAGCAAACGAACCAAACACAGGATTTTATGATAGCATTAACACTATCACTCGTGTAACTGAGTGTTTCTATTGTATCTTCAAGTGTTTGTTATTAAGAGTGTCCATGTGTACATGTTGTACCAAGATCTTCTCTGTGCACAGATGTGTGTTGTGCTCAACTCATATATTCAATTAAAAACACCAGGGGCTCCTCCAGTTTATTCTTTTGTTAATCAAAGTGAAGACCAAGCAGAAAAACAAGTTTTTCTTCATCCCTGCTTGTGCAGGTTCTCCAGGTCACAATCATCTTACCGTACTCCTCAGGAACCATGATTCCAAACAGCCCGAGCTCCTTCAACCCATTCAGAGTCTCTGGAGGGATTTTGGCTTCTCGGTCAATCTTCGCTGAGTCGACTGAAATCACAAACAAAACAAAACGGTCTTTCAATTCACCTGATGTAGAGTGCAGGTTTACAATAGCATTTGCAGTTTTGTTAAGACTTTTGCTTTCACCAGATCTCCTCCCTCACCTTCCTCATTGAAGAATTTTTCCACCGGTGCGACAAGCTGGTTGATCTCCTCCACCTCTTCATTTCCAATTTCTGGATAAGGAAAGACCTCAGCCTGGAGAAGAAACATTCAACTGATTTAGAAAAGAAATAAACAGCTCCTTACAGCCAATTTCTGCTCCAATTTCCTTATTTTATTACATATGCTTACTGGGGAGGTCCCGATTGAGTCATTTCAGTCCTTAAACACTGAGTATCTACTGATCAGATGCTTGTATTTACCTAATATATTATTAAATATGTGCCCGATACACTGGAATAACAGCTGTTGCTTTCTAAATTTGGCCCAACTTATTTTTCACGAACCTCTTGTTCCAAATACTGATTGCCCTGGTTTGAAACAAGTAAATCATTGATATGGTATTTATAAATGTTTAACTGAGACAATGTGTTAATTAACAACAGCTATGATCTGGCACCAGCAACATTTGTCATGTTAAACAATAAAAGTAACTGTAGATGAGAGATCACAGTTTTGTTACTGTCAGAACATTTATTCAAATACAATATGTAAGGACTAGAATATTTTCTTTTCATGATACTTTTTACTTCTGCTCTGCTACATTTCAGAGGAAATTATTGTATTTTTTTTTATTCCATTACAGTTATTTCACAGCTTTAGTTACGAGTTCCTTTACAAATCATGACAAAACATATGAGGGATTTATAGAATATTATCCTTTGTTATAAACTAATCTACAGTTAAACTGATTAGTCGACTGACATAAAAATTAATTGGCAACTACTTTAGTCCATTTTCATGAAAAAAAAAGAAAAAACATTTCATGCTTCCAGCTTCTCAAATGTGAGGACTTGCTGATTTTTCTAATAATAATTTTAATACTTTGAATTTTATTTTCAAATAATTTTAAGACTTTTTTTTTTATTTTGAAAAGTTACTACTTTCTGACTTTTCCCCAAACAGACAATCAATGGAATTGATTACTCTGGAAAAAAAATCAGATTAATTCATAGCGAAACAGTCACAGGGGCATTAGACACTAGGGATGGGCACGATTAATCGATGATCGATAATTGATCATTAAGAATTTTGTCGATCACGTAATTTTTTTTCGATTTTTCGACAGTGTTAAACAGAGTTCATGTAGTGTGCGTCGAGAAAGCAATGTAATGAATTTCATTATGTGGCGGTAGTAAAATATCCCACCAGCGGGGGGCGATATAGCAGAGAAAACCGCCTGCGAGCTGACTTCTGCCCTGCCGCCGTATGCACGGCGAACAAAAACAAGTAGGTTAAGTAAGCTATAGCCCAGGACAGTTACCACCGTAGCCTTCATGTAAACCTATAGGCCTATAATGTGTTATTGTTATGTGGGACCTCCCTCTCTCAGCCGTGCCTTCTGGCAAAAAAAAAAAAAAAAAAAAGGTCAGCTGCGAGTCTATTTTGTTCTTTGATTAAATGACTATTAGTTAATAATATGATGTTTTATTTTTGTGTTTAAAAGAGGCGAAATGTAGCCTATTTATTTTGTTTTAGAGAATAGCCTACTGGCTCTTATTTTGTTAAGATCCCGAGTCCCGACGCCTCCGCGTAGGTATATTTCTATTGTTTAACAGTTGCACATTTAAATTGTAAATCGCGCAAGACGTGGATTAAAGTTCTCCTTAAATTATTATTATTTATTATGATTTTTTATTCTGTCTAAAAGAGGCGGAATTGTATTTTGTTTGAGAAAATAGTACTGTCACTGGCTTTTATTTTGTGAGGAGTTTCAGCCCGACGCCTTACTGCGGTCAAGCCAGCCGTCTCTCCTTATTGCGAAGTCAAGCCAGCCGCTCCAACATTTCAAGTGCTCCCGTATTGCAGGCTTTATGGTAAATTCACGGTCGCGGTTGAGAAAGCTAGCGCTAGGATGCTACGGCGTGGACCAACTTCCGGTTTTCATAATAAAATGTGGGTTTTATGTATAAGGTAGTAAAAAGAGACGTGTCAGTGTGATCCTGCACAGATTTTGAATCATTGTGTCATATAACCTAGGGGATATAGTATTATGACCGTGCACTGATTTGGGACCTTTAGGTCACATGACCTGGATGCTATTGAGCTAAATTGCTAATATTTACAGTAAAAGAAATTATTAAAAATGAGACAAATGTTACAATGGAATAAAAAGAGGTGTATCTCAACCAGCCCGCGTAGTACTATGGATCTGCACTGATTTGGGGCCTTTAGGTCACATGACCTGGAAGCTATTGAGCTAAAATGCTAATATTTACATTTAAAAAATGATTAAAAATAACAGAAATGTTAAAATGGAATAAAAAGAGGTGTATCTCAACCAGCCAGTGTAGTACTATGACTCTGCACTGATTTGGGGCGTTTAGGTCACATGACCTAGAAGCTATTGAGCTGAAATGCTAATATTTACATTTTAAAAATTCTTAAAAATATCAGGACTGGTAAAATGGAATAAAAAGAGGTGTATCTCAACCAGCCAGTGTAGTACTATGGATCTGCACTGATTTGGGGCCTTTAGGTCACATGACCTGGATGCTATTGAGCTAAAATGCTAATATTTACAGTAAAAAAATTATTAAAAATGAGACAAATGTTAAAATGAAATAAAAAGAGGAGAACCTCAACCAACCAGTGTAGTACTATGACCCTGCACTGATTTGGGGCCTTTAGGTCACATGACCTAGAAGCTATTGAGCTAAAATGCTAATATTTACAGTAAAAAAATAATTAAAAATATCAGGACGGGTAAAATGGAATAAAAAGAGGTGTATCTCAACCAGCCAGTGTAGTACTATGGATCTGCACTGATTTGGGGCCTTTAGGTCACATGACCTGGAAGCTATTGAGCTAAAATGCTAATATTTACATTTAAAAAACTATTTAAAATAACAGAAATGTTAAAATGGAATAAAAAGAGGTGTATCTCAACCAGTCAATGTAGTACTATGACCCTGCAGTGATTTTGGGCCTTTAGGTCACATGACCTACTACTACACTGGCTGGTTGAGAGACACCTCTTTTCATTCCATTTTAACACTCATGATATTTTTAATTAATTTTTTACTGTAAATATTAGCATTTTAGCTCAATAGCATCCAGGTCATGTGACCTAAAGGCCCCAAATCAGTGCAGATCCATAGTACTACACTGGCTGGTTGAGATACACCTCTTTTTATTCCATTGTAACATTTGTCTCATTTTTAATAAATTTTTTACTGTAAATATTAGCAATTTAGCTCAATAGCTTCCAGGTCATGTGACCTAAAGGCTCCAAATCAGTGCAGGGTCATAGTACTACACTGGCTGGTTGAGATACACCTCTTTTCATTCCATTTTACCAGTCCTGATATTTTTAAGAATTTTTTAAATGTAAATATTAGCATTTTAGCTCAATAACTTCTAGGTCATGTGACCTAAAGGCCCCAAATCAGTGCAGGGTCATAGTACTACACTGGCTGGTTGAGATACACCTCTTTTTATTCCATTTTAACATTTCTGTTATTTTTAATCATTTTTTAAATGTAAATATTAGCATTTTAGCTCAATAGCTTCCAGGTCATGTGACCTAAAGGCCCCAAATCAGTGCAGATCCATAGTACTACACTGGCTGGTTGAGATACACCTCTTTTTATTCCATTGTAACATTTGTCTCATTTTTAATAATTTTTTTACTGTAAATATTAGCAATTTAGCTCAATAGCATCCAGGTCATGTGACCTAAAGGCCCCAAATCAGTGCACGGTCATAATACTATATCCCCTAGGTTATATGACACAATGATTCAAAATCTGTGCAGGATCACGCTGACACGTCTCTTTTTACTGCCTTATACATAAAAACCCACATATTATTATGAAAACCGGAAGTTGGTCCACGCCTTAGCATCCTAGCGCTAGCTTTCTCAACCGCCACCGTGAATTTACCATAAAGTCTGCAATACGGGAGCACTTGATAATGTTGGAGCGGCTGGCTTGACTTCGCAATAAGGAGAGACGGCTGGCTTGACCGCAGTGACGCCCCGCCGTGTTTTGTTTAACAGTTGCACATTTAAACTGTAGCCTAAATTGTGCAAGAGGATTGTTGGATTAAATTGAGAAAAATCAGACTGCCTGTGGTGTTTTTAATCATTTTTTCTATCAGACATTTCTTAATGATTAAATCGATAATTGATCGTTAATTCTCATGATTATCGATCAAAAAGTTTGTCGAAAATGCCCATCCCTATTAGACACTTTTACTTAATGGAACTTCACAGCAGAAATATATAATATTGTAGAAGGATAATTAGAGCTGTTTCCTATTATACTAATTAAGGTCTAGTTTCAGTTAGTGACAGTGTAGCAGAGTCTCTCAGCCAAAATACACAACAGCAGCATCCTGACTCATTCAATGAATGACTGATGTTTGTAACAGAGTATGTTTGAAGTCTGGTATTATTAATTACTTATAAACAACCTGAATACTTCATCCACCAGTGCTGGTGAGGTACACCGATAATTCATGTCAGTAGAATGTCTAAATGTTTAGGATGATGGTTTTCATTATGTAAGATAAGATAAGATGTTCCCTTATTAGTCCCAACAACGGGGAGATTTTCAGTGTTACAGCCACAAGGTGGATAGCAAAAATCTAAGCATCAATAAAAATATAAAATAAAATATATGCAAGAGGAAATATAAAGAATAGGATCAATATATACAGTATAAACAGACTCAACAGTTGAATTTACACCAGACAGCGCAAACACCTGAATAAGTATTGCACGGTTGGTGTACATTATAGTGTCAGTCAGTTGTCATTATTGGTGAGTATGTGGTCTACTGGGAGCAGTGATGGTTGTACACAATTACAGCTACATTTAATGCGGCACTTCCGAACAAAGGTAATATTGTTAAACAAATATAACAATATTAGGCAGAGTCCTGAGACTTTTATTGCTCAAGGAGATAAACCCTCATTGTTGACCCTTCAAGACAGGAGCTACGAGTTTAGCAGGCGGATGGATATTTCTGTGCTCCTGCGTTTGAAGCCTCGAAGCTTCGACTGTTTTTTCAGGTTTTGTATTGAAGTCTGTTCCCTCTATGATTCGGGTTATAGTTGGGGGTATTGAGGTCAAGTTCAGCCATATTACAACGGCTGGTTGGGTCCAGGTCACATCAGGTAGGGTTACAGTGAGGACGACAGGGAAAAACTCTTTGCCATAAACAATAAGAAAATAAGTACGCCCATTACTAGTACATATATAATCGTCTACTCATCCTTTCAGTTACGGTACCTTGTTTATCTGACCCAGGAACAAATCCTTGGCATAAGCGAGGTTTCTTGAATGAGTTTTGATGGACCTCCGCTGCTGCTGGACATGCAGGAGTTGTTTCCCAGAATTCCTCACATTAACATCACAGGCGAGCAGCCGCTTTCCTAACCGAACAGATTTAGACAATACGACTATTCTATTTACATTCATCATTATTCTGGCATACACCTCCTCTGCTTCAGGTATCTCTGTCTCCTACTATATACAGCTACAATAGGTTACCTTTCACCCGTTTCTGTCTCATGCTGATGACGTACGCGATGGTTAGATAACAGCTTCAATGACCCTCGGAAACAATATTTTTTCCTTAAACAAATCAAATATGAGTACACATGCAACATCTTATAGACTAACAGTTCCACGACATAGTCAAAGTGGTTAAAATAAAATAAAACAAAAGAAATAAATAAACTAAAATGTTTTAAAAAGAAAAGAAAAGGAAAAGAAAAAAGGAAAAAATCAGAACTTCAATGAACCATTCCCTACACAATGTCCATTCTAAGCTTATTGTTTATGAATGTACATTTTCGAAATTTTTTCCTTGCATTAAAAAAAAAAAAACTTGTATTATTTTTTAATTATTTCAATCAGATTTTAACAAGGAATATTTTCCATCCTCTGCGTGCAGACCGTACCAATACATCAAAATTCTTCACTAATGATTCTGACTATGAAAGTCTGTATGAAAAGTTCATATTTTTCTCAGTAAACTGTTAAATTATTATATTGTCAGTAAATTTTATTTATCCGCACTAAGATCCAACATATTTATTGTATTTATTTTTATTTAGACTTATTTTCCAAGTCCCACATTATCAGGGAAAAATATCTGAAATAAATCTGGAAATGCTGAGGTTCTGAAATTAAAATAAACCAATAAACTGAGTCTAAAAAATTACTTAAGTCATCCTAAATGTTGGCTTTTAATTGTACAACATTAACCCCACGGAGGTTATTAAAAACAAAAACTAACTGCCAGACAAAAAATATAGTGGACTTATTATTGTGACATTTCCGACAGCACCTGAATGTATCATAATAGCATACTAATGAGGCGAGAAGACCACTTGATGGCGCCATGTGCAAAGAAACCACTGGGCAGTGGAAGCAAGATAAATAAAACTGTATCAAAATGAGGGAGAACTTGTTTAAAACTGATTTATTGTTGCATAACTAATAGACTGATTTCATCCACTAACAAAGACATCAAAAAGCTATAAAAATAAAAATATCAGGTTGTCTGCAAACAGAAATGAAATATACATATTGTATATAAACAGCTGGTCTGTGTAAGTATGAGTGAATGTACAGCTCTATAGTGCAAACCATTCTTAGCTGGCAGAGGAAATGAAGCTCCATGCTCCGGCCCCTCCCAGCTGCATGATGACGTCGTCCTGCTGACACTGATGATGTGGCCCTCAAAGCTGGGATCTATTTTTAGCTCCAACCTCAAGGGCCGGACAGACAAACAGGGCAAACTGTCACTCAGACCACCTGCCACGGTCAGGCAGGCAGCCAGGCGTGTTGGTTGTGCAAGACTGAGAAAAGAATTAGTTTGCTGCTGTTTAGACTTTCATCAGCAGTGACAACTTCCAGAGAATTTTGTTTAGTTTTATATGCCTCACTGTCCCTGATGGAAACCTCTGTAGGAGGAGTGGAACACAAACATGTTTGTATCACTCTTGGGCAGGGCCATGAAACCATGAGGACACAGATGTCATGTCCTCACCCTTGTTTCTGAGAATGTGGGAGTTTTAAAGAGGAACTCCCAATTGTACACATAATGGTAAACTTCCTCGTCATGGCAACGGGAAGTACTACACATACAGTAAAAATAGGTGTATGATGTCTTCTGTGGCTCTAGAGAGACATTTGTCAAGTCTGAGAAAAAGTCTGAGAAAAAAGTGTTTCCTCAGCTTGAGCCAGGAGACCAAACAACAATTTTATATTACAAAGTGTTGGTATTGAGTGTTTAAAGATGTGCAAATTTACCAAGTAGGGAGAGTCTAACCCAAAGATGTTAGTGATTCCTTCATGGAAAGCTAAGGAAAACTTTAATGACCCCAGTTTTCAGAGTTTCCAATAAACAATTTCATACAAATTACAAATCCTAGATTTTGGGAGCTGCATTTATTTTTGGTGCCCTATGTTTTATTCCGGTGTTTTTACACCAGAATTGTCCTTGGGAGTGTGGTAAAATCTTTGCAACATCACTTTAACAACAGATACAATTTTCAGAAAAATAACTGATCAGTTGGGTGACTAAACAAATATGTAAAAATATTACAGAAAGTTTTACAGACTTTTGTTGGCTAATCAAAATGTGTTATAGGAGATGGGGTGCGATCGTCCTAGGAGAGCTTATGCTCAGGACCTCTAAATGAATTTCTAAATTTCTGGTTAAAAGGGTGGTTTTGGGCTAATTTTACATCAGTTCACTGGAAAATTATCCTCAGCTTAAATGCTATTTATTGTAACCCTAATGTTAACCAAAAAGAAGACAAAAAACTACTATATACAGCTGCCGTAGACGGTGCAGGATGATGATCTCCGTAAGTCGACCCAACAGTATGTAACTATAAATGGCTATTTCTAAAGTAACGGGAACATATAGATTATGAGTTTACGTTGATAACATACTTATATATGATATATCTCATTTATGTACATAAATTCCTGTAATTATTACACATGTGTCCTTTAAAGTGTGGATAAGATTGAAGAAACACCCAACTAAGGGTGTTCCTTGAACTAGGGACAACATTGAAGAAGAAAATCCTTGTGTGACCATCTTGAAAAGCTAAGTGGGGTCTTAAAGGATCTGGGGCCACATTTTGGTAGAAACCCTTGTACAACTGCAGTCATAGAACCCGAGGACTATTTTGAGACAATCAGACCTGTATAACAGTGGTCCTAAGATTATATTATATAGTATATATCTGTTTTAGGGATGAAAAGCCTATATATATAAGTATAATCATAGATCAGCATGACCACTTTTATGCAGAAAAGCCTCAATACAAAAATGTGGTCTTAAGACTCTAACCCTTTTTTAAATAGAAAGGATGCTGCAGTGAGTTTAGTTCTATGGTTCCACTGAAGAACCACATTTGTTTTTTAGCTATAATAAAAAGCCTATATGAATGCAGTTTGGATTCTAACACAACTTCCAGATGAAAATCCTCTATCAGCATGGTCCAAGGAACAGGAGCTTAGTCCTTAGATTCCTGGAACACTTAGGTTTTGTGGGTCAACAAGCCAATCAAAGTGCAGACTTCAAAGGCATATGTAAGTGTGGTCCTAGGACTGTAGAAACATGTGTAAGGGTGACCTGTGGACTTTAGACATCACTTTAAAGAAGAAAAGCCTCGGCTCATCCTTGGGCTCTAGGACCACTTTAGAAAGCATTGGGCAGTCTTAGGACTCAAGGACCATGTTTTGATAGAAAAGCCCATATAAGTATGGTCCAAAGATTCTAGGGCCAGAACTGTCGAAACACTTAAATATGTTCCTCAACCCTAAAGACCCATAGGTTTTTAGATTACAAAGCCTATGTTGGAACACTTGTGGGTCAACAAGCCAATCAAAGTACAGACTTTGACAGGCATATTTAAGTGTGGTCGTAGGACTGTTGAAACACCTGTGTAAGGGTGACCTGTGGACTTTAGGGATCACTTTAAAGAGGAAAAACCTGGGCCTATCTTTGGTCTCTAGGACCACATTTTGGTAGAAAAGCCCAAGTATGGCCCAAAGATTCTAGGGCCACTTATAATTTGCAGGTAGACAAATCTATTTAAGTGTGGTCTTAAACAGCCTTTAATTGTGGTTAAGTGTGGTCCTAGAACTGCAGAAAGACCTATATAAGGGTGTTCCTCATACTCTAGGAACCCTAGAGAGCCCTATATAACTGCAGCCATAGAACCCTAGGGGTTTAGGTCACAAAGCCTGTATAAATGTTGTCCTACAATAGTATTTTCTATGTTTTCGGCAAAAATGTATATGCAAGTGCCATAATAGAACTGTAGGGCCACTTTTTGAGGAAAAAAGCCTAGATACATAGGTGTGGACCTGAGATTCTAACCCCCTTTTAAGTAGAAAATCCTTTGCACCTTTTCAGGTAAAAGAAGACAAAGCCTGTGTAGTATAAGTGCAGCCTGGATTTTAAAACCACTTTCAGATAGAAACCTTCTATGAGTTTGGTCATGTAACTGAGACCAAGATACAGCACTTTTTGACAAAGTCGAGTAGAAGCAGCTCAGGTTTTGCAGTATATCGCTTTATTTTGCGTTCTCAACATCGTCACAGTACTAGTTTTACATCAATGGGGTTTTGTCTACTTAGAAACAGAATGCATAATAAAATAAGAGCACTCCTCCCTTCCCTTTGACTTCAAAAGTGGGCTGTGAGTGTGAGAGAACAGGAGCGTCTCAGGAAATAAGTCAGAAGCGGTGTTAACTGTGTAACAGTTGGCTGTTCATCTCTAGATCCTATGATAATTCAGTCCTGTCGGAGGCAGAGAGAAGCAGTTGATGATTATGTAAATATCAGGGGAGCAGGAATGCAGCTTCAATGTAACTGCAGACATTGAGTAGTAATAATAATAGTAATAATAATAATAATAATTTACAGACTATTTACATGTTTCCTCATTCTTTACTACCCACCCTTAAAATGTTTCCTCCCTTTCAAACCCTCTTCATCAAGTTACATTAGATTTCCCCAGATGGATTTACTATTTACACTCAGCAGTATACTGCCATGTCTTTATACTGTACAGTGGAAATAGAGGTGAAATGCATGCCGCAGGAGAATGACACAACTTTAAATGAAAAGACACACTAGTAGGCCAGAAATCATCTAAATGTAAACAAGCATCAGTCAGACAAATCAAAGCTACATTGAAAGTTTGGGGTCTAGTCAAGCCTGCTGCTCAATAGAACAACACTTAAAAAAGAAGAAAAGGAAAAAGATAAAGAAAAGACAAGAAAAAAGAAACAGTAGGCATCAATGGCATGCAACAAAGCACCTCACACGGAATCTGGACACGTTTTACAATAGATCAGTCATCTGAAGGAACTGGAGGGTTGTGACTGAAAACACACATTAATTATATTAATTATTCCATAAAGCGAAGTTTCGTCTCGGCTAGTGTCTACACCATTATTCCATAACAGCTAACAAGTAATCAGTATGAGACAGAAGTTATAGTCGATCATCTGTTGGGTTTGTGGTGGGTCGCTCAAATTTGGTCCCCAATTTATTTAAATCCGAAATGTAATGACCATGCTATATTGGCACTTTTCTGACTCCGTAGAACCTGAACTATGCTGGACTAAATGCTGTATATTTGACAGATCAGAGACAAATGTTAGATTTCAGAGTAGCCTACAGTACATAAAGCCTACAAATTACATTTTGACTCATGACTGACATTTTAAACACAGTACCACTGTCTAATAAGGCAGCCTTGATAGAGGGTTTATAGGTTGTAGCTAATGACATCATTAATGCCCCGATAAGATACTGATTATAAGAACATTTGGGTTGCCAGGTTGTGCAAAATATCTTTGGCAGAGGCTATCCTCCTCCAGCAAGGTGTTTCCCCTGACCTGTTTAGCCGAGGTGGTGGGAAGCCACCCAGATCCTAATGCTCATGTAATGATAAATTTATTTAACAGAGGACGGCTGAAATAACAGCCAACAACCTGTGCTCTTTTCCCCAGTGGGTTAATGTTTTATTTGATGAAGTCAATACTTTTTATGTGTTGTTTAGTGGAGGTGGCCCGTTGCCACTTGAAAACACTGTGGGAGACCCTGTCCGAGTAGCTCTTTAGTTCATCACAAAGACTGTTTGACCACTTTGACCACAGTAATGTTTTACAAAGCGATACTTTTCAGATGTCCATTTTACACCGTATGCTTTTCTGGGTGTTAGTGCCATCACTAGGGCTGCGTACCAGTACTCCTCACTATTTTAAATATCAATTGAAATAACCCAGTACCAAGTAGTATGAAAGTTCTCCAGTCAAATGATACCTGCACTCAATACTTTTGGTACCCACATCCACAAAAACATGACCATTTATATGGTTTTGCTCGCACTTGAATGAAGTACTCCATTGGTATTGGTATTGGTACCACTTTAAAGGTACCTCTATTTTTTATAAATGATACCCAGCCTTTGCCACCACACTGTAAAAACTCAAAATCTTACATTTGTGTATGTGTATATTACATATATTTTTCAAATTTCTTCTTTCTAGTCAATTTTTCTAATTTCAGTGACTTATTTTTAGACAATGTATCTTGAATATCTTTATTTTTACTTATTTTTGGAATGGCCCAGCCCTTTCACAACATGGCAGCCCAAAAATTGTTCTTATGAATGGCTTATTATGGATGTATAAAGCATTAGTAAATTACTTATTAACCATTTATGCAGTTATCAACTCATAAACCCTTTATAAAGGGTGCCATATTGAAAAGAAGTACCTTGAAATCTTGAACCTTGAGGAGAGACTTAAGAATACTGATCTACTGGACATCACTAGACAACAGTAAAGTGTGAGCCATTGACAGAGACAGATGATAAATATGAAGATAAAAGACTTCAATTCATTATAATCATAGCTGTCTGTCCAGTTTCACTCTGATTTCCAGATGACAGAGTATCTTTCATCACCTGCTGTAGGTAACATCCAGCTTTGACTACTGTTGTACACTAAAGACCCAGTAAACTACTGTATGTGGATCAGTAACAGATACAGATTTGTATTATCCTCTGGAGTGACACAAATACATAGTTGACTTCAGTTAGCTGTAGTTGAAGAAGTCCAAACTATTCTACCATTCATTTTTAACAACTGTCAACTGTAACACTGATATAATTTTGGGAATACACAATAGTTAGAAAATAGCCTCGAAATACATTGTTACATGCAATTATTTTCTTCGACAGTCTTCATCAGTGTGGAAGGTCCAGTCCCTCCGAATCCATGTGGATACTTGCACTTCACTGAAACGTTGAAGGAGAAATGACAAAGGACGCTGGGGAGGGGGAAGACAAAACTAACAGAACTAACAAAACGGAACAACCACCAGATTGCAATTGCTCTTTGACGAATAAAAGTAAATACATATTGCACGTACAGGTAAAAAAAAAAAATCCATCTCGTAGTCTTTAAGCAGATACAGACTAACTTCTGTCGTTGATATTAACTAAGTAGAGCAAGTGCTGTGTCTACCACTTTCAACAGAAAATATGCTCCAGCACACCAGCCCCCTGCCTCCGCTCTGCACACACACCACAGATACTGTGCACGGGATGGCCGGGAGGTAGCCATCCCATAATATGTCAGAAAGATGATTGATATAAAACTGCCATTTGTGGTGAGTGAAGCATAAAGGAGTACTATCACCATCACAGAATGATAATTATTGATTTTTGTACTGTGGTGTCCGTGTGGCTCCGAGGAAAAGTCCGACCGAGGGAGTAAACAGCTCGCCGCTCGAGAGACGCACGATGAAACCGAAGAGGGACAGGGCAACACTCAGCCAGCTGAGAGCTTCCACGTCAGGAGAGACATTTAAAACAGTCATGCTGCTGTTTTCTTCCCTGCTACACAGTTTTGCACAGACTCCTTCAGTTTCCAATGAAAAAAAAAAGAAAAACACCTCCTCTTCCTCCTCCGGCAGAACAGACTTGAAGAATCCCACCAGGTCGCAGTACGACACATATAGAGCATTTCATATCGTTTATTGGACTCTAAAAAAATAGTTAAAAAAATAAAATGATGTCGGACAAGCAGCCGGTACTGAAGGGCGGACATTCAGATGAATCTGTTTGCTCAGCAGCTCACTGTCGCTTCCTTTTTCCAGAGCGGGGGGGGGGGGGGAGACAACCCTGAACCAAAGACAAGTGCAGTGGATGAGACTGTACGTGGGCCGGTGTGCACGTCTGTGCTAGCCCTCAGCAATCTCCACAGAGTTCTAACTCAAAGGCAACCATATACAGTAGTGTTCCAGCTAACCGAAAAACTGCCTAACTATTAAAAGCTTTGATTGTTTTCTTAACAGTGAAACTACGCCACCTATGTGCGAGTATAATACTGAGAGTTTTAATTGATGCCATTTGTTCTGTAATAATAATTATAATAATAACAGTTGATATTATTATTTTACAAAATACTATGCACAATATACATAAAGCATTTGTGTGACTAAATTAGTAAATGCTTCAATAATTGGCACATTTATCACTGCTAACAGAGATATCACAGTGCACTGTGAGCTACCGCTACGTTAAATACTCGTACAGCTACTGCTGAGGATGACTGTCTGTCTGTCTGTCTCTTCAGCCAAACCACCCTCACACTAGATAAAATCACTTTGTAGACGTTAAAGTCAAGATTACTATTTATTTTGTATGTAAAATACTTATAAGCAAGATATTTGATCATGTTGCTTTAATTTACTGAGGAGAAACAGTAGTTGTGGTCTTTGTGCATGCTCTTGTGTTGTCTGTCGCTCGGACGTAAGTAATGACCTGAAATGAAATGAAAGGAGCAACCAGAAAATAAATGTGTCTATACTGAATAAACTGCCCCGGTGATGAGCGGGACAAAAAAAAAAGATGCTGAAGGAGGCACGGGATCCCGTCTGGCTTCACATCCCCCAGACCAACGATGCACAGTGCGCCCGTCCCGTCAGCTGAGAGCCTCAAAGTTCAGTCAGAGAGCCCCTGTGCGCCTCAGACCACCGTGCTGATGCCGCTGTGCTTGGGCTTGGTGCTGCTGGTCGCCTGGGAGGGCGGCGGTGGCGGGCCGTGGTGGTGGGGGCCGTGAGCAGGGTGGGAGGGGTGCGGCGGGTGGCTCCCGTGGCTGTGCTGCGAGTGGGGTGGGTAGGGCGGCTGCTGGCCGTGAGAAGGGGGCGGGTGGTACTGGTGCGGAGGGTGCTGCAGGTGGGCTGGTGGGTGGTAGTGGTGGTGATGGTGGTAAGGCGGGGGGTTCTGGGTCATGTGGCAGAACTGGGCATGGTGCATGGGGACCGGCGTGTCTGTCTCCACACGGGCCGTGTGGTGCAGGTTGGCAGGGTGAGGGGTGTGGGAGATGAGGGTGGGGTGCAGAGACTGAGGGGTGGGGCTTGGGGACTTGACCCGTCTGGTGCCGAACAAAGATCCGAGAAGTGAGGAGGAGTTGGGCAGGGACTGGCCGCTGTGGCGGGACGGGCAGTCTCGGCTGGAAGGAGTTCTCCGTCTCATGTGAGGACTGCTAATGATGGACCCCTGCAAGGGAGAGGACAGTCAGATCACAACATTCCTATGTTCCCAAGGTGCCATTTTCCCAGGGTCCTATGTCCCTAGGAACCTATACACCTCAGATTGATATGGCACATAATAGGAATATGGGGTGCTATGTTCTCACAGTCCAATGTTCCCAAGGTCCTATGTTCTCCAGATTAAAAGGGCACATATTGGGAACATGACAAAGAGTGTTACGTTCCCAAGGTCCTATGTGCCCCAGATTTATATGACACATATAAGGACTTGATCTTTGTTCCCAAAGTCCTATGTTGCCTGGGTCCTATGTTCCCAGTGACCTACGCTCCCAAGACGCTATGCTCGCCATATCTATATGGTCCATAATAGGAATGTGATAAAGGGTCCTATCTTTCCAAGGTCCTATGTTCCCCATATTTATATGGCACATAATGGGAACATGACATTGAGTTCTATGTCCCCAGGGTCCTATGTTGCCAAGGTCTTATGTCCAAGATCTTATATGTTTCAGGGTCCTATGGTCCCTAGATTTACCTGGCAAATAATGGGAACAAATCAAAGGGTCCTATGTTCTTAGGGCCCCATGTTCCCCAGGTCCAATGTAACCAAGGTCCTATGGTCCTCCAATTTATATGACACATAATGGGAACATAATACAGGGTCCTAAGTTCCCAGTATCTTATGTTCCCAAGGTTGTATGCTCCGGGTATCCTGTGTTGCCCAGATGTAGATAGCACATGACAAAGGCTTCTATGTTCCCAGGGTCATATGTTTCTGAAGGTCCTGTGTTCCCAGGGTCCAATGTTCCCCAGCTCTATATAGCACAAAATGGGTTAGGGTTAGGGGTTAGCATAGAACATAGGACCCTGGGAACATATACTCCTAGACACACCAGAAAGTCCAGTGGGAAACAGCAGAAAAAAGTAGGCATACTTTTTTAAGGACCAAAAGACTTATTATATTTGTGGGGGAAAAAAACATATCAGCCCAGTGGTTTTGGCTTCTGCAGTGTGTTTGTTGAATTCTTCACACAGCAGCACCAACTGCATGACCAGCTACAGCTGATCTCAAATCTCACACGATTGCTTGTGTTGCCTTGTGGAAAAGCTTCTCCGTTTCCTTTTCTGGTTCACTGCCTTTGTTTGTCTATCCATGCTCGTAACATCTCACGGTCGACTCTCTCTAAATGGTTTGGAGGCTCAGTTTGCTGAGCTTGTCAGAGCCTGTGGTATCTGCACTGTCACGAGCAGACGAACCGCTTCCAAGTCTTCAGACTCTCTCTCTCTCTGACTGCTGATGCTGCTGTGAGCTCCTGACACTATTATATCTGGTTTCCAGGGTTACGGTACCCTCTTTAATTTTCATGTGCCCCCACTTTGGAGCCTTTATTGAACAATCTGAAACCACAGCCTGTATACAGTACACATATTTGATGTTTTCAACTGTTCATTGTCCAGTACGGAGTTAACTGATGTGTTTTGATGTTTCTTAATTCCCACTCATCAGGACAAACAAAAGAAATCATTAAATCATACATTTGTTTAAATACAGGCACAGTAACACAGACTGACAAGATAAATACAGAACAATCAAAATAAATGTTTACGTCAAAGAAAAGCAGATCTTTCAGAGCCATGCATAACATGCAAACTATTCACAAATGATGTACATCCAGCGTGATGTGCTCATACGTTTCATAAATTGTTACTTAATGTGCTTGTTTAGACTGATCAGAGCAGCCTGACCCTTGCAATGATGTGTGCATACATTTCTGAAGGATTTATGATATTGTTGGACTATCAGACTTCTTTGACAATAGCAGACACATGTTTTCAAGGTTTCATTGTACCTGCGTTACCTTCATGGCATGGTAGTCCTTTTTTAAAATGACCACAGTGACCGAAAAGATGAGAGTAAATCTATGAATACATACTGTAAATTACTTCCAACTTTCATTTTCAACTGTGAAAGTTCTAGTATAGTGTTCCATGAGTGGAACAGCGGGTGCTAAAAGGTTAAATGAGAAACCCAAGTCAATTTGGAGTGCAGGTTATTCATCTTTGCACTCTCTGTGAGTGCTGTTTGCAGAAACACTGAGTCACATTTTATATATTGACTACAGATAAACAAACCAGTTTCAAAAGCCAGAGGATAAAGGGACCTGTGAAACTAATCCAAGCTAACATGTTAGCCAGCTAACAGCTATCTTAGGCAAACACCAATCTCGAGGATTTCTAAATAACAGTTGTGTCAGCTTTAAAAAAATTACTCTATGGAAGCCAAGAGCATCCATACTTGCAGTTATTCTTTAAAATACTAAATGCCAAAAAATTATCTCAAGATCACAAGTTAATTACTTTGTTACCCTTCAGTGATCATTTTCTCATGATAAATCTCAAGAACACAGCCTTGGTTGTGAAAATTCAAGTGAAAAATAGTTTTGTTATCTCAAGATAACAAAACAATTAATGTACTTTCACAAGAAAAACAAGATTTGTTATTTAGAGATAAGAAAATAATTCACTTGTGATCTCGAGATAATGGCTTTAAAAAAATAATTGCGAGTGCGGCAGTTGTCGGCTTCTGTAAAAACTATACTTATGACCAATTTTTTTTAATTGTACAATTTAAGCAGGAACTTATGAACTTTGGGCAACTATTTATTTAATGGCATTATTTCAAGATCACAATTCAATTATTTTGTTACACTTCATAGATCATTTTCACATAATAAATGATCTTCTTATCTCAAGACACTCACGCCTGTTGTTTCCTTGAAATAACACGATAAATTAACCCGTTATCACAAGAAAACAAGTTTTGTTATTTAGAGATAAAAAATAATTAGCTTGTGATCTTGAGATAATGGCATTAAAAATATAATTGCAAGTGTGGCCTTTCATGGCTTCCATAGAACTTTATTTGTGCCACATTTTTAAGGTTTAGCTTTGCAATTATTTTTTAATGGCATTATTTTGAGAGCACATGTTAATTATTTTGCCGGCATTGCTTGATCATTTTCTCATGATAAATTGTCTTATCATCTTGAGAAATCAGTCTTTTGTTTTCTTGAGATAATAAGATAAATTAACCCATTATCGTGAGAAAAAATGCTTTATTATTTTAAGATAATAAAATAATTAACCCCTTTTAACAGGAAAAACCTTTGGTATCTTGAGATATGGAAATAATTAACTGATGATCTTGAGATAACAGCATTAAAAAAATACTTGCAAGTATGGCCATTCTTGGCTTCTGTAGACTACTATATTTGTGACCCACTTTTTAAAATCTGACATTTTTAACTGGAACTAAAAGGCTTCAAACCAAGTGCCACAAATGAGATTTCTTGACAGTGAGACAAAAAATAGAATAATAACCCTAAAAGGTCCTTATGTGGCGACAGCCCCAGATTCAAACTAGTGTGGCACTAAAGAACTGAAATCATAAACAGTTAATTCAAGCAAACTTAGCTATGTGCAAATAGCCCGGGTCACAGAGACTGACTGGCTTGTGAGAGTATACACTAATAGTTTAACATCTGTGCCTCCATGCTTGGGTTCTTTCACTGCAGTGCACTGCTGGCTGAGTGTGACAGGAAAAAGGAGGAACTTCTTGTCAAGGTCAGGGGTCAATGAAAGGAAGCAGACACTTCAAACTGTGCGGCATGCAGTAGGTGGAACTGACAAAGCACGGCCAGGTTCGAGTTAACAAAAAGGAGGACAAAACTCAGGAGATATCTAAAAATCTAACCCGCTACAGAAGAGAGGATGACTCGAGGGTGAGAGCCTAACATCAACACAGAGCAGCCCTTAATGTGAGTTATTATTAGTCGTGTCATGCTGTGTGCATCAAGGGTTAACGTGTGTCAGCCACAGCGGATCATTCCCGTTCAGCCCAGTGCATGCACAAGGTGCTCACAACAAAAACACCACCAAAACAGAAAAAAACTCAAACTACAAAGAAGCAAAAAACAGAGATTTGTGTGTTCAGAGCGAACAACATAAAGTCAGAGGACAGCTCGGCATCAGTTGCATCCTACTTACTTCCATATTGCTGTCTAGTGATCCTGCACTGCTGCGTCTCCCACGCTTGCCTGCCCAGAACATGTAACATGACAGATTAGACACGCCTGGCAAACATATGAAGGTGCACATGTCCCTTCTGTCTAATACGGTGGAGTGGGGGGGTGCTAGCACCCTAAGGTGACAAAAGTGGCACATGACTAGCTAGCAGCAGACTGTCAGTACGGCGGAGGGAGGCGAATAAGGACTAAAGGAAAGGGAAGAAGCAAGTCACTGCTACAACTCCACAACACGACTAGCCTCTGGGACAACTTAAGCTAGAAGATTTCTCTCCATGTCTACACAGCAACTTGAGGAACAGCTGGCAGGAGACTTTCCAATCAGTGAAAAGATTTCACAGCAATCTGGCTGCATTAAATCACTCCAGCAATTTAGCATTTCACATCCATTAAATCGTAAGTCTCACAAGAGACTGATTTTAAAAAGCATGATCAATACTGAAGCAGCAGAGACTATCCTGAATTTTCAAGATCTGGAAACACTGGATCCCACATTTCCCACAATGCAACCATTGCTATAATTTTATTAGCACCACATCATGTGTTAAATGTCCAAATCTTTCAAACTCCATGGCTCCAGTTACTAACAGAGGTTTTTCTGTTAAGATTTATAGTCTACTAAGTTCAATTACCCTGATGACATCATCAGGGCTCTTCAGACACAGCTCCCCAGGAGCCACACAAGACATTACACGACTCCTTTTCACTCTCCATGACTGGTAAATTGACTGTGTAAACCAAATATCTATAAGAGTCCTGTTAACGTTAGAGGAAGCTGTATAAATACAAGTCAGCAGCTGTGTTTCCATCTAATTATTAAGTGAATTTGAAGTGAACATTTGAAATGTCGCAAAAAAAAACAAAAAAACATGCGAATTAGATGTGTTTCCCCCAACTGGTTTGGAGTGAATAAATTAGGCTACACAAAGCTGTCACAACTTAGCAGTATAGGCTACATTAACAGATCCTACCCTGTAAACTGCCTAATTGCCTACTGATGATAAATCTTGACAACGAAGAAGAAGAAACAAAGTCAGTCATCTTGGCCATCTACGAGGGAAAAATGGAGCGAAGTCTTCATGAATTCTCAGTTGGGCAAGTTGTAGTTATTCTTTTATGGGACTACAAAGACAGTCAGTGGAGGAAACAGCGTCTTCTTTTTCTCTCACAGTGGAAACAGTGAACATTTAACTCACATGACTGATCTGCTATGTCAGAGCTTATACAGAAAAGGTGTTTCAGTCTCCCATAGAGTGCTGTGAGAATGGAGGATTTTTGCAGGCCAAACTGGAAGTTAGCATCTCCCTGGTTCATTTCACAAAAGGTCAATGGGATTTTTCCATTTGATTTTGAATTAGTGGAGAAAATAAGCTCTGTGGCGAACAAAAATTCCTGATGCTACACATTTTGTTCAGCAATAAAATCTTCATAAATGAACACAAATTTTTATGATTTTTGAAGAGTAAATGCTACCATCAGAAGGAAAAAGCTTGCATTAGGGTATAAACGAACTACACCGCGGTTGCATAACTTGACATCACCACCACTAAGTGACTAGTGTTTGGCGCAATGACATTTAACATCTCTGACCTCCTCTGTAGTCTCAAAACGTGAAAATCTCCTACATTTTTGTTAACTACAGACTTTATTTCAGTCATCTAACAAAAAATACATTCAGAAAACCCACTGACTTAGAGATGAAGGAACCAGAAGTGCTAATATGCCAATTAATTTCTGATTTGTGAAACTGAAATTGTATTTCTGAATTTTTCTGTTTGCAACATTCTTGTTTTTAGTGTGATCATTCAAAATGCACATGAAAATACATTAATGGAAACACAGCTACTTCTAAATAAACCAAAATTGACCTTAAATCTCGCAAATTTAACTTTAAAGGGACAGTTCACCCTAAAATCAAAAATCCATATTTTTTTGTAGTGCTATTTATACATCAAGATATTTTGGTGTGAGTTGTGGAGATACAATAGGACTGAATAGCACTCAGATTGTGGTGCTCAAAGCACCAAAAAATACATCTGAAAATTTTTGAAACCAGTATCTCTTCCCAAAAATCATGACCTGGTCATTCAAGATAATCCACAGACCTTGCTATGAGCAGTTTCATCTAGGAACTACTTTCTCTCTATTAGAAAGAAAGTAGTTATGGTAGATTGTACTGCAAAGGAAGTATTTCCCACATGAAACTGGTGAAAAACAGTGTGTGGTTTATCTTTAGCATGATTTACAGAAAGAGACATTGATGTTGAGTTTTTCAAATGTATTTTTTGGGGAGTAGTGTCATCTAGTTCAGACTAGACAGACATCTCAACAGCCGATACCTCCAAAACTCTGCAACTCACACCAAAACAGTTTAGATGGATATATAGAACTACAGGCCAAAAACAATATGTAATTTTAATTTTGGGGTGCACCGTCCCTTTAACACACAGCTCCTGATGCAAATATAGGCCTCCAAAATCCTATATAGGACAGGCTCTATAAAGACTGCCACTAAACTGTGTTGCATCTTATGCAAAAAGCATCAAAGCACTGACCAAAAACAAACAGCTCAGTTCATTTGTTGATGTTGCTTTACTCATCTGAACCCTGTGTCGAGGTCACTGAGCGTGTTTGTGCAGCATGGAGGCAACTCTCTACACCCTGCCTGAATCAACCGCACACAACATTAATTCCTCTTACCGCTAAGACGCTCAAATTGATCACAGTGACCTACATAGCGCTCCTCCTCCCCCGCCAGTGATGCAGGATTATTAGTTGATAGCCTCTAGTAAATTACACCTGGGCCCATTAGCCAACACACCCATCTCTATCTCCTCGCTTCCTCAGCCTCATGGCTCAGTGGGTGTGCGTGTGTGTTCACTTAACAGACTCTGCACTGGCAGGTCAGTCGCAGCCGAACCAAAACTGTACAGGAACAGGAGCTCTTCCAAGTTTCCAAACCAATTAACACCTCGACGGAGTGAATAGTATCATGCCAGCATCCAGCTTGGGTGTGTGCGCTCTACGTTGTCTAGCGGAGGGATAAAGACGTGAGATGGTAGGTTACCATGGCAACCCCTGAAATTTTACCTGCATCTGAGAGGTCACGTAGGGAGCTGCTGAGGGCGCTCCTCTTCAAACCTTCACCGATGGCGTAGCTGTCGTCGAGGCTCGCTCGGCTCAGGTTGCCGTTGCCCGTTTCCTTCTTCAACCCTGAGCTCTGGGACATGCTGGGCCTCACCACCCCCTTCTGTTTCTCTAGTTCAGCTGTGCAGGAGACACATATGCAATGTCAACAGTAATCCAGACTCCTCTTTTTTTGTATTTTTTAAATTTTAACTGATGTATGAGTATAATATCTAGAGAAATACAGGATACTTTTACTCACATTCTATCCGGTACTTCTCCATCTCTTGGACTTCAGCAATAGATTCTCGCAAATCGTCCGTAAACTTTTTGCGGTCCTGAGGATTGGGTGCATTGAAGTTGATGAGGACTTTGATGTCAGCTCCAGGAATGGCCGAGGTCAGGCGGACTCCATTGGGATAATCTAAAGAGTGGCAATATCAACACTTTACTCCGTGTCCACACAAATAAACAGATCAAAGGGGGAGTCCACAGAGATGGGCTGCTTCAATAGCAGACAACACTTATGCTACCATTAAGGTGTCAGTATGCTTCAAAGAAAATACTTGTTGGATCTTCAAACACAGTCTGAAACGCCTCACTCCATTCCTTTTTCACATCAGAATTTGGCGCCTGTCAATTATTTCTGAAAACAACAATGTGACAACCATGTCCAACTTTGTGGAGGGATAGCGTACAGATCATTACCAAAGCAAGGTTTAGATTTCCTGCACAAATTCCCATTTTGCTTTCCTCATACAACTCCTTCCAACACTTTTCAGTTTTACAAATGTGTGCAACACTGAGTTCCTTTGCTGAGAAACTTTCCAGAGTTCCCGAGTTTCAGTTTGATATGTTTGAATGATACTGGGCAAGTGTACATTTAATATTTAATAGAATTTAATATAATTTCTTTAATATCTCTTTCTATTGACTGATATAAACTTTGGTTAGAAACCAAACAAGAGAAAGACCAACTTAATGAAATTTTATTATGGGTCCTTGACAAGTTCTGAAATTTTGTCTGTTAAAATGTGTGGGAACCCTGACTGTCCAAAAGTGACATTTACAATTTGTCATATATTGCTGGCAGCTTTCACAGCAGGGTTTTCATGCTGCCTCCGGGTGTGGCTATTCCAGACAGCCATAAACACGTTTGCCTTCAGACCTGATCTCATACAGACTGGTTTGTTTGAAGCACACTGATGCCTTTAGAGAGAGCAAATACAATAGTCTCCATGTCACTTACACTGATTCTCAAACAGCAGCACTTGCATGCCATAAAGTGAGAAGGACTGCCGGAAACTGTACGTCACTGAGTTCTTCTTCTTCTGGAAAATTTTAGTAACCTATAAAAAGAAACATAGCATATACTGTGGTTTAGACTATCTCAGTGGAATCCGAGTGTGTTTTGAATGTGCTGGAGGAACAATGTCTGCCGTACCACTAGCAGGTCATTAAACAGGAAGATCTCCCTTTGGTGCAGGCCCAACTTTTGTGGTTTGTTGGGGTCGGGCACTTCAAAAAGTCTGCAGTAACAGACCAGTCTCCGGTGGGGTAGGGATAGTACCTGCACACAAAACACAGCAACATTTTTGAGATGTTCTCTTGGTGCCTAACAGGCAAGGTAGACTGTCAAAAACAGAACTTAATGACTGGGTTGCACCAACAAAGATGAATTTAATTAGTTCTAATCAGACTTTGGCAAAACCACTTTTAAATTAGGTTTGGAATTAAACTGAGCTCTGTTGCACAATGTAAAGCTAATCTCAGTTTAGTAATCTACCTTTAGACAGGAATTAAGTATAGTTTAATTAATATGGAGATGACTGCTTATCCAAATGAAATGAAAACAATAAAAATAACATAAAACAAGTGCTGTCAGGGTCTAGAAAGCATAAAACCTGTGTGTGTGTGTGTATTCCTTAACAAAAAGTTGCACTGTTTGCTAGCTAGCTAAAAAGTAAAAACAAAAACAAAACAAAAACAAAAACATTACATTGGTTGCTGCCTAGCTAAAAAGTTATGAAAACATTACATTGTTTGATAGCTAGCTATAGAGGAAAAAAAGCTATATTGCTAGCTAGCTAGGTAAAATGTTAACTACATGCTATATTGTCTGCTAGCTAGCTAAAAAGTTTTCAAAAGTAATTTTTTTTGCTAGCTTGCTAAAAAGTGAACTAAAGGTGATATGGTTTACTAGCTGGCCACAGTTAGCCTACTTATGATGGCTCAACAGAGGGGCTCTAATTTGTCTTCATTTGAGAAAAGCTTCATGGCCAAATAATCAACTGGAGAGAGTTAGAGTTAAACCTCTGCAAATATAAGTTTCAAGTTAACACTGGTTCACAGTTTAGTACAAACTAACTACACTGAGATGAAAAATCTTTCTTCACTTAAAGTGAGGTTTAAAGTTTGTTGCAATACAATTTAAATTTAAACCATGATTTAAGCTGTTGTTGGTGCAACCCATCTTAGACATTTTACAATGTTTACACATGTTCCAAGCCTTCTGGGTATTTACACATATTTCCACTCCACTCCAGTGTGTAGATGGCAGAAAGAGTAATACTTACACAGCCCAGACCATGGTGTAATGAGCCAATCTGTGTGAGTGAGAGATACATACAGGAGTTATTTTACAGGGATCAGTGAACACATACGGGAACTTTTACATTCACGATACATCAAAGGGAAGACATTCCACCTAATACTCGAAAAGAAATATGGGCCAAATTTAAAATGAGGAAAAGTGGTTTTATGGATGACGGAGCAAACATCTACGTGTTTCTCACTGTCATTCTTCTAATATGTTGTGTTTCCAGTTTGTTTCAACCTTTATGATCACGACACCGTCAAGGTTCCTTGGACTTCTGCTGATTTGTGTCAGTAAACAGAGTCAGTTTGATGAAAAGGACCAAATTGAAGGGTGGGATTTCAGGTAAACACAGTCAAGATCATTGGGTGTGAGGCTGTTTATCTCATTTATTATTACAGAGCTTGCCAGATGGCACTTTTCTTGGCCGCCACTTAGGGAAAAAGACATATTACAGTCATTCAGCATGAAGGTCTCTGGCCCTGAAGAATTGATGTGTCACACGGCGAAGAAAGTGGGTTCAGGTAAAGAATGCTCTTTCATTTCTGTTCATTTCTAGAGGACATCGGCCATGAATAAGCTAGTCCTCTCTGTGACAGCTCAGAGGTACATTGGGTAATTTGGTTCTGCATGCTCACTGCTAGATTCAACTCTTGAATGGAGGGGAAGATAAAAGTGGTCACACTCTACGTGCAGCAGCCCAAGGGCAAACTCCGACTCACCGGCTTCTTTCCAACAATGAGTTTTTCCACTTTCTGAACCTGGGACACATGGTCTTCATTAGTCTTGAGCTCCCGCTTGCGAATCCTCTCATATATCCCTACCAGCATCTCCCGGGGGATGTCCTCCCCATCATCCACTCCTGTCAGAGGATGAGAGGAAAAGAGAGAGGGATTAATGATTAATTCACAGATTTACGAGAGCTGATGAACCCCTGAATTTACTTACATACTGCTGCGCTGCACATATTTCTCACAGCCAGAAATGTCCTTCAGAGCTCTCTGAGGACGAGTATTTCTCCACCACTCAATACTGTACTTTAATTACTGACACTCCAATAGGCAGAGAAATGAGTTAGCCATGCCACAAAGCCCCCGCTAATACCCTCAAAATCTGTTGAGGGCAACTAAAAAGTGCTTTGCCTCAACAGCAAAGCTTTTTTGGCCATGGCTTACACTAAAAAAAAACACCTTATTGACACAGTTATTAATCAAGGCATAATGCATGCACAAAACTCAATTTGAGCTGAATATTTATCCTCGGAGCGGCACAGGAGATAATATTGGGTTTTGTGACAGTAAGCCGAACGTGGTGCAGGAAGGGAGAACAAAGTACCTCGAAGGTTTTTAACAAAGTCTTCCAGCTTCATCTTCCTCTCAGGCTTGACGTTGGGGCTGTACATGTCCGTGTTGAGGAGGATGATGGCAAAGGCCAGGATGAAGATGGTGTCGGGGTTCCTGAACTGGCGCACCACACCGGGGTTGCAGATGCAGTAGCGTTGGCTGCAAAGAGAATATTGCACAAAGACAGACATTTTTTAAGAATCAATATTTAGTGTATATTTTGACATATTTAGTCACTATAATTACAAAAAAGAGGAATTTGATATTTTTCCGCTGTGATAGACCCCCTATGTTGTTGGTACCAGATAACAATGTTGGTACTGTTATTTATCTATCTACTAACTAGTGTTATTGAAAACAAGCAAGATCACTTGAATCTAGTAAAAGCACAGCTTTATCACAAAATTCTACTTCTCTACTTCAAAAAATCTAAACTACCCCTTTAAGACGTCCTACACCCAGCAGCACACCATGGAGTAGTCCTAACAAAGCCGGCTTTCAGTTGTCACTCAGCTGATGTCATGGGAAACGCCCAGCAAGAAGCTCAGTGCTTGGATGTTTCCAAAAATATGTCCAAAGATGATTTTATCCTTTTGTAAAAACACCCCAAAAACTATGCCTTTGGATAATTAGATTTTATACTTCATACACCATAGGTGAGGAAAATGTCAGCTGGACTGGAGCACAGTGCTAACATTTTATCCAGCTGAACACCAGAGACAGAAAGTTCACCATTAAGGAGATCAAGGACACAGCATCAGGACAAAGACTTTCATTAAAGGCAAAATAAATCAGTAACCTTCCCTTTTAATGTTCCCTCTTAGTTCCACTTATGAGCAGTAACATCAGTATCAATATTGATATTGATATTGAGCTCTGCACCATCTGAGCTGTGGTCATATTCAGTTAAATAATGCTCCGTAGCCTCAAGTCAAAAGCACAATGAGCCAGTGCCACTGAAGACTGTCAATACAGCCTGCAGCCATCAGACGGGCCATTTAACAGCTTTCTGAGTCACCATAAAGTGAATTCATGATCATATCTGGACTGGGCTGCAGGCGAGCGCCAGATGATCAGTTATCGTTATCTCCCCGATGTAACAGTGACTGTGGTGTTCACTGAGGCCGAAATGTCCTTGCTCAGTGCTGATCGAAGCTAATTCTCCGTGGGCATGGGAGCACCTTTCTACCAGAGGTTTGGAGTAAATAAATGAGGGGCAAACAACATCCATCAGCAGCCCTAAGGGAGGTTTTCTTCAACTTTTTGAACTAATTTTCTCTAAATTATTTTCTGCAGTGACCTGGTCGAACAAAGTCTGGATTTAAAATGGCTTTGCACTGCTGCACCGATGCTCTCATGCCTGGGAGTGTTGAAGAAAAACAGTGACTTTTTGGTGTCACTTCTGTTTTAGAGGACAATGGTGTTTTTGAAATGGTGCAAAGCTTGTTTGTGCAAATCCATTATTCATACGAGCATCATCCCGTCACTTAATCCTTCGTCTAACTTGATGTAAGACCCTATTTCCAAAAACAGCAGTTTATTCCCCCTAGCTGTGAAAAAAAACGACATGACACAGGATGATTATTTTCACGATCCAGCCATCACTGAGCTGAAGCTGAAAGATAAAACTCATGTCATGTGTGTCTGTCTGTCTTAGTTTCTTACCTGTAGGCCTCAATCAGCCGCTCAACCTTCTGAGCTTCTCCCTGCACTCTGATGTGTGCTTGGAATTTCCTGAGTGCTTCGTCCAGCTCCATCGCTGAGAAGTCCATTTCATCCACCACACAGCTGGAGACGAAAAATACACAATTAGCAGCAGCAATACACTACAATAAAATAAAATATAAGAAAATACACATGACCCTTTCAACGGGAATAACTTGATTGTTCAAGAAAGCTGTATGAGATTCAGTAATGTATGAGGCAGCTCAGTCAGTGGCCCTCTGCTTCAAAATATGATGGTATAGGTACCCCTCGAATGCTAGTGTTGCACCTGCAGGGCTCTGTGGTCAAGTTAGCGATAATAAATAAGCAACGTCTGCATAGACTTTCAAAATAAAGGCACAAAAACTTCTTGGATCAGCTTCACCAACAAAATTCCTCTGTTAGGTTTTGGAAAAGATCATGTTTTGGATTCAAATCAGTACCTTAGCAAAGTTAGATACATAACTTAATGTACGTAACTCAGTGTATGTAATTTACTGTTACATGACTTACATATGCTTCATAACTTAAAAAGAAATCAACGCTGATTTTCGTTTGAACAGGGGACACAAAACCCAGTCTCCTGTTACGCCTATGTAACTTAACGTACGTAACAAAACTTATGTATGTTACGTAACGCTGACTTTTGGTTTAGCACAGGACACAAATCCTGGTTTCCTCCTAAACTTATGTAATTTAACTTACATAACATTGCTTCTGTACGTTTCGTAGCGTAGGAAAAAAAATCATGGTTTGGATTCAAATAAGTAGCATACTTAAGTAAGTTAACACACATAACTTAACAAATGTAATTTAATGTTAAGTAACTTATGTGTGTTACGTAACTTACGTTCATTTCATAACTTAAAGAGAAATCAGCATTGAATTTTGGGTATAACATGAGGCACTAACCCTGGTCTCCTTATGTAACTTAACATACATAACATAACTTAGGTATATTATATAACATAGGAAAAGATTATAGTTTGGATTTAAAAAAGGACCTTAGTCAAGTAACTTAATGTATGTAACTAATATGTAATGCAACTTATGTGTGCTATGTAACTTAGCTTAGAAAAAATTCAACGTTGACCTCTGGTTTCACAAGAGACATAAACTGTGTTCTCCTGGGTGAAAGTCCTATGTTTGCTTGACTCATCCATCCACCACACCTCCTCCATAAATAGACTTTCTCGCTCTGTACGTGACATCAGCTGACTTTGGCAGCACAGCAAAACATGACATTAGAGGGGCACCTCCAGAAAGGATGCTAAAGAGGTACCTACAGCATCATACTTTTTAAGCACTGACCAACCTTGCAGTATTTCTCATGTTGGGGAGTGAGAACAGGCTGTGTTTGGAACTACTTTCATCAGCTACATCTACTGTTACAGACAACTATAGTTCCTGGCTAATTTTCACATGCAGTATGACATAAATACAGATTCTACTATTAGCTAAAAATCTCCAAAATCTATACTTTTCCAGAGCACAGCCTTGTTTTAGCTTGAATCTTTTTCTTTCCTTTAAAAAATAAAAATTCCTAGAGGTGTAAATTCAGGATTTTCAAGCCTGCTAGTCACTATCAGTAACCTACTTTAACTTTTGATTCTTGACTATGTTTTACTGCTCTAAAGCAGCACTTCTCATTTTTTGGTAAAGCCAGGTCAATTTTACTTATATAGCGCCAAATCATAACAGGAGTTAACTCACGGCACTTTTCATATATAGATAGCTCATACTATTTATAATATTATTTACAGACACCTATCTATTCCTCCCAAGAAGCAGTGGCGAGGAAGAACTTTGTTTTAAGAGGCAGAAACCTGAAGCGGAACAAGGCCATCTGCCGCAACCACTTGGAGAAAGAACTCCACAACAAACTCAACATCACACAGATTTAACATATTATCACCTTGTTATGGCTAAGTTTGCAACAGTTGCGTGTCTGTGGTTCGGTGTTGCACAACTTGTGTACAGTGGGTTTATCAGCCGCCTGCTGCTGGAAATGAGGTTCATGAGAGCACTGAGACTGAACGAATACAGCCACAGTAAGAATGCAGGCTGTAAAACCAAAAGCATTGACCTGAAAGATGCTACAAAGCTCCGGAGAGCTAAGTCTTTGTCACTTTGTCACCACAAACGACCCCTTTCAAACTGCATTGTCATTTGCCTGCTGTTCATTTAAAAATATTGATCGGTGCAGCTTTAAAGCAAGACTTTTATGTGAAATGGAGCATTTTTTCACTGTAATATTGACACCTTTACTTAAATAAAGAGAGAACTTTTTTCGTAGCTGTAGTGAGGACCGTGACTCAGCTCTCCAGAGCCCTGATACCTTGATACCTTGCATGTCAGGATTTATAGACATTTTCTCAAGGAGCCCTTTAGATATGCCTGTCAAACTGACACTGAGGGACCTTTCCTGGCCTTATCCTCCGCTGAATCTCAATGGACTCTGATAGAGCCGGTGTGCTTCAAGTGTGTTTCAGATAAGTCTGTCCACTCTTAAGTATAAAGCAGAAGTGCTATTTGAATGATGCAAAGAATCTCATCTGGAAAATACGAGATCTTTACGACTTCCCTTCTACTATTAAAGCACTGAAGAGTATAAATGAGGTCCCTATGTTTATCCGAGCATCACAGCAATTTCCTGAGTGGATTCTATTTCTGTTTATTTCCTGGATGTAACTTGAGTCATTATGTAGTGCTCAGAAACTCCAAAGACTATTTGAATGAATGTAGATTGCAAACTGGCACCATATTTGCAACTAAATGATGATTTATGTTCCTGGAAAGCAGAAAAAATAAAATTCTGTGCACTGGCTCAGTTGGAAAGTCAAATCAAAAGCCTGTTTTCAAGAATCTTGATGTTTTTCAGGGTTGAGACAAAATGATCCATCTGCACATACAAATGCGTCAAAGATCACACAGACATTACTCGCTGCAAACTCACTCGAGGACATCTCGGTTGAACTGTTTCTGTCTGTTACCCAGGAACTCGCCAATCATCTGCCTACTCAAGCCTTTCCTCTGGAGCAGGAAGTGGGCCACACCCACTGGAGTGTCTGGAACAAAGTTTCGCTCTATCAGATACTGGATGCCTTTTTCTGGTTTCCTGGAGACACAGGAGAGGGCAGAGAGAGACAGAGATGGAGAGACAAAAAGGGAAGGAGTGAGGACACAATCCAAATCTGTGATTATCCCACTGCACTTCTGCCCCTGGCCAAATGTGTGTCAGATGAGGGACAGGATTTAGGGAGGCAGGGAGGGCGGGAGGCGGGGTGTAACGAGATGAGGGCTGAGAGTGGAGAGGAGGGAGCTACGTTTCTCTGCGGTGTTGATCACGAATGATTAAAAGGAACTTAATGGCCGGGTCTGAAAGAAACCAAATCCACAATCATCTATGATTAAATGGAATGACACAGGCTCAGATGAACCACTAATAGGCATGAAGTGGAGCAGAATGAGTCCCAGACTCATTTGCACCTGCAGTAGCAAGGACAGATAGTCTTGTTTCAAGCAACCAGAGGTGGGAAGTAACAGTGTTTGTACCTTGTTTCTTCCCACCTCTGGGTTTGCATGCATTTGTACTTTACTTGAGCATTTATTTTTCTGAAAACTCTGTACTTTCAGTCCTTTTTTAAAAGACAGATATCTGTCTTTTCTACACTGTACATTTTTAAAACAGTCTGTTACTTTACTTTTCATGCATTTGAGGGAAATTATTGATTATTTTTATTTTGTGTCATTGCAACATGCACTTAAAAAAGGTGATTCCTTGGTTTATCTATCAGCTCATACCACTCACAACAGACAAATACAACGTAAAAGACTCAACAAGACTAAAATGATGCAAAAGATGAAAGTGACAAGACAAGATGAAGACAATGTAAAAGACAAAAATGACATAACAAGACAAAAATGGCAAAAAACGAAAACGAAGATGACATGACAAAATGAAACCAACGTCACAAGACAAAAACAACATAAGATGTAACAAGAGAAAAACTACATTACAGATAAAAACAACATAGCAAGACAAACCACGTAGAAGACATAACAAAACAAAAACCACGTGATAAAATGAAAATGACGTAACAAGACAACAACGATGTAACAAGGCATAACAAGACAAAGTTGACAAAAAAGTTGTAACCAGACGAAAACGAACGACAGAAATGGCACAACAAGATGAAAGCAACGTAACAAGACGAAAAAGACGTAACAAGACATAACAAGATGAAAATGACGTAATGAAACTAAAGTGATGTAACAAAACACAAGACAAAAAGGAAGTAATAAGTTGAAGATGACGTAACAAGACGTAACAAGACATAACAAGACGAAAATGACTTAACAAGATAACGAGATGAAAACGACATAAGGAGACAAAAACTATGTAACAAGATGTAACAAGATGAACACAACATAACCAAATGAAAATGATGTAACAAGACGAATCAGACAAGAGACGGAGACGCAACTTCAGGGAAAAGGTGAGGGCCAGTTAGCTTGGCACAGAAACAGCCAGTAGAAGTGTTCATCAGAGGGTGACTTTTTACTTTTATACTTTGAGTTTATTTCAGTGTCCACTCTTTCACTTTTACCCGAGTAAAGATTTCAAATCCATACTTCTAGTTTTACCAAGGTCTTTGTATCTGTATCTGTACGTCTACTTGAGTAAAGAATGTGTATACTTATGCCAACTTTGCAAGCAACATCAGTGCATATTTTAGGAGTATTGTGTTGAGGTCTTCGGCAAAAACATCCTTTACATCATAAGCAGTGGACTGAATCATTACCATGAATAATGTACATACCTCCTCTATCCCTTACTGGGTATATAATGTGTATCAGATTGTGTCTAGTTCTATGTGATCAGTTTGTTAATGGATATCATGTAGTGGTGTGCACATACTTGTTGAAGAGGTTCAGGCCAATGCGGTAGTGCCTCTTGCGGATGATGTCATTGCTGAACGCAGGTGAGTCCCAGCTGTTGCGAGTCTCTTTGTGGTACGTCTGCTTGCTGAGCGTCTGCTCCCTCAGGCTGTCCCTGGATGAGGACTCGGAGCTGCAGTTGATGGTGTCATTGGAGTTGGATGTGCTGTTGATGCTGTCATTGTCGCCGTCAGAGAAATCGGACTCCGACTTGCTCTGCCGGTTCGCGGTGCCATTGATGGCCAGATGGGCCTCCAGTTGTCGTGGCCGATGGCGGGTGGCGTCCTCTTCTCTAGAAGGCCCTCTGGGTGGCAGGCTGTGGCTGATGTGTTTGGGGCTGCTCTGCTGGTTGCTGAGGCTCCGGTCGTAGGCGTTCTGTCTTTTCAAAGAGCTGCGGTCAGAACGGTCGCTCAGCTCCACTGAGCTGTCGCTGGGAGGCTCAATGGTCAGTAAGGGTAGGTGGTCTACCCGCAAACGCTGCTCTTGGCACTCCAGAGATGGTGTACTGCGGCAGCTGGTGTCCGTGTCCCCTTTCTCATCCTTATGAGCCAGTGACCAGTAGTCCTGGGAAGAGTTGAGGGAACGCTGACGCAAGTCTGATTCTGTGCTGGAGGGCCGATCTACAGATTGAGACAGGGGCAGTGGTGGTGACAGTTCTTCTTCATCAATGTAGAGGGTCACATCGCTATAAGACGCTGTCATTTCGTCCAGTTTGCGGTGTTCTGAAGCACCGTGGGAGGGTTTCACCTGGCAGCTGACTTCCCTGTCCATTTCCTGGTGGCCTCTCCCTGGCTCTGACTGGCTGTCATCACCATGCAGACTGCGACAGTTTAGAGCATCATCTATGGACTCAGCTAGAGACTTGACCTGCCTGGAGAAGGCATCTTCTAGTTCTGTGATAGCGTCTGTGAAGTCGCTCTGCGTGGTGGGGGTCTTGGCCTGCATGCCCATTTCCCCACCATGCTCCGACTGCACCAGTGCTCCGATTTTGGTGCCATCATCTGTTAGCGACACTTGCTTTCCCTCGAAGTAGGAGCTATGGACTTTTTCAGGTCCTTCAAAGGAAAACTGCATTCTCATATTGGATAGGACGATCCGTCTGGACATACGGTTCTCAGACATAGAACTTCTAAGACGCTCAAAGTTCTTGTTCATCTGGTACTGGCGGAAGGCTGTCTGGATGGTGCGGGCTGCATGCCGGGTTATGAAACGCCCACCATATTTACGCTCTAGCATCTCCACCTGCAGGAAGAGAAGGAAAGTCGGTGTCAGAAATGCATCTGAGACACAACCAGGGGCTGTCTAAATAGTCCCTTAACTGCAATTGCAGAATTGGGACAAATCATGTCCCACCAAAAAAAAAAAAAAAACTTAAAGAACTATTAACACAACACTCTAATTCCAACTTTTTGGGCAAAATTTATTCTTTAAGGATTTATGAAATATATGTAATTTATGAACTGTTTTAGGTGCTTTAATTTTTTAAATTTCTAAATTTGCTCTGTGCCAGAAAACACCCCTTTCCAATACAAGAATCCACAACTTCAAACTCTTTAATATGTAGCAACACCTTCTGATGACATAGGTATAAAAATGTGATATTATAATCATCTTTGTTAAAATAGTTTTTTAATGAAAATCTTGGCCCTTTAAAGCTGTGTCCCAGATTTCCATCAACCCTGTCAGATTTTTACAAAAACATGATTTAATCAGGCATAAAAAGGGTTAGCTATACCCTAAGGACCCCTGTCTCACTTCCTGGTTTAAAAGAGGCAGGAATACTGCTCAAGCACTACTAAGCTGTCTATTTTTCGGCAAATTCATTAAGTAGTATTACTATCAGATGTGTCTCAACCATAACATGTCAACTCTGTAGCCCATCTGAATCAAAGCTAAATAAGAATTATGGTTAATAATGTGTATTTTGATCAGCAATAATAGAACTCTGAAAGATGTTCCATCTGATGGATAATGTAATCTCTATGAGGTCGGTCCATTACAAGGTTTAAGAGTTTGATCTTTTAAAATACATTTTCCAGCAAAATTGAAGAGTAAAAATCAAATCCCTTCAAAATATGGTTTTGTCCCAATTCTCAAGAATGAGCAATGGATGAAAACATCCATAGAAACTTGAACTGTAATTAACTTCTCTGCTTTCTAACCATACTCTCATTATGTTTGAAGCAATCACAGTCTCACAAAAGTGTGACTAAATATGCTACTTTCGGCAGAGCTTTGGAGCTTCAAAGGAGGGTTTTTCTAAAAGCCTGTAGAGGGTGAGTGTTTGTGACACAAAAGATTTTTGGGTGTATCACTTAAAATAACACTCCGTCTTAGAAAATATACTGCGGAACAAAGGTTGTTTTCATCTGGCTTCAAAAGTAAGACTATTACCTTAGAATCATGGATTAGACGGAATGAAGAATGATGTTCCTGTCTTATCTCCTTTTGTCATGGCTTAAATAACTCAAGAAGAGTGGTGATGGCATTTAAAAATGGCTGAAATTTAGAGTATTAGACTCAAATAGTCCCCCAGGGGAAGATGGATAATGTTGAATTGTGATGGAAACCCAGTTTGACTGATAAACTGATAGAAGAACTCCCACAAACAAGATTTAGAGGACAAATATGATTATAGATGGGGACAGCATTGATGTTGGACATAAAGAGACCAATAATTAAGATTTAAGGTATACTAGATGTAACAGCGGTTGCTGCAGTATTTAATTATCTTTCATAAAAGGGAAGTGGAATTTTCAGAAAATCCTTGTTATTACTGACACCAGTGGCTGTTAAGTGACCTGCAGGCAGCATCCTATTGCTTATGCTTATTATATTAATACATGTAAGTTGCTTCACATAGTACCTTTAAAAGAGGGATGAACTTAACCATACTTTGAAGGAAACAGCTACGTATATATTGCATGTTAAGGGTGCTGTAGTATACCAGTATTGACACTAACTGTGATACTTGTGATACTAAAAAACTCGAATTCCATATTTTTTCACAGTTTATTCTTTAAGGTTTTATATAAAATAAATGTAATGTATAAAATGTTTTGGTCTGCTTTTATTTTTTTTATTTCTAAACTTACTCTGTGCTCAAAAACACCTACTGATAGACACCTACTGCCCTAAAGTTCCAGATTTCCGTCAAATCCATAAGATTTTTACATAAACATAATTTAATTAGGCATAAAAAGGTTTAGCTATACCTTCAGAACCTCCATCTCAATTCCTGGTTTAAAAAAGGCAGGAATACTGCTCAAAAACTGGTCAACTTTATATCTTTTGACAAATTTATTCAATAATATTTCTATCAGATGTGTCACAATCATAACATGTCAACTCTGTAGCCCTTCTAAATCAAAGCCAAATGAGAATTATGGTTTAAAATGTGTATTTTGATAAACATTAAGAGAACTCTGGGACACTTTAAAAATAAAATGGCTGCTCACTATGACTATGCTGAAATGAAAAAAATTGAACATTTTGTCAAATCTGGGAAGACGTAAACATGTCATGTTTTCCATCTGACGTCTACATTTAATTAAAAAAATTGAATAACGAGGAGGTTAGCCTGTTACAATGTTTGATAGCCAAGAGTTTGATCTTTTAAAATATATTTTCCACCATAATTAAAGAATAAAACTCAAAACCCATGCAAAATACAGTTTTGACCCATTTCTCAAGAATGAGTAATTGATACCATGTTAATAATACACGTGATAATAATGTGTAAATAATGTAATACTTATTTTTTGTGTGCTTTTGTGCAGCTATAGTTACAAACACTCTCTTGCCTCCCTACACTTTTATTAAGTGTAATTCATTTGCCAAAAAAGAGACAAGACACACAATAAACAAAGTTAAAGATGAATTTGAAATATTTCTATAATTATCGCAATATTATCATTTTTATTCATTCTTTTGGTTGTGATTATCGTGTAAGGAAAATCTGATATTGCAACATCACATAACATTGTATTGCAAATAGCGATGTGTCTATAATTAGGACCGTGTCCAGGGCTGTTTTAGAGGACCCCCCTCAGCTTTATGCCTTTTACACACTGACCCAGTTTTCCATCGACGGATTCATGGAGTAGAATGACACTAATCATGTTTCCCACCATGATGTGAAGGCCAGCGGACTCAAACTTGCCACCAGGAGCGTGGTCCATGACAGTGAGTGTCACTCCAGCAGGCTACAACACTGCTGGACAAGAGGGACAGTGTCCTTCCCACACAGAGAGCTGAGACGGCCACGAGGCCAAACCAGACTGTTATATGACTTTTATTTGACCACTGTGAGAAGCTTCAGCCAGCCAGACAACAGCTTGGAGTAAAAGGTCATATAATAAACTTCAGATGATATAATATCTATAAATCAGATGAAAATGTAATAAACATCCTTGCAGTTTATTACACTGGGGGTTCATTATCATGTAGTTCTAATAAAAAAATTCAGAAGGGTGTTGTTTGCAGTATCTCCCTCTTTTTGGGTCTGTTTGGCTTGACCACATTTTGGATTGATCTTAATATCCTTAGGTATATATGGATCAGGTCCAAATGTTTATGGGTCCTTTTTGGATCTGGCCCCAAATATTAGACCTGTGAGGACCTCTACTTTGCAGCAATGTATAACTGGGCAAGAAAAAACTTGTGTAGGTCAGTCCTATTACACTGATGAAACTCAATATGGGTCTGATTTGTTTCAGTCCAGTTCACCTCGCACAGGATTTATTTGTGGCTGGCTAAGCAGGTTGTAGACACATTTATCAAAGCAACTGATGTGATCATAAATATGTGTCCACTCCATTTAAGAGGGATGTGCACTCAACAAAACAGAAAAACTCCTCAAACCAAGACATTAAACCAGTAATTTCTTTGGAAATAGGAAACACAATGACTATTTCATGCACACTTGTATGGAACTATTTATACATGAGGACTCACATTTGTATTGTATAGTAGAATATGAAATACTGAGTGGGTGCTTCAGAGGCAAAAGTGATATATTTTGACATGGCTGGACTGATTCATCAATACAAATAGTATGATAAGTAATAATTGATTACTCTATTAATTGTTGCAGCTCTAGAGGGTTACTTTAAAAATGTATTCCAATAGAGTTAATGATTACTGGTAAAGATTTTTTTGTCTAATCCAAGTATCAAAATATTAAAGTAATGTAACCTGATTACTTTCTGTTATTTTTTACTTAACCTCAATCTAAAATTCAAAATTGATTGATTGATTGATTGACCTAAAGACAAGCAAGACAAGATGGTGTATTGTTCTTCATGCAAAATGTATTTTAAAATTGTAATCCTGCTATTAATCCCCATTTTACTAAATGTATTTGTAATCTGATTATGTCCTTTTTATCTGTTCCATTAAATGTTACTCTCCAAGCCTGAAAAAAGCACTAACATTTATTTGTTCCATTGGTAATGTGGTAATATTGATTAGTATAGCTTTAATGATTTTAAACACATAAAAATGAATTCCAAGATAAAATTTTGGGCAACATCGTTCATCCCTATATTAGGGATTTACAATGGAGTACAGTTGTCCTTGTCTTTGTGTCCTCCCTCCTCACCTGCTTGTCCTGTAGGTCTGATGAGAGCTCATAGCTCTCTGACAGCGAGCGGGAGCGCTTGATGGCCTCCTCCTCTGCCTGCTTGCGGAGGATTGACTGCGAGTGCTGGAGCTTGGGCCGGCGGGGCCGCTGGTGGCCGGGCAGGAAGATGTGTCCGTAGAGCTGGCTGTCCAGGTGGTCGGGACCGAGCCCGCCACTGCGGGTCACTGGGACGCAACTGTAGCCGCTGCTGGGGTCCACAGAGGCGCCCACCTCGCCGCCCGGAACATCACCTTCCACACTGCAACACACATGCAGAGTGCACTGGGTTAGTTTGCTGAGTCATTTTCCTGAGGGCATGCACTGCTTTGTGTTTCAGCGAGAGGCACGTGACTGATAGAAAGAGTGAACTTTGATACTGCTGGCAGGGTATAAATATGAGGGAGAGAATTTATAGCAGCAGTCTGAGTGCTGCCGGTCTCCTATTCCCTTCACAATGCAGAAAAGATGTCTGAAGCAACAACAAGACTGCACCACTCTATCTTGATTAGAAGAAATTAAAAGCCTATGAATTAATTATGAAAACCGAAGAGCCAACATAAAGCACAACAAACACTGAAATTCCCAGGATATTATCAGCAGCTCAGTCTTTCAGTGAAGAACAAAGCAACACAATGTCAGGAGTGATTGTGTGTAAAGCAGCGCCTTTGATATTAAAGGAACAGTTCACCACAAAATCAAAAATACATATCTTCCTCTGGCCTATAGTACTATTCATCTGTTTAGATTTTTTTAATGTGAGTTGCAAAGTTTTGGAAATATCAGCCATAGAGATGTCAGCCTTCTCTCCAATAAAATGGGACTAAATGGCAGTTTCTTTCTATTAGAAAGAAAGTAGTTCCAGCAGATTCTACTGCAGAAAGAAAATAGTTCCTACATGAAACTGCTCACTTTTTGTGTTTTGAGCACCACTAGCCAAGAGCCATTTAGTCCCATTATATCAAAGAAAATACAGATATCTCTCTGGCTGATATATCTGTCTGCAGCTCACACTAAAACTATCTAGATTAATAAACAGCCCAAACACAAGCAGAAAAATATGTATTTTTGATTTTGGGGTGAACTGTCCCTTTAATCAACAATGAGACTGTGCCACTCTATCTTGATTAGAAGAAATTAAATGCCTGTGAATTAATTATGAATACCAAAGAACCAACATAAAGCACAACAAACGCTGAAATCACCATGACATTATCAGCAGCTCAATCTTTCAGTAAAAAACAAAGCGACACAATGTCAGGAGTGATTAAAGCGTGTGATGCTGTGCCTTTAATATTAAGATCAATAAGGATCTTTGTCTGCTCACTGTAGCACCGACCTGGACAGATGATTGGATAAACCCCCGACGGCACTGAGCAATGACTGGTCCTGCCAGCAGCTAAATGTCAAGCACAGATCTGCTCACTTCCTCCACACCTCTTCAGGCTGTTGTGCTCACCTGAGAGGGCTAAACGCACCGTGCTTTGGAGCTTGAACAATGAACACAGCTCAGTAACTACTACTTTGAGAAATCAAAGCCGTTTGTACTGGAAGACAAAACTGCAACCTAATCGGAGTTCTTTTTAAATGTGTGAAATAACAAGCTGTGCCTCTCCACAGAGGGAGAGGTTCTGCCTTTTTCTTCATACAGAGGCAGAACTGGATGCCAGTGTAAGAATGCATTTTATACATTTTAATTAAATGCATGAGAGGCCAGCTCAGCAAAGAGGGACTGCTGATGCGAGAATGTGGAAGGCATCAAAGTGAATACATATCGTCCACTCAAGACACGCAATCAAAGAGATTATAGCAGAATCACTGCACTCATGCTACTAGACACACACTCTGCTAACATGAGAAGGGCTGAACCAGAGCCACATCACTTTCACTTGTGTCACTAATTTAATGGCTTAAGACTCTACAACGTCAAAAAAGACTGTCGAGTTTCCTCGTACTTCAACGCCAACGACTTGGGACTTCATTTGGACCTGAGCCTTTTGACTTGAAAATACTTGATACCTTCCGTCAAGCCCAAAGATGAAAAAGTCTGTTACTTAAAAAGTGTGTATCCACAGATCAATTCATCTCCCTTCATTTCCTGAATCAATTTGTGTTAATTTTGCTCATTCTCAGCAAGTCAACCCTTAATTACTCAGATCCACTTCAAACCATGTGACAGCATCCAATCAAGTTGCAGCAGAGAACCATGAATGTTACGTTACTGAGGGACAGTTGGAAAAAAATACGGCAAAGATAATTTTGTTTGTAGTGGTCAATGAAAACAAATCACAGTATGCAAAATTACAGAATGAAACGCGACAACTTCCAGCTTCATTTGACATTTGAAGTTGCACAAAGAACGGTGAGTCGAGGCTAACACTGTTAGTGATAATTCTAATGTATCTCACCTGTTGCACAACAGTGTTTGAGTTTCAAGGATAAAACATGAGGTACTTGTGTAAAAAAAACAAAGTCGAAAAAGCAGTTATGATGATGATGATGATAATCAGAATTATATATTATAACCGACTAGTTGGTTATAATAGTGTGTGTAGAGGTTTGTACAGTTATACTGTAGCATCCTGATGTTGTCTTCAGGTGATGTAATGAAAGTAATGCACATACCTACAAATACAAATGACACATTTCATTTAACATTTTTTGGTGAATGAGGAGGTCCTTGTTTGCATAATCTAGATCAGCTCTGTGGCTAAAGACCCCTCCGAGAAGAAAAATGTTATTCTGTATATATTCTGTATAAAATACAGCAAAATAACAGAGAGTTTCATATGTTGTAGAGAGTCTTCTATGATAAATTTGTGATTTTGGGCTACACTTGACTGACTTATGAAGTACAAGATAGTTTTAACTCATCAGGCCTCTAACAGTTATTCAAATGAAACAATCAGATGCCTGGAGCAGAACATTTGTTTGAGACTGAACTTATACACATGTTCTCCCTAGATAAAACATGAGTTACTTTTGCTAAAAACAAGTTTGAAAAGTGGTTCTGATGAGTCTGGTAACCTGACATCTCCTTCATAAAAAAGCAGAATATTGTAATCGACCAGCGTAGTGTGTGTGTGTAGAGATCTGATGTTGTTTTCAGGTGACTTAATGGAAGTAAATACATTGATCGGTTGTGCGTAACTTCTGTGTGTACTTCTCAGAAGCTGCAGATTTATTACCATCATTGGTGGCATTCTGACTCATAAAGCAAACTGTTGCAAAAAAGGGAACAACACTCTGTATTGACCTTCTGCTGTCTGCAACTTTTTTCCAGTTGTGTTCCAGCATATCTGTTCACCAGGGGCCACAGTCAGACCGTAACACCCACACTGTTTTTCTAAGCTGTTGCTGCCCTCCCTGTACATACTAGTGCACTCCAGCTAATTTCAGATGCACTCCGAGTCACTGTGCTCTGAAACCAGGCCTGTATTTTGGGCTGAAAACTCAAAGTTTAGGATTAGGACATGAGACTTACTTGCGACTTGCAATTAAACGACTTGGTCCTGCTTCTGGAAACAACTGTGTTCAATCAACTTATAGCAACAAGTGGACACTTTGTGTTGCACTTTCGCACTTTGGTGACTGGCAGGTGGTTTGTATAGTGAGTGAGTGTATGTAAAACACACTCCACTTCCCTCATTCAATAGTTGCAGTAGCTTACAATGCTGCTATCAGAAAGCAGAAAACAATACATTTGTGTTACAGGAAACAGACTTATTGCCTGTGTATTGTATGACCTTGTATTAACAGCACAGTCAATCAGTCTGAGAGAGAAAAATGTTTCCAATTCATCAAACAAAGCCAGATGACACCATTATGTAGTTACGGGGCCAGACTTTAAAAATGATTTCCTGAACTTCACCCTGCCAATCTTACAATATATGGTTGAACTGTGAGCTTCTCTATCTTAAAGCAACCATTTTCTTAGCAAAATGGGATCAATATAATTTCATTTTGTTTGTTGTCAGCTGATGGATGAAGTGGTAAGGCTCAGAACAAGGACGCCCATCTATGTAGAGGCATCCATCACTGCATAACCTTGTCAAATCCCTCGATCTCTGTGGAAGAATGTGTCAAGGTTTGATAATAAAGGCTAAAACAAAAGCTGTTACAGGAAAGAGATTTGATGTCCAGGGGGAGCTCAGAGCAGTAAACATGTAGCACACGCAAGGTGAAATGAGTGGTAATGAATGATGCCTGTCATTAGCCTGCGCAAACAGAATACCAGAGGGTGCCATTTAAAAATGCTTCTATTCATTCTGTCTGTATCACTCATGCACAGTGGATTTCTACAGAAAACAGAATTTGCCACATTTTATTTGACATTTTCTGGTTAATGAGGAGGACCGTGCTGGTTTAATCTAAACCAGTGCTGGGATCAAGACCCCTTCAAGGGGACAGGAAATAAAAAGGAAAGAAAAATGTTGCTCTGCTTTTCAGATTTACATTTCTCTGACATTTTAAAAAGTCCTTTTTTCTAGCAGTACACAAGGAGAGAGGGTTTCATATGTTGTAGAGATTATAAAGTCCTCCGAGGCAAATTTGGGATTTGGGGGTTTATAAATAAAACTGACTTAATAATAGTTATTCAAATGAAACAAAATTTAGAGCTGGAAAATCTTTTTGAACTCCTCATAACTTTTGCACATATTCTGAACCGTGATGAGGGCTTGCTGGCAGGCACTTCATTTTAAGCAGCACTTGACAAAAAGGTTGGAAACTGCGTGATAGCTACTGTCAGCCTGCACCACTGTCTGCCCTTTCAGGAGGCTGACCGTACAAGAAAAACAACAGCTTTTTCCTTTGTTCAAATGCCTTACAGTCTGAATGTACTCAAACAGACACACACACAAACAGCTGTGGACAACACAAACACATAGGAGTCCACTTGGAAGATGCGTTCCACAAATTTGCAGACGGTATTCCCTATCCAACACATTCTCATACGCAAACACCATAATAGATCCATTTTCGATTACTCACAAAATTACCGGTGGAGAGTACAGGCAGCACCAAACCTTAACTACATGACGCAGGTCACATGACATACCTCACATGACATTGCACACATGGTTTACATTGTGAAATGGTCCCAGTTTGGTTAGGTTAGGTTTAGGAAAAGATTGTGGTTTGGGTTAAAATGACTATGTTGTGTATGACATGTAATGGAAGAGACGTCACTCAAGTGATGAACAGTACCTCCACAACAAAATTTTGAAATACTCAAAAATTTAATTCCATGTTTACCTTTTGTTCCACACGGCACTCTAACTCTGGTCTACTGGGCAAAACTCCTGAACTGGTTGTTTTTTTTACTGTCTCCCAAGTTTCTTTGTGCACAAATGAAAAAGACAAGCTATAAAGTTTTAATTAGTGAACTTCAGAGGTTTTAGTCTGCAGATTTTTGACTTTCGGAGATAGCTAAGCTAGCCACTAGCAGGCCAAATCAAAGACTTTCACACCTAGAAGTCTGGACAAAAGTCCCTTTTTTGAGGCAGTTTTTTTTTCACATTTCATTACTTTTGGTTTCACTCTGCAATTCCCTGAGTGAAATAAATAAGTTAAAACATCATACCTGGGCTGCTTCTCCCTATATGTGACACCGATTGGTTTGTAGACAGGCGTGTATCTGATGTTGGCGTGTTTACAATTCAGCAGGTAGCCTGGTGTCAGTGGCCATATTCATAGAGAGAAATTAATAAACAGATTCACATCATTGTCACCATAACATCATCATCATTATTATTATTAACAGCAAATGAAAAGTGTCCGAATTTTTCCAGCTGACTCTTGATAAAGTTGTCACACCAGATGTCAATTAAACATCTGGTCTCCTCCTGTCCCCATATGCTCCCGTGGCTCATTTTGTTTTGATGATTCACACCAAAAACAAATCCAACCGTGGTTCACTTTGATCCAGACCAAGACCACCTCTTCTCGACCGACCAAAATCCGCCTTTTGGGTCTGGACCATGGTCTGGGGGAGGTTTTACCCCTGTAATTTTGATCCAGATCAAACTGCATACTCAGAAAGTCCAGATCAATTGAGGTAGGACTAGACAGGGCACTGCCACTCTGCCTTGCCACCAATTTAAAAGCCTTGACCTGCAAAACAAGGTCAAAGTTATGAATCTTTCTATCATGAATTTTTGATCCATAGAGGTTTTATATCTGTAAATCACCATCTCTATGGGCCAGGGGGGACGTCGTGGGCGGGGGCAAGCGGGGAAACACTTCTGTGCATATTCAGTGGGCCGTATAACCAGGAAGAAAACCCAGAAGCTAGGAAACTTTTTTAGCTCATACTGAATGGGCACCAGTTTTGCATTCACTATCTAGTTCCTTATAATATATCTATGTGCCAAACACATCCTGATACCACTTGGCCTATAAAGTGCTCAAAAGTAACAATAAATTTATCATAGTGGTGGCAGAAGATCATTTCTAAGAGATATGGAAAGTACTGACAAACTAGCTTCATATGATTATTTTGCCCATCCATGACAAACAACCTATTTTGTTATTTATGGAGGATTTGTTGCCTCTCAGCCAAGTCACATTGAGGTAGTCTGAGAGTCCTCTGTCATGGGATAACATCTCTCATTAGAGAAAATGTCTTCTCTCTCCGAGCCGGACACTCGATGCTCATTACAAAAACCCTCTCTGCGTCTTCATTCTCCTCCCCATGCATCCTCAACGCATTTTTAATTCTAAAAGGAACAAATCTAATCAGACAGAGAGAGTCCTTTAATTAGACTGAAGGGTGGGCTGTAATATGTCTGCTCCAGCAGAGGATGTCTAATTGGAAATATCCATTTGTTTAGATTGAAGAGAGGCTTAGCATGCTTGAAATGTGGCACTCAGCTCGGAGCAAGAGTAGGCAGACGCCTCTAGGAACTCTGGGAAGACTGAAAGCATGATAGCACTTGAGGCATGTTTATGTCTTCACTTAGCTGGTTCTGTTGCATAAAGTTACTGAACAAGATGTTCAGCTCTCAGTTGCACAATAAAGAACTGCGTGATGCATTTAAAAGCTCAAACAACAGCTCAGACAAACAGCTTTACTAAAACAGAGGAGGTTGGTTGAGGACAACCATTCCTTGCAAAATATAAAAGAGCCTTTAAATTTCAATATGTATGAAGCCGCTCTTCATCCAGCGGCACAGAGGTTGAGTCACCCCAGCAGTCAAAGCGTTACTGATCCAATTTCCTTAGACTGGGGGGGCAAGAGAGAGAAAGAAGGAAGACTTTGGTCAAACCCGTCAACTAACTGAGAGACTTCAACATTCTGTGCCAAGCATTCATTCAGCCTCATTAAAATTAATATCCTCCCCCCCAAAAAAATCCCATTTTAAAGCAGAGGCGCACTGGATAAAAAGAGCAGAGGAGGAGGAGTGAGAGGCCAGAGTTCTTAGAATATGTCAAGACGGAGGGAACCTCATTCTGAACAAACTGGGAGTCATCCTTGCATGGATAGAAAATCTGTTTGCCCCCTTTAACATAATGAAATGTCATCATAATATAAGAAGAAAATGGGTTTGTTACATTTTGACTTGACAGAGTACCACAAGAGTATACTACAAAGGCTTCTGTTTCAGGTTGGGCTGATTTAAAAATGTTCAAACTGGTCTGATATTAAGCCAAACACTGGACAGCTATTACCAAACTTTACCACTAGGTGTTGCAAGTGACTGTTCTTAAGTTTAACAGCAAAATAATAGATTAAATTAAAAAAATTAATTATTTCTTGCTTTTCGTTTATTAACAGTAGGTCCACTGTAAGTGCTGTATGGGAAGCTGTTGAGTTTTCCATGATACGTTCCTGCAGATATTTCACAATAAAAGCCTTGTTAAGAAATGAACAGTTTCTGTGCATTTTAATAGCCATACTGCACGGTATTTAGTATGCCGGTAAAAGGTATAGTATGTCTCAATACAAAGGATGTCAAATGCAGTATGCTAAAAATACCAGGATGTCCTGGAGCATCCGGTCTCATGTTGCAGTATGCAACTCAGCATGCTTTTCTGACCTACAGTCCTTTGTGTGGGCGAGAGGGTCAAAGTTCAAGGAGCAATGTTATGAGGAAGTAGTATGTCCCAGTTTTATGCATACTGCATGCAGCAATACATACTTTGCATGTATGTACTGCAGCTGCAGTACATACTTAAAGTTTTTTTTAAAAAAGTACATGTTATGGAATGCATAGTTTCTGCCCACTGACAGCTTTTAATTTGAAACAGATACAGGAAGTGTAGTGTTGACATGTCTGAGAGCTATTTCCTGTCTCTTTTTCTTGAAAGGACGTCATATGATGGCAAACACTGATTCAGTTTGCATAAAACCAAACTGGTCTAAGTTCGTACACATGACTGGACGGACAAAACTCTACTCCCAGCTTACCAAGTTTTCACAGTTTGTATACTGAGTGACTGACTTCTGTTATAACACAATTAAAACTTTTGATCTCAGGTACAGAAGCTTTATATCTCAGTTTTTGAAACAAATTCCACTTGTTTTCAATGTAGCTTCACTTTTTCAGGATTTCAAGACAATGACATGTGACCTAACAAAAATAAGCAACAAGCAATTCCCTACTCACTGAAACAAACCATACCATTAGAGCAAGATGTTCACATATAATCATCACTTTATCTTCTAACATTAATCTGAAGTGACTGCAGTGTGTCTCAATCCTTACAGTGTGATGACAGGACATTTGAAAGACAGGAAAAAATGTAGGGCATTTGCCTCACACAAAAGCTATTCTTGGAAGAGATAATATTATCACACAAAGAATAATTTAATTTGAGCAAACAAAAGTCTATTTTGAACTGAATAAATATTTGCTATTAATCACTTAAGTGTACAATAATAACCTGTCTGACTAATTTGTACCTGTCTGTGCTCCCTGCCGTGCACTGACACTTGCTCTCAGTGTCTCTCTTGGTCTCTCAATGTGCTCTACGCATTCTCAGGCTGGAGATATTACTTTTTTTTAACCTTGGAGAAAAGCCTCTGCTAAACGACATTGTAAATTGTAACTACATGTTTGCAGGTGCATCATAACTGCCATCAAAAGTTAATGCTTTGCTACATAAATGCAAATGTGTGGTTAGAAATAAAGTATAATTATGGCTTTAAGCTATAGAGCATATTAAAGGGAGCATGTGTGTAGCCACTGAAATGACTGCACATGATTGGTCAGCATTGGCTGCTTGTGTTTTCTCCTAAGTTTCTGATGCTAGTAGAAGTTGCTTTGAATCAACGAGGTGAGACGGTTGCTGTGGGGTACAGAATTAAAGCAGGACACGGCATGACAGGATCACGCAAGATGCATCCGTCTGGTGTTGCAGTGAAAATCTCACTGTGAAAAATCCAACAGTGAAATATCAAACGTGTGAAGCATAAACCTGGCATCACGTTTGCCCTCGCACTCGCTCAATCTGACCGGGCATTCCAGTGTGCCACAATTTCAGCCAGCTGAAGGACCGGAGCAGGTCACTTCAGCTCACCAATAGGATTACTGGTCACTAGGGAGGTATGGAAGCACAGGGAAACTGCGAGAATGCCCACTAAATGTCCAATTCATTCAAACTGCATTCTCCCAGCCAAAGCAGAGATTACTTGAGTGCTAGTAATTTTCTAGACTTGACAAAGCTCCTACAGAGCCACAGACGATATTATACGGCTGTTCTCATAAGCTGCAGAGTAGTTCCTGTGACAGGTAAATTAGCTTTGACATGCAAAATTGGTGGGGTACCCCTTTACATTTCAAACCTCACCTCTCCCTGACATTTTGAGGCTGCTATTAGACAGAGGTGCCAGATATGGTCTTACACTGGTATCAGCAAATCTTTATATGGATTGCACCCACATTAAAAGGTGTGCACCTCACCTTCACTCTCAAGTTATTCAGTTCGAAAACCTGCAAAGTTCAGCAGCATCCCATGACGGAGCATAAATTGCCACCTGATTGAATTTTAATGGCGTATTTGTAGTATGGATGGATGGCTACGGAGGAGGGGTGTGGGCAGGTGATGTGAGGACAGCTCGTGTGTCAACAGCCTCCTCTGGAGATGCCCTCATTGTGCTGCTGAGTGGCTTCTTCAAGTGGAGCCTCTCCTCACTGTGTCACCCCGCGGTGATGAATTAATTACTCCGACCTGCCACTCACACGAACTTCAGCCTGCCTCTGCTGCTTCTCTTTGTTTCGCTCTGCATTCACACTGACGTTGTCGTGTGTTTCACAAGTGAGTAACTCCTAGAATTCATTTAAAGGAGTTTTTGTTCTAAACACATGGCGTGGTGACGTGCCGGAGCCATGGGCGCCCAACACTATATAATTCCCATGAACCGACACGAATGACACCGCCTCCCCTCACCCACCCTAATGGTCCAAATCAGCCCAGCAGTTCACTTTCGCTCACTTCAGTTCCAACAATCCGACACAGAAGAAAAAGAAATGCCACCCGGTCACGTCCTCTGGCTCTGGTAGCTCAAACATTTCTGGACATGTCCACTAAAGCTGTTAGACATAGCGTCCATTTTTCAGGTGGTTTTCAACACTCATAGTTGTGTTTGACACTGAGACAGCGGGGCGGACACACCTCCAGCATTTCAGAGAAGAGAAAAGTGCTCATTTTTAAATGATTTTGAGACCTAATTTAACAATTTTTTAATCATTCATATTTGGCTGGGTGATTAACAACACATTTCTGTGGTGTGACAAACTCAGATCACACATTTATTATCGCTTTACACGCTCTTTAAGTTGATTAAATGTGAGTTAGAGGGCACTGGATGAAGAACGGTTAAATATGACTCAGCTGCATTCGCTTGCTTGGCACGCAGCGGGAAAAATCAACGACCGACTCATCAATGAGGCACGAACCTTTGCTGCATCGCAAATGAAGCGCACCTTATTTACACAAAGTGTGCTCCTTGTGAATTTCATCCGCAGCTCTCCTCTGGCACAAAATCCACCACATTAAAAGCAATTCATCCAATAAAGAGCAAAGGCAATTTTGTTGGACTTTAATAAATGCTCTCTCAATTGATCTCAGTTGAGCCTGGCAGCAGTCCCTGAATAAAAAAGCGACCATTAGTGAAATGTATAACCTGCATCACGAGACTAATTCAGAGCCAAATCAGAGAGTAAGTACATGTCAAGCAACTATTAAAAGTATCGACTTCTACACACTTTTGCAGCACTGCACACACACACTCAACATTAGGCTTACCAGCTGTCAGATTCCAGCTCCAGTAAGGACTGAGTCCTGTCAGAGGTGCACTGCAGACACCACATGTTGCCCTCTGAGTTCCTACACCAGACCCATCACCATCCCGCTCTCTGTTACTCCATCCCTGGGTTAAATTTGCAGCCTAAAAACCGCAGCAGCTTCACTCTTGGACACTTCTCTAGCTTCTGGCCTTCCTTCAGAGCCTTTTCGAGGAGGGGCACTCGCAGGAAGAGGGAGGGAATTCCTCCAGAGGAAACTGGGTCGTGTGGCAGCGGGAGCACTGGTGCCCCGCAGATGAGGAGGGTCTTAAACAGGAAGGGGCAACAAGTAAGAAGCAAAAATGGAAGAGAGATTGAGCAAACTCTGGTGGTGATAGCATCAGACAGGCTTTATTAATAGAGTCTGAGAGGCAAGGATGAAGCCTGGGGAAACCCCTGGATATACCACTATAGCTGCTGCCATTATGGAGGTACGGCTGCAGTAATGTGAGCTTTACCTCGGTACAACTGTCCCCAGACATCAGCCTTCAGCTTCATATGGAAGACATACACGCTGCGTGATAATCCTGACTTTACAACTGCTGATCAAAGGCCTAAAAAGAGTGCTTAAAGTGATACCATCAATGCAACAGTCCTCTAACAGACAATGCAGAACAAGCAACAGCTGCTCGGCCAGCCGACCCTGCAGAGCTATCCTTTAACCAAACAACCAAGCTAATAGGGAATGTTTGACTCACAGCCGCTCCCATCTCTGTGCTGATGTTTAGGGTGATTTCCCCCGCTCCTATTCCCCTGCCTCGGCCCAAAAACTGAGCAGTGAGGGGCTGATCCATTTCCGCATAATGACATCATTACACAAACAAAGGGCGTGTATCAAGTGGGCCAAAGATGTTATCGAACCAAGGCAACCATGCAGCGTAAAGTGCTGAGATAACACAGCTAATTGCTGTGGTTTGGGTATAGATACTCCATGACTGTAAGGCCATCAAGCACCATGTTTCCACCCTTGGAACTTTCCCCAGGAACCAGGAACTTTCGGAGGGATTCGGTCAAGGTCTAAATAAAGTTCTGGGAACATTATTTTACCCCCTGAAAAGTCCCTCATTTGGGGGGTAGTAGTTTCCAAAAGTATAGGACCCTTGGAGGTGGTACTTGCATCTCCAGACATTTCTGATCAGGTCGAGTACAAGCAATATTTTATCTAAGCAACTATCTTTCAAAAGCTGCCGCCACAAATCAATTTGTCTTTTTCATCGTGCTTTGACACAATGAGTGACAAAAAAAAGAAAGCATACGACTAATGACATCGTTGTTGTTGTTGTTGTATATAGGTGCACAAAAATTACATATGAAAAAACATGTCGCATTTTAATACATCAGCTGACTAATTTGCCTAAACGTCGGTATAAACCCCAATAGAAAGGCAGCAACAACGGGCTGAGGGAACCTTTTATTTCCTTTAAAAACAGTTCCTTGGACTCAAAAGTTCTAGGTAAAAACGTAGCTTTATTGAGCAAAATTGTGTGCCAAAGTGATGTGTAAAAACATCTGTTGCTTTTTCAAATGTCAGCTGACTAATTTCTCTAAACTTCTTAGGTATTGAAGGATCTTTTAGTTCCTTTAAAAGTAGTTTGTCATACCTACACTTCTAGGTACCTGAAAGGGCAGAAACATGGCTATATTGAGCAAAGTTATGAGCAGTGTGTCTTTCTCTTGCATCAATGGACTAATTTGCCTAAACATTGCAGGTAATTAGCCCGCAGTGGACACAGACAAAAATGGGCTGAAGGAATCATTTAGTTCCTTGAAAAGCAGTTCCTGGAACTAAAAGTGCTGGGTACTTTGTGTGGAAACGTGGCTAAAATGTCCTGTTATTCTGCACTGTAACCTCTGGCGAATCATACATCTTTGTTGCATACCTCAAGAAAACAAAGTCTTAATGACTGTATATAACATGGAAAATAATCCTAATTACAGTCTATAATAGTAAGAATGAAGAGGGAGTCGGTGCATTATACTTCTCTTATGGCCCATTACATAGCTTAATAAAAAGGCAAAATGTTTCCCATATGGTGAAGGTTCATGTAAAGTGCAGCAGGGAGAGATACTGAGAATGTAGAGTTCATTATTGTTAATTATAAATGGAGTTGAGATGGTCTCTCAGGGGACAAATATGGACAAAAATTCCCTGACTCTCCTTTCAGGAAGTACAGCTTTGGACAATGCTAACTATAGAGCTTGGGGAGGTCTAGAGTAATGCCAGAAAGCCTGATCTCTGCACAGGCCAAAGCTGACAAAAAAAAAAAAAAAAAAGCCTTTACTGAGCTGAAGTCACGCAAAAACCTGAATAAGGCCCAAAAAGTCTTGATCCCTGGCCCAATCAAATGCAAGTTTAGGTTAAAGTAATAACTAATTTAAACATTCAGCCCTGCCCAGTTCTATCTAAGCCAGTTGGTTCCCTTTAGCATTAACTGTCCAGCTTAAGGTAAAGCTGCAGCAGTTAACACCCACTACATCTGTTTGAATGCAGACAGGGAGAGTTGGAGACAGCTGCCTTTGATCAGACCTTGGGTTATTTTTGTCCCTCTCATCTCTATCTTGACAGTGAGTAGCCAGTCTGTACAGTAGTTAGGGGAGAAGGGGTGTATTTTTACCTCACTGATGAACTCACTGAATCTGTGCCATACGCTAAAGGGGAGGCACTCATCAACATGCCATGACTCTGTGACAGATTTCAAATAACTTAGAGTCTCAACTGTGACTATCCCTTTACATTTATACAATAAAAGTTGTAATCCAAAATGGCAAGGAGAGGTTAACCTTTTTGTGCTGCAATAACCAGAGATGGAGATGGAGCCTGGTGCGATTAGCTTAGCTTAGCATTAAGACTGGAAACAGAAAGCAAACCAGCCGTGCCCTAATTTAAAAATACATTTAAAGCTCACAAAATAACATGTTATAGCTAGGTGTTAAATTTACATAAAAAGAATGGCGTATGAAGATAACGTGCTGGAACTATTTCTTGACAAACAGCAGCTGATATTCATCCACACTGAGCAGTGTCTCCACTGGTTACCAGCACTGACAACACGAGTCCAGGAAGTCACTGTTGTTCTCAAGAGATGAAAATGTCAAACTAAAATACAGAGTAGCAGTTTCCAACCTTTTTGTCGGATGTAAGGGCCCCATTGTCTGATGCTCTATTATTCCAATAAACCGATGTCCCATTTGTACAAAAGCCTGTTATCCTGCAAAAACAAACGCCCACCTCTCTGAAGGCCTCTTGTTCTGAAAATACACTTTCTGATTCTCCCTGGAGTTTTTTTCCCCCCTTATTATCTTAGTGTACTTTGATGTGCAAATGTCAGGTGACCTTTATCATCAAGGTAACAATAGTCAGTTGACCTTTGTTGTCATGGTAATAATAGTCAGATGGTAACAATAACAAACATGTGATCAAAGTTGGGAAATGTCACAGTTTGGTTACATTTAGGGAACAAAGCAAGTTTCTTAGATCTTGCAAAAGATCATGTTTTTAAGTTACATACATTTGGAGCAATGGGTTTTTGGGATATTGGGCTGTCGGACAAATAGGAGGATAGGATTTCGGTCCTTTGCATTAGGGCAGAGCTAACGGGTATCCTAACCAATAAACAAACATATATGAACTATTTGGGCTTCCAAGTAATAGGCCCTTGGAACAATGACATCACATTAGATAAAACCTAATGCCCTGTCAGATGTGCTCAAGTACCCCTTCATCAACACCAGTTACACACTTAATGATTCCAACTGTTAATACAACATTTTCAGGTAATAGTTTTATCTTCTCTGCTTGCATGCATTTTTTTAATTTATTTTTTTTATTAAATAGGTTGTAATCCTGTTTAATATACAATCTATGGTTGAAGCGTGTTGTTTCTCCCTGCCTTCTCCTCCCCCAGACAGGCAGGCTGCAGGAGCTCTGCATGAAGCACGCAGCCTCCTAAATTGACAATAACAAGTGACAACAAACCCTCCACTGAAGGTTGATCAGCTGATAATAACTGTCTATTGTCTGTCAATGTAAAGTTAAGCCAGTTATCCTGACGACAAAAGCCCGCTGCTCTGAAATAACACACTGGGATGATATGTTAAGTGACTGCCTGGCTCACTGCCTGCCAAACTCCATTAACATTTTGCTCAATTTAACAGTTATAAACATCTACGCCTTCTACAAGACTATTATTGATTTCTTATGACTCATAAACAGACACCAACTCATTTGGTGAACATTCAGGATTAATTTGAACTCTAATTAATATGAAATGGGCATACAAAACATTTGTTCTGGTCCAGAATGGTGGACACCGTGGCTGTAATGTTGCTGTCAAGTAAAGTCAGTATTTCATCTCTGATGACACATTGTCATCAATTTATGGTTTATTACAGAAATATATTTCAGATTTCTCCTTTACTCAAACAGTATATTTTACGCCTTCAAATTGGTTGAGCTGCTATACAATCTTTCCACGTACCCCCAAACAGCTGGGGATCACTTTGTTAGAGCTTGGTTCTTCAGCATGATAGATTTACACACAGGGACTCGAACATACGCTTCATGAGTTAGTGTGTTATCTGTGTCATCTATACAGCCTGTCTCCTGTCATTACACAAAACAAGTCTTATTATTCCATCACTGTTAACCATCAGGTTGCATCAGTTTCCTCTTGTGACCTTTTGGGCTGCGTGTGCAGAATGACAACACCTGAGGAAGGCAGACTGGCCTGTACATGACAAGAATAACAACATGATCACTTGACTTCTGTATACCCTCAATATGACCTCAATTTAAGTGATTGTGAAGATGTTAACATGACAATTTTAGTCAAGTACTGCTTGTCTCCACTGATGGTTACGTGCTTCCTCGTGCGTTTATATTCTGTGTCACACTTAGAAAAGCCTCTGAGGAATTCATAAAACAGCTGGTGCTTCTAGAGTGGCTGAATAACTCTGACCGAAGTGCCTTCACACTGAGTCTGCAGACAGACAACTCAACACCGGACGGTTCTTTTAAAGGGCTTGTGTTACAGACACACCTGTCACACTCTGTCTAGACTCCAAAGTGGAAGCAGCAGGAACTGTCGTCCTTGTATTAATCCCTACATCGGTTGCAGCTCCTCAGCAGGCTGGGCGCTCTATATAACCACCACTCCTCTACCTCCATCTACAATGTCCAAATCTCTCTTCCTCTTCCTCCTCCTGCTACATTTTGGGGTGACAGCACGCCACTCCCACAGCAGTGATACATTTCACATATTGCATGAGGCTGCTTCTCATCCAGCAGGGGGGGAAGGGGACAAAAATAGAGTCATTGACAGACACTGCATTTTCTGCTCCGCTTGGTAAGTAAATTGACCAGTCTGAGTGAGTGGGGTAGCTGGTGACAAATGTGTCTGCGCGTCCACCTCCCCAGATGCTATACGGCTGAGGCTGGAAACAACAGCGGCGCTGATTAGAAACACAGGGAGCTGAGAGTCGTCACACAGAGACGTTTTCAGCGGGGAGCTCGGACAAACATGCAGTTATAAGACAACAGGCTGCGGCATGAACCTGCACTGATAGTTCACTCCTCATGATCATGGTCATGTCAGCAAAAACACAAAACATTCCCAGGGTTCAACTTCCCAAATATGAAGACTGTTTTATATAATTGCAAATTAAATACCACAGGTTTCAGACTGTTGGTCATAAATAAACAGGCTCTGTGTACTTCCAAGGGGTGTTTTTCACCATTTTACGACCCTTTATGAAGTAAAATTATAGAGCTTCAGATGATAAAATTATGAAAATAATTCCCCTGCAAATTGTGTGACACCAAATATGTTTTGAGAGAAATGTCATGCCACCTTTGTAATGTTTTTTGAATATATAAAGGAAACGTGTTTACTTGTTTGTGTCTGTATAATCTTCACCAAAAATAAATTATTTCATTGTTTCTTGCAATTGTTTCTACAATATCTGCTCGTAGTAACTAAAGCAGCCTATGATATGATGTCAAAAATATGATATAAACCAGCTTGTAAAATTGTTTTATTTAAAAGAATAGCTTTTTCAACAATATTTCTCTATCAGCAAAAGTAGAGCAGCAGAGTACTGAAACTATAATTCTATAACTATAATAACAAAATTATTAAATATAATAACAAAATTATACAGTGATAAATCTTGTGTTCTTTTAGGTACCCACAACAAAACTGCTGTGATTGGTGGGACTTGCAGGAAGCTATGATGATTGGTGATATTTACAGAAAAATTGCAGTGATTTGGCAAAATTGCAATGTTGTGCAGAATTCATGGGGATTGGAGGGACTGACTATCAGTGAACCGAAGCCAATTTGAGTTTGAGACACCTGAACTAAAGGCAGTTTTGTGGGTTTTTATAGTATTTGATTACATTTAAGGAAACATTGTGGTTTTGGTAAATATTGACAAAGTCTCATTTGCACAAGACTCTGTTTTTTTAAATGTGTAACCAAGACCTCACCCATTCCCCAAAGTTAGTATCCTGAATGGATGCAAAGCCTTCCTGGAATGAAAAACAAAAAAACAAAAAACAAAAACATAGTCGGTGAACATAATTCAGGCAGCAATTATGTTTCCAGGGTTGATTTTAGAGAGTGTTTGTTGTAGCTTGAAAACTGAGATTAAATTTGACCTGATTATTTTTACAATCCACTTCATCTTAATTATGGGGGAGATCTGAATGTACACAAACAGGCACGCTATTAAAACAACAACTTGTACTGTAGTGAAGTCATAAATGCTGTTTTCCATTACAACTTGGAGCACAGAGTGTACCATGTTTTCACAAGTGCGTATGGCACACCAACAACATGTCAGCACATTTATAATTATCTCCTGTGTAAGCACCGTGTCCTGTTTACAGACACCAGGGAATAAGTTCATTTTGACGCGAAAACAAAGATCCAGACTGCCCTCGCGCTCTGGCCGGCCTCCAGCCGCGTCGCCCACACCCCCCACCCACCCACCCCCCCAGAACCGAGCGTGGCCAGGGCCCGGCCCCCCGGCAGCCTGGCCGTGTCTCTGGCTGCCCGCTTGCAAAGCTGTTTGGCTCCACTTCAACCCTGTAATCCCTGAGCTCAGAACCCACCCACGTGTGGCCTTCAGAGGGAGGCGGTGGCCCTGCCCTTTCTGCCTCCAGCCTCTCCACCATAGAGAGGAGAGAGGGAGGATTAACTGAACTCACCACTGGCTCCCATCATGCACATGTATGTTGCTCCTGGCCAGCGTGGAACACACAGAATACCCAGCATGCATTGTTTACTTAAAGACACTAACTGAATGCAAGCATCTATACGCTTGAGCACCCATTAAATGCACTCACACACACGCAGAAAATATAAAGCCGACGTGCTGCAGAGTCAGGAGCTGGCAGATGAAACACAGTTGATGTTATGTTGATGACCATATGGCATTGAATCTGTTCAGTGTTTATGCTGTGCTGTGGTCGCCCCTCTGACCACAGTGCAGTTATTCAGCTTATCTCTGCTAATCCTCCTGCTCTAACTCTTCCTCCATCCTGTTCCTGAGCCGCCAAACCAACACCAGTAAGCCACGGCATTGTAGGCAGACGTAAACACCGAGCAACCTCAGGTGGAGGCTCAGGTGGGCTTAAAATACAGTGTAAGTTATTACACTGTGTGGTAGAAGGGATGGGTGATATGGCACCGAAGTAATATCAGGATAACATTACAATTTTTGCAATAGCGGTTAAGCTCTCCTTGTGGGATTTTTGTCTCTCCTTGTACTAAATCAAGTGGTGAAATTAGTTTTTGTTGTGTCTTCTTGCACTTCTTGCATATCACTGTGAAGTTACTTCTCTTTTTAGAACTAACTCTTCCCCCATAATATTGCCATCATCAAAATAAGAATTTATAATATTGTAATCCTGTCATTATCATGATATAATTTTCTTATAATGAAAAAAAAACATATATCATGAATTATATGATATAGCTGAGCTGAACTAATGATTAATTTCATTATTGATTAATCTGCAGGTTATTTTCAATGTCAAAAACTTTCACAATTTCCCAAAGCCCAAAGTGACGTCTTCAAATTGTTTCTTTTGTCCATCAACAGTCCAGGATCCCGAGATTCTTCATTTATTAAATAAATACCAAATAAAGGCAGAAAATCCTCGCATTTCAGAAGCTGGGCTCAGCATATTTCCTTTAAAAAATCGTCAAAATTGTTAGAATTTTTTTCCCCATCAACTATGTATAGCATTTCTACAACAAAGTCTGACGGGACAAGAAACATGAGCAGTCAGAGGAGAAGACAGTAAACAAGCCGACAGTTTAGCCAGATTATCTATAGCACAAGGTAAAACTGCATGTGAGTGCACCTGCACTACCAGTAATAATCCCTCATTACACAGGAAAAGTGTGCTCACATCTGTGGTAAGTACGTTCGGTCAAAGTTCAACCAGAGAACCAGCGTGTAAACAGTGATCAATGTTGGAAAAGGTAAACATAACTTATGGATAAAGTGCTTCGACAGGGTTCACTGGGTTAAATTTAAGACTTCTGAGACAATCAAATCACAAAAATCACAAAGAATTGAATACTAATGTAATGGTCAAAGCGCAAAAAGTATGCAAAAACGAGCAAAGTTATAAGGACTTATAATTTTTAATTAGTTGATATTTATGACATCTTTGTCACTATTTCCCCGTTGCAAAAAATATTCAAGTCGACATATGAATTTGACATAAAATCAGGAACAACACTAGCAAAAATAAATGTCAATAAGTTGCCAGTAACTTTAGGTGGAGGTGTTTAGGTCAATATCTGGCAAAGGCTTTCCTCAACAGGACTACTTCCAGCCAGTTTTCACTAAAATCACCACTTTGCCACTATGAGATGACAACCTTCTGGCTAACTAGCACTAGCAGCAGTGCTTAGTACAGATCTGATGGCACCGACTCAAACTCCACACTAAATGACACATATGTTAACTAGCCGGGCTAAATTAGCTTAGCAACAGAGGTCTCTGACCATGGTTCACCGATGTAATAGAGCAAAACCCTCTCAAAACGGATGACTAATGACTGATATACAACACTTATGCAGAATATGTCCTATACAAATGACAAGTTTTGTTTCATTTTTTGGGTGTAGTTACTGTTTAATATAGCTCATCCTCACCAGAGCAATGGCTGTATTAGTCATATGTGCAAGCAGCTTATAACGACCAGGATTTACATTCATTGTTCGGCAACAACATTTAGTGACTGTAGTAATTATGAATTATGAAGATAAAAAAAAAGAAATTTATGAAGAAAACAGGGAAGGTTGGTGTGGATGAATGGGTCGACACTTTTACCCAGGAGGCCGCTGTTCACGTCCCGTGTGAAACTGAAAGACAATAATGACTTATTTTACTTAACTTACGTCCCATATGTAACGTAAGTTACCCAATTTAAATTGACCCATTAGTTTTTCCTAAAGCTAACCACATACTTTTGGTGCCTAACATTTACCACGCGGTGATGATGGCCCAGTACCACAAAGGTGCGGCATGCCTGACGCTGTTACTCACCAATGGTCATATATGTCATTTTGGGGTTAATTGGCAATTGACCTATTCAGTCGTTTAAGTAACATACATACCTAAAACTAGCAAGATCTTTTCTTAAACCTATAACCAAATAGTTTTGGTGCCTAAACCAGATCAAACTGCAACCATTTCACAACATTAAACATGTAACAATGAAGGTCTGGTATGATGAAGGTCAGGTACACCACATTTTGGTATGAGGACATGTTTCAATATTTGTTTTTGTCTTCTCTTCAAAAATAAGTTTGGCTAACCTGAGGGTTTGTTTAAAACCTGTCCGACTGTTATTACTGATAGGAATGGTGGCAAAAATGTCAAACACAGCCCAGGCTTAAATAAAGGATCAACTTAAAATCTGCTGTTTTGTTCTTTAAGTAATGCAGTCAGATTTAATCTCAGCCCAAGAAAATAAGGTGTAGCTCTGACTCAAAAAAATCAATCAATGTCATCCCCTGGCAGAAATCCTTAAATGGTGCTTGGTTTAACTTTCTGTATTTGTGCTCCACAGCCGGGCTGAGATTTTATCATCAATTCCTATCTTCAGTGTTTGTTATTGTCAGGTCTGAATGCTGGGCAGACAATCTGAGCTCCCCCGATGCTATCTGATGATTCAAGACAGGAAAGCATTTTTCAGATGTCCTCCATAGATACAGAGCATGACGCTGCATCATCGGCCAGCTCGGGAGCTCCAACCAACAGAAACCCCTGACAATCAGATTTTAGCCAACCAAGTAATACTAGATAACATTCAATGAAGCAGAAGCATACATTCACAAACAGCTCATCACCCCCATCGTGTGCCGTCGAGACGTGCCTCTCCTTCACAGGACACACAACAGATCCTGACATGTTTAGTTTGCACTGAAAACAGATGAGAGGCTCGCAGTGACGTCGACCTGAGGCGCTGGTGGACAAGCTGCTGCCTCATTAGTATTCATAAACATTTTGCTATTCCAGGAAGAGCAGCCGGTCTGAGCGTGCTCAGACTGTGTCTGAGAATGGCTGGACACCGGCTATGTGCGAAGGAGGAGAAGACAAAACAGAAAAGCAGAGAGAGAAGAATGGAAAAGATGAGGCGGGTTAAACTCGAAGAGGACAGGTTTCTGCAGCAGGGACACAGTTCATGACATGAAAACTAAAAATAGCACTTCATCACTTGGGGGCAATTTAGACTTCGTACTAACATTAACAATGCAATGACACTGATTATTTGTCTTTAAATCAAAGCAAAGTGGACACATTTAGCTCATTTACTGTGTGGTTTTGGTATACTGTCATTTTAAAAGATTACAGATTTGGGGTACAGTGTTAAGTCTAGATTCTAGGCCCTGTACTTTCAGCTTTCAGACAATCATCATCATCTTATTATTAACCTTGTTTTGTTTGGAATTTTCACATCAAAATGTAATGCTATATTAAAACTAAATGGGGGGAATGGCTGACTGTGAGAGCCCTCACTCTCAGTCTTTTCCTGTCCTTTTATTGAACTGAACTTTCCTGGCATGAGAAACTGCTGGATATCAAATTTCAACATCTGCCTTTGAATGCTAATAAAACCTTGACAACCCAACCTGTTCTCTTCTTACGTTGACGTCTTGGTCACCCACCCCCTCGCTGTCTCATTCTAGCGGAAAAGGTAGTTTTTTGCGTCTGTATGAGACGCTGCCAGAAAGCCTTTTTAACACGTGGTTCAAACTTGCACTTTGGTCAGGATTAGGCACCAAAACTACTTGGGTAAGTTATGGAAAAGATCATGTTACATACATCAAGTGACGAATGTGATGCTTGGAATGTTATGTAATTTAAAACCAGTGTTGTAGTCAAGACCACCTAAGTCAAGGCCAAGTCATGGACAAGATCGAAGTATATTGAGAACAAGACAAGACCAAGACTTTGAGGGGCGGAGACAAGTCAAGACCAAGACCAAGCCTGCGTAACAATGCACAGGCCATTTAGTCTTATCCCTGCAGTCATGGGCAGGAAATAAAACCCAGAGTCCTCTTTGTCTGAGACTGAGACAAAGCTGAGTAAAAATGCAGTCGATGCCAAGACCAGGACCTTCCAAAAACGGTTGAGACCAAGGCTACAAACTTATGACAATTTTTCATCATGGGATTCAATTTCACTATTGATCATGGGACTGGGATGGTATTAAAAAAAGTCAATGGGAGTGGGTAGGATTGGGAATCGTAATAACAATAGGTGAGTTTTTTGCAGGTACATGACTGTGGATTGACAGGAATGGGATGGGATGGGACAAGTATTTTTGTGGAAGTGGGATGGGACCCCATGAACCGCAGTCTAATTGGTTTAAGTCCCTCATCCATCCACCCCACCTCCTCCACATGTGGACTTCCTCGTTCTTTATAATACGTCAACTGATGTGGATGGATTTACGTTGAACTTACTTGAGAGCCGGTGCATCTCATGTAGACACTAAAGGCTACCTTGTTACAACTCGTCTGTATTTGATGATCTGGGAATGAGAACAGGCTGGAACCTTTGGGATCATTTTCAAAGTAGCAGTGATTTTATTCTCAATCCCAGCGATAAAGCAGTCTTGGAAGTTTTTGCAGTTGGATCACTGCAATTATTTGATGCCAGCTGCCATAAACAGGTATGGTGTGATCGCCCCCAGATTTTCACTTACAACTTAAAAAGTCGGCTCTAGTGAAACACCATGGCAAACGACTTAAACTTCTGCATAACAATAGTCAGTGAGAGGCTGAGGCGGTGGTTACTTTCAGTAGTTACCATTTTTGGACAGCATTGTTGCAACATTTGCAGGAAATTTGTTTTTTCCCTTGCTTTTCATGGGAATTTTTGTTTCTTAATAAGGGTCCAAGGTTGTGAGGCGTCTGGAGCGGCAATTACCAGCTACACAAATACTTCAAACCTGACTCAATACACTGGCATTATGTCTGTCTTTGGTCTGCATGTGAAACAGTTTGTTCCTGGCACCAGGTGCGTCAAACTATTCGGGTGAAATGGGATTTAATTCCAGGTGGAGTGGAGAAACTTTGATGCTGCCAAGCCTTCATTCCCTTGAATATTCCACTCACTCTTGCAGAAACTGTGGCCCTCTGTTCCAACTTTTCTTCTTCCTTTTCTTACAGGCTGCACATTTACACCCTCTAGAGGGGAATTTAAATTTCAGTTTGTAAAACTCATTTGGTGAAACCACTGACAGTTTATACAAGTCAATATTGAATTAAACATCTCACAAAGGCACTGAAGGAGTTCTTAAATTCCACTTTTAGTGACAACATAAAGACTGCCTGCACTAAGAATATATCAACTTTCTGATGGACTGACCAGGGAGTGAACAGTGAAATGAAAGCTGAATTTGCTGCATAGTCCTCCCCACCTCCTCTTTCTTTCTCTCTCTCTACCCTTTACGTCCCTTCCCTGCCACCCATCGCTCATTGCTGGCACCGAGTGGGCAGTGCTGCTGCCAAAGTGACTGATGGGCAGTACCCTCCACTGTCCTGTCTCTGAGCAGGACCATCAGGGCAACATTATGCACTCTGAGATGCTAGCTGAGTGGTCATGACGGGCTATGGATCCGTCTGCCGCCCCTGCTGCTTTCAAGGGCATTTTATCCAAGAGAGGAGAAAGAGAGGGGAGCTCAGGAGGAGCAGCTGTACATCATCTGCTGTGAGGGAGAGGGCACGGGACTGAGAGACGGGGGGGGGGGGGGGGGTCATCTCTTATCTACCACAAGCTGAACCCATCTGGTTCAGGCCTGAAACGACGGTCCCCGAAATGTCAGAGACAGGATATGAAAGCAAAGCAGACAAACACAAAATTAAATGTCATTCTTAAAGAAAACAGTTTCTCTACAACCTTTGAAATAAAGGTGCTACCTAGAACCATCAAAGGCTCTTTGGCTTGTCCCCATATGAGAACCCTTTTTGGTTCCTGTTAGAGCCTTTTTAAAGGTTTCACTTGGGAGGCATTCAGAGAGAACCAGGCTTGTGAAAGGTTTCACCCAGAACCTCATGTGAGGGGTTCTACAGAAAACCCTTCTATGATATAACAGTACCATCTTGAGCACTCTCTGGGGGTTCTATCCAGAACTGTTCCACCTTCTGAGGGTACTATTTTTCAGGGGTGTTATCTAGAACACACTCAGGGGATTCTTCCAAGAACCTTTTTAAAGGGTTATACCTAGAACCATATGTGAGGTTTCACCCAGAACCTACTATGAGAGGTTTTACAGAAAACCCTTTTGTGGTGTACCAAGGACCTTTTAATATTCCATGAGCATTATTTAGAATGCACTCAGGGGTTCTACTAAGAACCGTTTTATGTTATGGCAGAAAAACCCCTTGATGAGACCTTAACAAAAGTTCTTCCATCCTTGAAGAACTCTAAAAAAATGGGGTCCTCAGCAGCAAATGGCTCTGAGTAGAACCTCAGCTCTTTAAGAAGAACCCTGTTGGAACCCTTATTTCTAACAGCATACAGAAAACAGAAATAAAGGATAGCAGAAATGCCAGAAGTCAAGCCAAAACAAGATTACAGTGAGGAGGACATGAGGAGACATGAACCTACCTTCATTGTACCAGCTGAGGTAAAGCGCAGCTGACTCCAGGCCTGTCTCAACCTAGCACAACCTGACTGAAGCCGTAAAGTTTCAATCCCAAAAAGACGTCCAAACCGGCACTGACAGCAGATCTCCTCTCCTTCACACTGATGGATTTCCAGAGGATCTAGCTCTGGTTCGTGTGGTGGCTACAGTAGGCACCACCCTGCCTTGGCTCTCCTCTGCCAGCTCCTGTCCCGTCCCTTTTTTTTTCTGTGGTTGTAAAACACACACAGAGGCTATTGAAGGACAGGCAGCACCTCTGTCTACTCGCTGGCTCTGGGCGCTGTTGATGTTGGCATCTGCAATAAAGGCTGCCTTTCTCTTTCCTGCATGTCCCCCCTGCCCTCCTGCTGGAGTTTTCACCTCTGCCAAGGAGAGGCTGCGAGGCAGGAGTGGAAGAAAGGTTGTGTGACGGCGTTGTGCCGGCTGTGTGTGTGCCTGTCTGTCAGGGGAAGGGAGTGGCAGCCTGGTGTGACACACTTGATTACACTGGCTGATTGGGGATTATTTTTGGCTTCCAATGGCACCCTCCTTAAACCTGAAACTCCAAGCTGCGTGTTTTCTCCTGTAATTATCTCGTCCAGCGTCACATCGGTTTCACTGTCATTCATCTGACACCGAATACTTCTCTGTTTTATTTTCTGCAAAACATGCTATCACATAACCGGTCTAAAAGTGCAGCACACAGCACCCAGAGCTCCTCTCCTGGCCTGTCAGCTGACACCCAGGGTGAGCTTAAAGAAATGGGGAAGTAGTCCAGAGTGGGACACTCCCACTGAGTTATAGTTAAATAGTGAAGCAGTAAATATAGCACAGTGTTCATGAGACAATGAGCAACAGCCATATGAGAGACTTGAATTGTCTGAGAGGCTGAGAGGAGTTTTCCATTTTTAAATCTAATTACAAATACTTCACAGAGTGAGCCACAAAAGTACTACAGGATTCTTCCATCTTGACTGCTATAAAAGTACTGAGACAGACAGAGACAATATGTTCCTTACAGTAGGGGAGACTGGGGATGGTTGCAACACATTTTAAATTTCTTTTCTAGGCTATTTCGACTACACCAACCAAATCTTTTTATATAAAATTTACATCGGTCTGTTAATTACCCACACCATTTATAGATGATGACATTTGACATATTCACAATATTTATCCAAAATGAAGAAGTCAGAAGTTGCAACTGACCCCAATCCTAGGGACAGGTGCAACATTATCAGGGGCCAGGTGGAACATATTTAATATTTTTTACTTATTAACTTTTTGTCTCAATAAGGGTATTTTTCTGAAAATATGCATTGTTTACATTAATATTGCAGCATTGTTTATTTATCCAGTAATATCAATCAAATAAAAGTAATTGTGTTTTGTTTATTTATGCCCAAACTAAGCAGCCATGAAAGAACATCATGTGCCAGCTAGAAGCACTGACCTTGACATGTCAATCAGAGGGCAACGAAGCAAGGATTCAAACTAAGTAAATTTTGATTAATTCATTAAAAAAGGTTGAGCCATGTGACAAAATTACAGCTGATAAAAACCTTGAAATTTGAAATATGTTGAAATTTCCTTATGTCTTTCTGGTACGGTGAGGGTATACAAGAGCATTTGCAGTATCATCACACTAGGATGTTTCTGACTGAAGGAATAAGACTTGTTGAAACTGTCCCCTGTTCTAACTGACCCCATTCTACCCTATTTAAAATTCCTAATCAGAACTGTTTATATGAATTTGTTTCCCTATTATTTATTTATTCTTTACATTAACCTGTAAATGGCCCTCACTATGTGTAAAGTGAAAGATGTCCTCATAATGACCATTCAAGTGAGACTTATAACCTGACTGCAGTTCTCGGCTACAGGGAACTTTTTAGACACTTGTTTTTTCTTTTTGGTTTGTTTTACAAAACACTTAGTGTGTGGGTTATTTTTCCACTACTTTCATCAACTTCAGTTCCAGCAACAGCAGCGGGGATTTTTCCTGGCTCAAATCGAAACTGAGGTGCTACCATCCTGATCATGTGCACACATGTGCCTGTGTACTGTGCCTTCAACTGGCTCAAAAAAAAGTTTTTTTCACAGGAAACATATTTTAGGAGTTCTGATAATTATGTGATGGAGAAACATGATGATTATGCATACTTTATTAAATAAACATAATAAAGGTTTAATTTTAAATACAACATACAAGCTAATGTTTACACAGTAAACAGCAAAAAGTATGGCACTTTTACAGAGTATAATCAAATAAAATGTATGAAGTTAATATAATTTTATGTCTGTACAATATATTACAATATATTATGTAATGTTAGCATATTTATTATAATTTCATATAATAGTATGGGCCTAAAAGCCTATATACAGTTGCCTACCACTAGTATAAATATTCCAGTTGCAAGAATGCGATATGGTCCTGTGCAATATCCAAATCACAGAAACAGAGCCAAATTGAAAATTTGTACTAACTTGTCAATAATCATAACATAATAATGTTAAGATTATTGAAATGTTAATAATTCTTGCTTAACAATAAGTTCTAAAAGCTTACTGTAGCACCTCAACCAACTTTTTAATTTCTCGCCCATCCAGGCTGTGTTGGTTGGTTCATGAAAAGTGACACTGATGAATGTGTCAACTTTCTCCGCTGCTAGCTATCTAGCCAAACCTTGAGAGGGCAGCTACGTTCAGTTAAAAACAAACTCTACACAACTTGCCAGCACTAAATGGCTAGCAGACAAATTTAGTGACTAGCTAGTGAAAAAACTGTACGACCAGCAGCTAAAAAGACAGATATATCACTCAAGAGTTGGTGGAGACAAAACAGAGCTAAAAGAGAGTGAATACTGGACAACAGGTGGCCAGAAAGATTAATTCAAATGCATGCTAATGTCACAGTGTAAAAATGCAATTGTTTGCTAACATGTTAGCTGTGAGATGGTATTAGTACATCAAATGTGTAGTTTTATTTAATTGTATGTCCTTCAAATGGTCAAAAATTAACTTAAGAGTGGAAGAAATTCCCACTCTGTAGGCTATAGTATCTCTGTAGCTTCCACCCTGACGGATTACCAGCCAACAGTTTAGAAGCCATTACACAAAACTAATGGTATAGCGTGATCATATGACTCCCATTCATTGTCTCTATTGAGCATAATCCCTAATGCTCCAAAAAGAGTTTTCCACCATATGTTCGAGTCAATCTGCATAATTTACTTCACATAAATTTGCTGACACAGGCTCAGAAAAGGCCGCCTTCAATTGAGCTCTGCAGCATCAAATTGTTGCTAAGCCAGTAAACACCACATTTGCATTTCGGATCTTCGTTGTCGTGCATTTTCCTGTCCTGTAAGTCCACGCAGCATTCGTAATTAGACTAATTGTGAGTCCCATCTGGCAGAGCTGTCAATATTCGTCTTTATGAGCAACACAAATGAGTCCAAAGCAGCCTATAGCTCATGCATACCAACATACACACTGTCAGTTAGGGTAAATGAAACAGACACAACGTTAGTTCTTTTAAAGACATTCAAGACAGCGCATGCTGAATAGGAAGATTTAAGAGGAATCTGTCTGATCTGATCCAAGGCTCGGCCAAGCAGGGACCACTGAAAATGCTTACTGTGAGTCTTAATATATCCTCAGCAGTTAGACCTTGAGATGAAGTGACCTCTGGTTGACTCTTCCTGCCCCTAGACATCCATTTTCTTCCCCTTGAGCACTTCCTCTTCAGATGTGACCCCTGCTAACCTTCTGAACCAGTTACTTCCTCCATATATCTCACTCCTGCTCCAAACTCCACTGTGTAGACAACTTGTGTCGGCTTGTTGCACTCCTGTCTAGGATGTTCTTACCGTCGAAAGAGATGCCTCTGTTAAAACCTCTGAAACATGGCAAATCTGAGTGGACAAGCAGGGTGGTGTTAAAACACGCAAGTCATGCTGGTGTGATAGAAACTAAAAACACTACCAAGGAAGAATCGTAAATGATCTTATGCAACAGTGTGAAAGGCGTGTCTGCGGGAAGAAAGGGAAGCTAAATATTTCTGCTTGATTTGTTGACAGACAGATGACTGCCAGGATTATTACAGAACAGTTTGAATTATTTTGAATTGAGGTTGTATGAGGTATTTATTCATAGTGTAATACATAGATAATGGTCAGCAAAATGGATTTTAGCCACCTAAAAAAATCAATACTGGTTTAAGTGTATGCGATATTCAGAATATTTTGCCCACTTTACCTGAACATCAGACAGCCTTTTCCACTGAGAAACTGCTGTTAAGTAAGCCAAACATTACTCTCTCCAAACCCACCAGACTCCATTGGCAAGATTAGTCATTTTAACTCATTGAACAGGGGACTCGCTGGTCTACTACTGCCTTGATTGGTTAGTTTGTATGTGTTATTGTGTGTTAAAAGGTTAGTTCAGACTCACCAATGTCACACATCAACTCAAAAAACTAACAGATTCCTGCAGCTTTCCCAAACTACCAAACTTGATACTTTTAAGGGTACCCACCAAATTCAAAATCAGCACTATCAAGTACCAATTCACATTAAATCAACCTGTGCCAAAGAGTGCATCTGGATGAGAGAGTAATAACAGCTATAGAGACAAATACAGAGAGAGCGAGAGAGAGAGAGAGCAGCATTAAAGTGTGGTTAAACTTCTCAAAACCCGAGGCAGACAACGTTCACTGCAATGTTTGTAATGTGAAATGCAAAGCTGGTGAGGGCAACATGTCTAACAAACACAAAATACAGCATATGTAAAAGCTAAAGAGTGCACCGTTTTTCATAGCCTGAAAGCTAAATCCCCCACAGCGGCTGCAGCTAACATTAGCGTGCCTGCAGCTAGCGCTTAAACAGTGTAACTTAACCCTCCATGAACAACAAAACTTTAAGTATAGCATCGACAACTTCAATGACATCTTCAGGTGAGAAATTAGCTTGTTGGATAAATTACTGTCGGTGAAAACTCAGCTATTTTCACTGCCTTGGATGGCTTAGCATTTTGACTAGCATTAGCCAACACTCCTTACCAACATGCTACGTTACAATAGTGTGTGAGATTTTTTATTTGCATTTCTTACAGTGGCCGCCAAGGGCAAATGCACTGCAAATACAAAAACAAGTCACATACACAGAAACAAGTTGCATATTTGCAGTGCCTTTATGTATATGCCGCGTTTGCCCTTGCTGGCCACCGTAATTTCTGAAACATTAGCATCAAACTAATATTTATGAATTGCAGACTATCAACAGGGAAATATAACAGTGAGAAGCACTGCGCTGGTAACGACAACAACATACCAGAAAGGATATTATGTGCGTTTCCACCACAACACAAACAACAGTGTTGCCTTGGTGACAGACTAGCAGACTGAGATGGGAGACGGAGGGATTTTATTTCATTTGGTGTATAAAATGCTATAAATACCAAAATATTGAAAGTAAATAACAATGTGAAGTTTAGACTTATTTTTTACAACTAAAATGACATTTTTGTTCTCACAGAGAGAGTAAAATACTGAACAAAGGTACCATTGGGTACCAAATTCCAGATACCAGTACTGTATCAGTTCAAATGTAAACAGTGCCCAACCCTAGGTTCACTGTCATCTATTACTGATGAGTAAATCATACAACCCCACTTCAGTTCATTAGCACTATCAATTTAATAATCACAAGATCCATCTGTCTGTCAGGCAAATGAGGCAGAAATATTTAGCTGTCTTGGAAAAGCAGCTGACACAGCCCACTTCAAGTAATCCAAACTATCCCTTTAAATGGTTGCCAGAATATCTACAGTGTGCGCTTCATCTTTAAATTCAGTGGCATTAACCTGCTTTGTCCGTGTGTCAGTGTGGTAAGTAACCCTGGAGGACCTCTGATATACGGCCTCAGCACGGTTGGAAGGATCAGTTTCATTTATGTCTGTGAAGAGCACTAAAATCTCAGCAACTTTCCATTCCGGTGAAATATGATTTGGACACTCAGCTCGAGTTATTTCCCCCAGTTAAAAAAAATATGGATGTTGTGAAGAGGAAGGAAGGATTGGTAATTGTTTTTAAGGTTGAGAATGTGAACGGTAGCTTGCAATATATCAAAAAGAACAGGAAAGAGCATTTTTGTGCTCCATTCCAGACATTATTTTCCAGGAACTACTTTAAAGGCCTTCCATTTTAACCATTTGTCAACATTTTTTTTTTAGCAAGATGAGCCCCATATCTCCCTACGACTATCTGTCAACCTGAGTTCAGCAGTGGGAGGTGGACAGAGTGGACTGGAAAGCACTGCAGACACCAGTTGGTGTCTCAGCAGACTCCTACAGCGAGAATTCTCCAAAGAGTGTAATGTTTTTCGACAGAGGAGTTCCTGTGTCCCGAGGGGATGAATGTGCCACCTGAATATCTGCCAACCCGACAGCTTGACAGGGCCTGCCACGTTCACGTAATCGCCAGGTATTGCCGCTCCTCCCTACTGTGTCTCCCTTCCCTGCCCTGAGGCTACTTGTACACCTAATAACACCATGTTGTTTCCATGGAGAGAGATTATCACTGGAATGTTACTGGAATGCGGCCATTTAAATATGTCATGCACATTTCAATAGAACTCAGAAAACAAAAGGAAAAACAAAGTTCTTGAAATTGTAGCACAATTTGAGTTGAATTCGAATGGTGGTATTTATCATGGAGATATGGGGCCCTTGGATGTGACAAGCTTTGGTATTGCTGGTCACATTGTGAGGAAAAAAACAAGACAAATTTGAGTTATGGCTTCAAGAAATTGTGCAATTTGATGCAAATTGCAGCAATCGGGGTTTTAAAGTCCATTAATCGCCTCCATGAGCTGTGTGTCACAGCCTGTGCTGCAGCTTCAACTGCTCACCATGTCAAGCCGTTATTGTTATTTCCACATCCACAAGTGTGTAAGGGTCTGCTCTAGGGTTACAGAGAATACTAAAATTTTACTATTTTTACATATAACAGCCCTGTATTAGAATTTCTCAAAATTCAGTGCTTGTTATGTGTCAATGTTGATGTGTTTGCACTGAAACTGGAATGAATTTCTGCCTCACGCAGGACTGAGTGACTGTGTGTTTGAATTCAGTGCAGCTGAACTGTTCCCTGCGTCTCTTTGAAATTACAATGAAATAGTTCAAATTTCATTATAAATGTATGTAGTACTCAGCAGGTCTCATGGTTTTGCAGCAGCATGCACATGTTCAGGGTTAATGTCTCCTGTGGACATTCTGTTTCTGATCTGTTTCTGTAGGTATTTAAGTAGCATCGTTTCAGTCTCAGGTACCCTTTTGGTATCAAGAATCGCGATACTGAACTGGTTATTGGCATCAAACTTTTCCGCATGGAAATCACGCTACAACAAACTAAGAGGACACACCTGCGCATGTGGGGAACACGTCCTCCAAATGGACTCTATAAAGTAGTGTTAAAAGAACTACTACACGTCTGTGGTGTCCTCAGTTGTCCGTGTAGCCATCTATTTGGGAGTATAATCCTGGCTTTAGTTAGCAGGACAAATCAAAGTGCCAAATTAAAAAACTAACTCAAGAGTCCTGCACCCTCCGTGAGGTTCAATATGTCTCATTTAAAGCTCATGTAGTGTTCTTATCTGCAGCTGTGAGCCAACCTGGATTGGCCCAGTGTAGTACTGGGAACGTAGTATAAAACATATTCCAGGAATTTTTGACCAGTCTGACCCCAGCCTGCTTTAGCGGTGAAATCAAACCCTCAGCCAATAGAGAAATCACAGAAATGAGTCTGGGGAAAAAAAGCAGTTCTTCTGACTGTGAAATCCAAACAGCTCTGATCAACCACTCTGGTGTCTGGAGGTCCATCATCTTTCTTCAAAATCCAGTGCTTGGAAGATAATCATCTTGACATCCTCTAAAAGTGTTTTTTTTTTGGTAGAAACACATGGAAAAGCCAGTAGCCAAGCCACATCACCGAGGGCCCTGTGGCCACAAACGCAGGCTGTTCCCACAAGTGGAAAAACACACAACTCCAACTTGATTCTAATACCATGTGCTCTGATATCTTGTGTAGTTAGAGAAACTTCTTTGAAAGCACAGGTGATATTTACCTGCTGAAAAATGAAAACCCAACTCAGCCAACACAGGAGAGGAATGGGGAATGAAATGAAACAAAGGTCCCTGATGAATGATGCGGTTCGGTCACTGTGTTTATCCCCTCGGTCACCGGGCCAGCCGAACTCAAGCAACCTGTTTAACGAATGGTTGGCTTTTGCTGGATAGGGCTTGTTCTTACAATTCATGTGCACAAATAAACCAGAGTGAACCTAGCCTGGGAAGCAGATGAATCTGCGAGCTCATGTTTCATTTGCTCTGGCGGATACATTTGGCTACCGTTCAGACTGATTTCCACCCGCCCTGGCTCTTGTTGGACAAATCACAACCATTTATTTAATATAGGGTGGGTTTGATATCAGAACTTACAGACGAGCATCACTGCTCCACATTTGAAAAATCACATTTCAAGCATCAGGCTCTTGAAACTCAAACGGATCAGGATTCTGTTACTGTGCTGCCTCTTAGCATTGCTTATTACTAGATAATGATATATTGGTGCATATTCTTTAAACAGAACATGGGATGTAAACACACATTTTTTGCATGATCTTTCATAAGTGGTAACACTTGTGACAAAGATATGTAATGGAGGCAGGATTTATTTTACAGTTTAACATTAAATGTTATTACCTGGCTGATAATATTGATAAGTGGCCCAGGCTCTACTGCCTATTTTCTGCCTCATAGGTTTTGAGAAAGACATTTTCGTTCACTATTTCTGTGTAATTTGAGAACATTTGTGACCAGGCTGCCACTTTTTCCTGTTTGAATATGGAGCTGTTTAAATGTATCACTCAGCGCTGTGTCACATGTGTCGTTGCTCTGATTGGCTGGGAGGTCTATCCACTTGCCAGAGGCTTTTCTGAATTAATCTGGTGATACCAGGCTGAGGTAGACCCATAAGGGTTAGGCAAACTGCATTTCCTTAAATGCATCCGATCTGAAGACGCCGATCACAGTCACAAAATCAAGGCTGCTCTGTCAGACTGTCATTCAGCTCTGCAGCAGCGCAAATTAACTCTGACTGGTCATGCAACAGTGAGAGCAGCTATTAGCTAAGAGCAGGAGCTATGAGCCTGAGAAGTACTTTGAAACAATTTTCCTCAAAAGGAAATATGTCTCAGTCTCTGCAGACCTAAATTATATGTCCAGAATGTGTAATAGGTGAGTTTCAAATCATTTCTCTGTTAAATTGCCTCACACTTTCAGTATAAGCCTGATTTCATCCCAAAAGAGCCGAGCAGCTTCTAACCTAATGTTCACTGCAGCTAAAGCTTGTAATAACATGTCATATATTCTCTTGTGTAGTGTTGTTGAAGACTTGTAGGAGCTGTAGTTCTGCAGCCTTGTTGGAATAGCGAAACTAAAACAATATGACACTCCAGCGTTCACAAAGTACGGCGTCTCCAGAACGCTGGTTATGTCTGCTGACAGTAATTGTGGTAATAATCAGAAGAGACAGAGCGAGCACCAGCAGAATAATCCCCTGCAGCTTTTCCCTGCATGCCACATGTTACTGAGCCTTATGGCAACCTGTTGACACCAATCCCAGAGACCCAGTGGGCCAATGCTAGGCATGCATAAACAGCCTGTAATCCGCATTGCACACTGGCTGAAACATGCATCATATCACTGGGCAGAGAGAGGCAGAGGACTGTCTTTATTTATGCGTGGACGACTGTCCTATACCTGCTAAAAAAAAACACACTCACATCTGGTGTTTCTTTTTTTTTTTTTTTTTTTGTCATATGCAAAAAATGTTACGATACAGGGGATGTCTGAATTAATTTCAGAATACCACTGTTTGGTGTGACTAGAGCAGGGGTCTGCAACCTGCAGCAAATGCTCTCTTGCCCCTCTACATCGACTCCCTGTGGCTTTCATAAAAAGATATATGCAAATGAGAGACGGTTCTTTTTTTTTTTTTAACATTTTCATTTTCATTTTTTATCACTGTTGTAGGCCTAAAGTGATTCTTACATTCTCCACGTTTTCTTTTTAGTCACCTAAAATACGCACCATACCTTGTGTTGATGGCTCTCATCTTTTTCTCTAAATTTATGGTGGTGGCTAACTGACGATGCCTAATCCAAAAAAGAAAAGTTAATAGTTGTGGCTCCCGACAGATTTATTTAGTCTTTTTTGGCCATAAATGGCTCTTTTGATAGTTAAAGACTTGCAGTTCTGACATAAAACACCAATGACTCGTGACTTCATGTGGGCTTGAGCGTTTTAACTTGCACATAATTGATACCAGCCCTTAAGCCTAAAGATTTAAGTGTTATTTAAAGCCATGAATCAATTCTTTTCCCTTTGTGTCCTGAATCAGCTAACGTTGGCACTATTGATTCGCTGCGAGTCGAAACTTAATTCCCTAAATTCACTTTGTTTGACTGCATCCAATCAAGTTGCAGGAGAGAACCATGAAGAACTAACATTACATCACTGAGCTCCAGTTGGGAAAAACGATACCAAACGTAATTTTGTTCCCGTACAAAAACTTGCAGGTCAAAAATCACGGATGGAGATGCAACAACTTTGTTCAACATTTGATGTTACACAAAGCCTAATATTAACATAGTTAGCAAACCCCCACTTTTGTGTTGACCTCTCATGATATCCTCCCTGTATTTTTCCTAATTTATGACCAAACTTTCACACCTTTTTTTTTCTGACATAAAATTTTAAAGGGAAAGAACACATTTTTAAGAGAAGCCAAATTAATTTACCCTCAGAACAAAATTGTTAAAATATTAGTAATTCTGTTATTGCAATTAAATTTGAAATTGGACTACTAGGTAAGGCTAGATGCTGTGGTTCCATTGTGTTTTACAGCTAATAATTCTCAGTTATAAGTCATCTATAGGCACTTGCTTGCAAAAGACAACGTGTATGTTACTTATTTTGTTATTTTCATTCTCTGAAATCATTCAAATCTGTCTTTTTTGCAGGGAGGACCCACAAACTTGAAAAAAAAAACTTGAAAACTTGGTTTTGAAATCCTCCCTATTTTTGAGGTCTCAAGGTTGGTGAGTATGATTCTTAGTGAGCTAATACTTAACAGCTACGTAAAATTGTTAATCAGTGAGGCTTGAAAGTCACTGGTTTATTATGACTGGTTTAGGACTCGAAACCCAAAGTTTAGGACTTGGGACTCAACTTGGAACTTGTCAGTCTTGACTTGGGGACTTGAGTGCAAAGACTTGAGACCTACTTGTGACTTGAAAAACAATAACTTGGTCCTAACTCTTCTAACAACCTACAGTACTTTAGCAGTAGAGCAACAGCCATTATTCACAAGGCCAGAAAGAAGTTGCTTGCTAGGATTGAGAACATATTAAGTCCAGGTGTAGAAAACAGATGCAAGGTCTTCTGGTGGCAACCATTCCTCATGCTTAAGTGCTCAAGTTTAACATGGCAAAGTGAAGCCTGTACAGTTGCTCATATTCAGTGAGTTCCCTCAAACAAATCTGAGAGCTGGATTATCCACCTAAACTGAGCACATGTGAAATAAGACATCACTCCAGCAGCCTTATTGTTCATCCTCTGAGCCGCATAAAATTCACTTCTCCAAACACAATGACGACAACTCAGACTCGAAGATGAATGCAAATGTCAGGCGGTAGCATTGATGAGTCACTGTCTCAGATTTGGCTCGTGTGCAACCTCAGCAAACTCCAATCAGAATCCTGATCCTGGACCGGATTCTCCTTGGTGTGATAATGAATGACGGGCCGGCGGAGTGAGCCGGCCTCCGTCTGTCCGTCCATCCGTCCGGCCGAGCTTCACCTTTGAAACTGAACGCGAGATGACTCATCAGACGCTTGTCACAGCTTCCTGGCTCCCTCTCTCTCTGCTCTGAGCGCTCCTGCTCCTGAAAACTCCTCTGATGGGCCCATGATTTATTTAACACATGCTGATGTATTTTGCATTAAAACAGCCTAAATGCTTCAGTGCACTTCAGTGGTGGAAAAAAAGCTCCTCCAGCAGAGATTTGGATGTGTTATCCTCTCTGAACACTTTTTGCATCATCAGTTTTGTTTTGCTGAGAACGGCAGAGCTGCACATTCAAAGCAGGCAGGAGATGTTTTGGTAAATGTTGGACAAGAAAACAAATTTCCTCTTTCCTGTGATACAAAAATCATCAAAAAAAAAGGTACACAAGAATTCTTGTGAGCATAAAACAACAACAGCAGAGCTCAGCCCATTTTAATTCATAACCACAGAGGATTTCATCATTGTAGAATTATCTGATACCAAGCAGCTTAATACTGTATAATCTACCCAACCTGAAAATCCTGCCCCTGAGGATATAAACCAAGAACCGAAAAAACAGATCTGGCCTCGGAGATGGAATTATATCCACCAAGATCACACAAGTCATGCATAATCCTGCGCCGTGGGCCAGAGCCCCAAACTCATTATTGATGAATTAACGTGTGCTTTGCTAAAACCTATTAAACTGTATTAAGATATGCACGATGAAGAGAAATGTGGTAAGGCGGCGGAGCGACTTGCTAGTGACCCTCCATCTCATTTGCGGTAATGGGGAGTATGGCACGGGAGCCTGTCCACTTTGTAAGTGGAGTGTTGTCTAGGTCAGCACAGAGAAGCCTGATGTAATGAACTATTCCTGGGTCTGTTTAAAGGATCGATAGGGATTCATCACACGGCCGTCCTGCGCTCAGCAAAAGAGCATGAGGAACCAGGATGCAGCAAAAGACAACAACAACAAAAAAAACAACAATCAATGTCCACAAAGCTGCTTGGAGAAAGAGAGAGAGAGAGAGAGAGGGAGGCAGAGATGGGGAGGGGAGGGAGAGAGGACAACAACAACAACAACAGTCCAGGCACTGTCTGAGAAGTTGAAACGTCCCTTCAGCCCTAGTTTGCTGCGAGCCGTGGGTGTCCTCCAGCACAAACATCAGCTGCCATGACATCAGACTACAGGAGAGAGATGGGAAGAGGGGAATGGGTGAGGGTGAGGGTGGGGGTGGTGGTGGTGGGGGTCCATGCCAGTGCAGCTGCTGCAGTCATCTCTGCCAGACACCTGCCTGGGCGGTGGGTGTAAACAGAGTGTGTGCAGCCCGTAGCATTCTCCTCTCTTATTCTAGCCTCGTGCGGGGCACTGGTACTATGCACATGCCAAAAGCAGAAAATGTAGCTGGATGACATTAAGAAAATAAAATATACATAAATATCAAGGTGAGAAAACCTGAGAAGTGAAAGCAGCAGCCCTACCAGCAGAGTGAGACAGCGAGCGGCCCGGGACGTGGTCGACACTGGCAGGATGAAAGCGAGGGACCATCCTTGCACATTCACCTCCAGCTTCAGAGAGAGACGGCTCGGGCCCTCTCCACCCCTCTCCCTCTCTGCCTCCTGTGCTCTGAGCCTCCTCCCCCACCCCCCTCACTCCCCCCGCCACCCCACCACCACGCCGCCACTCTCTCTCTCTGTCACTCTCTCCACACGACTCTCTTCGGGCCCCTCCCCTCTTCGCTCCCTCCCTCTCGGCGGAGTTGTGTGTGTGTGTGTGTGTCCAGCCTGATGCAGCCCCGGCAGAGTCCTTGCCTCCGCCGGCTGTGCTGCAAGGTCAAGGTTTGTCTCTGCACAGAGTCCTTTCCAGCGAGAGAGACACACAAATCAGTCGCTGAAACCCAAGAGTGCGCAGGTTTTTAATTCAGTCATTTCACCGGCTGGCTTTTTCCTCCCTGGGTGAAGGTGCGGTAATTAATGAGATGAGCTGCTTTGAGTTTGATTGCAGGGAAAATGCACAGACTTCTTTGGCAGTGGAGTGGAAAATAAAAAAGGAGGGTAAATTATGACTGTGACAAACAAGCAGCACCGGTGCAGACAAAAAAAATCAATCAGGCTTCTGAGAAAGAGTTTACTTTCTGCTTTTCTTCCTCCTTAAAAGGCCCAGACATCAGATAAGAGAAGACTGATCGGCTGAATTCCACAGATTTAAACACAAATGGTGGTGACAGTAATTGTTTGATATGATTGCCAATACAATAGCTGACGTAAAAAATAAACACATTATATGTATTATTATAAGTAAAAAATATCAACACACTTGAGTATTGCAATATTATGTTTTGTGATACTGTATTGATTCTCAGAAACACTGTATCGTGATATTGTGATACATACAAAGATTTGTGGCAGTGGCTCATTTTGTGTTGTGTTTAACCACCAACTGTTTTTATATAGCAGTATTATTATCTATCTTAACGGTTCTGACTGCATAAAAGACTTTTCAACTTCTGATTTTTTGCATATAGAGGTGTGTTCTTTAGAACTATGACAGTGTTTTCAAAAATGTATTGCTTGCAATAAATCGTAACCGCTGCATCATGATACGTATCGTATCACCAGATTCTTGCCAACACACAGGCCTACTTCTAATCACAGGTAGCTGTTGGAGAAAAATGTTTAACTTTGTCTACATGAAATACTACTCTGGTCTTACACCTCTTTCAGGACAATATTGCAGTTTGTTCTTAAATAAATGACAAAATAGACCTTTTGTAAGTTTCATCTAATAGTGCCCATATTCTAATCTCCCCCCTCTATAAATATGGCTGCAACAAAAACTCTTTGGTATCTGGTAAAGCTCACCATCATGGTTTAAATAATGTAGACTGTTAGGATGGACCAGAACTGCAGTCTCCAATGTTAAAGTCAGATTTGTTAACACTTTATTTGAAGGTGTGTGTGTACGACTATTATTACCGAGGTGGACTTCTTTCTGGATTTAGCTCCTAGCACCCCAGGCTGAGTCAGCAATTTAGACTCCTAACCCCAAGGCTAACCGAGCTTATTTGCTAATGCCAGCTACAGATAAAGCAGACAGCACTTAGCCCACATTAGCAATTTGTAAACTAGCTAACAGCTATCTGTCCATCAGGTAACTCCTTGGTACTGTACTGTTATTAACTTGGCATTATAACATTTAATGGCATCTTTATAACAAGTCCAAATGGCACCACTCCAGTTGACGTCCAGTAAATTATTCATGACACTGTTACAAAAGCATTTGACAGTGTAATAAAACTAAATGGCATCTTACATAATAGTCTTATGAAGCTCAGTGTCAAAGCCAAAACATAAAACTTAACAGTTTGATAATGTCAAGTTGTCATAATAAAGATTCAAATAATGTCAATGCATTAAAAATTACATAACTGATTGAATGACATTTTATATCAACAGTCATAACATGCATAAAGACTTCATCATGTTCATGACAGGTGTCTTGGCATGGTTATGACAGTGTTATGATAGTCTTATGGATACCCTCTCAACATTACCTCAGATACTTTGTAAGCCCAATCATCCATCCTAACCTCAGCCTCAATAAGAAGTTTTTTTTTGGTGGAAAAGTGGAAAAGTGGAAAAGTTCAGTCTTTTGATTTTGAACAAAAATTTGCTGTTATCGGCAGATTTGATTGTTCATCACTTATTTTGCAGACATACTATTCATTTTCTATGGAGAGCAGGAGATCTGTCCACGCTGTGCGTAATGGATAAGGCATGGTGAGTTGATGGACCAGTCGCTGTATCTAAATTTGCATAATCACAACAGGACCTCAGCTTTATGCAAATGAGTCCAACCAATGTGACGCACTCACTCAGGAAACTCAGATCAAACTTTCAAACTAGGCAGTGCTAATCAAATTTTAGCCACTATTCTGTTACTGCATCACCTATTGCTCACACTGGGAAACTCTGCAATCCAGCCACCATGCTGAGTCAAAACCAACCTCCGTCCAACGTGCAGTGCGTCACCCATCAGCTGGACCTTGTACTGTAAGTGTGTCCAAAGTTAAGAGTTAAAATTGAGTGAACTGACCAACTACAGCTGACCAACCGTCTTGACAGCACTGACCTTTGAGGGAATGGAGAGATGCGCGATGGAGGAAGGTATCATACTAACATGGTGTGGCTTAACAATGGGACGAAAATCAAACATGCTCTTGAAAGAAGGTTTAACCTCTGTTAAAGTCTCTCTCTCTTAAAGATAGAGAGAAACTGTTTGACAGAATTGCCAGTATGATAACCGAATTTTGATACCAAATAGCAGAACAATACTTTAGATAAACAGAAACTCATATCTCAAGAAATATTGGATGGATTGCCATTAAATTTGGTCCACACATTAATATCTCCTCAGGACCACCTCTGGTAACCTTTCATGTAGCACCATCATCAGGTCAAACTGTAAATTTGTCCAATACTTTAGGTTTTTCCCATCAGCATCAGCTGTACTTTAGTGTTAATTAGGAAATTTGAGCATGCTAACACTTAACTAAGACACTGAATAAGGTAAACAATATACAGTGTCTACTAAGCTTTAGCATATTAGCATTGTCACTGTATAAGCATGTTAGTATACTAGCATGGCTTTAGACTCTCAGCCATGTTTCCATTCACATTTCAGGGTAAAGTTAACAAATATTCAGTGTTGTCCAATCCCAAGCAGCCAATGAAGAACACATAAAGTATACACAAACACCACTATGAATCTGACCAGACATTTAATGGCAACTTTTGATACTTTCTGATACTCTGGGCAACAGAAGTTAAATTGACATTGAGGTTTAGACGGCTCCTGTAGCCGACTGAGATCCACTGCAACAACAACAACACAGCAGCACAGCATTGATATGAAAGTCTAAGCATCTTCTTTGCTAAAACTTGTCATGTCGTGATCTTCCACATTGTTAAAACTGAAAAACAATCTGACGACAATACAGGGAAGTTGAGGCAGACAGAATGGCACCTTCTTTCTGAGGATCAGACTTACTGTTGCGACTGTAAACTGCACCTGGCATGGAGCGGCATTAATATCCCGAGCGAGGCTCTCTATCCACCTGGGAGGAAGTTTGCCAGGGGTCGTGCCCCCTTCTAACCCTGGCACTCACGGGCCTGTCGCCACGACGACTGATGTGGGAGCACGGCTGTCGGCGGTGCCAGGAGAAACAGACAGAGACGGCGGGAGAGAGTGGAGACGAGTCGCTGCGCTCTTACCACTGGGCCTATAGGATTACTGGTAATGGGATTTCCCACTAATGGCTCCTTCTGACAGGTGGCGTCCCCGTTTAGCTCAAGTTCAGCTTTGGCTATAAAAACATCACAGAGGGTTAAAGCTTCTCTCTTCGGGCCCCGTGCTGTGAAGAAGACCCATCTTAACAAGCTGTTTATATCAGTGTCAAGTGTTTTTCTCTACAGTGAGAACAAAAATAGCTTCTGGTGGTTCAGGTGATTTCACTTTCTGTTAACAGGATAATACTTCAGGCAGGTTACTGAAGTCTTCCCTGGAGTATTTGATCCTGTGGAATTGTTGTAAACATGTAAATTTATGATGTGATTTTACTATTTTTTAAGGTTTAAAAGGGCTTTTTTGTTTGATTTGATTTGTTTGATTCAACCATTATTGATTGTGGAAGTAACAGTTTGACAGAACTTTCAGCACCATTTCATGGCCTTCATCAGTGGATGTCATTTGCTCTGGTCAAACTTTGTCCACTGTCAAACAAATTCTAACAGCACTAACTAATAGTTTAGGTTTATTAGTCCCTGTCTTGGAAGACCAGTCCATTAATTTGAGAGTGGTGACAGGTTCCAATATTGTGTTCTAAAGAGGTATTTCAGTGACTTCATCTTGCTCTTCAAACTTTTTGAGGGACCTTGCAAGAGACTTTTACAAAGAATGGTCAAAATGGAAGCATCAGAGGTCGAGATATGCTGAATTTTAGTCCCTTGGCTGAGCATGATCCACAAACGATAGGGCCTACAACTCCCATGATGCAATTCAACAGCACCTTATGTTATCCTGCATTCACGTGGTGTCAAGGTACTCGGGAAAAATGAGCTCCTAACTGGTGAAATTCATGTGAAAACCTCCTCAAGTTGCTGAGTTGTCTGCTGACTATATCAGTGTTTCCAAAACTTTTTCCCTGGGGAACCACTTTTTAAAAATGACAAACTGTTGTGACCCAAGTCACAATAAGCCTTTCACTTCATTCATGCATAAATTAACTTTTCTGACCCTTTCACTGCTATTTCTTCATCACCTTATATAATCTTGACACTGCATTAAAAACATTTTAGAGTGAGACTTTAGAAATAAGGAAATACATCAATTCAGGCTGAGTTAACAGGACATCTCATTGTTTTTATTTCCTCTTATTGGGACAACAACAGGACATTTTAGCCTGCTTGATAAGTGAAACAAAATAAGTGCATTTAGGCAGAATTAACTCTCGTGTTAGGCTCGTGTTTTTTTCCTCTCATCAGTAAAATAATAGGTACATTTTAAATCTGCAGATATAAATCTTATATTTGCAGAATTCCCTCCAAAGTTTTTTTTATTTTTGGGGGGTGGCCCAAGTAAAATCTCCGACAATATTTTATTAATTCATGTATTGCATATAAACGTTTTTGTTCTGTTTCTGATAATAAGTCAGGTAAAACAACATTTTACTGACTGTAGGGAAAATATTGGTGCAGCAACATCTGGGATCATCTGATCAGCATATCAAGGCGCAGGTGGTTTGCAGGTTAACATGGAACAATGAGTGCAGGTTCTTTGCTGAATGTCAGACAATTTGGTAGTCTACAAGCCGCAGCCAAAATGACATGAGAATTTGACAAAGCTCCCCTGAGCCACACTAGACATTACACAACTTTATAGGCTAATGAAGTAGAATTAGGCCTTATTCAGACTGCCACCCCGAATTAAGTTTTTGGCATATCCAGACTGTATCCATGTTATTTTTAAAAAGTCTGGACAGTAAAAAAACAAATCCCACAAACTGGACCCAAGTCACATTTGGAGGTTTCTTGCACCATACGCAACACGAAAACATCAAATAAAGAGTGACATAAGACATATTATTGGCATACATACTGACTGACATGCACATCTTTACCACAGCAGCCAGCTGCAGTCTGAACAGAGCTGAAGTAGGAGAGCTAGTCTTGGGCGCTATAAAGACACTACAGTACACCAGGGCATCAAAAAATCTTGACGGTATGACTTTCTATGCCATCACAAATACAAATGGTCTATTAAACTGATAGGGAGATCCTGTATTGTAATACACAGCACACGCCACCAGGCGTCAGTCTGTGTGGCAGTGCAGCTGCGCAGACAAACACAGCATCTGGGGGATAAAGTTACAAGACTAACTACTAAAAAAAGAAGGAAAATTCTGTGTCCTGATGATAAAGATAAACTGACAGACACTGCAGACTACTGACTGTTTCATCATCTTGTATTTAGCAAGTGTGAGAGAGGGTGAGCGACACACTAATTGCTGTCTATGGTGATAGAGAGTGACGGACGAAAAGGTGAGCAATGAAGTTGTCGTCCAAGCCTAAGCAGAGCTCCCCATGACTGGTAATTTGACTTTTAGATGTAAAACTGGTGGACTGCTTCCTTGAATTTAAACGCCGTGGCAAACCTGATTTTTGCTTGTGCCTTTGACACCAAACAAGAATGACTGCAGTTAAGAATCAAGCAACCTTCCTAGAAATCTCGAAAATTCCCTTTCTAAAACAACTGCCCATATTTTAAAGAGGGACTAACATTCAGATGCAAACTGCCAAATCTGTGATGATAACAGATATGAGGACTGCCCTTTACAAAGTGTGACTGAGCAGAAAAGCTGCCCGATGACGATAGCAGCTCTCTGTTATCTGTTTTAAACATTTATTTATCTGGAAAAGGTTGGTTTGAACCCTGCAGCCACTGCCGGCCTCACAGGATTGATTGGGGTTAAGCTTCTTGCTCCACAGCATCTGAATGGTGCCGTTTGTGGTCTCACCACTTCTAGCAGTACAAGGATACAGCGAGGCAGGCTCTGACATTTCCTCTACCATTCCTGCATCACCTTGTCTCTCCTCACCTGCATCTAAAATACGGCTCGCCTAGTTTCCAGTGGTGAGTCAGGGGCAGGGACGAGCAGGGATACAAGGTGGAGCGATCAAGGGACGGAGGGAGGGAGGGAGGGCCGGAGACAGTGGAAGACAACAATAGCTGGAGGCACGTCATAATGTAATGATACTAATGAGGATAAAGCAGCTTGCTACCTTTTCTCCATAAGCCTCTGAAAGCAGGACAGCTTGTGACATCACAGGGATCAACAGCACTGTTTCACACACTGAGACATGAAGCAGTGTGTGAGGTGTTAATACTGTGCAGACGGACATAAACAAAACCCAAGCTGAGTGCCAGAGGAAAGTTATGGAAAACTTTTGGCCCTTTAATGAAAAAAACATGTACTGGAACTTTTAAAGACTGGATAGGAATGAAAACAGGACTGACAACTGACAACTTTTTACTTTTTCTCCCTAATATAAACATTTGTACTTCCTTCTCCTTACATTTGACAAAACAGCCTCGCTACTTTAGTTTTAAAGCATCTGAGGGGAAGTATTATTATTATTTTTTGCACATTCTGCCAACATCAAGACTGATTTCCATCTATATGGATGCAACAATAACAGAAAAAAGATGATTTAAAAATGACATAAAATATATTGCAAGATAAAAAAGATGTGACAAGACTAATAGAGACATAACAAGACAAAAAATGACATAAAAGATGCAACAAGATGAAAAATTATGTAAAAGATATTAAAAGGCAAAAACAAGGAAAAGCAACATTATGGACTAACAAGACGACAAAAAGATGCAACAAGACTAAAAACATCATAAATGACAAAACAAGATGAAAAAAATGTAACAAGAAAAATAATGTAACATGACGAATAAGACGAAGACGAAAAATGATATAAAAGACGCAACAGAACAAAAAACAACATAAAAGACATAAGACAAAAAAAAACACAACAAGAGAAAAAGACAACATAACAGACGTAACGGGACAAAAAACTAAGACAAAGAAGATGTAACAACACTCAAACCGACGTAAAAACATGTAACGAGACGAAAACAATGTAAAAGATATAACAAAGACAAAATCAGATGAAAAGCAACATAATAGAGTAACAAGATGGAAAAAATACTTATAACAATACTAAAAGCGACGTAAAAGACAACAAGGTGAAAAAGATGTACCATGATGAAAAATGACATAAAAGATATCACAAGACAAAAACTCATAAAAGAAACTAGCAAGATAGAAACAAGCAAGATGGAAGACGAATGTAACAAAATTAAAATGACGTAAAAGACGAAAAACGATGTAAAAGACAAAACAAGACAAAAAAAGACGGCCATCCATCGTCTGTAACTGATTCTCCTTGATGGGTCTCGCCAGTTGACGGTGGGTGAGAGGCAGAGTACAGCCTGGACAAGTCGTTGGTAGAAATGCCCTTCAGAGGCTGAGAGGGCAATTACTTTTATACTTTGAGTACATTTCAGAGCCTGTACTTTTTCACTTTAATTGTACTAAAGTAACTTTTTTTTTACATGACTCTCTGTACACAATGTGTGTACTTTTCCCACCTCTGACAGATGTAGTGCCAGAAGAAAGTTATGAGCAACTTCAGGCCCTTAAATAAAAAAAAAATGTAATGAAACTTTTAAAGCGTTGATAGGAATAAAAGCAGGACTAAAAAGATGCCATTAAGACCCGTCTGGTTTTCAGGTGGCAGTTATCACTTTTCACCAGAGAGTTATCTCCAAAATGTTTGCACGTCTCTTTTTTTATTGAAGATAGAAGAAAATCTTTGCAATAAAATGCTGAACATTCCTCATTACAGGATATTTTTCTGTTCCTAACACCTTCTGAGATGCTGTGTTCCTCCTCAAACGCCCATCAATATTGCTACAGTTTGGCAAAGCATTGCAGCTGAAAATTCCTCCCCGGGGTGGATTCATAGTCAGCCTCAGATAAACTACACGCTCACATTACATGACACCTCACAACATCTAATCAATATATCAGACTGCGGTTAATAAGGCAGTGTGTGAGAAAGTGGCTCCCGGTCGCAGCCTCTTTTGTGTTGTAAAAGTTGTAAAGCAACTTTGATTTTTAGGAGGGAGAGAGAGATTAGAGCTGTGTGCACTCGCTCAGCTGAGGAGAGATTCTGCTTTCAGAGCTTATTGATGCTGGTCTGAGAGAAACGAGGAGTGACTGAAACCTGGAGCTTATTTTAGAAAGAGAAGAACTGAGAGGAAGAGAAAGACGAAGTTCAAAAGTAGGTTTAGTAAAGAAGCAGTTTTAATAAAGCTCTTACTGCATGGGCAAACTTTCCACTGTGGGTGGGGGCCATAGAACCCCCTCCTCACAGTTCCACTTGGATTTTTTAAACTTTTTTGCCCTGGGTTAGGCAAACAGGATAGTAAGACTACAAAATTACTCTCATTTGCTTTTCTTTGTTTTTGACTATGTGTAATTTTATTAATCAAAGATAAAGACGACTGAACATCAATTAAAGAGCAAGTGTAAGAGCAAATGGTAATGTGTCTTCTTTATTCTCTTTTATTTTGATTTGATTTTTGATTAGTTTTAGTTGTAATTGCTGTGTCGTCTTTGTCTCATTTCTCTATCAGTGAAATTAAATATAATGTTCAGGGTTGTTGGTTAATAGAGATTTGGGAGTCCAGTCACATAACTTGACTTGAGTCAGACCCCGGTTTGAGGACTTGAGACTTGCTTGACTAACACTGATAAAAGATTAGACTTGACTTTGAGAAGGTGTTCATGACTTTAGACTTGACTTTAACATGAGACAGGTGACTTGAAAGAGTTTGATTTGTTAAAATCACTTTTAAATATTTGCAATTTTCTAGATTATGAGAAGTTATGTTTTGATTCTGAAACATGATTTATTGATTTCTAGTGCAATGCAGACAAACATGGCAACCTACTAGGACTAGGGCTGGGTATCAGTGCTCAGTACCTTTAAGGTATTGATTAAGACAAGCCAGTATTGACTTCCAGTCAAATGGTACCTGCATTCAGTTCTTTTGGTACCCACATCTAGAAAAAAATTACTATTTATATACTTTTTGCTCGCAGCCACTATAAGCACTCTTCATTAAGATGAATGTTTGAAAAATGGCATCGAATGAAGTACTCTAATGGTATCATTATCACTTTAAAGGTACTTGTATCGTAATTTTTTAAAAGATACCCGGCCCTAACTGGGACACAGCAGACCAGTAGAGGCCAGTGCACAAAACTGGAGGCTTGCCCAAAAACACTACAATTTAGATTCATGCATTATGTTATAGAGAGACATAGTCCGCATGGTCCACAGCTGAAAAATCACTGACTAGACCACGACAGCACCCAACTTCATCCATCACTACAAAACCCACAAAAAATGTGCATGAATGTGTCTTATAAGCTAACTTATTGGCTGATCCAATGTTAGCTAGAAAGGTAATGTTAAAGGTATAATATGCAACATTTTCTTAAGAAACAATATATATAAACAAAATCCCTCTCAATCATCACTTATGACCCACTAGAAGTGTGTGGTGGTGACTGTATCTGCAGAGACTCCGCCCTCTGCCTGTATTTACTTATTTTCTCATTATTTTGCTGTGATTGGGACACTTTACCAACCCAAAATGTTGGTATATGACATCTGTCTTTTATGTGACTTTACTAACAGTTTGGACAAATCCGACTGATTCTACACTTCAGTTTAAGCAATGCCTATGTTAGACTTAACTTCTATTTCATAATGCATTTTGCTGAGTAAACATATAATGTAAAAGACAATCAGGGGAGTGATTTGGGGCCATATAATGTGACCATTTTAATGATGCAGGCATACTACCAGCTAACACAACTGTGAAACCAGCTCATCAACATTTTGTATGACTTGACTTGTTCTGAGCAAAGACTGGAATTCATTCTCACTACAATTACTTGTTTGAGCCTTGCACACGCATGACTCCCACCTCTGGTTAATGATGCACAGATTTAAGCCTCATTTGTAGATGTTTTGGTAGCAAAAACATTTTTTCATTGCATTGTAATTTGCTAAATGTATCTCAATAAAAGAGCACCCACTTAATTTAATATATTTTTTGCCTGGTTGAAGAAATCAAAACCTCTGACTGCACAGCTGACACAGACAAATTGTGTGAGGAACAACATTAATATTAAAACTTAGAGAATCAGACTTAATGAATGTTAAAATCTGAGGTGATGTAATAAGTGGTTTGGATATGAGGAACACAGCTACATGGCACAGAAGGATTTATAATTAGACTTGGGCAGATGTCAGAGTTACATAACAGAGGTACAGCCCTGAGAAGTGGTACATGTAACTGAATGTTTGAACTGATCAAGGCTGGATTAACAATCAGACAACGTGGGAAACTCCCCCGAGGCCCTGAGAGCTCCAGGTTAACTGTCTGCCATTTAGTTTGTGGTTTGGGAATATGGGTATATGCACAATATCTGCTGGTATAGTGAGGGCCTAAAGGTGTTTGCTGTTTCACTACCTGATGTTCAGACTGCAGAGCTTTCTCGGTGCATATTTCTAATTAATTTATGTTTTATCACATTACCACACATGCAAAACAGTCAGATTTATTAGTTAGTTTTTAATGCCGTATCATGCCAAGCATTTAGTGCATCCCACATGGGATTACACTGCTGAATATCCAGATATAACACTTCTGACTTCTACCTGTAAAACCAAACAGAAAAGAATTGCTGGAAAGCCAAGCTTCGCTCCTCATCTCCAAATCACAAATACTTTGCAAGACAGTCATTAGTCGAAAAACCAACATACAAAAGTGAAGTAGGAGACAGCTGGTTCACTAATCCACTCTTATTTGCAACCCATATCAGACAGAAATTGTTAAAGCAGATTATTTTCATATGTCATAAAACAGGTCTGTCACATGTTCTGTATTTGAGTAGCCAACTCAGCCTCAGTCTTTGTGCATCATGAAGTACCAAGAGAGGGAAGAAAAGGCTCCAGAAACTCATTTCCCCCCCAGGCTGTATCATTTGGCAGTGTTACTGTTGGACTAAATGACTAATTAATGTGGAAAATGAACAGAATTGGCAGATCAGTAATTTTATTAATTTATGCCTTCACTTATTGTATTATTTTTGCCTGTTTCTTCTTAGTATTACTTCTGCATAGTTAGTAGTTTTTGTTTAGAACTTTGTAATGTGATGTGACCATTATTCCTATATATTTCTTATTTCTTTCCTCTAAAAGCAGGTAACAGTATACAGAATCAGCTCTAATACAACATATAATATTGAACAAATTGGAAAAAAAACAATGCATTGCAGAGAATTGGAAAGTAACTTGCACACTCTTGAAATAAAATATACAAAAATTAAAAAAATATATGAAATATGCAGCAAAAGTCATGAGATAGTTGTTGTTCAAGTGCTTCTGCTTTTTGGTTCTTGCTATGATGATATGTGACCAGTAGAGGGCGTCATTATTCCAGTCTTCAGGCCCAGTGGAGCTGTGGAGCATGAAGAGCTCTGTGATATTCAGAGCCAACAATATGATCAAAATTAGGTGAAAAAGCAGCAGATATTTGGCACATGTGACTCTCAGATCTTCCAAAAAGAACACCTGACACCTCTCACTTCACACATGTCCTTCTCCTCGGGCTCAGGACATGTTGGCTGATGTAATCGTCAGGCCTGTGCTGGAAATTATAATTGGGGTGAAGAGGCTTGCATTCAGATGAGGCGGAAATGGATTTTTTTTTTCTCCTCTCTTTTTGACCAAAGCATTGTCTCCCATAATTCTGAAGTCTCTCTTTCTTCTCCCACCAATTAGAGCCAGGCACGCTGAGTGAGGGGGAGGAGAGAGGACGGGCCATCTCCATCAGCCTGCTAACCACTCAGGGGAGCTCATTAGAGCAGCCCGCAGCCCAGAGGCTCGGTGTTGTGTTGGCACTACTTCTGACACCACGTCAGTACCATCGCCTTCAACGCCACTAAGAGAAAGAGCCGGAGTGAGGGAGCAGGAGCAGCTTTCAACTGCATGTCCTGACAGCCTGTCACAACACCAAGGTGTCCAGATGTAACATGGAACTATGATTCTAAAAACGGTGTTGATGCAAGACGTCTCATGAAACTGCTGTCTTTGAGCAGCCTCCTGGATCTGCTAGATGCTTGTTTTGCCACCGACTGTCTCAGATTGTAGTCTAAGTGTCAGCACTATAAAAAGGATCCCTACAAAAACAGACCTTTTCCTGAAGAGTAAAATACATTTTGTTTAACCAGAAACAGCTGTTACATCATTCTGTTCAAAGCCACCAGACTCCACTGACAAAGACAGTCATTTGACCTCTCAGAACAACTGAGATGCTGGTCTTAGTTTGACAGATTAAGGCAGCGGTACACCAGAAACTCCTGTGTTCTGAATACTGAAATAAAATTTCCGTTTTGCAGCTGTCAGCTGGGGAATTCTACTGGACCAATTTTAAAGTTGCAACTAATGATTATTTTCATTATCAATTAATCTGCTGGTTATTTTGTTGATTAACCCATTAGGCCTAGTTGGCTGGTCAGAAAATGGGTTCTTTGGGAGTTTCTCAAATGACTAAAGAAACCAAAACTATTCATATTTAAGAAGCTGGAACAAGAGAATTCTGACTTTGTTGTTTACAGTCCTCAGCTCTAAGGTGATCAGTCATCAAGTGTCAGTCAATTTAAAGCTAAGCAAATAATCTTGAAAACAAAAGCCCACTGCTCTGAAAATACACACTCTGGACTTCAGTGACTGCCTGCCAGACTCCATTGACATATTGCTGAATTTAACCATTATTAACATCTACAGCTTCTCCAAGATTATTAATGATTTCTTACAACTCATAAACTGACAATCAGTCATTCAGCAAATATTTGGCATTAATTTGAACTCTAATTAATGTGAAAAGGGGAAACAATAAGGCTACAGACCATAATAGAAATTTTCAGAGGACACCACAACTGTGGTGCTGTTGTCAGAGAAGTGAGTATTTAAACTTTGTTTCTTTCATCTCTGATGACATGTCGTGGTCATTTTATGATTCATTACAGTAAATATATTACAGATTTCTCCTTTAAAGATATCTGAATTTTCATAGATTCTGGACTTTTTAGTGAGGGAGAAGGAGGGGGAGGACCAGGAGCAGCTTTCACTTGCATCTGACAGCCTGTCACAACAAAAAGGTGTCCAGATGTAATGTGGAACTCTTGCAAGACGTCTCATGACGCCACCATCTTTCTTTGAGCGGCCTCCTGGATCCACTAATTGAATCAAGGTTTTTGGTTCAAAGAATAAAGCAGCTCAGTCTGATAGAGGCTACCCAAATCTCAGAAGACGCTTCACACACAGCAGGTTGATGTAATCACTCCGCCGCTGATAGAAATAAAAGAAGAACACCTCCGTGTGCCCTGTACAGATTCAGGCAGCAGCTCTACAACAGGCAGAATCTGAGGCGGCTCCTTCACAGTGAAATCCTGCCAGCCTTCCTCACGCCTGTGATGTCAGCCTCCATGGGGAACAGAAGACGAGGGCCCCGTCTCTGCTACGCCAGGGCTTTTGTCAAAACATTTAAGCATATGCTCTCTCATATGTGTACTAACAGCAGGCTCCATACTGGATCCAGAGCTCAGCCCCCTATCACATAGCAGCCCTTGCACTTCAAGAAGACGTGAGCATGTTTTGGTATCCGTCGCGTCAGGGATGGGCTGGCATGGCGAGCAGCGAAGCATGCTGTACAAAGAGCTGGCATGCCGTGGTGCCCACTTTGAGAGCTGCAGCGGTGGATGACTACAGTAGGTGCTGGAGAGGGTCCACTGACTCACCACAGCAACAGACGGCAGATGTTTGTATGCACAGGCAGAGCTGGATTTAATGAGTGTTTACCGTCTTGTGTGGAGAGATGTTGGCCATATCCTGCTGTCGGGCTGCTGAGAGTCACCTCATGGGCCAGGCATGATGCCTCATTCAAGGATAAATCTGCTTTATTACAACATGCCTGAGTCTTACTGCAGAGTCCTGCCATCTTTCCTATGAGTAATAATGATATGACTGTACTCAGCAAGTCAAATGCTGAGACGTGGGAACATGACAACATTGTTAAAGAAGAAGTCAGATGGGTCGGGAAACACAAGCACTAAGACAAAACGCTGAGTTAACCAATCATATTTGAAGGATGGTAAAATTAATATCTCAACTGTCTGTTGTTAACATCTGACATCCTGGCTCAACTTTGACCTGCTGTATTTGCCGTAATTTTTCAGTTTCCTGTACAAGGGATTCTTACAAATATTTCTGTTTATTCAGTTAAGGTGAGAATAGTCACACGGCAGCTATTGAACTAGTTACACTAGTTATTATTGTTGTTGTTATAATTCGTATTTTAAAAAATACCCGGTTGTTTTTAGGTAACAAAACTACTTGGTTAGGTTTAGATCATGGTTTGTCTGTTCCATGCATCTCTTCCATCCAATAGCCAATGTGGTTATTTACACCTAGGGTGCAGATAGCATTTTTGGTGTGGACACTAGGTTTGAGCATATAATTGGCATATGGTGACGGATGATGATGATGATGATGATGATGATGATGATGATGATGATATCATTGTTGTTTTTCTGTTATATGCTCCAGCAATAAAGCTAAAAATAATTAAAGTAAATTTAGAACAAAATCTATATATACATACATATGTATATATATATATATGTATATATATATATATATATATATATATATATATATATATATATATATATATATATGTATATATATATATATATATATATGTATATATATATATATATATATATATATATATATATATATATATATATGTATATATATATATATATATATATATATATATAACTTATATTTTCACCTAAATTAAAACATGCTTCCACTGGACAGTAAAGTGTATGATTTAATTAGAATTTCTTTCTTTAGTAAATCTTTTGAATCATTCTTACAATGGTAGGGGGCTCAGTGGTCTCTGACTGTGAGGCATCTCAGATGGTGGCATCATTCATCACCTCAACCCTTGTGGATACCTGGGTCTCTGCCATGCTAAGCTATATACACACGGGTGTAAATAGCCCCATTGGATTCCCCATCCCGACTGCAAATAGATTTGTTGACTTCTGTGAAAGCATCTGCCAAAAATAAAAAGGTTTCGGCTACACTGTTTGGTTTGTTGAAAATCTTTCTCACTGCTGGTGGTTTTCACCACATCAGACTTTATGGTGCTGATGCTGCCATGTAACTGGCTTCAGTTAATACCTCTCATGTACCGTCATTTCATTCAGGTCACAGAGCACAGAATTTCTTTTTTTTGTGAGGTATTGACCTTAGAAAAACCCAGGAGGTTGTTTAACAACACTTAATGCTAGGCCTGAAACATCAGTTGTTTAATCGATCTGTAAATCGACAGAAAATTAATAATTAACTTTTTTGATGAACTATTAATCATACAAGATACTTTTCAAGCAGACATGCCCTGGTTTCAACATCTTAAATGTGAGAATTTGCTGGTTTTCTTTGTCTGATGTGACAATAAAATAAATATCTTTGGGATTTAGACTGTTGGTTGAACAAAACATGTAACTTGAAGATATTTTCCAGAATCCTAAAAGATCCTCATGTGGAGGGAAAAAAATCCATCTGCTGAGAGCTGAAAATTATTTTTCACTTCACAAATTGTGACTATTTCTGATCCAGTTAGCTACATCACATGGTTAACAGGGGTTTTGATGATTCTGGAAATAGACATAGAACAGAAAAAAAAACACTTTTTGGGTTTGTTGGGTATTTATTTGTCAAAAACACAGGTGCATAGTTCTGTGGCTAGTATTCAATGGCAATGCATGAGAGGCACAAAACTTGACCTGACCTTAACTCAAACTCTTGCTGAAGCTAGTAGGGAGAACAGTGAAAAGAAGAAGAAAGTCTCCAGTCTGTTGCTGCAGCAAAAGCTGTTGCCACACCTAAACCATACCTGCCAGCAGTTCCTCATAGGATGTAACCTGACACGCCAGATGGTTTGTTTCACAGAACCATCTGGGCAGCTGACCACAGAAACTGTTTGGAAAAGTGCGGGCACTTTCAAAAAGAACACTTGGCAGATGACTGGGCAAACCATCTGTCTAACATGGGCTTACTTCAACCAATCAGATCAACCCACCGAACCGAAGCCATCCGGGAGAAGAGTGAAAACATGTTTTCCATTGATAAAAGCCTTCAGCGCTGTTCTCTGCTCTTCTTTCAATGAAGAAATACTCTCTAGTTCTGATATAATGGACGCTATCGCAGTATTTATTCTAACCTCTTCAGGAGATGCCATCGTTTGTTCAAGATCATCAAATCATTTCCATGGATGCTTCTTGCTGTCCACGCACCTAAAACCATGCCCATAGCTCCCAGTTGTCAGTCCTCTGTCCACCTCTGGTGCGGACACAAACAGATAACTTGGAGCCCAGCAAGACGGATTCTTGCATGATCATATGAACCTGCGAACCCAGCTGCCCCGCAAAGCAACACAGGATACACACATGGAAGAAATTAGGCTTTTTGTCAGGGCTTTCTGTCAGAAAGGCTTTAGGAAGTCAGGTGACATAGTATAAAGAGCTATAAGGTCCACATTATGAATCAGGTTGTGGCAGATGAATGGGTTAAGCACAGGACTTCCATCCAGGAGAAAGACCATGGGATGTTGTTGTAAAATGGATTGTTAACCATGTTAGACATACCTTTCTGTCAGAAAGATTTGAAAGCTAGCTTTTTCCATGTGCATAAATTGATGAACCACTGTGGATCTATTACAAACAAGTTTGACAAAGTGGAATCTTGCAATAATGAGTAATATTTACAGACCTAAGCAATTGTTTTAGCATATATATATATATATATATATATATATATATATATATACATATATATATATATATATATATATATATATATATATATATATAATCAAACTACAATAATAAGAGCCACATTTGAATAAATAAGAATCTCCTTTTAGCTTTAGCACTCGCCTGCCAGTTTTCTGTTCAGCCTATCAGTCCCTGCTGAAATAGCTGCCACTAACAAACATACAGAAATAACCGTAGCCAACCATAACAGCTGGTGTTTATTTACCACACATTTCACACAGCACATGTCAGATAACACTGAGCATCACTGAATAGTTGCTCTGAAAACATTCAACATGGCTTCCTTTAGTCCCTGACTAAATGATGAGCTTCAGTCAGATATTAGACAGTCTTACAGCACGCCATGCTGCACAAAAACACAAGATCGCTTTTGACCACTTCACTGGGAACATTTCTAGACTCTTAAAGGCATTAGTCACTGCAAAACATCTTTCAAATGTGTTGTCTCGGGTGAAAAATACCACGAAAGCTCAGTGACATTTGTGATAACTTTCTTGTCAAACAGTGAAAAACTGCAAAAAAAAAAAAAAAAGAGGCAAAGAATTGTTTTGATGGAGAAAGTCTCTTCAAAGGGAATCCATATTGATACAGTGTGAGAGCTCATTTCTGCCGAGCAACTCTTGTCGCTGCGACTCGATAGAGGGGATCAGATGAAAGCTGCTGGCATAAAGCAGAAACACAACAATGTGATTGTGAGCGGTTCTTTGAGGAATTGTTTTTTTCGAGCCAGCCAGGAGAAAGGAGAGAATGAGCAGGGTAGAGTCATGTTGAGATAAAGCAAAAGATATCACAGTAACTGGTGGAAAATGCCACTGACAGCCATGATGTCCCCGATGTCCATTATCATCTCAGTTGTGAGGATAATCTGCTATGAATTTCTAATAGGCCTCGCCTCTTGTGTGTCATCAAATACTTTATCTGCACGATCCATCAAGCAGACACCTCTGTGATGTGAAAATGGAAGCCACAAAATAGCCCATATCAACATGCAAACGCACACTGATGAAAACATTACAGGCCTCCAGTGCAATTATCCACACCTGGATCACACGGCTCCTCCATCAAAGACAAATATATATCTGCATACAGGCCTGCTCTCCATCTCATATCTGAACCACACCCACAGAGTGACATTAAAAGCTAATCAGATGTTAAAAGGCTTTTCATTAGGCCAGAAGAAGACAGATTGGTGTGTGGGGACCACTGACTGTGCAGTGCCGCTGCCCAGTAATTACCGCTGGTCTACCACCTGCCCCCAATCACACACACACGCCATCTCAACCTACTGCTCATAAAACATGCTTCCACACAGCTGTGTACTCAATTCATTGTCATGAACTCTTATTTTGCACTGTCTATGTAGGCATTATTTGATTCCTTTAAAGAGGATGGGGAGTCATTTGGCAAGGGGCAATCTACAGTTAACCTCTGTTTATGGTAGATTGTGGGCACTTCCTGTGTTTTAAAATAGATGGAATACAAATAGCAATTGGTGTAATATGGCCTCTTGGCAGCCATATTGTCCTGACATTTAAAGCTGCTCTTAGCCTTTTTTCAATATTAAAGGTACAATGTGGAATTTTCAGAAAGGCCTTGTATTAATGACACTAGTGGCCATTAAGTGAACTGCAGTCTGCATCCTGTTGCTTGTATTCATGCTTGCACTTTGTACTTGTGAGCAAGCTTCCTGGGCATATGACAAACATGAGAATGAAGGTTTCTATGTGTAGGAGCCATGAATGAGTTTGAAGGGATTTTTCTAGGTGTGTTGATTTAAATACTGGTGTTTGTTATTGTTTAGGTTTGCGTGATCCTGTTGATGACGGAATATGTAGGTCAAGTGGATATGGGCGGGGATGTCAAGTTAATAAAGGCACCTGCTCACCTCCTTTGTGCGTGTGGGGCTAGCGTGAGAGAGGGTGAGCGGGGTCGCCGTATTTTTTGTTGACTGCTATTTCCTTTAATCACTGTGATCATTTTGATTATGAGTTTGTGCACGGTATCATAAGTTGATAATTCTTTTTCGTTAATAAAAAGTTAAATATATTTTCCGTATCTAAGTGATTTTTTTTCGTTAAGCGCGTCACACAAAGTGGAAGGCCCGGCCTCAGCCTCTCAGCAACTCTTTTGTTCTTTGAAGTCGCTACACTATGACTAAGGTTAATAAAATTAGGCTTGTATTGTGGTGAGCAGTTGCCAGTTGTTTGTTGGCAGGCTTTATTTCTAATAGGGTTGTCTGATACCATACCAGTCCTGGAAAACTTCTTCAATACTGCCTAAAATGTAGGATTGAGTATCTGTGAGTACACGAGTCGATGCATTGATTCAATACCATGTAATTTATTAACCACAAAACGGGAGGCTTCTGGGAAGTTTTTTTACCCTAATGGTGAAGTCATGTTCTGTGGAATTCATTGTTTGTATGTATTTGTTGATGTTTCACAAAGGGTTTAATCTGGGAAGAGTTGGGAGGGTTGCTTCAAAGATGTATTCTGATACAGTTACTAATCACCTATTAATGTAGTCAGTAACGTGATCCAAGTATCACAATATTAGAGTAATATAACTTGATTACTTTTAGATTACCTCAGTGTAAAATATGGTGGTCCATGAAATGTTGATCAAAGCTCAAGATGACGTCCTCAAATGTTCTGTTTTGGTCACAAGTCAAAGATATTCAGTTTACTGTCAGAAATAATTAAAGAAACCAAAAAATATTCACATTTAAGAAAGCAGAGAATGTTAACCTTTTAAATTACAAAAAAAAAATGAACTCATCAAAGAGATGCAGATTAACTTGAGAATCTGCTAATAATTGATTGATCATCACAGCTAATGTGTTCATTGTTAGGGTTATGCTTTTGTCCAGCTGCTCCTTTCTTTGTTGTGTGCAATTTATTGATTGACTGATTGATTTAAAGACAAGAATTTCCACCCAGTGGGATCATTTTTCACTGTAGGCCATGATAATGTCCCAAGATGTATCAGTAAAAGAGTTTAAATCAGAGTAGAAATCAGTCCACAGGCTGTTATAAGCAACTGTCAAGAAAGGTCTCATTTTTAAAGTTAAGTTACAATCTGTTCACACATGGAAACACCAAGTGATTTATATGTTTAAACTGCTTCACATAGTACCTTTAACTATGGCTCTGCTGATGACTATTGTGTGACGTAATGGAGCTGCTCCTCATGATGAACCCACAGGGAATTATCCCACGACTGTTTGGCTCTGGAGAGTTTTACAGCATCTCTCACGTCATTGTTGTACAGTTTTACTGCCTGAAACTTTACTGGATCAGTCTCACGGCTCTCAGCAACCTCTTCCAGGCATAGCAATCACCTTTCAGTGAGCTTACAACTCCGCTACACACTATCTGCACCACAAGTTTTACTGTAGCAGAGAGAGAGCCACATATTTTTCTCAACAGCTGGTGGAGACCAAAAAAGAGCTACAAGGAGAGTGAATATTGGACTTACATTCACTACAGCCTCAGAAACTCCAAATGGAAGGTAATACTGAGAGGTGGAAGCAATAAAACTTACTTCATAAAAATGGAGGTAATGACATGAATTGGGAAAGTAGAGTGATTAATTATCAAGTCATTTAATTTAAGAGAGCCTTGTCTCCTCATTTACTTATCATTCATCATTCACAATGCAAAACTGCCATTTATCATTGAGGGAAAGTGGCCTCAAGGGCACTGAAAAACTGAAAAGTAGAGTGATAAATTATCAATTTATATGATAAACTTGATTCATTTAACGTGCCATTTGAAGCAGCGTTGCCACGATAATCAGCTGGGCTGTGTTACTGTCTGCTTTCATCATTTTAAAAAGTGACATTTATCGTTTTACAGCAAGTTTTGTTTCTTCCATCCAAAATGTCAATCAAAACCACCCACTGACTAACTGACTGAGGCTCTTGACTTTCAGCCTGGGCCTGCTCGTGAGCTTTCATCTTGACGTGGCTGCAGCAAATTGATTTACTTAGTGCAGTTTGGATAGGTTCAGGCACCAAAACATCTTGGTCGGGTTTCAGGAAAGCCCAGTGTGTTATACAGCTGCTAAAGGGCCTCGTACATCTGTATGAACCGCAGACAGGCATGACAAAACCTTGGTATTTGATGACTTGGGTATGACAACGGGATATTATAATGTTAGATTTAATAATTAAAATATAATTTGTTGAATTATAAAGCCTTAGGTAAAATAATTAAATAATTCATTAAAAACAAACAATTCATTTATTTGTTTATTATTTAACTTCTTCTTCTTCTTCTCATTATTATTATTATTATTATACACTACCTGGCCAAAAAAAAGTCATACTCTAATATTTGTTTGGCATTGTTTTGATAAGCTTATGCAGTGTCACAACATTTATTTTTGTCCAGAGTTGCATTAATTTTTCACTAAGATCTTGTATTGATGATGGGAGAGTCGGACGCTGCGTAGTCTTCTCCAGCACATCCCAAAGATTCTGATGGGGTTCAGGTCTGGACTCTGTGGTGGACAATCCATGTGTGAAAATGATGTCTCCTGCTCTCTGAACCTCTCTTTCACAATCTGAGCCACAAGAATCCTGACACTGTCATCTTGGAACATGTCTGTGTCATCAGGGAAGAAAAAATCCATTGATGTAAAAACCTGCTCATTCATACTGAATCTGAATTCAGGACACATGACTTTTCTGAACCTCGACCTGAGCAACTGAAGCAACCCCAGATCATAACTCTGCTCCCACAGGTTTGTACAGTAGGAGCTAGGCATGATGGGAGCATCACTTCATCCTCCTCTCGTCTTACCCTGATGCCCCCATCACTCTGGAACAGGGTAAATCTGGACTCATCAGACCACATGACCTTTTTCCATCACTCCACAGTCCAATCTTTATGCTCCCTAACAAACTGAAGCCTTTTTTTTCTGATGATCCTCACTGATAAGTGGTTTTCTTAAGACTACACAACTGTTTAGTCCCAATCCCTTGACTTGTCTTCACATTGTTTGTGTGGAAATGTTCTTACTTTCACTATTAAACACAGACCTGAGTTCTACTGTTGATTTTTTATGATTTCATTTTACCAAATGTTTAAGTGATCTCTGATCATGATTATACAAGATTTTTTTCTGACCACATTTCTTCCTTAGAGATGACGGTTCACCACTATCCTTCCAGGTTTTAATAATGTGTTGGACGTTTCTTAACACAATTTTAGTAGTTTCATCAATCTCCTTAGTTCTTTGCTTGATGCAGGACAATAATTTGAGCCTCCTGAAATAGAGTAACATCTTTTCCACAACCACAGGATATGTCTTCTGACATGGTTGTTTAAGAAATGAGAAGCTCCTCACTGCATCAGTTAAATCAGTTAAATAACTTGTTACCAGCTGAAACTTATTAATCACTGCAATAATTATACAGTGGAAGGATCTTAACTATTTGATTAGTTAAATCCAGGTGGTGACTTTTTTTCTGCTGGGCAGTGTATAAAATGTGAAATGTTTCTAAGTGGACATTTCATGTTTATTATAACTTGACTGTGGAACCCTGCATGTGAGAGGGGTATGTACAGTGTCTGTTTGAACCAAGCTGCTTTTTTTTTTTAAAGAATTAGGAGTGAGAACATGTTGGTTAAACATATGATTAGTGGTGTTGTGTGTACTGGAATGACTGCAGCCTGGATGAGCAGAAGATGATAAAGACAGGGAGCAAATACGTGATAACTAACACACACTCACACACATACACACTCTTAAATGCCTCCCCTGCCGACTCCATCCTCCCTCTTCTGATTCCTCTCCCTCCTCCCTCCCCTCCTCTCAATCTCCTCTGCATTAATTATGACATTGGTACTAAAGCAAAGTGTTTAACGGGGAGGAATTGCAAATGAGCAGGAATTGATTGGGCCTTCTCTCATACTAATTGATTGCAGAATTCTGCCTAACAGAAGAAGAGGAAGAGGAGGAGGCGAGGGAGAGGGGAAGAAGATGAAAAGCGTGGGGTGAGGGGGTTAAAGGCTGGTCCACCTGAGGGAGGTGGGACAGTGGGAGGAGAAGAGGGAAATAAGCGGTCAAAAGGGCTTATAACTTGTTGGCAAATACAGACCTACAATTACTGTGCTGATACCTTATTAAAGTACTTTTTCACAGACCTGCACACAGAATAATTAGAATTAATTGGCTTGATGCAATTAGCTTTTCCAAACCAGACTTTGTACTCTACACTTGCAGGGGTTTATCTTGGTGACTGGTCCAGAGACATATTATTGACTCCATATCCCAGCAGCCTCGTCACCATTTGTTTTAAAATCCAAAATCAGCCCCAATAAAATGCCTTTTCTCCAGCAGTAGGGACAGTAATGTTCATCTACTGCAGCTGATACAATTAAACAGTGAAAACGACAACAAAAAAAGCTGAGTAAATACTGCCAATAATGGATATTTTCCCAGAATGCTTGGCCAAAGGGCGTGGGCGAGTAGCAGGAGGTGTTCCAGGAACCATTAGCCCCCCATTGATTAGCTATGGGGCTGCACATTATTAACAACCTTGCTGTGATAGGCTATTAACTGAGCTGCTCCTGAAGTAAACAGCAAACAAACCTTGCTCATGTTAGTTATTCTACAGTATTTTCATCATATGAACAAAATTACAGTAATGAAAAATAATATTCGCTAAAAAAATGGATTTAGTTGTGTTTAGTAAAGTTGTAATGATTTTTATGTGTCTTCTTCAGATCAAATTGCCACACTATTAAAATAAAATATTTGTTTTAACTTAACAAAGTTAGTGTCCACAGTGTCTTAATATTTTAAGTTGTCTGAATTTAAACTTGTCTGGTCAAATAAACTTGATATTTAAGTCAAAAAGTAAAAATAAAAAAGTTGAGAAAACTTAAAATTTCAAGGAAACTTGCAAAAGATTTTTTGACCTCAACTCAAACTTTTACATTTTGAAAATTTTCTTTAAACTGCTAATCTTTTGTTGAGATAATTTATTTTTCTTCTTTGAATTAACTTGAATATTTGGATTTCAAAAATGACTGATTAAAGTCAGCCAATTAAAAGTGTATAATGATCAAAATTACAATATGTTTTGTTAAAAACATTTAATTTTCAGGCACACAAATACTGAACATTCACAGCTCATTGTGACCACTTTTAGAAATATATTTAGTTTTGATTTTCTAAAAATCAAAGATTCAAGTTGTACAGTACATTCATTCAACTCATCATTTTAAAATAAAAAAAGTAAAAGTAAAAGTAAAAGGATCTCATGTTTGAGTTCTTAAGTTTTCTGAAAATAAATAGAATTTTTAAGCTAAATTAACTTGAAAAAATTACATCACATTAAGTCAATGGGAAAAGATTAGTGCCACTAAATTCCTGTATGTGTGGTTCTTTTTACAACGCAAAAACTGTTGTTCAACAGCACTTTCTAAGGGAAGATCATTACAAAAAATGCTATAAAACGTTAGATTTATACTGTTTGGATTTTAAATGAAAGACGGAGTCCTTCTAATTCACTTATAAAGACATAAAGACCATCTTGCGTCTCCTTCACCAATCCCTCCACTTGACTTGCCTGCGGTTTAGGGCGATGATTTGAGTCAAGCAGTGATGTTTTTAGGAATTACACATGTGAGCAGCCAGATGTTGGCGGTGGTGCATGCTCTGTCCTGCGCTGACATAATGATGAAAGCCTCATTCACGCTGCATTTCAGTGAAAATATGCACATGTTGTGCTTTGGGGTTAGTTATGCAGACACACAGCCACAATCTGGTGAGTGCTACCTCCAGCTGTTAGGTGGAATTCAGCAATCCTTTCTGAATTTACAAAGGTGGAGGCGGAACTCTTCCTGAGGAGAAAATAATGGACTCGCTGATGCCATACTGGGAGAAGCACTTTGGAAGAGAAAAGGTCACGGCGAATACGGCCAATAGCTTAGATTTTAAGTGGTTGCGGGATCCTGTGAGAGCGCTGCTGTGTCTCTAATCCGTCAGAGTGCCATTAGCAGGTGGCACGCTGCTGTTATCAGAGTCAGGGTGAAGTCAGGGTGAAGTCAGGCTTCAGTGCGCCTCACAAGGCAGTCAGGACCAGGGGTGGAAGTACCTCCTCGGACAACTGACAGCCTGGGGGGTCAGAGCCTATAGCTGGCCGAGGCAGAGTGATCCACGCTCAGGGCCTCTGTGGCCATTAATGTTGGATGAGCTCGGCCTCATTGAAATGCATAAAAGATGGCGGAGGACCCCAGGTGGCGGGTGAGTCCGCGCTCGCCCCAGCCACTGTCCGGTCATTATTGACCGAGCCACGGGTCACCAGTGATGCTTAGACTGGGCCAATTATAGCAGCTGACAGTGATTAAAAAGGACTCTGAGTGCGGCCGTTGCCTGAGCTACAATGACATCAAAGTTATTACGGTGACATTTATTCATCGTTATGGCAATTTAAATCCATTACAATTCCATCCAAGCATGTGTTTAAAGTAATAAACGGAGATGATATTTCTGAAACATTATGGCTTAATCTCCTGATACTGCAGAAATAAAAGCACACACCAAAGTCCATTTTGGTGTTATGTGTACAAAAAACAGTGACAACTTACAGCTTAGATTCATATTTACAAACTCCAATTCCTAAAAAAATGTGTTGCTGTGCAAAAGTGATAAAAAATACATCTGTAATGAATTGCAAATCCTTTTTAACCTCTATTTGGTTGCATACAGAACAAATACAAGATATTTAATGTTCAAACTGATTGTATTGTTTTTTTTGGTAATTAATGTTCATTTATTGCCTGCAGCATGTTCCAAAAAAAGTTATGACAGCAGCATGTTTATCACTGTGATACATCATCTTTTCTTTTAATGAGACTCAGTCAGGGTTTGGGAACTGAGGACACTAATTGTTGAAGTTTTGAAAACAAAATTCTTTCTCATTCTTCCTTAATTTACAACTTAAGGTTGTCCATGCTGTTGGAACACGTGCAGAATGTGTCTTGGCATTGTCTTGTTAAAATAAGCAGGGACGTCTCTGAAAAAGACATCTGGATGGCAGCATATGTTGCTCCTAAACCTGTATGTACCTTTGAGCATTAATGCCTTCACAGATGTGACAGTTACCCATGATGCCATGGCCGCTAACACACCCACACACATCACTGATGCACTGAGTCTTTTGAACTTTGCACTAGTAACAATCTTTGATGGTCCTTTTCCTCTTTAGCCCCTGAAATGTGGACTCATCAGACCACAGGACACTTTTCCTCTTTGCGTCAGTCCATCTCAGATGAGCTCTGGTCCAGAGAAGTCTGCAGTGTTTCTGGATGTTGTTGATTTATGCCTTTCTCTTTGTAGAGTCTCAACTTGCATTTGCAGGTGCAGCAACAAACTGTGTATAATTCAGAATGAGTGCATATTTCCAAAAAAACAATAAACGAAATCAGTTGATCAGTGAATATCTTGTCTTTGTGCTGTATTCAGTTGAATAAATGCTTAAGAGGATTTGCAAATGATTGCAGTCTGTTTTTATTCATATTTTACAAAGTGTCCCTATTTTTTTTGGAATTGGGGTTTGTAACTCAAACTTACTGTAAACTAAACACAAATAAACACACTACAAACCTACTGGGACTCTGGGAGAGAGAACTCGAATCAGATTACAGGTGGAAATAAGACACTGCGGCGCTGAAATATTTATAACAGCTAATTACAATGCTGGCATACAGTCAAACAACGAGCAACAGGAAAGCGCTACCTTCTGCAGAGCTTATACTGCGCCTTCCTCCTGCTTAAATCCTCCAAAAGTCAGAGAAATCCGCACAACTGAGCAAGAGCTGACAGTGACAGATAGGATCTCTGAGAGCAGATAGAAGTCTTCCGTAATGACCTGCTGTGTCTGTCACTGCGCAGACACAGTCGAGGTGAATTAGCTTTTGCATAAAAAGAGCAGATCTGACAAGCCTAACCAGGATGAAAAGAATTCCGCACATACTAAAGAGCAAAAGTGTGAAATTGCAGAGGAATGGCAGGTGAAATAAAGTGACCTTGTAATCAATTGAACACAGATGTCACGTTCAATGATAGATGTCCCAATGCAGAGCACTAGAGAGCACAGCATGCAGTTTTCTCAGCAAGTTAAGGTCTAATAATATCCGTGTCCAGCTGACCACACACTCACCATATGCCTTTGACTTTCCCCTTCCTGCTGTTGTTAAACACCGTCGCCTGCCTCAGGTGTGCTACAGCCGAGCAGGAGAGCGGGAGTCTCCTCCTGAGGCACCGCTGCTGCTTCTCTACCGGCTACAGAGCAGAGGGAGGTGCTGTCAGTGAGCGCAGGCCGACAAGCTGACTGACTGCTCTGTTCTGTTTACACAAGGCCCTCTAATTCCACTCCCCTGCCTGAGCGCTGAGCAGACTTTACCTTCAAAGCTCAGCCCTGTCGGAAAGGCCCGGTCAGCCCCCGATTCATCCGCTCGCAGACAAACTGGCCGAGCTCTGATCTGCTGCGTCTGCTCGCCTGCCAGGAAGCCTGCTGTGCCGGGGCTGGAGCGGTCGCAGAGACGATTTGTCGCGGAGTCCGGCGCAGATACCGCACTTCCTCTCCTCGGGGAGCACAGGATGCAGACAAACAGTCACGCAGGTCACCTCGAACTGGCAGCCTCAGCTACAGTCTGAGTCTCAGAGTTAAATAAATAATACCCCGAGCTCCAGATCAGGTTCCCTGGCCTCTACTGTTTCACTGGCAAACCTTTTTAAAAGGCCTTTTAAAGGGCCTGCATGCATCGAGCCTTTGAAAAAACACAGTTCAAACAAAGCATGAGCCTTTAAAGAGAATTTATTACAAAACAGCTCCAGCAAAGCAGGTTAAAAATTCCCTACAGATAGAGGATAGAGGAGCTGCTCACACACACACACACAGATGGGGTTGGTATGTGGTGAAGCATTAGCCGGGAGAAGAAACAGAGTAGCGGGGTCAGAGGAGAGGAGACCTGCATGTGAGGAGAGGAGAGTTATTGAGGTATGACTGCTGTCTTCAGGAATGCACTGCTGGCAGACGACACCGCCGTCTCCTCTGGCTCACAGAGGAGCGCCGCAATCAAAGGGTCAATCTGTCAGTCTCAACAATAACACTGCGAGGGGCCGAAGGTGTGTGTAAAGCAGACAGAGAACAGTAGCCCTGCTTCCTCGATCCTTCTGTGTTTGATTCACATGAGCAACTTCTGCAAGTTTGAAGAATCAGAGCCCGAATCTGGAAGTTTTAAGGTTGTTTGGTTATGTTGCAAGAGAGACGCCGCTGTCAGTCGCCATCCAATCAAACAAAACAGCCCTCTGAATCACTGCCATTTTGTTCAGCAGATCTGGAAGTATGCCCATTTTTGGACAAAGGTGATCAATCAGAGCTTTGTAGGTGGGACAAAGAATAGCTATGTCATTCTGCTACATTGCTAGCCTCATCCACAAGAAACAGCCATGGGAAAATGGCAACACATGTGGATGAGATCAATGTGCACGTAAGTAGGCTGAAACAGCAACTCTTAAATCTGCATATTTCTTCAATCACAGTTAACTGGGGCTGCACAATTAATCCCAGTGTTATCAAAATTGCAATATGGCCAAGTGTAACATCCAAATCACAGAACCAGAACCAAGTTGCGAATTTTTGAAGAAGGAAAAATGTGTGAGAAAACAGGGTTATAATGAAATACTGCAGTGCTGCAGACATGACCTGGCCTAAAATTCTTGTTCTCCAGATGAAAGAAAACATGTTTGGTTCAGATGTCAACAAACATCACATCGTCACCACACCACAGCTGCAACAACTTATAAGTTTACATCAACAATGAACTGACCAACGATGCATGATATGAAAGCTCTTCCTTGTAATTTTGAACCCACAGAAATCACTGACAAATTTAGTCAGTGATGAGAAGTTCTCCAAAATCCACAAAGTAACCCGCGGGGTTCCCCAAGGATCAATATTAGGGCCACTTCTTTTTTTAATTTTCTGTATATGCAACCCCTGCTTATGCTAAATCAGGAGACATGGTAGCTCATTCCAGAGTTATGCTGATGACAGACAACTTTATGTGGACATGTCCTCTAATGACACAAGGCCAATTGATTTTCTTTTTAAATATATTTTAGATATTAGGGTCTAGATGTCACAAAACATTTGTACAGCTAAACCAGGATAAAACTGATTTGGTCGGTTGCAAAATTAAATTTCCTCAAACGCACCTGAAGGCAACTTGTTACAGCCTACACTTGTCATGTCATATTATCTAGGGCTGCAACTGATAATTATTTCATGATCGATCGTTGTTTTGCATATAAAATTTCAGAATTTTAGAAAAATGTTGATCAGTGTTTCCCAAAGCCCAAGATGATGCCATAAAGTAATAAAGAAGAGAAGAGAGAATCTGACAGAGAATTTTGACTTTTTTTCTTAAAAACTGACTCAAAACGATTAATCCATTATTAAAATACATTATTTTAATAATCGATTATAGTCAGTTACTTGATTAATTGTTGCTGCTCTAGTATTATCGACTCGTCAGTCATCTGCTCAGCACTTTGAATTGCCTAACCTGTATGAAAGGTGCTATACAAATAAAGTTTGACTGATTGATTGATTGATTAGCTGGTGAACATAGTGGAGCATTTAGCATCTTAAGGGACTTGACTTACATTTGTCTAGCATGCAAAAATGTGCTGCTAACTGCTTGCTAACATGTTAGTCAAAGAAACTTCAATGAGCCACTGAATGCAGCTTTACCTACTTCCGCTGCTACAGTATTGTTACAGCCATGTAGTCACACTGAAATGACACTAAACATGGATGAGGATAATTTAAGATGGCTATTTAAAACTACCACACATTTGACTTGGGCCTCTGGGTGCTGTGTACATGTGTGAGTGACTGTGTGGTAATTTTTAGCCGAGCAGACAGGAGGGACTCCAAGCCAAGAGGAAAAACCATGTAACTGTGGCATTCATGAGAAATCAGCAGAGACGGAAAATGTCTGATGGCCAACTTACACAAGACGGTGTGTGCGTGTTCTGTACCAGACAGGGATCAGTAATTCAATAAAAACAACTGGACTGACTGAGAGGGAGGAACATTTCTGTATTAAAGCATGAACTCTGAGCTGTGGCGGGCCGACCCACGGAGACTGGAATTACAGACCAGAGGAGTTTATGAATGGTGATTGGCTACTGCTGACTCAGGCTGCGCTCGCCACAGTGGCCACTAATTTTACCTTTGCTGCGGTGAAATCACTGAGTGGAACCATTAATGCTTTAACCCATCCCCTACAGCATCTCTCATGGCCTGTTTCAACTGGATCTCAACAACACAGATACAACAGATTGTTATTGAACGCCACATGGAAGTAAGAAGCATTGTGAGAGTAAAGCTACTGTACTCTGTAAACACAATTCATCCATGACACAGAAGTCCATGCAAATGTTCAGGACTGCCAAAATGACACGAAAACTTTATGTTCACTTCACACGAACACAAGTCAACAAGGTTTGATTTTTTAGTTCATTTTACTCAGATTTATAAAGCTGATACAGCCTAATTAATTCAGGACCACTTGACAACAGTTGAACCAACTAAAAAATAGTGGTAACAGTATGTACTTGATGTTTTTATGGTCACATGACATGTAGTCAATAAAAAAAGCATAAAACTGCAGCAATTTCCTGTGTTTTTACCAATTTATCATTTTCTTGCAATGTTCGTCAGTGTGACTGTTGGTTCAACTTAATATCTCAAGCTTACTGAATGTGTTTTCTCAAGTTTAGTTAACCTGACTGAATTGGTTTTCAAAACCCCTTTACTTTAAAATAGTCTGGTTAACTTACATTTTGAAGTTGAACCAGCCAAAAATTATTTACAGGGCACATCAAAAGTTTAGCATGCCAGCCATTTGCAATAGACTTGTATGCTGAATTTACAGTGCATGAATTTTATCTTTGGACAAAATTCATGCTTAAATAGTTAGTTCATTCATTAAAAAGTAGATCAGCAGCAAATTAATTAATAATTAAAAAAAGAATCATTCAAAAAATTATGTCTATTTCTTACTTTTTTAAATATATTGAATAACTATTTCTTCAGGGGAATAAATTTATTATAATAAAGCATGGAAAAAAATCTAAGAAATTATTTGGTTGAACTGGTCACAACTTGTAGACACATGACGAGCTGTCTTAAGTAGAGTCACACGCCAAAATAATTTGGAACAGATTTAAGTTGTTTATCAAGCAACGATGACAAACTTTTTCTGGATCCAGCCTGTCAAACATGATAGAACTTTTCTCTATTTTATATTATCCTCAGCTGAATAAATTTGGGTTTTTATACTTTTAGTTGGACAGAAAAAAGCAGTCTGAAGATATCAGCCTGGGCTCTGAGAAGTGTTTTCAAACATTCAAATGATTAATTAAAATATAATCGGCAGAACTTGCAGCCACAATTGATTGAAAGAACTTTTCAGGTTTAATCATCGTCATTGACCCACAGGACAATGATCAGCTGTCAAGCCAATGAGTGAAAACTTTTCACAACTTTTATAAAGTCAAAAATTAACATTTTTTAGTCAGAGCAAACCATAAAGCCTCATGTTCCAGCTCCAGATCTAGCACAGCCGTCCAAATATTAAAATCAGAGTGAGTATTCCCCCAGCCCACAGACCAGCGTAAGCCTGTTGGCTTCCCCAGCAGTGCACCATCATGCTTTGGAGCTGTGTAACAGGATCCCCCCTACCTTATCGTCCGCACTGAAATGCAGTACTTCCACATTAGACTCCACATGCCCCTGACATAGTCAGGCTGGAAACTGGAGATTTGGATTGGTTACGTTCTCTGATGAGAAGCTGAGAGGTAAAACGGACCCAAATGTTTTTTAGGCAACTCTGGGCTGAACACTGTCTGCATGAGAGAGAAGCAGCAGCAGTCCTCCTACCAGCATCCACCCATGCCACTCCTTCCCCCTCGCTTCAATTGACCACAACACATGTACTCGTCTTTTCCTGCTCCTGAGGAGAAATGACTAATTCTCCCTGCTGGAGGTTGGGATACTTCTGTCACTGCTCCTTTTCCACTTCCTCTTTTTGGTTTTATTTTACTCAGTCTTTGTAAAAGTTGACACACCAATCTGTTCTTGAGAGCGGAGCAGAGACTTATCCAGCATTACCAAGTAAGGCCAGCTGCTAAGTGGACCAGACGGGGAGTAAAATCCCTCCTTGCTTCAGTGTGTAACACTAGCGCATGTTCGCATTCCACCAGCCGGCTGCTGCCCCTTCCTCACTTACTGCTGCCATGCAATCCCCCCCCCCAGATCATCTCTGTGGCTCCAGGTTGACTATTGTTTGTTCTCATTGTACCACTTCTGCAGTGTCAGATCTCACGTTTTTCCTAAAAACTCTGAATAGATGATATCTGACCCACAGTGGGGGTGAAACACAGTGCTGCTGGATTGGTGCAGTAGGTTTTGGATATGCTTGACTGTCTTTGATGCGTCACTTATCAACCATCTCAAAACAGAATGCAGGAGAATAAAACATCGCAGGCGGAGGATTGAAGTCATTTCGCTGAGTCAGCAAAGTGGAATGTACAATAAAAGTTCAGTTAACTCGGGAGACATGAAATATGTGATGTGTGTGGAAAACGAAAAAGTGAGAGCAGCGGGCTGTGGTAAAGTGTTGGATGTGAACAGCTGTGCAGACTGAGTATCCTCTGCTGAGCTTAGTCAGAGGATCAGAGGAGCTCTGTGACGAAGCAAAACAGCCCCGATGATGTGGACCGGCAACAGCCACGTTTCCACAGAACTGTCAAGAGAATTTGCAGTGAACTTTTCCATCAACTCGTTTGTAGCGCATAAACTTGCCAGTGGTTCTCAAATAGGCGTCTCGGGGCCCAGAGGGGTTTGTGGCACTCTGCCGAGGGGTTCGTGAAAGGTTCAGATTCATTCATTTAAAATACTGTTATTTTACTGTTTAAATACTGTTAACCAATAATAAATGTGTGTTCTGAGTTTGTCACACCACTGAAATATGTGTTATTAACCACACAGCCAAAATTTGAATGATTGAAAAAAATCACTGAGTATGTAAATTAGGTGAGTGGTTCTCTTTACTCTGAAACACCAGAGTCGTGTCCACTCTGCTGTATCAGTGTAAAACACCAATACAACCTGAAAACGACCTGAAACATGGACACTCTGTCTAGCAGCTTTATTGGACATGTCCAGACATGTTTGAGCCACCAGAGCCAGAGGACAGTGACAGGATGGTATTTTTTTGTCTTCAGTGTTGGGTTGTTGGAACTGAAGTGAGCTGAAATGAACTGCTGGGCTGATTCAAAATAAGAGAGTCGCTGAAGGTATGTTCATAACTGACTTTTAGGGAGGGAGAGGCAGTGTCATTTGTGTGTCGGTTCATGAGGTTTCAGGTCCATCCAAAAAAAATCTTGAACACTGAAATGGTGAGTGACAGTTTTACGGTCTAACTCCACTACACTACATAGTTAGTACTATATAGTACTACATAGTACTACATAGTTCTTCATCCATGTTGAACCACCAGTCGACCAAAACAGAGGGGGAGAGTGGGTGCAAACTAACCACTAGATACCATGAAATAAATAAAAAGATTTAATTTTTAAATCTTAAAGAGTTCATAGACATTTCTAATATCTTTCTAACACATTTTTCTAGTGTTGTTGTCTCACATAAGTATGGTTAAGTATGTAATAATTAGTACCATTTTCATGTAGGTGGTAATTACAAATCAATATATTTGAAACTGAACTGACCCTCAAATTTCTTTGTAAATATGTGATAATTTGCATGGATACAACACTTCGATTATCACAAACCATGAAATCTGTGGGTAATTTGTGGATAGTTTCTAAGGAATTTCAAATATATTACTTGCTAATACTACTTATTTTCCATGAAATTATGGGACCTGGATATTGAAGATTTACTATTTTTTACCATTCACCACCAGCCTAACTAAGGTGATTTATTACATTTTGTTCTTATTGTTGTCATTATTCAGTTAACCCTTTAACCCCAGTAGCTGCTGCAGTTCACTATGAATCTTCACTTAAAAACAAAAGCTATGGCTCTTTGTTGCACTTCCCCTGGTAAAACATTGCCGATGCATTGCAGTCAGAGCCAGGGAGATCCTGCTTCTGACTAACGGCAGATAAAATTCACAGATCTCAATATTACAATGTATATTTCTGTTTCTGAATATTGATGACAACAACTACACAAAGAAATAACGGGTGCTCCGGGGCACTGTGGGGTCTAGAGGGTTAGTGAGTTTAATTTAATGCATGAAGTCAACAGTATATTTGTGTTTGGTTTTGCTTTCAGTTTGCATGTCCATGTTGCTTCCAGTCCTAATTTAATTGGTAATAGCTGGGCAGAGCAATGCTCTGTTAGCTGCGTGTGAAGGATACACACTGTACTATACTATACACTGTTACTATGTGCTGACACATAGTAATGCAAATCCCCACAGTGACCATGTGAGAAGTTTGCCTTTGTTATTTTAGACGTTTAAGAATAGTCAAGTATTTTCACTCCCTGTTGGCCTCTGTGGCCTTCCTGTGAGCAGCTGCTAAACATTTCTCTGTCTGTCAGTCTCTCTATCGTCTGCCTGTCTGTCTCTATTTGACCCCCGCTCTCACGGCAGGGTCAGAAGCCTACGGTCAGTGATGTGGTGAAATATCACAGAACTGGATGCTCTGCCACCCAAAGTTTGTCTCCTCTGAACATCCCATGTACAAGATCAAAAGCAGATGAAATATGGCAGACATAATTAATGCTAAACACAAACTAGTCAACAAAGGGAGCATCAGCATCACTCTGCACTGACACGAGTTCTGATTTACAGTGACTGCAGCTCCGAGTTGCACCGCCACGCTTGTACACATTTACGCAGCAGATTGATTTGACAGGGACTTCAGACTTTGATGTTTCCATTTCACGGCATGAAGAAAATCACAGAGAGAGTGGCTGATATCAAGCTGACCGCTACGAGGCATGTCTGCAACTGGGTAGCGGAGAATGGGCTGGCAGGCTGAGCACCCCGCAGCATTCGGTGTGAACGAGCTGCTGGCAAAATATGACAGAGCTGAGTGTCAGTGCACGCTCCGAAGACCAACACATTCACGGGCCTGTGCTCCATTTGGCCCATAAATGAACGCAATTAGCACTCCATTAAAGGCGCTGCAGTCTTTTTCAACACATTTCACCTTAAACAATTGACTACACTAAGCTACTACTGTACCTCATCTTCCTACTTGTTTTACAGAGGCCTTCTCCAAGCCAGACAACCCAAATTACAGTCATTCTGCTGTGTTTCCCACAGAATGACACTGTAACTGTAACTGGGTGGGAAGTATATTTGTGTATTGAAAATATTTGTAGGGCTGCAGTCAACCCAAGAAAATCATTGTTGCTTTAACCAATTGAACCAGTCAGGGAAAAAGAAACCTGCACGTTATTTCTAGACTAACTAGCTACACTCTACCTGCTAGCTATGGTTGCTAATCAAAGTTACATGTAGGCCTGGGCAATATATTGATATTTTATCATATTGTGATATGAGACGGGATAAATCAAGATATATTTTAGATATCATTATATCATGATACGTCACTATTGTGTTTTTTGGGTTTTGAAGGCTGCATTTCAACACAGTGATGTAATTTTTTTATTCTTTTATATTTCTGCATGTTTGTGTTAGCACCCTGGGCTATGAGGAACAAAATCACATTCCTGTATATTCTATATCTGAGTGTTCTAGCTGTTCTATTATTTGCCTTTACCTACTTGATAAATCAGCAAAAAAAACCCAAAAAACTAATTGTTAATATTTTGTGAAAAACTACAATTTTCGACCTATCATTGAACATGTGGGTGCTTTCACATGGAGTCAATTAGATTGGAGTTGAGTAAATGTTTGGTAAATAGCCTATAGCTCAAAATTAAGATAGATTACGTCTGTAGTTTGAATTTAAAAAGAACTTCCCTCCTATGAAAGTAACACCAGCAACTGTCTGACCATTGGTCCGACTTGGGCGTACAAGAGCATATCATCTAACCAGTTGACCAACTGACAAGAGAGTGTCAGCACTGAATACTTGAAAAAATATGTTACCCTGTTTTTAGTAGGTTATTTCATATTTCACTGTATCAATTCTATTCTCCGCCTCCATGTTTGACTCAAAATTCTGTTTTCACAACAGCAGATGGCAAAAAATGTGTTTTCCCAAGTGGCAAAGTCATGACCTGCCTCACTCAGAACTCACTGCCTCCATTGGTTGGGTTGGTTAGGTTTAGGCATGAAGAGTGAGACTGGTAAGCCAGTCAGAGACAGAGAGGGGCGGCCGATGCCTTCACCATCCTTTACAAAAAAATATTGCATACAGAAGCAGTAGAGTGAGGGAGCTTGTCTTAACCAATCATGGATGGTGTTCTCCTGGACAGATAAAAAAACATGCTAAAATGGGTTGCCAAATATATTTTGCTGGTTGTTAATGCACCTGGGCAGACTGCTCAGGAAAATCTATGTGTGAGGAAACACTGTTCTCATTATTTGGATGAGCTGGTGTGAATCCTGACAGCCTCTTGAGATTTATCTGAAATTCATCTGCATTTGTAAAGACTGCTGGGATCTGTCTGAGCAAGACCAGGGACCTGCTTCATGCCTTCAGAAAGCCTTTTGATGTCCTGAATTTGGTCCTCAGCGGAGACCGCTCCCTCCAGTCCACAATGAGTATGGAATATTAAAGGCCAAGGCTCTGTCTGTTAACTTCAGATAAAAACACTGTAATCAAAAGAATCCTTGAGGAAAAAGGGCAAAGCCCCGATCTTTGCGCGGGGAATTGAAATGCATAAAGGAGCCACTTTTATGTGCAATTATTCTGTCAAGAGTTAGTGGAGGTACACAGAGGGACTCGGGTCACGTCTGCCAGGGGAAAAGCGGGTGAGGAGGAAATGTGAGGCAGAATGGAGTCAGTGGGTGTGAATGATGAAGGGGAGGTGGAGGTGGAGTTGGTGGGGGCGGTGTCTTCAGCACTGATGAACTGCCGTGTTTGGACAGTTTGATGTGGACCAGTGACCCACAAAAGGAGCGAGGGTAGAGCTCTATCGGAGAGATTTTCAACCCGCTGCCTTAACTCCAGCTCCACGCACGGCACAATCACAGGTTCTCCTCACGCCTCGTCAACACAATAGCCATTATTGTCAACCCCAGCTGTTACCACACAGGTAAATCCATTAGCAGACAAACAGTGGGGGTTGACAGATTACCAATCGGGTCATTGATCCACAGAGTCAAGAGGAAAATGGAGGAAAACACACACAGAGCTATTACAGGGTCACTTCACATGAATTACAAATAAAACAAAACACTGGCCCTAACCTCTTGTGGTATCAAATATTCTATCCAACATCTAGTGTCACAAGATACTGTATTTAGCTTAATTTGTTCAGTTCAGTTTGTCATAAGTCTGCCTCCACCCCAGTACAATTGGAGGAACAGAATGAGATATGACATGTAAAATCATCTAATAGCAACATTTTTTAATCCATAAACTGAGTGCTAAGCAGTTTTCAAAGGGAAACCATACTTATGGGCCTTCACATGATAAAAAAAAAATTGTCCTCAGCCACCACAAGGTAGGGTGCAGAGAGGCAAAGCAAAGCGCTATATGCCACTTCTGCCTGGTATACTAAGCTAAGTTAACTTTAGCATTGGATTTAGCTAAGTTCATAACCTATATGATTCACAAATATCATAGTCTGGTCTGACTGCTGACATCTCTACATGCATTATATTTACAAGCAAGATTGTGGTATGTTTGTTATAGAATTTGGGGAACTCTGAAACATCCATCAACCTTTGCCGTGTCTAAGGGAAACCTTGCTTTGTGAAACTCTCATGAGATTTATGTGGATTGTGTTTTCATTGTGACATTGTACAAACATTACAATGCTCAGTCTCGTAAGATCTTTAACAGGTCTGGGGTTCCCTTCAAGACTCAACAATTGGTCTCTCCCTCCTCCGCTTGTGTCGCCTCCATACATCTATGGTGGCTTTTGGCTACGTCGTCACATACAGTTGTTATGTCATTGGTTGTGTTGTGAAAGGTTGGCAACAAACGAGGTCAAAGTTCAACAAAATTTGAACTTTGGCAAACCGTGCACCACGTCAAGGGTAGCCCTGCCCCCTTACTTGGGTGCCACCACTCGCTACACAAGGAATCAATGCAGACATTGCAGACCAGTTTTGCCACTGATTGTGTATCTGGGACAGTGAAGCTTTGAGCTAAATGCTAACGACAGGGTGCTAACGGCTTCAAAATAGCCTTGTTTCCATCCAAATGTACCACAAATTTTGAATAAATCAACAAAATTAAATGCAAATGAATGCTTGTTTCCATCCACTACTGTTAAATGATTACTAAGAGTTGGTTCATCGAGACAGGTGGTATTGGCGTCAATTGTCCAGTCCGAAAACCATTATACCATTGCAAAAAAAGAGAGCACATCAAGATGATGTGATTAAAAGAGCGACGGCCAAACTTTGAATTGTGAAAAACATGATGGAAATATTACATTTCTGTTTTATGTATTACTGAAAGGAAGGTTCCATCAGATCTGTGTGGAAAGATCATTAATGTATTATAGAGCTGTGGGATTAATGAGAAGACTGTCAGAACTTATTTGGAAAAAGTGTTTCCATCTCCCATTAAGTGCAATACAAACGCAAGAGCTACCTCAAGTGAGTGAAGAAACCTTGTTTTGCTTCCATCAACCTTTTTTAATACGATGCAGAGTAGAAATACAGCTAAAGACAATGAAGCCACGCTCATGTTAAAAGGGTAATGTTTCCCAACTCCTCTCTAGTACACCATGCTTTATTCACTAAGCATTTTTGGATATCTTGCCTTCATCACTGTGGTGCCTGAGGCTATTTCCGGTTTCCTTTTATACAACAGTTTGATCTGTTGTGTGATTGATAGGCTATATCACCCTAGATACCATGTATGCAAAACTTCACAGAAGTCCTTTCTTCTTTCTGTTAAAGTTCCAGGCAATCCATCCAATTGTAGCTGAGAAAATTCATACAAAACCATAAAAGTCATAAATGTCAAACTGCTGGTGATGCTAGAGGAAAAGTCAGGGGATCACCAAAATAAGTAAGCTTAATCCAATCTACAAAATATCATAGAAGCCCATCAGTTACTTATTGAGAAATTTCAGTCTGGACCAAAGTGGTGGACTGATGAACACACCAACATTGCTATCTCTAGAGCCATGCCACTGCAGTAACACAAACACTATTATGAGCGGCTGTGTCCTTTGTGTACAGCCCCACACTGACCCAAACACACAACCGAAGCTGATTCCGTCTGGCTCTCGACACAATACCCACAGCGACTGTACACCCTCCAGTTCCACCACAGTCCAGAACGACACAAAAGTTTGGCTCATCCTCAAGCTTAATGAAATGGGTCTCCACCATCCAATCACCAACTGGTATTTAAATGGAAAACACACGAGCATTAAGCCGTGTCGTGGGGGGACGTTTTTGTTTTCACCCCCCCAGAGACACGACTGTGTGGAAGAGAGAGGATTGGGGGTGGGGGGGCAGGGGGGATGGGTGGCCTCATGAATAAATATAGCCCGGAGGTGTGTGACAATTCATGCTCAGAGATGCTCCTCTCCACACATATCCTTCTTTCTGATTACCATTCCAAGAGTTTGCTCACTTCAGATGACCCCAACGGGTGTCTTTCTCATTACACTGAGAAAATGAGACAAAACAGAGGCTAAAATTAGCTTTCAAGCTGAGTGTGTCACTTATTTTGGCTGTAGAGTCCCACACTGCAAAAGTCATTTCAATGTTTTTACATAAATCTCTTGTGATAAATGACTTTCAGTTGATGTAATGGACCGTTTTGCAGCTGCATTGAAGGTCCACAACTCTTCAGTAAGGTAGTTAGTAATAATTTGTTACTGGAAGGCAATGACATTTAAATCAATTATCTTATTTTGTATATCCTTAGCTTAAAGATAAAGAGAAATAAAAAATAGACTTTCCACTAATCATATGGCCACTTGTTCATTGTTTAGTTAGTTAGTTAGTTAATCCTCCTCTTTTCATCTGCTGTAAACCATAAATGTATCCAATCAGATGTATTATTGCTGGATTATTTTTATATCGATACAAATATTGGAAATGCCTTTGATGCAGCCTAAAACTGTGGATTGGATGCACAAATCAGATATCTGGTCATTTATTAGCCCAAAACAGAAACCTGCTACTTCCCAGAAGCATCCTGTACATTTATTTATCGTTTTTTTTTTTTTTTTTTTTGAATGCACTGGTATGGGATCTGTACTCTATTAACTGATACACAGAGTTCATGTATAAAAATGGTATCCAAACATCTGTAATTACTGGGTGATTCGCTAACCCCTTGATCAAAGCTGTACATGACTGTTAGCTTGTGGGTCACAGAAGCTAGCAGAGTAATAGCATAAGTCCAAGGTGTGTGTTTGAATATCAGTTGGCAAAAACTTTATTTACATTGCCAAAGAAGGCGCTTGTGCGCTAATTTATTAATTTTCATCTACCTCCTGCTGATGAGCTACCATTAGCTTCCCCGCGACATGGCAGGAACAGGCTGGACAAAGCAAAAAAAAAATTCACATGCTGTTCAGCTGACTCCACTCCCACTGGTTCACCTTTCATTTGTAGAGATAACATCTCGTCAATAAACACAAAATCAAGACGCAGATCAGTGTGAAATGTACTATTCAGTCTGTCCATCTGAGGTTTCCGCTTATTAAAGGAGAGTTTTTCCTCACCACTGTTGCCAAATGCTTGCTCACGGTGGAAATTGCTAGGGGTACAGTTTATCTCTCTGCTCTGAGATAATTTCTGTTATGATTTGGTGCTATGTAAATAAAATTGACTTTACTTGACTAAATGCTTTTGCTGTTTGCAATGAGACAGCCAGCAAGCCCCCTGGAATCATAACAGTCCTGTAATCTGCGGGGGATGCCCTTATAATATACATGTACATGTCACAGTTAAAAAAGTGTTGCTGATTCAAGACAGAAAACTGAAAACAGAAAAAAGTCTAATTAATAATAATTAATTTGGTTTATATAATGGCATTTTGGGGCCAATACATTAAATAAAAATGATGTTGTCAGGGGAGGTGACTAATATTGTGAGATTAAAGGGGTAAATTAACAGGAATAAAACCTTGGATATTCTCTGAGCATAAAGTGGCAAATATACAAAAAAATATGGGAAAAAAAAGCTTTTATTATCTTTATTATATTATTTGATTTGTACAAGTTTTTTCCTCGGAAATTTATGACTTGATATTCTCAGGGAATATCTCAGATTTTTTTCTCGTAAAAATGTGCGGTTTTTATTGCAAATTTGTCACCTTAAACTCAGACAGTATTCCAGTTATTTTTCCTTGTAAATTTAGCCCCACTCTAATTATGTTCCTCTTTCTTGATGCTTTGTCATATAAATCAAATTCATTATTAATTTGATTCATCCCAGCCCAGGCATAAAGGGAAAAGCTCCATTAATTTAATATTGTACTTCCATAAAGTTGTGAGAATCACAAGGCAGCTATATAAAAAAGAAATCAGAAATCAGAGCAGCAGAGACCACAATATCATGACTTTTAGCTCCTAGTGGAGTCAAGCTCCAAAATAACTCAATCCTACATTCCTCATAATGCAGCTCAGTTGTATCTTTTGTTTCACCATGATTGCCTTTTAAATACCAACATTCTTTCAAACTAACAACCCACTTTGTAACCCAGACCTTCTGTTTAGAATTTGTAGCCTCCAAGCCCAAACTCAGATCACCCAGATGACATCATCAGGGTGATTTTTTCCAGACATCACAAAGCTCCTCCACAGCCACAGAAGACATTATACAACTGTCTGCACTGGCTGAGAGTGGTTCTTCCCACGGTGAGTGCACTGTAAAATCTGTGAGGTGCCACTTTGAATTGCAGGTAATTATCATCGTGTTGTTCAGCAGCAGGTTCCACTTCTCCCATTTGCTAACACATGTACACGACATGTCACATGATCAGATCTCAAGGGCTGAACACAGTGGACTGTGGACGCCCCAGTGCCGAGTGGAACAACAGCGGACTGCTGAGCACGTGTCGCCTCATACAGCCAAGCCAATAACTCTGAGTGGGACCACACACACAACAGACTGAACGCCGGAGCTGGAGCTTGTCAGGGGCAAACCACAACAATAGACCTTCCATTCAGAGCAGTTGACCTCGCTGACACGTGGGCCACGTGCCCCATTTCAGCCCCTCTCAGGAGCAGGAGCAAAACAAGTACATACAGGGGGCTGGAACGTGGGGACTGTCTATCACTCATTCAAACGTGACAGTTTACGAGACAGCAGAAGAAGAAGTCGGTGCACACTGAGGGGCAGGAGCCTGTGGTGATTACATGGTTACACTGACTGTGACACGCTAAAAAGCTTTGATAGAGTTTTAAGACGGTACTGGTTTAACTTCTTTACTGCAGCAAAAGTGAAAAAGTACAGGCTCTGAAATGTACTCAAAGTGTAAAAGTAAAAGTTGCCCTGTGAAGGACATTTCTACTGGCTAACTGAACCTCAACTTTTCTCCACGGTTAAGTCTTCCTGTCCATCTGTTTGTGTCTTGTTATGACTTTTATGTTGTTTTTGTCTTATGTCTTTTATGTTGTTTCAGCTTGTTATGTCTTCTTTCTTTTTTGTATTATGTCTTTTACGTTCTTTTTTGTCTTGTTAACGTCTTTTTTGTCTTGTTACGTGTTTTACATTGTTTTCATCTAATGTGTTTTTTCATCGTTATGTCTTTTACACTGTTTTTCGTCTTGTTATGTCTGTTTTGCCTTGTTCCATGTTTTACGTAATTTTTCGTTGTGTTACACTTCTTACGTTGTTTTCGTCTTGTTATGTTTTTCACTGCTTTCGTCTCGTTACTTCTTTTACATTGTTTGTCAACTTGTTACATCTTTTATGTTGTTTTCAGCTTTATGTCCTGTTTTTTAGGTCTTTGTTTTGTGGTGTTATGTATTTTTTGTCTTGTTATCATTTTGCATCCTGTCTTTTGTGTCTTGCATCTTGTTACATCTTTTATGACATTTTTCGTCTTATGGGTGTATTCGTGTTATCACGTCATTTACTTTGTTTTTTGTCCTGGTACTTTTTTACGTTGTAAATGTGTGCAATGATGCAAAATAAAAATAATGAATTATTCCCTAGTAGAGTAGAGTAGAAAGCACAGATTTTTAAGTTAAAATATAGGGAGCAAAAGTAAGAAGTTGCCAGAAAAATAAATATTCAAATACAGATACCGGGAACATTTACTAAAGTACAGCAACAAAGTATTTGTACTTAGTTACATCCCACCACTGATGTACAGTATATGTATATAGCACCTTACCTTTTATAGAATCCATGCAGTGGCTGCAGACAGAGGAACTGCCAGTAATCCAGACAAAAAGCTTTGAACTTCAACATTTTGTCAGACGGTTACAAAGGCTTAGATCAAAAATATCACTGAGCATGGGGTCCATAGAGAAAAAAGCTTGTTTAAGAAGAACGGCTCACATTTAGAAGAACAAAGCAAATCCTGCACAGTTTAGGCTGAGTGGCAACAACACTGACAACCCACATGGTACAGTCCCGTCTCAGCATCTGCCTGCCTGCGTGAATGTGGGCCACATGGAGGGGGTTGAACCTGCATCCCTCTGCTCCCTTTGTTGATGCTGAGCAGTTCTGTCCCGTCCTCCCAGTATGTCCAGGTAGAAGCTCCCACAGTCTTGATAGAGATGTCAGCCACCGGACAACATGGCTTCTTCTGGAGCTGGTTTGTCCCAACACAACCCCTCGTACAAAACCTCCTCCTTGTCCCACTCCTTCTCTCCACGCTTCCCCAGTCAGTCAATAGCAGAGGAGGCTCCTGTCTCCATCATCGCTGCTCCTCAGAGTTGAGTTACAGCTGCTCCTATTGTCTAAGCGGCCACACTGACAAGGTCTGACTCTGCTGCACGCCTCGCCGGACCAACAAAGCACACAAAGGCCTCCCTCGGTGGCCGTATCAATTAGGCTTTATCAGATGCTGCGCAGCCCCTGCCAGCCTGGGCTGCTCAGAGACGAGCTAATCAGCAGCAGCACATGGTGCACAGAGGGGCGAAGCCGGCACCCATGAGGGCTGGCCTCACACACACACACACACACTCACTCACACAAACATGTGCACATAAAGCCTGGGCTGGTTGCCAGGACAACCTTAAACGCAGCAATAAAAGACACTGATGGACCCTTGATGTGACTCTTGTTGATTGGTTGAAGAAGAGAGCTTAGGGTCAGGGTGAGGAGAAAAACCAGTCATGTGATGTAAATTTTGGTGGAGAGGGAAGGGATAGTTCAGATTATTCGAAGTGGGGTTGAATGAGGTTGATGCAGGGTTGGCACACCCCCAGTTTGGGGAAGCAGAACATTTTCACCACATTACTTTGCAGTAAGACAGACTTTTCTGAGGAGAAGTCACCATTATGTAAATATCAGTCCCTCCAAACCAACCAAACTCCATAAGCAAAATCAGTAATGTTATGGGAAGTGCTCTTCTACTGCTGCCTCAATCTGTTAGTTTGTTTGTGTCATTGTGTGACTTCAGTGAACCTGAACTTTTCTTTTTCTTTTACGCCAAAATCACACAATGACACAAACAAACCAACAGACTGAGGCAGCAGCAGACCATCAACTCCTGTGTTCTGTAAGGTAAAATGACCCATTTTTCCTTTGGAGTTTGGCTAGAGTAATATCTGGCTTATAAAAAACAGTGTTTCCCCATAGGAAAACACTGTCTGACAGCATGGTAAAGCAATGAAAATATTCTAAATATATCGTACTCTTAATCTGATATCGGTGTTATTTAAGTAGACCTTTGTGCCGGTACTCCTCTCTGCTTCTCCAAACTGGGAGCGTGCCGACCACCATCTACATCATACAACCCCATTTCAAATAATCTGAACTATCTCTTTAAATTAAGTAAATATGTATTTCTGAATAGAAATGCCAACTGCTGTGGATGGGGTCAGCAACAAAAGGTCAGTATGTGTTTAAGGGTAGACTACATTTAGAGTATTTGAACTGCTTTACCTGACTGTCAGATAGCTTTATCTGTCAGGAAAACACCGTTATCCAAGCCAAATATGGCTCTCTCCAAACCAACCAAACCCCAGAGGCAAAAACGGTAATTTTACCCCGCAGGACACAGGAGTTGCTGATCTATAGCTGCTTCCGTCTATTAGTTTGTGTGACTTTGGCATTTTCAAAAGTTAGTTCAGATTCACTGAAGTCACACAGTAACACAAACTAAACAGATTGAGGCAGTGGTCAACCAGCAACTCCTGTATTTTATGAGGTAAAATTACTTTGGCAATATGATGGCAGTTTCCTGTCGGATAAGGCTGTCTGACAGTAAAGTAAAGCAGTGAAAATACTCTAAATATAGTGTACGCATAAACTGGTAAGTAAACTTGGTGAAAATACATTTTGCTGCTGCCCCTGTCCACAGCAGTACTTTGCTTAGCCTCTATGCTGGTACTCCTTTCTGGTGCTTCTAACTGGGAGCGTGTCAACTGCCATCTACTGCAGGTAATACACTGACTTTTGAAGTACCTCATACAACCCCCACATCAAATAATCCGAACTATCCCTTTAATAAATTCACATTTTAGTTAGTCAGGTTCCTGGTTTTAGTGATAAATTGTGCTCCATTAAGAGAAACTCATTGTGAAACTTGTAAAAATAATCCTGCATAAAGTGGAACAGACGAGTACAGATGCATGAATGAATTAATAATGAATATAGAAACACAGGTCATCAATAGTTGATGACTACATATGTTCCCCAAAGTAAGAAATCTGTGCAACAAATCACAGCGTTCAAATATCACGCAGGTTTTATACAGGTTTTACATGAAAAAAGAAAAAGGAAACTAAACCACATGGCCAAATCAGAGGGCCTGTGCAAACTGGGTAATATCAAAGAAAAAAGACCATTCAGCTGAAATGTGCAAATCCATTTTAACTTCCACCAATGCTAAAGTGCTAAACAAACCCCATCACAACAGACTGCCATGGTCATTTTCTGTTTAAATCACTGTTGGATGGGTGTTGTGTCGTCGCTCTCTGCCGTGATGATTCAGCTGTCAGTAACATCCTGGCAGAGATGATGAAACGGAGGCTGGACGCGATACCGGCGCTCGCTGCAGCTTTCAGCTCTGGCTCCGTCAGCTCGCGGTGCCACGGAGCAGGCCGGGCGGGGAGCTGTGTGAAGCGATACGGCAATTATTCAGCCTGGCACGCAGCTTTGAAGTGAGAACAGACAGCATTTTGTAAAAGGCTGTGAGTCATGAAAACAGCAGAGGAAAGTGTACAGTATTGAACAGCAACATTGCGTGATGATGCTGCAGACCAACACACAGATCTTGTTCTATATGTTCTATACGGCTAAATCTAAAGCAACAGCAGCTCCAGTAATTAAAGTCAACAGAACACTAGAATGGGATCCTTGAGTTAATGAACATGGACTGTATAGCTTGATGGGAATGTTAAAGGAGCTCTCCAGGGATTTAGAACTTCACTTCCATAAAACTGAGGGATTTACAAGAGAAGAACCATCCAAAGCCAGCAGCAGAGGCAGAGATATCCTGACTTTTACACTAATGTATATACAAATCCAAGAAGGCCGAAGACAAGCTGCTATTGCTGCAGTGGCATCTCACTTTGACTCTAAGAAATCTGCCAAAATGATCCTGTACAAGTGGTTATATGTTGAAAATATAATTCATTTAATGCCACGTGTAGTCTGGTTCATACGGTTAGACATCTTTTCTGGGCTGTGCTGTTATCAGCTGCTCCAACAATAAATTATTGTTAAATTACTTTGGGAACAAAAACAGAAAATGAATGCCAAAAGCTTCTGCCCCAGTGGAATCAATTTTATTTTATGAATCTCCATTAAATTCTCATGTTTCAATTTTATTCTGAGCAGAAGGCCAACAAAGGACCAACCAGGGACTGAGCAATCTACTTACACTGTGCTGCTGGTGAGACAAAACACTGCGTGTCTATTGCTACATCAGAACTTAAGTCTCCCGGCCTAAATCACAGTATTGTGTTGATTTGATGATTCCTGCTGGGTTAGTGTCTGTATTTTCATTTAAGATGTTTTATATAAATGACACAAAAAATGTGATCATTTTTACCTATTCCAGCGGTCATATTGACCACACAGAAATTGCAGCTGTTATATTGTCACTTTTTGCACAGTTGAAGGTGCGTCTTGGTTGCTTAGCAACTATCTGTCAATAAAACTTGGCAAGTGATCTCGATTTACAATTTCCCACCATCACAATATAAATAATTTATTAATTAGAGTCAATTAAAAAATAGAATAGGGGAGACCAGGGACGGTTGTAACACTTTCTGTCTGCGCACCTATAACTCACTGAATTTTAATTATTTTTGTCCTCGTTTCCAGCCTTTTCCCATAGGCAGTGATTATTTTTTGTGACTGTTCTACATGAAAATTTGTTACTATTAATGTTAAAATAACATGTTTTCTCAAATTATTCCCCCCTTCATTGGCTCCATGATTTTTTTTAACCTACAATGGCCCTAACACACCATCACAGAGTAGCAATCATTGCTCTGCAATGATTAAACTAGACTTGATGAGTAAAATGAGTGTATTGTCCCTTTAAAAAGTGTGACACAGATTGCTGTGCTGTTATGTTTTAAGTGTATTGTCTGAATTTAAACAGCAGTTAAGAGTGGTGCAGTTAAAGTGATTTCCTTTTTTTATTCATTTGGTGTCTCCAGAGGACAGGTTATGGACTGGGCCACACATGCTCCTCTCGCCTTATTAAGGACCAATGCAAACACTTTCCTTTGTCTCAGTGACAGTGTGTGTGTGTGTGGGGGGGGGGGGGCATCCTACAGTGGGGGGCCGGCAGCACATTATTGAGCAGACGGTGGAGCCAAATGGTAGACCATCTATCATGTGGTTCTCTAGAGCCTGCAGCTAGAGTGAGACATCGTCCATGCCTGATCACCTCTTTACCCGGGAAAGACAAAGGAAATCTCGTGTCAGAGACGATCATTAATTACCGCTGCTTCAGACTCACTGTCAGAGACTCATCATGGGAAAAGATTATGATAAAAGCCTACATTGTCTACCTGACATATCATATTCTACACTCTTAGAAATAAACGTTCCAAAAGGGTCCTTTCTTATGGCCTGACAGAACCATCTGCTTCTGAAGAACCCGCTTTTGAAAAAAGGGTTTGTCAAGGGTTCTTTGTAAGACTAAGTGGGTTCCATAGAACACTTTTCATCCAAAGAACCCTTTTTGGAAGAAGTTCACCAAGGATTGTTGAAATCATTGAAGAACTCAATTCTCAACTTTGTCAGTGGTACTGTAATATAAATGGTTCTTGGTCGAGCCACCTGGGTGGATCCTTGATAAAAACCTTGCAATATAAAAGAGTTCCTTCTATAATCCCCAGGGCAGGTTCTACATAGAAACCTGGGAACACAAAAAGGTTCTCTATAGAACCCCCTGCTTGTGTTCTTGAAAAAATCCTAGGAATATAAAATGGTTCTTGGTAATCCCCTGGGTGTGTTCTAGATACAACCCTTGGAATATAAAAAGGCCTTTGTAGAACTACCTGAGAGTGTTCTAGATAAAACCCTTGGAATATGAAAATGTTCTCTGTAGAACCCCTGGGGTAGGTTCTAGATAAAACCCTTGGAATATGAAAAGATTCTTTGCATAACCCCCCTGAGTGTATTCTAGATAAAACCCTTCTAATATAAAAAGGTTCTCTGCAGAACCTCTGGGGTGGGTTCCAAATAAAAACCTGTGAAATATGAAAAAATTCTGGGTAGAACACCCCGGTGGGTTCTTTTTCGCAGTCTTAGAAGGTGGAAAGGTTCTGCATAGAACCCCCAGGGAGGGTGCTGGGTGGAACCATTACAACATAGAGAGGTTTTCTGTAGAACCTCTCACAGGGCTCCAAGTGGAACCTTTATTAAAGGTTTGACAAAGAAGCAAAAAGGGTTCTCCTCTACGGACAAGCCAAAGAACCCTTTATTGTTCTAGTTAGCACCTTTATTTCAGAGAGTGAAAAAGCTATTAAGCTACAGTAGTCGGGGTAGTAAAGCAGGAGCTGTTTTGTTGGCTGTACCAGGTGCAGATGTACCCAGCTGTGGGCTGCAGCTAAATGAGCTGGGGGAGAACGTTATGGTAATAACTGCAGAATCCATTTGGAACCTGGGGAGGGACGAGCCCTTCACCTCCAGCTGAGCTTCACTTTAATTCACGAGATTTAACAGGCTCAGGTCAGGGAATCAACACACCCAGCAACAAACCAGCAACCAGCACCAGTTCTGTGCTATTCATTTTGTAATAAAGATAAAGACTCCCAAGATGCACCAGGGACACCACACAGTAGTTCAGCGGGTACTGCAGGCTGTCACTTCTCTGTTTAACTGAAGGGAAATTCCAGTTTTTGTCAACATGAGTAAAACTTAATTTTAACATTTTACTCACCACCTCTGTTGTGGAGATTTATGAATTACAGACTCCAGCAACGACTGTCATTGGGGCACATATTCATAAATCTCTTACAACTTTCCAAAAAACTTGAATTTAACAGTATTCTTGAGTTTTGCTTCCTCTGTGTGTCTCTGTGTGTAGCCTGTCTTCTTTCCAGGTCTCTGTGATACAGAACAACGTATGTGGTCGAGGTTCGACCACTGACTGTATATAAAGATGGACGACATAACAGCTCCCCAAAAGTGAAGCCAAAACATCTCGATGGCCCCCTGTTGGCTGGTTGCAGTATAGGTCATAAATTCCATCCACTCCATGTTCGCAGATGGGACATGGACCAAACTAAAAATTCAAACTACACATCAAATAATTTTCCCCAAAAAATTGTTTTCTATCATTTTAGGTAGCTCTTATCACAGTGATATATGTCAAGTTTTCATTTTTCTAATATGTTTGATTTTGATTAGTTATTTGATGCTATTAAAAGGTATTTTTATGTCATGAGTAGAGCTCTGCTCGTGATTGAATAGGCCCATTAGACCTCTTCTGTACCATGGACACATTGAAAGAGGACAGATCATACATACACAGAAGAGGCAAAAAACTTTCATTTACACAGTACACGTGATGAAAGAGTTCAAAAACAGTTTGAGATGCACTGTAAAAACAAAAAAAGTTGAGAAAATTTACAATTTCAAGGCAGCAGACTGCAATAGATTTTGAGTTTTGAGCCCAGCTCAGATTCTTAAGTTTTGACAACTACTGATCTTTTGTTGAGATAATTTACTTTTCTTCTTTATATAAACTTGAAGTTTTGAATTTTAGAAACTCAAAAGACTGTGTCCAAAAACACTGAGTAAATTCATTGAAGTGAAAGAAAATGTTAACATTTTCAGTTAAAACTATTTAATTGTCAGGCACTAACAAAAGACAAATCAGGTTTGCAGCTCACTGTGAGCACTTCTTGAATTTTTCTTTCTAAAATGCAAAAATCAAAAGAAGAAAAATAAATCTCTTATCTCAACTAAAGATTATAGGTCAGCAAAGTTTTTTTTTTTTTTTTTTTAAATTATTTCAAACCTTTAGAGCCTGAGTTGGGCTCAAAACTGAAAAACTTAATACAGTATGTTGCCTTGAAATTTTAAGTTGTCTCAACTAGTTTTTTTCTTCTTTTTTTTTCTTTACAGTGTGGTTTTTTGCTTAAATTTTTTTGGGAATGCTCCTTCACACAATCAACGTTGGTCTTGCTGGAGTCTGTTCATCTTAAATCTCTTTAACACAGGTAAAATGGTCATGACCAATAGAAATAATGGACAAAAATACAAGAATAATATTAAGAAAGTTTGTGTGTTAACACTGTCAAGACTGGAGCTTCATTCTACTGCTGCCATGGAAGCACATTCACAGTTTTAGAAGCTATTTTGCATCCAATCACCATCTAAATCAGGGGTTCTCAGAGTTTTGATGACTAAGTGCCAATTTTGGAAGCGGCACATGATTGAGGGCCAAACAGTAAAACCCATGAACTTGTTGTTTGATTGCGATTGGTGTTACAACAGTGTTTAACATCATCTTGAGGGCTGAAATCACCTCATTTGCAGATGAAACAAATCACTTGAATGAAATAATTCAACTATGCCATGACAACAAGTAGGATGTGATGTGAGTAGGGTGCGCTTGGTAGCTGTGGCGTTTGTGGGTGGTTGCTAAGCAGCGCGAATGGGGAACAACCAGAAAAGAGAATTCTAAAGTCTTGGCCGAAAAAAGGTGATTGATATCACGCACCCGATTTGACCGAGTATACAACAGCTACGTATTTTTAAATCCAACAAGACAAGGAAAGGTGCATTTTTATGTTTATTTTCAGCCATGAAAAATACATGTTTAAAAAAAGATCAGATAATGTATAGGACATCATTTTAAAGCAATTTAATGTGTCTAAACACTATTTTGTTTGCTGCAGAAAGCTTGTAAACTATATTTGCTGTGTGCTGCAAGCCTGCTGCAGTCACTTCTGTTGTAAATACGCACAATCTGCTACCATTCTAATGATCATATTTTAGCCATACAGCACTTGTGCAGCAAATGTCCTGCATCCGATGTAAAACATCAGGCTATAGTCTGACACAGTAGCTGAGTGTTACAGACTAGTCAAGTCGAGCGGTTTTATTGAAAAGCATCTGATACTACCTCTAACCTGGAGCGAGTTTAAGAGGGAAAAGTGAACTGTTTTTCAGGAGCAGAGAAACAATCCAAAGGTGGGTTAGCTAACCGAGCCGCAGGCTAGCAGTGAGCAGGTTCCTCAACTCAGGCCTTGCCAATGTCATTTCTCTAACACGCAGCTTAAACACACCTCATTTTTATTCCTCATTGAAAACCAGTAGGGCTGCACCTAATGATTCTTTCTATATTCGGTTAATTGTTTGAATACTTTCTCAATTAATCGATTAATAGTTCCTTCATTCCTTCATTTTCTGTAAGCGGCTGGGGCGAGAGGCGTGGTACACTCTGGACAAGTCATTAGAGTCATGGGTTAACCTCATTAATGCATGTCTTTGGACTGTGGGAAGAAGCCGGAGTACCCGGAGAGAACCCACACGGACACAAGGAGAACATGCAAACTCTGTACAGAAAGGCTGTGCTCCAGCCACAAACTCCCCCAGACAGCTGTTTGTTTTAAACCGTGTGAATATGGTGAAAAATGTTAATCAGTGTCTCTCAAATCCTAACATGACATCCTCAAATGTGTTGTTTTACTCACAGCAAGGGCTGAACTATTAATCCAGATTTGATCAAAATCGCAATATGGTCTAATGCAATTTTGAAATTACAAGATGTGCGATATTTCTTAAAGACAAAAGGTGTGTTAAAATACCATTTTAAATGAAATATCGTGGTGCTGCAGTGGTGTCCTGGCCAATACATTGTTTCTTAGACTTCAGAAAACATCTTTGTTTAGTACAGACCCCTGAAAAAAATACCACACCATAATTATTTTAATGTATTTTCAATGAAAATGAGAACAATGATGTAAAAATTATTATTCTCTCTAATATCACAAATCATATCGCAATTGCAATATCAGTCAAAATAATTGCAATTAAATAAAACTGTTCAACTGACAGTCTAAAGATATTCAGTTTATTGCCATAGACGACTAACGAAACTGAAAAATATGCACATTTAAGAAGCTGACATCAGAGGATTTGGACTTTTTTACTTCAAAAATTACTCAAACCGATTAACTGATATCAAGATAGTTAAGTTAAAAGCTCTAAAAAACAATCCAAAGGATTTGGGTGAAAGAAAAAGACAAAGAGGACGAACTGTATGACCCCCCAAATCATTCTTAACACCTAGTAGTGTACTGAAAATGTCGGCTATTTAAAGTGAAAGTAGTAAAATACAATGCATGGATTTCATGTTCATGTTTCCAGTTGGTCCATGGGCCGCACTTTGAGAACCACTGCTCTAAATGCTACAAAGGGAATGTTTCAGCCACAGGATTTTAATACAAGCTGGTAACAGTCCTTGTCGTATGTATGTGCAAAGAAAACAGTCCAGCATTAGCAGAAAGGGACAACCACACACAACCACACGAGGCTCAGACGCCAGTCACATGCTAACATTCCATTCAAACTCCTGCTGCGCTAATAAAATGATGGTCAGGATGTTGCTGATGAGGAGTTTGAGAGAGCTGAAGAGACGTCAACCTTAAGAAGAGGCTTTCTTCGAGAAAATGTCTGAAAGTTGGAATTATTTGTGGCATTAACTTAGATTGTGAAAGTTTCTCTGCCTTTACAAATGTCATGCAGAGACAGAAAAAAGAAAATAACATACGTGACGTTAGTCTTCCCACACATCGTGCACTTACATGCTGTTTGTAAAAACATGTTTCCTTCCCACTCCAGCAGGAAGTGATTATTGGAAAAATACAGTGGTTTGTATTTCCTCGAGAAAACCAGCTGAGGCAACGAGCCTCTGCCAGCAGCAGCCGCACTGTTCTGCTGATTCAGTTGGCAGAACAGATCCCATTATCTTGTTTATCCTCATGGAAATTTAACAGTTTACCATGTGACCTACATTTTCTCCACAGATTCAGGTCTCTGAAGAAAGCGCTCGCTGGTGAGTTGAGAGGGAGTCACAAATTTGCATGATGTGATTGAGATTAGAGTATGATGCCCTGAGGAAGGAAGTAACTGAGTACACATACTTTGACGTTGACTTACGCAGATTTTTCAGGTATGAGTACCTGACAACTTTTAACTTTTACTCTCTACATTTAATCACACATATCTGCACTTTCTACTCCTTACATTTTAAAAAACTGGCTTGTTACTTTAGTTTTAATGTATCTGGGTGAAATTATTGATTATTTTCATGATGCATCATCACACTTCTCAACATCAAGAAGGATTTCAATCTAAATGTGTAGGGGCAGTAACACACAGAGAAGACGATTTCTTGCATCTAAAGCAGGACAGCAGTAACAGCATGAAAAAGACACAAGAGTAGAAAAGACATAACAAGACAAAAAAGACGCAACAACATGAAACAAGAAAAAAACAATGTAGAACATGTAATAGGACAAAAAAGATGAACAAAACAGAAGATTAACAAACAATAAAGATTAACAAAACAGAAAACAGAAAAGTACGTAAAAGACAAGACTAAAAAGACATAAGACTAAAAAAGACATAAGCCGAAAAAGATGCAACAAGACAAAAACAACATAAAAGACAAGAAATAGTGTAAAAGTCGTAACAAAATGAAAAAGAATTAACAAGACGAAAAAGACGTAACATGACTAAAATAGACAGAATAAGACTAAAGTAGACATAACAAGGTGAAGAAATGCAACAAGTCAAAAAATGATGTGATAAGATGAAACAACAACACAAAAGACGTAACAAGATGCAACAAAACAGAAGTTGAAAAATGTGCAATAAGACGTAAAAATTGTACGAAGACAAAAAAAAAGATGTAATAAGACAAAAAATACGTTACAAGAAAAAAAATAATATGTAAAGATGTAACAGAACGAAAGAGACATAACACGACTAGGAAAGACGTTGCAAGACGAAAAATGTTGTAAAAGACAAAACAAGACAAGATGCAACAAAATGGAAAAAAAACAAAAGCCAAAAAACTACATAAAAGATGTAACAAGACGTAACGGATGTAAAAAGGGTAGAAAAGATTTAACGACAAAAAATGATGTAAAAGCCATAAGAAGACAATAAAGGCAGCGATTAGAAATGTCCTTCAGAGGGCAACTTTTTACCTTTATACTCTGAGTACATTTCAGAACCTGTACTTTTTCACTTCTACTGAAGTAAAGAAGTTGAATCCGTTGATGCCCTGCTTCCTTTGGATCTGAGGCAAAGCTTTATTTTACAGGCCTGACGGAGACAGTGTGAGTGTGGGAGACACATGGGTGGCATTATGTGAGGGCGGCCCTCACCCTGACCTGCTGTCCTCAGAGTTCATTAAAGGCCTGCCTCTCCTGCATCATGTAGTGTTTCCTGTCAGATATGGCCCGTGTTTCCTCCTCACCTGCTGGGCCTGGACACTGAGTTAATTCCCCACTAAGAATAAGACCCCTCTCCCCCTGCAGAGATGGCAGCCAGTGATAAACGGCCAGCGCTGCTCTTATCATCACCTCTACGCTCCGAGCTCAGGAAACCAATAAAGGAGGCCCGCAGCGTCGCCGCTCTGCCCTAACAGCCCCCGTGAGCCCGCTGCCACCCTGGGGACCGCAGCCAGTGTAATTGCAGCTATTGTGAGGCCGCGAGGAGCCAGCTGAGGTCTGAGCGGGAGAGAGATGAGTGGAAGGAGGAGGAGGTCCTGTACATTTCGTCCTCACATTAGACACAGATTGATGGCTATCTCCCTCAGCTTCAGATTGATCTTTTCCTGGAGATCTGCAGAATTTTAGATGATACTCCCAACAGCTCTGCATAGCCTGTCTTAACTGAGGGAAGAACTGTCACATACTACTAGATGAAAAAAACTGTCACACAGGAGTATCCATGATACACTGCATCCAATCTCAGAATCCATCAGCTATCATCTGATGATGATTTAGCCTTTGGGGATAAGTGCCAGTGGGCTTCTGATAAAGCAATATCCAGGCCAAGACTTTCTCTTCCGTCCACCAGTCATTATTTACAGTCAAATGCAACAATGGAGTTGGAGTTTAGAGATGACACCCATGACCGGATTGATATCTGCATATGAATGTAGATCGATTTTTAAAAAGCGAATAATAAAAGGCTAAATTGGCATCAGATGATAGCCGATGGGTTTCAAGATTGCATTTCAGCCAATGTGTTCCGCCTCCTTCGCTTTCCAGATGGACTGTTAACCTGCATGCAACCAAAGTCAGCTCGCATGTAATTGGTCAGAACAACTTGGACTACGCATGGACTACAAATGGAAACCGGAACGTTTCCGGTACCAAAATCTTGTGCCTTGCCGACAGATTCTACATTCATAGGATACTGGTTTGTAGAGATTACAATTCATGAAGGTAGAATCGAGCAGCATCACCCTACACCAACTTTTCAATCCTAATTCAGGCTACAACCAAACATTTTCATCACTGATAACTTCCTAAATTAAAAGATTAATTGTATGTTTTGAAATGTCTTGTTTTGTCCGACCAGAAGTCCTAAAGTCAAAATTCAGTCATCAAAGACTAATAAAACAGGAAAATATCCAATATTTCGAAGCTGGAACCAGTGTGATTTTCCCTAAAACATTAAAACATTACTACAAACACTGGTAAAACTTTTTAAAATAATTAATTATCAAAAAAGCTGCAAATTACTTTTCTGTCAATTTACTAATTAGTTGATCTTGTGACATTTTTCAGTCATACTCTCTTCCTCTAAGGCAGCCATTCCCAAACTTCAGAACGCCACAGCTCAGTCTGAAATCCAAAAACCTTTTGAGGCCCACCAAAATCTTTAATCAAACTCTGATCAATACATGAATCTAACTGTACCAATAATGAGATATAAGATTTGACGGGTCACCAAATATGTTGTAACACCTGTTAAACTACTTTAGATAAATGAAGAATTTAAATCCAATGGTTTTCTTTTATTAGGTCAGATTACTTTTAAAAATTAATCAGAATTATTTTTATGGTAATTTCACTTTTTTTTTTACATGACCTCTCAAGGCCCACCTGAAGGCCTTCACGGCCCACCAGTGGGACACAGCCCACACTTTGGGAATCACTGCACTAAGTATTTGTCTGTGAGGGTTGTGATTAACAATTAGTTTCACTATCAACTAATGTATAGATTCATTTTTTTCAAATTAATTGATTAATCAATTCAGTCTATCAAATTTGAGAAAATAGTGAGAATTGCTCATCACAACTTCCCAGAATCCAAAGTGCCATCATGCCAAAGTAGCAGCATGCTCAGGGGACCACTTTATGTGCGACTGTGCAGCATTTTTATCCTTTGTCTCACACATTGAGACAACGTCCCACATTTTGAATGGGTCTAGTTTTCAAACGTCAAACCACTGTAGGACAGACACTTTTCTAAAATCTGTTTTTAAGCCAATGGTTGTGATGAAAACGAGGAAGGCTGTGATCGCGGTGCCATGTCTGATGTCAAACCGCACTCATGGGGGTCAAGTGCAGGTTAACCTGTCGCCGTCTTTGCTGCCCGACGGGGAAATTACGAGTCATCACAAAGTCACATGCCCTGCAGATTTAGGTGGAATATGATGGAAACTACCACAAAGAAAAGGAAGTGCAGCCTCAACAAAGACGAGGAGAACTGGGTGAAACGAGCGGAAGTGACGGGCTGAGTCTTTTCTGTGTTACTGCTCTTACGAGCTAAGGGACAGAACAGAAAGGTATATTTTTGACGTTAGATAGAGAGATAGTATAGGAGACATATAATGCTTATGCTTGGGTTCATATTTTTATTTGAAGGTTTTAATAGAATGGGTTTACATGGTTTAAAGTTCATAGAACATTATTTTTCTTATAGTTTATTCACCCTCTGTCTGTCCAGTCTGCTCTGATTGGTCAGCTCTCTGCTCAGGGGAGCAGGCACCGCCCACTGTGATTCACTGGGTATTCAGCGGGTGGGACGGTCACCTATCTGGAGGTGCTGCTAACCCCTTTGTGATGTCACAAGAGGAGGCAAATCTGGCTGGTATTTTGGAACACACATTTACTGAAAGGAGGAGCAAGAAAAGAGAGAAAGGACGGCAGTTTCTCAAATTTTGGGGGTCTTCAGAGACACCAGGGACACATATTTTTGTTAAAAACTATGAAAAAGAGTATTTTACATATATGTATACATACTATTTGTCCCACACTAGTTGTTGAGATCAGGTCACTTTACACTATACAACTGAATGCTCAGAATAGTTGTGAGAAATTAAAATTTGTTTACAAGCTCATGCATGTCATGGTTTCATTGGCCCATTGAGCCATATTGGCTAAAAAAAAAAAAAAAAGCAAACGAAAGGTCTGAATAAATTGAAATTGTACTCAGTCATAATTTTAAAAGCAACAAAGTAGATTATGTAGTGTAATGTACACTTAAGTACAAGTAAAAAAAAATACAGGTACCCAAAACAACTATTTGTGGAGTTGAAATTACTTCCACACCTGTTAAACTCCTGTTAAACACCTGTTAAAAACAATTTTTGATTATTATGAACTTAACTGAACATGAATTAATGGGTTCTTATACTTGAAATGATTCAGTTCTGTTAACCTATTTTAATGAGAGGGGAAAATAAAAATTCTGAGTTGCATTTACTGAAAGTATTTGAGTTGCCTCAATCAACTTTAATCAAAAACTACATAACTAACTTCAGATATTTAAACTCTGATAACCTTAAACGTTTGAGTTTAGAACTCTTTCTTGAGTACTGCTGACAGTATCAAAAATGTCCAAATCCCCAAAATATTCAGTTCACAATCTTATAAAACCATTTGAAAAGCCTTGTCCTGAAACAATTCACCAGTTATCACAACAGTTTGTATCTTAGTGAATTAATTTTTTATGTAACTGTTTTTTTAACACTAATCCTTACATTTATGCTCCTTCTGCAAGTAGCAGTTATTGATTTTTTTTTCTTAATTTTCATCTATTTAGTATCAACATATTTACTGAGAGAGAACTGAAATAAAAACTTCACTTCCCTATTATTCTATAAACATTAAGGGTAAATCTCATTATTGCTATAAGAGGAGTGAGATTTGCCATGAAAGTGGTAAATTGAGAGACTATCTATAAAACTACACAGTTTGTATTGTTCAAATACTGTTCTGATAAATTATGTTGCTACTATTATTATAATATTGCACATTATCTTTATTTTTTAACTTTTATTTGTGTCTATGTCAACTATGAACTGTAGGTATGATGGGAAAAAAATCTGAGAGACTGAGACTGTTCTTATCAGCAGCTGGACCAGAGTCCACATATTATTTCTGAACCATGATAACACAGTTAATGTCCTCAGTCGGCCTGACTGCGTTTACGGAGGTTTGGCTGTTCTCTCCCAGCTCTCCGCTGCTTATCTCCATCAACCACAGCAGCCTGGCAGTCATGTGGACCGAGCAGTAATCTGCTGTGAGGAGGAACATTGATGAAGCCTTGCAGCTGTGCTCCCTCTAGTGGACTCCTGCCCTAAAGACTAAGCTGTGGTGAGGAGACACTCCAGCAGAGGTGAGCTCACACTCAGTCAGCGTCTCACCTCATGTGAGTCTCTCTGAGACGTCGGCGCTAAACATCAGCGACATACAGCTTTTCAAATGAATGCTGGCATTAATCAATTGAAATTAATACTGTAAATAAGTGTGAGTGATATATCAGCAGGATGAGCAGATATTAAGTTATTACAGATATATTGTTACTGGGACAGACTTGGCAGGACAAACTGCAGCGCAGTAAATTGCAGGAGTGCAGTTTTATAAGCTGCAACTTTGTGTATTTACATGACCTTGACTAATATATTTGTTTAATTTGTGTTATTTATCGTCATTTACTAATAATTCAACTTATGATAGTTTGATGCTGTCTTAAATTTATTGTAAATGTCATCTTTGATAATAAAGTTTATCGGTAAGGTAAAGTAAGGTGTACTTTATTGTCCCGTGGGAAAATCTGTTTTGGGCTCAAAGCTGCTACATCACACAACACACTACAACCACACACAGTAAACATAGCTCCTACATACAAGTAACCAGGGACTCAAAAATTTCTGACCTACAAGGAAAAGTACAATTGAACGCCACTCAAAGTCAGACTTCCTACTTGTGAACATCTACCCCGACTTCATGACGTCACACAACAATGGCAGCGCCGATTACAGCCTAAAATGATACATAAGATACTGATATGTTATTAAGTGGTTTAAAATAAAATGTATAATGGTACCTTTGTGTTGTTTACACAAGGAGGGCACACTCTTGAGGGTTCACTTGTGTGCACAATTTTTAATGAAACCCAGTTTTCACGGTCAGTTGTGTTTTTTGTTTACTTTTGGCATTGTGTACCTGAGATCAGGGGCGGATCGAGAGAAATATTCATGGGGCGGTAAGAGGGTGGCATGGAGACTATACAATCGCAAACAATCACATGCATCAACATTTTCTGAGAAAAGCCCCCCAAATTTTTTTAACTCAAAAATCTGACATAATTGTGGCGCGTGAGTAAAGCATTGAATAGAAATACCTAAAGTTTGCATTAGAAATCAATTAACTGTTTTATTTCTGAATCTGAAAAACATTTTTTTTCCAAAAACATGTCTTTTTGACATGTCTGCAGCTCTTAATCTTGCAAGTGGCTCGACTTGAGTTTGGGCTGGCTGTGAATGCCAGATCCAGAACAAGACTTGCACTAAGACTTCAGAATGGAAGCTGCCATCACATGCCCCCCCCTCTAGATCCGCCCCTGCCTGAAACGCTTTGATATTGGAAGCGGGAAATTTCAACTAGGAAATTCCGACCTCTGACATGGCCTCAAATGCAGCATAATTCCCACCGTCAGGCAACCTGCACTGACGGAAAAAAACTGGGGTTTGCTTTGATGGAAGTTTTTAAAAGGATTTTTTTAGGTTGTGAAATTTGCTGCATTGGGAAATGAGTGTGAAAAAAGGTACTGATGAAGAAAAAAATTAAAAATTCATTCATGATTTAATTCGGGCTCTTACCAAACTCAGTCTAGTGATTGGATTAAACTGCAGGTGTCGGCTGTTTTTACTGACTTTGGAAAATTTAGTTGCAGTGTGGAGAACGATTTAAACAATTTAAAGCTTTAACTGTATCACATTTTACTTCCAGGTATTCCTGTTTTAGCTGATTCATACACCTTAATTTTTTACTGTTTTTTTTATTAATTATTGATGTCTTAATTTATTCTTACATTTTTCTGTCGCTTTTACTTTGTGTTGCCGAGTTTATCTTTGGTATTTTTTGTGTCCAGGGGCTTTTATTTTATTGTTTTACTTGGCTACATTGTAGATGAGATCTCTTTCTCAGTTTATTGCCGAGTTAAAACTAAAGATTGAATGAATGAATGAACTTTTTGTATGTTGCAACCTGCCTGACTTGCCTTAAGACACACCATTGTGCCTCAGCGCACCATTTGGGAACAACTGCTATAAATGCATTAATATATAAGTGTATTTATGCACAGTATTTGAGTAAATGTAGCCAACTTAGTTACTTTCCTCCACTGTACACTAGACCAAACACTTACAGGCTGCACAACAAACTATTACAGTGCAAGTTCAGCTGAAATTTCATTTCCAGAATGACAAGTGACAGAAAACGAACCACAAAAAGGTTTGTCTTCAGCAGAGAGACAGTAGCCTTTAGCTAATGTCACTGTTTTCGCTGCCTCGGGCAGGTAGAACTGAAACCTTCCTGTCTTTGAAGTACTTTTGAGTGGCAAGTGTGTTAGGTGACGCCACAAACAAGATAAAAGGTGAAGCTAAATGTCAGTGGAGCCACACTGTTCCTCTCATCTGTTGACTGCTCTACTGTACCCAGTAACTGCTGCAGTGTACTGAGTGTGCTTCAAAACAAATACACACTGTTAATAAGGTTAACAGGACATTCATTAGGGATGGTTTGTCATATTAAGACCAACACTGAAAAGAAGCATCTTTGCACTTCTTTTAAATGGTATAAATCAGAAGACACAAAGGGCACTATCTCTCTGTAGCACTGCTGTTTTATCAATCACGTCTTGGAGGGAAGAGAAAACTGCAGAGCTGGGAGGTTGCACAGTGTATTTTCACTATGATGCCCTGACTCAGCCCAGCCATGTCCTGCAGCCAAAAAACGCTCTAACATCTATCCCTTTCAGACTACGCTGAACAAACTAGGCTAAATCACAGTGGATACACAGAGCTGACACACTTTACATATTAAACACATTTTGGGATATATACACACACACACACACACATACACACAAAACCCCATCAGATATTAGGTCAGCAGCAGCAAAGAGAAAGCCTTTTCCACACATAGTTCTCGGTATATTACTGGGATAACCTTTCAGGCACTGCTGGAGATTTGTACCACAGTTCATAATGGGGGATGGAAGCACTGCACAGCCCTGATGAAAGTACAAAAGACTACAAGATCCAGGACGTCTTGCTTGAAGTCTGCGTAAAGGGAATTGGGGAGTTTTTCGTCTCAACACATTTTTCATGTTAGAACATAGTTGCTGAAAACGTGAAAAGACTGAGAACTATGAAGGACTGAATTGTGGAGTTAGACTGTTAAACTGTTGTTCACGATTTTGGTGTTGAGGACTTTTTGGGCAGATCTGAAACATGACTCGGTAATGTGACGGAGCCATGGTCCCCCAACACTATGTAAGACCCACGAACAACACCAGCCCTCCTCCCTAACGGTCAGTTATAAACGTACCTTCAGCGACTCTCAAATCCAAATCAGCCCAGCAGTTCACTTCAGCTCACTTCAGTTCCAACAACCCGACACAGAAGAAAAAAATACCATCCTGTCACTGTCCTCTGAACCAGCGGAGCGGACATGCCACCATATTTCTGTGATGTGACAAACTCAGAACACACTATTATTGGTTTACATAGACTTAACACGTTGGTTTGTCATTTCCTTAGGAGGGACATAATTGTTGAAGTCATTTTCAGCCAACATGGAAGCTGGTGTTTCGGTTGCAAGAAGCAATTAGCATACATTTTTTCTATCAACTGAAGAAGCATCTTGATTTCGGAGTTGCTATTTCTAAAAGTTGACATATGACGACCTGCTACAGCTGCATAGTAATTAAGAATCTTCCTAAAGACAATTTTTCTTGTCGAACAGAAATTAAAATTTTTTATCAGCAGTGTTAGCACCAGCAGCCTGCTCTCCTTGCAGGTTAACGTCCACATGCCTGTACTTAATGTGGTCATGTATTGCTCTGGTTAAGTGATTATATGCTATATATTATTCTGACAAAGCCTACATACAACCTTATTTTCATTTTCTAGACAGAAAACTACAAAACTACAAAAAGGCATTGCATGTATGAAAGAGGCTTAAGTCAATTAGAAATGCTGACATATCTGAAGTATTTCTTTGGCCAGTGAGCAACATGGTCCAAATAAGCCAAATTTAGCTGGGACAAAATAGATGACCAGATATTTCTCCAACTTGCTGTATCGTTGAAAGACAGTATCAGGGACCATTTCTCCATTTTTTTTAGCCCATTTTGCTTCAGCAAGTTAAAGTAGCCAAAATCTGTATTCCAATAATAACAGTGAGGATGTGAAAACCGCATGACTATGTGTTGTTTATCACCTGATTCTGAAGTTCCCCTTGGCTTTGTGGGATGTTATCGTGAGTTTCAGCTCATTGTTTAGCTGTCCAACTACACCTTTATTTTATTTTTTTGCTTTACTCTCGCAGCTCTTGTAGTGTACTTTTTGGCCCCGACTGGCAGCTGTTGTATTATTTGCCATATAAATAAGCAGGAAAACAGCTCAGACACAGTTGCTTTTTTCAGATCATGTCATTGTGTTTTCTTAATGTGGCATGTCATTGGCTTTTTAGAGTTAGCCATCCCTGTAAGGCCACTGTTCTTCAGCTTATTTTAGTCTGGGCAGGTCAGTCACCCTTGTTCCCACACTCTGCCCAGATGTCTGGTATTTCTTCTACGTACATATTGTTTTGTATGCACAGCAGGATTTTGGATGAGGCCCACAGAAAACTGCCCTACAGCTACTCAGCAGCAGTAAGACAGCACTTTTCTACATTCCTCCACATACGCCAGTATTTGATATGACCCGAGCTCCTGTGCAAAAATACACGAGTACACAAGCGTGTTTGTGTGTGATTTTATGCTGACAAAATCAATTTATTTCTGCAAGATTATTGACTCTGATAAGGAGCTGAATCAGTTTTTATCTCCAAGATATCCTCGTTGCTCAGCAGGCAGAGCCATATATCAGGCACTTTATACACTGACTTCATCTTATTTCATGTTGTTTTTGTTATTCTTGCCCTTCTCCAACACATATACTATTTTAGAAATCATGATCTGTAATATATCACTCCTGCGGGGAAAAGGCAGATACTTCATACGGCTGACGTTTGGGGTTCCCATGGCATCGGACCACAATGCAAAAGCAAAGATGCAGATAGCAACCTTTCTCATGTAAATATGTAATTGCATTCCCTTTGGAGATTGCAAACTTGCAGAGCTTCAGTGAGCAGCCAACTTGGAAGTCCCAAATGTCAGGGTTTTCCCACCAGCACCTGACTGTAGCATCACAGCCAGTGATAATCATCACCCACATCTAGATTAGTTGCAAAGTCTATCCAAGCAGAGGTCTATCTTTCTGCCAAATTTCACTCAAATCTGTTTGCAACTTTCAGAGATAAAAAAAACAAACATGCAGGCAAATCTGAGAACTGTTTCCAATAACCAGAGCAGAGGGAAATATGGTAACTATGAGCTACAGCCACAAAGTTCTACTTATATCTGCAACTAAGGATTGTTTTCATTACCAATTTAATTGTTTGCTTAGTGTGGAAAAAGTCCAAAAAAGGTGAAAAATCTTCACCTAGAATGGGCCAAACTCCCCCGAAGCACCACCTGCATTCATTTTTTAACAATTAATTGTAATTCTACACATGTATTTAATGCAAAAACAAGCCTAATTGACCCAAACCATTTTGGTAAGACTTCCCAACAATCATCAGTTCTGGTTTGGTCTAAATAAATCCTGAAATCATTGATGTAGGCGTGAAAATGTTCTGGCTCTACAGGCGGCCTTCCTCTCATCATCCTCAGGCTCAATGAGTGTGTAACCGTGCAGCTGAATGACAGTCTGTTGCTGAGGAGCTGCTCTCGCTTTGGGACCATTAAATCACCAAAATAAATGGCAAATATTGGCCAAAAAGATGACCCATAAAAAAAAAGACACTCAGCAATTGACTCAGCCTGCTCAGAGCCCAAAGTACACTAAATGGCAGTATCCACCCCACAGCCTGTTCACCCTACTGCGGTCTGGCAAGACATACAGAAGTATCCAGTGCTGTACCACCAGACTGAAGAGCAGCTTCTTCCCTCAGGCTGTGAGACTTTCATTTTTATGACTTATTATTCACTCATTTACTGTAGGTGGTTTTTGTATTGTTTGACACAAGGCAAGAGGGATGGCATATCAGGTGGTCTGCAATTTGTTTTCAAATTATGCAAGGCCACAAATATCACGGGTAATTTGGTACAACCATGGTGTGTATTTGAGGTTCTTTAACGTTTTTACTGGTGACTTACTTAAAAATGAAAAACGGTAGTGACCCGACTTTGAGTGTGCAATTTTTATACACTTCAGTTAAACAGAAATTAATATTCCTGACAGTTTTACTGCCATTTCTGCATTACCGTCTATTATTCTGACCCGTGTTCTTGAAAAAATGTTCATGTTAAATATTTTATAAATGAGTAAAAAATGCATTTAGGCTGAGTTAACAGGCCATCTCATTGTTTTTATTTCCTCTCATCAAGAAAACAACATAGGACATTTTAGCTTACTTCATAAATGAGACGAAATAAGTGCCTATATTCTTAATTAACAGGTTCTTGTATTTTGTCTCATCAGTAAAACAATATACACATTTTAAATGTCTCATAAAAGGTATACTGCCGATATAAATCTTAAATTTGCAGAATTTCTTCCAGTCTTGTATTTATTTGGCGACCCAAATAACATCTCAAGTGACCCACCCGTGGGTCTGAGAATAATCTAATCACTCTGGATCCTAGTCATGTTTTCAGTGTTTACCTTTATTGTATTTTTTTTCGGTTTAGCATCAGTTGGACTGGTGTCAACAATGCTTATGCTAACTGTAGTTGAGCTCCCACAAATGCAAATCATTGATTTCCGAATGAATCGGTATGTGGTGTTACTTTGACATTAAAGGAATACATTTTTGGCCTGGTGGGGGACCCCATTGGCCTGTTGACCCATTTTTGCCTCTTGACTCACGTACAGTGTTTAGGCTACGTGTGTCCTCAGTTTTATTCATATATAATATAATGTAATAGCAGCCTTACAACCAAGCTTGGTTAATGTTTATGTTAACCAAGTGTGGCTGTTAGTGTTTTTGCTTTTGCTGCTACGCTCTCCAAGCTAAGTCAAGAAACATGGACTCAAACTATTACAGGAGAGAACTACAACTAGCAGCTCATTATACAACCCCGCGCAGTAAAATGATCAATAAATGAACCCGTTAACCTTGTTTCGGTTCTACTATAAATATACATAATGTAAGCAGGGATCCAGCAGTAGACATCAGTGTTTCTGTATCAAAGAGCAGAGTGCTGTTAGCTCATGATGCTGACTGTCTGTGGTCTGTGACACTGAACTGTGATAAACAGCAAAGCCCATCACATTATCCCCTGCATGCGAGTACAGCCAATAAATGACAGCTCCAGGCTGAGTGCAGAGCCAACAGAGGCTGGATCACTCTAATCATGAGATGTGTGCTGCACAGGTACGGCGAGTGTGTTTAGCGGGGCACTGCCAGCTGCCTGAATCTGCCTCCATGCAGATTTATGGGAAAGCGAGGCCGCTTTGATCTCTGATACTCTCCGCTGCACTCCGCAGCGCTGCCATGAAAGAGACTTTACAATTAGATCATGTGAGGAAGCCTCAACTCCCTTTTGTATTTGCTAAGCCTTTGTTTTTGTTAAGCAAGGTGGACAGATTCACTCACACAACTTCTTTATTTTCTTTATTGAATTTTTAGTTTAATATTAACATACAACCAATTGTACTCAGCATTAGAAACACACTTTTCTTAAGAGTCTATTAAAGTAATGATATAATCAAAGCCAAAACCTGTCAGGGTGTGAGTCCTTGTGGAGGCCATCTTGTCCTGGTGTTTAAAGAGGAAGCACGCCTGAAAAATAGTCCTTTTATGTGCTGCAGGAGTAGGCGGATTCTCTGACTTGATTGGCCAAAGGGTGAGTGATGAAATGACAGGTAATTAAGACAAATACTGTGTGATACTCAAATGATTTGATTATTTCGAGTGTATGGTATTTATGAAAATCTACTGAAGAATGAAATGAGGCTTTGTTGGTTTGAGCAAGCTAAGAAGAACAATATATATTTGTGATTAATCTTGTCAACCTCCCTCCTGCAGAGCTGACCTGATAGGCCAGTTTGAACTGGCAAGGCGGGCTCTCATGCTATATATGAGAGAGCACTGAGAGAGAGGGTGGACTGGTTTAAGAAGAGCAGCACCAGATTTGTTCTAAGCTGAGTACTAAAAAGGAAAAGTGTAATGTTAAGTAACCTTTTTTTTTGTTTTGTTTTTTGGAGACTGACAATAAAAGTTTGCCGAATTTTTGCAGCAAAACTCCCTGCCAGCGTCATGTTTTTGTCCTCCTCTTGTCTCATCATGCTTCCCTGCACCTCACCGTGCAACAATTGGTGTCAGGAGTGGGATCTTTTTTGCCTGTGAAGAGTTGGTGCCGCAAAACTGACTAAATGAGAGGAGCTGGACGTGGAAGACCTCGTTTGCCAAGGAAAACCACCTTGGCAGAAATGGAGGAGGGAGATGTTGAAAGGACAGTGGAGTTTGAGCCGCCACCGGATGGAGCTATGGCTGCTGAAGGTGAAGAAGAGCCAGTGGTACGGCCAAAGGTAGTTACAGTCCGTGCTGCAAGTCCAGAACTCTCTGCACCAGATTTTTTTGAAGAAATGAGAGAGTTTATGCGCCGGTCTAAACAAACTGAAGCTGCACTTTTTGAACAGATTAAACAGCTCAGAAGGGAGATGGGACCAAAGTTAAAGCAGGACTGGACGTCCGAAGAACCTTTTGAACCTTTTGAGCGGCCTGTCTCCTTATCTCCTCAGTTGCCAGCCAGTGGGCCTGTTTCCTCATCTCCTAAGTCGCCAGCCAGTGGGCCTGTTTCCTCATCTCCTCAGTTACCAGCTCAACATCAACAACGTGCTGCTACACCAACCCAGGCTGTAAGCCTGCGCATTGGTGAACCCAGAATACCTGATTTCAAAGAAGGTGAAGATCCAGAGAGTTTTTTTGTTCGGTTTGAACGGATTGCCAGAACATGGGGATGGCAGCCAGCAGAGTGGGCAGCGAGAGTGGTCACCTTGTTGACAGGAAAAGCTCTAGAGGCCTACGCTGGAATGGATGAGGAACAGTCAGAATCCTATGAGGCTGTTAAAGCAGCAGTATTGATGAAGTTCAATGTTACAGAAGAGACGTACAGACAGCGCTTCCGGAGCACTACTGTGCCAGTGGGAGAGACGGTGCGAGAAACCTACAACCGGATAAAGGGACTTTACAAACGGTGGATGCGACCCGACAGCCGTACTAAGGAGCAGATTGGTGAAACCATCATCTTGGAGCAATACCTTCGTGTACTTCCCCCAGACATCCGCATCTGGGTAAAGGAGCACAATCCCCAGACAGGAGAGGAAGCAGCAGACCTGGCAGAACGCTACACAGCCGCCCACCGAGACCCGTCAAAGAGAAAGGTGACTGTTGGGAAGCCAAGGTTTGGGGATGGCAAACCTCACAGTTTGCCTTCCATGGACAGTACGGACACTGGGGTTAGTAAGAAACCTGTTCATTCAAATTTAAAACCCAACTTTGTGTGTTACTACTGTCAGCAGCCTGGCCACAAAGCTTCGTTGTGTCCTTTAAGAAAATCAAAGTCAGTTGAGTTGTGTTCAGTGCCACGTGCAGAAAGTGATGACCTGGATGATGTTAATGATAATGGACTGATACCACACAAACATGTGGTGGATGTCACAGTAAATGGTCAGGTAGCAAAGGCTCTGGCTGACACTGGTAGTTCACAAACTTTGGTGAAGTCTAGCCTACTCAGCAATGCACTAACTAATTTTGATCGAAATGTAAATATCATATGTGTACATGGATGTAAGAAAGATTATCCTACTGCAGATGTTATCATTGAGGTTGAAGGGCAAGCCTTTATGTTAACTGTGGGAGTGCTAGATAATCTAGTTTATGATGTAATCCTTGGAGAAGATTTGCCTATCCTTGACAACTTGGTCCAGCAAAATTCTGTAGCATACTCTTGTGCGGTAGTTACCCGTTCTGTGGCCAAGGGGTTAGAACCCCTACCTGATATACATGATAGTTTGTTTGAAAGGGTAAGCAAGGAAAAGAAAACAAAACGGCAACGCTGTCAGGAGAAAAATAGAAATCACAATAAAGCCAAAATCCCTGAATCTACTCTTCCTGTGTCTTCCTGCATCGACCCCCAATGGCAAATCCCTGACAATTTCAGACAGAGTCAGGAAAATGACTCGTCTCTAAAACCTCTCTTTGCAAAAGCATATGAAGTCAATGGGGTCCATGAGGCAGGCACAGGAGGGCTGAAGAGTGCAATTGGGGATCCCTTCATCATAAAAGACAACCTTTTGTATTTGGCAGATATTGAGACACCTAGGCTTGTTGTTCCAAAAGAGTATCGTCAAGTAATCCTGCATTTGGGTCATACAGTTCCATGGGCTGGGCATCTAGGACAGGCTAAGACATATAACCGCATTGCTCAACGCTTTTATTGGCCAGGGTTATACAAAGAGGTACTAGAATACTGTAAAAGTTGTCATGAATGTCAGGTTGTAGCTCCCACTAAGGTTTCAGACCGAGGCCAATTACAACCGTTGCCTATCATGAGTGTACCTTATGAGAGAATAGCTATGGATATCATTGGTCCTTTGCCCAAAAGTAGTAATGGACACAAATTTGCTCTGGTCATATGTGACTACGCAACTAGATACCCTGATGTCTATCCACTGCGCTCCATTCAGGTCAAACATATAGTTCGATGTTTAGTGGAGTTATTCTCTAGAGTTGGTATCCCTAAAGAGATCTTGACAGATCAAGGTACAAACTTTATGTCACATTTGATGAAATCACTGTACTCCCAACTTGGTGTGAAAGGTATAAGAACAACACCTTACCACCCTGAAACTGACGGTCTAGTGGAACGGTTTAATGGTACTCTGAAACACATGTTGAGGAAGTTTGTTGATGACACAGGTAAAGACTGGGATAAATGGTTGCCTTTTCTTTTATTTGCATATAGAGAGGTACCCCAGGCTTCAACTGGTTTCTCTCCTTTTGAGTTGATATATGGCAGGCAAGTCAGAGGCCCCTTGGACATGCTGAAGGAGAACTGGGTGGCTGGTGAGGCAACGCCAACAACAACCAACATCATCTCCTACATTCTGCAGATGAGAGACAAACTGGAAAGTTACAGAAAAAAAGCAAAGGAACACTTGCAAGATGCTCAACAAAGACAAAAGGTATGGTACGACAAACATGCCCGTGAAAGAGAACTGAAAGCCGGCCAGAAAGTGTTAGTACTGCTTCCTACTGGGCCAAGTAAATTACTAGCTAAGTGGCAAGGCCCCTATACAGTGACCAGAAAGGTGGGCCCAGTAACATATGAGATTTTCTGTCCTGACAAACATAAACCTCAACAATTACTTCATGTAAACCTGTTAAAAGAATATCATGAAAGAAACAACCAGGAAACAGGAGGGGAGCATGTTCTGATGGTCCAGGATGTCCCGCCCGAAGAAGATGATGTAGGGGAGGCTGAGGAACCCGACATGGTACCCTTCAGGGAGAAGTGTAAAATCCCAACCCCTCCTGAGCATCTGAGTGAGGACCAGTGGCATCAACTGGGTGAGCTGAAACAATCTTTCCCATCCTTGTTCTCTGAGAAACCTGGCCGCACTAATGTGATAGAACATAAAATTGCTCTGAAAAATACTACGCCTGTTCGTCTGAAGCCCTACAGGATTCCAGAACGAATGGTGGAACCCCTGAGGAAGGAGGTCCAGATGATGTTGGACATGGGTGTCATTGAACCGTCTAGAAGTGAGTGGTCAAATCCTATAGTGCTTGTTCCTAAGAAAAATTCCACTCAACCTCGGTTCTGTTCTGACATGAGGAAACTGAACAGCATTTCATGTTTTGACTCCTATCCCATGCCACGCATTGACGAGCTGTTGGAGAGATTGGGGAAAGCCAAGTATATTACAACCCTAGATCTTTGTAAAGGTTACTGGCAAGTGCCCCTTGACCCAGCTTGTAAAGAATACACAGCTTTCCAGATTCCAGGAATGGGTTTATTCCATTACACTGTGTTACCTTTTGGGCTTCATGGAGCACCTGCAACCTTCCAAAGATTAATGGACATTGTTCTTAATGATTGCTCCAGGTTTGCAGCTGCCTATCTTGATGATGTCGTAATCTACAGTGAATCCTGGGATGAACACATGCAGCATCTCAAAGTTGTCTTGGGCAAAATACAGGACGCTGGACTGACCCTGAATGTAAACAAATGTTCTTGGGCTCAAGAGGAGGTGAAATACCTTGGGTACCTGGTTGGCCGTGGGCAAATAAAGCCACAAATAGAAAAGATAAAGGCCATACAGATGATTACCAGACCCCTGACCAAGAAACAAGTGAGATCTTTTCTAGGACTGGTGGGCTGGTACAGAAGGTTTGTTCCTCATTTTGCTACGCTGGCAGCACCACTCACCGAACTGACAAAAAAGTCAATCACTAAAGTGATTTGGAATGATGAATGTGAGCATGCTTTCCAGATGTTAAAGAGGCAGATTTGTCAAGCCCCTGTGTTGCAGAGCCCTGACTTCACAAAACCTTTCCTGGTCCAGGTTGATGCCTCTGGGGTTGGACTAGGAGCCGTGCTAGCCCAGGGAGAACCTGGCGAGGAGAAGCCTGTCTTGTTCCTGAGTAGGAAACTATTTGACCGAGAAAAAAGGTACTCTACTGTGGAAAAAGAAGGTCTGGCTATAAAGTGGGCTGTTGATTCATTGAAATATTACCTTTTGGGAAGACAGTTTGTGTTGCAGACTGACCACAGGCCTTTGAAGTGGATGCATTCAAAGCAGCATCAGAATGCAAGGATCCTGCGTTGGTGCCTAGCCCTCCAGCCATACCAGTTCACTATACAGCATTGTCCTGGTAAGAAAAACCTCATTGCTGACTATCTGTCCCGTTTGCCTGACTTGTGTAAGCCAGAGGGGGAGGAGGTGTGAAATGTGAGGAAGCCTCAACTCCCTTTTGTATTTGCTAAGCCTTTGTTTTTGTTAAGCAAGGTGGACAGATTCACTCACACAACTTCTTTATTTTCTTTATTGAATTTTTAGTTTAATATTAACATACAACCAATTGTACTCAGCATTAGAAACACACTTTTCTTAAGAGTCTATTAAAGTAATGATATAATCAAAGCCAAAACCTGTCAGGGTGTGAGTCCTTGTGGAGGCCATCTTGTCCTGGTGTTTAAAGAGGAAGCACGCCTGAAAAATAGTCCTTTTATGTGCTGCAGGAGTAGGCGGATTCTCTGACTTGATTGGCCAAAGGGTGAGTGATGAAATGACAGGTAATTAAGACAAATACTGTGTGATACTCAAATGATTTGATTATTTCGAGTGTATGGTATTTATGAAAATCTACTGAAGAATGAAATGAGGCTTTGTTGGTTTGAGCAAGCTAAGAAGAACAATATATATTTGTGATTAATCTTGTCAACCTCCCTCCTGCAGAGCTGACCTGATAGGCCAGTTTGAACTGGCAAGGCGGGCTCTCATGCTATATATGAGAGAGCACTGAGAGAGAGGGTGGACTGGTTTAAGAAGAGCAGCACCAGATTTGTTCTAAGCTGAGTACTAAAAAGGAAAAGTGTAATGTTAAGTAACCTTTTTTTTTGTTTTGTTTTTTGGAGACTGACAATAAAAGTTTGCCGAATTTTTGCAGCAAAACTCCCTGCCAGCGTCATGTTTTTGTCCTCCTCTTGTCTCATCATGCTTCCCTGCACCTCACCGTGCAACAGATCAATTCAACACAAACAGTGGTGGCAGGAGAGCGAATAAAAAGCCTGATCTATTTATGGCTCCTTCACACACACGATGACAATGCTTATATGAGGTTACTCTTAATTAGCTGGAATGTCTCTACTTTTATGTACCATCTGACAACTTCCAGCTGTAATTACTACTGCCTACTAAAAACAGCCGTGCCCCCATGTGCTGCACAGCTCTTATATCACTGTGACCAACAACAACACCAGCAACGCTGCTGCATACTAAACGCACACAGATCTGCCTCTACAACACGCTGAGCTTCACACACCATGGCTTGTTTGAGCTGCTTTCAGGCTCTTTAGCTTTGTTCTGTTCCACAGTGTACATAAACACAACTCCATACCACTTGCTCCCTGTACAGGGAATGTCTGTTAAGGGACCTTCCTTTGACAAAATTCCTATATTCTATTGAACACTCTGCACACTGCAGACGTCCAGGAGTCTGGTGTTTTTCATTGCCTTCTCCTGTGTTTCCTTCCAGGATCAAAATTCTCCTGCATTTCTCCCGATTTCTCACACATTTTCACTTTTTCATTATCACAACCTGTTTCTGACACTACAGAATATAGACGCCCTGTACGACTCTAAAAGTCTGCTTTTTCCACCCGGACAACAACACAGTGACACCAAAACAGACTCCATGAGAGCGATTCCTGTTTTGTAGGGAAAGTTTTAAAGGAACCGGGCATGGCTTTTGTAAAATCTGCTGTCTCAATTTTCTTTTAGGGCCAAGGGCAAAAATGAAAGAAAACTGATGAATAAATAGAAATAGATTAGATAGATTTAGGCAAGTTCACACTAGAGGGACAAGTTACTTTGTATTCTTTCCTAGAATTGAAAGTAAAATTAAAGTATTAAACATGCAATGCAGAAAACAGAGTTTCTGAAACTCAGTTTTTTATACTTGCATCTTATATTTATCAATATGCATGTCATCGTGTGTTTAACTGTAATGGTTACATATATTCACAGCAGCATTTTTGTACAGGATAAGAACCATCAGTGATCCGATTCAATTTTTTGATTTATGTGAAATTACTCAGAGCGAGAAACAGTTAAATATATTTTATGAGATTATAAACATGTCATTTTAACTTAGTAAATAAATAAATAAATAAATAAAAAAAGTTGGGAACATTGCTATGTGTAATAAATAAGGGTACTTTGATTCAAAAATGGAGAACTTTAACACAAAAATTCAGTGAGTTATAGCTGCTGAGACAAGAAGTGCTACAACCATCCCTGGTCTCCCCTACTTTACTTTTAATTGAGTCTAATTAATTAATTATTTGTATTTTAATGTCAGGAAACTGGAAATCGAGACCACTTGTTGACACGATGATAGTTGCTAAGCAACCAAGATGCATCTCTAACTGTGCAAAAAGTAACAATATAAGAGTGGCAATTTTCTGTGTGGTTAACATGACCGAAATAGGTTAAATTGATCAAATTTTCTTTGCCTTTTGTGTAATTTACGTAAAAAAACACATTTTAAATGAAAATACAGACACTTCTAGGAAAAGGATTGGAATGAATCCTTTTTCTTTTGTTTATGTGGAAAAAACTAAAGTGAGTATGGGACCTGCAGAACAACAGCGTTTAAGATTACACTGGTTCATGATTTAGTCATTTTCCTCAACAGTTTAAAGCAAAGCACAAAGGCTGTTTGACACCGCCACAGTCATCTTTCAAGATGTAAAGGTGCACACTGAGTCAGGCATTAAACTTTAACCAGGAGGGCTTCCTAAATATTTTAGTGGCCCATTCATTATAGACAAGTGGGCAGACATCTCTGGATAGATTTACCTTTGTGATAACAGCAGACTGGGAACACTGTTGAGGTCCTGTAATGTGCTCTGTGGAAACATGCTGACAGAGGATTTTCCAATAAAGTCCGATCAATCAATCTGAAGCACAGTGGTGCAGCTCGGCCTGCTTTATTTGATATGGCTGTCATGAAGAGTGATGTATGTGGTCTTATTAAGCTACTGTATGTACACACACAGTTAGGACAGACAGTAAGATGAATGAGAGGACTATATCAACCACATCCCCACCATTCTCTGCCTGACAGCATACTTTCTCAATAATTAACAGCCGTTTAAATCTAATTGTTAAGCACTTCTCACAAGAGTCCTTATGTATTCATTACTTCATTGCTTTGTTTGCAAAGGTGTTGCCATATTATTATTGATGGTATCCAAAGACAAATGTGGACTGAAATAACCATGTGAGTGCACGCCACAAAATATACACAAATAAACAACATTAATGCTCCTTTCAAATGGAACTCAAGAGCGTGTGGTTATGGGTAATCATGTGAATGATACGCTTGGCGTTTAAGTGGTTAAGTCGTGAGAACACAGCTGATGGGCAAGAGCAACGTGGGTGGCAAGAGTGTCTCTGTTTGGAAGCCACCAAGGCTAACAGTTTAGCATGCTAGCAAGTGAGTTATGTAATACAGGAAATGCAAAAGCTGAATCAGTCCCTGCAGGATTTTGCAGGTCCTTTTTGGGATTGTTGCAGCCTAAAATGACCGATTTCACGCCAGCTTTTCTAAAGATTTGTGATGCATGTTGCGGTGCTTTAGTGCAGTCATCCCAAAACATTTATCACTGGAGGGACAGACTGATGAAAAGATGAAGCATTTGTGAACAAGAACACATTTTTCATAGAGATTCTGAAATTATGAAGAAAAAAAACTCGATATGATTAAAAATTACTTATCATTAAAAAAAATTAGCTCCACCATATCAAGCTTATGATTTTCAGTAGCATCACTGTGAATAAAGTTATCTGAAACACAAACATGAAATTTATTTATTATAATAGGCAAGTTAGCCAGCAGAATTACTTGTATGTAGAAAAGAAATAATCAGCTCGTCTTGTCTGCTCTATAGCCTCAGTCTCCTTGTCAATTGATTAAATATAACTAGATATGGAATCATTAAAATATTGCCAAATATAACTTTATTTTGACATGTCTTCTTCTAACTATAAAAGCAATCTATTAACCACATGATACATCTGTAAATCATCTCCGTCCAGCCAAACTGGTGGTATCCATGGTAACAAGTGTCCTCGGGTCCTCGAGCAATGGGCCGTAAGTATTGAAAACGAGCAAAACTTGTCTAAAAAGCCTAATTGCATATTAGACACAAATCATGGTGAGCTGCACAATGTTACATACATACATATATAGAAAAACACTATTAAACTCAACTTGTTACATTAAACTTATGTAATAAAATTAAATGGAAAATTTACATATAATTAAAATACATAAAGTCAAGGTTTTTGGGTTAATTATTTTTTTAGGTGTTGTGCCAATTCTGCAGTTGGAAAACTATTAAAAAATTCAGAGGAAGAGGGCATAACAAAATGATGGAGTCCAACTTCAAATGGTGAAAAACAATGTGGAAACCAAGATGGAAATACGACATTTGTGTTAGTTTGATGTATTAATGTGAGGAAGGTTTGGTCAGATCTGTGTGGAGGCATCATGGATGATCAGCCATGTGAGTTAAATGTTTGCTACATCCGAATTTAGTCAGAAAAAGTGTTTTTTATCTCCCTGTAAGCTGATTAACACCTCTTTGAAAAAGACAAAAAAAAAAAAAAAAAAAGCCACCTAAAACGAGTAAATTTTTAAAAACTTTTTTGTCAAATTTAGCCATTTTCAATCACATCCAGGGTTTGAATTCCACAGTGGCTTTTGGGGCAGCCCTGTTTTGTGGTGCACGCTGCTACTAAAAAATTTCACATGCACATGCATACATGGAAATGTGCAGCAGCAATCACTGTCAGTAACATTTAATAGATGCGACATAACAAAAACATAAGGCTACTGTTTCAAAATCAAAGAATAATCAGAGCAAAAAAAAAAACATCAATAAAATAAAAATCAGGAAATCCACTGGGGACACAGGCAAAGAGACTTCCTGTGAGAATTTAGAAAAGAAAATATAAGCTGTAACGCAGTAAATGAACAATGCTTTAGAGCTCTTTGAATTCTTAGCTCCCCCATAATTCAAACTGTGATTGCATCACTTTTCTAGTGCGTCCGTTCACAGAAAACATTGATGGAAACACAGTTTATGTGTAGAAAAAAAATGATATATCAACCTTTGGAGCCCCTGAGTGGAAGTCTTAAAAAAAGACCTTGTCACAGATAGCAGATAGAAAAGCGTGTCACTAACCAGCAGCTGACCTCCTCTGAGATTCTGTTACAGACACCAAAACGTACCAAAACACTCATTCAGTCAGAATCATTTGATCACAAACATTCTACACATTGTGTCTTCAAATAAAAAAAATGAAAGTACAAGACGTTCACCAGTCAGGGAGTGTCACACTGTGGTAGTGGTATGGCAGATCTAGAAGACAACAAGTCATTAAAGGTGCAGTTTTCCTCCTCAGCTGGACGACCACAGACACTCAGCCAGCATGTGGACGCTTGTCAGGAGAGAAGAGAATCCCCCAATCTGATTTCCACACTTCCTTGTGTCACTACAGATTGGATTAGTTCTAGATCACTCTGCCCTGCAAGTGCAGAATGGATGAGAAGCCGATTACAGCTATTCAACTCTTCCCTAATTCTCAAAAAACTTATAACTAACTAATTATTCTCAAAACTGCTTCAAACCAGTCAGGAAAATATTACAAATAAGTCAAACCAACACTCATGCTGCCTGTGTTTCTTGACTGACCATGTGATCACTCAGGGCTCTTCAGGGAACTCAGCATTGTGAAACAGACCCACCAGCGACCTTGAGCATGATCACATGATGAGCCGTCGCAGTTGATCCCCGGCTCTGAACAAGGCCCGACTTTTATGGCCGTGCCCTGACTGGGGGAGGAGGGGAGAGGAGGGAGGGGAGGGGCCACCCGGGTAATGTGATGAAAACCCTGCTTAGCGAAGGCAAGCCCTGGGTGGAACAGATGGAGGCTCCTTCTTTCTTATGCAATCCAGCACTAGTGAAGCAGAAAATATGACTTTTATGTGACTCCCTGGATGTCAGAGGGAATAAAGAGCCTAATGAATGTCCTGGGACTAATATGTTGATGAGCTCTGTAGACAGACAGTCAGTGGGATTATCAAGAGGTCAACACAACCCCCCCAAAAAAAGACTACTCCCTGGTACCACTGAGGCAGCCAAATGACGTATGAATAACACGTCAATGCAGAATGCCTTTTTTTTTTTGCCATGTGTCATTTCACGCCATTTAGCCTGTGCTGACATCATAGACCATATATTAAACAGTGGACGGTGCCTTAACCCTGCACTCTTTCTGGGGCAACTCCACTGGTTGCAAAAAGAAGAAAGATTGTATGTATTCTTATGGCAAAATGACCCTATTTCACGTGTGATTTATGACCTCAGTCAACAGTTTCCTAATGAGTTCATGGTCTCAATCCTTAGTTTCAAGTCTTCTTCAATACAGCATGGTGTTCATTTTGTAAATTATCATCTCTTTTAGAGCAAAATAGACCATAAAGCAGGGTATGCATTAGACTGTAGTTGCCTTGTGACAAGAATCCATCCAGCTCAATGCACCAAGCTCATGAAACTTCGATCAAACAGTCAAACTTAGCAGCGCTGATCAACTATGGATCAAGATTCTGTTACTACATTGTGTATTTCTTGCATAAAATGTTTCCAGAAATATATTTTTATATTATTATATTTAACCTTTAGCTGTAATACGAGAAACTTTGTGGCAAGGAAGGCCACCATTATTTCCTGCTGAATGGGCGAGCCAAAACCAAGAAAGTCTCCTGAGATGCAGTACGTTGCCCACCTGCTCCAACCAAAAAAAAAACAAGATGGCAACCCCCAATCATGCCAGACTTAAGGCTTCAAAACGGTTGTCCACAAACCAATGAATGATGTCACATTTGGTTCACACTCGGCTGACTTTCTGTGCAACTGTCGTTGAGAAAAAAATGTCTGATTACGTAGTATAAAGAGCAACAAAGTCCACGTATGAAGGAGGTTATATCAAACAATGGTCAAACCTAGAAAACTCATTAATATCTCCAAGGTAATGGTTTGTTTCCTGCTAGCAACTATTTGCTATAACCTCCAGGTAAAGACAGCATGCGTCAGACGGAGACCGTCGGCAAATGTGACTAAACATAATAAATGAATGAACTTTTAATACATGACTTCATCTATGAACCTGATTTCTGCCTGTCACATAGATTTTCATTGGCTATATGATCCTACTTCACGACATCATCAAACTACATTTTATGTTGTTTGAATGTGTGTGACTCCTGACTATACTGTCAGGATATAGTAAAAGAGACCAGGTTGGATATGGCACATTGCTGTCAGTCATTTCAAAACATGTGCAACATACAACGTATCATAAGAGCCTGATGCATGAAACCACATTATAAATTCTCTAGTAGAGTAAGTATAGAGCCTGTCATGAATGCATGAATAATTCCAGATTTTTTTTTGCAGACTCCTCATTAATATTGATCACCTTCATAAATATTAGCATACCTTGTGAAGCAGAAGTCATTAATCCCTTCTGTCTGTTTCAGCAAAATGTTTATGAGTTGCTATACTGCAGGAAATTCTGTGTGTTTTCTGTCGAACAGATTGTAAAATATTCTATGAATGCACAGATGTGGGTTATTGCATTGACTTTACAGCTGTAAAGTGTGTGCAATAGCTCTCCAGCTACCATGAGAGGCTTTGATTGGAGCCTCCAAATTGACCAAAACAGCGAGATTAAGCAGGCTGTGAGAAGAGGACTCACTGGTGAAAGGCTTTGAATGATAATAACATTCTAGGAAAGGGGAGAGAAAAAAGCCTGCCTTCTTCAGACCCTTCTCTAAAAATAGCTCCGCTGGTGTGACATCATCAGTGCTACGCAAATATCATCCACCTTTACTTCTGTGGGTGCAGCAGAAAAGTCTGTTTTAGCCTACGGTAGCATGTCTGCTTGTTTGGGCCGACAACATGAGCACACACAGGCACAAATACATGCACATGCACAGAGCAGCACAGCAAAAATAATACACTATGACTTTATGTCACCCATACTTGAGAAGTGGGATGAATCATGTCCAACCAAAAAACAAGCCTTAAAAAAGTATTAGTACCAACATTGCAAAGATTGCAAGATTGCATAACTGCACTCTTCTGGTGATTTATATGTCTGAAATATATGTAATTTATTACGTTCTTTAATTTGCTTTAATTGTTTTTCATTTCTAAACTTGCTCTGTGCCAGAAACCACTGTTGTCCCATACAAAAAATCACATAAAACACATTTTTAAAAATGTGCTTGTTGTACAAGTCTGATGTCAATTCCATCAGATTTTTACAAAAACTTGATTTAATCAGGCACAGTAAGGGTTAGCTATATCCTAAGTAGCCCTGTTTCACTTCCTGGTTTAAAAAAGGTGGCAATACTGCTCAAGAACTGATAAACTTTCTATTTTTCAACAAATTAATTAAATAATATTGCTATCAGATGTGTCTCAACCATAACACATCAACTAGCCCTTCTGAATCAAAGCTAAGTTTTATGGTTTAAAAATGTGTATTTTTGATTAACATTAAGAGAACTCTGAGACACTTTAAAAAATAAAATGGCTGCTCACTACGACTATGCAGTGCATTGATAAAATGTAATGTTTAGTCAACTCCATATGACATTTAATAAAAAATGTATCACATGGAGGTTCTGATCTTTTAAAATATATTTTCCAGCATAACTGAAGTGCAAAAACCCTGTCAAAACACAGTTTTGTCCCATTTCTCAACAATGAGTGATATCTGACTCCCTCAGTTTCAAGAAAAACTGCTCCTTTCCACATCAAGGGAGCATTTCACACTCCCAAAGTAAGTTTTTTGCTCTCAAGTTTCCTCGCCCAGCACCTCATCCCTCAAAATCCCCCAGCATGCAACATTTACAGCGGTACTCACAAGTGATGGTGGCGTCTGTGAGTCATGGCGGAGCTGGCAACTTCTTCGTCTGGTCTGGGGGAGCAGAAAGAGCAGAAAGCTGAGGCACAGACTGACTATCAGGCAGTTTAAAGCTCACCCACCTACTCATACACACACTCACATACTGTACACACACACACACACCCTGACTTGGCGTGCTGCTCATTCAAGCTTGGTCACAGTGGGGATGAGGGCTCACGTACAGTAGTCTCATGATGTAACTGGCGCCGCACACATCTCATTAGCAGCAGCCGAAGCACACACTCTACTGCATTTAACCTACTTAATCTATATTCATGTACACACACTAGTGCTGTGCATCCATTAAGACCACTTAATCCTATCTATATGGTCAATATCTAGAAGTGTTGGAGGTACTGCTGTGAACAACAACACTGGATGAAAAGTGGATTGTGAATATGAAGTGATCTGAATATAAATTTGTTTTAAAATGGATGTCCTGAGGAATTTAAACATTGTTACATGCATTTCAAGAGAATCTCTTACATGTGTTAATTGTGTATGTTACATGTGTATGTCTGTGTCGTGTGTGTATTTGCACAATAAGCGTGTTGACCAAGCAAGGATTATCTCGCTGTAAGGGGACCGACGTAACACCCTATGCAACGGCTCAGTGTACTACAGTACTGAGAAGGGGGGGAGGGGGGGGGGATTGGCCCGACGGTCTCTATGGAAACCACTGGCTGCGTTGAGGGCAGGTCCACAGAGGGAAAGGCATAAGGGAATCAAATCCTTTCTGCGCTTCTCATCCAGAGCTGATGAGTCTTGTGCAGCTAATGGACCGCTGTGCAAATGACTGGGCAGGTACAGGCTTTAATCACATTTAATACCACTGCATATGAGCTGTTCTGGCAAACACGCTAATAGAGTTTCACTGGGCAGAGACTACATTAAGCAAATGCTGCAAAAGCTGTGAGACACTCATATATAGCACAGTGTCAAAGACTGCTAACTGTGCTGTCGGCCTGGAGAGGGTGACAGCCAGAAGCTAGCTCCCAGCCAGCAAGAAGCTTAAAGGTGAGGATCAATTTTATCGCAATTATACGAGTGTACAGAGTACAATTATACAGTCAGACTCAGTCTCTGCATTTAACACATCCTAGTTTTAGGAGCTGTGGGCAGCCACTGTGCACCGCCCAGGGATCAGCTCCAGTTCTAAGCCAGCACTGCGGTCAGGGGTACTGACTGCAGAATTCATCTACCATACATGGTGGAGGAAACCAGAACACCCAGAGGAAACTTGAACAAGCACGGGGAGAACATGCAAACACGAACACACGTCATTCTTACTGGGAGGGGAAAGTGCTACCCACCGCACCGCCCAAGCTTTACCAGAATGGTATGATTTGTACGACATGTTTCCCATTTTTTTGCCCCGTGAGCCCTTAAAATGAACCCCTCGTCGTCAGGGTTTGGTACCGAAATCTGGCTCTCATATGACCAATACCTACTGGACAGATGCCTCATTTAGATGCCACACGCCTGCCATTAAAATAGCTGCCCTCTGGTGGTGACACTACAGACACATCACTAAACAAGCTAGTTAGTCCAACGCCAGCTGGGATGTCAACAGGTGATTATTTGTTTCTGTAAAATTCTTCATTTATGATAAAAAATGAAGTAATTTGGAGCAGAAACACTACATATAAAGTGAACTGTGGATATTGCGTCACAGCCCAGTGGGCAACTTTTAAGTCTGAGCCAGCTAGCTGCTTGATGCTAGTCATAGTTGCACAATGTTGCCAAGCAGATGAATTCCTGCAGTTTGATCATTTCCTTTTCACATGTCGCTATATGGTTACCTTCAGGACATGTCTATAAAATAAATTCAACACATACAGCAGCCAAACATGCACATACCACAGAACGGAAGTGTAGCTTTTGTATAACAAAGCTAATACTTGCTGTAGTATAAAGTTCCATAAAAAACAACATTAAAAATTTACCATTACCATTGATATTCAACCAGCTTCAAATAAGGCTTATCGTTTCATGCAATTTCTTTTGACAGTCTCTCAATATTACCACAATTGTCCAACATCTCACCAACCTGCTAGCCACATTAGCAATGCAACGTGATAACACTAAGTGTAACAGGTTAACCTTCGAAGTAAACAGTAAAACAACGTAAAACATGGCAAAACCTGCAGCCCTCAAGTTTGAAGGTGGGTCAGTGATAGCCGGCATCCATCAGGTATCCACCAGATCCATCCTTGACCTTGAATTCACTACTGACCCTAATCTTGAAAAAAAAAAAGAAAAAACAGCATTTGTTTGCGATTGTTCGTCACTCCCTGTGGTTCCCTTGTCAATAGCGTGGCATTTCAAAATTATTTTCACAGCCCTAGAGATTTAATAACTTTGGCGATGCCTGAACTTTTTATCCACTGATCAGATCAATATTTCAGTTTGTTCAATACTTTTATGACCAAGGTCTGAAAAATGCAACTTTTCACCAGCTTAAACTGAACTTTGAGTATAGCACTAACGCTAGCCAACCATCAGGGTCGCCAGTGTAGTGACAAGGGCATGATCCCTCACTGGCTTCCCACCCATGAACACCATCAATGTTGTTTGTTAGTAATGCAACAAAGCCCGATAAAGCCTGCTGCTACCAAACCCTGATTGCAGTGTTGGGTGAAAACTTAACCCCTTAACATTAGGGGCATAATATATAATAATACACAATACTTAATGTTATACGCTAATTTGTCCCGAGGCTAAACAGTCCAGCTACATACAGGAGCAGTAATTTGGGAAATGGACATGCCTCTGCAGAGATTCAGCTCAGTAGCTTTTCAGTGACAGACTGCTTTATTTAACAGGAGTTGTTCAAGTACCAAATTCCATCAGCTGCCTGTGAAGTACGCTAACATCAGCTTAAACAGCAACACATGGACCAACAGCCCCATATTAAGTAGTGAAAGTGCCTGAGCATCTGTTAATGGACCTGTCTGAGGAGGGAGAAGCTGGTGGCACATTGTCACCTGTAAAAAGGCCTATCAAGGAGGAGTAATTCAACTGAATGACACTACAGAGCATGTCAGGAAAAGAGGATCTAGCATTTTCTTAGTTTGCAGTGAGATGACCTTTTCTCTCTTAAGTTAGAACGTGTCAAGCGAGCAGATGAGCAAATGCCGGGTTTTAGAAAGGATGCACTGACAGCATTTCAGCCATACCTTCCCTCTAGCTGCAGCACAAGAGTGAAGTTGTGTAGCCTGGAAGATATATGCCCTAATCAGAGAGAGGAAAGGGAGGGTGGAGCCAATCATGCTATTTTGTGATACAAAAGAAGGCTGGGAAACAGGCAGGGAGGGCGGGCAAATTGCTTAACAACAAAATAAAAAGCTGCACCATCAGTCAGAAGATAACATGACGGCTGAATATGCTTTGCATGTATCACACTCGACTGCGCATCCCTCTCAGGAATACACACCGTGTAGAAACGGCTGAACCTCTTTGACATGACAAGAGGCGAGGCGGAAGGAAGTGGTGAAACATCAATCACAGGCAAAGGCCTTTACAGCAGTTGTCATGACAATAGCCATGGGTGAAAGATCCTCTCCTTCCCCTCTCCGGAGACTTGCTGACATTCAGTCCCACTCTACTAAGACACAAACCGGAGCGAGATCACTGCAACGGCTGCTGGTCCAGGGGTCCCTCCCGTTCGGTGCCCCGTCTGGAGTTGGCAAACGCGGCTGAACTTGATGGGAGGTGTTTTCAGTCTGCTCACAGCCATGGAGAAGAATCCCCGGGGGCCATCATCTTGCTCCACCGGTATAAACACCATGCATCTTTAGAGACATGCAGACCAGAGCGACACATTCATCATTAGGCATGGTCTCTGGTGAACTGGATTAGATTTAGCAACTTTGTGTGAAAACGAGCCTTGTGTCAACAGTGCTGAGGAGGACATTATTAATTTGGTCTCGCTTTGAGTGCAGAGATGCTCTGATACCATTTCTTCCTTTTTTTTTCCTTGATTCAGATTCTGATACCTGAACTTTGATCCGATACCAGTGTTTTAAAAAATATATATATATATACTGTGTATTATCACTTTTTTTTAACAGCTGGCCTAACCTAGCCTGACATTGTCAGACTAATCTGCTACTAATGTGAATTTGTCTGGAACCTCTTGGTTCATTTTCAGTTTTTAAGGGCAGTTATCAATATACACAGGCTAAAATGCATCAGGATGTACAGACGTACAACCAATCAAAGCAGTGAAACCTGTGACATAGCAGTGATTGGTCTGTTTCCAAGCAGGGCTCAGAATAGGAGTCGCGACCTTTTTCATATTACAGATTAACGGTACACTAAGATACGTTTCTGAAAACATTTTAGGTGAGAAAAAGGTCAGGTAGAAAAGGAATCTTGGTTATATTTGATCAGCACTGCCTAGTCTGACAGTTTGATCTGAGTTTTTGGAGCCTGAGGCGTTGGGCTAGACAGACCTGCTGACTGGACACAAGTGGATAAGACCTACAAGCAATACAGACTCACAAGTCAGTGTCTGGGATAGTCTCACAGCTTTTGTTGCCAGGCCACCATTGCAAATAAGAATTTATTCTCAGTGACTTGGCTGCTTTAATAAAGGTAAAATAAAATAAAATGTGGTGGAAACAGGAGAACCATTGCAAGTCTTTAGGGTGGCCCTTCATACTGGGGAGAAGGGGGAGTGTTGTGTCCGGTAAGGCACTAGAATAAATGCAAGGGGCATAGGTTTGATGGCAGCCGTTATGTGATTTTGGATTGGTGCATAGACTTGCGATGCTCAATCCAGCATTTCAGGCAGTATTGGAGGCATTTCTGATACTATCACTATTGCAGCAACCATAGTTTAATAGTTTAACTTGAATGCATTAAATGCAAATCACCGTGCAATTACAAAGACAACTGCCACAGCTCGTCATATCCCTTGATAATGGAGCATGCGTCATTTAACAGGGGAACAGTATCAGAGTGTTAGGGTCTCAGACACCCAGATGGAACTTGCAGTAGAATTCCTGCTCCTTTGTGTCAAAAGAAGCCGACTGAGGCAGAGGAGCTGGAAAGCATCGCTGGATGAACCTCATGCTCACTCCTGAATGAGCCCAAGAATATGGATGGATGGACAACTATCAGAACAGTGTTGTGTGTAAACCACCTAAACTGACTCATCCTGACCAAGGACAGTAATACAACAACTCATTTTATCACCCAGCCACTTCCACACTTTGGAGTACACAGTATACCACCAGTCTTGACTTTCATAGTCTGACTCATCAGATGCACAGTGTTGGTATAAGTCCTGATATTGGTCACTTGCTTCAAGCGGCATCTGCTATCTACTTGTATCTGCTACCGCCTTGTTGTAACCCACCCACTGAAAACGGCAAATTAGTGCATGGAATGCTAACAATTCCAACATAAACAGGCTAACAGCTGTTACCTTTTCTTTTGCAGTGATGTAGTCATTTTAATACCTCACCTCCCGACGTGCAAATGTTCCCCCACAACAAGTTTCCCCCTCGACACTATTTTGCTGCAGCACCATCGATGCATCCTGGGCTTAGCTCCACCCAAGACGTTTGTGATTCGTTTAAAGAAATGCAAACAAGGCAGGGCGTTTTTTTTTCCCTTATAGCAGAATGTGTATGCATGGAGCCAGACCTTTCTTCAGTGCTGAGGGCTGTGGAGAGACGTCTGGCTATGCGAGACTAAAACTTACAGGATTGACCGATATGAAACTTCACCATCATGACAGACTTAACAGCCGTACCTGCCAGGCCTACGGGACGCTACCAGTCACGAGAGACATGAGGTTTCAGCAACAACTGCTAAGATTAGAAAGGAAGAAGTACTGTAAAGACGGAAACAAGCTTGATCCAGCAAACAAACATGGACGTTGCTGTAATCGTGAGCAAATATTTTAGCTGCGAAATGCACAGAAGTCTGATTCAAAGGAGTCATCAGACAGCACACATCTGGAGGCAAGAGATGTCTCTGTCCCTCTGTGTCTTGCTGAGAGATTTCCTCACCGCCTCTAATCCTTGGGCAGAATGAGCCTAATGGTCCATTATGTAACAGGCTTACAGGGAGGAGACGAGTTTATGATGAGTACTGCTGGACATGTCTGCTGGGATAATGTCAATCAGGTCTGCTTCCGGTCACTTGGTGGGGTAAACAAAGACGGATATATGTAAGAAAGAAAGTGCTATCAATTCCAGATCATCAACAATAAAGCAGCGCTGCACAGAAACACTTTAAATAAGAGTGTGATCTCTTATTTTCTCGCAGGAAGAACGCCAGACCAAATTCACCTCGCAGCATATGGTGCTTTAGAGCTATGGGACATTAAGACATGTCTTCAATCTTCTCAGCCCGAGAGGAGGCTGGTGACGGGTGTAGGGTGGGAGGAGGTGTAGGTAGCAGCAGCTCCTGTGGAGTAATACTGCCGCGGCAGCGAGTGTCAGGCAGGCATTAGGGCCCAGGAGCTGAAGGCTCTTCCCGATCAGAGAAAAAAGCCCGGGGCTCACAACAACAACAACACACAAACACATCACTCCAGTAAGCGCACTACCCTGCTCGCAGTCAGAAAAAAACACACACAAGAAGCAGGATGGGGAAGAGGCTGTGAAGTGGCAATTCAATCACGAGATTGTTCGGTGCGGTACACGATATGGCAGCTCATTAAGCGTGGGTTCTGTGTGACGAAAGCCATTTTGCAGATTGTCTCATTGGTTTGCTAATCACTGTGATGCAGCAGCAGCAGCAGTAAGGACAGGAGTGAGTGAGCAGCAGTAATGGACAGTGTGGGTGCTCGTGTGCCTGAGTGTGTGTGTGTGTGTGTGAGTGATTGGAAGGAAAGTTGTTTAAGAGCCACTCCCATCTCTGTGGTCACTGTCTCCCTCCTCCGGCTGTCCTGCCTCAAATCTGCAACAGAGCCTCAAAGCTCCTTTAGCCAGCTTCAGCTGATACTATTATGCACTGTAAAAAAAAATAGTTGAAATGACTTAAAATTTCAAAGCAACAAACTGCAATAGATTTTTGAGTTCTGAGCCCAACTCAAACTCTAAAGTTTGGAAATAAACTTTAAAAGGTTTTGCTGAGCTAGATAAACTCTTTAGATAAACTAGAATATTTTAGTTTTAGAAACTAAATTTTTTTTTCTTCAAAAATTGGTCACAGTTAGCTGCGAACCTGATTTCTTTTGTTTTTGCTTGAAAAATATTAAAACTTTAACATCTACTTTCACATCAATGAATTTACTCAATATTTTTTTTTTTTTTAAATACAATGTTTTGAGTTTCTAAAATTCAAAGCTGTAAGTAAAGTAAATTATCTCAACAAAAGATCAGTGGTTGGTAAAAGTTTTTCAAAACTTAAGAATTTGAGTTAGTGTCAAAACTCTCTTTCATTTTTACAGTGTATAAAGACACCCCAATCCTGACAAAATAAAGAGTAAAGAGTTTTGGACCAGTTTGATGTTGATTTTCAGATTTGATTTAGTTAATATATATTACTCAAATTAACTATTAAGTATTATATTTTCTTTCTTTTTTTTTTTGCAGAAATTGTGTCTTGTGTTGAAAGATTCTCCATGAGTAGAGGGAAAGAGAGAGTGTTTAGCATGTGTTTCACTAGCCCAAAAGCTAAAAGTCAATAAAAGGGAGAAAATTATAGCCTCAAATTTGGCTGTAACATTTCAGTTCAGCTAAGTCGGATCTTGAAAACCTCAGGGACAGGACTCAGGGTTCAAGTCCCAGTTTGTCCTGCATAATAGAAACTTTGTCTGAAGAAAGCTGAATTCAACAGTGACTGAAACCCTTTAAAGGTCCAAGGTGTGTAAGATCTATGGGGATCAATTGGCAGAATATGGTAGAAAGTGAATATAATATTCTAAGTCATTCATTCCTGTGAATTGGGACAAATCCAATAGTTTGAGCAGGTTTTGACTTTTACTTTTCAATTATGCTGGAAAATATATTTTAAAAGATCAAACTCTTGGCTATCAAACCTTGTGAAGGGCCAACCTTCACAACCTTCACACAAGTGATTATACTTTTTATGAAATGTACTGGACTGTGCTGACAGAATGTTCCTTTTTCATTTCACAGCATAGTTTTAGTGAGCAGCCATTTTATTTTTAAAGTGTCTCAGAGTTCTCTTAATGTTAATCAAAATACACATTTTTAAACCATAATTCCTATTTAGCTTTGATTTAGAAGGGCTACAGAGTTAACATGTTATGTTGAGACATATCTGATAGCAATATTATTTCATGAATTTGTCGAAAAATAGAAAGTTTACCAGTGCTTGAGCAGTATTCACAGCTTTTTTAAACCAGGATGTGAGACAGGGGTAACTAATTGAGTTGACAGAAATCTGAGACACAACTTTAAGAGGCCAAAACTTTCATGAAAAAAAAAAAAAGATTTTAAAACAAAGACGATTATAAGCACATTTTTATACCTATATTATCAGTAGGTATTGTTAGTTTTAGATTTTAAAGGATTTTAACACAACATACTCACAGAGTTTAGAAATTAAAAAATGAAAGCAAACCAAAACATGTCAAAAATTTAAGACTGAATTAGAGGGTTGGTATTAATAATTTTTAAAGTTTTTTTTAAGACATGATTTGTTCCAGTTCTCAATAATGGGTGATAAACTATTTTTTCCTTTTCTTCTCACTGTGCCAACTGTATGTATCTAGTGTGTCATGTGTTGCAGAACACCCAATGAACAGAGGGAAAGAGGTAGCATGTAGCAAATGTGATTCAACCTAAAAGCTGCTTGTCAATAATCATAAAAAAAAGAGAAAAAAGAAAAAATATATAGCGTCAGCTCTTAGATTGGGGTCTGGCCTCATTTGGCAGCTACACTTCAATTCAGCTAAGTTGGGTCTTAAAAGACTCGGGGACAGGGCTCATGTTTGTGCATCTCATCAGCCTTCAGTGAATAACAGCAACTTTGTCTGAAGAGAGCTGAACTAAATGACTGAAACCAAATGAAGCTGCAGAAATCAATACATTGTTTATATTAACGGTGGATGAAATGATTACAGCATGTGTAACTCTCAGAGAATTATCTCCAAACTCTGCAATTCTCTACGCTTGTGTTGTGTGTTTTAGCTTATTTCTTTCATCAGTCTCCAGTAGCAGCAGGCAGCTGTTTTCAGCTGAAAGCTCATTGTGTCCTACCTGCCCGGCACCAAACAGAAAACACACAAAGTCAGCAGCTAGCTGGTGAACATAATGGAGCATTTAGATGCTAAAGAGACAATTAGTTCCTTCAGTGTTTGGTGCAGAACAAGAAAGACTAAGAGAAGAATAAATATTCATGCACTGGACAAAACTTGAGATACTAAAGTTGCTCCATGCACACTGTATGTTTAAACAGGCTGTTTGATAAAGCCTTTTTCCAAATTTAAGGTGTTAATATTTCAGTGTTGTGTTTACAGCTTGTTTCTGCTGTCCACAAGTCGCCAGAAAAAATCTTGTATTGTTGCTTTAAAGGTGACCTGACACGCCACATGGTTTGTTGCACAGAACCATCTGGGAAGTCACCCTAAGAAACTGTTTGGAAAAGGGCACGCACTTTCAAAAAACAGTTGGCACTTAGATTAATCATCTATCCATCACGTCAAACAAAGGCTAGTGTCGACCCATCAGATCAAAGTCTTGCCAAAGCCAGCTGGGAGAAGAGCAATGGAGAAGTCTTTTTCAATGAAGAAATACTCTCCAGCTCTGATATAACTGATGCCATCACAGTATCGCTGTTGTCACACCTAAAACCACACCTGCAGCTGCCAGTAGTCCCTCCTGAGATGCTGATTGGCTGCACACTTTTCATGCTGACACAGATCGATAACTTGATGCCTGGCAAAATGGATTTTTGCGTGATCTCGCAAATTCAGCTACCTTGGAAGGTAACTTCAAAAGTGCAACAGGTAAGAATTTATCTTTGAAACACTGTATTGCTGACCAGCTAGCGCTAGCCCCTCCTGTCTGCCTTCAGTCCAAAAATGTGGAGATGGTTTTCTTGCTGGGTTTGGCTCCTGATAACCTGGACAACCCTGACTCCTCTCCCACTTCATGCCTCCTTCCTGGCTCATGTGCTAGTGGTCTAAACAGCAACAAGCCCCCAGTGCTGCTAGCTGCCCTGCAGACTGAGCTAACTAGCTAAGGGCAGCTACAGTTAGCAGCAGTTAATGGTTATATGTCATTGTTGTATGGGCTGGTTCAGGTTAGAAAAATGTGGCTACTTCCAGTTAGAAATTACCTGACATGGAATCAGTGCAGTTGGACGGAATTGGACAGACCTACAACCAACCAGAGCAACAACACGTGACACAGCAGTGCACAGAATCTTTTGTTGTAGTCTGTCTTGTATTACAGTTAAATGGTACACTAAAATATGTTTCTAAAAATATTTTAGGCAAGAAATAGTAAATGTAGGACAGAATCCTGATCCATATTTGATCAGTGCTGCCTAATTTGACAGTTTGATCTGACTTTGGACAAAATTGGAAAGACCTACAGCCAAAATAGGCCGTCTCTGGATGCTTTGCCCAATAGAGACTGAAGACATTCTCCCAGCCACGCTGGTGATATTCTGCGAAGAGTGAATTCAACAGGTGGCCAAATCTTAAACAGGCTTCCTGAAAAAGTTCCCGTGCTTCTGGTTGTAATTAAATTTTCAACCCATAAAGTCATTACATATATGTCAACAATCCTGAATTCTAACATCCCTATCGGACAGACGTTTAGTTCTGGCTTCAACTTGCAGGATTTCCGACTAATGAAGTCCCCAAAATTTAGTTACTGCTTCATCTCGCTGCCATCTGGGGACGTGCCAGATTGCCCAGTTGTACATGTTTCATTAACTTCAACAAGTCAGCCAGTGTGTGTGCTGTCCAAAAAAACAAGTGAGTGGGCAAGCAAATGTCTCGCTTTGAGCTTTCAGATGATTAATTTCATCATGCTGACCCCGTGCTGTCACTGGGATCATTTGAGTCAATGGTGACATGATTTTAATAATGGTATGAAAAAGGCTGGATTGAAAGGCTGGTGATGTGTGTGTTCTTGTGAGTGTGTGTGGTCACATCCTGGAGCCACTGACTGTTTTTGGACCAACAGAGGGCAGTGTGTTTTCACCCAATGAGGCCTGTCCCACTTGTCCCTCTGGACTTGTGCTTCAGAGCAAAAGGACAGTGTCGACACATTGTTAATCTAAAATCTACTTTCATCACGGTTCGCATTAGGCCAGAGGCACACCTGAATAATTCATTTTCGGCCTCCGTGTGCGATGAAGACGACCCCCGTCCGCAGCGCGGCTCTCCAAACCTCACTGCACTCACCTCCAATCTCCCACAACACAACCAAAACTTGGCTGATATTTTATTGAATTTCTGTTTCATCCGCAGCTCGTGTTCTCGCAGACTAGCTCCTGACCTGCAGGTCCGGCTGTTTGATTGGAAGCTGCTGACCGTGTGCACTGTGTGGGAATGGTGTGTTTGGTCAACAGCAGAGCCATTCTCAAGCTCAGAAATGCCACATCCCTCCCCTTCAGAGGCTCTGATTGACAGGCCGTGACACCCTGTGGAAAAACTGGATATTTAACCGTGGAATTTCACTCACTGGCCTCTGTTCTGTGCCATGACAGTGAAATATGCATGAAATTCTGACATAAGGGAACGCTATTATGGGTGGAAATATCAGTTAAAATGCAATCTAATTTGTTTTATTAGGGTTTAACCATCAAATAACAGCTTATATGCTATATTCTATAATTATGTAATCATCAGAACATCATATCTAAGTGAGAATGAGTCAGCCTGCAGAAACAAAACAGCAGGGAAGTTGCTTGTTTCCACATGGAATGAGTTCTCAGTTTGGCCTGTCACATAGAGTCAAAACTGTACCAAGCTGATAATTACATGCCTTAATGTAAATGGCTGCTTCAGACACACAGCGAGAAACACCTCAGTTTATTAAATCATCACTGCCAGCAAAGAGGTAAACCCTCAGCCAAGTGTGAAAGATCAAATGAACATGAACAGTAATGTATACCAGGGTGAGACAGCATGAGGCGGGCACTCGCTAATAACATTTAAAAAAAAAAATAAAATAATCTAGGATACCAGCAAACCCACAGGACTAACATGTCATCTCAATCTGTAAAACATTATGATGCGCCGGCGTGTTCATTTGTACCCTGTAGTGTCCTCAGCTCTGCACAATTTTCAATTACATGAGGAAGTGAGGAGGATTTGTATGTGTGTGTGCATACTATAAGTGCTTCAAATCATTTCACACACACTCTGAACAAGGTAAAATGACATGTTAGTTGCACAAAAGGATCGCTTGAATGGCTCTTAAATGTCACATGAAGCTGTGAAAAACCATATTTTCAGGCTGGTAATCATTTCGTCTCACCCTACTCACAGTACTATTGACACTTAATGACATTTTTCACTTTTATACAGACATATTCAATATTATAGACTTTAAAGGGCAAGTCTGTAATATATTTACTGCAATAAATCATAAAATGACCATGATGTGTCATCAGTGTTAAGCTGAAATACTTGCTACTCTGACAACAACACTCCAGCTGCGGCATCTCCCTTTGAAATTTCTTTCCCAGGATGTAATAACTTTTCGTATGCCCGTTTCATGTTAATCAGAGTTCAAATTAATGCCGTATGTTTGCTGAATGAGCAAGTGTCTGTTTATGAGTCATAAGAAATCATTAATAATCTTGTAGGAGGCGTAGATGCTTATAACAGTTAAATTGAGAAAAATGTTAATGGAGTTTGGCAGGCAGTGAGACAGGCAGCCACGTAAGTGTGTTTTTTCAGAGCAATGGGCTTTTGTTTTCAGGATAACTGGCATAACTTTACACTGACAGACAACTGACAGTTATAAACAGCTGATCAACTCACAGTGGAGAACTCGTCATTGTTTGTTATTGCCAATTTACGATGTGGTGCACGTGCTGCGCTCCTGTGGCGTTCCTGCAGCCTGCAGGGCTTCCCCAAGTCTGGGGGAAAAGTTGCTGGGGGGTAAAAAACTCACCTCAACCATAGATCATATATTAAATAGGATTTCAACCTATTTAATATACAGTCTGTGGCTCTTATTCACTGTTCAGACTGTAGGACTCATTTTGGCATGTTCAATTGCTACATATTGTTCATTTAAGTATGTAGGAAGGGACCATTTGTTTGAATAAAATATAACAACTTGACATGAACATACAAGTCATGCATACCAAACAAATATTAGCATAAAAATACAAATGTAAGCCTGTGTAAGAATGATAGTATATGTGAGTGGAATGATTATACTGTTTATATGTGAGAATATAGTCTGCTATAGGGGGGTAACAGTACACAACATCCACATTTTGGTATTTACCTTGGCTTTGGGGTCATGGTTCAGTACATTTTCAGTAGTCTCACATAGACTGACCTATCGCCACAGTGCTGTGTCAGCACTGGAGAAAGGTCTCGCTGCACACATTGTCATTCTGCTATAGGGGTAAAACTTCTTAACTCTGTATTTCTTAAAACAAATCACAGGATGGAGCCTCTCCAAAACAGTGTCAGGATAGCTATTTTGGTGGAACATTTGCATGTGTCATTAAAATGGCTAAATCACTGCAAAAGAAAAAGTAACAGCTGCTAGCTTGTTTGCGTTCATACCATTAGCAATCAGGTTCTGGGTATTTTCAGCATGAAAATAGCCTGCAGAGTCAGACTCTTCACACTCTTTTCACACGGTGAATTAACGATTTAATTTGACCAAACAGGAGCTGGTGATTGTTGGGAGAGCGGACAGACTAACAAAGACAGTTTTGTTGAGTTTCACGTTTTTCTGTCGAGTTTGAATGAAGTGTGTTTAACTAGGAGTTAACAAGCCAATTAAGCTCGCCTTAGTTCGGTAGAAGAGAAAAAGTTGAAATTAGAAGGTGCCCAGTTGGATTTGTCTGTTTAAAAGGGAAAATAGGTGTGAGAATATTTAATTTCTTGACACTTTGTGTTTATATTTCGTTTACTGGCGGTAGTGAACATGCAGCGTATGTAATGTAATGAATTCGCCCCTTGAGACATGAGAAGGTGGGAGGTGGGAGGCTAGCTGGGAGTTTATTGTTGTGGTCCGTAGCGTCAGGGAGTTTGAAAACTGTAATGTGCTAATGGAAAAATTGGGGAAATTGCTGCCTGAAATAGGCAGCTGATGCCAGATTATACCCACTGTCTACATCTGGTTAATCACACTACATTTTAAGTAGTGTGGGAAAACAAATGTAAGGCAGCAGAGAACATTTTTGCCATTTATATTGAAGAATGTAAATGTAAAATAGAGGCTTTCTGGCCATAATTCTTACTGTCATTATGGCAGTAAGGCTCTATAATTATTATGAAAGACTTCAAACTGTATATGCATAAACATTAAGTGCATAAAAATGTCCATGGAGACAAGTGCACCATATTTAGAATTGAACTGAACTGTTACAGCTTTTCACATTCACAATTCAACAATTTCTGCTCATGCTTAGTCAGGACTCACTATTGTCAAGTTTCACACATTTACATAGAGGCCTGTAGCCCGGAACTCATATCCGCCGGTGGAGAGGGTGACTGCCAGGCAGTGGCAGGCCATTCTCTTTAATCTGCAAACCAGTAACACTACTTTAGACTTGGGAATTATGTGCAGTGCATATACCGAAGTCCAATTTTGCAGGTGTTATACTAATTCTTACCATTGTCAGGGTGTGATATAAAAGAACGAGATAGTCTGCATATGGAGGAGGTGAGGTGGGCAAAAGGTCAACATTATTTAAAGTTTTAAGTTACCCAAACCATGCTCTATCCCAAATCTAAACAAATTTTGTCGCCTAAACCTAACTGCTTGATTGTCTTTGTTACCATGACGACAAAGGTCACCTGACTACAGATGTGTTCTCCACAGAAGTTAGTGGGAATACCTGCCATATCACCTGCATGCAAAATTGGATGTTGGTGTGTGCACTGCGCGCAAGTTAAGAGTGTAAAGTTGTGCCACATGCACGCAGATTGAAGGGACCGGGTTGGCAGTGGATAATTCCTGGAGGAATGCAGCTTATAAGGGAGCAGGCAACAACAGACTGACTGTTAAACACATGAGGGAACATTATAAAAGGGCTCATGCTCTGTAATACACATGCTGAACAATATTAGCATACAGTTTTTGTCCAGTACACTGCTCTTCAGTCAGTGTTGCTGGAACTTCCTGGGAAATCATTACACTTCAACACAATAGAGGTGATAGAGGCTCTTCCAGCTCTGCTTTCTTTTTTGTGTTCACCATACTGACAACATATAAATGTATATATTCTATAACAGGGACTCTTCCCAGGTGTGTGTGGATCTAATGATGGTGTATTCAGAATTCAACAGTGATTATTTGATTTACAGGACGTATCCAACTGAAGCTGGAGGTTCAAAATGAACCATCTCCCATCTGTCCTTCTCACCCCTAGAGTGTGCAGCATATGTTTAAATGTGAGAATGAAACTGTATTAAAGCGTGAGAGGAGGGTGCAAAAAACATATATATGAGAGTAGTGTCTTAACATGTATGTGACAATCAAAGAAAGAACTGGTGAAGGCAATTTCTGAAGAAATTGTGGTCTGAATGCTGGATGCTGAAAGGCTGACGCTTAACTGCATTGCTGGCTTTAAAAGCTGAATAATATCATGAATGTAAGAAAGATGTGGAATATTTTAAGATTTGTTGAAAAGATGACAGATGAATTGAACAGAATTGCTGAATATGACATTCCCAGAAAGAACTGTGGCTTGTTTGGTGCCTCATGGAGAAACAACCCTGACAGAAAAAGATGTATTTGGCCTCACAAACAGGGTGCAGAGTTCTTCCAGCAGAGGGGAGAATGAGCCACACTCACTGACTGAGAGACGGAAACAGCAAAACAGAGCCACAACTGAATTGACATTCCTCACTACGCTACAGGCAAAGCTGTGTACTGTACGTACAGTAGGTCGATCATGTAGCTTATACATTATTCTCTCTGATAGATTCAACTCATTTATGAATATTTGAATATGAGATTACTAACTCCAAAAGGATACTCGTTTAAACAGGCAGAAATACACTTGCTTTTCTTTTTGTCATGAAAAATTAATACTGGAAGGAACCTGTTCTCAATGTGACCCATAATCAGGCCTGGGGAGTAATGGATTACATAAATAGGATACAAGAAAGTGTAACTGTAATCCATTACAAAAAAAAGATGTAATCAGATTACAGTGACATTTACTATAAATTTGAATTAAGGATTACAATTTTTGAGCACATTTTAACATAAAAAACAATATTATACCATGTACAGTGTACACACATTACAACACTTCATGTGTCACCACTCTGGTCTAGAGCTCTGGTCTAGAGGCTACAACATATTTGGTATTGTAATACAAACAAAAAGTAATTTACAAAAGTAAGTTACATTATTATAATATTGTGATACTTAGATTAGGTTACTGACTATATTTTTTAACAGGTAATTAGTAACTCTATCGGGAACACATTTTTATAGTAACCCCCCCATCCCTGCCTATAATTCACTGAACATGTCAGCACTACTGAGTGGCATATGCTTGACTTTGCTCTGTTGTGGAATGATTTTGTACTCAAGTTCCTGTACTGCAAAAGTAGTGCAGGGTCTCTTGTAGCTTGAGTTAAATTTGACCAAAACATGCTCTTTGACAGTGATGAGTAGCCCCGTCGATGTTCTAGGACATCCCCTCTGTCTCCAGCCAACGGAGCAGGAAGCTGCTCCTCTCTGGCCTGTCGAGCGCTGCCATCACCCTTGCTATGTACACACTATCACCACATCCTATTAATGTCATGTCACAGCCAGACAACAATGTAATGATGATTAAAATGATACTAATCGAAACAGCAAATGGCAGCCATTATCATTACAGTTAATTATCTCCCATTCCACCGCATGCAAAGTGTGACAGGGAGCTGTCGCAGCCAAGTGAACAAAGAGCAGAGCAATAACCTGGGTCAAAAGAATGGAGGCTGGGACTCTGCAGGAGGCACATCTGAATATTTCCTTCTGATTCTCACTGCGGGGGGCGTACAGTGATACACCATTGATCTGACTTGACATCAGCATCTCTTTAGTGTGTGGGAATGTTTTGAAGTGGAGACGAGATTTGCTTATTTAAGATTTTAGCAACATAAAAACAACTTTATCAGAAACTCAGATTAGAGTGGGATAAAGTCCACAATGGAAGCCAGTGTTGCAAGGAGGAGATTATCCATTCCTGGTTTGACCGGAGAAGACAGGGAATGTGTTTGTAGTCATGCTTACAGTGATCAGTCAACAGATTGTATGGGCTTTAAATTGGATCACAATTGAACAATTCCCAAGGTCAACAGCAAGAACAACTTCATCTTGAGAGGGTCTAATCTAATTTGGCCTTGACTCCTTCCCGCCTTCTGGCACTCACAGAGTCTTGGTGAGGGATGGGAAGCATCATCGCTCACCCAGTAACCTAGTAACTATCAATCTAGCCTTGGACCTGATTGGCCTCCTGCCCTTTCACATCCTTCTGTGAAAGGCCAAGGGTGGAGCTCGGAGAACAAAGACTGATCTTTCATTGTTGGTATCCTCTGATGAATCTGACTTCAACCTTCTACAGCCAGCCCTGAGGTGGGTAAACAAGATGAGACACTACAATATGCTAAAAATACCAGTGTTACCACTTGTAACAATTTACTGATAGCTAAACCGAACAGAAATGATCCAATCATGGGAATTAAGCATGGCAGGCCTGCCAAGGTTTGGATTTTTCCACATAATGAGGTGGTGTGCATGAGAATATAGTAAGAACCAGAGATGTGGACTTGAGTCACATGACTTAGACTCAACTCAAAAAGTTGATACCTCTAGACAAAACCAAAGACTTGGACTTTTAACACTGATGACTTGTGACTTCACCTTGACTTGAGCCTTTTGACGTGACTACACTTAGTACAGGAACAAACATTAATACATCTGATATTTAAAAAATGTGAATTCATGAATCAATTAATTTCCCTTCATAACCAGCTAATGTTGTTAATGTCGACACTTAATTCCTCAGGATCCAATCAAGTTGCAGGAGAGAATGACAAGGAAGTGACGTTATGTTACAGAGCTACTGTTGTAAAAAATTATACCAAAGATAATTTAGTTTGCATACAAAAACTACAAGATGATCAACAATAGCTGGATGCAGGCAACGCAACTTCCAACTTTGACAGGTGAAGAAAAAAAATGTAAGTCAATATTAACATAATTATTGAGTTAATGCTTAGCTGACGTTACAGCTGAGTAACTTTGGAAATGAATGAGGATGGAAACTCACTGTTTCACATGTTTAGGACTCAAAACTCATATTTTAGGGTTTGGGACTTGATTTGGGACTTGTCAGTCTTGACTTGGGATGCGGGACTTGTCTGTCTTGCCTTGCAACTTGAGTGCAAAGACTTCAAAACAATGACTTGGCAAGGCTACATAAAAACAATCATGAAGCACTGGCACAGGTACCCTGTTATAGCCACAGGGCTAGCATATCAGAGATTAAGTTAGCTGCTCTGTCATGCTCTTTAATTGGTTTGGAGAACGCTAAACTGCTCTAAACATACTTACACAGCTTTACATTTCCCAAACGCAAACTTCTTTAAAGAACCCTCAGATCTTTCTATCGTTTAATGGAGAACATTACTTGTAGCCCAAACATGTGGACTTGTCAAATAAAGCTGTTCAGGTCATAGTAATGTTTGACACTGAGACAGCGTTTCAGGGCAGAGAAAACTGCTCATTTTCAAAAAGTCCATTGGAGAGTCAAAGTTTTAGCTTTAGCTCTGGCTTACACTAGCTACCTACAGCTGATCTGCTAGAGATGGCTGTCATTTACACAGACAAAATCCATGGTTGTTTCGAGTGGTAAATCTGCCAGCATCATCACTATGACCTGCATAGTGCCGTGCTAGAACAGAAAGCTTTACAGGCATAGCAACAGTAACTAAGGGCTGCCAGGCCTCGTCAATGGTCTGACAGTGTCATGAAGACACTGTTTCTGTGTCCATGGAGCCATCGTGTAATAATGAAATTAACAGAGCAAGAAAGATGTTTTTTTTAACATCTGTCTTCCACAGACAGATCCTATACACAACGTGAGCTTCCCTCCACGTGGGCTGAATCTTTACTCAAACAAAAAGAGGTCACACTGTATGCATAACATTTCAGCTGCTGCGGATCAAAACAAGTGATTTGGAAGTAGGCTAATGAATGCAGAACATTAGAAACTGTTTCCTCTCAGAGCATTACTATAGATGTCAGAGCCGAGCTCGGAGTGAACCAAACACAAAATCATTTTGGTTTCTTCCTCTCTGCTCAAACAGAAACACACTCATTGATTTATCTGCTCCGACTCATTATTAATTTTATGCACCACTAAACAAGACAATAAACAATGTTATAAATCTTTGGTAACCTCTGCATTCTTCAGCTGAAAACCGCTGCAGCTCTGAATGATCATTCTGTAAAACTCACAGTGAAGACATAATGCAATCATAAATGACTGAGAACACAGACTTATTACTAACATTTTGATGAAAAGGACACTTTGCAAAATACAATCAGACTGCCTCTCTTGTATGACAAACCATTAACTGCAAATAGATCCCTATCATTTAAGGTAACAATCAATATCTCGCACAATGCTTATAGTCTAAAATTCTGGACTGTGCAACAAGTCCTTATTCATACACAACAAAATAAAACCTTTGTCAGTGAATTCTGAATGCAGCTGCTCATACACCAAAAATATTACCTTTCTCCAGACCTTCAAATCTGCCCACTCTATTTCACTGATTCTCTGACTATAAAAATGGAGTGTAATGAGTTGACATTTCAGCCTGATATCAGGCCACAAAAATTGTTACAAGTTATAAGCTATTGTTACAATATCTGTAACTGTCTATAGCTGTCTGTGAAAACCGAAGGTCATCAACCAGAAGTCAGTGGATAACTGGAGGAAGATCAGTGACATTCACATCCAGCACCACATACTATGTTTGAATAGAAGACAGCGGTTACCATATCCCCCACATACGTGATCAATAATGTGATAATACGGTGTCTCCATGACAACTGAGCAACCCAATTCAGTGAGCAAAGCCGTGAGATGTGGTTGACACCTTCAGAAACAACAAGCTGTATGTTCAGTGTTTAAATAAATATGATGCCTCAAGTGATGTCACTTGAGTCAGAGTTGGTCGGGACTGAAGACTACAAGTGTGAAGGAAACAGTCTGGGGTGTGGAGCTACACATATGTGAACACAGCAGACCTCCACGCACATCTGAACATTCGGACTTGAGACTCAACCTGGGACCAGTTTGGGTACAGGTCAGTATTTCATATGGCCAGTTGGATCCGAAAAGGGGTCCAGTTTTATGACAGCGGTTCCAGGTTTAACATCATGTGCAATACTCGAGTGGATCCAAGAAGACCCAGCTGTGATCAGACAGTGCTGACAACGATAGTAGAAGAGCAACTGCAAACTAAATGCTAAGTGGTACCAAATGTCCTGCGCCAGGGTCAGAGTAAAGGTTGTCACAGGTCCAAAAATTCATGCCTTTCAAACAATAGACAGGTCAGGTCCCTTTCACCCACCTTTACACAATGGGTTCATGACTTTTTTTATTCTTCATTGAATGATAGAAAATCCAATTTTGCCACAAACAAATTTTAGAAACTATGGAACCCTTTCCTGGCTCATACTAGAGAGAACATCCAGTTGCTTAATGCTCCTTAAACTGTTTAAACTGTCAAAACTGTTTGCCCTTTGATTTAAACGGTCCATCATGAGTCCAACAGTGGTATTGGAGCACAATGCTCTGCAATACTACTAAAACATTCTGATAAAAAGTTCTGATATTTTGTCATATACTGAAAGAACTTTGTTATGAAAAAATCAAAGGCATGCAGTGATTCACAGGTCTGGAGTCTGGGCTAAATATTCACTGCTGTTCAATACACACAAAGAGATGATGTGACTAATGACTGTGGATTTTGTACATTTTTCTTCTGATATGACTATTACACTGGAGCAGGCTCACACTTGAGAGTCAAGAGGAGACTCACTGACACTGGATACAGTTTGTCCACAAGCCAGAGATGTACAAGCTTCTTCTGACAGGGTGGTGATATGATGTTAATATTGCCCCCACACACACGTACTACAAACACACACACACACACACACTCACACACGCACACACACAGCTCCTCAGCCTCGCAGCCGTGCCTCTCTGCCTGCTGGACGCTTCACTAAGTCTTGCTGCACTCGAGTTCATAGCCTGTCAGGAAACGGTTAAAGGAACTTAAAGTTCCATTTTCCTTTTTAAGAAGAAGATGATCCAAGCCTAACATGTCTCAAGCCTGCCTTTCTATTTACCGCTGCGGCGCCTGACAACATCTTAATGCCGACATTTTTCCCTCTTTCATTTGGAAATCCAGGACAGGATTACACATGTCGTTATAGAATTAGAGTGACATGGCAATCCAATTTTTGGTTGTCGCGATGAATGGATCGTGCTGTGCAAATGACTCAGTGCACTATGGAAATCTATCACTACATCCCCTGCATTCAGTACGTTAAAAGTGGAGCAAATGAGAGCTCTTATGTTGGGAAAAGAAGAAGACGTCAGATAAAGAGAGCATGCGGCACTCTGAGCAGCAGTACAGCAGCAGAGCAGAACTGATCGCTTTCCTCCTCCGTTTTAATTTGTAGGGAACATGGAAACCAGCTGTCAAACTGCCAGCAAGACTTTTTTTTTTTTGTCTGAACTCAACACTAAACACTGACACCTCTAATTTATACAGCAGGTCGTCTTTAAAATTTCCACTTAACCTGTTGAAGACAAATACTGCATATACTTACAAGATAAGAATATAACATCTTACTGACTGGAGAGAAAGTCAAACAGTACAAATTGTGTGACGGGATTCAAGAGTGTGGGTTTAGTTTTCATAAAGAGCTGTGTGTCTGTGCACTTGCTCTATTTTTCAATTACACACACACAGACACACACACACACAGACACACACACACACACACACACACAGAGGCCTTGATTCTGCTGAGATTCTGTGACCTTTAAACCATCTCAAACACTTCCACTTGTATTCATTGCTCAATCAACTCATGACCTTACAGGACAGCCAGACACTTCACTATGACATCAGAGCTCACCTGAGAAACCGCCGTTCCACCTGTCTGTGTTGGTCTAGCCGCTGCTTCCAAGATTGTCCCGACAAAATGATCTGTCCCATTCAGAATGTACCAGTCGGATCAGTCCATTTTCACTCCCAACGTGTCAGCTCGGGAATATGGATGTGGATGATTAGTTGACCATACGATTAAACATCGCCACCCTTGCTAGTCGGCACCAGAAATACTTGTCGGTTCAACTATTTATCAATATTTTATTCATGCACAATGCCAGTTAACTGTTGTCTCTAATGTGCTATGCAGCCACCTGCCACTAGTCGGGGCTGTATCCCCTCAAACGCCTCGCTGGCCCGCCCAACTCTGGATGATGTCAGCAAAGTCGGACAGGTGTTGGCTCATAAAATCAGTGCGGTTTGGCAGGGTTTTAACACGGGAAATGGAAATAAGGTTGAATGTAGGCTGTGCCAGAATAAAGAGGTATATAAGTACTCAGCTGGAGCAACATGTGACCACATTCACACAGACACAGATATTAACCTGCAAGCACTGATAATGTTAGCTACACTGTGTAGCAGGCTGGCAGCTCCAGGTAAACAATGTTGTTTACCCCCAGACACTGTGATCCTGTTCGGTCTGAAAAGGTGTAGCTTTTATGGAGTTGTTGTCATGTTTTAAAGGTTAATGTGCAATGTTCATATTGCACAGTGCAAAGTGACACATATTTCAGCAGCAATTAAAATGCGATTTGGCAACTGCAGACCGATTAATGGCTTCAAATGACTCTTAATACACACAGTATCTTTTCAGATGAGGTTTAACATCATCAATTAATAAATAGTGCTCATATTTATGATTTCCAAGTGTTTTCTTACTGTTAGACTGGTGGACTAGTCTAAATTAAAATTTGCATTTGATCAACAGGGAAATTAGTTGCCAGGAACATCCCTATTAGGTACCCCTCTAGCATTATTCTTAAAGGCACCCCTGTTGTGTTATGTGCAGGGACGCTGGGGGTGGACAGATCACCCAGGAGACAGGGGTTCATGTCCCACGTCAAACCAAGAGTCAACACTGACGTCTTTTTTAAGATTTATAATGAATGCAAAGTTCACAACAAACTTAACATTGTGCTACATAACTTGCATGCATTGCTTAAATTACTTATGCAAGTTAAGTTAGGTAAGTTACATTATAAGTGTGAACCTGCGTAATATTGCTCTTATTTTATCTTATTTTATTATTGCTTTTATTTCAAAAAACTACAGCAGCCAGAGATGATTGCTGCCATTCTAGACAATGCTTGTGATTCCACCTGCAGCACCTCTGCATGTCCCAGAAGCTGCTCTCCGCTCTGCTCCGCTTCAAATACACACCTCATCAATTTTTGAGGGATGTCAAGCCAATTAGTACAGAGCAGATCAAGGGGACGGGAAGTCAGACAGAAAAAGTAGAGAGAATCTGGTCAGTTTTCAAAATAAAAGACCCTGTGCAGACTCGTGACAGACAGACAGACAAGAAAATATTTAACTACGTAGTGTATTTATCTATGGTAAATGCACAAAGGGCAAGGAAAGAGGACCAAATCAACAAAATCGGAGCAAATAAACATAATCAGGTGCTGAAATGCTTCCGAAATGCTGCCGGTGGGGGCTGCATACCTGTGAAGGATGGATCAGAAACGTGGTGCAGACGTGCCGAGCCAAGTGGAATCAGCCAGTAAAGGTATTATGGTATACCAGAGTATTAAAAAACACAGACAGTATGAATGTCAATTTGGTCATAAATCTATTAAAATGATAGGGAGATGCTGTATTGTAGTGTATTGTAGGTACAGATGTTACCCTCAGGAGTCTGGTGGAGACCAAAAACAGAGCTAAAAGAAAGTGAATACCAGAGTTAATATTACTGGTCGCAAGGTCGTCTCCAAATAAATGATAATGTTACTCTGTGACTGCTGGATGTGTAAATAAACTACTGTTTGCTCACATGTTTGCAGTAGCTGCAGCAAAGGTGATGAGATGTCATCTTTCTGTTCACAACTTGTTTCTGCTGCCCCCAAGTGGCCAGAAGATCAGTAATTGCAGATTTGATTCTGTGATGTTTTACTGGTTTAAACGATGAATACGGATTGATTCAGTTCATTGATCTTACTCAGAATTTGTCAGCTTTTTCCAAAGGATCTTTTAAGATAGAACATAGTCATGGATGTAGCCCTCTTTTTTGTTTTTACACTTTTTCTTAGTTTTGTAAAAGTACAACAAAGGAGGAACATATTACAAAGATATTAGACATGTATTAAAAATATCTGCACAATGCCAACACAGACTGCCCACGTAGAGAGAACTGGTTTCCACTGACGTGTCCCTGAATGTTGCACGGAAGATTTCTATGTATTTATAGATATTTATTAAACGTTATAGACTGTTAAATTCAAACACAATCTATGAACTATTTTAAATCTGAAAATTAACAAATGGTTCAGTGAAGATGTCTTTTTTTTTAAAGGAAAAAATATAATATAATTTAATATCATGAATGAATCTGAAAACTTTGTACAGACCTCTGTTTAAGAACCACTGATCTAACAGACATCACTTCCTGTTTTGCAGCCAGTACTGTGTAGGATAGTCTTATGGCTGCAAGTTAATCAGGTTTGATATCCCTCATATCTCAAGGTCATAAATCTGCATTATTAAAGGGACACTTCAGTAGCACCCTAACATTGGCAGGGACACCTCCCCTCCATTCAGAACTAAATCTACACCTGTGATGAGTTTCATGAATAAGTGAACACAGATTTCCTGAATGATAGCAGAGGCTAAAACAGAAGGGAAGTAAAGCATGCGTGTGGAAAGAGAAACAAGCCAAAAAGAATTACAGCTGCAGGCGTGACACAAGACTTAATGTGCCTATTATCTGGGTCTAGAGAAAACTGTGAAATAGAGATGATCATCCATTTCTTCAGCGTGGATTGCAGAGTGAAAATTAAAGAGCAGCCGCGGCTCCTCTGGCTCTGCCAGCCTGACAGTCTGAGCTGACCTCTGGCTAAATGTGGCGATGATCTGCAGCAATAAAACTGTATTCTTTACTTTATAAATAACTAATTTACTTGAAAAGTACAGTCTCGCTCGTACTTTTCACTTTCACTCAACCATGCAGTTTTTTCCTTTTCATTCTCTGCTGCCTTATGAAGGACTTTCATCATTAGCTCACTGTTTTTACTTGACTTTATTTTCCGTCTCTATCCTTGAGCTCTCAAACTGCCTTAAACACTCCTCTTCTGTAACCATGGCTACAACTGATCAAATATCCCAAAAGGGCAGTGATGGGGGTTTTAAATCACCCTCAGCACTAGTGCTCGAGGCGTTCATGCAGTCTTTGAATGAATTTGGAAGAGACAGAAGATGTTCTCTTTTCATGTTATAGCTCAGACTCAGGCTGCATCTACATTTAAATTCTTTCTACAGATTTTTCTCTGCAAAAGTCACATCAGATTGTGTTTGCGTTACACAGCAAGCCGCTTATGTGATGCATGTACGCTGCCCGCAGAGTGACAGAGGATGACATTCTAACAGACACACTCCCAACAAAAAGCCCAGACAGAGAGTGTTCATGCTGTTGTTAAACATCAAGTGGGGCCCGACTGATACTGGATTTTTGGGGCCAAAGCTGATATTAGAGAATGAAAAAAAACTCCTGACACTGATACATCAGCCAATATTCTTTATACAGAATGTGATATACAGAATAGAGAATATATAGCCCACATAAAACACTTATTTTTTGAAATGATGCCTTAAAAGTGCTGATAAAGATATGTAATTGAGACAGGATATTTTACAGTTTAAAGGGATAGTTCACCTAAAAATAAAAATTCAGTCATTGTCTACTCACCCTCACGCTGACTGAAGGTCGGGTTTGTTTTGTCAGTCCACAAAACACTGCTGGAGTTTCACAGGAAAACAGTGTTGCAGAATCTCACAAACAATGGAAGTGAATGGTGACCAGTTTTCAAACAGAAAAAAAAAAAACAATTGGAAAAAACACATAAAATGCCACCATACTGCTTGTCCGGTGTAATCCAAGTGTCCTGAAGTCCCGACATGTTGTTTGCACACCATCACAACACACACACCCAGTTCAGACAGTGTGCATGTGAAATTGGCTCCAAGCTAAAGATCTACAGTGAAGAGTCAGGCTAAAAACATGGTGGAAATGACATTTTTTTAGTCAGATTGTCATGTCGGGGCTTTAGGACACTTGGATTTTGCCAGACAAGCAGTATGGAGACATTTTATGTTTTTATTCTGTCATTTTTTTTTCCATTTGAAAACTGGTCACCATTAACGTCCATTGATTGGGAGATTCTGCAACACTGTTTTTCTGTGAAACTCCAGCAGTGTTTTGCAGACTAAAACTAAACCTGCCCTTCAGTCAGCATAACAGTCAGTAGATAATGACGGAAATTTCAATTTTGGGTGAACTGTCTCTTTAACAATAAACTCTATGGACCAAAATGACATCAGGGCACAGATGCCGTCACTGATATTGCTTCATAATTGTAAATAACTATTAAATAAATAGGGCAAAATATACATTAAATCTGATTTAAGTAAAATAAAAAACAAAAACACAAAACTAGTGCCCACAAAGCTTACAAGTACAACTGCATCATGTTCAGAAAATAAAGTTTTCTTATCGGAGCCTTTGAACAACATATGCTGATACCAATATAGACCAATATAACTGACACAGGCAAATATTGGTCAACCAATACATCTGTCAGGCTCTCCTTCAAGAGGGAGGCCTTGAATATTATTAAACACTGATCAACACTTTTCACCATTTTCTGACATTCTATGAGCCAAACAACTAAAATATCGACAGATTAACTGATGATGAAAATAACAGTTAGTCGCAGCCCTAAAAAAAGTATGTAGAAAAGGTGAGAAAGCAGTGTTATTCTTTTTCTGCTGCAATAACCTTCACTGCAATCCACTGTGGAGATACAGAACTTCAGCCTGCAGAGTCCATAGGGTCGATCAATGAATGATTTAAACACAGGTAAATATAGGAACACTATGTGACAGTATGAGAACTATTCAGAAAAACACAATCACACCATCAGGATGGAGAGGACGGGGTCATTGCCTTTCTCACACTGGTATTCTGCACAAAGTAAAGAGTGTACAGCAGTAGGCTACATTAAACAAGGTGCTTCTCAGCAGAACAACAGCAGCTGTTTCTTCAGCTACTGAATGACCTCCACAAGGACCTCTGGCTACCATGTAAATGAAACTTTTATCTGCCAGACACAAACATGGGCAGGGTGACATTGTTACAGCACCGTACACCTCTTAAAAGTGAACTCAACCGAGTTAGCTGTGCGCTAGAACGTTGTTGAACTCATGGTCGACGGCATGGAAAGGTCAAAACCTGGTGCCTACATTATCCACAATTCAAATCAACCACCAGCGTTCAGAGATTCAAGTGTGTAATGCTCTTACTTGCCAGCCCTCTTGAATTTCCAGGGAGACTCCTGCTTTTCATTGCCCTCTCCAGGGTTTCTTTCTGGGTCACATTTCTTCTGTATTTCTTCAGATTTATTTACACAAATTTTCACTCTTTTTTTTCTCATAGAAAGTTTTAAAGGAAAGGGGCACATTTTTTTTTCTGAGAGCAGCTTAAATATCCTGAGAAAAACATTTGTAAAGCATTCATTTTCTTTGTTATTGAAATCAAAGTTGAAACTGGACTGCTAGGTATGATTAAATGATGTGGTTCTCTTGTGTTCTCTACCTAACCAGTGTCACCTGCAGGCATCTGTTTGCAAAAGACAGCAGGCTTTTGTTTTCAGGATAACAGGCTTAACTTTAACATTGACAGGCAACTGACAGTTATAAACAGCTGATCAACTTACGGTGTAGGACTCAGTGTACGGTGTTCCTGCTGCCTGTCTGAGCTTCCTCGAGTCTGGGGAGGAGGGGGCGGGGTGAATCAACTTACTTTAACCATACAGTGTATTAAATAGGATTACAACCTATTTAACATACAGTCTATGGCTCAAACTTGCTGTTTGGACTGCTGTACTTATTTGTACACATGCATTTGCTGCATATTGCCAGTAGTGGAAAGAGTACTGAAAATCTATATCAGTACAAGTACTGTTACATTACTTAAGTACAAGTACAAAGTACTCGTCTCAAAAACTTTTATTAGTTACTTTTAGCTGTTTAATACTATACAAGTCTTTAGTCTAAATTATTCAGGAAATCAGTGATGTAAATGTAGCGAGAGAGCTTCTAGGAGAGATCATGTCTTGCTGTGAGGAACAATGTATTTTTCGAGTGAGTTGTCATAGAACATGTATCATCCCAGCTGAGCAGGAGTGAAAAGAGGAGATGAGCTTCTGCTCGGAATAAATTGCAGTCAGGCTTCTGTGGATTTTGCTTACAGCAGAAAAAAAAGTCGGCCTTACAGCAGCTTATGCAAAACACTTTGAGTTTTGGGACATCCCCAAATGGAGGCAATTATCAAATAATAACATTCATTTTAAAAGCATGCATCTCCAAAATCTAATTCTGTGCTTTGCTGGGCCATATCAGCGAGATATGAATTGGCACCATTTTTCATCAGAATCAAAAGGAAACGTTTACGATATCAGCAAAGAGAGAGCATATCAGTTAAATAGAGGCTGGAGATAAATGAATATGTTTAGACAGGCAGAGGAAACGGGTGAAAAGTTTCAGAGGCAGAATGCAAAACCACTGAAGGCCACAAAGCACAAAAAAAAACATCCATTACCCACACTGCTCGCTGTGGCCTTGTTGTGCCCGCAGCCTCATTACCCTGCTGGCCTTCTCAAATAAGCAAACCCAATGTATTGACAAAGAGGAGAATAACAGCTGTCTATTGCATATTGTATACTGCGGTTCTATTTGTCCTGCTGCAGCGGAACAATTGCCAAAGTCTGTCTCTGGCTGGGTGGACAGAGAAAATGTTTACACACCGACTTCCAGGGAGAGTTTGATTAGCAAGAACGTATTATCTTGACCTGTGTGTTCAGCAGCATGTTCACAGGATGGATGAGTGTTTTCCGCTGTCTGATGGATCTCCAAACTATCTGCTCCTCACGAATGCAGAAAAATCTCCCAAATTACCCACTGATGCACATGTATTTTTTAAAAGTTATCAGTTTGCGGGAGTGTCTGCAACAACTTCCATTAAAATAATGTGCATGAGAAGGTTAAATACAGCATTCGCTTCCCCTTTCAGTTCAATGCAGCTTTTTCTCCTCAAGATAACCAAGGCCATTTGGAAATAAAGAAACGTTTGATGTGAATAGTTTGAAGAAGAAAGGAGCTGCAGTTGCATTCCTGGAGATGCTTGGATACAAGATTGAGAGGACAGGTTACCAACAGGACCCTCTATACAGAATGGACCTATTCAAACATTCAACAAATGTCAAACATGATTCGTATGGTTCGTTACACAACTGATCAATCACTGATGACACGTATGGGCTTACAAAAGCATCATAACCAATAAATAATAAAGAGCAACAACAAACGTTCACTCAGAGTGACTACAGCTTTTGCTCCAGTCAAGCGTGATGTGCTGAAGGACAGCCAGAGCAGAAGTTAATCATTCATTAAGTGGCAGAACTCCGCCCCCTGCTGTCGAAAGGAGGGCCGCTACAGAGTGAGTCAGTGCAGCAGGGAGAAACGTGCTCCACAGTAAGAGAGAGACTGTAACGGGTTATTGTTGTGTATGATGGCGTTGTGAGCCTGAGCCGGCTTGTGTGCGTTCATATTACCAGTAAGTGTGATGTTTATGGTTGTTATGCTCCTCATTTAATGTTATATGTTGATCGTTTAAACGTACGGCTAGCTTGGTAATTGCTAATTATCGTCCGAGCAGCCACGGTCACATGTATATATTATATTAGTTATATACGGATGCTGAGTGTTTTATTTCAGTGTTGTTTACCACTACTGCTCAGGAAGTGAGTACATTTGTTCTGATTATTGTTTTGTTTTCTGTTTCAGAACCACACACTTACACATGCTCATGCTTGTTTATGTATGCTCCCACTGAACGGTCAATAAAGACATTAAAGGGAACATCCGGAGTTTTTGTGCATTCTGACCGATGCCCCCCAGCGGCCACAGTTTATCCATGATCAGCTGAATATACAGTCCCTTTCCAACGCCAGAACAAATTGGTCCTTCGAGCCGGATAGTGTGGTTACTGTGGGATTACCTGAGATGTTCCCAGAACAACGTAGCACGCCCCGCCCATTAGATGTTCGGCCTCGTCGCAGAACACGACCTCCGGCCTGGATGGAAGACTATGAGGTTACCCAGCCAGGGGAGACATGGAAGCCCTACCACAGCAGGGAGAGATCTTCAGAGAGACACGTCAGGATGACGCCTCTCACACTGCCATCGCTAGATGATGACTACTCCTCAGAGCATGGAGCAGCAGCCCCACATCCATATCAGTCTGGTTACACAGAATCAGATACCCCATTCCAGAGTAGGCTGGCGTCTTCCCAGTGGATACCTCCTAGAGAAACCTCTCCTGACATTATGGAGACTCTGCACAGGCTGATGGAGGATAATCAGCGACTACAGCGCCAGATGAGAGACATGCATAAGAGACTTGACACCCATGTCCCTGTACGTGACCTGCCACCTCTACCACTACAATCTACCCTCCGCTCCCCACCGTCGTCTGGCCCACCTGAGCAGAGCAGTGGAAACCATCAGCCTTCGGGGGACGAGGACAACTGGCCACCACCACCGCCCCCTGTGACAGATGATGAGCTCTACCCACCAGTGCCACCATCACAAGATCCAGGGGCAGAACTAGCAACGCTGCTGAGAAACCTGGGGCCGATACATCATGAACAGCCTCCTTGTCACCAAGACCCACGTTATACAGCACCACGGGTGCAGACACCAGAGTACTGTGCACCCTATACCCCACCAAGGACTGGGTCCCTGCATGGCAGGCCATCCCTCCCCCCTCAACATGAGTCTATGTACCGCGGCCCACAGCCCACAATCCCCTTTTTTTTTGGGGATACAAGAGAATTTGCTAGGCTTAAAGTTGCACTTGAGAACTTGTTGCCTGAGGATGCTACAGAACGTTTTAAATACCAGATCCTGGTGGACCACCTGAAGTATGAGGAGGCGTTGCTCATAGCGGACTCTTACACCAACTCACCACAGCCTTACACTGACACCATGGCTAGCCTCACTGAGCATTATGGACAACCACACCAGCTGGCACTCAGGAAGATTGCTGAGCTGATGGATGCCCCAAACATCTCACGAGGAGACACCCGTGGATTTAAGCTGTTCGCATTAAAGGTGAGATCACTGGTTGGAATGTTAGACCAGCTCGGTGACAATGGTCAGACAGAGCTCCATTGTGGGTCACATGTGACACGGCTGCTGTGCAAGCTGCCTCAGGACATGAGAGCAGAATTCAGGAGATTCCTCTACCCAATGCGGATCATCATTCCCAGCCTCTTGCATTTCTCTGACTGGCTCCACTACGAGCTTAAGATCCAGGAGACAGTTTATGAGACATTGCCTACTGAAACCAAGAGCAGGGCTGGAGCTAAGGAGGAACATCGCCGTGACAAGAAGACTGGTAGGAGCACCAGCATCCTGCAAACTACAGACCAGCCTGAGAACACAACTACAGCAGGGAAACAGTCCTCAAGCACCAAGTCACCAGAAAAAACAGCATATTGTCCCTATTGCAATAACACATATCACTTCCTTGACCACTGTTCCAACTTTGCACAGCTGACTGTTGAACAGATAACAGCTTGGATTAAGACCAACAAAAGATGTTGGCGGTGTGGTCGTTCACATCAAGCTGCACAGTGCCGCCTTAAAGTTACATGTCAGAAGTGCAAGGGGAAACATCTACAAGTTCTGCATGAAGTGAACATAAAACCTGCTGCTGCAGACACATCCTGCCTTGTTAATACCACCAATGAAGTCCTATACTTGGATAGACGGTCTGGGTGCAGCCAGGTCCTGCTTAAAGTGAGTAAGGTGCTGTTGCGCAACGGAAGGCATACTTTAGAGACCTTTGCCATTCTTGATGATGGATCTGAACGGACCATCATTCTGCCTGCAGCAGCTCAGAGACTTAGACTCACAGGTGAACCGGAGGATCTGCTCCTCCGGACTGTTCGTCAGGATTTGAGAACTTTGCATGGTGCTGCAGTGTCATTTTCCATATCCCCAGCAGATCAGCCCCACAAGTCATTCAAGATCCATAAAGCATTCACTGCGGATCAGCTGGGTCTGGCTGAGCACACATATCCTGTGAAAGCCCTTCAGAAAAAATACAAGCACCTGAAGGGTCTCCCCCTCCAGTCATATAACAAAGTGCAGCCCCTGCTGTTAATCGGGTCAGACTACCCCCACCTCATTACTCCAGTGGAACCTGTGCGCCTGGGACCACCTGGAGGACCAGCGGCAGTGAAAACCAGACTGGGCTGGGCACTTCAGGGCCCAACCAAACACGTCAAGCAGCAGTCATCTCAGTTACAGTGTCTGCATATCTCAACTCATTCCCCCACCGCTGAGCTCCTGCAGAATGTAGAGAGACTATGGCAGTTAGATGTTCTCCCTTACAGGAGTGAGAAACTCGTGACACGCTCCAGGCAGGATCAGGAGGCAGTCCACCTGTTGGAGACAAAGACTACACGCATAGAAGTGGAAGGAATCCAACGCTATGCCACGCCTCTTCTCAGAGTGAAAAATATGCCCCAGCTTTGTGCACCAAAGGAGGCTGTGTTAGCCAATCTCCGCAGCACAGAGAAGCGCCTGCTAAGAGACCCCCAAAGAGCAGCAGCATACTGCGCAGAGATTGCAAAACTGGAGAGGGCAGGCTATGCAGTGAAGGTGCCAGAGGAGGAGTTGAACAAAACAGCAGAGTCCTGGTTCATCCCTCATCACATGGTGAGTCACAATGAAAAGAATAGGATTGTTTTCAATTGTTCATTCACATATAAGGGAGACAATCTTAATCAGCTGCTGTTGCCTGGCCCCACCTTGAGCTCCAGTCTGATGGGTGTATTACTGCGCTTCAGAGAGCACTCCATTGCTGTTAGCAGCGATATTAAGGCCATGTTCCATCAGGTGAGGCTGCTTCCAGCAGACAGATGCCTGCTTCACTTCCTGTGGCGAGATCTAAAGACAGAAGAACCACCCAGCATCTACACCTGGCAGGTTCTACCATTTGGCACCACCTGCAGTCCCTGCTGTGCTACTTTTGCTCTGCAGAAGCATGTGTTCGACCATAGCCAGCCAGGTGAGGATGTTCGAGTGTCCATTGAAAGATCCTTCTATGTAGATAACTGCCTTCAGAGTCTCTCTTCTGTTGAGGAAGCCCAACACCTAGTCAACAAACTGACATCCCTTCTGAAAAGGGGGGGATTTGAGCTACGCCAGTGGGCCAGTAACACCCCTGAGGTTATCAGCCACCTACCCAAAGAAGCCCGGTCTGAGAGCAGTGAGTTGTGGATCAGTGAGACATGTGCTGATCCACAAGAACTCACCTTGGGGCTCCGCTGGTTCTGCAACTCAGACACCTTGAGGTACAAATACCAAATGCAGGATCAGCTAATACCTACCATGAGGAACATTTACCGAACTCTAGCACGCCTATATGACCCCTTAGGCTTCATTGTTCCCTTTACAACACGGGCCAAGGTCTTGGTGCAGCAGCTGTGGGTCAAAGAAAGAGAGTGGGATGACCCATCACTCCCAGAGGATGTGCTCCAGTCTTGGCAGAACTGGGAAGAAGAACTGCAGCATCTCTCTCAGATTTCACTCCCTCGCTGCTATGTAAGCCTTGAGATGGACAGTTCGAACCCCCACCTAGACCTACACATCTTTGCGGATGCATCAGAGAGAGCCTATGGTTCAGTAGCCTATTTACGTGCAGAGAGTGAAGATGGTCGGGTCGAGGTGTCTTTCCTGGCTGCCAGATCCAGAGTAGCCCCAAAGAAACAGCAGACAATGCCAAGACTAGAGCTATGTGCTGCTCTGACTGCCGCTCAGTTGGCTTCGCTACTGCTAAACGAGCTGACTGTGACCCTGAGAGATGTCATCCTCTGGACCGATTCCACTACTGTCCTCACATGGATCCAGTCAGACTCGTGTCGATACAAAGTCTTCGTTGGAACACGAGTAGCAGAAGTACAGGAGCTGACAGATGTGCGGGCCTGGAGGTATGTTGATTCTGTCAACAATCCGGCTGATGACATTACAAGGGGGAAGAAATTACTGGAGCTGTCTTGCAACAGTAGGTGGCGACAGGGCCCTGCTTTCCTGCGACAACCATCTGACTTTTGGCCCACTCAGCCAGTAATAGATGGAACTGAGGATTCCCCTGAACTGAGAAAGGCAATCAGCTGTTTCGCTACAACCACACAGACTGTTCTTCTGCCAAGTGCTGACCAATCCCCCTCCTTCAGAGCTCTCACAGAGTCTGTTGCACAGTCCTGTCATGGGGCGGCAGGACCCAAAGCCTTCCTTTCTGCCAAAGAGATTCCGGAGGCAGAAAGAGAAATCCTGAGACGAGCTCAGCAAGACAGCTTCACAGAGGAGTTCAACCTTCTGAGTTCTGGTAAGCCGATACATGTAACCAGCCGACTGCTCTGTCTTGCACCAGAGTATGATAAGACTGTGAAACTCATTCGTGTTGGAGGAAGACTGCGGCGGAGTGACCAGCTGGAGCCTGATGCTGTTCACCCAGTGATTTTGGATCCTCGTCATCGAGTGACTCAGCTCATCATCCAAGATACTGATCAAGACCTTCATCATCCTGGAGCAGAGCGATTATTTGCGGAGCTGCGTCGCAAATACTGGATACTCCATGGTCGTGAGGCAGTGAGGCGGCATCAGCGCTCATGCTCAGACTGTCAAAGGTGGAGAGCTACTCCAACAGTGCCTAAAATGGCAGATCTCCCTCCAGTCAGACTGAGACTGATGAAGCCCCCCTTCTTTTCAACAGGTATGGACTGTTTTGGGCCCTTCACTGTCAGAATTGGTCGCCGCCACGAGAAAAGATGGGGCATACTGTTTAAGTGTCTGACTACTCGTGCAGTGCATTTAGATGTGCTTTCTAGCCTTGACACAGACTCCTTCTTGATGGCCCTCCGTCGCTTTGTTGCACGAAGAGGCAAGCCAGCTGAGCTACTGTCTGATCAAGGCACTAATTTTAAAGGAGGAGAGAGAGAGCTCCAGGAAGCCTTCCAAGCCTTGCACCCCACCCTCCAGGCTCATCTGGCTAAGCACCAGATCCAGTTTCAGTTCAACCCACCTAGTGCACCTCACTTCGGAGGAGTCTGGGAAAGGGAAGTTAGATCCGTTAAAGCTGCACTGTATACTACCATCCAGTCTCAGCCTGTTCCAGAGGAAGTATTGAGAACAGTACTGATCGAAGTAGAGGGGATTTTGAACTCCAAGCCTCTAGGTTATGTGTCGTCAGATGCAGCAGATGCTGACCCAGTGACCCCCAACTTGCTCCTCATGGGGCGGCTGGATCCCTCACTCCCACAAGTTGTATACGGGGAGACTGAGATGCTGAGCCGACGCCGCTGGAGACATACCCAAGTTTTAGCCGACCAGTTTTGGAAACGTTTCATTCGACACTACCTCCCCTCTCTGCAAACACGCTCTAAGTGGCACAAGGATTCTGCCCAGCTCCAATCTGGAACCATAGTTATGATAGTGGATCCCCAACTGCCAAGAGCACATTGGCCACTTGGCCACATTACTCAAGTTATCCCCGGGCAGGATGGTAGAATCAGAACTGCAGTGGTCCAGGTTAAAGATAAGGCCTACATCAGACCTGTCGCCCGTCTTGTTGCTCTGCCTGCCATCCCGGACACTGACACTGTCTGTCCTTCTTAATGTAACAAATTTGATGAACAAATTTGGGGGCGGCTGTGCTGAAGGACAGCCAGAGCAGAAGTTAATCATTCATTAAGTGGCAGAACTCCGCCCCCTGCTGTCGAAAGGAGGGCCGCTACAGAGTGAGTCAGTGCAGCAGGGAGAAACGTGCTCCACAGTAAGAGAGAGACTGTAACGGGTTATTGTTGTGTATGATGGCGTTGTGAGCCTGAGCCGGCTTGTGTGCGTTCATATTACCAGTAAGTGTGATGTTTATGGTTGTTATGCTCCTCATTTAATGTTATATGTTGATCGTTTAAACGTACGGCTAGCTTGGTAATTGCTAATTATCGTCCGAGCAGCCACGGTCACATGTATATATTATATTAGTTATATACGGATGCTGAGTGTTTTATTTCAGTGTTGTTTACCACTACTGCTCAGGAAGTGAGTACATTTGTTCTGATTATTGTTTTGTTTTCTGTTTCAGAACCACACACTTACACATGCTCATGCTTGTTTATGTATGCTCCCACTGAACGGTCAATAAAGACATTAAAGGGAACATCCGGAGTTTTTGTGCATTCTGACCGATGCCCCCCAGCGGCCACAGTTTATCCATGATCAGCTGAATATACAGTCCCTTTCCAACGCCAGAACACGTGACACCAACCTTCTTAACTTCAGATGGGTCAGGGCTCATTCACACATTCAACATTATGAATATAATTACACACACGCCATTTAAGATGCAATGCTAGTCACAAATATGTCTACTCAGGCAACCTGCTTGGAAAACAGTCCTAAAAACTTCTTCTAAAACACTTAACAAAACCTGATATGGACAAGTCCCCAGTTTGCTGCAGCCTGGGTCTTGGGCTGCAACCAAAGGAGGGAAGTATATACAGTTGCACTATAATACAACAAAAGACAACAAACTTCATTAACTGAATATATAAATTGGTTGCAAATGTAAGCACAACATAAGTACAACTAAACCAGACAAAAGAAAATGTGGTGCAAGGACTGTTCTTAAATACATGCTGGATGGAGTGGTCAACCAGTTGAGCTAAAAAACTCAGCAGCCCCAGGGCAGGACAAACCCAGAAACTGTGCCGTATGTGAGGACCGTCATGTACAGCATCAACAACACAGGTAACTCATTTCAGTACCAATTCTTTGGAACCTTTTCCCGCACTTCAGGAGAGGAAAACCACCAAACCTGATGTTGCTGTGACCCCCAGAGCAATACTCACAGAGGGGTTTCAACTCATCGAGATAAAGGCCTGGTCACACCAGAGGTCGCAACGGCAAAAAAAATCTGCTGTGCATTTACTGCGCTCACAGGGGTGAAGGAAATCTTCAGTTCTTGAGTTCAATATCGGCAGTCGCTGACAGACAAATTTGCAAGTCCTGACCAGTAACAAACAGTCTTGACAGTGCTGATATTTGAGGGCAGTGAGAGCTAAAATCCAAAAGTCCAAAACGCAGGAAGCTATCATAGCTATGTGTTGCACTAATTCTTGGACAGTTATGAGACAGCAGTTGATGATACATCACTTTAATTAACCCTATTAGCTATCAGCTATAATGACTGATTAGTGCTAGCATGTTTACAGCAGGCTAAGATGTTAGTTAGGGCTGCATATTGTTTAAAAAATTATGATACTATTACCAATATCAATATCCTTAAAATGATACTGATACCAATAGAGTATTTCATTTGATACCTTTTTTCTACGTGATGCCGATCATGTGAACAGAAACATCCCTGAACTAAATCTTTTATGCATTCAGTTTTATCAGACACTGCAGGTGTGTGGTATAACCATAATTTTGAACATGTTGGTGACATCTCGGCACACTGAGCTGCCCACTCTGTCAAAACAGCATTTCAGAATCTCCCAAACATCCGAAAACAAACCAACATAAAATGCCTCCATGCTGCTCGTCTGGTTTAAGCCAAGTCTTACTTGAAAGACGTCATTAGCACCTTTTTGTCAGCCTAAATCTTCACTGTAGGTCCCTAGCTTGGAGCCACGTGCACGCCATCTGAACTGAGCATGTGTGGTGTGACGGTGCGTGCACATAAGTCAACTTCGCATGTCTGGGCTTTAGGAGACGTTCATTACATCAGACGAGCAGTATGGAAGCATTTATGTTTTTTTTTTCCCCAGTTCTTTTTCCATTTGAAAACTGGTCACCATCCACTTCACTTGTTCAGGAGATTCTACAACGCTTTTCGTTTTGTGGACTGAAAAATAAACCCAACCTTCAACTGATATGAGGGTGAATACATAATGACTGAATTTGCATTTTAGGGTTAATTTTCCCTTTAAAGGCATCAAGTACCATAATGTAGCCTGAGTGTTAGTCACTAACTTCCCCACTGCACTAGTTCATCATCTATTCTTGTGAGTACTACACACACTACACTACCAAGCTTCTAGTACCACCTCTGTCACTCAGACTTTGCTGTTCCATTTTCGAGCCTGAGGAACACGACTATTCATATGTGTTAAGGTTAAATAATCAGGTCTACATAGTACTTATATAGAATATAGATACATGCTTTTACAGACATTTAGTAATTACTCTGACCTTTTATGCCTTTTCTCACTGTTGATTTTTGAATATTTATTTCAGAAGCCATCAAACTGACTGTGATTCCCTGCTGTGTGAACAATGACATGCACATTTGCTGAAGCGAAGCATGACTCGTGAGCAGCCTGTGGACATTTGAGCGCAGCGAACATGTGATGCTGCTTGGTGGCGGTCAGTGATTAGCTGATTACAACTGCACCAGATAATCTGACTGGTGCCATGTTAGGCCACTACCCCCTTTGGCATGAACTAACCTCCAGAGTGGTGGCACAGGCACGGATCAATCAGCTCTGCACATACAATCACACTGATCGAAAGAAAAAAAAAAGACAGTATGCGCAACACTGGGAATCTGTTTCAAGATGCATGAATGGAGTCAGGGCAGATCCACATATCTCAGCATCTTTCTGTGTGTGCATTTATGGCAGCATATGCTTACTGCCTGTGTAAAGGGGGGGGGGGGGGGTATGTTGTTTTCCCCCAGGCACCAGAGGGGTGAACCATCAATCTATCAATTACAGCTTGGCGCAGCCCCTTCTCTTCTCCCCGAGGGCACGATGAGGCACACTTTAGCGAGATCAACACCCCTCTCCTGTAGATCTGAGGTGGAGATGCCATGCAGGGCTGCTGCCTTAAAAAAAAAAAAAAAACGCCTGTGAATGAGAGGCGGGTGGAGCGCCGACTGCTGCAGCTACGGAGCATCAATATGTAAAGCCCAAGCAGCTGCTTAACACCAATTACAAAGATATTAGCCCTGTAGCCAAAACATAAAGCACACTTGTTCCCCCTCTCCTCCCTCTGAAATACCCACATGTCTTTTGTTGGGGAACAAAGTGTTGTTTTAATAAGCTGAAACAATACAGGCTTCAGTGGCTCCATAAAGAAGCTCCCAATTCAGATAGAGCCTCATTAATATCCCAAAATGCTGTGTGGAGGCCATCACAAGCAAGCATCTGAATGGTAATTCTTCTTTAGTTTGTAGGACGCTCATTTCCAAAAATTGGGACAAAATTGTGTTTTTTGAGGGGTTTTGATTTTTACTAGCGTTGCAAATTATTATAAGAACTTTCGTTCAATAATCATTGGTAAAATTAACAGTGAATTAATAGATTAATCACGATTTTGCTTACACCAAACAATACATACGTACATTTTTCAATCAAAGCTTTATTTCAACAGCAACATACAGTCTTGCATTGCCTATGAAAGGTATGGCATAAAGGCCGACCTATTAAAAATATATACTTGAAAATCACATAAGATGTGAAGTGCACTTATAAAAAAATTCTCTATTATAGTTCAAATCTTTATTGAGTAGTAGATTGATTACATTTTACTTGATTAACCAAATTCTTAATGATCCATTAATCAATCATTGAGTAGGCTGATTGCTATCATCTCACATTGTTACTCTTCAATTATGTTGGGAAATATATTTAAAGATCAGACTCTTGGCTATTACACCTTGTAATGTTGCCAACCTCCTAGTGATTACATTTTTTCATTAAATGCAGAAGTCAACTCTATCAGATGGAGAAATCTGACAGATTTCACATCTTACAGAGATGTCAAAGTGTTACCTTTTTTCTTTTCACAGCATAGTTGTAGTAAGCAGCCATTTTATTTTTAAAGTTGCTTAGTGTATAGCTGAACCTTTTTGTGCCTGATTAAATCATGTTTCTGTAAAAATCTGACGGAGTTGACTGAAATCTGGGACACAACTTTAAAACACCAATATTTTAGAAAACATCAAAACGAAAAAATGTAGTGCTGAATTATGGAGTTTGACCATTAAACTGTTCAAGGCCTGAAGCGTGGTTCGTTGACATGCCGGAGTCATGGTGGCCCAACACTATCTAAGCTCCATGAACCGACGCACAAACGATAACATCTCAACCTCCCTAATGGTAAGTTACAAACGTACCTTCAGTGACTCTCTCAGTCCAAATCATCCCAGCAGTTCATTTCAGCTCACTTCAGTTCCAACAATCCAACACAGAAGAAAAAAAATACCATCCTGTCACCGTCCTCTGGCTCTGATGGCTCAAACAGGTCTGGACATGTCCAATAAAGCTGCTCGACATAATGTCCATGTTCCAGGTTGTATTCAGGTCGTAGTGGTTAGTGGTGTTTGAAACTGAGACAGCAGAATGAACAAACCCCCAACATTTCAGAACAGAGAAAACTGCAAATTTTTCCATGATTTTGAGACCTAATTTTGTGTACTTAGTGTGTTTCTGTGGCGTGACAAACTCAGAATACATATTTATTGCTACTTTAGGCAAACTTTAAAACAAAAATGATTATAATAGCACATTCTTATACCTTTTGAAGGTTTTTGCCACATTTTTAAATAGTTTGAAGTTGTGAATTCTTGTCTGGGATGTTTTTTTCTGATACGAAGCAAATTTAGAAATTAAAAAAAAAGAAAATAAGGCAAAACAAAACATTCCTCATATATAAATCCTTAATTTTCACCAAAAAATTGGAATTTGAGTAAGTATTTTTTGGTAGGACATGATTTGTCCCAGTTCTCAAGAATTGGTGAGGAACATTACTCGTGGCTGCCAGGCGGTGGCGCCCTCTCTCCTCAGGGTCAGTAGGCATTAGGCTCCATGTGACTGACACTGAAGGATGCGTTGGCTGCCTCCCAGTCACTCTCCAGCTGTCGCTCATCCCCCACCATCCTCTCACACACATGGCTAAAGGAAGACGCGCTGTTCCTTCACCCACCGGTGCTCCTGAGGGTGAAGGGACAGAGCGCTGTCCTATGTGAAAGTCTTCGCCTCATGAGGGAGTGTGGGTCAAATCCAGCCAGCGAGTTGAGTGGCTGGGAGCGTGCACGGTGAGTAAGCAAGAGAGAGAGGGTGAGTGGCATTCTTCCAGGTCCAGAAAGTTACGTAACATGCAGAGAAATAGATTTGCTATTGTACAACATCAGGGTAAATCCCTGCCCATGGTAATCGCTTTCATTTTAATGAAGCAGAAAGGACTCAGGGTTTATATTTGCAAGGAAATTACTTCTTTCATCATCTGGTGTGAGGTTGTACCTCATACAAGAGAGCTACAAAGGGTGCCATGAGGTGGTAATTAGAACTGCTGAGCAAATACCCAATATTGGTGTTTCTTTATGCACAGTATAACAGAGGGGACAGTATAGGATCCACATTAATGAGACCCAGAGAGACAGGCAGAGGACAGGGTACAGACGGTCTAAGGAAACCAGAACTGTTCCAACAGCCAGAAGACAAAAAAATGTGTCCAAAGACAGAGGCGGATTAATTTGTTTGGTCTTGTTGAAAAAGGTCATTTTTGAATGGCTAGGTTGTAATTTAAATAGTCGAATTATATACAAATTCACCCCCCTTGCAAAGGGTTTTTTTTCTAATTATACACCTTCACAGTTTGATACTTCAACAGCTTTATGACAAATGGTGATTCTTTAACTTGCAAAATTATGTTTTAAATCAACAAACATATGTGTGATTCATGGTACAATTCAAATGGGATCAAAAAATATGTATTTGTCCCTTGCCATTGACTACTGTTCACATTTTTTCAAAAGTAAGGTCTTGTGGTCGTCCAACCACGGGACAGACGTCACTTCACCTCTCTATAGAGACCAGATTCTTTCTTTTTTTTTTTTTAACTGACTGTAAAAGGCTGTTTACTTCTGCCATAAAGCTGGGTATTTTAATGAACTGAGGCACAGACAATCTGTTCATGTGAAAATTAACTACAGTGACGATGAACTTAAGAGAAAGAACTGTCTGTATTGTTGTTACATTGTTGCTGTAACTCTGTACAGTTGCTGCTAGTTAGCTTACAACTAAGGTCTGTACTGCTGATACAGTGTTGTTGAGAGCTTACAGTTGATGTACAATTGGTAAATTGTTGCTAGTTAGCTTACAACCAAGGTCTGTACAGTTGCCACAGTGTTGCTTGTTAGCTTATTGCTAATATTCAGTCATTACATTGTTGCTAGCTAGCTTGCAGTTAATGTACAGTTGTTACATTGTTGCTGCTCTTGCTGTATAAATGGCACAGTGTTGCTTGTTATGTTACAGCTGATGTACAGTTGTTTCACTGCTGCTAGTTAGCTTACAGCTAATATCTGTACAACTGGTACAGTGTTGCTTGTTAGCTTACAACCAATGTCTGCACAATAGGTACATTGTGGCTAGTTAATATGCATTTGTTACATTGTTGCTAGTTAGCTTATAACCACATCTATACAATTGGTACAGTGTTGCTTGTTAGCTTATAACCAATGTCTGTACAATTGATACATTGTTGCTTGTTAGGTTATAACTAATGTCTGTACAATAGGTACGGTGTTGCTAGTTAACTTGCAGCTATTGTTTGTACAATTGGCACAGTATTGCTTGTTAGCTTACAGCTAACATACAGTTGTTATATTGTTGCTAGATCTGTATAGTTGTTATATCGTTGCTAGTTAGCCTACAACTAACATACAGTTGTTACATTGTTGCTAGATTTGTATAGTTGTCGCTAGTGAGCTGACAGTCAATGTTTGTACATTTAGTACAGTATTGCTAGTTAGCTTACAGCTAACTTGTTGGTAGGGGTAGCATGGTGACACAATGGTTAGCACTTTAGCCTTGTGGGTTTTGGATGTTCCCCACCATCAAAAACTAATTGTACTCTATGATCACAATAAAGTTACCTTTACCTTTAAATTGATGCTAGTTAGCTTGCAGCGAATGCCTGTTTCTGTATGCAAACTGTAATATAAGAGGCTGAATGTGATTCAGGAGGCTGATATTGAAGAGACCTCACATGAGTAACTGCCAGAAAGACAGACAGAGAGAAAAGAGTACATAAGAAGGGAGGAAGCTAGAACTGTTCCAACAGCCAGAAGACTAAAAAAAATTATGCCCAAAGACAGAGGTGGATAAAGTCACTTGGCCTTGTTGAAAAGGTCATTTTGGCGGCGGTCGGGTCTAATGTCAGATTTCATATTCAGAATCTTGTTCTCGGAGGAGAAAAAGAATTGGTTGCTTTACTTTAATTCACAATGTGCCGCGATGTGTTAAATTGCTCCCATGTCAGAAAATAACAGCCCTTCACACTGCAACACACGCCCTTGTCATTAGGGGAGGCTCACATCGAACCCAGGCGCTTTCCATCAGCAGGATGGACGTGTGTGTATGTGTGTGTGTGTGTGTATCTACATCTTTGTGTGGGTGTGAGAGGGGTGGGGTTGGGAGTCAAGCTGTTTCAGGAACTATCACACCCTTCCCTCCCTCTGATAAACAATCCATCACTAATTACTTTCGACACAAAGCAGACAACAGCAGCAACGCAGATATGATCGAGCCCTATGACGCCAAAACACAGCAGCAGCTGACAGAGGTTTCTGTTCGTACAGTGCCTGTGTACTGCCGCAGCCGGCCGAGCATTAGCTTACCTGTAAGTGTTTTAATAGGTGGAGGCTGACCTTTTGTCACAAAGGGCAGACAGCAGAGCAGCATCAGTAATGCCATTAACCCTGGATTAACTGATGAACTTATCCACATTGATTTACCTTCATGCCCGCTGTTTCCTTTGGCTGCTCCGAGGGCACCAATCAAGCTTTTATTTGCACATATACAGCTCCCCCCTAACACCTGCTGCCTCCTCTGGCATCTGCAGCCAGACAGCGAGTCTGGACAGTGACAATGAAGAAGAATGTGCTGTTTTCGTTTCCTTGACAGCATCAAACATTTACATAGCAGATTTCTGGTAGTGTGCACTACTCCAGCCGCAATCACATTATTATGCAATACAGTATAAAATCTAATCATTTCAAGAATCCTCTCCAAATTAGGTATTTCACCATTAACATATAAAAGTTATATTTTAATACACGTATGTGTCGTATCAACGTTTCTTTAGGCAGTATGTACGTTTGAGTCCATGCACCACTGAACTGATAAAGTAACCATGGCAACTATATACTGTTGGTGTAACCCAGTTTCCAGACAGCCTTGATGTTAAAATGCCTGCACTTCTGGGTCTTATATAAAATGATTGCTGCTGATACAGTTAGTCAGTGAATTGATTGCCAATGTTTTAAAGGACCAGTGTGTAGAATTTAGTGGCATCTAGTGGTGAGGTTGTAGACTGCAACCAACTGAATACCACTTGCTGATTTTTTTTACTTAACAAGTGTGTAGGAGGAACTACAGTGGCTGCAAAATAGGCCAAATTTCTATCCCAGTTTGATACTATCATGATTCAGTATGTATTGTAATTCTACAAGTATTCATATCAGTCAGTTTTTGTGGGTTTTAATTCAGCAACATCATTTCTACACTGCATATAAAAGTAAGAAATTAAATGCAGAATAGAAAGAATATATAAATACTTTTTGACAGTGCTAGTCTAGCTTCATTTTGAGTTTGAGTTTTGACTCTTTGAGGTTGCTGTAGCTGGTCACTGAGGGGGTGCTGAAGTACAGGAAATTTAGAGTTACTAATTAACCTATTATGCTGCATGTCTTTGGACGAGAGGAAGACGGAGTACCCAGACAGAACCCACGGGGACATGATGTCACAAACTCCCCGGCCCCCCAGCTGGCAGGGGGATTCAAAGTCAGAACCTTCTGCTGTGAGGCGACAGTGCTAACCACTGCACCACCATGCTGCCCCACCAATCCAAAATATACTTAAGAGAATCTATATTTTCTCGACTTGAGACTTGACTTAGACGTGAGACAGATGACTCCAAAGGACTTAAACAAAAAAAAAATGAATATCACCTGTCTTTTAGGGATGGAATTGTTGATTATTTTCATTGTTGATTAATCTGTTGATTATTTTTTTGATTAATTCTTTAGTTATTTGGCCCATGAAATGTCCCAAAATTGTGAAAAGCCCAAGATGACATCCTCAAATGTCTTATTTTGCCCACAACCCAAAGATGTTAAGAGAATTTTGACTTTTTTTCTTTTAAAAGAAGTACTCAAACGGATTATCAAAATGGTTGGCAATTAATTTAATAATTCATTAACAATTGATTCATGGCTCAGTAGTTGCAGCTCTACTATCCTTTAACTGATTAAAATGATGAAACTGAGGTACAGTAGATCATCAGCATTTTCTAAGATTTGACTCAGCCTGCTTGACTTGACTCGACTTGCTTGATTTTCACTACAGTGACTTGGGACTTGCTTGATACTTGAAGGGTAAGACATGAGACCTGCTAGTGACTTGCACAGATGTGACTTACTCCCACCTCTGCTAGACCCAGTGTTGGATTTGTCCCTCTTGGGCTGCTGTAGAAATACTGTTTAACGGACTCATTCTAAAGCAACAAAAACACAACAATTGTTATTTTCATGTGATTATGCCCTAATTAAAATGTACTTCTGAATATTACATTTCATTTCTGCCATATTCTGCCAACAGATGTCCCTAAATCTGACACATTGGACCTTTAATCAAGGAATTAAATCAAGGAGAAATCCCTAACATGTGCTGGCTGCAGCTCCTCAAATATGATTTTTTGCTGCTTCATATAATTCTAAATTGAACTCTGAATATTTTCTGGACATTTGAAGATGTCACCTTGGGTTCTGGGAAACCACGACGGCCATTTTTCTACTCCATTCTGACATTTTTAGACTAATCATTAATGATTTAATCAACAGCTGGAGCCCCGATCAAAATATGCAGCAAATCCATGAAACTGAGGGATCTGGTCTGACAAACAGCGCGTTTCACAGTTTCAGACACACAAGCATGCAATTTTCATGTGGTGTTTGTGTGCATGGAATGAAGTGTAGCACATAATCGTATGGAGCAGCTAACCAGGATGCTCAGGACTACATCAGAATGTAAACATCATGTGTTTGCAGTTTAACTTGGTATTCCCATCCTTTCTGATATTTTCTGCCATGTTTGAGATACTTTACTCAAGTCCTGCTAGGATTAGAGAAAAGAGTTGCATAACTCTGGGAGAGCAGAGATGCAGAAAATTAACTTTTTCTCCATTCTTCTCTGCAGGAAAATTGTAGCTGTTATAACTTCAGCAATCTTTCAGTGCCAGAATCCCATTGTACATGTGGAGGTCAGCGTATTTAGGGTCAAAGTTCTACTTAGATGGACTTTGGCTACAAAACCTTACGGAAAATGAGGGCAGTGCGTGCTGCTATGGCTCACACAGCTGCTCCCTCCTATGGAAATAATGGCCTTTCTCTGTGATATGTTGGACATTTGCGTTTGCATTGAAAGCCCTCTGTTCAGACGGAAGGCAGAACAAATTTTAGAGGTGCTACAATTTTATGCAAAATGCATGAAAGAATTGGAATGAATCAAAATTTATTCTGGGCAGCATAAATTCAGGTGTAAATTAAAGCTGAAAATATTTAATTATCCCATTACTTTATGAGTCAAATTTACCAGTATGACCCTGTGGTGACAAAAAACTTAAGAGAGGGGTCAGAAGGAAAATTACATCCTGCAGCATCCTGGTAGATTTGTCCCTAAGACAAGATACCATGTAATTGCAACATCCCGCTTCATTCCAGCGAGGGATCTGGCTGTCTATCATGTCCTACAGACAGAGGAGGGAGGTCTCTGTCTCCCCATGAGTCCTGTCCTGTATATCTAACTCTAAATAAATGCCAAAGCATTTTAAAAGCTGTTGCATCTGTACAGTAGGTACATTGCTGCTAATTAGCTCACAACTTATGTCTCGACAAAGGTGTATTTTTGCTAGCTAGCTTGGAGCTCAAGTTTGTTGGTGCACTGTTGTTGGCTCATAGCTAATACAGCAGGCACATTGCTGCTAGTTAGCTTACAAGTAAAACAATCAATGTTGCTTGTTAGCGTACATCTAATGTACAGCTGGTAAATTGTAATTACTTTACAACTAACAACTGTACAATTGCTATAGTGTTTACAAGTACTTACAAGTAATGTCTGTACAAGTGGTACAATGTTGCTAGTTAACTTTCATCCAATATGCAGGTAGTAAATTGTTACTAGTTAGCTCACAATTAATGCCTGTATGGTTGGTATATTGTTGTTATGCTACAGCTAACATCTTAAGTTGATAGGCTAAATTGTTGCGTGTTAGCTTAAAACTAATGTCTGTACATTTGATACATTGTCACTAGTTAGCTTACAGCAAAATTCTGTACTGATGGTACACTGTTGTTAGCTCACCACTAACGCTTGTAGAGCGAGTATATTGATGCTAATTAGCTTACAAGTAATGTCTTTACAACTGGTACCATGTTGCTGTTAGCGTGCATCTAATTTACATCTGGTAAATTGTTGCTAGTTAGCTCACAACTAATAACTGTACAATTGCTACAATGCTGCTAGCTAGCTTACAACTAATGTCTGCACAATTGGTACAGTACGGCTAGTTAACATATATCTAATGTACAGCTGGTAAATTACCACTAGTTAGCTTACAATAAATGTTTGTACAGTTGGTATACGGTTCATATCCTACAGCTCACATCTTATCTCCCAGAGTTGATAGGCTAACGTGTTGCTTGTTAGCTTAAAACTAATGTCTGTACAATTGACACATTGTTACTAGTTAGCTTATGGCAAAATTCTGTACTGTAGGTACACTGCTGCTAGTTAGCCTACATACCTGTGTCTGCACAAAAGTACAATTTAGCTAGTTAGCTTAAAAGCTAAAGTCTGTTAGTGCATTGTTGTTGGCTAATAGCTAATGCCTGTGCAGAATGTACATTGTGGCTAGTTAGCTTATACCTAATGTCTGCATAATTGGTACAATATTGCCAGTTTGCTTACAGCTAAAGATCTACTGTTGGTAAACTGCTAAGAATTAGCTTACAACTAATGTCTGTACAGTAAGTCATGGCCTTCACTTCTAGGTCTCTGATAGGCTAGTATTCGCTGCCTTCACTGATTTGGTTGGGTAGGTTTAGGCATGAGGAGTGAGATTGCAGTTAAGGTACTATCAGGGTAAGCCAGGGCAGAGCAGGGCAGGTCATGCCTTTCCCATCCTGGGAAAGAAAATATCAAGACGAACCGTAGCAAGCTTGAGCTTGTGTAAATAATACGAGGTGAATTTTCCATTTTCGTTGTAATAATAAATTACTGTGGAAAGCTACTGCTGATGCTGAGGAGAAAGGTCGCAGTTTAACTTACAGCATCTAATAAATGCAGCTTTATTCTGCCTCAGGCTGAAAGAAACCATTAATGTATGGGGAAATCTCAATGTCTACCTCACACGGTATTTCAAACCTGGAAATGCCAATTTCCACGTATTCAACAATGTCCTGAAGCGTTTGTAAATGATAGCCTATTGTAGCTCTTAATGACAAAGTAGAGGCCATGTTAATATCAAGAAATGTGTAGGGTAAATATAATAATAAGAGCTTTCTCCTGTGAGCTTCAAATGAAAATAGAAAGCCATAAAGGCCATGCTGTAGTTTCTGCACAGCTCAGTGTTTTCATGATGCCTGGGCCCATGATTACACAGAAGACAAATACCCTGCAACTTTCCCAATCAAATAATGTGTATGCTTGGTACAGACTGAATGCTCTGTGGCCTCTGTGATCAGATTGAGTCTCTAGAAACAAATATTATTCTCTTGTCCGGTGCCACACACGCACACATACATACATACATACACACACACATACATACACACTCAGAAATCACTTGAAAACACCATTAAGGCGATCAATAGCTAGTTGCTGTGCTTTTGGGCTATCTTCTGTGACAAACAGTTTGAGTCCTCAGCGCAGAACAAGTGGAAGAGTATATTTTTCTAGGGGCACTCTTACACTTTGAGATACCATTAAATAGTAGACCTCCTCCTCTATTCATTACTAAGAATGAATGTAGTCAGACTACAGTTTCATTTACATGCAGAACACCATGTTTCTTCAAATTAAAAGCAGGTATCTCAAATATCCTGATGATTCCAGGCACAGCATTAAACTTCTAGACAAGGCAAACATTTTTTTGCCAGTTTCCAAGGCCACACCTTTTCAAATGAGCATGCGCAGATTTTATAGTCATGTGACATGTTTTTTTTATTTATTCTTTATTATCCCAACAGGGGATCATGCGATCGCTGCTGCGTGTGCATGCGTGAGTGATTGACAGACATGCATCTTGTCTGGAGCTAATCTCAAGTAATAGTTGACCGATCAGCCTAATTTTTTTTTTTGAACATTCATGACTGTATGCTGAAGGACCTCTGTGATTCAGAATTCTAGAAAAACTCTGAAAACCCCCTTTTTAATTACTTTTATCTTTATGTTTTTATGGCAATAGACATTATGTTTTTAGGTCATCTCATTCTTGCGATTGTGATATCTCATGAACGCCTGAAGGGAATTTCTTCAAACTTGGCACAAATGTTTAATTGGACTCAAAGATGAACTGATTTTGGTGGTAAAAAGTCAAAGGTCACGGTGACCTCACTAAACATATTTCTGTACATAACTCAAGATTTAATAGACTAATTATGAAAGAATTACACACAAATATCTAATAAGATAAAATGATGAAGTGATGACAGTTTATATCTAAAAGGTCAAAGGTCAACTTCACTATGGCATCATAATGCTCAGCTCTCTGTCAGTCCTCTGTAAAAAATAGTGATATATGAGTGTGGACAGACATGGGTGTTGTTTCAGCTCTGGACAGCGTATGCAAGGGTTTTTTTAATGTTGGCAGAACTTTGAAAATCTCTGCTGTATGCAGTTGGGGTGACACTGCAGTAGGTGCTTCACCATCTGTTGCCTGGCAGAAATCTGCACTCTACTGAAGGTGCATCACTGATCTTTTGTTTTTTATTTTTCAATACATCTATTATATTTACATAGCTTTTCGATTTAGTGTCTGGAGGCTCCTGAACCACACTGATCTTGGTATATTTGTTAATTAGTAATGCTGTGATCTTTCTCTTTTGTCATTTGTCACTGAGACCAAATCAGTTTCCCCTCTGGTCATTAATAAAATGAACTAATTTAATCTAATCACATCTAATAGGCTACTAGATCAGATTAAGGGAGGTCAACCTGAAATGATGCAGTCAAAAAATGGATTAAAGATGCAGTTGTGAAGTGGAAAAAAACAACAACCAAGAAATAGAATCCTACCTCTGTGGCACAAAAGCTGTTTTCTTGGCAATAGTCTTGTTTGTTTACAATAATTAAACTAATGAGTCCAAATTAACATGCTAATGATTTGTTGATGCTGAAATGCGACATGTCGTACCTTAATGAATGTCTGAAATTGAAGCAGCCACAGCTGATGTTGTCAGCTGCACGCAGGTGCCACAGTGGAAACAAGTTAATGACTTGCTTGCTTCATTGTTTGTGTTTTTAAAATAGGTATAGTTGTGTGCATGACAAATATAGCAGCTGACTGTATGACACACACTCTTTCACACTCATTAATTTCAAACCTCGCCGCTCTGCAGAGTTTAGGATCAGTTGATCTACAGCCAACAAACTCTCATGGGAGGAGCTGGCAGGGACGTGGCTAATGGCTGCTATAAAAGAAAACAAAGCTTCTAATCAGTGCAACAGTATTGTTCTGAGGTTCAATCTAGGTACATCCAGAGTGAAGACATTAGAGGAGGCTTTCGTCTGTACATCAAGCTGACCATCGGCTCATTGACCGCTGCTGGATGTTATAAATTATACATGCTACGTTTAGAGAGGGACAGGGCCTCTGTTCCTGATGCTAACCACATTCAACAACAGCAAATGCCACCATGCATTTCATGGACAATCTCTGGCCGTGCCCCAGCATCAGAGAAAATAACACACCACGCCTGCAGAAAAATCCAATATGTTGTTCTGTTCCAAACGCTGTGCTGAAACTGAGTAAGTGAATACTCTGGGATTACATTTCACCCTTTTCCCCTCCCAGATGGCCCCTAATCTCAAATTACAAACTGCTTCCAGACAGCCGAAGAAATGAAAAGTCCCTGACTTTGGAGGTTAGTTCTCTGTACCCACTGTCAGGAATAACCACTGCCAAGAAAAACTCATTCATGCATAAATATTAGGAGATCAATTACAACATCAACACGAGCCAGTATGGTGAAAAAATCACATTATTTTACAGTAATTGGACTATGAGTTCAGGTAGGCTTGTTCAGTTGAGCCTTGTAAAGCAATCACTCAAGAATATAGTGGCATAAAATATTTTCTTATTAACTTTACTCAGATATTTTATTTACTCAAGTTAATGAAACTTAAAATTTCTAGCATTTATTTTCAGAACTTATAAACATTCTTCAAACTTGAAGTCTTTTGACTTGAAATGATTGGTTCAAATTAATGTATTGTGAGTTCAGCCAACTCATTAAGTTTCTAAAGAAACATGATCAGCATATTAAAGGGTTAGTTCACCTAAAAATGAAAATTCCGTCATTATCTACTTGCCCTCATGCCGATTGAGGGTCGGGTTTAGTTTTTCAGTCCACAAAACTCTGCTGGAGTTTCACAGGAAAAATGTTTTAGAATGTCCAAAACAATGGAAGTGAATGGTGACCAGTTTTCAAATGGGGGGGAAAAAAAACAACAGAATAAAAACATGAAAATGACTTCATACTGCCCGTCTGGTGTAATCCAAGTCTCCTAAAGCCCCAACATACAAAACTCACTCAAAAAAAAAAGAAAAAGAAAAACCTTATTTACACCATGGTTTTATCCCAAATCTTCACTGTAGATCCTTAGCTTTGAGCCACATTCACGTGCCATACACAACATCTGGAGTGGCTGTGTGTAGTGTGACTGCGGCAAAATGGCATGTTGGGACTTTAGGAGACTTGGATTATACCAGGGAAGCAGTGTAGAGGCATTTCATGGTTTCATTCCAGTTGCTTTTTCTGTTTGAAAACTGGTCACCATTCACTTCCACTGTTTGGGAGATTCTGTAGTGCTGCTTTCCTGTGAAACTCCAGCAGTGTTACGCAGACTAACAAAATAAACCCGACCCTCAATCTGCATGAGGGCAAGTAGATAATGACTGAATTTTCATTTTCTTTAACAGACTTAAAGAACAGACTTCCCAGCATGCATTGTTTGAGAGTTAAAACCCTCCTGACACCCTTGTTTTTTATAGTTTAAAGAAAACATATGATGAAAACTTGCTGTTTGTCTCTTATAAGCTTCAGGATAAATCATTGCTGCTTGTTTTCACAATAATGAAAACACTGCAAACTATGATGAAGGTTAGAATTGAATTCAGTGTCAATCCCCTCACACTTAAAATGTAATAAATTCACTGGGAGCAGTTTCAAATATTGTTAAAGCAGCTGGAAGTTTTTTGTGTGAAATGAATAACTGACTCTTCAAACTAAGAAAATGTACGTCCATGTTTCAGGTCGTTTTCACGTAGTGATTTTTGACACTGAGACAACTCAGAACACCCTAGATTCTCAAAATGCGGTACATAGCACCACTAAATATTTTTTGAAAATGAAATAAATTATTTTAAAAAACATATTCCCTATCAAAATACTCCGATCTTTTTAAAACGCAGTCGACCGGCTAACTTTTCTCAATTAAAAGTAACTTTTTACAGTGTACGAGGATGATTTCTTTTGTTTTCACATCATATCAGTACAAGACTGCATTCATAACAGTGGTGAAAAACGATTCTTCAGTTACAAAGAGGAGTAAGAATGAAATGATGTTTCAGACAGCAAAGAGAAAATTGCTTCTTTTTTCTTTTTTTTTTTTTACTGGACCCAAAAAAAACCCAAAAAGAGAGCAGAAAAGAGATCAAAAGTTCACAAGGAAGTGAACACCTCCATCAAATAATCTCTGCAGTCAGTTATTACCTTCATTTTCAGTTTTGGAGGTCATAACTGCACAAAAGTTGTGCAAACTGCAGGATTAAAAGAGGAAAACTAATGTTTTTTTTTTTTTTTTAAATCATTTTAATGTGATGAAAAGTGACTTATATGGGCTGAAACTCATTCAGCGTGGGTGGCGAACATATTGTGTCAGTGACACCAGCTGGGCATTTGTTAAAAGTCTAGAAAGCAACACATTGTGGCATTTGATTTCATAGTGCTCTTTTGATGTGCAGCCGTTTCTATGTCATCTGGTTGGGGCTAATGAAGAGAAAGCAGGGGGATCAATGTCGCCACTGCTGCTGCTGCTGCTGCTGGCCAGCAGCGCAGCGCAGCTCGCTCTGCAAACACCCTCACATTTCTCAGCAGTGCCAAGCCCCGGCCCAAAGAGTCTATTTCAACGCTGAGAACTCCCAAGAGGAGTGCAGAAAAACTATCCGGCAGAGCCAAATTCACGATCGATTGGCTTCTGCACATCACAGAGAGAGAGAGAGAGAGAGAGAGAGAGAGAGAGAGAGAGAGAGAGAGAGAGGGGAAGAGGGGGGAGGGACGCAGGAGCTGGGACCTGCTCGGTTGGCTAAACGGAAAGAAAAAATATGATCACGATGAAGTGAAAAGGACTCATTCCATACAGGACATATCTGCACAGACAGGAGAGTCATTTCAGAGGAAAACACACTCAAAGCTAATCTCTCCACTCACTTCCATCTCCTCTGAGTGTGCTTGTCAAGTTTAAGTGATGGCTATCAACAAATGAGCTACTCATCTGAGCGTGTAAATCTCTGAACTATGGAACAATTCTTCAGTTGAGATTTGCAGTGATACTATGCTGTACAGGAAATTGGACTCTGCTGGTGTGAATGTAAAAAAAAAAAAAGTCAAAAAAGGAGGGGCCCATCATAAGTGAGCCAAAACCTACGACCCTGTTCACATGAGCATTCAATAAAGATTGTTTAAAGCCGTACTTTTCAAACTTTTTACACCGTGTACCACCTCAGAGGATATTGAGCTCCAGGTCCACCTCACTGTCTCACTGTTGTCAAATTCATTTTCAACACGGCTGCTTGAAATATTCCCTTCTTGATCTGCACTTTATTTGGTAATAGTTCCCATTTGGAGCCACGATTGCTGTCTTTTTGGGGCATTCATTTTTGTTCTCCTTTTGAGAAACTGGGGGGTAAAACAACAATAAACCTGTGTTCTGAGTTTGCCACACCACAGAAACGTGTTATTAATCACCCAGCCAAATGTGAATGCTTAAAAAACATCGCTAACTATATGAAATTAGGTCTCAAAATGAAAAAAAATGAGCAGTTTACTCCACTCTGAAAAGCTGGGGGTGTGTCCACTCTGCTGTCTCAGTGTCAAACACCACTACAGCCTGAAAACTGCCTGAAACATGGACGCTCTGTCTAGCAGCTTTATTGGACATGTCCAGACATGTTTGAGCCACCAGAGCCAGAGGACAGTGACAGGATGGTATTTTCTTTTCTTCTGTGTTGGGTTGTTGGAACTGAAGTGAGCTGAAGTGAACTGCTGGGCTGATTTGGACTGACAGAGTCGCTGAGGATAATGTTGGGGAACGTGATGGCTGGGGTCATTCATGTGTTGGCTTAGGCCTTAAGCATTCAGCCATGGTCTAGGTTCACCCAAAAAATCCCGAAAGCAGAAATTGTGAACAACAGTTCAACGATCTAACTCCATAGTTCAGTGCTACATGGTTCTCAGCATTTTCACATTGTAAGGTAACATGTATAATTTTCTTAATCCCTTTTTCTTTTACACAGACTTTAAACAATGTGACTAACCAGTTAGACATATGCTGATGTTCCACAATGCCCTGCTTGGAAAACAAACTGCTGGAAAGATTATTATTACAGCATCTGCACACCAAACACTGTGGACTTAACTTTTGTTGCATATCTGTTTTTTGTCCAAACTCGACTGTAAAAGGTTGCAAGCCCTGCCCACAACAATGCATTATGAATGGCTTCCACTCAGCCTTGTCCTGCAATTTGATAGGCAGCAAATGTCCCATGTAAATGCCACCGAAAGTTGAGCTCAGATTTTTCACGACTTAGCAGCAGTTAAATGCCATCTGTGTTGTGCAAGGTCACACTTCACAGGAGCTCAAAGTTCAGTTCACACAGATTAAAATGAACTAGTTCATGTTCATTTCTTCCTGACAGACATCATGAGCTTTCTAACACTGTAACATGAAAAGGAAGTTTTTCTTCTAAACACATTCTACATGTTAGAAAATAGCGGCGGAGAACATGTGAAAGGGCTGAGAAATATATCATTAGAGTGAGACTGTTGTTCACCATTTCTGTGTCCAGGAATTTTTGCGAAGACCTGAAACATTGCTGGGTGACGGAGCCATGGTCAACCAACAATAATGGCTGAATTCCACCAGGTCACAGAAAAGGCAGGGGGAATCCGGTTAATTTTCAAAATAAAATACCCCCTGCAGACTCACAATCTTAAAGACAGACAGGAAAGAAACTATCTAACCATGTAGTCTGCTTATCCATGGTAGAAGCACAAAGAACAAGGAAAGAGGACCTGATCAACAAAATCTGAGCAAGTAAACATAATCAGGTGGGCAAAACGCTCTGCTGCTGAAATGCTTCTGCTGGTGGGGCTTGCGGCCGTGCAGAGGACGGATGGTGGCGCAGACGTGCCATGCTTAGTGAAGTCAACCGGCAAGCTCCTCACCCTCTCTAATGGTCAGTTAAGAATGTACCTTCAGCTCACTTGAGTTCCAACAACCCGACACAGAAAAAAAAAAAAAAAAAAACATCCTGTCACTGTCTTCTGGCATGCCAGAGTTATGTTTTAGGTCCGTCCAAAAATTCCTGTACACTAAAATGGTGAACAGTTTCACAGTCTTACTCCAAAATTCAGTACTACATAGTTCTCAGTCCTTTCAGCAACTATTTTCTAACATGTCTAATGTGTTTAGAAGAAAGACTCCCTTTCTCCTTTACAGGGCCTTTAAAAAAAGACCTTGTTCTCTCTCCAGTTGAGTTAAAACACAGGGCACTAGCCGCTATTTGAAAATTTAGGGTATAAATTTATTCTGATTTCATTTTTTAAAAACAGACAAGACTAGAGGGTCGAGTTGACAGAAAAATCTAACAATCACCTATAAACTTAAGGGTCACATTGCCTCAAGCCTCACATTCTTCTACAAGGACAAACACTGCATATCCAATCTGTTGGTGTTCACAGCTAAACATACTGAAATGCAATAAAAAAAAAAAAAACTGTCTGAATGGTGACACTGAGTGCAACGTTCTGTGGAGTTTGGTTGAGAAACAAAAAGGAACACAGCTCTTTCATTCCCTGCAAAACTAAATATTTCAGAGCCCCAAAAGTCGGCACAGAGGGAAGTTAGAGGAACCGTTATGTAAATAATCTGAGCATTTATCTGTGAGGATCCAGCTCTGAAGTGACGGAGCGGCAGCATGTCCTCCAGAAACTCCCAGTGTGGCACCTGACGTGGCGAGCTCAGGCTCCCAGCAGGCCTGACGATTGAACCTCACATATCCACGCTCCGCAGGCTGCATCACGGGGCTGTCGGCCGAGCTCGCGCATACTCATGCGCCCTCTTGCAGCCGATGGAAAGTTAATTAACTGCCTTTTCGGAGGCGGCGGGCCTGTGATAGCCCGGCCACTGGCGCGGCCCTATTACCCAGCCTTTAACAGTGATGAATTAGCGCTCTTTCCCTGCTGCCTGCCTGCCTGCCATCATTGGTGGCTTTGGCCCGGGGGAAGGAGCGCTGGAGTCCACTCGGTGCCTTAACATCGTACATCAGCTAGCTCCCGCATGGACAGCAGACCACGGTTTAGGGGAGATGGAGGAAAAATTAACAGGAGCCAGTAATTGAGATAATACAAATAAACACATTAGTGTAAATCAAGGATGCTTGTTAGTTTTTCTTACTTTAAGAGTACAAACAAAGGAGCTTTTTTCCCTATTCAAGTGAGGATGACGGGGGATGATGATGTAGCTGCAACAGAGCAATTATCTATTATCCAACTACATCCTACACGTTTTATTCTGATGACAAAAAACAGCAATTTAGAAAAACACAACAAAACAGTTATAAGAAAATAAGATTACTGCAGGACTATATAAGGAGAATACCCCTCTGTGCAGTGATGTGGAGGGTGGAAGCTACAGTAAAGACACTGCCTCAGTCCAGTGGGTGGTCTTGATCAGGACTCGGCTGAGCGAGCAGCGGCCTTGACAGCTACTGTTGCTCGCCTCACTGTAAAAGGAACAGACCTGAACGCTTGGATCCATCACACACTCATTATCTGCCCTGGCTGAGAGCGAGAAGAATCTTTTCATTAGCGGGAAAACTATTGAAATTGAAAAACTTGCTTGTGGTCACACAAAATCTAGTTTTCATGCCTGTGAAAGAAGCAGGTTTTAGAGAACATGGGGCTTCTTGTGTGGTGAAGCTGTGCTGCTGAGTCTAACTGAGCTGCAGTGTTTGAGACTGACCATGTGGTAAACAATACAGAACAAATAACACAGAACTTTAAGGGGCACTCTTTACATCCATGACTGTCCAGACACATGATAAATGTAGTGAAGACTTTGAAGTAATGAGAACTCAAACTGGCCTTGTAGGTCTGTTTTAGTCCAGCCTTTACTTTAAAAGCTTGTAAGACACACCCACAACAATGCAATATGACTGGTTTCAACTCAGCCTAGTCCTCAAATTATAAAAAATACTAATAACTGGGGATCCTACATATTTTATGAGCATTATATTATAATTTTTATAAACTTTTTTTTTTCATATGGCAGGCCAAATCAAACCCTACGGGGGGCCAGCTTTGGCACACTTTCTGCAGCCCTGGTCTAGAGTTTAAGGGAAGTGATTTTAAGGTGGTAAATTTTGTAAAATGCACATTTTCACAGTCCTAATTTTACCAGTGCAACAACAGAGTATTGTCATCAAATCTGGCACTTTTCTGAGTTTGTCTTTTTTAACACAGTTAAAATAGAATTACTGTTGTATGCTTCTGCCAGCCTGTCAAGTTGCAGTTTACATCCAATATTTCTGCCCAGATTGATATAATGTATGTAGGAAGACTATAAAAGGTTTTATGTGGAACTTACAACTGAAGGAATTTAATAAAAGTTATGGGCACTCATTCTGACTATTTTCAAATTTATATGTGCAATATTTAAATTAAATACAAAAAAAAACAATGGTACCTGAATTGTCCTAAAAGTGTTTAAAATATACATACATTATAAAAATGCTGATCACACAGAAATTGACACTTTTATATTGTTACTTTTTGCACAGTTGGAGATGTATCTTGGTTGCTTGGCAACTATCACTGTCTCTGTCAATAAAACTTCACAAGTGGTCTTGATTTACAATTTCCCAACATTAAAATACAAATAATGAATTAATTGACTTGATTTAAAAAAAGAAGTAGGGGAGACCAAGGACAGTTGCAACACTTTTTTTGGTCTCAGCACCTATAATTCACTGTATTTTTGTGTTAAAGCTCTCAAACTAAGACAAAAAGAACTCTTACTTACTACAAATAGCATATGAAAAATAACTTTTTTGGTTTTATTTTAGTACTTGTCTACAGCCTTTTCCCATAGACTTTTGTGATGGTTCTAGGTGCAAATTTGTCATTATTTCTGTTGAAATAACATGTTTATCATCTTTGAATCAGATCACTGATGGTTATTATCCTACTGAAAAATACTGCTGTGAATATATGCAGACATTATGGTTTATTACAGGCAATGACATGCATATTAATATATAAATAGATTTTACAACATTTACATTTTGGTGTTATTTCATTTTTATAAAAACAAACTAACAGAATAAATGCATTAATTTCTTAAGCCTCTTATTTATCATATAATAGAGTTTGGAAGTCAAAGGTCAAAATGACGACTTATGACCATTCTGGTAGCTATGGAATTAAAAATTCTACTACAGTTTTGAGTTTTTTGTTTTTTTTTTCTAAGAATGTAAACCTTTTATTCCTGTGTATTTAAAGGGAGGAACTAAAGGTTTATTGAAATTTGCACATTCTTTACTTTTCTGGGTCAGAGGTAATAAAGATGACGAAGCCCAGTTCAAAGATTTTAAGGACACCTGGAAAAAAAGGACATCATCAGCAAATAAGGGAAATATTATGCTTATTTTTACTGATATAATACTTGGAGACAACCTAATGGACTGTACCAGTGACTCCAGTGATAAAATAAATAATATTGGTGAGATTGGATCTCCTTGATGACTGCATCTACTTATTTCAAAGGGAGGAGACCATGTTGCCTCTGACTACACTGGCTGAAGGGTTCGTATAAATTGTTTTTACCATTTTGATCAAATTTGACCCTGAGCCCATACGTTTCAGCACAGACCATGGTAAAAGGCCTTTTCTGTGTGAAGTGACAATATACAAAATATGTATGCTAACACTCACATAAGTTATCAGCTGATGGGCGCTGAAACAATTTTCATGGGATAAGAAGAACTCCCCGTGACAAGTTAATTAAGTTTGACATATAAAATCAGTGGAGTTGTTGCTCAGATTAGAAAACTGTGTTGTACCTCAAAACCCATAAGTACTGTAGGGAGCAATAAGAAAAAGACAGTGGTAAACAAAGCACACATAATATGCTCAGTGAAGGCCACCCACTCAGGTGAAAGAGAATGTATTTGTGCCGACGCCTGCTTGTGTTCAAATGAATGCAACTGGGGCAGAGTATTCACGGAAATCTATAAATATTCCCCCGGCTCCTATGACAGGCATTGTGGTTATTTATAAATCCCCCATCCAGCTGAATGTGCCGAATGCTGCGTCACAATCCCAAACAATCACACAGATGCGAGGAACGATCCGTAACTTTTTTCTTTTTTTTTTTTTTTACTCCCAGCTCCGGCTTCACGTTAGAAAATTGAACATGATTTTAATTACAAACAAAACAATAGCTGCCTGCGAGACGGAAAGGAGACAGTTGCTCCGTAATCAGGAGCGGCGGGTGCCGAGACAACTAAAATCCCGAGTCACTCTCTGTTATTTCGAACGACTTCAATACAATCCGAGAGCAGGCCGGTAATGACAACTGTTTTTTTTTTTTTTTTTTAAATGCAGGGATGACAACTGTTGGTGCAGCAGAGATAGAGAAAGTACAGAATGGAAACATAAGCCACTGACAAGTTTAATGATGTAGGGCTACGATTTGGGAGGGGACGGATACATCAGTGAGCCAGTCGACATCAAAGTGTGCCGAGATGAAATGAAGGCACAGTCGACTGAGTGGTGTGAGGCTAACTTTGCCCCTGCACAGCCTGCATGCTGATCACACACACTGCCACTCCCATCCCACTTCAGAGGCAAAGCAGTGCTGCCATTTGTCAAGGGTATCGTGGGTTGAGTAAACCAGCCACTCACTATGCATCTCAGCACAAAATAATACCAACATGAGCCAGGGGCAAATTAATATTTTGTTGCATCAGGCAGTCCGTGGACTGAATTAAGCAAGTTTGGACTGACAGGAGGATTTTTTGTCTCGAAACAGACACATGGAAAAGCCCTGAAAGGCAAGGTGAAAAACTGCTGATTATTTCGCAGTTTGTCCTGATAGAGTCAGAAACTGACAGTGCACTGTTTTTTTCACCTTGTCTTTTAAGAGTTTAGCTTGGAAGTAATTCAAATGGCTTACTCCCTATTGAACATAGCCTGAAACGGTTGCAAAGTCATGCAAAACTAAATTTAAAGAATAATAATCATCAGGGACACTTGTCCAAAACTATGCATATTTTCCAATCTTATAAAAGATATCTCAGACCTGGTTTCGAATGCACATATAATAGCATCGATATCCATAGAGACTGGAAAACAATAAGCAGTTAATCTCCCTTTCCTTCCCTCCTCAAAACTTTTTACAGCGAGCCAGAGAATAACAGCAGAATGAACAGATGAGACAATTTAATTTCACCGCCGAGGTCCTAATTGCAAAAGACCGACAACTGCATGAGAGGTTGCTGTTGTGAGTACCTGGGGCAACGCCACAGAGGTGGTCAGACTTCATTAAACATGCATAGCTTAGTCCACAAGTCAGCAAAGAGAGAGACAAAGGAACAAATTAGCATCTTTGCTTTCATAAGCCGACAACACTACAGAGACACCCAGAGACGCAGATGTTGGCGGTAAGGCCATGGGCAGATACACGAGGTTAACAACAACACATGGCTGATGAACATGTTGGACAAAGAGCTTTGCAAGCTGAGGAAGGAAGTTTTAGCACAGGGATTCAACTTTGCAGAGCCCAACTCAGTTCTTAGAAACCAAAAACCAGAGACCAGAGTCTCTCTATTAGGGAGTGTTCAGGCTGACTGTTGCCCGATATCAGACTGAATTGTCAGCACAATACACTTTATTTCCATCTTCATTCTGACGTTGCCTCCACTCTAACCGATTTCCTCGGGGGACGGGGGGATTCGGTTTTCCCTAACCAAGCATGAAAGACCCTGAATCTAACAGATCTAACATCAATTTAAGTTGACACTGGTGGGTTGTCATGCCAACAAACTTTGCTTTTGCCCCTACAGTCTATGGTTTTATGAGAAAGTGAGTGTGTGAGGAGCGATTCCATTACTTTAATAAGCCACAAAGTGTGTAGATAACCTGTCCCTGTAATGTTACAACTGCGTCTTCATGTTTTCGTCACAGCAAAGTTTATCAAGACCATGAAAAGGTAATTAGTTAGCAGTGATGAGTTAGCCTTAAGACAATTAAAATAGTATAAAGCAAGCAGCCTCCAAAATACGGTTTGGAGCTGGAATCAATGTGTAGGGTAACATACACCTTTAGATGACTGACTGTGGCGCTTATTGTTCATTTTTTACTTGAGAAACCACTGTTCCATGTCACAATGCCAGACCAGAGAATCAATCAACTTGGTCAAAGTCAAAGGTCTCGACACAGGTGAGGCTGACAGCATTTTGGAATGGGTCTAATTCTCCTTGAGTCTCTTTGGATCAGGTCTCTCTTTTTGCAGTCATCCATGATGGACCAGTGAAGATCTCTAATCTGAACGGATCCCAGTGGTTGATCAGCTGCCACATAATCAGTCATCCAGCAGAACCACATCGACTAAGGAAGCTCTGTCCAGCACCTGAACCATTTGAAGCCACCCCCCAACACGCAGAGGAAGATGGATGGACCTTGTGGCAACTTGTATTGATTAAGACTGATTAACCTGCCAATATCACCACCATGCCAGAATACAATGGGATGTGTACCACTGTGATGAATATCACCCTTCTTAGTGATGCAAAGGCACCAGAATGCTTCAGAGTGCTTGTTGGATCGTCCAGCAGCATCTGAAACCCCCTCCATCCACATCAAACTTTGTTGTGCATTCTTATTATTATCTTATATTTGTAACATCCTGAAAACAACAATCCAACAAAGATTAATTGGCCAAGTGTCTATTAAGCTTTATTTTGTGTGCACACCCAGCACAACTCCATTAATATCTCCATGAAGAGAATATCCAAAAGGGTGTGTCATTATCCCATGTTTGGGCTATTCATCTCATCTCACTGCAGTCTATGATTGCTGGCTTTTCTACCCACCTTTGAGTGTTGCCAGTCCATACAGGTATAAACACTTTTACCTTAAGGTGTGGTCAGATTACACTTTATCTTGAGTAGTTCTGTTCAAGCATATCCTGGCCCTAATACCTGTAAACCCCTTGAGAACATCACAAATTAATACAAGAAGTAACAGGATGTCCAAGAGACAAAAAGGCGAGGGTTGGGGGTAGTGTGCGATAGTAGAAATGTGTCCATTGGTAGAGATCTGGCAGTAGGTCTACTATTTCTTCTGTGGGAGCTATCCTTAGTGTCTCTGCTATATATTCAGGGCAGACTATGAGGCAAACCAGGGCTGGATTCTCACATGGTTTTGCAAATCCAGCTGCCTCGTAAGGTAATGTGATTTGGGCAACAGCAAGACTGCTTACCACGTTATCATGTGCCATGAGAGCAACGTCTGTCGTGTGGATATGGTTTGGAGGGTTAGTTTTGAGTCTTCTGTTTTTAAGTCTACTAAGAAGAAGACAATCAAATGTGGTGAAATACAGTACGGCATGGTTATCAGTGTGCCAACTTGGCAACTTTGATGCCAGGTTTAGTGACTTTTCAGACACTTTTTGTGACTTCATTTTCAAAAAGCGAATATTAACAAATTTAGCAAATTACTCTGCAAATAGTGTAGGGAGCACTTTCTCTCTCTTTCCCTCTCTAGCTTATTGCAAATACTTGTGTGATGATGTCATCGTTATGCACATGAGCTCCTGACATCACTAGATGACATTTAGCAACTTTTGGAGCCAGCACTAGCCATTTTTATTGGAAAACTTTTAACTAAACTTTTTTACTAGTTTGTGATTAGCTGGCTAAAGATTTCTCTATCTACGTTTTCCATAGCTTAAGGTGATCGCTTCTTTGCTTGTTACAACCAACACAAGCTTAATGCAAATACTTGTCTGATGATATCATCAATATGCAAATAAGCACCTGACTTTGTGCAACAAATGCAATAGTTGCATTTTGCTATAAGCAAAATTGCATATAATGAGGGGACGCCTTTAGCGTAGTTGGTAGTTTGCAGCCCATGTACAGCGGCAGGGATCAGTCTTCAGCAGTGGCCATGGGTCCCACATTTCCTGTTTATTTAATGCTGTTCTGTCGATAAAAAATACTAAAAATCCCTCCAAACTCTTGAAAAAACATACCAAAAAATTAACTTAATATCTGCAGAGGTGCCAGAGACACAGACAATACAGCTACAAAATGTAAAAGTTGACCACTATCCTTGCAAGTCTGCCAAGTAACACTAGACATCAAATACAAAGGTTTGGGGACTCTGTTTGCAGGTTTCAATATATCAACATGGAAGCTGATGACAGTGTAGTATGTGGTGGTGATATCAGCAGTGCAGACAGTAAGAGAGCTCACCAGACAGACAGAAAAGAATGAAACTTAACCCAGACCAGGTGTGCTCTTTGTTGAATCTGTGCTTGAAGCCAAGATACTTCAAGTAAAAGGAGAAACATGACAGCACCGCAGGTTCATTGGTGTCCACATGGCAATGTGGACAACAGGGTGTACACATGGATGAAACCCTAGAGGGGCTTCATCAAACTGTCTTTTCTGGACTGTGCAGACTGAAAAACAAAGAAATGAACTTTACAGGGAAGTCATTTACACAGATTACTAGCTGCTTTCTGATTCACACCATCCAATGGAGCGCAAACTGGAAGTAATCTGGACACCAACGGGCAGAGACCATATCGACATACAAAGGCAAAGGACACCCACACTAACATCAGGTATTGGAAGATACTGAAAGCCTGCAGTTACCCTCACTGAGCTCTCATTAAAAAGCAAAAAGATCCAAGAGAGAACACCACATCAAAAGAAAAAGCAGACCACAATGAAAAATGAACTTCCCATATGTGGCCAGAATTTCTGTATTTATAGAATTTCTGTAGAGCTAAAACTTTTTTTTTTTCCAAACTGAAAATGACTGTTTTTCCAAGCCTGCCAACACACTGAGACAGAGCCTGGTTTATCTGAGGAACCACGCTGGTAAACATTACTGAAGAGATGCACACCTCTATATTAGTGAGTCAAAACAGCACGTCCACAAACAGACCGCTAACAGTTCACACAATTTACACTCTTTTACAAAAAATAATACATGTACAGTTTTAAAGATTCAGACATTTAAACATGTGGACGATCTGACAAAGTTACTGTAAACTACCTCAAGGTATCTCAATATGACCAAACTATAGTTGAGGCTCAATGTTCATGAAATTCTTTTCAAAATTTTGATATTAACAATTGGAATAATGACTACATGTGATGTGACGAACCCAGTGAGAATATGTAACAAATTATGCAGTTCCCCTCAGCTCTATAAAGCGTTTTAGTTTCTTTTAGCTTATTGTTTTGGCTTTAGGTCCCATAACTTTACTGTTTTGACTAGTTTCATGGCTCTTATCAACCTTGGTTCTAACAGCAGCAGTTTTCAGGAAAAAACCCATAACACACATTATGCTCAAGGAGGCAGACTAATTTCGCATCTAGTAGGGATGTTCCTAACGACTAATTCCCCTGTCAATTAAACAGAAATTAACATTTTACACTAGTCGACTAGTCTAAAAGTAAAAAAAAACTTAATCATAGAACTATCACTAGCAGCCTGCTTTCCTTGGAGGTTAACGTCCACATGCTTGTGCTGAATGTGGGTTACACATTGCAGTTTATTCTTACACAGCCTACATACAACCTTATTTTCAGTTTTAAGATCAAAATACTACCACAAGATGTCATCTTTGTCCCACTTTCTACCTCGCTGATTTAACTTCTGGGCATTAGCATAAGGGGAGGGGTTTTGAGAGGGGGCGCTGCCACCTGCTGGGGCTGCAGTGGGTGGCTGTGTCAAATCTTAGACACAACAGTTAATCACCGCCGTACAATTCTAAAATATTTGTTGGTTGGTTTCACAACAAGTATTTCTAGTTCTGACTAGCAATGGTAGCAATGTTTAAACATCTCAACAACAAATCAAGCATATTCCTCGCATCTAGCTGGTGCAGCTAGTGGAGAATTTAACAGCAAAAGTGGCCACAAATATCAGTTCCAAATGAAAGCTAGTGTTTCTCTGTTTGTTGGTGGTGTAAATCAGCAGCTGTTTACCGGCATACTAGCAACTGTATAACAACTAAAATAATATGCATTAATAATAATACATTAATTATAAGTTTTGTTTTACCTTCAACTTCATAGAGGCCAAAATGCTTCCATATGCTATCTTTTAATCCAGAGAGTGCCTGCCAGATTGTTTCCATCTGCAGTTGCTTACGTTCAGCAAAAAGTCAAACTCAAGAAATGTTAAAATTTCCAATGATTGACTCTTCTGCATCAATCATGAGAGATTATAAAGTTTGGAAGTCAAAATAACCACTTATAGCCATTCTAGGAGTTATGGATTTCTGGTACTCCTAGTTTTAATCTGCATGGTATGTGAACTCATTCGGCAAGGCCTTGAATTTAACAGATGTTAATTTTTGTTAAAGTTCTTCACTCCAGCTTTAATGTGAATTCTCATTTTCTACCTTCCACTGAAATGCTGTGAAAAAAAACCCTGAAGTCTATGCTCTGTGTGATGTCACAGTTTGAATCATCAGAACTCCTTTCATAAAAATTGACTTAAGTGAACTAAGCAATGCAATAATGTTTAGCAAAGAGCAGGATCACCATGAACCTACACGTACAAGAGCAGAAAAGTCCAAAAGAGGAGAGTTTTCTTATCTCTCGCTGTTACCTTTTCCTGCCGCTGACACCTTTAATCTCATATCTGCCAAATATAAAAGCCCGATGATCTGCCTCTAAAGCTGCCTCACTGTACGGCGGCATATTGCTTCACAGTGTGATTTTACCCGCAGCAATGTGTCACTTCCTCCGTGCCTCTCGGGGGTTTAACATAATTGCATTCGTTATCCAATCTACACACCTACACTCCTATTGTAAGTTCCAGCTTGACCCAAACGTCATTCAGAACACAAGTCCCTGGGCGACTGTAATTGATGTGCACTTGTTCTTCATGTTCTTCGGCGAATACTTGCTAATAGAGCGGGACAGCTCAAGACCTCACTGTAATCACAAGTGTTTAGCACTCATTCGTCGTACTCTCTTCATCTCCACGGCTAATTAGAATCAATAAACATGGTGAACAAACAAGACTCATTAGGGCTTTCACTGGCGTCCTCCTCCCCGGGCAAAAGCCTATAGGGTGAGATTTTTGCGCCCGCCCCCCCACTTCACAAACCTGCTTTTAGAATTGCTCTACAGCTCAGTGCTGGATACTTGATAGATATAGTGAGCACGGCATCAAGAATAAAAATCCTTTGAAATTGCCATGAAGCTTTTGAAGCCCATGTCCCACTGCTCAACGCTCTCAGGGTTTTCATCTCTCCCCATCTCTCCTCATTTGCCGAGGAGCTCTCAGGGCCTCGCTGAGCAGCTGTAATGAACTCCAAGGAAAAGCATCCACAGAGAGGAGGACTGCATGGACAGGCAGGCAGGCAGGCAGGCAGGCAGGCAGGCAGGCAGGGTGCTACTGCACTGTGTGTGCCGCAAGGTGCTTCATGCAAACACACCACTCGCAGTGAATGCTTAAAAAAATAAGGCTTCCAAAAGAGCTCTTCCTCATTGACTGAGGTTCTGTTTGACCTTTTGTGCAGAAAGGGTCCATCACGTGTTCCTTGTAAAGGTTCCATTAAGAATTCTTTTCATTCTTTTTGGAAAAAAAGAGTTCTTCAAGGATTGTTGAAATGTTGTTGAAATACTGAGTACTATACTGACACTGGTAACTCAAACATAGATAGTTAAAATTATGGATGACCACAATAACAATATACAGGAATCAATATCAGTATGGTTCTTTGTAGAACCCTCAGAGGACAGGTGAAACCCTTGTAATATAAAAGGATTCTCTCTAGAAAGCCCTGGGTAGGTTCTACATGAAACTTTTTGAATATAAATGGGTTTCTGGTAGAATTCTTAGGGTTAGGTTCTAGATGAAACCCATGGAATACAAAAGGGTTCTCCATAGAACTCCATGGGTGGGTTCTAGATTAAACCTTTCGAATATAAAACAGTTCTTGGTAGATCCATGTTCTTCTTAGCATCCTCAGAGGGTGGAAAGATTCTGGATAGAGCCCCCAGAGAAGGTTCTTGGTAGAAACCCCAGGATAGATTTGAGATGAAACCCTTGGAATATAAAAAGGTTGTTGGTAGAGCCCCTTGGGTTGGTTCTAGATGAAACCCATGTAATATAAAAAGGTTCCCCATAGAGCCCCCTGAGTGGGCTCTGGATGAAACCTTTGGTATATAAAGGCTCTCTTGGTAGAACCACACGGGTGGGTTCTAAATGAAACTTTTAGAATATAAAAGGGTTCTCTGTAGAGCCTTCTTCTTGTTAACACCTTAAGAAGGTTGTAAGAGTCAGGACTAGGTAGAAACCTCTGAGGGGGTTCCAGGTGGAATCAATCTAAAAAGTTCTTCCAGGAACCAAAAAGGTTATCCTATACACTTTTAGAAATAGGAGAACACCTCTTGGCACAAGCCCATTATGGCTGTAATGAGCACCCCATTTCTAAAAGTGTATAGGATAACCTTTCTGGTTCCTGGTAGAGCCATTTATAAAGGTTCCACTTGGAAACCTTTCAAAAGGTTCTTCCTAGAACCCAACAGAAGGGGTTACACATACAACCATCTGCGAAAGGTTTCATCCAGAACCTTCTCCAGGGGTTTTATCCAGAATGTTTTCTTACAAGAACAAGGTTCTTCCAGTAACTCTTATATTGCAGGGGTTTCATCTTGAACCCACTCAAGGTGTTCACCAGAGAACCTGTTTTGTGATTGACACCCTCTTATGTTTTCACACCTACAACCATCTGTGAAAGGTTTCACCCAGAACCCCATATCAGAGGTTCTACAGAGAACCCTTCTTTGGTGTAATGGTTGCGCCCAGAGCCCTGTCTGGGGGTTCTATCCAGAACTAAGTCACCCTCTCAGTGCTAAGATAAAATTAATCCAGATGGTTCTACCAAGAACACTTTTATATTACAAAGGGTTTTATTTAGAACCCACCCAGGAGGTTCTACCAAGATATATTATGGTACAAAGGATGCTTGATGAAAGAGCTTTTCAAGGATTTCAACAACCCTTGAAGAACTTTTTCTTCCAAAGTGCTCTTTGGATGAAAAGCGTTCTTAATGGAACCCTTGGTCTTACAAAGAATGCTTGACAAACCTTTTCTTCAAAAAAGGGTTCTGCGGGAGCAAATAGTTCAGAGTAGAACTTCAGCCTGTTTGGAACCCTCCCTTCTAAGAGTGTTGGGATATGCTGAAGTGGTTTATTTCTTCATTTCTATTAATCTACAAAGTTGTGTAGCAGTGCAACAAAGGTTTCTTACTCGCTTTCATAGAACCCTTCAACTCTTTCAGCACTCGTGAATTAATCCTGAAGATAGCGAGAATATAAAGCCAGCGATGTGTCATCACAGGGGTCTGTTCTGCCAGCTATATCCCAGAAAGTAGTCCGTACCCCTGCCGCGCTTCTACTTCATGTGTGTGGTTGCGATGGGTGTTGTTCATTTTCTATCTGAGTGGATTTGGAGGCTGAGGAGGCCACCCACCAGCTTGTACACAGCGGGAGGTGGAAGTCTTCACGAGGAAACGGAAAAAAGACTGACAAACAAAGAAACAGTCAACAGCAGCATGGGGAATGGAAGGGTCAGAAATTAGATGTTTGGTTCAGGCTGATAAACAGTGATACTGTAAACTAGCACCAGGACAGAAAACGGGTTGCAATGAAATAGACTGTCAGGAAATGGGCTTAGAGAGTTGTGGTCTGATGAAAAGAAGGTGACTACAATAAAAACCCTGAGATTTACCCAAAAGATGCAGACTTCCATTTGCGACAGGGGTAACTTCTTCTACACGGAGGGGCAATAAGGTTTAGCGGAATCTCTGAGACTTCTATGGGCAATGAGGCGTGTCGCCTGCAACATAAAAAGAGAGAAGCACAGTGAAGTGGTTCATAATGCACATTTCATCAAGCTCAAGAAAATGAAATTCAAAAACATTCAGCAGGTGATGCATGGACGGAGGCACGGTTCTGTTCAGGCGCCGTCCTGGATGCGAGAGGAGGAGGCCCGTCAGCACGCTAACTCCCGCTGAGCTGAAGGTTGCATTTGGCAGAAAGAGAGATTACTTCTGTCCACTGCCCGCAGCATTTTAATGCCTTCAAATCAGGGCCGGGAACTCTCATATATGCATTATCGCAACGGGCTGAATCAGCACACAGAGCTCAGTGCCAGGTAGCAGAAAGAGGGAGGAGGGGGAGGAGGGAAGAGGAGGAGTGAGGAGGAGGAGTGAGGAGCAGGAGATTAGACATGATCAGAATGTACCGGGCTGAGTGTAATGTGAGACGACAACAGGGGGCTGTGGAGAACAGATATGAACAGGAAGGAAGCACAAGACAAGAGGAAGCAGATTAGAATTACTTTGTGTTATCTGACTTGTTAGCGTAATGACCTTCCTGCTTCGAATCTCTCAAGTTCCAGAACAGGAATTGCCAACAATACAGTGTTGTCATATTTCAGCAGATAAATTACAATATTGCAGATAAGACAGAAACAAACAAATAAAGGCTGTCTAAACATCATCAGCTAACATTTTGCCATCGCTGTACACCTGAGTAAACTCAATCTCACACATCATTTTGAATCACTAGATACATGTATGTATATGTTCTCTGCAAGGGAGGAGATTGTTATCGCACTCGTGCAACATTTCTTCAACTGTCTTGGTTTAATTTCATGGTAGGGTTGAGCTCTACCACTGTAGCATCATGATTAGAAAGCCTTTGCATTTAGAGTTGGCATAAGGTAGGAGTTGTTGGTCAAGTTCAGTTTTTGACATTTTGAAGACAAAATGAAAAGAAGCCGTTGTTGTGGGTCATTGCCCTACATCACCATGTCCTGTTTAATATTTTCTTACCAAACTTGTCCATTTAGAAGAACCTTGGATGCTTAGTTATGAGACTTTATCAGCTTATCTGCTATGGGACAGCTTTCATGATACAATCAAAAATGGACGCCGCCCCCCAATAATGATATCATCTTCCAACTCAGTGTTTCACTATGGACATGGCCATATGCCAGTAGACATGGCCCAACCCTATTTCAGCCAAAGAAAAATAACTCACGCAACCCACTGTGCGCTACCTGTCAAATAGACAAGGTTAGTATTTGGCTGGTGGTGCTGTCTTTAGAGCCAAATATTTTTAAAGGAGATGGTGGAGACCAAAACTGAGCAAAAACAAAAGAGTATTTTGCTGTTTTAGGTGGCCAGAAACACCAGCTCCAGTTAATGTGGTTCAAGTGTGGTTACGGCTTGTTTTTTATAACATGGTCTTTGTGAAAAATCTATTTTGATTGTCTGCAAGGTGTCCATAAACTCTGTGTCACACAATAAACAGTTACGTAATAATACTGTACGTACATGAGGGCCAAGATGTAACAGTCTTCAGCATATGAGATTTTAAGCAATGAAACGAAGGGAGGTAAAGACCCTCATTACAGGAAGTTGGAAAAAAATTGCATCAAGAGGGCAAAGCCCAGGCTACTACAGAGTCAACACTGCAAAAATACTCTGCATGACATGCAAAACAACCTTGACAGCACAAGTAGCATTCATCCATCACATCCACAGCAGCAGCACCTGACACATTTTATGACACGTCAGTCAATCAAACAATGCCAGCATCACGTGTACTGTAGACAGCACCAGTGCGTGTCTTCCCAGTGATGACAATATCCAATATCACTGCCACAAGACATTACAAAATCGAGACAACTGAAGGAATGACATCGACAATGTTAGAAGATAATAAAGCAGCCAAAGATGTTAAAGTGCCCATGAACAGGCTAATTGAACACCTACTGCTTTTGTGTTTCTGTAAAAATGGGCAGCTATGGATTCAGGACTGAGGTGTTTTTTTTTCTGGTTTGGCTCCCAGCATCCTAGGGCTGAGTCATGGCTAATCAAGCTAACAGTAGTTAGCTAATTTTACTCTAACGTCATCTTCCTATTAGGAAACTCCCCAAACTGTTTTCCCAGGTTTTCCCCAGTGCAATACATGTGTAATAAAAAAAACACTTAGACATCTATTTTGACTTCTGACATTAAGTTAAACTGCCTCTTTGTTTTGATGCTGGATACTTTAACATCAGAGAAACAGCGTTCACAAGAGTTAATGTTGTTAGCTAGCATTTATTGATGCAAACTTTTCTGGAATATTTTTAACAAATGATGCTTTTAAAAAGTGATGGGGACGAGTCGGCAATTTCAAAAAGTGGTGGAAATGTCACTGGTGTCCCCAGTGTCAATGGACCTATGTTCTTAGGTCTGTGTGTAAAGTATAGAGCTAGAATCAGGAGATGGTTAGCCTAGCTTAGCATAGAAAGTGGAACAAAATGCCTGCCAACACATCTTAAACTGAATTATTTATACTGATTGTATGTGTTAAAGTGCAAAGAGAAATGCATAAAGCTGACAATTTACATAGAGACACAATTTCTTAACCTACAAAGCCATGTGTAGTAAACAGACCAAATACAAAGCAGATCTGGCTAAATCCAAATATGGAGGTTAAGCTAGGTACCTAGCATGCTGATCATAGTTTGTTACTCAAGTTGCCTCGGACCGCTGAGAATCATTTTTTTCTACGAAGCTCTGTCAAGTTCTGATACTAAATGATGTGGCATCTTTACTGGCAGGACAACGGTGTTCGTCAGTGCTGATTTATATTTGTACTGTTGTACTGATTTACCACTTCTGTGGTCTATTGTGGTCTTCAAGTCACTTTGTACATCCAACCATCCACCCCAACCTACTTCCAATGAGAGCTGTGGCAGTATGTCAATGTACCTTTGTCTTTGCTTCTGAGAGTATAAAGTCCCGAGGAACAATGAGGAGGAAGGTTACGCCAAAAAAACTTGAACATGTTCTGGATCAAAAAGCAAATTAAAGGCAAAAATCAAGACAAAAGATCCTCAATCTGCACTGATAGCTCCCAGCAAATTTAATAGAGCAACGTTTCAATCTAACAGAAATTAGACATTACCTTGACACCTTGATGTTCATCAGGCTTTGTCAAATCCAATGACAATGCCTGACAAAGAATTAGACTGAAATGTTGCTCAAATAAAATTGCCGGGAGCTACCGGTACAGTGTGTGGAAGGGCTGAAGGATATGGTTGGGGAAAAGAAACATTCTTTTGACAAATTTTAGTGGAAATGAATTTAATTTTCACTGAAAAAAAAAGCCTAAAAATGATAATGATGTGTTTTTTTCTGGGTTCTTTACTAAATGAGCATGTTCCCTCATATCTGGAGAAATAATTTTTTGGCCAAAGAATCTCTGCAGCACCACAACGCTTTATTTAAAATGGTATGTTGTGACACATTTTACCTTTATTAAAATTGCAACTTCTGCAATGTGGATATTGCACTTGGCTTTATTGCGATAATATTTCAAATTAAAGCTGCAAGCAGCATTGGACGCACCACCGCGCCCATCGGGGTGTGCTGCAACCACGACCATGTTGCCAGACACTGGTGTATGAGGAGTTGAATTTTCATGCCCATTAGACACTGCAGGAAGGAAATCAATGTCACTTCCTGTCTCCACTAGGTGGCACTATGACTGTAACTCCTGATTGTCATGTAGATGTGTTCAGGGTGGGACTCTTATCAAACCTGTTAAGTTTGGGGCAGATGGTACCATTTACAGCAAAGTTATAGCAATTTCATGTTTCATAGCAAGACATAAAAATTCGACGCCACGCCACAGCCACACCCTTCATCAAGCACCAAATCTTTTCATAAATTTTAATCACAAATTAATCTAGATGGCACACACCAATTTTGAAGTCGTTATGGTGAATTCTGTAGGAGGAGTTAAAATACAACGCATGGAAATCATCAAAATTGACCACGAAATTCAAAATGGCCGACTGGTATGTTTAGGCAGTGGGTCAGAGGGACTCTTTTTGTGTCTCAGTAAGATAAATGTCTGTACTGACTTTTGTGCGTATTGGTGAAGCGTGCCGTGGGGGCCGCTGTTTAATGGGTGTGACCAAACAATCTGGCCACTATATCATACAGAATTTTTCACCATCAACCACTTTTAGCCCCTCAAAACTGTGACTGAAGAGGGAGGAAAAGAAAAAGAAGAAAAAATAAAACAATAATATGAGAAAATCCAATAGGGTCCTTGCACCGTTCAGTGCTAACGCCCTAATAAGTGTTCTGCCCAGGTCAGTGTGTGGATCTTTTGTCTGATTCTCGCCCTCAATATACAGTCGCTACTTTGCATTAATAACTTATACATTCATTTAAGCATTAGAATAAATGACCAATGCTGTCATTTCCAAGAGCAGAGTCAACTTTTTGTCGGCTCTGTTTGTGATTGATGCTATACTGTATAAGTAAGTTCAAATCATCCCAAGAGAGGGGAGCAAAGTCCAGGCACACCTTTACTGGACAAACAGAGCACAAGTCACCACAAGCAGCAGTGAGGGAGCTTCAGGACAGGGGACATTGGGGTGAACGAAGGACTGGCTGTAAATAAACCACCTATACATCTCCTCCTGGTGCCTAATTGCTACAGCTGGCTGAGTAATGGAAGAAACAGCAACTTGTCATTGAATCAGCCCCAAGTGAGGACTGATGCCGACTGGTACACTGGATAATGTGTTGGTCGACTTTGGTCCGCTCTCTGCTGCTCAGCTGACCAAGGCCAGTCTCACTGTACATCATCATATGCAGCAAACATATTCCTTGGAAAATGTTTTCAGCCTTTCCTATTCTCACAGTGAAATGTTCTGCACTCTTCCTGTAAAAAAAGTGAGCCCTTGCAAAGTCGTTCTCCACAAATTGATTCTTTTTTTTAAGCTTGTTCTTTTCTAATAGCAGCAACAACAGCGCCTGTGTCTGATACTGTAGATGCACAGGCATCAAAACAATCACACAGAGCGACAGAACATTTTCTGCCGTCATCAGAGGAGCCCCGCAAGCAGTGGCGCCACTGCAAAACTGAAAACCAGATGCTCACATCTGTCTGGGACTTTACAGCTTGTTGTCTGAGAATTAAGGGGCGTTTAAGTCCGTCTTGATGAACTCGTAAGCCATCAAGGTGGACAGTCGAGGGAGCGTTAACTTCAAGAGGGTCAGTTAAAGTCTGATATAAAAAGGAGCATTAAAGAGATGGCTGTGATTAGCCTGAGATAAAGAACAGGACAGGACTGTATGTGAAGAATAACAACGACGGCTCAGCCTCGAAGGGATGATGACTTTGGAGAGGAAGACTGTGGGTTTAATGATCACACACTCTTGCCAACAAGCACTGGCACTTTGGCCAACCCCTCCAAGAGGCTCCAGTTATTTTCAGTTATTTTGACTTTTTGCAATTTGGGAGAATAGTACAGGCCAAAAGCGGGATAATGTTTTTTGTATTACCACACCGCATTTTTTGTATTAAAAGAGAATATATTGTGGAAGGTTTTCCCTGTTTGAATCTTTCATGAAAGAACTGCTCCAGAGTGTTCTCTTTTTATATGATAATCTGCACCATTTTCATCCCTGCCAGGCTGGAGGGGATCATATAATCGCTTCCGTAAGTATGTGAGTGAGTTGTCCAGAGCTAATCTTGAATATTACTGGACCGATCAGCCTAATATTCTTTGTGCACATTCATGACTATGTGTTGAAGGACCTCTGTGAGTTAGAATTCTTGAAAAACTTTTTAAAATGACTTTTATGCCTGTATGTTTTTTATGGCCAGAGGCATTATGGTTTTAGGTCCTGCCATTTTTGTGAATGGCATATTTCAAAAACGCTTCGAAGGAATTTCTTCAAACTTGACACAAATGTTCACTTCAACTTGAGAGAAACTGATTAGATCTTAGCGGTCAAAGGTCAAAGGTTACGTTGGCCTCATTTAACACATTTTTGGCCATAACTCAAGATTTCATTAACTAATATGGCAAAATTACACACAAATATCTGATAGGATAAAATGATATTTTATATCCAAAAGGTCAAAGGTCAACTTCACTGTGACATCATGATGTTCAGCTGAGTTCTCTGTCCTCCTCTGTAAAAAGTGAAGACAGCATGTTTCTAAAATTACTCACTTGAATCACACATGTATAGCGAGATCTTCTAATTTGCCAAAAAAAAAAAAAAAAATACACTTAATACTTTTCCTTCAAAGTTAAAGGTCAATATAGTGGTAAGTTTCATATTAAATTCCTTCAAAGTCTTCACTTCAGACATTATATGAGTCTGGACAGACATGGATGTGAACTGTCACTTGACTGGTTGGTGGAGACAAACAACTGAAGCAGTAATTCTATTTTTTGACTGCTCTGTTTTATACAACCATTGACAGATGACTTCTCACCAGCCACTAGAGGCCACAAGTGATCAACAACTGCTTCAGTTTGAAATCTTTTCCCAGCTCGGGACAATGTATGTGGGGGATCATGTTAATGTTGGCAGAACTTTGCAAATCTCTGCTGGTTGCATCTGGCAGTTGTGGTGGCATTGCAGTAGGTGCTTCACCATCGGTTGCCTGGAGGGGATCTGCACTCTACTGAGTGACCTCTTCTAGTTAAATGAATTTTTTGGTGACTACTTTCCATTGATGAGTGACAGGACACAACCATCATAATGTGGTTGTCATGAGAACTGTAGATCAACTGCACTGACATGTCACTCACATGTGTCTTGTCGATCACTTGAATGAACTTATTAACAGGACGGAACACTCCAATAAAGTGGTTACCAGCAGGAAGTTCATGGCAGCCATGGCCGCTGTGCCCTCTCAGTTTGGCCTCATGCCCCTCAAAATGATCTGCCCTGCAGTCACAATGGCCTTGTTGCCCCACTGACACAACCCCAGCTGATTTCTCCTCTGTCTGTTTCCTGTCAATGCAGTTTTTTGACACCATTGTCTTTTGCTGAGATACTGAACTCTTACTGGACAACATCAAGTGAATCATTGTGGACATAACCAATGATGTTTTCTATTTTGAGCTCAGTATGTACTGCTGGAATACTGGACTTTTTATGACAATATTCTGACACAAATCAAGCTCCGGCCAACCAGGAGACTGAATTAAACTCATTCTAATGTGTCAATGCACAAAAGCTGTGATTGAGTCACAGCACTGAACTCCTGAGAATAGAAGGTTGACTGAGATGAGGTAAGAACGTTTGATAAATAAGCAAACAGATAAGAAAAGTAACCATAGTCAGGCTGGGTCACTTGAGCAGCCCATTATATAAAAACAAGAGCGAGAGATGCGTCATCGACCCACTTTGATTATGCACCAGCCCACATTCTCCTCCTCAAGATCCTCAATATCAGCTCCGTTGTTACTCAAGGCTGTTTGGCTCTGGCGGCTGCCTTTTGTTCAAACACGTTCAACTTTCAATAAAGTCAACGCGCTCATCGGTGTTGCTTTTTGTGAACTGACCGATGACAGCCTGAATGGGGTGGGACGTTACAGATGGTGACGTGCTATGGTAAACTTTTGAAAAAAATTCACTCATTTTTATGCATGGATGTTTATGATTATTGACAAGTTTGTACTTAGCATTAACAAGTTAAAAGAAATGAGAATAAAACCTATTTGATGGCCTTGCTGCCCTGGAATGTGGCCTTTGTGCCCTCAAAAACATTCTGCAACATGAATGTAGCTAAAGTATTGAGAAATAAACAAACAAACAAAAAAATCATCTGTTATATATAAATATCAGCAATGTTTAATCTTTGATTTACATTTCTTGATTTTGTATTATTGATTTGTGTCAATCAATGAGCATGAAGTTTCTTTTCAAAATAAATATTAACATGAACAAAAATACTAAGTATAAGAAGTAATAATAAAATAAGTAATAACTTTTTTTAATTGACACCATCAACACCATGAAGATGATTAAAGGTTAAATGTGTAACATTTAGGAGGAGCAATAGGCAGTAATGGAATATAGTATTAATGTAAATGCTTTATTAAGCGTATAATCACCTGAAAATAACAATAATATTGCTTTTGTTGCCTTCAAATGAGCCCTTTATATCTACGTAGGCCATGAGGCCACCAGGTTGCACAGCTGTGTTTCGAAAGTCTTCCAGTTAGGACAAACTGTATGTGCTCTACACACTTGGTAGGAAACTGATTCAAATCTGCCAACAACACATCTCATGGAAAGACCAAAACCAACAATTTGTTAGTCCGTCTCTCAATACTTCCTGATTTCCTTACCAGGTCTGCAGCATTCAAGTCTATTTTTTTCTGCTTAAGATGTGCATTGAATCAGCTTCATTAAAAATGGCTCAGTAATTTCCTAAAACAGCTGGAGACTGGAGTGCTGCAAAACAATGCAGCTCTATGACACAGAGGAAGAAGATACATCAGGCTCTGGATACACACACAGTACTCGTTAGGTGGATCAATTAATTAACAAATACATACACATACGCATTAATTAATTAATTAATCATTATCTATGCACCCTCATGCTGATTGAAGGTCAGGTTTAGATTTTCAGTCCACTAAACACTGCTGGAGTTCCACAGGAAAACAGTGGAAGTGAATGGTAACCAGTTTTCAAATGTAAAAAAGCCCCGATATGCCAAGTTGACTTTTCACTGTAGATCCTTCATGTGCGCGTGCACACCGTCTGAACTGGGTGTGTGTGGTGTGAAAGAGTGCAAGTGCAAGTGAATGGCATGCTGGGGCTTTAGGAGACTTAGATTACACCAGGCAAGCAGTATGGAGGCATTTTCTGTTTTATTTTAGTTGTTTTTTTTCTCATTTGAAAACTAATCACCATTCACTTCAATTGTTTGTGAGATTCTGCAGCACTGTTTTCTGTGAAAGTCCAGCAGTGTTTTATTGGCTAAAAACTAAACCCGATCGTCAGTCGATACGAGGGTGAGTAGATAACGATTGCATTTTCATTTTCATTTGGGTGAACTATCCCTTTAAACGGTCTATCACTTTAAGTACAGTTCTAAGAAATGAAGAAATTCAATTCAGTGGAAGCTTTTGCAAAACAGTAAACAGCTATTCAGTAAAATAGTGCAGCTGCTGCTGCAGCAATGGGTTTACTGTAGTTTAATAATAAAAGGCATGTTTAAGTGTATTCAGGATTTCCAGGAACAATAAAAAATAAACTCATGTTTCGCCCTCCTGTGTCTCTGTGGGTTAACTAGAGGGGCAAAGCTGTTTTCCATCAAACAAAACACTAACAGCAGTATCCCTCCTATATTCCTGGTTTATTATAGATTCTCAGAATGAGCGAATGAATTAATTTCACTTTTACCTTTAGCCTACATTACTTTTGACAATAATTCAGGTTTTAAGGTTGTTTGAGAGCGGCATGAAATGAGACATCATGAATCTCCTGAAATGAACCGGCGGTGGTGTTAACCACAACAGCTACTCTTTAATTAACTGCTCATCTAAATTGCAGCACATTCAAATTACAGCCACTTTTACATCAGTGCAGTAATCAGGGGCCATCAACAGACACACCGAGTGACAAATACTGGAACACACCAAGACCCAAAGAGCACACTGCATGTGCTTTTAACACACAGGGACAGTTCACGCCAAAATCAAAAAATGGCCTGTAGTGCTGTTTATCCATCTAGATTTTTTTTATGTGAGTTGCAGAGTTTTGGAGATATCAGCTGTAGAGATGTCTGCCTTCTCTCTGATATAATGGAACTAAATGTCACATGGCATGGGGCGCTCAAAGCACCAAAAACCACATTTAAGAGATTCCAAACCAGCGTCTCTTTCCAAAAATCATGACCCGGTTACTCAAATTAATCCACAGACCTTGTTGTGAGCAGTTTCATGTAGGAACTACTTTCTTTGTTGTAGAAAAGAAAGTAGGTCTGCAACATTCTAAAGTAGTTCCAGTATATTCTACTGCTGAAAGAAAATAGTTCCTACATAAAACTGCCCACCACAAGGTCCGTGGATTATCTTTAGTAACCGGGTCAAGATTTTTGGAAAGAGACACTTTGGAATTTTTGGTGCTTTGAGCACCACAAGCTGACTGCTGTTTAGGTGAATGATATTGGAGAGAAGGCAGACATCTCTGCAGCTGATATCTTGGTAACACTTTACAATAAAGGACCATTAATTAACATAAGTTCATGGTGTAAGAGGTATTAATAAGGCTTAATTAATAGTTAGCTAATGTGTCTAATAATAATTTACTAATGGTGTTCATGTTAACTACAGTATTAGGTCAAAGTTAACAAATATCTCTTTTTAATATTTATTAAGGGTTTACATGTTAATTTGGGTATATAACTAATATTAGTTTATGGTTGAAAAAAATGTTAATTAACATGTATGTCATGCTAAGCTATTTCATTAAGAAAAAATGTTTATTTAACGGTAATAATTGTCCACTTATGTGTCCACTCTGCCACTTGTCACTAGTTTTTGGAGGATGAGATCAGTGGACACAATCCATGTCTACATGTAGAAGTTTGCTTGCTCCTTTATTTTCATTTAAATGTTCATTCATTTATAGCCTGACCTATAATTTATTGTGCATATTATATAAGCATTACTTGACTATAATTAGCCATTTATTAATGCTGAATAAAAATGATTTAACCATAATACCCTTATTGTAAATACACCTCCTAAATGCATACAGGTGCCCAATAAACATTACTTAACCATAATTATCGATGTATTAATGCTTATTAATGTTGATTAATGGACTCTCACTGTAACATGTAACTGATATCTCAAAAATTCTGCAACTCACACCAAAAAGAAAAAAATCTAGATGGCGAAACAGCACTACAGGCCAGGGGAAGACTATGTATTACTATAAGAAGCCTTTGATCATTAATATGTATTTAGTAGCATTAAAGAATCAGTATTCAAACTATAGGCAGTTCTCAACATCAAAATGTTTGTCAGTGAATAATTTTTAAGGGATTCTATGTGTCATCTCAACTGATGGATAAAACAACTACAACAACCAAGCAGCCCTGGAAAACGTGAACGCTAAACCCTCAAACTCATTACATTGTGGTGCAGCTTGCGATGGGAAGACCCTGCCTGCGTAAAATGTAAATCTAACAGCAGCGTGCCATATGGATAAACGTGCCCCAAGGACAAACGGGTTGTGCTCTTTTGCGACCCAGAGCTGCCAGTAATAATCTCTCATCCATGGAGGTTAAGTGCTGGATGGAGATTTCCCACTGCCTGCCACATAAGCCTCCTGTTATCACCGGAGTGCAGGTTCTCTGCTTACATAATGCCAATCTCTAAACACTCCGGCTCGCAAAACTTCTAAACTGTCAGAGGGCTGGCAAAGTGGTTTCAAGGACTAATTGAGCTTAATAATGGTGCTTATGATGGAAAACACACACGGAGCCATAGTCTGTACACACACACTGCGCCTGCTGAGGGTTTAGGAGATGCTCACTGCTACAGTTAATACATGTTCTCACAATAATAATGAGCTTACGTTTAGTGTTGTTAAGTAAAACAGAAGTACTGTCAGTGTTAAGTACTTGACACAAAAAGTATTCAGCTAGAATTAAGAGTACCTATTAAAAAACTGCATAAGAGCAAAACTTTTAATAACTCTCAGTAACAGTAAAATGGTTAATATTATCACTGCCTGTGCAAAATAATTTTATTTATGGGTCATTTCACTCTTTGCACAATGCACAACATCAATATGTCACTCAAGTTTGTTCTCATAGTGATTGTGCAACATGTGCAATACCTACTTACTATGTGTAATGTGTAAACTCAACCGTAGAGCCTATTTACTGTTTATATTTTATTGCAAACAATATTTATATTTCCTCTTGTTTATATTAGTATTTTTAATATTTCCTCTTGTTTATATTGCTCCCCATTTTTAATACATATATATGTGATTGTGTTTGTATTGCTCCTGTTTTTCAATATATTTCATTGTTTTAAATTGTTCCTATTTTTAATATTTCCTCTTGTTTATATTGCTCCCCATTTTTTAATACATATATATTTCATTGTGTTAAATCATTCCTATTTTTAATATTTTCTCTTTTTTATTTTGCTTCTTTTTTATATTTGATTGTCTTCATATTGTTCCGAAATTTTATATTTCCTATTGCTTATATTGCTCCTATTTTTAATATTTTATTGTTCATATTGTTCCTATTTTTTCATATATTTCATTGTGTTTACAATGCTGCTATTATTATTTTTTATTGAAGCTCTTTCTATTTTGCTGTCCACTTTGCTGCTGTTAACACTGGAAATTTTCCCCATTGTGGCACTAATAAAGGAATATTTTATTTTATCATCAGGGGGGCCCATACAGCATCCATTTCAGCATGCCAAAGTGTGTGCTTGATCCACTGATCCATTGCCACATTTTGACTTGGCGTGAAAAGTACACACGTGTATGTATGACGGGGGAGTACCAACAGGGTGCAATAATGATGGGCGTACTAGTGTACTATAAAGAGCGAGAAAGTCCATAGAGAAGAGGCTGAGGTGGAAGGATCGGTCAAACACGCGACTTTCACCCAGGAGACCGGGGTTGACTTCTTGTGTGACACCAAAGATCACCGTTGATTTTGTTAAAGAAGTGGGACGGTTGCTTCCCTAAATCTAACCACTGTTGCCTGGACCTGTCCAAGCTGTGACCGCCACAAGAAATGTTTCAAGCTTCATGTCAAAGTCTAAATGGACATTACTTGATCACAAAATGAGAACCTCTTTACTTTTCATGCCTTGGCGAGGCAAAATATGACGCTTGCCTTGATCACATTAGCAGACAAACACTAGGCTAGAATGCGGCTAAATTTCTAACTCAGTTTAAATTTAATACCAACCAACACAAGCTATAACCCAATGCTATTTTGTAGTCCTACTTACTTTAATACAAGTTTGATTAAAACAGAGTAAAATAAAATTCCAAAGAGGTCAATACTAAATACATAAATAATTCTCAAATATCATAAGAATAAATTGTGGGAAATGTTTCTTACAAAAGTCTGTTTTTATTTCATATTGGAATTTTCCCCAACAACACTTTTATTTCATTGTGTCATATTTCATTCTGTAATGTGTTTTCATGACAGTGGCACTGCCAACTGTAAACCGTCTGATGTTTCAGCCAATCACCCGCCCCCGTTATAAAAGCTAATTAACTGTTGCCAGATTTAGCTGGTTAGCTCCTGGTATCTACAACAATACAAAGATAATTCTCAATCAATTATCCACTGCAGCTGCTGCTGTAAATAAACAAACAGTTCCTTCATTTATATATTATGATTTTTTTTTATTATTGAACACTTTGGGATTCCATAAAATCCCATCTAGATCCCTGCAGCATTAAATAGCTTTTCCTAAAGCCCACGGTCCTGTGGCGTTCCTGCACGGCTCTTCCCAGAGATCGCCCGTCAATCAAGCAGCGACATGTTTGGATTTCCTGTCAGATGGAATGTGTGTAAACCACCGTCTTCTCTTTGTGGTTGCTGAATCGCTGTTTTCTCACATCACTTACAGACAGGGAGCAGCACAATGGACATGTACTTAAATGCCATGGATCAATATTCTGCATTGTAATGCAATGTAATGTCTCTGGAGTGTACGCAAACAAATATGTGGTTGTTTCTCTGTATGTTAGTGCAGTATTTAATGGAGGAAATCTATAATGTATTTACTGTAATAAATCAAGAACACGTGCCAAGTTGGAATACTGGCTTCACTTGACATGAATGCTGCAGCTGCAGTGTCCCCCTTTTGAACTGTCCATTCTGGACTGGAATAACTGTTTTGTATGTCCTTTTCACTTTAATTAGAGTTCAAATTAATGCCAGATTTTAGCCGAATTAGTAAGGGACTGTTTATGCATTGTGCAAAACCATTAGTAGTCTCATAGAATGCATAGATGTTTATATCTGTGTAAATTGAGCAAAATGTGAATGGAGATTGGCAGGCAGGCCACTGAAATCATCATCCAGGGTAAGGGGCTTAACTTTACACTGACAGAAGCTGATCAACTTATAGTGGAGGACTCATTCTTGCTTGTTATTGTAAATTTAGAGGGTTGCGCGCACCCTGCACTTCTACAAAACTTGTGCAACCTGACTGTCTCTGCCGTGTCTGGGGAGGAGTGGGTGGGGAAACAACTAGCTTCAACCATGCATTGTATATGAAACAGGACTGAAACCTATTTCTGCATGCAGAATTGCTACATATTTCTCCTTTAATGCTTAGCCTCATACTTTGCAGTTATAGGACAGTAGACACATGTTAAAAATGACATGTCCTGCCTCATATTTCAGGCTCAGGAGCTGTGAACACAGTGTGTGTCAGTGAGTTTCAGGCTCATGTATCAGTGTAGCCAAACTGACTGTGCACAAAAACAATCATCTGCATTTGGTTTCCTGAGGGAAGGAGGGAGGTGGGGGTGGGGGGGTCAGGTTTCAGGGGGTGATGGTGTTGGTGAGGAGTCAATACCGTACACTCCCTCTCTTAATCAGCACAGTACACCAAGGTCAGTCCATCTGGAAACACAGCCCTGCGCCGCTGCACCGCGCCATCCACCATCCATCAGGGCTCAGTGCGGAGCAGACGAGGAAGAGATAAACACAAACACAAGCCTCGCTACAACACACAGCGCCCAGCGAGCGAGGGTGAGAACTTTTTTTTTTTTTTTTTTTCTGTTGACACAAATCCCAGGGACAAAACACCCCCACCCCCCCCACTTCCTCCTGATGGATGAGTAGTGTGTACTTCCGTCAGTTATGTAACACAGAGTCTGTCGTGTACTGTGCTTCTCAAAAAGCAGGTTTAAGCGGTTTTGCTTTATATAATGTGGAAATCCAAATCTTTTTGCTGGATAGGCTGCATCGTGTCCCAGACTCTGTAAGCATGCCTGCTTGTGGCACTCAACAAAGACAGGGACATAACTGTCTAATGTTAGATATCCAAAGCTAATTCTCTTCCATGTGAGGCAATGAATTTTAATTTTTGCCACTTTTAAAGGAAATATCAAGGAACAACACAACACAAATAGCCTTGTACCATTTTTACACCTATATAAAGGCATATGTGCAAGTTTTTAAACGCAGCTAAAATTAGGCGACTGACCGTTTTCTCCTTGCCAGCAGACAAGTTTGCATTTTTGTTTTTTTGTGTGTGTGCTGAAAAAAAAGACTCTGCTGATGTGTGTGTAGGAGTACAGAGAGAAAGATGTTTTTAAAGTCCACCTCCAGTCATGTTTTAAATAATATGAAATTCTCTGCAAGAATTAATAAGTTGTCTGATATGTTGTTTTTGAAAAATGACTTGAAATATCTCATTAAAATGGCTTACATACAGCTCTACACCTTGCCTTCATTTAGTATGCAAAGATGCTTGAATATGCAAATAGCCCCCGCCCTCTCCACACACCCCACACCCGACCCTTAGCCCCAAGTAGCTGCACCTGATCACAGTAACAAGTTACATCTTTCTTTAGTTGAAATAAGCAGTAAACACCATGGCCCTATCTCAATAACAAGTACGCCAAGTTACGTACTTAGCAGTTCAGACTTAGCAAGTTCGACTTGGGAGTACAGTCTCTCAAGGACCGGAGGACGCAGGACGTTCATTATGCAATTGGGATGGTAGTGTACTTGATGACAGTAACCCAAACCAAATTTGCCTGCTAACAAATAATACATTAGTTTCTGAGACCAAAGACTGCCTGTTACATGTGCAGAAAACTAATTATATCTCATGTTTTACTACTACAGAGATATCAGAGCCAGCCACAGATTTCAAAAGGTCATGCTGGGATAAGACTGTTTTTAGCGGGGTAACATGAATGCTAACCACCCGGTCATCTTGCTAGCTGGCGAGGTATGCTGGTCGTCCCGTTAGCAGGATGACACATCTCTGAAAACTTCAAAGCAAATTTTAAACTACGCACTATCGTGATGAATCAACCACAGATTTTAAGTTTTAATGTCTACATTCTCACATAAAATAATCTTAAAATTACATTCTGTGATACTAAAACAGTAGTATTTCGACACTTGTAACTTAAATTTGTGGGTCTTCTCCTCTGTCATTGTTGCTACAAAATGCATTCTGGGATACGTGGCTGCCCCAAGTCCACCTGATGTATCCTCGATAAAACGGACGGGGCAAGAACACATCTGGGTATTTGACTGTACTTGGCAAGATGCAGACTTTTGAATTGGAACAGTACTTGGACTGAGACTGATGACGTTTCTCAAGTACACAAGAACACAAGTACAGAGAAGACATTTAGAAAGGGCCCATGTCTGAGCGTTTCTTGCTTTAAAACTGCAGTGAGCAAGGGCAGTCTCAAAAAAACAGATTCAGTCAGGCTGAGTCTATGATGTCATAAGGAACCAATCCTGTTAATCGAGGTGGTGGCGTTATATTTATATCATTAGCAGATATAAGATGCCCAACCTACAGGAGGAGTTGGATGTAGCTAGTTGCTGTGATTAGCTAACAAAACCAGGTGCAGCTACTCAGGGGTTGAGGTGGGGGTTGAGGGGGAGGTCTGGAGAGGGCGGGGACTATTTGCATATTCATGAATCTGTGAATTCCATTTTAATAAGGTCTATGAACTTATTTTGAAAAAAAAAAAAAAAAAGGTCAGACTTAATTTATTCTTGCAGAGCATTTTATATTGTTTAAAACAGGAGGCAGACTTTGAATACGCACCTCCAAGTGGGCTGAGCTGACACACCGAGTCCCAGCCCAGCAGCACAAAAGAGCAAAAGAGTCGCAGAAGACAGACACGACAAATCTTCACTGCATCCACTGAAACCGGTTTGACAATTAGCGTTTCACCACAGGTGTCATGTTTCCATCTCTGCTGATCAGAGCCAGAGCCAACTGTCGATTGTACCCATCCCCACTGAAGACAAAAGCCAGACGTTCGTGGGTGTTGTTATGGTTTTTTTTTGTCCAGTGTAAAAGAGACTTTAGAGGACACTGACAACTCCTGATAGGTTCATAAAGTTGTCGTGCAGTGATTATGACAAGATCAAACAATTATTTTCTCTGAAGGAGAAAATTACACAATGGTGTACAAGTGGTGATCTGAGAGAATTAAACATCGCCCGACAATATCATGTTGACAGAATCCAATTAACCTTTGCTGCTTCAGAGTGAGGCCTTTGGAAATCGGCTTTGCTGTGGTGTCGCTCCCTCTATCACTCCCTTCATCTCATTTCTCTCATCAGCATCACATCAATGAAGTCTACACACACACACACACACACACACACACACACACACACACAGATATTTATAAGCTTCTGTAGTAAATACAAAGATTTAATTACTGATGGTGCTCACTGCCCGGCTCGCACCATGTAATGAGGCCTGCTTAGAAAAAAAAAAAAAAAAAAAAAAAAAGGAGGCTACCTCACGATTAATTATTATTATTACGGCAGTTTAACATGCCTTTGAGTGCGCAGTGCTGGGATCTGCGTTACAGGGAAGGCTTTGTGCTCAACTGGGCCACTTCGCTGCGCTGTGCACTGCCGCCACCACCACCACCGCAGGCTTTGTGCTGATAGGCTGAACGAACCACTTCACAGTGCGTTCATGGCCTATATCTCCTTATCCCCCAGGAGCAGATCAAGGAATGGAAAAACAAACAGGCCTTGTAACACATAAGCATAATCAGGAACGTGGGCCCGTCTGGCTCTACAATTCCTGAAGGATAGGCTAACATACTGGAGGGGAATGCTGAACAAAACAGTGTGAGGCAAAGCCTCAGCAGCTCATTCTACTTTCTCTGACAAGCATGTTTGCAGAGCTGCACCTTTTTGTTCCATGGACTGTTGCAAGGACGTGATAGCTGATGGCAATTCTCTCTCTGACGCAACAAATGAAGACGTACAAAGGGCCCTGCTTTGTTGCGGTGCCATGTAAAACCATTCTCTCTTATTAAATATATCTATACACTACTAATTTGCTTCTGGAGGAAACAAAAAACGCTGCATGGACTACATTTACTGCCAAGATTTTTTTTCCAATATAGGAGGTGACATCTTTTATTATTTAGAACAATTAAAATCAGCTTTTTTCAGTGTAGTTGTGCATGTACGGAGAGAGTTCAGCTCAACTTTGGGTTGTGAGTAAGGTTAGGGTTAGGTCATGTTAACTGTATACTGTAACACAATCCCATTTTATAAAATCCTACTTTGTGTTGGAATATAAACTGCTCAACAAAGAGTAGAGCTTGAGATCTGTGTCTGAACCCGACGGGACCCAATGGGTTTGGGTCGGGTCGGGCCCTATTTCTCACATAGTTCTGTGGGGTCAAGCAGCTCATTACAAGCCATATTTATGTTTTTCGTTAGATGGTGACCTCTAGTGGCCGTAGTAATTATGACTGACTGCTTTCCACATCCAGCATAAAAATAAAGGTCAGCATTAACTCATTTTAACTTCCGTGCGTAAGATATAGCTACTACAAGAAACTTTCATATTTTGTTGATTTAGGAGGCTCCTGTGGACAAAGGTGGTTGTGTTTCCTCCTTGATAACCACAAAATTTTATATCAAAACTAAAATTATGTTAAGAAAAATGTGCTCTTGTTTCTTTTAACTGTTTTTAACAACAACTTGAGAAGGTTTTACACTACAGCAAACTTGAACATTGACATACTGTTGAAATGTCCATCTGGGAACTCCAAACTTCCAACTTTTTGGTGCAAATTGAACACTCCATAATACATGAGACCTACAGGGAGATGAAGAGGAAGATGAGACTGAGAGGAGGGGAAAAGGGAACATAACGCAGATCTATCAGTCTGTTTCTCTTCAGTGCAGTTCATACTTCATGTAGGATCAAATGAAGTTTTTATACCATGCTGACATTTCTGTTCAGATCTGCACGCTCTGTCTCTCTGCTGTGATCACACTTTGTTTTAATCAGCTGACAATGTGAGCTCCGTTATCTGTCTCAGGAGTGAATGTCGCTCACGCTCATTAATTGCTAACTGATCTGTTCACTTCACCGTTCACAAAAAATATGAGCACGCTCAATGAATGCCGTGCGTTCACACACAACGCTGATGTTAACCATGTGATGACAAAGTTCCAGTGCAATGAAAGTCTGATACGTCTGATGCTGATTCTGATGCTGAAAGAGTACTGAAAATTTGTACTCGAGTACAAGTAGTGTTACATTACTAAAACATTACTCAGTTACATATAAAAGTACTGGTGTACTGTGTAGTTTTGTGCCCAACTTTAACCAAACTGAGACTATTTAACAGTTAATCAAGTGTTAAAAGGCTTTCAGCCATGTCAGATACAGCCGCTAACAGTTACCTTCTGTCAGACACAGACTGGTGGTGATAAATCGTCTGTATGTGGCGAGCTGGGATGAGAACGTGTTACCAAACCTCTGCCTGCTGGAGCATGCTGGGTCTTTTTCATCTATACGTCCTGGTTTACATTGGCCCGTTTTTGATCAGATAACCTTATCAGCTACAAAAATGCAGATGAAAGGCTTAGGTATCAATTCAAAATGTACTCAGTACTCAACTGTGATTTTAAAGTAACTAAGTAGATTACATTGACTACCACAAAAAACTGCTTAATTACAGTAATTTAAGTATTTGATATTAGTTACTCCCTCCCCTGTCCAACAGTCATGTATGACATTGTCATATGACTTATTATGTTGTTTACAGTGGTAAAAAAGTACTAAAAATCTGTACCTAAGTACTCTTACATTACTAAAATATTACTCAATTACCACCTATTGACAATGAAATTATGCAATCTCGAAATTGAAGCATTATCTTACTTATTAACCATTAATGTTCAATACATTATCAATAGAAGATAGTCATTTTTAACTTATTTGAAGTTTTAGTTTCCCTATTCATCAAATGATTCCACAAGACAAAACAATGTTGAATGAGGTGCAATTACTGCATTTTATAGACTATAGATTAAATGTTCATTACTTTTTCATCCATACGTCATATTTTCATTTGCTTGTTTGTGATCAGATCATCTGATTGGCCACAAAAATGAAGATGAAAGCTCTGGATATTAATTAAACTTGTACCCAATTGTGATTCTGAAAGTAACTAAGTAGATTACATGGTGTAATTAATACTTAAGTACAAGTAAAAGTGCAGACTTGAAAATCTACTCTATCCAAAAGTACAAGTACCCAAAGAAACTAGTTAATTACAGTAATGTGAGTGTTTGTAATTAGTTACTTCCATCCCTGGTTGTATGAGGATGTGTTGGATTATGAGCTGAAAGCAAATGGTCAGTTCACAAATGAATTTTGTTATTCTGATGTGAGCAGTCACAGAAGTCATACAGAGGACACTCATGTGTTATCAGGTTTAGCCCACTAAAACATTTGGTTATAGTTAGAGAAAGACTGTGGCTTTGGTCAAATATGTAAAAACATCCTGTCTCAATAACTAATCAAGGACACAATCTCCCAAACATCATTTCCCTCTGTGCTCTGAGTAACCTACATCATCAGAACATAACACGACCATAAAAATGTCAATCCTGCTTTACATGCAAGGAGCAAATAATCTAATAAAATACACTGACAGTGAATACTGTGCTACAGTTTGCTCAGTGTGAACATTCTGCATTGAGAGTGCAGTTAGCAGATTTGTTAAATATAAATGCTTCCTTGTTCTGTTAATTGTTAATTCATTTTGTTAATGTAAATTCTTATGAAACAGGGTTAAATAAAGCTGACTAATAGCCTTCCATAATCACCACCATTAACATAGACAATAACACTGACGACGTCCTTCATCATGCTAATTACTGAACTAAACAACAAGCATTTCAGTTTACAGACTGCATCTGTCTTCACGCATCACATGAATGTTAAAATGAATTCTGTCTTAAAGCTTTCAGGAGTTTTGGTAGCTTCGCTAAAATCAATTTCTTCTCATTACTATGTAAATGTATGCAGCTCAGGAATCTAATGAGCTCTTTGGCTTTATAGTGAGAACCTTTATCAAGAAGTAAGAAGTTTCAATCATGTATTGTTCTCCACTGTATCATCCTGATTAGCACTGAGACAGAGCAGAGTTAAATGCGCCTTATTCTCCGACAGCCCTGGGACGTTTTCTTGCTCAGGTGCGTTGGTGCGGACCACTGCGAAGTGCAACACAGCCGCTGGCCGCTCCAGCCCGGTTAACCTTGGCGTCCTCCCTCTCGCAGAGTGCCATGTCAGCATACAAAACACGGCGGTTTCTCCCAGCGGTGCGACGTTACAGCTGGAGCAGGTTGAAAACTGGATGTGTGGCTGAGCCATCGGCCCGCGGGACGAGGAGACAGCCAGGGGGGCAGAGGAGGAAGGAGAGGTGAAGGGTAGAGGTACTGACAGCCAAGCTCACCTGCTAAATGACACACCTGGAACAACAGAGGCCCCTGAGGGACGCAACACTGCAGCCGCGGGTGGTGATACTGACACACACCACTGATACTGTAAAGAAGGCCTGTGTGCCCTTCTCTAAGGTTAAATAAATATATAGTCTTTCTGTTTGACAAATATTGCTCTCAACACTTATATCAAACTAGTCAATCAGTCTCTAAACTATTGAAACTTAGTTGTCTTAACAGAGCTATAATACTTATTTATTTTGTTTAAAGACTATATTTTATACCGGGTTCCAGTGTAGAGGTTTTAACGGACAAGTCACACAAAAATCAAAAAATTTTCCTGTCATGTAGTGCTGTTTATCCATCTAGGTCCAAGGTCAGCAACCTTTGCTGCCAAAAGAGCCACTTTCAACCGAAAAAGAAAAATGTACATCTGTCGGGATCTGCACCTATTTTCATTGTAGACTTTTATTATTGGGGGGATATGATATCAATGACTTCAGACTAGCCACGGTAAAAGTCAGTGGAAAATGAGCTTCGATGAAGGCTATGACGCACATTTGCTGATGAAGTATTAAAACTTCTTTTTCATTCCGTGTATACTTGCATATTTTTACAATTGGACAATGTGAGAATCACTTTAGACCAACAACAATGAAACATGAAAATAAAATGTTAACAAAAAAGAGCCATTATTCATTTTGATCTAATTGGAGAAAAATGAATGTTAAATGACAACCATTTTAATGTGTAGTTTAATGAAGGAACTACTTTCATTCTGCAGTAGAATCTACCAGAACTACTTTCTTTGTCAAGGTCTTTGTCAAGGTCTGTGGATTATCTCGAGTAACCATGACATGAATCTGGCAAGAAACACTGGTTTTGAATTCTTCAAATGTATTTATTTATTTATTTATTTATTTTTTTGGGTACTTTGAGCACCAAAAGCTGAGTGCCATTTAGTCCCGTTATACTGGACATTAATAAGATAAAAAAAAGTCTATGGAGACAATTTGGAACATTGTTTTGACTAGGAAATGGTCATCATTCAACAATTTTTGACAAGCTAGCAAATCTACAGTCTAAACATTATGCTGCACTGGATTTAAAGGTGCATTAATAGATTTTTATAATTTAATGGCAGCCCAACAAGCTTAAAGGGACACTTTGAAATCAAATTTACATGTTTTTCCTCTTACCTGTAGTACTATTCTATCTAGATTGCTTTCGTGTGAGTTGCAGAGGTATTTTTTTTGAGATATCAGCTGGATGGATGTCTGCATTCTCTCCAGTATAATGGAACTAAATGGCACTCAGTTTGTGGTGCTCAAAAAAAAAATCTTTGTTCAAATATAATGGAATTCTATGCACTCGACTCGTGGTGCTCAAAGCGCCAAAACTCCTCTTTCCAGAAATCACGACCCAGTCACTCAAGATAATTGACAGACCTTGTTGTGAGCAGTTTCTGGCAGGAACTATTTTCTTTCTACCAAACCGTATCACAGCACAGAAGGAGGACGCGTGCATCCACTCATGGATGAGAGGGCCGTGTCCCTGACAGTGCAGGATGTAAACATTAACGGCTTCATCCTCGGTTGAGCTGTTTCATCCATGAGTAAACACACGCCTCCTTCTGCACAGTGATACAAGCAGAACTTAAGAAAAAAATATTTTTTTTTCCATTTTGAACTGTTCCTTTAAAACACACCATCTAGCACTGGATTAAGTAAACAAACTAAAACATTTCCGTACATATCGGAGCCGTCATTCTGGAAAACCAATTAATGCAAGCCCAACATTCACTCTCCCTTTATCTCCATTTTGGTTTCCACCAACTCTGGAAGGAAATATCTGTCTAAATGTTGGACTTTGTTAGCCTGTAAGCTTCTAACTTTGTCTGCTGTTCGGGGCTGGGCAGCACGCATTGTTTTGAGCAGACCTTGTTTGCTGAAAAAAACATCTGTCTGATAAGAGCAGAATTTGTGGACTGAAAAAACAAAACTATATGAGCTAAAAGAGGCTGCAGGGTTCTGTAGAGCTGAATGAGAGAATTAGAAGAAAAAAGCTCCATCACATTATCTGGGTAGCATGAATTTCATGTTACAAACAAAAGACAAAAATGCTTCTTTGACACTGTGGCAAAGCAATTACAGCAGCAAGCTGAGGCTTAAAATATGCTGTATAGTATATTATTGTTGTGACTGAAAGCTCCACGATAACTTTGAATATAAATCCATTCTTTAACCTCAGCATGTAAGAACATTGAAGGTTTTACAATACTGAAGCATTTGACTGCAGGTCATATTCACATGCATTATTAGTGAGCACTGCCATTTTACCTTCCCAACAAAGGCAACAAACAAAATTAGAGTTTGTTTCTTGGGGCTCTCATTAAATTGTCATGAAGAGGCAGCAGGAGTTTTGGAGAGCCTTATGTGAAAGCAATGAAGACGGGAGCAACAGCGAAATGTCAAGAGCAAAATGAAGGAATAAGGAGCAGCCTCATTTCCATACAGTGCATTACAGAGAGGATGTCAAACTATTTGTCTTGGTGAGTAATGTCACAACAAAAGGCTGCCAAACAGAACAGAGACTTTGCATGAGAAGGAAAGTTCTAGCAGCGAAAAAAAACAAAAAAAACAACTAACAGTGCTGGAAAGAGAACTGAAGCACTAGTAATCAATCAAAGCAATGAAAAAAAAACCTTAGGGGCTTTATTGATGAGGTCATATTAGCTGCAGGTACCAAAATTCAAGTTTCCAGGAATTCCAGTTTGAGTTATTGATCCTTAGGGTACTTGTTGTCTCGCCTGGAAGAAAAATCAAGGTACCAGGGTCATTTATTTGTCCGAGTATTGTTAAATTGGTACACATTTGCGATGAATATCTTTTCAAGAAAAAAAACAATCCTCATTCATTACTGAAAAGGCATCTGATATGGAAAAAAAGTCACATGCATATGACGCCATATAAGAAGGCATGGCAATGCATGCAGTGACACGTGATACAAGAATCACAATGGTAAGTGCAATGATATGTTTGTAGATTTTTGTCTCATAAAAATAGTTTCTTTCTAATATACACTCACCGGCCACTTCATTAGGCACACATTAGTACTGGGTTGGGCCCTCTTTTGCCTTCAGAACTGCCTTAATTCTTCGTGGCATAGATTCAACAAGGTTCTGGAAACATTCCTCAGAGAATTTGGTCCATATTGACATGATAGTATCATGTAGTTGCTGCAGATTTGTCGGCTGCACATCCATGATGTGAATCTTCTGGTCCACCACATCTGAAAGGTGCTCTATTGGATTGAGATCTGGTGACTGTGGAGGCCACTGGAGTACAGTGTCATGTTCAAGAAACCAGTTTGAGATGATTTGAGACGATTTGAGCTTTGTGACATGTTGTCTTATCCTGCTGGAAGTAGTCATCAGAGGATGGATACACTGTGGTCATAAAGGGATGGACAGCAACAATACTCAGGCAGGCTGTGGTGTTTCAGTGATGCTCAGTTGGTACTAAGGGGCCCAAAGTGTGTTAAGAAAATATCCCCCACACCATCACACCACCAGCAGCAGCCTGAACTGTTGATACAAGGCAGGATGGATCCATGCTTTCATGTTGTTTACTCCAAATTCTGACCCTGAATGTGGCAGAAGAAATCAGACAAGACTCATCAGACCAGGCAACGTTTTCCAATCTTCTGTTGTCCAATTTTGTTGAGCCTGTGTGAATTGAAGCCTCAGTTTCCTGTTCTTAGCTGACAGGAGCGCCACTCGGTGTGATCTTCTGCTGCTGTAGTCCATCTGCTTCAAGGTTCAACATGTTCTGTGTTCAGAGATGGTCTTCTGCACACCTTGGTTGTAACGAGTGGTTTTTTGAGTTACTGTTGCCAATCTATCATCTCGAACCAGTCTGGCCGTTCTCCTCTGATCTCTGGCATCAACAAGGCATTTTCACCCAGAGACCCATCACTCACTGGATATTTTCTCTTTTTCAGATCATTCTCTGTAAACACTAGAGATGATTGTGTGAGAAAATACCAGTAGATCAGCAGTTTCTGAAATACTCAGACCAGCCTGTCTGACTCTAACAACCATGTCACGTTCAAAGTCACTTAAGTCACCTTTCCTCCTCATTCTGATGCTCGGTTGAAACTTCAGCAGATCATCTTGACCATGTCTACATGCCTAAATGCAACTGAGTTGCTGCCATGTGATTGGCTGACTAGATATTTGTGTGAATGAGAAGTTGAACAGGTGTACCTAACGAAGTAGCTAGTGAGTGTATATATTTTATAGCAAAATATAAGGAGTTCCATTTTGACAATGATGGCGTCGCATTTTTCCAGGGGCACCCATAAAAAGTAGTCTCAGGACATATTTGGGACTTTTCCACTGGCACTTTTGGCCGCATCGAGTCAAACTGTGTCATGCTCATTTGCATTTCCGTCACTACTTTTGTTGCACTGAGCAGAGCTAAGTCGCACCCAAGATGGACCTATTCTGGAGTGGGGCCAAAGCGAGCCCGACCCACCTCCAAGCAGGCTGCAGGCTCCCCCTCAAACATTCAGTGCTTTAGAAGATAATCCCTGTGATTTGAAGTTTAGTTTTTCTCCTGTGTTTCTATTTTCACGTTCAAGTGTGTGCTGTATATTACTGTCATGTTTGCTTTCAGCTGTACAGGAATTGTGTCAAGTTACTGCTGATGAAAACCACAATATTTTTGGTTTTGCTGCTTCATAATAAAGGTTTTTGAACAACACTGCAACACAGGACTTTTATTGTGAAGAATCAACAGGAAGTTCAGTGTTCATTCACCGTTTTACAGCTGCTCAACTTGAGCTAAGCTGCTCAACTTCAGTTTAAGACACACCTTCAAGTGAGTAGCCCTGTTGTAATGGAAATGTAAATCAATATCATGTTGTGCTGACGTGCCGAGTTAAACAGAGTCAAGACAAGCCATCACATGTGTTTGTTCTGTGTTTGACCATTCTTCATTTATTAATTTCTTTTTTATATGAATGCATTAAGCTGGGAGCTCAGGCATTAGTATGATTCAGTTATTTGTCCCAGAATGCAAATTTTCTTAAAGTATCCTCCGTTAACACCACTCAACCTACAACACAAGCTTGTACAATGAAATTAAAAGTCGTAATCAAAATGTTGGATTAAGGGAACTGCCTCATAGATCTGAGGCTTAACAGGAGCAAAAACACTTCACAGAGATTTATAATACTGTGAGAACCACAGATCAAAGCTTTTGATCCTCTCTGATTTGACAGTTGCGAGGTAAACAGCAGAATTATGCCACTCCTGATACAAACTAATCTCGCAGGAATAAGACCTTGGACATATTTGATGGACAAATGCAGCCAGACCTTGCACCCTATAAAAGAATTATGGAAAGTATTGAGCCAGGTTAAATGTTTTGGCCTATATGCTTTGCCAGAGCCCTCCTCATCATCGCAGTGGTCACATTGAAATGAATGAAGAGAGCCAGTGTCGCTCGGAACATGACGCTACTTATGCAGAAGTGACGTTGATTGACAGTGACATTAGGCAATCTGTGATTTCCATCAATTGGAAATGTCTTGAAAGTAAGACTGTCAATGGTTATTGATCAACACTTGTTTATTGATTTCAGTACTTGATTAGTTCAAGCAGAACACTGCTTCCATTAGCTGATTGGTATCATTTCGCCTGGGTCAAGGCCTCTCACACCTCCCACATCCCAAATATTTAGATCTGGGCTTCTGTCCTCATTGACGGTGGTTTCCTCCATTTGGAGAAACAGTTGACCAGTCAGAGTTTTGCAGACAGGATTAAGAATGGGATGTCACCTCCCTACATAGCTAGCAAGTGGCCCTAAACTACAACCTTGGGGCACACCTTTTGGCAGAGTTAAATAATCCAACATATTCTGTTGTGCCCCAGCACATAGGAATGGCCAACTGGTTTTAGCTTAAAGGGTGAAAAATGTTGATCAGTGTTTCCCCAAGTCCAAGATAACGTCCTCAAATGTCTTGTTTTACTCACAACTCCAAAGACATTCAGTTTACTGTCAAAGATACCAGAAAATATTCACATTTAAGAAGCTGCAATCATAATTTGGATTTTGGTGATTAATAGGGATGTCCCGATCATTTTTTTTTGCCCCTGAGTCCAAGTCATTTGAATTTGAGTATCTGCCGATACCGAGTCCCGATCCAATACTTCAGCAAAGCATTAATAAGAAGAAAAAAGAGAACACATCCACATTTCCACCACACAAAATGGCCAATTTGCACACATTACAAGTGGCTGTTGAACTGCCTTTGCTGTCCAGTTTAAAATACCTCCAAACTGCAGACATTTTCACTGTCCTGAGGTGACACGTTTGCCCTGCGTTAGCCTACTAACTACCAGCTCACTACTATTATGTTGTATGAATTCTGTAAATTGTGACGTTTACAGTGTTGTTTCCGTCTGTGCAACAATGAATATTGATGTTGTGGAACTTATTAAAATTAAAACTAAGCCATTGTCATTCCATTTGACAATCTCTTTGTACCTCAGGATGAATTTAAAACGTGAACATGGCCATGCTTGTTGTTTTGTAAGGTTAAATCCGATAATTTCCACCTCATTCAGATCATTTGAAAATCACGTGATCTGCCCTGATTTCCGATCACGTGATCGGATCGGGACATCCCTAGTGGTTAATTTAATAATTGATTAATAATCAATTAATAATTGATTAATCGTTGCAGCTCTACTTAGATTTAATGTTAATGTGTATGTTTATAATTTCTTCCAGCAGAATCCTTGTTGCTACTGTCTCTAAAAGAGCAGAGCTTTTTACATCAACTGTAGCTGCATAAATATTTACTTTACATGTTTCATTCTTTGATGGAAATCGCTCTGACTGAAATGTCAACTTACTTCCCAGCTGCTAGATCAGGAAAAAAAAAAAGAAAAACAAAAAACCAATGATTAAGTGTATTTATTGCTTTGTGCAGCTAATTTGCTAACAGAGTCGCGAAACGCGGTGGAAAATTACTACAACCCACCTGCTGGTAAATATTTGACTGCAGCTTGTACATTTGTTCACCCTTTGGCAGGACGCCTGCAGTGCCACCGCTGTGTCAGTCTGGTAAAACTGTCAGAGCGGCCAGTGAATTTTGCAATTTGCTAACTTCTGTGGCCAATGGACAAAAAAGTCATTTTGCTGTCAGCGGAGTGAGTTACTGCACACTGAGTTTGAACCTCCACTCCAGAGTCATCAGTATGCTGTCCTACAGTTTCATCAAAACACCACTACAATAAAAATGGTCTCATCCAGGAGCTCTCAGTAAGACATTGCTGACACAATTGAGTGTGGGTGTCTCACACAGGGGTCAGCGGTGCAGACGTGAAGTGGAACACTACAGCTAATAGTCATCTCTCTGGAGCTGCTGGCGATTACCATAAGCTACCACATGCCGAGCCTCCGCCCTCCTCCATATCCCGCACCATCCGCCGCTGAAGTGGGGCTACTGTTTCGAGCTGAGGTAATTCCATTTCTCCAGCACTATGAAGTTCTGTCTGTTATTGCACTGAAGGCTGTTACACAGCTGCAATATCCTTCCAAAGCATAAGCTCATGAGAGTTTATCCTTGACCCGATAAAGAGAGGGAGGCTTTACTCTGTCAACAATTCAATCCTGTAATTCTTTCCCATTTCATAGGCTGATAAAATCTTCTTTCACTGTGCCTGTGTCTTCACTGAATTATGCTCTCTGCACAAGGCCTTAAGTCTCTGCTGAGTGACTGTGATCTCACAAATACCTCTGGATGACCGCTTACATTCACTGTATTTCAAGAAAGACTGCATTCAAAGGAAAGCAGAAAATAGTTAGCCGCAGCACTCCTTACATTACAAAAAATGTTTTTGGTGATTACCATTTTAAATGATAAAATAATAAAAAAGTTCAAATAAGTACACATTTATGCACAGACAGATGTGGTGTATAATTGAACTTTTGCTAAGCTCCACCTCCAACTAGAGCACCGCAACCCTGTCAAGCATTACTTTTCTCTAAATGTTGAGGCGGCGTTAGCATGGGTCTCTAAGAAGAGCGATACTCTGTGAACGCTGTGAACGTTAGCATGTCTGGCTAACTAACACGAACTTACTAGCTGCAGTAACAAACTTGTTAGATCCCACTGCACCTGCATTTGTTCTGTGGGGGTTTGAGAAGGAGGATGTGGGCTGATGCAGAATCAAAGGGGGGTGACGACGATGCATCTCACTCTGTTGTCTCAGCTTAGCTCTTATACCGGCTATCATGGTCTAGCTCAGGGGTGCCCAATACGTCGATCGCGATCGACTGGTCGATCGCAAAGGTAGTGCGGGTAGATCGCATGCCATTCAACAAGAAAATTAGATGTTAGCCTATCATCCATCCCCAGTATGGCATTTACCACTTGACTGACGTACAGGGCAGCCAGTGTGAGACATAGCCGCGGGAACATATTCTCAGCAGGGGGGGGCTGAGAAAAAAAAAGCTCTGCGCTGCACTCGCAACTCCCTGCATTCATAATAATGATTAAAAAATACCCGCACAGTAATTAAGACTGCAAAAATCTGTCTGTATAACTGTCCATGGTGCTGATCACCTTGTCAACCATAAACAATTTGTCACGGCTGCTGTCCATGTCACTGTGGTGCTGAACTCTGTGTGTAAAGGCGCCGTGTGCTGCGCGGCGGCAGCATTAGAAAAGAAAAGTGTCTGACCGGCGTCACACAACTCCAAATGTGGCTTTCCTCTCCGGGTTGGCGCTGATGAAGCTCCTCATTAGGCTGCCAATGTCCAGACTGTCCAAAACATCTCCATGAACATGAAACAAACAACGCGATCGCCGTCCTCAATATAATGGAGCCATCTCCATTTGCTAAACCAGCTCGCACTGAATGACCGACAAAACGTTTCTTTACCAAATGACCTTCCCGGAAAAGTGAAGCTACTTGTTTGATGCGGTGCCTATGAAATACTAGCATTTTGACCTGGGACGTTAGCTTGAGTTGCAGGTGCACAGCTGATGTCCCGGTCCCGGGGGTCACAATCTGGGGGTGCTGCTGCTGTCTTGATCATTTTTGGGGTGGGTGGACTGGGCTGTGAGTCTGCCTCCTCATTTTTAATGTAGGTAGATCATTTTGACTTGGTCATTTTAAAGTAACTCGCAAGCCGAAAAAGTGTGGGCACCCCTGGTCTAGCTGGTCTGGCTGGGTGACCCTGGTGTCCCTACACTTCCACATCTGTCATGTAGATACATGTGTTGTATTTCACCCTCTGACCAATGTTTGCTGAGATATAAGCTAAGTACAAGCTACAAATGACTGCCTGAAACACCATGACTAAGACAAATAATTTACTTGCATGCATGCAACATTTGACCTATCAGATGGATACATGGGCCAAACATTCACACCATTTAGCCAATCAGATGAAACTCAAGCTCGCTGTCAGTTCCCCTCAGATCACTCAGTGCTGCAGGAATGAGTCCTAAAACCCAGAAATGAGTAGCAGTTCTTTTTCCCTCATTGAGAAGTCAATGGGATTTTTGGTATTTGAATGAAATTAGGTCTGTGGTTAACAAATTGTCACATTTTTTTCCACAACATAAAATACTTCAGTAAATCCCCCACTCATGAGGCTTTTAGATGTTTTAAAAAAGGCACTTGTTAACGAGGGGCTATGCTGCACATTAGCCTAATGTTAGCTTTTTATTTCTGGTGATTGCATTTACATTGTAGATTTTCCTCCTATCATGCAGGTCGAGGTTCCAACTTTTCAAGTGTGAGCATATTCTGTTTTATTCTTCTTTATATTATTGTAAACGTAACATCTTTGGACTCTTGGTCAGACAAATGACGCAATTTGAAGACAGATATCAACTCTGAGAACCAGGTGTTTTATACAATTCTTCACCAGTAACTGACAGATTAATTAGTAATGAGAATAATGACAGACTGGAATACCAATAAAATACACTAAACAATACACTAAATTAAAAACAACTTTAAAAACAAATATTTCCATAGCTGAAGCCTACATGATGCACAGGTATGTGTCATATACGCACTAAGAAAGCTTCATGATTTCTGTACACCCACTTAAAAAATGTGTGAGGATATGTAACAACATCATTTTGTGAGAGAACGTCCACCTAAACAATTTATTTTTGCAAATCATTGCAACATATGATAGTAGCCCCCAGCAAGTCACAATAATGCACTAAAATTAAGGATGATGTCAGAAGTTTTGAACCTTTGCATGGTTAAAAAAGGTTGCATCGACCTTAATCATTCAGTGATTTAATGCACCACCTGGCGAGCACGGGAAGTGACACAAATCAAACACGCCCAAGATTATGCATGAGCAACAGATGCATGCTGGGTTTGGCAAAATGCTAAATGCTAACATGCTCACAGTGGACCCCCAGCAGTGACTTCTACATTTGTTAGACAGTGCTGTGCAAGTTCACACTTAGAAAAGAGCTCCTCAAAGTTCAGTTCACACAGATTACAATGAACTAGTTCATGCAGATAGTTCATCATTTAGAATTTTGAAATGAATTCACAGTCCCAAAAATGAACTAGTTCATGTTCATTTCTTCAGTCTACCAGGGAGACTGGAGTCTTGACATTTTATGAAATGGTGTGCAATGGTCATGTTTTTGTTAAAAATTAAAACATGAATATTGACTGGCCAGGATTATTTATATCTTTAGTTATTAACAACAATTTATAACATTTTGAGAATGTTTCACACTTCAGCAGTAGAGCTGCAGAATTAATCAAAATTCTGTTGAAACTACAATATACCTTTGTGTAATTTTCAACTTGCAGGAGGTGCAATATTTAAAGTTAAAGGCAAAGTGTCTGTCAAAAAACTTAAATTATTGGATGTCACGAGGCAGAGATGTCCTACGAATCAGATTCTACAGACTTAAAAAAAACATCTTCATTTGGTACAGATTCTGCAGTGTAGTTCATACACTTCTTGCTACATGGTCAACCATTTGCATTTAATATTGTATTCTGACCGTGCAACGTGCACTTACTGTTACTGTTTAACGTGAGGCACCTGCACTGGTAACCTGGTCACTTTATAAGGTAGTTATTGCGTATTTCATATTGTATTTTCTACTGTACAGTGTGTTCTTATTGCTTCTGTTAGGGTAGGCTCTTGGATGTACTGTAGTCCGTATTGTCCGTTGAATTCTAGTTTGTTGCGTCTACTTGTTTTGTGTAGAGACTTTGTGTAGATGGAAATTAGTTTAGTTTAGTTTATTTGATTTATAAAAGGACAGTGTGCAATGACATTGATCATTTACAGGAAATGAAATCATGGTTGTACCAAATTTAGCAAAACACTAAATCAAGTTTTTCACTCAACACCACAATATTTCTGACACTTACTCTGTTTCTGCTGGGATCATACTTCTGTTTACATCAGCTGACGATGTGAGCACCATTATCTCTCTCAGGAGTGAATAGGCCTGGACAATATATCAATATAATATCATATAATGACATAACACTAGATATTATTGATAGATTTTGGATATAGTTATACCATGATATTGGCACACGTGTTGTCTTTTTCTGGTTTTTAAAGGCTGCATTACAATAAAGTGATGTAAATTTCTGAACTTGCGAGACTGTTCTAGCTGTTCTATTATTTGCCTTCAGCCACTTGGTGGTCAGTAATTATCAAAAAATCTCATCGGGTTACTATTTTGTGAGAGCACCAATTTTGTTGCAATATCAAGGGATCTGGTCAAAAATATTGTAATTTTTATGCATTTTATCACCTTAGCCAGTTGGAAGACACAACATGTAGTCAGTCACAACTGACATGATCGATAATTATCAATAAGAAACTTCGCTATCATGATAGGTTTTTCAGCTCGATCGTCCAGGCCTAGGAGTGAACGTCGCCCAGGTTCACGTTCATTGATTGCAAACTGATCCGCACAACATTCACCAAAAATATGTGCATGTTCAGTGAACGCCACTCTTTTAGTGCGTTCATGGACAACACAGCTGTTACACTGCTGAGGAACTTCTTCCTTCAGCAAGGCCTGTGAGATCATTTTGCTCTTTTTGACAATCTCTGTCACAGTTGCGCCCGCAGAGCCACTTTCAGCTCAAAATCACATTGCACTAAATTATATAAACTAGATTCCACCAGTGAATACATGAGTATGCACTCAAACTCAACAAATGTCATATTAGAATATTCCTATGTTGCTGGTATGTTGGTGTATTTCCAGCTTTCCGTTTATCACCTTCTATCTGCCATCAGTCCTGCAGCCACACACCACCACAGGCCTGTCCAGCTGAAGCATCTATCACTGTGATAAAAGTGTTGCGCTGCCCGGTGATTGACTTGTAAAGAACAAGGTGTCCACAGTGTCTAACTCCGGTGTCTCAGAGGGACGGGCCTTCAATTCATCTCTTCTCCGACATCTCACTTTGTCTCAGGACACCGTGCAGCGTCCCTGCCACACGAGGTGGTCAGAAACACTCAGAGCGAACACGCACTTCATCGTGTCAGCTGATGCAGGGTTTGACAGACTGTCCTAAGAATCTAAAAAAAAAAAAAAAGATGTTTTTTGCGGAGATTCAGCCTTCACATCCATTACGAAGACTTCCGCTCCACCTTGCATTCGCACCTGGGTGATTGGATTGTAATCACACAAAGCAAAAACACATCAAACCCAGGTGTAAATGCACCCAAGATGCATTAAGGAGTCGATTATGTAAAATACCTCCGGAAATGGTCACAGATGCATTTACCCACATTCACAACAAAGTCTAATGCAGTGCATTTTTCATCTCGATATAAAAGCAAACTGCCCAGAAATACTGCACATCTAACCAGAGGGCACAGGAGATTCAGGGGGAACATTATTCTGGATCTGACTGGTAAGATACGGCTATACAATCTGCTTTTTTGGCAAGCTGAAGCGAGGTGGAAATTCTATGCATTTACCACAGATGCATGTAATTGGCAGCCACATTAGCTGCAGACACGGCCTGAATACAGGACACGGCGCTTTCTGTACACTCATATTAGTGTTCCTGTACTCTGTGCTCGGAGGAACGGAGCTCTTTGTCATTCTGCACATTCATCTCAGAGGAAACTTAGAAGAAAAGGGTAGAAAAAGCTTCATGCCCGTGACATTATCTGTTTCCACCTTTAAATCCAGACTTCAGATCTGTCTTAAGAACTGTCAGCCTACTACTTATCTTAACTACCAGCTGTGTAATTATCATTCTCTTATCTCTTAGTCTCTTGTGTCCTTGTGAATAAACCTGCCTTCTTTCTTTATGATAAATGTCTATTCATTATAGCTATACTTAGTTATACACTTTATGTGAAGGAGTGTGTCTAAGTCATTACATTATCATAATCATGTCATGACACCTGTTATGAACATAAGGGAGTCCTTATGAATGTTTATGGCTGTTTTCATTAAGTGTCATTCAGTCAAGTTATTTTTCACGACAACTTGACATCAACCAAAACAAGACCAAGACTTCTTTTGTCTGACCAGCAGTCCAAAAATCAAAGACCCAAAGCATGTCCTCACACTTGAAAAGCTTGAACCAGAGAATATTTGCAGCTTTACAAAACGAATGAATATTTGATCATCAAAATCGTTATTGGAGCACAAAGCAAAAGGTTGGCGGGACTTAGACGAGGTCAGTTGGGGGCTCAAAGAACTTAGGTAACCTCTCCATCATATGAAATTCCTGAAAAAAACACAGCTGGTTCCAGCAAGCACTTTTCTTCAGCCCTGCAGCTTGTGAAAAAAACTTTTTTTAAATTTAAGTGAGTCCTTGACCACCTTGGAGAGATCCTAGAATTACCCAGTGCCTACAAGCGTTCTTTTAAGGACCGTGGACTTTTCTGAGGTCAACCAATTGACCCCCTTTACTCTGGAAAGCTCCTGGAAGAACTGAGATTTCTGTGGCTAATATATATGGCTGCATTGGTTTACTGTTTATGACTGTTTTCATTAAGTGTCATTCGGTCACTTATGTCATTTTTAATGTTTTGTTTGAGATGACATAGTTATGACAACTTGACATTATCAAGTGGGTACATAGATGTTATATGGTCCCCTTCTGGGTACATGAGCTCGTAAATTTGCCATGTATAATGTAGTTATTGCATGTTTCTTATGGTAATTTGTATTGTGCAGCCTGTACTTACTATTTTTATTGTGTAAGGCAGAGGCATTGGTAACTCAGTTACTGAAAAAATGTCATAATTGTATATTTCATATTCCATATTATATTTTGACCACGCAGTGTGCACTTACTGTTTTTATTATGTATCTGCACTGGTAACTTTATAAGGTAGTTATTGTGTATTTCATACTGCATTTTGTACTGTGCAGTGTGTACCTACTGCTTTTATTATGTAAGGCACCTGTATTTACTGCAGTCTGTTTTGCACATTAAATTTTATTTATTGCATCTACTTGTTATGACTACAAAAGGAAATTAGCATCTTGTTAAATCTGATGCAACCATGTTTGCATTTCTCGTAAATGATTGATGTCTTTGCACACTGTCCTTATATAAATGAAATAAACTAAATTAAATCAGCCTTAAAGAAACTATTTGGCTTCATGTGTGAACATCACATAATAGATCAGAAAACTCAATTTCATATAATGGGAGAGACAGGAAATTGCCAAAAAGCTGCTGTGTAGCAGTTTGGAAAACAAATAAATATAGAAATCCATCACAGTCTGGTTCCCCATCCTTCCTGGAAAGGAAATGATCCCAAAAAGAGAGCAGTAAGAATGCATGAACCTCCAGAGAACCATCATTTTTATTACTGAAAAATAGCTAAAATTTGTTTGAGTGTGAGGCTGCTGGAGTTCAGCCATAATGTTACAGTGCAGCAGCGTCAGACTGTCGTCTCTGACTAAATCTCAGTCTGGATTAGAGCAGCAGTTGTTTATTGACAGGATTTGTTATTTACAGACAACATCAAGCCTAATGATACCTGGTAATTCAATATTAGCAGTCTGTGATCACTGTGTGGTTCATTGATCCACTTTGAAAGGGAGAAGACTGAAGGATCATGATAGCTGACCAGTAAACCTTAATTTATTAAGATATTTCAAATGCTCATGTTCAGGCAAGGTCACAGATTAATTTTTAGACATGTCTATAAAACAAAGGTTTGATTAACTTGTCATGAATTACAACATATACAAACTTGTGAAAACTGTAATCCAATACCATGTAAAACTGCATTGTTGTCAATGGGATCCTCAGTTTTCTATCGCCAAAAGGGGCGTGGCCTGAAGTTTGGGTGAAGTACCCGCATGTACTGGTCTGATGTATCGTGTCATATGTGGTTGGTTTTGACACTAGACTTGTGTAAGTGTGCCATGAATATTTTCCTTGAACTTAAATAAAGTGCTGCATTTTCAACTTGTCATAAAGATGTCATTAAATTTTATTACACTCCCAAATACCCTTAACAGTCACATGAATAATTTCCTGGACTTCATCTTAAGTCGTAGCTATTATTTGGACTATTCATAAATTCATAAAGACGCTATGAAGACAGAGTACAGTACCAAGGATATTTAGCTTACAGTAACCTGATAGGCAGACAGCAGTTAGCTAGTTTATTTGTTGCTAAAGCAGGCTAACAGCTGTCTGCTGTTATCTGTAGCTGTCACTAGCTAGTTAGCTTGGTTAGCTGTGGAGCTAGCTGCCTAATTGGCTGATTCAGCTCCGGGTACAAGGAGCAAACCCAGTGAGAAATCAACTTCTATAGTCTATTCCCTTTTGTCAAAGTAGCAACCTTTGGTAAATGTCAAGTTGTCGTAACAAAGACATCTCAAGCAATGTCAACTTTGCAATAAAAATGCCATAATTGACCAAATGACAATAGCAACAGTCATAAACATTCATGAAGACTCCTTCATGTCCATGACAAGTGTCATGACAGTATGTACACCCCTTCTGATGCTTTATCAGTGCTGCTTAGTGGCTCCTGTTGATTAGTGTGCAAGGCAAAAAATTAGGCATTGATATTTTATAATAATTTACTTTTTCTTGAGCAGTGACAGCAGCGTTTCAAAGTAACAATGGTAAATGGCTGCATTTAGGTGCTTTTTTAGTCTTCCAACTACTTGAAGTGCCTTACACTACATGCCAACATTCACCCCATTCACAGACTGATGGCAGGAGCCGCCACGCAATGTGCCAACCTGCTCATCAGGAGGAGTTTCTAATTCATTCACACACTCACACACTGATGGCAGAGCCTTTGGGAGCGATTTTGGGTTCAGTATCTTGCCTAAGGACACTTGCAGACATGAGCCAGGGATCAAACCACCGATCTTACAATTAGTGGACAATGTGCTCTCCCTCAGAACAGTTAGCTTTAGTATTTAACTTTTACTTGAGGCATACTAGATACTGGCAGATTGTGTTGCACTTATGGCTTGAAGCGCTCATGGAAAGACACAGGGGAGGAGAGGAGACAAGAGGTGAGGAAAGAGACAAGACGAGGCAAGGCTGCATTCATGTCCAAATAACAATAAAAGCATGTTTTCCACTCTCCAAGACTCTCTCTATCTGTCTGTCTGTCTGTGTCCAGTGGAGAATTTACCACTATATCTAATAGTGGTAATCTCACAGGAGCAATATTATTGATCTCACTAAAGCCTTTGATCTAGTGGATCATTATTTTCTTTTAAGCTACATGCTGCTGGCCTTGCACAACAGGCACCGTTTTGGATACGTCAGAAAATTTGGCAAAAAATGCTGTGTTGTTGTACAAGGGAATAAATCTGATTTTTAAACTCAGCAACAAGGTGTGCCTCACGGTTCTAGTTTAGGACCACTTCTGTTTTCTTGTTTTTATTAATGATCTCCTGTTCATTTTTTTCAGATTGTCGATCAATTATATGCAGACGATACTGTTACATATAGGGATGTCCCGATACAACTTTTTCACTTCCGATACGATACTGATATTGCAGCCTTGAGTATTGGCTGATACTTCCGATACGATATCAGCACGAATCATACATACTTTTATTACTTATTTTGTAGTGTGGAATGTTAGAAAAGGCTTGATCAAGTGATGTTACTCAAACAGAGAACAATAGTCAGCAACCAGAGTCACCTATGGATAGAAGTGCTGGAGTGGAAAATGGACTGCTTATCGGAGCGCTTATATCAGAGATTTTAGATGCAGTCCAATAAAATCCGATACTCGTTTTTTGTCTGATATCAGACCGATATCCGATATCAATATCAGATCGGGACACCCCTAGTTACATATACATGAAAACCTTTCCTATCCCAAATTGAAGGCTTCCATCTGTCCATACTTCAGTACATTCATACATGATCCATACTAGTATGGATGTATGGATCCTTTTACAGCCAACGTCATTGAAAAGCTGCGTGTGCATTTTGGCAACAGAAGTAGCATTCTCTCCTAGTCGTCCAGACAAGTTATCAAGCTGTTCAGGTTTAATTAAACATTTTACCGATCACAACTGCTCATGTTTGCAGTGGCCCATTGACAAGCTGTTGTGTCCTGCCGTACTTCTGTTGCCAAAATGCACACACAGCTTTCTCATTGTTTATGAACTGTAAAATGCTCTATGGTGGATGCTGCTGGCCTTGTCCAACATACATTGTTTTGGATAAATTTGGATCTTCAACAAAAGTCAGTATCTTGTACAAGGGAATAAATCCAAGTTTTCAACTCAGCCAAAATGTGTGCCTCAAGGTTCTAGTTTAGGTCGGCCTCTGTTTTTTTTTTTTTTTTTTTTTTGCTTTTTTTTCCAGATTGTTGCTAAACTATACACAGATGATTGTGTTAAATGTACATGAAATCCTTCCCTATCACAAATTCAAGGCTTCCATTTGTCCATACTCCTGTGTGCACGGTGTTGTACAAGGGAATGAATCAGATTTTTCAACTCAGGAAAAAGGTGTGCCTCAGGGGTCTAGTTTAGATCCACTTCTGTTTTCATTAATGATTCCCTGTTCATTTTCTCTGATTGTTGCTAATGATGCTGTTACATATACATGAAAACCTTCCTGATCACAAATTCAAATCTTCCCTCTGTCCATACTTATGTACATTCCTACATAGCACATATATGGATGCTGGCCTTGTCCAATACACACTGTGTTGGGTAAATTTGTATCTCCAAAAAAAAATGTAATGTGTTGTTGCATTAGGGAATAAATCAGATTTTTAACGCAGCAGAAAAGGTGTGCCTCAAGGTACTAGTTTAGGACCTCTTCTGTTTTTATTAATGATCTGTTATTTTTTTCCGATTGTTTTTAAATGATATGCAGATGATACTGTTATATATACATGAAAACCTTCTTTGTCACAAATTCAAGGCTTCCATTTGTCCACGTGTGTATACATTCATACATGATTCATACATGTATGGATATAAAGTGGACCATCCATACATCCAGCTGTCCATACATCCATTCACACAACAAAGGTGTCCACATAATTTTGTGTACTAATGGTCAGAGGATGTTTTTCACGGTTTAAGCAAGGCATCTTGTTCCATTTCAGAGAAATCTTAATGCCAAAGCAAACTGTGACATTTTAGACAACAATGTACTTCCAACTTTGTGGGAACAGTTTGTTTTTTGCCATTTCCTGTTCCAAAACACCTATTCCCCCATGTAAAAGGCCAGGTCCATAAAGAAAGGGTTTCCCCCCAATTTGATTCAGGAGAAGTTGACTGGCCTGCACAGAGCCCTGACCTCAACCCTGTCCAACACCACTGGGAGGAAATGGGACACTGACAGTAAGCCAGGCCTCATCACCCACAACATTAGTGGCTAACCTCACTAATGGTCTTGTGGCTGAATGGGAGCAATATCCATGGTTTTGAAATGAGATGTTCAATAACATGTGGCTGTTAGGATGTGTGCATACATTTAGCTGTAGTGCATATCTTAAAAAAATGGTGGCAGATAATGGTGTGAAACAGACAATTTTAAGCTTTAATGATTCTCCATACAGCCCTGCCTCAGCTTATCATGCCTGCCTCCCATAATTTAAGTCATATAGTATAAGAAGAGGAGATATGTACCCATGATTGTGCAAAGTCAGTGTATTGTGACTACAAAACAAGACAAAAGGTTGACAGCCCTGGAGGAAGAATTTATCAAGCAAAGATGAGAATCAGAGGGAAGACACCGCAGGAAGCACTGTAGGATCTCGCTACTCCTGGAGGAAAGCAGTTATCTTATCTGGATAGGGTGGAACTGACAGGTGAGAGTGCGACGCGGCGAAAGTCCAGAACAGTTCAGAGAAAGCCGATGAGGTTTTGTTAGATGACACGTGACTCAAAGGAGTGTTTACAGGAGGAATAATGAGGATGTATGCGGAGGAAATTTGGGCACATACCTGACACCTCTCGAACTTTCGCTTTCAGATCTGTAAATGACAAAGGCATCGATCAGGAGAGGTAGGGAACTAAAAATGGAACACTGACCTACTTAAAAAAAAGGTTGCATCTGTTTCCTAGCCAGCATATTTTCACCCTGATGATAGGAACCTAAGTCCAGTTACATACGGAAAGTGAAAATCATGATGCTGCACTTCTGAGCAGGTCAAAATGAGTCATGAAACTGCAACGACAGCACGAAATTACATTTGGCTAAATAACTGTCTCATACATAACTGAAGGCAGTTCATTGCAAAGCTAAGCTGCCAATTAAACTAGTGAAACTGCCTTCTTTGCTTTTCCAGACCAGCAGGTCTAGGACAGTTAAATCTCAGCGGCCAACAGACAGAAAAGCCGCCCATCAGAGGCAGACCATCACAAAATCCAACATGCAAATTCCTGCACACACACACACACACGTGCTTCATACCTACTGCTTAACTCATTTACACGCAGTCTAAATTATGCACGAGGTTTACTCGAGCTGTTCCTTGGCACTGTCAAAATACGTCTGTGATACCTTTGAGCAGTTTTAACCTGCATCAAACCAAAACATTGTGGGGAACCTGTTTCCCTCAGCTCCACGTTTTCCTCTAATCCTAATCTATCTGAGAGGATTGATATGAAAATCAAAAGAGTTGGCAGATGCCTTTTTTCTGCATTTTTGTCTCAGTGCAGCTGATTTTGTGGGAAACTGGCACACAAAATCTCAGCATAAAACACAGTGCCCAGGTGCATAAACCACCTTAAGTTCCAAACTTAAATGGACAGTTCACCCCAGAAATCAAAAAGACATATTTTTCCCCTGGCCTGTAGTGCTATTTATCCTTCTAGATGTATTTTGGTGTGAGTTGCAGAGTTTTGGAAATATCGGCCAAGATGTCTGACTTCTCTCCAATGTCCTGGATGCTCCAATCACCAAAAAAACACATTTGAAAAATTCAAAACCAGTGTCTCTTTCCAAAAATCATGACACAGATAGTCAAGATAATCCACAGGAGCAGTTTTATGTAAGAACTACTTTCTTTCTTCTTGGAAAAAAGTATTTCCAATAAATTCTAAAGTAGTCCCAGAAGATTCTGTGGCAAAAAAAAAATAAAAGCTCCCCGCTGCTTTACTTGTTCTCATAACGTGTAGGTAATATTTTAAATAAATATTAAATTCGTAAAGATTTTTAAATACATATAAATAAAGTAAATTAATGCAAATACAATACATAAATACCCTAAAACACCAAAATTCAGAAGAAAATGTGGGCTTTAAATGTTTCACACAAGTATCTCAGCTGTGTTGTTACATTTTCATTATGGTTATTTGAAGACATTAAGATGCTGAAATTACTTATTTTCTTTCATTTCTCAGATTTTTTTAGGCTATACCAAAATAAAAGGTGTTCCATTTTGGCAATGAAAATTTCCCTTTTTGCCAGTACCACCTGAAAACAGTCTTTTTAGATGAAGTCATAAATTCTGTTTGATTATTATTTTCTTCTGCATATTGTAGTAAGATGCGTAATGTTTATAAAAATGTGTCAAGTTGGGAACTAAGGGATCGGGATGATTCAGTAAACTGTTCCTTAATGCAAATTTTCAGAAAGTGTTCCAGCGTAACAATACTTAAGTAGCTAAGGGCAAATACTTAAGACATTAAAGGATTTCCCTTAAATCACCCTTAAGGTGATTTTATGCAACTCATTTTTTTCTGAGGCATCTTTAGATGAAAATTTAAGGGAAACCTTAGCCTAACTGCTTTTATGCAACCGGCCACTGGAAATTACAAGCCGAATGGAGTAAAATGACCTATTTGGTTCTTTAACCTTGGTCAGATGTGCAGCCAGGCGTGTTTGTAATGACAGATGCCAGCATGACTGTGGGTCACCACAGTTCCTGAAGAATGTCATGTCAGAGCCCAGCGGTCACACAACCGGACAGATCCTTTCAATTCACTGGAAAGATGGAGGTGGAAAATTCCACCCTTGAACGGGGACCACTGAAACACATGGAGGGCAAACTGCCTGTGACGTCTGTTAAATTCAGTCGAGAAAACGAGGGGGACTTCTCTCTTCAATTTAGCTCCTGTTGGACCGTCTGAGAGTGTAACCAGTCAGCCTTAATAGCTTTGACAGACTCCTTCATTATACCCAGGTTGTCTTTCATAACCCACCACATCCAGCTAATAGGGCTCTTGTCTTTCCTCAGTCTCCCTTCAGCAGGAAAGTGTCAGCTTTTTGGCCTCCGGTGCTCAATACTCAACTAATGAGAGTGATCTATCAGCTGTATGGATTCCACTCCGTAGAGATGGGTGAAACAAACGCTTGCGGAGGTAGTGCTGTGACACCTCCATCCATGCTGTGTTTTCCCAGACAAAGCCACGGAAGCGTGACAAATCCTTCACTAATGGCACAGTGGTACCCCGCCTGTGCAAAGCTTCTTTGATGAGACACTTCTGAACTTCACATGTTCTACTTGGTCACTACTGTTTTCAGATGACACGTGAGCGTGCATGGCGAGGGGAGTGGCGCCTAACGGGAATGATGGGAGGGGAGGCATCAGAAGGTGCAAGGTAAGCAAGAAGTGATTGAGAACAAGACGACATGCCCAAAGGAAATCATAAGCTGTCAGTGCGAGACTGACAAAAAGATTAACCTGTCCTTTGTTGGAAGCAAAATCAATGGCGGACCGTAAACAATGAGGCTGGAGCGGGAGGAGCTCCGACTGGACGCTCTATAGGCAGCAGCAGCAGGAGGGGGGAGGGACGCGAGACTCGCCTTTAAACAGACTGACAACTGGCGAAGATGAGATAGTCGCAGGCGCAGTTGCAGAGATTAAGATCAGCGGCCTGATAAAACCCAGTTAATGATATCATCTGAGGATGTGAGATAGCTGAGCTTTCCCCAGAATTTGCCTCCAGTTACCAAACAGGCCACATTAGGACTTGAAGTGCTGAGCTAGGGTTATCAGTGCCGGGCAATGATGGCAGCAGTTCCACATGCATTATGCTGAGAGTGGAAGGAGACCACAAGCTCATAACTTAGTTACTGTACACACTGAATGCTGTCGTCTCAAGAGAGACGCTGCATAATTATGAATTCATCCATACTGGTAGAGATTGGCTCATGTTGTACTCTCAGTGGTGGCTGTAATAGTGCAATATACTGATGATAATATATAGGACAAACCAGGGATACAAGACAGGGATAATGCATGTTGCAAAAGGAAAACAGTATCAGTCATGGTTTATTTGTCAGAACTTAACATTTTCAAAGTCAGTAAGGGTTCAAATGGGTTGAATAACTCAAGTGTCAAAAACAAATTTTCTCAGCTACCCCTGGAGCTATCCAGACAAACAGACAGATGTTTTGAGATATAAAGGTTTCTACTTCAACCCCATGACTTTGAAGGTGAATGGAATGTTTTTCTCAAAGCAAAGTAAATTGAAGAATTCAAATAGCACTGCATCTTTCAGTGAGCTAGTTTACCAAATCCTGTGGGTTGTTTGAAGTAGCCTTTGGTTAAATGCTTGAAATAAGGTCTGTGGTCAACTAAAGTTCAAGAGATTTGTTCTATGACATAAAATACATCAGTAAATACGCAAATGATCAAGTGGCTAAATGAGACTACAGAGGTTGTTGGAGACATTATACCTCATCATGACAAACACTAGTCACTGGTGGTGACGCTGAAGACTGTGGTGTAGTTTGTTTACAGCTTATCGCTTTTTTACTTATTGCAACAGCATTTATACTTCAAAAATAACACTAAGTGGCATTAATTTGTGAAGATTATTTTGCTGCACAGATCATGTAAGTATCATAAACCTTTGTTTGCCACAGAATTTATTTTGTGTGATAGTCTAGAATCAAATGGAAAATTCATATTGGCTGACTTTGGAGGGAGCCAGATGCTAACTTGAAATATAACATAAATGTTACGAGAACAAGCAAAATAGCAGGGAATAGCTAGCTTGAGCTGTCATTCTTTCTGCAGTAGAATCTACCAGAACTACTTTATTTCCGCTAGACACATCAAATTGATGCTAACATCTGGGTTGGACTACAAAAAGTGCTAGAACTTACAACAGCTGACTCACAGTTCTGCCTTTTGCTGAGCAGTTTATGCACAGAAGATGGTTACAGTACAAAAGAGCAAATATGACATGTTCCTCTGATTTTCTCCTATATTCCCTCAAAAACCATTGGCCAAATGCTCAAACTAGTAAAAAAAAAATTGTGTTGAAGTTTGTGTGTGTGTTTCCATTCAATACTGTTTTGTGAATGTTAGGTGTTGGGATTTCTTGAGATAAACAGTTGGTGGCGCTAATTCTTCAGTGCATAACCAGAAGACCTTAATAAATGAACTCCAGTCAAATCTCAAATGACGGAAAAACATGCATTTACGTGAGTAACATAACAGTCCCCTCATCACTCCACACAGATGTGATGTTTACATCTGCAACCATTTTTCATCCATTCAGTGAAGTAGACACTGAAAGCTGCTACAAGCAATTCTGGAGAAAGATGGTTGATTGTTGAGTGTCATTCTCAGGTTGTCAAATACAGACGCTTTGGGTTGTTGACTCGGGTCGAGACTCAACAATCAACTATCTTTGTCCAGAGACACTTGAAGTACATGCTTCATGTACATCATGATTAAAGTCTGTTTCCATTGGACTTTGTTTTTTCTATATTTTTATATTTCCACTTTTTGTTTCCAATCTGGTTTTATTCACAAATTAAAACTGCACATAAAACAGGTGCATGGAAACATGTACAGAAGCTGAGCAGTTTTCACAGGGACTATTTGCTTAGGAGAAAGTAGTTCCACAGTAAACTGTTGGAATGGAACAGCCATTGGAGCAAGATGAGGTTCAGGCCTAAGGACACTTCGACATGTGGACTGGAGGGGCTGCAGGCTGGACCGCTCTACCTCCTGAGCTACAGATTGTTGTTTTTCATGTAATTTTCAAGGTTTTCATCACCAGATATAAAATGTATAAAATATCCACTGTTATAGAGTGGAAACGAATCACTTTTGAGAATTGGCACAAAGCCATTTGAGGAGTTTTTGAGTTTTACTCTTCAATTATGCTGGAAAACATATTTTACAAGATCAAACTCTTGGCTGTTAAAGCTTGTAGAGATTAACATTTTCATTAAAAATATTCGTCAGTGCTGTCAGATGGAAAATCTTGACATCTTACAGAACTGACAGAATGTTTTGTTTTGTTTTTCATTTCACAGCAGAGTCGTAGTGAGCAGCCATTTTGCTCATTGCTCAGAGTCTCTAAATGTTAATCAAAATACACATTTTTAAACCATAATTCTTATTTAGCTTTGATTTAGAAAGACTACAGAGTTGAAATGTTACGGTTGAGACACATCTGATAGAAATATTATTTAATGAATTTGTCAAAAAAATAAAACGTTTACCAGCGTTTGAGCAGAATTCCCACCTTTTTTAAACCATGAAGTGAGACAGGGGTACTTAGGGTTAGAGCTGATGAAAATCAGAATGGGATACAACTTTAAAGGGTCATTATTTTTATTTAATTTTTTTTTTCATTAAAATTGTTAGTTTCAGAATTTGAACGCATTTTTAAATTGTTTACATTTGTGAATTCTTGTCTGAGACAAGGGTGTTTTCTGGCACAAAGTATGTAATTTCTGAAATGTTTTGTTTTGCTTTAATTTTTTAAACTTCTAAACTTTCTTTGTGCCAGAATCCTTAAAGAATACATTTTCATCAAAAAATCTGGATGAGAGTGTTGAGGATTTTCTTTGGTAAGACATATTTGTGAAGAATTGGTGCTCTCTAAACCTGGACAAATAAAACCAAAACTAGCACTGATATAAAAAGTGAGAATGAAAATGAGATTCTTGTTATTTTGGGTGAGACAGCATTTTTCAGTGCAAAAGGTTAAAAGCCTCAAAGAAAATTATTCCTGGGACAGTTTTTCCTCTATTGACCATAACTGCTCTTCAGGTTATATGACTAAACAGGAAAAGCCCCCCGTGGGCCCACTTCTCCTGCACAAAAATCAACACTGTGTCACCAGCAGGAACATTCCTGCTGTGCCCTCCTTCCTAATGGATGGATCCTCATCACATGACCCTTTTCGTGCAAACTGAGAGGAGGGGCACGGAAGAGGGCGACTGTAAGAGAGCATGAAAGCAGGGGATGTGACAGATAACGCCCACAACGCCTGACTAATTGAAGGGAAAATCAGGGATCAGGCCATGTTGCCTGAGCAGATGCTTTATAATGGGAGCAAATTAAACAGAGTTGTAGAGATATTTGATATGGTATATTAACAAAATAAGTATATATTACAGCTATTAAGTAAGCTGTCATTGGGTTTATGTGTTCTGAATGTTATAATGTAGCTGAACAGGAACAGAATACTAATGCTAGAGATTAACACACAACAAGGTAAAGGCCAACACCGATATACGACTTAAAGCTGCATTAGTTGACTTCTTTTATTTTTTGCTGACGTGGGTACTGCAGAAGAGGCTATAAAAAGAAGGCTGATGTCATTACTACTGAAAGTTAAAGGGACAGATCACCCGCAAATCAAAAATACATATTTTAGTACATTACAAAGTATTTAGCAGTTCTTGCCCACCACTTCTTCTGAATTTTGGGGTATTTATGTTATGTATGTTTATTTAAAAATATCTATATATTTACTATTTATTTGAAATATTACATACATGTTATGAGAACAAGTAGGACAGCAGGAAATAGCTAGCTAGAGTTTTCTTTGTTTCTGCAGTAGAATCTACCAGAACTACTTTCTTTTCATTGGAAAGATCAGATTGGCTGTTTGTGGAGGGAACCAGATGCTTACATCTGGATTACACTACAAAAATATCTGCAGCACTCTATAGTTGGCGGAGGAAGCATTGCCTTATTATTGTAGTTGGTTACCTAAACCATAACACGATATTCTGAAATAAGTTAGCAAACGTATTACCTGCCGCAATAGCTCATCAAGGAAACAAGCTAGCTCAGTTGCTACGTAGACAAAAAGTTAACACAGTTTCAAGAGCTGTCCAACAGCTGACTCACAACCAGGCCTCTTTTGTTGAGCAGTTTATATAACACAGCAAATATAATATCTTGCAGGGTCTCTTTCTTTGGACTTGTGAGCAGTTTCATCTAAGAACTACTGTCTTTCTGCAGTACAATCTACCAGAACTTCTTCCTGTCTTTCATTCAAAGTACATTATAAAGTATTTAGCAGTTTTTGTCCACCTCTTGTTCTGAATTTTGTTTTTTTGGGGCGTATTTATGTACTATTTATGTACAATTTATTTGAAATATTACACAACATTCTGAAATAAGCTAGCAAGAGTATGCTAGTACTTACCAGCCACAATCGCTCATCAAGGAAGCAAGCTAGCTCAATTGCTAATTAGAAAAAAGTTAACACAGTTTCAAGAGCTGTCCATCTACTGGAACTATTTTCTTTCTGCTAGAAAGAAAATAGTTCCTACATGAAAATGCTCACAACAAGGTCTGCAGATTATCTTGAGTAATCAGGTAATGATTTTTGAAAACAGACACTGGTTTTGAATTTTTCAAATGTATTTTTTTGGTGCTTTGAGCACCACAAGCTGAGTGCCATTTAGTCCCATAATGTTGGAGAAAAAGCAGACATCTCTAAGGCAGATATCTCCAAAACTCTGTAACTCACACCAAAAAATCTAAATGGATAAATAGCACTACAGGCCATGGGGAAATATGTATTTCTGATTTGGTAGTGAACTGTCTCTTTCAATATGTCTTTTCCCAGGCAGGGAAACATTTGTTACACTTCCATATGAATAACGTCCAGCAGATAAAGGCTAAATCACCAAAAACATTCTTCCACAATGACAAAAATATCACTGAGTTCTTTATTGGATTCATTTCCGCCTTCTACTTCAACTCACAAATCAATACATCCAGCCCTAATGAGGCAAAAAAAAAAAAACCCCAAAAAACCTGATGAATAATGAAATGTCTTCTTGTAGAAAAGCTGCAGTAGTATATAATGGCAAATATGCCTCACTGACAATCAACTGGGTTCCAGCAGCTGTCAGTCCAATCATCGCAAGGATTAGTATAATTAACATTTTCTAGACCCACAGAGTTTTTCAATCAAGTATAAAGTTTTAATAATCACAGATGAATGGGGCTGCAGGGAATTATGCGTCGCACTTGTTCAAGCTCTTCTCCCCAGCGCCTTAACCTTCCATCTGGAAACACACTTCATCTGGGTGAAAATTACCTACAGTCCATTTTCTGTCCATTTCGGGCTACAATAAAAACCAAAATACAGCACTGCCCCGACTCGAGTCTGGGCCGAGCAGGCAGAGTCACAAACACACTCGGAGCAAATGCGGAGAATTCCCAGTATAGCTGCAGAGGGAACGGCAGGAATTTTGGATAGCGGTGTGGGCAAACGCGATCCAGGCACGCTGTAATGAACTGGCAGGGGGCTGCAGCCAAGCCAATTAAATGATATGAGCCTGACAATAAGTGGTTTTCATTACATGACCTCAAGAAACCCACCGCAACCAAATTTAATCATCTCACAATGCACTGCTTATAAGAAACCTTCATGCCTTGACACTTTTTAAAAACAGATTACAATTCCCATTACAAGTCTCAACTTGCAATTTCAAAGATTTTTATAAGGTCCAAGGTGGAAGAACCAAAGTGCCTTTCTTAGTTTCAATATGTGGCTCAGTTTCTGCCATGCTTAAAGCTGGGACTAGGAAAATGCAGTTCAGCTTCAAAAAGTGTGAAAAGCCAATAAAAGCGATTTCTCTCATTTTTCATTTCTGTTAAAGTGCTATTGCTCTCTTTTGTGTGAGTCCCTTTGGGTGAAGAGAGGAAGCATCCACTGGCCGCTGGATATAGCAGCTTGTCTTGAGCCTAGTTTTCATTTTCCTCTCTGTTCCTGTGTCAATTATACCTGTAGTTGTTTAACCAAACGGGGTAATGGAATTAACCTTTTCACACACTGGGCAATACATCACAGCCAAACGAGACAAGCACAATCAGGAGGGTAGCAGGAGTCGGCTCTCTGCAGGAGCCCTGGACGCCCAGAGGGTAGGACGACCTAAACGACTACTTCTACTAACACTATATTATGTAGAATATGAAATATTGCACGTGTATGTATAAGGATTCCGTGTTATTTCTAGTTTTAAGTGAATAAAAGTCTGTACAGCCAATTTTAGAAAAGCATATAGACTAGACTGGGATCCAGACGAATCTGAAAGTCTATGTTTATTTGGTGGCAGATGAGTCTGGCCACAAAGGCTGGGTATCATTCAAAAAATTAGTCTACAGTACCTTTAAAGTGATACAGACACTAACATAGTACTTCATTCAGTACTTTTTACCTTCATTTTGGTGGCATTTCAACACACTGAGCTGCCAGCTTGACTTCACAACCACAGGCTGTAGTTGATACAAGGCTGCAAATAATGATTATTTTCACAGTCGATTAATCTGTTGGTTATTTTCTCAATTCATAGTTTCGTTGTTTGGTCTATAAAATGTAAGAAAATGGTGAAAAATTAAGATCAGCATTTCTCAAAGCCCAAGATGACGTCCTCAAATGTCTTGTTTTGTCCACAACTCAAAGATATTCAGTTTACTGTACTATAGGAGCAAAGAAGTCAGAAAGAAATCACATTTAAGAAACTGGAATTAGAGGATTTTGACCTTTTTTTGTAGAAAATGACACAAACCAATACAGCCGTTATCAGAATAGTTGGTGATTCATTTAATATTACTTGTATCTATTATTCAATTAATTGCTGCAACCATTAGTTGGTAACTGCAGTAGATGGCCAATCACATGTAGCATTAAAATGTTTGTGGTGATTGGCTGTGAACAAAACCATACCAATTGTCATGTGTCTCTTGATCTGTACACAAAAAGGGTTGAATACAGGTATCGTTTGACTGGAAAAGTTTCAATACTACTCTGCACTGGTTTATTTCAATCAATACCTTAAAGGTATTGAATACCAATATCCAGCCCTACAGGCCATCGTCTTGTTCAGATAGATTTCCACCCATCCTGGACCTGGTTGGGCCAATCATAACCATTCCAATATGGGGCAGGTTTGATACGATGACTGGACAGTGGATCATGATTTTAATGGCCGTTGAGGCATGTTTTGTAAACAACCAAAATTGCTAGAGAACTGTTTCTATTGAAACCGCCATTATGTCAGTAATAAAAGCACTGGGCAGTATATTTTCTCTAAAAGAGGAAAAAAAATGCACTTAAAGCGATTCACCCAAAAATGAAAATTCACTCGATATCTACTCAGCCCTGTGCTGATGTGAGGATGGGTGAAGATCTTCAGTTCACAAAACACTCCCAGAGCTTCAGTGGAAAACAGTGGTGCAGCCAAATCCAGTACAGTTGAAGTGAATGGTGACCAGTTTTAAAAGAACAAACAAAACAAACGCAAAATTTCTCCATACTGCTTGTGTGGTGTAATCCGAGTGTCCATAAGCCGCGACATTAAAATTTGACCCAAAAAGACGCCATTTACACCATGTTTTTAGCCTAAATGTCAACTGTAGCCTCTCAGACCGGAGCTGCGTGCACACGGCTGAAGCACAAGTTGGGCCTTTCTCAATCTGGAAAGGATTTTGTTCACTACACCACCAGGTTTCTGTTGCTCTTGCTCTGTGGTCCGCGGCTGCAGTAAAGAAATGATGTTCCTTTTCTGTGTCGAAGTTCTCTGACATTTTCTTCTTTGATTGAAAGTTTGTGAAGTCAACTCTGCGCGTATCAAGTCACTATTCCTGAGCAGATCTCTCTCTGTCACTTGCAGGTAGCATGTAAACACATGTGAAAGTGTGAATCCTCACGTCAGCACAGAGGTGAGTAGATACTGAAAGAAATTTCATTTTTGGGTGAACTATTACTTTAAATAAGGGGTCAGCCACCTCTAGTCTCAAAAGAGCCATTTTTGCTAAAAAAAAAATTCTGTCTGGAGCCACAACTATTACATTTTCCTGTGAGACGTCGCTTTCTTTCTCTATCTATCTATCTATCTATCCATCCATCCATCCATCCATCCAATCATTATGGTTTCAGAAAATTACCTCTTGTTGGAGTTGAAAGGACAGCTGATCAATGCCAATAACTGAAATACATGGAAGGGCACTGACAGTTGTAGCTTTTAAACTCACTCTCCAACTTGTACTCTGTTCTGGCACAATCCCTTTCATCCTACTGGAGTTTTGAAAGTAACTCACTGACATTGGCTGCTGCAGACAGCTTTACAAGACGTTTTGGCTACAAAGACTGAGAAGACTTGTTCTGGGGCCAAAGTAGTGATGATAAAACAGGGTTATCATTCTATTAATGTGGAGGATGGCTTATCACCTCCTCAAACTATTTCTTTCCTTTGCAGTTGTGCTTCAATAAATTGCTTTTTTAAAGTATATGTGAAAAATTTAACTATTTTAGTCAGTCAGCGTGCTATTGGTCACCAATAGCAATCAGTGAAAGTGTTGAGTGGTTGCAATAAGGTGGTTACTCTATTCAGTAATTAAGTGGTTACAATTTGAAGTTCAGTAATCACATAACACCACTAATCCCAGTAAGTTCAACACCTGGCTGCAGGGTTGGCTTGCTTGCTGTCCTACCAAGAGTCTGACTGGGAGCTGATATATATTCCATTTGTGTGTGTTCACTAAAGACACTGGTCCTGTTAGCTTTCACCACACAGGGGGAATATGCCTTCCAGTAACTCCAGAGTTGTCATATTATGTGACATGTGGTAACTTCTTAACTGTTTTGCCATTGCTAAGTCTAGTTTTGTTCAGAGATGAGGGCATGTGAACCCTGCAACTTTACCTGTGAGGACAGGACTTCTGGAATGTTGCATTCAGTCACTGGTGCTAAGCTAACTGTTCACTTTTTTCATGAGAAAATGGACAAATTAATAGTATCTCTGACAAACTTTCCGAATAGGACTAGTATGATCATATTATATTCATATTACAATCAGAGTAGGGTTGGGTGAGGTCTTAAGGGCTTTTCACACTGCATATTCTTAGTCCTGGGCTATCCTTTTCACCCACATATTGCTAAACCAGGGTTACTACATGGGCTACTCATAAAGGGAGGCTATATATAACAATGGAGTTACACCCAATAACTACTATTTTCAGAAATTGAATTTTAGTCATCAAATGGAAAATCTACCTCTACCTCTCTACCTGTTCATCTTACATTTGGGTTAATACTGTAATTATTACATAATTTAATAACTTCCAACACTGGGTCTTTACTTACATGACTAGTCTTTGAAGAATTCCTTCTTGATTTTATGTTTTAGCCTTTGCTAGTTTAGGTAGCTTACATAGACTTTCAAAATAAAGGCACTTTGCTATCACAACAGTGGTAAATGAACTGGATGGAATATTTTCTCTAAAAGCAGAAAAAACGGTACTTTAAAGCCTATGTTGAGAAGAAAGATATGGATTTGGGAAGTTTAATTAGCCAATCACGCTTCATCACATGTTTTGTTTCTGTGATTGGATGTAGGTCTATCCAAATGGCAGGGGCATTTTGGTCTGCAAAATCAAAAGTGAGAATGAACTGAGAAGTTCCAGACTAATTTCGTTTGCAAACTAGTCCGGCGATACCAGGGGTCAGTAATTTTTACTATCAATAGAGCTGTTTTTGGCCAAAAAAGAAGAAAAAATGTCTGTCTGGAGCCACAACTATTAAATTCTCTATTCTCCTGCGAGACTTTCCTTTCTTGGATTTGGCATCCATAGCTAGTCTAGGATGAATCAAGACTAGTTTAGGTAGTTTAAATATTTTACAAGTCCAACATTTTAAGTCATTATCCTGACCTGAGCAGATAACACTAGCCTGTGGAGGGTTTAGATCATCACAGGACCAGTTTGATACATGTTTTCCCTACTCATTGCCTTTTAATTGCCATTAAGAGGGTAAGTGTGTCATCATACAACCCTATAATCAACCATTAATCGGTACAAGGACATTTTCCCCCACTCATAAACAACTAAGTGTTTTTGATGGAGCACTTGGTCAAGGTGGAGGAGCCTGCAAATAGGGTTTCAGTGGTGCCATCAGCACCAACATTATGCTTATAACCTATTGGAAATCATTTATGCTACTTATGTTGTCTGTGTATGATACTTAAAAAAATATGGCAGATCTCAAATGGTGATTATCAGTACTGCACAGTTCTGTATCTCTGGCAAACCTTTTCTAATGGTTCTGGTGTAACAAAGTGTTTCTTATCTTGTATCTTTATTTTATATTTGAGCTAACACAGCGATGATTACATGATATAACTAGGGGGGCAGTCAGAGGGCACAGACCACCGCCAAGGCCAAAGTCCACTCTTCTATGATGCAAATCTGCAAACTTCACAGTCAGTATTTTTCCTGAAGTATAAAGTCCCATCAGTTTTCCCTAACATCCGGTGGTATTTATTGCAGACAATTCACATGTGGGTATAAGTAAGAGTACAATTGGTTGCAAATTACGTATGTTTATGTTTCCATAGTCAAACCTTTGAAGAAGCGTTGGTACAGTTGTGAGTTTCAGCAGCTACCCAAGAGGATTACTGGCACCTCTGAATGTAGACTGTGGTATTGAATCATTGTATTGCTACAATTAGTAGTTTTGTCACTACTGAACTTTACGGCCATCTATTGAATTTTAAGACATAAGGCATTAATTCCACTAAGGCCAGATGCCCTATCTTGTAATGTTAAAGAAAAAGAGAAATAATTCTTTCATCTTTCCTGTGATCAGGATCTGGTCCAGAATGTGATGGGTTCTTCCTTGGCCAAAGCTACACTGTTCCACCAGGTTTCATGAAAATCAGGCTGGTAGTTTTTCTGTAAACCTGCTGACAACCTAACAAACAAACAGCACTTTAAACATGACCTCCTTGGCGGTCAACTTGCCCAACACTAGTTCTTACTTACAGTACCTATCCTTTTAATAGTTCCTCCTCAATTTCACATTTTAGCCTCAGAAAGTTGAGGTCACTAAGTAGTTACCGTCATTATCCTGACTTTAGAAAATAATATTACAGCAAAGACCGCACCGCACCAGCTCGTGGAGCATTTAGATTGTCATGTGACCTGTTCGAAACAAATGTTTTCCCTAGTCACTGCTTTTCAAATGACATTAATGGGAAAAAACATTGTTGTACAACCCTTGAATTTGCCATTAATTGGTACAAGGACTGGCTTCCCACTCACAAACAACTGCTAATTGTTCTTGATGGAGCACTTGGTCAAGGTGGAGGAGCCTACAAATAGGGTTTCAGTGGCGCCATCAGCACCAACATTATGCTCAAAACCTGCAGGGAATTAATTTATGCTACTTATATTGTCTGTGTATGATACTTTAAAAAATATCTCAAATGGTGATCAGTACTGTACAGACACGAACACACACATACCCTGGATACTTATACACACACGGCCTCACTACAGGGGAGGCAACATAATTGAATCTCAGCGCTTTTTCTTTTGCAGGATATAAATACAAACCACAGGCATTCTATAAACAAAATTATGAATCCTTCAATGCAGAACATTCAACAATATTCTAGTGAGGAGACACACCTGATTCTTAACCATGAAAAAATGATTAGTTCTTTTGTGTATTTCCAGAATGACTCATGAAATTACACTAAAATTAAATTACTTGTGAAAGACAATGAGTGCTGGTGGATGGAGACTGATACAGAGCAGAGGTAAATAGCGCATTTGTTGGCAGGTAATGTACAATATTAGCCCGGCACCGGCCTCAATTTGCTATCTGCATGATGGAATAAAAATGAACCCTCAGTCTTATTGGAAGATACTATCATTCCCCCTGTGAGCGGAGTACCAAACAGCAATATGGGCAGTCTGCCAGCAGGTAGTGGAGGTGTGTGTGTGTGTGTGTGTGTGTGTGTGTGCATACGGGAGAGGAGGTGGGGGGTAGCACTGCGCTGAACTCTGTGGGTCCGGGCCAGACAAACATGTTCACTGAGTGGATGACTTATGCACTCTGATCCTCCTGTGTAAACTAGAGACCACTTCAGGTGCACTCCTGCAAGCCTCATTGGCCTGCTTAGTCCCATCTTCCTGTGTGTGTGGATGTATAGGTGGAGCTCAAACGTTCCAGACAGAAGTGCAGGCAGAGGAAGACCAGCAATTAAAGTTAAAGACAGATCAGGAAACATTAGCTTCAAATTAGCAGAATGGCACCATTCCATTCTGGCTATGTTTGAAATCCAGTGAGACAATGCAACAGTGGTTCCCTACCTGAGTGAGTCCATGATTTGGTGGCAGCTGCCACAACGGCAGGCACCAGCAGATAGCAGCTTTCATCTAATGTCAAGTGGATTTCTATTGATTCTTTAGCATGTGACCTCAGCATGTGGCATGTGACAAAGCTCAGAGAGAAAATTTAATCTGCATTACTCTATAACACACAGTAAGAGTGACAAAGGCTACTATTTTGAAAAAAATCCCTTTTTTTTATTTTATTTTACTATTTTTGTCCTCCTTACTTTTGCATTTACGTTCTACATTTTCAACGTATTTTCTTGATTACTTCCAGGAGTATCTAGCCATAGAGAAGGTTTTGGTTTTACTTGTTCTGGTTTTGAAATGCTGTATTCATTTGTGAGATCACAATAGAGATAAATGAAATTTTGTCTGTCGTGCTCACCATCAATTTGTCCCCATGTCTCATACTAAAGCACACAGTATCCTTAAGCGGCTGTATGAGACGCAGCCAGAAAGGCTTTTTAACATTAATGTTGAGAAAAAGGCAGTTTGTTTGGGTTTAGGCACGGAAACTACTTGGTTAAGTTTGGGTTAGGGTTAGGGCTTAAATTAATTATATTATGTTATGTGCATTAGTGGAAAGTCACATGACACTCATAGCATTTTGTACCTTGAAACTTTTAATAACATTTTGATTTTACATTGAACATGAACCCCAGTCTCCTCAGTTAAAAGTCCTGTGTTTGTTTGATCTATCCATTTACCCCCAACTTCCTCTATGTGCAGACTCTCGCTCTTTATACAACCTCAACAGGCCAGGGCATCTCATGCAGCCACGGTTTACATTAAAGTTGCTTGAAAGCCTGAAGTTTCACATTGTTAGCAACGCTCAAATATAACTTTTATATCTGCCTGGCGATTCAGATCTGCTCCCAAATTTAATGGTTTCACTCTTGGCGAATCCCACATCCTTCCAACCCAGTATTTTTCCATCATCTTGATGACAAATGGACAAACAAATGGCACTGAAAACATAAGCGTCTGGGCAGAGGTAATGACAGAAAAACAGATAAAGTATCCTGATTACTCCTGATAAGTCACAGAGAAAACAGTTCTGTTCACCCCTGTTGTCTTGGGGTTGCAGAAATCTCAGAAATGAATATCTCAAACCTTAAATAAATAAAACCAAACTATCTCTATGTGTACCTTTGACCAAAAAAGAAAATAAAACCTTGTTTTAAGTTAGCTAATGAGCTGTGGAGCAAGGCAGTTATCCACCTTGAGTGTGCAAGGACTGGGAGCTTGGTTGGCGTTGGTGTGGTGTTACCAGACAGGACAAGCCAAGGCTAGCTGGTTAGCATGCTAACTCCAGTAGATATCTCTGCAGCATGATACATACACACACACACTGTTCATTCAAAGTCAAGTTGCGGAGGTAACTGAGAAAACCCATTTCAGCTGCTTGCGTCTGCGATCTGATTCTTTGGGTCATGACTCTCCCTTCATGACCACAGTTGAGAGCAGGACTGAAGATTGACCAGTAGATTGAGAGCTTTGCCTTCTGGCTCAACTTTCTTTTTGTCACAACGATGTGGTTAGGCAGGCACAGCTCTGGCTGCTCCAATTCTCGGTCCCATCTCACGCTCCATTGTCCCTTCACTTGAGAACAAAATCCTGAGATACTTGAACCCCCTCACCTGGGGTAAGGACTCTGTGGATTGCCTACTTGGAGAACACAATCCACTGGTTTCCTGCTGAGAACAATGGCCTCAGATTTAGAGGTGTGCTTATCCTCATCACAGCCGCTTCACACCAGGCTGTTGCGAACGGATCGAGTGGGTGCTGGACATCACAGACTGATGATGCCGTCAGGACCACATCATCTGCCACATAACCTCAAAACTGTCATTTCTTCACATTCTGTTGATAATCTTAGTTCATTTTTGAATGTTTCAAACTAAAATTCTTACATTGCTAACCTTTAAGGTCTCCTTTTCCAGAGCTTTCAATCACATCTCATGGCCTCACAGTAAAGACTGGAAGCACTGAGCAGACTCAGTCTATGTTGTGGGGTGGAGCTTTCAGCTGTGTCTCATGATCTTGCTCTACTGAACTCAGTCCACTGAGGAAGAGCGTGTCCCAGGTCAAGAATGAACTTTGATATTCAAGACTTATCTGCAGTAAGAAAGTCTGTTTGTGGAACTTGGTTGAAACAACCCTTTAATTCTCATTCAAGTACACTTGATCAGAAATTTCTGTTTTTGCTGGCAGGACAGCATACGTAGCACGTCATCAAAAGTACACACAAGTACATGCTGTCTTCATCTGACTTTTACAACATCCATCCACTAATTTTCAACAAACACATTAACCTGGAGGGAACCTGATCCGACCAGGTCAGAACATTCAAACTCCTGTATCCACTGAGCCAATATGTTGCCCCTCTTTTCAATGGCTGGCAGAACTTTCCTATTAAGATACTTCCTGAGGTTTAATGTAACAATCAAGATGAAGGGCATTTCTATCTAAAAGGGTTTTGCCAGGAGTCCTTTAAGCTTTGATTGCATTGTACAGTTAAGATATCTAGTCCTCAGTCCAATGGAAAATGTATTGTCATCACAGTCACGCTAATATCTGGATAATAACTACATTATCACTCCACGCTGTGAGTACTGTTTTCTCTGGAGTAATATTAGTTTATCATCTGAGCTTTGCATTGTGGGACGCCTGGACTAGCAGCAGTCCCCAGCTGCACAGCAGTTCACTGGGGTAAAACAATACAGTGGCTGTCATCAGTTATTCTCCCTCATGGTTCAGTGCTGGAAGGATAACTGCTGTCCCCGGTGCTGCAGATAGTCCTTCAACCCAACGGTGAAATACTGGGCAGATAGCAGCCGTCATGAAATAATAAGGAAGCGGTTGTGTGTGACCAGGCATGTACTGACCTAGACTCCTAGGACAGGCCACTGCTGGCCAAGATAATCATACAGTAAAAAGCTGGAAATACAGTGGATTTTTATTTGTACTGGTACAGGATAATACTTTTGAACTTTTAAACTTTGCAGCTAAAGGGTCAGACTGCAGATTGCAAACAACCCTGACTGATTTTTTCACCATTGACCGCCAGGGCAGATATTTCATGTCTCTTGGTTGGTTCACCAGCAGTAGGTGAGCAAAACAAACCAGGTTTGAAACAAACAAAAAAACGGTCTCATCACTACAAAGTCTGCAGTGACTATGTTCTCTACACCCTCGTTCTCCGTCTATGTTGTTGTAAAGTTTCAGAGTGACAGGGACTGAGAGTGTTACCATAAGCATAGTAAAAGCTGTCAGTCTCCTGCCAGAGGAAGAGGTGCTGAAGGAAGAAGGAAAGATGCTGTGCTGCTGCCTGAGGAGTGCTGACTAAGACTGCAGCATTCATGGGAATAAATGACAAAATAACAGATTTGTCTATATTTCTTACTTTCCCTGATGGTCTAGCAGTAAAAAGAGACTGATGGCTACAGGTAGGCAGTGGACCAACCAGGTGAAAGGCATATGAGGGGGGTGATGCAAAACTTAAAGACACATCACTTTGTGTCTAAAATTAGGACAGGTGCCTTGTCACAATACTGAATCTCACTAATTAACAATGACTAGACACTGACTGACAAGGTCACTGGTTATTGGTAGAGACATGTCCCTTTTGCCCCCGACAAAGTCTACACCCATGGTTGACCAACAGCAAGTCGTGCTGACAGATGTGACTTTTGAGGGGACGGAAAGCCCCTGAGAGTACAATGGAGAAAAATACTGTAGCTTATTCACGGTGATTCACGGTGTTGCAGTGTTCAGTTTTATCAAGCCCTCTGTTGGAGTTGAAATTTTTCCAAGAAAGAGCAAAGTTTTGCAACCAGCTGTGAGACAGCAGTCAACAGTACAATTACGTCTCTTGAATAAACTATAGGCCCTGCTCCACCCAATTAGCTCTTGTTCTTAAACTGGTTTTGTTCAAGATGCTACTAGCTAACTTCCTGTTTCCACCAGTTTTGAGTGAAACCACTGTAATCAAAGATTATCATCAGCAGAATGCACAACAACCTGACTTGCCCACTTTGGTTCTCAAGGAAGGAAAACCTGCTAACCATTTCGGTTTCTGAACCAGTTTATTTTTGGTCAATATGTTCTGTACTGTTCAAAATGTGCGAGAAGAGGAACAGAACTGAGTCTATGTTGGTGGCTAAGTGTGACGGAGCTAAGCTAAGAGTTTGTTAAAAGAGCATCTGGCGAGCTTTATTTCTTCCCCCTCTTTAATAACTCTTTATTAAATAAAAAGGTGTGTACTTATGAACAAAATGACAGGGGGGAGTTTACAGAACAGTAGCATGGTATTGTGAAAATGTTCTCGAAACTGAGTAGTGCTAGCCCAGCCAGAACCAAGTTAGCTGTTAACTCGACGAACAATGATAAAATCCGAAAATGTCACTATGTCACTCATCTCAATCAACAGATGAGTGCATATGAATAAGGACTTTGTAGACAAGGGACAAGATTTCGATATTAAAATATTCTAGTTTACATTTGTCTTTTGTAATATTAACCAATGATGTTTGGGCAGGCTTTAGTAGCAAGAAGGTAAATTGTTCATTTGGGGAGCAAAAGAGCTGTCATCTGACAACGATTTAGCTTTTTATTTATTCATGTTTTTCTTCTGTTTATAGAGATTAGCCTTCAACTCGCCCTGAAGGGCTAAATCGTCATCAGGCAAAGTTGCTAAGCCTCTAGAACCAAATTATTTAAAAGTTCAGCCAATTAATTTCTATGTGCCACTTTCTGGTGTGATCATATCTTGATGTTTTTTTTTTTTTTTTTTTAAATGACTCAAGCACAATCTGACGTCAAGCACAATGTGTAATCACAAGTGCATGAAGCATAAAATAACTTCAATATTCAATACAAAGAGAAAAACCTCACAGACTGCTCGTTAAATTGCCAGTATTCATTCATGTTAATAGAAGAGCACAAATGAGCAGTCAGTTGTTTTGTTTATTGAGGTAAATCAAATTTAACCTGCCTTTACTACATTAACTGCACATATATAGGCATTTTTTTCTTTATATGCAAGCAATTTCTGCTATGTCAAATGCATATTATTGAATAAAAAGCTGTTTGGAGTTATAAATAACAACCTATCTAATTATGGTGGTTTCATACTTTGGATAAGAATACAGTAAATGTGGGTTTTACTGTTGCCCTTACTGTGTGCCACTGACAAACAGAAATGTAATGTCAAACATTAATAATAATAACAGTTATATTAGTGATATTGTATTGTGTCCAGGAACACAAACAGACCCAGCCGACTGTTGGCCACCGTTAGGATTGTTTTGAGAGTCTGCGACTGACCATCATCTGCTGTTTTTGTGGGGTGTCTGACACTGTTGGCAGTCGTCTCCTATCAGCAGTCGTTCAACCAAATCAGCATGTTGACTGTGAATTGGATGCAGTCTGTGAGACAGAGCTGTCTGGCTGTTCACCCTAGCAAATCGGTGATTTCAACCTTTTAGTGCAGTTGTTTCTTCAGTTTTCACCACCGCATTTTCTTCATTTCTTTCTTCATCAAAGGAAAGGATGCTGACAAAGGCTGTACTGTGTCAGCTGCATCTAAGAGTTGCTTTTTTGTCATTGTTATCTGTTGTTTTTTGTTTGTAAGTTATATTGTTTGCATTAGACAGAATACTGGCTGGTATTTTTTTTCACTCAGTGGTAAACGGTGATGATTTTGGACATCAGCTGGCCAGTGGCTGGAAGTCACTGGAAGTTGATGAACTTTCAAAGAATTATCACCATCTTGCAGTTCCCCTTAGCTTAACGGAGCCATAGACACTTTACCTTATTGTTTCAGTTGTATGACCCACAACCTCTACCACATTTTTAGCAGCTGTTTTCAGTAAAAACTCTGATATCTCTCAGTATACCATATGGTCAGCACCAAACAGCACACAGTCAAAACTAGCTGGTGAACATAGCAGAACATTTAGCTAACCCTGATACTTCTCAAAGGAGCTGGTGGAGGCCAAAACAGAGCTAAAGGGAGGGAGAGACACTAGCCTACAGCTAGTAGCACAATGCTTGCAACTCAGGTTGCCTTACTGATTCAAACATTTTTACAAATCAAGGTCTGCTGACAGGTTTTATTAAGCTGCTCAGAGCCTTTTGTGGTTTGACAGGGAGCTACATGAAATCTGATAAATAGCCTCAAGTGATGTCACTAGAGTCAGTGTCAGTTGGTGCTGAAGAACTACAAATTTGATAATGAAAATGAAAATATCTGGAGGTGTTAAGTTGAGACATGATCTTACCAGACTTCTGTAGCTCCTCACCAACTTGAGGCTTGAGGTTACAGTGGCTGCAACTAGCATGACGCACAAATCTCACCAAACTGTCAGCAGTCAAGTTGCATTGTATGAAGAATTCATGAAATGAAATCCACTGTTCTGCTCGACTCAGCTTGACTCGCTTTTGGTACCAGGTATTTATAGGCGGGTTTCTTAGCTAATTGCTATAATGATACCGCATGAACCTGTTGTGAAATCATCTTCAATGCGACACAAACACAGGGACAATGGAGGACATCGAAGGGATGCCCATTTGTCACAGCAAGGAAACCAAGTTTGCTTCAGAAAAGGCTGAAGGCAGCAAGACAAAAGATGGCTGACAAAAAACAAAATTTGGGAAATCATACATCAGAGCACAAATTACAAGACAACTCTGGTTGCTCAGATTCTGTCCAAACCATGCAAGAAGGAGAGCAGACTTGAACTATGCAGTGGAAACACAGCTAAAAATACAATGTGTTACTCTGTTGCATCGATTTTGATTGATTTGGTTTGTATTAAGTGTCCATAGTGAATCCGACAGTGTTACAGGAATGCAATGCTCGATGGAGTATTCTTTTAAAGGGTTTGCGTCCACATCAGCTGCACAATGTAGGAGTTGTTAACCATTATACATTGTCCTTTAATTTTAGGACAGTGCAACAGGCTATGCAGTGACACCAAAAAATGACCAAATAGTGAATTGCTCTTAAATGTCCAGGTCCAGGAACAATATTCCATCTACTGTATGTACTGCAGGTGCACTACCACGTTCCTCAGGATGACCAATGGATAATGTGCACACAATGAGACCTGAGAAGTCATTTTATAGAATGATATTAATTGGTATAACATTTTGGGGTTCTGTACTATAATAAAAGCCTGCGGCAGAATTTCTACAGTATATTGTGACCATGATTTGAGGTGTGAACACCAATGCCTTCAAGCCCTCAGGAGAGTATTTAATGTGTGCCGGCATTCTGCACAGATATTCTTCCTCATTACATCTGTGACCATGGGGAAGTCATAACCACATGAAAGAAAAAAAAAGATGTGCGGGGTTAGCGGCTGCTACGTTAAAGAACATGGATTCTAAAAAAGAACGGCTGATCTAAATCTATCATCGCTGCAGCCCACAGATGACAGCATCAAACATATCAACATCAGTCTGACAGTGTAATGGCAGCAGCTTCACAGAGAGGAACGTGCACGAGACATCAATTATCTTCTGGGTCTATTTTGAGGCACTTTATTCAAAGAGGCCAGTGATGTTGCCAGAGAGCAGCGATGTTTGCAGCCACTGAGTTTTGGAGTTGACATTTTTTTTTTTTTTTTTTTTTTTTTGCCGTGCATCACGTTACGTGTTTCCTTTCTCCCGCTGCATGTGTCAGCAGCAATTATTCACAACAGGAATGTTCATCTGAGAGGAGACGCATCTGAGAGAATGTTTAGTGGCCATTATACACATGCCAGGCTACATTTAACAGGATCACTTTGCAGAAGACTAAGACAGCTCTAACACACTGCAGAGTACGGCAAATCCAGCGGCGGAGGTTTCATTTCACTGTTGTGTGGACAATAAACAGAACAATCTCTCAAGATTTCTCAGTTCCTAAAGGGGACACCTGTTTGTGTAAATATCCAGAGCGCTATAAAAAACTGCAAGGAAATTAAGATTTTAACATGTTTGTTGTAATTATGCATTGTTTTCTATTAATTAATTCTTAATTTATTTCCAAAATTATGAACAAAATTATATCATGACAGACATTTTACATGTAGTAAGAAAAATGACACACTTAGACCAATCATTAATCATAAATCTTACATTATAGAAATTTTACTTTTACCACCTACAAAACAAAGCATTTTCTTATGAAAACTAGCATTCTTAATTTAGCAAAGCATCCTGTATCATAAATACAAGTCAAACATTTGTAACAAAGCAAACTGCTTAAAAAATTGGTCAAAATGAACCTCCAGCTTCCACTAGTATTCATGCATCAGGAGATGCGCCTGCCCCTTACCAATATGGCGGCCATGTCTGACACACAAGATTCACCATGACTTCCAGTGTGCCCCATGGACGCTAACTCCAAAAAAATTATGAATGGCGGGCTATGGCGAAACAGCTTTTTTGATTGTTTGAACTGTGCCATGAATTATTTGCCACATATGTTACTTAACAGATCATTTTACAAAACAAGAAAGTACCAGTTTGTGTGAAGCATCCCAGTGAACCTTCGTGTCACACAATATACTGTACGTCGTCAACCCTAATCTCGCTGCCCCTTGTAATGTTTTCTTACATGAAGTGTTTTATCCAGCAACTCCTGGTCCATTTATCGGCCGTGAAGAGAAAGAACGAATAAGACCCGCTGTTGTGTGACTACATCCTGGTACGAACACACACAGGCATCGTAGCTTTAGCGGCTAATGTTAGCTTCTGGAGGGAGAAAGTCATGACATCACTTACGTGACTTCTGGGTGTGTAGCCTTTCTTTAATTATGTATCTTCACAGTCTGATGATACAACAGGTTTATGACAAACTGCAAGTTTCTTGACTTTCTTGACAATTCAAATGGAATAAAAAAAAAAATCTTTCTCTCGCCATTGACTACTGATAATATTTTTTCCAAAGTTAGGTCCCATGGTGGTCCACTGAAAGCGGAGGGACTTCGGCTCGCTATGCTCTGCTATATTTGTGCTATATTTAAAAAAATAAATATATTTAAATATATCTAAAACTATTTTAAAAAGTAAAGTTTTGTTTACAATGATATTTTGAGGGGGGGAAAACTGTCCCACAAAAGAGGGGTCAGAAGCCTTCGTAAATTTCCGCCCATGATCAAATCAGATGAGAGTTTATTATATCTGTGCATCAGCGTTCTTTCCAGCAGATTTGGAGAGTGAAATCGATGCACAATTCCTATACATCTGAGAAAATACTCCATTAACTAATTGGACCACACAATATTTGGATACTGCATCTATCTAACGCCTGGATATTGCACACACTTGTGCCACAAAAAAACAAGTCAATACATCAGTGAAATGTTCAATGACAGCATGTAATCAATCCAATCTTTTTAAAAAGAACAATAGTTTAGACAAACTATTTAAAGGGGGCTATGTGGAGCATTTTCTCATCAATAAATCATTTGGAGAAATTAGTATGATTAGCAGAAACAAATGAGACCACCGCTGAGAGAGGGGGCCTGGCAGACTCTCCGCCACGCTCTGCATTATTACTTTTGTGTTCCACCACGTCGAACTTGGCTGGAAATCTGTTGGATTGCTTTACAGCACAGAAACGGGACGAGGGTCTGCTGGTGTGCCAGTGCAGATGGAGCTAAAGCTGTCAGAGATTCTGCCAGTGGCAGATGGTGGAGGGAGAGAAAGGCAAATGGAAAAATGACTTCCAACATGTTTATCCTCTTCAGCCGAGCCAGAGAGAAAAACCTTTGACTGAAAAGGTAACATCCCCTGTGAGACCGGGAGCAACAGGGTTTCATTCAGACATGTTATCGCTTACAAGACCGGCGGGGTGATGCAAGCTATCATCAAGTTCAGATGCTGGTGTCAGCTAATGTGGGCTGCTTCCAGATTATTGTGTGAAACAGAAAATGAAACTGTGTTTTGCATACTTGGACTTTTCTAAAACATATGTTCTGGTGCCAACAGGAAAAACATTTCAAATGTTAAAAAGTATGTGCTGCACTTTGCTCAAGGCGCTGATGTCAGTGTACAGCGTCAAAACAAATACTCCACATCCACCATATTTACATCCACAGTAGGTGTGTAACAAGACTCTGCAGCTCCATGTTGACTCTGTTTCTATGCTCTTTGTTGACTAAGAATGAGACTGTTTAAACAAAGATGTAGAGAAGACGGTTTACTTAAATGGCATTTGTATTTTAATGGTGACATTGACATGTCATTTTGGCAACATCAAGAGAAAAATCTAATTTCATGTAAAAGCCACAATAAATGTTTGTTCTGAGCCAGGGTGGAAGTAACGAATTGCAAATACTCAAATTACTGTAATTAACTGTTTTTTTTGTTTTGTTTTTTTCGGGTAGATGTACTTTTATGAATAGATTTTCAAGTCTGTACTTTTAATCATACTTAAGCGTGCATTGCAAGGTGTTATCTACTTAGTTACTTTTAAAATCATAGTTGAGTACTGAGTACAATTTCAATTAATATCCAAACATTTAATCTGCATTTTAGTAGCAAATAAGGTGATGTGATTGCAAACAGACCAATGAAAACAAAGACTTACAAACAAAAAATACAACAAGATGCTGCGGCAGCACAGGTTTGGAGTGAGGATGTTAATGATTAATCATTAATCAATTAATTTCCATTAAGAATTCATACAATTAAAAATGTATTCATGGATATTTAATCAATAGTCATGGCAGTAACTGCACCTCATTTGACAATGATTTGTCTGGCAGAGCCATTTGTTGAATAAGGAAAATTAAACTTGGACTTAATATGGGAAAAATGTGTTTTGTATTTTCAAAAAGTATTAATAATTAATCAATCGTTGGCTGTGGCATCAACGGTTAAAAGTAACTAATACTCTGAGTAGTTTTTGTGATTAAGTATTAAGTATTAAGTACTTTTACTTGTGATTGAGTTTTATTTCAGAAATGTAACAGTTTGTCACACCACAGAAACATGTTATTAACCAGCCAGCCAAAGTTGAATCATTAAAAAAAAATCACCAATTGTATGAAATTAAGTCTCAAAACCATTAAAAACCTTAAAAGTGAATGCCTTGTCTAGCAGCTTTACTGGGTCCAGACATGTTTGAACCACCAGAATGGTGGAAAATGTCTTGTTTTGCTCACAACCCAAAAGAAATTCAGTTTACTGCCATAGAAGACTGAAGAAACCACATTTAAGAGGCTGGAATCAGAGAATCATCAGAGAATCCTTAATTTTTTTGAAAAAGTTTCAAACTGAGTAACTGATTATTAAAATAGTTGATATTTGGTGATCAATTTAATTATCAATTAGTAATCAATAAGTCGTTTAATTGTTTAGGACCTCCATATGCAACTGGACCTGTTTATTAGAGATAGAGCCTCCATCAGTAGATTCATACTTAGGATGAAACATTAGCTTGATATTCATGCTTATCCATAATGTACTCAGGGGTTTTATACTCAGCATAAGAATCATGTCATGAACTTGCACTTATACTTCACGTAACATTGCACGAGCACTAACCCAGAAGAGCCTCTAAAAAGTAAAAAAGGAAAAGTAGGGAAGCAAATCCTGAATTAAGTGTCCATCTGCTGTATACAAGCATTAGACCCTATATTGAATCCTTTTAGGGTTACATTTTCAGGATTGTACCCATCACCATCACACAGGAAGATGGAGTCGTACACCACATGAAAGACACATGTGCTCCTGTGGCAATGACAGATGAATGAATAAGGGACAGGTACCATTACGTGCTCACCATTTGAAGGCACAGACAAGATCATCTTGCTTCTATAATGCACTGACCCTGAAGCTATCTACATCCTAAATGCTTCACTGCCTCTATAAACAACCACCTGCACTTTAATGGTATGGGCCATATGGTTGCATCAGTTGCATTTTTGTGGATATTTCCTGTATGTACATTTAATTTTGTTGGGTATTATGTTACCTGCTGTTGAGAACACAAAAACATTCCAAATTCAACTGTTTGGAAATATTAATTTAGTTGGATCCTGAATCTTGAATGTTGCATACGTCCTTGAAAATGCTGGAACACCTAACCACGTCTTTGAATAATTTTAATTTTGTGCTGACAGAATTATATCACTGTAAGTTATTTTATGTGCTTGTGTTGTGATATTAAAAGGAGCAATATGTAGCCATTGCACATGCAAAATGAGCGAGTCGGGATCATTGTTTCACCCCACCTCCTCCTCTGCAGATACGGCAGAGACAGGCAGGCTGCAGGAGCTCTGCAGGAGCTCTGCAGGATGCACGTAACCTCATAAACTGACAATAATGAGTGAAGATGAGTCCTCTACTCTTGATCAGTTTGTTTGTTTGTAACTGTTGGTTGTCTGTCAATGTAAAATAAGCCTGTTATCCTTAAGTGGCTGCCTGTCTCACTGCCTGCCAAACTCCATTAACATTTTGCTAATTTTAACAGTTATAAGCATCTATGCCTTCTAAAAGATTATTAATGATTTCTTATGACTCGTAAACAGACGCTTGATCATTAGGCCAAAATTCGGCAGTAATCGGAACTCACTGTAATGTGTAATGGACTAGAAAGTTATTCTGGTCAGGAATGGAAATTTCAGGGGGGACACCATGGCTGTAGCATTCATATTAAGTAAAGTGAGTATTTCAACTTAACGTTTTCTTGATCTCTGATGAGACATGGTGGTCATTTTACAGTTTATTAAAGTAAATATATTACAGAATTTCTTCTTTAAGAGAAAAACTAACTAACTGACCACTAGCTGACCTTTAATGCCAAGCACAGGCACGTGTCTCCTGTTTATAACTCCTATATGCTCATGAACAAAGATGCGTAGAGTTAACACTTCTTAATTACTTCGATTGTCAATCACTGGCCGACAAACACAGCTCTTGGCAGCAGCGGAGCAATGAACACCCTCGTGAGATGCTTTTGGCAGTCACCACCAACATGGAGGTCTCGCTTCCTTTTCCTTTGCTGCTGCCCATCAAAGCACCGCTCAACTGATCCAGAGCTCTGAGCTCATTTCTTTGGGCATTTGGGAGATAATAGAACAACAGAGAAACTTTGATATCTGACAGAAATGGATGAAAAAGAAATGATCAGCAGAGTCCTGTTTATTGGTATTCAGAGGAATGTAATTATGGACCCATGGGATGTTGAAAAGTAGGACTGTGAAGCCTAAACTGATCCAAAGAGGAGTGATGCCTCCACGCCTTCAAGTTCACTGTCAGCTCTGGCTGTATTTGAATCCAGCTCTGCAGCTCTCAGTCCAAATAAAACTAGTTCTTCAAAGTCAGAGGATTGATGTTCTGAATTTGATGCCTGAAATATACTAATATATGAAGAAGAGTTTCAGTGTAAGTTTGTATCCATCATGCATTTCTGAAGTTATGGTTTCATACAACAGATGAAACTGAGGGACTTTCTGAACATTTTTCAGTCGCTCACTGCTACAATATCCACTAAAACAAAATGCCAAATAGTACAAAGAAGGTCAAAAATCAGACATCATGACATTTGAATACTACAAGGTGCATGATTTCTTCTGTATCCCACAACTATCCCAAATTCTGCTCTCAACTGGGAGTTTTTCTTTTAATCACATTATACATGTCAGAAAATAGTTGCTGAAAACATGTGAAAAGACTATACTGTACTATACTGTTTAACCGTTGTTCCTGATTTCTGTGTTCAGGATTTTTTGGACAGACCTGAAACTCTGTGACATGCTGCAGCCATGGTCCCGCAACGATATATAAGCCCCACGAACCGATACAAGAACAATACGGCCTTCCCCTCCCCTCACCCTCCCTAACGGTCAGTTACAAATATACCTTCAGTGATTCTCTCAGTCCAAATCAGCCCAGCAGTTCACTTCAGCTCACTTCAGTTCCAACAAACTGACACAGAAGGAAAAAAAATACCATCCTATCACCGTCCTCTGGCTCTGGTGTCTCAAACATGTCTGGACACGTCCAATAATGCTGTGAGACAGAGTGTCCATGTTTCAGGATGTTTTCAGGTCGTAGTGGTATTTTTTTTTTTATCGTTCCAATTATGCTGGGTGGTTAATAACACGTTTCTGTGGCATGACAAACTCAAAACAATTATTTATTGTTGCTTTGCAAAACCTTTAACAATCATTGTCCCAAATTGAAGCCTTTTTTTCATTTTTACATAATAGATATACTTTAATCACTTTATTTCAGTAACTTGCATCACTTTACTGACTCTCTGTGTTCTTTTAGTTGTTTGTTGAGTTACTGTTTCTTATTTATTTCTTAAAACTCCACCTAAAAAGTAATCAGTTTAAGCAGATCAGTTCCTTTGTCCTATTGTGTGACTTTAAAAGTATAGCTTGGATTCACCAAACTCAGAAACACAATAACATAAACAGGGCTGTGACTAACGATTATTTCCATAAGCTAATCGGATGATTATTTTCTCAATTAATTAATTAATAGCTTGGTCCATTAAATTTCAGAAAATGGTGAAAATGTTGCAGCGTTTCCCAACACCCAAGATGACATCATTAAAGGTCTTGTTTTGTCCACAACTCAAAAATAATCAGTTTACTGTCAGAGAGGAGTAAAGAAACCAGAAAATATTCACATTTAGGAAGCTGAAGTCAGAGAATTTTTGACATTTTTTTCATTTACAAATGACTCAGAATGATTAATAGGTTATAAAAATAGATGAAATGAATGAAAATGAATGTTGTAGAATTTTTCTCTCATTTCATCCACTTTAAATGATCACAGACAGACTGTTGCTATCGTAACATGATCGATTCCCTTATTGATGGGGCATCAATAAGGGGGTTCATAAAGAATCTGACTGATAAGCACAGCTGGCATTGGTATCAATATAATCTTATCAATTCAAACCCCTTTGCATGACAAATACATTTCCAGAAATCTAAAACATTTCCTAACCACATTTCTATATTTTGTAGCTACATCTTGTCAGTATACCGTCAGGGTGTTTGGTTGTGTGTCCCGCAGCCTGAAGACCTGCAGTATATATAGTCTCGTTATTAGAAACCAGAGGAGTCTTTAATAATGTATGAGGGGTCTGATTCCTTTGGAGAATGTCATTCAGAGACCCTCGTCTGTCTCCCCACCTCCCACCTCTCCATGCGGGCCACACAAGTCAGAGTTTAGACAGGATTTTCAAAGCAGCCTCTTTCTGTTGCCTTATCTCCGTCTGCTCGCTCTTCCTGTCATTCAGATCCCCTTCCAGAGCCGCGCTGCAGCTCTGACCTCACTTCCTTGCCCATTTCCTGCCTTCTGCTTGAACCCCGCTGACTCCGCCGGTGCAGGTGATGTGCTCGTACTACATCATTGTGCAAAAACCTCAACTCGGCTCGGTCAAGTTTTCTTTTTTGAAGTCATATCTGTGTGTGGCTGAGTTAAAATGTTAACAGGAGCAGAAAATGTGTACTCCTTTTAGTGTGAGACAAACATGCTCAGTGGCTCTGTTACGAGCCTGATATTAGTTTGAGGTTCTCAAATGTTTGTGTTGCAGACATACAAATAGACATGAGGAGGGGTCAGAGACCTCCATTTAAAAGGATTTTGCACCAAACAGCTGTGTGGGAGGACTTCAGGACAGGTTAATTACCAACTGAAAACTGGAACTTCACACATTATGTGGGAGGAAGCCAGTAAATATTATGATGCTGAATAGATGTTGATGACCGACTACTACAAAAGCTGAAAATCTCCTTAAATAAACACAGGAACACATTTATTGCCTGTAACTGTTTGCTTTGCGAGAGCGAAAGCTTCTGAACTCAGTTAAAGGCATAATATGCAATATTTTCTGAAAAAACAAGACTATGTATAGACTCATATAAAAATAATCCCCTTCAATCATCCCTGATGAGACAGTAGAAGTTTGTGGTGGTGTCTGAATCTGCAGAGGCCCTGCAGTCCTCTGCCTGTATTTCCTGTTTTTTTTCTCAGTGTTTTGCTATGATTGGTAAATTTCACCAACCCAGAATGTTGGCATCTGTCCTGATGCATTTATGAACAGCTCGGACAAATCCTACTGACCCTACCTTTAATCTGTATCCATGATTGTGCCCTCATTTTGTGTAAATTAACATAAATACTTTTATTTTTGACTAACATGCCATTCCTTAAAGCTGCAATGATTAATCATTTTTGGGGACATTTGGCATCAGACAAATTCAAAAGGCTAAAAAAACCCCAAAAAACTACAAACCTCTTGCAGATTATCATCTTATAAAGTCGCTAGCTTGCTAACAGACTATTAGCTAACTGTACATCTAGCAGACAGAGCAAAGATTGCCTTAATTTTGCCTTAATTGGAATTTGTAGCTTTCTGTCCACCTTAAAAAAGTCTCATCTCCTAAATATCTTTCTCTGTTGCTGATAAATGACCCGCTATGTTCATTAGCTAGTTGCTAACTGTGCCATAGTTACCATAGCCATGTAGTAAGCACTCCTTTGTCAATGGAAGAGTTAGCCACAAAACTGCTATGTGGTCAGCCGTGTTTTGGTCGTAATTATGACATGGGCAAAGGAGGAAGTAGTGTGACTTGGATATAGAGCAACAAAGACTGCTGAGGGAGGAGAATGGGTCAAAAATGGTCAGGCGTATTGCTGGCACATTGCTATCTTAAGGCAACAGGAATTGACCAGAAATTGGTCTACAGTCAATGCCACAGTATTTTCCTGCTATTTGAAGGATGTATTATTCAGACAGTGACATGCGCCTATAATGGCGGGTTCACAACATACGTGCACACACACACACTACGGCGCATATTGATGCATGTGCTCATATGCAGTCAAATGGAGAGAATCAGGAGACGGCAGAGGGTCCGGGACTACATACTTGTCTCTTCAGTGAAAATAAACTGCACTTAAGCCGCCTGGATGTAAAAGACACCTGTAATCTCCCGTCATTTGATTTGGAGACCGTTTTCCAACTTGACGAATGCGCCATGCAGGCGCACCTGGATCTTAATGGGGATTCGTGTTACACCCAAAACACACATGATTAATTAAGAGACTAAATATAACCCTTTTGCCCCTGCACTTTATTTGCACCCAGATTTTGTACCATACACGTAGCCAAAGTGCAGATGGAGACACCCTAAATAAATAATGTGTCATGCACTTTAGACCATGCGCTACAGATTTTCTACAGGGCCCTTTAACATGGGACATTAATGACTGTCAGTGAAGGTGGCTTTCTTTAACCTTAACCATTCCTCAACCTTAACCACATGTTTATTATTGTAACTATGACAGTTACTTCTTCCTTATTAATTCTAAACCAAGCTGTTTCTGTGTCTGAACCTAACTAAATCTTAACCATAGCACTGTACATCAAAAAATATATTTATTTTTCCAGAGTGATTTTTGAACAAATTAATGATATTCTGCAGATCAATGTGTCGATCTAGAGAGCAGTTACAAATGACAGATTTTGTCATTTAATTTGGAGGACTTGTTGAGCAGACAGCTATTGATTAAAATTGATGTGTATCGTCTCTATCAGATGAATGAGATCCGGATGACTGAAAAACCAAATGAGTCCTGTGCAGAGGGCTCCGCAGAGCTAAGGGGATCTGTTCAGTTGGTTTTCTCTGAATTTTGTTCATTTTGTTCAACATTCCCTATATAACAGTAATTCAGTAGTCTATTCTGTTTACCCCCTTCACCCTCACCCTCTTCTTCTCTTTCAACCCAACCAGTCAAGGCAGATTGCTGCCCATCCAAAGTTCAGTTCTGTTCGAGGTTACTGTTTGTTAAAAGCGAGTTTTTCCTTGCCACTCTCGGCAAGTGCTTGCTCACGGTGGGAATTGTTGGGTGTCTGTAAATCATATTTTAAAGGGTACAGTCTACACCTGCTCTATATGTGTGTATAAAAGTTCCCTGAGATAAATCTGTTATGATTGGTGCTACATAAATACAATTGGTTTGACTTGAATCAAGAGTTAGCAGCAAATTGAGATTTTACAAACTTGAATCACCACCTCTTTACAAAAGCAGTGTGAGTGTCATCCATTCTTGAGAACTGGAACAAATCATGTCCTATCAAAAAAATAAAATATTAATACCAACAATAATTCCAATATTTGGTGAAGATTTATTCTTCAAGGACGTACAAACATAAATCAAACAATTTAAAAATGTACTAATAGCATCAAAATCTAAAACTAACAATACCCTTTAAAATCTTTTTTTTTCATGAAAATATTTGCCCTTTAAAGTTGTGTCCAAGAGTTCCATCATCTCTGTCAGATTTTTACAGAAACATGATTTAATGAGGCATCAAAAGGTTTAGCTATACCCTAAGTGATTCCTGTCTCACTTCCTGGTTTAAAAAAGGCAGGGATACTGCTCAAGCACTAGTAATATTTATATTTTTTTACCAATTCATTCAATAATATTTCTATCAGATACATCTCAATCATAACATGTCAACTCTTTAGCTCTTCTAAATCAAAGCTAAATAAGAACTATGGTTTAAATATGTGTTCTTTGATTAGCATTAAGAGAACTCTCAGCAACTTTAAAAAATAAAATGGCTGCTCACTACGACCATGGTGTGACATGTAACATTTTATCAGCTCTGTAACTCAACTTGACATCTACATTTGATAAAAAATTGAATCACCAGGAGGTTGGCTCATTACAAGGTTTAACAGCCAAGAGTTTGTTCTATTAAAAATACATTTTCCCAGAGTAATTGAAGAGTAAAGAACCAAACCCCCTCAAAATATGGTTTTACCCCAATTCTACAGCAGGAGCGGTGTAATATTTGTGTTTCTCAAATGTGACACATTAGTGGAATTGTTCCATAGTGGGAACAACATGTGGCTAACTTCAACACTCAGAATTTGGACCCTCTAAAAAACACTTGGAGTGATTTCAGATTGAAATAAGAATTGATTTGCAGAGCTTTAAATTCTTACAGGATAGCAGCGTCAGGCGTGAAACTTATGATGGAAATATATTTCTCTGACTGGAATAATTTGGAGAAAATTGCAGCACTTTTCAAGGGACCCTGGAGAATGTGCTTGCTTTTGTGTTAGCCGTGACGCTTGTGTGTTCAAATGAATGTGTGTGTTTATGTGCCAGGGTTGTGCTCACTGGCGCTCTGACTGCTGTTTGGCTGCCCAGCGTCAGGGGGGAGGGGGGTCTGTGCACCGTCATTAGCAGGTATTCCAAGCAGACAGACAGTCCCAGCTTGAAGCTTTCCCTGGAAGCCTCAGATGAAATGGCACAAATAATGAGGCATATTATCAATCACAGGCAGGGGGCAGCTGGTTCAGTGTATATGTGCTACACACACACACACACACACACACACACACGCACACACACACACACACACACACTCGCTCCCCTTCTATCTGTGACGTACACACACATACACACACACAGAGCCTGCGGCGAAGAGAGTGGAGCAGAGGAAAGGCAGTAGCCTCAGAGCGGAGCCCAGAGATCATTACCCAAGCTTTACTTTTATTCAGCTCATGGCTCCTCTGGCAGATTGAAGTATTGCAACCATACTGTGCTCACCCAGGATGCAGTAAAAGTAGGAAAAGGTCACTGTCACAGGAATAAATACAGGTGTCCAATCACAATTAAGAAGCAAAGCAGGGTGAAATGTCACAAGGTTAACAAAAAGTGCTCAGACACAAACTTTGTGTGGCTGCTCTTTTTTAAGATGCTGTAGCTTACAGTTATTTAGAAGTGATGTAAGTAAATTGACCCTCCCCATTTTCACTCTGTGCTCCAATAACAGTTGAGCAAACTTGATACCAAGCAAAAACTTGGTAAGCTTCTGACTCTGCCTCTGATTGGCTTACCCTAATATTCTTACCCTTAACTTATCACTCACTCCCCGTGCCTTAACCTATCCAACACAAACCAACGTAGACAACGAGTACTAGCCAATCACAGTCAAAGTAGGGCGGGTCATGACTTCACTCATGGAAATGATTTTCTTCCTATGCTTAACCACGCACTATGTTTCTCTGTGTTGAAAGAATACCACATTTTTAAGATGGTTAAAGGATGCTGCTGTAAATATATATGTATATAGTCACGTCTTAAAGCTACTATGAGTAACTCTTATATTTTGCTGATTTTGGAGGCCCCTTGGACAGAAGAGATAATGTCTCCAACATAACCACAATATACTATATATAACTAAATAAATAATAAATATCTTCCTCCCTTTTAACTGGCAATGTACGACTCACTGAAACTTTACCTGTGAAAATGTAAATACAGGCCCGTGTTGTCTGATTTCAACGAGAATCTGACCTGATGGCAGCCATGAAGAATAACCAGTTTTCTTGCTAGAGGTGTAATGATACATAGATCTGTGAATCGCTGTGTTGATTAAATTTTCAACAATCCAATATAATCAATGCAAAAGGAAAAATCAATCTATAACATCATCTTTAGGACACACCTTTATTTTGTAATTCCAATTGCACGTCAGTATCACAAATTTCAGTTCAGTTCAGTTATAAAATTGTAATATAATAAATTAGTTGCTTTTTGTGAGTTTATGTGGGTCATGCAGAGGCATCAGTATTAAGTTGAGTCAGTTTTATGACAGGTCAGAAACTCCTTGTAGTAGCTTTAAGTTAGCTAAAAATGCTAGCTAACTATCTAGCTAACAATTAATATATTGTAGATTATCTAGCTATTTAGCTACTATTTTGGCAGATTCAACGAGCTAGCTAATGATTGATGCAGATTAGCTAGTTAATTAGCTAACATTTTGCTAACATTAGCTAACTTAAGATGTGTATATATAATATATGTGTCCCTTTTACAGGTACCCCAGAAACATTGTTTTATTATAATCAAAATGTGTTTTTTTTTTCAACATTGACCTGTCTAGCACATACATCATCCAGCCCAAGTCGGCAAGGCCACGCCCTCTTCTGGGGTAAAACTCACAGTTTCATATAATGGGAGAGATATGAAAATAACAACAACAAAAAAAGCAGCTGTGCTGCAAGCTGTAAAGCAAAACACACACAAATCCATCATGATCTGTGGTTCCACATCCTTCCTGGAAAGGACAGGATCCCAAAAAGAGAGCAGTAAGAATGTCTGAGCCTCCAGAGAACCACAATTGTTCCTGCTGACTGAGAGCTAACATTAGTTGGAGTGTGAGGCTGCTGGAGTTCAATCATGTCACAGTACAGTAGCATCAGACTGTCGTCTCTGACTAAATCTCAACCTAGCTTAGATCAGCAGTTGAATCTTGACAGTTTTTTCATTTACAGACAACATCAAGCCTAATGATACCTGATAATTCAATATTTGCAGTGTCTGGCCACTGTGTTGGCTCACTGATCCAATTGGACGGGGGAAGACTGAAGGAGCATGATGGCTGACTGCTTAACATTAATTAAGTAAGGTATTACAAGTATTCAGGTACAGGGAAGGTCACATAATAATTCTTCAACAAGTCTATAAAAGAAAGGTTTGTTTAACGTGACATCAATTCACACAAACTAGTCAAAATTGTGATCCAAGAACATGTAAATTTACATTGTTGCCTATTGGATCTTAGGTTTCCTATCTCCCAAAAGTGGGTGCGGCCATGAAGTTTTGGTGATGATGTGCCGGTCTGATGCATAGCCAAAGATGAGCAGAATAATGCGTCAAAATATCCCTTCATATTCCTCTCCATTTTATTTTAAATTTAAATGTTCTGAGATGCCTGTCGGTGGTCTCTGGCCAGTCACTGGGTGTCAAGCAGACACAGGTGGAGCAGAAGAGGTGTTGTTCCTTGTGATAGACTGAATTTTTAAAGATTTGATCTCCTTTCTGCCACACAGCGGCTTCAGTACAGGTCCAAAGCAGTCTCAAGACAGAAGTCATGGTCTTGCTCTTATCTTTGTGCCTACAAAAGACAGCCGTACTGTCCGTATTGTTTCAATATTTGAACAGTTGGCTGAAGATTTTCTTCTACCAAAGTTATCTATATTTTCCTGCCACACAGCCATCAATCAAAGCCTGGATGCCAGAGAACTGTCATACTGAGTTACATCAGCTGAAGGTAGATCTTTGTCTTGCCTTGTCTTTATTGGAATAGACCTGAATAAATACTTAAGTGTTATTTGATAATGTCCATTCAGTTCAAAGTAAAAGCATTCAGTAAGCAAGTATTAAAATCTAAGAGTAATGAAAGCAAACTGTCATTTGTGAGCTGTTCTTGGCATTATAACGACAACGATACAGCATTATGTAACTGTAGCCGTAGGTGCTGCCATAATCCCTTCCCTCTGACAGCAAGTGCCTAAATCTAGAGCAGCGTCCAGGACTTATAAGTTCATTGCAGTTCAGGCTGGCCAAAGCAGCCCGTCTGTTGTGTGCCGTGGGAACCTTTGGGATTAAAGCCACAGAGATCACACCCGCTACAATGACTGGGCTGCACATCTGTGACCAAAGGTCAACAGAAAGGCCGGGGATTGAATAATACGCCTCTTCATCCCTGACGTCAGCACATGACAACAGATCACAGGAAGTGCCTCAGTGTTCATTCATTTCCCCTGCAGTGTCGAGCACATGGATATCCTTCCACAGTCTGGCTGTAATAGAAAAGATATGCAGCCTCTGCACGGTGACATAAGCAGTGATTTAGCACAGTTATAAAATAAAATGTAAATATGATGTCTTCACAGTTTGATTTATTTTCTTACACAATCCAACCTGCCACAATCTGACAAGGTCATTTAGCATTTCAAACTCTGCTGGGATTATAAATCAGACCGGATGACGGAATTAGTGACAGGCGAATGACATTTACATGGAGCACACATATAAGCCCATACAACGTTTAATATGGGTTACAAAAGTTTAATCCTACACCACAATTTTTCAAACGATGGGCCAAATGTAATACGTAATATGAAGGCAGGATTAGGTACCAACCCTGGACCAAATTACGTCGATAGGCCTACGACCAAGTAACCTGACACGTCAGATGGTTTGCTACATAGCACCATCTGGAAAATTGCCCTTAGAAACTGTTTGGAAAAGGGCAGGCACTTTCAAAAAACACTTGGCAGGTGATTGGATGAACCATCTGTCTATCACCTCTAACATGGGCTACACCTTCAAAAAAATTAGGTCAGTCTCTTGTCGAAGTCGGTCATCTTTGCCATGGAGAAAAGCCTTCAGTGTTGTTCTATGCTCTTCTTAAAGTGAAGAAATGCTCTCCAGTTCTGATATGACTGATGCTATTACAGCATCTACGCTAACTTCTTCAGGAGCCACCATCGTTTGTTCAAGACGCTTCCGTGGACGCTTCTCACTGTTGTCACACCTAAAACCACACCTGTAGCTGCAAGCAGTCCCTCTAGGATGCTGATTGGATGCACCACTTTTGGTGTGAACTAGGGATGCACGCAATTTGTTGAATATATGATTAAACTATCTATCTATCTATCTATCTATCTATCTATCTATCTATCTATCTATCTATCTATCTATCTATCTATCTATCTATCTATCTATCCACTACTAAGTTATGGACATGTGGCACCAAGATTAAGACCCTTTTAGACTGCACAACGATATCATTGTCCATTGCAATGTTTTGCTGTGGACATCGTCATACACCAATGTGGTAGACATCACCCAACCCTAGTACCCAACCATATGACGAAAGGGGTCCTTTGTAGAGATGAACCCAGATGACTGACTCTGCAACGCCCCACAGCTCTGGTCTCTCAGGTGCAGAAAGTGGGTGCGACAGTTTAAGAAATTATAAAAAAAAAAAAAAAAAAAAAACAGCTCCCAGTTCAAACTTTGCAATATAAATTTGCAATATACTATTATGTAATCAGAATCAGTGTACTATGGACACAGTACCATCCACAGAAGACATGCAGGCAGCTGATTAATAAATGAGCAGAGGATGGAACTGACTCACCTTCAGTGATTAAATAAATGAAGCTCATGTCATTACCACAGGACTGACCACAATCTGTACTCTTTTTTACAACAAATGGATGGTGAACAAACAGCATGAGTTAATAATCCTGCTATCCCAGGCCATCACGTCTCCCTTGGTAGCACAGAGTGAACACAGCCTAAAGAGATCTACATCATCCTGACCTGTTAAATCCAAATTACACTAATTAATCAAAGGGTAATTACACAGTGGCACAAACAGCAGTATGGGAAATGACCAGGATGTTGGCAGACCAGCTTTTAAGTGCTTTTTCACTAGTCCTGGGCTCAGACCCGTCGTTGGACAGCCTCCAGGGGACAGGCTTTGATCTTGTGGCTACTTGACCTTTAGCTTAAAGAGGCTGTCACTAGTGCGGCTCATCCCTGCAAGCTTTAACCAGCTGAGGTGGGAACCTGAGACAAGCTGAAACAAAAGGGCATTCAGTCTTCAGTCAAGGAAACTATTTTTCCTTTTTTTTTTAGTTTATGCTCTGGTATCTATATCTGTTTGGAAAAAAAAGACACAAAAAGAGAGAAATATAATCATTACTCCAGACTGAGGTTTGATATCAGGGCCTTGTAGTTCTTTAGTTCTTTTAGTGCGTCAGTTCGTTTTCTGTGGTTGCTTCATATTCAGTTTGGGTAATGGTGTGGTTGTTGTGTTGATGTGACACATAGCAGGGCTAGGTGATGAGTTAATATTATTATTTATTGACTTTCATTGGAATATTATCAACATTAAGTAACATAGAGATGCACTGATCCAACTTTGTCCTCTCAGCACCAATAATTCAACTCAAGGTATCTGCTGATACTGAGTACTGATACCCAGGCTGTCTTACTCCCAAATTTTTGATCTGTCTACCCCACTTTGAAACAGAATAACGGGGGTCACCCAATCTGTTTAAAGATCTTCTAAAGCAACAATAAATGTGTGTTCTGAGCTTGTCACACCACAGAAATTAAGTTATTAACCACCAAGCCAAGTCTGAATAATTAAAAAGTCAATAAACCTATAAAATTAGGTTTCAAAATCATGAAAAATGATCAATTTTCTCTGTTCTGAAACACTGGGGGTGTGTCCGCTCTGCTGTGTCAGTGTCAAACACCACTACCACCTGAAAATGACCTGAAACATGGACGCTCCGTCAGCTTTACTGAAAATGTCCAGACATGTTTGAGCCACCAGAGCCAGAGGACGGTGACAGGATTTTTTTTTCTTCTGTGTCGGGTTGTTGGAACTGAAGTGAGCTGAAGTGAACTGCTGGGCTGATTTGGACTGAGAGAGTCACTGAAGGAATGTTTGTAACTAACCATCAAGGAGGGTGAAGGGTGATGTCGTTTGTGGGGCTTATATAGTTACATGGTTTTGTGTGTGTGGAAAAAGTTAAGACATTCTTTACTAAAGTAGAAGTTTAGTAGAAGATACTTGTGTAAAAAAAAGAAAAAAGTCAAAGTCAAAAGTAGCTGTCTTAAATTGTTTTTCCTATTGTTATATCTTTTTTGTCTCGTTATGCCTTTTTCATTGTTTTTTGTCTTGCTATATCTTTTTCATCTTGTAACGTCTTTCTCGTCTTATGTTGTTTTTAGTCTTGTTAAGTCTTTGTTGTCTTGTAACGTCATTTTAGTCTTATGTTGTTTTTTGTCTGTATGTATTTTTTGTCTCATTATGTCCGTCCGGCGTGATGTGCACTGATGGACACACCGAGGAATCTGTGTTGTTGTGTCATCCCATTTGTGCTTCTCACTTCTGATGAATATTAAGATATTTCAACCACATTGCCCTGCCCTAGACACATGGTCCTACTCACTCTCAATATAGTAAAGGAACTTCAATGATAGGATAAAAAATGGAATATAAAGCCGCCTTTTAAGCATTATGGAAATCACTTACAGGACACAAATTAAAAAGTCATTGTATCTTTCCCATGTGTATCTACATACAGCACAGGCTGGCTGATGAAGCCCTCGCTGAAAGGCCACAAAGCTCCTCTTTGGGAAATACATCCCTGTCAGTATGGATCATTAGAAAGTAAAGTGCACCCATTACAGGTACAGGTATTAACCACAGCTTTTCATCACTGAGATTTAATTGGGAGCGAGGCAGCCAAACAGCAAAGAGGAGATGAGTCACAGCGATCTGGCAGCGGGTGAAAAAACCAATAGGGTTCATCTGTTACAGAAAACTGCGAGGAGCTCGTCGCCAATGTGTGGCATTCATTATCCCCAGAACACATTCAAGATCTCTCCACCTACAAAGAAACTGGAAAAGAAAATCTGCGCACTTGAAAGTCGGGGAGGTAAGGGTGCAGCTGGCAGAGACAGGACGGCGGAAGCGAGCGAATAGGTGAAGCTCAAACTGCAGATGTTTGCTATAATAAAGTCTTCATCACTGACTGCTTGAGATGATGCCAATTATAACTGTTTAGAGGATGAAAACAAGCATTATGCCGACAGTTCCTATTTAGCATTCCACTGAAGAATTTTTGGAAAGAGCTATAAATGCTTTCCCACGTGGTTTGACTTTGTTAAATAAAATAGATAGCGCTTGATCTATTTCGATAATTCTAAGGTGAAACTCGTTGTTAGGAGGCAGCTTGGACAGTCTTGAGAGAGAAAAAGACAATCCAGGGATCTTTAATCAATAAGAGAGTCCTTGGACTTGCGGAGAGTGTTTGAAATGATCGGCTGGCTGCCTGCATGTTTCAACGGTATGGATGGCTATTACCTTCATGCGGGGCAAGAGCAGGTCAGTTTTCTACCTAATTAGTCTGCAGAGAAGCTTTTCCTATTAGCCCTACTACCACAAGCTGCATCTTAAGGCCTAAAAATGACTCACAATGGATGTGGTCCCACACATCCAGGAAGGCAGATATAATGCTGCATACGCACACATTTGGAGGACACGGTCATACAAAGACATGTTAATTAGGTTTTGAACAATGACATGGGCAGTAATGGAACAGGCACATGCATTACCTTAATCAAATGGGTTTGACACTCTTGCAGATTGTTGTCTAACCGGTTTACATCTCTGATTAGCTGATTAAAAGAAACTGACAATGTCCAGGAACAGCTGTGATCATAGGAAACCTAAGCAATCGAGGAATTGACCCAGTATTTGATTACAGGGAGCAAAGTTAGGGTTTTGCTACAGCATAAAAATAAAGTTATCATCATACAGTCCCCAAAATCAGGTGATTATATGAGCAGTCTATCAATGATCATTTTACTATGACAAAAACAAGTAATTAAAAAAAAAAACATTCACAAATTTTTGGACCATCTGGTTTCCAGATTGGGTGGTTTTCCACCAAACTGGGCTGCCTTGTGCTAATTATAGTGGGTTTGAGCAGGTGGACTGAATTTGGGCTGGATGACCATGAGTTGGGCTGGTTTGTACTGGGGATGTGCGCGATTAGTCGACTAAAGGATTAAATGTCCCCACCCAAGCTAGTTGGCACCAGAAAGACTAGTAGTTTCAAATATTTATCAAAATTTCATTCATGCATGATGCCAGTTATTTGTTGCCTCTAAGATTTTATGCAACTGCCCGCCACTAGTCAGGTCTCCAGCACTGTCAGACGGCAGCCCCTCTCACCCAGTGTGTATGAACCGATCGCCCTGGCAACCTGGATGTTTATATCAGCAAAGTCGGACAGATGAATGCAGACTGTGACTGAATAAGCTGATATATATTCACTCAACTGGAGAAACATGTGACCACATTAAGCACAGACACAGACATAAACCTGTAAGCGGAGCTGCTGCTGCTGCTAGCACTGCTAATGTTAGCAACACTGTGTGTCAGGCTGGCAGCTAACGTTAGCTCTGGGTCCTTTACCTGCAGACACTGTGACCCTCTTCAGTCTGAAAAGGTGAAGCGTTTAGTGAGTTGTTGTCATGTTTTGTACATTAACGTGTAAGGCTTGTATTGCATTTCAGCAGCATTTAAAGTATGATTTGGTGACTGTAGACTGTGATTAACAGCTTCAAATGGCTCTTAATACATATAGTATTTTTTGGGGACATTATAACTTAATCAATTCTGCTAAATTTTAACTGCCTTCTGAGTGTTTTCTTAGTGTTAGACTAGTTGACTAGTCTAAATTAAATTTTGCATTTAATCAACAGGGAAATTAGTCGTCAAGAACATCCATAGTTTGTACATACTTTAAAAATTACAGTTTATTAATAATAGGGTTAAGGCAATTTGTCAGCATAATTGACATCATCAATCACAAAAATCTGTCGATTTGCATAACATGCGTTGATGCGTTGCTGCCCGGTCGGCACACAGATTCACCCAGAGAACAAGTTGCAGAGAGCAAGTTCACCGTAGTCATCTAAAGTGTGGGAGTATTTAAGAGAGAGACGCAACAAAGTGATTCTCTTTAAGCTCCACAAACTGGATAGGTGTTGTCACAGCAGGACAACTGCTGCTTATGAGTGCTGGAAAGTGAAACACTGAGCGATCTGTCGTCCTGCAGCAGCAGCAGTGAGACTGCAGCACAGTCCTGTTTACTTTCTGTCAGAACCCCAGCTGATACATCAGGATTATCAACATGTGGAACATGTTTCTGTTAGAAGTCACTTAAAACAGATGTTCTAGATGTTTCTTCATCACCCTCACATTAAAAGTGACATCTGTACCTCTGCAGTTAACTTTAACATTACCACCATGCATCATATAACAATGTTACGTGACTGTTTTATACTTTAAGTTCACTTGATCAGCCACATATGAGTCAGAGCTTGCTAAAACTAAAGTTACAGACTGTCTGTAATTTGTTTGAATTATTCACTTTGCTCCACACTGATGCAAAAACACACTGCCAGTCATCATCTTACATGCATATGACTCCACTGATGAAAGAACTCCGTATAACCAGTTTAAATTTTAAGTCAAAACACTGATTGTCCAGTTCAGTGAGTTATTAAATTTATATGCATCACAGCTCCTTTTGATTTGAGGTCCAGCATCTGACATGAAATCTATCAAACAGGGTGGACTAACCTAAAAATATGCCATTATTATCATTATTCTATTGTGATTTATGAGTCTTTTTGTAGGATTATGATTGAATAAAATATTGAAATATTGTGATGCATATTGAAATATAATGATGTGTATTTTAGGTAAGTTAATTAATATATAAATGAACGATATAAAATAAGAAAGTAGTTCCTGCATGACACTGCTCACAACAGGGTCTGTGGATTATCTTGAGAAACTGTGTCATGATTTTTGGAAAGAGACACTGGTTCAGAATTTGTCGAATGTATTTTTTTAATGCTTTCAGCACCACAAGCCTGGTGCCATTTAGTCCCATTATACTGGAGAGAAGACAGACAGGCGATATCTCCAGAACTCTGCAGCTCACACACACACACACACACACACACACACACACACACACACACACACACACACACACACACACACACACACACAAACACACACACACACATATAATGATGGATAAACAGCACTAAAGGCCAGGGGAAAATGTGTACTTTTGACTTTGTGTGAAGTGTCCCTTTAAGGGGGTAAAATTGCATTGACTGGGCCAAGCAAATGACTAGTGACATTAAATCAATTAATTAAATTAAGTGTATTATAAGCTACTATTGTGGTCTGCTAAGTATCTGATCCAACATGAGTGGGACATGAAAACACAAAGCACTTGTCTTGATTTACTAGCATGTCATGATGAGGAAGAATTGAATTCAGGCTGAGGACATTTTCTCCCTCTAATCATGTTTTTAATGCTTGACAGCTTTAGTGTGTCTGTAAAGCAATTAGCTCCATTACAAAGTAGCTCGTCTGTTTTCAAAGGTGACAAATGGGATAATTATAGAAAATCTAATGTAAGAAAAACATCAGAAGGGGTTTTTTTTTCTTAAACTGATCAGATAACAACTTCAATACTTCATGGACTGACACTATGTCTTGTCTTGTCTGCACACAATCGGATTTGGAAGACTGATGAAATTTGGGACGAGAGAACAAAGTCAGCACATGTATTATGAGAGCATTGTCACTGACAGAAAAATCTCATTTGACTCACTTAAAGTCCAACTTTCCTTCCCTTATGGAGGCCTTTTCACTCTGAGAATTTGGCACCCCCCCCATCACATCCAAAAACTGAACATCGAGGGCACTTATAAATATAAACGGAATATTGCAGAAGCGTTGTTTTGTTTCTGAGACGCGGTGTACAAGAAAAGTGCTGCGAAACTCAAATCAAACAAATTCAATAAGTCACATAACCCAACTCACGTCCAATTTTATTGGTTTACTGTACCAAGAAGCTCAATTTCTGCTGCACCCACAGCACAGAATGACCCTGATACATCTGTGGGGAGTTGATAGGGTTGCTGATCAATAGCACTGACTCAACAATTAACCCCCGCTAACTTGTCAATGACAGTCGGGCAGCAGATGTTCTAAGACATCCCAGCTAGAAAAGCCTCATTCTCAAGCCAAAGAAAAGTATTTTTGATACTTATTCTTATTTGCTCCTGTAAAAGCTGTTGACAAAATGATCTTACACGGGTAAATGTATTACTTAAAACCCCTCTCAGCTGCATCAAACAGTAACAGAAAATGGAACACGCCGGCAGGAGGGCAGGTCATGCAAACACCTCTGAGAGGTTTGTCAGAGTGGAAGACGGTGAAACCCCGATCTCAGCCCTCTTCACCCTGCAGGTACGTCTGCGTCTCCTCTGCCGGACCAGCAGTCACAGACCCTGGAGCGGTTTTTGTTTCACCGACCCACCGCGGGCCTCGCAGGCAGGGGGTCGGGTCAGCAGCTTGCATCACAGAGCACAGAGACCAACTCAACCCGAGGACATCTCCAACACATTTGCAGCAAGGTTACTGGCCTGTGGTAAAGATATGAACAATAGCAAGCTGCACAAACACAAGCGCACAATCTTATCTATCTATTTTTAAACTGCGTGCAATGTGTAAAGTGAGATTTACGTCTTTAAACGTCACTGTAATGTCAATGCAATAACAAGCTTAATACCTGATAACTGCAGTTATTCAGCAAAAGTAATGTTTTCTCAGCAAATGTTTTCTGTATTTCAGCTGTGAATTGTCTGTTATCTGTTTTTCTTTGCAAGAATCAAATATGACAGAAATGCCAATAAAGTCTTTGGCTGCAGCTCAGGATTATCTTCATTATCGATTAATCATGTCAGCTACAGAACATCAGAAAATTGTGACAATGGGTGTCATGGAATTGCTTGTTTTGTCAGAAACAAGTCCAAAGCCTCAAAACTCAAAACAGAAAAGAGATAAGATAATCCTTTATTGATCCCCAGAGGGGAAATTCAGTTGTTGCAGCAGCACAAGGAGAGAAGTAAGTACAGATAAATAGAGAAAGTGAAGAAGATACATAACTCAAGGAGTGCACTCAGAGTGCAGATTTCTGCCAGGCAACAGATGGTGAAGCACCTACTGCAATGCCACCACAACTGCCAGATGCAACCAGTGGAGATTAACATGATTAATATGACCTCCACATACGTTTGTCCCGAGCTGAAACAAGATGTCAAACTGAAGCTGTTGTTGATCATTTTCAGCCCCTAGTGGGTTAAGAAGAGCGAGAGGTCAGCTGTCCATGGTGGTATAAAACAGAACACACAGTTCCTCACATCCATGTCTGTCCAGACTTATATAGTATTATCACTATATTGACCTGTAACTTTGAAGGGATTTAATACTTAGGTATTGTACTTAATTAGATTTTTCCAGGTTTATACTTGAGTATTTATTTTTCTGCTATTTTTTTTCCCTTTTTTACTTTTTTTGGTCACATTTTAAAAAAAAGTATCTGTACTTTCTTCTCCCCTTTAATGCATTTGAGGAGAAAAGATGTGACAAGACAAAATGATAAGAAAGACACAACAACCAAAATGACATAATAATGAGTCAAAAATGACATAAAAGACATAACAAGATGTAACAAGACAAAGACCAACATAACAAGACAAAACTATGTAAAAGACGCAGCAAAATGAAAATGACGAATAACAAAATGAAAACAAGACAAAACAATAGAACAGGACAAACAACATAAAGTATGTAATGAGATTACAAAAGACAACAAAAATGTTGAAAAAGATGTCACAAGATGAAAACAATGCAACAAGACTTAGTAGACGTGAGAGGAAGACTCATCTATGAGAAAACGGTGAGATAAGTTAGTTTTGCACTGAAACTGTCAGTAGAGATGTCTTTCAGGGAGCTTATTTTTACTTTTACACTTTGAGTACATTTCAGAACCTGTACTTTTTCACTTTTACTCGAGTAAAGGAGTTGGATCAGGACTCCTACTTGAGTAAAGCATGTGTGTACTTTTGCCACCTCTGGAGAGACATGCTGTCTTGACTTAGGAACTATTTTTACAAAGGAGGACATAAGACTGAGAGCTGAACATTGTGATGTCACAGTGAAGTTGCCCTTTGACCTTTTGGATATAAAATGTCATCACACCATCATGTTATCCTGTTAGATCTTTGTGTGTAAATTTGTCATTAAAAAATGTGTTTAGTGAGGTCACAGTGACCTTTGACCACCAACATTTAATCAGTTTATCTTTGAGTCTAACTGAACATGTTGTGCCAAGTTTGAAGAAATTCCCTCAAGGTGTTCTTGAGATATCACAAAAATGGGATGACCTGAAAACATAAAGCCTCTGGCCATCAAAACATAAATGCATAAAAATCACAAAAATTTCTGAATCACAGAGGTCCTTCAGCATACAGTCATGAATGTGCACAAAAAAAATTTTGGCTCATCGGTCCAGTAGTATCTGAGATCAACTGCAGACAAGCTATAGTTCCAGTGATCACACACGCATACACACACACAAAAGCCATTACATGACCCCTGCCAGGCACAGTAAATTACAGTTACTAATCAAAATGTTGGTGATGATAAAGGGGTTACATCTAAATAGTCTTTTCAGGTTGCCTGGCGGAGATCTGCTCTCTCTGCACTCTGCAAAGTGACAGAGGTGTGATTGATAGCAGCAGTCAGCAAGTCTAATATATATAATATAAAGTGCTCTTGATTCTTAATAATAAAGTTTTAAGCGGACAAAAGTCCAAATTATTGAAGCATGGTTTAGTCTTTGACAAATGACTTAAATGATAAGTCAGAATTAATCGACCACCTAAAAGCCTCCATATTTAGTAATCTGATTACATGTCACAGAGAATGTCCCAAACACCTCTGCATTTTCATGGAACTTGAGGCAATGAACCATCTTGTTATTGCAGTCTGTTGTTTCACTAGTTAGATTTTACTGAAGAACTGGTTGCACACCCACACAAGAAGATGTTAACAGCGCTGCGCCCGAGGTCACTGGTTTGCAATTATGTGACTGCAGTATTAAAGTGTGGCTCAGTGACCGAACGCAGCTCTTGATTCAGCAGTCAATCTTGGCTCCAGCCCTCACCTATAGACATGACCTTTGGGTAAGTATCAGGAGAATGAAAGGAAACCATACACAAGCAGAAAGATGGGGTGACTCTGGGTAGACAGTGTGAGTCCGGATGACTGAGTGAGAACTGCAGAAAACTAGAAGGACCTCAGTGTTGAGATGGTGTTTCTTTACATTAACAGTGGACATGGGTGTAAGGGGAGAAAGACAGGTTAAGGGCAAAACCCCCACCGATTCAGCACCATGGACAGGGCCGACACAGACTAAACTACTGCAGGGAGAGTGTGTATTTTTGGAGCACTGGGCGTTTCGGAGCAATGGGTGCTTGTTTTCAGGCAGTTGAAAAAATGGGCTTTCAGTCCAATGGGACATTTTTTAGACTATTGGCATTTCAAAATAACCGGACGTCAGAACAATGAGCAGTCCCCACTGCTAATAAATATGTCCCTTCAGTCCAGTGAGCTTCTGTGGGTCCTCAGCAATGCACCCACGTGTCGAGAAAACTGAAGGACAATCAGATGGCAACTCCTTCCATTTTAGTTAAATAAGCCTACTTAAGCTTTCAAAAGTGTTTCACATCCAAACAAACATCCCAAAACTTTAAGAGACCTCTCAAATAAAACGGGGGTAGTGAAGCAAACTGATGGCACACCCTTCTCACTGTAAACTTCATCCAACAAACCCTTGTAATTCCAGTCATATCAATGCTCTGCTCTAAGCCTGGGCGATAAAACAGTAGCGGTAGCTATCAGCAATAGATGTGATTGATAGCAAAAAGAAAGTGGTTCAGTGGTACAGAAAGCACAAAATGACTACACCCCCACTAATGGACAGCCAGTCATAGTCCTTGATAACGGAGTGAGCTACGTGTGACACAAGAACAGCCAATCATTTCACGGGTGTGTTTTTCGTGTGCGCCATCGACAGCGTGAGTGACACATGAGACGAAAAGAAACAGTGCCAAAATCGGTGCAGATGTAAAAACGATTGGTCAGCTAACTGGTGTGGCTGTCTGTTTTTGTTGTTTTGTTTTTAAGTCGGACAGGAAGGAAGGAAAGGAGCAGGCTGAGGAGGACGAGCAGGAAAGCATTGCAGAGGAGGAGGACGTCACGCTCGACCTGCTGTAACCGCGACCCAACCGCTGATAAACAGAAGAAAATGGGCGGACAGATGGATCAACAACTTCTGGTATAATCTCAGCTGCTTCCACCCTTCAGAGTACACAACATGTCACCAGTCCTGGGACACACAGGTTCAGGATGCACATCATGATAGATTTTTCAGCTATATGACCCAGGCCTACTCTGCTCACTCTTTTGCTGAAAGCAAACCTCAATGTCAGCACCCACCTGCAGGCTTTGAGTCTACATCCCCCTACAAGGACACTTATCATTGTCACTCCTGACCCCCTGCTGTGCTCGACTTGGTGTTTCCTTGTGGGGAGTGACGAGGTCAGAGTCAAATGTCAACGCTGTACATGGTCTACATTCACATAACATATTCTATGGGAAGTGGCTGAATTCAAATAGTGGCCAAGTCTCAAATTAAGGTTGGGATGTGGCAGGAATAAAGGATTGATATTAAAAGAAACACACACACAACAGAGTTTTTAAATGGAGATAGTAGGGGTAACTTTTTTCTGATACTGTTGTATGCACGCTTTCAGTGATCACCTTGATAGTTGAAAGAATTCACACAACATACACTCCTTTGTAGGGATAAGCATCATGATTCTTTTTTTAGGATTTATGAATCAGTTTTATAAATAAATTACTAACACTTAGCGTGTTAGCTTGATGCATAATGATAATTATCATTAAGGTGCTAATGGAAATTAGCATTGTGATTGCAGTAATATTATTTTAACATACAAATCTATTTTACTTTGCATGCTAAACACAAAATGATATGCACTCATATATATATATATATATATATATACACTATATATGTATACATACATACATTTCCTCTGCTTTGTTGAAACAAACTAATAGCTGCTGACTTCACACTGTTCACTCAGACTGCTACTCTAGCTTCAGCAGTACACACTGTCGAGCTACAGCAACCTCAAAGGGTCAAAACTCAAAATTCCTAATGGGCTTAAAAACACAGGGACTGATTCTCGCCAAATATTGTATTGTCTTTATTATTTTCTTATTGGCACTAGCTGGTTGAGCAGGAGCAGCTAAATGTAGCATCATAAAGTGTTTTATTTACTACTTTTATATGCAGTATAGCAATGATGATGTTGAAATAAAAAAAACACAAAAAGACTGACTGACATGTGATGTGCATGTTTTTTTGTAAATATAAGTGTATGATATAAGTGATGACAACTTTTTCACATGGTCTAGTGTTATTGCCAGGCCAACACTGGTAAATAAGAATTAGTTTTTAATGACTTGCCTGGTTGAATATGGGGCTCCACAATTTTGTGAAAAAAAAAAAAAGTCATATTGCACTTATTAAACACAAATTAAATTGTGGGAATGATCAGATTTGCATCACAATTTTCATGTTCACTGAAAAACAAAATTCAAATTGTGATGATGTGACATTTATTGAGCTCTGTACCAAACAAACATGTTTTCTTTCATCTGGAGAACAAGAGTTTTAGGTCATGTCATCTCTGCAGCTCTACATTATGATGCTGTTTTCTCACTATTCCATTTGATTCTGGTTCTGCGAATTGAATATTACACTCGGCCATACTGTGATTTTATTGCAATTAAATGTGCAGTTCTAGTTAAACAAAGGTAAAAATAATATAAAACTAGACAACAAAAATTGCAATAAATCATAATACTGAATGGCAATCAGCACCAAAGTATCATGATATTATCAAACTAGGAGATATCATCCCCACCAACTATTTGCTGTGTTTTAAAGTACAAGGGATCATTGGTGGACAGTAATGAAGTACATTTAGTTGAGTGCTGTACTTAAGTACATTTTTTGAGTATCTGTACTTTACTTGAATATTTTTTTTTTTTTTTTTTTTTAAACTTCAGATTTTCACTCGACTACATTTCAAAGACAAATATTGTACTTTTGACTTCACTACATTTCAAGAAAGGTTGTCGTTACTCATTACTTTTAGTCTAAGCACAGCTTTGAGGTCAGCTGTTGATGTTTTTTTATTTTCTAAAATGCAGTTGGCGCTGTGTTCCTCACAGAAGGAAATCAATCACAGTACCCACTCTCAACTGGGATTGATGTAAAAGCAGAAATACTTCATCCAGGCGCTCTGTAACAAGAACAAACAAACTCTCCCTCTTTCATTCTAACAAAACTCAGTAATGATGACGGCAGGAGAAAGACAAAATTAAATCTCAAGATGTTATTATAATTAGAAAAAGAGAAATAATTCCAGATGGGCATTTAATGTTAAATTGTTTTTATCGGGGTAAAAAATACCACATAATATATATACTGCCCCTAAAGCCAGACAGAAATCTCAGTTATTTAATAGACTTGAAGAACTCCTTACAGTCGGCTTCAATCTAATTTCATGCAGTGATTTTAATACAGTTACATCAGAAAATGACAATAACCTTCCTTTTTGTTTTTGATTACATTTCTATGTTGAAGTTTTTATAGGTGTTTCTATAGACTTTGTGTAGCGGAGTGGTTCTACAAGCATCAGTGCATCATTAGATGGTTTCAGAGAGTTACAAGGTTCTGTAAATGCATCATGATATTAGAAAATGTACTTCGGAATTCTTTGTAACTCTAGTACTTTAACTCGAGTAAGTTTCGAGTAAGTCAAGTTTTTGACTAAGTAATTTTCACTTGTAGTTGAGTAACATTTGACCAGGAGTATCTATACTTTGACTCAAATACTGGGGTTGAGTACTTTGTCCACCACTGCAAGGGATTAAGCAAGAGAGAACAGTGGCATCAGTAACAGAATCAGTTCTGGCCCTGGCTGTGAAAATTACTCAGCATCAGATTGAATCCCACATTTCGTAATATTACACAACCTTACAAAGTAAAACGGTCAATTCTTAGAAAAGCATTGGCTGTGACATAACACAGTTGTATAATAATTCTAGAGACACTTAAACTAAAATATACTGTATTTATCCTGACAGCAGGTAAACATGTAGGAAGTGTTTGCTTTAAGAGCATCAACAGCAAATTAAAACAGCAGCTTCCTACTAAATATATACAAAGAAATTAGAATACAAGCCTGTCTGGAATATGAATTCATGAATGAAATTGAATTGAAGCCACTATGTGATTAAAAATGAGTGAGCAACCATAAGAATCTGAGCCACAGAGTTTGGTCAAACACAGAGGATCAATATCCAATCCTGCATCTCAAAATGTTTTTTTATGTTTGATGCCCAGAGACTCCAAGGAGCCGGTGTCATTTCAGCCACCCTTCACCAAATACTCGACCTGTGATAGAGGCCGAGAATCCCACAGTAACCCACTGTAAGCTGAGTGGAAAATCTTTGCCTGTAGAGCAGCTCTAGTTTTCAGTGTGCTGGATGATGTGAAATGAAATGGAACTCATCTCTCTGCGGCGTCAATACATCCATACTGGCTCCATGGCCTCCAGGAAGGTTTTGGCCCTAAGCACAAACTGTGTAGATATCACAAATATTTCAAACATTTCAGCTATGAACAACATTTGCAAAGCTTTTGCCTTTTTTCAGAAGCAGGTAATGGGTTACTTAGGGATGAATATATTCCAAGGTCACAGAGTCAAAATTTCACTTTGAAAAGGAAAAGGCATGAGAATATTTGTAGGCCTTTTTTCCACTCCCCTTCAAATCCTGCCATGTGGTTTCACAAGATAACAGCTCTCCTGGGTTGTTGGGTTTCATGAAGATTACTGAAGTTCTGCTTGATCACAACAGTGAACCAGCAAACTTAAAAAACTCCTTTCTATGTACAGCTGAGAGACAAATTAGTCATAATCAGACTAAACTGAAATGGAAAGAGTAGCAGTGTAGTAGTGTTGCTAACGTGAGTAAACTAATTGATAGTATTAGGCTAACGTTAATATCTACACACCATTATGTAACAACTGACTGCATTTTTCAGATCAGTTTATTGAAATATTTCTCTAAGAAGAGAAATGGAACGCCTGGCCCCGCTGCTGAAAAAAATCCTAGAGGAAACACTGTATCCTGTTCTTGCAATCTATCACTGATACCGACTTCACATGAACATGTGACTGAGTGTGTGTGTCTGTGATCAGCACTGTTGTGTTTATGTGGTTTCGGTCATGCGCGCACATGATGTGACCACCGTGCAGAGCATGTGTGTACATGACGGCACAAAATCAAATATATGACGCTAACCGTCACGCTGGTTCTGGTGTCTGCTCGGTCGATCAGTGCATCTGTTGTTCGACATCATATAAAAGATATATCATTTGTACTTGTGTGACTTTATTCAAGCAGGTAAATCTGAACAGTGTTTGACAAAAGACACATTAATTTCAAACCACCATTAGACCAAACCTCCAAAACACACCGATTGAAAATGTCGAGATAAGAGCCTCATGACATCTCAGAGAAAATTTGACAAAGTATCTGAGTGAGTGGATCTTCAGGTATTCTTCAGTCATCACAGAGCTCATTTACACTCAAACCTGACCTTTAGATATTCTGAGCTGTGGGATAGATAACAAATATCTGATCATGATCAAGTTCTGCACACCTTATTTTCCACCAGCTACTTGATCCAAATATTGAAGGTCAAAACTATAAAGTTTATACGCTTATAAGACGCAGAATAAGAATGAAAGTTTAACTGGAGACTGTGGCTCCTGGAATTGATGTTATGTTATGACTACAATGGAGTATTAGGGACACATTAAAGGGGAAAAAATAGAAATTCGAGAATAAAGTTCAAATACCATGTCAGCTAACAAGTAGTGCTGGCTAAACGTGAGAAGCTGGCTGGAAGTTTTGTACACTGCTGCTCTTAACTGATGAGAAAGACATAGAGTCGGATCATAAAGATCCAAGTATTTTGACAGTCTGGGTGTCATTCACAATGTGCACAAATACAGTAAAGGCCCGGTGACACCTACACTGAACCATCTTGGAAGTCATCCTTAGAAACTGTTTGGAAAAGGGCAGGCACTTTAAAAAAAAACACTTCGCAGGTGATTCGGTGAACTATCTGTCTATCACATCTAACACAGGCTAAGTCACATCAGCGCTTCCATGGATGCGTCTTGCTGTCATCACACCTCTTTTATTTGAAAGTCCAACCCCATCAGTTTCTCCTTCTGAAACTTCTGTCCCTTTAACAAATGTAGTTAAACACCCCGGCAGTACAGTGACTGGCATTTGATCAGATTTATTTTTGCCGATACCAGCGACAAGTGGGTGTGTCCCGTGACGTGTGGTGCGGAGCAGCACCTGTCACTCTGCAAACCATTTCATGAGCAAAATAAAATGACAAATATCACCTGAAAAAAAGCCACCGGCAATGGAGTCAGTCCATCGTCCACAGACGTTATATTTGTCCAATTGCCCAACCCTAACTGATACTAATAAATAGGTATTGTGTGTGTGTATACAAAGTCTGACATATCTTTTTTCTCTGTGCTGTAGAGCTCTGTTGCTGTCCTTAAATTATTAAAAGTGCATGATATGAGCCACATTGTTACACTGGCTGACATGCTCCTTCATTAATACACAAACACTGTAGTTTAGTTTGACTCAATCCCAATTACACTGTCTTGCTGCCAGAAATACTAATTAGAGCACCAATTCTGTATTAATCCGCCAGTGAAAATAGTCCACAACACATGCACAATTTTCCTCCACTTTCTCACTACATTTCCTTCTGTTTGAGTAATATTTGCTACTACAGTGACCAGCTGTCTAAGGACATAACGATAATTAAAAATAAAACTTTTCAGATTTACATCTTCAGTAGATGCTGTAATGGGCATGAGACCACAGACAGAGACTATTGAGAGACAATTTCTTTTTTGAGCACTTGATTTGATGCAGCAGCTCTCCCTTCCTGTGCACAAGTGTCAGAACTATTGTCAAAGTGTGTGTGTGTGTGTGTGTGTGTGTGTGTGTGTGTGTGTGTGTGTGTGTGTGTGTGTGCGTGTGTGTGTGTGGAAAACACAATTCATCTTGAAGCCCTCCAATCATGGCAGGCCTCTGGCAGAGTGACAGCTGAGGTGTGGCAGTGCTGTGAGAGTCAACAGACGGGGGAGAAAAGTGCCAAGTGATGATCATAAAACAGCTTGTTGGTAAGAAAAGTTGTTCCTGTTCAAAGCAAACAGCTGCTCTGCCTCAATTTAGTCAAAGTTCAAAACACAGGAAAACAACAGAGCTCCTTTCTCTCACGGGACAAGAAGTGAGGAGCGGAAAGAAGAAGAAATGGGAAAAAATAAGAACGCTAAAGCCGCAGCATCACCTGGACTCAAAGAGGGCGCAATGGGGGCAATCTATGGATTCTAACGTGTGATCTTGCAAATCCAGCTGCCTCACAAGGTAAGCCCCTGGCAGCCTACGTTGGAAAAAATGACACAAAAGTGCCCTTTTGGATGCTCCTAAGGTAGATAAAATGTTCATAAAGTTCCTCTCTAGTGGGCAAACCTTGGTAAAGAGCCCTCTAAAGTTACCTTCCAGTGGACAAAAGGTGGTGCAGTACCCTCTCAAGTGCCCTTTTAGTGGACATATTGTAGCAAAGTGCCTTCTAGGGTACCCTTCCAGTAGACAAAAAATGTGGTAAAGTGCCCTCTTAGGGTGCCCTTCTAAAGCACAAACCATGGTCAAGTGCCCCCTAAAGAGCCCTTTTAGTGGACAAAATGTGGGCAAAGCACCCTAGGGTGTCCTTCTAGATGACAAAATCTAGTAAAGTGCCCTCCAGGGTGCCCTTCTAATGGACAAAACATGGCAAAGTCCCCTTTAAAATGCCCTCCTAGTGGACAAAACACATTGCAGTGCTACAGGCTTCCCTGCATACTACATAATTATTTGGCCTCTACATGTCTTTAAATAGTTAAATAATTCCCCGTGTGTTTTTATTAATTAATCTTTTTTGCCATGCTGGTGCCCCACCACATACAGGTTTGGGTGCCCTTTTAATTTTTCTCGCCCCTGCCCCTCAGGCAGTCCGAGTCCACCACTGCTCAGCATGCATTCATCACACTGCGGACCTGATGCATTAGTTGCATTCATTGTGTCTATCTCATCCTGCACAAAACATCCCGTGGCTGCAGCAGTAATCATGCAAATGACAACACATGACCCAGAGGACAGTGAATCCCAGCTGGCTCATTCACACTTCCGTTCCAACCACTGGTCTGAAACTGTGAACTTTAACATAACCTGCATACTGTACATTCACACTGGCCCTCGTCTGCCTCCCTGATAACTGACAAGGCGTTGGTTGAAATTGCAATTCCAGGTCGCTCCACAATGAGCCTTTAGGTCCACTGCGATATAATGGATGAGTGCCGGTCAGGCTGCTCTAACAGATAGGTCCTGCAGCTGGCAGAGAAATGGCTTCAGCTGAATGATAGATGGCCTCCATTTACACACCTGATAAAATCCTAGAGAAAAATGTTATCGTGTGCTCTCAAACGGACGGCGCCAGGGGGAGCATAGTTTGATGCCATCCATCCGGCTGAATACCAATACTGTTCCACACAAGGTGCGCTAACGGCAAGGTATAAATAAGTAAATAAGTAAACAGTGGAGCTTAATACATTATAGAGGCAAAAAGGCTTTAAAAGTACAACTTTTTAGACAATGACGTAAATTAGAAGGAACATGCTATCAGCAATCTGTGTCCTGGACAAAAAATGGAGAACTCCTTGTTTTCCTAAAGAGGCCATTTCAGTGTGGGTGTTAAGCATGATGCAGCTGACCTCAAGCTTCATTACTGCCATCATTTTGAGGCTACTGGATGCAGGAAGATTCAGTACTTCCTGTAGATGTCCAGTCAATGTTGATTGTAAATGTCAATAAGAGCAATAAATTCCTCAGTGCTGCTTTATTGACCGAGAAAGCTGAGTTCTCCTACATGCATGGGACTAAATGACACTCAGCTTGTGGTGCTCAAAGCACCAAATTTGCAAAATTCAAAACTAGTGTCTCTTTCACAAAATCATGACCCCATAACTAATCCAAAGTGAGCAGTATTATGAAAGACAGAAAATAAAAAAATATAGTATTGAAGTCTAAATAAATGCTTCAGCTTCCGTTTATGCCTGTCAAATGTAGCTGGGACGTGAGATGCACTGATAAAAATGAAAGCGTTTCTGTTGCATGTTACCTGTGAGTGAAATATACAGCTGACTTGCTTCCAGTTTTTTAAATGGAAACGATCAATACAGAGATAGACCCTTTTGTTACAGAGTAAGATCTTTTTTGCTTTAGCAGAAACAGCCTTTATATCACTCTCCTCAAAGACACCAGACTCCACTGACAAAAACAGTAATTTTCCCTCACAGGTCATCATAAAAACACTTCATTCAAACTTCACAGAACCAAAATAAATCTTGGTTCTCCTTTCTACTGCTCCAGCATTGGATTTGAAAATGTTCTGGCAGTACACACAGTTTCTCCCTGCTGCTTCTCTAATGCCCGACCGCCCTCTGGCAACCATTTTGGTTCTTTGGTATCAAACCTGCCCCATATTAGATAAATAGCTGCGACTGGCCCAATCCAGGTTGGCTGAAAATCTGTTTGAGGGACCAGATGATCTGCCAGAGCAAATAAAATAGTTCACAGACTTGTCTGGTTCCCAGGCTATAATCTGCCACACCGTGTAAAATACAACTCAACTAATATTTCAGCAAGCTCACTGCACTTTATAACAAAGCTTTGACAACAGCAATGTGGGAAATCTGCTGACTGGGGTGTAAAGTAACAGCTTTTCAAGCTAAACCACCATCGGAGGCAGCAACTCACCAGCAAACTTCAATGCTGTTAATAAAGGTTTTACATGTTGTTTTCTGAGTGAATGCATTCAAGATGTTTTTTAGGCATTAAAGGTGCAATACGCAGCAACTGTGCGTGCAGAAATTAGTACAGCAGTTGGAGCCATGGGACTGTATATTACATAGGTTGTAATCTTATTTAATATATGATTGAAGTGAGTCATTTCCCGCTGCCCTCTTCTCCCAGGGGAAGCTCTGCAGGCTGCAGGAACACTGCAGGAATACTGCAGTAGCGCAGGGTGTGTGCAACATCGTAAACTGGCAATAACAAGGGAGGACGAGTCCTCCACTGTAAGTTGATCAGCTGTTTACAACTGTCAGTTGTCTGTCAATGTACAGTTAAGACCATTATCCTGAAAACAAAAGCCTACTGCTCTGAAATAACACACTCTGGAGTTGTAGCTCAGTGGCTGCCCGTCTCACTGCCTGCCAAACTCCATTAACAAATTGCTGAATTTAACTGTTATAAACATCTGTTACGTCTACAAAATTATTTATCATTTCTTATGACTCATAAACAGATACTTACTCATTTGGCAAATAATCAGCATTAATTTAAATCCTAATTAACATAAAATGGGCAAACAAAAATATCTTTTCTGGCATGGAATGGAAGTTTCAAAGGGGGACACCACGGCTGCAGCGTTGATGTCAGAGAAGTGAGTATTTCAACTTAACACGTTTCCTTAATATTATTATTATTTATTACAATATATTACAGATGTCTCCTTTAAAGATCTACAGGCTACATATGGTGAGAAATGTTGACTGTAGATTAAACTGTATCTGCTCATGATGAAAGTCAGGGTACCTTTAAACTCCTGCCTCATAGATCAACCACTTCCTGGCAAGAGTTCAAGAAAAAAAAAATTCTAATTTGTACTGTTCTGCTCCAGTAAACAATATTCCACGCTCGCAGTCTGCCACAAGACTATCAATAAGCACGAGTCAGCACTGAGCCAGTGGCCCGCTCTCAGAAGGATCTGATATAATATTTCAAGCAAAAAGTCAAAACTTATTTAAATATTAATATGGATTTTGGATTCTGTTCTATTAAAGACTGTGGCAGGGAAAGTTCATAAACCACCGATTAAAGGGATAGTTTGGATTATTTGATGTGGAGTTGTCTGAGGTACTTATCCATAATCAGTGTATTACCTACAGCAGTTGGCGTTTGACATGCCGCCAGTTTTTGAAGAAGCAGAGAGAGGAACCAGAATCAAAGCTCAGCCATGTACTGCTGTGGACGGGGTCAGAAACTAAAGGTATTTTAGCTAGGGCTCCATGATACGGGAAAAACCAATGACACATTGCAATTATTTTGATTGCAATATGCAATACACTTTGTGGGAAAGGTAATTTGCACATTACATTTTTCATTTTGACTGAAAAAAAAAATCATGATAATGTGGTATTTGAGTCTGTACCAAACAAACATGTTTTCTTTCATCTGGAGAACAAGATTTTTAGGCCAGGGCATCTCTGCAGCACTATAGTACTTCATTATAATGCTGTTTTATCATGCATTTTTTCTTTTTCAAAAAAATCTCATTTCTGATTCTGTGATTTGGATATTACACTTGGCCATATTATGATCTTGATAATGTAGCGATTGATCACAAAGCCCTAATTTTAGCAACTTAAAAAAAATTTCAGTTTAAATGTACGCTTTGTTTAGAATATCACTTTCTCCAAACTAACCAAACCCCAAGGGCAAAATCAGTTAATATCACCTCGCGGAACACGTGAGATGCTGGTCTACCACTGCCCTGAGAGCTTAATGTCTGTGCCTGAACCCAAAGGGACCCGGTGGGATCCAACGGGATTGGGTTGGGCTGTATTTCTCACATATTTCATGGCCTTATATCGGGTTTGGGCTGTGTTAAAATCATTATTGTTATTATTATTATTATTATTATTATTATTATTATTATTGTTGTTGTTGTTGTTGTTGTTGTTATTGTTATTCCATTATTATTATTATTATTATTATTATTATTATTATTATTATTATTATTATTATTATTATTATTATCAGTAGTAGCAGTACTTTTTTTTTTCCAATTTTCTCCCATTTTGTTGTTGCCAATTCAAATTCCCTAATGTATTGTCCCCATCACTACCAAATCCTACTGTTTGATACATAGAGGGAAGCTGTCGAGCTGTAATCGGGTTTGGGATGAAATATGCTAATGAGGGATAGGTTCAGGTTTTGTCCATTACGTTCGTTATGTTATGTTACGTTCATTACGTTAAGTTCGTTTTACTTGATTGGTTAGTTTGTTCATGTCATTGTGGTACTTTTGAGTTCAAATAAACCTTTTAAAACACAGAAGGTGCACAATAACGACAACAAACTAACAGATCAAGGAAGCTGTAGACCAGCAACATCAGTGTTCTGCGTGGTAAAATTACTGATTTTGCCCATTAAGTTTGGTCAGTTTGAAGTGAAAGATATTTGGCTTTTATAATAGTTTCCTCTCAGACAAGGCTGTCTGATGGCAAAGTAAAGTGGTAAAAATATTCTAAATATACTGTACATTGATATTGATTTTTTTAGGTGGACTTTTTGTTGCTGACCCTGTCCACAGCAATTCATTGCTTAGCTTCCATGCCGCTACTCCTCTCTGATTCTCCAAACTGGGGGCGTGTCGACCACAATCTACTAAAGGCAATACACTGACTACGGATACAACCCCACATCAAATAATCCAAACTATCCCTTTAATGCAGAGGGCAGCTTTAAATCAATATTTCCAGATGTTAGGAATATTTTACTTCCTCAACACATGAACAACTCTCACAATTCTGCTATCACCTAAAATGCTTTTTGAAAAAGTGGTGCAACCTCAGGACTGTACTGTATCCTATCACAGAAACATTACAGGACGCAGCTTGCTTATTGTCGCTGCAGAAGAAAAAACATTTTTAATTGGAAACGATATCAGATTGACATTAAAACCGACAGTGAAGTCATTATGCATGGAAAACTTTTTTTCCCTGTTAATTTGTAGATTAATTAACTTTCCATTTTCATATCATGATTTCTCACCGGGGGGCAAATTCAAAGCAACACCATTAGGAAAGTTTGGGGAAAAACAGCTCTGAAATGAAAAGATACTGGATCTCTGTTATTCAGCTTTCATTTAATGCAGCGGCGGAGTCCGTGTTGTTGTTTGTGTTCACCTCATAAGAATTTATTTCTTTACTTTGCATTTGGCAATACATCAAATTCTCTTTAGCATTCGCCTGTCCAGATTGTGCGATAAATCACCAGATTCTTCACCTTCTGATGTGCAGTTTTGAGTAACTCTCTTGCAAGTTTTACCACACAAGATATTTAAAATACAAGAAGAAGACGCAACATACAGCATAAGGTTCATTACATACTGAGGATAAACACTGACAGATCATATAATGGAGCACGTCTCTTTTACCTCCATCCAACACCTCCATGAATATTTCATTCTGAAACATTCTCTTTTTGGAAGTTTATTTATTCTTCTCATCTTCTGTATTCAAATGGAAGCCTGTCAAGACCACCCTGAGGCTTCAGGATCTATAGTGTTCTCTGTGTGAAATGTATTTCTGCTTTGGCTTTAAATGCATCACAAACAGCACATATTTCACAGCTTGCCCACAGCAACTGTGGCATATGTGCTTACTCATAAAGTCCAAACTTAGTTATATTCCTGACCAATTTTCATATGTCCTCTGGCGGCGTTCACTTCTTTGACTCCTGATTCGCTGAGCCGCTGACCAGCAAGCGCTTATTTCCTGCAGCGCTGCGCACACACACACACACACACACACACGCACACACACACACACACATGCACACACACACACACACGTGTAAACACACTGAAGTGATGAAGCCTTCAGTCCAGGTCTGAAATACATATTCTCGCAAGAACAGCTCTTCCTATGAGTGAAGGTTTGTTCACTTTGTGGGTCTATAGTGTGAATGTAATGTGATAGAAAAGCAAGTTCATCTGATTCAATGTGGCTGTAATGCTCCAGGAAGCTGCTCGGTGCCTTTGTGCTGTAGGGTACCACAGGAAAACTGTGTTCTGAAATACCTCACATGGATAGATAAGGGTTAGCATAAAAGAAAACAGAAGAGTGCATTCTGTAGAGTGCAGATCCCAGCCAGGGAACAGATGTGAAGCACCAATCCTACCACAACTGCCAGATATAACCAACAGAGATTTGAATCCACAAGAATGTCAGCTTTCCAGTCATATTTAACTGACGCAGGTGAAAAATCACATATTTATACTGCATGGTTTTCACTCAAACCTACATGGGATTAGCTAGAGCTGTGGTGGTGTGGATGTTTTCTTCACACAGTGACAAAGCAACATATTCCCACAGGATGGCGATTTACATTGCCTAGCTACCTACACCAGTACTCCTGCTGCTTCTCCAAACTGGGGGCACGTCGATCTCCATCTAATGTAGGTAATACACTGACTATGAATACGTGCTTCACACAACCACACTTCAAAACACTTTAACTGTCTTTTTAAGGGGATGTCAGCCAACAACTGTTATGCCACCAATTATCCTCCCAATGCTGCCTGATTACCAGGATGGATTACACACCAGGGGCCCCAAAAACCTCAGGTTTTCTGTGTGATGACTCGTTTTTGAAGATTTGATTAAATGCAAATTGTGAGGGAATCCGTACCACCAAAGTACAATGTCAAGTAAGGTGAGCCGTATTTCACTTTTACTGACCCAACATGTCGGTTGTTACGTGTTATAGCACGCACCTCAGCAATCCTGAACTCTAATGATGTAAATGTTTTCAAAGCCATAGGAATTTTCTCTTCTTTACTGTTCCAGGTCATATGTCTACCAACACATGCACACACACACAAACATACACACACACACAGTCCAACCTTGATAAGAGCTGTGTGAGTTTTTGCAAGTTGTGAACTTTAACAGCCAAATAAAGCACAGAGTAAACACAGAATAGCAGCCCGACCACAGTGGATTAGCTCATAAAGCAGAGTGTTGTGGGATCAACATGCTCACACTCTATCAGGACAGAAAAAACACTGCCTGCTCTCACTCTCTGCTGATTACCTGGAGTAACAGGGTGACCTGTCCTGCTGTGTGGGGATACGCTAACATTATACTATGTGTGTGTGCATGTGTGTCTGCGTGTGTGTGTGTGTGTGTGTGTGTCTCAGAGGGCCTGGGAGGAACACAGCTCCCCCACAGGCCTTCCAGTCAAGGCCAGGACTGGATGCTGACTGCGGTCAACACAAAAAGAACAGCTGACGTGGCCCAACTGTTGACAGAGCACAAGGGACAGGACTCCCTCTCAGCTTTGTGTGGACGTGCATGAGTAATGTTGTGAGGACATAAATCTGTGTACACACTCACATTGTGGGGACCAGCCTTCCTTATGGGGACCAAATGGAAGTCCCCATAACGTAAGACTTGGGTTAGGTAGGAGTGAAATGTACTAAATGCTACGAGGGGCAGAGGCACGCAGGGACCATAAGTGTAAGAGATGCTTCAAAAACGTTACTTATTGAACCATTATTAAAGTTTAAATCCCTCCATGAAAAAATAAAACAAATAAAAATAATAAAAGTTTTAAGAGACTACAGGCACAGGTGGGAGGCAGTAAGAACATCACTTCTCATCAAACTTCTCCAGGCTGTTAAGTTAAATAAAATTAAGTCTGGTAAAATGACTGTTTATGATATAGATAAAAAGAATGAAATTATGTCCTAAGATGGCTTAAAATAAAAGGTGTTTTTTGCTGGAAAAAATATTATTTATGCATCTAATTAATTAGAATGTCTGGCACATTTATATATACATATATTTATAAGCAAGTAAAGCACTTGAATAAAGTGCTTAAAAATATTTTTAAAAAATACACGACACGTAAAACTTTATATATAGCTAGCATACACACATATATATATATACATATATATATATATATATATATAGTTATGTATTTAAATTTATTATGTCATAACAAATCATATTGAAAAGGAGCCCTGTGTGTAGGTGGTTCCTGTAAAATTATTATTATATTTATAATATAGATGTAGGGTTAGGGTTAAGGTTATGCAAGTAGGCTAGGGCACGTCTCCAGGAAATGAATGCAAGTCAATGTAATGTCCTCTTAAGTGGTGGAAACATAACTCTGTCTGTGTATGTGTGTGTTTTTGACTGAAAATATTTGCTTGATTTTGAACCCCGGACATGAACCATGTCAGCAGAATCCAAACACAGATCTGTGTACTCTGCCACTCAGGTGTTAAAAGGCCACGTTAGAATGGAAAATCCAGAGGGACGAGCCCCGACTCTCCGCTCGGCGCTGATAACTATTTATAGCCCCGCACAAACGATGAGTGAGCAAATATGATAATGATGTCATAGGTTAAAAGGGCCTTACAGTTCTGCACTCTGTACAGACAAACAGAACCAGGTTACTGCTGGAGATGCAGCTGCACCAAGCAAAAAATACATTTTGTCAAGGCAGTATTTTCTGGTGACGTCTGAACTTGTGCTGGGATCATCACACTATCTGTTAGACTGTAGAGCTAATCATTCACCGCCGGAGATGCTGCAATTTCATCCGCACAGAGGCAGGGAGGCGGGAGGAGGACTGAGGAAGTGATGGGAACTATCATGACACCAGCGTTGCACTGGTTTACAGTTAGACGATAGAAATCTGTCAGAGATTTTGACAAATTGTTTCTTCCTCTGCTATCTCTGCTTGTATTGGACCTCTGCAGGCAATGTTGCAAATCAATGAACAGGGTGGTGTTACGGCAACAGTGGATTTACAGGGGTTTTATATCAATGTGATAAAAGGAGGCAAAGACAAACACCCCTGTCTACATCAGTGGAGCTGAGGTGGAGCAGGTGAACAGTTTTATGTTCCTGGGAATCAGCATCACAGAGAATCTGTCATGGACATCACACATCTCCACTCTGGCAAGAAGGCTAAGAGGTGACTATTTCTTAAAGACACTTGAGAAGGCAAAATTCCTGTGCAATGTTCTTGTCAACTTCTACAGAGGAGCGACAGAAAGCATCCTGACTAGAAACATCACAAACTGGTATGAGAGGCGCACATCCCAGGACAGGAAAACGGTACAGTGGATCATTAAAACCACCCTCAACATCATTGGCACCCATCACTGGCTTAAGTAAAAGATGGATGACACGTCTCCACTTCCTCCTACTGTACAACACTGAAGCCAAAATATCCCAGACACAAGCGCTGCCTTCTTGTGCTGTAGGAGCCAGAGGCTGCGCAGTATTGACCAGCACTGGAGCCACGCTTTCCGATTCCCAGCCACACAGCCTGCAGGCGGGATCATGAGCAGAGCTCAGCTGTCAATCATGGCATAAAATCCTATTTTTATGGCATCAAATAACTAAATAAAATCAAAGTGATCAGTAAACACAGCAAAAACTTTAACAAACGGAAGCATGATAAAAAAAAGTGCCTAAAATGACAGAAACCATCTTGGTTTTGGTTTGACCTATGACCTATTAACATTGGGGAGGCGGAATTAATGGCATATACTGTAGCATGCTACCAGGGGGCGACCAAGAGGCTTTGGCTTCAAGTTAGGGGAGCTCTAACTTGTCCATTTCTTTATGCAGTGTCTGGTACCTATCAACTGAGGTGACTGCACAAAGGAGTCCAAAGGATACTAAAAGACAACACCCAGCCCAGCCACAGCCTGTTCACCCTGCTGCTGTCTGGCAAGACACACAGAAGTATCCACTGCCACATCACTTCTAAAATAAAAAATAAATCTACCTTGTAAAGTGCTTTTGTTTCTAAAGATGCTCTATGCTGCTTTTACATACAAAGTTCAGTTTGCTCATTGTGAGGAATACTGCTCAGACTGTGTGCTCCTTTGTGAGTTAAAAAAAGGTTAAAAAAAAATAACCATGGTGATGTCATCATGATGTCATGAGGGTTATCTTGGCTTAGGCTATAGACTTATTTTAACAGGTTTGTACAAAAAACTGAAAGTGTGGGGGCTTGAAAGAAGTGCCCATTTAGGAGGCTAGGAGGGTCTAAAGTAGCAACCTGGTATCAACCTGGTACCAGTGTCATATTTTGCCTCACGCAAATTATATAGACTTTGTCTCTCTTTATACTACGTCTGTCCTTTGTTCCTGACAAATGTTCGATCAAGTGTGTTGAAGTCTGATCCATACTAGAGACTAAAAGTCAGGATATCTCAGCCTCTGCTGCTTTGATTTGAACCATTCTCTCTTAAATCTGTGAGGATGTGGCAGTGCAGTGCTGAACCACAGGAGAAGACCATTAAGAGACGTTTCATTCACTGCGAAAACCAAAAGCAGACATTCCTGCCTGGTTACTTCATCCTACTTTCAAGAAAAGATTTTCTGGAAACTCAATTGGCAAACAGCTGACTGACAGAAAGCTAATTACCAAGAATTTTGATAATACAAAGCAAATTAAATGTTAGTCATTTATGAAATATTCTCTGCTGTTCTTTTGTCTGTTTGATATCATTGTAAACTGAATCTCTTTTCATGCTAGAATAGCTGCACAAAATTAGCACTCTGAAGAAGTCACCTTGTGTTTGAAGGAGCTGTGGTTTTTTTTAGAAATCAACATATTAATGAAAAGAATCCTTAGATGACACCTAAACTCAATCATATCAATTTCTAACACTAACCCAGGACATGTTTATACATATCTTATTCCTGCATGGATTTCTCCTCAATCAAACATCCATTCATAAGATTTGTTATGGGAAGTGTGTTGAAAGTACAAACATTCGTGAACCCACAGGTAAGAGGATTTACTGAGATTTAAGAGGGGTCTTTTCCATTAAAATCAATACAAACCAAAATCATAGATGGTGTAAGACTGTGCTCAGCAGCAGAGTGCTCAGTGGTGCCGCTGGTGGCTGCCATCTTTGATTTTTCATTGCTTCTATTGACTTTAATGAAAATGACCCTTTTCTGTCAGAATAAGTTTTCATGGTACTTCGTTTTTCAGAGCTCATAAATTCTCCTACCATCCAGTGAGCTTGTATTTTCACAAATTTTACATGTGTATCTATGACTGAATGTGTCTGAATTCTGGGTGATAACCATGCACAGCCCAGATAAGCAGTCCTGCGTCAGGGCCAGATATTGATATTCATTGTGATTAGTCCATGAAATGTCAGAAAATACTGAAACATGCCCATCAAAATTCCCATGAACCCAAAGAGATTCAACTGATATCAGCATAGAGCAGAGAAAATCACTAAATCCTCTCATTAAAGACGCTGGAACTAGAGAATGTTTTTGTTCACCCTAAAATCAAAAACATTTTCCTCCTACCTGTAAGACTATGAATCCATCCAGATTGTTTTTGGTGTAAGTCGCAGAGCTTTGGACATAAGGGAATGGAATTTGATGGCACTCAACTCGCGACGCTCAAAGCGACAATTTGAAAAACTCAGACGAAAGCGAGCATCTACTCACGGACAAAAGGTCTGTGATTGTGACAGTGCTGGATGTAAACATTAATGATGTCCACCTTGGCTGAGCTGTAACCTTTCCTTTCCTCCATGAGTGGATGCACAGTTCCTTCTGTGCCATGATGCAGTCAGCGGGTGTACTCCGGCAGAAAGACAGTAGCTCCTACATGAAACTGCTCCCGACAAAGTCTGGGGATTGTCTACAGTAAGCGGGTCCTGATTTCTTGAAAGAGACATTGCTTTGGAGTTTTTCCGACTATTTTTTTCCTGCTTTGAGAACCAATAAGCCCTGTGACATCTAGGTTCATTACATTCAAGAAAACTTGGTGCCAATATTTGGTGCCAACAGGACCGACTCTCAACACTAGCGCAGATGTTGCGGACAAGAGAACTATGGCTTCATGTGCCATAGCTAGTTAACATTACAGCAGCACTCTCTCTGATAGCAGGTAGCCTACCGCTAGCTAGTAGCTAGGGCTGGGTATCGATTCAGATTTCCTAAATCAATTCAATTTACAAGGTCCCACATCAATTTGATTCAATAATTATATTTATTCAGTTAGGGATATTTCAGACATAATACCAATTTTGTATGAATATGAAAGAGGTTCTTGGAGAATTAATGCTGTAAAATGTAGAAGGAGCCCTCTAACCTGATGCATTATTAAAAATATTAATGTTTTCATTAAGAATTGAGCAGCGTCTCCTGTTCCATTGTTTTGTGGAAACGATCTTGTGCCAAAGGCTGGTCAGGCGAGACTAACGGGGTTAAAACTGAAGGCTGTGCCACACATCCACAGGAGAGAAGACAAAAATTAAAGCACAGTTTGGGGATTTTATGAATCAGTATCAGACAAAGCAAAGGAAAATCAATTTGAATCAACTGATCAGCTTTGTTTAACCCCAGCCCTACTCTTAAACAAATACCAATCTAACCAATCTAAAGTGTGGCTGTATTTCATTCCAAAGGACTCCAACAGCGAGTGGGATGTATATGCAATAATGACACGTAACGGGAGGAAGCACCTGGTGAGGGACCCAATGCCAAGCACATCAGCTGGCAGTGTGGGCATCCCTAAACCCAGAGATGGGCCGTATACATATAAAACACTAGATGCAACGTGTCATAATGATTTGCCATTCATATCTGTTATGGGAAGACCACTGATGATGATGACAGCAGCCTTCATCAGGTTAGAAAATATGATAATATTTCTGCAAAGTAATTGCTGTTGAAGTCTGAAGCTGGATTTATTTATTTATTTTGCTGTTTTAGTACTGTAACTGTATTAAGTTATGTTAGTGTAGTTTAGTTAGGTTTTATTTATGCTGTGTTTTGTATTTACACCATTTAGGCACCTGCTCTCTTATAAAAGTATTGTTTTAGCACCAGTATCAACCCCCCCCCCCCCCCCCAGACAATACTCAACCCCAGGAGGGAGACATCTCTATGGCCGATATCTTCAAACCTCAGCAACTCACAGTCTAGATTGTCAAACAGAACTACAGTTAAGAGGATAAATATGTATTTTTGATTTGGAGTTGAACTGCTCCTTTAATAAATGACCTATGGTCCTGGATCAATCAACAGTGATATTAAATTGCATATATTGTGACAGAGACAGTTATTTTTATCTCTATTAATGTCCTCTGCTACATGGAATAAAGGCTCATGATGTGTGAAAAGCCAAAGGTTAACAAAAAAATAAAGACATGTATTTAAAATGCTCAGAACATGCAGTATGTTCGTCACAAAATCAATAAAGTACTGTATGTACAGTGTATAAAGCTGTGTCTGCCTGCTGTTGTGGATAGAACATTACACAACACCAGACTGAGGAGTCCATGTCATCCAAATGTTCTGTTCTGGTTTGTCAGATGCAGAAGAGAAATAACATTTAGTATTTCCCTTTCATTTATTAAACAATTAACCTTAAATGTTTTGGCAGCCTTGACGGAACATTTCTGAATCAATCCTGATAGTGGCACTGGGCAGCTCTCCAGACCTGCTACGTCGTTTCAAATTAAAAGCCCAACTATGGTGGCGAGGAAAATAAGTCAAAGTCAACGCTGCTGTGCACATTAACTGCACATCACATCATTATTCCCTGCTTCAGACTGACGAAGCCAACCAACCAGCTGGAGCAAAAACTTGTTTAGTGACAACGCCACAGCTGATTTCCTCTCCTGCCACCATAAAAACAAAGTCACACCCACTGATCGGGACTTTTACCCCGATGCTCTGACACGTTCTGAGCTCTCCACATTAGAATATCCTCCACAGTGCGCCTAACGGGCTCCACATTACGCAATACGCGTGTAAAGCGTGCGCAGCCTGTGTATGAGCCCGAAATAATCCCTGACAATGTAGAAATTACACGGACCATTAAAGGGCTGATCCGTGACAAAGTGGCAGAAGAAAAAGTGCGCGTTTGATTTGCGGTTCCACCTGACGGAGATGGCACAGATAAACACCACCAGCACACGCAGCCCGGAGCGACACAACTTTGACAGCGCCCTGCTCATTCACACAAAAACCATGTGGCACAGATTGAACTTACTTCTCCTGCATGACGTTCTCCTTGATGGCGCCCAGGGTGGAGGAGGAGTGGTTGCCCTGCTGGAGCCTGCAGGTGGCCAGGTGCCGCTGGTGCTGATCTTTCAGGCAGGCGTTTTCCTTGCAAAGATCCGTCACCTGGAGCTCCAGCTCGTCGATCCGGACCCTCTGTTTCTCCAGCAGCCCCTGCTGGGTCTCGATGATCTTATTCAGCTCCTTCAGGTACTCCGCCGCCTTGCTCGGGTTCTCTGTCGGGTTCTCCATCTCGTAAAAGCCCCGTTGCCCGTCCATGAAGGCGATATCCACACAAGCAGAAAAGCTCCCTCGCGCGCACACACTCTCCCTCACACACACATACACACACACACACACTCGGGCTCAGTAGTAGTAAGACTGAGCGCTGTCAAATCCACAGATCCTCCTCCGCTCCGACATGGCCGCTCGGACGTGTATCGGTGTCCGCTTTGCAGTGAACTTGGCCGGGGTTTTGGTGCTCTGCCGCCGCCGCGTCCACCAGCTCTGCACCGCAACAGCCCAACTAACCTCCAGCCAGCCAGCCGCTCCGTGCATGGGAGAAGCGTTTAACTCTTTCGGGGCTGGATGGAGCTTCAGCGCTTCGCCGGCTGCGCGCACCGACGCCAAAAAAGCTCCAAAGCGCGTTGTTGGTTATGCGTCGTGGGGGGACAAAACACAGAGGCAGCGAGTTTGCTCGGCGCGTGTGCAACCGCTCAACAGGTAGTTTGAAATCGCAGGTGCACACTCACCTCGACACCAGCAGCCTTCAGCCGTGCGCGGTGTCAGCTGTGTGTTTGCTCATGCAGGAGGTAGTACTACTTCCCGCCCTCCACCAGCATGTAAACAGCAGCTCCATCTGCCTGGAAAAAACATAAAGAGATGAGCTGATCATTTATAATCATACAGAAACAGAGCTTAATAATATATGATTAAAACCTATATTAGAATAACTGGTATTAAAAACCCTTTCATCAAAATTCTCTATTAAAATTATTCTATAGTATCTGATGGTGCTGTCAAGAGCCCTTAAAGGAACAGTTCACCCCCAAATCAAAAGTATATTCAACAAAAAAAATGAAAATAAATGCTCCCATTTTCCAAGAGTTGATGTAAAAGATCATCTGTGCACACTAAAGGTTTATTTCTCTCAAATCTTGCTCGCAAATTTATTAAAATCCATATTAGTCAGTGCTTCTCTTTTGCCAAAATAATCCATGATCTGACAGGTGTGGCATTTAGAGTTTAGGGCTGAACGATTTTTAAAAATATCTCTTTTGACTGATATTGCAATTGCGATATGATTTGCAATATAAGAGGTGATGATAATTTTTACATCATTATTCTTATTTTGATTGGAAATACATATTAAAATGACTATGGTGTCATTTTTTGCAGGAACTGTACCAAGTAAAGATGTTTTTTAAGTCTGTAGAAGAGGACAGGACATCTCTGCCTCATGACATTCATTAATTAAAAAGTTCCTCAGCCGAGGAGGACATCATTAAGGCTCATTTATGCCCCCTTTATATATGAAAATACATCCATATCTGATGTTTATCATAAATGAGCTTTTGTATTCTGTATGGCTGATATCTGAAAAATGCAACTCACACCAAAACTGTCCGGATGGATAAATAGCATTACAGGTAAGTGGAAGCAATGTGTGTTTTTGATTTTGTGGTTAACTTTCCCTTTACAGCATGGCTGGGTTAAAACTGCTTTAATCAGCAGCCGGACCTCAGCTCACTCAGCAAATTAATGCAGGGATATGCACCATTTTAAGCACAGTATCTTAATTTTTTGGCCACTTGAGGGCAGCAGAATGAGCAAACACTGTCCAGCAGATACGGCACAACATTAGCATCCACTTACAGCCATGTTTGTGTCCATCTGATGAATGTAAGTCTAATATTCACTCTCCTTTTAGCTCTGCGTTTGGTCTCCACCACCGCCATAGAAAAACATCTGGTTCTTTAGCTGCTAAATGTTTCACTGTGTTCACCAGCGAGTCTCTACCTGTGTCTGTCTGCTGTTTGGTGCTGAACGGTTTATCAGAGCTTTTTTATTTAAGAAACACACAGCAGGACGTGTATATCATCGGCATACAAAGGTTTTTTTGCATTAGAAATAATCACTATGAATGTGAAAATAACCAATTTGTTGCACAGTTAACATGCTTATAAGCCAGTTGCACTGCACTTGTTCTTGTGGATGCACTTTGGTTATTATTTATTTCATTTCTGACATTGCAATGGCCATTTCATCTGAAATATTACTGCCAAAGCACAGCTGTCTGCATAAGGAATAAATGCACTTCTTGTTGTTGCATTGTGCATGTATTGTGTTATTAATTGTGGCTGCATGTGTGCTGTGCAGTGGTTAAGTCTTTCACCTTTTCACATGAAAGACACTGTCATTGTTTTGTGGTCAGTTGCATTAGACATACATCTTTTTTGTCCAAATTCACTGAACCATTCTGTTGAAAAAAAAAAACAGCTTCTTTATAAAGTAACTCTGAAGTCATGAAAATCAAATATTTCCTTGACACCACACATATTTGTCAAGCCCCTCCTTTAGCACCAGGAGAGAAAAAAATCCTGGAGCCAGCCATGAAGTTGGGTGATAATTCTCTGTGGCTTTACGGCCACATCCACATTACATGTAGTCATCTGACCCATTGCTAATATAAAATATTGATTAGTGCAGATTTAATACTGGCTGATATAATGAAGGTCAAGAACTCAGACACACTTTTTAGCCTTACAGCCTTCATCATGTCAGCAGATATCGTCATTTAGTCGTGCATATTCCCATGTTCACAGACAAAGTTAATGAAATCACCACAAAGAATTTGGGGATTCTGGGGCCCCTGAGTGTTCCAAACCAGACTGCACCACCGTCACATAAAGTTTGCATCAGCATGAGAATATTTGTGGGTTTTTTTAAGTGTTGAGAAAAGCTCATGCAAATTGGCAGTACATGCGTACAACGTGTGCATACTGTAGCTGCTGTGCCACAGAAACCAAAGCCGTGACCTTTGATATGAAGCCCTGTCTCTACCCAGAGGCTCCCTGGTTCCACAACTGATCATGTGTACATGCAGCAGCTGTCTCATTTTAACTGTCCCTCTGTGGCTCTCACTAGAAATTGCTAATTGTCTTGATGCTGTTGCTGACCACTCAATGTGTCCCCAATCAGAGGATTACAATTTGAAGGGTATTTGTAAACCTAGGCATCCTTTTTTTTTTTTTTTATTTATTTTTTTTTTTTTTTACATATTTTTTGGTCTAATTGGTACAAAAAGTTTTGGAATTGGTGCAGTGGATTGTCTCACCCATGACATGGGCTGCAATCGCTGCATCATAATCCTTGGGGTCAAATGCATCCGTCAAAGTATGTTCACTAAAAGCACTTGTTTTTGCCACAGACAGGCTCGGAGACTGACATTTTTGCTGAAGAGTAAGATCATTTTTGTTGAACCAGAAACAGCCAATTTATTGCTTCGTTCAAATCCACCAGACTGATTAACAGAAATAGTAATTTCACCCTGTAGAACCTGGGGGATGCTGGTCTACTGCTGCCTCGATCGGTTGGTTAGTTAGTTTTTGTGTGACTCTGGTGTTTTTCAGTGTCACTTTGGATCTGAAGTGATGTGTTACTGGATCCAGTCCAAAACCTTTTGTTCCTATTAATCATTTAGATTCATGAATTTGTGAAAATAGGGCCCAGGTTTAAAGATACCAGAACTACCCTTCAAGAACATTAAGCCATTAATGACTAACGGCTATATTGAGTATGTTTTGAAAAAAGACCTGTGAGAGGCAGAAACACAGAATTTGCTGTGGAAACTGTAAAGACATGGCCACACATGACAAAATCAACATTTATTGATTCATCATTTCTTATTTGGTAGACAAAGTTGAGTTTCTTTTAAAATGAGAACAAAAAAAATAAGTTTAACATCATCAACTAACATGATAAATACCAGATGTTTACTGGATCAAAGTACATGATTGAAATCGACTTGAAGTTGTTTTGTTTCAATGGTACCAAGGATTTGATATAATCAAACTATTTTTAGTCCTTAATCACATGGAGTGGCTCATTTTCTCATTTCAAGTTCCAATGATCATTTGTGACTAAAAGATGTCAAGAAAAACTTGTGCTTTAAATTATTAATCTCCCAGTGAACATGAATGGGTTAAAGAGGAATGGTTAACCATGTAAGCAGACTGTTGTTTTATAGGTCTTAACCATTTGTAAAAAGCTCCAAATAAAAACTATATTTTATGGACTGAGTGATTAATCACACAAATAAAGCATCCAAGATTAGTTAAGTTTAACTACTGCTAAAGTTACTTTTTGATTGAATTTCTGTTGCTTGATGATATTGAAAACAACATCTATATCATCTCATACTTTTTATTCAGCATTATTTTTTGCCCCAGATGTTTAAAGAGAATGTTGTGGTAGAAGAAGGAGACTTTCACCCAGAAGACTGGGACTGGTTTGTGTCTCGTGTGATACAAAGAGTCACTGTAGACTTTTAATATTCAGTCTTCCACATGTTCTTCATTTGGTCTGGACTTTCAGACTTCAGTTTGATCCAGACCAAAATTACAGGTGTGTAACCTCCCCTGGACCTTGGTCCAGACCAAAAAGCCAGACTCTGGCCCAGTGAAAAGAGGTGGTCTCAGTCCAGATCAAACTGAAACATGGTTTCGTTTCTTTTTTCTAGAGTGAAAAAGTTTTTTGGATAGTTTGGACTAACCCTAACCTGCTAAATAGTTAACACACCAATGTCAGACGCACACTGGTCTACAATCCAATCAGCATTCTTAAGACCACTTGAATAACTGCAACGTGCAACAAAAACTAACTAGACCAAATGTTTCAGATTTTCAGATGTGAAAGCACCCTTAGGTGAGTTCTTATTTTCAGTTTTCATTCACAGTTTGGTTCGGTTTAGGCACCTGTTCTACTTGGCCAGGGTAAGGAAAAGATCATGATTTGAGTTTGAAAAAGAAAAAAATCACGTGGATGCGTCGAGGCATCAAGTACCAGCCATCATTGCACAGTAGGGCAGGACTAAACAGAACAGTCTTGTGAAAATATCACCTTTATTTTGTCTGGTACAATAGACATCACAATGAGTGCAGATGGTGGAATTACATGCAACAAAAGTCCCATCATGGTGTACCAGCTTCATCTCCTGTCCAGATAGAAATGAAGCCGCTCTGTCTGTGGCCTTGTGAGAGCAAATGTGGGTTTCTTTGAATGTGCACACGGCCCGGGGTTATTCTGACATGTCACACTGTGAACTACATACCTCTCAGATTAAATGTACCTTACATCATGGTGCATCACCAAGCTACTGCAGCAGAACAGTCTGCACAGATGACATGACTGTTCATCTATTCAGCTGATGAATCCTTGGACACATTGAAATAGCCCACTGCCACTGCAGCGACATATATTTTGTGCATATTATCAGCATTGGATCGCTTTGTTAAGAGTTAATAAGGCAGTCCCGGAAATAAAGAAACTTGCTTTATGATTGAGATGATATTTGATGTTCTAATTTATTCAGAGACTGAGGGAGAAATTATGTCCTTCTCTCCATGTTTGAGTTGCTGTTCAAGCTAAAAGCAGGTTTGTGTGCTCCCTCTCTGCACACTGGGATGTATTCACATATAGAAAGAAACAAGCACAGAGGCAGACCACATATGAAGCCTGTCATTATCCCTGCCGATCACATGCCGGAGCTGCAGGATGCTTCCCTCACACAGTGATTGCCCTCTAGTGGTTTCCCGCGCTCAGAGCAGTCAACAGTGATGGGGCTGCTGATGTTTGACAACTTTGAATCAATCCTCCGGCTCGATTTCTGACTCGTGAAGGGTTTCAAGCGATGATGGGAGGTGATGTGCACTGCATTAAAGCACAGAATTAATCCAGTCTCATCTGGTAAATGCAGAGCAGCTACAGGGAGGAGGAAGAGGAGGAGGAGGAGGAGGAGGAGGAGGAGGCTCGTTCACATTGTCCACTGACAGGCACAGCACAGCAGGCTAAATCCTCACCGCCGTCACCTGCCAAAGATGCACTGCACCACAGCTCTGACGAGAGAGAAGGGAATGATAATGTGCATAATTCACCGAAAAGATTCCACGAGCCGTCGCTTGTAGAGATCTTCAAAGCACTGAAGAGAGCAGAGGAGAAAAAGTGAAATGTAGAAAAGGGAGAATTTTCTTTTTTCAGAAGTTATATTTAGACACAGAGACACAAAGTTTTTTGTTTTTTTTTGTTATGCACAGCCAAAGCAAAATGCTCTGTAGTTTTCTGACCCACAGAGAATTTTCTACATTCTACTCTGCACTAAAAGTAAAGATGCTAACTAGAACCATAAAGAGTTCTTTAGCTTCTCCCCAAAGAACCCTTTTTGGTTCCTGGTAGAACCTCTCGTAAAGTTTTGTTTGGAATCCTTTCAGAAATTTCTACCTAAAACCCAACAAAAGTGTGTATAACACACACACAACCATCTGTGAAAGGTTCCACTCAGAACAGGGAACTTTCCATGGTAATGATTCCACCCAGAACCCTCTCTGGGGGTTCTGTCCAGAACCTTTCTCCCCTCTGGGTGCAAATAAGAACCCATCCATGCGGTTCTACCAATAACTTTTTTTATATTTCTAGGGTTTTATCTAGAACCTAATCAGGGGGTTCTACCAAGAACCTTTTTATAGTCCAAGGGTTTTATCTAGGATGCACTCAGGGAGTTCTATAGAGACCCTTCTATAGTGCAATGGTTCCACCCAGAACCGTGTCTGGGGGTTCTATCCAGACCCTTTCCACCGTCTGTGTGCAAACAATGACCCACCCAGGGGGTTCTATTGAGAACCTTTTAATATTACAAGGGTTTTCATCTAGAACACACTCGTTTTTGTTTTTTTTTATCTAGAACCCACCCAGGTGATTCAACTAAGAACCTTTATATATTCCAAGGGTTTTATCTAGAATGCACTTACGGTGTTCTACAGAGAAGACTTCTATAATGTAATGGTTCCACCCAGAACAGTGCAAACAATAACCCACCCAGGGAGTTCTACTGAGAACCTTTTTATATTCAAAGGACTTTTTCTAGAACACACTCAGGAGGTTCAACAGAGAATTTTTTTTATACTCCAAGGGTTTTATCGTGAATCTACTCAGGGTTCTACAGAGAACCTCCATGTATTCCATATATGGTTTTATGTAGGACACACACAGGTTCTACAGATAACCCTTTTAATATTATGGTATGAATAACCCTTGATAAAAGGGTTCTTCAAGGATTACAACAATCCTTGAACATTGTCCTCCAAAATGAGTTCTTAGGATGAAAATGGTTCTTAATGGAACCCTAATCTCTGATAGAGAGAGGGGAATGATAATATGCATTATTCTCTGAGACCACAATCTCTTTCTCATAGAGAACTTAACAGCACTGAGTGTTCTTCAGGTCGTCCCCATATGAGAACCCTTTTTGATTCCTGGCAGAACCTTTTATAAAAGTTCCACTTGGAAACCCCTCAGAGGGTTGTACCTAAAACCCAGCATGAAGTGTTATACCTAGAACCATCTGTTAAAGGTTTCACCTAAAACCACCTGTGAGAGGTTCTGCAGAGAACCCGTCCATAGTGTAAAATTTTTATCCAGAGCCCTCTCTGCAGGTTCTACCCAGAACATTTTCCAGACATTCAAGAGGTTCTACCAAAATCCTTTTTGTATTTCAAAGGTTTTATCTAGAACCCACTCAGGTGGTTCTACCAAAAACTCTTTTTTATTCCCAGGGTTTTTATCTAGAACCCACCTGTGGGGTTCTACCAAAACCCTTTTTATATTCCAAAAGTTTTATCTAGAACACACTTATGGGGTTCTACAGAGAACCTTTATATATATTTCAAGGATTTTATCAAGAAAATACTCAGGGGGTTCTACCAAGAACATCTTTATATTCCAAGCTATTTATCAAGAACATAGGGTTTCCAAGGGTTTTATCAGGCGGTTCTGCCAGGAACCTTTTTACATTCTAAGGCTTTATCAAGAAAACACTCAAGGAGTTCCACAGAAAACCTTTTGTATATTACAAGGGTTTTATCTAGAACCCACTAAAGGGGTTCTTCTGATAAACTTATAACATTCTAAGGGTTTTATCAAGAAGACACTCAGGGGGTTCTACAGAAAGCATTTTGTATATTACAAGGGTTTTATCTAGAGCCCACTTAAGGGGTTCCACTGAGAGACCTTTTACATTCTAAGGATTTTATCTACAACATATCCAGAGGGTTCTATATAAAAAGTTTAATATCATAATCCAAAAAGCCCTTGATGAAAGAGTTTTTCAAAAGTTTCAACAATCCTTGAAGAAGTCTTGTTTCCAAAAAGGGTTCATTCACTGAAAATGGTTCTTGATGGAACCCTTACTCTTACAAAGAACCCTTTAAAAATCATTTTTTTAAAAAGAGGGTTCTTCAGAAGCAGATGGTTCTGGGTAGAAACTCAGCCCTTCAGGAAGAACCCTTATTTCTAAGTGTGCGGAGCCTGGGCTGACGTGGGTTCTTCAGCTTTATGTGAGAATTTCATCTCACAAAAGGCCGGCGTATCAAAGGTTGCTACAGTAACGGTGACAGCAGCAGCTGTAATGCTAAATCCCATACGTCCCCCGAGATGAAAGGAAGACAGACAGTGAAGTGGCTGAGGGGTTCACCTCGTACTCCATCACAAACGTCGATAAAGCAAAAACCCGGGCCGAGTGGCGAATTGGAAAACACGCATTGGGAGTGTGTGTTCTTCCTGCCAGCTCACAGCTTGTGATTCAATTTGACTGCTGTGAGATCTTATCTCTCTTCATGCCTTAAGACTCAGGGATGGCCTTTTTACAGAACCTCAGCGGACCACTTCCTTCCCCGCACCTCAACAACAAAGTTGCTGGCAGAGAAGAGGCTGGTTTATGTCCCTGATGGCTGCGTTCACAAGTTTTTATGGCCTCAGATTAATTTTCTGACCTCAGGTGGCTAGTTAGGATTTAATATCCACCCCCATCAGTTGTTGTTTTATCCACTCTGCCTGAAAAACAACACAGAGTTATGGACCTTAAACTGTTCGAGATAGATATGAGGGGATTTAAGAGCTTTCAAGGTTGTTTATAATGTTGTCGGTGATGCTGCAGAGACACATGGGTGAAGCGATAGTTCACCCAAAAATGAAATTTCACTGAATATCTACTCAGCCCTGTGCTGATGTGAGGATGGGTGAAGATCTCCAGTTCACAAAACACTCCCAGAGCTTAAGCGGAAAACAGCGGTGCAGCCAAATCCAGTACATTTGAAGTGTATGGTGACCAGTTTTAAAATGTAAAAAAAAAAATACACACAAAAAACAACACAAAATGTCTCCATACTGCTCGTGTGGTGTAATCCAAGTGTCTGTAAGCCACGACATTAAAATCTGACCCCAAAAGATACAATTCACACCATGTTTTTAACCTAAATGTCAACTGTAGCCTCTCAGACCTGATCCATGTGCACATGTCTGAAGTGAGTACACAAGCTCTCGCCCAAGCGGCGCGACAAGAGATATACAAGATCTCATGATACCTTCACGCCTGTGTTTACATGCTACCTGGAGGCTATGTGCACAGTTGACTTCACAAACTTTCAACAAAGAAGAAAATGTCAGAGGACTTCAACATAGAAGAGGAACATCATTTCTTTGCTGCAGCTGTGCCATTTTTATAACTTCTATAAAAAAACAAAACAAAACATGTAAATATTGAATTTTAATTTCTTACCTCAGCACTTTGGATTAGATTTGTGTGAGACTGATTTGAATTGTCATAGCTTCTGAGCTTCTGCCACATTAAAATATTGTTATATTATAATAATTTTCCAACATTAAACGTGAACATGATAAACAGGTTACTGGTGTGGAACAGCTGTGGTGACCAGCTAGTTCCTGGTCTACTGCTGCATCATTCAGTTAGTTAGTTTGTGTTATCGTGTGACTTTGGTGTTTTAAAGGGTTAGTTAAAGTTAGAGTTAGAGTAAACTTTACTGTTTCTAAAGAGAAACTTTACTGAAGTCACACAATACAACAAACAAACTAACAGATTTTATTTTAGGGCAAACTTACTTCTGCAGATGTGATGTGTTGTTGTTGTTTGTCTCCTAATGAGCTAAATATCAAATAAATCTGAGCATATGGAAAACCTGGCTGTTATTATGCGATTACTTTATAAAATTCCCAGGATGGAAGAATGTGCATACAATCTGCATATGAATTCATATAGCTGATTAAAGCAAACAGTCATCAGCAGTGTTGCTGAAAAAACAGCAAAGAGTACTCGCACACTTTCACTGACTGTCTTACCACAAAGATCTTCTTACGCACAACCATCACACAATGTGCATGTAAACTTTACAGCACCCACTGTGTTATTAAATCATTGCACATTCACCATCATATATTTCTGTCATCGTCAATAAGGGCTGACTTTATGCCACTCACATGCAAGTTCACAAAGTGCTTCAGTGAAAATAAACAGAATTCACATGACAAAACAGAAAACACCAAAATATGACTAATTGGAAATAATCAAATTGAGTGCAGAAAAGCAATTAATTAGTTTATATACTTACCTTTAATCATATTATTAAATGAGGTCAGTGTGTGCCTGCAAAGCAAAATGTAATGTTATACACACTCAGTGAAATTAGTTAAGAAACAACAAGAACCATATTTTTAATTTCCGCTTTTGAAAATAATGTATACCACAGAAATGAGTCTGTCTCTTTTTTACTTCTTTGCTGAGGACTCAGTATCCAGAGGCTGCATATAGACAGAACAAAGACTACAAAAACAACGTCAAGGCCATTGGTGGTCAAAGTGAAAATGAAAATGTACGACCTATGGCAAGATAAGAAATGTGACGGTACTTTAAACCTTCTGAGAAAGAAGAACAAACAGTATAGGAAGACTGCTGAGTGGTAGAACTGTGGGAAACAGTTCAAACAGTGGTGGACTCAGGCTATCTGAGGGATAGGGGCCAAAAACAAATTAAAAAAGTTGTACGGCACCAGCACATTGAAAGTTGCGATGGATTTTATCACATTTTGTCCACTTCAAGGGTACTTTAGGGGGCACTATCACATTTTGTCTCTTTGAAGGGCCCTCTACAGGGCATTTTATCACATTTTGTCCACTGGAAGGCACCCAAGTGTGCACTTTACCATGTTTTGTCCACTTGAAGAGCACCCTAGAGGGCACATTATCACATTTAGTCCACCTGATGGACATTTCATTATCCCCTTGAGGGGCATTTTATCATGTTTTGTTCACTTAAGGGGCACTTTATCATGTTTTGTCTACTTGAGGGGTACTTAATTACATTTTGTCCATTTGAGGGGCACTTTATTATATTTTGTACACTTGAAGGGCACTTTTTAGGGCACTTTATTAAATTTTGTCCACTGGAAGGCACCCAAGTGTGCACTTTACCATGTTTTGCCCACTTGAAGGTCACTATCATGTTTTGTCCACCTGAAGAGCACCCTAGAGGGCACCTTATCATATTTAGTCCACCTGATGGACAATTTATTATCCCTTTGAAGGGCACTTTATCATGTTTTGTCCACTTGAAGGGCACTTTATCATGTTTTGTCCACTTAAGGGGCACTTTATCATGTTTTGTCCACTGTAAAGGCACTCAAGAAGGTCCTTTAGCATGTTGTCTTGCAAATTTGGCAACTCTAGAGGACACTTCATCACATTTTTTTCACTGGACGGCACCCTAAAGAGCACTTTACCATATTGTCTTGGACACTGGGCCACTCTATATGGTATTTATCATGCTTACCAAGGATCATTCAAGGGGGCACAATTGCTGTGATTTTCTAACATGGGGGCACCAGGTGGGTCGATCAGCCCCCTTGATAACAATGTAAAACCATCTTTGTCATGGCATGTGGCTGATTCATGAAAACAGTGGTTCAACAATGTAGTATATGCAGTGCTGATATATTATGTCATATTCTGCAACAGTTGGGATTTGGACACCAAATTTGTGATTTATAGCTGAAAATATGTCCACACTCAACATAAGAATTGTAGTAGGCAAACCAGCAAATTATTACTCTTCATTTAGTGGTGACAGAAGAATGCTGGTTTTTAAATATTTTAAACATTGACAAATACAATGAAAAGACCAACAATAAATGTATCTTACTTGCAAGTATTGAGCTACAACCTCATACAAAGGTTGACGACAGTTTTCAAAAACTAAACAGAAGATAAAATTTTACAGAAAGCAGTAAATAAGGGACAGAAATATTGCCACAGCTGTGGCGACCAGCTAGTTTGTGAACGGTTAGTTCAAATTCACTGAAGTCACACAATAACACAAACTAACAGATAGAGGCAGTGGTAGACCAACAACTTCTGTGTTCTGTGACATAAAATGACTGATTTTATGAATGGACTGGTGGCTTTAGAAGGATTTGGTTTATATAATGACAGATTCCTGGTGGAACAAGCTGTCGGGCAGCAAGGTAAAGCAGTGAAAATATTCTAAACATAGTGTTCACTACTGAGATTGATCTTACAGCAGTACATTGCTCAGCTTCCTACACCAGTACTCCTCCTGCTGCTCCAAACCGGGGGCGTGTTGGACTATGGACAAATACCTCACACTAATCCCACTTCAAAAATATCCAAGCTATCCCCTTTAATGACTTTTCACTCATTACAACATGTTACACTCAGGTAGGTGTGTAGGTAATTTACTTCACATTTCATCAAATAATTTAAATGTTCTTGTTTAAAATTATGACGCTGCTAATAAAAGATAACTTACTGTGGAGTTTTTAGGACAGTCAGTCTTTATCAGCAGATCTTCTCTCTCACTTCACTCCCAGTCAGTCTGAAAAACACAACAAGATTGTGGCGGTGAGACAGAAAATATTTCATTTTAGATCAAACTGGCGTCAGCTGAGGTGATGTGTTGTTGTTTGTCTCTTAATGAGAGATATAGCAAGGGAATCTGAGCATATGGAAATCCTGGCTGTTATTATCTGATTACTTTATAAAATTCCCAGGATGGGAGAATCTCTGCATACAATCTGCATATGAATTTATACAGTTGATTAAAGCAACCAGGCTTCAGTCCTATTAATGAAAAAATCAGCAAAAAACACTGCTTCTCTTGTCACAAAGTTCTCCTTATACACACAACCATCACACAATATAGATGTAACATTTACAGCACCCACTGTGTTATTAAATCATGGTACATTCACCATCATATATCGTCATTGTCGATAATGGTTGACTTTATGCCATTCACATACAAAGAGTCTGCAAAAGTGCTTTTATAAAAATAAACAGAATTAAAATGATGGAAAAACAGAAAAGACAAAATTAAGACTAACTAGAAACTAATTGAGTGCACAAAAGCAATTAATTAGTTTGGGAAAACACCTTTAATCGTCATTTTATTAAATGAGGTCGTTGTGTGCCGGCAAAAGAAAGTAATTTCATAGTCAGTCAGTGAAATTAGCTAACAACCAAAAAGAGCAAGATTTTTCCATTTCCATCTGGTTTCTTTTGAAAATCGTGCACAAAAGAAATGAGTCTCCATCTTTTCACCTCTTTATGAAGGAGGTTGCATGCTGGCAGAACAAAGAATGCAAAAACAACAAGGCCTTTGGTGGTCAAGGGGAACATGAAAATGTGAAAATGTAGATCTATGGTAAGATAACAAATTTAATAATGCTTTAAACCTTCTTATAATAACCTACAAACACCATACAAAGACTGCTTACAGAGAGAAAATAAGCTGTTCACATTAGATCACTTTACAAACTGAATGTCACATTCATACTGTATTTACCAAACCAGTGGCCTGTGATAAGAAGGTAAAACCATCTTTGTCTGGGCTGCAGCTCATTTATGACAACCACAGTTTAACAGTGTATTACATATCAGTCCCTCCAGGATATCGCAGGCTTTCACTGGGATTGTTGCGGACTAGAATGCCTGATTTCACGCCAGCTTTTCTGAAAAATTGTGATGCATGTTGCAATGTTTTTAGGCGTTTCTTGCAACGAAATTGTAATAAATTCAGTAAAAATCTCAGGCAGCTTGTTCCACAGAGAACAAAACTACACTACAGTAGTCTGAGTAACCATGTACAAAACACTGATAAATGTCAATTAAAAAAGACAAAAATTGTGGTATTTTCAGAATGACAAAATGAAAATTAATAAATAAATAAAAATGCAAAATCATGAAGCAGTCAGTCAATTCAATGGTACATGCATATGGTATATTTGTGCAGGAAACTGCAATAATTGGAACTTACAGAAAGCTACGATGATGGTGTTATAGGGACACTATCTGACAGGATGATGTGTGATACATCAAATCTATTCACATCTCATGTTATATTGCGTTCCCCACGCTCAAGTTGCCTGTATATGAGTTTTTTTTTTAAATTTACCCCAATAGGCAGCAGGGATGATAGTGTCAGTCGATTTTCCAGCAAAAAGCCCCTGGACCCTAAACCAGAGGAAGATGCTTTATAACGACTAAATGTGGACTTCCACTAAAACAGAAGCTGGAGGCATCCATGCTCTGATTCCAGCAGAAATGACACCTTTAATTTTGCCTGAAGTCAGGCATATTCCAACATGACACTATTGTTTTCATGCTAGGTGGGAGATTAGCTCGAGCCACAAGGTGTATGAGAAAGTGCATTTTGCAGCTGAATTGACTTTGCTAAGCCCCACCTCCAAACAGCAACTGTCCAATTAGAGCTTAGCAACTATAACTAGAGCTGTCAAGCTTTCCATTTCTCTACATGTTGAAGTTGTGCAGGAGGCTGTGAGAGGCGTGATACTCTGCATTTCATGAGTCTGGACAGTGGTGTCTTCTTTTGTAGTTTTCACATGTGTGGGGAGTGGACTAAACTCTGTCTTCATCTGCTCTAACATAAGCTGCAAACATTGGCATTTCTGGCTAACTAACACTAACTTACTAGCTGCAGCAACTTTACCTCCAGACAAACTTGTTAGATCCCACTGCATCTGTGTTTGTTCTGTGAGGGTTTGAGGAGGAGGAGGAAGAGGAAGAGGATGTGGGCTGATGTAGCAACAAAGAGGTCCAATGACAATGCATCTCACTCTGGCTCATTGTCTCAGGTCTAAGATGGGTTAGCTTAGCTCTTATCCCATCTCAAAGTCTGCTGCACTAATCAAGTCCCTGCGCTTCGTTTTCCCACGTTAATGAGTGCATATCTCTTTACCATGTAGATATATCGTGCCGTATTTCACCATCCAATGCTTGCTGAAATGTAAGCTAGCTTTAGCCTCAGTTGTTTAGCATTAACATCATATCGTGTACACAGCTGCTAGGTAACTTTATATAAACGCATTCACAGGGTTCTTGTTTTAAAATGTGTCAAATAGAAACATTAAAATGTCAGCTGGAGAGTTCTCATCTGACTCAAGAAGTGAGCAGTAGCTCATGTTTGCTAGCTACACTTATGAAATCTGCTTGAGAGTCATAATAAATCCACTGTCATCAGCTAAAATGGGAATCTGCCTTTGTTTACGTCTCCAAGAATTCAAAGACCTCGTGTTTCAACAATTACTCTTAATTTCAACGTTAACTCTGCCACCGTTATCACCATTAACTGCATAAATGCAGTGCAAGATGTTTGGCAGGCGTAGCAACAGTAACTATGGAGGGCGGGGCTTAGCGACGTGTCAATTGAGTTGATCTCCGGAGGCAACTCAGGGTTTATCTATTTAATGCTGTAAACCAATGAACCCTTTCACATCACACTTTGCTAGACTACTTTCTTCTAAGTGCTTTGAGTTTCCAGCAAGAACTTTTCAGAGTGTTTTTGACTAAGTGTTGGCAAGACTTCAGATTTTTTTCTGAGCCAACAATTGAAGTCACAGTGGTTGGACAAATTTGCAAAGTTGTGTAGAATTCACAGAGATTGGTTGAATTTGCATGAACCATTGTGATCAACTGACTGTGTCACATTCTGTACCAGATTTGGCCAGTTGGGATTTGGACACCAAACAATGACTTGTAGTTGAAAAAGGATGAATAATACTCAACAAGAGCACTAAAATGGGAAAACCAGACAAATGTATCACCCTTCCTTTAGTGGTGATAAGATTCTGTGTCTGTATCTCTTATAGTTTAGCTGTTCAGATGGGTACACTGAAGGGAAGGCAAGATAATTTTATTTATATAGCACAATTCATACACACGGGCAACTCAGTGCTTTAAAATTCAGCAAGAGAAACAATAACAACAAAAAAAAGATGAATTAAAGCTGCAAGCAGCGTTTTACGGGCCCTCGCACCCCCGCGCCACTCGGGGGGGCCGGCGGCCGCGGCCTCGTGGCAGGATTCGCCCCGGGCGAAGAGGCTCTGTGATTGTCACGGCCTTTTGACGTCCCCTTAAGGAATTCGACGTCGCTTCCTGACGCCGCTAGGTGGCGCTGTGAGTATGTCTCCTGCTTGTCACGTGGATGTGTTCAGACCAGGACTTCTATGACACTTGTGAAGTTTGGTGGGGATCGGACCATGTCCACCCAAGTTATGGCAATTTCGTGTTTCATGGCGAGACATCAAACTTCGCCGCCACCTGACGGCCACACCCTTCAAAGGGGGCGTAAATCTTTAATACCTTTTGATCACAATGTTGTCTAGATGGTACACAGTGATTTTGAACCCGTTCTGATCAATCCTGTAGTAGGAGTTCGTTAAAATACGACACGTGAGAAACGCCAAAAATGGACGCAAAATTCAAAATGGCTGACTTCCTGTTGGGTTTGGGCAATGGGTCCAAGAGGCTTTTTTGTGCGTCTGGGTGTGATACATATGTGTACCAAGTTTCGTGCATGTCGGTGAAACATGCCGCAGGGGCTGATGTTTAAGGGGCGTGGCCAAACTATTTGGCCACGCCCATTAACGAAACTCATATCACATGTTCAGGCCTGGACCGTTAACGCACATGTCAAGTTTCAGGCAGATTCGACTAAGTATAGTGAAGTTAATGCTAATTTTTCATTTTTGGCGAAACATCAACTTCGCCGCTCCGTCACGGAAAGACAGTGTGACATCATGGCACGATTTTCATAATACACGATTATCAACATGTTAAAGACGGTTTGACCAGATTTGAGTTGGATATGGTCAACGTGCTTGGAGCAGGACCTCAAAGAGTAAAACATGTCATTTCCTGTCGCCACCAGGGGGCGCTATGACAATTACAGAATATTGTGACATAGATGTGTTCAGGGCGGGACTATTATCCATCACAGCAAGTTTGGTGCAGATCGAACCATTTATGCTAAAGTTATAGCAATTTCGTGGTTTTTGATGTGGGTGTTGCGAGATATCAAAATTCGCCCTTCCGCAGCGACCGCGCCCTTCAACGATACGAAGATCTTTTAATAACTTTTGATCACACAGTTGTGGAGCTCACACAAACCGATTTTGAAGTCATTTCGATGAAATCTGTAGGAGGAGTTCGTTAAAGTATGACGTGTGAAAATGGCCAAAAATGACCTTATTTTGAAAATACAATTCAAAATGGCCGACTTCCTGTTGGGTTTAGGGGGTTGCTCCAAGAGGCTTTTTTGTCTGTCCCGGCATGATACATATGTGTACCAAATTTCGTACGCCTAGGTCAAAGTTAAAGCAGGGGGCTTCAATTTTGAAAACTGTTAGGGGGCGCCATTGAGCCATTTTGCCACGCCCCTTTGTAACGACCATAAAATATCGAATTTTTCGCAAGACCTGATGAGTGTGCAAAAATCTGGGACTTTTTGAGCCTGTTTAGGCCCTCAAAAATGCGATCTTAGGGGAAAAAGATAAATAATAAGAAGAAGAATAATTCCTTCAGTTTCAATAGGGCCTCGCACCGCCTTCGGTGCTCGGGCCCTAATAAGATCAAGGAGACAAAGAGTACATTCCTTCAGAGAGAGTGGGTTACATTTGAATAGTTAAGAAGAGGCATCTGAACACAGCTGGGTTTTTTAAAACTGGCTACAGTAGGAGCATCTTTGATACCACCAGGAAGATGGTTCCAGAGCTGAGCAGCACAGTAGCTAAAAGCTGCTACACCGTGTTTAGTTCTGACAGTAGGTGACAAATTTCTTTGTTTTTATCTGAGTGTTCTAGCTGGTGGAAGCATATCTGAGAGGTGTTTTTGGTCCTGCCCCATGTAGTGATTTCTAAACAAGCAGTGGTGTCTTAAAATCAAGTGTAGAGATTTAAGTATTGGAGTAATGTGGTCGGTCTTTTTGGAATTCAAAAGAACTCTAGCAGCTGCGTTTGCACAAGCTGTAGCTATTAATTTTTTTTTTCTTTAGGGAGACCTGCGAAAAGACCATTACAAGAATCAACCTTGCTTTTTCTAAATCAGATTTTGACATAATGCCTCTAAGTCTTGCTATGTTTTCATGACGGTAAAAAGCTGATTTAGTTATTGTTTTCACATGGTAAGTAAAACTAAGATGACAGTCGATTAAGACCCCAAGGTTTTTGATGTCTTTTACTTTTAGTCTTTTCATCTCAAGATGAGTGGCAATTCTACGTCTCTCGTCTTTTTTTCCCCCAGATATTATTCCTGTTTTGTCCATATTCAGCTCAAGAAAGTTGGGAGACATCCAAGCCTTAATTTGGTCAAAGCACTGGTAAAGAGCCCGGAGGGGACTGGGGACATTAGGTGAAAGGGCTACGTAAATCTGGGTATCGTCTGCATAGTTCTAAAAAATGTAATTGCCCTTGATGATTTGTCTGAGCAGAAACATATGGAATAATAAAGGATGTGTCTGTGAAGATTTTCAGTCATCCAGGTCATGGAATTCGTAAAATGGTTATTGTAGGCAACCGGGCTTGATTGGGTTCTTGAAGACATTTTGCCTCTCATCCAAGAGGGTTCTTCAGTTGTGGGCTCTGTGGTGGACCCTGCAGAGTTTAAATACCTGAACTCACCACTAGTCAGTTAGAACTGAAGAAGCCACTTGGGCTTAGAGGGGGCGAAATGTCTTCTAGAACCCAAACAAATCCAGTTGCCTATGATAACCCTTTAATAACGGGCCTAAGATTGATCCTTGAGGGACACCACAAGTCAAGGAAGTTGATGCCGAGGTAAAGATCCCAAGAAGAGAGATTTAAAAACAGCATTATGCTTCAAACATTTTAAGAATGAACAAATATTAAGAAAAGACCAAAACTGAGAATAAATGTATCTTACTAACTGGTACTGAGCCGCTTAATGCCACAAAGGAAAAGCAGAGAAAGTGTCTCATTTAAGCTCATTTTATTGCTGCTTTACAGAAAGCTGAAAATAAGGAGGAAAACTTTGCTACAGGGTAACAATTATATGCAATTCAGTTATAGGAGAGGTAAAATAAGTAGGTTTTCAGTCTCAATTTAAACATCTCACCGGTGCCTTGCTGATCGAGCAAGCGAGGGAAAGTAGTCTACAGCAGCAGAGCAGAGTAACAAAATGCTCTGCCACCAACAGACTGCTCGTTTATCTTTGAAATAATGAGTCGGAAGTTGTTGTTCCACCAGAGCTCCTTCTCATAGATCCTCCATTTAAAAAAGACTTTTTTGTTTTCATTAGTCCATATCTAATTATCCATACCTAAAGTCTACTAATAGCTCATAAAGTGTGTAAAATACACACTTTATTTTCAAAACAATAATCATACTGAAGTTAAATTAACTGAGAATATAATTACATTTTCATTTCACTCCAGATGCTTTTTTCATTACACTTATTTTAACTGTATTATTTTGGTAATCAGAAGGACAAAATAAAAAAAAAACAGTAAAAAGTTCTTCACAGTTCATCCTACACATAATTAAAATGTTGTCTTATTAATATAATTTAACTAGAGATCATGTTGTGATGGGATCATACCAGCGACAACGCCTGACAGCAAATCAATGTTAAGATTCATAAGTATTAGTTATTACTACATTATTAGACACAGAACATCTCTTCTTCTTTGAACTCAGCCTTCATTTTGATCTCAACTTCACAACTTTAAGGTTTTGTGACTGCCTCTTACATAGTTGACACAATCTGTCAACACACAGACACCCAGACAGACATATACACACCTACCAATAAATGATATTAAGGCTCCACCCACGCTCCCACAGCCGTGGCCAGAGGCATTATTTTTTCGGGCAGTCCATCCACCTGTCCATCCTGTTCTTTTGAACACCATATCTCCAGATTGCTTTCCTGGAATTTCTTCAAACTTGGCAGACATGTCCCCTTGGATTCTGGGATGAACTGATCAGAACTGGGAGGTCAAAGGTCAAAAGTTACTGTGACCTCTTAAAACATATTTTTGGCCATAACTCAAGATTTCATACACTTACTGTGACAAAATTACACACAAATATCTAATAGGACAAAATGATGAGGTGATGACATTTTATATCCAAAAGGTCAAAGGTCAACTTCACTGTGACATCATAATGATCAGCTCTCCATCAGTCCTCTGTCCTCCTCTGTGAAAAATAGTCTCTAAGTGAAGACAGCATGTTTCTACCTGGAAATTATTCTCTGGAATCACACATGTCAATATAGTGATTTCAATTCTTCAAAAAATAAATAAATAAATAAATAAAAAAAATAAAATAAAACATACACTTTAATACCTTTTATTAAATTCTGTCAAAGTTTGGACAGACATGGATGTAAGGTTCATTGGTTTGTGGAGGCATACAAATGCAACACCCAGAGTCATCATACACTGAGAGGAAGGGAGCGGGGTGGATGGGTGGGTCAAAGACCACAATCATTTTTTTAACATAATCAAACTGCATCCATTACCTGAAATCTTTCTAAGCTTTATTTATGCGTTTATACAAACAGCAGTGAGACTATGTTGTAACTTATACCTGCGCCACAGTTCCAGAAGCAGGAGTGGGGGCATCCTGCCACATCTGGGGGTGAAAAGACTACTTCAGATAGTAGTTTTAGCAGCTAGAATGAATTAGTTGTGAACAAGTTGTTCACCACAGGAAAGGTTTGGATTCAGATAACTCCAGTCTAGATGCTGTAGTGTCACTATCTTACACCCAGTACAAAGCGGAAGTGCTGGTGGCGCAGGTGGATTTGCTATCTTATAATGGCACCGTTGCCACTTTTGCCACATCTGCAAGATCGCAAATGAACTTGGGCCTGGTCTGTGTGGCCGTGGGCAGGAGGTCTAAAAATGGAGGCAAAACGAAGGCGTGGACAGACGCATTTGCCGCCTTGTGATCCGTGCATTGGAGTGAAAACTATTTGCGCTCTTGATTGGCGAAAACCTGGTTGAAGCACAAAGTCTGTGGTATAATAGGTCTGTCTGTGCAAGATAGCAACTGGTGCGTTTGGCCAAGGCACACACACACATACACACACACACACACTCGTCTCCACAATCACAAAACACCTTCACTTATGATCATTTTTTCCCCACACAGCAGTGTGGATTAACAACTTGTCCTTTAAACATATTTTCTGTCAGAAATAAAGAGTAAATACTGAAGTTAACAGTGTGCATGTGTGTGTCTCATGCTTAACTATGGTGCGCACACACATCTCCACAATTGGAAAACAGCTGTGTGTCCATGTGTGTCTCTAAAATGATTCTCACTGATAAGGAATAAAGAATTATTATTGAAATTAAAAAGCCTAATAAATCTTAAGAGACCTGCAAAGTCCACACTGGACAGGATCACAGCTGTCAGATTATCTTTAACAGATCACAGACAAAAAAAAAACTGGAGCAGCTGAGTTTGTGTCTGCATGTTCATTGGTATTCGGAAAAACAATGATTTAAACTATTAACTACTAAAAGATATGAATGCTTCTGTCAGGTTGGATATACCCACTGAATAACCCACACATAATTTTGCACATAGGTTGTCAAACTTCAGACCCACTTTCTGATTGTGTTTCCTCTACCTACAGTATTGTTAGCAAGATGGAGGAGTGACGATGTGAGGAGGAGATGAAGATAAGGAGAAAGAGGAGAAGGAGATGGAGAACGGGCAGCCACAAACTTGCACCTCAATCCGGCTCAGGTGGGTGTCCAGTAGGATTGAGATCCAGGTTTGCCTGGGTCAGTTTAGTCTTCAGTCTCTCTCACTTACCCCTCAGCTAGCAAAGTTGCATAATTATAATAATGATGATAAAGGTCATGAGAACTAACTTTCTGATTGAGTTATTGCATTTTTGGCCTAAACTCGCCCATGAATTAATCAAGGCACTTGGGCACAGCTGGCACGAGCGGCAGGACAGGACGATACGCCTGCGCTCTGGCACAAGATGGCAAAGGTGGATCTGAACACACTTTGAATAAATTAAATCCACTGAGCCTTGCACTTTCAACTTGCACTTCAGGTCAGTGTAAAATAGGGCCCTTCTTGTTGTATACATGACTATATCATGCTGATTCCATGACACACTCCAGAAACTGAGTATGTTTGAAAACTGATTTTTATTAAAAAAAAAAAAAAAAACTAATTAGAACTGTTTCAAAAAGTAATAATGAAAAGATCAGTCCTCTTAGGTAAGACAGTGGATGACCGAAACATCCAGAAAAGTCCCTGTCTGCTCGACACAGACCTACTTTCAGAGATGAAAAATTTATATTCCAACTATGTAATGAGACTGTTTGAACAGATTCACAGTGGCTTGTTTTCTTTGCATTTGTATGATTTTCTTAGGAGTGTAAATACAGACTAAAGATTAGTTCTTTCTCATGCTGGTTAGAACACATGATGGCTGTCAGATGGCTGTTGGCTGGACTCTTTGTGCTGCGTTCAAATGCAACTTTTACCAGAGGATGACCTGACACAAAGCGTTTGATCAGACGGCCTTTGTCAGCACTGAGGTCTTTGATGTCAGCTTGATGCAGAGCGCCCTTGTGTGTTTTTAATAGTTTCTGTATGACAATGGACTGGTGGAATGATGAGTATAGGTATAAACTCTCCTAGAGGAAAAAAAATCACTTTGTTCTCTTCATAGGGTTTGTTAATGATAAGAAAATGATTAAGTCGCTTCAACTTTTCAACTTTTTGTTTTACAATTTTACAATCTCTTTTTTTTTGCTCAGAATCAAATGTTTTATGGTCAGGATCCATCTTGTTGTTGGTTGGTTTGGTTCCATCCTCAAAACTCTTTATATAAAGATTTTCTGAAACATCAATGAATGAAAATGAGTGAAAACTTCTGGAACCAGAGCTGCTGAAAAAGTGGGCGCTCACTGTTGAGCTCTATAACACTGTTTCCATCCATCCATTGTCCGTAACCGCTTACCCTGACGGGTCGCCGGGGGAGGTTGCCATTTCATCACAGGGCTGACACATAGAGACAGACAACCACTCACACTCACATTCACACCTACGGGCAATTTAGAGTTAGCCTTTATTAATTATACTAGAGATGCACCGATCAACCAGCCAGACACCGGAACCGGATGGTTTTCAGCGTGACTGGCCCTGACCAGTGACTGGCCGGTCAGCATCACATATCCGTATGATAAAGAGAAGACAGACAGTCTACAACGAGACAAAACAGCTGACAATGTCTCAGAACAGCTGTAAACTTTGTAGCTCTTGATGCTAATGTTATCCAGCAGCAGACTGCTGTTCACAGAGGGACAGTTAAAATCTCACCTCCTGTTCTGGATGAAGAATAAACAACCTGTGTTGATGTGTCTCCTCAAACATTTTCTCATCCAGACTTGTTTAACTTCTGCATCTGTTTGTCTTACTGCAAAGTTTTACTGCAGCAAACTGCTGCATCACATCTGTCCGGTTTGTTTGCATCTGCTTCCACAGGAGATCATGTGAAATCGTATCCCGTGAAATCCCGCGAGATTGCGTTCACCCTATTCATAATCTTAATATCAAACTATAGTAAGGCCTGGCTGTAACCTGGAGGACTTTGGAGAAAATTTAAATAGTATTAAATGAATATTTAATAGTCAGTGTCTTATTATGGACATCCAATTAAATTTTTATAAGAAAAATTTCAAAAATGTTTGTGAATACTGTCAATTACAGTTCTTAGAAAGACTGAAAATCGGAATCGGCAGGTTAGACCCTTTAAAAAAAAAAAAAAAACGGAAATCGGAATCGGCCAAGAAAATTGAAATTGGTGCATCTCTAAATTATACTGCATGTCTTTGGACTGTGGGAGGAAGCACAGAAAGGTCCTGTCCCAGCCACAAAAAAACATGTTTATGAATATGATTACTGCCATATTCTGCCAATAAATTTCTGTAAATCTCATGCACTAGTCCTTTAAAAGCTACAGTATTTCAGCTACTGTTGGAGATGTTAAACTACATATTGAAACATGTTGGACAGCTGTTAATAGAACGCCCACCGGTGCAGTCCATCACCTCCCTCCTGTCTCCCATCTCACCCTCCTTTGTTACTCTGTCATGTATCTCAGGGTTGATGGATTGAAGGTTGAGTGGGTCTGACTGTAGAGCAGCACTACTGTATGTTCCACTGTGAAAGATTAGGCTGAGCGGCATCCCAGCTCTGTCCTTGGGCAATTCCTGGAGGTAATGTTTCTCTTCTGATTACTCGAGGGATGGGGCATTTAAATGTTCTATCTTTAGCTCTAAACAGGAAGTGGGAAAGCTGTTTGCACAGCTCTGTGCAACTGGAACAGGAATTTAATCAGATTTTGTTCATACGCTCCGCTCAGAGATGTTTAGGCAATTTCTTAAAAGCAGGAAACATGATTTCTTCTTTGACATTTCAGAACAGATCCTCACTGCATACCCATGTGACTGCTGTAAATGTGAATCCATAACAGCGCTGTATGCGAGGCTGGAATATTGATTTTTCAATAAGTATCGGCCATCTTTAGATATACAATGGATAACAGGCCTGGAGAATACAATGCATATTGAAAATGCATGTATTGTCTGCTTCTTTGTGTGTCTGACAAAGCTCTGTTTCCTCAGCTGAATGCTCTGAATTTCGACAGGCTGCCCGGGTGCTCGATGCCGAGATCCGTCAGTGGGCACCAAGCAGTGTGTTTTATTTTTCTGTGTCCGGTATGATATCAGCACTCCTCATTGTCTGTCTCTGATAGATGGGCAGCCAGCTGAAGCCAGCAGCGTTAACACTGACATGCTATCTGGCATCAGACATCTGTGCTGGGTTTGTCAACACGATAAAGACAGGTGCTGTGGCACACTCTGTTCCTTGGACAAACAAAGAAGACGAAGCTGCTTTCACTGCTGTGTGCCGCAAACAATGTGCGTTATCATTTTTCCAAAGTAATAAACACACAAAAAAAGATGTGTATATGGCCAAATATCTTCAAAGAGATGTGTTAAGATCGAGCAAATTAAGCTAAAAACATGCCTATGCAAGCTGAAAGTGTTTTAACTTGAGAAACATCTAAAATGAAGGTACAGAGATAAAAACACACACACAGTTGGTGTGTGTGTTGCTATCAAGCAGAGGTAAACCAAGTCATTGTTTCAAGTCAAGTCACAAGTCAGTCTCAAGTCATATACTCAAGTCCCAAGTCCTAAACTTTGAGTTTAGACTCCTGAATAAGTCACAATGCACTCTAAACCAAATGTAATGTGATTTAAACTTCAGTTGTTTGTGCAACTTTAAAGGAGCAATATGTAACAATTGCGCCTCCAGAAATGAGTACAGAAGTGCAAATAGTCCTGTCAACTGTACTTAATAGGCTGAAATACCATTTGATATACACTATGGTTAAAGTGAGTTGTTTGCCTCATACCCCATCCTTCCCAGGAAGCTCAGGCAGGCTGCAGGAACAGAAGTGCAACATTTAATTTAACTTGATGATAACAAGTGACAACGAATCCTCCGCTGTAAGTTGATCAGGTGTTTTTAACTGTCAGTTGTCTGATAGTTAAGCCTGTTATCCTGTAAACAAAAACCCACTGCTCTGAAAATACACACTCTGGAGTTGGAGTTCAGTGACTGCCTGCTTTCTACCCGCCAAACTCCATTGACATATTGTTCAACTCAACAATTGTTTAACTGTTATAAACATTGACTACTTCTAAGAGATCATTAATGATTTCCTACCACTCCTAATCAGACACTAACTGTTTTTTTTATGCAAACAAAATTATCTTTGCTATTGTTCTTTCCAACTCTTCTTCATGGTTCTCTCCTGCAACTTGATTGGACACTGTCTGATTGGTTAAAAAAATGGATGTGGGGAATTAAATGTCGACTTACTGGGAATGAATGTTCTTAAACATTAGTCGTTTCAGGAAATGAGGGGAAATAGAAACAGTTCTAAAATAAACAAGCAGTGGCCAAATTTGCACAAATAATGCAAGGTGAAAATTTGTGTTCAGTTTTAAAGTTAAAGTGATTGTACTTCTGTATTCCTATGCATACGCACGCCTCCCTTTGCAGCACTGTATCACTCCACAGATCAGCCGTCTGGGTCAGAAAGTTATGAGATCAGACTAAAATCAAAATGTACTTTCTGAAAGATTTCAAAGATGGTGCGTGTGTGCATTTTTACAGGGTGTTCAAAGAAATGTGTCTTGATCATAGTATATAGACAGCCAGCAGCAACCACCCCAAGTCTCCATCTGCAAAAGTTCTTCCTCTGGTTCATAAACGTATCCTTGTGTCTCCACAGTGAACGGCATTTCCTAATCAATGTCATAATCATTCATTTTTATTTTCTTCTATTTGTCTTCTACAAACTGCTGTACCTCTAACCCAAACAGTACTACACTTGAGAAAATGAAGTGCCAAAGTAAAGGGCTGTCTAGCAGCAGGGTAAAGTGCTGAACATATTCTAAATTTAGTGTACACTTAAACTGATATTGATTTTTTGGAGTAGGCCTTTTTTTAAAAAAATATGTTTTTCTGCTGATCCTGTCTGCAGCAGCACAGTGCTGAACTTCTGTGCTGGGACTCCTGTCTGCATCTTCAAACTGAGGGCGCCCTGAGTGGTATCTACTGTAGGTAACACACTGATATCAATAAGTACCCCACTTTGAATAATACTGACTTTAACACACCTTTAGAGAAAATCTTTAATATTAGTGGTCAAAAAAGAAAAAAAAGACTTGAATAAGTACTTTGTGTCACTTTAACGTTTGGTGTTCTCTCTGATCCACAGAGAAAGGCTGAGTTGAATCATGATATAGTTGTATGTATTATGCACCGGGCCTCTGACCTCAGTGCACTATGGCTGGCTCTGTCTGTATCATTGTGGCTCCACAGATAACTAGCAGAGAAAGTTAACTTCCTCCCTCACTGACTGCTTCTGTGGCTTATAAGACAAACTGTAGCAGTGATTCAGACTATAGACGAGATCACAGAGCTTTGATTGTAGCTGTAACCATGGCTGTGCTTTGCTTATTATGATTGCACATTACACTGCATTACACATGCAGCGAATGTGTGTGTGTGTGTGTGTCTGGTTGAAGTGTACTAAAGCTACTGTATTCTTGAACTCCTGTGGTGTATTGGTTATACATCTGTCATATCTGACAGAAGCACTGCATGCTTTCTTGACTAATGTTAATAGGAAAAGTAAAGAGTCGACTACTGTAGCTGTATCCATAGAATCACAGATTTGACCAGAGCTGGCATTTTGGTTACATCTTCACCATTCACCATTATTAAAGGTTGTGTAAAGCAACAATAAATCTTTGTTTTGAGTTTGTCACACCACAGAAACGTGTTATTAACCACCCAGCCTAATTTGAATGATTAAAAAATTGATAAGTATATAAAATTAGGTCTCAAAATCATGAAAAAAAAGGAGTTTTCTCTGCTCTGAAACACTGGGGGTGTGTCTGCTCCACTGTCTCAACTTGAAAAAAATTACCTGAATCATGGAGACTCTGTCTAGCAGCTTTATTGGACATGTCCAGACATGTTTGAGCCACCAGAACCAGAGGATGATGACAGGATGGTATTTTTTTTTGTTTGTTTGTTCTGTGTTGGGTTGTTGGAACTGAAGCGAGCTGAAGTGAACTGCTGGGCTGATTTGGACTGAGAGAGTCACTGAAGGTACGTTCATAACTGACCATGGCTCCGGCATGTCACCGAGCCATGTTTCAGGTCCGCCCAAAAAAATCCTGAACCCAGAAATTGTCAACAACAGTTTAATGGTCTAACTTGACAGTTTAGTACGACATAGTTCTCAGTCTTTCCACATTTTCAGAAGAAATGTCCTTTTTCTTTTCCTTGAGCTACCAGAGCCAGAGGATGGTGACAGGATGGTATTTTTTTTTCTCTCTTCTGTAAGGTTTTTGGAACTGAAGTGAGCTGAAGTGAACTGCTGGGCTGATTTCGACTTAGAGAGTCGCTGAAGGTACATTTGTTACTGACTGTTAGGGAGGGTGAAGGGAGCGGGAGGTGGTGTCATTGGCGTGTCGGTTTGCGGGGCTTATATAGTGTTGAGGGACCATGGCTCCGGCATGTCACTGAGCCATGTTTCAGGTCTGACCAAAAATCTTGAACACTGACACTGTGAACAACATTTTAACAGTCCAATTCCACAATTGTGTACTACATAGTTCTCAGTCTTTTCATATTTTCAAGAACTATGTTCTAACATGTATAATGTGGTTAGAAGAAAAACTCTAAAGTTTGTATTTTCAACTTGTTCTGCAAAAATCTAGTTCCCACAAAAAAGTCACTGCAGCTTAAAAGATGATTGTTCATTTTGGAAAGACCACGAGGTAACTGTTCAAAGTGTTTTAAGAATATAGTTTCTGAAAGAATTTGACAAATTGCAGCAGCCATGAGGCATGTTTTGAGTTGGACGCAGAGTTCTTTCTTTGAATCCACTGGAAAAGTTACACTTTTGTTCTTCCTGTGAAGTTACTGCAATCACTGCGTCTATCTCTCTGTGTGGAGTTTAGTTTCTATAAATAACAGCAGCTGGACTGAAACAAATGTAGGCTTAGTGCATTCTCCAGGGTTACCACAAGGCAATCTGAGAAATCAGGGAAGTGGAATGTTAATCATAAACTATTAAAATTGTACTGCCGGTTATAATTTCCCTGTAGTTTCCCTTACCTTATTATTCTTGCATTCTCTGTTGTAATGAACCTCTGCTTTTATTAATGAATTCGCTGACTTGCTGCATGTCTTACAAATTATTGGTCTAATAAGTTAAATATTACTTTGAGCTTGCATGACCAGCTGATATGTGTTTGTTCTTTCTTCTGATTTTCAAAACTAAGTGACAAATTGGAAGAAATTTAAAGTTGCATAATTTTTTTTTCGTTTGGCCACCTGTGGGCAATGGAGCAAAACAAGAACAAGATACTGACATATTGTCACCATATAAACATGCCATTTAGCTCTGTTTTGGTTTCCACCACTGCCTCTCTGTGTTCAGCATGCAGCTAGTTGCTATCTGGTATTTGGTACTGGGCCAAGCAGCTACAGACAGGTGGTGAACTCAAGTACCATGTATATGATGAAGGTGGCAGTCCACTGTGCCAAGATTTCACCAAAACATTGTGAAGTACAGCTATACTACACACCTGTCTGATAAAAATAAAGTTATTCAAGAAAAAATATTATTTAAAGGAAAAAGTCGAAATGCAAATAACATGATAAAAGAGCTCCAACTTCAGGGTGCACAGCTGCACCATGCAAGAGTACATTTAGATTAAAAACATGGTGTAAATGGTGTCTTTTTGGGTGAAATTTTAATGTTGTGGCTTACAGACACTTGGATTACACCACACAAGCAGTATGGATGCATTCTGTGTTTTTTGTGTCCTTTTTTTTTACATTTTAAAACTGGTCACCATACACTTCAATTGTATTGGATTTGGCTGCAACGCTGTTTTCCTGGAGATCTTCACCCATCCTCACATCAGCACAGGGCTGAGTAGATATTGAGTGAGATTTGATTTTTGGGTGAACTATCGCCTTAAATGTACTGGTATTGGTTCTAGTATCCTAATTTTTTTAAATGTTACCTTGCAGGGCTGTTTGCATTTTTTTTCTTGTATGGGAATCAATGCATTAACAAATAAATCCTGCAAAATGTGTCCTTTGAATGTGATTGATACAAGACATAAATATAAACAAATGTAAATCTAAACTTTACCGTGCTGTTTCTCAAACTAATTAATGCTTATTTTATGTGGTTAAGCAGCATGTTTAAAACACATAAAGCACACATCAGATTGCCAAAAGACCTTCATTGTGTCTGTAGTGGGATATTGTATTCTTCTAGTGTCTGCAGTCAGACCTAATGGCAGTGCATTTTCATTATCTTGCTTCTTTCATCTTGTGTAAGGAGATAAATGTATATAACATTGACTTATGTAAGGAAAATAAAAGACAGACTACCTTGAATGATGGCCGTTTCTCTCTTGTTATCAAATACTGATGGATGATAATGTTGCTCAGGCTGAAATGTGTTTGCCGGTGATGAAACTGACATGTTTTTGAAAATGCTACACAATCAGCAGGGTTAAAGACATCTTTTGTTGTCTTCAAAAAGCCCATATTCTGAGACCTGCATAATGAGAGAGAGGAGAAATAAATGTAACACTTAAAAGCGAGTCAAACGCATTTCAGAAAAATGGCACTTTGCAGTTTTGTAAACATCTCTCCGTGGCAGAATATTAAAAATGAATCAAAACAAGTGGCTCTTTCATCAAAATGACACCGAAATTGTGGATGGAGGGTGAGGATTGGTGCTGCCACATGTTTACTGCATACTGAATCATCACAAATAAATATCACACTACACTTTATATGAAGATGCTTGTAATAAGCATCAGTCAATAAGTAATAAGGTCCTTATAAGATGCTTATTAACATTAATATGCATTAATGAGACTATAAGACATTTATTCAAACAAACAAACACATTTTAGGTGGATTGAAAGTGTGCATCATGCTTATCAAGGTTAATTAATCCTTTATTATGCACTTATTAACAGTTAACTAATATTTTGGGGGGTCTGGAGCTAAAGCATGAATAGTGCTTATTAAGGCTAATTAGTCCTTTATTTAGACTTCATTAACAGTTAACTAATACATTTTTGGGGTAGTGGATCTAAAGTGTGAACAATGTTTATTATAGTTAATTAATCCTTTATTATGCACTTATTAGCAGTTAATTGAGATTTGGGGGCAATAGACAGAAAGTGTGAACAATGTTTGTTAAGATTAATTAATCCTTTATTTTGCACTCACTAACAGTTTCCCAGGTTTTTTTTTTTTTTAAATATTACCATTTTAAGCTTTTCCCCGTTAATAAGCGCATAATAAACTATGTAGAAATCTTAATAAAGCAACAACAAAAGATTAGTAAAGCTTTAACTGTGACACATTGGGTAAGTTAGTTAACTTAAAAAAATGTGTTTGTAATACTATTTTAAACTCTTTAAAATCTCACAATAAGCATGTTTAATGCTATTACTAATGCTTGAATGGTCTTGTTAACAAATTAATTAATAACCCTCTTACAATGTCCTTATTACCTTAGCATATAAAGTGTTCCCAATATTACTGCAAAAATGGAAGTTTGAGAACAATGAGGGACGATACATCTGACAAACACTTTGTCTTATAATGCAAAAGATAACAGCAGGCTGCTCTGAGTGGATTCATCATCGATATGTGGGTGTTTCAGTCCCAGGGGGGATTGATCATGTGATGCTGAGCCACCAGCTCCAGGTATCTGACTTAAGCAAAGACAGTGATGGAGCACCGTTCATCCAGCACTCATGCATTCTCATTATTAGGAGCACTATAACTGCTTTAAAAAAAAAAAAAAAGCACCACCGCCCTGAATCTGCTGCTGTCTTGCCCCATCCTCACTGTCAGCTCAGGTTTGTCACCTATCGGTCACAGCAAAGGAAATATACACTCTGCCCATGTGTGCTATAAATCTGCTCCGTCCATGAGCTGACAGTCAGCCGAGGACTGATCGGACCAACAGCGACGATTCAAAGCGTGCCTGGAGCCAGTGGCAGTGGTGAGCTCAGTCTGCAGTCAATATCCCGGCCTGGGTGAATGTCCATTTTTACATTTACTCCCCACATCACAACACAAGGCATTTCTGATGGCCCCTGGGGGATAATATCTCCCTCAATCATACTTGTCTGCCCTGTGAGCTGGTTTGGGTTTACACCAGGCTTTGTATGGAGCCACTCTCTACTGTTCAAGAAGGGCCACTGTCGGGACTAGAGGCAGAAAATTACATTCACTCTTGTTACTGTAGTTGCAATGGCCAAAGGTCATTCAATTCCTGACATACCAGGCCAATATCAGACACACTCTTTGATGTGGTCTCCAGTCTTTATGTGCACATTGAAAGGAAAGAGGAATGAAATTATACCTATTGGAGAAGCTGAAAATGAGATTTGAATACTGAGCAAATAGTATCCATAGTGTCAGCCAATCAATGCACCAGATGCTTAACTGTCATTTACATCAGATTACACAAGTTGGGGCAATAGCAATGGCTCCATAGCATTATCTCTGTTTTTGGTGGATGCCATTTGCACCCAGGATGCAACAGCCAGTGTGACTATTTGCACCCTGGTGTATATAGCTTAGAATGGCAGAGACAAGTACCCAGGTGTCGAAAGCCAACAATGCTATTTGCACTTGTCGTATGTAGCAAATGTGACTATTTAGACGTTCATGGCAGAGACAAACCACAATATGTTCCTAATCATGCTGATTTGAGCACGTTCTAAATGTCTAATTAACCAATCAGATTGCTTGGTTGGATCTACCTGTTGTATAATGTTCACTACACTCACTGGGCCTCATGCAGAATTCATTTGTGAGCGGACTGAGAACACGTCCTTGAAAGGGTGGATTTGGTCTGAACCCAAGTACGAATGCTGTTGTTATATCTTCCAAAAAAAAAAAAAAAAAATCCTACCAAGACTTAACAATTGAGGACTGAAAACCCCGGAGGTGCAGAATCAAGTCCCAAGTCCCAAGTCAAGACCGGCAAGTCCTGAGTTAAGTCCCATGTCCTAAACTTTGAGTCCTGAACAAGTCATGATGATGCACTCTTCACTAAATGTAATGCTGGATTATGCTGATGTCATGATGTCCTCTGAATTGCAGAGTACTACCTGAATAAAACATTTTGGAACTCTGAACTGACCTTGCTTCCTTATCACTGAAAAGCACACAGTGTCTATACAATGTATAAAATATGGTATATTTCCTCTTATGGCTCCACCATAGGTATTTTCCTACAATATGTTTCAGATTGCTTGGTTTATACACAGAGGATTACAGCGGGAAAACTGCAAAATCACCTCTAGAGGTAAAGCGTCCGCTTCTGTAATGTTCTGCTTTGTTTACTCCCAAGTAAACAGTTCACATGAAATGAAAGTCTCCTCTTTAATGGGACTCATTCAGGTGAATTGACTGAAACCTGTAATCCACTGCAATCAAGTTTTAATGTCTGTGCGTGTGTTAAGAGATGGTGGTGTTCATATCTTCAGGGACAGGAAGTCACATACACTTCAGCTGACCTTCCAAACAAATTCAAACCACCATCAAATCTAAAACAGTATACGCATATTAATTAAATGATGGTAGCAGAATATAAGTTAAAGAGTCATATGAGAAATCTGTATCAACATCCCACAGGAGATGATGGCTGTGGCTGCAATTTAATGCAGTGTGAGATTTTAATAGCTTTAGCCTTAATTACTAAGTTTGGGGTTTTAGCAACTAAAATACCAGACATTTTTTCTCAGGAGTTGCATTTGCCAGGTGCAGAGGTGACGAAAAAGATGTAAGAGGACGAGTGTCAATGTGAAACATGTAACAAGATGCATAACACATGTAACAAGACAAAAAGGACAGGACAAGATGTAAAAGACCTAAAAGGAAAAAGGAAAAACTATGTAAAAGGTGTAACAAGGAAAAACACATCATAAAAGACATAAGATGTAAAATACCTGACAAAACAACATAACAGACAGAACAAGACTAAAATGATGTGAACGATGTAAAAAGATGTAAGCAACATAAAGAACAAAAAGACCTAACCTAACAATACCAAAAAGTTGTACATTATGTAACAAGAGGAAAAGTGACATAAATGACATAACATAACAAAAATTACATAAAAGATGCAACGAGATGAGAAATAACACAAAAGATGTAACAAGACGAAAAGCAACGTAAAAGACATAACAAGCGGTAACAGACAAAGAGGGCTAATTTTAATATTTATAATTTAAAGGGAAAGTTCTTCACAAAACATATTATTCCCCTGGCCTGTATTGCTATTAATCCATCTAGATTTTTTCCTTTTTTTTCTTTCTTTTTTTTTGGTGTGAGTTGCAGAGTTCTGGAGATATCAGCTGTAGAGATGTCTCACTTCTCTCCAATATAATGGGACTAAATTGCACTCAATTTGAGGTGCTCAAAACTAAAATAAATAAATAAATAAAAACAAACACATTTGAAAAATTCAAAACCAGTGTCTCTTTCCAACAGTCATGACCCGGTTACTCAAGATAATCCACAGACCTTCTTGTGAGCAGCTTCATAGGAACTATTTGCTTTCCAATATAAAGACCAGAGTTCTGGTAGATTCTACCTCAAACAGAAAGTAGTTCCAACATGAAACTGCTCACAACAAGGTCTGTGGATTATCTTGAGTCACCGGATCATGATTTTTGGAAAGAAACACTGGTTTTCAATTTTTCAAATGTATTGTTTAGGTCCTCTGAGCACCACAGAACTAGTGCTATATGATTGGCTTATATCTGAGAGAAAGCAGAAATATAGCGCACTGCTGATATCTGCAAAACTCTGCTACTCACACCTAAACGATCTTGATGGATAAATAGCGCTACAGGCCAGGAGAAAAATATATCTTTTTGATTTTGGAGTGAACTGTCTCTTTCAGTAGGCTACATTTCAGGGTCTGTATTTTTTCACTTCTACCTGAGTAAAGAATATGTGTACTTCTGACACCTCTGGCCAAGTGGCCAGAAACACAATGGTAGTGTTGCTCTGTGTCTGCTGGCTGTGTAAATGGTTTACTGTTTTCTTACACATTTCTCACATCAACTTAATAAGACTGTCACACCAAACTATTTACAGTCATTGCAGGCAGGTAATAAGTTCCATAGCTCTTAGTTCAACCCTTCTCTGTTATACAACTATGATTTACAGAACACCACAGGGGTCAAAGAAAAGCTTTTATGGAACTTTACAGTATGTAACATTCTTCTTCATTGACACACGTTTGTGAACTTGGCATAACCAGACAGTTATGCCAATGAATCACTATGTGTATACTGTTCAAGAGGTGATCTGAGAGCTCACTGATGCCTTGCAGGCACTGAAAGATATCTAGGAGGTTTAAAGGGACAGCAGTAAGGCTATTTATCCATTTAAATTGCTGAGGTGTGAGCTCCTGAGTTATGCAGATAGACACACAGTGATGACTAACATGCTACTAGATGGCACTTGGCTTTTGGTGATTAAAGCAACAACAACAACAACAACAACAACAACATTTGAAACAGCTCTATTTTCTTTCTACACAAAAGAAAGTAGTTCTGTCATGACACTCACAACAAGGTGTGTGGATTATCTTGAGTAATCGAGTCATGATTTCTGGAAAGAGACATTGCTGTTGAGTCTTTCAAATATATTTTTGGTGCTTTGAGCTACACAAACTATATGTCTTTTAGTCCTATTATACTGGAGAGAAGGCAGACATCTCTACAAATTATATTTCCAAAACTCTGCAACTCACACCGAAAAAACTCTCGATGGATAAATAGCACCAGAAGCCAGAGGGAAAATATGTATTTTTGATTTTGGAGTCGAGAAGGAGAGATTGAGGAGCACTGGAGCAGCAACCAGAAAATCCTGGATACAGGAAAAAAAAGAGAAAAAAGTAGTTCCAAGTATAATAGTAGTAGTGGTAGTACTAATAAAGTTATAAAGTAGTTCAAACTAGCTCCACCTCCAGCATCTACAACAGTAAGATGTTGCACACTGATGTGTCAGTATTAATAATCTAATGTCACTTCTTGTGTGTATTCGTGGCAAAACGTAGTTGGGGAGCAGACAGACTCATCTGGGATTATTCTCGGTGAAAGATCTTGTAATGTGTGACCCCCTGTCACTGATCAGTCATGAAGTGGGCAAAGCACAACACCTTCAAGATTCTCAAACAGTACATTGGTCTGATAACTCTCAAAGTCATGCCGTGAGACCAGGGCATAGTGGGAGCAGCAAAGGTCTTCTAAAGTCTTCTTCTACTCTTTTTCTGCTTATAGAGAATATTATATAAAATATTATTCCCCATTTACTGTCATAAAAGGTGACAATATGTCAATTTCAGCTTGTTCTGCAGCCATTAAGTGACCAGAAAAATCAATGAATGCAGCTTTAATTTGGTGAGTACAGTTTTATTCAAGATGGAAATGATGGCTCCAACTATAGAGATAAATAAACATGAATTATCCTTTAACCCTGCAGTGTGATCTGCTATGCCACAAAGTTCAAAGTACACGTTTATGACTATATGGTGATCAAAAAGCTGCAAATAATGAGGATCCAAAATATAGCATTAAAAAGCTGTATTATTTTGTGTAACTATAGGTTATGGCATGTAATTATTTTTCTTATACAATCAATGTAAATGACACATCTAAGAAGCATTTGTCACTCCTACATATCTCCCACTTTATCTGCAGCATTTGACTCACACTGACTGCATAAATAGCAAATAGGTTTCAGTTTATATTACCATATGTTAATGCATACAAACTGTATGTTCCAGTGGTGGATTCAGGCTGTCTGAGGGGCAGGGGTGAAAAGACATAAAAAGGGCACCAGGTGTTTGTGGTGGGGTACCAGCATGCCGAAAGTCATGATGTATTTTTGAAACAGTTCCAGTACCTGGCTTAGATTAAAATTGTTTTATTATGTGACTTAAAGTACAACAACCGCTACACCTCTAAAACAGATGAGAAACAATTAAATATTAAACCATTCACAAGAATGTAGAGGCCAATTCATTTTCTGGCATGTAGGGCAGCTGATACGGTGTTACATTGCTGGAGACGCACTGTAGAAAGCACTTTACTACATCTTCTCCTCTGGAAGATAATTCCAAAAAGCACTTCATCACATTTTGTGATCACCTAACCCTAACCCACTGGAAGGGAACTCTAGAAGGAACTTTATCACATTTTATCCACTGCCATTGCATTCTATAATGCAGTTTTCCCCATTTTAATCTCCGGAAAGGAAATATGCAAGGCACTTTTTCATGTTTTATCCAATGGAATGGGAGTCTAGAGGGCAACTTATCAGGCTTTATTTATCATAGGGGCAAGAGGACATTTTTGCTGCATTTTTTTTGAAGATGGGGCCACCATTCAGGCTCCCATCTGAGTCGACCAGTGGTGTGCTCCACTGTGAGCGCTCTAGAAGACACTTTATCATGTTTTATCCACTGCAAGGGAAATCTAAAAGGCACTTTACCATATTTTATCTACTGGAAGGGAAATCTAGAGGGCACTTTATTAGGTGGAATCCACTGGAAGGGCATTTTAGAGGGCACTTTGCCATATTTCATCCTCTGGAAGGGAAATCTAGAGGGCACTTTGCCATGTTTTATCCACTCTCGACGGCAACTTATGTTTTCTTTACCAAGAGGTCACTTTTGTGGTATTTCTTTGAAGGTAGAGCCACCATTCAGGCTCCTCTCTGAGTCCACCAGTGGTGTGCTCCTATGTGAGCACCATAGAGGGCACTTTATCATGTTTTAACCTGCTGGAGGGGAACTTTAAAAAGCACTTTACCACATTTTATCGACTGGAAGCGCACTTTATCAAGTATTATCCACCTAAATGGCACTCTAGAGGACACTTGATCATATTTTATCCACTGGAAGGACACTCTAGAAGGCAATTTAACATGTTTTATTTACCATAGAGGCAACCAAGAGGGCACTTTTGCAGCATTTTTTCAAATATGGGGCCACTGAGTCCACCAGTGGTGTGCTCCTCTGTGACCAGTGGGCCTGACTTTGTTGAAATGTTGAGCAAGAACATTATCACAATTAGCAGACAGAGGAAAAAGGGACATCCTCTATTCATGTTGTCTGGCACGTCTCTGGCATTAAGACAGGTGTGCTGGCTGCTCTTACAAAGGTACAGTATCATCGCTTAGTGGTTTCTCAAAAGACAGCGAGGAAAATCTTCAGCCTCTTCGCAGAAGTCAGTGCTATTGAGTTCCCACACAAAGAGCTGTATTCAAGCAGCAGGTGAACTGCCGCAGGTGACAGTGACACGTTTTGCTCAGAGCAGGACTGCCAGCTTCTGTTACTGAGCCTACACACACACACACACACACACACACACACACACACACACACACAGGCGGCTTAACAGAAGCTGAATGCAGAGACATTTTATCACCATGAAAACTAAAACCATGCAGAGGCCGGCCTGTGTCAGAGGATGCTGCTGCAGTGGTCGTGGTGTGTGTGTGTGTGTGTGTGTGTGTGTGTGTGTGTGCAGTGAGATGAGTGTGTGACGGAGCTGGAGCCTCAGAAAGGCAATTACCATTCTCTGAGATGATCGCAGCCAAGTTCTGGATCTCTAGTTTGTTCAGATTGGATGGTGATATAACATCTGAATCCCAGCCCAGTAAAACACACATTCATGTTTCAGTAGCTACTGTGTGCAGTTCCATCACACAACACACAAAACAGTCAACATACAAATGAGAACAAGGGCTAGAGCAGTGATTCTCAACATTGTAAAGCCCTGGCCCTGAGCCCAGTCTACCTGGGAATCTCAAATACTTTGACTCTCACAAATACACTTGTTGAAATCTACTCTAGGTCTAAACTATGGCCCTAATGCCTAATGCTCGACTGAAAAGTTGGAAAGTGTTTGTTTTTTTTTTTCAGGCAAGAAGACGTTCAAGAATTTCATTAAGCTTCCACTAGAAAGTATGGGGGTATTGGTCTCGTAGATCTTAATGCAATGTGCCTCTTTTGCTTTAATTACCTTAATAATCATATTAGCAACCTTTGCTATGGGAATGTGGATATCAGAAACTGGTTTTAAATGCAATGCTTACTGAAAAAGTGTTATGAGTTTTGGGATCATGATGCAAGAGATGCACCCTCTCACATCAATCACTTACAAATAAACTGAAAATGATCGATTCACGCTTTAATGTCATCCAACAACAGGAGAAATCTGTAATATATTTACTGTAATAAATCAGAAAATGACCATGACATGTAATCAGAGATAAAGGAAGCATGCAGAGTTGAAATACTCGCTTCTCTGACAACAACAGCCACAGTGTCTCCCTTTGAAATTTATATTCTGGGCCGAATAACTGCTTTTGTTAGGGATACACCAATTCACCAAGCCAGAGACGAGGGGCCTCATTTATTAATGTTGCATATGCACAAAAGAAGGCATGAGCCACTTTTTAAGCAAAAGTGGGAATTTATAAAAATAAACTTTGCGTGAAAATGTGCCGTGCTCCAGGGTAACCCTGACCCATGTGTACACACTTAAACTAGATTAAGAATAAAGTGCGACTCTGATGGCAGAAGGATGAAAGACAAGAAAGAGTGTGAAACACACTGTGTGAAATCAATCAAGATATTACTTCACGCACATTGTATATGAGGAGTTAATTTGCAAACACCTTTCTTACAATGAATAAAAAAATATGTTTGATTTATATTCTCTGGATTGAACACATACAGAATAAAAACACAGGATCATAAATACAAACATGAATTTTATATGGTGGAGAGAAATCTTATTTGTTCTGTAATCAGTAAACAATATGTACATGTTCCCACGTGTATTCTAATAAAGAACGAGGTGAACAGCAAAACAAATTACATTTATACTGGTGCCTTTTTCAATGATCCAGTTGGGCGGTTAAGAGTGGATAATTTCATATACAGTGTTTTGTAATCCGTTTTTTTATGGCTTTCAGTTCATTTTGTCTCTGTTTAAATGTGTGGAGTTGATTGTTTCACGGCTGCTGCTGGAGGGTAAAGATGCACAGCCGAGGTGCAGTGGAGGCGCAGGGCGCACGGCCGCAGCACCTCCGACCCGCTGGAACACAGCCAATAAAAGAAAGAGGAACTGTTTCTACGTGGGAGAATTATCCCTCCATTTCCAACACTCCTCCACACAGGTTGGATTCCCTGATAGTCAGTTTCTCATCAAAAGAGTGAGGTGTCTTTCTGCTACCTGTGTCACAAACACACACACTTAAACGGCCTGTGGCTCTGCGCTTTCTGGTTTATACTTTTCTGTTGGACCACCTCTTTTTAATTCATTTCAGTGAGTGTCTGAGTTTGTGAGGCAGGAGCATTCACAGCATCCGCTACACGCACAGTTTTATAAATGTGGCCCCAGAAACAGACAGTTTTCAGCATGACTGGCCAGTCAGCGTCACATATCCAATTCTTTACTGGTCATATTCACACACATGCTCCACACAATGGTCACGTCATGCGTGTTGCAGCGCAGACAGTAACATCACAGCCACACACACTCGCGCACGTGCTTGCATTAAATCGGCATTAGCGATAGATTCCAGGAGCAGGATACAGAGAAGACAGTCTACAAGGAGACGGAGCAGCTGAGCAGGTGACAGTGTTGCCACACAACAGTAAACCTTCTAGCTCTTCATGCTAATGTTAGCCAGCAGCAGATTACTGCTCACAGACTGACAGTTAAAATCTCACCTCCTGTTCTGGCTGAAGAATAAACAACCTGTGTTGATGTGTCTCATCTCATCCAGACTTGTTTAACTTCAGTTTTCTGTTTTTTCTCACTGCAAAGTTTTACTACAGCCAACTGTTGCACTGCGTCTGTCTCAGTATTTGATTCTGAACGTCCAATTTCATTTAATTTTTAAGGAAAGTTTCAAAAATGTTTGTGTATTCTGTCAATTATAGGATGAAAATCGTAATTGGCCAAAATTGGAATCGGCAGGTCAGACCCATTAAATGAAAATTACAATCTCTAGTCTCTGATCTCTAGTTTTTGTTTGGCTGTTTCACGTTAATTTGATTTCAAATTAATGCTGAATCTTTGCCGAACAAGTATCTGTATATGACTTGTAAAAAAACATTAATAATCTAGTAGAAGGTGTTGATTTTCTAATTATTAAACTGAGCAAAATGTTTGTACGAGTCTGGCAGCCACTTAACTCAAAGCGTGTATTTTTGTAGCAGTGGGCTTTTGTTTTCAGGATAATGGGCTAGTTTTATGTTAATAGTTATAAACAGCTGATCAACTTATGGTGTGGGATTCATCCTGATTGTCATTTTAAAATGTTGCATGCAACTTGTGCTCCTGCAGCCTGCATGAGCTTCCCCAAATCAGAGGAGGGGGTGGGGGAAACAACTCGCTTCAACCATAGATTGTATATTAAACAGGATTTCAACCTATTAAATATATAATCTATAACTCCAGTTTGCTTTTTGGACGGCTGTACTTATTTTTGTATGTGCAATTTCTACATATTGCTCCTTTAATGAGTAAGTAATTTACTAAATACTACAGCATGTGGTGAAAAGCTACGTATATTTATGATTCAAAGACGTGGTCATGTCACTTGAGTCCTTTTGCTGCCCAGTCATTTGACCACTCATTTGTGTTTATGCTTCAGTGAAAGGAAGCTGCCCTGCATCACAATGAGTTTGCCCCTCACTGTCATGCCAGAGTTCGCCCTTTGGCAATTTCAACAGAGGCACGTTGCACATATCAGGTTAATTTATTGCAACAACACAGAAAATCAGCCATGTGATGAGACTTTAATGTGTGGCTGTGACTCGCATGAAACACTTGCATGAAGATTTTAGAGAAATTGAGCCTTTCTGAGTGAACTGTTGAAATGAAGCAATAATGGAGACTATTTTCTTAAAGTGTACCAAAGTTAAATTACCTCTACAGAATAATTTACTCGTGGCTCTGTGAGTGCTTGGCCTGAGAGTGGCATAGATTGAGCATAACTGTTACCAGCCAAATGAAAAATGATAGATATTTCACACGCCTTAATAAAACATACTAGAGACCAAACTATAGGAAACTTTTTCTGGTGCCTCTCATCTTCAGCTTTTTGGCAGCATTTTCGTTTAAGACAACTGATGTTGGATTACAAAGTTTAGACTATACACAACTGAGATACATTTGGTTTTCACCATTGCCTGGTTGTGATGACGATTCTGGAATATGGACTTGAAACACGACGCTGGTATGCTATGTCTTTCTCACTGACTGTTGCTGCCATTTATATTTTACCTAGACTTTGTGCGAACAAACAGTGCAACAACCAAGGAAGAACTGAACAGTTACGCACGAGGAAGCAGAGGTGATAAAGCGATTGCTGGACTATGGGAGTGATTACAACTGTCTCAAAGCAACAGGAGATAATAATCAAGTAAATGTAGAAAATCAAGAAGTTGAAAAGACAAAACACAGACAGACGAGAATGGCAGGCCTGGAACATGACCAACATTATTCTTAGCGGTTTGGAGACCAGGTCCTGGTATACTTCCGGGCGGTGATAGCAGTGGATGGTGGGAAGCCCACTAAGCCTGACCTGGACTTCCTGGAGCAACAGGTATCGTCCTTCCTAAGTCCCACCACTTTTGGAACCTCAGCCAACTTTCTCCTTTTTTGTTTCATATACTAAGTTATGCTATGTATTATGTTGAAGAGGAAAACAAATTTTGAAGATGTTTAAAAGATGTTGCTGTAAAAAGCAACACATAATCACATTTTAAGTTAGCTAATGTAGAAACAGAAACCCACTAGATTACTAACTAGCTCATCTACACCAATCGTTAGCTAGTTAACGACATCTGATACCTAATGTTGTGAGTGATGTCATTTCTGTCACGTGACATACATAACATAGTTACATAACCCAAAGCACAATCTTTTCCTAAACCTAACTGTACCTGTTTAATGTAAAACCTGTGTATAATGTCATGTAAGTTATGTTGTTACACAAGTGATGTTGCTTCTGTCACGTGACATATGTAACGTAGTTATTTTAATCCAACCACAATTTTTTCCTGAACCTAACCAAGTAGTGTTATTGCCTAAACCTAAACAAATTGCAACTGTTTTACAAGTTAAACCATGTGTGTAATGTAACATGATGTATGTTTTTGCCTCAAGTGATGTCACTTCTGTCACCTGACATAAATAACATAGTTTTTTAATGCAAACCAATCTTTTCCTAAACCTAACCAAACAGTTTTATTGCCTAAACCTAACCAAGAAATGTTTGTGCTTAAACGTAATCAAACAGTGACTGTTTTACAAGGTAAACCATGTATGTAATGTCCCGTGAGTAATGCCATTGCACAAGTGATGTCACTTCCATCACTTGACATACTTAATGTAGTTATCTAACCCAAACCATGACCTTTTCCTAAACCTAACCAAGTAGTTTCTGTGCAATAAAACCTAATTAAACTACGACCATTTTACAAGGTAAACCACATGCGTAATGTTACGTGAGTTATATGGTTGGACAGGTGATGTCACTTCCACCAGACGACATACAAACGAAAGTTATTTCCACCCAAACAAGGTCAGAACTTTCACCCAGGAGACCAGGGTTCCAGACCTGTGTGAAACGAAAAGTAAATGTAGAGTCATTTAAAGTTTTGAGTAACTTAAAATTTCATTATGAACATGATGTCCATTGTGTCACTTCAGTCACATGACCTACATAACAGTTATTTTAACCCAAACTACGATATTTTCCTAAAGCTAACCAAGTAGTTTTCATTGTCTAAACCTTTGTTATTTAGGTGTGAACATGAGTAGCTATATAATGTTACGTTTTTAGAGTATTTAGTAGTATGGAAACTACTCTCCATCAGAGCTGAAGATGTTTTTGGAACCAGCAACTAGTGGCCATCAGCAGTAGTACAATTTCCACACCAGTATTTCCACATTGGGCACATCCGCTTCAGTAGTTTTCAACTGGTGTGGCCATTCTAGATTTCTCTCAGTACAAATATTTATGTATCGCATGTTGGAAGTTTCCACCGAGAGGGAAGCTGAACTCATTATCTGTCAACACTCAGCCCACAGTGAGGTCAAGAGACAGATAACATGATAATTTGCTGCACTGTATAGGTGTATAGGAGTTATAACAGCAAACATTAGTGAAGAGTTCACACTGAAACGCTGATGCAGTGACCCCGCTGGCCACCGCTGAGTACAAGGGAGGTGAGCGTGACAGAAGCCTCTTATCTGAAAGGAAGGTTAGTGTGATGATACATTAGCAGCTACGATTATCATAATGGCCTCACAAAACAAGGTCTCCATGCACTTAATGAATAAAAACAACACACAACAGAGGAAAACAACAGCAGTAAAAAGCCCATTCAGTGCTGTAGTTCCTCATGCTTTGGATGTGAGCTGTTTGGAGTGACATTTCAGGAACTCCTCCTCAGTCGTCCAACAGAGAAAAATAAGATGAATGATGTTTAACTTGAGTGCAGTCAGCTCTCAGCAATTATGTTTGGTAAGTCACTTATGAAGACAAATTATGATGATACATGTGATGATTCTCTCTACCTTCGTGTCCCACAGCACCTAAACTACAATCATTTCATAGAGGGAAACTATAGAGAGATGGTTAAAAACCCAGGAATGAAAAATAGTAACAGTTTGAAATGTTCACAATTCAAAAGTATCTCTCCCAAAGGAGGATACAAACTGTCAAAGGTCAAAAACCCATTCCTCGAGTCCAATTAAAACAACAATAGAGCACATATTTTTTGCTACACCAAAACAAGTCCCAGACTGTGAGACTGTAATAAGGCACAGTGGTGCTTCAGGCTAAATACCAGAGGTGTGGACTTAACTCACATGACTTGGACTTGCTTCAGGCTTGAGTCACAAATTTGATGACTTTAGACTAAACAAAATCCAAAAAAGACTAGAACTTTAACATCTTTTTTGACTTGAAAATACTTGATACCTTCCACCAAGTCCAAAGATCAAAATGTGTGTTATTTAAACAGCATGACTCCACAAATCAGTTCATTTACTTTCTTTTTGTGAAGAACTGTCAGTGGTTTTCATTCTCAGCAAGCCGACACTTTATTCCCCAGATCCGCTTTGTTTGAACCAATCCAACAGCATCAAAAAACTATGCAGTTGTCAACAAAAACCAAATTGCAGTAAGCAAATTGTGGAGGGTGGAAATTACAAACAGAGACACAACAACTTTGTTTAATACTTGAAGTTGCACAAGGAAAGATAAATTGAGGCTCTGTTTTGAGTTTTAAGAGTGCATTATGACTTGTTTAGGACTCGAAAGTGAAAGTTTGAGACTTGGGTCTTGACTCAAAACTCGTGCAAAGACGCGCACCATTTAAATTCAACAGACAGAAATAAAATAAAACTCACCAAAACCGTCTTGGTCAGTCTTTCCACTGTTACAAGAATCACCAGCTCTGGTTTGGTCAAATAAATTCTTAATTCATTGTGTTGGATGTGAAAATATTCTGTCTCGACAGGCTGTTTGTCACTTGTCCTCCAGGTCAGTGGCTGTGTTTTGTGCCACTGAGTGTGTCGCGGAGCAGCACCTGTCACTCTCACCAATAAATTAGCAAATAATATAATAAAATGATCCATCCATTGAGTGTGTGAGGGTAACTTTTTCAAGTAAAACTTGCAGTCCTGAAGAGTGAGTGACCTTACATGTTCAGAAGAACTTGCCATTGTTAAGAAACAAGCCAACAAAACTTGCTTTTAGTTAGTGTTAGCTAGAGTGAAATTGTTTTGCCACCACCTAAGCTCCGCCCACAAAAAACCATAATGTTTACCCACAGAAAAGGGGTCTATAGACAGGCAAAGTCATGCCCCTTTCGGTGGACCACCACTGGACCTAACTTAGGAAAAGCATTTGCATTTGACACATATGATGTTTGTCAGTTTAAAATAGTGGCACTTTGTCATAAAACTGTTGTAGTATCAGACTGTGAAGGTATGCAGTAAGAAAGGCTACGCAACTAGAAGCTGTGAAAGTGACATCATGACTTTCTCCCTCTCAAAGCTAATGTTAGCCACTGAAGCTACAATGCCTGTGTGGTTTTGTGTCAGGATGTAGTCACACAACAGCGGGGATTACTTGTTTTTTATCTTCACAGCTGATAATGTTACAAAGGGCAGTGAGATCGGTGTTAGTGATGTATATTGTGCGTGACGACAAATGTAGTTCACTGAGCAGTTTCACACAAAACTAAACTACAACAAACGGAGACTTTCTTGTCTTGCACGGACGCCAAAGACCACCGTTCATATTTTTTTCCTAGGATTTCACCTCTCTAGTGGAGGAATCAAGTGGTAGTCTGAACCGCCCCGCCTCTGCAGACCAAAAGTTAGTCAGCAGTGACTGGGCCATTCCAAATTTGAAAATGTGTCATCTGAACACATTTGGGCAATTATGTTTGAACTGCGGAGCTTCTAGCAACAAAATGCTTCAGTGATTAACTGTGACACCCGTGTCACACTCCTCTGTTCCTTACAGAGACCCATGAAGCATGCACGCAGTTCCTAATATCAATTCACATTTATCCTGAATGCTTCCCATTCAAACAAAGAGGAAGTGAGGTGAATTAGTCTCATACAGTGCTGTTTAAGCCGTCTAAGAAAGCGGTAAGTGCTGAAATCACGGCTAATTAATCCCATTGTCAAGAATTTTTTAACACGTTGTCAGGCTAGACTGCGGGGGCATAGGATTAGATTAGAAGCTGATAAGAGGAAATCACACAATATTGTGTAGAATTCCTCATAGACCGACTCAGCCAGCCGAAGAAAGAGATAAAACACAGAGGAAGATGGTTGGAGGAGGAGAACAGATAGAGATGCTATGCTTTCTCTATACGTCTTCATTTTTGCTGTCATCTCTATGGAACGCCTGCATGTGACATGTTCTTTAAGGTTGATCACTGAACGGCTGCATTTTACCCGAGTCAACTGGTTCCATTAGGCTTTATGTGATAAAAAATTCATGAGACTTCTCATTTGAGACATGAAATAACAGACTAGTTTACCATAATATGTTGGAATCACAGCCTCGGGGCAGGAACAGCATGGGGCCATTACCATATGGAGCCGGACTGTCAGCAGAAACAGCTGGTTGGGTAACCAAATCACTTTTCCTTACAAAGTTCTTGCTGCATATAAGATACGTGCTCATACAGCTTGTGTAATAACTTTCTAACTTTAGCTCTAAAATGACAAGAACAATAAGAGAACTGGCAGGATGTTTTGTTGTTGGAAAACAAGTGGGATAAATCACGTAGTGACACTCCACACTGGAGAAAAAAAACAGTTCAGACAACTTAAAATTTCAAGGCAACGCACTGCAATAGACTGTTGAGTTTTGAGCCCAACTCAAACTCTTAAGTTTTGAAATAAACGCAAAACGTAAATGTTTTGCTGACCTATAATCTTTAGTTGAGGTAATTTGCTTTTCTTCTTTAGATAAACTTGAATCTTTGAGTTTTAGAAACTAAACATCTATACTAAAAAAACTAAAAATTAAGTGGTTTTAATTGAAAATATGAAAATTTTATCATTTACTTTCACTTAAATGAATTTACTCGATTTTTTTTAGATACAATGTTTTGAGTTTCTAAAACTCAAATCTAAGTTTATCTAAAGAAGAAAAGTGAAGTATCTCAACAAAAGATCAGTAGTGGGTAATTTTTTTTCTGAACTTTAGAATTTGTGTTTGGCTCAAAACTCAAATATTTATTGCAGTCCATTGCCTTGAAATTCTGAGTTTTCTTGAGTTCTTTTATTTTCTTTTTTCTTTATTTTCTTTCTTCTTCTTTTTTTATTTTTACAGTGCAGTTGTTTAATCCTGCATTGTAAGATGCCAATTTAGAAAAAAACTTTATTCTTGAAAGAGCTTTTTTGGACAAAAGGGAAAGAAAAATCTGCCAGAAGCTGCAACTTTTAAATTTTCGAAGACATTTTTTTCTTTGGATTTGGATTTGAACTACAGCAAGCCTGGAGAGACTCAAGACTAGCCATCAACAAAATTTAGATGAAAAGGCACCAAATCCTACATAGACTGACACACATTTTTAGTTTTGAACCCAACTGAAACTCTTATTTAAAATAAAAAAAAAAAGTTTTATCTAACTTGACTCTTTGAGTTTTGGAAACGCCCAAAAAACTTGTACAAAAACTGTAGAATAACTTCACTGAAGTGACTGAAGATTTTTTGAAATACAGATTTTGGGGAGTCTCTCCAAGTTCAAAGAAGAAAAGTAAATTAAATCAACAGAGGATTATAAATTGCCAAAACCTTGTTTAGTTTATTTCAGAACTTAAGAGTTTTAGTTTGATTAAATAAAAAAAAATGTGGTGAAGGCAGTTGCCTTGAAATTATGAGTTCTCTCAACTTTTTTACAATTGAAAAATCACCTTTAGGCCTACAACAGTGATAAATGAAAATTAAAATGTAAGAATAAAATAATCTGGCGGAACCAGAAACAATATATCTTTTTTTTCTTTAACTCAGCCCAGAACAAATCAACCAAACTTGAAAGCCTTCTAAAATCACTGTAAGAGCTCGACTTAAAGTCATTTTCCACTCCCATAAAATATAAAATTTGATTTTGTCAGTTTCAGTCTGTTTTAATCTGCAACTATTTTGATAATCAATTAATCGGTTTGAGTAATTTTATTAAGAGAAAATATCCAAATTTTCTGATCCCAGCTTGTTAAATTTCAACTTTTCTGCTTTCTTCAGTCTTCCATGACAGTAAACTGAATATCTTTGGGTTGTGGGCAAAACAAGACGCACGTCAGCTCGGGCTTTGGAAAACACAGACCAACATTTTTCACCATTTTCTGACATTATTTAGGCAAACAAATATTAATCAATTAATCTGTTTATCTTGCTTTTATTTACGTGGGAAAGTACGGTTGAACCAACACAGCACACAGTGAACTAGACAGGTAAACACAGTCATGTGTCCTGTGGGCTGCCCTGTCCAATCAAAGTATTCTGCTGAGGACCACTGAACAGCTCTTAAGGACCAACTAGAGATTAGGTGACTTGCCCATCAGTGCCTTGAGAACGGCTCCTGTGGAGGAAAGGGAGGGAGCTTCTTACTCTCAGGTCCACATAGATTAGGTGTAAAGGAAATATTGTGTCGGTGAGGAGCTATTAGTATTCTGGAGACACATTAGGGGACACTATTAGAGTCGGTGTAATCCAATAAAGGTTGCAAGTCAACAGTGGGCTTCCAGGGGAGAGCAGAAATGAGAGTTGTTCTGATTTGCCATTATGTCCCCAGCTGATAGGAACACACACACACACACACACACACGCACAGACTCATTTAATTCATTACTAAAGCCTCAACATAGCACAGAGTCTCAGTCTGCGTTTGCAAATAGTGTGGTGTTGTTTAATGGTGTTGAACTGAACCATGGCACAATGTGCAAACAGCTAATGGCTAAAGCAGCATGTCGTCCTCTAAAGTTTGATCACATTACAGATTGAATTTCTGCCTCTGTTGCATTCAGATTGCTGGATGCTCATTTCCTGGCACACCCATGTTGCTAATGTGTTACATACTGTTAGACTGTTTAGCAAATACCAGCAAAAGGGCGTTATTTTACTTCCTGTGTTTAGTCATTCAGCCCATTTACACCCGGTATTAAAACAGAGTGCTGGGACGCAGGGATGATGTATTTTTGTTGGCCAACCCAGAAGTTAGCGTCACTCTGGTTCTCTCCACAAAAACACCAAAGGGATTTTTCCACTGGATTTTGGAGTAATGCAGAAAAGGAGGTCTGTGGCAAACAAAACTTTGTACAGCAAGATGATTTTCACAGATGAACACCACAGTGATGATTACGGTCACATGACTGCAGTATCACCAGAGCTAAGTGACTGGTGTTCAGCCTGATGACATTAAATGTCTATGCCAACCACTTTAGTCTCATTTAGCCGCTTGTTTAAGACACATACAAGCTCCAAAATTCACAAGTGGGATATTTAGCCATGCATTTTATGTAATAGAACAAAAGTTGAAAATCTCATAAAGGGATAGTTCAGCCAAAAATGAAAATTCTGTCATTAGCTACTCACGCTCATGCTGAATGATGGTTGGATTTAGTTTCTTAGTCCACAAAACACTGCTGCAGTTACACAGCAGAACAGCACTGCAGAATCTTTGAAACAGTGGAAGTGAATGGTGACCAGTATTCAAACATAAAAACAACAGGAAAAAAAAGCATAAAATGCCTCCACACTGCTCATCTGGTGTGATCCAAGTCTCCTAAAGCCCCAACGTGCCAAGTTGACTTGAAAGATGTCATTTACACCATGTTTTTAGTCTGAATCTTCACTGTAGATTCTTAGCTTGGAGACTCATTCATATGCACGCCATCTGAACTGGGTGTATGATGTGATGGTGTGCACGCATAAACTGGGCTTTAGGAGCAGGGAAACATCTAAAACATGCAGGGCAGTGTGCCTGTTAAATAAGTGCATTGATGAAATCAATACATGGATGTGCCAGAATTTCGTACAACTAAACACAGACAAAACTGAGATAGTTGTTTTTGGCCCTAAAGAACAAAGATCAAAAGTCAGTGCTCACCTTGAATCCATGACACTAAAACCTTAAAATCAAGCCAGAAATCTTGGTGTCATTCTGGACTCAGACCTAAATTTCACCAGTCACATAAAGACAATTACTAAATCAGCCTACTACCACCTTAAAAACATAGCAAGAATTAAAGGATTTCTGTCTGGAGAAGATACAGAAAAACTTGTTCATGCTTTCATTTTCAGCAGGCTGGACTATTGTAACGGTGTCTTCACAGGTCTGAGTAAAAAATCAATCAGACAACTGCAGCTCGTCCAGAACGCTGCTGCCAGAATCCTCACCAACACCAAGAGAGTGGAGCACATTACACCAGTGCTTAAATCACTGCACTGGCTTCCCATGTGTCAAAGGATAGACTTTAAAATCTTGTTACTAGTTTACAAAGCACTAAATGGTCTCGGGCCTAAATATATCTCTGATTTGCTTATACGTTATGAAGCACCAAGACCCTTCAGATCATCTGGAACAGGTTTACTCAGTGTTCCCAGGATTAGAACCAAACAAGGTGAAGCAGCCTTTAGTTTCTGTGCTCCCCACCTGTGGAACAAACTTCCAGAACACCTGAGGTCAGCTGAAACTGTCGGCTTATTTAAATCAGGTCTTAAAACATTTTCTGTTTACTGCAGCCTACCAGTGAAGTGGATACGTTACATATTTTTAGGATAATCTGTAGCTATTGTTTTTATATTTGTCTGCTGTCACTTTTGTTTTATGTTTGCTTCTCTCTTTATATGCATTTCTATAATGTTTTAAACTATTTATTGTCCTGCTTTTAGCTTTGTTTTTAATTATCTCAAATGCAATTTTAATGTTCTTTTATTGTTTCTAATTTAATGCATTTTCAAGTTCTGTAAAGCACCTTGAATTGCCTTGTGTATGAATGGTGCTATATAAATAAAATTGCCATGCCTTGCCTTGCCTTGCCTTGAGGACCACGGTTGGGAAACACTGATCTAATGTATAGACTATTATTTCTCATTCCTAATTTTTGGCAGTGGCAAATCAGCCCCAGTCCCCCTTAAGTTTTGTCAGTTTTGAGTCAGAGGAAACTTTACCAACTTTGTGAAATGCTGTATATGACAAATAATGAATTATTTGTCTCGTCTTGTGAATTATACATTAAGTTGTTCCTTTCTTTGTTTAAAAACTAGCGTCGGATTGTCCCAGTGTGCTGCAGTGATGGCACACAGGCTTCCTTTGAGACAAGATAATTCTATGCCTTGTTAACAGCAGATCAGATACACAGATGAATGCAGCACACACAGTAATTTATATACTTACTGTATATCATTCATTTCCCAACCGTATTACTTTCATTTTTAATGCATTTCTGTGGAATAACATCTTTTGGTGCTTTCATGGCACAGAGTAGACATATAGCAGTAATTAGAGGTGTCTCTTTCACTCTCTCAGTCTGACTTTCAGTCAACCTCCCAACGAGCATCAAGCAGGATTTTAACCATCTGTAGCTGAAAACTGGATGATATTCAGTCTGTATGTCAAAGAAATTTGTTTTGTCATTTTGATCATTTGTTCAGTTGTAGGCTGAAAGAGAGAGAATGTTGACTGGTATGAAGTTTACATGAAGATGTCATTTCAACAAATTTAATGTTTCATATAAAAAGTCTGAAAAATAGAACTATATAAGCTTCATGCTATCATGTGTAAGTACTTAAGCATATGCACCAGGATTTGTGGTATTGACCCTTTGTTAAGCCCTTCCTGTTAACAGCAACTGTCCAATCATAGCTTAGCAACTGTAACTAAGGTACCGCAGGCCTGTCAAGCTTTGCATTTCTCTCCGTACTGAAGCGCCATGCAGGAGGCTCTGAGACCAGCGGTACTCGGTGTTACATGGTTCTAGACGGTGGCGTCTTTTTTGTTGTCTTTCAAAAAACATAAGACGAAAGACTGTGTGGAGAATGGATTTCACTTTGTCTTTACCTACTGTAAAATAAGCTGTGAGTGTTAGCATGTCAGGCTAACTTACGCTAGCTTACTAGCCCCAGTCAAACTTATGTTACCATTGCATTTGCCAATGGCGGTTCAGCTGGGTGACCCTACACTTCATTTTCCCACATTAATGAATGTATTTCTGTCATCCATCACATTTATATACGGTTCTTATTTCACCATCTGACCAATGTATGCTGGGATGTGAGCTAGCAGTCCTTTACGCTGCTGCAAGGTAACAAGTTACATGTTGAATACACTTTGACAGGATTATTGTTTGGAAACATTACCAAGTCAGCTGAAAACAGACTTCTCAAGGAGTTTAAAGATTAGAATTAGCTCGCAGTCACCAACTACACTAAACTGCCAGTGAGAGTCAAGATTGTAGCCAAGATAATCCCCGGTCATCAGACAGAAATGAGAGGCTTTCTGTCAGAGAACTTTCTGGTAGAAAGGCTTTATGAGGTCAGGTAGTCTGACTCACCGGATGCACACTGCAGGTTTAAGTTTTGACTTTGGTCTTTTTGTGTATGTTCTCAAAGTCCCCAAGAAACAAGAACAACCTCCGAGCTGCAACCTACATGCTAAAAACAGGAAATTAGTGCCTTGGACGCTAATGGTACAAATGTAAACAAGCTAACAACTGTTGCCTTTTCTTTTGCAGTGATGTACAATGTGCAAATGTTCCACCACAACAAGTTCCCTTGGACATCATTTTGCAGCAGCACTGTCACTGCATCCTGGGCTTAGTGCCGCTCAAGACATTTGGTTGGTTTGTGATTGGTTTAAAGCTATGCAAATAAGGCAGGGTGTGTTTTTTCCCCCTATAGCAGACTGTGTATGTGTGGAGCCAGACTTTTCTGCAGCACTGGGTGCTCTGGAGAGAGGTTTGGCTATGCCAGACGAGAGGTCAAGTTAAGTTTTATAAAGAGTGACAAAAACTTTATTAGAACAGGAAGATGTGTAGGGCTTATGGCTTAAACACAGGATGGGAGACTGTGGTTTGAGTCCTGTGTGAGGCCATTTTGTTTCTGGTTTCCAGCTGAGGAACTGTGGGTTGTGGCTTCTTATTTTATTATTTCTAACATTGTAGAGGATGAAATAATTTCTTCTCTATTGCAAATATGGTGAAATGTGGTCCAAATGTTAAGGTTCAATAAAAGCAGTGACATAGTTGTTTTTTTTAAATGTCTTGTCTGCGTAAAATGCTCACTTGACTATAGTTTATGTTAGCTATGTGTGTCTTGTGTATGCTAGCATGTTGTACAGATTGAGTTTACACCTACATAAGATCTAAACACGATGTGAGCCAGACTACCTCCAGATGTGGTCAGGCAGATCCGATCAAATGTCAGTCACCACACGTTTACAGCTTGCATAAACATTAATCAATGTATTTCTCTTTATCTGTTTGGATTAGAAGCTTGTTTTTTGGGAATCCTGCAGGACATGGAAGTCAGTTTCACTATTCATCACAGGACTGGGACGGGACAGGAAAAAGTCAATGGGAGCGGGAATCATAATAACAATAGGTCAGTTTTTTATATATAAAAATGTAGACTGTGGATTGATGGGAACAGGATGGGATGGGACAGAAGTGAAAATCCACCCCCATGTCAGCCTGTAGTTCAGATACAGATCACAGGTATAAATGGAGTGTCAGGGACAAGCATATAAACTGTGATTATCAGTACAGTCGGCTACATACAGAGAGCCCCCTCCGGCCGTGTCAGTTGCAGCGCCGTGCGAACATGCAGTCATCTCTCAGTTTGCGGTCCAGGTGTAACTGTTGCTGACCTGCTGCTGCCCTGCGGAGGCTCCTCACTCCAGCCTGACCTCCTGCCGTCCTCCTCTCCCTGCAAACATACATACAGCACATTAGGCCTCGATGAGCTGTGAGCCACCACAAAACAAAGCAATACAATCAATTAAGAGTGGGGATGCATGACAGGATCCTCCTGTCAGGAGTTTCAGGTTTGAGCTCCCGTTTCACTCTCTGGCCTATTGATTACACTCAGCACAGTAGACATTCCTGCCCCGCTGATCAGACGACACGAGGAGATGATGATGCTCCAAGAATCATGTTCAGATTTACACATGTGCCTAAACTACTGATGCTGAGTTAAAGAAATCTTATACAAGCAATTTTGTTATTGCTGAGATACATACAAGAGAAGCTTAAAGGACAGTCTGGATTATTTTAAGTGAGGTTGTATGAAGTACTTATCCATAGTCAGTTGTTATTTTAGTTCTAATGCAACATAAAAACATCATAAAAAGACCTAACGAGATCAAAATGACACAAAACAATAAAGACTATGAAAGTAATAACACAAAACAACACAAAGTGTGAATAAGACAAAAATAATCTAACAAAGCAAAAAACAATAAATAAGACAAAAATGATAAAAAATGTAACTAGAAGAAAATTATGTAAACTATGTAACACAAAATTATTTAAAATATGTAACAAGACAGAAATGACTTTGTCAACAACATTTAACAACAAATTGTACAACAAAGTCCCCTGGAATAAGTTCTCTCTTCAACACATCCATGTTTTCAAAAAGTGTAACTAAAGCACTACTTTGTATTCAACAATTGAATTATAGATTAAACACCACACAATTTAAAAGCCCAAAATGGTCTCTTTCCTGTCTTCTCTGCAGCTGTCCAAAGCCTGAAAAAATATACTTAAATAAGTGACATGTTTCTTGATCCTTGTCAGCTATAAATAATCACACTGTAAAGTCAAATTAATTATTTACATTAATTAATGATGCTTTGTAAAATATTGAAAAAGCATAAAAATATTGTAAATGACAGAAATATTTTGTAATTTATATCCTTATATGAAACTGTGGAGTTGAACCAATTATTTTGCACAAACATGTCAGCACTGAGATGTGCGCAAATGTGTTTTTGAGTGTTCATAGATTCTTTTCTTACCAAAGATCAATTCCACACAGGAAAGCATTGGTGAACGCCACAATTTTAGTGAAAACTGCAACTGATTTTAAGAGGAAATTAATTCTGAAGAACAGTTGGTGAATGAGGACCGATGTTACGGGGAGGTAATGTGTCTGAACTGTATGCATACTGCATGGTGTAGTACATACTTTGTAAGGGCAACTGCAGTACATACTAAAGGTTAAAAGAAAACGTATGTGATTTGGAATGCAGGGATTACGTGCCAGGCTCATCTATGTCGAAAAGAAAACCACATTTTTAAGATAGGTTAAAGACGTTGCTGGGGGACCTGGAAAAGCATGATGTCACATATTAAATTTGCTCATGTTAGCAAAATGCGAGCTAACTAGCTACCTTATAGACACCATTGACTAGCTAGCTAGTAAGCTGGTGTTTTGCTAACATGCACTAACTTGAGATGTGAGTATTTATGGCTTTTACAGGAAAAGGAGAAAGTTGACATAGAAAGTTGAGGTACAAAGTTTGCTCAGTGGTTATTGGAGAGTAAAAAATGGCAGAACCAACGCAGGGTCAGTTTCAATCATTTCACTCTCAATAGCCTTCATTCAATACATTATTTGTGAAATATTTCAAACTGCACCTCTTTAAAAAGCATCTTTTAAGTAAGGAATGATATTTTGTAGAAAGTTTCTGGTTGCACAGTGTGGTGGCAGAAGTGTTAGTGTTTCTTTGGCCACATTTTATTTGCAGGTAACACTTACCTCTCATTTTGTGTGCTGAGCTGATCTGGCAAAAAGCCTGCAGCCTGAGAAAGATGGCCTTTTAAGGACCGCCTACAGGAAGTGGAAGCAGCCATCAGGTAGATTGAGGACAGGGGGGAATTGAATTTGGATTCGTAAAGGTCTTTTTGTTTGACTCAGTTGTCATTTTCTGAAAGTGAATTCTTTCTTTGTAGATAGTTTTTATGTTTGGTTTTATGTTTGGTTACCTTTAAGTTTGTCAGATATGTAATGTTGTTTTCCCTTTGTGTCTGTCTCAGACTAGTATATGACCCCCTTGTGTGTTAAAGCCTCCACACTCAAGTCTCTTAAGTTATGTTAGGTTAGTGTTAGTTTCTTTATTGCTCAGCAGATCTCCTTTCTGAATTTGGGCCCTAATTTCTGGTACCTTCTTTTTTTGATTTCCTGTTATTTCAGGATTCATTTACTCTTGTCATTTGTTACTAGTACAATTTTATTAAAAACAATTCAGTATCCAAACATTGGCATGTTTCACTTTGCTCATTAAGGTGGCCTGGTGGCTCAGATTGAGTGAGTTCTCTCTCTCTCTCTCCCATTTCCTGTCATATCTTCAGCTGTCCTCTAAATCAAAGGGATATAACACCAGAAAATTTACACACCTTTGATCCTTTTGCCTTTGCTTACCTTGCATAGTCCCTGACACATGAAATTTATTGGCAACTTGTGAGGGTCATCAGAATGAAAGGGATAGTTCACCCAAAAATTAAAATTCACTCATTATCTACTCACCTTCATGCCGATTTAAGGTCAGGTTTAGTTTTCTAGTTGACAAAACGCTGCTGGAGTTTCACAGGAAAACAGAGTTGCAGAATCTCATGTAACCAGTTTTCAAATGAAAAAAAAAAAACAACCACAAAAACACCCATAAAAGACCTCTGTACTCCTTGTTTGGTCTCATCCAAGTCTCCTGAAGCCCCGACATACCAGTTTGACTTGAAAGACGTCATTTCCACCAGGTTTTTAGCCTGAATCTTCACTGTGAATCCTTAGCTTGGAGCCATGTTCACATGCAGGTGCACACCGTAGGAGTGTGTGGTGTGACAGTATGTGCGCACAACTGAACAGAATGCTGGGGCTTTAGGAGGCTTGGATTACACCAGACGAGCATTATGGAGGCATTCTATGTTATTTCTCTCTCTCTCTCTCTCTTTTTTTTTTTTTTGATGTTTGAAAACCATTCAGTTTAATCACTTGTCATGACAGATTTTTCATTTTTGGGTGAACTATGCCTTTAATCTTGTCACTAATGCTAGTGCTACATTTCAGTGGACGACTTGGCACTTTAATGAGCAAGTAAGATAGACCAGCTACCATGGAAAAATCACTGCATGTTTGAGGAGAAAAGGTTTCAGGGAAATCAACACTTAATTTTTGTTGGCCCTTGGGGAACAAAAAAGTGATCTGCTTAACCTAAAACTTTAAATGTTAAACGCCATTATGAGACCAATCACAAATCCTACAACGAGTTCATGGATTTTCCTGTGTGGCCCCTTAATCACATACTGGTTCCCTAAATTGGCTCTTAGAGGCTAAAGAGCCTAATATTTCCCTCAGGAGAGCTAAAACCAGTTAAAATTAGTGAATGCTAGACTTCAGTTCATCTGGTGGCAGAGACATGAGTCCAAATGAAGGATCATGTTGCTCTGTAACGTTCTGACATGTTCCGTATCAATTTAAAATATGATGATATGTTTATGTTGGGTTTTCACTGCAGGTTCCTGCAGGTTTGAACTCTCTAAAGCTAACAGATGTGAAAAAGAATTCAAAAAATGATACACTGTTTTGTTCTTTCTCCTACATGAGAGATTTCTGCTCAGGTGACCAAATGAATACATGACCAAATTATACATAAATACATTTACTCAAGAACTTAACTGTATTTAAGTTAATTTGAGGTACTTTAGTCACCACTTATCTTTCAGATTACAATTTTTCATACCCCTCCTGTGCAGTGGAAACCATGTGTCACCAGATTTGTTGATTTTGAATGTGAATATTTTTGATAAACTGATTATTGACTATTGAATTGGGAAAATCCTCCTTCTTCAGCTAAATAAAGTCTTTAAAATCGTCTTGGATCAGCTGGAAAATACATTATCACAATGCTGAAAACAGTCTGACACCATGAAAAGCTGAGCCTAAACAGAAATGTGGTTCTCATAGGCAGTGTTGGGCAGTAATGCATCACTCAGAAATACAGCATATGACTGTAATATTATTACTTAAAATTCTCTGATTTCAGCTTCTTAAATGTAAATATCTTTCAGTTTCTTTACTCCTCCATGACAATAAATTGAATATCTTTGGGTTGTGACTAAAACAAGATATTTGAGGACGTCATCTTGGACTTTGGGAAACACTGATGGACATTTTTCACCATTTACTGACATTTTAAAACAAACAACTATCAAGAAAATTATCAACTGATTAATCGACTAAGAAAATAACTGTTATTACAGCCCTATTTTAGTTAATGTGCAAATCTAATTTTGACAGCCTCAGAGCAGACAAAGCCTTGAGGACCTCCTGGTTGGAAACCAATGGTGTGAGCGACTACAATTAACCAAAACAGTAACTATATAAATAACTTTGAGTTACTTTTTGTCCTAGGTAAGTTATCTTTTGATGACTTGTATGTGCAGCAGGTCAGGGCAGGTCATGTCAGCTGGAAGCAGAAAAGCTAAACGAAAGATGGAGGATGAGGGAGAGAAAGAGATGCTTCCTACAAGCTGAAGTATTGTCAATACTTTGAGTGAGTTTGGCTCCTCAAGAGAAAAAGGCAGTGATGGAATCTGATTTGAAGGCCACACTCAGAGAGGAGCACAGCCAACATCTGGACAGCTGGCAACAAAAGCTTTCTGGGTGTTAACAGTTCACTGGATCAATATTATTACTTTTCAAAAGAGTAACAAGTACTAAGTAACTTATTACACTTCCTGAGTAACAGGAACACTGCTCATAGGACAGACACTACAAACACATAATGATGATGGGATATGATGCATTGCTGTAGATTAAACTACCCAACAGTAAATAAAGTCATTAAAATGAGCTCAACCTTAAACTCAGTTTGCCTTTCAGCTGTTCCTGTTCACGGTCGCCACAGTGGATCATCTGCTCGCTGGCAGACTGCGCCCCGCCCAACCAGGTATGGATTTGCATGTTTGATTTATGCCGCATGCCCTTCCTGATGCAACCCTCCCCATTTATCCAGGCTCGGGGCTAGCAATTTGGGAACACTGAGTGTCTTCCCCAAGGACACTGACATGTGGCCAGGGGGAAGTGGGGATCAAACCGTCGACCCTGGGATCTGCAGATGCTCTACCTACCACCTGAGCCAGAGCCACTTGTAGCTCAACCTCAAAGGGATAGTTCAGCCAAAAATGAAAATTCAGTCATTATCTACGCATCGTCATGCCGACTGAAGGTTTAGTTCAGTTTTTTACTTCACAAAACACTGCTGGAGTTTTACAGGAACAGTGTTGCAGAAAAATAGAAGTAAATGGTGACCAGTTTTCAAAACGGAAAAAAAACAAGAAAATAAAAACATAAAATACCTTCATACTGCTTGTCTGGTGTAATCCAAGTCTCCTAAAGGCCCGACAAGCCAAGCTGACTACATAATACGTTATTTACATCATGTTTTTAGCCTAAATCTTCACCGTTGATCCTGAGCTTGGAGCCACATTCACGTGCACACCGTCTGAACTGTGTGTGTGGTGTGACAGTGTGCATATGCACGGCATGTTGGGATTTTAGGAGACTTGGATTACACCAGACGAGCAGTATAGAGGCATTTCATGTTTTTTTTTTTCAGTTATTTTTTCCATTTGAAAACTGGTCACCATTCACTTCCCATTGTTTAGGCGATTCTGCAACACTGTTTTGTCAAGCAGTGTTGTGCAGACTAACACAATAAACCCAACCTTCAATCAGCATGAGGGTGAATAGATAATGACTAAATGTTCATGTTTGGGTGAACTATCCCTTTACACATCCAGCAGTAAAATGCAACATACACATTAATGCAGCAGTAATATTGATCCAAAAAACATCAGATATAACATGTTATTGCACAACGACAGCTTTTACTATTGACACTTAAGTTTATGTTGCTGATAATACTCCCATATTTTATGTATGTAAGGTTTTATGCAGACTTTCACCTGTAGTGGCGTCTTTATTCATCACAGTGTGGTATTGCTATTAAGTAAAAGATCCACTTCCACCACTGATGAGCCAGTATTCATTGCAGACAAGGGAACAGCCTTGTCAAGGTCCTGGTTCATCGCCCACCATCGTTCCCTCTGCCAACTCTGCAACCTGGCACCTGATCAGTGCACTCCACATTCACCCTGCATCCAAACAGCTACGTCCACAAGTATTGCTCTCTCGTCGCCCACCTGAAGAGCAGTGGGCGACTGGTTGTCAGCAGCAATGTATTGTTTCGGACATTGGCAAAGGAAAAGAAAAGAGCTTTTACCTGCAAACTTGAGCGCTACAGCCACTGAAGTAGTGTAGCAAAGCTGAAAACACTTTACAGACTAGTGGTTAATAAAGTGTATGAATAAGTTGTTAGTATAGTTTCAGTGCTCTCTGAGAAACAAATGTCCAAGTTTGAAGATTAGTCAAAATCCTGACTTTCACTGCCATATTTACCCTCTTGTTTGTCTGTTGGTCCTCACTCCAGATGGCCAGTCAGCCTGAGGTTAACGGTCTGTCAGTCAGGATGGAGGATGAGGCTGTGAGGTGATTATAGAGTGGCTACATGACTGACTGCACAAGAAACTTACACCAATAAAAATATACTGAAATACACTTTCAGTATATTACATTTAATGACTGTAAACTGTTGTCAAAGTGAATGTATCATTACCGTACTGAGTCTGACAACATGGTCTGCCAGACACTGTGAGACATAAGTGTTCCAAAAAGGCTGATGTTCTACCCAGAACCATTTGCTTGTGAAGACAGGATTTGTCAAGAGTTTTTTGTAAGACTAAGAGTTCATCAAGAATGGTTTTCTTTCAAAGAACCATTTTTGGCAGAAATATTTCTTCATGGATTGTTGAAACGCTTTCGTCAAGGGTTCTTTGTACCATAATGTAAAAGAGTCCTCGGTAGAACCCCCTAGGTGGAGTCTAAATAAAAACCGTTGGGATATAAAAAGGTTCTTGGTAGAACCCCCTGAGTATGTTCTATAAACCTTTGGACTATAAAAAGATTCTCAGCAGAATCCCCTGGGTGGGTTTTAGATAAAACCCTTGCAATATAAAGAGGTTCTTGTTCAAATCTCATGAGTATTTTCTGGATAAAAAACCTTTGGAATACAAAAGTGTTCTTGGCAGAACTCCCTGGATGGGTTCTAGATAAAATCCTTGGAATACAAAAAGGTTCTCTGTTCAAGCCCCTGAGTGTTTTGTAGATAAAACCATTGGAATATAAAGAGGTTCTTGGTAGAACCTCCTGAGAATGTTTTCGATAAACCTTTGGAATATTAAAAAATTCTCAGTAGAACCCACTGGATGGGTTCTAGATAAAACCCTCGAAATATAAAGAGGTTCTTGGTCAAACCTCATGAGTATTTTCTACATAAAACCCTTGGAATGTGAAAAGGTTCTTGGAAGAACCCCTTGAGTATGTTCTAGATAATCCTTTGGAATATAAAATATGTCTTTGTAGAAGCCCCTCTGTGGGTTCTTGTTAGCTCCATTAGAAGGTGGAAAGGCTCTGGATAGACCTCCCAAAGAGGGTTCTGGGTGAAACCATTACACCATAGAAGGATTCTGAGTCCTGACCCAGATGGTTCTAAGCATAACCTGTTGCATTCTCAGCAGAGCTCTCCTGACAGGGATCTAAGTGGAACCGGGAGAAGCAGCTTTATGATTCTAGTTAGCATCTTTATTTGTGAGAGTGGAGTGTAAAGAGCTGCCTAAAGGTTATTTTCATACTGCTACATGTTGAAATAGAAGTAAATTATATGAGCAAAGCCTTTTAGATCATTTCCATTTTGATCATATGTCTCAGTTTTTTAATGGATGTAATTATTCCTCTACAGCTATGATCACTATTTCTCCTGTCAGAGCAGAGAAAATGAAACCAGGGAAGGTTCTACTGAATGCATCTGGTTCTAATCACTGAACTCTGAAACACACAGATTTGATTTTCTTTGTGACAAGGTGAGTTTGATTTCACAGGCATGAGATGCCAAGAGAGAAATACAACAAATCAGACATTTCACAGAGTGCATGTGAGTACTAATGTACGGATATCAATACATCATTCAGCTGACAGAACAAAGCACAAACCACTGGAGAGACCAAAAACTGCAACAGAAAAACGTGAATCATTCCTCAAATTTTTACAGGAAACAAGCATAAACGCTGTCCTTCATTGTTGCATGTTTTCCAAAGTTTTTCTGAGTTCTTTTTTTTTTAAGGTTGACTGGCACTCTTTTAATTACGACATGTCATTGTGCCCTGTTCTTCTGAAATTATCTACAAAGAAAGAATTAACTGAGGAAATGATAACAAAGCCAAACAAAAAGAGGCTTTTAAGAGGTCCTCTTCTGGTTTAATGGCACCCGACTGGATAATTAGCCCCACCAGCTGTTTATCTCAATGTGCCCAGTTCCTAATTTTCATGTAACAGAGGTGGATAGAAACATGCAATCATTTTTATCTGATTTTTAAGACATTAAGTTAAACTTATAATATGTCATTTCTGCCCCAAGGGGTCCCTCACATAAAAATAACAACAAAATATACAGTATAACATAGGTTTCACGTTGTTAGACATTTTAATTTGGAAAGGTTATGTTTAAAACTCGTGCAAAGTTTAGAAACTTGGCTAATACATACTTGACACACTGTGAAAGATATGCAGCGCACATACAGCAAGAGAGAAAGAAAATGTAGCCGACACATTAACCTGGAAAGTGGAAACATACAACATCGGATCAGAGGGCTGTTCTACGAAGGAAGCTCAACACAGTCAGGCTTTCTTTGCATGAGCTGCTTGACAAAACCTAAAAACCCCCAGTCAGAGATAACAGGTATCATGACGGTGGTTATCAACCTGCTTTGTTAAAGGCTTTCTTCTTCATATTCTCTGTGCGCTCACATAAAAAGGGGCGTTTGGTGCGTCATTTGACTCTTCTTCTGCACAAAATGAAGCGATCACAAGCTGCTGACCTCAGTCAAAATGATCAAGCTGCTAGAATTACGGGCTGTGGAAAATTACAAAATATATTATGGCAAAAAGCAGCACTGTTTCAACAAATAAGACAGGAGAAGAAGAATGCTGACAGAAAATGAATCATGGACTGAATGTCATCTTAATGCTGACGTTTATTTCTAACAATAAAACTTCATACAGCAGATATAAACATGATGCTGTTGGTCTGACACTATCCCATAATGTCAGATGCATGGAGATCGCTAAAGTTTTTGGCCAAAAAAAAGTCAAATGAAAGTAACTAATTGAAGATAAAAAGATAGACTGATGGATTTTCTAATCAGTGTTCTGAGCTGTTGTATCAGCAATGCAAAACTAATTTGAATTAGTAAATAGTATCCAAAGTGTCTGTAGCTGCTTCATCATTACTTTAGTTTGTGGTTAATATACTGTGTGAATTAAAAGTGTTAATATGGCCTGAGGTAAACAGAAAATAATGACTGCATCACCAAACAGAGGTTCCTGTGAGAGCATGATGTGTTTATACTGCTGTTACATTATTATTATGTTACATATCTACATTATACAGCTTCGTTAAGTGATGTTATGAACGTACAACTCAGCAACTTTTCATTTCCAACGTCTTCTCTTAGTTTATAATCTATATTGCTCATAGAGATATTACAGTTAAACAGGGTGTACATACACATGTTGACATAAATTAATGAAACAAAACAGAAAAAATCAAGTCAAAGGAGAGAAGGAAAAAATAAAGTAAAAAAATAACATAAAACAAAAAAATGAAATAAATCTAAAATAAGAGTTTCCAGTCATATCTTAAGTCATTCTCCTAGAGAACTTTGTTAGGAAAATAATTAGTTCAAGAGCAGCACTTTTTACAGATGATTTAATCTGAAACTCTGAACATAACCTGCTCCCAACCAGGTGATGAGTTCAGCATCTGTTACCATGGCGACCTTGCCAGGTTAAAAGAGAGACACCTTCATGACACTGAAAACTCTGGCTTTAGACTCAACATACCTCACTTTGTTGTATACCACTCAGGTCTGCTCTTAAAGACACAAGTGAGGTCAAGTCAGTTCTCAGTTTGAGGCCAGTGTAGAACTTCGTCTCCAGTTAGAATCAGACTTGGTTTTGTTGCGCTTACAAGGAATTTTCTGTGGAATATTGCTGCATAACAACAAACATATAAATAAAGATTATGACAAGTACTGTCGGTTAAAATGGCCTAAATAGAAAAAATAGAGAATAGACAATAAACGCACACACACACAAAAAAAAATGTAAAATACTTGAAAGAATATTTACAAGTGTGAGTGTTATTTACATGATGAAGAAGCTGTGCAGTTTTATGTAGGAGTTCAAAAGGTTTGACATGGAACTTTTTCAAATTATCATGCTGTTCTCAAGTAGCTGAACCACAGCATCAGCTATATCATATCCATCCATCCATTGTCTGTAACTGCTTATTCCCGAAGGGTCACGGGGGGCTGGAGCCTATCCCAGCTGACATTGGGCAAGAGGCGGGGTTCACCCTGGACAAGTCGCCAGTTCATCGCAGGGCTGACACATAGAGACAGACAATCACTCACACTCACATTCACACGTACGGGCAATTTAGAGTCACCAGTTAACCTCGCATGCATGTCTTTGGACTGTGGGAGGAAGCCAGAGAACCCGGAGAGAACATGCAAAGTCCGCACAGAGCCAGCCAGCTGGGGGATTCGAACTCAGGACCTTCTGATGATGAGAATCAGTTAAAAAGTTAATAAGCTCTCAAAGTTCAAATCCCGCTCTACCCAGAACTTGGGGGTGTAATGACACATCAGTGTGGATCAATATATTGATTCAGTGTTCAATAAACCACTATCTTCAATCCCACATCCCGTCATCTTTAAAATAAGCCTTTATTTTGAAATTGCCATAGCATGTCTGTGTCAGATGGATTGGTGCAGCAGCAGCAGTAATGCATTGTACCAGTCTTACGTGGGAAAGAAGAAGCTCAGCCAAAAGGCGAAGCTCTCGATTTACCAGTCAGTCTACATTCATACCCTCACCTATGGTCATGAACTTTGGGTCATGACCGAAAGAACAAGATCTCAGATACAATCAGCCAAAATGAGTTTCCTCCGCAGGGTGGCGGGGCGCTCCCTAAGAGATGGGTGGGGAGAGGCGGCAGCTGAGGTGGCTTGGGCATCTATATCGGAAGCCTCCTGGACGCTTCCCTGGGGAGGTGTTCTGGGCTTGCCCCACCAGGAGGAGGCCCCGGGGAAGACCCAGGACACGCTGGAGGGACTATGTCACTCAGCTGGCCTGGGAACACCTCGGGATCCTCCCAGAAAACCTGGAGGAAGTGCCTGGGGAGCGGGGAGTCTGGGCATCCCTGCTTAGACTGCTGCCACCACGACCTGGCCCCAGATAAGCGGAAGAAGATGAAGATGAAGATGTCTGTGTCATACATGTGTGGAAGAGTTCAGCCATAAAGCTGTTGAATCATAATTTAGTTGCTTTTTGTGAGTTGGCATAAATATAACAGAATGTGTAAAATGGACATATATCATCTGATATCAATTGAGGCCCACGAATTAAATCAAAATTGTGTAGTGACAGACTTTGATGTCAGCAAATAGTGTATTGTTTTTCATAGAATCAATATAATATCACATTGTGATGAAACACCCCAACCTGGACAAAAAAAGTGCAAAAATAAGCCAGCATCAAGGTGACATAATTGAAATTTACCATGTCAACAAAACAGTCTAACTAATGATGGTACTTATTTTCATTTAGTTTATTTGCACAATTAAAACACACATAAAAGGTAAGAAAAGGATGAAGAATAAAATACAGTGCAGGGAGAGGCAAAAAACCCCTGCTCTTTCAGCTCTTGTTTATGCCAAACACCATTACTGAGCATCTATAGGAGCCACCCCAGGGATTTATTCCCCATAGACATGGTTCTCTGGTGTAAAAGCCGGCTCCAGAAGTGTTCTGTAAAGACTCAGTGGAGACGAGGCCTCTTGTGGATAATGCACAGGCACCGTGAGTCACACAGTATGCCTCTGGCATTTAATGACATTAAGTAAGGTCATTCAGTTGTCATTAAACTGGGACAAGAGGCTCTTCACTCCCAGTAAATGACTTCAGATATAATGTTGGTTTTGAAATAAACATATCAGACAATAGAGAACCAAAATATATGTTAAACAACATGTTCTCACCACGGTGAATGTCAGCAGCAGCAACAGGTGGAGACTAAACAGTATATGATATATGATTTAACTAAAATCAGGCCTATGAAGTCATTTAAAAAAATGCTGATTTAAGTGTAGCACTTGTTTTTCTACACAGGCTTATTAAATGATAATATTAATGAGAAAGCAATCTCCTCACACACATGGATAGGAGGAGCCAAAAGCTAGAAGATAGATAGAAATGTGCTTTGAGGTTTGTCTAAATGTCAACAGTGGAGGCAAACTGAAGGTTAAGGGCAGAGAGAAACAACCTCATTTTAAGTTATTCCTCAGATGGAGGGAAGTGGATTCATCTTCTGAATTAATGTGTTTATCAAAGCTGAAGCCTGACTGTAAATCACTCCGAGGGTTTTGGCATAGGCTCATAACTGACAGAGGGTTTTATGGTGATAATTATTTCAGGCTGTCAAAAATGACAAACTCGTCTCCAAAGTCTCTAAGGTCTTGTTTACACCTGACAGTCCTGGATGATCCGATGTGATCCATCAAGCGGACAGCTCTGAGTCCAGGTGTGAATGCATCCAACGCGCATTCAGGATGCAATGAGATCCAATTGCTCAGACCACATTTGATGGTGGTCTGGGCTGCATATGGAAACATCCTTTTACCTGTGCGAGTGTGTGAAGTACTGCCTATACAGCTGATTTAGTGGAAGCGCATAGTCTCTCATGTGCTAACAGCATCATATTAAACAGTCCCTCCAGGAAGCTGCGATTGCAGAACTTCACGCAAATTAAACCAATCCCAGAGAATTCTGTGCAACTTTGCAATTTTGTCCAAACTCCGCAACTTTGACCAATGATCGTAGCTTCTCATGAGTTCCATCTATCAATTTTTGCATCTATACTTTCTATTTTGCCATGGGTACTGAAAAGAACACATTTGTCATTGTTATCAGTGCTCTATGCACTTTTATTTTATGATTTTGTGCTGACTGAGTTTAAGCTCTAAAAACATTTTGCTTCTTTGAGAAATACGTCCCAGGTGTTCTTCCTCATTTAAAAGTAAGACATATTTTGTTAAAATTTTTGTACTTCTGAGGATTTTTGGTATGGTTGCTAAGGACAGTCAGGACAGAGTGTGGTTTTGTTCTCCATGGAACATGCTGTCTTTGATTTTTAATGAATCATCAAAAAAAATAAATAAATAAATAAAAAAAAAATCACAACTTTCTTTTGCAATTTTCTCTTTGTCCTGCAGTTTCATCACAAAAAAAAATGCCTAAAAGCCTCAGAACATGCATCACAATTTTTCTTGAAAAGCTGCCATGAAATCAGGCATTTTTGAATGCAACAAGGCCAGCGAAATCCTGGAAGGACTGATTAAGGTGCAAAACAACAAGAAGAGACAACAACAGGCAAAATGGATGTTTGTCAATGGACTCTTGTGTCTGATGTCCTCTGGGTGCTTTGCCTCAACTGTCAGTTGAAGTTAAAAGGACTGCTAGCTGCACAGCTAACTGAGTGACAGCAGCAGCAGTTAGTGGTTACTTTAGCAACGAATAGAGCTTTCTGTCCATCAGGAAACTACGTGAATCTACGTACGTTTTTCTACGTGAAATCGTCTGGCCTGATCTCCAGAAACATTCTCTGGCAGTATCTATCATTCTTCCAACCTAATTCTTATGTCAATTATGATCTGATCAACAGTAAATTCATCAAAGTCAGGTTAAAAATGAAGCATTTGGTCTTTGCATGAAACACCTTAATGTAAACAGGACTTAAAGTTAATAGAATTATACAACATTCCAGGTATAGCCAGATGCTACATAAAGTTACACTAAATCAGAAATATTAGCATAAATATGCTACAGGATAACCATAGGATAACCTTTTGTTAATTTTCCACAAATGTTCTTGCTGATTTATTTCATGTTGGTTTTAGTTAGGCTTGGGTGTCTGGACCCATGAAAATAGTTTGAATCAGGGGACCCCTTTACAAATACAAAAATAATTAAATAAAGAAATAAAATTTGAAACGGAAAAGATTCTCTATGACTAAACACTTTCCAAGCATCTGGCACATTATGAAAGGGTTGCTTGTGACACTTTTTAAAGCAGTTTTTCACTCTTTCAGCTCGGTTCATTTGGTTCAGAACAAGGTAAAAATGATACATTGTTGCCTTTTAGTTCTGGTCCATTTGGTGTTCACGCTGACTTATTACAAATGAACCAAAAGGTTTTAAAAATGAGTCATATGGAGTGTGGGGTAAATTGTTGATGGGACAGTTTTGGCAGTGTCATCCTGCATTATCATCAACACTTGATGGTCCTATGGGGGAAAATCAGATTGGGTGGCAGGCAGATGTTTCGTAATACATTATTACAGGGTGTGATTTCTGTGTGGTCACTGTATTTCTCTCAGTTTATAGACTGATATTTTTTTAGTCAAATACTAACCACAGTCTCAGTTAAGCTGTTTGGACCACTTTTGGATTGACAGCTTCACATTAGCTCAAATGAACAAAACCAAATGAGCAAATACACAAGAGTGAACTGAACAGTACAGGTAAGCTGTGACAGAACCTTTCGGTTGTTTTGAAATGTGAATCTCAGTTCACTCAGTCTGGAACAACAAGGGAAAAAATGCAAAATTGCTGCCTTTTACTTCTTCTGGTGCATTCTGGTTTAACACTAACATTACACAAATTACAAAGTTATATGGACAGACAGTTTTGAAGATGCCATCCTTTATCAGCAGCTGCATGTAGACTCATGAGAGCAGAAACCAAATTCAGGTGTCTGAAGCCCCTCTTTTGCACTGGACAACAAAAACCCCACTAACATCCGGCTTTTTTTTTTCAGTGGGAAAAGGTACAATCACATTCATTACTGGGTCAAATGACTGTGCACTTGTCACGGATAATTATCCAATCCAGCTCAGGTTGGCATTGATGGAAACATGACGCATGTTTTTGCCCCTATTCCGGCATAATGCTTAAAATCTTGTCACCCCTGTCTGAAACTTCTGCGGCTCTTTAACATTTGGCTTTTGTCTTCAGTAGGAAACGGTACAATCAGCATTCATTCTCGATAACACTGTATCCCGAACTCTGTACTTTTAAGGGAACCAACTAGTAATTGGTGCCAAATTTTGATACTGTTAGCATATATGGATGAGAGAGTATCTCAGACTGTAGAAAAAATAGAATGGTTGGTTGGCTTAGCATTTTTACTTGCATTAGCCACTGCTTACTTGAATGCTATTTAGTATGCTAGACCTGTATTTGAGATTTATTAGTATGTCCATAACCTTAGTATGTAAGCAATCTTCATGAACTGCAGATTATTAAGGAGAAATATTACAGTATTAAAGCACAGCTTTGCTAACGACAACAACGTAACAGGAAGAATAAAGAAAGCTTGTTGCTTCTGTTGGTAACTTCTGCAACACCTGCCCCCTTTTCCATACATGTGTGTTGGCTTGGCTTGACTCAGTTTGACTCAGTGCATCAGCCCAGGACAGCGGAGTTTGCACCAGCTTAACACAGTGGATAAACAATCATTTCACACAGTTAACCACCAAATCCTCCTCTCCACTCTCACTGAGCTTGCTATCTCAGGATCTGTCCTCCGCTGGTTCATGTCCCACCTCTCAGGGATATATTTTAGAGTATCTTGGAGGGGAGAAGTGTCCAAACCACACAATGTATCCACAGGGGATCCTCAAGGGTCAGTGCTAGGCCCTCTTCTCAATATACACCACCTCACTTAGTGCAATAATCCACTCTCATGGCTTCTCATACCATTGCTATGCTGATGATACCCAGCTCTTCCTGTCATTCCCTCTGAATACCACACAGCCTCCACTTGCATCTCATCATGCCTAGCTGATATCTCAACATGGATGAAAGAACACCACCTTTAACTCAACCTCTCCAAGACTGAGCACCCTGTCATCCCTGCTAGTCCCTCTAAACAACAAGATATCAATATCTAGTATCTCAGATGTATTGTTGGATAGATCATTTTGAATAAAAATAAAATTTCCTGATGTTTTGTTATGTAGAGGCTTTTATTATGAAGCAGCAGGAAATGTTGAGTTTTCATTAGCAGTAACTTAACATGACATGCACATGAGACAGTAAAATAAGGCAGAGAAAGTACAAACAGCAACGCAGGAGAGAAAATAAACTTCAAACCACAGATTCAGTAAGAAGCTACAAAAGTACTGAGAGCTGAACACAGACACTTTTAAAAATGCCTCTCTCTCTGCTCTCCTGCACACACGAGATGAGTCCTGGCTTTATAGCACACATCAGGAAAAAAAGGACAGAAGGGCAACTTCCCCAGTGGTAATGGAAAAAGAGTATACTTGCCTATTTGTAGGAGGTTTAAAAAACATGCACAGAGGCTGCACACAAATTTGGTATAAAAATGTCATCTCAGCCAAAGTCCCATAAATCTCTGTTTAAGCACCCCTCAAACATCATTCCACATTAGTCGCCCTTGAGTAAAAGTGACCACTCTAACACTGGCCTCCATCCTGCTCTCTACTGTTTTATGGCACATCTGTGTCTGTGTTCAATGTGACAGGACAAAAAACAGAAAGACAAACTCATCTTGTCTGAGTCAAGTCAAAATTCTTTTCTAAACCCAAATATCACAAATCACAATTTGCCTCAAGGTGCTTAACAGTGCACTGTACAACATCCTCAGCACTGAGACACTTCAGAGTCCATCCCTCCCTGCATGCTACAGTCTATTACCTGACTTTCTGACTTATTGGTAGTGAGGTCTTCTTCAAGGAGACTGAGTGGACGCAGTACACTGCAGCCTTTAGTTTATGCCCACATGCGGCAATTAAATCCAGGCAGATGAGGGGAAACATTCAATATTCTCACTTAGCAGAGAGCAGAATGAATTAATTAAACTCTAGTTTCTGGCTGCTCATTAGCATTCCATTGTACTGCTCTGTCACCTTGCATGTATTTACGAGGCCACAAAACTCACCGAGACCTTGCACTATTTTTCATGGCGGGTTATGTAATACTTTTGGCACTATTGTGTTCTGTTCAGCTCAGTTAAATACAGAGGAAATACAGAGGAAAATCCAACATGAATAGCTTTCTAAAACCCCCCCAAAGTGGACCTTAATCCTCTAATGTTTCGACTTCTAACGCTTTATATATTCATCTTTTAATATTGGAACGGGACTATAAGGTAAAGATGGGATTCATGCTGCATGCTTTGCATGTCTAGGCCAGAGATTAGATGGTTTCACTGCATTTGAAGTGATCAGCAGGACAGAGTCACCTTCTGTTGCAAAGCTGATTTTTCCAGATTTTTGGAGGTTGTACTTCGATTAAAAGGATACATTTAAAAAGTATCAGTATGTCATCCCTGTGTAAGCTCAAAAGAAGAAGAAAGATTATTGTACAATTTTGATCTTAAAGGGGTGCAAGTAAGAATTGAAAGATTGTCGAGTTCAAACTACAAACAAATAGAGAGCAATATATCATCAGAGTAACCTCTAACTGCTGCTAACTGTAGCTGCCGTTAGCTTGTTCACTGTGCAGCTAGTGGCAGTTCTTTTAGCTGACGCTGCTGGGACTGGTGTAGCACAGGAGCTTTGGACTGACAGACTTTCAGGTCCGAGGCACGAGGGAATCCAGCAGGCAGGGACAGCACTAAAAGCGGAGCTGGACAAATGGGCAACAGAGCTAGGTTCAATGAACACACCCAGACCGAGGCCAAACAGCCTCTGAGACCAACGGAGGCCAGTTTGACGACAAGGAACACAGTACTGAGGTGATTTACAGAGCCTCCAACCAGGACTCTGACTCCAGGGACGACAAAGATGTGCACTGTAAAAGAAAAAAAATGTGCAGGAATTCAGTGAAATCAGCTTCTGTTTTCTCATATGAATACAAACGTTATTTACTCAAGTTAACTAATAAACTTAAATAAAATATCTAGCATTTATTGTCAGAACACATCAGAACATTTAAGAACATTTTAACTTTGACTTGAAATTATGAAGGGAGTGAACGTACTGTACAACTTAATTAATCAAATAAAATCATTTTCTAAAGAAACATGATGAGTATATTAACAGACTTCCCAGCATGCATTGTTTTAAAGTTAAAACTCTCAAGAGAGCTTGTCTCTAATACACTTAAAGTTAAGTCATGGTTGTTTATTTTCACAATAATGAAAAAACTGTGAAAAGTAGTGAAGGTTAGTGCTGAATTAAAGCTGCAGCTGGAAGTTCTTTGTGTGAAATGAAGAAGAAATGACAGTGTGACTGAAGAGTCGTTGGGTCAACTTAACATCTTAAGATTATTAACATGTTTTTTCAAGTACAACTGAATTTATAACATTTTTTAAAACTTTTTCTTTCCTAGGAGGGCAAAGTCATGACTCGCTCTTCTATCATTGGCTAGTACTAATTGCCCTCATCTGTTAGGTTTCAGACATGAGGAATAGTTGGGGTAAGGATAGCATGGTAAAGCAGTAGGCAGAGCAGGGCAGGTAAAAAAATGTTGAATCAGTAAGCCTATATGAAATAATAATAGTTCAATGCCTAATAAATGTCCTTTTTCAAGATAAAACTGTGCATCTTACCATGTCCTTATATTGTGGCCAGTCCAAAGCACACCTTTTGCAATAAAACAGCTGTTTAATCAGCATCTCTACATGTTACACCTGCCAGACAGATGGATTATCTTGGCAAAGGAAAGCTGCTCACGAATACTGATTTTTAACAAACTTGTGAACAAATTTTGAGCCAAACAAAGCTTTTGCTTCTTGAACAGAAGAAGTCTTAGATCTTTTACCTCAGCTCATGAAAAAATGGGAGCAAAAACAGAAGTGTCGCATTTATATTTTTGCTGAGTGTATATTCTAACTGCTTTGGGCCGGTCTAATCACTCAAATCAGGGGAGGAAACGGGCGTAGAAAACACACAGTGAACAGCATTGTCAGGGCTCACGCAATAAATCACTTAAACAGGGCCTGGTTCTCCTAATTAAAACTAATGTTTAACAAAATTCTGAATGATTTGTCGACCTATTCTCTATGTGAGAGCCTTCTGCTGTGCGTCTGTGCATCTACTGTGCATTTACATACTCTGTGAAGGATGCTATAGAAGGTCTGTGTGGTGAAATACTGAACTCAGGATTGAATATGTTTCCATACAATGCTTGATATATGAATTGTCATTTGCACAACAATTGCAGTGAAGCAGTCACTGGCAATGAAACTCTTAATTCTTAGGCTCCCTCCAACAATCCACTGTGTAAGATTTATGGGGATCTATTGGCAGAATATGGCAGAAAAGGAACATAATGTTCAATAAGTATGCTGTGCAAATCTTCGCCAAGCAAAGGACTATTGTAATCTTTGATTTGTAATGTAAGTCTATATAATCTCACCAACATTTTGATTAGTAACTGTAACGTAATTAAATATTTTTGTCAGTAACTGTAAGAATTATTTTGTCATTTAATTACATGTAACTAATTGCATGTTATATTTACTCTCTAGCACTGATGGTATCCTGTTAGAAATTTGTGTGAAATTTTGTCATAATTTGCATCTGAATTCTCGAGTTAAGGCCATTGATATGCTTTACGAACCAAATTTGAAGCAAATCCATTCAAGTGTTCTTGAGTTACAGCGTTAACGAGAGTGGGATAGATGTGAGGTTACAGTGATCTTTGACCACCAAAATTTAATCAACTCATTCTTGAGTCCAAGTGAACATTTGTGCCAAGTTTGGGCACGGCTGTTGCCAGCATGGAGCCATAAAAAGAAAGAAAGAAAAGGTTTGATTCAAAAAATCTGAATCACTGTGGTCCTTCAGCATTCAGTCATGTTCACAAAATAATTTAGGCTGATTAGTACACTACTATGTGAGATTAGCTGCAAACAAGTTGAAGGTCCATTGATCATGCTGACACGTGCAAGTGATCGCATGATCCCCTCCAGATAATAAGAATCTTTGTATTGTTTTAACCAAAGAATGAGCCCTTTATATTCAGAAGCCTTTTTCATCGAGGCTGACATGTTTAACATTGTGTTTCAACAGCAGTCCAGAACAAACAAACAAAACAATGGCTTTGATACCAGTTCCGCAGCCACTGTAGGCTTTCCAATACTTTTGGAAAGGGAGGGTGAGGGTGTTTGCAATCTACAAGCTCACTGCTGGATAAGCACTAAATACTACACACTAGTCCTATAAATTATGACCTCTTACTCCCCACAGGTGAATTATGGGCTTTTCAGGCATAGAGCGATTGACGTGCCTCATAATTCATTTTCATCGGGAGGTGAGTGGGTAGATAGGGAGGTGCAGGTGATGACACAGGTGGAGCAACAAGCAGGCATGAGCCCGTGAAAGTATTGTGGTTGTGCTCGGCTCATGCATTTACAGAACTTTTTCCTACATGTGCATAAAACCTTGAGCTTGGTACCCAGCGGATCATCAGTAAACTTTCTTCCCGTTTATTGTGTGTATGCTAAATCGCTCATCTATGTTATAAAGAAAACAAAAATTGTCAGCTAGCAAGCCAACGATTTATGTAGATTAGCTAGCTAGTTGGCTAGTGTTTTGCTAACATTAGCTAACTTTGTCTTCATTTCAACATAGACGAGTTTAGCATTTAGCATATATAAGCACAGAAAACAAGATGGAGAAAGTTGACTGAGGTTTTGATTGAGGTTCAGATGTAACTAGCTAGCTAACGACTGATGTAGATTAGCTAGCTAGTTAGCTAGTTTAACATTACCTAACTTAAAATGTGAGTATATTTAACTTTCACAGATCCCCTCGCAGCATCTTTTAACCATCTTCAAGAGATGGTTTTATTTTCTTCATGGACAAACTTAGCAAATAGCATGCAGGCCTACAGGAAACAGTAAAAGGAGAAAGTTAACTGAGGTTTCTAAAGGGACGGGACGCAGGACGGATCAGTTGGTTGGATCAGCTTAAGTCTTTCAGTTTCAAGGGTGGGAATGTTTTCTTCTTCTTCTTTTGTTTCGACTTCTTATTTGTGATTGAGCTGAACAGACAGAATTTGTCTAAAACTCTGGCTTAACTCAGCTCCACCTGCACAGCTCATTCTGTGTGCAGCCCAGGACGGCAGCACACATAGAGTGAACACGCCACTCGTCCACAGAATGGTACACACACATTTCACTTCATCAGTCACACAGCAGGCTCAAAACATAAACACAATCAATCACGGCACGCTCCCGCGCAAAATGGTCAGTGAGTGATAAATGGAGGAGGGGGCTGTTAGCGGGGAGCTGAGGCATTTTATGGATTATTTCGAACGACACGAACACCTCGCAGCAGTGGAAAGCTTCGGCCGTGTTGATTATTGTTTGAGTGATCGATTTTCATTGTGAGACGTCCCTCAGCTGTATGTCACACTGAGGCTCTGCGGCTCAGTAAATTCTCAATACATACGTCTCAACACAAATCCTCTGTGATCCGGTTCAGATCACACACAAAATCAAACACACAATATACCTTTTCATTACCACTTCAGCTGAGCTAACATCAGGCCCAGCAGCATGAGTCACAGATCACAGACCCACCACTTGGCTTTAACAGTGTTCATGTGCTCTGAAATGATTTGAAAGGGCTGAGCTTTATTATATGATAATCTTTTGTATTAAATTCATGATTAATCTTTTGACACAGATATAATCAAAATTATGCTGAAAAACTTAGTAACTGAATATAAAGAACTAAAACGCTTCAGTATGTATGAACAGAGGTGGAAAGTAACTCAGTACAAATACTTTGTTGCTGTACTCAAGTAGAGTTTTTCCAGGTGTCTGTACTTGACCTGTTTATTTTTCTGACAACTTTTTACTGTTTACTTCACTCCCTACATTTTAACACACAGATCTGTATTTTCTACTCCTTTCATTTTCAAATCAGGCTCATTAATTTAGTTTGACTCCTTGGTGTATCCATCAGTGCATGTCACGCACAACAGACATAACAAGACAAAAATGATGTAAAAAAGCTAAAACAAGACATACACTGCCGTGTGACAGTGTAAGATGTAACAATACAAAAACGGTGTAACAAGACTTTACAACCAAACATGATGTAAAAGACATAAAATGAAAATAACATAAAAGAAATACTGAGACAAAAATGATGTAAAAGATGTAACAAGATGAAAATAATGTAAAAAATGTACTAAGACAAACCCAATGTAAAAGGCTTAACAAGATAAAAACGATTAAACAAGATGAAAACGATGTAACAACACGTAACATAATAAAAATGACATAAAAGACATAAGAAGAAATTGTTATAGACGTAACAAGAAAAAAATGATATAAGAAAGCAAAATTATGTAAAATATGTAACAAGACAAAAACAACATGACAAGACATAAAAGACATAACAAGACAAAAATGACGTAAAAGATATAACCAGACAAAAATGATGTGACAAGACGTAACAACACAAAAACAACGTAAAAGAAGAAACAAGACAAAATGATGTAACAAGACAACAGCAACATAACAAAAATGCCAACATAGCAAGACTAAATCTGTGTTCTCTGGATGGCAGAATATGTTGTTCTAAAAGCTGTGTGTACCTTTTAGCATTAATCAGGTCTTCACAGATATAATAGTTAAGCCACTAACACCCCCAGAACATTACAGATGTCTGCTTTTGAAGTGTTAACAATCTGAATTGTCCTTTTCCTCTTACAATATGTGAACATTATGGCATACTTGGCTGAGCTGTAACCTGTCATATTGGAGAAAAGGCAGGGATCTCTACGGCTGATTTCTCTAAAACTGGGCAACTCACATCAAAAATATCTAGATGGATAAATATCACTACATGTAAGAAGAAAATGTGTATCTTTGATTTGAGGGCGAGCTCTCCCTCTAATGGAAAGCTCTGATTAAAGGTTTGCAGTCTGCATTAGCAAAGTGACCGAGACAGAAATCTACCAACTAAGAAATGTTGCCAAAATAAGACCTTTCCTAACAAAGCAGAATACTGAGAAATGGGTCCATGCTTTTATCACTAGCAGGCTGGACTTTTAACACAGACAAGGAAAAGAGAGCACTGGCTCCTCATGTCTTTTAGAACTCATTTTAAGGTTCTGTAGCTCACATACAAAGCTCTAGTACCTTTTTACATTTCTGACCTTTTAACCCCTCATCAACCAATAAGAGCATTTAAATCCTCCCATGCTGGTATTTTAACTGGGGTAACCACTATCTGCTCCAAGACTGAATTTTTGAAAATCCACAATCCACAATCCAGACATACTTATGCTGATATGCATTTAGTTAATTTAGCACATTTCTAGCTTATTCTGTCATTTCTACTACTGATCTTCCTCTGCTTAATATTAGATCTTCTATTCTATTTGTTCTCTCAATTTTTTCTTGTATTTTTCTTTTATGTCTTGTTTTCAGTGCTATACTACTGCTTTTAATATTTCATTCTGATTTTCAGATTTTTTTTCTATGAATTTATGTATTTTTGTCTTGTTTTTTAATTTGAGTTGCATTTATGAAAGGAGCTATCTAAATAAAAGTTATTATTATTTAAATGATACAGGTCATGTCGGGAAAGAAACACTTCTGCTGTGCCTTTGCATGACAATTGCAAAGAGGAGAGGAAACAGTTTGCCTCGCAGCAAAGATTTACAAGACCTGAACTCAGCTCTGATGACAGGTGTAATCAGTGCTAATGATGAAATGTAGTTTCAGCTGATAAAGAATGATCAGTTACTTCTCTGAAAATATGTAGTTCATATCATCTTAATCAATCACTCTCAGTATCAGTTTTAGTTAATTAATCATACTTTAAATAACTGACTAAACTAATAACTAAACTAAATAAACGCAGAAGTTTTATAAGTTCATACTCCTCATTCATTTGTATGTAACATATGACATCACAGCAGCAAAGGCCAAAGTATAATGTGTTTCAGGTCTGCAACAATCATGATACACACTTCCCAACATCCCTTCAAAGAAAAGGCTACAGAGCGGTGTCTCTTTTTATTGTAGTGCGCTTCCACACACTCCTGTCAAGTGTGTGAGCGTTGTGGTGACATGGGAGCAGCTGTCAGATGTGTGGCTGGATAAGAAGAGCCGGGCGCACGCTGTGACAGCTCATTGATGTCCATGCTGTGGGCCCTGTGCTCCCTGCAACGGGCTCCACGGCATATTCTCTGTCAGGGCCATTGTGCTGTGAGTGGCAGTGGTCGACGCTCCCACAGGAGGCACAGGAGGCAGCATGCTGGGCACACAATTTAAACCCCAGGATTTTTGACAATGTGCCATACCGAACAGCATGTTGTGAGTGTATATAAGAACTTCTTTTTTAATTACGCTGAAATTCAAAGGCAGTTTTTAAAGCTGAACTAAGCAAATTAGCTCATTGCTTAGCCCAGAATGTGTGCCATGTGCCAAAACTGTAATTCATGATGGAACTCTTCCCCACACAAGGGTTTATAACTTATTCTATATCCCTCATTTTTTCAGCCATGTGGAAGTAGAAACTTCAAATCATCATTTGCAGTGTCCCAGGCAAGATTTTACACACCGTCGACCAGGACCATGAACCTGGAACTGTTACAAATAAAAGATTGACCGACCCTATCTAGCTGTAATGTTGTAAATTCACTCTGTTAGTACATATAAATCCAAGGATTTAATATGGGAAGTCTCTGGGAGTGGCAAGTCCAAACAGCAATAAATGGGTGATGCTACACTCATCAGCGATGGCTGAATTCCTCCATCACTATTTAGCTAGTCAGATATTTGCAGCCCTGACAGGAATCACATCATTGTAAAGCTTCATTAGTTTTTTTCTTGACCTTTGATATAACAGCCTGATATGGCCAGATGACATGGTGATATGGTGAACTTGTTAGCATAATCTTGCTAGCTTATACAACCAGATTTATCAGTATCAGCATTCAGGTGGAACTTGCTGAGATGCAGCTCCAGATATGTGCTGTCTGGTGTGCGCCTCTCTTGTGCCACACGTTGTGTTTCTCTAGCAGTCTTTAGACACACATAACAGTTAAAATATTCTCAACTTTTATTTTTCTAAACTTTTTTTTACAGAACCATCTGGGAAGTCATCCTTAAAAATGTTTGGAAAAGGGCAGGCACTTTCAATTGGTAGGTGACTGGAGGATCATGGCTAACACAGGTGAACCAATCGGATCAAACTCTTGCCAAAGCCGGTTGAGAGAAGAACGAAAACATCAAAAATGCAGGAAATACTCTCCAGTTCTAATGTAACTAATGTTATCACAGTGTCCACACTAACCTCTTCAAGAGCTGTCATTGTTTGTTCAAGACGAGTTGCTTCCATAGACGTTTCTCATTGTTGTCACACCTAAAACCACGCCAGTAGCTGCCAGTTGTCCCTCCTATAGGATGCTGATTGGCTGCATCACTTTTGATGCAGACACAAAGAGATAACTTGAAACCTGGTGAGATCGATTCTCATATGATCTCGTGAATCCAGCTGCCTCATAAGGTCGCAACGCTTCTCAATGTCACATTTGGCCCAAGCAGCTAATAAAAAATAAAAAAAAAACAAGATGCAAGCTATTTTACCACTTCCTTCCTCTTTCTGGTGCTCATAGGAAAAGTGGGACCACGGCAAATGCAGACGAGAGGTTTACACTGGTGGTATTAAATTATTCCAGCCAGGTGATTCTCCCTGATGGGTCTAATATTCACTCTTATTTTAGCTCCTTTTTGATCTGAAGCAAGCCCTGAGAAAATTATTATTTTGGTGGCCAGAAGCTCTGTTAAATCCACCAGCTGGTTGAGAATGATGGAAGGAGGAGGAGGCTTTCAAGCCCTGTGGGGGTGGGGGGGACTCAGTGGGAAATGCTAGCGGGGTGCAGAGCCAGGATGAGCAACGGAAACAGAGCCAGGAGAGCAGGCGATGGAAGTGGGCTCTGCAACCTCCTGGTACACGAGGCCTGACCAGGACACAACACAGCCTCCGAGAACGATGGAGGACAGTTTTGATGAGAGGGGAATATAGTAATTTACCACGGTGATTTACAGCATTTCCAGGATCCTGACTCTGGGGATGACACAGCGGGGAGAGGAGAGGTGTGAAGCAGGAGAGGAGTGAGAGGGAGGTCAGGCATCAGTCAGCGCCCACCTCTGGATGGCTGAGCAGAGGTTACTGTGGGCCTGCATGGGTCCAGTTTTGCAAAACCGCCCACACCCACAAAGGTGAGAAACAGAACAGTTACCCACAATTATTTCCAAGTCAAATCTACACCTGCCTGAACTATCAGTATAACCCCATGACCTGTGATTAATGTGACACAACTCTAGAACTACTAGAGTGTCCATAAGCATTTTGACCTTTGACTTCAAAACTCCATTATCTGTCATGATAAATACCAGACTAAGAGATTAGTTTATCTTTTTAACTATGAAATACCACCAGTGTAAATTTCGTGAAATGTTTTTATATATTCATAAATATGCATTCCATCACATGTATTAAACTATAATGACTGCATATATTCATGGCAGTATTTTTCTGTAGGATAATAACCATCAGTGATCTGATTCACATTTAAAATAAATCTAGAATTACTCAGAGTGAGAAAGAGTTAAATGTATTTTATAAGATTCTTAACATGTTATGATCATTATGATCATGTTAGGATCATTTTTAGTCAAATTACAGCAACTTCCTGTTTCATGCCGAGACATCAGAACTCCACACCATGCCACGCCCTTCAACAACAGACAAATCTCTTAATAACTTTGGATTTGGATTTGGATCAGTTTTGAAGTCAATCTGATCAATTCTCTAGGAGGAGTTTGTTAAAATACAACAGGCGGAGGCACCAAAATTGACCACAAAATTAAAATGTGGCCAACTTCATGTTTAGGTTAAGGCTGTGGGTCCAAGAAGCTTTTTTGTACACCTGGTCATGATACATGTTCCCATCCTATTGTTCAGCAGGATGTGGGGTCAAAAGTTGTTTCATAGACTTTCACAATAAAACCCTGGTTGCTGATAAGGCTTGATATTATATATGTATATATGTAATATCTCTCTCTCGCTCTCTCTCTCTCTCTCTCTCTCTATATATATATATATATATATATATATACACACAGTCATCTTTGAACACTAAAATTGTTATGCTGATGTAAGTTTTTAATGTTTTGTGAATTTTTATATTGAGCACCTTTAATGATACTACAGTATGAACACAAAAATCTACACATTGTTACTTTAATCAGATCAGAATATAATGTATTACAGCTGAAGTCCTGTTATCTTTAAATCACTTTCAAGCTTATTGTCATTGAGAATTGGCCGTATGCTTGAATGTAGCCACCCTGAGCTTAAATTGAACTGAAATCTACTGCTTTATTCATCTTTATTCATCAGACACCACCTGCCATCCACAGCCTGAAAAAAGAGGAGACTAGCCAGAACATGGGCTCTTATCCACTGATGATCTGTATAACACACAAGGTTGGGTTTGGCACCTGAAGGAACCACAACAGAGGGCTGGCAGCATGGCAAGGCAAACAACCATAAAGGCAGCATTTCATGAGATCACTGCCTGGCTCTGGAAATCAGCTGATGTTTACATCAGCCTGAGCAGATGGAATACTGAGAGGCATTGTCTGAGTGGAGATAAATTGTAGTCTGTCTCTCCTGAGTCCTCCAGCCGGCAGTTCAAAAATCTGAAGCCCTGAAGGATTTAGACACACGGCTCCATTGTCAGTCAAAATAATGCAAGCATGGCAAGCAATACTGTATATACTTACTTGAAATATGAGTGAGATATTCTGTAGTGCTCCCACATGCAACAACAGGAGTGATCTACGCGAAACCGAAACCCTCTAAAAAAGGAATAATGGCTCATTGTGATTTAAGGATTTTTTCCTCACAATAAGCAAAAGAGCATCATATTCCATTCATCTGACTAAAGTATAGATCTAATTATAATAATATACTCAGCATCTCCTCCCATATAGACTGAGCTGTAACTCATGCTGAATAATAAGATGCTGAGGAAGTACTCTTTGTAGGCCAAATCCAAGCAGGAAAAGGCAGCATTGATGAAAAAAAAACAAAAAAAAAACAGGCCGAGAACTGTTAAAGGGGGCGTATTATGCTCATTTCCTGCGCTATATTTTAAAACTGGGGTTCCACAAGAGTAGCTTTTCATGATTTGCATTTCAAAAACATCCTTATTTATCTTCTACTGACCCTTTAAGCAGGCCCTATGTTCATCCTCTGCCTGAAACAAGCCGTTGTAGCACCTGTCTCTTTAAGGTGCCTCCTCCCTAAAAGCCCACTTTTAAAAAACTTTTAAAAGTTTCACTTTTCTTTGACTGCCATGACCTGTCCTTGTGAGCTCCACTCTGTATTGACAGTGTTGGCTACTGGGCATAACTAGTTTCTGTAAAAAATAAATAAATAAAAAATATTCTGGTTTTCCTTGTGATGTCCTCCGGCTTCTCTGCCCCAACATTTGGCAATTCATCTTCTACAGTTTTCAGACAAGTTTTACATGTTTTGGCTACTTTAGCCACTAGCAGGCTAGCTAGCTTACTGCAGAGTGGTTCTGAGCACCATCTACACAGAGAAAATGGTGATATGAGACACCAAATGTTATTAATTTACTGTTTATCAGACCACAAATGAGACAAGGATTAGGTTGGAAAAATGATAGAGACAGCCAGAACAGAATGTTTCTATGGACAGATCACTGTACACAAGCACACAACTTTATAACTTTATTCACTGATTTTGGTGAAACTGAATCATACTGAGAAAATGCTTTCTGGTGTTCCCTGCGATGTCCTCCAGCTGCTCTGCCTCAGCTTTATGCAATTTACGAACCAGAGTTTTACGATTGCCAAGCAAGTTTTACACGTTGTTAGTGGCTACTTTAGCTGCTAGCTGGCTACGTAGCTCAGAGACTGGTCTGGCTATGCAAGACTCCAGCATCCTGAGTGCTTCTGAGCATCGTCTGAGCATGAGAAATAGTGATATGAGACACTGAATGTTATTAATTTTCTGTTTATAAGACCACAAATCGGACAAAAATTATGGTGGAGGCAGCCAGCGCACAGTATTTCTGGGACAGATAACTGCGCACAAGCACACGACTTTATAACTGTATTCACTGATTTTGGTAGAATTGGATCATATTTTATGGAGATTATATTTTCTGGTTTTGATGTTCTCCATCTTAATAATACAATGTCACCAGCTACAGTTATTTCAGGTTCTCATTTTTGTGCTTTCTAAAACATTTAATAGCTTAATAGCATATGGCGTCTCAGACAGGCTACATGTCTTTTCCTATCTACTATAGAGTCAGACAGAACAGCCAGTAAAGGGAAGGGAAGAAAAAGAAGTGATTTATCAGACATAGCGTTTAACCCAATATGTATAACCAGAGATTAGCAATTTGCCCTCATCTGTATGAAATTAAAATAAGATGCCATTGTAAATAAAACATTTAAACAACACATTTAAACTTTAATTAAAGCAGATTTTAGCTGACTAAGACTAGACTAAAACTAAAACAATTAAGATGACTAAAGTATGACTGAAAAAAGAGAAAAGAAAAGAAAACTAAATCAAAATTCGCTGTCATAATTAACACTGGCTGGAAGTGTGTGATGGACCTTGTGGTTACATGCTGCATGCCTAAAATGTACTGACTCCTCAGGACACCCATATGCATATGGATGAGCTCATAAACCAAACAATGAATGTAGCCATATATAACTCCTCTGCTTCCTCTCTGATGTCTCTTAATTACATAAACCAATGACATTAACAAAACAATAGATGTTATAATGCAGGATTTATTTATCACTTTTAGCCCAAGGAACATTTTGCTTCCGATTTAGGCTCATAAAACTGAGGCTCAGAACCTGAAATAGACATATTAGTATGCACACCAGATCGCATCAGTTTTAAGCTTTAGGTAATTGCTAACAATCCAAAATGAGCATTACAACACTGGGCAGAATTATCCGAATGGCTAAACTTTAATTTTGTAAAACTGAACTAATTGTAAGCAGCAGACTTTAAGGTCATTTAAACTATCTCATCTAGCCGTAATCTGACCCATCTCCTCTAATAATGTAGAGCGTGTTGTCTAAAGCCTGAAGTATTTTCCAGTGCGCTTGATTGCTTTAAACAATCGTCTTGGTCTGAGAAATCATCCAGTGAATCAGCGTTGAGGAAATATTCGATCCCTGCATGAGATAATTGCTCCTTCTGGCTTTAGCAGCGCAGATGGAAACAGTGTGTTTGGATCTCCAAATATCCCTCTGAAAACTGTAGAGAAGCTGCTTTCTCCTCCATCGACCCAACAGCCAGGAACTACAGTACAGTGAAGGAGGACTGATGAAATCAGGTTGTAGTTACAGTATGACTTTAGGGATACTCGACTAGCTTTAGTCAGGGGCCACTATTGTAAAATGACAGGAGCCCAGTTAATAAACAGACAAATTAAAAAAAAAAAAAGGTTAATAACCTTTGAGATTCTATTTTTTTTTAATGAACTGACTTATCCATTAACTAAATTAACTTGGTACAAGGACTGACACTAAGTCAGGGGTCAGCAACCTGAGGCTCTGGAACTTTGACAACATTTTTTACATTTTCATTTGTCATTGCTATAGGCCTAAAGTGATTCTTGAGTTCACAAATAGTAAAAATGTGTAGCCTATGTAGGATTTTATTTTTTTTTTTAAGAAGTTTTATTATTTTGTTGTGCATCATAGCCTTTGTCTACAGTCCAGGGCCTTTTCTTTTGAATTTCCTCCAAATTATCGTCATTGATGATTAATCTGTCAATTACTTTCTTTATTGATCAATTGTTGTTTTGCCTCTAACATGTCAATAAATGGTAAAAAAAAATGTCACTCAGTGTTTCCTAAAGCCCAACATGATGTTTTCAAATGTCTTGATTTGTCCACAACCCAAACATATAAATTTCATTGAATCAGAAAGGAGTAAATAAACCAGAAAATATTCACATTTCAGAAGCTGAAATCAATCAATCAATAATTGTTTCCCCTTAAAATAATACTCAGCCTGATCAATCTATTATCAAATAGTTGACAATTAATCAATTATTCAATTAATCATTGCAGCCTTAGCCTTAAGTCTCCCGGGGCTACCTGTGGATGGCAAATCCAAAAAATCTAAAGTCTCAGAGTAAAACAGAGAATTTAACAGTTGTGGCTCCAGATTTTTTTCCTCTCTTTTTTGACCAAAAATGTCTCTTTTGATAAAAAAAATACTCCTGCTCTAGGCCTAAATGAATGACAGACACATCAGATATTTTACTGCATTTAATAGCTGCAACTGCATTTTAGTTGAAAATGTTTAGGTTATCAAAACTGGACTTTTGGGGCCTGATGGGGTCTGATATTGATATATTGGCTGATATTCCTTATTGGGTATATTAGGTAGGTATATTTTCATCTATAAAGCCATACTGGGCAAACTTCCAACCTACCTCTGTAACCTTCTGCTAGTTACCAGTTACACTCCTCAAAGTGGTTACATTTTAATGTACCCCAGATTTGAACTGATCTGGGGAGAACTGCATTTTCCTACTATGTTCCATGAGCTTGGAATAATCTGCAGAAAGGCCTTAGATTAGAAACACTGGTATCCATTGATAAATTTAAGGGCATCATAAAGAATGTGGTGATGGAGATGTGTTTATTTTTCCTGAGAGGCCCACTATGTTTTAATAGTTGTTTTATTGTGGATTTTTTGTTTAAAAAAATAAAGTTTAATAAGTATAATAGGCTATAAAATTAGATAGAACAACTTGAATAAAAAGGATTGAATGTATATTAAAAAACTACTATAAATGCAAAAAAAAAGAAAATAAGAATCAACATCTCACAATAGTTGGCTCTCCTAAAACAACAGATATAAATGGAACAGCAATCAGCTCTACAAACAAAAAAACAAAAAACATCTCAACCACTTCAATAATACATATTCAGCATTTCTTAGAGCTGTTCAGCTGCTGGTGAACTAATGCCATAACACATGTAAAAGCTGACACTGAAGAGAACATAAACATGAACCAAAAAACTGCTCCTACAGGGACAGGATGAATAGCAGATGTCATAGCAGTGTCTGTAGAAACTCATTGGAGGGCCACCCAAGTCCCTATCAGGGGCCAGATTTGGCCCACAGGCCTTCAGTTGAGTATCCCTGCTCGAAAGCTTTCACAGACAGTCCAGTCATACTGTCAGCCTGTCTGCCTCAGCAGCAGGGTTTTTATATTTCATTTGTTCAATCTCATATTGGCCAGAATGGGTGGCTGTCATATCTACTGTGACAGTCGCTATGGTAACAGATGCTCAGTGTTGTTGGTGAGGTGTTTATTGCCCCTAGCAGACCATCTAATTCATGTCAGATGTGGACCTCACAGTGTCAATCACTTCTACTGAAGTGGAAAAGCAAAATTACAACTGGCAGGACAAAAGAAATATTAATGCAGCTGAAAACAGTCTTATAAAAATAGATTTCATTCTTCGTGGCAATGTCAGGGTGTGGAATTTACAACATGCACAGATGTGTGATGAACTATTACTTACTATAACATTACAGGCACGTATTCATGTCTCTGATATTTAAATATGTTGGTCTCATGAGGCTCATCAGTGTGATGTCACTATAGTTATGATGTGATATATTTAAAGGTAAATGCCAACTTTTTTGTTGTCATACAATCATATTAATTCTCCTGGTATTAGGAGCAGTGGGCAGCTACTGTACTGTAAGGTCAGAGGCTGTGTCTGAACCAGGATCTGAACACATGAACTTCTTGCTCTGAAGTAAAAGTGCTAAACACCACGCCACCCTATTTACTATGCTATATGTCATCAGAGATGAGGGGTTGAAATACTGGCGTCTTTGACAACAATACTACAGCCACAATGTTCTCCTTTAACATTTCCAGAGGTGATAAAAGTCTACACATTCTGTATTCAAGTAGAAGTACTTATTCAACTTCTTTACTCAAGTAACAGTGTGAAAGTACCACCTCTGAAATGTACTCAAAGTCGCCCTCTGGAGGACATTTCCACCACTTTTGTCTTGCTACATCTTTTACGTAATTTTGTGTGTTTAATGGAGTATAAGGGGCAATCACAGAAGTCCAGCTCCAGTAGGTTTTGTTTTCAGAATAACAAGCTTAGATTTACACTGACTGACAACTGCCAGAGTTAAAGGAGTAATCTGTAATATAGACCATTTTAAAGCTGACATCATCAAAACGTTGCATGCGCATTCTGGTAACGGAAGCATCCGTCTCCTCCAGTCATTCAGACGAGTCATCGAGCTGCAAACATTGAATTAAAAGTTTTATAAGCACCAAATTGTCTGGTTGTTGCATGTACAGTTGTCAGAATCAGTATTCCACTGGTCAACTCAAGCTGTACAGGATTATGACAGGATCACGGACATTGTAGAGCAATTGGCGGTATCTATGGCTGCAAGCTATTAAACACGCTAACTGGACTGAGGATGTGATCAAAACTGCTGCTGTTTGCAGGATTGACAAGCAGTTGTGTTCCACAAAAAAACACTACAAAAGGACACGCACATCCCTGAGGCCCACTGGGTTGGGTGCTGGTGCTGATCACACAAAAATCATATGCATAAAAAGCGTAACGTTTCAGTCTGAGGAAGAACGTCCAACTTGAAACGTTACGCTAATACATTTTCATAAGGGAGCTCTTTTGGTGTGCCGATCCTGCATTTTTTCTCTTTTTAAGCTGTTGTGGTCTGCCATACACATCTTGGTCATTGTTTAAAAACTGTAAAAGGGTTTATATTTATTGTAAAAATCCTAAAATGACTATGATATCAGGGAATAAGGAAACATGTTAAGTGGAAACACTCATGTCTCTGACAACAACACTACAGATGTGGTGTTCCCCATTGCTTCAACCATAGATTGCACATTAAATAGGATTTCAACCTATTTAATAGACTGTTGATGGTTCCAGCTCCCTTTCTGGACTGCAGTGCTCATTTTTGGAATTGCTATGCTCCTTTAAAATCTTTCTAAAAGCCAAGCAAGATAATACTGCTGGAATGCAAAACAAGACAGAGGAGCTTCGACCCAAGAGGAGTCATCCATAATGAAACCATCTCACAGGCCTCCTCGTACAAATAGCTTGGTGTTGTTATTGACAGCTTGTTTACCAGGAACACGCATGTTTGTGATCCCCGTAGCAGACTACAGCGACGTCTGCTCTAATTAGATTGGCTGGTTTTGTAACCTCTCCACGCAACCGAGGTCCAAACTAGGACGACTCATGCAGACTGAATGGAGGATAATAGGTGGAAGACAGCGTCCATCCCTGTAGCATCCTCACGAAACAGACTGTTCTGATGCTAGCCATCAAGATAATAACTGACCCATTCGATGTACAGTACACCGAGTACTAGATGCTGCTATCAGGGAGGAGGTTTAGAGTACCAAGTTGGTGAATTAATAGATTTTAAAAGTCTTTTATCTCTACTTCAAAAAAAGTAGAGATGAAATACGGATAAATCCAACCGAGCACTTTTGTTATTTACCAGTTGTAATGCCTTTGTCTCCTTTTGTGTACTAAAGATTTTTATTTGACATTAGTGTATATTTTGTCTCTTTTTCCATGTTAAGTTTTTAGTATGTTCTTCAATAGGTTTCTCAGTTCATGTAAGTGTCTTACCTTGTCTTTTTGTATTTAAAATGTGTGGGTTTTTTTATGGTTGCAGCATGAGTTGAAGCCCAGTCCAAATTTACCCCCAGTGTGTGACAATAGGCTATAACTCATCTGCAGCCGTTCACACTGTGTAATGAAAAATGCCAGTCACTTCAGTCGTTTTTCTTTCTTAAACCAGCAGACAGATAAGTGACTGCAACGCTTTTTGTGTTTTTTCTTCTTATCTTAAGAAATACAAATGAACGTTTGTGGCTGCAATCAGCTTGTTCCACTGTCGAACTTGTACAGTGAAAGTAGAAAAAGTAATCCAAGAGCAGGAAACAGAGGCAGCTGTCCTTCAAAGTAAAAGCTGAGTGTGTTGGCTGCAGTGGTCAGTTTAAGAAGAGCTAAACTAAAACGTATAGTCTAAATAAAAAACATAATTCATAACATAAAGTCATATTTCAACATCATGGTTTAACACTAGAAGTGCCAGAATTCTATAAATACCACACTAAGAGATTCATGCATTTATTCTGAAAGTTTATCTTTGCCAGGAAAAGCTTGGGAACCACTGGTCTATGAGGAAAATCTGGAAACAAGTTTAAAAATAAAACCAAAAAAAAAATTCAGTGAGTTTTAGGTGCTGAGACGAAGAGTGTTACAACCATCAAAAAAATAACTTTCTTTAAAATATATTTTTGATGGCTTTTGTGCCTTTAATTTGATAGGACAGCTGATGTGAGGACAGGAATGGTTACTTATAGCCCCACATTAGAACCTATGGCACACATTCAGCCAACTAAACCACCAAAATGAAAATACTGCCACTTTTAGAAAAGTCAGGGACCTGCAGCATTGTTTTTTTTTGGTTCAACAAAGTTATTTGTCAGAAGATGAGGTATAGGGAAGCATGTTGAGACTTGAGGAGAACAAACACGTCACACGCGGCAGACTTTTGTTGTCAGTCTCAAAAAAAAAAAAAAAACACCAACAACAAAAGAAAGTCTTAGGAATACAACACTGCTCTTATTACTCAGCTGAGAACAAATCTGTTGCTGCTCTTAAACCAGTCCAGTCTCGCTCTCATTGTTCTCATACATATAGCATGAGAGCCCGCCTTCCCAGTTCAAACTGGCCTATCAGGTCAGCACTGCAGAAAGGAGGGCTGACAAGGTTAACAACAAATATGTACTGTTTTTCTAGGCTTGCTTGTACTAAGACAGCCTTGTTTCATTCTGCAATGTGTAATCCTAACTACTATACAGTCAAAGTCAGCAAATCATTTGAGTGTCACACAGTATTTATCTTAATCATCTGTCATTTCATCGCTCATCCTTTGACCAATCAAATCTGACAATCCGCTTACTCATACAGCACATAAAAGGACTGTTGTTCAGGCGTGCCTCCTTTTTAAACACAGGTTATGTCTTTGAGTCCAGCATGACTTTAATGTATTCTTAAGGAAAATATGTTTCTAATGCTGAGTACAATTGTTTGTATTTCTAAAATCAATATTGAAACTATAAAGTGAATAAAGAAAACTGTGTGAGAATCTGTCCACCTTTCTTGCGTACTGTTCAGTGCTGCACTGTGGCGCGGCACTTCTCGTGTACGTTTTGCTGCCTTCAGGTGATGTAAGGATTTCATGAGCTGAAGGAGAAGCTCACATATGTAAGCATATGCTGTATCTTTTTAATAAAGTCAAAGTTCAAGGCAAATCAACACATCACGGGCTGCAACACTGTAAAGAACACAACATTCACCAAAGTCACAGATGAAGTAACCAAACCTTAACAGATAAATGGATGAATAAAATGAATCTTTACATGCACTCATGAATCACAGCCCTCTTCACACCCATTGACATTTTATTTCACAATCAGTTGTGGGAAAATGGCAGAAATATGACTATACATTATGAATTATATTATTTATACAGTTTAGCGCTCCTAAAATTGCTGCTGCCAGCATGCTTCAAAACTCTTCACAATGCTTAACTTTTATTTTGAAGGCCAGCTGCCTCTGTCTCCAGCTCAGTAACAGAAGAAGATTGCAGTGAATTTTCTGTTCACTGAAGGGACATTTTTCATTATACACTTACAATCAACTTCAGATGAATTATACTAAGCTGAATCCTGAAGCTGATTTTTATTGATGCTTCTTTCTATTTTACAATCCCTTTTGCCACTGTAACATTTCCCTGTTGCTGGATTTACAAAGGATTATCTTATCTGGATTATGTTCTCCTGGTCGGCAATGCAGAATGGTCACATGGGTATGTCTGAACGAGATTACATATTCTATCATCATAAACACTCTAAACACCACTACCTCAAACCATCACACACTCTTAAATATACTTGTTGCTACTGCAGGCTTGTAAAACTAAATTTTTAGTTCTTACATGAACTATAGTGTGTATAATGTGTTCATAGTTGTGTGACACTGTTCAGTCTTTTTATGTAGCCAAAGATGATAAAATTTTAAGTGAAAAAGAGTAACCACTAGCACTATATATTTGCTGTAGCTATGTTATTCTATGGCTGTAGGCATTAGCCAGATAGCTCAGTTAGATGTGCAGCTAATGACTCTATTAGCTGACCTGAGTGTTGGTGTTTTGCAGACTCACAGTGAAGATGACCAGACTGGGACCAAACACAGCCTCTGAGACCCACAGAGGCCAGTGTGACAACAGGCATTACAGTACCAAGGTGAATTACAGTGGCTCCGACCAGGACTCTGATTCTGGGGGTGACAAAGACAGGGTGGGTTTCAGCTGAGGCGTAAAGCGGGAGAGGAATGGGAAAGAGGTCAGACATCAGGCAGGCAGCACGTAGAGCCAGAATATTTTCACATCTAACTCCAGGTTTACTTTGACCAAACCAGACTTGGTGATTGTTGTAAGTGTGGAAAGACAAACCAAGACAGTTTGACTTGAATTCAGAAGGGGTATGGTTGTGTTTTTCTGTTTAATAAGGAAGTTAGTTTTCTTTAGTCTTTAGTTTTATTTTCTTTCTTGACATTTTGTAAGTTGTGTGTTTTTTGTTTTTTTTATTAGACTAAAAAAGCTACAATAAGAGAGTTTGTGGTATGTAGCAAACTTACTGCTCACACACATCTCCCTGCTGAAACTATGGTGGGAGGCCTGAGCTATTCTATTGGACTATCACACAGATTATATATTACAAAATGATATCACAAACACAAAACAGAACGTGCTGGGGCTAGCTGGTTAGCATGCTACCTTCAGTAGATATCTCTTAAACACAATACATACATGACGGAAACTGTTATTGCTTCACATTTTGTTAAAAACATTACATCATTAAAAAAAAATGTTTTAAACTAAATTAATTCTGGATATATCTTACACATTTAAGCTTTGCTTCCTTAAGCCAGGTTTTGATCCAGGATTTATTTTCAGTTGTGTTGTAGTGTGAGGAATAGTGGAACTACATACATGAGACCCTAACATGGAGAGGGCCCATTAAGTTTATTCTTGGCCGCAATTTGACATTTTTTAGATTAACATTGTAATTAAACTGTTTGACTGACTGTTTCTTGTACCTAAAAAAAAAGTTTTTGAGATAATGGAAACAAATTTTATGCTATTGTGTTATTCTCTGCATTTTCGTAGGTGTGTAATTTTGTGTCAAATAAACTAAACTTTACTACAAGGTATTACTCATCTAACTTCACATTATCCACATGAGGTATCTCCTTGGTGATGGAAGTATTCTGTTGAACAGACCATAAAACTAAATAAGTTATCCATAAAATATAGTCATCTTTTTTTTAAAACACAGATAATTCACTCATTCTTGTGACTTTGGACTAAGCTGTATTTTGAGAGGTTTTTGATTTTTACTCTTCAATTATGCTGGAAAAATAAATTTTAAAAGATCAAACTCTTGACTATTAAACCTTGTAATGGGCCACCATCCTAGTGATTATATTTTTTATTAAATGTAAATATGGAAAAATAGAAAGTTTGCCAGTGCTCGAGCAGTATTCCCAAGTTTTTCAGACCAGGAAGTGAGACAGGGGTCCTTAGTGTAGAGCAAACCCTTTTTATGCCTGATTAAATCATGTTTTTGTAAAAGTCTGACAAGGGGCGATGGAAATAGGAATTGTTGGTTTTAGATTTAACACATTCCTAAATTGTTTGAAATTGTGAAATCTTGTGTTGGACAAGGGTGTTTTCTGGCACAGAGCAATTTTAGAAATTAAAAAAATTAAAGCAAACCGAATTTTTTCATAAATTACTATATTCTATATATAGAAATCCTGAAAGATCCCCCCCCCCCCCCCCCCAAAATTAGAATTATTTATTTATTTTTAAAGTTTTTTTTTGTTTTTTGGTAGGACATGATTTGTCTCAAATCTCAAGAATGGGTGAATTAAATTTAAACTCATTTCCTTATTGATAAAATGATTCTAAATTGTAATGATGTCCTTTTATCCGCTAACCTTGGTTTTTATGAAAGGATGTGCTCATGAAAACTAATGTTTCTTGACAGTACATTACATGAACATCACAGCCACAATCTATACGCAGTCTTCTAGGCAATGAACATGGGCTAAAAATATCCCACAGGCCACAGTAAGGTCACTGTTATTTTTTTTTCAGATTTCCAGCCCAGCAGAGAGATCACGCCTCTCCTCACTTCAGAGGCGGACCATCTCTATTACCATCCACGTACATTAACATATCATGCTATTTATAGACGGCTGCCTCTTTAGCTGCCAATAGGAAGGATTACAGAGTCATCCAATTCACAGGAATCACAGGTAACATTTTGCCTGTCAGTGGCTGCATTGCAGTGGTGAAAGCTGTGGCGTGTGAATTCATTTTGCTCCGTTACAAAAGAGCATTCAGGCGAGAGTTATTATGGGGAACTGCACACTATTGCACACACTGAAATCAGATGAGATGAAACTTTATTGATCCCTGTGGGAACATTGGCTGTGCTGCTGGAGTAAAAGTAAAAGCATTCTATTTTTCTTTTGCCTTGCTAAATAATTTCTCCACATTCTGTCATGAGGGTGAAACTTTGTTCATCCAGCTGGGGAAACTGGTCTCCTTCTGCAGCCTGCAAAAGTAACTGTGCAAAATAATTATGAGAGACAAATATGCATGAGTGGGACGTATGTGGGAATGCAAACCGATTACAACTTACAATGTAATAATATTTAATATTATTAGCTCTGTGTCTGCTTATTTAATACAGAAATATGTAAATGTGTGCTGTACTACACAGAAAAATGACAGAATTCATGAAACTGGGGAGCCCTAATAAATTTAAACACTATTCTAAATATATACATGACCAGGCCAATTAAATAAGCTTTAATTACATAAAATTAACTGGTGGATACATTTACTCAAGGACTGTATTCAAGTATAACTTTGAGGTACTTTCACTTTACATGAGTATTTTAATAATATGCTTCTTTTTACTTCTACTCTACTATTTTTCAATAGGAATATTATACTTTTTCCTTTTTATAAGTTAAAGTGAAAGCTTTTTGGAGCATGTTTCTCTGGGTGGGGTGGCTTTTATCATCTTAGAATATCTAGTTAGATGCTTCCTGTCACAGTCAGACCTATTTCCAGTAGACTAGATTAGAGGATGACTTTTTTTTTCAGGATTCTTGTGGGATTCCCATGGGATGGGAGTCAATTTCACTATTCATCACAGGACTGGGATGGGACAGGAAGAAAACTCAACAGGAGCGGGTGGGAACTGGATTCATGATAACAATAGGTCAGTTATTTTATATCATAAAAATATGTGTAATGACGTGTGTGGACTGTGGATTGACGGGAGCAGGATAGGATGGGAGTCATTCTTCCGAAACTGGGACGGGACAGGAATTTTTTTTTTTTACTCTGTCATGGGACTGAGGCGGGACAGGAATATTTTTGTGGCAGTGGGTCACTCCTGCGTCATACTCTAAACTAGATTACTGTAATTTTTTTGTTGTATTGACAAAGCAGACTCCATCTTATTCAGAATGCTGCGACCAGAAGATTTGAACACATCACTCCTATTTTGTCCTCTCCACACTGGCGCCTAGTAAAACAAAGAGTTGACTCATTCTATATCTCTATTTATCTTTTACTAATGAATCAATCAGTCCGAGAGGGAACTACAGCTAAATCTCATTTTATAGCCATGTTAAATATTAAATAAATAATCTTGTATCCCTGTATGTTTAAGGCTTAGATCATCATAATCAGCTTATAGTACCTTCAGTCATTATGGTCCTTCTCTCTGGAATTCTCTACCACATGGACAAAGCTCTCCTACAACAGTGTGTTTTAAAAGTGGACTAATAGCATAGTGCAAGTGTCTAGTTTGATTCAAGGTGTGTGACCACTGGGAAAAATTATTATTTTGGAATCAGTGTTATTATTATTATTAACCATTTTAATATTAATAATAATACCTTCTTATCTATGTTTTTATTTTGTACATAATACCCTCTTATCTTGTTATTTTCTATGTTTATGCCATGTATAATGAATTTTGCTTTTATTTTGAAGAACACTGAGTGTACGCCTGTCATATGAAATGTTCCATATAAATAAAGTTAACTTGACTTTTGCTTTAAATCTACATGTGCGCTCGGAAAATGGGAACCCCAGACCCGTGGAAGATCTCGCGACACTGTGGGCAATACAGCGACAACGCACCAAAATATCGCGAGGGTTCCGCAAATGTAGGGTTTCCATCTGGACACGACGGTAACCGACCACAACCGCCGGAGCTCGCGCGAATTCTACGTACGTATTCTACGTAGCGGTGGAGCAGGAGGGAATAAGGATACTGTCAAAGAAACACTGTCCAGAAAAGCCGTTTTCCTTCTATTAGCTAACGTTAGCTGTTGAGAAATAAGCCAAGCTAATTCCTGTCGGGAAGGACACACACTGACAATCTCCAGTGACTCTTTATTTCCAGCAGCTGTTCTGTACGTTGACCAGCGTTATTCCGCAAACAGTAGCAGGTGAGTTACATCGTCTGTCGCTGGTTTCTGCCCACTAAAACACTTCCAGGCTGTTTCACCCAGCAGCTGTGCTAACGTTTTTGTCTTCAGCGCTAAAATGAGCTGGGCCGAACCACAGCAGGCCTGTAAACTCCTGTTTAGAGCCAGTGTGTGTCCGCTGGTACATTTCCTTGTGTCGTTGCGTCTTTGGAAATATATGTATGTCACTGCGCATGCGCAGGATATGAGTCTGTTTTGATTCATGGACTGTAGTTTATCACCCCCCATTCTTTCTGGCGCAGAACATCCATAAAATGCCATTTTTACCATTCTGCATACTACAGAAGCGAGCTATTAAAACTGTAAACAGCAGATTATCATAAATTTATCAACATATTATTCATAAACTCACAGACTCTCAAATTTAGAGCTTTGGTGGACTTATTTCATGTATAAATTAAAAAATGAGATGCCTCCAGACTGCATCCACAGGCTTTTTCAAATAAGAGTGAGACAATATGAACACACATGATCACAAAAACAAAGATGTATACCAGTTAAAGGAGTCAGTCTATGGAATAGTCTTTAAACGGAAATGAAAATGTACAGATTAAAGAAAAAATAAATAAACTGATTAGTAAATATTAAGATGGAGGTAAAAATACTAATGTGTATACACATTTTTGTTTGTGACTGGGCATGCACAGTATGCATGTTTAAAAATATGTATTTGTATGTATCTGTATAGACATATGTATAGGCTAAATGTATGTATGGATGTTTGTATGTATTAGAGTCCAACTGATGCTGAACTGTCAGGGTCAATATAGATGCCGATATTAGAGTGTAAAAATATTCCATTATTGATATACTGGATTATATTCTTTATTTAAATTTAGAAAATCCAATATAACTTTGGGGCCCTGAAACAGAAAACTTATTTTCTGGTATTTTTGATGATTATAAATAACTATAAATGTAAAATACACAGATGGAACAACTTCAGTTAAGAAAAGGGATCAAATATATATAAAATGCTGCATATAAATCTAAAGAAATAATGAAAGATTTGAAAAAAACTGCAATATGTTCAGTAAAAATATTGCTCAACATACATGCTCATACAGATATAGTTGTACTAGGCCAATATGGGACTGCTAATATTAGCTGACTCATGTTATATATGTATATAATATAGAGAATTCACTATGTTATGTATGTTATGTACATTCACTACATCCAGTAGCCAAAATGAACTCACAAAATGTCAAAAATTCAAACATTCTCATATATATTTTCATTACAAAACAAAAAATGGAACGGTGCACCTTCTGAAGTCAAATCATTCAAACTCAAATTCACTGTAAAACACACTTCATTTAAACTCGACAGAAGAACATGTAAAACTCGCCAAAACCATCTTTGTTAGTCTTCAAGCAATCACCAGCTCTGGTTTGGTGGAAATAAATCCTTAATTCAGTGTGTTAGACATTTAAAGAGTCGGGCTCTGCAGGCTGTTTTGCTCTCATTCCTTAATCAAGCTCGGAGCACTCAGCGCTGGCCGAGTGGATGTGTGCTGTGCCACTGGATGAGAGCGCATCGTGGAGCAGCGGCTCTCACTTTGCAGACCATGTTAGCGAGATAAAATGACAAATCATCCCCCCAAAACAAAGGCGATAAGGGCCTATTTGTCCAATCGCCCAACACTAGCCACACTACACCATTTCAGTATGACTAGCTTTGATTTGATTTGATTTGTTTCCATGTGTATTTGAGTTGTTGGTTTAAAATGACTGAACTAGAGCTGCAACTGATGATTATTTTGCTAATCTATTAATCTGTCAGTTATTTTCTTGATTAATCAATTAGTTGTTCACACTGTAAAATGAGAAAATGATGAAAAATGCTGATCAGTATTTCATCATCCTCAAAGATATTCAATTTATTGTCAGACAAGAGTAAAGAAACTAGAAAATATTCACATTTAATAGGCTGAAATCAGAGAATTTTGACTTCTTTTTTCTTAAATGACTCAATCCGATTATTCACTTATCAAAATAACTGCCAGTTAATCTAATTATTGATTCCTAATCAATTAATTAATTAATCGTTTCAGCTCTAGACTAACTACTATAAAGGAAAAATCTACACACTGAGTTGCTAAATTAAAGTATTCATTTTGCATCTTATTTTTAATCATAATTATTCATGTTCTGTTCTGAGTTACTGTAAACATTTACAGTAGCTGAATGAATGTTATTGTCAGTTCCTCTTGTCCGCAGATGAAAGAAGCAATGCCTGAAAAACATGTCTCACAAAGAAGATAATGAAGGGAAAAGGAGGTGAGCAGCACAAACATGACAGTTTCGATAGTGCTTATTAGGCCACCGGGGAAATCACTTCATGTTAATGTAACACAGCAGCGTTGTATTGAACACCCTCTTGATTTGTCTTCTTTCAGCCCTCACCGTACTGAATTGTACAGCAGCATCCCTCGAACATGTGTGCCCATTGTGTACCACCCAGACTACAACATCACCTTCATGGGCCTTGAAAAGCTCCATCCATTTGATGCAGGGAAGTGGGGAAAAGTCATTCACTTCTTGAAAGGTAAGTGAAAGAGAAACAGAGTGGCAGATGGGGAGGACATCTCCCTGAGCTGATGTATACGGAATCACTCAGAGTGCTTCGGAGAGGCAAAGAGAGGTAGAGAACAAAGACGAGAGACTGGAGAGGTGAGATGTTGTAGCTGGAGAGGGGAAAGGCAGAGCAACAGAGCACAGGTAATTAGAGAAAACTCCCCGTGGGACTCCGTGCAGGTACAATAGATGAGGCCCAGCGCGGGTCTCAAAGCCAAGGGAAAAACAGTCGTTGGCTAACTGGCACAACTTCACACAAAGTTGTTGTCAAATTGCACTGCGGATTGTCTTTGTCATCGAAAGCGCCGTACACAGCTTTAATGAATTCACAAAACTTCCAGAAGTTAAGAGTGCAAATAAAGAACTGAGCCTCTGCTGACAGAGGAAAACTGTACCCTTGCAAGAATTGGATAAAAAGTGGATGATATTGCAGATTTAAGCAGCACATTTAGAAAATTGTACAAAGGAACTTGTTGTGTAATAGGTTTTAATGAGCCCTCTGTGTTACTTTCAAAGTCAGAGGCTGATTTAAAGTTTTATAGAACAGGATAAAAACCTTTCTGTGTTCAAGTGGTAGAAGAAAAAAACAAAACTGCCCTACAATGGAAGCAGCTAATGTTAGTCAAAAACAGGGCCGGGCACCGAACTTCATTGATAGCACTGATCAAATTGCTTCAGTAATAATATTCAATATTCAATTCCAATCAATAAAAATTAATTTTGATCTTTTTAGGAGCAAATCTCCAACTTGTGGATCCACAGTCCTGGTGGATTTTTCGATTTTTTATTTTTTTTGTGAAACTGATTTGAGGTGCTGAAACATGAAACTTAAGTTGAAAGTCTTTTGCAAGAATCATATTTTTTATTGTTACAGTTAAGTTAGAGGAGATATGGTCATGTTTCATATCATAATTATAATACCTCACTTACCTCAGTATCAACACACTGCAATATTTACTTTAACTAAATAAAAAATGCAAAAAAAAAAAAAAAAAAAAAAAAAATCAAGGCCTAAATCTCCAGATGTCATTTTATTCAACTCAGGATCATTCACTGAGACATGAAATTCAAATTTTTTTATTTCAAAAAGAGAATTTTATCATTAGACATACATGTATAAGTAGAGTATAGCTTATTTTTATTGATCTATGATGCAGCCCTAATTACAGGGTTGAGTTCTTGGCCTACTTGCATGTCAAATATGGTTTGTGTTAGCGTTAGACTAATAGATGTTGTAGGCTGACACTAGGACTGCAGCTAACAAAGGTTTTCATTATTGATTCAGCTGCAGATTGTTTTCATGTTTTATTGAAGAATTGTTTAGTTTATAAAAAAAAAAGTGCTCATCACAATTTCAAATTTCCAAGAGCCCAAGGTGGCATCTTCAGATTGTTTCTTTTGTCCAGCCAACAGTCCAAGACTTAATTGAGACATTTATTGTCATGAATCATAAAGAAAAGCAGCAAATCTTAATGTTTAAGGAGGTGGAACGAGCAAAGGTTTGATATTTTTGCTTGAAAAATGACTAGGACGATTAACTGATGAACAAAATATCTAGCATTAATTTTATATAAATTGACTAATTGTTCAAACTCTAACCATTAATGATATTGACATTTAAGTAAAAATCAGATATGTTTGATGTGGTGGCCCATTTATGATTTTTAACAGTCAAACCTTTTGATGTCCCTTAAATTCAAAAACTGAGAGCAAGTTCTTTGCAGGACATTTTACTGTAAATAAACTTGTCAGTGTCCTCTGGTGGATGACTTCTAAATTACCTTAAATATATCTTTGTCATTTCAGCACTACAATCTCTTGCTATTTATCACCTTTTTTCAAATACCAAAAAATTAGCAACAAGTTAAAATAACATGGATCACGCTGATGGTCAAGCACCAGGCCTTCTCCTATTGGGTTCCTGCTTGCAAATGAGTTTGGTCACTGAACAGTTTGAATGAATACTGTCTTGGTGTATTCAACTCCATGAGATAGATTGGCTGAACCTGTCAGTTGTTGTAGGACTGGACAGTTTAGTGCTTTCTCTGCTCTGAAGTTAGAATTTAGATTTTCAAACTTTTTTGAAACATTAGTGTCATTAAAAGTGTACAGCTCAAAAGGTTTATTTTATAGAATTTCTGTCAAGCTTTTCAATAATTGTGTGAAATTTTTCGTATTTTTAGTCTCAAGCCTGTATGAAGAATTAAGACTCGAATCACAATGTTTTTTTGTTTCAGAGGAGCAGTTCATCACTGATGGGAGCATCGTAGAAGCCCGCGAGGCTACTGAAGAGGATCTGCTGGTGGTTCACACCAAACGCTACCTCAACAGATTAAAGGTCTCTTTGTTTTCCCTCAACCTTGGAATTTTTGAAGTCAGATTGTATGAGGTACTTATCCATAGTCAGTAGAATGCAGTTGGCATGCCCCCAGTTTGGAGAAGCAGCAGGAGTACTGGTGTAGGAAGCTGAGCAATGTCCTGCTGTCGACGGGGTCAGCAGAAAAAGTAAAAAGTATTTTAGCCACCAAAAACTAATATTTTCACAGCTTTACCTTATCATCAGACAGCTTTTTCTGATGGAAAACTGTTAACATAAGCTAGGGATGCACTGATACCGATACCAGCATCGGGTATTGGTCCGATACTGTCCTCATGTACTCGTATTCATTCATTCATTCATTCATTCATTCATTCATTCATTCATTCATGTACTTGTACTCGTACTCATAAAACAACTCCGATACTAGTAAACATCTAAAGAACCGCCATGATGCAGAGTTCAAGTCTTTGCTGACGCTTACCCTCTTTTTTTGGACGCGCTGTCATCATCAGCGAGGGACTTGCTGTCCTCAATATCATCCACTAATGAGTGCAGTGACTTTGGAAACTGTCCATAAAATTCCATGTAAAGTCCATGTAAAACTGAAATAAATGCACAGAGTGCAGCTGTAGACCGCAGCCAGCCTCGGCAAATTAATCTGAAGACGAAGAAAAAGCACCGTCTCCACCAGTCTGTAACCATCTTTTCTTCATAATAAGCAGCTACAACTTCTCTTTGTGTACTTCATCTTCACCAAAACAGCCTGACAGCACAGGACACACAACTTCACTCTTCGTGGTTCACAGCAGGTAAACAAAACTGTTGCACACAAGTTACCACACTCATACCTGTCCCCCCATGAACAATGACAGGTAGGAACTAATTAGCTCTTAGACAAGAGGGACATGAAGAAGAAACTTAAATACTACACATGTAAATGTTAAATTAAAAGGTAAAATGCTGTAAATGATAATGAAATGTTGATCATATATAATACCATTTATAACAGTAAACTTAATTCTGCAAATCCATAATAATGTTGTGAAATTATTATACTGAAATATACACAGTAAACTGCACAGCTTAATAAGGAACACAAAATCAGTAGAGTAACTTACTACAAATAACCAAAAAATGTGATGTGTACAGTAACTATGGTCACACTTGTAGCAGGAAACAGTAATAATGATTTGTTACATTTAGAAATATTAAAAAAAAATTCTTTTAGAATTTTAATGGCATTAAGTACTTGTATCGGTACTCAGTATTGGTAAGTACTCAAATGTAAGTACTTGTACTTGGTCTGAAAAAAAGTGGTCTCGGTGCATCCCTAATATAAGCCACATATTGCTCTGTTCACAGCAACCAGACTCCATTGACAAAAACCACAGGACACAGGAGTTACTGGTCAGCCTTGATTGGTTAGTTTGTGTAATAAAAGGGAAAAACTTGTCTGACAATAATGTAAAGGAGTAAAAATATTCTTTTGTGATTACTTTTTGGGCTTTTAGCCTCCATCTGACAGGACAGCTTGTAGACAGACAGGAAATGGTGGAGAGAGTGGGGAAAAGACACAGCGAAGGGCGGCAGGCAGGAACCAAACCCACGGCCGCTGCCAAAAACTCAGCCTCTTCACATGGCCAATCAAAGCAGTGAAAATGTTCTAAATATAGCGTACACTTAAACTGATATATATATTTTTAAGTGCCTGAAATGCGTCTTGCTGCTATCGATAAGTACTTCATACAACCCTACTTCAGAAAATCCAAACAATCCTTTTAAATGGGTCTGTCATTATGACAGCATGGAATGTTCTCCACAGTTCTTCATTTCTTCATATCTTGTGTTTCTTCTGGATTTCATATTTATCGCTCAGTTGCACCTAGAAGCTGAGACATCCGTCAGGATTTTAATTTGATTTGTTATCAAAATCAAATGTCACTGCGTATTCACATTTAATTTTAGCATGCAGCAATGTCAAACCAAACAGGTTGTTTTGTATGATTTTTCTCTGCTTAACGTCCCTTTTATTTGACATTTCCCTTCCCATGTTATAACGCAGGAGGTGACATGAGAGCTGAGAGTTCTCATCAACATGCAGCGGATTATCCCATAGGGGAATTAGTCCTCATTCAAATCAATCATGTCAAACATATTCAGGAGATAGTGCCTCTCTGAATCCTTTGAGTCAGTAAGACTTTTTGGTCGTTTAATTTATCGGCCCTAGGAGTTGATTAGGATCTATATTTGTTGTTTCTCTTACCAGAAGTGAAGCTGGGAGGCTGCACTTGAGTTGTCTCTGGCCATTTCATACAGTCAGTGATATGGAAATAGCAAGATGCAGTAGTAAATCTCTCATAAAGGAGTGTGTGCTGCAGGAAAAGTCAAACTGATAACAGTACTTCTATCATGTTAAGAGACTATTTATTTATTCTCTCTCCCCTCTACTGCATGCAGAGCCAAATCTTCGAGGGCTCCAGAGAGGCACCTCAGCACTCTGCTGTGAATTTGCATTATTCTGCGCTGTCCTGTTTTCATGTGAGATTCGGGGCTCAAGCCTAAGCCCACTGGCAGTGTTATTATATCTTTCTTTAGTCAGCCTTTTTACACCTTTATATCCAAACCCTGGTAGCAACATAATGCATTTTTTTTACAACCCCGTTTGGCTTTCTTTTCAGTCAACAGAAGTCCAACTGTGGTTTTGTTTGCATCATAAAATGATAGACTAATAGAGAAAAAGGTCTCTATATACTGTGTCTAATTGTGCTTTTTTTCTCTTAAGTGGTCACTGGTGGTGGCAACAATCACAGAAATCCCACCTGTCCTGTTTCTGCCTAATTTCCTGGTGCAGCGGAAGGTGTTGAGGCCTTTGCGGACACAGACAGGAGGAACAATAATGGTAGGTCTCCAAGAGCCTCATTTCCTCTTTACGTGCGTTCATGTTTGTTTGATCTGTAACGTAGCTCTATCAAATAATGATGTGATCCACTACTGTCTCTGTTAGATAACAGCAGTTCTGCAGGTCCATCACAGATCAATATTGAGATTATGATTATTTGTCACAATTTTTCATTGATTTTAGAGACAAAATATATATATTTTTTTCACATTTAAAGTCCACATGAAACAGAAAGCAGAGTGATATTTGCTAACGTGAATCTCTGACTCAGAGTTGAAGCATTAAATATGATCCTGTTTGATCTGTGAATAGAGTCATAAAGTTGTGTTTTTGTACAGTAACATTAATCAGTGAGGCTTGGCAACATGGAGCTGTAGGCTAGTCCAGCTGGCGCATAATTTGCTGTCACAGATATCGCTTTCCTCTAAGTGAATAAATTCTAGACAGTGGGCTGTAACCACGGTATTTCAGGGAAACCGAGCACAACAGTTTGAGGTGGCAGACACATGCCATGCTGCTTCTAGAAGGCTAACTAATAAATCTAGCTTGATTCACCTGAACTGATCGTGGCTATTTTACACAATGCTTATGATTCCACCGGCAGTGCTGTAGCAAGTCCCATAAGCTTAAAATATGAGTCTAACTTTAACGTTTATTGTGTCAGTCTACACAGAACAGATCGAGCAGTCAGGAAGTCAGGCACAGAAACAGCATAGAGGATCCTGTAAATTTTCAAAGGAAACCAACCTGTACAGACCCTTAAGCATAAAAACAGATATGAAAGAAACTGTTTAACTACTTGCCCATGGTTTTAGCACAAAAATAAAGGAAAAGGACGAAATATATTTATTTTTTCTTCTGACATTTTATGGGCAAACAACTATTAATCGATTAATCAAGAAAAATGATCAACCAATTAATTGACTATTAAAAAAGTTGCAGCCCTAAAAAGCATATATGTATGTAACCTTTAACTCAAAAATCATTGAAAGCTAGCAACATGATGATATAGCTTAAATAGTGGTTTAAAAGATTATAAAACATTATAGACATTATAAAAACACAGATGAAAATAACACATGATGCAACATAAAAGAAACCAATTAAAACAACATATGAACACACTGTTCATAAAAATACAAGATACAAATACTAGTTCAAGTAAAACAGGTACAAGCAAGGGCAGCCTGGTTATTGATCATGGATTTGAATTCACCTAGGGATACCAGAATATTGATTTTTAGGGTGTTTTGTAAAGGGTTCCAGATGGTCGTGGCACAGAACTAGGGGTGCTGAAAAAAATCGATTATTAATTAATCGCGATTATGTTATGGACGAGTATGAATCGATTATTAAATTTTCAAAAATCGATTCTTTTTTGCATTATTTTATTTTGCAAAAATGTTAGCCCATGGTCAACGGAAGTTGAACGTCACGTGAGCACGCCCAGTTCCAATTCACAAGTGCGTGCAGTGGCCAGAGTGAGTGAGCCGTATGAGCAGGTGTGTAAAATGGACGAGGATCAACCAGCAACGAGCAACCAACTAGGGCTGCAATGGATCACAGTTGACCCGTGTCCCGTACAGATCGCCCTCTACGGTTCGGCATGCATGTGATCCGCGGACCACATGTGAGCATCATAGTTTTACTGTCACTGTTACTTTTGTATAAGTTATAATACCTGAAATCTCAATGCAGAGTTGCAGTGAAAAGACAGGACAGATGCTGCTGTGTGCAGCGCATCTGTGTGAAGACCGGATTTAAAAGCCGTCACATCGCCTTGAGTGAAATCCAGACCATAACTTTTTTCAATGATGTAACTATGCTATCATCAAAGAAACAGATCATAAAACTGTGATGTTCATTGAAACTTTGGTGATATCAGCTGTCTTAACTTCTACACAGCTCCTCTCTGCTCACCGGTGCAGCTCTGTCTCACCCCGTCTGTGACACAGTGTGTCTGCTGATTGATTGATTGATCATGACTTCTAACCAATCAGATGTGCTGCTGTAGGCGGGACATTGAACCAGACTACAGAGCGTAGTTGTGTATTATACTGTACAGTGTATAATGATCTAATATATATATAGTATATACATAGTACAGCACTGTATAAGTTTGAAGTTTTTAATATTATTACCATTATCACTGCTATTATCATTATTATTACATTACATAACTATGGTGATAATTACAGACAGACTAAGATCAAAGACAAGTGCATTTTTAAAATAATTTAACCCTTAATCCCACCACTTTTTTCTTTTTTGCACTACACAGGAAGTGCTTTGAGTTGTTACTCAATAAGAGTTAAGTAATTCAGCAACTGACTGTTTTTAATGGTGCAATAACTTTGTGGTGTATTTTGGGTTACTGTTGTCAAATGGAAAATCGCTAATCGAGAATCGAGAATCATTAATAATCGAAAATCGGTTGGTAATCAAATCGGGACCTCAATAATCGTAATCGAATTGGATCGGGAAATCAGACAGATTAACCACCCCTACACAGAACCCAAAGGCAGGTATTCCCAGTTCAGTAAAAACTCAGGGGACTTGAAGGGAAAGCTTGATCCACAAGTCCACAAGACCAAAATTACAAAGTAAGAAATGTATTGTGGCTATTTCCCAACAACAGCCTTGTAAATAAACAAGTACATGTGTTTATGTTGTCTCTGAGACAGAGAGGACCACCCAGATTTATTATATAAGATGAAATGGTGAATATTATAACTAGAAATATACCTAAATGTGGAATGATAGACAACATCTATGTGGATCAAAACTGTGACTCAGACATACTGTGTCCAGCAGAATCAGCAGGTTAGCTGTAGTTCTGTGTGACTAAAGGTTGAAAATTGATTGACAGGTGGATGTCATGGCATAATGTGACTGGGGATGTGATCTAAAATGGTTAAAAAGGCATTTTTGATTCTATCCAGACTTTCAATAAACAGACCACTGCTTTCACTTCCACTTTACTCTACATCCCTGCTAACAGAATAATCTGTGCATCATAATAAGACTGGTCCTTATGCACAGTGCAGCTCCAAGACGCAACATATAATTCAAATTTTGACAAAACTTTTTACACAAAATTAAAACAACAGAGCTGCTTTCACTTTAACGTTGTGCTACATTCATATGATGATGCACTCAGTTGATGCTGGACATTCTTCTCTGTCTTCATTCATTCATCGTGCTGCAGTTTGTGTTGGTTTTTCTTGTGGTTGAACAAGTTAGTTGTGTTGCTTTGCTGTGCTTGCTCTAAATCCAAAATACTGCCAAACAATCAATGATGATCTATTTTAAGGGTCTAGCTCTTCTTCTTAGACTGCAGACGTTTTTGTTTTTGCCTGTCTGCCCTTGGTTGTATGTTACTCTTCAGCTCTGGACTGCGCAGGCTGCTGCTGCAGGGTGGCCAGCTGCTAGTTTAGAAAATGCTTGATTTGATATGCAGCAGAGTTTTCTATGTGTGGAGCACACATTTTAAACGTCAATATCACATCGATCATGTTCATTTAATTGTGGGAAGCCAATATCGTGATTGAGATTAATATTTGATTAATTGTGCAGCCCTAATGCAGCCCCCAGGATCCAGCCAACATCACAAATGTAATAATTTACCATCAAATGCAGAATTTGAAGGCATTTCCACAAAACAGCATTTAATTTCTTGAATATTTACAGATTAACTGTAACTCAGTGTCTTATCATACTCTATAACTTTCCTGTTGAAATTCCACAAGGCTATAATTTCAAAGAAATCTGTGTCTTCACTTCTTATGCAACAGAAATCTTTTTATTAATTTTATAGAATTATAAAAGTCCCATTTAGAATGTGAACAAACGTATTAATTAGGTCTTTGAAAATGAGATAAAGTTAAGTAGCTTAGTAGATATTCGACACATTGCTCTTGGTGTCTGACTAGAGAACTAAAAAACACTTACCTAATTTCATCCTGTTGGACTTGCTCTGGCCAGGTGTGCAGCACCACTGCACATCTGCTCAGTCCAGCACATGGATCGCTTCCTGTGCTGGTGGTGAAGTGTGGAGCTCCATAAAATGCACATTTACCGGGCTGTTGCCCACCGTACACTGCTTTATCAGTCATGAAAAACTCTGAGACAGGCCCAATTTATTATGTCAGTGTTATGTAAGTAGATATGATGTTTAGTACACAATACGTTTAGTGTAACTTCCTGAAATATCACCGTCAAGCTTTGTGTTAGATCATGAGGCATTAGCAGCAAAGTTTTGTTGACAAGTAAACAAGAGTTTAATTGGATGTTTAATGCAAATGTTGTAGAATTAAGGGAAATAAAAAGTTTTTCACAGATCAATGTTTAGTTCTTGCTTATAGAGGACAGCCTGAGGGAGAACAAGTGAAGTGAACACCTGTGATGGGGGGCAGCACCTGCTGAGGGGAAATAACTTCTACAGAAATACTGTTAGAAAGAAAAATAAAAATATAAACTGGTAATTTTATTCAAGCTCCACAAACACTAGTGATTAAAATTTCAACTTCCCCTCTGCTCAAAAATGTGCTTTTCTTACATTTATGTCTGACCTTGACTATACTGACTTGTATTTGGGCAAAGAAAGAGGTGTTTTTACTTTCCTCTGCTGAAGGGAGAGATGCCTGTGCACTTCCCTAAAATCTGAGATTCACATGAACCCTGGGAAAGCTTCATTTTGTACGTAACAAATTCAAAACCAAATGCTGTCTAATATGCAAGTGCAGGCAAAGAAACCTGAAACCTCCAACACAGAGCAGACTTGTCAGTACAGTAACTAACAAATAACATAAATAAGTATGAGATGCAAACTAAACTTACTATTCTGATCATCTCTAATGATGACCAAGGCGATGTAGCACAAGCAGAGGTGGTGGATGAGGTGTGAGGCCAGATTTTTAAAACTAAAAACCATGTTAAACCAAATATTAATCATAGCAGACTTGTCTAGAGGATAAGTTTACTCCTGTGGAGACTCGGTAATATCTGATCCTCAAGCAAATCAGCAGGATGATGAATGTGAGACGGCTGGTCTGACAAGAATCACATTTTGACAAATGGGGCAGGTGTTAATTGGGTTTTCATAAATGGTAATGCAGAGATCTTGTTGAGTCATGAAAAGCGACCAGATTGATCTTGCAGTGGTGAGACAACATGCCTTTTACGTGTTGCGCAGACAGTTAGGTGTGGTGTGTGGGGCAGGCAGGTGTGACTTCCTCTTCACTCTTTTCCAGATCTCTGGATTAGAATGTTCCTACAGCTTGTAAACGTAAACTAAAATTTATTCCCTTCGTGGATTTTATTCAGACTTTCCTCTTCTTCTGAAATATATGATGTCCAAGTAGTGAGTCTGGTTATTTGGTGAAAGATCTCTCTAGGTGATTACAGTACATTATGATAGATCCTCCTGTCAAAATGACCAACAGCCTTCAGATTTTTCCATCATTATTAAAAGAGTTCTGTCAATGACAGAAAGTGAATGTACATAAAAACAAAGAGGCCCACACCATATAACATTGCACTTGTGGCTGATACATGACTGCTCAGCGTCCAGCAGGTTGCAGATAAGTAATCATTGCAGGGCTCAATAAGGGTTGCCTGGGGCATGTAAAATATCATGTCGGGCAAGTAAATCCAGCAACTCACTAGCACAACTGGGAAAACTGGGAAAAAGAATTTAACAGTTAAACTTTTTTTATGGTGGTGGAGTGGTTAGTACTGCTGCCTCACAGCGAGAAGGTCCTGAGTTCGATCCCCCGGCTTGCTGGGGCAGGGCCTTTCTGTGCAGTTTGCATGTTCTGTGTGGGTTCTCTCCGGGTTCTCCGGCTTCCTCCCACAGTCCAAAGACATGCATACTAGGTTAATTGGTGACTCTAAATTGCCCGTAGATGTGAATGTGAGTGTGAGTGGTTGTCTGTCTATGTGTCGGCCCTGCGATGAACTGGCGACTTGTCCATGGTGAACCCCGCCTCTCACCCAATGTCAGCTGGGATAGGCTCCAGCAGCCTGCGACCCTTACGGAATAAGTGGTTACAGAAAATGAATGAAACTTTTTTGATACTCAATTAATTGTTAATATAATTTTTCATGCAAAATTGACAGAAAATACTGGTTTTGGTCTCTCAAATATGGAGATTTCCAGATTTTCTTCATTTATTGTTTTAGTTTATTATCATTTTACTCAGAATATCTAATATGTTAGACGAAATGAGACATTTAAAGGCATCACCTTGGTCTTCAGATGGACATTTTTCACTAGTTTCTGACATTTTATAAACATTACAGCCCTTGATTAAACATGACAATTAACTTTAGTGTTTGTTGTTATTTGACTAATAAACCACTAATAAATCAAATAATTTGATATGGGGCAAATAAAAATGAACTATGGGCATTTAGATTTCTCAGGCATTGAGTATCTATAGAGAGGCAGTCATTTCCAAACTCCTTTGCTGCAGTGGATTTTATCCCTGTAATTCTGTCAAACACTCACAATTAAAATGTTTAATTTATAGAAGAGGCGCAACACAATAGCTTCATTTTATTTCCTATAGAAATGTGGATGTGATTATGTTGTCTTCATTTCCACGATCAGTGCCTCTCTTCCATGTAATGTCTCGAATGATCTGGGCTGAGTGTTTGTTGAGGAATAGTTTGTGAGTTTCCTCCCGCTAAAATTCTTGATTAATCTTGTCCTCTTCATGCAGCTTACGTTGTTTTCAGTGGAGCACGAGGAGATGCTCTGAGCCAGTAGTCTTGTTATGCAAATGGAATAAACAGGAAACTAAAGTCTTCAGACTTAGACGTGCATACAGTGAGCTGATCATTATTATGCAGAGGCACTTTGTGTGGTTTCCAGTGCATACAGTTGATACAATTACAAATGAATCAGATCCAGTATCATGCCAAAGGTCTCTTCCTGCAAAGAGATGCATTCTGGGTCTGACGGTTGATGGAGTCATGCAGAGGCAATTAGAGGGCTATAGTAAAATATGCCTGGCACTCTCATGCTTGTTTTCTGCAGACAAAGTGGAGTGTTAAAGCCGTGTCCAGGGTGTGTGCATACATGCTAATGTGTGTTATTACTCATCTATTGCAGAGCCGTATTGGCATTTACACAAAATCTCCTCAGCTCGTATCTCTTACCCTCAGGCGTCCAGGAATACCTGGCAGAGAAACACGCTTTTTCATTCGAAAGACAAATCTTGACCTGCGTTTGAAAGAAGCAGCTGCATGTAACACAATTCCCAGTAATGAAAACAAAAGGCATACAGTTTGGATCCTCCTTGGGATTTCCTTGAATATAGCTCGCGTGTCTCAGTTATTTATTTTGCGATTTATCAGATTATATTTTGGCTATATATCCTCCAGAACTATCTAGCGGTTTGAGGTTTTTGGACAGTAACTATACTCCAAGAATGTCCTTTATTTGTGAAGTGTACTAGATAAGCCCTCAGTGGTTTCTTAGGAGAATGAGCCAGTGGAGCGACCGGCCCTAAATAACCCCTTCCTCATGCGCAGCCATGCACACCAGGATTAGGTTGATCAACATGCGAGACAAACACGGCCTGTGTCTCTTCTCTCATGAAATATGTTGTTAGGAGTAGATTTAAATCAGACAATGGCGCTGTAACAGAATTCTCTGAGGAACAGTCAGATTGTCTATTATCATAACCACACATACATGCTAACATTTACATTTGCATTTAAATGAATAGTTTAGCTTTTGGGGGAAATAAACTTGTTTACTCCTTTTTAGAGAGTGAAATGAGAAGATCTTGGCTCTGTCCGACGTGGAAAATATCCCACTGTACCAACAGTTCTAATGCCGTCTTGCTGTATTTACAAAATGTATCTGTTTGTTGGTTGACCGATACAAGAGCAGCAACGTACAAAACACAATTTTGGATTTGATGGAGGATTACAGGATGGAACTGTTTCCTGAAGGATTCAAGGATTCATTTAATAACATTATACAACACAGAACTGTGCAATGAAATTAGAGTTGTAGTTCCTTCATAATACACACAAAATAATACATATAAGGATAATTAATTAAATTCAGAATGGAATAAGGTAAAAATATAACACAAAATAATATATACATACACATGTACACCCAGGAAATGCAATATGGTGATGATAATATGGTTGACATCTATTCATAAGCATACATAAGCATCATAGATGTAAAAACAGGGAGACCTGTGCCAGAGTCTTGTGTGTTGCATCCTGTCAACTCGGAGTGCGACCCTCTGCAACAGACCACGAAGCTGTATAAGATGTGGTCACAGCAGTTTGCGGTCTCCTGTTGTTTGGCAAACCAGTGTCCTACTTTGTCCTTTCATTTTCCTGACTGGACATAAGCCAGGAGCAGCCTTAATTCCAAGCTTTAGCGTGGCCTTAGCCGCTCACCTCTTCTCCTCCTGGCGTGGCCCACAGCGGTGCGCTCAGGCTGGGTAGTTGAAAGATGCCGCGTGCCAGGTCTGAAGAGAAATGCCGCTGCTACCAATATAACTGAGGGTCTTGGGTTCACCTAACTGGGCAGGTTTCATAAGAATTCAATTAACAGAATATGGAGACATAAGGTCCATGTCCAAAACACATCCAAAGTGGAACTTTGCCAATGACTCCTGCCTCACGGCAACACTGAGGGGACCTGAAATACAGAAGACTTTTAAATCACACAGTTATGATGGTAGAGGGCTCAGTGGTTGATGACTGTCATCCATCAGGGATGAACTTAAGTAAGATATCATTCACCACTGGAAAGCTATCATAATAATGATTTTAAACATACATCAGTCCAAATGTGAACGCACTGTGGACAGAACCAGACCAGCTGGATAAACTCTCAGTACTTCAGACATGATGATGGTATCAATCATCTCATCTCACTCTTTCAAAGTCAGCAAATGAACATATTTCCCAAAATGTTCAACTACTTCTTTTAGCATTTATTTGACTATCCACAGTGATCTACACTGCAGGCTACAAGCTAAAACCTCTAACTTTAATTGTACACCACTGCTGTGATCTCAGCAGGGTGGGGCGGAGGGGTTTACAGGCTAAAGGTCAAATCGCCAAAGGGCTGCGAGGAAAAATGTAAATATGCCTCCGTGCTGAAATCTGTAATTACATTTTCTTTTAATCCAACAGAAACATCCAGAGACCTCCGTGAGGAATTACTTAATGTTTCTTTTTGTCTGTATGTAAATTATTGAACAGCTTTGAGTGTGCCCTCCATGGCCAGAGGTCAAATTGGAAAAACTAACAGCAGCTGCAGTAACCACAGATCTGAATGCACTGCCTTGAGATATATTTCTAATTCCATGAAGAACTTCATGTTTTTATTTGTGTTTTTTCAGTGAACATGAATCGGTTTATGGTGTGCTACTTGTTGATTGTTGAAAGGGTCTTATGCATACATCTATGCTGACATTAAAAATTGAAATTAAATATTTTGTCTTCCACAGGCAGGAAAACTGGCTGTTGAAAGAGGATGGGCTATAAATGTAGGTAAGTGAGTTTCTAGTACAGATACACATAACCCATAAACAGACCAATCCTGCTGCAGCTGGTGGACATTTAAATCCCGATATGTGAGAGTGACCTACCTGTTACTGTCAGTGTCCAGCCTCATCTCTGACACAGGATCAAGATGTCATCATGGTAGTTTATTGGTCATTATACAACACAGGGTTGCACAATGAAATATAAGTTGTAGTCCCTCTTGATATAGAACTTAAAGTATATACAATAGAATAGAATAAAACAGTATATACAATAATTTATAGACACCATCCATTCTTATTTCATTAAATTTCAGCAAATCATATCCCACCAAAAAAATAAATAATTCAAAATTATTAACACCAACACTCTAATTCCAAATTTTTTGGCAAAATTTTATTTATATTTTATTTATTTATATATATTAAATATTAATCTGTATCAATTTTGTGAATTTCTAAACTTGCTTTGTGTTAGAAAACACCCTTTTCCCAGACAAGAATTCACAACTTCAAACAATTAAAAAATGAGTTAAAAGTCTTAAAAATCTAAAACTAAAAACACCCACTGATAACATAGGTATAAAAATGTGCTTTTAAAATCATCTTTCTTTTTTAAAGAAAATGTTGGCCCTTTAAATTTGTGTTTCAGATTTCCATTGACTTTTTAACTGCACAGGGTGTCCATGGGTCCTTAAAAAGTCATAAAATGTTTAAAATGACATTAACTAATAAAAAGGCTTTAAAAGGTAAAAAGTCTAAATTCTGTTTCAGCAGATATTAAATATACTCTCTACTATCTGCTGAATTCTGTGAATATGATCTACATTTCACTCCAAGACCAAAATGCCTGTACATTTAATCTTTGGTGAAATCAACAACAGCTGAATTTAAATCCCTTTGTCATCCTGTTACAGATTGTTTTTCTGATTTGTGTTGGCAAACTTAGTCCCCTAGTGACCATCATGTAGTGTCTGTCTGTATGACATGGAGGAGTTAGCTACTTAGCTAACCTGCAGTGCAAACACTCTGGTGTCTGTGGGTTTACTTTCTACCTAATTTAACCATTTCTCCAAGGCCTGCATTCAACATTTTATCTCCAGTATTTCAGAGTCTCATTCATGTCGTTGCATCTGTCTACTTGAACTGGCAATTTGCATCGCATGGTCCTCTGCACATTTCTCTATTCAGAATATAAATATGAGAAAGGATATTGGCTAAATAATGTGCAGGAAACATCATGGATAAATAACTGTCCAACTGTACCAATATTAAATATAAAAATATATAAAATAAATTGAACCTGTAATAAGTGAGGCAACCATCAGTCCAATCTAGACAAGAAAATCGATGAGATTATGACAACGGAGTGTTTGTAGGATAAACAAGACAGGATGAAGTTTGTCTGTTTATTTAAAATCTATGTACTTCTAAAATTATATATATGAACTACAAAACACAACAATAATGTGACATTGGTCTATGTCACCCATTACCAAACTTAAGAATGCCACAAATCTGAAAAGCATCCGCAGTCCACCCAAACCCTTTAATCACAACCTCGATCGACACACGAGATTAATGGTACCAGTGATGAGATATGTTCCAGTATTGATGTGACAGGCTACCAAATATAGCACCTGTCAAAGTAGGTCAGATAAATGAAGGATAACATTTTTAATGTAGATCACATGGCTTTATTTCATTAATTATAATATATATAATATATAATATTTTATGGTTATGTCAAACATAAAAAATTGCAACTAAAAAATGTTTTATTTAATTATTTTTCACAAAGGACTTTCGGCATGAAAGTTCTACCTTGATGTAGCCTCATTGTAGACTCTGGCTGTGAGACAATTATAGTGATTAATATCATTAAAGGCAAGTTTTTTTTTCCGCTCAAGTGTTTAAATCAATGTTCTTTAACTCAACCAGTTATTGTCATTTTGCATTGTAATTTTGAACTGACAATATATGTTTATTCACAAGAGTACGCCTATATTTTCACATTTAATCCTTAAAATTAATTTAACATTGGAACTGAAAAGTCTGAAAGAATTTAACTTGCTGACAAATGTAGATGACTTAAATGCAGACCATTCAATGTTGGCTGTAGGACCACTGAAATGAAACTCTATAAGCAGAAGTTGTATCGTTTTAAATGCATTTATTATTATTATCGTTTAGGCTAACTGAAGCGTCCTAGTCTGTGTTGGAGTCAGACTCCTCCCGATTCTTCTTTTTCTTTTTCAGTCCCACAAAACAGCAGAATCTTCTCCACCTTGTAGGCCTCTTTGTTGTTGTTGGGAGTTCTTCTGCTTGGACAGCAACCTCCGCCTGAGGCTCAAGGACCTGTGAATCAGGGACCGGCTCCTTCTCCTGCTCCATCACCTCCACCTTCAGCTCGGCAGTTTCCCGTTGGAGGTCCTGACCGTCCTTGTCCTCGGCCTTGACGTTAGCTGTGAGTGTGAGGTAGGCCGAAGTCGACCGTTTGGCTTGTGATCTGATATGCTCCAACTTTTTCGTCATCATCATCAGTGACATCTCCAACTCTGAATCCCTTTTCTGATAGTCACGGATCTTTTTCTTCATGTGCTGTCGCAGATGCTCAGTCACAGCCTTCACCTTCGCTTCGTTAGATCTCTTCTCCTGCTCCAATTTTTTCTTAAGAGTGTAATTTTTCCCTTGTTGAAACTTAAGCGCAATTTCATATATGAGGTATGAAACTTGAGCGTTTTGAAAATGTGCATTCTCAGCCAGCTGTTTCTTGTCCTTGTCCAGCTGGAGATTAAGCATATTTGTCGTAGCAGTGTTTTGGCCTGTCATGGTTGCCTCTTGAGCCACCCTGACAGCCAGGTTCCTAACTTCTCGTTGAAGTGCATCACGCTCTCCCCTGGCACTCTGCAGACCCACGTCCATCTCCTTCACCTGCTTATGGAGGGACCATATTTTTCTGTCTTTGTTCTTCAGCTTTTGAGCGAGCTCTTTGACCTTTTCTTCCTGGTCAGCGGTGTGTTTCCTGACACTTTGGAGCTGAGCCTTCAGCTCCTCCACTTGTGAAGCAAGTGCCTCCATCTGAGTCTCAGCTGGGTTAACTTACAGATGCCAAAATGCCTCCTCTTGTCAGGGTGGTGATTTGTCTTCTCCCTTTTTGAAGGTGGATTCAATCTTGTTGTGTCACTCTGATGAACAGGTGCTGTCTAACAGGTCTGTATCTGATGATGTTTGTTTACTTACGATTTGTCTCCAGAGAAACTGTGTGTATATATAGAGCAAATGGAACTGTTTCAAATTCCACATATAACAGAATGTATTACACTTTTTTTTTTCAATACTCGATTCTGATTGGTCAGTTATAGCATTCTAAGGTTTTATGTCTGTATAGCAGACCTTTGCTATGTGTAGCAGACTGTTGCTATGAAAAACAGACACAGTTCTGATATAGACTCTGGACGAACAATAAAATCATTTTCAAATTTTTATTTTTCTGTCAAACTGTTTGTTTTTTCTTTTTGGTAAGTAACCATATAATAGGTAGGATAATCTACAATTGGCAGGTTGTTATTAGGGATGTGCGCGATTAGTCAACTATACTATTAAACATCGCCACCCTTGCTAGTGGGCACCAGAAATATGAATGACTGTTAATGAATATGTTATTCATGTACAATGCAAGTTAACTGCTGCCTCTAAGCTGTTAAAGCTAAAACCCACAACCACTGGATGCCATGCATCAAAACCTCCCCTATTATTTTCTATGGACAAACCCCAGACCTCGTGAGACTTCTTACCACTGTCCTATTCCCAGCGTCACCGTGCCTGGAAAAACAAAAAAAAAAACCTTTTACCCCTAAAAACAGCTGTTCAGTGCTTCAATATAATGTTGGCCCAACTACAGATGCTATTTACTTGTGTGTTTCTTGCTTGTCACTGTACTTTCAGCTGTTCCTTCTGTTCTCCAACTCCACTCTCTGCCTGCAGCTCTTCTCTCCCTCTGCTCGCTTGGCAGCTCAACTTCCTTGCCTTGTCTTTGTCTCTCATGTGTGTAGAACAATGGAGAGACCAGAGCCTCTTTTCCATACACTTGTGCATTTTGTCTTGCGGCAGGGATACATATCTCAGCGCGTCCGAGGTGTGTCTTTTAGCTCATACATGGTTGGCTTTAGTCAACACTGGATGTTTGACTTCCTATAAATTCTTCCACGTGAAAGTCCCCCATTGTTTTGTTATGTGAAAGCTTCTATGATGAAGCAGCAAACTCAGGAGCTCAACGACGACATGACGGCACTACTCGTGTCATGTTACGTGCTGTTTTAGCCTTTATGCAGGTGCCTGCCTCTGGCCAGCGCTGCAGCTCTGTCAGACAGCAGCCCTGCTCGCTCAGCACATATGCCCCGATAGCCCAGATGTTGTTATCAGCAAAGTTGGACAGATGACAGCTTGTAAACAGCACAGTTTGTCAGTATTTTGATGGAGAAAATGAAAATAAGGTTGAATGTGGGCTGCGCCAGAATGAACTGGTAAATAACCACTCGACAGGAGCAATGTGTAACCACATTCAGCACAGACATGGACATTAACCTGCAAACAGAACAGGCTGCTGCTAGCACTGCTAACGTTAGCCACACTGTGTGTCAGGCTGGCAGCTAACATCACTTCTGAATGAACGTCACTGTGATCTTGTTTGGTCTGAAAAGGTGAAGCATTTAGTGAGTTGTTGTCTCGTTTTGAAGGATGATGCACAATGTACGTGTTGCACAGTCCAAGGTGTTGCACATTTCAGCGGCATTTAAAGCATGATCTGGCTGATGTAGAATGTGATTAAAGGCTTCAGATGACTCTGACCACAGGCAGTATTTTTTCAGATGAAGTTTAACATTATCAATTTTAAAATTGAAATTTCTAAATTAAAATTTTCATTTAATCGATGGGGAAATTATTCACCAGGAACATCCCTAGTTATTATTGCGAAATAAACCCTGGATGATGCAGGACCCTGATGCAAACCTGTCGGGGTTTATCTCACAATAATAAAGTAACAAGAATCAATGCAAAATGGTCATAAATGTTGTCTTCAGCCTGTCAAATGTGGAGATTTTCCACTTTTCTTTGTTTATTCTTATACTGAACTGAAAATCTTTGGGTTTTGACCTGACAAAATAATTTATTTAATTTTTATTTAATTAATCTCATTTTAATTAGCATCACTGATAACACCTGTGTTTATCCTACTATTTCATGTCAAAATGGCTTCTGTGAAAAAGTCTATTGGCTTATAATGTGCTGTAAATAGTTCCAGGCACACAGCTGTCCAACTCAACAGATATTTGGCCGAAAGACGAGCATTAAAAAGTGTCATCAGTCATCAGTCCCATCTACACAAGAAGGTTGACTGTTTGTGAGCTAAATGAGACAGGATATGAAGACATTTGTTTATTTAAAAGCCATGTATAAACTGTAAAACAAAACCACAACAGCTATACAGTGACCTAAATGATTTTCAAACTGTAGAGAAATTGTAGTTGTTAAATATCAGTAAGGACAAGTATTTTTTAAGGTATTTGAGCAAATGTTCTTTAACTCAACCTCTTATTGTCGTTTTGCCTTACATATAATTTTCAACTGACAATATATGTATTTATATGTATTTTAGAAACATACACCTAAATTTTCACATTTTATGTTTGTTTTTGTTTTTTTTAACCCATAAAACAGTGGCATTAAATGATACACGTGCTGGCTGTAGAACCACAGAAATAAAACTCGCAGATATGCAGAAGTTTTATTTTTCAAATGCATTTATTAATCATTCGACTTATTGATGCTTCTTAGCTGTTGTTGGAGTCAGACTCCTCCCGATTCTTTGTTTCCTTTGTTGTTGGGAGTTCTTCTGCTTGGACAGCGACCTCTGTCTGAAGCTCAAGGACCTGTGAATCAGGGACCGGCTCCAGCAACTCCACCTTCACCTCGGCAGTTTCCTGTCGGAGGTCCTGACTGTCCTTGTCCTCGGCCTTGACGTTGGCTCTGAGTGCGAAGTTCGCTAAAAACTGATTGACTTGTGATCCGAGATCCTCCAACTCTTTGGCCATCGCCGTGTGTGACGTCTTCCTCTCTAAGGCCTTTTTCAGCAGATAGTCGATCTCTTCCTCCATGTGCTGTTGTAGGTGGTGGACAGCAGCTCTCACCTTCTCTGCAAGACATCTCTTCTCCTGTTCCAGTTCTTTTTGAAGGCTGTCAGTTTTTACTTGTTCAAACTTAAGCGCAACTTCATACATGTTGCATGAATATAAGATTTGGCATACCCGTTGTAGTTGAAAAGCCAGCTGTTCCTTCACCTTGCTCGATTGGCACATTAACAGGTTCTTCATACATTCGTTATGGCAGTTTGCAGCTACCTCTCGATCCAGCAGGTCTTTTAGGTGCTTAACTTCTTCTTGAAGTGCATCACGCTGTCCACTGGTACCATGCAGAGCCTGGTCCATCTCCTCCAGCTGTTTACAGAGAGACCATATTTTTTTATTTTTGTTCTTCAGCTTTTGAGCGAGCTCTTTGACCTTTTCTTCCCGGTCAGCGCTGTGTTTCTTGGCACTTTGGAGCTGAGCCTCCAACTCCTCCACCTCTGAAGCAAGTGCCTCCATCTGAATCTCACAGTCCAGCAGCAGCTTGGCTAACTTGTAGGTGCCCAATCACCTCCTCTTGGTGATTTGTCTCCTCCCTTTTTGGTGGCAGATTCAATCTTGTTGTCTGATTCTGATAAACAGGTGCTGTGTCTACAGGTCTGTATCTGATGATGTTTGTTTACTTATGATTTGTCTCCAGAGAAACTGTGTATGTATGGAACCATTTCAAGTTCCAAAGATGGATCAAATACCATCTCTGCATTTCTGACTACATCTTTGAATCATCGCATTGCAACAGAGTATTTACATGAGTTAAAGAGAGAATGGTTACCTGTGGAGGAGGAAAGACTATAAACAAATCAGTGATCACTTTTACTATAGTGAAAATCAAGCCTTGCTCATGTAACTATTGTATTTTTGTTGTCATGACAACATCACCAAAACAATGAACATAATACTGATGGGACAGTGTTTTCTTTTTAAATTGATACACATGCCTCAAGCTAAATAGATCATGTTTAATTGTTTTTTTTTTACCTTTAAAGGGATAGTTAGGATTTTTTGAAGTGGGGTTGTATGAGGTTGTATGTGTATTTTCCTACAGTAGATGGAGGTCAACATGCCCCCACTTCTTAGCTCCCTACACCTTCTGGTGGACCGGATCAACAGCAAAAACATATTTTAGCCAACTAAAAAGATCAAAATGAATTTTCTCTCTCCAAAAGCCACCAGACGTATTTGAAGAAAACAGTAATTTTACCTGACAGGACACGGGAGTTGCTGGTCCACAGCTGCATCGATTGGTTAGTTTGTTTGTGTTATTCTGTTCTGATTTACTGAAATCAAAGTAGTACACAAACCAATTAAGGCATCGTGTAGGTGTCTGACCATCATATCATGTCATGTCACATGTTCTCTGTTCACACTGAATATGCAGTTGACAAACATATCGTGCTGCTTGTGGACCCAATTGCATCTGAATCCATGTGCGGTTATTGTAGTTTGTTTCAGGTCATTTAGCCGCTGTTCCTATGGTGGCAAGTTTGCATACATTACTCAACTATAACTGAGCACGCAATCAAATGTCAGACTGACTTTATGATCATCATGTTGAGAGTATTACGCAGGTGTCAGTCCACATGAAGGCTGTCTGTCTGCATCACACTCATCAAAACACCTGATTGGTGCTGCTTCAATTGCTTGAAAAATGGCTTATTATTTTCATGTGAAAAGTGAATATTTTATCGTTTTTATTTCCTCATTTGGAGGAAAATAGGGTGGGAAATTATGAACAACCACCAGCCAAATGCTGGTAAAACATGAAAGTGGGTAGATTTCAGACACAAAATAATGAGTATAATGATGAAGGGTAATTTTTGAACAGTGGCTGGCAGATGTTCACATTATGAACATTGTGGCTCCTATCAGCTCTGCTTTGAGATCAAACTGGAGAAGTAATCACTCAAGTAAACAGTGGTTGAGTACTTGCTTCCTTGTTAGTACTTTTTAAATATAAAATGCATTTTATATTGTAATATTTTGATGTCTCCTACTGGAAATTGGTCAATTACTTTGATAAGCCTTCTCCCTGGTGATCTCCCTCCAGCCAGCTGCCACTTTATTTATTTATTACTGGACTTTATTGGTTTTGAGGAGATATCTAATTTCTCATTTTAACTTCATGATTGAACCATTTTGCAGTGTGCCTGACACAAGCAACAGGAATAAATAGAAACAAGGCTTCCGACAAAAGTTTGACTCAAAACGCAGCGCATTGCATTCATGTAGGACAAGGTGTGAGATGCTGTTTTTGCTAAAGGAGCCTGGTGGCTTTAAAGAGATGGATATGTGGCTTTGATAATGGTGGTTTCCCATTAAAAGAGGCTTTCTGAAGGTGAAGACCCACTACTATTCAGTCCAAAAGGGCAGAAGTTTGATCTGGAGACAGAGGTTCACATCCTCCATCCTGGTTATGGTTAGGTTTAAGCTACTTAGACATGTTAAACTTTGGGAAAGAGAGTGGTTTTGTTTAAATACTGACAAAGTCAACACATCCCGTCCCATGCTTTAAATCAACATTGTCTTCAGTGAAATAGTCTTTCTCTAACCTGCCCTCAACCAAGTAGTCAGTACTTCAGCCAGGAGTGGCTATTGTGGGAAAACAACTGAAATACAAGTTTTATTTGTTCTGCAGACTCTCTCAGTATGAACACTTTACACTGTCTGAATATAAATATGATGACACATTCAATATAAATGTTTCCCTATTAGGTTAATTTAATGTGTCATCCAGACAGCATTACATTTCATTTCTTAGAGGAGGTTTTTTGCTATTTATTAAAGGGTAACTTAAAAGGTATTTTTCAGCCTAGACCCTACATTCCCCTGTTTTTGTGTCTTAGTGACTAATGGGAACAGCAACTTTTATAATTGGTCCAGTATTGAGCACCACTGCTGCAGCCGGCAAAACGGGCTGAATTGTAATTCTTATGAGCGATTGTACACTGTCAAAGTACATCCGTTATTGCTTGTTTGGCCGCTGACAGGCTTAGGATGTTATGGTGCCTGACAGCATTATGGGAGGAAACCCTGTAGAGATAAACCATTTTTTAAGCGTAAGATATGATTTGTTTAACCAGAACCAGCCTTTTATTGCTCTCGCCAAAGCCACCAGACGCCATATACCTAAACAGTAATTGTATTATCATAAAACATTCAAACAGGAACAAAATAAAACTTACCAGAAACATTCTGACTCATTTCCACTGCTCCAACAACCTCCAACTGTGGTTATTTGCTGTGAGCATTAGCATGTCCAGCTAACTAATACTAACTTACTAGCTGCAGTAACATGGGTTACATCAAGACTGGTTATGTGTGGGGTTTTAGGAGGAGGATGAGGGCTGACGATGATGCATGTCCTTCTGGCTTGTTCTCTTAGGTCTAAGGCGGGTCAGCTCAGCTCTTATCCTGGCTCTTTTCCTGAGGCAATTGTGGTCCAGCTGGTCTGGCTGGGTGACCGTCTCAAGGTCCACGTTACTAATCAAGTCCATGTGCTTCCTTTTCCCACTGTATTTCTGTCATCTGTCATACACATATGCCTGCGTATTTCACCACTTGACCAGTGTTTGCTGGGATGTAAGCTAACTTTAGCCCTAGTCTTTTAGTATTAAAAGACTTTAGCTAGCTACACTTACGAAATCTGCCAGCGAGAATCATAATTTAAGCTGGAAAAATCCACCGTCATCAGCTAGAAATGAGTGGAATGGAAGACCTTGTGTTCAATGGTTACCCCCAGTTTCGATTATCTGCCACCGTTATCACTGTTAACTGTGGAGTGCAGGTAGGGAAAGCTTGGCAGATGTAGTAACAGTAACTAAGAAGGGTGGGGCTTAGTGAAGGGTCGGTGGCCCGTTAGGCTTAAATTCCAGCCTAGCTTGTGGCTGCCAGCTGCAGCAGCCTCACTGAATACTGGACAAATACAAAAATTGTCATCCCTATTAGGCACCGAGGTAACACTTTAAGTTAGTTGTACATTTGTTCAATTCTGCAGAGGCAGGGTGCTGTTAGATGTTATTTTATGCCTAAATAGGCAGTTTTAATAAGAAAATAATAAACTGGATTTGGGGACGACACAATGACCAGCAGCAACATTATGTTTATATATTTTTTTTTTCTCCCACATGTCAAAAACAGAAGAAAACTCTTGCCTTACAGCCACTGAGGGGGTGAACTACCTCAAATATAGGGGGCTTTTACATCACAATGTTACACTGGTATAGTACTCAGTGGTCAATGACTGTCAGCCATCTGTGATGAATGAAGGCATTATCCATCGGCCCAGCCTTAATTTAAAAAGTAAGCCATGAATCAATTAATTTCCTTTCATTTCTTGAATCAGCTAACATTAATGCTGCTCATTCCCAGGAAGTCAATTCTTTCAACCAATCCGACAGCATCCAATCAAGTTGCAGGAGAAAATCGTGAAGAACTAATGTTATGCTGCAGGTGTGAAAAAAAAAAGATACTAAAGATTATTTTGTCAGCATACAGAAACTACATGAGGGTCAACAAAGAATCAAACAAATTGCAGTATGCAAAATGTTCTGGTCAAAAATTACAGAAGAGATGCAACAACTTCCAGCTTCATTAGACATTTGAAGTTGCACAAAGAACATGACACAAGGCTCTGTTGTTAAAATGGTATCACATTTGTTGTATATTATTTGACTTATTTTAGCTTAGGACTTGTAACTTGACTTGGGTCTTGCTTGTCCTGAATGGGGACTTGACTTGGGACCTGAGTGCAAAGACTTGAGAGTCACTTGTGACTTGCAAAACAATGACTTGGTCCCACCTCTGGGAGTACACTATTTGAAAAATCATACTAATAGTAAAATGTTATTCTTTGCTGACTCGCTGCCATCAGTGGCCTGGGTGTTTGAGTGGGAGGTCTTTGGCTGAGAGGCCAGGGTCATCCTTTATTCCTCCCGCTTTGTGCCAAGCAGGGAACAAAAAAAAGCCGCATCAGACTTTTACTTTGTACCTGCTGCTTACTCAGCTACTTCACACCCTCTGTTGATGAATCAGGGGAAAAGATTGTTCTGCATCAATAAACAGGATTTTAATAAAGATATAAAGGCTATTCAAATGCTTCTGACATCTGCATATTGTGTGTCTCAACACTACGAGGACGTAGAGGCTTTATAAAAGACTGTTTTTGGAAGCCAGGCAATAAATGATGATCATATTTCACCCACCGCCTTACTGGCCTTTATTAATATTCTACTCTACACTATAGTTTAATTAACATGAGCATAGCAGGGCAGAGGGGACTATAACTCTTAACCTGAATGAATATCATCCCATTTTTTTTTTTTAAAAAAGGCTCTTCTTAGTCTTTCTCTCCATCCTTGTACCTTGCTCCTCTTCAGGCATTCTAGGAGCAATTGAACAGCCCCATTCTGGTGTCAATATACCCATTGTTGTACCACAGGGGAACGGCAGCCATTTTTATAAGCCACAATAAACTCAATAACAGCCTATTTTAAATCGGCAGTTATGGTCGTTTAGAATAATAGACTTCTAAAATGTGCAGTGACCTGCTCGGCTCCGCTAATGGCACATACACTGAGCTGGTGGATTTTCTGTTTCCCAGGAGGAGGTTTCCACCACTGCTCCAGCGACAGGGGAGGGGGCTTTTGTGCCTACGCCGACATCACACTGGCCATCAAGGTAAGACTGATGTTGTGCACAGTGTTAGCTCATTTGTAACAATCAATCAAGCACTGGCTACGCTTAAATGTAAGAGGAAACCTATAGACCTACTTCACAGCAGCCATATTGATATGAAATAGCAGGGTAAACACAGGTGTTAACAATAATACTGATTAAGGTCCTTTTCCATTTAGTGTAGCAGAGTCTTTTCACAATAGCAGCATCCTGAAACCTTAATAAGTGTCATTGATAACACCTGTGTTTACCCTACTATTTCATGTCAAAATGGCTGCTGTGAAAAAGGTCTATTTGTATTCAGTCAGAGTCAGACTATGTAACTGTTGAAAGAGGAAATAACACAGTCTTTCTCTTACAAATTAAAAGTTACATTCATAAGCAAGAAAACAATCCCTTGCTTACTTCAATACACTTTGGCTGCTTCAGTCTTTCTGGGTCTGGTTTGGCCTGTAGCTCATAAAGTGCTGCAAGGATGACTTTTTTTTTTTTGACCAACCTGGGAGTTAGCATCATACTGGTTCCCTTAACAAAAAGCCAATGGGATTTTTCCATTTGATTTTGGAAAAAAATGTTTTGTTTAGCAAGTTTTCCATGCGTTACAAGACATATCAGGATTGAAATAAGCAGTGAACACCATGTCTGAGCATTTCTTCCTCTGAAACTGCAGTGAGCAAGGGTGGTCTCAAAAAATGGATTCAGTCAGGCTTGATATATGATGTCATAAACCTAAAGAGCCAATCCCATTAATTGAGGGGGTGATGCTGTCATTAGCAGTGATGCCCAGCCCACAGGAGAAGTTGGATGTAGCAAGTTACTGTGATTAGTTCGCAGAACATAGAAGAAGCCTGGTGCAGCTAATTAGGGATCAGGGTGTTGGTTGAGGGGTTGAGGTCAGGGACTATTTGTATATTCATGAATCCTTTAATACTAAATGAAGGCAAGGTATAGAGCTATATGTAATCCAATTTAACAAGTAAAAGGCTAACATTAGGTTATAAACAAAAGAGACCAGGGTGGCATGACTCAACATCACCACCACAAAGTGACCATTATTCAGGGTGATGATGTGTAATGTCTGCAACAACCACTGTAGTCCCGTTTAGCCACCGTTGTTTTTAAGACACACAAAAGCTTAAAAATTCACAGGTGGGGTATTTACTGACATATTTTATGTCATAGAACAAAAGATGAAAATCTCTTAAGCTTGTATTAACTGCAAACCTTATTTCTGGCAAATAATAAAAAGCTCATTCAAAAAATCTGTTGACTTTGAGATGAGGGAACTGGAAGTGGTAATATGTGAACTCACTTGCATGTTTTAGGACTCATTCCTGTAGCACTCTGTGTGGCTGATGGTAGAAACTGTTGCTCAGAGGATAGCTTCACAGTTTTTAAAAGGAAATTTTGCCACAGGCACATATTAGCTTCAACTGAACTTTGGATCTGTTTTTGCAAAGAAAGAAGATAGCCCCCATCTCTGTAATTGGTTTCATCTCAAGAAGTAAAACAAGAAGATTCCATGCTGTGACTCACCGGGACATAAGTTTGTGGATGTATTAAGAGCACTGTATACCATATTCCAAGATGTGTCACATTCACTCCTAGCCTTCTACGATATTGGGAGCTCCAGACCCACAAAAGTTCTTGAATGTGATCATTTAACCCAAACCGCTATGTTTCCCTAACCAAGTGTTTTCATCCCTGACTTTAACCAGAGCGTTGTCACATAAGACATAATTAGTGGGTACAAGTCAAGACATACAAATGTTGCAAGAGATTTGTAACTCACAGGTTCCCTTGTAGATGTGACTGGGTTAGGTACAGTTCACACCCGATTGTACAAAAATGTCATTTCAGATGTAAAAAGGGGGCGGAAGTAGCTGAGTTCATGTGGACTTGGCTTGGGAACTGGAGGGTGGCTGTTTAAGTCCAGCTCGGACCAAAGTACCGAGTGTAGACAAGTAGCATGGAGAGATGCCAGCTCACCTCCTGGACACTGCTGAGGTCCTCTTGAGTAAAGCACTGATCCCTTTTCTACTAGGCAGCTCCATCACTCTACCATCTCCTAATAATTGCATGTGCATTTGTGTATTTAGGCCTACGTGCTTGTCAAAAATTAACAGTGAAAACACTTGTATTATTAAAAATGCTAAGCAAGGTCAACCAAGCCCAATTATCTCCAACAACAACTTAGCCAGATAGCTAATTAATTACCTTAAGAGTTGTCCTTCAGCCTATCAAACACAGTACTTTTAGTCTTTAGCATTAAGATATCAGCCACCGTTCAGCCAACGTTACAGTCTTGCAAAATAATTAATCTTCCATATCCTGCAGCTAATGAAAGCACACCATCAACAAAAGTAAAATGTTTGCATGCAGCTTTAATCTGAATCTGAGTATCACGGTTATTATGAACATTTCTGTCCTTCAGCTCAAATGTAATTTCATCTCTAAAGTATAGGTTTTACCTTGGAACCTAAAGATTTGGCTTTCAGGCTGTCAAACACAGTTCACTCTTTAGGCTCTTCACTGTTCAGTAAACGTTACATAGTCTTACTTTAAAGCTTTTTACATTAATAATACTTTGCAGCTAAAGTCATGCATTATGCAGACAGTGAGGACCGAAAAAGAAAGAAGTAAAATGTTTACATACAGCTGTAATCTGTTCAATGAAAGTAAAAGACAGAAAGAAATCTAACTGCTTCTAACAAAATATGAGTATCACCTGGTTACTGTGAACATTTCTGTCCTTCAGCTCAGATGTAATTTCATCTCTAAAGTATAGGTTTTACCTTGGGAATGTGTCATCTTCAGAGAAAAAAGCAAACATTTTTTTCCATTCATCTCTCAGTTTCTGTTTGAGAGAGTGGAAGGCATCTCCAGGGCTACCATCATCGATCTGGATGCTCATCAGGTGAGCCGATACCATTACCTCTCCCTGTGTCAATGTGCATCGCTGCTTTGGAGCTGACACTGATGACAAGATAACCCCCCCTTTTACCACCACACCAATCAATGAGGCTCCCTGTGGGCCAAATTGGTCCTTACTGTCATATTCAGTGGAATGTGTCTCAGAGCGTCTCCACTGGCAAACAGCTGAGTGTGTAGCAGCTCTGGATAATACTGGACCATCACTGGGTTATCTGCAGTAATGTCAGCTCCTTGTATGTTTGGGCTTGTTGACACTGTGATGTCTGTGTATTTGAACTATCTTTTTATGTGTGTGCATGTTTGAAAATATCTTGTCTATCTTTGAAATATCTTTTTGTTTTTCTTTAGTTTTTTATAGAAAGTATTGTGGTGTCATAAAAGGGCTGAAGTATGTTTTCTTTGTAATACATTTTATATGGCCTGTAGTTCACGATTTTTAAAAATAAGCTTTACTGAACTGAATGGATGAGAAGCCAAAAAGATTTATAGTCTTATGTGACTATCTATCAGGGATGCACTGATACGGATTCCAGGAATCAGTACTACACCCGGTACCACTTTACAAAAAATAGCCACTCAGCACACACAATTTGTTAAAAGACCTAAAGAACCAACATAACACAGAGTTCAAGGAGTTTGCTAATGCTTACCCTCTTTTCTTTGTCACACTGTCTTTATGAGCAAGAGACTCATTGTCTTCAACGTCATCCACTAATGACTGCAGTGACTTTGGCAACTATCTGTAAAATTCTTCAACAGTCCATAAAAAACTGAAACAAACTCAAGGAGTGCACCTGTAGACCGCAGCCGCTGTCCCGTAAGGCCCGCTGGGCGTAAACTAGTTGAATGCCTCAGCTAATTAAGCTGAAAACAAAGTAAAAAAAAATACTCTGCCACAAGTGTGTAACCCTTTTTTCTTAGTTGTTAGCGCAAGTAGTGCACATTTCAGCGGTATTCAAAGTACGATTTGGTGACTGTAGACTGTGATTAAAGGTTTCAAATGGCTCAAGTGTTTAAGTGTTTAAAGTTATAAAGTTTAAGTGTTTAAAGTTATAAATTAATAAATTCTGCTCATTTTTAACTGCTTTCTGAGTGTTTTCTCAGTGTTAGACTAGTCTAAATTAAATTAGCATTTAATTGACAGGGAAATTAGTTGCCAGGAACATCTGTAATAATATTGTTGTGGAATTATTCCTAATGAAATATACACTGTGTCCATAAAGTCTCTTTACAGTTTAACAAATTTATTACAAAAGCAAATGAATAGACAAATCTGTGGAAATTACCACAAAATAAAAAGTAGATATTGAATGTTTTTTTTGCCTCATTTAATACACCTCTATATGAGCACCATTAGTTGCACAAAGCACATCAAGATGGTACTTGATTTCTTGCCATGTTCACTGTAGCACAGCCTCATCAATGGTGGCAATGGCATCAGTGATCTTTTGCTTCATGTGTGAAGCATGAATGTGATTAAAAACTTTGATAACCACTGAGTACATAGAACAAATCTGATTAATATATCTCATCGATTGCTTTTGTAATAAATTTTTTTAAACTGTAAAGAGACTTTGTGGCCACCCTGTATAATGTACACAGTAAACTGCACAGCTTAATAAAGAACACAAAATTAGCAGACTATGGCTACACTAGCAGCAGGAAACAGCAACAACAGTTTATTACACTGAAAAAGTGAGGAACATCTGATGTAAAAAAAGGAAAAAAAAGAAAGTCATTGTAAGAACTGTAATGGCATGCACTCAGTATCTACAAGTATCCGAATGTAAGGATTTTTACTTTTATTTGGTCTAAAAAAAAGTGGTACATCCCTATGATCTGCAACACAAAACTGTTATCTGTGTCTTTGTAGCTTTGTCCTTACCTGCCTGTTGACCAGTGTGAATCTCGTCCACTGAATCAAATAAATGGAAGTATAATGTAATGTATGTCTTATAACATATCCCAGTACATCAAATGATAAACCAGAGCTTCTAAAATCAATAACAGTGTTAAACAAAAATGAAAATCTCAAAATATATCTAAGGTGTGTTTGATTCTGTTGAAAGTACAAAAAAAGTGTTTCACCCTTGTAGCTCCCAGTTGAATGTAAAACTGTCATTTCTGCCCTTTCTCTGACTTAAATTAAGTTATGCAAGCTATTTTTCTTCCTGTGTTGACTAGGGAAGCTCTGCACTCTTGACTTTCTCAGCAGCTCAGAAGTAAGGGTTTACTTGGAGCTATGCTGAGGGTTGTAACAGTTGTCTGTTCATCTTAGAATCAGTTTTGAGGTTTTATTGAGTCATTGTCATTTGAGCCAATAATTAATTTTCTAATAGCACATATTACAGATGAGAGGTAAACTGAGGAAAGGTGTATCCACTGGCATGTATTGTATACACTATACATTTTGAATTGTCAGAAAGCCTGTTTTTGCTGAGTGGCAGGTTGTTGAAGTTGGATTTAAAGGGATGGATGAGGGTTGCAGTAGCAGAAGGCCTGTGGTACCGCGGCACAAAGCTGCTTCCTTTGAGATCAGAGTATGTTTGTCAGACTTTATCAGCAACGCAGTGACGAGCTGAGCTAAGGCAGATGTACCATATCTGACATTGTCATAGTAGTAAACAAACCAAGAGAAGGCTTTGATGAGTTCTGTCCAGGCATACTGCAAGACAGATTTACAGATGAGGTGTAGTTTGATAACTGTCTGACACCAGGCTTCACTTTAACCCACTTTAAATAAACAATCATGTCAGTAATCTTTATTTCAGTTGAAGCAGGCCACGTGTCATGCATCCATCCATCCATTTTCTTCTGCGTATCCAGGGTTGGATCAAATTGGCAGCAAGTATTTCACATGTCCCTCTGCCCAACAACGCGTTCCAGTTCCTCCTGGGGGATCCTGCAGCATTCCCAGGCAAGATGTGTTGTGTAAAGTAATCCCTCCAGTGAATTCTAGGTGTCCTCCCAGTTGGACATGCTGGGAAAATCTCTAGAGGCATCCAAAAGGCATCCTGATCAGATGCCCAAACCACCTCAGCTGGTTGCTTTCAAAGCAAACAAGCAGCAGCTCTTAGGCCTGGATGATAAAGCAATACACCTGTCATCAATAGCAACAAGAAAGTAGTAATGAAAATTTCACCTCAATGCATTAAATGCAAACCACCATGAAATCACGAAACAAGTATGTCCCGGCTCATAAACAAAACTCATATCCCTTGATAATGGAGCGAGCTACACGTGACACAAGAACAGCCAATAATTTAACAGTCAAACTCAATATGTGCTCCCACCTGGGCTCATAAACAGCCAATCATATCCCTAGTTGCTACAAATGATGTGCAAAAGACAGCCTGTGTTGTTTGGTTGTCCCATTCGTCTGCTGTTAATCGCAATCTCATTTTTTCGGTTACCCCAAAGGATTGCCACCTTACCACGATGGTGGGGTTCATGTGTCCCTGTGATCATCAGGGATAGACATCAGGGTCGACTGCTTTGTAAGTTGCATGGCAAGTAATGGTAGGGAACTAGCCACCTGGCATTGCAGGCTGGTTCTAAGGATGTTGAGTGGAATTTAAACTCTAAAGAAAGCACACATAATAGTACAGACATTAGAACAAGTGTAGATCTACAGTGTTTCGTCTCATCATCACCACTTACTTATTATGTTTATGTTGTACAATATGTGCTTCCTCTTTGCTACGTCTTGTTTATCAAGTCAGTTAGTGGACTGAGCTCACCCCAGATGTAAGAGAATAATGACTCAACATTTTTGGAAGCCTGATTACCATATTTTAGCCTTACTTTGTGTTTCCAACATAATGACTTGTATCCACCACCAATTAACCCTGAGAACTGTGTTAACATTGATGATGTCTCAAGGTTCCCAAGGTCCGTGGCTGTATTCCAGGAATAGCTTTATTCATTTTGAGCTATGGCTCATTGGCAATGATGCGCCTTTACCTATTGACACAAGCAGGGGATCAATACAGATACTCAGTAAATAATTCATGAGAAAGAACAAAAGAGCAAATCTGCATGAAGGCATGGAGATAGGCCTGAAGTGCCCCTCTCAGCAGATAATTGGGCAGAGAGAAATATTGGGGATATGCAGTAAAATCCTAATTACAACCCTGAAACATGAGACTTGAAGGGCTCTTGTCCCCATATAAATTGAGATTATGGCCTAGACAGCTGTGTTGCTTATTCACCCAGTCAACAGCAAAACAGTAATGATCAATTTTAGGTTCAGTTTATAACAAGCTTGACTGGAGCCCTGCTGTGAAGGCATATTCCTAGCTGTCTGCTATGAGCTGTGTGTACAGTGTGAGCTGTGTATGAGTGATAAGAGCCACCCAGAGGATGATTTTATGAGTCACATACATTTTTATAGACCATCCACCATTAAATATAATACATTTACTATTAAGACAAACACCGACAGCTGACCTTTCCATCAACACTGGGTCAACAACCCAAACACCACTACTGCTTTAACTGTTAATGTATTCACTCACTTCTCGTGTACATTTTGATGTGGTGTTGATGTATTGCACTGCATTATTTTGTGAGTGTTTCTAATATTAGTCCCCTTTATTACCTCCAACAAGGAGGTCATCTTTCCAGTGCCATTAGTTTGTCTGTGAGCAGGTTGACAGAAAAAATACTGGCCCAATTGTCATCAAACTTGGTGGAAGGGTGTAGCATGGGCCAAGGAAGAGTCCATTAAATTTGGATTGTGTCCAAATGATAGGGCGGATACATGCATTATTGTTCACTTTTGTTAACATTGCGAGATAGGGCATTTGGCCTTCTTGGTGGAGGTTTGTGCTCTAGAGTGCCCTTCTAGTTAACATGTGGATGAGTAACAAATCAAAAACAACGGAAATGGAGTTCAATAGATCATGAAAGTAATGTGAATCCAATTCTGTGGCCTTCACAGTCACCACAGGCCAATATTTCAAAACCTTTAATCTAGATCAGAGTTATCCAGGTTTTGTAATATGTTTGTTATCCCAGATAAAAGTAATCATGCTGGTTTTGTCCTCTTTTTTCAAAGGCTTTTCAGATAGGATCGCTCTGATCCAGATACCACAACATCAGGATCACAGAGCAGTTTTTTGACAGGCCTCTGTTGGTCAAAATAACATTTCATCGACACATATATGAAAATGTTGAGATGTGCAAATCAATTAACACACACAGGCCAGAATTGCAGAATTTTCTGGGTCTGGGTAGAACCATCTCTGTTGCTGGATCCTGTCAGAGCGATCAGGATAATACTAATTTTTTGCATCAAAACTATCCTAATCTCTCTACCTGAGAGTTTTGATATACCCAAACTGTATCCCAATTTTTTAAGAACCAGGATAACATCTACTAGTTTTGAAATAATTCTGATATTCTAGATTAAAGGTTTTGAAATACTTGCCCTATTTCAACGCTGCTGATCAACTAAGAGAGATTTTGGAGTAACATGTTTAGGGCTGCAACCAATAATTATTTTTGTTATTGACATTTTTCAACATGATCTAACATTTTATGTACCAAACAACGAATTGATTAATCGAGAAAGTAATCATCAGATTAATCGATCGGTTGTTTGGTCCATAAAATCTCAGAAAATGTTGAAAAATGTTGATCAGCATTTCCCAAAGCCCAAGGTGACGTCCTCAAATGTCTTGTTTTGTCCACAACTCAAAGATATTCAGTTTACTGCCAGAGAGGAATAAATAAAACAGAAAATATTCACATTCAATAATCCTAAATCAGAGAATTTGGACAATTTTACATGTTGAAGATCCTTGTGGAAAAAACCCAAACAATCTCCATCACATCATTCATTCATTTATTCATCACAGCCACATGTTTATACCTGTATTGCAATTAAAAATGTAGACCTCCACATCTGTTGTGCGTTATTGTGGATTTGACAGTGACAGAAATTCCTCCAAGCAGATGGAAGAGAAACCTGCTGCCTTCAGGTGGCTGTAAATAGAGCAGAGCTGTTGACCTGCTCTGAGCTGGTGGGTGGCGAACATGCGAGACACACTCATTCTTGGCGTAAAGACTGCAGTATGGTCCACTGGATTGGCATCACCACACCTCTCCTCCTACTGGGGCGTACAGGGAGTCACCAAGATATCAAAGCAGCACAGTTGAAGAAATTACCTTGGGAATACACCGGTGTGACGCTGTGTTCTGCGCTCTGCACGGACACAAAAATAGAGCCCTCAATGTTGTCTTTGTGGTCACTCATCTGTATATTCAAAATGGAACATATTGTAGACACTCTGCAAAATTGTTTGGAATCCAGTCCAACAAACCAACCAGCTACAATCTAAAAGTGAAAATCTGTTATCTGACTGTGTAAATCATATATTTTTTTGGCCTGCCTCAGTATATCCTATATCTCTAAGTACATTAGTCAACTCTTATTACCACTGAGTTGAAGTCCAGATGAAATGGTATTTCGAGAGAAGTTAGTTTCCATATTGTGACATATTTTCGAGTGAAACAGGATAGGCAGGCAGGACATGACATTTGGAGATGGATTTGAAAATTTAAAAGTGGGCGCGTCGTAACCCAATGTACTATGCTGTTGTTAGCTAGTTAACTTCACCCCCTGGTCTGAGCCCAACTCCACCCACTGCATAGTTTTGGAAAATGCTGAAGCGTGGAGGGCGGTGAGGCCAAGGCTGCACGGGGCGACCACTAAAAGGAGCATGGCCTCATGACTACGTAGTATGTGAGGTGAGATAGCTGGTGGTTAGAGCTAACTAAACACGAACAGCTGCTATCAGACCATGTCTGCGTTAGAAACAGTGAGTCCGCTGGGGCATCGACCATCACTACAAAGCACATTCATGGCCCTTTGTGTCTGTGTGGTTAGGTGTCATCGGCTCAGACTGGCTGAGAGTGAGGCTCTCTGGTGTCTGTATGTTTATGGGGAATGTCAATATGGAGCCATAGCCACCGAAGTGAAGTTAGTTTTAAGTTGGATACTCAAGAAGACGCAGCTGAATTAACCTGTTGAATATCCAACCTAAAACTATTTGTAGAAAAGCTTGTCGTAGGCACCTGGACTTGGTAGAGTTCTAGAAGATGTTTCACCTCTCATCGGAGAGGCTTCTTCAGTTCTGACTGACTGGTTGGGAGTTCCAGGTATTTTACCTCTGTGGAGTCATTAACACCTTGAGAGCCATGTGACTCATGTACCCACCCTTCCCTTGAATGAAGCATTAGGTTCACCTGAGTGAAGGTGTGAATGAGTTGTTAAGGTTACTTGTGAGTTGTTGACTCTCACCACCATCATATGAGTTGCTAGAGTCACATGAGTGTGGGTGGGTGTTAAACTGCCTGGGGAGTGATCTTAAAACTGCATTGTATGTGGTGGATTATTTCGTAGACCTCCTCCTCTGTTAACGGATGGTCATTCCAGGTTCTCAAAAATGGTTTCTTTTACTCCAGTTGTCTATGACAAGCTTTTCTACAAATTCCATGATGAGGATGACTGAAAACCTTCAGAGACAACTTAAAACTACCTTCACCGTGGTGCTGTAGTCCTATTGTTTATCATGAGATCATCAATCAAGGGAAAGAATGCAGTCTGATAGAGCTCCTATAGCCATCAAAAGCGCCAAAATTGAAAAACACTAAGTAGAGGGTTAGCAAAAAAGTGTCAACTCCTGTTAACAATGAGTCTCAATCAGCATTAAAAAAAATTATACAGCCATTGGAAGCACAGGGAGGGATGGGTAGCTAGGTGACGAAAGCTGCCACCATTAACGTCCCCTGCTACCAGATCAGCCAATAGCAAAATTCAATTGCAATAGCGGAGTTTCGACCAGTAGAGGGCAGTCTCTATGCATAACACAATATATGGAATTCAAACATTGTGCTAGAATGTCAAGTTTTGGACCTGAATCAATCTACAACATCACTAACTGCCCATATGCATTGGTTTTCAGCTGAAAAAATTGGTTTGGGGGTTTAGTTACTTTTTAAATTGATGTAGAATATGACTTGGTATGTGATCTGAAAGGGTTAAAAAGGCATTTTTCATTGCATCTTGACTTTAATATTTATAATGCATGAACATGCACATGCTGTATATGTGTTGGATTTTAAAGAAACCAGAGGTGTATCATATAGTATGCTGTATGTATGTATGTATGTAGGACATAGACTACAAGCAATAGTCTTTGTTTCTCTTACATGAAAAAAAAAAAGTTCTGTTTTTTGTACTCTGCAGTCCTCCTGCCATTTTGATTGTGTTTTGTTAAGCAGTGATAGATGGTTCTAATATTTAATACAGATGTTTGAACTTGCTAAGGGAGGATGTATGTTTTAAAGAACTGAAACTGAGGAAAAGCCTTTTTGAAGCCAGCAGTGAAGGCTTTGGGCTGACACTAACAAATGACAGTGAAACAGCAATCTTTTATTGTACAGTATGTGGGGGAGAGGATAAGACTAATAAGACTGCAGGCAGCAGGAGCTCAGGCAGCATATGAGCTGATTTATAGTCTCAGGCTGTCTTTTAGAGGCAGAGCAGAGCATTCACTTACATGTTGAATTAGTCATTGTCTCAAGAAAGCCTGCGTGAGCCCTCAGTGCAATGAGTGTGTTGGTTTAGCTATACAGTACTATTAAAACCCAACGCAAAGCTCACACTGGTCGATACCCTTTCTGATGGCAACAATACTGGCAATAATTTCTTTTATTGTCATTTACAGTTTTTAGAGGGCACCGTGAACACACACACACAAGGCTCCTGTGTTTATCAGCATGATTTTGATTAACCACAAGAGAGCGCTTTTTACCAGCCAAACACAGACATGGACCAGTAAACCAGGCTCCAGCTCGGTCAAGCTCTAGCTACTCCAGCCACGACTCGCTATGCTAACGTTAGTGAATCAACCTATTTACCCGCGACTAGTTCATGTGTGCTGAGTCGCATTGTCCAGTAAGAGAGAGCATGCGTTTTGTGTGACTGTCAGAGGAAACTCTCATCGTCAAGTTTACACACATTACATTTTCATCACAGGTCAGCTTCCGCTCTGGCTCAGGTCTTCATTATCTGTCATAAAGATGGTGTGCAGATAGGCGAGTCAGTGGATTCTAAGTGCTCACTTTAACTTATTATGTCATATTATGTTTTCATTTCCTGCCTCTTAAACATTAACACACAGCACTTGCCTGAAGTTCTTTCACTTCAGAAATTTTACCTTATGAAGGTCTGTTGCCTGAAACACCATAGCTAGTCTTTTACAGGCAGGATTTTACAGGCAACTATTAACACCCAAAATATATCACAACATGTACAAAAACATAATGGGTACATAGAATTTAAGAGACAAAGATGCTGTGCTTCAGCAGGTAATGTCCTGCCAATTGTCTTACACTTAAACAATCAAACCTGCTTTTGTTTTTGGTGGGGTTTTTTTGTGTAGAGTATTATATTTGTTTGTAAAAAAAAAATCAGACAATCCTGGTGTCAAAAAAAAACTTTTCAAAACTCATTTTTACCAACTGGCAGAAATATATACATATATGTACAATAATCATTCTCTATTACACACACATGTGTAGGCGTATGTATGTTTGTATGTGGATGTGTGTATATGTGTGCATGGATATATGTATGCGTGCATCTGTGCATCTATGTTTATGTGCATGTTTATATGTATATTTATATTTATTGTGTTGGTATTTTGTCACATAATATGATTACTTTTTCTGCAGGTATATACTATGCAGCACTTTGTAAGGTTGTTTTATAAGGTGCTGTAAAAATAAAATTCCACTGGCTTGTTTTTAAATCATATCACGCACCGAGAGCTTTCCAGGTGATTCCTTCATTGTGAGTTGTATTGATTTATAAGTGTTTTCTTTAAGGATTTAATACTGATTAGAAATGCTGCTTTTAATTTCATTTCCATGTGTACTCTAATGTCACTGCAGCAAATATATGGGACAGTCAAGCAGCACAACTAAAAACTGTAGTTAGAAACTTGACAGGACAGAGGAGACTCTCAGGAGGAAACAGAATTAAATAGCCTAAAAAGTTCAGCTGCTGTCTTGTGCGTAAATGCGCACATGGTGTCTCTATGAGGAGCCGCACCCTATTAACCATTCATGACTTTTCCTCCCTGACCCTGGAATAACAGCAGTGTCTGTGGCTATATCTACATTCTGTGTATCACTACCATGGACTGTTATTGGCCACTGCCCAAAGGCTGATGCCAAGAAACCCAGCAAAGTAAGAGAGAAGAGTGCCACCACACTCTTCTAATGAGTCATAAGTGATGATTGAAAGGGATTTTTTTGACTCCATACATTCTTTTTTAGGAAAATCCTGCATAGCATATCTTTAACACACAAACTTAACTTCTTCCACAAAGTGAAGAATGGATTTCCAAAAATGTTGAACTATTCTTTTAATATCTGGGCTTTAATATCACTTGATCGTTACTTTAAATATGTCGAGGAGTCTGTCAGGTGACACATTAGCAACAAGCAACCTTTTTTCTTGTTCTAATTTTCAGCGATGGATTATACAGTCACTTGGGCGTGTTGTTCAGCTGACACCAAACTGTCCTGCTTGTCTCATACATCCTCCTTTTCATGCAGTAACACCAGACTTGGCACAATGCCTAATTTCCTCCTGACAGGACCCAGACACTTTGGGTGACAAATGGAGGACAGGAAATGAGACGTGATGGAGTAGCTATGATTTTTTTATAAGTATTTTTTACCATTTAATGCCTACAGACGACAAGCCTATTTACCCCTGATCTGGTACTGTCAGTCAGCACAACGTGTATCAGGTAAACAAATGAGCATCTGAGTGACACCTGCGTGGACCTTGGCACAGTCAGATGATGTAGTGGACTGTCAAAATGCTGCCAGTTATCACCTGCTTTGTATTACACATGGATGAGGCGTCATCAAGGGTGAAAAAGCAATTACTTCATTCAGTCTGTCAATGTTGGATGATGTTTAAAGAAGCAGAGACAGCATCAAAGTGCTTTAATTTTTTAAAATAACTCCTTTTTGTTCTAGGGAAACGGACACGAGCGTGACTTCTTGGATGACAAGCGAGTGTTCATCATGGATATGTATAATCGCTACATCTATCCTGGAGACGGATATGCCAAAAGTCAGTAAGAGCACCATCAGTTTTCTTCTCAAGCTTGTTTTTACTTTTGAAATCATAGTGATTTTGCAAGCTTAACTTCTTTAGACAGGTTCCTTTAGATCTAGTGTAACTCAACCTGGAACCAATTTTTCCATGTTTTTGTGTCTATGTGGCCTATGGGGACAACAGTTTTTGAAACTTGTACAGTAGTGTGCAAGAGTGCAGCTGTCAGCCGTAATACAATCTGCAATGTAATCCTTATGGGCAATTGCTGACCATCAAAGTACGTCCACTTAAAGTTCTTGTTTTTCTACAGAGATAGAACTTTTTGTTAAAGAGTTAGCTCTTTTTTGTTTAATCAGTCACCAGACTCCATTTACCTAAACAGTAATATTAAAACTGTAACACACACTTTATTCAAGCTCAACACAAACAAAACTCACCAAAAACATCTTGGTTTATCTTGTCGCTGTTCCAACAAACACCAACTCTAGTTTGGTCGAAATACTCTTAAAGCAATAATTCACCCAAAAATAACATTTCACTGAATATCTACTTAGCCCTGTGCTGAAGTGAGGATGGGTGAAGATCTCCAGTTCACAAAACACTCCCGGAGCTTCAGCAGAAAAATCCAGTACAATTGTAGTAAATGGTGACCAGTTTTAAAATGTAAAAAAAGAACACAAAAAAACCCCACAAAATGTCTCCATACTGCTTGTGTGGTGTAATCCAAGTGTCTGTAAGCTGCAACATTAAAATTTGACCCAAAAAGACGTCATTTACACCATGTTTTTAGCCTAAATGTCAACTGTAGCCTCTCAGACCTGATCCTCGTGCACACGCCTGAAGTGAGTACACAAGCTCTCGCTCAAGCAGCATGACAAGAGATATACAAGATCTCTTGATACCTTCATGCCTGTGTTTACATGCTACCTGGAAGCGACTCAGACAACAGAGAGAGATCTGCTCAGAAATAGTGACTTGTTATGTGCACAGTTGACTTTGCAAAATTTCAACAAAGAAGAAAATGTCAGAGGACTTCAACACAGAAGAGGAACATCATTTCTTTGCTGCAACTGCGAGAGTTTGTGTACCCGCTTCAGGCATGTGCACGTGGATCAGGTCAAATTTTAATGTTCCGGATTATGGACACTTGGATTACACCACACAAGCAGTATGGAGACATTTTGCAGGGTTTTTTTGTGTTCTTTTATTACATTTTAAAACTGGTCACCATTCACTTCAATTTTACTGGATTTGGCTGCACCACTGTTTTCTGCTGAAGCTCCAGGAGTGTTTTGTAAACTGAAGATCTTCACCCATCCTCACATCAGCACAGGAGTGAGTGGATACCGAGTGAATTTTCATTTTTGGGTGAACTATTCCCTTTAAAAATGAAAATTCAGTCATCATCTACTCACCCTACAAACTTGCTCCTCAACCACTTTACACATCCTGTCCCTGCTTGAACCTGCCGTATCTTCATTGTCCACGGAGTCAGAGTCTGGTCGGAGCTGCTGTCATGTTAAATCACCTCGGGTGCTCTGTTTCCTGTTTCCTGTCAGCCAGCCTCCATTGATCTCAGAGGATGTATCCCCGTAGGACCAGTAACTGAGCTAACTTGCTAATGGCAGCTACGGTGAAGTTCCTGAATAGAATTTAAGGTGGCTTTTTATTCTGCAACTAAGGAATAAATGACAATGTTGTCAACTAAGACTCTTGGCACTGACTAACAGTTATGTTGACTGTTAGGGAACAGACTTATTTTCTGTAGACTGTTGATGTACACATCATCATTATGATGTAGCTTATGCTATTCCTCTCGCCTTGAAATCATTTTGTATTTTTTTTCCCTTATATCATTTGAAACATAGTTTTGCCAAACTAGAGATCAGCCATGTTTAATGTTTTGAATGTGGCATTCAACAACATGCAGTTTGATTGGTCAGATGTGGACATTTCAGGAGTGTAACCTTAAAACTTAAATCTGCAGTATCACTCAAGGAAATACCGTTGTTGATGTGAAAACTTGCAATGATTGCATACAGGCTGGAAATACGTTATTAACATGTAAATTAATCGCATGGAAAAAAACATGTCTGGTGTGCAAAGGCCTTTAGACATAAAAGTATTCTGGCTTCACTCAACGTTTTTCCCCACTGCTTCCCCGATGTCTGACCTCCCTCTCACTCCTCTTCTGATACTTTCACATCTACCATCTATCTAACAGTGGAAAGACAAACATAGATGGTTTTGGTAAGTTTTATTTTGTTTCTGTCAAGTTTGAAGTGTGTTTTAGAAAGTTTTAAAATGACTGTTTCTGTAATTTCAGTCTGACAGGTTTGGCGAGAGCGATAAAGCAGCTGTTTCTGGTTAAATAAAAAGGTTCTTATTCTTTCACAAAAAGGTCTGTGTGTGTGTGGATCCTTTCCATAATGTTGTCAGAGACTTCGAGTAACAATCCGAGCCTGCAGTGGCAAAACAAGCACTTTTAGTGGAAGTACTTTGACGGTTCAGAATTGCCCATGAGGATGACATTGAAGCTTCACAGCTTTCAACTGCAGAGGTCTCCCTCAATACTGGACCAATTTCAAAAATTGTTGCCCTCACTTAGAGACAAAAACATGGGAAAATAGGTCCCAGGTTGAAAAATACTGAACTTACCCTTTAAATGTGACACATTCTGGTGAGAAAATAAGCACAACACTGCTCCTGATGTGTGGTTAGAGGTTGAGGTTGGAGTGGAGGGGGCTGCCTCCTCCACTTCCAGCCCCTAGATGTCACTCAGTGCCATTTTAATTATGCTGTGATTTCCCACTGCACCACCACTCACCCTATTAGCACTCTGTGGGGAATCTGTCACGCAGCAGCCTGTGCAACACTATAATCATGGCTTTTACACAAATGAATCTGTCAATACATTAAAGCTGATCTGACTGAGACCACATGTTGCCATTTAACCCCATTTCTCACAGCACTCTGGGGACTCAACGTCACTTTCCTGCCCCCCACCCCCCACCCCCCACCCCCCGTCCTTCAGCTGTCTTCTCTGCAATTAATTGAATTTAAGACATTTTTTAATCGTCTCTTCCCTCAAGAAAGTGAAATAAATGTACATTCTGGCTTGTTTAAGATAAAAAAAAAAAAAAAAACACAGTCTCACTCTGTTTCATATTTTTCCTCCAAGACACATTTATTTCCTTGTGCCTTCAAAGACTGAAGCTTACAGTTTTTGGACACTTTTTTTTTCTTTCAAGTCTTCTTGAAAAACTTGCAGGACTTGACTTGAAACCTTGTTTCACATGCTACTGCGTTGCTCTTTCCTGCTTTTGCAGCTTAATTCTGTTTGAATTTTAAAGCATAAAGGTCTCCTAATTAACCTTTTTCATTTGCATTAGTTATTGGAAATGTACATACTAATTAATTAAAGTGTGGCTGCAGATTTACATATCTGAGTATTCTATAGAAACACAATTACCTACCTGAACATTCATTATCAGAAATTCGTTTTGTAAGCCTTTGTAATTCCTTTTGCGTGAAATACAGCAGCAATTATTGGCCTACGTATATATGAGGTCTATGGCTTCAGATGAAAATAACTGCCACTATTTAAATTGACTGGTTCATTGACGGCAGCTATGTTTTGCGACTTCATGATAACAATAAAGTGCGGATACCCATAATACACCATTCCCATCTCTGTTTCTCGGTGTCCCCAGGAGCCATAAAGAGGAAGGTGGAGCTGGACTGGGGCACCGAAGACTCCGAGTACCTTCAGAAGGTGGAGCTCCACTCTGAAGGAGCGCTGAACGAGGTCCGACCTGACATCATCGTCTACAACGCAGGGACAGACATCTTGGACGGGGACCCCCTGGGAGGACTCTCCATATCACCACAGGTGCTGTATCTGCTCTGTCAGACTCTTGATGTAAATGTATTGCAGAGGTGAGTATTACAGGGTTCTTACGGGTGCTGGAATCCTTGAAAACGCTTGAATTTAAACATTGTGTTTTCAAGGTTTGAAAAGTGCTTGAAATTGCATTACATTCACAATAAATCTCCATCTGACTAAACAGCTTGCTTTTTAGATAAAGAAATAAAATAAGTTAAGGAACCTAGCTGCTTTTGCCTTCGCACAAAATGAAAATGACTGAAACTTGTTTCCCCTTGATTTGTCATCCTAAGGAATTCTATTACAAAACATCATTTTGGTTGTTTATAGCACAATGACATCAGATTTAATGTCATGAAGATGTGAAATAATCATTTTGAGCATACAGTATATACAGTATGTAGGCCTAATTTACCACGGCTGTAAGGTGCTGGAAAAGCTTGAAAAAGCAATTAAAAAATGCTTGAAAAGTGCTTGAATGTGATTTGAGAAAAAGTGTTAATCAGCCTGTAGTGACAGAGTTACTTCTTACAGTTCATACCAGAGTTTCAAACTATCAGTGGCGAGATGGAGGGAAGTTTGGGATTGATGTTGGTGGTGTGCAGTCAAATACATCCGCCATGAAGTCTACTTTTATGATGCTATGATGCTGATGATGATTTTTTTTAATGCAGTAGCCATGTTTACATCAACATATATTTTTGTGTATTTTGAAATATTGCATGAGAAAAAGTTGATGTAAACAGCAAAATCTAAAGAAGCTTTTTAAATAAGTTAAATAAGCTCTCATGTCTGATGACAACTTCTTCTGCTCTGTGTAACAACATAGCCAACAACTGATGAAAGTCTGTTTTGCATAGCTTATTTTATGCACTCCAAACCAGGTGATGGAAACATGCCAAATTCACTTTCCTTTTTCACAACTTTTCAAAAGTTTGCTTCAGATGCAGTTGACAGTTATATGTTGTTAAAGTCTGCGTTATACTCAGAGTGATCTGAATATTCCATCCCCCTCATGCATGTAAATACGAAGGACAAAAAGTAAGAAACACCCCTCAAACAGTACAACCAGTTGTATCCAGTACAACACCACCTTTAAAGGGACAGTTCACCCCAAATTGAAAAATACACGTTTTCATGCTTTTTACCTATGTAGATAGTTTTGGTTCGAGTTGCAGAGTTTTGGAGATATCGGCTGTAGAGATTTTTGCTTTCTCTCAATATAATGGGAATAAATCACACTTGGCTTGTGGTGCTCAAAAAACATGTTCATGTAGGAACTACTTCCTTTCTACAGTAGTATCTACTGAAACTACTTTCTTTCTGCAGTTGCATCTACCAGAACTACTTACTTCCTACTAGACAGAAATAAGTATGATTTATTTCTGGCAATGTTACTAAAAACTGACCATTGTAAACAGGTAGATTAGGCAGAGCTGTTGCATTTAATTGCCGGTGTACCTAATAAAGTGGCTGCTAAGTGTAGGAGTACAGGTTCTTGGAGTGTTTTTTCTTTATTTGTTTTTTTTTTTTTTACAAATACAACTCCTATACCTATGATTATGCACCTTGCTGTTGAAATATAACTGCTGCTGCTGAATCTGAATGAGAGGAGAGAGGGTTCCATCTTAACTCTTTAGAAACTCATGTTATATTATTTTGCACTACGGACGCTTTATATCCATGTAAATTCACACACTTGTGAGTGAATGTACATAAACTAAATCAAAGTTAGACTTACCTGATAATGAGCACAGCTCATCCACACAGCGTCTATAACAACAAGCTTGGTCACAGATTGAGGATTATCATTCACAGAAGAGACACAAACAGTCCTGTAATTTCACATGTAATCATACGGCTACAGCAAACAAAATCATTTGATAGGAATACACAAGAAAATATATATCTGTGAAATAAACCACATTTGATACAAAGATAGATATTTCACGTGCACTGTTTGTTGTCATCTTGGAGAAGGCTTACTATGCACAAGGGCCACCATGACATGCATAAAGTAATTGCTTGTTTGTCAAATCACGTTTTTATTTGTGTTTTATTGTGTTCAGAAAAAGTGTATCTAAATCTTGAAGCACCTCATATGTAAGTGAGACAGACATTTACGTTTCTCATGTGCACAAACAAATTGTATGTACTCCAAGCCCTTCAGGAGACAGCAGACACACAGAAACCTCGCAGTAGGGTGCGCTTTGCAAGTGCACCAAAAACAATTTGTATGCATGCTTCACCTCTGCTACAACTCCATCCTAGGGAAAACACTGTAGCGATAACCTCAATATTCACCGACGTAAAAACACAGGCGAATGGCCCTAAACATTATGATACCTCAACTCAGCTGCCGTTGCCATGGAGAGGAGCCCAGTCAGATGCATATCAGAGCTGTAGCAAATCCACAGCACATCACTATTGTGATTGGAAACAAAACACCTCACCACAGTGTCTGAATTCATCATTCACCCAGAATCATTTCTGCAACAGTTTCTTCTAACAACAGAATTTAAGCTCAGTGCTGGGATGTTGTAGTCAACTTCTCCTCATGTGTTTTAATGTATACAAGCTACCAAATTCAGATAATGTTTTTCTTTGCATCCTGGAATTCATCTTCAAACTTGTTGATGGATTGCTTCCCCTTTTGTAAAAGCATAAAAATGCTTACAAATGGCAATGGCAGAGAGCCACTGCACCAGAGGTGCAAATGACCAGGAGGAAAAATGATTGATTTGGGAACAATAAACAAACTGGAGCGCTCTGATGCTGCCGGGTTATCAAGACTCGGTTTCAAAACTGAATTATATCAGGCAAAAATATGGCCGAATGCCCCAAAATTAACCATAATACAACTTTCAGTTTCTTTCATTTGTTTTTTGACCACTTTGGTTTAGGTCAGTGGAACTATCTATGACACTCGACAGTGTAATAGCACCTGATGGCATGTTTATGACCAAAAAAATGTATCACTGTAGTTGAGATCATAGAAAAAAATCATGCTACAATTATAATGGTCTCATGACAGCCAGTGTCAAATCCAACACATAAAGCTAAATAATTACTTTTAAGTGAACATATTATGCTCATTTTCAAGCTCATACCTTTTTTATGTCTATCTACTAGACTAGGTTTACGTCAGGGATACTCAACTTACTTTGCCCAGGAGCTTTTGCAAAATGACAGGAGGCCAGGAGCCAGTTAATAAACCAGCATTAATATAATCATTTATCAGATAAAATGATAAATAAAATGCACTTGCAATGGCACCAGGTAGGAGTGCTGCACTGAAGCTAGCATGGTTTGTCTCATGATGGCACCTGACATTAGCAGCCTTGCATACAGCAATTGTCATTTGGCAAATTAATAGAGATGCACCAATTTCAATTTTCTTGGCCGATTCCAATTTCCAATTTTTTTAAGGGTCACGCAGAAAACCGGACAGTTCCAGTCGCTGGCCGGTTGATCGGTGCATCCCTACAAATTAAGCACTGTTGTTTAGGATTGATGTGAGGTGGCAAGGTACCACGTACCCCTTTCCTGTGAAAAACTGTGTAGATCAGTTTATTTGCACTGTGAATTAGAAAATGGTTGGAGGGCCACTCAACACCCTTTTGGCCTGCAGGCGGCAAGTTGAGTTTGTCTGATTTACATGCTTTCATGTTCAAAAAACACACACATACCCGCCAAAGCTGCAGTTCCTTTATTCACCCACTGTCTGAAACATCCCAAGACCATTACGAATTCTATTACAAATTAGCTGCACATTATGCAAATGTGTTACATAGTGATGTCAACAAGTAACAAAATGGCGGGATTACAAACGAGGCATTTCAGGAGTGAGCATCTCTCTTTGGATCTTCCAGACCTTTAACATCAACAAAGATATGTAACAAATAAAAGGAAAGGGAACAACCCATAAAGAATAATAGGGCCACAAGTTTGATAATGTCAAGTTGTCGTAAGAAAAACAATGTAAACTTTGCATCAAAAATGGCATAATTGACCAACTAACACTTCATACAGTAGGAACAGTAATAAACATTCTTAAAAACTACTTCATCAACAAATCATCTTCAAACATAACTGTTTAAAAGCTAAAGTTCTTTATCTGCGGCGCTGCAAAGGCAGGAAAAAATATGTGAATGGAGAAGAGGCAGGCTCAGCTGGATCAGGTCACGTGAGCACTTCATGTAGATAATTTGTCAGGAAATTTGAGAGCATACTGAGAGCTGATCCACATGAGCCAAATTTGGATTTATTACTTCCTGTGTGCAGAGATTTCCTGCCAGTGATCCTGCAAATTCCAGAAAATAATTGGAGCAAATAAGGTGAATCTGCAGAATGTGTTAGTGGGGATGGTACACTGATGTGTGTTAGAGGGCTAATTTTGGGATCTGTGCTGGTAAAAGGAAAGGCCTGAAAGGAATAAAGAAACTTTTTCTTAACGCAGCTTTATAATTATTATTTAAAGTGCTGGTTGAACATGTGTTTCTGTCATGCCTCATAATGTTTAAAGTCAGTCCTGGTGCTACAGATTGTTCCATAATCAATGAGGTTTTTGACACAAGCTGTTCCCACTCTCACACAAACAGGGCTGCAAGTTTCTTTCCACAGTGGAGTAGTGAGATATGGGAACAGTCAGGCTGCTTCCAGCCTCTCCTCCCCTCCCAGGGGACGGAGAAAGCGTAGATATTACCGTTTCCCAGCAGCCTGACCAAATTCAGAGAAATTACTAATACCGTCCGCAGCCGTGGAGACACTGACTGCAGCTTTTCTCTCATTTTTCTCCACCAGGGCATCGTAAAAAGAGATGAGATTGTGTTCAGGGCTGCCAGGCGGCGGGGCATCCCAATACTCATGGTGACATCTGGGGGATACCAGAAAAAAACAGCCCGCATCATCGCCGACTCCATCCTCAACTTGCACCGGCAGGGTCTGATTGGAGCAGAGGGTCTAGAGGGGGAGGGATCATCATCACTGGTAACCAGCATGATGTGCAGCTCCGGATCTGTCGGATCAAAATTCACTACTGTCTGAAATGTATTAAAGGTGCAATGTGTAAGATATGACCAGAATTTTAATTTAAAACTATTAACTATTATAAACAAAGCATTAAGAAGCATTAAGAAGTAACAGTTCTGACATTAATTCAAAGACTTCTGTATATTTTGTTGTAGAGATATCTGCTGAAGTTAGCATGCTAACCAGCTAGCCCCAGCCCGTCTTGTCTAGGAGTAAAACACCTTGAGCCGCAAGAGGCAAAAGTCCGACCCTCGCCTTAGTTTCAGTAGAGAGGTGTACGGTAAGTTAGCACCAAAGTTGCTATTTTCACAGGCTCTCTCAGCTTTCATAGTCTAATAAAGTCAAAATAAACTTGCAAATATCAGAATAAGAAACAATTTATTGATCACCGGGAGACAGTCGTGTTACAGATGCTCCAATTCAAGAATAGAAAAATATATAGGCATAGAGAAATTATAAGAAAATAGAAAATAAGAAGTATGTAAAAATGTGTGCATTCTATTACAATATATATAACAAAAATAACAGAACAAAAATATATAACAAATTAGAAGTATGTAAAAAAAAGTAGGTGCCATATTCTACAACATGTAACAGCAATATAGAAATAGAAATAGAAAATAAAGCATAAGAAATATAATACTTATAATCCACCATGCTATATCTATATATTCTATAATATTCTGGCAGTTGATGCAGTTTGCGTAGATAATTGGTAAACTAATTGGTAGACTATCAGTCTTAGAGGCTGTGTTTGGTCCTGGTTCACTGAGAAACTGCTGGACCTGGTTCAGTTGCCTGCGGTGTAAACATAAATACTCCCCAGTCAAGCCAGACTCGAGTCAGCTGAAGGCCACTAGCTGGATGGATAACTGAGCTAAGAGCAGCTAGTTGGTTAGCTACATCATAGCCTATAGAAAGTGGCACGTTATTTTTTTCCCCAAGACCGTTGTGCCTAGTCCTACTCTACTCTGCTGTCATTAGCTTCTACTGTTGTGCTGTGATTGGCTGGTCCTTCCTGTCAGGAGACTGGACTGGATGTTGCAGGTGAATTTTTTTTTAAAAATTAGGTGTAGTTTTTAAAAATTCGATTCAGTATTCAGTTTCAGTTGCTTGGTTAGGTTTAGCTAAGATCATGGTTTGGGTTAAAATAGAACTTTTGACGATGTTAGAGAGAAGAGAGAGGTAAGAGGGAGTCACAGCACATTAGTACCAGCCAATCACAGCACAGTAGTAGTAGCCAATCACAGCACAGTAGGGCAGGAATAGGTGGAACACTCTTGGGAGGAAAAAATAATGCTTTAGGGTTAGGGTTAGTTAGTTAGAGGTTACTCTTTTGATATGTTGCCCACTGCTTGTTTACTTTACCTTCAACAGGAGGCCATATTTTACACATTGCACCTTTAATCCTGGGGACAACAGGTTGTTGTGATATTTAAAGGCACTCAAGTAACTTTATATTGTGCAGTGACTGTGTGACAACATTACACACAGAGGCGTGCGTATGTCAAATGTTTGCACATATACAGCAACAAAAAAAAAGCTTAGGTAAATTTTTACATTTTTTATGTCTTATTTGGCAGTTACTCAAAGGGAATAATCAGTCAAAGAGAAGAATAGTACAGAAACAGTAGTGCTCTCCTGACTAAAGCTGGTCTCATAAGCTCTCACACGCTACAAAAAGAGTTGTTTAATTTTTCATCAGTCGGAGAATGATGAGTTTTATGTTTAATGTATGTTCGGGGCAGCGTTTTAGAGGCGTATTCTTTCATCTCAGGAAATGTAATAATGTCATTTGTGAAAGATATGATATATTAATAGTTCATGAAAGGATAAAAAGGTTTGATGTTCTTACAGATACATCTGAAGCATCTTAATTATCCTCCATCACAGTTGTGGAGGTGAAACATGATAATTTCACATGAAAACTATAACTATCAAACATACAGAAAATAACGTCTTCTTCTTTCCTTATTAGCCTTTTGCTTGATCATTTTTAGTACAAATTGGTGTTTTTCCTCGAGATAATATTGTAATCATCATAGCGTTAACAGAGCTTCATTAATCAAGTTCAGCCACTGATGAGTTTTTCTACTTAATGCTTTAAATCCACTCAATCTCTGCAGTTAATGTTTACAGGGAGCCGGATCTGTTTCTGCTGTGGGTACTAAAGTGTTTTGTCTCTGAACAAATTCGAAACACTAAAACGTGTGACTGTGAGCACTTTAACTCATGTATGGTGAAAGAAAGTTCAGCAGCATTCCTGAAAATCAATGTTCTTGTTGCAGTGTGTGCCTGTGGTCCAAACATCAAAGTCCAGAAACTGAAGTGTTCAGTGATTAATGAGGAGGCCTGTAAAGTGGAGCTCTTCATGAGTTTTACTTCAGATTGCTGTAGTCGGACATACAGGACTCAGGAATGATGTTTACACATGCTGTAGATGTGTAACAGGAGACAAAATAGATCTTTAAACATATTAGATCAATATGATTAAAGCAGCAGCTGGAACATAGCACAGCTTGCAAAAGACGCTAAAGACTCTCCTTCAAACAGACAGAATACTAACTGAGTTCTGTACAGGTGCCTGTTTGTGTGTGTTTGATTGTGTGTAATGTTGAATAAGCAATTTTAGTTTGAATTTCTGCCTAAAATATTTTAAAAGTTTGAAGTTAAAGTAAAATATTAGAGCATCTTTTTATTACTCATACATGAAATACTCACATTATCGCTTCATGCTAATGTAAAGCTTCATAACTTTGCATTTTTGTTAAAGAATTATTCTGGTCTAATAATGATATTACACTCACCAAGTCAATTGCTGAGATCTGGGAACATGGAGACATTCTTAAAAAAAAGTACAATGGCAAGAAACACAAGCAGTCAGGTGATCAGACTTATTTTAAACTTCTTCATCTTTGATGAAGCCTGTTTACACCTGCTCTTAACAAGACCAGTGACTGGATCACAAGTGGACAGTGCAAAATTAAAGTGTAAACGAACGCCAAGATGCATTGTGATCCGATCACTCAAACCAGTTGCTGACATGGTCTGGGACACATTTGACTATAGGCTGACATTTTTTGGGGAATCCCACAGGACATAAGATTCCAGCAGGATGGTAGATAATTTCACTGTTCATCACAGGACAGGAAAAAAGTCGACGGGAGCTGTCGGGAACAGGAAGCATAATAAAAATAGGTCAATTTTTTTTAAACATAAAAACGCAAGTAATGTTGTGTGTGGATTGGTGGGAACGGAATGGGACAGGAGTCAGTCTTCCAGGATTGGAACGGAACAGATTTTTTTTTTTCTTTTTTTTTTTTTTCCATCTGTCATGAGATTGGGACCGGTACATACAAAATGCACTGTCTGATGTCCTCTGGCTTCTCTGCCTCAACTCCCAGTGATTTACAGAGTTTCCCAGTGGACAGATAGCTCCACTTTTGCTGAAGTAACCGCTAACTGTAGCTGCCGTAAGCTAGTTATCTCAGTTAGCCGTGCAACTAGAACCCGACCACTGGGAGGAGGAGAAGTTTGATAAAGCTTTATTTATGCTATAGAGCTAATAAGACCACTATCTGCACAGCCATCTGAGCAAACTAGTTACTTCAGCAGCAAGTAAAGCTTTCTGTCCTTCAGATTTTTTTCCCCATAAATTATGATCCAATTTCATCAAAATCAGTGAATAAAGTTGTGTTTTTGTAGAGTAGGCAGTGAGGCCTGGCACCCTGACAGCATTTATCATTTTTGCAACCTATTTTTTGTCTTATTTGTGGCCTTATCATCTAATTCTACATTTGCATGTAGAATACCATGTGTAAACAGGGCCATAGGTCTGCTGTTGTGGCCACTTATGCCTGTGTGCCCTGGCTGAAGAAACCATCAACCTATCAGTTATTCATAGGTGAGATTTATAACGGTGGCCACATCATCCTGTGGCAGCCTGGATGACATCCATGAAAAATTGCAACAGAACAGTAGCAACAAACATGGCTGAGATTGGTGCAGCTATACAGATTGTTGTAAATCATCTTACAGAAAATAACTGTTCTTGTTTAGGGCGAAACAGAAACTTGCTGACATGAACACCATGTCGGGCTGAATGAATGAAGTGAAATAAAATAGCAATGGAGTCTGGTTATCAGACTAAAATGAACCCCCTGGTTAGAATATAAAGGTGAACAAGAAAATTCTTATCCAAGTCATGCTCTGTAAACATCCATCACAGTTTGCAGTCAATGTTTTCCTGACATTTTTGGTGTTTTCACTCAGGTTGTATCGCCAAATAAAGTGCAAAACTCTTGTCTTTGCAACCTGTCTGAGTGCTGAGGTTTCTTCTCTCTTCAGACTTTGTTGTATGTTGCCATGTCTCTAGATCTCAGCAATTATTGTGGGGAATAGCGTACAAATGTATGATGAGTAATAGAAAAGTTCCAGGGAGCCTTTAATGACCTGTGTCATTTTGGATTTGGTTTTATTAAGTTAAGATTCATTGATTTCTGGGTGAAATCATGTGAATATCTGACACCATGATTTAATCCTTTGAAAGAAAACATGACTGTGAATTTTAGAGGCACGTTCCTCTCTGTCTGTGCCCTGCTGTGTGATGAAGGTTGTTCAACTCTTAGAAATAAGAGTTCTTTCTTTCTGGAGGTTTTACCCAGAACCATTTGCTTCTGAAGAACCATTTTTAGAAGAAAGGGATATTTGTAAGGGTCCCATTAAGAACCCTTTCCATCAAAAGATCCATTTTTGGAAGAATGAGTTCTTTTATCAAGGGTTCTTTGGCCTATAATATTAAATGGTTCTTGGTAGAAACCCCCGAGTGTGTTCTAGATAAAACCCTTGGAATATAAAAAGGTTCTCAGTGGGAGCCCCTTGGTGGATTCTAGATAAAACCCTTGGAATATTAAAAAAGGGGTTCTCAGTAAAACCCTCTTGGTACGTTCTAGATAAAACCCTTGGAATATTTAAATGTTCATGGTAGAACCCCCTGAGTGTGTTCTAGTTAATCCCTTGGAATAAAATAAAAAAGTTCTCAGTAAAACCACCTGTGTGGGTTCAAGATAAAAACTCTTAAAATATCAGAAAAGTTCTTGGTGGAACCCCCCAAATGTGTCCTAGATAAAACCCTTGGAATATAAAAAGGTTCATGGTAGAACCCCCAGAGTGTTTTCTAAATAAATCCTTGAAATATAAAAAAAAGTCCTCAGTAAAACCACCTGTGTAGTTTCAAGATAAATACCTTGGAATATTAAAATGGTTCTCAGTAGAACCCTCTTGGTGGGTTCAAGATTAAACCTTTGGAATGTAAACAAAAGAAAAGTTTCTTGTCAGCAACCCCTGATGGGTTCTAGATAAAATCCCTGGAATATAAAAAGTTTTTGGTAGAATCCTGTGGGTTGGTTCTGGTTGGAACCATTACATCATGTAGAACCTCTTATAGAACCTCTCATAGGGGGTTCTAGGTGGTTTCTACAAATGGTTCGAGGTATAACACTTTATGTGGGGTTCCAGGTAGAACCTTCTGAAAGGGTGCCAAGTCGAACCTTAATAAAAGATTTGACTCTGAACCAGTCGCCATGATTTAGAACAAAGGAAATGATAAGAGACGGTTTGGTACTAGACCTTTGCTTGATGAAGGTCTACAGAAATATTGCAAATAAATGATATATTGCAAGTTAGACAGCATGCAGGAGTCCTTTTGCAACTAGGAACCAGTCTAAGTCGAAGAACACTTCATGGTTCTAGTTAGCACCTATCTTTCTAAGAGTACAGTTGAAGCCACACTAAATGACATCCAGGCAACATCCTGGGGGGGCACAGTAGTTGCAGTAGGTGACCAAATGAGAAGAGATGCTAATGTCACTGCGAATGTGGCCAAAGGGTACTTTTAATAATAAAACATCCACAACATCCTCTGTGGACGTTTTGCTTGCCATTACATTAGATGTGTTTTTCAGCTGAGTGGACCTGAAGTGGCAGCTGGCAGGTGCTGCTGTAATGATTTTCTAATCTATTTTCACATTCATTATCTTCCACTGCTCCGAATTCACTCTACTGTTGAAAAGAAAAAAGTTGACAAAGTTGTGACTTGAGCACAGACTTATGATCATTTAAAGGATTAAAAGGCCTATCTTTGAACAGCATGAAAAGCTGTGTTCGGGTGCTTATCCAGGAAGCTGTTTGGACACATTCATAATGAAACTGTGAAAGGCGGGCCATATTAGAGGTGTCAGTGCTAATTAGCTAAAGCCTTTGATCTGGTGAATGCGGCTGAAAGGTTTAGTGCAGTCTACCTTTAATTAGGACTCAGAATATATCACTTATTGTATGAAGGCCTGTCCTTAATACCCGATGCTATCCCAGATTCTCGCTCATCAGCTCTTTTCTGTGTCGGCCAACGTTTTAGTCTTTTGAGTTGATTGAATGTTGCGTGCCAAAAATAACACTGAGGTCTTCAAAGCTGTACTGTATGTTCTTGGGTGTGTTCATGGTTTGTGCTGACATTGAAAACTACTACTATGCATTCATAATGATATTGAATAAATCCATAACAACCAAAGAGTCTGTTTTGCTTTTTTTTTTTAAATCGTTTAATTGCTTTTACTACTAATGCTCAAAGTATGTTTGGAAAACCCTGGTTAATAAAGCTGCCACTATGTAATTTCTCTGAATGTTCCATTGGGTACTGCTTGTCCCGTAAGGGTGTTCCTAAAACCCTGCCCCATATGATGTAATGAAGATCCCACAGTTGTACCTTATGACTCAGTAAGAAAACACTAAAGTAAAGCCCCTTATGTTATTTAGTTTCCCTGATTCATCCTTCTGCTGCATTTTCAGCTCATTCTGCTCGCCTTTAAGTATTTCATTAGGCCAGTTAACTTGGTTGAAAATTGTTAAAGGCTCTGCACAACCACACAGGTGTTTTCAGTGCTATGCTTAGAATTTAGCTTATTATTAAGTCCTCAAACTCAATTTTTATTGAGAATAAATGGTCTAAAACTTTTTTCATTAACGTGCACTATAAATCACAATCACAAATTTGGACACTACTTTGGTCAGTGTGCTTTTTTGCTGTCTACAGAATGCATGGTGATAAATCCAGTGGTATAAAGTTACCATGCATATGCTATATATGTGCCTGTACTTACTGTGGTAAAACTACAAAAATGTTGTATCATCTAATCAGTTTACTGGTCACCTAAGTACCTCTCAGTATGTAAGAACAAGAACCTAAAACACAGCCTGCTTAATCTATTTTACTCTAATACAAATCTATTCAAATCACTTTATTTGTTGGAAGTGATTTGAACTGAGTCTAAATTTATAGAATGAACATCGTGCTGTATTGAACAAGATTTGAAACTAGTGACCATAAAATCATTACTTACAAAGTGATAAGTATGGTTATATGCAGTGAAACTTCTTTTTGCAACCAGTGGAGTTGCCCCCTGCTAGATGTCAGTAAATGGTAAAATCTCTGCGAGAGATGGAGGCTGGCAGCAGCACCCCTAATCAAGAGTCTGTTACCAGCCTATTTATAAGACTCAATTTCTAGATATTCAGTAGAAAATGAAAGAAGACAGCTCATATTGGAATAAAAAACACCTGCCTACAGGGCTGAAAGGATGATGTTCTCTATTATGCAGGCCATTCTGCATATTAAGTACCTTTAACTTTAATTCCTTAGCTAGGTCTATATTGTGCTGATAGTATTCCTGAACTTTTATAGTGTATTTTGATTCATGACCTTTGATTTTAACATTACTTCACTCCATGTAATGCATAGAAACGACCCTTATCTGTTTCACATCACTAAAAAACATGCCTTCTTGTGGCTTATTGCTTTATTCTTCACTAATTTATAATGAGAAATAAATCTGTGTGTCATCTGCATAAAAAATGGTACTGGCTTTCGTGTTTACGATATGTCCGAGTGTTAGCATGCGTTTACAGAGCAACAGTGGGCCTTGGGGAACACCACAGGTCAGAGGGGCCACTGAAGGGGAGGCATTACCCATGGCTGCTACTGAGGTCTCACTTTTCAAGGTGATCCAGTAGGACGGAGTGGTCCGCAGTGTCAAATCCAGAGCTGAAATCCAGAGAAATTCAAAACTGAATCATCATCAACATCAGCTGTAAGTAAAGGTCGTTTGTTACTTTGATGAGCAGATTCAGTGCTATGATGTGCAAAGAAACCTGGTGGAAATTTGTGAGAAATATATTTAGTATTTATAAAAGAAATCCACTGTAAGTAAACAGCCTTCTCTAAAATGTTTGATCAAAATGGTCATTTGGAAATTGGTCTAAAATTATACAAATCAGTAGGGTCGAGGTTGTTTTTCTTGAAAAGTGGAAACAGTCAGTGGACAGAGAGCTATTAGCAATCAATGACATTTTAACACTATTAAAAACCTCTTTGAGAAATCTGGCAGGTTTAAAATCTTAAGAGCCCTGTGAAGGCTTCATTGTGTCTTTAAGTGCACATTGACAAGACAGTTATTAAGCGAGGCAGAGGGGTTGCAGTGTGGAGATCAAGGGTCACCAGCATGAACAGTCTGTGGTTTGATTTTATTTTCATTTTGCAGAAGGATACAAATGAGTATATGAGGTATAATCACTGTTACTAGACTTGCTTTATATTTTTAACTGCATAATGAATAGCGAACAAATGTGGACGCAGCTAACAGGAGAGTTGCCGGGATGTAAATGAGCCACAGTCTGTACAAGCCCACACAGTCCTGAGAAGAGGTCTACAGTACTCATACAAAGTAAGAAACACCTGTGTGGGTGGACAATGCTGTAACCGTTCCGCATGTTTATGTTGTTTTCGTCTCCAATCTGACAAGCAAGCTATATTTTAACAAAGTAGAGCAGCAGCAGAGTTCATCTTCTGACTGAAAGAAGACACATAACAAGCAGCTGTGCAGACAAACAAAATATGGACACGTCTACTTGCAACATGATGCGCAGCTCACATTTTTGTGTTGAAAGACCAATATTTTAAAGTTACTCTTAAAGTCGGTGTAAAGGATAAAGGGAGTTTTTCCTCTGAACACATTATACATTAGAAAATACTTGCTGAAAATGTGAAAAGACTGATAACTATGTACCCCAACACTACAGAAGAGAAAAAAATACCATCCTGTCACCGTCCTCTGGCTCTGGTGCCTCTAACATGTCTGGACATGTCCAATAGAGCTGCTAGTTGGAGCGTCCATGTTTTAGATTGTAGTGGAGTGGACATGCCCCCCACATTTCAGAGCAGAGAAAACTATTTTTGTCATCATTTTGAGACCTAATTTTATATGATTAGCATTTTTTAATAACTCAAACTTGGCTGGGTGGTTAATAACATGTTTCTGTGGTGTGACAAACTCAGAACGCATATTTATTGTTGCTTTACATGACCTTTAAACACATTCTGAGGTGTGTTACAAGCTTAAAACAAGAGTCACTTTAGCTGCCTAATGCTCTCCTATAATCACTATGATATATGGCACAGAACCAATTATACTAATGAGCTCATTAATAACGCTAGTCGGTGTATTAATTAGTGCATATTTAAGCAACATCATACTTGTCTTCATATAACACATGGGTGGTATTAATATGAACTCTGGAGGTTATTAAAGAGGGAGTCTTTAATCAGGGAGTCTGTGGCAGCAGTCAGCAGTTGTTATCTTGTTATAGAGTTATTGTATCGCAGAATGTGTCCCCCACAGACAGAAAGACAGACAGACAGAGCCCATCATGGGGACATAATTTCATGCAGAGCATGTGCTGTGGTGTTGGGACAAAGAAACCTTGCAGTAAGCTTCATTAAACATGAGTCCCTGGCCATTTGCCTGGCTCCTGGATGCCGTCTTACCTCAGATGAACCGCTCCAGGGTTCAACTGGACCGAGGCCGAGGCCGTCGAGCGCTCGCCTCGCTGTCTGGCTGCTTCGATTGGGATGTTTTCACCTCTCCAGACAAACCGACCCAAGTGGAGCATAAACAGTCCTCACTCGGCAGGTGTGAAAACAACATTACAACAAGTTAATGAAAGCTCTGCTCAATATGTTTTACTTTCACAGAAGACTGTGATAATGAGAGTTTAATGGTCTTTGGCTGGATTAAAGGGGCACTCTGCCCGTTGTACACATAGGGTTCAGTTTATGTGTCACACTGAGTCAGCTTGTGAAAACAGTTGTATAAAGTCTTGAGGAGAAGACTTTTCTAAAGTTTCTCTCCAAAGAAATAAAAGCCAAATGGCATCTTTTAGCTGATTTGATGTTATAGACTTTGTAAGCAAAATGACCAAAATGCATCCCCCTTGTTAACCTGCCATGCCCCATCTCCATCTACTAGAGGCAGACAGAGTGCAGGGGCAGAAAGTATGTGGAGTCTGCCTGACTCATTGATCCTTAACGTGACTGAGGTTTTTGCAAGTAAAGTCATGTTTCCACCGCAGGAACTTTCCTCAGGGATAAGGAACCTTTGGAGGAATTCAGTTTGTTTCCACCACAGGGACAAGGGTCTAAATCAAGTTCCAGGGACATTATTTTACGTGTAGATGCCACATTGAGCTGTTTCCACCAAAAGTACCCAGCATTTATGGTCCCAGGAACTACTTTTTAAGGAGCTAAAAGGTTCCTTCAATCTGTTGTTGTCTGTACTTCCACCATGGTCAAAAGACTTGGCATGGAAGATTTGGCAAATTTGTCCGCTAACGTATGAAAAAGCAACGGCTGTATTTATGCGTCGTTTTTGTGCACGACTATACAAAAACAATGACGCCATATGAAGTGCCGGATAGGGATCGTCTTAGGCCTGGACTTTGTTACCAATGCTTTCATGTTAACTCAACAGTTTACTTCAGCTCACTTCAGTTCCAACAACCTGACACAGAAGGAAAAAAATAGCGTCCTGTCACCATCCTTGTTTTCAGGTCAGACAGTGGACAAGCTCCCAGTGTTTTGAGACCTAATTTTATACTTAGATTTTTTCAATCAATCAAATTTGTCTGGGTGGTTAATAACACATATTTATTATTGTTTTATATGGATTTTAAAGGATCAGTAGGATTTAATAGCACTTTCAAGTGAGCTTGCAGATTGCAAACACATGTAAGAGAACCTACAGTGGCGGTAAAACTTGCAAAAAAAACATGAAAGGCCCTATTTAGAAACTAGCTACTATAGAAAAATGGCTGTTAACTCCCTGGAAGACGACCCACTTCCTCTGGAGACACAAACAACTCATTCTAAGGTAACAAAATCCAACAATTCTTATTTTTACTAATGGAAACATACTTATATTCCATTTCTGCGATATTCTGCCAATAAATCCCACTAAATCTTATACTCTGGACCTTTAAAATTGGGCAGGAGGGAGAAATGTTTTGTGTGTTTGTATTTCCTGTTTAAGACAGTTGAAGAACATAGCAGAAGTTTTTGTTGTTGTTGTTGTTGCTGTTCACAGCACAGTCTATAGATCAAACCCTTAAACTCTTGACTGATCCTCATAGGTTACTTGTTGTCTCATTGTAATCAATATTTGTGAAAGCTGAGACATCTCGCTCCAAGGAAACATAATCATACACCAGCTGCTTCACTGTCCAGTGCTTTTAGATGGTTTTAATAGAATACAACCTTAGATCTCCTCTGGTTATAGTGGCAAATATTCCCTTTATATAAACCCAGGGAAAATCAATAGACAAAAGGCCTCCAAATTTAATGGAATCCACCAGCTCAAAGATCTCAGCAACATCATTAAAAGGACCATTACTGAGCAACATGTGACACTGTGGGCTCCTGGCTGCGCTGTCAGACTAAATGGGCCAAACCTGGCGAACAGGGAGGCGATGTAATCTAGATGGAAATTTGATCAGACAGTCGTATTAGAGTTTGCTCAGGTGTTTAAACTAAGTCAGCAATTAGAGGCACGCTTAGCATAATGTGAGGTCTGGATTTGTTTCTGATCTGAGGCTGTATGGGAAATGTATTCCCTGGCAAACTGTTTCAAAGGGCTGTTGTTTATGCCTTCCCATCATCCAGACAGTCACGGTACTTCTCACCGTGTTCCCATCCACATGTGCTGACCTTGCCAGTCATGGAAATCTGATCTTGAAAGGAAACACAGAGCTGATGGTATTAAATACTGAGTGGCTGACTGGGGAAGCGTTTGCTCTGCCTCAGGCCTTATATTTATCACCCATTCTTGAGAACTGGGACAAAACCAGATTTTGATGGGTTTTTGATTTTTACTTTTCAATTGTGTGGGAAAATATTTTTTAAAAGATCAAACTTTTGGCTGTTAAACCTTGTGATGGGCCAACCTCGTAGTGATTAAAGTTTTAATTACAAGTAGACGTCAACTCTGTCCATCTGACAGAGTTGATGTCTTACGGAGTTGACAAAATTTTTTCATTTCACATCATAGTCATAGTGAGCAGCCATTTTATTTTTTAAAGTGTCTCAGAGTTCTCTTAATGCTAATCAAATTAAAAACATTTTTAAACCATAATTCTTATTTAGCTTTGATTTAGAAGGACTACAGAGATGACATGTTATGGTTGAGACACATCTGATAGAAATATTATTAAATTAATTTGTCGAAGCTTAAAAGTGTCTGAGCAGTAGTCCTGCCTTTTTTAAAACCATGAAGCAGAAGTGAGAAGTACAAATACTTAGTACTATACTGCTACTACTTAAGTAAATACTTAAGTAGAGTTTTCAGGTATGTATCTGCTTTACTTGAGTTGGATATTTATTTTTCAACTTTTTACTTATACTCCCTTGTACTTTCTACATTACAACATGACATTACTACATTACATTATTAAAACAGCCTTCTTACTTTACCTTACTTTATGTTTTAATGCATATTAGGGAAGACATTAAAGACCAAACAAGACCAAACAAGACATAACAAGACGAGCAAGATGTAACAAAAAAAACAAAACAACATAAGACATAGCAAAACTAAAAATAATGTTCAAGATGTAAAAAGACAAAAAAAAAACATAACAAGATCAAAAACAATGTAAAGGACATAATACAATGAAAAACTACATAAAATACATAACAAGACAAAAGAAACATAACAGGACAGAAAACAACAGAACAGATGTAACAAGACAGAAAAGAAACAATTTACAAAAGAAATTAACAAAAGTTTACTTTGAATCAGTGCTTCTACTTTTACCAGAGTCTCTTTTCTTTACATAAGTATCTGAACTTCTACTTGAATTAAGACTGTGTGCGCTTTTTCCACCTCTGGCAGGAAGTGAGACAGGGGTCTTTAGGGTATAGCTAACCCTTTTCATGCCTGATTAAATCATGCATTTGTCCAAATCCGACAGAGCTGACAGAAGAATCTGGGACACAACTTTAAAAGGTCACCATTTTCATTAAAAAATATATTTTAAAACAAGGATGATTATAATATCACATTTTTATACTAATGTTATTAGTAGGTGTTTTAGATTTTGAAGGCTTTTAACACATTTTTTTTTAAATAATATGATGTTGTGAATTCTTGTCTGGGACAAGGGCATTTTCTGGCACAGGAACTAAAAATAGAATTCAAGGAAATCAAAGCAAACCAAAATATTTCATTAATTACATATATTTCATTCATATAAATCCTCAAAGGATACGTTTTCACAAAAAAAGGAACAAGAGTGTTGCTATTAATAGTTTTTAAAAGTTTTTTTGTGTGGTAGTGTGTGTCCTCTTCTACAAAGATACTTTCTCTAAGTAGTTTTAATGATGTTTAAAACAGGAGATCAAAGGGGCTTCTCTGCCACGGCCACAAAATAACTGAGAACAAATTTTGCATTAAAGTGCCTCGTTTTCAGGGTTACTGGTGGCAGTTTGACTAAACGCCGGCAGACCGTAGAGCTTTTTTGTCTGTGGTCAAGCTGAATGTCTCAGAGTGATGTTGGCGCAGATTCAAAGTGACTTGGGCTCACTCGGTCACTTAAAGCAGGAATTAAACCAGCCACTTCTCCTCTCTCAACACGGCCCTCCTGCCTCTGATAAGTGGCAAGTGCGGTGAGCAGGGAATAAGTAAAGTGTAAGTGGAACACTTGTTGTATTGTTTTGACAGTTGGTGCCAGTGTTTTAGAGGGGGAAGACTACGGCTACGCAGCCAGACTTACAACTAATGTGGAGCTGAATTTTTGACTCTGACAGTTTTCGCCAAAGGGGGTGAAGCACCAGCTACTGATTTGCATTCTCAAATAAAGATCAGCACGACACTGCTCCTTGTTAGGATGCACACTTGTAAGATATCAACATTAACTTAATGTTCTACAGTTCATGTTGATGTTCGACTGTAGGAACTAAGGCAGTGCTGTCTGTTCAACTGTATGTAATCCATACTGTCGGTGGGTTTCACCCAGAGAGAGGCTTAATGGTGGAGCCATTTTTAGCTCACCTAAAGCCAATTGGATTCCAGCGCTCCTCATTCGCCAGGGCCAAGAAAACAGGATGTTTGGGGGTCATTAAAGTCTCGGTTCCAGCTTGGTTCCAGATCTGTGAATGGCTGCCCACGTCTGATTGTTGTAGGGATTAGAATAGATGTGGTGTTGCACACCTTGATGGCTGTCTCCCCATCCGGAACAACTGAGCCAATCTAAGTTTCTGGGGTAAAAGTTGCCATGTGAGGATCTGTGTCCACTGAAGTTTTTCTCCTGCGGTCAGCATGTTTTATGCGTCTGTGCTGGCGACAGCCTTGACCAGAGGCATTATGGTTTCAGGTTGTACATCTGTCCATCTGTCCATTTGTCCATCCCATTCTTGTTGAAGAAAAAGAGAGTCTTTCCTCTAAACACACAAAAAGACTTTTAACTATGTAGTGCTGAATTGTGGAGACAGACAGAAGCAACTTTTGTTTTATTTGGGACGATGCCAAATATTCTACTTGTCTTTTTGGGCTCCACCAACTCCTGAAAAAAATATCTGCTAAATGCTGCACTTTCTTCACCATCTAGTTGCCAACTTTGTCTGCTGTTTGGCGCCGTTAGTGTCCAGTCAGTTAATCAGAACTTTTTCAGAGTAAACGGCTGCCTTCTGCTTCTGGAAATGGGGTTGATGAGAGCTGTAAGACCAACCAAAACTTTCATAGTGAAGGACATAAAACCAAAACAATGAGCTGAAAAACACTTACGTGCCTTGTAGAGTTGAGGGGATCAGCTGTGAGGTGATAATTCTCTGTAGGTGTATATATGTAGCAATTGCACGTGCAAAGGAATATATTAAATAGGTTGTAATGCTGTTTAACATATGATCTATAGATGAAGTGAGTTGTTTCCCCCTGCCCCCTCCTCTGCAGGAGCTCTGCAGGAGCTCTGCAGGATGTGCACAGCCTCATAAATTGACAATAACAAATGATGGCAAATCCTCCACTATAAGTTGATCAGCTGTTTATAACTGTCAGTTGTTGGTCTATGTAAAATTAAGCCCATTATCCTGAAAACAAAAGCCCACTGCTCGGAAATAACACAATCTGGATGATAAGTTAAGTGGCTGCCTTGTCTCACTGCCTGCCAAACTCTATTAACATTTTGCTCAATTTAACAGTTCTAAACATCTACACCTTCTGCAAGATTATTAATGATTTCTTATGACTCATATGGCGAGAATTCAAGATTAATTTGAACTCTGATTCATGTGAAACGACATACAAAACAGTTATTCCAGCCTGGAAAGGACATTTCAAAGTTGGACGCAGCGGCTGTAGTCATGTCAAATGAAGCGAGTATTTCCACTTAACATGTTTCCTTGATCTCTGATGACACATCGTGGTCATTGCAGTAAATATATTACAGATTTGTCCTTCAACTGCGCCTGATATGACACCGATTGGTGAGGACCAAAATGACAGAGAACAGCTAAGTGGAACACAATATCAGACTGAAAAGTGAGGTGAAAACAAAATGGCAAATCCCAAATTACACATATTTTCTCACTCAGCTCCTGTGGTGCATTCTGATAGTTCTCATTTTAGTCGGTCAGCTTTTGAGATCCATCTCTAAATAGAATTTCATTCGTGGTGCTCACAGCCAATAAGACATGACATTTAAAAAAAATTCAACAACAGCATCTCTTTCCAGACTCCACGTTACTCTGGATAATGTGACTCAGTGGTTCCCAAATAGTGTGCCATGAGGCCAGTCTAGTGTGCCACGGGATTTCATGACAACTATATAGTATACATTATTATTATACAATGAAACAAAAAGTTGTGATTCTTAATGTACTACGTTGTATTCACTCATTTCCAAATTTACTGTATAGGTAGAGTCTCGAGCCTAAGAAAACTGTTTAAAAACATCCTTCCAGTGACCCCAGATGGTGGGAATTATCAGAGCGTGACACATAAAAGATCCCACTTGATTGACACTTTATATTTTTAAATCCGCACTCCGGGAACTCTGACCCTGATTGGCTGTTGGTAAGGTTGGTTATAGAAGCACTTTTCAGAATCATCATCCTTGATAAGTGTGATTAGACATCCTGAATCCTGTCCTGTTTGTCCCACAACCATTATAGTACCAGACAATATGAACAACATATGAATCTGTGAAATATTCTGACCAAATCAAAATGGGAGGCTATAATTTCTGCTTTCAGTAGTTCTGTTAGTCTTGTAGAATAATCAAGAGTATCACTGATGTATTTTCACTTGTCTATTGCACTGATGAGGCTATCTTAAATAATGGATTGTTGATATTATTCAATATATTTAAGCCAGATGACGTTGAGTGCAAATGCCACTGCAGGAGGAATTTGTGATAAAATATCTAAAAAATGTGTCTGTAAGCTCTTACTGCTTAAAGCTGTGGTAGGGAACATGCTTTTGGCATCACTGGACAATAATTCCATAATTACCTTTCAGCATATCGTAAATCAAGCGATCCGAGAGAAAACTTCTGCACCTCCTCTTGGCTCTGTTTTCAGGAGAGAAAATCTGTCCTTTGACGGGAGACTTTGACCAATCACAGGTCATCTCAGATACCGGGTGTGCCTGTTCCTTCAGTGGAAAGACTGAATGAATGGCAGAAACTCCTGTGGGAAAAATCACTATTTTTAAGTATTGGCAACCACTACTTAAACTACAAAGCAGCTCAAAAAAGTAAGAGGGAATAATCACAGAGAGAATCTAATGAGTTCTCAAGCTAATGAGCAACATGGTCAGTCTATGGTGGGGTCCTGGATGGAGCTGAGGCACGGAGCTGACAGACAGCTGCTGGGAGCCAGGGAGCTTTGGAGGAGAGAGCCGGGGCAGACCGGAGCTTCTGGCTGAAGAAACACCAGAGTCACACTGATTTTCCTCTGATGCCGACTCCTTTACTGGCAGAAACAGAGGTAAAGAGTTTCTTTCGGTAATAAAAAAGTGGATTTATCTTCACTCCTGCTTCTCAACCTGTCTGCAGCAGCGAACCACGAAGGAACTGACATTAAGAACAATATTTTGAAGTGACTTTGTGGACATACAGAGACCAGGAGGAGAGAAGAGAGGGACAAAACAAAAAGAACCTGCTTCTCTGGTGAACACACACACACACACACACAGCTGACGTCTGCTAGCCAGTGCTCACCTGCTGCAATTGCCTCAGTAAATCTCACGTCCTGGAGATGAGACTCAACAATCAAGTGTTTTTCTAGGCTTCCTACCTACTGCAGCGTGATGATCTTATCTACTGTAAAAATGTTTAAAATGACTTGTCATAATGTGTGATGGTTCATGCATCTTGTAAACAGCCCCCGTGCTTCATATCATCTTCAGAATCTGTAACTGATCTGCATAATATGAATTATGTCTTACTTTAAATTATTCAATACTTTATTAAAATCCACTCTCATCTGGTCGCCCTAGTTTCAATACAGGCATGCACTGAGATTTTGGTTTGACCTTTGGTGTGTCTCAGGCACAAAAAGTCTGAAAACCACTGGTTTAACTGACAACACGTTTTTTCCATGAAAACCACTACAGCTGTGATTTTCTTTTCCTTTAACATACTCTTATTATACATGAGCTGTGGCAGTAATACCGGTCTTGACAAGCTCCCTTGACAGAAATACAGCAAGATGCGACTCCATATCTGGCGGTGACAAGCTAGTTTCATGTTTTCACGGCTCTCATATAAGATGTCTGACAGCAAACATCTACCACCCAACATCTAAACAAGTTTGATTTTCCATAGTAACCACTTTCCCTCCGTGCTGCTGGTGATGTGCAGTTCTCATGTCTGATGCGAGCGTGGAGCCCAGTGACAGTGAGATATTTGTGGCAGACAGACCTCCCGGGGTGACCACCAGGGAATTTTTCTCGTTGTTTTCCTCCAATTCAGTGAAGGCCTCGCAGTGGAATTTGTTTACAGCCAAATGTATGATAGATTATGCAGTTTTTCCCCTTCCCCTGCAATGCAGAGGGAATATTAAGTCATTTCACTCACCTTGTCAGATTCATGTTGCAAGCAGACTGCCTACACACTGCTGCTCGCTGTTTTGTTTTCAATAGAATCAGAGGGACGCAGCAGCGACCTTCGAAGACATTAAGTGGATCATGTCTTTGTATTGAAGCACAGGGAGTCTATTGGTCTACCAGTGGGTAGTGTAAAAACATGCGTTTTCCTTCTGCAAAGCTGCTGTTCCCCCCTCTTCATGATGCCTCCTGGGCTTACAGATACAGTTACAGGGAAACGCTGCTTGAGTTTATGAAGCTCTGCTCCAAGTTACCAAACTCAGCTGCAGGAGAGTCCTGCAGCGGCTGTCGAAAATCTTTGTGATCACATTTTTTCTAGCTTATTTTACTTCCTTAACTACAGATAGCATCATATGAAAACCCTGAAATGATATTTGCTGAGACATAATTAAAGGTACAATATGTATGTGTACAGTTTTGATGTAACATCAAACACATCTATGTTTTGTGTTGTTGCAAAATCTACTGAATTTAGCATGCCAGCAAGCTCCGGCCAGTCCTTTCCTGTAATACCACTTTGAACATTAAAGGGATAGTTCGCCCAAAAATAACAATTCAGTCATTATCCACTCACCCTCATGCTGACTGAGGGTCGGGCTTAGTTTTTTCAGTCCACAAAACACCGCTGGCAAACAGTGTTGCAGAATCGCATCTCAAACATAAAATGTTCCCATAATGCTTGTCTGGTGTAATCCAGGCCTCCTAAAGCCCCAACATGCCATGGTGACTAAAAAAATGTTATTTACACCATGTGTTTAGCCTGAATCTTCACTGTAGATCCTTTAGCTTGGAGCCAAGTTCATGTGCACACACACACTGTCTGAACTGGGTGTGTGTGGTGTGACGGTGTGCAAGCAGCATATCTGGCCTTTAGGAGATTTGGATTATGCCAGACAAGCAGTGTGGGGGCATTTTATATATTTTTTTTTTAGATTTTTCCAGTTGTTTTTTACATTTAAAAACTGGTTAGTGTTCACTTCCATTGTGTGGGAGATTCTGCAACGTTGTTATCCTGTGAAACTCCAGCAGTGTTTTGTGGACTTGGCATGAGAGTGAGTAGATAATGACTGAATTTGCATTTTTGGGTGAACTATACCTTTAATAGGCAATAGTCTGATAGTACAGCTCAGGCCATAGGTTTAGCTGGGAGATGTGTGCGAGCAGCAAGTTTATATATTCAAATAAATGAACAAAATTAGTTCTCAAAAGGTCAAGGAAGGAAATAGTTTTACACCTAAAAAGAAAAATATAACTGTGCACCTTCTGAATTCAACTCTCTTTTTCTGAACTAAGACAAGCTTTAATTCCTTTTTAACTCATAAAACATATTCAAACTCAATAGAAACTAAATAAATCTCACCTTGATTAGTCTTTTAACTGTTCCATCACCAGCTCTGGTTTTGTTCTACGTGCTGCTGATGCCTGACCTACCTGTCACTCTCTCGCTTCACGTCTGGTCCTGGTCAGAGCTGCTGTAATCCACCTTGGTCCTGTATCCCATTGTTAAACTTGCCTCCGTCCATCTCTGAGCATATCATACATTTCCACAATAACACTGGAGACATGTCTGCTGTCCAGAGTGTCTTTAGAGCCTGGACTGTGGAACAACTAGAAGGGCTTTGCCTGTAGATCTGAGGCTCAATGATTTGACTGTTCTGGACAAAACAATGTGTAATGGAGGATTTTTTTTTTTATTTTCATTAACAGCGTAACAAGGAAAATGAGTAACAGGACTTGTGTTTTTAACTTGGTTTCATATTTTAAGAATTTCTCTTTAACATTAAATATTCATGACTAAATAAGCAACTATAAAAGTAAACGTTCAGATCAAAAAACCTTCATTAAGAGATAAATTCTCAAAAACGAACAAAAACAGCACTGTCAATTTAATTAAAATACTGCTTCATCCTGATTGGCACATGGAAATACACAACATCACCCTTTTCAAACTGAGTCATTTTAAATCCGTACAGAGGAAAAAAGAAAAGAAATACAGAAATCTCTCCTGTGAAATAGCCAAAATTGTTTTGGCTGAAAATTGTGTTTTCATTTAGGATCACATTCATCATAGTAAGAAGTGAATTTAGAAAATGGATTTTCGAGGTCTTTAAATCTGACAGTTTTCTGGGCAACACAATAGTCAGTTAGATGAAAGTGAAACATCACAATGGTAAAAGTGTTTTTTTCAAGTGGGATTGTGGAAAAGGCTGTGAAACAGTATTTAGAGACCATCAAGTTTGGACAGAACTGACTGAAAAAGACAACTGAATGTTTAAAAGAATAAAAGTAAAACAGGAAAAGTCCAAATAATCAGAAGATTTCACAGATTATTTTTTCATTATCATCTTCAGGGTGTGGGGTTTTGCTGGGGGAATTCGGGCTCGTGAGTCATGACCTCAGCAGCCGTGGACCACGGCCTGTGGTTATCTGCAAAATAACAAACACCACACCCTCGCCTCGCCTCGCCTGTCCTGTATTTCACTCTTTCTCACAGTCAGTGGTATGACAGGATACTAAAAAAAAACCCACACAAAATAACTCACAGACGTGTTGGACATTTTGCCAGCCTCCCCTCGGGATAATTTGCTCTTTGTCTTCCAATATCTTGTCTCATTTTGAACATATGGCTCCTGTTGTGAAGATGTTAGTCCACACGTTTTGCTGCCAGTGTCTGTATTGTGATTCCTGGTGTGGAGCCAGAGGTTTGGAGCTGACAGTTGTGTGTGACTTGTTGATGTTTTGAATGGTATGACTCAGGCTGTCGTGCTTTTGGCTCGCTCTGAAGTTTCCCACCTTACAGATGTCCATGAATTATTCATTTCTTTAAGTTGTAATACTGAACCCTGGCCAGCAGGTGGCCCATTAAAGAGGGTAAATCCTGCGTATGTAGAGCTGCACACTTACTGGGATGGACTGCTCTCATGCAGATATTTTGGAGGAGATTTATAAAAACTTTTCGGTATGTGCATGTCCTAAAGCAACCCATAATGGATAACATCCCGTCAACACAAACACCATATAGCAATTAAGCCTCCTGACTTCTGTTGACCCCTGTTTGTTAACACTCTCTGAAAAAGATCCCGTTATATCTGCAGTGGAACCGTGAAAGAGATTTTTCAAAACCAGTCCACAAAAACAACACGCACAGGAATGAAAAGTAGAACTGCAGCAGGAGTTAGACGTGAGCACAGAAGAGAGACACTGTTGTCTTTGGCTCTATAGACGATGATGGGCTGACATGTAGATGAATGTGCCGTATGGCTGAAGATGCTCTTTGGATGTCTTGGTGGGCTTTGAGGAAGGTGAGGTTTGCCTGGAACTGTCTCTAAGGAGACCAGACGTGAAGACCTTCCTGCAGGAGAAGGCTTTGCATGAAAAACAGTCGGTTTGCAGATTTACTGGTTGTTGAAGCTACAGCAGCTTCATGTCTTTGTGTGCACAACTCATTTTAGTTCACTTTTATTAAACATTATTATTAACATGTTTTTGTGTGATGTGTAGTGTTTTCAGCCTTAAGGGACACTTCACCCCAAAATCAAAAATACATATTTCCCCCCAAGTCTTTAGTGAAAGCTTTTTTTTTATTTGGTGTGAGTTGTGAGTTTTGGAGATATCAGCCGTAGAGATGTCTACCTTCTCTCCAATATAATGGGACTAAATGCCACTCTGCTTTTGGTGCTCAAAGAGCCAAAACAATACATTAGAAAAAGTCTAAACCAGTATCTCTTCCCATAAATCATGACCTGGTTACTCAAGATAATCCACAGACCTTGTTGTGAGCAGCTTCATGTAAGAACTACTTTTTCTCTGCAGTAGAATCTACCAGAACTACTTTAGAGTCCACTGGAAGTACTTTCCTTTTAGAAAAAATGTAATTTTATTTCCCACTGTACCGCTGACATTACAGTCAGAATGGATCCACTTGATGGGGTGGGTGGAGACGATGACCATCAGTTCCACGTCCTGCACACGTATTACAGTGCAGGTAGCGTATTGTCAATTTTGGAACCGTGTCACCCTGCACCCATACATTCATCGTCTATGCATAGAAATCAGATTTATCATTTAAAATGGATGACTGACATAAGCCTCCTTCACAAATACATGAGCAGAATATTTATACACTGCACCATAATGTTATGTCAGTCAAACAAAATGACAATAAGCTATGAAAACAGAGGACAGGAGACACACAGGGCAGAGTCACCACAATTGTAACATTTTTCATGCTTTTATTCAGAGGTTTTCTTGCATGCACATTTAATATCTTAGAGCAAACAGTCCACATGTGTCTGCTATTATAAACCACTTAGTTTTTCAATAGAGAAAACAGCTTTTGAGGGATTAAACAAAAGTGGACGCCGTCCGATGTTTAACTGAAGATCAAGTGAGCATACTTGCCAACCTTGAGGCCTCAAAAACAGGGCGGATTGGAAACCCCAAAAAAATGACTGGTTGACAGACTTTGTTTCTTACATTTTGGTGACTTTTAAATAATAAAAATAAAAGAATAACACACTGCAACAGCATTTTTATGTTAAATACTTTTTTTGATTTATTTTTTGACCAGCAAGAAAGTCTGGTTTGGTGTGACTATGTTGTTGTCCGTGTGGAAACAGTAGACCTTTGGAGTTGTGTGGCTTATACACAGTGTGCAGTCCCAGAAACACACAAAACAGGATGATAAAAAGGGGGAAAAGTGTGATAATTTGTCATAAACTGGGAGAAATACAGCAGAATTGTCATCCTAGGAGGAAACTGTGAAAGGACAGTGAGTCTCCTGGAAAAAATCAGGAGGGTTGGCAAACATTATTGTGAGTCTCAATTGTAACGTTGTGAGCTACAGTTGAAACACAGCTGAAAAACATACAATTAAACATGACATTTTCATGGCAAATCAACAATATTTCAGTCAAGCAATTGTACAAGTAAGAATTCAGAGAAGGAATGTGATCAGATAATATATAACACATAATGATATTAAAACTTGACAGATGTACCAGTTGCCACATTTGTGTCCTTCCTTGTTGGCAGTGCACTGATTTACATACTGATTACCTACATACTGAATTTGTTGAAGATGTAAAAATACTATAGAATCTTAATCTGATTTAAAATATGACTGAATGACATCTGACTGAACACAAAGCTGTCACAGTTCCACACACACAGTTCCTCTGCTCTCCTTCTCCCTCTGTAATTTTCCACTCACGCCGCCTCTGCTCCACTCACCTGTGTGCACAGCTGCTGCTTATCACCGATGAATCAAGTATATACCCTCCTCTGCCCGGTAACTCTCTGCCAGATTGTTCTTTGTTTTAATGCAAGACTTTCCAGTGTTTATCTCCAGACTGATTCCCCATCGATGAGCCTCCCTGCTTTGTCTGTCTTCCAATATACACACCAGCCCTGTGTCCCCGACCACGCGATCTGCCTCAGCATGCTTGGTTCCTGTTTGTCTGTGGCTGCCCGGCGTTCTCGCTCGACGACAATGCTACAGCTTGAGTATTTCTGTGTGTCAGCACACATGTTCCTGTGTGAGTGTCCTTTGTGTACCTACCTGTCGACTCATCGATCGTCCGCCTGGCCTCAACCTACCTCCTGCCTGTCCCTCGTTGGCTCCATCTGTCTACTCACCTGGTTCCGGACCTTGTCTCCAGCCTGCTCTCTTCTGGTATTTTCACCTGTCACACAACTGAACTTCCTGGGTTTGTGGGCACACGGCACCTCTCACAATCCCACTTCTGGTTTCAGCTTGTTTCGTCTTTCGAACTGGAACCACAGAGACTTTGTATTCACTCCTTGCCTGAGTTACGAACATTATTCTGTGCTGCATTCCTGTTTTGCAGATGTGACAATATAAGTAGTTATCAACCAATCTTGACTTCTGGTGTACTGCAGTTGGGATCAGCCAATACCTGTTACAAAAGTGGCCTACTAGTCAATACTGCTCTTTTTTGGGGAGACCCTGTTAAATTACACACTGACCCAGTGTTTACTCACTGTAAAAACAAAAGTTAAGAACTCAAAATTTCAAGGCAATGGATTGCAATGAATTTCTGAACTACTGATCTTTTGATGAGAAGTTTACCTAAAGAATAAAGTAAATTATGTCAACTAAAGATTATAGATCAGCAAAACTTTTTAAAGTTAATTTTAATACTTGAGATTTTGAGTTTGGCTCAAACCTATTGCAGTGCATTGCGTTGAACTTTTAAGTTGTCTCAACTGTTTAAGCCAACTCTCTCCTACTCTTTGGTCAGCTATCATTCATAACAGCGGCACGCTTTCAGAGTTCTGCTGCTGGCTGAAGATATAACTTGAACTTGAGTATTTTTCATGCTGGAGAGGCTGTGTAGATCCTGTCAAAACCTTCCAGCAACAACAGATCAACACAGACACAACACTGTGTCAGAGCAGAATACAAATTATAGGAAACATTAGGAAAGCTCACATTGTTCACAGTGATTTAAAAACCAGCAGAGGTCGGGGTGCTCAGAGGCAGTTTGGGATGTTTTTGTGCCCTGAGCAAACTCTACCACGTATTAATAAGACTGCAGCTATGCCAGCAGCTCTGTGAAGCTGTAATTACCTACAGGTACTGGTGTAGAGTGGTACTTTGAGCAAAATGCCAACATCATCATGCTAACAGGCTAACATTTGCTAATTAGCCAAAAAAAAACACAAAGTTCAGCTGTGGTTGATGGGAAAGTCATTAGTTTTGCAGGTGTTTGGTCATAAACCAAAGTACTGGCACGAGAGGAAAAGTTAAGACTGATCTAATAAAAACCAAAGTGTGTCAGTGTTACAAGTCTGTGTAGAGGAAAAAAGGATTTTTTCTTCTGAACACATTACGTATCTCAGAAAATAGTTGCTGACAACATGTCAAAAGACTGAAAACTATGTAATACTGACTTGTGGAGTTAGACTGTTTAAACTGTTGTTCATGATTTCTGTGTTCAGGATTTTTTGGGTGAACCTGAAACATGGTTCAGTCACATGCCAGAACCATGGTCCCCCAACACTGTATAAGCTCCACCAACCAGCACACGAATGACATCATCTCCACCTCCACTCAGCCTCTCTAAACATTGGTTAGCAACTCTCTGAGTCCAAATCAGCCCAGCAGTTCACTTCAGAGCACTTCAGTTCCAACAACTAGACAGAGTAAAAAAAAACAAAAAAACTACCCTGTCACCGTCCTGTGATTCTGGTGGCTTTGACATGTCTGCACATGTCCAATAAAGCTGCTAGACAGAGAATCCATGTTTCAGGAGTGGACATGCCCCCAGTGTTTCAGGGCAGAGAAAACTGCTCATTTTTGAGACCTAATTTTATATACTTATTTTAAAATTGTGCGATTTTTCTAATCATTCAAATTTCGCTAGGTGGTTTATCACACTTTTCTGTGGTGTGACAAACTAAGAACACACATTTATTGTTGCTTAACACAAGCTTTCTGTCTTTTTTTTAATCATCAATAATATGCATTTGGATTATCAAATTCAATAAAACAAAACAAAAAAACTGAGAGCGGCTAGTTAAGCTTGATTTTAAGTTGTGTGTTTTTTTCACTAATGAGGAGTTTCAGGTCTGATTCCTGATGCTGCATAATTATTCTAGCTTTTGCGGATAAGCTAAAGCAACAATAATTAGGTTGCAGAGTCACATTCAGGATCACCTGCATCTCATTCCCATATTATTCTCTCAATACTGGTCCAATTCCAGGTGCCCTGCTCGCTCAGTTGGTGGGGCGTGCACCCTTCATGCAGAGGCTGTTTGTGGTTGGCAGTGACCATGGCTTTGATTCCAGCCTTTGCAGCCTGTCTTATCCCCACATCCTGTCTGTCTTTATTTTAAGATGATTTTTTGATCAAGCAGGTGTAGACTGAGAGGAAATAGGAGGTAACAGTGGGGGGAAGACATGCAGCATCAAACCCATGTTTGCTCCTGAGGACCCGGCCTCTGTACATGCAGTGCATGCTCTACCAGCCGAGCAACCAGAGCTGTATTATCAAATAAAGGCTAAAAAGCCCCAAAAATAATCTTTCGATACAGGTCTTTGCCATATAATAGTGTGTTTCGCCAAGCTCTCCAGCAGCCTGTTCTCTGTATTCCTGCCTGCCTCTGTCTGACCACCCTGCCAGCCTTTCAGACCCTGGATTCCCCTGCCTGCCCCTTATCAGATTTATTGTCTGAACCCGCCATTGTAATGATCAGAACTGTTCCTGGACTTGCCTGTATTCTCTGTGGAGCTTCTGGGTTCTCGTCCGTCTCCGGCCATTACAATGGACATTCAGTGAGTTCTTTTTCAGGACAAGAAATGTTTTTCAGAGTTTGTCTTTCTAAACTGCTGACATAAAATACCAGACATACAGTATGATGCAAGCAGCAAATTGAGGGAGAGTAAAAGAGACAGCTGCTCATAGGATGTTTCTTTTCCCATCGGACTCTGGATAAAAGATTCTAATGAAAGTTTTTCCTTAGGGCTCAGATGATTGCACTGTAAAAATCAGGATTTATATCCAAACATTACTTGATCCCTTACTGTGATTATTGGCGCTGCTGCACAGTAAGTGTCCTGCTTTCTGAGGCTTAAGGAGAAATGATGTACAGCCACTGTCTGCAGTTCAACCCATTTCCAAAATCCAGGATATCCCTTTGTACACGGTTACTGTTTGTGAAGTTATGCATTCCCACCCTTACTTTCTCATAATAAAAGATGAATTTCGGGAAGATGTTATGTAGATGTATTCAATGCAGGAGGAGGCTGCCAGAGTGGAGGCCTCTGGAGCTGCAGGACCACACAGGGCCCCAGACCGAGCTTTCATCCTTCAATCCACCAGCAGCCACAGAGACATGGCCCTCTGCCTGGATGCAAACCGAACAATAATCAATCAAGCTGTTGACTTATCGCGCCAAGACACACCACAGTCTTTCAATGTCTGCAGAAAGTGATGATTTTGTGTCTTTGCTGTAACAATGTTATCTGTGAATCTGTTTTGTCTGAGACTTTACCCTTCCACATTCTGGGAACATTTTGCAGTTATTTTCCTTGATTTTTTTTTTTTTTTTTTTTTTTCTTAAAGGTGCAGGAGTGTCTCCAAAGAGCGGTGAGAAGTGTTTAAAAAATTTGACCTTCAGTACCAAGAAAGATCATGTAATTTGATGCATGTGATGATTTTATTCCAAAATATAAAAAGCCACGAGACAATGTTTAGTCCAGCTTTCTTTGGCCAGAGCATGAACTGCTGTTCGGGAAACACTTTATATTTTACTCTCAGGAATGCTCCAACATTTTGGGAGATTTATTGTCTTGCTGTCTGACTGAGAAATAGAAGAGAAGCCCTTGCAGCTTACTTGTCCATAGAGTGAGCACTACATGTACTGAGAAGCTCAGAATGAAATCCATGTATGTGGGTTTAATGCATAGTTTGTAATTTTTACTGCTGGGGTCTCTCTCACATCAGTATAGTATCATGGTAGTTGCTGTCTTTAGTCTTCAGCTGCCACCACTTCAGATGTAAATGACTAATGATGATTGACTCAGAAAGAAATCGTGTTCAGGGATAAGGTAGTTTATTTAAGTTTTAATTTGAAGTTTTAATCTTGTTCAAGCTAACCCACCATGAGGTAGGGTTGGGTACTTAAACCTGGTGACAACATGGCTGTTGATTGAAATAGTCTCCTGTTGTGGACATTCCAAACACATCACCAAACTTGCTGGGTTAACATTACAGCAGCACTCTACGTGGCTCTGGCATCAGGAAGTCTTCCGTTAGCAAGTGGCTACTTTAAACATGGTTTAAATGGCAAGCTAAATGGTCCATCCATCCATCTTCAACCACTTATCCAGCAGGGGACCCCAGACATCCCTTTCCCCGGCTACATTAGCCAGCTCTGACTGGGTGATCCAAGGCCAGGGTGGAGATATAATCCCTCCACCTAGTCCTCGGTCTGCCCTGTGGCCTCCTCCCAGCTGGACGTGCCTGGAACACCTCCCTAGGGAGGCGACCAGGTGGCATCCTTACAAGATACCCAAACCACCTCAACTGGCTCCTTTCTACGCAAAGGAGCAGCGGCTGTACTCCGAGTTCCTCACGGACGACTGAGCTTCTCATCCTATCATCTAAGGGAGATGCCAGCCACCCTCCTGAGAAAACCCATTTTGTCCACTCGTATCCGCAATCTCGTTCTTTCGGTCACAACCCACCCTTCATTACCATAGGTGAGAATAGGAATGAAGATTGACCGGTAGATCGAGAGCTTCACCTTCTGACTAAGCTCTCTTTTCATCACAACAGTGTGGTAAAGCAAACGCAACACTGCTCCTGCTGCTCCAATTCTCCTGTTACAGCATTTCCAAAACTGTCTTACTTATCAAAAGTTTGTTACCAATATATCCAAGAATCAGCCGGGTTTTAAAAAATGGCACTTGAGGACAGGAATTCTGAAGTGCCATGTATGGTCACTTCACCTAGTAGCCTAGCTGTCAACAAATAGTTCATAAGCTAACAGCTGCTTAAACCACAATGTCATGTCTTCTATTTCTACAAGTATGCAAGTAAACACAGCCTGGAGCTCCCTCTGTAGTGAGCATTCAGAGGTGAATGAAAGTGATTGTGATATTCTTGTGTCACTGTAAGCATTCTCTTTTACACAGTTCCCAGTAAATTTCTGGGATGAACTTTCAGAGACCCCTAAGTGATTTTCACTATTCACACATGCAGCTACATTCAGGGACAATTCTATCTTCAGTCGTTTCACACATTGCATCGCAATTCGGGAATAGATAGGGCAAGGGACAGTCTAACAGATGGCAGTAATGCAACACATATGGATGCCAACTGCCATAAAACTCAACAGAAGAAGAAGACATTAATTTTCTGGAACACAGCAAGCAAGGAGCTGTTTTTATCAAGTGCTCCTGTAAAGTATTTTATATGTTATTTCATGATCTGCTAGAGAGTTGTTGAGAGAGTTGCTCTGAAAACGTCTTTCTGCAGACAGACATAACCCTTTATGTACTTGTCCCTGCAATGTTACTGCTTTCATTCACAACAGCGCTGTGCTGGCATTTTCCCTGAAATGTTACAAGGCCTTGAAGTGGGAAATTAGTGGTAGAGATTTACCCAAATGTTGAGCCCTGCTTCCATTCACACATGACCCCATGCAGGAAATGTTCCAGGACATTTCAGGAGAAGATGTGTTAAAGATGCAAGTGCCTGATTTGTGACTTCCATTTTTCCTGTTGCTCTTTCATCAATGTCGCTAGGCAGACATTCCTCTCTATGTAGGATCATTACATCCCCAATCCCAACTTCAAATATCTGTTCAGTTGATTGTTTCCCTAACAGATGGGGAGATAGACATCACTGAGCACAACACCAGACAGTGGAAAGGTTCAACAAATCAGAGAAGCAGGCGTTGACTCAGAGGTCTGAAACCAGGCTACAAATTTAGTATCTTAAAGGACCAGTATGTAGGATTTAATGGCATCTAGCAGAGAACTTTGCAGATTACAAACACCTCATCTGACTGTGGCTGTAAAACTTGAGCAAAATGCGAAAGACCATATCTAAAACCATTGTTTGGTGCGTGCATTCTTGGCTACTGCAGAAACATGTTGGTGCAATAAGATGGAATATTATACTCCTTTTCTTCCATATTCTGCCAATAAACCCTGACAAATTTTACACAATGGACCCTTAAAAGAGGGTTGTAGTGAGAAATTGTGTTAGTTGTTTGCATCTGAATATCTCGGACTTCAATAAAATGATTGAAAAAGAGAGGGTAGCTGAGTGAGACTGTTGTTGTTCACGTAAAGTAGAGAAGTGGGGAGGCTGTTTGGAGACTCAGAGGCTGATTACCTGACCCATTAAAAGTGTTCCTCTGGGGAACCGGCTGCTCTTGCTGTGTAGACAAGCAAAGAAGTCACGTTCCAGCCCTCATTTGATCGGCCTGCTGGTGGGCCTCGGATGAGAGCCAGGCATTTTTATTCATCCGCCCCAGACAAAGCTGTCAGGGAAGTCTCGGAAACCGCCATGACCAGGCAGAGAAACCGCTGTCCACATCCAAGCTGCCACTGCCAATTAGGGGTAAAGAATTAGGAAAAAACAATAGGCAGAGTTTATTAAGTCTGTTGAATTATACTGCATGGATCTTTGCAGAAGCTTGCATGATAGCACTGTGCAGGGAATGTCTTTAAGGTGGTTTTGCATGATCAAGAATAGATAACTATCACTTTTGCTCAGTGAAATAGCAAAATCTGTATTAATATGTCACCTCACAGTGTGGAGGGAAGTGGGGTGTATTTCATACTCATGCATTATAATCTTCTAGAGTGGATTTTTATTGTGATTTATGGGCATACCTGAAACATTTTTGCTCTTCTGTAACAGTCCTTGATTGATGATTCAGCCAGATTGTTCTCAAAAGTTCTTCAACAAGGCAGACACTCCAGTAAGTTCCACTTTCATCTCTGCCTGCATCCAGACTGTCACTGAGCGTCTGTTGTAACACTCCTAGTACTTTAGTTTGATTGATTCACATACTGGCATAAAACAAGAAAATCTCATTTCAAGTTTGGGATGTTATTCTTACAGTTAGTGTTTTTTTTTTGTTTTTTTTTTTTGATTCAGTGATGGCATAACACATCCAGATGGTGCCGCCCGGAGTCTCATTCACACTCCTGCTGCTGCTGTTTCACAACTTCCATCTCAGGAATTTTGGCAAGACAGAACAGAGGAACCTGAGCGAGAGAAAGCCCTGTGATGAATTCAAGCTACAAAGTCAGGACTTACAAATGAGCCGGAGCAGGGCTCAGAATTTAATGTTGTTTTACCTTCACAGCAGAATACATGCTGACTATCAGGGGATTATTTGAATTTGTCAAGGATTTTAATCAAAAGTAGGTGTGCACTCGACCGACTCAAAATGTTAATGTGCTGACTAAAGTTGGATGAATAGGATCAAGGACCAAAGTAGAGTCATTTTGTATGTACCTTGCAGAGGATCTTTAATTGCTCTTCTTTGACTACTGACTTGACAGACCTTAGATAGGATGATCAAGAGTGAAATAAAAAGCACAGCTGTCAATATTTGGACTTTTTTATGCAACAAGTGCTCCAAATTAAACATTAAAGAAGCAGCAGTGGACACCAACTGGTTGACACGGCTCTGAATTTTCATGTGTTTTGGAGACCACAGAGAAGAGTTTTACTTTTACTTGATGTGTCCACTATGTAGCGCTAAAGAAACCCAGTAATTATAAGTTATACACACACAAGCCTTACTTCTTGTTGCCAGTAGATGGTACATTGACCATGACTACAAATTAGAGTTTAGATAATCTGGATCTGATCAAAGTGCTATCAGGAGCACATCAAAGTATAAAACATGTCATTTCCTGTTGCCAGCAGGTGGTGCTATGACTGTGTCCTTACGCAGGGATGCTTATCAAACATATGAAAAACATGTTATCAAACTTTTAATAACTTTTCATCACGCTTTCTATATTTCTTTGACCCGATATGAAGTCGATCTGATGAATTCTGTAAGAGGAGTTCCTTAAAGTATAACGCCCATAAATAGCAAAAAAAGATATTCCAACTAAATTCAAAATAGCCGACTTCCTGTTGGAGATAAGCTATGATTTGAAGAGGCGTTTTTGAACATCTGGCCATGATGCATGTGTCTATCGATATTAGTACATGTAGGTAAAACTTGCTGCTGGGGCTTCTCTTTCTTTTTAGTGCTATCGAGCCATATCAGATGTTAATGTCTGCCACTTCTGATGCTTGTGCCCGGTTTCATGTTTAGCATATAAAAGTGCGATTAATTGGGATAAATAATAATAACTACTATTACAGTAGGGTCCTCTGGCCCTAAAAGAAGCACAGTGTTTGTAAATGACATGTAAGTGTCCCAAAATTTTGCTGCAAACATAAAATGGTTTTCTGCTTCAATTGGGTTTAAACACAAAAACAACTTGGTCAGGGTTAGGAAAAGTGTTCTGGGTTAAAATAACTACTTGTTTAAGATCAGGGAATGATTGTGGTCATGCTTAAAAGAACTGGAATGGTCTGACTGTGAATGCTTGGGGTGCCAGTTAGGTCAGCACCTAACAATACTAGTATTTTTTTAAGGTTGTCAACTGCATATAAAGTATCAAAATAAGAGCATGTACACAAAAAATCTTTTTTTTTTTTTTGAAAGATTATACAGCGATCAACAAACAAAACCACAAACAACACGATACCACTGCATTTAGGATTTAGTGCAGTGTATTAACAGTGTATTAAAGAAGAGCAAACCAAAAACAGCAACAGAGAAATCAAACTGTAAGTCCCTTCCAGAAAACTCAAAAAATCCAGTTCATTATTTCCCCACAAGAAATCTCAGTCAGAAAGAAACAATCCACTTGATTTAAAAAAAACAAGAGTTCAGTTCAATATTTTCCACAAAAAGGGCAGAGGAAAAGAAATAAAGAAGAACAAAAATAAACTCACGGCTGCCTGGAGTCACCTCGCAAGAGGTCAAGACGTCTCAGTCAAGTCAGGCGGGAGTCACTCCAGCAGTCGCTGCACCTTGAGGAGGTCAAAGAGGCTGTGATCCACTGCTCCATCTCTCTGGTGATTAAACAACCAGGCTTCAGCAAAATGGCCTCCAGTGAATGCGCGGACTATTGGGGACGAAAAAAAAGATGCACAGCAAATGGCTTATCTTCCGCAGATCGGCCTCACTGCTCCCTCGTCGGGCTGCGCACACGCCATCTTGGAGAATCGTCATCAGTATAAGACGAAGAGGTGTCGGTAGCCATTGGCTCAGGGGCAGAGGTGTGTACATGATGGCAAAGGGGGTGTGTGCGTGTGTGGGGATGAACTTCAGTAACCTCCTGTGGTAGCACTAGCTGATCGCTACAACACCAGCATGCCCTGGTGCCTGGAGATGTTTCCGCCACATGGTACGATTCGACTGTACCTGGTACTTCTTATGGTATCACCCCGGTCGAGGTTCCATGGCAGCTGAGCCAATTCTAAAAGGTGACATTAAAACACTGATTGGTCAGAAAAGTGTTGCGTAGTCAGTGTGTGGTTGAGCTTCAGAGAGAACTAAAGTAAGTGACAGTGACTGCAGCTGAACAAAAGAAAAAGTGAGCAGTGAAGTTGTCAACCTGGCAGTAAAGGTACAGTGTAGATTACAGTTTGTCAGTGAACTAAGGCTGCAGCTTCTTATGACCAAAGTAAAGTGTAAAGGAATAGTGTAACTCTGGCAATCATCTCCGCCCACATTGTGGGAAAACTAACTCCAGTGGAAAATGAAGCAGAAGTACCAAAACCAAAGTAGTGTCGAGGCGAGCTGAGTCATACCATGGAGTGGAAAAACAGTATTAAGGCCTACCATGAACTCTAACATCCCATGTGTCCACATTTCCTTCCCATCTCTCTTTTCCCTTATTTCCTGCCATTGCTCTATTGTGCGAGTGTGAGTGCCCAAAAAACAAAACAAAAAAAAGTTTTCATTCCTGTGGAGGTGCCAAACACTAGAGGTGTTTGTCACTGGAACATAAACTTGTCTTTGGCATTTACTGAAACAACTGATACCCTGATATGATGAGAGGTGAGAGCTAGTATTGTGATGCAAATACGATATCATAGAAATTGACAGCAATTATTGAATCTGCTTTATTTTCTGCATTCAGTTGTTTTCTACTGCATTGCATTAGCAAAGTATTACTTCAAATTTTTTTATGTTTTCAGAGCACATTATCTGCACGTATCTGAATGATGTATATGTATTCAGGTATATCCCTCGTCAGCACTCTGTTATTATAACTAATAGAAACAACTGGAAGAGCAACAAAAATAAAAACCCAAGATGTAACAAAAGTCCAATCTATATTTCAAATAAATATGTCTAAAGGTATTATATTTATGGTCATCACTGCTACTGTCTGCAGCTGCTCCTTCTCATTCAATCATTATTTTCTTTCTCTGCTGTGTCTGTTTCATAACTCCTCGGTGTACCCAAACATTTTTCTGGGAGAAGAGCCTGAAAACTAAAATGAGACTGAATGAAAGCTGCATGAGGCAGCTGATTGTGGCTGCCGTTAAAAAGAAAGATAAGACTTGAAGACAAGAAGGTCAGGAGGTCTTTTTTTATTTTATTTTACTGGACTGTGTCAGTGTTGCTTTTTTCATAGTGATAAATTAATGAAGAAAACTGTGTGTCGCATCTTTAAGAAATGAAAACGAGTTCCCTCCTCGACCATTTGTCCACCTCCCATATAAGAATGGCCAGGGGATTAATCAACAGAATTGGTGAGCTCCTGACTCAGCTGTCTCACTGTCCCTGCAGAGAAACCACAAAAGCACCCTGCTGTTCCTGCCATCTTTGAAAAATCCCTCATATTGGCTGGAACAGAGGGACAGTTGGGGACTTTTGTGGAGGTTATCAAAGTCAGTGCTGATGCCTGAATACCTTTAAGGAAGAGATCAAATGAAAATGAATGCTTCAAGCGCTTTTTGTCATTCTGTAGTGTATCCTCTTGGGTGTTTGAACTTCTTTTTGTGCCTCTTCTCTGATGCATCCCTACTTCTCCTATAACAAAGATAGAGGAGAGGTTAAACATCTATCAAGTTTTAGCTGAATAAAGAGTTGCAGATGGCCTGTGCACTGTCAAGCTTGAGCAGATGTCATCTGGACAAAAGGTATTTCTGCAGGGAAAATAGCACCTTCAGAGGAGAAAAGCCTCCGCAGACTTCCTGTACGTCTCTGCTTTCAACTAGAAACTGAAGAAAGGAAAGCGCTCAGTCTGCGGGAAGTTGTGAGACACTGATTAGCTGCTGAGACAGATGGAGCTGCATTTCCAGCGAAACCCTGCAGACTGCCCACAGCCTCAGCTCCCAGCGGGATTCTGGATCACATGAGATGCACCCTAACAACATGCCAGAGGGCAGTACAGCCAGTTCTGAGGACCACATTTAGGGCCCATGCAATGAGAGAATTGCTGTAATATCTCTCTTGTTCCATACTTTGGAAGTTAACAGAATGTCTGATCAGTGGAATCCAAATGTTTTCTCCATGTTTTCACGCCATTTGCTAGTCAGACATGTGCAAAAACAGCAAGGTGCCTAAACCAATCTGGAATTAGCATTTGTTTTTCGCCGTTGCGGGCAGCTGAGCCAGTGCAGATCAGGAAAGAACCCAGGGCCTAAAGTCTGTGCCATAGAACCTCCCAACTCAGTATTAACCAAAAATACACTCAACACTTCCAGGTGTTGGACTGAACAGGACTCCACTCTTTCATTTATAAAGTGTTCCAGATGCTTCAAACATACTAGTTCTGTCTTTTTAGAGAGCATCATCTGAACGTACCAAAAGCTTTGTACTGACCTCACTTGAAGGTCCAGACAAAGGACGATGTAATGATTCATGTAAATGGGTACAACATCATGAATGTGCATTCATGGGGTTGGACTTGGTTGTGCACATAGAGCTTCAGAGAAAAGTTCAAGCCATGCCTACTGTCTCACCATGACATATCTGGTAAATTGCTGTATGAACAGAGAGTGCAAGGAACCTGTTGTATTTGTAGAGATTATTATTCTGTAGCAGAAACACGTTTTTGCTTGGCTTCAGAAATTTTAGTAAAAATTGGTACAGATGTCAGAAGTGGCGGAAATCGCAAAGTTGTGAAGCAGTGATTGGGCCTGGCTGTTGCCAGTGGGCTCCCCCAACAAAATTTCAAAGTTGAAGCCTCCACATTTCAGTTTCACCTGGGTGTGTTAAAGTTAACAGGCATGTGAATTATATCCAGACATTAAAGTAGGCTCTTACAGTAATCCACTAAACCAGGGCTCTGCAACCTTTACTCTCAAAAGAGCCATTTTTGGCCAAGAGAAAAAGGAAAAAATCATCCTGCAGCTGAAACTCTTAAATTCTCCACTTTTCCTGGGAGACTTTTCTTTTTTGGGTTTTGGCATCCATAGCTAGTTGAGGGAGACTTAAGACTAGCCACTGGTAAAATTTAGAGAAATGGTGCTCAGCCATAAACGTAGGATATGACACATTTTTACAATTTTTTTCCCCCCAAAATATTACTGTTAAAATGATTTTATGGTTTTAAAAACAATTTCATTGATCCTCCAGAGTCTGTCTGTCTGTGAGAACTGTGTCTGTGCTGAACTGTGCTGTAATTGACCAGTCAGAATGGAGTATTTAACAAAGCCATGTAATAAAATATTATAACTGTTATTTATTTTCATATATTTCTTTGTCTAAGCCACAAGGGAGCTTTTGGAAAGGGGCAAAAGAGTCACATGTGGCCCACAGGTCGCAGACCCCTGCCCTAAACTCAATCAAAAAAATCAGATTAAAGAATCAAAATCAAAATAATCTCAGCCATTTTGAAATTACTGTGCAATTTTTGCCATTTTGGCCATTGACAGACATTGTACTTTGACACAGTGTTTCCCAAACCTGGTCCAATGGCACCGTGGCCCTGCATGCTTTAGATGTTTCCCTGCTCACCTGATTCAAATGAACAGGTTGTTATCAGGCTTCTGCAGAGGCTTGATGACGAGTTGATCATTTGAATGAGGTGTGTTGGAGCTGGGAAACATCTAAGACATGCAGGGCAGTGTGCCTCCAGGACCAAAGCTGGGAAACACTGTTTAACAAACTCCAACCAGAAACAACGACTTCAAGTTGCATCAGTGCGTTATAAGGACATTTGTGCTGCTACATTGCAAAGCTATTGAGTTTCTGTTGAATGGTGTGTTTGTGGCAGAGCAGCATTTCCAAGTTGTCAAATATAGATTATAAGTCACCACCCCTCTGCAACTGATACACATGTACACTTTCTTGACTTTTGCCATGTGACTTTCATCTTGCAAACTGCTTCAGTGGCATCACATGATGTATGTAACATAGATATTGTAACCCCAAACATGGTCTTAACTCAAACCACACAGTTATTGTAACTTAAACCTACCCAAACTGCGAGAAACATCTGTACTTGAAAAGTCTTAAGACGCTGATGATGCTTCATAGTGAAACCTGAGTTTTCATTGAACGACGTGAACTCATTCACCATGAAAGTGGAAGCTGTTGTACATTGTCCAGCCTCCTACAAATGTCACCTGTTTGATAAGAGTGAAGTCATTTGGATGCCAATTAGAAATCATGAGGTGCGTTTGAGATAAGCCAGGCCTGTGCAGATTGGATCACCAGCGATCGCTGCACTGACTGTGTCCAACTTGGTCCTGACTCACTCTGACATCCGTCATGCATACATGGGCAACAATAACCTCATGAGATCAAGGCAACCACAAATGCCAGGCTGTCACCTGATCAATGACGTGACTGGTTCCGATCAGCTCTTAATTTTGACAACAAACACCACATGTAAAAAATTTAATTTTCAGTCTAATTGTAATATTTAACGCTAGATATATTAGTCCTATGTTGTGCAATGAAGTTTTAATCTGTTAACAAACCGATATTTTGGGGCTGATAATAATAATAAAAGTTATATACATGAATTATCAAACAAACAGTTACAAAGACCAAAGAACAGAGGACCATGGGACAGTAGGGGGATCTCTTCTACTTCAATCAGCGATCAAGAACAAACTTTATTTCTTCTGTGGTTTGCAGACTACAGGAAGCCTACAGGTGATCTAACAGGATGTTAGTGTCATTTCCTGTAGATTCTCTTTAGTCTGCTAGAAACTGTTTGACTTGACTGCAGCGTTTTGTTTCCACCTCTTGCTGAAGCCTCCTGATCTCTTCTACTTTCAAGGCGATGCACGGTTAATCTTGAATGACCCTGTAGTTATTGCGCCACCTGCTGGCAGCAGGAATTAAACCTCATTTGACAATCATCATTTGATTAATATGACATTTTCATGGTGTGGTCTGCACTTGATATACTGGAACATAATGCATAATTAGTGGCTGTTCTCTAGCACCATGTTGTGGGCACAAGACGGGACATTTAACTCCTTTGTACAATGTTCAATACAAGCTGCAGCTTTAATAACTCTTGTATTTTCTGCTTTGTAACTTCTACACAAATAAAGGTAACTGAGCTGGACTAATACAAACCCCCCCCCCACACACACACACACAAATGTAGATGTCAGTTGTATGTTTAAATAACCTTGGTTACCCCAGTGTTGTCATCAGCCCTCTCCCAGCAGAACAAGCAGCTTCATTAAGACACGAGGCCCTGGAAAGACTTCCACATAATCTGGTGCTGAAATACATCGACGCCGAGACTGCTGGTTTTTCTTTGTGGCCGATGTTCAAGGATCTTTGCCTTTAACAAGAGCAGAGCTCGTTACTCTTGAATTTTATTGGGTGATTCTTTGTACAAATGCAAACTGCGATTTGTAAGGTTTTACAGCCAATCCATAATGTTTTAAATTGTCTCAGATACTCAGCTCTGCCCAGCCAGCCCTGCCAAACTATAGAGTGACATATTATGAGTAATGTATAAAACTCTCCCTATAATGTAACACATGGTTGGCACTTTGCCTGAAGCCTCTTGCCTCCAGCTCAGCAGACACTCAGACCATTCACAGTGACTGAGGCCCAGATGCAGCGCTGGTGTCTTTGCACTTTTAGCAGTGGGTTTGTTCCTGTGTGTGCGCTCCTTGTACACACACAGAGATGATTCCAAGGCATCTTGGTTTCCAAATCCAAAATTGGAACTACTTCCTAATGAAATCAGTCCACAGTGAGATCTGTGATTTTCCAGACTGACTGTTTAAAAAATGACAAGAAAAAACAAAAGGCTTTCAAACTGTTTTCCATGGCAGCCTTTCTGTGTTTGTGTTTTGTCTATGTGCTTGTCACTGGTTTGATGTGGGCTGGTCTCAGTTATTAAAAAAAACAAAGTGATGTCACATATTTTGTTTGCACCAATCAAAATTTAACAATGTGTTAGACAAAATCTGATGACAGTTGTTGGTGAATAAATAGAAAAGAGGGCTCTATTTTCAGCCTCTTCCTCGAGTCACTTTGTGCCAAACCATTCATTTGTGTTTATGGTCCACTGCAATGCAATGTGGGAAATAAGTGGCAGTTAAACAAACTGATGAAGGCCGCTGTCTGACCAAACAGAAAAAAAACAAAACAAAAAAAAAAAAAACAGAAAATTGCATATGCAGCTTCTTTTATTAAAAAAACTTGACTGCAATAATTATATTATATATATTCTTCTTCCTGGACAGTAAGAGAACAATATAATAAGAGTGTAATTTACTGGCCTCTGCCACTGGATAAATGTATTTTATTGAGACAGTTGGAGGGAACAAAAGACACTATAAAATACATATAAATAAATTTTTAAAAAGTAGAATAAAATAGACGATAAACTAGAATAAAACTGATGAAACCAGAGAATAAGAGAATAAGTGAGAGATATGAATAAATGAATAAATTACTTGCGCAGAAATTGAACTCGTTTTTTGAGTCATAACTTGATAAAATCTGAACACACAGACGTGATGCACATTTTTTTAGATTCAGTGTGACAGTGACAGCAGAAATTAGGTTGGCTGAGGAATGATGTGTGTGTGATGTATACAGTGTGTGTGTGTGTGTGTGTTTGTGTGTGTGCATGTTGAGATGTTTAGTAATCTTGGGCAGATCAGGGAATGGCATGTGTGGTGGAGAGAAAGAAAATGTATAGTCACAATGTTATAATGATTATCTAATGATAAAATAATCTAATAATATAATATTGTCATTATCATCATTATGTGCAAGATAATGTAACACAACATAAGATAATGCAATGTGATTCAATACAATATAATATAACACAATATAATATGTTACAATAATGACCATTAGAATTACATTTATACAGCAGTGAGGGGGGAGGCCAACCGGAGAGCCCCCCCCCCACCCGGGACCCCACAGTGCAACTGAGAGCCCCAGGGCTGGGGGGCCCTGCTGTGTCAGACTTTAGTAGTGCTCTGCTGTGATGATAGAAACATTGTGTCTCCAGCAGTGGCGATCACCCTCTGTGCTGTAACACTAGAATCAGAGAAACCACAACACTGTACTGCTGCGGCTCTGGAGAAATGAAACAGACTACGGACAGATTTTCCCCTCAGCCGATCAGAGTTAACTGGAGGTTTTGTAAAGTGTTGGCTGGCTGACTGATTTTAGTGTGTTACTCTCCTAACATTATTAGTATTCACAAATTACTTGACCTTTGATTGACTAAACTAATTATTTGTTCATTAAGTCTGGCCAAACTCTTGCCTTCATTAAAGATTAACTGAAGATAGAGGAGGGTTCCACCTTTTTTGTTCCTTCAACATAGTTTTATTAATGACTTGACTTTTGCAATCTGTGAATCAATCCTTAATTGTAGATTATCATTGCTATGATTATGTGACTATAAAAAGCAGATTGAAGCCTGAACATGCTCCCAAATGGAGACGTATATGGACAACTGTGGACACCACAGATGTGTATTAGTTCTGTTAACACTACTTTCTTAGGTCTGCTTGTAGGAGGACGGGTTCCACACATAGATGGTAGTCTGTAGTTTGTTGTAGCGTAGCAGCCCTGTGGACTAGTCTGCAGTTACGAAAACTGGAGGTGCACAGATGTCCACACAGAGCCTACTGGCACACCCTCTGATGATGATATTTACATTACACAGACCCTAGCACACCCTTGCAGCCATGGAAAGTATGAATTCGGCTTAACTGTCCTAATAAATAATTGAACAAACTTTAACTTTTAATATTTACCATTTAGTGTTGAATATTTAATATTTTACACTACATTTTCAGAGGCGTTAATACTGTTAGTACCACAAACTAGGTGGATTTCTCAAATTATTAGTAATGTTGGTTTTTTTTTGTGTGTGTGTGTGTGTGTGTGTGTGTGTAGTTTTGCTACACACTTTGTTCTCAAAGTTTTGATGTCTGAGTGCCAATTTAGTGACCCAGCACCAGATTGTTAACCTGACAAGCTAGATGGTTTGTTATACAGAAACATCAGGGAAGTCGTCTTTTGAAACAGTTTGGAAAAGGGCAGGCACTTTCAAAAAACCACTTGGCAGGTAACTGGATGAATCATCTGTCTATCACATTTAACACTTCAACCAGTCAGATCAAACTCTTGCTGAAGCCAGTCAGAGAAGAGCGAAACATCTTTTTCTTTCAATGAAGAAACACTCTCCAGTTCTGATATAATTGATGCTGTCACAGTATCTACGCTAACCTCTTCAGGAGCCGCCATTGTTTGTTCGAGACGAGATGCTTTCATAGACACTTCTCGCTGTTGTCTCACGCAAAACCACGCTCATAGCTGCTAGTAGTCCCTCCTAGGATGCTGTTTGGCTGCATCACTTTTGATACAGGCACAAACAGATAACTTGAAGCCTGGCGAGATGGATTCTGTGTCTGACAAAGTAAGAGTTGATTCATTTTTTTTCCTGAAACCTCCGTTTCTCCTCAGTCACACAGTGTTATTTTTTCCATTGTTGGCTTTTCCATCTCACCTCCATGGGAAACTGCCAGTTTGTTCAAAGTAAAGCATGAGGAAAAGAACATAATGCCTGCAAGATGCACAAGGTGCCACTAGCTACACCTTGTTGCTTCATGCAACCAGGAGCTTTCAACAAGTGGTCATTCTTAATCCTAACCTGACAGATGCTTGCTAGGGGACACAGTGGTGCACTGAAACAAACCAATGATTAAAATGCATGCATTTAAAGACATGTCTGGGAGCTGCCGCTGGCCTGCAGGCCACACTTTTAGAGTCCCTGCATAAAACTGTCTTCATCATTGAACTCCCACTAATCACCGGAACAAAACTATCTAATCCTGCTGAGACAACAAAGATGTCCATTTAGAGACACGAGCAGATGTTCCGTGTTTTAATGCCCCACAGCTGAGAACCTCCAATATGGCTGCCTGGGGTTGCATTATGTCATCCAAAAGCCCCTTTTCATCATCATGTTTGAATGTCCCGGAACAAATACATCACATCAACATGTTCTGAACTCACATTAACCAGCAGCAGTCTTTAAATCTGATGGAATCAGTTCAATTGGACAGATGTGTTTGTGCAGGCACCTCACAGCCAGTTTGTCTGCTACGGCACTTTTACTCATCTGGGATGACACGGGACAGCTATGCAAATTTCACACATCATTAAGCCGAACACAGACCTAAGATGGCCTGCGGGACCGGTCAGGCAGAACCGATCTGGCCCATTGGGTTTCATTGTAAGACTCTAAACTTTACGCCATGCATCCTCAAACAGTTTGAGAAACGGGACGCGCAGAATGCCAAGTAAATTCTTCTTTGGGGACTTTGTGTTGTGCTGATGCAACGCAGTCGTCACATGCTGGTGTAATAACACCACTCTGGACGAGAACAACAGCACTTTTAAGAGGATATGTTATTGTTTCTCCCCGGAGTTCCTGCTGGATTCTCTCTGGCAGGCGGAGGTGTAGCGCTCCAGGCTGGCTCATGCAGATCTGCTGACCATATGGGGAAGAGATCCGTTGTCCTGTTTCATACACAATCACTGCTTTTCAAACAGCGTTAGGGGGCTGCATGAAAAAAAATGGTGCACTGTCGACATTCAGCTGATTGGGTTGACATTTGTAGAGTTCAAGGGCTACTCATTTGAATAGCTGTTATAATACTGTTAAATGACGAGAGAAAAAACTCACGCTGGCAAAAGCAAACAGTTCTTTACAAATGAGCCAAAATGGCACAGCCTTATGTTTCCAGTACGAGATAACAACAGGGCTTCAACAGCTCTCAGCAAATCAATGCCACTGCTCTCTGAGAAATACAGGGGCTAACTAGAACCATAAAGGGTTCTGCAGCTTGTCCCCATAGAGGAACCCTTTTTGTATCCTGTTCGAACCTTTTATAAAGGTTCTGTCAGAACCTTTCCACCGTCTAAAAGGTGCCAACAAGAACCCACCCAGGAGATTCTCCGGTGAACCTTTTTTTATTCAAAGGGTTTTATCTAGAACCCACCCGGGAGGTTCTATGAAGAACCTCTTTATATTCTGAGGGCTTAATCTAGAACTCACCTAGAACCTTTTTTAAATTGCAAAGGTTTTATCTAGGACCCACCCATGGAGTTCTACAAAGAACCTTTTTTAATTGCAAGGGTTTTATCTTGAACACAGTTAGGGGGTTCTACCAAGAACCATTTTATAATCTAAAGGTTTTATCAAGAATACTCTGAGGGGTTCTACCATGAACCTTTTTATATTCTAAGGATTTAATCTAGAATCCACCCAGGGAGTTCTATGAAGAATCTTTTTATATGTGAATGGTTTTATCTAGAACACACTCAGGGGGTTCTATGAAGAACATTTTTATATTCTAAAGGTTTAATCTAGAACCCATCCTCGGGTTTCAACTGCGAATCTTTTTGTAATTGCGAGGGTTTTCTCCAGAACACATTGAAGGGGTTCTACAGAGAACATTTTTATATTCCATGGGTTTCATCTAGAACTCATCCAGGTGAATCCATTGAGAACCTTTTATATTATAGTACAAAAAACTCTTGATGAACCCTTGATGAAAGAGATCTTGAAAGATCTAAACAATCATTGAAGAACTCTATCTTCTAAAAAGGGTTCTTTGATGAAAAGGGTTGTTAATGGAATCCTTAGTCTTACAAAGAACCCTTGACAGACTTTTTCATCAAAACAATAGCTCTGCATAGAACCTCAGCCCCTCAGGAAGAACCCTTTTGGAACCCGTATTCTAAGAGGACTCAATACTGTTGATTCTGATTACGTGTGTATTATCTGTAAAATCCATTGATGAGGGTTTTAAAAACTGTGAGGAGGAATTTTCCCGAGCAAACAGGATAATATCTGACATTTACACAACTCATCCACCAGCAATAACTCTCTACTGGTCTCTCTTTTAATTCAAGGTAAAGGTCAGAGTATTGTGACACGACGAACCGCTCCACGCTGCAGCTGCGTTGTTTTTCTGCAGCTGAGAGAAGGAACAGCTGACTCTACTTCAAGTGTTGTTTTTTCATGTTTAAAGGCCGACTTTGTCTACCGGATTAGCGTCGGCTTCTATGAGCACAAAGGGAGATGACAACAGGGGCCGTGGATGTTCACTTTAGCTGAAGGTCCATTCATCAGCTCATGACAGGAATGCATCTCCCTGTCAACACCGGTGGTTGAATCAACTAGCCTTCGCAACCAGCAGAGTTAAAGGGGTGTGGGAACATTCGAGGTCCTGTGTATCACTTGATTTCAGAGTTTCACAGTCTGAAACTTTTGGGCTGTGATGCCATGGCGGAGTTTTTGCAGCGGTGTAGAACACTGAAGACACAGGGAGCCAATTTGAAGCAACGCATAATTTGGATGCCTCCTTCATATCGAGCAACATCCCCTGGAAACCAGAGCTCCCCGCCGAGCGCCTGCTGGTGGCCCATGCATATTTCATGAAATCAGAAGCTGATTAACTGAATGGGTGTGAATAGTTGCATTCAACAAAACAATCACCGATATAAAGAAACATCAATTTTTTTTTAAGTGAAATCCAGGTGGAACAAAGTTTTAGATGAGGCATGACCGCACTCTCCATGACCTCTGCTTTCAGACGTTTAATATGCCTTAAAATCATTTTATGACAGGATAAATGTAACACCAACTTCACACTATAAGAAGTGTATTTCAGTGAAGTAACATAATGTTTTGAATGATTTTTGTGGATTAGAACAACTTGAAATTTCATCCCATTCCTTTAAACCCACTATTCTTCTTTCAGGAAAAGTGCATCAGTTTGGTTTCTCTTAGTATTGTGTTTCTGTCTTTTTCAGACTTTTCACCCCTGCAGCTGAGCCACCATTTTCTCTTGATGCCTTTGCGAGATAAGGTTAAATCTAATTCAGGCCAAAATGATGTTTTGTTATCAAATAATGTGTTATGTTAGACATGAAATTGTCCACCTGAATTGGTCAAAGTTTTTGTAAACTCATATTTGACAAACAGACATAACACACTAAGGTTACTATAAAAATACATTTTTTCTGAAACCTCACTATTAGGTTGTTAACTAGCAGTGTTTTACTTTTGGGTAAAGCAAATGAATGAGTTAATGTTAATGTTAACTTTGCGCCTGCTGGATGTACGTACATGACTGTTAGGAACTGTTTCACCTTCAGAGGTTTTCAGCTTGTTGTGGAGCTCCTTCGCCCCTGATTGGCAAAAAAGATCAACTAATGCAGGTTTAAAGTAGCACTAATCTTTTTGTCTTTGTTTGCTCTGACATATGATGGTCTAATAAAGTTTATTATGTTGTATTATATGAATACTGTATAGATTCCTGTTATATGTTGCACGCATGACCACATGAGCCATGTTCAGTAATTCTAATAATTGTCCAAATATCTTTTCACTTTTTGACGCTTCCCTTCTCACTTTATTTGTTCTTCACTAGTCAACAACATGCTCTTAATCCCAATTAGTGTGCGGAAGAGAAAAGTCTCTCAGCATCCTGTTGACTGGCACAGGCATCAGTCAGAGCACATGTCTGTCAATGGCCAGCTCTTTGTTCACTCTGCTCCGTCCAAACACACCGTGCTGCCAAACAAGACAGGTCAGCCAGCAACTGAGAGAAGCTGACACACTGTAAACACAGACAGAGGCATTATGACGCTCATTTGCCCAATTTGGCAAATTTGGTTCAGCCAAACTGCTTCGGATTTAGTCTGGTGCGTCATTGCTAATTAATCTAAGTGGAAAGTTTCATTCCATTGGTGCACCACAACAGCCCGAGGGGCAAAGAGGTGATCAAGGCATTAGGCTTTTGTTTATCCGCCCAGGTAACTGTTTTGATTTAACTTGGACTTTAATGCTGTTGCATGTGCAGCCAATTCTCAGATAGATGATGAAATACAGTACGTGTGCAGAGGCAAGTACAGATGGAACGCAGCATGGCTCAGGTCTTTTAAAGTCTTGATTTCAGCACATATTATTCTTATAAAACAGACCACTGACAGTGCCTTTTGCATTTGCTTTTTAAAGGGCCCTTGGTTACCTGAGCCAGTGTTAAGAGAATCACTGACACGGGGCCGGGCCACTCTGTCCCCCTGCAGAGCCGAGCTAATGGAGATTCCAGAGCACGACACCACCCACTTCCCTTCTCTCTTCAGAGTTCACTTTTGTCCTGCAAATCACTGCTCTGGATCTCTCAGATAACCCTGTAGACTGAGGCTCATGTGAAGGTCACTCCTTCAAGCATATGGAATGACGCACTTAAGACAATATTTGTTATTTCTGCAGAGGTAGGTATGATTTTGACTGTAGACTCTGTCATTTCAACCATATACAGCAAGTACAGAGTGAAATAAAACAGTGTTCCTCCAGGATCATAGTGCTTCATAGAACAACAAAAGAGGCGGGATAAAACCAACTAAGACTACATAGAATTACATGAGCCTGCATAAACCTACATAAACCTACACAGGACTACATGAAGTGTGTAAGCAACCATGAAAACGTTTGTCTTTGTGTGGTGGGTTTCCTGGGTCTGGCTCATACACTGGGCATAAAGATGTGCAAGGCCATGCAAATTTACTGGTATAGTAGAAAATGATTACTAATACAGTGCAAAGTTAAAAGACTGTTAAAAATAGTTTAAAAAAAGTTTAAATAGCTGCTGTGAATGTAAACAAAATTAAAAGAGGTAGATCAATATGTATAAACTGCTGTAGGTGTAAACATATAGTCTTGTAAATGTAAACACAACTGTTGTTTATGTAAACATTACGGCTGCAAATGTGAAAATACCTGCTAAATGTAAACATAATAGCTGTAATGTAAACACAACACTGTAAACACTGTAAACATAACTGCTGTAAATGTAAACACAGCTGTTATAAATGGAAACATAAGAGCTGAATGTAAACATAACTGTTGTAAATTTAAACACAATTGTTGTAAATGTGTAAACATAAATGGTAAATGTAAACATTAGTGGTAAATGTAAACATAACAGTTGTTATTGGTAAACATAACTCTTGTAATTTTAAACATAACTGCTGTAATTGTAAATATAGGCAAATTGTAAATGTAGACAACAAAGATTAAACATAAAAGAATACAGAAAATAAAGTCTGTGCTGTTGGCAGACAGAATCAGTGATTGTACACTGATGCTTTGACCAGGTATTAACATCTCCTGTACATCATAAACTGCAGAGGATGATATGCAGTCAGTGTCTTGTGTTCTGGAGGGAACAGGGATTTTCACTTGAACCGACGCCAGAAGTTAATTGCAACATGCTGCACACATCATAGTCACAGAAAGGCAGATATTTCCAAACTTTTTAGTCTCCCAGTCAGTCAGCGATGGGAAAAAATGTTTCTAAAATATTCTATTTATACTTTCAATACACATTACTGTCTGAACATAGTTAGTCTGGAAGTAATTTCATGCATTTATCCACCAAAATGTTTTAGGCAGAAACACACTGACTGAATCAAGAACATTCCACAAATTAAATATCTCCATTGTGTTTCACAGAGCTTTATTTCCTCTCACAATTAAATAGTGTCATTCAAGGACAAACCAAAGTGCGTAAGTGGAGGCATCAGCTGTACATTGCATCATGGCACAACTACCTAACACGGTACACCACAAACAGTTTCCTGTGTTTAAACACAATTGTGATACATATGTAAAAGCCAGAATGTGCAAATCATTTGCATGATAATCATGTCAATTGCAGCCAAACAGGATAATGGTGACCTGTGTGTGAACTGCTCAGCAGATGGAGGTGGTATGTTGCATGTGACTTGCCCTGTGTAATGAGGCGCCTGCATCATTAGGTGGCTAATGTGCCCCATCCTGCCTTTTGTGTGTTGTCCTGGCAAAACTTCCACTTTTACAGTCGAAAAACAAACAAAACACGGATATGTTGTAGCACGAGTAACAATAGCTAGTTAGTCCCCTAATAGGACGTCCACAGACATGACAGGACAAAGAGATGTGTATTGCAGTTAAGGCCTGAGAGTGCTTCAAATGAAGTGTTTGTTTGATTGTTAAATGACGTATAACATCTCCTTTCCTGTATGTAACTTTTGTAACTAAGTGCTAAGAATGAACTTAAATGAGAAAAAGTCATTGTGATGAAAGCAGTCAAGTCTATCCTGATCCCTACCATCTTCAGCATAACTGAGGACCTAATCTATAATTTTGAAAGGTGATCTATATATTTTTAGACATGATGAGATCTTGGCCCAGTTTACACCTGGTATTAACAAGCGTCTTGGCTGATCTGATCACACGGGGACAGCTTTAAGTACAGGTGTAAACGCACCAAAGACGTATTAAGATCCAATCGCTGAGACCACATTCAGAGGTGGTCTGGTCTGCATGTGACCACGTTCTTTCAGCGGTGTTGTCCTGGGCCACACTGAAGCACTGCCCACTCAACTGACATCCTGTAAGCACGCACGAAACATCTTTCTGATTTCATTTGGTTCAGTGTGTTTGAGCTCTCCGAACTGCCAAGATAAGCAGCAGATGATTGAAAACACACTGTGACCAATAGGCCACTTGTTAGTCTTCCTTTAAAAAAAAGTGCCATTTTATGAGTTGTTGAATGAGGAGAAACTTTATAGAGTTTGCGAAACACTTCCTTTGACCAATTCTTAATTATTTTGGCAATCTTGTAAAAATCGGCATGTTTACTACGTGATGGTATTTCCTTTTTTGTGTTAAAACGTCGTGTCCATTAGTTTCAGTGTGTTGGCTACTAAAAACAACTGCACATTTGGTCTTTGCAGATGGAAATTATGTAGCTATGTGTTTATTTGTATGTACAGCAGGGAAGTGATCACTTGAGGCGCATGTGGAGAGGCACTGGAACATCTTTTGTAACAGGGTTACACGAGCTGCATGCTAATTCCAGGTGTAAACAGGCAAATTATGATGAAAGCAGTTGAGTCTAATTGAAAAGAGATCATTATGAGTAAAAACTGTGGGTTTTCAGTTCCAGAAAGAGAGGTACATTAAATCTTGGTCAGTTACCAACCGACTCTGTGAACCTAACCTGCTCGCCAACATGTTTTCTTTTTTCTGTCTCCTCCCTCCTACAGAGACAGACACGTTTGTTTCATTTCCTAATTCAGGAAATTCAGTCCGAAGTCCAAATCCAAGAGCATTAATTAGTGGAGGTTTACTGACCATCATAATCAAAATCCTGGTTGGATACTAGTTCAGAGCTGTCTGAAGTTACTGCTTTTATGTGCTGTCAGTCATTTCTTCGGGTGGTTACAAGTCACACTCAGCAGGATAAAATTTCTACATATCCTTCTTTTTTTCTGTAACCCTGTGACTCTGTGCACGCAAGCAGCTGCCAGTTTGTTTGAGCAGTTCCACTAAAATGTTTCAGTCAGACATCTCATGTTTTAAAATGTTTATTTCAGCAGTAAAACATAGTCAGAGTTTGGCATCGAGGCTCCGACTTCATCACTCCCCGCATGTTAAGTTGCACAGAGATATAAGGGGAGGGATGAGCAAATTCGGTGGGGTTAAAAGAACAGGCAGTGACACTAGTGCAGGGCAGCAATGCATTGGCAGGGAGAGGGTGAGATGGGAGGTTTAGCCATTTAAACTGACCACCGGATTAGAAGGGTGTATTTGGTATGTACCACTGAGAGTGAGGCGAGTCACATGTGATTGGCGGTGCAGCTCGAGTTGACTGCCTGAACTAGCTCGCAGGTGTCGCCACATTGATTGCACATAATGCATAAATTTAGAAATAAGAAAAAGCTTTATAGGATCAATGTATAATCATCTTTATCAGTTGTCATGTGATCCTGAAATACTGGAGATTATATGTTGATTTTCCAGATTGTGCAGAACTGAGTTGCAGCTGCAGGATGTAGTTTGAAAATGAGATTTTTAAACTGGCTGTGCATATTCTCATTCTAAGCCACGGTGCTGAGTCCATATCCAAATAGATGTCTAAAATTAAAAATTAATCTCGACAGCGCTTCAAGTGCAAATCACCAAACATAGCTAACAACCAGGTCTCTGTCTTTCATCTAGACAAATATATTAATATATTACACTTTATGTAACACATTTAAAATGTAAAATGATCTGTTAATGGACAAGATTGAATAAAATCTCATTGTGTTAACTTACTGACACTTTCCTCACTTCCTGGATAAAAAATGTGTGCAGTCAGCAAACACATGCATCAATATCTCTTTATCTGTCCACTTGATTTATTTGCCTGTGGACAGGATGAATCATAGCATCGGAGCTCCACTGATGATGCCTCTTTTCATTAACCATGCAGCAGCATAACTTAGAGTGAACGTGAGTTGACTGAACGGACTCTGATCAGCTGTTCTGGAAGCAAACATACATCTCAGAGTTCATCAAGTCAGAGTTCAGGGTTAAACTCAGAGTTTGTTAAACCTGCTTTCTTGATAAATCTGTATCCTGATACCTGCAGTACATCTCAAACTTTGCTCTAAGGACCTAATCTATAATTTGGCCATTTTGAAAGATGATCAGTATACTTTTTTATTGATAAGACATGATGACACCTTGAGGCATAACATAATAACCACATAACCTGTCATTTTTTTCCCCTAAAGTTCTCATACAACAATACAACTGATAAGCTCCTATTTTTCATGCATCTTGTCGATCTTATTATGTTGACTAATGAAGCAGTATCTCATGAGAGGGAGTGCTGTTGTACTAAATAATCAGCACGACTGTGATTATCTTTGAGACTTTGCAAGGACCATTTATTAGTTAACAGTAATAAGTAACAAGAGATTATGACTGATTGATTTATTTACTCATTTATTTAGCTCTGCCCAAACAAATATACTTCCACAACTGGATTGAAAATGGATTGCTGCCGAGCAATACAAACATTTTCCTGCACACAATGTTAGCTTGCTAGCTTCTTGTAGGTCAACATGTTACCACAGTAGAGCTCTCCTTCAGGGGTCCTGATGCACTGTAAAAAAAAAAAAAACACATCTCAAACACAAAATGTTTTGCGGACTGATAATCTTTAGTTGAGACAATTTACTTTTCTTCTTTAGATAAACTTGAATCTTTGAGTTTTAGAAACTGAAAAAAGGTCACAGTGGGCTGTGAACCTAATTTGTCTTATTTTGAGTGCCTGAAAAATTTAATAATTTTAATTGAAAATATCTAAATTTTTCAATAAAAGATCAGTAGTTGGTAAAACTACAATTTGAGTTGGGCTCAAAACTCAAACATCCATTGCAGTCTGTTGCTTTGAAATTTTGAGTTTCCTCAACTTTTTCATTTTTACAGTGTGGATCCATAAAACTGCCTCCAGACTGTCTTCAGCTGGTTCTTTTTGACAGGCTGAATGTTGAAGTTTATATGAACCAAACCAACGAACCGAGGCTGCTTGAAAAGGCTGGACTTGCCGTGCTTTTGAACAGACTCTGGTACAGTTTGTTTGTGGTGTGAAAGCAAATCAACCAACTGCAGATTTGATGACAACAGATGTGTAACTTTAGCGCGATTTCAAAGGCTGAACTTCTAATAAATCCATCTGCTGATTGTGAAATCTGATCAAGAAGTGATCGTATAATTGATCTGTATAAGCCATGCATATATTTATGCAAATCATTTTGTAACAATGGTAAGAGCAGGTATTTGTTGTTGTTTAAACTTGTATCCTACTCTGTGTACTGTCAGATTAAAAAGTGTGACAGTGATCCCACAGTAATGCACCCTGAATCACGAACAAGACGCCTCCTGTCTCCGTCTGTCTCTGTGGTCTCCATCTGTTAGTCATTGCAACGTTAATGTAGACTAACAGTTATTAGAACACCTGTAAAGTGAAGAGACACATGTTGTTAAAAGTCCCAGTGCTGTTGTTCTCTGTATCAGCAATCATGGAACGCCTCTCGTCCAATCAAATGACTCGGTCGGGACTAACTATAGCTTGTGTGCTTTGAGAAGTTTTTCTGTGGGAGCAAACACTCCCTCCAGCTGCTCAAACGACATTAGGTGAATATCATCAGATCCATCTTGCACATATATAACACGATCTCACTTTCCTCAAGCTCCAGCTGCTTTGGAGAAGACAGTGATAGTCATCTCAATTTCCAGCCAAAACTGGAGAGAAGAGTGGTCTGAAGAATGTTCCATTTTCCTGTAGACCTGAATTTTCTTAGAAATGTACTGAACTGATACTCACCCTGAGCTGTCTTTATGTAGGTACAGAATGTGTCACGGTCTTTACTCAGGTAGAAATACAGATAAAAAAACCTCTAGTAAAAGTAGAAGTACTAATTCAACTTCTTCACAGCAGTACAAGTAAAAAGTACAGGCTCTGAAATGTACTCAAAGTATAAAAGTAAAAAGTTGAACTCTGAAGGACTGACTGTTTGTGTGCAAAGTTAACTGACCTCACCTTCTCCATGCTTCATTTTGTTACGTATATTTTGTCTTGTTACATCTTTTATATCTGTTACATCTCTTAGGTTTTGTTACGTCTTTTATGTCTTGTTACATCCTTTCTGTCTTGTTTCCCTATATCTTGTTACCTCTTACAACATTTTTAGTCTTAATAATGTATTTTTTGCCTTGTTATGTCTTGTACATCTTGTTACATCTTTTCTGTCTTGTTACGTTTTGTTCCATTTTTTTGTTTTGTGGGTTAGGGTTTTTTTTTTTTTAATGTCTTTTATGTTTTGCTACATCTCTTATGTCTTGTTACCTCTTTTACATTGTTTTTCATCTTATTATGTATTTTTGTACTTTTTATATCTTCTTTGGCTTGTTATGTCCTGTGGCATCTTTTTAGTCTTGTTACATCTTTTACATCTGTTTTTAAACTTTTTTTTTTTTAATCTCTTTAATGTTATTTTTAATCTGGTTACTTATTTTTTAACTTTTTTTTTCTGTTTTTTATGTAACATCTTTTACATGGTCTTGTTACATCATTTTCATCCTGTTACATCTGTTGTGTGTGATATGCACTGATGGAACCATCTTTTCTATGTGTTACTGCCCCATTAATTTAGGTTAAAATCAGTCTTGATGTTGGGAAAGTGGCACACGATGCAAAATAAACATAATCAATAATTCCCCTCAGATGTATTACAACTAGTAATACATATAGTAAAGTAATAAGCCTATTTTCAAGATATAAGGAGTAGGAAGTGCAGATATTTGTGTTAAAATGTAGGGAGTAAAAATGAGAAAGTACAGGCTCGGTATGTCTGTATAAAAGTAAAAAGTCTCCCTCAGAAGGACATTTCTACTAGCTGTTTCTCTCTGTCTGTTTCATCTTGTTACATCTTTTGTCTTTTTACTTCTTTTCATGTCCTGTTACGTCTTTTTTGTCTTGTCGCATTTTTTATGTCCTTTTACATCTTGTTACCTCTTTTATGTTGTTTTTCATCGTTATGTCTTTTTTGTCAGGTTGTTTTGCTTTTCACATTGTCTTCTTACTTCATTTTTGTCTTGTTACATCTGTCGTGTGTCATATGTACTGATGAATACACAAAGGAATCATCTATTTTGTATTATTGTTCCATCCGTTCATGCTGAAATCTTGATGTTGGTAAGGCAGAATAAAGACAATCAATAATTCTCCTCAGATGCATTAAAACTAAAATAACGAGCCTGTTTTCAAAATGTAGAGTTGAGAAGAAAGTACAGATATTTGTGTTAAAATGTAGGGAGTAAAAGAAAAAAGGTGTTAGAAAAATAAATACTTCAGAAAAATACAGTTACCTGAAAACTAAGTATTTGTACTTCGTTACTTAACACCTCTGTGTTGCTCACATGTTATATCCAGTATTGACAGATCATTTGCAGCTAATTTCCATGTGGGACTCCAAAGTGGCCCCAGACATGATGTCAAAGCCATTTGCGTGGCTCCTGCCAAGCCTCTCTTCACTAAACCATACAAGAAGGAGTCTTGAGCCAGATGCTTCCCACTGACCCCACACATGAAGCCCGAGGCCTCCCCTCCCGTTTCAAAGCCTTGTCTGCGTCTGACGGTTCTCGCACTGGGATTCCACAAATCTCACCCATGCGTTGTCGAGTCCCACTCAGTGTTTTACAGCCGGGCTGAGCCTGATCCTGTTATGCGCATGCAAAAACCGAGTTTGTTCATGACACCATGGCAACCCCACTCTGATCTTGTTATCCTACACTGTGTCATCTGCAGACAAAAAAACTGCACTTAACTCCAGGGAGCTGTGCTGTCACAGACAAGTCTATTTTTATATGTGAAAAATAAGTCAGCTGGGCCGCGGCACAGTGGATTAAATGAAAAATATGGCCCTACAAGCGAGTTTTGACATGTCCTTCCACTGACCCAGCCTCCAACACTGTGAATGCGAGTCCTCTCTATTGTTTTACCTCATCTCTCATCTCTAGTTGGAAGCCGTCCTGCTCCCCCAGCAGCGGTCTTATCTGTGATCAGAGCCGATGTGTTTATCACAGCAGCGACCACCACTTCACCCTGGGCCCCGACAGCTCCTCATTAGGACCTTTAATACAGGCTGCTGGGAGGGGTCCAGACTGCCGATCAGGTCGCTGCGCCCCGACATGATGAGTGAGTCCATTCAAACGTCCAGAATGCCTCATTTTATTCCAAACAACACTCATACTCCCTACGGTCTTTGAACTCTGGGGGTGCCGTGTTGGGTCAAATTTACGATGCCCTCCAAAGGGGCCGCTTCAAATAAAGCGAGACACAAGATTGGTCTCAAGTTGTAAAGTTACTTAGTCTTCAACCATTTGCTGCTGCAGGGTCATGCTCCCTAAAAGTGTATGAAAATGACTGAGGTTGAATTATTTCTTCAGCACATGTGAATTCAAAGACATGCTCTGCTCACTTGAAGGACATACATCTTTATCCCTCCAGGGAGCAGGGCTCAGCGTGGGATCAAACAGGTAATTAAAAACAAGCCTGTTCCTTTCTGAGTGGTTGAGATAGCCTATGGCCTTGTGTCATGCATGGACTGTAACCGGCAGGACACCTACGGACAGCTGCGTGAGTAATGATGTGAGCGCGAGGCTCTTGTTTAGCCAAGGTTATGGCCTTCTATTTAAGAGGTACATGCTAGATCCTCAAAACACAGCAGAGGACAGCGGCGTTCGTTTACTCTGGGGACTAACAACATGGCTCGAAAGGAAATATATGAGAGAGCAGCAGTACAAATCTGGTTGTACAATATAACTATATACAACAAAACACTAAATATAAGAGGAACAGAGTAGAATTACAACACAGATAAACCTTATGTGGAATTTTAAGAAGAAAAACAGATTTTTACAATTTCTTTAAAGGAATGGTTCAACATTTGGGGTAATGAGACTTAGATGAGAAAATAGATACTATTCTCACATCTGTCCATTATGTACAATGCTGGAGCTGGAAACTGATTAGCCTAGCTTAGCATAAAGACTCAAATCAAGGGGAAACTGCTTGAGCACCTCTTAAATTTACTACCAACACGTATCTCATTTGTTTCATCTGTACATTAACACAAATGTAAAAATATTTTTACAGAGGGTTACAAGTGATCCATCCCAATAAATTATTTAGAAATAATTTATGTAACTCAAAATATACATTTAATTGAAACTGACAGCACTTTTGAAACATTTCACAAATAAGCGCAACACTTTTTGAAAGTTTCGTTGATGATGAAAACAAGCGCTGTAGTGCTGGGCCAGTAGTGTATGTTTGTGGCAAACAACAAGATCAAAATGAATCAGAAAAGAGACTTTGTGATGCTGTAAATAAAGTTTTTACTGTGAAAAAATATGGCCCTACCATAAAACATCTGCTTTTAGAATGGAGTTCAGTTTAATAGTCTGCCAACTCTAAAGACCGCTGGAAGCAGTGGGTTTTTAACCTGAATAATTCACATAAACTGACCTGACCTACCTTCTTATAATGAACCTTGTAGACATTGTGAAGTAATGTGGCTTCCTGGTTGGTTCTAGTTCCACACTTAATGGAAAAATAGTCATTGGTGTGACTCATCAACCAAGATAAGACTTGTATTTTTTAAACCAAATGCCGAATCCAAGCTGTTACTGAATTCTTGTGAATGACACTGCAATTTTTTGTTTGTCTCATACTGAGTTATTTCTTCAGTGACACCAAGAACATTGTTTTGTTTGTTCAGACTGTTTTGTATTTTCGTGAACAAATCTTTATTAATTTTTGTGGTAGACTGGGGATGGTAACAACAGGGGACAGTTGCAACAAGTTTTATTACTCCAATCAGAAAAATACTAGAGATGACATACTGCTCACTTAAAACCTCTCCCAACCAAGAAGACAGAAGACACATTCAGCATCTGAAAAAAAAAAAAAAAAAAAATCTTTTTTCATTCTTGTCACACTGACCTCACCTTTTTTTAATGAATTAATCATAATTTACTTAGTTTGAATCATTGTTTTGTTGACTTCTAGGTCGCATGGTTAGGATGTGTTTAGGTCAATGTGTCCAGATAGCACATGATGTTCTGTCATGGCCAATAGAGTGGGAAAATTTGCAACACATTGTTGCAACTGTCCCCAAAATAAGCAGCCATATCAAAACAGACCAAGCAACAGCATTTTTCAACATCAGTTGGGTACATTAAAGGAAAGCTCATCTAAATACAAATGTACATCATTAATAAAAGTTGGTTGCATTGCAAATTGTTTCATTCTTCCTGTCTCAAACTGGAATATAAAGAGAATGAATAACATCTGTAACATCTGCACATTGACTCAAGGTAGACCTGTATTCAGTGTTTAAACAAACAAAACTCAATAACTGTTATTTAGTCAGTAATGCTAAATAAATAATATAATTTTATTGTAAAACTACACATATTTTCAGAATAATGAAAATATAAATATGTAATGTATTTTAATATGTTGCAACCACAGATGATAATGATTAATTCATGATCAAATCAATGGGTTGTTAAGAATTTGATTGATCATGTAAAGTTTAATCGATCACATATAGATATGAAATATGGTGGAGATTATTTTTATTAGCATCCGCATGTTATGATATTCTGTGTTTAATATATGGGCCTTTATATGTTTCATTGGAAATTTAATGTTCTCAGAGAATATGTAATATGTTGCCATGCAAACAATTAATTGATTGTTAATTTTATCACTTATCTGTTTATGAAAGAGCTTACAGTTTGCATCTCCTGATCCTGATGCGGCTGTCTCCAGGGTTGGGGTCAGTTGCAACATCTGACATCTTTCTTTCAAATAAAACATTGTGAACAGTATGTCATATGTAATCATCTTAGCAAACAGATGTAAGTTTAATATGTAAAGAATCGGTCGGTCAAGTCCACTGACAGAAATGCAGAAAGTGTTGCAACTGTCCCCAGTCTCCCCTATTGCATCCATTAAAATGACTTAATTTTCCATCGTTCAACTTCTGTTGATGAGACAAGTCAAATAAAACTCCCCCTTGTCTTCATGCTACCTGTTGTACTGTGTGGGCCGGCTCCTCCGGAGTCTCCAGCAGGGGAAACTTTTCGTACCTCCCCCTCCCTCCGCCTCCCTGCTCGGTCCCAGCAGCGCTGCGATGGTCAAAAGGGTTCACACTCCTGGCGCTCGGAGGACCCGGCAGCCGGCGGCTCTCCAACCGCTCCGTGCGTTACAAGTTAACACAAACCACCGGTGTCTGCAAACTGCTTCAAACCTTCACCAGTGTCCGCAGCTTTTCACGGAGACTCTGTTCGCCTGCTTCAAACTCCCACTTTAAATCCATGGAAGTTGTGGTAAGAACTTTTGAGTCGCTCATTACAGATTAATTGTTTAAAACTTTGTTTTCACTGGGGATTCACTGCACTGTGCAAACTTCTGACTGCAAACTGTAACAAATGGTGAAGTTAGAAGTTGGAAGTTTTTCCAGTTATCAGCTGGAAAGAAAAAAGGCGACAGGTTGCAGATTCAAAGTCTCTACTTAAAAGTATTTTTAGTCTTCTCTGTTACATACAGGTGTGACAAATGCATGACAGCAGCACAGAAACTTCAACATACAACGTTTTGCAGTGTTGTGTTATGACAGATGGTCTGCAATACATAAGCATCATGTTAAAAGAGTTTAGTTAATTGTACCTTTAATACAACATCACTGTATGATCATCCTGTATTTATTTTAGGAAAAGTTTTTCTGTGAGAAGTTTTCCTGTTGCAGCTCTTTGTCATAAGTGTAGCTTTAAAGGGCCAGTTCACCCCAAAATCAAAAATCCATATTTTCCCCTGATGCTATTTTAGGTACCATCCATAGAGGTGTCTGCTGTCTCTCCAATGTAATGTGATTAAATAGCACAAAATACATTTAAAACCTAAAAAACCCCCCAAAAACTAGCATCTCTTTCCAAACATTATGATCTGGTTTCTCAAGATAATCCACAGACCTTGTAAGCAGTTTCATGTATTTTCTCTACAGTAGAAAGAGAGTAGTTTAGGTAGTTTCTAAAATAGTTCCAGTATACTCTACTGCAGAGAGAAAGTAGTTCCTACGTGCAACTGCTCACTACAAGGTCTGTGGATTATCTTGAGAAACTGGTTCATGATTTTTGGAAAGAGACACAGTTTTTAAATTTTTCAAATCAATTTTTTTGGTGCCTTAAGCGCCACAAGCCAAGTGCCATTTAATTCCATTATATTAGACAGACAGCAGACATCTCTACGGCTGCAACTCACAAGAAAAAAACTGTCTAGATGGATAAATAACACTATAACCCAGGGGAAAAATATGTATTTTTGATTTTGCAGTGAACTCTGCTTTGAAGCAGTTTTTCTTTGTTTTACTGTATCTTTAATATGTATCACTGTAGAATATCAGTGTGTGAATTTCAGTAAAAGTTCTAGACTCCTTCCTGCAATGCAAAGGTGCAGAAGAACTTTGTGAGAAGTTGTCCTGTTACAGCTTTTTTTCTTCAGTGAAACTTTTGAACAATCCTCTTATTTGTGTCCATGTTGGCAGAATTGTAGGACATCAGGGACTGTTTAGGCATCAGCTGTGTGCGTGTGTGTGTGTGTGTGTGTGTGTGCGTGTTGTGTGTGTGTATACAGGGAGAAAGAGAGAAAACAGAGGAATCCCCCCATCCCTCACTGCTCTGGGAAACACCAGGCTGGAGACCACTCAGTATGCATTCTTTTGCAGCCTTTCCTTGCCAACTGTTATTATGTCTAGTACAGTAACACCGTGTGTCACGTCCGCCGACAGAGCTGCTGTGATCCTCACTCCTCCAGCTAGAAATACAGTGAGATCAGTTTAGTGACAGAGGTCCTCGGGGGTGGGCTGGGGCTAGTTAAGCTATCCCTCCAGGGAGGCTGGAGCAGAAGCTTCAGCTCTGAAAGTTTAGAGCAAGAAATGCCAATTATTCAGCTCCTTCTTCTTCTCTACTTCATACGATGTATTTTGTGGCTCAAACTGCTTGGCTTTGACGCTGTAAAATATCAAAACCAGCCTTTTTATTAAAATGGTCTGGGGAAACTTCAGAACAAAAGCTTCATAAGCTTGTGAAGGCTTTTGTAACTTGTTTTACATTTACTTTTTGCCATGCCAAGGAAGTTCAGTTTGCTGGATTTAAGAACCTAAACATGAGAAGACTGATAACAAACAAAGGCATTAATTTGGTTTCCAAATGAAATGCTTTCAAGGTTTAGATGTTTTGAAGTGGGGTTGTATGAGGTACTTACCCACAGTCAGTGTATTACCTACAGTAGATGGCGGTCAATGCCCCATTTTGAAGGAGCACCGGTGTAGGAAGTTAAGCAATGTACTGCTGTGGACAGAGTCAGCAGCAAAATGGATTTTAGCCACCTAAAAAAATTCAACATCTGTTCAAGTGTATGCTACATTTTCAGACTTCTCTTACAAAAAAGCCTGTTATACAAGAAAAATGTCTCTCTCTCAAAAGCAACCAAACTCACTTTATTTTGAGCTTTATTTTGACTTGTCACATGAACAGAAACTGAACAAGTTAAATGTAAAGAAAAATATTTTTTTAATTGAAATAGGGGAGACTGGGGATGGCTGCAACATTTTTTGCATTTCTCTTTTACTAAGATTATTCCGACTTCCTCTTCTTCTTCCAACTATCTTTACATATTAAACTTACATATGTCTGTTAATTACACATACCATTTAGTTTGATTCTGTTATTAGTGTTTTAAAAGTTTGTAGTTAGGTTTGGATTCACTTAAGTCCAACAATAACAAAAAAATACATAGTATATAGTATTTGGCTAATAATGTTGATTTCCCATCAGAAAAGCCTGATGAAGAGGTAAAGTGGTGAAAATGTTCCAAACATACACTTTTTAAAAAAAAAATTAGGTGGCAACACTATGTTTTGCTTACTATGGATAAGTAGTAGGTATATAAACTATCTCTTTAAAACAATAGTAACAATTTAGTAACATTTTAGCTCCATTTCCGCAAAGTCAAGGGAAAGTCAAGATGTCAGTTAAGTGTATATTCACAATATTTCCACTATTTTACCTTGCTGTCAGACAGCCTTTTCTGACGAGAAACCACTGTAATATAAGCAACCGAACTCAGTTGGCAAAATCAGTCATTTTACCTCGGAGAGCATGGGAGTTGCTGGTCTAACACTGCCTTGCTCAGTCTGTTCTTTTGTTGCTGTGTGACTTCAGTGAATCCAACCTAATCCTCTAAAACACCAAAGTCACACATGAACACAAATAAACTAACTGATAGAGACAGTGGCAGAAAAGCAACTCTTGTGTTCTGCAAGATAAATTACTGATTTTGCTAATGGAGTTTGCTTGCTTTGGAGAAAGCAATATTTCACTTATATGTCAGTAGTTTCCTGTCAGCAAAGGCTGTTTGACAGCTTGGTTAAGTGGTGAAAAATTTCTAAATATAGCATACACCAATGTGGATTTTTTCAGGTGCTGCTGGATAAATTAGCTAAAATTCGTCTTGCTGCTGACCCTGACCAGAACAGTACTTTGCTTAGTTTCCTACTCCACTAGTGCTTCTCCAAACTGGCAGTGTGCCCGTTGCCATCTACTGTAGGTAATACACTGGCTATGGATAAGTACCTCACACAGCACCACTTCAAAATGTACAAACTATCCCTTTAAAACAATAGCAACAATTTTGTAACATTTTAGCTGCACTTCCAAAGGCATTTTTTAAGATAACACACTTCTGAGTAAAATGTGTTAACTATCCCCAAGCCATCCAGGTCACTCTCTGGTTCCCTCTTTAAATGTGCAGCTCCTGACTGAGATCACAGATGATGATGATGATGATGATGATGTGAGCAGATTTACTGACTTCTGACAGCAGCATTTGTGACAAATCGGTGCTAAATTCAGCACTTCATAGATACTTCATGAATATCAGCCCAGGGATAGAGCAGCTTGAGTTTGATGTTGGGGGATGACCTACAGGCTAGCCAGGATCCACTGCCATGGGAAAATATGCTCAGGGTCTTTGGTGATGTATTAGATCTGTCCAAAAACATTTTGGCAAAGAGACTAACATTAGTTTTTTGGAATTTTCTCAAAGTCAGAACAGAAGAGTGTGGAGCAGAAAGGATATGTTTCAGATTTGCAGCTTTGATTCTTTTGTTGATAATATTCTACAAAGTTAAGAAAATTTAGTTCATTAATGATTATCTTTGATTTCTGTCTTCCACTGAAATGAATTCATGGACAGACTCCAGAGTGGAGCTGTGTGAAAGCAGTCACTTTGAGTCTGAAAGTGTGACTCTTATTAAACACATCATTTAGAACAAGAATCATTAGTCAAAGAAGACTTTGCACTTTGCTCTCTAATTACTTCAGAGAATGTACTTTCCAGAAAGTGTAATCAATTTCCAACACACTCAACTGCTAAAGCATTATGAAGTCTCCGTGTTCGGCAGTTAGACTTTAGGGCTGATTGCAAAACAAGATTGCAATGGCCATTTTTCTTATGGAGATAATCACGGACGGGGTAGAAATGTAAGACTTGGGCTGGTTCCAAGTTTCATCATGACAGCCTGCATAATGACTCCAAAGACTGTGCTGCAGCTGATGTTAATGAGGAGCACGTAGCCTCGATGTTAGGACAACTATGAGGCTGTAAAAATTGGACTCTTGTGAGCTCAACTATGAAGCCAGATGTTGGTCTGCTTTCATTTTGAGAAATAAGCCTCTGTCTGCCTGTCTCTCTCTCTTTCCTGCAGAGTAGAGTTGGTTCTCATGGGCAGAATGTGTCAGAGTCCTTGAAGACGCACTGAAGGCCGAGGACGACACCTGATCTCCTTTGATTGTTGTACACACACCTGGTGCCATGGCTTGTCTTGAAATAGCTGAAGTGACACTGCTGAGGTGTATGTTTCTCTTCCTCTTCTTGAGCGTCTGCTTGTGCCAGCGTGACTGCACCGGTGTGGACTGTCCCCAGCTGGACAACTGTATTGAAGAAGTACTGGACAATGGCGCCTGTTGTGCTTCATGCCTACAAAAAGGATGCACATGCGAGGGTTACCAATACTATGATTGCATCAATGCTGGATTCAAGAATGGCAAGGTGCCTGAGGGAGACTCTTACTTTGTTGACTACGGCAGCACAGAGTGCTCCTGTCCCGCAGGAGGGGGACGGATCAGCTGTCACTTCATCAGCTGTCCGGATATCCCACCGAACTGCATTGAGGTTTCAGAGCCTGCCGATGGTTGCATGCAATGTGAACGGGTAGGATGTATTCATGATGGGCAAAAGTATGAGGCCGGACACTCCTTCCACATTGACTCCTGCCAGGTCTGCCATTGCCCCAACGAAGGCGGAAAACTAATGTGCTACCCTGTTCCAGACTGTGATCCGCACATGGTCGAGAAACCAATGTTACTTGCACCAACAGAGGAGGATAGCAGGGGCAACAGTTACCCCTTCAGGTTTGACCAAGAAGGTCGCATGGATCTATTCCCCTTAACAAAGGAGGACAGCAGGGGCAGCAGCTACCCCTCCAGGTTTGACCAACAAGGTCGTATGGATCTATCCACATCAACAAAGGATGAGAGCAGGGGTAACAGTCACCCCTACAGGCTTGACCAGCAAGGGCGCATGGATCAATCCATGCCAACAAAAGAGGACAGCAGGGGTTACCCCTTCAAATTGGAACACCAAGGCCGCATGGATCAATCCACACCATATCGCCTTCCTCCTAACAGTAATCTACCTCTCTTCAAATTGTCGGATAAGGAGGAGCCAGAAGACTATGATTACAGCCCTACAGACTTTCCAGAGACCTACCCTCAATCTCTGGTCTTCCCCACCCAGTCCTCTTCGTCCAACACAGCCATTTCTGTGTCCCGAGGGTCTGATAGACCCGACAGAACCTCTGGCCTCCCGAGCCTTGGCAGACGCAGCAAGCTGGAGCTGAGAGAGCAATACGGAGTTCGTGACCATCCTGCAGACAGAGAGCAAGTGACAAGAAGTCCCCTGAGAGTAGCTCAGAGCACTGTCAGGCCACATATGCACAAGGATGCCACTACTTCTCGGCCGCCCTCACAGGGTCTAACGAGTGGGCAAAGTGTCACAATCACTGATGTGACTGCACAGATAGATTTTGAAAATCCTTTGCATGCACTGAAAAGTTCAGATAGTGTCATATTTCCTCTAAACCGAGGATTAGGGAGTGAAGAACGCCCCGAGTATACACATATGATTTCAGAGAGTGCAGTTCACCATCAAACAGGCTCTGAGTCTGAGACACATCACCAAAAAGTATCAGATAGTGTGACACCCAGAGATTCAATGAGTCAGATCAACGTTAGTCATCCTGAGAGAGGAACAGACAGTCAAACCAATCAGCAGAGACGATCAGATAGAGTGAACTTTCCACTGTTCGTCCAGAAAGGCCCAGAGAGCCCAGTCCACCCCCAGGCAAGTTCACATGATCAGAAAGAATCACAGGGGACAGTCACACCAGACAGAGAAGAAGAGGTGAATGAAGAAGAAATGGAAGTGGAGGGGGAAGATAAAATAGTAACATTTCATAGTGTCACTGAGCCTGAAGGAGAGGATGTGCCCTACAAAATAAAGCCAGCACAACAGGAGAGAAGCCACGAGGAGTCAGAGAGCAGCAGCTACGAAAAGACCACAGCTGAGCCCAGCACCACCTCCCCCAGGAGGCCCGAGTACCTGACAACCCCCACAGTCCCTTTCATTACGACCACCACCCAGCTGCCAGTAACGTTCACGCCGGATGAGAGTGAGCCCAGCAGAGAGCCGGGTCAGGTGTTTAACCTTCACAGCGAAGACCAAGAAGAGGTGACCAAAGAGGTGACAGAGGAGGAGAGGAAAGACAGTCCTTTTCTGTTCGTCAAACCTGATGGAGGTAAGTCAAAAGGTGCTTTCACAGTTCACAGCACAGACCATCACACTTTGAAGTCTTGTTCATATCTCTTTTTTTTATTTTTGGAAGACAGTGATTTTATTTCAGAATAATAATCAGACAGAAATTTGGAATAATAAATAGTTTTTACATCATAAGTTTCTACATTTGCCTGAGTTTGAAAAGTACAAAAAAGAAGAGATATGATAGTCAAATCAGCTTTTTTTTCTGTTGCATTGCATCTCAGCTTTATTTTCATATGGAGCAAGTCCAGACTGTACTGTTAATATTATATACAAAGACCCAACAATTCCAACAATGAGCAAGGAGGAGTAAAAACTCCATTTTAGTATAGAGATATAGCATATATGTATAGCATATATATGCATCATGGCTGCCTCACATTTCTGTGTCCATTTGGAGTAATAGTTGTGTATATCCTCAGAAATTAATGCTGTGCATATGTTAATGTAAACACAAACGTGTGGTGAAAAAGTAAGTATATCTCCGGCATTGGGAGGCAGAAACCTCAAGCAGAAGCAGGCTCTGGGTGGGCGACCTTCAGCCTCAACTGTTTGAGAAAGGAAGAGAGAGAGAGAGAGAGAGAGAGAGAGAGAGAGAGAGAGAGAGAGAGAGAGAGAGATAAAGACTCATGGAAATTAATTTTTCAAATATACTTCTACATTACAGTACCTGTAACATTTCTTCCTTTTTAATTTAAGCTAGACTCAATAAATTGGCCGGCCCTATCAGAAATTGCAGTATAGAAATTCCAAATTAGGTCTGAAGTAATTTAAAAACAGTGTCATCATTATGAGACAGCGAGTTGAATTTTCGCTCTGGGAAATGATCCACTCAGGATGTATCTTGGTAACAATAAAAGAAAAACCCAGTACCAGGGATCCGTATCAAAATTGTTCTTTTTAAAAGTTATTATGGAGCAATATATCTTTAAATTTCTTAAAGTCCAAAACACCAAATACTGATATTGGCCTAAAAAAATCCAGTATTAATCAGGCTATATATTTTTGTTTTTAGTATTCAGTATTTTACTGTTCTGTTTGTGTTCATTCCCATTACAACATATACAGTTGCTCTAGCTGTGATACTGGGATCTTAAAATGACTGCACCCGCCTCTTTGTTATCATAGTGAAACCACCATCTTTGGTGGGAAGCAGCAATGAAATGCCATATTGTATCAGATTTGCCGCTGCTCGATCAAAGAAAAATTGTGAAAATTGTGTGTGCTGTAGAGCGAAATCTGTTGTTCTTTCTGTATCCAGTGATGTCACAGTGATTGGTGTTAAGGAAGAATTACAGGTTATTTCAGCTTGGATTTTTAATTTCCACCTCTGGGAGGCCATGTGGTTTGGTATAGGTGGAGTGTTTTTGTCATCTAACGCTGTGTTCTGGCCAACAAAGTAATAGCTATAGGCTAGGATGGTGATTCACGGTAACAGGGACAGTTCCAGGGGTGGAAGTAACTAATTACAAATACTCAAATTACTGTAATTAAGTTGGTTTTTTGGTGTACTTGCACTTTTATGAGTAGATTTTCAAGTCTGTACTTTTAATCAGACTGAAGCATGCATTGCAAGATGTAATCTACTTAGTTACTTTTAAATTCATAGTTAAGTACTGAGTACAATTTGAATTAATGTCCAAACCTTTCATCTGCATTTTAGTAGCCAATAAGGTGATCTGATTGAACCGACCAGTGAAAACAAGGATATACAAATGAAAAACAAAACAAAATGCTGCAGCAGCACAGGTTTGAAGTAATAGTCATGGCAGTAACTGCACCTTGTTTGACATTGTTTTGTCTGGTGGAGACATTAGTTGAATAAGGAAAATTACTTAGACTCAAAATGGGGAAAAATGACAAAGAAAAAAAAATCTGTGAAAACATTTTACAGTTAAAAGTAACTAATACTTTTTAAATTAATACTTTGTACTTTTACTTAAGTATATTTCTAATATCAGTACTTGTAATTGAGTATTATTTCAACAGTGTAACGGTACTTGTACTTGAGTGCAGATTTTCAGTACTCCTTCCACCACTGGGTGTTTCAGGCTTGTGCACAATGCATCCTGGTACATGTAGGCACTACCATCACGGCTCTATGAGAAGGAGATCTCAGCTTTCTTCGTCAGTTTAGCAGCACTGAGGAATTTATTGCTTCAGATGACATTTACCATCAGCAGTGACGGGATATCCACATAAAAAATTGTTAATTTTCACATTACAATGATTAAAACAGTGGCCCTTGCTGCAGGGTGGGCAGCAGCAATGAATTGCAATGGTGTATCGGAGTTACTGCAACTTGATAAAGTGTGTAATCTTGTCATCTCCCCCTGGATACATTTCCATGAAGGTAAATTGTGAACATTTTTAATGAAAACAACAAGTACACAAAGTGCTGATGCTGGATACTAAGTTAATGAAAGTAGTGAGACTGAACCAAAACAGCACATTTCTTTTGTAGCACGTCATAAATCTTAATTATAGTGCTTAAGTTCTGAGAAATATTTCTGCAGCCCAGCATTTAGCAAATACAATATAAATCATTTAAAACCTGCTCTTCCTAATTTTAAGCTACACAACGTCGTCCTCACGGAACAATGCTTCCTTTCTCTGCCCTGTTCTAAATACCGAGCCGAACCATATGTCATGAGCGTGAGGGAGGAGTGGAGACGCTCGCCGGTCCCCAGGTATCCGAATAGGAACATAAATAGCGAGCCCAGGGTCTGTCTGGAGCAGGGAGTCAAACACTCCTCCCGCGGTGAACATCCTTACACCAGTCACCACCATCCCTCACCCAGCACACAAGGCCCCAGCCTCTCCCACAGGACACGCACACGGGAGCTCCAGAATCTGGATTTGGTCATAAATTCTCTCTGGCCTCCAGGCTTCAGGTGCTTTTATTTCAGAAGTATGTCTTCGATTTAAAAAAGTTTTCATTTGAAAGGTTTTGAAACTAGTGTATTTTTTAGTATCCAGATGCTTCAGGTGTTTGTGGGCTCCATCAAACGGTGTGGGCTGTACTGCACTTCTTGGATTTTCTGTTGGAAAAAAAGTCTTTTCAGTCATATAGTAAAGGGGAACACACTGCCAAATATACGCTTCTTTTATTTACTTCAAAGAAAGTGGAAAAGTATAACACATCTGTTCCTGTACATTTTCAGCACAGCCAAGCTCTCATGAACCAGCTATAGATTGAATCACAGGTTTAGATTGAAGCATAAAGGATGTTTCTTTAGTTGAAAACGTCATGAACTACTATTTAAACACTTGGTCCAAATAGTTTAGCAGGTCAGTTCACTTTATGTGGGATTGCTGAGTTATTTGATCCGTCGCTGATGCATATGAAAAGGGTTTTAAAAGGTGTGTGTAGCATGAGGCAGCAGCAGATCCAGATGTTGGTGCCCTGGAGGGATTAGATGTACAAACACTTGTAGGTACAGTGCATACTTATACAGGGATTGAGCACAATAACAGAAATACCTGCACAGGATAATGTGATGCAATAAACACATGCCTATATAAATACAGTTTATGGATTCATTAAGGTTTCCATTCAAACGTGGTTAATTTTAGGGCAGAAGTTTCCAAACTTTTCAGGGCCATGCGTCCACTTCTGCATTCTGACTACCCAGGCTCATGTACCCACAATCCCCCACACCATCAAAAAAAAGCAACTAAGCCAATTTATAGCTGTCGCCATGGTGAAGGCGGCACATTCAGATGCTATTAAAGGATATTTCAACAATTTGAAATGAATGCCAGTAAGGTTCATAGGCTCAGAAACAGCAGTTCCCAAACTTTACTCTTAAAAAAAAAAAACATGCGTCCCCACCACAGAATTATTATCAGTCATTAACTGAAACAACTACTACAAAAGGATTTAAGTTGAATTTTAGAGAAGTAAAAGTTAGTATGAGAGCGTAGCATCAGAAAACTCTTGTTTGTTTATTTCCTGATATAAATCATATTAATTTAACTTTATTTCACTGTACATTTCCCAACTGGTCATCCACGCCAAGTCCAAATGGATGAAATTCAGCTAAGAGATGCATGTTACAATATATATATATATATATATATATATATAGTATATTTAACTCATTAGGAACTAAAATACAAAAGAAAATCAAAAGTAATCAGACTTTGCCAGAGTTTGTTTAAATGTTAATGAAATATTGAGTGCATATAAAATATAAGCAAACATGTCCAGCCCCATGTTCATGCCCCTATTAGCATATTATAGTTAATAACCCCATATGTCATAAAAAAGATGGGGAAACAACCTTATTTGAGATGGCATTTAATAGTATGTTGTTACTACTGTGTTATTATTAGCACAGTAACAAAAACTAATAATAGTAAGAAACAAGCAAAAAATATATTCTTGCACCAATCATACCTAAACTATTCACTTTGGCTAACAAACTACATGAAAATATTAAGAAATACAAGCTTGTTCTAATAAAAAAATATAACGTTAGCTAGTTGGTAATTAAGAGAAGTAACATACAGTTACAGTGCAATAATTCATGTGTGCAGTACTAACATGAATTCACAATAACTTGTACAAAAACTCATTTTTGTGCATAGTTTGCATCCATCCTTGTATTTCTTTTCAACTTATAATTTCCATATATTGCAGTTTGCAGTGACTTGCTATTGTATATTACCTTTCACACACCTCTTCTGTAATCTTGTGATTATTGTTATATGATCTCCTTTATATATTGTAGTAGAACACATATATTTTTACACACTTCTTATTTTCTGTTCTTAGAATTCTCTGTGCTTATATGTATTTTCTATTCTTGAACAGGAGCACCTGTAACGTCAGCAGTTTGTGCCTGATTCTGATTACATTCCTTTATCATATAGAGGTGAGCGATAGAGTCATTTCCAGTTTTTTTTAATTAACTGGCTCATTATGTTAATTAATCAAATTGTCCAACATGCAACTGTTAGCAACCAAATTTAATCTCATCTGCTAGGCCTGTATATGACATTGCAATCACAGTTCATAGGAAACAGCAGTACTCTGTACTCTGCTGCTTCTCCTTACTGGGGGCATTTTGACTGCCATCTACTGTAGGTAATATACTGACTATGGATAAGTACCTCATACGGTCCCACTTCAAAAAAATCTGAACTATCCCTTTAAGGGATTAATTAAAAAAAAGATTAATTAAAATAATCATCAGTTACAGCATCTCATTCTGTATAGTCTTCATAGACCTCAGAGTTAAACTGACCTCTCACTGAAATCTCAACAAATACTTATAAGCTTTATAAACTGGGATATACACCTGTTAGGCATAACATTATAACCACTGACAGGTGAAGTGAATAACACTGATCATCTCTTCATCGTGACACCTGTTAGTGGGTGGGATATATTAGGCAGCAAGTGAAAATTTTGTCCTCAAAGTTGATGTGTTAGAAGCAGGAAAAATGAACGAGCGTAAGGATTTGAGTGAGTTTGACAAGGGTCAAATTGTGATGGCTAGACGACTGGATCAGAGCATCTCCAAAACTGCAGCTCTTGTGGGGTGTTCCTGGTCTGCAGTGGTCAGGATCTATCAAAAGTGGTCCAAGGAAGGAACAGTGGTGAACCGGCATCAGGGTCATGGACAACCAAGGCTCATTGATGCATGTGGGGAGTGAAGGCTGGCCTGTGTGGTCTGATCCAACAGACGAGCTACTGCTGTTCAAATATGCTGAAGAAGTTAATGCTGGTTCTGATAGAAAGGTGTCAGAATACACAGTGCATCACAGTTTGTTGTGTATGGAGCTGCATAGCTGCAGACCAGTCAGGGTGTCCATGTTCACCCCTGTGCACCACCAAAAGTGCCAACAATGGACACGTGAGCATTAGAACTGGACCACGGAGCAATGGAAGAAGGTGGCCTGGTCTAATGAATCATGTTTTCTTTTACATCACGTTGATGGTCAGGTGTGTGTGTGTTGCTTACCTGGAGAACACATGGCACCAGGATGCACTATGGGAAGAAGGCAAGCCAGTGGAGGCACTGTGATGCTTTGGGCAATGTTCTGCTAAGGGAAACCTTGGGTTCTGCCATCCATGTGGATGTTACTTTGACACGTACCACCTAACTAAGTATTGTTGCAGACCATGTTCACCCTTTCATGGAAACGGTATTCACTGATGGCTGTGGCTTCTTTCAGCAGGATAATGTACCGTGACACAAAGCAAAAATGGTTCAAGAATGGTTTAAAGGAGCACAACAACGAGTTTGAGGTGTTGACTTGGCCTCCAAATTCCCCAGATCTCAATCCAATTGAGCATCTGTGGGATGTGCTGGACAAACAAGTCTGATCCATGGAGGCCCCACCTCACAACTTACAGGACTTAAAGGATCTGTTGCTAACATCTTGGTGCAGCACACCTTCAGGGGTCTAGTGGAGTCCATGTCTCGACGGATCAGGGCTGTTTTGGCAACAAAAGGGGGACCAACACAATATTAGGCAGGTGGTCATAATGTTATGCCTGATCAGTGTACTGTTGTATTGTATGGGACTAGACTGTACAGGTGTTGCTTTAAGGTGTGTAAAACTCTCCATTAAAATGACATCATGTGAGACACTCAACACATTTAATCAAAGCGCTCTTTAAATAGAGTCTGTGGATGATAAAATGATCCAGCTCTTCATCTATTAGGGGGCTGGTCTTAATCAATTAATCTTTTGATGAGATAATGTAATTACATAATCACTGCGTGCCACGTTTGATTTATTCTCAGGCCATTTGCGCATTGATTCATGATAATAAGGAGGGATTGTGTGCAGTGGACTGGCTGCCGGATCACGACCTGATCCCACAGTTCCTTCCTAAAAAAAATGACACATTGCTGCGTCCTCTGCAGCATATGCAGGAGGATAAGCTGAGGTGGAGTTATCTGTCAGAGTGGCAGTGTGCTCTCATTCCAGATAAACCCGCTCCCTCCAGATAGAAACGCCCTGGACCAAAGACAGGTGTCTGCTCGCAATCTTCCAGTGGAGATAGAGGGGAGGGCCGGGCAGGGCCACTCTCCAGGCTGCTGATAATGAAGTTTATCGTCTCAGGATTGCACCAGCAGAGCACACAGGGTTTGGCAGCTCTTTAACATCTGACACAAGAGGCCCGATTTATTTTATTAAATTGTCTATGTGGTAATCTGTCTGAAGATGAAAGGCAAAGTTTGACGAGCACATTATCAACTAGAAATACATCTGGCTATGTTTTGGCATTTGTGACTCTGTTTTAAGTGCGACCAACTGCTCTATAAGTCACCCCATCGGTTGGTCCAAGAAAATTCCCCAGCTTCTGGCGGCCATAGTTGTCACTAGAGCTGCAACGATTAATCAAGTAATCAATCACTGAATTAATTGTCCACTATTTAAAGTTAAAATTCTGTGATTTCAGATTCTTAAATGTGAGTATTTTCTGGTTTCTTTGAGTTGTGGACAAAACAAGACATTTGAGGAAGTCATCTTGGACTTGAATTGATATCAACTTTTCTTTTAACCATCGTGTGACATTTTATAGGCAAACAACCATTAATCAATTAATCAAGGAAATAATGACCAATTAATCAACAAAACAAAACATTTGAGGACATCATCTTAGGCTTTGGGAAACACTTTTGTCACCCTTTTCTGACATTTTAAAATAAACTATTTTAAAATAAAAAAATTACTGACCGATTAATCGACTATGAAAATAGTAGTTAGTTGCAGCCCTAGTTTTCACCCCAGGAGTGAAGGTGTGTGTTTATGTTCATGTCAGTTGGCCAAAAGGTGTGTGGCAATGTGAGCAGCCTATTACATAAAGGTCCATAACTTCAAATGAATTCACAGGCTCTTACAAGATTTAGTGGAAAAGTTTGTCATTAGGCAAAGAACAACTGGTTAACTATTCATGCCAACTGGCAAAAGGAGTTCAGTACCAGTGATGGGTCAGCTAGCCACATGGCTAACCAAGCTAAGAGCAATTTGCTGTTAGCTACTTAATCAACAAATAAAGCTATCTGTGTCCAGGCTGCATTCAGTCCCAGTCCAACTGTGTTCACTGAGAGCTTGCTGAGCCAGGTTTTGTTGCCTGCTAACAAGCAATTTAGTAGCGGTTAGCGGTTAACTACTTTAGCAATAAGTTAAGATATCTGTCAGACAGGAAACTCTGAAATCACAGGAACTTGAAGACATCAGAGGGAAAACCAGAAAATATTTTCTCTGTAAAATATGATCCACTTCCACCTAAATCAAGTTCTAGAGTTGTAGGTTTGTATAGTGAGGCCCAGAAACACCCTTAGAAAGAAAGTTAGAACATGTTTAACTGGACCCAAAATTATTCGTTTTTTAGTTGTTTTTATATGGAGTAGAAAACCTACAAAATTGCTTTGTAGGGCTGCAACTAGCAACTACTTTCATTATCAGTTAATTTGCTGATTATTTTCAATTGTTTTGTCTAAAAAAAAAAAAAGAAAAATTCAAAAAGTTGTGAAAATGCTCGTTACAATTTCCCAGTAGCTTCTTCTGTCCAAACAAAAGTCCCAAGATTCTTTGTTTACTGTCATAAATGACAAAGAAAAACAAGCAAATCCTCAGATTTCAGCAAATGTTTGATATTTTTGCATGAAAAATGAAAAACATTTTTCACAATAGTTGGTGATACATTTTCTTTTGATTGACTCATCAATTAATTGACTAATCATTGCAGTGCTACTTTTCTTTCATTGCAAGACAGATTAAAAAACTAGTACATTTTGACTTCATGGGAACTTTGACACTGCAGCGTGGAGGAGGTTGGTTGTACACCTGTGGCCATGATGCAAAAACATGTTTTTATAATTTACCAAACTTTAAACATGATAATAATCTTCTTCAGGGGATTCTTCCACACCTGTGCTATTATTGTGGTCGGCCCAACTCTGGTGTGCTTTCCTCTTTCCTCTAATACTCAACTTTTACAGTGAAACTTACAATCAAGCTGATGTTTAGCTGGTGCGACAGGCTGCAAGGTTCAGTTTCCATCTTCGTCGCTGTCCAAGTTCTCTTCAAACTCGAACAAACTGAAACACGTTAAAAAAAATTCCCATGTTACTGCAGGTATTTTTCCCGGGAAAGAAATAAGATTTTATCGACTAAAAGATGAATCGCACTTCCTGGCATTCAACCTCTGTCTGATCTGGTTAGTAAAATGGGATTTTTTTTTTGCAGTTCAGTACATCACCTGTCCCCCCTCCCCGTCCTCAGTGAGTTTTATAAATGACGCTCAGCCAGTCAGACATCCTAAACAGTCTGTCAGGGTGATAGAGCGGCCAGTCAATCAGATGAGAATGATTTATTTGTCAGGTAGCTGCTTCACACTCTCTATCCCTGGACTCAGGTGAGTCAGTCCTGGAGGGGCTTTTCAAAGGTTACTGTCATGATAAATCAGGCAGGACGACAACAGCTGTCAGAGGTGTGCATGTGTGAACATTTCCATCTGTTACATCACCCTGATTTGAACTTTATGAGAGACATTTATGATTGACCTAAACTTAACAAAAAAAGTGATTTTTTGTTTTTTTTGTTGTGGCACTCATTTCTGGTACAGTGATTGCATTCATTTGAGAAAAAAAGACACTAGCATGTACACTTATTTTTACATAATAACAGTGGAAAATTTACCACTCCAAACTCAATCATTTTCTAAATGATTGGTCCTTGATTTCAGACAAGAGGAGTCTTTTAATTATAGCCACTGACCGTCACTTTTACTGGCTGATGTGACAACTGTGGCGAGCAGATTTTATTAGCTTTAGTGAGCTGAGTACCGTTCGCTAAATAAGTGGGGTTAAAACGGCAGGGTGTGTATGTCCCAGATGCCAGCTGATAATCATTGTAGAGGACATGTTGACTGACAATATAATTCCAATTATCACTCATGAAGCTGCCCATCTCATTTTTCCAGTTGAATCATTATACTTTTTTCAGTTATATACAGAATAACACGGGATAGCAGCATCGCAGGCTTTAAAATTTAAAGAGGAACTCCCATTCAGCCATTAGCAAAAAACTGTGATGTGGGTAGACAGTGTGTCAGTGGACAAAAGTCAGGCTGCACACATTATCATTCTGCTTGAGGGTGAAAAAAAAAAAAACGCTCTGGCTTGTTTGTATTTCTTTAAACCAATTACAGTCATCTTAGATGATGCAAAGTCCAGGATGCACAGCTCAGCAAAATAGTGTCAGGGTGACTGCCTTGTTTTGGTGGAAAAATCTGCACAAGGAGGCCGACACAAGCATTAAAATGGCTAAATCCCAGCAAAATAAAAGGTGACAACTGCTAGCTTGTTATGTTCATACCGTTTAGTGATCAGGTTAGCGTAATTTGCCATCTTCAGTCTAATCCATAAGATTAGCTTCTTATTACCATAGCATCAGTGTGCAGCATGTTACTGTAGCTGCTGGTGGAGCTAGTTTGAATTACTTTCTAACTTCATAACTGATACTACTACTTTTTAACAACTTTTAGCTTTTTTTTCTTTGGGTTTTTCTGGCTGCTGCTCCTGTCCTCTTCCATCTCTCCATCTTGACTCCTCACATGTGCTCTCATAGCTCTCTGGCCCGCCCCTGCTACAATCAGATACTAAACCTGTTTGATATCTTTTGGTATTTATGAGGTATTAGCAAGCTCCCAGAGCTCTCACTGATTTGTGAGTACCAACAGTGATTTGCCTCTGATCTGGGCCATCTGTCTTTTAAAAACCAAGAGTCTTTAAAAAACATAAGGTGAAAACTCTGTAACTCTGTCTAAGTCTCAAAATCGTGAAAAAATGAGCAGTTTTCTCTACTCTGAAGAAACTGGGGGCATGTCCACTCTGCTCTCTCAGTGTTGTTCATGTGTCAGTTTGTGGGGCTTATATAGCGTTGGGGGACCATGGCTTCCGGCACATCACCAAGCCATGTTTCAGGTCCGCCCAAAAAATCCTGAATGCAGAAATTGTGAACACCAGTTTAACTGTCAATCTCCACAATTCAGTACTACATAGTCCTCAGTCTTTTCACATATTTTCAGCAACTATTTTCTAAACTTGTGCTGTTGTGATGTTAGATGTGGAAAGACAGCAAAAAGACACCACCCTCCAAACTATTTGTAGAACGGGTTTTGCTGTTGCCAGGTTTGGGTTGCCAAGCTTGATTGGACAAGGGATTAGCAAACAGTCAATCACAGCTAAGATCTAATAGAGACTTGTACTGAAATCAACATGGTGCAATAACAACACTGACTTTTCAGTTGCCTTTTTGGCTTAAGAATAGAGCCTCCCTTCGGAGATGTTTTGCAGCACTGGTTCTGCTGGGAGCATCTTGACACTATAATAGCTGCTGACTATTTGTTCCAGTACACAGTGCAGCCTGAAATCTCAGCTCCCAGTGAAGTAACTGTAGAGTTTTGATAAACAACCCTGCCCACAGATTTATTAGTCATCTACTATAGAGCTGTAAAACATTAGTTAATACACCTACAGAAATACAATGCACAACGGACTACAATTCTCCAAAGCAGAAAACATGTTTTTTCCTCAAGACAAAGCCCCCGTGTGCCTCTATATCCACTGTGTGTGATCCAGATTCAAGGTCCCAGACAGTCCCCAGAGAAAAAGAGCAATCAAAATGCCAGTCACACTCCCAGGCCCTGACAGATAGGATGGTCATGGAATATGGCTCGCACAATCTGGACCGCTCCTGGCTGTCCACGCTGCTACACCACAAAGACAAAAGGAGTTTTCACATCATCATTTCCCAAGAATCTCTCTCGACTCTGAACGGATCTCATCTAGCAGCCTCTCTCGGACCTGCGCCGAGGTAGTCTGCATGTGCTCAGTGAATACGAGACAAAAGTTTCCATCTGTTCACCTATAATCATGCTGCTTCCTCTGGGACGCACAATAGCAAACACTGAGCTTTTAGGCTTTGGAAAAATGTGACTTTGATCTAAAATCTGGAGTGTACCCAAGCAGCAGAGAGCATACACAGAGTTTAACAGACTCTTGTCTATATGTCTGGATTAGTGACAGAAATAATTCAGCTCTTCAAAGGAATTACCAGACTTAAACATTTCAAACTGTAACATATGATGATTAAATGCTGCAGCACGTGATGCTCGCTGAAGTGACTGACTGGATTTCTTGACTTGAGGGGACGTTTATCTTACATCACATCTTGTGTTGAGTCTCGTCTCATACATCAAGGGACTCGAACCACATGGATGTTGTGGACTGACGATATATATGAGGTCTGTCCCGAAAGCCCCACTTGAAGGGTTAATTCATCCAAAAATGAAAATTCAGTCATTATCTACTCACCCTCATGCTGATTGAAGGTCGGGTTTAGTTTTTTTAGTCCATAAAACACTGCTCACAGGAAGACAGTGTTGCAGAATCTCCCAAACAATTGAAGTGACTCGTTGTCAAAAGGAAAAAACAGCCAAAAAAACCCCCCAAAACACTGGAATGCCTCCATACTGCTCGTCTGGTGTAATCCAAGTCTCCTAAAGGTTTTGACATACCATTCACAATATGTACATATTGTTAATAGTTTAGTTAGTGTTCATTTTGGTATATAGATAGTTCTTAGTGACATTAGTAAGCCACAAGCTGACATTTTGTTGCTTTGGCTCTTTTTTACATTTGATGAAGAGCTGACCAAAATGTTAAAACAGTAAAAACATTAATACCACAGTGTAAAAACGGTTGATTACAAACAAAAAAATTTGCATTTTAAGTCTTACATACATAAAGTACTAAAGTAGAGTAACTTTACTTTTATGTAGTACTCTACTTAGTACTTTTTTACTTTACGTTTACTTTAGTACATTACTTAGTATTTTTTTACTTAAAGGGACAGTTTACCCAAAAATCTCAGTCCAATTCAATCATTATTTACTCACCCTCTTGCTGATTGACAGTCAGGTTTATTTTTTCAGTCCACAAAACAGTCTCCATAACAATGGAAGTGAATGGTGACCGGGTTTCAAACATGAAAAAAAATGACAGAAATAACATAAAATGTCTCCACACTGCTCGTCTGGTGTAATCCAAGTCTCTTAAAGCCCCGACATGCCAAGTTGACTTGAAAGATGTAATTTACACCATGTTTTTAGTTGAATTCTTAACTGTAGAGCTTTAGCTTTAGCGTTCATGTGTGTGTACACACCATCTGAACTGGGTGTGTGTGTGGTGTGTGGCTTTGGGAACCTGTATTACACCAGACAAGTAGTATGGAGGTATTTTATGTTTGTTTTCAGTTGTTTTTGTACATTTGAAAACTGGTCACTATTCACTTCCATTGTTTGGGAGATTCTGCAACACTGTTTTCCTGTGAAACTCCAGCAGTGGTTTGTGGACTAACAAAATAAACCCGACCCTCAATTGGCATGAGGGTGAGTAGATAATGACTGAATTTTCATTAACTATCCCTTTCAAGTACTAAGGTAAAAGTAAAAGTAGTAATGTCTGCAGAAAACATATACTATACTTTGCTATTACTCCCTCAGACCCACTTACAGGGGATTGGTTTACAAACCTTTTTCATCTCTGGTTTTAGATACTTTCCATTAAAAAAAGTTTGTGATGGTGTAGGTTTTTCAGATCACACTGAGACACACTCGGTTGATAAGTCTGTCCTGTTGCTGCTGGGATCTTTGGACTTTTTTCCACTTCCGTGATTGGGATTTCACAACAGGGTTCAACCTCTAAATGAAGCTGTCGAGATAGCAAGTGTTATTGTTGGAACAGATTTCATACATTATATGTGACATTACCCAAAGTGAAATTCCAAAATGTCTGTTTGTCAGAGTTTCTTCAGGTCAGCAGTGTTTAGCTTGGCAATCAGATCAGTGACAGCAAAAGGCAGAGGGAGCAGATCTCTTTGTGACACAAACCAAACACTTCATCACTGTAATGGTTCTTAGAAAGACAGTGATTGGTTTTTGGATCAGCTCCACGTCATCAAGACAAACTCATCCAGACTATAAGTCCTCTGTCCCAGCACGGCCCTGCCACCTGGCTCTGTGTGCCTCTGTACGCTTCCAGTTTCTAATTATAAAATCTTCTCATTATCACACTAAAGTCAAAGCAAAGGACTATTTTTACATTTAAAAAAATCAACCAATAGAGGAGAGTTAGAGTCGCAAAAGCCATTTGCAGTTTGTCCTTGGCTCTGCTGCCTGCAATTTAAGCCAAGGCTGGTTTTATCACCCAAACACTTCCTCCAACACCAGCGTTGATTAGGGGCCTTCGCATTTGATTATTTATAATGACTACCTCAAAATGGCAAATTAATTAGCGTTAGGGGTGGAGAGGGAGAAGAGTAATTTTGGGACAGGCACAATATTTTAATGGTTTTCATTCAGAGGTAATTAAAGTAGTAGTCTGTGACTTCATTTCTACAGCTCAGAGTCACTTTTTCTCATTTCTGTCATTAGTTCATGGAAAGCGACGTTGATTCTACAAGTGTTGGGCGCGTAAAAGTTTTCTGTTCTTAACTTAAATAATCTTCTGGGGCACAGAAGGTGATGGATTTTATGTTTCTGACATAAAACTTGTTTGTGATAAGTGGGTAGTTAGCAAAAGACACAAAACAGAGCTTCACTTACAAAAAGACTCAAATAAATCAAACTTAGTCATCCAAAAAATGTGACCTAACATGCTCTTATTTTGAGTACTGTAGAAAACAAAGCAGTCAAAAAGCAGTCTGTTTGGCGTCAGTGGTATGTGTGCTTTCTGCTCCCGGCTTTCAGCAGAATATCTTTCCAAATTGTAATCATGCTTCTTCAATTTGATCAGCGCTTCATACAAAGGTAAGGGGCCTGAATCCTTCAGAATGGTTTTATGGTGTTGGATTTATTAATCACTTGGAGTCAGAAGAGAGTACGGCCGCCTAGTGTAGAGGATACTCTAGAGAAGTCATTCCAAAACTTAAGAACGCCATGGCCCAATCTGTAATCTGAAAATCTTTTGCGGCCCACCCAAACCTTTAATCACAACTCTGATCAACACAGAGATTAATCGTACCAGTGACGAGATATAAGATATGTTCCAGTGTTTATGAGACATGTTACCAAATACGGTGTAACACCTGTTAAACTAGATCAGATAAATAAGCAATAATGCATAATTTAAATACCATGGCTTTGTTTTAATAGTTCTGATTAATCTATTTTATGGATATTTCTGACTTACAAAACTGAAACTTAAAAACAAGTGGGTTTATTCATTTTTCATGACCTCTCAAGGCCCGCCTTCAGGGTTTCCATGGCCCACACTTTGGGAATCACTGCTGTTGGGTGAGCATATTTTCAAATCTCCAATGTAGGACCCTTAAACTCACTATATTCAAAGCAATCTTCAAAGCAATAACAAAAGATGTAGTTTGATGATATCATGAAGTGTATGGATGAAGAAATATTGAAGTTTTATTTGTGTTTTATTTGTGTTTGTCTTACATTAGTTGCCGACTTCCTTCCTCGCTCTGATGTATCTGACCCATCCTGTGTTTTTGCAGAAGTTAATAGCAACTAGCAGTTAGCAAGCAAAAATCATGGCTTTCTCTGGGGGAAAGGTTACATATTATAGCTTTAAGTATACTGTAAGTTCATGCATGTATGTGCACATGTACTGTTTCTGCTTATGCAGGCACCTCAGGGGTTTTCATCAGTTATTTCAGTACTTTCAAGCACAACTACGGACTGGAACTTTCAACACCATAAATGCAGCATTTTGATTTTGCTGAGATAGGATTAAAGGAACAGTTCACCCCAAAATGAAAATTCAGTCATTATCGACTCACCGTCATGCGGATTGAAGGTCCCATTTAGTATTTGAGTCCACAAAACACTGCTGGGGTTTCACAGGAAAATTGCATTGCAGAATCTCTGAAATAATGGAAGCGAATGGTGACCAGTTTTCAAAGGGGAAAAAAACCCCCAAAAACCCAAACAAACAAACAAACAAAAAAAAAAACATGAAATGCCTCCATACTGCTCGTCTGGTGTGATCCAAGTCTCCTACGGGCCTGACATGCTGTATTCATACCGTCACACCACACACACACAGTTCAGATGGTGTGGACACACATTTGAACGTGGCTCCAAGCTAAGGATCTACAGTGAAGATTTAAGCTAAGAACATTATGTAAGTGACGTCTTTCAAGTCAACTTGGCATGTTGAGGCTTTAGGAGACTTGGATTACACCAGACGAGCAATATGGAGACTTTTTTTTAATGTTTTTTTGTGTTTGTTGTTCTATGTTTGAAAACTGGTCACCATTCACTTCAGCTGTTTTCCTGTGAAACAGCAGTGTTTTGCAGACAAAAAACTAAACCGTCAATCGGCACAAGGGTAAGTAAATAATGACTGACTTTTTAATTTTTGGGTGAGCTAACCCTTTAAGCCTCCCTGGAGCTCTTTAGAAAAGACAGACTGTCTGTTCAGCATGACAGCTAACCGTTAGCAAGCGTCACAGCTTATGACACTTGCCTGTGACTCACAGCTTCACAAAAGCCTTGACAATGACATATTGATTGTTTAATTAGTACACACACAGATCAGTGCTGAAACCAGATGCACGGTGCATTGTCATGTTTTTATAATGGGTTTGGTAAGACAGATCATGATAAATAAGTTCTTTAATCAAGTATAATATAATTATGATTTTAATTGTACTACGACAGTCCTGGAAAACTGATCACTGTGTGCTGTTTTGGCTAATGAAGTTGATGGCACATACCAGAATTGAACAAGAATTGCAAAATAATTGAAATTCTGATGAGGACGTTTTGGGTACTCTTCATTCTTTAGGTTGCAGCTAAGTTGGAGATAAGTGTCAGAAGGATTCAGGTTTGGCTGATGTGGTTTTGTCAGAGCCAGTGTTGATAATTCAAACACAGGCCTTAGGTTTGGGACAGGACTTAGATTTGATTCCCTAATATTTGATATTAGGGAATATTTACATGCCATAAAGGACAAGTATCCAATTTACACCAATTTACTCCTAGCACTGTGGGGAAACAAATCTGACCCCATAATTGGACTGGGATTAGGGAATTCATGACTGAATGAAGTGCAGTGTAGTAACAGAAACTGTGTTTTTGTGTGTGAGCCAAAGTAGGAAACAAACTTGGCATTTAGAGGAAAACAACATCATCTGTCTGTTGAAGTGATACATTCTAGGAACAGTCAGTCACTGCAGCAAACTGAGCTGAAACTCACTGTGGCAAACACATCCAAAACAAACACACATCAGTTTCTTCCAGATGGTCGTGTAATCATCTCTCATTATCTGAAATGATTTCAAAACAGCTTTTTTGTTTTGCACTTTGAGATATTTCAGTCACTCTTTCTGCACTTTCAAGTGAGACAGTTTGCTTGTTTTCAGCTTCACTGTATCTACATATCTTCAGATGACTTTGAGGAGTTTCAGATGCAAAGATTATGTGCTCTGGGGGAGGTAAGGATGCTCCACAATTCCATGGGTTTCAGAAATCAATTCTGTTTTGTTCTGTGGCTCAGTGCAGTATCTCATTAGAGGATGGTTTTCTTGTGTTTGTTGTTAGTTATACATATTCCTGGGGTCTAAAAGTACTTCTGTTCATCTCATGTAATCATAATAAGGTCCAATCACAGTGAAATGTAGTCCTGTCAGTCCCTTCAATTTGTGACCTCATTAGGATTCTAGTAGCCTGAGGGTAGAGGCTCTTCCTGATCCTCTCCGTGCTGTCCTGGTGTATCTGGTGCCTTCTTCCTGACCGCAGCAGGGAGAAAAGGTCATTATCTGTGTGGTTGGGATCCTTAATGACTCTCTTAGCCTTATTCTTGCAGCACCTGGTGTAAATATCCTTTAGGCAGGTTGGAGCACGGCCTGTTGTATGTTCAGCCAAATGAACCACTCTTCCCAGGGCCTGGCAGTCTTGTTCGCCACTGTTTCTGTACCAGGCAGTCATGTTCCCTGTCAGGTCCAGGATTAGAAATTCCTCAGTATTGGAGGGGCACCCAGAATTACCTTAAGCTCCTGAAGTGAAACAGTGAGGTGAAACTTGCCTATCTTATCACTGATCACTGATCCTTCAGGTAGACCTTTTTATTGTTACCTGTGATCAGGCCTGTAGCAGTTGTGTTGTTGGCACACTTGATGATGGTGTTGCAGTTAGGGGTGGGTGATATACCCGTGACGACACCGTCAAAGGTGCCACACTAGCCGACAACATGGATTTTGCTATACTGTCATTACTTTGATAAATGTTTTAGCATATTAAAATAGACATGCGTTAGTGTGGCATGCAGGTAGAGGGTAGCGCACTAGGGATGAGATGAAATTAGACAATTTCTACTTCTGAACAGAAGCACACCTTAAGGTAAAACCTCAACAACAGTCAAAACACACTCATATTTCAAGCAACAGTAAATGCAATAAGGAAATATGTGGGTTCCTAACCTGACCTTAAGGGTGTAATTTGGTGGACTTCAGTTGAATTGTTGAGGCAGAAGTTTGACATTTATGTTAATCAGCTTTAGAATGAATATAACCTGTGCAGCACCTTGAACTTCGCTGCGGCTGCCATGTTTATCACCTGTCATCTGTTGCTGTCTGACTGAACAGCCTCGTGGAAGTGATATTTGACAGTTCTTCATATTGTAAACAAATGAAATTCGTTAAAGCAAATCATCTGGAGCAGAGTGCACCAGCTGGGCGTACACCTGGGTGTAAAGTTTGGTTCGACTTAGAACGGAAAGCTGCGAACAGTTTAAGGTTAGACCAGTGCACCAGTTAGAGTTAAGCGCGGTGTGTGTTCTGCCTGTAACTTTTACGCCTAGTGTGGAGCAGGCGTAAGTTGGACTTGTATCCATGGAAATTTTAACAGAATCACACAGCCAGAAAAGAGAAACATGGATAGCAGCGCATGTTGTTTACAGGATGATTAACAAGTGGGCATTCAGAAGAGAAAGAGTCATCCATGACAGGACAAATCCGCTCGATATATATTCAGAAAGTGATAGAGAAGTTTCATTTTAGCAGACAAGCACTGTTTAAGTTCATTAAAGTACTCTCCGCTCAACTGCAGCATCTTTCGGACAGAAACGTGGTACTGTCCTCCACCCTGCAGGTGCTGATTTTGCTCAGTTTTATGCTAACTGGGCCTTTCAAAATACTATGGTAGACATGATGAATGCTTGTTAATGCTTAGCGTGGAAGTGTGTTGCTTGGCAGCAATCATCGATTCTCATGTACTCACTTGGACACGCATTGTAAGACCGGGTGCAGCTATGACCGTTGTCAGTCAGGCTTGGTAAATTCCAATCACAACGTCAGACATAGTTAAGTCCACCGTAAGAGTTAAGACCTTCTTTTTTACGCCCAGCTGGTGCACTTGGCTCCTGGTGTTTTAAGTGTCATTCCATTAAGCTGAGACAGAGTCCATCGTCCTCGTTCAGAACCGACTGGTGGAGTCCAGTAGAAGGCTGGCACCGCGCGTGATGAGTTGGATCCATAATCAATAAAAAAAATAGTCATTTCAAGTCATGTATGAATATGTTTTAGTTGTCTTCACGGTAATTCTTTAAGTATTTTACTCTGAGAACATGCAGGTTGGCATCTGTTGTAATAAGGACAGACAATTACTGGTTTCAAGTGTCAATCAAGTAGTCTTGGACCCCCCCAAGACCCCCAGCTTCACACCGTGCTTCACAGGACTCCATATAAGCAGGGTCTGCACTTGATAGACTGACCTTTGCCAAATCACGCTGCTGAGGTCAGAAGGTCAAGAGGAAAACCTTTAAATGAAGTCAGCCAGACTCAACGGCAGTCACAAATCATCAAGCACTCTTAATAGTGTTGCCGACAGTATTGACCTAACCGAGACAGAGTGTCAGTAACTCGAAGGCAAACAGAGGACAGGGACACATTCCTAGTTATTTACGCTGACAGTTTACTGATTATCAGCTCAAAAATGGACGACCTTCAAGTGTCTCCAAGCCCCGGATCTAGTATACGATGTTCAAATTTGTATTTTCTTCATCTTCTTTTGTGAAGTCTGGGTGTGAAAGCAGCATCACATGATAGATGGGAGGGTTCTGTTATTGCCTTGGCCTCAAAGGGGAGTCAGCATGATCCCCGGAGCCTTCAACACTTCTTGCATCCTGCTGTCCCTGGATAATACCACTGTTATGAAGGTCCACTCCTCTGCACACTGTCGTCCTGGTGTCGGGCCGACCTGCTGCGTGACCCCAATCACCGAAACAACACTGCATCCTCTGCGCTGTAGACTGCACAGATGACTACCTGGAAATATGGGCCCCCGAAGACTTCACATTGCAGTGCGCTGGTGTCAAATCGCACGGGTCCACGAGCCAAAAGGGTGCGCCGATGTTTATGTAGTGGCCCAGAAAAGAACACTGATCCTAAGTTGGACTGATCCCATTTGTGTCACTGGATTGTTCTGTCTGAGCAGAATGTAAGACACACAAAAGAAGACGTATTTCCTTTCCTCCGGCATCTTTCCTTGGCTCTGAATGGAATAAAGCTCAGCTCTTTGTCGACTGTCTGGGTGGAAAATCAGAGACAGACCTTTTTTTATATTGTTATTGTTATTCCCAACAATGGGAAAGCGTCTCTTAAGATGTCGGCATTAAAAGCAACTGGCACAGATACGGTGAATAATGGATGATATTGATTCTCATCTCCCGTTATATTTCTTGCATATAACTCCGCTTGATGGCTTTCTTTTACATATCTTAAGTGGATCTGTGAAAGCTTTCGCCTCTCAGCTCGCTATCTCCTGCTTTGTTCTCAGCTCATGTCAGAGCCATTTCGCTTGTGGGGGCTCGTCGGCAGGAAGCAAATCATCTAAATAAGAACGGATGATGATGTAGAACGGGTCCCTCATCTGTCACTGAGGTCCTTCTCCTTATCTCTGGGTGTGCAGATATAGCTGGGTCATGAGTGGGCTGCCTACTTTTGCTATGACCCCAGTCGTGCTGCTTTCAGTGCAGCCTGCCAGCGGTAAAATAGAGCGTCGAGCTAATCATGCATTTGTTTCTGTGTTTGTAGGACAAGTCAACAAACACTGATCCACTGTCGAGTACAGAAAATATCTTTGTTTCTCCTTTAGGAGGAGTGGAGGTAATTAGGGAAACAGAAATATGTTATTTTTGCTACTAATCAAGGCAACAAACCCTCTTGTAATAACATAGTTTTTCTGGAAGAGCATCTGAAACAGTTGAAACTTGAAGCTTAAGAACTGGAGCGCTGGAGTCAGAACTGAACAGTGGAAGCACAAATAAGACATCTTGTGCCTTTTCCAAACAATCTCATATATAATGTGTCATCTTTAAAGGCTCAATCGCCAAAAAAAAAAAAAAATGCTCTCAGTGCGATGGAGAGTAATTTTTTAGTGACTTCACAGCTTTAAAAAATCTCCTGAAAAAAACCCAGCAGCAATATGTCTCAGCAGAAACTATGTTCTCATTACACAGCAGATGTGAAAGGGTTTCATAGGGACTATTCATTTAGTGTGAAGCAGTTACAGAAAGAACTGTTCACAGCAAGATTTCACAGCAGTGGATTTTCCAAAGGCCTTCCATTACCTCCAACATACTGGCAGTAACCAAAACTACAATATCTGCATCACTACACACCAGAGGTGAGACCAAATCATTGTTTTGCTTTCAGAACTTTGACCTCAAGTCCCTACTCAAGACAGGCATGTCTGGAGTCAAGTCCCAAGTCATTAACTTTGATTTTCCACTCCTAAACAAGTCATAATGCACTCTTAACCAAATGTAATGCCATTTTAACAACAGAGCCTCAACTTACCGTTCTTTGTCCAACTTCCGATATCAAATTAAATCAGAAGTTGCATTTCTGTTAGTAATTTTTGACCCGCACATTTTGTGAACTGCAAGTTGTTTCTTGTCGACCAGTGCATAGTTTTTGTACGAAGATGAAATTATCTTTAGAATATTTTTTCCCAGCTAGAGCTCAATAACCTAACGTTAGTTGTTCAAGGTTCATTCCTGCAACTGGATGCTGTCAGATTGGTTAAAAAAAGCAGTGGATCTGGGGTATGAAGTCTCAACTTGATGAGAATAAATAGTGTTGCAGTTAGTTGATTCAGAAAATGTACTGATTCATGGCACACCTTTTAAATAACCTACTTTTTAATTATTGGGCTTGGGGGAAGATATCAGGAATTTTCAAATTAAAAGGCTCAGAGAGTCTTTTTTTAATTTTGTTGAGTCTAAAATCATCAAATCTGTGACTCAACTAACTGAAGTCCACACCTCTTCTGCATACCATTACAGATAATGGTAAAAATTATCTCTTTCTTTGTACTTTGACTGAGCAAACTCTTGAAACCTTCATAATCAAGATATTATAGTTGTACATATCTGATTCCATAAGGTTAGGGACTCAAGCCTGATCCGTCTTTAAATATGAATTCTATACTGTGCATACAGCATTTCACAGAAATTTACTGTCCTAGGGAGAATTTAACAGATACATAAAGTACAGACAGTGAATGGACGGCAGTAAGGAATTTGGCCTTGCATCAAATAGACTCAAAACTCCATGAAATGTGAAATGTGAGTTATATTAAAGTGCAAATGTTATATTAAAGCTGCTGTGAAAAGTGTTTTGTATGGATATTATTATTTTATGGCAGGAACTGTATGCAAGTTGTATTGAAGTAGAATGTACTTGAATTGGTACTTTGAAGTATTCTGATGAAAGAACATGTATTTAAATGAATATATTACAAGGTATCAAAGGACAGTGTGAAAACAATGTTGTTAAGCAGTGCTGTCCAGCAGACAACTTTACTGTTTCAGAAAAAAAGTGTTGGAAACCATCTGGTGAACATAATGAAACTGCATTTAACAGCTACACGGGCAGATATTTCTGTATGGAATTGGTAGAGACCAAAACAGAGCTAAAAGAGAGTGAATATTGGATTTAAATCAGTCAAGTGGTCAGAAACTAAACTGGTGGTTGTGTAAATAAACAGCTGTTTGCTAACAGGTTTGCAGTATCAACTTATAAGGTGGTGATAAGTCAGTTTGATGTTAACAGCTTGTTTCTGCTGCCAACAAGTGACCAAAAAAATCTGTTACTTCATATTAAAGAATATACACAACAGAGCATACTATCAACTGAAAAATTAATTTAGATGTTTGTCACAGGCCTATAAAAGACAGGGCATGGTGAGTAGTCTAATAATGCAATAGCTGGTTCCACATTTCAGGAGTTATGGTAGTCTAAAGAGACTATTTGCAAGTAGAAACAGTTAGCCTGGCCCTTTGCAGAGCAAAAAAGATGCCTACACCTACCTATACCGATCTCTGAAGCTGACAAATTAGCATTGCATCTTGTTTGCTGAATAAATTCACAATGTAAATGAGAATTTATGATAGAACTTGCAGGAACTATTTTCTGACAAACAGCGTCTTAAGGGCGGGTTCACACCAATCTTGTGTATTCCAGTTGAACTGAACTCTGAAGCATTTACTGTCTTGGGTTGGTGTGAACACGGGACTTGGTGCGAACCAAGCAAAGATTCCCTATTCTGCTTCATGTGAACTCTTATGAACACTGTTCAGCCAATCTCAGGAACGAACCATGTGTCATTTCATAGGTTAAAAAATTCTTTCTCATGCTGTTTTGGTGACTGGTGAACTAGTAGCACATTTGGACAAACCTGGACTCAAAATGAGAAATGGCTGCATTATTAAATTATTTATAGCCCACTGTCTTAGGAGACGTCTGCTGATCTGCACTCTAGATCAACAGCAACATGCACAGAACTTTGTGGTCCTCAATGACATACGAGACTGTATGACCAGGAATCAAATGATATTTCCACCACATGAGTTCTGGACCGTTCTTATTTGTGAACACAAACCAGACCAGCTCGAACATCGAAACAATGTATCATCCTCATATTAGTTCAATTCAGGAACTGGACCAGGTGAAGACATTTTCTGATTTTGGTCCAAACGTGGTAACTTTTCTAGGATGTTACATTTCAGGAAATCACTGCCAGCTGCTGTTGTTCACCAAGAAACAGACAAGCTACACCACACAAACCACAAATACATTCTGGGTTAAACAAGCTGTTAGGCAGAGCCAGACTGTTTCCCCTGCTTCATGTCACTGAGCTAAGCTAACCACATTCTGACTCCAGCTTTGTAGATAAAGATAATGCAAAGCAACAATAAATGTGTGTTCTAATTTTGTCACACCACTAAATTGTGTTATTGACCATTCAGCCAAACTTAAATGATTAAAAAAATCACTAAGTGTATAAAATTAGGTCCTAAAATCATGACAAAATGAGCAGTTTTCTCTGCTCTCCACTGTCTCAGTGTCAAATGTCACGACTGAAACATGGATGCTCTGTCTAGCAGCATTATTTGACATGTCCAGACATGTTTGAGCCACCAGAGCCAGAGGACGGTGACAGGATGGTATTTTTTGTCTTCTGTGTCGGGTTGTTGGAACTGAAGTGAGCTGAAGTGAACTGCTGGGCTGATTTGGACGCTCAAGGTACGTTCATAACTGAATGTTTGGGAGGGGGAGGTGGCGTTGTTCGTGTGTCCTTTTGTGGGGCTTACATGGTGTCAGGGGACAACGGCTCCAGCATGCCACCGTGCCATGTTTCAAGTCCACCCCAAAACTTCCTGAATACAGAAATCATGAAAAACAATCGGTCTACAACTATTGATCATTTTCATAGTCGATTAATGGGTTGATTATTTTCTCAATCTCGATTGCTGGTTGTTTGCCTATAAAATGTTGACAGAAAAATGTTGATCAGTGTTTCCCAAAGCCCAAGGTGACATCAAATGTGTTGTTTGCCCACAACCCAAAGATATTCAGTTTACTGTCATAGTGGAGTAAACAAACTAGAAAATATTCACATTAAGGAGGGTGAAGTCAGAGAATTTTCAGTCCAGTCTCTGAAGAATTCGTGACTACATAGTTTTAGCAGTGTTTTTTTTCCCTTTCCAGAAACTTAAACGCACCAGACAAGATTGATATCAGTCTATCTTCTTATCTCTCTCTTGGCAAGAAAGTGAATAAGTGTATTTGGGTGTCTGGAAACTCTGGAGCAGTTGCCTGCTTTGTCTGATTGGTAATCCAGCCTTGTGTACAGTCAGTTTCCCCAAACAGATCTTTCTACATACATATTCTATTCTTTCATTCTCACCTTCTATAAAGGTATTTTGGCAAATTGTAGACGCTATTACCTTTTTCAGAATATAATATTTGGAGCTTGAAGTCTTTTTCTCTCATATACCAGTTTGTTTTCCTGTTTGAAAAACGTTCGGAATGGATTTATTTCACTTTTTAAACATTGGGACCAGAACCGTCTGCAGTGGGGTTTGCTCCGGCTGGCAGATGTGAGAGGTGGATTTTGAAAGAGAGTCTGGCATTTTGTTGCCAGGAGGGCCGCTCCTTCAAACTCTGCTTTCAAGGCTGCGTCTGGTCCACAGCTCAGATCTCATCCAGACTGCTGCCGCTGCTGCTGGATTCCTACCAGAACGATCCTACCTGATGCTGGCAGCACTGAGCATAATGAAGTCTGACAGAGAGAGGATGTCCCAGAATATGAAGGAAATCGGTCATTACTCACTTAGGTATGAATAAGTTTAAAGTTTATGAACCCACCTATCATATTTATGCACAGCGGTGTGAAGGTAGCATTTTGTCGACCTTGCTTGACCATCCTCATCAAAAAGTGAAGTAAAGTTTTGAGCCCAAATTTTAGAACATGGACTTGGAGTTAGAGCTGCCCTGCTGTCTCATATTTAGAGGCAAGCAGCAGCAGACATTTCTCACGAGGCAGCTGCAGCTGGGCCCAGGGTGCCGCTGTGGACAGGCTGCTGTTGACGGGTGTCTGGGGCTGATAGATTGCCAGACATGAAAAGGGCTGACCGGTGGTGGGAGGCCGGATGGGCATGCTGGGCATTGCAGGAGATTAGCATTTCTGGGCAAAGAGGAGTAACAACAAGCCCCGCTAGCTCTGTTGTTTCATAAACAAGAGGCAAAGGGTGAGTGGAAAATACTGTACTTCTGTTTTTGTCCCAGAGTATGTGAGACAAAGTACTGTACAGGCGTCTCTTTTTCTATTTCAGTGAAACCATATATTTCAGGGACGGCCCTGACTCAGGGTAAGGACAGTCCTTTCAAGGCTACAGTCCATTATATTCCCATCTGCTTTACAGATGAGGCCCTGGGGGGCTGAGTGAGAAGAAAGGCAGAGAGAAATGGAGATGATACTTTATAATTGCTGTGGTCATGGTTAAACCTCATATGGATTTGGGGAAACTCAACAATCCTTGGACTGACCTCACGGAAGTGTGACTTAAAACAAGGCTATTTTGCGCCAGGTGACATTGTAGAGTTACAGAAACTGCACCTGAGACTACAATCCACTGAAAGACAGGCTGTTTATACAGTAAATGAAATGGTAAAAATGAATATATGATGTCAAAGTTGAGCAGAGGTGGGAAGTAACTAAGTACAAATACTTTGTTACTGTACTTAAGTGGATTTCTCAGGTTTCTGTATGTTATGAGTATTGACAACCTTTTACGTTTACTCCCTACATTTTAACACAAATATCTGTACTTGTACTGTACTGTACTACTCCTGACATTTTCAAAACAAGTTTACTTTAGTTTTAATGCATTTCAGGGTGATCATTGATATTTTTATTTTGCATCATTGTGTGCCGCCTTCCCAACATCAAGACTAATTTCAACCTAAATGGATAGAACAGTAAAAGTTAGAAACTGCAGTAAAAAAATTGCATCAGTATTTCTACTAATACCAGGATCTTGTTTTTAAACAAGTATTGTAACTTCTACTTGATTAACAAATGTGTGGACTTTAGCCACATCAGAAGCAGAGTGTGAAAATAAACATTCATAACTATTAGAAAACGTATTAAAAAAAATCACGTAACAAAAAGTAATTTTGCTGTTTAGATTAGATTTCTCAAGACTATGACGTGGCAGCAGATCACATTTTGATTGAGCACCTGAGTCAAGCAGTGTACTAAAAGATCAATATTAGTGTTACCTATTTATGTTGCTGTCAGACCACCTTTTCCAGTGGGAAACTGAAGCTGCCAACTATGCTGCCCTCACAGCCATCAGACTCCTTTGACGAAAACAATCATTTAAACCTCACAGAACACGGGAGCTGCTGAAATACCGCTGCCTCAATCAGTTAGTTAATTAGTTTATTGTCACTTTGGTGTTTTAACAAGTCACTTGATCTGATTTTGATTTGAACTGATTTTACAGACAGTTGCCTAAGTCGCTGTGGTCAGTAGTGGATAATATTGAGGACAACGAGCTTCTCGCTGATAATGACGGTGCGACCAAAAAAAAGAGGGTAGGTCTACGTCATGTTCTTTAGATATTTGAATGAATGTAGCGACGCCCGCAAGCTAGTTCAGGTAGTCACCACAATCACATGTGACACACCTCACACTGTAGTACATAGCAAACGGACCACCACCCCAGCATCCACCTACAGGCTCCGGGTCCAAGACGTTTTCATCACGCCTCTATATCTCTATCTAAATATAATCTGTGAGGAGTGATGAGGTCGGAGCCTAGACGCCAAACTCTGTAACTCTGTTCTGCTGCTGCAATAAACGGTCTGTAACATGAGTTGTCTGACTGATCTGTTTTTGTAGAAGGAGACTGGAGCCAAATAGTGGCTTCAGTTCCGTGTTGTTGAGTTGGCTCAGACTCAAAGAGGCAGATGAAGTGGGAGCACCGAGGTTTTGTTGCACCCTCTTGTTTTGAGAATTAATGTTGATTTTTTTAATGACTGTTCACGATTGGTTTTGTGTGTGAGCACTCCCAATTCAGACCCAATATCAGGAAAGTGTACAAGAACGTAATGATGAATGATACTATTATGTTGTGCAGGGAAGGAGCTACATAAGATCATTGGTTATAATTCATAATTAATAATATTAATTATGGATTATTAAAGAGAAAATTGATTAATTAATTAATAATTAATTAATTATTAGGTAAGCATAATATTCTAATTAGCTTATAACGGGGCACCACCGGGAAAAACCCGGACCAATGATCAGACGTAATTCAGTCTCAGAATATTCAGAAGAAGGAGTAAAGCTCGAGCACTGACCTTGTCAACCAGCTTTTATCACAATATGTACGAAAAACCAGGACAACTTCTCTTTATAGCATAACAGGATTTATTCACACTGATGATATTAATTTACAATCAACATCAACATTGCTATATAAACCCTATTAACTATAACATGTTACACAAACAAGCATCAAGAAAGGGTGTGTGTGTGTGTGTGTGTGTGTGTGTGTGTGTGTGTGTGTGTGTGTGTGTGTGTGTGTGAGGGAACGAGGTGTGTGTGAGAGAGGGGGGGGGGGGGGGGGGTTGAGCCCGAGCGGGGTAAGACGTGGCAAGATGGCGGCGGTGACGCTGCGGACTACGTCGCGCGAGGGCCACTGACTACACCCGCAATGGCGTCTCGCCAAGAACTCACGTGACTCACAATAAAGGAGGAGAGAAGGTAGCGAGGGAGATTCAAGTTACTCAACTCCAAGTGTAGGTTAGTAGGAAAGAGGGAGAGAAAGGAGAGCACTCAAGGGTGTCGTCACGCAGGCGGTATTGAGGTGCGGTAACCCGTCTGTGTTACGCAGAGACGCGCTCGGCTCAGCTGGTGAGCGGCGTGAATCTGGACATTGAACCAACACAGCCGAAGTACTGACCAATCCCGAGTGCGAGGCGACACAATAGCGGTCCGATGAGGTCGGATCACAAGCAGACACAAATGAGCGGAAACAGAATAACAAATGCAGTAACACAGACAATGTCTTTACACATTAAAAATTGCAGCATATAGCCGGACGCAGCGGTCCGTATTCACAAGTCCTTACAGCTGATATAAAGGAAAGCACACACTATCTGACATCTGCCCAGAGCTAAAGCCTCTTACTTTTGCAGAAGGTGAAGTGATGTGTTGTTGTTCCTTGTGCGTCCTGGCTGCGGCAGAGGTAACGGGGTTAGCAGCTCTCAGCGGCTAACGGGTCCTCGGCGAGGCGAGTCGATTCCGGCTCGTAGCGGGGAATCACTCGGAAAGAAGGCGTCCTGGTCCTTCTTCTTGAAGCGGGCAGTTCTGGTTATCTGCCAGGCTTCGCATCCGCGGGCATCCAGCTCTGCGATCCTCGGCGAGGGGCAGGTCTCTGGCGAGGTGAGCTGATTCCGGCTCGTAGCAGGGAATCACTCAGGGAAAGAAGGTGTACTTATCCTTCTTTTCGAAGCGGGCAGTCCTAGTTATCTGCCAGGCTTCGCATCCGCGGGCATCCGGTCGAGAGGGTCAGTCCGTGGTCTCGTACCGGGCGGCTCTGCGTTCCTCGGCGCACAGGGTGGAGGAGAGGAGAGGAGGTCAGCTGGACCAGCGGGGGAAGTCCGGAGGCCTAACGCGTCTAATGGTGTACTGCAGTAGTAACTCTTGCTAAAGCGTCGCCACGGGGGGGCGAGTTTCTAACTTTAGGAGCAGTTACTGGTCACCTCCATTGACTATGGGGTCACAGTCGGAAGCGCTGTCTTGGGGTGCGCTTCGCGTTATTATAGTGGTGCGTGACGTCATTGGCCATGGCGGATTTCACCCAATGGGAGCTGTGGGTTCCCTGGGGACCACTGCTGGTCAGCGGTGGTTCTGCAGGGGTTTGACTCTGCTGAGTCATCCAAAAAGAGGGTGGTCGACTCTGTCCTTTGTTCTCTTGGAAGCCACATGTGGTCTCAGGCTTTTATGGTTACATGCAGGCCCCAAAAGTGAACAAAGAAAGTGTGGGCCTTTTGTTGGTAATCCTTGTACGGCACAACAATTATTAGGCCAACATGAGAGCCTAAATAACTTAGTGAGGACATTGTGGATTTTGCTTTTCAGTGTCTTTAAAGCAACAACAAAAGCAATCTTTTATGTAAAAAATACACCTGTCTGCACAGCTTAATTCAAAAAGTGGCCTGTCTGCCAAATCGAAATTGCTGCAGTGGGTGTGATTCCGGGCTGGAAATGTTTTCCTCTCACAGGAAACGGCAAATTAAAACTTAGTGAGTGAAATACACCCCGTGTGTGAACATACAGAGACGTCTGAACTTAGCTGCATTTTTTTGTTCTTGTGATCTTTGGAATAACGACAAACGTGAACAAGATTTGTATAGTTTTCTAGATACTGGTTGGGAATTCGGCATTAAACTGAGACCTGGACCTGAGTCAGCATAGCTTGGCTGGTACTGCCAAATTCGAGACAGAAACCCCTAAGCTATATTTCTGCTTTATTTCATTCATTGCTAACTGGTCTCCAGGCTAATACTGTGCTTTGGCTATGCTGTATCCTGTCTCCCTCCTGCCCCTGGGCATTTTTAGGTCCACCTGCAACACATGACATGAATAAATCCGTCCATTCATAGAGACAAAGAGAGAAATGTATTAAAGTCCTTAAAATATGTTTCAAAGCTTAAGTATTTTTCCAGCAAATAAAAAAAAATCCAAGTTAAAAATACATTCTAAGAAGAAACTGATTATTTATAAGAGGTTAACTCTCAAAAACTAACTAATCATCTCGATCAGGACTCTGAGGGTGTGGTGTGGTTTGATAAGATCAGAGGTGATTGACAGTCGGCTGCCAACATAAGCAAACAACCAGTTTAAACAAATCAGCAGTGGCTGGAATAAAATGTGTTCCTCAGCTGCCACTGAATGAACAAACTGGGTATATTCTGCTTGTATATGTTATAGGTTGGACATTATTATCATTATTATCATATCATATTGGACTGGGCAGAAGAACTGTGACTAGGCTGTAGTGACTTAGTATCATCAATATCATCATTACCAGAGATGAGGCAGCGTCTGAGTGTCCTGCTTTCTGACACAGTGTTGATGTTTTATAATTGGTCTGCACATGGACACACAGTGTGCTGCCAAACTGTAAGTTCACAATTTTAGGTACTTTTTAAAGCTTTAAACTTAAATCTTTCACTGCTACTCTGAGTAAACACCGCATGCCTTACCTACTTCATTTGAGCAACTTTATTGTGAGGTCATGAAAGCTGGTCAGTGGGGACCCTCCAAGTTAGGGTTGTGTCTCGCTAGAGTGACTATTTTAACCCAAACCAAAGTGGGGTTTTTTGCTCCTATCCTTAAGCAGATCTTAACCAGATTGTTGTCATGTTAAGACACAATTAGTTTTTGCAGCGTGCCCAATGAAGGAACAATGCATGGAGTTTCATAGGGGGTGTAGAAGCATAGGGTTACTATCTAGACACAACTTTGGTTGGAGCTCAGAGTTGCCAGATTGGAAAAAATATGGAAAAAGTATCCCAATCAGAGCCTAGAACCTACGTCATGGTGACACACAACGTTATGTCACCTAAAATTTAGATAACATTGAGTTTTGGTTTCACACTGACACAAACCTTGTCTCTTGGGTGAGAATCCTGTGTTTGTTTGACCCATCCATCACCACACCTCCTCCATAGACAGACCTTTTCTTTATACTATGTACATTAACTATGTACTCTGTATGTAAGGTACTGAAAGCCTAGTGTGGTGCTAAATGGTACCTGTTGCAACTGTATTAGTCGCTGTGGGGGACATGACAAAATGTCGGTACTTGGCAACCTAGTTTTACCAAATTAAAGGTAAAAAGCAGTGGATTTTCACACTTCAGGAAATACATTTTGGAGGAATTAAACACCTTGAATGATTGGGCAAAATTTTGGATATGACTTATAAAAAGCGAAGTGTTTTTTTTTTTGTTCCTAAACCTAAGCAGATCTAAACCACACAATGAAGAAACAATGTGTAGAGTTTCTATCTACACATGACCTTGGCTGGTGTTCAGGGTTGCCAGCTTGGAAAAACTATGGAAAAAGTTGCCCAATCAGAGCCGAGAACCCTTCCAATAATCATCAATTTAGCCCAATAAGAGCCGGGAACACATCCATTCATCATCAAATTAGTCCAGTCAGAGCCTAGAATCTGCTCAGTCACCATCTAAGTAGCTGAATCAGAACCTAGAACTTGTCCAGTCATCACAAAATAGCCCATTCAGAGCCTGGAAACGGACCAGAGATAATCAGACTAGCTTAATTAGAGGATAGACCCCACCCAGTCATCATCAAAGTAGTTCAATTTTTATTTTTCACTTAGGAAAGGGTTTTAGGCTTTGACAAGTCTTTTACCACAGCTATGACAGAATAATTTGGTTTTGATGGTCATCATCAGTCAATTTCAGCTGAGCCGTTGCACTGATCTGTCAAGCTCAACCTTTCAGCAGTACTTTTTATTTGCTCTCCTACATGTCAAAAGCAGAACTTAGGCACCAACTTTATGGCAACTCCAAGGGGACGAACTACCTCAGATACACAGGCTTTAAAATCACGATGGTAGATTGCTCAGCGGTCAATGACTTCCAGATGATGCCACCTTCCCTTGGCCCAACCATCATACAATCCCAAGATCTGGGTCCAGTGCAACAAATGTTATGTGTGATGAACAATCAAGACTTTTCTGAAGCTCATGAACCCAGCAAGAGACAGAACGGAGCAGTGAGACAAGCATTAAAGACTCAAATAGAAGACAGGACATAAGTAGAAGGTAGGGTTAACACAGCTTGCTGAAATGCCTGTTCTTTTGTGGGTGTGTTTTTCACACATCTCACAAGAATTCCTGACACTCACCAGAACTCATTCTATTGTGGTCACACTGGGCTTAAAAGGTCAAAGTCACAATACTTTGAAATTGTTCATTTTCCTTTTCTAGAACTGTGTATTTCAGAGACTTTGAAGAGACTAAATATTGAAGAATATTCCTGCCAATCAGCTGCATTGTACATAGTGTATAATTTTGACAGCCTCCTCATCGTGTTGTATAGAAGGAGTAAGTCTGCCTGCACTGTTTGTTTAGGAAACATATTGATGAATGAGCGTCGCAGTGTGTTTCAAGGCAGGAAGAGCTTGTGACTGTGCCAGAGCGGCAGGAGCCGAGGCAGTTAGCATCCTCGCATTGTTCTAAGCCATTACCCGCTCTGGTCCGCTCGTATCATTACGTCGTAAAAACGACACTCCTGAGTGCCTCATCAGTCCATTCACCCCCCCGGCTGCACAAATAAACACCCCGGAACAGAGAGCACTCAGAGGTGAGGAAGATGGAATCCATCATGTTTGAGGCTACGGCTGTGAAAGTTCACCAGGAACGATGTTGTTTTGTCTTGGTTCAGCTGGTGTGTTTGTCAGGGTTTTAAGAACATGCAAATGAACTTCATTTTATACCTTCACTGTAAAAAAAAAAAAAGTAGCTGAGACAACTTAAACTTTCAAGGCAACACACTGCAATAGTTTTGAGCTCAGTGTTTTTAGTTTCTAAAATTTAAAGCTTCACATTTATCTAAAGAACAAAATAAATATAATTATCTCAACAAAAGTTCAGTAGTTGGTAAAACTTTTTCTAAACTCAAAAATCTATTGCAGCCCATCAGGATTTTTTTAAATTCAGCTACCAGTCAGGGCTGGGCAATATATCTATATTATTTCAATATCATGATATAAGACTATATCTTCTTATATTTTGTATATTTTTATATCATGATATGGCACCAGTGTCTTTTCCTGGTTTTAAAGGCTGCATTACAGTAAAACTGTCATTTTCTGAACTTACCAGACTGTCCAAGCTGTTTTATTATTTTCCTTCACCAACTTCATTAACAGTCATCCCTACATGAGAGTTACAATATCATTAAATATCTATATCACAGAATTTGATTTTGTCTGTATCACCCAGCCCTAATGGTGAGCTATTTTAGAGAAAATATGTATATCAAGATATGTGTTGGTTAGATTGCAGGCTCTTATTGGGCTTCTTTGATGAAGACTGAGTGGTCCCTAGGTTCAGACTGGGCTACTTTGATGGTGACTGAACAGATTCTAGGCTGTGATCAGACTAATGTGATGATGAATGGGTGTGTTCTTGGCTACTCTTATTGGGTAAAATTGATGATTATTGGAAGGATTCTAGACTCGGACTGGGCAACTTTTTCCATAGTTTTTCCAAGGCCATGTCTGTAAAAACTCAACACATTGTTTCTTCAGAGTGCATGTTAGAAAAACTAATTATGCTTTGATGTGACAACAATGTAGTTAAGCTGAGGTTAGGCTTAGGTTTAGAAATGAAAAAAACACTGGCAATGTCGAGAAGCATTTTATACGGCATACCCAAAGTTTTGCCCAAGTCTTAAAAGTTGTTCAATTCCTACAAACAGTGAGAATAGTGTGAAAAATTGACTGCATTTTACCTTCACCTAGTAAAACCAGGTCATCAAATACAAATACTCCCCAAAAAGGTGGGAAAAAATCTGTCTGGAGCCGCGACGTTTAAATTCTCTCTTTTCCTTGAAGACTTTTTTTTGGCAGCCATATGTTGTGGAGACTCAAGAAGATGAGCCACAACACACACAACATACTGCAATAGATTTTTGAGTTTTGTGCCCAACTCAAACTTTTACAAACTTTCTGCTGACCTTATCATAGTTGAGATAATTTACTATTTTTCTTCTTTGGATGGGTCAAACAAACGCAGCACTTTTACCCAGGAGACCAGGGTTTGTGTCCATGTGAAACCAAAAGCCAAAAGCAAAAACAGAGCTAGAGGGAGACTGTACATTAAATGTACATTTATCAGTTGGACAGAGACATGATGACAACGTTACTGCAAATCTGCTTGATATTTCAATTGGCAACTGTTCACTAACATGTTTGCCATATCAACTTGATACTGTGTCAGTGTGTTTACAGCTCATTCTGCTGCCCTAAGTGTCCAAAAATATCTATCAGTGGTGCAAACTTCAGGAAATAATTTGTTTGGACTCTCCAGGGCGTTGGTGCTCTACCACAAGCTCTAAGTACAACATATGACACTTTTGATGGTGAACATGTTGGCTAAAACTCAGATAAAAAGCTAAATTTAGCTAATCTGAAGTAGTTAGAGGTGATAAACATCTCATCACAGGTGTGGGTGCAGGGGTCAACAATAAGGCTTGTCCACTTGCCTGAGGCAAGTAAAATGAGTAAGAATTAAAAATTAAAAATTAAAAAACTAAAAATTGGGCAAGCAGATTTCTGGTCCACATGCCCAACGGCTATTTGATCCACTGCTGATATAAAAAAATTTTTATTAGTGCAGCTTTAAAGGTCCAGTATGTAAGATTAAAGGGGATCTATTGACAGAATGTGGTAGAAATGGAATATAATATTCAAAATTGTTGTTTTCATCAGGGCATAATCACCTTAAATTAAGAAGTGTTGTGGTTTTGTTACTGAACCAACATGTTTCTAGAGTAGCACAGAAGAAACAAACTAAACATTGGCTCTAGAAAGGGCCTTTCAGGTTTTTCACAAGTTTTGCATCACCGTTTCACCTACAGGCTTGGAAGGAGAGGGTGAGGCAAGATATTTTAGATTTGTTGCAGTCTGCAATCTCACTGCTAGATGCCCCTAAGTCCTGCACACTGGTCCTTTAATATGAAGTCCATTCAGTCCATTTATGTCAGGAAAACTCCAAATGTGTATATGTCACTGTCTTAAATTGAATAATTGATTTAAACGTTATCAAATAGGTAAATCCAGTTTATACAATGCAGGTTCTGTTTTCTGTGAGTTCATTCAGAGAAGAACCTCAGTCATATCCATAGTGGTCAACAGCAACTGGCTGATACATCTGCACAGACCTATATCAGCCTAATAAATCAACAAATGGATATATCATCACCTCATTAACACCAAGAGCATCCATACCACAGAGACATTAGTGGCTGCAAACATTAATTACATTACATGCTGCAGTCAGTGTCTGGATGTTGTCATAGATTCTCAGGTGGCGCAGATGTGTCTGCCATGTGTCTCAGCGTGCTGTGAGACAGGTCTGTGTTTGGCCAGACAGAGTAATGATGGGTGAGCAGTGTGAGGCCGGTCTAATCAGTCCAGACAAACCCCATGGGAGCTCCTGAAGTGAGCGGGTGCCTCTTATTTTGGTCTATCTGCTACATAACAAGCCAGTCTGGAGAAGAGGCAGCGCTGCCATCCCAGCAACCATGTTGACTCGTTCAACAATAGCTATTTACCAAAGTGAGGTGTCTGAGCTATAAATATACAGCATGCGCTTGTTTCTATTGTTTCTCTGCTAATTAGTGGGCTACTCCTGAGTGTAAAGCTGCATCTGACCCTCCGGTTGAACCTCGTGTTTGGCATTTGGCAGGCTCTCCTGGAACATGCCTCACAGAACAGTGGGAAATTACACAGCTTCCAACTTCCATTTAGTGTCATTGTAACTTCAAATACAGTCGGACAGTTTCTTAAGCCTCAAAATCAGACTGGATGATGTTCTTGTTTCCTGAAAACAGAGGTGTGGACTAGAGTCACAAATTTGATGACTGAAGGCTTGCAACTCCACTTGAACTTTAATACCAACGAGTCATGATGTTAACATTAAAACTAGTCATTCCCAGCAAATTGAAATTTAATTCCCCAGACTGACTTTGTTTGAACCAATCCAACAGCATCCAATCAAATTGAAGGAGAGAACCATCAAGAAGTAGTATTACGTTTCTGAGGTCCTGTTGGAAAAAATTATGTTTGCATGCAAAATTTACGGCGGTCAACAAAAGACAAATTATGTACAATGTGTGGTTTGGAAAGTCCAGATGGAGACGCAACAACTTCCAACTTTGTCAGCTTGCACAAAATCTGTCAAGGCTAATATTAACATAGTTAGCGATCTGAAGATTTGCTAGTCTTGTATAGTCCGACCCGTCTTCACAGCTCTAAGAAATGGAGAAAGATCTGGCTCAACACATTATCATTTTACTATCGGGGAAAAATCGCTCTGGCATGTTTGTATTTCACCAAACCAGTGATTCCCAAAGAGTGGGCCGTGGTCCACTGGTGGCCTGTGAAAGCCCTGTGGGTGGCCCTTGAGAGGTGATGAATAATAAACCTTTTTATGTGTCATTTTTATGAGTCTGAAATTAGCATAAAATATTCATGATTACCTTTTTTTAAGTTATTCTTTATTTATCTAAATTCAACAGGTGATACATAATATTTGGTAACTTGTCATATTAACACCAGAACATATCCTGTATCTCATTATTGTATCGATTAGTCTTGTTGATTAGTTGATCAGAGTTGTGATTAAAGGTTTGGGTGGGCTGCAGAAGTTTTTCAGCTTTTAAATTGGTCCATGGCATTCTTAAGTTTGGGGATGGCTGCTCTAAACCAATCACAATCATCATGAGCAGCACTTAGCCCAAGATGCAGTGATGGTGCCCCTGAAAAATAGTGTCTGAGTAACTTGTGCTGGTGGAACATTTGCACGTTAGGAAGCAAGCCTTGGCATTAAAATGACAGCTGCTAGCTTGTTTAGGTTCATACCGTTAGTGACCCAGGTGCTAATTTGCCATTGTCAGTGTGTAGTAGATGTTGTTTACCATAGCGATGGGGGACTTTGAGAATGCATGTGGTGATATGGCCTTTGCCACCTGGAACAGGTGCCCATTGTCAGACGTGTCAGGCTGGAAACTCAGTGTTACATTATGACTTTTTTAGGACACAAAGTTTAGGACTTGGGACTTGACCTGAGACTTGTCAGTCTTGACACTGGACTTGCAAAGATGTGCAAAGACTTGTGACTTACAAAGCACTGGGCCTCATACGGAGACAGATTTGTTCTTAAGTGGTGTGTACGAGTGATTTAGGAGAACTCGTCGCAATCACCAGTTTTCTTGTAGTCTGAATTTTCTTTCAGATATGAACACAGTCTGTGAGGTCCAGACCTGTCGTAGAGTCATGTGCAGTCAGTCTGCTGTTATTCAAACTGCAGTTTTTCACTTATGATGGCATATGTCATTACTTTGAAGACATTTTGAGTTTGAAAAATAAATTACACTTCATAATTATGTCGATATTAACCTGTTTGACTACATTTCAAATTATAATATATTTGTGGATTTAAAAAGCCTCTCATCATTCATTCAGTGATCTATTATGACCTGCTGTCAGATGTATTGGCTGTATATCTACACATGCACGGTTTATGAAGACTCTGTCCAGGTGAACATCCTCACTTATTCTGTCCTCTGTCTCCGTGATGAAAACTTCCCTTTAAAGCCCTCCTCCCGCTGCAGTCATCGATTGTTCCTTTCTGTGGCTGTCTATTTCAGTGACAGTCTGACTCTCAGGTAACATAACATTACACCATTTGCTTTTCCAGTTTCTTTGCTTTAGCAGGCCTTTTAATTCCACTGCTGACGCTGTTAAAATGACAGATTTTCCTTTATGGATCTCTGAAAGCAGAACATCAAACCCCAAACTCGTAAAGATCTTTTTTCTCTTTGATTCCAATTTCATAAATAAACACTTCCTGATATGTGGGGCAGGAAGTGCAGCCATATATGATATTATTGGGGCTTTAATTTAAAAGTGTCATGTACATGCAGTCAAATACACACAGATGGATCATTTACACAGTTTTCTGAAGTTGCGAGTGTTTGTTGAATCAGGCGTGGTGTGTTCATATGAGCCCATCATGTGAAAAAAGTAAGAGAAATTTAAGACAAGAATACAAAAATGATCATGCATGAGGCCACTGATTTGGTCCCACCGCTCTACATGAAAACATTGAGACGATCTATGAAAAGCAAACCAGTGGAAATGTGTGTTCTTCTGTCCTCAGAGTTACTGTGCTGAAGAAAGGCAACACACCTTAAACATCATCATGTTGCTTGTTGGGATTAGAGACAAATCCCTCGGATTGCGTTGGGACTCATTAATAAAACATGGATACGTCATCTTCAGACATGACTGCGTCTGAGACGAAAGTGTCTTTTTTTAAAGATGGCTCTCAGCGAGGACATCAGCTCTACAATAACAATGTTTCACGTGGTGCAACACAAATGTTTTGGGGTGGGGGATAAGAAGTTGCGTTAACTTTCAAGCGTCTTTCTCTCTCAATTCGACACCGTTTTCTGAAGACAGCGCTTATAAATTATACACAGTGAGCTGCAGACAGCCTTTTGCTTTAAATGATTGTTTACTGAGCTTTAAAGGAACTGGGATGGACCGGGATGAAACTGACGGCAGCGCGGGGAAATAAAAGGAGTTTCAAAGTGAAGCTCAAAGCGGAGCTATTTAAGGCATTCATGGCTCTACACTTCTTTCTTATTTGAACCTAAACTGGTATTAGCATAGTTTAGACGTATTATACTTGGAGGTGAATACAATAGATATTACATCAAGGAAATAACACATGCTATATCTGATCAGAGTGCTTTATTTGACGCCCTGTGGAGCAAATTCTCGAATATTGCTGTTTTTAATGACAAGAAATAAGCTTCAACTGGAATTCTCACAATGTACAATGAAGTGTAATGAACTCTGCTGTAGCATAAGTGTATTTATGCATGAGAACAGTGTAAGAATTTTTGTATTTACTGTGTTTTTGTTGACATAAATTAGGTTCATGTCCTCAAAGTTATAAAGCAAAGCTTTATTTCACAGCAGTGTGAATATGAAGACTATGCAAATGTTCTGTACTGTATATAAGCCAGCGAAGGTTTATTGAGTTGAAAAACAAAAGCTCTTTGTCAGTGGCTTTTCTTCAAAGGGCACGGAGAGGAGTTCGGCGTGTGTGTGTGTGTGTGTGTGTGTGTGTGTGTGTGTGTGTGTGTGTGTGTGTGTGTGTGTGTGTGTGAGAATGTGTGTGCGCCCGAGCACTCATGCTAATATGTGGATAAAAGCAGCAGGGTGAGACGGCTTTGGGTCTGACGTGGATGCGATGGGGAGGCTGGCGAGCTCTTGGCGCTGTGTAGTGCCAGGCAGCAGCAGAAACGGCAGCAGCAGCTTGCCTCACGGTGTGTTCATCCACCGACTGAGCTCCATGCAGAGCAGCTGCTACGCGCTCAGCAGTGGGGGGGCATTTCAGTCTCTGTGGGACCCGCAGTGTGGCGAAGAATGTCGGTGACGGCTGCTGCGTCAGCAGCCTCGTGACGCAGGCAAGGTTCGCTGCAAATCATCTAATTGGAATTTTAAAAAAAAAGTAGGGCTGATTTTTTTTTCTCCAGAAATGTGAGGTTTAGAAAAATGAAACGCATTCATCCAATTATGGGGATTTAATGGGTTCCTGGTTTAACACATGTTTTATGCTCATTTCCTTCAGTTGATGATATTGAAATGAAGCCATTTTTCCTCTGACTAAGTGGATGGCAGAATGCAGATGGTTTTGAAGAGGAGCCATTACTGGAATTTTATTTCGGTATTCTTTCACTGAATGACTAAAATGGCCAGTTAATGATGACAACTGGTTTAATTTACAGAGCCATTCATACAGTCATCTGATGTCAGCTTCATTAACCAATATTACTGTCATAGTGATGCACAATCAGCTCCGTGTCAGTGAATGGAATAATGTCTCCACACGGTATCTTTCCCAGGAGTCTGGTTTCAACCATCAACTGTGTGTAAAGATGGATGACAGGGCAGCTCTTTGACAGTGCAGCCGAAACATCTTGGTGACCCCCCTGGTGGCTGGTTGCAGTACGGGTCACAAGTCCTGTCCTCAGATGGGACACGGGCCAAACTCAATCATGAAAGTACACGTCTAATTGTGTTTTATAAAAGACGGCTTTTGTCATTTTAGGTAGTTCTCATCACGCTGATTTTTCTGATCAGCTTTGTTTAATTAGTTATCCTCGAATTTTGAATTTTCTTTCTGATGCGAACACCATCTACGAGGTCCTATTGTAGAGAAGAGGCTAATATCTATAAACAGATATTTGTACATACACTCAGATTATTAATAAAGACAAATAAATAAATCATAGTAAATCGGCATCAGATTGTAGAGTCATGCTGTTATCCAAACTAAAGTTTTTCATTAATGACTGTATATTTCATTAGTTTGAATACATTCTGAGTTTAGAAAATAAATTACACTTCATAATTATGTCGACATTATCATGTTTGAATGAAATTCAAATTATAATCTAATTGTGAATTTACACTAAAGGCTCTCATCATCAATTTAATGATCTTTTATTCTGATCTTATTCTGTCCTCTGTCTCTGTGATTGAAACTTCCCCCTGACCCCCTCCTCCTGTTGCAGTTACCATATCGGGCTGGTGTGTGAGGAGTTTTTTTTTTTTGTTTTCTTTGAAGCCATTTTCACATCGAGGCACATTTTTATTTCAGCGACAGTCTGACCCTCAGGTAACACGGTATTAGCAGCACTCATTTTCACATTTCTTTGCTTTAGCAGGTCTTTTACTTCCACTGCTGACGCTGTTAAAATGATAGATTTTCCTTGATGGATCTCTGAAAGCAAAACTTAAAACCCAAAACTCGTTAAGTTCTTCTTTTTACAATTTGATGCCGTTTTCATGCACGAACACTTCCTGACATATGGGGCAGGAAGCGCAGCCTTATATGGTTTATCATTAATTATGCAAATTCGCAAGTCTAAAATAAGAGGAAGAAAATGCTCTTACATGAGGCTCAGTGTCTTTGCAGAAGATGGATGGGGATCCCTCCACCTTGCTGTTCCATTGTAGCTCCTGGCAGCCTGGACGTTCATATATGCTGACCCTGTCAGTCTGTCACGCTTCTTGTTCTCAAACCTATCAGTGGACTGCCGCTCTACTCATGAGAACTATATATAGAACAAACTGTAACTTTCCGCAGACCGGAGTAAAAAAGAAGTTTCCAATCATAAAATGGGCTACTGTATTCTGGTAACGTGACTGCGCCTCTTTAGTCAGCTGTAGAAATGTTAAAGGCGCCTCTGAGACCTGGTGCAGTCTACCATCTGTTTCTGTCTGACTGCTCGCTGTGTTCACTGCACTCCTCAGGCCTCTGTCTGCTCCATACAGTGTAGCCGAGCAGACAGAGGATTTACTGCACCGCTGTTTTTATTCCATCAGTCTTGTGTGTGCTGATGTATGCATACCTGCGTGTGTCTGGCTGCAGGTCCGGGTCCAGGTGTCTCTGCTGAAGACCTGCTGCAGAGCTGCTGTGCTGCAGGCCAGAAGTGGGCCTCAGATAACCTTCACTGCAACCCCATGCCACTGCTCAGCACTGACAGTAACTCCATATGCAGGTAAGTCACCTGGCCTGAGGTGTGTCAGAACATAGATTTAGTCTTACCACATAACATTTTGTAAGACATTTATATAACATTTGTATAACATTTGTGGAATGAAACATCAGTGGGTGGAGTCAACAAAACAAACAATTCCAGTTGTTAGACAAACATTAGGTCTATTTACCTTTTCACTGAACTACAGCTTAAAATGACAACTATTTAAAGGTTCACAAACCCTTTTTATAAATTGAAGCTTAAGTTTTCATACATTTCATGCATTTTTCTTCAGTAATACCAGTTGGATTCTGATTTAAACTGTGACCAGCAGCTCTATAGGTCGCTCTGTTTGTCGTTACATCAGTCACTCCATCAGTTTCTGCATTAGATGCACCATCGGTTGTTCTGTCGGTCATTCCAAAAAACATTTGCCACACGTCAGTACCTTTGGTGCCACCCTAGGAGGCTGAAATTTGGCAGGGCGGTAAAGTGTGCTAGTGTGTGTGAGGGTGTGCTTTTTTGTTCATGGCATAAATAAATAAGATAATTTTTTTTGTGTGTGAATGCATACACACATTGATGCATCAAGTATCATCTAATGAGGATGTTGCCTCTGGGGGCAACTGCCAGTGTTTTGGGTTTCTGGTGTATCCAGTGGATGAAGTCTTGATGATGGTTAACAGATATCCAGGTTACTTCCTCTCCTGTGTGCTGGTCATTGTTCACAGATGACCAACTTGAGAAGTGAGAACTGAGCAAGAGGCTAATATCTATAAACAGATATTTGTACATACACTCAGATAATTAATAAAGACAAATAAATAAATCATAGTAAATCAGCATCAGATTGATGGGTTGCATTTCGGCCAATGTGTTTCGCTTCTTTTGCCAACAACAAGAACTGTTTACCTGCATGCAGCTAACTATTGTTATGTTCCATTTGAAGTGTGAAGTCGGAAATTCCCAGTTCCCAATTGGAAATTTCAACAGGAGTGCCCCCTGATGTCAGATTTCTGGATCGGAAAGTCAGGGGACCCTCAAAAACCCTGACCTCAAAATCCAATATGGCTGCTGCAGGCATTAACAGAAGTAAAGCTGTTTATTAGCATGTGTGTTTCATCAAGTCCATTGTGCACACAGTACTGTCTGTGGACACGTTGCGTTATGCGTTATTATCAACTTATCAACTATTTTTTTTCTGACCTGCTGTACTGGAACATGGTCATCTCGGTTGTCACCCTGAGGTAAATGGAACGCTTCATATAAACTTGTCCCAACTGGACAGATGTTGTTTCATGTTTCATTACAGAATTAAATCCCAGGACTTGTTATTAAAACGTGCCAGTGCAACCAGTAAAAAATTGTCATCAAATCAACCAGGGCTAATCAGATGGTCAAATTGGAATCAAGGTGGAATCTTCCCTGTATGAATTACACAGCAAAGTATTTTAGTAGCTGTAAACAACAAAATTGAATCATGGGTAACTGTTGTTTAAGCAATTTCCATCTGTTTGTCCTGTAACCATGACACCAGGCAATACAATATTTCAGATTCCACTGGCGTGATGTTTGTTAAACTTTGTGAAGGTGAATCAGAACATTTTAAGACTTCTATTTAATTGTTGAATTAAAAGCCATAAACACAGTTTTAGATTACAGCTGGTCAGTGTTTGTGGTGTGAAATATCAAGCCCGTCAGCCCAACGACAAACACAATGCAGATGCAAGATGAAACGTCATTATAATCTGTCATTACAGATTTGACTTGTTTGATTAAACTTCACTTACTTTTATTCTTAGGTCTCTTTCCCTTCACTTCAGTCACCATCAAACGAGTCTCTCCTCTGCCACTGCATGTTTACCAGCTGTCTGTCTTGGGCTCAGAAAAATCTGTTTGTTTGGCTCCACCTTTTGAATTTTAAATCTACCAGTCTGGTCTTGTGCGTACGTTTGTTTTAACATTTCAGTCCGTGTAGAATAGATATATATGTGTACATGTGTGTATGTGTTTGTGTCAGTGTTGCACAGAAGCAGTGCTGCCTCAGCTCGGTGAAGGAGAGCCGGTGTGACTCGGGTATGATTTCAGCCAGAGGAGGGAACACCTGTGAAGTGGATGAGAAGAATCAGTGTGCAGATGACTCCTACCAGGTACAGTAGTGTCTGTCTCACCACCACGAGAACTCTTACAGCAGTGTTGTTTTTCAAAAGGTAAAATGATAGTTTGGATCAGGGGGTCAGCAGCAAAATGTATTTTATTCACCTAAGTATCAGTTCAAGAGTACAGTAGGGAATACCACTTTACCTTCATGTCAGACAGCATTTTCTCACTGGAAACTGCTGTTATAAAAGCCAAATATTGCTCTCTTCAAAGCAACCAGACTCCATTGGAAAAATTAGTCATTTTATTTTGCAGAATGCAGGAGTTGCTGATCTACTGCTGCCTCATACAACAAAACAAACAAGCTTACAGATTGAGGCAGGAACTTCTGTGTTCTGTGAGGTAAAATTACTGGTTTTATCAATGGAGTCTGGTTGGTTTGGAAAGAGTCGTATTTAATATTATAACAGCAGTTTTCCATCAGAAAAGGATTTCTAACAGCAGTGCAAAATGGTAAAATCACCCAAAATCAAATTTTTCCTCTGGCCTACAGTGCTATATATTCATCTCGATGTTTTTGGTGTAAGTTGCAGAGTTTTGGAAATCTAAGCTGTAGAGATGTCTGCCTTCTCTCCAGTATAATGGGACTAAATGGCACTCAGCTTGTGGTGCTCAAAGCACCAAAATATATATTTGAAAAAAATCAAAACCAGTGTCTCTTGCTAAAAATCATGACCTGGTTATTCAAGATAATCCACACACCTTGTTGTGAGTAGTTTTGTGTAGGAACTACTTTCCTTCTATTGAAACTAAGTTAATTCCTGTAGTTTCTAAAGTAGATAATACTGCAAAAAGAAATTAGTTCTGATATAAAACTGCTTGCAACACAGTCTGTGGATTAACTTGAGTAACCAGGTCATGATTTCTGGACAGAGACACTGGTTTTGAATTTTTCAAATGTATTTTTTGGGGGCCTTGAGCACCACAAGCTCAGTGCCATTTAGTCCCATTATACTTGAGAGGAAGCAGACATCTCTACACCTGATATCTCCAAAACTCTGCAACTCACATTGAAAGAATCCAGGGGGAAATATGAATTTTTCATTTTGGGTTGAACTGTCCCTTTAAACTGATACTGACTTTTTTTAGGTGTCTCAAATACATTTTGCTGCTGATCCTGCTGCTTCTCCAAACTGGGGGGGGGGGGGCGTGCCACCCTTTCTACTGTAGGTAATACACTGACTACTTCATGCAAATAATCCGAGCTATCCCTTTAAGACATCCTCCGTATATGTTCTTTATTAGATAGAAGCACACAATGGGAAGCGACAAGAACCCAAAGGAAGACGGCTGAGTCATGACTGAAAGACATGATGTCATGGGTGGATGGCGTGCACAAGTTCTCCATAAAACAAACAGTCAATTGATTAAAGGGAGTTACATCTTCCTCCAGAACAGACTGTGAAGTGTTGTTGTGAGTCAGGTAGGGTATGACTCACCGCTCCGTGTGGTTTAAGGCGACAAAACTGGACAGCGTCAACAGTTTGAACCATAGGCAGCAGGCTCGTACTGTGAAACCGCTGGAAGTGGCACAAAAACATGGTGAAAACTGAGAGTGCCCGTGTGTTTCAGACTTTAAACAGTTTAAACATCGCCTGGAACGCGTCGTTGTTTTGGCCAGAGTGAGATTTCAATTTCAGATACCCACGCCAGCAGAGAGGCTTTTCTAAAGGTCAGACAGTTTATTTGTGTTTATTGGCAAACAGGTTGAGATGTATTAGTGAGGAGCTGCCAAAGTCTCCCATTTCTGCATGCATCCTTCAGACCTGTGAATACTTCCATATGGAAATGGGAATCATGCCTCCGCTCTGAGTCGGCTCAAATAGCATTGTCTGTTTCTCCGAGAGGAAACCCGGTGGTTTTGGCCCCTGAGCCAACTGTTCATGTGTCGAGGCAGCCGAGCCAAAGCGCCATGCCAGGTCCTAGTTTTAGGGGAAAGTAAAAAAGAGGTGAAAGTCTGGTTTTCTTTGCATGACATGTGGTTCAGCTCGAGGCGAGAGGCAGTTGAAATCCTTTGCCGTGTGTTCACAGGGATGAGTCGGCCTGCTCGCCCGTGTGGCGGTTATGCCCCCCCCTTCCTCTGCTGTTTACTAAACAGGGTCATAAAGAGAGGCGGTGATTAGGGATGTGAGGGCACCCCGTTGACACGCTCCTAATAAGGCTCTGCTGTTTTGTCTGGACGGGCAGGTGTGCTGCAGCTGCTGTGCCCTCGGCTTGCGGGTGCGCGCGGAAGGGCGGGGCTGCGATGGCCATGAGCACCTGAGCTACCCGTGCGGTCACGTCTTCCTCACCTGCTGCGAGGAAGAGGAAGGTCTGAGCCAGATCACCCTGAGGAGGAAGCAGATGCCCAGACCGACTTCTCTGCCCAGAAAAGGTATCTGTTACCCAGCTCACAGCAGTGTTCCACTGCCACGAAGCTTTCAACATGGAAAACACATCCATCATGAACACTGGTAGAGTCAGGATTTACTGTAGGTGTAACAACTGTCTCAAACACTCCAAAACTGCTCTGGTGAAAAAAAAGGAAGTGAAGAAGGAGCTTGTGGGCCTAGCTAACAAATACAAATACATAATTCATGACGCATTTAGTAGGAATTCTGGAGCTTCCAGTCATATCACATGATCTTCATAACCAGATAGCCAGACAGCCTAAAACTGCCCCACACTACAGGATTCTCTTCTCTCTAATCTCAAACACCTCACACACTACAAGATTTGGAAATGATGGCACACCACACTAAACAGTGGGGATGGACGTAGCGGAACAAGTTACTGTAGTAACAGTGAGAAAAGTCTAGATGAGAGAATGTTTTGGGACACCCCTCAACAGGGCATGTCTATTCTTCAGAGAGAGCTGGAGGTAAGATTTTAACTTCAGTTAGTTAGTATCAGGTGGACAGAACCTGAGAAAAATCAGCCTGAAAATTTTGTGGTGAGGAGCATTCATTTGTTAGTTTTAGTTTAATTGAGTTTAGTTTGCTTAATTCATTGAGTACTCTCTGAAATTCATTTTACAAAAACAAATAATACACTGTGACCAAAAACACTCACACATACCATGACTGAAAAAGGAGCTGGAAGAAAATAAAACTCTTATATTATCAGCAACTTTCTGAGCATCATGTAAACACAGCTGGCCTTTTTACATTTCACAGATCACATAAAAATTCAACAATACGACACTTTAAATCATTGTCCGGAGAATTCCACAGTTTCACTTCAGATTCTAAAATACAACTTTAACTTTGAAGCCACATGGGTGAGAAGTCCTTAAAGGAGAAATCCGTAACATATTTACTGTAATAAATCAGAAAATGACCATCATGTGTCTGAAATAATTGTCTCTCTGACAACAACCTTCCTCCTTTGAAATTTCTCTTCTGAGACAAAAGACAGTGGCAGACAGTGAGACAGGCAGCCACTTAACTTGTCATCCAGTGTGTATTTTCAGAACAGTGGGGTTTTGTTTAAGGATAACAGGCTTAACGTTACATTGACAGACACCTGACAGTTAAAAACAGCTGATCAACCAATAGTGGGGTGAAGTCTATGGATGCAACTGACTATTTGGACTGCTGCACTCATTTTTGCCTTATGTGATGGCTACATGTTGCTCCTTTAAGTTGCTAAAAATATGTAATTCAACATCTTCAATTCCATGAGAACTGGGGAAACTCTATCTGCTGAGGAAGATGTTTGATATGATCTAAATTATAATTAGAGATTACATTGTCAGCTGCTGTTTCCAAGCTAAGAATGAACTTTGAACCATCAAGATTGTAATTAACTAGATTAGCGATCTATTTACAGTGTGCATACAACATCCCAACTGTATGTGCAACTGCACACATTATATTGTTTTCAAAATAGAAATAAATTGACAGACAGCTGGAGAAGTGACAAAACACTGCTGTTAGATTGGACAGTCTCCAGCTGCCATCCGGTCTATACAGGAAAAAACACTGATTGGATCCCGATCGAGTAATTTATTCATTATCCTGATTTATACAACTTAGTCACCATGACTTGTTTTGTGTAAATGGTGCTCTGTGAGGTAGGATATTAAAATGCAATACATCCGTCTAATCAGAACCTTTATGTTAATTAAATTGTTTCATATAAAAATGTTACATAAAGACAAAAGGTGTCCACCTGAAACACATCCACAAATGATCAAATTTAAAATGTCCAATTAAATGTCAAAATATATTCACAATTACATGCGTAAACAGAGAGAGAAGAAGCAGAAATACGACACACGTCTCCTTAATTGATATGTCAAGCATAATTAGACTGTCAGGGCCCAACATCTGTTTGTACAGATGTGGAAAATCCTCATGCTAGTTTGAAAACTTTTGTGTTGCTTCATATTTACTAGAATAAATACCAATGAGGTTCTGTTATTGTATCTGGAATATTTGTAATGAATTCATCCAGCGTCCCTGGACTCATAAAAGTTATCAATCACACAACATTTATTCTTTAAACAGAGTGAAAGTCTGCACTGAGGTGTTGGTGGAGAGCAAATAAAACCTGCAGCTGCCTTGATCTTGTGATGTTATCATGTCTAATGTTAACATGTTTGTTTGTTGTTGGTGGTGATGGATTCTGCACAGGCCTGATCCATTTCAAACAAGCCCCATACACCTAATAAAATAATGTGGGGGAGAGTGGGGTAAGATGAGCCAGTTTTTGCTAATGTTGTCCTCTAAGCAAGGGAAAATGAGACAGAAGTATGATGAAAGCATTTATTTTTATTTCAGGCCATCGCCTATCAAATGAAATGATCAGAATGCATGTATGACAAATGGACTTGAAAATATGACTTTGAAAAAAAAGGTGTTCTTGTGGCTCAACTTGCCCCAGGTCAGGTTTAAACCTCAGCATAATAAAAAAAAAAATCACTTAAAGCATTTTAATAATTGATCTTCCCTTTCCAGACAGTCATATTTCTTTTCTTAAAGTTAACTTTAACAGCCAAAAACAACTAAATAATTTTGATTTATTTATTTATCTATCTATCACATTAATGAGCATCAGTGTATAATACATAATGTAAATATGCCAGAGTTAGCAAAAATGCTGATTTACACCTGCTGCTCCTAGGCAGAGAAAAAATGAAACAAATGACCAACACACTACAAAACAGGACACAACATGTTAAATTGGGACATATAAAGCAACATTATGTCAGAATTGGTACTTTTTGCGATTTACTACCCCTAGTGTCAGGGTACAATTCATTTCTATGTAAATATGGACACAGCTGAGCTGGCCATATTTACACCTGAATTTGTTATGTTATATTACTTATGATCAAAACCTAGCAAATTGAAAACTTTGCTAACACAGTTACTAACTGCTTCCGCTGCCGACGTCTTCATCAGGCTCTTCCCCTCGACCGTGACTTGCCCAGCCCATTCAACAATTCAGCATTCCCATTCCCGCCCACCCTGGGGCCTGAAAACCTCCTCCTTCCAGTAACCGACAGCTCCTCTTCTAGTGGTGTAAACACCGACATTCTTATGGTGCTTGAGCTCCCAGCACTGCTAGCTAAGCTACAGTTAGCAGCAGTTACCCGTTACTTTATTGCACATCTGGAAATTCAGTAAATCACAGAGATCTGAGGTAGGCTAGAGTGCTGTTATTCTCAGGTTGTAGTTACATAATGTTGCTTTAATATGTTTGACACTGGCCAAACAAAATCAAATTTCTAATTGCTAATACTAATGAGGAAAAAAGGGTGTTGATGCTAGTTTTTTGTAGGTTCTTGGTATAATAGCTTTACCACAGTGTTTGACATATGATAAACCAAACCAGTTATGTCATACTACTCTGAAATACCATCTTATTTTTCAGAGACTTGACTGAACTTTGGCGCCTTGTAGTATTCAAGTCACTGGTTCAATTTCCCCCCAGAACAGCCTAGCTTAGAAATGCAGACTGTAATATTTAGTAAAATAGTTCACATGGTTTTATGCATTAGCATACCACCAACATGTATAATACACATTTTAAGACCTGGAAAAATTTGCTTTGGCATAACCATGATTAAACATGATACAAAGAAAATTTACTTTCCAAAAAAAAAAAAAAAAGGTTTTGGAGTAAATAAATACTTTCCATTCTCCTATGTGCTTCTCACCATCACAGCCTGATAAATATGATGGCTACCTGCTGAATTGATAGTCACATGACCACAAATGTGCACTGCTCCCTAAAAACAGGGGTGGTTCAACTTGCCCACTGGCTCACCTGACGTGGCTCTCCCCTACTAACTGGAAATGATGGCATACATTGATGAATGCCAATTACATGGCAACTCTGGATTGTTTCTCCCGATCAAAGAGAAAAAGAATGCAACATTTTGTTTTAAAAAAAAAAAGATAAAAAGTAAAAGATTTAATACTTTGTTTTCCAAGATCTTTCTCAGGCTGGCTTACCACAGTTGGCAATTTGTTAATGTGTTGCAGCTGTGAATAGCTTCCCCATTTTCTTAATGTGGGCCAATAGACATTTTGAGTGTACTTAATGTTGTCAGTTTTTAGTGTGAATGCACCACAAACACAAATCCTGCTTAGAATCAGTGTGTTGTCTGGATTAGGAGACAACACAGGGGTCTTTAAACTCGATGTTGTACCGCTGCAAAGAAAAACTAGTTAGAACTTCCTTTTCTCACTCAGCAGTTAGTTAGCATGCACACAAAACATTCGGTTAATTCTGCTACCTCGACAATCTTTGCACTGGACCGGGCCGTCGCCGTTTTGTCCTCATTGAGGTTTGTGTCAGAGGTAGAGTATGGGCCGAGTTTGATCTTCCAAAAGACAGATGCTGCGGGTTGATTGGTCAGGAGTCACGTTACCGTTCAGAGTAATGGGGAAAGATGTATGCAAGCTGTGATGAATCAGGACCAGATGGCAGCTCAGGCTGTTGTCTCTTTACTCGTGCCAGCAAAGTTTTCCTCAGTCTCTGATCCATCAAGTACCTAATGCCACTGACATTTACATCAATGAGTTCTCAAGCAGCCGAGGTTCAGGATAAACATGCCTCAATGCAAAAGCTCTCCAATAATCATTTGTATGTACTTATCCTGACAAAAGGGCGCTCCAACCAGTTTGTTTGTGAACACTTGTGCTTCTGTTCGGTGCGCTGGCCTCTGGATGTGACCTGTTTGTTTGCAGCTCTGAGCTCCATGTTTTCCATTGATGACATCAGAGGCGTGATGGGTGAAGTAAGACGATGATTAAGAGATGATTACAGTCTGTCACCACATTTGTTAGAGTGTTAGACTGTTTGTTCTCCCGTCCAATTGATCCTTCCAAAGTCCCACCCCCTTTTCACTCTGCGCTCCAGCAGTTGAGTAAGCTAAGTTCTCCTTTCCTGTACACTCTTAGAAATAAGAGTTATTCCTGAAAGGCTGAGGTTCTACACAGAGCCATTTGTTTCTGAAGAACCTTTTTCTGAAGAAAGTGTGTGTCAAGGGGTTCTTTGATAAACTAAAGCAGGGTCCTGCAACCTGAGGCTCCAGGGCCATATGCGGCTCTTTAGCTCCTCTCCAGTTGCTCCCTGACTTTGGCATAATTTTTGTCAGCCTATGAAATAGTTGAGATGACTCAAAATTTCAAGTCGCGATGACTCAAAATTTCAAGTTGAGATGACTCAAAATTTCAAGGCAAAATACTGCAATACATTTATGAGTCAACTCAAACTCAAGTTTTGAAAAGGTTTTCCCACTACTTATCTTTAGTTGAGATAATTATTTTTTCTTCTTCACATAAACTTTAATCTTTGAGTTTTAGATACCCCCAAAAATTATATATATATTTTCAGTTACAACCATTTAATATTCAGGTTTCAAAAAAATGACAATCAGGTTCACAGCTCACTGTGACAACATTTTAAAATACATTTTTTTTGAGTTTGTATAACTCAAATATTCAAGTGTATCTAAGGAAGAAAAGTAAATTATCTCAGCTAAAGATTATAGGTTAGTGAAACTTGTTTCAAAGCATAAAAGTTTGAGTTGACCTCAAAACTCAAAAGTGATGCTTGCATTTACTACTTGTAAAATATGTAGCCTAGACACCAATTTAAAAAAAAAAGTATAAATATTTCGACAACTAAAATGTGCATCATAGCCTGCATCCATGGTTCAGTGCCTTTTCCTCTAAATTTTGATGATGGTTTGTCTTCTTGAGTCTCTATGGATGCCAAAAAAGTCTTCAGGGCAAAGAGAGTTGCAGCTGCAGACAGATTTCTTTTTTTTCTTTTGGCCCAAAATGGCTCTTGTGGTCGTAAAGGTTGCAGACCCCTGGACTAAAGGGTCCATTTAGAACCTTTTTCATGCAAAGAACCTTTTTTTTAGAAGAAAGAGTTCTTCAAATATTGTTGAAATCTTTGATAGACTCTTTCATCAAGGGTTCATCAAGAGTTTTTTGCACCATAATATAAAAGGTTCTCAGTAGAACCCACAGGGTGGGTTTTAGAGGAAACACTCGAATATAAAAAGGTTCTCTGCTGAAACCCCCAGTATGTTGTAGATAAAACCCTTGGAATATAAAAAGGTTGTTAGTAGAACCCCTGGAGGGGTTCTATATTAAACCCTTAAAATATAAAAACGTTCTTCGCAGATCTTCGCAGAGTGTTTTCTAGATAAAAATCCTTGGAAATTAAAAAGGCTCTCAGTAGAACCCCCTGGGTGGGTTCATGTTGGCACCTTACTAGGTGTAAAAGTTCTGGATAGGGGTCAAATGCTTACACAATTGAATGGTTGTCTGTAGAACCCCTCATAGGGGGTTCTGGGTGGAACCTTTCACAGATGATTCTAGGTATTATCCTTTTTGTTGGGTTCAAGGTAGAACTCCAAGTGAAACCTTTACAAAAGGTTCAAAAAGGAACCACAAAAGAGTTCTCCTATGGGGACAAGCTCAAGGACTCTTTAGGGTTCTAGTTAGCACTTTTATTTCTAAGAGTGCACTATGCTATGTGCTGGGCTCATCTATTTTGAAAAGAAAACCACATGTCGAAGATGGTTAAATGATGCTGCTGAGGGAGCTGTAAAATAGATTTTTGTCCTAGTTTTCATCAGCGACATTCTTTCAGTAATGGAAAGAGGAGGACAACTAAATAGCAATTAAATTATGATGCCAAAAGCCAGGATGAAATCTGTTAACACTTTCGTCAACAAATAAAAACAAGATGAAAATGTTAGGGAGAGAAAAGATGAGAAGAGATCCAATTTCTTTGTGTGGTTTGAAGGAAAGATGTATATAGTACTGATCTACCTGGGAAGTCAACTATCATGCTCCTGCTGCACGTCTCATAAACTCTGCAGGAATGTCAACATTTGGGACAAATGGGATAAATTTTACACATTTAAATGGGCTCATAACATATTACCTTTGTCTTATCAGAAAATAGTGGACAACTGCAGGGACGCCAGTGGTGCAAGACAGTTCAGGCAATGTGAGCTTACTACTTCAGAGTATATATACAAACGTGTGTGTGTGTGTGTGTGTGTGTGTGTGTGTGTGTGTATGTGTATTCACCAGCCATTTCATTAGGTACACCTGTTCAACTGCTTGTTAACACAACTATCTAATCAGCCAATGACAGGGCAGCAACTCAATACATTTAGTCATGTAGACATGGTCAAGACGACCTGCTGAAGTTCAAACTGAGCATCAGAATGAGGAAGAAAGGTGATTTAAGAGAAAATATCCAGTGAGTGATGGGTCTCTGGGTGAAAATGCCTTGTTGATGCCAGAGATCAGAGGAGAACGGCCAGACTGGTTCGAGATGATAGATTGGCAACAGTAACTCAAAAAACCACTCGTTACAACCAAGGTGTTTAGAAGACCATCTCTGAACACAGAACATGTTGAACCTTGGAGCAGATGGACTACAGCAGCAGAAGATCACACCGAGTGCCGCTCCTGTCAGCTAAGAACAGGAAACTGAGGCTTCAATTCACACAGGCTCAACAAAATTGGACAATAGAAGATTGGAAAACGTTGCCTGGTCTGATGAGTCTTGTCTGATTTCTTCTGCCACATTCAGGGTCAGAATTTGGAGTAAACAACATGAAAGCATGGATCCATCCTGCCTTGTATCAACAGTTCAGGCTGCTGCTGGTGGTGTGATGGTGTGGGGGATATTTTCTTAACACACTTTGGGCCCCTTAGTAAAAACTGAGCATCATTGAAACACCACAGCCTGCCTGAGTATTGTTGCTGACCATGTCCATCCCTTTATGACCACAGTGTATCCATCCTCTGATGACTACTTCCAGCAGGATAAGACAACATGTCACAAAGCTCAAATCGTCTCAAATCATCTCAAACTGGTTTCTTGAACATGACACTGTACTCCAGTGGCCTCCACAGTCACCAGATCTCAGTCCAACAGAGAACCTTTGGGATGTGGTAGACTGGGAGATTCGCATCATGGATGTACAGCTGACAAATCTGCAGCAACTACATGATGCTATCATGTCAATGTGGACCAAATTCTCTGAGGAATGTTTCCAGCACCTATGCCATGAAATATGCCACAAAGAATTAAGATAGTTATGAAGGTAAAAGGGGGTCCAACTTAGCATTTTGCAAACATTAGCTAACTTAAAGGTCCAATGTGAAAGAATTTTGGGCATTTATCATCTGAATATGGCAGAAATTAAATACAATATTTGTAAGTATGTTTTCATTACCTCAGAAAGAGCCCTTTATAATTACAGAGGGGGCGGGTCCTCTTCCATGGAGTCTACCATGTTATGCTGTTCTACAGTACCCTCGAATGGACCAAACAATGGCTCCAGATATGGCTTTTCACATTTTGCACAAGTTTTGCAGCCACCGTAGGGTCTCCTTTGCCCTTGGAAGGGGAGGGTGGGAGAAGATGTTTGTCATGTGCAAGCTCACCACTAGATGGCTCTAAATCCCACACACTGGTCCTTTAGATGTGACTGTAGCATATCTATGTACAGAAAACAGGAAAGGAGAAAACTGCCTGAGCTTTTGCCCTTCACCAAGCTTGCTCAGTTGTTATTGGAGGACAGAGCAAAAAGGGGTGGGGCTTAGAAGGAGAGCATTAAATCTCTCTTATAAAGCACAAGAAAGGTCCTAAGTTGAGAGCTAAGACCTTTTTCATAAAATCATTTATTGGGGCTTTGGTAGACCTTTGTTCAGCTCTTTAGTTCATATACTGGGAGCAGACACACAGCATGGAGTTGCGTCTCATTATTAGTCAGACTTCGTGGTCGTCCTTTAATGTGAACAGTCGTGTCCAAGTATGATGGTGAGGTAAGGTCAGCCTCCTCATCGCCTCACTTAGCCTGTTATTTCATTCACTACATCAGAGGCATTCCTCCTAATCCCGCCCTTTAATAGGCTCTGTTCTAACCATCGACTGCAGCTCATTTCCTACAGCTTTAAAGGGGAAATTTGAATGATGTCATTCTGAAGTGGGAATCAATTAACCTGCTGAAAGCTGTGAAAGGTTTAAGAGCCACAAAAACTGTTCGAGCTCTCAGTCAGTGCGTGTGTAACTCACTCACGCACACACTCATATTCTCACAGGATTCATGAAGGATGCCTTTACTTTGTGAGCGTTTTATGGATGAAAATATGGATGAGATGCACTGTAATTATTTCCATGGGGGATATGTTTTCAGTCTTATGACTCACTGCCTTTTAATTAAAACGGGAAACATTTAATCGCCTCACTCCTCTGAATTTAAACCTCAGGTAATGACTGTGAGAAATGTTTACTTAAACCTACAACTGGACCCATCACCCCTTGGTGTCCATATAAAGGTGTCTATTATGAACTGATATGTTCATGCACAGTGTGTCTTTGGTGAAGTATAGATCAGGAAACAGTCCCAATAACAGCAAACATGAAACAAAAAAATGGGACTTATTAGCATTTTTAAGATTACAATTTTACATTTAAAGAATACAATTAAAAATGGACATGATACACTACCATGTGCAGTGAGCAACACTTAACGAGTCTCAAAATCACTCTGGTCTGAGCAGAACCAGCTGATCTTGACAGTTGCAAATATATTATACCTTGAAAAAAATTATTTCACTAAGTGAAAATTTTGCCATTATCTTGTTTCAACATCCAACTGAATTTTTACATTTAAAGGTAAGACCAACTGCTAACATTAGCCACACATACCAACCACTAATGTTAGCTACACAGACCAACTCTTAATGTTACCTACACAGACAAACTAATGGCTACAAAGACCAACCACTAGTGTTAGCTACACAGAAAAATTGCCAACATTAGCAATATTAGCCAACCACTAACAGTGGCTTCACAGACCAATTAATAGCTACAGAGACCAACTGCTAACATTAGCTACACTAAAATTACCTATACAGAACAACCGATAACCTTAGCTACACAGAGCAACAGTTAATATTAGCTACACAGAACGACCGCTAACATTAGCTTCACAGACCAAGCACTAACATTAGCTACACAGAACAGTTTCTAATGCTAGCTACATTGACCAAATGCTAACTTTAGCTACACAGACCAGCATCTAACATCACCCTACATAGAACAACAGTAAACACTAGCTACACAGAACAACCACTAACATTTGCTTCACAGACGAACCGCTAACATCACCTATACAGAACAACTGCTTGACTTCTCGTGATCAGTGAACAAGACATTGTATCCATACAGAAAGAGTGATTGAAACATGTAGTGTGAGGCAATGCATTAGTTATATAGTACATTCTCCTGACCAGAGTCCAAGCGAACAGCTGTGATAGAGACAGTATGATATGTGCAGTAATAGAGGCAGTAAACTTAAAAACATGTTTTCTGTAAGAGCCTCATGTCACTCCATTTCTGCTAAATGATTTTCCTGCTCTACTCTATTACTCTATCTAATTGCTCTGTAGAAATGCTTTGCATTTCATGCATTTCTTCTCCCAGCACTTCACTTTCACATTAGCGTCCTGTGGTCAGAGTTCCACCACTGCGGCCCTGACCTTTGCACTTGTTCTTGGTGGTTTCTTGTAATGATAGTAATTTCAGGAATTGAAACTCGGGATAAAAGCATCAGTTAAATGCTCTGAATGTAAATGTATGGAAGGAGCAGATGTTGTTTTGTGTCTTCAAGTCAGTTTCATGAGGTAAGAGTGTGGGATAAATTATACAGGCAATCTGGTGCTGTATCTAATTTGAGAGCCCCCCTCTCCTCCTCCTCCCCCTGTTCTTTCTCTCGCCCCTTCCAGTCTCAGACAGCAAGTTCCCCAAGGAGGCCTTCTCCATCAGTGCCACAGATGAAGCTGCCAACGCCGTTGAGGAGCAGGAGGACGTGGATGAGTGTCAGCTCTACCTGGGCCAGCTGTGCCAGCACACATGCACCAACATCTGGGGCTCGTACCGCTGCGGCTGCCACCAGGGCTACATCCTGCAGCAGGACGGACACTCATGTGCACCAGGTACAGCAACTCTCTGACTGAAGCCATCTGGTTTTGGTTGTATGTTTGAGAATTTGGCCAAAAAATAATCAGGTAAGCTCTTATTCCACCAAGAAAGAAGCCTGGCTTGCTCCGATGATAAACAGGATTATGCAACATGCAAACATCCCCCTCCCTTAAATTTTGGTTTTTACCATCTGTGCAAACTCATCATAAATGCCTGCAGATGCCAACAAAAACATGGCAGCGAGCACTGCTTCTCTTTACTGTTTATACTGAGATTATACACTAACTGAAAGAGTTGAAGTACCTGCAGGTGGCTGCACATTTTAAACATTTTCCCATTGAGCTATTAAAGGGACAGTTCACACTAGAATCAAAAATACATATTTACCACTGGCCGTAGCGCTGTTTATCCATCTAGATAGTTTTGGAGTGTGCTGCAGAGTTTTGGAGATTTCAGCCATCAAGATGTCTGCCTTCTCTCCAATATATTGGAGCTGAATGGTGCAAATCAGCGTCTCTTTCCAAAAATCATGACGTGGTTGCTCAAGATAATCCACAGACCTTGTTGTGAGCAGTTTCATGTAGGAACTACTTTCTTTCTGAGGTAGAATCTCCCAGAACTACTTGAGAATTTAGCAGAACAATTTTCTGTCCTCTATGAAACTGCTCACAAGGCCAGCACCATTTAGTCCCATTTAGGGCTGCAAAATTAATCACAATATTATTGAAATCATGGTATGGCCATTGAAGAATCACAACCAAATTGCAAGTGCTATAAGGAAGCACTGTAGTGCTGCAGAGATGCCTTGGCCTAAAAATCTTGTTCTCCAGATGAAAGAAGACGTTTGATTGGTACAGACCCCAACAAACACCACATAGTCATGGTTTATAGCAGAATAGTAGAAAAAAATGAAAATAGTAATGCAAAAGTGATCCTTCCCACTAATCACACCTCATATCTCAATCACAATTTCAGTCAAAATAGTATGGCTTTTTTCCCATATTGTGCAGTCCTTGTCCAGTCATATTGTAGAGAGGGCAGACATCTCTACAGCTGATGTGTCCAAAACTCTGCAACTCACACCAAAACTATCTAGACTGTATTGGACTTTCATAAAGTTGGGGGTTTCTTTTGAGTGAATGAAAGAAAGATAAAGCTCCTGCATATCCGATAATGCAACTTGATAGTGTATTTCATTAAACCCTCCTTGTCTGATAAACATCCAGTTTGTTATGGAGCCTTTCGCAATCTGAAAATAATTACTTTTTTAGGCTTGACAAAGCTCTCCAAGAGAGACAGAAAAAATTATTTAACTGTTTTTACAGGCTTACACTAACTATCTGTCCTTAACTGTGCAAGCTGTGACAGTGTTGGTAGAGTTTTTTTTATTTTTTAAAGGTCCAGTGTGTAGGATTTAGTGGCATACAGCAGTGAGGTTGCAGACTGCAGCCAACTGCATACACCTCCCCTCATCCCTCCACTGTGTAGGGGAACTTACAGTTGCCTTCAGGTGCACTTAAATTCAAGCTGCCTTTTCAATGTGGAGGCCCTCTGTGGAGCCAGTGTTTGGTTTGTCTGTTCTGGGCCACTGTAGGAACATGACGGTGCAACATGATGGTCTCTGTAGAAGAGGATCTGCTCATTCTAAGGTGACGAAAACACAACAATTCTTATTTTCAGGTGATTAGTGAAAACAGTCATGAATGTTATCTAACATATCAGCCAATAGATCCCTATAAAGCCTATAAAGAGTTGTACCCAACCTCATTATCTGATATATTTCCAGACAAATATTCTGGACAGAACTGGAGAAAATAAATATGATTTATTTGAAAGTTACAGTATGTTGATGTTCTTGAAGTTAAAATGTCATAGTGTACAATTAAAATGTGAAATTGCACATGTCAGAGTGTCCCCCTGACCTGGGGTTCCCCCCTGACCCCTGCTGATGCACAAGCTGGTGCATCCCTAACTGCTGGTCCCTCGCCTGGATGAATGGGGAGGAAGGAAGGGCATCCGGCGTTAAGAGGCTATGCCAAATCAAATATGCGGATCGTAGAATCAATTCTCATGCTGGGTTAGGCGGGACCAGCGGGAAGATCTGCTGTGGACAGATGATCCACTGTGGCGACCTCTAATTAGGGTACAAGAAGAAGATATTTGAATCATAATGACATAACCTTCTTTATCAAAACTAAATAGAATAGAAGAAGAAGATAAACCTCAGTAGAATGATTAACAAGCTTTTTCTCTCTGCTTTTCAGAGATGGACATTGTGTGCTTTTTCACTGCTTACCTACTTTACACTTACCTATTTTTTGGTGTTGCACAAAATGGCGATTTTCTGTCATTTACAACATGTGCTCATTCCCAACCCATCAAATACAGCAGCTCAGTCAGTGGCCCTTATGACTCAGTTCAATTCAGTTCAATTCAATACATGTTGTCCAATAGTATTTTTCTATTATGTCTCATATATTCTCAGATATTGTGTGCAATACTACTATATAATGGGTTATATAATGTTCATTATCATGTGCAATATTACTTGTCAATATCACAGAATATATAATGTTTCTTGTTGTGCGCAGTATTCAATATCATGGGCTATATGTGCAATGACATTTTTTCTGTAACATTTAATATGTTTTAATACACTGTGCAATGTAACTGTCACTATCACCATCTTTCATATTATCATGCACAATTACATTCGACATCATGTGCCATCTTACATTGATTATCTGTGTAATATAACTTTTTTTTTTTTTATCTCTCAATCCATTTTATGTTCATATATGACTTTATTTGTTGCTCAATAGTTGTTATTATGTTACTGTAATTTTGGAACAATCTGGCACAAAAAATTCCTTCAGGATTAATAAAGTACATGAATGTTTTATATTGCCAATATTGCCAAAGCGTGAATAAAAAAATAAAAAGGAGCAGTACACATTAATTCAATTTGATAACCATATTTAAAAAAAAAATAAAAACACAATTCCTAAGAAAATGATTCAATAACTAAAATGAGATAAATATACAAATATATAAATAAATAAATATAGCAATCATGTGTTCCTCATTTTGTAACATGCAGTCACATATCATGCATAAATGTGCTGCATGTCTCTTTCCTAATAGAACCTGGTTTTACTCTGTCATTTGTTTCTCTGAAATGAGGGATTTATAAATTAAATTTCTTACAGTTTTATGCTCTGATTTTATTGTATTTGTCACATTTAAAGAAGAAGTGTGTTTCATCACGACTCACTATGTGCCCTTCTAGCATCAGTTTTGTACGTGCAGGGCTCTGCAGTCAAGTTAGTAATAAAATACATTGGCAAAAGGTTACCCATGATTCCTTGTGCAATTGTGTGAGGCAGCTAGCCTACTAAATCACTGTGTGGTACCTATCCAGATTGGTGAAGTAGTTAGCTGTGTTTTATTAGCTGTGTTATTATCCCAAGTGTAGAGACACAACTCATCATTTTGTAATTTCATGAGTAAGAGACTGACATACTCATCCACCTCAGAAACCACAGGCAAAAGTGACACAGCTAACGTTGAGCAGCTATGGGTAAGTGCAAACAAGAAAAGACCCCAAAATATTTAACACAGTATATGTAGCAGGGGTTCCTGCTCCGTCTCTTTAAACACTGAAGACCTATAACATTTTTTGAAATGCTCTTCATGTTGGCTCCTATTTGACCTTTTGTTTGTTTGTTATACTAAGATTCAAACGCCTGACTGGAATTTTCTGACATGGAGATGAGGGCATTGCTGGACGATAAACTTTAAGTATTTCACTTCCATTAAATACAGGAATCTTAATTTGTATTATTGGACGTGTATTTACGATCATTATGCTGCGGTTAAACCAACAACAGATTTCATCATCATACTTATGGCACTTGAGCAAATAGGCTCATCAAAATTCCCCACAACCTCAAATGAAAGATAATTTATTCACAGAACTCTCTCTGCTCTATAAGAGTTTAATGACAAAAACATCCAGCGAGGGTCAAATTGTGTCTTGTCATTAGGAAAGAGATATTATGTGGAATATTACTCTTTTCAAAATTGGTTTCATATATCAGGAACATATGAGTCAACCTTCATTCATTCCACGCTATCTTCAGCTCAAGTGTTTTTCTTTTCGTAATTTAACCCTGAAGTGCCTCATGGTCTCTGCTGCTGTGTGTCCAATGTGCAGTGAGTCCTGACGAGGACAACAGAGTCAGAGAGGACAGTCCTGCTTTGGTCCCAACGCAGACTACCACTGCCACTGCTACAACCACGACGACCAGTACAACCAGTACAACCACCACCAACCCTGTGCGCCTCAATCCTTGTGCAGGTAATGCCAACTTCACATAGGTACACTGTAACAAAAAAAAAAAAAAAAATAGTTGAGATGACTTAAAATTTCAAGGCAAGTCACTGCAGCAGAGCTCAGCCCAGCTCAAACTTGGAAGTTTTGAAATAAGTTTTAAAAAGTTTTGCTGACCTACAATCTTTTTTTTTTTTAGATAATTTACTTTCCTTCTTTCCTTCACACTGAGCTGTGAAGCTGGTTTATATTTTTTTTGAGTGAGAAATGTGAAAGATTAAATAGTTGTAATTGAAAATATTACAATTTTGACATTTACTTTCACTTCAATGAATTTACTCTTTAAAAAACAAAAAAAATGAGGTTTTGAGTTTCTAAAATTTAAATCTTTAAGTTTATCTAAAGAAAAAAAGTGAATTATCTCAACAAAAGGTCAGCAGTTGGTAAAACTTTTTCAAACTTTTGAGTTTTGAGTTGGACCCAAAACTCAAAAATCCACTGCAGCCTGTTGCCCTGAGCTTTCAATTTTTCTCAGCTTTTTCGTTTCTACAGTGTACACAGACATTCTGTCATATTTGATGTGTAGAAATATTCAGGCACAGGTTCTTAAAGATTGCTAAAGGCAGAAAAGGCAAGAAAATGTTTCCTCTCAGGATGATGGACATCCTGGAGCCATTTCCAGGTAAAAATCATACCTTATATTCCTGGATTAGCCCATGGAAAATGAATTTGCCCTCCCTGCTGTTTATGCCTTTAGGTTTTTGTTCAGGACAACACTTTTACCTCTGTGTTGAAGTGAGGTACATATATGTCAGAATATGCATTATGGATTGTGATGGCCTTTAGTCTTCCAGGTGTTTTTTGTTTGTTTCTTTTTCTCCTTGGTGGTGAGGTGCACCAACCACATGACAAAAGTCATGATTAAGACCGTCTTGTGTGAAAGAAACCTCACCAGACTCTGTGTACTTCACTTAGTGAGTTCATGAGCAGCCAGCTTATGTAATTATACTTACACTATACTTATGTATAGTTAACTAAAATGATCTACTTAAAGTATAGCTCATATTTTTTCTTTATTATTCAAGTAAGGGATAGTGTACAGGATGATTCAAGACCCCAGGACCCCCTCTGCTTCATGTGGGGGTCCTGCATCATCCTGTTGAGGTTTATTTCACAATAGTGACCTGCTCACTGTACATTATCCTGCGTATTACATGGTTATGTACCAAAAAATATCAATAAATTGATACAAAATATTAATTTTGCAATGATTTGACAGTAATTCTACAGTTAACAGTTAACTGTTGACAGTTTGTTCTTCATAACAACAGCCTGTTATACATAGTGATGGTCTGCTATAAAAAAAATAACACACCTTAGAATTCTGAAATTGACCAATCAGTATTGAGTGAGCAACAAAGCCATGTAATAAGCGGGATAATGTACAGTGAGCAGGTCATTATTGTGAAATAACCCCAGTACCCCAACTTGACAGTTGTAACACTTTTTGTCTCTGCACCTTTATCTCACTGATTTTTTGTTTTAAAGCTCTTTAATTTTGAAACAAAGTACCCTTACTTATTATAAATGTCAGTGTTGCCAACTTTTAGTTTTGTAGTCATCTTCAGCCTTTTCCCATAGGCGATGATTATTTTTTGCAATGGTTCTAGCTGGAACTTTATTATTATCAGTGTTAAAATAACACGTGTATAATCTTATGAAACACAATTAATAATTTCTCGCTCTGAGTAATTCTCTGCTGGCTAAAAACTCACAACACACAGGGCCGGCTCTAGACAACAGAGGGCTCTATGCAAGATTTTCACTGGGGGCCTCCATACTTTGCCTGGAGCAGAGAACTATGAAATAAAACTACAGACTATATATATATAAATATTTAAAATTCTTATTATATCGTACTCCCAGTGTGGCAAGATCGTTCAGAATAATTCTTATTACAAGACTTTGTTAAATACTCTATTCTGATTAGTCAATGACAGCATTCTAAGGTCAAGGTAGATTTTGGGCTCTGACATGCACTTCCAGCTGTGAGACTCCTCCCTCAGCTAAAGTCGCAGCTTTGTGTGTAATGGGTGTTTGGGGGTTTAAAGAGTGTTTCATACGGAGGCAGTGACGTGTGCGAGCAGTGGTTGGTGTCTCCAGCAGCGTGGAGCCCAGTAGGCCGGATACATCTGCTCAGCACATCAGCTCCACTCTCCTTGAAACAAAGCAGGTGGGTCGAGCTGAAAGGGGCTGACACGATGCGTCCAAGTGCCGTCTGACTACCCCGAGGTGAGCAACTCCCATATCAACAGGAGTAAAAACTGGTACAGTTGCCTGCCTGCATGCAGTCACACTGATAAACCGTTCAGTCGTAGTTTGATGTGTGTGTTTACACCACTGCCGCTTCATGAGCTGAATTTCAATCATGTCAGGAGGAGACGAGCGGTGAGAACCCTCGAGCTGCTGGAGTCTCTACTTCAGCTCCAACAAAGGCCCCGCTCCTTCAAAGTGTCTCTGATTGTTGCTTATAAGAATGTCCTGATCAATGTATCGACTGGCCTGCTGACACTCCTCCACCGCAGAGCTTCACTGTTGGTGAGAAACTGTTCCTGGGCCATGCCTCTTTCACTCTGACAAATAAGGGTTCTTAAAGGGTTCTTCCTGAAGGGCTGAGGTTCTACCCAGGACCATCTACATCTTAAGAAGCTTTTTTTGAAGTAAGGATTGGTTCAGGGGTTCTTTGTAAGATTGAGGGTTGCATTAAGAATTTTTTTTTGGAAAGAATGAATCCTTCAAGGAGTGTTGAAGTGTTCTTTCTAACATTATGTAATAGGCTTCTCAGTAGAACTGCCTTTGGTGGGTTCTAGATAAAGCCCTTGAAATATAAAAGAGTTCTCAGTAGAACCCCCCGGGTGACTTCTAAATAAAACCTTTAAAATATAATACAATACTCAGTAGAATCCCCGTAGCTGAGTTCTAGAAACAACCCTTGGAGTAGAAATGGGTTTTTGAGAGAACCCACTCAGTGTGTTCTAGATAAAAACCTTGGCATACAAAGGGATTCTCAGTAGAACCCGCTGGCTGAGGTCTAGATAAAACCTTTGGAATATAAATGGGTTCTCAGTAGTACTCCCTGGCTGAGTTCTAGAGAAAACCCTTGCAATATGAAAGGGTTGTCAGTAGAACCCCCTCTGTGTGTTTTAAGTAAATATAAAAGGGTTCTTGGTAGAACTTCTGTGGGTGGGTTCTAGGTACAACCCTTGGAAAATAAATGGGTTCTTGGTAGAACCTCCCTGACTGGCTTCTAGATACAATCCTTGGAATATAAAAGGGTTCTTGATAGAACCCCTCTTGCAGGGTTTGAGATAAATCCCTTGTAATATAAAAGGCTTCTTCAGTAGAACCCCCTCGGTGTGTTTTACATATACACACATAAATATAAAAGGGTTCTCTGTACAACCTTTGGAGTAGAAAACTGTTCTTGGTAGAACCCTCTAGGGTAGAGTCCAGATACATCCCTTGGAATATAAATGGGCTCTTGGTAGAACCTCCCTGAGAGGATTCTAGATAAAACCCTTGGAACAGAAAATGGGTCTTGGTGGTTTCTTGTTAGCACCCATGGAAGATCGAAAGGTTCTATAACCCACAGAGAGAGTTCTGGGTGGAACCGTTACACCATAGTTGGGTTTTCTGGAGAACCTCTCATAAGAGGTTCAGGGTGAAACCTTTCACAGATGGTCCCAGGTATAACAAATAGGGTTCTCCTCTGGGGACAAGCTGAAGAACCCTTTATGTTTCCAGTTAGCACCTTTCTTCCTCAGAGTGTGTTGACAGGACTATCGAGCTGTTAAATAGGTTGAATTGATCCCATAGTGTTGTAGTGCGACAGCTCATGAGAGGCTCCTTCCTGCAGGGACTGATGATCAGTGCGAGGGTGTGAAGGCGGGGCCCTCAGGGGCCTCGGGGAGCAGGACGACAGGGCGATGAATTGGCGGGACAGCAGAGAACCAGCACCAGAATGAGGGATTTAAGACATTATGAGTGAATGAGTGTCCTGGAGGCGTAGCTGTGTGGAACCCGAAGATGATTGTGATCACGCTGCTCATATTTTTCTCTCTTGCAGAAAATGGCCCTTGCAGCCAGCAGTGTACGGTGGTGGCGGGCCGGGCTCGCTGCTCCTGCTTCCCAGGGTTCTCGCTGATGACAGATGGACGCACGTGTGAAGGTAAGAGCCGCCGCCGCTCCTGCTTCCTGTCGTGGTACCGTTGCGGTAATTGGAGCGATTCACAGCACTCTCATGTATCCCTTAAGCTGTCTCCGTGAAGCAAACATCCCAACACCATCAACAATAGCAGTCACTGCTGGGTAAATGAACAACAACAAACACACGCAGCCCTGACAACAGAACAAATGTGCGATGGAGCAGTTTGTCCAGAGATCGGGACACTTTTTAATTGGATGCAGTCACTCATGAAGGAGGAAAATGCAGGTCTTGTGATACTAAACAATGCATCGACTGATTGGGCTCCCACTTCCTGGTGGTGGAGGCTGTTGCCTGGAGCATTAGTCAACCATAGCCAATTACTGTGTGGCAGCTATAGCTGCAATAACAAACGCTACACATGGCATCTGTGTGCTTAGATACCTTCCTTCCATAAAGCTCTGTGTAATAACTCCTGACAGGTGAAGGTCACAATTGACATCTGCAGTTTGTTGTAGTGTAAATGACTATAATCAGTCATGTGCTGCCTGCTGCTTGCAAATGTGTGAAGAAACACATTAACACAACTGTTTGGATCATATCTTTGGATCATATACAATTCATATAAACATATATTCAAGTACTGTTCTATAGCTTTCTTTTTATAAACAAATCACATCAAATGATCCACACCAGCAGTGTGTACAAGCAGCAAGTTTGTTTTGTTACATATACTCTGTACATCCACTAGTCAACATAGGGCAAATCATATGACTCAAGTCCACACCTCCAGTATTTACAATTCACATAGTTTGTGTAGTTAAAAGATACTTTGCAGATTAAATTTGTCACAGACTCACCATGAGGTCTGGTGCAGAGAGGCAAAGCACAGCGCTACAACCACTACATTGTGTCTGCCCGATAAACAAACAGCTGAGCTACCTTTAGCTCTAGATTTAGTTAAATTCATAAACTGTATGATTCACAAATCTTATAGCCCGACCTGACTGTTCACATTTCACCAGGCATTATTTTTACTAGCAAGATTGTAGTTTTTTTTTTTAATGTTTTACATTATAGAGGTTGGGGGAACCTTCTTAAGTCATGTGTGGAAGGGAACCCTTGATTTGTGAAACTCTAGTGAGATTTCTGTAGGTTGTTCCTTCATTGTGACGTTGCACAAATGTTAAAAAGATCACTCTCGTGGATTAGCCATCAGTTTTTCCCTCCTCTGCTTGTGCCACTTCCACACATCTGTGGTCTCCTCTGGCTGCGTCCTCACATAGAGCTGTTATCTCATTGGTTGTGCTTTGAAAGGTCACCACCACTCTCATGAGTTGGAGGAGACCAAAACAGAGCTAGAAGGAGAGTGAATATTGTTATTGTTGTTATATAAGTTACATTTATTGGGTGTCCAGAAACAAAACTCCAGTGAATGCTAATGTTATTCTGTGTCTACTGGATGTGTAAATAGGCAACTGTTTGCTAATAGGTTAGCCATTACAAATTTATGAGGTGATAATAAACACAGTTTGCAGTAAATTAGGTACATTTAGCTAAAACTAACACAACAGTCCTACAGTAAATCCCACATTCATGAAGGCCTAATCAGTTTTTGTTCAAGCTGTTTTAGAGAGGTGTTGATTCAACTTTATGGTCATTTTGGGGGCTGTAGTTTGTGCTGCAATCGAAGACTTGTGTACTACTGAGAGTTTCTGTGTGTATTTGTTATTCAGGCTTCCCTTATTGATATGAATTATTAAAAAGACATTACTGCTATCCAATATATCATCAGAAGAATTACCACGCATGTACATGTACCTTTCATTTCAGTAAAATCTTAACTCATGAGAGCCTTTCACTTGTGTATGAGTGTAATTTTTCAGTTGTTTGTGTGAGTGTTTTAGTTGTGTATGTAAAAAGCATTCCACTTGTATTTGTGAGGCTTTCAGTACAGTATATGAATGTGGGTTTTTTTGTTTATAATTTGAATGTGAGAGAAAAGTACATGTATATACATTGTAATTCTGAATAATGGGCCTCATGCAAGAACAGATTTACTCTTAGGTGATTTATATGAGTGATTTAGGGGAACTTTGTAAAGAAAATTCACAATTTTTGTTGTCCAGGCCTGTTGTAGAGTCATGTGCAGACAGTCTGCTGTGATCCAAACCAAAGTTTTTCTCTAATGATGCACATTTCATTACTTCGCAGCAACTCTGAATTTGAAAATCATTAATTACGCTTCATTATGTCGACGTTGTCCTGTTTGAGTCCACACTCTTGAATAACATTAATTCTAAATCTAAATTCATCAAAGCAGCTGAACGATATCATCATTAATTTAAACTGGAGATCACATCCTGTCAGATCATATCTTCACAAGCAGGTTTATGAAACTCTGTCCAGCTGAACATCCTCTGTTGCAAATTTATCTAGAACTATTATGGTATTTGAATGAGATGAACCATTTTGTCTATATTTCATGTTTTACAGTATGAGCCTCAGGTAACATGGCATTAAAAGCACTCGTTTTTTCCCGTTTCTTTGCTTTAGCAAGCCACTCAATTCCACTGCTGACGCTGCTAAAATGACATGTTTTCTTTGATGGATCTCTGAAAGCAGGACTTCAAACTCCACACTCATAAAGTTCTTTTTACTCTTTAATCCCATCTTTCATAAATGAACACCATTTGATATATGGGACTGGACATGAAGCCTTACACGGTGTTATTAGGGTGCACTGTAAAAAAAAAAAAAATAAAAAAATAGTTGAGATGACTTCAAATTTCAAGGCAACACACTGCAATAGATTTTTGAGTTTTGAACTTAAAAAGGTTTTGCTGACCTATAATCTTTAGTTGAGATCATTTACTTTTCCTCTTCAGATAAACATGAATCTTGGAGTTTAAAGGCGTTTTCACACCTGCCTTGTTAGGTTCTTTTAAAACGGACCCTGGTCCATTTGCCAGGTTCTTTTAGGCTGGCGTGAAAGCTGTCAGTCGAACCCTGATGCGGACCAAAGAACCAGACCGAGTCCAGTTGAAAAGACGAATCTCGGTGTGGTTTTTGTTTGCATTTTATTTGTGGTGTGAAAGCAAACAAACCAACCACAGGATTTTATGATAGCAGATGTGACTTTAGCACAATTTCAAAAGCTTAACTGCTAATAAATCCAACTGCTGATCACTGACTCTCTCAGGAAGCGATCATGCAATTGATAAGACACGTATAACTATATTTATGAAATACATTTACTAACAGGTGAGTTCTTCAGTGCAGGTATTTTTCCTGTATCTTACTCTGTGTGTAATCGTGATCTAACAGTAATACATCTGTATGTCACACACATGAAAAAGTCAGGTGTAGGGTGATGCACTCCCTCTCTCCCTCTCTCCCTCTCTGAACAGAGGAAAACAAAAACCCTGGTGCTTCCTTCTTATTCTTTTCTTCTCCACCCAGTGCTGCAGCATGCTGTCTCTGTCTCTGTGTGGACATCACGCACATATGAGCCACAGCAGGTCAGCAAGGTACGCACAGGTGCTCAGTGTCCTGTTGGCTACAAAACACCTCCTTTTCATCCTGTTTCTAAATCTCTGGCATTATTCATAACATGCTGCTATTTGCTAAATAATGCTTATAACTGGTTATTTCTTTGTGAGCTTAAATATACACATCTGAAGCACTAAAGTGCTGCATAAACCTCTGTTTTCCAATGTGGGTCCTGATGATGCACCGATGATGCAGGATGACAATCACCAAAACTGTCCAATCAACATGCTACCTGTCAGTCTGTAAAAGTGCATGTTTCCTCCTCTTAGTTTGTTTGTAAAAAGTTAATGTGAACACAAACTGCACCAGGACTTTTGGTCCAAAACTTTTTTCAAAAAACTTGGTCACAGTGAGCTGCAAACCTGATTTATCTTTTTTATAGTGCCTGAAAAATTAAATACTCTTAACTGAAAATATTTCAACATTTACTTTCACTTCAATGACGTACTCAGTATTTTGTTTTAAATACAATGTTTTCAGTTTCTAAAATTCAAAGCTTTAACTTCAGTTAAAGTAGAAAAGTAAATTATCTCAACAAAAGATCAGTAGTTAGTAAAACTTTTTGAGTTGGGCTGAAAACTCAACACTCTGTTCCAGTCCTTTGCCTTGAAATTTTAAGTTTTCTCATTTTTTTTGTTTTTACAGTGGATGAACGGTGGATCATTCACACAGTTTTCTGAAGTCAAGAGCATTTGCTGAATCTGACATAGCATGATCATACATGAGGCCCAGTGTTCCTAACAAGCCTTCATATATTCACTGTTCACCAATTAAAGGTGCAGAGCTGAGAATTAATGTGAAATGACAGGAAAAGCATGTTACATACAAGTTTTACTGTGGAAAAAGTCATCACACAGATAGTCCATCAGCATTAAACCTCTCCTGAGCACAGAATGTAATTGTTACAGTTCTGTGCCAAAGAGCATTTTCCATGAGTGGCCCTACAGTAATACATTTGCTGCAGTAGTTAGTAAATTGATCCATGAATTTGAAGCAGGGCGAAAACTTGGCAGCAATTTGTCTTTGTGAAAAAAAAGTGATGTATGGTCCACCTCTGGAATCCAATATACACCAGCTCAATACTGTACACCACATGTACTATTCAGCTTACAAGATGTACTTACAGGAATGGATAAGCAGGAAATGAGTGGTATTAGCATGAAAATAGTTTGCTTGTATGAATGCCTTTTCTCGGATCATGTGCTGGTTAAATACTGAAGGCCTGGATGTATAGACTGGAAGTGCCATCCTGGCTGGCTTTATTTAATGTGTCAGTCAGCAGACAGGATAATACCTCTGGATGCATAAGCACTACATGAGAGTTGGTGTTTCCCCTCCTATCAGTCTATTCAGTGAACGGAGTGGAGCGGAGCAGGGACTTTCTCTCCGAAAGTGTTCCCACATGTGAGGATGTGGGTGGGCAGCTCAGGGTTTGGACTGGAATGAGACAAAGCAAATAGCACTACAAGATGTGAGTGTGAGGGGGGTAGATGAGGAACTGACGGAGTTATAAGTCAACTGTGAAATAAACTATGGAGGACTTGCAGATATATCATGTAGACTGTGAAAACACTGTGGAGCTTTAACACCTTGGATGTGTGCAGCAGAATGATCTGACATTTGTTCAGCAATGTAAGCACTTCTATCACAAACATGGATGTGATTAATCCAATATGGAGACTGTGGGATATTTTGATTCACAAGTTTACAGGGTAAATAAAGCCGCTCCTCTCCCCTCTCCTCTCCTCTCTGTGGTGTTTTGAGCAGCACGCGAATGTGAATGAATGGAAGATTTTAACTCTGGTGATGTGAGTGTGTGTGTGTGTGTGTGTGTATGAGTAAGGAAGGACGCTTCCAATGTCAACCATGCACTAAAAAAAAAAAAAACTTCACACACACAGATTAAGTTTTTCAAAAAGTTAAAGGAGCAATATGTAGCAACTGCCTGCCCAAAAATGAGTACAGAAGTCCAAACAGCAAGTTGGAGCCACAGACTGTATATTAAATACGTTGAAATCCTATTTAATATACAGTCTATGCTTGAAGAAAGTTCCCCCCCCCCCCGCCCCCTCCTCCCTAGACATGGGGGAAGCTTGGGCAGGATGCAGGAGCTCTGCAGGAACACAGGACACTCACAACCTTGTAAATTGTCAATAACAAATGATGACAAGTCCTCCACTGTAAGTTAATCAGCTGTTAATAACTGTCAGTTGTCCGTTATTCTGAAAACAAAAGCCCACTGCTATGAAAATACACACTGGACACTTAGAGTGGTTGCCTGTCTCACTGCCTGCCAAACTCCATTAACATTTTGCTAAATTTAACCATTATAAACATCTACACCTTTAACAAGATCATCAATGATTTCTTATGACTCATAAACGGACACTTACTCATTCTGCAAACATTCTGCATTAATTTGAATTCTAATTAACATGAAACAGGTAAATAAAAACAGTTTTTCCAGCCCGGAAAATTAATTTCAATTGAGGCAACTGTGGCTGTAGCGATGTATTTCAACTTAACATGTTTCCTTAAACTCTGATGGCATATCATGATCATTTTATGATTTATTACAGCAAATATATTATAGATTTCTTCTTTAACAAGTTAGATGAACACAGTTACTTTAAGTCATATGTACTAAATAATCTGATTGCTTTCAAATCAACTATACAACAATATAATTTAAATTTAAATCTAGTCAGCTTTAAAGGTTCCAATTTTCCAACTTTTCCAACAATTATTTACTCAACAGTAAATACTATAAATAAAATAACTTTTCAAATCACAATTTGCCTCAGAGGGTTTACACTCTGTAGTGTGTGACACTCCCTGTCCTGTAAACCCCGTAAAGAATAAGGAAAAACTTCCCCCCAAAATCCTCCAACTAGGAAAAAAATGAATTAAACCTTAAGGAGAGCCCGGCCTGACAAACAAGACAGTTTAACCAATTCAGGTGGACCATTTGATATGTAATATAATACATTATTTGATCACAAAATATATTTTTGACTTGCATTAGACTTACTTTGATTCTGAGTCACCAAGAGAAGAGAAAAGATTCAGTTTATTACATCACTTTAACCACTAGTGAAATACACTTGTTACAGTGCAGGACAGAGTGCGTGGGCTCTGTACTCAGCCTGAATAGTAAATGTGTGGGTTAGACAGTTAATCAGTGCTCTGACACTATCTCTGCTCATCACCAGGCTGTGAATTTAAATTAATTAAGTTTCCCATGCAAACACACACACACACACACACACACACACACACACACACACACTGACCATCCAGATTCACACATCCCAGTGGTTTCTAGTTTCAACACGTGTGTTTGCCACTTTCACCCATTTATGAAATTCACTCTGAGGACTAAACAAACTGTTGCTGGCAGTGTTGTGTTTGTTTTGCAATCTTTAAAAGAGTCCTCTGACATCGGATTTCAGAGTTATTACATGGATGATACTATGGCCTGCAATAAATGGTTATTAAGGCCTCACTGTGGTAGCCCCTCTGGTCACATGGCTAACACCATCTTTAGGTTTACATGTCTGGAGACTGGAGAACATATTCAATCTGCTCTGCCAAACCCTGTGGAAGATATTACCTCTGATCGAACCATATTGGTTTCAGATGGGTGGATCTGCCCAGTCAAACTAAGAGAAGCCCTGTGGTCTGATTCAGGTTAAAGGTCATCTCTTTAATTGTTGCACCTAAAATGTAAAATCATTAAACTTGATATTATCTCCCTGTAGAGAGTCTCCATATAGGAGCTGTGTTTGTAAAAACTGTGCTCTAGTTTTATAGATGCCAGCGTTTTCATTTCCTGGAAGATTTGAATGTCCCAGACAGGGACAAATTCCAGGTTTATTGAGCTTAAAGCAACATTATGTAACAATTAGGTTGTCTTTTTGGGGTTTTTTTTTGTTTTTTATTTGGTGCCCCTATAGTTTCAGAGTGAAATTCATTTGTATGGACAGCAGTACACATGCAATTGTAAAAGTTACGTTACTAGTGATCAAAAACTAACCATTCGACAACTTTGCTAACACAGCTAAATATTTAGTGCAACAACACAAGACATAGCAATCAGCTAATATTACTCGCCAGTCTAACAGCAAGAAGGCCAGCTCGCCGTCTGTCTGTCAGACTTTTATTTCACGTCCATTTTTAATTACTAGTTTTGAAAGAGGTGACAGAATTTAAAATGAGGTAATGGAAATGAAAAGATGGAGAGACAGACGCTCTAATAATTCCCATGTTCCAGCACCTGTACAAATAGCAAAAAGTGAGGATCGCTGTGATGAAAGGTTTTGAAAGGGATTTTATTAGAGTATAGCACTTGCCTCTGTATTGGAAAATGAGCGTGTAAACTGATCTAGTAAATTAAACACTAATTCATGACTTTTTGCATAGTATGCTGCAATAATAATGTCACAAAATCCCAAGGCACACCTTTTAGGAACCACTGCCACAGAGGCTGCTGAGCCTGGCTCCACTGCCTGCTCTCGATCTGGCACGACACTGTCGTCACAGCGATGGCATCTCTTTTCCCTGGACATTATGACCGGAGAGATTTTAAGATTTTCTCTGGGAAAAAAAAACTGTAATTACTGGGTAAGGGAAAATCTGATAGAAGCAAGACTACTGAAAGCAGCACTGTTGCAGCATAATGGTGTTTTCAGGGTGGAGTTGCTCACTTGTTTTACAGATGGTTTAGTTGTAATCCAGGGTTTCACCCAGAAAATTAATTACATTTTCTAAGAATGAGTTAAACCTCAGAGCTGTTCTTGTATGGTGATATAAACAGGATCACTGTTGAGAACTGATGAACTGTGATAAACTGTGGCTTCACTCACTCTTTTGTAGGGTTGTTCTGATATCAATATCAGTAATTAAATGTCTCTAACACACCCTAAACTGCTGGACTGAGTACTGGAGAGTATGCAAGTCTATACACTGGTCCAGTATCACAGAATTTATTCATCCAAAGCTGCCCTTTACTGTACGAAAAGCTTCTCCTTTAGTTCATGAAATCTGTGCAGCACCTGAATGTAGCACGTCTGATGTGGATAAATGCGAAGCCTCTGAAGTGCTGCACCAGAGCGCAGCGCTGTTACACATGGCCGCGCACCGTGTTAACATTCATTAAATCTGCTGAAACCAACACCAGGCTGCTACAGTATAACCATACACACATCTACACACATCATACCTGATGTTCTGATTTAAGATAAAAGAGATGGCAGGGCTCAGCTATTTTTCAGCCTTGACACACCCTGGAGTGCAAACGCTTTTGTGTAACAATAAATAATAAGTATTAATAATAATAATTTATTAATCACACCTTCTGATCTCCTGCTGATCTATATTCACTTTCACCCAGCCGTTTCACACATTGCGCTGCTGCACATACATGAACCATGGAGACCCACATTTTGTGCATCCCACCAACTTGTGCTTGGCATTTATTATTCAAATTTCAACTGTGGATGGAAAAACAGTGGGTGTGCGAGCTTTCCACCCTCACAGCCTGTTTAACTGTTGTAAAAACCGGGACTTGTTAGTGAATGTTAAAAACGGCCGCATTTTAGAGTTACGGTCATTTGTCAGGACTCTGGTCACCCTGTCAGGCCATACGACAATTATATCAATCTTTTTACATGGCAGATAAATACTCGATTCTGATTGGTCAATTACAGCATTCTAAGGTCTGTTATTTCTGTATAACCGACTGTTGCTATGAAGAGCAGACCATTGCTGCATACACAGTTCTGATAATAGACACTGAAGGAATAATAATATCGTTGTTAAATAATTTAAATAATTTTAAAATTAACATTTTGTGTCAAAGTCTTGACATTTTTTGTACATAACCATGTAACAAGCAGGATAACGTACAATGAACAGGTCATTATTGTGATATAAATGTTGACATTGACATTATCTCTTACATATATTACATCAGAACAGGATTAGTAGTATATGATATCAGATCAGTTTTAAAGCTCAGTATCAGGGAGGAAAAATGGTATCAGAACATCTCTTTTCTTTTTGCAGCAGTGACTTTATTGTCACATGTAAACATAACTAAATCTAATTAATTGCAACTTAATTAATCAGTCCAATTAAACTTATTCACTGTTATTGTACTAATTGCACCGTGGCCTGACATTGCTTGCACTGACAGTTATTATGTGCATCATTGTTCTGCAAAAAAAAAATTAAGCACCATATTGGAACAGCTGTTTAAAAGACATGAAATGGTTAATTTGGCGGAGAGGTTAGTAATTAATCACCGCACCCTCTTGTTAATATCACGCGTCACCCATGGTGCACTTGCACAGAGCATTCTGCATGAACAAAACCTGCAGGTGCAATCATCAGTGACCCTGCGAACTTCTGCTTTGTCCTGGCCTTCGGGATTAAAACAGAGTCCTAGATCTGTTTTTATGGACAGAGCGAGAAAACATGTTACACACAGTGCAGCTTAACTGCCCCCTTTGTGAGGCACGTCCTCCTGACTTTATCCCCCATCACTGTGACTGTCATTGTGAAATCACGCTCCCAGCTTGTGATCCTCGCAGTCCCCCCAGTCTGCATCTGTGTAACCCTAACCCTCCTGTCTCCAACCAAATCTGCAAATAAGCCAAGGCTGACTTCATCCACCTCAGCTTGAACTTTTCAAAAAATCACTCTGTCTGCGGGGTCCAGTGTGAAAGAACAAGAGGGTGTGTGTTTGCTTCTGTGCCTAATAGCGCTGCCTCTCAGACATCCCCCAGTGCACAGCCTCCACCGCTGTCTTGATGGAATTCTTCTAAAACTGCTATCTCCCCTCTCCGTTCGACTGAGCATTTGTATTTTTCAAAAAATAGACTCTTTGTATCCACCTTGTGTTGGATCACTTCACTCCTCACAACTGTGTAATGTGGCTGCTCCTGGGGACCAGTCAGGGAAGGTAGGGGCCTTGAGGCAATAGGCACTTTTTCCTTTTCTTTTTCTTTTTCCCCTCTTCGAATGACGCACTGGAAATAATGCTGGCCACCAGAGTGGAAGGCGACTTTCTGCACCACTGGCAATACGCAAACATTGGAAACAGGCCCGTCCGTCCCTGGGCTTGACAGAGAGCAGGGCTCAGACCTCACTGTGATTTGCCCCTGGAAATATCCAGAGATGGGAAGTAACTAAGTACAAATACTTAGCTACTGTACTTAAGTGGATTCTTCAGGTGTACATTACTTGAACATTTATTTTTTTGACAATTTTTCACTTTCACTCCCTACATTATAACACAAATGTCTGTACATTATACTCCTTATATTTTCAAAACAGGATTGTTACTTGCATTTGTGCGGAAAAGATGTTACAAGACAAAAAACAATGTGAAAGACATAACAACAAAACAATGTAAAAAAGACATAAGACAAAAACAATATAACAAGACAAAACTACGTAAAAGACACAGCAAGATAAAAATGGTGTAAAATGTGTAGGACGTACAAGATGAAAATTACGTAAAATACGTAACTAGACGAAAACAACAAAAGATGTGACAAGAAGAAAATGACAAAAATGACAGAAAAGACAAAACTATGTAGAAAATACTGTAAGAAAAAAGTGGCAAAAAGGCGTAACAAGACGAAAACCACGTAAGACAAAACTATGTAAATGACAAAACCTTAATAAGATGAAAATGATGTAAAGGTTGTAACAACATGAAAACAACATAACAAGGCAAAAACAATGTAATAGTCAAAACACCAAAAATGTAATGTAATTCAAAAAGACATAACAAGACAAAAATGACAAAAGATGTGAAAAGGCCAAAATGACATAAAAGATTTAAGACCAAAGCAACCTAACAAGACTAGACTAGTTAAAAGACACAGCAAGATGAAAATGACGTAAAACATGTAACAAGACAAAAATGGCAAAAGATATGACATGACGAAAATGACGGAAAAAACTATGGAACAAGACAAAACTATATAAAACTCACAGCAAGACCAAAATAACGTAAACAAGACAAACTATGTAAATGATGCAGCAAGACGAAAATGACATAAAACATAGAAGAAGATGAAAATGATGTAAAAGACACAACAAGACAAAAACAACGTAATGAGATAAAAAGAGGCATGAATGTCAAAAACAACAAAAACTTTGAGAATATCACAATGAGACGAAACAGATGGAGAGGGAGACATGACAGAAAAGTTGACATCTTTGCACAGAAACAGCTGGTAGAAATGTCCTTGAGAGGGTGACATTTTATTTTTATGCTTTGAGTACATTTCAGAGCCTGTACTTTTTCACTTTTACTTGAGTAAAGAAGTTGAATCAGTACTTCTACTTTTACCAGAGTATTTTCTACACACTTCTACTTTAGTACAGAATGTTTGTACGTTTGCCACCTCTGGAAATATCCTCCCTACAACGAAGACAAACAGATGTCTCTCGGTCGAGGAACAAACAGGGACATTAGTTAAGGCAGGTCCCAAAACAAGAGTATGTCACCACTGCATGTACAGCAAAGTCCTGCAGACTCTCCGGAGTGTTACACAATGTCAGGAGGAGAAATTGGTAATTTTAGTGAGTAAGATGAATGTGTGCTGCAGCTCCACAGAGGCTTCATATAATACAATAAGGTCTGTTCTGTGCTGCAAGAGGTGATGTCTGTGTAGTTTTTGGAGGTGAAAAAGCTTACGGGAAAAGAGCTGCAGGATGTTACTCACACACACCAGGTAAAGGCTCAGATCAGTGTTTTTCCTCCCCCTGCTCTCTGTGGGAAGGTGTTGTAATGCACACAGTTCATTCAAATTCCCCGTAGCAAAGGCTTTGAAAGTCGAGAAAGGCATTTCAGCAAGGGACCGCCAACAGATACACAGGCAGCACGGGAGAATATGTTCCCCTCTTGTTCCTGCCTTTTGTTTTCCAGCCCCGGCTCCTTCATGCAGATTTTGTGCGAGACCTTTTCGTCAGGCTCCCCGCGGTATTCGCCATATTTTCGGGGGGTGATCTTCAAATCTGGATGACTGCCACACTGCCGCGCACGCGCTAACACGCAGACGCACGCACAAAAATCCCAGTCCAATGCTATCAGCGCATCCAGCTAATCGGCCATGCACTGCGATGCATGATAAGGGAATGCTGCAGTTTGATAAAGATGAGCCACAACAGAGCGACGATCCGCCGTCTCGGCATGAGCCCACCAGTGTCATAAATCAACAGCGCCTGTTTGCTGGCTGCAGAGCTGTTTGACTGATAAAGATTTAAAGGTTTGCAACTGTGTGTTTTATTTCCTACAAACAAGCATAACAAGCAGAATATCATTTAGCTTTCGCCAAGACCTGAGGTTTTAAATTTGACTTGGGATTTACAAAGCAGTCACTGTGCAAAGTTGGGATAATGGCCCGCCAAAGAGCACTCCAGGACACATTTTGTGGGGCTGATGTGTGCTGTGTCAGTGAGACTAAGAACAAATCTTCATTTAGTCCAGCTAAAATTAAACTGCCACCACTTTCTACGTCAGCTTTTTAAAAACCTCTCCTGTGCTTCGTTTGGAGGAAAAAATGAAACCAAAGGGGAGAAACATAGTTTTCAAACTTTTTGGTTTAATGATAGCACTTCCTGTCTGTGGATAAACCAGTAGGACTGCCGTTGTTTCTTTGTCTGTGGTGAATGAAATCATTTCATTTTGAAAATATAAAGTTTTTGTACCAAGTTTAAATCAACAGTCGAGCAACTGCGGGTTTTGGCACTTCTGCAATGGCTTCATTTGCCGGCCCCAGAGGTTGCTGTTTGACTACCAAAAATTATTTATTGATGACAGTTTGCAGGCTAGATTTGCTGCTCATTAGAAAGTCAGCTGTAGCACTGCGCAGCTTAAATACTTAAAAATGTCCATTTAGATTCTGTTCGTGTCAGTGTAGATGCTAAATAATGTGGTCCTTTATAGGAATTAATGGTTTTGAAGAACCTAAAAAACACACCATTGATGGACTGTCACTGTATAAAGGCGTTATGACAAAAGTGAGAGCAAACTATTGTCTAATTACAACATTACACAGTGATGTGTTTTTGGCCATGTATCTCTGATATTTGCCTTTTTTTTTTAACTCTTTTTTGGTCAGCTTGGCTTCAGCTGCTGAATGAAGCCTTTGTTGTGGTTGTTTTCCAGTACATTAACATGTTAACTTTATGTAGTTAGCATGCAAAAGATCACAACGTTATTCATTTTCTGCACACTAGACTTATATTTACATTTTGTGTAATAATCGTGGGATATTTAAGAATGGTGGAAAAGAGAAAGAAATCATCCTTTGCATTAAGATTATTTGGTTTCAAACAGGAAATGAACCGTTATCATGCTACTCTGTAGCTCTATATGACATTCATCCTGTGATTACTGGTATTGAACACTTAAACCCATTTTAACCCAAAACATCTTCTCGTAAACCTAACCAAGTAACTTAGGTGCCTAAACCAGCCAAACTGCACCTGTTTTACAACGTTAAATAAATATTTTACATCCTTGATTCTCAAACTGTGGTATATGTACCACTGGTGGTGCGCAAGCTCCCCCTACTGGTGCTTGGAGAAATGTCAGAATTTTATTTTATTTTTTTAATGAAGTAAATAAATTTAAGAACATATAATATTATCAAAATAATATAAAATTTTAATGAAAATACATAAAATATAAGATGACTGAAATGTAATTTCAGTAAGTTTTGTTATTCCTGTATTTTTGTTTCAATATCAGCCTGATACTGTACGTAGTCTCATGAACACATTGTTTACGTCATCCACGATTACCTGTAGTCACGAGCTAAACTGACCATCTAAAGAAAATAAAACATGTTTTAAAAGTTATTGTAAGAATTTTAATGGCATTATTAAGTACTCATATCGGTACATGGTATCGGCAAGCACCCAAATGTAAGTACTTGTACTTGTACTCAGTCTGAAAAAGGGTGGTATCGGTGCATCCCTAATTTTAACCCTTAGTCATGATGGTGGTACTTGGAAAGGCTAATATTTTCAGAAGTGGCACATGGTGTAAAAAGTTTGAGAAATGCTGTTGTACATAACATACTTAACTTCTGTCACATAGCAACAGTACACAGGTGCAAACAGTGCACCAATGAACAGGCTCCATTCTTTGCATGTTCTCAGTACCGTGTTCTTGGCAGCAGACATGTGTTCCACTAAGTTCACAAGCTAGTTCCTGACTTTGTTTGCTAACCCGGAGCATCACATTAAAGGCACATGCCATAAAACACCAGAACAATGAGCTGAAACAGGCTGAAATGTTGCAAAGGGAGCTACAGAGTCAGGTAATGATTCTCTGTGTGTTCTTTACTGCTAGTGACCCGTTTCACATTATACAGTACATAGTCATTTGATATCGTCATTATAAAATGAATGATTGGTGCAGCTTTAATCTTCAAAACACTCCAGTCCTTGGTTAGCAGAGCTCAGTACCACTGCTGCTCAGAGCCTTTGATGCTGATCACCAAATACACTTTTTTTCCTTTTAGTCATAGAAAAAATATTCGCAATGAATTTGAAAGCCACTCTCACATGATTCTGCTGCACAAATGGATGTGTTTTCAGTTTAAGTGTGCCAGTCTCAGACTCTCTGACAGCTCCCCAGCTTGTCATTTTCATGCAGGCAAAAGCAAACATGTAATTTCCTGGTATGCCTCGGATGTAAAAATGACTTCCTTTGTTAGTTCCTTCAGTATACTTGACATCCATCTGCTGCTGACTCACTGAGCTCCATCGTGGTGACAGAGTTAGTCGGGGGGGGGGTGTACAGGTCCTGTCCATCAACTACCTTACACGGTGTTCTTCACCTCCACCTCATGGTCACACACCCTCTCGCTCCCCATCACCTCACACACTGCCCCCCTTGTTCTTCTTCTGCAGATGTGGACGAGTGCGCGACCAGCACCCACAGCTGTCGGCCCAGCGAGCACTGTGTGAACACCGTGGGCTCATTTGTATGCGAGCTGCAGGTCACTTGTCCTGCAGGCTACCAGCTGAGGAACAGTGTTTGCCAGGGTGAGTTCATTGTTCCTGATGTATTTCATTAAGCCAATTTACCCAGCAGTCATTTCCAGAGCCACTAAAGTAGTCGGTGGAAACGCTGATGATGTCTTTGTCGATATGCAGGACTGCAATCTGGACTTCTTTTTAGTGGCAAGAGACAAGAAGTAAGACAGTAAAGCAAAACCGCAGCCCTATCGCCAGACAATAACGTCACTTTTGGATGATTCAGCAACACCGTTCTTCTTCTTTTTTCATACAATTAGAATGCCAATGGTTTTTAAAAAGAAGATATTTTAAAAAGAAAAATATGGAGTCATAGGAGTGCCATCAAGAAAAGAATACATCTGTAAAAGAGTAAATAAGTAAATAAAAATGTAAAATATAAAGAGAAATAAAAAGCTATATATATTTATATAAAAAAAAGGGAAATATCCATCCATCCATCTTCAACAGTATATCTGAAATTGGGGTGCAGAGGTAACAGTTCCAGCAGGGGACACCAGACAACCCTTTCCCTGGCTACATAACCAGCCCTGACTGGGGGATCCTGAGGCAGAGAGGCCAGGGTGGAGATATAATCCCTCCACCTAGTCCTCAGTCTGTCCCGTGGCCTCCTCTCAGCTGGACGTGCCTGGAACACCTCAACTGGCTCCTTTCTACACAAAAGAGCAGCGGCTCTACTCCAGTTCCTCACTGATGACTGAGCTTCTCACCCTGTCCCTAGGGGAGATGCCAGCCACCCTCCTGAAAAAACCCATTTCTGTCAGTTGTATCCACAATCTCATTCTTTCAGTCACGACCCACTCTTCATGACTATAAAGATAATTAGGAAATATGAGGAAATATAAATATAAAAACAAATACAAAAATATAAAAGAACATTTATTTGTTCATTTATTTTTGTAATTTTATTCACTCTTTATAATTTAGTGTTATCCCTTTATTTTCCTTATTCTTTTCCTTATTGCTTTTGCTGTTCCTTAACGTGCCAAGCCGTCAATCAAAGGGCTTTGGGAGGGCCTTCCTGCTCAGGCTAGGTAGTCCTAAATACATGAATCCTGACAGGAAAATAAAATATAATAAAATAAAATAAAATTTCTAAAAGATATTAACAACAATTTAAAATATATACAGAAGAAAATAGAGTAAAAAAAATAAACATATACTTTAAAATACGTAAATAAACATATACAGAAATAATTTAACCATAAAACATATATTTACATCTTTATTTTCTTGTTCTTTTTCAGTTGTATTGTTTTTAATGGCACTGCTATAACTCCATAAAAAACACTGTGATTACAGTTTAAAAATTAAAGTTAACATTAAGTTAATGGCAGCGTTGTGACAAGATGAAAACACCATTCATCTACATTAAAGTCAAAAGTACTACATGCCCATCTACCGCCGTGACCCACACTTTTACTTTTCACCTCACATGTAGGAAAATTCCTTCATTGGCACCGAACGTCGGCCCTGGACTTAAATGATTAACTGCAGATTAGTGTGGAAATGGAGGGGGAAAATACTTAGAGAATAAACACTAATCCAATCTTCATCCTTCAGAAAAAACAGCTATAAGTGTAAACAAAACCACTTAGTAAAGAACCAACAAACCCACTCTGTCAGTAAAAAGCACACAAATTTGAAGATGTGGTTGATTACAAACCAAGTTAATTAATCATATATGTAGAAGGCAAAAAACAGTTATCACCCAATAATATCCAAGAACCAAAGGAGTAACAAGTGTACTTCATGGAGCAATTTACAAATGAAAAGATGTACAACATCTAATAAGATTCATGAAATGTAAAAATAACATATTGAACAGATATGGGATGGATGATCAGAGGGGAGCTGGCACAGTAAGATGTGTACATTGATTTTGATTTGTGTTGTTTATTCTGATTATTTGCTCTTGCTGTATTTTGAATATTTACTTTTGCTTGGATTAATTTGAAAAGTTGGAATATTCATGTTTAACACAGACCGTTGATGAAATGTAAAAATGGGGTAGGACTGGATAATTATTCACTTTTTCCTCCTTCTTCCTTTTTGGACATGAATTATTTATTATGAGATTGCTGAATGATTGCCGTTAAGTTCATTGGTTATTCTTGTTTTGTTTTTCTTGCTTGTATTTTTATTCTATTTTTTTTTTCACATGTTCCAAATAAAATCTAATCTAATAAATCAAATCAAGTCCAATTTGGACATAATAGCGAGGAACACTGGGCTGCTGAAACCCCAAACCCTCATTCATATGTAGTTGCAGCCTTCATGTTGTGAAACATTACCTTCAGTGTTATTTCCACTTCATAACACAACTTGGCACTTGTGTTTGGCTGGAGCTCATGTTTGTGTTGGAGTGTGTTACTCAGCGTTGCCAGTTTCTCTGCAATTTAAAGAGGATCCAGCAACCAGCAGCACACAGGTCCAACACCCCTGGCTCAGAGCGAGCCAGCCGCTGTGTAATGGATGCTCCTGCACGCACACGCAGGCTATTCTGGTCCTGAAGTTTGTCATCACATCCCCTCTAATGCTCCTTGTAATTGTATCGCCGAAAACCAAGAATAATTTGTCCTTAAAGGGCCCCTTGAGCACCAACAAATCCCCGAATACAGGACTGCGGTGTAGTACATCATGGATCGGTGTTGAGGCTGTTGGAGTGTCCTGGCTTTATTGATGGCAGACAGAAGCTCTTTAACAGTACACGATATATTTAGACAGCTCACGTTCACCTTCAATCACAGTTTACATGAATACAATCAACATTAGTGACAGAAAAATGTACTCAAACCCTCACAAAACTTCTCTACTTGAACAGTGTAGTGTGATGTACCCGTTGTATGAGCTGCATATCTGTTAACTTCTTTTCAACACATTACCTTCACCTAAAAACTAAAAATCTCTACTCTATCCTTAAAGCTTGAATATGTACCATCACTGCACAAAATGTCTAAAAATACCAGACATATGTTATATATTTTAAGCTTTGTACTTCCATTATCCAAACTGTTTCCAGCAATATTCAAACACAAAGAAATCCAGAATTTGGTCAAGGTTACAGTGCGTTTCCTGTTAGTTGTTACTAGCTGGTCGCTAGTTGCTCTAGTTCTGTGAAAACACCAAGCTGTGAAAATGACATAACTCAAAGTGAAGGTAACATTAGCACTGACAGGAAGTAACAGACCTGCAGCTTATAAAATGGATATACGTCACACTACACTGCACAAGTTGAGAATGTCTGTTAACTTTCAGTCAAAACTTGTAAAGTTACCTTTACCTACAAACTTTCATCCTTAAATCTACAACACATAATATTTCCACATCAAAATGTCCAAAAGAAGTTGTGTACTGACATTATTCCATATGTTTCCAACAATGTCCAAATGCAGAGTAATGGTGTGTCTCCTGCTCGCTGCTCTAACTCCAGGAAAACACAAGATATGTCGGCTACATCAGAAAGTGGGAAAGAAAGTCGCAAACATGACCAAACATGATGTGAAAAAAACCTTAATATCACTTCATCCATGAACATGATGTGTAACAACTTTACAACATCATCAAACTGCATTTTTAGTTATTATTTTAATATTAAAAACACCCCTAGTGGCAGAATTTCCATATTGTGTGTTTGGTTAGTACTTAACTTTTCACATTTAACAAGGTACATATTGTTAATAGTTCTTGCTGCTCATTTTGTCTTTAGTGTTTTTCAGTATTTTGATGATCATTTTGTTTCACTATAGGCCTTCTCAATAAATTCTGATTTAATTTGTGCTTAAATGAACTTTCCCAACCATTTTACTGGCATTTCCATATCACACTATATTATCTTGATGCTTTGTTGAAAATGTTAAAACTTAAGAAATGAGAAATAAATTAATTTAGACTGACTTCACAGGTGATGTCATTGTTTTATTTCCACTTATCAGGAAAACAATATAGGACATCTTAGCCTCCTTCATAAGTGAAACAAAATGCAGAATTAACAAGTTCTTGTTTTTTCCTCTCATCTCTTCTCCGTTGTTTTAATAGACACATTTTAAATGCTTTATAAAAGCTGTACTGCAGATATAACTTTTTACATTTGCTGAATTTCTTCCATAGTCGTTTATTTATTTGGGGATAATATAAATATAATCTCCTGTCTGAGATAACTGTTAGCGATGTTTGCTAGGTAGCTAGCATCTGTATCTTCTTTCAAACCCAATAGACACAAAATAAAACTTACCAAAAAATGTTTTAGCTCATCTTTACACTGTTCTAACAATCGCCAGCTCTGGTTTGATTGAAATAAACCCTCAATTCACTACATTAGATGTGAAAATGTAAGGGTCAAGGGTTTACTTCAACCAAACCAGGGTTGATGATTGTTGGAACAGTGGAGAGACAAGCTACGATGTTTTTGGTGAGTTTTATTTTGTTTCTATGTATTTGAATGGAGATGACAATGCTAGCTAGGTAGCTAATGTTGCTACCGGTTATCTATGACACTGAGGTGATTATCATAAACACTCTACAAAACTAGTGATAAGTACTGTTAACAATATACACCAAGCTCCACTCGACAGGGTAATTCTGAGTACTGCTGGTTAATAAACAGGTCAAACTTGCCGATTTTCATTCCCACATTCCAAACACACTGTGAGTGTGTGTCTGTGGTCATGACTTTGACTCATCATTAAGATTTCTGCTAACGTTTTTCTGGCCCCAGTAGTATTTGTGTTTCAGCAGATGCCCAGGTTCACCATGTGACAAGATAATCACCCAGAGAGGCGGTACTGCGTGGGCGTCAAGGCACTTTTAAGCTCTGTGACTCGTGTCATCAGCACTTGGCACAAGGGAGGACTAATCAATGTAGCTAGATAATGAAGGTAATATTTAGTCGACCATCCAAGAGGGAGAAAACTAATTAGCTGCATTAAAGGAAGGCGAGATCTGTGTTGTGACGTTTGGAATCCCTCTGATGATGTTTGGTGGAGGAAAAGTCAAATTAAGACCTTCCGCTCGTGCGCCGTGGGACAGGCCTCAGAGGAGGCGATGTGATGCGAACTCCTGAGAGATGCGCTCGCAGCACAAAAGAATGAGTCTTCCAATCAAACGCGGTCCATCACTCATGAGATTCAACTGTCATTTAACAAGTTTTGTTCAGCTCGTGTTAATTGCAGAGTTTGAACAAGTGATATTTTTATGGGAGGGAAGTTAAACACCGACACAGTCAAGAGTTTGAATCTGTGAGATGCTGCACACGTTTGTTCTGTGCTTGAGCCACAGTGCCACCTACTGCACCGTCACAGCTCACACTGAAGCTCACAGAGTCGACAGCAGCACATTTAAAAGTCTTTGCAATTTAAGGGAAAAAAAAGTGTCTTATTTTGTCAAGATGACTCACTGAATGTATGTTTATCTGTTCTTTCCGCCAGACATTGATGAATGTGCTCTGCGGACACATAACTGTGGTTTGGGCTCTGTGTGTGTGAACACAGTGGGATCTTTCCTCTGCAAAACCAAAAGCAAGTGTGTGAGCGGCTTCACACAGGACTCCCATGGCAACTGTATTGGTAAGAGACCATCAGTGCTGCTCTCTGCTGGTTGATAAAAACTCCTAACATACAACAGGGGGCCCTGTGCATGATTTCCATTGGGGGGCCTCGGTATTTTGCCTGGAGTAGAAAACTATGGGATAAAACTGTAGTTGTATTCCATAGTTTTGCAACTTGTCTGCAAACAGTGTTGCTTTGCAGTCCCCTGCACAAACATCATGTCTTAATAAACCAACTCAATGTTTTGTTTTATTATTCACTATTTTTTTGCATTCATTTTTTATGTCATCACGGGTACTGAAAAGAACAAAATATTTGTTACTGTTATTAACATTTTTCAATGCTTTTTGCATTTTTATTTTGTATTTTTGTGTCCCCTTGGTGAACTTCTTCATCTACAAATAAACCAAACCAAGAACACTCAGAACAGAGTGCAATTTTGCCTTTGCCTTTAAAGAGTTACACAAAGAAATTGCATCTTTCTTTTGCAATTTTCACTTGGTTTTGCAATTTCATAAAAAACGCCCTAAACACAATGCATCATGCATTACAATTTTGTTTTAGAAAAGCTGCCACAAAATCAGGCATTGTAGGTGCAACAATCCCCAAAACAGCCAACGAAATCCTGAAGGCACTGATATTCATTTAGTTTAGGTATTGATTTTTTTTAATCACATTACCTTTATTTTTAGAATGTTTATTTTTATCACATTGATTAGTGGACTTATTACAATGAATTTGTTATTTGCTTTTCTATGAAACAATGTTAATTTTTTTAGATACATTGTTAACATTCTCCTCTCTGTAATGTTCCATATGAAAAACTTCAACTTTAGTTGCATAATTGGACAAAAAATCCACAGAAGCCTAATACTTGTTATGTACCTACAATTACCCAAACTAATCTGCCTCCTGATTAGGTCATTTGACAGAACGAAAAAACTGAAAAGTTGCTAAATGCGGAACCATTTCACTAATATCTTTTGCAAATGTATTCCCCTTTACTGTTTATGATAAACACTGTCAGATCATGAGATTTGTCAATCAGTGTTTCCACAGCACAAGATGACGTCCTCATATGTCTTGTTTTGTCCACAACCCAAACACATTTAGTTTAAAGGAGCAAAGAAATAAAAAAATATTCATATTTCAGAGGCTTGAATCAGAGAATTTTCTTTTTTTTTCTTAAAAAATTACTCAAACTGATTAATTGATTATCAAAATAGTTAATTAATTAAATGATTGAATAATAATAGATTAATCATTGCAACTCTAAGTCTGATGTCTTCCAGCAGATGATTGAACATACATCCGTTAGCGTTCTGCAGATGTAAACTCGTGTGCACATGACTACAAGTGCAAGTATCAAATCCACAGCTCATAATCTGCTTCATCAACTCTGCTCCCTGAGTGCTGGATGCACTACATGTCAGGAAGACACGATTACTGCCAACGAGTCAACAAGTAAATACTCGACCACATAATTGTTGTGTTAAAATAACCAGAGGGGGGGTTTGGTCTGTCAATCAGGATTAAACCTCCTAACAATCATCCTCCTGTGTCAGTGTCATTGTTTCGGCTCTCTGTGTGTTTGCGCAGACATAAATGAGTGCAGCAGCCTGAGCGAGCCGTGCAGCTCGGGTTTTAACTGTATCAACACCGTGGGCTCCTTCACGTGCCAGAAGAAGGTCATCATGTGCAGCCACGGCTACCACGCCAGCCCCGACGGAGCCAAGTGTGTCGATGAGATTTACCCCGTCAAACACACCAGGCTGAAAACTTGAACAATGTGAATGGAAGTGGTGATATTTTTTAACTAGGACACAAGTGCTCAAATGCACAGTTATAACACTTCAGAACAGGGAAGAATGAGCCTGAATATCAGCCTGTTATATGGACACCAAATCATACAAAATAAATGAAAAAATAAATGCTAATATGAATAAATACAAACAAAATATACAATGTAACCATGAAATTGTGAAATATCTGATTTAGTTTTTTATTATTATGATTTCTTCACAATAATAGAATTTATTGCAGGTAATTTTTATGAGGTGCTGGAACTCTCTTGGAATTGTCTGGATTATTATTGTGTGAGTGGTGGGAGAGACAGTTATATAACTGGCCAATCACATGCCTGAAGACCTGGAGAAGCAAAGGAGTAAAAAATGTATTTCATGATAGTTTCATCATTATTATGAAATCCATCCATCCATCCATCTTCAGCTGCTTATCTGAAATCGGTTCACGGAGGTAACAGTTCCAGCAGGGGACCACAGACATCCCTTTCCCTGGCTTACATTAACCAGCTCTGACTGGGGGATCCTGAGGCGTTCCCAGGCCAGGGCACAGATATAATCCCTCCACCTAGTCCTCAGTCTGCCCTCTGGCCTCCTCCAAGCTGGATGCTGCAGGAACTCCTCCTTAGGGAGGCGACCAGGTGGCGTCCTTATGAGATGCCTGAACCACCTCAACTGGCTCCTACTCTAGGAAATCATATTTCACAATAAGTAAATTTTATTACATTTAATGTTATTCATTATAGATATTAGGGTTGGGACTGACATAACTAGGCTACAGACGTGGTGCTGAGACAATGTTTGCTTCACAATTGTAAAAACTAAAACTCAAAGATTCATGTTTATCTGAAGAAGAAAATTAAATTATCTCAACTAAAGATTATAGGTCAGCAAAACTTTTTCAGTTTATTTTTTTCTTTTTTTTTTTAATGCAGCATTTAGCCTGGTTCAAAATCGACGCCAGACATTTCCTTTTGGTTGGTCATGATGATCCCACCCCCTGGTACTCTTGGACCAGCAGAGAGTTGGTGCCACCAGTCTTCAAGGCTGGTAACTGGTTCATTGGCAGTCAGAAACTAAAGAACTGGTTCAAAATTAAGCTCTGGCTCCAAACCAGCCCTGGAGCCGCCTCAGTCAAAAAGGGGTGTACATGGACTCTATTGTCAGTTACAGTAGTTTTCTCACTTACTTTTAGCGATGCTAACAACATGGCTTTAGGCTACTTTGGTCCTGCGTAGGAACTAATTCATATGTAAGATCTGTCATCTTCCAGATCTGAAGAGTTTAAGCAGACAATTGACAACAAGGTGTTGTTATTTTTGTGAATGAGACAGCGAGTGAGCATGAGAAAGAAGTGTGTATTTGTGTTTGTTGTGTGTGTGCTAATGTGAGCAGGAGTTGCTGTGTTTAAGCTGTAGAGCCAGTCAGGTACAGAGTGGGTCAGTGCTGAGGTGCTTTATCTTTCTCTCTGCCTGTCTAGACATTGATGAGTGTCAGATGGGGACACACCGCTGTGGAGCAGGCCAGATCTGTCACAACCTCCCTGGCAGCTACCGCTGCGACTGTCAGACGGGCTACCAGTATGACGCCCTCCGCAAAGTCTGCACCGGTACGTATCGCCGTGTCGGGTCTGCGAGATGACGACGAGCAGATTGGAGGTTTAGTGTTTGAAGCCAGAGCTGCTCTGGAGGCAGTAAACATCTCAGCGGCTCAGTTAAAACTCAGCGAGCAGCAGAGCCAAAAAAAAAACAAAGTTTAGATACTAAATGCGGTGTTAGATTTGACTAAATAGGATGGGGGTGGGGGGCACTTCCTGTCAGCCTTTTACTGATAATTAGAGCTAATTATGTGAGGACTTCAAGATGTTTTGGCGCTGCATCACACTGATAAAAGTTTAATGAAGTTAAAACACTGACAGTTCTGTTCCTCTTCATCGAGGTTTCTATGTTTGTACATTTAAAGTATTTCTGAATGTGGGTGTTACATTCCCCATCACAGTTTTTTATTATTCAAAATATGAGAAACAGAATAATTAATATTAGAGAGTCTCTCGCTCCTTCTAACTAAAAATAATGTTACAGTTCAGGGTAGCAGGCAACAGAGAAGAGGACCCAGATTCAAAGTCTTTTCATTCACCTGATTTTATGCACATTTTTTAATATGAGCATGAAAAAACTGAACGGAAAAAACATTACAAAAATGAGGTTGAAAAGTTGGAGCTACACAAACAAACTTAACAAATACAGTCATGACTGCCCTCAGCTGAAGAGACGAAGACATCAGATCTGTGTGGTGCGACGAGACAACGTTCCTCATGTAAATACATAAAACAAATACAAAAGCCCATATTTCCATCATGTTTTCAACAGTGTTGTCCAGGTTTGAGTGGTGAGGAGGACAAGGACAGTATCAAGACAATGATTATAGTTGTTCTGACTGTCCAAAGGTCCTAAATTCCCCACGTCCCATGCTCCTAGGCATCTATTTTTTTAGAGTCCTAATTTCTCAAGGACCTATGTACCCAAGGCTGTTCGTTCCCACGGTCCTAAGTTTCGAAAAGTAAAAATTCAGTCATCTACTCACCTCAAGCCGATTGAAGGTCGGGTTTCATTTTTTCCACAAAACACTGCTGGAGTTTCACAGGAAAACAGCGCTGCAGAGTCTCCCAAACATTAGAAGTGAACTATCCCTTTTTCTCATCATCTTATGTCCCCAAGGTCCTAAGGTACCAGAAAACATCCAGGTCTCAGACAAGAATTCACAGCTTCAAACAATTTAAAAATATGTTAAAAGCCTTCAGGATCAGGAACTAAAAATGGCTACTGATAATATAGACATAAAAATATGCTTTTATAATCATCTTTGTTTTAAAATAAATTTTTAAGGAAAATGTTGGCCTTGTGTCTCAGATATGTTCAGATTTTGTTCATATTTTTTACAAAAACATGATTTAATCAGGCATAAAAAGGGTCAGCTATATCCCAAGAACCCCTGTCTCACTTCCTGGTTTAAAAAAGGCAGGAATACTGCTCAAGCACTGGCAAATTTATTAAATAATATTTCTATCAGATGTATCTCAACCATAACATGTCAACTCTTTAACCCTTCTAAATCAAAGCTAAATCAGAATTATGGTTTAAAAATGTGTATTTTGATTAACATTAAGATAACTCTGAGACACTTTAAAAAAGAAAATGACTGCTCACTAAGACGTTTTGTCATTTCGTTAATAAAAACCTTAAATCACTAAGAAGTTGATCCATTACAAGCTTTAATAACCAAGAGTTTGATCTTTTAAAATATATTTTTCAGCATAATCGAAGAGTAAAAATCAAAACCTCTCAAAATATTATTTTGTCCCAATTTTCAAGAATGAGTGAGGTGTATGAAATATTAATGAAGATGGTTAAAGAGTCACTCTACATATCATTGGAAGGGTGTGTGTGTGTGTGAGATTGAGGGCTGGCGTTGAGTCCTCGGTGGCCTGGAGGAATCTGTCTGTTGTCTAATGGCTCCTACTGCTGCACTGACAGATGTAAATGAGTGCTGGCGCTATCCTGGCAGGCTGTGTGCCCAGACCTGTGAAAACACCCCAGGCTCCTACCAGTGCTCGTGCACAGCCGGCTTCTCACTAGCATTTGATGGCAAGAACTGTGAAGGTAAGCTCGATTGGGGTTTTTTTCCTCTAACATCTGGAGAATTTAAATGGCACTTTGTTTAGACCAACTGTCGTTTTCTTTGAAGAACTGAAAGCCAGAGACGGGAAGTAACTAAGTACAAATACTTTGTTATTGAACTGTTTTTTCAGTATCTTTACTTAAGTATTTATTTTTCTGGCAACGGAACAAAACAAAAGACTTAACATGACAAAAAACAACATAAAAATGATGTAAAAGATGCAACAAGACAAAAACCATGTAACTAGACAAAAAAGATGCAACAAGAAGACAAATGACGTAAAAGACGTAACTAGAAGAAACACTACCTAAAAGACCTAACAAGACAAAAAAGGACATAAAAGACATGAAAAGATGCTAAATTAAATAAAAGATGTAAGAATGACAAAAAAGGTAACAACAAACAAAAAGGACATAAAACATAAAAAGATGCAAAATTATGTAAAACGTAAAAAGAAGAAAAACGACATAAAAGACAAAAAAGTAAAATGATACAAAAGACGGATCAAGACGAAAAACAACGTAAAAGATGGAGCGACTCAAGTCTGGAGAAAAGGTGAGGTTCAGTCAGCTCTCCATGGAAACAGAAGAAATGTCCTTCAGGGAAACAAAAACAAACAAACAGAAAAAAACATAACAAAACCAAAACAAACAAACAAAATAAAAAGCAGATTTAGAAATAAAAAAACAGAAACAATAACAAGACAACAGAGAGACTTAAGAGCATGAGGAGGTTTTTAGTTCACTTTAGTTTACTTTTATACTTTGAGTACATTTCAGAGCCTGTACTTTTTCGCTTGAGTAAAGAAATCAGTACTTGTACTTTTACCAAAGTCTTTTTCCACACAAGTATCTGTACTAATACTTGAGTACAGAATGTGTGTACTCATGTCACCTGTGCTGAAGGCATGAGGTGAGCCTCTGAGGTGAACGCAGCCTTCACACACACTTGAAGATGATATATATTAATAGGGAAGTGTTTATGAGTCTTTTGTAAGTCTTTGTTATCAGCAAAACTGTTTTCTTTTGGAATTTAATTTAGTCTCTGGCAGCTGTCTGTGGTGCATACAGAGTGTTTCCAGGTTCAGGTGGCGTCAGTCATCAGAGCGTCTGTGCTTTAAAGAGCAAAGCTGGCCCTGCAGTGTGATTCACACTACGTTCAGTCTGTCACAGTCATTATTCAGTCAACTTAATCAAGTTGTGAAGGTTCCTGTTCTCGATCCAAAGGTGAAGCTTTGCATTTATCAGGGTTGTTTCATAAAAGCTCGTCTGAGCGACATGATTAGATTTTGATGAGTGCCTTTCACATCCATTCGTTCCACACACTTGAAGCTTGTCTTTCTCTGGGAAGCAGCTTCAGAACAAATAGCATCCAAACCATCAAAACAGCTGAAGTGGTGTTTACACAATGCACTGAACACAGAAACACAACATTAGCTTCTTTTTATGTAACATTTTCTTATTCTCAATCCCTTCCTTCTCTACTCTCCTTCTTCCTAATCCCTTACTTCCCTCCTTCCTTCCATCCTAACCCTTTAGTTCTCTCCTTCCTCTCATCCGAACCCTTTACTTCCCCGCTTCCCTCATTCCTTACATCCTAACTCATTACTTCCCTACATCCCTTCTTCCTAACCTCTTACTTCCCTCCTTCCTTTCATCCTAACCCACTGCTCCTCTACTTCCCTTCTTCCTAACTCCTTATTTCAGTACCTCCCTTTTTCCTAACCCCTTACTTCTATATCTCCCTTTTTCATAACCTTACTTCCCTCCTTCCCTTCGTCCGAACTCCTTACTTCCCTTCTTCCTAACTTCTTACCTCCCTTCTTCCTTTCTTCCTCACTCCTTTCTTCTTTACGTGTCTTCTTCCTAACCCCTCACTTCCCCCCTTCCCTTTTTCCTAACCCCTTACTTCCCTCCTCCCATTCTTCCTAACACCTTACTTCCCTCCTCCCCTTCTTCCTAACACCTTACTTCCCTCCTCCCCTTCTTCCTAACCCCTCACTCCCCCCCTTCCCTTTTTCCTAACCCCTTACTTCCCTCCTCCCCTTCTTCCTAACCCCTTACTTCTAGTGCCCTTTTGGGACTCCATATATTTGTGACTAATTTAAAATTTAAATTAAATTTTAAAGATTTACATCTTCTGTAGGAACAGTGGGTTTGGGGCTGAGGGCCACACAGAGGGCGGCAATGTCAGACAGTATTGAGAGAAGAGCTAACATATTTTAATTTATCTTTTCATTGGATATGTTGACATAATTACAGTAAAAGGCCAGCTTTGTTCTTTGAGAATATGTCAAACAGTGAGATTTCTAACCCTGTCTTTTTGTATGTGTGTGTTCAGATATAAATGAATGTGACAAAAACCCCTGCAGCCAAGAGTGTGCCAACATCTACGGCTCCTATCAGTGCTACTGTCGCCAAGGCTACTTCCTGAAAGAGGATGGACACACCTGTGAAGGTATTTTCTGACAAGGACACTATGTGGAGTCTGGTAGAGCTGGTGGAGACAAAATGAATGTGAAAGCACAGTGAAAATTGAATTATATCGTAAAAAGTCTATTTCAGAAATAGCTGAAGTAATGTCATGTTTTGTTGGCAGTCTATTTTTATGGATTATAGCAAGTTGAAATTACATCATGTCCCCTGAAGCTGATATTTTGATTTTAGTAAAAGCATGTCAGTTGGATTTCTCTTAGTATTGTTCGCCTGACGTCACGACAGCTGCGTCTTTTCCAGATTTTACCCCTGCAGTTGAGACTCGGAAAGAAGGTTTAATCTAATGCAAGATATATAATGTTAGATATAATATGGTCCAACTGAATCTGTTTAATTTAAAGTTTTTGGAAAATCACTGAATGAAAGAGCTATTAATATACGATATTATCTGAAAAAAGATATTATCTGAAAAAATATTTTATTGATTAAAAAAGACTTCACTGCCCCCCTAGACTTTAGTATCAGATCTGTATCCATAGGAACAATCTGTTATTCAAAAATAATAGACCTTAGAATGCCTTAATTGACCAATCAGAATTAAGTATTTAACAAAGCTATGTAATAAACATAAATAAAGAATATTGAGCTGACATATCAATATCTGAATTTTTTTACTCCCTAATATCAATATCTGCCTCAAGAATCCACTACAGCTGGGACCCTATTCACAACTAACTGCATTTAGACTTTATTAAATGATAATTCTAATGATCAAAAAGTTTCCTGAAATGATTCAGACCAACTGCCACAATTACTTATTGTGAAACTGCATTACATGATGAAGAAAGTGTATGTGATTTTCACTTGCTTCTAAGTTGTTCTTGTGCCTCGTGGCCAAAACAAAAACTAAAACAACAGAACGGCTTCAAAGTTTTAGACTTTGGCGCTCCCCAGTGGGAGCAGGCACATACCTCTGCACCGCCTGGATCCAATCAAGTATAGACTTGATTTGGAAGAATTTGTAAGAAAAGATGCTGTAATGACATAAAAAAAAAAAAGATCTACATAAAGGAGCTTGAAATTAACCTTCAACATTAGCTGTGTTTTTTAACATCAAACTACTATAGATATAAAAACATATCAAATATGCAACATCATTCTACACAGAACTGTCATATCTACCATAATATTACTGATTCTGTGTATTATCATTATTTTGTTTGAAAAAGGACAGCTACTGACTGCTGCATTGGTTTTGTTTTGCAGTTGTTTACATGACAGTTTTTTGAACATGTCTATGTCGTGGCTGCTACTTTTAATTATTTAATATTTATTTAAAAAGTAAAGCAGAAGCACTATAAGTTAAAAGGAAAAGGGAATTTTAGAATTCTAGAAAATGTTGTACACGTTGGATTTATTGTTTAATAAAGGACATTTTTTCAAGTCATCGTTTTGCTTAGTTTTTTTAATATCACAATAAACATCATTCTACATTTTATCGTTGTATTATTGTACCTTGAGTTTTTCATATCCCTTCAAAGCGCCAGTATAAACCACATCATGACTTGGTTTTCCATAAAGATTTAAAAAACGTCAATACTAATGTAATGTTTGTAAAAGTAATGCAGGTTGAGCAGTAATGAAGCTTATTATTAATTCTCTTTGTTCCAAATAATATATAATGTTTCCCTGAACGCAGAGAGCAGACTGACAGCAGCATGTCTCTTATTTTGTCCTGGATGACAGAACCTTAACGTTCTCCAGACAGGAAAACACACCCGCAAAGATAAAGAGGAAACACCCTGCTATTTACTATTTATTTGACCCTGCCTTTGACATCCACACGCTGCTCTAATCAGACTGATAAAATGTGTGTTTTTTTAAACAGATATCGACGAGTGCTCTCAGAGCATCGGGAACCTTTGTGCCTTCCAGTGTGTCAACATTCCCGGCAGCTACCAGTGTTCCTGTCCTCCTCACGGATACGTCATGTCCGGCAACGGACGCACCTGCCGAGGTGAGCCTTCAGTCATAGTGTGTCATTTCTGGAGCATTACTTCATATGTTATATTTTGAATTTGTGTTGTCCGCATTATAAATTATTTAAGATGCAAATCAGCTTCAAGCTGTTTTGATTCCCATCATTGAATGTATTTTTTCACAAATTGGAAACTGCAGACAGACAAGACATGCTGTTCAGATCTGGTGTTAAAAACAACTTTAATTGGTCTTAACTAAATTAAAATGAAGCGTAAACTGTGTTGATGTAGACAGTGTGCAGCTGAATTTGTTGGTGCATTGATTTATGATATCAGTTTCTCTGTGGAAGCCATTACTCATTTATTTTACATCTCATTTTGAGGAGAAACTTTTTTTTTAAAAGGAATAAAACAGAAAACTTGTTAAAGATGCAGGAAGATGCAGCACTTTGTGTCTGTCAGAGCGACTCTGACAATATTCAGCCTGTTTCATGTCTCTTGTGTGTAAAAAGAATGAAAAGCGAGATTAAAGCCTGTTTAAATGAATAAATAGAGCGTTGAGAATGAGAGAAACGGCACCATACGGTTCTAAAATCTGTATTTTTAAGTTTGCAAACATTCACAGCTGTGATTATACGCAAAACAGAAATAGAGTCTGTCTTCTGTTTGGATGAAATTCAGAATTCAAAATTTTTCTGAACTCATTAATCTTCAGACAGAAGTTTGATACAGAGGGAGAAAACAGTCAAAACTCAAAATCCACGTAGCTTTTATAAGTATAAGCAGCCACACGAAGCTGGTTATTGACTCGGTCAGTCAACACAGGGTTTCCCAGTCTAGACACGACCACGTTCACACAAACAGGGTGGCTTTTGCAGCACCTGACCAATCAGAGGATGGACAAGACTACTGACAGCACACCGGCATATTTTACAAATGAAGAGCAAACTATAATATTACACAAATAATAAAGAAAAAGGTGATCATAATCATCATAATCCAGACTGAAAGAAAGACTCCTGCAGCTGCCACATGCAGGCAGAGACAGACAGCAAAAGAAAAACAATTGTTTTCACAGGAGTGCCTGATGTTTTCAGCTGGAAAACACTGTGGACACAGAGCCTGATGATATCACTGCTCCATCACTAGAGTACGAGTTGATCTGACCATGACATTTGTGTATTCAGTTAAATGAATGTGCTTCTTATGGTGTGTGAGACAGTTTTAGTGTCATTCTTTCTGCTGCACCCGGTGCTCTCAGACTGACTTGAGAGAGAAATATATCATTTCATATTATTTACTGATCATCTGTGTGTCATCTGATCTGCAGACAGATGATTAAATGTATTCAATTATATACATGTGAGTGTGACTGTCTTTTCTTTACATGGACACATTTAGGATAACGCACCAGTCGGTCAGAGCGCAGCATAAAACAGACCTGGGAGCAAATAAATAGTAAATATATAAACATAATTCAAAGTGCTCAGAAGGCTGACTTTCTTAACTTTTTAAGTACAACAAGTGCAAGGCTTTATGTCTTCAATCAGTCAGTGTTGTTGGATTAAATCGCTGTATAAAAGCACAATGAAAAAGAAGCACAAAGAAAAACTCTTTTCCCTCCTCCGTGTCCTGCACACCGAGCTCCACAGGATCTTGGTGACCCGCTTAATAAAGTGATTTGATTGGTCAGCATGTTGTGCTTTATCCATATTGACCTCTTATCTGGGACACAACCTGCTCCGGAGCAGGTTAGCCATTCAGTTTAAGTTACCATGGCGATCTACCCCGGTAAGAAGTGCATGTTGATAATGATAATTTTTTAGGTTTCTTTTTTTTTTCTTTTTTGATTTGTCTCAATTCTCAAGTATGGGTGATGGCATTCTGAAATATAAAGTTTAAAAAAATGTGTGTTTATTTATATATTCTACATTCTGTATATTATATTCTGTATAAGGAATATCAGCAGCTGCATTTTAATTTTGTTTACTACTTTATATCGGTACAGGCTGTGGCCCCAGGTAAATCCTTGAAGAAAGAAAAGAGCTTAAATTTTCATGTTAATTTAAGTTGAAAGAACAATCACCTTTTTTACCTTTTCAGTAAAACAACAACCGGGATCACATAAAACACTAACACTTCTTACAGTTGGCTCACTGTTCTTTGATTAGGGGACCAACACACACACACAGTGTTTATCCGCTCATTTAACTTCATTTTAAGGCGACACAGACCAGGAGATGATGAATGAGTTGTGGTCAGAATTTAAGTGAAATTCAAACTCAACGCAATGATTGAATATCAGCCAAAGTAAAGTGTGGTTATCTCTCTTATTTATTTTGTTTTTTTTCCCCCAGATGTTGATGAATGCACAACTGGCACCCATAACTGTTCATTTGGACAGACCTGCTATAACCTGCAGGGAGGCTTCAGATGTCTCTCGTTTGACTGTCCTCCAAACTACAAGAAGGTGTCAGACACGTGAGTCACTTTCTTTTTCTCTTGACATCTTTACACTCTTAAAACATTGCCTTTTTCTCATATAACGATCCAGTGAAGTCTTTGCCGAGCATTTTCTAACTTTTATTGGTAAACAGGACCAATTAAATCTGTGTTCACCACCTTATCTTGGTTATTTTGCGGTATCCTGGGAATTCAAAACATGACATACAGCCCCTTTAAGCATTGACCTGTACGTGGTGGCTTTTTCGATAGGTTTCCACTTTTCTCTCTGCCTGTGCTCCTCTAATGAGACATACTGTACATCCATGGCCTGGCGGTGCACTGGGCCTTGTTAGCGGTGAACCTGTGGCAGTTATAGGGCCCAGCTGCTAACCGAACACGACTCCCATCGAGTGGAGCGATGAAGTCAGATGGCTTTGATCAGCCCGGTGCTTCGCGGCGCCGTCTCTGCGGCTCTGCGCTCCAGTGGACAGAAACGGCACGTACACACACACATCCCACACTCGGCCCACAGGAGGAGTCTTATCAATGCTATCAGGAGACACCTTATTAACCTCAGACTGACGTGGCCTGGCTCGGCACGTAAAGACATCTTTCATTCATGAGTGGACTTGGCAGCCGCGCACACACACGACTGAGATTAAAATGTCTCCAGGCCTGCCTTCAGTGCCACCCTGTGATTCATTGGAGCTGCTTCCAAGATGCTCTTGTCTTGGCATGAGCTGCACTAATTTTACGGTGCACTACATCAGGTTTTACTCCGGGCTGTAAATTCTGATGTGTGATGGAGAAGCAGTCACAGAGCAGCAGGATCAGACTGGGAAAGCCCTGCGAGTGGCCACCAGAGGACACACACTCTCTCCTCTGCCACTGTAGTGCATGAGAGCCTTGTTACAGTTAAAAGTGGGGGTGCAAGATTAGTGGCAGGCAAGGAGAGGGATGGCAGGATTTTTTTTTTACTGCAGCGGTGATAGATTGTTTATAAAAAAATATACATATTACCACTTTGACGAAATTAAAACTCCCTGGACTCTCAAGGGAAAGTATTACACTGAACTCCCTTTAAAAAAAAGACATTAACAATTCCTCATGTGTACAGAAAAAGATGTTATTCTAGAGAAACAAGAAAATATGTCACATGTTGACAGTCATCTTGTAAATGCAGTTTTAATATAATCCATAAAGATAAACTGTATTTCCATACAAACTTTACATTTTGGATTTGGATTTTTGTCAACACAAACCACTGTTGTGCGATGATGTGCTCTAACTTTGTAATGCTCAAAGCTGTAAAATCAAGTTAAAACTGAGGGTTATCTTCTCATTTACACACAGTATAAAAACTTCAGTATGGGTTTGAGCTGTGACTTGAGAAAGCATCATGCCAAAAACAAAAGAAACCAGTTTAGACTTCAGAAAAAGAATTGTTGATGCTCACAAAGCAGGAGGAGGATATACAAAGTTATCACAGCGTTTCCAAGTGTCAAGAACTGGAGTGAGAAGTATCATGAAGAAATTCAAAGAGAGCCACACAGTACAGAAGAAGCCTGGCAGAGGGAGGAAAAGAAAGATTTCAAAGACTCTGGAAAGACAACTAGTGAGACATGAGTCTAAAGACATCAGAACAACTGCAGAGACACTAGAGAATGACTTAGCCAAGTTGGGAACTGTAGTTTCAAAGAAGACAGTCACTGGAGTCCTGCACAGGAATGGACTTTGTTAAAGACCAAGAAAAACTTCACTTCTGCAGAAGAGACACCTTCAAGCTAGACTGAAGTATGTTAAGGACAACATGGAGAAAGATTCTGCATACTGGATGCGTGTCCTTTGGTCAGATGAGACGAAACCAGAGCTCTGTGGCCACAGAGACGTTGCTTATGTTTGGAGAAAGAACACTGTCCCCACAGTGAAACACAGTGGTGGGAGTATTATGCTGTGGGGACGCTTCAGTGTGTCTGGACCTAGGAATCTCGTCAAGGTGGAAGGAATCATGAAGAAAGAAGGATATGTGAAGATTTTGAAAGAAAAACTCAAGCAGTCAGCAGCAAAACTGGGTCTGGGTCGTCACTTTGTGTTCCAACATGACAGCGACCCAAAACATCCGTCGCTCCTGGTGAAGAACTTCCTGCAGTTGACCAGAGTGAACGTTACTGACTGACCTGCACAAAGCCCTGACTTGAATCCCATTGAAAATCTGTGAGGTGAACTGAAGATCAAGGTCCATGTCAGAAGATCATCAAACCTGGAGGAGCCTGAGAGATTCATCAAAGAAGAACAGGCTGGGATTCTTCAGGAGACGAGTCTGAGACTTGATGAAAACTACAACAAATGACTGCAGGCTGTTATCCAGCAAAAAGGATACACAACTGACTATTAGCATCAGGGGGGTAATCATTTTGATCCTGGTAGTTTTTGGTTTTTGTGAAATAATTTTGTTTCTGTGTGCAAAGAAATTTTCATAGGGGGGCTAATAATTTTGTCCTCATCTGTAAGTGCTGGTTGGTGGATCAGATAAAGGCCAAATTAAACACTGACTCATAACACTGTTCGCATCATCATCGTTTGAGGAGCTTTTTCTGCTCCAGTTTGCTGATTCATGTTTGGTGCTGGAGAGAGTGCACCTACCGAGCAAACATGGTTGATTTCATTATGATTGTGGACTATTTTTGATCCGTAGCTCAAATGTTTAAAAAGAACTAAGTTACATGATCAAAAAGTGTGGATGCAAAAACATGTTTGCTCCCTCTACTCTAATAATGGTGGTGTTCCACTTGCTCAGGCACCTACAGTACGCTGTAGTGTATTTCATTAAATCCTCATGGTGATGGGGATTAGCACTGCTACATGTAGCGATGCTACTAGCTTAGTTAGGATCTTTTGAAGTGGGGTTTTATTAGGTACTTATCCATAATCAGTGTATTACCAGGGTTCTTAGAGGTCCTGGAAAACATTTGAATTTTAATGTAGTGTTTCTAAGGTTTGAGAAGTGCTTGGATTTTGGATAAAATGCTTGAAACTGTTCAAATTGTAAGTGCACTGTCACAATAAATTGCTCTCTGGCTGTGGTTTGCCTTTTAGTTAAAAAAAATAAAATGAGTCAGAAAAAATCTAACAGGCTAACAGATGACAGCATGCTGGGAGATTGCTGACGGCTTGAAAATTAAGAAAAAAATGGAAAGGTTTCTATTGAGGTTTAAGTTATTTTTTAATTTAATTTTTTATATTGCTTCAGATGGGTTATTTAGGTTTCCAAATCTCTTTACTTGTTGTCCTCTCCAGACGCTGTGAGCGGACCAGCTGTCCCACCAACTCCTTGGAATGTAAGAACTCTCCCGTCCGCATCACCTACTACCAGCTCAGCTTCCAGACCAACATCGTCATTCCCGCCCAGATCTTCCGGATCGGACCGTCTCCCGCCTACTCCGGCGATCAGATTTTCATCAGCATCGTCAAGGGCAACAAGGAGGGCTACTTCAGCACCCGGAAACTCAACAGTTTCACGGGCGCCGTCTACCTGCAGAGACACGTCCGCGAGCCCAAAGACTTTCAGATAGACGTGGAGATGAAGCTGCTGAGGCAGGGGACGTTCACCTCGTTCCTCGCCAGGATCTACGTCTTCATCACGTCCAGCGCCATGTAACAGCAGAGAGGGACAGACAGAGAGAGGGACTGGAAATTTCACATGGTGCTAAACTTGTCTATGTGCAGACTCTTTGTAACGCCACAAGCATCACAATCAAACATTATTCAACAATCTCATCAAATGTTGCCAAAGACTTTACTGTTTGCTTTTTATTGGCAGGTTATCTGCTTGTTTCTGCAAACTTTCTATGACAATCATACAGTATTTCCTGAGAAACATTGTATTTGTATTTACCAAAGTATTTTTCACTTTGAGTCTTTCTAAGGTAAATTAGTTTTAGCTTCAGCCGTTGTTTAGACTGTGGCAAAGTGCCGCACAGGTCGCTGAACAAGTCTGGGTGTGTGGTTTGTGCTCTCTTTAAGAACTGCTCTTTGACCTCTCTTTGTTAAGGTTTTTATAACAACTATTCAACAAAGTCTGAAGAAACTCAAACCTTTGCAGCACTAGAATTTAAGGGCACTTTTCACTGTGGAGGACCAAAACTGACAAAATGTACAAAAAGGTCCAGTGTGCAAGATTTACAGGGATTTATTGGCAGAAGTGTAATATAATATTCATTAGTGTGTTTTCATTAGTGTATAAAAAAAATAAGAATCATTGTGTTTTCATTACTTTAGAATAAGTCCTTTATATCTACAGTTGGAGCGGGTCCTCTTTTACGGAGGCTGCCATGTTAAAGCCGCCAAAACAGAAGCCATGGGTGCCTAGATATAGTTTAACATGGGAATACAGGATTAGTATAACAGGAAATTTTCATTAACACCTGATGTTAACACCGTGCCGTTTCTTGCAATACAGAGCCTTCTATAATGACCAGTAAAGCTGCTCTTTCATTACAAAAGCTCAGTTCATATTGTGTTGTTCTAAAATATAATTTTTCATTGTGTTCTGTACTTTTAGCAGTGAGCAGCAGAAAAATGCACACAAAGGGCAACCATTTACTGCATACTGCTGTTAGAAACTGAGTTATTAGCCTGATCTGTAATCAATGCACATATTATACCATTAATCAAACCAATAACTCATAGCAGTCAACATCAGACAACCTTACATTTTGTAATGACATAATTGTTAAAAAATACATACAGATTAGCAGCATGAATCAACCTTAATCTCCCTGCACTCTCTGAGGGAAATATTACACCAAACTTCACAAAACATTTCATTTTGTTTGCGGTTTTCTTTCCAAGTAATTAATGTCAAAACTAAATGGGATGAATAAAACAGTTGAGAGACTTGTATCTCCAAAAAGCGGAGGCTCTCTAAGGCCCTTCTTATCCCTTACATAGGCACAAAGTGGTTTAGTCCGCCCCTGTCGAGACAAGATTCATCTCTAAACGCAGCTAATCGAGCCGAGTGACTGCTGATGCTGGAGCACCAATGTGCACTGTGATTGATGACTGATGCCGAGCAAATTTCCATTGTGTAAAATAATTTTGTACAGATGAAGAGAGGAAGGGGGCCCACAGAGACTGCTTATGTATAGGCCCCAGAATTTTGTGCTACGCTCCTGTTCAGCTACATTTTTGATTGACTTTTGTCAGTTTTGGTCCTCTGTAGTCACCACCCAAATTTGTTAATGTGATTAGAAAAAAGTAGCAGAAACTTCAAATACAAGTACATGTGGTTCAGTATTTGGTGTATATTATTTTTTAAAGATGTGATCTGATGAAATGTAAGTGTTAAAATTCAGCGTAAATCACACTAGAAACAATTATCAAGTCATGTATGGTAAATCACAGCACTGAGAATATTACTGTTGATCATTGTAAGTGTCATATTCTTTCCTCTATTACTGGACGTATCTCTCTATGTTACTGTGTTGTAATTATCTCAGGGTAAAATTCATGTAATTTTGTATTCACTCGACAAATTCCTGTGTAGTTTGCAGGAATGAATCAGTCTGCTGTTGTTGCTGCAGACTGGCCTCACACACACACACACACACACACACACACACACACATACAGCCTGTACAGTTTCAGTTGCCACATGACATCTATAAACCAATCAATAAATGATGATCAAACCGCTGTCAGTTGCTCAATAAAAGTACAGATCCAACTGTAGAGTGTCGGGGTCAGTTTTTCCACATCAGTGCCGGATAGTGTGAGTGAACAGTGAGCCAACATCCCCATCTACTGGTGAAAGTGTGAACAGACCAAGGCCTCACTGCCTAATGATAATACCACTCTATTATATGCAAGGAAAGTTCATATGTCACCTTTCAACGGACAATTCAACAAATTAACATTAACATTAATATTAAAGTCAGTGATTACTTAGTTATTTTACTGTCATTTTAATTTAAATATTAAATTGCTTTACAGTAACTCTGAGCAGTCCTTATCTTAGCTGTTTTTATCACCTATTCCACTGCTCAACAATGAGCATTCAGTGTGTGTTACACCCTCCAAATTCCCACCCGGAAAGTGTGTGTGCTCTTCTACTGCAGCCTATTAATACGACTCAACAGATAGGCTTTCAAATGGAAAGTAGGGAGGGTGAACCTCTCGCCGTATAAATAAACACTACAGCCTGACTGATACAAGGCTTTAGAGGATCATATCAATGCTGATATTTTTGCTGTTAGGCGACAAATTAATGCACAAATCAACGGAAAGTGTCTCGTTTGGTGTTTTGATGACAGTAGTGGAAAGCTTAGTGTAACAAATTGCTCCCAAATCTACCATAAGCAGTGCTTGAAGCGGAAAAAACATAAGTGTCAGAACTTCCCTTGAAGAATATTTAGGAACTTAGGATAGTCTGGTTTTAGAGCCTTATCAGCTCAATGACATGTCTGTTAGGACAGATGAGTGCATACACTCAGTTCAAACAACTAGAGGGAGGGGTGAGGCATCCATATGAGGACAGAATTTGCCACTGGGAAGCATTTTAACAACAACTCTAATTTGACTGGCAGTCTCTCTATATTTTGAGATCTTTGCCAGTTTAAATGCGTGAAGGAAAACCGTATCGCCATTTCGCTATTAGCCCAAATCCTCTGGCCAGTCGAGTGAAAAATTCTGCTATGTCTTTATCGATCAACAATCTGCATAGTGGCATAGGAAAAAAATTAAGAAATGGGGTCATTTCTGTCTGGACAACCCTGACATTACGGCTGGGCTTAAGTTTAAAAATTAGAACACCAGTACCCTTAAAGTAAAACTGATAGCAATGGAGAACTTCATTTGATACCTTTTTTTTTTTTTTATCTTTTTCGAAGCGATTGGCTGTGAACAAAACCATACAAATAGTTATTTTTTCTAGTTCCAGGTACCAAAAGGTTTAAATGTGGTTTAGAACTTTAAGTGGGCCTGAAAAGTTGAGCCCAAAAAGGCCCAAGCCCAACAAAATACTGTCCCAACCTGACCCGAAGCAATCCCTCATTAGTATATTTCAGCCCAAACCCAATTACAGCCTAACATTTTTCTTCCCTCTATGTACCAAACAGTAGGAGTTAGCAGAGACAGGGACAATACATGAGGGAAATTTAAATTGGCAACGACAAAACTGGGAAGAAAAATGAAAAAAAAAGGATACTACTACTACTGATAACTAGAAAATTTCAAATGAAATTTTGAGTGCGCCTGATACTTGCTGCCAACTAGTATCTCCACCATATTGCCAGAAATATTAATAGCAGTAGATGTATCATTGAGGTTGCACATGTCTGTGTGTGCGCATGTACACACTGTCGCGCACATGTGTGTATGTATGCCAGTGTGTGTGTGTCTGTATGCGCACGCGCTATCGCGTGTTTGTATGTATATGGGTGAGAGTGTGTGTCAGTAAAAGTTCCTTCACACATAGAAAGAACAGCTTTTATGTGTGTGTATATACGAGAAGGTGTGTCAGTAAGTATGACAGAAGAACAATATGGCTGACATTAAAAATGTCAGTAGGCAGCCATGGATATTAGACTTAGAGCTATACATTCAATTAAGCCAATCACAATCAGCCTTGTCAATTTCTGCCCAAACTGTGAGTGGACATGTATCCACTGCGTAGACAAGATGGACATTTCATGAATGAATGAATGAATTTAACATTAACCAGCTCAAACTTTGAATTTATTAACAGTTGAAAAAGGCTGCAGTCTAAAATGTCCAAGTTGGACACAGAAAGACACAGACAGAGACAGACAGACAACTGATACTAACTTCAAACTGATAATAACTTCACACTTTGAGCTGCTTCAGGTGTAATTCTCTCTGTATGAGGTTTGAACTGTCAAAAAACAGGACAGGACCAGCCTCAGGTTGGTGCTGCTGTTGGTTTATTCAGCCAATCGCCTGTGTGCAACGGCACGGTCAATTTTAAATGCTACAAAAAGAGGCAAAAACTGAGACAACATACTTCTCAAACTCCAGCAGTTTAATGAAACACTGTAATTGCTACAGCTAAAAACCGCATATGGTGAGTGAGAGGACAGCTGAACGCGAAGGTGCAAACTTTATTTCTGTGGTGTGAAAAATGAGGCCACCATCACGATGGAAAAAACTGGGGACATGGGAGTGAACGGGGTAGTTGGTTGGACTTGTTGTCCATTTGGACCTCAGCCAGCCAAAACCATTTGTCCGTTTGCTTCGGCAGTCACACCTTTGCAATTGGCACAACTTTTCCTACAATCTGAAAAAAAAATCTGGCAGAAGAAAAATAATAAAATTAAGTATAGTCTGCCTGCACATCAGGCATACTGAACTAACAGATCGGGGTCATGGCAGATGAGCAACAATTATGTTCTCCAAGTTAAAATGACAGATTTTGTCAATGGAGTTTAGTAGCTTTGGAGATAAATATATCTGTCTAATATAACAGCAGTTTCCTGTCAGAAAAAAACTGTCTGGGATCAGGATGTCAGATACAAACAGCTCAGACCTGAAACACTGAAAACAAAAACAGAAGGAGCTTTATACTGCAGACGGGATTGTATTTCTTTAAAAAAAGAAAAAAATCTGTAATGTGCAGTAATGACACTATAATCTGTCATACTTGAAAAGTTGTGCAGATGTGTAGTTTTTCCAGAGGTTTTTGTGTGTTTGTAGCGTGTTGGAAGTTTGGATGTTGTTTCTGTTCAGAGAAACTGACTCATGAAATCAACATGTTGATATCAACAATCCAAATGTAGAGCAGTGGGAAACACTTTTATTCTACAGGTTGGGTTCAGTTCATTCACTTTGGTTGAAATGATTTCAAAGTCTTTATTTAGAAGAGATTAAAAAGAAACACCTAAAAAGTGCAATATCTGAAGAGAGAATTATCAACAGAAATGCAATGATTGTAAGATGAAATCAACAATCTGGATGTGACTTTTCTTTCACATGAAGTGATTCTGACCAGCAGCTCTGCTCACTCAGCTGTTCTACATATGAAGTGGTTTCTGTTTGCAGCTGCGACTGAAGTTTTCTGAATGTAACGTGTTTGGTGTCGTTCTGTTTCTTCTTCATGTATGGTTATGATGCTTCAGCTCGTGGCCGTCGGTTACTGAGTGTCACAAGCACTTCAGATATTTATTCACAGATCAAACATTTAATAAAAGTTATAAAAATCTATTGGATGTCTATATTTTGGGGTGTGGAGCTTCTTTTGTAGGATTCTCTGATTTATTGTCTTCAGAAGTTAGATCAATGTTTGGACTTTGAGGACCCAGGTTTAATCCTTGGTTTGATTTTGAGACCTGTTTCCAAAGGACAGAGTAAAACACTCTAAGAAAGAGCTCGCCAGTGTCTCTGGTTAATTGGTTTAAGAAGTAAAATCACCACTCAGTGGTTTTGAGGCTCCAGGTTTCATCAATACAACAGAAAGATTGAAAGGCTCTCAGAAAGAGGCTTGAAGTATCTGTGATTCATTGCCTTAGGTAGATAGATCACTACTTCAAAGTTCAAGGACCCTGGTTTGATCCTTGGCTTAGTTTTGAGACTAGTTTCTAAAGGAAAGAGTGAAAAGCTCTAAGAAAGAGTCTTCATGTATCTCTGATTCATTGACTTAGGAAGGCAGATCATTGTATTCAAGTTCTGAGGAACCAGGTTCAGTTCTTGGGTGAGTTTTGAGCTGAAGTTGATGCAGAGAGACGCTCAAGAGGACGACCTGCTAAGATTTAACTTCAACTCAGTGTTGGATTGAATCCTGCTTGAGGACATGTGTTGTCTTTAAAGACACCAGCAGAGCAACGTCCCCTACAGGCTGCTCTGGTTCACTGTGTATGTCGAGGATATTAAAAAAGATTCAAGACTGATTTGTAATTTTTATTTTATTTTGAGTGCAAATTGAATATAAAACTTAGTATTCTGATTTTGCTTTGATTTTATTTGTACCTGAATCATCAGTTATTTTTCCACTGTGCTGCCTTCAAAATATCTACAAATTAATATGAAATTGATTGTTTAATGATGGTTTTTAGGTTTATAAGATCAATTAATTGATAAGTTGAATTTTGAACATAGATATGATGATTTTGTGGTAAATCAACTTATTTATTTTACATATGGCCAACAAGAAACAGATGCAAAAAAAAACATCCTATGCTAAAATAATTTTTAATACTTTCCATGAGATAACACATATCAATTGTACTTTTGCATATTGATAAGGGGGAAATAGTGTGGCCATAACAGTTATGCAAATATTATATGCGTTTATTTTCATTTTGCATTTGTGTTAGAATTTTTTTTTAGAATTAATGAATCTAAAATTCAATTTAAATTAAACCTGAAAGCCCTAATTACTATATTTATGGGTTTTTTTTAAATAAAAATATGCATGATGAAACGATTCTTGAAGATCATACAGTTTTCTCCAGTTCCTTTAAAGATCGATAAACTTTTCATATTTTGATGCGACTGTCAACCTGCTGGCAGAGATGGAAGTTGAGGACTCTTATTTTGAAGGCGGCACAGTGAAAACTATTTTTATGAAGTTGTAGCGAAAACCAAATATTAATTCCTCATTTCTGTGACTCTCAAGTTCAGTCAAAAAAATTAAACGACGAAAAAGTTCCCTGGCACCCAGACACCCCCTCCCTGGGGGGGTCGTGTTGCCCAGGACGCAACATGCTTGGTGTTGGGGAAGTGATCCACATCCGAAAATGTTGCCAATTGAGCGCATAATACCTGTTTAATGAAGACGTGTGGAGTATGAGAGGGAGAATGAGACCAAATGGACGGAAACAACAAAAACTGAAGTTTTGAGGTAAGTCGGAGGCTGAATGGACACAAACACAAACACAAACTGTGTCACTGTGTCTGTTGCTAGGTGGCTAACAGCTAAGCTAACAACACCTGTGGGTCCATTAAGTTTGAGGCAGATAAACAAACTGCACAGCGGCCATTCCACCTGAATAAATGAAGGAAAGGTAAATTTTAAAACGAAGGGAAAATTGTGAGCTTATTGTGGAAGTTACATGTAGTATCGCTTTTTTTTAAGATTTCCTTGTATTATTGTCAGAGTAAATCGAGGCCACCTGTGCATGAGTACTGAGTGAAAACGAATATCGAAAGATCACGTCTAGAAGGGAACCCCAGACCCGCAACAGATCTCGTGAGAGTGACCGTTTTGAGACAAACCATAAATTTCCCTAACGCTAACCAAGTATATTAAACAATAGACCCAGACAGGTTTTTTTTTTATTTTTTACCACAGTGCTGTCACCTTATAAAACCACAATTTGAAACATAATTTGTTTATACAACATGCTCAATAAAGAAACAACATATGCAAATCTTGCGAGAATTACACAAATGAAAGATTTCCTATAATGGTGGATGATGAACACCAGTAAAAACAATATCCCTATAAAAGTCAAAGAATTATGAGTTTAAATCATAATAACGTTGTATCATCGATTATAGGGGTGGGAATCTTTGGGCACCTGCCGAATCGATTATGATTACGATTCAGGGGATACGATTCGATTATAAATCGATTATTGATGCATCTTTAATTTATGTACACCTCATTTGACATTGTTTTGTCTGGTGGAGCCTTTTGTTAAGTAAAGAAACTTACATGTAAAATGACAAAGAAATTACCAAAAAATAATTGATTGTTGGCATTTTCAACTATTAATCTATCGATTAAGGAAAATGCACAAAATTTGCATTTGTAGTTGGAGGAGGTGACGGTGACCCCTGAGCAGAAGTGCATTTCTAACACTAGTACTTTCACCTGTAACTGAGTCATATTTTTGTACTTGACTGCAAATTCTCAGTCCTCTTTCCATCACTGGTTTCAATCTGGACCCTGTCTTCACATGTTTCTGTGTCTAAGTGACCGATGGAAACAACAGTTTTTTAATTAATGTGTGACAAGATAAGAGTGATGAAGGAAGAGAACTTTCTAATGTGACCAGTGAACAGGTGGAGTGTCATAATAATGAGACCAGTTTAACCAGAACTCTAACTGGGAGCAGGAAAGTCAGCACTGACACTGCAGCCTGTTTGTCAGCTGTCTCACTCAATACTTGTCTTTGTTACTCACTTCGACACAAAAACTTGTGAAAATACACACATTAATCATTAAATGCTATCATGCAGAAAGCAGCACATGACGATGTTTGAGGAGGAGAAGCAGCTACATTTAGTAAAAATGAAGTGTAACAGATGTGGTGAATTATTCAGTCCAGAGCAACAGGTTAAAGTTGCATCTACTTTTGTTAAACAGCTGTCCGTTGTGGATGGAAACTGGACGGATGGAAGTTGATAAAGTAGACTTTGAGGGCCACATAACCAAAACATTGAGCTAAAAGATTAGTGTGATTTCTTTGTGCTTATTGGTTTTGATTCATGGCAGCTTTAATGATGTGAACTGGAACAAAGCTTTCATGCAGCAACCTACACACATTTATGTTCCACCCCTGATAACCTCACTGTGCTGACTTTGTCATGACGTGGTTTTATATCTCATATTAAAAGACACTGATTAAAACTGACTTAAAGCCTTAAGATTCAGAGCTAGATATCCAGCATATCTAGTTTTACAAGTCTTATCTCCACTAAAATATCTCCAGCTGAATTTTTAAAGGAGTACTACTCCACTGTTTGGATTTTGTGTCCATGTTTGGTTCTCAAAACGTTTTGCTTCAGTGTTTTTTTACACTGCACATCATCTGCATGTCCAACACTGAACAACTAAGAGTTTGTACTGATGGTTCCTGGTTCTTTTAATGTTACACACCACAAACATCACAAACATCACAGATATTGCAATTATTTACCTCCCTGACTGAGATACATGCAAGGAGATAAATTAGGTTTTTATCTTAATTTATTTATCTTAAGAAGTAAGAAATGGTACTTATGGTCTAGTGTTTTGTGTGATTGGATGGTTTGTTGAGGAAACTGCCACTGTAAGCCAGTACACAGCAGTGATTCTGGTCTGCACTGGGCGGCCTCTTTCCTCTCTGCTGAAGCCCAAACACATCCGGCTATTGAGGTGGCGTCCCACACATGTCAGGGCGTGATCTCTGATTATCTGTCTCAGCTTCAAAGGGTTATCAAGACAACTAAATATACTGTATGTGACGAGGTCCCACCATGTTCCTGTAACATGACGACAAGCAGGCCTCTGCTAACATTGTTCTGCTAAAGACTAAAGGCTAACAGGTTTTCACCACATCTAGTTTTACTGCACAGGTTTCACAAGTTCAAACTCAGACAGAGTGTTTGAGTGTATTCTATGAAATATCAAAAAATTGATATTTAGAAAGTATGAGAGCAGAATTTCAAGCTTTTGGTTTCATTTTAAGACATCATCAGGAGCAGCTAATGACTATCAGTTGTGCCAGCAAGTTAGTGTCAGCAGATTTTGAGTTCTACTGACAGATCAAACCAAGATATTTCCCCGTTTCTAGTCCTTCTGCTAAGCTAAGATAACCCTATATATATTAACATATGGATACAAGATCACATTAATGACTTAATTAAGGTTTTGATATATAGGTATACAAGTCAAAGAAAATAGGACAATTAAAGGGCTCATAAGTATAAATATTTTTTAGCGAGTAATATATATTTACACAAGATAAAAAAATACCTGGTCAATAATAATGTATATAATGTATATAAATAGATAACAAATAGTTAATGAGGTGATATATTTGTATATAAGATTAAGCTAATGAATTAAATATGCATATAACATCATGAGATAAGTGAGAATTAAATATTCTTGTAAATAATAAGATAGTAGAAGGGGTCGGATAAAATAAGTGTATACCTCTTCCTACTCCTTTTTCAGCATGTAAACTGTGCTGTTTTTTTAGAATGTCTTTACTGAATTTGTTGTATATTTCTTCCATTTGCACTTTGTTATCCTTTACAGGAAAATAAAAATATTTCAATCAATCCATCGAAAAACATGCAGCTGTGCACAGAAATGAGAGTGGTATCAACCTTCTCCTCTGAAGGGGACAAGTGTGAAGATAAGAAAGCGAGTAAGTTTGTTCCCTAAAATCTATTCCTATCAAATTTTACACTGAAAAGAGAATTAGTGGACCAACTTTTAAAAATAACTTCAATTGGTAACAGGTAAATGAATTTAGTTTTTCATAATCAACACATTACCTTCATGTCAGATGTACTTAATAATCTGAATGCATTCAAATCAACAGTTTGCGTTAAATCAACCTAAATTTAAGGCAGGTCAACTTAAAAATCTCCAACTTTCCAACTCAATCATTAACTTTATCCAAAAGTAAAATACTGCTGCTTAACAGAAATACTAGTCGTTTAAAATATTTGTCAATATTTCATTCATGCATGATGCCAGTTATTTGTTGCCTCTAAGATTTTATGCAGCTGCCCACCACTAGTCGGGGCTCCAGCACTGTCAGACAGCAGCTCCTCTCACCCAGCACCTATGCCTCGATCACCCTGCCAACCCCGGATGTTTATATCAGCAAAGTCGGACAGATGAATGTAGACTGTGACTGAATAAGCTGATATATATTCACTTGACTGGAGAAACATGTGACCACATTAAGCACAGACACAGACATAAACCTGTAAGCGGAGCTGCTGCTGCTGCTAGCACTGCTAATGTTAGCAACACTGTGTGTCAGGCTGGCAGCTAACGTTAGTTCTGGGTCCTTTACCTGCAGACACTGTGACCCTCTTCAGTCTGAAAAGGTGAAGCGTTTGTTGAGTTGTTGTCATGTTTTGTACATTAACGTGTAAGGCTTGTATTGCACAGCGTGAAGTAGCGCACATTTCAGCAGCATTTAAAGTACAATTTGTCGATTGTTGACTGTGATTAACGGATTCAAATGACTCTTAATACACACAGTATTTTCGGACATTTTTTAATATTCATACAGTGTTTAACATTATAAATGTATAAATTCTGCAAATTTTTACTGCTTTCTGAGTGTTTTCTTAGTGTTAGACTAGTCAACTAGTCTTAATTAAAATTTGCATTTAATCGACACTGAAATTAGTCCCCAGGAACATCCCTAGTGGACATCAGGTGACAGATGAACAATACAAATAGAAACCAAACTGACGTACTTTTACTGAAATAAGAATAGAAGGTTAAGGGTACGGTGTGTATTTTCAACTTGTTATATTCCACAAATATAGAATGCTATCGCTAAAGCAGAAAACTAAATGGGACTCATTCAAAACACTACTTCAACTACTTTTGACAGTGTACATAAACACATAATACAGAATATTTTTACTATTTCAGTGTAGTATCCAGTATAAAAACTGTTAAATATAAATAAAATAAAATGCTAAGTCGGGCTTAGCCAATTTCCATTTTTGTAGAGCTGAAGTGAACAGTATCACCACTGTTATAGTAGGCTGTTTGGAATAAAAGCATCTATATAGACCTTTTTCACAACAGACATTTTGACATGAAATTGAAATTAATTAAGGTTCTGTTCTATTCAGGTCAAACAGAGTCAGGGTGCTGCTGTTGTGCATGTTGGCTCAGTGGAAAGGCTCTGCTACACTAAATGGAACCTGGATTAGTATCACCTGTGTTTACTGTACTATTTCATGTCAATAAGGCTGCCACGAAAAAGGTCACAGATTCAGTGCCTAACATTATATTAATTAGTTCAAATGAATAGACCCTGTTCACGGCAGACTGGAAAAGCACAGATGTGACTGATAACCTTAAAACAACTGCATCCCATTCAAGTGAGCTAGTAGGGACTTGGTATTTTGCATGCTGGCTCACTGAGACGCTTAACTTCACCGAGCCATCGTTAAACAAGTGTGCTTCACCTATAATCTTCCTGCTATGACTGTCAATCAACCAGAGGCAACAGTAAAATACACCTTACATGACAATCCAGTGTAACTCTGATAACAAGTCAACTACTTTTACTTCTGATACAAGCACATTTTGTCACTAATACTTGTGTTCTTTTAAGTTACAATTTGAAAGCAGGAATTTTACTTGGAATTGGTATTTTTACATTGTGGAATTGAAACTCTTACTTATGTAAAAGCTCTTAATAAAGTATAAACTGTAGGTTACAGTATTGGTTTCCAAACCTGGGGTTTGTCCCTGCTGTACAGTCACTGCAGAGGGGGTGTGGAAAACCAGGGGACAAATACAGAGTGAAACAAAATTAAATGAATAGAAATTATTTATACTTTATAATTTATGAATTAATACAATGTATGAAGGAGAAATAAATAGTTTGCTTATCACCAAATTGCAATTTGAATCATTTTTTATTTGTTGCTTCTCCAATTATTGTTGATGACTGATAATAATTGTGTGGTAGAGGGTGTGAACTTTTTTTGGCTTCTGAAGGGGGGAATGCCAGAAAAAGTTTGGGAACCACTGAGCCGCAGTAAGAGCTCCAAAGGGCATTTCACTCACTTCCTTAGCCCTAGGCTATCCTTAACTCTGGGCTATGAGTTATAACCTTGGGCTAACTTAGCCCCTTTTCACACACATATTGTTAAGCCGGGGTTAAACTAAGCACAGGGCTGCATGATTCACACTGCGCTTCTTCCAGCTTTGGGTTACATGTCTATTGGTGCATCAACTGATAAGAACATTTTAGAGTGTTCTGTGACTACTCCGCTCTTTTAGCCCTGTTTCACACTGGCACTTTTTAGCCCTAGTAAGTCGACTTTCGGGGGATAACCCCACACACTCGGGGCTAACCCTGCTTTGAAGCAAGGCCAGGAAGCCCTAGGCTAAAGTCAGTGTTAGCCCACTTTGGAATGTTCCAGGACTGTGCAAGTATAACAGTTTTCTTAGCCTGGGGCAAACAGCTCCCTTAGCCTGGGGCTAAGTGCAGTGAGAAAAGCCCTCTAGTGTATTTTGGGGTTTGGGGTTGATTTAATAAAAAAAACAAAAAAACATATTGTTTATCTGTGTTAAATGTGTCAAACAGCACATTTGCTTCGTCTTAATTTGTCTGAGGTACCAAAAACAGCCAGATTTTCTCTAATTTATTAGCTTCTGCTTCCAGATTTAGTGCTCCTGTAATGTTTGATCATAAGACAAAAGACGAAAAGAAAAAAAGATATACAGCATATGTTAGCTGATATTACCTTTATCTCCTGCAAATCAGCCATGTGAATAAAAAATGGTTATACCTGCAGTAAAATTTTATTTGTGTTTGCATTTTATTTCAGTATGTTCAGTAATGTATAATTCAAGAGCTTCCCATAAAATTCAATGGGTGTGGTAGGTTATTTCTTTTTACACAGCTGCCAGCTCATCAAAGGAGTTTAATTAGCCTGATTTGACTGGAGGGCTTCACTATAGTGTCTCAGGCTGCTCATAAATATATATATATGGAATATAAATGTTGATTGAGAGGATCTGACAGCTCGTTAGAATAAAATTCAGAAAAAGACAGACTTGTGTCAGCTCCATTACAGAACTATCAGGACCGCCTTCAGAGACACATCAGTAAAACTCTAATAAAAGCACATCAGGGCTGAGGCAGTGAAATCAAAGTGATCAGTGACCCTGACGTGGAGCGCTGAGGCCGACCAGCTTTGATCTTAAATGGAGATGTGAAGAAAGTGCAGCTCGGCTCTTCTGGGTTACACGATGGACGGGCTCGGAGCGTACGCACTGTGCCGTGGAGAAATCCACAGATTTGACTTCAAACAGCTTCAGACTATGAGGCAGTTTACAAAATGAACTCAGTCCACACTTCAGTGATTCACACTGTAGAATAAGCAATACCTGCTACGCCCTGTACTAAGCTGGTAGTATAAATAGTTAGTTATTTAGGTAAGTACTTAACATGTTGTTCACAGTCTGGTGCTTTCATGACTCAGTGCTGTTGGTTCTGCACAATGAATCCTCTGACAGGACTTCAGTTCAAACCACACAGCTGCTGGATGATGTCTGACATTCAATTGGTTTCCATACAAAAGGAGTTCAGCAGCTACACATTTGTGTCGGAACTAATGTGACTACTCTTACATGTACACTAACCATCTGACGCTTGCATTCAGAATGTGTCTCGATTGCAGTTTTTACCACAGTTTGTGAGACAGCCTCTTGGCTGTTAAATGTCAGCTCTATGTGTTGTAAACAAACCAACTAGCCAACAGTCTGCAAGGCTGGGGCAGAGATGCATGTGCAAAAGAAAAGCTCACATTGTCTGGTAGCAAGGAGAAACACAACACGTTTTAAACATGATGAAAGACTTGAATATCAGTAGGTTTTTGGATATGCTTTGGTTTGCTTTGGATATGATATGCAGTATAAGCCTTCAGACATAAGTAGGGCTGGGGTGATTCGTTGACATCACCAACATCATCGATTACAGATAGGGATGCACCGATCGACCGGCCAGAGACCAGAACCAGCCGGTTTTCAGCATAACTGGCCATGACCGGTGACTGGCCAGTCAGCATCACATATCCAATTCTGTGCCCATCATTGTCACATCATGCACGCATCAGACAAACTCACTGTGATATCACACCCACCACAGCGCTGATCACAGCTACACACACTCAGACATATGCTCGCATGAAGTTGGTGTCAGCGACAGATTCCAAGAACAGGATAAAGAGAAGACAGACAGTCTACAACGAGACAGAGCAGCTGTAAACTTTGTAGCTCTTCATGCTAATGTTATCCAGCAGCAGACTGCTGTTCGCAGAGGGACAGTTAAAATCTCACCTCCTGTTCTGGATGAAGAATAAACAATCTGTGTTGATGTGTCTCCTCAAACATTTTCTCAATGAACTATGAACTGGTACGCCTGGTCAGAGCATGGATTCACCCACAGAACAAGTTGTGGAGAGCAAGACTCGTTGCGATCATCTAAAGTGTGGTCATATTTTAGACCTCCTGCAGCAACAGCATCGTCCTCTTTACTTTCTGTCAGCACCCAAACATGATTTGTGAGAATTATCAACATGTGGAACATGTTTCTGTCTGTCTTTAAATAGATTTTCTGGAAGTTTCTTCATCACCCCTGTGTTAAAAGTCATGTCTGCACTGCTGCTGTTAACTTTACACCATGTGTCATCTAATGGTGTTATTCTACTTTCTGTTCACTTTGTCAGCCACATATGAGACAGACTTAACTAAAATAACACTGAAGACTGTAATTCATTTCAGTCAGCAGAAAAAGTATTTTCTTTGCTAAACACTGATGCAAAAAATACACTGCTGTTATCATCTCACCTGCAGATGAAATGATGTCATAACCAGTTTAGGTTTTGAGTCAAAATACTGATTTTTCAGTTCAGTGAAGGGTTGACAGTGATAACTTATTAAATTTATATGCATCACAGCTCCTTTTGATTTGAGGTCCAGCATTTTTCTGATCAGACATCTGACATGAAGTCTATTAAACAGGGTGGAAATAAGACTAACTTTAAAATATGCCACTATTATCATTATTCTAATGTGATTTATGTCTGTTTTTCAGGATTATGATCCGATAAAATCTTGAAATATTAATGACACAAGTTTTTAATGTGTCTTTTGGGTAAATTGTTATAACTGAGTGATAAAAATAATCATTAAATTAAATGAAAAAGTAATGGATAGATTAATCAAAAACACAATTGATAATGGTTTAAAAATGATCATTAGGTGCAGCCCTAGACACAAGTAAATAGAAGTATACAAGGCTGCATGCAAACAGGAATCTTAGCGAAATATTCATTTTCATTACACATTTAAACAGCTCAGTAGAATAAAGTCTTTTACAGAGTAGGGAAAAAAGCTTAATATTTTGTGCACGTAAAAATAATCTCTGTAAAAGCCTGATTTACTGTCCCCTTACTCATCAAGAAACATGAGTTAAAATGTTAGTGTGAATGGAGAAGGTCATGTCTTCTTTTATTAATATAAAGCAGTATAGGGGCAATATTTCATATTTAGTACTGTCTTAACATCCAGTTTCCTCCAACAACATACAGTATATTACAAGTGGACAAGATCACAGCTCCTCAAAAGTTGTTATGTAATTAGTTATTCAACACTGGTTAATACTGTGCAGACTAAGGCTCCAAATCAAGTCACCAGCACAAGACGTCAGGGCTCACATCCTGGATATTTTGGATTCATTTTTGTACAGTGGGATGAAGTGGAGAGGCGTCATCCATCTTTGTTACAGTGAACCAAGGCTGGAAATTTTTCTTTTTCTTTCGTTTTCATTTTCTTTCTGACAGTATCATATAAATTCTGTATCAGCTTGTTTATTGAATATATACAATATGATGTGCACAGCGCATCATTTCAGACGCATTTCACTAATTTTAGTCTGATATATTTGTTACCTTGGAAGATTGCATTAGAATTCCAAAATAAAGTCCTATGTCTTGGTTATAATGACTGGAAAGTCATTTTAATTAAGAAAACAGTTTTTAATCAAATGCATATTAATCCATATATTTGTAGAAGACTACACTCCTCACTTTATGTATCTGTTATATATCTGTCTTTTCTCCTTAAAAAATGTTTGCAACTGTTTACATGTTTTGAAGAAAATTTTCAAATCTGTGTGATTTTCATCCCTACACTTTCTTTTTTAATTTTTTTTGGATTCTTATTTCCATTAATTTTGTTTAGGAATTTTGTCATAGCTCAGATGGTACAGACATCGAGGGCTTTAAAAGCATCACAAGTCTATGTGAAACTAAAAACATTAATGATGGACCTGTTCCATTTAAGTGGCCCACACAGTAAATGGGATGCAGTTTTTTTGTTGCTTGTAGGTTTTAAAATCTTTCCCTTCTGTTGCTCCCTCACTCATCCCTCAAAACCAAAGGCAGCCAAGCTTTCTCTGTTGCTGCTATAAAGCCCTCCTGTCTGACATTAAAGGGATTGTTCACCCAAAAATGATAATTCATCAGTCATTATCTACTCACCTTCAGATTGAAAGTTGGCTTTCATTTTTTAGTCCACAAAACACTGCTGAAGTTTCACAGGAAAAGAGTGTTGCAGAATCTCCACAATGGAAGTGAATGGTGACCAGTTTTCAAATGTAAAAAACAAACAAAAGAAAAAAATCCTGACATGCCAAGCTGACTTGAAAGACGTTACTAACACATGTGTTTAACCTGAATCTTCACTGTAGATCAGGGGTGGGCAATTATTTTTCATGGGGGGCCACTTGAGAAATTGATCAGGCTGCCGTGGGCCAGACACAAAAGATATAATAATGGCAATCAGAAGTGTTCTCTATAGGACACATCTACTTTCTGAATTACTATGTGATGAATTGTGGGCTAAAATTTTGTTGGTCATGTCCAAAACTTGATGTTTTACAGTACATGCTGCATACAGGTTGTAATGATAGTAGCAGCAGAAGCAGAGGAACAACATAAACAACATGGATGTGAATAAAGTTATAGTTTAATTTAAAAGACACAGTTAATTTAGGAGCTTTCAAAATAAAGGTCTGATAATGTTTTAAGGGTGAGCAAAATGCTTTTGATTGTCTTTGATTTGGTATTTCCATGATGGCCTTGTGGGCAACATGAAACCTTTCAGTGAGCCGCATTTTGCCCAGGTCTGCTGATCTTTAGCTTGGAGCCACGTTCATGTGCACATGCACACTGTCTGATTGTGTGTGGTGTGACAGTGTGCACACACAAATGAACTGGGACTTGGATTACACCAGCAGAATGGGGGCATCTTATGTTTTTTTTCCCCTTTTGAAAACTGGTCCCTGTTCACTTCTATTGTTTGGAAGATTTTTGGTTTTCCTGTGAAACTGTTTTGTGGACTAAAAAACTAAACCTGACCTTCAATCAGTACAAGGGTGAGCAGATACTTCATTTTTGGGTGATCTATCCCTTTAAATTCTGTCCCACTGGTGACAACTTTAGATCAAATTTAAAGATCTTACTTTGTTTTTTTTATTTTAGTTCAGTATGAAGCTGCCCCAAAAATTAACTTATTCAAAATGTTCTCTTACTATGTTTAAATTATTGCTGGTTTTATACTATTTCATATAGCTTCCTTTTTTATTATTTGATTTTATGTCTGTTGTTTTAGGTGTCCATTTTTAGTCTTACATTCTCTGTACTATTACATTATTGTATTTGGCCTTTTTGTATTAAATTATCACCTTTTTTGCATTATTCCTTTAATCATTTATATTTATATTGGGGCAGCTTCTAACCCATCTTCCTTTTTCTCATTTAAATATATTTACCTGTGATCTGGCTTAAGAAGCTGACAAGTAAATATCAATTTAACCTACAAACAACTGACAGCAGTTGTCAAATCATTCATTATTAATCACATTGTATCCATACAAAATCTGAACCATTTGAGTTTTATTTTCATGTCTGAAGTCTTGTATGTAATGTAACCTGGGCTCTCAGTTCAGTGAGCTGCAGGTTGACAATAGAGGGCAGCAGACTATACCAATCCAACAGCCATAGCATGTTGTTGAAAGAATGTTAACTTGCACAATACACTTGCGTAACCTGTCTGAGCGTCAGCAGCACACACTGAATGCATCTGAGCATGCCTTCATTTTCCATTCCAGCACATGTGAGCACAAACACATTCTGCTCACAGGGGCTTCCTCAGCAACACACCGCCGGTTCCAACTAACTGCTGCGTTCAGTCACATTCCCACTGTAATAACGTGTCAGCCCACGCTATTAGTGGATGGTTATCATGCAGACTCTGTGTGAAATCATGACTCAGCTTTTCCATGGACAGATGAAGTGATGAGTTTCTTCCAAAGCAGAGAACTCCCTCTATGACAGCAGCACCAGGTCCTGTCAGGGGCTCCACTTCAATGATGCCTTTGATTTTTCTGATTATACACCATTCATCTTCTCCTCTGGTTAATCACAGAGATACCACTCTTCTTTTATCACGCTGTACCAGTCTGAGGCCAAACAAAACCCAATGAGAGGAAAAAAAAAAAAAAAAAATCAAAGGGCTTCTGTTTGCGTAAGATCCTCGTTGTGTTTACCACGCCGCACGATTGTCGGCACACTCACGATTAGTCATCTTCATCTGAGTGTTCTCAGGTTTAATGTGCTGTTCCCTCATGTGACAGGTATCGTCTCATTTTGATTAATTCTTCTTTATCATAACTACAATCACGACGAAATGCCATTTCTGCTGGTTATTTTTCTTGGAGAGGCCCGTTATGGAAAATTTCCCCTCATTTTTGTCATAATTGCTCCCACTGCTGCTCTTAATTACACAGTATATGTGGAAAGGTACACTTGTTTAAAAATGCAATTATACAAAATAAATAAAGCCAAAGATAAGATTTGCATTTGTGGAATATTCACCGGTGGAAAATCTGATGACTTTGTCAGGTTGAATTATTTTTGTTTTGTCACACATCTGCCTGTAGCAATAACAGAACATGAACAAGAGAAGAAGAATTCTCACTAAAGAGTGACAGAGGCCAGTCAGGAGCACAAAACCTGGACAATAAGCCAGCAATTCTTTTGTCATGAAAGATTTTCATAGTGAGGATGTTTTATGTCCTTATTCTTTTGTCTTCTAGGCGCCTGAAGAAGCTCAGCAGACTCCATTTAATGCTCAGAGTTTATTTTTATCCACATTTGAACTGGATGGATTAATCATGACACTTTAAATATTCTATAGAGCCTATTTTAAAGAAAAGTGTAGATGGAGTGCATGGAATTATTGACATGAACCACAAAGGACAAATTAAAGGGGCAAAAGAGCTAACAAAGGACAAAATAAGCCACAAAAGCTACCAAAAGTGGGCAAAAAAAATATGCAAAAAGTGCAAGACAGCAGGTGAACCACCTCTCATGAGGGGCTTTAACTCAAGAAACTACTCAGGTAGACAGAAGGACAACCAATTTCACACGTTTAGATAACAAATCAAACAACGGCTATAGCAAAGTGTAGACAACTATAATATGCAGTAATGGTTGAATTGTGCATGAAAATTTTCTTTAGTTGTTTGGGTGGGGGAGGAGTCAGGCCAAGGCTGCATTCACCAACACTACACAACACCTTCACCTGCACACGGGAAGCATTCCTGACCAAATTAGCTATCAGTTTTATCTCTGAAAACTTGTACGCTACCAGCTCAGTACTAAACAGCAGCACTTGAAGACCGATGAGGAGGAGTCACCTATCTCCTCCTATTCTGACCATCTTTCCATGTGGCCACAACAGACACCGATCTATCGCACTTGTGTGGTAGGGTACATTATGTGCGTCAAGTGACTTTTGTCTTTCACCTCTCTTCAGTGATGCCATATGACGTAGTTATTGTAATCCAAACCTACTCAAGTAGTTTTTGTGACTAAACCTCCCCAAACTACGACAATGTTTCACCAAGTTAAAAAGGCCTGATGCTTCAGAATGAGACGATCCTCAACTTGCCTCCTCGCCCAGAGACTTAAAACTTCTGGCTCTGGGAAAGGAAATCTTCAGGATTTATAGTTTTATAGAAAAAAGGAGTAAGAGCAAGCATGCAAACATGTCTTTTAAAATGATGGACTAACCCCCTGTCTTGACCAAAAGTGAGTCAGACATCTTTTTCACAGCAGCAGCAGAAACACTCTCATTTTTATCAGTGCAGCTGTGTGCACCATGGACTTATAATAAAAATACACAAGGCATTGCAGCTCTTCCTGGCCACCAATTTTACCCAGTAGCCACTCGCAGTACTGGGGTGAAAAATTCCCCTCCACACCAAAAACACCAATTATAAAAGAGACATCTGTAAAACTGCCTCTAACTGCAAACAAGGTCAGTTACAACTCTATTATGAGTTTTTATATTTGTAAAACTTTCCTCTAGCCAAAAAACTGTACACTTACTGCCACAAGACAACTTCACTGCTAAATGTCCTCTCATTCTTCTCACTTTTCCCTTCTCTGTTTTGCTCATCCATGCACACAGCACGTGCACACACACACATACACACACAGTGCTTATGCATCGTGTTGATGGAAAATAGATCAGGAATATGAACACACATTGAAGGAAAAGTGCATACTGTATAGAAGGCTTGGCTGCTAATTTACTGACAATATGGAGCCTATTTAGTCAAATGCTTCAGTTTGGTGTGAAGGCTGTCACACGCAATGCTGATGTGATGTTTGCTGTCTAGACAATAGTTTTCATGCCACAGGGAAATTTTTTTTTGTCTCAGAACTACGATGGACCACTGGGACAAAGCAAGCTAGCAATGCTGTGCCAACTCCACCTCTGTACAGAGGTTTTTCAGACTCTGTAGCGTGGATGTTCATTTGGGTTTTAAAGAAGCTTTAAGTGTGTTGTGCTCAACTGGGCTTACGAGATTGGAGCATTCCCAGTAAAAACACAGAAGTGGTCCATGTATACTCTAGAAAGCTTGAAATCAGAGCAAATATTGAGAAAACAATGTAGTGATAACAATCAGCAACACTTGCAAAATCCTGCAATCCAACAAATTACAGTCATTTTGTGCTAAAATATTACTGACTGCACCTTCAAAATGAAAACATTCTCAAGGTTTTGTGCACCATAAAAATTCCATGCTGAAGAAAACATTTAAAACTGTGCCTGTTAACTGATTTGGTATCATGTGAACCAAGAGGAATGAGTGCAAATACATTATGTACATGGATATATGACCAGAGGAAGGGAGAGACTTTCCCTGACATACCAAGCACTGACTCTCCCTACGGCGCTGACAGTAAAAAAGGAGGGAAAAAGACTTGAAAGCTCACTTCATCATTCCTTAACATGCTTGTTTCCGGCCTTCAGGGAAGCTTGCTGACATGTAACTTATCATTGTTTGGTTCAGGTTCATGTTTTTTACATGTACCACACTGTCCAAAGGAGCTGTCTGTCATAAAACATTCCACAGACACTGATACAGTAGATTCTAAAAGAGATACAAATACAAGTGAGACAAAATGAAGTATGCATCTTGAATCTACTTATAAACACACTTTTTCACTTGACGCTTAATTTGATGAAGACCTTTTTCAAGAAGTCTTCAATTTAAGATGTTGCATGAGAATAATTATGATAATGTTGCCCACATTTTTGCAAAAATCTTGTGGTTATATTTTATTTTTCTTGCCCTAATTAATGTTTTTGTATTAATAATGTAATGATTATATGAATAATGCTCGAGGGATCCCTCATTGTGGAGAAATACCATCTAACTCTGCAGCAGACATTTTTCCTTTCCGATACCAATTCCAATACCTGAACTTTAACCTTCGTTTCAATAAACTATCTGCCTCGCACCAAACAGCAGACAGACAAAAGTAGTAACTAGCAGGTAAACATGATGGAATATTTAGCATCTACTGAGCTTGACATCTCTCTCAGAGGTTGATTAAGACCAAAACAGAGCACAAAGGTGGGGAAAAAACACTACATATGAAGGCTAATTTTGCTCTGTTTGCAAAAAGAGTACACCACTCAGAGTCAGAAGTTACCCCAAAGAAAAAGGGTCACAAGGTTGCAATAACGTACCTCTTAAGTAAGGGGCAAAAGTGGCAGCATCGTCATAAACAATGGCAGTCTGTGCAGTCATTAAATACATTGCAACATGTTTACAGAATTATTTCCCACAAACTAACTGACAAAGAACGTGATTTGCAATGCTTCTGGGTTTTTCAAATTTCTTTGTCGTGACTCACTTGAACTATTGGCTACGCTGCTAAAGTTGCATTATTTGCTAGCTAGCCAAAGAGTTAACAAAAAATTAAGCTGGGTAAAAAGTAAAAAAGTTGCACTGTTTTCTAGCTAGCTAAAAGGTTAACAAAACAATAGGCTACAATCTTTTCTGGCTAGTTAAAAGGTAAAAAAACGACACACGAACACACAAAACATATTGTTTGCTAGCTAGCAAAAAGCCCAGTTAGCCTACTCATAATAGCTCAGCTGGATTTTAAAATGGAGTTTTGGTAAAACAAATGAATTTAATCAAGGTTTAGAGTAAAAACTAAACTGAGGTTTAAAGAAATTTTTAAACATAATTAAAAGTTAAACCATGATTCAATCAAGATAAAGTTAAATTAATATTAATTTAATATTAGCAGGAAGCTTATGGTGCTTTCAGGTTACTGAGGGCTTAAATTGGCAAATCAAATTAACCATTTTCTTGCCTTAGTAACAAGACAAAAAAGGATCTTTTGCTTCTGCTGTTTATCAAAATGTATTTATTTTATTGCCGAGTCTGTAAAGGCAACATGTTGTGGCTAAAGGACTGAGAAAGGTACATTCCTTTCACAGATAGTCGTGGCTTGACAGGTCATTTTCAAACCCCCATCCTGTTTCACACGGCCCTGCATTGCTCCCCTCAGCTAAGTGAGAAAAATTACCCCCCGCAACCCCCCCACCCCCAATGTTTTGCTTCCCAGGTTCAGTGAAGAGTAACTGCATCGTATGAGCTGCTGCAACAGCAACATTAGGAAGTGAGCTCCTCCATTCATACACACAGCGGTGTGTGATGATTATAAGAGTTTCACCTTTGGAGGAGCCAAAGAGAGCTCTATGGAGAGAGAAAAGCTGACTTTTATAAATGGAATCAACTAATCTCTTCTCATTAATTTAATTTAATTTATTCAAATTATTTATAGAATCACTAATTTGTTAATTATTCTTGAATATGTGTTTTCAGAATACTTCTGAGTTCTTCTAGTCTGATGGCTTCTGACTTGAAATGATGGGCTGAATTAAAGTGCTGTGCAGAATTCAGCTCATTAAATTAAGTTTCTAAAGAAACATGATCAGCATATTAGCAGACTTCCCAGCATGCACTGTTTGTGTTGAAGAGTTACAAGTCTTCTTTTTTATGTTTTGAAGAGTATAATGAAAACTTCTATTTTGTTTGTGACTGAAGAGTTGTTGATTCAACTCAAATCTTAAGCTTATTGAACATGTTTTCTCAAGTACACCTGACTTATTATCAAGTTTATTTAACTTAAAAAGTTTAGTTAAAACAAATATTTTTTTTACAGTGCAGATCTCATTGGAACTGTGTGGTACTGTACATGCGTTGTAGTCATGTAAATCAGCAGACAGGAACCTGTGCTGTGCCCATATAGTTCAGTGCATTGCATCAAACAAAACGTCTGCCTCAAATGAAAGATGAATCTTTGTCTTTCATGTGAGGTAATGAAGTTCAGAGCTGAGTGCTGTGTTTGAAGTTGTCCAGCAGTGTGTTTGTTGAGGCTGGGTGGGTTCACGTCTCAGTCAGCTCGGGTGCTGCAGGGTCAGCTACACGGTGGGTCGGCCTGACAGCGCGGGCCTTTGTACTTAACGAGAGATGCTCGCACAGGTACGCCGCGCCGCTTTGATCCTCGGGTCAGCTGAATCACTCACAGGTCACTCCAGAGCTGTGATTATGAAGCTCAAAGCTGCACTCAGGAAGATATGTTTCAGTCTCTGAGAACAAAGCATCTGCAACTAGTGTCTTTTTTTTTATTTCACTGTATTAAAATAAAAAGATTTCATCATTTTTACTTCTAGTGAAATGGGATCATGGTGACACAGAAGCAAAACAAAACCTTTCTCTGAGGATATCAGAGTTAGTTCACTGTGTCTATATGTGTAAATCTTCATCATCTGAACTGTGTGACATGGCAGAATTGTGTATACAAAGCATTGTTGATTTCCCTTAGTCTTTCATTCATTCACGTCCTGCATTATGTGCCATCTCAGCATTAAAATACCTGAACTTCCTCACCAAAAAACGAGCCTACAAACCGTCTGTACAAACATCTTATTATGAGTCACATGTACATTTATATAGGCTGCGACTGTCACATGGCATAAGTGACACTTATTTTTTCCCCAACAAAGATCTTTTCCTAACCAAGTACTTTTGGAGCCTAAACCAAACTACTGCTGTTTCACAACATTAACCATGTGTTCAACATCATGCTACTTACATGACATAATTAAAGATCACATAAAGTACTTCTCAACACATTATAGGTTACATATTAGAAAAAAGATTATAATATAATTATATATAATTAGAAAAAGTACTGAACTGTGGAGTTATGCTATTAAACTGTTTTCAGGTGGACCTGAAACATGCTGTGGTGATGTGCTGGAGCCAGACAGTGGAGCAGAGACGCCCCCAGAGCTAATTTCATGATTTTGAGATGCAATATTATATACATTAAGACTCAACTTCACTGGATTACTAATACAGCTACCGCAGATGTGCTTTTAAAGCACCTCAAAAACTTGAAAAGTCAATTAACCTCATATATGATACTAATATAGCAAATGTGCATTAAAGACACTTACACCACACTCCACTGGTGCTCAACAATATTCAACCACACACACAATATTTTTGGGCCAACGCTCTAATAAACAAAATAAAAACATAGGCAAAAGTATATGCCAGTACAGGCCTGATTGTTGACGGTGTGCGCTTGACCAGCAATGGCGAAGAAAAACTTCTCAAACAAATAACTGGTGCATATTAGCATGTTAGGTTTTAACACCTCACTGTGTGCAAACACTGTACCTTGGAAACAAACTTCTTATGGTGCATTCTCTGTCGTAGTACATTACATTACTCTCAATGCTAATAGACATTTAACACAGTATTACTCATTATGTGGCTATACTCATATAACAAGGAAATAGCCAAGGGTTTTGTGAACAAAATAACCCAGGCAGTTACATGAACAACTTCCTCATGAACATTTGTGCAGTTTATGTATTATTTTTAGCTCTTCGTTCTCACTTATCTGCATTTTTGCTTTTTTTTTTTTTTTTTTTACACTACTAGTCACTGAAGTCAGAATTTTTTTTCTTTGAGTGGGGGAGGTCTAAACTGCTTTGATTTATTTTTACTCCACACAAATTCATTAATGTCAGTTTCAAGCATCATCCTGAAATTGCCCTGCCCTGCTCACTGTACATGATCACGCTCATTTCACAGTTTATTAGAAAAAAAAAAAAATTTGACCCAAAAGATTGATCTAAAAATTACTTAATTGATTTGAAAATTTTTTTTATTGCTTTTGCTTAATCTTCCAGAGTCTATGATCAGTATTGCATTCACAGCAAATGTCTGTTATTCATAGCAGCGGTCGGCTATTCAGAAATATCACAGCCATAATTGACCAGTCAGACTTTGCTATCATGTTAGCAGTCAGTGCAGATTCACACATCCGGCAGTATTCCAATATATACATTAGCAACTGAACGCTCCACTGTGCTCACCAGCTAATATCTACCTTTTTCAATCTGGCATTGACCAAGTAGTACAGTAGATTTGTCAGAGGTTTTGTGTTGAACAGAGTTTATTATTAGAGCAGAATCTAGTTGCTGCACAACCAAACAAATTAGCTACACAAGACTGAAAAAGCTCCATAGAGCTGCAGTGTTGTCTGATAATTTTACTTGATCAATTGTTAATACAAAAATATTCATCAATGCAGCTTTAAAAGCATCTGATCTCATCAGACCCATAGCCTAACCTGTTTGCAACCCACATAAATAAAGATTTTCATTCATTGATTCTATCTGAAGAAAAACTCTACGGTGCATGATTTTATTACAGACAATGGAAAATAATTCCTCACCTTGACCTTCAGGGCTGGTCACATGGTTTGCAAGGCAGCAAGAAACTACAGGTAGCGTTTTAATTACTCACCGCATGCCATGATGAGTGCAGTGCAGCTATTATCAGCTCTGTCTCAGCCCCAAGGCACTGTGGTAATTCCCTCTGCTCTTCTTCCAAAAGCTCTTAGTTTACAGGACATAGCCATGATGAGTCTGCTGTGATGAGAACAGCAGGGGTTTTCTTCTTCTGAACACCTCCGTCAATCTTTTGGAGTTTCACAACCGCGATGATGCACACACCTAAAGAGTTCATACAGTAAAATCTTTCACTAAATTTGCCACTTCTAAAAATCACATTTCACCAGGATCACATAAGCTGTAAAATTAAACAAAGCATATATAACACTGTGTTATTGATCCCAGATTTCTGTGCAGATGTATCATTTGATAATGCTATGACCTAGTTTTTCCTACTGCAATGATGAATGATCATATCTCTTGCCCTTATCATGTGCAAATATTAATCAGTGTCCATCAGTGACAGAGCAGCAGTATGCAAATCTATGTTCTATGCCTCAGGCTTTATGAGTGGCCCCCTTGAAAATGAGAGACCATTAACATACTGCTGAGTGTGTCAGCAGATTAATAATCAAGTGTCAGTGTCACACTCTGAGAGGCTGGCATTTCAGATAAATGAGACTGCAAAAAAGGCAGGTCAGGTAAAAGTAGGAAAGGTGTGGATTGTACCTTGTGGGGGACTGCCCCTTTAATTTTCAGACAAATGTGCTGTTCTCACACCGGCTGTCTGCGCCGTTTCACAGAAGAGGCTCTAAAATCCACCACCTGTTAGCTACAGTCCTCTTCCTAACAGGAGGGACATCATGCACCCCGTTTTAATCGCACAAACACAACAACCACTTCAAACGCATCTGCTATTTTGGTTCATGTGCATAACGTGCAAAAGGGCTGCATGAAGTGGGATAGAAATCAAAGGGTTTGGTGATTAATAAATACATTCTCAGCCAGTGACATCACTGGCCTTGTGATGCTGAAACCATCACAGTGACCCATGACGGGTGGCGGGGGTCACCGGCTCCATGGCACAAACACACCAGGGGCGGATGTAGCTGGGTGGCACTGGGTTTTCTTTTCTAATTCAAATATGTATACATATGTGTGTGTGTGTGTGTGTGTGTGTGTGTGTGTGTGTGTGTGTGTGTGTGTTTGTGTGTGTGTGCATGCAGCAATAGATGATGCTCCTTAAGTTTCAGTTTCACTCAGCTCCACTGTCCATGCAGCAGGCAGCCTCTCTCTGCCCCAGCTTCTCACAACAGCTGCTGATGACCGCTAAATCTATTTATCATGAGACTGTCAAATTTGATGCACTAATTCAAGTTAACTAGATTAGTCATTAAAAATAACTCTGTGTAAGTGTAAATGAATGCATGCTGAATAATCCAATAATGCAGCATAATGTAATAATGAATAATATTGCATAATGACCTCTTCTGCACATTTTTGGCTGAGTGATAGGCTAATGTTTAATGAAAGAAAGACGTGCAACCCCAGTTCCAATGAAAAATATAGATAAAAAACACACTACAGTAAAGAGACGAGATATCTAATGCTCAAACCGATTGATTTCATTGTTTCTTGTAAATATGTAATCATTCTGAATTTGATGCCTGCAACATGTTTCAAAAAAGCCGGGACAGGAGCAGCAAAAGACTCCACAGGTCTATGTTTCCACAGGTCTATGTTTCCACAGGTAAACAGGCGAGTCGGCAAAAAGGCTCAGTTGTTCACAAGTATGCATGGTGTGTAAAAACTGCTTGGGCAAATAATCCAACAAATTAAGGACAGCATTTCTCAGCACAGAGATATTTGCAGGATATTTCTATATTTCCAAAAAACAATAAAATGTATTTGTTTGAACATTAAATATCTCGTCCTTGTGCTGTATTCCACTGAATATAGGTCAAAATGTTTTTGCAAATCATTGCACTCTGTCTTTTACGTTTTACACGACGTCCCAACTTTTTTAGAACTGGAGTTTTAACTGGACAAATGTACCACATAATGTTTTTGAGTCAATTTGGAAGTTTTTCTAAGAAAATACTGATGTATGTGAGTGTTTGGGATTAAATTGGCATATTTTTTGCCACCACCATATCTCTAGGTCCACTCCTGGAGCACACAGAATCATGCATGTTATTTTTTCAAGAGTTAATTAGTAAAATGACAACAGAAATAAATCATTTTAAACAAATTATTTTGGAGAAGCGCTTTATACGACCACATCAATCTGATGCTAATTCTACTGAATTTCACATTATGTGTGGTCACATCATAACTTTGAATATAGCACACTAGAATTTGCTTTGTATTATGTTTTAAGAATAAAACCATAAACCGCTGATTTAAAAAAAAAAATTAATTAGTAGGGAAACTGACAGGATTAATTAGCTCTGATAATCTGATGTCTCCCTCAGGCAGAATACTGAGTTGTAACACAACTTTCTGATGTGTGTAGAGGTGTGTGTGTTTACTTTTTTTATCAGCCTGCTGTCATCCACATGTGATTTAATGAGGGTTAACAGAGTTTAACGTTTGTGTGTGATGGCAGTGCACTCTGATGTGATACCTCTCAAACTGGGGGCTAAAAATATCTTACTGTAAGCGGTGCATACGAGTGATTTAAGAGAACTTGTCACATTCACCAGTTTTCTCATATTTTGAATTTTCTTTTGGATATGAACACAATTTAAGAGGTCCAGACCTGTTGTAGAGTCATGTGCAGTCAGTCTGCTGTTACCCAGACCTTTAAGTTTTTACTAATGACTGCATATTTTACTAGTCTGAAGACAATTTGAATTTGAAAAATAAATTATACTTCATAATTATTTTGTCTGACTACATTTCAAACGATAATATCAATGTAAACTTACATATAAAGCCTCTTATTATTCATCTTGGTTGTATATCTGCACATGGAGGTTTATGAAGTCTCTGTCCAGGCGAACATCCTCACTACTTCTGTCCTCTGTCTCCGTGATGAAAATTTCCCCTTAACCCTCTCTTCTCGCTGCAGTGATCGATTGCCCCTTTCTGTGGCGAGTCATTTTTGACTCTGAAGTCGTTTTCATATGGAGACGTGAGATTTCAGTGACAGTCCCTCAGGTTATACAGCAGTGCTCATCTTTTAATTCCACGGCTGATTCTGTTAAAATTACAGATTTTCCTTTATGGATCTCTGAAAGCAGGACGTCAAACTCGTAAAGTTCTTTTTTCGCTTTAATGCCATTCTCATGAATGAACACTTTCTAGCATATGGAGCAGGAAGCACAGCCTTATATGGTATTATTGGGGTCTTAATTTAGCTAATTTACAAGTCTCATGCAGTCAAATATGCACAGGTGGATAAAATAACATTTATCTGAAGTTATGAGAGTTTGTTGAATCTGACGTGGCATGTTCGTACGAGCCCTTTGTCTGAAAAATATGAGAGAAATTTAAGACAAGAATATGAAAATGTTCTAGCATGAGACTCAATGTTGTCTATTATTAGTACAGGCATTTTGTCACAGTACTGAATCTCATAACCAACATTAACTAGACACTGACGAACAGTAGTGGTTATAGTTTTAGTGTTTTTGATCAAAATTATTGCTACTGCAATTCAGTAATCTCTGGTTATTGGTACGCCTCTATGCAGCTCTACACCTTTGCAACTAAGTGGCATTGCACCAAACACACACATGGTTCTAAGACATCTATTGCCAGCACAAAGTCTAAGACCGGTTTTCCACCGAAATACCAGCAACTTGCTTTATGTTGCCTGATTTGAATCAAACTCCCATCTGCTTGCACCTGTTCTCACATCTGTGCGTCGTATGTTCTGAGTTGGGCACCAAAATACCACACAGATGAGCAAAGCCAATTTAAAGATTAAAAGATACCAAACTTCGAGAGTGCAACTTGGCACAGGACCCGCATATTGTGTGTATTTACACAACTGAGACCAAATACACACCTGTAGCACAAGATGCATCCCCTTCTGTTAACATACTACTAATCTGCAGCAGCAAATTGATTTGAAAAGTCATATAATGCTGCCTGGATTATGTTTTTATCAACATAATGCAGAAACATTTTTTTTAACATGGACAATTTCCATCCTGAGTGTTGTTTTCATATCCAATGTCCACTCTTGGCGACAAAAGCATTCCCTGTTATGTTTAAGTCATTAAGCATGCAGTCGCTCCGGTGTGTGTGTGAGTGCATGCGTGATCAACGGACCTCATCTTGTCTGGAGCTAATGTTGCATACTACTGGACCAGTCAGCCTCATTTTTCTGTGCATATTTATGATTCTTGTGAATGGTGTGTCTCTAGAACATCTCGAAGGGATTTCTTTAAACTCCACCTTGACTCAAGGATGAACTGTTTAGATTTTGGTAGTCAAAGGTCAAATGTCATGGTGAATTCACTAAACGCATTTTTTGCCATAACTCAAGAATTCATACGCTAATTATGACAAAATTAACTAAAAATATCTAATAGGATAAAAAGACGAGGTGATGATGCTTCATATCCAAAAGGTCAAAGGTCAACTTTACTGTGACATCATAATGTTGAGCTCAGACCTCTGTCCTCCTCTGTTAAAACAGTCTCTAAGTGAAGACAACATGTTTCTACCTGGAAATTATTCATTGGAATCACACATGTATAGTGAAAGCTTCCATTTTACCAAAAAATACACTCAATACTTTGTATTAAATTCCCTTAAAGTTGCAGGTCAATGTAGTGGTAAGTTCTACATTAAAGTCCTTCAGAGTCTTCACTTCAGACATTATAAAGTCTGGACAAACATGGATCTAAACTGTAACTTGACTGGTCGGTGGAGGCAGTAATTCTTTTGTGGAGAATCATGTTAATGTTGGTGGAACTTTGCAGTTGTCTGCATCGGGCAGTTGTGGTGTCATTGCAGTAGGTGCTTCACCATCTGTTGCCTGGGGGGATCTGCACTTTACTGAGTGACCTCTTCTAGTTGATGTTTTGCCACTAAATGGCAGCAGCACTGTGAACACAACACTAACATGTTACCTGAGAAAGTAATAAGTATAATAACATGCATATTAGAAAATACACTGCCGCTGAACATAACAACACATTGAGAGACTGGGTTTGTGGGATATTATGGTCTGCATGTGTTGCTGACTCACCACACACCAGAAAATACATGGTATGCACACATTCCATCCAGATACTGTTCCTGGCTTTTGTTGTGCACTCATTCATATCAATGGGTTCAGCTTATCTCACCTGTGTTATCACTTATCTGCAGAGAAGCTGCGTAGCATGAGCGTGTGTGTGTTCATCAGTGTGTGCACATGTGGGTGCTAGCTGTCACTTCTTTGAGTAACACTTTATGTAAAGGTGCTTGTAATAAGCATTAGTTAGTAGGCAATGATACCCATATAATATATGCTTATTAACATTAAGTTTTAAGACAAGTACAAGTGTTAATAAAAGCATAATAATCATGTTTATTGTGAGCATATACAAGATTTTTTTTAAAAGTTATGTTGACTGTTAACAAGTGTATAACACAGGATTAATTAACCTTAATAAGCATTATTCACACTTTATATCAGGGACCCCCCAAATGCATAGTTAACTGTAATGCATAATCAAATGCTAATAAATGCATAATAATTTATGTAGAAATTGTAAGCAGCAAAAAAAAGTTTAACAATGACATAATAGGGTATATAATATATGTATACAGGTTGATCAAACTCAATAAATATGTTTGTAATACTATTATAAACAATTATAAGATTCTCATAAGGCTTTTATTAACATTCTTAAGCAGTTCATAGCAGTCCAACTGTTAACAAGTTTCTTAGAGGTGCTTATAAATGTCTTATAATCTCGCAATAAACACAATTATTATGCTATTATTAACACATACATAGTTTTACTAACACATTGTTAATAAACATGTCATAAGGGTATTATTACCTATCACCTAAAGCTTTTTACAAGCACCTTAATACAAAGTGTTATAATTTTTTTGTTTTATTAACATCGTATTTGAGCTGCCTTATTTTGGGCAATTTGACAAATTTGCTGAAATGATTTTCTGCAATGATAGGAATGGTTTTATATTGACTCCATGCAAGAATTTTTCATTAAAAGAGCCAATAAGGGTTCAATAAAGGTACGTAAAAGTGTTTTGTTCTAGCAGCTCATTGTGTCTGAAAGACGTCACTGAAAGTGCTGGAAGGTGAATGGTTTTGTTCTCTGTTGAAATACCCGTTTGAGATAACACTTAAAGCAATCAAAAAGGTAATTCATCAGCTCGTGATTCTGTCCAACTGACTGATTTGTTTTCATTCTTCATTCTTAAGTGGTTGTGAAATGCTGTACATGTGAGGTGTATGCTTGAGTTGCTAAGGGACACAAAGGTAGGGGTCTAACCATGAAAGGAACTCTGCTGTGTGATGGGGGATAAACAGGTATTGAGCTCCAGACCAAAGAGAAACTTTGCCTCATATTGATTCTTGTAGTGAGCCTGGTGTGTCTGGGAATTCTCAGCGTCCATGGTTGCGTTGATGCGAAGCGTGCGTTAGATGCTGTTGATCATTATCTTGTGGTACAGAAAAGATGAAAGGGTGTTTTATGTAAGCCTGTGCCTCTGCTTGTGCTTGTTGGTGTTAGTATGCAAATATGATCTCACTATGATTAGGAACTTTCATTGTGGTGAAGTACTTTGGAACTGTTATGTGTTATCTTATTGCTTTGATTTTTAGATTTATTAACCAGGAATTCTGGTGGGTGACAACTACTGTACGTCATCTTCCATTTGAGGGGTAGAAATGTGAAGTTTGGCCTGTGGATGGCGCGAGAAGAAAGCTGTTTTTACCTGGAAGTTTTAATCCTGTACAATGATCATTCTAGACTTTATGAACTGTAGAATAGAAATGTTACCATGCTAATTATTAGCATTAGCATTAGGCATACTGTTCGAATTGATTACATGCATAACTATTTGAGATGCTTATATGATAACATGCTTACTGTGCTAAATGTCGTTATATTATGATGCTGTATGAACTGATTTCTTGTCAAAGGAATCCTGACCAAGAAGTCCAAGTTCACACTGGACTCTAATATTGGCCCATTTAAAAGATAATGTGAGCAGGCTAACAAATCACAAAAAATAAAATTCAGATCTGAGCAGTAAATCAGTGAGCAGTGTGAACCCAAACTCTAAAACACAACATTTATAACAGACTATGATCTTTAATGAACTTAGCTACATCCAGAGCTAAAGGTAGCTCAGCTGTTTGTATACCAGGCAGACAGGATGTAGCGGTTGTAGCGCTGTGCTTTGCCTCTCTGCGCCCTACATCGCAGTGAGTCTCTGACAAATTTCTTATCATGTGAAGGTCCCTTTATGAACAAGGCCCAGAAATATTTGAACTCCATCACTTCAGGTAGTAACTCACTCCCAATCCAGAGGAAGTAATCCACCATTTTCCAGCAGAAGACCATGGTCTCAGACTTAGGGGTGCTGACTTTCATCTGCACCGCTTCACACTGGCTGCAAACCTCTCCAGTGCCTGCTGAAGGTCAAAGTCTGATGACGCTAATAGAACCACATCATCTGCAAAGAGCAACAAATCTGAAGTCCCCAAACCAGAATTTCTCCTCCCCTAGTCTTTATGCCGTTCTCTCATTACCCACATAATGTTGGAAACAGCTTATTTTCAGGGTGTATGAGTGATAATCACTATTCAGAGCCCTTTGATTTGATTAGTCAATCAGCTACCAGCCATTATAAAACATCACAGGGAGAGTTCTTTAGAATCAGCAGCACTACAGGGAATTCCCACTTTCCCCATTAACAAAACCTCAACCTGCTGGTCATGCGATTTTTGTCTGATCCTGCCCATTCTCAGCAGGTGAGACTATAAACAGCAGCATTAAGCTTGAATCCTCAGGCAAAGTACAGATAATCACTGTGGGGGAACACAAGACGCTGAAGACAGTCATGAGTGACGATTGCCACAGGAGACAGACCTGTCAGATTTACAGAAATACATGCCCTGTATGTATGAACACCTAAACTCTTACTGTTTTCTATCAATACTGTATCTCATATTTTATGTACTACTGTTTAAGTGTTTCTGAGTGTATACATACTCACTGCACTTAAAGATATTTTTATCACCTATAAAATCACTTTAGTAAACCTGCAATCCCCCTGCAGGGGTTTACACCTTTGCTGTTAAATTTCTTTTGGAATTGATCCAAGACAGGGTTTCTACACCCCGTATATTTCTGGTCTGATGTGGCTGATAGTATCTTATGTTGAGCATCTCATGCCCTCTTTATTTTTTTGTGGGTATAAGGGGGTTTTAGCAATATGGTCAGGCAGGCTTGGGGAGTATATAGTCACAATTAAAGTAACCCTCCTAACGCAGGTGTTACAAAGTACAATTAAAACTTACCTTTACATTGGCGGCTCCCAGGTAGCTCAGTTGGTGGGGCGTGCACGCCATGTGCCGAGGCTGTGGGTCCTCAGCTGCAGCTGTGGGCTCGACTCACTCCTGCAGACATTTGCTGCATGTCATCCCCCCAAACTCTCTCTCCCCCTTTTCCCATCATATCTTCAGCTGTCCTATCTCAATAAAAGGCATTAAAAAGACTAAATATACATCTATTCAAATTATAGTACAGCTGAAGATATGACAGGGGGAAAGAGAGAGGGGTGGAGATGCAGCAAAGAACCGCTGAAATCAAACAAGGGACGTTCGACATCCAATACACTCTGGGGATTCACCCGTAACTCCACCCATGCAGATGACCCCCCACCCAGAGCCTGGTTCTGCTCACCAAGTGCTTGCACATGGTCGGAACTGTAAATAAAGGCCTATTCACAGGCGCTGAGTGGGATCAAAAAATGTCAGCCTATATAACATTAAGGTGTAATGTGGTGAGGGGCAGAGATTAATATTTTCACAAAAATGACTCATTTTCTATCCTGGGAACAGACAGGCACTATCCCAGTGTATGTGGGTTCCAAACCTGATCACTTTAGTGTTTCATCTTGTGGTATTGACAATTGTTACTGAGGCAGAAGAATGCCGTTTCAACATTAATCAACATTATAATGAACATAATATAAACTGTGCGTGCAGCTTGACCTTTGCTGCAGCTGCATACGAGGATGAAATTCAAAATTCAGCCTATGATCTGTCACTGTCTGACTGAACAGCCTCATGGAAATGATATTTTACAATTCTTCATATTTCAAACAAACAAAATTTGTTAAATCAAGTATTTCGTGTTTTCAGTGTCATGATACAGAAACCGATTCCACATTCTGTTTGCATTCAGAGGCTGCTGAGTGCAGCAGAGGGATCGCACCGAGCACGCTTCAATTTTTAACATAGTTGGCTTAATAAAGTGAATGATCGCTTAAAGCCAACTGCTGAAGGTAAATGATATATAGGTAGATGTATTTTGGATAAACTATAAATCCAGTGTTCTTGAAGCTTTTGGGCTTTCATCTGGGATTTTGTCGAAACAAACTTCAGTCCAGCACATTTTATTTATTATTTTATTTTATTTATCATTATCTATTTCTGTTCTGATGTGCCATTGCAAAAATAAAACTGACTTCACGCATAAGTTTGATTTGTCGCTAGTCACTTAATTCATATATTTAATATTTTGGGAGTAAAAAGAGACCTATAGCTGTAGGTAGATAGTGGACCAAACCCAGGTATAATGTGGGGAAGCACACAATTTTTCAAAATTTGACAACACATTGTTTTGCATTTTTAATTAATACAGGTGGTTTGTCACAGCGCTCAACCTCACTAACACTGACTAAGCACCAACAGACAACAGTAGTTCTATTTTTTTTTTTTTAATTTAATTTAATTTTATTTATTTTTTTGGTCAAAATTATTTCCAGGGACAATTCTAATGACTTAGGTATTTCTAAAGTTGAAAGTGTTTACGAGTCATAAGAAATCATTAATGATCTTACAGAAGGTGTAGATGTTTATAACTGTTAAACTGAGCAGCAGTGAGACAGACAGCCACTGAGCTCATTATCCAGAGTGTGTTATTTCAGTGCCGTGGGCTGAGCTTTACATTGTCAGACAACTGATACTTATAAACAGCTGATCAACTTACAGTGGAGGACTCGTCACTGTTTATTATTGTTAATATGAGAAGTTGCGCACATCCTGCGTCCCTATGGAGTCTGCAATGTACAGAGTGCAGATAGATTGTATATTAAACAGAATTACAACCTATTTAATATATGCTAATATACAGTGGTTCCCAAATCACTATTTTGGCTCCTGTGATCATTTCTGCATGCACAGTTGCTTCACATTGCTCCTTCAAAGATTCAAATAACTTGAGTAATAAAATGTGTGCAGCAAGCACAGTTTCATTTTAGCTTTTTAGGTGTAAAGTTATTGCATTCAGGGTTAACTAAAAGTGAGCTAGTGAGCATTCAGCAAACTGAATGAGATTAAGATAGAAACTTAGACAATTAAGGAGTAAACTAATAAATTAACAACCTCCCTTTATGAGGAGTCAGAGGACGTCCAGAGACGTCAACGCACACTCACACACACATCGAAAGCTGCCAGACGGTCCACTGGCACTCTGCTGCTCCTCCTCTCCGGCCTATATGCTCCGGCCTGATTGTAAAGTGAGTGCAGCGGTGTTGCCTCTGCCGCAAGAGAGGAGACACAGAGCGGCAGAGGGCGGGATCATCTTACACACACATAAACAGCACCACAGCCAGAACACCGAGGTAAAAGCAGAGCCTCCATTAGGCAACAATATTGGCCCTCATCCAAATTACATAAAAATGTTCTGAATGGCTCTACCTGTTGCATATGGAAGGTGTGTCTGCTGTGTGAAAGCTCGGCTCACTCAGGGGTCAGAGGAGAGGCGACACCTGACCGGCCAACAAAGCGCAAACCCTGCTTCCGTTCCATCAGCCGTCTTTCGACACGCGACTTTGTGTTTCCTGTCAATTCCCCCTGCAAGAATGGCCAGACGGTTTCTCCCCTCTGAAGTGGCAGATATTTTACCGAGCTCTCTGTTGGATAAACAAAAAGAGTTCAAGGATCCGTTTCATCTGCTCGACATACACACAGCGGAGGTGATAATGAATTTAGAGGTTCAGCATGTGCACAAGTTCAAAAGGGGATTGAAGAAGAAAGTGGGTTTAGGAAAAGTCATGCACGGCCGTTTTGACTCAACCGTGGTTTGACCTTTCAAGTGTTAACGAGACTACTGCAAAATGTTTGTCTGAAAGTATTTTTCCAGTCAGTATCTTAATACCTACTGAGGAAACAATGCATCAGTGTAAAGAGCAGGGTAATTCACAGGTTTCAACTGATCCCTGGACCAGATTTCTGGAAAGCTCAGAGAAGAGGATTTTTACCTCTGGCGGTGACGAGCCCACAGCTGAGGACCTGTAGCGTTAGCTGGGGTGTGGCAGACTTAAAAGAGGAAATGTTGACCAACTGCCTTGCACACTCCAGCAGTATTTACAGTGTAAACTAGGAGGCTGGCAGAGGAGCGTGTTCTTATTTATCTTGGCTCTGGGCTTATCAGTGGAGATTGGAGCTGTTATGAGAAACATTTTTGTGGGTGGCCTCTCCTGTGTTTGTGGTTTGGCTGCGAGGCTCAGAGGGAATTAACTGTAGTCTTGTGCGAATCTGCAGTCTCCTGCTGTTGTCCTTCTGCACACTCGATTAATAATCCTGCAGCTCATTTCAGCTCTTTTCTGCCGTGGGAATGTGATGTTACAAGCAAAATGACACGCATAACACAAGTGGTAATATACATAATATATCTGCATAGATATATGCATCAAGTAGACATAAATATGTGGAATACACTTGATCTAATAGAATGGAATGGTTCAGTTAAAAAAAAAAAGTCACACACTCAAACACATAAACCATGGCATCGTTTCAATAAGCTTATGCAATGTCCCAACATTTATTTCTGTCAAGAGTTGCATTCATTTTTCACTAAGATCTTGTATTGATGATGGGAGAGTCAGACCGCTGTGTAAAGTCTTCTCCAGCACATCCCAAAGATTCTGATGGGGTTCAGGTCTGGACTCTGTGGTGGACAATCCATGTGTGAAGAGTCAAGAATCCTGACATTGTCATCTTGGAACATGTCTGTGTCATCAGGGAAGAAAAAATCCATTGATGTAAAAACCTGTTCATTCAGTATATTCAAGGAGTGAGCTGAACTTTGCTGAACCTCGACCTGAGCAACTGAAGCAACCCCAGATCATAACACTGCCCCCACAGGTTTGTACAGTAGGAGCTAGGCATGATGGGAGCATCACTTCATCCTCCTCTCGTCTTACCCTGATGCCCCCATCACTCTGGAACAGGTTAAATCTGGACTCATCAGACCACATGACCTTTTTCCATCACTCCACAGTCCAATCTTTATGCTCCCTAACAAACTGAAGCCTTTTTTTCTGATCATCCTCACTGATAAGTGGTTTTCTTAAGACTACATAGTTGTTTAGTTTAAGTGATATCAGATCATGATAATTCAAGATTTTTTTCCAACCACATTTCTTCCTGGAAGATGATGGTTCACCACTATCCTTCCAGGTTTTAATAATGTGTTGGACAGTTCTTAACCCAGTTTTAGTAATTTCATGAATCTCCTTAGTTGTTTTCTTTACTTGATGCAGGTCAATAATTTGAACCTTCTGAAACAGAGTCACATCTTTTCCACGACCACAGGATATGAGAAGCTGCTCACTGCATCAGTTAGAGTTGAATAACTTGTTACCAGCTGAAACAACTTAATCACTGCAGAATTATCCAATAGAAGACTCTTACCTGTTTGTTTAGTTAAATCCAGGTGGTGACTTTTTTTGGCCAGGCAGTGTATAATTGCATAAACTTCACATTCAGGTCAAATCAGGTGTAGCTGTGGTGCATGGAGGACTTTATGTGTTTAGAGTTTAACTGCTGTGAGAGAATTAGTAAATGACATTTTATTTCTCTGATTCAGCAGCTTTCGCCAAGCACTGAGCGCCACTTCTTCCACTTCAGTCTACGCTGACACACCGCCGCACTCAGGCCAAGATCAGAGGCTCACTGCAGTTACTGGAAATATCTATAAGTGGGACAAAAAAAATGAAGGTGAAAGTGATGACATTCAGCAAGACTTTCATTCAATGATTATCATAATCATAATTAATAATTTAGCACAATACATTCATAAAATGACACACAAAGTGCTTAACATAAAAACAGATAATCGTAAGATTTATGATAAAATTCCAAAACGATGAAAATAAAATCAAATAAATCAACCACAAAACATTTCCAAGACTTCTATAAATGCTTCTTTTTATTAAATGTGGTTTTGAAATGCTTTACATTTGGTTAAAAAGTGTGTTTCAACATTTTCTAAGACGGCTGGGTTGTCATCATTTGTGCGTACACATTGTTTGAGGCAATTCTTAGTTTGTTCCCAGAACATGAACAAATTCAGGTAAGAAAATATTGATGAATCCTAGATTTGTGCCTAAAACGATGCACAGTTTAAGCACAGTTTAAGCACAACTCTGTGTGTACTCATGGTTCATGAATGAGTCCCAAAATGAACAGCGTACAACAGACTTAAGTGATATGAAGGTATGGGTAAAGATACCAGGGTATTAAGGCATTGCAATGGTACGACTTTAAATACCATCACTTCTCTTTCTACTAAACTGAGAGAGATGGTGATGAAGAAGAAATATGGCGTCTTGGTGATAAAGTTAGTTAGTTAGTTAAACCATACTTTGATGTGGAAATGGTCTCATCTCTATGCAAAGTCTGGACTTGACATAAGTGATTTTGCATGTTATGTCAGGTATTAAAGTTTGGTGTACATATGCACCAAGCCTGTGGTGAACTCTGCATCAGCTTTATTAACAATGTGATAGGATTTATCAGTCAAAAGCATGAGGAATAAATTGTGACACACTCCCAAGCTCTGTGTTTGGCTTTATTTGACCTACTATTTATTCTAGTGAATAATATGTGTTGCTTGGCTTCGGTCGCAGTGACTTTGTCTTCCAAAAACTTTTCTCTTTTGGTCCGTGGTTATTTCTGACTGAACCCTCATGGGTGTTTTGTGTGTTTTTTCTCACATTATATAAGTGGAAATCACTGATTGTAGATCTGGAGCCATCTACACCAAGATAATTTGAGCTTTAAGGCTCATAGTTAGTTACAAATTTTCCTCTCAGAACCTGCTTAAGGGAGGTTTTTTTTTAATGTTTGGTATCTTTTATGAATCAAACTTAAGCACACTGTCAGAAATGATCCAAAGACTAAGCTCAAGTACAAATCTAAGACCAGCTGAGGCCTGTGGAGTCTCCTGATGCAGCTTGGTTTCACTGCACTGTAGTGTTGAGACCTTCTTGACCATGTGTGCAGGTAAAATGTTCTTTATACTTCAATTCCAAAAACAGATCCCGTACAGTGTCCTGGTTGTGTGTCTCCCGTAGTGAGGTTTGAGACAGGTGTACAGGTGTTTTTTCGAATAATATATTTATGTGTCAGCCAAAATGTTTGCACACTTAACAAAAATGTAAACTCTAAAGTGTAGTTTTTGCAAATTGAAGTAAAAGATCCAAGACTTTTTTTTGGCATATAGAGATGCTGATGAAAGGGCATTTCAATCAGGAGACACTTTGTTCTGAGTGTACAAATAAATTTATTTGACATGTGTACAACTGAGGGAGAAATGTGAAAAGTCTTTGGCAGTTAGACTCTGTTGTGACATTATCATGTATAAAAGGAGTAATGACACAATGATTAGTAATGGAAACTCCCCGATGGAGTCTAGACACTGGTGGTGGTGGTGAAGGGACGGCTCATGATCTGGATGAGATGAGGACTGGACTTGTGATGAGCTCAACCTGGACTCTGGATTAGAAGAACTGGAGGAGAATGGGGTGGAGGAGGGTCACAACAGTTGCAGAAATGACAGCTAAAAGTGGCAGAGAGGAGATCAGATTTAAAATTTTGAATCAAGGACATGATTGAGACTCTCCCTGTCACCTCTGCCAGCCGCTGCCACTGTGAAAAAGCCACAGTGAAAGTTCAGGTTCTCCCCAGCCGCCACCAGTCAATTGGCTGGTTCAACTTTAATGTCTGACCATTTATTTTTCTGTCTTATTTCTGCAACAGGTCACTGTGGAGGCAACATTTTTCACTGCATCCATCCAACCCAGTATGGGTTGATCCATCACATGTACTAAACGCCTTGTTTCCTTTTGAGATTCCACTGTTGAATCCCCAGAACAGTGCACTTTAACGGTGATTAACTTCCATGATGATGACCTCTATCTCACACTCTCTCATTCTGTTTGTGTTTCCCTGCGTCTCCTGTTTTATCCTCTGTTTGTGTTGTGTGCGTGGGTTCATGGCTCCCAGCTCTGCTGCTGTTTAGACCTGCCTACAACTGGCTTGTCATCAGTCCTGGTCTGCTCACTTCAACCTCATCAGCCCTGTATTTAAACCCCTGGAATCTCGTTTATAAAACTGTGTGTGGATCCCATCCCAAAACATTGCATACTCACAAACCTCAGAATCTATGTACACAAGAAAATATTCAGTTCTATAAAACCATGTGGTGTACACCTGTACGCAGTCATGTCATTATAAACACTCACCAGTTGTGCACACCCAGTGTCATCCCACAATCACCCATAAATAGTAAATAGTTCATGAATATGGTGACGCTTCTATGGAACACAAACAAAAATGCAAAGTTTGCAGAGTGTGAAATAGAAGTGCTCATCACAGAGGTTGAGAACCATGAAAATGTACTTTTTGGAGAGCTTTCGAATGGAAAGAAACATGCTTCTTAGTGCAGATCATTGCCAAAATTAAAAAAAAGGAAATGGTCAGACATGACAGTGGAAACAAAGAGATGCATCATTGAGTGTGTGAGCGGCCAGAGACCCTTGACCTGACCCTTTACAATACAATAATTGCAGGCATCATTGGGGAAGCCTCCTGTTTGGAACTGTAGCAGAGGCAGAGGGGGACACTAATGCAGCTACAGAAACCGGTAAGCCCAACTTCTATAATATAAAAGCTACACTACAGGTAAATTCGCTCTGTGTTAGAATGCACTAAAAATGTAGAGTCAGTAGGATTTGTCCGAGCTGTTCCTAAATGCATCAGGACAGCAAATACTAGCGTTTTGGGTTGGTGAAACGTCCTGAGCGCAGCAAAATAATAAGGAAAAATGAGGAAATACAGGCAGAGAGCAAGAACTTTGTAAATACAGACACCACAACACTGAGAGGGATTATGTCACATGAGTCTATACATTTTCTTCAGGAAAATGTTGCAGATTATACCTTTAAGTATTTTTTTTTTTTTTTTTGACACTGTCAAGTGTGGCAGTCACATGGACCATGGAGCCATGTCAGAAACTTTGATCCATCTTTGGGTGAAATTTTGACCCTGAGTTATTCCCTCTAGTGGATGTACTGTTTAACACCAGCCAACATTAAGGGTATGTGGAAGTATGTGGGGTGTGAAGGTTATATAGTTTGAAACAGATGTGTTTATTTTCGTAAAGGGGACGTAAATTAACCTTTACAAAGCCAGATTTTTACGCTGGGAACACTGAGTTCAGGTGCCACCAAGAGGGTACAGATATCACCAAAAATAATCAAAGACCACCAAATTTTGATTTCCACACCTTCAGGTCCCTGAAAATAAGCATTTAAGGAGAACAGAGCGCATATGAAGATGGAGATAAAGAAAATAAAGAGTGAAACAAAGTTGCATGAATATGATTTATGTAGGCGAGGTAAAACAAAAGGATGCTGATACTATCCTGCTAACCTTAATTTCACAAAAATTCAACTTTTGAATCCTTTTTTATTAGTCCCATATGTTGGGACTATGTTATTGTTAATGATTGCTAAAAATTGTGTGGTGGCGGGGGCGCAAACTTTTTTTGGCTTCTTAAGGGTGGGTGGGTGGCAGAAAAGTTTGAGAAACACTGCTTTAATGTGTCTTGACATCTAAAGTATGTGCCGCATGAGACGCTGATTTGGGCATCAGAACAACTCAGAAATGTCAAAGGGTTGTGGTCAGTGAACGCGACCCAAAGAACCACCACGAGGACTGACGAAAACCTCAACGTGTCGAAAGACCCAGATAAGGGCCAGGACTTCTTTCTCTGTGGTCGAATAATTCAGTTGGTATGAATTAAACTTTTTAGAGAAATAGCAGGCTGGTCTGTCAATTCCAACCTGTCTGAGCTTGAATGGCTCATTCATTCGCGGCGCAGCCAGAGCCAGAGCAGAACACAGGAGGGATTTTACATCTTCAGCTCAGCCACTTGTGAATGTCATTTTCCATTCTAGGCCAATAGTGCCGTGTTCGCTGGCACCATGGGTTTTCTGCACTCTGCAGTGTCCACCAAAATGGGAATGAAACTCCTCCAAGAGTTTGTTCACTTCTTCTATAGATAATGCAACATTGGCAAGGTGCTCGGATCTATTTTCCTTGCGCCTGCATATGTAATAGAGGTCTCCGTCTGGTGTTTCAATGTCAAAAGATTAGATTTATTGGAGGTTTTACCCAGCAGACGGATCATTATAGTCCATGTGACATAAATCCTTCCCTTTATCTGGAAGGTGTCAGCTCTTCTCTTTATCACATATTTCTCCTTGCTGGTTGAATCCTCAGGATAACAGTTCACATCTCAAACAGTTTTGGGATCAACACCTATCTGTCCTCCACCTGTCTAACCTTCTTCTTCTCCCCTACACACCCACCTCTGTCTACCTACTACAAGAAAATAAAAATAAATACAAATACTCAAGCAAAGTACACACAGACCACACTGCCCTGTGCTGGTTTCTTATAGTGAGGCGGTGATGAGTTGATGACAGATTGGTGTGCTGATTCCCTGATGACAGCCAGGTGTCTAGAGAGACCTGAGTCGAGAACAAGGAGAGCAGGAGGGGCTGTCCACAAACAGACACACAGAGAGAACGAGCCGGCAGACAAAACTAAAACACAACAAGCACACCACATCTATATTAAAAGGCTCAAAGTAACAAAAATACACTCACGTCACAGGCAGGACTCAGAGGAGGGAGTCATGACAGCAGCAAAACTGAAACACTTTCTATTAGGTCAACATGAGGAAACTGTTAAGTAGGGCTGTCATTTAAGGAAAAAAAGCAGGATGGACTTTTCAACACGAGGTGCTTCAACTAACCCATCAATTCCACATTGCGTCTGCACAGGTTGTGATCAGTCCTCCATACAGCTGCATGTCCCACGAGCAGCGTTTCAAAAGCAGAGCATTTCTTCAAGCCTGATTATGTTGACTTGCTCAGATTTTGTTGATTTGGTCATTTTTCTTTGCTTTTTGAGCTTTTAGCATGAATAAGTAGACTACATAGTTTCATTTTTGGTGCTTTTGTGATCACAAGTCTGCACAGGTGTTTTATTTTGAACATTAACCGGAGCCTCTAGGCCGTTTCTGTGTCTGACTTCCTGCTTTAGTTGCGCTGTGTAGACAGCATCCATCAAAAATAGAGTTGGCGTGTATCTGAAGAAGAGCAGAGTGGAGCGCAACTTATGGAGTCTGCAGGGGTGTAGGATGGGAGAAATGCGGCCAGGGTGTTTTCTGGTCAGAGGAGTGAGGCTGAGGAGAGTGATGGATGGAATCCATCTCGCCAGGCTTCAAGTTATCCATTTGTGTCCACACCAAAAGTGATGCAGTCCATCAGTGTCCTAGGAGGGACTACTGGCAGCTGTGGCTGTGGTTTTAGTTGTGATGACAGCGACAAGAGTACATGGAAGCAACTTGCAACAGTGAGTGTTGGTGCTGAGCACCTTTGGTACGTACAGCGGCTCCTGAAGAGGTTAGCATAGCATCAGTTATATCAGAACTGGAGAGCAATCACCTGCCAGGTGTTTTTGAAAGTGCCTGCCCTTCTCCAAATACTTTCTGAGGAGGACTTCCCAGATGTTTCTGTCTAACCAACCACCTGGCGTGTCAGGTTAAGTGTTAGCTGCCGAGCTGCACATCACTGGTGAGGTGAACAAAGGTAAGATGACAACCAGTTTCTGCTTGTCCCCAGCCTCCTCTACGTGTTCCTCGAGACGGCCACCGGCAGCACTGACATCAGCAGGACATAAATAGCAAGTTAGCAATCAGCTGCCGAGCTAGTGAGATGTCCCTGGTTTGTTTCCAAGTCGTTAGGTTTCGTCCTTTGGCTCTTCGGGGTGGGTTCCAACCAAGCTCGGACATCACATTGGTGGCAGCGTTGGGATCTCTCCAGCGCTGGTCTCTCTGGTCACTGAAGTTCCCCCAGTTGAGCTTCACTCCTTACGCATGTGGATGCGCTTCTGGTTGGGTGGAACATACTGTGCTATGAGATGTCCCCGATTTGAATCCCAGTCTTGAGGTTTCGTCCTTTGGCTCTTAGGGGTGAGCTCTAACCAAGCTTGGATGTTTGGATGTTACATAGCCTTAGTCCAAGCAGCTCAATAGTAAAGGGTGACAAAGAGGCATGACAGTGCGCCTGTCCAAGCTTGGAGGATGATGTATGACTTCAGCTTCTATACAGTCATACATCATAGTTCTGTTCTAGTTTAAGTTACTTTTTTACACTGAGTACAAAATTAAGCTATTTCACGAAGAAACTGCAGTTTATCAACACTGTAAGGAAATGACTCAGAAGAAACATGAAAATATAATTAAAATGTTAAAATATACTGGATTAGGGCTTTAAAACTGCTGTGTATGTGATGCCAGTAATGTAAGAATGCAAATATATGCAGTGTAAGCAACTGGAAATTAACTTGTCCTTTCTTGTATTGAATTATTAAAAGAAAAAAAAAAAACTCCTCTTGAAGGCCACTGTGCACACACGCTTAGTCATGTAATAGGTGCAAACATTTCCGTCCTATCAAGTCAAATTAATTAGGTTATTTGAGAAAGCAGAGAGCGGAGAGCTTTCCTCAGTCGAGTGCACTTTAACCTGAACTTTCATCGCCTGACGTAGGTGGGTCTGCCTGCAACAAAGGATAATGGTCCTGATGACGGATCCCAGTGCTGTCTCACTGTGTGGCATGCAGTCTGCTTCTGTGCTGCTGCTGTGACACACACACACACACACACACACACAGTGACTGTGACATTGGGCTACTTTATGGCTCAATCAAAGCTACTTGTTGAGCTCTGCCAAGATCAGCTCAGTTTCAAGGTGATTTATTATTATATGTGAAAAGACTTCCACCAGACTCTACTGGGCACAAGTGAATCACGCTTGCAGGTTTTTTAACTGAGTGCTTACACACACACACACACACACACACACACACACACACACACACACACACACACAAGAAAAACCAGCAAGCAATGACAAGCAGGGTTACTCACAGTCCCAGCATGCATTTTTGAGTCTTTGAATCATACAGAAATTTCTGTGTGATTTTTCAGATCAACTGAGGCATCTCCACACAGAATAAAGTATATAAAGGATATGTTTCACCATATTAAACATCCCTATATATACTGATATTCATCATGTTTACTGCAGGTGTCAGCAATTTATTTTGTCTTCACTACTTGAAGACATCGTCAGTGGCTCTTGCCATAAAATGCATTTCTGATGTATGAAATTTAAGTTCATCTGCATGTAGTTGCACATTTTTGGTGTTTTTTGTTCAGTTTGAACATTTAGTTTATATTCATTGTTTAGGCTGCAGGTGGAATTTATTTTTATCATTCCCGATATAAACGTTGTCAGTTACAGTAATTATTAGTATTTGCTGTAAACTGCGATGGGTTTTTACCAGGGATGGAAGTAACTCCAATTACTGTAATTAAGTAGTTTTCTGGGGTACTTGTACTTTATTAAATATATTTTTTTAACTGTGTACTTTTGCTGCATACACTACATAATCTACTTAATTACTTTAAAAATGATTATTGAGTACTGAGTACAATTTGAATTAATATCCAAACCTCTCATCTGCATTTTTGCAGCCAATAAGGTGATCTGATCACAAACAGGCCAATGAAAACAATGATATGTGCACAGGTTTGGAGTAAGGATGTTAATGATTAATCATTAATCGATTAATCACCGTTAAGAATTTCACCAATTAAAAACTGCATTAATCGATATTTAATCAATAGTCTAGAAATGGCAGTAATTGCACCTCATTTGACATTGTTGTGTCTGGTTGAGCATTTGTTTAAATAAGGAAACTCAAATGACAAGAAAAACAAACAAAAAAACAAACTGAGATGGAAACTTGGTACTTTTACTTAAGTATTTTTCTAACACCAGTACTTTTATTTATAATTGAGTACCATTTTAGTAATGTAACAGTACTTGTACTTGAGTACAGATTTTCAGTACTCTCTCCACCACTGTATTGTGTATTGCTCTTTCAAATACACTTGAGGATTTGTGTAAAGCCTCTCTCATTGTTTCATTGTTTATGTTTTTTGCCCAATCTCAAGTCATTGTTTTGCAAGTAAGTCTTAACTCTTTGCAGTCAAGTCCCAAGTCCTTAACTTTGAGTATTAAGTGTTAAGTATTAAGTTAATTTTAGCTTAGCATTACCCACTAACTATGTTAACATTAGCTACAACTTGTCATTCTTTATGCAATTTCAAATGTCGAACAAAGTTGGAAGTTGTCTCGACCCACCTGTTTTGTACACTGCAATTTGTTTTTTGTTGACCATCGTGTAGTTTTTTTTTTACATTGATGAAATTATCAGTTGTGTCATATTTTCCAACTGGAACTCAGTGACGTGATGTTAGTTCTTCAAGGTTTCTCTCATTCAGCTTGATTAGATATTAGATAGAAAGAGTGAATCTTTATTGTCCATCAGGGTAGAAGTTTGTCTTTGGCTCACCAAACTATAGAAACAACAGCAGGTAGTAAAAAACAAATACCTGGATGAGATCAAATACGTGCAGAGTTAAAATTACTGATGGTAGATGAAAGACTTCTTAAATACATTTTTAAATCGCAGAAGGACTCTGTAGCACCTCCTATAGCTTAAAGGAGGTCCCGGCAAAATACGGCCAGGGGGGAGCCCACTGAAGGCCATCATGAAATATCAAAAAAAATCTAGCAATAGCATTTTGTTTACCATTAAACTGTTATCAAACCTTTACTTTGAAAGGGGTCAGTGCTGTGTTCATTTGTAATGATAATGAACTGCATCTTTTATATTAAAGTAACTATTCACTCAGTGATGTACATCCACATTGTTTCTGTTCTTCTTCTACTTTTGCTGCTACTGTTGTTGCAACCTGTATGCAGCCTGCATGGTACACTGTAAAACATTTGGACATTGCCAACAAAATATTAATCTGCAGTTGAACATGGCAATTCTGAAAGGGTGACAAGCACTATAAATACCCCATATAGAACAATTCTGACTATTCCATTATTAGAGAGTTGGTCCTTACTAGGACCTTATGTCATTTGTGTCTGTCCCACAGCGGCCTGATCAATTTTCCATGTGGTCTCACGTGAAAAATAATTGCGGACCTCTGGCTTAAAGGCTCAAACTGGCTGAAGAGAGGATGGGAGCTGAGCCATCTGAGCCAATTATTTTACTTGCCACTGACACAATCCTAGGAAGTTTATGCTCAAGTCCACGATTCAGGTGACCAAGAGGAACACTTTCCACAATAGTTTTATAAACAAGCTGTAAAATCTGCTGACTGACACCAAGGCCTCAGTGTTTCCTGAGAAGATAAAGCTGCTGTGAGCATCTCTTAGAAACATACTGTTTTCAGAGAAACTCAGCTGGGAGTATGGAACTGTGCCAAGGTATTCAAAGTTAAAGTGAAACTGGGACTGTTTTCAGATCTTGTTTTGTGCAAATAATTAGTTCATTTGTTTTGGTCACAATGTATGAACCAATCTGACAGTATCCAGTCAAAGTGGATGTGGGGAACTGAGTGTTGACTTGGATTACAGTTTTTAATCTTTGGACTTGGAGTAAGATATCGAGTGTTTTCAAGTCAAAAAGTTCAAGTGTAGTCACGAGTCATTGGTGTAAAAGTCTAAGTCTGAGTTGCGAGGCTTTTTTGATTTCGTAAAATCAAGTCTAAAGTCATCAGTTTTGTGACTTGAGTCCAAGTCATGTTTCATGGCCACCACAGGTGCTTCTTCAGGCTTGGAAGGGGAGGGTGTCGGTGGTGCAACCTGCAAGCTCACCACTGGATGTCACTGAAATCCTACACACTGGTCCTTTAAAATCTCTAATCATCTCATCCCATCTGTTTTTAGCAGTGTCACCACATTATTAGCGCTGGATTGATACATTTTGTTGGACATACAGAAGCATTCTGAAAATAATAATGTTATATACTCATTTCTACCGGTAGCAAAAGTTTTGTCATGACCAACACATGTGCTCTTCCTTCCTTCCTCTCTATCTGTATCTGTATCTGCATCTTCCTCTCAGCTGGACATTCCTGTATGCTTTCTAGTGAGTTGTTGTTGCCTTGAGTAACAAATCAGCTCAGGAATGTGTGTTGTCTTTTGCAAATGGATTTAGGGCCAATAAATTTCCCAAAGCCAAGTAATGGACAGTGCTTCATGATGATGAAGAGTCGGGGCTTGCCTTGAGAGAAACAATGTTTCAGGAGTATTGAGTTCTCTTGGAGTATTTGTTATTACAATAGACATTTTCTCTCTTTAGAGCAGAGTCTTCACTGTTCTGAGCCCTGACTCCCTGTGAATTAGAGCAGGAAGCCCCCCTGTGATTTACACCTCACCCGCTCCCAGACAAAACCCGCTAAATGAGCAGCTACTGCAGGTTAAATGTAGCCTGACCCGGCGCTGAGCGGCGAGGTTTCTGGCTGCGGTCGACCACAGCACAAAGGCCAGATGCTCCCCTGGCTTCTGCTTTTTTCAGATTGGAAAACAGCTCCCATCCGCCGCTAATGAACATCCTTTCACCGGATGACAAATTGAGGAGAGAAAACGCGCGTCAGGTCATCATAAAGTATTCCCCCACAGAGCGGTGCCGGGCCGAGTGCTGCCTGTGGATGTGGGGAATGTGAATCCGCTCTGTTGTGCTGCAGTCAGGCAGACAAAAAGCCGGGCCCGGGCCGTCAGCGACTGTGGGACACACTAAGCATCTGGTGACAGATCCGTCGGGATGCATGACCACTTTACACTGGGCTGCCTGTGTGTGGGAGCCCCGGACAGATACATGGAGTGTTTTTACTGCCGACTTAGTGCACACCTCAGGAATTCCAGCGCGGTCCTGTCCTCACTAGTAAAACCTGCTTGTGTGCTCTTCTCCAAACAGCCATGTGTTTAATTGTCTGTGGTGGGGGCCTGCAGAGCACAAGTGCCTTCTTCTCCCCCCCACCTGTCACATGAACACATCAGTCGGTTGCTCTTCCCCAGGCTGAATAAATCAGGACAAAACAGCAACACCCTGCTGCATTCACGCAACTGCAACTGGAGCTGTTTATGAGAATCTGGAGGCTTTTCAGACTCAGTCTGATGATTCAGTGCTGATGATTCAGCAGAACGATAATGAAATGTTGCTCTTAAAGGTCACACTTTGTAGAGAGAACATTTATTTTGAAAGATTCCAAGATTAAAGGTTGTTTTGGATCTCGGTGCTACTGATATAAAACTACTAAGTTGAGATAATGTTGTCTTAGAGAACAGTTGTAATCTTGCAGGAAAATCACCTGTTGGCTCATGGAGCAAAAACATGAGGCAGATAAATCATTTCACTCATTCTTCAGAACTGGGACTGTATTTTGGGGAGGTGTTGATTTTTACTCTTCTTCACATGCTGGAAAATATATTTTAAAAGATCAAACTCCTGGCTATTAAACATTGTAATAGGCTAACCTTTTTTTCTCCTTAAATATAGCTGTCAACTTGATGTCTTGCAGAGTTGATAAAATGTTCAGTTTTTTCATTTCACAGCATGGTCATAATGAGCGGCCATTTTATTTTTTAAAGTGTCTCAGAGTTCTCTTAATGTTAATCAAAATACACATTTTTAAACCATAATTCTCAATTAGCGTTGATTTAAAGAGCGAAGGAGTTGACATGTTATGGTTGAGACACATCTGATAGAAATATTATTTCATGAATTTGCCAAAAAATAGGAAGTTTACCAGTGCTTGAGCAGTATTCCCGACTTTTTTAAACCAGGAAGTGAGACAGGAGTCCTTTAAAAACACATTTTAAAATTTTTTGAAGTCGTGAATTCTTGTCTGGAACAAGGCTGTTTTGTGGCACAGAGTTTATAAAATTAAAAAAGTAAAACCAAACAAAAACATTTAATAAATTACATATATGTCATGTATATATGTATATATATCATGTACAGACAGTATTCTTAATTCACAATAATATATCCAAAGGCCGATGGTGAATACACATGTGGAACCAAAATTATTTAGTGACCAGTGGTACAGCTACATCATCACAGTGTCACAGCAATGCTAAGAAGAAAAAAGTCATTCCGTGACTTCTTTAAGTTCTTGCTTTCATTATTGATTCTAGCTAACATTTGTCCATATGATATTACTTCTAATATAGATTCTATCCATTTTTTTTAATCTGGAGGGGATGTACTCTTCCAGAGTCTGAGGATCAGTCGAGCAGCTGTGACTACCCCCACATTTATAATTGCAAAGTCATATTTTGATACATTTGGAAAAGTGTTTGATGCCCTATCAGGCATAATCTTGTTGATTTAGGTACCGTAGTACCTGTAGTACTGAACCATTTCCCTATGTATTCTAGTACTTTTTCCCAAAATGGGTAAACCAGTTTACATTCCCAGATTGCATGTAGAAATGTTCCCGTTTCTGCCTGACATTTCCAACACAAATCCCTGGCCGAGAAACCCATCCTGAGGAGCTTAGAAGGAGTAAAATAAAACCTATGTATTAACTCATATTGAATAAGTTCCTTCCAAGCCTCCTGTATATATTTTCCAGTATTTTCCTCATCACTCAGGTCACAGTAAAAATAATTTTCACCAAAAATCTAGAATTAAACTGGTGGTATTATTATTTTTGAAAGGTTTCTTTCTTTTTCTTTCTTTTTTTTTTTTTTTTGGTAAGACATGATTTGCCCCAGTTCTTGAGAATGGGTAAATTGCACCTGGTCTCCTTTCATTCTCATGCCACCCTGTCTGACAAAATATAATGAATCCTGTCATTGTGTGTGGCGCGCAGGGTAACAGTGTCACAACTGTAACCCTACGCTTTATGGTCTCAGCCAGTTCTGAGCAATTTAAACCTGCGCACCGTACAGTTATGTGTAACAATGGATCCATGTGAAAGAGCCCTTATGTGAGTGCCAAGAGTGAGGTAGAACTGTGTGGGCGCTATTTCTGTTTGGCATGAGGTCTTTGTCAGTCACATCATCTTTAGATGTTATGCTCACAGTTCAGCAATTACATCTTGTAAAGGATGATGTTTATAGCAGAATATTAATCATTAAAAATGACATTTGTACATGCAAAGTCCTTTCAATGATCTTTCTAAATGTCAAATATGCACTTAATGGAAGGGCTTGTAGATCCATGTGAACACGCTAAAATCTGGTTCTTCCTTGAGGCAGTGTTGTCATACAACACACTGAATGTGCACATTAAATTAATATGATCTATGTCTGAGTACAGGCTGTGGTTAAATGGTAAAAATAAATTACATACTTTTCCTGAACACTTTTCCTGACCTCGGTGGAAAAAGTCAGGAGGTCAAAGACAGATGTGAGGAGAATTCATAAGGACTTGGGAGGATCTGAATGACTAGGCTACGTCATTATGTGATGTTATTGATGTGGACCTGTCATGGTGAAACTACAATGCCAAGAAGATGGAATGCTAAAAGAAAAAAGTTAAACTGCATCATCTCTTCAGTGGGAAGAGAAATGAGCCGAAATCAGACTCTGTGGTCCCAGCTCGATTCTACCTGCTTTTATAAAAATGTTCCATTAGGAATAATAATAATACCTGGCACTTTCTTGGTATCACCTCTGGCGGGGTTCCAAGCAAGCTGAGCTGATACTAAAGTGTGATGTCAAAACACTCCTGACCACTGACTGATCAGAGAGTATCGGCACTAGAAGCGTCACAAGTGCAACATGACACACAGGAATTGAATGCAGAGCGACCACTCTTTTAATCTTTTTTTGGACTTGTAGAAATGGCTGCCTCCAAACCACGCTATGGTCACGCGATGAAGTACTGACATTTTTGTGTTTGGTTGCTAATGAGAGGATGGAACGACTCGAAACAAGAAGGTATAACACGAAGTCGCCCAACTGTTTGCCACACACAGCTACCACTTCTTTCGAGCTGAAAAAACTAAATAGTGACTACAGGACTCTTAAAGTTTAGTTTTAGTTCACCCAGAAATGAAAATTCAGTCATTATCTACTCACCTTCATGCCGATTGAAGGTCGGGTTTAGTTTTTCAGTCCACAAACACTGCTGGAGTTTCACAGGAAAACAGTGTTGCAGAATCTCCCAAACAATGGAAGTGAATGGTGACCAGTTTTCCAATGGGGAAAAAACAACTGGAGAAAAAATATAAAATACCTCCATACTGCTTGCCTGGTGTAATCCAAGTCTCCTAAAGCCCCAACATGCCAAGTTGACTTGAAAGACGTCATTTCCACCATGTTTTTAGCCCGAATCTTCACTATAGATCTGTAGCCACATTCACATGCACACCGTTTACTTTACTCTGAAATGACATGAAAACAGCATAAATGCCCATAATTTTGAAGCTGTGAGATACTTGTTGAAAATATGTCTCCAAGCCCAAAGCTCAATAACTGTTCATTGATGACATCCCTATGACATCATCAGGGGTTATTTTTTTAAGACTCGACAAAACCCCTCCAGAGTCACAGAAAACATTATACAGCCATTTCACCAGAGTGAATAGTTCTCACCAGGACGAGTAAACTGATCTTGATGTGTAAAATCACTGACTGCCACATATCTGCACACACATAAAAAGGCAAAAGAAGAAGAAGGAGTTAATTTTATAGACTTGGCTCAGCTGCCAAACCTCCTGCTCGACTCCTCTGCTGCACAGCTGCTCCGCTGGAATCCACCGCCAACACTCCTGCAACATCACAGCACTGTCTGCTAACTGCTGGAACTCTGCACACAGTATATCTGCCTCACACACTGTGAGGTATAGACGTACTCCGGACTCAAATTATCCCCAGATTGAATGTCCAGGCGTGTACAGGCTTTATTTTCAATTCTGTAAACAGACGTGTTTGGATGTTTGTCTAAAAGAGAAGGGGCATTCCATCCCTGAATCCCAATCAAAGAAAGATCAGGTAAACTGGGGTTCACAGGCCTCAAAGCTGGCATTATCCTGTCTTGTTTTTATACTGCTGCCTGTAACTTGATGTATTGTTCCTTTGGCTGTAAATCTCTGAAATCGTGCCAAGCAGAAAGCCTTTATGTGCAAAGTGAGAGCTGATACAGAGTGTATACAGTATGTTGCAGCAAAAAGAGTGATGTGAGATTTTTGTGGTGTAAATCTTGGGTGTCTGTAATATATTTCATGCTGTTTGGGAAATACTTCCAAAGTTGGAAAATAAACAGACGAGCAATTCATAAATTAAAAATGTGAAATATCCTACATACAGAAAGATATAACACACTGCTCTGAGTATGTTTGCCCTTCATTTATCTGGGGATCACTTGCCATGGCCCCTTATCAAGGGACTATAAGGCAGGCTGTCTTTAATGCATGATCTGTTCATTTTAGCGAGAGTTAATATCTTGGTACTACTTGATAAAACTGGAACCTGCCAGCCAATCAGAAAACATTTTCCATGGTTTAACAGACAGTTAAATTATTAAGGATTTACTTATTTTATTCTGTTTTGCTTTACAAATGCATTAAAAAATATATTTAATCAAACTTTTAAATCACATTCCTTCATCCATTTTCATTCAATTACATACAACAACAAAATTGAAGAAAGACCTCAGGTTGTAGCCCTGGCCAGTGGCGGTGACCACAGCCAAGTTTGCCGTGGCTATTGCTATGACTGTGGATATAGTTGTAGCTTTAGTTGTGGGTAATACGGTGGCCAACAAGGGCAAACATGCAGCATATATAGAAAGGGACTGCATGTACAGAAACATGCTGCAAATACATAAGCGTGCTGCAAATAAGAAAACGAATGCAAAAACAAAACGCTGCATATCCAGTCATACAATGGAAGTGCTCCAGGCCTCTAGGGGCAGTTACATTTGTCCTTAATCTTTTACAGTATTATGAAAGAGCAAAAAGAAAAAGAGAAAGAACTAAAGAAAGAAAGAAAGTAAGAAAAAGGGGGAAAAAAAGAATACATACCTTTTCCAACTTTCTTCTTCTCACTCAGGTGCATTGTCTGTCTGTCAGGTGGAAGCTCAGCACTGCCCCCTAGAGGCCTGGAACTCTTCTGTTGTATGACTGGATATGCAGCATTTTCCTTTTGCATTTGTTTTTTTTTTTATATGCAGCGTGTTTCTGTATATGTAACTGCACCATTAGCTGTGGCTATGGTTGTGAGTGTCTGGCTACTCTTTACAGAACCTAAGAAGGTAACATTGCCCAAAGACTTTAAAAATTAATTTGAAACTGGTACTCATAGTAAATAGATGGTAATTTCTTAGAAACTACACACAAATTACTTTTAAATTTCATGGTTAATTATGTGATAATTAGCAAGTACCGTTTTCATGTAGTGGGTGGTAATTACCAAGTAACATATTTGAAGTTTCTTAGAAATTACCCACAAATTAACTCCAAATTTCCCCCAGATTTCATAGTTAACAGTGTGATTATTAGCAAATACTGCTTTCATGTAGTTGGGATAATTTGTGGGTAATATCTAAGAAATTTCAAATATATTATTTGGTAATATATTACCACCTACCTGGAAAGTAGTTCAGCCTGTCAGAACCACAGCCACAGCAGCAGCCAGTTAGTGATAATTATCCCCAGTAGTTATTTTAATACCAGCTTTATGATCTACCATGCAACCTCAGAACCCATTGCTTTCATCTGACAATAGTTTAGCCTCAGGGGGAAATGACCGATGTTTCAGGGCTTCCAGTGTAGCCAGTGGAGATCCAGGTAACGGATGTCCAGCCAAGACATCCACTTCATGTACTGGTCATTGTTAACAGTCCAGTTAGCAACTTGAGACGCCAGAATGGAGTTGCATGCTAATCTCTGTAAACAGATATCTGCATATGAATGCAGATATGAAAAATAGAAAAACTAAACTGTCATAGCTATTATGAGATTGCATTTTGGCCAGTGTATTCTGCCTCCTTTGGTCTGCACACTCACACTACACAGACTCTTTAACTGCATCCAACCAACGTTCGCTCAAATATGAGTGTCAGTACTATTCAGACTACACTTGGACACCAAAATCATATCCCTTTCCCACAGATTCCACGTTCATGTGCAGTTTATTATCTGTTTATAGAGATTACTTACTATATTTTCAGCTGCCAACATAACAATATGACTAATGTAAATACCAGTGCAACGTACATCATTCTCAACCTACAGCGGCTACCTAACTACTGGAAAACTGCCACATTACTATCCACTTGACTACAGCTTTATGTACAGTCAAGTCACATGATACTCAGATCAAACTGTAGAACAGTGTTGATCAAATATAGATCAATATTCTGTTACTACATTGCATATTTTGCACCTAAAATATTTTTAGAGGCATATTTTTGCACACTGTTTAGCTGCAACATGAGAAAGTGGCCACCATTTGGTCCATGTGTTTCATTGCTCTGATTGGCTGTAGGTCAGGGTTTGTTGCTCTGATTGGTTGTGGGTAAATCCAATTGCATCTCGGAGCATTTTATTCCGCATCTGGTCATAATGCCATTAGGAAATTGAAAATGAAGTGAGAGATCTCATTTGTGAACTAGCTTGAGTTAAATGATGTCACATACTTCTTTGCACCAATCAGGATTTTGAAACAGCGTAATCAATTTTTTTTTTTTTTTTTTTTTTTTTTGATCAAACCACCCTCACAAAGTCCAGATGAAGCAAATTAAATACATCTTCATTCTAAATATTTTATTGAATAATACAAATGTATCTAGAGATTCGAGTTTTTGTCACAAATATCATATCGTTATCATTATCATATTTGAAGCTAGTTTTTGGTGGTTTTATACAGAGATCAACTTATTTTATCAAAACTATGCCTTAAAATTGGCAAGTACCTTTATAACAGTGATTGTTTCATAAAATTTTATTTGAAAAACAGCTAAGACGTGATCTGCAGTTGTGTAAAAGAAGAATGCACAAATTAAGTACATATTTCAGCTGTCTGAATTAATCCTTCACTGTAAAATGTTGTAAATGTCATTTTAAGCAGGGAAATGTTCTGACAACCAGCTACATGATCCTTTCTCAGATATGAGCTGCAGCAGGGGAACAAATCTTCCCTTTTTTTCTATTAGCAGCTCCATGTAAAAACATATTAGGGCTATGTGTGGTGGAAGTATCACAGCCTCGGGGCCTGAACCTGGAATTCACCGTTTGTTTAGTGGATAAGAGAGCGCTGCCGGTGCTGCCGGCTACAGCAGGAGGTGGTGCAGAGTTCAGCTGCAGGTAAAACTTACCTGACAGACTGACCTGGAGCTGTCTGACTGCTGGGAAAACCGAACGGGAGGGAGGGTGGAGGGAGCTGACAAACGATCACAGGAGGGGGACACATAAAGGGAACATTGTTCAAAATAGGCCACCTCTGAATCAGCCGCTCATATTGTGTATCTGTGTTTACAAATGAACTGCTGACAGTAGAAATCCTGCTAATCTGAGCTTCCATAAAATGTCTGAAAGAAACAAAAGCATCTCAAAGTCGAGATTAAATGAAATATGCTTTTGTAATCCTTTTAGATCTCATCCTTGGCCACACTGTGCACTTATTTAACATTAGCCTGTATGCTAAAAATTCAGTTTTTATTGTTATATCAAAATCCAATCAAATTTTCTTCTTTTAAAACAAAAAATGAATGTGCTTACATATGCGAGGACCAACCAAATTCAATCAATAACATCATGATATTGACCCCTCGATCAATCTTCAGCTTTTAGTGGTGCAGAGCTAAGATTCAGCTGACTAGCCACAGTATGATAGGCTACATCATTATGGGCTAGAACTGATTAACTCTGGTGAAAGTGGTATATGTGACAGCAGATTATGGACACAGCATTTTTCAGTGGACTGGTCCAGCAATTGACTCTTCGCTAAGCCCCGCCCTCCTTAGTTACAGTTGCTGCGTCTGTCAAGCTTTCCATTTTCACACTGTACACACGCAGTTTACAGTGAAAACAGTGCCAGATTTAACATTGAAATTGGCAGTAATTTTTGGAATACTCTTCAATTCCAGAAAGATCACCCAGCTACTCATTTCTAGCTGAAGACATATTTTACACATCTAGCTAGCTAAAGGAAGCTTCCTGAAACTTTTAAAAACCAGATCCCTGTAAAGGGGTTTTTTAACGTGTAAAGTTGCTCAAGGGCTGCGGACATAATAGAAAGTTTGGCAAGTGCAGTATCTGGCAGTAGGTACTGTAGACAGCAAGTTAGTTAGCCAGACATACTAACAGTACAGGTTATGTTAGAGCAGGTAAAGACAAGGTTTAATTCATTTAAAGATCACAAAAAAGACGCCACCCTCCAAACTCATGAGACACGTACTACTCTTCTGAGACATGTCATGTGGTAAGCTCGACAGGCCTGCTGTACCTGGTTACAGTTACTCTCTTAAGCTATTATTGGACACTTGATATTTAGAAGAAGGGATTAGTAAGAAATCAATTAGTTACATGGAGTATAAAATGAGCTGGAGCGTCACTGATTAACGTTACTGTAGAAAAGCACTATTTTAGAACTTGTACCAAAACACAACTTAATTGTTTTATTCACAGATTTTGAAGAAAGTGGATAATAATTTACAGAAAAAATGCTTTTTGGGTTTCCCTCTGATGTCCTCCAGCTGCCAAATTTCGACTCTAAGAAAGAGTTTCTGCTAACATAGCTGCTGTTAGTTCACAGTGCAGTGTATGCAGTACCATGGCACTGATGGAAGAATAGCTTTACTTGTTGCTGAAATAGCAAACGTGGTGCATAGTGTTGAGTTTGGTTAGCTGTGCAGTGAAGTTAGTTAGCTGGCTCGGCCCTGAGGTGCCAGGAGGCAAATCCAGCAAAAAACACCTTTGTATACTGTACTGTGGTCTCGTGTTCACTGGGAGCTCCCAGTCCAGGAAGAGTCAGCTTGGTTGATCCAGATTTTGCAGGCTATTTTGGTGATTGCTGTGGCCTTACATACCTGATTTCACAGCAACTTTTTTCAAAAATTGTAATGTATGTTGTTATGTTTTTAGACATTTTTTGCAATGAAATTGCTGGAGCAAGTGAAAATTGCCAAAAAACAAACAAACAAACAAACAAACAAAAAAAAAATAAATCTTTTTTTCATTTTCATCTGTATAATTCATTAAAAATCAAAGGTAATTTGTTTCCTACCTTCCCACAATGGCTCAGGATTACAAAACTTCTCACAAAATTTGCTTTATTTGTAAATGAAAAAGTGCATTAGTCTTCCAGAAAGAAAAAAAACTTTTTGGAGATAAAGTTCAGTCAAAACAGCAAGCACAAAATATAGAAGTGCACAGAGCATTGATATATGTCAACAACAACGACGAACCTCGTATTCTAGACTTTGAACGTGCAGAAAGCCGTTATGATTGGTCAAATTTGTGGAAAATGTGCAGGGATTGAAAAAATTTCAAGGTCATGCAGAATTCATGGGCACTGGTTGAATTTGTATGAACTATTGCAATCGCAGCATCGCAACTCCCTGGAGGGACTGGTTAATGGGCCTCATAGCTACGTGGCTGGCAGGGGGTGGGGGGGTTGGAAACACGTAAATATGTGGAACCAAATAACACTGTTTTCTCTCTGAAACATGCAGAAACTCTAAAATCCGAAATCTGAGTTATCTATCACAGTTGTATTGTTCAAACAGGCCACACATGCCAAAGGCTTCAAATTCCTCAACTAATGACCCCTCAAAGACGCGCACACACACACACACACACACACATAAAAGCAGTACTTGTGATATATTTGTTTCAGTACACAGGCTTGCTAGCATGTGGAATCTCCCACACTGAAGCAACAGTGTGTTTAACAAATGAACAAACCTTTCTCTTTATGACCCCTGAGGCTGTTGACACGACTGTATCAGCTCGATCTGCAGGACTGCTGCTTATCCATCTTCCAGAAGATTGGGATCTCACTTCAAAGAGAGGCTCAGTGCTTCCTATCATTACTGCTGAGTTATAAACCTGTAATTAAGTCCAAATTATGTCTATTAATAACCTGCATGGGAGAGGTTGAGAACTTAATGACTTAATATGGAGGTAGGATCAGTGAGGGGACGTCTATGAAGACGTGATAATTTCAGGAGACAGCCTGCATGCGCTCACTGTGACAATGAACAGCGTGGACCAGGTGTTGAACTTCCTGAATACAGATATTCAGCGTGCTTGTGAAAGGGCTGTCACCCTCCCTCTCATTACCCACAAATACCTCTTCCAGGTCAGCCCTGTCCAACCAAAACTATGACTGAAATTATAAACACCCACTTTAAAGCTGCAGTAAATATTCTTATATAAACATGACAAGTTCTAAAAATTACCAAAAAAAGGGTTGTTTGCGACTGTCTTCCAAAGGCCCCAATTACAGTGGTCATTTCAAGTGTTTCATATCTAGATTAAATCTAGATACAACTTGATACACTTTCATTTTCACCTTGACACATTCACACGTCTACTGGTGCTGCCAAAGAATGTTGTCTTCTGTGACTTTGATTCATACCAGGTCTGCAATGGTGTGTACTGCCTCCAGGAAAAAAAACAATGCTCGTGCTCTAAAGTCAGACTAGTTTAATAAACTAGAATTAAATGGTATTTTTTTTATCCTACCTCCCCATGTTTTTGCATTAAAGTGACTAATGAGGACAACATTTTTTTTAAATTGGTCCAGTATTAAGCATGAGTGCTGCAGCTGTCATCCATGACATAGACTACAATGAGAAATCCTTGGAGGCAAAAGTGCACCCACTAAAAGTGCATCCACTAAAAGTGCATCCACTAAAAGCACACCTGCCCAAAGTGTACCTACTAAAAGTGTCCCCACTAAAAGTGCACCCCAGAAAAAAAAAAATTTTTTACTCTATATGGAAATTATTGCTACAGAAACAGCCAATTTATCATTCTAACCACAGCTACCAGACTCCGTTTACAGAAAGTCATTTTGTGATTGTAAGTCCTAGTTCCTTCAAATTCAACAGAAACAAAATAAAACACACCAAAAATGTATTGGCTTATGTTTTCCCCCAAGATAGAAATAGGAGGAGCAACAGAGGAGGGAACTACACTCAACAGGCACAACACAAAAACCTTAATTAACGATGTTAGATGTAATGAAAACAGGTAGAAGTCGATGCTAAAGCATCGATTCTGATGCCTCTGCCTGCAACAGTTTCATACAACTGTGACTTTTTGTGTCCCCTACACCTGATTGAAACCATTGATTCATTATAAATCCTATTTGCAAGTGTCCCAGGAGTTTGAGAATTATGGCTCATTATGGCTTACAGTATACAGTTAATGAGAAAAGATTGCAAGGAAAGAGCTATTACCTTTATTACCTAATAGTATCCAACATAGTTATTCAAAAATATATCAAAGTCAAATATAAAAAAGCTTTAAAATTGACCAAGTTATTGGCATAAGTGTGTTTTTAGAGACAGGTCTGTCAGGTGGCCATTTTGCAGCCATCTTGAAAGCGTTGGCCTCCAAAATTTAATCAGTTCATGTACCTGTTATAGAGTGTTAGCACACAAGATTTGGTGCAAATCCGTCCACCCGTTCAAAAGTTATCGTGCAAACAAAAATCTGTGACGGACACATGGACTCACGGATGGCCAGACAACTGGAGAACAGTATGCCTCTGGCCTGGCACCTTCGGCGGGCGGAGGCATGAAAATATTCTGGCTCTGTAGGCTGTTTTAACCTGCTGCTGATGCCTGACTTCCCTCTCACTCCTCTCACACTTCACTCCTCTCCTCTCTTCACCTTTTGTGTTTTTGTTGTCCCCGAGCTCTGGTCGGAGCTGCTAAAGTAAATCACCTCCGTACTGTAAATCACCTCTGTACTGTATTCCCTGTCATCAGCTAAGAGGACCGGTGGTGCGTGGCTAACTGAACTAACTAACTAACAGCAGCTACAGTTAGCAACTCTGGTGATGTGCTGCTCCTTGTTTGTTTGGAGTATAAATCCAATAGGTGGCAAATTCTTACTTATTGCACCTCAAATGATCCCCACCAGGACTAAGCCAGGGGAATCATGTAATTGCTTGCATGTGTGCTTGTGTGTGCGTGTGTGATAGACTTTTGTGTGTGTGTGTGCATGCGTGATGACTCGAACTACAGCTTGTCCGCAGCTAATCTCAAATACTATTCAACTGATCAGCCTATTTTTTTTGTGCACATTCACGACTGTATGCTGAAAGACCTCTGAGATTCAGAATTCTTGAAAAAAGTTTTTAATGACTTTTATGACTTTGTGTTTTCATGGCCGTTGACATTATGTTTTCAGGTAATTCCTCTTGTGAAGGAAATCTCAAGAACGCCTTGAGGGTTTCTTCAAATTTGGCACAAATGTTCACCTGGACTCAAAGATGAACTGATTAACATTTGGTGGTCAAAGGTCAAAGGTCACTGTGACTTCACTAATAACGTTTTTGGCTCTAACTTAAGAATGTATACGCTAATTATGACAAAATTGCACACAAATGTCTTAATTGGACAGAATGATGGCATGATGACATTTTATATCCAAGAGATTAAAGGTCAACTTCTTTGTGAAATGTTCAACTCTCTATCGGTCCTCTGTCCTCCTCTGTAAAAATAGTCTCTAAATTAAGACAACACATTTCTCACTGGAAATTATTCACTGAAATCACACATGCATCATGAGAACTTCCTTTTTGCCAAAAAATTACACTTTTATTAAATTCCGTCAAAGTCTTCACAACAGACATTATATGAGTCTGGACAGACATGGATATAAACTGTAACTTGACTGATTGGTGAAGATGTACAATTCTATATTTGACTGCTCTGACCACTGACAACTGACTTGTCACTCTTCTTAACCAGCCACTAGAGGTTGCAAGTGATCAACAACTGCAGTTGTGGTGGCATTGCAGTAGGTACTTCACCACCTGTTGCCTGGCAGGGATCAGCACTGCACTGACCACAGTCTTCTAGTTATGTTTTAAATGTATTTTTCTTTAGAACATCCATAAACAAAAAGTCAACAGTAGCCTAAACTTTATCAATCATATCTAATACAGATTAACCAATTAAACAAGTGGAAAACTAAATAAATAAAAGTGCATTTAAAGAAAACAAAAAAACAAAAAATGTGACCTCAGGACACAAATGCTGAGAGGGATTATATTTATCCAGACAGCCTTTATAATTGCAAATGACTTTCAAGTTTAGAAATCAGTGGGGCTACATTATCTCTCTATTTACAGAAAAATCAACTTTCTGGCAACAGCATAAACTTTGCCCTTCTACCTGGGTTGGCATTGGACATAAACTTCAAACCACTGCCTCTCACTGCCACTGAGATTTATAACTTCAACATTCAGCGTTCTCAGTCTCAACGCTTCCAGCACAAACACACCTGTACCTGTTTTGGTGCTAATTTGTGGTGAACCAGTGCTTGATGTGATGCCAGGCGGGGTATTCCACCCTTATTAATTATGTCTCTTCTGCGTGCGCTCAATAGTAATTGTGTTTTCATGTCTGCTTTCTGTTGAGAGCACCTGAACCTGCCTTTAACGTCTGATGATTGAGGTCAGCCCTCGGTCTTCATCCCCTCTGCTGTCTGTCTGTATATGTGTGTGAACAGTAGCACTGGGAGCTGTGATGTAGAGCTGGGTACCATCAGGCTCTATCGTGCCGCCTCTGTTATCACTTATCTCTCAGCCACCGTGTTACCGAAGGCTTCAGGAAAAGTGACAGTTCTTTCATCGGGCCCCTGGCAGGAAACAGGAGGAGGGCCTCTGCCTCACATCTATCTCAGTTTGCCGTGATGTAGCATTCCTCCCCAGATGGGCCCTTTTGACTGATGGGGACAGCTCGGTAATTTTCCTGCTGTCTGACTCATCAGAGGACGTGAAGACATAATTAGCTTTCAGACGAAGGGCGAGCTTCAGTTTAGACTGTAACACCCACCACAAACATCTCACATTTTTAACTTGAGGAGATTTAAGAGTTCCCTTTGAAACACAGGCAGGGTTAAGGTTACTTTAAAAAATGTACTCCATTACAATTACTGAATATCTGTTAAAAATGTAGTCAGTAACCTAATCCAAGTATCACACTATTAAAATAATGTAACTTGATCAATTTTCTTTACTTTTGGATTACCTCAATACCAAATATGGTGAAATTATTTAGTCTAATATGTTTTATGTTCATTGTTCATTTTTATTCATTTTTGTCCAGATATTCCTTCTATTGTTATGTTAAATGCAAGCTTAGATTAATAGAGGTAATTATGGACATTTAAATGTACTCTGTAATGTAAGATATTCACATTTCACACTCAAACTGCAACTAAGGTGCCATAAGTAGTTGTTAAAAATAGTTGTAGTAGTTGTATTGACAAGTTAGCTAACTATAGCTGGATTTCTGTGTAGCTAATGTTAGCGGTTGATCTGTGTAGCTAATGTAGCTAACATTAATGGTTGGTCTGTGTAGCTAACATTAGCAGTTGTTCTGTGCAGCAGATGTTACAAGTAGACAAACAAGTCCGATCCATGGAGGCCTCACATCGCAACTTACAGGACTCCTGTCCATGTCTCGACAGGTCAGGGCTGTTTTGGCAGCGATAGGGGGACCAACACAATGTTAGGCAGGTGGTCATAATGTTATGCCTGATTAGTGTATTGTTCTTGATGCTAAATTGTATTTTATAATTGCAGTCCTGCTAAATAATTCCTGTTTTCACTAAATGTAAATGTTATCTGATTACATTTTTTAAAAAATATAACTGTAATGGAATACAGTTATCTTCTTAAATATCCTAATAACATAATCTTATTACATGCAATCGGTCACTCCCCAAGTTTGAACACAGGTGTGTAGACACATCTTGTTGTTGTAAATTAGATGACTGGAAGTACTTTACTCAGTGCAGTACTCCTTTGTAAGTGTGTTCACCTGCAAGGTTCCTTCTCTCAGCACATTCTATATAAACACATTCATTTAGCTCTATAGTGCAGCTATATGCAGGTGATGATAGAAGAGATAAAACATTTGCCCTGTAATTCACATCATTTATGTCATTAAAGCCACCAGGTGCAGATGTGAACTGTGACCTGGATCTCTCATACCATCTTCACTATCATCCCCATCCCCCAGACGAGTGGAACAGCCAGATACATATTTGTAGTAGCTTAACATTTGCTTTTGGATTTCTTTTAACGCTGAGATAACACTATTCTGTGTACCAAACAACAGCTTCAGGGTATAGTCGCTCCATTTTCAAAATAGTTCTTTTTAAACAGCCTGTAATTGTGATCGCTGGCTGTACACTGATTCCAAAGGATTTGAAGTAATAACACAGTCAGGAACAGCGAATCATTGTCAGGCTAAAACCTCAGAGACTCCAGTCTAATTAGTTCTGAAATGCTTTTATTTTCAGTTATACAGTGTCTACAATACATAAGAGAATGTATTTGATTATATAATGAACATATAATAGAAGTCACAAAAGTGTAAAGTTCAAAAGCTTTGCCAGAGACCAAGTGGCGCTGGTAATGTCACCTTTTCCTCACCCCACCCTTCTCTCCACCCTTGTGAGTAACCCAGTTAAGCTATATTTCAATATCAGTTTAAGTGTAAGCTATATTTAGAATGATTTCACCGCTTTGCCTTGCTGTCAGACAGCCTTTTCTGATGGGAAACTTGCGTTATACTTGCGTTATATAAGCCAAATATCACTCTTTCCACAGCAACCAGACTCCATTTGCAAAAACAGTCATTTTACTTTACAGAACACAGGAGTTGCTGGTCTACCACTGCCTCAATCAGTTTGTATTATTGTGTCACTTTGGTGGATCCAAACTAACCACTGAAGACACTAAAGTCACTCAGTAACACAAACAAACTGACCAATCAAAGCAGCAGTAGCAACTTCTGTGTCCTGCGAGGTAAAATTGTGACTGGAGTCTGGTTGAGTAAGAGAAGAGCAACATCAGGTTTATATAACAGCAGTTTCCTGTCAGAAAATGCTCACTCCTCTTGAGACTAGACCAAAGTAACAAAGAATATTGTTCTGTCAGGAAAAAAAGCAATGCCTCCACGATGTCCAAGGTGGTGTCCCAGGAAACAGTAACAGAGAGCTGGATATGTGTCTCTTTCCACTTCTGCAGTTAAAGCAGCCAAAGCTGTCCAAATCGAATTCCTACGTGTGGCTGAGTCCGTCTTTCCATTTGGACGTTTTAACCCTTTGTAGCAGGGTGTGTCTCTCTCCAAGGTGCTGAAATGGGTTGACCACACACTTACATTAAGTAAGTACTTTTACTCAAGTACTGTACTGAAATACAAATTCTACTTGTACTTCTGCTCCACATTTCAGAGGCAAATATTGTACTTTTTACTTTACTACATTTGTCTGACATCTTTAGTTTAGTCCAGTGAAAACCATGTATCTCCAAATTGTACTTTTCTGATAAATTGTAGGATGACATTTACCTTTATGGGTTTAGGAAATTCACCTCCCTCTTCAGCTAAATAAGATCTTAAAAACCCTCTTGCATCGGCTGGACAATGCATCATCACAAAACTGAAAACAGGCTGATTTTTTGACACAGTGGATATTTGACTGCTTAGTAGGACTGCATATTTAATCAAAATTTGATTGAAATTGCAATATGATTTTCTGCAATTTTCAAGTCATAGGAGGTACAATATTTGTTTTAAAATATTGAATATTGTAAGGCAGAGATGTCCTGTTCTACAGACTTAAAAAAAAAATCTTCAATTGTTACAGATTCCTCCAATAAATCACACCATCGTCATTTTAATCAATCAATTCAATCAAAATAAGATTACTGTATAAATGACCATTACCTCTAATACTGCAAATAATATCACAATTGCAATATCAGTCAAAATAATCGCGATTAGATACATTTTCAAAATAGTTCAGCCCTACTGTTTAGAGATATGTGGCTCTGACAGGACATCAAGGCTACAAACATGAGATGATCTTATAGACCATGATGCATTGCTGTAGATTAAACTAGTTTACAGTGTATAAAGTAGTTAAAATGAGCTCGACCTTAAACATGTACAACAGTAAAATGCAAAATACGCATTAATACAGCTCTAATATTCATCCAAAAACATCAGATCTACCACTTTACTGCACAATGACTACTTTAACTTTTGCTGACAATACTAATAAGACGTTGAATGCAGGATTTTTATTTCTAGTAGAATATCTTCACAATGTGGTATCAGTACTTTTCACTTTTTGGTGAAATATGGCAGGTGAAGAAGGAAGAAAATCCAGAATCAGAAGCAGAAATGTAATTTAATTCTTATGTGTAAACATTAGACAAAATAATAGAGGTCAAAAGAGAATTTATGAAAGAGCTCTCCTCACCTGTGAGTTATGTCTGCTATTTCTGTTTTTTTTTTTTTGTTTTTTTTTGTGTTTTCTTTTTGTCTGTTCTTGTTTGGTTTTGATTCTTTTATATATTTCACTTTAATTTGAATGTTGTTCTTTGTCTTTTGCTTGTCTTTCTTTATAGTTGATTATTCACAAAAAATGAGTCATGCTGTAAAAGGCTTGTGCTTCACATCAGGCTGATGAAAAATTCACGAAATTCTCTCAATAAAAAAAAAACATATTTGCAAAAAAAAAAAGAGAGAGAGAGAGAATCACTTAATTTGCCAAATGTACAAAGTTCACAGGAATTTAATGTGGTGATGCAGTGCAGTGGGACAAGACAGATAAAAAAAAGTTTAAAGATACTAATTTAAGATTAACTTTAACTGTTTAAAGTTAAAGTTAAAAAACATAATTATGCACAATACTATACAAATTGAAAATAAAATGTAACAATTAGATAGGAATACTTAAGTACAGTGTGAGTTAAGAATAACAAGTGTATGCTACACTCCACCACACATTTTAAATGGGTCCATTGAAGGTGATATCTGTTGTCCATACAGTGTGTGAGTGAGCAGTCACTGTTTTATTCATGTCAGTATGGGTCTGCACATGATGTGTTATTATAGTTATTGTATTATAAGTTTATTATTTGTGGGGGGGGGTCTGTCTGCTGTCAGTGTATGGCAGGTTGGGGAAAGATTATGGTCTTGTTTTAATTCAAGGTTGGATGACAATAATATTGTCTGAAATGGTGTTAACACTGCGGATGATTAGTTTGAACATGAACTCTATTAATCACTGACAGAGCTGTCTGATACAGCTGATGATGATATGATGTCTTCTGCTCTGACAGGTTGGACTCAGACATGTGAAATGAAGTGGGTACATATCTGCAGGTGACACTTTCCTGGCACCACAAACAAGTTATTAAAGGCTAAGTATGAGAATACCGAGGGTGCAGGTGTGAATCATTCCATTACACTGCCCTGTTTGAATTCATTGTTTGGAGGGTTGAAATTCTCACCAGTTAACTCACAAAATACACAAATCTGTTCCACAACAAGTTGCAGTGGTGCAAACTTGAGTCATATGACTTGAAAGTCTGAATCAGTTCAAAAATAGTTAGTTCACCAAAACTGAAAATTCAGTCATTATCTACTCACCCTTGTGCCAATGGAAAGTTTTTTAGTCCACAAAACACTGGTGGAGTTTCACAGGAAAACAATGTTGCAGAATCATCCAAACAGCTTAAGTGAATGGTGACCAAATGAGAAAAACAACCCCCCAAAAGACCAAAATGCCTCTGTGCTGCTCATCTGGTGTAGTCAATAGGGATTCACCAATTGACTGGCCAGAGACCAGAACCGGCCGGTTTTCAGTGTGACCAGCCCTGACCGGTGACGGTCAGCGTCACATACCCGATTCTGTGCCCGTCATTGTCATACATCTTATGTATGGTCACATCGTGTGCACAGCAGACAAACTGACTGTGATATCACACCCACCACAGCGCTGATCACAGCTACACACACTCAGACACATGTTTGCATGAAGTTGGTGTCAGCGACAGATTCCAAGGACAGGATAAAGAGAAGACAGACAGTCTACAACGAGACAGAGCAGCTGACAATGTCTCAGAACAGTCGTAAACTTTGTAGCTCGTCATGCTAATGTTATCCAGCAGCAGACTGCTGTTCACAGAGGGACAGTTAAAATCTCACCTCCTGTTCTGGTTGAAGAATAAACAACCTGTGTTGATGTGTCTCCTCAAACATTTTCACATCCAGACTCATTTAACGTCTGCATTTCTCACGGCAAAGTTTTACTATAGCAAACTGTTGCACAGTGTCCGTCTCTGGTTTGTTTACATCTGCTTCGACATGAGATCACGTGAAATCGCGTCCCGCAAAATCCCGCAAGATTCCATCTCTCACAAGATTGCATTCCCCCTATTCATAATCTTAATATAAAAATATAATAAGGCCTGGTTGTAACCTGGAGGACTTTGGAGAAAATGTAAAATAGTATTTAATGAATATTTAATAGTCAATGTTTTATTATGAACATCCAATTTAATATTTACAAGAAAAGTTGCAAAAATGTTTGTGAATGCTGTCAGTTATATTTCTTATAAAGACTAAAAATTGGAATCGGCCAAAATTAGAATCAGCAAATCAGACCCTTAAACAAATTGGAATCAGAAAAACAACAATAACAAAAAAGAAAAAAAAAACCCACATAGGCTGCCTCCATACTCCTCATGTGGTGTAATCCAAGTCTCCTAAAGCCCCTGCATGTCAAATTGAGTAAGAAAATGTTATTTCTTCCATGTTTTTAGCCTGAATCTTTACTGTAGATCCTTAACTTGAAGCCACGTGCACATGCACACTGTCTGAACTGGGTGTGTGTGGTGACGGTGTGCAAACAGCATGTTGCAACTTTAGGAGACTTGGATTACACCAGACGAGCAGTATGGAGGCATTTTATGCTTTTTTCTGTTGTTTTTTTTTACATTTGAAAACTGGTCACCATTCACTTCCACTGTGTGGGAGATTCTGCAACACTGTTTTGCTGTGAAACTCCAGCAGGGTTTTGCGGACTAACAAAATAAACCTGACCCTCAATCAGCATGAGGGCGAGTAGATAATGACTGAACCTTCATTTTTGGGTGAACTATCCCTTTAGCAAGTAAAACCGTTGACCCAAATGTTTGCTAAAACATGGGGCTAACATGGATTCATGCTAAAAACTGGGACTAACTTTGAGCATACCTTCCCCCAGTATGAAATAAGCAGGAGAGGGATGAGGATATTGTAACACAAAGATGTGGACTGGGCTTTGGGGAGGAAGCAGCTGTCTCTGTAGATCTGAAGAGTGATTATGAATGGCAGATTTAGGGGTTAAACTGAGGAGGTTTGTCATCTTTATCTTGGTGCTGTGCCTGCTCGCTCCTGTACTTCCACGGTGCCTCTCACAAATGAATGCGGAGCCTCGAGGGCCTGGAAACTATTTTGGTGTAGAGGCAGAAAACCTGTCCAACAAGATCTGGGCAGTCACAAAAAATATACATCTCTTGTTTTCCCCCCAAGTCTATGAAGGTTTCAGCCTGTTGCCTTTGCTAATTGTACACTAGTCAATAATAAACTAATGTCAAAAACTGAGACAGAGAAGGTTAGGAGTGAGTATGACAAATACAGTTTTATTAGTTTTTAATGCATAATGAGCTGTGTGTTACCCAACTAACAGTGTGGATTTACATTTTCTATGTGCAGGAGTTTACCTTCCCAACAGTGTTTACCTGCTTGAAAGTAAAGGGTCTTTCACACAGATGTTAGCATGACGGGGAAAAAAACTACGGGGCTTCGTTGATTTGCAGTTTACAGGAAAAGCAGAGTAACTGTGGTAACTCTGTACCATTATTAGGACAGAAATAAAGCCACATTATGAGCTACAAGGTCTTTTGCCTGCTATGCTAATGCACTTCTCTGCTGGATGTTGCATTTCCCCACAGAGAAGATAGAGCCAAAACTAACAATAGTGTTATTTTCTAGGACTACAGCTGATGATTATTTTCATAGTTGATCAATTAGTAAATAATTTCCTTGATAAATTGATTAAAAGTTAAATGTCAGAAAATTCTGAAAAATGTTGATCAGTATTTTACTCACTTTAATGTCACAGAAACCAAAAAATATTCACATTTAAGAAGCTGTTACTTTTGTTCTTAGAAAAATACTCAGAACAATTAACAATTATCAAAATAGTCTGAGATTATTTTAATTATAGATTAATAGTCAATGTTGATTAAATGAAACTGTGACAAAAGATATTTCAGGCCTGCAAACTTAGGGGTCCTTAGGGTATAGCTCACCTTTTTATGCCTGATTAAATCAAGTTTTGATCTGACAGAGTTGAAATCAGGGACACAAATTTAAAGAGCTAACATTTTCATAAAAATTTGTTCTAAAACAAATATTATAATAGCTCAAATATATACCACAATCAGCCTTGTCAGTTTCTGCCCAGCAACTGTGAGTGGACATGTATCCACTGTGTAGACAAGATGGACATTTCATGAATGAATGAATGAATGAATGAATTTCTAAACTGTCCAAGTTGGACACAGAAAGACACAGACAGAGACAGACAGACAGACAGTGTTTTTAAACTGTTAATGACTTCACACTTTGATCTGCTTCAGGTGTAATTCTCTCTGTATGAGGTTTCTATCAGAAAACAGCTTTAGGTCAATCCACCAATCAGAAGACAGGACCAGCCTCAGGTTGGTGAAACTGGCCAATCACCTGTATGTTACAGAACAGAGAAATCTGAATACTGAAAGGACCAAAAGAGAGAAAGAATTTAACCTGAAGCAGATCAAGGTTTGAATTTATGAACAGTTGAAATAGACCACAAACAAAAATGTCAAAATTGGACACAGAAAGACAAAGACAGACAGAAACAGACAGATAGGCAGACAGAGAGACAGAGAGACAGACAGACAGACAGACAGACAGACAGTCATTTTAAACAGTTAATAATTTTTAACCTTGACCTGCTTCAGGTGTAATTGTCTCTGTATGAAGTTTTAACTGCAAAGAACTCAGGCTGCTGAAATTGATCAATCGCCTGTGTGCAACGACACAGTGAATTTGAAATACTCCATAAAGAGGCAAAAGTTGAGACAACTTACCTCTAAAACTACAGCTGTTTAATGAAACACTGTAATTGCTACAGCTAAAAACCGCTTATGGTGAGTGAGAGGACAGGTTGCTGAACGCAATGATCCAAATTTTATTTCTGTGGTGTGAAAAATTAGGTCACCATCACAATGGAAAAAACTGGGATCATCTGCTCTCTGGCTGAGGCCACACTGAATGGCTGCCATGATAATATAAGAATATTTGAATGACGTAAATTAGAAGTAGAGAAAGAAGTAGTAGAAACCAAATATTATTTCCTCATTTCTGTAACTCTCAAGTTCAGTCAAAAAATTAAACGGTGAAAAAGTTCCCTGCCACCCAGACACCACCTCCCTCCTGGGGGGGGGGTCGTGTTTCCCAGGGCACAGCTTCGCTCAGTGCCGGCGAAGTGATCAGAGGACACATCCAAAATTGTGTACCTGTTTAATGAAGACATGTGGAGTATGAGAGGGAAAATGAGACCAAATAATTCATTAATTGGACCGAAACAACAACAAAAACAGAAGTTTTGAGGTAAGTCGGAGGCTGAATGGACACAAACACAAACACAAACAGTGTCGCTGTGTCCGTTGCTAGGTGGCTAACAGCTAAGCTAACAACACCTGTGGGTACATTAAGTTTGAGGCGGATAAACAAAACGCACAGCGGTCATTCCACCTGAATAAATGGAGGAAAGTTCAAATGAAGGGAAAGATGTGAGCTTATTGTGGAAGTTACATGTAGTTTTATATCGCTTTTGTAAAGTTTTCCTTGTATTATTGTCAGAGTAAATCGAGGCCACCTGTGCATGAGTACTGAGTGAAAGCGAATATCGTACGATCGCGTCAAGAAGGGAACGCCAGACCCACGACACATCATGTCAGAGTGACCGTTTTGAGACAAACCATAAATTTCCCTAACGCTAACCAAGTATATTAAACCATATCCCAGACGTTTTTTTTTTATTTTTTAACCACAGTGCTGTCACCTTATAAAACTACAATATGAAACATAATTCATTTATACAACATGCTCAATAAAGAAACAACATATGCAAATCTCACGAGAATTATGCAAATGAAGGATTTCCTATAACTGTGGAAGATAAACACCAGTAAAAACAATATCCCTATAAAAGTCAGAATTATGAGTTTAAATCATAATACCATTTGTATCGTTGACATTTTCTGATTATTTAGGCCTTTATCTCAGAATTTGGCTTCGTAACTAATAATGTGACTTTTTTAGTCTATATATCTGTGTGTGTGTGTGTGTGTGTGTGTGTGTGTGTGTGTGTGTGTGTGTATGAAGACATTCATATAAGCTGTAGTTTATACCTGAGGATAATGATGGATGATTCAATATTCCACAGCTCTGACCAAACCAGATCTAACAAAAACAAAGAGCAATTTAGATTCATTTATATTTTGTCTTTTAAAGTTTAAAGTTTAGAAATTTCTGCATTTTCTTCAATATAATGGGAATAAATGACACTTAGCTTTCAGTGCTCAAAGCACCAAAAATACATTTAAAAATTCCAAAACCAAAATAATAATCCACAGACCTTGTTGTGAGCAGTTTCATGTAAGAACTACTCTTTTCTAGTAGTTTCAAGCCATTGAAACATTGATTTTCTATTGTTGAGTTCACACTGAGATTCCTCTGACAGAGTTTCAGACTGGTGAGCTCTGGTGTACAGAAGCCTGTTTACGTCCAGGTGATGGGAAAAATAATCCAGATTATTTTCCATGTTTCTCATGGACTGAATTGTGGGTGCAGGTGTACGCCTGTATCTATGTGCATACAATATTATGTTAAAGTATACATGGATATGCATGTTTGTATTTTATCTGCAGGCTCGCTACTTTTGTGTACATGCATAACATAATATTAAGTCATTTAAGTTTACTTATTTAAAAAGTGTATCCATATATGTATACTTATTTTCTGTTTGCTCTGTCAACAGGAAGTAATAAAAAGTTTGTTCACAAAAAAAAAAAAAAATACTGTGTCATGATGAAACTGGTGATTTACATTCCTACTCTTTATGTCTGATTAAATCATGTTTTGGTAAAATCTAGGAACATCTTTACAAAAAATATATTTATTATTAAAGTTTTATTAATATGGTTAAAATAATTTATGCAAACCCTTCAGCCAGCGCAGTCACAGGCAATATATGTTTGTCTTCCTTTGAAATAAGTAGAAGCAGTCGGCAAGGACAGCCAGTCTCAGCAATATTATTCATTTTATCACTGGAGCCTTTGGCACAGTCTATCAGGCTGTCTCCAAGTATTACACCTAAAAGTAAAATCTACCCAGCACTATATTTCCTTGTTTGCTGATGATGTTCTGTTGATTTTTGCAGATATAAAGCACTCTCTTCCAGGTATCCTTAACATTTTTGAACAGTGTAGTTATGTCTCTAGCTACATCATAAATTGGGCTAAGTCATCCTTGCTACCTCTGAACTGTAGAGGTAAAGAAGAATGTGTAAATTTCAGTGTACCAATAGTTGCTCACTTTAAATACCTAGGAATAAATGTATTTACATGTTAGAAAAAACTGTTTCTAAGAATTATACAAGAACTCTTAACATGATCAAACTTGACTTGGAAAGATGGCATAATTTACCTATTTTCCTATCAGGCAGAATTTCAGTAATTAAAATTAACGTACTCCCAAGAATCAGTTTTTGTAGTTGTATGTTACCACTGGCACCCCATCCGAAGTTTTGGGAAAAAATACATAGTATTATTATTAGGTTTTTATAGAGGGGCATGTACAAAGATGAAACTGGCTAATTTACAAAGAAAGGAGTTAGGTGGGCTCACAGTACCAAATTTTAAATTGTACTTTCAGGCTCTTACTCTCCACCCATTGATAAATTGGTTTGACAACAATATCTCAACTCCTTAGCTTGAGATTGAGCAGAAGCTGGTCCCAGTCTCATTACAAGACATTTTGTTTACCGGATTTCTCTTAGAAAGTGTAGACAGAAGTATGGTCAAATAATTGCTTAAGCAATTCAAAATTTTCAGAAATTAGAGAAAATATATAACTGGAAATCAAACTGACATCTTAATACACCAATATTTTATAATTATTTATTAAAATCTGGAGGACAATATTTTATTTCACTGCAATGGTATAATTCAGGCATACACAACTTAGGTGATATTATGATACCAGTTTAAGAAGCTTTCAGGATTTGAGAGAGACATAATTTGTCATCTAACTCCTTTTTTCTATATTTGCAGCTACGTTCTGCAATATGAGCTGCAAATATTCTGTGTGACAGGCAGCCTGTTACTCAATGGTTTTATTTAAGAAATTATCAGGATTAATTAAAGGACATGTTTCTGTAATTTATAATACATTGTTAGAATATACACACAGTCCATTAGCGATAATACAGGTATGGAACAAAGACTGGTCCAGAGTTTGGAGGAATGTTGCTTGATCCTCTCAAAATCCAAATCATAAATTAATACATTTAAATTTCATATATCAAATTTAAATCAAACTCTATATGATTGTAATAGCACTATTTTTACACCTCATGTAATCAGTAGTTATTGTTAGTTTAAACATGTTTAAATTGTTTGAAGTTGTGAATTCTTGTCTGGGATGAGGCTGACAGAGCAAGTTTAAAGCAAACCAAAACATTTCTTAAATTAGACATATTTCATATATATGTACATATATATGAATCCTTTAAGAATAAATTCTCACCAAAAAATGGTATTAGAGTGTTGGTATTAATATTGAATATTAATGTTTGTTGTTATTCACTTACTTTATAAGTTACTCATTGTTACTTTGTAATTGTGGAACTACTTTTCCACAATTGTCTTGACACCTTTATCTGCACAAAGTAGAACTGGACAGGTAGAGATAACAGATAAAGGTATAAATGACAGACTTGGAGAATATCAAAGGAAGCTGGCAGACCCCAAAAGTCCAGGTCCTGAAAGGTGAATCCAGTTTCTCCAGAATAAATAAAGGTTTCAATCATTCATTTAATCATCTTTTTGTCTTGCTGATTTTTATTTCACATATAATCATCAGCTTCTTCCACAAATAAACAATTGCTTATATATATAAAAATCCTTAAAGGATAAATTTTCACACATATGCATCTTAATTTTAAAAGCAATAGCTTAATTTCATCTTTTTGTCTTTAAAATGATCTATGTGAAAACAACTTCAACAGTATTCGTTTTGTGGTTTGTGTGTGTGTGTTTATGTGCGTGTGTTTCTGTCTGAGGTGTGGACAGGTAATGTGTGAGTGATGACACACAATACACACAGCTGCCTTTCTGGTGGTTTGACACTTCAGCTTTGAGGTGAGATCAGTTCTCACACATGTCGTCTGAAGCTCTTCAAAGAGCTGCAATAATAAACACACACACACACAGAGAACCGCCTGAGTGTGATCAGACCTGCAGGTTTATTAATGCCGCCCGCTCCTCCACCACTGATCACCGCCCAACAGTCGATCACCTCAGCATGACCCTGACGCGTTACACGCCAACAAACTAAATCAGATTTAATAACCTGTGTGACACATCATCAAAAAGAAACCATCATAAATTTTAGAAATCCTAATTTGGTTGAAACATGAATGAAAGGATTTACAATTGATGACACAGTTTCAATAACTGGCTTGAAATCCCCAAATAATCAAGTAGCTGATTGAAAACATCCAATTAATTTGTCTGTCATTAATCCAAAATTAAGGCAAACAAAACGTAATCTGTGTAATAAATCAGCTCATCACTCACTGATACAACTAATAACATTTTATAGCAAAATATTTGAGTACATGAATGCGTGGGACTGAATGATTACATTGTTGAGTGAGCCCTATAAATATTGGAATTCAGCCCTCAGACAGGGTGAACCTGCAGATGGCGCCCCAGTCCCTGAGCCCTCTGATAATCCACCCCAGCACTGAGGAGACTGAGAGCACAAACTTGGAATACAGAGCCATGATTGATCCATATTCAATAAATCATCCAATCAGAGATGAGTCTGACAGGCCCAAGCTGTCATTAAACGCACCCTGAAACTCCTATTAAAATCATCACGGTGTCTTTCAGCACCCAGTCAGAAAATCATTACTCGCCTCGGGTCAAAATATTTGATCACATGGAACATGTTAATGAAAAAAAAAGGGAAAAGAAAAATCTTGAACATGTGGCGATGTGAACTTGTGTCCCGTAGCATGTCAATGGAACTGTGTTTGCTTGTTTTCAAATAGCAGCATCCTGTGTCTTGCGGTGGATTAAGCCAAAGTCAACAGAGAGCTGAGCTTTAAACAAACTGTGCTTTAGGGACAGTCAACTGGTTGTAATCTGGGGCCAACAACCAGAGAGCGGGGCTCTATTGGAAAATAAACACGTCAATGCAGCATGGCATACACATATTTCACTCACAGACAGACAACCAGCCTAAAAATAGGTTTTCTAAAAATAAAAAAACTCTGAGAGGAAGTTGTACAAACCTCTATATTTGTTTTTCTTAAATACATTTTAATTCAAAGTGCATGTTAGGCTAAACCGGGTGACCCAGAGGAGAAATTTGGTGTCGCCCTGGGACTGAAACTTACAAAAATACATCATCAATATCTGTATGTATAAACTAATAAAGAAAAATCATGAATTTAAATGTATATAAAATGTATTTATTTCAATAGAAAGGTACAAAATCACATTTGCCGAGTGTAATGTTAACTTTCTCACCTCCTCATAATGAACACTGTCCACTGAAACGCTATAGGGCTTTTAATTTGAAACAGATACAGGAAGTAATGTGTTTGTACTAACAATGTACTGCAGTAACATAAACAAGGCAAACAGCAGAAGAACAAAACCAGACTTTGTGCCAAAATATTGAACAGTCTACATTTCCCCATCATGCCTAGTGCTGGGATGAGTAGTTTGTTAAGGACGCTGTTCCAAAATACAAATGGTGCTTTTTGTTTGTATTTGCATCATGATCTGTTCAGAGGTTTATGTTGGTAGCATAATTGTCATTTTTTTCATGCTTATTCCTTCGTTTTAAGCTGCTGTCTGTTTATATTTGAGGAAATACAGTATGTGTTTAATTTGCCCAATTGTGACCCAATAAAAATGGTCTGTGTCCCATCTTGGGTCATAACCCTGAATTTGGTGGTAACACTTTATAATAAGGGTCAATTAATTAATATTTGTTAATACTGTAATACACATTAATAACAGTTAATTAATAATTGACTAATGTGTCTGTAAATAATTTACTAACGGTGGCCATGTTAACTACCACATAAGCATTATTAATAAGCATTAACTACCAATTGATTAGTGGTATAATAAGCATTAATGTTAACAAATATCTCTTGTTAACACTTTTAAAGGTTTACATGTTAATTAGGGTACTAACTAATATTAGTATATGCTTGATAAAAATGTTAAGAAACATGTATATCATGAAGTTCACAGCTAACCCATTTCTTTAAGAAAAAATGCTTTTATAAATGTTTATTTGAGGGTAATAATATGACTTGTTTTTGGTGAAGGTTGAAATCAGTGGACACAGTCCATGGTCTACATGTAGAAGTTTCTTCCTTTATCTTCATATAAATGTTCATTAACTTAATTTATTGTGGATGTTTTTAGCATTACTTGACCTTACTTAGCCATATTTTAATGCTGAATAAACATTACTTAACCATAATAACCATGTATTAATGCTCGTTGTGACCCTTATTGTAAAATTCAAGACACATATCCCTCAAGTGACACCTTATAAATGCACAAGGATGCTCAATAAGTATCACATGGTCCTTCATTATAAAGTGTTACCAGTTTGGCAAATGCTGTGCTAAACAATGTTATGTACCAAATCTGGTAAAGACTGGATGAAATTCTTCAGAGGAATTGTGAAAACAATAATCAGAATGGCAGAAAATCAGTCTCTTTTTAGAGGGATTTGTCTTGAACCAAGGGCTCCAGGGTAAATCATTTAGGTTTTACACATCAGACTTCAGAAGTTATGAGCTGAAACATAAATGTTCATGCGGTGCTGCTGACCGCAAGAAAAGCCAATCAGTTCTTCTTCAGTTTGTGGCCTAACTTTCCATCACATTTTTACTTGAAATTTGCACAGAATACAAACTCCTAAAAGACTTCCTGGAGGGTATTGCTGATTTTTTTTTCCCCGTCAGCTAACAATGCGAGCAATGACTAAACCCACAGGTGTGCAGTTAATAAAACAGTCCCAGTGTCCTGATCTGTCCTGTGTGTCCTACTGCAGGTTTGCACCCTCTTCTCAAGGTCATAGGTGCTGTTTGGTTACTGTAGCTCTGGAAAATGTAATGCAGGAAATATGAATACTCTGCGATAAGTGTAAAAAAGACAATATAAGTGTTAATGAGAGTGTTAGCTGCAAAAAGCAAAGTTAATACTAATAACAAACAAATGTTTAATATTGTATTGTACTACTCTTAAAACAACAAAAAAAAGCTTAGTAAATGTTTAACAATGACATAAGTGTGGTACATATAAGAAACTCATAAGGCTTTTATTAACCTTCTTAAGAAGCTAAAAACTGTTAAAAGCTATTATACTTATAAGTGCTTAGAAATGTTTTATAATCTCACAATTAGCATGTTTATGATGTTATTAGGAACACAAATACTCTTATTAGCATATAATAATGTTAATAAGCATATTATAATGCCTTATAGAGGCTTTATTACCTATTAACTAACATTTATTAAACAAGGACCTTAATATAAAGTGTTACCCTGTTATTTACTTATATTTAATTGCACCTGAATCATAAGTGGCTCCACACTCCCAGATGTGGACGTCTTCAGCCACATGTTGTTGTCCACTTTAAAGGACCAGTGTGTAGGATTTAGTGGCATCTGGCTGTGAGTGTGCAGATTGCAAAAACATTTAGAACAACCTGCTTGTGCAAAATATGAAATACCCTCTCAAGAGCCAGAGTTTGGTTTGTCTGTTCTGGGCTCCTTGGAAGAGGACTGTGCCCCTTGTGGATATACAGACAACAAAAACACAACAGTTATTACTTTCATTACTTACTTTGCCAATAAATCTCCATTAAATCTTACACACTGGACCTTTACTTTTCACATGATATTTACTTTTGTATGTTGGGAAATGACTTCTTAGAGATCAGCTAATGTGCTTTAACTGTGGCAAATATACACGTAGCTTTAGACTTTTTATACATTAATGGCCCGGCCAAAAAGAACCCAAAACCACAATTATCCTGACGATATCTTTGCTCCAAATCAAACCCACATTATTGCAGTTCACCTCAGAGCTGGGGAGGGCTGCACCCTGGCACTGGGAGGAGACTGTGCTGAATGACTAACCTTGTCTGTGAGCGGGTCACCATGGCTGGCTAGCTGCCATTGGGAACACTGGAAGTGTGAAAGGGATAGCAAAGCCCTTCAATTGGCTTCCAAAGCCGAGCTTAGTGAGGCCTCTTTTCTTCCTCGGTGTGACTAGCCGCCGAGGCAGGATCCCCAAGAAGCCTGTCACTTTGACCTAATCCGTTTTCTGCCCAGCTGTGGGGGGAAAGTCACCTCTTAGTTTGATCACATTTGAATGCAAACAAGGCCGGAAGGGTGCTTGTGTGTCACATCGGAGGGCCTGAGAGCTCCTGTGAAAGGGAGCCCCTGTAGTCAGGGAGAAAAATGTGACAGGCAGCTCTATCATTGCTCAACAGCCAGACAATTTGAAAAATATTGCCTCTTTCAGGGCGCACTCTTCTCTTTGGGGGCCTAACCCAACACACCAGGCTGTTTAGCATCTCCACAGCCATGAGATTGCTCCTGATAGCCACATTATGGGGCCTCATTGTCAGTGTTTAACATTGCATTGGAACTAAGAGGATTAGCTTTAACAATCCAGCAGTCAACAGGCGCAAACATTCATTCATGTAGAAGCTTTTAACCATAAATCAGCTCTCAACTCGTTAACTTTCTGTGAAACAACCCATTAAGATTATCACCCTGATTAATAATATAATATATATAACTGAGGAATGTTTTGGTCTGCTTTAATTCTTTTAATTTCTAAATTTGCTCCATGCCAGAAAACACTCTTTTCCCAGACAGGAATTCACAGCTAAAAACAATTATGTGTCAAAATCTAAAACTAATAATACCTACTGAGAACATTTTTATGAAAATGTTGGCCCTTTCAAGTCGTGTCCCAGATTTCCATCAACTCTGTCATATTAAAACATGATTTAATCAGGCATGAAAAGTTTTAGCTATACGCTAAGGACCCCTGTCTCACTTGCTGGTTTAAAAAAGGGCGGGAATACTGCTCAAGCTCTAGTAAACATTCTTGTTTTTGATAAATTCATGAAATAATATTTCTATCAGATGTGTCTCAACCATAACATGTCATCTCTGTAGTCCTTCTAAATCAAAGCTAAATAAGAATTAAGGTTTAAAATGTGTGTTTTGATTAACAATATGAGAACTCTGAGACACTTTAAAAAATAAAATGGCTGCTCACTATGACTCTGCTGTGAAATGAAAAAATGTAATATGTAGTCAACTCTGTCAGTTGGAAAGTCTGACAGAGTTTATCTCAATAAAAAATTAAATCACTAGGTGGTTGACCTGTTACAAGGTTTAATAGCCAAGAGTTTGAGCTTTTAAAATATATTTTCCAGCATAATTCAAGAGGAAAAATCAGAAAACCCTCAAAATACACTTTTATCACAATTTTTAAGAATAAGTGTTAAATTAAAAATAGCTTGATTTGTGTCTTTGGGTGCAGCTTTTAACTCAATACATGAGGTTGTTCCACTGACATCAATGTATAAAAGTCTCACAACAGCTTTGTCTGACTTAATTATAAAGGAAAGCATGAGTTTGTTATTCAGACAATGACCATGTGCCCATCGATCTGCCAAAGACATAATTGTACTTACACAATGATGAGGTCATCAGTTAACTGGGAGTTACTTAAGGTCCAGATGTGGGGGCTCGGCAGTAAATTGTGATGCAATGGACAAATATAACTGTGTCTATACAAACCATGTGTGCTCCTTGTGATGGCTGAGACGAGATGTTCTTCCTCAAGAATTTTGATCCTGAAAGATCTAAAGTGTTTTATTGTATTGTATACAAAGGTTAGAAGTAATGAAGTACAAATACTCATTACAGGCTCATTACTTTAGTTTTAATGCACTTCAGGGGACATATTGATTATCTTTGTTTTGCATCAGTGTGTCCTGCCTTCCCAACAACAAGACTGAGTTCAACCTGAATGGATGAAACAGTAACAGCCTTTGTGTATCCATCAGTGCATACCACGCACAACAGACATAACAAGAAAAATATGTAAGAAGATGAAAATTAACGTAAAAGAGATAACACGACCTGAAGATGTAAGGGAAGTAACAAGATGTAAAAGACCTAACAAGATGCAAAACATGTAACAAGACAAAGAAATCATGAATAGACAAAATGATGTAACAAGGCATAAAGACCTACAAGATGCAAAAGATATAAGACAAAAAAGACATAAAAGATGTAACAAGATGCAAAAGATATAACAAGACCAAAAATGACGTAACAAGACAAAAAAGATGCAGCAAGGTGTAAAAGTAACAACACGTAAAAGATCTAACAAGACGCTAAAGATGTAACAAGACAAAAAATCATAAGACGTAAAAAAGACGTTACAAGACCAAAAATGATGTAAGAGACATAACAAAACAAAAAAAACGACATAAGAGATGTAACAAGACAAGAAAAGGTGCTACAAGATGGAACAACATAAAAAACGAAAAAGATGTAACAAGACAGAAAGAAACGTAAAAGACATAATAGACATAAAACAGACACAGTATAAATGATGTAAAAGATGAAAAATAAGTAACAAGTTAAAAAAAAACACACAAAAAAGAACAAAAATAATGTAAAAGACAAAAAGGATATAACATGATGAAAAATGACATAACAAGACATAACAAGGTATAAAAGATGTAACAAGACAAAAAAGATGTAAAAAAAAAATTTAAAGCTACTTAAAAGACAAAAAAAACATGTATGAAGACAAATAACTCAGTAAAAGATTCAGCTCAAGAAAAAAGATGGAAAAAACAAAAAATACGAGATGAAAAATGTTGTAAAAGATGTAACAAGATGCAACAGACAAAGAGGTTTACTTATTACTTTTATACTCTGAGTACATTTCAGAGCCTGTACTTTTTAACTTTTACTTGAATAAAGAAGTTCAATCACTACTTCTACTTTAGTATCTGTACTTCTCCTCGCGTACATCATGTATGTATTTTTACCACCTCTGACTGTAGATACTTCAACAGACTCAAATACACGTCTAAGCATCAGTGAAGGCCTACCTGCCTCAGTCAGTGGAAACTGTGGTTTCCTGCTACACTGCAGGAGAAGGTCGTGTATATGAACACTTTATGGAGAGAAGTTAGCATAATGACAAAAAAGTACAGAATAAAGGGAAATATCAACAAATACTGATTGTTCCAAACCACATGCCGTGTTGGTTGTGTCCTCCAGCTACTACTCTGCTGTGACAGTGTGCGCTGGGTGAAATGATGAATGGCTTTAATAAGTCTGTAGCTCACGGTTACACCACAGGCAGATGAGACAAAACAAACCCGTGTGTTCCTGTGTGTTTTAGGGAGCATGTAGAAAACACACGTGTACAGACTAGCTTTATGGCTCTCGCCCTGCCCAGAGACTTCTGACTGATCTGAAGTCTGTGCACTCAGTTTTCACACAAGCAGATGGAATTAAAAGATTGGCACACCTGCTAGCAACAGCAGCAACCGTTCGCCTGAGCTTGAACAGCAGCCACAACGGTTGAATGCAATCATTTGCAAAAACATTTTGAACTATACTCAGTTAAATACAGTACAAAGACAAGATATTTCATGTTCAAATTGATTAACTTTGTTTCTTGTAAATAAACACATGGATGCCTGCAATATGTTCCAAAAAAGTTGTGACAGGAGCATCAGCTTTTCTTTTAACCAGTGGTGGAACGAGTACTGAAAATCTGTACTCAGGTACTGTGACATTGCCAATTAATTGATTAATGATTAATCATTAACATCCTTACTCCAAATGTGTTACTACAGTGATTTGTTTTGTTTTTCGTCCATATGTCCTTGTTTTTGTTTTTGTTTTTTTGGCCCGTTTGTGATCAGATCACTTTATTGGCTACTAAAATGCAGATGAAAGGTTTAGACATAAATTCAAATTGTGCGCAGTATTCAACTATGATTTTAAAAGTAACTAAGTAGATTACATTGTGCAGTGCATACTTAAGTACGGCTAAAAGTACAGACTTACAAATCTACTCATAAAATTACAAGTACCCTAAAAAAACTACTTAATTATAGTAATTTAAGTCTTAACGGTCTGGGGTCTCCGTTGCTGTATTTTGCGCCACACATTTTTAGTGGGAGGAGTCTAGTACCTGAACACTTTTAACATGAGGCCGCACTCTTGTATCATGTGCAGAATGTGTCTTGGCATTGTCTTGCTAAAATAAGGAGGGATGGCGGCATATGTTGCTACAAATCTTGTATGTACCTTTCAGCATTAATGGGGCCTTCACAGATGTGACAGTTACCCATAATGCCATGGGGCACTACCACAATCTCATACCATCACAGCTGTTGTCTTTTGAAGTTAGAGCTGGTAACAATCTGGATAGTCTTTTCCTCTTTAGCTCAGGCGATACAATGTACACAATTTGTGAAAACACTCTGAAATGTGGACTCATCAGACCACAGGACACTTTTCCACTTTACATCAGTCCATTTCAGATGAGCTCAGGTCCAGAGAAGTCTGCAGTTTTTCTGGATGTTGTTGATATATGTCTTTCTCTTTGCATGGTAGAGTCTGAACTTGTATTTGTAGATGCAGAGACAAACTGTGTTTACTGATAACAGTTTTCCAGAGTGTTCCTGAACCCATGTCCTTTATATAATGATGTGGGTTTTTAATGCAGTTTTTAATGCAGTGCTGCCTGAGGGGTCAAAGGTCACAGACATTCAATGTTGGATGAATGTCTGCATTCTCTCAATCTTTTAATTATATCATGGATTGTAGATGGTTAAACCCCTGACTTCCTTGCAGCTGTGAAGCATTGTTCTTAAACTGTTGGACTATTGTCCCATCCATGGTGGTAAACAAGTTTCGAGGATGCCTCTTTAATACACAATCATGATACTGTCACCTGTTACCAATTCACCTGTTTGCCTGTAGAATGTTCTGAACTTTTACAGTCTTTGGTTGACGCTTTCCCTATATTTTTGGAACGTGTTGCAGGCATCAAATTCAAAATTGGGGTATATGTACAAAAAATGATTAAGCTTATCAGTTTGCATTTTATTTTGATTTATGTTGTATGTTTTTGTAACTGGGGTTTGTATTTAGTCAACCTCATCCTGCTTTTTTCAGTTGTCTCAGGGTGTTTACAGACTGTACGTTCAGGTTGGCTCATTTGGTCCAGACCAAAAGGAAAAAATGATACACTGTTGAATTTTAGTTCTGGTCTGGTTCCTGTTTATGCTGACTTTTTACAAACCAACCAAGAGGAGTGAAGAAGAAGTTTTACAGATTGACAGGTACCTCATTGACTGGAGGGTTTTGGTGATTGTCATCCTGCTTCATCAGGACTCACGTGGGGAAATCTAATTCCAGTGACTGACAGAAGTTTATGCAGCACTTTAATGTTTCTGGTGTGTATTTTAATGTTCTCGTGAAGAAATAACTGATTATAAGCATTATTATTAGAAGTATCATTAGACTGCAAATCGACCGCATGTTCTGAATAATGACTAACAGGTAGAGACAGGACAAAAAAGAGACATCTTGTACAAGTAATGCTTCAGGGCTTATTGCTGTGGGATCACTGTCACACACTTTTTAATGGACTTAACGAACAGACAAAACACACAAGCTTAGCAGGTTTAACAGCTTTTGACCGGTTTGTCTCGGTCCGGCTGTTTGGTCCGTACCAGGGTTCAAATAACAGATTTCACACCAGGCCAAGTTAACTGCACTAACCTGGAAAATGGACCACATTCTGTTTTAACCAGACCAAAGGAGGTAGGTGTGACATCACCCTAAAAGTATGGACATTTTAGCATTATCTCAGTCAAAGAAAACAGTAGCTGATTTTGTCTAGTTTTAGTCAGTGAAAACTGACAGTTTAGTCATCAGGTTATGTGTAATATATTAGTCAGTCTAGTCTAGCCAAAACCATTTTTTACACAGCACACAACACAAAACTGCTTCATTGAAAAAAGATACTCTTTCCTCTCTTATTTCAGCAAAAATTGGGGGATTTTAGTAAATTTTTGTTTTTTAAAACTACATTTTAGTCTCATCTTTTTTCATAAGCACTATAGCATCTTGATATCATCACATTTATGGGCTTTTCACACTGCATATTCCTATCCCTGGGCTATCCTTAACCCTAAGGGCTTTTCACACATTCTTAGCCTTGGGCTATCCATAACCCTGACAGAAAACGCTTTTAGCTCATTTTCACACACATATTGCTCTGGAGAGGGCTTTTCACACTGCACTTCGCCCCAGGATAAGTACCTGTGTGCCCCAGGCTAAGGAAGCTGTTAGCTCTAGGCTCAGAAAGCTTTCGCACTGGCACAATCCCGGAACTTTCCAAAGTGGGTTAATCCTGACTTTAGCCTAGGGCTTGCTGGCCATGCTCCAGAGCCTGAGACTAAGTGCAGTGTGAAAAGCCCTGAGGGCCAGTAAGCCTAAGGCTAAAGTCAATGTTAACCCACTTTGGATTGTTCCAGGATTGTTCCAGTGTGAAAGCCTTCTTAATCTAGGGCTAACAGCTCCCTTAGCCTGGGACTAAGTGCAGTGTGAAAAGTCCTTTTTGCACACACATTAAGGTTAAATGTCTATTGGGACATGCGCCAAATGCTTTTTAACAGCCTTCAGCCCTGTGCTTACATGATTTTCAGGGTAACTCAGTGCTAACCCTGCTCCGGAGGGTCTGCTAGCCCTAGGCTAAAGTCAGGGTTTCCCCTCACGTTAGAATGTGCCAGTGCAGCTTTCTTAGCCTGGGGCTAAGGAAGAAGTTTAAGAAGCCTAAGAAGGTTCTGAAAAGCTTTTAACCCACGACTAAGTGCAGTGTTAAAAGCCCTCTAGTTTTAAATGACATCACTGAAAAACATATTTCATCATAGTTTGCATTAACAATATTCACACTAACAAAACTTCAAAATGTATCAGAGAAAAACCCAACAGAATAAATGTAAGGCCTTGAAGTTTGATTGGCAGGTGATTTCTGGGATTCATGTAGCATCAAACATATGAGTAGTCATTTAGGTACATTGACACCTAATTTGGTCACGCTCCATATAGAATGACAATCTCATTTCCACTGGACTGCACACATTCTTCTGGGCTCAGACTCCAAAAGGACTGATGATTGTTAATATGAGACCAGCTTCTGGTTGCAGTCTGCCATATTTTTCTGTATAATTTTTCCTCTCGGACACATGAAGACTTTGACTGGGGACAAGCCTTTGTTGTACCTGCTGCTGTAACCAGAGAGTCACTGGACCCGAGGAACTGCAATTTATGGTGGTTGTGATCGCACAAGTATCGTCTGACAGTGCCTTTGCCACATTTTATTTCAAAGAAGTACTGTAGCCGTGTCAATGGCTACTGGTAATAATAGTATAGCTTTCCCCTCTGGGAGCGCAATCTTGCCACACCATCTCTCTGCTTTTAAGCCTCACGTTCACTGCTGACATATCACACAAATGCTTCTTTTATTACCTGGCAGTGATTGTTTGCTGAATGGGGAATGGCCTCCAGGAACCTGCTAAGCATTCCAGAGGAGCGCTACATTATTCCAGGGGGAGGAACGGTCATTGTGTCTCTGCTGGGTCGGCCTATCATGTGGCCCAGAAATTAAGGACGAGTTTGTATATAGCTGGATTTGATCTGATTTTCCTTTTTCAAGTCAGGTGCACAAAGGGAGTAGTCTTACAGGTGTACTATTTTTTTTATTTAATAAATCTGTACTTTTATTCTTCCAGAGCTCTCTCTGTATGGAAATGTGTTTTAGAGCAAACCTTTGATTTGTTGATACTGTTGCAGCAATATTAAAATATCTTGTACATGGCAATAAATGGATGGCTGGGGCAGGGGATTATCTGTGAGTACTGAGGACACAGATTCTCAAAGAGACATACTGGCATGGATTTTTTTTTTTCCAGATATATATCCCTCACGATATATATGATGATGGCAAGAAAAGTGCTAAAAGACTGAGTGAATATTGGACCTCCATTTGACAGATGATCAAGAATACAACCCTAAAGGTCCAAAATTAATAATACAGTTGGCTTGTGTTTGGTGGATGTATAAATTGTTTGCTTACATGTCCCCATGCCCCCAGAGCAGGGGTCTGCAACCCTGGGCTCCGGGGGCCATGTGCAACTCTTTAGCCTCTCCCCAGTGACTCCCTGTGACTTTGGCAAAAAAAAAAAAAAAAATCATATGGAAATGAAGAGTTGTGTGTGTGGGGGGTGGGGGTGGGGGGGGTGGGGTTGTGAGCTGTAATTGTTTGATTTATTACTCAAGTACTAGTGAGTTTTGAGCACAACTCAAACAAAACTCAAACTTCTACCAAACACTAATATTTTGTTGAGATAATTTACTTTTCTTCTTTAGATAAACTTAAATCTTTCAGTTTTAGAAACACACGAAAATGGGTAATTACAATTTTCAAGTAAAAGTGAATGATTGTTAAAAATGTAATATTTTCAATTAAAACCATTTAATTTTCAGGCACCAAACTGATGACAAATCAGGTTCACAGCTCACTGTGACCAAATTTTGAGATACAATTTTTTGAGTTTCTAAAAGTCAAATATTCAAATTTATCTAAAGAGGAATAGTAAATTAACTCAACTATATTTTTTGTATTATTATATTTTTTTTTCAGTGACTCTTACATTCGCCAGCTGTAAAAATATGTAGCCTATACACCACATTTTTTAAAAGTTTTAATATTTCATCAACTACAATGTATATCATAGCCTATATACATGATTCAGTGCCTTTTCCTCTAAATTTTGAGAGTTGCTTGTCTTCTTGAGGCTATCTTTTTTTTTGGAGGTAGGGAAAAAATGGTGCTTTTGATCATAAAGGTTGCAGGTAAATCTTTGCAGATAAGTTTCTAAATTTGAAAAGCTACCTACTAAAATTGAAATTAGCTACATCTTAAGTCTCAATTTGTTAATCTGACCATCAGTCCCATTGGCAATAATAACACTGGAGGCCATCTCAACAAGTTAGTTGCTGAGAACTCATTTGCAACTTTAAACTTCTCATAAAACAGCTAGCAACACTGATTGGTGTTTATAGTGGCCAATAACATTGAATGTGCATTAGCCCCCTAGCCCTGCAGCTAAAGGCACATAAGAGGGGGTTCATGTTAGTTAACACTTCCTGGACTGAGATCCACCAGTAAACACGGCTGGACCAAAAGCAAAAACAGCTTCCAATACTGATGGAGGCCGGTTTGATAACACTGAACAGGCTACAGTCACAGCTTACCAGGATAATGGCAGTTAGCTGTGAGCTAAGTTACTTTACAAACAAGCAAAGCTATCTCAGGAAACTCTGTAAACCACATGGTAAAAAGAAATTGTTGAGATGACTTAAAATTTCAAGGCAATGCACTGCAATAGATTTTTGAGTTTTGAACCAATGTCAGACTCTTAAGTTTTGAAATAAACTTTAAAAAGTTTTGCTGGTCTATAATATTTAGCTGAGATGATTTACTTTTCTTCTTTAGATAAACTTGAATCTTTGAGTTTTAGAAACTACGAAATAGAAAAATCAAAAATGTGACACTGATTTGTCTTTTTTGTGCCTGAAAAATTGAATAGGTTTAATTTAAAGTATTAAAGTTTTAACATTTACTTTCAGTTAAGTGAATTTACTCAATATTTATTTTTAAAAACAATGATTTGAGTTTGTAAAATTCAGAGCTTTAAGAAAAGTAAAGTATCTCAACTAAAGGTCAGTAGTTAGTAAAACTTTTTCAAAACTTTGAGTTGGGCTCAAAATTCAAAAATCTACTGCAGTGTGATGGCTTGAAATTTGTGTTTTCTTTACTTTTTTGTTTTTGGTAGCGAATGTATTCCCTGTCATTCTCGGAGGCTGTGTTCATCCTGTTCCGGCCGTGTTCACTGAGAGGCTGCTGCGGTTTGCTTCTCCAGCAATGAGTAAGCTGCCAAAACTATTTCAGGAAACTCTGCAAATCAGTGAGAGTTGAAGCTGAGCAGTAGGAGGACATCAGAGGGGAAACCGGAAGATATTTTCCCCACAAAGTATCATCCAGTTTCACCCAGATCAGTGAATAAAGTTATAAAATTGTAGCTTCGTACAATGAGACCCATTCCTCAGAAACACTCCACTCCAGTGCTTTAGATCCACGCTTCACCGGCATCAAAGGTGAGAAAACATTTCATTGGATGTACATTGGATGTGTGTAATAGTGGTGTATACGTGACATATAGACCAATGTGATAAAATACACTTAAACATTGAATGATAAAATCTTAGACTCCTGGGTTAGCAAGGGATTAGCAACCTACTCGCATTTACTTACAAAAAAATACAAAAAACAGATTAAGTTGAAATTATAGCTTCAAAGTATGAATTAGACCAAAAACAGTTTCTAAGTATTCATAGGTAAGACGTTACACCCAGAAACACTTAAAAGTGGACAAACCAACAAATGAGTTAGTACAATACTTGATTCAAAATAGAAATGAAGCTAAAGATAATCTTTCAAATATATATAAAATATTGCAAAAGCTGTACCACTGTAGATAATGAGGTAAAAGAAAAATGGGCAAAAAGAGTTAGAAATTATCATATCAGCAGAGGACTGAAAAGGCTCCTTAAATGGAAGTTTTAAGACATCACAACCCAGATACTGGAGGGAATTTGTTTGGAAAGTGAGCATGAGGTATTTTATTACACCCTGTGAATATGGTAGATGTTACCCCCGAGCAGGGACCGCTTGTTGGAGAGGATACGGAGAACAAAAGTATCCAGTGTTAACACCCTTTTAAGAAGAAGATGAGAAAACATTAATGAAAATCTTTGAGTTAAATGAACATCCAAAGCCATAAAGTTATTTTGGTATTAATTTGCTGCAGACAATAAACACTGCTGACATGAATCTCTTCAACAGACTGCATGTGGCAGCCATGAAGCAGGTGACGAGGACAAGGAAACAGCAAAATACACCTAAACTAAAATTATGCATAACAATAACAGAACAAATTTTTGATGCAGGAAAATTAAGATATACATTTAGAGATGGCATACAAAGATCTACCTTGAAGGTTGACTCGGTAGAATTTTATAAGGCCCAAACATCACTTTTGACTTCATGGGAACCAAGAAAGGGTCAACAGTAAATTTCTCAAAGTTTTGGGTGCAATAACTTTCAATTTTACCCTCAAATATAGTGGTTTATACAATTTTACATATACAGTGTTATTATAACCAATAGAAGTAGTAGCAAAAACTATGAAAATAAGCCTCAAGTTGCAATCAACATGAATTTTCTTTTAAAAGACAGAAGTACAGCTGATCGAGAGGCTAGAGGGATGTATTAATGTAATATTAACTTAACTGATAATCAGTTAGGTTCATTTGTGACTGCTACAAATGCACTGTGGTTCTGTTATTATACATTTCTTCATGTTCATCTTCACTGTCTTTCCACCATATTAGCTCCATGTCAATCAGCCTGACCGCCGTCAGTTATTTAATTATCATCCTCCGTCTGACATCAGTGCTCTGGCCAGCTGTGTTTTTCTGGGCGGAGGATGACACCGACAGACACCTCTGACCTCACACTGAACTACGCTCTCAGCCGATCAGGCAGCAGCAGGGCTCCGCTCCTGCAGTTAGCTATCGCTGGAACACACTCAAGGGCCAAATGGAGATGGAACATCTTTCCAGATCAATCGGAAAAAGAGGAGCATCGAGAGGAGTTGCCTGGAAAGTGTGTGTTAGTGGAGCGTTTGGTGACGCAGCCTGCCGGCGCTTGTGGGATACAAAAGAGAAAGCCTCACCTGTCTGACAGCCACTGTCTGAACCTGTCCGCTTTCCCCCAAAGTGCTCTGAATAAAAGTTCATATCAGTGGCAGGCTGCCTGGGTCCGGGCAAAGGCTCGTCCTGCTTATGGTCAGTCCAAAAGCCTCAACATAAATATCAACTTTCCCTTCTTGAGGAGGCCTCAAGCTGTCTAAACAATGATAGAGGGGGGACAGCAACAAGCAACATGAGGCAGCCATGGGAAAGCAGAATGCACATCTCAGAGAGCAGAAAGAAGAAATAGCCTTTATTTGTCTTATTCTGAGAAATATGTGCCTAGATCCCACATGTGTTTGTTTAACTTTCTACATTCACCAGGTGCAGAGCTGCTCTGATTCACTGCATTGTCTTATTTACACACTATCAAAACCTACATCATAATTACAATATTGTTAATATGAACATCAGATGTTCAAGCATCTTTACTTTACTCAAGTATTTATTTTTCTGACAACTTTTTAATCCCTACATTTAAACTTGAATATCTGTACTTTCTGTTCCTTACATTTTCAAAACAGGCTTGTTACTTTAGTTGTGATGTATTTGAGGGGAAAGGACGTTACAAGACAAAAATGATTTGAAAGATATAATGATGAAAGCAAAATAAAAGACGTAACAGGATGAAAATGACGAAAGACTTGACAGAATAAAAATTATGTAAAATGTATAACAAGATCAAAATTATGTAAAACATGTAACAAGACAAAAATGACGTAAAACGTAACAAGATCAAAATGATGTAGAATGCCTAATAAGACAAAAATGACGTAGAACATGTAATAAGACAAAAATGACATAAAACACACAACAACATGAAAATAACATAAAGCAGGTAATAAGATGAAAACACAAAGAAAACTATGCAACAAGACAAAAACAACATAAAAGACGTAACTAGATTAAAATGTGAAAAAAGTAAAACAACTGAAACGTCGTAAAAGACACAACAAGACAAAACAGACACAGAGGGACACTTGGCCATAGAGAAAACGTGAGGTTCAGTTAGCTTTGCACAGAAACAGCCAGTAGAATGGTCCTTCAGAGGACAACTTTTTACTTTTATTCTTTGAGTATATTCCAGAGCCTGAACTTTTTCACTTTTATTTGAGTAAAGAAGTTGAGTCAGTACTTCTACTTTATTTATTTTTAACACGCGATCGCCACATCATGTGATATTGACAAAGACCAGGTTTAATGGAAGCAACTTGTGTATCTGAAGGTTGAAAAACCACTTAGATGGTCTTCTGTCAGCACTGCAGGTGAGTCAACACCTGACTTTCATTAAAGTCTTAGAAGAGTTGAAATGCTAATAGCAGGGTTCTTTATTAACACCCGTCATCAACTACAAAGAGTTGAGTGCTGTCCTCTTCGACAAATCACAACTCTGTCACCAGACAAGAATGTTGATATCAGACTATTGTAGCATATAAACAATGATTAAGGTGTGGTAAAATTTGGTCAACTAAACACTTGGTTTAAGGAACATTTGGACGTTTTGAGAAATACACTTACTTGATGTCTGGCAGAGATTTAATTTAAGGATACAGCCAGTTAGCTTAGCTTTGTATAAAGACTGGAAAGAGGCGAAACAGCTAGCCTGGCTTTACTGTTTCACATAAAATATGAACTGTAAAAGAAATAAACAATTCACTGTTTTGGGGGGGTTATGTACTTTATGCTAAGCTAATGGACAGCTTGTTGAAGCCTAAAATTTACAGTACAGATAGCCAGAGGTGGTTTCATTGTTTTGCTAGTCACAAGTCAAGTCAAGTTCCAAGTCAAGTCACAAGTCAAGACAGGCAAGTCCTGAGTAAAGTCCCAAGTAAAGAATGTCAAGTCAAAAGTCCCAAGTCCTAAATTTTGAGTTTCAAGTCTTATAAAAGTCATAATGCGCTCTTAAGCAAATTACCATTTCAACAACAGAGCCTTGCTTACCTAATGAAGATTATTACTGTTCATTAAGCGACTTCATACGCCAAACAACACTGGAAGTTGTCAAGTTTCTGTCAGTAATTTTTGACCCACATGTTTTCCATACTGCTGACACATACCACATAGTTTTTGCTCATACACAAAATTATCTTTTTGGATCTGGGAAATTGTCGACTTGCTGAGAATGAACAGTATTAATTTGATTGATTAAGTTGATTCAGGGAATGAAGGGAAATGAATTGATTTGTGGCACACATTCTAAATAACAGACTTTTTAATCTTTGGTCTTGGGGGAAGGTATCAAGTATTTTTATGTCAAAAGGCTCAAGTACAAGTGAAGTCATGTCAGTGCTGTTAAAGTCCAAGTCGAGTTGCAAGTCATCAAATTTGTGACTGGAGTGCAAGTCATTTGACCTGACCTGCCAGATGCAGACACATCTATAAACCAATCAGTTACAAGTACAGGGAGAAACACCTGATGTAGGTGATGACAACAGGACATATATAGGTTTTTGGTGAGCTGGCATGATTGCACTGAGAAACCAAACCTAACCAGATCAAATGTCTACAAAGTCACAAAAATGTAAGCCTTGGATTGCACTTTCAGGTGTGAAAAAGTCCCAACTCCCTGCAAGAAAGCACATTAGAATATTTCCTAAAATGTCAAACCTTGGCTCTAAGATTAGGCAAAGATAGTGGTTACATTTGATAAATATAAAATGGAATGTCAATAACTGGTTTGTTAACAGGACATGAACTCCAGTCACCAGCTTGAAAGTCAGACCTGGTATACATTCATGCACCACCCAACATGTGACTTCCAGAATTGTCCAATATGGACGTCATTTCATGGAATACTGGGATGAAAAATACAGTTGTTGAGTTAAACAGTGAGAGTGCCTCAGCTTCCTGCCCTCCTTAAAAGATTTATGTAATTGCTCTTTAAACAATCACAAGCGGTAGACCCATCCCACCAGTACTAGCTGCGGCTTTCAAGGACAGAGGCCCATACAACACTACAAGGGAATCTCTTTCAACCTGAAAAAAAAGAGTATAATTGCATTATAGATCTCCAGGAGGTTTTGATCTCTGTCTCCCTTTTTACCTCTGCCAGACTTTGTCTGAACATCAGAGGCTGCAGTCAGATGAAAGGTCACCAAACCCACAGGTACAGTAACGTTGTTGTCGCTATTGTTTTCTCTGCAGTATCATTACCCTGACAGCTGACATGCAATCTGGCTTTTAATATGTCACGCAGACCTACAAAGGATGTGCATAATGCTCACAGACAGCTAGCAGTCAGGGCTGCCTCGGCCTCCAAAGCTTGACGTTTGGCACAGAGGAGAGCTGAGGTGTTTTTTTTTTTCTCTGTAGAATCCATGTCTTGTCACTTGTTAAAACTTGTTGTTTTAAAGCAACACAGCAGAGAGCTTGCTGATCCAATCCTGGCCTAATGTTGCCAGCGTGAATGACTAAGCCTCGCAGTCATCATTATTATACTAATCTCCTAGTTTCCACAGTTTATAAGGCTGTGCCATAGTAGCGACCTTACTGTGAACCTCCAAACTGACAAACCAAAAGAATTTTTATGCAGGTTCTGAATGTAGAAAAAAGAAGTTTGCACATTCAAGTGTGGGCAGAAAGAATGACTTCCCTCCACTGTGGTTAAGAGCTCTATCAGAGGCTGTTGAAGCACGCAGTTTTGGTGCAAACTCCAGAGTCATGCACATGTACAATATGAGCGTGTCTTATCTTGGTAATTCCTCATGAAGCTCATAAAGATATGTGCCTGATGAATGTGAGCAGAATAGTTTCCTAACTGAAGCAATGCACATACGTGAAAACAGACTGATTGGACGTAAAGATAACGTGGCGGCGGGGTCCTGCACAGGTAGTGTGAGCACGCCCAGCACTCAGAGGAAAACAAAGCTCAGGTTTCCTGTCTGCCCCTGATTCCCAGGAAAAGGTGACAAGTCCACTGAGGCCTCGCAGGTTTGAATCTGAGAGTTTGATCTGTTGTGTGTTCTGGTGTCTGTGGCTGGGCAACAAAACATCCTGGGGTGAACCCACTCTCCTTCTACAATCACCAGAATTGATCACTACCATCAAGCTTCAGCCAGCAGATAAAAAGCCAAATATTTCCCTCAGGAGTTCATAGATACCAAAACTGAGCTAAAAGCGTGTACTTTTCATGTTGAGGCGAGGCAATTCGTTACACAGTTATGGTGGACTAGCATGTCTATTACGTGCTTTGACGTCATACTGGGCTGCATGTTCACAGCTTGTTTCTGCTGCCCCAAGTGGTCAAAAAATCATCAGCGTTGTTGTAGGTTTAATGAAAGCAATGCTAAATTTATGTGCAAGTAATCCAGTTTACTTTTCTACAATCTGTGCAACATGTGAACTCCTTGACCCTCAAAAAGGAGAAGAAGGAAAACGTTGCAACAAGCTAACATGACTTATTTTCTGCTTGGGAGGTTGATATGGTGAATGTGTTAGTGAACAGTTATCTTCATTTTCTATTTCTGTCCACCCAACAAGTCCAATATTCACTCTTCTTTTAGCTTTGATTTGGTCTCCACCAACTCCCAAGGGAAATATCTGGCTCTTTAATGGCTAAATGCTCCATTATGTTCACTGGCTAGTTAATTTTTCTGAAAACATCTGCTAGAAACAATGTTGATGAGAACTTTAAGAGTCAGTCAAAGAAGTAAAGTTAGCAGAGAGATGCTAAAATGCTCTGTGGAGCGGAAGTGAACTGTCGCATTATGTATTCATTATCATTTTTTCCATTGTTAATGTAAAATATTGTTAAATATTGTAGAGTGCAGATTTTATGTCCAGATGAAACTGTATCTTCTGTAGTGTGATTTATCTCTAAGTGAACCATGTTTGTGTCAGCCACCATCCTGTTGCTAGCTAGCTGGCTAACTAATGAATCTTAGCCCTGTGCCATTAAAAGTTGAGACTGATTGATGGGTCATGATATTATTGGTTGAAATTTGTTTCTTCAAGCCTACCTAGGTGAATGTAATTTTGTAACTTTTTTTGGTATATATTGTTAAATAAGTACACAATATGAGAGGGGATGTGCTCTACAATGATTAAAAAGTATAAATTGCAGTACACATTTGAAATATCATGTAATTATTCTGTGTAATGAGCTGAATGCTTCAGGCCAAGTGAAAAAGTGTCCATCAAATGTAAAATCAAGTAACTTTTACTTTGAATTTCCTCACAAAAAAGTTTAAGGTCTTCTTTATCATTGCAAATGATAACTACCAAGATCTTTGATTTGTTAAAAAGAAAGAAACATACAAACAAAAACAGAAATGCACTGGCAGATTTGGGCCTGTAAACACCTTTCAGACACATCAATTTAATGAAGTGAAGGTAGAATCAGTGCTGTGATGTACACATCAGCAGCAACTTTAGCATGGATTGACAGAAAACATCACTGGTTATTGCTTTAATATGAGCTCTGCGATTGTGCAATAATAGTTGCTGTAAACGCCTCTCGTTCATCACTCCGAGCAGCTGAGAGGAAGAGAGGAGAGAATTGTTTTGGGATGTATTGATATAACATTAGTCTGTCATCAGGCGGTTCATTACTCAAACTTATTTTAGCATGACTGTCACAACTGCGTTCAGGTACCTCAGGTTCAGCTGCCCTCTCCGCCGCCGGATGATCCGCTGCATTCCTCGGCCTAAATCAACTGTGAATGGTGTGAGGTGATGAAACAATTGAGAATGAGAGAATTCTACACAGGAATTTATGCGTCACTTAAGTGCTCGCTCTATAAAGAATGATGTCTGCTGTGATTCATGCAGCAAACTGAAACAGGACACAGGACGTGTGTTAGCTGTTGATCCAGCCTCTCCGCCCAGACTGCGCTGCAGGCTTTGCTCATCATTTAATGCCTCTTATACGCTTCAAGAACTTATTGCATCCTTTTATTTGGAGAAAAATTACAGCTTGCTGGGCATAGAGCAGGAAGTCGTTTGTGTAGCTGATGCTTGCTTATTTGGTTTTCATGTCAGCATGGCCACAGGGACATACCTCCCATGTGCTGTCAGTGCAGCGGTTCATACAGTGCACACCATGTGTCATTATTGCATTCTTCACACGTTTTTACAGTCAACGGAGCAGAGGGTGCAGTGTCTGATGTAAACCTTTGTGGGGACAACTCATAATTTAGTTCCCCCGCGCTGTGAGCTCTAATAACAGCGTGATACTTTTCTATATACTCCACAAATTGGTATGAAGTGCAAGCTAACACAAGCAGGAGAATCATTTCTAATCCTCTTCATACGTGGAGTGTAATTTCAGATACACGCCACACATGTGGTAGAAAGGCCTGCAGGAGAAAAAAAGTGTAATTAAGTGCATCTTCATGTTATTTCCTTCGGCTTCTCTGGGATTAAGCTGCCTGTCAATCACCGCAGGAAACAAAGGGGGCCGGGGACCTCCTGCACGGCTTCATGTCTCAGTGCGTAAACCACAGCACAACTGCATGACGCCTCAGTGCCGATGGCAGGAGATCTCTACCCGCTCCACACACTGAGCTGTGTTTGGACTGAGGTGGAAAAAGCAGGTAGTTGGCATGACTGCAACATTAGAAACCTGTATAATCCTTTAAATATAGAGTTCTACGAAGTATTTACAAAATGTGTTTTTGTCACGAATATCATGAGAGCATTGTGTCCGCATTGTGACACCTTCACTCTGGTAAGATTCAGGACACTAGAAAGGGCTGCATTTTTTTAGTTTATCTTAAAGAGACAGCTCACCCCAAAATGAAAAACAGACACCACTGGTCTGTAGTGCTATTTATCCATGTAGTTTGTTTTGGTGTGAGTTGCATGCAAGGTTTTGGAGATATTGACTGTAGAGATGTCTGCCTTCTCTCATTTATAATGGGACTAAATGGCACTTGGCTTGTGGCACTCAGCTTTGAAAAACTCAACAGCAATATGTCTCTCCAGAAATCATGACCCGGTTACTGAAGATAATCCAAAGTACTTTCATGTAGGAACTATTTTATTTCTACTGAACTTTCCAAAAACAAGAAGTACGTGTGCATCTACTCATGGATGAAAGGCTTGTGCTTGTGACAGCGTGGGGTGCAAACATTATTGGTGTCCTCTTCGACTCAGCTGCAAGCTAGCGCAGTGAAATGGTTGGTGGGTAGTTTGGAACAAAGAAAGTAGCTCCTATGTGAAGCTGCACACAGGGAGTTCTATGTATTATCTTGAGTAATCATGATTTATGTAAAGAGAGATTACTGTTGAGTTTTTCAAATGTTTATTTATGCATTGGCGCCTTGAGAACCACAAGCCAAATGCCATCTAGTCCCATCTATACAGCTGATATCTCAAAAACTCTGCAACTCACACTAAAACAATCTAGAGGGATAAATAGCACTACAGGTAAGAGGAAAAATATGTATTTTGTCCCTTTAATACAACACTCATACAACATATGTTATTGGTTACAGTTACTGGTCACTGTGATCATTCCCTCTGTTCATAATTGCCATAAGGTAATTGTGCCATAACTCAACTGCACTACAAAAGACTGACAAAATCCACCGTGCAAAAGTCATTCCAAAGTTCAGCCAAAGCCAATATGAGGCTTCAGCAGTCTCAGTAAACAGAATCAAGTGGGTATTTTCCAAAGTTATGGGCAATGTGGTACTTTTTTTGTGTGTTACTGCAGAGAGTCATGCCTAGGGTCATGTCTAGATGGGAACTCCAGACGTGCAAAAGATCTCATGAGAATGAGTCTGTTAACCCAAACCATGCTCATTCCCCAACCCTAACTGGGTGTTTTTTGTCCCTAATCCTAAGCAGATCTACACCACAGCATTGTCACTAGGAATGGGTATTTCAAGCCAAAATGCTATTCATTCACTGGGAACTATTTGACAATTATTCAAAGATCAACTGATACTAAACGGAGTAAAATCCGAACACATGAGGCTGGGGATGATGTCTGCTGCATCCCTGACGTGATGCTAGTTAGTTTGGAGCCAGTATGTCCAGTAAACAGCCTATCCAGGCGCTGGTAAAAATAAGGGTAACAAGCAAGGGAAAATAGATTTTAAAAAAACCCAAAACCATAGTCACATGTAGTATTGAATTATTTTGTAATTTAATGACCATTCGAAAATCATGGTCCATCCCCAGGTGTCACATTATAAAATATTTGTCTGTACAATGTGCACATGAGAAGAAACAACTAATACAAATCTGGCAAGAGTTTTGCAAATCTTGGGTCAAGACTGTATCATTGTTTGGCTACAGCAGAGCAATCTCTCCTGCTGAACAGTTGTATAGTCATTGCATTGTACAGTCCCATGCCATTGTTCCAATATCCCATTATTCCAAAACTCAAACAGTCCAAAAAATGTCCCGTTGGACCAAAAGGCCATTTGTCCAACAGCTCATTATACCATATTATGATGGGTTAAAAAAAGTAATCTGGGTGATTTTTCTTTATGAAAACTATGATTGTTGGTACAGTACAGTGTTTACCATTTATGTATGCATTGCTGAAACCAAGTTTATGTCAATGTAACAGCATAATTAAGCTCCCCTTAGACTAAAAAAATGTTTTAATTGATACTATGTGGATGGATTAAATGACTAAAAGCCACAAGAGGTAGGTGAGAAAGTGTTAAAACTATTCATCTCCAAAAACTGATCATGCATTTGGTTGTTTGTCTGTCCGCAACTAATCTCACATACCACTGAAGCCATCAGTTTTACCATTTTTGGTAGATTTTTGTGCACAGTTGGAGATACACAGAATATTTGTTGCTCTGTACAAGTGATATCTTTAAAAATAGTGCTAAATGTTTGATGAAAACAGCCACACATGCCAACAGCTATGCCAACAAACACACATGCTAACAGTCTCACGTTCTAACAGCCATGCAAACAACCACACATGCTAACAGTCAACTCAGGCTTGAGTTAGTTTTTACTTTGTATTACTTGTAGGTGGCATCCATCTTGTTTTCCCTACATGTGTTATTTGGTTTGACCTGGTCACTATATGTTCACTGCTGCCTCCACAACAGTTTGCTAATTAATTGTATGAAATGTTTATGAGTGTTAATGTTAGAACAGACAAATGGAGGATAACTTCTTTGACTTTTGTATCTTTCCCAAATGCTATTGGTTCTCTAGTCTGAACTCATGTGTATTAAAAGCTTTTGTCCAGTCTGCAGACAGACTTCATCATCCTCTAATGTCTACTGTCATTTAGTTTATTTGAAGTGTAGTTTTAAGTGTCTCATGTTTGTCTCGGCCAAAATGACATGTTCCACCATTTCCTATAGTCCACAATGTCCACATCACCTGTAGCAGGTTTCTACATTAATGTCCTGTTGATAGTGAGACCAAATGTCCTCCTTTCTGTTTCTACTGATTTCTTTTGTTTCGTCTACTTTTCTTTGAATGCTGTAGTAACTTAGGTCGACTGAGGTAAATGTGTGAGGCAGATTCAACAAATTTAACTGTTTTTAAAGACGCTGCTGTGAACATAAAATTATTTTTTAATTCTAAAATTTGTAAATTTATCTTTGTTTCATTTAACTCACATTTATAACTTCACTTCTGAGTCTTGAATCAAGCACCTTGAGGGAGCCTCCTGAGGTGGCATTTAGCTATCATTGAAGGATGTCACTGTGGCATAGCATCACGTTTTTATTTTTCACCATGAAACAGGAAGTTGCTGTAACTTTGCGCTTCATTGTCAAATCAGACAATCATAACATGTCTGATAAGTTACCCGGTCTAAATACATCTACAGGACAATATTTAGTCAGTGTTGCAAAATGGCTCCATTGCACCCCCTACAATATTTCAGTGAAGGAGCCCCTGCATTACGTTTCATCAACATGCACAAAAATCAGTCGGAACATGTATCATGTCCAGGCGTACAGAAAAATCTCTTGGAGCCACAGCCTAAACCCAACAGGAAGTTGTCCGTTTTTAAATTTCGTGGTCAACTTTGGCATGTTCCACGTGTTGTATTTTAATAAACTCCTCCTAGAGCATTGATCAGGTTGGCTTCAGAGCTTGTAATCAAAAGTTATTAAAAGATTTGGCTATTGTTGAAAGGCGTGGCATGGTTTAGAGTTTTGATGTCTCACCATGAAACAGGAGGTTACTGTAATTTGACTGTAAATGATCCAATCAGCTTCTTCACATGTTTGATAAGAGTCCCTTCATGATCACAATTACATCCCAATCAGGAGTTATACTCATTGTGTCACCTACTTGCAACAGGAAACAAACGTGTGACATTCATTGTCTGATTTACACGAAATACTCAGTGTTTTCTACACGTAATATACTGGAACATAAATGAATTCAGAGGTGATGGGGTCATGGCTGGCGCACATCCCAATGGGTGCTTGCAGCTTTAATTTGTTTTGTTTGTTCCCCTGCGTGGTTTCCTTTGGATTGTAACTTTTCTTGGACTTTGCCATCTCTCTAAGTTTTTTTTTTGGTGTGTGTCTGGTTTTCTATTAAACTTTTGAAGTCGACCACTCCTGCTGCAATCTGCATTTAAGTCCTTTCTCCTGTTCCTGGTTGACATATTCTGACAGCTAGTACTGAGTCTCCACAATCTATCTGAGGATGCCAAATCCCCCCCCAAAAAAGTCTCTGAAGAAAACAGAACATTTAGTAGTAAAATGGCTCTTTTGATTGAAGCTCCCTGCACTCCTCTCATGCGTACATGCTGGACACACAGCCTGACCTGCACTCCTTGTTCCCCACCCACATGCCCCAGAACACCTGGCAGAGATCTGCACCCTACTGAGTGCACTCTTCTAGTTTGCAAGTTGTTAAACCGGCCTTTTCAATCAAACGATTAAGAGTAAAGCCATAACTCCTAAAATCACCTGAACTATGCAAGAATTCATGCAAAACATCTTTACAAAGAATTTTATTGCCTTTACTTCAGCAGTAAGACCATTTCAGCAGTGAAAATATTTTACAACCAGACAGCAGAAGTTTAGCTCAGGGCTACAGATTTATCATTATCTGGCATGCCCCAACCATGGCCTATTTTAACCAACAAATAACAGATCATTCATTATTCAGTCACTTCTGAGCCAAATTATGATTTACCGTAGATGCAGTCTTTAAAGTACGTGATATGAACTGTTTGATTTATGCATCCTTCAATTAAAATCTTCATAACAGCCTTTGGTTTTCCCAAGTATGTGTACCTTGTTTCTGTCTCATTCCTGGGCTACGATGTCATTGTTGGCAGAGGAGGTCTTTGTTTGGACCCTGATTGGCCCTCGCTCTCAAGGTACTGCTATAATGATAGTTATTAAGCAGCCCCTGTCTTAAATAATCAACGTTCTGACAAAGAATCTCTCCTGCACAAGCCAAGCGTGACAGCTCCCAGCACCATTTTGCAGCAGAGCACCAACCTGTCAGCTCTTCACACTAAAAGAGCCTGATCTGAAAACATCAAACAAGGTTCTGTGTTCGAGAATTAAGCTCTGCACATGAACGGCTTCAGGAGCAGACACAGCAGCAGCAGCAGCCAGCTCACACGGAAGACTGTGCAGTCATAAATCCTGGACTACCACCTCAATGCAGGTGTTCACAGGTGCACCACATGCAGAAAGACACAGCAGCTCTAGACCCCTAGAACAAGCAGAGGCATTAAACACCAGGGACCTTGGCAGTGACGTGCTGGTGTTTATAGGAAAAACACCATGAAGCAGTTCATTAGTGCTTCAATGATCCTCTTTTTGCTGTGAGGTTTTTGACAGAGTGAGGCCTGTGGAGGGTGAGTCAGAACTGGGCTCTGATGTATGACTGCAGTGTGCAGTGTTTGGAGTCAGTGTCTGCCTGTCTTTATTTGGTATACAATCAAAGAGCATGCATGGAAATGAAAACAGTATTACTTATCACATGGCTTTGTTAAATACTCGATTGTGATTGGTCAGTTGCAGCATTTCAAGGTCTGTTATTTCTTTATAACAGACTGTTGCTATGTATAACAGTTCTGATCATAGACTCTGGAGAAGCAAGAAAATCTTTTTAAGTAAACAAAATCATTTTTAAAATCATATTGTGTCAATTTATTGATTTCTTTTAGTAAATAACCATGTAATAACTGGGATAATGCACAGTGAATAGGTCATTATTGTTAAATAAACCTTTTCGGGTAGATTCAAGCATCACCCCATCGGGGTTTATATCACAATAAAAACCTGCTCACTATACATTATCCCTTACAGAATATATATGATAGAAATCGTTTTAGGTTTCACAATTTGTGCTGCTGGGCAGACTAAATAAGCAGGCTCAGGAAAATTAGAATTATCATATTAACTATTACTACATTGTGACATGTCATTGACATTTTCAGTCATTAAGTCATTATTAAGTATTTACTGGTTTCTCACTTTCTAATAATCCATCTCAACGTTAGCTGGCTTAACTTTATATTTCATTTATTGTCAGAGAGGAGTAAAGAAACCAAAAAATATTCGATTTAAGAGGCTAAATTTAGAGAATTTTTACTTTTTTCATTTAAAAAATGCCTCAAACCAATTAATCGATTATCAAAATAGTTGGCAAATAATTTTGTACTTTATTAATAATCGATCAATCAATCATTGCAGCTCTGTAATTTACCATTTATTAATGATGGTTATTATAAACTCTTACAAAGTCATGTCATGGTTATGATGGTGTCACGCCAGTCTTATGCACACTACTTCAAATAAAGTCTTATCAGTGTTTTTATAGTGGAGAAACAAACGAAAAGCTTTTTATTGGGTCATTATGTCATGTTTGATAGTTTTATATGCTTCTTATGTGAAAACAGGTTGTTTTTGACAATTACTGTCCACTGCTTAAGAAATTAGTGCTTTCTATTCTGTTGCAATTTCCTCTTTTGGCCAGTTGTCTTGAAGATTTAGAGACAAGTTATATTTTCTGAAAATCCCATCAGAGAGCAATTTAGGAAGTTTCCAGGCTTAAATGGACAAAATAAGATCTTTGCTTCCAACATTTAATTCTCATCACTGTCCATGTCATGCTGCTACTTACTACATATGAAAAAAATATGCAGCACAGATACAGTATTGTAATCTTAACATATTCCCTGTTGTTGATGAGAGCACAATTGAGGCCCTGTATCCATGTTATGTCACACTATACAGCTTTAGTTACTTTTTAAACTTAAAAACACAAGATATACTTATATGATCTAATGTAGTGCTCTGCCCAGGAGTAAAATATCTAAAACCGGCTCCACATTGATGAACTACAACATTAAAATGATAAAAACAGAATAATATAATAATCTGTAATATACTGATCAGCTGCTTCTATGGATGAAAAAGTCTGGGATAAAATCCTTCCTACACAAATACAGTTCCTGCCAAAAAGTCTTGTCGCTTATCCAAGTTCTAGGAACAACAAATAATAACTTTACTTGTAGTTGATCAATTGGAATCAAAAATGGCTAATATGAAAGGCAAAACCCTCTAGATTATGCTTATAATACCAAAATAAAGTTTTGTATCATTTACTGAGTTTTATCATTTAATTAGGACAGAAAGGTCAGATTTTGCTTGGACAAAAGTCTTGTCGCATACAAAAATAATGTAGAAATTATACATATACTTTATTTTGAATACACAAACATGCTAGAATAACATCAGAACATAAAGTCATGGTGCCTTGGAAAAAAAGAATTAACATCGTGTATGACTCCCATGAGCTTGGAGGACTAAGCCAATGACTCAAATAACTTATTGATGAAATTGTCTGGAATGGCAAAGAAAGCTTTTCTTGCGGGACTCCCAGAGTTCATCAAGATTTTTTGATTTCATCTTCCAAGCCTCCTCCTTCATCTTACCTCAGACATGCTCAATAATGTTCATGTCTGGTGACTGGGCTGGCCAATCCTGGAGCACCTTGACCTTCTTTGCTTTCAGGAACTTCGATGTGGAGGCTGAATGAGAAGGAGCGCCATCCTGCTACTGAATTTTCCCTCTCTTGTGGTTTTGAATGTAATGGGCAGCAAGAATTTCTTGATACTTCAGGCTGTTGATGTTGCCATCCACTCAGCAGATCTCTCACACACCCCCATACTGGATGTAACCCCAAACCATGATTTTTCCTCCACCAAACTTGACTGTTTTCTGGGTGAATCTAGGATCCATGTGGGTTCCAAAAGGTCTTCTGCAGTATTTGCAGTGACTGGGATGCAGTTCAATGGATGATTCATCAGAAGAATCAACCTTCTGCTACTTTTCCACTGTCCATCCTTTCTGCAAGCTGTGGGCCTTGGCAAATGCAACACTGATATTTTTTGTTGTTTTCTGCTTAATGCTGGTTTCTGTGACCAGTTTTGGTGACCAGTTCTCATGTAGCTCCACTGCAGTTGAAAAAGGGCTGGCCCTGGACTGTCGAAGCAACAAACGGTCCTCTCGAACAGTTGTCTTACAGGGTCTGCCTGACATCACCAGTTTCTTCAGATCTTTTTCTTATCCTTTCCACGTGATGTTTGGATACATTAAAGATGTCTGCCACCTCAGCAGCAGACTTGCTCTTCAGGCTCTTGATGATCAGCACTTTGGTCTGTGGTCTTTGGCATGTTGTCAGAGGTCAGGTTGCACTTCACTTGAAGGTCTGGTGTGCTGGGGTTCTTTTTATACACACCTGAGAATATGTTAATTCCAGTATTTTTCACAGGTGAAGCTGTAATCTGTGATTGGTTGAATCATTTAAAGACACAACAAGACTTTTGTCCTTGCAAAAACAGATGTTATGGGCTTCATCAAGCTGTGAACATCAGGACACTTTTTGATGATTTCATTTTGCACCCAGTTATTAATGTGAAAGCCCTTGACATTAAAATGAACCATTTATTGTAACGATTGGTTAGAAATAAAGTTATTTGCCATTTTAAGTTACTATGTCCTTATTGACTGTTTAAATAGTTTGCTTACAGTGATGAAGTATTCTCCTAACGGTGTTCATGTTGGGTCTTTTCATACATGACAACATGAAAATTTTAATAATTGTACAGTAATTTGACAAGTGTTTGAACCAGTCAATCAAAGTGAGAATATAATATAATAATAATAATATAAAAATCCTCCACTTATAGTGACTAACTTGACCAGGACAGACATGATCACTGATAGAAGTTTCCACTGCATTTGCAAATAATATGTATATAAATACATCAGAGTATCCATATGCTGAACACAAGCTCTGTAATAATAAAGTAAATAACAAAATAATGTAACTGATGGTGAGAATGACAACACATTTTATTGCATTATGTGTTACTGTAGCTGTTTCCTCAATACACTGATTTGCCTATTATTCAACTCAAAATACATGAATATACTAAAGCATATCATCTGTCACTGAAAACATACATTAAATGATACATTGTTTGTGTGTGTGTGTGTGTGTGTGTGTGTGTGTGTGTGTGTGTGTGTGTGTGTGTGTGTGTGTGCATGCATGTGTGTAAATCTACCATATATGGACATAGAACACTGACATTCCACAAGTACAATTGTTGAGTTCTGTTCCATTATGACAAGTCGTGTTCCCCAGTCAGTGACTTTACTAACTGAGCAGAGCCAGAGGACAGATCGACTCTGACCTTCACCCAGAAAACCACAGGACAGAAAAACTACAAGGCTGAATGGACCTGGCTGACCGAAGCAGTCCACCTGCAGGACGGATCAACAGCCTGCTCCAGAGGAAACAGAGGAGAAGCGCCCACTCTTCATTTTGTCTACCAACACGTCGATGATAAGTATTGACTGATCACCTTTGACTAAACTTGTGACAGGTGTATTTGGGACCCAAAAGCAGCATTCTGGAAATCTGGGACAGTTGGTAATGACCTGGAGTTGGGCTGATGAGGTGGGAATGGCTGGCAGGTAGAGTGGAAAATTACTGAGGCAGAGGGGACAGGAGGGAAACTGGGAGAATGGAGCTGTGACACAACTGTGACAACAACATAACTGGAAAAATTGTTACGTTCTGAGCTAGACCTGGACCCCGGATGCAGAGACTGGGACGGAGTAAGTGTTCAAAAGGTTTATTCTCCCACACACAGGACAAAAAGACAACAAAAAGCGAGGGCAGGTGCAGGCAGTGGTCGGCCGGCTGGCGAAGCAGGAACAGGCTGAGCAGGCGACAGCCCTGGAGCACGAGGGCTGCATAAACAACTGGACGGCACGCAGGTGCTGCACAAAAACACAGAAGAATTAGCATCTCAAAAAACACTAGTAATCCACAGGAGTGCAAGAGAAAAGCTGTGCTGCTTTACCAACTGGAACGGTATAATCCGACGCAGGAGTGGCATCTTGACCAGGCTTATATTGCAGGTGAATGAGTAGATGAGCGCCAGGTGTGTCTCGTAGAGATGAGCCAGCCAATCACTGCTGCTGCTGCGCACACACACTGCCCTGGAGAGAAACAAGGAGGGGGAAGGAGAGACAAGGAGGAAACACAAGGCATGCCACAAACCAAAAAATCCTACAACCATGACAGTACCCCCCCCTCAACGGACACCACCCGGCGGCCTGCCAGGCTTGTCCGGAAAGTCCTGGTAAAAGTCATTAATAAGATTTGGGTCCAAAATCAATGAACGGGACACCCAAGACCGTTCCTCCAGGCCCTCCCAGTCCACCAAGAACTGATATCCCCGGTCCCGTCTGCGGACATCCAGCTGCCGCCGGACAGTGAAGGCAGGGTGGTCGTCAATTAGCCGGGGGGGTGGAGGGGGTTCAGCCAAAACACTGGTGGACACAGGTTTTAACAGAGAGACGTGAAAAGCCGGGTGAACATTCAAAGAAGCAGGTAACTTGAGTCTCATTACACAAGGGTTTATTACCTTTTCAATTTCAAAGGGTCCGATGTACCTGGGGGCTAGCTTCCTGCTTTCTGTCTGCAGGGGTCACGTGAGGAGAGCCAAACCTTTTGTCCTGGCTGATAGTGGGGGGCAGGAGTGCGACGTCTGTCCGCTAACTGCTGGTTGTGGGCAGCAGTCCGTGTGAGAGCACCCCTAGCCTCTCGCCAGACCCGACGGACCCGCCTGAGGTGATCCCAGACAGAAGGGACTGCCACTTCAGTCTCCTGGATGGGGAAGAGGGGAGGTTGGAAACCCATGGAGGCCATGAAAGGGGACATACTTGAGCAGAGCTGACCAGGGAGTTGTGGGCATATTCCACCCAGGGAAGGTGGGTGGACCATGAGGCAGGATGTCTCGAAGTGACACACCGTAGAGCCGACTCGAGGTCCTGGTTGGCCCACTCCGTCTGGCCGTTAGTCTGCGGATGGTACCCAGACGACAGACTGGCCGATGCCCCCAGAGCCTGGCAAAAGGCTCTCCAGACCTGGGAGGAGAACTGCGGGACCCGGTCTGAGACGATGTCCTGCGGGATTCCATGGAGTCTGAACACGTGTTGGATGAGGAGGTTGGCAGTTTCTAGAGCTGAGGGGAGTTTAAGCAGAGGAACAAAATGCACTGCTTTGAAAAAACGATCTACTATGGTCAGTATTACTGTATTACCCTCTGAAGGTGGAAGTCCAGTGACGATGTCCACAGCAATGTGAGACCATGGACGATGAGGGATGGGCAAGGGGCGTAGGAGGCCAGCAGGAGTCTGGTGGGAGGATTTGCTGCAGGCGCAGACGGAGACGAACTCCTTGGTGTCAGCAGCCGTGGTTGGCCACCAAAAGCTGCGCTGGAGCAGGGAGAGGGTTCCACAGGAGGGGTGAACTGTCGGGACAAGGCGTCGGGCTTAATGTTCCTGGACCCGGGGCGGTAGGTGAGGGAGAACTGGAACCGGCCCAGAAACAAAGCCTATTGAGCCTGCCGGGAGTTTAGACGTCGGGCCGACTGTAGGTAGGATAGGTTTTTGTGGTCAGTCCAAACCACGAAGGGGTGTGTGGAGCCCTTCAGCCAATGCCTCCACTCTTGGAGGGCTAGGACCACAGCCAGCAGCTCTCTGTTGCCAACGTCGTAATTCCTCCCTGCCGGGGAGAGACAGCGAGAGAAAAAGGTGTTGACTTCCACCACAAACTGGAGAGAGGGGTCTGGGTGGGAGAGCACAGGAGCAGAGGTGAATAGACACTTTAAACGGTTGAATGCGGCGTCCGCTGCCTGGGACCACACAAAAGGGTGTTTACTAGAGGTGAGCTGAGTGAGTGGCGCTGCTACTTGGCTATAGTTCCGAATTAACCTTCTGTAAAAATTTGCGAAACCCAAAAATCTCTGGAGGTGTTTTCTGGTGGCAGGGACAGGCCACTCGCTCACCGCTCAAACCTTGGCGGGGTCCACCCTCAGCTGTTCTTTCTCCACCACAAAACCCAGAAAGCTGATGGAAGGAACATGAAACTCACATTTCTCTGCTTTCACAAAGAGTCTGTTCTCTAACCGTTTTCCACTCATCCCCCTCCTTGATTCTAATGAGGTGATAGGCGTTACGGAGGTCTAATTTAGAGAGAATTGTGGACTAATGCAGAGGACCAAAGGCGGAATCTATCAGAGGGAGTGGGTATTTATTTTTTACAGTGATGTTGTGTATCCCCCTGAAGTCAATGCAGGGGCGCAAGGTTTTATCCTTCTTCTCCACGAAGAAAAACCCTGCGCCCACTGGGGAGGAGGATGGGCGGATGACGCCTGCCGCTAGTGAGTCTGTGATGTATTGTACTATGGACTCCTTCTCTGGCTTGGACAGATTGCACTGCACAAAAACGCAGAAGAGTTAGCGTCTCAAAAAACACTAGTAATCCACAGGAGCGCACGAGAAAAGCTGTGCTGCTTTACCAACTGGAACGGTATAATCCGGCGCAGGAGCGGCATCTTCACCAGGCTTATATTGCAGGTGAATGAGTAGATGAGCGCCAGGTGTGTCTCGTAGAGATGAGCCAGCCAATCACTGCCGCTGCTGCGCACACACACTGCCCTGGAGAGAAACAAGGAGGGGGAAGGAGAGACAGGGAGAAAACACAAGGCATGCCACAAACCAAAAAATCCTACAACCATGACAAAAATATTGACAGCAAAATTTATAGCAACGAGAAAAAAATTTTCTGGAATAGACAAAGTTAGATGTCTGCAGGTAAATCTTATTTATGTGAGTTGATTGTGTTGCTAACTTTTTATTTGTTAATTCCCTTTTAAGAATAAATTTATTGTTAAGTTTAGTTTAAAGTTGTTTGTGCATTCAGGATTAAGTTTCCCTTCTCCGTTGACATACTGTTAAAATTAACAGAGCCGATATATGTATATATGTATATGTTTATTTAAGGCTGTATGTACTTTCATTGATTCGTATTAGACCCTCAGGCCTAAACCCTTAAAGGCAGCTGCAGGATAACTAGGTTAAGAGGTTAAGTGCCCTCCTTCCCTTTTGAGAGGTCTTTCTAATTCTGTATATAACATATTGGACCTCAGTCCGTTTAGGAGACATTATATATATATATATATTTTTATTATTTATTTTTTTTTTGTTTGTTTTGTTTTGTTTTTTCATTTTATTATTTAAGAATCTGAGTATTTCTTCCACCACTGGTAATAACCCTTCATAATATTTTAATGTGAAGTCCAAACTGTACCACTTTAGTCAAGGAAAATATTCACATCACATTTATAATGGTGTCGTGACAGCTAATGTCAAAACCAACCACATATGACAGTTTAATGTAATGTACCACATAAAGCTAAAGACTTTCATTAAGGTTGTTAATTAGGGTTACTATGACATGTTTATGACACATTATGTTGTCTTGGTTAATGTCAAGTCGTCATGACAAAGACATACTATATATATTTGATAAACTAATTATTTTATATTATACAAACTAATGATAAAATAACATAAAACGTAGGATTACTAATAACTGGTAATTATTAGTTGATAATTTTAGTGTTTGTTACCAGTAAAATAACTTTTAATTTAAGTTTAATTAACTATCAGTTTACTGTTATTTTCGATGTCAATTAATCAGTCGATTATTTTCTCGATTAATCAGTTAATTAATCCTGTCACAATCTTATTTTACATCCATGTGCTGCACATGTTTGGACCCATTTCTCAAGTCATTCCTTTTAAGCTTATCTTCATTATCTGTCAGTCATTTTCTCCATTAATCCATTACTTGTTTGGTCCATGAAATGGTTAAAACTATTGATCAGTGTTTCCCAAAGCCAAAAGCCAAATGTCTTGATTTGTCCAAAACTGTTACATTTTTTTAAATTTTGAGTAAACTCAAGCTGGGAACAAGTAAATTACATAACGTTAAATAACGATAGTGAAACTGTTGAAATAAATGTAACATGAAAACATAAAACATGTGTTTTAGATCAATGAGATGTTCACACTTTGAGATAATATCATAAAAAAGAAAATATGCAACATGTTGCCAACATTAAATTGCATGTACATGACACAGGAGTTTTCTACCTGGAAGTTATTTCTTGCTAACATTGTGATTTGTGCTACACACTAATAAAACGTATTCATGAATATTATTATATGAGTTGAGATTAAAAGGTTTCTGTTCTTAAATAAATTGTAGTTGTATTAGCTGATTGTTGAAATTGTACCATGTATACTATGATGTGGTATAATAAACTGTGCTACATATCATGGAGTAGTATACAATGGCAGCACCATGGTGGTTCTGGCAGTAGGTACTGTGGAACCTCAGTATCATTGTAGTAGAGCGTTAGATACCCCGGCATCTTATATGTGCGTGTGAGTGTTACGTCTGTAAGCAGTTCTTTGACCTCTCACCTCAAGATATCTGAATGAAAACAGATTCTACAGGGACCCAAGATTCTCCCCTTTTTTCAGGCTACCCCCTTTATATTAATCCCATGACTTCTGGGGGCAAAAAACATGCAGTTATTTGCATGGTATAAATGTGTTATTTTCACCTGTTCTAAAAATGCTGTTTTTGAAAATTCCTGCATACTGAGGTCCCTAAACATTATTGGAAGTGCATAAATTGGGTATGAATGGAAAGGTTAGAGTCTTGTGGCTGGAATGAGAGAAATTATGTGATGATGTTGGTCCCCATCGTTGCCATTTCATTACAGTGATACTGGTTTGTTGGAATTATATTGAGTTACTTGGGGCAATCAAATCAGCTCCATGCCAAAACATTAACCTTCTGAAAAGCCATAACCTTTACCAGGACATGCAGCCTCCAACAACAACATCAAGGGTAAATTATTCAGAATTTCACGTTTTGTGAGTTTCTCCAAAAATATAGATTACCTACAGCCAGTAAAGTTTGCGTATTTATTGTAGGGCCTGACCAATATTTGATTTTTTTTTTTTTTTTGCTGATGCTGATACTGATATTAGGGAGTATCAATTATGTATCAATTTATATACTCTTTATGCAGAATACACAGAACATGGAATATATACATAAATACACATTTTTTGCAATGATCACATATTCTTAACACTTGTGACACATATGTCATTGAGGGAGGGATATTTTACAGTTTAACAATCAACTTTATCATTCAAAATGATATCAGGGCACTGATATATTTAATACTAATAAATAAAAAAAACACACAAATAGAGCAAAGTACATATCAAACCTGGATTAAGAAAAAGGGTCACATATACATAAAATGCTGCCTATAAAGCAAACAAATAAACACAATCTGCATTTAAATCTGTTAAAAAAAAAGTTTTCAGACACAATATATGCTGTCATAGACAAATATCGGTGCAATATATCAGTTGACTGATATATTGGTCGGGCTAGTTTGTAGTTCATATAGTTAGGTGAACCCAGGATGCTTGCTTACAATATCATTACACTATCATATACATCCTTGTACCTTGTGTGTATCTTAAAGAAAACTGAAGCTATACTGTATAAAACTTTGCAAATCTCCACTGGTTACATCTGGCAGTTGTGGTGACATTGCAGTAGGTGCTTCACCATTTATTGCCTGACTCAGATGTGCACTAAGCGACCTCTAGTTTTCATTTTAATATTGAATGGCAAACAATTTCATAAGTGTTGTTTTATAATATATAATATTAAATACTGCAGAGCACTATTAAATGTTTGTTGTCAGCTACTGTTTACAAAGTCAATAACGAAGGCAGAGATTTTTCCACAACAACTTATGCTTCTCTATACAACTACCTAGAACTAATGCTTTAGTAAATGAAATTAACATTAATAAGGTTTTTATGAAGGTTGCATTATAAGGAAGTGGAAGCAGTGTTATAAATATATGGAGGAAGGCAGAGATAATAGATAATGAGAATGTTTAAGTATTAGTTCTCTCTCTGTGACTGTCTCTTATGAATCTGCCGATTTCATGTTGACAGAGTTAGTTGGAAGCCACATCGTTAAGAGACGCGAATAGAAAAGTGTAACAAGTGAGCTCTCTGTGAGACACTTGGATAATGTTGTTGAGTTCTCAGTGACAGAGGCTCGGTGTTACTCTAACCAAGGCTGTTTGGCCAGCTGCCTTTTGAGAGCGTCACTCTATTGAGGCAAAGTTTAGCTGAGGAATGTTTTGTGCCGATTATTCCCGGAGTTAAGACCTTTTCTGTTGCTCAGATTGAAATCCTTCTTGACATCATCCCCTCGCAATTGTAAAGCCCCCCTCCCAGCTCTCGTCCCATTTGCCATTTCCACAAAATAAATAGCATCCAAATTTTATCTGGGTTTTGCATGGTTACCATTTTGTTAATGGGCAGTCTGGCCTCTCGATGAGACAAGGAGCATTTTTGGGGGGCACAGTGTGGTTGTTGTAGCAACGTTTTTGAGGAGTGAATGAAGCAGATGTCAGAGTAATCCATCAGCCGGCAGCTCCACACTCCCACTGCTCACTGAGGCACACACTGCTGTGACACCCTCTGCACCACAGCCTTCAATCTCACCTACTTCACCCTCATCAGCCCCTAGTAATGAAAAATGTGCATTAAAGTTCAAGTTATTAACCACCCAGGCAAATTTGAATGATTAAAAAAAACACTGAGTATATATAATTAGATCAGCATCATGAAAAAATGAGCCGTTTTCTCTGTCCGCTCTGCTGTCTCAGTGTCAAACACCACTACGAACTGAAAACCACCTGAAACATGGACGCTCTGTCCAGCAGCTTTATTAGACATGTCCAGACATTTTTAAGCCACCAGAGCCAGAGGACAGTGACAGGATGGTATTATTTTTCTTCTGTGTTGGATTGCTGGAACTGAAGTGAGCTGAAGTGAACTGCTGACCTGATTTGGACAGAGAGTCGCTGAAGGTACGTTTTTAGCTGACCATTTGGGAAAGGGGTTGGTGTCGTTCGTGGCCCTTATATAGTGTTGGGGGACCATGGCTCTGGCACGTCACCTTGCCATGTCTCAGGTCCGCCCAAAACAGACAATGTAACGGTCTAACTCCACAATTCAGTACTACATTGTTCAAAATCTTCTCACATGTTTTCAGCAACTATTTTAATAATAGTCTAATATGCATAAAGTATTTAGAAGAAAAACCCTTTAAATAAACTTGACCCCCTTCTGTTAATTCTGAGAAAACATTTATTAACCAAAGGCAGTGTGATTTTACATGAAACAGGACAACAATGACCTCTGATTTAAGAGCACTACAGCAGTTGGGTGACATAATTTCATCAGTTCAATCACATAAAAGAACCAACATGAATTGCATCAGTATTGACTGACATCTCATTAGACACTCTCTTTATAATAACCAAACAATAGAGCTGCATGGTTTCTGCAACACTACTGTGAAGATGGAATGTTACAGTTCATCAACCTGTCGTCTATGTCAAAGAACGTCTGAGTGTTTTATACTGAAGTATCAGGACTGGGTATCAAACCTTTACTTATTGAGTATCAGCTGAAATGTGTATGTAAAACCAAGATTCAAAAACTGTAGAATCAGAAGCTGGAATTGAATGCATTGTCTGGATACGTGATCATGATCTAAATCAAAACTTTAATCTTCTTTAATTCATTATATCTTTTGTTTTTTATTGATACAGGAACTCAGGTATACCTTAAGCAATATCAAAAAATGATAAGGGCCAACCATGAACCTGAACCTGTTTTGTTGCATGGCATTCCCCATCTATATCTCAACTACTTTCCTGTCGTCTCTCAGATAAACAGCATAAAAAGCCAAAAAATATTTAGATATGAAATAATACCCAGTCCTTGTTAGTGTTAGTGACAGATAGACAAAAAGCACAAACTGCATATTTGTGGATTGCTGATTAACCTTATAGAGAGCCAAAGTGAAATAATAACTCCCAGATTCTCATCACATTTTTAACACAAATGACTAAAGATCCAGCCGTGGAACCAGTGATATGCGGTCAGGGTAGGCAGTGCCTCAAGTTGTCTCAGGATTACACAAACTCCAGTAAAGATAGTCAGAATAGTTGTTTTAAAGGTAAAGTATGCTTCTTTTGCCACAGCTTTTTCCTGAAAACCACCTTTAAGACAGAGTGCGTATGATCACCTGCCACAAGTTGCCGTGAAAGAGCTAATTGGTTAGTTTGTTACACGTCATGTAGCGATGGCTACCAAGTTTGAAAGATCAGAAGCATCTATCAAAAGGACATAATGACACCACCTGGATACTATCTACAGTTATCTACCATAAAGGCTTTTTTTTTTTCAATAATTTGAGTGGAATTTCCTGGCTAACTTTTTAGCACGGCTAGCTGAACGGTGGCAGTCATTGATACTTCCTACTAAAAAAGATTTTTTATATTGTCTTACGCAGAAAAATGGTCGCGACTGTGAAACCACCCATGTCAACCCATGTCAAGCTACCTTTGTTAAAGATTGCCAGATAAAATAATAGCGGACAGAAGGGGCAGAATGACGCAGATGTTTTTTAGACAGCAGAGATTACAGGCAAAAAGATGAAAGGATTACAAAAGGACCATGGGTGGATATTATCAGCAAGGGAGAAACCAACTGTTATGCCGATATATTACTGGTAATATTTACCAGTAGCGTACTGCACTTTAAATATTAGCTGTAGTTTTTGTATGCTAAAAAATTAATCACACAAATTAAAAGGTTCACAATTTAATGGCAAATTCCATAGTAGGTACTAGTGTATCTTACGGTAACCATTTTTAGAGAGGTAAAACAAGTGATAGCACTGAGTCATACAAGCTAACATTTGCGGAGCAGCAGCTAGCCTTGAGGTGACATCAGGACTTTGGCTCTCTATAGGCAGCAAGGCAAGGTGAGATAATGTTTCCTGAAATGGGTTACAAATCACAATACTGCATATTTCATTATAGCCTTATTATAATCTGCGGCTGAGGAACAAGGCACATTTTCAAAACAGTGTTTCAGTGGGTCATTTCCTTTTGGTTAACTCAGTAACTGAACAGTTAGAAAGGATAAGGGAAAATATCTTACATAGAGAGAGAAAATAAATAAAAAAAATATTATATAAAAATAATCTCTTACAAAATATATTCTATCAACCAACATTAAGGGGAATTTATGTCTGGAAGCTCACGTTTGCTTCAGGTGGTGTCAACTTAGCTTAAAGAGTCAATATGGCTGCTCAGTCACAAACTCTATAACCTTCCAGACAGCTAGCAGCAAACTGTAGAGGGGAGGAGACAGAAACAAGTAGAAAACAATACTATCATACCGAGCCCAGGATCAGTAGTTTAATGTTCTTCTGCATAACCTGCAGGTTCCCAAATATGTCACTCAGTCGAGTTCAGTTCTGACCATTTCAGTTTTCAGCTCCAGTGTGTACAAAAGTTGTCTTGTTAAACAAAAAACAGAGAAAGTTTGTTTTACTTGTAAGTGCACTTGAATATTTTTTCACTAAACTGCCTAAAAGGCACCTACACCAACTTAAACCTTACCAGATTTAGGCTGGGTTGCACCAACAAGGATTCAGTTCTATTAAGTCACGGTTTAACTTTGAATTATGCTGCAACAAACTTTAAATTAGCTTAAAATCAAGACAGATTCCATTTAAATCACTCTTTAAACCTCACTTTAGTTTTTACTCTAAACCTTGCACCAAAACTTTAAACTCCAATTTAAAACAGGATCTAGTATTAACTTTAAACTTACTCTTGAGGGGGATTCACTTTTAAAATCACTGCATTTTTGAGATATTTCTTGTAGAAAGTTAAGGAACACACTCAACCCAAATGAGTTTTTATGATGTGTCTCTTTTTTCCTTTCACTGCCAGTTGTTGCCAGACAGTCTCACTTATTTCTTATTATGCTGTTGTATATTTTTTTTATTATTTGGCCATACTGCGTCCATTGAACCAACAAGTTTTTCTCAAAAGATGCAGAAATTAAAGCTTCTTTGTTGAGACACCATGAGTGGGCTAACTAGGTCTAGTTAGCTAACAAGCAGTGGAAGGTTTTGTTAACATTTTAGTTAGCTAGCAATCAATAGCCAAGTCTGAAATTAGTCACTACTCACTACACAGTCCACTATATAGGCTAGCGAGCCATTTTGTAGTGATGTCTGAATGTATAGTGAGAATTATTATACCCTATATAGTGGACTCTATATAGTGTCTATAGTGTCCCACAATGCATCATGAAAAGTAAACTCTACAACAGATGGTCACTAATCAAACACCATATACTATCATGCATTGTGCTGAAAAACAAACAATGGCAATGATGTAATTTACGTTGTAAAGAGTAGTGTGCAGTCCAGCATCCCACACCCAACTTTTTGGCCGTTTTGAGTAAAACATCTGGGTACTTGCAATGTATTCAAAACAGGAAGTGTAAGTACAGAATAATGCAAATTGAGACACAGTGTAAAATTTTGTTTAGGAATACAAACCAGCCGACAATTAAAAGTTAACCTCTCTCTTTCATACTTACTTCACATCCATAAACATGGATTTACTAAACAGAGATTAGTTTCTGATTGTGCAACAGAGTTCTGCTTAATTTTAAATCTGGATCTATTCATGTTAAGTCTAGCTTTGCTAAAGTCTGATCAGAACTAACCGTTGGTGCAACCCAGTTTTAGTCAACAGTGAATTTTCAAAGTCATCAGTAGTTTTCTCATTGAATAAATTATTAGTCTAGGAAAAAAAAACAACTATCACTGTTTGAGGTGAGTCATGCCTATAGACCAGTATGGCCTGCAGAGAAGTCAAGCCTGGGGCATGAAAAGGCAGTCAAATGATAAAATAAAAATACATTTTATGAGCCCAGAGGTTGAGTCCAGTGTTATGGCAGATGTCCATTGGCATCAGTATAATCAACACACGTTGGAGGAACCGGTTATCGTGATTCCAAGACAGCAAGGCAGTCCCTCCACATGTGTTTATCAGCCACAGAGAACTCTTATTTTGAAATACATTAAAAACACACACATGCACACACACATTCACACATAGTCCAGTCTATCTGCGCGTCTGAATACACGTCCAATAAATATCTCTATTTACAGGTATACACCTCTGTCCTCTCACTGCAGGTGTTGCATTTGACGTAGCAGCACCACAGGAACTTGCAGTTGCACTGCCAAACTCGGGAGTACTGGTGTGTGTTATATCCTCGACCACAGCACATCAGGTCGCAGCTGTTGGGCTGCTGTGCTGTCTTGTTGCAGAGGCGACCCTGCGTCCCCATGCTGCCGGTCAAAGGGTCGGCCTCGCAGTAGTTGGGCGACCTCTCGATGTAGACCAGCTCCGTGTCCATGGGCTTGCGGTAGGAGTGGGGTTTCTTGATCTTCAGGAAGGTGGGGCGCTTGTTGCGGCTTGCTCGTACCGGCTCCACGTGCACCGCCTGGTGGTACTTGTCCTTGAGCATATATCCCAGCTGACGGAACTTGGGGAGCGTCGTCCAGCACGTCTTGGTGGTGCAGGATCCTGACACGCCGTGACACTTGCACTCCAGGCGCATGCCCTTTTCCAGGACCTACAACACAGGAAAAGTTCAGGTGAAGTGAAGTTTTTTTAAAGTGTACAAAGTGTACAGAGTAACAACTGCCCAACTAAAATCCAGCCATATGGTTGTTTTGATACAAATATCTGTATGGGAAATGCCTCTCATACAACATAAATGCTGAATCGGGCTTTGGCAAGTACACAAGTCTGTGCATAATCTGATATTTGTGTAATTTGTGTAATCAGTCCAAAAGGAGTGCTGGGTATGGAATTGCTTCTATACAATTGAGTATTAAATAATTATTCGTCATTCAATACCAAATTGAGATTTCCTAAGGAGGAAATCTTGAGAGTGAGCTATTAAGCACAGAGCATGCTTGTACCAATATCTAATAATTCCAGTGATTGGCTTTCTAATGTTACATGTTGTAGAGACAAGCAGGAAAAACCCATTACGTTCCATAGCATTTCATTACAGTATGCTACATTACACTACGTTATGTTACGTTACGTCGTGCTACATTAGGGTACACTACGCTATGCTAAGTTACATTCAGCTACATTATGTTACACTGCTTTATGTTATGCTATATTATGTTTCGCTATGTTACAATCTGCTTCATTACGTTGTGCTACATTATTATGAATGAATGAATCATCATATTATGTTACATTTGGGTTTTTTGTTTTGTTTATTTATACCACTAGGTTGTTTCTTTAAATGATGCAATTTTCTTTTGTTAAAATGGATTTGGTATCAAAAAAGTCTTGTTTGAGAACCAGTATCGAAGCTGAGGTACCTTAACTTACAAACAATACCCAGCCCCACCTAAAAGAGGACCCTGCCATCTCCAAGTAATGTCCCATAAACCAATATTATCAGAACATTTCTGTTTACTTGTTTGAGTTTTTTTTAGCTCAAACTGTCATTAGAGCTTTACCTAAGATGTCTTCCACCGTCAAAGGATTAAAGTTAAGAAGTTATAACATTTCATACTATTTCTTACAGTTTGTTTGTTGCTGTCTGTCCATAATGAGCAGGTAGGAAACACCCGAGTTCACAGAAATCCTCAGTCTAACATATTGCATGAATAGTTCAACAGGTTGAGACAAAAGTTTTCGAGCATTCCAAATGAATGTGAGCATTCCAGAGATCTCAGAGCTGCTACAGTATGTCACCCTATGGCTACTAGCTCTGTATGTGCCATTCTTTTACGAGACAGCTTGAGCCTCAAAACACACTCATGGAAGAAACACAGTCATACAAGAGCATGGAAACTCTCCAACTTCATGCGTGTCCTGTGATTCAGTGTTATGAATGATAAACATCTTACAAACCTCTGACACTGGAGGGTATGTTTTGGGAGGTATGTTATATTCTCATTTAGCATTACTGGAATAACATGTTCTGGCAAGTCGTTTTAACATTTGACTGTTTATTTATTAGAGCATTTCATGCATCCACCACATCATTCTTCCTCAGACAAATAACTTTCGGTTTTCAATTTCAGGTATCTACAATTACATTTTGAAAGAACATTCCGTATATCTGCAATAGAGGAAATTTCACATTTCACATTTTTGTAACTATTTTTATAACTATTATGAATCATAATTTTAGTTTTGGACACCAAAAAATGCCATTATATATATATTCACAACTGGCATTATGACTAGCAATTTCAGATATTTACAATTATGACTACAAACAATTGTAGATACCCACAAATATATTGTAGTTGTCTGTTCACAGGTAGATGAGAGGCTGTTCTGACATAAAAATGGTTCATTGACTATTTTCAGTTATATTTTTAGAAATCCATAATAGCATGTCTCCTCATCAAAATTATATTCTCATTGGTCAGAGTGATAAGTAAAGATCTCCACAATAACATTCTTGCTTGTAGATATTGTATTTCATGATATTGACAGCGTTGATTGTACCAGTCAAAACTAATTTAAGATATCTCAAAACCCTTAAAAAATATGTGGCAGTTTTAATATTTAATAGCTAAACTGGAAATGAATTGCAGCGATCTGTAAATCAATTCTTTAGTCAAATATGACATTTCAAATATCCAAAACGACATTCTTCCTATCTACAATTGTCATTTCAGATGTCCACATCATTTCAGACATGTCCACAATTACATTTTTGATATCTAGACTGAAAATTCTGGGTATTTGCACAACAATTCTTAGGGGAAAAAAAACTTCCATATCAGATATTTACAATCTAATTGTTACTAGTCATAATTTTAATTGCATACATCTAAAATAAAAAGATGAAATGAACTGTTGTAGTATGTCATAATAATAAGCCTGATGATGTCATAGTGATGCCATCAGGGTTATCTCAACTTCCAGTTTAAGACAACAACTTCAAATGGAAAAAACAGTATCTTTCAATTTTGAAAGATACCAGGCCGAAAGTAACCTGGTGAAAAGGGAAGAAGGGAAAACAGTGACAAGAGCGCAATGAAGTGCAAATTAAGTTAACTTCAAATTAAGTAAAGCAAACATAACAGCAATAAATGTACCTTCACCTCCTAAATAAGATTACACTATAACAACACATGAGCTAGCCAGGGTGGCTAGCAAAACACATTAGACACAGAGGCAATGAGTGGCTTTGGAAGCCAGGGAAGCTAACAGAGCACACGAGGAGACAACAAGTGTCCCTGAGATACCGAGTGACTTTGCTAGCTGAAGAAGCTAGCAAAACATATGAAACACAAAGCAGCCTCTCACTGCAGGACTAGACTGCAAGCATGCAGGCCAAAGTCTGACAAATAGCCTGCTGCAGCTGCAGACTCCCTGCTTTTAAGCACCAAGGCCTGAATGCTGATTGACTGCAGCTACTGCCAATCACTGCAGCTTCAAGGAGGGGGGAGGTGCACAACCTGGGCACAGGTGACGACGGAAAACACACACTGTGGTACGTAACAAAGCCCTAAATAGTTTGCATGTCTGCAAAAACTTTGGGGTCAAATGTTAAAGCATCTTTTGTCCCCTGCCTCTATACAACAATCCATCTTTGTTTTCACAGATCTATAATGTCTTGACGACTTTACTGCGGACACCAGTAATGAGCAAACACCACTGAACTTCTCTTTGTTTGCTGTTAGAATAAAATGAATGTCTTAAGGTGATAAAATTGAGACAGAAGCTGGGTTAATTTACGACTCCTTGTGGTGACCAGAGAGACGGTTTGGTCTGTCACCACATCGAGACATTTTACAGCGAGCAGACTGGCGGCAGTGAAAGGCCTCTTCAGGGTTGGAGCGGAACCTTTCGGTGCGTCTGGCGGAGCAGCCGGGGGTATTCTCTGCGCGCCTCGGGCTGAATGACATCAGCTCACCCTCCTTCCTTCCTCCTCACAGAGTGGGAACCCTCGCTGGCATTAGAGGAGCCTCACCCTGCTTTTTAATTATTCCGCTGTGATGTGGCCTCAGACTTTCTGGAGTCTCGTGGGGTAATTGTCAAAAGCCTTGGATGCATACAGCTTAGCGTGGTCATGCCCCCGAGACCTGACAAACACTGAATTCATGGAGTTCAGTGAAGTGAAATGCCAACGAAGCTGCCATTGTTTGTCTAACAGAACCCCTGTAAGCCTCCCGTGGCACCTTTTACACTATTGTTTATTCTTCTCAAGAAATTTGAAGGTTGGCACCGAAAACACACACTGACATCATCTCCAATTTAACATGAAAGCCTCGCTACAATAATTACAGAGGTATCACTTTAGTAAGTGTATATTAAGAGATTCACACACTGTATCACACTCTGCCTGATGCCAGACCTCAAGTATGCAGCCTCTTCCTCAGATGAAAGTACTCCTCTTTCCTCCTCAATGGCACCACAACCTGCCACTATGACACTGAAATGAACTCTGTCTGAGCATTCACTCTTCAGCTCCTCAATTTTTTTTATATGCACACCCCTCTAAATATACATTCTCATGTTTATTGGTCTAATAAAAAAGTATTACATTGAGAGGAATTTCCGGAAAGAGAAACAAAACATCTGGAACACCACTGCCTTCTAAAATGAAAACACAGCAATTCTGATTTTCAGGTGATTGTACACTAATAAATCGTATTTATTTCTTATTTCTAAAAGTAGGGTTGCACATTATGATGGAAAAAAGTCATGTTGCGATTATTTGACTGACATTGCGATTGTGATTGTGATATGATTAGTGGGAATGATCATTTTTGCATTACAGTTTTCATTTTGACTGAAAAAAAACACTATAAAAATGTGATGATGAGACATTTGTTGTCTGTACCAAACAAACATGTTTTCTTTCATTTGGAGAACAAGATTTGTAGGCAGCACTACAGTACTTCATTACAATGCTGTTTTCTCACACATTTTTCCTTTTTTCTAAAACTTGCGACTGGATTTTGGTTCTGCAACTTGGATATCACACTTGGCCATATTGTGATTTTGATCATTTTGTGATTATTTTTGCAGTTCTAGTTATTTCATATCAAATTTATCTATATAGGCCAAATCACAAGTCTGTCTTAAAAGGGTTTATAATCCTTTCAACATGTGAAATCTCTGAACCAAAATTTAAAAACGGAAAAAATCAAAAAAATCAATCACAAGTCCAGTACAGTGCAGTCTCCTTTTAGCTCTGTTTTGGTCTCCACCACCTCTTGAGGGAAATATCTGTCACTTGCTAAATACTCCACTAATTTAAAAATACTTATGAATATTAGATTCCATTTCTGCTTTACTCTGGTAATAAGTACAGATCCACGCTAAATCAATTGGTGCCGAATTTCAGTACCTAACAGCGTATCTGGGTGAAAACCTAGCAATGGCGAGCCAAAAGTGACAGCAAGTGTGGTTACACTTTTCAAAACTTCACGCAGACAACAATCACTGTAATATTTTAAATGTGAAAGGCAAAGCTGGCGAGGGCATTGTGTCTAATCTAATGTAACTGAAAGCTGAAGGGTGTAACTGTGTTTTAAAGCCTGAAAGTCACGTCTCCCACAGCAGCCACGGTTAACGTTAGCAAGCCAGAGCCAAACTAGCTGAGCCCTCCATGGACGACGAAACTTCGGCATCGATGACTTCATCAGCATCTTCAGGTGATTAACTAGCTTGTTGGATAAGTTGTTGTGAGTTGTCGAGTTAACTGGGCTTTTTTCAGTTTCTTGGTGGCTGTTAGGTTGGCATTTTGAATAACAGCAGTGTTGAAACTGGGACTTTGGATTTATTTTTTACAACTGTAATGACCTCTTTTATTTTTACAGAGAGTAAAATACTGAATTCTGCTTACCACTTCTAATGTCTGTCATCTAGGAAGCAAATTAGTAGAATTTATTTTAAAAAAATTAAAAATGACACACTGTTTTGTTTTAGCAATAGAATGCTATTAGAGGCTACACTATTAATCTACTTCTACTTAATTGAATGTTCATGATGCGTGAGTTGCAGATCACATGACATTAACCTTTAAAGTTAATGGGTTTGAAGCATTTGTGCAGTATAGTTAGAAGTTTACCACTGATCGATCGTGTGCCTGCTGCAGCTCTGCCAGTAGATTGCTTTCTTGTGGGGCCGTTTTGTGGATATTCCTGCAGTTTCTATTGATCTGTGATTGGCTCCCTATGTCTGTCCACTGGTAAACGACATCAGAGTCCGGCTAATGCACTCTCATATGGTCATGGTCCTGGGTCCACCTCACTCTTACATCTTGTTAGTTACATCTTGACTCGTGTGTTCTCTGAATGACTGTGGGGTCTGACCACACTTTGCCCTCAGTAAACTTCATTCACCTTCACAGCCCACTCAAGTAAAACTTTTATATTTACAAATGCAAAACAAATCATAAACAACAATTATGTGCTAGAGGAGGAAAAGAATGTAGCTTAACTTACAGTTATAAAATATATATAGTTATTATATATTCTAAAGCAGAGCTGAATGATATGACCTAGACTGTATATCAGTTTACATGATTTATGTTAATTAATTCACCATATATATAACAATAATTATTAAATTAAATTGTTAAAGAGACAGTTCACCCCAAAATACATATTTTCCCACTGGCCTGTAGTGCTAGTGTTAGTTTTGGTGTGAGTTGCAGAGTTTTGGAGATATCAGCCGTAGAGATGTCTGACTTCTCTCTAATACAACAGAACTAGATGGCACTCAGCTTGTGGTGTGCAAAGCACCAAAAAGTACATTAGAAAATGCCAAAATCAGCATCTCTCTCCAAACATCATGACCCAGTTACTTAAGATAATCCACAGACCTTGTTGTGAGAAGTTTCGTGTAGGAACTACTTTCTTTCTAGTAGAAAAGAAAGTAGCTCCGGTAGATTCTACTGCAGAAAGAAGACAGACATCTCTACAGACGATATCTCCAAAACTCTACAACTCATCCCCCAAAAATCTGAATGGATGGAAGCCTTTTATTTCTAGATAACATTCAGAGAGATCAGCCCTTAACTGAAGACTGGCTTGGCTGTAATGTGTCTGTTAGGGATGCACTGATCTGATATGCCTGATCTGGTGTCAGCCATTATGTGACCAGTCCACGTCAAGAACAGTTTCTTTGTCAGTGTCATTATAAAATTCAGTCTTCCTTCTACCAGGTACATTCATTCAGTCATGGCAGGCTGCCGGCTCAGTTTTTAGTGACAGAATAATCCCTGCCCTCATGGTACCTTACATGAACCTGATCCCAGGAGCTCCACACAGTGAGGTATACAGATTTAAAACTCGAAAAAAGAGCGTGCTGGTATCACATTGGTACTTGGTATTGGCAAGTACCCTGAGTTGAGGTATGTCCAGGGTGTATCCTGCAACCATGAACAGCAAGTGGTGTGTTTGAGAATTGGGAAAAACTGTACTTTGAAAGGGTTTTGATTTTTATGCTTCAGTTGTACTGCTTGCTATTTTAAAAGTTCAAACTCTTGCCCATTAAATCTTGTAACAGGCCAACCTCCTTGTGTGTCTCAAGGAGTTGACAAAAAGTTACATTTTACATTTCACAGTATTATCATAATGAGCAGCCATTATTCCCTGACTTGTCTAGATTCTCTTATGTTCTTCTTCTGTTAAAATAAATTTAAAAAGTTAGACTAGAGAATAACAAACATACCTTGCGTCCCACTTCATTGTTGTGTAAGTTCATGAGAGTCCTGGCATTCTGCTTGATCTCCCGCGCATCCACAAACACCTTGGAGAAACCCAGGCCGTAGTGGACGTCGGCGGAGCAGCCGCCCCACTTCCAGCCCTCCTCCTGGTTGTAGAAACCCTGCTTCTCCTTGTCGCAGCCGCAGCCACTCAGGCTCCCCTGGGTGCAGGCCGCGGTGACTGCGTGGGCGACCCCGGCAGCGATGATAGCGTAGGTGAACGCGGCCTCCTTGCTGCCTGCGATAAAGAGGAAAAGACATTTTTAATCACGACAACAGGATTCACTATTTCAGGCTCTGTCAAGCCTCCTTACATACCTGACATAGCTGCCTCAAACCAAATCATAAAATACACGAGTCGAGCCAAGTCCAATTCATTAATCAAGCTCTCTGAGAGCAGATAAAACTTCAGGATGGAGTGAATCTTGGAGAAAATATAATGGAGCAGTGTGAGAGGAAGGAAGCAGGTCAGTTTCATTGTCTTTATGATGAGTTATGACCAAAGAACCTGCAGGATTCTGACTAATCTGTAGATCTAACAGTACCATTCACACATTTACAAGCTTAGAAATACGGCCTCCAAAACAGTTCTTTCTGAAGGGCTGAGGTTCTACCCAGAACCAGTCACTGCTAAAGTACCTTTTCTGAAAAAGGGTTTGTCAATGGTTCTTTGTAAGACTAAAGGTTCCATTAAAAACTCGCTTATAGAAGAATGAGTTCTTCGAAAATTGTTGGAATCCTTGAAGAACTCGTTGATATATGGTTCTCAGTAAAACCCCCTGGGTGGAGCCTACAAAAAACCTGTGGAATATAAAGAGTAGAACCTCAGAGAGTGTACTAGAAAAGACCCTTGGAAGATAAAAAGGTTCTTGGTAGAATCCCCAGGCGTGTACTAGATAAAACCCTTGAAAGATAAAAAGGTTCTCAATAGAACCCACTGAGTGTGTTTTATATAAAATGCTTGGAATATAAAAAGGTTCTGAGTAGAACCATCTGAGTACGTTCTAGGTAAAACCAGTGGAATATATAGAGGTTCTCAGTAGAACCCTCCAGTGTGTACCTGATAAAACCTTGAAAGATAAAAAGATTCTGAGTAGAACCCCCTGAATATGTTCTAGATAAAACCATTGGAGTATAAAAAGGTTCTCAGTAGAACTGAGATAAAACCTATGGAAACCTCTCATAGGGGGTTCTGTGTGGAACCTTTCACAAATAATTTCAGGTAAAACCCTTTATTTTGGGTTCTAGGTAGTACTCTCTGAAAGGGTTCCAAGTTGAACCTTCATAAAAGATTCTACCATGAACCCCAAAGGGTTCTTCTTTGTAGACAAGCTGAAGAACCCTTTATAGTTCTAGCTGGCACCTTTATTTCTCAGACTGTACTGTTCTGCTGAGCACATCTGATTGGTACAGATGTTTCTGAGTCCATTCAGTGGGAGATAAGTGATTAAATGTTTAGGCATCAGTTTTGGCTCCTGTCCCAGCCGCCGTCACTCCGGGATCCATGGTGTGGAGGTGAGTCTGAGAGGCATGCGGAGCCTCCCTACATGGATGGATTTCCACTCCATAAATCTGAGTGCTTCAGGTCAGCTGCGTTTTTTTTAATTAAAATAGAGATAATATCTGTTGGAGCACATGTGGAAAACATCCAAAAATGACCATAGGCTGCAAAAACGCTCCAATAAAGTCATCATCTTTTACAATTAGCCTGCCATACAAACTTTTTAGACATTTAAAGGGATAGTTCATAGTCAGTGTATTACTTACAGTAGATGGCGGTGTTGGAAGCTAAGCAATGTAGCTAAGTTTAAGTGTATGCTACATTTAGAATATTTTTACTGCTTAACTTTGCTATCAGACTGTTTTTTTCTGACAGGAAACCACTGTTAGACAAGCTAATATCACTTTCTTCAAAACAACCAAACTCCATTTGCAAAATCAGTATTTTTACCTCACAGAACACAGGTGTTGCTTATCTTCCGCTGCCTTGATCGGTTAGTCTGTTTGTGTTACTGTGTGAATTGTGTGTTTTAAAATGTTAGTTCAGATTCACCAAAGTCACACAACAACACAGACAAATAACAGATCAAGGCAGCAATTGACCAGCAAATCTGATCAATGGAGTCTGGTTAAGCCAGAGAGGGTGATATTTGGCTTAGTGGTTTTCCCCCCAGAAAAGTTATGATATTGATTTTTATAGGGGGCAAAATACATTTTGCCATTGACCCTGTCCACAACAGTTCATTGCTTAGCTTCCTACACTGGTACTGCTGCCTGGAGGTGTGTCAACTTCCATCTACTGTAGGTAATACACTGACTATGGATTAGTACGTTCCCGCTTCAAAAAACCTGAACTGACACCTGACACAATTCTCCTTCAGATGTTGAAATTTATGCACAAATGTTGAGTTTTGCTGGAACAAGAGAATGTCATTCTTTGCTGCTAGGTTCATGTTCACCTTTCATTAAAGGGACAGTTCACCCCCAAAATCAAGAATGCATATTTTTCCCATGGCATGTAGTGTAGTGTATTTATCCATCTAGTTTTTTCTTCTTTTTTTTTGGTGTGAGCTGCAGAGTTCTGGAGATATCGACCATAGGGTTGCCTGCCTTCTCTCCAATGTAATGGGCCTAGATGGCACTCAGCTTGCGGTGAGCAAAGCACCAAAAATTACATCTGAAAAATTTTAACAGTGTCTAAAGTACTGAACTACTTTCTTTCAAACGAAAAAAGAAAGTAGTTCCAGTAGATCCTATTGCAGAAAGAAAGTAGTTCCTACATGAAACTGCTCACAACAAGGTCTGTGGATTATCTTGAGTAACCAGGTCATGATATTTGGAAAGTGCCTCTGGTTTTAAATTTTTCAAACATACTTTTTTGGTGCTTTAGCACCACAAGATGAGTCCCACTGAGTTCCAGATACATTGGAGAGAAGGCAGACATCTCTACAGCCAATATCTTGAAAACTCCAGATGGATAAATAGTACTACAGGCCAGGGAAAATATGTTTGATATATCTGTTGATTTTGGAGTGTAAAGTGTAAAGTAGATCATCACACAGGGAAACATCCTGGCATCAAACATGTAAACCTGAGATATTAAACCAGCTCTGTAATCTGCCTGTAAAGAAGCAGCCAGTACCCACAGAGTGTTATTTCAAGTAGCCAGCTCAGTGGGTGGGGAGGATACTTGATCCTAATGCCAAAATACTGTACATTGCTGCATCAGTGCCAACAACAATCCCAAATTGATGCATTCTGTCAGCTATCAGTGTTCCAGTCTGCTGAAACAAAACAATGGATTCAGACAGACTCTGTGCAGGGGAGCTGGACCCGAGCGGCGCTCCTGCCGACCTGGAGCTCGGCCTGATTCTCATCTGTGTTTGGGTAAAAATTTGGATTCTGCAGGACCGAAATGAGCTCTGTTTAAATTTGACTGACGATACGCTTTAAATAGCGCAGCTCTTGCCTGAAGCAGCGGCCTAAAAATCATTCTACATAAAACGTCTCCCTGCCAAAGCTGCAAGACCTGGAGGTAAATTTGTAAACCTAGAAGAAAGTACGTGTCTGAACTTGAAGCTTTTGGGGGAAAAGTATTTTATGAACATACATGAAGGTGCCTTAGCTGAGAGTGGATAGAGAGCATGCAGGTCTGTTACAAGCTATGAAGTGACAAGAGAAGGTGGAGAAATGCATAGAGTTACAGGATATATTCATGATAAAACACACTGAAATGATCAGACAAATGATGCCAATGTATCATCTTAAAAGGGATAGTTCAGATTATTTGAAGGGAGGTTGTATGAGGTACTTCTCCAGAGTATTAACTACAGTAGATTTGGACTCGACACGCCCCCAGTTTGGTGAATCATGATAGTTTTTTTTGGCCAAATACACCTACACATACAAGAAATTTCTCTATGGTGACAGATATAGAATGGACATAAGCTACAAGAGTAGCAGCAATGTACTGCTGTGGACAAGGTCAGCAGCACAATGGATTTTAAAACAGTCTATATAAGTGTACGCTATATTTATAATATTTTCACAGCTTTGCCTTGCTGTCAGACAGCCTTTTCCAACAGGAAACCACTGTTTTATGAGCCAAATATCACTCTCTCCTAAACAACCAGACTCTATTGGCAAAAATCAGCCATTCTATTGCAGAACTGGATTTGCTGGTCAACTGCTGCCTTGATCTCTTCATTTGTCTGTGTTATTGTGTGACGTCTGTGAATCCAAACTAACCCTTTAAAACACCAAAGTTACACAACAACACAAACAAATTAACTGATGGAGGCAGCGTTAGACAAGCAACCCCCCTCTTCTATGAGGTAAAAATGTAGATTCTGCAAATGGAGATTGGTTGGTCAATATCAGTTGCAGTAACTGTACACTATATTTAGAAAGTTTTCATTGCATTGTCAGACAGCTTTGTCCAGTAGGAAACTACCATTATATGAGCCAAATATTGCTCTCTCCAAAGCAACCAGACTTCATTGGCAAAATCAGTCATTTCACTTTGCAGAACACAGTTGTTGTTGGTCTACTGCTGTACTGAACTGTTAGTTTGTGGGATTCCAGGGAATCCGAACTAATCTTTTAAAACAACAAAGTCACACAATAACACAAACAAACTAACTGATCGAGGCAGCGGTAGACAAGAAACCTCTGTGTTCTGCGAGGTGTAAATACTGATTTTGCCAGCTGAGTTTGGTTGCTTTGGAGAGAGCAATATTTGTATATTATATAACAGTGGTTTCCCATTGGAAAAATCTGTCTGGCGAAATATATATAAACATAGAAGGAATTTGACTAGAATAGATGTAAGCAGCAGGAGTACAAGCACAGAAGCTAAGCAATGTCCTGCAGTGGACAGGGTCAGAAGCAAAACATATTTTAGCCAGTTAAAAAAATCATTATCAGTTTGTGTAGTATCAGTATCAGTAAGTGTACACTATATTTAGAATATTTTGACCACATTACCTTGTAGTCAGACAGGCTTTCGATAGAAAACTGCCATTATATAGGTCAAACATCATTCTTTCCAAAGACACCAAACTCCATTGGCAAAATCAATAATTTTATTTTGCAGAACACAGGTGTTGCTGATCAACTGTTGTATTTATCTGTTAGTCAGGTTTTGTTATTGTGTGTTAAAACTTTAGTCTGGATTCACCAAGTTACACAATGATACAAACAAATTAACTGATCAAGGCAGCAGTTGATCAGCAACTCCTGTGTTCTGTGAGATAAAATTACTGATTTTGTCAATGGAGTCTGGTTGCTCTGGGTAGTGCGATATTCACCTTATATAACATGGGTTTCCTGCTGGAAAAGTCTATCTGACAGAAAGGTAAGATGGTGAGAAATAGTCTAAATAGCACGTCTGCTTACACAGATATTAATTTTCTTTTGGTCAGCATTTTTTTAGGTGGCTAAAATTCATTTTCTAGTTTCCTACACCGGTGCTAATGCTGCTTCTCAAAACTGGAGGTGTGCCCACCGCCATCTACAGTGGATAATACACTGACAGTACATACTTTAAATAATTTGAACTATCCCTTTAACTGTTACCATCACAGACTACCTCATGCATTATAACAACAGGAAGCTTTATCACTGTTTATACTGACCTGCATCATTCACATATCAAATTATAGATCTCACATTCAGACTCCTATTTGTTGCAGCTAATACCGCAGTCATCTCAGCCAATATCATTTAATATGAGGCCATCATGTACAATGCAGCAATCAGCACAAATTAAAGGCTCGAACAAGATGTGAGCTATAATCCTTAATGACACTTGGCGTGAAAAATGACACCCGGGCTCTGCATCTGTCTCCGAGATGACAGGGTGAACTTAAAGGACAAGACAGAGGAATACCAGTGTGTTAAATATGATTCTCTGCTTATTTCCGCAGTCCTGTCTTCAGAGCGAGCATCGCCTCGAGCCTTATTCCACAATCCACACACAGGATCAAATCTGTGGCTTATTTTCCCACCGAGAAGCAGATGCAGAGAGTCTGAGCTTCAGACTCGCTGACGTTTGTCAGAGTGTCAGAGGTCGAGTACCTCAGAGGAATGTCTTTCTGGACTATTTTTGGGCAAATTACAGCAATTTCCAAAACTTTTTTTTTTCATGACTTCCTAAAAAACTTCCTTGGACAGTGCAAACAGTAAAGACAACATACAACTCAATACATGAAGAAGACATGCCGTGTCTTCTATCTGCGTGCAAGAAACACACAATTATCCTGCTGTCTGTGCACTATTATGCAGCAATTTAAAAACAAAACAGCTTATTTCTCAGTAATAACTATTTTATTAGATAGGAACACTCTTGTGAGTGCTGTAACTATGAAGATCAAGGCGTGCTGACATGTTTCAACAATGTCTTTGATGGAAGAACTCAGTGATGAAGTGGAGCATTTAGCAGCTTTCCTCCCTTCTAAAACAACTCTAGTAAATCTGTAATAACATTTAGAGTCATACTCAGCTGCACTGTAATTGTATGGAAGACCATATCTGCCAATGTAATAAAAAAAAAAACATCCTTTAAAGAGACAGTTCACCCCAAAATCCCCTACACAGTTTTGGTGTGAGTTGCAGAGTTTTGGAGATATAAGCTGTAGAGATGTCTCCCTTCTCTACAATATAATGGGACTAAATGTCACTCTTTCCAAATATCACTCAAGAAAATCTACAGACCTTGTTGTGAGCAGTTTCATGTAGGAACTACTACTTTCTTTCTAGCATGAGAGAAAGTAGTTCCGGTAGATTTTACTGCAGAAAGACAATATAGATGGTCAGAGGAAAAATATGTATTTTAAGTTTTGGTTTTGGGGTGAACTGTCCCTTTGAGTCATTATTCATTATTAGTATTTTTACATATTAAGTCATTATTTTGACATTCTTAATCATTATTTTCAGATATTTTGACATGCTAACTTGTTATTCTGACATGCTAACTCATCATTTTTGAGCTACTAACTCAGGGGTGGGAAATTATTTTTCATGGGGGGCCACATGACAAATTGATCAGGCTGCCGTGGGCCAGACACAAATGATATAAGGTTCTAATAATGACCAGATCTCTAATAATGGGATGGTCAGAAGTGTTCTGTATAGGCCACTTCTACTGTTGGTCACCCTTTCTGAATTTCCATGTGATGAATTGTGGACTAATATTTTGTTGGTAATGTCCAAACCTTGATGTTTTACAGTGAACCATGCAGGCTGCTGCAAAGATGGTAGCAGCAACGGTAGAAGAAGAACATAAACAACATGGATGTGCAGCACTGAGTGAATAAAGTTACAGTTTAATATTAAAGATACAGTTCATTATCATTACCAATGAACACAGCACTGAACCCTTTCAAAATAAAGGTCTGATAATGGTTTAATGGTAAGCCAATTGCTATTGACTGTTTTTGATAGATTTTTCATTTTGGAGGCTGTATTTTGCTCAGGTCTGTACTACCTCATTTCTCTGAGATGCTAACTTGTTATTTTGAGCTACTAAGTCATTACTTTGAGATATTAACTGTTTATTTTTACACACTAAGTCATTGTTTGGAGGCACTTGATTCATTATTTCAACCTTCTAATGCATTATTTTGAAATACTAACTTATTACTTATAGCAGGGGAAAAGTAACTCATTACAAATACTCAAATTACTATAATTAAGTTGCTTTTTGAGGTGCTTATGAGCAGATTTTCAAGGCTGTACTTTTACTTGCCTACTTACCTATGCATTACAAGATGTAATCTACTCAGTTACATTTAAAATCATAGTTGAGTACTGAATACAGTTTGGATTAATATTCAATCAATCAATATGCATTTTAGTAGCCAATAAGGTGATCTGATTCCAAACAGACCAATGAAAACAAGGACATACAAACGAAAAATAAAACAAAAAGCTGCAGCAGCACAGGTTTGGAGGGTTAATCATTAATTCATTAATTGCTGTTAAGAATTTAAACAATTAAAAATGTATTCATGAATATTTAATCAATAGTCATGGCAGTAATTTGCACCTCATTTGACATTGCTTTGTCTGGTGGAGATATCTGTTGTATTAGGAAAATTAAACTTGGACTTAAAATGACAAAAAAAAAGAAAAAAAAAATGAAAATGAGAATTGAAAAACATGTTTAATATCTTTAATATCTTATTAATGGTTGATGAATTGATAGTGTTTTCAACTATCGGTGAAGGAAAATGCACAAAATTTCCAACCCTAATTTAGAGAGGTGACTGTGACATCAACCATTAAAAGTAACACCAGTACTTTTACTTTTTGATACTTTAGTAATGTAACAGTACTTGTACTTGAGAACAGATTTTCAGTGATCTTTCTACCACTGTGTACTAACTGATTATTCCGAGGTTTCTCATTATACTGAATTACAGGATCTTATTTTTTTGTCATCACATCGGTGGAAACAGGTTTCCATAGTAACTGTATAGACTACTGTGGGAATATTAGTCTTGTCATATGAGAATTAGTGCAATATAATGACTTAAATCCATCACAGAGCTCCACAGAATAATAATTCAGTATGACATATGAACCCTGAGTTTGCTATATTCAGTTACACATTAAGTGTTTTCCCTTTGTTGCACAGCTTGTTAAAATAAAATCAAAGTGCGACGTACCCACTCTGAGCTCTTTCCCGAACACGGTCCTCTCTCCCAGCGCCGAGCAGTTCCAGCGTCCGTGTCTGAACTGAAACTGACACTCATTGATCCCCATCTGAACTCCCTCTCCGATCACGATGATGGCGTCGGGTCGGCTCTGACAGATAGTCCTCTGACGGGGGGCCAGGCCGGGGATTTTGTTACAGATGATGCTCGCTCCCAGTGCTACCACCGATGACAGACCCCTGCGGTGAAGGTGAAAGGTTAAAATGTGGCTTTTTTTTTTCTACGGCGGCTCTGCAGGTGTTTGAACACAGACCTGAATATGAGACAATGTTCTTTTTTATCACACAAGTATAATAACTGTATGAGGTCTGATGACATTCAACAGATAAGGTCAATGAATTTAACTACAACCCCACTGGTATGGAGTCCTAGGAGTGCCAAAAACTAGAATAAATGCAATAAATGTGGAAATATAAAGACAAATAACTAAATATAATAGAATAATTATAAGAGTTTTCTTTTTTTTTCACTTTTATTTCTGTATATAATTGATATATAATATATAAATATATATATAAATATATAATAATTTATGGTGGAAAACATGTTTAACACAAAACTACTAAATACTTATTGAACATTACTATTTTTGTATATTAAAAAAATATTCAATTATTTTTATATAATGTAATTTATTTATTGTTTTTCTCTTTTCCGTCAGTCAACATGTGTGCGGGAGTCAGCCTGGTCAGGAAGCCTGCTGATCGAGAGCTTGGTCCTTCAAGGAACAGCAAAAGTGAAAAGCATAAAGAGAAATGAAGGGATAAAAATTAATTGACGACATTATAAAATTTAAAAAATATGGTTTCTATTTGCATCTGGATGAGAAAAGGCACACGGCTGATATTTCTCTAATTACATCTGAACCGCTTAGTCGAGCTGTAAATAAAGAAAAAATGACTGTTGAAGAGGCTCTGTGGATGAAGGGGTTCAGCACAATTTTTAGATTATTATTTACAGTTTTTGTTATTATGTTTAGTTTGCAGTCAAAGTTTATTTAGATGTGGGCAACAAAATTGCTTGGTTAGAGTTAGGAAAAGGTCATGCTTTGTCTCTGCTCTGTTTTTGCACCTGGGGTGTAAATAGCTACCCCGGGTGCAAAAACCGCAGTGCTGGGAGCTCGGGACATGTGGGTGCTTGTGTCTGCCCTACTAAGACACACACATCGGGGTGTAAATAGCCACATTGGCTATTTCACCCCAGGTGCAAATAGCATCTACCCTAAAAAAATATATGTACATGTATGCAAATTATATGCAAAAAATAAATGTGTATATATCACTCATTCTCGAGAATTGGGACAAAACTGTGTTTTGTTTTGAATTTTATCCTTCAATTATGTTTGAAAATAGACTTTTAAAGATCAAACTCTTGGCTATTAAACCTTGTGACAGGTTAATAGGCTTTATTAAATATAGAACAGAAAAATCTGACAGAGCAGCCATTTTATTTTTTAAAGTGTCTCAGAGTTTTCTTAATCCTAAACAAATACACATTTTTAAACCACAATTCTAATTTAGCTTTGATTTAGAAGGACTACAGAGTTGACATTTTATGTTGAGACACATCTGATAGAAATATTATTTAATTAAATTGTCACAAAAAAAAAAAAAAATAGCAAGTTTACTAATGCTTGAGCAGTATTCTCACCTTTTTTAAACCAGGAACCTTTTCATGCCTGATTAAATCATGTTTTTGTACAAATCTGACAGAGTTGACAAAAATCTGACACAACTTTAAAGGGCCAACATTTTCATTTAAAAAACAAAGATTTTACACAGAGATGATTATAACAGCACATTTTTAAACCTGTGTTACCAGGAGATATTTTTAGTTTTAGATTTTGAAGTTGTTGAACCTTTCACTTTTAAATTGTTTGAAGTTGTGAATTCTTGTGTTTTCTGGTACTAAACAAATAAAAAAAAAATTAAAAATTAAAGCAAGCACTTTATGCATTACATGAATTTCATACATATAATTTATTATTATTATTATTTTTGGGGTGATCCTTTTGGGGACGCAGTGAACGGTCTGAGCTGGCGGCCGCTGCAGGGGACCGACAGCCCCAGGACATGGAGGACACACTCCACCAACGGAGCCACACAGCCACAGAATGAATGAATTTTTACTAAAAAAGTATTACTAATTTTTAAAGTTTTGGTTTTTATTTTATTTTGATAGGATGTGATTTGTTCCATTTCTCAAAAATGGGCTATAGTTTAAAAATATATAAATTACTATATACAGTCATAAAAAAAAGTGAAAATAAATCAAAATGCTTGTAATTACTATATTATTATAATTATTATTCTTTCCTTTTATCACATTTATTTTTGTATTCTTATTCAAGATTTATTCTCTTTTATGGCACTAATATGACTCCATACACTTGCAGGGGGAGCAGATAGAAAGGACCCTACAGTTCATGTTGGGGCCCCTGGTTTTTCAGCAGCTCTCATTCCGACATTGGTGGAAAACATTATTCAAATATCAAATTGTCTTAAAATCAGCAACATGTCTCCAGCTCCAGTGTTAAAATGTGAACCGTGTCTGTGTGAGACAGCGCAGACACCTGCAGGACATCCTGCGAACTCACCCGATCTTCAGATACACTATTCCGAGGCAGAGGAAAAAGTGGAAAATCCAGCGCCGTGTCTTCCTGCTCATGGTGCTCAGCCCCCGCCGGTGCGTTCACGCTCTGCCTTACTCGTGTGCGGAGTCCCGCAGGGTGTCCAGGTGTCCCACCGGGCTGCAGCAGACGGGATTAAAGCTCCTCCTCGGGACAAACGCTCGTCCTGATCTCATCTGGTAGCTGTCCGGAGCTGAGAGCCTGAGCTGCAGCATTGGGGCTGCTGGTGTTTCCAGGTAAGCGGCTCTGCTCCTCACTGATCAGCCTCAGTGTGTGTGTGTGTGTGTGTTTGAGTGAGTGTGTGTGTGTATGTGTGTGTCTACCTTTTGTATCAGGGCGTGTTCTGCAGAGGATCTGCCTCTGAGCCGCTCACACACACACTCAGCCTGCAGGTACACGCTCAGCTCAGCTCATCTGTCCGGACTGTCTGACACAGCTGCAGACAGATGTTGAGCTCCTCTCCCGGACTGACGGACAGTGGATGAGCCGGGCTCACTTCATGTCTGACAGACCACCAACCAGCACGCTTTTATTCACTTTCCAACAATAAACGCCCCTCCCACCCACTCACTGTTATCTTGGCACGTTTTGAAACATCCCTCCTCCTCTTCCTCCTCCTCCTCCTCCTCCTCCATCTGCATCTGATCACATTTCATGTGATGAGAGCTGAGCTTCAGTTCTGTAATCCAATTAACTGTTACACCTCAGCTGAGCAGTAGATAAATACTTTTCAACTTAGCTGAACTAACTTTACATTTTATGTTATTTTATACTTCTACGCCACTACATTTTCATCCTATTGATATGATGCACTGATATAAATTTGAAAAAAGGCACATTATATAATGTAGCTTCAGCAACACTAACTGCTAATTACATATACACATAATCCAGTCATTTAATAATAAAAATAAATAAAAAGAGGAGTAGAGCCTGACTGATATTACGCTTGGATGATATTGGCCTATCACAGCTGGTTTGATCGATATCAGTCTCAGGTATATGTCGTCCAGTATGTGCCGATATTTGAGCTTGACCCATGCTGGATTTTGGGGGCCGATACTGATAGAGAGTAAAAAATGTATATATTGGACAAATATGCTCTATTAATATATATACAATCAGCTTCAGAAAGACCAACTTCAACATTAAAATGCTTAATGCATCAATACAAATATACCAATCATTTCATTAAAAACAAAAGGAGTAGAGCCTGACTGATATATTGATCGATGATATTGGCCTATCACAGCTGTAACAGTCTATATTAGTCTTGGGTTATATGTTGTCCAATATGTGCCAATATGAAAACCTATTTTAACTTTTTATTTTTACAGGCAGCATTTTATGTATATTTGGCCCTTTTCTGAATTGAACTTAGATATGTAACCAAGCTTGACCCATACTAGATTTTGGGGGCCAATAGTGATATTAAACAATACAAAAAACATTGATATATTAGACAATACTCTTTATTTATATATATAAAATCCAAAATGACATCAGAGCACTGAAAGAGTAAACTTTCACTGTTATTTGTAATAATTATACACATCTATGAAAAAATACAAATAGATGATCATGTATATTATATTTGATTTGATATTGATACTTTTTTTTCTTACCATTTCAGTTCCAGTATCGGCATCAGCCCCAAAAGTCCAGTATCTGTCTGGCTGAAAATACAAGTCATTCTGCATACTGAATAATACTCTAAGTATATTTTATTAAGCTAAACATATAATGCAGACATTTTGACATATATATGTACATATATATATATGTACACATATAAAATCAGGGGAAATGAAGTTCAGCCATAAAATGCTTCATTTGTTTAAAAAAGGACAATCAAAGCAACAAGAATTTAATAACATCTAACAGCAACTATTAGTCAACATTCAACCAGATTATTGTCATCATTTATGACAATTATTCTTCATGGTGGTCCTCAGTGTGAGTTAAAGGGTTATAACACCATCTGCTGGTTCAACAGTGGAACTACTACTCTGATCAGGACCACGTGGGCGTGTTCACTCTGAGATTGATTGACATCTCTGTCATTTTACAGTCAGCTGTGTATCACCTGTTGGACTGAGACAAACATACAGAAGCTTTATTGTTATTAAAACACAAGAGCAGGAAGAGTGGGCACGCAGGCCTTTTCTGACTTTCCACATCACTCCACTAGATCTCAGTGAAATATTTTTACTACTTACTACTATTTATTTGTAATACTTCATGACCCAAACCTGATCTCTTCAACTATCTGTCTATCTAACTAGTGTTTTGGTGTCAGTTTTCTGTCCTAGTTGAAAAAGAAACAGAATATTAGACTATCAATAGACATATGTATAGCTGTGATGATTTATCAGTTATTAATCAAAATTAATGAACTATTTTGGCAATTAATTATTTCTGTATTTTTTCACAAAAAATATCAATAATTAATATTATAATAATGAATACCAATTAATAATGGTAATAATTATCACAGGAACAATTTGCAAAATAGGTTGAAGAGATGCTGGAGCACATAGATGTGACAAGATTGTGACAGGATTCATTAATCATTACTCATTTTAATTCTCTGATTTCAGTTTCTTAAATGTGAATATTTTCTGGTTTCTTTACTCCTCTCTCACAGTAAACTGAATATCTTTGGGTAGTGGACAAAACAAGACATTTGAGGACGTCATCTTGGGATTCTGGGAAACACTGATCACAATTTTCTGTATCAAACTAACTAACTAATTAATTGAGAAAATAACTGAGTTTTACCACCAATGAAAATTGTTAGTTGGTTAGTTGCAGCCCTAGACATCTGTACCATCCTGATTAAGCCTTAGTGCAGAACAGTTTCATATTGTGTAAGAATTTGTTATAAAGCTCCAGAAAATTTGTTTTTACACTGAAAACACAAAGGCAAAACTATTTTCACCAATGAATTCCTTTTTATTTTAATTTCTATAGCAGATTCCATTTGACCAGCAAAATATGGAGAAACTAAAAAGTAGGATACAAAACTAAAATGGAACACAAAAAAAACATCCTGTTTCATGGCTGTGGAAATACACAAGTTCAGTCATTACAGCTGCTCACAATCAACTCTCTAAATTACGAATGAACAATATGCAAAAAAACAAAAAAAATTTATTTTTTACAGCTATTGCAATGCGTCACAATTTTATGGTTTATGTTAAGTTTTTAATTTTATTTTCACAAAATAAATAAAACGTTTAGGTCTGTACAAAACAAGCAGAGGTGGCACAAGTCCACATTCTTTACTCAAGTAGAAGAACAGATACTTGTTTAAGAAAAGACTGGTAAAAGTAGAAGTACTGATTCAACTTCTAAAGTATAAAAGTTGTCCTCTGAAGGATATTTCTACCAGCTGTTTGTTTTTTTTGTCACCATTTTTGTTGTTACGTCTTTTATGCAGTTTTCATTATTTGTGTTAAAATCTACTATAGCACAGTGCCAAAGTATTTGCAATTAGTTACTTCCCTGTAAATAAGCTCCAACACACCTGATTCAAATGATCTGGGCCCTGTTTCCCAGAGCCTTCGTAGTGCTACATGTGTCGTAACTTGTAACTTAAGGTCTCCCTTAAGCTTACCGGCTGTTTCCCAGAGCTGGGAAACAGCCCAGGAGACCTTAAGACACAACTTACGGCCCAGATCATTATGAGGCTTCTGCAGAGGCTTGATAACGAGCTGATCACTTGAATCAGGGGTGTTGGAGCAGGGAAACATCTAAAACATGCAGGACAGGGGTACCTGAGGACCAGGGTTGAGAAACACTGATCTAGAGAAAATGATCCGTAGGCTGGGACATCTCTGTAGCACCACAATGCTTTGTTCATACTGGTATGTTTTGACATATTTTACCTTTATCAAAAAAATTATAGGTCTTGTCATTAGATTCTGCACTTGGTCATGCTGCAATTTAAATAATAATTTGATTTCAAAGTTCAGCCCTACTCTGAATACACATGATACGTGTGGATGGTTTACAGAGTTCTATTTGAAGACATGCCACTCCTCAGGGAAGGCAATAGATTGTATAGTTATCTCCCAAACAGGGCAAAATCACTACCCTTCAACTATACAATCTACTACCTCACTCTGTGTGAGCAGCTGGGATGAAGCATCTTGATCCGTGCAAACACTGCGGTCGGAGGGCCGGAGGCTCGACTGGGACGTGTGTTTGGCACTTTGAGAAAGACAGTAGGTTGAATAGTTATCTCCCAGTGCGGGTGTGACCCTAAAACTATACAACCTACTACCTCACCCCACAGTGCAAACAGAGCTGCTGTCTGCAGGGCCACAGAAGACCAGGGCAGAGGTTTTACAAACCAGCCGCTGGATTCAGATCCTCTGACACGGGCTGACCTCAGACTGTGGAGAAAAAGTCACATGGGTGGTGAGGAGTTAGATTCAATAATACTACACTTGAGGCAGGTTCTCAACAGGTATGAAACAAGCAGGTTATATCGACAGCGTTCAGTGTTTACAGACTTCCTTACAGTACAGTAGGGAGGCTTGGATGGAGCTTGACCATCCCTGACCAGTGACTGCCCAGGCAGCGTCACATATCTGATTCTGTGCCGGTCACATTCACATACATGCTCTGCACATCGCGCACGCAGCGACAGACAGTAACGTCACAGTCACAACAGCACTCATCACAGCTACACACACTCAGACACAGGCGTGCGCTATTGCGATTGCTTTGAATTAATCTATCAATAAACTGTGCACGACAAAGGAACAGCTGGACAAACTAATCAACCTAACAACAAACATAAATCACTATTATTAATTGACTATTTAATTAATCTGCATCTATTTTGATAACTGTTTGTAGTCATTTTTAATTTTAAAAAAATCTGATTTCAGCTCATTAAATGCGAATATTTTCTGGTTTCTTTACTCCTCTGGCAGCAAACTTAAGATTTTTTGAGGTGTGGACAAAACTAAATATTTGAGGACATCATTTTGGGAACACTGATCAACATTTTTCACCATTTTATGGACCAAACAACTATTTGATTAATGGGGAAAATAGTCACAAGATTAATCGATCATGAAAATAATTTCAGGAAAAGTAAAAGCTCCACGTTTGAACCTAATTTTTGAGCAAGAAGATTCTGACAGGATGAATTACATGATTGTTTTGAGTCATTTTTTTAAATTAAAAAAGTCAAAACTTTGATTTCAGACTCTCAGATGTGGGTGTTTTCTAGTTTCTTCACTGTGAAAAATTCTTTGGACCAAACAACTTATCAACTAGTCAGAGAAAATAATCGACTGATTAATCAGTGATGAAAATAATCATTAGTTGCAGCCCTTAAAACCCTATTAGTTTCACTAAATCTCACATTGAGGTAATTCAAAAGTAACAAAGTAATTAAGCTACATTACTATACTGTAGTGAAACTTAGATTACATTGCTAACTACATTTTTAACAGGTAATTATTAACTTGTTACTTAGAGGGCCTAATATTTTCTGAGGTGGTACACAGTGTAGTCTGACAAACGCTGAACCAGATGATATAAGACAGGACTCACGTACACATCAATACCTGATCCAGGATTTTAGGTTTTGTCGAGAGTTGTCTTCAATACAGCAAACAATGCTGGTATCCGTATCGGTGAGTACACACACGTCTGCATCTATCTAATACCACAAAATTTATTAACCTCAAAACAGGACTGTGGTACTCCTCAGAAGTGTTCTGGAAGCCATTTTCCCCCTGTACTGGCAAAGTCAGGTTCTATGGCATTCATTCTCTGTATTTATTTCTTCATGTTTTCAAAGGGTTTAACCTGAGCCAAGGCCAAACAACGAGATCGTATCACGCCTATACAAGGTTAGTAAGGTTGTAAAGAAGGATTGGTATTCAGCCGACATGCCAAGTTCAGTATCAGAAAATCTCTAGTTGTATTAGAGGCATTTTTGATTCTGGTATTGGAACAACCATAGTTACAACAGAACCGTGATGCAGTCTGTTAGGGGTGATAAACTACTGTAATCTGAGCCAACAAGAACTGGGCCCAACATACTCAGTTTTATGGGACGGACACAGACAGTGACTTTATAGTATGTGACATATTCACACTTGAGAGTAAAGCTTAACAATAAAAGACAGTAGTTAATGTGTTCTTCCATGTGATTGATACAGATGACATATTTTATTTGTCCCTCCAATGGACAAAAATACGTCATTGATGGAAGCTGATCTGTTCATTTCAGGTTCAGCACCATGGACAGCAGCTGCCAGACGAAACATTCTGTTTACTTCACTTGTCCGCACCCATTATTGTGTGATGAATAATTGGTGAATCAATTATTAATAGATTCTTAAACAGATCACTAATTACTTTGATAATTAATCGGTTTGAGTCATTTTTAAGAAAAAAATCCAAATTCTCTTAATTAAGCTTCTTACATGTAAAAACTTTGAGCTGTGGACAAAACAAGACATTCAAGGATGTCACTTTGGACTGGAAACACTGATCAACATTTTTCACCAATCTATGGAGCAAACAATTAATTGATTAATCCAGAAAACGATCAACAGAGTCACTGACAATGAAAATGATTGTCACAGAAATGACCTGAAAACAAGTCAAACGTGGAGCACATGTATGTGCCTAATTTTCAACTGATGAGATTGTGACAGGATTAATTCATTGAGAAATCAAGAAAATAATGGACAGATTAATCAGCAATTAAAAAATAATGATTAGTTGCAGCCCTGGAGACAAGTTTAAACATTTGGTGATTTTTCCTATTGTTTTTACTGCAATCATCTCAGGCAATGATCTTTCCTGGCAACACAACAGCCTTCTGTTAACGTGTAAGTTTGACTGTACATTTTATTTGGACTAAAGCGGACCAGGGTTTCCTGCTACAGCACAGTGGAGACGCTCCGCCTCCCCTAATAGAGAGGTCTTGTGCGAGTGTTAGAAAATTTTACATTTTCATGATATATAATATTAGACTTGCTTAGTGTCAGAGAAAACAAGCCATGGTGCTAGATCACACAGCAAAGTCACACATTTGACGAGGTGGAGTGATATTTAAACTGTCATCTAACAACTGCATTGACATTTACATGAGATGTATCAGGATTGAGCAGGTGAAAGCTCGAGGACTGAAATTACAGATCTGGAGAGTTTTGTTAAAAACATGATTTAAGGTCATCTTCAAACGATAATGATATTCAACTTACACTGACATACAACAAGCAAAAGCTGTAAGTTATGTAATTTGACAACCTGAAACAAGAGAAGGGTTGGCTTTTTACCGTGATGATGACTTAAACCAGTGTTTCTCAAACCTTTTACAGTCTGTACCACCTGACAAAATATATTGAGCTCTCCAATACCACCTTCCTGTTTTGTGCCGTTTGGTGCTAGCAGGTGCTGTGGACACTTCACTGGCACTTCATATGTAACCAACAGGCCCTTGTGCTCATTTCATTGTCATCCATTTCATATCTGAAATATTCTCCTGATCTGCCCTTCTTTTTGCAGTAGCTCTGGTTTGGAGCCGAGGTGACAGTGTTTCTGAACCACTCATTTTCAGTGTCTTTATTTTACCTCCTACCTCACCTCCTAACTCCCACTAATCAGGTTGATTAGGGCTGCAAATAATTATTTTCATAGTCAATTAACCATCAATTATATTATTGATTAGATGTTGTTTGCCTGTAAAATGTCAGAAAATGTGGAAAAATAGTGATCAATGTTTCCCAAGGCCCAAGACAATGTCCTCAAATGTCTTGTTTTGTCCACAACCCAAAGATATTCAGTTTACTGTCAAAGAAAAACAAACAAATATTCACATTTAAGAAGGTAAAATCAGAGAATTTTGACTTTTTTTCCCCTTAAAAATGTATCACTACATACCACTAAAGAGAGCTTGTGTTAACACCAGTGCACCACAGTTTGACAATCAAGGACTCAAACAGTTCACCAATACCAATTTTTGAGGTGTATAGCAGGGCTGCACGATTAGTCAACTAGGCGATTCAAACAAAGTTAGTTGCCAACTATTTTGATAATTGATTAATTGTACTGTCATCTTTCAAGCAAAACTTGGTTAGACAAAAGGAGAAATCTGAAGACTTCACTTTGGGCTCTGGGAAAAAATTGTGATGAGCTTTTTCACTTTTTTTTTTTGACATTTTACAGACTAGAGAATTACTCTACTCTAAAAAATAGTCAGCAGATTAATCTATAATGAAATTAAGACTGCATCTAGAACAAGTGTAGAAACATGGTGGCGCAACTCAGGCTCAGTGGAAGAGGACTTGCACCCTCTGTAGATATAAAGAGCTCATTCTATGATAGTGGAAACAACAATTCTTATTTTCAGGCGATTATACACTAATTAAAACATTCTTATGAATATCATATTCACTTTTGCCATATTCTGCCAATAAACCCCAATAAGTCTTACACATTGGACCCTTTATTGTGCTGATACTTGGTATTATTATATTATATTGATATTTTCCTAATTAATAGCCGTTTGTCTGTGCAATGTCAGAAAATAGTGAAAAATTCTAAACAGTGTTTACCAAAGCCCAAGGTGATGTCGTCAAACGTCTTAATTTTCCCACTACCCCAAAATATTCAATTAACTGTCATAGAGGAGCAAAGAAGCCAGAAAATATTCACATTTAAGAAGCTCAAATTAGAGAAATTTGACTTTTTTTTCTTAGAAAATTACTCAAGCTGAGTAATCGATAATCACAAAGGTTCACAATTAATTCAACAAACAAGTAATACCTGATTAATCAGTAATCGTTGCAGCTATAAATACTTTGCTAGATTAAAGCAAATTCTATTTACTTGGGGAATTAGTTACTTTATAGAGAAGGGGACATAAAGGAAAGGTCTATACACTGTTCCACTCCAAATAAATAGTTTAATTCTTTTAGAGCAATCTACAAGGACTACAGCCTGAACAAGATCTTGTTTTCAATGCAACTTTTTAACAGTATCAATACTCCAGCTGCACATTCTCACTTTCTCTTCTCTCATGCAGAAAATTGTCAATTAACACTGCAGTACCCACATAGTACCATCTCCTCACACTGAACTCACAGTGCCGTCTTCTTCCTGTCACATGTCTCATTTTCTACAGCTGTTATGTTTTAGCATCACTATATATTTTAATAACAATCTAAATGTTATGCCATCAATGTTTTTCTCTGTGGTGCTGAAATTGGTACTGAATATTAACAAATTTGAAAGTATTGCATTGAAATTAGAAATTCCATTATCAGATGTTTCTTCTGTGTGCACTGCAGTGATTTGTGTCTTGCACCTACATTTCATATTTTGTGATCCCATTTGGTCTCTTCCTTTTCCCAACTGTATTATACTAAAGACATTAAATTATAGGCCTTTTTACAGAGTGAAACAACGAGCCAATACGAATAAATTACAGTAACACGTCTGCTCAAGGATTCACTTTTATCAGGTCCAAATCAGACATGGCAGTCATTTCCAGCTGCCTGCAGGTAGGCCAGCTGTCTACCTTCTCCTGTGTTTGATCTCTTGCAGCCTGTCTACACCCAAATCTCCTTTAACCTCCAAGCAAACACGGATGTTGCTCTCTCAAAGTGTCCATTTGAAAGGAAGACACCCTTCAAATCAAGAAACCTCTGTCTGCACAGTGCCACCACAGAAATAAATTTAAAAATTCGCTTTTCTGCCGGGCTCCTGTGTTTTATTACTAACTGGACTTCTTATCAATTGAGGAGTTTCGACTGAATTCAGTTAACCCTTAACGTTAAACAGAAATTCAGCCTTTCTGCCTCAGACTGGGACCAGGACCGACACTCCTTCACCAGCCAATGGAGGCTAAGCTAGCTGGTTCTAATAATTAGCCAACGTGACTGGGCATTTGAGAACCACAATATCTTACTTACATGTTTTCAGCGATGAGAAAATCCTCAGAAATGTAACAATTCAAAGCATATGTAACGTGCTGTAATGGTCGCTCCGCACTGTGCCAGCGCCGCCTGGTAACCACTCCTTACAACTTGCTAGCTAAGGTAACCCTGTCGAGCTAACAGCTAGCTGCTAGCAGCACGTTCCAGCATGGTTGTCCAGAAACGCAAACGTCGGTACAAAGTACAGCAGCTGGTTCTCCCGCCACAAAATAACACCAGCTGTTAATAGTAAGTGTTTTACAGAGCACGCGCCCGGGAATAGAGCTGTATGTATTTCAAATTGTATGATTAATACAGTCTACCCACCTGTCTGCCATGTCGAAACGCACCTCCACCCTCTCACTGCTTCTTCTTCGTGGTTTAGTGGCGCTGCCCGCAATGACCTTAAAGTACGCATTACTGCCGCCTGCTGTTGCGGAGCGTGGACTACAGCAATAACTCAAATCACAGTGACTGAATGAATGATAAATTAATTAATGCCGACTACATCCACGAGAAACATCCAGATTAATTTACTGCAAACAGATACAACTTTTATCTCATATTTTCTGCTTTATTATTTCATAATTTTATTATTATTATTATTATTATTTTTAATTACGACTTCTTATCCAATAATTATGACTTACCATTGTGATATTTTTTCTTTCACTGGCGGAAATGGGCTTTCATATCAACAGAAGAGGACATTGTTTAAATCCAAAGGACATTCGTAAGATAGTACATACATTTGAAACTCAGTGGTAAATATCTCTTTTTGTGATGAAATGGGTTTTGATGTTACACCACTGTGACAACAGCAGGAGGCGCACTTTCCCTTTGATTCAGTTTGATGCTGAACTGCTGAGAGGATTCAGGGGTGGAAGAATAAGATCCTTGTAAAAGTATGTGAGTATAATCAGGAAAATGTACCTAAAGGACTAAAAGTAAAAGTACTCCATACAGAAAAATATCCCATGTGGCTGTTCTACTATATCATTATATTATTGTGACTCATACATTACTGTAAAAGCAGGATATCTCATAATTTAGACTTTTTATGTCATTATTTTGACTTTTTATCTCATAATTATGAGTATTATCTCAATTATAACTTTTTATCTCACGATTTTTGACTTTTTTTTCTCAGTTTCGATTTTTTTCTCAGATTTTTGACTTTTTATCTTAGAATTTTGCCTTTTTATGTCATAATTATGACTTTTATCTCAATTCATTTCTTCAATTTCCCATAATTTTGACTTATCTCATAAGTATAACTTTTAATCTCATAATTTATCTTTTTTTTATCTCACTTTTTATCTGTTAACTTCAATTTATATTATAATTATGATTATATAGCTTAATTTCAACTTTTATTTCTTTATTTTGACTTTTTACCTCATAATTATTACTTATCTCATATTTTTGGAAATGCCCCTGGACAAGTTAAGTTCAAGTACCACATATTTGAACTTAAACTTGAGGAAATGTACTTAAGTTATATTCCACAACTGTAAGATTAAAAGAGACTCACACAGTGCATACAGCTTGCAGTAAGTTGTGTTTAATTCTGTAAGAAGTAGCCCATTGTAACAATGAAAAAATAGTGCTTGTTGAAAATTCGCCACAGTACAATGTCTCATGTCCTTCATATATCATTATTATTATTAATATCATCAGTGTTCCACATTCAGCGCGTGTCAGCAAATCTACATTACATTGTGTCCATATACAAGACATATATGAGGTGAGAGGCGGCCACTGAATCGTCTCAACGGCTACACACACACACACACACACACACACACTCACACAGTCACACACACGCACGCACAGGCGAGGCGACGTCACACACAGCAGCTTCCTGACAGAGACTGTGTGGGTTGAGGCAGGCAGCATTTTGCTAAATGCAACAGTGGAGGCAGATTGATGTTTTACAAATGCATTTACAACAGAACAGTACAGTGAGAGGTTTTTGGTGCACGCGGTATTAAGGACAGAAAATTGATTGGAAAAGCAAATGCACTGTGGCCTGTCCAACTTGCATTGCCATTAACAACAGCCACAGTGTGCATTTGAGTCTAAGACAACACCTTACATTCTACATGAACAAAGCTAACTTCCAACTTATCGTCAGGTGAAAGGGACAGTTCGCCCCCAAATCAAAAATACATAATTTTCCCCTAGCCTGTTGTGCTGTTTATCAATCTAGATAGTTTTGGTGTGAGCTGCAGAGTTTTAGAGATATCAGCTGTAGAGATGACTGCCTCTTTTCAAATATAATGGGACTAAATGGCACTCAGACTGTGGTTCTCAAAGCACCAAAGAAATACATTTTAAAAATTCAAAACCAGTGTCTCTTGCCAAAAATCATGACCCAGTTACTCAGGATAATCTACAGATCTCGATGTGAGCAGTTTCATGTAGGAACTACTTTCTTACCTTGGGAGGCAGATGGATTTGTGAGGTTACACAAGCATCCATCTTGCCAGGCTGCAAGTTGTCTGTTTGTTTCTGCACCAAAAGTGTTGCAGCCAATCAACACCCTAGGAGGGACTACTGGCAGCTATGGGCGTGGTTTCAGGTGTGATGACAGTGAGAAGTGTCCATGGAAGCAACTCGTATTAAACAAACAATGGTGGCTCCTGAAGAGGTCAGCGTAGATACTGTGACAGCATCAGAACTGGAGAGTACGTCTTCATTCAAAGAGAAAAGAACGACACTGAAGGCTTTTCTCCATGGAACAGATGTTTTCACTCTTCAGCGAGAGTTTGATCTGATTGGTTGAAGTTAGCCTATGTTAGACGTGATAACAGATGGTTCATCCAATCACGTTCCAACTGTTTTTTGAAAGTGCCCGCCCTTTTCCGAACAGTTTCTAAGGACGACTTCCCACATGGCTGTATGTAACAAACCATCTGGTGAGTCAGGTTAGAATCTACTGAAACTACTTCCTTTACTACTAGAAAGAAAGTAGTTCCTACATGAAACTGTTCACAACAAGGTCTGTGGATTATCTTGAGAAGGTCATGTAAGCCGAGTGCCATTTAGTCCCATTATACTGGAGAGAAGGCAGACATCTCTATGGCTGATATCTCCAAAACTCTGCAACTCACACCAGAAACATGGATACACAGCACTACAGTCCAGGAGAAAAATATGTATTTTTGATTTTGTAATGAACTGTCCCTTTAAAGTTATTAAACTAACTGCTGCGTTTCAAAGAAGAAGTTCAGAATAAATAAGACACATCATAGCATCTGCACAGTGTAAAAACATCTTTTGGTTTAAATAAGACCCCCTCCTTCCCAGCAGCTTTAACAGCTGAGTTACACATTTAAATAACATTACATTAACATCGTGAGAACGTCTCAGTCATTTTCCTACCAACTAACAGTTAGATATTAAAAGCAACATCTAGCCCCTCACAAATATTACAGACAAAACAAATGCTTTCAAACTGAGCACAGTGGCACATTAACGTAGAGAATGGCAGTGCTTAGAGTCTATTAAGAGCTTCCAAGAAAAATGAAATGCTAAACCTTCAAACGACATAATCTTCAAACATGTTGAGAGACTACAGATTGGCAGATCTCAGACCTCATACAAGGAACTGGCTTAAAGTAAAGTAATGCCCAGAAATGAGAGGCGAACCCTGTTTATTTTAGTCTTTCTCATGTCAGAGCGGTCCTGCTGAGGCTGGATCAGGAGTCTTCGGTCTCCTCCGAAGCTTTGTCACACAGCTCATGAAGAATGGGAGTCAGGATTGCTTTCAGGTTGATGTACAAAGACTTCTCTGAGGCAGGGTTGATCTAGAAGGAGTCAGGAGAAACCGATTTACGCAAAGAAAGCACAGCTTAATATATTCAGTGTGTACCTTGTGTTAATACTCACCTTCGTAAACACTTTTATTGTTTGGTTGAGGAAACTGGTCTCCACTTCTTCAGGCATTGGCAGGAGGTGAGCAGCACAGTCGAGGATACACAGCAGAGTGAGTCTGTGGCCCTGTCACAAGGTAAGAGGAGGATGGAGAAACATATCACATTACAGGACAACAGGTCTCAAATTTACAACATTTCCAGTTTCAATTTCATTCTTGATGTTTGAAATTTATTCTCAACATTTCAACTTATTCTCAAAATGTTTTTTCAGTTTTATTTTTGACATACTATTCTCAGTATTTTGACTTCATTCTCAGTATGTTGACTTCATTATTGACATTATTGATTTATTCTTGATATTTCAACTTAATTCTCAACATTTCAACTTTATTAACAATATTTCAACTTATTCTAGATATTTCTAAATAATTCTTGGAATTTGCTCGATCAGGCTGTAGGCAGGAGTCGAACCCACTGCTGCTGCACAGAACTGAGCCTCAGTACGTGGGGCAAATTTACCTACCAACTGAGTTACCAGGCAACTTGACTTTATCAACATTTTGACTTCAGTATCACCACTTCGACTTTACTATTGACATACTGACTTTATTTTTGACATTTGGCTTTTAATTGAACTTTGTATTCATTATTATTGTGTGTTTATCTATTAATTTATTTTTATTAATCTGTTTTTCTAGCTGGCATATTTTTCTATTTTGTTACTTGTTTATTTGATCTTATTTTAACTTATTTATTTACTTATTTATCGATTGATTTAAAATTGTTTTCTATTTTGAGTTTTTATCCTGCCTCTGGTTTTCCTCACTTATGATAATGTTCTGTCAGTTCCCATTTTTTATGAATGCTGTTCTTATTTTAGTCTTAACCATTACAAAGTCTTTGCTTTATGTGTGTGTGTGTATGTGTGTGTTTTATTGTTTTTATTGTATGAAGCACTTGTGTTGCACAAACTGTTTGTATGAAAAGGGCTATAAAAATAAAGTTTGATTGATTGATTTCAACTTATATATTTAATTTATATATTATAATATATCCATCTTTCATTAAGCACATCAAAGGAGAAATATGAAGCAACTGCACATGTAAAAATGAGTGCTGCAGTCCAAATAGTGAGTTGGAGACACAGACTGTATATTAAACAGGTTGAAATCCTGTTTAAAATACAATCTGTGGTTAAAATGTGTTGTTTCCCCCCCACCCCTTCTTCCCCAGACTCTGGGAGGCTCAGGCAGGCTGCAGGAACACTGCAGGAATGCAGGACACACGCAACATTGTAATTTGCGACAGCGAGTCCTCCACTGTGGGTTGATCAGCCGTTTATAACTGTCAATTGTCTGTTGATGTAAAGTAAAGCCCATTGTCCTGAAAACAAAAGCCCACTGCTCTGAACATACACACTCTGGACCTTGAGTTCAGTGGCTGCCTGTCTCACTTCCTGCAAAACTCCATAACTGAACTGCGTTTAAGACATTAACAATGAAAACAATAGTTTGAAAAACGATTATAGCTTGGGCCATTATCAACGCTGTGTTAAACAGCTGTTCAACAGCGTGTAGAGTGTCTGTGATCACTGTGTGCTTCAGACAGTGCTCTTGTAGACATTATTCAACCCAGCTACCTTTTCCAGTGAGTCGAGGGCGTTCTGTGGGTTTACGTTCCTCTCGCTGAGGGCTTTTATATCTTCACCGCTGATGACTGGATCCTTGAGCTGCTCCAGCCACGACCACATCAGACTGGACAGGACCAGAGGATCTCTCTCCACACACAGCCTCTCCCACGCTCCCTCTCTGGAGTTCAGCTCTGTCTGCACATCACAACAAAGAAGAGTACTATTAAGTGGCACTAGGCAGAAAAATGCAGGTTTACATCAGGGATAAAAAAAAGTCTGTTCTGCAGCTCATTGATTAAAAATCAGCACAGGTACGGACCATGGAAAGGATTTTTAAAAATCTAATACAACAATTCACCAGTAAAGAGTAGTTCTGACTTGAAGTTACATATTGTAAATCAGAAATCGAGCGTTGCGAGTGCCACATGGCTCATAAATGAAAGGAAGAAACACAAGGTGACAGTCACACTGGGGGAATCAGAGTCTCCTGTGATCAACACAGCACAACAACGGGACGCTGATTTCACACAATTACAATCTGGCATCTGAAAGGGGGCACGTGAAGCCCTGGATGCAACATTTTCACCATTATTATCAAAAGTATCTTGTTTTTGAAGAACTTAATTGAAATCTTTTTTTTTTCATATGCAATACATGACACTGCTGCCTGTGTCAAACTGTTTAGATAATGGTTTTCTGGCTGTCAGACAGGCTAAATGTTCCTTAAGACTTTATTCAGGCATCACAGGACTAGGGATGCACAATAATATTGGCCCGTCATTGGTGTCAGCAGAGTAAAGTTTTAATATGGAAAGTCTGTGTCGGCATCAAACGACCATTTCTGCTGATATAACAGGGCGACAAGATCACCGTTTAACTAAGTGCATGTGATGTGAGTGTGTCTGCAGTGTGGAGGTTTTTTGAAGTGTCTTCATCACATAGCAAATTTGATATTTGTAATGATTCAGTCATTCAAGAAGGAAAAATCACAAATCACATTCCTTCAACACAAGACTTGAAAAGAGACTTTTTTGTCATACTTTTAAACCCTCCTGACCTTTCACTGGGGTATAGGGTATATGACAGTATTTGTGTAAAAAAAAAAAAACAACAACAACAACAACATAAAAACTGAGCTGGTGGTGATGGAAGCCATTGCGTGGCATTCTCTAGCTTACAAAATGTAGTAAAGTAAAGTTATATGTAGTCATATTTTCATGATTCCACAACTAGTCTTTAATTGATCAGCTAAGAGTCCTACAGAGCAGAAATAATAAGCCAATTATTTCTTTTCCACCTCCAGACAATTATTCTGTTGGCCAAGTTCCCTGTTTTAATAAATTCAGTTCATTTTGTATTTTCATTTTCCATCAATAAAAAACTGCTGAAACTTCTACAGTATGTTTTAGATAACTTTATTCACAATGACGGTATTGAAAATCACACCCTTGGAAAATACCTTGGTACACCTTCAAACCTTGATACCGCCCTAGCCTGTTCAACACGCATCTTAGGAGCTGCCATCCCAATCATTACGACAAATTTGTGAAGAACAAAGTGGAAATTTGAGAGTATTTTATGGGTTACTCTACCTGCCACAGTGACACCTTGGAGGTGACGTCCTTGTCTTTCAGGTCCATGGCCAGAGCTTTGGCCACCAGCAGGCGTCTGCCCTCCGGGGAGAGCTCAGATTGGAGAGTGATGGAGGGATCTTCTGTGATGTTCCCTCTGTCTGCTCCACCCACGGACACATCAACATCTGGCTGCTCCTCACTGGTTAACAGTTTGCTCTTGGTTGTTAAGGCAGGCAGAGGGGCGTTCCAGTGGGATCTTCTTCCCAGCTCAGACAGATCTAAAGACAAACTCTGATGGCCCTTGTGTAGCTGCTTTTTTAAAACTCTCGTGTCTTGCTTTGCGTCTGTGTCAGGGTCCTGAATGCTGCTGGTAATGTCCTGAGGAGAGACGTCACAAAGTGTGGGAGTCTTACAGGCTGTAAGGCTGCTGTGAGACAGGGAGTGTTTGATCCAGCAGCTGATTGGTTTGTTGCTTTTCGGGTTTTGTAAATGGTGCTGCCGCAGTCCAAGTTTGTGCAGGAGAGAATCGCTGTAACTGAGTCTCCTTTTGTTGGACAGAGAGGACCTCAGTGGACTCTCTGCGTTCTGTTGCCTCCACAGAGGGTCCAGCTCGTTATCACTGACCAGAGGCTGATCGTGAAGAGGTCTGGACTGCAGAGAAGGCGGGCTGAGAGGATGAGACGAACAAGATTGAACAGGAATCCCCTTCCCTCTCAACTCTTTCCCGAGCTGCTGCAGAGCCTGCTGGGAAACTGTCTTCTCCACCTCTGCGGTGAGGTCTGGGATCTCCAGCCACTCCTCCTCGATCACCACCTGTCTGTTGGCCGCGATGTCGATGAGAAGCCTGCACACCAGCTGAACGATCTTTGGCACGTTCTTCATTTGTCGCGCCTCGTAGCCGTGCAGCAGGTGGCGCTGCCGGGTGAGGTACTGGGACAAGGTGACGGCACTCGCTTTGGGTTCTGCGCAGGAGAAGACGCTCCGGAGGGGGACCAGGAACTGGGCAAACTCCCTGACGCACAGGAGCTGGCCTCTGGTCTGGATAGAGTTGGGTCTCTTGGCTCGCACAAAAAGGATGGCCTGATCAGCGCTCATCCGCGACGTGAAAACCAAGTAACAAGCCAACAACACACCTACATGATGACAAATAAACAAATTAAAAACTGAGATTTTTGCAAGCATAACTAAGGACTTCAGCAGTTACAAATAGCTGCTGTTACAAACCTGTTCTTCCAAGACCAGCATGGCAGTGGACAGCCAGTTTCCCCTCTTGGACAGCAAAGGACATAACTTTCACCATGTCAAGGATTGTTGTCAGAGATGCCACACCATAATCCTTCCAACCAAAGTTGTAGTAATAAACTGAAACACACAAAGCCAGAAGAGTTCAGAGCTCTTCAGTATCTACCATCCATTCTAGAGAGCTGGGACAAATCTTGTCCTACGGAAAAAAAACTTCTACCAAAAATATTAATGCTAGAAATCACCCTTCTCCCAGACAAGAATTCACAACTTCAAACAATTTAAAAATGTGTTAAAAGCCTTCAAAACTATGAATACCTACTGATAACATAGGTATAAAAATGTGCTATTATAATAATCTTTGTTGTAAAGTGATCTTTTTTATTGAAAATATTGGCCCTTTAAAGTTGTGTCCCAGATTTCCATCAAAGATCGAGGTAATGAATGTATTATTGTGATCCTAAATGGCAAAACATTGTGTATTCAACCCCTCCATATATATTGTACCTTTCCCTTCAAACTTTTTATCTTTTAACTGACGACATTCAGTTCAGACTTGTGGCGTGTTAAAAGTGATATGGAGAGGTCTGACTGAGTAAGACTGCCATCATAACTGTTCCATAAAAGTGACTCAGGTGCTCACTCACACATGACACTGACATTCACATTTTTATAAAGAGCAGCCTGTCTGAAAGAGGCTCTAAAGAGCTGCTTGTTCATTAAAGGCCCAAGCTGGGTTGTGAAGGACTGTGCGTGATAAAACCTACAGCAAGATAAAGAGCCAGTGTTTATACCGGAGGTTTTTTTTATGGAGTGTTAAATAAAAGACGGCAGCACTATTCAAAAGGCAGCTGAGATGCTTTGATGAGGTGACTTGGGAGAAGATCTCAGGAGAGCTTGTTAGGAAGATAAATCAAGTTTGCCAACCTCAAAAGACATGACATGTGTTGAACCCCTTGGTGATTACATGGTTACTAGGGACCATATCATGTTCCGGATGTAGGCACAACACAAAACATTAATGTTTGCAGGAATATATTACATCTACCTTAGTCACTCATGTAATATCCTACAATCATCCTCTTGTAGAATACTGCAATTCAGACTGAATGTGTTCCACAGAGACAACTTTTCTACCACGCAGTCATCCTGTACAACTTCTACAAACGTGGAAAGAGCTCTACACTTTATCAGGGTTACATTTCACAATTTATATATATATATATATATATATATATATATATATATATATATATATATATATATATATATATATATATATGTACACACACACATACACAGACACACACACACACACACACACACACACACACACACACACACACACACACGATTTAACTTACACTTAAGTCCTCACTAGATTTTAGATTTTGAGTGTATATTATTACTGTACCAAGGCCCTGACTAATGTAAATCTGTTGCTAGGAGACATCTGCAGTAGGATCCAGTCAGAAAGCAATCGACAATGTAAACACAGAAGTCACTGCGTCATAAGAAGCTGAAACAATACTTCATCAACTAATGGTTTTAAAGGGACAGTTCACCCCAAAATACACATTCAATGATAAAACACATTTCCCCTTGGCTTGTAGTGTTATTTATAATCTAGATTTTGTTGGTGTGAGTTGTAGAGTTTTGGAGATATCAGCCATAGAGATGTCTGCCTTTTCTCCTATATAATGGGACTAAATGGTACTCAGCTTGTGGTGCTCAAAGCACCAAAAAAATACACAGAAAAATTCTAAAAATATAACCTGGTTACTCAAGATAATCCACAGACTTTGTTATGAGTAGTTTCATGTAGAAATTAGTCACAACCTACGTGATCAATAATTATCAATGTCAAACTTCACTATCATGGTAGGTTTTTCAGCTATATCACCCAGGCCTATTAAAAACAGTGGTTCCCACATGAATCCATGCACAACAAGGTCTGTGGATTACCTTGAATAACTGGATTGTAAAACACATACATATGCATATATACCAATCAGGCATAACATTATGAACACTGACAGGTGAAGTGAATAACACTGATCATCTCTTCATCGTGACACCTGTTAGTGGGTGGGATATATTAGGCAGCAAGTGAAAATTTTGTCCTCAAAGTTGATGTGTTAGAAGCAGGAAAAATGAACGAGCGTAAGGATTTAAGTGAGTTTGACAAGGGTCAAATTGTGATGGCTAGATGACTGGATCAGAGCATCTCCAAAACTGCAGCTCTTGTGGGGTGTTCCTGGTCTGCAGTGGTCAGGATCTATCAAAAGTGGTCCAAGGAAGGAACAGTGGTGAACCGGCATCAGGGTCATGGACAACCAAGGCTCATTGATGCATGTGGGGAGTGAAGGCTGGCCTGTGTGGTCTGATCCAACAGACGAGCTACTGTTGTTCAAATATGCTGAAGAAATTAATGCTGGTTCTGACAGAAAGGTGTCAGAATACACAGTGCATCACAGTTTGTTGTGTATGGGGCTGCATAGCTGCAGACCAGTCAGGGTGTCCATGTTCACCCCTGTGCACCACCAAAAGCGCCAACAATGGACACGTGAGCATCAGAACTGGACCACAGAGCGATGGAAGAAGGTGGCCTGGTCTGATGAATCATGTTTTCTTTTACATCACATGGATAGTCAGGTGCGTGTGCGTTGCTTACCTGAAGAACACATGGCACCAGGATGCACTATGGGAAGAAGGCAAGCCAGTGGAGGCAGTGTGATGCTTTGGGCAATGTTCTGCTGGGAAACCTTGGGTCCTGCCATCCATGTGGATGTTACTTTGACACGTACCACCTAACTAAGTATTGTTGCAGACCATGTTCACCCTTTCATGGAAACGGTATTCACTGATGGCTGTGGCTTCTTTCAGCAGGATAATGCACCGTGACACAAAGCAAAAATGGTTCAAGAATGGTTTAAAGGAGCACAACAACGAGTTTGAGGTGTTGACTTGGCCTCCAAATTCCCCAGATCTCAATCCAATCGAGCATCTGTGGGATGTGCTGGACAAACAAGTCTGATCCATGGAGGCCCCACCTCACAACTTACAGGACTTAAAGGATCTGCTGCTAACATCTTGGTGCCAGATACCACAGCACACCTTCAGGGGTCTAGTGGAGTCCATGTCTTGACAGGTCAGGGCGGTTTTTGTTGCAAAAGGGGGACCAACACAATATTAGGCAGGTGGTCATAATGTTATGCCTGTTCAGTGTATATGTAAATATTGAAGAGAAGGCAGACATCTCTATAGCCAATATTTCCAAAACTCTGCAACTTACACCAAAAAACTCACGAATAAATAGCACTAAAGGCCAGGGTGAAATATGTTTTTTTTTTATATATATATTTGGGTGAACTGTCCATCTAAGTTATTTTCTGGAGTTTGTGACAGTTACCAGTCACATAAGCAATATTAAGCAGTTGGTAGGTGTATATCTTAGTTAAAAACTAAGCTCTTAGAACTACTACTATGTGTGGTGCAGCCTCTTTAATTAAGTGAGGCATATGAAAACTATGCAATCCTTTTAATGAAGTCTGACTCCATCTTTTCTTCCACAATGGAGAAAATGCATGAGTTTCTTGTCAAATTCAAAGTAGTGTGAGCATGGCCTTGTGACTATATCAAATCATTCATACCACATTCATTTTCAGAACACTCATCTCCATCACTTCATGTTTATTTCACTGACTACATTTATGTAGATTTTTTTTCTGCACGTAACATTTGATTGGTTTGTGTCTTGTTGTTAGGGAGTTTTACGGGACGTGCCGGTCAGGGTGGATATAGACTCACTGCCTGCCTCCATGAAGGTTTCGGGTCGATACGTGAAGCCGCTCTCCTGCTCCAGGGGGTTGCCACAGCTGGCATGTTCCCCCGGCCGCTGGAGGTTGATGACCGTCTTCAAACCGCACCTGAGCACAGCAACAGGTCCGTGTCAGCGTCCAGAGCAGTGCACCACAACAAGTCAACACAACACAAACATTATTGATAAGTGACAGCATCGCAGGTGGAGCAAACATTCAACAACCAACCACCATTTCACTGTTAATCTGAATGTTAATAAAGAATCAAATAAATCAAATAAAACACTGAAATTTAAATGAGGTGTCAAAGAAGGAGACTACTGTACCTTTGGAATTGTTCAATTATGTTATATTTCTCTATGATTTCAGTAGAAGGCCTTGCCATAGCTAGCAAGTTGTCAGTAATCCTGTAAGTGGAGAATATGACAAGTTAGGGGGAGTTACAGCAAAATCATGAAATAAAATAATGTTGAATTAGGAATGTTTAGCAAGTTAAACAAAAATGTAACCTCTTCGATGCCCACATCTTTGGCCAACATTATTATCCATTCTGCATGCAGTATATGTGTGTTATATTCGCCAGTTCTTGAATATTCCTGCATGCTGGTGTTCCTAACCAGTTTTGAATTGTATAACTTGGGTCTGACTGGAAAGCCGAGACTCTTGGGATTTGATGAGCCCAACCGTACTCATGTTTGATGCCCGTAGCAGCCATTTACTGTACTGAGAACATTAATTGAAACTAGACCGCTCTGTATAAAATAACTTATTGTGACCTTGAGAATAATCACACTCATGAAACCTCACAACCACGAACTGGAGACCTGGAGCATTCAGAGTATGTAAGGCTTTCCTGAAGTGTTCGCCATCCAATTGCTGAAAAAATGCTATTCTTACAGAAATCTCAAAGGCTGGCTTGCATCAATAACTTTTACTTTTTAAACCCAATTAAATCATGGTTTTTCAAAATAGCTGCCTTTTTGAGAGGGACAGAGCAAAATCCTCAAGTCCCTCAAAGGCAGTTAAGGGACAGCCTCATGATGCATCTCTTCTTTCTTTCAGTACAGTTGATCATTAAAAGAGTAATACTGTATATAGCCTCTGTGTATGCAAACACAAGCACAGCAGTCCAAATAGCAAGATGGAGCCATAGAGCGTATATCACAGAGGTTGTAATCCAATTTAATATACGATCTATGGTTGAAGCAAGTTGTTTCCCCCCTGCCACCTCCTCCCCAGACACAGCAGAGACAGGGAGGCGGCAGGCGCTGCGTAGGAGTGTATGATGCACACAACCTCATAAATTGATAATAACAAGCAAGGACGAGTCCTAAAAATTCAGCATTAATTTGAACACCGACTAATGTGAAATGTACATACAAAACAGTTATTCCAGTCCAGAGAGTTTCAAAGGGGAAGACTGCAGCTGTAACATTCATGTCACGTTTCCTGGCTCTCTGATGACACATCATGGTCACTTTATGATTTATTACAGTAAATGTATTACAGATTTCTCCTTTAAGCCAACAAGTTTTTCTCAAAGGAGAAGGACATAGAGCTTCTTTGCTGAGCTATTATGAGTTTTCCCTCATCTCTATATAGTTATACTTACTAGATCCTGATGACACGCATTTTTTAAAAATGTATTTATTATCATTTGGGTAAGCAAGCATCTCCATATTGACTAAACTCCATTTAATTTCAGTTTACATCAATAAGCATGGATTAACTAAACAGAGATTAGTTTTTAATTGTGCAACAGAGTTCTGCTTCATTTTGAATCTGGATTTGCTCATTTTAAACCTAAATTAATCTGTGTTTGTGCGACCCAGTCCAAAGTCAGAAGTTTCTGTTACTTAATGAGCATGAATTTTTCTATAGTGTTCCTCGAGGTCTTAGGGTTTATCATGTTTTCAAGGGATTTTTGACCATTTTTATTATTTCTCAAGTGGTCAAAAAGTTAATTTTAGCACCAAATCTGTGTGTTAAGGGTGTGAACCCAAAAACTGCTGCAACAACAACAACAACAAGCATCACAGGAATCACTATAATATAATTCAATCAGAATGTTCTAAGCCTTTATACGCTTTAAACTTTCAAAAAAAGGTGTCTAACCAATGCACAATGTTTATTTCAGACTTATGATTAGAAAAACAGAGTGCTGAGCTGCATTTTAAATTAATTACTCTCCCTGAAAATCCCTTGCCCCCTAAAAAGAGACAAAAATGGGTGTATGGTGGGGTGGAGTGTACCAGTTTAAAGAGTTAAAGACACCAAAGACCCTTTACAGAGAAATATATCCAGGGAACCTACAAAAACACTGCAACTAAAGCTCTCACATGTTCAGTGATTTTCCATTTTAAAAACACATTATAGTGCAAAACAAAAGCCAGGACAAATTTATTGACTTTTCATGTAACTACTGATGTTTCAGCCATGTTGATCGAGCACTCAGAGGGACAGTACATGAACACTGACTGACCAACGTACCAGGACGAGTAGAGTCCTTTAACAGCTTGCTCCTCATCACTCCAGCGAGAGGGGTTCTCATATTTACAGGCTTTCCCCCCACATGCCATGGAGCACTGCATGTGACCCGGGATGACGTGCCTCAGGGTCTCCCCCATCTTGGTGTACTTTGCTGTAGGGACCCTGGCGCTGGCTGCGGAGAAAAAAACAAACAAGGACAATTTGGCTCATCAGTGTTAGCACATCTTTCCTTGCAGCTGAAGTCATCATCAAACCCCAAAACAACAGCTGTTTCTTCAGTGTGGTTACATCTGCGGCTTTTGCGGTCAGTGGGAGGCTCCGGCTGGTTCATGCTGACAGCCACCATGACTCTGTGGGAGGAGGAGGACAGGATCTCCAGTGCAGAGCTGCGTCGCCGCTGCAGGACCTTCAGCAGGATGTCTGAGGCCGAGTGCCTGCGGTTGTGCCTCCTCACACAGCCCGTCATCTCCCCGGCTATGGAGTGGCGTGATCGGTGTAGCGGCATCTTACGGCACGGGGCTGTGCTGCTGCCTGCACCGAGCCACACTGCGAGCATGCACTCACTGTACTGACACAGACTCCCGGCTCAGCAGCCCTGTGCCCATGGTGAATCATCACACAACAATCACCCATTGGCAAAGAGAGGCAAATACAACCTATCAGTTCATCAGCAGCATTTGAAGTGTCACCATGGCAACCATTTCCAAAGTCGTCAGTGGGAGGTAGATGGGGCGAATGTTGCGCACACAAATTACACACACGCACGCACACACACACAGATCTGAGGCTGGCGGCTTGTAAAGGAAAGAGGAAAATGCAGTACCAGCTTGCTTACAAGGCTGTACAGCTGCTGGCCTTGAACACACCACATGTTAACAATCACACACCTTTTACTGATTTTGACTGAATCAATAATAGACAAGCAGATGGACATTTGACTGAATATCACTATGACTTATGTTACACATACAATATGAAGTTTCTAATTGATATGGAAAAGTCTCAAGATACTTTGTACCACAAATGAGCAACATTAAGATCATAAAGTCCATTTTAAGCAACCCTTTTTAGCATATCTTAGCTCACTGTTTTGGTTTTCCAGTGGTTAAATTCTGCCCTCCACAACCCTTTTTCTAGCCACAGCAGGTGGCTGTCTGCTGGCAAAAAAGACATTGGCTGCACACTACCTGTCCAGCACCAAACAGCAGACAGACAGAGGTTAGTGACTAGTCAGGGAAAACAAAAATCTAGAAGCTAAAGAATCTGGTATTTTTCCCAGGAGGCTGAAACAGGGCTGAAAGCTGAATATGACTACAAATAAGGAGTTTTTTGTTTTCTTTTTTCTTTTTATAATACCGTGTCAATTTAATACTGATTCAACATATATAGAGTGGACAACATTAGTTTTTTAATTTGTTTTTTAATATGATTTGATATATATGATATAAAAACTGGTGATTCATGTCATGACTGACAGCTGAGCTCTGCCTGTAACTGAGTCGGCCAGCTGTGCTGAAAATTGATTTGTTTGTCTGACAATGTTAAGTTAAAGACTAAAACAACAACAACAAAAAGACAGTAAGAACTACATTGTTTTATGGCCTTGAGCACACATATTTTAAAACTATCCCTATTACTGCCTGCTGTTAAAACAATTAAAGTTGTTGTGTTAATAAATACATATTTGTATGCTTGAACAGCTACAACAATGAGAGGATTATCCACTGGTTTAAGACAATACTGCGTGATTATAATACAGACAATGCGCTTGAAGGCTGCTCAGCAATTCAGCAGCCAGTCAGTCCCCCATCAGACTGAAGCCAAAAGGTGAAATGATACTGTCAGCTCACTGAGGCTCTCAGTGTGTGGGAGCAGAACAGCAGGCAGACTGACAAACAGCAGAGATGAGGGAGAGCGAGAGGGAGGGAGAGGGAGGGAGGGAGAGAGAGAGAGAGAGAGAGAGAGAGAGAGAGAGAGAGAGAGAGAGAGAGAGAGAGAGAGAGAGAGAGAGAGAGAGAGAGAGAGAGAGAGATAGAGAGAGAGAGAGAGAGAGAGAGAGAGAGAAAGAGAGAAAGAGAGAGAGAGAGAGCACTGCAGCTACAGAGAGCACAATATCTAAATGTTATGGACAGTAAATACAGGATACTGAAAACAAGCCACATTTACCACGTCACTTCTTTTCCACGTTTTCTGCTGCCTTTTTAACCAGGCTTATGATCATGACAAAATTTCTTCTGAAATTTAGATCGGAATATTTTAGAGGGCTGACAGGAGAATAATTCAGAACATAATATTTCAGAAAGCTGAGTAAAAATAAATGGCGTTCACCTTTTACTATGTGTATAAAACAAATAATTTTAGCAGGTGCTTTATCATGTAATGGGGTCTGAAACACATTTTAGGTTATAACTTCCAGTGTTCATCACTTGTTTTTCAGGTTATTTCTGTTGTACAGTATAGAAGCAATTATGATTATGGTCCCCTCTCTTTTTATTTAGTCAAATAATTAAAAATAGAACAGTTGTCAAGAGATTTACTGTGTGTTTGGATTTTTTTTCATTCATTAATCATCAGTTTGAAAGCTGGCCAATCAAGGAAATTGGCTCCAGAGGAGACAGATTACTGTCAGAGGTTCACCTATCTTAATCTTTTCCTGATGGCAGCGATATTGGATTCTTTTTAGAAACAACTTCACCTCAGAGTGCATCCTAAACACATTCGTTATTGAAAAGTAGGGATATAACAAATGTCTCATTTCTTCATTCAAAGGTTCTATTGTGGTTTTTGAATTAAGCTTTGCATGTCTGACATTTTATAACGTCAGTACCTTTAAAAGAGCCTCTAACAAAACCCTCATTTTGAATAAAATTATTCATCTGATTACATGGGGTTTTTATTAGAATCAAAAAAGATGCTTTTGTTACTGTGGTTATATAAATGTAATTTATGGTGCTGTTAGAGGGCTCCTAGTCCGCCCCATTAACACAGGTTCTGCTTCCCTCTGTGTGCGGGAGAGTCTTTTGTGGCAGTGAAAATGTTTTTTTTGAAAGGCTAAATGCCAACAAATATGGATTGATGCTGAATATTTCATTGAACAAAAACATATTGGGAATTTTGGAAATGATTACATCACCTGTTTTCAATGAATTTTGACTTCTGGACTTCACAGTGTTGTGGACATTAGAAAATGTTTAGATCACACAAGCTGTAAGCAAGATGCAGCCACCATTGGAGTCTAGTTCTACAAATAGTATAATACCAATAATATCAGCATATCCTAATTAGGGTTGGGTGATATGGTATTCTTAATCTCTTTGTACTCAGCTAGGTTGAAATAAGTTTGCTGTTCTTTTGCTGCTCCAGTCTTCTTGCACTTCATACACATTAGTGTGGTTTACTGTACATCTCGTCTTTTGTAACCAAACCACTACCACACCTCTGACGTTGCTCCACTTTTTGGAACTAGCCTTTCCAGTGTAATATTGCAATTATCATGACGTTTTGTTTTTTTTTGTCATGAAAAAAATTATAATGATATATCATAAATGATATAATACGACACACCCCTAATCCCAATAATTATTTGCGTCTATACAGAAAGACTGAGTTTAAACAATGAAAAGACATGCAAAAAAGCTGTATTTGAATGAATTAATGTAATTTAAAATTTGAAGATTATGAATTAAGCTTCAAAGCTTCAAACTATTCAGTAAAACTCTAATAATACACTTGCCTCATTACTACCTCTCAAGTTAGCCACTACTGTCATGTTTATGTCTTTTTAAGAGACACAACAATGTTGTCTCACCATATCCATGATGACAAATGTCTCATTCACAAAACACAAATAACCACCAGCATCAATACTAAAGAATGTTTTACTGATGGGAAGGAAGAGGATGGATTTTTCTGTAAACCATCCTTTAATTCTCATTGGATGCTTTAGCAACAATCCTCGTCAGACCTGCTGACCCCTGAAGTATACATCATCCATAAACACAATTTATAGTAATCCTAATGTCATGCTACATACATGGCATATCCTCTCATACAAATAAATTACTTTTGTTTGCTTTGTCTCGATGCTAAAGCTGGCCAGCTGTGAGCTCATATTAAAAATCTTCTAAGTAATTTCTAATTTCAACATGATATAAAAAGGAAATTTATCTTCACCTCATTTCAAGTCTACAGTCCTTTGCCTATCAAAATAAAAAATAACTGAATTAGAGCTGCAATGAATAATCAAATAATCGATTATCAATGGGTTATTAAATTTATCACCAACTATTTTGATAATCGATTAATTGGTTTGAGTAATTAAAAAAAAAAAAAGTCAAAAGTCTCTGATTTCAGGTTCTTAAATGTGACTATTTTCTGGTTTCGTTACTCATCTATGACAGTAAACTGACTATCTTCAGGTTGTGGGCAAAATAAGACATTTGAGTATGTCATCTTGAGTTTTGGGAAACACCGATCAACATTTTTCATCATTTGCTGACATTTTATAAACCAAACAACTAATCAATTAATTAAAAAAAGAATCAGCAGATTAAAAGACGAAAATAATCGTTAGTTGCAGCCCTAAAATGAATCAAGCAACAGAGGTCTCCTACCTGTCTCCATCTCTGTGCTGATGTCTCCACCACGGGCTCCACTCATGGAGTAAGACGAGTCACTCAGTATGCTGACACCAGCTGCCATGGCAGGGGCTGAAAGGTGTGAATAAACATTGTGTGTCAAAGGCAGATGAAAAAAAAAATACAAGGGGGGACGGGGGGGGCAGCTTACAAGGAGAAGCTTTGGTTGTGCAGATAAACAGTCACAAGGTGCATGCACACACACACACACACACACACACACACACACACAGATGAGATATGAGGAGCGGGGACGGCGTTGCCTGGCAGGATAAACCCGGGGGAGTGAGGGAAATGTGCAAACTGAGCCACCATGTCAGCAGCTCATGTGTCAGTCTGACCACTGCACCTCTGGGAGCAGGTGGGCGTGGCCTCGGGACAACAGCGGGAGCTGGGAGCACAAACCTGACATACAAGGACTTGAGCAGCACCCGCACAGGTGACACAGCATCACCACACTCAGCTATTCAGTTAGAATATGTTGAACTGCACATGAGAGATTAGGCAAATTCATCCTATTTCACTGGGCTGGTGACACACTTTTAATTATTCTAAGTGAACATACCCACATGCTATTGTGCAGCCTCAGAGGAATGCTTCCTGACATCTGATTTATGCAGCCTGATATCAGAGTTGTGGCCCACAGAGTGTCAATTTAACTCCGGGGACCGACTGTTTCTCACATTACACCCACAGCTCTAATGGGCCTTGTGCTAACTGGTGTTGCGGAGGTGAAACTCTGCACCTTTACAGCTCTGTGCCTCACTGTGGTACATTAACTATTGAGCAGGGTCATTGTTCTTTGCATGCTGACTTTTTGATAGACAAACGATTCCTTGACCTTTGCTTTTTCCTTCCTCTTTGATAAAGTCCATTAAGATTAAGGGCTTAATCAAAGAGCAGCGAGTCTATATGAAGTCAGGTTTCACGTGTTTACTCATTTTCCCTCTTCTTATGTTCTTTAGAGCAGTGGTTCCTCAACTTTCTTCTGCATCAGCACTCCAGGGGCCCTGCCACCCATTTAGGAACCACTAGACCACTGGTTAAGAGCAATTTCATAGGTAGGTAAATAAAGTCCAATTGCTAGATAATGCTCCCATGAGCATTATAAACAAATCAACAAACAAATGTATAATCTACAAATCTAATTTTAAAACAGATGTTCTTCATTGTGCCTTGCCATAACAGGAAAAGCACAGGTGTTAATAATAACATTAACAAAGTTTTGAAGAGCGCAGCCATTAGCAATTTTATTTACACCTGCTTTGACATGGTGAAATGTCCTCTAGGAAAAAGGTATATTATTATGTTGAAAGACATATCGGAAGGGTAACATATTCCATAACAATATGTCTGACTGATTTTGAACCTAAACATCAACTGATACTGTAAATGTAGACCTATATTATGAATGTACTACAAAAAAAACTTAAACTCAACTTGGAAGTAACCTTTTTTAAATTCAGTGAACATATGATACAGATAACCAATAATCACATGCTTCTCCTGGCTGGTACTGATAAGATAACAATTAATTTGACATTTTTGCATTTTAAAAAGAAGTTCATATTACGTGTAGTTATATGCAATCCTGTGGGTAGTAAGCAAAGGAGAATGATTTGATATTCCACAGGTCTTATTGAACCAAATTTAACTGACATCAACATTATAACAAAAACAAAGAACAGTTCTGACTCTTCAAATGTTCATTTAGTTTTTCTAATAAAAAAAAATTTTATTATATTTAGGCTTTTATAGAGCATTTGCCTAAGAATTAAAATCAAACATTTTGACAAAATCTGTCCAATCAGATATTATTATACCCGGTAGTTATAGACTCTAATTTCATTATCAGGAAAATAAATAACAATACAGCCTACATTTTCTATTATCAATCAATATTAATAGTACATACCTACTAAATTATTTTGAAAATTAATCAGCATGTCACACAAACATAATGTGAGTCACTTATTCAAAGGAATAGTTCACCTAAAAATTAAAAATTCTACACTGCTGGAGTCTTCCAAGTCACGAAGCCAAGTCTCCTAAAGCCCCAAGTTGACTTGAAAGACACCATATCCACCATGTTTTTAATCTAAATCCTCATGATAGATCCTTAGCTTAGAGCCACGTTTGTGTGAATACTGTCTGAACTGGGTGTGTGTGTGTGTGGTTTGACAGTGTGTGCACAAATGAACCGCATGTCGAGGCTTTAGGAGACTTGGATTCCACCAGACGAGAAATATGTATGCATTTTATGTTCTTTTCTGTTGTTTTTTACATTTGAAAACTGGTCACTATTGATTTAAATTGTTTGGGAGATTCTGCAACACTGTTTTCCTGTGAAACTCCAGCAGTGTTTTGTGGACTAAGAAACCAAGCCTGACCTTCAATCTGCATGAGGGTGAGTAGATAATGACAGAATTTTCATATTTGGGTGAACTATCCCTTTAAGTCCTGAAAACAAATGAAAACAGGCATAGGGGTTTAAAGCTGACATTTATCAATCAAACCACCTCTAAGTATTTTTGTGTATGAAAAGTACACTTTGTATACAATGGCTGGGTTAATGCTTTATCTGCTAATCATTGTTTCTCTATAAAAAGGTGACAAATTGTAACTGAAAAGCACCTTCAGAGACAGGTCACATTTAGGTCACGTTGCCACTCCTTTTAAGATTAAGACTCCTGTAGTCAATGAATAATTGATGGTGTAAAGTTAGAGGCTGTCTTTTTCCATCCACACCTGTTTTTGGACTTCTTTTACACTGTAACCCACACTTCTCCTTGTTACAGACTAATACGGCACCAAAACCTAGTATGACACTGGTTGAAGTGTTTCCAACATTACAGGCAGAAAGAAGCCTATCCAATCAGTTCAGCAGTCTGTCCCACTGGAGCCTGACACCACTTGTCACTGTTTATAGGAAGCTCTTGATAACAAGCTGGTGAGTGAGAAGGTGTTCTTGATGACACATGACGTACATGCATCAAATATTAACAATTACATGGGACTGAACTAATATAATCGTGACCACTAATAAATCTTTTCACTCAACCACTAATCAAGGACAAATTAAGCAAAACGCTTCACACATTAGCAGTGGATCCATAAGCTCGTGTCCACTGGGAGGCCAGTGTGTTGGTGGACATGAGAGAGGTGGTGTGAAGGCTGAGAGAGAAGCAGAGAAGCTGTTAATGAGTGTGGGATGTGACAGTCATTTCCACTGAGTGTGCTAATAAAGAAATATGCCCAGCGAGACGGTGCTCCTCACACCATGTTAAATCTATGTTAAGTTAATTAGTTAGTTTAGTTAGTTAAGTGCAGTGTCTGAACCAGGGATCCTAATCAGACGAGAGGAGCAATACAGGGCTGGGAATTTTAAAGAAATTAATATCTGGAATATTTAATGAATGATATTTAGAAAAATATTAAATAACATTTTGCAAAAAGTCTTGAGTGATTTGCATCAGTGCAAAGAAAATCAATGCTGCCTAGCAACACTGAAAGAAAGCAATGGGCTACTCTTTTTATAAAGAAAAAAAAACAACCTCAACAAAAAAGACAGTAGAGTGCACCTCGCATTTTGTAACCTGACAGATGTGCTCTGCCTGATCGAGCCTCACGGTGCTGCTATTGTGCATGCTGCCTCACTGGAAATGCTCTGCTACACTAAATGGAACCAGACTTAATTAGTATTATTGGAAACAACTGTGTTTAACCTACAACTTGATATCTGAGAAGATACAGTACAGCTACACAATTAATCGCAATAGGGCTGAACTTTATGATTATTCTCTTAATCAATTAATTGATTAATAGCTGTTTTGTTTTAAAATGTCAGAAAGTGGTGAAAAATGTCAATCATTGACATCAAGATGACATCCTAAAATGTCTTGTTTTACTCACAACTCAAAGATATTCGGTTTACTGTCACTTAAACCGATTAATCAATTATCAAAATAGTTGGCAATTAACTTAATGATTGACTAAAAAATGATTAATCAATTAATTGTTGTAGTTGTAGTTTTCACAGAAAAAAACTGTTAAAATCATGACACGACACTTGTTGGGGTCTGTACCACATCTTACATCTGAGAAACAAGATGTGTAGGCCAGGTTTTCTCTCTAGTACAACTACTGTAATGCTGTTTTGTAACACATTTTTCCTATATCAACAAAAATGCAGCTTCTGTGATTTGGATATTGCGCTTGTCCAAATTGCAATTGTGATCGAATTAATTGTGCAGCCCTAACTTCACATAAAAAAGACACACAGGTCACTCAACAGTGAGAAGTAAATTGAGACTTTTTCAGCATTACTTACTGATTTTTAAGGGCATTATTGTACAGAGTTATATTAGAGACACTCAACTAAATATGGTGCATTATATAGTAAATGGGGAAGAACGGTCTGGTGTACTAACACAAGTGACACAAGATTGACACAGTTCACCACCATGGTTCACATGGACATTTAAATGAAGGATCATTAATGTTATTTGTTATCATATGTCAAAAAACTGTTAAATCATGATATGACATTTATCAGGGTCTGTGCTCTTCTTCTAATGTCAAAGAATCAGCCATTTTGACATGAAATAGTGGGTAAAGACAGGTGTTGCCAATTATTCTCATTAAATGAAACAGAGCCCTGATTAATGCCGTTAATTAAACCTTTTTTACCTGCTGTTCCATGTTAATACATCTGCCTGAAAAAGGTCTATTATGGGAGCACAAGTACTTACAAATCTTGGAGATAGAACTGCTGTATATTAGGGCTGCATGAATTGATAGAAAAGTCAAATTGCAATTATATTGACTGAAATTCCGATTGCTATAAGCCACGCAATTAGTGGAAATGATGAGTGTTGCGTTACCATTTTCATGTTCACTGAAAAAATCTATTAAAATCGTAATGATGTGATATTTATTGACGTCTGTAATAAAAACGTCTTCTTTCATCTGAAGAAGATTTTTACAAGCTTTTTAGGTCAGGGCATCTCTGCAGCATTACAGTACCTAATTATAATGGTTTCTCACACATTTTTTCTTTTTTCAAAAAACTGCCAAAAAAAAAAAATGTTCTGGTTCTGCAATTTGGATGTTGCAATTGGCCATAGTGTGATTTTATTGTGCTTTAGAGCGGCAGCAATTAATCGATAAATCGCTTATTAATCGATTATCAAATTAATTGCCACCAATTTCAATTAATCAGTTTGAGTCATTTAATTTCAGAAAAAGACCAAATTCTCTGATTTCTGCTTATTAAATGTGAATATTTTCTGGTTTCTTTATTCGTCTCTGACAGTAAACTGACTATCTTTGAGCTGTGGACAAATCAAGACATTTAAGAACATCAACTTGGACTTTAGGATACACTGCTCAACATTTTTCACCATTCTCTGACATTTTAAAACAAATAAAATCGATTGATCAAGGAAATTGTTGACTGATTAATCAACTATGAAAATAATTGTTAGTTGTTGCCCTAATGAAATTAATTGTGCAGCCCTGCTGTATATTCTCAGTCAAGTAAGATGAAAGTGAAGGAGAACAAACTGGTGCATGCACGGTGCAAGTTCACTCTTTCTCTTGAACAATAATAATGGAGCAATTTAAAAGCATGAATAGCCTTCTTTACAGCGACATTCAACCAGAGCACAAAAACAGCACCAGCCAAATGTGCAAGTGTGCTGCTACATTTGCCTCACGTACCAGCCAAGAAACAAAGAAAAAAAGACAATGATAATCTCTTGTGTGGTTGGTAAAATATGAACATTAATTATCCATTTGGCCAGTGGACAAAAAAATGAATTTGCAGCCTGCAGTAATATCAACATATTATACAACATATTCCTCCCTTTGATTGCAGGTGAAATCACTGACCAGTGCCAATGATTATCTAAAGATGAGCTCCTCCTGAGGATGCGGAGGTATCAGTGTCTCAGAGGCTGATGATGATGCTGTCATAGGTTGCTGCTTTGTTCTGACTTCCTATCACAGAGTGCCGGCAGATACAAATCAACGTTTGGACACTTGAGTCAGCTAACAGGCAGCTAAGTTAGCTGCTCAAATGTCACTCTCAGCTCTCTTAATAACGTTATGTCACAAGTCAGTTAGCCTAAAGCTCACTGACATTGCTTTAATTAAAATGTCTCTGTGGAGTTTAAATGCCACAACGCTTATTTTGACACGGACAGACCGCCGTTTTGTTAACTTTTTGAATCTTCACTCTGAACCGTTAGTTAGCCCTCAAGTAGCGTGTGGTGCTGATGCTGCAAGCTGCTAATTAGCTTACTGTACAGTGTTAGCAGACGCTAGCATAGTGGCTAAATGAGGCCTAACTTACCGTTTTCCTGTGGTCAGAGTCCGGGGCTATCCTTACAATATCTGACATAGTCGGTTCATCGCTCTGAAGCCTTGGCTGTTGTATCGCTGGCACGTAGCAAACCGGGGTTTCCCTCTAGCCACATCATTTGGTCCACTAAGTACAGCTAGCTTACTAGCTAACTTAGCAACCTGACATGTTGTCATGGTAGAACGGTCCCGTTTGTTCACGTGACCACAGGCAGTGTTCCGCTGGCATTTTTTAGTCACTGTATATATTGATAATAATTGTCGACTGATACAGAAAGTCTATATTCATACAGTTTTCTGTATCGGTATTTTTGATCATAACTGTTTTAATAATTTTCCAAGTAAAAATTTCAGTAATTCATATTTTGAAAAATATTGTAGCAAGTAACGATTATTTTCATAATTGATTAATCCTCTTGATTATTTCTTGATTAGTTGTTCAGTCCATAAAAAGTCAGAAAATGGTGAAAAATAAAAATAATGATCATGACGTCCTCAAATGTCTTTTGTTTTGCCCACAACCCAAAAATAATCAGTTCATTGTCAAAAAGCTGTAAAATAAAAAGGAAAATTTCACTTTTAAAAAGCTGGAATCAGTAATTTTTTTTTGCTTTAAAAATTACTCAAGTCAATTAATTGATTATCTAAATACTTGATTAATAATCAATCAATCCTTACAGCTAGTAACAATTAATTCTTTCACAGACAACTTGCTATAATGACCTTCTGTCCTTGTGCTCAATGCAATTTTATTTTATGATTCTTTTCCTTTTGTAGAACTGTCCGTTGCCATCCTGCCACTTCATGAATATGTTTAGATATTTCCATGATGAGGTTAATGCCTTTCAAAGAAACAAATTTCTCCCTAACCTTTAAAATGTCCACTGATCAGTCTGCCAGTACTAACACTGGATCTGAACTGACTGAGAAGATCCCTGAGAAATAGAGATGACTGCTCAGTTTCTCTGTGGTCCTCTGGTGCAACCTAGTGGCTGTTTATTATAAGATGATGATGTTAAGTTGCAAAGGCCATGAACAGGATAAAACACAACACTAAAAACTCCTAATATTGGATTGATGATTGTGTTTCTGCATTGTTTGAACAATATGAATGAGCATGAACTGCATACATCATCCTAAAACTATTAACTATTTAAACACTGTCAGAAGATCAGTGAGACAGAGTGACCTATCAGACTGGAAGAAAGACATAAGCCTTACTGGTAGTAAGTACAAATTCTGCAATATAATGAATTCTGGTGGCAAAGACATATTTTGGCTTCTCTTGAGCATGGTAACCATAGACTCTGCACCGATCATCCAACTGTAAACAGTGCATTAATCTGATTTATTTGTATTTGACGTGAAAATGGCAATTTCTTGTTGTCTTTTATGTATTAATTTTGCTATACTTCCAACAGATTTTTAATTATAATCTCATAAGCATTTGGATTGTTTTTTTTGTTTTGTTTTTTTTTTGTGTTTGTTTGTTTTGTTTTGTTTTTGTTACCACAGCTCTGACATGCAAGTTAATTTGCTGATAAAGATGATGGGGTGTGGCTAAAGAATTTAATAAAATGATGAAGCTTTGAGTTTAGATTATTTTGTCACACACACTGTACAGCGTATACTTTGCTCAAGTTAGTAACAGTTTAGTACGTCCTCATTGTCACATGCTACTGTAAACAATCAGTCACTGACATCCAAATGACACCCAAGGTAACAGAGGTGTGTACTGTCACTATCCAAAGGACACATCCTTAAACTGGTCACTGGGAAGAGGAGGTGCACAGACAGCTTTCATTTCTTTGCCAGGTACAGAAATAATTTATATAACTCACCCATCACCCATTCTTAAGAGTTGGGACGGATCATGTCACACACAAAAAAAACTTGGAAAAAAACACTCTCATTCCAGTTTTTTGGTGAAAATATATTGTAAAATATATTGTAAAAATATGCTATTTTACAATCATCTTTGTTTTAAAAAATGTTGACCCTTTAAAGTTGTGTTCCATATTTCTGTCAACTCCATCAGATTTTTACAGAGACATGATTTAATCAGGTGCAAAAAGGGTAAGCTATACCCTACGGACCCATCTCACTTCCTGGTTTTAAAAAGGTGAGAAGACTGGTAAACTTTGAGGTGTGTCTCAACCACAACCATGAACTTCTAAATCAAAACTAAATAAGAATTATGGTTTAAAAATGTGTATTTTGATTAGCATGAAGAGAACTCTGAGACACTTTAAATGTAAAATGCTGCTATGGTTATGCTGTGAAATAAAAAAAAAGGTAACATTTTATCAACTACATTTAATTAAAAAAAAAATGGAATCACTGAGGCTGGCCTGTTACAAGGTTTAATAGACAGGAGCCTGATCTTTTACAATATATTTTTTCAGCATTATTTAACAAAAACAAAAAACAAAACAAAAAAAAAACATAAAAATACAAGGTAGTGGGTATCCTTTCTTTCATTTATGCCACAGAGGTGGTCATGACCATCCTCTCTTTGCAATCTCAGAAGCGACCACCAGGGGAAGACGTGTTCCAACAATCCCTGTTAATCCATCTGGAGATGACAACATGTATATTTGAACAACTTGAGCAAATCCATGATTTTACCTCACAACTTGTTCCTGAGTTTCTCACATGGATATTTAGTTGACTTGGCAGACTGTGTAGTGACCTGTAGGATGGATCTACTAAGCCGCAGCAGAAGAGACACACTTTATACAATGTTTTACACAGAATATGACCAACTCACTACGACTCACTTGAAAGATATAATAGACCCTTTGCAAATATATGATCCATTCCAACTCATTGGAATATGACATGGATATCATTTGCTTTAAACTTCAAATTAGTTTTTTGTTTCATCAGAAACCTGATTTTACGTTATACCTCATGACACAACACTACGTGCATTTGTTTGGAGAATTTACATGCGATACAAAACATGCAAACATGCAAAACTAACTGACCTTTTTATGGAATACAAAGGCTAATTTGAACAATGTGATCCCATAATTCCACTGTTCTGTTGTTAAGTACTGCTAGTATCACATTTAAATGTCCTACTGCTCTTCCCCCCTTTTATTAGACAACATATGTCCATTAAAACTATAGAATTTTAGGAAATGCTGTTTTCCAGACTTTGGCTCCAGTCCCTAAAGGGGTCACTATTTAAAAACAGTACTTATTCATCCAGCCTGCACTTTTATACACACTTAAAACTGCAGTATTCTTCTGAGCTGCATATATTTTGGCATTTTCCCTGAAATGTAAAATTTTTATGCTGCTTTTATCATGATTTTTGAGGTGTGACTGTTAAGACATTTTGTACTGGAGGAAGTATTTGCAGCCGGTAGTTTATGGGTATCTTGTTCTTCTGTTTGTCACATCAGCTGCTGCTCCAACACAGGCTGTTTAAGTGTTGAAAGGTTCACACAAATTTAACTTTAAGTAGACCACCAACTTTGAAGCGTTCAGAGGTTCTTTAAGGTTCTCCTATCCTGAGCTGATCGTTTAAGGTCGGCGCTTTTCTCAAAGCAGCCCTGAGACATGCTAAAAATATGCTGTGGGAGATATTTCACAATTTTTTAACCAAATAAGCAGAAAGGAAAAAATCCCAGAGGTGCTCTGGCGTGGGTATTCTGACCTCGAGAATGAAATATTTCCCTTTGAGCTGTGGTTTCGCTGGGCCTGACAGACTGCAGCACACTGCAACCATCAGCTGACGTTTGATTTCTCTCTAATGACGCTGCATCATATGTTCAACATTTTCTTAATAATAATGACTTAATATTACACCATCACAGGTGTTGGGTAATCCAGCACAACAGTACAATAAAAGTTAACACTTCATGTTAAGACACTTGTAATATGCATTGGTTAATAGGTAATAAGGCCCTTATAACATGCTAATTAACAATAATATGTGTTAATAAATGTTAATAATACCAAACATGTTTACTGTGAAATTATAAAACATTTTTAAGCACTTACAAGAAACTTGTTAAAAGTTCAAAGACTGCTTCAGAATGTTAATAAAGTGTCATATGAAATTATTCTAATTGTTTATAATGACCTTACAAACAAATTTATTGAGTTTAACTAATTTATATCATTGTTGAAACTTTACTAATCATTTGTTGTTGCTTTATAAAGATTGTTACAAACTGCATTGCGTTTATTAGCAGTTAACTATGCACTTATTAACAGTTTTCTCTGCATTATGGGGGACTGGATCTAAAGGGTTAACAGTGCTTAATAAGGTTAATTAATCATTTATTATGTGCCTGTTAACAGTCAGCCACAACTTTAAAAAAAAAAATTGTATTTTCAGGCTTTCTGTCTTTATTGGTTGGACCCCGACAGCTGCAGACAGGTGGGGGTGGGTGGGCAGCATTAAGTGGAAGTTGGGCTTAAAAATTAAATCTCAAATTCAAGTCCAGCCCAGAACATCAAATATTAATCATTTTTGCAACGGTTAACTGTTAACAAGTACATAATAAAAGCTTAATTAATCTTGTTCACACTGTAGAGCCGGTAGCCCCAATAGTTAGCTGTTAATAAGTGCATAGTTAATTGCTAATAGATGTATAATAAAGTAGAACTCTTAACAAAGCAACAACAAAAGCTTAGTAAAGGGTGAAAACAATGACATAGCAGCTTTCAGTTAGTTGAATGTTATTATAAACAATTATAAGAGTCTAATAACGCTTTTTTGAGCAGTCAACTATTAACAAGTTTCGTATAAATTCTTATAAATGTCTTAATATCACAATAAACATGTTTGCTGCACTTATAGGGCCTTATTAACACTTATTACAAGCACCTCAGTATAAAGGTAAAAACAAAAAAAATCAAAACTATTGATTTCGTGATCATTATCTTGACAAAATGTTTACTGTAGGGCAGGCTGGGGACAGTAAGGCATGCTAGAGTGATGACACTGCACATGCTCAGTTACAGCCCGACATCTGCTGCTGAAGTTATTCAAAAAACTGTTTTGGAAGTATAACGGTGATGTTTTTCATTTGCTGCATGTTTCTGTCACACTGTCAAGACCTTTTGTGTGAATGAATCCAAATGTACTTAGTTTGAATCATTGCTTTGTTGACGTCTAAGTGACGTCATTAGCGTGTGTCTACGTCAGCGTGCCTAGCTTGCTCATGATGTTCTGTCATGACTGACAGGGTAGAGATGGTTGCATCAACTTGTTTGCTAAGCAGTCAAAACAGACCACACAACAGCATTTTTACGACATAAGCGAGTCATCGTGGGACATATGAAAGGATAGTTCACAAACAAATTTGTATAAAGATCATTTTTAAGACAGTTGCATTTTTCTGCATGCTTCATAAATGTTTGTTGCATTGCAAACTGTTCAATTCTTTCTATTTCACACTGAAGGACAGAGAGACTGAAAAGCATCTGTGACATCATAGTACTAAATAACATTATAGTAATGATGTATAATAAAATTATTGTAAAGCAATTCATATTTTCAGAATACTATGCCTCTTAGAAAAAATGTTGTAGCCATCGCTGATCATGTTTCAAATGTCCACAGGGTTGGGGTCACTGAGAGAAAACGGAGTAACTGAGAGAAAGTGTTGCGACCGTCCCCAGTCTCCCCTACAACCTGCAAGCTCCTGTGAAACTACACTCCTGTATGTAAATACAACCTACACAACAAGCTAACGCTACATTAGGCATGTCTTGATAGAATCAAATCTTCACACACACACACACACACACACACACACACACACACACACACACACACACACGCATTGATGACTTTGCACAGACAAAAGTGTCACATTTCTAACCTTCTGACCTGAACTTTATCTGGTGAATATCTGGTGGAGGAACTACTGTGATGTTTTACTTAAGTAAAAAAGTAGCAATACCTCAAACTACTCTACTCCACTACAAAACTTTACTTAAATGTTACTTAAAGGCATACTATGCAGGATTTTTCCTAGAATGGAGAGGCTCATAAACATCATCCCTCTGAATCATCATTTATGACCCAGTAGAAATGTGTGACGGTAGCTGTAGTTTATCTGCAGGGAGCCTGCCTTCTGTCTGTGTGTTCTTATTTTCTCATTCTGTGTTCGGGACACTTCTGGGTTTCAGTGTTGTGAATGAGACTCAACATTCAGCTGTCTTTGTGGTGTGTTTAAAAACAGCAACTGACAAAACCTGCATATTCTTTCTTTGAGTTAGAACAGCCAGTGTGGTCCTTATGACTGTTTTCAAATTTAAATGTGCAATAAGTTTGTTGAATTAAAAAGTACAATGCTACTGGTACCTGACTTTTCCTACAAGTGTCTGTATTTACATTTAAAATGTTTTTATATAAATTACACTTGAGGCAAAGAAAATGTGATAATTTATTACCTTTTTTGAAGTTGGAGATCCATCTTTGTTGCTTAACAACTTCTCTCTGTCAATAAAAGTTCACAAGTGGTCTTGATTTCCAATTAACGGACATTAAAATATAAATAACTAGTTAATTAGACTAAATTGAAAATAAAGTAGGGGAGAGCTGGGACAGTTGTAACATTTTTTGTCTCCTATAAGTCTCTGAATTTTTGTCTTAAATCTCTCAAATTTTGAAACAAAGTAACTTTACTTCAAAAAGCAATGTTCACAACTTTTTTTTTGCTTTTTGTACTTGTTTCCAGCCTTTTCCCACAGGTCATTCTTTTTTTTCTAGGTGGAAAATTGTTATTATTAATGTTAAATTAGTATGTTTATAATCCTATAAGATACATTTAACTGTTCCTCGCTCTGAGTACTTCTAGATTTAACTAAAATTTGAATCAAATCATTGATGGTTATCCTACATAAAAATACTGCTGTGAATATATGCAATCATTGGAATACATATTGATAAATATAAACAGAAATTTTACAAAATTTACATTTTGGTGTTATTTCATTTTTAAAAAGATAAACTAACAGAATAAATGCATGAATCTCTGAATCTGATATTTATCATGATAGATAATAGAGTCTGAAAGTCAAAGGTCAAAATGATGCTCATGGTTATTCTAGTGCTGCCACTTCTAGTGTTAAAGTGACCACAAGGAGTTTGTAACAGGTTATAAAACAGTCTCAGTTTAATACAGATGTCTGTATACGGCCCACATAAACAAACAAGCCCATCTGAGAGAAGATCAGCTCTTTCTGTACAGTTTTTCTTCATGTCAGTCACCGGGTCGGAGTCCCTTTGGAATCAGATGAAATGAGTCACTGTTTATATTTTCCCCGCCAAAGTTACAGTGAGTTGTACATTAGCCAGTTAAAAGGAAGCAGGAGGAGATTCTTATTTTTTGACGTTATATTTCATGGAGGGAACACTACTGCTTTTGTCCAGAGGGGCCTCCAAAATCAACGCAATACGAAAGTTCATTGTGGTACCTTTAAGTATGCAAGTTTTATCAGTAGACATTAAAACAATTAATTGAAAAATCAATTACCTCTCAACTATAACATTAATTAATTAATTAATTGGTTAATCACTTGGAGTAATTTTCTAGGAACAATATTCAATATTGTGAATATTCCCTTGTTTCTTCTACCCTCTCTGACAGTAAACTGAATAGCCTTAGGTTGTAGACAATGCAAGACAAATGTTTGCATAATCTTGAGCTCGAGCTTTGACTTTCCCCATTTTCTGACATTTTGTAGACCAAACAACTAATTAATTAATCAAGAAAATCATCAACAGATTTATCAACAAAGAAAATAAATTGTAGCTGCAGCCCTGTTTATCAGTAAAATGAACTTAAAGTATGAAAAGTAAAAGTACTCATGCAAAATGTCCCCATTCAGAGTATTAGATTTATTATTAATTATATCCATAGGAAATAACATGTAAGAAGAATTTCAGTGTTGTCACGGTTGAAATAATTAACGTTTTATAGTTTTTCTTTGTGTACATTTGTCCTATGATCTTTGTAAAATCTTAAACTATCTAAAGCTGTGAAATAGATGTAGTGGAGTAAAGACCTGTCTGGTGGATGGCAGCCCACCGTGGATGCTGGATCAACTTGAGGTTTCCGCCTGTTAAAGGGAAGTTTTTCTTCACCACTGTCACCTCAGTGCTTGCTCATGATGGGAATTATTGGATCTCTGTAAATAAAATTATAGAGTACGGTTTAGACCCGCTCTTAATAAGAAGTGCCCTGAGATAACTTCTGTTATGATTTGGTGATGCATAAATAAAATCTACTTGAACTGAACTGAATTATAAAATAAAATAAAATAAAATAACATAAATACAATGCACAGTTATGCAGCCCGAATAAAGTACTGTACTCAGGTAAATGTACTTAGTTACATTCCTCCACTGTAACTTAATGCCCTATAACTCACAAAGTCACCTGCAGGATATTTCAGCTCCTTATTTTCTTGCCTTTTGCATATAAATCCATGCAGGACATGAGCGGCTTTGCATGTAACTTTGGCTCAGTGGAGGCAGCGAGGAGAAGAGGTGGAGCCATGACGAGACTCATAAAACCCAAAGCTTATTCCTCAACTCACTGCCAAGGTGACGCGCTGCGCTCAGAGGCTGACAAATAGCTCCGACTCACACACACAGACACACACACACACACACAGAGGGCATGAACACGGCCGGGTTCGGGAGGTTTTGGTCCAAAGTTTGCTCTCGGATTCAGATTTTACTTCCAAAAACAGCAGAATCTGTCCAGAAGTGACGCGTAAACCCCGCAGAGGACGCGCAGAGAACTCGGCTGCTTGTGCTTGATATTTTGCTTGAGGATAACTTTGATCTCCAGTCTTGATCTCGGGACTACAGAGGCTCCACAGAGGGAATATGACAGCTGGCTTGGCCCACTGAAGGAGTGAGAATTGGTGACCGCACAGCCAGATTATGCAGCATCCTCTGGACATGGGGGCGCATTACTATCCTCCTGAAGTTCACCCGGACCACAGAACTCACCGCTACAGGAGTTTCATGATCGAGGAGATCCTCACTGATCACCCGGAGCACAAAGCGTCGGCTCCGGCCGGGGAGCTCCTTAAATTCGGGGTGCATGCTCTCCTGTCCGGCGCCCGGCCTTTCCACAACCAGCTGGGTAAGAGTCCAGAGGCTGCTGGGTACAGATGATCGAGTCGGTGTCAGTGATTTCATGCTGGAAAAACTGTAGGAACTGAAGATAATAGATAACAACATCATGGGTTACTATTAATATTTATAACACTGATTAGAATTAATTTTTTGCCTGGTGGAAAATATCAGTGTTTGCCCTTAACAAAGAAATGTCTTTCGAGGAAAGATAAATTCCCTTACGTACGCAGGGTTTGTTATTGTGTTTTTTAGGATCTATAACCGCTAATGATGTGCAACAATTACGCACAAGCGCAAAAGTCAGACATAACAAGTGAATAATTATCATTTCATCATAATCATCAGTTAGTTGTTTATGTATTATATCTTTAGAAAACACATTTAGGGAGAACCCTAATTTACAATGGATCCCGCGTTACAGACATACGACAAAAAAAGGCACAAATATACTCAAAAAAGAAGCTCGGAGGCAGCAATAAAAGAAGAATGCATGGGTAAAACAAGGTCAAATTAACCATGTTATTAGGTAAAGGTGCATTAATTAGCAGCGGGACAAATAAGTAAATGTCTCAGAAATTAAGTAGGATAAATTGAGCCGTATTGTGAAGTATTGGAAGTGTTTTTATTTATTGGCTAATGAAAATGACCTTTAGTTGCAGCTATAAAAGCAATATTTATCTCATAAAATTAATAATGACTCATGCACAGGATATGCCTACATACACCACCTGTTATAAGCTGCTGTGGCAGTTTATAAGGAGTTCCCAAACTTTTCCATGTGAAGAACCCTCACATTAGATGCACAGTCGAGCGCAGAACCCCAATGTGAGACGATTTTTGCCTTAAGGAATCCCCTTCGAGTATTTTTTAAAAATACTTTTCAGCTTTAAGATAATAAAGTCCGCATGGTCCGTAAATAACCAAACTAGGGTTAAGATGAATTCCAGTCAATCCAGACATTCAAACTTATTTAAAAATAAGTCATAAAAAATATTCTATTCCTCCTTTTGCTGGGGACCCCAAACGTCTCACTTTAGGAATCATGTTGTTTTCTGAAACCTTTAATATGCGAATATGATATTTGTAAGTTGGATGCGTAAAAACATGGATTCTCTTTAGGATAATAAACAACAGCGCTTCTTGGATACAAAGAAAAACTCCTAAAAGATTAAGAGGTGTTACAATATAATGTTACAATATTTACTCGTATCATTTTATTCGCGTTTTAATCGTTTTATTTATCATTTTATGATTGATTTTTATCCCATTTTTCGTGTTTTTATCCTGCATCTATTGCTGCTGGTTTCTGAGAGTTATCAACACAATTCTGTTGTGTGCTACAATGACAAATAAAGAGCCTCATGTCTTATCCCATCGTACAAACTGGAATATATTCCACTCTAAAAGTTTATGTGGTCAAAATATGTTTACATCTTTAAATTGTGAGTTATTACGCGCTCGTTTTCTCTCGTAAGAATGAGTCGCTTCACAGAAGCATAACACCCGCTGGGATTCATTGTTTTCCTGCTTATAAACTACAATTTCAGGTGTTTACATAAAGAATATTTCTCAACATTTATTCCAGTTCATGTGAAAAAGGCTTGGCACTGTGCATCACATGCTTTTATTTGTTTAATCGTGACCCACATTACCAAATTTGAATTAAATGCGCATTAATAAACCTGAATCTGAACATGATAGCCTCATAAATGTGTATGCAAATAACACGACCAGTAATTATAATAATGTCATGACAACACTGAGGTCTTATTCTAACGGTTCAGGTCCGTCCTGTTGAGGAAGACACATTGTTTTTTGCTGCACGATCAGCCAAACTGTTCATTTTTTAAATAAATGCGTTATGGATGTTTTTCCTCATGTTGTATTAGCTGCAGTTGTGAGATTGTGGACCCAACAAGGCCCTGAACTCTGACCTGAGATCAGTTAGATATCCATTGGTGAAACACTTGCTGATGATTTCTGCTGCTTCATGAAGCTAGAAAAACAAATATGTGAAAATGGCCTGAAATAACCAAAAACACACACACAACTGTAACACAAACCCCCGTGTGTGTGTGTGTGTGTGTGTCTGTGTGTGTGTTTGTGTGTGTCTTCAGTGCTCAAAGCGGACCAGACGAGCCTCCTGAAGTTCCCCCTCTCCCCGCTGTCCTGCTCGCTGGGCTCCCCGCTCGGCTCCCCGCTGCTGTCCGCGGCCCCGGGCCTGCAGGTCGGCCCCGGCGCGGCGTCTCACCACCTGCCGCTGGACCTGCACCTCCGCGGGAAGCTGGAGCACGGAGCCGACGGGGGCAGCAAGACCAAGAAGGGCCGCCGGAGCCGCACCGTGTTCACCGAGCTGCAGCTCATGGGGCTGGAGAAGCGCTTCGAGAAGCAGAAGTATCTGTCGACCCCAGATAGGTGCGTTTACAGCGGGTTTACTCATCAGAACATAAAGGTTGATAGCTTGCTTTTAATTATTTGGATCTGCTCCAGTATTAATTTAAAGTCCACATAGATTAATATTTCAAAAACTTGAATATTACATTTTTTACTTATTATTATTAGAAGCAGCTGATAAGATGCTCTTATTTTGTGCTGTTGCCTGTTATGGCCAGGACTCCCTTGGATTTTTAAGCTCACTGGAACATTTCTAATTGAATAAAGGTTATATAAAAGTTTGAAAAGAAAGATCTGATCATTTGCAAGACATAAAATATGTTGGCAAAACTCTGAAGTGATTAGATGTAAAATGTCTGATTTTCTCTTCACAGAATAGACCTGGCTGAGTCTCTGGGGCTCAGTCAGCTCCAAGTGAAAACATGGTACCAGAACAGAAGGATGAAATGGAAGAAAATCGTAAGTCATTCTCCATTATAATGATAATGATGATGATGATGGTGATGATGATGGTGATGATGATGTGGTAGGGGTCATTTTCTATGAGGTTTGGACTTACAACAACAATACAAACAACCGGTAGCTCCAATGGGCCCCAGTGCACTGACAAATTATATAGAAATATAGTTGGAATGACTAATCATTTCTCATTAACTTCACACAAATAAATACATTTTAATGATCTCAAGTTAATTAAACTTAAAATTAATTTTCTGATCACTTTCAAAATTATACGCATGAGTTTTTCTGAGTTGAATAAACGCTCTCTTCTGAGTTCCCTCAACTCATCAAATCAAATTTCAGAAGCAACATGACAACTAGACGACTCTGGACTAAGTTCAGTCAACTCACGTTTTGAAGGCAGCGCAGCAACTTGTGTTTTTAAGTTGAACCTGTTTAAAATGATTTACAGTGCAGCGCTCGATGATATGGATTCTAAATAATATCTCAATACTTTTAGGCTTTTCATAGTGATGATTCAATTACCCAACAGTACAAAGGGCAGGCTGATATGGACAAAATCAAATATTGCAATATTTTTGACCAAAGACCTTCATGTCAATATTTACTGATGTTATGACAATATTGTAGGGATGGTGCTTTCACTATATATTAACATTATATTTTGGTATATGTAATGACTCAGTGGGTTAAGTCAATTAACAGAACAGCTGTAACAGTCTGTTAAGTTCATAAAATGACTTCACTTTACTGTAATGCAGCCTTTAAAACTAGAAAAAGACAAAACATACACGATATCATGATATGACAATATCCAAAATCTAAGACAATATCTAGTATCATATGACAATTTATGATGGGCTGTAGTGACAAATGAAAATAGGAAATTATTAAATTGATTGAATAGTTCTGTGGCATATTTATATATTTTATATTTTATTCAGAATAAGCAGATCATTCTGATTGCTAGTGACTGTTTTTCAGAGAAAAAAAAAGTAAACCAGGACGAGCTGCAGGTTTGCATTTTTTAGGGCATATAGCAAATGCACCATTTTTAAAATGTGAGTTCTTATTTGAGCTAGTGTTAATACTGTGATCTATAATACTCATATAATAAAATGATGATAATATCTGTAAACGATCCAGCACCTCTTAAACACACTGTATGCTCTTGTATCATTTCCGTTTCTTTGTGTTTTCTCTTTGTCTCCTTCCCCCACGGCTTCAGATTCTCTCTCCTCCTCCCTGCACTCACATTTTTAATTTAATTCATTTGACAAAAGCAGACAGAACATTCACTGACATAAAGTTAAAGATGAATTTGACTGATATCATTATTATAGTTATTATTTTTCAGATTTTCTACAGATATTGCAAGAATGTCATTATTGTGAATTATTTTGGCCACAATAATCATGTGGTGTAATTTGATGGTGTAATTTGAACTCAGGTGTATTTCTGAAGTAGTCGTCTGAATCACTTGCAAGGGCCTGTCAGGACATTGTTGGAGGGCCCGCTCTCTGTATGGGCCCCTCCTCCACCGCACAGGCCCCGGTGTGCCTGCACTGTCTGTACGGCAAACTCTCTATATGTCTGAATGCATAAGGACCCAATCAAACAAACATTTAACAGTAATATCCTCTTGTTTGGAGGAATAGTCCAGCTTTTTAAAGGGTTATATGAAATTTGTTACATATATAAATTTGGTTGCATATTCAGAAAAAAGCACAGCTTAAATGAATTGTTTGAAACAACATTTTTTAGTCTCCAGTCATACAGATAACCCTTCTTTTTATTCAAACCTGCATCACAGTCTGTTGTAGAGCTGCAGTGATTAGTCAATTAATTGATTAGTTGTCAAAATCAATCGGGAACGATTTGATAAGTGACCGGTTGTTTTGAGAATTCTATCTTTTGCACAAAACAAGACATTTAAGGATGTTATTTTGGGTTTTGGAAAACAGTGATTGACATTTTTATGGCCATTTTATGGAACACACAACTAATTGATTCATCAAAAACACAACTGACATGTAAATCAACAATGGAAATAAATGGCGGCTTTAGTTGGTTAATTGTTTAGTTCAAGTCAAGTCAATTTTATTTAGTGTCAAATTATAACAGAGGTGATCTTTTCATACAGAGTAGGTCTAGACCTTACTCATAATAATATTATTTAGAGATATGGTTATAGTAATAGTTCCCACCATGAGCAAGCACATTGTGAGGAAAAACTCCCTTTTAATAGGCAGAGACCTCACATGGAACCAGGTTCTATGGTGGACAGCCATTCGCTGGGACCAGTTCGTCAAATATTAAATTAATCACAAATTATCTGTGTAATTTTTTACAGAAAAAATGTCCAAATTCTCTGATTTCAGTTTGTCAAATCTCAATATTTTCTGGTTTCAGTTCTCTATGACAGTAAACTGAATATCTTTGAGACATCTTCCATTTTAGGATTCACTGATTAACATTTTTTATCATTTTCTGACATTTTATGGGCCAAAGAACTTATTGATTCATGCAGAAAAATTGTTAGATTAAACGATAATGAACTATGATGATTATGATGATAAAAATAATCCTTAAACCACATTTTTCTGCTCATGTCCACCCTGCAGGTGTTGCAGGGAGGAGGCCTGGAGTCACCGACCAAACCCAAAGGCCGCCCGAAGAAGAACTCCATCCCCAGCAGTGAGCAGCTCTCTGAACAAGAAAGATCTGCTGCCGACACCGCCGACCCCCTCTCCGAGGGCTCGAGCTCTCACTTAGAGAGCACTCAGGAGGAGTGACCCCCGCCACATACTCTGACTCTGTGCGCAGAAGCTCTGGGACGCTCGGCGCGTATATTATGGACGGAGCCAAGATTCCGAAAACAGCACGGACCGCAGAGGACGTGCTGATGTTTCTGAAGCTGGACCTTATGGTTCGGTCTCCAGAGATTGGCAGGACCAGCAGAAACCTGAACTGCACAGGCCATGTGCTGTAGTCCCACCATGCACTCCTTCATGTTGAACTTGCTGCTGTTGAGGAGGGGACTCAAACCTTTGCAGTAGGTCTACCCTTTATATTCTAAGGATCCACTCTCACTCGTCTCTTCTGCATTCCTTTTGTGTAACGATGCCATGTTTAATTATTAAATATATTTTCACTATAATACACTGCTCTCTGTTTATTAAAAAGAACACAGGCTCATGATAAGCTTTTTAATCCAGTGTGTAAATTGAACATGATGATCATCAGTCACACACAGTCATGTTCTCATGGCTCAGGGCCTAATATGGTTACGTACCATCACAACAAGAAAATGTCTCACTAATCCCTCATATGTTTTGGTGGGTATGGAGTCCACGCCACATCATATCAATAACAGAGAAAGACTAACACAGCCAGAAACCATTTGGTGCATAAAAACAGGACGATAAGGCCAGCAATCAAAGAAAACATTTTGCTATATCCTGGTTTATATGATTTGATTTAGCAGGAGACATGCGTTTCTTGTTAAGATGTGGATTCACACATGCATTGGTCCTACTGTTCACGATGCTGGATTGAAGGAAGGAAGGAACTAATGAAGAACAGAGCAAAAACACTCTTTTTTTCCTCAGTTTTATTTTCCCTAAATCAGCGGTTCCCCACCTTTTATCCTTGAAGCCCAAAGAAAAGCTGAGCCCTCAAGAATGAATCAGTGATTAATTCTTAATATCTTTATAATTTATTGTCAGAAATGAACATCAGTTATAACTCTTTCCATTCTAAGAACTGTCACCTTTGGTAAATGTCTCGTCTCACGTATAAGTTTAATATTTTCTTCTTTTAACAAACCCAACAGAGTAGCTTATACACACTTACCCTAAATAACAGATATAATAAAGAATAATAATGATTCATAACCACAGACTCATAGAGGGGTGGCCTAACCTACTATTCGTGAGTGAAGACAAAAATGTATCTTTTATTATAATAATAATAATAATTATTATTATTATTATTATTAATAATAATATTAATATTTAACATGCAAATCTAATTTTGATAACCTTAGAGCAGACAAAGTCTTGTGGTCCCCCTGTGATTTTTGCTGCCCCCCTCTTAGGGAGCCCCAGACCTTAGGTTGGGAACCAGTGCGCTAAATGATTGTGAAAATTGTTTAAATTTTCTGCTGTAAGTAAACTTCCTGAATATTTGCCTGAGGTGCAGCCATATTTGCTTAAAGCTTTTAGGAAGACTCAAAAGCTGCCAAGTATTTTATGTTTATTATTAATTCTGGGAGCGTCTTCAGTATAATGTCCACAGCCTGGTTTTAATTTTATTTATAATATATGTTATATTTGTAGGACTTTTATTACATAGGGTAAGTTGTTGGTTTGATCAGAGAACAGTGCAGTATTCCTGCTGGGATGTTTGTGCTTCAGCAGTGACACCAAACCTCCTTTTTTATTTTATTGATTTATTTTTTTATCTTGTAGTCCTGCAGAATTATTATTTCAATTGTTGTGCGCTCGCTGTAATATTTTCTCAAAGCATTAGGTGGATATAGGCAGTTTGGTTGTGTTTTGATGCGGTTTATAAATTCACACACAGGATATTTTTTCAAGAGCATCAATTAAGATAACCGAGAGAGCGGCGCTGAGGCGTTCAGGCACAGTAAAAAACGCGGGAATTTATGGAAACCGAGTAAAAGTATATAAGATTAACTGCATTTTTAATCGAGTTGTGTCAATAATCAGATACTGACAGAAAGACGGCTCAGCTTTCTGTGCACGCACACGGTGTTTGTTCATGTCAGAAGGCAATCCAAGGAATGGAGAGTAGTTAGTTTAGTTCAAGGACCCGAAATATTATTTGCGCATCGGTTTTGGACGTACAGTTTTCGCATGATTTTAATAATTCATTAAACTCGATAGGATTTGTTTTACTTTAAACAGCTCCTCCTCATTTGCACGAGAATTAAAAGCCAAATTAAGTGAATTACGTACGTGGCTAAACTTTGTATTTTTTAAACCACCTGTTGAATTCCATCGGGCTTTTTTTTTTTTTCATTTTTTAAATTCAGATGTTGAGAGCCATGAGGGCTTTTCTGTTGTGTGTGAACGTGTGAACCTCCTCAATTATAGTTAATAGTAATATTTTAGACCACTAGCCTCCAGGCCTCCTCTTATAACCTTTCATAACTTGTCATAGGTGTGTGAGTGTGTGGAGTGGTCACAGAGCGCTTTTTTACAGACACCAAATGAGATTTAATAGACGATCAGAGCACAAGTATTACATGTTTATTACATTTTTCTGCCTAAAATATTCAGTTGAGGTATGAAAAATGAAAATTCTCTCTCTATGCTGCGTAATATTAGTTATATATCAATGGAAGAAATGTTTTTGCCTCAGTTCAAGGACTCAAAATGCGTCTGTCAAGCGATTTTAAAATGTTTCCAGTTTAAAATAAGACAAGAAAAGACAATTATAACAGCAGCTCAAGGATATACAGTGCAGGTAGAAACAAGTGAGTGATGGAGTATAAATAGAATTTAAAAAATATATTATTACTATTATTATATTCACCTTTCACTTATACACACATATACACATATGTGGGAAACTGTTCATGATAATTGCAATTATACTAAGAGAAAAAGTACAAGTAATTATTGCCGTGTCAAATAGGATAAATTGCTCAGAGGAACAGAAGTCAGATTAATACAATTAAAATAAGATCACTACAAACATTAAGGTCGAGTCATTTTAACAATGTCATGAAGCAGGATACAGAGTGAACCTTTGTCCACATGTAAACAGTAGTTTAAGCTCAGTCTCACACCCGCTGATCAGCCTGATGAACTTGTTTGATGCTCACCTTTCTACAGAAGAAAACATCAGTGAGTGTTTCTTTTGCGCTCGCTGCGTCAAAAAACTGTGCGTCATCTGTGCAAACACCAGTGCGTCAACACGCCGCAGTGATCACACAGAAAGTCACTGTGTCCCGGGTCACACAGGTCAGCAGCGCAGCCAGGCGTCCTTTTATAGGCTGACTCATGCCTTTTTTATATAACTATAAAACGCCCAATTGATTGTGCAAATGAACAAAGAGGATGCAGCTGTGGATTAAAGACACTCACATATCTTTTAGATTGAAGCGGCCTGTAAATAAACCGTTTGAGTTGGTTGTGAGTTTTTATGGGCATTTCTGTTATAATACAGGCCTCAGTTTATACAAAAACCTAAAATGTATCAGGTCAGATTGATTGAGAAAACTGTTAACATCCTCTTTCTTCAGTCTGCCTCACACACACACACACACACACACACACACACACACACACACACACACACACACACACACACACGTAAGTTCTTCCGTCCTGCGGTTCAACATAAATGTCGAAAATCAAAAAGCCTAATAAAACAATGTAGTTAGTAACTGTAATGAAGCAGTCATGACCATATTAAATCAATGTTGCTATTTTAAAAAAAATCTTTACATTAATTAAGCCTTGGTTTCACAAAATAACAGTAAATCTGACAAAAATATCAAGCAAATAAAGTACAGCAGTGCCAAACTGCAAGAGCATAAGCCAAGTGTTACCTGATCTAAGTGTATAAGACAATATATTTAAAAGATAGATTAATGATTAATTATGTAAAAGTAATAAATCACCCATTCTTAAGAACTGGGACAAATCATGTCTCAACAAAACTTTAAAAAATTAATACAAACACTCTAACTCCATTTTTTTGGTGAACATCTATTCTTGAAGGATTTATATGAAATATATTAAATGTTTTGGTTTGCTTTATTTTATTTTAATTTCTAAAGCTCTGTGCCAGAAAACAGCGATTTAAAACGATTTAAAAATGTGCCAGAAGCCTTCAGAATCTAAAACTAACAATACCTGCTGATAACGGAGGTATAAAAATGTGATATTATGATCATTATGATTTTTTTAATTGAATTTTTATGAAAATAGTGTCCCTTTAATTGAATGTTTTGTTGTGCTCCAGATTTTTGCAAAAACATGATTTAATCAGGCATAAAAAGGGTTAGCTATACCCTGAGGTCCCCTGTCTCACTTCCTGGTTTAAAAAAGGTGGGAATACTGCTCAAGACTGGTAAACTTTATATTTATTTTTTTCATGAAATAATATTGGTATCAGATGTGTCTCAGCCATAACACATCAACTCTGTAGTCCTTCTAAATCAAAGATAAATATGAATTATGGTTTAAAAATGTGCATTTTGATTAACATTAAGAGAACTCAGAGACACTTAAAAAATAAAATAGCTGTTGTACCATTTTATAAACTCTATAATATGCAAACTCTGTCAGCTTTTCTATTTGACAGAGTTGACATCCATATTTAATTAAAAATATAAATGTTTAATTGAAGAGTAAAATTCAAAAAGCTCACACGATACAGTTTTGTCCCAGTTCTCAAGAATGAGTGAAATAATCTATAAACACAGATGCTTATATCAATGCTTGGCCACCGTTCTACTCTCAGATTTTTCAGCCTTCAAACTTTACCAATAAAGCAAACCTTTAAATCATATTTTGTTAACAAAAAATAGCTATTTATTATGACAAATTATGCCCAATTAAGACACTGATAGTTGAAATGATTTGAACGGGGGAACATTTACTCAAGTGCAGCACTTAAACAAAATTGCGGTACTTTAATGGTACTTGAGTATCCATTTTAAGCAACACTACACAAGAGGCAAATATTGTTTTTGTTTTGTTTTTTTTTTTGTCTGACAGCTTTAATTAGTAGTACTTTTCTGATTACAGTTTTAATAATACAACCAATAATACCCTCCTGACCAGTGACCATCAGGTCAGGTGAATGTTTGTGATAAACTGGAGGATGAAGTGTTCATTTATGAAAAAAATAAACCTCTTGGATCAGCTGGAAAATGCATCGTCACAAAGCTGAAAACAAACTGTTTTTCTGACTTTTTACAGATTTGTAGTTATCATGGGAGCCACACAAAAAACGTATGGTGATCTTATAGAATGTAGTGCATAGCTGTAGATCAACTGTATGAAGTACGTAAAATGAGCTCAAACTGAAACATCTACAGTAGTTAAATGCAACATGCATACAGACACTGACAGGATCATTACTGCACAATGAATATTTTTACTTGTATTGGAACAGTGTGGTATTGGTACTTGTACTTAAATAAAGAATCCAAATACTTCTTCCACCACTGGATTTGAAAAACATCTGTATTGTCATGGCAGGAAATGTTCTTCAAAATGGTATTAAATTTGCATTAATCACCAAACACCTCTTCCAATCAGAAACTCCAAAATGGTGTCTGGAAAATATGATTTTATATCAGAAAACATCCCCAAAACTGCAATTCAGCAGTTAACACACACTTTGTTCAATCTTTATCATCTCTGCTCTGTCAAAAACTACTCAAACGGTGCAAACAAATGTCTAAGATTTTGCAGTTCAACATGTGTCTCCCTGCAGAATCTGTTTTTCACAAGCTTTATTTTGGGCGTGAGGACCTGGAGGTTAAGGTGTCGTCCTTGAAGCTGCACGTGTGTGGGATCAATAAGCAGCGCGGGGTCATAATGTGGCAAACATCAGCACTCATGTCAGCGTGCATGCTGTAAACAGAAGAACAAAGCAGGAGCGCCGAGATCATTCACTTCAAAGTAAACGTGTCTTAAACGCGTCTTAAATAGGAAAATTAAAGGTCTGAATCTGCCAGTTAAGGTTTGAAACACACAATTTGTGTTTGAAAAGTCTGAGTCTGCATCCACACACTTTATACTTAAAGTTTTTTACTGGGCGTCTGCTTATTTCAAACCTCAAGAGGCACTTTTTTGGGTGGGGGGTGGTAAGGGGTATTCTCCCTTTAATATAAAATTACCAGCACTTTAGGTTTCAAAGAGCTGCTTTCATCAGCGAGGTTCAACACTTCTATCAGTAATGTGAGTGTCTTTATTATCTAAAGACAAGAACATTTCTTCATGGTTATAATCAGGGGCGTAGGTTTCATTTCAACATTGGTGGGCACAAGAGTGGGGGGCCTGGAGGGGGCCTCCTCCTGGAAATTTTGAGAATCAAATAGGGTTCAGCGTCAATGTCCTCCCCCCCTTTTGGTAATTTTTGCTTGAAAAATTACTTTAACAATAAGTCACCTATTAAAGTAATTTAATTCTTTTTCACCACTTGCCCAGTCAGGTGAGTGAGTTGCCAGATCTATTTGATTGACACAGCATTGTACTTGCCTTAGGCAAGTGGGCGACCCTTATTTTAGAATCCTGTCAAACACCTAATTTCCTGCATTCTGGTGAATTTTTATGCACCAGTTTGTATGTTATGGCCAGAATAGTTGGAACATATGACACGATACATCAGCTGCAGCACATCCACAGCAGAGCCCGCCCGCTATAATCGTCTGAAGCCACCCATCGCACAACTCATCTCTATTTTTACACAGCTGCTCTATTTTTTCTCTCCAAACAGATAAAAACAACATATTTCTGCAGGCTTTAAATATGAATCAAATATGTCTCAAAATTACTCATACTTCATTGTACCAGAGGCGATGTGATGCAGCAGAGAAGCCTTGTGGTATTTTTTACATTGCAGATCAAATTAAATAAAGTGAATCCATGATACTGTGGTTAAATGATCTAGTTAGATAATTCAGGACCAGTTCATACATGCTGCAGAACCACACAGAGTAAAACTCAACATGCACACAGTGAACCTGATTAGAGTCCTGCACCCTGTCAGGTACCCGCGGGTAACCCGGAAAAAAGTTGTGTAATGGGTAAAAATATACTTATATAAATGTATGGGTACAGGCAGGGGTAAAAATGAACTTACTGCGGGCGGGCAGCGGATGAGAACAATATTATAACACATAATACAATAATGTGAATTTTGTGCTGGAGAAATCAGAAATTGAAATACTTGTGCAGCATTTTTTACATTTAAATTAGCTAAAAATATCAAACCCCATCAGCCAGCAGGATTTTATTGTAACAACCCATGACATAACCTTTGACCCCACATTCAGCCAAACAATCATGTCAGTGTAGGCTGGCTGCTGGCCAAAACTGATAACATAAAGGCTAAAATAGCCAGTGCACAATACCAAATTGTGAACAATACATCATCGAAGGCCAGGTCAGATGTTTGGGAGAAAATAGGTGTGATCACAGACTGTGAGAAAAACACTGTCAGTGGTTTTACTGCTTGTAAAAACACCAAAAAGTCTTTGCTTTTGATAGACGCAAGCTAGGCACGTCATTGTCGTGGAAACACATCAAAAGCACAGGTGGTGAGCCAGGTGACGCACAAATGAGTGACTGTGCATGTGAATTCAATCGTGAGTCGAGTCGAGGGACTTGTATTAACGGTTCTAGGCAGGTCCCGATTTGACTTGGACATAACTGCAGGTAACAAGTCAGTTCTGGTACCTCAGGTACGTACAGGTGCGGATGGACTCTGAAGCCAATTATCTATCACCTGTCTTACTTAAAATATCCACAGAAAACACACCTGGCACACAACTATGCTACACAGACTGAGTTCACTGTAGAAGGTAAAAACATACTCCATTCTGTCTACATGACGCATCCATGCCTCATGCCGTTAGCTTGCTAAGCTAAGCTTTGATAAGCTTTATCATTTTAAGCTACTACAAGGAGTTTTTAACTAATCATGAAACAGTCTCAATTTAATAATGATGCCTTTATATGACCTAATAGAAGCAAATGAGGACATCTGGAAGAAGAATGCTATTTATAGTTGTTTTTAATGCCTGCCAACGAGTTAGCTTCTCTTTGAAATTAGAGAAAAGAAGCCTGTGTTTACATTTTCCCAAGCAAAATTACAATGGGAAGTACGTTACCAGTTAAAAGAAAGCAGGAGAAGATTTTTATTCAAAAAAATAGATTTTTTGTGTTCCATTTTGTGGTTACCGCAGTGGAAATACTGCCGCGTTTGTCCACATGGGCCTGCAAAATCACCAAAATATAACAGTTCCTTGTAGCACTGTTAACCAATTAAATAATAATTCATTCATTCTAAAAGTAAACTAAAGAAAAACAAAACCTTTTACGGCAGATTGTAACCACTGCTTTTGTGATCACTACTGCCACTATGCATTTTACCAGAGGCATTGTTACATTCTTGTGGTTTGTCAAAATAAAAGTCTGCTGCCTCATGTTTTATTGGGGTGGACGAAGGCATGTGTTCTAAACACTGAGGGGAACATGTTCTCTGCCTACAGGTATAATGTATATAAAGTATGGAAATCATAATTAGAATGAAAAAGCTGCATATTTTGAATTTTTGCATTGCATGAAATAACCTTTAAGTCTAAATGATGAAACCTAGTTCATAATATTTATAATAGTTTCATCCATTTGAGGTGTGCTGATGCCTCTGAAGCTTAATAAACTCTCTGTATTAATTTTCACCAGCAGCTCTTAATCATTACAAATTATGGCATCTAGATTCTTACCATTCCTGCTAATCACCTAAAATATATATGGCCTATTTCCTTTTCAAAGAGCAGCTCTCCTTTACATGGTGGTCCTGTGTAACAGCTCTCAGTTTCACCTAAAGATCCACATGGACATCTGCTAGTCCCCACCACACACACACACACACACACACACACACACACACACACACACACACACACACACACACACACACCATAATCATCATCTAAGCAAATGGCTAATCAGTCCTTGCCCAGAATGTCAAATTTATGTCAGGACTTAATCATATGCAGATTAAAGACAGGTTAACCTAAACACCAGAGCTGAGGTCGCAGAAAGAGTCCCTGCAATAAGAAAGAAAAACACGAGCACATTTTAGAAATGCATTTGTCAATTTGTAAATGCTACAAGGTGACTGTGTGAGGTCGCCTTGGCTTCACGGTGCAGATTAAAGCTGGATGATGCAGGCTCCATCCACGTGCACATCCCCTCTCCTGGGCTTTGAACGGGGCCGAGTGTTGGACAGCAATGACTTCCGACATAAATTACAATCAGGAGGAAGAGTCAGCTGCCAGGAATCTGCACATTCGGAACATCCATACTCCACGCAATTTAATCATTAAGGGGACCCTGTGTGGTGGCATGATAGCGCTCTGGTGCGAGCAATGAGAGGTTGACCCCAATTTCTGAGAGCGGGTGTTTATGGAGTCAAAAGGTCTGTGCTTAGACAGAGCCCAGGCTGGGGGTCTGGAGGAGGAGGAGGAGGGGGTCCAGCGTCCGCTCAGCCACGCACAGGAGAATTTCTCCACGATTAAAGAGCCCCTGATTAATCTAACGTATGTGCCAAAACTGCACATGCGGCGTATGATCCCAATTAGACTGAAATCCAACTCTGTGCAGGCCCAGCTCCACATTAGCTCTGCCATTCTTCTCTTTGTTTTCACTGGACGCTCCCCGACAACATGCCTGTTTTATAAGACTGTTACAAATTCTGAGATAATTCTAACTGAACGATGTTGATGTTGAGGGGAGGTATGTTATCATAGTTCAATATGCTGCTGGTGGAAATGCAAGCGGGGTAAACAACAGAGGAGAAACATTTCTGAAGTAGCCAAGACAACAAAATCAGTACAGAATAACATGAGTCCATTCAGAGGAAAAGACTGAGGAGACAAATGCTCAACAAAATGAGTGAGTCATTATAAGTCTCCCAGGATGACTGGGCAGGATGTGCTAATTATGAAATAATTATATAATATATATAAGCACCTTATTATGACCCATATTTACATTTATTAATGTAATGTAACATAACATGTGACATGTTAATATGTAATATTTAAGTTAATATGTTGATATGTAAATATGCAACATAATGTACTCAACATATCCTCATACCTAAATGCCAGAATAGGTTGTCAGTTACTCTCAAAATTAAATATATTACTGGAGGACAGTACCGGCAGCGTCAGGCTTACCAGACCTTAGCTACATTACATAGGTCACATGTTTGTTAGGTTTAGGCAACAAAACTACTTGGTTAAAGTTAGGAAAAGATCATGGTTTGGTTTAAAATAACTATTTTGCGCATTTCACATGACAGAAGTGATGTCACTTGCGCAACATCATAGTTCACATGACACACGTAGCTTACATTGTATCAACTACATTAAGTATGTGATGTAGCGCATGTGACGGAAGTAACATCACTCACACAACGGTAATGACGTAATAGATATCACGTCCATAAAAACATTTTAAGTTACTCAGACCTTTAAACAACTATTTTTAATTTTTGTTCCACACAGGACTTGAATCTGAAAGTACTTCCTGTTCTTTCAGGAGTCATTGGCAATCGACTGTTGTTTATTGGTAAGTCACTGTTATCCTGAGGTAAGCTCACCAGAACATCTGAAAATTAAATTTTAAATTGGTCCATATTATGAAAAAACAGATTTTTATCATCATTATTTAGTGATGTAGGTAGTTTTGGTTTGTTATATATTCAGATCTGAAGATATCTAGCTGCAAACTTTCTGCCTCTGCCCCAAGCTGAATGGATTTCTGTTGTTTTGGTTGGATTACCAATTGAGTAAGTGGGAAAATGTCTAAATTGTGTTCACATCATGTGACATAACATACTTAAAGTGGTATATTGCTGCTGGTACTCTCCAAAGGAGATCAATCAACCTCTTCTGTCATTTAGGAATGAGGATGTGTTGCTGACCAGTGCAATCTAGTGTAATCTTACTGTTTTGATTTTATGACCACTCTAATTACTTAGGATCACTCCCATGACTCTTATCAGCCATCAGCAGCCAGCTGTTTTCAGTGAAAAAAGTTAGGATAAAACTACTTTACACTACCAACCCAACACCAAACAGCAGACAGACCAAGGTAGTGACAATCTGGTGCAGCATTTACGCTACAGTGCCTGATATTTCAGTCGGACATTGATAGAGACCAAAAGAGCTACGAGAGGAGTGAATGTTTGACATGAGGTGGGCACAAACATCACTCTCAATAAAAATTAATGTGGCTCAGTGTGGACATAATCTACTGTTCAGTACCATGTTCAGCATGACAACTTTATAAGGTGACACAGGTAAGTCTTGTGTTTGTAGCTTGTTCCACGGCTGCTGATCGGGCAAAAAATGATGATGATGATTGCTGCTTTAAGTCAAGCCCTGCATTATTATTTGAACTTGAGGTCCTGTGTTTCTGTATCAGAAAGCTTGAAGACTTTTCCCTTTTTTAGCTTTTTATATACAGAAAAAGTTTGGGAAATGGCAGATGGCCACCCACACTTGGTATGCTCAAGCCCTCTGCCTGTTAAATGTGTGTTTTTCCTTGCCACCGTCTTCTAGTGCTTGCTCATGGTGAGAATTGTTGGGTCTCCAGACCTGCTGTATATAAAAAGTCTCCTGAGATAACTTCTGGTATGATTTGGAATTACAAAACTGACTTAACTTGCCATTACTGTGGATTATCCAAAAAGGAAGCCAACCAACCATGAAAAACCAAACTTTGCGCATGGGTAAAAAAAAAAAACATTAATTGAGAAGTTATATTTTTGGTATGGAGTTTTTAATATCTGGGACTACTACACAAGAAAAACCTCAAAGTATCAGGGATGGTGGACGAGCTGCCAACTAATTAGACTCCTCATAAGTCATGGCGAGGTGTCATTTACCAACACTTCTCTGAGTAACATGACCGATCCAGCAGTCATGGTGTAAATATGTATTGTAAATAAAAAATAATTTGATGATTCATTTCCAAATTAATTCTCCATTTTACACGATAATTAATGACCCTGGCAATCAGCTGCAGTCACATTAACACATGATGCGTTCAAAGACTCTCGGCTTTATAAATAGCTCAGTGTGGCTCCCCCATTCATTATGAGGCCGAGCTGTGAGCGCACAGAGGGGGACATGAAGTGAACCGCAGAGCAACATTTGCAGTTTGAAGTGTCGGCGAATAAAGTCCTCACTGTTTCACTCTCTACAACAACTTGTGCCAGTGAGTGGGCACTCACCCAGCGCTGCAGTTTAAATAAATACTGTTTTTCTTTTCTTTTTTTTATGTGTGTGCTCAGACTTCAGAGTCACGTTTTATAATTCAGAGTGACCAGAATGAATATTCAAGCTGCCATATCCATTCCGGGGAAATTATTTTTTCTCAGGATATCATTTATTTATGTTTTTTACCTCCAAGAAATACACCCCTGGGTATTTAGCCTGCCCTATCACATAAGTATTAAAGTAAAATCACTGTCAGTATTGTCATTCCTATGAATAATATGTTGGCCATGATCATTTGATCCATGAAATACGCACTTTTTAAAGTTTAGTATATTTTTGGTGTTCAGTGGTCTCATCCCTGCACTACATATCCCATTAATCACTTTGCTGTCTCACATTGTACTCACTCAGTATTATGACATACTTTTCTTGTTTTTCTTTTCTAATGATGATTGAGTTATCTAGCCATGCAAATAGTTTGGTTTAGATGTTATTTGTTTCTGAGATTCCCACTGCTACTTCATACAGTGGATCTGAATGGAATTTACAGTAGTTGGAGGTGCTCACAGTGTTGGAAAATGTCTTTTTAAAAGTTATAGATGTACTCTTTGCTGTTTTCAACCTCTAGTAACACAATAGGGCTGTTTTTTCTGTGTGTGGGTCCCTGTTTTGTCTGTCTCATGTACATGGATGAGGATGCACAGGTGAAGCAGTACACACTCCTGTCAATGGTTTCACAGATTCCACTTATCTGCAGGTAAATGCAAGATTAAAAAAAAAATTACAGACAGCATATTTTTTCACTTAACCCCAGGAGCTATACATATAGTTGTATTGAAATTTTGACATATCCACCCCACCACAGTGGCAGTAAATGGACACAGTAGTTGTTGCCACTCACAGTGTTTAAAAATGAAAGAAACTTATTCTTAAATTTGGGTGAACAGACACTTTGATTTTCTCTCTATTGCTCTCTGTAGGTACATTGCTAACTCATGCAAGTTATCCAGCAGCAAAAAACACGCTTTTTCAATTATTTTAGAAGAACAATTTGATTAGTAGACGGTGAGTCCAAGTAGAATATTTCTAAATAAATTCTGAGTGCGTCTGATGCTTGGTCCTAGTACCAGTACTAAGTAACTGTCAATAGCAGTAGCTGTATCATTGAAGTTAATCCAGGCCCATCCCTAGTTTTCTGTTAACAATCTGCTGATGAACCTGGTGATCTATCAACCCCACCCTATATAATTATGTTTAAATACCAATAAAAAAAAATCATCACCAAAAAAGTGGCTGTTGGAGGGTTTTATTTTGAAAATCAAGCCTCATCCTGAATTCTGTGTCAAGATACAATTACTTTTGGTGGCTTTTATTTTGAAAAAAACAACAACAACTAAATCCATCCTGTGTTTCCTGTTAAGATACAGTTACTCTGGGTCTAGGGTCTGTCTGGGGCTTTTGCTTTGACAGAAAGGGGTCCCTACAATGTTTTGAATAGCTTTGAATTTTGGAAAAGTTTTGGTTCGTTTTGAAAATTACTGGAAAAGTTTCCACACTGGAACCAACCCGGGAACACTCGGGATGTAGATGTGTAGACCGTCCGGGTTTTTACCAGGTCTGTTTTATTTTCTTTTGTTTGTTTCAAAAATGTTTGCATCTGAATCATTGAATGATGCTAAAATCTACATGAAATGGCATAAGGGGATTGTTTTCCTTTTTGTCCTGATCTGAAAATGTAACTTAAAAACAGTGAGAACTCATGCAGACATCTCACAGCCTGCAAAAGAGAGAGAAGAAAATCCAATATTGAATTATAATCATATGCATGGTCAAGACACTGCATCCTGTGAACCTTAGATAGATTTTTCCCTGGAACAACTGTAGACATTGGTTGTTATGCCAAAAAAAACAAACTATTTTATTGAATTATTTAGTGCATTGTTCAGTCCCAAATAACATTTTCTCATGTATCTTAGAAATATTGTTTGGCTGACAGAAGTTCCAACAAAAAAAAAACGTGCCGGACGATTGGTCCACATCCCCATACTAATATATCCAGTACAAAGTAAGTATTGATAGCAGTAATTATATCATTGAGGTTCATCCAGGACTCTATAGTTTCTTGTTAACAAAGAGTAGCTGTTGGGGGCTTTTATTTTGAAAAACAAGCCTCATCCCGAGTTCCCTGTTATGCTACAGATACTGTCTAGGGCTTTAATCCTAATTTTCTGTTAAGATACAGTTATGCTATGGGGCTTCTATTTTGGAAAAACAAAACGGATTTCTCTGTTAAATTCCTCCCTGGAAAATTTTTATGACAGTTTTGAGTTTTGGGAAAGTTTTGGAAGGTTTTTGGAAAGTTTTGGAAAGTTTTGGAAACATTTTGCAAAGTTTCCATACTGGATCAGACCCCGGGACACTGTGATGGGATCATACAGACTGATTTACTTTTCATCAGGTTTATTTCATTTTCTTTTGTTTGTTACATTATTATTCCATTTGAATCATCTGAAAGTTGCTATACATATAATGGCATCAAAAGTTTTTTTCCTGTTTTTTCTAATCTAAAGAAGGAAATCCTCCTCATCTTAAAACCATATGCAGGGTTATTTCCAAACACATCAAACACATTACTTCCTGTCAACCTTGGATAGATTTTCCCAGGAAAGGTCAATAGACTAAAAAAACTATTTTATAGTCATTAAGTATATTCGTCCCATAAAGTCCCAAAATCTTTTTCACATGTGAAAACTATACAAGTAAATACTTGATGCAACAATCAAAGAATTTAAATTACTTTTAAAGCTATATGTTTTAAAAAGACTAAAGATGTTTTTTATCAGTGCGTTTAGGAGCAGCATTTACCAAGTAACAAAACAGGCATGTATCTATATGAAAACAATGTTTTTTTTTTTTTACTTTAATGGTACAGCTGTCTTTCACAGTTAATATAAAAGAATGTCAGATGTAATAGTAGTAAACTGGCCCATCATCATCATCATCCTCACGGTGCACTCAGATTCATTTTCCGTCCTAATGGAGTTGAGTTAAAGTAAAGTTTCCTCCTGCAGGTGTCAGGTGATTTCCTGTCCCTCAGATCACAGCTCCGAGTCGTGCAGCTAATGGCAGGAGGCATTACAGGACGTAAACAAGAGCACATCAGCCCCGTCAGCTCCTCCGGCCACGATGATGCTCCCCTCTCGGCCCGCCCCACCACCCCGCTCCGGTCAGCTCTGCGAGCACAGTTTGCAGGAAACGTCAGGCGGCATGATTGATTTGAGATGGGCGATTCCCTGACTTCATGCTTGTATAAAGCGAGACAGCTGTTGGGAGAAATCAAATTCCTTCAGGAGCCGGGGAGACATATTTTTTCCATCTGTTTAACGGAGTCGTTGCCTCTCGCTAGACGAGTAAATAAAAAAACATGGCCAAGATGTGGCAGGAGGTCAGTGAAGCCCTCATTATATAGCAATTACAGCACAAAACCCCTTCCCTTTCAAAATCCAGCTTGAAAGTCAATCCCACTTTCTATGGCTTTTCAGAAGTAAGACATGACAAGGCAGCGATCTATCTTTGGTAACAACTTCAAGACTTATGTTACCCATAGTGCATAGCTGAAGAATTCACCCCGTCGTACTGTTTTTGTGAAAGATTCCTCTGTAGTTTACTCTTCAGAACACAACCAGATCTTCCACATATTTCCTAAAACACTTCCCCAGTTAAATGCTTAATGGTTTCGACTGTTGAATAGTTTCCCCCCGACATTTTTCTGAGGCCCTCGCTCTTCCCAACACTCACTTTAAACAAAATACAAACGTCAGGACGGTTCGTCATGCCCTCTTCACGATGCTTCCCAAGAGCTGTTTGGACAGATCCTTCACTACAGGCATCTTATCACAGCACAGCAGTGTGGAAACAGCTTCATCTCTCATTAAAGCTCTCCATAATTCATTATGGATGTCTCAGATTTTGCTTCTCATTTAGATGTAGCTGATAGTCCTGAGCGTTTTCTGCTCTGGTTAAACGGTCGGAGGCAACAGCCGAGCAAAAAGCACTCCGTCTTAAGTGATCCAGATTATGAAAACAGATGAAACCCAAGAAACGGAAACGTTAGTTTGAACAGCAAAAGAAACACTGTGAGAAAACATTAGAGCCTGTAGAGCTACTGCACTTTTGACTCCTGATTCTTATCGTCCACGGTGACTCACAAAGCTAAACAGAACAGAACAGAAGTTATGATGTGAAGTTATGTTATTCTCTGAAGTATCACTGTTAGGTTGGTGTGCTCAGTGCAAACAGGTGGATCTGCAGAAGCGCCTTAAAGAAGCTGCTTTAAAGCACCACTTGATCCTCTGAAGGGTTGTTTTCCAGTTAAGGAATCTGTCATGATTCCATGTGGCTGTCACATTAGAAATACTTTCTGTGACCATGTCCATGTCATAGCTTTGTGTCGGAGTCCTACATCATCCTGTCGGGATTTATTTCACAATAGTGACCTGCTCGCTGTACATTATCCTCGTTACATGGTAACTTATCGAACCAAAAAAATATTTGAAACGCATTTATGTGACAGAACTGCCGACTTGTCCAGGGTGTACCCTGCCTCTTGCCCGGTGTAAGCTGGGTTAGGCTCCAGCCCCTCTGCGACGCATCAGGATAAGTGGTTACGGACAATGGACGGATGGATGGATTTATGTGACACACACACAAAAAAAACATTTTAAAATGATGGCGTTATTTTGCATTAGTGACCTGCTACGTTATCCTGCTTGTTACATGATTATGTACCAAAAAATCAATAATTTGATGCAAAATATTAATGTTAAAATGATTTTGGTGATTTAACAATGGTTTTATTGCTCCTCCAGAGTCTATAGCAACAGTCGGTTCTTCATAACAACAGTCTGTTAAAGCTGTTAAAGCAGAGGTCTGTTATTTCTGTATAACAAAGCCATGTAACAATGCATTACATACTTATACTGGCTTATAATCTGCCTATACCTGATGATAGTTAAAACCACACAAATATATTCATAATGCTTTATGACAATTATCATAAGTAGTAAGTCAAGTATAATAATATCTTATCACTGCTGGTCACTCACTGTCTTTATTTTGGTTTCCCAGTATGATGTGATCATACTGTAAGTTACTCTAAGTGGTCATTGGCTGGTTTAAGTGAAGTATTGTGATTCCATAATAAAATAACCCTAACCCTACGTCTGGTGTTTCTCATTTAAGGAAAAATGCATTGTTAAATCAAATATGAAATTCACTTACAAAAGTAATGTTAATTGATTTTATGTCATTTCTACATGTAATCCTGCTATTAATCTTTTCTTTTATTTGACCATTCTTTAAGCATTAGGTTCAAGGTTAGGGGTTAGTGTATTATATTTATATAGTATGGTTCTTGCAAAGAAAAATAAAATAAAATTAGTGAGTAACCAGCAGCTACAAGGATACAAGGTTATTTCACACCATTTAGCCTGTACTGAATTATACTGTGCACGGACAGCATGTCAACTATGTGCAAATGTCAGAGGAAAAAAAATGTCAGGTGATGTAGTATAAAGAGCATCAGAGTCTGTGTATGGGGGACGTGGGGTGGACGGATGGGCCAAACAAACACAGGACTTTCATCCAGGAGGCCACAGTTTGTGTTCGGTGTAAAACCAAAAGTCACATAGACTCATTTAACCTTATGAATCTAAGTTAACTTACTAACTTAGTCATTTTAAACCCAGTGCAGTCTTTTCCTAAATCTAACCAATTAAGGTTGGCGCCTAAACCTAACCAAACATCAACTGTTTTGAAACATCAACCATGATTATGGTAACCATTGATAACGAAGGTCACCTGACTGCACAAAAGTTAATGGGAAGGGTTGGTGTATCACTTTCATGCAAAACTGGACTTTGGCGTATACGCACCAAACACAATTTGATGATATAAAGTTAAATTGAAGGGACCAGGTTGAAAATGGTGAACTATAAATTACATGCACATAGTAAACAGAGTGATTTCAGAAGCAGCTCAGTAACATAGAACAGCCTGTCAGACTTTGAAAAGTCAAGGGGACTATTTTTGTTATCTAAATATCTTTCAGATGACAATTAATATATTGTTGGAATAATATGCCTGAATAGACAAATGATTCCCGCTACACCTATTACAAACAAGTACAAAGAATGTTCCACCATGTTTTCACTATGTATGACATCTTGACTGCAGCTGCGTCTTATTATTGCAATTATGAGTCATTCTAAATCGATTAAACACGTATCAAAGACAAAACATAAAAAGGGAAGCACAAAATTGATGTGGCAATTTCAAAAGAGTTTTGTTTGAGCCGCAGTGTTACAATATGTCACAACAACTACTTTCTGAGCATGAAATGACATGTTTAAAGGCTGTGTATCGCTGCAGTCTCAGGATAGATGTTGTCTGGATATTTATTTGAACAAGACATGCAGAAAACAATCATACTCCACAGTTTCCGGCAATTGCTTTTAATTTCACAGCCTTCTGTTGTATGTCCAATCCTCTCTCATTTGGTTTGATTGCAGCCTGTTGGAATATTCAGTGTGGATTAAAATAGCAGAAGGCCTTCGGTGCTTGTCGACTGGAAGACACGGCCGTAGTAATCTCCCAGATGTGTCTCACATGGTTCTGGAATCACTGGAGAAGTTTCCTCACAGGCCTTATGTGGATTTCAGTAAAAACAATCAGAAACTGCTGGCACAGGAACTGTAAGTAATTCTATGATGGCCTTGGAGACAGTAACAAGAGGTGACAGTTATAATCACCGTTGTATAGCCGTGACTAGTGGCAAGATATGTGGAAGAGATTCCTTAACATGGATGTAAAAGATGTGCATGGAAAACATGTTGAACATGACTTGGACTAAACTCGAAGACCTAACCTTCTATCTGTCCATCTATCTGTCCAAGCTTTACGATCTATTCTTCAGTACATCTCATTTAATGAGACCGTCCTCCCAAGAACTGCATCACTTTCACAATGCGCAAAATAACATAAGTCCAAGTGACAAAGCCCCTAGTGGACATAAGGATTATGACAGAGCAAAGGGGGAAGTCACATGATCATGTTATAATCCTACAAAGTCCACAGAGGGATGAGGTAGGGGTAGCTGGATGGGTCAACGACTGGAAACCACTGTTCATTGCCCATTTTCTATAAGTACAACAATCAGAGCCATAACCAAGTGACTATTATTGTAACCATGACAACGCACGTCCTGTAGCTTTAATAAAGTACTTATTTTAATAAAAACCAAGACCTTCCTAGGAACAACCTCCTAGCTGCAACCTACATGCTAAAAACAGCAAATTAACGCCTGGAGTGCTAATGGCATGAACGTAAAGAAGCTAACCTGTTTTCTTTTGCAGTGATGTAGTCATTTCAGTGCTAGAGCTCGCCTACCAAAACAAGTCCCCCCTCAACAGTATTTTGCAGCATCAGCATTGCTGCATCCTGGGCTTAGTGCCACCCAGGATGTTTGTGATTGGTTTACAGAAAACAAACAAACAAACCAGGTTGTTTTTTCCCCTATAGCAGAATTGATAGTGTGGAGCCAGACCTATGCAGGACTACTCCTACAATGACTATATTGCTGGTGGAAAGTACTGACAGTAACAGGCTTATCAGGCCTTCACTAGGTTGCGTAAGTCACACAGGTTTACATTGCAAAATGGTTGCAGTTTGGTTAGGTTTAGTCATAAAAATGACTTGGGTAGGTTTAGAAAAAGATTGTCTTTGGAGTTCAAATAAATATGTTATGGCATGTGATGGAAGGCATGAACACAAGAAAACTTGAGTATCTTTAAACTTAAAGTTTGTGCAAAGAAAATTTGCAATTTTGGCTTTGTAATGGAGGGGCATGTCCACTCCACTGTCTCAATTAGTATGCCCACTAGAGGTTGCCAGCAATAAAAGGAATAAGCTGCTTGTTCGTCAATGTAGATATATTTTAACTTATATATGACATACAAGTTAACCTATGTAACCCACTTAACTTACATAACTTAACAAAACGTAATGTAACATAACTCAACTTCCATAATAACTTAACACGCTTAAGTTGCGTAATATGCTCATGTTAGCCCAAACCATGATTGTTTCCTTAAAGCTAACCAAGTTTTGGTACCTAAACCCAACCAAACTAAACAAAATGCAACTGTTTCATGTTAACCATGTGACAACAAAGGTCCTGTAGGATGAAAGTCTGGTATGCCTCTCCCTGACTCTATTCAGTGGTTGTGTATATTGATTTTACTGGCAAACAACTTTTTCTTTCGGTTGGGTGTTGGAGAGAACATGTTGCAAAATGTGGCATCAGATCATAAAGCACTTATGGTCGTTTTGCTGGTGGGCATGGACCAATAACGGATTGGTAAAACCAGGTACTTCCAACTTAATTCCTGTATCTGTGTCAGGTCCCTTGTGCTTTACAGCAGAAATTGTTATCAATTTGTGGCACAAAACAGAAAGAGATCATTGTTTCCCTTGCAGAGCTGAAGCTTTTAGTTTCTGGCAATGGCAGCTTTTGGAAGCAATCATGATTCTGATGAAACAATTATTTTCCAACATGTTTATCTGTTTAGTAAAGCTGGAAAAAATGCCTGGCAGCCAAGAAGCAACATTCCTTTGGTCTGTTTAAACAACCTTGGAGTGACTATGTTCATCACCCAATCCATAGTTTTATGTGTTTACAATGGTTAGATTAATATATACCACTTGTGTAAAGGTCCAGTCACAGCTGAAAGTGGTACAACAAAGTTGCCTACATGCTTTTAATATAGGAGTGACCAGCCTGTTCTCATTCCAAACTCATCAAATACTGACTCATACAGATGTGATAGGTACATGTTAGCAGCTGGAAGAGACACACCAAACTTTTGGCATAGTATAAAGTGCAATAAAGTTTGCACAAGGAGGCAGTGCGGTGATTACGTGCATTATGCAGCTTTCATCGTGTGATTTTGTATTACAACTTCTTTCACTGACATCACATGATGTGTGTAACAATGAAATTAAACCCAGAAGAAAACCCATTTTTCTATACCTGCCCAAGTAGTTATTGTCGTATTTGCCCTGATTAAGGCCTTAAACGCTTAAACTACTAAAATAGCCGTGAGTCAACGAATACTTTTTAAATTTAAATTACTTTTAAACTTTGGATCACCTAGCTGAAAAGCATCAGAGAGACATTTTCCTCATCTGAGCAGCACACCATGCTGATTGTTTTGTGACCTACCCAAGCACTTTTTGTGCTTAAACCTACCCAAACTGCAACAGTTTCTTAACGTTAAACACATGTTAAAAAAGCTTTCTGCCAGTGTCTCATACAGCTGGAAAAGGGTACATTACCTTGTGCATTAGTAATAGATGTCAAAGGGCGTAACAAAACCGACTGTGTTTGATGAGCTTGGGTGAGAACAAGTTGGAGCTACTGCGGCTGGCAAGCTAATCGCAAACACTCTAGCCAGCCACTAATGCTAATGTCAACATGCTAACATGACAATAAGTTCTGAAAGCTTATTTGTGAAGCAGTTTATATTTATCCAAAGGAGGGTTTAAAAAATTGTATTAATTCCTAAAGGTCAGTGCCATAATATTGCTAGCAAAGTTCACCAGTTACCACCAGAATTTGCCGCGACTACAACTGAATAAATTGATTTTGCTGCTAAATTTGCAACAAAGAGATGTGATCTCATGCAATAATGTATAAATAGCATGCAACTTTAAAAGACATTTATTTAGGCTTGGGAAGAGATTGTGGTTTTGGCTAAAAGAAGTATGCTACCATATCTACATACATGAAGTTACATGTAAGTTGTATGTTACGTAAGTTAACATGTACTAAAGTCTTCTCCAGTCTTCTCTATGTAAGTCTTGTGTTGACTTGTCCACCCACCCCACCTCATCCACCTCAACAGTCACATGACTGATTTATGTAGCATGAGAACTGAGTACCTCACCATTTTTATTTAATTGTACTCATATTTGCTGTTGCACTAAGTTTTCTATTAATAACTGGTATGTTTCATTTGGTTTTCCACCCCAGTTAAAAAATAAATAAATAAATAAATAACTTCTCACTCTTTAGACTACATCACTATTATCCCCTGTCAGGCATAAGCCTAGAGGGGATCATGCAATTGCTTGTGTGCATGGTGCGTGTGAACAATGAACCTGGAAACTGTCCGCAACTGATCTCACTGATCAGTCTAATTACTTTTGTGAACATTCATGGCTGTTTGCTGAAGGACCTCTGTGATTCACAATTTTTGAAAATCCTTAAAAAAATTTTTTTTTTTTATGGCTCCACACTGGCGACACCTGGGCTACTGATTGAATTCTTCTTGGTTTGCCTGCACACCATTTCTGTACCAGTGGGGATAGTCAGTGACTTTTCGGCTCATTTTAAGTGTTACCTCAAAATAAATCCGAAACTACTGGCCTGTATGATTGTCCAGCCCATCCTCACTAGAAAAATGTGCGTGTTGGTCACATGTGTAAGCAGCTTCTTCAGATTATGTCTGTTCATTGTTAAGAGACACCCCCCCAGTGGACATTGCAAACATGACAGAAGAATTGTAGGAAGCAGCAGGATGGATGGATGGCTCAAAAAACATTGGACTTTCACCCAGAAGACTAGGGTTCGAGTACTGCCTGGAAAAAAGCAAACGTAAAGCTAATTAAGTTTTGAGTAATTTAAAATTTCGTTATGGATGTGACCATTGTATGAGTCATCCATCATGTGACATACAAAACAGTCATTTTAGTCCAAACTAGGACATTTCCTTAACCTTAAACAAGTAGCTTCATGGCCTAAACCTCATCAAACTGCAAACATTTTACAACACAAACCACGTGTAATATCATGTGAGTTATATCACATGACCTACAGAACATAGCTAATATATGCGGTTTTGGGAGTAACTGACATTCAACCTCCTCTGGCGTTCAGGTATGAGGACATGTTGGATTGTCCCACTGCTTGTCTCTCTTGCCTTGTTGGACTTTGTATGCTTGTTTCAACTTGTTTCCAGGTCTCAGTAATTAACTTGGTTAAGTACAGTAGAACTTTTTGTCATAACTCATAAAAAAGATGAACCAAGTAGCAAACCTATAACCCAATTTGTGATGATCTGGAATTCTTTAATACATGTAGACAGCCCACATGATGGTTTGGTATTCTGTATTAATTTCTTTGCTGCTCTAAAGCTCACATTGGTGTCAGATAATCAACTGCCTTTAATGGCTGCATAAATATTTTTAATAGAAACACAAAGACGTGAATGGTTGGATTGAAGACTGAAGCCAGTTAGAGGTTTAGAAAAGCTTTTCTGCTATATGTGAGAACGCTAACTGCTCTTTAATTTAGTGCCGCTGGAGCAACTCCTGCAGAAGCGTAATGTTTTTGCTGCAGGAATGAATGAATGAAAGTCGAACGTCCTGCTGCCAAACCACATTTCAAGAGTTTGAACCTTTCCTCGTGACACTCCACATGAAAAAAAAAAGGAAAAAAAAAGGCGGTTTTGTTCCAAGGCCACCCAAGCCAAAATGACACGTTTCTGTATTATTCAAGAGTTACTTTACTACAGTCGAATCAAAGATGGGTATTCAATCAATAATATCCCCGATCCCTCCCGCCTCCGCCCACAAGATTAACCAAATAACACAGCAGCCGCCAAGAACATCTCACCGAGCCATACACGGACTCATGTCTCTAACAAGGCAGGGGGAAAAAAGCCTGCCTGACAGTGTGGTGCTTAAATTGGCAAAAGATTCATGACCTGTTAACACACTGGGGGGCAGAGGCAGATATGCCAGTGCATCCCATTAAAGCCCGGCACAGTGTGCATTAAGGAGCTGGCTCTCTTAAACATACCGATCAAAATATTAATGGTACGCTATAAACACTGTGCCTTTATCTGACAGTGATTTACTTTACAAAGACCTTAATCCAAGAGCGCCGAGCGGCTCTGCTCATTAACAGTGGCCTTTAGCTCACACTCCGGGGTGACACACACAGGTGGACGCCGAGCCCGGAGTGACTATTGTGTTTATGTTATCTTTTCATAAGCTCTGTTTGAAATTTGTCAAACTGCATCACTGTTTAACTATGTGCCAGTCAGAATTCGCACTGCCAGATGGGTGCCTTTCTGCTAACCTTGCCCAAGGCTGCTCAGACACACGGCGTTTCTTTTCCTCTCCTGCACAGTCAAAATCTGACTACCATGACTCCAATTTCCTTCTAAATGAAAGCGTATGCAGGCTGCGAATAAAAGTTCATGTCCCCCATGATAACTGCAGACATGCGACAACGTAACAGTTTTGTGGTTACGGGCAGCACACACGTCCCATTATGAACCTACTTAGGTAGGTGTTAATGTTTATGGAAACAGTGAGGGAAAACTTTGACAGAAAACAAGCCGGTAATTAGCTGTAATTTAGATTTAGCAATGGGACCCACCACACATACACACACACACACACACACACACACACACACACACACACACACACACACACTGAGTGAAACAGAGCAGCTCACCCTCTGTGTGCACTCCTCACCTCGCCTGCAGGAGGGAAACTTCTCTAAAACATCTCAAATGTTTAAATGAAAATAAAAAGATATTATCTATGATGAAAAATATAAATAACAAACAAATAAAGTTGCTCCGTTACTTGTATTTGTGTTACCATTCCAGGCAGCTGTGGTTTACCACTCATTTAGTATAGTTCCTTTAAAAAAAACATTGATATAATAAATTCATACATTTGCTATAAATGTGTGTGTCATGTGTGCTGTTTAAAACAAAAAAATAAATGACCACTTTTTTCAAAAATCACATGCCTTTAAGAAATGTTAAATTGTAACAAAAAGTATCATTGTCATATCAAATTTTAAAAGTTTGGCATCACTCATCCTCACTTTTTATTTCTGAAAGGGGTGTCTGTCATGTGATTTCCTACCCCTGTTTTTTTTTTTTTTTTTTTTTTTTTAAAGCCATTATTTTGAAAAATCACATACCCATTTAAGAAATGATCAGTATCAGTAAAACTGGTATTGTACTGTATTTCTTGGTAAAGTTATTTAATTGTTGTGCAGAAATGTGATTAAAGAATAGATTGATGTAAAATATCTGTCCCTACCTCACAACAATAATTTAACAGTCATGTTTAATTATCAAGTTAAAGCAATAGTTTGGTGATATTCTTTATTTGTCTTAATGACACCAAACTGTAGAAAAAGACCAAAATCCCACTAACATGTATTTTCTAAAAAGTCTGAAATGCATGAAGACAAAATCAAAAATAAAGAAACAAACAAATAAATGCCTCAATAAAGAAATGAATGACATTAAATGCAAAATAAATAAAAAATAAAAATAAAATTGTCTGAAATCATTAGACATCCTAGCTAATGACCCGTAGTGAGCTTGTCCACTGGTGTGGGAGCAAAGTCAACCAAAACACAAAAACCAACCCCATGACACTCTTCAAATAACAGCCCCCATTTTGCATAATGAAGCAGAAATGCACAAAGACATGTAAAAAGAAAATACATAAATAAATCAGATTAGGGAAATAAATGGGCAGAAATGCAAAGGAAAAATGTTACATAAATAAATTCATTTAAAAATGAATAAATTAATAAATAAAGAGGAAAGTAAATAAAAGGCGAATCAATACAAAAGTAAATACATTCAGAGGCAAATTAAAACAGATATCAATTTATACTACATTTTATAAATTTCATACATTTGTTTAATATTATTTTTAGTGCAATTCTTGGCATACTAATTTATTCTTTGAGTCACTTAGCTATTTACTTTTTATTTAGGCAGTTTTGGTCCTCCATAGTAGAAGAATCTCTGGACCATAAAGGTACACTGAATAAGACTTTTATTCCCTCCTATTCCTGTCATGCTTTCTAAAAACTTTTTTATTTTGACAAAACAACACATTTGTGACTCTTATCCTTTGAGTAGAGTTCAAGACTCTGCTTTTTGATTCCCTTACATACAAAAATGAACAGAAACCAGTGGTGGCTTGAAACACTACAAAAAAATGACTAAAACTAGTCTGTTCATCTCCACATGATTTGTAGTTGCTAAAACATAGAAAACAGTGGTATGGCCCTTTAACAAACATGGTTTTGGTACTGTCAAACAATGACAAAAATGTGTGGTTTCAGATCTGCATTGTTTGGTTAAACTCTTCAGCTATTCATGGCTGATAAATGACTTTAAATACTGGATATCATTAGTAAAGCAAATTCCCTGCTCCATGATTTATTAATAAGCTGAAACATTATTACTCTTTGATCAGGTTCATCATTAGGATCACTCATCGCACTATTATTGAGCATAATGTAGAAATCCCACAATGAAATTAATATGTTAACAGATCAATTATTTTAGAATATAAATAAGGAAAAATGTTGCTGTCATTTTCAGAAAGCTCTCTCAGATTTCACGTGTGATTTGGAAGTGATATTTTTACTTTGCAAATCTGCATTTCTGGATATTTTTTTAGCCATATGACTTAAATAAACAAGCTAATATACAGAAGTAATCCAATAATCTGTAATTTTCCTTGTGTAGAATGTATTTATTTCTATTAAAAACAGCATAAATTTAGGAAGGGAAAGTTTTTTGTTGTCCTCTGCAGCCGTGCAGTTCGGAGGGGGCTGTTTGAGCAGATGTAAGGCAGAGTGAGTCAAGAATCTGTTTTGAACAATCATCCAAAGATTAAGGATGTTAAAAGCAATTGCGCGGCTTTGTTTTGACAAGCTAAAAATGTTCCCCCAACCTAATATTTACAGCAGACAAGCATCTTCGCACTAGACACTAGACTGCTGGATGAGCTCCGTAAGTGCTTTGCATCAATTTAGCCAGCTAATGTCCAAGTTGGATTGTGAGCTGTACTCTTGTCATCAAATGCCATAAATAAGAGGAAATCTAATGTGTTTCTGTGTTGCCTTCTCCTCTGTTATTGTAAGCGTTGTTGGATCTAATGATAGAGAGGCCCAGCTGGCCCTATCAGCCTCGGCTCCCAATCTAAACACAGTGACATAGTGCAGGTGTCGGCCGGCCCTCCTGGCACCTCGGTGGAAAGCATTAGATTGGAGCAGGGCTTCCTTTATAGCTTTTAAATGGAGGCGCAGGTCAAGGGCTCCCATACCGAGACCCCCGATCGATACCATGGCACCCCCCGCCCCCCTTCAGTTAGCCCGCTCCAGCCTGGAACAGAGAGGGAGAGGTGTAAACCAGACGCTGACCGATGACCCTCCTGCCAAACTACCTGCACCTACAAAGGAAGCCTCTGATGGATGGCGGCTGAAGATTGCTCTAGTTGCATGTTTGTATATAAGAATCGTCATTTCCCAGCTGCCTCTCGCCTTCTTAGTACACAGCAACTTCCCGCTGAGGGGTTTAAGGCAGTTTTTCAAAACCTCTACTTCAAACAAATTCCACAATTTGTTCAAATTAATGTGAACACAACCCACGTAGCTTAATCCAAAACTATGAACTAACAGAAATAATGGTGCATCCCGTTAACCTCTGGGCTGGGAACGACATGAAACCCAAGCTGACCATGTTTCAGTCCAACAAGTCAGAAAAAACTTTTTGCACTTGATAAAAACGCATTACACAGCATAAAAACAACGTCCACAGACACTGATGGACTCAAGAGGAGGGCTAAGGGAAGCAATCGTCCCCACTGGTACCCCTGTGTTTGAAAAAACGACGTAAAACTGTCCACTTGGACGTCCAGTTAATGATTAATAATATCCTGTAGAATTTGGCTCAGCAAATATCTGACTTATTTTATTTCTTTAGCTAAAAAGTTAACTAATTCAGTCAGTAATGTTGTTATGGTTTCAAGCAGTTTATCCAAAATCCAAGCACTTTTCAAACCTTGAAAACACCACATTAAAATTCATGTGTTTCCAAGGTTTTCCAGCACCTGTGCGAACGGTGTAATTTATGCTAAAACCTGTGCTTAGGCTTGGGAGGAGCTCAGCTTTCCTTCAGTACAAGAAGGGGGGGCTCCAAGGAAAAAAAGGTTGGAAACCTGCTGCTCCAAACTTGAAAAAATGCCCTCTAGGGTGTCTTCCTAGAGGACAAAATAAACATGTGATAAAACATGATAAAGTCCCATCTTTTAACACTAAATCAGTGTTTCTCAAACTTTTTAAACTGTGCACCATGTCAGAAAATACTGAGCTCCCCCAGGTACCACTTTACTTTTTATTTTGTGCCGTTTCTTGCTAGCAGGTTCTGTCGACACTTCATTTGTGCTTCTTAAGTAGCCACTAGCACGTGTACTTAGCTCGCAGTGTTTTTGAACCATTCATTTTTAGTCTCTTACCAACCAGTCACTATAAACTACTGGTAACCATGGCTGACACATGCACACGCTGCATGCATCATCATGATTACATAGTAGGCTGATATTGAAACAATAATTTAAACATTTGTAGGTTTTTTATGCCTTTAAGTGATGGGACAGCTGAAGATATGACAGGAAATGGCGAGAGAGAGAGTTGGGGAATGATACGCAGCAAAGGGCCACAGGTGGGATTCAAACCCACGGCCACTGCAGAGGACCCATAGCCTCAGTACATGGTGCGAACGCTCTACCAACAGAGTTACCCAGACACCCTAAAAATCTGTAGGATTTTGAAAACATGTCTTTTAAATTAAGTTTTTTAATTTTCAAAAATATATTTCTTGCATTACTCTGTGTACCACTAGAGGGAGTTTGTGTAGATGTACCACAGTTTAAGAATCTAGATTCTACCCAGGACACTCAGTTACAGCCACAACAGTATCTACGCATCTTAAAGAAAACTGATGTTGCACTGTTTAAAACTTCACAGGTTGCACCTGGCAGTTGTAATTAAATTGTGGTAGGTGCTACACCATCTGTTGCCTGATGGAGATCTCCAGTCTTCTTGTTTCCGTCGTGTGCAACCAATAGTATGGTGAGCAACAGCAACAATGCACTGTTTCACATAGACGGTGTACTTCAGGAACAGATCATCATAGATCAGTTACAACATCTTTCCACTATTCAAAGAGTAGGTTTTAGTAAAAAGTGACAGCTGGTTATCAGGCTGATGTCACAGCTCTTTAAAGCAAACATCTCCTCCTGTCATGCTGGAATTAATACCTGCTGATTTGTACGTAATGCTCTGTTGCTTCTCAATTACTGCAGACAGAGCAGTTCAGGTTCGCTTTCCTGAGTAACGGCCTGCTGATACAGCTGAGGTTCACATTTTTGCCAAATGGTGTGACAGATTGCATCTTATTAAGGAAAATCACTGAAAGGTTTTGGAGAGGAAACTGGGAGACATTAGTGAGAAAATGACTTTATTTTTTCATTTAGAAGTTTTCATTAACCCTCTAACGTTTCCACCACAGAGACGAGGCCGTCGTTGCTACAATGCTGAAAGTTGTTAATGTTCATTCAAGATGGCCGAGTAGCATTTCCACATAAACCCAGTCAGGTTTGGTTGTGCGTCATCAGGTTTCACTGAATGGATCGTGGCGTAATTCATCAGAAATTCATACCTTTCACTAAGACATTTGTCGCCATCTGTCAGAGTCATAAACTGAGACATTTTCCACGTCTTCAGCTTGAACACCACAGGGATTAACATCACAGAGACTGCACTTAAATAAAGGAGGCTATTCAACAAGTTGTCATTAATGACACTGACGGAATGTAACTAAGTACATCTACTCAAGTTCTGTATTTTAATTCAACTTTGAAATACTTGTACTTCATTCAAGCACTGTTTTTCAATTATAATTTTTACATTTTAGAGGGAAACATGGTATTATTGAAAGGATACATGAATTCATACATAGTTATGTGCATAAAATAACATGATTTCATGTAGTACTTAATGATCTTTCAGGAATGTACAAGAATTCACAGCATCTAATGCATGACTTACTGCAGGAACAGTATGTTAATTAAAACTGCAAGCAGCATTGAACAGGCCCTCGTACCCATCAGGATGTGCGCCCGCACCAGACCAGAACGGTCAACAAGGCTCTGCATTGTCATGTGTTTTGGACACCGCAGGAAGGAGTTTAATGCCACTTCCTGTCTCCACTAGGTGGCACTACAGAACAGCCACTAATTATATGTTATGTTCCAGTATATTAAGTGTAGACAACACTAAAAATTTCATGTAAATCAGATGATAACTGTCACACGATGTTCGCTTCCTGGTGCTACTAAGTGGCACACTGACAACAACTCCTGATTGGGATGTAAATGTGATCATGAAGGGACTCTTATCAAACATGTGAGGTGGCTGATTGGATCATTTGTACACAAATTGTAGTAACTTCCTGTTTCTTGGGAAGACATTAAAAATCTACACCATGCCACACCCTTCAACAATATCCAAATCTTTTAAGAACTTTTGATCACAAACTAGTCTCGATGGCACAAACCAATTTTGAAGTCAATCTGATTGAATCATTGAAATATTGTAGGGGGTGCAATGGAGCCATTTTGCAACACTGACTAAATATTGTCCTGTAGATGTATTTAAGCTGAGTATCTCATCAAACATGTTAAGATTGGGGTGGATTCCACTATGAAGTGCAAAGTTACAACAACTTGTTTTTATAACTTGATGCTACGCCACAGTGACGTCCTTCAGTGATACCCACATCTTTTAACAGAGGAGTACAGACTGATAGAGAGCTGAACATTAAGATGTCACAGTGAAGTTGACCTTTGACCTTTTGGAAGGTAAAGATTAAAAACCTGCAGTGAGGGGGCACCCAACCCAAGGCACCCTTGAGCTATTTGTTTGGCTCCTTGATTGGCTACATCCAACATGGCGGCCAGGCTCAGTTCATCACTCCAGAATCTTTCAGACCTCTTTCACAGCAACTGACACAAGTTAGGTGATATTTCTGATGTCAGTGAAACAAACAGCATTAGAGACACTTATGTAAATAATTTTGATTACAGTTATATTCTAATTGTTGTGTGAAGGATTTTTTTTTCACTTCCCCTAATTTTCATTTAATTATAAATGATTCAAGACTCAGAAGTGACATTATAAATTTGAGTTAATTTAAATAAAGATAAATTTACAATTTTTAAAGATAACTATTAACAATTTTACATTCACAGCAGCGTCTTTAAAAACAGTTAAATTTGCTGAATCTGCCTCACACATTTACCTCAGTCGACCTAAGTTACTACAGCATTCAAAGGAAAGTAGAAGAAACAAGAGAAATCAGTAGAAGCAGAAAGGAGGACATTTGGTCTCACTGGTTTCAACAGGACATTAATGTAGAAACCTGCTACAGGTGACGTGGACATTGTGGACTACAGGAAATGGTGGAACAAGTCATTTTATATTGGTTGAGACAAACATGAGACACTTAAAACTACACTTCAAATAAACTAAATGACAGTAGACATTAGAGGATGATGAAGTCTGTCTTGTGCAGACTGGACAAAAGCTTTTAATACACATGAGTTCAGACCAGAGAACCAATAACATACACATTTTGGTGAATTAATTAATTAATTATTGAACGTACCTGTGAGTCCAGTGAGAAGCCTCTTTCATGAAGTAGCTGTCTCTGTGGCCAATGAAGGAAGAAACTGTTGTCTTCTTCCTTCTTCTTCTTCTTCTTCTTCTTCAGTTTAAATGGTGGGCTGCACACCAACATTAAGTTTCATGCCGCCACATACTGTATTGGAGTGTGTAACATCATGACTTAAGTTCATTTCAAGAGTCAAAGAAAAAAAAAATCATATTCTGGATGTTAAACCTGTTTCATATATGTATGCCCTCTGAACCTGAGCCCTTTAGTGCTCCATTCCCTTCCCATTTTGACCACACTGTCCTTCAACCAGAAACTGTTGTGGAGGCAGCAGTGAACATATATAGTGACAAACTCAAACCAAATAGCACACAAGGGGAAAACAAGATGGATGCCAACTACAACTAATACAAGGCAAAAAACTAATTAAAGCCTGACCCCCCTCTGACCTGGCAGCACATGGTTTGGTCTGATGAACTGGCTTTCAGATTTAAGAGGCTCCACCCCTCAAACACACCTTTTGTTCAACCAGGAAGTGAACCAATGCCCCCAACAACCACAGCAAGTCAAAGACAAAGGGTGTATTTGACTGCAGATGAAGTGAACCTGTGCAGGTGAGTGGGAATGGCTGTTAGCATGTGTGGCTGTTAGCATGGCTGTTAGCATGTGTGGCTATTCGAATAAAAAAAAAAATCAAATACATTATTTGGTAAAGCACAAATAATGTAATGTAGTTGAAACAGCTATTCCCTTTAACTGAATGATATGTTAATATACATATATATTTTATACATGTATTTTTTTTATTTATAAAACAGTTGCTATACCCCCTAGTTAAAGGTGGTAGTGGTGGTTTCAGACAAGTCATAACATGAAGTTAAGCTAAAAATAAAGAGGAAGATAAATGAAAATTACAGTATGACGATGTGGATATACATATATGGATTCTTTGTGGGCACAATAATTGTGTTGCCATTTTATTAACATTAGGTTAGAAAATACAAAATTTGCCCTCACTAACGTGATTTCCAGTAAAAACCACATCCACCTCCAGTCTTCTATCCAAATACAGATACAGAGACAGATAATTTTGTTAGTTAAATATTTAAAGGTATCTCTGTGCACCTATACTGGTCCTTATTTGAAGAGCCATAAAGAACCAATGGTTAGTTAATCATGATTATAACACTTGGAACTCAACAGCATACATGAACACTGCTGTGATTGGTCAGTTTTTCACCCTGTCACTTAAACTACAGACTAATCTCTGAAGGACACATGAACGTCATCAATGACTCAAATGCTGATGAAACACCTCGGTTGTAGCATTAATAACTTACTGTTCCTGCATTAAGTCATGCATGACATACTGCTAATTTTTGTACATTCCTAATAGTTCATGGTGCACTACATGAATGAATTTATGCTTTTTATGCATAAAGACATGTATGAATTCAGAATAATTCAGGTACCCTTACTGTTGCACTGTAACTCACTCTCTAAAAAGTTAGTGTCCAGGCTGCCTTAAACATTTAAGTTGACTGAATTTGAAAAGGCAAGTTGAGGCAATTTTGTAATGATTCAAAGCAAACTTTTCTAGTCAAATAAACCTGGTATTTAATCAGTTGTATTTGAGAAAACATGTTCAATAAACTTATGATATTAGAGCTACTTCAAAGAACTACAAAAGGCAAGGCAAGGCAAGAAAAACTACTACATTAACTACAAAAACATATTTTGTAGATTTTGGAGGCCCCTATTGACAAAAGCTGTAGTGTTTCCGCTGTAATAACTACAAAATATGACATCAAAAATAAAATTAAACAATGCTCTCCTTCTGTTTTTTAACTGGCTAACATGCTATTCAATCATTAATATTTCACAGTATTAGACCTTTATTAGAATTTATTAGAGGGTAATTAGGGGCACATTACAACAGAACTGCACTGCACTAAATTATATTTAATCATATTATCTGCCTACAGTATTATAATAAGTATGTGCAGTCATCTATAGACAAAATATTCAGCTACCTTGAAAATTTGGCCTTTACTTGGTAGATTTGATTCACATATTGTTTTAAAATGTAAAACGAGCATATATGGGATTTCAGTTTAGTTTAAAGACGTTCTGTTGCAAATCATCCCTAATTACCCTCAAGTAAAGGTCTAATAAAGGGTCTAATATAGTCCAAAAGGAACATATTTCTATTTTTTTGTCTGATTTAATTTCATTTAATACAAATGCCAAAAAGGTTTATGATTAACTGTATACACATCGCAGATCTTCTCATGTATTGTCTTGTTAATTTATGTAGGTCATACAGAGGCATCGGTAATAAATTGAGACTGTTTCATAACCAGTTAAAATTTCCTTGTAGTAGCTTTAAGTAAAGGATCTGACCACTTTTTCCATTGCTGATTAATTATAATTGGGACGCTGCCTTTTTAAACTGAAAAGAAAACATTTCCATGTGTGTTAAGAGCTCCAGTTTAGTCCCATTTAATCACAGCTCTGTTCAGTATTTTGTGCAGAATGTCACTTTGTTAATGACGATGACATTTAGGTAATGGAATAAATATCAGGCTACAGTTTATAAAACACAATAACAGGAGACCACACATGGATACGATGCATACTCTGTGTTTTGTCTTCCATACTAATCACCGCGATCCGCGATGCCTTTGTAATTGTAATTCTGTGCTTTGCAGTCATCAGGAACGAAATGTAATATTTCACAGCGATGTTATGATAGCCTAATTCCTCTGGTCTGCCCTCGGCCTGTGAAACGCAGCATAAACTGACATACAAGTGCAAACAGCAGAGCAAACCGCAGGTGTTAAAACACCATATAGAGCGAGGGGGTAATTTTGACATGTTTTTGTTTCATTAACACTGTATTAATCCAACTGAGCGTCCAGTACACCTGTGCTGTGAACACGGATACCGAAGCATTCCTCAGTGACAGCTCGACCTGTCACGCCTCTCCCTCTCCACGTCCCCACCTGTGGTAGTCACAACAATTTACCCCTCCAGCCCCTCCGTGCTCCGCCTGACTCAACCGTGTTGTTTTGACAGACAGTGTGGAAAAAGCAGCTGCTGGAAGTGTACGGCAAAGCCTCAACCGTCATGTAAAAAGGTCGCCCAAGTGTTGGCTGACACAATCAAAATGCGATCCATTAGGAGCTCCGGGATAATAGCAGCAGCAGTTTGTAACTCATCAGCTTTGTTAATGGCCTGTCTTAATGTTCACTGTTAGCTGATGTCATCGCACGCCAGTTGAGCCTGAATACATAAGTAGGAATGTGTTCTGTCGTGACACGCAGCGATCACGGCAAACAGGATCATTTTATTAGCACGTCCCGATGACTCACTTCAATGTGCCTCATAAGGTTTGAAGTGAGAAGTGACAACTTGGATGAATACACAAACAACTCAAACTGTTTCTACATCTGAAACAAGTTTCTATGTGCAGCTTTTTCTGATAGAAGAACAAGAATCCAAAAATGTAACATGTGTGTGGAAAACAAAAGTAAAAAAAAAAGTTGAAAGAGTTTAAAAGATGCTTAGGCTACCCTGAAAAATCTTAAGAAAAAAAAGCCTAATTAAAAAAACATAATTCTGTCTCCCATTCAAACAGACGAGGCCATGAGGTCGAGTAAAACCGCAGGTGTTGAATGTCATAAACTATTGCTCTGAAATGTAAGTCATTATTCATTCTTTGACATAACAAAACAGAAAATGCCTACAACTCCTAATCAAGGTTTCCATATTGTCATATCTTTTGGGTCGCTAACAGCTACCAAGGTTAGAAACTTGGCTACCTGTAGCTACGCTCCAGGCTACAAGCCATAGATTGTATGAAAGAAATGGATGTGGCCTCTGTGACCTCATCCATCCGTTTTGAAGCCTCAAGTTTTGTATTTTTTGATCTTTTGACACTGTGTTTTTTCAGAGCCAGAAGTGACCATATTTGGACGAGAGGGTGGAGCTGGGGAGGAGCGAGGGTAAGTTATCAGTTAATGCTAGAACTAGGTTGCTAGCTTGGTTAGCCAGGTGCATCTCTTATTGACATTCCCTGTGATATTAATTGCTAATTTTGGCTTGCCTTGCATGAACTTACCAGAAATAAATTAACTCCTATTGACCAAGTTGAATGTCATAAAATGTTGCTCTGAAATGTGTTTTTATTCATTCATGACATGCAGTAACATAAGAACAGAATCAAAGTTTCCATATTGTTATTTCAGTTGCTAGTACCTAACAGCTACCAAAGCTAGAAACTTGGCTACCCATAGCTTCACCCCAGGTTATGAGCCATAGACTGTATGACAGAAGTGTACCAGCCACCGTGACATCATCCATGCTTTTGTGGACTACCATTTTGAACCCTCAAGTTTGGTGTTTTGGCCATTTGCATTGTGTTTTTTCAGAGCCAGAAATGACCCTATTTAGATGAGAGGGTGGAGTTGGGAAGACGCAAGGGTAAGTTATCAGCCAACACTAGAACTAGTTCACTAGCTTGATTAGCAGGGTGACTCTGTTATTCACATTACCTGTGATATTAATTGCTAATTTTGGCTAGTGAAAAGAAGCCTGAAAACAAAATGCACTGCAAAAAATAAACTCCTTTTGAGTAATTGAATGTCGTAAAATGTTGCTCTGAAATATTCATTTTTGACACAACAACACAGAAAATGTCTATGAGTTTCTAGCAAAGTATCGATTTTGTCATTTCTTTTGCAAATAGCCAACAGCTACCAAGGCTAGAAGCTTGGCTATCTGTAGCTATCCTCCAGAATTTGTGTGAGTCATAGACTGAAATAAAATACATGACGTTTATGTAGCCACTGGGACGTCACCCATTGGTTTGATGACTATGTTATGAGGCCTTGAGTGTGGCATTTTGGTCATCGCCATTTTGGGTGTTTTGGAGCCAGAAGTTACCAGTTATGACTAGCTTGGTTAGCAAGATGCACCCATTATTTACGTTACCTATGATATTAATTGCTAATTTTGGCTAGTGAAAAACAGGCTTAAAACAAAATGTCAAAAATGAAAACATGAACTATGATCAAAAGTGTACTATTAACTTTCATGAACTGAAAACGCACTGTGAAAGGATTAAAGTTCAAAGACAACAACGATGTTCATGACTATTTAAATGTACACGGTACTATGGCTACACATGCATGGGTGCACTGCTACACTTCCAAATTAGGACCTCATCAGGAAACTGTTTACTGAGGTCATGAATCAGGTGAGAAGCAGGCTCATTTTCTCAGACTTCTACACAACCTGACTTCTTGCAGGTTTAAGTCACTTCTGCACAGGCTTCACTTTTCAGACCTGGAAGCTCCATCCAACTTTTTTTTTTTCACGCAGTCTGTGATTCAAGCCAGTAATAGGATTTTTTAGATGCTATCTAAGCTAGCAATCCCTGCTACTATTATTTATTAATTAATTGGAGCTTTTAATATCACAGCTGTTACTTTTTTCACTTTTAAACAGAAAAAATTGCCCCATCAGCAGAAATAGCCTACAAAATGCATACAAGTCAAAAGTACTAGTAGAATTATATAATTAAAAAACACCCATTCATGCATATATAGGACAGAACAGATTCTGAACTTTGTATAAAAATATTGTATTTGACACAAAAATATATGAAACTTTTTCTGTTAGTGCCTGTATGAAAATGCGCCTGTGTCTGTAGATTCAAGCTGGGTTTTTCCTCACTACTGTTGTCTTAGTTCTTGCTCGTGGTGGCAGCTATTTGGCCTTTTACAGTGGATTAAATGGACTACAGCTATGACTGGAAAATGATGTACTTTGATCAACTATGATCACTTTTCATATCATAGTTTACCATGTAAAATGTCTTATAAGTCACCCAGCAGAACATAAAGTTGTTAAAATTAGTTCTACCTTGACCAGGTACAATATTAAAATGCTGCTAACCTGTTCATGCATCAATAATGTTAATATTGAAAAAAAAAATACTAATAATACTATTTTACTGATAATACTCCTGTTAAGTACATTTTGAATGCAAATCAGAGTTTTTTTTTTGGTTTTTTTTTACATTGTGGTCTTACTACTTTTTCTTAAGCAAAGGATTTTAGTTCTTCTTTCACCACTGGACGTTTTGCAAGTAAATGAAAAATTTCATAGTTATATTGCAAAACTAGGGTCAACATCTGTTTCCCTGTCAGTCACGGTAATAAGGATGAATGTAGTGTAATTGGTTGTTTCCACCAGTGAAAAGACAGATGCACATTTGTTGGAAATAACCTCTCCCTTTGTGTCAGCGCTGCTCCCTCTCATGTGTTATTGTGTCAGTATCATAGCAATGAGGCTGTATTTGACTTTGGGAGGTTCAGTCGTGGCGGCTGAGTGACGTGAACCCTCACTGGCCCCTCTTAGAGAGGACATGCTGATTAGGTAATCACCTGTGTACACAAAGCCTGCACACTCCTCTCCCTCCATATCCTCTCTGACAGATGTGAGGGGATGACACAGTTCTGCTTTCACACCCCTTTTCATCACGGTGTGGATAACAGCCCTGCTGCAGCCTGCGAGATGGTAAAACATATTTACTGTTTCAACACAGAGTCACCAGGTGAGGTCTGGCCCGCTCTATTGTACAATCAGAGAAGAAAAGGAAATGATGAAAAGTTAATCTTTTAATGCAGGCCAGGTAGAGGCTTATTACCCGCTCAGTTCTGGATCCTCAACCTGAAGTGGCTTGCCACTACAAGACAGGATGTTATTGTAGTTTATTAAACGTTACAAATATTTCACCCATTCTTGAGAACTGGGACAAATCATGTCCGAACAAAACAAAACAAAAAATATTTAAAATTAATCACTACCAATGCTCAAATTCCAGTTTTTGGTGAATATTTATTCTTTAAGGGTTTAGATATATGAAATGAATGGAATTTATGAAATGTTTTGGTTTGCTTCAACATTTCTAATTTCTAAACTTCTTCTGTGCGAGAAAACACTCTTGTCCAAGACAAGAATTCAACTTCAAAACTTCAAACATTTTGAAAATGTGTCAAAAGCCTTCAAATCTAAAATTAAAAATACCTACTGATAATGTAGGTATATAAAAATGTGCAGTTGTGATCATCTTTATTTTAGAATTGATTTTTTATGAAAACGTTGGCACTCTAAATTTGTGTCACCAATTTATTTATTTATTTATTTTTTTTTTACAAAAATGTGATTTAATCAGGCATTAAAAGAGTTATCTATACTCTAAGAATCCTTGTCTCACTTCCTGATCACCTGGTTATCACCAGGAGGTTGGCCCATTGCAGGCCAAGAGTTTTTTCTTAAGGCACATATATGCTCCCTTTACATAAGAAAATAGGTACGTCTGTTTCAAACAATACAACTATCACTGCCCACATACTTCCATGCTTCATTATATTAGCATGGAAGTTAAGCAATACACCCATTAAAAGTTATCCTGAAGAATAAGAAGAGTCAGAAGTTTATGACAACAATAAACATGGTGTCGCTGGAGGAGGCTGTAATAATTAACATTTTGAGAAAGAGTCAGCAGCAGAAGCAGCATTGATGGCGGTGGTCTGTGCACTCAGTAAAGACATTATGACATATGGTCAGAGATTTCTATTTACTAACTAACTGATGATGAATATCATTTCCACAGATTTTTAAATCTTCTTCATTGGGCCCTGTGGTCGTGCTGCACTTGAGCTATTGGCTGCACTGCTTCACCGCCCCCCCAAGTACAGACAGAGGGCTCCATCCATATCTGTGAGTCTGTTATGTTGAGCCCAAATGAGCATTTAATTAGCCATAGGTCATCAGCAACTGCTAGGATAAAAACAAGGCTTACTTAGATTGTTGTGGCTCAAAAAGTGACACAGATAAAAAAAAAAGTTTGGTCTGATCTCAAAGTTGAGTATCTGCAGATTAATTCAATACCTTAAGTTAGATACAATAAGAGATCAACTAATTCCTGTTATTATTTTCATCACCATCTCTCACTATGCTTATGTGTGGTTGCTATAGTGGTGCATTCAAGGTCCTGTAGTACATGAAAGCAATGTGTAAAATTGACTAACTCTCATAAGCCTGAAGCGATTTTCATTAAATTTGGTTTGCTCTAGACGTGAGAAGTTGAACATGATACTTGTTGGAATTAAAGTCAGTCACTGGAGGCGATCTAATCAGCTTAAACAAAATATTAATTTTGTGAATAGCCACAACTTCCACTGGGAGATGCAGCATCAGGTCTATGAATAGACTTTTTTTTTTAGAATTTCAAATTTTGTGAGAAATATGCAGATTTCTATATTGATTATGTTGTTGTGAAGGTACCTTGTTACTTGTAAATAAATAACCATGTTTAAACATAGAAGTTTGGACATATTATCCTGCTTATCCCTTAAATAGGCAGGCACATTAATATTGGGAAATTTTTCAAACCGTGACCCCTATTACCAGTTTACACCCTGCATCTCCTGAGATACATACCCTATTCAGAGTATAAATTGAACATTTTCTCATTAAAAAAGAAAATGAGCCAACTTTTAAAACATTTTATAATCAATTATTTAGCTACTTTCTTTCATGTTTTGAATAAAAAGTTTTAAATCACCGGAACACTAGAAACAAATCTAAATTTCTAATAAACAATGAGTTATTAATGTTTATAATTAAAAACATCTTATCTTGTTTTTATACTACTGTCTTCCCTGTCGTGCTACTAGACTAGTAATATCCTATCAGCAAGCAAAAACATGTGTGCACTGGCCTCAAAACATAAGTATATCTGTTAGTGATTATCACTTTTCAATTCATCCAAAACTTCAAAACTATACTATACCATACAAAAAACTTTCTTCAAAAACTTTGCAAGTCTCTACTGGTTGTGTCTGGCAGTTGTGCTGTCATTGCAGTAGGTGCTTCACCATCTGTTGCCTGTTGGAGGTCTGCACTCTCTTGAGTGCACTGTTGTAGTTTTTCATTGTTGCAACAAACTGCTGTACACAAATGTTATCTCAGGGCACACTGCTGCTGCCTGTGTTGCCATTCATGAAACTCTGTCCTAATTAGCTTAGCGTCGCTAACAGATGAGTTGGCCTGGTAAGAAGAGAAGGGGCCTGGTGGACCGGCTGGCCTCGGAGGCCCAACGTGGCTCGGACCTGTCACTGCTCGGCAAATTGATTCAGTGGCACGCTCCGCGCTGAATAAAGGAGCGGTGGGTGGGGGGTAGTGAGAGACTAGCAGTCCATTCATTAATCACTGAGGTAAACAGGCCATCCAGTGACACCTGGTCGGGTTAATGCCCGGGACCCCAGAGTAATTACCACTCCCCTCCCCAGCCGGCCCCGGCCAGCCACTCACATGAAAGCTTGTGATTATAAAGGAAATGGGAATTAGCAGAAACATTTCAGAGAGGCGGTCCTCAGTTCACTGGTAGCGGAGAGAGCTCGCAGAAGAAGAGGGAGGGGGGGTGGGAGGAAAAAAAAGTTGGTGGAGATGTGGGCTGATTGGAGTTTTCCCCACGGGGCATGGGGGTGGGAGCGGGGGGATGGTGGGTGGAGGGGGTGCAGGGGTCAGGCCCACACCAAATTAGTAGTGTCTGTTATTTGAAACCAAAATAAAGCAGGAGCAGCAGTAAATGATTTCCCCCCCAATGCTGGAGTGCCTTTCTGGGCTCTCTTGTTGAAATTACCGAGAGGCCACGTCGCAATTAGTGGTTTGTTTCTTTTAGACTGAAATATGGCCATAATTCATAGCTTTCAACCCATTTCATTGGGAAGATGTATTGGCTGGCCAAACTGAGGAGGTAATTGTAACACATGATATGGCAATTTGTTACCCAAGCAGCAAGTACACAAGGTATTTGCATGGACATGTATAATACTGTGTTGGTATTCAGGGGAATAAAAGCCATTTGTTTCCAATAGGATGTAATTGAAAACTGCCTGTTGGAGTTATTACACATCTATTCATTAGAGAAGTATGAGGCATAACACTCCAGCGTGTTGCTCAGCTTGTAATGGTTCCAGTTAGTGTCTTTAACGTCAAAATGAGCTAGGACGGAACATAGCTTACATTTCCTCTTAAGTGAATGTTCTCCAGAGTTTTGGCGCAGTCAGAGCGAAGGCCTTCGCCTCGACAACGCTTTGTTTTCTATTAAAAAAAGCAGGTATCGGTTACACTGTGTTTACAATTGCAGGCATGAAACTTTATTTGATAATTCTGGATGTTTTTCTGCATGCTCCGTGTCCTCCAGGCCCCTTTGTTTCCTGGAGATTAACAAGCTAATCTTCTTGCAATGACTCATTACGCTCCGTATGTAATAATTACTGTGTGAAGTAATGATCTAAATACAAGTGTTTCCACTCATAATGACTCTTTCATTTTCCAGAATGTTGACCTGGCTCGGCAGCAGTGCTCAAGTCTTTTTTTGCCAAAGTGGATGCAGAACATTAAACCCCTTTTTCCTCGTTTTTTTTTTTTTTTTCTTCCCCCCTCGCCGGCCGTCACAACATTTACAGTAAAACTTCATACTTCCCCAGTGATTGTACAGAGTTCAGATTTTCACTCCATTCTGGGCAAAGACCACAATGGAAGTGAGTGTGTGGCTTTAATGCAGTTTCATATAAAGATATTATGTTGTAATAACCTGCGGATTAACAAGTAAAGTATAGTATAGTTTGATATTTCCAGTCCCGTGCAGACTGCAGCAGGCGTGGAGCTGGATTCCTCTCCAGCCCTCCACCAGCACCAGAGGGGCTATTACACAAGTCCCTTAATGACACTTAATGATTTAATTGTGTAGAAATCATGGAAACAAAGTGATACATGACTTACTCATGTTGACATTTAGCAGACCCAAATCCATGTGTTCTCTCGCTGAAGGGAGGTTCTACATGCTGCCCCCACCTCCCTCACAAAAGCTGTCCTTCTCACCTATCTTCAGCCACTTCATACCACAGCTGTTTAAAACTATAATATGCAACAGTTCTGCAAATGTCTCAAATCACCAGACATGTTATATTTTGTTGAGTTGTGTATTCACATTATGGTCAAGCCCAGAAGCACTGATTTTTATTCACGTTAACGCAGCGTTTCCTGCTAGCCATTGCTAGCTAGTTGCTATAACTTCCAGTGAAATACGAGATACTGCGGATACATAAAAGAGGCAAGACAAAATGTAACATGAATAAAACATATATTAGCTTGTCCATGATTTCTGCCTGAGCTAAACATATTTTCATCAGCTATGGTCATTGTCTAAATGTTATGACAACTCCCATGATCCTCAGCACTTCACAACATCATCAAACGACTTCTGTTATTGTTTTAATTTGAGAGACCCCTAGCAGCAGAATTGAGCATTTAAATCAAACTTGACAATATTGATTTCTTTGGTAGTGGATGAAGTGTGGGCTCGAGTCATATGACTTGGACTTGAGTCAGACTTGAGTCACAAATTTGATGACTTTAGACTCAATTTGACAAAATCAAAAATGGCTCATAACTCGACGTGGACTTCACTTGGATTAGAGCCAAAACAAGTCTTAAAAAGTGAAGCCACAAATTAGTTCATATACCTTCATTTCCTGGAATAACTAACGCTATTCACTCTCAGTAAGTCCACTCCAAAAAACGAACCGAATGCAAAGTTACAGATAGTGACACAATGACCTCTAACATTAGACATTTGAAGTTGCATGAAGAACGCAAAGTCCTAATATTAACATAATTAGTGAGCGAATGCTGAGCTAACATAGTTTAACAACTACGCGACTTTGTCAATCAATGAGACTGTAAACTCACTGTTACACAGATTGCCGTAGTAATGGCATCCTAAAACCTGGAAATGAGTTGCATATTAGAACTTCTGGTTTCCTTGTCTCAAAGTCAATAAGTTTCTTAAAAGGGTTTTTGGTTAGATGCCTGAAATAAGGTCTATGGAGAGGTTGTCACGGACATTAACTGTCATTAAACTGGACACTAGTCAATGAGTGGGGGTTTTGTGAAGTCAAAGAACTGTGATGTAGCTTGTTTATAGCCTCATGGTAGCTTTTTACTTCCTGGAGAATGCATTTACTTTTCCAAAATCATAAAAGTGGTGTTTGTGAAGATTATCTTGCTGAACAAAACAAGAATCAGAAACTTTTGTTTGCCACAGAGCTTATTTTCTGTACTTATCTGAATTCCAGTGGAAAAATCCTATTGTCTTTTTGTGGAGGGAAGCCGATGCAATGCTAAAATACGTGTTGGCCTACAAAAATGTGTCTTCCCTGCAGCACTCTATTTTGACATGTTTAAGAATCAGTCTTGATTAGGACTTGACGTGGGGCTTGAGTGAAAAGGCTTGAAATATGAGGCTTGCAAAAAAATGACTTGCTCTCACTTCTGGCAGATGATATCTATAATAGGTGTTCCTGGTCTTCATCATACTGGAAAAATGTGGTAATATCCTCTAAAAGTAAAAGCCAAAGCTGTTTAATTAACCCTAATATGATTTTTATTAGAACATTTTATGCCCATTTATGCTGTCACTGTGCTTAGCCTCTTCCTGCATGCTCTCCTGTGGTCCACGGAAGAACTCCGGATCTGTCCGATGAACCGTCCCAAAGAAGAACTGGTAAAAATGGTAAGCAGATTAGCAATTAATCGCATCGTTGAAATTCTTAAGGATGAGAGTGCTCTCTCACTGTGGCACGCTAATGTCTTGAGAGAAAGTCTGCTCTGGCAGGGCCAGATCCTGCGCACATCTGCCTGGCTGCTCCCCAGCCATTGATAAATGGAAAACTACACTTAACATCCTCAATAGACACGCTTTTTTTTCTTCTTCTTCTTTTGGAAATGGGAAAGTTTACAAGTGCTCTGCAATAAATGAGGCCTCAAGTGCACTTAAAGTGACAGCAAGTGTGGATTTAAACGTCTGCGCTACTTTGAGCCCGGGTATACAGCTGCTGAAGAAGAACTACACCCAGCAACTGCAGCCTGTGCTCAGACGGAGCCTTAATGGTGGAGCTAAATCCTCGATCTGGACCAGTATCAACAGTCCAGTATCAACAAATGACTTTTTAATTCAAACGTGGCTGAAAAGCCGGTATGTTTAATGTATTGGAGGGTAAATGTGATCACATGTTAGATAGAACAGCATTTACGGAGATGGAAGTTGATATTTTTAAGCACAGGCCCCAGTTAACACCACCCTAAATTTGGTGGCCAAGGTGTATTTTTGGTGGCCCAAATGTAAACTTATGTAAAAGGAGAAAAAGCAATTATGCAATTATGTTGTTTGTATGTAGTTTTTACTCACAAATTGTGTTTTTTCCTGAAGGCATGTTTTCAATGAAAACAAGCTAACCCTCTCAGATAGTTGAGGAAACTGGCGCCACATACTGCAGTGCAATACTCAGTCCATACGATCTTAAATTTTTTTGCTTCTTTTTTTTTGCCATAGTCCACCTTTTGTGGTTCTGCTTCTTCTATAAGGTTTGTGTTAGCAGCTAGAGTGGGCTTAATAAACCCGCAATTCAGTAGCCTCAACATATCAGTAGCTAGTGGGGTACTGTTTGTCATTTTCGTAGAATGTTGAACTAAAAGTTGAACTAAAATTTGAAATTGTAACGTTGTGTAGGCTGGTAGTATGCGGATAAAACTTGGTGGTCGCTTAAAGCGAACTACATGAAATATTTGGTGGCCACAGACTCACTTTTTGTGGTCACAGGCCATTGGGGCATGGTTTATGTCTAAAGCAGTGTTACAGCAATGTTACTGGGGAAAATGATGCATGTCAAAACATATCTACCCCCAGAGTGCAACAGTGAGGTTCTGAAAGTGAAAATCACGTTCATTTTTTGAATAGAGGATTTAGATTATTAGACATCACATAGTGATGTTCCTGTAGAAGCCACAAATCTGTTGGATATCAACCTTGTTTTTAGAAAAATATGCTTTATTCACAATATCATGGAGTAGTACTACAATACCCACAATCCTAAAGTGGCGATTTATGGGATGAGTAGTTCCTTCACTCTTAAAATAATTATGCAGTCTTGTATGTTTGTCTTTTTTAGTTTTCCAATCTTGTGTTTGCTCTGAATCTAATGTTTTATGGTCACAATTCATCTCCTTGTTGGTTGGTTTGGTTCCAGGCTTGGAAGTCTTTATATCAGAATTTCTGAAACATCAGTGAAATGAATGAATGGGAAATTCATTGTGTGGGGACGGGTGTTGTAACTGAGCTAGCAGCTCAACTATGAGAGGCTGTCCGAGATGTGTTTGTGTGGAGTGTCAGTATAGTCATGGCCATGTTGTTTACTGCGGTGAACGTTACTGTTTGTCAGCTCTAAATATCTTGTTAAGCTCTGAGTACAGCACAGTTATTAGTGGGCTCGTGTGTTGTGTTTACTGCCCAGACAGAGGAATGAATCTCTAAAGATTTATGCTCAGGCTTGCTCATGCTAATGCTAACGCAAACACCACAGTATGTTTGAGAAGTATACATTGGGACAATGGTCAGCCAGTGTTTCACTATTTACACTCGGTGCAGACAACTACAAGGTAATTTTGAGTAGAAAAGGCATGTTTTTCACACAATATGCATTTGTTGGAAAAATCACCAGTCTTAACATTATGCTAAATAGAATCTATGTTCTTATGTAAACAGGTCAAAGAGAAAAAGCATGTGGAGTTCCACTTCAAGAATTTTAATTTGAAATCCACTTGCGTTACAGTTAATGTATCAGTGAGAAAAAAAAAATAATGCTCAATTACTGACACGTAGCTTACCACAAGTTGGGATGGTTAGCTTATTAATGAACACATCTTTTATTTTCAGCCCCAGGCTAACAGCACTTGTGATCTGCTAGCTTATTAGCTATCATTTGCCAAGTTATGAGGAAAACACCCTCCAGAAATTAAAAAGTTGTCTTACCTTGTTTTATGTCTTCTTATCTGACTAGCTTGTCACTGGAAAGTTACACTTAGAATTGAGCTGGGTTGGTTCGGAGTCGTAAAATGGTAAAACTGATGGGAAGGGACCTCTGGAGCTAAGCTAGCAGTCTTGATAAGACAGCTTACAGTAATGACATGAAACAAAGGTCTACAGTTGGAACAGAAAAATGTCATAGTTGTAGTAGTCTACGTCAAAGCTAGGGTTGGTAATGGTAGAGAAACCAGCAAGAGTAAACTAAATTTTTAAAGTAACCAACCGCTACTTCACCAAAATACATGAATGCACACTGCCTGGCTACTCCTGAACAACGAGCCACTAACCAAGCACCTAACAGTATAACAGTATAACACAGCTGTTGTTAGTACTCACAGCTGTCAAGCTAGCATGTTAGTGTTGGCATATTTTGGCTGCACTTTTTCTGCCGTTGTTTTGCGATTAGCTCACTGTAGCTTTAGCAATATAGTGCGGTAGGCAGGTACATAGGTAGACAGGCAGGTAGACCATCCAATCATTTCATTTGAGCTGAATGAAGTGTTTGGCTGGGCATATTACAGATCTACTATGGCTACAGATATATATGATATAACTAAAAGTTCTTCTAAAATATACTATATACCCCAGCTTTAACAGGACCTCAAGGGTGCCCTAAACAAAAGGGAAAAAAGTGTTTCTTTTACAATTACATAATTTGAAACAGTATTTAGATCTACGTGTAACAACATAACATTTTCCAAGACATGTAACATAACAAACAGGAAATTTTGACTCATGACCTTAGTATTGCACAAAATCCTGGCTACAGCCCTGCTGCACATGAATAGCTGTTTTAAAAAAAAATTAATCAGAGATGTACAAAAGCCTTTTCAGACGGTGCTTATTTTTGTTTTTGCAGACAAACCACATAATCAGCATATAAACCCCTGAAAGCTGTGAGGGAAAAACTGGATTTTCATGGCAGACCTTGCAACACAGGGTTTCTTTAGCGCAGTTGCTTTTGGCTAGCTCAACCAGCAAAACAAATGTGGAATTCCCCTATGAGTTGAGACACAGGGGTAGGAGGAGGGCAAAGGCCGGTTGGGACACATGGTCAGAGCAAATCATAGAGTCCAATCTCACACTAATAATATACAAAATCTCCAGTGTAGTTTGATCATTTTTGTAGTATTACTGAGAAAGTTAAAGCTCAGTTTGCACTTATTACAGTCAATTTTGTGCACTCTTAGAAATAAGGGCTCCAAAAGAGGTCTTCTGTAAGGGCCAAGGTTCTACGCAAAACCATTTGCCTTTGAAGAACCTTTTTTTTTTTTTATTAAAAGGGACAAAGAGTTCCATGAAGTACCATTTTCATCTAAAGAATCCTTTCTGGAATAAAGTGTTCTTCAAGGATTGTTGAAGAAAGTTGGAATATAAAAAAAAAAAGTTCTAAAAAAAGTAGGGATTGGTTCTTGTTTGCACCCTGGATAGAGTCTGGATAGAACCCCCAGAGAGGGTTCTGGGTGGAAGCATTACACCATAGAAGACTCCTCTTTGTAAAACTAGGGGTTCCATTAAGAACACTTAAGAAATAGTTCTTTAAGGATTCTTAAAAGCCTTGAAGCCTTTCATAAAGACTTATTTGTTCCATGATATAAAAGGGTTCTCAGTAGAATCTTGGTAAATGAAACGCTTGGAAAATAAAAGTTTTCTTGGTAGAACTCCCTAGTAAGTTTTTTCTACCAGCACACAACCAGCCCTGTTCCAGTACAAGCATCTAATTCAGAACTGTTGTGAGCATTTCCACCAAAAATAAACTGGTTCAGAACTAAAAAGTTGGTTCCCAGCTGGAACCAAACATTAGCAAGTTTTCCTTGGGAACCAAAGTGGGTGTGTCATATTCTACAGGTCGTTGTGCAGCGCCCTCTACTGATGACATTCTTGATTACAAAATGTTCCGCTCAGAACTGCTGGAAAGGCGGGCTGGTTCACTAGATAGCACCAAGGTTCCAAGAATCTTGAATGGAACCTGTTTAAGAACCACAGCTTATTTGGTGGAAAAGGGCCCTGAATGGGTTCTAGATGAAACCCTTGGAAAATAAAACGGTTCATGGTAGAAGTCCCTGGTAGGCCTTTTCTATCAACAGGGAACCAGCCTTTTTCTAGTTCATGTTTGGTTCTACATAAAACCCTTTGAATATGAAAGGTTTCTCAGCAGAACCCCTTCGGTGGGTTCTTGCTAGCACCCTTAGAAGGAGAAAAGAGTCTGGATAGAATCTCCAGAGAGGGTTCTAGGTGGGAAAATTATACCATACAAAGGCTCCTCCTCTTTGTAAGTCTACGGGTTCCATTAAGGGCACTTTTTTGAAGAAAGAGTTCTAAACCCCTGGAATATAAAAGGATTCTCAGTAGAACCATCTGGGTGGGTTCCAGATGAAACGCTTGGAACAGAAAAGGGTTCTTGGTAGAACCCCCTGGTGGGCTTCTTTTTTTTTAACCAACACAGGAAGTGCCAGCCCCAGTTCAAGCATCTAATTTAGAACTGTTCTGAGCATTTCCACCTAAATATACTGGTTCAGAACCTGAAAAAGTTAGTTCCCAGCTACAGGCAGTTTTCCTTGTAACCAAAGTGGGCGTGTCATATTCTACAGGTCATGCAGCGCCCTCTATTGATGACATCCTTGATTACAATGGTTCTACTCAGAACTGGTTTAAATATGGGCTGGTTCACTAGATAGGGCCAAGGTTCCAAAGATCTTGAACTAAACCTGATTTAGAACCAAAGCTTATTTGGTGGGTTCTAGGTAAAACCCTTTGAATATCAAAGATTTCTCAGCAGAACCCCCTGGGTCGGTCATTTTAGCACTTTTAGGAGGTAGAAAGAATAAACACAGAACTCACAGAGGATTCTGGGTGGAACCATTGAATAATTCTTCTATAGAACCTCTCATAGGGGGTTCTGGGTGAATTTTTTCACAGATTGCTCTAGGTATAACCCTTTATGTTGGGTTCTAATGAGAACACTCTGAAAGGGTCTCTGGTTAAAAGCTCTATCAGGGACTAAAAAGATTTCTCCTATTGGGACAAGCCGAAAAACCCTTTACGGTTCTATGTAGCACCTTTATTTCGAGTGTATGCTACTTGTGTTCTCATGATTTAAGAAGAACTGATGATTCTGCTATTTATAAGTGTTTTAACATGCAAAGTCACTTTGGCATCAGGGGGAATTTTCTGTCAGACTTCCATGGCTACACAGCAAAAACAGGTAACTTTACTCCCCCTGTCCCATGGCCTTTACACTCCTCGGTGCCTCATCTCAGTCGAAGTTTGACTTAAGTCATTCATAGTTTAATCGAAGGCATTTCAACGTGTCTGTGCGATTTCCTGCACAGCGTGACAGTTCTCCATTAAGACGAAAATGAGATTTAAGGGCAACTGTTTTCACTTGAGAAAAAGTTAAGCACAAAAGCACGGTGTCGCTGCAGTTTAAATGTTTTGAAATCATCACACTTGGCTCTCGCAGCTCTATTTGAAGATGGATGAAATGGCTTTTAAAGAGTCGGAGTGAAGAAGTGCAGATACCTTGATGAAATATGTCTTGTATACAAAAGAGATTTTATTACTCCATCGTTCAGACAAAGCCATCAGCACAGTGCACTTTTCCACTGGGTGCCTAATGTAAATTCCTGCTCAGTGTTTATAATTTCCACAGCAGGTGATTCACTCAATCAAAGCGGGAGCTCCAGTTTCCACAGACCCCCGGACTAAATCTGGAATTACATGCAACATCAGAAAAATACAAGCTTGACGCTGGAGCGTAAAGAATCATACCTCAAGAGCATGATCATTATTTATTTTAATCCCCAAATAAACTTGATTGAGCAGATGAGGTTAAAGCAGTTATCCAGCTGCAGAGAGCGCGCGGCCTCGTGTGCTGAATTAACAAAGGTTTCTGCATCGATAATCGTCAATCTTCCATGTCAGGAGAGGGTCTTCGGCGCAGGTCAGAGGCTGCCACATGTAATCAGGGAAGATCAGAAAGTCTCCGGGGGAACTGCGCAGATTTACCAATCCCAGATGGGATTGTACTCGCCCTCACCGTGGCACGTGGACGTCAGGCATTACCTCAGCAGCATCATGCTATAGACAGCAGAGCTAACAAACATGCTGCAACGCTCTGCATTGACTTCAGTGCGAAACTGTAGGCTGTAATGCTCCACATGACACAATCAGGTATTTCCTGCCTGATGTCAGAGTTCTGACATTGAAATAGACTGTAGTGACATTTTCAACTTCTCAGAGGAAAAAGAAGTTTTATATATGACAGGGAAGAGTATTAGGGCCAGACATAAAGGGAAAAATGAGAGGAGGAAGTTTTTTTTTAATTTTGTATTTCAAGACTAAAGTTCAACTTTAGGTATTAGTGTCAGGAATAAGAATAAGTAAATCAGAGGAGGAAGTTTAGGTTTTTTTATTTTACATTTTAAGAATAAATGTTGAATGTTGAGAATAAAGTTGAATTAGGATCAATTTTATTCTCAACATTTCAGTGTTATTCTTGACAATTCAACTTTACTCAACCTCTCATTTTTATTACCAACATTTCAACTTTGTTCTGTATTTTGACTTAATTCTCCACATATCAGCTTTATTTTTCAACTTTATTCTCAACATTTTGATTTAATTGTCAATATGACAACTTTATTCTTGACATTTCAACTTTATTTTTCTACTTAATTCTCAATTCTCATTTTCACGTCATTTTTCTACTTTTTTCTCAACATTTTGACTTTATTCTCGACTTTCCAACTTTATTCACATTTCAACTTTATTTTTCAACATTATTCTCAAAGTTTCGACTTTATTCTCAACATTTTGACTGTATGACATTTCAACTTTATTCTGAATTTTTCAACTTTATTTTTCAACATTATTTTCAAAATTTCAACTTTATTCTCAACACGTCATTTTTATTCTCCACATTTTGACTTTATTCTCCAGATACAGGCATTATTCCCCATATATTGGACCTAACAATCTTCCACAGGATGTATTGGAAAGGTAATTTGTTTTTTATATCATTTCTACTTTAATGGGTTTTTTTTTTACATGTCTTTAAAACTACACACCGTCCATTCTTCAAATCTCTAATCAGATAAATGTTCTATAAATTAAGTTACTTCCTTGACTTCATCATATTAAACTCCTGAAACATTATTTCATGATGTGTTTATGTTTCCTTTACATTTTAATATGTTGTACTGTGTATCCTCAGTCCTGCCGCTGTTACTTTTTGCTGTCATTCTTCAAATGATGTCCATGTTTAAGTGGTGAACTGTTTATATGAGCCTCTTTTAAAGTATGAATTTTCTTTCTATATATACTCTGTGTTTCTTTGCTGTATCCTGTTACTACTCCCACTGCAACGGTCCTATTTCCTCATGGGGGTCATTTAAAATGAATCTAAATAGTGTTTTAAAACAGTTTTCTTATTTTAGCAGCAATTAAACTACAGACTGAACTTTTTGTCATCACTGTTACTGATGTGATTTTGTCATGTGAACAGGCAAAAAAAGGCTGTTTCAAAATAAGAGGCAGAAGTAATATTCAGATCTTTTATTTTAGTAAAAGTAGCAATGTAAACATAACTGTACATTACAAGTCCTGCATTTAAAGTTGTGATCTAAGTATCAGAAAATTGTACTCATAATGTAGAATGGCTGCTTTCAGATTATATAATTGTGAACAAAATATTTAGCCCTGAAGTGTTTATAGTTTTTCACAGCTGCTGAAACACTAAACTTCTCTGAACCAAAGGATCAATGCCCTAAAACCATTTATCGAATCATTCACTCTTCTGACAGAACTCTTCATACATTCTCACTCTCTAAAACAGATTTTGCACTGTGATGTAGTTGTGTTGCAAAATGGTAAACACAGACAGCAGAAGCTGAACACAACTGTTATCATGTACACAATACTTTTTTGTAAAAATGTCCTCATAGTTCTCTACAGAGGCACAACATTCAAAATTACAGCTAACTCTTTTCTGTTCCTTTGGAAAGCACCGCCAATCAAAATGACAAGCTTTATTTACAATGGCAACAGCCGCTCCGCACACACACACTCATAACTTACAGTAACTGGTCGACTAGAATAGATTCCAGATACATGAGTGGTTCAACATCAACCAGCGGTTCATGACGGAAACCCCTCTACCAGGAAACATTTTGTACAGGTGACTTGGCCCGCAGTGATTGGCTTACTGTCAAGTCTTGATCTGGCACAGAGGGGTTTCCCCCCTGTTGTCCAGCAAGGAGAGAATGTCCTCTGGCCTGTCCTGCATAAAGACGTGATGCTGAGGCAGAATGAATCTATCGCCTGCATCACCTGTATGTCTTGTACCTATAGTGTACAATATTTTCTGTACAAAGCTGTGAATGTACTTTTTTTTTTACATACAAAAAAGTTTTCCTGTAGCTACATGCTCTGAACACTGTTCTCCACTTTGTGTGTAGTAACTGTTGGTTGTGTCTATGATCTGAAAACATTGTTTGATTTTACCAGAAGAGTCATATTGTTTTTGTGAGGGTAGTTTGAATGTTTGGTTTTGTGTTTAGAGTTATGAGAAAATGGTTGAAGGTTTCAATTTGTCTTAGCAGTTATGAAAAACTGTAAGGAGCATTTTAATGTAGTTGAGTGAAATTTATTTTTTTTTATATAGTTTAATCCATAATAGGAGTGAAATAATTAGTTGATTCACCACACTACATATCAGTCACAGTACTTACAAGTTTTTACAATTGCTGAGGGGCTCATTTTGTCAAAACACTACACATAAATCACAGATCTTTTACAAAATGAAACATTTCATTCAACGTAATGTATGTAATGTACGTAATTCATGTAACGTAATTGTATCCTCATCCAGATGCTGCCTGCTATTATCACCCATAATCGGACACTTCTGGTGCTGCTTGTTTATAGCGAGGACACACGGGTGTCCAAATGGGGACAACAGCTAAAATACCAGCGATTGTCAAGATGTCTTACTGCCAGAAAGGTAAGAAGTTAAACTTCTCTTTATCAGTATTATTTTGGCTGAAAACATTATGTGATTATTTATATTCATAGTCACAGGGAAATTGTTGCAAACAGGTGTCCGGTTGTGGACACAGTTTTATTACAATAATTTGTAAAAACATAACTTTGTCCACTTATGGCACACACAAAGTTAGTCACTAATATGCTCAGTCTAAAACACAATTAACATTTCAACTTTTTAAATGAAATAGTCTGTTTTGTTTTTTTTTTTTAGAGATATTGTTAGGGTATAGTACATGAATATATGGATCAAACAACGACAACAACAAAAAAAAAAAAAAACACTGATGAAATAATTATTTCTCTCCACGTTCTAAAAGTCAATACACCCATGCATTTCAAAAGTTTACATTTGCACTGAAAACGTGTGTGGAGACAAAATAGAAAGCATGAATCACACTCAGGATCTGGGATACATTGTACTGATTTTAGAGTTTTAGAGTTGTTGGTTTTTTTTCACCTGTGCTCATGTGGAAATGTCCAAACAGCAGAGGTTGAGCTGAACTCTGTCCAGCTTCTCTCAGTGTCAACCCAAAGTTTACAACATGGTCAACCAAAGTTGCTCAGATGACATCTGATAAATCTGGTCCTCACCTTCTTTATTCGCATCCTCCATCTGTGCTGAGGACAGGAAAACTCACCTGTTGCCTGTTTGCAGTTCTCACGCCTGATAGGTGAGTTTGCAATTAAGCAGCTGTTACGACCCCCAAGTTGGTCAAGGGGATGAGGGGTGTAACAATAAATAAAGAGAACCGGAAGAAAAAGGAATGAAGGAAAACTGACACAAATAATGCAAAGGTTCTTTTATTAACAAATTGTGTGTAAAATTCAGATAAATTCAGATTAAAATTCAGACAAATTAAATAAAACAAAAGGGTAAACCTACTAACTCAAACTACAAATACACACAAGACAGTGAGTGTCTTTGCTAGCCAGGGTGGCTAACAAAGTTTTTTCCGAACGCTTACACACTAAGATTTTAAATAACACACAGTTAATGAAACCTGACATTGAAGGAGCAAAACCTCAGCTCACATCTGCAAAACTACGAGCACATCATCAGACTCACACTTTTTGCAAAACACTAAACACACTTTTCTACATTAGACACAGAAATCTAACATGATGTCACTTCTTTGCCCGTTCAAAGCTCTGCCTTTAAAAATACCACACAATTCAAACAGTCGATCAAACACGGCGGTCAGGTGCATGATGATAAACTCTCCAACCAGGCATGAGAAATATAAAAAGGAAACAGGTGAGTGTGAAAACAGAAGACAAGCACCAAATTTGTAAGATGTGATTGATTGTCAGATGTTGCAACAGTAGTTTGGAGATTCAACATAAGCACAGATGAAAAAACAACTTTTCTCTCTTCTCTAAGTGTAATTCATACTTTCTTTTTTTCGTCTCCAGAAATGTTGTTGCTGTGTTTATGTACTTTATCCTGTTTACAATGTTCTTTGCTGATTTTCAGTGCAAGATGCAAACTTTGGAAATGGATGGATGTGATGATTGATTTTACAGTGTGGAGAGAAATAAGCGTGCAGCACTGGTTTTTGTGTTGTTTGATCCATATATTGATGTACTTTACCCTGACAATATATCTAAAAAACCCAAACTATTTCATTTAAGTGTGTTTTAGATTGAGCGCAGCAGTGTGTAACTGCTTCAAACAAAACCAGGTGATATGAAGCATGTGTGCGCTGTACGGTGACAAAGTTGGGTTTTTACAAATGATTGTGTATTTTTAAATTAAGTGTTTCATTTAGCAAAAGATCCGAGGTGTTCTGCTATTTGCGTGTGTGTGTGGTTGTGTGAATCCCGTGCAAGTGTTTTGAAAAAAAAAAAGAGCCCTGTTTTCAATATTGTGCTGAAGCAGTCGTAAAAAATAACTGTATTAGATTTGTGTGTCTAATGCAGAAAAGTGTGTTTAATGATTCGAAAAACACTGTGTTTAGTGTTTTGCAAAAAAAAAAGCGTGAGGATGAAAATGTGCTTACAGTCGTGCAGATCTGGGCTGAGGTTTTTGTTTCTTGGGTGTCAGGTTTCCCCAGCTGTGTGTTATTTTTACTTTTAGTGTGTAAGCAATCATAAAAAAAACCTGCAAGAACATCAGCAGATGTTTTATATCTTAGTAGAGTAAAAGTGAGCTATAAAGTTGCTAAAAATTTAAAACCTCAAAATTATACTCCCTGGAATCACAGTTCCTTGAGTAAATGTACTTATTTACTTTTCACCACTGCTTCCTATAAATGTATACTCATTTTGAAACACAAATCATACAGTGTACTATGCAGAGCCTAACAATAATGGAAATTGTACATGAACACACACAATATCCATCTTACCACTTGTATGACACTGTATTTGACATTAGTTGGCTGTATTTGCATTAAGATCTGGACCTGTAAACTGTGTCCTCAGATTTAATGGAAGACTGTTGACAGACATTGGACATTTGGACATGAATTTATCATATTTCTCTATATCTTTTATCAAAACACTTCATCATATTTTCCATTTGGCTGTCATTTAATGCTGTGTAGTCCTATATGTTCTCAGCTATTCATTACACTTAGTGCTTGTTATCTTGAAAAACATTCGATCAAATTCAATATGCTGTAGTTTTCGGTCTGTATGAGATGCAGATTTATGGCATGTTTTGTAATACTATGTCTCAAATGGTTTCAGTGCATGTAAAATACTGTGCGTTTAATTACATTTATCACTGAGCAGCCATTAATTCTTCTCCACTTGCCCTCAGAAATGAAAACAAATGCGCTCGTGCCAACTCTGAAATATGAGGGTTCCACACGGGGTCCCTGTGATGTGGACGTAAACTCACAAACCACGTCCACGCTGTGTTGAAACACAAGCTGATGTTACCGACGCCGGCATCAGGACGGAGACGCAGTTCCCACTTAAACGGGCACCGACAGATGCGGACAGTTTCTGCGCACGTTTCATGAGGTTTTCGTTGACCATAACTCATGTGGCAGTGCTACATGTGCTGCGGTCGAAGTTATGATTTACAATAGCTGAGGAACAAATTCACAGAGACTAAAACAGCACATAAGTCATTTGCACCATAAAAATCCTAAATCTAGGCACTCGTAAGTGTTTTTGAGTAATGTGATGGAAATATTACATCTTTCTCCCTCAGCTTTTTCTTTTTTCTTAACACTTTAACACAACAAAACAAATGAATTGATGGGATTTAGAGCAATTCTTTTTCCAGAAACACTTTAAAGGGATAGTTCACTCAAAAATGAAAATTAAATCATTATCTACTCACCCTTATGCCGATTGAAGGTTGGGTTTACTTTACTTTAGGGAGACTTGGATTATACCAGATGAGCAGTATGGAGACATTTTATGGTTTTCTGTTTTTTTTGTTTTGTTTTTGATTTTGTTCTACAACACCCAAATAAATAATCAGGATAAAATCATGTTTGGAGGCACGGTTCAAGACAAAATGAGGGAATGCACCTTTATGATTCAGCTGACCTACTTGAAAAGTATGTTGGCATTTAGCAGGGTTCAGTTTCAGTTGGCACGTTTTGCTTGCATGACTTTTCTTGCTGTCATCTCACGATCACAAATTAATTACCCTGTTACCTTGATATGGAACTGTAACATATTTGCCTCAACGGCAGCTTTAATCCCAGCGCTGCCTCCTGTTTGAAAGACAGACGTAATAAGGCTGATAATGGAGCTGAGGGCTAAACTGACTCAAGTGGAACTGACAGCCTGAAGAAGAGATAATGAGTGATCAACATCTGCAGACAAGGTCTGACACGGACAGGCGCTACGCTCCCAAAGACATAATTAGGCTCTGATCTGATGAAAAACAAAATCAAAGGAAGGTGCACTTCTTCACTTTAGTTTCCTACTGTAGGCCTACTTGAATCTGTCAAGAATAAAAGTGTTGAGATGTCTTTATCCAGATTAATCAGGACACTGTTAATCAAAACTCATCTTGCTGTCGAAACTTTTAATTGGCCGGTTTGGTGACAGGGAGTACAGTACCAAGGTGGTTTTCTAGCTGGGTTTCGCTCCTAGCACCCAGGGGCTGAGTCAACTAGCTGCACAGCTAAACAAGCTAACAGCAGTTTGAAGTTAGCTGCTTTCACAACAAGAAAAGCTCTCTCCACCAGGAAAGTCCATAAATTACCTCAGTACTGTATTCCCTGACGGTCTGGAGGTTCTTTGATTCCAGACATTGTTCATTGTGGGGCTGTTGTTACCAATTTGCATTGTCTGCTGACAGCAGCCAACATTTACAGTTTAGCAGCCATTAGCAGTTAGCTACTTTACCAACAAGTTAGCTAAAGTGCGGCTAACTGCAGCTAAAGTAGCTAACTATGGCTACCTGTTCATCAGGAAGTTGAAGGTGAGCAGCCAGAGGACACCAGAGGGAAAACCAGAAAATATTTTCTTCACAAAATATGAACCAGTTTCATCCATTTTATTTTGATTCTCTGCAGCTGTTTTCTGTTACTAAATTCCAGTAAAATAACCAAAATTGCATTATCATGTTTTCTGATCTGTGGTTTAATCTTTGTTTTGTTTTTGTTCGCTTATTGGGAATAAACCTGCAGGTTATGATGAGTAAATATGAAAATGTCATCCTCAGCTCAGCGTCCTCCTGTTGTGTGCGTGTGTGTACGTGCGTGTGTGTGTGTGTGTGCGTGTGTGTGTGTGTGAGTGAGTGTGTGTGTGTCTGTGTCACAGGCTTTGTAGCATTTAATCTGTTTATCCAGACCAATGACAGCAGGTTAGAATTTGTGGGCAGATTAAATGCTTGAAGAGGAGGATACACTGGAAAGTGATCTTCTTAAAGTTGAGTGATCCTCTTCTTAAAGGAGAAATATGTAATATATTTACTGTAATAAATAATAAATGATCAGGATGTGTCATCACAGATAAAGGAAACATGCTGAAATGCTCTCTTTGCTTGAAAACACTGCTTTGAAATTCCCATTCCAGACTGGAAAAATTGTTTTGTATGTCCATTTCACATTAATCAGAGTTCAAATTAATGCAGAATTTTCACTGAATCAGTAAATGTCTGTTTATGAGTTGTAAGAAATCATTAATAATCTTATAGCAGGCGTAGATAGTGTACTAAACAGGGTTATAGCCTATTTCATTCATAGTCTATGACTCCACCTCACTGTTTGGACTGCTGTATTCATTTTTGCAGGTGCAATAACTACAAATTGCTCCTTTAATAATGATGAGGATCTTCCTATAAGGCTCTAAACTGCACCTCTTGTATCAGAGTGTGAAGAGTGAATATTTCAATGGCTACAGAAACTGGCGTCACGCTAAATTAACCATCCTGGCAATCACACAGCCTCACGTCTGTCTCAAAGTGTCCACATGATTCTCCAGTTGACTTTTGGCCACGCGTTTAAAAAGGCAGAAAGATTGATGCTGATAAGCCAGCACATGTCAGATGGGCAGCAGCTTGTCTGAAATCGTACGTCCCAGAGCTGAAATCATTGTGTGTGAGGGTTTGTTGAGTGGAGCTGGGTGGAGTTTGAGACGAAGCATTCCACATCGCCAAGGCCTGATGAGACGTTTGCTGGACTTGACATGCTTTCAAAGTGATATCATTCTTTTATTCTTTAGTTTTATATTGATCCTCAGTTTGAGTCTCGATTTTGAAAATCTGGCCTATTAACCCGGCTGAAATGATGATGTCAGATTATGGATGTTCTTCTTCTTCTGTATCTTTGATGAAATCATCACAGACCTGCTGGTTTGATGAGAACAGTCCAGCTGTGTGCAGCAGACAGACAATACCTTCAGTGAAAAGAGGTTCATTATACTTCCTGAAAAATTTGAAGACACCAAAGTGCAGACTTTAGATTTGTTCACATTGTGCATTCACAGCTAACATCTTCTATTTGTATTACATGTATTGTGCAGTTTTTTAAATTAATTTAAAGCAAGACTATGAGCTGCAACTTCTGCTTCCGTTGAGGCCATAAATAGCGATTGCAAACATTTTTTTATCATGGAGGACATTTTGTCTTCTTATAATTGCACATAAATGACTAATAAAAAATAAATACTGGCTAAATATCTTTAAAGTGATAGTTCACCCAAAAATTAAATCCAGTTTACAAAACACTCCTGGAGCTTCAGTGGAAAACAGCGTTGCAGCCAAATCCAGTACAATTGAAGTGAACGGTGACCAGTTTTAAAATATAAAAAAAAATACACACAAAAAAAGCACAAACTGTCTCCACACTGCTCGTGTGGTGTAATCCAAGTGTCCATGAGCTGCGACATTAAAATTTGACCCAAAAAGACGCCATTCACACCATGTTTTTAGCCTAAATGTCAACTGTAGCCTCTCAGACCTGATCCATGTGCACATGTCTGAAGCGAGTACACAAGCTCTCGCCCAAGTGGCGCGGCTGCGAAATGATGTTCCTCTTCTATGTTGAAGTCCTCTGATATTTCTGAGCAGATCTCTCTCTGTTGTCTGAGTTGCTTCCAGGTAGCATGTAAACACAGATGTGAAGGTGTCGCGAGATCTCGTATGTCTCATGTCATGCTGCTTGGGCGAGAGCTTGTGTACTCACTTCAGATGTGTCCATGTGACCAAATGTGATTTTGCACATGTGAAATTCAATTGTTTCACATATAACACCATGAAAATGTTCCCATGTGCCAAGAACATGTTTAACATGTGAAAATCACATGTTCCACATATTTCACATGTGATTTTGGGTTACTTGGGGGTGATTAAGGGTTAGTGCAGTATCTTACATCTTACCTTTCTGCACTCAGACATTTCTCAGTGGTAAAACTTTACCTTTCGCACTAACCTGACACACCAGCTAGTTTGTTTGAATCATCTGGGAAGTCATCCTTAGAAACTGTTTGGAAAAGGGCAGGCACTTTCAAAAAAACATTCTGCGGTGATTGGATGAACCATCTGTTCCACAGAGAGGAGCCTTCAGTGTTGTTGTTTACTATTCTTTCAATGAAGAAATACTCTCCTGTTCTGATATAACTGATGCTATCACAGTATCTACACTAACGTCTACAGGAGCCGCCATTGTTTGTTCCAGATGAGTCATTTTCATGGACATTTCTCACTGTCGTCACACCTAAAACCACACCTATAGTGGCCATTAATCCCTCCTAGAACGCTGATTGGCTGCACCACTTTCAGATAACTTGACCTAGCAAAATGGATTCTATCACAAGGTAACTCTTGCACTGCTGTAAGAATAATTGTTGTCATTATCAGAGCCACATCATCTAATGATGTATCAGGACATTGTTTTCTAGTTGCAGTCTATAGGGTTGTTGGAATTGAATATTTTGTTAATTTAAAGGGATAATGTGTAAATTTTAGGGGTATTTATTGGCACATTATGGCAAAAATGGAATACAATATTGATAAGTATGTTTTCATTTCATAAAGTCACTTGGAAAAAAGAATCATTGCATTGCATTTTCATTAGCATGAAGTCTGCCATGTTGCCCCACCATGATTCTACAGTATCCTGGAATGGACAAACCAATTGCTGCTGTAGGTTGTCTTACATGCTTGGAAGGGGAGTGTGAGGTGAGGGTTTGCTCACCACGAGATGCCATTAAATTCTACACACTAATCCCTTAATGATCACCAGTATATGGACCACATAACTAATGAAAACAATTACCAATACTCGCTGCTGGTGCTCCATGACGAACAATTAAAGGAGGAGGAGGAAGTGTTTGGAGGCGAATCTTTCCTGCAATATTTCTGACCAATGAGAGAACAGCTTGCTTGCATGAGGCATTTATTTACAGCTTTTAAAGCTGTGGTAGGCAACATTTTTTTGGCACCAATGAGCAATAACATGCTTTCAGCATATTGTAAATCATGTGGTCTGGGACAGAACTAGACTCTTGCACCTCCTCTTGACTCTGTTTTCAGGTAGATTTAAACCAATCACAGGTCATTTCAGAGACCAGGCGTTCCTACTGGCCATTCTTACTCATGCAGCTACGTGTGCGCCTTCCTTCAGTGAGACCCTGAATGAATGGCAAAAACTCTTGCAGGAAAAGTCGCTATAAAACTGAATTATCAGGAAGAGAATCTTAAAAAGAATCCAGGTAATGAGCAACTTGCTCAGCCCAGGAATTTGTCAGCTCACTCGGTTACTTTGACTTCACCCTCAGTTGTGTTCATTCACATCTATCCCAGGTCTTTTGCCATCGGCTGAGAGCACCAGGCGGAGCTGAGACACAGAGCCGACCATTTTTAGGCTAATCACAGCAGCTTTAAACGCTCTTGAATTGAATATAAAATATGTATTCATGTTTTTGAAAGTAGTCACTTATGCTCCTCTGAGGCCTTAATAGTCTTAATACCAGATGCTGTTGTGTGTGAGATCAATGAATTCTTACCCTCTGACCTCCATGACAAACACGTTAAAGCATTTTAGTAACAGCCTGTGATTGAAATGTGATTATATCGTCATTCATCATGGCTCTGAAAGGTTTATCCAAGGGGAGGATACGTCTTTTGAACAAGTCCTTTTCACAGGACATGATTCATAAAGACAGACAATGGGCAGTCAGCTCAGGAATGATGGTGCTTGTGTGAAGCAAATGGTCCGTGCTGAAGTTCAAACACTGACGCTGGAATTAAACTAGTTTGTAAATGTGTCATAAATCTCCGAGACACCGTATGCGGTGACACTGTATCCACATTTCACACTTCAGACTTCACGCTGCTAAATAGCTGGTTATCATTCACCCTGTAAAGCAATTAACTCGTTATTGGCTGTGTTTACAGAAGCTCTGGTGTGAAGGAATTCCCCTGGATGTGGTGATTACTGCCTGATCTGGAAGTCATTTGAAGAGGAACCAAAACTTCAGCCATCGGGGTTAAGTTGTCTCATGATGTGATTTTTCTTGCCTATTTGTGATTTTAGCAGCGTGCAAAACATTTCATATGTGGCTTCGGCCTGCGCAGCATCCCACAGGGAGAGCAGTACAAACACAGCAATTAGAACCGTTCTCGAGAATCAACATTGACTGTAGTCCCCACCATGTGAGCAGTGCCAGAGGTTATTGTGTTCCCAGGCTTAATGATCCAAACCGCCGCTAATCTGAGCTGTAAAACATTTTGTCACTAAGACTGCAGCTTAAAAGGAGCCTACAATGTGCTGGTGAAATATAAATGTGATGGTTGCCTCTGGTGTGTTCTTTGTCTCATTACAATAACTCCCGCAGAGCTGAGTGGTGTAATGTGAGGACAATGCTCCCCCCGATTTTTCCCTGAAGGTGCTCTGTGGTTACAAACAGACCCTATTTTGTAATTTCCTTAAATCATCAGATCTTATAACCACAGCTGGAAACCAAAGCTTTTTGTTGAGCCTTTTTAAAAGTGTCTCATCATGTATTACTTTGAATAACTGCACTGTAAAAACAAAGTTAAAAAAGTCAGAATTTCAAGAAAAATTTCAACTAAAGTTTTGAGTTTTCAGTCTCTCCTAAAGGCCCTGTGTGAGATTCACAGGGAAAATTGGTCACAAGTATGTAGCATATAATCACCTGAAAATAAGAATCTTTGTTTTTTGTTACTCTGCAGTCAGCCCTTTATATCTACAGAGGGCGCGGGTCCTCTTCCATGGAGGCTGCCATGTTGAATCGCCATGTTTCTACAGTAGCTCAGAATAGACAAGCCAAACACTGGCTCTAGAAAAGACCAGTGACAAGTTTCGTGGCCACGTCATTGACTGCAAATAAAGATGGACTTTGCCTCTCCACGTCCTTCCACTGTACAAAAATGAGGCCAAAATATCCTGGATATGAGTGCAGAGTCTACTCTTTTATGGTATCAAACTCTCAATTAAAATCAGAAAAACATTTGAATGAACTTCAGCGTGATAAGAACAACCTCAGATGACAAAAACAAATTTATTTAATGTGCAGCTTTATGTTTTAGTTTGACCCATGTGCTGTCCACTACAATTGAGGGGGCAATCTAGATGTTTTGGTTTAACTTTCGGTCAGCTGTCAAGTTATCCATTTATATATATAAATATATATCAATGGTTGTCCTACACTATGGGAAGCGAAAGACGTGGCAGCGTGCTCTATCTGCAAGCTAACTGCTAGATGCGACTAGAGCCCACACACTACATATTTTGAAAGTTGAAGTTTTGAAATAAACTAAATTAAAATTTTGATGACCTGCAATCTTAAGTATGGAAAATTAATTTTTCTTCTTGAGTAAAACCTGAATCTTTCAAAATTGAAAAGCATTATTTGATTTGTTGCTTGAAAATTAAGTGGTTGCAATTTAAAATATTAATTATTAAAAATATTATTCATTTTAGTCACTTTAATGAGCTTTCACAACAGTTTTGAATACATTTTTTTGTACGACTTAAATATTCAAGCTTTTTTTTTTTTTAAAGGAAAGTAAAAAGATAGTATTTTATTTCAAGAGTTTGAGTTTGATTTAAAGGCAAAACATGTAAATTCTGCCACTAGGGGTCCCTCATACATTTAAACAATAACAAAAGATGTAGTTTGACAATGTCATGAAGAGGTGTGGGATAACTGAAGCTGCTTTCTTTACTTTTAAATAACTACAAAAGCTGATGAAAATATATCTGACATGATTCTGACAGAAATAGCGTTCATGGATGAGGTGATGTTTAAGTTTTATTCATATTACATTTAGACACAACTCTCTGACGTATCCTGTGTTGTCCCTGCTGTTATAGCTCCTAGCAACTAGCTAGCAACGACTAGCAAGAAACACACTGTTACCTTGTTAGAAACATTTGGGATAATGTGAGTTATAAAAAAAAAATCAGATTACAGCTTTAAAATAAAAAAAGACTTGAAATGAGTTTTTGACAGTGTGCATGAACATACATGCAATTATTATTATTTTTTTTAGAAAATAGTCTGTGGAGTTCTCCAAAAGAGATGACAGATCCAAACACTTCAGTGTGAGAGAGAACAGCATTTCTCAAGACAAGGTTACAGTCAAGCTTATGAATCGAGGCGGTCGAACATAAAGCTGAGTGAAGCTGTCATTGCAGGCCAATTATTAGCATACAGCGAGCATCTTGCTGCATGTTATTTTCCTGGTGGGTGGTCCCCGCTCTGCTAGATGTGGAAACTGAATTAGCGCCCGGCCAATTTTGCCTGCGATCTGGAAACATTCTTTACCTTCCAGAAATGAGCCTAATATAGAGCTGTAATAAAACACCTCCAGCCTCTGGCGTGTTGTTTTACCAAATAACATCTAACTGGCCATTACTCCCCATTAAGGCTAATGGTCACACTAATTAGGATAATTCCATAAAAGTCTCTGTGTTTAGACCAAACTGTGGACGAGCATTAACTTAATGACAGGACTGACCACTCTCAGACGCTGCCAGGCTGCACTTTTTTCAAGCAGGCTATTAGTCTGCAGCCTTTTGGATATAGCAGTGTTGAGAAGTGCTCTCTCAGCGCTATCGCCTGCAGTTCAGCAGGTTATGAGGTCATGTTACGCTTCATTTCTCTTCATAATATAACGCTCAATTAAATTGGTTTCAAACAGTAATGATGTTCGGGTAAACAGAGGGAATATTTAATGTCAGGATCTGACTGAAGTGATAGACACATGGGAGCTGTTACTCCACTGAGTCAGACCTCTTTAAAGCTGCCCTAACAGATATTTACTATATGAACAATAGGGCTAATTAAGATGAGCAATGTCAAAAGTATTGTGTGCAGTCACAGAGTCACAGAGAATTTCCCTCAGTGACTCATACTAACCCTTTAGCATCTGGATAAGACACAGCAGGCTTTCAAACAACTTTAATGTCATCGTAACAACTGCAACATTACAGTTACAAGTACAGTTGCACAGCACAGCAAAAAAGTCATGTTGTGATTATTTTGACTCTCTATCTCTGCAGCACTACAGTACTTCATTATAATGCTGTTTTCACACATTTTTCATTTTTCAAAAAACATTTGGTTCTGGTTCTGTGATTTGGATATTGCAGCTGCCATGTTGCAGTTTTGATAATATTGCAATTAATTCTGCAGCCCTAGTTTAAGTGCTACCATTGTTACATTGCTGCTACTTTGTAACAAGGTGACAGGTATTCCGTGATAGTTTTTGTTCGTTTGATAGTGTCTGTTCAACATCCTCTGCATGATGTTTTCTGTACTTTACATATTGGCATTGATGCAGTGTTGCTAAAACATCACAACATCTGCAGAAAGTGGTGGAAACACTGGGACAACATACCAGCGGCATTTCAAATAATCTGCTGGCAATGACTGGAATTTCACTTGGTGTGTTGCTACAGTGTCACATGTTGCAAAAGTTACATTGCAGCTACATTCCTGACACAACTTTGTGTTAGAAGGGATGGGCCAAACAACCACAGGACTTTTACCCAGGAGGCTGTGGTTTATGTCCCCCTAAACCAAAAGCCAACATTATCTAAAGTTACATAAAGATACATGCGTCACATGAATTCATGTAACGTAACATACTTATCTCAACCCAAACAATGATCTAAGACTGCAACTAACCATTATTTTCATAGTCGATTAATCAGACGATTATTTTCTTGTTTAATAGTAATAATAATAATAAATAGAGGGTGGCATGGTGGTGCAGTGGTTAGCACTGTCCTCTCACAGCAAGAATATTCTAAGTTTGAATCTCCCAGTCGGCTGGAAGGCTGGGGAGTTTATGACTGGGCCGGGGCAGAGTTTGCATGTTCTCTGTGTTCAGGTGGGTTCTCTCCAGGTACTCCGGCTTTCTCTCACAGTCTAAAGACATGCAGGTTAATTGGGTTAACTTGTGACTCTAAATTGACGATAGGTGTCAGCCCAGCTCTGTCAGCTGTGATAGGCCCCAGCCCTCTGCAACCCTTCAAGGATAAGCGGTTATGAATGATGAATTAATCGGTTAAAAGTTTGTTTTAACATGTCAAAAAATGGTGAAAATTTTCAATCAGTGTCTCCCAAAGCCAAAGATAAAGTCCTACACTGTCTTGTTTTACTCACAAACCAAAAATATTAAGTGAACTGTATGAGAGGAGTAAAGAAACCAAAAAATATTCACACTTAATAAGCTAAAATCAGAGAATTTTGACAATGAATTGATTAAATGTTGCAGCTCTACAATGACCTCTTCCTAAACCTTCTGATGCCTACACCAACCCAAACTGTGATAGTATGTGAGTATTTGTTGACCTGAGATGAGGATATGTTGGCTCTTCAGAGTGTTTTACCATCTTTCAGCTCATTGTTTTGGTTTTATGACCCTCAAATGTGATGTTTTGGTTCATTCTCAAACCTCTCATCCACTTTTTTTTAGCATCAGGATCAGCAGCTCTCATAGAGCCACTCTAGAATACCTGCAGTGGCTTATGATGGACTGTTTAGCAGGTAAACTAGATATTTTTCTCAGGAGACCAAAACAGACATAAAAAAAGAGTGAATATTTAAATTACATTGCATTAGTCACAAACACATCTCCCTTTAATTTTTGCACATTTTTGTTGGATGTGTACTGCTGGTTAGCATGTTAGCCATGACAACTTAACACATCATAATACACCCAGAAATCATTTTGTCCATTGTCAGACTACATTCAAACTAATTCATTTATTTTGCTCCAGGTTTCCACCTGGTTTGGAGCAAATAAAGCCGCCTCTGCATGCTTACTTTTGTCAGAAGTTGACAGTAGAAGAAAAAACAAAACCAGTTGCCTTTACCATCTCTGACAGAAAAACTGAGAGGTCTTCAGGAATTTCTTTCAGTTGGAAAGTTGTAATTATTCTTTCATGGGACAGTCAACGCAGACAAACAACTACTTCTTCTTCTTCTTCGCTCCAGACCAGAAACAGCTGATCAGTCATGTGAGTTAAATGTCGGCGATGTCAGAACTCATTTGGAAAAGGTGTTTCCATCTCCCATTAAGTGCATTAACTATTTTTCCTCTTCGAATGCAATACTTAAAAATGGAAACACGTCTCATGTCTCTGTCTCTTTACCAGATCTCAATTACTTTGGTGAGCATGTTGTCATGATTGATAGAGATGATCCAAAGCTATGAAAATAAGTTGTAATTTAATAACCACAATTATCCTGTAACATCTTCCCTGGCAGCTGAAAGTGAAATGAGCAGTCTACTCATCTCATATTCTTGTTATCCTGGGAATGAATAATTGTGTGAAGCTGTCATCTGTCTCATTACTGATGGTCATGATCAGTCAGGGAATCCTGCGCCTGGAATCCTCCCGAGCGATGTCGAGTGACACCGAACAAATTCCAGAGGACGTGTTTTGTCTGACTGAAACAGAGGAAAATAATTGACTTCAGTGGGGCAAAGAATGCTTTTAAAGCTGCTTGGGTTTTTTTTCTCCCTCTTTCATCTAGTTTCCATGCAAAGTCTTTGAAATCCTTTTAGCAATCAAGACGATTTTCTGTGGATGTACCGCACAGCTTCTCCCTCATGTTTAGAGCAGTTTAACGCTGTAATTTTTTGTTTTCATAAGTGAGGCGGCACGGCCGTGCAGAGAGCCAGCATACCGTATTAATTGTATTCTTGTGGGTACTGCTGATTGCCAGTCTGCGTTGCCGCTGATTAACACCGGCTCTGGAACGGCCGCTGTTGTCCCAGGTGCTCTGTGTTTGGAGAGCGAAAGCTTCCAACATTAAATACTTCACAGAGGAAGTCTCTCCCAGGGCCAAGGCTATGCAGCCAGACCACATTGAAACACTTTCTGTATGCTTTTACTTCCTCCGCTTTGTGTTGTTAAATGTTAGGATTTATGTAACGGTGATCACAGCGAGCGGGGCTGAAGTCACAAAATGAATTTGCAGGCTTACTCAGAGCTGAAATCACCAGGCAAGTCAGAACAATTAGCATTGTTTTCTTTAGCAGGAGCATCCAGGGGTGGTAGGCAAGGCAAAGCCTGCTCCAGACAGTTGTTTGGATCGCTGCTGCGGAGCTTTCAACATACAAGATTAACCTGAATTGTTGTCATCTGAGTGAATGGAAATTGGCGGATTAGTGCCATGTTGTTTAGACTGGAATTGTCATATACAATAGACACAACAGCTGCTGCAGAGTAACAGATCCCGCAGAATAATGTGGCATTTCCCTCTGCTCCTGCATTATCACATTTAGCTTAGTTTTATCTAGGGACAGACTGATACTGGATTTTTGGGGCAGAGTATTATTCAATAAAACTGAATATAGAACATACAGTATAAATGAACACTTTTTTTTTTGCCATGAAAAACTCTTTAAAAGTTTTTAACATTTGCAGATGTGGGAAGAAACTAGCCTACACTTGTACTTTCCAATACTTTCATTTTCAAAAAAGGTTCATTACTGTTGCTTTAATGCATTTTAAGAGGCATTATTGCTTATTTTTCTATTTTGCATCATTGCATGCTGCTTTCCCAACATCAAGACCAATTTCAACCTAAATGGATAGAACAAAAACACATAGAAAATACAATTTCCTGTCATATCCATCAATGCATATCACGCAAGACAGATGTAACAAGACAAAAACCAGCATAAAAGATGAAACAGAGAAGATATACAGTATATACTAAAAAAAAATCGGTACTTCTGCTTTTTAACACAGATATCTGTACTTCTGCTCGAGTACAGAATGTGTGTACTTTTACCATCTTTGAATACGTGACCAAAAAAGCAGTAATCTTTCACTGGTATTTTTAGTAATTATAAATAACTATAAATAAGAAAAAGAAATATAGAGAAAAATATATGTATATATTTTAAAGCTGGATTTAAAATATGCAGAAAATGTTGTCTATAAAGCTAACAAATTAAACCAGTCTACATTATGCTCTGTTAAATAAGTGCATTTCAGACAATATGCCTGATTGATATAGATAGTTAGCTGTGATAGACCCCTTTTATGTTGGTAAACATTATGACATTTTTGTGGGTGGAGCTTAGGTGGAGGCAAAACAATTCAACATGTTAGATACGATAGCTAGCAAGTTTTGCTGGCTTGTTTCTTAACAACAGCTGGAGAAAATACAAGCTCTTCTGACCACAAGCGTTACTTAAAAAAGTTCACAAATGTACACACTCACTCAATTGATGGACCATATTTCTACATATACAGAGTTGTTTTGCTAATTTAATGTTCTGCAGAGTTGCTAATCTGTGATACTGTCAGCAGCACAGTACACACCCACTGAGCTGGACAACAAGTGAGAGGAAAACAACCTGTAGAGTCAGAATATTTTCTATTTTTATCTGATGCAGTGATTTAAGGATTTATTTTGAGTAAACCAGAGTTGGTGATTGTTTGATTGATGCAAGATTTTCTCTTGGTTCTGTGGCCTACTACTCTGAGGTGATTTGTGTTTGTCTCTGTCTTGCCTTCAGCTAAAGCAGAGACACAATCATGATGTCGGCACTACAAGAGTCTGTATCTGACCGATAATATCGGTCAATATCGGTCAGGCTCTAGTTTTGTCTTTTGTTTCTTGCTCCGTTCAGAGCCAGAAATGGTGGACAACTTGTATGCATCTCTAACAGTGCTTTAACTCACTGTTTCCACACCTGCATTCATTTCAGCGTGTGTAAGATTGTTAAACGCTGCTGGCGCGGCTCCAGAAGGTCTAATAAAATAAGTGTTATTATTTCTGACTGGACTTTTGAATGGTGGAACAGCACCCACTCTGTGTGTATGTGTGTGTGTGTGTGTGTGTGTGTGTGTAGGCAGTGTGGTGCAGCCCCTTGCGGGTCGAGGAGCTGCTAAACGGAGTTGATTAGCGCAATTGGAGTATTGAAGAACAGAGCAGCTGCTTTGATTCGGCCTGATTGCTGTTTGAAGGAAATGGCCGAGAGAGGCACTGTTCTGTCAGGAACTGTTTGGCAGACTCCAGATGCCCCTCCCCTGCTCACACACACACACACACACACACACACACCACTCGCAGACCTCCCACTCGCATATTTTCGCTCCTATTCTGCGGCCTCCTCATCTCAGCTCCTGCCATCAGAATATTAGCCGTGTGTCAAACTAACCATGAAATAATGAGAGTAATGCTCCTGACATTAGCGATGTGACTCATGCTGGCTCCGAGCACTCAGCAACCAAAATGGCACCCAGAAAAGTTGAACACACAAGCAGGGCTTTTGGAGCCGAGACGTACTGTACTGTTAGGACGAAACCAAATTGTTTCCGTTTCAGATGGGAAAGGGGATACAAACATTTGGATGCTTGGCTCGGGAGTCTGGCAGTGACCGCTCACTTCTCGGCGTGTTAATGACAGGCTTTGTGTTCTCTCTCTCTCTCTCCCTGAGAGCGATGAGCCGTCCACGCAGAGCTGCAGCGCGACCAGCTGCCTGATGCAGCTGGAACGAATACAGCGGTGGCCCTCTCGGGGCTGCATTTTCCACCCAGGGCCCGAGCAGAGCCGCGTGCCAGCGAGGTTGAGTGATATCAGTCAGGGATACTGATAATGATCACCATCCAGGTCTGCAGGGGCTCTGGCTGCTCACTGGAAAGCTTTCTCACCGCCACTAATTCTGAGGTGATGAATGTTATATCCCCGATTAGCCTTTTCAAAAAAAAACTGCAGTCAAAGAGGTCACTCAGTAGAGTGCAGATCTCCACCAGGCAACAGATGCTGAAGCACCTACTGCAATACCACAACTGCCAGATGCAACTGAAGTTTTGAATAATTTTTTTGTACACTATAAGTTCTCATATCTAAGTCAGGCAGAGGCAGAGTTTTAGTATAGTATAGTGTAGTGTAAGATTTCATATGTAGATGGTGTAAAGTTTTAAATAAAGTTTTTTGTATAGTATAGTGTAAGGTTTCATATCTAGGTCCTGTAAAGTTTTAAATAAAGTTTCTCCGTTTTCTTTAAAGGCAAACTATGCATAATTTTCCCAAACACTTTGCAGTCTAAAAATAGTCCCTGTCAGTCACCACCAACAACCTTTTAGAAGTGTGTGGTGATGCTTGCATCCGCAGAGATCCCGCCCCTTCTTATTTCTTCATTATTTTGCTGAATTTGGGAAACTTAGCGACCCAAAATGTCAGTATTTTACATCCTGCAAATGAGACTCAACAATCAACTATCTTTCTGGTGCATTTCCAAACAGCAAGTGGAAAATCATACCTATTCTACCTTTAAGATGCATAGAATAGTGTATTGGCACTGCAACCAAGTGTCTTGAGTTCACCTACCTATGTAAATTTATCAAGAAAACAATAAACTATAAGATAAGTCCAAACTTCTCAATATAAACAATATCATAATATAGTAGATATAGAACATATAGAAGTAACTGAATTTAATTCCAACGTTTAACCAGTATCATGTTTGCTTTTTCAGGTTCATAATGAACTAAATTTCATGAAAATCAGTGCAGAATCAAAGCTATAATATCTAGCCCCTAGCTGCTATTACTACCAGGAAAACATGAAATATGTCAGCTATGTCAGAGAGTAAGAGAGGACGGCAGTAAACATGACTAACCTTAACAAATAAAACTTTAATATTACCTCGCCAAATAGATTTTCATCAGCTGTGGTGGTTGTTCAACAATGAAGACAACAACTCCCATAATCCCATGTTACTTCATGACATTAACACACAACATGTTTTGTGATTGTTTTAATGTGAGAGAAGATCCCTGGTGGTAGAAATTACACAACGTACGTTTAACAGTCGATTTTGTAATGAAAGCTGAATCTCCCTTTATTTTCTTTTTCTTTTTCTTTGCAGACCTTGAACAGTCAAATATGCAACTGTGCATACACATAGCAGAGATGATGGCAAAGCTAACAAAACAAGGATTTATTCATCTCGTATCGTGCCTAACTTTAGTGGGTCATAACATATTGGCAAGGGAATTAATGTTCAGATGCTCCCACTTAAGATGAAACCGTTGTTTTCTATGGATGTCAGTTTTTGAGTCATGACAAAGGCCAAAGACATAGGAAACAGGCTAGGTAAGCCTTGTTTTTAGCCTAGCAGTTGTTGATGATTTGCAGCCCCTACGAGAGGAGTCAATAAAATATATTTTTTTTTAAATTGTGAATCACTGCAACCATGAGAGGTCCTTGAGCATACAGTCAGAAATGTGCACAAAAAATATTAGGCCGATGAGTCGAGTAGGTTGTGAGATTAGCTGCAGACAAGCTCACACACATGTGAACACACACAACCTATTGCATGCCTGGGAGGGATAATAATCCAAGGCGAAAATGAGCAGAGGCTAAAATAAATCAGATTTTGCCATATTCAGGTGTGGCTGTTTCAAATTCCCACTAACTGTTTTCTTAATCTTTTCAAAACACGCCATCAAAGACAAATTCACATCCTGTGATGATTTTGTCACACTAAACTCCTGCTCGGATGTTTCAGCGACAGCCCTTCCAGGACCAGTGGAGTAGCTGTGGAGCTTCAGTACTGTATGTACTTTGTTCTGGCAGTCGCTCACTGAGCTGAAACACATTATTTCTCCTCCCATGCCAAGTCCGCAGTAATGAATGTACATACATGCTGCTGTTTCCTCTGCCTCCCCCGCTGCTGCTGAAACATGAATGACTCAAAAGAAGTTCAGGACATTTTTCACAAAACTGTCTTCTCCCCTCAGAACCACTCAATCAAATGCCATGTGCGTAGAGGGGTAACATGTGGTGAGGTAAACGCAGTGTTATTGTGTAATTTCGCTCACTTTTATTTGGAAATTACCTCCCCGCCCTTCAGTGAAGAAAATGTCAGGGGAGGAAACAGATTTTATACTGCAGAACTGACACTAATTTGCACTTAATAACAAAATATCCATTATTTCTTTTTCTGTTTTTTAGAAGGTCAAGTAAGAAAAGCCTTCTTGTTCATATAAATTCTTTGTGAAAGGAAAAATACACAAGGAGAAGTTTAAAGGGAGATGAATTCTTGGACTACTACCGTTAATAGGCCTTCCTACTTATTCACTTCTGCCACGACTCCTCTAAATACGAGGCCATTTCCAGCCCATTGCCAACGACAGGCGGTATTGTTGGGTTAAATATGTCTTCCTCTGTGCTCATTACATACATGTCAACCGCCCAGGACCTGCCTCCAATTTACATCATTAGGCCTCAAAATTATGGCTTCCTTCAGTCATGGCGGGAACACGATCTAGCAGCAAAAATGCAATTATCATGCCCAGAATGAGTCCTAGTGGAGAGGAAAAACGGCAGGCATGTTGATATCTTTTCATTGGTTGCTGACAGGAGTTTTTAACTTGATAGAATTGTAGGTTTTTATGGAACATGTTATACACTTGAAAAAAAGTCTTAAAGACAAAAAAAAAAAAAAAAAAGTCATTTTAATTTAAAAAGTTAGTGTTCGGGCTGCCTTGAAATTTTACATTGACTGAACAAGTTGAAGTATCATTGGTATATACGCTTGAGAAAAATCTGGCTCTTTAGCATCTAAATGTTGAGATAAGTTGAAGTAATTTGTATGATTCAAAAAAAGTGCTATCTACATCTTCTCTTCTTCTCTTTTATTTTTGTGAAATCAAGTAACCATAACTTACGTTAATTTAGTCAGTTTTAATTTTGATTTTTATACTAAAATGCTATTTAGTTTTAGTCTTATTTTAGTGATCTGGATTGTATTAATTTAGTTGACTAAGTATCATAAGATTTCAGTTGACTACATCTAAAGTAGATTTAACATATTCAGTTGTGTATCTATCAAAGAAATAGCTATTTGTTTGGGCTTTTAAGTTTTAAGACTGAATTTGAAAAAGTGGCACTGAGAATACTATCACCAAATGACCTTTGTTTATGATAGCAAGTCATCATCCATACACACCTCCAGCAGACAGATCAACATTTATATTCATGTTTCTAGCTACTTTTAGCTCGGTTTTGGTCTCCACCAACTCTTCAAGAAAATATCTTTAGCTCTTTAGCAACTAAATGTTGAGGTAAGTTGAAGTAATTTTTTAATGATTCAGAAAAAGTACTTTCTACTAACCTTCATCATGATTTGCAGTGTTTTCATTATTGTGAAAACAAGTAACCATGACTTATGTTGTATTAAATAATGTCGTAATTGTGATTTTGATACCATTTTGGTCATAATCTTTTGACTAAAAAGCCATTTAGTTTTAGTCATATTTTAGTAATCTGAATTTTATTAGTTTAGTCGACTAAGTAGCGTACAATTGCAGTTGATGGTCTGAATTGTTCTGTTATAAGTTTAATCAACTTGAATAAATAAAACTTGTTTATTTCCGTTCCATTATTAAGAAAAGATTAGTTGATTCCACTTAATTCCTGCATTATTTTTACGGTGTTGATATATGTGTCAGCAGGAATGCAGGGCCAGGGCGTCTAAGGCGGACCAGAGGTAAGTTGGGGCAGGACTGAAAAAGGTGGGGTAGTTGGGGTAGGTTGGTGGGTGGTTGGCTGTGAAGGGGACGGGCGGGGGGGGGGGGCCACATCTGAGAGCAATCGCACCGTGTGACAAAATGCAGACATAACAGTCCGCTCCGACACTTGTTACCAGCACATAAACACTTGCCTTGGTGAGATAGCGGGAGAGGACGGCGGCGGTGGAGGGCTTGTGTGTCGATCTGTCATTTATCAACCGCTAATTAACTGTTAATTTGCCAACCTTTGGGTTCAAGCATGCAGCCAATTCATCACGCCTAACAAACAGCGTGTCCCGCTGCTCCCGAGGGGTGGTCCCACTGCCTGCTCACACCATCCATCTGACGCCCTCGCTGAGCCCCGCGCTGACTGCATGAATCATCTGCTCCCTTTGTTCGGCTGCACCGTGATCTTTCCAAAGATGGAGGTGACCCTTGTAACAGGAAGTTGTAAAGACAGATATTCTTGTGTTTGTTGATTACTGCTACTCAACACATTCAGAGTTAACAATTTTTCTTCAAAGCACATAGCCTGCACCATAACATAAAGTATATACATGAAGTTAGACTGATGTAGCACTTTGCTGATATACAGCATAAAGCTTATGCAGTTGGACTGCATGACACCTAAAGAAAAATATTCATTCACTGCATCTAAATAAACTATGATATGTCTTGAGAATAGGGTTGCAGCAGGACATTGGTTTCATGCTATAGGCTATACTATGGTGTAAAAACTAACAGCTGTAATACTGTATAAATTTAAAAAATATTAGTTTCATTAAAAAAATTCCTACCAAGTTTAATGTCTGTCAGGACAGAATATTTTGCGAAAATATAAGAAAGTGTTTGTTCAACAATAAAAATCTGTTCTGTTGTCATTCCTTTAAGGGTCACTGTATAATCATATTATGTATAATGATAATAAGGTGTATGATACCGTGGCTATACCACTATACCATGAAACCATGATATATTCTGAGATGTTTATTATTCCGTGAACATCTCATACTGTTGCTATCCCACTTCTGTGTTATTTTATAGGCTACAAATTTTCCCAGAATTCTTCTGTGGTCTTGCTAACAGTTAAAATGCTAGCAACTGAATACTGTATACAGTATGTTGACAGTTATGCAAACAGTAGACATGTTACCATACTTGTTAATATGCTCATGTTAAACATGTAGCATTTAGCATATCATACTCTTACTTACAATGCTAACATGTCAGTGTTATGTTTAGCCTGGTAGCTTGTTTGTATATAAATATACTAAACACTTATTGAGTAGCTTTTAGCATGTTTGTCATGTATGCTAACCTGTGTACAACTAGCATGATATTCCAATATTTAGTAGGCATGTCAGTGTAACATACCAGTGTTTAAATGTTTGCATCATATATGTCTTTAATTTGAACATACTCAGATATTTTACTTTGTTGGGTTTTGATGCACCCATACACTAGGATCTATTGTCTTCATGCTATATGATTTGTCTTATATATTTATCAGTTTTTAGAAAACATAAAGGTATTTCGTTATAACCTTTTTTTCTATAGCTGAAATGACAAACAAGCAAATAAACCCATAACATGGCATATTTTAGAATGTTAGCATGGTGATTTTTAGTGTTTTTGGTGGCTCTTGCATTGCTACAGTATCAAATCTGAAGCTGACAGATATTCAGCCATATTTGTCCAAGTCAAGTAGGTGGCACAAATTGAAAAGTCAAGTGATCACCAATTCATAATGGGACGGTGGCATGTATCTGTGCAAAATTCAGTAGTAAGTCATTCAGCTGTGGAGGTTGTTGTCTGGATATGTTGGAAAAAAATGATCAGTCAGACAGATCGAGACCAACTGACAGACATTGTCATCTAAAGCAACGCTGCTAATATGACTAAAACTCATCATTAAACTGTTTCAGTGCAGGCAGTTGTGTCTCACGGTGGTCTGGGCTGTCTTTCCAACCTGGTTAATAACAGCATTTTACAGTAAGGGAAACCTCTTATTATTTGTTATTTAACATGTAAATGTTCTCCTAGCCTCTACAGTAAAGACACTGAACATTCAGCACAACCGACAACTTCAGTCTAACAGCACCCATGTTGGCCTTCAAATACCCGTATCAGTTAAAGCCAAATGTACTGTGCATGGCAGCAAAGACAACACACACTTACCACTTAAAGTGATATGTGATGAAAAATGTCTCAGACTTCAGAGCCAAGTCGTTAAGTTATTCCGGTGAAAAGCTGTCAGCAACTGAAATATTTCTAATCCGGTCCATCCTGATCGTTTTCTTGGCAGTGAGACGACAGGGTTGTGTGTAGGGGATATCTGATAGTGGGTGTTCTCCTGACTGAGTGTGTGTGTGCCCTTGCAAGAGAGTAAAACAAACATGTGTGTCTATGTGTGTGTACTGACAGCAGTGGCTGTTAGCGGGCAGATGGAAGTGTCTACCACACTGAGGTGACAGCACATGTCAGAGCGGCGGAGGAAATGCCCCCATAAAGCATCGCTGTTGACAGCTACGGCTCGGTCTGCCTGACACCCAACATGAAACTCTGCGCCTGGTCGGGGTCACGTCTGCTAACACACACATACACACACACCCAGACACAGCTCACAGATCAAACCACTCCACTGACATGAGAGATACTAGCTGGGAACAACTCAACGGGTCTGCTCTTCACAAGCTCTTCACAAAAGCTCTTCACAAAAGCTCTTCACAAAAGCTCAGCCTTCAGTCCGCACAGTGTGGCTGGTATGAGCTGCAGCTAATACATCATACTTGACAGCCGGCCAATGGTAACATCCTCATTTTCTCCACTGACAACAAGAAAAGGGAGATTACACTCTTGCTTGTTGTGCAAATAGCAAATAATTCCAATAATGAAACCAATTTTCCAACCCAATCTGCTGCCGTGCATGCTCCACTTAAGCACAATTACTCTGAAAGAGAATGCGTGGGGCTAATCCATTTAAAATGAATCACAAATTCAATGATAAATCTCAAGCTAACGTAAATAGAGCAGCCCAATTAGGGCTATTTGAAATCCTAACTTCTCTGGCTAATCACCTCTCGGAGCAAACATGGAGTGGGTTTGATTTCACTCGCAGTTGTTATTAGGGGAAGGTATGCCCAGAGATAGCAAACCCAAAGCTGGGGTCCCCCTCCCGGCCCCCACCTCTCAGCAATTACGCTCACTCAAGCATACAAGTTGAAGCCTTGTGCCAAATGAGGTCGTTTTGCAGCAATTTCACTTCCTTGAGCAAATCTCTGAGGCACTTTTGAGAAAGGACAGACTGTTTACAAACAGTCTCTGATTGCATGTGTTAGTCTGTGAGAGAAGAGCAGCACACCTGTCAGACAGCACACACACGTTACAGCTGATGCACTTTAAAGTCCAGATCAAATGAAAAATTCCCTTTTAACCCTTTTAAATCACATACCCATATTCTGCACCTATTTACGATATATGCTAAAAAAACAAAAAAAAAAAAAAAAAAAATGAATTTCTTTGTAATCTTATATCAAAATCCAATTATGTTTTCTTCCTGTAAAACAAAATATGAAATGCTTACATCAGCTTGAACCAACCAATAATATGACATCCATTTATCAGTCAGCAAAGAGCTAAGATTCATTATTTACGTATCTACCAACAACATGGTATATAGAGTTATGACACACACACTTTTCAACGTTCATATCAAAGTCCTTCTATCATTATATCCCACCTGCCTATAGAGAAGTGAGCTCCCTCCCTTTCCAATGGACCACCATGGGATCTGAATAAAAAAAAAAATCTGAATAATAAGACTACCTTTTTTTAAAATCCCATTAGAGGTATGAGACTGTGAAAATTAGGAAGAAGACTGAAGCTACAGTGCTTGTATGTTTTTGTACCGGTATATAGTAAGATAACATATGAGGGACGTAGTTCACTGAGCGATTTCACACAAAACTAAATTACAATAAACCTACGACAAACTGCGACTTTCTTGAATAAGGTCCATGGGGCACACAAAAGTCGCATACGTGATGTCATGACTTTCTCTCTCCATAAGCTAATATTAGCAGCTGAAGCGACGACACCTGCGTGATTTTGCACAAAACTAACCTACACCAAACCTACCTCAAACTGAGACTTTTTGCTTATAAAACTGACAAAAATCATATGTGTAATTCATGACATAATTCAAACTAGATTTTAAAAAAACTGCACACAAAGTAGTCATGTAGGTGATGTCATTATTTCCCCATTCCACAAGCTAATGTTAGCAGCTGAAGCTACAATGCTTGTGTATTTTCATACCAGTTTGTAGTCACTAATGCAACGGGTCTTGCCTTTTTTGTACCATATATAGTAAGATAACATATGAGGGACGTAGTTCACTGAGCGGTTTCACACAAAACTAAACTACAACAAACCTACCACAAACTGTCAATTAAAAAACAATTTTACAAGTCAATAAAGTCACAAACATCATATGTGTAAGACATGACACAATTCAAACTGGATCAAAAAATTATTTGCCTCTTGTCATGGACCACCTTTCATATTTTTTTTTCAAAATAAGGTCCCATGGGGCACACCGGGAGGGGAGGGACTTAGTCTTCCTATGTTGTTTCAATCGGAAATGAAGCTGGATACTCTTGAAATGCTGTTTCATGTGGACTTTAATAAATTCTCTTAACCATGTGAATGACAGTAAATCCAGCCGTGTGACACTGAATCAAGAGCAGCTCATAAAAAGGCAGCTTTATCCGCTCCATCTGTCAGCTCCCAGATGAAGGCGGTGGGTCTTTTCCGCACCTTATTTGCTCCTGCCTCACATTGCTATTTGATGATTAACGTCTGCATAAGTAATTAATCCTCGTTACATAGAATATTTGTGAAATAGGTAAATGAGGCCTCTTTTTCCAATTTGGCTAACATATTTATATTAGGATTAAAGCAGCAGCGTTTAGTGAAATACTGCCTCAGTGTGCTCTGCCTGCAGCTGCGTGCTCCTCAGCCGGGGCCTGCTCAGTCTTAATGTGCTCTGATAGTCCCACCAGAGGATTTCCTTACACCAACTCCCGGCCGCCGCTCGCTTGATCAGGCCCAGGCCTCAGTGCGCTCATTCATCCCGCGGCCCCCTGAGCATGTGTGTGTGTCAGTGTGTGTGTGGGTCAGCGTGTGAGAGCTCACCTCGGCGGTAATGACAGCCCACTGAAAGGGGACCTGTGGTGAGCCTGGGCCAGCCAGATCTTTTCAAGATGCCTGCAATCAGGCGCTCAGGACCGTGTCATTGCTCTGCCCTTCGCGCTCGCACACACACCGGTTCGAGCCCGCTGATGAGACTCCAGCTTGTGCCACGGTGAAAATATACGAGTGTGTGGCCTGGGCTGATTCAAAGCGAACATGTCCTCAGTCCACTCCTAGATGCTTTTTGGCCTCTTTGCAGAACTCCCACTTCGCAAACTGCTCACATTCAGCTTAATCGTAACTGAGAGCTGCTGGATATTGCTTTTCTGAGCGTTCAAAGCTTCAAATGCTAACTGCGGTATAAACATCAAACCCATTAAATCTGCTTTACATAATCTCAGGGCAACGGTGAGGCGTATCTCTCTGAAGTTTATTTCCTGTAACACATCATTTAGGTCCAAGTGTTCCCAACAGGTCATTAAAATCCCTATAAAAGGACAAAACTGCAAATGTTTGTGCCACAGGCTGGAAAAACAGCATTCAATCAAAGCACTTTAATTTTAATCATTCGTGTTTCCTTTGCAGTTTGGTGCCCACACTTTGAAACCGAAGAAACAAAAAATAAACACGCCGCTCCTGGTAAAGAAAACACGGACGAATTCAGCCCGCTTTGTCTTTCTGTCTGGGTTTGTCCCACATTTTCCCCCTGCAGAAACTCACTCACACCCACGCATGCACATCAGGTATGGGGAAAAAAACAGTCCACAGTTTTATTTACACGTTTTACAAGATTTACTTCTACATTAAATAGAAAAAACACATGCAAAAATCTTATTTATGCTTCTAAGTCTTGCAAAAATACAAGTTCATAATATATGCACTATTTTCTGTCTGTAGTCTGGTGTGCCATGTGAGGTGTTGCTGCAGACTCTGGCCCTGTGTGGACACTGTGCAGGCCAGTCTGCGGCCCAGTCACTCTCTGTATTATTACAGCTGTAAGTGTGCCAGCCGGGGGAAATTTGTCTGCAATTCACCTGAATTAGAAGCGCTAACCCAGCTCTCCCGCGGCACGGCCTAATGGTTTGTTTATTTTTGAGGTTTTGCTTTTAGCAAATCATTCCTTATCTGTCATTTGCTTATTGTCCCACTGAGTAGCTCCAAAAAGGGGCTTGTGGGGAGGAGGTCGCTGCCATATGGCCGTGGAAAGCCCCACCTTTACGCTCCTTAGTTAAACAGTCCAACTTTGTGCAGGTGAAATAGTCCATGGGCTCAGACCCAAAAGTTAATGTGCCGGTACCATCTGGGTGGGCAAATTCTGGTTGCGTTCTTTAAAATTCCTATACATCCCTAGATTATCTTTTAATATGACAGACCTCGTTCAGTGGCAGTTTATTAATGGTTGTTACAAACTTTTTTGCATTAGATTAGAATCAGATCTTTTTTGGATTGGATAGAGGAAGTAGCGTGGATTCATAAGACTTGGACTTGTGTCAACCTCGGTTGTGACTTCATTTGGACTCGGAGCCTCTTGACTTAATACCTTCCCTGAAGGCCAAAGATATATTATTCATAAAGTGTGCCAGGAATCAATTAATTTCCCATTTCCTGAACCAGCTAAAGTTAAAGCTATTCATTCTCAGCAAGTCGACACATAATTTTCCAGATTTCGTTTGAACCAACCCAACAGCATCAAATCAAGTTGCAAAATTTTATAGGCCTGCTAAAGATGATTTTGTTTGCATACAAAAACTACAGACAAATGCAACAATGAACAATTAACTTTTCTGAAGTCCCACCCCTTTTTAAATCTGCTTCAGTGACAGTTAAGTAAGCTTAGTACTCAGCGGAACCTTGGTCAACTTTTTCCTTTCCTGTTTCCTATCTGTGCAAGGCTTGTCTATGTTGAAAGGAAAACCAGATTTTAGTTTAATTTGGGTTAATCATATCTTATGTTAGCCAATGTTATATATATATATGTATATGTACGATCTATAATAGCTAGCCAATCTACAGCAATCTTTCGGTAGTTACACCTGATAGCTAAAATAAGCAAAATGCTTGCTTACTAGCTAGCTAATCTACATCAGTTTTTGGTTGTTACATGTGATAGCAAAAGATTAGCAAAATGCTTCTAGCTAGCTTATTTACATCCATAATTCATTATTACTTAGTATTTAGCTAACATTAGCACTTTTATGGTTTTTTCAGTAATGTCTTTTCAGCATCTTAAAAATTTGGTTATTCAACATAAACAAGCCTAACATATAGAATATCTAAATATAGCAAACGGGAAAAGAGAAGCTTGCTCAACTGTTCCTGGGGCACAGTGTGAAAAGGGGTGGGACTAAGGAAGGGTCAATCACAATATGTGAAACATAATGGAAGAAACATTTGACCAACAGTAAGCTGAGCTTCTGTTGTTAAAATGGCATCACATTTGATGAAGATTATGACTTGCTTGGGATTTGAAGCTCAAAGTACAAGACTTGAGACTTGACTTGGGACTTGCCTGTCTTGACTCAGTACTTTAGTTGGGAGTTAGACTTACTTGTGCCTTGCAAAACAATGCCTCGGTCCCACCTCTGGCCTTGTGTTTATCTGTCTTGTTTCAGATTTCCAGCAAAGAGAGCCTTTGAACAAATGCCACAGTTATTCTAAATGAAAGATTCAAAATGTCTAAAAATAGTTTGTGATTATAAAGAGTTTCTGTGTGCTCATGCTGACTGCAGCACACATTGTTTTAGCAGCACAGCTTGCTCTGTAATCAGCGAGGCGGGCTCTGCAAATCCTTCTCAGCAACCCACATGAATGAGGCCATCAAGATGTAAATTATCACATGATTGTCTATAAATCATGTCATATGGTGCACAAATATGGTAATGTGGTGAACATCTCGAGTCACCCAAAATGCTAAATTTTCTTCAGACGGCTCAAGCGAGCATGGGATAATGTTATGCTTATCAATTTTTCCATTACGCGCTTTATTTTTTCTCGTCAGTCAGAGTTTGCTTGTTTCTGTAAACAACTTTAAAGCACTCAGAGGGTCGAGGGCAAAGAAAAAAACAAGACGGAGATGTCTAAAATGGACCAAAGGGGAAAAGATAATTAACAGACAAACAAATTTCCATTCTGGGGGAAGTTTAGCAGGAGTGGCGCAGCGGCCAAGTGTTCCTTGATGTGCGGCTAAGTGTGTGTAATGGCCCTGCAGATGTCTTTAGCGTTCCTCCTCATTGAGATGTGGTCGGTGTGGGATGTGGAGTGGAGTTTTTTCGTTGCTGGGGTTGAGGGTTTACACAGAGCCGAGCGGGCAGCCTTACCGTCCTAAATCAGCCCGTCACACACCACTGCCTCGCTGTCAGAGGCCTATCTGCTACCACTTACTCAGAAATGCAACAAATTTACTTATAATTACTTAAAATTTTGTCGTGCTTGTAAACACTTGTGCTCTGACAGTTCATTTATTTTGTTTGATTGCTGCCGACTATTTATAGTGGAGGGCAGCCTGCATGCAGATTCCATGTGTCATCTAGATTCTGCAATAAGACAAAAGTGGCTGTGATGATTATGCACTAGTTTCAGGGTGTTTATTTACTCACTGAGGTTGAGGCCAATGTGGCTGTAATTGACGTGCATTCAGGCTTAGGATGGCAATCCTCAGACTCTGTAGGGGCGTGTCTGACAGCAGTAGAAGGCTCATTATCTGAGAAAGCTGTGTTCTCTGCAGAATGATTGCTTCCCATCGGAGTTTTGATGTCTCATGTGTGCAGGTTTTCGGGGAGCTGGTGCATGAACCCAAACCATGCAGCGGAACATTTCAGAGCCAGAGGAGGTGTTAACCACTCAGCAGTGACCAACAGCATCAAGATACAAGTTCATGGAAAGAGTCTAATAACACTTTTGTAACCTTGTAGCAACTTCACACCGTAGGAATGGTTTAATATAAAAGTTTTAACAGCTCATTGAGTCCATTTGTTTCCATCATTTTTTTCTAGCAAGCCCTTAAATACAAAGCCATGTCTGGTGTACTTGTGACCATTTGTCACAGGTTGTATGTCTATGAATTTAATTAAAGCTGCACTATCCAATAGTTTAATATTAACTGATGATGATGTGTAATGTGAGGGGTCACTTTATTTCACTTTAGTGTCTTTCAGCTCATTGTTTTGTCTTATTAACCTCATTTCCAGCTGCAGCTAGCAGCTGTTTTCAAAAGGCCAGGTAAACCAGTTGTATACTATGTATACTAGGTAATGGCTGTGTTCCCATTCAAATATATCTATATAACTGAATTCTGAATGAATCAGCAAAAGAAAATGTGAATGAATTCTTTTGATAGTAGTGTTATGTTATTATTAGGAGTTGGTTCTTCAAGATAAGCCACCAAGTACCCAATGTCATTTCAGTGTTGTCTTTTGGGCTAAATTGGGTCGGTCCGTTGTGGCGTTTATTTAGCACAAAAATAGACGTTGAAAATTGGGCCACATTTAGTCTGTCCGATTTGGTCCAAATCTAGTCCAAAAATAGATGTTTAAATTGACGGTGAAATTTGGGTCGTGTTTAGCCCATCTGATTTGCTTCAAATATAGCTGTGTTTAGTCTGTCTGTCTTTTCAACAACGACTTTTCACCTTTCCTTTTTAACTAAAACCGGACGTAGATGGTCGTCCTAAAATAGTCATCTTTTCACCGACACGAAAAAGACATCTTTTCTCTCCTCCTTCACTTTCAACCAAAATAAATTGTTTCTTAGATGATTGGCTGGGTGAGAAGCAGGAAGTGGCGCCATTCAGAAAATCATCATACCACTGCAGAAGAAGAGGGCGCAACAAGATGACTTAATTAAAAGAACACCAGTCGCAAATCAAATGGTGAAAAACAACGTAGAAAAAAGGTTGTAAATGTGACATTTCTGTTCATTTTCATTTTTTAATGTGAGGATGGTTCCCTCAGATCTGTGTGGAGCCATCATGGATATATTATAGAGACTATCCAAGCTCGTTTTTCAGAAAAAGTGTTAACTCCACCTCAAGCAAGTATAAAAACATTTTGCAAAACTGGGGAAGTCTTTTAGAATTTTGTGGTTTCCATCAAACTTTACTGATGCGATTTTTCAAAAAGCGCATAAAAACATGTTGATGGCAACACAGCTGCTGGTAGCGACTCACTAGTAGAGCATAGCTGCTAAAGAGCCAGATATTTTCCTCAAGAGTTGGTGGAGACCCAAACAGAGCTTAAAGTGACCAGAAATATGATTCTGAATGAATGTTAATACTGTTCTGTGTCTGCTGGAGGTTTGCTAACACGCTTTCCAGAATAAAGTTTAATCTTTAATAAAGTTTATGTGGTGGTGATATATCAGTGATATGTTCCTTTTAAGAACCTGTTAGATCATTTGATTTGAGTACATTTAAAGATTTTTAAACAAAAATACACAGTAAGATCAAACTCTTCCTTCCAGTCATGACCTCTGATAGATTTATTCTAACATTAGGTCAAAAAATTACAAAAAAGTGAGAATGTGCTAATGGGATGAGATTATTTTACCAGTTTTCAATGAAAACAAAAGTTGTTTCACAAGTTTTCAGAATTTGTAATTTTCCTGATACTCTGTTCTGTACTCAAACAGGAGAAACTGCACTGGGATCACATGGTATTTTATTTATCTACTGGCAGAGTACAAGTAAAGACAAATCTGAGGCTAATTGACTTGTTGGCAACACAAAAAGAACACCTTCGTCCCTCTTTGTCTGCTCTCTGACACCTCTCATCAACCTCTGGCCCACCAGTGACGATAACTGCCGCCTCATCCCTCACATCTCCGCTCCTCCAGCACATGCACAATTAAGCACAAAGGGGTGACAATGTGGCTGCCGTCCATCTCCTGCGAGCCTCCAGCGGCTGCCACGCTCCATTTGAGCTCCACAAACACACAGCGATGTTTTGCTGATTAAAGGCCTGATAGCGCGGCTGTGGATGAACGGCGGTTGCTCAGCAGTCAGACGGGGTCACTGATACTGTGGGAGTCATGAAGGCACGATTTGCTTTGACTGGATAACTTCCAATTTAATTGTCACAATCAGAAATATTAAAAGACGCTTCAATGATTGCACTTTATTGCGATTTCAGAGCCGCAATTTTCTTTGAAAAGGCCGACTTGTCAGAGAGATTGCACACCAGCTAGTTGTAATTTGTCATGAGTGATTTTGGCGTGTATTCCAGTTTGGATCAGTTCTGCTCATACGGGACACAAACACAGCTGCTAAACGGAGGCTGATAAAGCAGTGTTAATTTCACTGAACAATAATTTTTGTCACAGTTTTTGCTGACAAAAACAATAAATAAATAAATGAAAACTAATTTCGGATGACAAAACTATTACACTTTCATCAATAAATAAAACAAGATGAAAATGTCGTAAGGCGGTTACATGCATAACTAAATTGACTGCGCACTGTAAAAATCATACATGAACTTAGCATAAATACACAAGCTTTATTTATTTAAGTTGTTTGAACTTTTCTAGTATTCGTTTTCAGAAAAGTCGAAAACTTATAAACATGAGTTCTTTTAACTTGAAGAACTTGAAAACATGAGTTGAATGACTTCACGGTAAAAAGTTCAATCAAAGTTCAATTAAGTTCCTACAGAAACATGATCAGAGTATTAGCAGGCTTCCCAGCATGCAATTGTGTGAGAGTTAAGCCTCCCCCCGTGACCCTTCTTTTTATAGTTTGAAGAAAACATATACAATGACAACTTGCTGTGCTTCTCTGATTCATCTTAAATAAGTCATGGTTATTTTTCACAGCAATGAAAACATTGTGAAAAATGAAGGTTACTATTGAATTCTGAAAATTTATCAAAATCAATGTGAAATGAAAAACTGACTCTTCAAACTGAGAAAATGTAGTTGGTGCAACTCAATACCTTAAGCTTACTGAACATGTTTTCTCAAGAATAGCTGAATTAATATCAAGTTAATGTGAGTGAAAAGGTTTATTTGTTTTGAATCAGCACAAAATTATCTCAACTTGTACATGTAGGGCCAGATATTTTCCTCAAAAGTTGGTGGTGACCCAAACAGAGCTAAAAGTGGACAGAAACATGACTCCAAATAAATGTTACTGGTGTTCTGTCTGCTTGAGGTGTAAAGGCAAGATTATTTGGCGGTATTATGTCAGATACTTCAACTTGTCTTTTCATATTTAGTTAACTTCAACACATTTTAAGGCAGTCCAGACACTATTTATTTATTTATTTATTTATTTTTGTGTGTGTGTGTGTGTGTGTGTGTGTGTGTGTGTGTGTGTGTGTGTGTATGTGTGTGTGTGTGAGACCAATAATTTTCATCTTAGTTTTTTTGGACCACATTTGTCACTGACGAAAACAAGATGAAATGATAAAATGACAAACTGTATTGACACTTTTTTCAACAAATTAAAAAGATACCAGGGTGTTAGGGGAGGGACAAGTTGGGAAGACATCCAATCAGAACAAATCTCTTCATATGGTGGGGTGATTAGATGCTTGACTAAATCAACTAAATCTACTGTACACTGTAAAAAAATCATACTTTTCTAAATAACAACATAAATACACAAATTTTATTTATTCATAGAGTTTAAGTTAAAACTTAAAATTTCCATTATTTGTTTTCAGAAAAGTCTTACTTATAAACATGACTTCAGTCAACTTTAAGTTCAATCAACACATTAAATAGCATTTTAGCAGACTTCCCAGCATGCATCATGTGAGAGTTAACACTCAAATCAAATTTGTTTGTAATGTTTGTCAGTGTGACTGAACAGTTGTTGGTTCATTTTTACAGTGAGTTGAATGTGATAAAATGATATTTAGTCGACTAAACTAGACTAAAGTAAAAAAAAAAAAAAACTAAAGAAAAGAATCAGTTGACTAAAATATGACTAGAACTAAGTGGCATTTTAGTGACCAAAATGGTCTAAAAATTTGCTGTCAAAATCAACACTGTAATAATGAACACAACATAGATTTGAAGAGAGAAAAAGTCTCTCACCACAGTCTAATCATTTCCAGTTTAAAGGCAGCAGAATCACGCAGACCTCTTTGAAAAATCATTTGAATATTTTATCACTGATGATTTGGATTAGCCTCATGTGCAGAGGTTGCACGGTAAATACCTCCTTCACCACGGTGGCCTTTAAACTTCACTCTGTCTCGTATTAAAGCCCAGAGTCTGCGAGATAACTGCGCGGCATTCATCTTCATAATGGAGCCTGGCTGGATTTGTCCCCCCGTAAGGAGCCCAACTTAGCTGGTTTAAAGGAAAGCATTACAGCCAGCAGGCATGTGACCGCATAATTTCAGCCAGAGAGGCCTACGCTTCCTCTGTTTGCTGTCATTATGCCCTCAGTAAGCCACATAAAGGCCCAGCCATCCTGTGGAGATCACTGCACTCCTCGCCGCTCCGCCTGATTGGCTATTATCTAAATGAACCAATGTTCTATATCAGGGCTTTTGACTGCATAACTACCCTGTTAATATTCAGAGGAAGTGCTGGAGGTCAGGGAGCTCTCAGCCGCTTGACCTCGGGGTCGCAGGAACCTGAGCCGCAGAGTGGCACATGGCAATGAATGAGGCCTAATGATTTAGATGGTATCTGTTACACAGCCCGGAGAAAGCCAATCTCTGCGGGCAATCTGGCCGTGGAGAAAAAGCAGAGGTTCAAAAATAAACCCCACTTGTTTCAGAGAGGGGTAACGCTGCCTCACCGGCGCAGCACGTCATTGGAATTCCCATGTAGAGATGATGAATAATTACACACAGATGACCACACGGCAGCGCCGGATCGGACGCCGCGAGATGCATTGTGCGTGCAGTTGTTTGGGGGAACAGAGTCCAGGAAATGCAGCGAATGATTTGGATTGTTTGTTTGTTTACTCGGTGCTTAAGTGACTTCAGCACCTTGTTAAAGAGGCCCTTTGACGGCGGGGGCCCGTCACAGGAGCCCTCTCCAGAGGATTAGGTGAGCGTTCGCTTCAGTCGGCCTTAAAAACGGGCCCTTTGTGTAGCCGTTTAAGACACTTGTTGATGCGTGGCGCGGCTTTGAGTTTCCTTAAAATACTCGGGTAAACATTGGGCTTATGCACAGCAACAAAACCATGACCTTAAAGAGCGCTTTCAAAAGCAATTTCCCTCCCCTACTACTGCGTGTAAACAGAGTAATTGTACTTGGGAGACTCCCAGTGCCAGCTGAGTGTAATTTATTTCCACGTCATACACAATGAAATCAGAACCACTATGATAACTGTTATGACAGCAATGCAAATGACATTTCTCTTCAATACTCTTTATTATTACTGCTAACACCACCGCTTAGGATATTTTTATTACAGCCAAACCCACTTTACAGGCTGATACTGGTATTTGAAAGTTTGTACAAGCTAGATAAAAGGTAGCTTAGGTTGATAAAAATCAAGACAAAGGGGAAGTTCACCCCAAAATCAAAACAAAATACTAGAAAAGTTCAAACAACTTAAATAAATAAAGCTTGTGTATTTATGCTAAGTTCATGTATGATTTTTACAGTGCGCAGTCAATTTAGTTATGCATGTAACCGCCTTACAACATTTTCATCTTGTTTTATTCACCTGTGGTGCTGTTTATCCATTTAATTTTTTTAATGTGAGTTGCAGAATTTTGGAGATAGCAGCTATAGAGATGTCTGCATTCACTTCAATATATTGGGAATAAATGGCACTCGGCTTGTGGTGCTTAAAGCAACAAAAAAAAAAAAAAAAAAGATTTCAAAAATTCTAAATCGTGGCCTGATTACTCTAGACAAGCCACAGACCTGTTTGTGATCAATTCCATGTAAGAAAATAGTAAAAAGAAAAAAAGTACTTCTGGTAGATTCTAAAGTAGTCCTAATAGATTCTACTGCAGAGAGAAAAGAGTTCTTACATGAAACTGCTCACAACAAGGTCTGTGGATTATCAACAGTAACTGGGTTATGATTTTTTAAAATTTATTATCGTTATTATTATTATTTTGGCACTTTGAGCATTACAAGCCAGGTGCCATCTAGTTCCATTATATTGGAGAGATGACAGACATCTCTACAGCTGATGTCTCCAAAATGCTGCAACTTACAAAAAAAAAAAAAAAAAAAAAAAATCTAGATGAATAAACGTGTAAGAGGAAAGATGCATACTTTTGATTTTGGGGTGAACTGTTCCTTTAAATGTGGTTATTAGAGTTCAGATCCATATGATGTGCTTTTAGCATTTTACAGTTACAAAAAAAGATTTGTCAAAAACTATAACACTAACAGCAAATATAACCATACATTTCAAAGCGTAAACTACACTACACAATCTATTATAAACTATGAATAGCAGCACAAATAGGGGAGACCAGGGGTAATTGTAACATGGGACAATTGCAATAACTCAATTACTCCAGTCAGAAAAAAGCTAGAGTGATGACACTTGCTCTGCTCATGCCCAATAGCTCACTGTTTAATAGAAATAAGAGTTACTTTTTGGATGTACAGTATTTTTCTTCTGCTGACTAAGGTTTCAGTGACTGTGAATTTAAACTTACATCAAAGTCTTTTATTTATCTTTGGGTTATTGGTTAAAGAATAACACGAACAAACTATGTTCATTTATTTATTATTAATTTGTTAAATGCTCAATTCTGATTGGTCAATTACAACATTATAAAGTATGTTATTTTCTTATAGTATACCATATGCAGTTCTTATCATAGACTCTGGAGGAGCAATAAGATGATTTTTAAATCCATAAAATAATTTTAATATTAATACTTTGTGTCAAAATATTGATTCTTTAAGTCGGTTACCATTTAATAAGCGGGATAATGTACAGTGAGCAGGTCATTATTATGAAATAAACCCCTCAGGGTGATCCAAGATGCATCAACCTGTCTGGGTTTATTTCACAGTAATGACCTGCTGAGTGTACATTATCACTTACATATGTATTGTTAGCTGGCAAACAAGATTTTAACATGGCTGTAGGATTGGGGGCAACTATAGCTCAATGTTGTCACATGGCCCAATGTAAGCAGCTTGTTTGTCTGTGTTGACATACTTTTCTATGAGAAAATGAACATATTTCAGTAAATTTAAATACTTAAACCCAATTCAAATAATTAAAATTACCACTAGAATAGTCACCAAGTCTTCTGCAAAAACAGAAATTGACTCTTGCTTTGAATGCATACAATGCCTGACATCTGAAAGAATTTGAACCTTATACAAAAAGTATTATCAGATACTACAACAGTAATGCGATACTTTAAGTATTTAAGTTTGCATTTGCCCCCACCCAGTTACAATTACCCCTAATTGTTACATTCTTTTGCACTAAATTTAATATCATAGTCTTGTCCTTATTACTGAAAACATATCAACTGTATTATTAATTAGTGGTATATATATTTTAAGTGGTCTGTGAGATATGAAGGAAAAGTTGTAATGGCCCCAGGTCTCCCCTAAAACAACAATATATTATTGATTTATCCCTCTTTCACAGATCCTCAGTTTCTGTTTATGATGCAAACTACAGGAAAGCTTTTCCAGCCTTTATTAATGTCAGCAGGTTGAACTCCAGTCAGAAAATGTACCATGTACCAAAAACTTTGACATTTCTGTCCTGCAGTTTCTTGTCAGTGATTGGCTGATGTATGCAGATGTTGATATAAACATCACTAACACTATGAGCTTCTTCAAACTGCAATAATACATCTGAAATTTAATGTCACCATAAACACAACACCTCTATCACTGTTACTTGTGCTATCATTAAGGATGATAATAATAATGTCAGCACTAACATTTTATTGGTACCATTTTACTGTATGCTGCCTGAGCTGGTTCTCATAAACAAAAAGCCTCTAAAAATAACTGCTCAGCTATGCTAACAGATGTTTGCATTCGTGTGTTGCCGAGTTAAATATGTTGCATCTGTTGTTTGGCTTCTCTGTTTACAGAGCTCTATCACAAAGTGCAGATCATAGATGTTTATGTCAGGAGGCCTTGGTGCAATGACAGTGTAAAACACTTCACTCACTCATTTGCTCTTTCCCCTCAGCAACACACACGCTCTCTGGAAAAGAGAGAGAGAAAAAAAAATGCATCCAGCTCTGAAGCGATCACATCTATTTACTGTGTGCAGCATACACGTGTCCCGGGGTCGAGCCAGCGGGTTGGAGTTTGATACGAAAATACAAATCATGTGAAATGAAAAAGATGCAGGAGGTCTGTTAATTAGAAAAGGGCAGGAAATGAAAGAGTAATTTACTCTCAAGGTTCTGTGGAGAGATGTTAATGTGCTGCAGCTACAAAAATATGTGTAACAAAACACATGGTGAAAACAAGACAAATGGTCAATGTTCAGAGAACGCTACAAATGTGGTCTTACTGCTCACTTTGTCCTTTTGAACAACTTAGTTGATTAAATGTCCTCCTACTGTTAATAGATATAATTAATTAATCTTTCAGTTTATTACATTCAAATATACATTCAAAGAGTCAGAGGATGAGTTTGCAGTTGCTGCCACTAGCAAGCTAACAGGACTCTTGTAGCTAGCTTACATAAGTCCATACATCAAACTGGGCCTGTGTGATACAGCTGAAAAACTTAGTCAGTATCAAAAATTATTGATCATGTAGGTTGTGACTGACAACAGAGTGGACGCAGCGAAGGCTAAGGTGAAAATAAGTTTGTTGTATTTTTGATGGATGATACGGCCAAAAATCAACTATCAATGTTACAGCCGTTCAATATTAGGACCCAAAAAACAAGCACAGCCTGGAGACTGAGAGAGGTTTAAGCAGTTTATTGTGGATAGTTGAGGGCGGTCTGAAGGCTTGGCTGAAATGGACTGGATGCAGGCTGCAAAGTATGGCTGAGCAGGGCGGGGAAAGGAGCCGATGGTTGAATAATCCAAACTGGTGGCAGAAGACGGAGACAAGACTGGTTGGAACTGGTGTTCTGGTGGAGTTGGTGTGGAGGATCTGAAGCACAGAGAAAAATTGAGTTAACTGACATCCAGGAAAACACCTAAAAAAATTACAACGAGCAAACTCCTCTGAAAAAGGGCCTAGGTGTCTATACCACAAGGAGACTGAACGATCTGGCAGAGTCTGGATGTCTGAGCCGGGGTTATATACTGCAGTGGCTTCATTAGTGGATTGGGTCCAGGTTAGCAGGACAGCAGCTGCAGGGGATCAGATGGACAGGCAGGAGGAGGGAACCAGGCGTCCACACCCAGCAACACAGAGACAGACTGAGACAAAAATGACACACTAGAGAGGGAAAACAGGACACACGAGGGAAGGGAGAGGCAAAGCCCCAAAGTCTAACAATCACAATATTTTTCACCAAAAATTGTGATAATATTGTAGAGAAGTGAATGATGTGCTTTCACTAAATATTAACACAATGAGATTTTTTGATAAACAATCATCAGTAATGTGGATATAATTATGTGTAACATAATTTTAATGTAATGCAGCCTTTAAAATCAGCAGAAGACAACACTTACACCATATCACGATATAACGATATCCAAAATCTATCATGATATGTAGTCTCATATCACGATATGATATAATATTGGTATATTGTCCAGCCCTACAGCTTGGGCTTTTTGCCTCTATTGGGATAGGACAGCTGAAGATATGACAGGAAAGGGGGTAGAGGGAGAGAGAGTGGATGACATGCAACAAATGGGCTGCAGACGGGAATTGAACCAGCAGCTGCTACAGAGGACTGACAACCTCAATACTGGGTGTGTATGCTCTACCAACTGAGCTATGGGGCACCCTACTACAAGGACTTTAACAAGTTATAAAACAGTCTCAATTAACTGGCCTATGTCTTGAGACCATCAGCGTGAGGACAACTGTTCTCCTCTCCTCTCTTTACAGGGATTGTTCACCCAAAAAATTAAAATTCATTTAATTATCTACTCACCTTCATGCCGTTTGAAGGTCAGGTTTAGTTTTTTAGTCCACAAAACACTGCTGGAGTTTCACAGGAAAACAGTGTTGCAGAATCTCCCAAACAATGGAAGTGAATGGTGACCAGTTTTCAAACGGAAAAAACAACTGGAAAAAAAAAACTGTTTCCATACTGCTTGTCTGGTGTAATCCAAGTCTCATAAAGCCCCAGCATGCCTAGCTGATTTAAAAGACGCCATTTACACCATGTATTTAACCTGAATTTTCACTGTAGATCTTTGGCTTGGAACCACGTTCAACATGTGCATGCACAAGTGAATAACATGTCAAGGCTTTATTCGAGACTGTCGAGGCTTGGATTACAGCAGATGAGCAGCATGGAGGCATTTTCTGTTTCTTTTTTTCTCTGTTTTTTTCCTATTTGAAGACTGGTCACCATTCACTTCAACTGTTTGAGAGATTCTGCAGCCCTGTTTTCCTGTGAAGCTCCAGCAGTGTTTTGTGGATTAAAAACCTAAACCTGACCTTCAATTAGCATGAGTAGATAACTGAATTTTCATTTTTGTGAGAATTATCCCTTTAAGTGACTTCAGCTAACAGTTGCTGTGGCTATTTCTCAAGCTAATTATCTTGTTAACTAGTTAGCTATCTCTTGGCAGGGATTATGACATGTGAATGTCATATCATTCAGACAGCAGCCGACAGGGAAAGAAACATTCATGTCTGCCACCTAATTGAAATTCCAAAGAAACATCAGGTATTAACTGTTCATGTCAGACCTGGTCAAAAGAACTAGAGAAGTCTCAACAAACTGGCAGCAAAGTAGCTGCAAAGCTAGTGTCACTGGTATTTACTTCAAACTATAACACGAAACAAACTCTTATTCACTCAATTCAGCCACTGCAACAAAACTCCAGTTATTTGTATCTGGTAGAAGATGTTAACAATCTACTAGATATATGTAACACAATAAAATGTCCAAATCAGGCTGTTTATAAGGAGCGAGTTAAAGGATGACAAACAACTAATGCTGAACTCAAAAGCACAGTATGGCATTTCTGCCAACACGGGTCTCTCCCACATCTAAACAAGACAAACAAAACACAACAGTTTGAAGGCATGGTGAAGCAGCATGGGATCATGGGAGCTGTCTTCATTGTTAACGAGAAATCTGTAATATATTTACTGTAGTAAATCATAAAAGGACCATGATGTGTCATGAGAGATCAAAGAAACGTTAACTTGAAATACACTACCCCTTTGAAATTTCCACTCCGGAACACAATAACTGTATCTGTTTCACGTTAATTAGAGTCCAAATTAATGCCAAATTTTTGCAGAATGAGTAAGCATCTGTTTATGAGTCATAAGAAATCCTTAATAATCTTGTAGAAGATGTAGATGTTTATAACTGTTAAATTGAGCAAAATGTTAATGGAGTTTGACAGGCAGTGAGAGATGGTCACATAACTGATCATCCATTGTGTGTTATTTCAGAGCAGTGGGCTTTTGTTTTCAGGATAACCGGATTAACTTCACATTGATCACAACCGGCATTTATAAACAGCTGATCAACTTACGGTGGAGGACTCGTTGTTGCTTGTTATTGTCATTTTACAATGTTGCAAGCGTCCAGCACTCCTGCAGTGTTCCTGCAGTGTTCCTGCAGCCTGCCTGAGCTTCCTCAAGTCTGTGGAGGAGGCAGTGGGGTGAAACAACTTGCTTTAACCAGAGATCATATACTCAACATAATTTCAACCTATTTAATATACAATCTATGGCTCCAACTTGGTATTTGGACTGCTGTAACCATTTTTGCACGCACAATGGCTACATATTGCTTCTTTAAACAACTACCATTGCTGATGAAAATCTGATGTGTTGATGTAAGGTTGTATTCACATTTTGTTTAGTCACTTCCTTTCTGACTCTCCCATTTCCTTGGAAGCTATAGCAATAGGCGACCAAATTAAACGCGCCATTACCTTGGGTTTGAACATTGTTGGAAACATTTGGGGTAATGTAAGAACACATCTCAACAAAACATAACACAGACCTAGCAGTAGACATTCTGATGTGGAAATATTTCATATTATAGCTTTACGTTGGATTAATATGAAGTTTTCCCACTCTGTTAACATCATGTGAATGCAGCATCACAAAGCCAAGATGCAGGAACTGTGGTCGGGCTTAGTTTGTATTTCCACCTTGCAGTTACTGGAAATTTTGCATGTTGTTTTTCATGGAAATTATACATTTTTATGGTTTCATATTTTGATACGGTATAACAAATATCAGAAAAGTGACATTCTGATCACATTGGATCAAAACGTATTTGAACATGATATATTTCCAACATAGTTCAATATGTAGATGGTGTGTTTTAGTATTGTAAGGAAGAACCGTCGAGAATACTCTTTACCATGATGTACATCTTATATTTTAATGAATGCATAACAAAACTTTGGGGTGCAACTGACATATAAATGAAGTAAAAATCCTGTCTGCTGTTCTGTGTCTGTTGCTACTGCAGCTGTCCCTGTGAGCAGTCAGTCAGAGAATAAAACAAGCTTTGCACCGGGGCCTCGATCACGCTCACATTAATAATACTCTCGTTTGGGTGGGCTCCGCTTCACTCGTGACACTCGTTTCCTTGATGGGCGTCAAAAATTAACGATGAAGTGTTGTTTTCCAGTTCCAAAATTTCAGGCCTGCCAAAGGTTAAGGAAACACGCCACCATAAAACAGAGCCTCTGTGTTTGTCTTGAAACCGGGCAGCGTTTACTTGCACTTCTCAAGCTGTCGGACGCTCGTTTTTATGCTGAGGCAACGGCGTGTTTTGTTTGACAACGGTTTTTAAGTTTTAGCTTCCTCTCACTCCATTACTGAGGGATCTTTAAGCCCTCAAACAGAAGACTTTCACAATATTAACCCTTTGTACGCTCGCTGGAGCAGTCCTGGAAGTTAAAGAGGCCAAAAAAGTCTCAACTTTGAGCCGAGTACAAATCCTACCTGCTGACTCCAGTGCAAATATGCAGCATGATAATAAGCTGTCACTCATTCTTGAGAATTGGAACAAAACTGTATTTTGAGGGCCTTTTAATTTTTAATCTTCAATTATGCTTCAAATATTTTGAAAGATCAAACTCTTGGCTAATCACAAGACACATTTTAAAACCACCATTTAAAGGGGCTGTGGAGTTGATCTTGTCAATCATTTGTTTAAGTAAGTTTACCAGAGCTTGAGCAATATTCCCACCTTTTTTAAACCAGGAAGTGAGACAGGGGTCCTTAGTGTATAAGCTAACCCTTTTTATGCCTGATTAAACTGTTTTTGTAAAAATCTGACGGAGTTGACAGAATTTTAATTTTCTTCATTTCACAGCAGAGTCATAGTGAGCAGTCATTTTCTTTTTTAAAGTGTCTCAGAGTTCTCTTAATGTTTATCAAAATACACATAAAATAACCATAATTCTTATTTAGCTTTGATTTAGAAGGGTTACAGAGTTGACATGTTATGGTTGAGACACACCTGATGGCAATATTATCTAATGAATTTGCTGAAAAATAGAAAGCTTATTACTGCTTGAGCAGTATTCCCGCCTTTTTAAAACCAGGAAGTGAGACAAGGGTCCTTAATGTATGGCTAACCATTTTTATGCCTGATTAAAATATGTTTTTGTAAAAATCTGACGGAGTTGATGGAAATCTGGGACACAACTTTAAGGGACAACCTTTTCATTAAAAAACTATTTTAAAACAAAGACAATTATAATAGCACATTTTTATACCTCTGTTATCAGTAGGTGTCATTAATTTTAGATTTTGAAGGTTTTTGACACATTTTTAAAACAAGGACAAGGCTGTTTTCTGTCACAGAGGAAGTTTAGATATTTAAAAAATCAAACAAACCAAAACATTTCAGAAAATACATATATTTCATGTATATAAATCCTTAAAGAATAAATTTTCACCAAAAAAAACTGGAAGTGTTAGCATGTGTATGTTTTATTTAAATCAAGAACAGGCGCTGTCAAAAATTTTTAAGAGTAATTTCACTGATACTTTTTGGGCATCAAACCAAAACACACAGGACATGGAGTGCGTCTCCGTGTGTGTCGGCAGAAGCCAAACGTCTCTCTGCACTTTTGAGTTCCTGGTGAAACACCAGCAGAGGAGTTCCTGTTGGCTGACAGAGCAGTTAATCCACGCAGAGGGGAGCAGCTCCAAACAACTGCACAGAAACACCAGTCTGCCACTTTTCATCACCGCCACAAAAACAGGCAACCTAAGACTCTTTGTGAGGAGGAGATGGCTCCGGGGCCCCTGCGCACAGTTGCAGATCTCTATAGCTTTACCAATCTGTTGGCAGAGGAATCAGCCCGCATTATTACTAATGACAGCCCTGAACTCAGGAGAACGGGACGAATAAAAGGCAGAGCGATGGAGGGGAAGAAAGAAAAAAGTTCCTCCTGCAACTTGCATCATTGCTCGGCCACACAAAGGCAAAGCTTAACCTGACATTCCTGTGTAATTAAGACATCTCTCACATGGCACGTTTCTCTTGACCACTGGGGACTCCGGTGCGGGACCGGAGGGTTTTCAAAGCAGCCGAGGGCAACTCATTCACATCTGTGATCACTAAGAGAGCGCGGTGTGGCCATGAATGCAGTTAGACTGTAACACTCTGCAGGCATTGTTTTTAATACACTGACATTTAAATTGTGATCCCACTTGCCCTTTCCCGGAGACCAAGTGCACCGGAGGAGCTGACAAAGAACCAGGAAGGAGGGCAGAGAGTGTTCACGGACCAGAACTTTGAAAAGTCAGTCAGATATGAAGCGAATTGTTTTACATTTTCAGTGTTACGTTTTCTCTATTTTGAGTCAACTATGCACACAAATCTCCTTGAATAAATGAATAAATAAAACATTTTTCCTCCTGATTCCCAACACTGCGTATTGGCCAGTACCATTGGCAAGTACCTATTCAAACTGCATTATAAAAAAAATATATATATATATATATTTATTTCATTTTAAGAGCTGTGTACCACTAAGCCTGTATGGATGTGATAAGATTGCTATCATCTTTGTATGGCCTGGCTCAGCTTTAAAAGATCTGGTATTTTGGGGCCAATCAGATCAGTGCGTGGACTCGGGTATTCGCCAATATCCGATCCAGAACTTTAGTCTTTCCGATAGAGTTCTTCCGATACTAATACCAACATTGGAAAGACCTTTAATACAGCCTAAAATGCTGGATCAGGTGGTGGCAAGTAAACTAGTCTATGCACTGATCTGATATCACATAATTTATTTGCCTCAAAAGGAGACCCTTCTGCATCTCACCAGTGTCCCGTACACCAAATGTTTTTAACCAGAGCCAGGCCATACAACAATAACAGCAATCATATCATACGGATCATATGAATACATAGCTGTATATAGCTGTTAATAAGTACTAAAATATTTTTTACACAGTTATTGGATAAGTGCTTTGTAGTGACTGATACACAAATATACTGGAATCGGTTTAAGGATGGACAAATGGTATTTAAACATCTCAACTGGAATAACCCTACTCAAAACTTTTTTTTTTTTTTCACATTAACATTATGTCATTATTATTATCATTATTATTGTTCAAAATAATATGTTGCATCTGGTCCAGGAGCTGATAAACACAGTCTCAGGAGAATAAAATAAGAATCTTTCTATCATACCTATAGTTCAGGGCAAAAAGACACATAAACACGAGTTAAAAGTTCAAGTTTGCAGTAAAATGGGTCATTATACATTACTAAAGACATACAAATTCTATAAGTTTTATATAAGCTCTCTCAATTTACCATCTTTGTGGAAAGTCTTCTCCCTGTTAGAGCAAAAATGACATTTACTCTACTTCCTGTTAAGGTAAGTAAGTTTTAATTTCAGTTCTGTTCCTGTAAATTGTTGTACAAGTGAAAAAAATATCCAGTGCAGTAACTACTTTCAAATGTAATACAGTTTGAATCAACTTGTTTCAGGTATTTTCTAAAATTCCATGTAACTTTTTTTTCATTCTGGTGCAGCAGTTTGCCTAATTTCCACAATGTTTTTTAAACAAATTCATTTATATTGGAAAGAAATGAAAATATTCTTCCTGGTCACTTTGTTCACTTGTTTTGAATCAACAAGGCAGCGATGCATGATTAAAATCAGGCCCAATAAATCATGGACCAATACTGGGTCATTTATATTTATTATTTTGTTTATTAAATTATAGTTGGCTATAATAATACGCTGTTTGTCAGATTATGTCAAAGCCTTTAATTTGGATTAAATGCCCAATAAAAACCAAAGCGTATTTGTGAAGTTTTTTTGATGAACTTTACTAGAAAAACATTTGAAGAATCAGAACCGTTCTTTGTTTTTCTTGTATTAGTGATGTCAGTCAGTCAGATTTGTTTCGGTCTGAGCTGTGGAACATTAAATCATCTACTACTGCACTCACTACATCGGAGTCTTTCTTTTCCTCAGGTGTACATAAACTATGAACTTCTTTTTAAAACACAAAACCTAGTAGTTGTCTTATCTGTATCCGCTGTGAGAAGCAGCTAATTTTCCATTTGTGATGCCCTTAAAATAAGATTTTTTTAGACCTCCGATATGGACAGAAATTACTGGATGAGATGGGGATTTCTTTGTTTGCACTAAATTGACTTTGAGTTTACTTTTGTATGTTACACTCACATTTTGTCCAAATAATCTTAATCTTAGCTGTTTATATTATTAAGTAAACTACACAAAACGCATCAGAAGTTAATAATCTTTAAGAAATACAATTTTAAATGAGAATTCCATTTTTTGCTCCAGCTTATATCACTGCATGACGACTTTGCAAAAGTTATTTTATTCTTTAAAGTTATGTGGATCCCCTGTAGTTTTGGCTCCCTGTCATTTTATCTTCCCTGTAACGTCATTGTGCGGTGCTTTTGTGTGAGCTTTGTTTCGTGTCAGTGTGTGAAAATGATCCTGAGAGGACAAATTATGTGATTGTTTCATTTGCTGATGTCGGAGCACTTCACGTTCTTGTGTTAACAATTAGCTAACAATAACAACTCACTTTGATGCTAACCAGGGTGGAAACGGGGTCACGACCTTTAACAGCCGTGCCGCTTCACCGCTGCACCCCCACATTTCTCTCTCTCTCTCTCACACACACACAAAGATCTGACTGAGAAATTAAATCAAACATCAGTGTGGGGATAAATGCAGATTCCCATGAAGATCACCGCACACACATTTTATTTTTGTCAGATCAATTGTGTCCAGATGTGTTATTAGGCCCGGATTAAAACAAAGGAAAACAAGCAGTATAATGTATGAAGCCTTCACATAACTTCCCTATTTATCTAATCAGCCTTTAATTACACTAAGTAAAAGTTAATTGACTTATTTTTGTTGGAGACATTAATTTTAAATGTGCTGTAACTAATTTTTGTATAATCTCCTCATTGATGTTCACATCCCTTCTTCAAAACTAATTCTCCTTTGTTTTGTGTAATTGCGCTGATAAAATCTGGATGTAATTGAGATAAAACTCTGGACAGAATCAAACCGTGTATTAAAAACCTGAGGAAAATAATCTAAATATGTCGGTCGTAATGAAACAAAACTGCTCCTCAACAGCTCAATCCTGAATTTGTGGTCTGCCTGAACATTATTGCGTTAAGTTGAGGTAAAAACGTTAAATTCATGTACTTTTTAACTCCATCTACACTGTAAAAACATAAAACGTTGGATCAGCTCAAAAAAAAATTGAAATAATCAATCTCACAAAATATTTGAGATTGAGATAATGGACATAATTAGCTTAATTTTTTTTTTTTTTTTTTTTTTTTACTCCATGCAAACTATTTTCTGAAGTTGGAGCAAAGCAATTATTTCAACTTGTCCTAAAAAAAAAAAAAAAAAAAAAGATGCCTTTATTGTCTTAGTGTAAATAATTCATTCAGTTTAACTTGAAACTCCAACTCCATGCAAACTATTTTCTGAAGAAAACTTTCTTCTTTGTCATTATGCTCATAAAATCTAGATGTAATTGAGATGAAAACTTTGGACAGAATCAAAATGTGCATTAAAGCTTATTGAACGGTCAAACCTCAAAGGAAAATAATCTGAATATGCAAATCATAATAAAACACAGCTGCTTCTCAACAGCTGAATCTCGCACTTGTGGTCTGCTTGAATATTATTGCATTACATATCAGTTGTTATGTTCATATTTTTTAAGTCCATCTACACTGTAAAAACAACAAAACTCTGAATTAACTTAAAAAAATAAAGGCATCAGTCACACAGAATATTCAGTGCTCACTAAGTGAATAAAGTTTGCTTAGTTAACCTGTATTTTTAACTCCATGCAAACTATTTTCTGAAGGTGGAGCAAACAGATTATTCCAAGTTGTGCTAAAGTTAAAAAAAAAAAAAAAAAAGTTTGAGAATTGAGAAAAAACTCTGGACTGAATCAAACTGTGTATTAAACGCTTACTGAATGGTCAGATTTGAGGAAAAAGAGTTTAAATGCAGATCATACAGCTGATCCTCCACAGCTGAATCCTGCATTTGTGGTCTGTTTGGACATTATTGCATTAGGCTGATTTAAAAACATGCATTGCTTCTTACATTCATATTTTTTTGACTCCAGCTACACTGAAAAAAATGGATCAACTTAAAAATACTAAAGTAATCTATCACAAATATATTATGTTGACACAATGATTAGAATTTATTCAGTTAAACCTGTATTTTTTTTTTACTCCATGCAAACCAAGTAAACCAACTATTTCAAGTCATCCTGAATTTAAAATAATAATAATCATTCTTATTATATTAAATGAACTTAATGTAAATAATCCAGTAAAAAAAAAAATCATGTTTTACTTTATATTTTTAACTCCATGAAAACCATCTCCTGAAGGTTCTTCAGCACTTTCTTCTTTGTAATTATGCTGATAAAATCTAGATGTAATGGAGATTTAAAAAAATAATAAAAATCTGTATAGAATCAAAATGAGCATTAAAGCTCACTGAATGGTTGAAGGAAAATAGTCTAAATAGAAACGTGTTTGTGGTTTGCTTTAACACCAATGCATTAAGTTAATGTAAAAACATGTATCAGTATATTTCTGTTTTTGGACTCCATCTACACTGAAAAAAATAAAACGTTGGTTCAAATTAAAAAACTGATGTTATCAGTCACATGAAATATTTGATGTTGATTCAGTGTAAATAATTAACTTAGTTTAACCTACAGTTTTTACTTATCACAAACTTTTTTCTGAAGGTAGAGCAAACCAAAAGTTTTCTTGAATTAAAAAAAAAAAAGTCATCTTTATTGACTTAATAATCCTGACCTGGACATTTTAAACTCTATGCAGACGTTTTCTGAATGCTCTTTCCTTTTTGTCATGCTAATAAGATGTGGATGTAATTAAAATAAAACCTCTGGACACAACCAAACTGTGTATTACAGCTCACTGAATGGTCAAAGCTTTGAGGGAAAGAGTTTAAATGCAGATCACACTAAAACACAACTGCTCCTCAACAGCTGAATTTATGGTGTGCTTGAACATTATTGCACTGCGCTGATTTAAAAACATGCATCAGTTGTTACTGTCATGTATTTTTTTGACTCCATCTAGTGGTGCAGACCTGCTGTTGCTGAAGAGCTGAGCACAAACCCTCGGCTGTCTGAGCTCAGATTTAAGAGCCGCATCAGATCCAGAGAGGCAGCAAACAGGAGGAACTATTCTGTCTTTATCCTGCATGAATTTGTGTGCACAGTGTTTAGAAGCTGCAGCACCTGCTCAGGATTCTGGAAGTGAATCCTCCAGTGAAAAAGAGTCAGCGCTTTAACGTTAATACAGTTTTAATGGTGTTGACTTTGGCTTGGTTTTAATTAATGACTTGGCTAAAGCAGCTGCTTAAAGCTCCGGGAGTCCAGACGCTGAAAACTTGAGATGTTTTTTTAAGTTAAAAAAAAAAAAATCTTGGGATGCTTGATAAATATACATTTTGTCTGATATACACTGATATGAACGTTTTCTTTCTAAATAGAACATAATGTAGATTGGTTTAATTTTTTGTTTAATATTCAGCACATTATCTATATGTGATGCTTTTATTCAAATTCAATTCAAGTTTAATCTCTTTACATATTTTATACAGATATATTAAACATATATTTGTGTTTTTTTGCTTATAGTTATGTAGCCAATAAATATTAGCCATAATAATATCTGATTTCATTATTTCAAAGGATTTCATTTGAATTCTTCGGCAAAATGCTCTATTAAAGTCAAAATCTTCTTCTGATTTACTTCTTAGTAATAATAACTAAACATCTGAACAGTCAGAACTGTTGTTTGTTTTTGTTGTCATAGCGATGTCTGCTAGATTTGGTTCAGTCTGAGTTGTGGAATATTAAATCATCCGTCTTTGCTCACCACATCTGAGTTTTTCTTACCTTCAGCGATGCAGAAACTACAGATTATATGAACTAGAGGCTGACGTTTTTTCCCCACAGGATGGGAGTCAATTTCACTGCTATTCACAGGACCAGGATGAGATAAGAAAGAAAGTCAAAGGGAGCGGAAATTATAATAATAATACTAGGGCTAGTGTAATGTAATGTGTGGACTGTGGAGTGACGAGAAGGCGATGGAGTGGGAATCATTGTTCCTGGATTGGGAACGGACCAGAATTAAAATCCACTCCTCTGATATGAACTTCTTTTTAAAATATTAAAATGTGAAATTATCAGTTATCTTATCAGTATCTGCCACGAGAGGCAGCTAATTATCAGCTGAAAAAACAAACCCCGATGAAACACAAAGCTGGATCAGTTTGTGATCAGTGTGGTTTTGGTGCGACTACAAAGCATGGACAATGTGAAGCAGGAAAAAACATGTTTTTAGTCGTCACCACAGAAGCCGTCACATTGCAAGTGGGAGAGGAACACATTACAAAGGAGGTTTTCCACAGTAACTGTATTGCAAAAGTAAACAAGGCTGACAATCATATCATTCAACAACAATATGCTTGTTCCTCGGAATCTGCCATTTCTCCATGTCTTTAAAAAAGTGAGCCATGATCTCAAACAGAATCGTCTAAATACAGAAAAATATAGATTCAGGTCAAAAAGGATTGTAAATACTTACTAGTACTGTAAAGAACAGTAAGGGAAGACAGCTACAACAGGTATCATTCACTGTCCTGGCACAGTGGATGCATTTAATAAGTCGGACATACAAAAATAAACCACAACAAAGCAACACACATATTGTACAAATAAAAACCTGAAAATATGTCCCACTGACAGAGTTTGATCGGAGCGCATGTCATACTGGATCTGAGAAGTGGACGCATGTTTACATCTGTGACTAAAACACTGCTGCTATAGATTATAGCACATTGGACTGTGTCCGAAAATGTCCTGACCAAAAGAAAACCGTGTGATGGAGGCGTGGACGCTTATGATTTTCATATTAACAATAATAATAATAATAATATGTCACATTGAAAATGTTGACCATGATATCATGATAACATTGACATTGAGTGGAGACAGGATGGAGATTAAAAAATGCTAATTCTAGTGTGTAAAATGTCCGTGATGCCCCCCAAACACACACACGCACACACATCCGGAAAAAAAAACAAAAAAACAAAAAAGAAAAGAAAAAAAAATCTGCTAAGGGTCATTTCACAAGTCGATGAAATATTCAAAAACAAAAAAAAAACTCTTAAGAATTGTACAAGTATAAAAAAGCTACAAACATTAATAAATTACATCACTGACACATAAACACTTCACAAGGTGCTAGTAAAATAATTCCGAAACCCTTCAGGATACTAGAACTCGAACAAGAGGCTGGTCATAGAAACTTTAAGTATGTTTTTTTTTTTTTTTTGTCCTTTTGTCGTATAATTTTTCCTCAAAGCTTCGTCTCTTGTTCAAACAGAATCACAATACAATTAGCTTTGTGTATGTAAGGCCATATGACAATAAAATGTATTATTTCTTCAGTTGTTTTCCAGGCAACACCTTTAAATCTAACAAAAACAAAAAGTTAAAAATGAATCTCTGCCTTTAAAAAACAAAACAAAATAAAAGTTCAAAAAAATTAGGACTATACTGTATATCCATATATATATTTTTATTCATTTATTCATAATTAGCAAAACCGGTAAAAATGTAGAATTAAGCCTTAAGGGGAAAGGATACAAAAAGTAGGAATTTAAAAGGCTATGTACAAGCTACATTCTATATACTGTACTGTGTGAAGCCGTAAAAATGCAGAGATGAGTCTAAAAGTTGTCGGTGCTGCCTGAGAAAGCAAAAGAAGAGAGAAAGTATCCCCATGTAACTGCAGACCGGACATGGATGAGGCTTATCATCAGCTACAGGTCCCACGTAGTGTCAGAAATCCTATGATTTACACGCCCAAACGCGCCATTTGTAGTCCTATGTTAGCCTGACACCGCCGCCGCTGTTTGATACACTTTGTGCTTTACAGTTGTCCCACTTCCTGTCTATGACCCGACACAAATAAATAAATACCGCCGCTGATAGTGCTCTGCAAAATTAAGTGTTAAAGTAAAGAGATAAATGCTCGACTTGACTCTAATCAAAACACGGAGGATCTCTGTGGGAAGAAGAGAGGAGGTGGATGTTTTTTTTCCCGCTCCTACCCGTCGATCGTCGGTGGCAATGATAAGCTGCATCCATATCGTAGGAATTAATGTGTAAAATCCCCCAAACCCCTGACCCAAGCGCACATGCAACTGAATACATGCAAGGGATACTTTCAAAAATCTTGGAATGACTGCAATGTACTTCTACTTCATGTTTTTTAGCAACCCCTGATAAACTGACAGCTGTAGTAAAATGAGACATGTTCTCTTAAAAAATATTTATAGTAGGTTCTGTACACTTTAATATCTGAAAGTTATAAAGTATAAGTAGAGGCAAAAACCTATTTGAGTGATGTTCTTCTTAGAAATTGAAAAATGCATGATCTTCTTTTTTTTTTTTTTTTTTTTTCTTCTTCTGTCGTTGGCTTTACTCAGTGAACAGGGGGTGAGGTTGGGATGGGACCCAGCTCATGAATTCCCAGTCCGACAGCAGTCTGCTGCGTGCTACAGGAGGAGCTTTCCATTTCGATGGATCTTTAAAATCTTTCCGAGTCTCTGTTTGGCCGTTGCCATGCCTTTCTTTAGCCGCTTCGCTGTGAAAAGGAAGAGAAAAGACAGAAGATAAGAGAGAATGTCCAGCTCCTGCTGCAGAAATAACTTCTATCGGAATCAAGTCAATACAGAAAATCTTTACTCCTTCATGAAATAAGAAAACAATATATAGTAAAAACTGCCTGTATGTTTGCTAGCTAGCAACAACCCATGTTATGTCGCCAGCTGATAACAGATATCTGTATATCTGGATAGCAGATAACAGATATTCGGGCCAAGACTTTGTCTTCTGTGTGCTGTCATTGTTTACAGTCTGATGAGCAGGAGCTGAGACACCGTCAACCACTAAACTGTTTCACAAGTATGAATGCAAACAAATTTTAACACACAATGTGTGCATTCCAGAGATGAAGTAACTAAGTACAGATTTTTCAGATATCTGTACTTTACTTGAGTATTTCTTTTTATTTTCACCCCTACGTTTGAACACAAATATCTGCACTCTCTGCTCCATACATCAAAACAGGCTCAACAGTTTAGTTTTAATGCCAGACGGAACAACATAAGCAGACAAAAATGAGGTAAAAGACATAACAAGACAAAAACAACATATAAGGTGTCACAAGACTTAATAAGACAAATTCAGTGTAACAATGAAAATGATGCAGAAGACAAAAATGACATAGGAAGACATAAGAATATGAAAAAGACATAATAAGATGTAACAAGAAAAAATGATAAATTAAGACATTAAGCCAAAAACAACGTAAAAAACGTAACGACAAAAATCACGTAAAAGGCGTAATAAGGCAAAAACGACGTAAGAAGAAGACATAACAACATGAAAATGACGTAAAAGACATAACAAGAAAAAAAATGTAAAAGACGTAACAGGGCTAAAATGCCGTAAAAGACATAAGACAAAAGTGATGTAAAAGATGTAATAAGACAAAAATGACGTAAAAGACGTAATAAAATAAAAACGATGTGAGGAGAAGACATAACAAGACAAAAACATTGTGACAAGATGCAACAGAAAAGATGCAACAAAATGTAACCAGAGGCAAACGACATAGCAAGACGAAAAAGATGTAACGACGAAAACAACACGACAAGATGAAAACAACTTAACAAGACGAAAATGACGTGAAAGACGGAAAAACTACATAACAAGACAAAAACAAGATAAAAGAAAGGACAGGATGTAAAAGAACGAAAACGATGTAAAAGGCGTAACGTGACAAAAAAAAAAAAAAACTAAACATAACAAGATGAAACAGACAGAACACTCAGCTGCAGAGAAAAAGTGAGGTTCAGTTAGCTTTTAACATTAATGGTCTTGTTGCTTGTCTGCATTGAGTTATCTGTTTTTTTAGAGATTAGCTAACTAGCTAGGAGTCGTCTTTGCTGCCTTCATGCAGGAGAACTGATGTGATTATTGACCCATTATTTCCACTACCTGTTGATCGGTGGAATATTGTGAAAATATTGGCAGGAATGTGTACAGAATGTGCGACCTGTGTGTTCCTATGGGAAACACTCATAAAAACATGGTTCCATAGTGCAACTGGTGGTCAAAAGCTCCACACGGTACTTTTAAGATAAAACATAATGACAGTCATTTGTGTTCCTCTCTGCTGCCAGTAGGGGTCCATCATTCTCACAGATGTGTTAACCTTCCTTTAATCTCTACAAACAGATTGTGCATAAGAATGCAGAATCTGTAGTCAAGGGACAAGTTGTTGCAGATATGTTTATAGAGATTAGGCACAACTCCATTCTCTGCTCTCAAGCTGCTAATTGGAGTGTAAACAGTGACCGACACACAGAAGAGGAAGTGCTGGCCTGGATATCTGTTATCTGGATATTCACTGACTGCTCCAGAAGCCACGAAACCCAGAGGCTGAATCATTGTCAGATGATCACCTATTGGATCCTAGACTGAGATTCCAAGATTAAAAGAACAGTTGGAGTTATTTGAGGTCATCTGATTATAAAAACTGATCATCACATGTAAATTAAAGTTGGATGGCCGTGCTTTAACCACAGTGAGTTCATCCTGGTCTGTCCACGCACACGTCTCAAAGGCCTTTCTCAGAGTACCTTGACAACAGTGAGGGAGTAGAACTGCGTTGCACTGAAGAGCGGCCATGTCTGCATCCATCTGCAGCACCGATCACTTACCCGACAACAAAATCTACAGCTCATATGACTGTCTGACCAGATTCATACAATTAAGACATTAGCTGCCAAACCAAACTGTTAACTGCTAATCAGTATTCATTCCACTCCAGTAGTACTTTATTTCCTAAACATTTCATAAAGGTTTCTGAAAAAGAACTGTGATTTTATACTGATTATAGGGCACATATTAACTTCTCTGAATAAACTGCTCCAAGTAAACTACAGATGTTCTGATACCATTTTTTCCCTTTCCCTGATACAGATCGGCCGATACTGAGTATCTACTCATTCAATGTCTTTTCTTTATTTTAATTAATTTATTTAATTATTTTATTTATTTTTTAAATTATTTTTCTACATTGTAGATTAATGTCAGAGACATCAAAACTATGAACTAAGGAAATATAAGGCCTTATGTAGTGAGCAAAAAATGTGAAAACAGGGCAAGGCAGTCACAACAGGCCTTATCAATTCTGTGAAGGTTCCTGATCATTCTTAACGCCATTTTCACATCATCCTATATTATCTTAACACTTTGTTGAAAACATACACACGTTAAAACTTTACAAATGAGAAAAATATTCATTTAGGCTGAGTTAACAGGTCGTCTTTGTTTTTATTTCCTCTTATCACAAAAGAACACAGGACATTTTGGCCTCTTTTATAAATGTTCACATTTAAATGCTTTATGAAAGCTGTACTGCAGATATAAACCTTAAATCTGCACAATTTCCTCGATAGTCTTCTATTTATTTGGGGACCCAAATAAAGTCTCCTGTGACCCACCTGTGGGTCCCGACCCAGTCTTTGGGAATGACTGATCTAAAATACTTCTGCACTTGTAATCAAATACAAGTGTGCACAAGTTTTTTGCTCGTTGGTATTTTAGATTCTGCAAACTGTCGGAACAACCCTAAATTAAACCAAAGTAAATATTACTTGAATATTCAATTCTGTATACATATATATAATTGTACATAGATTCTGAAGCTTGTTGTACGACTGACCTTTGGCGTCTGCTGAGCCCACGCGGTCCCCCTTCGCCATGCTGCTGCTGCTGTTGGTGCTCGTGGAGTTGGTGCTGTTGTTGGGAGAGGACATGGACGGTCGCCTCTGGCTGAGGAAGACCCCCGGCGCCATGGGCTGCGGGCCCCCCGGCGACTTCACCGTCCCAGTGTTGAACTCATGGTCTGTCAGGCTGCCATCTTGGGAGTCCAGATTGTGCTCCGGCGAGCTACTGTCCTGAGAGAGTTTCGGGGGCTCCTCGATTACTATTGCCTTCTTTTTGGTGCTTTTCTTCTTCTTCTTTGTTTTCTGCTGCTCCTCCTATTGACACACGGTTGTTGTTGATCAATATTTGCAGGAAAAGTTACTATAATTACAAGGGGTCGACTGATTACTGACCTAGCCAACTTCTGGATCAGAATTTTTACGATTGTCTTTTTTTTTTTGTTTTTTTTAAATCTGAAAGTGCAATATTTTATAATAATGTTGAAAACTTCTGCTACAATTAAACATTTGCCTTCATATAATTTCAGGACAAATTTCAATGTACCTTTTGTTTTAAGATAATTTTGAAAATATCTCTTTAAATTAAACATATTTTTAACAGAAATGGGAAGTAATTAAGTACCAGTACTGTACTTAAGTAGATCTTTAAGGTATCTGTACTTTACTTGAGTATTTCTTTTTCTGACAACTTTTCACTTTTACTCCCTACATTTAAACACAAGTATCTGTACTTTCTACTCTTTACATTTTCAAAACAGGCTTGTTATTTTAGTTTTAATGCCAGACGAAAACAACGTAAAAAGAAGAAAATGAAGCAAAAGACATAACAAGACAAAAGAACATGTAAGGTGTAACAAGACAAATACGATGTACCAAGACTTAACAAGACCACAGTGATGTAAAAGACAAAGACATATGAATATGAACAAGATGTAACAATACCAAAATTATGACATAAAAGATGTAACAAGACAAAAACAATGTAAAAGACATAAGACGAAAATGGCGTAAAAGACACAACAACAAAGAGAAGGTAAAAGACATGACAGGACATAATAAGACAAAAACAAGACAGTTTAAAATAAGACAGATGAAACGGGAAGAGAGGGTCACAAAGTGGACAAAAGGTGAGGTTCAGTTAGATTTGTACAGAAACATCTGGTAGAGATGTCCTTCAAGGGACGACTTTTTACTTTTATACCCTGACTACACTTCAGAGCCTGTACTTTTTCACTGGTACTCTAAGTGTTGACACCAAGAATTTTCCCATCAAATCTATATCAGTTATCGGTTTCCCTAATGACTAATAATTCGTAACATTACAGTCAACCCCTAATCATGATGTTTAACACACTGTCATGTCGTACCTGATGAGAAAGCTTCGCTGCAGCTGCAGCCAGTCCCGTCTCTATGGAGGCCACTCGAGCTCCGTCTCTCGCCGGCCGCTCCTGTCGTGGAACTGAGGGCCCTACCCGGGCTGTGATGACATCCACGTAAAGGTTTACAACACATTCGCTTCATAGAACTTCATAAAACTTTCATTAGTCATGCCAGTATTTACCTGTCGGGCTGTATGGAGTGTCGTCACTGCTTTTCCGTTTTTTCGATCTGGATTTGAAGACGGGATTATCCTCTTCAGACTCCAGCGAGGGGTAAACTGAAATCAGAAGATGTAACAGATTATGAACACGTCATGCATGTAAACTTCTCAATGAGCGGATGAAGAAAATTAAACTTCACCAGCCAATTATTGTCACATATGTAAAGCATAGAATGTGACTTAAGTGCACTTATTTCTACTTTCCATGCATCTAAAATGGAAGTTTCCAGTGACAGCATGCAGGCCAGCTGTGAGACAGCTGTGGACGGCCTCCTCCTCTCCTCCTGCTCGCAGCACAGCCATTCCAATCGAGACTTTCTAATATCTGATAATTGGATGATCAAGATAAAAAACGGCCTGTTTACAGAGGGAGAGTGCCCAGTGTGTGAAAAAACCTTCATGAAGATTTCAGAGCGAGAACGTTCGTGCTACGAACATCTAATTAGACATTAATTAGAAGTTCAAAAAGCATGTAAAATAACAATTGGGAACTCGTGTTAATGGCTTATTAACAAGCTGGGAGGGTCCAAACAGCTGTGTTTGGACACGGTTCACAAAGAAAATGTTTCAGAGGAAAAAAAAAGACACAAATTGGAGCGACACGAAAGGGCGGCTCTGGAAAGGATGCATGAAAAATAAACATAAAGCCTATCATCTACTCCTAATGAAAAGTCCCAGGCCAAATTTAGATTTAAAGAGCCACATGTTGATCCATCAGGGCTCAATGTGTTTCTAACAGCACCTGTTAGCAGCACAGACAATCAGCCGTGGCAGATAATTATTTTCTCATTTGTTTGCTCAAAAAATAACCCCGTAACACCGGCCTGACCTCAGAGGCTGCAGGCAGCTGGAGTGATTTTAAAATTCACAATAAACTGGAAGAAGGGGACAGAGCCCGACAGATATATCGACGTTGTTGGACCGATATTTTCCAATCACAGCAATATATATCTGTATCACTATCTGTCTTTTTTTTTTTAAAATCACATAAAACAAGAACAAGGGGAATGAGCCAGACAGATATATCATTATGATCAGACCGATACTGGCCTATCACAGCAATATCAGTCTATATCAGTATCTGTCTGTTTTTAAAATTCAAATAGAACGGGGACAATGGGATAGAACCAGACAAATATATCTTAGAGTCCAACTGATATATCAGTCGGCTCAATATTGGCCTATATCAGTCTATATCAGTATTGCTATATATGCTGTTTCACATGTGCCTATATGATTTTTTTTTTTACAGAATATAATGCAGATTGTTTTTATTTCATAGATTAATAAGCAGCATTGTATGTATATTTGATTGTTTTTCTTAATTAAGGTGCAATATATGCTTATATTTTCTTTGATTTGTTTTGTTATTATTTATAGTTATTTATAATTATTTAAAATATTGGTGAAAGTTTAAATAAAGTCTTAACCACTTTTGAGGAGTCACTTCAAAAAATGTGTTTTTATTTATCCAGTATCGTACATACATTATATGCATGAACAGAATATCAGCCTATATATTGATATAAGAATGTTTAATATCGGTTTTGGTATTGGCCCCAAATATTCAGTATCTGTCGGGGATGATTTGCCCATTGATGCTCACCATAATCTGAGTCTTTGAAACAGGCGTCCATGTGGTCCTGGTCGTCGTCGTAGTCCAGACTCTCAATACTGCTGCTTTTCCTGGGTTTCTTCGGGAGCCGTTTGGTGGGCCGCTTGCTGCCGTTGTTGCTGCCGCCGCCTCCTCCTCCCCCTCCTCCTCCTCCTCCGCTGGCCTTCTTGGCGGCCTGCGTGCTGTGCGAGTTGCTCTTCGACTGGCTATTGTTTTTGGACTGGCTGTTGCTCCACGGCTGCTGCAAGCTGTCTGAAGACGACAGGTTGGCCATGGACAGCATGCCCTGAATGGCCTCCTGTGTGCTGGGAGATGCAGGTGGCTGACTGTAAGTACGTCAATAAAAAATACACAACAACACAGCCATTACACAGCAGTCAACACGCTGGCAGAGGAGAAGAGAGACTGAGAGAAATCATTGAAAATCTCCATGTAAATGTCACCACTTGTACTATTAAGCATCATTAGCATCTCACACCTGCAAAATATTATAAATTGTACTGGACCTGGAAAGAGCACAGGAAAACTGTCAAAACTGTCATTTTCCACAGTACAGAAGCCCCGAGAAGCAAAGAAGGAAAAACTCTGGATCTAAATAGTTTTCTCTCCTGAGGTCATGACTGAAGAACAGGTGGGAAAAAAGTTTTGCCAGGATAAAAGTTACTTTTTTTTTTTTCATCTGGGAAACGGGTGAACAGGTGCAAATTTTTTGGCACAGATAAAAATACTATTATCTATTTGCTGGCCAAAAAAAAGTCATGACAGTAATGTTTCATAACTAGCACACAATATATGTATGTAAACATTCACTTGCTATTTTTTTTTCACCTGTTTCAAAGATGAAAAAGAAAAATTAAGGAACTGGGATGCACCAACAAAGATTAGATTAATTAAATCTAAGATTAGATAAGCATTACGTTATTTGTTAGCTAGCTAAAAGGTTAACAAAAGGTTGCACTGTTTGCTAGCTAGCCAAAAAGTTGGTGAAGCATTACATTGTTTGCTAGCTAGCTAAAAAGCTACACAAAATCTTACATTGTTTACTAGCTAGCTAAAAAGTTGGCAAAACATTACACTGTTTGCTAGCTAGCTAAAGAGTTAACAAAACAGTACACTGTTTGATAGCTAGCTAAAAAGTTAGCAAAACATTACATGGTTTACTAGCTAGCTAAAGAGTTAACTAAATGCCAGCAAACAGGCTGGCTAACTAAAACATTAGTTAGCCTTGTTAGCCTACTCATGATGGCTCTGCAGAGAAGCCCTAATTTCTCCTTTGAGATAAACCTGCTAGCTGAATTAATGAAGCAGTATGGCTAAATAAACAAAACTGGAGTGAAGGGAAGAGGAGATGCATCATAAAACTTAATTAGGTTGAGTCTTTCCTATTCAGTTTAGACTTAGAAAATGGATCACCAGAATTTTTTCCCTCTCTTGCCTCTCAGGGTTTTCATACTGCAGACCTGTGATCACTTTAAGAAGCAGCGATGAAAACACTTCCATACACCTATTAAGCTATTAGCTGCTGCGCAGAGCGACTATCAAACACAGCTAGAATGAACTGTGTTCTTCATTCCCTGCACTCACCCTGCTCCCTCTTCAAAGCACCAAAACAATTTGAGAAATTAACATATTTCAGCCCATGTTTTCATTCTTTCTTTCATTGCTCATTTGTAGCTTTCAATGTGGTGGAAATAGACCATCAAGAGCCGACCAAAACAGCAAACAGCAACAGGCGAGGGGAAGAGCCTGCAGCCACGCGGAGTTTGATAGATGAAGGCGGGATGAAACAAACTCTGACTTAACACAAACTGCTGACAGAATCTGCGTAAATTGTTGCTCCAGTCGCTAGTTGATTTTTCAGCTCGAAGCGAAGTTATAAAATTCAGCTTTTTCATCCAATTAAATCGTCGTAGAGCGGGTCGTTTGTTTGTCAGTGGGTTGCCCCATTAAGGAACGTTAGACCTAAAATTCATTTAGTGAGAGGAAAAAAAGGTCCAGTGGGAGCCATTAGGGCGTAACACTGCCTGTGTATGTACTGTAACCAGAGTGTGTTTAGATGTAAAAGTTTCATTGGTGTTGAAGGAAATGGAGTGAAGAGCCAGAGAACAGTGACATCAGGGAGGTCCGTCTACCTGTTGGTGCTGTAGTCTATCCCACCCACTTGCTTGCTCGCCTGCAGCAGGTCAAGAATCCCCGCAGCGCTGCCGCCCTTTTTCTTGACCTTAGAGTTGCGGCTCTTGACCTCAGGCTTGGCCTCTGTGTCTATGTGCAGCGTCTCCTCGTCTGAGGAGTCGACACTCTGATTCAGGACAAAGAGGACACAAAGAAAGAGACATGAGAGACCCAGCAACAGCATGTGCATTTGTTTTCTCCAGATTTGAGCTATTTTGTTCTCCATTTTAACTTGTTATTCGTCATGACTGTTTTCCCTGCAGTCTCATTGTCTATTTTCTGAAATGTTTTGCTTTGCTTTATTTTTTTTAATTTCTAATCTTACTCTGTGCCAGAAAACAACCCTGTCCCTGACAACTTACAACAATTTAAAAATGTGTAAAAAAAATACAAAATATAAAACTAACAACACCTACTGATACTGATACTTATTTTTTTTATTTGTAGTTATTTATAATTATTTAAAACACAAGTTAAAGTTACTGTTTCAATGCCCTGATACCAGTTTGGACATTAAAGTTTATTGTTAAACTGTAAAATATGCTCCAGATTTGAGCTATTTTGGTTCTCATGTTTTAACTTTTTATTCATAATGACTTTTTTCTGACAGTTTCATCGTCTATTATAGAAGTGTTTTTCAAACTTTCTGTAGATTAATCTGTTGATTATTTTCTCAATTAATTGATTGATTGTTTGGTCAATACATTTTTTAAGTTCAGTGTTTCCCAAATGATGTTCTCAAAAGTCATGTATCCACAATGTCATTAATAGTAAAAGAAACCAGAAAATATTCACATTTAAGAAACTGAAATCATAAAGTTTTGACTTTTCTCCAAAAAAAAAAAAAAAATGCTCAAACCAATTACTCATTGATCAAAACAGTTGGTGACTAATTTAATAATTGATTACCTGATTAATTGTTGCAAGTCTAATTCATATCAATGCAAAATGATCATCCTAACCAACAAAGGCAATCAGTTGCCGACTAACCAATCAGAGCGTTCAAGTGTTTTATGTTTAACACAACCACCATCCCAGCATTTGTTTAGAGATACACATCATGTGTTGAAGAATTAATGAGTAAAGGCAACTTTCAACAACTTTTGACAACTTTAATTCCTGCTGCACAACTGAGCCTAAAGTGTAGATGAGAGGCCTCAGTGCTTTCAGATTAGAATGTGTTCTGTTTTGTCTGAGGAGTGTCAGCCTGTCTGCTACACAGAGAAACTCCTAACAGCTTTTATGACACTGACATTGTTGCTTTCGTAATGTAGCATCCTCCTGTCTAGCGTCCTGATGATACATGATTCTATACGACGTGAGACATGCTGTCTAAAACTGAGCCTTTCTATTGTATTTTTAAGCTTTTGGTGTGAGCTGTCCTCATGTGTGCATGTTGTCCCAAGATCTTCTCTGTGCACAGACATGAATTTCTATTCAAGAGCAGCTTAGGCTCCTCAAGTTTATTCTTTTGTTCATCAAAGTGTAATCTGATCACAACTATAAGTTTTTCTTCTGACACATGTAAACAAAACATGTAATAATACAGACCTGCCTTTGGGTCTTTGTAGTTTCATTTGATAATCCAAAACTAATTTGGATTTAATAAAATTACCACAAAACAAGAGACACAAAATCAAACTGGATCCGGGGGCAGTCACCCACTTTACCCATTTAGTCATCCAGCCGTGGATCTGACTGAAGTTAACCGTTAAGACTACAGTATGTGATGTTACAGTTCGGTTTCCAGCGACCTCTCATCAGTAAACACACCAGCATCTGGCAGAAGGCGGTTTCTTCCTCTTCCGCCCTTCGCGCCACAGCTATTTCCCTCATCAGTGTGTGGTGGTCCACAGCTTAGGGAGCTGCTTCTTCTCATTTACCCAGAACATTGAACGTTTAACCCAAATTATTATTATTTTTTACATTCTCTCTTTTATTTTTTTCTTATTAAATCGAGCTTTACAGGAGCATTGCAGCATGTTCTCATGCATGAAATCCCCCAGAACATGATTGGCTTTTAAATAATTCAGCTGAAAAATATCAGCGCTCGTGGGAGGAGGTAGTTGGCTGAGTCCAGTGTTTCAACAACTATCAGTCACTGTCTCTTCATGTACATACAGTAGTATAATAAGATTACAACAGCTGGAATATTAGCCTCTTAATGTCACAACATTTGATTATCATCAGCTCATTGGTCAGAGGTCATGTGACATGTGAAACGTACCTTGGTCACCAAGGGTTGGAACTTTGGTTTCTTGGCTGGCTGGATGGGTTCTCTGATGTCCGACAAAACTGGAAAAACAGAAATTCATCATTGAGCAACAGCTAAAATATGCATGTTTTTTTTTTTTTATAACAGTAGACAGTAGGCCTGGTGTCAATCTAAAATCTGTTGGTATATTTAAACATGTTGTAATCCAGCCTGATAATTAGACTGAAGTGCAGTTTCATTCTATTCATTTAGTTGTAGGGACAGTATAGTACAAAAATATCACTTTCACAGTATCACGGTATGTGGTATTGCACTATTATTACTCTTATTATTGTTATTATTATTATGGTCAGTTACAATTCCTTTGAAAGGAATTTTTTTTAGCTTAACAAATGTTTTAATATAATTTCATGAAATATTATGACTTATATTTTATTAATAACACTACTATGGTAGAATTCATTGCCATAGAGAAGCAAATGTACATAGTATGATAAACATATTCATTGACTCTGGAGGAACAATAAAATCATTGTTAAATCACTAAAAATCATTTTAAAATGAATATTTTGTGTCAAACTATTGATTATTTGGAACATAACCATGTAACAAGCAGGATAACGTACAGTGAGCAGGTCACTGTTGTGAAATAAAACCATAAAATCATTTTAACATTAATATTTTGAGTCACATAAATGTGCGCCAAAGATTTTTTGAGGTAAATAACCATGTAATAAGAAAAATTTTTCACAGCTGTCAGTTATTAATCCCATCTACAGAACTTTGATTGGTCAATTGTTTTTCTAGCCAAGGAAATCTGTGGTCAGTGAACACAACAGTGATCTATTTTTATCACTGAACAAGTCAGACGCTGGAACAGGGCAGGTTGTTTTATATTCAAACATATGCCAAACTATGGAAGCCCATTTCTGCCAATAAGATGAAAAAATCTGTAAGTCATTCTAATGAGAAACTCTCTCAACTTTCAACTTTCAACTTTGTTGAAATAACGACTAGGTAACTCAAACCAGCAGCTCTGGAGCTGCATGTGGCTCTTTTGCTCCTCTCCAGTGGCTCCCTGTGACTTTGACAAAAGTTATAAGGAAATTAATTTTAACATTTCATTTTTATTTACCATTGTTGAAAGACTAAAGTGATTCTTAGATCCTTCAGCTGTAAAAATGTGCAGCCTACACTGTAAAAAAAAAAAAAACTCATCGTTTTAAGGCTCCTACCTCCACAGAATTTTGAGTTTTTAATCAAACTTATGTTTTGAAATAAACCAAACAAATGTTTGCTATCCTATAATCTATAATAAGTGTTGAGATCATTTAGTTTTCTTTACTTTTCTTTACATAAACTTAAACTTGGAGTAAAACACTGCATTTCAAAAATTGTGATTTGTCATTATTTGGGCACTTAAAAATTAAATTCAGTGCAGTTGAAAATATTAAATTATTAACCATCATCTACTTTCACTTCAATTAATTTACGCAACAATTTCTGATATACAATTTTTGGTGGGTTTTCAAAACTTAAGAGTTTGCGTTGGACCCCAAACTTCTAAAAAAGTTGCCTTGAAATTTTGAGTTTTCTCAACTTTTTAATTTGACTTAAAAAAAAAAGTTTTAATATTTTGTCAACTAAAATGTGTGTCATAGCATCTTCTGCTTGGTGCCTTTTCCACTAAATATTGACTACTCTTGAGTCTCCTGAGGCTAGATACAGAAGCCAAATCCAAAAAATGAAACTTAAGAAGAATTTAAGAATTAATTTAATAGTTGCAGCGGCAGACAGATTTTTTTTCTCTTATTGGCCAAGAGTGGTTCTTTAGGGAGTAGGGAGGGTTACAGACCTCTGACTTAGAGGTCATCACATCACATAAGGTTCTCCTTATAATGACTTATGAGTTTTTTTGTTTTTTTTTAAATCACCTTGGCAGTAATGGGCTTCTATACAAAACTGCTTAATGCATCAGTACTAAAAATTAAAAATTCCCTGATTTAGACCAAAAAATAATAGATGAAAAAATAAGTGAAAATAATAATTTGACCAATGCCAATTCTCTTTCGATACCTAATGCCAGGGACACATTTAAGTTAACACTCACTAAATGTTGAGGTTTGATACCCAGCCCTGGTTGATAGTTTATATAAAGTGAAACACTACACGATTTAAGTCCCAGATACTCACAGGAGTGATCTCTCTTAACGGTGTTCTTTTTCCGCCTGATGGGGAACTCGTCAATCTTCAGCTCCCCCTCGTCTGAGACGTACTCGTACTCGTCTCTCACTGGCTTGGCTTTGTCCTCTTTTAGGTTTTGTAATGATCCAAAAACACTTGAGTTGGTCTGAGGTTTCAGCGTCTTGGAGCTGAAAAGGAAACCACAGGACAATAAGGCGGTGATGCGGGGCTCAGCCAGGCACTCACAGTGAGAAGTCCTTGAATTAGCTCTAATGGATCTGGTGCTGATAGCCACATAGCTCTATAATCATCATAATACACCACATGAGAGGGTTAACGTGCTCGCCTCTCCAAAGACCTTTCATGAAACGTTTATGTGGCAATCACAGCCATTCCATACATACCCGAGCATTTTCTTGTGAGACATAGTAAAGCTGAATTTGTCTTTATTGCTTGACAGCGGTGTTCTGTCAAATTTACACTCCTCCTCCATTTTCAGCAGGGAGTCTGGTTTACTGTTCTGTGAAGTGAAAAAGGAAAATAATGTCTCACAGCACATAAACAACACATCACCATGATGTTAAATGACACACACATAGGTTTTTATATTGACAGATATTAGCATATTACCAATATATTGGTATCTGCATTTAAGTGACAAGACTGAAATATTAAAGTTTAAAAATGAATTTAAAGTTGCAGTTATTAATATTTACATAATAACAATTCAAGCCTAACCCACACTGGATTTTTAGGGCTCATGCCGATATTTGAGAGTAAAAACTTATATCTTATATCATTCGGTTATGTAAAAAAAAACAAAAAAAACAACAACAACAAAGTTTTAATATTGGACAACATATTCACAGACATCAATATATCTGTGACAAACCAATATCAGCTCCCCTCAGCTCTGCAGAGCATTTTAGCCTTTTAGCTCTTTAATTTTTGGGGCCCATGCAGGTTAGGGTTAGGACCACTATCAGCTGACCAATATATCAGTCGTGCTCTATGTAAAATGACTTAAATGACTGAGTGTAATGTAAAAGAGATTAACAACAGAGAACTATGTTTGCCAAACATGACTCCAAATAAGCATTAATGTTGCCCCACTGCTGTGTATATATGCACGTTATTTTTTGCAAACATACTGGCCACAAGAGTTTTATAAGGTGATAATGTATCACAGTTGTGTTTACAGCTTTTTTCATTGCACCCCAGTGGAAAATAAATAACTAATTGCAGCTTTAACAGTCAGAATACAGGCCTGCCAACACTACACATTAATTCATTTATGTTTATTATAGTTTGGCAAAGTTTATTTAATAGTTAAGTTTATAGAGTTTATAGTTCAGATTTTAGTCTAAGATTTACAGGTAATTTTTTCTTCTATCTGACATACATGCTGGTGTATTTGTTGTCTTATATGGTTGTTATTAGTACTAATTTAGTTGTGAAGTTAAGACTGTACTGTTTATTTTTCTCTAAAAATGTTCAGTACATATCTGTGTCAGAACCAAATTTAAAGAAACCTGGTCAAAAGTGATCAAAACAAACATGGGATCAGATTTTTTAAATTCTATCTAATATCGATATTGCTAATGGCTTCAAAAATCCCCAATTTTTCACGCTCTAATAAGGATCACAATTTCATTCCTGCAGGCTTATTTGAATATGCCCTTAACTTGTATCTGCTTTCTTTCAGAACTGTGCATCTGGTTGCGTAGAAGTCACAGTCTCCTTCATAACAATTATTTTTTGCCCAAAATGAATAAAATTCTGTCTTTTTGTCTGTATGTCAGATTTTATTGTCTTTTGCCAACCATTTAAATTTAACCAATAGTACATTCAGGATCTGCATGAATTACATATTAATACACATTAATAAACATTGTTACATTGTAATAACACATTGTTATCTTATTCCCTTTTTCTTGTAATAACTTCCTTTCTTTTTATATATGTAATACCTTTTTATCTTATATGTTTTTGTCATGTATGATTTTCTTTTTTATTTTGAATCATATTGAGTCTAGGCCTGTCTACATTGTATTAGATGTTCTATATAAATAAACTTCAGCATGTTGACGCCTTGAATGGGATACGGAAAAATACTGTAGCTGTCACCAAATGGATACTGCAATTATCTGAAATCCAAGCGCTTAAATTTTCAGATGTTAACATATCAAGTGAACACACCCAGCTCATTTTGTTTGGATTTAACGTCTGTTATTTGACTCCAAAATGAAACGACTCAAACTAGAGAACGTATTATCACCACTTATCTAAATACAACACAGTTACTGTTCTGTAAAATAGTAGAGGGGAGTAATTTGATTTAAATAATTTTAAGGAACGGTTAAGAAGACTGAAGTCATCTTGATGTTAATCTTAGATCTTATTCACTTATGACATTTTCTGACCCAACTTAAACTGAACCAAATCGACAGAGAGGAATGCAAAACTGCTGCCATCAAAATCACCACCGAGCAGACTATGTAATTAACTGAAATCCAAGAATATACATTTTCAAATATTCACCCCTCAACAATTTTGACTCCTAAATTAAAGGCATGTGACGAGGCGGTGCAACCTGAAACTGACATTTCAACTTGTCTAATGTGCGTCTTTTAATTGACAATAACATATACAGTATGGGCTTAATTGCCCCGTGCACACAGAGGAGCTGCGGACTTCTCCATGAATCAGCGGCGATCACGCTGAAGATGCGGTCTCCAGTGACCTTGGTAAACATCTAACAGGGTCTCTGCTCCATCTGCAAGTGTTTGGCCTGATGTGGAGGAGCACTTGGATGGAGATCCTTGGAGGGACGGCAAACATTCCACAGCAGTTTGGCATTGAATTTTCCATGAAACTAAAGCCCTTGAACGTCTTCCGTTCAACAAAATTACACTTTTGCTCCCCTGTTGTTCAGTAATGACACAACAAACTTTTTTTTTTGTTAAAAGATGAGGGCATATGTAAATACTTAGATGGAACACAGTGGATATGGACGTGGCGTAATTCCATTAGGTAAACTGTGGGAGGGTGGATGTTTCTGGAGCAGCTCTGATGAGCTGCAGGCCTCAAATGTGCGACTTAGGCCACATCATTATTTTTACTGATTGCTTTGAAGTGAAGTGTGCAAATCACTTTTGGATGATCCTGCATTTTTTTTTTTTGTTCAGCTGCTCAGCTTGTAACCTTCACAATTGCTCGAGTCTTCTTTTCTAAAAGGCGCCAAGCCTTCAGTTTATTTGAACTTTGAAAGGTCTGTGATATTATTTGCTTTGGCCTGTAACAGACAGGCATTAGTTTAAATCATGGCAAAACATGTCAGCTGAAATATTCTTACCTTATACTTCCATTTTGCCTCAGTCTTGTTTTTATTCTGCTCTCTTATTTCAAACTTCTCCACATTGTTCTGCTTCGATATTTCCTTCTCTGACATACTCAGGACGTTCTTAACAGCCTGTGAAATGGACAGATTTATACAAAAAAACAATTATTAACAGAAAAAAATCCATCCATCCAACAATAATTATGGGTTGCTTTCGTTCCCCTGCATATATGATTAAATTTGACAAGCAGGGGGTGTCTATTTGCACCCAGGTGAGAAAAGGCATGCAGCAGCCACTCAGCTATTCACCCCCATAAAAAGTAAAAAACTCTTTATGAATTAGAGGTTGCCAATGGTAGCCGAAGTGGCTATTTACACTATGGGTGTAACATTGTTGGCTCTGTATCCGGGTGCATGTATTTGCCGTGTCAGGCTATATACATGCGGGAGCAACCAGGGTGCAAATAGTACACCTCAGATGCAAATAGCACTGTTGGATACAGACCCCTGGGTGCTTGTCTCTGCCATACTAGGCTGTATACAACCGTGTATAAATAGCCACACTGGCTATTCCACCTTGCATGCAAATAGCACTGTTGGCTATGGACACAAGGGTGTGTCTCTCTGCCATGCTAGGCTATATACACGCAGGTGAAAATAGCTACATTGGCTATTCCACCCCAAGTGAAACCCTGCATGAAAATAGCATTGTTAGCAACCACCACCTGGGTGCGTCTCTATGCCATGCTAAGCTATATACACCCTGATGCAAACAGCCACATTAGTTATTCCTCCTGGGTGCAAACAGCATCTGTCATTTTTAAATTACTCTGGCATTACCACCTGCTCACTTTTGTCTCCTTGGTTAGATTTAAGAAACAGAACTACTTGGTTAGGTTTAGGAAAACATTGCTGCTTGTCTCTGCCATGCAGGTGTAAATAGTCACATTGGATATTTACACTGCAGGTGCAAATAGCACTTTTGATAGAGACACCTGGGTGCTTGTCTGTGTCATGCTAGGCTATATAAACTCAGGTGTAAATAGTCATGTTGGCTATTCCACCCTGGGTGCAAATAGCATCTGTCATTTTCATATTACACTAACATTAAAATCTGCTCACCTTCGTCTTTTTCGGCTGGTCCATTTTACTCAAGATGTCTTTTGCGTGGGACTCTAGAGCTGCGAAGCTGGAGGGTTTAGGAGGCGGCGACGACTCCTTCGCCTTCTTTGCCTTCTTCTTCCCTCCTTCCTTGACCTTTGGCACCTTTGGAGGCTTGGGGGCCTTGGGCATCTTTGGGGGTTTGGGAGGCTTGGGAGGTTTGGGGGGTTTCGAAGCTTTCTTTCTGGCCTTCTCTCTGCTGGGCGAGGGGACGTGGGCTGGGGAGACGGGCTCTTCGGGCTCGGAGTGGGTGGATGGTGGCTCCTCCACTGGTACCTTGATGCTGGGCTCACTCTTAATGGCTTTTGTTGCATTCTAGACATAAAGGCAGGGAATTGTGAAGTGAACTATTAGTAGATCAACTGAAAAAAAATCTCTGACAATTTCAATAGTTAAATTAGGCATTATTTATTTATTAATTAATTAAAAAATACTGATCCAATGACTGTTTTAAGGCATCAGTCATGCCACACTGGTACATTGTGATGACCATTTGTCATGATCTGTCATGCCATTTTAGTTTCATTTATTTTCCAAATTTAAGTTCCTCATCTCGCGGGACCTGGGATCTGTGAGCACACATGAAGAGAGTAGACACTACAATGAGGTACATCTCCACAATAATTCAGATTATTCACCATAATTCAGATTATTATGCTTGTGTGAGATACTTATCCATAGTCAGTATTTAACCTACAGTAGATGGCAGTCCAAACGCTCCCAATTTGGAGAAGCAGAAAGGTGTACCAACACAGACGCTAAGCAAAGAACTGACACTGTTTTAACTTGCCATCAGACAGTGTTTTTTGATGGGAAACTGCTGTTATATAAGTCAAACATGCCCCCCTTTAAACCAACCAAATTCCATTGGTGAAATCAGTCATTTTACCCACAGAACATGAGAGTTGCTGGTCTACCGCTAACTTGTTTGGTTAGCTTGTTTGTTATTGTGTGACTCTGGTGAATCTGAATTAACCTTTTAAAACACCAAAGTCGCACCAACAAACTAAAAGATCGAGGCAGCAGTAGATGAGTAATTCCAGTGTTCTGTGAGGTAAAATGACTGATTTTGCCAATGGAGTTTGGTTGTTTTGGAGAGAGTGGTATTTGCCTTATATAACAGTTCCAGTAGTTTCCTGCCTAAAAAGTCTGTCTGACAGCAGTGTAAAGCAGTGAAAACATTCTAAATATAGCGTACAGTTCTGATATTGATTTTTTTATGTGTCACTGCTGAACCTGTCCACAGCAGTACATTGATTAGCTTCCTACACTGGTACTCCTGTTGCCTCTGCATGTCTGGGCCCATGTCAGCTACCATCTACTGTAGTAAGTGTAATACACTGAGTAAACTCCTCATTCAGCCCCACTTCGAATAATCTGAACTATCCCTTTAATGTAATTCTAGGACTATAAAGTCATGTCTCAGATATTATACAATACAACTGTAATATATCCTCTGGAATAAAACTGAAAATATAAAGCTTTCTAGTGATGTTGATGCCAGCGTTTGATTTTTGTGAACTTCCCTTTGCGCAAAAACTCAAACTGCCTTCAAAGCTAATACAAAAGGTACAAAAAAATCTATTATTTTTTTCCCTTATATAATATCAGAGAATTCCTTTCCACTCAGCATGAGAAGAAAACAGTAACATTTAATGTTAGCATGAAATTGGATTAAATTGCAGTCTAAACAGTAGTGACTGAGATATCTTTGGACAAAGACTCTCAGATCGCACATCAACAACATAATTTTCTTGATGTAAAAATTGAAACCGTTGTCTCCCACAGCCACATGGGGCCACCGAAGTGTAAAACTAGCTGGAACTTTGAGAGAATGGTTTGATCACATCAGGTTTATGCTGAAATAAAATCCAAGTACCTCTGACAGCCTGATCTCTTTTGCAAGATCTTTGATGAGCTGTGATGGTTTCATGTTCTCTGGAAGCTCATCTTCATGTTCCAGCAGGGCCTGTGGGGACGGAAACACTGTCAGTCCTGCTCACAAAATCTTAGATGGACATCTGACACACACATACTCATGTGTCCTTACCTGTTTTTTAGTCCAAGCTCTGAAGGCTCCATTAATGATTTTGGCACCATGGATCAGGTACGGGGCTGGCTGCTTATTTGCTTTATGTAAACCTGAAGAGGGAAAAAAAAAAACATGCAAATGTTATCGTGAATGAATGATGACTTTGAAACATACAGAGATTTACAGGATGTAAGTGAAGAAGCCGCTCACAAACACAAGAACAGATGAGCTGACACTTCAGTGTTATTGCACAGGGGAGGGATTCTGGTGACTGTGTTTAGACAAACTGTTCTGTTACCAGAATGAACCAGAGCTGAGCCCCAGGACAAGTCCACCTCCCTGCTCACTCGCCCTGGATCACTGTGCATCTGCTAAATCACCAGAGTGTCAAATGGAACTACTGTCTGTACATTCTGTGGCTGGTGATTCTTAACATAAAGCTCAATATTCTGTGTCACCTCTTCAAGTGCAGTGAAATAAAGCTTATTTAAAGTACTACACAGAGTGTACTGCTACTGTTTTATGAGTGTTTGATGTCAAAGTTACACTGTAAAGCCGTGCTTACTGCCTTACAACATGATCATAATGTCCCTTTATGTTCAGTGTGATGTATCGCACAATTTAAGCCAGTTTCAAGTGTTTACTACAAGATATTTGCACCTTACAAAACAAATGGAAACCAGTGGCTGCCTGAATCTGCAGGAACAAGATACACTTTGTCTCTGTATTTCAGTTTTTGTGACATGTTCTGGCGTACATACTTGCACCTTAGAAGCTAGAAGCTACAATAGTGAACTACAAGTCCTAGTAGTATACAAGTATACTTGCATGAACAAGCTCCAGTGTGCCCTGTAATATGAGCTGAGATTCCCTTTTGTCAAAGCTTTTTTCTTTTAGCAAAATCAGCAAAAATATAAAGAAAACATAATTTGTAGTTGAACTGTTAAAGTGACAGCTCACCACAGAATCAATAATACCTATTTTACCCTGCCCTGTAGTGCTATTTATCCATTTATCCGTTTTTACTGTGAGTTGCAGAGTTTTGTAGATACTGGCTGTAGAGATGTCTGCTTTCTCTCCAGTGGGACTAAATGGCACTCGGCTTGTAGTGATCAAAGTGAAAAAAATGAGAAAAATTAAAAACCTGTGTCTCTTATCCAAAAATCACGATCCCTCTAGTAGAAAAGAAAGTAGTCCCAGTAGATTCTAAAGCAGAAAGAAAGTAGTTCCTACATGAAACTGCCCACAACAAGGTCTGTGGATTATCTTGAGTAACTGGGTCATGATTTTTGGAACATTTCTGCAACTCACACCAAAACTATCGAGCTGGATAAACAGCACTACAGACCAGGGGAAAAATATGTATTTTTGATTTGGGGGGTGAACTGTCCCTTTAAAACTACCAGACTATGTATGCGTATAGTACAGTATATCACAATATACCTGCCAATATTTATCTTTTACACCACACGACCCGCTGGCAGGTTTGAAAGGCATATTTTCTTTTAAAAAAAAAAGCCAAGATTGCAGCATATCATAATAAAAAATAGAAATAATTGTTAGATTTTCACATTTTTGACAATCCTCGAACAACTTTTGCCAGTTTTTGCCACTTTTGCCCTAACCTGATCCTATAAAAACTGTCAAACTATTCCTGGGAAGACTTGGATAACTAGGCTGCCAGGCTGAGGCTGACATGCTTAACTTGACTAAATTGGTTCTAACTTTTGCCAACTAGTCTAGATATTCATCAGTCTAGAGCTGCAACTATTAATTGATTACCTCATTGTTAAATCATGGATAATCAATTAATTGGTTTGAGCTAATTTTTTAGAAAAAAGGTAGAAAATCTCTGATCACAGCTTCTTAAATGTGAACATTTTCTGGTTTCTTCACTCCTCTCTGACAGGACAGAATATCTGTTGGGTTGTGGAAAAAACAAGATATTTGAGAACGTTTGATGGCTGTAAGAATCACTAATCGACATTTTTCATAACTTTATAGACTAAACAACTAAACAATTGATTGAGAAAATAATCGACAGATTCATCTACAATGAAAATAAATGATTGCTGCAGCTCTGCACCAGTCTAGATTAAACCGTGACAGATACAACCTTGATTTATGTGAACTTATGGAAATTAAGCTTTTATGTTGATTCCTGTTTAATTTCAGTTTAAAGCGTAAAGTTTTGGAACTGGTCCAGTAGATCACCTCAGCCAGCAGCTGCAAAACAGGCTGCAATGTAATCCACTGGGGCAAAAGCTCCTGTACGTCCACTGAAAGCGCTTGATTTTGGCCCTTACAGGCTCAGATTGTTATTCTAATTGTCTGACAAAATTATGGAGAGGATCCCTGCAGAGACAGGCCTTTTTGATAAAGAGTAAGATATATTTTGCTTAACCAGAAACAGATGTTACATCACTCTGTTTAAAGCCTCAAACTCCACTGACAAAAACATTTTCATTTGCAAACTTTGCTGCCTAAGTAAGTTTGTTTGTGTTATTGTGTGACTTTGGTGCACGTTAACATGTGTTAAAACTCCAAAGTCACACATTAATACAAACAAAATGTTTTGCCCCAGAATGTAAAAACAGAGCCTAGGTTTAAAGGGACAGTTCACCCAAAAAGTCTAAATTACATAGTTTTCTCATGAATGTGCTGTTTATCCATGTAGATTTTTTGGGTGAGAGTTGCAAAGTTTTGGAAATATCAGCTGTAGAGATGTCTGCCTTCTCTCCATTATAATGGGACTAAATGGCACTCAGCTTGTGGTGCTCAAAGAGCCAAAAAAATATATTTGAAAAATTCAAAACCAGCATCTCTTTCCAAAAATCATGACCCGGTTACTTGAGATAATTTACAGACCTTGTTATGAGCAGTTTCATGTAGGAACTACTTTCTCTTTTTCAGTAAAAAGATAGAAAGCAACATTGCTGTTGGACTAGTGCCATTTAGTTCCACTATATTGGAGAGAAGGTAGACTTCTCTTTGGCTGATATCTCCAAAACTCTGCAACTCACACCAAAACAGTATAGAGGGATAAACAGCACTACAGGCCAGAAGAAGAATGTGTATTTCTTAATTTTGGGGTGAAGTGTCCCTTTAAAAACACCAGAATTATCCTTTAATGGCAGAAAAGCACCATTTGAATATCTAAGTAGCTCTATTAACAGAAGTGGATTTTACAGGCAAAACAGGAACTTATCAATAACATTAAGGCAAAACAGCAGCAGCAGTGAAGTGAGTCTTTTCCTGCTCTCAAAGAGCTGACCTTGAAGTTAAAAAGAATAATGGCGTATTAATGGCAAAGCCTTGTGGGTAAGAAGCAGTGCGCTGCACACACACAATACACACATACACAGAAAATGGTGGAAACATAAACAGTTGGCCCAGGCCAGCTGAGGGGAGTTTAAACACAGGCTTGTAATGGAGCAAGTGATTCTAGCTGGGCCAAACCTTTTGAAGCTAATCATCTGTGAACTCTGCGATTCACCGATTTAATGACTGAAATAATATTAGAGCATCCAGCTCCTCATCTGTGCAGCAGACACACAGCCATACGGCGAGCGTGCGGCTCGGAAAAAAGGCCTTTCTGACAGTGTTTGTGTTTTCTCTGCTTTCATGCATTCTTCTGCAGGAACGGCCGCTTAAATGAGGATGTAAGTTTACATTTGAATCCCACATATTGGAGCAAAAAATTACGTCTATAAATGCATCAAGCTGATTTACCTTTGAATCGCTCAAGGAGATGTCGTCCCACATACCAGCACGCCGTCTCAAAGTTGGGGAAGGGGGTGAGAGTTTTGACCTTTAGCCGCTTCTCGATTTCATACGCTCTGCGGAGAATAAACCGACATGTTTCAGCTAAACATCGCCGTGCATTACCAACAGGTTTGTTGTTGCAGGTTAATGTGGGGAATTCATAAACAGACTAGTGGAATGTGGAGCTAAAACCATGTCCTAAATGAGGACCCAGCGGAAACTAGTGTGTCAGATCAGCCAAGGTCTTCACGTCAGACTAAATCCCCCCCAAATGAGGACATGACTGCCTGCAGGAGGCACGGCAGATCACAGCAATTAAAACAAAACAAAACAAAAAAATAAGATAGCTTAAAGGCTGGATATAATAAGACAAGTGTCCAAACCTCATCTGCATCTCCACACTCAGGTTGTGGACAAAGTGTCCAGAGAACGCCAGGCAGTCGACCGGAGTCAGTATTGCATTGATCCAACCTGAGGAGGAAAAACATCCAGTGGTTGTAAATCATATAAAATATTCTTGTTTCTACTCAAAGAATGCAGAAAAATCATTACTATATATTATTACCTGTTTCAATTAACTATTTAATCCACCTCCCATCATCTACTACATTATTTTACAACTGTATCCATCATTATCTTTTACCATAGTTATTATTATTAGATTTATTTAAGTTTCTGCAACTTTTCAAGATGTTTTTGATTGATTATTGCTGCACCACATGTGTAAGGCTTACCAAACACCTTACAGCAACAAGAGTCAGTATGATTATGTAACTGTTAAATGATCATATTGATTCTCAAAGTGGCGTCTATGGCACACAAGGTGTTGGATTTAAAGGAGCAATATGTAGCCACTGCATGTGCAAAAATGAGCACAGCAGTTCAAATAATGAGTCGGAGTCATAGACTGTATATTAAATAGGTTGTAATCATGTTTAATATGATATACGGTTGACTCGAGTCGTTTCTACCTGCTCCTTCTGACAGGCGAGCTGCAGGAGCTCTGCAGGAGCACAGGATGCATACAACCTTGTAAAGTGACAATAACAAGCAAGGATGAGTCCTCCGCTGTAAGCTGATCAGCTGTTTACTGTCAGTTGTCTGTCAATGTAAAGTTAAGCCTGTTCTCCTGAAAACAAAAGCCCACTGCTCTGAAAATACACACTCTGGATGAGACTGGATGGATTAAGTGGCTGCCTGTCTCACTGCTGCCAAACTCCATTAACATTTTGCTCAATTTAACAGTTATAAACATCCACTAATTCTACAAGATTATAAATGATTTCGTACAAGTCATGAACAAACATTTAATCATTTGGCAAAGATTCTGCATTAATTTGAACTCTGATTAATGTTATTCCGGTGTAAAATGGAAATTTCAAAGGAGCTGTATCGTTCATGTCAAATGAAGCGAGGATTTCAACTTAACATGTTTCCTTGATCTCTGATAACACATTGTCCTCATTTTATGACTTATTACAGTAAATATGTTACAAGTTCCTCCTTTAAATTGATATCTTTATTTAGCTTAATACTTAAACAAATATTATTTTAATTTTAAAATTAAAATAGTTCATAGATTATGTTCAAGACTATAACTCTAGGAATCTTTATTCCTTCCAGCAAAGCAGACATCACCCAAACAGAGATTTTTTAACAACTGTCTACGGTAACAAATAAAGTGAATGAATGGAAATATGATGACGAGCATCTCAAATATGACTTTACTGAATTAAAGGGACAGACAAAATGTCTCACATGCCTGCAGTGCCATGTCAGTAAGGTGATACAGCTTCCAAACTGCATTTTATTTAGGCATTAAGAGTAAAACACTTTCTCTAAATGTGTATATATTTTAATTAAACACACACACTCAGTATTTTCATCTCTTGATTTCTTGAGTTAAGTAGATTTAAATTTTAAGAACTACCACTATTAATTTGTCAATACTTATTTAAAATAACGGATTACTCTCTTAAAGCAAAAAAAAAGAAATCCCAGAATCCTACTGTCTTTAAATTCATTGTCCTGCCCAACTAAAACTCCAGCTGCTGTATTTTCTTATGAAAATATGTCAAACATCTTTGATTCCAGCTTTTTAAATGTGAAGATTTTCTGCATTCTTTCCTCTTCTGTGACAGTAATTGGAATATTTTTGGCTCGCAGAGGAAACAAGACATTTGAGGACATCATCTTGGGCTTTGGGAAACACTGATCAACATTTTTCACAACTATTAATCGAGAAAATAATCAACCGATTAATCGACTATGAAAATAATAATTAGTTGCAGCCCCATCTAAAATCTAGAGATAGTCACTTTACGGTTATACAAAAACTGAAAAGAAGCGGAAACCAGAGTCAGTTCAGCATTTTTGCTTGGAAAAATACTTATTTCAGTACGAAACATTATTTAACATAAACTATAAACATTCCACATGTTTTCTCCTACACACATGGTTCATCTCTGGAACCTCAATTAGAATTTAAAATAAAGTTCTGTATGTCTAAACATGCTTGGAAAGCTTTTCAGTCTTGCAGGTTTTATGTAGCAAGTGAACATAAAACCCAGATGAAGCAGTATGATTCAGACTCAGTTATACTGATGACCCGAGTGCGGCTCTGACCTGATGGGATGAACAGAGTCTGGCCTTGCTTCAGAGTACATTTGTAACATTTGTCCACCTGGTCGGCGAAGAACATTTCGCTGTGATTGGACGACGATCTCCAGCGCTCGTACAGAGACAGGTTGGCAGAGGTGGGCTTGATGAGGAAGAAGATCTTTTCTCCCTGCAAACACAAACACAATCATATTTTCTGGCATCATCATAGTCTAATGTTTTCCACATTTCCTCTTGAGAGGATAAATTCAGAGCGGCAGAAAATCAGCGCAGCAGAAACTGATTCTCATCACATCATCGACTGCCTCCTATCTATTTTGTTACAAGGCCAGTTCTGACTCAACATTGCTGGTCTAACCATCAGTGTGACAGACCTTTAGGACGTGGTACCAGACGGAGGCGCCACCGCACTCGATGTGGAAGTCTGTGTAGCTGTCTTTGACACAGATGAGACAGTATTTGGTGACTTTTGGCTTCCCGAGCAGAGCGTCATCAGGCCAGTAGTTTTCTACCCAAGACAACCGCCGCACAATCTGTGGACTCTCCACGATGCTGTTCATCCTGTCCCAGAAAAACACACAGAAATTAGTCCCAGCAGTTTTCCAGACTGGCATCTTTATGAGCCAGATCTCACTTTAGACTCTTCACTTCAAACAGGGCTGGTGCAGCTTTTTGAGAGTCAGATTCAAGCACTTTTCAAGCACTTTCAAGGTACCTAAACCTCAAACTTCTCTGGAAGACTTTATTGTCTAATTGTTACAATAAAAAGTTCCTGGACACCCACAGCAATCAATTCATGTTGTCACTTTGTTTATTTGACCAGCTGTTCATATTGACTGGGGATGAAACGATAATCAGGTTCATGATAAACCATGAGAAACTTCCTGACAATCAGTATGACCATTTCAGATTTGAATTTTAATTCATTGTGATAATAGTATTTGATCACCATTACCAGACGCAGGTGGAGCAACAGTATGGGTTTGTTTTGTATCATATAAACACTGACAACACAAATTGTTGACAGATTTTCAAAATAAAACTCTGTACTTTTTAAATCATTTCAGAACATTTAAAACAAGACCACAACACTACTGATTACCACAATAATTTTGGTCACTATAATTGTGACATGAAATTGTCACACAGTTTCATCCCTAATATTAACTCGTTTGTTTTAATCAGAATTATTTAATACTCACTAATTTCCAGATAAAGGGATCAACAGAGGATTTTTCTAGTTACGAATGACAAATACGATTTTTCATTTACTTGTATTGAAGTTCAAGTGTATTCCTTTAGCTTGAAAACATAACTGTTAAAATTAAGTATTTCCAAAACTTTCAAAGACTTTTCATTTTTGTGATATGTCCGTTTTGGATGTTGTTGTTTGTTTTTGTTTTGTTTTTCCAGCATTCCTTATCTTTTCTTACATATTTGTACCTTCAGATGTTAGCCTATGTCAATGTCTTCTCTGATAAATGGAAAAAAAATCTCTGTAAAGTCAGAATAAAGTGGAAAAAATGTCCCCAGAGTCCAAAGTGGTGTCTTTAAATTCATTGCAATCCAAAGATTTCCAGACTCTCAAAGCCTTGATATCACATCTAAAATGCTAAAATAAATGCAGTTGCAAATTCCTTTAAACCCACAGAAATCAAAGTATAGTTTTTGTTTACCAGCTGTTCATATTAAGTTTGCTTTTATATTTTGATCCTGATTATTTAACGCTCACTTCACTCACTTCCAGAAAAAGATCCACACAGGACTTGTCTATCTATAAATGATGACGGGATCATTTCATCTCGGATATTAAAATATTTTTGGTTTACATGAGTGACTCTGTTGATGAAACACCAGACTTTGTGGTGACTCAAGCATTTTTGAAGGAATATATTATTATTATAAATTTAAGTATATTCTTAACCTTGAAAACATAATGTTGAAAGTGAAGCAGTTTCCAAACTTTATTTGTTCTGTGATCTGACTGTTTTAAATACTGCTGATGGTTTTGAGCCTTGAGATGTTAGCCTCTGCTACTGCCTTCTCAGATAAATGGAGGAAATCTTTGGAATAAAGTGAAAAAAAGTCCATCATAAGTCTCCAGATTCAAAAGCATTGTCTTAAAATAAAAACTGGAAATGTTGCAGATGTTTTTCCATCATTTTATACACATGTGCTGTCTCTGGAATTCAATTCAGCTCTTTCCCAGCACTTTCAGTGTACCTAAATCAAAAACGTCTATCATCCCATCTAAATTATTACTATAAATGCAACTGCAGGTTCCTTTACACCCACAGCAATCAATTTATACTGTCACTTTTGTTTATTTTACCAGCTGTTCAGATTAACTTTGATTGCATTTTGATCAGGATTATTTGATGGTTACTAATTTCCAGATGGATTGTTTCATTTCACAAATGAAAAGATCTGGTTTACTTGAGTGATTGAGTCGATAAAACACCAGATTATGCTAAAAATCTGGTGTTTCTCAAGGAATATATTCTAATCCAAATATATTCCTAAATATAATGATGAATGAACCTTGTACGCTGTTTGTACCTCGTGTCAGAGAATTCCAGGTTGATGACATTTAACACTTTCTTTCTGTTTGTGCTGTAGTAATAATCGACAAACTCTTTGAGCTTCATCTTGCAGTCGGTCTGTTTGGTGACGTCCACGACGTCCACGCCGACATCAGGACCTGAGACAATAACAGAGGACACAGACAGAAGACGTGATTAAAACAAGCCAAGGAAAAAAAACAAAACCGCCTACAAGCTAAACATTTTCTTTAAACAGGAAACTGGTTTACAAAATATGTCTGGAGCAAGTACACTGTTGAGATGTAACAAGTGAGCTCATCACTGAGCTCCAGAGAACAGAGCAAATGAAGAACAACTGCGCCCCCTATTGGAATTTCACTGCAGGTCACCCAGGTCAACACAATTAAAGGGACGACTGTTACTTTGAATAAAGACTCTCAGGATGTGTGTGAAAACTGAACACAAACTGTATATGTTCCCTCTACTACTGCTCATGCTCTTATTTTGAAAGCACTGCCTAAAAAATGATCTGCTGAGTAAATGAAGATACTCTGAGATATTTATAGTACTACAGAAGTTGTGTATTTTATAGTAGTAATAGATGCACTGGAGTAGTGGTAAAGCAGTACAAGTTATTGTAGTAATACAGGGATGCTAATATTACTGCAAATAATACTGTGAGTGTAGCAGTGATAGTTGTAGTAGAAGAAGTGATAGAATGAATTAAAGCAGTGCTACAGTCGATCAGTTGTAGTACTTGTCAGTGATGGAGTGGAACTAAGTACATTTACTCAAGCAAGATAAGATAAGATAAGATTTTCCTTCATTAGTCCCACAACAGGGAACGTAACAGTGCTACAGCAGCAAAGTTGATAGCAAAAATATAAAGAAGCATCAATAAAAAAAATATATATATATATATATAAAAATAAAATATAAAAATATACTATATATAATACAACAAATATGAACAATTTAAACAGAGGAAATATACCAATAAAAGTAGTAATAATATAAACAGGGGAAACCACCACTGCACAGAGGGAATATTCATATTACACATAGACTGATGATAATACACCTGATTACTGCACACTGGAATGAAAAATTCACCTGAGTATAATACTGATGTAAGTACTGGAAGTACTGTACAAAAGTGACATGCATATACTTTACTTGATCTAGTATAACACGCTACTTTGTACTTCTACTCCACTACATTTCAGAAGTAAATGCTGTACTTTTTACTTCACAGCAGTTATCTGACACTTGTAGCTACTGGTTACTTTTTTACTGAAAAAAAAAAAAACATGAGATGATATACAGTACTACAGTATAGTACTAATCTTCCCAGCAGTATACAAAGTATCTAAAACTGGCTGCACATTGATGAACTACATTGAAATGCCCTTACATGTATTTGTTAGTGATGAAAACAGAATAATAAAGTAGACTATAATAAAACACTGTGAGAGGAACCATTCTGCATGAGGACTTTTACTTTTGAAACTTTTAGAGCATTTTGCTGATAATATTTCTGTGCTTTTACTTTGGTGATTTTTTTTACTTTTTTTTACTTGCAATGGAGTATTTTTTTTACTTGCTGATTGAATGTTAAAAGAAAAGCTGTATCACAGTGATAAACACGCTCCTGTCACAAATGTTTTGGAACATGTTGCAGACATCAAATTCAGGATGAGTGTATATATTATAAAAAATAATCAAGTTAATCAGTTTGAACATTAAATATCTTGTATTTGTACTGCATTAAACTGAATATAAGTTGGATAGTTTTTGCTTATCACTGCATTCTGTTTTAATTTACATTTTCCACAACATCCCAATGTTTTTTTAGAATTGGGGTTGTGCTAGTTGTAGTAGTGATAGTATTAGTTAAAGCAGTACTACATTTATACTACATTTATAATTAAAAACAGTAGCAGCAGTGGTACAAAAGCAGTAGTATCAGCAGCAGGCATAATTATAATAGTATTATAATAGCAATAGTTGCTGTAGGATATAATATATACCATGTAAAAACTTTAAATTTCAAGGCAATGGAGTGCAATAGATTTTTGAGTTTTGAGCCCAGCTCAATTTCATAAAGGGATAGTTCACCCAAAAATGACAATTCAGTCATTATCTACTCGCCCTCATGCTGCTTGAGGGTCGGGTTTATTTTGTTCATCCACAAAACACTGCTGGAGTTTCACAGGAAAACTGCTGTTAAAAACAACTGGGGAAAAATGACTCCATACTGCTCATCTGGTATAATCCAAGTCTCCTAAAGTCCTGACATGCCGCCTGCACACTGTCACCACACACACACAGTTCAGACAGTGTGCATGTGAACGTGGCTCCAAGGATCTTCTCAGGATCTACAGTGAAGATTCAGGCTAAAAACATGTTGGAAATAACATTTTTTAGTCAATTTAGCATGTTGGGGCTTCAGGAGACTTGGATTACACCAGACGAGCAGCATGGAGGCATTTTATGTTTTTATTTTCTTCTTTTGTTCCATTTAAAAACTTAAAAACTTAAAAACTTTTAATTTTCATTTTTGGATGAACTATCCCTTTAAGTTTTGAAAAAGTTTTACCAACTACTGATCTTTTGTTGAGATAATTTACTTTTCTTCTTTAGATAAACTTACAGCTTGGAATTTTAGAAACTCAAAATATTGTATTTAAATAAATATTGAGTAAATTCACTGAAGTGAAAGAAAATGTTCCAATTTTAATATTTTCAATTAAAACTATTTAATTTTTCAGACACCAAAAAAAGACAAAAGGTTCGCAAAGTTTATTTCAAAATTTAAGTTGAGTTGGCCTCAAAACTCAAAAATCTATTGCAGTGCATTATCCTGAAATTTTAAGTAGCCTCAACTTTTTTCTTTTTTTTTTACAGTGTATAAGAGTAGCAGTAGTTGCAGTACAAACAATGACTGCAGGAGTAGTAACCAGTAGTAGTAAGACCAGTAGTAGTAGTAACAGCAGCGACGTGAGAGTCAGTGAGCTCCTTACCGACGTAGTTCTCCACATCACTGATGTAGAAGGTGGGGGCGGGCATGGACATGCCCAGGCCGTCCTTCTTCTGAGCCAGGATTGGCTCGTTGAAGCCGTTCTCCTCCAGGTACTCCATGGTCAGCTGACTGCCGCTGAGCTTCACCACCACATCGTCAGCACTGAACACACACACACACACACACACACACACACACAGGCAGAGGGAGAGAGGGAGCAGTGTGTGACGTGTGTGTGTGTTGAAGTGTTTTCAGAATCTATCTGTAGGCAGATCTTGAACAGTAATCAGACAGTGCCCTCTAGTGGGATTATTAATATGAGGAATGATATTGACAGGATCATAATATTTAATAGCCCCTGATGACATTTCACGAGGTCTAATCAATATGAGGAATCATTTCATTTCATTATAATTGAATTCATTAAATTAAATGTGATCCCAATTAGAGTGTGATATTTCAATTGTTTAGCAGATTTAATTGTCACCACTTTATCTCTCATTATTAGCCCGCCTGTGCTGTTAGCAGTAGTTATGTTACACTTCAATAATGAGAAAAAAGGATTTACCTGGGAAACGTCCGACTGCGGAGCTCCTTGATGAAAACCTGACTGCCGTTCTGAACAGCTTTGATATCTGTGCTTTGCCCCGTGTCATGTTTGCTCCAGTTCTTTTTCTTTTTCACTGGAGAAGAGGGAAACGAACATCGAGAATTCAGAACCGCACGGCAGAAAATGACTCGAGCAAATAATTTAATTCTATATTCAGACAGACAGTTTCGTTTTCTTGAAAAAAAAACACAACAGTTGTTCAGACAGTTTGATCTGTTCTGAGAGCGACAGGAAGCTGAGGAGTGAAATGATCACATCACTGAGGCAGTTTTGCTTTTCCTTTGTTGAGAGGAATAACATTTCAGTCAGCAACAGTCAATCAGTGTCAGTGTCACTGATGAACAATGTTTGTCATTTGCAACACTTTTTTTCTTTGATGAGACAATAGCAAAATAGAAACCAATTTAGAATGACAATCTAATCTAATAAAAATGAGACAAAAATATTAGGGAGGAACAAGTTGGGGAGACAGCCAATCAGAAGTGATCTTTCTGTGTGGTACAGAGGTTGGATCTACCTGGGAGGTCAACTAGCATGCACCTGCTGCACTTGTCCCATAAACTTGAAGAAATGAAAACTTTCAGGAGAAAGAGAAGCACAGAGGTGTGGATACAGAGCTGTTATTTCATCAGCTAACCTGAGATGGTGTGTTTTCTAGGGCTGACACCGTCGACTGGTTGGTCGTTATGCTTATATATGCAGAGCTCGAAATAAACTTTTTTCCTCAGTGTCCTGCAATTGTCCTGAATTCTACTTTCAGCTGTCCCTGGCCTAATAACCATTGTCCAAAATTGTCCCAAAAAGTTTTTTAAAATATGTATTAAGAAAAAAAGAAAAAAAATGTTCTGAAGTCTGCTTTCAATTGTACATAACCTAACAACCACTGTCCAAAATTGTCCCAACAATCTATTCAGAAGAAAGAAAAATCATCCCCAACTGTACTTTCAGTTGTTTCTGAACCAACAACCATTGTCCCAAGTTGTCCCAAGATGTTTTAAAAAACATATATTAAGAAAAAAATATTTTCTCTTAATACATATAGTTTAATAATTTTCTTTCAGTAACTTGCATCTCTTCATTGACTCACTCTGGTCTGATCTATCTGTGACCTGACTTCACACTTTAAAACAAAAAAAAAAGTTTTGTCCTGATTTATGTTTGCATTAGCATGTTGCTAATGTGGCTACTCTCACAGGCTGGAGCGACATTGGACTAATGTTGTAACATTAAGGGACAGTTAAGGGAAACTGTGTGAACAAAACAACAAAAACTTGAAACGTTTACGTTACTGATTAAAGAAGTTTCTCTTAACTGTCCCTCAATATTACAACAATAGTCCAACATGGCTCCAGCCTGTGAAAATAGCCACATTAGCGACATGCTAACACCAAATTCCACAGGATAACCTACAAATTAAAAACTAAAACAACATAAAACAGGACAAAACTTTATTACTTTATTAAAGAAGTGAATGACCCAGATGAAATCAATTGCATTTTTTAATATATTTAGTCAACTAAAATGAGACTAAAACTACAACGGTTCAGATGACTGAAATCTGACTAATACTAAATGGCATTTTATTCACAAGACTATGACTACAACTAAATGAAGTCCCCTGCTACTCACATGTGGATTTGCCGTGGGTCTTCTCGCAGTTCGGACAGTGATATATGTCGATATCTGGAGCGTCATCTTCATCAACCCCAACACAGCTGAAACGACACAAGAAACACTTTTTAATATTTAGGAATGTCACGTTCTTGCAAAGCATGTAGCGGGTTGTAAAGCCTTGTTTGGTTTCTCTCTGTTTCCTGCAGTGTAACAACAGTCAGCCTGCCTGAAAGAGACATGAAACTTGGCTGAGTTTCATAATCAGTCACAGCGACACTATGCATGCTTTTATTTTGGTCAAACTTACAAAGCTGTCACTGCAGTGACAGCAGGGCAGCAAATAATATTTTAAAAATAGGTATTTTCATGATCAGTTTTTCCCACAATTATTTTCTCAGTTAATCAGATGATAAATGAAAAATCAGACAATTGAAAAAAAAAATACCTATCACACTTAAACCCTAAAACCAAAGATCCAAACAGTCCAAAACATGAAACACAGAAAAACTTCAAATCTTCTCATTTGAGAAGCTACAACCTGAGAATATTTTAGAGTTGTAGCTTGAACTGTAATAAAACAATTGATTATTAAAATAGATGATTAATTTTCTGTTAATTGACAAATTTATTTATTGACTGATTTTTCAGCTGAAAATCAAAGTGCTAATTTATCAAAAACTTTAAAAAACTTAAAAAAAAAAGTTTCTAAAAACAAAAAATATTGTTCTTGCGTTGTAGTGACATGAACAGAAACCAGTGTCAGTCAGGAAGAAAAAACATACTTCAAATCTAAAACACATCCTGGCTTTGAGCAACTTTCAGTGTTTGTTGTAATTTTTAGTAAAATGAAACATTAACCATTAAAAAAAAACACCAGAACAGTCCTTTAAAATGATTTATGGTGCACAGCAGAAGGGCATCAGGTCCTAACATACAGTACACTTCAGGACAAAGGAACAGTGGAGGACGGCACAATGTGTACGTATCAGACAGTGGAGCTATAAATACCTCTACACATTGTATATGCATTCTATATTTTCACTGTGAAGTTCACAGGAAAAGGAAGTGTTGGTTGAATTAGCATGAGACAGTTTTTACCTCCATTTGTGCATTAATCCTTTCTACACTTGACAGTTAACACTTCTGTCGTGACATGAGAAACATTTTAAAAAGTTTTACTACTATTCAGAAAACTTTGTTTTGACTCAAATGCAGCGTATGACACTTACTATCTATGGTATTGAACTCCCCCATATTTCCGTACTTCAATTTTAAAAAGTGGTTTCAAGTTTCATGTCTGTTAGTATATTCCCTGAAATTATAATTAAGTTTTTGTATAGTAAAGTGATTGTTCAACCCCCCAAAAAATTCCGTTTTTTTGTTCTTTTGTGGGTCATTGTAACTGAGAATAATAATAATGCTAATAATAATTATAATAATAATGATGTAAAGTGTGATACTATAATATCTAGAGTTGGGTAAAGGAACTAGGTGTCATTATGGCATCAGTTCCTATAAAATCAGTGCCTACTAGACGCTGAAATTTTTTGTCCCGTGTCCTGCAGGATGGGAGACAATTTCATTACTCATCATGAAACTGGTATGGGACAGGAAAAAATTTTTGACGTGAGCCAGCAAGAGCAGGAAGCATAATAACAACAGGTCAGTTTTTCATATATAGAAATATGGATATTGGTACTACTACTAATGGACTACTTTTGCAGGAGTCCACTCCTGTGTCACCCTCGACCGAATCACAACACAGATTACGGTGCCTCATTTTGGTGCCACACACCTGAGCTTCTAATTTGAACAGTCGGCCTCTGGTGGCGACGTTACGGACACATCACCAAACTGCGAGTTAACATTACAGCAATGCTCTCTCTACACTGTGGCAGCAGGTCACGAGACATACAATAAATGTTAGAAACAACTGCGTGTCACATCCTTGAAAGCAGAAGGACACACCATGCTCCACTATTAAAGTCAACTTTAAACTGTCAACAGTTAATATATATTGTTCAATCTCAAGCAGCAACAAAAGAAGTTGTTTTATTAATGTTGTCGATGATTATTGTGTGTTTCTTTTTTTACAAGTATTGGTTCAGGCACTGCTTAGGCACCGCTACCATTTTAAAAGTTTAATTTTAGCACCAGTATTGGTGAGAAACCACAAAATACCCAACCCTAATGATATTATACTGTACGTTTCAACCGGACTCAAATATAATCATCAATGCACAAGTCTCTTATGGGAAAAATTAAATGGCAAGAGAGATACGAACTTGAGGCTAGAGGTCCTCGAGTGAAGAGAAAGTATCAATATATGACCACAAGGTGGGGGTAAGTCACACGTGTGCAAGTCAAACACAATCAAATCAATTAAAAGCCAATGGTCATGAAAGGAAGTTTATTTCCATCATTAACTGAAACTGTTGCAGCGTTTTGTGGCGATCACTAACAATCCTCCACATGGGGGCATTATTTATCATGGTGACTCACTACTGCTAATAATATTACTATTTCAAGTCCTGAATACCAAGTCAAGGTCAAGTTCAGTCTTGCAGCAACGTTCACGCAAGTCTCCAGTCCTCAAATTTGCGACTTAAGTCTCCCCACCTTTGCCACAATGTAACACATGTAGTGCCTCAGGTGGTTAAGTTGAATCTCATACAAAGTTGTCATTTTAAACATCATTATTTATTTATGAGAATTGGGAGAAAACTTGTATATAGAAGGGGCAATTATGCTGGAAAAATATAAATAATTAAAGCTTGTGACAGGCCAAACTCCTAGTGATGTATTTATTTTGTTAATGTAGACATTGGATGGAAAACTTAAGTCTTCCAGCGTTGACAAAATGTTCACAGCAGAGTCGTAGTGAGCAGCCATTTTATTTTTTAAAGTGTGTCAGAGTTCTCTTAATGTTAATCAAAATACACATTTTTAAACCATAATTCTTATTTAGCTTTGATTTAGAAGGACTACAGAGTTGACATGTTATGGTTGAAACACAACTGATAGCAATATTCTTGAATGAATTTGTCAAAAAATAGAAAGTTTACCAGCGCTTGAGCAGTATTCCCACCTGTTTCAAACCAGGAAGTGAGACAGGGGTCCTTAAAGTATAGCTGACGGCTTTTACTCCTGATTTAATTCATGTTTTTGTAAAAATCTGACAGAGACATTTTCATTTAAAAATCTATGTTGTTACTTTTAGAATTGTATTTTTTTTAAATTTGTGAATTCTTGTCTGGGACATATCTGTTTTCTGGCACAGAGCAAGTTCAGAAATGTCAAAAATTAAAGCAAACCGATTTAAAAAGTTGAAATATATTTCTTATATATAAATCCTTAAAGAATAAATGTTCACCAAATGGAATTGGAGTGTTGTATTAATATTTTTATTTTTCTTAGGTGAGAGATGATTTGTCTCAGGGTGATATAATACTAAAATACAACTACACTCAATACCTCTTTTGCCATGGCAAAAAAGAAAAAAAAAGTCCTGGGAAAAATATGATCATCTGTTTGTTTTTTGTAACAACCAGCACACGGTGCTGGTACAGAAAAAGTCAATGAACACTGTCTGGTTTTGATACACTGCAGCCAAATATGAGGCAGGACAATAAAGGCTGAACTGAACTGAGGCCTTGAATGAGCACTGAGATCATTCTTTTAAATAGCTCTGAAACTTTGGATACTATCGAATGTGTAATCAACAGAGATTGTGTTGTTTTAAGCATGTGGTATCAAAAAACTACTGACAACTACAACACAAAGGCTCCAGCAGTGATGAAGAACTGCAGATGAGAGATAAAAAGACAAAGAGTGAAGCCCAGCTCCTCTCAGTGTTTCAGACAGAAGCGGTCATGCTCTTCTGCACAAGCAAATTCCACCCATTTGGAGCCGCTGCTCCCAAACTCAAACGAACTGGGAGTTTCCCAGAATGTTTCCTTTTTTCCCCCGTGAACTCCACAGCTTTACTACACCGCCCACTCGCTTTCACTGAAGGCAAAATACAATGTGGGTGGGTGTGCTGTGGACGCAGTGGAAATGCCTCTTCATGACATCCTCAACTCGGTGGCTTGGAGGAGAAACTGCGACAAACAGATGTTTAGACACTTTCACTGGCAGCTTTCTGTGGTATCAAATAATGCATCAAGAATTCATGGTGTGTGTTTTTCCAGTTTTTAGTAGTAGAACATTTCACATCAGGGCTGTTAAATTGAGAAGACTTGTGATCTACTGGTGTAAATCTCAAAGCACTTGGTTGAGACATGTTTTTACCAACTTAAGAGCAGGCTTGAGGCTGGTTTTGTGTTTCAGTATCACTGAGAATTACATAAACATCTCACCTTGACTGCAGTGAAGCTGTGGCACAGCTCCAGGTTTGTGTCTGAGACTAAACGCACGTCAAAGAATCAGGTTACCTCCACTTTAACTTCTCAGCAATGTTGCTGTGTTGGTTTCAGAATTGATTTTATGACTATAGGATTATAGGATTTATTTTTAAACCTAGACCAGACGTAAACCACATCCGACTTCTGTCACCAGCCAACTTCATGAGCTGCGGCGTCCTTGAACACTTCTGTAACTGCTCACGACCCTTTAACTTCCTCTGTGGGGTGCAAGAGAAAGGACGACTACTAAACACAGACTAACAGAGTATCATACAATACGTTTCTATGCTTTAAAAAATGTATGTTTATTAGGGCTGAATGATTTTGAAAAAATATTTAATTATGATTATTTTGACTGATATTGCAATTGCTATTTGATTTGCGATATTAGAGGTAATGACATCATTATTCTTATTTTGATTGAAAAATATGTTAAAATGACTGTGGTGTGATTTTTGGCAGGAATCTGGACCACATGTAGATGTTTTTTTAAGTCTGCAGAACCTGACACACATTTTGCATTTAACAAATATTGCACCTCCTGTGATTTGAAAATTGCTGAAAGCCGTATTGTGATTTCGATAAAAAAAAATTTGATTAGTTGTGCAGCCCTAATGTTTATCACTTTAATGTCACTAAGATCTACTAGGACTTCATGTCATACACTCTGAAACACTGTTTTGTCATAATACAGCTCACTGTAGAGATATCGCTTTTTCAAAAAAATCTAATTTTAACAAATTTTAAGAAAAACCCATTTTTTTCAAAATGAATTCCACTGTGCTCTCATAGCCAGTGCATTCTAAATTATGTTACAGTGCTGATGTCTAACAGGGGTGTAAAAAAATATTGATACCATTGAGTATCGCAATATTAAATTTTGTGATACTGTATTGTTTCTTAAAGCTGTATCATGATAGATGCAATTTTCTTGGCAGCTGTTAATTTTGCGTTGTGTGTAAACCCCCGACTGCTAGATGGCAGTTTTGTTCTTGATCTTCACTGTTCTGATTCCATAAAGTGGAAGTAAACTTCTTTCTTAAATCAGATTTTTTGCATATGGTGGTGTGGTGGTTTTCCTAAAATCTGATTTTAAAAAAGCAATATATCACCTTGCTTAAAGTATCGCAATATATCACGATATATTGAATTGTAACCCCTGTATCGTGATTCGTATCATAGCGCCAGGTTCTTGCCAATAACTGTCTAATGGTGTCTCCGCTGACTCACTTCAATAATCAAGCTAGCTTTACATTAAAGACGGTATTACACTTTCTGTGTCCATGTGATGTAAATGTCTTCATCAGAGGGTGTACGCAAAGGTTCTGTGTGGACATCCGCATACCTTAGGGATGTAACGATAATAAAAACTCAAGGTACGATACTACCACGATAAAAAGCCCATGATACCATATATATCGCGATATATATAAAAAAAAGAACAAGGCCGACTTGAAAAAAATGTACTGAAAAAAAAAAATATTTGGATGTGTACATTTTTTGTTTGTGTAAAATTTGTTTTTCCTTATAACTTCTGCTTTCTTTCTTTAATGAAATAAAAATGAAAGTAGCCAGCCATGACCTAAGCATGTGCTTAAACCCTGGCATTAACTGTCTTTGGCGATGAATGTTTGAATTATACATGTACAAGTGCAAAACAAAAAACTATGCAACAGTCAGTAGCAGCAGTTGTATGAAGTAAAATAAAATAATATAATAAAATAATTAACCAGTGTAATGTCACGGTATGTATTGTCACAGTCTGGTACAGTATTGAGGCATTTTATTATTGCAGTACTGCAATATTCAATGTATTGTTACATTAGTGTACCAGCACTTTGTTGTTACTGCACAGACTTGTCCACAGACTCACCCATGCGGCCTACTGCGCGTGTGTGGAACGTGTCCTCCTACCGCGTCCGTTCAGGACACGTGTTCAGGACAATCATAAAGCCCTGTGGGCAGGAGCAAGCTGACAAACAGTATAACCATAATTCACAATTTTTCAATCTATGTTGTCAAATCTGAAATGCCTCCTCACATTACTTCTCAGATGGATCAGACTCACTGTTATCCATTCAAAACAGGAACTTTCCTGTCCTTTTTGTGTTAGCGAAATATACATATATATACGTAACAATGGCTCAGATTAAGCAAGGAATTTGAAAGACATTAGTGTTCACCAAGCAGGGAGGGAGGATTCTGAGAAAAAGACATGGGTAGGATCGATGAATTTTTTAGCTTGATCCATACAAGAGTCGGATGGACGAGGAAGAGGCGGGTAAAAAAAATAAATACTGTTTTTAAGTTCACAACAAACAAGTGGAAATATGAGGAAGCATACAGTAATGATAGGGCTATGTATTGGCAAGAATTGGCAGTACGATACGTATCATGATACAGGGGTTACAATTCAATATATCACTAAAAGCAAGGTGATATATTGCTATTCTTTTAATCTGATTTTAGGAAAACTCATAATAAAAACTGCACACTTTTATATGCATAACATGTCTCATTTGTCACTTAAAAAGTTTTGAATGCAGTCAGAACAGCTTCATAAGAACGCTGCTATTTAGTGGTTGTGGGTTTAAACACAGCACAAAATTAACTACTGCCAGGCATCTACATGATTTAGAATCAGTACAGTATCACAAAACACAGTATTGTGATACTCGATATTTTCAATATTTTCCTAGTAATGGATGATGTTGATCAACTGAAACCGATCAACTGAAGTAATAGGGGGGGTGGTGGAACAAAGCAACAGAGATCTATCTATCTATCTGTAGATTAAAGCAATTAGGACAATAAATAATAAAATTTCATTTAATCCCACGTTTTTGAAGTTAAATTAAGCAAAGAGTCCACCTGATACCAACAGGGAGTGAGCAGAGAGAGCAAGACCATCAATTAACGTCTGAGAAGTAAAAACGTGAAAGAAAGTGTTTTGGATTTGGGAGACTTTCATTACTCACACGCTACAACCACATATCTGTGGACAGCGTGGTCACTATAATTACACTGTCATGAACACAATGACGACATTGACTGCGCACACTACATAGTTCTGTGTGTATAAACACTTTGTGTGTGCAATGTGTTTACACTTCATACCAGCGTGTGAAATTAAATTAAATGGATGCTCACAGCTGATAAAATTAAAACATTATGAGGATTCAACTCCCATTGGGGCTGGGAAAAGATTTTCAATACCAGTACTGATACAATACTTTCTTCAAGACCAAATACATTTTAACAGAAAAAATAAAGAAATATATAAAATTTAAAAATTCCACATTACAGTACAGTTAGTCACTTTTTTTTTACTCTGAACATGTTATGCAACCTGCATAACTCACAAAACTCCTTAGGTATTGAAATTCGGTTTTGAATGTCAAAGTAATTTTCAATACTGGATAGAACTGAAGCAATTTGGTCGGTGCCATGAAAGAATTGAAGTTCAGTAGCTTCCTCACAATGGTGATCTAACTAATTATAGCTTTCGTTGGTGTTTACACAACGGCAACGGAACAGAATACCGCCTCTGAGACCAAGTGTTGCCAGTTTGAGGACAGGGATTAGTACAGAGGAGACAGGACAGGAGAGGTATGAAGCATGGAGGACCGAGAGGGGAGGTCGGTCATCAGAGAGGTGGCGGGGAGCGAGTATTTTCACATCTAACACAGTAGATTAAGGAACTATTTCAACCAGTCCAGAGTTAGTGATTGTTGAACAGTGGAAAGACTAACTGAGACTTTTTTGGTGGGTTTTAATTTTTTTTCTGATGATGGTGCGCAGTTGTATTTTTCTAATAGAGATGTAGCAAATATATAAAATTTTGTGATACTCCATAATATTACAAGGCTAATTATTCTATTTTATTATTTTTACGTAATTTTATAAAAATACAACTAGTGACTTCTGTATTGCTTTTGTTTTCCAATTTGCACATACTGTACATAATTTTTTGCAGTTTGTACATACCTAATTAAAGCATTCCTTGCCAAAGACAATTAATGTTTAGGTCAAGACTGCCACTTTTATTTTATTTAATTAAAGAATAAAAGCAGAAGTGCTTTAAATTAAAAGAAGCATTGCAAATTATGGGCATTTTCTTTAACTGATACTTTTAACTAGTTATAATTGTGTTTTTTTTTCTTTTTTTCATTTTGAAGTTTCCTGTTTCAATAATTGGCTCTGCTGACAAAACGATGTCACAAGAGTCAAGTCTCAAGACTAATACCTGTCGAGGTACAACATGATATTAGGAAACAGGATGGGCTGGGGCTAGCTGGTTAGCATGCTAACTTCAGTAGATATCTCTGTAACACTAGATGCCTTTAACATAGAGTCAAAACAGTTCAGATCCTGTTGATAATGTATATTTTTCAAAGGTTTTAAGATAAAATTCTGGCCATATCTTACACATCGCCACATTAAATGTGAGAAAAACCAGTGGCCTTTGATTTACCTGCGTTGTATTGGTGTGGTAAGAGAAATCTCAGACAGATGTCTCAACCGCTCAGCCGTGACCATTAACACAGTAGCTGAAAAACAGCCAGACCCAAAACGGTGTGATGTCAGTGTGGTGAAAGAAAGCCAGGAGCTAATCCACTGACAGTCAGGCTTTGTGGACTTAAAGTCAAGTCAAGACAGATTCATAAGTGCTTTTGACAAACTAGAAAAACAGATAGAATTAGTGTTTAAAATATGTATGCGAGTATCTCGAGCGCCTGTCTTTGTATCAATCGCCAAGATGGTCCACAGAGGTGAGTCACAGACTGCAGTGAAGTAGAAAACTGACAGTGGGAGAGTGGAACAGTGGGAGAAAAGGCAGATCTTCAGCTACACTGAACACATTACATTACAACAGGAGAGAAACAGGAGGACTGAGCAGTAAGAAGCTTTTTTCAGAGGGGACGGTTCCTCGAGGACGAGGCCAAAGGTACAAAGATGATCAAAGATGATAATCTCTGATACGATCCAACAAATTATAACTAAGATAAAATTGACACGCATCTCCATTTTTGTGTTTATACATGGATGCACATGGAGTCCAGTCATAAATCAGCAGTGTTACATCATCCTCAACAGTGTGTCCACTGACCGTCAGAAGAGAAAAGTCAAGATCCTGTTTTCTCTTTGCCTGAAGGCAGATCTGACACCAGCCTGCTTCTATAGGAGGTCATGTTTACAGTACCAGCGCTTCATGATATTGACTGCTGAGGATTACAGAACTGATGATGATGTCATTAGGGTTCATTAATTTAGTTTCGGGGTTTTTCTAAAAACAATATCTGTGAATTTATTGGTGATTTTTTTCTTTTTTTTTTTAAAGTTGTAACTTCTCACAGCAGCATCCACTGCAGCTCATTTTTAAAAATGTGAGTAATCACCAGCAAAAATCTGTAAAGATGTTAACACTGAACCTTAAATTTAATGCAACGCAATGTGTCTTTAACAGATATTTATGTTGGCCAGTCCCTGGCATCACAGCTTGTCTTTTGAATAATTATTTTAACATTTATTGATTTATATTAATAGATTGAAAAGCATTATGTGTTGTTACCATAGGTCAATCTGGAAGAAAGATTTTTTTTATGTTTTTAAAATGTGTTAATCCTGAAGATGTGTTTTAAGGGACAGTTCCCCAAAATCAAAAATACAGAGTTTCCCCCTGGCCTGTAGTGCTATTTATGCATTTAGTCTGAAAACTTTAAAACCACAGTCTCTTTCCAGAAATCATGACCCGATTACTCAATCCACAGACCGTGTTGTGAGCAGTTTCATGTAGGAACTACTTTCTGTTTTCTTTCTGTTAGAAAGAAAGTTCCAGTAGATTCTACTGCAGAGAAAAAGTACTTCCTTCATGAAACTGCTCATAACAAGGTGTCTGGATTGTTGGTCAACCAGGTTATTAGTTTTTCAATTGTATTTTTTGGCAATTTGAGCACCAGAAACCGAGTGACATTTAGTCCCATTATATTGGAGAGAAGGCAGACATTTCTTCAGCTCTCCAAAACTCTGCAACTTACACCAAAAAAATCTAGAAGGATAACCAGCACCACAGGTAAGATTTTGGAGGTGAACTGTCCCATTAATGCTGTTAGGGAGTCTTCACCAAGACCAAACAGCGATGTTAACTGACCAAAACAGAGCTGTGTTGAAATCATGGTGGACTGATTGGTTCATTAGATGGTGGTGCAAGTAACTAAAAAGAAAGTGCAAAATTCATACGTTCATCTTTCAGTAGTTTTGTACCTCTTGTGGAGTCGGTTAACGCTGGTTGAAGGTTCCACTCCTCCTCTATTCTTTCTGCATTAACTGACTGTTTAGTGATCAGCTCTTCTGTTCTGTGCTGCAAGAGCTGTACTGAAGTCTCAGGTACTTTCACAGCAGAAAGTCTGAACCCAGGTGTGAGCCAAGGTTCATGGTTTTCTTCTACAGTATACATTTGCTACGGTTACTTTTGGTATACTACATCCTGTACCTACATCTATATACTATACGTACATCCTGTTGTCAGCACCTATGTGAGCTTCACTTACTTGTAACTGATTGGTTGGTGTCAGTTCAACTCCTCTCCCTCATCCTCTTTGAAAAAAAGCCAGAATTTTTGTGAATTTTTTCCAGTTGACTCCTCTAAAAGTCGCCAAACCAAATGTGAATTAAACATTCGTTCTCCTCCTCCTCTCCCTATGTGCTACTGCAGTTCATTTTGTTTTGTTTTTCCTTTGTCTGGTTCTGAAGCCTGCCAGAACTTCCTGTGATTGGTCCAAAAGTACAACCATCCAATAAAAATGTTACTAGAAATGAACTTAACCATGGTTCAGTTTGATTCGGACTGAGACCACTTCTTTCAGTCACCAGCCAAATGGTTAGTGAATATTCACCATTGTGTTTCTCTTTTGTTTTTTTGTTTCTTTTGCTGGTGAGTGAAGCAACTCTACCATCCGCTCGCATATTTTACCAGCAGTTGGCTGGTAGCTGCTGCTAATTTCGTACCCTGCGCCCACAACCAAGTGTGGTCAGAAAGGGCTTCCCCCTGTGGCAGTGTGGGAAAACACCAACTGCAGCTGAGGTTCTACGTAATCGCCAGAGCCAACCGTGGTCACAGTAAGAGTTTTCCTTGATCAACCACAGGGGGCAGTAATGAATCCATTTTGACAAAGAAGATGTCATGTCAAGATGTAAACATACCTGGACAAGCTTGGACAGAAGACCAAAACAGAGATAAATGAAATGTGAATATTGAAATTTCATTTCTCTGGTGGTCAGAGTCATGATTTCAACGGGATGATAATCTTGCTCAGATTAATCGTTTCTAGTCATATTTTAATAATAAATGTACAAATTCTCTGATTTTAGTTTCTCAAATGTTAATACTTTATGATTTCTTTAGTTCTGTCGGACAGTAAACTGAATATCTTTGTGTTTTGGATAAAACAAGACATTTGAGGACGTCATCTTGGGCTTTGGAAAACACTGATCAACAGTTAACACCATTTTCTTACATTCTACAGACCAAACGACTATCAATTAATAATCGATTAATTGAGAAAATAATTGTCAGATTAACCGATGATGAAAATAATTGTTAGCTGCAGCCCTAATAAGAACTCAACTCTGCTAACATGTTAGCCGATGCAAGATATTACAGAGAGCCTAAGACCTTCCCTGGGTTTACTATTCATATTCTACAATCCAGTACAGCAAATCAGGGCTGGGCAATATATCAATATTGTATGAACATAGAATTGAATTTATATAGCACCTTTCTAGTCTTCCAAACGCTAAAAGTGACGTACAAGACACATCACATTCACCCACACACTTCAGATTAGTGGACAACACACTATACCACTAAGCCACAGCCACCTAATACCAGTATAGTGATATGAGACTAGATATCATCTTAGACTTTGGATATTGTTACATGGTGAAGTGACAAAAGTGTTGCTTACTGGTTTTAAAGGCTGCATTACAATAAAGTGATGTCAGTGTCTGAACTTACCAAATTGTTGTAGCTGTTCTATTATTTGTCTTTACCCTCTTAGTCATTAAATCCATATTCCTGATGGCTATTTATCAAACATCTCATTGTGTAAATATTTTGTAAAAGCATCATCATCCCTACAATATTGTCACAATATCAACAGTGAGGTATTTGGTCAAGAATATTGAGATCTTCCCAGCTGTTTAGCCAGGGAAAAACTGACTTTTACTGACAAGGTTAAAGTTCAGAGATTTGTCATAGGTAGGTGGCAGGTGACTTCAAATTTTTAACCTTGTTAACACGTCCATGTGGTGTTTTTTATGTGTTACAAGACATGTCAGGAGTGGAATAAGCAGTAAACGTCACATCTGAGTATTTCTTGCTTTGAAAGTGCAGTGAGCTAGGGCAGTCTAAAAAAAAAAAAACGATTCAATCAGAGTGGATGTATGATGTCATAAACCTAAGGAACCAATCCTGTTAATTGAGGGGGTGGTGCTATACATATCATTAGTTGGGGGGCAGGATGAAGCTAGTTACTGTGATTAGCTAGCAGACAGAAGAGAAGCCAGGTGCGACTACTTAGGGGTAGGGTGAGGGGTTGGGGGGTGTGGAGAGGGTGGGGACTATTTGCATATTTATGATTCCTTTACTTCTAAATAAAGGTAAGGTGTACAGTTATATGGAAGCCATTTTAACAAGGTGTTTAAACTTACTTTAATGTTTTAAAACAATTGATTACTTCTTGCAGATACTTTTATATCATTTAAAACATGAGTGGAGGGGGGTTTTGAATATCTTGAAAGTCACCTACCAAAATATTTGCTGAGTACTTGAAAAAAATTTTTTTGTTTGTTTGTTTGTTTTTGCTTTCTTATTTGTATGTAGACTTTTACATTTGTCTGTTGTGTTAATTTTGAAAACCCAATAAATATATTTAAAAAAATAACAATACCCAGCCCCAATTTACATTATTATATTTTAAAGAAAATGTGTACGACTATATAGAGCCGTAGACTGTATATCATGAAACCGCCTAATAATCCTGTATTATTTTTAAGTCCTACCACCCAGTCTTACAGCAAAGTTATTCAAAATTGAGCCATCACGATTTTAACAAAGTTAAATGACGATTAATTTTTTAGTATTCAAAAAACTACAGCTGCAATGACATTTTTCCAGTGAAGTTAATTTATATAAACTAGAAGCACAGCAGGTAGGGCAGAACAAAGTTTTAAAGTTAATAAAACATTGACAAGTAAATGCAGTGACATTATATTGCATATACTACATAATTTTAAATACCTAAAAGCACACTTACTATTTACAACCATGTATATTTTCAGACACTTGGGTATGTGACATTACCTAATAGGCTGAACAAACTCTGATTGTCTCTACAGATAAGTGACAGCAAACTGCTGCAGGGCAGGTATGATATTTAAGTCAGACAAAGCTCAAAGTGAGTGGTGAGACCTGCTTTCACTCTGGGGACTGCTTATCTCTCAGACAAAAACTACTGATGTTTAAAGAAAGACAGACTGATCTTTGGTGGATTGGTGGTCTTTGAAAAGTCCGGTGTGTGACAGTGGTGTTTAAATCATCAAATACAGAACAATAATTATTTGCTAAGAAGGAAATAATTATTTTGGGAAATCGTCAAGTAATTGCTTGCAATTAATATACTGAATACTAAAAGGAAAACAGACAATTGTGGTTATAATATAGTAATAATATCAAATTGTAGTGTAATGAAAACCAGTGTGTATAAGTGCTGGTTTAATATTTAAGATGTTCATGGCAAAATAATTGTAGACCAGTGTGAGCACATCTATGGTACGTGACTTTGTGGTACGAACAAACAAGGCAGCACTAAAAACAATCCTGAATTTTAAAAATGGCATAAATACTGTACTTCACAATGGTACTAAGACAGAGATTATAATATCAAGCAGTCAAGAAACGTTGTAATGCGGTTAAATTTGTAATCATTATTTCCAGTGTTGGAAGCTTCAGGCCACTGATGCTCGCTGACACTATAATGTGTCACCATTGTATTTTAGTCACTGCTGCAGACATCAAAGGAACAGCATAACATGTGCTGAGACTGATGACAAGACGATCTTAATCAGTGTGTTCAGTACAAAGTTATGTTTGGGATGTGTTAGCCAAGTGTTTAGCGCTGACTTAGACTAGACGCTGCCAACTGCTGGCTCCATTGATCACTTTTTCACCACTAGGGGGCAAATGAACCCCAAAACTAACTGAAAGACATGTCCTAACTAATTAAGTTGTTATTGCTGACAAAGAATTGTGACCAAGATATGTATGCCATGGGACACTTTAGAGAACAGTAAAATACAAAATAGACTTTGTAACCATGCCACAGTGACAGCCTTTCAAAATTTTGTTGTTGCAGCAAACATATTTCTGTACCGCAATTTTTTTCACTCATCAGTCAGCATGTGTGCCCATATCAATATAGGGGATGTGCTTGATTTGTCGACTCAAAGTTAAACAATGCTACCCTCGCTAGTCGGCACCAGAAATACTAGTCGGTTACACTAAATAATGATACTTTAATAATGTACAATGCCAGTTAACTAATGCATCTAAGATGTTACACTACTTGAGGCTGCAGCCCCTGCAGACAGCAGCTCCCCGTGCTAAAGCTCAGACGTTGTAAACCAGTAAGGTTGAGGGTTTGACAGAGGTAGGCTATATCAGAGGAAACTGTCATGTAACCACTCGACCAGAGCAATGCACAACCACATTTAGCACTGGCATGTCACGTGGACGTTAACGTGCAAGGAGAGCAGGCTGCTGGTGTTAGCAGTGCTAACATTAGCCACACTCGGCAAACCAATAGTAAGGTGAAGTCTCTCCCTTTTCGGTGGACCACCATGGGACCTTTTTTCAGAAAAAAAATTTAAAGAAATTAACTGTAGTCAAGAGAGACGGATTTTTTATTCTGTTTGAATTGTGCCATATCTCAAAAATGTTTGTCAGATTAAAATATAATTTTACATGTCAAGAAAGTCAATGTTTGTTGTAAACCTGCAGAAGTATGAGACTGAGTTAGAATGCAATGTTAGCCACTGAAGCTACGATTCCTGTGTTTTCATACGTAGTTGAGGATGTAGTCACATGAGCAACGGATCTTGCTTGTTCTTTTATTTCACTGATAAAAGGACCAGGAATCACTGGATAAAAGATAACATTACAAGGGACAGCAATGTTGGTGTTGCTGACGTATATTTTGCAAGACGAGTGACATCAAATTGTGACTTAATTATCTTGTAAAATTATGTTTTAAATTGACATTATCATCATCATATGTGCAATTAATACACAATTCCCATGGAACAAAATATTATTTGTGTATGCAATCAGGAACCGCCCATGTTATATTTCAAAGTAAGATCCCATGGGGCATGCTGGGAAGAGGGGGGACTTCGCCTAACATTGTTTACCCACAAACCCTCTGATACCACTCAGTCCGGAAAGACAATATAGCTTATCATGGAAATGACTTAGCAAGATATACTTCCACTCAACTTCCGAAAGTTAATGAAACACATTGAGCTTGAAAACATGGTTGCAGGGCGCAAAATGATCACATTGACCATTAAAAATATGATTTAGGCTAGTTATTAAAGAATCTGACTAAATGTTTCAAACAGCTCTTAAATCATGCAATATTTCTTTAGACAAAGTCTTAAATAACAATTGATAAATTGTGCTTGAGTGTTTTATTATTAGACTAATTGACTAGTCTAAATTAACATTTCCCTTAAATCAACAGGAAAATTAGTCAGTGGGTATCAATCTGTGCTGATCTGTTTTGGTCTCCACCAACTCCTGAGAAGCTAGCTAGCTCTTGAACTGCAAGATGTCTGACTTTCTTCACCAGCTAGCCTAGTCGCTGACTGCACATAGTAGGTTGATCAGAGCTGATCTGTTAAAACAGCTTCTTTTCTTACTGCTTTTGTACAAATTGTTGATGAGATTGGTGTGACTGAACCCTGCAAGTAATCGGAGGTACATTCAATCAAAAATAATGAGCTAAAAGGGCCCAAAAGCTCAGTGGAGCTGCAGAGTTGGGCAATATTTCCCTATGGGTTTACCACATTTATTACAATGTTCATATAAAAAATAGGGACTAATGCAACTTTAGAAATCCAACAACTCCAAAGCTGACTTTTGTGCACATGTGGTCAACATGGGACCAAACAGAAATGTTCAGTGAAAACGAGACATTGCGGTTTTGGGGAGCTGTTAGCGTTTGAACTATTTCCTGATCAACAACAGCTGGTCATAATAACTGCAAGCAGCATCTCAAAAGCCCTCTCCCTGTCACCGCTGTGACTCAAACACGGACGATACCAAGATGACTCCTGGATGTGTAGTAAGTAAGACAGATAAGAAGCTGTAGGAAAGTGTTGTTTTTCAGTTTTGATGGAGCTGGGCAGGAGTCCCCCCCTGCTGTGTGTCTCTGTGAAGCTTAACACACCTCAGACCAGCACTGGACAAACTGATACTGAACCAGTCGTCCTATCCGACTCTATGACACCAAATAAGCATTTCATGTTCAATACTACATATCTGTGCTGTTACTAGTACTATTACATATTCTTACAACTAGTGTAATCTTAATTCCACACCACAAAAACTATCCACATGGTTCTTTTATAGCTTGACAATATAATTACCAATTATTACCTCCTCTTGCCACTACATGTCAGATAACAGTGTACAATAAAGTGCCACCCTTTTCCACCTCCAAGGCAAATATACTGTATCTCCAGCTCATCACTACACAGTGTTCAGATATCCGAGCTCAGCTGCAGTATACTGTATTATTACAACTATACAATTAACAATACAATTATTGCTTTCACTGCTTTTCAGTTTGCTCATTTTGCACCATATGGAGACACTGGGTATCATAATTACGCTCATGACACACAAGATTAAGACCATAACATCCACTATAACTGTATAACTGCATCTCAAAACTGATTACTGATTACTGTTAGAACATAATATAACATAGGTGCATAAAATATAACTCTAAATTCACACAATTATTATAGTGCTGTTTTTTTTTATCATCTATTTATTAATCAGCTCTATACATTGCTTACTTTGGTATAAAGTTTAATTTGATGACACACTATCTTGGTTCTGTAAATAGTATTTTTTGTGGTTTTGAGAATTGTAATTTGATTTAAATAAACTTATGGATCCCTTAAAGGGATAGTTTGAATTATCTGAAATGAAGTATGAGGTATTTAGGCTAATTATAGTCAGAGCAGTAACTACAGTAGATGGTGGTCAACACACAAGTGAGAAGCGGAGAGGAGTACTGGTAAGGAAGCTAAGCAATGTACTGCTGTGGACAGGGTCAGCAGCAAAATGTATTTTAGCCACCTAAAAAAATCAATGAGTTTAAGTGTACACTATATTTAGAATATTTCACTGCTAAACTTTGCTGTCAGACAGACTTTTCCACTGGGAAACCATTGTTATATAAGCCAAACACTGCTTTTTCTCGCTCAACCAGAGTTCTTTGACGGAAACGGTCATTTTACCTCGCAGAATATGGGAGTTCTACCACCGTTTCGATCATTAAGTTTGTTGGTGCTATCATGTGACTTTAAACTAATCTTCTAAAACACAGAGGTTACATAATAACACCAACAAACTAAACGATTGAGGCAGCGGTAGAACAGCAACTCTGGTATACTGTGAGGTAAAATTACTGTTTTTGCCAGTGGAGTTTGGTTGGTTTGGAGAATCTGATATTTAAGGACTGCCCCCTCATAGTCAACTAAACTGTGAGTCAGTGAGAAGAATCATAGGCAGCAACGTCTTTATTTATCAGTTAGTTGCAGGAAAAAATGCAAATATAAGAAAATTCAAATTCCATCTGGGAGCTGTGCCTCGCCTGGGGGATTGTTGAGACATGTGCCTTTTCTCTTTTAACGCTGTAGTCTCTGGTGCACTGCTGCTAACTGTGCTGTAGCTGCCATTAGCTAGTTAGCTCAGTTAGCGGTCCTAGACTGGGACACAGAATGAACATACTATATAAAGGAGAACTGGTTATCGTGTTGGACGCAGGCCTCCGTTCATTCCTACGAGAGCTGCTCAGTGGTGCGTAAAGCCAACTTCCATACCGGAGCTTTTGCATGTGTTTCCACATCTATCGCCTATGGCATTAAAAGAGAGGCTGCCTATCACGCGGCTCTTCTAGACTTTCCAAACATTAATGGACCTGACGATATGATATTGAAACGAGTTAACAGGGTTTGTGATCCTCAAAAATTTTTTGCCACTGTTTTACAGCTGCTTAGTTCACAATGTACGTTTATGGGGACTAGTCTTTTTGGACCGCAGAGCATCACACGACATTGTCATTAAATGGTTTGACCACTACGTCAAATTGGCTTCAATACCTGATACTCTTCCTAGAGGGCATAGGACACAGCCTCCGAGGCCGACAGCGACCATGATGATGTACAGTGACTCACACTCCAGAGACGATGAAGACACAGCGTGTTCAGGTGGAGACAGGAGGCATGAAGCATCTCAGAAGCAAATTTGTAGCAAGTTAATTAGTAAGTCTACAGCATCCATCATGTTGATAAGTATTTGTCTTTGTGAAGATGGAAGTAATTTAGTTAATTTTTGTGTTTTAAACAAGACTTACAATTAGGGCTGTGTATTGGCAAGAATCTGGCAATACAATACCTATGATGATACAAGGGTTATGGTTCAATATATTGGGCTATATTGTGATACTGTATGCAATGTAATATATTGCTGTTTCTAAATTAAATTTTAGGAAAACTTGTAGAAAGGAGACACCGCCATATGCATAAAATCTGAGTTAAAAAGTTAACATTTTTATGTAACCAGAACAGTGAAGATAGATAACAACACTGACAACACAACACAACACGAACTACTGCCATGCACCTTTGCATGTATAGTGATATACTATACAGTATCACAAAACATAACATATAGTATTGTCTTACACCCCTGGTTATACTGTGTTGAAATAAATGAAAAAGTCAGTCTTGTTGATGGTTGTTCTGACACATTTACAATCATTAGCTTACCACTTTTGCTGTTGGCATTTAACAAGAAGCTAGCTTCATGCCACAAAATATATATTTAAAAAATTACATAATTTAAAAAAATAAGCTAATAAACATGCAACTACTATTCAACTATCTGCTTTAACTAACAACTACTAGTTGACAAGAAAAATCTTTAGTCAGGTGCAGTCCTAGATATTTGACTTGTATAATGATGGTTTGCCGTAGGAAAAGGCTGCCTGATGGCAAGATAAAACGTTGAGAATATTCTAAATATACTATACACTTACACTAATATTGACTTTTTTAGGTGGCTAAAATATGTTTTCCTGCTGACCCTGTCCACAGCAGTACATTGTGTCACTTCCTACAGCGGTATTCCTGCTGCTTCTACAAACTGTAGGCGTGTCAACCACCGTCAACTGTAGCTAATTATTTTTTGATCCCATTTGAATTGTGCCATGAATTACACTGAATTTCAATTTAAAAGCTAAAATTATAAATAAAGAAAGTTGCCGTTTGTTGTGAAACTGTTGAAGAATAAAATTATAAAGGTACACAATTAGAGAGACTAATAATAGTTATGCAAGTGACGTCATGACTTTCTCTCTCCAAAACCGCTAACCGTTAAAACTGTAAAACCGTTAACCGCTAAAGCTATGATGCCTGTGTGTTTTCGTACTGGGATGTGGTTCTCAAACAACGGATCTCGCTCATTCTTTTGCCTCCCGGCTGATAAAAGGACAAGGAGTTGCTGGATAAATGTAAGACAACACTAGAAGGGACAGCTATATTCGTGTTGATGACATATATTGTGTGAGACAAGGTATGTAGTTCACTGAACTGTTTTACATAACATTAAACTAAACTACAACAAACCTACCACAAACTGTGACTTTCTTGTCTTATACAATTAGGTCTACATTTTTTAAAACACCAAAAAATAATTTGTCTCTCACTCTTGACTAGTGTTCAAATTTCTTTCCAAAGTATGTTTCCATGGTGGTCCATCATAAGGGCCGTGACTTCACCTCTCTGTGCTCTGACTATAGGTAAGTATCTCATAAAACCCCACTTTAAATAATCCAACCTATCCCTTTATGGAGGTCAAACTCAAGAGCCTTGATAACTGTATTTTTTATAAGCAGGAGGAAAACACTGCAACACACCTTCTTTTGTTCACAAAATACAGATTCTCTCTTTTTAACCAGGACATAAACCTTTAGGACTTAAACAGAACTCCCTCCTGTGTATAATGTATGTGACATAGTAAGCAGCAATCTGGTGTAAGGCATGTAGTTAAATATGAAAATTGTATGCTTTTCAAGGTGAAAAAGGTCTTTTTTCATTATACTGGCCATTGGCTTATGCTGATGCGTGACTGGAGGTCATGGCTTATTTATCCCCAGCACTTAATTCACCACTACTATATAATGTGATAAAGCTTCATACAGCGCAGGCAGCAGCAGCAGCGGCGGCAGCAGCCAGGGGGAGCATTAAAGGGTTAACGTTCAGGCGCGTAAATACTGTTCATTGCTCTCTGAAGGGCTTGTTCACCAAACGAAACACGATTAACAAATGTCCTATTCCTTAAAAGACACCCAGAGTGTAGCCGAACAGCGTGAAACATGCCGAAACAAAGGACAGCGCAGGGACAGAGTCGTGCAACAACAACTAGGACGACAAGAGGGAAATATAACATGATGAGAACAGGGTTTGGCGGAGGGATCATTACAGCTTATGTACGGCGGGGAAAGTGATGAGCGGCGGAGACGATACGTCTCCGTGTAATGTCAGCGAAACAATACAGCAGTTAGCTTTAGCTCAAAGTAGTGACAAAGCAGCTGTGTGAATGTTGAAAATGTAGTTGTATTCCCCCGCTTAAAGCTTAAGGGCATGTAATACGGGCTATTGTCAGCCATAGCTGCTGCCTGGCAGGAAGGCTGTACGGGGCTGAGCTCCGACTCGGGTCGTGATTTCCAGCCGTGTTCTGTGAAAACAGTCGGTTAAAGCTGGGAGGACGGTTCTAATGTAGCAACATTATAGATAATATGAGCGAAATGTCGGCTACGAAGAGAGGCAGAGGGGGGAGGAATGAGCGGCGAGTCTGCCGAGGCTTCCCCCGCTGCCTCTGCCTCAGCCGCCCGCTCATTACAGCGGGGACGCTTCAGTTCGAGGCGCTGCGGGGATGTTAAATCCCCATTAAGTGCAGTTATTAGACGAAGCCCACACCGAAATGACTCTATAAAGCACCGTAACTTTTTATAAGGGGATTCTGTTAAGTGTTATTCGCGAAAAAATGTCACAACCCCGGTCGGCTATATTTAACTCCGCCTTCTTCTTCTTCTCCAAGCGGCCTCTCTTCAGATGTAGACGGGCGACTGAGAGCCACAAAGCTGTCAAACGCACCGAGACCTCGCCATTTTTGTTTGTTTTCCACAAATGCAAACGGCCACAAAAACACAGCAAGGTGAACAATCCGGCCTTACCTGCCGTGGAACCAGTCCTTGCAAGCATCGCACTCGATCATAAACTGGGTCACGTCGTAAGGTAATCTGCAGATGCAATATACTGGTACAGTCGCCATGTTCAATTCACACAACTACGTCGGGATAGACTGGGGGGGCTGCAGGAGGAACAACGTCCTGCAAACAATATGATCCAATATGATCTTCCCCAGAAAAAAAGCCAGGGGCAGAGCCGCCGGACACATGAAGCTAAGCGCACATCTCCATCACACCGCGGCCGTGTGCTGCAGACGGTGGAGGCTGGTCGTAGCAGCAGGCTTTCCTCAAATGCATTATTATTATTATTACTATGTGCATGCCCCCTGGTGACTGTACGGCTGCACCGAGGCGGTCATATTAGGAGCCAGAAGAAAATGTAGCCTCGATGTCGTTGCGAAATAAATAAATAAATAAATAACTGGTGAAGTTACGTCAGGGAGCTGGTTTAAATCAGCGGAGCTCACAGCAGATGAATGAATGTCCTGATCTAACAACATTGCAGCGATCAGGATATGGATGTTTTTTTTTTGTTTTTTTTTTTAATGCAGCAGCCGCCATCCGACACATGCAGGCAAAATAAAAGCCTTTTATTATCACAAGCACATCGATAATTGATAATAGATCGATGCAAATTTTAAAAAATATCACATGATTCAGCCATCAGCGGGGTATTCTTTAGCTATTACATAATTAATGAATATACGTGATAAATAGATAACCAAATAAAAAAAAACATTTAACTGCAAATTAATAGATGAAAAGGAAATACTAATCTATTGTATTATATTATACTAGATTATATTATGTCATTAAGTATAATAGAACATTTTTGTCAAATATCGTGATATGGTAAATACATTTTTTACTATGTGGACATTTATGTTTATTCTACAATTACACAGTAATGACATTTGAAAGTGCAAAATGAAAAAATAAAAGGTATTATAAAGGATATTGTATTATATTATGTCAGATATATTATTGAGCATAATATAATATTGATTCTCTTGTCATTTTTGTCACGTATGAAAATATCATGTAATATCAATATGGTAATATAAGTTTTCAAAACATTTGGACATGTATTGGTTAATTACACAATAATGACATTTAAAAGTGCAAAATAATAAATAAAAAAGTATGATAATGTATATTGTATTAAATCAGATTATATTATTAAGCAAAACATGTTACTTATTTTCTAGAAATTGTCAAATATCATGATATAAGCAAATCTAAGTTTTCTTTTTGTCTAATTTGGACATTTATGTGTTACCATATAATTACACAATAATGACATTTAAAAGTGCAAAATTAAAATAAAAAACGAATATTATATTATATTAAATTCTATTATATTATGAAGCATAATATAATATTGATTATCTTTTCATTTTTGTCAAATATGAAAACATCATGATATACTGTAGTAAATCTAAGTTTTCTGTCTCATATATATTTGGACATGTATTGGTTACTTGATTACACAAAAATGACATTTAAAATGTGCCAAATAATAAATAAAAAGGTATGATAAAGTATATTGTATTATATCAGATTATATTATTAAACATAATCTAATGTTTATTTTCTAGTAGTTTTGTTATTGAAGAATATTGCTGCCAAGTGAAAGAAAGAAAAATGAATTAGTATTTTCTTATAAAGTGATACTGTTATAACCAATGTGATGAGATATTTTTACGTTATTAGACAAACTTATCACCTTGTAACAAGAAACTTAGAACCTATACCGTATATGTTTTTAAATGAAATGTTTTTTACATTATAGCAGGATAACTTATAATATGTCATGTTATAAAAATATAAGTTATTACACTAAAATGATTATGCTTTAACCTGAACTGTTTTATGTTATTACAAAAAGTTATGATTTTATGAGATAAAATTTTTCATGTTCTAAGAAACTTAAAAACGATACTATTTACCTTTATCTAAGTTATTTTTTTAAAGTGTCACATCATACAATACAAGGTCTTATGTTATGAGGTAAAACTTTTCATGTTCTAACAAGATAAACACTATGTTGTCATAACAAGAAATGTTTCTTGTTATAATGTTGTAACAATATGTTGTCATGTTATAATGTGAAACATTTTATGTTATAGCAATATTATATCACAAACTATTCATGTTATAATATTTATGTTACAACAGTAAGTTATGAGACATAACATGAAACTTCATTTCACAAGAGAAATTATATTTTGTTATAACAAGAAAGTTCTCTTGTTATAATGTAAAAAGCTTGTATGTTGTAACAACATGAAAATATCTTGTGACAATATGAAAAACATCCTATAACAATAAACTTCTTACATTAGAATGTGATTGTGATCTGTTTTTCTGTCTCTGATGTCGCTGCTGTAGTTTGAGGGCAAAAAACAAAACAAAATGAAAATAGTGGGGGCGGGGCTTAGTGACATACCTGGCAGGCAGGTGTGTCACTGGTCTGCGTCCTGATCTACAGAGTTAAACCTCCAGGAGATATTATGGTTTCATATAGTTAACTAACACGTGTTTGTGTTGTTTGAAACACTCACAGAGATTAGCTGATGGGATTCTTCTGGGGAATTTGGACTCAGTATCTAATCCTGGCAGCAGGCCTGTTGAAGAGATTACTGTATTCATTAGTGGACAATGATAGTCACGTCTCTGGCTTCACAATAATATACAGAAATGTGTTGATTCGTTGCTAAGATCTAGAAACAATAGATGCTTTGGCATGATTGCATTCATTTGCAGAGGGACAACGATATTGACTAAACAATTTGACACATTATCTAATTGATTAGTCAAAGAAATCCTGTGACTGGCCTCAGAATGTCTTTTTATTGAGATCTGTCCCTGCAGTATCAGACATGCCTGTTAGCATGTGGACAGACTGTTTTCACAAAAGCACAGTTACCAGGAAACTGTTGTGTGTTTGTATTGATGTCTGATGATGATCCTGCAGGTCAGAGTTCAGCCACATCAATCACTTTAGGATTGAAAGTTTCTTTTATTTATTTACATGTACATATTCTTATAATATGTTTGAAAGCTGTGGGAAAAGCTGCCGTTTGGATTGTGAAGGGATTGATCACCATGAATGTGTGGTCATATTTTGTTCTTCTATTATCACACAAATGTGCTGCCATATTTTACAATTATTTTGGTATTAGCACAATGTCATTTAAAAGGACAGACTGCATACTATATTCCATCTTACTTATGCTGCTATTTTTACATCTAATATTTTCTGGTTTCTTTACTTCTTTGTGACAATAAACTGAATATATTTGGGTTGTGGACAAAACAAGATATTTGAGGACATCATTTTGGACATTGATCAACATTTTTTACTATTTTCTGACTTCAAAACAAACAGCCATTAATTGATTAATAAAGAAAATAATTGACCAATTAATCAACTTTGTAATCATTAGCTGCAGCCCTAACCAGGTTACTCAAGATAATCCACAGACCTTGTTGTGAGCAGTTTGATGTAGGAACTACTTTGTTTTCACCGAACTACACCTGCAAACCACGGCACTGAGCAGAGGGAAGTGACAAATGAAGAGACAGCAGACGTCTGTACAGCTGATATCTAGATGGATAAAGAAAAGTACAGGTAAGAGCATGGATGGATTATGTGACTGTGGGCCCCTGGGAACACATCTGTAAAAGGCCCCGTCATCTGTCCTACACAGTAACAACACACACACACACACACACACACACACACACACACACACACACACACACACACACACGCACACAGACTGTGGTTCTTTGCCTTTTTTTGTGGTATCTTTACATCTCTTTGTAGTCATATAGTGCCTTTTTGTGATCATTTAGTGTCTTTTTCAGGTTGTTTTAGCTCTTTTTGTTGACATTTTGCTTCTCTTTGTAGATGTTGTGCAACTTTCTCTTGTTTTGTGCGTTTGCGGTCATTTTGTGTTGGTTGTTTTGTTTCCCTCTGTGGTTGTTTTGGTCCCTCTATAGTCATTTTGTGTCTCCGAGTTCATTTTGCTCCTTTCTGTGGTAGTTTTGTACTTTTTTGTGATAATTTAGTGACAATTTCTGGTTGTTTTGAATCTTTCTGTTGTTATTTTGCTTCTATTTGTAGTTGTTATGCATCTTTCTATAGTTTTGTGTCTTTGTGGTCATTTTGTAGTAGTTCTTTTGGTCTCTGTTGTTATTTTGTGTATCTTTGAGCTTGTTTTGCCCCTTACTGTAGTTGTTTGCATCTATTTTTGGTCATTGTGTGTCTATTTGTAGTTGTTATAGATTTTGCAATTTTTTAAATAATAAAGTGTGAAGATTTATTTAAAACATGAACGTTCATTTTTCTCCTTGAAATAGTTTTTGAGCTGTATCACACATCTACAGATGCAGACTGTGTGTTTTGTCAAAAATCTTCATTAATTTGCGTATTTTTCAACTGCACAAAAACTTTTAGAATATTGGCAAAATCAATTAATCAATTAAAACCATCTTACTTTATATTGGAAATATTACCAGAAGATAACCAAGACAGAAGATAAGCAGATATTATTATTGATTCTTAACTGCTAAGAAGATGAACAGTGTCCTGGCTGAGGCTGCAGCTGCCCTCAGTAACACAACGTTTGGAGAAGGTAAAAAAAAAAAACAAAAAAAAAAAACTAATCAAAATTAAGTGATCCCCAATAACTGATCATTTTATTTTATTGTTTGATCGATGAGATGCAACATGTAGGTTTTTCTTTTCTTTTTTCTATTCTTGATTTTATCTGTTTTATTATATGAATTATTAAAATTGATAATTCTGATTATATTATATATTGTTTGTCCACTTTTATTTATTTAAATATTTATTTCTAATCATTTTTAATTTCACCCTCCTAATAGATGTATGAAGAAACATGTTATCTGTTTTCTCTGGGCCCATCATCATGTTATATTATTTTTCATTCCTACTTATTGGAGCTATGTATGGACACTGAAGAGATGCTGACACTGACGGACTGCCTCCTAAAGACATTTGTGACCTTGTTACATCTTAAAGCATGCGTCTGCACCGTACGACTGCACTTGTTTAAAGGAAATAAGAAGATAAAATTGTAGGTTTGGCTATGTAATGTTTAACTGGTCTTTAAGACGAGAGGATCAGTTTAAGAGATACTTTCCATGTCCAGAAGCAGAAACCTCACAAGCCATAATTTGATAATTCTGCCTGTTTGCATTGAGAGCAGATTTACTCACTCAGCTGCCTTTAAAAATGAATGCAGAGGTTTAAATATGCAGAAAGTGAGTGAGTGAGCAGGAAAAAGGTGAAATATTAATGTTTACATGCTGTTACAGTACGACGATGATAAATAAACAAACAGCAGCTTGTACTAAAAGAATATAGTTTTATTAAGCATTGTAGCTAAGTTGCCTTCAAATACACCACGCCACAATCCGTCAACATTCAATCAAAGCCAACAGCAGTTCATTCTTTTACAACCCGTGAGTTAGGAAGAAACTCTGATCAACTTACATAGAAGGTAACCTATTTAGCTCTTGCAGGGGGGGACTGGGGGGGGGGGGGGGGGTACACCATTTTTCTGATCACTAATGAAACATGAGAATTCAGGAGAATTAAAATGTTAAATGATGATTCTGGTGTAGAAGTAGTACGACTGGAAAAAACATCACTAAAGTAAACCTCAGAAGTCGATTACTGGCTGACGGCTAAAGTCTTAATTGGAAGGTCGAGCACGTTGCTTTCAGCTACAAAAGGGGTGGTTTGATCAGCTTTTTATGGGATTTTTTTCAGGTATTTGACTAAATGCAGAAAAACAGCAACAGAGAACAATATTGTGTGAATACACTATTCCAAAGTGGCTAGATAACTTCTTGTTTTTTTTTTAATTAAATGCAACAGAGGTCAATACCACAAACAAATCAAGGTCAGAACAAATCTGTTACTAACAGTTAACACCTTGTATGGGCTATCACTGATATCAGCCATTTGTTTAATTTGCAAATGGGCACAGTACGTGTAAAGATGGAAGAAAAAGGACAACATGCATAATAACTACACACCTGTTAAACTGCGAACCATGCAGAAGGTTTTTTTTTTTTTTCTGTCGAAGCAGTTAATACTACAGCTCTACGCTCGATTTCGTGAAACCAAGTCGAGTGTCGGAGTTTGGCGACGAGATCTTTTTGCGTCTGATCTTTAGAGCCATTTCTTGAAATGTTACTTACAGCTTAAGTGACTGAAATTATACGGAGCTCATCTGAACGAACGGACACAGGTTACTTAAAAATGAGCTGAACCCAAAGTGGTGACCGAGGCGGATGTGTTTCATTTTGCTTTGTCGTTATACGCTCAGCAAAAATAGCAACGCAACACTTGTTTTGTTTTTTTTTTCCTCCCATTTTTCGCATATTGAAGTAAAAGATTCAATACTTTTGTGCACACAAAGGTTCATTATTCTCAAATTCTATTCATAAGTTTGTGTTAGTGAGCAGTTCTTTGCCAAGATCCATCAACCTAATGGATGTGGCATTTAGAGACTCTGGTTTAACAGCAGGACTGTTGCACAGTTGTGACAACTAAGGCTGTTTCACATAGGACTATATGAGATTTTTTTCCTAGGATGGCAAAGTCATGACCTGCCCTACTTTGCCTCCGATTGGCTTACCCTGAATGTCATATTTTGGGCTTTGAAGCTTTGGCAGTAATCAGTAGCAAATATTCAAACTTCTGGGGAGTGGGGGGTGCTGACTATGACTCAGCTTCAGCCACACGCACAAATGTTTCAAAATTATAGCAGTGCAATTAATAATTGTTTACCTTTAATATAAATATGACAGGTTTGGCTGGACGGGGTTCTGCAACATTTACTCTCAACTCTCACTTTTGGTTAAGAAAATGGAATAACTTTTCTTTGTTTTTTTTTAATCTGGTATGCATAGCTAATCAAAAGAAATTCAAGACGGCCCGCTGGTGAGTAAAAGGTGCCGAGCTATAGATGTAGGGTATGAAAAACATTTTAGCTGACAAAAAAATATAAACTATTTTTATTATTCACTGTATAGGCTGCACATTTTGACAGTTGGGGAATCTAAGAATCACTTTAGGGCCACAAAAATGACAGATAAAAATAAAAATGTTAAAAAATAACTGTCATTTCCAGAGAATTTGCTTTGCCACTGCTCGTTGGTCTGCATCCAGCTGACACTGAAGCTGCTGTCTGACTGTCTATGACTGACTATGTTTACATGCACACTCGTTTTATTCAGAATATGGCAACTCTGAATTTGATACTAGTCATGTACACAGCAAATTCCTGTTGGTTATTCTGGATTAGACCTTATTCTGAACAGAGCACATTCTGATTCACATATGTGGGATATGCTGATATTATTCTGTTTTTTTCTCTTTGGACATGTAAACAGCACATTCAGAATACGCGTCTCAGTTTGTGACACACAGCCTCTTGTTTATTTGCAGTCAGCTCTGTGCTGTAAACAATCCAAACAGCCAACAGTTTGCGAGGCTGGACTAGAAATGTGTGCACAAAAGAAAATCACAAATTTTTGGTTGAAGGGAGAAACAAACTTACTTTTAAACATTATTTTAAACATTTGGTATCAACAGGTTTTTGGATACACACAAATATCACAGAGCAGACCTTTTCAAGAGGGTGATTAAGTGAATGAAAGAGGGCGGCTGTGTCTGCACAGTCAAACATGTCTGCCAATAGTGGAAAACTTCAAAATTGACAAAACTGACAAAATCCTAAAGACGCGTCTATAATCTGAGTATGCACGGCTCCTTCTAAACAGGAATATTAGAGGAATATTCATTTTCATTCACTATGTAAACAGCTTGGTAGGAATACTGTCTTTTTCAGAATAAAAGCAAAAACTAGAACGTTGTGTGCATGTAAACGTCTCTGTCAGATGGTCCGAAAGACGACGGACGCTGTCAGAGAGCTGCAACTTCAGCTCGAGCTTGACACAGAGCGACAAAACACTGGCATATGTCAGAATAGTTAAGTAATAATTTTGTTGTGGAATATCATCGCAACAAACGAAACTTCAAATCAATCTGTTCAGCCCGAGGAGCAACCCGGATCTTCTTACCCTGACCAATTACCCAACCCAGCCAACAAAGGCAATGAGCAACAGTCAGTCAGAGGCAGAGTAGGACGGCTCGTGCCTTGGATGTCGTGGAAAATAACGTTATCTGTAGTTCCATGTGAAATAGCCACAGCTCAGTGTCTTAAGGGCCATCCACACCAAGAACTATAACTCTAACTAGAAAAAATATAGTTCTAAAATTGTTCTAACTGGAGTGGATGGTGGATTCCAGACTGATGCTTTATAGTCGTGGTGCAGACTCCTCAATCCACTTGAGTTCAAATGATTTTAGAATGAGATTTTTTATAGTTATGGTTATAGTTCTTGGTGTGGAAGGCCCTTAATAAAGCTCAAACTGCACATTTAAGAGTCTAAAACACACCCGTGAAATAATCCTGCTGTTTGATCAGTATCTCTATGCGCCACACGTCAGGTGGATGGATTATGTTGGCAGACTAACATGGATTTGAACAAATTTTAGAACAAAAACTGAGATAAAATAAACCTTTTGTGAGCAGAGAAAAGGTTTTAGCTTTTTTTACTTCAACTGCTGAAAAACTGGAGCAAAAAAAAAAAAGTGCTGCATTTATATTGTCGTTGAGCTTTCATGAAGCGGTTACCGTGACAACACAAAACTGATAACCGCACTGTGGCGATCACATGGCGCCAAGTACTGTTAGAGCATCAACCTAGAAGAACTAAAATATTTCACAATTAAAGCCTCTTGGAGCTTTAATATTCTAATGAAAAGGAAAGTATCATTCATCATACACATGTTCTTGGTGACGAGGTTGTGAACAACTCCTTAAACTAGCAGTGTGTGTCGTATATATCTTGTGTGTTTACTTGAGAGGGATCCGAATTTTAGCTCTTTTCTTTGTCTGACAGGATAAATGTACATTTGACTGTAGGCTTTCCAGATATCCTAAACCTTGTTCCATCTTTCATCCTTCACCCTCTCTAGAAAAATAGGCTTACTCTTCTTTTTGTAAGACAGCGGCCTCCAGACCTTCATCTCTGTGGTGGCCACCGTCTACATTTAGTGCATTTAAGTGAGGATTAGGATTGCACGTCTTGGAGTCACTGCTAAAGGCACTTTCAGGTTGGATGAGAGCCCTGCATTCCTCTTTATCTCCGTTCAGCTGGTCCGGCTCTTTGTCCTCCTCCTCCACACCGTTCTCCGCGGTTGAGCCGTCCTCGTCGTCGTCTTCATTGTTGTTGTCGTGCGGTGCTGGGCAGGATTTCCTCTCCTCCGGTTTGGGCGTCTTTCTCTCCTTCGCCGCATCGTGTCCACTTGTATGAGCGGGCTTATGAGCGGGTTTACTCTGGTGGACAAAAGGACAGAAAGGGATTTGAAACCGATGCCAAAAACTGTTAGACTGTAAGGTTCTTCTTTAAATCGTGTGCAACACCCAAGAAATATGTGGGCTGAAAGTCCTGCTAGCAAACAAAAAGACTGGAATTTAGAAGCTAATTAGCAGTAAAATAAAAGGTTTTAAGCGGCACAAAGACCTGCTGAGGGGTGGTTCGTTCCCACTCACCACATGCTGAAAGCTCAAACAATGATGGTGCATTCTGTTGTTGCTCTGTAATTAACCAGTGAGAGGACAACAGCTGTAGTTTGATCTTTGTCAAGTACATACAGTCTACGGTGAAGAACAACAACTGATATGATTAAACCACACTGTTGAAAAAGGGGTACTAGAGGTTGTTTTCCAGTTTTTGGCAGAGGTGGGAAGTTACAGAGAACAGACACTTAGTTACTGTACTTAACTATATTATTCAGGTATCTGTACTTTACTTGAGTCTTTATTTTTCTGATGTCTTTTTAGTTTTACTCCCTACATTTGAACGCAAATATCTTACCTTTCTACTTTTTCAAACCAGGCTTGTTACTTTAGTTTTAATGCTTTTAAGGGGAAAAGATGTTACAAGACAAAAATAATGAGAGAGATAAAGATGCAAACAACAAAAGATGTGACAAGATGAAAATGTCATAAAAGACGTAACAAGACAAAAACAACGTAAAAGATGCAGCAAGACAAAAATGATGTAAAATTTAATAACAAAAGATGTGACAAAAATTATGAAAATGACTTAATAGAGGAAACAACACAAAAACAATGCAATACGACAAAAGTAAATAAAAGAGCACTGAGACAAAAATGACATTAAAACTTAACAACAAAAGATGTGACGAAAATGATGAAAATGAAATAAAACATAACAAAATGAAAGTGAAGTCTAATGCATGAGATGAAAACAAAAGATGTGACGATGAAATTGAAAAGACATAAGACAAAATTTACGCAACAAGACAAAACTACGTAAACGATGCAACAAGATGAAAATTAGGTAAAATATGGAACAAGATTAAAATGAATAATAATCATCTTTGCATTCAAATGGGTTTCTTAGGGAAAATGTTGGCCCTTTAAAGTTGTGTCCCAGATTTCCGTCAGCTCTGTCAGATTTTGTACAAAAACATGATTTAATCAGGCATAAAAAGGGTTAGCTATACCCCAAGGACCCCTGTCTCACTTCCTGGTTTAAAAAAGGCGGGAATACTGCTCAAACACTGGTAGACTTTATATTTTTAGACAAATTCGTTCAATAATATTTCTATCAGATGTGTCTCAACCATAACACGTCAACTCTGTAGTCCTTCTAAATCAACACTAAATGAGAATTATGGTTTAAAAATGTGTATTTTGATTAACATTAAGAGAACTCAGACACAATATGTCTGCTCACTAAGACTGTGCTGTGAAATGAAAAATTTTGTCACCTCCGTCAAATTCCCCATCTGACAGCAAAGAATAAAAAAACTAATCCCTACGAGGTTGGCACGTTACAAGGTTTAATAGCCAAGAGTTTTATCTTTTAAAATATATTTTCCAGCATAACTGAAGAGTAAAAATCAAAACCCTCCTCAAATACAGTTTTATCCCAATTCTGAAGAATGAGTGACACAGGTGTTTGTTGAGGTTTTATTCTGTCATGTCAGGACTGTTCTACAGAATGATGTTTGGCAGCTGGTGCACCAGAGGGAGCAGTGGTGGTGGTGCTGCTGAGCGCTACGTTCAAAGGCAGTGAGATCAAGGAACAAGATGTGTCCTACGATTCACTGACAGGCTGCAGCAGTGTGACAGTAACGTGTATTCAAGGCTTTGCTTTTTACAAGATGGAGCAAAACTGTGGATTTACGGAAGCTGCGAACAGCCGTACTTGCAATTATTTTTTAATGCTGTTATCTTGAGATCACAAGTTATTTTGCTCTTATCTTGAGATAATGAGATAATCTACATGAAATCACAAGAAAATAAAAGGTTGTTCTGCTTCTGTTTGTCAAGACTTCAAGAGAGCCATGTCAGCGTGTACAGATGCTGTCTTAACAACTGCAGCACCTGATTTAACAGATCAAGGAGTAATCGTAACTAATAAACACATCAGAGTGTTCTTCAGTCGATGTTTAACACAGGCAGACACTGCAGCGTCAGACATAATGTTCATATCAGTCCTCTACATTTATGAATCCTCCCTGAAAGTCTTGACAGTGATCTTGAAAGTTGAAATCAGATCAAATCAACCAGACACTCATTTTCCACAAGATCATAATTATCCCATGATTGAAAAAAACAAGTCGTATCCTTGTGATGAATTATCCTGTAATCAAGAAATTGGCCTTTTGTTAGAGATAAATTAACCTGTTATCACCAGAACATGCATGTTGTTATCTTGAGATAACAAAATAATTATAAGATAAAACAATGTATTTCGTATGATTATAGTGATCAAAAGAATCAGTCAGCAGTATTATTGTGGTATTGTTAAAATGTGCTGAAAATGCTCAAAAAAGAGCGGATACACACACTGAAATCATTTCACCAACTTCTATATTGAAAATAGTTTGAAATGACATCCTGTCCACTGTGATGTTCATGTTTTCATCGACTGATACAAACCTGTGTTGTGTCTGAGAGACTGGTGCTAATTGTGATTGATGCTGTGAAGTATTTACTCACTTAGTTTTTCAAGGCACAGTAATCACACAAAAAAATAATACTTATCATATGGAATTTTACTGTTTAAAAATTTTAAAAAATTTTAAAAAATAATTGGAAGCATGGCTGCTTTCACAGTATTTACCCTGTGCTCTTACAATAACTTTGTCTGCTGGAATTCAAACTTGAACTACTTTTATATATAATAGAAATGTAACTAGGTGCTAAGACTGTCAAAAGTAAAAATACTACAATGTTTTTTTCAATACCACAATTATAACATGGACAGCACCAAAACTATTAAAAAAGTGTTCATTTAAGACCTCAGTTCAGTTCAGTCTTTACTGTTCTGCCTGAAAACTGGCTTACAGCAGTAAAACCAGACAGTTCACTTACTTTGTCTGTACCAGCACCATGTGCAGGCTGTCAAAAATAAGGAAAAAATCCTGTTTTTTCTTCTATATTTTTGTCGGTGGTATCGAAAGAGATATCCAGTTTTGAGTTTTCAGACTAGTACTGTATCAAAGTTAAAGGTTGTGGCTTTTAAGTAACACTGACTTGTGCACTTCTTCAGACAGGCATCTGAGAAAACCTGCAGCACATTCTTCTGGTGCACTGACATGAAGATGAATCTGCCTAAAACTTCTCTGTAAAGAAGACATGCCAACCAGAAAAGTGGAAGGATTTTTTAAACATGGACCAAACTCTCTCTGCTCAGATGCCTGCAGTAACAAGCTGCCTCTCAGAATATTATTTTTAATATTGACACCAAAACTATAAGGTCTACAAACATATCTGACCTTGATTTCACGCTGTCAAACTCATATTTTTAGTCCTGACCTTTGACTTTGACATTTGCTCCCACAGACTGAATAATATGATAATGTCATTTACTATTCAAGAGGAGGGAGGCAGAAATATCTCCTCGCTGAAGTTAATGTGTAGGAGAGAGTGTTCAATGTACACAATATAAAATAGATTGAAATCAACAAATGTTTAGTGTGTATGTATTTATCTGTAGCTTTTAATGTGAAACATACACATATGGATTTATTAAGATGAGAGCACAGGAACCCATTACAGTCGTGATCTGTGTGTCAGTAACTGGACCTGTATGAACTGATCATTAGAAGCGTATATGAAGAGTGATTCCTCAGCGACTCACCAGGTATGTTCCCTGACTCTTGAAGGCTCGAGGGTGGTACCTGCCTCCTCGACCAAACGTCCTGATGACGGGTGTGGAAATCACACCTCTGGGACGACTACAGAAGACACAGACAAGTCCACAAGCTTTACAAATACAGACTAATAGAAAAAAACAGATAACACAACGCTGTATTAGGGCTACTGTATGCAAAAAGTGATCAATGTCACAACAATAACAGATATTCTCTGAGATTAAAGTGGTAAATTTACAAAATAATACTCACAAATTTACAAGATAAAACTCACATATTTACGAGAAAAAACCTTGGATATTTTTCAAGATTTAAGAGGTAAATTTACAAGATAAAACTCATAAATTTAAGAGAAAAGAAGTTGGATATTATCTAATATTAAAGTGTTAAATTTACAAAATAAAACACAAATTTACAAGATAGAACTCAAAAATTTGGGAGAAAAACAAATTTACAAGAAAAAACTTTGATATTCTCTGAGATTAAAGTGGTAAATTTACAAGAAAAACTCACAAATTTGAGGAAAAAAATACACAAAATATAACTGACAAATGTATGAGAAAAACTCACAAGTTTCCGAAAAGAAAACCTGAATGTTCTCCCAAATTAAAATGGTTACAACTCACATATTTACAAGAAAAACTCACAATTTTACACGAATAAACTTGGATATCCTCCAAGATTAAGCTGGTAAAACTGCAAGATAAATCTCACATATTTAAAAGAAAAACTCACAAATTTATGAGGAAAAAAAACTTTGATATCCTCCAAGATTAAAATGTTACATTTAATGGATAAAAGTTAAAAACCTATAAGATAAAACTCCCTGCTAGTATTAATAAATGGGTGTTGTGCCTTGTAAAGTAAAAAAATCTGATTTTCTCTAAAATTTGTGAGGTAATTTTTTTTTTGGTCATCCATTTACCACTTGAATCTCAGAATATTTAAGTTTTTTTCTTGGAATACTACCACCCTGCCTCTGCTCCAGATTTTTTTTAACTGACAATGGTCATAACATGCCATCATAACAAAGTACTCGGGACGGCTCATCATCTTTCTTCACTCACCCTCTGTTTGGTCCACCAACAGACACCACCTGGATTGGGAAGCCTCCTCTTCCTCGGCTGCGTCGAGCTCCGGCCCACTGACCCACCACAGTGCCGGCGATCTCCAGCTTCCCACCCTGTGAAGAGATCCCTTGAAGTCCTCCTGAGGAGAGAGGGGAAACAAACTGTTAATCTGTGGTCCTACATCATTCTCTTGTGTGTGTAGAAGTGATTTAGTTTATATCTTGGTACGTAGTCTAGGACACAGAACAGGGAACACAAACACAAGATCTTCCACAATGATTGAGGCAGGGTTTAGTTAGAGGACAGATGTTTGTGAATTGAGATTCCAAACTAGTATAAAATGGCAAATTATGAAATTACTGTAAGACAAATAATATGAAGACTAAATACAAAACTGAATATTCCATTACTCACCAGGCATCCCTCTGCCCCTCCCCTGAGGAGGCATCATGGGTGGTGGGGGGTAGAAGGAGCCAGCGGGGGGGTAGAAAGGCACCCCGTGAGGAGGTGGGAGTGGCGGTGGGGGGAATGGAGGAGGGTGAGGTGGCCGAGTGAAGTTGAGACCTTCCAGGATGCTCTGACGCATCTTCTCCACCTTAGCAACCAGCTCAGCCTGAAGAAAAGGAAAACAAAAACACCTGAAACGACTGATGACTCTGTTCATGAACACTCATATTTCTACTGTCAGCGTCTGTCCATCCAAATGTGTCAGAAGTTTTAACCAAAAATCAACAAAGAAAATGTGAATCAATGTTTGTTTCAATCCACTATGGTTAGAACCTGACACACCAGACGGTTTGTTACACAGAACCATCTGGAAAGACGTAATTAGAAACTGTTCAGACAAGGGAACCTGGCAGGTGATTGGATGAACCATCTGTCTATATCACGTCTAACACTGGCTAACTTCAGCCAATCAGATCAAACTCGTGCTCAAGCCAGTCGAGAGAAAAGTGAAAATGTCTTTTCCGTGGAGAAAAGTCTCCAGTGTTGTTCTTTGCTCTTCTTTCAAAGCAGAAATACTCTCCAGTTCTGATATAACTGATGCTATCACAGTATCTGCGCTAACCTCTTCAGGAGCTGCCATCGTTTGTTCGAGACGAGTTGTGTCCATAGACGCTTCTCACCGTCGTCACAACTAAAACCACGCCCACAGCTGCCACTAGTCCCTCCTAAGACGCTGACTGGCTGCACCACTTTTGGTGCGGACACAAACCATTATACCATGATAGAAGGAGAGGGCGCAGCAAGATGAGGTAATTGAGGAACGGCAGCTGAACTTCAAACAGTAAAGAACGAATGACATTGCGGTTTCATGTATTAATGCAGTGGTTACCAAATTGGGGGGCGGGACCCCCTGGGGGGGTGCAGAGGCACTGCAGGGGGGCTGTGGATGGCCAGGGGAAAAATGTAGAGTGAAACAGTTAAATGATTATGATTTATGAAGAGAACATAAAACTTTTGCTGATGCTATCATACCGACTTTTGCTTACGTAAAATTACATGACTACTAATCAACTTTTGAATCCATTTTTACCTGTTGCTGGGGTTCAGATCTGTCATATGTCAGAACTTATTCAGACAGTGTTGCCATCTCTCATGCAGCACATTAAGTCTTTTAAGAAAAAGCCAAACACACTTCAAGAGAGGATTAAAACCTTTTTGCAAAATTGAGGATGTTTTATATCAAATTTTGCCATTTCCAGCAAGCTACCGCAAAAAAGTACATAAAAATACAGCTATTAACCCTGAAATTATGTCTGTGAAAAGACAAGGATTTCTTGTTGTGCCCAGGATTCTTACTTATTGCTCCTTTGTGTTTTTGTAAAAATAGGATGGACCTGCAGCGTTAGAGCAGCATGTTTTCTTTATACGAACACAGGTAAAATATCTCATTTAGTGCAGCTTTTAGCAATTTTCACCTTATTTGAAAAAGAGCAGTTACACAATTGGCTGTGTATTTTATTCCTGACTATCACTTGCACTTCTCTGTTTGACTGTGAGAGAAAAAAAATATCTTAATCAACTATAATATTGATTAAGATAAAGAAAAAAATTATCTTCACACAAGTCAGTGCAAATTACAAAGTGTCTGATCAATATCAGTCTATTATGAGGTGAAGTGTCTTGGTTACTTAAAGGCACAGGGGGTGTCGAGAGGATCTGTGGATTGATAGTGGGAATATTGATTCTCTGTTGGTGTTCGACACAAACACACACTTCATCTGTTTTTTTTTTTACTCTAGAGTGTTGATCGTGGTCTGATGCAGTCCCCAAATAGGGTCATGTTTACCGTGTTCACAAGAACAGTCCAAATTAACTGATTTAAACAGCCCCTCTTGTGGCATTCACAACATCTAAAGTGGAAATTCTCTGACATTCTCTGAAAGAGTTCACACGTTATGACGTGTTTGCTGACATTTTCAGAAATGAGGCCAGAGAAGTTCATTTTTCAGTGGATGGTTGAGTTCATATATTCTGATTTTAGCTGAACAGATTTGCCTTTGTAACTTTATAATATGTCCGTGGAAAACGTTGACATTCACAACAGCCTCATCTTTTCATGATGCCTTGGTAACATTACTCACTCTCTAGCTTGCTAAACTGTTACCCTCAACGGCTTCTTGACGCTGGCAGTTTTTGCTTCCATGTTGCTGTTGCCCAGAAGTTCTCATGACTTAAAAAACTGGAACGCCAAGCGTAGCGTGTACACGACTTCCTATGTCATAACCGCAAGCTCCAGAGTTCCATTTGAAGGAGGCATAATTTACAGTTAATGGCTGTGAAATTCTTCTGACACCTTCACACTGTGCACCCTGTTTGCATGTTGCCTAGCAACACAACTTGTGGTTTCCGCACTTATTATTGATTATATTAACACCTAATTGAAACACACATATCGTCCTGCCATCTGGACTTAAGCGAGAAAAAACAATCAATAATGATTTATAATTTTTCTTTTAATGTTTACTGAAAGTTGACATGTTCTGCGCAGAACATCATGTACATTCTACATAATGATATGGAAGAAACAATTCTAAATCCAAAAGTTTGCTGTAACTTTAACAGCCTGTGATGTTAGCTCAGCTGCTGTGTTTGTGCTGCGAGTCGACTCTGAAGGACGAGGAAACCTTCCTGCACAGTAACACAGATGTTTGAGCAGATCATTGTGGAATCTAATCATCATTTACCTTGTGATACTTGTGCTTGTTGACATTTGAAAGCTAAGTAGTGGTGTATAGATGATTCATGAGCTCTGAGACAACAGGAGATTTACTAAGACTCAACCACACAGCGGAAAGACACTATGAATGAGGGGAAAAACCCAGGGTTATTGTTGTTTTAAAGGCGCTGTGTAGAGTTTTCTTAAATGAATTAAGTTTTGTTTACATTCAGTGTTTCCCACCAAAATGTACCATGTGTATCACTGAGTTCCTACTTTATACAACACTCGCAAACAGATTTTTTGCACTATTAACTTGCATTATTTACATCATCATCTTCTTGCTCCCCACCTCTGACACAGCATCACCACCAACTATCAATCTGACATAAAGCTCTACAGTTATGTGTGTTGTGGCACAGGCATGTCTGTTCAAGTCCATAAGAAAATGAATAAAAAAACAGAAAAGACCCACACATAAAAACAATGATATTATTAGTAAAAGCTCCAGAGTAGCTTTCAGCTGAAACACTTAGATATCCATTTTATTTAAAATCAGTATGCTCTATTGAGTTTTATATTCATGTCAAATGAAATAGGGGCTGTGGTACGGCTGACCCGAATACTTCATGCATTATAGGTTCTACCATTGCCATGATAATTGACTTATGTGTTGAAGAGAGGAAAAAGACATTGCATCAGCTGCACCAAAAAAGTGGCAAAGACTGATTAAGAGTGAGAGATTGAGCTCCTCTATGTATTTAATTAGTCTCAAAACCCCCACACCAAGAAACCAGCCGCATGCACATAATACAAGCACACAGATCAATAACCATGAGTGGAAAATCATCCTCAAAGGGACCATTTCTGCTCCGATCAAGTTGTTGACTGCAAATTTAAGGAAACTATGATTCATAAGTGTTTGTACATAGTAAATCTGCAGTATAATAGCTTTGTTTCCACTGTATTGTACGGCTCAGCTCTACTCCACTCTCTTTTGGTACGAGGCACTTTTTCTTCATTTTGTTTTCCACTTCAGATAGTATCCCCTCAACACAGGCAGGATTCTTAGCTGATTGTCATAGTGACGGCGGGTGAAATTGCTGTGACATCATCATCAATCTGAGACATAGAGGATATCTCAAGGGAAGACTGTCACAGCAAGAAGACACACTTTGTTACAGAATAGGCTGAATGCTGTGAGACAAAAGACTGCTAAAAAAAAGAGAGTGCAAAGGACAAGATTCTCTGACCAATCAGTGGTCTGTGATGTTTTCACTCCACTGTTTAGTATTGGCTCGGCTCGCTTGGAACCTTGCTGACGTGATAACAAAAAAAAAACGTCACGCACTACGTACTTGTCAATGGAAAACCAAAAAGAGCAAGCAGAGTCGAGCCAAGCCGTAGAATGCAGTGGAAACGTGGCAGTGTGGACCAGTGTGAAACTGATTACTATAAAATTAGTGGAAATGACCAGTTTTGCACCACAATGTTCATGGTTAGTGAAAATAAAAAAATCTATCTAATCTATGCAGCACTACAGTACCTCAATATAATGCTGTTTTCTCACACATTTTTCTTTTTTCAAAAAACTGACTCTCCTTTTTCATGCCTTCAAGGAGAGACCATTTATATGATTGATCGCTTTGAGACTATTAACCTTAGAAATGTAAAGCAGGCTGTGTGAACTGATCACGACAGACTTTTTACTTGTATTCACTGCAGCCAGCAGCAGCAACCAGAAGTTAAGAAAGAAAACAGGAAATGGACCAAATGAAGAAAGGCATGAGGAGTAAACTGACAGAAAGCATAGAGAATTCTTGGTGAGAGTTTGGGGAGGTGGTGGATCAGATGATAGCTAAAACCTAAAAATGTTTTTGCAGCCTTGTGTGTGTTGCGGGTGAAGCTACCTGACCATCACAGAGGTCAATGAGCTGTGCCTTCTCCCTGTTGGCCCTGATGAGTTTACTCTGCAGCAGCTTGCCGTCAAAGTACATCCAGGGACAGCAGTGCTCCCAGGGGATAGGCTGTCCGCACGCGTCGTTGGCAAACAGAGCCATGTCCACGCCGCTCATGAACAGAGCGGCCAGCTGGACTCCTCGAGGGTCCAGGTTGTCGATCTGCAGAAGACAAACATCCAAACTTAGAAAACGTCCACATGAAAAGAAAAAAGAAAGACAGTATGATCTCCTAACAGCCCCACTGAGCATTCAGATTAATGAAGTGCAAAGCAAAGCACAGAAGCAAGCATAAGCAGCCCATTCACCCCCCGGCTGCCAAAATACAGCGGTACACATCCTAATCCAGCCAACACAAAAAAGCCAGCAGACACATCCTAGATGTTCTGGCACAGCAGAGAGCAGACAGGCCGACAGAGCTACACACAGACAGACCACAAGGACCAAAGCGCACAGCTTGTGTGGATGGTTTACACGAACAAAGGCCGAATGAGAACAGAGCTGCAGAGGTTTTACGACTGCTGATAAACCATCCACACATGACACGAGGACCCCTCTCGTGTCAGATACACAGATACACATCTTTAATGCAAAGCTACGGCTTCAGGGACAACGTGCTCGTACAGAACAGAGTTTTGTCGAGCAGGTTGTTTCGTCTGTAGAATATGAGGAGTGTCCAGAGAAACATGGAATCTAAGTCAGCCAATTGTCTCAACAGAAGAGCCTGTTTACACCTGGTGTTAACATGCGTCCCGGTGGTCCGATCACATGAGGACAGGTCTATGTACAGACTAGGTCTACAACTAATGATTACTGTCACAGTCAATTAATTGGTTGATCATTTTCTCGATTAATAGTTGTTTGGTCTATAACATGTCAGAAAATGGTAAAAAATGTTGATCAGTGTTTCCCAAAGTGCAGGATGATGTCCTCAAAGTCTTGTTTTGTCCACAGCCCAAAGATAATACGTTTACTGTCACAAAGGAGTAAAGAACCCAAAAAATATTCACCTTTAAGAAGCTAAAATCAGAGAATTTTGACTTTTTTTCTTAAAAAATTACTCAAACCAATTAATTAATGAATTAATAATAAATGAATCATTTGTTGCTCTACTCAAGACGCTCAGTGTGTCTTGGGTGAATTGAGATTTGATCCCTCAGAGCACATTTAGAGGAGGTCTGAGCCACATGTGACCACATTCCTCCAGCAATGTGTCCTGGGCCACAGTGAAGGACCGTCCACTCAACTGACATCCTTCAAGTCCACACAGAACAGCTGTCTGTCCATTTGGTTCTCTGTGATGCAAATGACACATTTTGGCTCTCAGCAGATGGTTTCACTAGTAACTGCAATATCCCTTAAAAAAAAGCCACATTTTCTGAGTTGTTCAGTGAGAAGAAACTGAATAAACCTTGTGAAACAGCTATGACAAATTCTTAATCATTTGTCCCTTCTTGTAAATTTGGGATTACGTGTTATATGTTCAGTTGCAGTTGCTTCTTTCCCTGTAAAGAACACATTCAGTCATGGCATCACTGTGACTATTCCTGATCTGCCAGCATTTAGAAGCTGTTTAAACTCAGTTTTTTTGATTCATTGAGTAATCTATTTATCGATTAATCTCACAATTATTTTTTATTATTCAATTATATAACAATTAATTTACAAAAAGTACACATTAAAATCTTGTCTCATTACTATTTCAATATTTTATTCAATCATAATCCCAAAATATAGGCACATAAAGCACATTAGTGATAATGTGGCATATTTTAAAGTTAGTCTAATTTCCTCCCTGTTTTATAGACTCCATGTCAGATGCCTGATCAGAAAATACTCAACTTCAAATTTAAAATGAGCTGTGATCCATATTAATTTAATCACTTATCACTTTGTCAGCTCCTCACTGAGCTGAAAAATCATTACTTTGACTTAAATTGGTTATGATGTGAAGTTATGTGCAGGTAAGATCATCACTGGCAGTGTCCTTTTGCATCAGTGTGGAGCAAAGTGAATGATTGAAACAAATTACAGACAGTCTGTAACATTAGTTTTATTCATTTCTGACTCATCAAGGGAACAGAAAGTACAAAACGGTCGGACTGTTAGATGACACATAATGTAAAGTTAACAGCAGCCATGCTGACATCACTTCTAACACAGGGGTGATGAAGAAACATCTTGAAAATGTGTGATTTCTACTAGTAGAAGCACATTCCACATGTTTGTAATCCTCATATATGGTGTTTGGGTGCTGACAGAAAGTAAGGAGGACGATGCCCCTGCTGCAGGAGGAGGACAGCTCGCTCAGTGCTTCACTTTCAGCACTCGTGTGGAGCAGTTTGTCCTGCTATGATAAGTCACGTCCAGTTTGTGTAACTTAAAGAGAGCCAAACTGTTGTGTTAGGCGAAAGACTCCTGTCTATGAAAAACTCTTAATTGTTTGGGCCTTCTTGTAAATTTGGCATTAAATGAAATACATTAAGTTTCTTTCCTTCTAAAAAAAACCTAGCTTTACTAGCTGACTGAACACACTGTTTCAACTGATTTCACTAGTTACACTAAATTTATGAAAGAAGACGACCTTTATTGACATTAACATGTCAAATTTTAAAAATATATCAAACAGTAACCAATATAGGCTACTTTTCTGTTGTCTGTGGAGAAGACTTTAGTTTAGAAATTGGACAATACTGTGAGGTGTTATGACGAACATTTTACACTTTGTGAAACACTGTCTATGACAAATTCTTGATAGTTTTTTTTCCTTGTGAAAAACGTGTGTTTGTTGTAGTATTGCTGTACCAGTGGCTACTCTGTGTCAAACAACAAATTCTTACTTGTTTGGGGCTCCCTGCAAATTTGGCAAATGTTATGCATTAAATTATTTCTGTCTTTGTGTAAAACACATTGTGTCAGTTTGTCCCAATGTTGTGGCTATTAGTGTTGGGGCGCCGGTTAAAAATAACATCACATTTGGCCTTTGCAAAAGTAAATATATGTATGTAAATGCTAGGGTTGTGCATTGACAAGAATCTGGCAATACGATACATATCATAACACAGGGGTTATGATTCAATGTACTATGATATACTGCATTACTGTAAGCAAGGTGGTATATTGCTGTTTTTTAATCAAATTTCTGCAAGCCTGTTATTGTATAAAGAACAGACCGCTGTATGCATGAGTTTCAGAGTGTGTCGATATTTTCTTACACACTACGTGTTTATTGGTATATAAAGTGGGGAAGTGAGATAAAATCACATGTGGTCATTCCAGAGACATTTTCATGCCAGATGTGAAGTAACGTACTTAGAGTGGTCCACTTGTGATTGGATCACCCAAGACGCATGTTAATACCAGGTGTAAACAGTCTCAAAGTGACACTTAAAGCACTTAAATACAGACCAAGTAAGAGATTGACAGGATGGAGGGTTATGGCCCGGACATTCAGGACTTGTGTGTGTTTCTCCGACACTCCTCACACAATAAACACTACAAAATCACCTTCAGTTCCTGCAGCTGGTCAGGCTCATAAAGTTTAGGAGAAAGTGCTTGGGCTAGGAAAGCGTCAAGTTCGTTACGACGCAAAATTCTTAATCCTGGCCAATGTAACATAAACCTGAAGCAAAACACAGAAGGTTAACAGTGTTACAAACACCAGGAACTGATCAACTCACTCCCTCACTCTCAAAGTACTTCAGGTCTCACCTACACAGTGACATCTACATACTGTATCTGTGTGTAAGGCTGCAGTCTGTCCCGGGTTACGGAGGTCTACTCACCGCAGCACGCAGCAGAGCACCAGGAGGGGTGTGGGGACGTTGGCAGGGTTCAGCATAGCCGGAGTGTCGGAGCGCATGCAGGCCAGGAACGCTCTCATCCTGCGGTTCTTGTCCTCCACGGCTTTCCCCAGCCACAGCTTCTTCAGGTTGGGGCAGGTCCACTCCCTGAAGGGCAGAGCCTCCACCAGCTCCGGAGTGTGGGGGGACTTGCCCTTGTAGGCGGCCCACTCTTTGACCATGACATGAGTATCTGGGGAAACAACGTTTGGAAGAGATCAGTGTTTGGATTCATCGAGTGTCCCAGGGCTGAGTGGCAGCCTAGGAAGAGGGCCGGGTATCAAATTTTGATCAACTGAATTGCTTCAAGCATTCAATAACAAATTTCAATACCTAAGGAGTGAATCTCATCAACGCCAGAGAGCCATTAACAACACAGCATGCTTGTACCAACAGCTAATAATGTTGATGCTTGTCTTTCTAACATTACACGTCATGGAGACATGCAGTAATAACCCTCCCTCATTACCAGAGACAAGGACCATTTTTCATAGTCGATTAATCAGTCGATTATTGTCTTGATTAATCGAGAGATAGAAAGAAAGACTCCTCTTGACCTTCTAGAGCAGCAGCGTTGTTACTGCAGTCGGACAGTATCTCCAGCTCAGATAAGCTTGCTGGGACTTTAATCCAATCAGATTGCGGCTCATTTGTCAACAGCCTCTCAGAGCCGATCAAAGACTCTGCTGTTTCACCTACCCCCAGGTTCGTCCCACTTACATTACTTTAAGTCTGCAAGTGAAGATTGCTTTCATTGTTGATTAATCGATTAATCTTTTAGCTGTTTGTCTTAAAATGCCAGAAAATGGTGAAAAATGTTGGTCAGTGCTTCCCAGAACCTAAGATGACATTTTCAAATGTCTTGTTTTACTCACAATCCAAATATATTTAGGTCTTGGGAGCAGTATCAAAGATTTTTGACAGACACCCAGCCCGAGGACTAGAGGATTTCTACCTCAGAGCGGGACTCGCTGTTTATGACACTTCGCACAATTACTCAGGAGAGAGTGTCATGCTGCTGTTTTGCAACACTCTGAGCTGCAATGAAGAAAATAGAGTGGAAGCGCTGCTGGGTCTCTGTTAGTCACATACTACTGCTCTTTGGATACTTCAAGTATTTTGTGCTTACTCTTCAGGTGAAGGGCTGATTGCAGGGGTAACAGTGTCAGTAAAAGAAAAACAAGACTCTCCTTCAAAAGTGCTCCAAGCAGTAAAATGCCGTTAATTTACATGACAAAAGAATTAAAAATGACCAACATGTATCGACCAACACAGGTCTTCAGAGTCAAGGACTCAATACGCGCTGGTATGTAAAATAAAGGCATTTTAATTTTATACGCTTACAATTCTTAATGTCTAATATGCTATTAGCCTCCTTAAACAAGTCTTGCTGGTTTTAAATAGTTATGACCCATAGAAGAATGAATATATAGGAAATAAGCATAGTTGCCGTGGATACCAACAGATGATTTACTGATGTATCATGTGGCCAATAAACTGCCTTTATAGTTGGAAGAATTTAAGTCAAAATAGTTATATGTAGCAATATTTCAATATCTATTTATATTTAATTAGCAAGGAGACCTAGGCAACAGAGCAGAAATGACAAGCTCATTATTTCCTTTTTATTCCAAATAAATCTTCTGTTGGCTAAGTTCCCCATTGTGGTAAATTAATTTTTAATATTTTAATTTTCCATGAATTTAAAAAAAAAAAAAAGCAGCTTCTATGTTTCAAATTATTTTATTCACGATGACAGTATTGAAAATCACACCTTCAGGATTTCTTAACTCTGGTATACTGTAATAACTTGATACCCCCCACATCTAGCAGCATCTCCAGTGTTGAGGTAAAATTATTGTTTTTGTCAAAGGAGACTGGTTGCCTTAGAGGGAACAAGATTTGACTAATGTAACAGTGGTTTCCCATCAGAAAAGAACGTCTGATAGCAAGGTAAAGCAGTAAAAATATTCTTAATATAGCGTACACTTGCACTGATATTGATTCAGCAGTACATTTCTTAGCTTTGCACTCCTGCTGCAAGAAAGCAAGATGATTTGTATCAATGCAGTTTCTTTTTCCATGAAGTCAAACTGAATGGTAGGGAAATTAACGATTGTCCGATATCTGAGGAGCTGCACCAGTGAAAGTGAAAGTTACTTTTTCTGTTGCTGCAGAAATTGATGATGTGACAAATCATCTGTGTTGAAAAAAAAGAAACTTTCTGTCTGCGTTTTTTATGGAGTGATCAATGACCTAATCATTGTAAATCTGTGTACACATGCAGTAGTTCCTCTACATCATTTTGAAACCATGGTTTGCTTATTTTAACTGTAGTAGTGACAGAAGACGCCTGCTTTCTTTGCTGTGTGTAAAAATTTCTTCCTAACAGCAAGAATGTGTTTGAACTGAACAAATAGTGAAACGTTTGAGCAGCAGGAACTGACAGATTCAGACTTCTAGAGAATTTTTTTTGTTCATTTCAGATTCAGTCGGACTTTGGAATTAGGTTTAATAGGACAACGCATCGCTCTGTTTGATCATCTCTCCTTTGATCCCCTCACTCTGCCGTCACAGTGGTGCTTTCCTCTCAAGTCTCACTGGAGAAAACCGACTGTACCCTGCAGATTAAGTGCATGTAAATGCACTGACAGTTTCGATGAATCTCTTTCTTCCATCAAAATGTTTCTGCCTGAACACCATATCTCAGTGATGGGTTAGGACACCTCTGGAGCTCTCACAAGTATGAGCAGAGATGATGATTGATCTCCTAAGTCAAGAAAGCCAAAGGAACACTAAATCGTAAAAGTAGAACCAAAAACACATCACTGAGAATCTTTGGCTGATTTCGTCCTCTATGAAGATCTATTAAAATGTGTCTTGGGTGATCCAATCACAATTGGACAGCTCTGAGTACTAAGATTTCCACTGAATAGTTAAAGAATGTTAAATGTTGATCATTGTTTCCCAAAGTCCTAGATGACATCTTTAAATGTGTCAGTCTGTCCTCAACCTAAAAGATATTCAGTTTGATGTCATAGATGAGTAAAGAGACCAGAAAATATTCATATTTTAAAAGCTGAAATTAGAGAATTTGGACATTTTTTGTAAAAAAAAAAAATGGCCACAAATTGGGAGTGGTCAATGATTACTAAAATGCAGTAGTCATACAGGTGCAGGGGTGAATGCATTGAGACTGCATTGAGATCTAATCACACAGACCACAGTCAGAGGTGGTCTGTGTTGGGCTCTCTTGAACTAGGTACCGCAATATCACCAGGCTCCCATAAAAAAAAAACTGGGCAATTCTGAGACTTGTTGAGTGAGGAGAAACTTTTAGTTATTTGTACATTTGGTATTGCATTACAGTAAGCCGTTTTTTTCCCTTGTAAAAAAAAAAAAAAAGGCAGTGGTGGCATCGTTGTACCGGTGGCTACTCTGCATCTCAAGAGCGTTTGCCTGCCAGTATTTAAGAACTGTTTGAACACACTGCTTCAACTGATTTCACCATTTACACCAAATTTCTGAAAGAAGACAACATTATATTGACAGTAATCATGTCAGATTTTACAGTAAACAGTCACCAATATAGGCTGCTTCTCTGTTGCCCATGGAGAAAAATTCCAGACTGTCTTTACAAATCATGCAATTTTGTGATTTATGGAGTAGGGAGAAACTTAATAAGCTTTGTGTAATGCTGCTGTCCATGACAAATTTCTAACTATTCGAGCCATTTAATAAACTCAGCAAATACTATATCTAACTGTGCTGTACTGATGGAGCCACTAGGGGTGTAACAATACACTGATCTGGATCAATATATTTATTCAGTGTTCAACAATCCAATATTACTGATGTAAAGTGAAAATATCTATCTATATTGTCATCTTTAAGACATGCTTTTATTTTGAAATCCAACTGGCATGTCTGTGTTATAAATGTCTGGAAGAGTTGAGTTGTAAAATTGTCAAATCATAGTTTAGTTTTTTTGTGAGATGATTAACTGGACAAATAATATAATCTGATCTCAATCATAGATCCCTGAGGATTGAATCAAAATGTTATTATGGCAGACAAACAATAAATATAACATGTGTATTGCCATGAAACTTGTGATTTACACTGCTAGTAGCTACTTGTTTATTAGCATATATGTCAGGGAAGTGAGATCTGATTACAAGTGGTCACTTCAGACACACGTGGAGATGCATTCTGATGCCAGGTGAGAAGTGACATACTTGTGATCAGATCATCCTAGACACATGTTAATACCAGGTGTAAACAGGCTCACAGTACAGGATGTGACACAGTGACATAAAGGAGCTTTCTGAGCACAGCACTCACATTCAGGGAGGCAGTTCTTCCTCATGGCGAGTCTCTCAGCCTTCTTCCTGGCCTCGGCCAGGCTGAAGAGCACTCCGTAAACATATTGACGGATGGGCCGAAACAGCTGCACTGCTGAAGGCAGGTCTTTGTTTGCTTCATCTTCAATGGTGACAGATAGCTTAATCTCCCCCTGCAGAGACACTGTGTTACCTCAATGCTGGACAAAGACACAAACAAGTCACTCTAGATACTTCAGATTCCACAAATTAACATGGAATGTATTTGTACTTTTTGCTTCAGTTTTACATTAAAAGACACTGACCGTCATAACAAAATAAGCCATCATTCTAGATGATTGGCTCTCTGACCTTGGTGAGAGTGTGGTAGATGTATGGGTACATAAGGCCCTTCTTGTGTCTGTGCTCGGCCACCCGCAGGACCTCGGGGGCCACGGCAGGGAGAGGTGGGATGGTGATGTCCATGTGGTTCCTGGTGGGCATGGAGAGCAGCGACGGGATCTGGGCGTTCAGGCTGTGGAGACCTCCGGCCTGCGATCCCGGGCTCACAGTAGAGGTCACACAGAGGTCGGCCTGAGGACAGAGAGCCAGACGTTTCACTTTAGTTGCCTGATGAGATGTCTGATCAGGTGTAATGAGTTCCTGCTGTTTCACTCACTTTTGTTTGGTCCCCCAGGTCTCCCTCTGCTGCGTTTTCAGAATGTGGAGTATGTCCGTTTTTCTCCCATCCGCCCTTATGGTCACTAACATGACTAAACCAACAAGAAACATATGATTCAGCTTCAACAGAGGAAAGATAAACCATTGATCTCCTGATCCCAACCAAGGGCAAAAAGGTTGTGACCCAGTTTAAAACAAATAAAAACAGAATGCAAATATTTGCAAAATCTTTCAAACCTATATTCAGTTGAATACGGCACAGAAACGGGATATTTCATGTTCAAACTGATAAACTTGATTATTTTTTGTAAAACTACACTCATTCTGAATCTGACGACTGCAAACCTTTCCAAGAAAGTTGTGAAATGAGCATGTTTACCACTGTGATATCATCTTTTCTTGTAAAAACATTCAGTGTTTGGGAACTGAGGACACTAATTCTTATTGAAGTTTAAGACACTTGGCATTGTCTTGCTAAAAGAAGCAGGGACGATCAGCTTGAATATTAAATATCTTTTCTTTGAACTATACTCAGTTGACTTTGAGTCAAAAAGGATTTGCAGATGATAACATTGTGTTTTTATTTGTTTTACACAGTGTCCAAACCTTTTGGGAAGCAGGACTGTAAATAAAATGAATACATTGAGCGATAGAGCCAGACAGATACATTGCTCAGCCGATATCAATATCAGAATGGTATTAGGGCTGTTGAGATATTAGATTTTCACTGCATGATTATCATGTATCGCCCAAAATTAAATGACAGTGTTCATGTCTTTATGCACAGGAGGCAGGGAAATGAAAATTTACAAAATGAAAGACAGAAGTCGGCAAATGGCAATTGCAGAAAACTCAAGACAGACTCACCAACTGTGTTTAACTCTTGGAAGAGAAGTGTTAAAAATCTTCAAAATCAGGGTACCTACCATGTCAATGGTAATCTAATGAGTGGCTGGTAAATCTGGACTATCACTAGCCATTTGGCTGATGGACAAAAAAATGTTTTGCATCCTGTGTGCATCATGAGATGGGAGTGTAATGCTAAATCAGTAGGCTACTTTTTTAAAACTGTGCTCTTCCTGGTCTCTCCCACAGTTGAAGCTGACCATGAACTCATCAGTACTTCAGGTGCCCAGGGTTGACAGCTAGATGCTCCTTTCAATGTTTGTCTTGAAGGTGATTAGTGGGCCTAATATTAGCAGACTGTGCTCAGCAGCTCATTAACACAATTTAATTTCATATTTTCCACTTTAACAGGAAGCATCATCTTGTTGAAAGGGGTGCATAAAATCTCGGCTGTCTGTATACCAGCATCTGTAAGGGACATCTGGGCAGTTCAGAATAAAAGTTTCCCTTTTTCTGGTGACTAAGTATAAACACATTTTACAGATACTTGTGTCTGACAAGACAAATCTTCATTTACAAGTGTCTGGAGGAATCATGTGTTTAATTCAGCCAAATGTGAGATGAACTCTTCATGACCTCGGTGGCATTTATGTCTTTGGCTTCCATTCTTCTCAACAGCAGAAAAGCTTGGTTTCCACACTAGCACTAACACATAAGACACTGACACAAATGCAAGAAGAACTGTGATGATAACCATCAGTAAAATGGTACAAGGTGTTCTCTGCTTCTGTTGTAACTTGAATCAACTAAATGAAGAATTTATGTCTGAGTTTGTTTGAATAATCAAACAAAACAAACAGTGAGTCTTCTGGAGATCTGTGTTTACAGAGACTCAGTCTACAACTGAGCCTCTTTGGGCATCTGGAAATAGAAACGGCATACTAAGCAGTAAATAACCGGCATTTGTTGCCACTAGAGACCAGATACAACACTGCAGTACAGTACAATTATAGCATGCTACCAAACATAAGCTAAAAACGTTGCTGAAAGAAGTACTGTACCCATTACCTCACAACCACTTTAACACGTTAAAATCTCTGTAAGTGTTTTAATGCACGTTCTAAAAGTGTCAACGATCCTGGGAACAATGTCAGGACTAAATTCCAACAGGAAATGAGAAGACAGAATTGATTTTCTGGGAAACAATGTGTAGTCATCTTCATATTAACTCGAACTGTAAAAATAGGGTGTTCACACCAAAAGCGGAGCAAATTTTCTGCATGGTGCAATCAGGGCTCAAAATATTTTTTTCCTCAACTGTCTGGAACTCTACTTTCAACTCTCCCAGCCTTTAAAGAGACATATTTTCCCTCTAGTGCTGTTTATCCATCTAGATTTTTTAGTGAGTTGGAGAGTTTTGGAGATATCAGCCATAGAGATGTCAGACTTCTCTCCAATAATAATGGAGCTGCCCAAAGCACCTTCAAAACTCTTTCTGCAGCAGAATCTACCCGAACAGCTTTCTTTTCCAAAGAAAGTAGTTCCTACATGAAACTGCTCACAACAAGGTCTGTGGATTATCTTGAATAACCAGCTCATGATTTTTGGAAAGAGACACTGGTTTTGAGTTTTTCAATTTTTTTTCTTTTTGGTGCTTTGAGCACCACAAGCTGAATGTCATTTAATCCCATTATATTAGAGAGAAGGCAGACATCTATGGCTTGTATCCAAAAACTCTGCAGCTCACACTAAAAAAAATCTAGATTAATGTGGAGCGGGCAAAAATTCAAAGTTAAGTTATATGTTTAGTTTTTACAGATTGCCAGGCGTGTGGGACTGTTAATATCTCACTTTACTAATAATTTTTCAGGCAAGAACGTTTATCCAAATAATGCAGATTTGGAAATCTGCTGCAACACTTCTATAATAAATTTCTCTACTGTCGCAAAAGTGCCCTGGACATTCTGTCTTTGTGTCCCAGGCGCTATTTATTGTCCCCCAGGAAAACGGGACATCCCTAATTTCAAGTGCTGGACACAATTACATATAAAGTCAATGCAAAGATGGCAAAAAGTGTGAATACACACCACCTGACAGGATTGCTGCAAGGCAATTTCTTGTCCTTTGCATATTCACGGAAGTTTGACATGTTCAACTTGAGCTAAAAAATTCTGAGATTTTATTTTTCTTATACTTTTGGGATTAAACAGTGGGTGTTCTCTTAACTATTACCTCTAAAATGCACAGTTAACCCCAAAATCAAAAATGGCCTGTAGTGCTGTTTATCCATCTAAATAGTTTTGGTGCCTGTTGCAGTTTTGTTGGAGATGTCTGCCTTCTCTCCAATATAATGGCACAAAATGGCACTCGGCTTGTGGTGCTCAAAGCTTACAACTTTCTTTCTAGTAGAAAAGAAAGTAGTTTCATTAGATATTAAATTAGTTTCAGTAGATAATACTGCAGAATGAGAGTAGTTCCTACTTGAAACTGCTCACAACAAGGTCTGCAGATTATCTAGAGCACCAGGGTCATGATTTTTGGAAAGATGTATTTTTTTGGTGCTTTGAGTACCACATGCAGAGTAACATCTAGTTCCAGTATATTGGATAGAAGGCAGACATCTCTACGACTGATATCTCCAAAATTCTGCAACTCACATTAAAAAAATCTAGATGGGTAAACAGCACTACAGGCCAGGAGACATATGTATTTTTCATTGTGGGGGAACTGTCCCTTTAGCCTGTCTATCACAGTAAGCTGTAGGGGTGATGACCTCTGCTGTCGGGTATAATGTACTCTGATTAGTGTCTCTCTGTCCATGTTGGCTGCTGACTGGAGGGGGAATGTACTTCACTTCATGAACGTACAGAGAGGAGAAGGGAAAAAGAAGAGAAGAAATGTTAGAACCAGAGTATCTGGTGACTGCTGAGTTCAGTCAGAGGGCAAACTGAACACACACAGACACACAAAGACAGACACGCACTCTCAGTTCCTGCTGTTGCTCTCTGGGTTACGGTTAATGCTTTCTGGCTGTTTGGGGCTAATAAACACAAATGATCCTGTCAAACTTGTGTGAGTAACACAGGGACAATTCACTGCGCTTTCTGTGTGAACACAGATTTAAAGTAAAAGCAGGGATACTATTTTGACACTTCTAAAGGGACAGTTCACCCCAAATCAATAATACATATTTTTCCCTTGTCCTGTACTGCTATTTAAATCAGGAACAGTTACTCAAAATAATTCACAGACCTTGTTTCGAGCAGTTTCGTGTAGGAACTACTTTCTTTCTGCAGTAGAATCTACCTGAATTACTTTCTTATTTCTACTAGAAAGAAAGTAGTTCCTACATGAAACTCACAACAAGGTCTGTGAATTATTTTGAGTAAGTGGGTCATAATTTTTGGAAAGAGACACCGGTTTTGAATTTTTCAAATGTACATTTTTGGTAGCTTGAACCCCACGAGCTGAGTGCCATTTAGTCCCATTATATTGGAGAGAAGGCAGGCGGCCAAAACTCTGCAAGTAACACCAAAGAAAATATCTAGATGTGTTAAAAAAAAAAAAAAAAAAAAAAAAAAAAAAAGCACTACAGGCCAGGAAAAAATATGTAATTTTGATTTTTGATTAAAGACAGTGATTACAAAAAGGGAGACTCTACTGTAATAAATCATGTTACATGGACTGAAAGCTTTGTAAAAGACTAAAATTCACTAAATTTCCCCCGTACTTAACCTTTAACACTTTGATGCACATGTCAACATGACAGCCTGGTGACCTCAAGTAGCTCAGGAGTCTCCCCATGAATGGAGACAGTGACGGAGCGTGCGTGTTGTGTTGGACTCACTTGGCAGTTGTGCCTGAGCTCTCTTCATTCTCCGAGGAGGAGGAGGTGGAGGAGGCGTTGAAGAAAGCGGCCTCTGTGTGGTTGGGGCTGCCGGCCTGGCCCGGGTTGATGGGAGAGGACCTCTCGTACAGCGGTGTGTGCTTCCCTTCATGAGGAATGTTGCTGAAGCTGTTCTGCTCCGGGGGGCCCCTCTCCTCGCAATCCAGAGCCACCACAGCCTCTGGGTATGAGTGCTGGACCTGCAGACAGAACGGTGAGACGAAAACAGACGTGTCACTCCTATGAAGCCAGATGCCTGCGGAGTACAGTACGTCTCTCAGTCTTACCCCGGGTTTTACAGGCAGCGGCACCTGTGGAATGTTGAGCAGTTTTGGAGATGGCACTGCAGCAGGCACTCCCATGTGTTTTGGTCTGACTGTGAAACAGACACACATATAATTTCACTATACAGATTCAGAAGAGGCTGGAGCTGCTGCACACATCTGAAGGAAAACAACGACATGTAGAGATTGTTTTCTGGGAATTTTAAAATTTTAAAATACTTTTCAACTATACCTCAACTCGTTCTGGATTTTTGAGGCAGATCCTAAATTTTGGTGTTTATACAGATCCCTCAGATTTGTTTTCCATCCATACCGAGAGGAACATTTTACAGTGTATAAAGTCTGCACGATTTGGTCAAAAATGACTGAATGAATGATTATTTTTGCAGTACAATTTTCATGTTCACTAAAAAACATTTGTTGGGGTCTGCACCAAACAAACATGTTCTCTTACATCTGGAGGATATGGTTTTTAGGCCTTTTTGAATCTCTTCAGCACTATAGAACTTCATTACAATACTGTTTACTCAAACATTTTTCTTTTTTTTCAAAAAATTTGATTGCGACACAATTTGGTTTTGGTTCTACAACTCCAATACTGCACTTGGATATACTGCGATTTCAGTAATTTTGTGATTAATTGTACAGTCCTAGATTACAGCTAATGATTACTTTCATTATCAATTAACCTATCAGTTTTCTTTTTTCTCAGTTAAGCGATTAGTTGTTTGGTCTATAAATGTCAGAATATGGTGAAAAATGTTGTCAGTGACGTCCTCAAATATCTTGTTTTGTCGACAGCTCAAATAAATTCAGTTTACTGTCAGAGAGGACTCGCTGAAATCTTTTTTTTCTTAAAAAATAACTTAAACGAATAAATCAGTTATCAAATTAGTTGGCGATTCATTTATGAATTGACAACTAATCAACTTCTCGTTGGAGCTCTAAACAAACCTACTCATCAGTGCTCCCTGGTGGACAGACTATGTAATAGTGACAGAGTTGACATTTCTCGTTACTAATCTGTCAACATATACAACAATACATCTGATATGAGCTGATATATTGACCTGCCCAATTTCTCAGCCAAGCTCTAATTATAATACATTTAAATTGAACACCTTTAGGCTAAAAAGGGTAATTGCCTTCCATACTTTTTCTTTCAATAAACAGTTAAATATATTACACACAAGAAATAAAAAAAAACAGACTGCCATATTTTCTCACATTTTTGCTACAGTAACCATCAAACACATTAGCAATATAAACATAAACAGATGGGACTTGTTCTGCTAAATAAAATTTTCTTGTGTTCATTTGAATACTCAAAATATCAATATTGAGTTTTAAGGTCTCTGGCCTGGACTCAAACTAAGGATTTTGCCTTCACATACATCATCCCTGCAGGTCCTGCAACACCACAGCTTATTCAACCTCTATCGTCCTCAGCCTTTATCTCATCATCTCTTTATGGGTTTGCAAACTCTTCCACCTCAGCCAACTATAAAAAACTGCAATATTTTAGCTTTCATATTATGATTTTAAGTTTGTCTATTCCTTCTTTCACATTCACATATATTGACTAGCAGGAAAATCACAGCAGCCTGTTGCACAAACTCAGTGCGAGTTCAGCCTAGTTATAACATTAATTATTACCAAGTATTGATTTATGCATTACTAAAACAAAAGCAGTTGTGTCAGAGGTAATCTACAACATAACTCTAACAACTGAATAGCTACACATGCACCTAGGGTCGGTATAAATCATAAAATGTCACAGAATTAAACTCACTAACAGTAAAACAGCTGTTTTTAATCCCACAATTTTTTTTTTCATTAATTGCTTTCCACTTTGCAACACAGTCATCAAGAGACCTCATTTATTTATGATTATCAATTTTAGTATTGATCTAGCTTGCTAAGATGCGATACAATGCCAAGGGGCTCATGCCAGCCAGAGAGCAAATGCACCCGGTAACCATGACGATGGTTGATGATAGTTGACTGGCCACATGCCTGAAGTCATGACCTTATGTCCATACTAGTTACTTTTATTAGCTGATTTAGTTACAGTTAGATGTTACTACAGGGACCCTCCAGGGTTCTCCAAGTTAAATATAAGACTTTTTAGCATGTTTTTATTACCACTTGGAATCAAATTTAATACCGATTACTATATCTACCTAATTATTACAGATAGAATGGAAAATCATTATTTGTCAAGTGAATTTAGTAAATCATTATGATACTCACATTCATGTTGCCTGGAAAAGGTTTAACTCACTCGTATTTTGGATTTTGCTGCCGCTTTAAAACAGCACTTTTAGGTTCTTTTTCATAACTAAAAAGATTAGTATATAATATTTTACATATAAATAATGTTTCTAGAGCGGCAACAGTAATGTTCACAACAACAAAGTCTCTATATAAACACATTAATATCTCACTGAAAGAAATCTAAACTTTCAGCAAACTAAATCATTTTTCTGACATGAGAATACTGAGTGAAGTTTCTACAGACTGAGGAACACAGACATCAATCACTATGTTCATCCTGTCCTCTTCTGACGTGATTCACTGCCTGCAGGGACTGTTGGCAGAGAGGAGGAGCTGCTTTGTCTCATCCAGCAGGAAAGTTCATAAGAAAATGACAAACTTCACTCTACTGAGTGCCCTCTTCTAGTTTATGACAGTATTTATAAAATCCTAAGAAAGGACAAGAAAAAATTAAGACCTTTGAAAACGAAATTCAAAACTTTTAAGGCCTTAATTTTAGGTGTTTTTTTCAATCCAATACTTTTAAAATACTTTTAAAACCCCATAGGTACCCTGTACCAAGCCTCTAGTGTCAATACAGCGGGTGCAAACCATTGCAGGTGTAAATTTTAACAAGGCACAACCATTATTAAATGAACTACACCTGTATTTGACAAGTCAAACTGTCTGCTGACAGAAATCTATGTACTATTTGCACTAACACTGTACATTTTCTATACAGAATGTAGGAGAAGGGATGTGATTAGAGTCTGATTAGACGGAAACCCACCTAAGTGTGGAGGGAAGTGAGGGGGTTTGCTGGCCACTGAGTAGTACTCCACTGCCTTCTTGAAGCGGATCACTTTATCATCAGTGCACGACTAAAAGAAAAACAGTAAAATGACATTAATACACTCAAAACACAGCAAACAGGTGCATTAATGGTACCTTGTCAGTTAACAAAGACCACATATGGAGAGAAGCACCATTATCTGTTCTTCCCATTCAAGTCCTCTTGAGCTGAAAGAGTGAACTACAGTTATCTCTGCTTGAATGCTTTGCCTTAGTACTCTAAAGCATGCAGACAAGTACTTATCCATAGTGTATTACCTTTAGTAGATGGCAGTCACCATACCCATATTTGAGGAAACAGCAGCACTACTCAGAAGTTATGTAATAAACTGCTATGAACAAGGTCAGTAGCCACTTAAGAAAAGGTCTACCCGAAAAATTAATATCAGTTTAAGTGTTCACTGTATTTAGAATATTTTCTCCGCTTTGCTCTACCACCAGAGGGCCTTTTCTGACAAGAAAACACCATTATATGAGCCAAACACCACTTTTTCCAACCCAACCAAACTCCATAGGCAAAATCAGTCATTTTAGCAGAATACGGGAGTTGCTGGTCTATCATCTCCTCGATCTGGTACTATGTTAATGGTGTGACTTCGGTGAATTCAGACTATCCTTTTAAAACACCCAAGTCAAACAATAACAAAAACAAACCTACAGATCGAGGCTGTGGTAGACCAGCAGCTCCTGTGTTCTACGAATTAAAATGACTGATTTCACTTACTGGGTTTGGCAGGTATGAAGAGAGTGATATTCGGATTATAATAGCAGTTCTCCCATTTGAAAAGGCTGTCTGATGGGAAAGTAAAGTGGTGAAAATATTCAAAATATTGTGTATAGTTTAAGTGGCTAAAATACCTTTAACTGCTGACCACTGCAGTTCATCTTTTAGTTTATGTGCTAGTGCCTCTCTTTGCTTTGCTTAACTGGAGTTGTGCTGACCACCATCCACTGTAGATAAATTCACTAACCGTTGATAAGTACCCCATACAACCTCACTTCAAATACTCTGAATTATCCCTTTAAAAGGTGCCCTGATAATTATTTCAGTCTCAACAAAGTTAAATGCTCTAGTATATACCAGCAACACAACCTTTCCCTGCTGGTAATTCACTTTTCAGTCATTCTTCTTTCTATTCCAGTGCACCATAATTGTACAGTACAGGATGACTTGTTGAAACTATTTTTAGATCTATGCAATGACAGAGTAAACAGATATTTTAGGTGGTTAGAATGCAATTGAGAACAGGAAATTGTGATCAAGGGAGGTTATCAGATTTTCCTCTTGAGAGCAGCACAGTTATGACTCGTCATCCTCCATCAAGTGGAGCTTGTCTTACTCATCATAAAAACTGTTTTTGGTAAGAAAGAATGGGTCACCTGACAATGTTTGAAACCCACTGCTTTACAACAACTCTGTTACCGATTCATTCAAGAAGAAATGTGATCAAAACAATCTAAGTTATATCCTTCGTCTCTAAACTAAAAACTGAATGTCTCATTTTCAGTGCTGCCTCGTCACACCAGTTCAGCTCTACTTTTCATACCTGTGAGTGCTTGAAGATGTCCTTAGCGATGGCCTCCAGGTCGGTGATGTCTGGGATGTTGCGGACGTAGTCGGCCACGGCCTTGATTACAACATCACAGGGTGGGAGCACAAGCTGGTGGGCACGCACCTGAGGAAGGACAGCGCACCGAGTTCACAACAGGTCAAACATTCAAGTCTGAAATAAACCTTGATGTCAATGTGTACAGTACTGCCCTGTTGCTGTTTAAACAGCAGCACCATAATCTTTAGCTTCCTGCTTCAGTAACAGGATTTTAAGCTGTGACTGGATGTTTCTACCCAAAATGCACCTTGGGAGTCACAGTGAACATCTCTCATGAAGTTTTTATGCAATTTCTACTTTTTTTAACTAAAGACCCGAATGTTTTCTGATGCAGTGGTCTAACTTAAAGTTACTAAACATATCTATGAATGGACTTATTAATCAGAACCAGGGGCCCAAAATACCTCCTGCCACTTCATAACTTTATGCCTTTTGTTGGCAACAAACAGTGAATGTAAACAGTTTTTTCTTGTTTATCGGAAAACTCCACGGAGCACCTTTAAAATCACAGTGAAGGGGAAGCAAGTGAGTTTTCATCTTCAGTCATGTGACGCGTGTTTCTGAGATGGATCTGATCAAATCTTCAAGATTTGATTGAATCACTCAAAGGTGCATGTGGTATCATAAATAACAAAGGATGCAGAGCTGTAGAGGACTGCTGATGAAAATAAGAGGGAGTCTGGAATATAATACCAGAGCTGCAATGATTAACTGATCATTATTCAACTACCAAAATAATCATCAACTCCAAATTCTCTGATTTCAGCCTCTCAAATGTGAATATTTTCTGGGTTCTTCACTCCTCTCTGCCTTTAAACTGAATATCTTTGAAGTTGTGGACAAAACAAGACACTTGAGGTTGTCATCTCTATCCATTTTTCATCATTTTCTGATGATCGATTAATCGAAAAAATAGTTGACAGATTAACTGATAATGAAAGTAATCCTTAGCTGCAGCCCTACACTGATGATATATGTTAACACAGGGAGACAGAATTAAAACTGTCTAGCCTCTAGTTACTTTCCAGTTATTATTGAGTAACCTAAGTGGTGTGTATCCAACACTACACTTGACAGGTGTGCTTGGCTTAATGACAAAAAAAGATAAACAGCAATAAATTCCCAGCCTCAGCCTGTACCCACTAAGAGATTAATAAGTAACCAACTGTCCGAGTGACAGCAGCTGCAGGAGCAGACAGTTTGGCTAGAAAGCACCTTCACATACAAGCTTTTACAGCATTAAAGGTCCAGTGTGTGAGAATCAGAGGCATTTATTTTTGTCAACCACTCACAGTGTTACTGACTTTGTTACTGACCTTGCTAGAATAATGTTAACTTTCTGGCTCAGAAAGTTGAAGTCAGAAAGCCAGAAAGTTCTATGAAGTGAGCAGACATGAAATATCTCTAGTTGCCAAGTCGTATCTAAGGTTTGTCCTGTTCACTGGAGTAGTGAACAACAGACTTTAGATTCTGATTGCAACACACATGAAAATATAAATTAATGGGGTTTTTTTGGCTGTTGACCATGATATAATCGGGATAATGCCCTTTGAGGTGTCCACAGGATGAATAATTAATGAATGACTTTGTGGAGGCAACTGTCTTCCGTGGTTTGGGCCTCAACATGGTCCATTAATTCCTGATAATTGATACCATATCAGGCATTTGGGCTGGGCAATATATCAATATTATGTTGATAGACTGTATTTGCTGTTCTATTATTTGCCTTTGCCCACTTAGTCATATCAAAATTACTGACAATTATTTCAAATCAAATTTCACATTTTGCGAAAGCACCAATAGTCCTCACTACAATGTTGTCGCAATATCAAGGTAAACATTGTGATATTTGTTACCGTCCATATTTCTCAGCCCTATTGTTGGGTAGTTTAATCTGCAGCAAGAAAACATATACTACCTTAGCGTTTCCCAATCCTGGTCCTTGGGGACGCCTGCCCTGCACGTTTTAGAAGTTTCCCTGCTCTAACACAGCTGATTCAAATGATCAAGTTGTTATCAGACTTCTGCAGAGGCTTGATGAAGAGCTGAGACACTGAACTCAAACACACTTTTTCTTGCTTTACAGTCTCTTTTCAGTGTCATTGTCATTGGAACATACTGTGGCAGTACAGTGGCTAGTTCAGTCAGGCTGCACATGTGAACCAGAGGGATTTGTGTTTAATCAAAGCCAGTCATTTAAAAAGTAACAGCTGAACCATTTTACATGCTGCCATGAAACTGTCTGCCACTGCTGTCTTTCAACTGTTTGACTCAACCAGTCACCAAAATATGAATATCCTGTTCCTGTAAGATGGACTGCACTGGCCGTGCATGAACATTTAGCCACATCACAGCGCCCGACTTGGTGGCAGCTGCTGGTTAGGCTCCAGAAAGATGAATCAACAGTTGGTCATTTGTTATCCAACGTGATGTTTGGGATTTTTAGCCATCAGTTATCACCAAAGAAGCTGTGATGTTTAATATCCTGCCTTCAGCTGTATGAAAATTACATGTGCATGACCGTGGACTTTTCCTTTCAATAAATCTGGCATGTGCAAACATGCTGACTTCTAGTCTTTGTGTTCAAAGCTCTGTAAGAATCAACAAAGAAAACTGGACAGGTGGATTTAAGTTCAGTGAGTTTAAGGATGAAACTAAATACATGTCCACACCCAAAAAGGCTTCTGTATAGCCTATTAATAATGATCAACAGGGATTAAATCAAGTTTTTACAGGGTTTTCAATGCCCTAAAAAGATATTTTGCCAACCAGCTTCTTACTGTGAGTGATGGAGTCCTGCATAAACACACAAGTTAAAAAGAGTTCTGGTTTTGTTTTTGTCTGTGCTGCTTTATAGTGGGCGGGGCTCACTTGGAAAACAGGTGAAGTCACATAGTTCTACACCCAATCAGGATTTAACAACATCTGAATCAGAACCTGATGACAGCTGTAGAGTTGAGACCAGGCCACAGTCAATCAAATGTTACAGGATCCCGAAGAATCCTGATGAGGCAGATTAACTGAATTCTTAAGTACTAAACTCCTCCCTTTTAATGGAGATGTTCGCCACATGAGTTAGTGTTTGTTTATGAGTTGTAAGTACTCATTAATAATCTTTTAGAAGGAGTAGATGTTTCTATTGGTCAAACTGAAAAAAAGTGATAGGAGCCTGGCAGGCAGTCACTGAATTCCAACTCCAGTGGGTTTTTGTTTTCAGGATAATGGGCTAAACTTTACATTGACAGACAATTGAGAGGTTTAGAGAATGTTGTTTAACTTACAACTCGTCCTCACTTGTCATTTAGTAGTAAGGAAGTATAATGTCTGGGGAGGAGCTCCAATATTTTCAATTTGGACTGCAGTACCCATTTTTGAGGGCTAAGGTGTTACATATTTCACCTTTAAGTTTTCATCTAAGGGAAATCTAATGATTTTTTCACACTTGCACATTTCATTTAAATGGGACTCGTTTTCCCCTTTCGGTCCATTTGTTAAGGTAGCTGTAAACCATAATCTCACTAGGGGGCGGACCAAAACTGCACCAAGAACCTTGAGAGAGGTCGTCTTGGTCCAGTCCCAGAGGAACTGAGTGGTTTGTTTGTATTGGGAATGTGGTTTGACCCAACTACCAGGTTTACTCTACAAGGCTAAGCGAACCGGCTCATTGGATGTACTCAGTATGAACTCCCCCGTCCTGTCTGAAGGCAGCACATCTTCTTTGACAAGTGTGAAGATAATTTCCATGCTCATGAGCACATGCAAACTCTGCCATTGATCCATGTTATTGCATATCAGTGTTTCTCTCACAGAAATATTGTATGTGCCAGCCCAGAAAACAGGACATTCTTCCTGTATTTACTTTCTTGCGCCTGCCCCAGACACATCTGACCAATGAGCTGAGTAAACGTTCTCATGTGCTTTGCGGTGATACATTTGGGTTTGCTTGGATTTTTCACTGTGTGAAAAGAAACTGAACCATGGGGAAAATGTTTACAAACTCAACAACTGATCGGACCAGAGCAAACAAAGTATAGGCGTGAAAATGCCTTTAGGGGTTATGTCCACCAAAGCCTTTTTACCCCGGCTGAAAACGCCAGGCGCTCTTCTGAAAACACCCAGCTGGGAGCAGCTGAGAGCACTTTAGAGGCACAGTGTTTCATCAGCTGACACACTTAGGTTGCCATCATACAGAATATCAATGGAAGTAACTGTTAATTTACCTAATTTCCCAGATTTCTGTTATCAACAAATACAGATTGTAAAGATGTCGGCACCAAGTAAAGTACTTGCTTTGGCCCTTGCTCTAGATGACAGGAGGGCTGAAGCTTGGACCCATCGGTTTGTGTGGGTTCATGACATTTAGTGGGCGGGGAAACATCTCAAGAGCTGAAGCTGGACGACGGGGCCAGATTCAAAAGTACAAGCAGTGCATAGGTTTTGGTAACCTATTCGTCCTGCCCCTCCTCCACTGTGACTGGACGGCTGTCAGCATTTTACCCAAAGCTGTATGGCTGCAACTTATGATTATTTTCATAGGCGATTAACTGATCAGTCTTCTTTATTTGATTAATTGATTAATAGTTGTTTAGTCTATAAAATGTCAGATGAATGTCAGAAAGGAGTAAAGAAACCATTTAAGAACACACACACACTTAAGAAGCGTGAATTTTGACTTACTCAAACCTGTTAATCGATTATCAAAATAGTTTGCGATTAATTTAATAATCAATAAATCATTGCAGCTCTATGAAGATGAACAGGTTCAAACTCTTGGCAACCAGAATAAAACTGCGAAACGTTCATTACAGGATAGACACTGAGCACTTCTTCATGCTGCACTGTTTATAGCAGTAGTAGTGTTAATGTGCAGCATTCCCAATGGAAGCAATTCAACAATACGCTGGCCTCAGGAAACAACAATTTGGTGGACAGAGCCCCTTAGTATTAGGACTCCACAGCCCCAAAAATCCTGTATAACACACTTCCAACAATGCAACTCAACAGCAGCAGGAGCATGAGCAGCAGGCCTCCTGTTCTCTAAGGAGGCACACAGCAGAAGCAATGCACTCACCTGAGACAAAAATACAGTATAAATATTGTGCGAAAAAGTGTATACGGTTGAACAATGGTTCAGCACATGATCAGAAAAGTACTATTCACAGTTCACTTCTGTGACACTGGATTAGCAGGCCAGTGATTATAAAGAAATGATCATTAATCTTTACCTTCAGAGATGCTAATGGATGCTCTGGGCCAAGTAAGCTCCAGTGAAAGGCAGCCAAGTCTTCATCAGGCAGTATGTGATTTCCTTTAGAACACAACACAGCATCATTAGTGGTGTTTAGTCATCTAAACCATCAGCTCCTTTATATTCTGTCCAGCAGTATCACACCAACCTAACAGTGATGCAAAAATGACAAAACGATTGGGGTTGAGATCAAGCTGCCGTGCCACTTCGTGCATCAGGTACTGGCTGGTGGTGAGGCTTTTGCCGTTGCGGCTCAGTTTGAGGGCGTGTGCGCTGAAGTAGTATGGGATGTTGCACAGAGCGTAGTCCGAGTCGTAGGCCACCAGGCCATGGAAGCCGTTCTCCCTGCATAAGGCTATCACTTCCAGGTGGTGGTCCTCGATGCTCTGGACAACCTGAGGAGTGGCCGAGACGAGAGTTAGACTTTAGAAAGCTAAAGCCTCAAAATAAACCTCTTACACAGACATGGTGCATTAGGCTCTCTACAGAAGCAGGATTACAAAGCAGGTGCAGTTCTGTTTGAGTTGCTCTTAGTGAATAAGTCCTACACAGCTGATTGGATAGTCAAAGAAAGAGGGATGGATAATTGGCTATATATTTAAAATGTGATCCAGTCAAAAGAACCTGATCTCAAAGGCATTATTATATGAATACTGATTTACAAATTTTCACCCAACACCCAGCACTGTCAGAATAATATAACTGCTCAGTTAAACAATAAATCCTGATAGAAATGCAATGATTAGTGTATCAAAAGGTAATAATCGCAACTATTTTAATAGTTGAGTAATAGTTTTTTCAAGCAAAAATGACAAACACTGTCATGTTCCAGCATCTTAAATGGGATGATTTGCTGCTTTTCTTCTTTGTCATTTATGAGAGTAAATAAAGAGTATTTGGGTGTTGGACTGTTGGTTGGACAAAAGATGCATTGAAGACATCAATTAGGACTTTGGAAAACTGCGATGACCATTGTCCTATTTTTTTTTTTTTTCACATTTTATGGACTAAACAATTATTAGTGAAAATTAAAAACTAAAATGCTGGTAAAATATGCAATGTAAAAAAAAATATAAAATAGGCTGATAGATTTGCTTAAACACCAGCCAAAAAAACAACAGTTATCTATTGAGTGGCAAGTGAAAATTTGAACATTCATTCAAAAAACTTAATAAAGAAGTTAATTTTGAACCCTGATCACTGGTGTGATGTATAATAAAGACTTTAAAATCAAATATCTTATCAGCCTGAAATTAGCATTTTTATATGATAGGGCAATAAGATAATGCTTTGATTACGTGTGCGTGATGCAAGAATGTCTGTGGCGTGAAGGTTATCTGAGGTGTCCCAAACGGATAGCAAAGATGCTATTGTGAGGAGGAGCCAAATCACATTCCTTCAACACTACAGATTTAATTACCCATTTTAAGAGCTGTCATCCCGAACAATACGATACATTTGTAAAGAACAAAGAGAAACAGGAACCAGAGAAAGAAAACCTGTCAGCAGTAGTTTTCTTGTTTTGCCCAGTGAATGTTAACACTTAGAAAAGCATTGTAGGTTATGTCTGCATCTGCCAGTGGGTCATCATAATAAGAGTAAATATAGGCCTCTCTGCAGTTAGGTGGAAAAAATATAAACATATGAAGGTATCTGCATCAGCAATCGGACAAAATATTGGCATATTGGATATCAGCAAAAATCCAATATCATGCATCCCTACCATTTGGGCAGATCAAATGTGTGATAACAGTTCTACAATACTTAATGTCAGTGACAAAAACTGCATACAGAATCAGAGGCAGCTGTACAGTTTCTGCATGTTTTTAGTACTTCCAGTACTCAGCTAAAATATGTATGAATTTATGTACATTGTCGATTTCTTGCGTAGGTAATATTTAGTGCCAAAAGTACTTGCATGTCATCTGCTGACTGTAGTCTCAATTAATGGATATGTTAGAGATTAGGACCACACACTGTGGTAAAAAAAAAACAAACAAAAAAAAACAACCGTGTGATTATTATTATTATTATTACAAATATTATGACTGCGATTTGATTCACAATTTGTGGGAATGATCATTTTTGCATCATAATTCTCATTTTTACTGAAAGAAAATATTTAAGTCATGATCATGTGACATTTGTTGGGGCCTGTACCAACCCTACATGTTTTCTTACACTTTGAGAATAAGACTTGAAGGCCAGGACATATTTGCAGCACTACAGTACTTCATTATTGTGCAGTCTTGTCACAGATTTTTACTTATAAAAAAATTGTAGCTTCTGTGATTTGGCTCTTGCTCTTGGCTATATTCAGATTTCAATGATATTTGGATTAACTGTGCAGTCCTAGTACTGACTGATCTCCCAGCTGCAGTCTCAGTTAACAGATATATCAGAGTTATTAATCAGTAGTGAAAGATTACCATCGCCATTTATCTGAGCTAAGGGGGACATGTACAAATGTCTCATTTTGTCCAACCAATACTATGACATTTACTTACCTCTATAGAAAGCTCAGAAAACCAGCAAATATTTACAAGTGACAGACTGAAGCAGTGAATTTAGGGCATTTTGTTTTAAAAATTATTGAGTGATTAACAGCTAAATAGCAAAATAGTATCATGTCAGCTGGTTTATCATATCAATGTTAGGACTCTTGTTTGAATGTGTGGCTTGGGACAATTTGTTCTGCTAGGACTAATCCAACACCTTTTATTAATGATAAAAGCCTATTCTAATAGTGATCACATGTATTCATAGTTGAGATAATGTCACAAGATCAAATGAGTTAAGACCAGGCCACTGCCTGCACTGCTAACACTACTACAGATACTCTGATGAACTTGACCAGCTTTTATCATGGGTGAAGTTGGCAGTGCTGTCATGGTGGGCAGCTAGCAGGCTAACCACAGAGCCTGCTAATGTCTGCCGGCCGGCCGGCGGCAGTTCCGGAGTGCCGGTGCTCAACAGGCACTGCCAGGCCGAGTTTCACTCACCCCGACGCGGAACCTGAGGAGGGCCAGTCGGATGCAGTGGGCCATGCACACCGGAGGAAGGAACCAGACTTTGGGCGGCGGGGTGCCCTTGTTCTGGACGTGGCTGATGATCTGCTGGGCGGTCTGCCTCTCGTTCACCTGTCGCTTGACCCACTCGTGAAGGCGGCCTTTCTCCAGGGCGCCATTGAAGCACACCAGGAGCTCAATGTTGCCGTTGAAGCAGGCCTTGGAGAGGGCGGCCAGGTAGCCCAGCATGTGGTTCCACTGGCCGCCGCTCACCCAGTCGGTGTAGAAGCCTCCGTAGAGCCGGTGGAGGCAGTTCTCGGCGTCCACCAGCAGTCTCAGCGGACTCTGAGGGGGTCTCTGCCGGCCACCTCCAACCAAACTCCCCCGGGCCAGCTTCTGGAGCTCCACCGGCACCACGGCGCTCGGGCAGTGCTTCTCAATGTACTCCTGGAAACCTTGAACACCCATGTTGAGCGTCTGTCAGGAGAGACAGGAACTTAAAACTGACGGTTAAAAAAAAAGCGAAATATCGGAGGAAATTAAACCGGAGGGGGTCTGTCCCCCTGACAGTGACTGACAGCCGGCTGCTAGCTGTGGGTATTGCAGGAGTTGGAATAATTTCGAAAGAAACGAAAAAAAGGCTGCTATTCTGGCATGGTCGGTTTTTGGTGAGTTATTTTTTGGTTCATGGCTGCTAGCTGCCATGTGTCGGTTCACGGAACCATGTCTGAGGTTGTGAGTCTGCCGAAGTGAGAGGGAGACAGAGGGGGACACATGACGACACGACGCACCGGCACGTACAGATGCACGCGGGGAAACCAAGAGGATACACTGCTGCTCACTTCCGCGTTAGCTTAAGCTCACACGACAAAAATCTAGTACCTTCTCAAAAATACGGTTTCGTCGGGTTGCGACACAGAACTTTAGTTTCATGACAAAAACAAATTATATGGTTAAAGTCAGAATACACACGTTTGTCAAATAAGTTTTTGTGTGATCGTTATCTGATTTCTACAGCCATAACTAAAGCCAAAATCTTCACTGAAAATAATTTTGTTAGTAGTTTTTTTATTTATACAACCACACCTAGATGAGTACAAAACGAACTACATGAAATTGTAGGTCGACATTCCCACAGATTTACAAAAGACAGGGAAAACAATTGATCATTTAATCCTGCCAAAATACATCTTAAAGGACCAGTGTGTAGTATTTAGTGGCATCTAATGGTGAGCTTTCAGATTGCAAACACCTCATCTCATTCTCCCTTTCCAAACGTATAGGTGAAAATATAGTGGTTATGAGACTTGAGGCTGTATCTAGAGCCAGAATTTGGTTTGTCCATTCTGGGCTACTGTAGAAATATGGCAGTGCAATATGATGTCCTCTGCAGAAGATGACCATAGATATATAAAGAGAAACTGGATACTGGATGAAAACATAGTTATGCATTACTTAAAAGATGTTTTACCCTTCCAAGATGATTACCGCATCACAGATATGGGGTAGACAAAAGTACAACATATTGCAAAGAATTTTATTTATTAATTCATTAATTCATTTTTTTTGTCCTCTGCCATTAAGTGGCTATAACTCTTCAAAGGGACAGTTCATCACAAAATCAAAAATACATTTTAGGTAGATTGTGGTGCAGAAAGTAGTTCCTACATGAAACTGCTCACAACAAGGTCTGTGGATTATCTCGAGTAACCGGGTCAGGATTTCAGCACCACAGGACAAGTGCCATCTAGTGCCATTATACTGGAGAGAAGGCAGACATCTCTACAGCTGATCTCTCCAAAACTCACATCAGAATGATAAAGATGGATAAATAGCACTACAGGCCAGGGGAAAAATATGAACTTTTGATTTTGAAGCAACTAATTACAAATACTCAAATAACTGTAATTAAGTAGCTTTTTTTTGGGTACTTGTACTTTTATGACTAGATTGTTATATACTTTTACTTGTACTTAAATAAGCATTGCACTATGTAATCTACTGAAGTTACTTTTAAAATCATAATTGAGTACTGAGTACAGTTGGAATTAATATTCAGACCTTTCATCTGAATTTTTGTGACCAGTAACTTGATAGGATTGCAAACAGGAAAATGAAAACAATGACACTGCAACAGCACAAGTTTGAAATAACGATACCAATGTTTAATGATCAATTATTAATCACCTCTAAGAATTTAAGTAATTAAAAATGTATTAATCAATATTTAAGCAATAGTCTAGACATGGCAGCCATTTGTTGAATAAGGAAATTTAAAATGACGTAAGTATTTTAAAAATATTAATGATGAATTGATTACACAGGCTGCGCGAACAGTGCTATATTCCAGTATACAACATGTCAAATTAATGAGGACGGTATTTTTCCTGTGCACTCTTTTACTTTTTTCTTCCTGTCTTTTTTCTTTCTCTCTTTTCTCTTTCTCCCTCACTCTCTCTCTTATGTCTCTCTCTAGACAAGGGGGTAAAAATCACACCACTGTCTTGTTACAGCTCTTTTCCTCTCTTCAAAACTCTTCTGTAAACTTAAGGTTGAAAGATAGGGGCAGCAGCACTGCAGCAGAAACACTGTGTGTGTGAACAGGGCAGTTCAGTGGGGTCGCCTTCACACACAGGTACATGCAGCCAGTGTGGTCAGAGCCTAAGCGGTACTAAGCGGTTATATCCAGCAGAAGTGGAGTTTCCAAAGGCTGGATGTGAACTATCTTGACAATCGTTTGAATCTTTGGGTTTGTGGGTTTTGTTTCCTGATTTGTGGTAGGGTCACAGTTGCATCTCCAGACTTTTAGTGTGCACCAGCCAATCAGCAAGTAGGTAGTTTTCCCATCTGTTGTTGCAAAAGTTTAAAGTGAATTTCATTCCATCTAAAAACAGACCCAAAAAATTAGATGACGACAGACAGACAGACAAACAATAACAAGCAACAGAGTTCAACATATCTAACATTACCGTTAAATGGCACTGCAGTGGTTTCTGTGGTTTACCTGTTTTTTATAGAAAGCCTGTCAGGGCCTTCTCAGCAGACTCTTTTTTTATGAATGAGAAAGCAGAGGAAGGGGCCCACCGGTGCCCCCGTGTTTTAAAAAATGCAGCAAAAGAGGCCCCAGTAATGCCTCTAAGGAAGACAACTCATGATAAATACCCTCTAGAGTGGCCCAATGTCCAAGACAGTGTGATAAAGTGCCTTCTAGACTGCCTTTCAGGTAGAGAAAACTTGTAAAGTGCCCTCTGGAGTGACCTCAAAAAACAGAATGTAATAAAGCACACCTTAGAGTGTCTTTCCAGTACACAAAATGTGGTAAAGTGCCCTTTAGAGTAACTATCCAGAACATTAAACATGGTGAAGTGCCCTTTAGGGTGCTCTACCAATAGAGAAAACATGTTATAGTGCCATTTCTGGTGCTTTTCCAGGGGACAAAATGCTTTAAAATGTATTTTGGGGCACTGGAGTCCCTCCACATGCAGCTGGTGCCCTTTTTATTTTTTTCTCCCCTGCCCCTCAGACTGCCTGAATCCACCACTGGTTTCCACCAGATGGAACTTATGAAACAGTTTGCGCTATTAACACTTTTTGTTTAAAACGTTCTCGTGGAACAATTCACTGGAATTCCTCCTGGATTTAGATTTTTATAACTACAATTTTATAAATAAAGATTTAATGGTGAGAGAAGCACACACCTAAATTGTAAATATAATGCAGCTATGATGTACAAATACATACATCTATATTTCACTAAATGGCCAATTAGTCATGAATGAAGTCTGTGGATGAGGTCATATCCTAACACTACAGCTAGAGGGCAGCATACCATTAGGAACTGCTTACTGTCTGTGCAGCAGTCACTCAGTTGACTTCTCCTTTTTGCAAACTTTGTTTTCTCAACATTTTGGCCAGAGCAAGCTACTGTCAACCAAAGAAGCTGAATGAAGTGTGTACACAATTTTTATTTCGTATCAGTATTTCTACGCAAGAATATTGCATGCTCTTTCTATGGGTAATTTGATTAAATGAATGAATGAATGAAACCTTTTTTGCCCCTAATGGAATTTGTTTGCACAAGGAACATATAAGATACCAACAACCACACATGACAGGATATGATATAACATAAACATGAGTATCATATGAAACATCATAAAAAATATTAAAAAGCATCATTTGGGGAATTCATAAAGTGCAGTTCAACAAAAAGCAAAATAATGAATATGCATCTCTCACAGGCACAAAACTGATAAAATAATGACATACACTTAATCTGGAAGTGCCAGTTCATACAAAAATCAAAAATACATTTTTTTTTTAAATTTGCACAACTACATCATGGGTCAACAGGGGATCTGCAATCCTGAGGGGGTCCTCAGACCACCAAATCATTCTTAACAGATAATTTTATTCTGAAAATACACATTAACATGAATCAAGCATTATATAAACAAACAAAAATTGGCCTATTTTTTTTTTTAAATATCCCAATGCTGTTATCAAAAGGAAAATGTCACACTGCTATGTTTCAGATTATAAATCCTATAAATGTGAAAAAAAAAGAAAATCTTACAGTTATAATTTTACTAACTCCCAGTTGATCAGCAACTGAAAAGCTACACAACAGCTAATGTTAGCATTAACTATTAAACAGAAGAATTCATTTACAATAATAATGTTAGCTGCAGTCTAATTGTGGCTAATTGGTTAGCAAATTACGTTGTTTTACCTTGAAAGATGGCCCAGTATCCCTCCAGATTTTCACTGTCCGTTGTCTTTTCAGTTGCTGATCAATCTGGAATCTGTTAAATGATAATGATTTTGTAGATTTTGTATATTTATGACTTGCAATCTGAAACAAAGTAGTACTACATTATCCTTTTGATAACAGCATTTCTCAACCTGAGTGTGACAAAAGAGGAAAATGTGAATATGGTGAATTAGGAAGAAATACTGATTCAGTGTTCCTAAGGAGGCACACTATATATAATCCTCCATACTTTTTCTTCTTATTGTGTGTGAATGTTGCAAGCATTCACAACCCTGCGTTCTTCTGTTACCAAAATGTATTATTATTATTATTATTATTATTATTTATTTATTTATTTATTTATTTATTTATTTATTTATTTATTTTTCCGCCACATTTTTTCATATTCCATGAATTCAGCATACTTCAACTTCAACTTCAAACCATTCCAACTTCAACTTATTCAGCTTATTCAACTTATCATTGGATATTCAACATTAAAATTCCCATCCCTATTAAATCCCATTCAACGAAAACTTTGTAATGTAACTAGTGTAACCCTCTTGTCTTGTTTGTTGGTGTTCTCCAGTTCTTCTGGGCTGTTGGCCATATGTAAAATAAAAGTTGATTTACCACAGAATCATCATATCTATGTTCAATCTATCTATGTTCAAAATTCAACTAATCAATTAATTGATCTTAAAAAACATAACTAAACATAATCAAATTTAATTAAAGATTTTTTTATATTTATTTTTTTAGGTATTTTGAAGGCAGCACAGTGGAAAAATAACTGATGATTCAGGTACAAACAAAATCAAAGCAAAATCAAAATACTAAGTTTTATATTCAATTTGCACTCAAAATAAAATAAAAATTACAAATCAGTCTTGAATCTTTTTTAATATCCTCGACATACACAGTGAACCAGAGCAGCCTGTAGGGGACGTTGCTCTGCTGGTGTCTTTAAAGACAACACATGTCCTCAAGCAGGATTCAATCCAACACTGAGTTGAAGTTAAATCTTAGCAGGTCGTCCTCTTGAGCGTCTCTCTGCATCAACTTCAGCTCAAAACTCACCCAAGAACTGAACCTGGTTCCTCAGAACTTGAATACAATGATCTGCCTTCCTAAGTCAATGAATCAGAGATACATGAAGACTCTTTCTTAGAGCTTTTCACTCTTTCCTTTGGAAACGGGTCTCAAAACTAAACCAAGGATCAAACCAGGGTCCTTGAACTTTGAAGTAATGATCTATCTACCTAAGGCAATGAATCACAGATACTTCAAGCCTCTTTCTGAGAGCCTTTCAATCTTTCTGTTGTATTGATGAAACCTGGAGCCTCAAAACTACTGAGTGGTGATTTTACTTCTTAAACCAATTAACCAGAGACACTGGCGAGCTCTTTCTTAGAGAGTTTTACTGTGTCCTTTGGAAACAGGTCTCAAAATCAAATCAAGGATTAAACCTGGGTCCTCAAAGTCCAAACATTGATCCAACTTCTGAAGACAATAAATCAGAGAATCCTACAAAAGAAGCTCCACACCCCCAAAATATAGACATCCAATAGATTTTTATAACTTTTATTAAATGTTTGATCTGTGAATAAAATATCTGAAGTGCTTGCGACACTCAGTAACCGACGGCCACGAGCTGAAGCATCATAACCATACATGAAGAAGAAACAGAACGACACCAAACACGTTACATTCAGAAAACTTCAGTCGCAGCTGCAAACAGAAACCACTTCATATGTAGAACAGCTGAGTGAGCAGAGCTGCTGGTCAGAATCACTTCATGTGAAAGAAAAGTCACATCCAGATTGTTGATTTCATCTTACAATCATTGCATTTCTGTTGATAATTCTCTCTTCAGATATTGCAGTTTTTAGGTGTTTCTTTTTAATCTCTTCTAAATAAAGACTTTGAAATCATTTCAACCAAAGTGAATGAACTGAACCCAGCCTGTAGAATAAAAGTGTTTCCCACTGCTCTACATTTGGATTGTTGATATCAACATGTTGATTTCATGAGTCAGTTTGTCTGAACAGAAACAACATCCAAACTTCCAACACGCTACAAACACACAAAAACCTCTGGAAAAACTACACATCTGCACAACTTTTCAAGTATGACAGATTATAGTGTCATTACTGCACATTACAGATTTTTTTTTTTGTTTTTTGTTTTTAGCATTTCAGGTCTGAGCTGTTTGTATCTGACATCCTGATCCCAGACAGTTTTTTTCTGACAGGAAACTGCTGTTATATTAGTCAGATATATTTATCTTCAAAGCTACTAAACTCCAAAATTTTGACAGATGGATGATGAGAGCATTTAATAATGAATAAAACACACAGAGTCAGGCAAATGGGTTAGAAATCTATCTGCTCAAAGTCCATGTCTACTTGCCCCTATACATATTGTTTCATTTATTAGCTGTTATCAAATAACAACAAAGCAAAAGTTAATTGTCATGTTTAATCTTTATTCAAGTAAATGAGGTACACAAGTCCAACGAATCATATAAACCCTGATGACTTTATTCAACTTGATTTGGTTAATTTCAGTTATTGTTGTCAGAAACTCCTGACTCTTCAAGAATAATAAAAAGAAGAAGAAGAATGACCTCACCATACAGCAGTATTTCCTAAATGCTCTCTTATTCTTTCTCTGTTACTCTGTAAAAAATAAAGTTGCGGGCACTAATTTCTAGCCAAATAGCTTAACTACATTTTTGAGTTTTAAGTCAATCTCATGCTTTAAAATAAACTAAAATGCTTGCTGACCTGTAATCTTTTGTTGAGACAATTTACTTTTCTTCTTCAGATAAGCTTGAATCTTTCAGTTTTAGAAAGCCAAAATATTATGTATTTCAAAAATTGTTTACAGTGAGTTGTGAACCTGATCTGTCATAATTTGGGTGCTCGAAAATTAAACAGCTGGAACTGAAAATATTGAATTATTTACCATTATTCATTTTAACTTTAATGAATTTAATCAACAACTTTTGGAATACATTTTTTGTTGAATTTAAAGAAGAAAATAAATCATATCAATAAAAGATTATAGGTTAGTTTATTAGTTTTTTGTTTGTTTGAGTTTGATTCAGAACTCGAAAATTTAGTGAAGACAGTTGCCTTGAAATTAGTTTTGCTACTTTTTTCTTTTTTTTTTTTTTTTACAGTGTATTTGGATGATTATTTTTGCTTTTACAGTACATGAATCTTGAAACACAATCTTGAAATTATACTTGATGTGGACAAATGGCTCAATGGCTGTTTCTGTCCCTGAACTGAGCAGCACTCTGAAACCACACCTCCTCCACCCACTCCTTTCCCGTGTTCCAGAGTTCTCGCAGAAAGCTGATACCATTTCTAGATGGCCACACGAAATACTCTGCATTATCTGGACGCAGCCTCATGGCACGACGAGTAAAAACCAAAAGCCTGCAGAAGCGGAACAGAACCAGCACATAGAAACAATCCTTCTCTGCTTTGTTGAGAGGGAGGACACTTTCCCAGCCCGCAATGACAGCTCCACCCGCCTCCATAGGTTCAGGGTGCTGTATCATTATGTGCATGATGGCAATGGCGAGCTCATAGATGTAGTAGCCACTGTTCATATCCCCAAAGTCGATGATGCCAGAAATTCTGTAGGAGCCACTCTCATCAGGCTGCACCAGCACATCGAGGTCATTGAAGTCACCATGGATAATACCTGACAGAAGGAACAAAGAAAGTGTTGTGGTTTACTGGAACCAAAATACACACTCACTCATGTATTCAGTGATGTTTCCGGTCTCTGCTGAGAGTACGCATGCTGGCCATTACGGCCCTTTTCCACCAACTTAGCAAGATTCTTGGAACCTTCAAGTTAGCCTGCGTTTCCACCCATTTTGAGTGGAACCATTGTAATCAAGGATGTCATCAAGAGAGGGCGCTGAACAAACCACAGCAACCTGGGAAACAATTTATTTTTGGTGAAAATGCTCCGTACCAGTTCAAAATTAAATGCCTGATCTGGAACAGGGCCAGCTCCATGCTGGTGGAAAAGATCTATGAGAGTGTTTGTACTAACTTGCTCCCTTGTCCAAGTGTTAAGATGTGAGAAAGGGATACAGGCCAGTGTCAAACAAGACAACCTAGAAAAGCATCTCGAGAATTAATATCACACTCACATTTGCGGAAACTGGAGCGTTTGGGGACCACAGAGGTCTTGTACTCATGAATAATAGATTTCACAACCTCCTGAAGAGGATCTCCATCTATTACACTGATGTTTGTCTCCAGGAGGGGGACATTGGACAGGCTCACTGTGAAATTCTCACTATGCAGCATGTTGAGCTGAGGGTGCTCCAACTGGAAACAAGAACAACAACAACAACAATAATAATAATAATAATAATATAGAGAAGCTGAAGGCAGAAGAAAAAGTACAAGACAAGCACAGTTCTACAAAGGTGCAAAACCATGTATTGCACCTTCAGTTGAAATTTAAATAAATCTTCAAGTGACAGATCAACCCCAAATCAAAAAGATATATTTTTCCTCATACTTCTAGTGCTATTCATCCATTTAGATTTTTTTGGTGTGAGTTGCAGAGCTTTGTGGATATCAGCTGTAGAGATGTCTTCCTTCTCTCCAATATAATGGGACTAAATGGCACTCGGCTTGTGATGCTTAAAGCGGCAAAAAATATATTTGAAAAATTCAACACCAGTGTCTCTTTCCAGGAGTCATTACCTGGCTACTCAAGATAGTCCACAGACCTTGTAGTGAGCACCTTAATGTAGGAACTATTTTCTTTTTGCAGTAGAATCTAACAGAACTACTTTCTGTCTCCTAGAGAGAAAGTAGTGCCTTCATAAAACTGCTCACAAAAAAAATATGTGGATTATCTCGAGTAACCAGGTCATGATTTATAGAAAGAGACGCTGTTCTTACATTTTTCAAATGTATTTTTCTTTTAGCACTTTGAGCACCACAAGTGACCATCACCCATCATACTTGAGAAATGCCAGATATTGTCTATGGACAATATCTCCAAAACTCTCCAAGCCTCACCAAGAAAGTCCAGATGGATAAATAGCACTATGGGTGAGAGTAAAAGGGAGGAAAAATATTCATTTTTGATTTGGGGTTTTTCTTGAAACAAGAGACTTTCATGTAATGAAAGGGGTATTATAGCTGTTGTAGGATTCCATTCTGGCTGCTGTCTCTCCGGTTTCATACAGTAACTGTGGAGTAAAAGGAGCTTTGGAAATAGTGGTTCCAGGCAAATAAGTCAACGGCCGCACCAGGTACTTCTGACAGCCATAACCACAATCTGTCAAAGGTTAAAACAGCATAAGCATTACAGCCATTCACTCACTCTGAACAGTGTGGGTATTGGTATTACAGCGGGCATGAAGCTGCTAGGTTTTGCTATATTACATAAGACTGAAACTACAAGTGTTATTTTTTTTGCCTTGAGGCAGAACGTGTTCATCCACCTCCTCCACTGGTGAGTTCTTACAGTGGAGCTCATCACTGCTATTTATTAGCTCCCTGAAACAGCATCTAGCCCAGGGCTAATTTCAACAACTCAGCATGTTTACACACATACTCATAAACAGACATACTGATGGTGTACACCAATCAGGCACAGAAAAGGGTGTACCCCTTTTGCTGCCAAAACAGCCTCGACCTGTCGAGTCATGGACTCCACTAGACCCCTGAAGATGTGCTGTGGTATCTGGCACCAAGATGTTAGCAGCAGATCCTGTAAGTCCAGTTCTGTATGATGCCATGATGAAGAGATAATTAGTGTTATTCACCTCACCTGTCAGTGATCATAATGTTATGCCTGATCGGTGACACAGTATCTCAGGAATATGTTGCTCTTGCTGTCAAACTGTCAAATAGATGTTGGAAACAAGGGTTCACCCCTTACTCTTGAACTGATACGATAACCATAACGGCACCTGGAATTCAGTACTAGTACCCAAAGGCACCTTTTTTCTGTATTTTACTTGCTCTAACAAAAACGTCACTTCTGTTGTAAAAAGTAAGTCCAAACCTCTCAATTTCAACGTTGTGATTTATTCAGAACATTTTATTTTTTTAGAACATTTTACACACCGCACAAAATGGTAAGCAGTCCCTCCTTACCTCCCTCTCCCCTTCAAACCCAACCTGCAGCCTGTCAGTCTGTCACCAGGGTATTTAATGCTGTTGTCTGCATCTCGAAGGAAGCGCATGTAATATCGTTCTTGTATGTTGTTGTTGTTCTTACTTACACAGTTCTTGCATATATTAATATTTCCCTGTTAATAATATGCAACACCTCTACAACCTGAAAACGACCTGACACATGGACGCTCTGTCCAGCTTAATTGGACATGTCCAGACATGTTTGAGCCACCAGAGCCTGAGGATGGTGACAGGATGTTTTTTTTTTCCTTCTGTGTTGGGTTGTTGGAACTGAAGCGAGCTGAAGAGAACTGCTGTACTGATTTGGACTGAGAGAGTCACTGACAGTACATTCAAAATTGACCATTAGGGAGGGCGAGGAGAGGGGGAGGCAATGTCATTTGTGGGTCTTGGACCATGGCTTCGACATGTCACCAAACCATGTTTCAGTTCCGGCAAAAACTCCTGAGCACAGAAATGATTAATGACAGTTTAATGGTTCAACTGTACAATTCAGCACTACATAGTGGTCAGTCTTTTCATATGTCTTCTGCAGCTATTTTGTAACATATATAATGTATTTAGAAGAAAAATGCTTTTCATTTTTTGAAAAAAAATTTAATCACTGGCTTTGTTTGTGTGACACAAATAATATCCTCATATGTCTGTACTGAGGAGTAAAAGCTTTGCAGTTAATAAGTGTGATGGTAAAAAATAAATTAGACCCAGTGTGAAGGAAAGCTGGTTAACTCATGATTTAAAGGGTTTCAGGAGACCCTGACATCCGCAGAAACATTTATTGGATTCCCAATGGAGGAGAATAGATGAGCAACACAAAGTGAATCACAGTGTGATTGCCGCCACAATTATGAAGGTTTCTTCCTGTGTTTAATGCAAGCGAGTTGTTGAGTGTTGTATCATAAAGAAGAAACTATCGTACCTAAGTTAACCTAAGTCATGTTTGCATGTCACCTAGAAACACCGTCAGTATCAGACTGTTTGGTTTAAGGTAAAGCACAAACATCCTCGTCTGGCCTTGGTCTCTTAACAGAGACAGAAACAGTGTGATCAGGACAGCTGCACTTATAGAGTGTGAATTACGTTGTTGCTACATACTGATTTATGTTAAAACAATCAGTGCCAAATTTTGATATGTGGGGGTGCATCTGGGTGAAAGTAATTTAAAACATAGAGAGAAAGAACGTTAACCCTGCAGCTTGTTCGAATCACAGTGAGTCAAAGCCAGATCAAGTTAAGTCGCAAGTGTAATTAAACTAATTTTCAAAACTTGACACAAACAACACTTGCTGAAATATTTGTAATACGAAATCCAAAGCTAACCAGTGCGACAAACAAACACAAAATACAGTATATCTAAAAGCTGTAGAGTACAACATTTTTCTTAGCCTGAAATCTAAGTCTGCCACAGCAGCTGCAGCTGTTTGCATATCATCAGCTAGCATCTAAACCCTCCACTGACAACAAAACTTTATTATTTTATATTTTAAACGTTATTATTTTAGCTTTTTATTGTCTTGGTTGATGTTTGCTTAGCATTTTTACTAGCATTAGCCAACACTCAGCCAGCAGCTGCATCTGAAATTTCCCTACCAGAATGATATTTACTCCCATGTGTGTAAGATTTATTAGTATGTCTGAAATCTTGGAACCATGTTCATGAATTACAGACTGGGAAATATAACAGTATGCAAGAACTATGATGGTAAAGAGAACAACAACATAAGACAGAGACACAAAAGAGAGCGTTAAATGCCCTGAGGAAAGACTGACAGGCTGCAGGAATTAGTGATGGGTTTAGGAGGAAGGAGGGATGTCCTGAATAAATAACAATGCTGAAATTAAGAAGTCTGGACTTACTTTTTACAAATGAAATTCCATTATTATTATTATTATTATTATTATTATTATTATTATTATTATTATTATTATTGTTATTGTTAGAACATGTCCCAGTATTGGTACTGTATCCGTTCAAATGAGAACAAAATGCAACACCAGCACCAAATACATCTGTCCATCAGGACAGTCCGTAAAATGCTTCCTTACTGTATAAACCCAGTCAGTCTCAGAGACTGTGTTCAGGACCAGGTGTTGCGTTAACAGCAGCTTGCAGTTACAGGTAGCTACTTGAGTGTAAGCTGCTAAAGCTATCTGACAGGAAAGCCAGTGAAAGCCACTAGGAAACTCTGTAGGCTAATTCAGTTGATAGCGACACCAGAGGGAAAACAAAACGTCTGACTCTGCCTTCTCTCCAATATAAAGGGACTAAATGGGACTTGGCTTGTGCTGCTCAAGCACCAAAAAAAAAAGATTTCCAAAAATCATGACCCTGTTACTCAAGATAATCCACAGACCTTGTGGTGAGCAGTTTCATGTTGGAACTACTTTCTTTCTTGTAAAAAAGAAAGTAGTTCTGGTAGATTCTACTGCAGAAAGAAAGTAGGTCCTATGTGAAACTGTTCTTATTTTGGGGTTAACTGTCCCTTTAACCCTCAAGGCATCTTCGGGCCAGAACGTGTACATTCTGCTTTTTTTTTTTTTTTTTTTTTTGATTCTCAATATTTCGGTCAGTTTAAAAGCTAATTGTGTGAAACTTGGCCAGGATTTGTTTTTATTATTATTTTCAAAATTCCATGATCAACTCTATTGCAAGGTGTATAGAATAGGAGATTTGCATATAGACCTACACTCTTTACCCTTGGGACCGATTTGGTCCCATTGACTTCCATTATAACCACATATTTGGGGCTATACAGCCTCATATACAACAAACTGATGCACTGTGTATTCTGACACCTTTCTATCAGAACCAGCATTAACTTCTTCAGCATATTTGAACAACAGTAGCTCGTCTGTTGGATCAGACCACACAGGCCAGCCTTCACTCCCCACATGCATCAATGAGCCTTGGTTGTCCATGACCCTGTCACCGGTTCACCACTGTTCTTCCATCAGTGTTGTGTCCATTCTGTTCATCAGTGTTGTTATCAAGGCTGTAATAACCACATCCCAAATATTCCACTTTGCACCTCATTTTTGGAAAATATTGCATATTTTATGTCTTTCTCATTTAAAAAAATAATATATACAATCTATATAATCTATATATATATATATATATATATATATATATATATGTATATATATATATATATATATAGATAGATAGATAGATAGATAGATAGATAGATAGATAGATAGATAAAATAATAAAAAACTTTATATCTTTGGTTAGGTCTGAAGTTGTTGAAAAGATTTGATGCAGTGAAAGTGAAAACAAATATTTATATATTACATTTTTACAACAATTATATAAGAGGGACCATTTTGGGACCTAAGGGAAAAAAGTGTGCAATTTTTTAAGGGTGCCTCGAGGGTTAAACATCAGTTTAGACTTAATGGAAACTTTCAGGTGAGTTATTTGTACAAATAATGTATACTCATTTGGTTTGACCACTTGTGGTATTTAAATAAACCTCCTCCACCCAAGCCTCCAGCTACTGTACAGGATGCTCTGATTTGTATAGATGTAATTTTCTCAAAATGGCAGATGATGTCTGTATCTATCTTTTCAGCTACATGAGAGAATATTTTTCTGTGTCTGAGAGTTAGTTGAGATTCCTCAGGTGTGTGACTGCTCTCATACCTATTTCTTCCAGGCTCATGAGCTGAGTTTTGAGCCCAACTCAAACTTTAAAGTTTCAAGAAAGTTTTACGACTAATGTTTTGTCCTAATCCTTTGACTTTCAGAAAAACCCCAAAATTCTTTTTCAAAAAGTAAAGTCGAGTAAAATCGAGTTATCTCAACTTTTTTCTTAAGGTTTGTTTTCGTGATGAGAGGAAGTTAAAAAATTGAGATGACCTGTTGTCTCAGCCTGAATGCATGTATTTTTTAGCATCTAGTGCGTGTATGCATGCGTATGGTAATGTGGAAATGGCAGTAACGATGGTCAGAAACAGTCATTAATGCACAAATTAATTTTATCAAGATTAATAAGGCCTGTTGTTAACTTTGGTGTGTCATTTTTAAAAAGCGAGTCCCCAGAAAAAACAAAACTGGGAAACACTGGCATATACAGTATATACAGAAGTTGCATTAGTTTAACAGACATATATATTATAGACATAATATTGTGGCCTGGGTGAATACATGATTCTGATTGGCTGCAGGGTGTCCATTAATTCCTGATAATGGATGATAGTGAAACAGTCTGTTCACTGTTCTAAATAAATGCACTGGCTATATAACATCAGCCTGTGTCATAGCAACAGGGACACAGTCAAAACCTGTTTGTGATTGATTGCAACACATTAACAAGCCACAGGATGGCGACTGTAACACACAAGCTGCATACAATTGATCGTCTCACTCTGCAGAGACAAGCTCCTGTGCTCGACAAATATCTCTGGCCTCAGATCCCCAGTTTTTGCCTTGTGATTCCTTGTGCTCTCCTGTTTCTCCTGTGTGTGTGTGTGTGTGTGTGTGTGTGTGTGTGTGTGTGTGTGTGTGTGTTGTGGGGATGACTACTTCATCAGGGCGCTTGGTGGAACTCAACACCTGTTTGAAATCACCACATCAACTCACTGCTCCAGCCATTCAGCGCCAGACTGTTCAGCCAGCTCAGTGGTAAACTATCGGCTGCTCAGTATTACTTGGTATTACTTGAGATTCTTTCCTCTTGCTATTTTTCCTAACATAGTTTTCTACTGTGCTCCAGGATTCCAGTGCCAAAGTCTCTGCTCAGCCATCTACAAACACCATCCCAGCTCATTCGTCCATCCACTCAGCCCTGCTCCTCCGTCTCTCTGTCCCCTGCCTTCACCAGTGCCCCTCACCCCTTCACCATTATTTCATAATAAATAATAATCATAATAAATCCACCATCTACAACAAGCTGCTGAGTCTGTGTCTGCTTCTGGGTCCAAAACAACAGTCCTAATACTGTCATTATCAATTAATGTATTGATTGTTCTCTCAGTTAATTGATTAGTTGTTTGTTCCATGAAAATGTCAGAAAATGGTTAAAAATGTTGAACAGTGTTTTCCAAACCCAATGTGTCCTCAAATGTTTCGTCCACAAACTAAAGATATTCAGTTTTATGTCATAAAGGACTTAGAGAACCAGAAAATATTCACATGTGAGAAGCTAAAATCAGAGATTTTTAACATTTTTTTTATTTAAAAAAGACTCAAAACAGTTATTTGATTATCAAAATAATTGCTGAGTAATGCCAATAGTCGATTACTCGTTGCAGCTCCATATGAATCATTTTCAGTAAATATGATTTTAACATGTGCAACCAATATAGATTTTTATTTCAGATTGAAAGTCAGTAATCAGGGTTTGTGTGCTTTGGATAAAAGCGTTACTTACAATTGATCAGTTAACCACACAGTGAAACTGGTGCGTTCAGAGGCCCATTTTGCCCTGTTGATAATCTAGCTTGGATTCATACACCCACAGAAAAAGTTCCCTGGTTCATTTTATGCAAGCATTTATAGGTTTCTGGTCTGTTTAACTGTGGGTGATAGACTGAGAGATGATATTAGATGCTTAAAATTGAATTTGTGAGACATTTTGTGCCAAACTGTGGAAGAAGTGCACATTTACATTGCATGTCAGTCCTCTGCAGTGTGCGTGGGTTTAACTCCCACCTGCGGCCCATTGCTGCATGTCATTCTCTCACTCTCTCTTCCCCTTTCCTGTCCTCACTTCAGCTGTTCTATCACATTCAAGGTACAAAAGCCCCCTAAAACATAAAAAATAGAATAAGGTCAGCCTACACATCTCTGTTTCAATATTGGTCATGATTGTGTTACTAGGAGAGCATAGTACTTTTTTGAGGTGGCACACAGAGTGAAAAGTTTGAGAAACACTGATCTAACAATGTGGCCCAAAGACAACCATTACTGTCTTATTTAGGGGGACAAATAATTACAATACAAAAATGGAAAATTAGCAGAAAGCTGAAAAACATTTGGAAAGATTTTTTTTAACTCTAACATTCACCACCTCTTCAGGGTGGTGTGCCAAAAATTGCAATGTATTTGGACATAAAGCCATTCTGCCTTAAAGGCAGGAAGCAACCAAAACTTTGATTGTACACTGCTGATATTGCACCTGGATTATTTTAATGACAGGACTTCAGTTTGAAAAAGATGTAATCTGTTGATACATGCATCTCGTGGTCATATTTGTGCCACTAGCAGTCTGAAGGTGAAAAGGTTCACATATTGCTGTCATCCTGTAGGTGGAAGTGGGCGGTAAAGGTTAACCATAGACAAAACTGTGTGCATCAGAGGTTTAAGCAAGACACTGAGCCTCAACCAGAACCAGGGTTTCTGTTCTGTAATGACAGACCCATGACCTCCATTTAGATCTGGTGCAGTGGAAAAGATTGTTTCTTCTGCAGTGAACAACAACAACAAATCACACTTTTAACGCAAAATATGCAAGTTCTGTAACTAGGCATCTCTCACATTAAAACAAAAACATAGTTTGATGATGTCATGAAGTAGTGTGGCATCATGGGAGTTGTTGTCTTCACTTTTTAACAGCCAGCATAGCTGATGAAATGATCTATCTGACATGACTCGGGCAGAAATCATGTTTATGGACAAGGTGATATTAATGTCTTAGTCACCTTATGTTTAGTCACGTGTGCCAACCATCTATCAAAAATATCCTGAATGAATTACAGAATCTTTGTGTTTAAACATTGTTGGAAACATTTGGGATAATGTAAGTGCTCAGCTCAACAAAATATATAACATATGCCGAGCATCTTTAGACATTTCAATGTAGATAATGTTACAGTCCTCCTGACTTTTCATTCCTAGTATGGGTGAAGCTCCAAAAACACTAGATCCTACATTTCTCATAATGCAGTCAACAGCATCTTAAAGGGATAGTTCACTCCAAAAAAAAACAAACATTTTAGGTAGGGGAGGAATTGATCCCAGTTGCGCCCGTCTTTTTCAGTGGACTTCCTCAACATGGCTTTAAGGCTCTTGTTGAACTTTCCTACCATCTGTCTGTTTGAGGGTTCTGAGGTGCTTGATCCTTAGGAGCAATCCTTAGGATCCTCAGGGTCCCCTGATCTGTCACTATTTCTTTGGGAATCCCCACTCTACTACACAGGAGGAAGAGCTCTTTGGAGATATGCTGGGCAGTGGCCTTTCTGAGGGGATAACGAGTGGCATAGTCTACCAGTACAAGAATATACTGATGGTCCCGTGCACTTTTGGGAAGGGGGTCCCACAATATTGAATCCTATCCTTTCAAAGGGGACCTCTACGATTGGGAGTGGGATCAGGGAATTCTTAAATGAGGGCCAGGAGGCAGTTAGCTGGCATTCTGGACAGCTTCTGCAATCATTTTCAACTTCTTTGTGGATGCCTGGCCAAAAGAACCACTGTAAGATTCTGTCTTTTGTCTTTTCCACTCCTAGATGAGCCCCAAGCAGGCCTGTATGGGCGAGTCTTAACACTGTGGGGCGGAATGGTTTGGGCACAGCTGCTCTGTCACTTCCCCTTGCAATTTTATTATCTGATACAGTAGACCATTCTTCACAGCAAAATGAGGTTAGAATAAGTCACTTTCCTGCCTTTGGTCCACGCCCTCTAGCACAGAACATTTTTTAAAGCATTTGTCAATGTAAGATTGTTGAGCTGAGCTGTACCATACTGGTCTGAAAGAGGTGGTGGTCTGTCAGCTGTTGGGCTGGCATCATCACTTGATGAGGGTCTGGCTGTTTCCTTGGGGCTCCTCCCCTTCAGGCCCAACCTCACTGGAGGATTAGGCAGCACCGAGCAGGGCATTCACTGGAGAAGAGATATGTGTTAAACAAGTTGTAGACCCATTTGTAGGTCTGCCTCGATTACTGCCTCTTACCTCTGGGACGTAATGTCTGGCTGGACCATCTCTCTTGTACATCCCTCCACAGTCTGTGGAACAGGGGGCAATCTCGTCCTATCAAGACTGAGACTGGCAGGGTGTCCAAAATCCCTGCATTGATTTCACACATGCCTTGTGTTGTAACTAGTTTCAAAGTAGTAATAGGATAGTGATGAGTGTCACCATGGACACAGGACACAGACTGGCTCTCGCCCTGGAGCAGGTCTGTTTCCTTAATAAGAGACTTGTGAACAAGTATGTATTCATTCCCTGTGACTAGCAATGCTTACACATCATCCAGCTTCACAGGACATGTAAAAGCTTGGTCATTGGTGCCCCCCATCAAAGAAGCATAGAGGTGTGGAGGCTGGCTGCCAGAGGATTCTGCTGTGGGCATCGGCCCATCCACTTTGTCACAATGCCACGAAATATGACCAAGTTCACCACATCTGTAACATCTTCTGGTCTCCCTGCCTGGGATTCGCCGTCTTTGCTCAGGCTCAGCTTGATATGGCCCTTTCACATCCATCTGCCTGGGTGAGCTACCTTAGGTGGGTTTTGGAGGTCGGAGACGGGTGGGGGGGACAGGTTGCTTCCATTTCCCCATGCGAAGCATTTCATTGGTGGCCTGGTACTGTTCAACTGCCTCAACCTGCCTCCAGCTGTAACAGGAGCACAATGACTAATCACTTTCTTTGCCTCATAAGGCAGGGCCCGTAGATATCAATCCACAACAATGGCCTTGACTATGGCTTCTGCAGAGTTTTTATTAGGATCAAGCCATTTCTTTGCGATACGTATCAGTTCATGCATCTGTGCCTGTGGGGGTTGGTCACTCTTGAAATTCCAGTTATGGAAATACTGAGCCATCCCAAACTTGGTAAGTCCTGTTCAACTCAATATTTCATCCTTCAGGACGTCTTCAGAATGTCTAGGTCTTGAAAAGCTTTCCCCTGACAGGAATGGGGCTAGGATGCCGACCCACTGGTCTTTAGGCCATTTTTTTCTGGTTGTGGCAGTCTCAAAGGCATGGAGATAGGCTTCTGGATCATCGGTGGGTCCCATTTTAGGAATGAAATCACTGGCACGTACCATGGGGTTAGTGGCTGGTGGCCCTGCTGCTTGTAGCTTCATCCTCTGTAATTTGAGTTCCTCCTCCTTCAACACATTAGCCCTGATAGCCTCTATTTGGAGCTGGTTGCTCTGGGTCAGCAGCTTCAACATTGCCTCCATTTCATCCTTACTGGTGCTCAGTTGTGCGAAGCGGGTGGTCAAATCACGGATGGACATCTCTTCTCACCCATGCCTCATGCTCACATTCTCCACCACTGTGGTGTCTTCAGAGGTTGGGAGCTTTTCTTTTGGGCATCTGAGGTGTGGGTGCAGGGAATGAAGACAGCCAGACTTTGCTTTTCAACTTAAACTCACTGTATTGAGTCTTCTCATAACAGGACAACTTGTTCTCAGCAGATAAACAAAACCAAAAACAAGATTTTAAATCTAACTGAAGTTAATTGTCTTCTTCCTAACCCAAAACCAAAAGGACTGCTCCTCTCTGCTTGTCTCAGAGCTGTCTCCCCTTCACACAAACTGCTCACTGCAGTCTCTGCCCCCTCTGTGGAGCAATCAGCTCATTGTACAACTGGGCAGTAACCCTTGCCCTGACTGCCCTTCTGACTGTGGGGTTTGTAGTCCTTTAGTGTATGCCATGATGGGTTGTAGTCCTTGCTGCAGCCATTGGGAGGGGATATATCTCCCCTCTATGACACAACCTCTCATGACATCACAACATATATCAAATAACAAATGTCCTATTTCTCTATTTGTCATAGTAATATTTATCCATCTAGCTTGTGATGTTCAAAATGTCAAAAAATGCATTTCAAAACTGAACAGTAGAATTTACCAAAAACTCTTTACAGTGTACTGGAAGAACTGTCTTTCTGCTAGAAAAAAGCAATTCCTAATAATTCAAGATAATCACAGACCTTGTTGTTGGTAGTTTCATGTAGGAACTACTTTCTTTCCACAGAGCAAAGAAAGTAGTTCCTCCCTGAAAGTGTCCATAGAATGCAATCTAGTGTGCGTTTGTATTGTTGATTTGGGGGTGAACTGACCCTTTAAACCCTCCCTGCCTGGTAAACACCCACATCTTTCCAACTCCATACCCCTGAATTGTAATGTTGATTATCTATTATAAAATCTGTCGACTCCAAGCTCAAGCAGAGGTTTCTGTGATGGTGAAATAAGATTTAATGTTTCATGATCTGAGTAGTAAAATTTATGTAAAAATACCTTTCATTTTAAATTATTTTACATAGAAATATATATTTATTTGTATATTTATAAATAAATATCCTTTCTACAGAAGTCAGTATTGTTTTTTTCATTAATAAAACAGCATAAAGTTTTCGGTTTCTAATTTTATTATCAATAAAAAGAAAAGTTTGGGAATGCATAACACATTTTTTAGAATATTTACATAGATATTCACAAAAAGTAGACTGTATCAAACTACTACCCTGGAGAGTATACATCTTATACAATTAAGAAATAAAATACATAAAACGTTCACATAACAAACAATATTCAGAGAATATAAAATTGTTGTAAATTATATAAAACAAATATCTTATATTTTATATTTAAAATTGCATTTCAAAATTGGCATGAGTACAGTATCCTAAATGTGCAATTTATTTCCAAACTCTGAACTCAAACACTGCATCCAAGTCTTGTTTTAGTACAAATACTTCATATTTTAAATGTTCTGCTCACCTCACTGACTTTTTCTAACATTAACATTTTGAGTAAATGTACCAGCATTCATTATGAGAACATTCAGCAAAAAGCAGTGATCTTTTTGGCAAGTGAAGCTCGAACTTAGCTGAATATGAAATTAATGAAAAACGAATAAATGACTTATGAATAAATCAAAGTCTTTTTCTGTACAAACAAATCAGTTTGTTTGATGTGTGCGCCCTCAGAGGTCAAGCGATATCCGAAAGTGCTGTGCTCTTTGAGACAGTTCTTTTGCAAACTCCAGAGCCTCGTGCAGAGCTTGCTTATCCGGGAAGTGCAGCGCCGCCTTCTTGGTGGCCACAGCCAGCTGCTTCAGGAGAGCACACAGGTGGTTGCTCTTACACAGCAGGCTCTGGCTGGACCCTCCACGTTGGGCCTCCCTGCACAGGGTGTCCACCAGTCTCTGGCCCACCATGATGACCAGCTTACTTTGCGAGATGAATTTTTCCGGTGGCTGTCCATCTTGAAGGCTGCCCACGAATCCGCTGATGGCCTTCTGGAGGGCGCCGAAGTAAAGCCGGCAGTGCTCTGACAGGGACGGTCGCTGATCCTCACTGCCGCTGCTGGACTCAGACGAGTTGCGCTTGTTATCAGGCTGAGCAGTGGAGAAATGGAACAAAGAAGGTGAAGATAGCAACATATCAAGTCTTCAGGCCTACAGTGTTTCCTGTCTTTTTATCAACAAGGAAAGCCTTAAAACAGGGATACTCAACTTGTGGCTCAGGGGCCAAATCAGGCCCCCAGTAGGGTATCCATTTAATAATTTATAAGGAAAATAAATTGATTTGCACTGTTTTTCCGCCCACTTAATTTCTGTGTACAGCTGACCACAGCGAAACTACTACGGCTGCATTTGGCAGAGATGAGTGAAGACATAAAACATAAAATAAAAGAAAGGTCAAAACAGGCAATTCAAAATTTTTCAAATGAATTTGCCTTTATTTTGCCATCTCATACGAATCCTAAATACTGTGTTTAATTTACCAAATGACAATCGTTATGAAAGGTTGCTAATATTGGCTAATATCAGCTAATGTCATGAGTCAAAATATGCTAGCTTCAGTGCAGTGTTCCCTCGAGAATTTGTCATTTTATCTGATAAATAACATTATTATTAATGTTTGATTAATAACTGGTCCTTGGCCTCCTGACATCTTGCAAAAGTGGCTCCTGGGCAAAGCAAGTTGAGTGTCCCTGCCTGAAAGCCTGGCTAACTACATTGGAGATGGATATATAAAAATCACACGTTCCAAGAAACAAAGGTGTTTTTTGTTTTCATCATGCTCATTAAAGGGTAACTTCAGCATTTTTCAATTCATTTTCCCAAGTTATTTAGGTCTAAATGACTAATAGGACAGCAATTTGTGAAACTGGTCCAGTACTGACGGAGACTGCTACAGCTGCCATAGGTCAAAATACAGCACAATCCCTCCAGGTCCACTAAAAGTGCTTGTTTTGCCACTGACATGGTTGTATCTGACATCATTATGGAAAGAATCCCTATAGACACTGACATTTTAGGGTAAGATGCATTTTGTTTAACCAGGAACAGACGATTTCTTACTCTCATCAAACTAACCAGACTAACCATTTGCAAAATCTGTCATTTGAACTTTAATCATCATCTTCATTCAAACTTGGCAGAAACAACATAAAACTCACCAAAAACATCTTGGCTCATCCCTCCACAGCTCCAGCAATCACCAACTCTTGTTATTTTAGAATAAACCATCTATTCACTGAATTAGGTGAGAACATATTCTTGCTGCTGCTTCTCACTGATGTCCCAATATTTTCACATCCAATGCTGTGAATAAAGGGTTTATTCCAACCAAACCAGAGTTGGTGATTGTTACAACAGTGGAAAGATGAGCTAAGACATTTTTGGTAAGTTTTACTTTATTTCTAATGAGTTTGAATGACAGTGATGATGAACAAATAACCCATTTTGCAAATGGAGTCTGGTCAGTTTGGTGAGATCAATAGAACAGCTGTTTCTGGTTAAACAAGACGTATCTTGCTCTTTGAAAGAAGGTCTATCTCTGTAAGGATCCTTTATATAATGTTGTCAGACACTTGTAGTAACAATCTGAGACTGCCGGTGGCAAAAAAGAATTTCTAGTGGACACACTTACATACATACATAGATAACTGTAGGGATTACATGGTAGCTCAGTTTTAGACACAATAACATGGGAAAATACTTAATACCTAAGATACCCTTTAAGTAGGAGGAATTCCCTTGCATTAATAGTAGATACTCACTTGTGCCTTGTTAGAAACTGGTGTAATGTTTTCTTTTGCTTCCTTTTGCACTTCTTTCTGCTGCTTTTCAAAATCATTCTTTGTCTGAAAAGTTAATATCAAAATTAGTACTCTAATAAGTAAGCTTTGAGTTTTCTTTGGTTAAAAGTTCAAAATTCAGTTACCATAGCAACGTGTATTATTTATGATAGATGGTTAGAAGCTTTCACCTGTAGCTCTACATAGTCGTTGTCATCCTCCACATCCTCCCCTCCTTGATCACCCCCATCAGGACTTTTCTTTGTCTCTGGCTGTCCTGTGGTGTTGAGAGGATCTGGCTCTTTCTGAGGGGCTTTGAACAGAAGCTTGCCATTGGCATTGATGATGGACACCAGGCGCTTGACGTCCTCTGGAACAGTGCGTGCCACCATAACGAAGCGCTCCAGTTGGTCAGGCGTCTGGACCTGCCCCGGGTCCTGGCAGAGTGTGTTGAGGGGCCAACCAGCCATGTTCAGAGCACTGACTGTTTGTTGTAGGATCACACCTGAGTCTTCTATAATGGACAGCTGTTTACAGAGCCTTGTCTGAAGGTTGGCATCGGTCAAACGGCGGGCATTGCCCTTGACATCAAGGGCAAAGTTCAGGAAGGACGTCAGGGAACATGCAATTCCCTCTGCTGCTTCTTTGATCTCCTTCAGATGTTTCTCCAGGTGTTGTTTGCACCTCCAGTGACTGCTGACAAAGTCCATGAGACGGGGCACAGCCTTGCAAATGGACTCCTGCAGGTCTAGAAGTCTGCGGCAGGCCTCATCCTGGCTGAGCGTCACTTCTCGCAAAGGCTCAGGTGAGGAGGAGCTCAGAGCCAGAGAGTCACAGGAGCTGGTGGAGGAGCTGGAGGCCGTGCTGATTCGTTGACTGTCTGCTGCAGAGAGACGTAAGGCCCTCCCTCGCTCGTCATCCTCCTGCGCCAGCAATTCCCCGCTTCCTTGGGAGGTTGGAAGGTTATTGAAAGATGTACAGGCCAGGAAGTTCCTCATTCTCTGAAGACGCACCCTTTTCAGTTCATGAGCATTGCTTGAGTCACCCCTGCACTCTAGGGGTATGTGATCACTGGAGGGATCACTGACAGCTCGGGTGGTGGGTTCCTCCTGGGGTGGAACTGCATATACCAACTCCTCTGTGGGCCTCTGAGTTGGGGGTTTGTCATAAATCTGGACCCTTGGCAGCACTTTGGGTGGACTTGAGGGTTTTGGTATATCATAAAGCGAGGGAGTTGGACTGCCTCTATGAACGGGCCAAGCATGTCCTGGAAGAGTGTCATAGAGCTGCCTGTAAACACCTTTGGCAGGCATGGTATCATAGGAGCCTTGGGGTGGACTTTGTTTCTCTGGACCAACTGGCACATCATAAATCCACTCAGGCTTGCAGGGATTGGGAAGGGTGCTGTATCCACCGACCATCTTCTGTTGAGCTTCTGTGGTTGAAGGAACAGGGATGTCATAGTTTGGGTCCTGAGGCAAAGGTGGTGGAACTGCATACACCTGTGTGCACAAGAACAAAATAGTCAATATCACAGCTATGCAGACAGACAAGACCTTTAGGAACGAAGAAGGCATTCATTTCTTAATGGAATGTAAGTGCTGCAGTATGCTTCCAACTAAGTGCTTCTCAGATTGTCTAAAAGTGTCTTGAATCCCGCCCCACCAACTGTTCATACTCGAAATTAGGGCTGGGTATCATTTAAAAAATTATGATACCAGTACCAATACCAGTACCCTTAAAGTGATACTGCTACTAATGGAGTACTTCATTTGATACCTTTCTAAGAAGGTTCTTCTTTATGAAGTTTTGATACTACTTGGTACATGGTCATATCAATCAGTACCTTAAAAGTGTTGAGTACTGATACCCATCCTTACTCCCTGTGCATCAAATATGGCAACTTGATCAGTGCCCCTATGCTTTAAACTATGACAATACAGGTATCCTTCTAACATCATTTCTTGATGTGCTATCCAAGTCAGGTGACACAGTATGAAGAGCAAGAAAGTATGGAGGAGGTGGGGTGGGTCAAACAAACAGTAGTTTTGCGATACTAGACAATCAGAGATCTTGCCACCTACTGATCTGCAAAGTAGTTGCTTGACCTGCTGCTAATAAAGAGAAGTGTCACAATTCTTTAAATCCATGATTTGATTTAACTTTCGATATTAAGGTCAGGATTTCAACACTGATAATTTTGCCATTGTTAAACTGTCGAGTCTTGATTAGTTAAGGTCAACATATCATTGGTTTTATGCCCTGACAACTGTTATTTACATTTTCATTTTGCTTAAAAAGATGGTCAAGTGTGACATAAGTGCCACTAAGCTGTGCAGTGTTGTCTTTGAAGTATGTTTTTTTTCTTCTGACACATGCTGGATGATGCATGAATGGGAGGAGAGGGAAAAAAACTGTGAGAATCATGATTCTGCCTTCAATTTAGATTTTGATTCGCTCATTTCGTTCAACTTTCAATTTAATATCAAAATTGTGGCTCCCCTACTAATAAACAACACCCCTTACATGAAAGTTGCTATACATGTTGCCCCCACACCTTTCTGACATCAGAACTGGGGGGCCTGTCATGGTTTGAATGTCTTCATCAAGCTCTCTTTTCTCATTTTTCAAAAAACTGCTTTTCATGTCTACAACAAAGTACAACACCATGAATGCCCTAGAGAAGAGACAGTCCAAAGTGTGCACCGGTATCTAAATTTGTTTGATTCATTGCATCAAACCTACAAAGCAGAGATAGTGAGCTCTTGGAGCGAGATGAAGAATGTAACGTGATGCAGCCAGATGGAGGATATGACTGCAGGATTTTCACCCCACCTTCGAGTGTGGCCTTTTGGAACAGGTTGCCTTGAAATGCAGTTGGGCATCACGTCACATGAACTTCTTCATTTCAAGCATAGTTGAGGTGAAGAATAATTTAAAAATGTGAAAGAAATACTGCATTTTAAAGTGAGCACATCATAGGTTCCTTGCTTCATTAAACCCTCCAAATGTCTGAGACTTACATAAGTGTCTCCTGGACTGCTACACCTTAAGCTCTCCGGAGAGTCAAATCTTTTCTCCAGCTCTGAATTTGGAACCAGTGAGTGTGCTCGTGGCATGTGTCTTGGAGTTGTTGATGCCTGCAAATAGAAGAAGAGACATCAGGCTATTACCTTCTCAAGCGGCAGATAAATTGATGTGGATTTTAATGCATTTTGTTGTGTATCTTTTCAGGAGCTCACAGTGAAAAGAGAAGCTCTTCTTCCTTGGCTTGGGACATCGTAAACCTCCCCTTTTGGACTGGACGCCATGCCTAAGAATGAAGGCTGCAGACAAGACAGACAGGCTGTAATATTGGCCTTGACTAGCAACACTTGAACTGCTTTGATCAAAGCTGCATATACCCCATTGACCCCTACATCAATGTGTTTATGGGGACAGTGTTTGCTCTGAAGCCTGTTGAGAGCACCGGAGAACCCCATTATGCATGCACTTTGCCAATTAACGTGGCTCTATAATAGAAACCATGCTGCTCATTGAATATTAGGTGGCTACTGCAGAAGGTGAACGGGGCTCCCCTGGAGCAGCAGAGGAAATGGTGAACATCTGGGCATATTTCTCCCCACCTTCTGCTGCACCGGCACCCGTACAGACACTTCTATCTTTCTGGGGTCCCTGGCGGCATGGGCTGCTGTTTGCAGTTAAAAGTGTCTGAAGTCTGTGTCTGTTTGTCTTTTACAGGCCCATAAAGACACCGGTGCTGCATGCCTGTCCCCATGGAGAGGCCCCTGGTCCCCATCTGTAAGCTCTTTTGCCAGCAGGGGTTTCACAGCGCTGCATTTCTGCAACAGTCTAGCTCTCTAATCATGAGTGAACACTTCCCAAGGAAAAGGACCAGCTTTGACCTCAGAGACAGACTCATTTCTACTCAATGGAGATGTTAGTCTGTTGTTTTGCTTTTCTCTACATTAATTCAATCATTTGCCTAATTTCAGAGGGACCCAATCCTGAACCAATCAACAGAGACCAACGTATACACCTGAATTTAACACCATTTTAAGTCACACCGGTCCACTGCCTGCCAACATACTTGGTTTTGCCTCTGTAGTCTATGGTTTTGTTAAAAAATAGCATGTGCATCTTTCTGGAAGAAAGAATTCCTCAAGGATTGCTGAGATGCTGCATAACATAAGGGGTTCTTGGTATAACACCCCCAGGTGGGTTCTAGATAAAACCCTTGGAAGATAAAAGGGTTCTTGGTAGAAATTTCTAGGTGAGCTCTAGATAAAACTTTAGGAAGATAAAAGGGTTTTTGGTAGTACCCCCTGGGTGGGTCCTAGATAAAAACCCCTGGAAGATAAAAGGGTTCTTGCAAGAGTAGGGTTCTTGGTAGAACCATCACACCATATAAAGGTGTTAATCCCTCTGTGGCACTTCTTGGCTGATCACTGGTCCCCACACGGTTCTCATTGATTGGTAATTTTTAAAAGAAACCCTGTTACATGTCACAACCACAAAATGAGCCAGCTGGGTTGAGTGGGCGGGTGTGAACCTCTGGACCAGAGATGGGACACACAAATACTGAATTACTGTACTTAATAGATTTTTCAAGTATCTGTACTTTACTTGAGTATTTATTTTTCTGACAACTTTTTACTTTAACACCCTACAATTTAAAACAAACATCCGTTATTTCTGCTCCTTACATTTTCAAAACAGGCTTGTTAATTAATAGGAATTATTAATTACTTCTTTTCCGGCATTGTGTGTCATCTTCCCAACATCAAGACTGATTTCAGCTTAAATGGATGACAATAACATGCAAAAGACGATTCTTTGGTGCAACACACGTAACAAAAGAAAATGACACAAGTAACAAGTAACAAGACGAACATGACAAAAAAAACAATTACATAAAAAATTGTAACAAGACAAAAAAAATACCTAAAAGGCAAAACATAGCAAAAACACAAAGATTTAACAAGACCAAATATGATGAAACAGACAGTGAGGCAGACTTGACTGGGGAGAAAAGCTGAGGTTCAGTTAGCTTTGCCCAGAACAGCTGGTAGAAACGTTCTTCAGAGGAAGACTTTTTACTTTTATGCTTTGAGTACATTTCAGAGCCCGTACTTTTTCCACTTTTATTTAAGTAAAGAAGTTGAATCAGTACTCAGAATGTGTGTACTTTTGTGTGTACATTTGTATGATGTTTACCTCTGGTCCGTCTGTGCTGTGCTTAAGTGCTGATGGGACTGGACTCTTTGAGGCTGATAAAGGTGTGGATGGGACCTTGTAGATCATATCCATGCGTTCGTATGCCGGGCTGTTGCAGGGCCGGGGTACGCTCGGGATCTGGTAGATGTTTTGCGCACCATCATTAGTTTTAGCATCAGATGATTTGTTTTTTTCTGCGCCGTGGTTGGGCGAGGCGGCAGTGGGTCCAGTTTGTGGTAAAAGCTGCAGTCTGTTTGCAGGGGCCAGGCCGTGCCGTCCGTACAGAGAACACATCCACCATCCGCTGGTGCCGGCCACGTTCTGATCCATCACCGTGACGATGTCCCCTTTCCTGAAGGCCAGCTCGTCTGCACACTCTGCAGTGTTGTCATACAGGGCCTTCGCAAGTTTGTTCTGCAAGAAAGAGCACAGAAAACGGAAATTAAGATTAAAGGGTAAAGCATACCTGTAGGCACATTTTAAAGGACGACAGTAAGATACTTGACAGGTATCAATAATCCCCAACAATGTTCATACGCAACAGTTACCTGGTCAGTTTCTATATTCTGATTTGCACAGTACAGATCCACATTTAGTTGGAAGTGCTTAAGTCTCTGATAACACTTTCTACGACCACCAAGTCTATAATGCATTATAACTAGAAGAGGTCACCCAGTAGAGTGCAGATCTCCGCCAGGCAACCGGAAAAACATATTTGAATGTAACCTCTTTGTAATGACCAACATTTTGGTAAGTAAGCAGTATTTTTCTCAGTAACTGTAGCAGATTCTAATTACATTTATTTGCCAAGGCCTTGTTTTCTAGCCTTGCAGTTGTTGACTCGATATGACTTGCGGCCCCTACTGACCTGTGAAGAGGACTGAGAAACCACCTGTCGGTACAGGTTATATATGTTTTATGACGGTGACTCACACAAGATTGTTGAGCACACAGTCATCAATATGCAGCAGGGAGACAATGATTTATAAACACTTTAGACCTAGCTTATAGCAGGGTATAATAATAGTTATCAGCACTCATAAATATTATGTAAGTGCTTAATTACAAAAACTATAACACATTATAAAGCATTATATAATGACTTATAAGGTCAAGTATCATAAGACTTTTTTGGGCAAGGATCATTAAGTATATACAGTTGTCATAGATGAAATATATTACAATGATTTCATAATGCACTATAATCACTGTTACCATTACAATGTGGTTAGAAGTTACTCTAGTAATGAAATCCCTGCAGTATAGACAGATATAATGCATCATGAGATGGTTATGAGGCACTATAAGTGGTCGTTGTTTGCTTTCAGTGACGGGGGAAAAAGAAAAAGCTAAAACGACAGACAAATATACTATACTATAAGCACAATATAATGTATTTTAAGTACGTTTATAATACATTTTAATGCATTATAGACATTGGCATCATAAAAAACTGTTCTACGATTCTTTCTTTCTTTCTTTCTTTTTCTTTCTTTCCTTTGTTCTTTCTTTCTTGCTGCTGCAGGCCTATGACACCACTTCCTCTTGTGAAACGCAGCTGCCAGTTGCACATCTGAGCCGTCATCAGATTCACAAGGGAGAAAATGCACAAAGTCATCTTACAAATAACAATTAACACAATTAGTCACTCTTTCCCTTGTTGTCAGATTGTGAAACAACAAAAAAGCTAAGCAGAGCTCTTTTCATTTCGAATGATATATATCTTTGCTCTGTGCTCTCACTTCCTATCTGTGCTTCCTTCTGAGAGGTAAATGGAAAACAAGTTTCTTTCGAAGCTTCCTCTTGCAGACTTATGAGCATCCTATCTCATCATAGCTCCAAATATACGTGCAAATGAGACCTCATTGCACTCTTCATATATTGAATCCTATGTGCACCCTGCAAACAAAGACTGATCACAAATTATTGTGCATGCTCTCTATCCTCAGCTAACCCAGTCCCCTTTATAACCTAAATCAGATATGGCTGCATGCAGTGACCACAAACAGACTGAGCTTCCTTTACTTTGGTGTCAACCTCTTTGCTGTGGTCGCCACTCTTGTGCAGATGGCCATCACAAGAGACAAGCTGTGAATAATGAAACATGTGTCTAAACCAAAACCACTGGGCAGAGCTGACTTCACAGCCAGCAGCTTGTGGTTTGACTTACTGTGTAGTTATATAGAAAAATGGGTGTTCACACTTATTTCATCAATATATATATGTTTGATTCTCATGAGAAAAATGTCTTATCAGATCAGCTCGCCTACATCCAAATGTGTTGTTAGAGGTTTAAGATCACAGTCACTGTGACACTTCACTCACACCTCACTACACTTCACAAGCTGTTAAATCCTCAAAGTATATATCAGAACAAGAATTTAAGAGCCAGTTTATAGGTAGTTGCTGTTCATATGACAGTAAAGCCAGTTTCAAGATCAGGAAAACACTGTTGCTCTGCCACAATAATAGGCAGAGTCACACACAGTGGAATAAAATGAGTTTTTCAGCCTCAGCTTGCAAGGGAAAACAGGGTGTCAATGAGTTCACCATTTCAAGAGAGAAACTTTCAAACTGTGAAATATCTAAGATGTTTTCTGCAAAGAACTATATGCAAAAATATCAGTCATTTCAACAGTTCACAATGGTAGTTGAGGATGTTTGTCCTCTGGAATTTTATGCATGAAAATTAAAACAAAGTATACTCATTTGGAGGCATCATTTTAGCTCCATTTTAATATCTTAAATGATCTTGCCATCTTACCAAAGAAATATACAGTTATTGTTCCAAGATGATACATCTAAACAAGAAGGCAATTTTTGATGAAAATGCAGTGTGGATGCTGAATGTGGAAAAGCTGATGCCAAACTGCAGTGTCAAGTTTAATGTGTATGAAGAAGCAGATGAAGAAATATGAAAATTTGGAGAAGTAGTAAAAGGTCACATTAGCATGGGTGGTTGACTTGTTGAATAGTAGTCAAAACATTTTAAGGTTTAAATGGACATCTGAAAGTATGAATGAGTAGATATGAGTTAGAGTTTGAAAAAGTGGGAAATAGATGAAGGATGCAAAATACAGTGTAAGTCAGGGATGTCAAACTTATTTTAGCTCATGAGCCACAAACTGCTCGGTTTGATCTCAAGTGGGCTGGACCGGTAAAACCATTGCATAGTGACCTATAAATAACAATAAAGAAGTAAACTCAGATGATGAAAAACAGATGATGAATTGCCTGAGATATTTTAAGAAATATAACTGCAGTTTCAACAATTTCAATCAGGAATAGTGGTGCATTTAATTGGAAAATTGGAATTAATGGCTTTTCTGCAATTGCCACACTTTGCAAAGTCAGTCACTAGGCCAGATCGGACCCTGTCGTATGTTTGACACCCCTAGTGTCAGCTATATTTTGACTGCCATGTTTTCCGCAGGATAGATTGTAATCATTTTGATGATCCTCTGACATTTCTGACTTTCACTGTGTTTAGTATTAATTAGCAAAAGCTTGCATCCTCACACACTAAACCACATTATAGCCTGGTGAACATCAGAGGATGTTCTACTTAATTAAGCTTCTCTTAATTAAATAGAACTGGCAGCACCAATGATGCAGAAATATGATATTACAAGTAAAATTCCAGCATTCAGAAATATTATCAGGAAAGCAAAAAGTGCTTTTGCTCAATGGTCACTTGTTAAATATTATATTTTTCAATTATTATTGCTGACACATTAACACAGAAACTTAATTTTAGATATTTGAAAAACTTTATATATTGTTTAGTAGTTTAATTAATCTGTCACATGGTTTATATTTTATAAGATAATCATATGTACAGTCTGGAAGGGAAAATTCACTAAAGCAATAAATTCCTCAATGTGTGCTATAGTGATGTGATGTCACAGTGATGTCATTAATGTTGAGGAAGAACTACAGGATATTTTCAGTTTATATTTTTGAGTCTACCTCTGGGTAGCCAGGGAATGTACTGGAAAAATGTTTTTTGTCACCTAACCCTATATTTTGGCCAACAAAGTATGGGGCGTGGATGTGAAAAGCTTGGGCGCAATGCGTCTTGGTACATGTGGGCTTTGCCAGCACAGCTCCGCAAGCAGGAGAACTCAGGTTTTCTCAGCCAATGAAGCAGCACTGAGGAATTTATTGCTTCAACTGATTACATTTACTATCAAAATTGACTGGACATCCATACGAAAAGTGGTGAATTTGACCTTTAACCTTCAAAGTCAATAGTTACAACTATCAAATACGTGTTTTGGAGTAAAAATTACAACATTTTCCTCTTAAACAGTGAAATACAGAAGCAAAAAGGGAAATACTCAATCATCATCCAACTACCTCATAACTGTACTTAATTTCCTGAGTGAAGTTACTTGTTAACATTCCACCACTGACTCATATAAAAACAGATCCAGGATAGGAATAATGGTACGGCCAGACTCGCAACAAAACAAACACACCCTCACACACCCAGACGCAGACACCACCCTCAGCTGATAAGTGTGTGTGTGTGTGGGGGGGGGGGCGGTTCTGCTGCTGCTGAGGGTGAATCCTCTGCAACAAAGAGCCCATTCACCATCGGAGCCCAACACGCTCAGCACCTGTCGGGATGCAGGCCTGTGGAGCACACTGACCGCAGCAGACTACAGCCCCCCCACCCAACACACACACACACGCACACACACAACAAGCCTCAGCAAACTCCCTGCCTAATCCTCTGGGTCATGCTACAGACATGCAAGCGAAATACACGGGGTCAGATGACAGTCAGCGACAGCACCACCAAGATTTATGTTGTTGTACTTTCCCTGCAATCATCAGTGTACACTATCCTGACATGCAGGGTTTAAAATGTATTCTGATACAGATACAAATTACCTGTCAAAAAAATGTAGTCAGTAACATAATCCAAGTATCACAGTACTAAAGTAATGTTACTTGATTATTGTCTGTAACAGTTATTTCCATCATCATTTATTTTCTCAATTAATCAGTTAACTATTTGGTTCATAAAATGTCAGAAAATGGTGAAAAATGCTCAAGATGATGTCCTCAAATGTCGAGTTTTGTCCACAGCTCAAATATATTGTTTCATGCCAGAGAAAAGTAAAGAAACCAGAAAATATTCACATTTAAGAAGCTGAAATCAGAGAATTTAAATGCAGTTTAATTAATAGTCGATCAATAATAGATGCAGCTCTAAGTGTTATTGGTAGGTTTATTAGCTTGTCCAGATGTCCCTTCCTTTGTAGTGCACAATTTATTGATTGATTTAAAGACAAAAATGGCAAACTTTCCACCCAGTGAAGTATTTTTTTTTCACTCAAAACTCCTCAAAAAATTGAGGCTATTATTTGCCACAATTTTCTTGAGTTCATAAACTCAAAAATTGGATTACAGCTAAATTAAAATGATTGATTATACCAACTCAAATACTTTAAGTAACTGCAACAAATGAATTGTCATTCAATCTTCTCATTGCACTAAAGAAAGTTAAGGTAAGTATTATTTTAATGAACACACAAAAAAGAAAATTCTACATGCACTAAACATTTTTAAGTTACTATCACTTCAAAGCAAAAGTTGAGTTTTCACTACTTACTACAAATAACTAATTCGAGTATTTGGTTTTACAGTTTGTTTTAAAATTGTAATCCTGCTAATAATCACTGTTTATTAAATGCATCTATAATCTGATTACGTCTTTTTTATCCGTAACTGTGATGGAATACAGTTACCTTTTTTGTATCCTGTCACATGTAATCCATTACTCTCCAAGCCTGCTAACGCGACATGAAACTCTGCTCGTGTTTCACTTGTACTGTTCATTCATGTCAGGAGAAAGTGTGTGTGTAAAAGCCTGCAGTTTCACTACATGTAACTGCAGTGGGCACAAACGCCATTTAAACCACAGCGTATCCTATGACCTCATTATTGGTGACAGTTTCTACCAGATTTTATAGATATAGCCATTGTTTCCAAAGCATGAGTCAGAATTCAGGTCACTTGTCCTGAGCTGAAGCCCCCGCCTGCCTCGTGTCCCTGATTCTGTGTCTGCATGTTGATCTCTGGGTACACTAACAAAGTCAGATTCAGCTGTGACTCTTTTGGATTCCTGCACACGCCTGCTTGTGCAGATCAGCCCCTCTGACAGCTGGCCTTCAGCACTTTAACTGCACAGCTGTCTCTGCCTCTCCCTCGCCTCTCCCGTCTCTCCCCGCTCCATCCTGTTCACAAATTAACATCGGCCCGTCGGACGCAGTGCGAGTAAAGCTTTCTGAAGTCCCAGATAGGAGCTCCTGTTCAGTCAGTGAGCCGCATCGAACCAAATTAAGAGGGTTCAGTCCATCAGCTACCTCAGATCCAGTGGGAAAAGTCCACACATTCTTTACTCAAATAAAAACACAGATACTTGTTTTAAAAAAGACTCTGGTAAAAGTAGAAGTACTAATTCAACTTCTTTACTCAAGTAAAAGTGAAAAAGTAATTATACTCAAAGTATGAAAGTAAAAAGCCGCTAACTGAGCCTCACCTTTTCTTTGCAGTCAAGTCTCCTTCTGTCTGTTTCATCTTGTTACGTCATTTTCATCAGTTTATATAGTTTTTGTCTTGTTTCTTCTTTTTCATTTTGATATGTTTCTTTTTTGTCTTGTTAGGTAATTTTTATTATGTAATTTTGTCTTGCTACGTCTTTTACACCTTATGTCATTTTTATCTTGCTTTACATTTTGTCGTTACATTGTTTTAATCTTGCTATGACTATTTTGTGTTGTTACATTGTTTTTGTCTCATTACTTTGTTTTTGTATCATTATGTCTTTTACCTAATTTTCATCTCATTATGTCAAATGCATTAAAACTAAAGTAACATGCCTGTTTAGAAAATGTAAAGAGTAGAAAGTACAGATATTTGTGTTAAATGTAGGGGGTAAACGTAAAAAGTTGTCAGAAATATAAATGCTCAAATAAAGTACAGATACCTGGAAAATCTACTTAAGTACAGTAACAAAGTATTTGTACTTAGTTACTCTGCTTAAATCAATACAGGTCCAGATGTGGAGTGGAGTCCTGTTTTCATGACACACTTTAAGTCAGAAAGAAGACAATTCTATTTTTAACTCACAGTATGATATGTTATATGTCAAACTGTTACCAAGACACCAAACAGTCAAACAGTCAAACAGTCAAACAGTCAAACAGGGCTGCAACTGCTGATTCTTCTCATTATGATGAATCTGTCGATTATTGCTTCAACTGACTGATTAATTGCTTAGTCAAGTCAAGTCAGTTTTATTTATAGAGGCAAAATCCTACCAGATGTTATCTCAGGACACTTTTCACAGAACAGGTCTAAACAGAACTCTTTGTAATATTATTTACAGAGACCCAACATTTCCCACCATGAGCGAGCACCTGACAACAGTGACGAGGAAAAACTCAATTATAACAGGCAGAAACCTTGTATAGAACACAACTTTTCTTTGTCTTTTTTTCCCAACCGACACTCCAAAGCCGAAAGGCCTTCAATGTTTGAAAAAAAAGGGGCTGGAACCAGAGCTTGATAAATGACTTAAAGGACTAGTCTGTAGGATTTAGTGGCATCTACACTTTGTCTTATCCTCCCCTTCCAAGTGTGCAGGAGAATCTCTGGCGGTCGCTAAAATGTGAATGCTTGTATCTGGAGCCGGTGGGTTTTTTTAGTCTGCATTCTAGGCTATCATAGAAACATGGGGGTGAAATATGGTCAGTTTGGTTAAAGAGGACCTGCTTCTGTTGATGTAAATGGCTCATTTTAAGGTTTTTAGGTGAATATACACTAATGAAAACATGCTATTATATATAACTTACTAATGAGAAGTTGGACATCTGTGTTTTGAGGGGGTTTTGATACATTCTTCAGTTATGGCAGAAAATACATTTTAAAGAGCTCTCTCTTGGCTATTTAACCTTCTAACAGGCCAACCTTCTAGTGATTACATTTCTTATTAAATATAGACGTCAACTTCGTCAGATGGAAAATCTGATGGAGTTGACGTCTTACACAGTTCACAAAGTGTTGCATTTTTTCATTTCACAGCAGAGTCATAGCGAGCAGCCATTTTACTCTTTTTAAAGTGTCTCAGAGTTCTCTTAATGTTAATCAAAATACACATTTTTAAACCATAATTCTGATTTAGCTTTGAATTTAGAAGGACTACAGAGTTGATATGATATGTTGAGACACATCTGATAGAAATATTATTGAATAAATTTGTTGAAAACTAGAATACTTGAGCAGTATTCCTGCCTTTTTTAAACCAGGAAGGGAGACAGGGGTCCTCAGGGTATAGCTGACCCTTTTTATGCCTGATTAAATTGGTAAATTGGTATAAATACGTTTTGTTCTGGTAGGATATAATTTGTCACAGTTCTCAAGAATGGGTGATATAATTGGGTAACTTTTCAGCAGTAGTAGTATTTCTTAACTGTGCTAAAGAAAGGGAATCCCCATCTTTGAATGACTGATGCTGTTGAGTAATTGCAACTTTTCTCCCACACAATCAGAGAGCACCTGTAGAGACACTACTGAGCCAACATTATAAGAGCATCCAGTCCCAGAAAGAAACTGGAACAGGAACCATTCCAGGAAGTGGCTCCCAGTGTGGGAACGACACCCTCATGGTTCACTCTGACCTTTTGGCCCTTGACAGCCTGGGCACGACCCGGGGGTCAGGTCAGCACCTCATCCATTATACATTCAGACACATGCCAGGAACAGCACAACACCCACGGTGGCTGTGAACAAATCTGTCACACACGACTAAAAGTTCACTAAAACGGAGAAAAATGTTGGTTTTCCCAGACAGAGCGGCGGGATGAGCCCGAGCACATAGTTAAGATAATCTCTTTACTTGCATTTGGACAGGAAGTCAGCCTGTAAATATGACATATTAGACTTTCCCACAGTATCTGAGATGCGGAGACGGGGGCAGGGGGAGAGACGAGGACAGACAGACAAACAGAGGGGAAAAACACTGAGAGAAATATTTGGAATTATTTTCTGAAACGTTTGGAATTTTTTCCTGGTCGATCAATTTTATCATCCTAAACGATCCTCAGATGTGCTCCGTGGAAAATCACCTCTGTCAACCATCTTCTCCAACGCAAACAAATCCAAGAGGAGGCTGCGGAGACGAATTCAGGCTCTGTGGCAGTGACACTGACTCGCTCACAGCTGCCCTGGTATTTCCTGTACGGGAACTGGTGAGAACTATGTCAAAATCTCATGCAACAACACACACGAGTGATGAAAACCTCCTAAGACCTTTTAATAGACAATCAACATTCCACATAGACAGCTAAGCATCTTCTAAAGAAACATTAAATGGATTCTGTTTTTCAAAACTAAACAAAAAAGCCTATTAAAGATGGATGACCTCCGATAGATTATTTTTTGCTTTTTGGGATGAAGATCTCAAAATGAGATTTTTCTTTGATCAGTTTATGCATGTTAAAATAACTGAAACATCAGTCTGATTTGAGAAGAACTGAACACTGGACAAAGGAAATGAGGTTGAGGACTTTTTATAGTGCAGGGGACAGAATGAGTGATGACAAACTGGAATATTCATGCAGTTTATCTGTTCTTTAATCAGTTACGTTTGCTTGTTTGGAACACACACTGTGAGCTTTAAAGTCGAGATGAAACTAAAAATGCTTTTTTTTAAATCAAACTCTTTAAGATCACATCCTCGGTCGTATTGTGCATGTATTCAAGAATATAAGCAAAAAAGAAAATTTAAAAAAAATTGTATTCTTATATCAAAATCCAGTCTTGGTTTCCTCATATAAAACAAAATATGATATGTGCTTATGCTTGAATTAAACAAGTTCTCCAATATTCATGGTGATGAACAGATCTTTTTCTCTGTTAAAGGGACCTCTGTATATGTCCATATAAAGGCTGTTGATCTGCTGTCATGTATTAAAATAAATAAATAAATAAATAAATAAATAAATAAATAAAAACTAAACAAAAAAGACATCCACCCACCAAACTTTAACTTTTAGTAATTTTAGAGCCAAGATTCACCGAGCCAAGATTCACAGTTAGCTTGCTTGCAACAGCGTGATATGCTGGGTTATGACACGCACCCTTTTTCTATTTTTAAATCCTTTCAACATGATCTCCCTTTCCTGTTTCACTCAGAAATATGTCACGAAGCAGAAGCTATATACTCTCAAATGCCGTCACCTGAACTGTTAAACCCAAACTATGAAATAACAAATACATTTATAAATGAAAAGTTTTGCACCATTTGTCAATTTATTAAACCCAGTGATTATTCTGCTCCAGCAGGGGCGTCACACTGAGTTTCATTCCAGGCCACATCAGCATTATGGTTACCATCAAAGGACCTGTTGTAAATGTGCATTTTTTAGGACAATGTATTGTAGTCATTGTAGGTGAATAAAATGAAGCTGGGGAAGGGGATAAATATTATGAGAAAAACTCATAAATTCTGAGATTAATGTTGCAAATATAAAAGAAAATAGTGCATGTATTGCAGAAATTATATTCTTTGCAATCTCTTGAGGGCCACAGAAAATGAGGTGGCGAGCTGGATTCTGCCCACGGGCCATGACTTTGACACGTGCGCAGTCGGTATGATGTTTAACATGTGAGAGAGAAACATTTGAATGACAACTTTTTTTAAGATTCCTGTGGATGAATATTTTTAAAAAATCATTCAAATGTTACCATTAAAACTTTTGAGGCTACTGTTACGAGCTGCCTACACAGCTAACCTTTTACACTGGTGTATAAAACTGTTTGCTGCCGGTGCTGCACTTGTTCATGTCTTCAGCCACTGAAGTACTGGTGTCAATAAGCTAAAAAGTCCCTGAAAACAGTGTTTTAAGAACTGTAATCACTCCCAGTTCCTTAAACTGTTCTTAGAACGATGAAAAGTTCCTCCAGTCTGGAACTGAACAACTTATCTTCCTGTTTGTGGTCCTTGTTATTTTAATATTAGTATCATTATTATTATTGTGCATTTTTTAAATTTGATCAAATTCTGTAGTGTGCAAGTACAATAAGTCATGCATTTCATTCAATTTTGTAGAGAAAGAAGTAAAAAGGGTGATTTTATTTAAGCACTACAATGACATTTAAAGACTTTGAACAAGCAGTGTTGATGATTAAAGTACTGGTGCAGCAATTTGAAGAATTTTAGAGAAGTATGAAATTGGGCCAACAAATAGCTGATTCAGCTTCATGTCACTGCATGACTCTCCTCCAGACTGCAGGTTTGTGTTAAAAGGAGAGGTCCTTTAATGGTCTGCGACAACAGATGAGGGCAGATACTGTGAGATGCTCTGCAGTGAGTCGTTTCAATCATCCACAGGACAGTTGGTTGTCTCCCTGAGGTGCAGCAGTAACAGTGGGTGACAGACTGACAATGTGAGCAGCAGCAGATAACAGGCGGACTGCAGGCTCGCTGCTCCACAGCAGGAACTTATCTTACCCTTCACACTCTGGTTTTTATTTATACTTGCACTTCCTCAGTCTCATCTTCTGACTTTTGTCACAGTGAATATATGGCTCTTAAAGTGACAGTTTCAGAGCCCGTCGGCTGCTTGAGACTGTAAGAACCAATTTTGGAAAGTTCTTACGGTCAGAATAAACTCTGGTGTTTGTGTTTCAGTGCAGATCATTGGTGGCTCCTTCTTTCTTCACAGGCAAAAACTACTGTAACTTAAAGGTGCTACATCAAATGTTTGATAAAGACTACCTTTATTTTCAGACAATATAATAAAATTGTATAAAAACAAATAAGGGAAATGTGCCATTTCCTCTGAGCCTGTATACAGCTGTTAATGTTGTGTGTAACACTGTTAAATTTGCAGGAAATCAGCTGGATAACTTAAAGGTACCCTGCAGAATTTTTGATCACCATTGGCATGATGGAGGAAAGTACTGACGAGTGGATCCTTACAAATCAGATTGCTTTATTTAGCCATGCCATTATTCCAACAGCCTATTATTCCATAACTCCAATAGCCCGAAAAATTAGTCACTGGACTGAAAGCCTATTTGTCCAACAGCCTGTTATCCCAAAAACAAACGGCCATTGCTCCAAACTTTACTCTTACATTATATACGTTATACATAAGTTTACTGACATACTTAACATTCTTATTTTAACCCAAACCATCATCTTTGCTGAAAACCTAACCAAGTATTTTGGTGCCTAAACCTGACCAAACAATTTCAAAATGGTAACCACGTGTTTATTATTGTTACTGCGACGACTGTAACTTGACTATGATGGCAAAAGTTTTTGCACATCAAAATACACTAAGTTATTAAGGTCAAAACCTCCAGTGATGGTATGTATTTTTGGAACAAAAGGCCCTTGGAGCACTGATCGTTTGTTGTAAAAATCCAATATTCAATATTCACTCCTCTCTTCTTTTAGCTCTGTTTTGGTCTCCACCAACTGGCTCTTTAGCTGCCAAATGCTCCTCCTAGCAGTTTGTTGCTAACATTGTCTGTCTGCTGTTTGGTATTGGGCAGGTTCGGTACAGTGGGTTTTCCAGAGCTTCTGTTCTCTGAAAGCAACTGCCTGCTGTGGCTGGAAACAATGCTAATGAGATGTGAAACAAGGAAATCATTTAAGATGTGGGCTGTCATTTTATTGATCGTCAATATAAAAAAAGAGGAACAAGAGCCTTAGTCTTTTTTTTTTCAGCTAAACCTCCAAGTAAAATGTTTGTCAGAGAAATGGTTGCGAAATGCCTTGATACTGTTGCAAGCCATAACTCTGTAATATTTATTCATGTTATCTCAGATTGTCCAAGTCTCAGTTCTATTCATGATTGACTCAATTATTTTTGTTTTCATACTTTGATGAGATTATTCAGGACCTTCTAGCCCAGTTGGCATGTATCCTCAAAATATTTTGGCTGACAGGATGACCGATGGGGTAGATAAATAGTCTCCAGCAGTTAAACACAGTGGCTGGATGACATAAAGGACAGATGGTGAATTAGACTCCAGAAAATGTTAATTTCAACTTCCTCGAGTGGGATGTGGAGAGGATGCTGCCACTTCTGCATGCCGGCCTCCTGCTGTGCGAGCCCTCATGACTGACTGACTCCTGCTCTCAGATGATAAAAACAGACAGCAGCGCAGCACACGAGGCGTCCCAAAAATAGCTCCCTGTGAACTAAAAAAGAAATAAATTCCAATACGAAACCTTATAGAACGGAAATGAGATTGCTTAAAATGACAATTAGTCATTGACCAAACCAGACTGTTTTTTTTTTCTAAGAAGAAACGATGAATAAGATGCACTCCATGGGAAATGTCAGGATGATGCATATCCTTTCCTTCTGCTGTGAGCAACTGATAGGAACCTGGGAAGATTATATTATATGGTATTAATCATGTCAAGGCTTTGCAAACATTTTCAACCCAAAGACCCCCAAACTAAACAAGGACTGGGCTGGTAGGCACGATCTGAGAGGAAATTCACACAAGTGTAATTACTCCCATGCAGACTTTCAATCACCAAATAACAAATAAATAAATATCCTCAGTTGAATCTTTTCTCCAGCTGCTACCTTGCTTTGCCATTAAATACTCTGACGCTTCTCTTCTCTTCTTCAGTCCCGTGTGTAAGATTTATGGGGATTTATTTTTAGAATATATCAGGAATTAATGATATAATTCACTACTCTTTCAAATATGTTTTCATTGTAGGTTCTCCTACACATATGGAAGTAGAGGGTGAGATGACGTGTTTCCAATCTACAAGTTCACCACTAGATGCTGCTAAATACTATGTACTGGTCCTTTAAAAAACACTAAACGATAGAGACAAAATGGTGCAAATACTTCCACTGATTATTTCTTGGTTAAGCTGCAAACTGTGCTGAAACTAATGATTATTTTGATTATGATTCATTATCATTATTCGTTCATTAGCATTTTTACAACTAATCGCTTGTTTAGTGTATAAAATAGTAGTGCCCAAATCCAAATATTCTTCATTTACTTTACATAAATGATGAAGAAAAGCAGCAAATCTTCACATATCGGAAGCTGGAACCAGACAAATGTTTCACATTTTACTTGAAAAATGACCAAAACAATTATCAAAGTACTACGCAGTTAATTTCTTATGATCACTTCATTGATTAATTGACAAATCGTTGCAGCTCTACTGCAAATAGACTATAAAAGCAAGTTAGTCAGTTACAGGTACTGAAACTAAGTACAACACTGATATTTGCAACATCCAGGCCAATCACAAGCCTTTTCCATCAACATGGGACTGCTCCCATTCTGGTTCATGAAGTGCACCAAAGTCTGAAAAGTTGTGAGCATTTCCACCACAAAAAGTTGGTTGATCCAAGCTGGAACCAAAAAAAAATAATAAAAGGTTTTCCTAGGGCACCAACGTGGGTGTGCCATATAATCAACGCCACAGTGTATTCTGCAATTCTCTCTGTTGATGATGAAGGTTCTGCTCAAAACTAGTGGAAACTAGAGTCACTACAATCACGAGTAATCAGAGCATTTCCAGTAAAAAATAAGGTGCTTAGGAACTCAAAAAGTGGGTTGGTCCCCAATGGAATCATAAAACGGCATGTGGATGTGACACATTCTACAAGTTGTTATGCATTGTGTGGTGCCCTTCATTGAAGAGCATCCATGACTATAATGGTTCTGACCAAAACTGGTGTAAACATGGGCTGGTTTGCCAAGTAGCACCAAGGTTCCAAGAATTATTAACAGTTTTTTGGGTGGAAAAATGCCATAGTAGAGATACAATGGTGTTAAGCTGCAAAGAGATTTAGAAAACAAGTCCACCAACTATAAGTAATCAAATTTATAAGTCAACACCAATTGTTGCAACATCTTTGAAATGCTCAGAGCATTTCAACCAAAAATAAATTAGTTCAAAACTCGAAAAGTTGGTTGATCCAAAAAATAGCAGGTTTTCCTTGGGAACCAAAGTGTGTGTGTGTGTGTGTCATGTTCTACAGGTTGTCCATTTTGCATCACCCTCTGTTGATGAACAACCTTGAATACAGTGGTTACACTAAAAACTGCTGGATACATGGGCTGGTTGGCTAAATAGCTTCAAGGCCCCAAGAATCTTGAGCAGAAGGGGTTCAAAAACAAGAGAAAATGTGGTGGAAAAGGGCCCTCTGTGACGGGTCAGTTATGAGGTTAAAGGGGCACCAAGCTGGACAGAATGCGAGGTGAGGTGAGTATGGGAACCGAACCAGCCACCAAATGTTCGCTCAGCACATCCGCCTGGTAAAAAGTACACACAGAAAGCTGCATGTAGAGCTGTAATTCATAAGTCAGTGTAAAATAAACCAAATGTACTAAGGACATGCAGATTCTCGTGTTCAAAGTGCAACATTTTAGGATATGAAACATGCACCTAACATCCCAATTATGCATCTGTGAGCAGCCTGAGTTGATAATCTGCCCTCTGAAGTCTTGTGTGTTAATGAGGCTCATAAAGTTTCACTCTCAGCTCTGTGTCAGGGTCGGTCCTCTCAGGTTACAGCCTACAGTGGAGCAGGTCAGAGAGGCTGCGAGTAGAAATAGGCGGTAGCTGACACCGCAAGTTAGAGTAAGTGAAATCCAAGCAGGTGGTCCACAGCGACATTCCTCTGGACGAGCAACAGAGTAGATACAAAAGACATCAGGGTGCACAAGTCAAAACCGAGATCGGGAATCCTTCAAAATAAAAGCTGACCGAGATACAACAAAAGTTATTTTAAGGTTGTGATTTTTAAGTCAGAGGCAGTGAAGCAGCTGCAGTACTCACCATGTTTGCTCAGCAGTTGTGTTCAGGGTCCTCTCAGAAATAAGTCCGTCCGCAGAGGGTCAGAGTTTTCAGTGAACCATCTCAACCAGGAGTGTGTGTGAAGACTCTCGGGGATTTACTCCTCCTGTGTGTCTCATGAGCATATTGTCTGAGCTGTCACTGAGAGCCAGACTGTTTTACACTCTGGGCGGAGACTCTGAGCTCTGTGTCATTGACAGAACTGCTTTTCTGCAGCCCCAATTGGCCAGAGAGACCCCCCCCCCCAGCTTCCCCGCAGCTGCCCCGCCCCACCACTGTTTTTTCTTTTTTTTTTCCACTCAGCTCATGCCACTCAGCTCTCTTTCCCCTCCATCTTTCTGATAAAGCAGAAGTACAGCGCTTAACTTACTTCAGTAGTTTACTTTTCCAACTAACAGGGAATTTTTGTCTCTCAACGTATTTTGCTTCCTCTTTTCTTATAAAGTTGACACATTCCCCAATATATGTGACAGATTTATGAGGCAGATTTGGGGGGGGGGGGGTGTTTGAAGCAGGAATTCTTGCTGCTTCGTTCGTTGTTGTCCTGACAACACAGACGGCAGCGTCTGGGAGAGTGGGGTCGGGGGTTGGGGAATGCAGAGGAGTGATGGGGGCACGGTGACCTTCCAGTCTGGGGGCGCAGACCAGAGTAGAGAAGGAAATCAGGACCTTTGATACATTTTTCTGTTCTCTTTTTTTTTTTTGAGGATGTCAACATGGTATCTTGTAATTATTACAGAAAATGACTCAGACGTCTCAGATTCAGTGCTCTTCTAACTGCTTTATGAATTAAGCCAATTAGTGAATTCATATCTATGACTATCATGGCTTTGTGTGTCTGTGTTGTGGTTGCCCATTTGTCCTCCCTGCAGGTTGCTCAGTTTTTGCAGCAACAACTGTGGTCTTAAAATATCAACAGGATATTGCCATAGCTGTGGTTATGAGTTCCGACAAGGGACTTTTTACTGTCTAATTCAATGAAGCAGCTTGTTCCTGTGAACTGTTTAATAAAAATCTGAAATTACAACAAAGGACACCGACAAAATAAAGAAGTAGAAAAGACAACAAACCAACTTAAAGGGATAGTTTGGACTTTTTGAAGTGGGGTTGTCTGAAATACTCCTTATTCAGTGTATTACCTTGAGTAGATGGTGGTCAACTCTCAGTTTGGAGAGCACCGATGTAAAAACCTGAGCCAGTACATTACTGGTGTAGACAGCGTCAGCAGCAAAATGGATTTTATACACATTAAAATGAACAATATCAGTTAAAGTGTACACTATATTTAATATTTAGAATGACAGCCTTTTCAGATGAGTTATGAAAGCCATATATCGCTCTCTTCAAACCAACCAAACTCCATTGGCAAAACAGTTATTTTACCTCGCTGAACACAGGACTTGCTGGTCTAGAACTGCCTCAACTGGTTAGTTAGTTTGTGTTACTGTGTAACTTTTGGTGTTTTTAATGGTTTGTTCGAATAAAGTCACACAATAACACAAGCAAACTAACTGATCAAGGCAGTGGTAGACCAACAACTCCTGTGTTCTGCGATGTAAAATAACTGTGGAGTTTGGTTGAGCATGAGCGAGTTTCCCGTTGCAAATAAGGCTTTCCAACAGCAGAATATAGGAGTGTAAATACTCTGCCATTGCTGCAGCAGCACGTCACTGAGACATTTGTCAGTGGCCCTCAGTAAGTGATGAAGCTACTTCAAATCAAAATGAATTAAATTGTTTTTATAGGTATTCAAGTATTCAAGTAAGTCAACTATTTTGATAATCAATATATTGTTTGAGTTTTTTTTTTCTTAAAAAAAAAGTCGAAATTGTTTGTTTTCAGCATCTTAAATGTGAATTGTGTTCTTTAATCCTCTCTGGTGGTAAACTGAATATCTTTGAGTTGTGGACAAAATGAACATCCCATTGAGTTTTGGGAAACACTGACACCATTTTCTGACATTCTGTAGACCAGGGGTCCCTAAGTGGTGGACCGCGGTCCAAGTCCGGACCCACACGCTGTCCTATACGGACCCGGACTCATAACCAATAAATCATTAATAGATTTTAAATTCTGACGGGACGCTTCTATTTTAACTGGCGCAACTTTTCTAGTCTTTCCGGCGCTGGTTTATCTGATCAGGAAACACACAGACCAACTGCAGAGAAGCTGCGTGTGGAGGAGACTGTTGTTAATGACGGAGTTTATTACAACACAAACTAACGTGATGGTTAATGACATCGACATCAACCAGATGCTCTTATAAAATGAAACAACTGTATAAGGAGGCCTGTACGTAAAACAGGAGAGTCTGTGTTTCTCTGTGAGAAACTTTCAGACCTTCTCACAGCAGAGTGAACAGGTGAGGGAGGAGAGGAGGACAGACTGATCACTAATCAATCACTGATACCGTCGTCCTCTCGGACTGATTAAAAAACATAAAAATGCCAAAGTTGGTGAAAAACCAAACCTGGGTGTCCACACAAATAAAGTCTTTGTGTGAAACACTGCAGAGTGTAACATCGTGGTGTTTACAGACAGTCTGCTGTCTGTAGTTTGACAGACAGAGACAGAGAGACAGAGAGGGTCGTGTCTAGAAGGGAACCCTAGACCCGCGAAAGATCATGAGAGTTGTGCAAATAAAGAGTTACCTTGTAGACACGACCGAAAAAGGTGCGCAGCTCAAAAAATAGAAAATCATGTCGTGGTGTCGATGTTTTTAATGCGGGTCGCCATAAATAAAACTATTCACTGAACCACAGAGAGTCACTGAAACACTGATCACTGACCTGCTGTGATGGAAAAATACTCACATTCTTTATGTAGGTATTTTTACATTGTGGTGTTAGTGTTTTTACTTAATTACAATTTAAATATTTTGCATGTTATTGTTTCCTTTTTTGAAAAATCAACATTTTTATTGCTGTTGTTGTACTTTAATTGTATTCTTATCATTATTTTTTGATGACTAAATACAGACGTGCAAACTCATGAGAGGAGAAAAAGGTGTCATGTTGGTAAACCAGTCCCCTGTCCTCTGTCCTCTGGGGGTCTGGAAGCGTCTGTCCTGCTCCAGAAGAAAAATGTTGTGATTTTAACGTGAACAAAACATTCTGGTGACTGTTTCAGTTAAAAGAGTTAGTTCACTCTTCTGTTTGTGGTTTCTGCAGACATTACTACCTTTAATTTTACCTTTGTACTTGAAAAAAAAAGTACAAAGTAAAGTAAATACAGTAAAAGTAAATCTACAGTAACAGTAAAGTTACTTTACGAGTATTTTTACTTTAGCAATTTATAGTTGTTTATTTAATAGACCTGTCTTATCTTCTCTTTTGTATATTACCATTGTTCTTAAATAAAGCAAAAGTAATGTAATAGAAAAAAAATGCAGAACACGCAATATTTCTTATCTGATTACTTGATTAATCGCCAGAATAATCAATAGATTATGCTTTAATTTTACTGGTTCGACCCACTTGAGATCAAATTGGTCTGTATGTGGCCCCTGAACCAAAATGAGTTTGACACCCTTGATGTAGACGTTGATACAACTACTACACTACTTCAGTATATATCACTTTCATAACACAAGTTAGACATTATGATGTTCCGGACCTTTGCTTTAGGAAATTTTCTCTAACTGGACCTCTTTGAATTTTAGTTGAATACGCCTGCTGTAGACCAAACAACTGATCGATTAATTGAGAAAACAATCGACTATGAAAATAATTGCTAATTGCAGCTCTATTCAAGTATTCAGGTATTCAAGATTTTCAGGAACAAAGCCCTTCTGTTAATATTCTGTATTGTGTTGTATTGTATATAGTGTATGGTCTCAGACAGACGCACTCTTCATCTCTCTCTGTTTTTTGTTTTTTTTGACATTACTGTTACGGCAGCCGAACTGCACAACTTCCCAGACATCACTGTCAAAAGTACCATTACACAAACAGTACAGGTAAAAATAGAAGATTGTACACTTCCTATGGCCTTGACCACCGTCTACTGCAGGTAATACACTATGGACAAATACCTCATGCAACCGCACTTGCCTTTAACACACTGAAGTGAGAAAAGTGAGAGGAGTTACAACTGAAGTTTCTGAGCAGTGAAAGAGTTTTTAAAGGTCAGACTTTCAAATCAATGAGACAAAAGTTTGGTTGACAAATTCACAAAGTTATTTTTTATCAAAAAGAGAAGACATGTACAGAAATCGAAATTTACTGTCCCACAAATTCCACTGAAGTGATTCAAATGACATCAAAATGAAAGTCACCACAGATGCTGAGGTCACTGAGGTCATGGAGAGCCCAGCATCATGTTTGGTTCTCAGTGAAACAAGATGAGGTGGTAAAGTGAGAGGAAGCAGAGTAGAAACATGAGGAGGAGGCTGGATGTGTCTCAGTCTGTGGTGGTGCGGCGGTACCAGAAACGGGCCCTGAAGTCGTCGCTGCAGGTCATGAAGCCGGGGTTGGTGGGCGAGTGGACGATGCAGCGGACGATGTTGTTATGTCCCAGGGACAGCAGGTTCTTCCTCTCGGCCGTGCGTGAGTCCCAGCAGCACAGGCTGATGGTGCGCTCGTCTGGCAGCAGCACGTAGTCCTCCGTGTGGTTGAACACGCCTTGTGTGCGATGCATCTGACGGCCACTCAGACCAGCGCCTACAAAACACAGGAAGAACCTGTCACTAAGACCACACAGTCCATATCAAATCAGAGCTGCCCGCTTTTGATTAACTGACCGCCTGTGAAGCTTTTCTTTCTTAGTTTACTATGACATTTACAGTAATAATGGTGGTTACCTTCAAATTCTGAGTAGTTTTCCAAACAAAGGGCTCGTTGACAGAGGTACATAAAAACAGATTCTCACTTCTCAAATGACTTTGTGAGCTGAAATGACAACTGCTGCTAGCAGATTTTAGCCAGCTTATTAAGCAGATGTTAGCTAAATGAGTTGAAAAAGCAATCTAAATAGAAGTGCAACTAATGATTATTTTCATCGTCAGTTAATCTGTCAATTATTTTCTTGATTAACTGATTAGTTGTCTGGTCTATAAAATTCCAGAAAATTATGAAAAACGTCAGTCATTGTTTCCTTGACTTTCTTCTTTTTCCCCACAGTGCAAAGATATTCAGTTTACTGTCAAAGAAACTAGAGAACTGTTACATTACAGAAGCTGATATCAGAGAAATTTGACTTTTTCCCCTTAAAGCTTATTCAAACTGATAAATCAATCATCAAAATAGTTGTAAATGAATTTAATAGTCAAACAATCAATTAATTGATTAACCACCAAAGCTCTTCAGGGAGTAGATACATTGGCTGATATTCTCTATTTATAAATATTAAATCCAAAATGACATCAGGGAAATGAAACAGTACAGTATTTTTTAATAATAATGAAATAGAACAACTAGAAAAAGTTAAATTCAGAAAAAGGATCAAACAAATAAAATTTAACTATGAAACTAAAAAACACTTAAAAAGAAACAAAAAACCCTGTCCAAACATATAAGCTGATATCAATACATATCAATATAGTTGTGTAAGGCCAATATCAGGCTGATAATATTAGCCTGTCATTAACATAAACACACTTAAACCTACACAGGAAGTGCATGTAAGTGTTTTGTTTGGTCCCAATGTGTTGTGTCTGAAACACACACTGGGCCTAAATATGTTGACAGTCAGAGCAAGACTGTGAAAAATAGTGTAAAAATGACTAAGACGGTGCAAAGTTTAAAGTGTTATTTAAAAACGGTTTGAAAATTTGAAAGCGCTGTGAATGTGAACATCAGCTGCTGTACAAACATTGCAATACTGTGCAAATTTACGAGAAATACATTAATATAAACTGCTGTAGATGTAAACATAAACTGTTGTAAATGTAAACATAAACTTTATATGTGTCAGCAGGAAGATCGCAGGTGTTCGTTTCAGTGCTTCCAGTGCTTCCAGTGGGAGCAGAGTGGTGTTTCAGTGAGTGTCTGATGGCAGGCTGGGCGACATCGCAATAGACTTGGAAATACACAAACTGCTTTGTTCTTGTACTGCAGTGTGGAGCTCCTTCAGCAGAGCTCAGTAATGAGGCTTGCCCACCTTCCTGGGGCAAGTAAAAGGCCATGTTGGGCAAGTAAATCTGTCATCTCACGCTCCTGACCAGGCAAGTGGTAAAAAAAAGAATTCAACTACTTTGATAATCAATTACTAGTTGTAGTCCTTTTTCATGCAAATTGTAAGAAAATACCATTTCAGCCTCTCAAATATGGAGATTTACAGCTTTTCTCAGTTTCTTATCATATTAAACTGAATACCTTTGGGTTTTAGACAAAATGAAATACTTTAAGACATGGGCAAGTACATATTGACTTCAGGCAAGTAGATTTCTGACCCTATTGCCCAACCAAACATTAACGTTGAACCCTGCCAGGGCTGTACCCTACCTGAATTCTGTTAGATCAGATCTGGCTGAAGATCTGACTATCAGTTCCTTTTTCTTCAGCTCAGTGCCACACTGAACTTTTACATCCGCTTTTTTTTTCAGCCTACGATGGGTTTTAATGTCTCTTCATCAACTGTGATGTGAACTGTGTGTACCTCTGGTGGTGTGTGAGGTCATTCTAGTGATACGCAAAGGAATGACACAAAATTCAGCAATTAATCAAAAGACTTCGACACTTCTAATGAAAACATATTAAATGAAATGACTGAAATGTTTCAATGTCAAGTCATGCACATAGCATTTATAATGTTTACTAAACCTGTTCACACCAAATGGCACAAGCCAGTAAGGTGGTACTTAAAGATCTCAGTATTTTCTGAGGTGGAACATGCTGTAAAAAGTTTGAGAAACACTGGATTAGAGCATTAGATTTATGCTTTATTGTTCATATCTTCAAACTGTATGTTTGAGTATTAATGTTCTAGGAGAAACGGCTCATTAGAAAGAAGGACTAACTGGTGTGTTTACTGAGTGTAATGCTACACTGTGGGGACTGTAAACTTTTCAAAGCAAATAAAGAGCAGGACAAAGTTGCTAATCTTGGTCTAGACTTCATGAAGCATCCTGGATCAGTTTCCACACAGCAGGGGAAGAGTACAATTCGTACTAAACTGGACTTAAGTTTAATTGCAGCCCCATAATGTAAATGCCCCTGGTCTTGAATGTAACTTTGAGTGACTAGTGTGGGTAGTAAGCAGTCAGCCTGGCAGGTGGCCTCCATCAGAGCAGAACAGAGTGAGAACCATATTTAATCCATTCCTTACACTTCTGCTCTTGTACTTTCTGTTCTGTGGAGGGTGAAGAAAAAAAAAAAAAAAAAAAAAAACACCATCCAAATTCTTCATAAACAGACAAGCTTTCTTTCAGCCACAGACACATCACCGTATCATGTGAAGAAATCGCAAACTCTTCAAGACTGCTTTTCATAGTCATAGTCTGGCAAAGTCACTTCTTAAATTTGGTTATAAAAAAATATGACTAAAACATATACTGAGCAGGAAATTTGACATTCTGAGCGTAAACTTGTCAGTGCCTTCTGGTGGACAAACTGTGTTACATAGTGGGGATGTTAATGACAGTAAAATGTATTAATCGACAGTATAGAAATGGTAGTAACTCTGCCTCACTTGACATTGTTTTGTCCAGCAGAGATATTTGTTGAATAAGGACATGTAAAGTGAACAGAAGAAAAGCGAAAAATGAAAATGAGGGGAAAAAATTAGAAAAGAAAGTTGTTTTGCATCTTAAAAATGACTAATGATTAAAATTTGCAACCCTACTGCATAGTTAAATAATGTAATAGTCGAGGTTCCTACATCTTTTCTGAAGTCAAATTCACTTTTCCAGCATTGTCAAGGTCCATTTTCAAGCTTTTCCATCAGCTTACAGCTGCAGTAAAAGACATGTATATACATATATGTGCTCAAAATTTTTAAATCAGATGTTACTGTGCTATAAACAACCAAAATTATGTTTTATGGCAGAATTTTACTGAAGGGAGACAAATAAAAGGAAAATATAACACCAGTCTGTGAGTGGACTTGACATCCTGTTACAGCTGCCATAATTAATCAATTAATTAGTTATTAACTGATACATTTCAGCTTCTGAAACTAATGACAATGACAACCAGTCATTGTCATTAGTGTACATGCAGTGTGAGTTCATTTGTAACATCCACAGTAAAAACTTCATCTCTCAGTTTAAAGTGATGTAACCACGACTGTCTGGTGTAACTCAGACAGAGAAAATGAGTCAAGTGTTGAAGAGACGTCAGCTAGGTGCATGAGTACAGATGAGGAAGTGCTCACACAGACTGTCATCTTGGTGTCAGTAAACATAATACAGAACAAAATATTAATACTGTCAGAGAAAAGAGGAATTAGAGCTACAACGATGAACTGATTATTGAATTATTCACCACATAATTTGATCATCCAGTGTTTCCTCTACATTCATTGGCGGGCCGCCACTCCTAAATCCTAGCCGCCACTGCTTCAAATTTCTTTTTTTTCCTTTCTTTTTTTTTTTTTTTTATTGTTGACGCAAATACACCACCGCCGCATCTCTCCACCTTCAAAACAGACTCCTGTCGAGTACTTGTGAGCACTAAGGTAAACTGCAGATAACTATCTTGCTCAGTATGGAAATATACTTGCGCGTGCTCATTTGCATGATGCTAGCGTTGTTTGGGGGGAGCGGTCGTCAAGCACGTCAAGCACCTAAGCGACAGGGCAGAGTCAGACGAGCAAATTCCCGAATTACAAATAAACAATAAAGCAGCGAATTACCGGCCGGAGAAGAGGAAGACGTAAGTTATTAGCTTGAGATAACTCGACATAGATTTTACAAGTTAAACAGACGTTCACAATATGTTGATGACCAGCTAACGTTACGTAACTTATTGGTAGTTTAAGTTAATTTGGCCCGGTGCCAACTCAGTGTCGCTAACGTGAGTAAACTAATTGATAGTATTAGGCTAACGTTAATATCTACACACCATTATGTAACAACTGACTGCATTTTTCAGATGAGTTTATTGAAATATTTCTCTAAGAAGAGAAACGGAACGCCTGCCCCCGCTGCTGAAAAAAATCCTAGAGGAAACACTGGATCATCAGTTAATCGGTTTGAGGTTTTTTTTTTTTTTGTTGTTTTTTTTTTTCAAACAAAAAACTGTCAAATGATCTGCTTCCAGCTTCTTAAATGGGAATATTTTCTGGCATTTTTACTCTTCTTTGACAATAAACTGAAAATCTGTGGGTTGTGGTCAAAACAAGACATTTGAGCACGTCATCTCAGGTCTTGGGAAAAACTGGTCAACATCACCATTTTCTGACATTTTATAGACAAAACAACTGATCGACTAATAGATTAATCCACAACGAAAATAATCGTTAGTTGCGGGAATAGAGGAAACACGAGCATTTCGATCCATCACCTGAAACACACCTGTCATATAACATGACGGTTACAAAACCAAGAAACTGACAGAAAACTGCATCTCCAAGTGTCTGCTGATGTCTTTGAATCAGGCACTCCAGTCAGTGCAGAGTAGAGGTGGAACAGTGTGCTAAATTCAAGGACCTGTGCGTACCTCATGTTTGGCGGAGCAGTTTGGTACATTTGTGTCATTTATTTTGAAAAATGTAAACATTCAACAGTGGCCAATCGTCCATAATGTCCTCAAATACTGACTTACTGTCAATATGAAAAAATAAAATAAATAAGTAAATATGCTCCATCGCAAGACTCTGACCTGTTGATAATTCCTGAAGTTGTTCTCTCAGAGCAGCACAACAGAGTGACTAACATGTACACTGAACACACCCTGTAGCAGAGCTTGAGGGTAAGTAAACTGCCGTGTCGGGGAAGTAAATCTAGCAGCTCACATGCCCACCCAGGCAAGTGGTAAAAAAGAATTTAACTATTTTGAAAATCAAATAATTGTTGAAATCATTTTTCATGCAAAAATGGCAGAAAATGCCTCTCAAACATGGGGATTTCCTACGTTTCTCTGTTTATTATCATTTTTAATGGAATATTTGGGTTTTAGACTCACAAAACAAGACATTTAGAGACCTTTGAGAAACTGGGATGGACATGTGTCACTACTTATATATTTATTATACATTTCACAACGGTGAACCCTGCTAAGTCTGGTCACAAATAAACACGCCTATATCATTAGTTATTGCTTTGGTGTGAATCTACAGAGAGAGGCTGTCTGAATGCTGTGGGGAGGAAGTGTTTCCACAGACAAGAGCGACATCAGTTGAACAATGTTGCCACAGAGTTGCCACACTAATCTTTGTTTATAGTCACTGTAACTAAGTGGAGCAGCAGCACTACATGAGGTTGACTGACAGGGCTAACCCGTAATTTACACTGAGCGCAGCTGTGCCGCGTAAGTGAGTCTGCACGGGGTCTTTTATTTTGAAAATTGACCGGATTCTCCCCAGTTTTCCGTGCCTGACTTCCTACCCATTCGACCTGCTCTGTGCCAATTGACACGCCATCTGTCAAAAATAGACTTGCTGCGTATTCTCCGCGGAGCAGAGCACCGAGCCATTTCTGGGACGCTGCTGAGATGCGCCGCGGCGCTTCTGGTGTAAATTACAGCACTGACTAGAATGGGAGTGTAGTCCTCCGAGTGCTGCGGCACAGCCGTTACGCAGCCGCGCTCAGTGTAAATTAGAGGTCAGAACACTACAGCTGATACACAACAACTGGTGCAATGCCAAAAAGTTCCAGGTAAAACTCATGCTACAATATTTCTGTTCCACATGTGTGAATATATGTGAGTATATAAATAAATGATTTGGACAGTTTAGGTCGGAGGTCTGCAGCCTCCAGTGGCACCCTGTGGCTATGCCAAAAAATTGTATAGAAATGAATAATAGTTATTTGAAACATTTTAATTTATCATTGTTGTAGATCTACACTGAAAAGGAAAAGGTGAGAAAACTAAAACTTAGAGACAAGACACTAGGGTTGGGTGACTGGACGAATACATCATCTATCGACGATGGGCTGAATCCATCGCCGATTGCTTTTTTGGCCAATTTTTAGGGTGATATTTGACATGTTATTTTGCTAATGTAACAGTGTGCAGAGCCAGCCTCTGCTCTACACAGTTCACACCCACTCAGCCAACCATGAGTGAGCTGAGCTGGATGACGAGTGAGAGGAAAACATCCTGCAGAGTCAGACTCTTTAAACTCTTTCTACATGATGAATTAAGGATTTATTTTGACCAAACCAGAGTTGGTGATTGTTGGAAGAGTGGACAGACTAACAAAGACGGTTTTGGTGAGTTTTATATGTTTTTCTGTCAAGTTTGAATTAAGTGTGTTTTCCGAGGCGTTAATGAGACAATTAAGGTCGTCTGAGTTCAGTAAAAGAGAGAAACTTGAATTCAGAAGGTGAACGGTTGTTGTTGTTTGAAACGTGTGTGAAAATGTAATTTCTAGACACTCTGTGAGTTTATTTTGTCCACAGGACGTAGAGAATGTACAGTGAATTCACCGCTTGTCCTCATCTCCCAGCTGAGACCTGAGAGGTCGGGAGAAGGTGGGAGGGGGGGACAAAGATATCGCCAATCACCAATGGATGGGCTGACGATGATGATTTAGAAAATTTTAAAATATCACCCAACTCTGCAACATACTGGAATAGATTCTTTGAGTTTTGAGTCCAAGTCAAATGCTTAGGTTTTGAAAAAGTTTTATCTAACTACAAATATTTGTTTAGATTATTAACTTTTCTTCTTCTTTGAATAAACTTAAGTCTGTGAATTTTAGAAACCATGTGCATTTGTAAACTACAATCTGTTTTATTTTCCTGGATGCCGACTGATAAACGATAGCCCGACTGGAAGAATCTCAGTAGACTGAATATTTTCAGGGAACAGCCCTGTTATTTCTATAGCTAGTTCCTGTGCACAAAACTGGGGTCATTTAATTAACGGGGTGCCAATTCTATACTGTTCATCTGAAGCAGATGTACAGATCCTAAAATTAAAGCTGAGTCTGTACTCTGCACCCCAGAATCACTATTCAATTACAAACTGAAGCTGGTGTACAGAGCCAACACATCAAAATGTGTCACTAAAATGACACACTGCTAGTTACTGTTAACTATTGCTTTATGATATTAAGTAAGAAACTAAGACATACAGTGTCTAATGCAACATGATGAAATCAGAAGTAAACTTTTCTCATAGTGACACATGAAATGCTCATAAACGATGTAAACTCCCGGCACTTTTCCCACACTGCTGTTACCTACAGACTGTTCTGCTTCTGCCTTTTTCTCACAGTTATTACTATAAGAAAGCGTACAGAGTTCAAACACCCTGATAGTCACAAAGAAAAAAAACACACTGTTCACTCAACAAGGAAAGATTTCATCTATGTGTCATATCACTACGTCACTGTGGGAAATAAATGACAACACTAAAGAAGGTGACGCCATCAGTCACTGAACACGGCGGGTTTCTCACAACAATTAGCAGAAACACATCAGCGGAAGCTGCGACATGTTGCTGTACACGTTCCTAATAATGTGGTCACTGTGATGAAACAGTCACTCTGTGATGTGTAAGAAGATTTGTGGGAAAATGGAAAATCACGTCCCTTCTTTCATTCATAGCTTTCACCAGCTCTGGCATGTTCCACCAAATCTGCAACCTTTTGCTCATTTTAATTTTTTTCTTTTATTTAACTTTATTTTTTCTATTTCCTGCTCATAAAACTGTATATCTATTCAGGATGGTGTTAACAAAATGCATGTTAACAGTGGCAGGTGAATTACTGAAAACCAATGTGTGAGACAGGACACTAAAAAACAGTTATTGAACTACATAATACTGACCTATAATATTAATACATTTTATAAAGTGTAACTCTATTTCACTCCTTATCTTATTATAATAATCATTCCTGATCAAACTCTTCGCAGCTTTGCAGCAGAGTTAAAATTAAAACACTTCTTCACTACTTGGCTAGGGGGCACTGCTGCCCAATTTAGTCTTCACAGGCTGATGAACGGCACAGACATCGACCCTCAAACGCCTCCAAATAATGTCTGAGAACTACTCAGTACAACAGATAATTGAAAAATTCTTAGTTTGCACAAAAAGGTACACTTTGAATCTTGTTGAATGCATTCCTAACTGACATATCATATACAAGCTTTTGCATTTTGAAGTTTTCAAACATTTGCTGCAAAAAGTATCTATATGGCTTTAATGTTTTTCATGCTTCACTTTGTAGTAGATGCCAGCAATGTGTATAGTTTTTAAGATCACAGATTACATGGCTTGGTTAAATACTCGATTCTGGTTGGTCAACGACAACACTGTAAGGTATGTTACTTCTGTACAGCAGACTGTTGCTGTGTATAACAGACTGTTGCTATGAAGAACAGATCGTTGCTATAGATACAGTGATCACAGACTCTGGAGGAACAATAAAATCATTGTTAAACCACCAACATAATTTTAAACTTAATATTTTGTGTCAAATTATTATTTGCTTTGGTACATAAACATGTAACAAGCAGGATAATGTACAGCGAGCAGGTCACTATTAGAAAATAAAGCCATAAAATATTTTTAAAATTAACATTTTGTGTCACATAAAAGAGGGACAATTTCTTTGGAAAGTAATCATGTAATAAGCAGGATAATGTACAGTGATGCAGGCAGAGGGGCCTTGAATATTGACCTGCTCACTGTACATTATCCCTTACTTATCTATGCCCTGTACTTTTAAAACATCAAAAAGGTAGACAGAAGACATCCATCTGAGGCATTTCCAGCTATATATATACATACACACACATATATATATGTAAATAGGACAGGTGGCTTTGCATGTTTGAACAATATGTACAGGTATGGCTGTGTTGAGTCATTTCATCTATACTGCTTTACAAGCTGTACACTGACTACTCTAAAGTATATCTAAGTTTCATTTCTATAGTATTGTCCCTTGAGAAAATATAATAAAATAGTTGTGAAACGTTTTGTGACATACTGTGTGTGTATATATACATATACATACATATATATATATATATATATATATATATATATATATATATATATATATATATATATATATATATACACATATATATATATATATATATATATATATATATATATATATATATATATATATATATATATATATATATACATATACATATACATATATATACACACACACCAGCTACATATATTAGAATTGGACAGTATCACAGCCCTCCCAAATGTGAAGCCAAAGCATCTTGATCGCCCCCTGGTGGAAGGCTGCAGTACAGGTGATAACTTCTGCCTCCCAGTGTTAATAAATGGAACAGGGCCAAACTAAAACATCAAAGTACACGTTAAATAAATCATTTCTCAAAGATGGTTTCTGAGGTTTTAGGTAGTTCTTATCACACTGATGTTTGTTCAAGTGTTCACTTCATGATCAGTTTGATTTTTAATTAGCTATTTAATGATATAAACGGGTTATTCTGCCAGGATTGAGAGCTGAGGTTTGGTCATGATTGAGTCAGCCGACTGTGTGGGCGGGAACTCGGTACTGCAGCTCCAACACTAGCCACTACCGCACAGACTCCAAATGATGCTGCCAGCGCAAGATGGCAGCGCTCGTATTCTGGATATTGAGGATTCATATTTGTACAGATGGAAGAAGTGAAGATGTGTCATCCATCTTTTATTTACCGTCACTTGTATGTACAAATTTTTCTTTCAGGATGACTAAAGCTCTACTTATCTTATCTGAACCTGTAAACCGTTTTTTTTTATCATGAGGCTGTAAGTCTTGATCTATCAATGCTGGATGGATGACACAGGTCCTAGAAGTGAGGTAAATAATAATCATACTGCATGTTACCGGTTGCAGAGGTTGCATTAACTGAATATTTTCCCCCTCTGAGTGTTTTTTTTCTAACAATGACTGAAAAATCTTAGAGCTGTCCATCATTTTGCCAGATGCACGCAGGGTGATCTACTGTAAAGAGCAGTTGTGTTGGTTGCAGCAAGGGAGAGATCGCCTCAAGTCATATAAAAGATAGAGAAATCTTTAGCCAAGTAATGCAAACTCACTACAGGAACATCATAAGTAAAAACATTCTTTAAAAATCCACAAAGCGAGGGACAAGATGAAACAAACAACAGTATCTAAGAGCTGTGCTGAATGCCATATTTTGGGCTGCAAAGCTTTGGTAGCAATAAACATGAGCCTGTTCTGTGTTTCTGGCAAAACCTCCTCCTCACCTGTGTACTTGACCAGCGTCCGGCCTGTAGAGATCTCCCACAGTTTGACCACTGAGTCTTTGCCGCTGGACAGGATGTACTTGGAGTTCTTAGAGAAGATGGCGGAGCAAACCTCGGCACCGTCGTGGGCCTTCTCAAAGGTGGTCACACAGCGGTTAGAGACCCCGTCCCACAGCTTGATGCTGCCATCCTTGCTGCAGGTGACATAGCTGTTGGCCGTGGGGTTGTAGCTGACGCCACTGATGGTGTCTGTGTGCTGGTCCAGCGGGTTGCAGGACACGAAGCACTGGAAGGTGTTGACGTCATAGAGGCGGAGGGTGGGGTGCTGCGTTCCCACCAGAAGAAAGTCACCTGAAGGATGGAAGGAGATGGAACGCAGCATTTCTGCTTCCTATAGGGTGGCAGATAAAGAGACAACTGGATTGCATCAGAGTTATAATAGTCAGCATGGTTTTACTAAATTGAAATACTGAATTTCCTCAGCCTTGTTTTCATAAGCTCAGTCAGTTTTGGGGGTGGGCTTCTAGTTTTTATATTGTCAAATTGTGTTTGCTTGCCAATAAATGATCTGATCGCTCTGATTGGAGTGAGCGGGAGAGTTACATCTCAGCTTGACAACAAAATACCTGCAAAGATGACTTGGGGTCAAGAAATGTAACAGCCACCTGGCTAATAGTGAAACCTATAATCCAGTTACCAACATAAACCTGCATGTTTTGATCAGCCACATCACAAATAATAACCAAAAAGCAACATTTACATTTTGGAATATAAAACAGCAAAATTAACATACTATCAGCCAAACATAGGCCAAAGCATGATGGGAAATGTGGGCCATCACTAGGCTAAACCATAATTATTTTGACCGTTAGATAGTGATACCATACTAAAGAGAGCTGCACGATTCTTGCTAAAATGTGAATCGCTATTTTTCTCCATAACTAAATTTCATAGGCACAGCTGCGTCGTGTAATGACCACGCTGTGGCAGCCACAGCTGTTTGCAGCCAGTCTACACAGTGCTTGTGACTCAACCAGTAGCACCTTGGAACATCCCATAAGTGTCTTTTGCTCTGCTTCAAATAAACACTGAGTCTATTTTTTTCAGTTGCCGCGTCAATTAGATCAGACAGGAAGTCAGACTAGGGCAGGACAAAATAATGATATTGTGATATGACACTAGATATCGTGATAGATTTTGGATATCGTTATATCTTGATATGTTAGAAGTGTTGTCTTTTCCTGGTTTTAAAGGCTGCATTACAGTTAAGTGATGTCATTCTGAAAATTTACCAGACTCTTCCAGCTGATCTCATATTTGCTTTTACTCACTTAGGCATTATATCCACATTACTGATGATTATTTATAAAATAATCTCACATTTTGTGAAAGCACCAATAGTCATCACTGCACTATTGTTGGAATACAATACAACAAACTTACTTTATCCCCTCAGCCTCTTCCACCCTTTGGAGTACACAACATATCAGTCACAACTTACATGATCAATAATTATCGATATCTACCGATATGAAACATATTGAAACATATGAAATATTTTTCAGCTGTATCACTGTATAACTTGAGAGAATCCAGACAGTTTTCAAAATAAAAGACTCTGTGCCAACTTGTGATCATAAAGACAGACAGAAAATAAACTACGTATTGTACTTCTCAATGGTAGAAGCATGAAGAGCAAAAAACAGGACCAAATCAACAAAATCTGAGCGACACTATCAGGCGGGCAAAACGCTCCGCTGCTGACATGCTTCTGAAACGCTGCAGGTGAGGGCTGCAGACAAGTAAAGGAAGGATTAAAACCAGTGTGCGAAATACAGGGGGGTCCGGGGGGGTCCGACCGCCCCGATTAACCCATGAGATCAACGAAAGCCTCAAAAGCAAAATTTGAAGGGGGTCTCAAATTTTGTCAAAATAAATATTTCATTGTCACTAATGGTCATTAAAATGTTTTTTTAAGCTCACCATGTCCAGTATTCAGAATTAAAAAAAAAAAAAAATACTTACAAATATTTTTTGCCAAAGGGAGCCAGCCAGTCCTGTGCATGTATGCAAATTAGCCATGTGCGCACCAAACAGAAGAAAGACGTAATGTTGAGAAGTCATGCTGGTCATACTAAAAATGGCAAGCAAGCGAAAGCTAAACCAGAGTGTATCACTCGCACACTTTGGGTTCACATTCAAAAAGGTGGCACTCAGAGATGAAGATGCTGGTGCTGGTGAAGTTGAGGCCGAGTGCTCTGAAGACGCAGCAGGTGCTGGGGTAACGTTAGCTGCTACTGCTGCTAGCACAAGTGACTTGCCACCTGGTTGGACAACAAAGCAGGTGGACGAATGGAAATACCGCAAGCTTTGGCTTGACATTAAGGCAGGGAAATATGTTCAATTATGTATCTGTCTGTCATATTTGCTGTAGATGGATGGTTAAATTATGTCACACAATCGGTCATACTGCAGACTCTCATTTGCAAGTGCACTGATTGCGTGCAGATAGGCTATACCTGACATTTATTCAGTCAATTGCTCTTGTAAATGCGCCAGATTGGTGCCAATTGTTGTTGTGTTTGCATTGTAATGCACAACTTTGCCTCTCCTTGTTATAAAACAACGTGCATCCATACAACTTTAGCCAATGCAACCTCCTATGTCAGTGTTGCTTTGCGAATACTATGGGATTATCAAAAATTGTTAAGTGTGTGCCTGTGTGCTGTCACGTAGGCTATAGACTGATTGTCTTGGCTTGCATCCATGAAATATTGTAATGTTATAGACCTACCGAATATTGAGAAAATTTAGATCGGTATTGCGCAACAATCGGGAGATGGGGACCCCCCTGAATATTGACGGGTATTTCGCACACTGATTAAAACCAATTAAACCCATGGTGCAGGCATGCCATGCCTTGTGGAATCAGCCAGTAAGAACTGAGATCATGATTCTCTCACATGATTCTTATGTTTTCAACATTAACATTTATTGCACTGAAGTAAAAAAAAAATCTGTTTGAGATGCTTGCTGTTTAGACAGGGCTTTAAACAGATGATATAAGGCATAACATATTTTAAAGTACTGGACTTAACTCAAAGTCTCTTGTAACAAGAAAATACCTCAAGTCTCCTTTCCTCTCTTACTTTAGAACATTTAATCAAAGTGGCAATGCACAATGAGGTTTATGTGGTCTGACAGCTGGGATTCTGTGATGCGATTTGTCCTACAGGAGCGAGTGAATCATCATCATTTTAAAGTGAGATTGCACAGATTTATGAATCAAGATCATGTTTTGTTTTTTTTAACAATGAATCATGCAGCCCTAACACTAAATGTTTCCCCCTGATAAAGTTTGACAGAGGAGAGAATATGAGAGGAATCAAGGGGTCTGACAAATAGAGTTCTGTCGACAACCAAAAAATTATGAGTGTAGATTATGTCTATTATCAGCCGTAATCAATCAGGTCTACAGATGCTGAATCTGTTGGATTGCACCAGAGCTAACTCTTTTCCTGTCAAAAGAGAGCAGCAAACCTAGGTTGCAAAATGTACATAAATATATATTTTTGTCTTGTTCAGTGCCTTTTTATTGGACCTTGCATATTGTCAAAAAATAGCCTTGAAGGATTGATAAGTGCTTCAGGTCGTGCTTATGCCCATGAGACACAGCTGAGACGTGAGCCTGCAGCAGCCACAGCAGACAGCTGCATAAAATAAAATGAGTGTAAAGTCACAGTCTGTGTGTCTGTACTTAAAGCAGCAATATCACAGCATCATGTTCCATTTAACATTACATTATCTCTTTCATATCATAATCGAAATCAAATCCATAACCTTAACTCCTCCAAGTTTTGATAAGCAGGTATATGGAGAACAGAGATCCAAGGAAGACACGGAAACTGAGAATTTAAAGTTATCATCATGCTGATTAACAGGCATGTTTGCTCACCGAGCCCCTGTGGGCAAAAATGCTGCTCCACCAGAAACATCTCATTATGGTACAGACTCTGGACTTATTTATGTCATTGTAGTTCTGATAGCAACTTCTTATCAAAGTCACCTTTATATCACTGTCAGAAAAATGCTTGCTGATCATGTCTTCAACTGTCCACATGAGATCACTAATCACTAATCTGCACAAGTTGATTTCAATATAACTTGCCATCTCCATGTATAACATAACTGCTGTTATTTTCCCAAACCTACCTGTATATATTTAAATGCTCTTTTTGCAGAGGGCTTGGAGTAGTCGAACAGTTTGAGGGTGTAATCTCTTGAGCCAGAAGCTAAAATCTGTTCAGTGGGATGGAAGGCAAGGCAGGTGACTTCATCTACGTGGTCATACAGTGTTCGGATCACAGGGTGGTTCTCCATGTTCTGCTGAGCTGTTTCATTCATCATCACCTGACAGACAAAAAAAAAAAAAAACAGAATAAACAGTCAACCAAAGCCTGCTGGATAAAAAACATGTAGTGTACTCTGGTCTCAGATTATCTGCCTCACCTCAATAGGCATGGCACTCTTGGCCAGCATGCGCTCAGTATCCAAGATCTTGATGGAAGCGTCAGCGGAGCCTGTGGCGATCAGCTGGCCATCACGACTGTATGAAGCTACACGGCATGGGCCTTTGTGGGACGTTACATAGCAAGTCTCATACTCTGACGCCTCTGGAGACATGGTCTGGACATCGGCATCAAACTCCAGATCAATACCCACACCAGGTGCCACTGTATCTGAGCGCCCAATGGCGTACTGAACTGCACTGTCATCATTCTCCATCCCTGGAAAAGGTTGGAAAGTGTACACTCAGGGGCTCCTGAACCTTCACACTAGAGCTGCACAAATAATCACATTTGCAATAAAATCGCAATGCAAAATTAACCATTTCCACTAATCATATCTCAATTTCCGTTATAACTGCATTATGACTTTTTTTTTTCATCAAATCGTGAAGCCCTGCTTCTCACACACAGCTCTAACATGCAGACATGTACAAAACAACCCTTACCTATCTTAGCCAGCTGCATCAGCTGTTCGGAGGGAGACACCACAGTCTGTGGTTTGACCTCGTTGATGAGACTGTTGGCGATCGTGGTGTATCCATCATAGAGCAGCTGGCTGATGATCAGCTTGTACAAATGCTGTCGGTCCTTCAGAGTTGGTTTAGGACGATACATGATGGGTCCGGTTGACCAGGAGCAACTTGTCTGGCTGTAACAAAAGACACAATGTTAACAATTTACTTCACTACTGCGTTAGCTGCTGTTAAATTACACACACCACACAAAACTAGAGTGTTATCTAATGCAGTATTGTTACCAACAGCTAACCTGCTACCATATGTTACATATGTTCCACACACACCATTAGCTGGGACTATTCTAACGCTATGGGCAGTTATAACGAATGAATGGAACTTGTAGCTAGCAGCGATGCTGAAAACGTTAGCTTTGTTGCTACAGTTCAGACATAGAAAAACCAACAGTAAGTAAAGCGCGGGAAAACCCCAAGTCAGCCTGACGTCAGTGCTGTGCAACAGCAGCGTTATGTAGCGTTTAAGGACATGGGCTAATATTAATGCACGCTATTAATGTTAAAACATAAAAATGTCGAACCCTCTTAAACTTCCAATGGCGCTCCAAGACCCAAACGTGCGTCACGCTGTACGTACTTGCGTCCTACGTGAGAGCGCTTCTTCTTCTGATGAAGTATGTGGCAACAGCAGACTGTCGGTGCTGCCCTCCACAGGTCACGTGCACAACTCCATTGGCATGAACTCTCCAAAAGCCTTTATAATATAATCTTTTCTTTGAATAACACTGATGTATATGATGTTATATGAACAGTCTGTATGAAGCCATATTCTCTCAAACAATCTAACAGAAAATTTGGCCTGAATAAACTAGAAATAAAAATAAAGATGAATCATAAATTGGATGCTAAATGAATTAAAAGAGTTGACTCAGTAGAGTACAGATCTCCACCAGGCAACAGATGAAGTATTGTAATGCCATACAACCAGTACCAGACACAACCAGTGGAAATAAAGTTTCTTTTGCATTGTGTATTAATAATATAAGTTTCCACTGAGGAGGTCTTCAGGTAAACAAATTTTCAGATGAAGTAATAATCAACATTGGTGTAATATTTCCATAGTGAATGGGACAGTAAAAGTGATATTGGATGTGACAAGCTAAGCTGTGCAATGTGACATTTAGGGAAAGAAAACAGCAGCCCTATGGCAAGCCATTTTAGCATTTAATAGCTAGGCTGGATTTGTATTGCAGAGATCTGTAATTCAGTTCTTCCTATTCAAAAATAACATTTCAGATATCCACAACATCATTCTTACTAGGACATATGATGTCACTCTCCCCCATTCATGTGTATGGGATTTGTCATTACAGATAGTTGCAGATATCCACAACTCACATTGCAGATCTACATCTGAATCTAATTCCAGTTAGAGATATCTAAAAACATAATTTTGACTTGTCATAATTCCAATTTCTTTTAAGTATGGTATAATTACATTTTTTGAATAGATTTCCCATGCCTATAGGTTGTACTCAATAAAATTCATTGAGTAAAAAATAAGTTAAGTAAATCATGGAAGTGTCACAGAATTATCTTCATTTAGTATGCTGAAATGAAAAAGAATAGGAAATGCAATGATTATATTTAAGTTCAGAAAACTTAAAATTTAAAAATAAATCACTTAATTAAGTTAACTGAATATATTTTTTACTTGCATCTGTACTTAAAAAATATTACCACTACTTAAAATATTCTTAGATAATCCATTATGACAGACATTTACAGTATTTTTTTTTTTAACATGTTCAGGTTTACAATGGACTGCTGGAGTTTCTTGTTTTCCTGTGAAACTCCAGCAGTGATTTGTGGTCTACACAAACTAAACCTGACCATCAGCATGAGAGTGAGTAAATAACTGGGTGAACTATCCCTTTAAGTAGACAATTTCATTGTTATGGTTGTCTTTTTGTCATGAATCTTTTATAGCAGAGCGCCTGCAGGTGTAGTTGCATGGCAGCTGAGGGCAGCCTGCCTTTAGGCCAAAACATTCAAAAGCCCAAACCTTTCTTTCTTTTCCTCTTTCGTGACAAACCAACAGACCTTTTCCACAGCAGCCATATTGATAGTAGTAAAATAGCAGTGTAAACACAGGTGTTACCAATGATAATTAAGGTTCCACTCAGGTCAAACAGAGTCACTGTGCCGCTATTGTGCATGTTGGCTCACTGGAAAGGCTCTGCTACACCAGATGGAAAAAGACTGTAATTAGTATCACTGATAACACCTGTGTTTACATGACTATTCATATCAATATGTTTGCCTTGGAAAGAGTCGGTAGCAACAATTAACTTTCTCCTAACTTAATTTAGAGCCTGTGATTACTTTTGAATTTGTTAATTTACATAAAATTAACTGGCAACAATTTTGATACTGATTCATAGTTTAAGTTGGATGTTTTTATTAAAAAAAAAAAAAAAAAAGCCAAATATTTGCTGTTAACTGTTTCTAAACTGTTTGGATTTGCTCCTTCTCCCTGTTTGATATAATTTTTAAATGAATATATTTTCATGTCAGAAAAACATTGTAATAGGAATTTCTCTCCTTTCTAACATTTTATAGACTAAACCAGTGATCGCCAAAGTGTGGTCCGCGGCCTGCTGGTGGGCTGTGACAGCCTTGCAGGTGGGCCTTGAGAGGCAATGAAAAAGGAATTAAAATGTTTTTAAGTTTCAAGTTTTATAAGTTTGAAATTACCATTGCATATTTATCATTGATTTGAAAAAAAATCCAAACTAATAAAACAAAGCCAATCATGTTATTCCTCATGTGTCTGTGTTACACTGTACCAGTCACATTAACACCAGAATCTATCTTAGATCTTGTCACTGGTCCTAGAGCTGCAATCAGAAATCAATTATTAAATTAATCGACAACTGATGATCAATTAATCAGTTTAACTGACTACTTTTTTTGATGAAACAGAAGTAAGAAATTCTCTGATTTCAGCTCCTTGAATGAGAATATTTTCTGGTTTCTTTGCTCCTCTCTGACGGTAAACTGAATGTCTGAGTTGAAGACAAAACAGGACATTTGAGTACATCATCTTGGACATTGTGAAACACTGATCAACATTTTTTTTACTATTTTTCTGACACTTTATAAGCAAACAATTATTAATCGATCACTCGAGAAAATAATTAACTGATTAATGGACTATGAAAATAACTGTTAGTTGCAGCCCTAATTGGTACAATTAGTCTCATGTTTTTATCAGAGTTGTGATTAAAGTGATTAAAGTTTTGGGTGGTCTGCAGAAGATTTTCAGATTTCAGATTGGGTCGTGGCATTCTTAAATTTGGAAGTGGCTGGACCGAACCATTAATGAAAAAAATAAAAATCAACAGATTAATGGATAATATAAAATAACAGTTGGTCACACTGGTTTTAGGCTCAATGCTATGTAGTTTTCTGTGTTTGGGTAGCCTCACTTCAACCACACAAATCATTTTCTTCTTCACACGTCATCATATATTTTCCCTCAGATAGGCCTACATTAATGTTCCAGCAGAGGGGGCTCAAGTGCAGCATCTCAAAGACATGAAAAAACAAAAGCTGTAAGCTTCTGCCCAGGTTTTGATCTCAGTTTTGTTGCTATAACAGAATCGGATTTGCATTTGTAAATTTAAATATGCATTTTGCCGAGCTGCATGCTGAGCACAGCAGCTACGGCTGTGTTATAGTAAAACTGAGGTGATAATTATGGTTTTCAGTTCAGCACTGACAGGTACACACACTGTGTTTGGCAGCTGGTAGTGTTACTGGTAGTGGTGCTGAAGACAAAAGTGGGGCATGAGACTGCTATTCTTTAGCTACAGAAAAAGCATAAGTGAACATGTAAGTGGATATAGGCCTCCAGCAATTCAGCACCACCGCCCACACACAGTCTCTCAGTTGCCACCTCCTGCAACGTGGCTCATCAGTTCAAATGCTGGCCAAAAAGACAGAAATGTATTGTAATACATGCAGATGGAAGATTAGCCCGTTCGAGCGATAGGCCCATTGAAATCATACATCTGTTAGTTGTCATTTCTTGTGCAAAAATGCAGCATGGGACCCATTCCAACAGTAATGAAGTAAGCTGGATATTTCCCCTGGGTACCTTCAATCGAGGGCAATAACTTGAAAAAGCTTCTCTGTTACAGTGTGCAGAGGCAGGCAACTTCACAGTCCTCATAAAATTAGATAAATGGCGAGGAAATGTTTGTCTCAAGTTATCAAAAATGTACATTTTTCCTCTTACCTGTAGTTCTATGTATCCACCTAGATTGTTTTGGTGTGAGCTGCTGAATTTTGGAGATACTGGATGCACAAGCTAGCTCAGTGGCACTAACATCACAGCTCAGTCGAGGAGGATGCCATTAATGTTTATGAGCACAAGCCTCTTGTCCTTGAGTAGACGGACACTTCCTTTAACTGATACATTTGGCGGGTTTAGTTTGGTAGACAGAAAGTAGTTCCTGCATGAAGCTGCTCACAACAAGGTTTGTGGATCATCTTGATTAATTTGGCCATGTTTTCTGGAAAGAGACTGTATATTCAACAAAAATGTACATTTCTTTACACCCATTTGTTATGAGTTGAGGCTGAAAAAAATATGATGTCTTCTCTACACACAAAAGGTTTATTCCTCTCAGATTTTGTTCACAAAATCTGTGTAAGTGAGCACTTCTCCTTTACCATGATAATCCATCCGCCTGACAGGTCTGGCATGTAGAGATGCTGATTAAACAGCAAGATTACTGCACAGGTGAACCTTGGACTTATTACAATGGAAGGGCACTCTAAAATGTGCAGTTTATATTCAAAAAAGATATGTATTAAGCACTGTGGCTATTTCTCATAGGGCTACAGAAACTAACTTTTCCCCTTTTACTCTGCTTCTGATTGCCTTACTGTGATATTCTTAACCCTAACCAGTCACTCATCATGCCTAAACCTAAAATGGGTCAGATGCGGCCCACTGAAAGGTGTCAAGTGGCCCGCAAGACCGTCATGGAAATACAAAAAAAAAGTCAATACCATTTTGCTTACCATTAAACAGTTATCAAACCTTTATTTTGAAAGGGGCATCACAAGCCAAGTGGCATTTTGTTCTAGTATATTGAAGAGGCAGCAGAGATCTCCAAAACTGGTGTGAACTGTCCCCTTAAGTTCTAGTTCTTGCATGATGGCATTAGATTTTTGAGAATTGTATTAAGAGGCATTGATGATTGCTGAGATTATGTCAGCTTTAGTGTTCTACATGTGTCTATTGATTCCAATCCATGGCTAAAAACACACGAATAGCTGTAACCACATGGATATGTAACCGCAACAAAACAACAAAGTTCTTTTAACAAAGCAGAAGTTCAGCGACTGGGAGACCACGATGAGTAGCACAGCACATTTTATTGGTCTCTGGCCACTGCTGACCATCAGCTGTAAAACTTGACTCAACCTTGTATCCTAGTAACCTGAGTAACATAGCCAAAATATCATCTATCAACAACACTGAGTGGCTGCAGACTGTTTTGGAGAAGACATCTGTATAAATCCATGTAGACTATACACACAACTGTGATTTAAAAACACTTAATGTGACTCAGCCTTTAATACATGCAAACATAACTGAAAGTACGCTTCCGCCCTGGAGGACTGTGAGCTGTATGAGGAAGGACAGTAGAAAACATGCGTGGTAGGTGGTGTCTTGTTACCATGTCAACACAAAGCATGCTCTCGGTGGACCAGCCTGCAGTTGCCTTGGAGACCAGCGAGAGTCTGAAGCAGTGGAATGATATGAAAACTATTTGTTTTCTTTCAGCAGATGTCATCTGATAATTGCATGGTCGATCCCACACGATGACACACTGTTCTAAAATTCAGAGCTCTGAAAACACATCAGAGGTACTGAAAGTAGCAATATTTTATTCATTCACCTGTTACATTTATTAACATTTAAGAAAATGCAGTAAACTTAAAGTGGCTATAGTAAATATTTTTTTCATTAATAATAGATCAGTTGACAAAGAAATGAAGTATCAATGAAGAAATGAATCTTATTGTCTACAAAGAAATATCACCTGATTGTAGTTCCCCTTAGCTCCATGGAGAATTTTAGCTTATTTTAGCTCATTGTTTTGGTTTTACAGCTCATAACTTTCCTGTTCTGGTTCAGTCCACTGACTGACAGCTCCCCGAAAGTGAAGCAAAAACATCTTGATTTCCCCCTGGTGGCTGGCTGCGGTACAGGTAATAAACCCTGCTCCCTCAGTCAGCAGAGGGAACTAAAAACTAATTTTAAAAATTATCCATCAAATGAATTTTTCTGAGAGATAATTTTGACATTTTAGGTAGTTTGTATCATACTGATGTTCGTTCAATTTTCTGGGAAGTTTGGTTTTAATTAGTCATTTGAATAATAAATAAAGGGGGGTTCATGTCATGACTGACAGCTGAGCCCCACTTGTAGTTCAGTCAGTGGGGTATATGGGTGGGACCTCAATACTGCAGTTTTAACGCTGATCACTTCTGCACAGACTCTGGCTCCAAATGTCACACCACCATAAGAAGGCAGTGCCTGTATCCAGGATATTTTAGCTTCAGTTTTTTACAGTGGGAAAAAGTAGAGACACGTCATTCATCTTTATAGGTAGTCTTTGTTTCAGTCTCACTCTCATCAGCGTTGTTTCCAGCAGTAGCAGGCACAGCCAGATATTTTCCTCAGGATTTGGTGGAGACCAAAAGAGAACAAAAAGGAGAGTGAATTCTGATTCATACATTTGTCAGGTTGCCAAACCCATCACTTCAAATACATGCAAATGTTTCTTGGTATCTGCTGGATATGTAAACTGGCAATTGTTTAACTTTATAAGCTGATAACATGTCACTGTTGTGTTTACAGCTTGTTGTTGCATAATTTTGTTGATTATCTATATATCGATTATCGATATAGCAGGCCGTATGAAGCCCCCTGCAACATTACAGCCAGAATATTCTCCTTATTTCATGCTGTCCAGTGTCCGGAAAGGTACGATCCCAATTTTACCTCTGGCACTGACTTTGGTCATTACGAGGAGTTTGGTCATGTGGACAAAAAGTGGATGAGAATGTGAAAACGTGTGTTTCATATAGGGCCTGACCAAGTTTTGGGGCCAGTGCTGCTAACAGTATTAGGGGGTAAAACAGTTCTGTTACCTATATATCAGCCCATTCCTCAGGTAAATCCCGATCTCTCAAATGTGCGCATCAAACAAACACAAAAATATATAATGGAGGCAGCAGAATGACAACAGGTTACTCAAACAGTAAACTTGCACAGATTATTATAAATAAGTACTAATATTATACAAATATATCAAAAAACAAAAAGTCTGAAAAAGTCATGAATTATCAAAAATCTGCAGCAGTTTTTGGATCTCATTATAATGCTTCTCAACTTGTATACATTCTCCTCTGTAAATCAGTTTTATATCACCATTTTGTCTTGACAAGTAGAAGTAGTAGAGGTACCTTTTTTACCTTCCACTTACTTTTTATGCAACGTTACTTTTAAAAAACAATGTCTAGGAAGTCTGGAAGAAGCTGTGCAGTTTGGCTGCTCCAACAGTTGCGTCAAACTTAAACTCTGGACAAAAACTGAGGCTATTTGATGAAGAGTGCTGCTGTCAGAGACCAGAGACTCTGCAGAGTGTACAGAGGACCACCATGTCACAGTGGATCAAAAACATTAACAGACAGGAACTTTGTTCCTGAAAATCTTCAATACCCAATGAAAAATGTGAATTAATATGTATTTTTTTTAATGTGGCAGAGGTGGTCTGTGTTTTCTCTTCTTCATTATCCATTTCTGGCTGTTGTCATTACCAGCATCTAACTACTATGTAACATTTGAATAACGATAATAAAATGAACCTTCACCAGTTACTGAGGGCCGCTGTCAATCCAATCATGCATGCTGTCACTATTAGCAAGTAACAGCAGACACGAGAGTGAACAGTTTGACCGAAAACACGACAAATCTTGCAAGATTCTCGCAAATTTGGGGTTCCTTTGTAGATCCAACCAGCAGATGCCGAGAGTGGTGGACATGGCATGCCACCACAACAATGGTGGTGCTGCAAGATGGTGGTCACTGGATTCGTCTACACACACACACACACACACACACACACACACACACACACACACACACACATACACACACACACACACACACACACACACACACACACACACACACACACAGATATATAGATAGATAGATAGATAGATAGATAGATAGAAATACAGAAATAAAAAACAATCTGCATGTTCTCTCAAAGATAAAGTTTTCATATCGGCACATATGAGACAATACCAATATAGCTGTGATCAGCCAGTATCGGCTGATATCCGCCAACTGATATATCTGTCTGGCTCTTGTTTGTCTTTTTATACTGTCATGAACTGAAAAAAAAAGTTGTGATGCTGGAATGTAGGTATGACTACGGCACAATAACATGAATTACAGCTGAAGAAAAGGCATTCCTCAGGATAATTCAAATTCCTGTTTGAAAGGAGCAATATAATTTGAATTCTGTTTCACAACTTTGCTGGTTTCAACCAGCAACAAAGAGCACAAATGAGACAGTGTGACTGCACTACTGTATAAGCATGTGCAGTGTGAACTGGTGTACCCGTGCAATGATACATATTTTAATGGTTGCTGTGGTTGGAGGTGGGAAATTCACTACAGCCACTCACAACTCATCCATCTGTTCTCTGCCTGAGAGAGGGAGAGCAGTGCACGTGCAGCCGAGCAGCCACATCAACATTAGCTTTGCTGCACCCTTGTCTATGTGGGTGTATGCAACACAGTGTGTGGGAGGAAGTAGGTAGGTGGGGGAGCGAGTACATAAGTGAGCCAGAAGTCAGATACTGTTGATGGTAAAGTCAGTCAGTCAGTCAGTCAGTCAGTCAGCCAACGTGACTGTTGAAGGTAAGCTCGCCTCTGTCACTGCACTTCCTCTCCCAGGCAGCTTTCACTTCTGCACAACACTTTGTATTAGCTGTAAAATCCTTCCATCTGTGCCTGCGCAAGGCCTCTCGGCTCTCTCACTCCCGCTGATCACTCTGTGTAATCTATGTTTTCAACTTGTCCTCCGGAAGTCTTTGTTTGACAGCCACACACCCACCCAGCAGCAGCCACCCAGCCAGCCAGCCAGCCCTTCTCCTTCCCTCACTCTCCTCCTCTCTGCCTCACCACTTTCATAGTGCATCTTCTCTCTCATTTGCATTTGTTCCGCTTCCTCGTGACAAGAAACAGTTCATGTCAAAGAGCTGTGCGAGAGAATCAGATTTGAGAACGGCCTGGATGTCAGAGCAGATTGAAATGAGCAGGAATCCCGAGGATGTGGCTGTTCAGTGTAGAAGACTTTCTAAGCTGGATAATTGTTGCTGATTGAAGAGCAAAGCGTGAAGGTAAGTGACTTCTGCTGTTTTACTTCTCTCTTTATAACTGTTGTGCCTGACTTTTGGCCTAGTTATGGCATGTTGTGGTTGCTTGTAGTTGTATTCTTACCTACACTGTGTGATGGCAACACCATTAGGTATTTCCTCTTTTCAAACGCTCCATTTACACAGTCTGAGCAAGAGAACATTTTCTCTTAATGACACAGGAAATCAGAGAAATCAAAAAGACTTTCTTTTTATTTACATTTTAATGCTGATACTTCTTCTTACTGTAAGCAGGAGCTGTTTTCAGTACAGATTGACCTCTCCCTGAACCCATTCCACCCAGGACACACTTGTACACAGTTTTAAACTGTAGAAAAAAACACCCTTCTTAATGATTCAAAGGTCCATACAAGTGTATGTCTTTATGGATTTGCTGAAAGTGTATGATTATGTCATATGTACATAGCTGTAAGCAAGTGAAAGCACGTTATAGAAAGAGTGTAGATCTAAGCTCCCAAGCAAAGAATGTTTGAAAATTAAAATACACTTGCACACAGCGTCTGGTTTTGACAGAGAACTGACTCAAATATGAGCAGTAACAAACTTTCCTCAGCTCACAGCACCACAAAAAGTATCTAACGTGGGCGTGCTCATGCTGTACAACTAACAAAGAGTGTGCTCCATGCCAACGGTACCTCTGTGGGTGAATTATGCAAAATCACAATACATGCAGAACAAGCAGCATCACAGCAACAGGAAATGAAATTTGCTTGACCTAATATGAAGCTATTTATCTTTTCATGTAGGTGGCTGCACGCTTTGATTAGATTACTGCACAAATATGACGGTCTGTCGGGAGACAAAGCCGCCACATGCTACTGTGAACATCAAGGGTTTGCCATTTAATTGGTGCAGACTGGTGACAGAGGCAACAGCTAATGTCAGCAGACACATTTCATTTGCGGAGATAAAAGCTTCTGCTGTACTGTATGAGTATCTGATCTCACTCCCTCTTCCCTCTCCTGATGTGAGTCATTCTCCTACATCACCCTTGTTTCTCTCTACTGTATGTACACATTTCTCTCTATGTTTTTGTCTCGTATATGATCACTGCCTGCGCACAAAACCTGCACCACCTGCTCTTGAAATGAAAAAGCAGAGATTCAAATGCCTCCACTTTTCTCTGCGCTCTGTAACCATGGGTCTTACTGCTTATCACAAAAATGATATCACTGAGGTATAAAGGAGAAAAACACATCTCTCTGGAATTTATTACATGCAAAATCCAAACTGGATTAATTGCTTTATTAGCCATCTGTCCTGAAGGGTGCTGCATATCTGTCATCATTAACTGCTTTAGTGCATTTATTCATTGCTATGCTCCTTTTCTCTGCTCCACTGGCACAGTTACAAAATATTCTCCAGGAATGTCTCCCATTTTGAAGACCTAGAAAAACATCCCCGCTCAAACAGACAGATCTGCCCCATTTGATCTGAGGCAAAGCAGAGGTCTAATGCAAACTGTTCTTATCTTACAGGTAATTAGAGTCCTGGCACTAGTACATCACGACAGCAGCAGTGTTACCATGGAGACTGGCAAGCCAGGATTGTCGAGTGCTCCAGTGCACATCAACGCCGTTGCAGCGCAGACAGAGAAAAGGATGGACATCCAGGCCCCGCTGACGGCTGTTTACATCCACGCAGTGCCTGCTCTACCAGCACAGCCTTACCCCCAGCCTCCTGCAGCTGCCCGCGAGCCAGCCACACTCCATCTGGCCATGCCGCCGCTTTACTCCAAGGAGACGCTTCCCTTTCTGACGCTCCATATTGCCGGTGGGCTGCAGTCTCAGCCGAGTTTGAGTCTGGCAGCTGCTTCTCCCGCAGCCAGACCCAAGTCAGCAGGGAAGCACGTGTGCCCTCACTGTGGACGGGACTGTATGAAGCCCAGTGTGCTGGAGAAGCATCTCCGCTGCCACACCGGGGAGCGGCCCTACCCCTGCACTACTTGTGGAATTTCTTTCAAGACTCAGAGCAACCTCTACAAACACAAGCGAACTCAGGCTCATGCTCGCCTCTCGTCTGAGTCGGAGCAGAGCAGTCTGGGAAGCCTGGACAGCAGCATGTCCAGCTCCAGAGAGACTTGTACCTCCAGTTTGTCTGTGGAGGAGTCAGCCAGCATGGAAAAGGATGCTGCGCTACCTGCCGCTGCTGAGATCATCTGTCCAGCCAGTGCTGTAAAGGTCTGCTCTGTAAAGACGTCCGGTCCTGTCGGTGAACACAATGAGTTGACCGCTGCAGATCAAAAGACCAAAGAGCCAAACGAAAGTGGAAAGGTAACAACAGACATTGTTAAACAGAGGCTGGAAAACGAAAAAGCTCAGCTGACCACTGGTCGACACCTTCCTCTTCAGAGACAAGAGGCCACCCTGTTCTCAAAGCAGTGGGAGAGCTCTGTGTCCAGAGGCAAATCACAGAGCCATGAGAGCACCGACTCTGGCTTCAGTGAGAGCAGTGACCACTACCCAAGCCCCAGCAGCGTTTTACCTGATCACAGCATGGATTCTCTTACTGAATCCACCAAAGAGCATCTTGAGGAAGCCGCTAGTACACAAACACTGTCAGAACCAGGCCAAGGCGGACAGGAACCCAAAGACACTGTGAGGGAGCAGGAGCATAAGACACTGGAGGAGCGCATATCAAAGCTGATTTCTGAGAATTCAGCTGTTGTGGAGGACAAACAGTTGGAGAATGTAAGGCCACGGAAGACAGTTCTGTCAAAGCAGGGTAGCATCGACCTCCCCATGCCATACACATACAAGGATTCCTTTCACTTTGACATGAGGATCAGTAAGACTCCAAATGTTGGGTTACAAAGAAACAAGAAGCCTGGATTTTACAACTCTGTGCCCACTCAGCGTTCCAACACCATGGAGCATGCCCCCTTAACCCGCAGCAACTCCCTGCCTTTCAGTGTGACCCTCCTGCAACCGGAGAAGAGCAGCCCAACCTCTTCCTATCAAAGTGATTATGTAACACTTGTTCGGAGGGGAAGCTCAGGCCAGATCAATCCAACAGGTTTCGCCATCAAGCCTGTGAACCAGCAGTCATCCACCCACCGCCCACTGGTCCGGCAGACAGCCGTAGACTGCAACCACGCAACAGACGGTATCTTCATGAATTCATCTGTGGAGGAGGCGTGCGCCGGTAGTCTCAGCTGCGACGGGGACGGTGGTGACATTTGTGGAGAGCCAAGCAACAGAAAGTTCCGCAGGAAGAAAGCTCAGAAGTTTGCTTACAACAAGTGGTACATGTACGGTGGAGGTACGTTCAAAAAGCTCTACAATGCTGAGAAGGGTGGTGATGACGGTGTTATCAAAGGCAGGAAATGTTCGACGAATCCAGAGCATGAGGTTGTTCAGGGCTTGCAAAAAAGGTTGTCAGCAGCTCAGAAGGAGGCAACGGTAACAACAGGCTCAACAATAAACTTCACAAGCAGCAGTGCAACAGTGTGTCATCCAGACTGCCCTCCTGCAAAAGTATCCTTTGTCTCTGCTGCAGATTTTAATCTAAAAACTAGTCATACATCAGGCAGCTCTCTCAAGTCTCCTCTCCGGAGAAATCTGTCTTTGTCAGTGATGCCATTGCCTTTAATTGGATCACTGGTTAGCCAGAAAAAAGACAGCATGAGCAGAGCAGAGGATGGGAGGCTGATTAATGAAGAAAAACATACTGACTCCAGCTCACAGCTTTGTGAAGCCCACGTTCCTTCTGACAGGAAAAAGCAGAAAACTGATGACAAAATGATTTGCACTCTGGAGATGGAGACTGACCCAAACACATTGACTCATCCCCCTCCCTCTGTCACGGGCAGTGCACCTCAGCAGGATACAAATCTCAGTTATATCAGCCTTCAAAACAATCTAAAACACTCTCAGCTCAAAGGAGCTCTCTTCCCGCCGTGCATAATCAATGCAAATATGCCGTCTGTTAACACCTCGCTAGCCACTTCCACCCCCTCTGCTGCCAAGACCAGCTTCCTGCCCAAATACCAGCTAAAGTTACCCAGTGCTGCTGAACCTGAGTCAAATTCTTCAGCACATGTTGTGGATAAACCAGCAGGAACCGATGGCCGCAGTTTCACCTCTCACGCTGAGCAAACCCCGCTGTCGGTCACAACTTCTGAAAAGAAATGTAGTGATCCTGTGACCTCAGCGTTGCTGCAGACTTGTGATATCAAAAAGACGCTCAGCTCCACACAAGGCCAGCTTCTCTTGCCCTGCACAGTCTCAACCCTTTGTCAGGTTGCAACATCAAGTCTCAATAAAACTGTGACATCTAGTTTAGTAGTGCACAGGCAATTTGCAGCACCCACAAAAACCACAACCTGTCGACAAAATTATCAAGCAGGATTATGCAGCACTTCAATACAGCCCTCAAAATCTGCAGTGGGCTCAGCACCTGCGCAGTTACCCAGACCTCTTGTACCCATGGTTGCAAATTTCACAGCTACACCTACCGTAACCACAACAAACAGATATCAGACATCTCAGACAGCTTTCTTACCAGATCAGCCTAACCCCAACCCTCCTCTGTCAAACACACAACTCTCGCCAGCATATGCCAGCTCAAACACCCCGATTGTACCTTGTCAGGTCGTACCATTTGACCAGATACAGCCAGCCGCTCAAAATGTGTTCCATGTTCACACAGCAGACCTACAGATCTGCCTTCAGATCATATCTGATGAGCAGCTGGCTCTCATTGAACCACAGATTGAGAGGCAAGCAGTTAATGCCCTCACACAGAGACATGATACGGAAACCCATGATAAAGCTCGAAGCTCAGTCACCATGGAAATTAGAAATGAGGGACCGGACCGTCACCAGCCAGGACATCAAAGGGAGTCTTTATCCTCGCTTAACATGGAGAGAATAAAACCTCCACTGTCTGTACAATTTGGGAAGGGAGAGCCAAATCTCCACCTGACTGAATTCAGTGATTCCAATCAGGCCTCAGTATCTGCTGAATCTAAACCTCCTGAAGGCCTGTTGCGACACTCACACAAATACAGTCATGTAAACACGGTCACAGAGACTCAGAGCAATACTGTTATGTCAACCGCTGCTTCACTCAAAGGTGTAAAGTCAGGAAGGAGCCAAACGTCAGAGGAGGATCATGCCCTTTCTCTGAACCACTGTGCTGAGGAATCACTTTTACCAGGCAGGAAGGTCGGCCAGGGTGGAGTTGTCTCTCAAACGCTCTCTGGCCAGTACAAGCTCATCATGACCTCCGTTTCTTCGGGCATAGTAAGCCAGGATAGTGCGAGGAGAGAAATACTGGGAAAAGAAAGTGAACTCCAAAATCAAGGAGCCACGTGTCATGAAGGCACAATGAAAACAAAGGGTGAGGCCTCTGTATACAAAAGGTTAGAAATCGGAGAAAGCCACACCCCTCTGCAGCTTGGTCAGGCCTCTGGTGTTGCATGTGCGGATGAACTCTCTGGCTCAGTTTCTTCGAATTTCATCAATCAGTGTAAGGCTCCGAGACAGCTGAACCCACAAGCATCAATCCACTGCAGTAATCCAGCGGAGTCGACATTGACAGAGTATCCGAATGCATCTAAACAGGCAAACATGGGATGTGACAGGGTGAGCCCTATGGACAGCTCTGCCCCTTCACAGGAGATGAGTCTAGGTGAATCACAGGAAATAATCAGCTCACCCCACTCAGAAAAACAACTGGCTCAATTTACTCCAGCCTCATGTAACATCCAGGTGGAAAGACCCAAAGACATCCCTGCTGTGTCACAGAGTGTTCAGAGCCCTGCTGCAGGTATATATGAATATTTAATGATAATAAAGGGACAGCTCAGCCCATAATCAAAGATACATATTTTCCTCTGGCCTGTAGTGTTGTTTATGCATCTGGTTAGATTTTTGGTTCTGGAGAGTCTTCTCTCCAATATAATGTACTGGGCTTGTGGTGTTCAAACTGCAAAAGAAAATACATGGTAAAACTCAACACCAATGTCTCTTTCCAGAAACCAGTTATTCATGATAATCCATAGACCTTGATGTGAGCAATTTCATGCAAGAACTATTTTCTTTCTACCGAACTACACCCGCCAACCGTACCACCACGCTAGCTAGCTCAGTGATGCTAACGTTACAGCTCAGCTGAGTAGGACACCATTAAAGGTGCAGAAACTGATTCTGAGGAAATATAGTTAATTACTGAGTCTCATTCTCAGTCAGAAGAGGAGCAAAAGTCTAGTCTTCTCAGACTACTTAAATTACATTAAGCTTAAAGGTTGCGATAGAACTTATGCATAGTGCACGGTAAAAAAAAAAAAATAGTAGTTAGTTCAGATGACTTTAAATTTCAACAGACTGCAATACATTTGTGTGTTTTGAGCCCAACTCTAACTCTTAACATTTTGAAATTAACTTTAAAAAGTTTTGTTGACCTATAAGCTTTAGCTGAAATAATTTACTTTTCCTCTTTAGATGAACTTGACTCTTTGAGTTTTAGAAACTAAAACAAAACAAAACAAAAAAAATTAAAATTGGTCACAGTGAGCTTTGAACCTGATTTGTCTTTTTTTTAATTGACTGAAAAATTAAGTAGTTTAAAAAAAACCTCAAAGCTTTAAGTTTATCTGAAGTAAAGCAAATAAGTAAATTATCCCAACAAAAGATCAGTAGCTGGTAAAACTTTTTCAGAGCTTAAGAATTTGAAATTTATTGTAGTCTGTTGCCGAAGTTCAACTTTTTCATTTTTAGAGTGTGACACCAAAAATAAACCACTCCAGCATTAATGTTTACATCATGCTCAGTCACAAGCACAAGCCTCTTCTTCATGAGTGGTGATACGGTTGCTAGGTGTAGTTCAGTAGAAAGAAAATGGTTCCTACATGAAACTGCTCATGAGGTCTGTGGATTACCTCTTGAGTAAACATGTCATGATTTCTAGGAAAAATGACATTGCTGTTGAGTTTTGAATTTCTTTCTTTTTTTTTTTTTTTTGTACTTTGAGCACCACAAGCATCTTTCCAGCTGATATCTCCAAATCTCTGCAACTCACACCAGAACTATCTAGATGGATAAATATCACTGCACTTAAGAGGAAAAACATGTAGTTTGGATTTTGGCGTGAACTGTGCCTTTAAGGATGTGAGGAAGTTTGTGGATTTGCCATTGATTTGGCTCTGTACTCCAGCACATTGGATTTGCAATTAAACGACTATGAGGTTAAATAGCTTCACAACAGTCACATCCATTCTCAACGTATATTTCAGGCTGTGTTTATATTTGGCTTGTTTCTATTCCAATACCACCAGTATCAGAAATATTAGTGAGTACGTGAGTCTATGCACCAATCTGATATCATGAACTTTATTAGACCCACCACACACTGGTGTTGTATTCTGGCTGATACACAAAGTTCAGGAGTCAGAATCAGGAAAGAAAAAAAATGGAACATCTCCAGTTTAGTCTCCAAGTTTTGGGACAAAGTAGTTTTATAGCCAGTCAGAAAAATGTTCTTGCTAAGTCAGCCACCTGACTTCATTCCAGCTGATCGTGTATTTCACTGCTGAAGACCAGACTGAAGGCAAAAAGCCACTGAAATACTGTAGGCTACAAGGCTAATTTACTAGTGCTCCAGGCCACCACAGGCTCCTAAAGCCCCGGGTTCTCTGTGTCCAGCTTGTGGTGATTTGGGCCTCTGTTGTAACAAAGTCTCGAGAATCTTGAGATCATCTGGCGTGGATGTGAACAGCCTCAGATTACCCCCATACTGCAGTCTCTTTAACCTCATAGTCATTCTTTGGTTCAGTCCAATGTCCAGGAGGACAGAGACAACACAACAGCTTGTCTTATCTAAGTACATTATTGTCCTACAAAGGAAATAGGCAGTAACTTCCCAGAGTGCAGAGCCAAAATAGTTGCAGGCTGATAACTGGATATGTGGCAGCTTTATATCAGGTTTATATCAGGTTGTTCTTTCTAAATATTAATCCTGACCTCTGATTTGACCTTTGACCTCATTTGGAAGTTGCTGTATTCTGCCTTTGCAGAGCTCACCAAAAAATATTAGGTTATACCAAAGCAAAGGGCAGTAACTTCCATTTTATCTGATCACTTTAAAAAGCAGTATAATGACAAATGTGATAAAACACTTAGTCTGATAATGATATAAAAATAAAATTGCAACTTTTACTGTTATTCCTTACATTATTATAATCATCATTTATTAACGATTATTACTATATTACGGTATGCTTGTGAAGTTCCAAGTAACTTCAAATGAAATGATTTCAATATTTTTCAGATGAGCATTTGAAGCTATTAATATTTATATTCCAATAAAATAAAATTGGATTTTTAAATATGAAAGGTGATGTATTGCAACAGATAAAAAAAATATTAAATACCATCAAACCTTTTCCAATAAAAAGACACTTAATTATGATGCTTAATTTTATTGTAATACATTTTCACACTTGGGATCAGAGTCGTAGCGATGAGTCTGTGATCTTATTTTAATATTTTTCTGTACTGTTGTTATAAAAAGTAGTATAATGCACATAGTTGACATATTTCTTCATTTTCTTGCAGATATTTTACAAGTTAGAAGTGAAGTTATGGTGGTTTGCTGTGGTTTCTCTATGGCTTTTTGCATTTACTGTAATTACAAATCCTGGAGAAGATATTTATCCACATGATAAATGTCTTTAATGTCACAAAAATGATTGTGACTCTTGATTAGTGTAACTTGAAGTTACTGCCTTTTTGTAGGGCAGAATATGACACTCAGTGTGCTTTTACTAACAGGTTTTAATGAGTGCATTTGATGGCAGAGACCAGTTTTCACCACACGATGGCAGTACAGGGTCACAGATTTGCAGAGTGGAGCCTTGGGAGAACCTGGTTTTGTGTACTGCACCCAAGCCAAGTACTCAAAAACCCACAATTGATGTGGGGGCATTCTGGTCTTTGACGGAGAAATTAAATGCACGATTTAGAAACAGAATAATCAAATGTTGGTTTGCTTAAAAATCCCAACATGGAGAAATGAAATCATGGTCCAAACCAGTGCGTGTGGCTTTCACTTTGACCATTATTATCCTTAAAACTGTGACATGTGAGCTGCCTCACAGAGCAGTGTTTTGCATTATTTTAAAGTGTCATTCAATCCCCATCACCAACTTAGCCACGCTTTAAGTTCAAGGAGCTGAAAGTTGCAGACAATTACAAAGTCAAAAGGCCATTCAAGGCAGAACAGGATTAACAAAACTCACTGACCTCTGCTCATCTGCTGCCTCCTGTCTAAACTGAAAGAACAAATCAGGTTTCTAGTCGCCCTGGAAGGACTGACACTGGAGTAGTCCTGAAAATGTGTCCACTGTAAATTGAATTTTCCAGCAGATTATTACTGTTTATGCCAGGTTAAGGATAAAGGTCACTCTCTTGCCGCTAGTTTTCAGTAGCATTACGGAGGTCACTGGCCCTGTTTACACCTGGCTTTAACATGCGTCCGATCACAAGAGGACATGAGTACCTGATTTCACACCTTGCATTAGAATCCGTCTCCACATATGGTCAAATCTCACTTCCCCGCTCTATATGCAAATAAACACGTGGCTACATCATATCTGTTTGCAGAGATTGTTGTTTTAAACTGGCTGCCCAGAAGTAGTAGCCAACACACTGGGCTAAACAGACGCCATGTTTTTACTAAAGGAAAGAAATTTGCAGAAGTTCTAAAAATGCACAAATAATTGAGAATTTGTCACTGACAGTGTTTCACAAAGTTGCAGAAGTTTATCTAACCAACTCGCAAAACTGCACAGTATTTTAAGGGAGTCTGGGGACTTTCTCCACGGGTCACATAGTCTATATTGGTTGTGTTTCTGTACTTTTTCTTTTTTTTTTTTTTTTCGAAATTTGGCATGTTTTCCATCAATAAAATGTCCTCTTCAGTCAAAACAGTGTTCAAATAGCTGTTATGTTGGCAAGTTGATGCTGAATTTACAACAAAGCACGAATGATTAAGAATTCACCATCGCCATTTCACAGTTAATTAAGTTTCCCTCATTTAACACCTCAGACTTGCTCAAAATTGATCATTAATGGGGAACTTTAAGAGGAGGAGGGATGGTGCTGGCCCATTTAAGCTTTCTTACAGCCTTTTTCCACCAAACAAGCTCTGGTTCTTGAATCCATTCCATGAAAGTATTTTGGAACTTTGGGGCTGTTACCACCAGTTTTAAGTGAAAATATTGTAATCATCAGGAGGCCGTTGCTCGATGTAAAACCACCTGCAGAATATAACATGCTAACTTTGGTTCCCAAGCAAAATCTGCTGTTTTTGGTTCTACCTAGGAACCAACTTTTCAGATTCTGAAACAGTTTTCTGGGAGTGGAAATGCTCCAAACAATTCAAAAGCAGGTGAGCAAAGTGGCTTGTTTGAGCACAATGCACCACCAGTCTAATTCTAGAAAGTCTAAAAGTTTGAAAAAAAAAAGGATTTTTCTCAGTTTTGATTTGTAACAATTGTGGTTACTGCACATCCTCCACTGCATATAATATCTGACCACATTAGTCCATGTGTGTATCACAAGAAATATGTATCCCACCAGAAAAAAATGGCCACATTATTCACTTTAATTTGGTTGATGGACTGGTAGAAGATTATATTCATTTTTATAATTCATTCATTCATATAATGCATTGTGTTTATCCAAAAGTAAATGTCACTACCTGCTATAGTTTTATAAGCTGTATAATCTCCACCTTAGTTTTCAGGAAAAAAGAAAACTGACAGTTAAGCAACACTGTGTCCTAAACAAAGTTTTTCTCTTACCTCAGGGCTCATTGAGGGAGACTCCCTGGTGGGACGTGGAGCCCAGAAGGAGCCGCAGACACTGGGATATGGAGGGACCCCTGGACAGCCAGACTGGAGGCCGAAGCAGAGCCAAGAGGCTGAAGAAACAAACCACCAGTGCATGGAGGGGCAGGGTGGCGGAGGGGCAGCGGGAGAGGATAAGAATGGAGGAATCAAGACAGACGAGGAACCGGGACAGTGGAGCAAGGCCGAGTCTAACTGCAGATACGTGTGTTTACAGGATACGACAAAGCTAGAGGTGAGACTTTATGGATTTATTCACCGCTCTCAGCACAGACACAGCATGTAAACGCATTCAGAATAAATATAAGATCCTAAATACTAATGATTTTATTGTTTAACATGCCACAAACCATCTCCAAATGACATGCAGACAATAGAGAAATGTCACAGAAGTGTCAGAAAACAGACTCAAAATGTCCCAAAATGTTTCTAACTCAGCATTCTTTCTGCATACTTTTTATTGTTTTGATTATTCTTAAACTCCTCTAAATCTTTCTACAAATCCCTCACCGCCAGAGATATTCAGACTGTCCTGATCTGGGGATCATGTGGAAGCAGGTTTCAGGCATAATGCGGTCGTTACATCACGCAATTGTTTTTCATTTTTTAAAGACGTTTAGCAAGAAGAGCGAAACACCCAAGCCAGAATTGTGTTTTTCTCACAAAATATTTGCAGAGCAGTAAATATGTGACTCCCAAGATGTGCCGCACAGAGATGAATGTGGTTTAAAAAAAAAAAAAAACACAGAAAGATTTACACCACATAACAAAATATGCTAAACAAAAATGTACATTGCAGAGCCACACACAGTGGCAAGTCAGATATAAATTATGAGGCTTTATGAGCCTTTTGCCAAAGCTGAAAACATCAGCAATCCATTATAACAACCCACAACTAGGCAGCTGACAGTAGTTACATTGGCATAATTCTGTTTTTTGGCAGAATTTCTTCCATATAAGGTTTGATTAGTTTAGTTTAGTTATTTCTCAGGGCTGGTGCATATTAATAGATAAACATGTAGAAGCAGGTCTCTGGCAAAATGTCACATGCTACAAAGGTGCGCAGAGAATGGTGAAAACTCCTCAAACTCAAGCAACTTAATTCTCAGAAACACACCATGGTGATTATTTTGACTGAAATTGCAATTGTGATATGTGATACGATTAGTGGAAATGATCAGTTTTACATTACACTTTTCATGTTCACTGAAAAAAGCCTATGAAAGTGATGATGATGTGATATTTATTGAGGTCTGAACCAAACAAACATGTTTTCTTTCATCTGGAGAACAAGATTTTTAGGTCAGGTCATCTTCTGCAGCTCTACAGTACTTCATTATAATGATGTTTCTCGCACATTTTTCCTTTTTCAAAAAATTGCAATTTGGTTCTGGTTTTGTGATTTGGATATTGCACTTGTCCATATTGTGATTTTATTGCAACTGCGATTAATTGTGCAGCCCTAGCCGATAGACACATCATCAGTACCAATGAGGCAGCAGTTTGATAGTTTCACGTAAATGCATTAAATGCAAACCACCATTAAAGCGTGTAAGGAATATGCCCCGGCTCATCAACGGCCTGTCATATCCTGTGATAATTGAACAAGCTAGGAGTGACACGTGAACAGCTCATTATTTAAGAGAAAAACCACACGTGTGCTCCCGCCCCGGCTCATACGAGTTACACGTGAGACAACAAACAGCGTGTGTGGCATGTGAGACAACGGCATGCAAAATAATAGTAATAATAATCTCTATAAGAGAGCACTTCAAAATCCACATTACAAAGTGCTTTGCAAAGGCACCAAAACAAAACAGCACATTACCAAGTGCTTCACAAGGGCAGCAAATGAAACAGACAGGTTGGAGAGTCATCAGATTTTAAAAGAAGACTGTGTTTATGATGTGTAAAAAAATACAGTGTAAAAGGCAAGAATAGGAAAATGAAAACATTTCACGAAATAAAAACAGTTAAAACCCTAAAAATTTAAAAAGAAAAGAAAACTGAAAAGAAAGTTTGTTTTAAGAGATCACTGAGTCAGCCGACTGCAGATAAAAAGGACAGGTCAGCTCACTGGCGTGGCAGTTTTTTGTATTTCTTGAAGTCAGACAACAGCTATCAGAGGTTGAGGGGTTCAGCTGGAGAAGCTGGAAACAGGACATCATGCTTGGTTTGCTGCCACCACAGCTGACCCCACCCTTTGGAGCACACATGTTATCAGTCACGAGCTACATGATTGATGATTATCCATATCTACCTGTATGAAACTTCACTATCATTATAGACTTTTTTAGCTATATTGCCAAGGCCTATTTGACACACTGTTGACACTACATGTTGTTTGAGTTTCACCTATTTGAGTATATTAACAAACATTACTGTAAATATGTCAGAATAAGCCAAAATGGTAGTTTTCATGGAAAAGTGGCAGCTTAAGATCAATCTAAAATTAAGAAGTTTATAACAATTATTGTGACGTTAATTGCAGTAAAAACTGAACACAGATGTGGGCAGCAATAAAAGCAGAGCAACTCTCAGTTCAACAAGGCAAGAACAAACAGCACAACAACAAACAAACAGAAGCAAGGACAAGAACAACAAGCAAGGACACATGTGAGACACAGAAAGAGAATATGTTCACAGCTTTCATGCAGATTCTAGCAGCCTCACATGTAATTTCTGATGAATCTGAAATTAGGTTAGCTAGGTTGTATTTAATCCTGTTTCAAACCTGTTCAATTAGAGACTTGAGTCTAACATCCAGTAAATTTGCATTTTGCACTTTGACAATCTTTGTTTGTTTATGTGTGGCTCAACAGTATTGCTAACTTTCTTTGTCATATACATAATACTGTTTTTTGACACATATAATTGTAGACAGCAATGTTTTAACCATTCAGTTACCACTGCGTTAGCTAGGATAGAGGCACTTTGGCTTTTTGCATTGCTGTGTACATATATTAGAGTGTGATTAGCATGCATTTGAGTCTCCAGGTTCGGGCATACGGATGGCAAATCATTGACGCACCTACCCACCTATCGGTATCGGGAGAGAAATTAATGGCAGATAATTTAGAGAGGAGAATAGCTTGAAGGCGTACGAATGGTAAATCATTAACACACAAACTAAATAGAAGTGGGCTCAGTGTGGAGCCTTGAGGGACACCAGTGGAAGAGCTGAGAGCCCTGATAAATTGAGATCTGTCAGAAAGGTAGGACTCCACCTCCACCTATCCACCTAAGAGCATCTGGAGAGAAATTACATGTAGATAACTTGGAGAGGAGGGTAGCATTAGCATTAAGATCTAAAAACACAGTCCCAACAACTCTACCCTTATTCAATAATGATTTAACCTTCTCTAACTTAACCTTCTTCTATAAAAAAAAGCAGTCATCTCTATAGAGCTGTATAAGGTAAGGATAAATAGTTGAAGAGCAGTGCTTGGAACAACTGATGTACCACCAATCTGATATGTTCTACATATTAAGCTTGTGGTATGTGAGCAATGCAGAAAGTTAATGAGAAACTTCAATGGAGGGTTAAATGGATATTATTGTGATGCTATAATGGTAATAGTCCTTCTCATATTCTTTTTTTATTAACAGGGAGAAGACAGAAAGGCCAATGTGGATTCCCTAAAAAGCTCTAGCCTATTGGAGCAGCATCTTTCCCAGACACACTCAGGAATGTCTAATTACCCTCAAGTGAGCCCTCAACAAGCTCCAAGCACGTCACATAACCTTAATTTACCTGCCAGCAGCACTCAAACTTGCAATTTTAATTCCCCACAGCCCCCATTTGAAATGACCAACTTTTATTTCCCACAGCAACAACACTGGGAAAGCAGCATCACCCACAACCAACAGACACAGATCTTGAGTGAAGCAATCACATCCAATCATCCAAGTCAACATATCAAAGTCCAGGCCCAGTTGTCAGAGACTCACAATGCCTTTTCACGAGTTGAGCCCGGCCCTCAACAACAAACTCAAACATTTTCACAACAGGACCAAAAGCAGACCAGCATCCCTCTGTCCGTTCAGTTGGGAAATACCACTGCAGGTCCCAACATCACAGCAGGAAGCTGTTGTACTAAGCTAACATTAGGAAGTCACCAAAGTTTCTCGCCTGATGTCAAAACATCCTCCACACACTCCAGCCAAGTTTCTCATTCTGCTCAAGTCAGTAGAGCTGCTGCTGGATTGACAGGGGTTGACCCGCAAACATCGAACAACAGTGTGCTGGATAATAATACTGTGCTGCCATCAAAGCCTTTTTCATACCCACAACCCGATGATTATCAAGACACGAAGGAGAGGGCACAGAGTGACTACACGAGTCAGAGCAGTAACTCTGGGAGGCCTGACAGCACCAACAAATACCAGTCTTTTCTCTTTGCTGGCTACCAGCCAGGTGAGAGTCTGACCAGTGGAGTAAGGCCTGTCCAAAGCTGCCAGGACTACACAGAAGACACCAGCAGTAGTGACGATGAAGGAAAGCTTATCATCGAGCTTTAGGACGTGCACATATGCTATTTGGAGTTTCATCTGCTGTAGATATGCATTTTTCTGAGGCAAAATTGTTCTGGCGCCAGAAATGTTATCAGTGGCTGAGTTAATTTAGTGGGCAGAGCCAAAGAACCACGCAACTCAAAATAAGTCAAAATATGAATAAAACAGAGTTACCGCCTTGCGGTTGTATGCCTCCGCCAACCAGTCAAGTTACAGTTTACATTCACGTCTGTCTAGACTCATAATAGAGTGAAGGAATTTATTAAATGGTATGTAAAGTGTATTTTTTGGCAAAATGGAAGCTATCACTATATCCACATGTATGATTCCAGTGAATAATCTCCAGTAAGAAATATGCTGTCTTCACAGTCTATTTTTTAAGTGTTTTTGCAGAATATTATGATGTCACAGTGAAGCTGACCTTTGACCTTTTGGATATAAAATGCCATCATGCCATTATTTTATCCTGTTAGACATTTGTGTGAAATTTGTGTGTCTTAATTACCATATGAAATCTTGGCCAAAAATGTGGATTATGAGGTTACAGTGAGCTTGACCTTTGCCCACCAAAGTCTAATCAGTCCAAAATTTCTCACAAGGGGTTCTTGAGACATTGCATTCACAAATGGTGCGTACAGATGTATGAACAACACGAAAATATATGTGGAAGCATAAACCATGCCAATGAATTTCACAGTTTTCATTACAAATTCAACATACATAATAATACAATACAAGGTCAATGTATAAATAGTGTAGATTAAGTGCAAGCTAATAATGCATTCATGTCTTCTTGTACTGAGTGTAATTACAAGCAGCCAAGCAGGAAAAATTCTTCATGTCAGCCTTCTACTTGCAATTCCAAAAGCTGAATTTCAGCTATCTTCCACGTGGCAAAAAGAACTACAGAAATCAGTGAAACAGTCACAAAACAGCTGCAAAGCCAGCACTGGTGGCAGTTACAACCTGTTCCCAAGCCGTCAGATACCACCCTCAGCTGTGAAGCACAAAGCATCTGTTAAGTTATCTTAAGTTTTAAGTTACTTCACATTATGTGCATCACATGATTTACTTAACATGCATATTTTAACCCAAACCAAGATCTTTTCCTAAAACAAACCAAGTAGTTTTGTATCCTGAACCTAACCAAACTGTGACTGCTTAATAATGCTAATCACGAGTTAAAAAGACAGCGTCTCATACAAACACTTAAAGGTATCTTGTGCATCAGTATGAGAGGTGAGGGGTGTGAAAAAAGCAGCAGTCGCAGAAGCTGCAAAAACTGCAGTTCCATGAGTGGCCACTTGAGGCTGGCTCCAAAAACGAGTCAACCCCCAAAGCAAATGCTTCCAGTCTGGTACAAAAACAAATTTGGTCTCCAAAGCTAATTTCCCCATTCATGACAACTGCACAGGGGGTGAATTTTATATAACTCACCTATTCACCTTATATTAAGGCTTAAAGTCATGCATAATTAAGGGTGTGCCCGCTTTGAGGGAGAGCTGGTTACTTACTAGGTAGCCGCTAAATCTGTTAACACTCCACGTCTTTGGCCATTTTTGGATTAGCCAGGAATAAGTTGAGTCAATGTGAAGATGGCGATGGCCAGAGTGTCCACACTCTGAGCTTCACAATGGCTCTTCAGAAACCTATGGATGATGACACAGACACTGTTATGTCATGTTATGTTATGAAAATGACAGTTAATTTTGAGGGCCACATGGCTAAATGGATGCTATTGGCTAGTTTTGTCCATCTAGCTTTGTTAATTAGCAAACATGCTGTGTCTCAATGTGCGTACTTCTGTACTGACAACTCAAAATGGCCAAAAAAGTTGAGTGCGGAACACTAAACACTTCTCAACCTTAACGGTTGCCATCTCGTCTATGTAGCAGAAGAAACAGGCTACCAAACTTGTGAACAATGTGGCCCAGGCAATCAAGGAAGTAGCCATGGTGACCACAGTGAACACTGAGTTAGCATGCATGTATTTTTAGCAGTGGGTACCACTATGCGGTTGTCGGATTGAAGCCAGTTATACATTTATTTGATAAGTTTGTAAAGATTTTGTACTGTGACTTAAATATAAATCAACATATTGGTACGTTTTAAACCTATTAAGCCGTCATCAACAGAGAGTATATTTAACCTCCTGAGAAACAGAAGGCAAACAAAAGTAGATAAAATTAAAGGGACATTCATGTTGACTGAGTTAACAGGTGTTGAATGAAGGGAAATTGAACACAAATGAATAAAAAAGTTGGTGGATGTTTTGGCAGGTGGGAGTAAAGCTCCGCCCAGCTTCAGTTTGCCAACAAAGAAGAATGCTGTTGCCATTTCTGGTCAGGGCACAACGGCAGTCTTTGATTTGAAATACTGCTACTCTGTCAAAATTTGCGTACTATGCAAGTGAGTACATAATGTCAAAAGTGAACTAACAGAAGTACCCAAATTGACACACAGCTGTAGGTAAGCTAGCTAACATCCCACACCTTTGACCTGTGTGCTTAATGAAGATTACAGAAAGGTCTCCATCCTATTCTCATTGTCTGTTAACTTGTGATACTATAAATACCTTAAATGAACTGTTTCTGTGCAGTTATCACTTGCAATCACTGGAAAACAGCATGGCTACGTTACAGCTAGCGTGCTTGCTTCATATCAGGCCGACTAGCTTCCTGTGGGTTAACCTCATGTCTTTTTAGCTTGCTTTCATGGATGTTGACAGACAAACTGTGCTCTTTAACCCCACGAATGAGACTACTTCTACCCCAAAGACTTCCGTTCGGCTCCGATGCGCTTACACACACATAATTTGCCATAATTTGTGTCTACCTTCCCACACTCACTCTCTCTCTCTCTCTCTCTCTCTCATAAACCTCCCCAGACAACACCTGTGTGTGTGAATCATGTACACGTTGCCAAATGCCCATTAAGTTGATCTCTGCTGCCAATCAGATCACACAGGTGAAGCAAGGCAGTGGCTGCAGGGCCATGACCCCGGGCCAAATCTGAGTCTTGTGATGATTCAGAAGCTATGAAAAGACACTGGAGCTCACGGGAACAGGAAGTGGGTGTATGTGAACATTTCTGTAGATAAATTCACAATAACAGCTCATGCTGACTTGCTTGTCAATTTCAGCCCACTGGTGATTATACAACTCTTTTGGAGCTTTATCTTCGATGCATCTGTTCAGGCCTGTTTGGTTTGACATGCTGGATGACTGTTTGACACAAACGGCACAAACGTGTGAAACACTTTACTAGGTCAGTTACAAGCTGATTTATTATTGTGTTACAAATATTTATAATTGTTTTGTTTTCGTTTTCTAATTTTATATTCTTGGTACAGATTGCATAAGTAAGAAAATGAATTCATCTCAAAGTTGTTCCACATCATTTTGTGTTTTCAACCCTTTCAACAAAAGAAGAGTAAATTAAACTGTACTCAAAACTGTTTTTTCCTGGTCTCCTTGTGTGCATCTGTTCAGTGAAACCAGTAACTTGCTCTATAGTGGATGCAAAGATGTGCAACTGACAGAGCAGGCCATCCTCTGCAGGAAAATGGCTTAGTCGCCTGTGCAAGCGGCTTACTATGACCCATATGAGGTATGTCAGAAAAGTAACAGGACTTAGTGTGCTGTATGAGCTATGGGATTGGCAGATTGCACCATTGTGTGACATATTATTGGAGAGTATATAAGAGAGAGTTTATACATTTTTCATGTGCTTTTGTTAACAGCTCCTAAATTTCAGGTTGTCAAGTGATGGGCACAGAGCAACAAACCCACCTGAAGTTTCTGGTCCGGCTGGGGAAAACTTTGTCAGAAGCACTTAGAATGCTGCAGCAAGTGTACAGAAATGAGACAATGTCACGCTCATGGGTTTTCGAGTAGCACAAGAGGTTCAAAGAGGGATGCGAGGACAAGGAAGACCTTCAGCGAGCAGGAATGAGGCCAGTGTTGAGTGCATGAGGTAGATGGTGTGTTGCGATTGTTGGCTGACTGTTCAACTGATCGCAAGTGAGCTGGGCATGAACCACGACAGTGTCTGTAAGATTATCACCTAAGATTTGGGCAAGCAGAAAATCTGAGCAAAGATGGTGCCAAAGCGGCACATGCAGGTGTGTCAGGACATCCTCGAGTGACTTGTAATCTTCCAGCTTCTGACAAAGTTTTCCCCAGCCGAAACTTCAGGTTTGGTTTGTTTCTCTCGCTTGATGGCCTGAAATGAAGGAGCTGTTAACAAAAGAACATGAGAAAACATACAATGGCTGCAGAGAGCTGAGATTGCAGTTATATACTCCTGGATATTACATCACACACTGACCCACCTTATAGCTCACACAGCACACTAAGTCCTGTTACTTTTCTGACACACCTCATATATCTGTTAATTGTTAGGTGGTGACCTCTAGTAACTGTAGTATGTATAACAGGAGAAGTATAGAGAGTCTTCATATGGAGAAAGGTGGGGTGGACTTAAAGTTTTCATTTACATAATATTACATCACATGACTTAATGTAGTGTACTTCAACTCAAACCATGATCTTTTTCTAAACCTAACAAAATGGCCTAGTTTTACCACCTAAACTTAACCTAGCTGCATGTTTAAGTGGACAGTTCACCGCAAAATCAAAAATACATCTAAAATACCTGGCCTGTAGTGTTCTCTAGATAGTTCTGGAGGAGATAGCAACTGTAGATATGTCTGAATGTCTAAATAGCATTACACTTGTATTGCTCAAAGTGCATCTGTGTCTTTTTCCAGAAATCAGGACCTATTTTCTTTCAACTAGAAGGAAAGTAGTTCCTACATAAAATTGCTCACAACAAGGTCTGTAAATTTTCTTTGGTGACTGGGTCATGATTTCTAGAAGCAGACACTGGTATTTTGTTTTTCAAATGTATTTATTTTTTGCACTTTGAGCACCACAAGCCATCTAATTCCATTATACTGGAGAGAAGGCAGACATCTCTACAGCTGATATTGCCAAAACTCTGCAACTCACCAAAACTATCTCACTGGATAAAAAGCACTAAAAACATGTGGTTTTGATTTTGGATGAGCTGTCCTTTTAATGTTAAGTGGCTTACATAAGATAGGCTACTTTAAGTCAAGTACATCTATCTGTGGTACTTTCCACTGATCATATGTGTCGTTTTGGAAGCTTTGACATAACACTATCTTATCAATATGTACATGACTTAGCAAATAGTATTCTCACATCCAGCAAAATCAATCAATCAGCATCAATTCTGAGGTTACCCAATTTCTGTGAAATGTGTAAAGCAAATGGCATAACTGAATACAAATGTCAGCGTAGGATGTAAAATTTGTCTTAATACATATTTGAAACTTTTTCATCTGCTCTTGTTACCATCACTGAACAAGACTACACAGAACATGAAGAGACTACACTACAAATTCCAACATGAGTATCACCCAAATGTTATTTTTTTCCAAGTGGACACGCCAAAGCTACTTATGTCGATAAAGCTGAAATGCTGAGCAGATCCGTTAGCAGAGAGATGTTCAGAAAAAGAGCCATGAATCACAGTTTTATCCTGTCGTGATTGTTTCCTGCTGCTGCTCTTTACCAAGTCTAGTTTCATCTGTCAGAAATATGTGGAATCTCACATTATGCTCTATTAAAGGATTAGGCTGGCAGTGTTTTACCCTTTTTTCTATCATCAACTATTCCCCCGAAGAGATAGAAAATCAGCAGTGAATTCATAATGTGAACACATGTTGTCAAGACCTGAAATGATTTTTCCAGTTGCCAGCCAACTTTTCAGTTTTACACAACATATTAAAATATGTAAAAGATTTTTTAATTCTGATTTATAATTTTGTTTTCATGTATTTTTCCTTTCTTCATCTACTCATATTTCTCTTTGATACTGTCAGTGCTGTTTTATGTTATATAAGTGGAGGATATGAATAAGTCACACTCCTGCACATTAAACTCTTCTGATGTCCTTTTTAGTGTAACTGCTGCAAATAAACCCTATAAACTATAAACAGCAGAGCGAAAGACTGATGCCATGGCCAAGTGCAGGAACTGTAGCATCTTTTATATATGACAGCACAATTTCTCAGCATGTATGCAATGGCATATGTACAGTAAAACACAAGGAAATATGTTTTCTGTAAGACTTTATGAGAGCTAACTACTGCTTCTGCCATAACTCTGCTATAAATGAGTAGACTGAAAACAAAGACCTGTACTGTGTAGTTAAGAATAAGGCCCTGTCCACACCTACACACACGTGCTTTTAAAAATAATAGTGTTTGGGCCTTTTGTCCACACACAAAGGCATTTTTTCATTGATTTTGTGTAGACAAGGAAGCCAGAGTTTTAGGGTTCTAAGGTCAGAGTGTGGAAAGTTGTCTCTTTTGTTTGATGCCACTATGTACTGATATCTCCATGGTTACCCTGTTTTTTGAGGGGCTGTGGAAGACGATGCATCGAGAAAACTTTTGCATGATTGGCCTGATTAACCTCAGTGGAAGACTAAGTCCTCATGTTGAAGGAGCAAAAAACAAAAATGAGCCCCATGGACGCCCACAGTACCACCATCCTGCTACATTAATTTAGGCTGAGTTAACAGGTCATCTCATTGCTTTATACTTCCTCTTATTAGGAAAACAATATAGGACATTTTAGCTAACTTCATAAATGACAAATATTTGCAAATAAGTGCATTTAGACAAAATTAACAGGTTCTTTTTTCCTTTTGTCAGTAAAACAATATACATATTTGAATAGTTTATAAAAGGTGTACTGTGTGACCCACATGTGCGTCCAAACCCAGGAATGACTGGGTTATGCTACTAGAGGTCCAAAGACCTACGACTGACAGACCAGGCCATCCTCTCTAGGAAAATGGCTAGGTTGTCTGTGCAAGCAGCTTATTGTGATGCATATTTATATTTGTCTATTATTTTAACTCAACCATAGCATAGTCTCGGTGCCTAAACCTTACCTAGCAGCAAACTCGTTCACCTCAAAATCAAATATACATATTTTTCCCCAGATGTGTGTGCTATTTATCCATCTAGATAGTTTTGGTGTGAGTTTTGGAGATAAATGGCACAATGAACTATTTTCTTTCTGCAGTAGAGTCGACCGGAACTACTTCCTTTCAACTAGAAGGAACTCTCCTCATTCTCCAGTTCTTCTAATCCAGAGCCCAGGTTGAGCTCATCAGAAGTCCAGTCCTCATCTCATCCAGATCATCAGCCGTCCCTTCACCATCACCACCAGTGTCTAGACTCCACTGGGGAGTTTGCTTTACTAATCACAGCTTCACTTTTACTAATCACAGCTTCACTTTTACTAATCACAGCTTCACTTCCCCCTTTATTCATGATAATGTCACGACAGAGTCTAGCCACCAAAGACTTTTCACGTTTCTCTCTCAGTTGTGCACCTGTCTAATGTGCACTCAGAACTCTCCTGATTGAACTACTTCTACCAAACACACAGTACTGACTGCACATGGAAGTAACACAACCCTAAGCACAGACTACCTCAGGTTTTGTTTCATGGACAATGTTGTCAATAATAGATTTGATGTGATGCGTAAGTGTTGATTAACATGCTGTTAGTGTGTCCATTCTGTATGTGTTAGTTAGCATTAAGCTCAACGGCTAAATTACTGTCCTTCTGTCAACATTTAGTGGTGCAGCCAGATACAAACATATTGTAAATTATCTGACTTAGTCCTCTTTGCCTCCTTGGGAGCATAGGACGTCCACCATGGATCTCCACCTCTCTCTCTTCCACACGGTGGTCTTTGCTTCCTGCCAGGAGGTCCAGATCTTGTTTAGCTCATCGAGCGTGAACTGCCTCCACTTGGTTTTAGATCAGCCGCTTTCTCTTTCCTTGTGGGTTGTAGTCCAGAGTCTTTCTTGTTATTTTGGTTAGTTCCTTTCTAAGCGTGTGTCCAATCCATCTCTGCTTTCTTGTATTTGAATGTGAATTTGCTCCTGGTTTGTCTGATTCCACAGGTCTGTATTTGTTGTTTTGTTGAGCCACCATATCCTCAGTATGTATCAGAGGCAGTTGTTAATTTTAATGTTGCTTGGTAGTTTTCCAGGTTTCACATCCATAGAGTAGAACACATTTTACATTTGAGTTAAAAATTCTGATTTTTGCACTTTTTGGGGAGCTAGGAAGAGAGATGTACAGGTCCAAGTGTTCTGAAGACACGTCATGCTTCGCTGATGCGTTGCTCCACGTCCGTGTCGGCTCTTCCTGTGCTCATGTTGCTTCCTAGATAGACAAACTCAGACACCTTTCCCTTTTTCTCCTCCTCTGCTTGGTCAGATTTGACCTTGGTCTCTCTGGCGTTGATTGTGAGGCCCAGTTGTTTACTCTGTTTCAGTCTTGAGTTGCATTTGTGTGTGTACTCCTCAGATCAGTGCCAAATCGTCTGCAAAATCAAGCTCCTCTAACTGTTGAAAAGGAGTCCACTATAACCCAGTCCTTTGGCCATCCACTGGCCTTTTCATGGTCCAATCAATGCAGACCAGGAATTGTAAATTGGTTCCATAATACCATAACAGGCCTACAACAAAGAGAAATGGTGATTCTGCTGTAAAGCAAATAAATATTCAAATGCATTTTAAAGAAGAACTATAAGAGTACAGAGTATGTGGCTATAAGCATGGACTCTGGAGCATGTGTTATGATATTGTGGAGTATATGAATGTACAAGCACACTGACAGAATGAATGTTATAAAACATATATGTTGAAAGACCTAAACAAAGATTGAGTACAGTGATGGAAAAGATAATCCGTCAACTGCTGTTTTCACTGCGGGGTGTGATGGATCACCTTACAAGAATCTGTCATTTGAAGAAGAGGAGAAGGGCTGGAATTCAGCAGCAAAAGAAGATGATGATTGTTAGGGTATTTTCCAGTTCTAGGTATCATAAGGCCTTGCAGTCATTGAGAGGCCTACACTAATTCTTAACAGACATACTGGGCCCTATCTTACACTGATCTAAAGTGCAAGTGGCAAGTGGGATACACCTATCAGATGTGCCCATGTGCCCTCATTAATTCACAGGCAAGTTTAGGCCGAACATGCAATAAACCAATCAGAAAGTCAGCTCTCATCACCTTTCAAGAGGCAGGTGTGCCAGCAGCGCAAGCGGTGTCAGCATGACGGCGGATTTACCAGGAGGAAACAAAGAGGAAAGATTTACAAAGCGATGAGACAGATCTCCTGTTTAGAGGAGTGAAAGTGTGAGAGCACACAATATATGGATACAGCAGGACGTCTCCAAAACAGCTTCATGTGTAAATAATTTATTTTACACTAACGTCTGCAAAAAACAATACAATAAATGAACCACAAATGTCATGCAGATATGTAACTGCTTGTATTTGAACCTGAAGCACCCTGAAATTATGTTGTATTTTATAATTAATTATAATCAAATTCTAATTAATAGTTATCATCATCTAACTAACTAACTAACTCTTCTGGCTGAGGAGCAGGAGAGAGATGGTGCAGTAGAGAGGGGAGGCGAACTGATCCAGTCTAGCTAAGCTAAGCTTCCTGGTTGCTCTGGCCCACCTGAGCCAGGTGAAGGAGCAGATATGTGGCTGTCCATACTCCTCCTTCTTCTCCTCTCCCACCTAATCCTCATCTCCTCCTCCCATCCTTGCTCCTCTGACCTGCCGCGAAACAATCAGACAGTTTCTGAAGTTTGAAGTGCGCAAAATTACGCATGGATACACCCAACCAGCTCTGACAGAAGCACACAGACCTTTTTCTCTCCGGGTCGGGCCGGACTCGTGTGGTCAAATATAGTGTGTTGTATATTTTCTATGTTATAGATCATAATTGTTCAATCATTGTTTTTCTGGATAAACTGATTCGAGGTACTGTAGATGTGTTGGCTTAAAGACTATCCCTGAGTACCGAAACTCCAGAATTGAAGGGAACATCAATGCCAGTCATGTACCGGTTATTCCTTCATTCTCCTTGATCAAGTATTATAAAAAAAACACTTTCAGCGTAAGATATATTGGACTCCTGTGCACTCTGTCCTTTCGATGTGTGGGGGCAATATCGTCCCCCCAGTTTTCTCAGTTTTGTGTAGTGTAGTGGATTTTTTGATGTAACGAACCAGCATTCAAGTGCTTATAAAAAAGAACGAACAAAATGTTTTTTGTGCCTGAAACTATCAGAACTGTTCTTACTTTTGATATATTCCATGTTAATATATTCATAGAACTAAATATTCAGTGGGTGTTGAAAAATCTGTGAATTTTGTAAAAAATGCTGGCTCTGGATCGCAACTTTTTTAAAAAACACTGGTGGGGGAGGAGTTAATATAAAACTGTTAATGTGAACAGCAGTCACAGTTGCCCGTCTCATCATTTTACAGTTTACTTCTTGTTTACATCAGCACACACATGCAAGTGAATTTCAGTGTGACATGCATTTTCAGGTGTGTTAAAATGGACAGAGATTTCTTCTGAAATGATGCCAGAATGCTTGTCTGGATGAGATCATTTTGGTTTTACATGTGGACGAGGCATTAACAGGCAGTCATTTCTTACTGTTTGACGTGGCAGGAAGCCAAGAGGAACCACATATATCTTACTCTGCATGAGTGATCCTAAATCTCCACATATTCTCACTGACATACTGCACAACGTGTCCATCCTATTAAATTAGATTTATACACCAAACCCATCTGAATCCCTTGTGGGCAGCCACATTAACTCTTATCTCATAAATGTCAGCTCAGTGCACAGGTGAACAACCAATTACAATAAGCTGTTGTTGGTTCTCATTTCCTCTGCAGGCCTATATAATCAGTGGAGTGTACAGCTGGGTGACATTCAAACCCGGTGACCTGATATTTAACTTTATGTAATGAGCTATGTACTGATGTTATCTGATCTTGAGTCTCTGGACAGACACGCATTAACTACATAACCCTACAATTTTGAAGAAGAAATGAATGGTTCAGTTTGTCGAGTCACATCAGAGGCGCCAGGCAAGATAAAATTCTGGAGGAGCCCCCATCTTTACGGCTAGGTAAAGGCAAAGGCTACACAATTTTACAGTTGGAGAAGGTAAGAGCATTAGACCAGGGCTCTGCAACCTGTGGCTTCAGAGCAGCATGCAGCTCTCCAGTATCTCTTTTTTTTAATATTTGAATTTTTATTTATCATTGTTGTAGACCTAAAGTGACATTCTCCAACTGTAAATTTTAGCAGTGGTTAGTGTTGAGTCTCCGTAGATTAGCTAGGGATACCAAATCCAACAGAATAAGAGCCTCCATGGAAAAGAGAGAATTTAAAAGTTGTGGCTCCAGACAGATTTTGATAGTAAAGGTTGCTGACCCCTGCTTAAGGCCTAATAATAAATGAAAATGAAAATTTCATATTCATTTCCGTATCATTTTTTGTCACAGCCACAGGGAGCCACTAGAGAGGGGCGAAAGAGCTGCATGTGGCTCTAGAGCTGCAGGTTGCAGACCCCTGCCTTAGGGACAGGGGATGTATGACTTTCTGACCTAGAAGAATGCATTTGACTCATAACATAAAATTACTATAACCACATATTATAAGAAACAATAGTAATAATCCATAAAAATACATACAAAAAATTCAGATATCAAAAATCTAGTGGGGCATGTTACAAATATCACAGTGAATCAATTTCTGTTTTGAGAGAGGATATCATAAAAACACCAAATCAAGTGGAAGACATTAATGATGAGTTTCTAACTGTGCTAACTTTTTAAGAATCTACTTTGGGTGTCCTGGTGGCTAAGTTGGTAGAGCATTTGCCCCACGTGAGTCCTGTACAGCGGCTGTGCTTTTGACTCCTGCCTACGGCCCTTTGCTGCGCATCATTCCCCAACTCTCTCTCCCTCTTTCCTGTCTTCACTTTGGCTGTCCTATCTTAAAAAAGGCCAAAATATATCTTAAAAAAAGAAAGAATCTACTTTGAACCTCAGCTTTTAAGCCTATGTGGATGAGAAGTCCCTGCTCAGAAAATGTGAACATCTATAAACTCCATCCTCTGACAAAAACATGTCAATATATGAATATGTAATATGATTAACTCAACATGCCACCATCTTTTAATACTGGAAGCAAATGAAAAAAAGCATCAAGGTGTGCATAATGTGGCCTCACTTAACATATTAAATTATCTGGTGTGTATTAAACAAAATGTGGTATAGTACATACAGTACAGCATGCAGAATGTTGCCAGATGTGGCCTCTGATGTGCTGCAAAATATATGCATGCTTGGCTTCAAAGATACTTCACAGAACAATATGCAAATAAACCCCTTGAAATCTCTGTGTGTGTATGAGTGCAGTCAGTCCCAGTACCCTGAGTTTAACTTGTTTTAAAGGCTTCTCTTCAGGGGTGGAAGTATACAACTTCTCAAATTACTGTAATTAAGTCTTTTTTTTTCTCCAAGTCTGTATTTTATTTGTATGCATACCATGTAATCTGGCCTACTTAGTTAATTTTAAAAGCATCATTAGTTACTGAACAGGCCTAGAATCTGAGGCAATGAAAACAAAATGACATGCAGACAACAGTCTGTAAAACAGTCAAACAGAACAAAACAGTCTGTTTCCACAGTGTTTATATGTTTAGCGTTTCCAGAAATGCTTTGCTTTGGCAATATGAACAGTGTCACGTCATGCTAATAAAGCTATTTGAATTGAAACTGAAAACCAACCAACCTTGCAGCAGGTATTGAGCATGACTGAAGATTACGAGAAAAAGAAACCCCTTTGATTGAATACTGCTACTGATAATTCAATGATCAATGAAAATAAAAAAAATACTAAATACTCTGAGCAGTTTTTGAGAAGAACACTTTGTACTTTTTTGTATTAGTTTTACTTGTAGTTGAGTAATATTTATTTTTTTCAACAGTACTTCTTCTTGAGCACAGATTTTCAGTACTTCCATCACTGCTGCTCTTGAATGCTTCACCTTATTAGAAAACTGAACACTTATTCTCACTAAATTTGGCTTGTTTGAGTTCCAATCTTCTGGTCAAGCTGTCAATACAGTTGTAAAGAAACTTAATGGCTAAACCTGTAATATATTTACTGTAAATCATAAAATAACTACGATGTGTTATCAGAGATCAAGGAAATGTGTTAAGCTGAAATAATCGCTTCTCTGACAGCAGGGCTACAGCTGCTGTGTCCCCCTTTGAAATTTCTATTCTGAGCCAGAGTAAGTTTTGGTTTGACCGTTTCACATTAATCGGACTTTTGCAGAATGAGTAAGTGTCTCTTTATGTGTATAACTGTTAGATTGAGCAAAATGTTAATGGAGTTTGGCAGGCAGAGAGACAGGCAGCCACTGAACTTTAAGCTGATTCAGTTATTTCAGAGCAGTGGGCTTTTTTTTTCGGGATAAAAGACTTAACTTTACACTGACAGACAACTGACAGTTATAAACAGCTGATCAACTTACAGTGGAGGACTCGTTATTGCTCATTATTGTCAGTTTACAATGCTGCACATGTCCTGCGCTCCTGCAGTGTTCCTGCAGCCTGCAGAGCTTTCCCTGAATCTACATCATATATTAAATTGAATTTCAACTTATTTTATATACAGTCTGTGGCTCAAACTCAGTACTCATTTTCTGCCACGTATTGCTCCTGTAATGGTGATAATATGATGGTATAAAGATGCAGGTGTCGGCTAAATATTGAAAACATGCATGTTGACCCGAAGCACAAACCACTACGTGTTAATTCCTTTCATTAACTAACCAAACCATGTTTTTTCTCTAACCAAAGTATGCAGTATACAGGATGTGACACCTGGTCTCTATTGTCACAGTCCAGCACTGTTTACATCCAGTATCCTCCCATGGTTGCCAAAATCATTTAGTAGCACACTATTGTAATTTCCAGAAGACGAGGTTGGCAGGTCATGTCTCCCACAGCAGCCTTTCTTGTTGTTTTTTTAGTGTCTTTTGGTTTCCGTGAGTGTGCACATCCGAGTGGCTCATAAAGCAAAAGAAGAAAACTACAAAGCTCCAGTGACGGTGTTTGGTGATTTTACTGATTTAATAATCACAGCATACAAACCACAAAGAGTCATTACACAACAGAGGATTCAGTTTGTCATTAAGACCCAGGCAGTACAAGATGTTTGGTTAAACCCCCAGCTGGCTCTCAACTGAAGCCAGGCTGTCAGCCAGTGTAGTGTAGAGTGAAGAATGGGCACAGGATGTGTCCTCTCATGTAACATGATGCAGAGCTCCAAGAGCAGTGACAGATCACCCTGTCCCATCCATGACACTATGTCCACCTTCGTTCCAAACCAAGAGAGGAAATGTCTGGGACACCGAGGCGCTGGTTGTATGGGGTAAGGTTACTGTCAAAAGATTTGTGCGCGCACACATAAAAAATCGTGCACATATTAAAAATGTGTGCATGTTAGTCTATAGCATAAATAAACATTTTGTGAACTCTTGTTTAAGTCAAATCATGCATAGATTATGTAGTGTATATTTTCTCTGTGAGAATACAACTCATAAAGTTACAACTTTACTAAATTACAAATACGGATTGCAGTTTTATGGGTGGGTTATTTTGCAAAATGTTTATTTAAGCACAATTATAGATTAACATGCACATGTTTAATACGTGCATGATTATTTATGTGTGCACGCACAAATCTTTTGACAGTAAACTTACCCCATACGGTGGACTCTGGTAGCAATTCATAATAGTCCATAGTCTTAAACTTCACATAGTTATAGGTAGGGGTGGAAGTAAGTAATTACAAATACATAAATTACTGTAATTACTTTTTTTTTTTTTTTTTTGGTACTTGTCCTTAAGTATACATTACAAGATCTAACTAATCTACTTAGCAGTGGTGGAGAGAGTAGAAAAATACTTATGTAAAAGTACAAAGTAGTCTTCTCAAAAACTATTAGTCAGTTTTTAAACATCAGTGCATTGAAAACGCTAATAATTGATTAATCATTTAAAAAATTATGATACAAAACATGTTTTTTTTTTTCTCTTTTTTCTCATTTTAAGTCTAAGTTTAAGTTTCAGACAAAACGTCAGACAAAACAATGTCACAGGTGCAATTACAGCCATGAATATTGATTAAATATTGATTAATACATTAATTGATGCAACAATCGATTAATCACTCACATCCAAACCCCAAATGTTTGCTGCTGCAGTTTTTTGTCCTGGTTTTCATTGGCCTGTTTGTGATCAGATCACATGATTGGCTACTAAAATGCAGATGAAAGGCCTGGACATTAATTCAAATTGTACTCAGTACTCAACTATGATTTTAAGAGTAACTAAGTAGATTACATAATCTAAAGCATACTTAAGTACAAGATACCTTAAGTAAAACACCAGACCTAAATCTACATATAAAAGTACAAGTGCCCCAAAAAACTACTTAATTACACTAACTTGAGTATTAAAATAGTTGTGAATTAATTTAATAATTGATTAATAATCAATTAATTGTTGCAGCAATATAATGTAATATCAGATAATATTCTTCCCAAACTTCCCAAATTACTTAAAACCACACATAATACAAAAAAAACAAAAAAAAAAGTGTGTAAAGTATGTGGCTGCTCAGTTCTCTTCAGTCCTTCATGTGAGTTTATCTCCACGTTCCTCTTCAGTTTACCATGGAGAACCCTGATGCACTGAGTGGATAATGTGAGTTCTACACTCCTGCAGCACATATGGTTCAGCTCATCGCTCACTGCTCTTGTGTTACAGAAATATTTGCAGTCTGAAAGGGGCACATCATGGCTGCATTATCCTACCCAGGGACCCCAGGGGAAAAATGAGCTGCGGGGCCCTTTTGACCCCCACCATTCCTCTACTCTTATTGTATCCTGTCACCCATACCCTGCCTAATGCCTGCTGCTGTGTGTAAATATTAGTACATATTAGTGCATATTCTCATGAGACTTGCAAACCAGTTTAGAGACAGGCACTGTGTGGTCTTTGGGCCCCTGGGGCAACATTTCATATACAGATTAGATAGTGTGCTTTGTTAGTTCAATTAGAATTGCAGTCTTGATGATGATTTTGCTTGGATCAGTTCTGTACAGTTCTGTTCAGTTTTCTTGAAATGTAAAATACATTTTCATGTCTGCATGTATCAGACAGACTGAACAGAATCTCCCTTTTTTCCTTTTGACTCACAAATGAGCAAAAAATAACTTCTATTAGTATTAGTTTCAATTAATAAATACAAGTTGATTAGTAAGTGTAATTTAATTACATATTGTTTGTCAGTTACTGTAACAGATTACAATTACATTTATTTCATAGTTATTTTTAGTCACTGTGACCTCACTGTTGGTCACAGTTCCAGAATTTCCTTGTGTAAATCCTCATTTGGACAAAAACAGCTTTTTCTGTCTGTGGAATTAACGTGGAATTCTTTACCTGTAGAACTCAAACTGGATCCTGATTTAGATCACTTTAAATTCAAATTGAAACAGTTTTTGAAGAGGAATCAGTCATGTAGTCATGAATAATTTGGTGTTTCCTACTCTATGGTGCTAATTATGTTTTGTAATTTTTATCCTGTAGTGTCCTGTATATCTCATTGTTTGTACTTTGAACTGTTACTTGTGTTTTGTTGCTGAGTCTTTTGTATTTAAAGGCCCATGTAACTGGTAACTAGTTACATGTAAGTAATTTTTCTCCAGCACTGCTTGTATCCTATTGGAAACTTGTGTGAAATTTTGGCACAGTTAGTGAATGAATTCTTGAGTTATGGCCAAAAACTTTGACGTTTAACCACCAAAATCTAAGCAGGTGATCCTTGAGTCCAAGTGGACATTTGCACCAGATTTTAAGAAATTCCCTCAAAGCTTTCCTGAGATATCACCTTCACAAGAGCAGGAAGGACATGAGATCACAGTGACCTTTGACCGCCAAAGTTTAATCAGTTCATCCAGTCCAAGTTCTTGAGATATCATAGTCACAAAAATGGGATGACCCATTTTGAATCCATTTACAGAGGTACATAAGCATACAGTCATGAATGTAAAAAAAAACTGACTGATGGGTCCAGTGGCATGTGAGAGTAGCTGCAGACAAGCTTTAAGTCTGTCGGTCAGGCACACACACCTCTTCCAAGAGCGCCCAACACATTCTTCATCTACAGTCGAGTATACAAAGCAACCAGTCATCTCTTTTTCTCAACACATGACAAAAATTATAACAACAATAGAAGATAATATGTACAATATGACCATTATTTAAATGAAGAGCTGTACAGTTTGTGCAGGAATGTACAAAATATCGTCCAAGAATGTGCAAGAGTTCATAGACTGAAGTATAAAGAATGTTTGCCATGTGCAAGATAGAGTCCATGATGGTACACACAGTAAGACTGATATGACATCCAGAGGGTGAAGGTGGGGGCTTGGGGAACGGGGCATGACAGATAATGTCAGTGGGGGCCCTAGGCCTTGTTGATGAGGCCAGCTACAGATGGGAAGAAACTGTTCTTGTGGTGTGAGTTTTGGTCCCAATCAAATCTAGAGTGTCCTTCCAGTGGATAAAAGTGTCCTCTGAAGAAATGGTTCCCAGCCTTTTTTCTTTATAGCCCCCCCTCCTTGTATCTAAGGAAAGCTGCCCGAACACATGGGCACATATACCAAAAGAATAGTGATTCATTCCAAAGTTTTACTGTCCATTATTGCTTCCACTTAGCTATTTTTCTTTTAAAATCTTAACAGAGTAGCTTATACATACTCATCCTGACCAAAAGAACAATAATGACAGAGTTGTGACCTACTAAATAGACTAGTAGTTTTAATTGAGGACATAAAAATGTATCTTTTTAAATAGTTTTGAATACAGACTTTTCTATAAATTGTTATTTTAGTAACATGCAAATCTAATTTTGAAAACTCAGAGCAGACAATTCGCTGTGATTTCTGGTGCCTTCCTAAGGGGGACATGGACTCAAAGATGGGAACCAATGTCCTTCTAGTGTACAAAACATATTAAAATGCTATCTAGAGTGCCCCTCTAGTGGACAAAATGTGGTAAAATGCTATCTAGAGTGTTTCTCTAGTGGACAAAATGTGGTAAAGTGCCCTCTAAAGCACACATCTCAAACTCAAACTCAATAATATACGGCCGGCAAGATAATTTCATGTGCCTATTATGAATGACCTGCTGGTAAATAGCATTCCCACCACTCATACTACCAATCCCACAATGCACTGCAACACCAACCCCTCCTCCCACTGCTTTAATGACACACTGATCAGAGGTCAGTGGATGAATGTATCGGTCAGCGCTTTTACTGTGAAACTTAAGCTAACCCCCAAAATAAATGACCAAACAAAAAGTGGACTTTGAAAACAGAGACTTTCAGAGCAGGTGGGAGGCATCTTCATGCTTATAAATGGTTGTATAGTTAGTACTTCCCTGTGTTTTATTACAGAGGTGTAGTAGTTACTGTACTTTAAGTTACATAATTAAAGAATTCTAATCTAACCCAGGGGTTGGAACTGGTGCCCTTTTTAGTTCCTGGCACCCAGAGTCCAACACTGCTTCTGCCAAATGAGAGTGTCTCAGAGAGTTTCATGGCCACAATCTTATGTGCACGCCTCAGGGTCCTGGGTTGAAGGGGGTCCATGCTGACACTACACAACAGTGATGACAATGAATTAAGCTGTGAAGTTAGGCTCACAACTACAGTGTGTAAAGAATTTATTAAAGCCAGTCTTGGAAGTATGGACATTGAAAAATGTGAGCTATCTGACTCTAAGTGGGCGATGCTTTGAGTCAGCACAGTTACTTCATAGCACAACCAGTCTGGGACTGGATCTTGGGCCCCCAATTTCCTCCCACAGTTGGAAGTCGTGAGTGTGAAGTTGTTTGTCTTTCCGTATGTGTTAGCCTGTGACAGACAACCTGTCCATATTTCCACACGCTCAATGCTGCTGGGATATATAATGTCCAGCCCTGTGCGACCCTGAGCACAGTTAAATGGACAGATGATTTACAAGTTAAACAAGAGAATCAGCTGGAAGTGTGCGCGCTCAGATCAGATTCACAGATAGCTAAATCAGTTTGGACCACTTCTGGGTTCCATATTGTGTTTCAATAAGCATGACTTACACTCAGCACAGCATGACTGTCAAATAAAAGACACAAAGACCTGAAGTGTGTTTTAGACTAAAGTAAACAGCATGTGCCCCGACACAGGCCCATATACTCTGAAGTGCTGAATGCAAAATTAAAATGTCAGTCTGTTAGCATTAACATTATATCATGCACACAGCCCTTTACCAACTTAAAATATTTAAGACATTTTCATAGGGTTCTTGTTTTAAAAGTCAGCTGGAGACGGACCTCTCAGCTGACTCAAGGACTTCAAGCTTAAGCATTAGCTGACATTAACTAGCTACTCTTATGAATGAAGTCTGAAGCATGTTGTAGTATCTGTAAAACAGTCATTTCAAATTAGGGTGGAAGCTGCAGCAATCTGCTGAAACGTCTTTCTACACAACATGGGCATAAACTCCAGAAATGCCATGTGTATGACACTTTTACACACGTGCCACTGCTTCCCAACTGAGCAACTTTTCCGTTGCCGAGGGTACTGGTAGAATAATGTCAGTGCAACGCAGGCAGGCTTAGAAGATTTTTTTCTTTCACTAAGAAAAACCTAAGTGAAAGAGCGTAAGCACCTGGAGGGGATCATGTAACCACTTTCATATGTGCACCTGTGTGTGTGTCAGTAAGTGTGTGCATGCATGCATGTGTAATCACTGGAACTACAGCTTGTCCGCCGCTAACCTCAGTAATAAAGTCATGACTGTATGCTGAAGGACCTCTGTGATTCAGAAGTCTTGAAAGGCCTTTTTTAATGACTTTTATGTCTGTATGTTTTCATGGCCAGAGGCACATTCTTGTGAGTGGCACATACTGAAACCAGTCAGTGCTACAAGGGATGGGAATTTAAGACTGGTTCCAAATTGTCCATTCAAAAACAATTGTCTGGCTCCAAGCTTATCAACTAAACATTCCCTAAGCCTCTTCTGCAACAAGCAACTGTCTAATCATAGTCGTAACTAGGAAATGCAGGTCTATCAAGCTTTGCGTGGAGCTCTGAGACTAGCAACACTGTGGAGTCTTATTTGTCATCTTTCAAAAATGGAAAATACAAGAGCACAAGTGGGGAAGAGATTAAACTTTGTCTTCATCTGCTCTAACATAAGCCGCAAATGTTAGCATGTCCAGCAATCTCACACTAGTTTACTAGCTGCAGTAACATTATCTCCAGCCAAACTCGCGTTAGATACAGATTAGGTTCTGATATTATGGATATATAGGTAAATGTCTTATTCTACATCTATTTACGATGCAGGACTGGAGCCATAAAGGGTTCTTTGGCTTGTCTCCAAAGGAGAACCCCTTTTGGTTACTCTTAGAATATCTTATAAAGGGTTACTGCGAAAACCATCTCTGAAATGTTCCACCCAGAACACCCTATGAGAAATTCTACAGAGAAGCCTTGGTGCAGTGGTTCCACCCAGGGCCATCTCTGGAGGTTCTATGAAGAACCTGTCCACCTTCTAGGGGTGCCAACAAGAACCCACCCAGGGCGGTCTACCAAGAACCTTTTTATACCCCAAGGGTTTTATCTAGAACACACCCAAGAGGTTCCACTGAGAACCCTTTTATATCATGATACAAAGAACCCTTGATGAAAGACTTCCTCTTTCAATAATCCTACAAAAATATCCAAGACAGGTTCTTTGGATGAACAGGGCTCTTAATTGAACCCTTGAAACCTTGACTAACACCCCAGAGCATCCAGACTGTGTCGCATTTTAAATAGCTGGGAATTACTAATGACTCACAGCTGACCTCTAAGAAAAATGTGAAGCAGGTGTGTGAAACTGTAAATTTCAATTCAAGGAACTTTAGGTATATTTGAAACCAGCTCTCCTTAAACGCAACCATCAAGTTATCACCACTGTAACATCATTCAAATGTATAATCTGCTGACCGTTGACAGCTTTGTGTGTCTTGTTGGTTGATCTAGTGTACAAAGTGATCAATGTGGCTGTTCCTCCAGTAAGAGTTCATATCACTGCCATCAGACAGCTATGATGTCCAACAGATGTGACTGTGCTGCACAGCACAGAAAGGTATTCCATCAACATGGATAAAGGGAAAGCCTGGCTTAGTCTGATAAATCTGGCTAATTTAAGTGAGAGACTTGTTCCATGACCTGTTTATTTAAAAGCTTAACACTTATAATTTATGAACAAAGTGTGCCAAAGTTATTTATCCATTCATTCACTTGGTTTAAGCCATGAGGACAAAAAACATTAGTCCAAACCACGACTTTCTGCTGTTTAAATTTATACCTCCTCTATTTCTTTATTTCCTTCTTAAACTTAGAATTGTTAAATTTTTTTTGCTTCATGTCCAGTTTCTGACTTTCAGTGCAAATTAGCAGATCATGCTTGTAAATCAAACTGATGTCCTGTGAAGGAGAAAATGTTTGAAAGAGTCGATCATGTAGTTGGTAATATCAACGTGAACAGTTATTGACTCATGTCCTGCAGCAGGTTAGACATTTATCAATAAATACAAATATAAACAATAAGCAGAGTCTTTTCTAAAATGACTTTTGTGACTTTTTGCCTTTTTTTTCCCTAGATAGTACAACTGAAGATAGTAAAAGGAATGAGAGAGAAAGGATGACATGTAGATTGAACCCATGGCGCTGCTCACAACTCAGTACACCGTAAATAAAACTGCCCTTATTTAAATTAAATAGTGCCTTTATCTTATACTAATCTTTTCTTTCCTGCTTACACTGAATTTCCAGTACTTTTTGACCTCATACTTGTTAAATTCTATAATGTTTACTTGTTTTTTCTGGGGAAGTTGGTGGCAATAATGCACAAGTTAAGTAAACTTAACTTGTTAGACTAGACAGCATACATGAGGCAGATGCTCGACCAAGTGAGCAGAGCAATTCATGCCTGGATCACATTATTTTCAAATTTACTTTTCCTGCGTTTTTGTGCCACAGTATTTCTTTCGTTTTGTTAACTGTGGTAATATTGGCCTTTCTTCATGCTGGTTCATGATAGTCTGATCTGCAGGGGTTATTCTGCAGCTGAGAATCAAACTGCTCTTGTTTTCCCTTTTTTGTGACATCTTATCGTCTTTTTTTTTCTACAATCAGCTGTTCTCAGTTGCTTGTGTTCTCCGTGCACACTTACAATGCAAGCTTGTTTTAGCCTGGCTTGAGTTAGCGTTGACTAGACCAGGCTTAATTGGATTAGCAGAACAGCTTAAACCTTGAGTGGAAGTTGAAGTTAATTCAAGCCAGGCCTTTTCATTTAAAGGGGCAGTTCAACCACAAATGAAAATTCAGTCATTATCTACTCACTCTCACGTCGATTGAAGGTCAGGTTTAGTTTTTTAATCCACAAAACACTGCTGGAGTTTCCCAGGAAAACAGAGTTGCGGAATCTCCCAAACAGTTTTAGTTTATGATGACCAGTTATCAAATGGAAAAAAAACAACTAAAAAAAAGAAAAAATGTAATTCAAGTCTCCTGAAGCCCCAACATGCTAAGTTGACTTGAAAGATGTAATTAACACCATGTTTTTAGCCTGAATCTTTACTGTAGATCCTTAACTTGGAGACAAGTTTAACTATGTGTGCACACCATCTGAAATGGGTTTGCATGGTGTGACGGTGTGTATGTGCAAGTGAATGACATGTTGGGGCTTCAGAAGACTTGAATTACACTAGACAAGCAGTATGGAGGCATTTTATGTATTTTTGGTTGTTTTTTCCATTTAAAAACTGGTCACCATTCACTTCCATTGTTTGAGAGATTCTGCAACACTGTTTTCCTGTGAAATTCCAGCAGTTTTGTGGACAAAAAAAACACTAAATCTGACCTTCAGTTGGCGTGATGGTGAGTAGATAATGACTGAATTTTTATTTTTTGGGTGAACTATCCCTTTAAGCACAAACTTATTTATCAGCCTTGATGGAACAACCCCCAGATCTACTGAGTTTGACAGATCAGTCTTCTCTGTCAGAGCAGTGCAGCAGCTTCACTGGTTTTAAACTGAAGATGAAATCATGACTAAAATCAACTCAGTCATGTACCCAAACACTTGGTCTTAGTGTTGTGAAATCTTGTTGTTGTGTCTTAATGTTGTGGTTTTATTGTTGTGTCTTTAATGCAGTGAAATTGTTTTTTGTTGCTGTTGTGGCGTTTTAATCTTGTGCAGTTTTGTCAATGTTATTTTGGAGCTGTGTTGTATCATGAATGTGTTCTGACTTACAATTATGTTTTTATATAATAGTGTTCTTGTTTTTTTGTTTTGTTTTTTTTAGCACAGATAAAGATGAGCTTATAACTCTGGTGCAGCTAAGAAGCTGTGCAATGCCCCTGTCAAACAAGCAAAACAAACAAACAAACAAACAAACAAATAAATAAATAAATAAATAAAGCAAATGGTTCTGGGCAGAATCTCAGCCCTTCAGGAAGAACTCTAGAATGTCTAGAAGGGAATCCAAGAACTCAGAATAATTAAACTTTTATTTATTTATTTTTGCGAATTCAGTTCTCTAGTGTGTATAATTCATGATACATTCCTAGTGAATATTCAACAACTAGTGGTCAGTGTGGCATTGGAGAATGATGCTCTAATTTATTACATTTATTACTGTTTAGAAGCAAAAAAAAAACAAAAAAACCCTAAACTTATAATGTAGTCTAAAGAAATTGGGTGACTAGTGACAAAACAAGCCAAAAATCACTGAAATTATATGATCATGTTAAAGTTTATGTAAAACAACAATAAATATGTGTTCTGAGTTTGTCACACCAAAGAAACATTATTAAACATGCAGATGAGTGATTAAAAAAAGTCACTAAATATGTAAAATTAGGTCTCAAAATCATGAAAAAATGAGCAGTTCTCTCTGCTCTGAAATGTGTGTGTCTCAGTGTCAAACACCACTACGACTTGTGTTTGGGGTTGTTGGAACTGAAGTGAGCTGAAGTGAACTGCTGGGCTGATTTGGACTGAGAGTCACTCAGGGTTTGTTTATAACTGACCATTAGGGAGTGTGAGGGGAGGGGCAGGTGGTTCATGTGTTGTTCTGTGGGACTTATATGGGCCTTTCCTCTGGTGCTTTTGGCTGCACTGAGCCGAAGCGTATCGTGGCAAGTTGCATTTCCAGTATCACTTTCAGTGTGCTGAGCTGCGTCTGAGATGAACCTACTCTGGAATGGGGCCAAAGCGAGTCTGGCCCACCTCCAAGCGGGCTGCGGTGACGCCAACCTGTGACGACCCTCCTTTCTCCCCCTCGAACAGGCAAGTGTTGTGACACTGAGCTAACATATGTGCAGGAGAGCAGAGAGGAGGACGTTTCTTCAAGTCTCTTTATGTTAGGCTCTCAGTAGTTTTATAGCTGCTAACAGAATCTTGTATGTATTGAAATTTAGTTTCTCTCCTGTGTTGCTGTTTGTACTTTCAGGTATCTGCGTTATCTTATTGTTTCATATTCACTTTCAGCTGTGCCAGAGTTGTGTTAAATTTCTGCCGCTGAATCATCTTCAGGTAAAAGACACGCCTTCAAGCAGGTAGCCTTGTTGTGATGGAAATGCAAACCACTTCCATGCTGGACCGACGGCCGAGTTGAGCCAGGCCAGCTCTGTGTATGGAAAAGAGCCAATATCGTGTTGGGGGATCATGTCTCCAGTACATTACCAAGCCATGTTAAATCCTGAACACAGAAATTGCAAACAACAATTTAACAGTCTAACTCCACAATTCAGTACTGCATAGTCCTGTTGTTCACATTTTTAGCAACTACTTTCCAAAATGTAAAATATGTTTAGAAAGGAAACTCCCTTTTTCCTTTACACAGATTTTAAACCTCACCCCAGCTTACAGACTCTAGACATAAAACCCCTTCCTGTAACAGTTTTCATTTTGACCCACATGTTTGCTTAATGAACAGCACCTGTTCTTCCTAATGTGTCCAATGCACTCAACATTTCATTTTGCTGTCTGAGTGCTGAGTAACAGTCTCGCCAACAAGGAAGTACTTGTTTCAACATGAAACTTGTAGTTGCTCTGCTCGTCTTTCATCGAGGTCAGTCACTCTAACAAGCACCTCCGACATTAACTTTGACTCAGTTCAGGCTGATCCCAGCTGACTGCCTGGACTATAAAACTCTACTCCACACCCACTCTGATCATGTATTGAATAGTTGTCGATTGTGGCTTGCAGTCACAGAGTGATTAATGCGTCTTCATTCCTCAGTGACTGCAGCTCATGAGAGTCAGGAAGGTTAAATAACTCTTATGTTGATCATCACACCAGGATCTGACTCAGGAACAATTACAGTAGTCTGGGTAAAATACTGCAACTCATTACTGTGTATGGTACATGCTGAGAAAGGACTAAGAATGATTTACAACTAGGTTGTGAAATGTGTTACAGTCCCCTTTTTGATTGACTGATTAGAACTGAGATAAACAAAAATATAGTACAAACTAGAAAATTTCAAACAAAATTTTGAGTGTCCCTGATGCTTGCTGCCCACTAGTATCTCCACCATATTGCCAGAAGTATTAATAGCAGTAGTTCTGCCCAGTAACTGTGAGTGAACATGTATCCACTGTGTAGACAAGATGGACATTTCATGAATGAATGAATGAATTTAACATTAACCAGCTCAAACTTTGAATTTATTAACAGTTGAAAAAGACTGCAGTCTAAAATGTCCAAGTTGGACACAGAAAGACACAGACAGAGACAGACAGACAGACAGACAGTGTTTTTAAACTGTTAATGACTTCACACTTTGATCTGCTTCAGGTGTAATTCTCTCTGTATGAGGTTTCTATCAGAAAACAGCTTTAGGTCAATCCACCAATCAGAAGACAGGACCAGCCTCAGGTTGGTGAAACTGGCCAATCACCTGTATGTTACAGAACAGAGAAGTTTGAATACTGAAAGGACCAAAAGAGAGAAAGAATTTAACCTGAAGCAGATCAAGGTTTGAATTTATGAACAGTTGAAATAGACCACAGAGTAAAATTACAAAAGTGGACACAGAAACAGACAGATAGGCAGACAGAGAGACAGAGAGAGAGAGAGAGACAGTCATTTTAAACAGTTAATAATTTTAACCCTTGAGCTGCTTCAGGTGTAATTGTCTCTGTATGAGGTTTTAACTGCAAAGAACTCAGGCTGCTGAAATTGATCAATCACCCGTGTGCAACAACACACTAAAGAGGCAAAAATTGAGACAACCTACTTCTCAAACTACAGCTGTTTAATGAAACACCATAATTGCTACAGCTAAAAAACGCATACGGTGAGTGAGAGGACAGCTGAACGCGAAGGTGCAAACTTAATTTCTCACCATCACAATGGAAAAAATTGGAATCATCTGCTTTCTGCCACAAATGCTGGCTCTCGCTTAACATGGGAGTCAATGGGGTAGTTGGTTGGACTTGTTGTCCTTTTGGACCTGGGCCAACCAAAACCATTTGTCTGTTTGCTTCAGCAGTCACACCTCTGTGACCAATGATGTTCTGCAACAATGATCTGCAAGTTAAAATGACAGATTTTGTCAAGTCGACAAGTCGTCGAGTTTAGTAGCTTTGGAGAGAGATATATCTGACTAATATAACAGCAGTTTCCTGTCAGAAAAAAAACTGTCTGGGATCAGGATGTCAGATACAAACAGCTCAGACCTGAAACACTGAAAACAAAAAACGAAAAAAAAAAAAAAAAATCTGTAATGTGCAGTAATGACACTGTAATCTGTCATACTTGAAAAGTTGTGCAGATGTGTAGTTTTTCCAGAGGTTTTTGTGTGTTTGTAGCGTGTTGGAAGTTTGGATGTTGTTTCTGTTCAGACAAACTGACTCATGAAATCAACATGTTGATATCAACAATCCAAATGTAGAGCAGTGGGAAACACTTTTATTCTACAGGTTGGGTTCAGTTCATTCACTTTGGTTGAAATGATTTCAAAGTTTTTATTTAGAAGAGATTAAAAAGAAACACCTAAAAACTGCAATATCTGAAGAGAGAATTATCAACAGAAATGCAATGATTGTAAGATGAAATCAACAATCTGGATGTGACTTTTCTTTCACATGAAGTGATTCTGACCTGCAGCTCTGTTCACTCAGCTGTTCTACATATGAAGTGGTTTCTGTTTGCAGCTGCGACTGAAGTTTTCTGAATGTAACGTGTTTGGTGTCGTTCTGTTTCTTCTTCATGTATGGTTATGATGCTTCAGCTCGTGGCCGTCGGTTACTGAGTGTCACAAGCACTTCAGATATTTATTCACAGATCAAACATTTTATAAAAGTTATATATTGGATGTCTATATTTTGGGGGGTGGAGCTTCTTTTGTAGGATTCTCTGATTTATTGTCTTCAGAAGTTGGATCAATGTTTGGACTTTGAGGACCCAGGTTTAATCCTTGGTTTGATTTTGAGACCTGTTTCCAAAGGAAAGAGTAAAACTCTCTAAGAAAGAGCTCGCCAGTGTCTCTGGTTAATTGGCTTAAGAAGTAAAATCACCACTCAGTGGTTTTGAGGCTCCAGGTTTCATCAATACAACAGAAAGATTGAAAGGCTCTCAGAAAGAGGCTTGAAGTATCTGTGATTCATTGCCTTAGATAGATAGATCACTTCTTCAAAGTTCAAGGACCCTGGTTTGATCCTTGGTTTAGTTTTGAGACTAGTTTCTAAAGGAAAGAGTGAAAAGCTCTAAGAAAGAGTCTTCATGTATCTCTGATTCATTGACTTAGGAAGGCAGATCACTGTTTTCAAGTTCTGAGGAACCAGGTTCAGTTCTTGGGTGAGTTTTGAGCTGAAGTTGATGCAGAGAGACGCTCAAGAGGACGACCTGCTAAGATTTAACTTCAACTCAGTGTTGGATTGAATCCTGCTTGAGGACATGTGTTGTCTTTAAAGACACCAGCAGAGCAACGTCCCCTACAGGCTGCTCTGGTTCACTGTGTATGTCGAGGATATTAAAAAAGATTCAAGACTGATTTGTAATTTTTATTTTATTTTGAGTGCAAATTGAATATAAAACTTAGTATTCTGATTTTGCTTTGATTTTGTTTGTACCTGAATCATCAGTTATTTTTCCACTGTGCTGCCTTCAAAATACCTAAAAATGAATATGAATTTGATTGTTTAATGATGGTTTTTAGGTTTATAAGATCAATTAATTGATAAGTTGAATTTTGAACATAGATATGATGATTTTGTGGTAAATCAACCTTTTTTGCATATGGCCAACAAGAAAAAAATTATATCCTAAAATAATTTTTAAAACTTTTAAAATACCAATTTTACATTTAAATACCCCAAATAATTATACAAACATGTAAATGGATGTATCAGTACAGTAGCTATTAACATCATAGTTAATAATCATTTGTTCACTTCAACCTGTTATGTATTGGTTTAAGTTGTATATGAAATATTTGACCTGGTCTCAACCTGACTGTGATCAGTTGTACCACCTGACAGTAATGACAGGAAATATGATGAATTATTGCATTTTTATTTCACAAACAAACAAGTGTTTTTTTTTTTTTAGTCAACAATCTCTAATGAAGTAAGTTTACTAGGAAGTTCATGTATTTATGATCAAATAACATTTGACTGTTTTTACATCAGCTGTACCACCTGACATCACAAGAGTTTCAGTCACCTACAAGAGCTGCATGATGTGACAAAAAAGTCAAAAGACAATGATTTTGACTGAATTTGTCATATGTGGTATGATTAGTGGAAATGATGAGTTTTCCATCACAATTTTCATGTTCACTGAAAAAAAAGTTACGATGTGATATTTATTGAGATCTGAACCAAACAATCATGTTTTCTTTGACCTGGAGAAGATTTTTAGCTCAGATCATCTCTGCAGCTCTTCAGTACCTCATTATAATACTGTTTCTCACACATTTTTACTTTTTCAAAAAATTGTGATTTGGTTCTGGTCCTGCAATTTGGATTTTGCACTTGGCCATATTATGATTTTATTATGATTTTATTGTGATTTTATTGTGATTGTGATTAATTGTGTAGTCCTACTGTCTACCAGTTGAAAGTTTGTATTTGGAGCAGCAGTCTCCTGTTTCCTGTTTAAACCTCTTTTCCTCATTATTAAAGTACGACTATTACAGTTATGACACCCCGACATTTGACAACATACAAATTGCTGGATACTTTTTTTTCAATAATCTCAACAGTTTTACCACTATGGGTCTTGTATTTTTATTTTTTATTTTTTTTTTTGAAAGGTTTCAAACATAAAATCATGTCACAGTATTTTATTTTAACTAACTATCATTAAAATATAATTTTTAATAGTTTTCTCTTACGGTTGCACCATCTGACATTTTGGGGGGTTTGAGATGTTAAAACATAAAATATATTATTTGAATGTTCAGATTTTTTTTAACTAAACAGCCTCCACAGTATACAGTTGGACACAAAAGTCTGTCTGCTGTGTCACTGACCCTGATATAAACGCAGGGGTGGAAGTAACTAATTACAAATACTCAACTTACTGTAATTAAGGAGTTTTTGTACTTGTACTTTTATGAGTAGATTTTCATGTCTGTAATTTACTCGCACTTAAGTATGCATTACAAGATGTAATCTACTTAGTTACTTTTAAAATCTTAGTGAGTACTGAATATGATTTCAGTTAATATCCAAACCTTTCATCTGAATTTTAGTAGCCAATCAGGTGATCTGATCACAAACAAGCCAATAAAAACACGACATACAAGCGAAAGACAACCACACTTCAAATAACCTGACTTTTATTCCTCTTACACTTGTAGATATGCAGCCTCTATGGAGGACATGTTGGAAGACGACAAGTGAGAGAACGTCTTCACTGTGGTAAGATATTTATTCTCAGTATGACCAGCTGCTGCAGACAAAATGTTTTAAATTGAGTTGCCTCTTTGTTAAAGGAGCAATCTGTAAAATATGGCCAGAAATTCAAATTAAAGCATTCAACAAATGAACAAACATTATCAGCTTTATCAAGTTTGTTTTTTCCAATATTCAATAACCACATGTAGTTAAAGCAGCATGTCCCCATGCTGGTTGGCTCTTGATTTTTGGACAGACACACTGGTTTTTAATTTTTCTAATCTACTTTTTGGTGCTTTAAGGACCACAATCCAAGTGTCATTTAGTCTCATTATGTTGGAGAGAAGGCAGACATCTCTACAGCTGATATCTCTCACCAAAAATATTTAGATGGATAAACAGCACTACAGACCAGAGGGAAGAAAAGTAGTTTTGACTGTGGATGAACTGTCCCTTTAAGAGTTGCTTTTCACTTGGGTTTTGAATTTTACAGGCAGATGTCCCCAGTGGTCCACTGTCAGAGAAGACGTAGATGCAGCAGCTTCTTACATCTCCTTATTGATGGGGGGACTCTGTCCTCTGTTGTCGTCTTCCACCTGGCTGGAATGCACCACTTGGGTGACAAGGAGGCAAAAATTAGAGAGAAATTTAGCATAACCCCCTGCTTGTATCTCTGTGGAGACACAGGAGGGGACACTGTCCCCTCCCAGCCCTGCACCTCCCTCCATGCCAGGTTCCAAATGGCCGAAGCAAGGGTTCGAACCAGACAGTGCACTGCCTGCTGACTCCGTAGCAGAACCTCCACAACGCCACCAGAATCCCTTTGCACTGAGAGTTTTTCCTCCAGGTCCTTTTAACTCTTCACTTTGGGTGTTGGACTTCAAAATTCAGTGAGGGTGATAAAGATCAAACACACAACCTATATATATATGATATGATCAATAAAGTATTTCCTATTCTGATTAAAATAAACTTACTCTGAGAAGTCTGTGATGATTTTTGATTTTCTTGTTTATTTTACCTGATAATGAGCTAAATACAGTATGCTACTTACACAAAGTGTTTGTCTAATTATAAAATAAATAATTATAAAAGGTCCCAGGCCGCGCATATCCCATGATGTCAGTTTGTGATGTTTCCAGGCAGGATGCTTTCAGCTGCTCCTCCATAGAAGTTGACAAGAACGTGGCAGGGAAATTTTGCCTTGTTAAGTTTCTTTAAGAAATACAGCCCTGTGTTTTTGAGCCTTCTTTAGCGGGGGTGGATCCACAAACAAATCAACAATTTAATCCTAATATAAAAAGTATCATCTTTGGATCAAGTTTCAGACTCAAACATGAGCCACAGTTAAACAGGTCTTGTACAGGGATCACCTGTGGAACAGGTAGAGGAAACCAAAATCCTTAGAGACAGATTAGACAGTGAACTGAAGCTGCCAAAGCAAATTAGGAAAACTGTTGCAGTCATGGGAGAAGTCTGCTTGATTTTTACTAGATAGATAGAGTTGAACAGTTCAACAGTCCTTTGACACTGAACTTTATGAGTTTCACACATGTAGAATTCATTATAGGACTGTTGCACAGCGCCTGATGAGTAATATGAGTCATATTAAACTGCCATCTCATCAAAACATTTCAGGATGTTGTCTTTCACTGTTTTTCATGCCTCAGCAAGACCTACCTGGTGAATACCTTGACACTGAGTAATGTCTGTGTGAGCCTCAGTATGACTGCACAAATACACTATATGCCCTTATATGTAATGTATCTGTAAATGTGCCTCCGTTGAGTGGTCAAATCAAGAACTGATCACTGTGGTAAAGACCACACGTGTTCCAACTACTGACCTTGTAGAGCCAAACAATGGTCGAGTGTTGGGAAGCTCTGCTGGGCCCCATACCAGCTGTTTTGGTAGGATTATTTCCCCTCTGGAGCTATGTGGAATGGGGTTCTCTAATTGCCAGCCATACGTTCCCATAGTTTACAAGGTGATGTGTGAAAGACATTCCTCCGCAACCAGCGCTGCGCTCCACATTATGCACCATTATGCCTGTATGTTTTCTGTCAAAATAGCAGCCGTCTCCAGAGTGAGACCCTGGCTGACTGAAAATAAATGTAATTGAAGATAAGATCTACAAATCGTCCATTAGTGAAAATGCAGCTTGTAGATAATGACTGTATAGAAGCCCTGAGAGGCAAACGAGAAAAAAGTTCTTCCCATCCATTTTCAAAGTCTAAAAATTGTTAGAACTAATTCAAAATTGTAAGTTTTTTTTTTCTCTCTATTGTGATGACTTAAGAACAAGTGAAAAGCAAAAGGGTTCTAAGTTTTCATCTGTGAAAATTACTGACATAAAGTATTTGGTGTCTATTTTGTGTTTAGTGTCTAGATGGGAACCCTGGATTTGCGAAACTCTTGTGCACGCACACTTGATTCACAAGCTGGTGTACTGCAATGTGTCCAAATCACGTTAATGTACTTTACATTTGTACTTTGAACACTTACACTACATTTTCTTAGGCTATACATAAAGACAAGCATATGGCTACAAAACAAAGTAAAAGTAAATACCGTATTTACAAGTTAAGCTGGGGGTCAATATCACATAACAAGACAGATAAAGAACAAAAAATGTAAACATAACAAAAATAGTGCAAATATAAATGAACAGATGTGCAAGTGATATTACGTAATTAGCAGAAGTTGTAGTGTTGTGCATAAAGTTGCTAGTGCTGAGTGTAACTGTGTGCATAAAAAAAGTTGTTATAGCTGGTGCTGTGTGGCTGTGTGGGATGGTGAGTTACCGTCCAGACTTTTTGGAGGCAGAGAGGACAGAGTTCACTCAGCATCCTGACAGCCTGGAGGCTGTTGTGCAGTCTGGTGGAGCTGGTGAAATGAGCTCGGAGGCTCAGGTGTCTTCTCCCAGATGGCAGGGGACTGTACTCGCCAACCTCGAGTTCTACAATACAGGGAAGATTTCAAAACCAAAAAGTTTGAGTTTCAGAGACTTTGTTTCCTGCATTCTGGTGACGTTTAAAGAATTAAAGTACACTGCAACAGCATTGTTCTATTCAATTTACTTTTAATCCTTAGGAAAAATTTCATACACTGCTGTGTGAGGGACAGATGGGGTCAACTGTAATGACACGCACCTTTCTGATGTTCAGGTAACGTTGGAAATCGAACGTCTCTTGGCTTTCAAATATGATGTTTAGGGTCAGCTACAAACTTGCTGGCAAGTCAGACACTTACATTGACATTCAAGCTCCCAGTCTGAAATTCATTGCTTTTCCTTCATTTTCAAGAAAAACAACAATAAATTCACACAAATTACACTTGTGGTTGCCATTACTCAGTGTCTTTGGGACATCTACGACAGACAGACAGTATTTCATTCCAGACTGGGAACATTAAGTAGTTAAGTTTTCCCTCAGTGATTTCAGGCTAAAAACAAACACAGAAATTACTACATTTGATGATGACATAACTTATATGAAAAAAATAAGACTTTCCCAAAATTGGTGATGTTAGAGAGAGGTTTTGTTGACCACGTGATCACACCCTCTGCCTCGGCCCCTGCTTCATCCCCTCCGTCTGTCTGTCAGTCTCCTTTTTTTGTCTGTGTTGTGTTTGATTACAGGAGTGGGATCAGGTGTGCGTCTAGCTGCAAATCATCTCCTGTTTCACAGCAACCATACAGACATGAAACAGTCATTTAAACACAGGTTCTATTCCATTCAGATCAAACAGAGTCAGGGTGCTGAAGCTCTGCTACACTAAACTGAACAAGACCTTAATCAGTGTCACTGGTGACACCGGTGTTTACCCTGTGTTGACAGCTTCGGCTTGTTGCTGCGATACATCAGTGACGCCGCCATATTGTTCCAGTCCACACTGGAAAAAAAACAAACTCTTTTTAACTTAAAGAAGTTTGTATCTGTGCTGCCTTAACATTTTACATTGACTGAATTTGAAAACATAAGTTGAGGTAATTTTGTGTGTGAAAACAAGTAACCATGAATTTAAGAGACACTGAAAGTGTCTTCTAGACATACAATAATCTTCCAACCATAAAACAGAAGGTTCTCTTGAGAAATTTAAAGGGACAGTCCACCCCAAATCAAAACTAAAACATTTTTTTCCTTGGCCTGTGGTGTTATTTATCCATCTAGATTGTTTTGGTGTGAGCTGCAGAGTTTTGGAGATATTATTATATTTTGGAGACAGTACAGATGCCTGCCTTCTCTCCAATGTAATGCAACTAAATGGCACTGGTCCAAAATTCAAGACCTGGCTAAAATAATCCACAGACCTTGTTGTATACTGGAACTACTTTCTCTCAAGTAGAAAGAAAGTATTTCCAGTTTCTACATGAAACTGCTCACAACAAGGTCTGTGAATTATCTTGAGTAACCAAGTCATAATTTTTGGACAGAAACGCTGGTTTTGAATTTCTCAAATGTACTTTTTGTGTTTTGAGCACCACAAGCCAAGTGCCATTTAGTCCCATTATACTGGAGAAAAAGCAGACATCTCTGCGGTCAACATCTCCAAAACTCTGCAACTCACACCAAAACAATCTAGATGGATAAACAGCACTATATACATATATTTTATTTTGAGGTGAACTGTCCCTTTAACTCTCAAATGAGGCATGTAGGGATGCTAACACACTGATCATGCTTCTTTAGAAAAACTTTGATCAATGAGTTAATTGAACTTTGTACATTACATTCAGTCAAGTCAGAAGACTTCAAGTTGGCAGAACTCATGTTTATAAATTCTGAAGTGTTCTGAACACAAATACTGGAAATTTTAAGTTTAATTAACTTTATTAAATAAAACTGTAATTTTTAGGTGTATCTGTACATTTAAGTTGGTTCCACTAAATCCCTGTATGATTTTTTTTTACAGTAATGACTAACTTGTGCACTTATACATGTTAATTGCAGTTTTTATAGTTAACAGCACAGTGACATGTACTCTTCTTAACTGATTTTGATGAGTCATTTTTATATTTAAGGCTTTCTGGTCTACATGAAGTAAAAATTTTTCTTTTTCTAATTTACTCCACCCAGATCATGAACCCTTAATATATATATATTATATATACATATAAAAACTGCATGTACCCTGCAACACGTCAGACAGGACCTCAATACCAGATATTATAACCTGCTTTTACAGCTTAATCATCTTTTATTTTGTGCACATTTACAAACAGTGAAATACAATGTAATTTGCTGTTAATCAAATAATAAAAAAAACAATTGAGAAACGATAAACCCAGGGCCTCTTTAAGGCCTGTTTACCCTGGTTAGTTATCTAACCTTGCAAACAGCTGTCTGTTTTTGTTTAAATGATCTTACTCTGGTAGGTCCAGACTGACTTCTGATGTGTCCACTTCAAATGAATGAAACATTGATGATGATGCCTGTTTGTCATGTCCCTCCAGCCGCCCCTGCAGGCTCAACAATATCAGACCATCTACAAATAACAAGAACAAAATTAGAAGAGAAATACTTTTGCTCTCAAAGTGAAAGCATGAGAGGAGTATGAGGAAGTGAAACTGCAGCAGAGGAAAGTTCATTTCTTAGAGAATGTAATATATTTCACATTAAACTCAAAATACAAAAATCAAGCTGAGTCATACTTGCCATCCATCCCGATTTTCCCAGGAAAGTTTCATTTTTCACTGTCCTCTTCCTATTTCCTCCCGAGCTCATAATGCTTTTGAATTACTCCTGATTTATGACAAATTTCCACTCCCTTTTATTCATATTCATTATGCAACTTGTTTCTGTCCACACAGCCTCATCAGCAAAGAGACAACATTACATGGCAAGAGGCAGAGAGGAGGGTACAGTGTTGGCTTTAACAGAATTAAAAGTAAAATTAATGCTGTTGTAGTGTACTTGTTATTTTGTTATTTTCATTCCTTAAAAGTCACACAGGTCATGCAGGTAAAAAGCCTCTGCAACTGAAATAGTTTGATATCCATTTTTGAGGTCTCAAGGTTGGAAAGTACAGTGAAAGTAGCTTTTTTACTTGTAGCTTTTTTTAGAGGTTTACGGTCACGTGAAGTTTTAAATGAGTTTCAAGTCAGAATTCTGGGACCAAATACACAACTCTGACTTTTAACTCACAACTCAAATACATTTTTCACATGTGGCCCTAATCCTCTTCTGTATTTTATCAAATAGCATTTTTCCAGTCAAAATATTTCTTGGGTGAACTCAACTCAAGTGTTCACCTTTTTCATCTTGTTTTTTTTTTTTTTTTTTTTTTCTTGTTTGTCTATTTTATTCTTCCCTGTTTCTCTTTAGGGCAACATAAAATAACAGCTCTTATCATGATTTTAAAAAATCTTTTCATTCTTATGAAATACAGATTTTCAGGAAGTAGCTACTTGATGTTATGTAATAATCCTGTTCTTAAGGGCGTGTCTGTGTGGTTTGTCATCTAATTTTTTATTTATTTATTTTTAATATAGCCTGTTTGCTTTATTTTAGTTTTGCTATTTTTTTTTTTATTAAAATAAGGAAATATCATTCTAAAATGACAAAATGCTGAATTTGTTGGGTTATGTATTTTAAATTATGTCATTTTCACACAATTCAACATCCATTTCAGTGTAACTGAAGCTGCAGTCAGCAGACCGGAACATCTCCTCCAGATGTCTCAAACTGCTCATTGGTTTTGACGGGAATGCTTTTATTTTGAAAGCGGCAGCAGGAAGTAGGCGTGTTATTGCAGCTGGCTTGTCTGTGAGCTGTCAGCTCATAATAAAGCAGCGGAGTCCGTCTGAGGGAGGCAAACAGCAGCAGCAGCAGCAGCAGGTCTACAGACTGACAGCAGCTGTCTGTTAGATCAGTGATCAGAGTTTATTGATCAGTGATCAGAGTTTATCAGGAGTCCTGACCTCAGAGAAACTGCACACAAACAAACAAGCGGACACTTTGGACTTTGGGAGGATTTTTAAATATTTTTTTTTTACGTTTTGAATTTTAATTTTTAATGTTTGATGTGTGATGGCTAATGTGTCATCGCTTGATGTGGGAGTTCTGTTTCTTATCGTGGTCACAGCATCTCTGACAAACGGTGAGTAGTTCTGTCAGACCAGTGGGGGGACTTTGTTTTGTGGAACTTTAATACATGAATTATGTTTCACATAGAGCGGTTTTTGTGCACACAATGATAGCACAAGATAGATAACTGAAATTGATAAAGTGATAAAAAATGCCTACCACATTAATCAAAGCATGCAACTAGTCCGTTCTATCTAATTAAGGCTGCAATTAACGATTATTTCCATATCCAGTAATCTGCTGATTATTGTCATAATTTTTAATTGATTTTAATTGATTAATACTACTTAATACTACTACTTAACCAACTAATAATTGCAGCTCTATTTGTTGCTGATGTGTAAGAAGAACAGTTATTGCAGTTATTCCACCCAGTCATCAGGACAGTATGGAAATAATACTAGGACAATTAAAATTATAAGGCAGTATTAGATCATAATCTACTTTTGGATACTAGAGCCCATATCAGCTGATCCATATTATAAGTCTGATATTGGCCCTTCACAGCTGTGTCAGTCTTTATAAATATCAGTATATGTGTTGTCTGACATGTGCCTGTATGAAAACTTTTTACAGAACATAATGCAGATTGTTTCTGTTTTTTAGATTAATAGGCAGCGTTTGATGTTTATTTGCTCCTTTGTCTTCATTTTGAGTAAAGAATATCAGCTGATTTATTCTAGTATTGGTTGGACTCTGTTATAAACATATCATAAAACCAAGATAACATAAAACTCTGTCCATTAGGCATTAGGATTTCAATATGCTTATATGTATCTATTTTTCTTAAGGTAATTGGTTACTCACTGAGTTCAGATAATGTAAAGTTAATGATGAACACCCATGTCACGTAACTACAACCCAGAGTGATGTCTGAGAACAGGTCACTCATTTACAATTATGAGAAACTGTTACTAAACAATTTTAAACAATTAATACATAATTGAATTTGTCATTGCTTGTTGAGAAATCACAGTGTTGATATAACTATAACTGAGGTTTGTTGAGCTGAGGGATTAATGATTTCCCCTGGCCTGTAGTGCTATTTATCCATCTACATAGTTTCAGTGAGAGCTGCAGTTGTGAGTTTTGGAGATATCAGCTGATGTCTGCCATCTTTCTATAATGGGACTAAACAACACTCATGACACTTGTGGTGTTCAAAGTACCAAAAATGCATTTGAAAAATTCAACACCATTGTCTCTTTTCAGAAATCATGACCTGGTTACTTAAAATACTCCACAGACTGTTGTGAGCAGTGTCTTGTTGGAACTACTTTTTTCAGCAGCGAATCTGGCAAAACCACTTTAGTGTCTACTGGAACTTCTTTCTTTCTACTAGAAAGAAAGTAGCTCCTGGGTCATGATTTTTGAAAAGAGAATTTTTCGAATGTACTTTTGTTTTTTCGGTGCTTTGAGCACCACAAGCCGAGTGCCATTTAATCCCATTATACTGAAGAGAAGGCGGACATCTCTTTGACCAACATCTCAAAAACTCACATGAAAAATCTAGATGGATAAATAGCACTACATTCCAGAGGGAAAAATATGTATTTTTGATTTTTGGGGTGAATTGTCCCTTTAATTGCTAGTTGACTAGTCAGCACTTTGCTTGTCACAGAAATTGCAGTGTTGATATGACTGTCACTGAGGTTTGACTACCTCTAATAATCAAACTTACAATTAAAAAAAAAAAAAATACTATCAATTAATCTCATTATTAGAGTCTGACTGATATAATAATTGACCAATATTATTGGCCTATCTAAGCATTATCGGCCTACATTGGTATCAGCATATGGGTTGTCCAATAAATGCCTATATGAAAACTTTATTTTGACAGAACATGATGCAGATTGTTTTTATTTGTTAGCTTTATAGGCAGCATTCTGTTTTACTTGACATTTTTCTTAATTCAAGTTTAATATATACATATATTTTATATATTTGTGTTTTTAATAGTTATTTATAATTATTAAAAATAAAGTTTATTGTTTCAGTGCCCTGAAATCATTTTGGAAAATAAAGCTAAAATATCCTGCCTCCATTACATATATTTCACAAGTGTTAACCGTTTTTGAGGGACTGATCACTGCAAAAAAAAAAATGCCTGTATGTATACACTCTATATTCTGTGTATTGTATTTAGTATAAAGAAAATCTGAGTTTCTTCTGCCCCCTGATATCACTGTTTGCACTGGCCCCAAAAATCTAATATCAGTCAGCCAATACTCATTACAATGAAGATTTGATCATAAGTGGAAAAGGCAGAACAGGTGTGGGTTTTACATCTCCTACTCCTTTGCACCATCTACACTTTGATTTACAAATATCCTCACACATGGTTTGGACATCTGAAGACACACCATATGTCTCACAGGGGTGGAGACCTGGCACATTTACATCCAGTGCGTGATATTTCAGTCCAGAGATATGAAAGAGAGTTCTGAAAGACTTTTCCTGACCCTGCAGGTTCCTCATCCAGCAAAGATGTGAACCAGAGGAGGGAGGTAGAAGCGCTCAAGCTGAGCACACCTCCGCCCGGCGGTGTGGACGACCTCAGTGAAGTGAAACCCTGCTCTGGCTCCTGCGAGCCGCCGGGGGCCAGGAGGCGTGCGAAGAGATGCACATGCTACACTTACAAAGACAAGGAGTGTGTGTATTACTGCCACCTGGACATCATCTGGATCAACACACCAGAGTGAGAGTCATTTCTTAAACATGCTCCGTTTGTCTGCTTCAGGTTTGAAATGAGTCATTTGAGATGCAATGTGGCAGCAACACAACCTTACCACAGACCCACAGTGTGTCTGTGCTGCTCATAGATTTATAGTGCATGTATGAGTCATTCACTGCAGCTTATAAGGTGTCAATCACAACTCATACTGTAGCCTCACTGGAAAGTTCTGAAAACATCAGTTTAAACCAGGCACTGTAAAACCTCACAATTGTGTTTTATGTGCTTCTGGGCTTGAGCCTGTTTGGCAGTGGTGTACAGCTCCCAGCCAGCACAGCATGCAGGATTTGAGGTCGAGCTTGTATAAAAATTAAGCAACCAACAGTTATATTGCTTTATCTCTCCTCTGCTCTCTGTCTGTGAGAGATGCATAGAGAGATATACACACATACATATACACAGGCAGAGCAGACTGGTGCTGTGCGGTGTATATCAATCCTGCATTTTTAAGTATATTTTTAAGGGCTCTTGTGCCTGTATTAGGATAGGACAGCTGTAGAGAAGATATGAAAGGGAAGAGTGAGAGTGGGGGATAACATGCAGCAAAGAGTCTTAGTCAGGAATCAAACCCACGGCTGCTACGGAGGACTGACAGAGGGCGCACACTCTACCAACTGAGCTACAGTTTTTTATTTCATATGTTATATATTTTACCTTTAACTTATACAAGCTTTACCCCGACCAGTAATGTTAGAGTCCTTCTCTTATTTCATAAGCATGGTCACCTGACTTGACATCATCGGCTGGTGGCGTGCTATGTAGCAAATCCAGGTGTGCCTTGGGATTTTGTGACAACCATGCATTATTATTGCAATATATAACTACAGAAAAAGTTACGAGTGAAACAACAATAAATATGCATTCTGAGTTTATCATGCCACAGACATATGTTATTAAAAACCCAGCCAAATTTCAGTCACTGAAGAAATCGCTAACTATATAAAATTAGGTCTCAAAATTATGAAAAAATGAGCCGTTTTCTCTGCTCTGACATGTTGAGGGGCATGTCCGCTCCACTGTCTCAGTGTCATGGACATGGACATTCCATCTAGCAGCTTTATTGGACATGTCCAGACATGTTTGAGCCACCAGAGCCAGAGGATGATGACAGGAAAAAAATCAAAAAATTCCCAAACACAAAAATCTACACAGTCTGCTGGTCTAACCCTAGAATTTAGTCCTACATAGACCTTTAAGATTTTTTTTCCTTTACAGACTTTGGTACGCACTGATTTCCAAATACAGAATGAAGTCTATATACTAAAGAAAATCTTTTAAAAACCTTCCATCAAAGTGAACCACAGTTTCTCACATCCATGCAGGGGGAAATATTAGTGTGTGACACGTCAAAAGCCCTGATTGGCTGATGCTGTATTTTTTCCCCAACCGCACTCGAGGACCTCTGCCTCTGACTGGCCAGTACTCATTTCCTCCATTGGTTAGACTGTTTTTAGAAACTATTTTGCAAAGATATGAATTCAGGTGTGCCTTGAGATTTTGACTTGCCCTTTGGTGTGCCTTGGGCACAAAGGGTTTGAAAAAACTACTGGCCTAGAGCGATGTGCATTGATTTGACTTTCAGACAAGAGGTGGGGCAAACCCAAAAAGAGAACCAGTCAAAAACAATACTCAATTTTTGAGCACAATGATTGGAGCCCGTCTAGACATAGAGACAGCCAACCTCCAGGGTAGGATGCTGACCCTCAATGACCTGATATATGCCAAAAAAAGAAGCATTTGTGCAAAGATGCAAAACAACAGAATGAATGTTATGTTCTACACTGTAAAAAACAAATAAGTTAAAAGCAGTCCAAAAAACTTAGGTAATCAGTTACCACAAATTTCTTGAGTTCATAAACCCAAAGGTTGGAGGTTACTAAGGTTTAATATTTGGAATATTGGCAATTACCAAAATGTAAATACTTGCACTTGTACTTAGTCAGAAAAAAGTGGTATTGGTGCATCCCTGTTTTGACAAGTTACTACAATTAATTAATTAAATGCATGTATTTTCTCAGTAACTGTAATGTATTACATGTAACTAGTTGCTCCCTGACGCTGCAGGGAAGTTGTCCTCACACTGGTACAGGTCTGCTGTAGGAGCCACAAATATGTGAGTTATGGGGAACGGAAAGCCCTCAGCTTTGTATTAAAGAAATTCTCTTCATTTATAAGCCATGAAAGGATTTGGTGGAAACTGAGCTGCAGAGCAAACCAGACTTTTTCTCATATGTCAGTGTCTCCTGTGACTGTGTAGAACTGTAAAGATTTGTTGTAATCTGAAGCGGTCTAGACCCTGAGCTCTCAGGTATTTTAATTCCAGTGAGGATTTGAGACGGTGGCCGACAGGCAGCAGAGGGGTCGACCTTCTGGTTATCTGAGATGTTTTGATTGTTCCTGTGTAGACTTAGATATTCAGATACATTACATAATCCCTTCTTTTCTGCTGCCAAGTTTAAATTTAAGCAAGGAGTCTGATAATAGCAACCGCTCTATATTGAGTGATACCAAACGCAACACCCTCAGGTGGATTTGACCAGCCAAAATCACTATTTTCCTTCATCTGTTATTCACCCACTCAGCATTCTTGTTCCTGTGATTGTTTTTATTTCAAATCAGCGCCACAATCTGAAAATCTCAACATATTGCACTTGACTCGCCACAGGTTGGAAAATGAAGTCTGTCAGGTTTTTTTTTATATCTTGGCTTGAAAAAGAAAACAACAAAACTTGATTTATCACCTGCACTGGAAGACACGCCTGATGCCCGTCTGCAGCATCACACAGCATGAGCAGATTTATCTGTTCTTTTGTTGACTTTAAACACTGAGCCTCGGGGCAGCTCTGGTACAAGGGACTGTGTAAACATTTCACACTATCTCACTTTAGGAGGGTGTGAGGAGGTTGGAGTGGTGGAGGGGGTGACAGTGAGAGCGGGGAGGGGGGGTCAAATCCATCTTCAATCAGCTGTTTGATTCCAAAGCCTCTGACTGAGGTGTGGCCACCAGTCAGTGCAGCAGAGTTCAAGTGTTCAGCCTGCAGAGAGCAGTGCAGCAGCTGTTTTCTGCTCCTACAGGCACATCCAGAACTTCACTGGAAAGAGCTCTGAATTACAGGGACAGTGTGATTGTATGAAGTACTTATCCACAGTCAGTGTATTACCTAAATGGTGGCTGACACACCCACACTTTGAAGAAGCATCAGGAGTACCAACACAGGAAGCAAAGCAATGCACTGCTGTGGACAGAGTCAGCAGCAAAACATGTTTTAACCATCTAAAAACATCCATATCGGTTTAGTGTAGGCCTGCACGATTTGATAAAAAAGGCGCATTGCAATTATTTTGACTGAAATTGCGATGCTGATATGCGATACGATTAGTGGTAATGATCAGTTTTGCATTACAATTTTCATTAGTTCTGGTTCTGCAGTTTGGATACTGTACTTACCATATTGCGGTTTTATTGCCGTTGTTATTAATTGTGTAGTCCTTGTTTAGTGTACCCTATATTCAGAATATTTTCACTGCTTTACCTTGCCTCAGACAGCCATTTCTGACAGGAAATGTATAATATAAGCCAAGTATCACTTTCTCTAACTGTTTGAGGCAGTTGTAGATGAGAAACTCCTGTGTACTGTGAGGTAAAAATACTGATTTTGTCAGTGGAGTTTGGTTGATCCAGAGACTTATATAACAGCGGTTTCCTGTCAGAGAAGTCTTTCTGACAGCAAGGTAAAGCAGTGAAAATATTCTAATATAGTGTACACTTGAACTGATCTCACTCACTTTCTCTTGCTCACAATGACACAAGCAAACTAACTGATTGAGGCACTGGTAGACCAGCAACTCCTGTGCTCTGTGAGGTAAAATGACTGTGCTCACTAAAGGAGTCTGACTGGTTTGGAGAGAGTGATATTTAGTGTAAAAAAATTATTGTGTGACTCCAATAAATCCAAATGAACTTTTCAAAACACCAAAATCACACAATAAGACAAACAAACTAACTGATCGAGGCAGTGGTAGACCAGCAACTCCTCCGCTCTGTGAGGTAGAATTACTGATTTCGCTAAAGGAGGCTGGTTGCTTTGGAGAGAGTGATACCTGGTTTATACAACGGTGGTTTCTTGTCAGAAAAGGTTGCCTCATGGCAAAGTGGCAAAGTACAGTGGTGAAAATACTCTAAACATAGCAAGATTGATTGTTTTTTTAGGTGTCTAAAATATATTTTGCTGCTGACTCTGCTGCTTCTCCAAACTGAGGGTTTGTTAACCGCTATCGATGATATGTAAACTCCACTTCAAATAATCTAAAATATCCCCTAAATGCTACTAAAAGTTTGGAGGCATTTAAACTTATTTATGGTGTAAGAAGCATGCTTTAGTGCTTATTCACTCTCTGTTTAAGTATTTGACCAACAGCAGCCTCACTGTGATAAGACTGAGGATGCCACGGCTTTTTTTCTCCAGTAATTCCTTACAGATGAAGCTGAAAATTGGCTGGGCACAGTGTTCTAGATTTATGTTCCTTCGGTACCCAGGGGTTGTGCCGTGTGAACTGAATCAAGCTGCTGCAGGTCTTTCCTCTGCTGTCATTTGGTGTGATAATGTATTGCAGATATTGACGTCTAATGTGCCACAGAAGGGCGACAGCTCCTCGTTTGACTTAGAATTAAACCAAATTAGTAAATGTTCCACTTTGCTGTTTGAAAAAGTTGAAAGTCAGCTTGTTAGCAGTATATGGCAGCCCATACATGCTCTGCACCTGTTCACCTTTTAACCTGTTTGACTTCTCAGCTTTCATATGAGTTATAACTCCACAGTTCCATATTTTGCATACTTGAACAGTATATTTTACCATATGGCCTATAGTCATATTTTGACAGTAGGAACCATATGGCCTATAGTCCTTCTTTGACATTAGGATTCAGGATTTATTTAGGATTGTTTTGCAGACAACCGATATTTTAAAGTGAAGCTGTAGCTTTGGGATTGACAGTTCACATGGGAGCTTGCGAGTGAAAAGGTTAAAATATTTGGTTGAATTAAAATGGATTACCAGAGGTTTTATGTGTCTTAGGGGACAGCTTCTAAAGTACCTGCAGCTGTTACAGTAAGCTGACCTTTTGACTTCACTTCTCCAACTATTGGGAGTTTTCTTTAAGTGTTTTCATTTCCCATGCTCCCAGCAAGAACAGTTTGTTCTCTCCAGTTTTCAGTGGCAGATTCATTTGAAGCAGGTTAACCCTGCAATAACTGATTTAGATGTTGTCACTCCTGTGGTATCTGTTTTCATGGCTGTTAGCAGAAAAACTGCAAAGTGACAAATCATAAAAACTATGCAAGCTCTCACAGAGAAGTTTCTTTGCATTCTTCAAGACCAAAGTCACACTAGATAGAGGGTTACCCTCCAGCTCAAGTTAAAAGATAAAGATCACATTTAAGAATCGGTGCATAAACCACTGTTAGTTTCAAACTTAAGTTTGTCCCTTAAGTAAAATATTTCCCCAAGTTAAGGGGTTCACTTAGGAGTGTTGCATAAAGCCTCTTAGACTGTCCCCTTGCGTGTTTAAACTAAGTCTGCCACAGCATTTACTGTCAAAATGCAGCACATGGACATGCCAGTTTGGGGCTGCAACAATTATTTTGATAGCTGATTAATCAGTCGATTATTTTCTCAATTAACTGATTAATAGTTGTTTGTGCTAAAATGTCAGAAAATGGTGGGAATATCACCAATTCGTGTTTCCCAAAGCCAAAGATGATTTCCTTAAATGTCTTGTTTTACTCATAACCCAAAGATATTTTACTGTTATAGAGGAAGAAAGAAACCAAAAAATATTCACATTTAAGAAACTGAAATCAGAGAAATTTGACTTTTTCTTCTTAAAAAATTACTCAACCCAATTAATCGATTACCAGAGTAGTTGGTGATTGTTAAATTAATTGATTAATTGTTGCAGCTCTACTTCAGTTACCACAGTCAGCATTATATCAGTTGTTAGCTAGTTTAGGTAACACATGAAGTTAGCCAGTGTTAGCTAGCTTCTTTCAAATGAACAACAAAGATAAACAAAAAGGAAAATAACATGAGAGTGTTGTTCTCCTCAAAGAATAAGTAAGTTTAATAACATAATCCAAACCTAATAAATACACACAAGCAGCAGATGTGGTGATAAATAGCTTACTGACAAAATCCCTGAGAAATCTGCTGTGAAACAAACCAAAATATGAAAATATGACTGTGACAGCAAGAAAGAAGGAAACACTGACACTTGAGACAGTTGTGCAAATGTTTGGCTAGCTAGCTGCAGAGATGCTAATGCTAAAGTCAAATCTATAGTCTCCAGTGGGTCCTCCCTGTTCCAAAAATGTGTCTCATCATCCTCTTCGATCATTATTAATTCAGCCATTGTCTATCTGTCACAAATTGTTTCACTTTTAAGGGTCTGCCATGTTTCTAAGGACCTTCTAGCAACACATAAGGGAGAACTCAAGTAGCTAAGGGTAAACGCTTAGAAACTAAAGGGTTTTCCCTTAAATCACACTAAGGAAATCCTTAGGATGATTTTATGCAACTCATTTTTTTCCCTAAGGCATCCTTTGATGAAAATTTAAGGGAAACCTAAACCTAAGTGCCTTCATGCAGCTGGGCACAGATGCAGACATACCTTCAGATATAAAGCTTAGTAGCAGCTGGTGATCACAATCCTTTAGACATGAATCAAATGACTCTCAATAAAATGTAAATGTTTCAGTTTCCAGACATATGGCTGGTCAGAAAATGTACTGCCGTCTTTCATCTCCTCATTTGCGGTAATAACATGTCTTGATTGAAATGTCTTTGGCATTGATGGTTACCTCTTGAAAAGTAAACTTGAAAACATTAATTGCTTAGTGGAGGTTGAAAAATGGCTTGACCTTATTCTTTCCGAGAAAAATAAGAAGTATGTGGAGATATATGACAGGTTTCACTTTGTAAAACTTTACTTAGCTTGTATATACCTAAATAAAACCCTTCTTGCCCAGTGCAGGGTTAAAACTGCTCTAGGCAATATAAATTCCCATCTGTTTTACCACATTACTGTTAGTCATGAAGTGGAGCTGATACAGACTTGGAGTATTTAATTCTTCTTAAAGTCACAAAAAATAGCCTTCTAACTCTGTAATTTAGTGTCTTATTTATGTATTAGTAAGTAAAGTAAGTAAAACGAGTGAGAAAGTAGTTTTAATCCCATTTCGAAATATTGTAATTTACGTTTTTTGTTCACTTTCCTGATACTGGGTTTGACTTGGACATGCTTATGCTAACACATTTACTCAAACAATGTCGCATTAATTCCACAACCAGTCACAAAAAATCCACATGATGTTTAAAGGGATGCTGCAGTGATTTAGTAGCTTGTGGTTAAAGCTGGAGAGAGAGAAAAAAATGGCCAACATCAAAGCAACAGATGCTGAGACACTAATTTCTAGCTCCCTGTGCAGGTCAAGCTGAAGCTATATCCTACACATCCCATAATGCAACTAGTAGCACCTTTTGTTCATGTTCATGTTTTGTTCACTGTCCATGCCATGGATGTTTCAAACCAAGCACGCAGATGCCGGAAGATGCTGCCTATTCAGTCCAATAGGAATTGCTTGCCTGATGCATGTGCCAAAAAGTTATCCTCTGGGTTTACTTTCACGGTGTGCCGCCCACTGATTATCTACTGTAGTGTTACTCCCACAGGCAGTGCCAATAAGACTTCACACTGAAAAAAATAACAAAGCTGAGAACTCTTAAAGGAAACCTACTGCAATAGATTTTTGAGTTTTGAAAAAGTTATAACTACTAATCTTTTCTTGATATAATTTACTTGTCTTCTGTAGATAAACTTAAATCTTTCAGTTTCAAATTATCTAAACTAAGGATTATTGGTAAGCAAAACTTTTTTTCTTTGTTTTTTTATTAAGTTTATTTTGAATTTTAGGAGTTTGAGATGGGCTAAAAACTAAAAAAATCTATTCCAGTAAGTTACCAAGAAATTTTGGGTTGTCTCAACTTTATTTTTTTTTAAGTGCATATTGTGATGACATCATGTGTTTTTCAATGTTTTTTCTCGGCTTGAGGAAAGTTTCACAAATCATCGCTGTCAGGCAAAAACCATAACTTTCCAAATGTTTCCAACAATGATAAAAACCCAGGCAGCTACGCATTAGTTCAGAGCCTGAGGAAAGAAGTCAACAAACGTGACTAAACACAACATTAATCAAACTTTAATATTACATTTGCAATGATGGTTGTTTAACAGTGCATACAAAAAACTCCCATGATGCCACACTAATGCACAACATTAGGTTAGAACAAGTTCGATTGATAAAAATAGAAATTACACTCATATAGTGTGCAAAAGGCCGCATGGGAGATCAGCAGGATCAAGTGTCATGCTTAAATACAAAAATGGCTAAAATAATCCAGCCAAATCCTTTTAGAATCTACCCCAAAATCCTTTTCATCTCTTCAAAGGAGAGCACTCCTTTTTTTTTCTTTGTGCAGTGCACCCAAGAGAGTACAAACTGTAAAAAGAGCACATTGCATTCTTTCTCTGACTTCAGTTTGGTCCCCAGGGACACATGGAAGATAATCTGATCCATCCATCACTCTACATATATGTGCTTATTCCTATTCAGAGGCACAGGTGAAAGGAATCCCAGCATGCACTGGGAAATAGGTCTTTAAAAGAAGTAGTTCAAATAACTTTTCAGTCATCATAAGTTAGACAGTTGTTTTAAATGTGCATTCCTGTATTTGTAGTAATTATAACAAGGTATTAAAGTTAATTTAATACCAGAATACTGTGACACAGCTGTGAGCTGCTGTGAGGTGCTTAGAGAGGTTTATTGAATTTCTGTTGCATTTCATTGGGTTGTTTACACACCAGGTGGTCTTCCTTAATGATGGGTGGTCATACTGGCATCAGTGCAGAGATGACCTGGGGGTTTTTCTTTTTTACTAGACCCCAGAAAGATTAATGGGTGGTGCGTCCTAGGTAGCACAGTGAGGTCAGTGCCGGAAAGAAAACTCAGTCGTTTTGGGGGCAGGCTGTCTCCTCTTCAGGAAATCTGGGATCAGAGGATCAAACGCTTGAAGGAAGAAAGGGTCACCGCCCTGCTGGGTCTGTTTGTCAGAGTGGAGGGAGGGGAGATTGCGCACCGCAGCATTGAGGCCGGTCAGGTGGCTCTATATGGTTTATAGTTCACTGTTCTTGAGAGAAGTTCACAGCAATGGTGAGGGAAGATGTTGCTGTGGGAGAAACAATGCCCACTGATATTAAAGAAAAACTTAGGTTTATTACAACTTGAGTCTCATTGTCATGGGTTTAGCCATCATTCTTCCTGGTAATGAAAGCACTGTGCTCACCAAGTAAACTGCTGAGATCTGGCAATGTGGCTACAACAACCAGTGGAGTAAGAGACATCAGCCAATCTGAAACAAACTGCCAAGTTAAACAGATTTATAAGAGAAAAAACAAAGTGAATGTTAACAGTTTACAGACTGACTTACTGATTCAGCTTTATACTTGCCAGAGTTTTTCAGAACACAATTTCCATTTTGAGTGCACTTACTAAAGCAATAAGCCCCAAGAGGATGGAGTTTATAGTGATAGAGAAGCAAAATGTATTATTAGGCCCACGGCAATATGAAGAAATACTCAGATATATCTCCAACAAAGCAACAGGACAGGTTCCCTGGCGGCTCAAACACCGATTTCCCCGCCTGGTGGTCCTGTGGTCCAAAAAATACAGAATAAGTACCCTTGGTTGCCCCTAAGGTAGATAAAATGTGTTGAAGTGCCCTCTAGAGAGCCCTTCAGTGGACAAAATGTGGTCAAGTGCCCTATAGGGTGTCCTTCAGTGGACAAAATAGGGTAAAGTATATTTCCAGTGAATAAAATGCAGTGTAGTGCCATGTAGGCTGCCCTACATGCCAGAAAACTGGTTGCTCTGTTTCTAAATGGTTAAATAGTTAATAGCTCTCCGTCTGTTTTTGTCACAAAGGTGTAGTAGTTGTTACTTTAAGTGACATAATAAATTGAAACTGTTTCACCATAAACTTTTGACTTTCAGGGTGCTGGTACCCTGCCACATACACTTGGTGCCCTTTTTATTTTCTTGCCCTTGCCCCTCATACAGCCCGAGTCCACCACTGCCCAGAACAGCGAGTGGGACTCATACCCTGTCTTGTCCGTCTCTTTCAGCCACTCATCCACACTTAGCCAATCAAATCAAATCAATTCACAACAAAGCCTGATGTTTTGAAACAGTTGGCAGAGTAACACGCAGCTCGGCCAATTATAATCAAGGACCAGAACTATCCATGTTATAAATCCAGTTTTACTTCTAAAGAAAGAGGTTTAGTGGTTTGGATTTCAACTATTTAGTCATTTCCAACCCATCCGACCCCTTATGCAGTGATGGTGCTTAGCATATTATTAAGACCAATAAATGTTATCACAATGGATAAAAATGAGGGCCAAACTATGAAAATAAGACCCAAGAAGTAATAAACTGGAACATCCTTTAAACCTTTTGTTAAATAACTTCTTGTTCTAGTACTTTCTTGCAGACCTGCAGCAACAATTCAGGATCCCTGTTTTCTGGGGATATGGGAATTAAACCCAACAATCCAGCACAGTCATGTTAACTATTTAGATTTTAAGTTTGTTTTTTTATCATTTACAAACACAACAATACTTGAATATACTAAAGCAAACAAAGGCAAATAATTTCTGATATATATTTGTAGTAATACGTTATCACTACAATGTCTGCTGCAACTCTGCCGCCCTACTTTGTTTTCCCTCTGTGTTATCTGCCTGTTCGGCTCAGATAAGCATATAAAAGCATAGTTAAAGCACAGTAATCAGTCTCCTGCCTGACATGCATGGTGCAAAGGGAAAATGGAGAGATGCTGTGCTGCTGCCAGAGGAATGCTGACTAAGATTGCAGCATGCTTAGGAATAAATTACAAAATAAAAGATTTGTGTCTATTTTTAACTTTCTCCTATTGTTCCAGTTACCTTGCTTGATTTGTGACTAGTTGCTTAATTAATATATCAAATATTTTGGCTGGACACTGAGAGATAATAATGGTTATATTTAAATTTTTTGATCAGAATTACTGCCAAGGGCAATTCAGTAGACCCTGGATACGGACATATCATTTCTGTTCCTATCCAATTCTACCCCCTAGGTACCAAAGGAATGGTCATATAAAGTACAAACAGAGCCTTCCATACTCATACTTTACTGGATGTTTTTGTATGAATCACCTGGCCGATCAGCTGAATCACAGCGGATCCTTGAACCTTGACAACTTTTACCTTTTCCTGCCATCTCCCAAAGTAACTTTGTGAAAAAGGGCATGCTGATTTGATTACTTCCAATCTATAATGAAATGAATTTAAAATACACTTACTTAGCAGTTGAATATGTTCATCTTTACAGTCGCTGCATCCCAGCAACAGTTCTGTAAATCATACCAGTGCAAAGAGACAATTTTTAGAGGAGTTCAATGTTTTGGAGGCTGCAGGCATTAGTGTTGTACTGGAATGCATTATTATGAAAGGTGTTTCCTATGTTCTGTCCCCATCTTTTATTCAAATGGCAGAGGACAAAATATTAGAAGCATCTCTTAGTATAATGCAGTCCAGTATAACGCAGCCACTGAACTGCAGATTTTTCATAGAACTGAATCAGCCCCTCTCTGATGTTGTGTAATGTGATGCCAGTCAAATATACGGACATTCCTCTGTGTCTGATCACTCGGTGTGCTGCATATTTCTGTTTTTCTCTTTTTAGGAACACTGTACCATATGGTATGTCCAGTTACCAGGGTTCCCTGCGTATGAGGCGCTCCGCTGGGACTGCCCCACGCTGTGCTTGTGCACTGCAGAGTGACTCCGACTGCAGCAGCTTCTGCATAGACAGGTAACTGTAAAACACCATGAAACACAATGTTTAGTGGACATTTAAAGAAATATTTAAAGTAAAAATTCTCAAGAATGTTCTTTCTAATGACATACCAACCCATAAAACCATAAGATAAACCCTTGCAGGTATTTTGGCCTGCAGGTGAAAATCCTTATCCTGTATTACCAGTTCGTAGTACTGATAGTTTCAAAGTGTATCTTTATATAATACTCACATATGTGTACTGAAAGACATACTAGCCACTGTGAACAGTTCTCCTGTCCACACTGGCCGTAAAGTGTCCCCTTTCAAGCCCAAATCTATGACTTCAAGACTGCAGCCAAATCAGAATTGTTTCTGAAACCAGAGAGACTCCACCGTTATTTGCCAAGTGATCAGATCAGATTAGTGTGTCCAGACATCACCAACCTTTCTGTATGGGTTGCTGTGGTAACAACATAGGCGTCAGTAACTACAGATGCCGTTGCCGTGGCTTTTTATAACAGGGAAGCATGAGGAATTGTGAGAGCCTGTACCCCTCCCCAGAGTGCTGTGATGTGATGCTAAAGACATTTTGAAACAGATTTTAGTGCCAGATGCAGGCCCAGTTCTACAAGGGTGCAAAAGGATGCATTGCACCCTCAGCTGAAATTTGTCTAATAAATACCAAGTGCAGGGTGCCCCTGTAGCTCAGTTAGTAGATCATGCACCCCATATACTGAGGCTATCAGTCCACTGCAGTAGACACCAGTTCGACTGCCACCTACGGCCCATTTTCTTCATGTACACGTCCATTTGGGATTATATGTATTCGGAGTATATATATATTTCGTGTCTTCATGCACACCTTCTATTTTGGTTCATGTATGCCAGCAGCACAATGTGCAAAAGGGCTGGGTGAAGGTGAATATAGATCAGTGGTTGTGGTGATTATTAAATACTCTCACAGCCAGTCACACCTCTGGGTTCATAGCACAGTTAAACATGATAACGACAACTTAAACAGAAAATTTGACCTCTGCAAATGTCTAGATCGTTTGAACTACAAATCACCACAAATCTCCACCCAACGACAGATGGAGCATGATTTTCCATCGGGTAGTTACTATATTAACCATAGAAATAAACAAATAAAGAAACTGATTTGGTGATGAGTTTGTCCTAACTATTCTTACGTATCTCACCTTCTATATTGTCACATTGGTTAGTAATTAATGTTACAGAACAGTGTTTGCACTGTGACGTGTTTCAAGGATAAAACATGAACTACTTTTGCTAAAAACAAATTGAAAAAGAGTATGTGATGTGCCCTGGTCATCAGATAGCTCCTTCATAAAAAAGCAGAATATTAAGTTACAACCGACAGTCTGATGTGTGTTGAGGTCTATATGGTTCGACTGTAGCAGCCTGGTGTTGTTTTCAGGTGATTTAATGAAGCTAAACACAGTGAACAGTCAGGCGTAACAGTGCTACATTTCTCAGATGTTGTGGATTTATCTACATATCATCAGTGCCTCTCTGACTCATAAACTGTGGTTGAAAATAACACACTGTATTCACTTAAGACTGTTTAAACTTTTTCCAGTCATTTTCCAGTATAAACTGTTCACCATTAACCACATTCAGACCGTAATACCTAGTACATTTCATGGCTGTTGCTCGCCCGCACTGTAGATACTAGTGCACCCCAACTAATTTCAGATGCCTCCCTAGTCATTTTGTCCTGAAACTGGGCCTGCCAGAGCATCTGGGCTGAGACACATCTGTAGAAATTACATTTCAAAACACCTCCAAATGTGGCTTGGATGTGATTTGGAAAAAAAAGTCACATTTCATGTGGTTTTTGCTGTTTAGACTGGATATGCAACAAAAAAAAACAAAACACAGGTCACAAAGTAAAATTGTTAAAAATAGTACCATATAGCAACAAAGCAAAAAACATTTAATATAAAACAGTATAAACTTGGCCTGTCACAGGTTTGCAGGGTGGTCCCAAATGCAGGATACACAAGAGTGACCGGCTCTAAGAAGGTTTATTAATATTACATGCAGGGGGTGAGATTAAAGAGATGAATAGCTGGTGATGGTGTGAGCAAGCTGGACTCTACTAAGGTAACAGGCAGTCAGGCAGGTGAGGACGGTCCTGAGAAAGACAGTTGCACAGAGAATCAATATCAAAAGCTAGAGTCCACCAGAAAACTAGACTGCCACTGCAGCAGAGGCAAAGATTCAGTAACTAATGAGAGAGGAGCCAGGGTTGATATGCAGGAGAGGCTGATTCACTGCAGGTGGGCAAGAGCACAGGGATCGCACATTTTGGACTGTGTATTCAGGGCGCACAGACTGTGCATCTCCATACGCACCTTTTATTTTGGTTCATCTATTTACAGCAGTGCGACATGAAATAGACCTGGGTGAAAGAAAATATAGATCAGCAGGTGTGGTGATTATTAAATAGTCCTTCAGCCAGTCACATCACTGGACTTGTAACTCTGCAACAGCTCAGCTAATCACAGTTAAATGTGATAACAACAGCTCAGTGAGTGAAAAACTACCTCAAGAGATGTCTGGATCGTTCGAGCATCACGACATGAACACACATCACCACAAATCAGCACCCAGAGAGTAGTATCATATTCTATACTTTTGTACTAACAACAGAAAATAAAAAATGCACTTTTTGAAGTTGATCCATTCATACATATAAAAAAAAGAATAGAAAAGTATTGGAGGAGAAGCCATTTGGTCATGCTGGTCTTTACCTGGCTGAATAACATCTGATTTCACTTTTTCTTTTCCAGCAGGCAGAGGAGGCCGCCCCCAGCAGCGTCTGAAACAGACAAGAGGACGGCATCTCTACGCAGCGGACCTGCTATGAAGTGAACATATATAAGACATGCTCATAATCTGACAGGTGGACATAGTTTGTCTTTCCGTGGGGCTTCCCCTCATTTGGAAAAGCAGCATGCATATCTACATTTCTGCAGCTGGACACATGTTTGCAGTGTGCTCTCAGTGCCTCATCACCAGACTGCTGGATGAGTAACCACAAAGCTGCTTGCACATAAACTGAAAGCAACACATACCAGCAGGGATGCTAAAGGAGTGCGTGCCCCAGCGCTCTGCCTCTGTCTGTTTGGCAGGTGTGGACAATGTTTTTCATTTTCCTGCATGTCACAACTGAGAGTGGTTTACATGGCCTGTTTGTGTCGACCATAAAAGACTTTTGGTAGAGCATGTTGCTCACACATGTCCATGCCACGTGTTCACCACAGCGACCCATACTGTTAAAACGCATTACGTGACCATGTTTTCTCCACAGGGTCAACATTAAAAGCTGTCTGTCTATGGCAGCATTTTGTCACAGTCACTGAAACATCCAACATATTATTATGGTTCATACATATTCCCTTTGAAGTAAGCTGGGTATCTCTGTCTATTGAAGGTTTCCTCAGAAGAGTATTTAGTTTCAGTCTGACAAAAGCAAGACATGGATTCCTTGCTTTAATGTTAAAATATTCTGATGCACATTTGGCTTTATTTAAATGAAATTGTCAACCTTTTAATGTGACTGGAAGAATTTCAGATTCTTGGACTTTATTATGTTGTATTTTCCTTTCATGGTACTTTTACTCCACTTCATCCCAGAAGAAAATATTTTTATATTCTTACTCTTCTACAATTATCTGACAGCTCACTATAAAAGATTTTTAAACACAGAACATACAAAATACTTAAAAAGTAAGCTTTCTGAGAAATTAAACTACCCAACAGTTTATATACGTACAGATAAAACAACTAGTTGATAAATCAGAAAATGAATGGGCAACAAAAACGTGTCATTGTTCCAGCTTCTTAAATGTGAGGATTTGCTGCTTTTCATCGTAATAATTTTAATTTATTTTAATACTTTTGAGGTTTGGACAAAACATACATTGTGAAAGTGTCACTGTGGGCCCTGCCTGGTCACTGTTCTCACTATTATCAGAATCATTTTCTAAATTACTCAATCCATTAATGAAGAAAAATAATCAGCAGATTAATCTATAATGAAATAGTTAGTTGCTGTTCTTCACAAAATGGGTCAAAATTAGCTCCACCTCAAACAACTACAACAGTAAAACCCTGCTTTTACATTAATGCATGAGTCATAATCAGTCTGAATTAGGCTAACAGCTGTAGCATACAGTATATCTGTCCTGATTAAAGCCACCATGCTTGTTTCATTGCACAGGGTACATTTCAGTATGAAACACATAGATATGCAGGATGACACTACAGTCATATATTGTATCTGTTTAAGGACATGTGTGTCTACACTATGCAAAGATCAAAGTATCTATTGAAACTACGCTTTATGCATGTATTGTGTATGCTGATGCCTTCCAGCCAAGTTAACTTTAATACACTATAGTATGCATATAAACTATAGGAAGGCAACATATACGAACACATATACCACTACACAAAGTCATCATCATGTGCTCTATTCACACAGGACTGGTATTACCAGGGGACTTCATGTCATTTAGAAATTACACCCTTCATCTCTGGCTTGCAGTTTGTCTCTGTTTTAGTCAAAATTACTGACATTATCCCCGGATATGATTTCAAGACTCTGTGTGCTTCAGCAGCCACATTAATAATACAGCTTAGAGTTTTTTTGCCCACTTTCTGCATGTGTTACAAGCATAAATACACATTTACAGCTCATTTTGATCAATTTAACAGATACTTTGTAGCTGCGCTTGAATATGTTGCTGCCATATTTGTTGCACATAACTGTCATGATCCTTCATTTAAGCAATTAGCTGCCATCAAATTCATTGTACTTGTTCAATTTTGTGATAAGTGAAAACAGATCAGACAAAAATCACAGATACCCCATTTACATCTGGTATTAAAATGTGATCTGTATCCGGATACATTACCAAGATAAGGGAAATAATGCAAAGTGTAAATGCTACATGATCAGAGTGTGATCAGATCTGCCAGATCACATCTGGAGGTAATCTGGTTTGCTTCGTGCTCAGATCTTAAGAAGGTCTAAACACAACCCACACAACACTCTGGATGATTTATCCAGATACAGATCACATTTTCATACCAGGTGTAAATGTGGTGTTGGGACGCCAGTTTGCACAGGACTGAGATTATCACAGCATCTCTGTGTTTGGTGAAATATGGCAGGTAATTTGTATTGTAATATTTACTTCACAAATTATGGATATGGCAGATCACAGGCAACCTGTGCAAGTCACTCTTCACTAAGCCCCGCCCTCCTTAGTTGCTGTTGCTACGTCTGTCAAGGTTCCCATTCTTGCTCTGCTCATACGCTGTTTATAGTGATAACGGCAGTAGATTTAACAGCAAAATTTGGAGTGATATTTGAAATACTTCAACTCCACAGGGAAGTAGACAAAACAGTGGATTTTGTCAGCTAGAATGATGACTCTCACTCAGCTAGCTATTGTTAGCTAATGCTAATGCTTAAACAACTTGAGTCATCTGAGAAGTCCATCCCCAGCTGACTTTAATGTTTCCTTCTAACAAAATTTAAAATGAGAACCCTGTGAAGGGGTCCAAAATATGTTAAGTTTCATTAGCTGCATACATGATGAAGCATTAATGCTACAAGATTGAGGCTAAAGCTATATCCCAGTAGTCAGACAGTGAAATATGACATAGAAGATAGATGACAGAAATACACTCATCAATGTAGGAAAGGAAGGGGAGGGATTAGATTACGCTCATGGTCACCCAGCCAGATCGGCTGCCACCTTGATCACCTTAGGAAGACAGCCGGGATAAACCACCGTCCGCTGGCTTTGGTGGCTCAAATATGACCTATAAAGCTGCCAGACGGAGCGTCCATGTTCAGGTCATCATGAGGTCATTTGGTTGTAGTGGTGTACGACACTGAGACAGCGGAGCAGACATGCCCCCAGCGTTTTAGAGCAGAGAAGACTGTTAATTTTTCATGATTTTGACACCTAATTTTCCATACTTGGAGATTTTTTTAATCATTCAAATTTGGGCAGTTAATGACACGTTTCTATGGTGTGACAAACTCAGAATACACATTTATTGTTCCTTTATATGATCTTTATCTATGACAGGACGGTTGCTGTTTGGAGGGAGGGCATAGTGAAGTATCAATTATCACAGACTGCTTAAGGTCCCCAGCTACTTTTCCTGTGTGAATAGGGCGATATTGATCCAAGCTGCCTGGTGTTTTAAGGCGTTGTTAAATGTTCATATTGGACAATTCTGCAGCATATGATTTCAGGTCAGTGTCATTGTTCAGTACCGCTGCAGGAAGTTGTGTGTATCCATTCTGAAGCAACGTGGAAAGTAAAAGCGTGGAGGCTGGGGTGAGGGATGGATGTGTAACACCAAAGTGAACGACCAAAGAAGAGTTTGCATTCTGTCACAATCCAACATTAAATGTTAAAATTTTTATACAGATGTATATACTGTATGTATGTCAATATTAAGAGAGTATCAAGTGTTTTGCTTGCTTCATCACAGTTGTAAATGGGTGTGGAGCGCAGACGACCAGAGTTTGTGTCTTGTCACACGCCAACACTTAATGATTGTTTTTTAAATGTACCCGCAATCCTTCTCTAACCTCAACCAAGTGTCAATCCGCCATAACCACAGTCATTGCACTACTGTGGTTGTCACATGCAGATGCTGATTAAAGAAAGAATTTTTTTTATATGTTTGCAATAAATATGATGCAGTTGTAAAATATTCCCTGACTTTGCAGAATCGTTCAATATCGACAGGAGCTTTGCTTCACTTCAGCACGGCTTGTGAGGATTGTGAACATACATCAGGCAGTGCATTCTTCTGTCAGTGATCATTCTGGGACGGTTGCCAACAAAAACCGATTCAAGAATGTTCCACATAAATTCTAAAGTACCCACTTTGCCCACAAGTGGTTGTAATGACACGTGGAGAATGTTTGAGTAACGATGATAAATGAAATCATTATGTGAATGAAAAAAGAAGCAAAATAAAATTTACTATTCTCTGTGGTTGTTCCTGATATTCTCAGAGGGCCGTCTTAAACCAAATTAACGCTAAGACACCTGGGAATACGCCAGACTCAGACGTGGGTAAAGCGTTATGGAGTTGAACATTCTTAAGCCTTTTTGTTATCTTTTCATGTTCCACACGTGGTTTCAGTAATGTTTTTGAACATATAATGAAAGTTAGATTGTTTGTTTTGAGGAATGTGCAAACGCACTCCAAACACATGCAGTGCACTCCAGGAAAACTGCGCTGATGCTCATTCTGGGAATTGAACCTCAATAATTTATCAGAGACAGAACTGTGTTTGCAATTATTGTTATATTGAAAACTATAAAGTACTGAAAGCTGGTAATTACAGCTCAGTCTGATTCTTAGACGTTATTTATTATTTGATTATTATGACTTTGATCATTAGCGTTCTAGCAATGATAAAAGATATTAATACATCTTTTAGGATTATTCTTCCAATTCTTCTTGTGCCCTAAAACTATCTGCATCTCAGAAACAGTAATGGCTACAGTTCCCAAACTCAGCAGGTAGGTTGGAAATCTCACCCTCTAGACAAGAAAAGAAAAAAAAAAAGCTTTACATTTTTGCCTTTAACTTTTGGACTGTAATTATCAGAAACAAAAACTTTTTTCCTGGATTTTATGGGTCCAGACAAATTTATCCATTCTTAGACATTAGAGGCCAACGTGGGAGTGGATTTTCACTTGTGCTCTGTCCCACTCCCACAGAAATACTGTCAGGTCTCAATTCCATGAGACAGTTAAAAAAAAAAAAAAAACAAAGAAAATCCAGTCCCTCCAAGAATGACTCCTGTCCACACCCACCCATTTTTATATGTTAAAAAATGGACCTGTTGTTCTTATGATTCCCGCTCCCGCTGACTTTTTTCCTGTCCTGTCCCAGTCCTCTGATAAATACTTAAATTCACTCAATTCATGCAGGAATTCCACAGAGATTCACGTGATGCATATGAGCCAAATTTTATGCTACTTCGAATTTTGTCAAAATCAGTTTTTTGGTAACTCCTCGAACACACGTTGAGTGATCGGGCAATCAGACTGGTTGTACAGTATATCTCAAGCCAGACATAACCTGTTTTTTTTTATTTTTAATATTCCATATAGCTTTGAAACTATACATCTAAACCTGTGTCTTTTGATTAAATCTTACATAAACATTCAAATTAAAAGCTGTAATATGTAACATTTTGGCATTAAAATAAAAAAAAACACTAGTCTCATGCCATGTATTTTGTTGAGTTGTGTACTGACATTTTCCCAAATGTTCAAATAGAGAAATACATAATTTATTCAAGGTAATGGTACATTTCTGCACATAATTTCTGCCTGAGTCATGTCAGATAGATTTTCATCAGCTATGGTGTTTTTTTTAACAATGAAGAAAACAGCTGCCATGATCCCACGCTTCACGACATCATCAAATTATGTCTTTTAGTATTGTTTTGAAAGAAACCTCTCGCAGCAGAAATCTGTTATTTATTCAAGGCAATGGTGCTAGCTAGCTGATATTCCTAGTTGCTATACCTTCCAGGAAAACATACGTCAGTTATGTCAGAGAGTGAGGAAGGAAACATGTCTAAATGTGACATGAATAAAACTTATATATTACCTTGTCCACGACCACGATTTCAATATAATACAATATAATAATACAATTTTTTTCTTGTTCCTGGCTCAGCAACCAGTGGCCGGGGTCATCAGGAAAATATTTACACCTGGTTAATTAGGCCTCAGCTGCTCATCATTTTACAAAATCATTATGATCACTGATCATCAGCAAAATATTCATCATGGTTAAGTGTTATGGAGCACTGAGTTAATCAGTCTTACTGACTTCAATATTGTACTGCACTAATTGTAATCAGAACTAAGTTAATGTTTAGTTTCAACAGCTCTAGTGAGTAAGATCCAGGGTTTGAACCACTGGCATCACTAAAAGATGGACAGCACAGCTCCACTTCCTCCCATTGTTCAAAACTGAAGCCAAAATATCCCTGAGTACTGCCATCTTGCGCTGTTGACATCATTTAGAGCCAGTCTCTGTACAGCAGTGGCCAGCACTGAAGCTGCGCCTTCGACTTCCTGCCCACACAGCCGGTTGACTCAACCACGAGCAGAGCTCAGCTGTCAATCATGGCATGAAACCCCATTTTCACATCATCAAATAACTAATCAAAACCAAACAATTTAGTTTTTACATTAAACCCCAAGTCCTAGAGACCAAGACAAGGCAGAGTAAAAATGTGGTCAATTCTGAGACAAGATCTCAAGTGCGACAACTCAGTTCCTCCTCAGTGGCTGTGTTAAGTTGCTGGATGTTGGCAGGAATTGGAACACAATTTCATACACACCAAAACAGAGCATTCAAATATGCTCAAATACTGGGATGTCCTTGTGTACGGATCCTTGCAACATGGGGCCATGCATCATCATGCTGACCATCTGCCCAGTACAGTGTAAATCTTGTTTCATCTTCATGTGGGTCTTTTGGCCCTTTCCAATGGCTAACTGCTGCTTTGACAAAAGATCAAAAATCAGAAAAGTCTCAGAGGAAAAAAGAGAACTTAAAAGTTGTGACTCCAGAATGATTTTTTATTTTGGAAAAAAAAAAGTGTCGCAAAAAAAAAAGTGTCTTTTGAGAGGGAACCCTAACCCTGTGTTAAGGGACCACTTCTCCAACTGAAGGTGAGCATTTGTCCACTCAAGTCAGTTATGATGATGAACTGCACTCAGGTGAGGTCAATGAGCACTCATGAGCTTTCCTGAGACAGTTCTAGACACTACAAAAATAATGTTTTGCAAACCAACTGTAGCATCAGCTTTCCAGGTGGCAGCTCTCAGACAACCTTGCAGGTAAAGAAGCCAGATCCCGAAATGGCGTCGTCACAAATGGTCTGTGGTTATGAAGCAGGTTGGACGATGTCAGACAACTTATGGTAGCAAAATGAACATTTTATTCATGGGCAACTGCTCTGGTGGACATTCCTGCAGTCAGCATGCCAATTTCACGCTCTCTTAAAACTTGCAATGTCTGTGGTATTGTGTTGTGTGATAAAACTGTAAATTTTATTTACATCATTTATTGTGACCAGTCCACAGCATACCTGTGCAACAATCATGTATATACGTCTCACAACTGTCAGCTGCATAGATTATCTAGGCAAAAGAGTAGTGCTCACTAACACAGATTTTAAAGTCTGTGTAAAAAAAAAAAAAAAGGGGGTGGGGGGGGGGTTCTTCTAAACACATTACACCACACATTAGAAATAGTTCTAAGTCTTTTCACTTTTCACTAGACCGGTAAACTGTTGTTTATAATTTTTATGTTCAGGATTTTTTTTTGAGCAGACATAAAACGTGGCTCGGTGATGTGCCGGAGAAGAAGAGAGGAAATAACGGCACTGAAGGCTTTTCTCCATTGAAAAGATGTTCTCACACTTCTCTCAACTGGCTTCGGCAAGAGTTTGATCTGATTGGTTGAAGTTACCCTGTGTTAGATGTCAGAGACAGGTGGTTCATCCAATCACCTGCCAAGTGTTTTTTTTGAAAGTGCACGTTTTCCAAACAGTTCCTAAGGACGACTTCCCAGATGGTTTGGTGTAACAAACCACCTGGCGTGTCAGTTCAACAACCCAACACAATGAAAAAATACCATCTTGTCACTGTCCTCTGGCTCTGGTGGCACAAACATGTCTGGACATGTCCAATAAAGCTGCTGAATGTCCATGTTTCAGGTTGTTTTCAGGCAATAGTGGTGTTTGACACTGAGCTGGCTTTGAGACAATTTTATGCATTTACCGATTGTTTTAACCACTCAAATTTGGCTGTGTGTTTAATGACAAACTAACACACATTTATTGTTGCTTTACACAATTGTTAAAAAATTTGTGTTCAGAATTAGAGAAAAATAAACCTGTGTGCGCAGACAAAGTGATTTACTTTGACGTTTGGACTGTTAAAGGCAGCTGTAAATACTGTTTACTGAATGTTCAAACATGAGGGAGACATGGTAAGCATGATGTGTTTAAATGTGTACATGATTAAATCATGAATCCAAGCCCAACATGTGCCATGACTTGTATTGAGTGTCAACACGTGATATGACTCATGACAAATGGTTGTGTTTTGAGTTTTGTTTTCAGAGCAAACAAAAATTGGATACCAGCAAAGAAACACAATCAGAAAATGTTACTGCGGTTCATACGATTGGACAGAACGAAATGTATTTGACTTGCAACAAAATTAAAAAGAAAAAAATGTGCACTTGACTTTGATGAGATTTCTGATCCAAATTTCTGCTTGTATTTCTCTTGACAGAAGTGTATTTTTTTTCAGTCATTACTGCGTAGATAAACAAGTTATTTATGACCATGCTGGGGAAATGTTTCAAATTAAAGTTGTGCCTTGGAGGCTGAATACACATCTGAGGACATGAGGAAGGTATTTAGTCACACAGCCCACCTTGTTGTTTCCACAACAGCAGGTGCCTATATCATATGTCATATCATCATCTGTTTATGGTACTTAAAAAAAAAATTCCCCTCAAAACTGTCTGACACATATCTGATCAGCTGCCAGGTGAGTGCAGTCTGAACTCGCTTTGTGATGTAAATGTGCAGGTGAGAGCCTCTGAGATGGCTGCAGGAAAGAGACGCTGGGAACCACACTGTAGATATTTCCTTACAGGAATGACACTATTTCTTGTGTGACACATAAGTCTGTCTTTGGAAGTTCAGAAGAGTGTATGCAGATGGAAAATTTTACTTCTGGAATAAACAAAAATGGATCAAACTGAAACTTCTTTCACAACCTACAGTACACTTTTACTACTGGATATTGCCAGTTCAAGTTTTTCTTTCAAACATTATTTGGTGTCACTGCTGGAATTTCTGACGCTCACTAAAGCTCGATGATTTGTTTTCTATCTTTACACGTTTAACATAGACGTTTAACATGTTCAATGTGTTCTGCTGTTTCCAACAGACTAAACCTAGAGCCATCTCTGCACTGAACACAGAGACATGAAATTTATGCTGTATCTCTTCATTTAACTTCGAGTATGAAAAATCAGAGTTCCAGTTTGCTTCCACATATTGTGGAAGCAAACTGGAACTCATTGGACATGTCCAGACATGTTTGAGCCACCAGAGCCAGAGGACAGTGACAGGAGGGGGTTTTTTCTTCTGTGTCAGTTTGTTGGAACTGAAGAGAGCTGAAGTGAACTGCTGGGCTGATTTGGACTGAGAGAGTCACTGAAGGTACGTTTGTAACTGACCATTAGGGAGGGTGAGAGGTGGGGAGACTTGAGGCTTATATGGTGTTGGGGGGGCCATGGCTCCGGCACATCACCAAGCAGTCCACTGCAAATTGCCCATAGGATATAATCTGCTGTAAAGACACAGCTTCTCCCAAAGTGAATAAATTCTAGCCAGTGGACATGTGACAAAAGTATTTTGGTAAACCAGAACAAGGTTTCAGGTGGTGAACATCTTGGAAGACACACTGAAATTACATTCTGTTGCTGGCAAGCTAACTAATAAATTGGCCTTGGTGCTCTGCACTGCTGAAAGAATTTCAAGCATATGTAAGCACCTGTCATATTTTGTTTTACAGAAGAAAAAAAATAATGGATTTTTACTCGTTTTCCATGATCATGATCTAAAAATATAAATACACTTTTGCTATAAAAATGTGTTTATGTTTGTTTTTCTTTCCATATACTGTTAATCAGGTGCACAATATGATTGGGGATGTGATCTAAAGGGCCTAAAAAGCCATTTTTCATTACAGCTCAACTTTATTTTTTTTTTTGCCACTAGAGGGACTGACAAATCGACAAGCACAGATCCTACACATTAGAAGCTGTGTCCACCAAATCATTTCTTCCAGCTGAAAATGCCAAGCACTCTTCTGAAAACACTCTGGGAGCTTTCTCTAATATGTAATATCCGCAGAAGTAGCGGTTAATTTATGTTTTGCAAGTGCCTAATTTCCCAGATAGTTTGTGTTATCAACAAATGCAGAATGTAAGAATGTTGGCACAAGGTAGAGAACCTGCCCTGGCCCCTTGGTCTGAATGAAGGCACAGCTGCTTTGTGTTGTTACTGTGAACTTTAGCAAACAACAGCAGACTTGCATATTTTGTGGTACTCCAAAGACCAACTGGCTCTTATTTGGAGAACAAGGAAAATTCATCTCAGGCCTTGTTACTCATTCTGATGAGACTGACATTATTAGTGATTTCAATATTCATCTGAATAATGTCTTCAAGCCTCTAAGTAAAGCCTTCCCAGCCCTTTTAGATACTTTTGGTTTCCATTGTACTGACTCATTGCTATGATTAACACTCTCTAGTTGATTGTATCACACAGGATAGAGGTTAAAGTTCAGACATTTGATCAAATCTGAAGTGAAACTAACCTATCCGTGGTTGGTGCGCAGGTACATACCACTTGTCACACTGGTCCCCATCAGCTTTAACTGCACTTGATGAGTGATGCCAGTGGTCCTGGCTCCTTTCACTGCAGCGACAGGCTCTGCTGGGAACATCAATTAAGAGAACACCCTGTGACATCACACTAGCAGCCATCATTCCTCCAGTAGTGAGCCTGTTAACATAAAACACTTGGATACCTTTTGCTTATCTTGTGAGGCAGCTGGATTCGCTCACTCCATCTCCATCTTGCCAGGCTCCATGTTATCTGTTTGTGTCCGCACCAGAGGTGAAGCAATCCATCCCGCATCCTTGGAGGGACTACTGACAGCTACAGGCATGGTTTTAGGCATGCTGACAGCGAGATGCACCCATGGAAACAACTTGTCTCGAACAAACAATGGCAGATCCTGTAGAGGTTAGTGTAGATACTGTGATAGCATCAGTTATATCAGAACTAGAGAGTAAGCACAGATTAACATACATTACACTTATAAAACTTTCTACAAAACATTTGAGGAAACATCCTCTTTAGCAGGAGATTGTAAATTATGGCGTAAATCAAAACTGGACATTTTCTACCTCTCATGTCACGAGTGTATATTGTGTGTGCTCTCTCTGCTGCTAACTGGTTGATTCCACCACGCACGGCACATCTATCTGGGCTTTCAGTTGTACACTCAGGTTGCCAAACCAGATTGAGATGCCATACTGCAAGATGCTCTCAACTACAGCATGGTAGAACAGGAGCAACAATTCCTGGTTGACCTGAAATACTCTGAGCCTACGAAGGAAGTGGAGGTGCTGTTGTACGTTACCTACCAGAACACTCCATATTTGTTTATGGTCAGTGTGTGTGTTCAGGTATCTGTAGGAGTCAACCTGGGCTATGTTCTGGTCCTGCCACTGTGAAAAACTGTATATCACATATCACATAATTTCCTGATCCTACATTCTGATAAAATTGTGATGCTGGTCACTGTGCTTCTTCAATCATTACCAGTAACTCTTGACAACTGTGTGATTTTCCAAAGTTTGACAGTCCCATCCCTTTTGATCAGCACATTAAAGATATCTCTAAGGCAACCTTTTTCACCTGTGCAACATTAAATATTAAGCTTTTCTGTTCATGGCTGATGCAGAGATCCTACTTCATACCCTTGTTTCATCCAGACTTGATCATATTACATACACCAATCTTTGCTTCCCCTCATTGGCTCCCTAAAAGTACTGTCACATAAGTAAAATTCAGTTGATGTCAAAATACAGTATGTATGAGCTTCTGTATGTTATAAAATATGTTCAGCTAGCTACTAAAAGGTGAAATCCATTTTTTGGCTTTATCAGGCCATTTAATTCCTCTGCTGACACTGCTGAGATGACAGATTTTCCTTTATGGATCTCTGAAAGCAAGACGTCAAAATCTTTTACTTTTTGATTCCATTTTCATGATTGAACACTTCCTGACAGATGGGGCAGGAAGCGCAGCCTTATATCGTATTATTGGGGTGTTAATTATGCTGATTTACACGTCTCATGCACATGCACTAAGATACATACAGGTGGTTCATTTACACAGTTCTATGAAGTTATGAGCATTTTTTAAATTTGATGTGACATGTTTGTACAAGCCCTTCATACAAGGAAAGTAAGAGAAAATCTTCTTGCATGAGGCCCATTGTGTATCTAATTCTGACTGTATAATTAATGCTACATAAATTACGTCATTTTAATTTTATATAATTGTAAAAGTTAATCATGATGATATCCTGCATATAACATTTGTCTGGACAGGACCAGCCCAGGATCAGCACAAGATGCAGCGAGGCCCACCCAGGAGTTGGAGAGTGAAGCTGGAATTTTTGTTTATTTTGCAGTTATTAGTACTGTAACTGTTATCTAGTGTTAATTTATTGTAGCTGGGTTAGGTTTTATTTAGCTTGTAAATTTGTTATGTGTTTAGTATTTATCTCTATGTATTGTATAGTACAGTATAGGATATAGTATGTATAGTTCACAAATTTGCCTTGGCTATGAACAATGCTGTTCTTTCAGGTCATCAGCTGTCACTTTGGCCCTTTTTAAAAAAGGTACCATTGAGGTATGGGTGCCATTTTAAAGTAAAAAAAAAAACAAAAAAAAACAACAACAAAAAATATAGTAGCACGTGGAGAGAATCCCAGGGGCCCTATCTTACACCCAGCGTAAAGCCATAGCGCCGCCAGTGCAAGTGGTTTTGCTATCTTACACCAGTGCAAATGCCATTTTTGCCACATCTGCAAAATAGCAAATGCACTTGTGCCCAGTCTGTGCGGCTGTGGGTGGGAGGTCTAAACATGAAGGCAAAATGAAGCCATGGCCGGCATGTTTGCTATCTTGTGCTCGGTGCATTGGAGTAAAAACCACTTGCACTTTAGACCAGCTAAAAATTGGTCGAAGCACAAAGTCTGTGGTCTTTCAGCACAAGATAGCACCTGGCAGGCTTGGCCAAAACACACACATCTTCACAACCACAAAACACCTTCATTTATGGTCATTCTTTTCCTCACTCGGGAGTGTGGATTAGTAAAGTGTTATCTGAACATGTTTTCTATCAGCAATAAAGTGTAAATTTTGAAGTTAAAACCGTGCAATTGTCCCGCGCTTGGCTGAGGCACACACGTCTCCACACTCACAGAAAACCTATATATCTCAGATTCTCACCCTGAAACCCAAGCCATCATTTGACGTTTCTTGATGTCTCCTACTGTCTGTCTTTGCCTCGTCTTTCTTTATGGACGTAAAATGCATATTGCAGCTTGTATAGCCCATTCTGAACACTTTTGAAGGAAGTCTGGCCACAGTTTTGTCTTCTTTTCTACTTGGCACAGACATCTTGGATTTTTGGTTACATGTCGCTCCAAATAGTGGCCACCTGAGAAGCCCCATCACTTATGGTCAAATATGATTACACAAGAGAAGAACTATTTGCCAAATTTAAACACTAATTTAAAAAAGAAACTGTAGGATTAAACGTGGAAAACTTTTGTTTTCTCACTCAGCACAGCTCAGCGAATTCAAACTTAAAACACATCCGTCTGGTGGGTCGGTCTCAGTCTCAGTCAATCTCTTGAGCCTAGTTTGTCTTGCTAACAAGAACACTGTAGGCTGTTTGAAAACCACTGCTTCTCTTTAACCCTCTGCTTGATTTTGCCCCACAACTACAGCTGTGTAGTAATTTAGAGCAGAATTATCTGGATGCGATTAACTCTCAAAATTGGCCATTTCAAAAGCAGGAAATGTCGGCATCTTTTTGCTTCTCTTTTAATGCCCTGTCTGGACTGCAAACGTTACATCAGCATGTCTGTGTGACAAAGGAAAAAAAAATCCCTGCCTTGTTTGCATTTCTTTAAACCAATCACAGACATCTTGGGCAGAGCTAAGCCCAAGATGCAGTGATAGTACTGCTGCAAAATAATGTCGAGGAGGAACTTGCATGTCGGGTGGTGAGTTCTGGCATTAAAATGACTACATTACTGCAAATTAGAAGTTAACAGCTGTTATCTTGTGTACATTTGTACAATTCGCATCCTAGGTGCTAATTTGCCATTTTCAGCATGTAGGTTGCAGCTCGGAGGTTGTTCTTGTTTCCCAGGGACTTTGAAAATGCAGTTAGCAGATGCCACAATACTGCGGCCAATGCCAGAACTTATACCCATAGTGTGCATCCAGTGAGTCAGACTAATGCCACACTGAGGCATCTGTCTATGTAGGCTCCATAATGTCTGCACATTTCAGTGTCCAGCAGGAAACTAGCAGCCAAACTTTTTGTGCTATGTGCGGTTTTCTTTTAATATGTGTAAATATTCCTGATCTATTGCCCATCTACACGATACATAAGCACTGCAGTGTGTGTGTGTGCATGTGTGTGTGCATAGTGTGGGTGGATGAGGGAAAGACAGGAGGGGAAAAAGAGCGTGCTGATGGCTGTGCTCACAGTAGACAGGTGTTGGCAATCAGACCAGAGGGATTCAAATTGAGCAGTAAGGTTGTCTAGTGGCAGTAAATGTACAATTTACCCACAAAACAATGGCAGAAAAAGTCTAAGAAGTTCCCATGTCTTGCTTACCAGCTGCTGAGTGAAGTAAAGGTAGAGTCTGTGGGTTCATTAAGGGTTATTGTGGGCAACTGGACTTGCTTTGGTTCTTGAAGAAGTTTTACCTCTCATCCAAGAGGTTTCTTAAGTTCTAACTGACTGGTAGTAGACAGAATGGTACCTGTTGTAGTGCTTTAATCGTGCCTGAAAATTTGAGCTTGTCGAGAACCGATGCTGACAAAATTCTGTCCGAAACCAACCCGAACCTGACCCACATTAGCATGTTTCAGCCCAAACCCAATTACTGAATTACTGAACCCCCTTGACCCCCGCCAGCCACACAGAGCACTGAGCATCATCCCATCCACTGCTGTCTAATATCACACACATACACACACACTGAATGTAACACATGACACACTACACACAAGCTCTCTCTTTCTCTTTTTCCCTGGCCCACATGCATCCTCCAACCTCTACAGTCCTTCAGCTCCACCCAACTCCCCTACCACCAACCAGACTATCATCGATAGAAAAGGGCACAAGCCCCTCCAGGCTCCTAATCTACCAGTACCACTAAGTCAATAAAACTGAAGAAGCCTCTTGGATGAGGGGCAAAAACGTCTTTAAGAACCTAAGCAGGTCCAGTTGCCTACGATAACCCATAACAAATACCATGACCTGGATTATTGAGAATCTTCACTGAAGAGAGTCTGTGGGATTAAAGTGGAGCAGAGAGAGCTGCTCTCTGGCTGTGGAGCTCACGCCTAAGTTAACAAATGAGGATAAAATATCTTTTCAGTGCCTTTTCACTGGCCATGAGCTTTGGGTTTACAAACATATTGTCGAAAAAATAGACTTGAAGTCTAAATAAACGCTTCAGGTTGTGTTTATGCCTATCAGACGTGGCTACGACAGGAGACGTGTGGAGCTGGTACAGCCCTCTGTTACATCCCTTGGCTCGTAATGGGAAAAGGTAAGGAACATAAACCAGTTGTAGTTGGTTAAGTTAAAGTTGTTTATTCACACCGGCAGTTGAGACAATTTACACAAACGAGAGGCATCCAAAACAGGCGACAGGGCCGGTGAGTGCTGCTCAACTCAAAGAAAGTAATATAACCAAAAGAGAGCTCCCAAAGTGGGAGCTTAACAGCTACCTACAGTGGCTAAAAACAAAGGGAAAACAGAAAAGAACCCAGTGGCTATCTACCTTGTCGAGCTTTAAAACAAAACTACAAAAGAGAGTCAGCACTCCTTTACCTAGTGTAGTCTAATACAATGCATAAACAACCTAGCAAGTGTGTGTCGACTTGTATCAGTTATTGAAACTGTACCCTGGCCCAGTCCCTTCCAACGAGTACCTCATTCAAAATAGTTTAACCCAAACACCAACGAGAGGCACACGAGGCGAACTGTCTATGGGGAAGTCAGCCGTCCTGGCTGGCACGCTCACTGAGTTTAACACAAACAGAACTACACGGCAAAGGGGGTTAAACACGGAGGGGGCGGTAACGGCGGTGGCCGTAACACCCTCTCAGTCTCTTTCCCCACCAGATTCCCATAGCCATCTTAACTCATGGAGTCTTTTTCATGATGTCACCTCTTATGGGGCGATTATACCCCTGAAAAATGAGTGTCCTCTTGCTGGTGTTTGTCACTGTCCAAGGGGTCTTCAGGCTCTGCCTCAACAGGAGTTAGGATAACAAATTACTCTCTAACTCATTAGCCAACTCTGATACACGAGGGGAGTGAAGGCTGGCCCATGTGGTCTGATCCAACAGACGAGCTACTGTTGCTGAAGAAGTTAATGCTGGTTCTGATAGAAAGGTGTCAGAATACACAGTGCATCACAGTTTGTTGAATATGGGGCTGCACAGCTACAGACCAGTCAGGGTGTCCATGCTGACCCCTGTGCACCACCAAAAGTGCTAACAATGGGCACATGAGCATCAGAACTGGACCACAGAGCGATGGAAGAAGGTGGCCTGGTCTGATGAATCATGTTTTCTTTTACATCACATTGATGGCCGGGTGCGTGTGCGTCGCTTACCTGGGGAACACATGACACCAGGATGCACTATGGGAAGAAGGCAAGCCAGTGGAGGCAGTGTGATGCCTTGGGCAATGTTCTGCTGGGAAATCTTGGATCCTGCCATCCATGTGGATGTTACTTTGACACGTACCACCTAACTAAGTATTGTTGCAGACCATGTTCACCCTTTCATGGAAACGGTATCCAATCGAGCATCTGTGGGATGTGCTTGACAAAGTCTGATCCATGGAGGCCCCACCTCACAACTTACAGGACTTAAAGGATCTGCTGCTAACATCTTGGTGCCAGATACCACAGCACACCTTCAGGGGTCTAGTGGAGTCCATACCTCAAAGGGTCAGGGCTGTTTTGGCAGAAAAAGGGGGACCAACACAATATTAGGCAGATGGTCATAATGTTATGCCTGTAGGTCTGCAGCCCAGGGAGGAGGGACAGCACAGCAACAGTAGTGAAACCAACCGCCAAACAGTCAGAGGAGCTGTCACACTGAGAAGAGAAGTTTAGCCATTATAGTGGTTTAATTTGGCTTTCCATCTTCCAGCAAGACATGCTTTTGAGTTAGCTTCAGGTGAAATTGCTCCATTTGAAGTACTTGCTGGCCTATCTGTTTTCTCTTTCCATCTATCTCCTTGCAATGTACACCTTTATTAAAGACTGTTTAAAGGTAATTGTGGAGTCTTGAAAGTAGTTGTTCTCATGAGGGACATTTCCAATACATTGCCAGCCATTCTTCACCATCCACAATGGCAAAACAGAAAAACATAGCTAAATTAATGTGTGAGTGTTGCCTTCACACCTACAGTAAAGTGAATATTCACCTTGTGTTAATTGGTGAGATCACTTAATTTTGAAAACAGTAGGTATTCACGTTATTGGCACAACTGTGTGCATTCACCCCAAAGAGGCAGCCATAGGCTAATGAGCAGTAGCATGCTAATAGCTAGCAAGCACAGGCACTAGCTGTGTGTATGCAGCAGTCACAAGAGAAGTCTTTTGACTTACTCATGTTTTTGCATACCTCATGACAGCATACTGAACTACAAGTACAGTAAGCTACATTTAACCATTGGTGTGGCACTCAGTAAAAAGCCCCATGTCAAACTTACTCTAAACTGAATGAGGATAGTTTCCATCCAGGTGCCAGATGATTGTTGCAAACACAACAAAAAGTCTTGGATGAATACTAGCTTTCTTCTTTGCTGCTATCCCAACTATCTTAATCAGTAATTAAAACCTTGTTTGGACCCTGCATTCATGTTGTCTCTGCTCACCTACTGTGTGACCACAAACAAAAACATATGCTGGATGTATTGGTGCAGACAAGATACAATGTTTACATGAAACTAGACTTTGAGAAACATGTGTTGTATTTGTTACACTTAAATTTGTAGCAGTGGTATGTGGCCCAATTTGGCAATGCTTTTGCAATGATTTCTTCAATGACTTGACTCTGCTAGAACACATTCACATTTGAAGGGCTCGTTCAATTTAGGGTTTACATATAACATGGGCGGCACGGTGGTGCAGTGGTTAGCACTGCCACCTCATAGCAAGAAGGTCCTGAGTTCAATCCCCCGGCTTGCTGTGGCGGAGCCTTTCTGTGCGGAGTTTGCATGTTCTCCCCGTGTCTGCATGGGTTCTCTCCGGGTTCTCCAGCTTTCTCCCACAGTCTAAAGACATGCATGCTAGGATAATTGGTGACTCTAAATTGCCCATAGGTGTGAATGTGAGTGTGAGTGGTTGTCTGTCTATGTGTCAGCCCTGCGATGAACTGGCAACTTGTCCAGGGTGAACCCCAGCAGCCAGGCTCCAGCAGCCCGCGACCCTTACGGAATAAGCGGTTACAGAAAATGAATGAATGAATGTAATAAACATCCTGGGCAGTGCTTCCCATACTGGGGGGCTTTTTTCAGCTTCTGTGAGGGTGCGTGTCAGAAAAGGTTTGGGAACCACTGTTTTTGGGTACCAATATCTGGGAAAAGTGAGGCCAAAGGTATTTGATGGTCTATGTCAAACCCATCTGTGATGTGGGATCTACACATCCTGGATTTTAGCATCAAATTGATCAGATTGATCTCTGCCTTAAATTTTGAAATACCTTGAAATGCATTTTGCCCAGATTAAAGGCAGGATTGGATCACCAGATCTGAATCAAAATCAGATCAGATCAGAAATATTTTAAGTACTCAACTATCAGATCAGAATTGATTCCAATACAATCCTGTAAGATCATATGATTCAGCCTTTGTCATAGTCTCTTTCTTTCTTTTGTGTGCATAATGCACTCTCTCACATTCTTATGTTTGTTCTTTTCTGGAATATAATCTGTGTGGTTGGCTTGAGCTTTATCTCTTCTGTGTTTGTGTAGTCCTGGTGGAGAGGGGGTTGTGTGGCTCTTAGTTGTTTGGCAGCACCTGTAAGTCCCTTGACATCCTCTCCGATCCATATTCTTCATACATATTTACAGTTCATCTATAATGTTCCTGATCCTGATTGTCCATACTGCAATTTTATGTTGGTCTATTCTGTACATGCCATGTATTGCATTTCCTTTGAGGGTCATGTCTTTGTTCACCTGATGAATGCAAGTCCAATACTAACTGTCTTTTAGCTCTGGTTTGGTCCCCACCAACTCTTCAAGTTGCAAGATGTAAGACACGGCCATATTTTTACTTCAAAACATTCAAAAAATGAACCGACATTATGAACACAATCTGAAGTAACCGCTGATCAGTGTCTCATGAAGCCAACGTTTGCCTATATGCTTCTCGTCTGAGCAACCCATTAAGAAAGTGCATTATGGACTTCTTTTGGCCACATGGCTAACTTCTGGTTTAGCCATCCGCTAACTTGAATATAGATACAATTACCTAATCATGCAGCTCCTCTAGACTTTTCCAAATGTTATTGGATGGATCAAGTCAAGCCATTTTGTGGGGGGTTGTGGAGCTCCAAAACAATTATCCACCGCTTTACAGCCACTTCGTTCACAATGTAATCTTATGGGAATTATCCCTATTATTACAGTTAAGTCTTTTGGGCATAAGTGCATCAAAAATCAAAAATCCGGGTGCTTGTCCTGAGGGCTTGCTACCTACAGCCAAAGAGTATAGTGAGCAGTAGTTAATGGTCACTCTGGTGATATGCCAGCCCCTATTTGTTTGGAATTTCCTTCAACAGGTGGCCATATCTTCCACATTGCTCCTTTAAGAAAAATATCAGCCTCTGACTTTTTGACTATTTTACCAAGTCAACCTGTGTCATTTGGTGCTTGGCAGATAGAGTAGTCTCTGCTGTGTGGTGTGAAACCAGAACAATGAAATTAAAAAGGTAAAAAGTTCTAAGAGCCTTGGTGCTCCTGACTGAGTGAGCAAAAAGTCTCATGCGTCATAATCTAATGCATCACAGAGCTGCATATGACTGTGAGTCCAACTCCAGCATCTTGCCTCCCATGTTTAATGTTTCAGTTAACCTCGAGAGAACTTTGACTGAGCCTGCACACTTTTACGACAATGCACTGCTAACAATTAAACTGAGATATAAAATGGAAACACCAGAGTGAGAGTGAGAGTCCAGCAGAGTCCACAATAAAAAAGAAGATATAGGACCAGTTGTTTTTGCAACAATTTTCAAGAGCTCTGTCATGCATAATATTTCTTTTATTCATTATATAATTTGAAATAATTACCATGTAATAAATAATAAGTGTGCAGTGTGTTTTGGAAGAAACAATATTGTATGAATGAACATTTTGAATGACCACAATCAACTAGTTCTGCTGTGGTACCACATGCTGTAGTTATAAACACATTATAAAAAAACACCAGTGCAAACTGTGTTTTGAGATATTTGTCTGAGATTTATGCCTCCCCTTAATACAATGGAAGTAAATGGAATTTTGTTTGTGGTGCTCAAAGCATTAAAAAATGTTATTAAAAAGAACTAAAAAGCGACATCTGTTTCCTCAAAATGTCTCCTGCAGAACTGCAACAAACAGTTTTCATTATAACATTGTACACAAGGAATACAATGTGCTCAGTGGATTTTCTGAACTGTCTGGGACCCTGTGTAACCTTTAAATGCTGTGATGCATTGCAAAATAATTAGACTGGCACCAGATACGTTAAGACCTCAGCAAATAAAAGCAAGAATATCAACATGAGTGGGAACAGTGTTTGGTGAATAGGGTGAACTAACCTTTTAAAACATTTATAGGCAGGTAAAAGGCAATTAGTGAAAATGGTCTAGGAGAGGGTTTTAAAGGAGCACACTATAACAATGGCCCATCCAGACATAAATACAGCAGTCCAAATGGGGAGCTGGAGCCATAGAGTAGGTTGAATAAGTTGAATCCCTTTTTAATGTATGATCTTTGGTTGAAGTGAGTTGTTTCCCCCTGCCTCTTCCTCCCCAGACACGAAGAAGCTGAGGCAGGCTGCTGAAGCACTGCAGGAGTGCAAGACGGGCCAACATAGTAAATTGATAATAATAAGCAACAGTGAGTCCTCCATTGGAAATTGATCAACTATCAGTTGTCTGTCAATGTAAAGTTAAGCCTTTTTGTCTTGAAAACACACTCTAGAGTTAGAGTTCAGTGACTACCTGCCTGCCAAACTCCATTAACATATTGCTCAATTTAACCGTTATTGACATCTTCTCTTTCTAAAAGATTGTTCAAGATTTCTTACATCTCATAAGCAGACATTTTGAACTCTAATTCATGTGAATAGGGCAGTTTGTCAGCCTGGAATAGAAATTTCAAAGTAGGACACCACGTTTGTAGTGTTGTTGTCAGAGAAGTGAGTATTTCAGCTTCATGTTTCCTTAATCTCTGATGACATATCATGGTAATTTTTATGATTTATTACAGTAAATACAGGACTGTGCAAAAGTTTTAGGCAGGTGTGAGGAAATGCTGTAAAGTAAGAATGCTTTCAAAAATATAAAATGTAATTGTTTATTTTTTATCAATTTACAAAATGCAAAGTGAGCGAACAGAAGAAAAATCTAAATCAAATCAATATTTGGTGTGACCACCCTTTGCTTTCAAAACATCACTTCTTCTAGGACACAAGTCAGGGATTTTGTAGGATCATAGTCAGGTGTATGATTAACCAACTATACCAAACAGGTGCTAATGATCATCAGTTCCATGTGTAGGTTGAAACACAGTCATTAACTGAAACAGAAACAGCTGTGTAGGAGGTTTAAAACTGGGTGAGGAACAGACAAACTCTGCTACCACGTTTCATGTCACAGGTCACAAGCAGGACCCAGTTACACCCATCTACTGTCCGAAGAAGTCTGGCCAGAAGTGCCACACTTCTGACTTGGAAACAGGGCCAAGTGACTCAACTATGCACAAAATCAGAGGAACTGGGTGCAGAAAAATGGCAACAGGTGACACATTTTATTTTTTGGGGTGAATTTATAGATTATTCTATCTAAGAATTTTTTATCCCAAAAAGGCTTTGTAGATAAATATCAGCAATTATTATGTCTCAGTTAGGGAAGGCCAACCATCATCAGCATAAAATAGTCACAATAATATTTGAATTTTGTGACCCTCTTGTTATTAAAGCAAGTCAGAGTAGATCTGCAAATTATTGCATTTGATTTATTTAAGTATGTATTTAAAATGAATAAAGAGCACTGGGCCTCATGCAAGAACATTTTCATATTCTTGTCTTAAATTTCTCTTACTTTTTTCATACAAACACCTCATACAAACATGCCACGCCAGATTCAACAAACTCTCATAACTTCAGAAAACCATGATCCACCTGTGCCTATTTGAATGCACATGCATGAGACTTGTAAATTAGCATAATTAATGGCCCGATAATACCATATAAGGATGCCCTTCCTGCTTCACATGTCAGGAAGTGCTCATTCATGAAAATGACATCAGAAAAAAAAAAGATCTTTACGACTGGAGTTTGAGGTCCCGCTTTCAGAGATCAATAAAGGAAAATCTTCAATAGTGAATTAAAGACCTGCTAAAGCAAAGAAACATGGAAAAGCACGTGCTGTTAATGCCGTGTTACCAGAGAGTCAGACTGTCACCGAATGAATGATGATAGGCTTTATATGTAAATTTACAATTCTATAATCGAAATGAAGCAAAACAGGATAATATTGACATAATTATGAAGGGTAATCTATTTTTCAAACACTAAATTTCTTCAAACTAATGAAATATACAGTTATTAATGAACAACTTCAGTTTGGATAACAGCAGACTGACTGCACATGACTCTACGACAGGTCTGGACTTTGTAAATTGTGTTTGTACCTGAAAGAAGTAGTACGAGAAAGTTGTTGAATGTGACAAGTTCTCTTAAATCACTCATACGCACCACTTAATAACAACGAGTGGTTCTTGCATGAGGCCCAATGTTCAGAACATTAAAGAGACGTTCTTGCTCCAATTTTTCAGAGAACTAAGAACCTCAAGCTTGTTTTGTCTGTAACCACCCAACAATGCTGTGTCTTTCAGAATTTTCTAAGTGTGAAAACACATTTTATCGCTTTGCTGGAAATGGTTCCCTCTGTTTTATTGCTGGGACCATGCTGATTTTATATCCAAGATGTTTCATGCCTGAAGTCTTGTGGCGTTAACTGCAAGTAGGGGCGTTGCTAGAGTAGGGGCATGGGGGGGGGGGGAGCAGTGGCCACCCCTGAAATCTGATTGGGCACCCCCTTCGCCACCCCATTATACACAAGTATGATTGGTTATCTGTCCAGTGAGAGGTGGGACCTTAGTTTGAATCAACTGTTTGATGACAATTTTAAATGTTCATTGTTTTCTTTAGTATATATCCTCCTTTTATTTTTTACAAAGCAAATTTACTTAAATAATAAATCATAAAAATAAAAGCATTTTTCATGATGGAGTGTGGACGATGAATTGAGACTCACAGCTTGAGAAAAGACTTACAATAGAGGTACACTGTCTTTTTGAGGGGGCACAATTTCTGTCATCAGGATATTTTGGCTTGAAATATGTTTCTATGACTCTCCAGAGCCATGGTCCTCTAACACTATATAAGCTACATGAACCAACACAGGAAAGACACTGCCTCCCCCTCCCTTACTGTCAGTTACAAACGTACATTCGGCAACTCTCTCTGTCCAAATCAGCCCAGCAGCTCACTTCAGTTCCAACAACCCGACACAGAAGAAAGAAAAATACCATCCTGTCACCGTCCTCTGGCTCTGGTGGCTCAAACATGTCTGGACATGTCCAATAAAGCTGCTTGACGGAGCATCCTTGTTTCAGGTTGTTTTCAGGTCATCGTGGTTTGGGCCCTATCTTACACTTACACTTAATCTTACACTGATCTATCCTACACTGATCATTGCACAAGTTGAAAGCGAAAGGCGCAATGGATCAGAAAGTCAGCTCTAAAAGTCAGCTCTAATTACCTTTAAGAGGCAGGTGCACCAAGAGTGCAAGCTTTGACACCATGATGGTGGAGTTACCAGTTGGCAACAAGAAGAGAGATTCACGCACGAGGAAATAGATCTCCTCATTTGTGAGATGAAAGTGCACAAGAAACCCATTTATGCAGATGGCAGGGCACCTCCGAAGCAAGCACAGTTAAACCAGGTGTGGGAGGACACAGCAGCGAACATTATCTCGGCGTCTGGCATCTCCAGAACAGCTACGCAATGCCGTAAGTGATACAATGATGTCAGGACATGAGGTAAGCTAAAGCTCGCTGCTGACCAACATCAGACCCTAGCCACAAGAGGAGGACCATCAACAAACTGGATCTGATTCCAGCGGAAGATTTCGCTGCCTCTATCCTTGCAGCAAGGGATTTGGGGGTTAGAGGCTGACATCACAGGCAATCCAATGTGTGCAAACCATACAGGTTTTGTGTGTAAATATTTAATTTAACATTAACTACCACAAAAAGTAATACAATGAATCTGCGTTTCAGGAGCATCCAGCAGCTTAACACTCACCTGAGGCAGATTGAGGCGCAGCTTTGGCCACTCAGACGCATCACAGCCAGCCTGGGAAGCCTCATGGATGCAGTCGAGCGCCACTGGGCTTCTGCATCCCCTCTTCCAGCTGTCCGTTCTCCCTCGCCATTGCCACTGCCTCCTCCATCCAGCCACACCCAGTCCATGGCTCCACTGGTCCCCTCTGCTGCTGGACTCTGTCATGGCTGGCCCTATCATGGAGCTCCTCCCAACCTGCAAAGCAGAAGACGGGGGGGAGATTTGTTAATTTTTAGTTTTGTTAATTTAGTGTATGGAAAGCAATATCCATAATTATAACTTTGGTTTTGGAAATTATTTAGTTTTGAAATAATTACCTTAAACCCAGCTTCATGTTGGCAGTTGTTCAGTCTGGGGCACATTTGACGGGTTTCTAAAACACAAAGAAAGTGAAATTGGTCAGGCTTTCTCAGTAAACACTGTTAAAAAAAAGAAAGTAAAGACAGCTTAGCTTACATTTTGAAATAAACTAAAAAAAAAGGTTTGGAAATTTTCCTCTTGCCCCTTAGATAAACTTGAATTGTATTTCAAAAACTGGTCACAATGAGTGTGAATGAAAATATTCAAAGAATAACCATTATTCACTTTCATTTCACTGAGTTTATTCAGTGTTTGAAATACACAAGTAATAGCGTAATAGTGTAAAGATCCAAATGTATACACACACACACACACACACACACATATATATATGTATAATTATATATATATATATATGTATATATATATATAATTATTTTTATTATTATTTATTTATTTATTCATTTATTTAATTTTTTTTACTATTTTTGAACCATTCAGTTTCTGTACCAGGCTACAGATGGCACAGCTCTTCTGTTGGCTGTATATTTGGGTCATCAAGGTCCAAGACACGTCCATGATGCATGGCAGTGTTATGTAACACTTCTGAGGGCTCTATTGTAATGTTCCACCTTACTTATCTAAACACCTGAAATGCATTTTCAGCTATCCAAATGTTCTTTCCATTACAGTTCATGTTTTCAATTGAACAAAAGGTCATGCACTGTTGTTGGCATGAGAAATGGTGCAATTAGCCATGTCTTTAATGGACAGCCATTGTCCTGTAACAGATCCCCCTCAAAGACTGTAGGAATGACAGAGTTAGCCAGTATAAAGAAGTCATGGCTAGATCCAGGATAATTTGTGAATACATGTGTAACTTTACACAATGCATCACAAATTACCTGGATAGTAATATAATGGGTTCCCTTACAGATGACAGATTGGTGCACAATCAACTGGGGCACAGAGAAGCATGTACGTGCCATGAAGTCTTGGTCTCCTTCTCCGGGGTGTCAAGTGTCATGGCATGTTGGGCCAGGCTTGATGTAATTGCATGTATAGCTGAGCTTACAGCAGATTGAGCTATACTTGACCTCGCTGAGGGCCAGATACATGGTCCTTGACCCTCAGCCAGCGTCTCCTCTCAATTTCGACCCCCACAAGGTACTTCATTTGGCTGTGGGAATCAAGAATATATGAGCAAATGCGCCAATATTTAGCTGAGGAGTTCAATGAGTGAGGGATGGAGTGATTTCAAGTCCTCGTTCTTCCTCAACAATCAGAACAATCAAACAACAGAGGTGTGTGTATATGTACATACATACACTCAGGTGAAAACACTGATTGATTACACAGAGGGGACTATTGGCTGAGATTCCTGTTAACTCTTCTGTGGGTGGAGGAAACTAAATCACAAAGTGTTTCTTTTTAAAAAAAAAGATTATTGGTTTAAAGTGCAAGTGGTTTTTGTGCGCATTTGCACAAAATAGCAAATGCACCAGGCCACGCCTTTGTTTTGCCATCATTTTTAGATCTCCTGCCCATGGCTGCACAGACCAGGTGCAAATTCATTTGCTATCTTGCAGACATAGCAAAAATGGTAATTGTGCCAGTGTAAGATAGCCTGCCGGTGCACTGGGTGTAAGATAGGGCCCTGAGTGACATGGCCCCAGCATTTCAGAGCAGAGAAACTGCTAATTTTGAGACCTAATTTTACACTTGGCATTTTTTTGGGGGTGGTAAATAACATGTTTCCATGGTGTGACAAAGCCAGAACACATATGTATTTGTGCTTTACATGATCTTTAATGTTAATTCACCACTAAATTCAAAAAAGATTGTCCAGAAGTCCTAAATCTTGAGACCAAGTTGAGTCTTTTGAGGACAAGTTTGAAGGCACTGTGTGCAGTGTGTAACCCCAGTCTCCACCTCGATGTCATAAAGACGTGAAGACTGATCTCAGGCAATCACAGCTGACACCAATTTTCTGACAACTTTGAACTACAAAAAATATTTAAAATACACTTACTGCAAAATTTTCAAAGAGATCCTTTGACTTTTTTGCTGTCAACACTGGTGAGGAAGTTTTGAAAGCATCTGGAGGCACATCTGGGAGCGGTTTCCCCATGTCATGTGTAATTCAGCAGTAGGACTGGCCTGTCAGTTACTGCTTGTTTTAAGCTTCATTTGAACAAAACTTTGGGCCATTTTAACAACTTCAGAGATTTTTGAGGCGATCTATTTATGGCCCCAGTCAGTACGTCAACAGTATTACTATAACTCTGTGTTTGTTTTTTCTGTGTCAGGTTTTTGGGACTGAAGTGAGCTGAAGAGAACTGCTGGGCTCATTTGGACAGAGAATCACTGAAAGTACATTCATAACTGACCGTTACAGAGGTTGAGGGGAAGGGGAAGTGGTGTCGTTGGAGTGTCAGTTCATGGGGCTTCTGTAGTGTTGGGGGACGATTGTTCTGATGCATCATAGACATATTTCAGGTCTGCCCAAAAACTCGTAAGCACAGAAAACAAGAGCAACAGTTTTACGGTCTCCACAATTCAGTACTTCATAGGTCTTTTCATGTTTTCAGCAACTATTTTCTACCATTTATGATGTGTTTAGAAGAAAAACTTTTTTCTATTACATGATCTTTAACTGTAAAGAAAAATGTGGGTTGCATCTTGGTCTTCATGTGAAAATCATTTTATTCATCCAGTGTTTTGGCCGCGGGGTCTCCATTAGGGCTCAGCACAGAACAGTAGGTAAGGATGTACATAGGTTTAGGAACAGGTGTTCACAATCACAGAAAGTGCAAAAAATTGCTTACACATGATATGTAAGAGTGCAAACAATCTCCCGACAATAGCCTGGAAATACCATTACACTGGAATTTGTTATCAAATAAGAAATTCTAGAGTCCTTCAGCATATGCTTATGGTAGAAACAAATGTTTAAAGGATAAATATGTAATATATTTACTTTAATAAATCACAATGTGTCAGAGATCAATGAAACATGGTAAGCTGAAATACTCACTTCACTTAACACAAACGCTACAGCCGCAGTGTCTCCCTTGTCCATTACATACTGTACTGTTTTGTATGCCCATTTCACACTAATTAGATTTCAAATTAATGCTAAATTTTTGCAGAATGAGTAAGTGTCTGTTAATGAATCATAAGCAATCATAAATAATCGTGTAGAAGGCGTTGACGTTTATAACTGTTAAATTGAGCAAAATGTTAATGGACTTTGGCAGGCAGTGAGACAGACAGCCACTTAACTCATCATCCAGAGCAGTGGGCTTTTGTTTCCAGGATAACAGGCTTTACACTGACACACAATTATGAACTGCTGATCTACTTAAGGTTAAATATACTTGCTTTTAACTATGCGTTCGCATACGCATCCTTACGCTTAATTGCTGCCTCATGTATCCCGCATCCATTTGGAGCAATGGTTGTGCGCGTATTAAATTATGCAGTATTAAATTTGTTGCTTGTTATTGTCAATTTACAAGGGTGCATCCTGCGCTCCTGCAGAGCTCCTGCAGCCTGCCTGTCTCTGTCGTGTCTAGAGAGGAGGAGGTGGGAGTAAGCAACTCACTTCAACCACAGATTGTATATTAAACACAATTAGAACTTTTTTAACATACAGTCTGTGGTTCCAACCTTGCTCAATAGCTACATATCGTTCCTTCAAATTTACACATTGCATTTAAATTGCAATACTGAAGAGCCTATCTGTGATGGGGTAACACTCTACAATACTGATCCACTAACATGTATTAATTAATAATATATAATAATGAGTGAATGCACGACTCATGAAGAACATCTAGTATTAATTAATACTGTTAATTACCTTACTGGGCCATGGATTTCAACTTCCATCCGTCTGCAACCTGGATACCACTGTACCAGATGAAATGTTGCATTTATTAATTCCTTAATTCCTTGTTGTACATGGGACAGTTTCTGGTTGAGGCTTACAGTCCAGGATTCAAAGGCGGGACACTGTGGCTGGGTATTGCTGTTTCCCAGCAGTATTCACAGTACAGCTGCCCCACAGACCTGTGGATGTGTGGTCTGTCAGGCAGTATCAAAACCATTAACAATAGCCACATATGTACTAAATAATTAATGAATAATCATGTGCTTCACCAAGTAAATATACTATAATACTATGTTCACAAGTCATTTACTAGACATTTTGTCCTCCAAATTCTTTAAAGTGGTCCTACCCATCATTGGCCCCGGTGTTCTTGCTATTGTCAACTCGTCCCTCCTCCGGCTGGTAAGTACTGGAAAAGTTGTTGCTAAGCAGCAAAGAGAACAATATTTTCCATAAATTTCAATCTGGCTTTTGTCAAAACCACAACCAGGGTGATCACAAATTACCTCCTTATGCAGCCTGTAGGGTGGAATACTCTGCCTAGGTCTTACGCTTACTGACATGTCCGCTGCTTTTGGTACCGTTGACCATGCCATTCTTATTAATCATCTGAACAAGATGCATTGGTATCTCAGGAAAATCCCCCAAATGGTTTGTGTCATATTTGTCAGATAATCACTTTCTGGGTAACTATGAGGGCCCTATCTTGTGCTGATCTAAAGTGCAAGTGGAAAGCGTGAGGCACAATGGATTTAATTTATTCAAGGTGTGTCCAAATCCACCTTTGCCATCCTGTGCCAGGGGCAGGAGTGATATTTTGCTCTGCCCCGCCCTTTGCGCCGCCAGTGCAAAGTGGGATACACCTATCAGGTGTGCCCAAGTGTCTGCATTAATTCACAGGCGAGTTTAGGCCGAACATACAATTAACCAATCAAAAAATCAGCTCTCATCACCTTTGAGAGGCAGGTGCACCAGCAGCACAAGCGGAGGCAGCATGACGGCGAATTTACCAGGAGGAAACAAAGAGAAAAGATTTTGAAAGTGAGGAGACAGATCTCCTGGTTCAAGAAGTGAAAGCGTGAGAGCACACAATATATGGAGACAGCAGGACGTCTCCAAAACAGCTTCATGTAGCAGCTGTAAATAATTTATTTTACATTAACGCCTGCAAAAACCAACACAATAAATGAACCACAAATGTCATTGGTTTTGTTTTAACCTGAAGCACCTTGAAATTGTGTTGTATTTTATGATTAATTATTATCATCATCATAATTACTAACTCTACTGAATAAGGAGCGGGGGGAGAGATGGTGCAGTAGAGAGGAGAGGAAAACCGATCCAGTCCAGCCGTGAAGCTGCCCGGTTCCGCTGGCCCACCTGAGCCAGGTGGAGGAGCAGATACGTGGCTGTCCGTGCTCCTCCTTCTCTTCGCTCCTCTGTCCTGATACTAAACAGTCAGAAAGAGTTTCTAAAGTTTGAAGTGCACAAAATTACATACAGATCTATCCAACCAGCTCTGACAGAAGCACACAGACCTTTTTCTCTCCGGGTCGGGCCAGACTCATGTGGTCAAATATAGTGTCTTGTATATTTTGTATGTTGTAGATCATAATTGTTTAATCATTGTTTTTCTGGATCACTACAAACACGCAGACACAAACACTACAGCTGCTCCAGCTGTCATGCTGACTCATCTGATAAAGACGATCTGACAGCTGTGATCCTGTCCCGTGTGCACTTTGCAGGTCTGTTTAGATCTTTTAGTTTTTTTTGATTATTGGTGAGTTTATCTTTAAAGACACACATGCGTACGACTGACTAACATTAATGAAAAGTGTGCTGTGATTGTGGAGACGTGTTGTGCTGCCACTTGCGCTGGCAGCACAACAGCTTTGTGCTGGGTGTAAGATAGGGCCCTGTGTCCTCACCTGCTTCACTGTTAATATGGTCCCTCAGGGGTCAATCCTCTGTCATATTGTTTTTTCCTTATATATGCTTCCCTTGGGCCAGATAAGGTGCTTTGGGTATAGTTCTTATCATTGTAACACAGACGACACCCAGCTATATGTTTCAGTTAAACCAAATGACCTCAGCAACATAGATGCTCTCCACAGCTGCCTAACTGTTATAAAAGACTCAATGTCACTCAACTTCTTTCAACTAAATTTCAACAAAATTGACATGGTTTTTGGCCCTGAGAATGCGGCAAATGACATTTCAAACAGTCCAAGAACCTTGGTGTTTTATTTGACCCTCTCATGAAATTTGAACACCATGTCAACAAATTCATTCAATTCTGCTTTTTATAATTAAGAAACATCCCAAAATCCAACCTTTATTATCAGCTTATGATTTAGAACATGTCATTCATGCCTTCATCTTTTCCTGTTTACTTACTCGAGCTGCTCTGGCTCGTCTCCAGCTTGGTGCAGCCAGTCTGCTAACCAGGACTGCCAACAGATCACACATTATCCCTATCCTAGCTTCACTGCATTGGCTACCTGTGAAGTGCAGGTTATTTCTATTAATCCCCCACTTTATTCTACTGTTCTAAAGGTGGGGTGGATGGAGTTGATATTTAAACACAACAGCCAAGCAAACACACCTCTCCCTCTCCCTCCCTCTGCTCCTCAAATTTGTGAACGCAAATTGCCAAAGAAACAACTGTCACAACTAAGCAACATGGCAGAATCCTGCCCATATACAGCCTGAAGGTAAATTACCAGTAGCCTCAGTGTGAGAAAGTAATATTTTTATCACAAAAATACAAGTGTATGGAGGACCAGAGCGGAGCTGAAGCACAGAGCCGACACACAGCTGCTGAGAGCCGGGGAGCTTTGGGAGACAGAGCTGGGGACAGACAGGAGCTTCTGGAGGAAGAGACATTGTAGTTTTGCTATGATGCAGACTCCTTTACTGGCAAGAGGAGAGCTCAGAGTTTATGTTTCATTTTTTGTGATTACAAAGCAAATTTATCTTCACTTCTGCTTCTCAACTGTCTGCAGCAGGGACCCATAGAGGAGTTGCAAACCCATTTACCAGAGTTTGTTTTTTAAGCTTTTAGGTTTAAAATGTGGATTTATTTTCACTCCTGCTTCATAACCTGTCTGCCGCAGCAACCTATGGAGGAGCTGACTGCACTCTTACTTTACAGTAAGCTAATCTGGTGACCACTATCAGAGGCTGACACACCAACACACACACAGAGTTTATGCCTGCCAACCAGTGCTCAATAGCTGCTAGCATGTTGCTCATTAGCTTACGGCTGCCAGTTTAGGGTGAATAAACACAATTATAAGACAAGTGGAATATTCGCTTCAGTTTTGGTGTGAACATGTCAGTCAGTTTACAGTCCATCTCGCTTCCTTCCTGTCCCCTCGTCCTCGTCCTGTCCTTCATCATTTGTTGCTGATTGACTGGAATCGTGTTGCATGGCTTGGTCCCTTTATCCACTTTGTTTATATCCTTACAGATTTTGTTTTACAGCACACACACAGATCGGGGAACTAGAGGACCATGAGGAGATATTCATTGAATTTGTTAAAAAAAAAAGTGTCTTGTATTAGAATAGTACACATAACCTTTTTGTCACAAACTGCTTTAATCTGCTCACCTTGCTTTTTCTCTTCATTCATATTTTAATGTGTGCAGCTGTCTCCACCAGCTCCATGCAGGCTCACTATCGCAAATACGTCTCACAGCCATAACTACATTTATTTATGCTTTCAAGTTTTTTCAGCAATAAACTTGTAAATGTGACGTTTAAACATTGTTTAAACGTAAAGTTTAAACTTGAACCAGAAGAGGTTAGTCAGGGCATTTTCACATTAGGTATGATTGATTCGTACCATACCAGAGAATGATTGGGCCTCCTCCTCCTCTCACCCGCCAGTCAGTACCAGTACAAGTGTTCACACTAGTAGTTCCAAGCTCAAGCACAATTGTGCAAGTACACACTCCAACACAGTGGGTGACAGTGTGCACCTAGTTGGTTTGCGATCCGCTAATAAACACAAAGTTAAAGAAGAGTACATCATCAACTAGGCGACATGTCTTGGCCACACATTGCAAGATCTCAGATGCCATACAATGGAGTTGACCTTCGTAATATGGCTGCTATTGCTGATATTTTGGAGAGATTGTTTCATCTGCCTTCTTACATTTTCCTCTTTGGTCTTGCAGCTCAGAGGATGAGATGGGCCCACTTCTGTGATTTCATCCAGTTGCTTTCACACCTGATGCGGACCTTCCCATGCACAAACCGTGCTCCAGGTTACCTTTTCAAATGGACTCAGGCACAGTACGTAGTGTTCACACTTATCAAACGAACTGGACTTCAAGCGGGTCAAGTGCGTTCGGACTTCTGCATAGGTCCCCAGCGTGAAAGCCCTCTCAGCAGAGTGCAGATCCCCACCAGGCAACAGGTGGTGAAGCACCTACTGCAATGTCACCACAACTGCCAGATAAAACCAGTGAAGATTTGCAAAGTTTCACAAGCATTAACAAGACCTCTACATACTGTACATTGTCCTGAGCTGAAACAAAATTTCAAACTGAAGCAGTTGTTCATCAATTGCAGCCTCTAGTTGCTGGTTAAGAAGAGCGAGAAGTCAGCTGTCAATGCTTGTAATAAAATTACTGCCTCAACCCTACACTATATGTCTCTATAAGCCCACATTCCATCCATCCTTCCTTCCTTGCACAGTTACAGAAACTCAAATATTACAGCTTAATTTGGCTCATTCTCTAGTGAGTTCCTGCATGAGCTCAAATCTTATTTGTTATTTATCTTATCTGTGCATTTTTGTGGCAGAGTTAGTTATGAAATTAGTTTAAACGTCTCACTTATTCTGAAACAAGGATGGCAGATAAAAAAGAGGGATGGCTTAAACTGTTGTTTAGACTCTGTACTGATGCTTTAAGAGACCACAGCCTTAATTTTCCTCACTGACCTGAAAGTTATAACTGACACCAATTTCCAGAGTCGAAGGGCCTCTGTCCAAGACAACTCACTGTTTTCTCTGTAGTGCCTGGCTGATTGTGGCTTTGGGTCTGTTAAAAAATGTGCCGTTTATTTTGTGGGAGGCTGACCACAGTGTTATGAGATCAAGTGTCCAGAGGAGATTCGTCCAAGTTACACCACAACTCTGCATGATAAAATCTCTGCACTACTGCAAATGTGGTGGAGCTGAAACCTTTAAAAGCCGCAGCATTTGACCTTTAGCCTCACGGCAGGAAGTGTATTGTTACTCCTGCCCTTCACCTCAGGAGCTGATCAGATTTCTACACCAACACTTGTTACTCATGGTGGGGAGCTGTCAGGCTTGAAACTGCATGTAGTGCATTACATTACTGCAGATGCTGAGGAAGCAGACATTCACAGTGGTTTCAAACAGGTGATGAGCTGTGGGTTCTTTTATAGAGATCAATCTCCTGGGTAAGTTAACTATGACAGAGGTGTATGTTGTGGTTATTGTCATCATGTGTTTTCCACCAGCTTGGCATGGCAGATAGCTATAAACACTGCACATACACATAAAGCAATTTTATTTCATGTAATTTTATCCCAACTACCTTTCCATCACAATTTACCCATCTGCCCTTTTGTTTTTAACTCTCTACCAGTCAGTTTTGAGTTTTTTAATGCTGCTTCTTTAACTGCTTTTAATCCAGATTCTAACACAGAGGAGCTGGTCTCCCTTTTTAACTAAACCTGTCAGACTGTTCTGGACTCTACTGCTCCTTACAAAGACAAAAAGTCCAAGAGTTCAACACAACATTGGCTAAATGAATCTATTATTAAAAGGAAAAGAGACTGCAGGGAAAAACAAGAAAGAAAATGGAAGAAAACAGCTTTATATGTATTTTATGAAATCTGGAAAGTTGCAGTGAGCAATTATCAAAAAACAATTAAAAAAGTAAGAGCATCCTTTTTTCTCAAACCTTATTTTAGCAAATCAATCTAATCCCAGAATTTTATTTAAGGTTATTGACTCAATCACCACCTCCTCTTCCTGTCATTAAATTAAAATTAAAATTATTTTCTAACAGAATCAAGAATAAGGCAACAAATCAACCCCCAAACTGTATTTTACATACCAGTAGGAACATTTTAGTTATTTTACCACTTTTGAACCAGTTTCACTGTCGTGTTTAACTGAATTAATCTCTCATATGAAATCAGCCTTGATGTCATTCCAACAAAATTTCTTAAAGAGGTTTTAGAGACAGTTGGACCCAGTATTTGACTGATTATTAACAACTCTTTAACACAAGGCTTTTCCCTCTCCTTTTAAACATGCTGTGGTCCAGTCAAACCTCGATCCTTCTGTTTTTAACAAATTTAGGTCAATTCTAAACTTCTGTTTTTATCAAAAGTTTTAGAATAAGTGGTTTCGACCCAGCTTTTAGCTTTTATGTGTCATAACAATCTTTTTGAGAAATTTCAGTCAGGTTTTAGAGCTTTACACAGTACAGAAACTGCCCTCCTCAAAGGCTGACATGGGAGAGAGTGCAGTTTTAATTCTTTTAGACCTAAGTGACACTTTGACACTGTGGATCAAGCCATTTTAATTGGCCGTCTTCAGAGACACTGAGACACATCAGAGACACTGCACTTCATTGGTTTTATTCCTACCTTTTAGATAGAACCTTTGCAGCCAATCACACTTCTAAAACCCAGATTGCCTGTGGTTCAAGTTTCATTTTTAGGTCAGATTTTATTCTCTATTTATACGCTCCCACTCTGCTAGATTATTCCACTGTTATGCAGACGACACACAGATATACCTGCTGCTGAGACCAGATGAACCAGGAAGTCTTCAGCTGCTGTGTCAGACTGCCTCAGTGATATAAACTGTTGGATGGCTCAGAACTTTCTCCAACTCAACAGCTCAAAATCAGAAGTCACACTGTTCACTCCACCAAATTCCATTATTCCCATCAAAACCAGGCCTTGGTCCTTTGTCCACAAATGTCTCTTCCACTGCCAGAAATCTACGAGTAATATTTGATTCAGATCTCAGCTTCCAGACACACATCAATAAAAAAATTAAAAACCCTATATAAACACAATCCCCTTCAATCACCACTCATGACCCAGTAGAACTGTGTATTGGTGTCTGTATCTGCAGACACTCTGCCCTCTGCCTGCATTTCCTTATTTTTCTCATTATGTTGCTCTACAGGATGTTTCATCAACCCAGAACAAAGGTATCTGATGTCAATGCTTGTAATGATATTTCTTATCTTTCTCATGTGCTGCGAGCTTGGACAAATCCCACTGATTCTGTCTTTTTAAAAAAAAACAACAAAATTCTGCCTTCATTTAGATTGGACAGCTGAGGTTGGGACAGGAAAAGGAGAGGTTGGGTTAGGACACACATCAAAGGGCCACAGGCGGGAGCCGAACCCACGGCTGCTGCAGAGGACCCACAGCGCCGGCTCATGGGACGCACGCTCCACCAACCCAGCTATCTGCCCCCCCCCTTGATTCTACCTTGAAGCTGAACTGACTATAAGGCTTCTGAATCTCTGACAGAATCAGTAGCTTTAGCAGTGCGTCTCCTCTCTGGTGACTCAGAGCATAGTTGTCAGCACCGCTGTGATTCACAGTACATCACTTCCTCATTAAAAACTCATTCAAAGACTACAAAGGCCACAGAAACATAAAACAATAACTCAGTAACACATTATGGGATGAATGTAATACCATAATTTGAAACAGAAAGTGTTTGAAAGCATAAAAACTAATAAAAAAAAAGGCTTTGCAAAATTAAAACTAAATTTCGAAGGCTTGTATAAAGTTTTGATGGGCTAAAAACAAAATTAAAATCTCTGCCAACATGATTATGTATTTAAGTTTTAATCACAAATCCCTGCAACATTATTATTACTACTTAGTTTTTCTTTTTGTTACTGTTCTCCTAGTGTTCTGGGTTTGTAAATCTGAAAGCTGGTGAGCATATGTTAGGGAGAAATAGTTTTGAAATGTTGCAATCTGAGTTTCAAAAGGGCAAAGCTTTATTTTGAAACCTTTTAAGGCTTGTATAATGTTTTGATGGGCTGGAAAAAAATCTCTGCCGACATTATTTGGCTCACAGAAGCAACAAGGAAGAATATAAGAATACAAGAATATAGTCAGAGTGTAAATGGACAGAGAAGTCAACAAGAGTGGACTTTTGTGATTCCTTATATAGACAATTAGTGGACAGGTGGTTAAATCACACCAGCCAATCACATACTGAATCAATAAAGGCCTTTTAAACCATTTTGCCTGCAGTACTGCAAAGTCAATAAATGTATATTCTTTGGTTCTCAGCTTGAGATCTGCTGGATGCAGGTGTAGCAGTATCATTTTTGTTCATCGATAAAATTGTTGTAATTTTATCAATCACCTCCCTCCAGAATTTCTCTTTTTTTCACATTCCCAGATACAATGTATAAGTGTTCCCTGAGCTTCATTACATTTACCCAGAAATGAAAATTCATTCAATATTTACTCACCCCTGTGCTGATGTGAGGATGGGATGAGAATGATACAGTAACTTACTCACACAGATTTAACAGCATTTGATCAGTGATGCGTTCACTTCCTGACATGCATACTGTAGTGCATTTACTACAGTTCATTTACTGTTACATGTACTGAAGTGAACAATGACGTAACCACTTAGCTTAAAAAAAAAAGTGAACTGCATCAGTCAGTGACTATGAACGTTTGAACTGATCTAATTCAGATCAGTTCAGTTCAGTAGCTGGTGTAATGGTGGTGGGCACCTGAAGTAACTTTTCCTACCTCACAATTCAGTCCTTCTTATGTTTCCCAGCATATATTATGTCCTTTGACCTCCTGTCTAAACCAATAGTCCAGTTTTGCAAGTATGCAAATACAACAACAGACCTTTTTCACAGCAGTCACTTTGACATGAAATAGTTAACACCGGTGTTACCAATGATACTTATCCCTCTGACCCTGAACCCTCTGTGGTATGCATCATGATGCCAGCTGGTAAAAAAAATGCTCGTGTTTTTTGTCATAAAATAGACAAAGTAAACATAATTTGAAGAAATTTTCAGAAAATATTCTTTAGGGTAAACTTTAGGATGTGTTACTGTAAAGCAACATGGTAACATAAAGGTAAGGGAATGAAAAAAGAGAGAGATTGTTTCAACTTTTGAAAAAAAAAATCTTAGAATAGTAATGGAAAATATTTAATTGCCTCACTCATTTAAAATTTATGCCATTTGAATTTGAAAAACATTACAAATGAATTAATTTCATAAGTTTGTTTGTCTGAGCGTTGACTTCAGGCAATATTGCACCATCTTGTATCATGTGTTTAAGAGTGCAAGCATATTTCAGCAAAATTTACATCAGCAATCTATCTAACCAAACTATCAGAACCCCTCATAACAACAGTATATAAACATAAATACACAATACCAAAAATGTCATGTTGGGAATCCATAAAGATAATGTGTTACTTCAAGGCAACATTTACATTTTAACAGTTTTCCATGATTTAATTATCAAATAAAGTACATTAAACAATTCAAATTTAAACTTTGCTGTGAATCCAATTATTTGCATGTTGTAAAATGATCAAGAGAAAATATCATGAGATGATGAAGCTGAACCATGTGAGGAAAGCTGCAAAAGAAGGATTCAACATGACCTCCAGGGTCATGTGACCAATTCAAACACTGCTATTACTTTCCTCTGGGCCCCGCCTTTATTTTTTTTAAAGTATTGTACTATAATTGAAGATGTGTTGTGTCAGTGTAAAGGGCCAAAAATCTGCATGTTACCTAGAGGCAACACTGTACTGTAGAGGGTTAAGCTCTGGTTTCATTCAGGTCCAGCAGAGTCAGGGAGCTGCTATCATGCATGTTGGCTTACTTCAAAGGCTCTGTTACACTAAATGGAATGGGACTTCAATTCATATCATGAGTAACACCTGTGTTTCCCCTATTATTTCATCTCAATATGGCTACCATGAAAAAGGTCTATTCCTCATTCACAACACAGGGTGCACAGTGGAGAAAGCAGTTTTTCAATTTGTTATATTGGGCTAGACTGTGCAGGAATTTCATATGGACATCCTTAAGGATCAAAGTTTCAAAGTCTTCTCCACATTTGCTTGAGGGGAAGATTGCATAGCAGCAAGTCTTTGAGGTTCAGAAAAACGGATACAAACAAATTTAGCCCAGTTTTCCGTGACATAGCCTTATTTTTGTACTCAAGCTGATTCTTCCAAATTCTATGATAAATAAAGAGGGGTGAAATGTGTGCTCTGAAATTGAAACCTGATAGAAACATCAGGCTACTGCTACAACACACGTGTAGGAAACTGTAAAGCAGTTATAATCAATATTTTTAACAATATAATCAATGACAATGTGAAAAAATTATCACCTACATCTGCAGCTCCTCTCAGCTTTACAGAGCCTTATGGTGTGTTTCATTTTCCAGTTGGAAATTTCAAGTGGAACACCCCCTGAAGTTGGATTTCCTACTGGGAAACCCCAACCTCACAATCCAATATGGCTGCTCCATGCATCAACAGTAGTAAAGTTGATTATAAGCGCTTGTGTCTCATTAAATCAACTGTACACACAGTATGATATGTGGACAATGTTTTACGCAAAAAATACTGTGGGATTTGTATCTTGTCATCAAGCTCAAAAAAGTTTTTTTCCAGCACTGAATTCCGACCGAGGTAAATGGAATGCACCATTACAGTGAGTGTCACCTCATTGTTGAGCTGTCTGACCCACATCTTTATGGTTTTGGTTAACTCTCACCACTCTCATAGTGTTATTTTCAGCCATAGCAGGCAGCTGTTTTCAGTTAAAAAATACTATAAAAAAAACAAGAAAACAGAAACACTGTACACTACTAGTACACCACCAAATGGATGACATATATTTAGAGAGTTTAGAGGCTAAAGTACCACATTATTGTTTCAGGAGCTGGCGGAGACCAAAAATAGAGCTAAAAGAGAGTGATGGTCAGAAACAAGACTCCAAATAAATGATAATGTATGTGAACAAATTTGGTGCGAGGTAGATTGTATATGTGTACGATGTGTATGTGGCCAGTGATTGATGTAGGGTTAGAGTTAACTTACCTATGGGTGCACCATGGCGAGTTCACAGAAACAGAGGAAGAAGAAGGCGGGGGAAAGGATAGACCCAGCAGTGCTAGCAAGGATCCACAGGCCAGGTAACATTCTCAAAGGTCCGTGTGATGACATTGTTTCCTCACCTTACAACAGCCAGCAGTAGAGCCAAGGGGAAAAGACAGGAGGACGGGAGGCGGAGGGCATCATGCTGAAGTGGGGAGAAAAAACGCAGGAGTAACGGAGATAAAGGACAGAACCAGGACCTGGAGAAAGTGTGAACTGTAGTGACCAGACAGTGGGCAGTCGAAGCCAACTGAGAGGAGGTCAAAGTGTTATGATGCAACACAGAGGCAGCAGCAGAGTGAGGGCCTCATTCATAAATCTGTGCTTAGGATTCACCTCAAAAGGCTGTGTACGAACGAAACAAAAAGTGCTTACTCACAAAAATATTCTGATTTATAAACAGCATGGAGGCACGTCCTGCACCAGTGTCCCTATATAAAACACAGCTTCAAATCTGGTGCAGATGTAGCAAGCATCATGTAATGACCAATAAAATGAATTATTATGAAATATTCATTCGTACTGACTACATGAAGATGACCATGGCAAATGCTGAGAGAAAGGCTAAAAAAAGAAATTTCACACAGTGTGAAATCAAAGTTTTTGTTGGAGAGGGACACCTTGTGCTCATTACAAATGTTAAAAAGAAGCAACAACTTAAGTTGGAATAAGCAAAATTTAAAAAAAATGGTCCGATAAAAAAAAGCACACAGGCAGTGTTTGAGCTGACACTGCTGCTCACCCCACTTGATAAGGAACTCCTGAGTGGACTGATCATGTATTCCCTTGTTTGAAATGTCAAGCTGCAGCTGCATTTATTAAGAAAATTGGGACTTTGTTCACAAAAACAATTTCTAGGCTGTTTCTTTGGGTGTTCCAGTGGGGATGCTGGTGCTGCAGCTCAGCAGTGTGCACCCTGTGCACCGGCCCTTTTACTGCACCTTGACTGTGCCTCTTAAACCTCCAGCAGCTTTACCATAAAAACCAAACACATTTAAAATACCAAGGTAAAACAATAGATATAGATACAGATAATATATGAAGCTATGCACTTACATCTGCCCAACTGAAGCACTGAAAACAGCCTCAAAGTAAATGCAATCTGACTGTGGTTAACTTCATTATTTATGAGAAGACATGTCACATAGTTTAATAATTATTAATTATTATGGCTATAACAGATATATCTGTATTCACCCACAATCATATTTTCTGTGACTCCCAAAGAGGATCTTATTCATTGTAAGAACAGCTTCTGTCCAGTTTTGCAAGTAAACTCTTCGTGTGAGAGATATTTCAATTAATTTTTTCTTTTTTACATTGTTTTTCTCATTCTTGATCCTTCTGCTATCAGTCACAGTTTCTCATTTCTGTCACAACTTTGTTCTGAGGTCGACCCAAGAATACAGAGCCACAGGTAAACAAAACAAAACAAAACAAAAGATGACTTTAATAAACTTAAGGTGGAAAGGCAAGGAATGCAAAATAATAAAAGTTGGCTGGACAGTGCAGAGGGCTGTACTACGAAGGAGGCTCAACACAGCCAGGCTTCCTTGCATTAGCTGGCTCGACAAAACCAAAGACCCCAGTCAGAGATCTTCTTTAGACTAAAAATGGGCGTTGACTCCCAATTTTTATGGTAAATCTGCCACTGTTATCACCGTAAACTGCATACAGTGCAATCATGGAAAGTTTGACAGATGCAGCAACAGTAACTAAGGAAGGCAGCGCTTAGCGCTTAAAGTGGCTTATACCTTCTTTTGTGGGGACTCCCTGAAAACTTGGTATCTCAGTCACATCGTGTGTCACACAGTGTTGTGCGCCTGATGCATCATGCATGTGTCATCTTGTCTCTTGTGTGTATGAGCTGATCAGGACAGTGACTTTTGATTGCCGTTTCCTATCCGTTAACTGTCACCGTTGATAGGGACTGAAAGTTGCTTGTGTTGTTGAGCTTGATAGCTTGTAGCCACAGCCAGCCCACTGCTGGCCAAGCCCACAGTAAAATGTCCTCAGCAGAGGTGAAAGGCCACTGAGGACACAAAGCTGGGGAATATAAAGCACCGAGAGGAATTTACAGAAACTTCTTTGCTGTCACATTGCTTTCCACACATTGCCGTGTGAACATTCATGTTTGTTTATTTAAAAGCACTGGAACCACAGGAATTTTCTGACCCTCAATATGGATTCACCTGCCAAGAAAGGTCAGTAACCCTTGGCAGCCCCGTCACCATGATTGAACACACAAATATAGCCAACGTGTTGTTTTTCTCCTGTGTTTTCAGTGCTGGAGACTCCCAAATCTGCAGTCAAAAAACATGATGCTAATTCACTGCGACTGGTGTGATAATCATCATCACGTTATTATCATTCCCTGAGCAGATCACTATCCCCTCGGGCCCACGGTCTGTTAACATAACACCATCTATCATATGAGGCAGTAGCTCCGTCGTCAGGATGAAGAATCAACAGAGAGGAAAGAGAGGTGAGAAAGGTGATTTGCAAGTGTGATCTTAATAAATCTTTGCACTGCTCTTCCAAAACATGCAGACATCAGCCAGTTGGAATGTTATATTCAACCCACAGAGTGATCAAAACACCAATAATCTGCACTTCAGACAGGTGAAGTGTTTGATTTTAAAATGGGCTCATTATCACATTAAATGTGTTCAGACACTGAGGTGAAGATGGTGAGTTTAGGATGGAAATCATCACTCTTTTCCCTCCCTGTAACTTCATCTGTTTGTCATTCTCTAAGTTTAGCCAAAGGCAACTTTAGGCTACTAAAATGTTAACAGTTGTCAAGCATCTGAATCACTGTGTTAAACTTCGACTGAGGATTTTGAAATATTTAAATAAGAACCATCTGGTTAAAGGTTACAATTTCACAGGCAGTCAACTGTCTTTGAAGTATATATGGCCATCCTGACCTCTGTGCCGTCACCTTCACCTTGGTGTGTCTGTGTCAAACCATTGGCCTGCTCCTCTCATCCTTACTGCTCCATATAATCTTCTGAAAGCCACTTTTACACCAGACAAAAAAAACACCAACACCCATTAACATCTGGCTTTTGTCTTCAGTGGGAATCTGAATTCAGGCCCAGGTCAAATGGCTCAGCAGTAGCCATGGGTATTTATCCACTCCAGCTTCAATCAACAGTGACATACAACTATAAAAATGACACCCAAGTGGATATGCTAATTATCACCCCTTTTCCGCAGAGGCAATAAAGGCTTGTTGCCTCCATTGCTAACTATAACAACTCTTTTGCTCCTTTTTCATTTGCTGCTTGGCTTGTTTACTTATGACATGCTTATCTGAACAGTGGATAAACATTTTATTTCCTATAAATCCTTCACAAAAAAAGATTTGGTATAAGCTTTTATTATGAAGCAGCAAAATAAGGAAATGTTGGGTTTTCATCAGCAGTAACTTGACACGACTCTTATCAGCTGAAAGTGAACACAAAAAAGTAAAATAAAGTAGCTGCTAAACGTCAAACCACAGATTCAGTTAGAAGCTACAAAAGTATTGAGTGCTGAACACACTTTAGAAATGCCGTTCTCTGCTCTCCTGCACACAAAAGCTGAGCCTCAGATCCACAGAGCACATTAGAAAAAAAATGAAAGTGAAACTTGCCACTAAAAAACAGCAGATTTATGTACATTTAAAAATCCACATATACATGCTAATTATGGTGTAAAAACTGTATCAGATTCACTTTTTTCATGCTTGGAGCACTGGTTTAATTTTGTTAAGTTTCAAAAGATTTTGCTGTGCCTACCAACTCTGTTTCTAATACTTTCTGGAGTCTACTTGGAGGAAGCATTCCACACTTGTGCAGTAGACCAGTGGCCATGAGGCCAAGTTTGCAGACAAGACTGCACAATCACAAAAAATTGGGCTACACGTATGTCAGCACAGAGTCTATGCGGACTCCCTCTGATGACGAAATTTATGTCACACGGATCCCACTGGACCCTCACCCAAACAGAAAGCATAATACCGGCTTAACCTGGATTTTTAGCTACCAAAGATGATGTGGTTAGTTTAAAAAAAATACAAGCAAGCCAGAGCATGTGTGCAGCCAGACCTTTCCACCAGGTCTGGCTATGTGAGAATAATAAGAGTAAATCTTAGCAATCGGTTCATCAACTGAACAGAAACACAAAGGTCCCTAAAATGCTAATGTTGCTCCCTGTAACTAGGAAACTGTTTGCTAAAATGTTTGACAAATCAGCTTAACCTGCTTAATGGTGCACTGCCCCTAAGCAGTTTTTAAATTTGACATTACTTACAATAACTAGAGACCATCTTGTGATGGAGAACATCAGCCAGGACGCTTATGAACATGTTGACGCGCTCATGGGGCAGAACACACACCAATCTTTGAACATGGCTTTCATTTATGATCTTAACTACACACCTGTAAAGTTTAAAGACTGCATTTAGCACAGTTGTGACGCTAGGACATACAAACTGCTGTCCCACAACCATAAAACAAATTTAATACATACAATACATGTAAGTGTGCAAATCTTATGTGTTAACTAAGATCCTCCTATTAACTAATTTAATACAAAATAATATTTCAATCAGGAAGAGACTAAGAGTAAAAAAAAATGGTTTATTGCACATGCATGAGACATGAAACATGAACAGACTTTGGCGGTTAGACCCCACTGAGATGAAACAATATGTATATATAAATGGGGGTGATGAAGCTGTAGTGAAGAGAACCCCCGGGGTCTAGACACTGGTGGTGGTGATGAAGAGGTGCAAAGCAGAGACAGATGAGGTAAAGTGGCTCTGGAATCCTGCTGCCTGGACCTGAAGACTGGAGGAGAGACGTCAGGGAGGATCGAGGTGAACATCTTGTGGTTCTGGACTCCTGCTGCCTGGACCTGAAGACTGGAGGAGAGGCGTCAGGGAGGATCGAGGTGAACATCTTGTGGCTCTGGACTCCTGCTGCCTGGACCTGAAGACTGGAGGAGAGGCATCAGGGAGGATCGAGGTGAACATCTTCTGGCTACCTGGGTCCAATGACTGGAGGAGAGAGGGGTGGAGGAGGGTCGCACGACTGACTGAATGACAACTGATGGAGCAAAGACAGAGGCGATTTAAAGTTTGGCAGCAGCAAATTGACTGGCTATAGCAACCGTGGCAAAATCTGATTGGATAGTAAAGACGAAGGTGAACGCCCACAAACAGCTGATTAGAGGGAATAGGAGGAGAGAGACGAGTAAAGGAAAGTTATGAATGAAGGCAGCGTAATAGAAGGTCTTCCTGATTGAACTTACGCTGAGCTTCATTTGAGATAGCAGTAATTTTAGTATACAAAGTCACCATTTCTGGGGCCTTGAACCCTAAGCCCTGAATTTCAACTCATAAAAATGATACTAAAATAAATTTAGCAAATTTTCCCATTGTTGTTTTCGAAAGGATCTTTTAGGTGGTTTTGAAAGTGTTGAAAACTGAAAAAAATACATCTTAATATCACTACAGAAACAGTGTAAGTTTGAACTGATGTGTGGTGAGGAAATAAGTGTCATCATCTTGAAGTAAATCTGTTCGGGGTGCACCTGTGGCTCAGTTGGTGGGGCGTGCGTACCATGTGTTCGGGCTGGCGGTGCTCTGCAGCGGTTGTCAGTTCGATTCCCACCTGTGTCGCATTTGCTGCATGTCATCCCCTCTCTCTTTCCCCCTTTCCTGTTGTGTCTTCACCTGTCCAATCTGGATGGAGGCAAAAAGCCCAAAAAATAATCTTAAAAATAAAAAGAAGAAGTAAATGTGTTCAAAAAGTCAGAAAATCCAGGTGAAACTTAAAGGAACATCACAGGCGAACACCTACATTCTGCAGTTTATGTGTGCATGACTGATCAGAACTGTGCGAGGGGACCATATGCTAATGAGCATCTTTGAGATCAGCTCAGAATTATCTAAAATGATCACTACTGACAGAGTCACTAATGAAACATGATGATGATGTTTTGGTTGTGACAGCAAAAGAGAGCACTTAATCCTTTGTACATATAAATTATAATCCAAATTAGAAGTATTATAGTAAACTCCATGTTATTTAAAGTTCTGTAATATGACGAATACCAGCTGAAATATATTGCTTCTAAAACTGTCACCACCAAATCAGTCACTACTGAAACATAATGTCACAGCTGGTAACCAGATTAGCCCACTACAGATCATGTAAAAGCATTGTGTCACTTCCTGTGTCGTCTGATTTCTCCCAATAAGGTGGTTTCCTTTGTGCACGTAAAAGAACTGACAAAGGAGAAGTTAACGCTGCCAAATTTCTAGAATCAGGAGGTCCAGCTACAGTTCCACGTTCAGAAGATCCCCGGAGTCTTCAGAAGAGACTGCTTAGGTTGCACAAAGGTTTTGTTTGCCATGGATCAGATTGTTTTCTGTTGATAATTTACAGGAAAGTTTGAGTCTGCTGCTGCATTTATTTGACATGGGTCTCAGCAAATTTCACTTTCACAGTTTTTATCCTGCGAGACAAAGAGAATCACTCTTGGATCCATAAACTTTGAACAACAACCAAAAAAAATAAAATCAGTTTGCTCTGAGGAGAGCTGGTCTTTCCTACTCAGACGCTCCTGAAGGAGTGAAATGGTGGATGGAAAGTGAATTTGATAGATCTCACGCTGCCCTGTGTATTTCTCTCCAATTTGTTCTGGTTATTGGCTCACATTTTTGAAAGCAAAGGCTAATGGAGGAGGTCAGCTTCGGTGAGGTGTCTGTGTTATGTTGATTAGAAAAACTGATGGCTAGATTTCATGAATCTTTGCTTGTTTTACATTTTCACAGAGTCACCGTGCAATTATTGTTCTGCCAGGAGATACACAACCAATTTATTTTTCATTCCATCCGAGGAGTCAGCATCTGTGTCAAGTTAAAGTGGTACAAATCACCACCACTGGCATGAGCTGAAATCATCTGCAGTACAATAGAGATTTCAACCAAACTCTGAGACACATTATTGTTCTTCTTTTCTTTTCTGCTTCGAGTGCTACACAATTGACTGCAGCCTGTGGGGTTAGAAAATCACAGGAGACTGCCACTTTAATTAACCTCTTTGTGCCCAAAGACTATATTTAGTTTGACGCAGACAATAACTCGAAACAAAACTTTGCATAGATAAGGGGAAACATAACTGTCCTCTTGTCGTGGCATCCAAACAAACAAGTCTTTGGCAATAAGGAGACAGTGTGCCCTGACATCATATAGCAGGTGAAATCATTCACTTGAAGAGGCATTCTCCAAAGCATTTTTAGGAAGTGTCACGGTTTCTGTTAAAGCTCAGATCTTGCTTTTGTGACATAACTACTGGCTCTCAAATACTTGGAAACCTCTTGTCTTCTCTCACACAAACATGCACACGCAATGATAAATGGTTGTGCCTCCCTGACAAAACATTTAACAACACATGTGAGCATTGGCACACAAACATCCATCCACTGATGGCAGAGGCTGTATGCAGGGTGCCAACCTGTTCAGTAGGAGTGATTCTATCCAGATGATTCTATGCTCACCCATTCACACACTCACTCACACACTCACTCACACACACACACACACACACACACACACACACACACACACACAGCAATTTGGGGTTCGGTATTTTGCCCAAGGACATTTTGTCAGGGAGCAAACCACTGACCCTCCATTTAGTGGTCGACCCGCTCTACCTCCCTAACCACATGAAGAGAAACATGCATAAAACAACAGGGGCACTGAGAAACCATGTTTACAGGCCTTTGAAGTAGCACTTGGATGTCTGGCTTGTCATTTTTATCAACTGAAAGTTAACATTGTAACCTACTGATCTGCTGGGGTTTCACGACTTGGGTCAGAAGACAGACAGCAAGAAAATGTCTCACACGAAAAAAAAAAAAAAATCAATGTACAACAGGTAAATGAACTGGTTAAATTTGAAGATGTGGTAGAAATTTTCATCAATCAGTCAGTGGAAGTGACAGTGAGCTAAGGTTTGGCCTTTTTTTTTTTTTGATTAAGCCATATCTTAGTGTAGAGGCAATGATTCAAAAGTATACATCAGGGGACCCTAACAGGCGGACCGCGGTCCGAGTCTGGACCCACACGCCGTCCTATACGGACCCAGACCTATAACCAATAAATTATTAAGAGATTTTAAATTTTGACGGGACGCTTCTATTTTAACTGGCGCAACTTTTCTAGTCTTTCTGGCGCTGATTTATCTGATCAGGAAACACACAGACCAACTGCAGAGAAGCTGCGTGTGGAGGAGACTGTTGTTAATGACGGAGTTTATTACAACAGAAACTAACGTGATGGTTAATGACATCGACACAAACCAGATGCACTTATAAAATTAAACTACTGTATAAAGAGGCCTATACGTAAAACAGGAGAGTCTGTGTTTCTCTGTGAGAAACTTTCAGACCTTCTCACAACAGAGTGAACAGGTGAGGGAGGAGAGGAGGGCAGACTGATCACTAATCAATCACTGATACCGTCGTCCTCTTGGACTGATTAAAAAAATAAAAATGACAAAATTGGTGTCAAACCAAACCTGGGTGTCCACACAAATAAAGTCTTTGTGTGAAACACTGCAGAGTGTAACATCGTGCTGTTTACAGACAGTCTGCTGTCTGTAGTTTGACAGAGAGACAGAGTTTAGAAGGGAACCCTAGACCCACGAAAGATCGCAAGAGTTTGATATTTTAGTAGAAATAACGAACACAAATCTCACGAGAGTTGTGCAAATAAAGAGTTACCTTCTAGACACGACTGAAAAAGGTGCGCAGCTCCAAAAATAGAAAATCATGTCATGGTGCCGATGTTTTTAATGTGGCAGCCGCCATAAATAAAACTATTCACTGATCCACAGAGAGTCACTGAAACACTGATCACTGACCTGCTGTGATGAAAAAAATACTCAGATTCTTTACTTAGGTATTTTTACATTGTGGTATTAGTGTTTTTACTTAATTACAATTTAAATATTTTGCATGTTATTGTTTCCTTTTTTGAAAAATCAACATTTTTATTGCTGTTGTTGTACTTTAATTGTATTCTTATCATTATTTTTTTATTACTAAATACAGATGTGCAAACTCGTGAGAGGAGAAAAAGGTGTCATGTTGGTAAACCAGTCCCCTGTCCTCTGTCCCCTGTCCTCTGGGGGTCTGGAAGCGTCTGTCCTGCTCCAGAAGAAAAATGTTGTGATTTTAACATGTTAACAAAACATCCTGGTGACTGTTTCAGTTAAAAGAGTGAGTTCACTCTTCTGTTTGTGGTTTCTGCAGACATTACTACCTTTACTTTTACCTTTGTGCTAAAGTAAATACAGTAAAAGTAAATCAACACTAAAAGTAAAGTTACTTTACAGAGTATTTTTACTTTAGCAATTTATAGTTGTTAGACCTGTCTTATCTTCTATTTTGTATTTTACCATTGTTCTTAAATAAAGCAAAAGTAATGTAATAGAAAAAAAATGCAGAACACGCAATATTTCTTATCTGATTACTCGATTAATCGCCAGAATAATCAATAGATTATGCTTTAATTTTACTGGTTCGACCCACTTGAGATCAAATTGGTCTGTATGTGGCCCCTGAATCAAAATGAGTTTGACACCCCTGATGTAGACGTTGATACAACTACTACACTACTTCAGTATATATCACTTTCATAACACAAGTTAGACATTATGATGTTCCGGACCGTTGCTTTAGGAAATTTTCTCTAACTGGACCTCTTTGAATTTTAGTTGAATACCCCTGATACACATCATAATTCACAAAACAGCCATCAAAAAATAATATTTGTCTGCTCTGACAGAATTGCTTTTTGCAGATGATGTGATTCTGGTGGTGTCATCATACTGTGACCTTCAGAACGCACTGGGCCGATTGCAACCGAATGCGAAGTGGCCAGGATGAGAGTCAGCACCTCCATGTCTGAGGCCATGCTCTTTGCCAGAAAATGGCGCCTTCCAGGTGGGAGTGAGTTACTGCCCCAAGAAAAGTAGTTTCATTGTTTTGGGGTCTTGTCCACATGTGGTGATAAAATGGAGCATGAGATCAACAGGTGGATTGGTGCAGACATTGTACCGCATCATCATAATGAAGGTGGAGCTGAGGTGGAGGGCAAGATCCAACCCTAACCTATAGTCTTGAGCCTTGGGAAGTAATCAAAACATTGATGTCGCAAATAAAAGGAGCCGAAATTAGTCTCCTTTGTAGGGTGGTGGGGCTTAGCCTTAGTGTCAAAAGGAGCCAGCTGAGGTGGTTCGGGCATCTGATGATGATGACGCCTCCTAGTCACCTTCCTTTGGGATGAGACCCTGGGGTAGACCCAGAACTTTCTTGGGGGATTCATATATCTCATCAGGCCTGGGAATGCCTCAGTAACCGCCAGGAGGAGCTGGAAAGTGTTGCTGGGGAGAGGGACATCTAGAATACCCTGCTTACCCTGGATGGATGGATGGATGGATGACAATATTGAACAGCAATGTGTGCAATCATGATGAGATCAGGAGGGTCATTGTCCATCGTGGTGGCCAATAGTCATCAACCACGGAGCTGTCTTCCATCACAAAACTGAGATTTAAAAGCCTTCTGTAGTTGAGGTAGTGTGTCTTTTCAGAGTTGCCACAGAGTTGTTGCCAAAGTTTTGTTTTTGACATGTGGGAGACAAAATAAAAAGAAGCTTTTGCTAGTGATCATTGCACCATGTCTGCATGTTGTACTTATTATTTTCTTATTTAACACAACTAAGTTACAGACATGTAGTGCGAAGAAAAAGACCTTTTTAGACCCAGTTATGATATCATTTTCAATGGAGATTTTTCACTGTGGTGGTGTTGGGTGATAACTGCGAGGCAGAGAATCAGTGTCCATGCCTGAGAAATAACAACACTGTTTTTTAAAAGGACTTGTGTTACCTTTTTCTGACCTGGACCTCATGTGACCATGCATTTAATGACTGTTGTTTACGAGGACCAAAGGTGTAAGTTGTGTCACATTGTTCAAGGACTTCAAAACCTCTCAGGAAGAGGGTCAGGATAGATGGAAAACAGTGTTTGAATGTGTTTTTTGTGTTGTTGTGTGATCTCTTTAGGGATTTCCAGTCCATGAATCTTTGGGGCCCAGTGACAGTTTTCTGTGACTGACTGCATTTGAGTAACGAGAAGACACAAACCAGTATATCCTGTGGTGGCGTTTTTTTGGAAGTTGATGAGAACAGACGAGACTACTGTGACTGTGTCTAGACAAACGGCTGCTCTGGGTCTCCACAGGAACTTATTCATCAATCATAGAGCATCATATGGGAGGTATACGTAATCAAGCCGCAGTCTCCAGGGCAAAGTGTCAAGAATGTGTTTTCTGTGCTGTAGATGTCATTGTATTTATTTTTCTTTACATTGTAGACGTGCAGAGCATTTTTTCCACAGGGGAGGATAAGCAATAGATGAAACCAGCACACAAAAGTCAATGCATGGGGTTCATGGGATCAGTGCATTTATCCTCCTACTCAGGTGGTTAATTTGTGGAATGCTTAACGGTATTTTAACATATTGGGTAAAAAATCATGACGTACATCCCATATGGTTATAACTAAGCACCGTCCCCTGTGGGTGGAAAAGAAAATGTTTGAATAGGTACATAAAGAATAAATAGGAATGTGAGAACAAAAGCACTTCAGTCAAAATCAAAAAATGTCCACCCAGTGAAATACTGCAGTGTGTTCCGAGGATTGTTTCCACCTTATGTCCACCCATATACAGGAAGTCAGATGTATAATTTGGCTAGCTGCTTAAACATTTTTGTGGGGAGTTTAATTAAATAATGCCTCTATTGCTGGAATTTTGAATGGAAATTAAAATAAACATCCTGCTCCATCATAGCACAAAGATCCTCTTTTTTTAATAGTTCAACAGCTGCATTTTTGATTTTCAACATGAAAAGATATATTCCAGATTATTGTAATTTATTGTCTTTAAACAGCTACTCAGCCACACCTCAACAACTCACAGAACAGAGCCCTGGATCAGTCTTGCCTTTGAACAGCTGCATGCGCAACTAATGTCACACTTTATAGAGTTTATATATGTTAAATTATGAATTCTAAACTGTCATAAACTGTCAAGTGTTTCGTTGAGAATACAGTAAAGTTATTTGTGTCAATTTATGGCAGCATTAGCAGCTTTACCGTTAGCAAACAACAGATGTGGGTACTTTTCATGTTGAAAATAATGTCTCCTGCTCCCTGAACCTCTCTTTCACTATTTGAGCCTGATGAATCCTGACATTGTCATCTTGGAACATGTCTGTGTCATCAGATGTGGGTACAGTAGACTGCAGCACCAGCACAGATGGGCAGTATTTCTATTAAATATATTTAAAATAAAACCCAAATTCCCTGAAAAATAGATGGGACCCTGTACAAAATGTAGAATGCAATTATTTACAAATACATTTCAACCTATATTCAGTCAATTATAGCACAAAGACAAGATATTTAATGTTCAAACTGATAAATCTTGCTGCTCTGTAAGTTTGGACCGGGGCAACAACATGATGACATTTATAGCAAGAAATTGTTTTTTTGGCTTCATGTGCCAGTGAGTACTATTCTGTTGAACTGCCTTTGGCTTTGATTATGGCGCACACTCGCTACGGCATCATTTCTATAAGCTTATGCAATGTCACAACATTTATTTCTGTCCAGAGTTGCATTAATTTACAAAATGTAGAATGCAATTATTTACAAATACATTTCAACCTATATTCAGTCAATTACAGCACAAAGACAAGATATTTAATGTTCAAACTGATAAATCTTGCTGCTTTGTAGGTTTGGACCGGGGCAACAAAAGACTGAGGGCCCTATCTTATACCCAGCACAAAGCAGATGGCAGCGATGGCACAGGTGGCATTGCTATCATAAACCGGTGCAGCTGGCATTTTCCTCATGTCTGCAAATGAACTTGTGCCTGTGCAGCCGTGAGCGGGAGGTCTACAAATGAAGGCGAAACGAAGGCATGGCCCGGCGCATTTGCTATCTTGTGCTCAGCATATTGGAAGTCAAAACCACTTGTGCTTTAGACCGACTGAAACCTGGTTGAAGAGCAAAGTCTGTGACGCAGTAGGTCTGTCTGCACAAGATGGCAACCCACATCTCTGGCCAAAGCACACACATCTCATCAGTCACAAAACACCTTTAATTTATGTTTAACAGCATGCGGCTGTGTGTATCTAAAATTATTCTCACTAATAAGGAATAAAGAATTATTATAATTATAAAGACTAATAAATCTCAGCAGACCTGCAAAGTGTGCACGAGACGGGATCACAGCTGTCAGATGGTCTTTAATAGATCAGTCAGCATGACAGCTGGAGCAGCGGGAGTGTTTGTGTCTGCATGTTTATTGGGATCCAGAAAAACAAGAATTAAGCAATTATGATCTATAACATAAAAATCAACAAGACGTTATATCTGACCATGAGACTGGCCGGACCCGAGGAGAAAAAGGTATGTATTGGCACTTCTGTCAGAGGCTGATGCTGATGGATAAGCACATTGGATAACATAATATGTGAAATAGTTTTAGTATAAAGTATACTACTTGGTCTTGAAATACTAAAATACATAATCTAAAATGTTTTTCTCCTATAAGACATTTATCCCCAGGTTTATACTGTCAAAAAATGTACAACAATTAGCCTAAATGTCAAAAATATGTATGCTAGGTTAATTCTCCTGTCAGTGGTGCAGAACTGGAGATGGTCCTGTGGCACTGCACAGAAGCTGTCCACTGCTTCTAATACAGAGGGGTTACATGCAAAGACTGAATCTCACTGTAAGTTGTACCATGTATGTGACAATAAAGTTGACCTTCACCTAATCTCAGTCTTTGGACAAATGCAAATGAATCATGTGACATGCCCTGTCAGTGCCAGCCATGCACTCATTGTTGGCTACATTTGTGTTCCTAATGATAGATTGAGAAAAGAATTTGCTTTAGTGTTTGCTGCAAATTGGGCCTAAAATCAAAGTTTGTAATTATCAGAAATCATATGCTATGGCAATGTCACTGAATGAGAACCGCTGATTCACAAAACTCTCGCAAGATCAGGGTTTTTATCAGAATAATCACTCTTGCAAGATTTTTTGCAGGTCTGGGATCTCTTCTAGACATGACCGGCCTCCTGCCTGCCAGCACAGCTCAAGAGAGTGAGAGAAAGAAAGAGACCCCTGCACTGTTTGCAGAAGAAGTAAAAAAAAATATGTAAGCTAGAAACCACCTAGCATACACCCCTGAATTTGCAGCGTCCCACCACCAAAATATCCTGATTGGACACTTCAAATCTATGATGTGGAAAATTAGCAGAGCTGATCTGTTCACTGCAGGGCAGGTGCAGAAATGCCAAACTGTATAATGATGTCACATGATGAGCAAGATTTATAGCAAGAAATTGTTCTTTTGGCTTCATGTGCCAGTGAGTACTATTCTGTTGGACTGCCTTTGGCTTTGATTATGGTGCACACTCGCTACGGCATCGTTTCTATAAGCTTATGCAGTGTCACAACATTTATTTCTGTCCAGAGTTGTGTTAATTTTTCACTAAGATCTTGTATTGATGATGGGAGAGTCAGACGCTGTGTAAAGTCTTCTCCAGCACATCTCAAAGATTCTCAGTGGGGTTCAGGTCTGGACTCTGTGGTGGACAATCCATGTGTGAAAATAATGTCTCCTGCTCCCTGAACCTCTCTTTCTCTATTTGAGCCTGATGAATCCTGACATTGTCATCTTGGAACATGTCTGTGTCATCAGGGAAGAAAAAATCCATTGATGTAAAAACCTGTTCATTCAGTATATTCAGGTAGTGAGCTGACCTCATTTTTTGGACACATAACGTTTCTGAACCTCGACCTGAGCAACTGAAGCAACCCCAGATCATAACTCTGTCCCCACAGGCACTGGGCATGATGGGGGCATTGACCACATGACTTTTTTCCATCGCTCCAGAGTCCAATCTGCTCCCTAGCAAACTGGAGCCTTTTCCCTGATTAGCTTCACTGATTAGTATTTTCCTTAAGGCTACACAGCTGTTTAGTCCCAATCCCTTGAGTTCTCTTCACATTGTGTGTGTGGAAATGCTCTTAGATTCACCATTAAACACAGCCCTGACTTCTACTGTTAATTTTTTACAATGTGATTTCATGATTTTGACATTTAAGTGATCTCTGATCGTGTTAATTCAAGATTTTCTTCCAATCACATCTCTTTGTGGAAGATGATGGTTCTCCACTATCCTTCCAGGTTTTAATAATGTGTTGGACAGTTCTTAAACCAGTTTAAGTAGTTTCATCAGTCTCCTTTCTTTGCTTGATGCAGGTCAATAATTTGACTCTTCTGAAACAGAGGAACATCTTTTCTATGACCACAGGATATGTCTTCTGACATGGTTGTTTAAGGAATGAGAAGCTGCTCACTAATTTGCTACCAGCTGAAACATATGAATCACTGCAGTAATTATCCAGTGGAAGGCTCTTATATTCTATCTAGGCTCTTCTATTTGCTTAGTTAAATCCAGGTGTGGCTTGTTTTCGGCCAGGCAGTGTATTAATCTTGTTACACCTTTTACGTCATTTTGAATTAGACTAAATTAAAATGCACCTGTTTTGAAAATGTAAAGTGTCGAAAGCACAGATTTTTGTGTTAAAATGTAGAGAGTAAAAGTAAAAAGTTTTCAGAAAAAGAAATACCCCAGTAAACTACAGATGCCTGAGAAGATCTAGCGAGACAAAAATTACACAACAAGATGAAAATTACGTAACAAGACAAAAATGACAAAAGACATAACAAGATGTAAAAGACATAACAAGAGGAAAACATCATAACAAAATGTAAATGCAACTGAAAACTTAAGTATTTGCGCTTAGTCAGTTCCCACCTCTGCCAAATGTTATGTCCACTCTAATGAATATTCTGAGCAGGTAATTTGCATAAATAAGTCTGCTGCTCCTAAGTCAAGAATGTGTCAGACAGACAGTTACAAAATACAGACCACACACACCTCATCTCGCAAACAAGGACGTCAATGTTGCATCTGGACACTATAAATTTTAAACCACTCAGAATTCTGTTTACCGTCATTGTTTGAAAGTGATTACAGACGTCCTGTCTTGTTTACCATGTATAGTGATGAAGGACAGAGGTGAGCAGCAGAGTGAGGACTGACCTCTCTTTGACTGAAGGCTGTGGAAGCAGCTCTCTCAGCAGAAACACCTCCCACTCAACACAACAGGAGAGAGCGCAGACCTGAAAGACACAGTTCTAGTGTCACTGAAGTCAAAAACTTTCTTCTGGAGGAAGTATATCAGTTGGCATAGGTTGTTGGCAGAATTAATCTACAGTTTAATAGCTTCATTCCTCTGGGTTTTTGACAGTATGAACCCAACAACCTTCATGCTGGTGTCAAATCTGTCTGTCATCTCATCTGGTGTTCTTACAGTCGGTGGTCTATTTCATCACATCGGCTGTCACACTGACGTGGTGAGAGACTGTTTGTCTCTGCATGTAAAACCTATAATGCCAGATTCTCAGTGCGGACAGAAGACAACTTTGATGTGAGCACGAGCTAAACCACTGCAGCTGGAACTGGATTAGACAGCTTTATAAAGATTTGTGGAGTATTTGACTGGGGTTGACCTTCAGGTTGCTTGGTGTAACATGCTGGTGGGAGGAGGTAAAACCAGAAATATTCTCAACTTAACCCGCTAAATGTTATATCAGTATTTGAAGACAATAACTGGAGCACATTTGAATATTTAGTGCAAGTTAATCGTTAAGTAAATGATCACACTTTGACAGCCGAGTCTCTTTATTTCATTTACAAGGGTTTTATTTTAACAGGTCGATTACTTCAAATCACAAAAGAAAATTTTCCATATAGATCCCTGGCACTGCAGATTATGTGGAAAGCTGATGTTCTCGACTTGGACCCAGCGTTTGGACTGGGACAAAGTCTGGTCTAACATGTTTCTATCTTCCAGAAACCCCCGATTGCCAGCAAATACAGTATAATTTTATTTACAAAACACATAGGAAGTTCTGTTCAGTGAAAACTATTCCCGACCCTTCCTGCTCTTTATGCCCAATGAAGGTCACAGGTACTTTATTTCAAATGTTGTGGTGAACGGTTGCTTTTAACCCGTCTGAGATGTTTGAGATGAATGTTCCTTGCCCACCCACTGTACTCATTTTGAATTGTCTACCTAAGACAGACCTGACACTGGTCAAGAAACGAGCGTTATTAGCTGGGGTTACAGCAGTGAAAAGGCTAAAGGCCTCCCTACACCCCCTCCCTCCACTTATAGTTTTTGACATATTTTGATATTATGTATCTAGAGCTTTTGATGGCCTGAGGAAAGAGGAAACAATAGAGATGTGGCGGTTGCGTTAACGTAGCTTAAATTTTGGCTGTAGTGGTTGGTTAGAGTCCCCCTTTTTTTTTTCTTCTTTTGTTTATGTTTTTGTTCTTTCTTCATTTTCCATCTGTTCTCTTTCACTCTGTTTTCTCTATTTTGTTCTCTGTGCTGCAAACATTGGCTGTCTATCACAGGCATGTGATTAACAATGGATGAGTACATTGCACTGTGTTGCCAATAAATGAATAAAAATTTGATCACAAAAAAAAAAAAAGAAAATTTCCCATTCATGCTACCTATTGTAGGTGGTCAGATAAATTTCATGGGGCTTGAGAGTGTGTGGGCACCAAAATATTATATATATTGTATTATTATATTGTATTATTATATTGTCATCAGAGGTGGGAAGTAACAAAAGTACACATACTTTGTTACTGTACTTACATAGATTTTTCAGGTATCTGTACTTGACTTAGGAGTACTTTGTTCTCCATACATTTCAAATCAGGCTGGTTGAAGGGGATTATTGATTATTTTTAGTTTGCATCATTGCCCAACCTCAAGGCCAGAGAAAAGATGATTCCTTGGTGTAAGAAGTAACAAGATGAAAATTACATAAAAGACATAATAAGTTGAAAACTGTGTAACAAGACAAAAACAACAAAACAAGACACAAGATGGAAACAACGTAACAAGACAAAAACGATGTAAAATATATAACAAGACAGAAATTACAAAAACAATGTAACAAGACAAAGCTTACGTAATGAGACGAAAACAACATAACAAAACATAAGATGAAAATGATGTAAAAAACGAAACAAGATGTAAAAGATGATTCTTGGTGTAAGTCATTACAAGACAAAAATTACATAAAAGATGTAAAAAGACGAAAATTGTGTACAAGACAAAAGCAACAAAACAAGAAACGACATAACAAGACTAAAACTAAGTTAAAAAAAGATAACAACATCAAAACAACATGACAACAATGTAACAAGAAGTAATAAGACAAAAACAATCTAGGGAGATGTAACAAGATGAAAACAACATAACAACATAAGATGGAAACAATGTAATGGGACAAAAACAATGTAACATATGTAACAAGACAGAAATGACGAAAAACAACGTAAAAAGACAAAACTTATGATGAACTTAAGATGAAAATGAAAATGATAAAAGACATAACAAGATGAAAAAGACAAAAACAACGTAACAAGACGAAACCAAGGGTTACTTTTTACATTTATACTTTGAGGACACCAATAACTTCTACTTGAATGAAGAATGTCTGTACTTTTGCCACCTCTGTTTGTGATTGTGTATGATTCCAAAGCCACAGATTTAAAAAAAAAGCACTCTAAGTTACAGAGGTCTTGTAAGATCATTTCTTTCTAACTCCACACCCCTAGATTTTTTTCAGTTTCAAACTTATAGCCTGTAACCTAACTAATGCTGACTCAAGTGACATGACTTGATGCAATTTATTAGACTGCAGCCTGGATTATTCTCCCACACAGATGTGGATTGCTGAGGAGACCAAGGACATGAAGCAGTTGTATGCATTCTACTTTCTGGAGTATGCTTTCTGCATGGTCACAACAAAATTGAGGGTACACTCTGATTTCGTCTGATGATGAAATTTACAGCATCCGAACCCTAGTGGACCCTCACACACTCACGTACTTGGAACTGTGGCTAGAGAGCCAAAAAAGGCTTTATCCAGGGAAATCCATGGAGTTAACAGCCTCTGCTCTTTTGAAGGCTTTCCACAAGATCTGGGAACCTGGCAGCCACATTAGCATTTGTGAAGTTGGCTACTGATGTAAAGCAGTAAGGCCTGACTCCCAACACGTGTTCTACTGCATCCCAAAGGTGTTCAAACTTTGTGTCTGTGCAAGCCAGTCAAGTCCTTCCACACCAAATAATAACTCATTTCTTCATGTACCCAGATTTGCTCACAATTGGCTCTTGTGATATTGAGCCAAGAAAGGGTTGGAAGCATGCACTATTGTCTTAAACATCATTGGGTGTTAAATGATCAGGACTGTCCCAGACCATTATCTCGCCTCCAGCAAACAGCGGGCACTTAGCGGTCAGGCAGGTATGATTTTTCTGGCATTTGCCAAACCAAGATTTGTCCATCAGACTTCCAAATCCAGACAAACAAAATGTTCCAATGTCTTCAAGCCCAAAGGCAGAATGCTTACAAAGCCCCAGCCTATGACCAACACTGTGTTTATTATCTTTTTGTTTCTGGTGTCATTGCTTGGCAATAGAAACCAATGTCCTCGAGAGCCGAATGAACAGTGTGTGTGCTGACACTGCTATCCAAGACAGTTTGGATCTTGTTGCGATGGAAGACAGATGATTTTTTAAGTGCTCACACTTGGCAGTCCAGTACTTACATCTGAGCTGTTGTTTCCACTTCACAACAGTGAAAATCTAGAAGAAACAATCATGAACTAACTTCCTGGAAAGATGATACATTTTGACAGTTCTACACTGAAAGTCGCTGAGCTGTTCTGCGACACATTTTACAACAAATGTTTGTCACAGGCCAGAATCTCTCGAATTACATCAGAATTGAAAGATTCTGCTAATTACGACTGCTGTCCACCACAACATCACACCAGGTTTATTACAAAGTGGAGAGAGAAATGACTGAGCCAACCTAAAGCTAGGGCAGGCAACATTGTTTTGGTATCATTGAGAAATAACTTCATAAAACCCTTTCAGCATATTGTAAATCAGGTGTTCTGAGAGAGAACTAGACTTCTGCACCTCATCTGTGGCTCTGTTTTCAGCATTTAGAGAACCTGCCTGTGACTGTAGACTTAAACCAATCACAGGTCTTTTCAGACCTGCGTGGCTCCTCCTACTTGTGCAGCTGCATGTGCACGTTCCTCTGGTAAGACCCTGAATCAATGACGGAAACTACAGCAGGAAAAGTCGCCATTAAACAGCATTATAGTAAAGAGAAAAGGGCCTAATGTCTGTGTCTGTTTTACTTCACACAGCTGATGTCTGTTGGTCTGTGATCACTTGCCATTGCCTCCATAAACTTGCTTGCTCTCATGAAGGGCATGCTGCTCATCTAGTGGGAGGGGCTGAGGACACAGAAAATGAAACCTAACTAGATGAGACTCAAAAATCAACTGTTTTTAGGCTTTCTTCCTACTGCAAGTGTATCATTTCCAAGTGTCAGATTCTGTTAATCTGTTGAACCCTCTGGGTAAAATGATTGGATCCATGTGAACTGTACGTCCTCTTCACCCTGAAACACTGGACACTGAGAACAACAATATCAACATAATGTGCTATATATAGTTTTCAATATTAGGCGCATTATTACTTTTTATACTTTCAATATCAGTGCAAACAACTTTTCAATTTTAGTTTAAATGTATTTTACTTTTATTGTTTATATAATATTAATATATAAGAATAAACTTTATTTATATAACACTTTTCTTAACATAGTTACAAAGTGCTTTACAGAAAATAAAAAATATGAGCAGCCAAAATAAAGGAACAGCAAGTAAAACAACACAAAATAAAGGCAAATGGAGGTAAATATGAATAAGGTAAAAGGAACCAAATAGAAACATCACAAGGACAGGGATAAAATTGGTTGAGAAAATTAAAAAAGCCAGAGCAGAGTGGAAAAACCAATTGACTTTGATTAGCAATTCGCAAAAGCCTTCCTGTAAAGGAAGGTTTTAAGCGAAGATTTAAAAGAAGCTAATGAAGTAGCCTGTCTACTCTCCATAGGGAGACTGTTCCAAAGCCTCGGGGCTCTGACAGCAAACATCCAGTCACCTTTAGACATGAGCCGGAAACTGAGGACAACCTGGAGACCTCAGTGACCGCTGAGGCACATAAGGGATCAAAAGGTCCTTCAAGTAATGTGGAGCAAGCCCGTTCAATGCTTTAAAAGTTAAAAGAAGAATTTTAAAATCTATACGAAATAGAACTGGGAACCAGTGTAGGTTGGCTAGCCCTGAAGGCTAGGCACTTATGTTTGTATTCACTCCTTATACATTTTATATTTATGAATCTATTGTTTTTATTCCTACATTACTGTCATTTTTTACTTGTTTCTGGCAAAAAATCCTACTGTATTAATAAAGATCTATTAACAAAATAAAAGACATTCATTAAAAAGATTTTTCTCTTCATGTCATTCTGTCATTTCCCCTTTTAACCTTTTTCCATGAATAATTATTATTACATCCATCCATTAGGAGGGTGGAGCCTATCCCAGCTGACATTGGACAAGAGGCGGGGTACACCCTGGACAAGTTGGCAGTTCATCATAGGACATAGACATAGACACATAGAGACAATCACTCACGCTCACAGTCACACCTTCAGGCAATGTGGAGTTACCAATGAACCTATTATACTGGCTACCTTTGGACTGAGGGAGGAAGAACTCACAAGGACATTCAAACTCCCCACAGAAAGGCCCTGCCCCAGCCACAAACTCTCCTCCCATCTGGCTGGGTGCTAACCACTGCACCACCGTGCTGCCCTATTATTATTATTACATTATTTTCATATTATTCTCCTCCCCAAAACATTTGGGCTAACACATTTCTAGAAATTATAAGACATTAAAATCATAACTTGGATTACTAAACAGTTAATACATAAATAGAATATCGGAAAACCTAAACAGATGTAATTAACTATTACAGAAATGGTTCATGTGCATCCAACATCTGAGCAGTGAAGTTCATTTATGAATTGCAGTTTAACTGTTCTTTATACAGAATGTAGGATTTTATCTATATGCTGATGTTTGCCAAACACTTTATTATAAGGGGAAACATACCTGAATTACACACCCCAACTGTACATCTGACATTCCAATGGAGTTATAAAGCTTCATACCAAACTTAGCTGGCAGGGGAATGCAAAAGAATAACAGGATACAATTACAGTCTATTTGAACGTTTCGTCAATGTTATGTGTTATTACAGCCTGTTCTCATCCCATCTCCATCAAATACCAACGTATTTGTCATGCCCCTCGGCATCTCACACCGGTGCACGAGGTACTCTTCAGCATGTGCATGAGAAGCTGCCAGAAAGCCTTTTTAGCACGTGGTAAACATTGTGAAATGGTCACGGTTTGGTTAGGTTTAGGCATCAAAACGACTTGGTTACGTTAAGGAAAATATGATAGTTTGGTTTAAAGTAAGTATGTTACATTACAGCCTGTTCTGACTCTCAACTAGTCGGATACCGATGAATTGTCATCGCCCCTCTGCGAGTCATAATGACGCAGACGGTAGCTGTTAGCGCATAAACCAACACGCCAAGCTTTTTAAGTCACTTCCCATCCACAGCTGTATAAGACGCCCTGGGCTGTCGACACAGTATAAAGGAGGAGACAGTCCACACATGGAGGAGGTGGTGTGGATGGATGACTCAAACAATCATGGGCCTTTCACCCAGGAGAGCGGGGTTCATGTACCGAGTGCATGTTAAAAGTTGTAAGGTATATAATGTTATGTGCATCATGATATGTGTGATCATGTTGTGAGTCACTTCAGTGACTCATGACCTACAGCATGTGTGACAGGTGTCATTAGTGTTGTGAGGAGGGGCACTGTATTTGGGGGAGTTAGGACAATTCTAATGGGGCCATAAAAAATATTAGAACATTAGGTAATACAGTCAATGTTAAATTATTAATCTATCATCATAAAGTAGTATTTTATTGGTATTATTTACAATGTAATAATACTGAGAATTTCCTTTTAATTTCTTGTTTTTTGCAACAATAACAAAAAAATGTTGACTGACATGTAAGGTGGCATAACTGCAAACAAAAGTTTTTGTTATTATTCTTAAAAAAATCCATTTTTCAGTGACAAGAATTCAACCAAGTTAATTATTTTTCCACGTGATGATTATTATTTGAAACAAAAACATATACCTATAGTCCTAACCTATAGTCCAGTGTTTCCCAACCCTGGTCCTCAAGGCACACTGTCCTGCATGTTTTAGATGTTTCTCTGCTCCAACACACCTGATTCAGATGATCAGGTTGTTGTCAGGCTTCTGCAGAGGCTTGATGACGAGCTGATCATACTGTTGTCGCAAAGTTGTTGTTGTTGTTGTTGTCGTACAGTAAATATTCCTCATCATAAGTAACTTCATTACAAGTAAAAGTGTTAATTATTGTAAGGGACTGTAACATCAAGTCTTATCACCTTTCCGGTTGAGTTCCTGATGAATCGTCCTGATTCTGGCTCTTGCCGCCTGATTAACACTGTACTTTGTGTAAATCAGTTCCAAGGGTTCTCTGTACAGCTCCTTGTCTTCGGTGGAGAGGTAGCCAAAGAAGAGGACCTTGTATGCTGGCATCATATGCAGACAGCCAACGATGTTGTACAAAAGCCCCTTTAAGGGCTAGAGGTGGGGACATTAAAGATGAGACATACCTCCCTGAGGTACATCACCTGACAAAAGACAGATTATGAAAAAGATTTTGAACGAAACATATAAACAGACATTCAACACATTCCATAGTTTTACCATGGCAGAATAGGTACAGTGGGGCCAGCTGTAGTCTAGAGCTCACAAATTCAGGTCATACCAACTTGACCGGGGGGAGTGCACTATTGTGAGTGCCCTACAGAGGGTGCTAAAGCGCTGTAGCTGCCTGGCACTTTACCTGGTCTGGACACCACTGATGGTCTACTTGGAGATCACTGAACAGCTGATCCGGGTAATGGTCAAAGGGCTCTGCAAACTTCTTTGTTGCATTGTGGATATGGTGACAGGAGTCTCCATCAATGTCCAGCAGGGTTGGACAGTACTGGTGGATCCTTGTCTCAAGACTGGTCTTGCTGCCGCTCATGATGGAACATGAATTCATCAGCATGCTCACAAGTTTTTTCCAAGGGATGTTATTTTGCTCGAACAACTCGCAGAGCACCCTCTCCAAGGTGGCAGCGGCCACCTTAACAACCTCTAAGGAACCCAAATGCTCCACCATCACCTTCCTCAAGTCAGCATGGAAGCAGCAGACGAGCATGGAGAGGACCTTCAAAATCAAAAAGTTTATTTGCCATGCGACATTTTTACAGGGCACACACTCAAGAAAAAATGGAAGGATTTCAATAGCTATAGTAAAATTTGAGACCAACCTTTTTGTTGTTGTTTGATGTACATTCATCCAAATTTAAAGAAAAGGGAAATCTCCTCAGGTTGGAGAAGGTCCTTTCAGAGTAGGTCCACCCTACACAAAGTCAGACAGATTTATTTTTCATCACATGCATAATCTAATAGGTACAATATAAAGTCAATACTGGCTGCTGGCTCCTATGATGTGCTAAAAGAATAATAAAGAAAGAAATATAAATACCTAGACCATGGATCATCTTATATGATGCTGCTGTTCTCGACAGCTTCATTCCCTGCAAACCCACTTTGTCCAGAGCAAGAGTCTGGGTGAGCTCCACAATTACTGGAGCCATAGCAAATGGGAGGGAATGCTCTGCAATCACTCCAAGGACTATTGCCTAGAACACAAGTTATGAATGAATGAATGAATTTATTTTCGAACATGTATCCAAAAAAATAAAAATAGAAGAATGCCATTCATATACAAATAAAAAAAATAATAAAGTATTTATACACATTCAAAAAAGGAGTAGGTAGAAGTAAAAAGTTTTTGTATTCCTAACCCTACCCCTTATTTGTTTTATCTCCATATCCAAATTGTTCCATAAAGTCACCCCACAGCTCAATATGCAGAAGCTTTTCATTGTTGTTAAAGCTATGTAGCAAGTTAGCAAGTTATGTAAATCTAAATCTAGTAAATCTAGTGTATTCCATTTTTAGGTGATGATGCTGCCAGTGACCTGAACTGGTAGTGTGCTCTATGCCTAAATGGTGATGCTGCCTAACAGGCCTACACCTACCTCTGGATTTGCTATGCAGTTCACAGTGGGTACAGGGACCCTGGCTTGCAAGACCTTGGCTTGTTGATGCTGTCTCTCTGCTTGGAAGAAAGGTGCTGGCTACACTGTGTGTTGATGCTGTAACCTGCACCTTCTTCTTGTGCACTTCTGTTTGACAGTGTGCCTGCAGTGCATGGCTGCCCTTGTTAGCATAGTTCAGGGGTGGGCAATTATTTTTTCCATGGGGCCACATGAGAAACAGAAAATATTGTGGAGGGCCGGGCCAAAAGCCTGAACTCACTTCTACATAATATTAATTGTATTTCTTTATAAAAAAAAGCAGTAAATAGCATTGTTTTGACAAGCTGGTAAGAGTATATGTTATATAGTTAAGCAATGAAAAAGTGAGGTTGCCTTACAAAAAATGTCATTTATTCAATCAAATTTCCCAAAACAATGGTAAACAAAATGTGAACGTTTTTACCATTTGTGACTCATATTAGTGAACATTTTCAGTCACATTTGTCATGACCTGGCTCAAAGGTAGGACAAAATATGGAGACCAAACATGACACTTTAAAGTAAAATAATTAAATTTATTTAAATTAACTAAACTAAGTATTTATGTAAGTCAGTTCATCAGTAATGTTTGTAGTGTATGGGTGTGTGAATGTGTTGAAATGTAAGGCAACAAAAAACTAAATAACCCAAGACCAACCAAACCAAGCAACTCAAAGAGGAGAGAGGGCACTGAATCCTCAGACACCCATAAATATAGGTGAGCCTCCACACCAACTCAGGTGTTAGCCATCTCTCCTAATGAGCCACTCCCAAGGTCTCAGCAACCAACCAAAAAGTAGGTCAGAGGCCTAGGAGCCATCACACATTCACTCCAAAACACATTTTGAGCTTTATATACTGTTGGATAGTTGTGAAAAGGTTCTTAGCATTCTAAAGACATCACAATATTGTCTTTGTGCTCCAAACATTAAGCAAGATGCATCATATTGAACTGTCACTGAACATCACTGAACTGTGATTTTGAGAAAAGGGCTTCTAAAGAAAGTATTCCAGTTCACTGCTAGTTGGTGCCTTTACATGCCTACATTTGTAGTCTAACCACCTCATTTTCTTGTTCAGTGAGAGAAATTTAGTTTCTGCTGGGCTTTAACAAGTACATCGAAGTCAGGTTGAATGTCTGAGGTAGAGATGTGAAGCACAGCTGACAAATGATCATCCGTGAGAGAGGATCTATACCTGGATTTCGTAAATCTCATCATTGAAAATGTTTGTTCACATATGTAGGTAGAGCCAAAGAGAACCAACATCTTCTGAGCATGTCTTCTAATGTTTGGAAAGTTCTCCTCCTTGAGAGAAGAGTAGAAATCCAGAGATTCTGACTTAAAGTGCCAGTACTACATCAGACTGCAGGTCAGTGAGTTCCAGCTGAACATCACTGGGTGCATTATCCACACTGCAGGTAAAGGGAGAGGAAATCATGTGCATTTCATCCTCGATTGTTCTGAGATCCTCAAATCACCTTGAAAACTCACTATGCAATGCTCCTAACATGGATGAGTACCTGCGGAGGTGATCAGCTGATGGTGTGACTTCTTTCAGGGTTTGCATGTGAGTGAGACTGTTGCTCTCCAGTTGGCTTGAAAGAAACTGCATCTTTCTCATGAAAGCCTTCACCAGGTTGTGCATTTCATGAACAAAAAGTCCCTTGCCTTGCAGTTTGGTGTTCAGTTCATTCATCAGTCCAGTCACATCAACAGCAAATGCAAACTCTACCATCCAGTCCTCATCTGAGAGCTCTGGGATGTCTTTGCCTTTCTTCTCACAAAACTCTCGAATCTCTGCTTTCAGGTCCCAAACTCTTTTTAGCACTTTGCCCAGGCTGAGCCATCTGACAGCTGTGTGGTAGCCGATGTCACTATGCTCAGTCTCATGCTCCTCCAAAAGTGCAACAAACTGTCTGTGATTCAATGCCTGTGCCCAGATGAAGTTTACTATTTTAGTAACAACATCAATAACATGGTTAATTTTTAGCACTGATTTGCACAGCACATGTTGGTGTCTAATACAATGCAAAAATACCAATTTCTGATCTGTGTCAATTTCAGTCACTTTATCTTGCATACATTTCAAAAGTCCGACATTTTTCCCTGTAAGATTTGGACAACCATCCGTTGTGACACCTGCCAGTCTGTCCCATTTCAGTCCCAACGTGTCCATGCGTGCATTTACCTCCGTGAACAGGTTGCTCCCTGTCGTCATCCCTTTCATCGACCGCATTGCTGCCAGCTCTTCCGTGATCTTGAAGTCCGGCGTTATCCCATGGACAAATATGAGTAACTGGGCTGTGTCGCAGACATCAGAGCTCTCGTCTAATGCCAAGGAGAAAAAGTCAAAACTTGCCACTTCACGTTGCAGCTGAAGCTCCAGATTCCCCGCAATGTCCTCAATCCTTCTTGTCACGGTTCGCCTGGACAGTGGGACTTGCTCAAATGCTTCTTTTTTTTCAGGGCATATTAGTGCTGCAGAGTCCACCAAGCACTCTTTGACAAACTCCCCCTCAGAGAATGTCTTACTGTTTTTAGCAATTTTGTGGGATATCACAAAGCTGGTCTTGGTTGCTGCATCCCTGGATGTGTGAAGCTTGGTAAAAAAGCCTTGCTGCTTTTGCAGCTTAGCTAGCAAAGCATCCGATGTCCGCGCCCTTTCAGCATCAGTCAAGTTTTTGTATTTCTCTGCGTGTTTTCTCTGCTAATGCCGACTCAAATTGTAGTCCTTAAACATGGCGATCTCCTCCCTGCAAACTAAACACACAGCTTTACGTCTGACTTCAGTAAATAAATACTTTGCAGTCCAATTTTTGTTGAAAACCCTGCATTCGGTATCTACCTTCCTTTTTTTAGCATGAGTGGACATTTTTGAGGGCTAAAATCGTCTTGTGACCTGCTTGTGACAACGATCCAATCATGCGTGCGTTTTGATATACATATTGCGTCATTATGTACGTGAATAAAAAACAACTTCAAAATAAAAGCAGTGCAGCTTTTTTTATTTTGTAATTTCCAATTAACCTTTCACAGGCCGGTCAGAGTCAACCAAAGGACTGTATGTGGCCCGGGGGCCGTGCAATGCCCAGCTCTGGCATAGTTAATGTCTTTCTGACAGACAATGCACCGTGCAAACCCCTGCTTACTGATCTTCCCGAACACATCTGACAGATGAAATGACAGTTCTTGTCCTTTCACTGTGACTTTGCCTTCTAATTTGAGCCAAGACCAGTTCCAGCTGCACTTGATACCTGCATCCAGTTGTTTGACCACCACAGCATCTTTCTCTCCCAACACACTCATTCTGGAAATACAATATTAGTATTAGGGTTAACTTATAGCTTAATTGATAGAACGGTGGTTGTTCACACTTGGTTCAGACGTTATGTTATACAGATATCTGTTCACTTGAAAAATCTGATTTCAAAAAACACATTTATGCCAAGTGTAGAAAAGGAGTGTTTCACAAGTTAAGATTAATAAACTACAGGCCTACCCTAACCCACAGAGTAAAACTGTAAATTGTTTTACCCATAACATTAGTCCTACATACATAGTTGGTTTCAGATTGAAAGGCAAATTTATTTACAGTTACAATAAAGTCGGTTAATAAGTAACATAAAGAAAAGGACCATAATAGTATGAATGCCCAGCATTCACACCAATTTCGTACCTTCCACTGACTAACATTACTTCTTTGATATAAATAGCCTGTCCTGTGACACATGACAGGGAATTTATGAAAATTCGCTAACGTAACCTAATGTTAATTTGTTGACTTAGATTCTATAATGTAGCTAGCTAGTGTAGTCATGAAAAGCTAACGTTAGCTTGCATCAGTCAATGTTACCTTTAGCCTCTCAAGCCAGTTTCCTCAGCATCCTCCCAAGTCCAAACATCCAAATCGGCGAATGAGTCGTAACTGTTGTCTGCCCTCGGGTCAGCTTGCGAACGCGCTGGTCAGCACAAACCAGTCAGGTAGCAGTATTCCCCCCGCACTCGTGCTAATATTTCAATGCTGTAGCACTAGTAGGGGAATGTCTTGTTGAATTCAAGGCTCCCTTCAGGCGTGCGCACATGTTCACAGCTCACTATGGCTCTGCGCCGCTCTCGTGTATAAAACCAAAGTCAAAATAAAACTATTTCTGGTATAACTCCATGTCCCCCCCAAGCCAACGCAACCAAAGGGTACCTTGCGCTTCAGTATCAGACACCATGGGGCAGTGACAAATTGTTGATATGTTAACAAGTTAGGATGAGAAGTTGTTGTGCATTATGTGCATATTTTGTAACTTTTATTAACACTGACCACATGGTACATAAACCCAAGCCTCCTGGATGAAAGACCAGTGTTTGTTTGACCCATCCAGCCACCCACCTCCTACATACATGGCCTTTCTCACTCTGTATACCACATCACTTGATGCGGATGTGTTTACATTGAACTTACTTGAAAGCCTTAATTGCACTCAATTTATATTCCCTCTACAATACACAGATGATATCACCAGCAGTGTATCACATATGGGGTGCACAATACACTGTGAAAAGTTTAGAGCATAGTTATAGACAGTGTAAGTATCAGTATCTTCCTAACTGTCCTGGGTTGTTTGAGCAGAAGGTGTTGCACCGAATTTCATCATCCAGTTCTAACGTCAGTCAGAAACTGAACCTGAAGGCCACACAGGGGACAACACTAAAAGATACTGAGGAGGTAGTAAACAAACAGTAGGAGAGAGGGGCTGTTACGGGACTGTTTTTGATTTATTGTGTAGCAGCAGTGTGGTTTTACCACAGCTGTCAGAACACTGCTGGGTTGCCAGAGAATGTGAAGCACCTACCACACGCACAGTAAAAGACTGGCCCACAGACAAGAAGCTCATCAGATGTAAGTGGATTTAAACGTCGAGCAAGTTCAACTTCTCATTGATTCCGATATGTCAGCCATTCCCAAACGTGGGAATGCCACGGCCCAATTTTAAAATCTGAAAATCTTCTGCAACCCATCCAAACATTAGATCACAACACAAGACCATCGACTATTGAGACGTTCTACTGTTAATGTGACTGGTCACCAAACACAGTGTAGCACCTGTCAGACCTGTCTAGGTGTGATAAATGAAGAATGGCACACACTATATCACTACAATATCTGCCATCAAACCAATATCTCCCAAGGCTGTGTTCTGAGCCCCTGTCTCAGCCCCTCCCCATTACAGTGTTTCAAATATTAAGATGTCATAGCCGCAGAGAAATACACAAAACAACAAACTAAATATTGGAAAGATTTTGCATGGAAATTCTATTCAAGATGTTTTTATTACACCAGAGGTACATTCAAAATTGAACACATCTGTGACATCTAATTGCTGAAGAAAGTGCAGGGAGACCAAGGCGAAGCATTCACATATATTCTTTTTTTGTCCTGTATTAAAATTATTTTGGCATTCAGTTATAAAAGCTATTATTAGTGTTTCAAATAAAAAAAAGCAATTAACCCCATGCATGTTATTCTAGGAAGATCTCTACCTGAGCTGTTGCAGGAAAGAGATCAGTATCTCTACAGAATAATGAGAACAGGGGCTATGAAACAAATTACCAGGATGTGGCTAAAACCTGTAAGTCAATCGGTTAAAAAATGGGTATTAACCATAAGAGAGATTTCTGAAATGGAGAGGGCAACTTACAGAGTCAGGAATGAGGAGACCAAGCATAGATGGTGATTGTTTAAGTGGATGAGGGATGAGTCCATTAATGAATTAAATGAATTAAATAATGAATTTTATAAATAATAAGCGTGTCATGATCAGTGTACTGTGAATGGTTTGTGGAGAAGTAGATTCACATTCACGTCCCCCTTTTTTGGGTGTATATATACTATGTATGGGGGTATACATATATACTATGTATCGCAAATACTGAATGGACTGTAGTTGTAAATGTAACATGAATTTATTGCAATGAAAGTATAAAAAAGATGTCAAAGCTATACTTTCACTTCTAAACAATAACTCAGTCATGGCCTATTGGCACTCCATCTCCTATTTTCACAGAGAATCACCTTCTCCTGAATGTCACCAAAACTAAAGAACGCCTCAATGAAGCCCACAAAAAACCCAGCAACTCCCCACCACCAGTCAATATGCTTGAGAACTCCATGTGCCTTGGAATCACCCTTGACAATGAACTCAGTTTTGTTTGTCACATTACTGACATCCGTAAATGCTGCCAATAGAAGCTCTCCACCATCCAAAAACTCGGTCAGACCCCACTCTGTGGGATCATAGAACCCATCCTCCTCTACTGTTCTTTTCCTTCTTACCGTGCAGGAACGAACTTCTCAAAATCACACACAGAGCCTCAAAAATCACTGGTCCTCCCACTTCCAGCCTAACCTGACACACCAAAAGGGTTGTTACACAGAACCATCTGGGAAGTCACCCTAAGAAACTGTTAAGAAAAAGGCAGGCACTTTTTAAAAAAACAGAAAAAAAACGCAGGTGATTGTATGAACTCGCACAGCTAACCAATGAGATAAAATTCTTGTTAAAGCCGGTTGGGAGAACAGCAAAAACACCTTTTCCATCAAAAGAAGTCTTCAGTGCCGTTCTTTGCTCTTTTTTCACTGAAGAAATACTCTCCAGTTCTGATATAACTGATGCTATCACAGCATCTACACTAATCTCTTCCAGTAGTCCCTCCTCGGATGCTGACTGGCTGCACCACTTTTGGTGGATAAAGATAACTTGGAGCCTGGCAAGATGGATTCTGGCTTGATCTCTGGATCTTGCAAATCCTGCTGCCTTATAAGGTAACTCCCAACCTCCCTGCCCTCATTAACACTGCAATCACTTGCAAAGCACTCACCTTAGCACACGACCCCAGTCACCCCTGAACTCATGCTTTAGTCTAATCCCATCTAGCCACAGATACAGATCTCCTATGTCTCTATCATCAGATGGGCATAAACATCACCCCAAATGATAATATTCTGTAAAAGTGATGATGTGTCAGTGTTCTTTTTACAACTTGTGAAAGAGGTTTAAGGGTTTAAAGAACAGAGGATGAATCAGATCAAGCAGATGCCAGCTTTCAGTACTTGACAGCTTGTCAGTGTACAAAAAGTAATGCAGGTCAATACTTGGCCCAAGAGGCAGAAGTCTAAGTAGCAGAAATATCAGCAAAGAGTTGCCTGAAACCTTTAATCTCAGGTATTACTAAGTAATCGGCTGTACTTTTGGAGAGGAATACCCCTGGCAGACTTGTTTTGGGGGGGCAGGATATGTCCAGGGAATTTCTTTTAGATCCTTGTCTTGTGGAAACACACTGAGTTCCTGAAAAGGTTCCTAGTCCCTGGGGAAAGTTCCTGCATTGGAAACGTGGCTGAAGTGTGAGTGGAATTTGTGGGTGTACTGACCCTTTACCTGAACTGCTCAGAATTTGGCCTGACATTACTGGGAAAAGAAGACATTTTCACACCCTCTGTGTGACTGATGAGAACGGGAGTCTCTTCCCCTCAAGTGAAAGGACATGACTCTCAGCCCGGTCTGTCAAAATAAGTATCTCTGCCCCACACATGAAACTGGACCCTCTACTTATTTCCTCAGGATTTGACTTCATGTTTACCCCTGCGGCTCTGTGACAGTGCATACTCTGAGGTTTCTGCAGTCATAGACAGCTAATAACTTACAGTAAATCATTACACCCGCTCTGCAGATCAGGATGACGTGGGAATGACAGCTAAATGAGATCTTTTTCTCTAGAAAGCTATTAAACAATTCAGTCTCGCTGCAGGAAGGAGCCACACACGCACACATGCTGCTTAACATGCCAAGGAAAACTCCAAACCTCTCCACATGGGTAGTTAAGAGTTTGTACTTTTGTAATCAACGGCAGATAAATTAAAGTTCTCTCCCATAGAGTGACAGCTGTTGGATATGTTCGATCTTGTTAATCCAACTGTTGCAGCAATATCAGTGCTTTCTGGCACACATACTGGTGTCTGGCCCTCAAACTGTGATTAATATATCAATACAGCTAAGGCAGAATTAAAGGCTTGGCCTTTGATACGTCTCCACTCGACACTGTCAAACGCACCATAATTTGACATATTTTATGAGTTTATTTTCATTCCTCTTGGGCGTGAATAATTTTGTTCTTGTCGTCTAGCAGAGGCAAACATCATTGTATAATCAATCATCAGCGGAGAGTGATTTGTAGTTTCACAGGTGGAAGACAGATGCTCAGAGTGTCAGTGTGTCACTTTCTTAACATAGTACCTTTGCGTGTCTTGTTTGGTATAATTATCTCCCATTCAAGGCAATAAGCGGGTTCCCGTCCTTTGACTCATAAATTCATCACTGAGAGCTGGTTCCAGGTCTGAGAGAGGTGGCACGCAATCCAAGACTGAGGAGAGTGTGAACCAACAACACCTCCACCTCCGCATCCTCTCGCACAAACAATCATACCTACTATGTGGCTGTCGTTGTCTCTGCCATTCTCCCGTTGCCTGAGGCTACTCATGTCTTCTCATGCTCCGTGGCATGTTAGAGCAAGAAGTTACACTACAACACACCTATTTACAGTGGATTCGCCCTCAGGACAGCACACTGCTTGTTTATAACTCACATTGTGACTAGTAATGTACGGTATGTCTTGCACAAAGAGAAATCTAAACAAAAACACAGTGAATTCTTAATGTGAGTAACTGTGACTTCTCGCAATGAAAAAAAAATACATATCACCCAAAAAAATAAACATTAAATGCATTTATTCATACACCAAATGGTACAAAAATTGCAACCCAGATGAAAAAATTCACATTATGCACTGGCAAAGTTTAGTTGTTTTATTTAAAGGAAAAATATGCAGGATTTTACCCAAAAACTTTCTTCTCCATGTTGACAGACTGAAGCACAATGGATAAAAAAGGTTTGCGGCTGCACAATTTTAAAAATGGCGGCTGAAATAACCTGCTGCGAGTTCTTGACCAATCAGAAATGTCCATGGAATTTATTTTAGACCTTTCTACTTGTGGTGGAAATGCACTGAATTCCTCCAAAGATTCCTGATCCTGTGGGAATGTTCCTGCAGTGAAAACGTGGCTTAAGTGTGAGTGGAATTTGGGTTATAAGGGTGTACTGACCTTTGACCTGAACTGCTGAGAATCTGGCCTGATATTACTGAGAAAAAAAAGGCATGTAAGATTTGAGGATAGATTGTAGACTGTAATGTGTTCACACCCTCTCAGTGATTGACGAGAACTGGAGTCTCCTCCACTCAGGTTAACAGACACTACTCTCAGATGGTGAATAAAGTACATTACAAACATCATCAAAGTTTAATCATTTTGTTTAAAGGCAAAATGTGCAGGATTTTCCACCAAAAACTGTAACTCCATGTTGACATGTTGACTTTTTAAATGGTATCTGAAATAACATGCTGTGAGCGCTCAACCAATCAAAAATGTTCAATGCTGCAAAGTTCCTGTACTTTTGGAAACTAATACCCCCAAGCAGACCTTATTTTGGGAAAATATATCCACAGAATTTATTTTAAACCCTTCATTTTAGATTTTCCTCAAAAAACAATGTATAGACTGACTATAACAGCTTGATCTACAGAGACCCCGCCCTTTGCTCATACTTTATCTTCTCATTATGTTTCTGTGTTCAGGACACTTTACCAACCCAAAACATCTGTATTTGACATTCTAAGAATGAGACTCAACAATCAACTATCGTTTTGGTGTGTTTCCAAGCAGCAGCTGACAAATCCTACTAATTCTACCTTTCACTTCCAAACTTTTATAAGACAGTGCTGTATTTGATGACTGGTAGTGAGGCTGTGGCAGCAGTGAGGGAAATAGGATCTGTCCTTCTGTTGTACACTTGCACTGCACTGCCACCTTGTGGCCATTTACCAACTACATTCAGCACAGGAGGTCATGTGAAACACAAGTGTGTAACAATGTGTAAACAAGCCAAACTTACTTGGAAGAGAAAAGGAAAGCAAATGGTGAAATCATTATTCAAACTGTTGGTTGTAAACATCCATGACCTGTTACAAATACTTAGAGATTTGCTGGTTCAACTTAAACTGTACTTACAGTGGCTGTTTGTAGATGTCTTGCAACTTTTGCAAGTTTTACCACCAAATAAAGTGGTTTCTAATCTAGTAAAACTGCTTGTTTACACTCTGTGGTTGTCTGACTGCTGGTACCTTTTGCACTGATGGACTTCTGTTAAAAATGCCTTTGCATTCTGAGATGTTAGCAGGTTCTTTGGTGAGAACAATGTTCTCATAACAGATGCTGCCTTCAGATGGAACTTGGGAGCTTGTGGTTGGAAGGGAAGTCGTGTGACACGATATGCTTGGCTTCAAGTGGCTGAGTTGTGAGGACACTGTTGCCATGCCACAGGAACAAGGATGGTAAAAGGATGGCATCTAAAGGTCCCAGGGGCTAGAAATTTAGCACGCTAGCAAGTGGGTAAAGTTATAGTGGAAAGCAAAGGCATAATGAAAAGATGAGGCTGTTGTTTTCAACATTTTCCATTTTTTTCAACATAATACAGTTCTGAAGAAAAACTCACCTAAAATTGAACTTCCATGGCCTCCATTCCTGAAAACATCAGCAGATGTCACAAATTCAGACCTCAGAAGTGTTCAATACCTCAAGAGAGGGACGTTCATATGGACTCTCCTCGTAACAAGTTAACAAGACTCTATTTGAAGGCAGCATGATTAAACCCATGGCTGAAGTTGAGGCTAAAGAAACAACATCAAGGCTCTACAGCAGACCTGGGCATTGTAGCCCGCATGATGATTCTGTCCAGCCCATGAGGTCGAAGACAAACCACAACATATTACTTAGGAGGCTACAGAGACGAATGATCTAAATCGGCTTTTATTTTGAAATGCTTGTGTGGCGCAAGTGCGCTTCCTCCTGTCACAATTGATTGATGCGAGTGATGTTTGCATCTTCTGCTGAGGTGACTGAGACACGCCCACGGCAGGTTGAGCGAATGGGGATTTTCATTTTGTTGATGGAACGCAATTGATGGAGGAAAACACTGGAGTCACCAAATGAGCACTAAAGAGCGTGAGGTTGATGCTGAATGTAAAGTGTTTAATAAGTTATGGACTGTTAAGTATTTTTTTTTAACGGAGGTCGGCAATAAGACTGTGTGCTTAGTTTGCAACGAACATGCTGCTGTGTAGAAAACAGTATTATTTTTTGTTAAGATTTTTTTTTTTTTTTGGCATTGAGAATCCACACTGAATTATCCAAAAAACAAAAGTACTCCTGTTCTCATAATTTGAAAAAAGTAACATACACGTGTGTTTATAGGTCAGGACAGAAGATATTGTACTGTTTTGGTTTGTTTTGTTGCTCAACAGTTCTTGTCAAAGAAGCAAACAGGAGTACATGATGAGTTGTATCCAAGCATTACGTGTTTGTTCTGTGTGTACAAAACAGTATTATTTTGTCATGCTATTTCTTTTTGGCACTGAGAATCCACAGTGGATTATTAAAAAACAAACTAATGTTCTCATTTGAAAACGGTAATATCTGCATTTTTTGGTATATTTTATATCTGGCTGTTATGCAGCTCACAGTTCTTGCCAAAGATAAAACAGGTATACAGGATGGGTTGTGTCCACAGCATCCCTGGTGTGCTGCTTTAGATTACCTGTACAGTATTTTCAAAGTCCTGCATAATTTAATGTTCTTAATAAGATGCTGTTTGGAATGATTTCCAATATAATAAATGCTGAAGACTAAGAGTAAGTGTACAGTATGTTTTCTGTATTTAATCTTAGCAATAAAATTGAGGTACAGTGTGACAAAAATTTGTGCAGCCCCCGGCAACAATCAGGGCTTCTCATATGGCCCCTTAGGAAAAATAATTGCCCACCTTTGCTCTACAGTGTGGCTTACCCAGGACATGTCAAATGCCATGTCAGGCAATTACATCTGACAACTCATTTGCCTTAGTGGGCAAGTGGTTAAAAAAAAAGTTAGTGGAAATTACCAGTTTTGCATTACAATTTCCACGTTCGCTAAAACAAAAACTATTAAAATTGTGATGATGTGATATTTACTTATTTATTTAAGATTTTTAGGCCACGTCATCTCTGCAACACCACATTATAATGCAGTTTTCTCACATTTTTCCTTTTTCAAAAAATTACAATTTGATTCTGGTTCTGTGATTTGGATATTGCAATTTTATTGCAATTGTGGTTAACTGTGTAGCCCTAATGCAGCCCTAGAAGAAACATGACAATTAACTTAAGTCTTTGTTGTTATTTGGGAACCTTTAATAAATAAAACAATCTGTACTGGGGCAAGTTGACTTAGGGCAAGTAGATTTTTGACCTACTGGCCCGACTGGCCGAGTGCAAAAAAATGTTAACGTTGAAACCTGCTGATGTTGCAATGAACTATAATATTTCTTCAGACATGTTTTGCAGTTAACCTTAAATGTGCTTTTCAGTTTCATTATTTGAAATGATTTGGAACAACACGTGCTGTGGGCGTGGCGAGCAGGAAGATGGCTCTAATGCTATCAAGCTGTGAGCAGTGCAAAAAGCGAGGAAGAGTTTGAACCATCAAAAACAAAAGAACTGCAAAAATTAAGGACAGAACACAAAACTCCAAAATAACATCAGTCTTGGTTTGTGCTTGATTCTGGTTAGTGGCGGTTTTAAATCAGCTGATCATGATGTCCGAAAAATGTTGGAGTGGAGCTTCAACAACTGACAGGAAAAAAGCGTGAGTAAATAATCTCCTGGTTTTAATTTTTTTTAATAAATTAAAGACCTAGAATACAAAATGTCCTGAAGGCAGGTTATGAAGATGTCATCCGTACTGTCAATAATCCAGGAGGATCATTTCAGATCATCCAGAGAAAAGCACATTAGAGTTGTAGATGTGACTCTGCCATCTTGTCAGCATGTTCTCTTTGTTCCACAGAAATATTCAGTTCTCAGATGAGATGTCATCTCTTTAAAAGGCTGTTGATAGCTTTGACTTCATCAGAGGACAGAGGAGACAGATTGTAGCCTCTCAGCTCTGGTTTGCCTGTAAACAAACAAGGACACACATAATTGTCACCTTTCACAAGACCGCTGGGAGGACATTCAATGTAGACCTGTTTTGACTTGAGCTATCAAGGAGGTAGCGTTCACAAAATAGTAGCAAGTGAAATGTTCCCAGTTGCATTGGATTATGACTGAAGCCCTTTTTTACAAAAATAATATTGAGGATTTCCCTTTTCAACCATCTTATCAGAGGAGTAATTATTGAGTTCCAACCACTCCCTGTTTATTCCTCCAAGTCTACAGCTCTCTTACTGAACGCACATTGGACTCAGTTTCCACTCACTCTTCCAACAGCTAAACCACTGGGAGACATTTACAGTTTAACAACTCCTCAGTATTCATTGGTCCTCAGTATCCAAACATAAGTCACTGGAGATGAGACACTTTTTCAGTGTAGACATATATCAGAGATGTTGACAGTGATTCTCACAGGCCAAAAGATTAATTGTGAAAAGTCAAGAGACAAATAGTCCAAGTGTCAGATATTTCCAAGTGAATTACAAAGCCAAAAGCCTGCAACACATATTTATCAGAGGCAAGTACATTCCATTTATTGGAACGATAGTCGCTGCCTCTTAAAAGCTTTAATTATAACCATTTCCAAACTTCATCCCTCCAGATCTTATCTCAGTATCCTCTCTGTTCCTCTAGCCATGTTGCTAACTGCTCTTCCAATGATTTCAATAAACTACTAGCGGCAACTGTCATTGTTGGCTAGATAAAGTAACAGAAACACTTGTACAATATATTTTGGTCCAATACAACCTTACAAAAATGACCACAGAATTTAATCAACACTTTTCTGACACAGTCACCACAAAAAGTGAACAACAAAAAGACAGCGCTTATTCCACAGCTGTGGGTCTGCAGAAAGTTGTACATGTGTTTATTGTGTTTACTGTATCCATGGTGAAATACTGCAATCAAATTAACCCTTTAAGACACCACAGTTACACAATACCACAGACTAACAGATCAAGGCAGTGGCAGACAAGCAACTCTTGTATTCTGCAAGGTAAAATGTTTATGCCAAAGGAGTCACTGGTTGCTTTGAGGACTGCAAAATTTGGCTTATATAACGGCGGTTTCCTGTCGGAAAAAAGTCTGTCTGACAGCAAGGTAAAGTGTTGAAAATATTCTAAATATAGTGTAAACTTAAACTGATAATGATTTAGTCCCAGTAGTGAGTCTGGAAACCATTAACTGTGACAAAATGCAGAAGTACAAGTTATATGTGGGTATTTACCAATTCCAAATACCGATACGGGACTTGATAACACCATTACAGTCCTTACAATGACTTTAAAAACATCTTTTCAGCAGATGTTCCACACTTTCTAAATGGAACCAAATGTTGTTGCTGTTTCAGGCTGCTAGTGTAACCATGGTTCCTGTACACATTACATTTTGGGGTTATTTGTATTATGTTTCTGTGCTAAGTTTATGTTATTTATTAAGTTGTGCTGTTTACTGTGCACACTATATATTTCAGTGGAAATAATTCCACAACTTTATTATTTTTGCAGAATAAACTTTACTTTTACATTCAAAGTTACATGCAATAATTATTTCATATAATTTGCGGCACTAGTTATACATTTACATGTGTAGTATTAAGTTGCATCTTCACATCTAAGAGCTAATGTGTTCCCATCTGCCCCACCCTGCCCTGGGCAATGAAGCTGTGTGTACTGTTGGGTTGTTTTGGTGAAGATTAACAGGAGAATAAAGAGAAGTGTACAAAGAGAAGTTGTAGCATCTTATTATTTACAACCGACTGGAAAACACTAAGAACCAAGAAAGGAAGTTTACAGACGTGTGGCAGCTGTGATTTTTTTTTCTTCATCTTTGCCAAAGCATTCAAGTAATTTATGTCTGGCAAGACTTATTGCTAACAGCTTTTAGCTTTCTATTTGCAAACCAAATTGACCATAGGAATGATGTGTTCCACATCTACCCAGTCAGCTCTTCAATTTTTGAAATGTATTTATGGGCCAATAGGGATGACATTTCTATGTAGTAAATCTAAATAATTAAAATAGTCTCACAAATCTGGGGCCCTGGCACATGTGGGGCCCCTATGGTACAGACTAGGCCAGCCTGTGCATGAATCCTCCCCAGCAAGTACTTGTACTGTTGACACATTCATTGTTTGTTCTGTCTTTAGAAGATCATATACTTTGTCTGACTAGCTTCAGTAGCAGTTTAATCCTCATACCTTGCATCTCATTGAGACGATTGACTTTTGCTTTCAGTTCTTTGCGAAGGTCGTTTATCTCCTTGTCCAGCTGCTCCTGGTCTACAGAGGAGGAACAAAGATTAAAAGAGTTAAGGATGATCTCATATGTTGCAACAACATGTTTACAAAAAAATTATATTCACATTTATGATGGAAATATACTGAATTCATTTTGATTGTATTAACTGGATTTTTTTTACCTTTCTGGATCATCTCTGTTGTCTTTGATTTGGGAAATTTGATGAACATATTTCCGAAGCAAACCTTCACTTTTTCTGCAAATAACAGCAGTGTTTACTATCATCTGGAGTACAGTGTCAGAAACAGCCAGTATTACAATTACGCACCTGACTCATGAGATAATGAACTGTTGTTTCCACTGTGAAATCACTGGGACAATTGTTGTAACCTAATTTGTCTGTGATAAGAGTTGCAAATTCTAGTCACCACCTGGATTTAACTAAGCAAGTAGGTAAGAGTCTTTCATTGGAAGCTCAAATAGTGAAAGACACTGATAGTCCAGACCTTAACCCCACTGAGAATCTTTGGGATGTGCTGGACAAGATTTTATTCAGTGGTCTGACTCTCCCATCATCAATACAAGATCTTGGTGAAAAATTAATGCAACTCTGGACAGAAATAACAAAGCATAAGCTTATCAAAACGATGCCATGGTGAATGTGTGCCATATTCAAAGCTAAAGGCTGTCCAACAAAATATCAGAGTGTGTGCCTCTTTTCTTTTTTTTTTTCTTTTTGGCCAAGCAGTGTATCTAGAACCATCTGTGAAAAGTTTCACCTAGAAACCCCTGTGAGAGGTTCTATTCAGGCACCTCTTACCTTTCTAAGAGCACTAACAAGAATCCAACCAGGGGGTTCTTCCAAGAACCTTTTTATATTCCTAGGGCTCTATCTAGAGCACACTCAGGAACCTTTCTATATTATGGCACAAAGAACCCTTGAAACAATCCTTGACAAACCCTTTCATCCAAAAAGGGTTCTTCAGAAGCAAATTGCTCTGGTTAGAACCACAGCCCTTCAGGAAGAACCCTTTTGTTATAACAGTTATAATGCCTAGTCAGTGATCTGACTGTTTGAATCTTTGGGCCAAGATGTGCAGTAACAGCTGGGAGTGACAACATCCTGTCACTCACCTGTATCTGACATTTCATTTTTCAGTGCGTTCAGCGCCTCTCTGTTCCTGTTTCTCTTTGTGTCCAGGTCCACAATCTGAAACATCAACAAACAACAATAGTTATTTAAAAGCATTAAAGCACATGATGCTGCAACATCAGTTTGCTTTTTGATTGCAGAAGGTAAAAATGTAAAAACAAGCTAATATTGTCAATAATTTCGACTGATGAATAAAACATAATCATAGAGTCAGACAACAGACATGTTTAATAGGTAGACAAAAGTTTTAGAATATAAATATGTAATATAGTGAGTTTTAGGGAGACTGTACTATTGCCACTGAGTGTTTGTCAGGTGGCATTATTTGAACTATCTTTTGCTGTGATATATCACTGCATTATACTGAGTTACTATCAAAACAGAAACTGTGTACTTCCCTAGTACAATATAACACAACCTCCCAAATGCCACCTTAATGAAACAATGTCAGCTTTGAGGTTGTAGTTTGTGATGTTTTTGGACAACATGTATTTTACTGTATGGTGTCTGTGGTATTCTTTCATATTTGCTTAAGTGACTGAGATGCACAAATTATTATAAGCTGTTTCAATATAATGTAGTCCAATAAAAATTCAAGCCCCATCTCCAGGTTAGCTCCTGTTACAGAAGCTTGAGCTTTCATGACTCAAAGTAACATAATTTTTCATTTCTCACTGATGGCTTCTGTCATTAAACCTTCTGTAAAACTGAAATAGATAACTGATTCTGTGTTGCCCATTATGCAGTATAATAATGTCTCAACATTTTTGGTATTCTGCTAGCTATTATGCTATTCGACATATGATGTATATCTTGATATACATATTTTCTCTAAAATAACATACCATTAGGGCTGTGTTGAGACAAAATCAAATTTCACAATGTTTTTGACCAAATACTTCCAAATCAATATTGTGACAATAGTAGGGAGATAGTAGGGATGACTGATGATGCTTTCACAAAATGTTAATGCTATGAGATTTATAATCTTATAATAAATAATCATGAGTAATGTGGATATATGATAACAAAGACTATCACTTTACTGTAATGCAGCCTTTAAAACCAGGAAAAACAACACTTGTCCCAAATTATGATATAATGATTTCCAAAATCTATAACAATAGATAACAACAGTTGCATATCATGTAGGGCTGCAGCTAATGATTATCTTCATTATTGATTAATCTGTCAATATTTTCTCGATTAATAAATTGGTTGTTTGGAATATAAAATGTCAGAAAATGGTTGGTCACTGGTGTCCACAACCCAAAGATACTCAGTTTAGCGTCTGAGAGGAATAAAGAAACCAGAAAATTCAAAAGCTGTAATCTGGATTTCTATTATTCAAAAATGACTCAAAGCTATTAATCACTTATTAAAATAGCTGGTGATTAATTTAATAGTTGATTAATAATCAATCATTCAACTAATCATTGCAGCTCTAATTTCATGATATCTATATAATATTGATGTATCGCCCAGCCCTACTGCCCATGTAGAACTTTATTCATGGCAGCCATTACAGCTGAACCATTTTGGCAAATTATCTATTTGCGGTTATTTTAATTGAAATTACAATCGGGATATTAGAGAGAATGCTACTTTGTACATAATTATTCTCATTTTCATTGAAAAACATTATAATTATGGGGTTTTTGCATGGACCTATAGTAAACATACATGTTTTCTTGAAGGGATAGTTCATCCAAAAACATCACCCAAAGAGCACTGTAGAATCTCCCAAACAATGGTAGTGAATGATAACCAGTTATCAAATGTAAAATCAACTGGAAAAAAAACAAAAACATAAAATGATTCCATACTACTTGTCTGGTATAATCCAAATCTCCCTAAGTCCAAACCTGCTGTTTGGATACTGTCATAACATTTTTTAGTCAACTTAGCATGTTGGGGCTTTAGAAGACTTGGATTAGATAAAATGAGCTGGTGGCAATTTAAGTTTTTATTTTCTTGTTTTTTCCTGTCTGAAAACTGGTCACCATTCACTTCCATTGAGAGAGATTCTGCAACACTGTTTTCCCGTGAAACTCCAGCAGTGTTTTGTGTACTAAAAAACTAAACCCAACTTTCAGTCAGCATCAGGGTAAGTCGATGATGACTGAATTTTCATTTTTGGGTGAACCATCCCTTTACGTCTATAGAACGTATTGACGTGTAGGCCAAGACATCTTTGCAGCACGACCATATTTTTTCTACTTTAAAGTAGTATTTTGACACACATTTCGCCATTTCGCTTGTTACCAATGACGCTATTTAAGGTGCCGTTCCAGATTGTATAGCAGAGCCTTTCCATCACCCTGACTCTGTTTGAGCTGAATGTCCCAGGACCTTCATTAATATCACTGGTAACACCTGTGTTTTTCATATCAGTATGGCTGCTGTGAAAAACGTCTATTCTGAGCTAGTTATATATATACTGTATTTTGAACATTTTACCATAAGAGTGTTATTTCGGTATCCTTCAGCAGCCTCGAATAAACACGAAAACATCTAAGTAGTACGCGACAGAGCTAACAAACCATTCACACAGCAGGTTTGTTCATTTGACCATAAGTACAATAAACTGAAAATGTAGCGAAAATAAAGTAGCTGTGAACCACCAGTCCATCATCTAGCTAGCATTACTTAGCTTAGCTGCTAACATTGTCAGTACAGTTCCGTTAGCTAACAGCTAACTAACATATATCAGTCCACCATGTTCTGTATATTAACAGTTTATTGTTAGCATGTATGTATTTCGTTACCTGTTGTTTAGTGGTGAGAACATCTTCAGCTGCCTCCTCAACTTCTGTCAGATACTCCAAAACACGCTGGGTAGCTGCGTCCATGATAGTTGTGTCGCTTCAAAAATACGTCCGGACTGAAACAACTACTGGAACCAGAAAGGACCGCAAGAGGGCCGCGCAGTAAGAAATCCCCGAGAAACAGTCCCGGATGTTACGGATGTGTCCTCCAACTCTTCATGAAGGGTTTATTTGGATTTTTTTTTTTTTTAGAAAAAAAAAACCCGAACACAAACACACACACAGACACACACACAGGCTTACATGGAGATGAGGGTTTTAACATTTACAAGGAACATGAAAAAGAAGGAGGGTCATTACATCACTTATGGGCTTTGTTGCCAGATTGGTTTGGTGTTTTTTGGCCCAAGAAATGCTCAAAATCCGCCTAATTTGATAAAATGACACCCAAATAATGATAATATTAAACAACAAAAAATGCTTCATAAACAATAGCAGTATTATTGTGGTTAAAAACATTTTTTCTATATGACCTAATAAAAAAACAACAATTACAAGTACTTACAACTGGACTGGAATCCAAATTGAAAGCCACAACGCAACCATAGAACTTTTTTCTGCCATCTGCCTTAAAAATAAAGAAGAAATATAGGAAAAATAAAGGGACAGTCACAACATAAAATTATAGGTTTTATCTAACTTTGCCTTGACAGTATGCTCAATTTGTCAATAATTAAATTAATAATTAATTATTTTCTTGTATTTGTGTCATAAATAGATATGTAATGATGATTGCTGGATAATGTGTATGATGATGTTCAATTTCAGATCTCCATTTGATCACATGATGAGACAACATGATATACAGTAGCTACTTTGTGTGCAAAATCTGTCAAGACTGACAAGCTGGCTTACTCAATGGTTTTCAAACTGGGGTCCGTGGGACCAACAGAGGTCCTTCTGTGGGTTGTAAGGGGTCACCAGCAAAAGTAGGAATAGAATATTTACATTTTTAGCACATTTTTTGAAAGTTGGATCAACAAGGGAAGAAACAGGGTTGGCCAATTTGATTGATTGTAATTATAGTGATTGGAGTCTAATCATGATTGACTATGAAGATTTTATTATTTTAAAAACTAGTAAAGTAATCCACTCAGAGGGGATTCCTTAAGACAAAATCCTCTCAAAGTGGGTGTCTGTGGTCTAGCATGCATCTATGTATTGTGGGGGAAAAGTCTGGGAACCTCTGGAATAACACTTTACATGCAAAATCACAAAACACGTTTGGTAAAACATATATATATATATGTATATATATATATGTCTAACGTGTGCTTACTGAGAGGGATATATTTCCTTCCTTTTCCCCACACACTCAGATATACACACTAATCTAAGGTGTTACGATGACGGTTCACCTCCTCCCTCCTCTCTCTTGCAATGCTGAATGTTTTTTACATCCCATTTTATACAGATCATTTGATCCAGTGTGTAGAACTGGCAGCTTTGCAAAATCTCCCCACATTCTTCCTCCCCAAACTGCTCAGGCTTTGTTAAATTCCAAGGGGACCGTGACTCATCAGCAATATGGAGGTCCTGCCACTAAATCTGTAGTGGAATGTGTTGTGTTGGAGTCCCGCCTGTGTAAAGTTGGCTTTATGTTTGTGGCTGTCATTTCTCTGGAAAAATCTCAGCAGTTCAGTTTTCTTGCAGAATTCGGCAGGGTTTCCCCTCAAAATGTCCTCCTCTTCCTTCTCTAACCTTCCCTCCAGGTCCTGCTGCTGCAGAGAAACATCCCCCTGACATGGTGCTGCCACCATCAGGCTTCACTGTGCAGATGGTGTGTTTCTTTCTGTTAATGTGTAGTGTTTGGATGATTTGATTAGATTGGATTGGATTTTTTTTTATTATTGTGTCATGTACAAATAATGTGCCCAGCCCAAAACAGGCTGACAAGACACCATTATTTGGAAAAAATGAGCAGAAACCAGAGCAGCAAATTAAATTAAAAGTAATACTAAAGAAATAAACAGAGAAGGAAAAAAACAATAAAAACTTGGTTTAAAAAAATCTAAACAAATGAAACCACTCTGACATTTTTTCCTAAGTTTTAGAAACAATGGTGGCCAAATAAGCAGTAAAGAGACAGTTCACCCCAAAATCAAAAATAGATATTTTCCCTCTGGGCTGTAGTGCTGTTCAGAGTTGTAGAGATGCAGAGATTTGGCACTCGGCTTGTGGTGCTCAAAGCACTGAAAAAAAAAAACATTCAAAAAATCAAAAACTAGTGTCTCTTTCCAAAAATCATGACCTGGTTGCTCAAAAAAATGCAGACCTTGTTGCGAGCAGTTTCATGTAGGAACTACTTTCTTTCTGCAGTAGAATCTACAGGAACTTATTTGTAATATATTAGAACTATTTCCCTTGCTCCTAGAAAGTGAATAGTTCCTACATGAAACTGCTGTGGATTATTTTGAGTAACAGGGTCATGATTTCTAGAAAGAGAAACTGGTATTGAATTCTTTAAAAGTATTTTTTCAGTGCTTTGAGCACCACAACCTGAGTGCTATTTAGTTCCATTATATTGGAGAGAAGGCGGACATCTCTACAGCTGATATCTCACAACGATCTGGATGGATAAACAACACTACAGGCCAGGGGCAAAAACAAGTATTTTTGATTTGGGGGTAAACTGTGTCATTAAACAGCCAATCCATTCTGCTGTTGCCACTGCACCGACACATTTCTGGATTGTGAACAGAAATATAGGTACATATTCTTAATTCACCATAAAAAGGACAATACAGAGGAAAAGGTGACACATTCTCAGTTTTTCTTAATTCAGGTGATTCACAGAACCTGTTGTCGATGTTTTTAAATCTGACAACTTCAAGAGCCGGAGGAAGGATTCCTGTTCTCTTCATGCAACTAAACACCTTTGACCCCTTGATAATTTTGTTATATCATATGCTTCAGTGTAATAATTGTGCTTGATTTGAAAATGTTTGGAATTATGGTTTTAACAAAATATCTTTAACACAACTTTGTCCTTATTGTGATAAAATCTTCACTAGACATACAGTACATTGCAGTTAAGCTTCAAAAACAGCATGCAGCGCTGTAGCCCATGGAGAATTGCACAATTTACTCCAAAGAAAATCCTTCTTATTGATCCTGTTTTCTGACACATTATGGAAACGAGTTCACACTCATCATTTCACATTTTTACCTTATTGATCCAGGAATTCAACACTTATTACCCTCAACAGCCAAAGTAGGAGCAAACTTATAAACACCTGAAAAAGCAGCTCTATTCTGTATAGTATCTGATATTCTACATTCTTTAAATCTCCCTGAAGCAATATTTAACATGTAGGAGACACATGCATCATAGAGATCTTTATATATTTTAAACTTGTTGACAACAGACCCTAATGATCTGCCAGCTCAGTCTGCCAAGGTTTTAATTCTGGTCTCATAAGCCATAAATTCATCAAGAATAAATCCCAAATATATACTGTATATTCAGGTGCACGTTCTGGTGTTAGAGGTCCCAATTTGACTTTTTTCCTACTTCTTAAAATCCCCTTTTTCCTGAGATGAATGATCTGGTGTTGAATATTTAGCTCATGTTTCTGCTGGATGCTGCTTCATTCACGCATCACAGACACATCAGACCACCGCTGTGACTCCCATGACACTGTGAAGATTTCTATTTAAAAAACAGACTTGATCAATGAATAGATTGTAGCATAATCAGGACTGTACGAATATAAACTGACATGACTGATTTGTGTAATTATTGCATGTCCATGAATCACAGTGTTAAATCCATAAAGAAACCAGTCAGCCTCAGAGGACTGAACCAACACAACAACATGTCTAACTTTTTCCAACAACTTGAGGAATTAAACATACCAATTATAACTGTTTGGTAAACTTTAATAACTTTAATCATACAGTTATTTTATTGACAAACCAAAACAGAATAACTCATAAAACTGGTTGTGTTGAAAAAAAATCCTATATACATAATGTGTTGTGCTGACAGAGGCTTACTGGGTTAAAAAGACTTGTATATAAATGATATAAATATTCACGTGTTCATATGATTTATGTATGCTTAAAAGTGCATGTAAACATCCACTGTTGCGTGAGCTTATTTGACAGTAAACACAGCTATGGATTACACATAATAATTACAGCCTGACTGCCGATTTTATATATTGTTTTTTGTTCCGACATTAGTATTTATGCACCGATTCAATATAGCAGAATTTTTTAGCACCAAAATGGGACCCTGCTATTTTCCAGCAGCGTCCTGTACGCCAATTTTCTTTTTTTAACCTGAGCAAATGATATTAATAATATCACATCCATACAGGTTTAGCAGTATACAGCTGTTAAAAAGTACTTTAAAAAAAACCAGCACACTAGAATGTGATCAGAACTCTGTATCAGCTGATACTCAAAGTTCAGGCATCAGAATCAGGTATCAGAAGGTTTCTCATATATATCTTTTATTTGTGTTAAGTTCTTATTTATAGTTATTTAGAATGATTAAGTTCCCTGTGAAGTTCACTGTTTCAGTTTATTTTTAAATTAACAAGTGTTTGATAACCACATGTGAGAGAGCATTACAAGAAAATCCATGAGAGGTTAGCCACTAGGTCTCCTGTCAGTCCCCCGTCCATCTAACAGTGTAGAGGGACAGAAATAAGACCTGCAGTCTATCTTTTTTTTTATTTTAACTCAGTCAGCTGTATAATGGTATGAAGTTAAAGCACATATAAAATGTTATCCTTGTAAGTCTTTATGGATCTTGTTGTTTTCTGTTCTATGTAATTTTGTGTACATAAAAAAAAAAATACTGAAAAATGTTTTAAAAGAATGTTAAAGAAAAATGTTTAAAGAGAAAAATGAAATGACTGTGATAATTAGTCATGTTTAGATTTATGATTTAACAAAAAAATCTGTGCTTTATGTTTCGTCTGTGTAAGAATATTGTTCAATATATTGATATTGATTGAATTTCTTACTCTCTGGTGAAATATAACATCCACTGGTGAAAAAAATACATTGTTTTTAAATGTAAAAGTTTCATAGGCAGTATCTTATGTATCTTTCATTCTTTTTTTAAATTGAAGTTCATTAATTCATTATCTGTAATGCCTAAATTATAAGCATGAGCATGAATCTATGCACCAATAATTTATCAGCCCCAAAATGGGACATGCCATATGCCTATTTTTTCTTACCTAAGTAAATTATAACAACAACCTGAAGTTTAGTGGAATTCAGTAATTAATAGTAATTCAAAGTTTACTTATTCTTGAGAACTGGGACAAAACTGTGTTTTGAAGGGGTTTTGATTTTTTAGTCCTCAATTATGCTGGAAAATATATTTTAAAAGATCAAAATCTTGGTTATTTAACCTTGTAACAGGCCAACCTTCTAGTGATTATACTTTTTATTAAATGTGGACATCAACTATGTCAGATAGAAAATCTGACAAAGTTGATTTAGAAGGGCTACAGAGTTGACATGTTATGGCTGAGACACATCTCAACTTGTGGAATTCAATTTGTTGATCTAACTTTCAAAGTTTTCCAGCGCAAATCTCTGGTTCAAGAATGTGTGAATTATTAAATTCCCTGTAAAGTTTACTGTATCAGTGCCCTGATGTGTGCTTATGTTGTCTTGGGTTACGATAACGGTGGTTATCAGAATTTTTTATTCTCTAATATCGGCATCAGCACCAAAAGTCCAGTACTGGTCAGGCTCTACTGATAATGTAACTATGGTTAGCTGAGAACAAATAAATCTGGTGAAATATAACATCCAGCAGTGAAAAAAAAAAAATACAATTACAGTCTTACTACACTTACTTACTACACCGTCTCCCTGTTCATGTGAGGAAAAAATGGAAAATATACATTCATATTCAGATATTAACTGTGATGAGTGTAGCTGTGGTATACAGATGACTCTTATGCCCAATTCCCATCTGGCCCCTTCACACTCCCACCCCGTGATGAGTGTGACTACAGCTGTGGAGGGTCACTTGAAAAAGGGTGAGGGTGTCAATGGGTGCAACTTCTGGGACGCCCTCGCCTTTCTCTGACATAAACAAGAACGGAAACATTCATCATGATGGATACTCTACCTAAATAAATATTAAAATGATTATCTAATAACCAGCACTGTCAAAGATGTGTGGCAATGACATGATACATTTATTATATCCATGTCATAGTCAAACTTGTTCCCACGCTTCTTTGGTCACATCTGAACGTTTTTTTCTAAGGTCAGTCCGTCACGTGTGCATGAAAAAAGTCTGTCAAATGCTGGATTGAGGTAAAGTAACTTATTACTGATCCTTTGGAAATAACAGAACTAACATTTGTGTTGTTTCCTCCATCCTGGACTCAACAGAGGTGCTGCACCTGAGAGGAGGGTTGGTGTGTGAGCTGCATCGATGCAGACTCACTGTAGGAGTCAGAGTCCTGCACAGCTCCAGTTTTGCAAACCCACCCCTGCCTGCACCTACGAGGCTGAGAAGCACGACCGACCCGTTACTTGCAATTATTTCCAAGGCAAATCTGCACCCGCATGGAACCATGAATACAAACCCTGTGACCCAACCCGCACCCGTGATTAAACACACATACACTGTCACTCAGTTGTGTTGTCAGTTGACACAGCTCCTGTGTTTCCATAATGACGATGAGCCACACATATCCATAATCCTCCCAAACATCCGACTTCGCCATTGACAATGTACTGTCTGCAATCTGGTATTTTTGTCTTTATGTCATCGGTGTGAACTGTAAGACAGCTTACATCGCTGTCAGATCAAACAGTGACATCCCATAGTCTGGCGGGATGTGGGGTCAAAGGTTGTGTTGTAGACTATCAAAATAAAATCCTGGCAGCTGATTAGGCTTGATATTACTGTATTAGCAAATATAAATGGTAAAAAATACTGCACAGTCACTTTAATTTCTGATTTAGCCAGGGGAAAAAAACTAATTATTGCATTCTGTGTTATTGTATTGTAGAGCTGACTAATTGATCATTAATCGACTATTAAATTAATCCGCAACTATCTTGGTAATTGATTAATTGTTCTGAGTCACTTTTTAAAGAAAAAATGTCCAAACTCTCTGATTTCAGCTTCTTAAATGTGAATATTTTCTGTTTTCTTTACTCCTCTCTGACAGTAAACTTTGAGCTGTGGACAAATCAAGACATTTGAGGATGTCATCTTGGACTTTGGGAAACGCTGAAAATTTATAGACGAAACAACTGAACGATTACCCATTTTTGCGGGTAACCACTGGGTACCTGTGGGTTATTACCCACTCACCCTTCAGGCTAACTTTTCTGGACCCTCCACGTGAACACACAAACAGAGTGAGAGTGTGTAGGGGCCAGACTGGACTTGGGCCTTACAGTACTGAAGCTGCCATTATGTGACAAACTCGACCTGTTTGGTTCTGTTTGGTCTGTTCAGAGGAGAGTTTCTGGATCCTGGTAAGTTGTCCATTATTGCGGTGACAGCATCTGGTTTGATCTCCTGTTCCTTCAGCTCAGCTGTCCTCCTGCGCTCAGCTCCTCCTCTCCTACACTCAGACCCGCTCCGTCTTTTCTCGGATGCACCCTGCTGTCTTTCTGCTCCACTTCTCCTCTGCTCAGAGCCGCTCCTCCTCCTGTACCCCCCTGTCCTGTAGTCCAACACGTCCCCCCACGCTCCCGCATGCTCCTTCCCCGCCACGACGCTGGAGTCTCTGGCAGTGGACTGAGGTTTGCTGTTAGCACCTTGCAGCGGGTTGCGGATGTTTCCGGAGGCCTGCATCCTCCTCAGGTGGCTGCTGGTCCTCACGGGGCTGCTGAACCTCTGAGCCCGGTAGGCGGAGTTCCTGTCTGAGGAGTGCACGCGGCTCTCACTATAGCTCCTTTTGGGGAGCGACGCAGGGCCCTGACGCTCCAGAGTGGGGCTCAGTCTGGACTGACGGACGTGGCTGTGGGTGGAGCGGCAGCAGGATGTGCTGCAGGCAGAGTAGCGGATACGGCAGAGGGTGCAGGCGCACCCGGAGAGCAGGGCAGAGTGGCTGGCCAGAGAGGAGAGGAAGGTGAGGGGGAAGGCACGCTGACACTGCAGGATGCACTTTGGCGAGCTGAGGCGTGACGAGGCTGCAGCAGCTGGCCTGTGGCAGCTGGATACAATGTCAGACCCCGCCCACCTCCCACTCTCCTCCTGGGAGGTCTGAATCTGACGCCACTCCAGCTGCAGCAGCCTGTCCAGGTACCTCTCCAAAGGGCCCACAGGCCTGGGCCGAGGGGCCCCGCGGCCCTCCATGTTGTAGAAGGCGGCCAGCTGACTGAGGCTCCATGAGTTGAAAGGTGGAGGGAGGAAGTCTGGGAAGTCAAAAGCACCAGGGCCGCGTCCTCTGGGCCTGTGGCTGCGAGGGGAGTCGTCCTCAGGCTCAATGAGCTCCGGCCTCAGCTCAAGCCGTGGAGGGACCCGGCGAGCAGAGGGCGACACGGGAAGTCTCTCTGAGTCAGACAGGTCCGTGTCACTGTCGCCGTCTCCGTGTCCGCTCGGACCTCCTCCCTCTGGGTCTCCTGACAGCCTTTCCGGCAGGTGAGGACTGGAGTCAGTCAGGCGGTGGCAGGGGAAGGCTGGTGTGTGTCTGCTCCCTCTGACTCCTCCTCCTGTGTGCTTGAGATCTCTGTGGCTGCAGGGCTGAGCAGTCGGCTGCACCTTTGGCTCCATCCTTCTCTCCCCAGGGGTCTTTGTCTCTGAGCTTCCCTGAGAACTGGAGCGAAAAGTAAATGATATAGTCTCAACATCCAGGCAGCACAGAACGGCATGAAATGTGCACAAACAGAGATCTCACCTGTGTTGAGGGGGTTTGCGTTTGGTTGAGGGTGTGTTCGGTTTGTGCTTTCTTCTTTGCTGCAGTTTCTGTGATCACAGACAGTCACTGTGAAGCCTGCACACGTTCAACTTATCACTAATACATTCATTCTTTACAAACACAAGTATGGACGCCCATTTCCGCCAGTGTGATGAAAAAAGAAATCCACAATCCCCCGTATCTACTCAGTGATTTTGTTATGTTATGTACACTATGTACATTTGCTATGTTCAATAAATAAACAAAATAAACTCACAAAGTATCAAGAAAGGGCACATTCTTACACCTATTTTATTCTTACACCTTCACCTTTCCACTTTTCAAACAATCACCAACGCCAGTTTGGACAAAATGTTATTAAACTGAGTTTTCCAAACTGTTTGTAAATGCAGCATTCAAAGTTGGCTCCTCCTCCCTGACTCAAGAAAGGAGAGGGAAGTCGAGAGACCTAGAGTGTGAATTAGGAGAGGGAGAAGCTAGAACCAATGGTAACGCTTCAATTTCCAGGTCCTATAATTCGATGGAAAATGAGTAGTAATTACCAAGTCACATATTTACATTTTTGTAGAAATTACCTGCAAGTTACCCCTAGATTTCATGGAAAGTGAAAATGGTATTTGCTAATTATCACATACTTAACCATGAAATCTCTTTCTAAGAAATTCTAAAATATATTACCTAGTAATTACTACCTACAGAGGAAAGAGATGGAGATGCGATGCAACAGTTGGTCACTACATTTTTAGACTTCAAACTCAAAACCTGTGCGCTGTATTAGCTGGGGTCTACACACCACCATGACAAAATGAGAAAATATAGGCAGAGGGCAGGCTCTCTGCAGATACGCACACCACCACACACTTCTGATGGGTCATAAGTGATGATCTAGAGCAGTGTTTCCCAACCCTCGTCCTCAGGGACCCCTGTCCTGCATGTTTTAGATATTTCGGTGCTCCAACACACCTGATTCAAATGATCAGGGCCCCGTTTCCCAGAGCCTTCACAGCGCTATGTGTGTTGTAAGTTGTATTTTAAGGTCTCCCTTAAGGTTGTCCCAACTCTGGGAAACAGCCCGTAACCTTAAGGGAGACCTTAAAATACAACTTACAACACGCGTAGCGCTACGAAGGCTCTGGGAAACAGGGTCCAGGTCATTATCAGACTTCTGCAGAGGCTTGATGCTGAGCTGATCATTTGAATCAGGTGTGTTGGAGCAGAGAAACATCTAAAACATGAAGGACAGGGGTCCCTCAGGACCAGGGCTAGGAAACACTGATGTAGAGCCAAGATTCTCAAACTGTGGTACGTGTACCACTGGTGGAACACGGGGTGCCTCTAGTGGTACACAGAGAGATGTCAAATATTTCTTTTTAAGTGAAAAAAATAAAGTTACACAGAATGCATTAATGCTATCAAAATACTACAAATGAAAATGAAAATAATGTCATTTAAAGTTTTGTCTTTCCTATATTTTTGGTCATGCATGATGATGCATACATCATCCATGATTACTCAACATACGACACTGTGGTGTAAAATAGTAAGAGGTAAAACAAAGAGAATGAAAATGGAGAAAAAAAAACAGTGTCATTGTGGCTCCTACTGTAAACTATTTCAAAGACAGATCAGGTGCAGATCAGGAGGAGAAGTGGACAGTGAACCCAGCACAGCTGCTAGTGGCTACTTAGGAAGCACCAGTGGCTAGTGGCTATGCCACAGTACCTGCTGGCACCAAACAACGTAATCGAAACACAGCACTTGGAGAGCTTGTTTTTTCCAAGGTGGTACGTGGTCTAAAAAGTTTGAGAAACACTGATGTAGAGGGATTGTGTTTGTATGACTCTATACATTTCTCACTTGCTGAACGAGTCTGTCACTGAGCAGCAGCTCTCACTAGTGTAGAACATTAAATAAGCAAAATAAAATTACAAAATTACCCCTCCTCAGAAAACCAAACAGTGATGGACTGCAATACATTGGTCCAACCTTAACTACCTCATTATTTCAGTAATTAATATTTCAATAGTTTCTCTTTATAGTGACTTACAGGGTCTTTTTTCCACCACACAGGCAGAAATGGGCTTCATATATCAGTATCTCGCACTAACACTGCAAGTTTTTCATTATCAGTTAATCAGACAATTATTTCTTAAAAAAAATCACTTTCTTTTTGTTCAGTTTCTTAAAGCTCAAGGTGACCTCTATAAATGACTGGTTTTGTCCAACCAAAAGTTCTAAAACCCAGACATGTTTAATGTAGAGTGATGGAGGCTCTGATCACTTTGATATATTTTCCTATATATTTGGAAAATTAATAATCATTTATGAAAATATTTGCCAAATATTTTTCTGTAGTGAGTGAAGTAACTCGTGGAATCAGTTCACCTCACACTCACCTTCTCATTATTGTTCTCGTGACTTGGGAACATGTACTGTGGCTGCAGTGACTTCCTTTGTGACTGCCGCCTCCCCATTTTATTGCTGAAAAAAAACAGAAAAATATGAAATATTAAACAGACCCAATGACCCAAATAACGCTGGATAAGAAAAGAAAATGATTAAAATATAGATATAAAAATATATTCCATGATGTGCAGTGCGACATAGCGTCTCTCTGATGTTATTACACATTTCAGGCATAAATACACAAAAGCGTTTAGAGATCAAAGTGCGGCTACGCGACAAACGCGTCAGCGGCAGAGCAGAGCGGCCGGAGCAGCGTTATAGAGCGTTATTACAGTGAGCAGCTCTGCCTGTGTCCTCCATGTCCTCCTGAATAACAAACACCATCCCACGCTACCTGTCCACATTGGGCCTGTTGTTGCTCCACGACGCCTTCTTCTTCCATTCCCTCTCCCTGATGATGGAGAGCCTCTCCAGACAGTGTTGTGGCACTCGCTCCTGCAGGATTGTGCCCATCCCCGCGCACGGCAGGCACCAATGAGAAGGCCGAGTGGGCTGTTCACGCGAAACACGGTGGTGGGATCATGATGAGTGGGGGCCGAAATGCTCAAAATGCGCCCCTTTACAAAACAACATGTCTGTGATGATGAGCGGTGCAGTTCAACCTGCAGCCAGCAGAGGGCAGTGCAGAGACACTATGATGCTCTACCTGTTCTCATCTTAAAGGGACACTGATTCTGCGTGTGCGCGCATGTGTGCATGTGTGTACACCAGTGATTCCCAAAGTCTGGGTCAGGGTCCACCGTTGGACTGTGAAGACCCCGGGCCTTGAGAAACCATGAAAAATACATTTAGAAAATATTACACTTTTATAAGTTTGAATATACCATTACAAACGTATCATTAATTTCAAAAAGGCAATCCAAAGTAATAAAACAAAGCCAGGGAATTTAAATTATGTGTTATCCCTCATTTATCTGACCTAGTTTAACTGGTGCTAAAGAGATAGTTCACCCAAAAATGAAAAGTCATTATCAACTTTATTTTGTTAGTCCACAAAATAAAACTGTGGACTGCTGGAGTTTCACAGGAAAATGGTGTTGCAGAATCTCACAAACAATGGAAGTGAATGGTGACCAGTTTTCAAACTTAAAAAATGACTCCATACTACTCATCTGGTGTAAACCAAGTCTCCTAAAGTTGCAACATGCCGTTTACACACCATCACAACACACACCCCAGTGCAGACAGTGTGCATGTGCATTTGAACGTGAACGTGGCTCCAAGCTCAGGATCTACAGTGAAGATTCAGGCTAAAAACATGGTGCAAATAACATTTTTTTGGTCAGCTTGGCATGTTGGGGCTTTGAGAGACTTGAGAGACGAGCAGTATAGAGGCATTTTATGTTTTTATTCTGTTGTTTCTTTACTTTTGAAAATTGGTCACCATTCACTTCCATTGTTTGGGAGATTCTGCAACACTGCTTTTCTGTGAAACTCCAGCAGTGTTCTGTGGACTAAAAAACTAAACTGACCTTCGATCAGCATGAGGGTGAGTGATAATGACTGAATTTTCATTTTTTGGTGAACTATCCCTTTAAACTGTATTCATGACATATCACATTAACACTAGAATGCATCTTATATCTCATCATTGGTACTAGAGCTGCAATGATTAATCAATTATTAAATTAATCGCCAACTATTCTGATAATCAATTAATTGGTTTAATTAAGTACCTTTTAAAGAAAAAATGTCCAAATTCTGATTTCAGCTTCTTAAATGTTGAATATTTTCTGGTTTCTTCCCTCCATTCTGACAGTAAACTGAATATTTTTAGGTTGTGGACAAAATGAGACATTTGAGGACGTCCTCTTGAACGAGGGATCAACATTTTTCACAATTTTCTGATATTTTATAGAGTCACCTATTAATCGATTAATAGAGTAAAATAAAAAATTGCCATGATTCGTCTTGTGTGTTTATCAGAGTTTTGGGTGGGCCACAGAGGATTTTCAGATTTCAGACTGGTCCATGGCATTCTTCAGTTTGGGGGTGGCTGTTATAGACAATGTGTAACAAAGTTAGAACAAATTTCAGGGAAAAAATATCATAACACTGATTTATTATTCTTAACCGTTTTTTCTTTAATCTGTTGTTACTTTTAGGAGTGTAAGAAGCTTTCTGATCTTTTATGTTTACTACACTTCGACTAAAAGTAGGAGCATATAGTGTAGAAAGCAGTGGTGGAAATCTGTACTCAAGTACAAGTACTGTTACATTACTAAAATATTACTCAATTACAAGTAAAAAAGAAAAATACTTTACTTTTCTAAAAGTACAAAGTATTCTTCTCAAAAACTACTCAGAGTATTAGTTACTTAATGTTTAATGAATTATCAATAGCAGATATTCAATCAAAGGTGTTTCTCCAAATCTAAATAAATTATTCTCTGTTCTGCTCAGTTGAAAACACTAACAATCAATTAGTCATTAATAATTTGTAACATAAAAAATCCATGTTTTTTTTCCTCATGTCTACTTTGTTTTTATTTTTTGTCACTTTTCTTGTTATTGTAAGTTTCCTGATTCAACAAATGGCTCCACCAGACAAAACAATGTCAAATGAGGTGCAACTGCCATTTCTATACTATTGATTATCAATAGTGATCAGATAGCCTTATGTCAACAAAAATGCACATTAAAAGGTTTGGATATTCATTCATATTGTACTCAGTACTCAATTGTGATTTTAAAAGTAACTAAGTAGATTACATTGTGTAATGCATACTGAAGTAAGAGTAGACCTGAAAATCTGCTCATAAAAATACAAGAACACAAAAAGCTACTTAATGAAAGTAACTTGAGAATTTGTAATAAGTTAAGTGAAGTCAAGTCCCTGCTTTAAGTCAAGTCATTGCTCAGGTCAAACAAGTCACAAATCAAGTCAAACAAAATGTTGATGGTCATTTTAATCAGTTAAAGGACAGAAGGCTGTAATAATTATTCCATGATGCAATTATTAAATTAGTTATCAACTATTTTGATAATTGATTAAATTTATGTTGAGTATTTTTTTTTTTAAAAGTCATTATTCTCTGAATATCTTTGGGTTGTGAGAAAAACAAGACATTTGAGGACATCATGATGGGCTTTGGAAAATCTATTTTTTTTGACACTTTTCACAATCTTTTGATGTTTCATAGGCCAAATAACTAATTAATTATTGTGTCACAGCCTGCTTACGCCTTCTGATATTTCATATTTTGTGGCAATGAAACTAAATTTTAGTATTTTTGGACACGCCCTCTCCCATGATACTGTAGCTGCCTCGTGTGTGAAAATATTTAATTAAAAAAAGTCAACTCCTTTCAAGTCATGTCTCAGGTCTAAGTCAAGTCCCAAGTCCTGAATACCGAGTCAAAGTCAAGTCTTCAATCAAGTCTCTAGTCCTCAAATTTGTGACTTATGTCAAGTCACGTGACCCAAAATCCCCCACCTCTCAATTTAAAAGAATTCAAGTACTCAAGATTTTAGTTAAGTAAAAGTACAAAGGTGGGCCTATTAGCATCAAAATATATTTGAAGTACCAACAGTAAAAGTACACATTATGTAGAATGACCAGTTTCACTAATATAGATGATATAATTGACTATATATAGATGCATTAATATGTATGCATCAGTTTAACTACGTTATATACTGCTGGCTAGTTTAATCTATTATAATACATCAGAATTTATTTACTGGTTCCTGGTTTACTGGTTCTATAAAAAATGTGAAGATACAAAATAACTGTAGTGTATAAATAAATGAATAAAACGTACACAGTACTTCCCTCTGAAATGTAGTGGAGGAGCAGTATAACACTCATTAGAGATATTACATTAATAATAATATTATAACATGTAATTATCGTAATTATATTTCATTGACATTACTCCTCACATGAGTGGATAAGAAACACACCTGAGGAACAAGCTTCATTTTCTATAATGAGAACTGCTCTCATCGCTGCTCGTATCAAAAGTACTTAAAGGGACAGTTCACCCCAAAATCAAAAACATATTTTTATGTGAGTTGCAGAGTTTTGGAGATAGTCACAGATTAAAAAAAATACTTTTGAAAAATTCTAAACCAGTGTCTCTTTTCAAAACTCCTGACTCGATTACTCAAGATAATCCACAGACCTTGATGTGAGCAGTTTCAAGTAGGAACTACTCTCTACAGTAGAATATACTGGAACTACTTTCTTTTCTACTAGAAACAAAGTAGTACATGAAACTCCTCACAACGTGGTCTGTGGATTATCTTGAGTAACTGGGTCAGGAGTTTTGAAAAGAGACACTGGTTTAGAATTTTCCACAAGTATTTTTCTTTTTTGTTGCTTTGTGAACCACAGGCCGGGGGAAAATATGTATTTCTGATTTGGGGCTGAACTATGCCTTTAATTTTTTTTAAATGAATAGATTAAATGTTGGTATTGTATTTTTTAAATGGTACTGAATCATCAATAACACAACAGAAACACAGACGTCCACAGCAGTGGGGTGCTCAGCAGTTTTCATTGATAACCAAACATTATTACTACAAATGTTACATTTGTGACCTAATGTAAGCCACAGTACAAATTAATGCAACTTTTAAAAATATTCCTACTGTGTAAGTCAATCACAGTGATCACAGACAGTCTCCTAGGGTACCTAGAAAAATACATGATTTGCATAGTTGAGGACACTATTTGTGACAACATGTCTCAGATGTGTGTTACTGACAGGACTGATTTCTCATGTTATTGATCAGTTAGCATGCTAATACACATTCAGTGTTTGTTAATTAGAGAACAAGTCTTGTGACGTGACTGCAGCTCTGAGTCGATTTTGTTGAGATGACATCACTCCACCGTCCACATGACATCCTGAGCGTCCATCAGCATGGCTCTGCTCTGGCAGCGTCCACACACACACACACACACACACATGAATGCACACACACACACACCACTGCCTCTGGCTGCAGAGAGCGGACGCCTTCTCTCTCCTGTGACGTGACTTAATACTCGATGGTCACTGCCTTTGTCTTCAGGTATTCGTTGAGAGCCTCTTGTCCTGTTGGAGGGACAGAGACACTGTCAGTGAATCTGCATGTCAGTTACCACAAACGTAAAGGGACGGTTCACCCAAAAATGAAAATTCAGTCATTTCTACTCAACCTCGTGTCAAGTCCACAAATCACTGCTGGAGTTTCACAGGAAAACAGCGCTGAGGAATCTCTAAAACAATGGAAGTGAATGGTGACCAGTTTTCAAATGTAAAAAACACATAAAATGCCTCCATACTGCTCATCTTGTTTAATCCAAGTCTCCTAAAGCTGCAAAATGCCAAGTTGACTTGAAAGATGTTATTTCCACCATGTTTTTAGCCGGAATCTTCACTGTAGATCCTTAGCTTGGAGCCACATTCACGTGTACACTGTCTGAACTGTGTGTGTGTGTGTGTGTGTGTGTGTGTGTGTGTGTGTGTGTATGTGTGTGTGGTGTGACCGTGTGCTCACACAAGTGAACAGCATGTCAGAGCTTTAGGAGACTTGGATTACAGCAGACGAGCAGCATGGAAGCATTTTATGTTGTTTTTGGTGTTTTTTTCCATTTGAAAACTGGTCACCATTCACTTCCATTGTTTGGGAGATTCTGCGGCTCTGTTTTCCCGTGAAACTCCAGCAGTGATTTGAGGACAAAAAAACTAAACCCAACCTTCAATCAACATGAGAGCAAGTAGATAATGACCGAATTTTCATTTTGGAGTGAACTATCCCTTTAAGTTGTTTGTAAATAATAGGGCTGGGCAACAGGGACAAAATCAAATATCACAATTAGAGCTACAATGATTGATTGATTGATTGATTGATTGATTGATTGATTGATTGATTGATTGATTGATTGATTGATTAGTTGTCAGCTATTAAATTAATCACCAACTATTTTGATAATGGACTGATCATTTTTTAAAGGAGCTAATTTCAGCTTCTTATATGTGAATATTTTCTGGTGTCTTTACTCCTCTCTGACAGTAAACTGAATATCTTTGGGTTGTGGACAAAAGACATTTGAGGACGTCCTCTTGGGCTTTGGAGAACAGTGATCAGTGTTTTTCAGCGGCAAGATAAAAGAACATTTGGGGATTTAATGCAGCCACTGGGCCCTATAACAAAATAAAACTTACAGTGCTTACCTGCAGTGCTAATACTAGTAAAATACTTGAGTCAAACATGTACAGCTGCACAGTGACAGACACAGCAGCAGTTTTCTTACCCAGGTCTTTGCCGAATCCAGACTGTTTGAAGCCTCCAAAAGGCGAGGCCACGTCAGTCTTGTTGTACGTGTTGACAAAAACTGTGCCGGCGTTGAGCCGCTCACTGACGTACAGAGCTTTGCTGATGTCCCGCGTGAAAACACCCGACGCCAGGCCGTACTCTGTGGCGTTGGCCCTTCTCAGGACATCGTCCACCTCGCTGAGGCACGGAGACAGACAGGAGATGGGGTGGTAGGAAGACACAGCAGAACAGAGAAGAAAAGACAGAGGATGATGTGGACATTTTTGTGAGCTGTGGTCAAGTGTGGCAGGGAGAGTGCAGGAGTCATTTGGATACATGAAGTGTAATAATGTTAGTCTCACCCGCTCTTGAACTTGGAGATGATCATGACGGGGCCGAAGGATTCTTCTATAGCGATGTACATGTTGTCCTGCACATCAGTGAAGATGGTGGGCTCAAAGAAGAACCCTGGAGAAAGACACAGAACAAACTAACATCTTCTGTCACACTGCCAAAACAGACTCACAAGAAAGAAACCAAATAATCTGAAATATAATCAAATTGTCTTGTTTAAGCAAAAAACTGGGCCTTAAAACTAGAAAAAAAGCCAAATATTTAACTTATTTCAGAAATATAAGTAAATATAAGTTGTTTATTGTCATTTCCACATACAGAGTATATGGGAACTAAACTGCATTTCTCACAGCCCAAGGTGCTGACACATAGAAATATTGAAATGTAAAAAAAATAAATAATAATTAATAATAATAAAAAAAAACACATATAAAATATAAAACTTAACAAGACGTAATCACAAACAGAACTCTGAACTATGAGGCATCTGGCATTTTAAAGTGTAGTGTGTACATCAGTGTAGCAGAATGGATGATAAATAGAAATGAAAACAACAGGATGGTAGTTGCTATGAATAAAATTAAAATATGAGGTGCAAATCTTTAAGTAAAATTAATTGTTAAAAACTACCAGAATATCTATAAACACTGTGTCATAAGTGACCTCATAAGAGGCACAGAGGTGATGATTGTCCAAAATAAATGTGAAAGTCTGAAAGTTGTTGCAGAAGCTTGCAGAGCTGGTTCTTCTTAAAATGAGAAAGTTAGTCTCCTTATTGAGTTGACTTTAAGAAATTGTACCTTAATTTAAGCTTACAAAAAGATACATTTTCTTGAAACAGATTTTTTTAATTAAGCTTGATTGACTTTAAGAATCTAAACCTTAAACTGACATTAATAATTAGTAAAAAAAAAAACAAAAAAAAAACCTACAATAAGACACAATTTCTTCAATTATTATTAACTTTTTTTTTTTTAAACTGTTTTTTTTTAAACTGTTTTTTTTTTAAAACAGTTAATGGGGAAAACAGTTGCTACAATGGAAAACACTGACAACACTGTGTCCATCAATAATGGAGGAAGTGACCAACTCTGACTCTGACTCTACTTTCTAGAAGTAATAAAAGTCTTTCATATTTTCATATCTGATAATGATGATGCTTTCAGGATCTGGCTGCATCACTGAACCGAATATAATCATCAAACAACAAACAAAAATAGATTCATTCAAACTTTGATTTCATAAAATTCTTGTTGTAGCTTGTTGTTGGTTAAATATAGTTCAATATCAGCTGTAATATCATATTAAGTTAGATATATTTTTTAAAAATGACATAACTTCTTTTTTATGCAAAACTTGCTTGACAAGATAAAATTTCTTAGACAAAAAATAAGAAACAGAAACAAGGCTTTTACTTTTACTTTCTTGAAAATCTGAAGAATCTTTGCAGTGTATAGGTGGAGCTCACAGTCTGGTTGATATCTGACTGCATCATCACTATCAGTGCAGGTAACATCGCCTCACCTGGTCTCTGCACCTGTTTGCCGCCACAGATCAGAGTGGCTCCCTCCTTGACGCCGCGCTGACAGTACTCCACCAGTTTGTCCAGGTGGGCTTTGTGGTTCTGAGGGCCGTGGTCTGTGGAGCGGTCCAGTGGATCACCGATCTTCATCTTCTTCACCTCCTCCACCTGAGAGAAAAGACATGAGAATAAGACAAACGACAAAACAAGAGCTAAAGTACATGAGCTGGGTCATGTACTGCGCCAGACATCACTCATCTTCAGACTCGCCTCAGAGCCCATCAGATCAGAATGAGCCCTCTAGTTTATGTTTTGTTCATCAAAGTAAAAATGACCAGACCAGAAGTACAAGTTTTCTTCAACATAACGATGACTGAGTACTCATGGGTCAGAAAATCAATATAGTTATGGGTGTCCCATCCCAAGACGGACTCCAGTTAATTACTTTTCGGGCTATTTAAAGTGGAAACAGACAATATTTCAACTCTCATCTTAGCATTTCCCGATGGTATTACTGTTTTTACCGCTGTTGTAGCTCGTTTTCTGCTTCCTCAGGGTCGAGCTACATGATGACATTATCAACACCGCTTTGAAAATAAGGAGAATAAGGAGAAGGAAGATGCATGTTCACTGACGAGGTACACTCATGGGTGCTGACCTGGGTTGAATATTGGGGTGGCAAAAAATGTCAGTCTCTTTAATGATAGATGGTGAGATGTGGTGAAGAGTAGGGATTAATATTCGATCCAAAAATTTCAGATGGATTCTCCAGGAGATGGAAATGGCGCAGGTGGGGAAGTTATTGTAAAGATGTTTGAGGAACGTTAGCAATTTGCTTCACACAAACAAGTAACGACAGCAGGGGTCGGTGTTGAGGTGGAGGGGGTGCAACGTTGGAAGAAAACAGGAGAAAAAGTGTTAATTTGTTCATTAATTTAGTCTGTCATTTTTCTGACAGGAACTGTGCTCACTGGCAGACAGATTTGCATCAAGAAAGTGACGCCAACAGGGAACCAATCGAAACACAGATGGTGTCATCACTCTAAATCACTAAAATGTCCTCTGTCTATGCTGATTTTTTTTTTTTTTGGTTGGATGAGTATGCAAAATTTGAGTTGTGCTTAAGAAAGGGGAACTTTTTTTGTGTCAGATTTTATTTTTCAGGGCTGGGAGAGAAGGCAGAATATTCTGTTGAAGACTGAGCGATGAAATGGACTAGAATTTTGTAATGAAAGGAAAATGTTTGAGCACTGCAACTGTATTTGGTGTCTTATAAACCCATGAGGGTCGGACACTTTTTGTGCATGACATGAAAATAAAAAGAATCAATCAATCAATCAGTGACTCTGTAGTTATTACACTGAACAGTTACTTCATAATGTTTGCCTGTTGTCTGCTTCCATTTTAAAATGCCTGCATCAGTCATTCATCACAAATACTTTTACCAGTGATCTCAATCACCATCACTGGACTTCAGGTTATATCTATTAAGAGCTCCACATTCAAATTGCACAATGGGTTCTTTTTATTCAGTAAATTCGTCCTCTTGTCTCTCTGACTCGCTTCCTCTCCTCATGTTCTAGCTCTACCCAGCGAGGACATGAGAGAGAGATGTGAGGAAGAGATGCGAGGACGGAGGAGACGAAGTTAAGAAATGAAAAATCCTTGGCTCCTTTTAGCATTGAAGGCAGTATTCTTACTGATTTTAATCATTGCTTAATATTATTTTTAAATCTTCTAATGTATATCGGCTATGGATCAGTGCTGTCTGTTTACTGAGGCTATTTATTTACTTGGATTATTGTTATCTGCACAATTATACACACACAGCTGTGTGAGAATGTGTGTTGATTTTATTGTGAAATAAATAAAAAACAAACTGCTACTTTGTGTGATGCCACACATTGAACTTAACTTATTATAAAGTGTTAGATGTCAACACATGATGGCACATTATATCACATCTCATCATGTAACTGTGTTTTATTTTATTATGTGTTGATCCCTGTACATGACACTATAAAGTAAAGTCCATTAAAAAGTGACAGTGATCCAACAGTAATAATCTCTGAATGTCTTTTCATCCTGTTTCAACGTGTATCATTTTTCAAAACATGCAGAGATTTGCAGTCTAAAAATACTAATAATGATTATAATCAGTTATTTCTTCATGAGCTCTTTGTGATGCCAAAGGACATAAATATTCAATGTGAATCATTTAATTGCTGCAGAATCCTCTGTCAGTCAGAATCAACGTCACTCCACTTGATAAAAGTCTTCCACGTAGGATACACTGGTGTATCCTCACTCTGAAGCCTCCTCTCTCCTCACTCCTTGTCTCCTTTAGGTGCATTTAAGCAAATGGAAGATCCTTCGTCATGGTGGAAGGGAAACAACTTCCCGGTCGACGGAGGAGAGAGGAGATGAGGAGGCAGAATTCAATGGGTGCTTTTCATTCGGTAAATTGGTCTCCTTGTGTCCTCCACTCGCTTCCTTTCCTTGCACCTTAGCTCCACCCAGCAAGGAAATGAAAGAGGGATGCGAGGAAAAGACACGAGGACGGAGGAGATGACCACTGTCTTGGAGCCTGCCTTGGCCAATTGGCTGTCATGGGACGATCGTCAGCTGATTGAGCTCACCTGGGCCTCTGAGTTTAAAAGCTGGGCCCTGGGTGCAGTCCTTCTGACAGCTAATACAGCTGTGCAACATGTCATCAGTAACTGACGTCGCTTCGGACTGATGCTGTGAAACGAGGATTTTTCATTTCAGAGTTCCGTCTCCTCCGTCCTTGCGCGTCTTCACTCTATTTCCTCTTTCCTACAACTGGCATCCACCTTGTGTTGTGTGGCTGAGGAGGCAGAGGTGTGGCTAAAATCTGACCTGAGAAACATCAGCAGTGTGATGGAAAAGGACACGTACCACTTTCTTCACAAACTGGTCATGGATGGTGTCTTCAACAAACAGTCTGCCAGCTGCGATGCAGTTCTCTCCCTTGTTGAAGAACACTGAGCTCATCCCCTGAAACGCACAGAGAACACAGTGGTTTCACCTCTGCAGCTGTTTAAATGTGTGTCACATGACCGTGCCATGAGCGTACCATGCGCACAGCCTTGTCCATGTCGCAGTCGCTGAAGATGATGAGAGGAGACTTTCCTCCGAGCTCCAGAGAAACTTTCTTCACGTTGCTGACTGCGCAGCTGCAGATGGAGGAGAACACGGGAACAGAGGTGAGCAGGAGTGTTAAAGTTTGTTAGACAGAGCTGTGTAAATGTGCTTTTCCTCTCACCTCTTCATGATGTGTTTGCCAATTTCAGTGGAACCTGTGAAGCCCAGTTTACGGACGTCAGGATGGTCAGACAGACGCTGACCCACCAGAGCCCCTGGAAGAAGAGCTGGAGGTTAATAACACCTCACACAGCTTCATAAGTCAACTCAAACCTCGACCTCATTCATAAAAAGATTTGTACCTGAACTTAGTCTTAAGATCATTTTTGACGTTGTGCTCAGGTTCAGTTCATAAAGGTTTCTGAGCATAAAAAACTGTGTTTACACAGGAAGAGAAGACAATCTGTGACCCTTTCAATCTAAACATAACTTATTGATGACACCTGCCTTTCAATCAGTGATTTCTACTTAGATAACAGACTAAAGATAAGGATTTTGTCAGGAACACTGTAAAAAAGAAAACTGTCTTCACTAAATTCTGACTTTTGAATCAAACGAAAACTTTTCAAATAAACTTAAAAAAATGTTTTTCCAGCCTGTAATATTTAATAGACATGATTTACTTTTCTTCTTTAGATAAACTTGAATCTTTGAGTTTTTGAAAGAAAACACTTTGTATTTCAAAAATTGTTCAAAGTGAAACTGAATGATGGTTAATAATTTAAGATTTTCACTTGCAACCATTTAATTAATAATCAAGCACCAAAATAATGATAAATCAGGTGAACAATTTTTAAAATACAGAATTTTGGGGGTTTCTAAAACTCAAAGATTCAAGTTTATCTGATCTAAAGAAGAAAGTCAGTTTTTAAATCAATGAAAGATTATGGGTCAGTAAACCTTTTTTGAGCTTATTTAAAAACTGAAATGTTTGAGAGAGTTGCCTTGAAATTCTGAGTTTCTTCCATATTTTCTTTTTTGTCTTTTACAGTGAATAGTCATGGACCAAAAGAGAAAAGTGAACAGTTTGGAAAACAAGACCACAGTGATGGTAGAGGAGACAACACAGATTATTTGGTGAACTAAATAGTGGAGTGAAAGACATGTCAATTGAGAGTGTGTCTAATCACATTGTTTATAAAGTTGATGCAAAGTTCTCCACAGGCTGCAGCACTCTGACATAACCAGCAGGAAAATCACTTAAGTCTAGAGATTATTTACTTGGCAAAGTAAGTTTTTATAAAGTACTACTTATACTTTCTTTTCTACTTAATTCAAACTTAAAATCAAAGCTGATTGGTTGTATGAATGGGACCCAGTGGACGTTTGTGTGTGTGTGTTCCTACCTGATCCAGGCAGGATGTTGACCACTCCTTTAGGAATTCCCGCCCTCGCTGCCAACTCAGCGAACTTCAGAGCTGTCAGTGGAGTCACCTGCACGAGACACAGGACTTGTTTTTCAGCCATGCTAGCAGCAGGACTCTTGGTTGGACATGCTGGTCCATCAGTCAGTCCACTGTGTTGGTCCAGAATCCTAGTGACTTTGGTGATAACCCTGACTTGTCCTCTAGTGCCACAATGAGGTTTGGGTGAAATGTCCTGATGTCTTTGTTAGGACCCCCAAATAGCTGTCTGTCTCACTGCCTGCCAGGCTCCATGAACATTTTGCTCAATTTTAATTCTACACAATTTTTATTAATGTCATTCTGTAAACATTCAGCTTTAATTTGAAGATGTAGTAGTAATAATAATAATAATAATAATAATAATAATAATAATAATAATAATATAAACAGGCAAATAAAACAGTTACTCTGGTTTGCAAAGGACACCGAGGCTGCAGCATTTATGTCAAGTGAAGCAAGTATTCAAACTGTTTCCTTGATCTCTGATGACACATCAAAGTCATTTTATGATCTATTGCAGAAAATTTATTACAGATTTCATATTTTATCATTAGGCACCTTGATGATCCATACTTTGGTTTATGACCAATCATCTGTTAAACTGACATGTCCATCAGCCTCAGTGTGCTCGTTATTTAGTGCTAATTAACAAATGTTAGCATGCTAAAATGCTAAACTAAGATGTTGAACATGTTAAAATGAACATGCTGTCAGTCCTACACACAAAGAGGTGCTGCACCTGAGAGGAGTGCAGTTTGTGAGCCTGCATTGATGCAGACTCGATGCTGGAGGGTTTTATAACCCACTCACACTTCAGGCTGACTGGTTTGGAACAACACTCAGTGTGGTGGATCCTCCACATGAACGTCCCAACAGTGAGAGTGGGTATAGGGGGAATGTGTAGGGGCCGGAGTGGAATTGGGCTTACATCTTGTTTTCATCCACTCGACAGTGTTACTGCAGACTGCACAGCCTTTTGCATTTAGTCACGCACAAACAGAGCCTGACTGCTGCTGACCTGAGCGGGTTTGAGGACGACGGTGTTTCCAGCTGCCAGACAGGCTGCGGTCTTCCAGGCCAGCATCATCAGAGGGTAGTTCCAGGGAATCACAATGGCGCACACTCTGAGGAGAAAGGAACACATGCTAATGACACAAGTGCCTGTTTGCTACTTTAATTTATTCATGAAATATTGGAAAAAAACAATGGAATGAGTCCGTGATTCAGGGAAATATGTTTAAATGCTCATATTTAAGTCCTTAAAATATCCACTCATCCATCTCTCACCCTATTGGCTCCTTCTTGGTGAATGTGAGGTTACGATTGGGCCTGGCCTGGTTGATGGGGATGGTGCTGCCCTGTGAAAAAATGACATCATTTATTTCCATGTATTTATCAATGATCTGTTACTGACTAGCCATCCAGTGATATGAAAGACACAGTCTTCCATGCTGTCTTACTTGGATCTTGTCACACCAGCCGGCGAAGTAGCGGAAGGTCTGGATGGACATGCCCACGTGAGTCTTCAGGGCCAGAGTGTAGACGGCTCCGGAGTCGATGGCTTCGATGGTGGCCAGCTCCTCCTGGTGCTCCTCCATCAGGTCAGCCAGCCTGTGTGTGGAGAGGCAGAGGAGACACAGGGTCACTGACACCGAGGATCACGCAGGAAAATCTGGCAGTTTGGGACTTTCATTATTTTTTCTCTGCCCAGTAGCACAGGATCAAAACAACACATAACTGATTACACTGAGGCTAACTGTGAATACACACAGACAATAACAAGAAACTTAGCTTCAATAGTACTACGAGCGCAAAGAGCCCTTTATAATAACCTTTGGTTGATACTACTGCATATTGCAAAGTACATGTTTGTTGGGCTGCAAATAACAATCATTTTCATTATCATTAATCTGTCGATTATTTTCTCGATTAATAATTGATTAATAAATCCTGTCACAGTCTTCTGTCTGTGTACACCACACAAACATGTGGTGTACGCTGACATCTCAACATGTTTAGATCTATTTCTCAACTCTTTCCTGTAATAACTATTTTCATTAACAATTAATCTGTTGATCATCATTATTATTATTATGATCAATTATTTGTTTATTCTATTCTATACTGTTAAGTCTCAGAATGTCAGAAAATGGTGAAAAATGATGACCACAAAAACTTCTTATTTTGTGTGCAACCAAAAGATATTCAGTTTACTGTCAGAGAGTAAAGAAACCAGAAAATATTCACATTTAAGAAAATGAAATCAGAGAACTTGGGACATTTTTTCCTTAAAAAAAATTACTAAAACCAATTAATCAATTATCAAAATAGTTAGTGATAATTTCAGTATTAAAACTGCAGCTTCACATGTTTCTGACTGGATGGAAGGTGTCTATTCAGATTATTTATCCAGACACCTTAATGGTGCCCTCTGGAGTTTTCTTATAAATAAAGATACATTTACATTCACTGGTTCACACCCAAACACATTGTGTGTATCACTATATTTTATTCCTCATTAAACATTTAATATTATATTTAGTTCTTTAAATCTAATTTTAATCATTAATTTATCTGTTTGCACAATCAAATGCAGCAGAAATACACCAGCAAAAAAAATAAAAGGACCAAATTGCGCAGGTGAGATTTAAAAAATCCTTAGAGGCTTCTAGAAGAATTCTCACCTCAATAAGTTTTATACATCAGCAAATACAAAAGACATGTAATTCACAAAAGTGCTACCAGTCTGCTTCCTCACTGTTATTGCTCTGCTATGATTCTTGGTGCATTACTGCCCCCAGCTGTCAAACAGTGGAATTACATAGACTTGGCAGCAGGAATGTGTTTTAGCTCACAGAACACAGAGTGTCAGGTCTACTGCTGCCTCAATCAGTTAGTTTGTGTTTTTGTGTGACTTAAAATGATAGTTCACCCAAAAAATGAAATTTCACTGAATATCTCCTCCCCCCTGTGCTGATGTGAGGATGGGTGAAGATCTCCAGTTCACAAAACACTCCTGGAGCTTCAGCAGAGAACATCATTGCAGCCAAATCCAGAACAATTGAAGTGAATGGTGAGCAGTTTTAAAATGTAAAAAAAAAAAAAAACACAAAATGTCTCCATACTGCTTGTGTGGTGTAATCCAAGTGTCTGTAAGCCGCAGCATTAAAATTTGACCCAAAAAGACACCATTCACACCATGTTTTTAGCCTAAATATCACCTGTAGCCTCTCAGACCTGATCCTCATGCACATGTCTGAAGCAGGTACACAAGTTCGCGCCCAAGCGGCGCGACACGAGATATACAAGATCTCGTGATACCTTCACGCCTGTGTTTACATGCTACCTGGAAGCGACTCAGTCGCACAGTTCGCAAACTTTCAACAAAGAAGAAAATGTCCAAGGACTTCGACATAGAAGAGGAACATCATTTCTTTGCTCAGCCATATTTGTTTGAGCCGGAATATACTGACAAGGAACTCAGAGAGATGGATGAGGTAGCCACAGCTCAAACAGACCCACATGCAGCTGCGGACTACAGAGTGAGTAACAGAAAACTGGTGGTGTAATGAACAAAATCCTTTCCAGATTCAGGCATGTGCACGTGTTTCTGGTCTGAGAGGCTACAGTTGACATTTAGTCTAAAAACATGGTGTGAATGGCGTCTTTTTGGGTCAAATTTTACTGTCACACCTTACAGACACTTGGATTACACCACACGAGCAGTATGGAGACATTGTGTGTCTTTTTTGTGTTCTTTTTTTACATTTTAAAACTGGTCACCATTCACTTCAATTGTACTGGATTTGACTGCAACGATGTTTTCCACTGAAGTGTGAGTGATTGAGTGTTTTGTGAACTGGAGATCTTCACCCATCCTCACATCAGCACAGGGCTGAGTAGATATTGAGTGAATTTTCATTTTTGGGTGAACTATTGCTTTAAGTGTTTTAAAGGGTTAGTTCAGATTCACAGACGTCCCACAATACCACAAAATTGACATCTTGAGGCAGCGGTAGATCAGCAACTCCCTTGTTCTGTGAGCTAAACTTAGTGTTATTAAGTATGTGGTTTGGTTGGTTTGGGTGATACTTGGCTTGTCTAACAGTATTCGGTGCTCCTGCTGCTTCTCTAAACTGTGGGCGTGTCGGCCTCCATTTACTGCTGGTAATACACTGAGTATGGAGAAGGACCTCATACATACACACTTCCAAAAATCCAAATGATCCTTGTTCAGTTTAGTAAAAATGCGTGCACTGACTTGTAGATGAGTCGGCCTCTGTCTCTGGGGTTCATCTTGCCCCACTCTCCCTCTTCGAAGGCCTCCTTAGCAGCAGCCACTGCCTTGTCCACGTCACTGATCTGGGCCAGAGACACATCACAGATGGCCTGCAGGGAGGACACAGACAGGACATGAAATGTCAAAGCCAGCAGAGCAAAGAGCAGTACTTCAACCACAGACAAAAAGACTCTGGTGTCGGATCAGTTAGGGAGGATTTTCCCTCGTCACCAGTGATGTAGTGAATACTTCTGTCTTTTTGAGTTACAATCTTGACAAAGTCAGTCTGGAAAAATTACATTATTTCAAAGTTACTTCCACCTAATACTGCAACCAGAGATGAGAGGTAACAAGTACAAATACTTGTTACTGTAGTTCAGTGGATTTTTCAGGTATCTGTACTTTTCTTGAGTATTTATTTTTCTGAGAACTTTTTACTTTTACTCTCTACATTTAAATACAAATATCTGTACTTTCTACTCCTAACATTTTCAACACAAACGCTTTACTTTAATTTTAATGTAAGATAAAAACAATGTAAAAAGGATAACAGGACGTAAACAACAGAAAAGACGTTAAAGTCATAAAAACAGCACTGAAGGTGTAACAAGACAAATATAGGGTAACAAAATGAAAACAACATAAAAATACATAACAAGACAAAAATTATGTAAAAGACAAAATTGACGCAAGGAGACATATACAGTACAAAAACAACATGACAGGAAGTGAAAAGACAAAAATTATCTACTAAGATGTAACAAGACAGAAACGATGTAAAAGATCTAAGAAGACCAAAACTACATAAAATATGTAACAAGATACAGACAATGTAAAAGATGAAACAAGATGAAAAGAATGTAAAAGACAAAAATGACGTTATAACAAGACAAAAAATATGTAAGAGATGTATCAAAACAAAAAACTACATAAAATACATAACAAGATGTAACCAGATGAGAATGACATAACAAGATAAAAACAACATTAAAGATGAAACAAGACATAACAGGATGAAAATTACACAAAAGAAATAACTAAAAATGAAACAGATGGGGAGAGACACAACAGTCAGTAGAAATGTTCTTGAGACGGAGACATTTTACTTTTATACCATGAGGACATTTCAGAGCCTGCACCTTTTCACTTTTACTGCAGTTAAGCAGTGTTAGTACTTGTACTTGTAAAGAAGTATTTGTACTTCTCCTGGAGTACAGAATGTGTGGACTGACAGACATTATAATGAGCGCTGATGTCTATGATACAGCATCTTTCCATACCTGTAACCTAGCAACCCGTCAGCAGCCGCAGCCACTAAAGATACAAACCTTTTTATTTTAGATTTGTTGGACATTAAAACATAAAGATGATGTTTACTGAAAAACAGGGAAATAAGTTGATTACATTTTAATGAATTTTGCTCACCGTGCCGTCAGTGGGGTTAATGGTCTTGTAGGTCTTCCCTCCTTCTGCATCAACAAACTCTCCGTTGATGAACAGCTGATGAGGCATCTTTATGGTCATGTTGTTGACGTTCTTCTCCACCTGAAGAGTTCAGTGAGACAGCAGTCAGCATGTTGTCTACAGGAACACAGCTGTGAATTTAAACACGGCCGACTGCGCTCACATAGTCCACGACCAGCTCCTCCTCGTCGTCCTCTCCTCTCAGCTTCCTGACGCACATCTGGATGAAATCCTGGAAAGTGGTGTTCATGTAGACGTCCTCGTTCTGCAGCTGGCAGGTACTGGCCCGAAGTTTCACCTCCTCCACCAGCCTGAAGACAGAGACGGCAGGAGAGAGGAAGGAATCAGACAGGAGACCTTTCATTCACTGGGATTTCTTTCTTTAAATGACTCTTAATAAATTAAAAGCCTCTAATGTTTTCTTGATTTACTGATTAATAGTTGTTTGCCTATAAAATGTCAGAGTAAAGTAAAATATGTTGATCAGTGTTTTCCAAAGTCCAAGGTGACATCCTCAAATGTCCTGTTTTGTCCACAACCCAAAGATATTCAGTTTAAAGAAAAAGAAACCAGAAAATATTCACGTTTTAAGAAGCTGAAATCAGAGAATTAGAATTTTTTTTGTTAAAAAATTACTCAAACCGATTAATCAATTATCAAAATGGTGGGTGATTAACTTAATAACTGACTAATAATTAATTAATCACTAATCGTTGCAGCTCTAGTAGTAATAGTAATGGTAAATAAAAGATTAAAAAAAGAAAAAATAATATTTATTATATCATATATAATAAAAAATGAAATTAAAAAACAAACATAAAAGAGACTGGGGGTCTTGGGAATAATATCGACTGCAAATCTTGGGTTGGATTAATATAATTAAAGATTCTTCCAAGTCTGTCTTTAGAGTAGCTCTTCTTTATTTTTTTTGAATGTCATCTCTAAATGTATATCTTAATTTTCCTGCGTGTAAAATTTGTTCTATTGTTGTTAACCATAGTTTTAGTTTAGGTGTATTTTTCTGTTTCCATGTCGTCGTCACCTGCTTCATGGCTGCCACATGCTGTCTGTTGAAGAGATTCACGTGAGCAGTGTTTATTGTCTCCAGAAAATTAATACCAAAGTTTCAGACGTTCATTTAACTCAAAGATATTCACTGAGGTTTTCGTTAACACTTAAAAAAGATACATGTATGATTTGCTTTTTGTTCTCCACATCCTCTCCAACAACTGCTCCCTACTCAGAGATAACGTCTGTTATATTATCAAGATGTGATAAAATACCTCCAGTATTTGGTCTAAAATTTGCATTCAAGGAGTCTTTCCAGTCTTCTGCTGATATATGTTCAGCTGTGAACACACACTGTAACTGACAAGAATTCAATCTGACATATGGCAGCGCATCTTTTACTTGTTTACATATTCGTGTGTGTTTATGTCAATAGCTATACACTCATTTAGCTGTTTAATACACAATGGATTTCTGCACAATGATGAGTTCACACCACAGTGGTCTTTAGTTTTACTTCAGTAAATTATCTAACATTCCCTCCAACATCGCTCAGATCCACCCTGAGCACAGCTGCTGCTCTCTCGCACACACACACACACAACAGTAGCTCTCTCTCTAGGACAAAGTTTCTGACATCCAGCTTAGGCCTGGATTATTCATTCATTCATTTTCTGTAACCGCTTATTCCGTAAGGGTCGCGGGCTGCTGGAGTCTATCCCAGCTGACACTGGGTGAGAGGCGGGGTTCATCTTGGACAAGTCACCAGTTCATTGCAGGGCTGACACACAGACAGACAACCACTCACACTCACATTCACACCTACGGGCAATTTAGAGTCACCAATTATCCTAGCATGCATGTCTTTGGACTGTGGGAGGAAGCCGGAGAACCCAGAGAGAACCCACGCAGACACGGGGAGAACATGCAAACTCCACACAGAAAGGCCCTGACCCAACTGAGGAGCTGGGGGAGGCAGCAGTGCTAACCACTGCACCACCGTGCCGCCCTGGCTGGATTATATGGCTTACAAATAATATCTCCATATTTTTAAGCTATGCCACAATATAAGATATAATATCTCATTATACACAAATTCTCTAAATTAACATACTGTAATTTCTCAAATTACTGCAAACATATGGTCACCTTAAAGAACACAGTGAGTTGTTGTAGATTAAAGTGCTGTGCAGCAGGGATGGGTGATATGGAAAAATCTAATATCACAATATTTTTGACTAAATATCACAATGTTATGCAGGACTGCTGGTGCTTTCACAAAAGATTTACACAGTGAGATTTTTGAAAAAATAGTTGTAAGTATTGTAAATAAAACTATGTAGGTAAAAATCGAAAAGATAGAACAGATACAACAGTCTGGTGAGTTCAGAAAATGACATCACTTTACTGTAATTCATCCTTTAAAACCAGGAAAAGAGAAAACTCATGTCATATCACCATATAATGATATCTAAATCTAAGACAATAGCTATTCTCATATCATCATCATAGATCATCAGCCACCTAATACAGATTTATTTATTTCAGTTGCCAGAGTTCACTCATTTTTCACTGACGATGTTGTTTTAATCCAGACTACTGGCTTGTTTAATAGCAGCCTGTTCCCATGCGGTTGTCTCAGATGGTTTAATAGCATATTTGTCAACCTTCCCAATTATTCTGGGTGACTCCAGTTTTTCATTGCCCTCTTCTGGTTTCCTCCTGGACTCACAGTTCTCCTGGATTTCTCCTGATTTTCACCTCTTTTCCCCTTTTTGATATCACAGCCTGTTTGTGTCACTGTACAGCAGCATGCAGAAACACACGTCCTGGATTTCCCATTTTTTATGGAAGGTTTTAACAGAAAGGGGCACAGAGTCTGTGAACCTTCCCTGTAATTTTCTCTAAGGGCTCAGGGACAAGAAATTAATGATTAAATGAAAACTAATGAATATTAGTAAATGCCAGAGGGGCAAAATACAGAATTAAATTTGTAGATTGTAGAATTACAATATAGAATTTAAAAGAAAATTAAAAGCAGTAACATAAAATGGTGTTGCAGTGTACTTCATTCTTTAAAAGTCTCCAGAATGCAGGATATAAAGTCTATGAAAAGGGAGGACCATGACACCCCTGCTTTGGTTTTGAAATCCTCCCTGTTTTTGAATTCTCAAGGTTGGCAGGTGTGTTTAACAGTAATGTGGCTTAAAGGGATAGTTCACCCAAAAATAAAAATTCAGTCATTATCTACCCACCCTCATGTCGATTGAAGGTTGGGTTAATTTTGTTAGTTTGCTTAACACTGCTGGAGTTTTGCTGGACAGCAGTGTTGCGGAATCTCCCAAACAGACCAGTTTTCAAACAGAAAAAACAACAAAAAAATCCATAAAAAGCCACCTTACTGCTCGTCTGGTGTAATCCAAGTCTCATAAAGTCTTGACAGGCCGTCCACTTGCACACACACACTGTCACACCACACAACCAAACACACCCATTTCAGACGGTGTGCACACACATGTGAACGTGGCTCCAAGCTCAGGATCTACAGTGAAGATTCAGGCTAAAAAACATGGTGGAAATGATGTCTTTTAGATGAACTTGGCATATTGGGGCTTTAGGAGACTTGGATTTCACCAGGCGAGCAGTATGGAGGCATTTTATGTTTTTATTTTCTCCTTTCTTCCATTATTTAGGAGATTCTTCAACACTGTTTTCCTGTGAGACTCAAACTGAACCTGACCTTCAATCGCTATGAGGGTGAGTAGATAAAATCAGAATTTTCATTTTTGGGTGAACTATCCCTTTAAGGCAAACGCTATCGTTACATGGCACCAATGAAGGCTGCAGGTCGGGGACACGTGGATCATGCTGTGATCGTCCATTACCTGTCCTGTCATGCCTGTGACAAGAGAAGTTGAAGAGGGAGGGGCGGGGTCTCGTGTGGTCTTGCAGAATTACAACTCAATTGCATTTCTCAGGCGTAACAACACACTTGAAAACTGACGTCATGGGACGCTTGGTGTGGTTTGAGGCCAAACGGGTGGATGCTCAAGCACCACCTGCAGTCCATCTGCACACGTTGTGTACTGACTCTTACCTTTCAGGCCTGCAAACTCCACCAGCCTACATCACTGCTTAGTTTGGTAACATTTTCTTTGAAACGGCGTGCATAAGACTGACATGATGCCAATATAACCATGACATGACACCTGTCATGAACATGGAGTCTTTATTCATTCATACATCAACCAAGACAACATAAACTATCATAAACATGTCATAGCAGGCCTAATTATCAAACTTAAATAAGCTGTTTGTCTTTATATTTTAACATTACATTAAACTGTCATATGTGGTTGTTTTTTTCACCAGTCATGTCATGAATATTTTCCTGTATCTCAACTTCAACTGTACATTCTGGACATGTCATAGAGATGTTTATTAAGTTTTTATTACACGTCAAATGGTGGGACACACAAACGAACAAACCGTTCTCCAATAATATGAGTAGGATTCTATCTAAGGAGGTCTTTCATGGTTGTTCATTACCTGACCACATCCATGGAAGCAGCACCAGACTTGAAGAAGTCAGTGGAGTCTTCAATCTGAGTGACGTTAGTCAGGATACTCTGCCACACCGCCTGTGAGGAGACACAAAAGTCAGCATGACGCAGACGTTACAGATCTGCTGTCAACTTCTCTGTGAGTTTTTTTTTTCAGCTTCTAGAATTAGCAGGAGAGGAGAGGAGAGGAGGCCCTACCCTCATCTGTTCAGCAAAGGCTTTCTCCTCCTCTGTCAGCTCCACAGCAGCGCTGCTCCCTGAGCGGAAATACTGTGCTGCAGCGATCATCTCCCCATCTTCAAACTGGAGATTCTTCACCAGCAGCTGTACAGAAGGACAGCATGAAATGATCAACAACATTAGTGTATATATATATATATGATGTTTGGTTATGATAATCATATTGTTAAGAAGATATTCTGTTGTTCAAAACTACTCCTACATGGACGGCTTGAAAAGAAAAGAAATTGTTATTCATGGATTTTGAGCTCGTCCTCGTCGTCTAGCATTTTGTTGTGTGATTGTGTTTAATTAACTGAATAAGTACGGCTGGAATGTTTTGTCTCACCTTAATGTAGTTTTTCATTGACTAAATATATCAAAATAATACTTAAAATATACTTAAACTCATCCAACATCAGTATTTTACTATTGCCATTCATTAGATCATGGGTCTTCAACAGGGGGTCCAAGGCCCCCAGGGGGTAAATCAAATAAAAATAAAAATATATAAGAACTGTCTTTAGTCAAACTATCAACACTAAAAGCATGAGGAGGCTTTTAAGACTGTCTGCCTAGAGATGTCCACTTGACTGCGAGTCAGTTGCCTTCACAAGTGTTGTGTTTGCACTGTTATCCCTAATCAGAACTTCTTAAACCTTGACCCTGACCTGGACTTGGACACAATCTGAAACAATCTGATATGCAAAGAGCACAGGTAAGGAAATAAGGTAATAATATTGTAATATGGCTATATAAAAGAAATATTATGCTAAATATATAATAGATAGTAAAATAGAGTAATAACAGCAGTAATAATAACAGCAATAGTAATAATAATTTGATAGCTTAGCATAATATATACATATATACTGATAATGGAGTATACATATTGGAGATCACATATTATACATGCAATACATACATAATACATATTATAATTAATAAGCTAATAAAACAAATAACAATAAAACAAAACAAAACACTTTTAAACAATAAAAATGAAATTGAAATGAGCGAACTCAGTTTGGAGACTAACTGAAGCTAAAGTGAAATAAAAATGAATAAAAATGACCACTAAATTACAATAACTCTGGTTATTATAAAGTAATTGGGACAGTTTTAATGCACTTCAGGATATGTATCATCCAGCCTGAATAGACCTTTTTCACTGCAGTCATATTCATATGATAGAGTCGTGTAAACACAGGTGTTACCACTGATACTAATTAAGGTCCTGTTCTATTTAATGTGGCAGAGCCTCTGCAGTGAACCAACCTGCACAACAGCCACACTGTAATTCTGTTTGACCTGAAATGAACCCTAATTAATTTAACTGGTAACACCTGTGTTTAATTTTCAATTTCATGTCAAAATGTAAGATATGAATGTCTGCTTTACCGTGACAATACTGTTCAGACTTATACAGGTCAGCAGGTTTTTTGTAATCAAGAGGTCAAAGGTGTTGTTTATCAAAAAGTGTGAAATTTAATATGAGGACTGGATTTAACATGTATGAATATATTAATGCAGACTTTGGACTTCAGCCCAGTCTTTTTGAACAGAACAGTGTCATACACAGTCCAGTACAGTAGGTGGTGCTCTGGCCCTTGTTTGATATTGTATCATTAGTGAAGGCTGCTACACTCCACAGTTGGTGAACACAGCCTGAAAACCGACCAACTGGGAGCTGACGGTGAGGCTGCAAAATGGCAAACGCTACGCTTCAGACATTCAACGTGTTTCTGACGGAGAGGTTAACCGCAGCGGCGGTAGACATATATGGCTTCGTTGAAAAGACGATAATAGACTATCAGGAGGAGGTGTACCGAACCAAACTGGAGAACCAGAGGCTGCAGCGGCTGCTGGATCTGGTCTACAAACCCGAGATTAGACTGCACAGAGCAGGTATGTTTCTAACTTAACACACCCTCTGCCACTTTGCTAACATTATTACTAACCAAAGTACACCAGATGACAGCATGTGCCATGTTCGTATTCGCTACGTTCAGGTACATTAGCAAGCCATGTTAGCTGCTGTCCCTAGCTAATGACAGGTGGTAAACGAGAGTTACATTTCCGGTCAAATTCCAAAATAAAACTTTATTTATGCCTAAACAAGCAAATTCTTTAATACAAATTATATTTTTTGTCGTAGCAATACACTGCGGAAACATTAAAAATATAAACGTGTTATTGTTAAGTCAGCACATGTATATACTTTTGTCATAAAAGACACATTTTACACATGTTAAACGTAATTCAATCTGTGGTCATTCTGGCTCGCTTAACACAATTCTACGACCCAATACACCAAACTTACTTACACAAATATGTTAACTAAAAGTGATTTTACATATGGGGATACTTTATGTGCTACTTGTGTAACATATTGACAGAAAATATATTTGAAAGATTCACTGGTAAATTCGGCATACCTTCTTTCTACCTAACAGTCCCCAGTTTTAAGTTCTTAAATTTGACACTTCTGCCTGACAGCTTTCAGTTTGGGGGAAGAGGGCTCATGTTGGCTGGTGGCTGATTGATGTCCTTTGTTCTCACTGTTGAAACACTATTACCTTATGTACATTTTTTTAAAAAAAAATCACATAAATTTGTGCAGATTTAAAAAAAATGTAAGGCGACTCATTGAGTGTTTTTGAGCTATATTCAAATGTACAAATGATATCTGGTAGGAGTAAATATGAAAAACAGCCTCAGGACAGGCGTGGAGTAACCATGGCCATCTTTTACCTGAATGACATTGTTTCACCAGTAGCAACACTTAAACTCCTACCTTGCAAGTAGGGGAAAAAACTACTTAAAAGGGAAGATGACGGTTCAGTGTTTTTAACATTCAACTTTTAAACAATAAGCTTGACATTACTGTAACAGACAAACCAGTTGTCTCTTGAGAATATGTGTCCACATGTGTGACCACTTGTAAGCCAGTTGTCTCTGGTTTGTCTCTTTTCAAATTCATTGTGAGCCACATTGAGCCTGTTTGCACCTGGCATTACCATTCGTCTTGAGTGATCCCATCATGAGTGAGGAGCTATAAGGGCTCTATTCTCCCCCTGGCGCGCGGCGCAGCTGTTGTTGCTATTTTCCGACTGTCACAGTTGTCATTTTCACGCCCACGTTGTGTAGGTAGCAAATGTACTTGCGCCCATCTTTGCGCCCATGGGTGTGGTAATCTTAAAATGAGGAGTTGTCAGGCATATTGTTGGTGCATTGCTATCTTGAGGTGGCAGACAGTGACTGCACCATCGCCAAACAAAAACCTGGTCTAAATGGTGCAGTATTTTCCTGCTGTGTAAAAGGTGCATTATTCAGACAGTAAGATGTGCCTTGAAAGGCAGGTTCACAACGTGCTTACACTGTTTCTAGGGCACTGCAGTTAATCCACAGGTCAGAAAAATTCACCTTCTGATTAGTAACGGATGGGTTGCAGGTGGGAGAAAGAGGGCACAGCAGCTGTAACTTCACTGATTGATCTAATGTTAATCAATGTTTTGTGTTCCTATACACATGCAGAAGGTCTCATACAGTCAAAGTTCATAAGGTGAAACTGTTTGGAGTAAATCCTGACTTCCATCAGAGCTTCCATCAGACTAAAAATGATTTCCTCTGGAGATTAAATATCAACAGTAGTTGCTAAAGTAACATTACTGTGTGCATGCAGACTTTTAAAATGACTGAAAGCAGCCTCTAGTATATCATTAAATCATCTTTTAAATTATGTTGAGCAGTGCAAGCTTCCCAGGTAATTTCGTAATTGTGTGTTGTATTTATTTATGAATGTTTTCTTTTCAGATTTACTTTAATGAGTAGAGATGCTGCTCTCAGTGATTTATGTAATAACATTTCCATGTATGCAGTAATGTAACAGTATGCATGCTGTGCCTTGTGCGTAAATGTGTACAGGGAGACGCTTCATCCTATTTCACCCACCTACAACCCATCTGCTGTTAATCATAATGTTAATTTTTATGATCTGACCTGTGGATTAACCACAGTGCTTGCATCGCTTCAAGACAACATTCCTATTCACATCTCCATCTTACCGAACCAGTCATTGAAATAAAAATGTGCCAGAGGCAACTGTGCCTGACTTTTAAAGTGAATGGGAGATGATACTCTGATTGGTTTAATTCATGTTAAGCCCAAAACACACCTATAATTTATTAAGAGAATAAATGCAATCCTTTTACACTTTGCGCCCAGATTCTGTCCTGTTTAAGTAGTAAAGTGGAGTTGGACAGCCCCAAATTGCACTTGCGCTCTGCACTTTAGATCATGTCTCAGGACAGGATCATCTAAAAATGGACCAGAAAAAACAAAAACTAAATGATGTTGTGTACTTACAGAAGTAAGATAATGTAAAAATATACAGGAGATGTCTTTAGTTTTATTCTTTGTCATTTTGGTCAAATTTATCTAAAATCAAACTTTTGTAACAATAAAAAACAAAACTGAAACAGTTTGTAAACTAACTAAACTAAAATGAAATAAAAATAAAAACTAATGAAAAATACAAAACTATAATAACTCTGCTTGTAGGTTGGGAAAAACAACTTAAAAAGGGAGATGATGTGTCAGTGTTTAAAATATTGTGAAAAAATAGGCTAAACATTCTTATAGCCAGGACAAGCTGGTTGTCTTTGGTTTGTCTATTTTCAAATTCATCTGAAGTCACATTATTTTATTCCTGGATGAATAAAACACTGCCTACAGGCTGTAATACAGTCTCACCAACACAACACCATTGAAGTGAACATAGACTCCAGCTGCATGTAGAGCAAGTGGAGCAGCTGCTTCCATGGACTGGATGCACTTTCCTTATTTAAAATGGTGTGAACATGTATTTAATGGTGAGTGTGTGTTAATGAACATTACGCTGATGTGATGACTTGTATACTATAACTGCATTTTGGATCTTTTTTGTAATTTGCTGTTTGTAATTCTAACCTCTGACCTTGTGTCTTTACGGTGTTATCATGCTACATCCAGACTGAATGTGGACACATTAGCTTGCTGTTATTTTCTCTGAAGTGGCTCATAAAAAGCATGATGGGATTATGGGAGAAAGTAAAAACATTGACCTGAAGAGGGGAAACCAAGCTGCACAGTATCCACTCACACCTGAGATCCACAGTATGTTAAAAATAGCTGAAATTAATCAACCTATTTCACTTGTGAACACAAACTACATAAAGCATGGAAGCAGCAGAAAGCTGCATTTGGAATAAAAATGATCGGTCCACTGGCATGAGGTTAATGCCATCAGAATTTTGTGTTTCTGACTTGTAAATAACCTTAACTCATATCAGCCAAATGTGTAACTAAACCCACACTGAATGGATATGGGGTTACATTGTAATCTTCACATGCCTATTGAAACACCATCAAGGAGCTCCATATATCATTGTTTATCTTTTTTGGTACAGCTGATGTGACTCCTCAAAGAAATCCAACAACACAGCATTCAGATACTGATTTGGATGTTGGCAACAGTAGAAGCTTCAAAGCATTTGAGTAAACCTTTGTAGAAACCATCAGTATTATGACTATTTGTCAAGTCAATACAATGAAATACAAAGTAGGGGTGTAACAGATCACAAAGCTCACAGTTCAGATCATATCCCGGTTTTTAGTCAGTTTTTAGTTTAGTCGGATCAGCAAAAAATAGGGATGTAACGATGCATTATGAGACAGTTAAAAATCGATACAAATGTGTGATGACTGAAATCAGTTGAGATGAAAAATTAATCACAATACCATTTTTAAAGAGCAGAGCGCCTAAGACTGTGTGAGACCGGCCCGACCCAGAGAGAAAAAGGTATGTGTGCCTCTGACAGAGCTGGTTGGATATACCGTGTTTAATTTTGCACACTTCAAACTTCAAAAACACTTTCAAATTCTGTTTCCTACACCCACAGTAGTGTTAGCAGGACGGAGGAGTGAGGATGGGAGGAGGAGATGAAGATGATATATTGTGCGCTCTCATGCTTTCACTCCTCAAACCAGGAGATCTGTTTTTAAAAATCTTTTCTCTTTGTTTCCTCCTGGTGAATCTGCTGTCATGGTGCCATCACTTGCGTTTGGCCTAAACTCGCCGGTGAATTAATGAGGGCACATGGTCACACCTGATAGGTGAATCCCGCTGTGTGCTGGTGGTGTAAGGGGCAGGACAGGACAGGATACACCTGCACCCCTGGTACAAGACGGCACACCTTGACTAAATTAAATCCATTGTGCCTCACGTTTTCCACTTGTGCTTTAGATCAGTGTATGATAGAGACCTCTGTGTTCAAAAATGAAGAGGGCGAGAAGATCACAGACAAGATTAAAGCTGTGTGCAAATACTGCAAGAGGGTGATGACCTACACAAGTAACACAACCAACATGATGCAGCACGTCACCTGGAAACAGAGAAGCTCAAGTCAACACCGTCTGAACAAAGAAACTGTTCAAAGAACAATCCACACTGACAAGCACATTTTCAAACTAGGAACACATGCAGGACTGAGTTTGTTTATTTGAAGAGATTTCATTCATTTCTATTATTCATTTAGTTATATTGATGTGAGGTTTATTTAAAAATCCAATTTGTATTAAAGTTTTATTTAAGATAAAATATCATTTCAGTATCACTTTTAAGAAGAGGTCATATGGATTGTTTTGCAGTTTACTCTACATTAGAGATAAAAAATAAATTAAAAAGGATTTTCATTAATTTGTTAAAGATAAGAGAAAATATATGTTGTAGTTTTTATACAATATACATATATATATATATATATATATATATATATATATATATATATATATATATATATATATATATATATATATTTTTTTTTTTTTTAAATATACATTGATTGCATAGTTGCAGCTACAGCCTACCTCTGACATGTTGTGTTTTTGGTCTGAGAAATAATTACAGGAATATTTTTCAGTCATAATTTGTCTGCAAGCTCATTATGTGAAAAAAAATCGTGAAAAAAATTGTATCGTGAAGCCAGTACCAGAAATCGTATCGAATCGTGAGTTGAATGTATCATTACATCTCTAATAAAAAGTGAGGTCAGGGTTAAATTTAAAAATGCACTTGGCTTTGATTTATCCTCTCTCTATGGTCACGTTCACAGTCATAATAAATAATAATAATATTAATAGTAATGATCTATTGTATTATAGTATACTATAGTACATATAATAGAAAATTATAGACTTTATAGTATAATTCATTACTGTGCTTTGTAGTTTCAATAATCTACAGTAAACATCACAGTCTTGTGATCCGTTTCTGTGATGACAAGCATGCCCAGTTTCCCAGTTACACCAGTGAAAATGCCCACAGTTGTGGTCAGTTGAGGCTTTTTTTTTTTCCTGGTGCCACACAGAATGCTTCAGAGTGAAGCACACCGAGCACCTGCCTTATCTTTTCCGTACAGACCGCGGACCAGCAATGATCCATTGCACCACCAGTATAATAAATACATGACCCATCCATCTAGCGTTGTGGCAGTTACACAGTGCAGCTGTTTAACACTTAGTTGGATTAAAGAAAGACAGTAATGTGACAGCAGTCCTGTGTAAAAGAAGGGTTTCAAAGCCTTGTCAGTGTGGACGTTGAGTGTTGGTGTTGTGATGCTCAGACAACTTGGCTATGGTGATTACTATATCTTGTGTAGTGATCACCTCTGCTCAGGAACACAAATCCTACACAAAACATAGATTGACATGAAAAGTTTCCTCCAGCTCACAGAACTGCACTCTGACTTGTACTGGCTTCAGTGTCTGCCATCACTGTGTGTAAATGAACAGTCATTTAATATGGCAAGCCCTTTGAACTAGTCAACAACTGACAAAATGTGATTTTGACATGTCGAAATGTTAATTTATGAAATAAATAATTAATACATGTAATTTTGAGGCTACAGATATTTTCACATGTAGAAATTACATTTCGATGAGTTAGAATTGATTTACAGATCTCCTTTATTAGATATTTATTAGATAGTGAGTTCCTTTTCACTAGTGTGAATAATGATTGGATATGTAGACCCGTGTCATTTAAGACATCTACAATGTAATTTTGATTAGTGGACATTACTTTTTTATATCAATTCTGAGTTATGAAAGAAATTGTAAATATCTCAGATATGATTGTGACTTGTACAAATCTAATTTTCACTAGTTAAAATGTCATTTCAGATATCTGAAATGACATTTTTACTGGATACTAGTGCAAGCTGACATCACTTATTTAATTTTGGCTAGTTAAAACTGAATTTTAGATATCTTGAATTTAATTTATGTTTGTAGTGTAATAATATTGTAAATATCTACAATGAACATTTCCACTAGTAAGAATGTCTTGTTGACATCAACAATTTCCACTAGTGATAATTAAATTGTTGATATCAAAATGGCCAATCAAAATGTTAATTATGGATGTCAGCTTGAAATTATGTCAAAATTCATTTATAGATATCTATATTAGTTTAAGTATAAGTCAAGCTGTATGATTTAGTTGTAATTAAAGGAGCAATATGTAACTTAAGCACATGCAAAAATGAGTACAGTGGTCCAAATAGCGAGCTTGAGCCATATACTGTATATTAAATAGGTTGCAGTGCTGTTTAAAATACGATCTATGGTTGAGGCAAGTTGTTTCTCCCCGCCCCCTCCCCCTCAGACATGCCATAAACAAGCAGGCTAGAGGAGCTCCACAGGATTGACGGACGCACACAACCCCGTACATTGACAATAACAAGCGAGAATGAGTTGTCCAGCTGTTTATAACTGTCAGTTGTCTGTCAATGTAAAGTTAAGCCCATTATTCTGAAAACAAAAGCCCACTGCTCTGAAATAACACACTGTGGAAGATGAGTCAAGGGGCTGTCTGTCTCACTGGAATTCTAACTAGTCAAAAAGCAGTTGTTGATATCTACAGTTGTTATTACTGCTACTGAAAATGTTAAAATGGCTCATCATAAACCACAAGCTTTAAATGGTACAGGTCTAAAGAAAAAATGTTATATTCTGCTCACGTTTCTGTGTTTAAGCCTGATTATGATATTGTGAATAATGCATATGTGCAGTAATCATGTTAAGCTAACCCTAACCTCTATCTAGTGTTTGCGTTCTAATGTTTGGTGTGCTGTGAGTGAGTTTTATTAAAGTCTCTACTCAGTGTTTTCAAATGTTAACTTGCATTTGATTTCTCTGCTGCTGTTAGGACGAGCGTCACCGCTGGGGACCATTCAAGTTTCCCAACACCTACAGTAGTTCATGTGTGATCAAAGAAGTGATTTTTCTAGCTGCTACCAAAAACATTTTCCTATCCACTGTTACAGATACAAGGCACATCGATTTGCCCACACCGACACAGGAGGTTTGTGCTCAGGAGCAGCAGACACAGAAGGAAAGTATTCCCACTGAGGCCAACGAGCAGCCAGCCATCCTGCCCTTTAAAGAGGAAGTGGCTGAATCCTGGACCGGCTCTGTGGAGACACCTGTACATCCAGAATACAGCACCGTCACGGACCCGCTGACTCAAATGGTCACAGTGGGACAGCATGAAGAAAATGAGCTGCCAGACGACCTAACTCGAATCGTGACAGTTGGAGAGCATGATGAATACGAAGGCCTGGACAGCCTAACTCGAGTCGTAACAGTGGGAGAGCACCTAGAATACGAGATGCCATCACAAGCTGACCAACCGTTATCATCCTTTGGAGTATCTCCAACATATACAAAGAAGAAAAACATGCTTGTTTGTAATATTTGCTGTCAGCCTTTTCTGAAAAAGGCTGAATTGAAACTGCACCTCGCAGCTCATGCGACAAACACTTCACAAAAGTCCACCAGCAGACCATACAGCTGCTACGTCTGTGGAAAAACGACAGACACCAGGAGTCAAATGATCTGCCACATGAGATCACACACCGGGGAGAAACCGTTCGGCTGTCCCATTTGTGGCAACAGGTACAAACTGAAAGGCCACATAAAGGAACACATGAGGACTCACACCGGGGAAAGGCCTTACACCTGCTACATCTGCGGGCTGAGCTTCAACAGATCTTCGACCATGAGCAAACACGCCAGGATCAAACACAGGGAGAACATGCCGTTCAAGTGCACACAGTGCAGCCAGCGCTTCCCTCTGCTCGTTGTGTTAAAACAACACCTGAAGACTGTCCACGACATCACCTACTCTATATGAGACACAGCTGATGTAGCAATGCTGACTACTGTTAAACTTCAGAGGTCACACTGACTCTCATACACTATATTTATACCTGCGGTTAACATGAAATCTGTACTGGATACGTTATCCCAAAAGATCCAATCTTGCCTTAGTGTTTACACCTGATGTTTTCAATCCGTTTTTGTTAGCCCTAGATGTGGGTAATCTGAGGTGGCGGCAAATCAGCCTCCTCCTTAAAAAAAGTCATAGTTTTGTCAGTTGCTAAGTCAGGGCTGGGGTCTGTGACCTTTACTCTCACAAAAGTGATTTTTTGACAAAAGCAAACAATCTGCCAGGAGCTGCAACCTAAACTCTCCATTTTCCTCAGAGACTTTTATTTTGTTGGATTTGATATTAGATAAGACTAGTCCCTAAGACTAGCAAAATTTAGAGGAAAAGGCGCTGAGTCGTAGATGCACGCCATGACGCAGATTTTGGTTGACAGAATATTTAAAAAAAAAGTTTTGGTTGCACAGTTTTACTATTAGATGACACAAAAATGATAAATGAAAAGCACGGGCTGCAGACTCCTGAGTTAGGGTAAACTTAAGAAACTACCACATATTGTTAATTATTTGTCCCTTCTTGTAAATTCTGCAAATATAATACATTAATGTATTCCTTTTTTGAATTGAACCTGGACACAAAGATCCTGTGTCTGGGAAATGTATTATTACAAATGAAATTATTATGTTCACATTACACGCACTTACACACTGCCATGGTGTTTAAAATAAAATTGAATGTTTACAAGGGATGCAACAATACCAAAAACTCATGGTACATTAGTACCATGATTTAAAAAAAATATGATATTTTGTCATATTAAAAAACAAAGAAAAATGATGACTTAAAAAAACAACAACCTTATTGTCATTATGATTCCTGTCCTGGCTCCCACTGACTTTTTTCCCCATGACCATCCCAGTCCTATGATGAATAGTGAAATGGATTCTCATCCAACAAGAATCTCACAGGAATCTCATGTCCTGCAGAATTCTCAAAAAAATGTCACACTAGGATTGCCTGTGACTGGATAAATGATACGCCTTGTTAACAGCAGCCCAGCTGCACAGATGAATGCAAAGCAAACTGTTGCACACAGTCATAACACATGACACAGAATAGACCTGTAACAACAATTCTTTTGAGAAGTGGGACAAATCATGTCCTATCAAAAACTTTAAAAATGATTTATACCAGCACTAATCCCAATTTTTTGATGAGAATGTATTCTTTAAGGATTTTTATGTATGAAATCTGTGTAATTTATGAAATGTTTTGGTTTGCTGACATTCTTTTAATTTCTAAACTTGCTCTGTGCTGGAAAACACTCTTGTCCCAGACATGAAGTCACAAAAAATGATTAAAAAAAGTGTTAAAGCCTTAAAAATCTAAAACTGCCAACACCTACTGATAGCCTGACTGTAAAATTGTGCTATTACAATATTTTTTGTTTTAAAATATAGTTTTCATGAAAATGCTGGCCCTTTAAAGTGTGTCCCAGATTTCTGTTAACTCCATCAGATTTTTACAGAAACATGATTTAATCCGGTAAAAAAAAATGTTAAGCTATACACTAAGGACCCCTGTCTCACTTCCTGGTTTAGATTGGTGGGAATACTGCTCAAGCACTGGTAAACTTTGTTTCTTTGTTTCTTTCTTTTTTCTTTTTTTGGATAAATTGATTCAATAATATTGCTATCAGATGTGTCTCAACATAACATGTCAATTCTGTAGTCCTTCTAAATCAAAGCTAAATAAGAATTATGGTTTAAAAATGTGTATTTTGATTAACGTTAAAGAACTCAGACACTTTAAAAAATAAAATGGATGCTCACTACAACTGTACTGTCAAATGAAAAAATGCAACATTTTGTTAACTCGACATCAACTCAGATTTTCAGTCTGACAGAGGTGATGTTGATATCTAATAAAAAATCTAATCACAAGGAGGTTGGCCCAATCTTTTCAAATATCAGCAGTGATAATCAAAAGTTAAGAGATTTGTCTTTGAGCCTTCTCATTTGCATGCTCTCTAAATTTGAATAAAAACCTATGTTTTATGTTGGCTACAATGAAATTCCAGCTGCAGATACAGATGCCAGAATATTATACACAATATGATCTACTCACATTCCCATACTGACACATGAACACCTTGCATGAACATGCGTTTTTCCTCATCTGGATAACGTGTCTGGATACAGATCACATTTTGATACCAGGTGTAAATGCAGTTTTAATCAGAGGACCTTGTCTGTTTAATCAGATACAGGGGGATCACTCTCTTTGAAGGTTTATCTTTAATGATTGTACGTTTGTTGAAGTTGCAGTTGACATCCCTCCCCAAATTAGCACTTATGACCCACTGCACTAATCCAACTTCTCAGACATTTCTGATGAGTTGCTGTAATTGCAATCTGCTTCAAGTCTTAACATGTAACATGCTCAGTAGAAATATACACACTATAGTTAAACACATGGCGGACTTTGACAAATGTATAAAGCTAAACATGCGTATAAAATGCATGTCAAGGGCTTTACATACAAAATTAACTTTCTGCACAACTTTGTGATTGACAGTATTTTTATTTTAATTCATGTGTGACTTTGTTCTTATTGGTTTACAATATACGACAATGCGTGTGATGTACTGTACTGTTTTGAAGAGTGCAATGTCAATAAAGTTACAGTACATGTAAATACTGCTACAGTCTTTTCATTGTGTGTATGTAAGCAATATATGTGGAAATCAGTGATTTAAAATCATGATGTCAAAAGAAAAATTAAAGTCATGCTGATGCTGAATCTTTGAAGTGGACACTAATAGATTAACCAAATGATGTTCACTTTTTGACAATGAAATCAATCTGTTAATGTTGAGCTGGAGAAAAGTGAGCTTATTGGACCGCTGAGGCCTGCTCTTCATCTCTGCGTGAGGCTACATCTGATGCTACTCTAATCTCCAACCTAACTGTTGAGTAGTTTGCTTTGCTTTGTGGGTAATGTCGACACCACCACTGGTTTTGAGAAGAGAACTGCGTGGAATTTAAAAAAAAAAAAAGTCTTTGTGTTGCATCAATTTTAATAATTAAGAAAAAATATGGTAGTCAAATGTAAAATATGTTGAGTAGAAAATCTGAAAGCATTATCTGGACAATCAGTGCTATGGCACAAAATGCAAAATGATGTCATATATCTTTGGGGTTTCTACAATGTTCTATGTGAATACCAGTATGTGCCAAGAATTTGCTGTTAATATGCAAATGTTCCAGCTGTGCTCTAAGTCACCTGCAGTGTACCAGTGCATTGTGATTACAGAGTCTGAACTAACCTGCCCTGGGAACCAGACAAACCTGGGCTTTTCATTTGACCCCCTTCCATTCAGACAGAATTCCAGCACTGGATCCAGTTGGGTCAAGCACATCCATTTACTGGGTGAAATGGGCACATCACCGGTCTAGACTTGAAGAGTCACATGTCATGTGTTTTGCTGCACTGATTGGTTGTAGGTCTGTCCAATGGCATAAAGTCAGCAGGTCCATTGAGCGCAATGCCTCAGGCTCCCGAAACTCAGATCAACCTGTCAGACGAGCCAGCGCTGATCAAATATCGATCAAAATTCTTTTACCGTTTCTCCTATTTCATCACACTACATCACACATTCCACTGCTTTGATCGGTTATATAATACACCAGGAACAAGTAATGCAAAGTCAACCAATCCCTGAAGGTTCTGCACGAACTTGCAATCACAACAACTTTTTGCATAAATTTGACCAATCACCATAGCTTCCTACAAATTCCACCTATCATGGCAGTCTTCCATGCAAACATGTCCCACTTAACTGACTTGATGTTTTATTGTTTAACATTTTTGGGTTTTTTTTTCTTCTTTTAAAAATAAAGCATATTTTGTTTGAATTTTTGTAATTGTGAGCAACAATCCCCACAACAACCCCCTCAAAATCCCTGCAAAATCATGGAGGGACTGGTTGTAGGTCTTTCCAATTGCATTCAGAGATAGTTTGATCTGCGCACGTTGATAATGCCCCTTGGAAATTGAAAATTAACTGAAAGGTTCCAGACTAATTAACATTTGCATATTAGTCTGCTGATGCTAGGCTACCACTAGCCTGTGGGTGCTATACAATTTAAGTTTGATGAGTCACTTCGAGCAAATGACCAGTGGCAAAAATTTGTCTTATATCATTTTATAGGTCTAATGCCTGGTGGTTACACGGCAACACACCTTCATGTACCCAGATACAATATACACATCCTTAATAATATTAAATGAAATACTATTTGATTGCTATTGTTATGTTTTGGTGTGACACAAATTCACCAGAACATTGGTTCCTAGTTTGATGCTCTCCCGGGTTGTGTAGGCCACTTTTCCACTCTTGACTGGTTTGTCCCTTCATGAAGTTGATGTGGCTCTGAGGCGGCTGATCAAAACTATCTCAAAGGTAAAATTCCTGATGGGTGTGAAGCAGTATTTTGGCGCTGATGACTTTGATGTGTACTGGAAGTATAATCCATTTCCGTTTCCATCCTTGCAGATGCCAAACAGCCAACTGCACCTCCATCTCCTGAGGAGAGTCCCCTGAAACAGCATGACTGGACCCCAGTTCTGTGCCAGGATGAGCCAGGACCCTCTGAAATTAAAGACGAGCAGGAGGAGCAGAAAGAAGAACTGTGGATCAACGGCTGCGAGGAGCAACCTTCAGCGGAGGACAGCGACGATGGGGATGCCTTGACAAAAGAACTGATCAAGACAGTGCAGCAGTTAGAGGACTGTAGAGCAGCAGAGGAGAGCAGGGAGTCACAGCAGACCCCTGAGGAGGATCCAAAGCAGTCTGAAGAGAAGACGAGTACTACCTTGTACCGCTGCCACATATGCAACTACATCTTCACCAAAAAAACAGTGCTCACGTGGCACCTAAAGACACACGAAAGCAAGTCGCACAACGGCAAGGGGAACTTTGACTGTCACATATGTGGGAAACACATCCCCTGTCAGAGCAATCTGCAGAACCACATGAGAGTGCACACAGGAGAGAGACCCTACAGCTGCCACTTCTGTGGAAAGTGCTTTAAACTGAAAGGGCACATGACAGAACATATAAGAACCCACACAGGAGAGAAGCCCTTCAGCTGCCACATCTGCGACAAGTCTTTCAACAGAGGTTCAACGCTAAGGAAACACGTGTTGGCCAAACATAAAGAGGAGAGACCATACAAATGTGGGGACTGTGATGAGTTGTTCACTGAAAGGCTGCTGATGAAGAGGCACATGCGAAAAGTTCATGGAGTCAAACTGTCCACGAGTCAAAGTCCTGCCTAGAAATTCAGAACAGATGTCATTTAAGTTGCATGTTACATATAGTGTCGAACTGTACTGGACAGTTCAAAGCTTTGGAGCTTGGTTCACATGTTGGTATTCGAATTCGAAACCAACATTTGAATGCACTTCATCCCAGTGCTCCCCAGCACCCTGCCAGCACTTTTCTACCAGAGAAAAACAACATATGGAAATAAGGCTTGGGTGGTATCTGTTTTATTCATACCTCTGTACCTTCCTGATATTATACCGGGGTATACAGTATTATAGCGCCATTTGTATAAAACTTGTTTACAACGGCTCTGTACTCCACTATACTGTAGTGCTCCCTTAACATATAGGTGGAGCTGATCATCACAGTGAGGCTATTCCTGCAGCTATGAGACATCACACACACACATAGGAGCTCTGCTTCAGCTTGAGAAGCTGCAGGCTGTACTCACTGACATACTCAACTGTACATTTACTGCCAGTCAGACAACTTCATTACTCACCTTACCCTCCGCTTAGCGCATTTACCATCTGCCACTGCAGACAGTATAATTAGTCTGCCACTCACCCTCTCTCATGCTCAATATAGTTCCACACTCGCTATGATACACTCCTCTTACCAGTTGGTACTCTGCCAGTGTTTGTTAACTTACTTTTATCATCAGGACTAAATCCAAAATACTCCCAAACAGAGGCATTTTTTTTTACAAGTTAATCCTGTTACTTTGTCCCTCAGACGCTATATTTGTCTGCAGTGCCGACTGACCCCTGGTGGCATGCGCTGCGCTCTATAATACAACATCTCCCTTTCTGTGTAATAGACAGATGACCATCTGTATCTGGGACAGTATTGAAAATCATACCATCTGGATGTTTTAATACCCTGGTATACCATAATACTTTCATACCGCCCAAGCCTAAACTCTTCACTCATTTAATCTGATGAATATCTTACTTTAAATTGAGGATTTTATTCAAGGCTGATGTCATCATAAAAGACATTCAAAACTTGATTCAAAAACAACAATATATCAAAAATCCTCAAATGCTAAAAAAAAACTGACATTCTGCACAACCCAAATATATTCTACAATCTGAGTAGAAAGCACAGCTGGGTATCTTGTGAGATGTTTTGTTACGAGTTGCAGTGAGTTTTGGTACCAGATGCCTGTCATACTTTTTTCAGAACGTTGCTTTGAGGATTTAAATTACACTATGGAATCTCTTTTTTTCCCCACATGAAGCCAAACATTTCAAATATTAAAGGTTGTATATGTACACACATATATATGTATATAATTCTGTGTCCCTTAGAGTTTTTTTCTTTCTGCCATGGCATTGAAAGAGGTATCAAGTATTTTTTTTTTTTAAGTTTATTACTGGATCAATGTTTAAAGACCAATAGCAACTCTAGAAGATTGATGTCACTGTCATGTATGGAGCTGGAGCCATTTAAAGTCTAGATGAAACAGTATTTTCAGAGTTTCTAGTCTCCATATTTTGACGAAGGTGGACATAACCTTTAGAAGGAATTTGATTTGAAATTTGAAAACCCAATAAACTACACTGTTCCTAGCTGGCTAATTAATTAATCTTATCTGTGTGCTGGTGGAAGCAGAAGATTGATTGATGGTTGGATGTCATTATATTATTGGTTGAAACTGGTAGGTTCAAAACCTATGTAAACACACGTCTTATATTTTATTTTACAGGAAGAAAACATGATGGGATTATAATATAAGAATACAAAGAAATATGACCAGGGTTGTTATCTAAAAGGGTTAAAAGGGCTTTTTTTAAATTTCATCTCGACTTTACACACAGAGATGAGAGCGATATCAATCTTCTCATCTAACTCTGAGCAAGAAAGCACTTTTCCATAATGTCAAACTATTCCTGTAAATCAGGTCTTATCTGACTGAAGTATAAGTATCTGAAGAGGCAACTGGTACCAACTTTGGGTACTTGACAGCTTTCACTCTGCTACATTTGGTCGGTTCAATAATTAGCCCTTGTAGAGACTTGGTAGATTAGAAACAAAGAAAACATAAAAATAGACGGACAGTGATGCACTGTCTGTGGTCTACAACTGCAGAGGTCACGTGATTCTCCATGTAAGAGGACACTGCAGGAGCAGCTGCATGCTGGAGGACATTCAGCTCTGCCTCTCTGAAATCATGGACCACTTAATAAACTGCAGATGTGCTGGATATTTTCTCTGTCCTCATAACCGATGGTGAACATTAAAGGGAGAGTTTACCCCAAAATCCCTGACCTGTAGTGCTATTTAGTGAGTCGCAGAGTTTTAGAAATATCAGCTGTAGAGATGCCTGCCTTCTCCTCAGTATAATGGGAATAAATGGCACCTGGCTTGTTGTGCTCAAAGCGCCAAAAGAATGCAAAACCAGTGTCTCTTTCCAAAAATCTCTACAGTCAATATCTCTAAAACTCTACAACTCATACCCCAAAAAATCTTGACAGATAAATAGCACTACAGACCAGGGGAATTTTTTTTTCTATTTTGGGGTGAACTGTCCCTTTATTATGAACCACCAGAGTTTGCAGCATTAAAAACACTTCTGAAAAAAGATAAAACCCATATCTATGTTCATTCAGTAGCCTTCATTCCTTTAAATTCATTCTGCTTTAAAACATTTTTTGATTAAAAACTGAATTAATAATATGCACCATAATAACATATACAGCTGTGGTACATCGTCTGTTAACTAGTGATATCTATGTTGCATTTTGAAGTTGTTTTCTATATTTATATACACTGTACATATCAGTATTGTTTATTTTGCCAAAGTTCAGTCATATTATGAACCTGTTGTAAACCAGCTACAGTATGTGAACATGAAAATATAAAGCTTGAAAAAACACAATCGCACATCACTGTCATCTCTCTAAACTCGCCGGTGAATTAATGAGGGCACATGGTCACACCTGATAGGTGAATCCCTCTGTGTGCTGGTGGTGTAAGGGGCAGGACAGGACAGGATACACCTGCACCCCTGGTACAAGACGGCACACCTTGACTAAATTAAATCCATTGTGCCTCACGTTTTCCACTTGTGCTTTAGATCAGTGTATGACAGAGACCTCTGTGTTCAAAAATGAAGAGGGCGAGAAGATCACAGACAAGATTAAAGCTGCGTGCAAATACTGCAAGAGGGTGATGACCTACACAAGTAACACAACCAACATGATGCAGCACGTCACCTGGAAACAGAGAGAAGCTCAAGTCAACACCGTCTGAACAAAGAAACTGTTCAAAGAACAATCCACACTGACAAGCACATTTTCAAACTAGGAACACATGCAGGACTGAGTTTGTTTATTTGAAGAGATTTCATTTTTTTCATAAAGTTATATTGATGTGGGTTGTTTTGCAGTTTACTCTCAGAGATAAAAAATAAATCTTTAATTTGTCAAAGATAAGAGAAAATATATGTTGTAGTTTTTATACATTCAAATATAAATATTTTTAAAAATATACATTCATTGGATAGTTTGTGTTTTGCAGCCACACCCTACCTCAGACATGTTGTGTTTTTGGTCTGAGAAACAATTACAGTTGTATCGTGAAGCCAGTACCAGAAATCATATTGAATTGTGAGTTGAATGTATCATTACATCCCTAATCACAACTTAACTTATTGACAGCAGCTATCAATCAAATCAGTGATTTCCACTTTTATAATGAAGTACAGATGAGTTTCATCAGAAACACTGTAAAAAAAAATGTTGAGAAAACTCGTCAACTGTCTCCAATAAATCTTTGACTTCTGTATCAAACTCAAACTCTTGAGTTTTGAAATAAGCTATTTCCTATCATCTTTTGTTGACATATTTACTTTTCTTCTTATAAGACACAAAACATTTTGTAGATCTACTTCAAAACTTGTTGAGTAAATTTGTAAAAGTGAATCCACAATAATAATTGAATATATTCACTTGCAACCATTTAATTCTGAAACACCAAAGTACTTATAAATCAGTGAGGAATTTTTGAAATACAGACTTATTTGGGTTCCTAAAATGTAAAGATTCAAGTTTATCGAGAGAAGAAAGTAAATTATTAGAGTAATGAAAGATTACAGGTCGGAAAAACTTTTTTTGGATCATGGACCAAAAGAGAAAAGCAAACTTTTTGGAGGATGAGATCACGGCGATGGTAGAGGAGACCGAAGCCAGAGAGCACAGATTATTCAGTGGACTAAAAAGTGAGGTGCCAAACAAAGACAAACATAAAGCTTGGGACTGTGTCACTATTGACTCCTCACATCTTTAACTGATAATTCTTATCACAATGTTCATGAAGTTGATGCAAAGTTCACCACAGGCTGCAGCACACCGACGTAACCAGCAGGAAAATCATTTAAGTCCAGTAGACTTTGGTTAAAGATAAGATTATTGTCATCACAAAGTAAGGTTTTATAAATTACGACTTATACTTGATTTTCTACTGAAATCACACTTAAGATCTAAACCGATCATTAGTCCATTTTATACAAGCATGCAGCTCTTTCCATAAATGTCCTGTCATGTCTGACTGAAGACGAACTGAACATCAACATGAAAGACGCCAAAATGTCAGTAACACATAGACGAAGGCAGTGATATTATGTACTCCATGTCTTAAGAAGCCTTTAGTGTGTAAAAGAAAAGAAACGTTGAATAACAGGACTTTGGAAACAGCCTCAGTTTTGGTTAACGGGAACAAGACGCTCTTCTCTCTCACAGTCACATCTCGTCATTTCAACTGATGAGAAGTTTTTCCTAGTGTTCATCATCCAGTGTTGAGGATCGGGACAAATCATGTCCTACAAAAAAAACTTGATACTAACAGTCATTCTAATTTTCTGGTGAAAATGTATTCTTAAAAGATTTTTATACATGAAATATATATAATTTATTAAATGTTTTGTTTTGCTTTATTTTTTTACATTTCTAAACTTTCTCTGTGCTAGAAAACGGCCTTGTCCCAGACAAGAATTTACAGCTTCAAACATTTTAAAAATGTGTTACAAGCCTTTAAAATCTAAAACTAACGATACCCACTGATAACACAGGTATAAAAATGTGCTCTTATAACCATCTTTGTTTTAAAATGGATTTTCCAATGAAAATTTCTCTCCAGACATGATCATTCTGCTATAGGGGAACGTAAAAAAACACTGTTGTGTATCCCTCTTAACCAATCACAATCTTCTTGGGCGGTGCAAAGCCCAGGAAGCAGAGACAATGACCCAACAAAACAGAGTCAGAGGGAACTTGTTTTAGTGGAACATGCAGAGGCAATCCATAGCATTAAAATCCCATCATAAGAAAAGGTAAAAGCAGCTAGCTTGTATGGTTTTGTCCTGCTAGAGACCAGGTGCTAACCTGCCATTTTCAGCATGTAGTTTGTTAGCTCAGAGTTTGTTGCTTCCCGTAGGAAAACGCAGATTGAGGACGCTGGCTGAAACAGGTGCCCAGTGGCAGGCTTATATTCAGTCTACATCCAGTTGGAGCTCCTGCAAATCAGCTCAGCACTGTATTTCTCATTTGTCGATCTAGAGGCTCTGTTGCCTGTTTTCCTGGCTCCAGTTCCGGTGCCCATTGTGGCACCGCTCCCCACCAGCACCCACAGGGTCTCCCCCACCCTGGGCCTGAAAATCTCCTCCCCACTGCAGCCCAAAGCTCCTGTCCAAGCAGTGTAAACGCCAACTCTTTCCCAATGCAATGGACCACTGGCTGTGTGGCTAACTGAGCCAACTAGCTACTGGCAGCTACAGTTAGCAGCAGTTAGTGCTTACTTTGGTGATATTCTTACATACTGACAAATGTGTGTTCTGTTATGCTGGTATTCAAGTTTGTAAAAATACAGTTCTATACATCACACAACAGGGTAGAAATCTGCCATCTGTTGGGCCAATTAAATTCCAGAAGAGAGAACCATCAGCTGTGTAGAGACGCTTTCATTTCAAGGCCGAACAGCCAATAGAGGCAAAGTCAACGCCCATTTCCCCACTTTTAGCAGTTAGACTAACAAAAGACTAACTAACGCTTTACATTTTTATACGTATGATCATTTATTGGCTTTGAAAATCTGGTGGACTTTGGTGAAGAAATACTTTAGTGTGTTCCCGACTCCATGAGTTGACTTACCGTCTTGCCGTCGTTGCCAAACAGCACCAGGCCTGCCTTGGTGACGATGCCCGGTTGGCTGGCTCCGGGGATCTCCAGAGGCTGTCCATTAGCCGCGGTGCCGTTATCCACCAGACTGGAGCCGTAGAAGGTCACTTTCTACAGGAAGAGAGACACAAAACAGCACAACTGAAAGTAGAACTCAACATTTGTTTCTGTTATTGGACATACTGATGCTAACGTCATTTTTTTTTCTTGCTGAAAAATCACTCACTGCTGCTGGCAATCTCAGCAGTGCTCCTGTTAACTTGCCTTCATGGAATATTTAGGGCCAGAGCTTCTATTGAAATTGCTTTGATTACCTCTCTTTGTCCAAATAAGTTGCATTCTTTAGGGGGCTTGAAAACTCATGAAACTTGGCAAATGCACCAGTTGTGGTGAAAATTTACGTCTGAAACGAGTCTCACCTATGGACATGGCAAAACAGCTCAACCACACTCCCTAAACAGCAGCCCCTGCAGCACATTTGACCTGCAGACACGAGAATCAGTCGGCCCATGTATCTTGCAGTGACGTACAAAAAGTCTTTTGGAGTCCCAACCCAACAGGTAGTTGAGTCCATTTTGAATCAAGTGGTCAGTTTTGGCATTTTCCAAGTATTGTACTTTAACAAACCCAATTTATCAGATCAATTTCAAAACTGGTGTGAGACATTTGCAATGAAAAATTATTAAAAGATTACGTTTTTGTTGAACGGTGTGGCCTTAGCATTGAATTTTGATGTTTCACCATGGAAAAGAGAGTTGCTGTATCACTTCACCAAAGTCATACCCAAAACCCAAAAGGGCATTTTGAATTTATTGTCGAATTTTAGGGCATTTTTTCCAGTTTCCACATGTTGTATTTTAGCAAACTCTTCTTAGAAAATAAATTAGATCAAGTTCAAAATTGGTGTAAGGAATCTAGAGACCTTCATAATAAAAATTTAATGAACAACTGAGTTTTTGTTGAATGGCGTGGTTTTAGTGTGGTGTCGATGTTTTGCCATGAAAGAGGAAGTTGTTGCAACTTGAATGTACTTTGTTCAATCGGCTACAAACTGGCCTGAGCACATCTACATGACAATATTCTGCCATTTCCAAGCATTGTATTTTATGGAACTCCTCTTAGAAAATAAATGAGATAGACTTCAAAACTGGTGTGTGTAATCTACAGACCTTTGAAAAATGCTTTAAATAGAGATGCACAGATTTCAATTTTCTTGGCTGATTCAGATTTTTTTAAAGGTCTGAACTGCCGATTCCTATTTTGGCCAATTCCGATTTTCAGTCTTTCTAAGAACTGTAACTGACAGCATTCACAAACATTTTTGCAACTTTTCTTTTAAAAAAATTAATTGGACGTTCATAATAAAACACTGACTATTAAATATTGATTAAATACCATTTTAGATTTTCTCCAAAGTCCTCCAGGTTACAACCAGGCCTTATTATAGCTTTATATTAAGATTATGAAGAGGGGGAATGCAATCTTGTGAGATCACAAATCTTGCACACTTTCAACTGGAGACTGACGCGGTGCGACAGTTTGCTGCAGTAAAACTTTGCCTTGAGACAAACAGACACAGAAGTTAAACAAGTCTGGATGAGAAAATGTTTGAGGAGACACATCGACACAGGTTGTTTATTCTTCAACCAGAACAGGAGGTGAGATTTTAACTGTCCCTCTGTGAACAGCAGTCTGCTGCTGGATAACATTAGCATCAAGAGCTACAAAGTTTACAACTGTTCTGCGAACAAAAATCAAATCAAACAAGAATCAAAACTACAATCTCTGAACATAAATTGTATTTGTAATGGTGGTACCTAATGTCACTGCTGCATTTCTTGGGTTTTGCATTGGTAATAAATCACTTCATAGGAGGGCAGCCCTAACAGAGGACGACTGCCCCAAGAAATGATCTGTGCTCATAAAGGACATTTAGCTTTTTTTGCACTTATGTCATTCCTCTGGTCCAAAATTCATAGTTATGAAAAATAAAATACTATTCATGTGTTTAAGATTCATTCTAATCATAGGATATCAGCAGAAAGTATGAATTACGTTATAACTGATCACTACAAAAACACAGTCCAGCAGTGGGACAAATAAACTAAGGATGCAGATGAGATATTGTCTGCTGTCTCTTACCTGTCCATCAACTTCTGCCCAGGCACCAGGCACTTTGTCGTTGCCTCTGATCCAGTTGTGGATAGCCTCAGCAGACTGGTTCCAGTCAATCTGCCGACACAGAGGAATCTCTGGTTATCAAGTATTCAGATGGAATATACAACTATGTACAGCACTGAGATATCTTCAGTTGTGATTTGTAAAATTTGTTGGTTTGCTTTGTTTTTTTTTTAATTACGTAACATGCTCTGCGCCAAAAAACACCCTCATCCAGACAAGAATTAATAACTATTTAAAAATGTGGTCAGAATCTAAAACTAACATAGGTATACAATGTGCTATTATAATCATCTTTGTTTTAAAAATATATATATAAATAAATACACACACAACACACACACACACACACATATATTTCTTTGGCCCAGCTGTCAAGAGTGAGTGTGTTTACTTATTTTTCTACAGAAATAGATAATGAGGTAAAGAGCACTGATGTGTCTGGACGTCGTCGTACCTTAGAATTGTCTTTCTTCTGAATGCACTCATATGTGGCTCCCTCCTGTGGCTGGATGATCCTCGGGGCCCTCCCCTCTGCGATCAGCCTCACCGCCTCCACCTGGAACCACAACAACACACTCCAAGTCACTGACACAAAACGTGCGTGCGTGTGGACTTTGCCACCACAGTGTTTGTTATGTTGGGAAACTGCTGAGGTAAGCTGACTACAGGCAAGTAAAGGCAGACGAGCATTAAGATGTATAACAGAATACACTTTAAACATGATATGTTTTTAATTTTCGCAGGAAAATGTTAATAGCTGGTACCTGGATTCACCTACAATTGCTGTTAATGAAATGAGAAAGTGCTCTTTATATTTTGTAAGGTCTTAGTTCATCTTTTTAATTAATACAGCAACTGTTTTTTTAATTTTGCAAAGCATGCTGTAATGTTTCAGATTTGTGGACAATCTTCCGACTGTTCCAGGCAGCCACTGGTTCAACATGTCAAACATTCCACAGCAGACCTAATTATCAAACGTAATCTACTTAGCTTTATAGTTTAACATTACATCATAATTTCATATGTGGTTGTTGTTTCCTTTTGCTGTCATGAGACTGTTATAACTGTGTAATGAATATTTTCCTTGTAGTACAATTTGAACTAGTCATTAAAATGTCATTAAATGTGACATACAGATTATGTCAAGTTGTCAAACAATCAACAATAATGTCAACTTTGCATTAAAGATAACTGAATGACACTTGTCATAAACTATTCATAAAGACTCCTTCATGTTCATGACAGGTGTCATGTCAGTCTTATGCACACCCCCTCAAAGACAGCGTTACCAATATTTTTGTATGAACAATGGGTTCAATCTGTAACAATGAACAAACAAAGTTACTGTATTAATTAACTCTTCTTAGCTCCATGTAGCATTTTAGCATATTTCAGCTCGTTGTTTTGATTTTATGGTGCACAACTTTTTCAACAGTTTTTTCAGTCCAAAGCCTCTGCGCCAGATATTATTCTCAAAAGCTGGTGGAGACCAAAAATAGAGCTAAAAAGTGAGGGAATATTGTGAGTTACTTTTGTAACACCACACCACATGAATACTAATGTTGCTCAGTGTCTGCAGGATGTGTAAACTGGCAATAGTTGGCTTACATGTTAGCTATATCAACTCTGTGAAGCCATAATAACATCAAATGTGTGTGATGTGTACAGCCCCCTGTGGCCCAAAACAAAGATGTAAATTGTAATCTTAAGTAGTGCATCTTGTTATACAGACTGAACATTTATATAGAAATACAGTAAAACATATGACCCACTTTAACTTCTGAGGCAAAACAAAAGCAGGTTAAAGTAGGGGTGGAAATATAAAGGGCACCAACTGTATGCCTTGAGAGAATTCTTCCACGTTTTGTCTCTGTAGAGGGAACTTTTCCATGTTTTGTCCACTGGAAGAGCACCCTAGAGGGCAGATTTGATCTACTTTAGGAGCAACCAAGAGGGCATTTTTGCTGTGTTTTTTCATTCACAGAGGCACTCGACCCTCTCTGAGTCCACCAGAGGGTTAAAGTTTACCTGTGGCACCTGAGACACACTCACCTTTCCTCTGAGAGCTTGGAATGCTTTTCCATTCATGTAAATGTGTATTTTGTGGTTATGACACCCTACCTCCTGCATACCAAACCTTTTCCACATTATTTTAGCAACTAGCTCAGCCTATACCACCTCAGCACAGCCTGTGTTTTCTCTACCCATGATAGCTTGCCCTTTTAGTACACTTTTTTTTTTTTTAATTTATACAGAACAAAATATTCAACAATATAGGGCACTGAAAAAAAAAAAACAAGTGAACCTTCTAAGAAAGGAGAACAGACACAGCAAATAAAGCATTACTCACAAAGCAAGAAAGAAAAAGATGAAGAAGAAAAACAAACAAACAACAATAAAATCAAATAAAATACAGCAAAAGAAACAAAACAGAACAAAAGCAAAAGATAAGGGGTCACTTTTTCCTTTTGTCTTCAATAAGCTTCAGTGACTACCTCTCTCTTAAAAAACACCAGCAAGGTTGTGTTTTGATGCATCTGCATTTATGGGTAAAAAATTTCCCCAGGATGACTAGAAGGTTTAATCAAAGTTCTGATTTCTTATCCTGTCTTAGGATTCCAAATGTGATGAGGGAGAGAGTGAACTCTGATCTGCAGACAGTTATGCATGTCAGCCCAAAAGACACTGCTGAATGGACAAGTGAAAAATAAGTGTCCTCATCACAGAATAGACGGTTTTTGTTATCGATGTTAAGTTTTCGTCTGAGGAGATCACTTGGGGGATATTTGTCATTGAATACGTTGAAATGAAGCTCTTTTGCTTTTGGAGGTATTTTTAAAAAGTTGGTGTGTAATTTCTTTAAAGTTGATCAACAGAAGGTTTGCCCCATCAGTACACTTACCGTGCCTTTGACTCCCTCTGGGAAGAGGAACCTCTTGTAGATCGTGTTGACGGTGTCGTTGGGTTCGACATCACACTCCCTCTGCAGCAGGATTGGTCCGGTGTCCAGTCCGTCATCAGCCCAGAACACTGTGAACCCTCCCTTTTTGTCACCGTGGATCAGGGTCCTGTGTGTCACACACAGCAGGTTAAAAGGCTGGACTTGTCGCCGTGGTTACTTCAACCTAATGAACACGTGTGTCACTTACCAGTTGATGGCGGAGGCTCCCCTGTGGCGAGGCAGCAGGGAGGGGTGGTAGATGATGGAACCGTGTTTGGGGAGGTCGATGACCTCCATGGGGATGAACTGGGAGCAGAAGGGCAGGACGTTGAGCTCGGCGCCGGTGGCCTTGTACTGAGCCACCACCTCTGGGATGGCCTGGCCCTTCAAACGCCAGCGGGGGAACTTGAAGACGGGAACGCCATCCTTCTCCGCCTCCGTTGCTGTGGGGAAAAACAATGATCGCACTCATAAACTGTGTCATATAAACATGGTGTGGGTACTGTCGACTACACAAACCTATGCGTCGATCCGATATGTAAATCAATAGTTGTTTGGTCTTCAAATGTCAGAAAATGGTGAAAAATGTGCAAAGGATAATGTCTTCAAATGTCTTGTTTTAACTAAAAACCAGAGGAAAATAAGTTTGCTGTCGTAAAGGAGAAGAAGAAAGAAGAGAAGAGACTTTATTCTTAAAAAAAACTGCACTAACCAATTAATCAATTATCAAAATAGTTTGCAATTAACTGAATAATTGATTAATAATTGAATAATTAATTAATCATTGCAGCTGTAACGTACAATAACGCACCATTATCAGATTGTATTGGTCGAAGGTATTGGAATCATATCAGAAAGGGAAAATGGTATCAGAACGTCTCTAGTTTGGTTTTTGTTATAATCCATTCGTCTTTCCATTTGTTTGACTATTCAAGTTATTGTCAGAGAAATAAAAAATGTCCATAACTTATTGCTATTTTGACTGACCAACAGCCCAAAGCCCCACAACAACTAGATGTATAAAATTAAAATCCGGTTAGAGGGGTCTTTGTACAATATTAGTTTTCTGAGAATCTCTTTCATATTCAAGCAAAATTGGTATTATTACTGAAATATCCCAGACTGAATCAATATCAAATTGAATCAAATCAAAGTATTTATGACTGTATACAGAATATATTCCTCAAGAGAAATCAGCATGAGAGCAGTGTGTGTTTTGTTGCACGTTTGTACAAGAGAAAAATGTTTCAGTCTGTTGTTTCAGTCCCTTCCACTCCTCCCCTCCCCTCCATAAACTCAGTTTTGTCTTTTTTAGTGGGACGGGGTCTTTAAGGGGACATAACATGTCAATAGTATGTCACATAGAAGTGATGTACATGATCTGAAAGATGGAAACTTACAGATTGATTTGAGATGCATCTCAGCACTGTGAGTCAAGTTTTTCTACTAGAAATGTAACATTGCATCTTTTATTTGTTTTAGAAAAGATCCACTACTGACTGCTGCATTGTTTTCATTTTGCAGTTCAAGCATTTATTGCAAAAGAGAATTCAGGCTACTTTTATTTTATTAAAAAGGAGAGCAGTAGCACGTAAAAAATAAAAAGGAAAAAGGAATTTTACATGATAGAAAAATGCAAGTACATCAGATTTATTATTTCATAACAGCCCTCAGTTTCTTTGTTTTTAAATTATGTGCTAGATATCTTATCATCAACTTATCACCATACCATGAGTTTTCAGTATCATTATTTATCTATTTTCTGGTCATAAATCTGTAATAAACATTTTGTTTTATTTAGGTACCTATTCACATTTTGAAAGTTTATCATATACTTCCATTATGAAGTCTATGATGGCCAGCGTGCTCTGTCAGGTCTCATACACTGTTGTGGCAATTTCTGGGTTGATACAATTTATTAGACAAATTAAGTGCCAAAGTTAACAAATTTTGACCACAAGGGACCTGACAAAAATGGTCAAAAATACCTCCAAAATACTACACTGTTCACAAACCTTTGACATTCTGTAAGAACTCTGTTTCTTTGGCGACTGAAGGGCGAGCACTTCTGTTGTGGGAGTTGTTCAAAACTGGCTGATTATCCTAAAGGTCACTTGAGGTCATTTTATGCAGTGAGATCAAGTTTCAAAAGAATGTTCTCACACATCATCATCACACATGAAAACAACTGGGCTCATTACGAGAGTCTCACAATTTATGACATGATGCTGTTTATGCAGGAATGCAGGAATATTCAACTTATATAATACATTATAACTGCATGCTTTTTGTCCAGGACTGCATAGGATTAACATAAAGTGGGTGTGTCTGCGAGGGGGAGACTCTTTGGCTCATAAAACCCATTTTCACTCAGATATCTCGAGGTTAACCCCCTTTTTAGCTTAACTTCGGAGCACACTACAGCCTCAGTAAGACTCAGAATGTGGGTATCCTAATGGAATTGAAGAGAGAAAGAGAGAGAAATAAAAGAGAAATAATATCACATAGCAGCCTGAATGCTGTATCACTTGTGAGATGTATAATTTCAAAAAGTTGGCTTTTCATTTTTAGATCAAAAGCATTTCACGCTCTGCATCTACAGAGCCTGTCAGTCAGATTTTAAAATATTTTCATCTTCCAGAGGGGAGCATGACAGACAAAGTCTGGAAACCACTGACCTGAGGCCAGATGAGAGCTCATCATGTGTTGAGAATGTAAGACAGTTTATCAGTTAGCCTAATGCTGTTTTCACTCTCAACTGTCTCTCCCTTCATCAGAAACCAAATCAGTCCATGCTGACCAGTCATAGCTCATCATTTAGAAGTTTAAATAAGCATCAAAGAGAATGCTGGAACTTGTAGTTCTTTCACTCACAGCCAATCAAAGCAACACTAATTTCTTGGATTTGAAATCTACTTGCCCAAAGTCAATTTTTACTTGCCCCTGTACAAATTGGTTTATTTATTAGCGGCTATCCAATAACAACAAAGACTAAAGTTAACTGCCATGTTTAATCTTGGTCTGCAAAGTCTATAATAGTGTCAGAAAATAGTGAAAAATATCCATCAAAGTTTCAAGTCCAGTATGTTGTTTTGTCAGTCCAAAATCCAAAGATATTCAGTTTTATATGATAAACTGAATAAATAGAAAAAAGCAGGAAGTGTCCATCTTTGAGAGGCTAAAACTGGCATTTTCTGCCACTTTGCATGGAAAATTATGGTAATAACATAGTTTAATTCTTTTTTTTATCATTTTATTTTTGGATTTACTTGCCCAACATGGCATTTTACTTGCCCTGGGCAAGCAGGCAACTCTTACTGTTGAGCCAAGTAGTCCTTCCTTTTGTTTCCCTACAGAGATTAAAAATTATGAAAATTTCATTATTGTGGTTTTGTTCAAATGAAACAAAAATGTTTAAAAAGCACTGATACACACACTGAAATAATTTCACCAACAATATGAAATGACATCCAGCCAAATTTGAATGATTAAAAAATCACTAAGTGTATAAAATTAGGTCTAAAATTATGAAAAATGAGCAGTTACTTTGAGCAGTGCTCTGAAACACTGGGGGTGTGTCCACTCCACTGTCTCAGTGTCAAACACCACTACGACATGAAACTAACCTGAAACATGGACACTCTGTTCAGCAGTTTTATTGGACATGTCCAGACATGTCTGAGCCACCAGAGCCAGAGGACGGTGACAGGATGGTGTGTATTTTTTTTTCTTCTGTGTCAGGTTGTTGGAACTGAAGTGAGCTGAAGTGAACTGCTGAGCTGATTTGGACTGAGAGAGTCACTGAAGGTACGTTTGTCACTGACTGTTATGGAGGGTGAGGTGAGGGGGAGGCAGTGTTGTTGTGTGTGTGTGTGTGTGTTGGTTTGTGGGGTTTATATAGTATTGGGGGACAGCATCAGCCCCAGCACGTCACTGAGCCATGGTGAACAACAGTTTAACCTTTCCCTTTTTCCTTTACACAGACTGTAATTTTGTTGCTGTTGGACAATATTTACTTTGAGTTTTTTAAAGCATGGTAATCAAACATGGTCATTTAGATAATTAAAATGTGAAAGAGTTATATAATTACGGGGAATCACAGTTTATCATGACAGCAGTTATTGTTTCATCCCTCCTTCCTTACAATGCTTTAAACCCACTAAAGAAGGGGATGTTTTACTGCTGGTCATTGTCCTGATATAAAGAATATGACCTGATACTGTCACATATAAAGATAGTAAACAGCTGCAGACACACTGAACTTGGACGCCAGCAGTCATGACTGTGCAACTTTGATAGGAGAGCTACATTGATTTTTTTTTTTAGATGACAAAAGTGATAAAAACCAGTGTTGTAAGGGGTCCAAATTTCATTTGGCATCATCCTGAGTCTTTTTTTATAGCAAACGTACTTGCTTGGAAATTCACACTCAATAAGGATTTTTTGACAGAGAAAAGACAGCATTTGCATTTGATTATGGACAGTTCATCCCAAAATCAAAAATACATATTTTTCTTCTGGCCTGCAGTGCTGTTTATCCCTCTATACTGTTTTGGTGTGAGTTGCAGAGTTTTGGAGATATCAGCTGGAGAGATATCTGCCTTCTCTACAACTGTCAACTGTCCCTTTAATATTTCACTCTAACTGGGTCTACACATATGTGCTTATGGAAAAGCCAAAGTCTGGATGTCCCAGTGCAGTTCTCACCCAGTGGGTCGGCCTTGCCATCCTTGTCAGGGATGGTGAAGACTCCAACGATGGTGTGGCCGTCCTTCCTCAGCTCCTTGTACACCTCCTGTCCGAACAGACTCTGACCAATCACTGCGATCTTCATCCTCACACCTCACTGTGTTCTGGAGAGGCAGAAACACACGTCATACAAGCGCAGAAAATATGGCTGTAATAAGTACAAGAATTCAAAACGCAGAGATTATGACACATAGAAAAAAAAATTACACAAGTGGTGGTTTCTTCAGCGCCCACATTCTTTTTTATACCTCCAAGTATTTTGCAACTATGAAGCAACTGAAAGGTATTTATTTACTCCAGTCTTTATTTGGCTTAAAGCGCATTTAAAGGGATAATTCACATTATTTGAAGTGAGGAGGTACTTCTCCATAGTCAGTGTATTACCTACAGTAGATGGTCGACACGCTGCCAGTTTGGAGAAGCAGCAGGAGTACTGGTGTAGGAAGATAAGCTATGCTGCTGTGGACAGAGTCAGCAGCAAAATGTACTTTTTACACCTAAAAAAAATCAATATTAGTTCAACTGTATGCTATATATGGTATATTTTTACAGTTTTACCTTGCTGTCTGACAGCCTTTTCTGATGGGAAACCGCTGTTATATAAGCCAAATATCACTCTCACCAAAGCAACCAGACTCCAGTGGCAAAAACATCATCATCATCATTTTACCCCACAGAACACAGGAGTTGCTCAGCTATCAATGCCTCAATTGGTTTGTAGTTTGTGCTATTGTGTGACTTTGGTGTTTCAGAAGGTTAGTTTGGATTCAGTAAAGTCACATAAAAATGCAAGTGAACTGACAGTGATAGACAAGAAACTCCTGCGTTCTGTGAGGTAAAATGACTGTTTTTGCCAATGGAGTCTGGCTGCTTTGGACAGAGCGATACTTGGCTTAAATAACAGCAGTTTCTTGTCAGAAAAGTCTATCTGACAGCAATGTAAAGCAGTGAAAATATTCTAAATATAATGTACACTTGGTTTTGCTGCTGACCCTGTTCACAGCAGAACATTGCTCAGCTTCCTGCACTGGTACTCCTGCTGCTTCTCCAAACTGCCATGTCAACCTCCATCTACTGTAGGTAATACACTGACTATGGATAAGTGCCTCATATGATCCCATTTCAAATAATCTGAACTGTCCCTTTAAGGGTCCGGGAGACTGTGACGTTCATTCAGGCAACACACTGACTTCAGAAGAACTCAGCACAGCTCAGAGACAACAACACACCCGAGCTTCTTGTCTGTGTGCAGACATTTCATGATAAAGCTGTGTGTGTCAGTTCAAGGTCATTTTGAAAAGACTGAGAGGTCACACTTTATGCAAACATGTCAGGGTCTTGTCTGTGTGTGAGGGGGTCCAAAGACCAAACTCTGTGGTACTTTCACCATGCTATGACTTTAGCATGAAACAATTTCAAATAGGTGTGCACCTAATGATTATTTTCATTATCAGCAAAACTGGTGATCATTTTCTCTATTGATTGATTAGTTGTTTGGTCCATAAAATGTCATGAAATGGTGAAAAATGTTGCTCCAAGCCTCAGATGACATCCTAAAGCATCTTATTTTGTCAAAATCCAAAAATATTCAGTTTACTGTCATGCAGGAGTAAATAAACCAGAAAATGTTCACATTTAAGAAGCTGAAATCAGAGAATCTGGATATTTTTTCTTAAAAAATGACTCAAATCAATTATTGATTGATTAATCCTGTCACAATCTTATATGCTGAAAAATAGGTTTCAAGACACAAGTTTGTTGATTTTCTCAGTCAATTGATTAGTTGTTAAGCCCAAAAAATGTCAGAAAATGGTAAAAAGTGTTGATCAGTGTTTCTCAAAGCCCAAAACGATGTCCTTAAATATCTTGTTTTGTCCTCAGTCCAAAGTTATTCAGTTTACCGTCAGTGAGGAGTCAAGAATCCAGAAAATATTCACATTTAACAAGCTGAAATCTGAAAATGTTGACATTATTTATTGAAAAATGATTCACTAATTATCAAAATAATTAACGATTAATTTAATAGTTGACACTAGTTGCAGATGCTTTATCAAAAGCACATACAATAATGTATTTACATGTCCTGTGTAGTGTTATTGTGAATAAATCTGGATATTTTTGGAATATATTCCTCACTAAATATTAGAAACAGTATGTTTGTCATTATACATGTTTAATATATAACTTAATACAGACATACTCAGCATAAAAACACTATGATCTCTACCACAGAGCAGGTCAGAGCAGCATTTGTCCAACTAAATCCAAAAGTGCTCAGCAATAATGACTCTCAGTTTGACAGTTTATTGACCCTGAACAGACAGGGGGCGCGGCCTAATGTCCTGCCAGCCAATCAAATCCCTCAGTGGAGCTCGTGCCTCTGGTGTTAACCAATCAGAGGCACAGGGGAGGTGAGGGGGGGGCTGACAGCCCGCTGAGGGGACAATGTTGAGACAGACAAGTTTCAAGACACAAAGTTTAAGCAGAAACTAACTTTCACAACAATAATCCTCTATTGTCCTCACGGCTTCTGTCAAGTCACGTGATCACGTGTCTCCTCAATAACTACTACAAACACCAACTGTCTCTTCTGCAAATGCAAACAATCAGTGCCTGTGTGGCGGGAGACCAATCAGCAGCCTGCATGCTCGCCTGTAAGTTTCATGCACCGTGCAGAGAGTTCAGAGACACGATGAAGACAGTAAAGTGTGTGTGTCTTACCCCCTGCAGCAGACCTGCTCTCCTCTGCCTGTCTGGAAAGAGAGGATCTGTCGGAGACCGTTGCTTTTAATTTCCTCCCCCCTGCTCACACACGCAGCAGGCCGCCCAATTACATAACACGCAAATAAAGCATCGTGATTGGACAGGACGGGCCATGAGGCTGCAGGGGGCAGCCTATCAGCTGCCAGAGTCTCTGAATGAACCCAACCACACGGAAGCTACTGTCAACTGAGATAATTCATTACTGTCACCTGATGTACTATATCTGAGTTATATAGCTATTAAATCCCTCTTAAGGTTATTTTAATTAACATTATACTTTATTTTATTTTATATTTTCCTTTTTTTCCAAGACTAAAAAGTATCCCAACTGGGAGAAATGAGTATTTGTCAAAGGATCTTGAATTTTTCGATGATGTATCCATAAATTTTGGATAATGAATGTCCGTAAAACAGTACAGGCTAAAATAATTTCCACTGCTTTTGATTTAATTATACATACAGTTCCCAAAGGGAAATTTAATGCTCAAAGACCATGGGAATATTATGAATATTATGGAGATTTTGCTGTGGCATTACAAGAATAATTCCTTGTCTACAATAATTTATATTAAATTTGAATAAAACAAGAAATGCACCTTTACATTATTTAAAATGTGAAAAAATGTGAGGAAAACAAATACAAGTGAAGAAAAAGACTAAAAGTAAGTGGTTGTTGATTTCCAAATGAATGGACTTTTGTTGAGGCAGTCATATTGACATGAAATAGAAGCTAAACACAGGTTTCATAAATGAAATAAATTTAGGTCCCATTCCATTTAGCGTAGTGGAGCCTTTCCAGGGAGCCAAAATGCATAAAAGCAGCACCCTGATTCTGTTTGACTTGAATGGAACAGAACCTTCATTAGTATCACTGGTAACATCTGTGATGATGATGTTTTTGCCACTGGAGTCTGGTTGCTTTGGTGAGAGTGATATTTGGCTTATATAACAGCGGTTTCCCATCAGAAAAGGCTGTCAGACAGGAAGGTAAAACTGTAAAAATATACCATATATAGCATACAGTTGAACTAATATAGATTTGTTTTAGGTGTAAAAAGTACATTTTGCTGCTGACTCTGTCCACAGCAGCACATAGCTTATCTTCCTACAACAGTACTCCTGCTGCTTCTCCAAACTGGCAGCATGTCGACCATCTACTGTAGGTAATACACTGACTATGGAGAAGTACCGCCGCACTTCAAATAATGTGAATTATCCCTTTAAGTGCGCTTTAAGCCAAATAAAGACTGGAGTAAATAAATACCTTTCAGTTGCTTCATAGTTGCAAAATACTTGGAGGTATAAAAAAGAATGTGGGCGCTGAAGAAACCACCACTTGTGTAATTTTTTTTCCATGTGTCATAATCTCTGCAAAAATTATCCATTTCAGCCTGTTATCCTGAAAACAACACAACACCGCTCTGAAATTACACGCTCTGAAATTACACTCTGGATTTGAAGTTTAGAGGCTGCCTGTCTCACTGACTGCCAAACTCCATCAACATTTTGCTCAATTTAACAGTTATAAACGTGTACACCTTCTACAAAATTATTTATGATTTCTTACAACTAATAAACAGATACTAACTCCTTCAGTGAACATTTGGCATTAATTTGAACTCTAATGAAAGTGAACTGGGCCAACAAAAACAGTTATTTTGGTCCAGACACTGCAGCTGTAGCGATGTTCTCAGAGTAATGAGTATTTCAATTTAACATGTTTCATTGATCTCTGATGACACATCGTGGTCATTTCATGATTTATTACAATAAATATATTACAGATTTCTCCTTTAAGGTAGCTCTTACTCTTTACCATCTAAGTTCACTGCATTTAGCACTCTTTTCTACTTGTGCTGCTCTTAACCTCCATTTAAACATTTGCCATTATTCTGAAGCTTGAATTATTTTTGGCTGCCTGTAGACAAACTGCACATGTTTATGCTGAATTGACCCACTGTGCTCTGAATAAAAGATATCATGTTAGCTTTAGCAATGAATTTCAAGTAGCCTATATAAGTGGGCCAATTCAACAACTGCAAAATTACACTTTTTTTTCCAGGAAACTTTTTTGAAAATTATTAGGAATTTAGAGACCTATAAAATAAAGTGTTACCAAATAAAACAAATAAATGGCAATTTATTGTGTACCTGTGTACCAACAGTGGTGAACTCAGGCTGTCAGAGGGGCAGGGGCAAATGAATAAAGAGGGTACCAGGTGTATGTGGTGGGGCACCAGCATGCAGAAAGCTGTGATGCATTTATGGCGAAACAGTTCCAATCCCTGGTTTAGATTAAAGTTGTTTTATTATGTGACTTAAAGTTCAACAACTACTACACTTCTGTAATAAAAACACACTAGGAACAATTAACTGTTTAACCATTTAGAGGTGTGTAGAGGACAACTTATCTTCTAGCATATGGCATTTTCTCTGCACCCCAAGAAGGAATTTTGCCACTTTTTCTCTGTTGGAAGGCCACCTTAGAAGGCTCCTTTTCATGTTTTGTCCACTGGGAGGTTTTATCTGCCACAAGGGTAATTAAGAGGCCAGTTCTGCAATGTTTTTTCAAATATTGAGGCTCCAGGGAGGCAACTGGCTCCCATCTCAGTCCACCAGTGTGAGCCATTATAGTAGAGCCCATTTTAAGAGTTACATTAAGTATACAATAATAACTGCATATCCAGGCTGGTTTAAGTTTGTATTGAACTTACAATGTTTCCACAGATCATAATAACCCTGTTCAGAGTTTATGGTTATTGAATGACCTTCTGTGACCGTCTCCTGCTGCCTTATCTCTGATTTATTATAAAATAAACTTATATGTGCTCACTGCTGTTGAGAAACTACGTAAGAGTCTTGGGGCCAAGGAAACAATGAGAGGAAGAAGATTTTTTTTTAAATTTTGTATTCTGAGAATAAAGTTGAAATGTTGAGAATTAAGATAAACTTTCAGTATTACTCCCAGACATACATATTACACATAATCAGAAGAGGAAATTTTTAATTTTCTTACACCTTTTTTTTTTTTTTTTAAATAAAGGTTAAGAATAAAGTTGAAATGCTGAGACAGTTGAAACACCATTCTGACTTCATTCATCTTAATTCTCAACATACTGGCTTTATTCTCAAAATCAAAAGAAAAAAAAAAACACCACACCACCACCACCAACATAAAAGCAAATTCTTCCTCTGATATATTATATATCAGAGGAATATATATATCTTTTTAATGCTAGATACAGTTTGACTTTATTCATTTTGTTTCCTTATTTCTTTACGTCATAGCTTATTCTTCCATAGTTACTCAACAGCAGTGTGCACATAAAAGTGTATTTTACAATGAAACAGAGATAAGGCAGCAGTGGACAGTCACAGTGGGTCATTCTACAGCCATAAACTCTGAACAGGTTCATTACAATCTGCTGAAAATACATGACATAGCAGGTGACTAATCACACGTGCAGGAGGAAATCTGCTGTATGGAAATTTTACTTATATAGCAGCAAATCATAAGTGAAGTTAAAACAGGGAACTTTTCATATAGAGCAGATATAGACTAACTCACCCTGGAGCTGATAACATTGTTGTTGGTTGTTGTTGTCGCTCCTGTTAAGAATGTCAGAGGGGTCAGAGGACGAAGGGGTCGAAGTCTGTGTGTCGACAAAGGGCAGCAAAACAACGTAGCTACAACCTTCAGACATTTAGTGCATCACAGAGAACTAAATGTAGCAGAGAGTGAACTTTTTTTTCATTTTTAAGTTTCACCATCTGCATTTTGTTGCAGATGTTGTTATATTTGTTATAGTTTGTGTCATTTTCTTCTCTGAATCAGTCTCAGCCCCCCACAATGTAAAAGCACACGTTGTTCAGGCTACTTCTGGTAGGCTACAGATGGACATCACTTAAGTCTCATGGGTACAGCCACTGGCCAATAAAGCAGAAAATAATACAATAAATGGAAAATCAGGCATTGATCTTGTTAGAAGATATGAATTTTACATGTACAAACATATTAAGTCTCATATGCCTGAGGATTTAACAATACAAATTTATATAATACATTTAGAAAAAGGACAAACCAGACAAAACCATGGACATATAGTTGAGTCACGACAAACTTGGCACAATCTGTTCTGAAGGTAATATAGATATGTTAGTTCCTTCAACGTGTATTTAGGCTTGCTTATTTTTGACCAAATGTCATTTTTATTCTCTCAGTATTGATTATGTGGACATTTTTGAGACCTTTCATGACATGAAAGGTCAAAGGTCAGCAGCGTACTGTCATAAAAGCTCAACACTGTATGTTAAACTGAGATGCTGCATCCAGTTGACCTGCGTGGATGTTGACACAGTGTATTTCTAACAAAGTCAGACCTCAGCAACAAGTCTGCAGTGACACCTTGACTTTTCCTCAACCATCAACACGGTGCTCAAAGACACACGTTTCTCCTCTGCATCAGCAGCAGTTTTAAAATATTCTCCTCTGCTCAGTGAGCTCTGGTCTGAATATCTGCAGACTGATACTGAGCTGATCAACACAAACAGGCAGTACATGAACCTTTACAGTCTTCCATCTGACAGAACTATTGAACTATTCTAACTGTTGTTTCCTCAGTGTTTGAGTCACGTGTGTGTGTGTGTGTACTTGTGTGTACTTGTGTGTACTTTAGTTGAATATGAACTGCTGGTTTCTGGCCCTCAGTTATCACTCATGTTAATGATCCACTCAGTAACCTGATTGTCAGACCAGCCCTGCAGACGCTGTGGTTGGATAGCTGGTTTCAATGTGTGTGTGTGTGTGTGTGTGTGTGTGTGTGTGTGTGTGTGTGTGTGTGTGTGTGTGTGTGTGTGCGTGCATGTCTTTCCCTTTATGCACAGTGCCCATATAAAAAGACTGAAGCTAGTTAAGATGTTATTTGTTATTCATTTTGTTATAATATATTTCTTTATATTTTAATTTCACATTTCTGGTCATTTCTGGTCATTTACCTGTATTGTCATTAATACCAGTATAAACTGTGTGAATCCTGAGGATAGAAGTAAGAAGTTACCGTTCCCATCTATTGTCTTACCTTTTTTATGCACAAGGGGGCAGCACTCCACCACAAAACAACTGACACTCAGACCTTCAGCTCCTGGATCAAACAGAGCACTGTTACACATGTTCAAACATCAGCACACCCAAATTATAAAAAGGTTTGTTTTCAAGATTTTCTCTCCCACCTTGAGTGATAGCAAGCTTTTTTTGTAATAAGAATGTGCAAAAGAAAGATGCAAGAAAGGAAAAAAAATTATAGTGTCATCAAAAAGTGATATGATAAACATCTCTGAGTAAATTCTAGCACCTGACATCCATTTCTTATTTGTTATGAATTTAAGAGACTCAAAATAATATTCTGTTTCAGTTACTAAGAACTCAAAAGATGCATTTAAATTAAAAATTCTATTTATGAAAATGAAATTTGTCTAATATAATAAAATAAATTTACAATAGTACTTAGATTCTTTATCCTTACATTCAAAATAAGTGAGAATATTTTCCTCTCAGTGATTGTGTTTTACACAATATGTATTCTCAAACTCTTTCCTAAACACAATACAATATGTGCAACCATAATACACATTATTTCTTGCTCAGTCTCGTTATCAGCATCTGGAGATACACATGTTTGTTTTATATAATTTATGTAATATTTCAAAATGTAATTCTTAATGAATGAACATGTTCTCATGATACCCTGAAAGGACTAAGGTGATGAACATCACATTGATTATTCAGCTTTCTCGGGAGTTTAACAACTCTTAGTTTGTCCTGAGGGTGGTGGTAGAGGAAAGCTCATGATGTTTTTTTTTGTTTTTTTTTAAGAGTTCATTGTCTTAGAGTAAAAGTTTGCTCAGTAATTTTCATGGTAATCTGCCTTTAGATTTGTTGTGCAGCAGTAGACATTTAGGTATGATGAAAGTAAAGCTCACAGGAGTCACCAGAATCATCTTCTGACCACCAAGAAATCACATCAAATCAAATTTCATAACAATCTGTCAGGAGTTCCTGAGAGATTTTTCCTTTGGAACAAAATGTGCAGTTATGGATTAAAATGGGCAGACAGCTGATCACTGACAGACAATAACACTGACTGGATGGTACAACAGTTTATCTTTAAAAGGGAAACAGCTGTTAACAGCTGGTTACAGATGAGGGGCAATCCATGATTTTTCACATTAAAGTCAAAGCACTTGTCATGAGGAATACTTGTGGAGTAACAGAGTAATGAGATTACATAATAAGGATACAAAAAAGGTAACTGTATTCTATTAGCTACAGAAAATAAACTGTAATCCAACTGCAGTTACATTTAGAGGAAATATGATTATTTAGCAGGATTGCAATTTTAAAATATTTTAAATGTAAATAATAATATATTAAAACACACACACATGCACACAAATACATAGATAGATAAACAGATGTCTTTTCTGACTAGAAACTACCGTTCGCTCTCTCAAAAGTCACCAGACTCCATTTACCTCACAGGACACAGGAGTTGCTGGTCTACCGCCACACAGACTGGTTAGTTTTGTTTGAGTTATTGTGTGACTTTGGCGTTTTAAAGGGTTAGTTGGGATTCAATGAAGTCACACAATCACGCAAACAAACTAACAAATCGAGGCAGTAGTACACAAGCCTGTGTTCTGTGAGGTAAAATGACTGATTTTTCCAATGGAGTCTGGTGGCTGTGGAGAGAGCGATATCCTGTCAGAAAAAGCTGCCTGACTGCAAGGTAAAACTGAAAATATTCTAAATATTGCATGTACTTAAACTTTTTTTGGTGGCTAAAGTACATTTTCCTGCTGACTGACTTCCTACACCAGTGCTCCTGCTGCTTCTCCAAACTGTTGGCGTGTAGATCGCCATCTACTGTAGGTAATACGCTGACTATGGAGGAGTCCCTCATACAGCCTCATTGCAAATAATCTGAACTATCCCTTCAAACTGTAAAAACATGTCTTGGTTGCCAAGTTCTGGACTATTGCCTGTGTTCCCTTCATCTCTTTATAGCTGAGCACATACTGTATGTTTGTGTTTGTTGTGTATACAGAGTGTTGACAGTGAGGAGGAGGATCCTCTGTACTCTGCACTGCGGCTAGGAGCTCCACATATCCATCATGCTGATTATAATTATAACTTCTGTGTGTGTGTGTGTGTGTGTGTGTGTGTGTGTGTGTGTGTGTGTGTGTTTGTGTCCTGATTGGCTGAGAGCTCTCCATCGGGGTCTCTGTTGTGTATCCAGGCATCTGAGTGTATTTTCACACCAAATTCAGGCTCCACACTGCTATAAATAATCACTGTGCACACCACGTCCTCCATCAGCTTTCCTGGAATAAACTGAAACACACCTGCCCCCCTACCCAACAAACACACACATTTGTGTTACTATATTCATGGGGACAGCAACCTTCTTTACTTTTAAGGCATTTTTTGAGAGTAAAAAAAAAGTCTGCCTTGAGCCACAACTGTTAAATTCCATATTTTCTTTGGAGATTTTTTCTTTTCTCATCAGCATCCATAACTAGCCAAGACAGATTGGAGAATAGCCACTGGCAAAATTTAGAGAAACTTTTTAAAATTTGGTGTATAGGCCACACATTTTTACAATTGGAAAATGAAAAATCACTTCAGGCCTACAACAAAAATAAATTAAACTGTAACTTTTTTTTTTCAATGAACTGCATTCACATATGCATCCATACGAATCATGGCTGCCTCACCCTATCCTACACACAACTGATACTTCGCTAAGCACCGCCCTCCTTAGTTACTATTGCTTCGTCTGTCAAGCTTTCCATTTTCGCACTGCACATATGCAGTTTATGGTGACAATGACGGCAGACTTAACAACAAAACTGGGAGTAATTGTTGAAACATGAGGTGTTTAATTACACAGAAGCATCATTCCTGGTAGTGATGGGAATTCCGGCTCTTTTTAGTGAGCTGGTTCTTTTGGCTCGGCTCCCTAAAAAGAGCCGGCTCTTTCGGCTCCCACATGGCTAATTTATTACCCAAAATGATGTAAAATGAATTACTAATGTAAAAAACATACATTATATCAAATGTTTATTATTTATACACTCAACATACTCAACATGGAGGAGAGTACTACAATATTAAGCAGAGTGCTTAATTTTGACAACAAACACCACCATTATATTAATTACTAATTTTCTGTGTAATTGTAATATTTAACACTGGATATATTAGTCTTCTGTTGTGCAATTAAGTTTTAATCTGTCAACAAGCAGATATTTTGTCTGATAATAATAAAGATTATATATATGACTTATATATGACTTGGTTTTACAAGGCAGATAAAAGAACAGATGTTACATGCATCAGAAGGAGGATCTCTTCTATTTTAACTTCAATCAGTGATCAAGAATGCACTTTATTTCTTCAGCTATGATCGTGGTCTGCAGACTTCAGGTAACCTACAGGTGATCTCTTCCTCTATTCTCTCTTAACTCTGTTGAAAACTGTCCAATTTAACTGCAGATTTTCGTCTCCACTTCCTGCTGTGGCTGCCTGATCTCGTCTACTTTCCAGGCGAGGTGCAGTTCATCTCAAACGAGTGTATTTTCTCACCTTTCAAGCGTGTTGTCTCTGTCTGTAGCGCATGTTCTCTCTCGTCTCCCTCCCACTTGTTCATGTGCTCACTGTGTTGTGTGTCCATAACCCTTCCCCTCCCCCTTCTACTCAGTGTGGACACAGATCCACATGATCATGTGCAACTATAATAGAAAAAAAGAGGAGAAAAAACAAATCGGCTCCCAATCAAGAGCCGGTTCCCGTCGTTCACTTCAAAGAGCCGGCTCTAAGATCCGGATCGTTCGCGACCGACACATCACTAATTCCTGGATTTTATTGGTGAAAATGATGAATCTTGACAGCAGACTTCATAAGTGTAGCTAGTTAACGTGAGCTAGTGCTAACTCCTTGAGCTGGCTGAGAAGTCCGTCTCCACCGGACATTTTAATGTTTCCATCTGACATGTTTTAAAACAAGAACCCTATAGTTACCTAACAGATGTGTACATTATATAACGTTAATGCTAGCAGACTGAGGTTAAAACTAGATTACATCTCAGCAAGCACTGGTGGAATGGTGAAATATGGCAGGTATATCTACATGATAGATGACAGAAATACACTCATTAACGTGGTAAAAGTAAGCGCAGGGACTTGATTGGTGCAGCAGACTTTGTGACGGGCCACCAGGGCAGACCAGCCTGACTGCGATCAGAGAGGAGGTGGGATAAGAGCTAAGATTAACCCAGCTTAGACCTGAGACAGCAAGCCAGAGTGTCGGTCCACTTTGATTCTACCTCAGCCCACATCCTCCTCCTCAAACCCCCACAGAACAAACACAGATGCAGTGGGATCTAACAAGTTTGACTGGAGGTAAAGTTACTGCAGCTAGTAAACTAGCATTAGTTAGCCAGACATGCTAACGTGAATGTGAACCACTTGAATTTCACATGTGCAAAGTCTCATGTGAAATATGTGGAATGTGTTTTTCACGTTAAATATGTTATTTGCACATGGGAAATGTGTGGTTTTGGAAAATTTTCACAGTGTAACATGTATATTCCCATGTGAAACATACGCCACATGTGGTGACGCATCTCCAACATCTGATCACATGTGGGAAACATAGGAAATTCATATGGGTTTTTTTTATGTGTTTCTCATTTTTCAGACTTGAAAAAAACCCACCAACTTCCAGACTTCCAGATGCAGAGTATTGTTCGTCTCAGAGCCAACATGTAGAGAAATACAAAGCTTGACAGGCCTCTGGCACCCTAGTTACAGTTGCTCATCTATGATTGGACAGTTACTGTTTGGAGGTGGGGGTTAGTGAAGAGTCAACTCTAACTCTAAAACCAAGTCTTAACCCTCAAACAGCCCTTTAAAGTTGTTCAGCATTTTGGTCCACACAAAGCTGGTGGGTCCACACACACACACACACACACACACACACACACACACACACACACACACACACACACTTGACTGTAATTAATGATCTACAGCTTTAAAATACATTCTTAAGTTAACAAAGATGAATAGAAGCATCATTTCTCAGAGCTTCCCTTCAGTTTAGTCTCTGAAATTGTCCTGAGAGGAAAATCTGACTAATAAGTCATCTTCGTCCGCAGCAGGTGAACGAACCCTCGCCAGCTTGTTAATTGCAACATTTGGACGACTCTCACACAACAGAACTGTGACAGTCAGTGATGATGGGAACACACTATACTGAGTTTACAAAAGCATGAGTGAGAGGGAATTATTTTTGTACTGTTGGAGCGTGTGCTCCAAGTGTTTATAAGTTGGCATCCCGTGACTCTGCCTTAAGCCCGCTCCAGGCCGGCCATGTTCACCTTGGCACCGGGCGCGGGGATGGCAGGGCTGGCTGGCAGTCACTGGCAGCCCCACGAGGGATAAAAATAATATACAGCCCGTTTAATAAAAACCCCAGGGCGCTGCCAGGGGTTCAGACCAACCACTTACGTAATCCCATCCAGCTGGAGAGCCAAGGGGGACGGAGACAGGGTCGGGGCCTGAGGAGGGCAGGAGGAACTTTGAAAGTCCTAAAAATCCAGCTTTTACTAAAATGAGACGAGGCAGTGAGAGGATCCTGAAGTGAAAGTGCTGAACAAAACTGTTTGTAAGTTGCAACTTAAAGGTACACTCCACCAAATAAACACACCAAGGTCAGTTTACCAGCCATGAGGAGTCACACTTTGTTAACTGTCAGAAAATAACCCTGGTGATGTCATCAGGGGTATTTTGGAGACCACTCATTCTTCAGAACTGGGATAAAACTGGATTTTGGGGGCTTTTGGTTTTTATTTTTCAATAATGCTGGAAAATATATTTTAAAATATCAAACCCTTGGCTATTAAACCTTGTAAAGGGCCAACCTCCCACTGATTAAATTTTTTATTAAATGGAGACAGAGAGATGGAAAATCTGAGTTGACGTCTCACAGAGTTGACAAAATGTTACTTTTTTCATTTCATAGTATAGTCATAGTGAGCAGCCATTTTATTTTTTTAAAGTATCTCAGAGTTCTCCTAATGTTCATCAAAATACACATTTAAACCAAAATTCTTGTTTAGCTTTGATTTAGAAGGATAACAGAGTTGGCATGTTACAGTTGAGACACATCTGATAGAAATATTATTGAATGAATTTTAAAAAAAAGTTTTTTTTAAATGCCTGATTAAAAAATGTTTTTGTAAAAATCTGATGGAGTAGCTGGAATTCTGGGATGCAACTTTAAAGGTCCAACATTTCCATAAAATAATTGGAATCTGAGTGTTGGTATTAGAAACTTTCTTTTATTTGTCCCAAATCTAAAGAAAGATATTAGGTTTATTATTCCCAATCGATCACTCATGCATAGACCTGTATTGAGCAATCACGACAGAAACTGATGACTCACAGTAAACTTCAATAGATGACATTGCAGTGACTTCTGAGTGCTTCCTTTCTGTAAATATGTGAATCTACATTCAGTTGATGAATTATCACCTTGTGCATCTTTTCCCCTGTTTCTTCTACTATAGCATTAATCTGCACCTAACTCTCCGTGTTATTGCAGCACCACGATGTGTTTAATTAACACATTCTTGTGTCCTGAATTCAAAGTGCCTGTTGCTGCTCTTCTCTGTCATGAAGAGCACTGGAGCTCCTTCAAACCTGCTGCCCTCTTGTGGTGGCAGAGAGAACTGTGAGCACAGAGTGGAGAAGACGAGGCAGAGCTGTGCACATCCAGAGGGTCCACATTAAAGATGTCCCGCTGTCCTCAGACTGGTCACACCCCGTCTGGATACAGATAAATCACAGGCGTTATTTACACTGGCAGTGAGTTCACTCCTGGTTGATGTATGAATATTACAGCAATATTATAAGTGGTTTGAGGACACACCAAAATATGCATCACAACCAACATCTGCAAACAAGCTGGTCAAGGCTGATGTAATATTCAACCAACAACATACTGATGAACAAAAATGTGATATATGATATGTATTTTTGTTGCATCTGTGTTAGCATGCAGATGCACACTCTGATTTAAAATGTTTATTTCATTCACATTGTGGGAAAATTATCTTCAAATCATCTCCCTCATATGCAGCTACTTTGCATTAGCAAAACATGTTTTGGGAACAAATATAATCACTGAGAATATTTATGTATGTCATTTTAATGCCCACTGGAGCAGCTACACAGTGGTTAAAGCACGCTGTAAAAAAATAAAACAAAACAGTTATTTCAACCTAAAGATGTCACCACGCTGCATACAGATGTTTCAGCAAAAATATTCACTCTTATTTCAGCTCCGTTTCTGGTTTCAACCAGCTCCAGCAGTGGGTTTATCAAAGCTTTTACACTGAAAACAACTAGACAGTAAAGTTGCAAGCAGTAAAACTAAAAAATCCATGGAGTTGGGGGGGGAAATCCAGAGTTTTTTTGTGGGTTTTGTTCACATTACACAGACATCTTCAAAGTTAAACCAACAACTGTTAAGTTCTGCTGAGAGGAGCTGCTTGTCAGACTTGCTTTTCAATGACATTTCTTTTATCGCTTTCAAAACACTTTCAAAAACAGCTCTTCAAATGTCATGCAGACAAAGCATCACAGATTTTACAGCAATTTTAGCTGTTACCTTCTGACTGACTGCAGTGATACAACTTGAAAAAGTCAAATACACTGCATGCTAATAAGCTAATGATGCTTCTGAATAAACTCAGACATATTCAGCGAAAACTAAGTTCATTACACTCATCATTTGAAGTGTAAAGAAAATGAAATTATGTGATCGCTTTTTACTGGGCTTGACATAAAACTGACAAATCTTAAACTGAATGGTCAGCTGTGTTTCCATCTAATCATCAAGTAAATTTGAAGCAAAAAAGTAAAAGGAAAAGAAAAGAAAGAAAATGTGACATAGGCACCTTTCCGTCAACTGCTTTGGAGCGAATAAACTGGGCTACACAAAGTGTTGTTTCATCAGAGGTTGGCAGTATAGACTACATTAATAAACAGAGTAACAACAAACAGAGACAGTTGTTTGCCAGCCACCAAAAAACCTCAAAGAAGAAGAAGAAACAAAAGCAGTCGCCCTGCCATCTACGAGAGAAAAATGGAGGGAAGGGATTTTTTTCAACAAGGCAAGTTGTAATTATTCTTTGATGGGACAGTCGACTCACAGCAGAAACTTCTCCTCCTCCTCGAGTGGAAACAGCTGTTCAGTCACGAGTTCAATGTTCAATATGTCAGAACTTCTTCACAATAAGTGTTTCCATCTCCCTGAAAGCACATTTTTGATTCAAAGACTGTTTTAAAACAGACAGAATTTAAAGGATTAACAGTTACTGAATGAACATAGATATCAGCTTCATCTTTTTTTTTTTTTTTTGCAAAATCTGGTGGTTCATATTAAAGGGACAGTTCATCCCAAATTCAAAAATACATGTTTATTCCCTGGTTTGTACTACTATTTATTCATATAGGTTTTGTTGGAGTGAGTTTTGGAGATATTGGCCAAAGAGATGTGCTTGACCTGGTTGAGACATTGCTTCTGAATATTATTGTTGGTGCTTTGAGCACCACAAGCTGAGTTCTATTTAGTCCCATAATATTGGAGAGAAGGCAGACATCTGTACGGCTGATATATCTAAAACTCTACAAGTCATAAATGGCACTACAGGCCAGGGGAAAAATATGTATTTTTGATTTTTGGGTGAATTGTCCCTTTATTATTATTATTTTTTTTTTTTTTCAGAAAAGGCAAAAACCACCTCTAGTATGTGTAAAAACTTTTTCTCTTACACAACAGGCCACTTCAAAATGGCCATAAAAATGTTGGTGGATATACAGCTGATGATAACAGATATGTTTACTTCACTATAGTGACTGTAAGATCATACAGTGGTCAAGATTAGTAGAAGAAGAAGAGAGTTAATAATAACTATTCATGTCAACAGGTGACTATAATATAAAATGGGATGAAAACTTGCGTCACTGACACTTTTTAATTGTCAGTCTCCTGACTGTATCCAGTGAACATAATGTACTTATGCAAATAAGCTGCAGATGAGCATAATTTCTAGGAGGCAGGGTTGATTTTTAAGTGTGTAAAAACACACTGTATTGTTACTGCGAGTGTTTTTCAAAATTAAAGCCACATTTTCTTCAAACCCTGTTGCTTAATGTTCTGCCACCACTCTGGACTCTGGACTCCACCATCTGCCATTTTGGAAAGCTTCATTTGCTTCAGTTTCTTCTGAAGGAACCGTTCTCTCTCTCACTGTGAGAATGTTCTGTAAAGCAGGTGTACAGGCTGATAACTGCTGCTCTTTGTAACGCTCTCTTTTCTTTGTGGTGTTCGACCGAGTCTCCAAAATATGTATTGTGTTAAAATTCATCATACTTCCATCTCACAAACACACACACACACATTCCCACATGGAGCCTTAAGCCGTTACTGAGGGCTGGACGTTGAGACAAACTGGACGTGTGTGTCAGCCACCTTTCTGGCAGCCTCGCTGTAACACGACTGATCCAGAGTCTCTGCTCCATTACTGAGCAGGTGTTTCCCTTCCCAGTGCTCCCACTGTGTCACAGTGAAAAGCCTCCCCAGCTGTTCGGTCGCATTAGTCTCCTCTGCACTATAAATCCTCTCTGTCACACCATGCAGGTGCTTAAGACTAAAGAAATTGGTTCTACATGTGCTGCATTCAGCTGTTCGTTATTGAGAGGAGGTCTTACCTGCAGTTACATAATGCAAAGCTGGACAGAGTCCGTCCAGAGACAGTCGGAGAAAGCAAGGTTAACCAAAGTCTCCGGAGCAGCAGTACTTATTTTAGAGGGCGGAATAAATCAAAAACATCTTGCGTCGGCTGTTTTTTGGAGGAAGGACTTCTGCCAGAGACAATTCACTTATCGCTAGAGGGCCGAGCCAAGCAAAAGCATTAGTCCCTGAATCTGAAGAGGAAAAATGTATTGGAAGAACATCTCCTGCATGCAGAACATGTTGCAAATACTGTGAGCAGACAAGCACGCAGGTTTACAGCAGACTCAGAGTGTCCCTGTGCAATGGTTAGAAAATATGTCCAACACAAGACAGAAATACAGAATATGGAGTGTATTTCAAAATCTGTTTTAATATTCGTGCATTTTTTTTTCACTAAAAGCACATAAAAAAGCTCGGACAGCTCACAGTTGTTGATTAGCAGATATTCATGTATTTTGTATGTGTAGTTTGTACTTCAATATTTTATTGAAACCATGTCTGTCCCTCTGGTGGGAGTTCCACTGTGCAACAGATTTATTTTTTGGCGGCAGTAGCCAACAACGTTATTTCTACCTAGGGTGGAATAGTGGCTGTTTACACCTGCATGACTGTTTCATTTCAGGCTTGTGTTAGAACAATTCATCCACCACAACTTTCTCCCTGCGAACTTTGTGCCTCTTTACAGCTAAACTAGCAGGCTGGGTGGAAATAGCCAAATAGCAGCCATGTGACTATTTTCATCTGTGTGTAAATAGACACTCTGCTGTTCTTTTGCCTCTGTGCTTCCAACAGTTTTGCACCACGGTGTGGAAAACAGAGTTTTAATAATCTACAGTAGATCTTAAAACATGTAAAAACAAACAAAAACCAGAATGCAATAATTTGCAAAACATTTTGGACTTAATACAGTATGGAGACAAGATGACATATATCAACAACATCCAGAAACACTGCAGACTTCTCTGGGCCTGAGCTCATCTGAGATGGACTGACGCAAAGTGGAAGTGGACTGATGAGTCCACAATTCAGACTGTTTTCACAAATCATGGATGTGGTGTCCTCTGAGGACTGTACTACAAAGCCAAATTAATGTGTAAGCAAGGTATGTTGAGTCAAAATCCAGGGTTTTCAGTGTCATGAAGGTGGCTCTCTTTTAACCTGGCTAGATCACCATGGTAACTGATGCTAAACTCATAACCTGGTCGGGAGCAGGTTATGTTCAGAGTTTCAGATTAAATCGTCTGTAAAAAGCACCGTTCTTTAAATGATTATTGTCCTTATAAGGTTGTTTATGAGCGATATAGCTTTTAATCTGAGGGAGGATGTTAAAAAAGAAAAGTTGTTGAGTTGTATGTTCGTAATATCACAGAACGAATCCATATAATGTAAAAATGTAACATAATGTAATGTTAACAGCAGCACAAACTGAATGCATCACGCTGTCATGATGGTAACCTCCGTTTGGTGATGCAGAGTCATTTTTCCCGTTTGCTCCAGATCATATTAACACTTTAAATTGTCATGGTATATAATCCACACACTCAAATAATGATGAAACAACTACAGACACTTTGAATACTTTTTACTGTTATCTGTTTTGTCTTGGTGATTTTGCAGCTCAGATCACTGATTAGAAAATTCATCATCATTTATCACAGACAATCTTAAATCAGTTACACTCATTTTACGTTGGTTTGTTCAAAAACTTCAGTGATGTCCACGTCTCTGTCATCATAGGACAGACAGACTTCATCATGTTTAAATCTGCTGTATGGAGTTTTATTGTTTAATGTGCAGTTTTCATGTTAACGGCGGCATTAAGACCGCATTTAGTCCATCAGTAATTTTCTTACATCATTCTTCTTCTCCTGCTTTATTTGCAGCATTGATGTTGCTTTTTACTGTGATATATTTTGTATATTTTCCACAGCTCATAATTATAACAACTTGATCATCTTGACTGAAGAGGGTGGCTCACGATCACTTCACTTTGTGCAGAAGAAGAGTCAAATTATGCAACAAATGCCCCTTTTTATGTGAGCCTGTACAGAGTCTGAAGAAGAAAGCCTGGGTTAATAAAGCAAGTTAGCCACTGTTGTGATACCTGTTATGTCTGACTGGGGTTTTAGGTTTTGTCAAGCAGCTCATGCAAAGAAAGCCTGACTGTGTTTCAGCTTCCTTCACAGTACAGTCCTCCAGGCTAAAGAGGAAAATGACCATCCAGATTGTTACCAGTGCTAACTTCAACAACCAACAGCTGTGATGGTATGGGGGTGTGTTAGTGCCCATGGCATCATGGGTAACTGTCACATCTGTGAAGGCCTCAGTAATGCTGATATGTTCATACAGGTTTTGGCATGACATATGCTGCCATTCGGATGGCGTCTTTTTTACAGACGTCCCTGCTTATTCCAGTGAAACAATGCCAAGACACATTGTGGATGTGTTCAAACAGTGAGTCTTCGTAGTAAAAGAGTTCAGGTTCTAGACTGACCTGCCTGCAGTCCAGACCTGTCTCCTATTGAAAATGTGTGCTGCATTATGAAGCACAAAATACAACAACAGAGACCCCGGACTGTTGAGCAGCTGAAGTCGTATATCAAGTAAGAATGAGAAAGAATTTCACTTTAAAAGCAGTTCACAAACACTGAGTGAGTGTTGTTAATAGAAAAAGTGATGTATCACAGTGGTAAACTGTGGTAACCTGACCAGACTTTTTTGGAACTTTGCAGAACGCTGCAGTCATCACAATCAGAATAAGTGTATATTTACAAAAAAACAATACAGCTAATCAGTTTGAACATTAATCTTGTCTTTACTTTTTACACAGTATTCCAACTTTTTTGGAATTGGGGTTGTAATTCAAACCTTAACATATTGTTAATATTAACAGTAAAATATATTTTAATAGCTGTTTAGAGCTTCTTTTCATAATTGATAATGAATTGGCAATTGGGGTTTTACTTTGCATTTCTCAGTCTATTAACCTGATGGGAACAAGCATGAGAAAATGAGCTTTTCTCCAACATTAAGGCACATTTGGTGCATGGCTCATTTGATGTGGCTTTCAACAAAAAAAAAAAAAAGAAAGAAAGAAAAAGGCGATGAATATGACAACACATTGTTTACTGTGTGTTCAGACATTCTGGTAGAAACCTGCTGCACAAGGAGGCAGTCTTCAACACAGCGTCTTCAACACTCTACAATCTTCACACTGTAAAAAAACAACAACAACAACAAAATGTTTTTTAGTTTAGATTTTTTTAGTTGTGAGCCCAAATCAAATCTTAGGCTTTGAAATAAACCTTTTTTTTTTTAAGTTTTGCTGATTTATAAACTTTAGTTGAGATAAAATTGAATCTTTGAGTTTTAAAATCTAAAAAGTAAAAAACTGGTCACAGTGAGCTACGAACCTGATTTGTCTTTGTTTCTTGATGTTTCTTAACTTCAGTGAATTTACTCTTTTTTTTAATACAATGTTTTGAATTTCTGAAATTCAAAGCTTTACGTTTATCTAAAGAAGAAAAGTAAATGATCTCAACAAAAGATCAGTAGTTGGTAAAACTTTTTCAAAACTTGAGTTGGGCTCTATCACAGTGTGCTGCCTTGAAATTTTGAGTTTTCTCAACTTATTTGTTTTTACCGTGTGCACACACACACACACACACACACACACACACACACACACACACACACACACACACACATCTTATCAGTGAGGAGGATAGAAGGAAGCTGTTAGGGACCATCCCAGGAACTCTCTCATGTACTTTCCCAGGTCAGATACACAGGGTCTTTGTTCTCTCCTGCTCTCTGCTGAGACTGTGTGGAGAACATGGAGCTGTCAGCTGGGTTCTGTTCTCCGGAGGCCTGCTGAAGAAACAGCAGCCAAGCGTTCCTGGCTCGCCTGATAACTGCTGATGAAACACTCGGCCTTTGCGCTGCTTAGGGGCAGCGATAAAAATACTTGCCATCCCATCATCACTCTTTCCTCTGCGCATGTTGCAATAAAACGTGCTCTCGAGTGAAAGAGGATCTCTCCGTGAAGGAGGTGTCATTGTGTCCCATCAACATGGTTCGTGTCAGGAGTCAGAGGGCATGGTTGCTCAATGAACTGGGTCAGAAGATGGAACTAAATTTACTCTACAAATGATTTGTTTCTATTTAGGACTTGTGTAAAGCCGCACTGTGTGAGAGAGCAAATATGCGTGTTCACTGCTGCGTGCAACACAAACATGATTAGTCAAACTGTCAGAAAAGAGCCAATGTGTTCTGGAGGGTTAAAAACAGCGTAGTTATTTCTGTTAAACTGCAGGTGAAAATCTCTGAACTGAACACATTTATGGAAACAGTGTGTAAGTCTCTTGCCTCTGAGTTGACGTTACACATGATATCAGCGGAGTGACAGCTGTGAGCTGGCTTGCAAAATGTGCTGTCAAATTCGGTTGTTCTCTACTGACTGAAGAACATCTGGAAATATTAAAAAGGGTATTTTTTTTCTCCTTCTTTTTATCTACTATAATTAGTTTGAAGAAACAGTTCACCCCAAAAATCAAAAATACATATTTGGGGTGAGTTGCAGAGTTTAGATATATCAGCCGTAGAGATGTCTGCCTTCTCTCCAATATAATGGGACTAAATGGCACTCAAAGCACAAAAATTTTTTTTTTTGAAAAATTCAAAACCAGTGTCTCTTCCCGTCTCGCAATACGCCATAAGCGTGTATGCCCCAGTGCAGTTTGGCAGTATTTTAATCTAGAAAATGGAAATAATATTGAATGTAGACTGTGACAGAATAAACTGGTATATAAACACTCCACTAGAGAAATGTGCCTGCATTCAGCACAGACACAGATGTTAACCTGCAAGTGGAGCAGCTGCTGCTGCTGCTAGTACTGCTAACATTAGCCACACTGTGTCAGGCTGGCAGCTAACGTCAGCTCCGGGTCACTTACCCACAGTTGCATTTAAAGTACAATTTGGCCACTGTAGACTGTGATTAACAGCTTCAAATGGCTCTTAATACACAGAATTTTTTTCAGACAGTGTTTAACATTATAGATGAATAAATTTTGCTCAGTTTTAACTGTTTTCTGAGTGTTTTCTTGGTGTTAGACTAATCAGTTAGTCTAAATTAAAATTTGCGTTTAATCGACAGGGAAATTACTCGCCAGGAACATCCCTAGTTTTTACCAGTTTCGTTCTGGTAAAAAAGAAAGTAGTTCCAGTAGATTCTAAAGTAGTGAGTAAGTAGCAGCAGACCGGAACAGGTTAAGAATCTGATCAGGAAGGTGAGCCCGATCACAGAAGCTGGTGTGGACACAGTACAGCAGGTTGCCGAGGTGAGAATCCTCTCTACGCTCAACTCTATATTGAACAATGCCACCCACCCACTTCATGCTCACCAAAGTGCAGGACTGAACGCTACAGACATTCCCTGCTGCTAGCAGTCATCACACTGTTATTATTACTGCATAAGTACATGCTTCTTCTTCTGTATGTATAGCATGCATTATTTTTATATTTACTGGTGTATGCTATGCATTATATACTGTGGATGTGTGTGCGTGTATTTATACATGTAAATTATTTTATTCTTTATTTTATGGAAAAGAACACAGAACACAGAAATTGTGAATAACAGTTGAACAGTCTAACTCCACGATTCAGAACTACACAGTTCTCAGTCTTTTCACAAATTTTCTGCAACTATTTTCTAATATGTCTAATATGTTTAGAAGAAAAACTCTCCTTCCTTTACATGGACTTCAATATAGGGGCCAGTATTGATTCCTGACTGCAGGAGAGTAAATACAACTTTAATTTTATTTGATTGCTGTGCAAAAACTGATTTTGATTTCAGTCGATGAAGTCACTAAATGCGTGTGTACTAACCTGGCGCTGCAGTTATTTGATGACAAATGGTCCATTACAGCAGCAGAAACCCAGCAGGAGCAGAACTGTGTGTAGGCAGTGTGCCATCAACAGCTCAGGGTTAAACCCGGACAAGCTGCTCACTTGTTTCTCTGCTGAAGTGTAGTGTAGTGTAGCAGTCTGGACAAAGTGTTCTTGGCTTTTTTTTGCTCCTCCTACTCCTCTCACTAGCTGGCAGGAGAACGCTGTGTTGTGGTGGAAAATTAAGCCTTTTGTCAGGCACTGTATATCTGAGTGTATGTATGTGTGTGTGTGTCTGTATGTGTTTGTGTTACACTTTCAAGAACGGAGATGTGGCCGATCCTTGGTGTAGCACATTAAATCTTTATTTCTGTAGAAACGGCAGAAATAAATCAACATCAGTACTCAGCGTCTGTGCTGTTTCTATATTACTCATTCGGCCTGACGTCTCACTCTACTAGTGGCTGCCTTACTCCAAACACACATTACAATTTAAACAAACAGAATGAAATCACAGTCGTTATAAACATGAACCCATCTGTGATGAACTTCCCCTTTTAACTCTCCATTTGCTTTCAAATGAACTGTTTTTAAACTGTCAGTATTTATTATTGTTTTGTTTACCCCATGTTCACCAAAACATCCATGAATTTATCTACTGACATCATGTTTCCTATATAAACTCGTTTTGCACTAAAATAGTAAAACCTATGTTAATTTCACCATTTAGGCTCTTACTTTGAAAACCCACCGGAAACTGCCTACTGCCTCTCCGGTCCGCCACTGACCAGAGCCGACATGTACGCCACTGACCAGAGCTGACATGTGCGCGGGCTTCGCTACGGCTAGCACCGGTGTCATTAGCCTTAACTTATTCACACACAAATGAACGGTTTTAAATCTTCCCACACTGTCCATTAGCCCACGCTAACTTCCAACTATCACCTCTGTTTGTGATTTTGTTTACCGTTGCGCAGTTTGCACTTTAGAAGACAGTTTCACAGTTCATTTTTAGCATCCTGCGCATTACCCGCCACATTGGACTGCTATTCATTACCATGGGCTCACTCGTTTCCATTCAAAGTTACGTTCACACTCATTACATGTCGCTGTCACAGTCTAAGGCTTTTACACATTGTATTGTTTCCCTAATTCATTCTGGTTATGATTTCTGGGCATCTTACCTGTAGAAACGGCAGAAATAAATCAACATCAGTACTCCGCGTCTGTGCTGTTTCTATATTACTCATTCGGCCTGACGTCTCACTCTACTAGTGGCTGCCGTCGCCCCTAGAGACCTCAGGCGCACAGCGCCCTCTGCTGACCCGATATTTCAACCAGGTAAGACATAACCAGACGTGCTAGAAAATGAATGAAATCACACAGAAATATCAATACAATCATTTTTAACGTGTTTTAAAGTCCTTAGCTGTTTCTATTGAGTTTCAATTTTAAATGGGGGGCAAGATATTTTAATCCAGTCTTTTACTGTTAATGTCTCTGAAACCCCTTTTGATGTTTATAAAACACACAGTGCCACACTCTCCCCCACAATTTTTAATGTCTCCTGACATTACAACCAAAGTTCTACCAAGGTCGCCAGAAGTGTCTCTGCTCGTTATACTGAGTCTCTAACACTTCACAGTGCCTCGCAATCAATGACGGCTGCCCTAGAGTCTCATAGCTCAATACAATGGGTGGCTGTCTGAGTCGGTGTGGGTGTGCTCTTACCATCTGAGACTTTTCTTCTCCCAACTCACCACTTTCAGGAACCACAGAAACAGGTGGATCCAGTTCATGCTGCTCAGCCAGTCGTGACATATCAGCAACCTCTCCACTCTGGAGTGGCACATCCTCTTCGCTCTGTAGTGGCACATCCTCTTCGCTCTGTAGTGGCACATCCTCTTCTGAGGGTGGGGAATCCTGGCAAGGCTGGAAGGGTTCTGCCTCAGGATTCAGTGACGCTTGATGTTGCTGTCTCTCCCTGCCGAACCTGAGATGCCACTGGTAGGTGCTGTCGCCATCATCATCCTCAGAACTGCTGTCTGATGCTGGCTGCTGCTGTTGGTTGTAGCGCAGTGTCTTCTTCCTTTTCGTGGGTGTCTGGGTGTTTCTCTGCTGCAGTGGAGTCTGTGCTGGTGGCAGCTCAAGGGGTAAGTGGTCGCATGGCAGTAGAAGGTTTCTATGGACCACTCTGTCCCTTCCAACACCATTCTCTGGGCTGATCTGATAGACTGGGCTGTCATCGCCCTTCCTGTCTTTCACTCTGAAAACCTGGTCCTCCCAGTAGGACAGGATCTTCCCTGTGCCTCCTCTTGGAGTGAGATTTCGGATAAGGACCCGATCACCTGGTTGGAGGTCCCTGCCTAGCACTTTCTTGTCGTAGTTGGCTTTCCCACGAGCTGCTCCTTTATCTGCATTTCTGGCAGCGATCTGGTAGGCCTCCTGCATTCTCCCTTTCCAATGACTCACATAGTCCTCATAACTTCCATGAGCCTTGTCCCCTCCAATGTTGAACAGCAGGTCAATCGGGAGGCGTGGAGAGCGTCCAAAGATGAGGTAGTAAGGGGTGTAGCCTGTGCTCTCATTTTTTGTGCAGTTGTACGCGTGGATGACTTTAGCCAGCGACTCCTTCCAGTCCTTCTTTTCCTCTTCCTCCAGGGTACGCAGCATGGAGAGCAGGGTTCGGTTGAACCTCTCAACCTGTCCATTACCCTGCGGGTGATATGGTGTCGTATGTGAGCCCTGGATACCAGAGAGTTCTTTCAGTCTTGCCATCAGTCTGTTCTCAAATTCTCCTCCCATATCGTGATGCAGCTTGCTGGGGAAACCGAACTTCAGAGCAAAATCGTTAAAGAGCTTGTCAGCCACAGTCTTCGCTGATTTGTTTTTTGTAGCGTAGGCCTGTGCGAACCTTGTGAAGTGATCCACGACCACTAATATGTACTCGTAGCCATGCTTGCACTTGTCCAGATGGAGAAAGTCGACTGAAACTAGCTCGAATGGATATGTGGTCTGGATCGGAGTCAGGGGTGCACGGGTCTGCCTAATTGGTTTCTTCCTCTTCACACACTCGCAGCCTTTGGTCACGAAATGTTCTACATCCTGTTGCATTTGTGGCCAGTAGAACCTCTCTCGGACCAGGTCAAGTGTCCTTTCGACCCCCAAGTGGCCCATGTCCTGATGCAGCTCTTTGAAGATCAGTGGGTGGTAGGACTTGGGGGCCACTAGCTGCTCTCGTCGGAAGGTCCTGCGGCGCAATACACCGTTTTCATCCAAGTCAATTTTTAGCCACTGTTTTAGCAATGTAGCAACTGCTGGCTGCTCTGCTTTGATCTCAGTTCGACTTGGTCTGTGTTTGCGGCTCTTGTACCAGATGACTCGTGATAATACTTCATCCTCTTCCTGAGCCTTACAGATCTGGGCTGGGGTTAGAGGCTGGCCAGTCGTGCTGTTGCAGTCCCTTATAAGGCTCAAAGCACAGGCCTGGATGACTCCAACACCCTGACATGGGTCCCTCTTTTCAACTTTTACACTCTCCATGAATGCACTGACAGTCTCTCCATTGACCTCTCTCGTACAGCTGTTCATGTAGTCCTCGATGCTGAGCGGCATCCGGGACAGTCCATCGGCGTCATTGTTGTTCTTTCCTGGGCGATAGCGTAATGTGAAGCGGAAATCAGCCAGTTCTGCCACCCATCTGTGTCCTGCAGCATTGAGTTTGGCAGTTGTGCGCACATATGTCAATGGGTTATTGTCCGTATAGACCACAAATGACTGGGCATGATACAAGTAGTCCCGGAAGCGTTCACAGATGGCCCACTTCAACGCCAAAAACTCAAGCTTCCCCGAGTGGTACCGTTTCTCTGACTGGCTGAGGCTGCGGGAGCCATATGCCACCACCCTCATCTTCCCCTGTTGCCGTTGGTACAGCACCGCACCCAGACCATCCTGGGAGGCATCACAGTGAAGTGCAAAAGGCTGGTCGAAGTCAGGGTACCCCAGGATGGGGGGTTTGGTGAGGGCCTCTATCAGCTGATTCAGCACTTCCTGGTGCTCCGTGGTCCACTGTATCGGTGTGCGAGAGGGTAAGTGACCTTTCTTTGTTTTTCTGTGTTCTTTTTGCTTCCCCAGCGATGATTCTGGGTCATGTTGTTCAGACTTGGGTGGGGCAAGGAGGTTGTACAATGGCTTGGCTTTGCAGGCGAAGTTGGGGATGAAGGAGCGGTAATAGGACAGGAAACCTAGCATCTGGCGTAGGTCCCCCACCGTTGCAGGCGTTCTCTCCTTCAAAGCCATCACAGGCGCAATCTCCGCAGGGTCCATTGTGTAGCCCTCTCCTGTTACCAGTTTTCCCAGGAACCTCACTTTTCGTCTGAACAGTTCACATTTCTTTGGTGTCAGCTTTACACCGTGTTCCTTGTAGCGCTGGAGAACAAGGCGGACGTGTTCCAGATGTTCATCGAAACTGCCACTGTGAACCAGGTTATCATCCAGGTATGGGAGGCAAATGGTGTCCCTCAGACCAGCCAAACAGTGCTCCATGCTTCGTTGGAACTCAGCGGGCGCAGAACTCAACCCAAATGGGATGCGTACCCATTCGTAGAGCCCCCAGGGCGTGATGAAGGCTGTTAAAGGGCGGCTCTCTTCATCCAGGAAGCCCTGGTGGTACGCTTTGCCCTGGTCCAGTACAGAAAACCACGAGCTCCCACCAAGTGTGTCCAGCATGTCCTGTATTCTTGGTATCGGGTGGCGGTCGGGCACTGATTTGGAGTTTAGTTCTCTGTAATCGCAACAGAGGCGTAGGCTGCCATCTTTCTTGCGGACACATACCACCGGCGATGAGTACGGGGATCGTGAAGGTGTTATCCAACCCCTGTTCAACAAATCCTGCAAGTACTCCTTCACTTCTTTATGGAGTGGTCTTGGGACTGACATATAAGTCTTTTGTACCGGACTGGTGTCATGAAGTGTAATGTGCATCTTTAGAGATGGAATACAGCCTACATCATCACTGTCGTATGCAAAGGCTTCGCATTCCTCTCTCAACAGGACCTTAGCTGCTTCCTGTTGAGCCTCAGGAAGATGGCTGAGGTCAACTGGCGGATCCCATTCCTTTGGCCTCTCAGCTCCCGCCCTCTCAGGTTGAACTTTGCTCAGTGCCTCTTTTTGTTTAACCTCTTCGGGCTGAAAGCCTGCTGAGTATACTGTTTTTACTGTCTCTAAGTGTCCAATAACTTTATGTTGATCCAAATAAATGGTGTGGTCAGTGGTGTTGGTAATGGGGACTGGTATGTATGTAACTCTGCTTTCAGGAATACGCACCAGTACTTCACTGAGAGACACACCTTCAGGTGGGGCATTGAGCATGTCTGGTGTGAACAGCATGTCCTGGCCTCGTGCACGTGCATTCACATGTGCTCTAACGTAGATGGTAGAGACTTGGTTTGGTGGCAAGGGCACTCTTTTCCCCCCAGTACGGGCCACACCAGTGTCTGGATCTGAACCGTTCTGCATTAACTTGACCACATTTTGTGCAGTTCTCACAGTAATGGAGAGTGCTTTGCTTACTTTGTGTGCGAGCTGCTTTCTTTCTCCTTTTGTCTTTGTCTCCTCTCCATTTATCACAGCTTCGACAACGTTGTAGCCTATGATGGGGTCACTGGCAACTGCTGGGTCGCTGGATACCAGTATAGGTACTTGCAGTTCATTCCTGTCATCATCCAGCCGGAAGCTGACTTCAATCCAGCCAACATAGGGTATCAGCGTGTCATTAGCAGCCAGAACTGTCAGCGTGTCACCCTCTAGCAGCTCTGCAATGGGCCTTATGACTGTGTGAGGCAAGTGCTGTTGACGCCAGGGCTCATTAATGATGCAGGACTGAGCACCTGTGTCCCACAATACTTTCACTGGATGATTGTCCATGTAACAGCTGACAATACATCTCTTCCCAACCAGTCCTACCAGCTGTGACTGGTGCTTGGAGGGTAGGTATTGGACTGTGTTCACTGCTGCGGTTGTGTCTTTGTGTATTGTCACTGGCGATGTCGGGCCGACAGGTCTCTGCCGGCTTTGGGACCCTCTGTCCGGGACTACTGGTGGTCCCGCCCCTGTAGTCCTGGCCCGTTTCCCGACAGCTGCCTCTGTACTCTGCATCCACGGGAGAAGTGGCCTTCTTGCCCACACTTGAAACAGTGTGGACAGTTTTCACCTCCTCCCTCACTTCTGCACTTTTGACAACCTTTCAGTCTTTGTTTCATCACAGGGGGGTGATGGTTAGCCTCTCTTACCATGAGCAACATCTGCTTCATTTCAGTGCGCAGCTCTTCCAGCATCTGTTGTGTGCTCATAGTCTGCTCGGCTTTGTTTTCTTTACCTTTCACAGCTTTGACAGTCGCGGTTGTGTTGGGTTCCTTGGACTTAGTAGGGCCATTAGAAGGGGCGGAGCCAGCTTGTATGTCGGAGCTAAGTTCTTGCACCTTGGGGCCTTTAGCAATGGCGAGTTTCTTTCGCTTTTCTTGTCGCTCACTTTCTACTCTTGAAGCTTCATTTACTTTTTCTATGAGTTCTTCGTCTGTAGTTTTAACATTATTGAGGTGGGGCAGGATGTTAAATTTTACAGAGTCACTCAATAGTCCAGTCTCGATGGATCTGAGGAACTTACGCTGGATCGTGGCTCGGCTGTAATGTTCCTCAGCATCTTCATTCTCAGCTTTCCATAACAGCTTCTCCTTTAACTCAATGGCACGAAACACGAAGTTCAGGGCCGTCTCTTTCGGCTCTTGAGATAAGTTAATGAGTCTATGGTAAAGGTCTGTGGAGCTATCGACTTTATAGTGACCTCTCAGGATGGTCAGGAGAGCTGAGAGTGTCAACCCCCGCTTGATCTCCAACATGTCTCTCAATGGCAGTCCTGGGCTCACGGCCCTGATCACCGCTTCGGTTATCTCAGTCTCGGTGTGACCCTTTTCTGCTCCAATCTCAATCTGTCTGATGAGGCTGAGGTACGACAGCTTATCCTTCTGCCCACTTTCTCCTATTTGTCCACAGATTTTAAACTCTCTCCTCAGTGTGACCTCAGGCAGTGTGCAAACTGGGCTTTTCAGTGGAGGTTCTGGGCTCTTAAGGAGAGGGTGGCGCAGTGGTGAGCACCTCTCTTCTGTCCCTGCCTTTACGAATGGCTGTAAGTGATGTGGCCGAGAGGGCTTCTCCTCCAGTCCTCTCTCTGCCGCAATCTCATGTCCTTTGTCTTGTTTTTCCATTTCTATCAAGATATTACTCAGGATTTCTTTAACTTCATCATCACTATGATCTATCTCGATCTCATCCAGTACATCCTCTGCTTTCCTGATGAGCAACCTCCGGGGCACGCTGCCAGGCTCTCTGCCGTCCAGGCCGCCACATTTCAGGGACCTGCAGACATGTATGAGAGGTTCCTCCCTCAGCTGCCATAGGGCTGCACTCACTTGATCTCGCAGAAGCTGAATTTCCTCCATTTCACTGAAGGTTGATGAAGGTTCGTCTCTTGGGTAAGGGGAGGGGAGTTGATGGTCTTGAAGTCCACCTACGCCACCTCCTGGCTGGCTCGCCAAAATATGTTACACTTTCAAGAACGGAGATGTGGCCGATCCTTGGTGTAGCACATTAAATCTTTATTTCTGTAGAAACGGCAGAAATAAATCAACATCAGTACTTAGCGTCTGTGCTGTTTCTATATTACTCATTCGGCCTGACGTCTCACTCTACTAGTGGCTGCCTTACTCCAAACACACATTACAATTTAAACAAACAGAATGAAATCACAGTCGTTATAAACATGAACCCATCTGTGATGAACTTCCCCTTTTAACTCTCCATTTGCTTTCAAATGAACTGTTTTTAAACTGTCAGTATTTATTATTGTTTTGTTTACCCCATGTTCACCAAAACATCCATGAATTTATCTACTGACATCATGTTTCCTATATAAACTCGTTTTGCACTAAAATAGTAAAACCTATGTTAATTTCACCATTTAGGCTCTTACTTTGAAAACCCACCGGAAACTGCCTACTGCCTCTCCGGTCCGCCACTGACCAGAGCCGACATGTACGCCACTGACCAGAGCTGACATGTGTGCGGGCTTCGCTACGGCTAGCACCGGTGTCATTAGCCTTAACTTATTCACACACAAATGAACGGTTTTAAATCTTCCCACACTGTCCATTAGCCCACGCTAACTTCCAACTATCACCTCTGTTTGTGATTTTGTTTACCGTTGCGCAGTTTGCACTTTAGAAGACAGTTTCACAGTTCATTTTTAGCATCCTGCGCATTACCCGCCACATTGGACTGCTATTCATTACCATGGGCTCACTCGTTTCCATTCAAAGTTACGTTCACACTCATTACATGTCGCTGTCACAGTCTAAGGCTTTTACACATTGTATTGTTTCCCTAATTCATTCTGGTTATGATTTCTGGGCATCTTACCTGTAGAAACGGCAGAAATAAATCAACATCAGTACTCAGCGTCTGTGCTGTTTCTATATTACTCATTCGGCTTGACGTCTCACTCTACTAGTGGCTGCCGTCGCCCCTAGAGACCTCAGGCGCACAGCGCCCTCTGCTGACCCGATATTTCAACCAGGTAAGACATAACCAGACGTGCTAGAAAATGAATGAAATCACACAGAAATATCAATACAATCATTTTTAACGTGTTTTAAAGTCCTTAGCTGTTTCTATTGAGTTTCAATTTTAAATGGGGGGCAAGATATTTTAATCCAGTCTTTTACTGTTAATGTCTCTGAAACCCCTTTTGATGTTTATAAAACACACAGTGCCACATTTGGACTTTGGCTGCAGTGCTATCGACCAACCTGGGGGTCCTTTCAAATCAGAATGTGCGTGCTTTTATGTGTACGTGTGCCTATATGCCAGCACTCTGCAAAAACATCTGTTTGGAGGGGAGGAAAAAAGTCTTCCATCAAGGTTTAGATATATTTCCAGTTCTCTCTTTTTTCAGGGATTCCCTGGAAATTGATGTCAGTATCTTCAAGTAAGAGAAAAAAATAAAACAAAGCCCTGGCCACACCAGACAGTGGAATGTAGGGGCTGCCCCCTGAAAGTCCAAGATTCAAAACATCAGTCGGACACCCCCGAGTAGACTGAGATTCTTCAAGTCGACTGAACGGACTTATGGGGACATTTTGCAGAATGAGTGCTGCTTTCAAGGGGGAAAGTTATTCCATAAGTCAAGTCGTCCTGTCCATAGAGGATCACAGTTTTGGGGGAATTCTGGAGGACACAGGATTCCTGTGGGATTTCAGTAGGATGGGAGTCAATTTCACTATTCATCATGGGACTGGGATGGGTCTTAGGTGATCCTTCACTTCTTAGAGATCTCAGTCCCTCAGATGCAGAGTGGATTTAGACAGTGATCATGCTGGAACACAAACTAATTATCCGTGAATGGAAGGCCTCTGATGCTTCCTCTGTCAGTTCCTGGTTTAGTCAGCTTGGTCATCTGTCGGCACGAGAAAGGCTGACATTAGATGTTGACATGGAACAAGTGGGAAACCCATATTAAGGACCTAGACAGACATTTGACCCATATACAAACCACCTTGTCCATCATCTTACTGTGTACCACTGTAAAAACATGTATTATTTTTTAACCTATTTTATCAAACTTATTTTATTAAATTTACATTATATAATAATGAATTATGTGTTTTGTGTTTTTGTAATGTATTGAAAAATGATAAATATACTATAAATCTCAAAAGATGTCTGGGTGAGGTTGAGTGAAGCCTGGATTATACTCCATAAATGGTTAGCAGGTCCACTTTGGTTGTGTAGTAGTTCTAAGATTGAGGCAGTTGCCTAGAGCAAGAAAGGCCTTACCCGGTCAGGCTCTGAGATAAAATTCTCTTCTTAACTCTCTTCTGCTTAGAAATGATGAATTTGCAGCTAACAGCAACTTGATACAATATAGTCTCTGGCTTTTGTTTGATATCTAGTGTCCAAACATTTATGATCTGACTTAGCTAATTTGTGTTATCAAACTAAAGACAGTAAAAGGCTTGTTACTATATCACGTGAACATCGCTGTCATCCTGAACCCCGTACCAAACAATCAAAAAGCATTGCTTGATAGTCTATATCAATAAAGAAAAGGGAACAAGAACAAGGAACAAAGGGTCGACTGTTGGTATTTAACAACCAAATCTGATATGATAGTACAGTCCCAGTGAAATAAATCCCCAAGTCCTTGCAAAACAGATGGAAGTTTCTTTATGTTGTGATTCCATGCAGGGCTAACTGGTGAGCTAACTGGAATATGTTAGCTGGCAATAATTAGCACCAGAATGCTAACTATCAGTTCAGTCACACAAATCAATTCATTTTGTTCAGACATGATTTATGTTATTAGTTTCTCATGTGATCTCATCCCATCTCACTTCATAATAGTTTAGCTTAATGTAAGTAGGTTTAGCTCTCAACCTTTTATGTTAAGACTCCAGTGGTAGAATGTAGCTAAATAGGCTACATTTACTCAAGTACTGTACTTATGTACAGATTGAGTTTTTCCATTTAATGCGACTTTGTATTTCTCCACTTCATTTCACAGGGAAATATTGTACCTTTTACTCATTTATTTGACATTTGCTACTAGTTACTTTGCAGATTGAGAATACTACAAAGTACAATAACCATACAATGTGAAATAAAATATGATGTATGATTATTGATTGAAGATCAGGGGGAATTCAGAAGGTTGCAGTGTCAAGAATGATTAAAGTTAGCTAAACATAAGCTACCGTCTGCAACAATTAAGTGATGAACATATCAAAGTTGAGATGAAATGCTTTTGAACCATTTTAGATCACATCCATTGTCATACTTTGCGCCTATTTAAAAATGCATGCCAAAAAAAAAAAAAAAAAATACAAAAAATTCATTGCTTTATATTTTTCTTCATGGATGCTTATTTAAATTAGAACTAATCAGTTTCAACCAATAATATCATGACATCCACCTGTCATTCTTGTTATTGTTATTCTGAAATGGGCCATTCTGCATAATGAGTACTTTTACTTTTGGTACTTTAAGTATATGTTGACAGGTAGGTACAAATGATTTTGAATGCAGGACTTTTATTTGTAGTGACGTATTTTCATGCTATCATATAACTAATAAAAGATCTTCTTCCACCACTGTAGGACTGACATGCTCAACTGTACATCTGTTCCATATATTCTTACCCTTGTATCTCTTTATATAAGGCTCTTGTATCTCTTCCCTATCTATTCTCACGGTAGTCTAAGGCATGCGCTGCTGTGTTTTTTTTAATGTGATTTAAATGCTGTGTCATCCATCACGTTATCCTAAATGCTGGTCCTGTGTCGGTGTTGACACACAGTGAGAAAACAGCTTAATAAATGATGTACCACATGCCTGGTTGGAGGCTGTGAGTTTACAAAGCCTTAAATAACACAGTTGGACTGCGGTCAGCTGCTGGATGATTTCAGCGCACATATCTGTGGACGCAGGCTTTGCTTGGAGCAGTTTTTGGACTGGAAACTTGTCTGAAAAATGCACTGAATCAACCTCTCCGCTGTGATGTGTTCACACTGTTTATTTGCTTGGCAGGGCCCATGAAACCAGCCTCACTTTCCACGCTCCGGATTTAACCAGAGATGTTTCTGAAACTCACCTGGGGCTTGTTTTCTGACCCAGTCCTCCACCACACTCTCAGCACGTGTTTATTATTCAGATGAAATGTATCATGATTCCTGTCTGCTTGAGGATCTAAAATGGTCTCAGATGATGAAGAATGTAGTTTGAAGTGGGGAGGAATACAGTATATTGTTCAAGCCATGGGTTACCTGAGGGTTTTTTTGTTTTATTTTTGAGAAAAAGTATGCAGGACTGTGTTGTAAATCAACACCACAACATAAGCTGCTGGGCAGGATTCAAACCCTCAACCGTCTGGCCTGCAGAGTCCAGCAATTCATTTAACATCTCTGCACATAAATATGAGCCTTCAGGACATGAAGCCATTTGCAGCTTTTCTCTGGAAGCACTTTGTCAGAACGTCGGGGAGGCTGAGGAAGAGAGGGACAACATTTGTTGTCAATTTAGCTCTGCTCTCAGATGAAAGCGGGCTGGTGGATTTATGGCACCTCAGCACAGGCAGCCATGTGCTGGAGGTATGCAGCATCATGTGGATGTGAATACTGAGCAGGCTCACTCTGCCACGGCTGCCTGTTTCACACATCTGAGCTGTGCACTGGGTCTGGCTCTGCTGTGAGTTACCTGTCCTGTGTGCAGACTGACCCACAACCTACCTGACCCAGTCTGATGTGTCATCTGGGAGACTCGTTTAGTCTGCGTCTCTGTTTCAGCTCAAAGTCTGTGAATTAGGGATGTGTATCTCACTGACTGAGACGATTCGATACGTATCTCAATACATGTTCAACAATATGATATGTCTGATAAATCTTTAAATGGCCAACGATTCGGTTCAATATGATTCAGCTCTGTCATGATACGATACGATACGACACAATACAATATGATGCAATACAAGACAATGCAATGTGTCACATTTGTAGAGTGCTGTTAGTTGCCAAAAAATCCTGATAGTTTTATTAAATATAGTAACAGTAGAGACAGAAAGAAGGAGACATTACAGTGGTGTATATATCTTATTATGAGTCTCGTGTAAGTGAGATGAAATTTAAAAGTATTTAAAATATCAGTATTTCTGCAGTAAGATGATGTGCTGCTCTGTTTCATATGAAGAGTGCTGTGGTTTGGATCAGTGTGGAGGAACAGTGATGCTCTGTGTTACCTGTTCTCACAGTGACATGACGTCTCTGTGGGTCAGACTCGTGTCTCTGTTCTCTGCTGTCAGACACGTTTTGTATAAATGATCTGCAGCAGTGTTTCTTATCTTTCTTATAAAACACAAACTTAGTCTACACTTGCACGTTATGAAAGTTTGGTGGTGCGACGTGGTACAATGTCACTTCTGTCGCTGTTTTCAGCCCGGTCTGTTTTAAGTAAATGAGGAGGACACACAGGAGAGGGAGGAGGGAGCGCTTGTTTTTGTGAGCACGGCAGCGGGCGTCCAGTGAGAGGGGTGCAGACAGAGACAGGAGGAGAGAGAAAATGGAGGAAAGTTAAGAGTGGCAGCTCCCTGATGCCAAAAATGAAACGTAGGCACATCCTAATGAGATGTATCGATACACTAGTGGTGCATCGACATGTTTCCGATTCATGTTCAGCTTTTTACCGATGCAGGGTCGTCTGAACTGATGCACTCGTATCTAACACATTAAAGTCTGATGCATCGGATGCATGAGTGAATCGTTACACCCCTACTGTGAATCAATTTAAATATGATGACAAAGGTTGTTGCAGCCAGCCAGAGGCAGGAAGTAACAAAGTACAGATATTTATAAGAAGATGAAAAATAAATAAGATGAAAGATGTAACACTTACCTGTTATACATAAAAGGCATAACAAGACAGCAAACTACATGACAAGACAAAAAAACAATGTAGACAAAAAAGACATAACAAGACAAAAAACAACATAAAAGAAGTTAACAAGATAAAGCATGTAACAAGATGAAAAAGAGGTAAGATAAAAAAAAACAAAGTAAAAGACATAAGACAAAAAAGAGGTAGCAAGACAAAAAACAACATGACAAGACAAAAAAGATGTTACAAGATGAAGAAGGTATAAAAACTATGTAAAGATGTAACAAGACAAAAAAGATGAAAAAAGATGAAGGGATGTAACAGGACTAAAATGACACAACAAGACAAAAAAGACATGATGAAAAACAACGTAAAAGAAATGACAGAAAAGATGTGACAAGACAAAAAACAATGTTGACGAAAAAGACATCACAAGATGAAAAACAATGTTACAAGACAAAAAAGATAAAACAGGATGAAAAAGAATGTAAAAGACAAAAAAACAAAAAACAAAATTGACTTGACTGAAGAGAAAAGGTGAGATTCATTTAGCTTTCTACAGAAATAGCTGGTAGAAATGTCCTTCAGAGGACGACTGTTTACTTTTATATTTTGAGTACATTTCAGAGCCTGTACCTTTTCACTTTTACTTGAGTAAAGAAGTTGTACTTCTACTTTTTACCAGAGTTTGTTTTTAAACAAGCATCTGTACTTCTACTTGAATACAGAATGAGCACTTTTGTCACTTTTGCAGCCAGCAGACAACATCATGATCTCTGATTTATATGGAAAATGTGAAAAGGCTTCAAAGCAGAAACAACAGGATGAAACCGTTGACTCTATACAGGAAACTCACATAGAAACACAGATCCCGTCTCTTCAGTCTTGTTTTTGAGATGCCTGCAAGCTGAAATGAATTTAGAGCTGCAACACAACAAAACTAAACTAAAACAGTAGAAGCATGAAGCAGTTTTCTGATTCCACAATACATATTCATTGTCACGGTGTACTATGTTTGCAGAATGTGCTTTTTATTTGGCCTGACACTGACAGAATAAAGCAGAATTCAGTTTTGATTTCCAAAGGAATCAACATGCACAGGCCAAAATACCTCTGGAATCCAATGGCAACAAATCAAAGTGCTGAAACGTGACATACTGGTGCTTGGACTGTTTCCAATCAGAGCACAAAATGACGGCCGTCTAGTCACAATCTTTCTTGTATTACAGCTAATCCGCACACTAAAATGTGTTTCTGAAAAAATTTTAGGTGAGAAATCGACAGCGCATTGACGGGAGACAGTCATCCTGTCTTAGAAACAGGATGAGGAGCTCAGACTGGAGTGACTTGAGTAGAGCTGCTTGAGGTGGTCTGGGCATCCGATCAGACTATCTCCTGAGTACCTATGTCCAATAAAGTAATCCATCCATTCATCAGCTGTACCTGCTCATCCCACCAAGGTCGTGTGTGGCCGGAGCTGATGCCAGGTGACAATGGTCCAGCGGTACACCCTGGACAGGCTGACGGTCTATTATAATGTATTAATAATCAAATAGCTGTGTGAGAGCAATTTAAATGCTGTCAGAATTTTTGTGGAAGTTACATTTTATTAAAACAACCTTCAGATGTCCAGGTCAGACAAGGATGAGGTTTGGACCATCTTAGAAAATACAGTTGGCTGTATGAAGCTGCATGTTCTGTAGCTTGTGCTTCAGCATGTGTATTATACAATAATTGACATTTGCATAATTAATAATGAATTTCAGATTAAATTTAAAACAAAGCCACTGCCCACACTGCAGGTCCATGGGGGCTGACGCTAACTGCCATTTCATTAATTAATAATCAGTTATGTAATACTAGCTGAGGCTACAGAGCCTTGTTAAGTGTTAATAATTAAGCTAGATGGAAATTAATTGTTCATATGTTGTGCATTTAGTATATAGATGAGAGAGTCATACAAGTGTGTGAAATTTCACCCACTGTTACTACTGAGATTTGCTTTTTCTTTTGAGCTTGTTCAGTTCAGGCGTATTCACATTATTGCAGAAACACAGCCCTGCCTTCAAGTCTGCTGAGGGCTGAGAGGAGTGGGAGTTTTGCAGAAACGTCTAATTTGTTGGACTTTGACCTGAGCTGTGTGGCCCTCTGTGGATGCAACCAATCAGTTTTATTTATTTATGTTTTTTAAAGAACGGAGACCTTAGACCTAGAATTAGTACAGACTGCAGCTTGTAGTGAGGAATAAAGAAGACGGATCCACGCAATAAAGTTATTACCAAAGCCAAATTTGTCAAGTACTGTAAACAAACAGCCCCATTCAGTTTGGTCAAAGTCCTTTTCCGCATCAAGGTAGATGATCACTTCCAGAGACGAATTGTTACTGGGAGAGTAAATAATATTTAAAATATTTAAGAATGAATATCATTTTTTTTTTTTTTATAAAACATGTTAGCTCTTCAGAACTTATACTTGGGAGAACTGATTGTAGCGAACACCTTTGAAATAATCTTTACATCCACATTAAGTAACAGGATGGAAGGAGCCAATCACAGTTGACCACTGCTTGAACTGAAATATGGTGTCTGTTCAATAATGAATTGGCTTCATATCCAGACCCCCCAAAAAGAAAAAGATATTTGTTTGGTGAAACATCAGCATGCACAACATTGCTGAAACACAGCAACCTGTTAGCAACATTAGCATCGCAGTGAATGCTGGTATAACATCAGTGACTGGGCGGGGGCGTCTCTAGAGAAATATGGAGTTTTAAGGGGTGGCAGTACCAATCACATGTATCAATACCTGTTTGGAAAAAAACCCAAACTAAAATATTTTAACACAAAAAGAGCATGTTATTGTAGCACGAGTAAAGCATTGATTAGAAACATCTTAAGGTTGCAACAGAAATCAAGAAATTGTTTTATTTAAAAAAAACCTTCATGCATTTTTCGAATATATCATTGAACATAAGCAGAAGCATGAATGTCACTTAGGATAAAATGCACAGAACAGGTCATTAAATCATATGTGATAATTTATGTTTTTTAATTTCTATAGATTAGAAATGTTAAGAGATTAAAATGTTAAGTTTGATAGTCCTTCAGGGAGCGTCACTTGCACACCAGCATTAGTGTTTTGCTCTCATAAATTTCTAGCTACAACTTTTTTTTTTCATTAGATTGTCCAAAACTGGGGTGGCAATTCATCTTTTATAGGTAGCAACTGCCACCCCTCTAGATCTGCCCCTGCCACCATGAGTTACGGGGTGGTAAATACTGCAGTGACCAACGTGGAACACTCAATACAAGACCTTTTTTTTTCCAGTGTAATGTGAATATGCCTTTATTACTATCTGGACTTACATTTTTGCCCATTTTTTGTTTATTACATCACTAATAAGGATTACTAGGTAAGGTAAGGTAATTTAATTTTTTTCAGTGTCATGCACCAAAAGAAAGGTGCCCAGCCCTCATGGGCTTATAAGACACTACAAACAACAAACACAAAACAAGTCAGGAGCAAACACCAAGATACAAAGAGAGCGAAAGAAACAAGGTCATACATGACAAACTCAAATCAAATACTGAGGTCTCAGACCTACTTACTAAAATGATATCACAGACCTTGAGCATATCTAAGGCACATCACTATCTTTTAACAGATCAAATAAAGAGTGCCCTTGTACGCTGCTGATAGGCATTTGACACAAATTGAGCTAAAGGAAACACTTTGTCTGTAAACAGGTATTTAAGCCTACATTCGTCAGACATGGAGAATAAATCCAAACACTCATCAGACATTTTAAGAAAAAGCCTGTGTCTAAAATCATGATACAAAGGACAATAGAACAGAAAATGCATTTCATTTTCAATCTCCCCCAAATCAGTAAGTGTAAGTATCTGTATCTGTTGTAGCCCCACACCCCTCAGCCCTGAATGAGACTGAAGGACTGTTAGCAAGTACCTGTACCTGACTCATCAAACTCTAGAGGGCTTTTCACACTGCATGTTCTCTTAGCCCTGGTCTAAGATTTAACCTTGGGCCCCTTTTTTTCACACAAAGCCAAGTTCAGCCAAGGTTAAGGGGACCAGGTCAATGATTCACACTGCACTTCTTCTTGCCCTGGTTTCATGTCTGTTGGTGCATCAACTGACGTGAACATTACTCCTAGTCCTTTCTTTAGCCCCATTTCACACCAGCACATCTTAGCCCTGGGTTTAGTCAGTTTTCAGGAGATGACCCCTCAAGCTCAGGGCAGCAAGTCAGGGTTAGCCCACTTTGGAAAGTTCCAGTATTGTGCCAGTGTGAAAGTTTTCTTAATCTTGGGCTAACAGTTTCCTTAGCCTGCAGCTAAGTGCAGTGTGAAAAGTAATTCAAAGTAAAGTTTAATGAACCCACATCCAGTCCTAACCTGATGCCCCATATTGATGACATACTGAGGACTCCTCAGCCAGTTAAATCCTTCAGTACAGTCTTACAACATGAGCAGTGTGGATGGATGCCTGGATGAATCCTTCTGGGATTCACAGGCATGTGTGAGCATTGGTTCATGGAAAAGGCAACGTTTTAGTGCACTTTTCCCCCCTCAGATGTTGCAAATATATTTGGATGCATCAGATAAATAAAGCCTGTTTGAGGCGTTCCAAACAGGCATTCAGCCATCACTTCTCATGAGGACACGAGGCTGCAAGAGGACTGTGGCAACGTGACACGTCACGCATTAAATCTAAAACTTATTGTCTACAAAGCCCTACACAGAGACAAGTGATATTACAGTTAGCAGAGGTGGCAAACACACTTTCTTTATTACAGTATTAGTTATTAGTACACATACTCGTGTTAAAAAGACTAAAAGTAGAAGTATTGATTTAACTTTTTTTACTGCAGTAAAAGTGAAAAAGTACAGGTTTTGAAATGTACTCAAAGTATAAAAAAAGTATTAAAAGTCGTCCTCTGAGGGACATTTCTACCAGCTGTTTATATGGGAAGCTAAAGGAATCATCTTTTCTCTTCTGTTCTCGTCTTTTAGGTCTTTGTTATCTTGTTATATCCTGATTCTCTTGTTATGGCTTCTTGTCTTCTTATATATTTTTTGTCTTATTTTATCTGTTTTGTCTTGTTATGACTGTTTTCACCTTGTTATGATTTTATCGTCTTTCGCCGTTATGTTGTTTTTGTTATGTTATGTCTTTCATATCTTTTTTGTATTATTGTCTGTTTAGTCTTGTTATGTCTCATCCATCTTGTTAAGTCATATTTGTCCTGTTACATCTTTCATGTTAATTTTGTCTTGTTACGCCTTTTTTCATCTTTAATGTCTTGTTCCATCTTTTTTGTCTTGGTACATCTTCAATGTCTTGTTACGTCTCATAGGTGTTTTTTTTGTCTTGTCATGTGTTTTTTGGTTCCGTCGTTTTTGTCTCATTAGGTCTTCAAGGTGATGTTTGTCTTGTTACATTAATATTGTCTTGTTATATCTTTTTTTGTCTTGGCTTACATCTTTTAGGTGATTTTTTTGTTTCATATCTTTTTAGTTTTGTGTGTGTTCTTGTTATATCTTTTACTTGTTTTTATCTCACTGTGTCTGTCATGTGTGATACGCACTTACAGATGCACCAAATTGTATTGTTGTTTCATCCAGTACATCCAGTATCCAGGATTTGTGTTCAAATGTAGGTAGAATAAGAAATAAGTTAGTGAGAAAGTATTTGTACTTAGTTACTCCCCACCACTGACAGTAAGTCCTTCAGTTGTTCTTGCTACAGACACTTCAGTCATTCAGCCAGAAAGCAGCAGATTCTTAAATCATCTTTGTAAAAGCACACAATTCAGTATAAATCAGAGGAGAAACACACTGGATGTGGCAGGAAGCAAGAAACTTCAAATTGTTGTAATTGAAGGATCAGTTGCTAATCAAAAACCAAAACACTATTGCCGTGGAACGCTGACAATAATCCACAAAGTAGTTTGAACTGGAAGAATAACTCTGGAACTTTCTCTGGATTGCATAACCTGATAATTCAGTCCTGTGTGCACACCATGCTTGTGTGCGATAGATCTGCTATATCTGCTGCCTTGAGCTTATATTTAATGTGTTTGCTGCATTTAAGATAATGACTCGTGCATTCTTGGTACATTGGAGGCTTTATGTGAGTGTTTAAAATGGCCAGCGCTCAGATGTCAGTGGACCTCAAGCTGAGACGGAGCCAGGGGCCCGTGTTCATTTCAATCAGGCCTGTAATCACTCATGAGCAGCAGCGCAGAACAATGAAATCCAAAATTACATTCTGGCCTGTAAGAAGTTCACCAGGATCCAAAATCCTGCATTTTATCACTGACATTTTCTCCTCTGAGCTCTTTCTTATGTAGTTAGGCTCATTCACGATGCAAACACACACACATGCACACATCTGTGGTGGATCGGTATGCATTGTTCCACATGTGTTTGCACTTAAACTCTCTGTGCTTTCCCTTCTCCTGGCTCCTGTGCCCACTGTCAGCCATTTTACCTGATTCCACTCATTTGTACCCCCAACTGCTTCTGACTTCATGTGCTTGAAGTAGTCCTACAGAGTCCACCTTTGGTTTTGTTCAAGCAAAGACTACAGCAGCTTTACATGCTGGGGGTCATGGGAAATTACCTGTATGATATGAGCCTGAAATATATAATTTTAGAGTTAAAGTTTAACAGTGGTGGACACAGGCTGTCTGAGGGACGGTGGCAAAAAATGACCAGCTGTACAGCACCAGCTGTATGTGGTGGGGCACTTTAACATGTTTTATTTCCACGAAGGGCACTTGAGAGAGCATTTATCATGTTTTGTCCACATGAAGGGCTCACTAGAGCAGTGGTTCACAACCTTCTTTCCTATTCCCACTGAGACCTGAGACCCCCCCAGCTCACACACACACACACACACACACACACACACACACCAACAGAATAACTGGTCCATCCCAAAGCTTTACTGTCCAAAATAAGCATCAATTAACTTGTTTCCATTCTTAGAAACTTCACCATTGTTAATGTATCTTTTCTAGTATGTTCTAACAGTGATAATGATAATGATTCATTATCACAGTTTGAAACGTCCCACAGTTGTGGCTTACAAAGTAGCCTACTATTTTATGTTGAAGACAAAGAAATGTATCTTTTAAAATAGTTTTATATACAGACTTTTGTATAAACTGTTAATTTAATTAATATGTGCAGATCTAATTTTTAGGACTTCAGAGGAGGCACAGTCTTGCACAGACCCTGTGATTTCTGGCGCCCCCCTAAAGCGGGCCGAGACCCAAGTTTGGGAACCAATGCTCCAGAGGACCATTAATCATGTTTCCTCTACTGGAAGGCCATTCTAGAGGGCATTTCACCACATTTTCTCCACTTGAAGGGCACTCTAGAGGGCACTTTATCACACTGACTTGAATACTGGGCCACTCTAGGGGGCATTGAGGGAGCCAATCATCTCCCTCACTCCCTTCTGAGTGCACCAGTGGTGCTAAAAATAAAATTCACATAATCATTTGTTTTCTTATGAGCACAAAAGGAATATGCCAAAACCTACTAACACAAAAAATACTCTAATAGCTAAATGAATTAGGTCAGTTCAGCCTTTATGAGGAGGGGATGACATCAATATCCGTATAATAAAAAGTCATTTTGGGATAAGAATGATGGTCCAAAAAAAAAAAAAGAAAAAAGAAAAGAAAAAGAAAAAAAAAAAGAAAAGAACAGAAAAGAAAACCTAAGCTGTATCATTTTTTGTATTTAAGTGACTAATGGGGACAACAGTTTTTAAACTGGTCCATTATTGAGGGAGAACACTAAAACCATCACCCAAAAACACAAAAGGTCCTCTGTAGAGCCAGTGTTTGCTTTGTCTGTTCTGGGCTACCTAAACATGGCGGTGTAACATGGCGACTTCAATGGAAGAGGACTCACGCCCTCTGTAGATATGAAGAGTTCACTCTGAGGCAATAAAAGCAAAACGATTTTTAAATTCATGTGATTATCTGCTCATAAAAACCATACACATAATATTGTATACATTTTTGCCTTAATCTGCTAAAAAAAAACTCTAAGTCTTACACACCAGACCCTTAAAAAGTTACTAAAAGTAGAAATGTACAAAATCGATGTAAATTCAAGATTAGATTTACAGTGTCAAAGCTTAAAATGAACCAGCTGCTGGCTATTTTAGCTAACATTCATGGAATAAGAAGACGTGACAGTGAAGTTTATGAGGCTACGTGTTTTTGATTTCAGGAGACTGACAGGAAACACAGCATAATGTGATATAACAGTCCTGAACTCAAACACATCAAAATGATTTAAGTTGAGTCATGAGTTATCTGTGGAAGTTAGATTTCATAACGGAGTGAATTGAAACAGGTTCTTCTGAAGGGAGGAAACCAGGCCTGACACCTCCACCAAGGCTGTACAGACAGAAAAGGGCAACTGAGCACCATTATATATGGAAACCCTGAGGGGCAAGTGAGAAAAAGTCTAAGTCTAATCTCCTGAGTGTTTTACTTAAGAACAGGTGAAAAGGGATCATCTTTATGTTTTGTCAGCAAGTTATGCAACATTACATGCTAACAATATACAGTATGCAATGTTGGGCAGTAGTGGCATTACAGATAGCAGTGTTACTAGTTTCTAGGTTACTAGTTTTTCTCAGTAACATGGTCGTAAAGTCGCTATTTCTACATCAAATAGCTTTTCAGTAGTTAAGCTACTTTAGTGATCAAATAGCACGGTAGCGTCCACACAAGCTACATTTCCCCACGCATTTCTAAACCTTAAATGCATCTCTTCCATGTGACGTCACGTACCTGCCCACCTGCTGATGGAAAGCGTGTAGGCAGAGGAGGGAGCAGAGACGTGTAGATCTCGTGAATCTCCATGGCCAAACCAAGTTCATGTTACTTTTCGAGTCCTCATAGAACAGTTACACGTTCTGGTGTTTACTGTGCAACCCTAAAAGAAAAGCTCCTGTCAACATCCAAGACGTCCAACAAATTTAAGGACACATATTCAGGTATTTCCCGAAGTTAACACAACAATCGCTAGCTAAGCTAATCATCACAACTCAGTCAGTGAACACCACCAGCTAACATGGCGCTAGCTAGCAACATGTCCTTTGGCAGGAAAAGAATAAAACTGTGTGTGTGTGTGTGTGTGTGTGTGTCAGAAATATTACTTGTGCAGGTTTTTTTTTTTCTTTACAAACTTCTCCACAAAACCAAATTGTTGTGGTCAATTTAAATAAATAATTTGATATTTGTTTAGATGTCTCCTAATACAGAAGGGGGGTAATAAATATACTACTAAACACAGACAGACAGATACATAGATACTTTGTTTTTACTTTAAAAAATAGCTTTGATGTAGTTAAACTACTTTTGTCATTTTATTGTAGCTTAGTTTGCTACATTTCTCTGGTGGGTAGCTTCAGTGTAATGAAGCTTCATTTAATGTAGAATAACTTGTAGCTGAGCTCACTACATTTTCCAAGTAGCTTGCCCAACACTGACAGTATGTACCTTGTATTTAGAGTGCACTGAGATTAAACTCACCTGGAAGAAAACATAAATGCGTTTAGTCCTACTTACAACATAGGGTAGTGGTGCACTTCAGCCTCTTGTTGTGAAAATGAACATGACAACAACAAACACCCGACAAAACTTGATCCTAACAAAACAGCCAATGTGGCTATTTGCACCCAGGTGTATATAATCTAGCATGACAGGGTGTCCTTAGCCAACAACACGCTTTCGCCTGGTCTGTGTGCCAGCCACATTGGCTATTTACACCCACATGGCAGAGACAATTCATGATCTTTTCCAAAACCTAACCAAACCATGACAGAAAACTTAAAATAAAAAGTTTAAAAGGACTAAAAATGATAACTTTTAATTTCACAGTACTCTCTAAAACTATTCTACCTTGATGGGACTTGAACCCTGCTCTTGAATAAACAATTTATCCCCTGTAACCTCTTCCCTACAGAGAATGTGGGGCTTTTTTTTTTTTTTTTTTGCTAAACTAAAGGGTTCTAAATAGCCGAATAGTTGCTGTGAACTGGCAGACTCAAGCTGTCAGAGGGGCAGGGGTGAAAAAAATACAGCCACCAGCTGAATGTGGTGGGGCACCAGCATCAAAAGTCATGATACACTTTGCCATATTTTGTCCACTGAAGGACACTCTAGGGGCCACTTCATCATATTTTGTCCACTGGAAAGGGAACCTAGAGCGCACTTTATTATGTTTTATTTACCGTAGGGGCAACCGAAAGGGCAGTTTATTGTGTTTTATCCACTGGAAGGGCAACCAAGAAGGCACTCTACTACATTTTGTCAACTGAAGGAGACCCTAGAAGGCACTCAGTTATGTTTTATCTACTTTTTAAGAGCAACTAATAATACATTTTTGTGGCATTTTTTTCAAACATGGGGCCACTGGGGGGGGGGGGGGGGGGGGCACCAGTAGATTGTCCTGACAAAACATTTCTTCTTATGTCATAAACACAGCAGAGAAACAATTTAGATCAGACTTAGAAAACTGATCACCAGAATTTTTTCTCACATGCCTCTCAGGGCTTCCATACCATTGGCACACACTTAAATAATAATTGTTGTTTCCAGTCTTGGAAAAAGACACACCCTTCTTACATTAATTCTGTCAAAAATCCATTTCACGCTAAGGCACCAGTCAACTGACGTGATTATGTAAATGAATGTTTACATATATCAAAGTACATCTCTGTTTACCATCTGTTTCTAACTGGGTACAAAGTCATTTCAGTCCTGTCAATCAGGCAGTAAAACCAGCCTTTCACTGACAAACGTCGACATCAAGACATGACATCATAGGTAAGGTTTCCATAGTGAAATATACACAGAGCGATACACTATTCCATAGTACACAGCACAGTACACACGCTGTTTTCTACCAAACAGGCTCTGACAAGCAGGCCTGTCTGTCCGTCTTTCGTGCAACGTCACCACAGACCAACATAAACTCACTTTAGTTGTAGTTTTTAAAGCAGCGATTCATCATGGTTGTAGGTTACGTTGGGTAAGCTGTCCCCAGTCGCAGGGCTGACTGGATGAATAAAGGGGGAACAGGGGAGCAGTTCTCTGCTGGGACAGAGAGCCCAGTCTGGTGGAAGACGGCCCTGCAGGGTTTGATATCAGTGGTAGCCGAGACGATCCCACGGCTCAGGCTCAAACAAACATTGGGTTGATCTCAGAGTTGCATAACAAACCTCCATCTGTTTCCAGAAAAGGAATCTTTGCATTTAAACCAAATCTGTGACTGCACAGTGTATGTTGGAGAAAACCACAGGTTTGTCTATATGCATATGTAGGTGTATTGTGTATCTACTTTGAGTCTACTTTGAGAAAGATTTGACCAGTGTACATTTTTATCCACACTTACTGGCTGGAAAACTTTTACTTATCCAAAAATGTAGGACTTTCTGTGAGTGGAAGTAGCCCTGTATAGCTCTGTCATAGCCTTGACACAAACTATGGAAAGTGATGCTGTGCATGTAACATCAAGAAGGCAGACGTTCCTTCAAACTTCACTAATTTTCTTCTTTAAATCGGTTATTTTTTTTGGCTTTATTGCCAAAAAACACATCACCCCTTACAGAAATACACTCATAGGCACTGGAAAATGAAGATGGGTTCAGCATCTTTTGAAGATACAGTCAGATCAGCTGGATGCACCGGTGTGGGTGACTGCCCCAGGAGGAGTGGAGGTGAGCAGATAAGACCCACACTACAGCTGAGACTTAAAGGCTGCTCACACTGAGACTCAGAGACCTGCTCCACAGCATCTAGATTGGGCTGTTGCATCTGGAGTCACACATGAGACTTCAGTAGGACGAGGGGAGGAGGACTGGTCTAATACCGTCAGTGGACAATATTTCCCAGATTTTGAACTATTTATGTGAAGATGTTGACATATTACCATCACCGTGTTGCTGCAGTTTACATTTGCAAATTAAAAAATGTACTTTAGAATTATTTCCTAGGTGTATATATGTTTGTATATATTGTCGTAGCCTCATACCAATCTGTAAATTTTAGTACCCACTGTTTTCACTTGTGTGTCTAAGTCTTCAGGATGTGATATGGGGGACATAATGTCTGTTAGCAGGAAAGCTAACATGAGCTGGGGTAACTGCTACTCTACGTGTGTGCTCAGCCTACCATGGTTCTTCGTAACTCCCTCACCCAGCTCTGGCACTGACCCATCCATTCTGCAATGTCTGCTTCACCACTCAGTGGCTCTGGGATTTGGACCAGCTAGGACTCGGATAGGCTCTGACACCCAGTTTATGAGCTCAGGAAAATTGTGGCAACTGATTGCTTCAATTTTTTGAGTCCTGCTGACTCATTTAGGTTAACAGTGTACCTTAGAGGGTAATATCTGCAGAGGGCGTGGGTCCACTTACATGAAGTCCACCATGTTACACCGCTATGTTTCTACAGTAGCCCACAGCTGACAAACCAAATACTCGCTTTGGCCTTTCGCATTTTGCGTGAATTTTGCTGCCACCATAGGTTCTCTGAAATGCTTGGAACGGGAGGGTGAGATGAGGTGTTGCAATCTGCAAGCTCACTGCTGCTCCTTTAAAGAAGACCAAAGATCATTGGTCATGCTACAACACCACACTGACTACACCAGGAAAAGGGTCAAAAGAGGTTAACCTCTGCCTGCTGGACAACGTGCTACCTCTGTGTAGACTCTTTAGCTACACCCTACAGCGTAACAGCATGGTGGAGTGAAGGAGATACCTCGTGGGTTCTGCAAGAAGCTTAGTTGAGATTGTTGTTGATGATGGAAACATGAAGCAAGTTGAAGAAAACTCAGTAACCAAGCGATTACACTGCAGACCTTCTGCTCACCACCACTGCCGCTCTGTGTTCAGAAACAAGACAAAATAACAATATAAGTTACCTGGATGTAACTCCAGTTCAATAAATCTCTGTGTGTAGCCCACATTCGCTCTCTAGTAAATAAAAGAATGTGAAGACATGCTGTGGGGAATATAAAGCACCATACAGTCTGATCATAAACAACTCATGTCTGGTGTTGTAAAGATGATATCATCGGGTGAAATCTGACACCCAACTACAAATAAAAACCTACACAGTAAGCTCTGTGCATTGACTATAAATTCAGCCTCACCTGAACTAAGGTTCAGCTGTGCTTTGAGTTGAATGCTAGTGTAATATTAGCATTACTTACTTACTTACCTACTCTCCTATGGGACATAAGGCCTCAATGAGCTCTTTCCATTGTGTTAAGTCCTTGGCAGCATGTTGCACCTCTGCCCAGGTTCATCTTTTCCAGCTCTAGTGTCAGTTCTGCACCAAGTGGTGTTGGTCCTCCCAGGTTTTCTTTTTCCTGGTGGTGTACATCTTGTGATCCCAGCCATATCAAATATCGGTGTGTGATTTCTTTGGTGGTGCCCCAGCTGCCTGTTTTTCCTGTATACTTGATGGTTGGAGATTTTGTTCGGCCAGAAGATCTGGCACATCCGTCTGAAGCATCCGTTGTGAAAGGCTTCCACTCTCCTCAAGTCTGTTCTGACCACTCACCAACTGCCTAGACCATACAGCAGAACAGATAATATTAGCATTTTAGCTTTCCAGCTTCCAAATACAAGTAAAGATGAAAATTTGGACCTGTTGGTGTGAGAAAGGAAAAGTCAGGATTATCAAAGTCAGTCACCCTGTGGAGACCATGGACATTTTAACAAGATTTCACCAAAATACCTCTAATAGTGGATTATTTTCACTCTGGACCAGAGAGACTAATGTATCCTGCAGTTCAGTTAAAGTTCATAAAGTTCCTAATCTCTATAAACAGATACTAGCATGTGGATGCAGAATCTGAGGGCAAGGGACAAGATTTTGATATCAGATGCATTCTGTATTCAGACAGCATTAGCTCAAAATGTCATCAGTGGATGTGCCAGTAAATTGTACTTCAGAGACTTTCAATATGTGGACTTTCTTTATATTTTTTTTATTTGCAAACAGTCCATGTGAAAAACAAAAATGTGGAATGGACTGGCCAAAAGGCAACATCAGAACTCATCGGCTATTGTCTGATGACAATCAATCTTCATATTATTATTATTTTTTTTAAATATGCATTGATAGTCAGTTTATAGAGATTAGCCTCCAGCTCCATTTCAAGCAGCCTGTAACCATGGCCCTCATGCAAGAACCACTCGTACAAACAGATTTGATAAAAGTAAGCAGTCATCGATGGCTTTGCAGGGGCGAGCATTTTGTTTCTTTGAAGCCATTTTCATATCAAGACATTTCTCCTTTATTTCAGTGACAGTCCAACCCTCAGGTAACACAGCATTAACAGCATTCGTTTTTTTCTTTAGCAGGTCTTTTAATTCCACTGTTGACACTGTTAAAATGACAGGTTTTTCATTATGGATCTCTGAAAGCAGGATGTCAAACTCCAAACTCGTAAAGTAAAAGTTCTTCTTTTTACTCTTTGATGTCATTTTCATGAATGAACACTTTCTGACATATGGGGAAGGAAGCGCAGCCTTTTATGGTATTATCTGGGCGTCATTTATGCTAACTTGCAAGTGTCAGTCACAGTTTTCTGAAGAGCGTTTGCTGAATCTGACATGTCATGTTAGCACAAGCCCTTCTTACAAAAAAATTAAGAGAAATTTAAGGTAAGAACACAAAAATATTCTTGCATGGGGGCCGATGACCGGCACATGGAGAAGGAAGTCTTGGCCCGGATATCACCCTGAAACATTGGCTGTTGCCCCCAGAAGCTAAATCTTCATCAGATGATAGTCGGTGGGTTCTGAGATTGTCTTAGACACAGACGACCGATGATTGACACATTTGCAGAGGCTTTTAGTGGTTTGGGTCAAACCCAATAATCTGTTGTATTCATTTAATAACTGAACTTTCTGTCGGGAGTAAACTCCAAGATTGATGCCAAGCTTTGCTTTGGCTGCAGTAAGGACCATTCATCTTACTTAAAATTCATCTCCATGACTGGAAATTTGATTGCATATCATCCATGTACCCATTCAACAAATCTCAAAAACAGTGCAGCAGATTTTTGCTCTTCATCAATATGAAACTTATCTTTAGTTGTATTCTGCATATTCTCTAACAAAACCCACAGAAAAGGGGGGGGGGGAGACTTGTGGTTCAACAGCATTTCATCTTCAGGCAACGCTGCAATTATCAATGAGGCATAAAAGAGAGAAGCAACCAGAACTATCAACAAGCCAAAGCTCTGGCGTCCTGTTTTCAAGTTTTCTCGGCAGACTATTGGTCAGGACTCTGACTGGACTGATCCAGAGAGCTGATCTTTAACCCCCAGCTTGTTTTCCCCCAGCTTTTACCTAAATATGCATTTCCATTGCAAACTATGGAGTCTAAGAACAGGAGGGTGATCTCATTACACATCACTTATTATATCCCGACAGAATCCAGCCAGCATTACATAAGAGACCCACAGACTAATACACTCTGTATGTGAGTGGATATTATGGCTTATTTTACAGGCAGCCTTTCATTTGAGGACGTCAGGCTTTCTGAAGAACAAAGTTTTTCTGTTGCTCTGAGCTCGGCTGACTCACCTCATCCATCACAAGATGGAGAGCTGATACAAATGTGTGCGGCTTCATCCTTTGATCCGAGTCCACTTCTGGCAAGCCATATTACCCAGACTTCTTGTAATTTTTTTTTCCTTTTAATCGATTCAACAAACATCTATTGGGAAAAGGATGGGACTTTTCCAAACACAGGAGTTGGGGAAAGGATGAGCTGACAGGCAAATCATCACCCTGTCTTAAAATCTGCTGTGGTTATGTTTGAAGCTATGGTTATGTGATATAAGGCCTTATGACAGAGCTGAAAGAGGGAATAAAGTTGTATGCATCATGAGCCCTCATGCTGCAGAGGAGTTATAACTCACAGTATTTTATTGTTCTATAGTGGTCAAGTGTTTCAGACTTTTGGGCGTATAATGTTGTTTACAGTTTCCATTCAACTTTTGTAGCTCCCACGATGGTCCCCTGAACCAAGATCATATAACGTAACAACTCTGCTCTGAGCTTAAAGGGACAGTTCCCCTCCTAGAAGCAAAAATACACATTTTTTCCTCTGGCTTGTACTGCAGTTTATCCATGTAGATAGTTTTGGTGTGAGTTGCAGAGTTTTTGAGATAGTTGAGATGGTTTCAATAACTAAATATTGATTGAACTTTTGGTTTCACACAGGATACAAACACTGATCTCAGGGATCCCGGCACAGATGACCTATTTGTCTGTTTTTCTGGTGAGGACAGGCTGGTCACGCTGCAACATGACTCCTTGATTCCACTGGCCTCATCATGTCTGCGCCGCAGGTCTGATCTGTCCTCCACACGGCTTCATGCCCCCCAGCGTTTGAGTGTTTTGGCTTCCCGATGATGTTGATCTGCTCAGATTTTGCTGATGTGGTCATTTTTCCTTGCTTTTTGTGATTTTACCATGGGTAATAGTTTTTATGATGTGGAGTATGCACGGGGTGTTTTATTTTGAAAACTGACTGGATTCTCTATGCTGTTTCTGTATCTCACTTCCTGTGTGTGTAAGTGTAATCACTTACATCATGTAAGTGTAGCATGGCTGGGATCAACCCCGGTGGTCAGAACACCACGCAGCTGCGTCCAGTGGAATTATGCCATAAGAAATAAAAAAACTTGACAGGTCATTGACTGTGTGATTGACATTAAAGGAACATTTCAATTTCATACAACCTGCAACTCATTTTTGTAGTTTTGGCCAGTGTGTCTGTTGCTAATCACAACTCCCATGCTTACTTGCACCCAGAGCTCAGGTTTTAGAGTTAAATTAGTTAATGTAACCTAGAGATGCAGTGATTCCAGTTTTCTTGGACGATTCAGATTTCCAATTCTTTAAGGATCTGACCTGCCCATTTCAATTATGGCTGATTCCAATTTTCAGTCTTTCTAAGAACTATGATTGACAGCATTCACAAACATTTTTGCAACTTTTCTTGTAAAGTTAATTTTGACGTTCATAATAAAACACTGTCTATTAAATAACATACATTTTCTCCAAAAGTGTTCCAGGTTGCAGGAAGACTTATATTATTCTATTAAGAATATGTACTAGAAAGAACAAAATCTTACGAGATTTTGCAACAGTTTACTGCAGTAAAACTTTGCCATGAGAAAAACGGACGCAGAAGTTAAACAAGTCTGGATGAGAAAATGTTTGAGGAGACACATCAACACAGGTTGTTTATTCTTCATCCAGAACAGGAGATGAGATTTTAACTGTCCCTCTGTGAACAGCAGTCTGCTGCTGGCTAACATTAGCATGAAGAGCTAAAGAGTTTACAGCTGTTCTGTGACATTGTCAGCTGTTCTGTCTCCTTGTAGACTGTCTGTCCTCTCTTTATCCTCTTTTTGCAATCTGTTACTGACACTGACTTCATGCAAGCATGTGTGAGTGAGTGTGTGTTGCTGTGATCAGCGCTGTTGTGGGTGTGACCTTACAGTCAGTGTGTCTGCTGGGCGCATGACGTGACTATCATGCACAGCATATGTGGAAATACAACGGTCACAGAATCGGATATGTGACACTGAAATGCCGGTCACTGGTCAGGGCCGGTCACACAGAACATTTTCCAGTTCTGGTCTCTGGCCTGTCGATCGGTGCATCTCTAATGTGACCCTCTATCTGTGTAGGATTAAATGAGTTCTGATGGTCACTCCAGTCCTATCCTTTCATAAAAACATTTCAATCACTAAGTTAATAACTGGAATCTGGGAACATGTTGAAAAGGCGAAAAAGAAATAGAAAACAGCAAACACGGCAGAAACTATAAATGTAAGACCTAAAATCTAATACACCAGAATTTCCCTACACCAGACTAAAACATCAAATACGCTTACTGTGGGAGTGGAAAAACAACAAAGTTATAATAATCTTATAATATATATCATTTGCCTATTTTAGTGGCTATGAATGATGCAGGAAATAAACTGTCCACTCAGCACACAGCCTGCAAGGCATACGCTAGTTTAGGCTGCAGAAGTACAGCATTTATTTATATCACTCCCTAATTTCAGGCCTCATTTGTCAAACTCTGGATGTGATACTGCCTCTTGTTTCCTCACAGCTATATAGGTCTGCGAAGAAAATGTACATGTTTACTCTCGAGAGGCCCACAGCTGCACACACAGAATGTACTGGGCAGAATTGCTCATTGAACCGAACCATTTATGTCTGTTTACTCGGATACTTCTATGCTTCCCAAGAGTCATTTGGAAATAGACTAAGGACATTGGTGGTTTGTGCGCCTGTTTGTGTCTTTATGTGTGCAAATGTCATATTTAGACACTGGTGTGCCAACCCAGTCTCTTCGATCCGTGTACGAATAACACAACTTTGCGCTTGCAGTGCATACACCAAATTCTAATTTTGCATGCAGGTAATGTACTGAGAGATGCTGTGAGTCCTCTGCAGCGGCTGTAGGTTCAACTTCCGTCTACGACCCTTTGCTGCATGTTATTCCCCGACTCTCTCTCCTTCTTTCCTGTCATATATTCAGCTGTCCTGTAAATAAAGGCATAAAAGCCCCCAAAAATATTTTTAAAAAGAGTTAAAGTTAGCCTATGATGCAAGCTTGCTTACATTCAGTGTGTTTTACTTCCAGACTTGACATTAAATAAATATGTCCAAAATGTGCGTTAATATTTCAGAATTAAATTACATCATTTTGTGCAACGTTAGCTAGGAAGCTACTCATTTTCAGTTGCTGATCAATTAGGAAGCAGTGAAATGACAATAATTTGCCAGGTTCTCTACGTTTATGACTTGGAACTTGGATCATAGCAGTATGACATTTGAGCTTCACACCATCTGCATGATGTCAGAAGAAAATGGCCACCCTGTGAATATAGTGAACAGTCATGTGACATGAATCACCATGGTAAACTAAGATAAACATGTGGTTAGCGTTGTGACACAGTTTGGTTAGGTTTGGGAAAACAACATGGTTTGGGTTAAAATAAGTGTGTTACACACAGTTTGCGTTATTTGTGTCGCCCAGTGCAAATGATGCTAATTACATGATGTGAGATTCACATCATTCGTGCACTGTACAAGTTGAAAATATTCACCTTGAATGAATAATTTGCATGCATGGTGGAGCTTTTGCTGGGTGTTGTGAGGAAAACCAGGCGGAGTGGAGGAACAGAGCCGACAGACAGCTGCTGAGTGCCAGGGAGCTTTGGAGGGGAGAGCTGGGGGCAGAGCGGAAACTTCTGGAGGAAGAAACATCGGAGTCACATCAGATTCTGCTCTGATGTGGATGTTAACAGTGAGAGGAGGACTTGCATTAAGTGGATTCCTCTTCATTTCTAATTCTCAACGTGAATGAGCCATGTTTACTGCTGAGTGGAAGAGAAATGTATTTTGCTCATAATTTTTTTTCAAAATGTGACCTTTAATTTCCAAATGACACTCTGTATCTCCTGAGATACATTTCCCACTTAAGGTATAAATTTAACATTTTCTCTCTATTTTTTAAATAGCTCATGTGCCAACTTTTGCATAAAAAGTTTTTAAAAGTGAAAAAAATTATATAATATTGATTCACATAGGTTTTGAACACAAACGGCACCCCTACGTTAGCAATGGAAGCTGAGCAAACAGCATTTTGTCCAGTGGCCATGCAAAAACTGATGAATTGATCAATAATACACATTTAAGAGTAAAATAAAGAGTAATCAATATTTCACACAATTACTGATTATCTATAGAATATAGGCTTCAAACTGAATTATATCTGCCAGTGACTGTCCCTGTTTTATACCTTTCATTCAATGCCTGATTATCAAAGTCATGAAAAATTAATTCATTATTTATACAAAATAACAGCAAACACAACAAAAAAAAACAACAACAACACATCACTGCCAGTGTCTACATGCACTGCCATTTTTAATTTTTAAAATAAATTATGAGTATATTTTTGAAAATTGGTGTGAAGTCACATGACCTGGGTACTTGATCCCGCCCCCTGCAGTGCTTCATATGATAAACAGTGCCCCCCCCCCCAACACACACACACACACACAGCCTGTCAAATGACTGTATCCTACATCATGAACGTACAGAATGGAGAGGGAAACAGACGAGAGACTGGAGGAAAATAACAGAAAGAACCAGAGTCCCTGCTGAGAACTGAGTTCAGTCAGAGGCTAACCTGAACACAAACACAGACACACACACACAGCTGCTGCTTATAGCTGTCAGCTAGTTGCTCATTAGCATACGACTGTATTCTGGCTGTTAGGGGTGAATAAACAGACTCACAAGAGTAACGTGATGAACTCCTAATGTTGCCAGAATAACTCTACTGTCAGACAAAAGGTGAAAACTTGCTTCACTTGCAAGTGAAATAACTGTTGAGACATGAACCCTGATTTCCTGTGTGAAAATCCTGCGTGTGTTTGACTCAATCATCCACCATCCAACTCCTCCACATGCAGACCTTCTAACTCTTTATACTACGTCACGGTTTTCTGACGGTTTTCTAATCAGAGGGATTGATATGGAATCAGTTTTGTGTCAATGTATTCAAAGAAAACAAATAAATATCAAACAAAAATAAGAATTCAAGAGAGAATAAAACTCACTGAAGCAAAAGTCTTCTAAAAAGTGAAACTTGTAAATTGCAAACAAATTGTTTGTGTAATTGTGTAAACTATTTGTCATTTATGATCTACAATCTACAAGACATGACAAGACAGAAACTATGTAAGAGAATTAACAAGATTTAACTAGACAAAAAATTACATAAAAGACGTAACAAAACGTAACAGGAAGGAAAGGACATAAAATTAAAATGGCGTAAAAGGTGTGCAATGACAAAAACCACATAAAATAGTTAACAAGATGAAAATGACACGAAAGATGTAACAGCATGAAGATGACATAAGATGAAAACTACTCAAAAGACTGGATGTAAAGAAAATGGTGTAAACGACGTAACAAAATGTAACATGAAGGAATTGGCGTAGCAAAATGGAAATCACGTAACAAAACAAAAATGACATAACAAGAGATGTAACAAGATGTTACCAGATGAAAATGACATCAAAGATGTGACAAAATGCAATAAGAAGGAAAGAACATAACAAAACAAAAATCATGCAACAACAAAATACAATTAAATACATAATCAAACAAAAATGAGACGGAAACATGTAGCAAGACGGCAACAAAATAAGAGATGCAACAGGATGTAACAAGACAAAAACAATGCAAAAGAAATAAGACCAAACACAGACGGACATTATTATTTGTGTAATTCTGCAAACTATCGTCTCTTACTTTCTGATAATGTATCTTTCTGTTTACAGTTCCTTTTACAGTTACAGTTTCTTTCTCACTGATCAGACCTTTGCTCTCACTGTCAGCTTTGCACTTACGCTGCCAGCTCTCTCATTTGCACTCTGAGGTTTTCACACACAAACCAAAATCAGATTTGCATACAAATTAATCAAACAAAATGTATTAAATATCAAACAAAAATAAGAATTTTGGAGCGAGTAAAACTCACTGAAGCACAACTTATAACTTGCAAACAAATTATTTTTGCATTTGTATAAACTATTGGTCTTTTACTATTTTGATTATATACCCTTTTGCTTACAGTTCCTTCTGTTTCTCTCTCTGGTAAGACTCTTGCTCTCAACATCAGCTTTGTAGTCACGCATTTGTACGCAGATGGAGGAGAGTGGGCTTGGTGTGCATCCCACTGCTGCACAGAATATTCTTGAAATACCATTCCATTAAAAAGCCCTCCTTTCCTTCCTTTCCAGGAAGGCAGCACAAATTGTAATCATAACAATGATAGAGAGGAAAAACTTTGCATAAAACATGTGCGATGTTTGCCTTATTTTCTTTCCATGCCTCTATTTTATAGCCTTGGAAGAGCAACATGTGTCTGTCTAATGTCTACGGGGAGATGAAAACCCTCTCAGGCCCAGTTTTAATTCCCTGCTACAAATAACAAGTTGAGCAAAAACCTCTCTCTGAGGAAAACAAATTCTTCACTTAGCCTCCTCACAGGGGAACACAGCAGGATCTAATGTCCTGCATTGCTGTTTCCTCTTGATTTAATTACACAAAAACATGTAGCATGTCATGTGTTAATATCTGGACCACATTCTGATCTGACAAATGGTCTTTTATATACACGCACAAACACAGACGGACCGAACATCACTGCAGAAGGAACACACATACAAATGAATCACTCTCATAAATCAGAGTCACATTCCCCGGCACCACTTACGAGGCAGTAAACCAACACATTTCAGCCTTATGTGGCATTTCCCACTCATTCCAGCCTGTCCATGCAATTTGTTTCCCATTAAAGCTAAAGTGTGATCAAGGGACTGTCATCGTACTCGCTTTCACTGGCACATTTCTGCCTCCCGTTGACCTGTGGCTTCCTCCAGAGAGCCAGGCTGGGGCCCAGAGAGAAAAACACAAACATCATTACCATGATGGTCCAAGTCCTGGAGTGAACTTTGAGGAAAAAAAGAGCTCCTTTCTTCTCAGTGATTGATTAATCTGCAGGGACATTTAAAGACGTAGCTCCCGGCAACCTGGGAAAGGAAAGATTTGCACCTCAGAATATACTGATGTCCTGCTGGGCCTCATGAAGGAGGGAATGTGGTGACACGGAGTGAGCGATGATGATTTCATTGCATCCAGAGAGCTTGTTTCCAGTCCCGCATACTGGTTTCATAGCCTTTTAAAAAGCAGGATATCTTCAGTTTTCAAGTTTTTTCTTCATCCAGCAGTATCAGAGATCGAAAGCAACCAAGTACGAATACTTTGTTACTGTGCTTCAGAGGATTTTTCAGGTATACATACTCTCATACATGACTGCTTCTTTTTCTGATGACTTCTCACTTCCTACATTTTAACACAAGTATCAGTTTTAATGAAAGATTAAAACAACATAACACGACGCAAACAGCATGAAAGATCTAACAAGACAACAAGGTGAAAGACAACAAGACAAAAACAATATAAAAGCCCCAACGAGATGTAACCAGGTGAGAATGACGTGAAAGTAGTAACAACACATAACAAGATGAAAATCATGTCACAAAAAAAAGTCAAAGATGTAACAAGCCAAAAACTACATAACAAGACAAAAACAACATAAGATGAAGATGATGTATCAGGATGAAAACTATGTGAAAGTTGTAACAAGACAAAGATGACAAAGGATGTTACTAAGTGAAAACCATGTAAAAGATGTAACAAGACAAGATACCAAATAAAAGATGTAACAGGTCGTAACAAGACCCAAATTATGTAAAACATGTAACAAGTCAAAAACAAGGTAAAAGACATAGCAAGATGAAACGGACAGAGAGGGACACTCAGCCGTGGAGAAAAGGTGAGGTTCAGATAACTCTGCACAGAAACAGGCCATATGGTCTCAATCACTAGTTCAAATTTTCTTCAGCACAGCGCAACTTTTGTAAATTACGGTGCCATTTAGAGTAAAACAGACCATAAAGCAGGATACATGTAAAGGGTTCATCCTGTGCAACACACGGGGTCACAAAAGTCAGATTCTGTTACTATGGCGAGCCAAACCAAGCACCAACCACACTGCAGCGCATCAACCACCTCCTCCACGCTCTCCTCAGTACTGAACATGCTCTGGTTGCACAAAAAAAACAAAAACAAGATGGCGACACCCATGATGCCAGCTCAAGACTAAAACAGTAGCCCACAAACCAATGGGTGATGTCACAGTGGCTCCGTCCACTAATTCTTCTGTCTACGACAACAAACTGGGCCTGTTGCATGGTCAGCATCTTCAACTCTGGACAAACACAACGTCTCTGTTAACAGAATATCTTATATAAGATTTACTTAAAGGGATAATCTGCAACACTTTCCTAAAATGTATAGACTCATAAACATAATCCTTTTTAATTATCACTTATGACCCATTGGAAGAGTGTGGTGGTGTCTGTATTTGCAGAGGCCTTATTGTCCTACAATAAACTGCCTTTTGTAGTGTGTTTACAGACACAGGGGAACTGACCGAGCTGCAGTACTGGAAGCACTGGGAGTGAGAAGGCACTGGATAAGACAGGAAAGACAGGCATGAATTCATTTGCACATTTATTTAAGCCTGAAACCAAAACACAACAGACATCATCAGTACATAAACTCGTCTAATTTTGAAGCAGATCCAGATCTACTCGCAGAACTGAAATACGTAACATTTTCTGTTATCTAAATGAGAGTTGTGTTGCTGTGAACACACACTCTGGGTGCTGTCTAGGTAGGTCTAGGAAAAAATGTTTACCTCTAAAATGAACTGACATATCTGGCTTTTGAGTTTCACAGACACAGATCAAGTCTGAATCCTTGACTTTACTGTAAATAATGCTGTGCTGAAATGATTTCATATATTCTCTTCGGTGAGTCAGAGGTCAAGCCGTACCCTCAAGTTCAATCATTGTCTTGCTTCACCATCGTTATCACATTTGTGAGGGACGTCCTTGGTACTTTTGACCCAGATATTCAATGTGTCCCATGTACTGCAGTTCACTGACTATAGTGCCAGCCTACATAAAACACACCACTGTCCAACTCTGGGTCTATTTTATGAGTAGTTTGACAGAACTAATTGGTTCAAAGTTTTTCAGGTCTTAATGGTGATGCCTTTCTAAGATTTTTTAATGGTTGCAGTAACCTTTAAAATACACTCCCTACAAGACAGACATGTTTATTTTAGTTCTGTTTTTCTTGACTGGGATTGTAGCATCAGATGATAGCTATGACAGCTCTGGTGTTGCCACTTCTAGATCATCTCATCAAGCTTTTGTGTTCATTTGTGGTGCAGCCTGGTGTGGTTACTGTAATGTTACACAACTTGCTCTTAGAAATGAGTCATCGCTGACTTTTAGTTTCACATGGGACATGATCCCCAGTCTCCTGGGTGCAAGTCCTGTGTTTGTTTGTTTGATCCATCCATTCACACCACCTCCTCAATACACTGACTTTCTCACTCTTTATACGTCACTTGACTTTACTCCAGAAATGATGCTAGGGAGCTACTGACTGTCACAGCTTGAGTTGGGCAATATCTTTGTGGGTTCATAGACTAGGTAGACTAGGTGTGAGCCATTGCTAATATAAAAACATTGTCTCTAGCTTCTTTAAAGGCCAGAAGAGGTGCTTTCGATTACTCTGGCTGATTAGATAATGAGTCAGGTGGAGGTTGAGCAGAGTTGTGCTGGTCTAATTAGGATGGACTAAAGGTGTACAGGGGCTTTCTTTTTTCAGTTCAATTCTTAAAAAAATAATAAACCTGAAATTTCCTAATTTAATTATGAATTTTCTCTGAAAATGTTCTTTAGTGGTCCTCATATCAACAGTCTGTATATACAAAGTTCTAGCAGGTAATTCCCTTCAGAAGCTCCTTTGTATGAAACGTGCAGTGCTGTTATTACCTGCACAGATCTATTGCTCCCTCATGGCTGCCAGTCCTGAGAGGTCGCAGCATGAATGATGACCGAGGACACTGTCAGTGCAGCAGCCGCCACCTCTGACCCTGACTTTAACACCCCTCTCTGGTAACCTGTGCTTGTCTCATGGAGGCAGCTAGCCAACCCCCCCACTCCTTCAGCCTGCACCTCTTTTACTGTGTGTTACATAACCCTGTTATTGCCACAAGTGTGTGTCCTTGTTTTTGTGCTGCACTGCTGTGAACATTCACTGTGACTACAGTGTTTTTGTGAGCGGCAGAACCAATGTGGATCCACCTATACTTTCACCCACAAATACAGTGTGTGTATGTTAGCTCAGCTGTACTGATATATGTATACAAGTGACCTGTAAAGGTTACTGAGAAATTGTATTTCAGTTTTGACGCAACTTTACTCTATATTGAGCATTTTATCCCCTAATCTTACATAACTTTGACTTGTGTTCAGCCCATACTGATCTGTTTTGAAAAGGTTTACTTGACTGACATTTGAAACAACCAGCCATAGGCCAGTGCTTATGTCAAGTCAATTCTGTTTCACTTATGTAACGCTAAATTCTAACAGAGGTTCTGTCAGGGGACTGTTCATATAGAGCAGGTTTACATCATACTCTTAATAATAGTTTTTACAGAACAATTCCCATCATGAACAAGCACTTGACAACAGTGACATAACCCCTCAAATACACGGCACAATTCTAAGTGAGCTAACCTCAACTTTAGTCTAGGCCTGCTGGCTCAGCTCCAGAGCAGAGTTAGCCCTGAGTTTGCAGGGTTATCCTCTGAAAATCGACTGAGCACGGGGCTAAAATGTGCCAGTGTGAAATAGGGCTTAGGGCTGTTAAAGTGTAGTCACATGTCACTCTAAAATGTAAACATTTGTCACAACTGAAATTTAACCAACACACTCTCATCCCAACACGTCACATATCGATGATTTTTCATCTTTCCTCAGCGTCGGATGCTGAAGCAGAAAGTACCCTTTAGCGGCTGTATCAGACACACAGATAACGTGTGATTAACACTGTGAAACGGCGGTCACAGTTTGGTTAGGTTTAGGCACAAAAACTACCTGGTTAGGTTCAGGATAAGACCATGTTTGGGGTTACAGTAACTACATTACATTGGGTATGTCATGTGATGTCAATGAAGCAACTCACAAATCTAAAGTCATGTAACAATTGTTATGTACCTTACAATTTTTACATTTTGGTTTCAGACAGGGAAAGTCCTGTATGTGTTTGAGCCCTGCATCCACCCCAACTCCAAAGGGGCAAAGTTATCCCAGGGTTAACTCTTAGCCCAGAGGGGTCTACTACGAAGCGAGATTAATGTGTTTAGCGAGCTGTGTTGAGTCTAAATCCAGGGTTTTCAGTGTCACGAAAGTGGCTCTCTTTTAACCTGGCTAGATCACCATGGTAACTGATGCTAATCTCATAACCTGGTCGGGAGCAGGTTATGTTCAGAGTTTCAGATTAAATCGTCTGTAAAAAGTGCCATTCTTTAAACAATTATTGTCCTAACAAGGTTGTTTATGGGCGATATAGCTTTAAAACTGAGGAAAGACATTAAAAATGAAAAGTTGCTGAGCTGTATGTTCGTTATATCACCAAACGAATCCATATAATGTAAAAATGTAACAGCAGCACAAACTGTGTGCATCGCGCTGTCATGGTAACCTCCGTTTGGTGATGCAGAGTCATTTTCCCTGTTTGCTCCAGATCATATTAACACTTTAAATTGTCATGGTATATAACCCACACAGTAAAATAATGATGAAACAACTACAGACACTTTGAATACTTATTACTGTTATCTGTTTTGTCTTGGTGATTTTGCAGCTCAGATCACTGATTAGAAAATTCATCATCATTTATCACAGACAGTCTTAAATCAGTTACACTCATTTTACGTTGGTTTGGTCAAAAACTTCAGTGATGTCCACATCTCTGTCATCATAGGACAGTGTCAGACAGACTTCATCATGTTTAAATCTGCTGTATGGAGTTTTATTGTTTAATGTGCAGTTTTCATGTTAGAATAAACAGCAGAATTAAGATCAGTCATTTTCTGACATCATTCTTCTTCTCCTGCTTTATTTGCAGCAACAATGTTGCTTTTTGTTGTAATGTATTTTGTATATTTTATATATAGCAGGCCCTGCATTACTTAAAAAATTTGAAAATCTGATCTTTTGGTAAACGGCTCCAATGGCATTACTATTACTATTATATTTTATTTATTTAGTTAGTTATTGGTCAATAAATCCTGTGACTAAAACCAAAATTGTGTCCATGTCTGAGCACTTTCTGGTTCCTTTTTTTTCTTATTTAAAAAGGTTGAATAATTACCCAAAACAGATGGATGCTTAGCAAATGTCATTCACATAACAGGAAATAATGCATATGTTAGGAACTGTTTTCAGTGGCAAATTAATCATTAATCGTTTGGTGCTCTAGTGAGTATTTCTGGCAGCAGGACGGTGTGACATTGAGTCAAAATAAACTCCAGGGTGTGTGTTCATGGTAACATGTCACCAGCTGTAACAGTGTGAATCATGATTTTAATTGTTTTTGGACGACAGTGCTGCAGTTTTAAACTCTTACTGTCTAACTGAAGTGTTTACAGTGAACACTGGGAGGAGAAACTGAGGCACAGTCGATCAACATGTCTGGAAAAAATCTGAGGTGAGAAGTAACTAAGTACAATGTTACTGTACGTAAGTAGGTTTTTTTAGGTATCTGTACTTTACATGGGTATTATTTTTCTGACAACTTTTTGCTTCTTATCTTTTCATATCTTTATTACTTTAGTTAAAAGGCATTTAAGTGAAATAATTTGTTTTAATTTTGCATCATTATGTACCACCTTCTCAACATCAAGACTGATTTCAACCTAAACAGATGGAACAATAACACATAAACAATATGATTTCTTTGCATATCCTTGTGCATATCTTGCGTAACAAGATAAAAAAAAACATAAGAAGAAAAAGATGTCACATGACAAAAACATAAAAGATGTAACAAGACAAAAAAAAAAAACAGTGTAAAACACGCAACAAGAACATGAGACAAAAAAGACGCAAGATGAAAAATGATGTAAAAGACGAAAAATAAAATAAGGCAAATGTAACATAACAAGATGACAAAGACATGACAAAAAAAGGACAAAGACATAAAGACATAAGAAAAAACATAAAAGGCATCACAAGACAAGGACTTTAAGACAAGAAACAATGTAAGATAAGATAAAAAAAAACATAAAATAGTTAAGACAAAAAATACAAGTTATAACAAGACAAAAAAAAGTAACAAGATACAAAAGACATTGCAAGACAAACAATTACATAACATGATAAAAAAAATATGTAAAAGACAACAACAACACAAACAAGATGTAACAAGAAGAAAAAGACGAACAAGATGAAAAACAATGTAAAGGATGTAACTAGACAAAAAAACCCTCTGCTGTCTTATGTCTTTTACACTCTTTTTTGACTTTAGAGTTACAATATGAAAATAATGTAGCAACATTAAAAACTACCTTAAAGACACAACAAAAATGATGTTATCAAGACAAAAAAGATGTAACAAGGTTTGACAGACAAGTTGGGGAGGCTGGACCAGAGAGAAGATGATTCAGTTAACTTTGCACAGAAACAGTCAGTAGAAATGTCCATCAGAGGACGACTTTTGACTTTTATACTATGAATTCACTTTTACTTGAGTAAAGAAGTTGAATGAGTACTTCTTTTTTTCTGTTGTTGTTTTACACCTCTGGAAAAACTACATATAATCATGTGCAGCCAGTGACAGGTTCTAACTGGTATCTGTTTATGCACTGCATGGTAAAAGAGATATGTGGATAAAAAAAAAAAAGGAAGCAGAAAAGGAAAAACTGTGACATGGAAGAGGCTGTGTGTCATTGAGGGCTGACAGTTATGTAAGGAATGTTTCTAAATAGCTTTTGAGGACACACGAGTACAATTATCCTGAGTCATGAATCACCTAAAGCCCATTGTTTACACTGACTGTGTGAATCCAGGCTGCGGCTCAGATGCCTGGCTGTTGTGTTTGACACCGTCAGTCTGTCTCTCTTCCAACAATCAAAGTGTTCAGTTATTCTATAAATCAAATAAAACATGAACGATTGAAAGTGAACTAGACCTCGACCTTGAATGGTTTCTCACCCAGAGAACTTTACGGTCTCAAACAGCGGGCTGGTGTTGACGTAGCTCCTGGCATATTGTCTCCAGTGTATGTAGGCGGCTGCTTTCCGCAGAATTTTTACAGATCCAGCGTGACTGTGGAGCGATTATCGGCCTCCAGACAGCGTGTTTGGAGAAAAGAGATTTATGGGATGTAATGGAGCTGCTCCGGAAGCATACAAAGTGGACTCAAAGGAAAGGAGAGGAATGGATTAAGGATTAGGAAATATTTACCAACACTACAGTCAAAATGCTTGTTCTATAATTAAAAACGTCTTGAGCACATACAGATGTGGGAATCTTTATGTGCCAAACATAAAGACAGGAACAGTTTCTTTGTAAAGTGTCCCTCACAGTGATAAACAGTCAAAATACCAAGGGGCAAGTTTTGAGGTTTTGCACTAATAAAAAGGAAGAAAAGTGGGCTCGCTCAGGCCTGGGGGGCCACTGGCCACCTCTGAAATATGATCTGACCCCATTATCTCAAGTATGATTGGCTCTCCTCCCAGTGAGAGGTTGGACCAACTGCTTGATGACTATTTTTGCATGTGCATTGTTTTCTTTTGTATGTAGCCGAATTTTACTTTTTTAAAGGTTAATTTACTTTATTAATCATTTTAGAAGACAGGGTTGTATAATGAGATGTTGATTGTTGTTCCCTTAATGCTACTCACAAAAAACATACACAAAACTATATATAACAACTGGGTAAATAAATAAGAAAACACAATAATGAGACTATTTGTCAGTGTGGACTTGGATACCATATCTTAAATGACTATGGAAGCTTTATATTATATTTGGATGGTTCCACTTTGTTGGGCTGTGATTGGTAATACTATTTAGCTTTAAAATAAATATTTTAAACTCAGGAATGTAAGAAACTATAATGTAAATCGTTGAAGTAGGTGTGAAAAGTCAGAAATTGTCGCTCTTCAGACGCTTCACATCAAACATGGGAGGAACAGTGTCAGAAAAGAAAGAATGACACTTTTACTACATTACAGTGAACACAGAGAAATATACTGGACTGGATGTATATCCATCAGATTAAGAACAACTCTGACAGAACACAAACTTTTTAGAGGTGCTGTAATGGTATTTAATTGGTCAATGGAAAGATGAAATTAGAAGGGCAGCATCACCTGATGCAACGATGTCCCTGTAAAATGAAAATGTTTCAACTTGTGTGGTTTTATGAACCTGCTTTGTAGACAGAAAAAGGAGAAGAAGCAAAACAAAAAAGAAAAAAACAAACAAAACACACAGTTTAATACACACAACAGGCTCATTCCCACACACACGGTCACGGTGCATCAGCTGCTAGCTAGCTTACAGCTACAGACTGTACAGCTGCTAGAGTCTTGGTTGTTTGGGGCAAATAAGTACAAATAGTCCAGAAGTCAAATTCACACAAATGTGAAAATTTGCTTTGCTTTGCTTTCTGCCTGGAAGCATCTTAAAGGGACAGTTCAACTGGTCAATGCAGTGTCTGTGTGTTTGACAAGACTGTTATTTCTTCACATTTTGTTGATAAGTTTACTTCATTTTTGAATGTTTTAAAGGGACAGTTCACCCCAAAATCAAAAATACAATACAATAATTTTTGGCGTGAGCTGCAGAGGTTTGGAGGTATCAGCTATAGAGATGTCTGCCTTCTCTCCAATATAAAGGGACTGAGTGGCACTCAGCTTGTGGTGCCCAAAGCTCCAAAAACACGTTTGAAAAATTCAAAGCCACTCTGTCTTTTAAAAATTCATGACCCAGTTACTCCAGATAATCCACAGACACTGACGTGAACAGTTTCATATTCTGGTAGATTGTGCAGCAGACAGTGCAGTGAGTTTGGAGAGACAGTTGTAGAGGAGTGAAGCTCCAGTGCAGAGAGTCTCTGACTCTTTTCATCCAAATTAGAAACATTTGTCCTTTAATTCACTGTGAAGTCTGTTAGTTTATGTAATGAAAGTATATAAAATACGGATTTAGTTTTTCATTAAAAATGAAAGTAAGTTCCCCACAGTCTGGATTGTTTTAAAATGATAAATTATAGGATGTTACTCCTCACTGAATGCATGCCATATGTTCCCATGTTCTTCATCAAAAGCAGAGTTATAGCCAATAAAGTCTTTAAATGTTAACAGTGTTGACTTGTGCACAGGAAGAGGACAGTAAGGCTGAGTCAAAAGGTTAAGAGATGCAAGTAAACGTACACAGCACAAATACACTAATGTTTGAGTTAAAGATCCTACAATGTTGTTGAAGCAGTTAATGTAGCATCTATGTATATACAGTTGAGGACAAAATTATTAGCCCCACTATGTAATTTAAAGTTTTTTTTTTCTAAATTTTCAACATAGCACTTCTAAACATGCCAGTTTTCTTTAGAAAGCACGAATTATTTCTGTTTGTACACAATAACAGAATTAGTTCAGAAAAAAAATTAACAGGGTCAATATTATTAGCCCCCTTAAGAACTGACCTTTTTATTAAGCCAAAGCACAATCCACTGTTGTGCGATGATGTGCTCTAACTTTGTAATGCTCAAAGCTGTAAAATCAAGTTAAAACTGAGGGTTATCTTCTCATTTACACACAGTATAAAAACTTCAGTATGGGTTTGAGCTTTCTTGAGAAAGCATCATGACAAAAACAAAAGAAACCAGTTTAGACTTGAGAAAAAGAATTGCTGATGCTCACAGAGCAGGAGGAGGATATACAAAGTTATCACAGCGTTTCCAAGTGTCAAGAACTGGAGTGAGAAGTATCATGAAGAAATTCAAAGAGAGCCACACAGTACAGAAGAAGCCTGGCAGAGGGAGGAAGAGAAAGATTTCAAAGACTCTGGAAAGAAAACTAGTGAGACATGAGTCTAAAGACCCCAGAACAACCGCAGAGACACTAGAGAATGACTTAGCCAAGTTGGGAATTGTAGTTTCAAAGAAGACAGTCACTGGAGTCCTGCATAGGAATGGACTTTGTTAAAGACCAAGAAAAACTTCACTTCTGCAGAAGAGACACCTTCAAGCTAGACTGAAGTATGTTAAGGACAACATGGAGAAAGATTCTGCATACTGGAAGCGTGTCCTTTTGTCAGATGAGACGAAACCAGAGCTCTGTGGCCACAGAGACGTTGCTTATGTTTGGAGAAAGAACACCGTCCCCACAGTGAAACATGATGGTGGGAGTATTATGCTGTGGGGACGCTTCAGTGTGTCTGGACCTGGGAATCTCGTCAAGGTGGAAGGAATCATGAAGAAAGAAGGATATGTGAAGATTTTGAAAGAAAAACTCAAGCAGTCAGCAGCAAAACTGGGTCTGGGTCGTCGCTTTGTCTTCCAACATGACAGCGACCCAAAACATCCGTCACTCCTGGTGAAGAACTTCCTGCAGAAGACCAGAGTGAACGTTACTGACTGACCTGCACAAAGCCCTGACTTGAATCCCATTGAAAATCTGTGAGGTGAACTGAAGACCAAGGTCCATGTCAGAAGATCATCAAACCTGGAGGAGCCTGAGAGATTCACCAAAGAAGAACAGGCTGGGATTCTTCAGGAGACGAGTCTGAGACTTGATGAAAACTACAACAAATGACTGCAGGCTGTTATCCAGCAAAAAGGATACACAACTGACTATTAGCATCAGGGGGGTAATCATTTTGATCCTGGTAGTTTTTGGTTTTTGTGAAATAATTTTGTTTCTGTGTGCAAAGTAAAATAATGTAAGCATCCAAAATAAAACTAGGATGTTTGGAAAAGCTGTTAAAATTCCTTGCTCTGTTTAACAGCACTAGGGAAATACTAATTAACTAATTTCGTCCTCATCTGTATGTCTATGGTCCTTTCCATAGGTCTTAACAGCTATTAACACTGTCAGTGATGTTAACAGCTGTTACCAGTCTAGAGGAAACACTGAGTTCATTCATTGTCTTTATTTGCCAAGAGCTGTCTCCAGTAGTGGACAGCAACACCAATTTTAAAGGTAAAATATGTAAGACTCTAGTGTTGGTGCTCTAGAGGGTAAAATAACAAGTTGGAGCCATGGATGGTATATTAAATAGGAAGTGAAAAATGGGAATTTCAAGGAGGAAGAGCTACTTGTTCATCCTCTCATGTTGGACTGAGGGCAGACTGGACACCACAGTGACTCACTACTGCCTCTTGAGGTACAGCGTAGTATTACATGACAGGATGGCCGCTTCTATCATTTTTCCATCACAGTTTAGATTAAACTGTGGCCACTTCCACATCACGCAGCATATGATGGCCAATCAGACTCTACAGCTCTAAAAGCAGCTACAACTGGCCATTTTTAGTGCAGTTTTTTATAATTTTATTGTTTTTCAGAGTGTTGAGTAATAGCAAACTTAATTGCTGGAATGAGTTAACGGTTTCAGTCAAGAATAGAGTCTGTATTTTGTGTAGTTCTGGTTGTGTCTGTGTTTTTCCTGCAGTTGGTTTGTAAAACAAACATACAGAATGCTGTGAGATGTAGTTTGCCCGGACTGCTGCTGTTTTTCTCAAGGTAGGCGCCATTTGGTGGACCCTGCGGTTGCCATCTTGGCACTACTGTACCACCTCCCAAACCAAGTATTCCTGGCTATGCCTATTGTTTTTCCAAGCTCTCTCTCTCTGTGTGTGTGTGTGTGTGTGTGTGTGTGTGGAGCGGCAGCCCTCCATGCGAACACCCGGCCCGTCTGGTCTGGCTCGCCCCAAGACTAGTGAGGAGTGGTTCCAGTGGAGAAGTTCTCCTGAGAAGTAACAGGCCGGGTGAGAAGGACTGACACAGCTGAAGAGGTCGATGTGTTTACAGGAGAGACTACAGCTCATAATCTGCTGTATCAGGACCAAGATTTTTCTTTTTGTTGCTGTTGTTTTTTTTAATCCAAGTGCAGAAAAACAAGCTTACAGTCTAGTGCAATTGCCATTACCTGTCATATACCGCTGACATTTTCATCATGGTGGTCATCTAAACTGTGTTGGGAAAAATGCTGGGGCTAGGTGGTTAGTGTGCTACATTTAGTAGACATCTCTGCAACACAATACATAGACGTCTTGATACATTTGAAAAACAACACCAGTGTGTCTTTCCGAAAATCAAGACCTAGTTATTCAGGATTATCCACACACCTTGTTGGGAGCAGTTTCATGTGGGAACTACTTTCTCTCTGCAGTAGAATCTACTGGAACTACTTTCTTTCTACTAGAAAAAAGTAGCTCCAACATGAAGTTGCTCACAGTAAGGTCTGTGGATTGTTGTAAAGATACCCTGGGACAGAGGATGGAGGATTTTCTGAACCCGCTCGTAAGTTCAAAGTCAGGAAAAAAAAGAGCACATTTACCCTCCTGTTATTTATCCTGCATCTGATACAGTCCATTACCATGGAAATGATACTTCCATTTCATGGCTTTTATTTTCTATTCACATGTGATATCCTGCGCTGCAGGACTAAAGACCGCAGCACTTCCACTGTTTGCCAACGACAACAAACGCCCTCACGCTGCTTTTGTGTGGCTGACTGGTAAAGTTATCTAAGGGTGTGCCGTGGGAGAATACACTGCTTGTATTTCCAGGTAAAACACAATCCCATATTGTTCTGCCTTGCTGGGTGTCATCCTCCTTCGTGAACTGGGACACACACACACACACACAGAGGTTCACACAGTCTGCTCTGGGTGAATTTGGCCTTGTAGGAAATCTGATGCTGCAATGACTGAATATTCAATTTTACAAAAATGATATCAACCAAAACAAGAGTCGGAGAAAAAGAGTAGTGATTGCGTGATAGATTAGATTATTTTTTTCCGTAATGTGTTTTTCAAGGCAGCAAAATGTGGCATAAATGTAAGTTCTCTCTTTTTTTATTTTATTATTTTAAGAATGCCAACATTACCTTTCATTTTTCTCTGTGTGATATGGCTGCACACAAAGCACAGTGTAAACTGTGACTCAGAAATTAAGAGGGCAATTTAGTGTCACCAGTTAACCTAGCATGCATGTCTTTGGACTGTGGGAGGAAGCCGGAGAACCAGTGATAGACTTTAAAAAGAAAATAAATTGATACATGTATTATTTAGATAAAATATAGTTTTATATAATACATACATCAATAAAACACTGTACACTACTGAAGGTCCAGTGTGTAGGATTTACAGGGATTTACTGGCAGACTATAGCAGAAATGGAATATAATATTCATTAGTCTATTTTCATTAGCTGACCTGAAAGTAAGGATAGTTGTGTTTTAGAATAAGCTCTTTATATGCACAGAGGGAGAAGGTCCTCTTCCACGGATGTGATAGAAAAAGCCTTCAAAATCTAAAACTACCAACACCTGCTGATGACATGGGTATAAACATGTGTTATGTCCCAGATTTCCATCAACTCTGTCAGATTTTTACAAAAACATGATTTAATCAGACATAAAATGGCATAGCTATAACCTAAGGACCCCTGTCTCACTTCCTGCTTTCTATTTTTTGACAATTCAAAAAAATCAGATGTGTCTAAATGAGAATTATGGTTTAAAATTGTGTATTTTGATTCTGAACAACTTGAAAAAAATAAAATGGCTGCTCACTATGACTATGCTGTGAAATGAAAAAATGTAAAATTTTGTTAACTCCGCTAATAGAAAATGTAATCACAAAGAGGTGGCCCATTACAAGGTTTAAGAGCCAGGAGTTTGACCTCTTAAAATGTATTTTCCACCATATTTGAAGAGTAAAAATCACGCCCCCCCCCCCCCCCCCCCACCACAAAATAGGGAAATAGGGTTATTCTCAAGAATGAGTGTTGTATTATAATCAATCACTTGGATCAATGTCACACACTGTTCTAGTCGTTTGGAGAGGAGAAATGGGTTTGGAGGTTTCGATGATAGACTTTGCCACAGTTCAGGGTTTAGTTCATGTTCAAGGTCCTCTTGTTTGTCTTCAGTTCTTCATTCAAATCCTAATTTCTACAACAAGTAACCGCATCTTGTCTGCCCTCTTTCATTGTGTGCATTTGAACCACAGTGACATTACATAATGTTTGAAGAATAATATAAGCTCATACTTGGCTCAGGTTTGGAGCTGACATCTCATTTGATGCCACCGCTGGAAGCTGTCAGACTCACAGGGTGTTTTTCTTTTTTTTCTCCCCATGCTCTGTGGAACCTGAGAGGGCTGTGGGAGACCGTTGTTGGTTCCTCTGTGTGATGACACAGATTAAGGAGACGGTGTGACAGGGGAGAGAGTGAGGCAGAGAGGAAGGATAATGGAAAAAGGAAAAAGGAACACATGGCAGGTGGCAATGATGACAATCAAATAACACATTTGTAAAATTAGCTGCTCATTTGCATTTCCCATTTCTCCCCATTTCCCCCTTTCTGTCACTGTAACCCATTTTCTGACTTGTCTTCATTGTTTATTGTGAGCTGTGGTGAACACTTTATTCTTGGAACAGTGAACACTAATGTTTCAACTACATTAGGATGTAAATATACACAATAAAATGAAATAATGATTTTTGTACTAAAAATGTCATACTTACCAAAAAAAACAAACAAAAAAAAAAACAATGCACGCACGCAGCAGACAAACTGACCAAGATATCACACCCACCACAGGCCTGATCACAGCTACACACACTCACTCACACATGCTTGCATGACGTTGGTGTCAGTGACAGATTTCAGTGGTAAGATAAAGAGAAGACAGACAGTCTACAACGAGACAGAACAGCTGACAATGTCTCAGAACAGCTGTAAACTTTGTAGCTCTTCATGCTAATGCTAGCAAGCTAGCAGCAGACTGCTGTTCACAGAGGGACAGTTAAAATCTCACCTCCTGTTCTGGCTGAAGAATAAACAACCTGTGTTGATGTGTCTCCTCAAACATTTTCTCATCCAGACTCATTTAATGTCTGCATCTGTTTGTCTCATGGCAAAGTTTTACTGCAGCAAACTGTCACACCGCGTCAGTCTCCAGTTTGTTTACATCTGCTTCCACAGGAGATCACATGAAATTGCATCCCGCGAAATCCCACAAGATTCCACTATCTTGCGAGATCACGTTCACCCGATTCATAATCTTAATATAAAACTATATTAAGGCCTGGCTGTAACCTGGAGTACTTTGGAGAAAATGTCAAATAGTATTTGGTGAATATTTAATAGTCAGTGTTTTATTATGAACAGACAACTTTTACAAGAAAAGTTGCAAAAACGTTGGTGAATGCTGTCAGTCAGTTCTTAGAGAGACTCGGCTGGTCACACCCTTAAAAAAACACGGAATAGAAAATTGAAACTGGTGCAGCTCTAATAATAATGTGACATTGTCTGGGTCTGTATCAAACAAACATGTTTTCTTTCATCTGGAGAACAAGAATTTGTGGACCAGAACATCTCTACAGGACTATAGTACTTCAATATAATGTAGTTTTATTTTTTTGTTTTTGTTTTTTAAAAAAACTGCAATAAGGTTCTGGTTTTGTGATTTGGATATTGCACTTGGCCATGCTGCATTTGTTTCACATTTTTTCACACATTAACTTGAGCTATGCCTCCCTACACTTAAAATTGATTGGCTTATAGACGACTGATAGTTGGCATCTTAGGTTTTAGGCTTACAAATAAGTCTTGGGAGGAGAATTCACACTTGAGACTGACTGAACGACAGACACCACATTGGTTGATCTCAGTCCTGTGTTTTAAGAAAAAAAAAATAGTAGTAATAGTTGGGATGTCCCACACAAGTTGCACAAGTAAAAAAAGTTAAAAAAAAAAGAGAGTTAATGGAACTAAACTCTAGGGAAGGGGGGTCTTAGCTCTGAATTAAGCACCATTTAGTGGAAATGCCAAAAAAAGAAACTGACCACATGGTTTATAGCAATGTTAAGAGATTTTTGGGCCACGCAGGGGGAAGTGGAACAAGCTATAAATATAACACTCAACATTAACATGCAAAGAAGAAAGCAGGTAACAGTTACAGACTCCAGTAAACTCATTTCTTAAACATCTTGTCCTGGCATCTGTAATGAGGGTAGGGGATGAGAGAAACCTCCTTTCCTACGCTGGATTTATTCTGGAGAAAGCTGATTTGTTGGCCATGTCTACAGGTAACCAGCTTTCAAATTGGCTCTTTACAAGTATGCAAGAAAGCAATCTGCATGACAAAAACTTCAGACAGGGAAAGTAAAAGTGGATTGGGTACAAAAATAGGGAACATCATTTCATATAGCAATGTGTATTTACATTTAAATTTATTCCCAACATAAAGTAACCATGTCAACGCATCTGAAAACCTACGTAACCTGATTTCTCAGAGTAACATAGTTATCATTTATTGGAGAAGAACTGCTCATTTGGCATTTGGTCCAGTGTGTCTCTGTGTGCATCTGTCCACACTTAATCTCACATACGACTGGACATATCAGCTGGATGTTTTTTGTGTACATTTATGTCTGTATACATAAGAACCTCTCACATTTGCTGTGAGTCACAATCTTTGAAAAACCTTGAAAAAATTATTTTATTAACTGTTTTATACTGAGTGCTGACTCCTCCTTTGGCCAGTTGGGGCTTCACGTCATCAACAACTGCTAAGCTAAAGTCAAGGCTTACATAGTTTGTTGTAGGCCACATTTTGGCCTTGGCTGTGTCTCAAAAACTGACAAAAAACACATAAAGCCTCCATACTACTCATCTGCCATAATCCAAGTCTCCTAAAGTCCTGACATGCCATTTGTGCGCGCACACACACTCACACACACACACACACACACACAGTTCAGTGTGCATGTGAACATGGCTCCAAGCTAAGGATCTACAGTGAAGATTCATGCTAACACCATGATGAAAATATATTTTTTAAGGAGTTTTTTAACTCCTCCAGTTTTTTGTGGACTAAAAAAACTAAACCTGACCTTCAATCAGCATGAGGGTGAGTAGATCATGACTGAATTTTCATTTTTGGGTGAACTATCCCTTTAAACTGGAGCGTCTGCAGATGAATTCCATACCTGATATGTAATGATCCACTAAAATTAGACAGGATATGAGATGAATAAATCACAGTCTTTGTTAGCTTTGCTGCCATCATGACACTTCATTACAAAACCATTACACGATTTTATGTATCTGAGACCACACAAAAACAAATTAAAAGAAAAAACACTCAGATACATCCATATCAAAAAACTTACATTATACTACACTATTTAAAAAAAACTTTGCAAATCTCCCATGTTTGCATCTGGTAGTTGTGGAGGCATTGCAGGTGGTGTTTCACCGTCTGTCGCTTGGCAGACATCTGCCCTCCACTAAGTGCCCTGGTTAGCTCGGATTTGGTCACCACCAACTCTTGAGACAAATATTGAACTTTTGTCTTTAAGCTTTGTCTCTCTAACTCTGTCTGTCTGCTGTTTGATGTACAAAAGGTTTATCAGTAAACAGCTGACTTCTGTGGCTAGAAACTAAGTTAATGAGATCAGAAAGACTGATCCAAAATGGTAAAGTTGCTGGCCACAAAGACACTAAAATCTTGAGCTGAGCTGCGGAGTTGGGCGATAATTATTGTTCTTCAGCCCCTCTCACATTGCTCTATGTCATTTGAGGCATTGTTCTAAAAAAGTATAGATTACTGGATCTTTAACAATGTTTCATGGTCAATGTGTGTCATATTAAAACCAGTTGAATTTGAAAAGAATTGAAAAAGGCCACAGACTGGAGTTACTGAGAATACATAACTCATCCATCTGATGGTAAAGTGATCTCAGGTCTGTTTAGTTTGGCTCAGCAGCTGCTCAGATCTGGTTCCTCCTTCACAAAATCAAGCTAGTTTTTCAGAATGGACAGGTGTTGTGATGTGCCACAAAATACTGCCAGAATGACGAGTGAGTGAAAAAATGTGGACTGAAACAATTGGATGTGTTAAGAGAAAGAGGATGACGCACATTCAGCTCCCCCACTGTCCTTCAGTTTTTCATTTGTCTACAGAGAATAATTGTGCATTCAGAGGCAGAAAAGAGAGGAAAAGAAGAACAGAACCAAGGTTATTACACAAGAACCACTGGAAATGTTACTGAACTGTAAAACACATCATTCAAAAGTCTTACAATTTGATTTGATTCTGTTAAACTTACTGAAGAAGATTATTTCGCTATGTTAAAATTAGGCAAAAGGTGGCAAAAAATACACACAAAAGTATACATGTACAGATACTTGTGTAAAGAAAAGGCTGGATAAAGAAGTATTGATTGAACTAAAGTAAAAGTGAAAAAGTACAGGCTCTCAAATGTACAAAAGTACAGTGTAAAAGTAAAAAATCACCCTCTGAAGGACATTTCTACTGTTGTTGTGCAAAGTTAAAAGTCATGTCTTTTTTGCCATTTAGAGTCTTTTATGTCCTGTCATCTTATTATGTCTTTGTTGTCTTAAAATGTCTTTTACAACATTTTTCATCTTGGTACATATTTTTTTGTTATGTTTTTAAACTTGTTATGTCTTTGTCTTATATATTTTTCATCTTATGTCTTTTTCATCATGTGTGTCATGCTTGATATGCTATGCACTGATAGATGCACGAGTTATTGTCCTATTGACAATGACAGAAAATAAAAATAACAATAATAACAGTCAACTACATTAAAACTAAAGTAACAAGCCTGTTTTGAAAATGTGAGGAATAGAAAGTACAGATATTTATGTTCAACTGTAGTAAGTAAAGGGGAAAAGCTCTCAGAAAGATAAATACTTAAGTAAAGAACAGATACCTGAAAAATCTACTTAAGTACAGTAACAAAGTATTTGTACTTCGTTACTTCCCAGCTTTGTAATTGGTGATCTGTCTTGTATATATAGTATCTTGATTTTGTTTAACCTCTTTATTTACAAATCCTGACATATCTTTTTTTTTTAAAAAACCTAAACTGAACATGCACCAGCCACTTCTAATGCAACCAAAACACTCACACCCCTTGTTTTGTTACGTAAGCTGACAGATCGACAGTGTCTTCTGTGTGTGAGCTCATGGGGAAAAACTTTCCTGCATCCCGGTGTTCAAGACACAAGGTTTATTTATTGTTCATTTTACAGCACAGGGTTGTATAACAAAATGTTGGTTGTAGTTCCCTTTATGCTGCTCATCAAAAACAAACTGACACAATTAGCTAGAAGATGTCACTCAGTAGATGGTGAAGCACCTACTGCAATGCCACCACAACTGCCAGATGCAACCAGCTGAGATTTGCAAAGTTCTGCCAACATTAATATGATCTATGCTGTCTGGAGCTAGATTCACTGTACACACACATCGAACATACGGATAAGCTAATTCTGTAGTTCCCACATATAGGAGGGCTGGGTCGCCCTGGGGCTCATCGTGGAACACCAGGGGAGAAATTAAGAGTCAAACAAAGTTAAGTGAATATGATGTATGTAGTAGACATAAACTTAGCTTTACAGGACTTTGCCGTTTCTATCCTGCTGACCTTTATTTCACTAAAATTCAACTTTTGATTTTTTTTTATCAGTTCCATCCCCAATTATTGTTAATGGTTGAATAAAAACTTTCATGTTGGGGTGGCTCAAACATTTGTCTGCTTCCAAAAGGAGGACATGCCAGAAAAAAGTTTGGGAACCACTGGGCTACTTAAATTCATATTTCACATGTTTAAATTATATACAGTAAATGGGTGAATGAACAATTAGTCATAAAAAATAGAACTATTTTTTATGGTGGAGTGCTTAGGGTGATTTTAAAGGTCCTGAGGGAAGAAGCTCCTCTGTAGTCTGGTGGTCAGGCAGCAGGAACTTCTGTATCTTCTGTAATCTCCTCTAACTTTACTGTTACTGAAATATGCATTATCTTTAAATCACAATTGGCTACTGAGTAGGTTAACAATTTGAAATCATATCCAAGCCTTTCATCTACATTTTTCTAAGGATTAAAGCTGCAAATGGGTCATGACATACGGACCTAAAAGTCAAACCAAAAAGCCCACAAAAAACAACAAAACTCTGCAGCAGATAAAGTTTGGAGACTTGATTGTAAGAGTAGCTGGGAGTCATACATATATACTGAAGATCTGGAGAAACAGAAACTCCCTCTGGTTGATTGCCTGCTTTTGATAATATATTGAAAATTAATGGTTACAAAGTAACTAAGCGATAAACACTCTGCTTGCTGTTTCATAAGAACTTTAAATGTCCACTGCATTCCTGACTCAGACTCCCAACCTCCAAATACTCCTTGTCCTTACACATCCCAGTTTACCTCCTGAACTCACATCCTTTTGCTTCCTCTCTCCTGCCTTGCCTTCCTTTTTACAGAAGAGGAACAGCATGATGAATCAGCTGCTTTGTGCCATTACACAGTCCATTACATTCACACCAAAACTGACATGACAGGTCACAGTGTAGGCTGACAGTCAGTCTGGTCAAAGTTAATACAGCTAGTTTGAAGGAGCAATTGCACAAGCAAAAATGAGTACAGTAGTCCAAATAGTAAGTTGGAGTCATACACTGGATATTAAATAGGCTGAACTCCTAAATATGATCTATGGTTGAAGTAACTTGTTTCCCTCCATCCCCTCCTCCCCTGACTTGAGGAAGCTCAGGCAGGCTGCAGGAGTGCCTGCAGGATGAGCACAGCATACATTTTAAGTTGATCGGCTGTTTATAATTGTCAATTGTCTGTCAGTGTAAAGTTAAGCCTATTATGCTGAAAACAAAAGCCCACAGCTCTGAAATAACACTCTCTGGACTTTGAGTTAAGTGATTGCCTGTCTCACTGCTGCCAAACTCCATTAACATATTACTCAGTTTAACTGTGATAGACATCTACTCATTCGAAAAGATTATTAATGATGTCTTACAACTCATAAACAGACACTGACTCATTCAGTGAACATTTGGCTTTAATTTGAACTCTACAATAACATGAAAAGGGGAAACAAAAAGTTATTCAGCCCAGAATAGAAATTTCAAAGAGGAACATTGTGGTTAGAGTGTCGATGTCACAGTAGAGTGTATTTCAACTTAACATGTTTCCTTGATCTCTGATGACCTAAGATGGCCATTTTATTATTTATTACAGTAAATATATTACAGATTTTTCCTATAACTACTGTAATTTGACTAGTTGTGGTGAGTATTGGATGTGATAACAGTGATAACACTGTCTGACCACAGCTGGTTAGCATTAGGAAGGTCTAGGCCTCCAGACCTATTCTCTATCACATTACAGGTACGTACACACACACACACACACACACACACACACACACACTTTCGTTCTCATTCTTTCTTTGTCTCAGCCAGTGTCTCCTAGAGAAAATCGTCTTTGCTGAACAAAGCAGCGTCCTAACTTGTACTGACAGCTGTTCAGTGTAAACCATCCATCACAGATTCAGACATAAGATCTGATTGGCAGGTATTAAGTGGCGTTCACATCCTCGAGGAAAAACAGCTTCTGCATGCACCTCCATCATAAGTGTGTATGTGCGTTTTTTGTGGCAGTGGTCCTGCGCTGCATTAGGCGAGTTGTGATGAACTTAATGAACTTTGAACCAAAGCTAAAACCTGTAAGACGGGTGCATCAAGGAGCAGAGAGTGGTCAGAGAGAGTGTTTGTGTGTATGTATCTCTTCTCACCACGATCTCACCGACTTCAGAGTTCTGCACTGTGCTTTTTTTTTTTTTGGCTAAATGGAACTTCTCGTTATACACGTGATTCCAGTGAATAATTTCCTGGTAGAAACATGCTGTCTTCACTTAGAGACTACTTTTACAGAGGAGGACAGAGGCCTGAAAAAGAGCTGAACATTATGATGTCACAGTGAAGCTGACCTTTGACCTTTTGCATTTAAAATGCCATCACCTCATCATTTTATCCCATTAGATATTTGTGTGAAACTCTATACAATTAGTGCATCTACTGATTGACCTTTGACCACTAAATTATAATCCATTCATCTTCGAGTTCAAGGACGCTTTTGGTAAATTTGAAGAAATTTCCTCCAGACATTCCTTGTCCCTTGACCGCAAAATCTTATCAGTTCATGTTCGAGTCCAAGCGGATATTTGAGCCAAGTTTGAACAAATTCCCTCCAGGCATTCTTGAGATATCATGTTCACAAGAATGGGACAGACAGACGATATGAAAACATAATCCCTCCGGCCATGGTTGTCACTGGCGTGGAGGCATAAAAATATAGCTTACATGGCTCAGCAAGTTACTCATTGTCGAACACATTTTTTTAAAATTCTCGATAGACTGCTTAAAATATTTATTAATATTATCATCAATATTTATCTGTCTTCTCTTTCCCTGCCTCTGTTGGTGTGTTGTGCCATTTCTTGGCATTTTACTGCTAAGAACTGCTAAGTTCTTCTGCTACCATTACCTCAGTGATGGTAATGAGGGAGGGGCGAGCACTGTCTTTCACTTTCCCTACACAGATTTATGCTGCTGGTTGGGGGATTGAACTGGCAACCTTCTGGTCCCGATCTCACTTCTTTAACCTTTAGAACAACTGCTACCAACTGTCAATCAGTAGAATTGCTTCAAACCATTGACAGGACTGTGTCATTAGCATGCTAGCAACAAATCCTCATATCTAAAGCCAGAGTAGTTTTTTTGTGTCATTACTCCCAAAACAACATATATTACTGGTGGAGAGCACTGGCAGTGACGGTTCACCGGATCTTTGGCACATTCAGTCTAATCTCCTGTTTGGTGTGTGAGCCACAAGTGTTACCCAATCAGCAGTGACATGTATGTAAACACAGCTGTATTAAAAAGGCATTGAAGTGTATACTCAAGTGTATACTTGTGTACACAACAGTGCTGTTCAATGCAGCACCGTTTATGTTTAAGTTAATGTTTAGCTATATGTTGTCAGGGCTGAACGTGGCCCTTAACTGTGTTACGTAGGTCACGTGACACAACTTACATGACATTACACATGTGGTTTATGTTGTAAAACTGACAGTTTGATTAGGTTCAGGTATATCTGATTCAATTCGATATTGATTTGGTTAAGGATTCCAATATTGCTTGGATATCAAAGAGATTCTCAGAGAACCAATGCTATAGATTGTATAAGGAATAAGGTTGGGCGACTGGACGACTATATCATTTACTGACGATGGGCTGAATCCATCGTCAATTTTTGCCCGATTTTTAGGGGGATATTTGTCATTTTATTTTGCTAATGTAACAGTGTGCAGAGTGACAGCCTCTGCTCTGCACTGTGCAGTTCACACCCACTCAGCCGACCATGAGTGAGCTGAGCTGGATGACGAGTGAGAGGAAAACATCCTGCAGAGTCAGACTGTTTAAACTCTTTCTACATGATGAATTAAAGATTTATTTTGACCAAACCAGAGTTGGTGATTGTTGGAAGAGTGGACAGACTAACAAAGATGGTTCTGGTGAGTTTTATATGTTTTTCTGTTGAGTTTAAATGAAGTGTGTTTTCCAAGGCGTTAATAAACCAGTTAAGCTTGTATTAGTTCAGTAAAAGAGAGAAACTTGAATTCAGAAGGTGTATGGTTGTGTTGTTTAAAATGGAAGATAAGTGTGAAAACATGTAATTTGTAGACACTTTGTGAGTTTATTTTGTCCACTGGACATAGTGAATGTATGCAGCATGTGTAACACAGTGAATTCACCGTGTGCACACATCTCCCAGCTGAGACCCAAGAGGTCGGGAGAAGGTGGTTGGGGGGATGATGGTATCACCAATCAACGATGGATGGGCTGACAATGATTGCTTGGAAAAATTTTGCTTATTGCCCAACTCTAATAAGGAACCCTCTAAACTGGTGTGTTATCAAAATATTAATGTTTACATTAAAAACTGACCCCAAAGCAGTTATATTAACAGTGTTTTCCCTATTGTACATCTGATGACTGATCTCTGACCGGCGCCATGTGGTGGTCAACCCCGTTCCACTACCTTGCAGTGCATCAGCAAGATCTCGTGCCAAAGGCTGATCACGTGAAACTAGTGGGGTTAAAACTGCAGGTTGTACCACACATCCACGGGAGGAAAGACATATTAAACTCATTAACTCATTTTGGAATTTTATGAATCGATAGACTATGCCAAGGAAAATTAATTCAAAACAATGAATTGATTTCTTTAACCCAGCCCTATTACGTATGTCATATGACGGAAGTCACGTCACTTGTGTGATGGGAGTGACACAACATAAGTCACATCCATAACAACATTTTAAGTTACTAACAACTTTAAAAAACCCTTTTTGTTTCACACAGGACTCGACTTCCTGTCTGTGGGGCGAAAGTCCTGTGCTCCATCCATCACACCACCTCCAAATGCGGACTTTCTTGCTCCTTATACTTCTGTCATATTCACTACGTCCACTAGGGGGCACTGCCTAACAATAAACGTTTGTAGTGGTTGTCTGTCTATGTCTGTTTTATTGCTAATTTCCATGTTAGAGTCTTGTATCTTGTGTTTTATTCCTCAAAAGCCTAACCAGGGATGAGGACTACAAATTAGCTATAGCTAGAAGTCCTATGTACATTGCATTGGTTGTAATTTATTTATTTATAAATGTAACAATGGCCAGAAAGAGCTTGTTTCAAGTGTGGAATACATTTTTGTTTGTTTAACAAAAAAAAAAAAAAAAAACAGAGAGACATAATCCCACTAAATATTGTTGTGCAGTGTAACTGGCCTTGCACTGCTGTCTGCCACTGTGTTCTCTGTTAATGCTACCATTAGGGGTGAACAAAGACAGATGTGAAAAACCTACACATAGTGTCTTTAACATTGTATGATAAAGTTATTAATCCATCAGAATCTTTTAAAACAAGGCGAAACAGTCTGTCCCCTCCACCAGAACCTTTTTGAGAACATAAAGTGTTTGAGTCACTGCAGATTAAATGCTTTATCGGGATGGACTTTCATGATGTTCTCTTTAAATAGAGGTGAAAATGTAATTAAAGGCCTGAGGCGTGAAAATGATGAGAACACATCAGAGCGTCAGGCAGAATTTTATGTGCACAACACAACAGGGCTGGACTCTGATCTCATGTCTATGGATTTATGGGCATTCCTTCACGCACTGTGGAGAAGAAACCCCTGCTTGTTCCCCTCGAGCTCCCATCCAACCCCAACCCCCACGACACACTCACACACACACATACACACACACTGTCTCTGGTTTTGTTACATAACCGGAGCCCCATTATCACACACTCGGTTTTAAAGCCAGGGGGTCCCTCTTTCCCAGCAGCCCTGTCACTCACCCTAACATGTAACACATATGTGTACCATGGAGAGTACTGTGTGTGTCTTCCTGTTCAGCTTCCTGGAAGGAAGAGCCAGGATTATGTGGTTTCTTTACACACTTCACTCACGAGGTCACACAAACACACAGATGCAGGCTGGCATATAAATGTGCTGTACAAGAGTGCCCTCGTCTCCCCGTCCACCCCCTCCCCCTATTGTGACCTGGATTTCCTAACATCACATGTTGAAGTTGTTATGTTCTCTAAATGTCCTTGTGTGTGAAGTGCACTGAGTGACAACAACACTGACAAGTCACACACACACACACATACACACATAAGCACACAAGCACGTTTCAGCATGATCAACATTCTCACGGCAACCTCTATTTTGGTCTTTTATATGAGCTGCAAACATATTTTCAGGCACAGGAATGTGAAAGTCACCCAGAATAAGAAGAGATGTATGCTAAAAATGTGTGTGTCTCTCTCTCTCTCTGTGTGTGTGTGTGTGTGTGTGTGTGTGTGTGTGTGTGTGTAAGCCAACAATACCTTATATCTCTAGCAACCAATGTCACCCTGCTTTGTGTGTATAAGTGTGTGCATTAAGTAATATTTGTGATGGTGAGAATTATATTTTATATTCCATTTACCTCAGATTGTAATCATAATATATTCCTAATATCATTCAGTACTACTAACAAATATGGCTGCACAATTAAGTTAAGTTTCATTGAAATCACAATATTGCTTTCTGCAATTCAAATTGTAGGAGGTGCAATACTTGTTAAAGGCAAACTTTTTCAAATGAATGAATGCTGTGAGGCAGAGATGTCCTGCCCCACAAATCAGATTCTACAGACTCCAAAAAATTTTTTTTCAATCAAATTGAGAATACTGAGTAAAAATAACCATCACCTCTAATAATATATAACAATATCAGTCTTAATAATCACAATGAGATATTTTTTCAAAATTGTTTAGCCCTACCAACAAAACTGTTTTTTTTTTCTATGATCTCGTCAAACCATGGAAAGTCTGCATATTTAATGATAATATTGGTTGTTTGTCATTATCTGCAAAAAATTACCCACTGAAACAGTTCATATGTGCATTTTCTGATCTGACATAAATGCTTTGTTTGGCAGTAAAAAAATTACTATTGAAGTAATTTTTGAACATCAACTAAAAGTGGGATATTTTTCTAGTATTCAAAGAAAGGAGGAATTCTGTCTTCAGTTCTTTTAAATTCATACATTGATGATCTGTCCAAGTGAAAACCTGTAATACTGCTTACATGTTTGGTTATACTTCAGTGAATCATATTATGAGTGCAGAAGATCTGGTGGTTCTTAGTCCTCAATGTTTGGTCTGTGTGTGGTGCGGTACATGATATCAAATACAATGATGTCTGTAACAAGGTAAAGTATCTTGGACATTTTATTACCACAGACATGACAGATGATGATAATATTTAGAGGCAATACCACAAGATGTTGGCACAAGCAAACATTCTCTGACTGAATATTTAGTATGTGTTCAAACAGTGAAGATGTCTTTGTTCAGAGCATACTGGACAGCTCTTTATACAGCCCATTTGTGGTCAAACTACAAAAGAGAAAGTTTACTGAGACCTCAAGTCACATATAATGATGCAATGAGAATATTACTCAAAAGACCAAAATGTTGCAGTGCAAATGAAATGTTTGTGTCTACAGACATAAATACTTTTCAAACTGTCTTAAGAAATCTCATGTACAAATTTATAAACCGGCTAAACTCTGAGAATGAAATAATCTTGCATTGTCTAACACAGTGTTTCTCAACCCTGGTCCTCAAGGACCCCTGTCCTGCATGTTTTAGATGTTTCCCTGCTCCAACACACATGATTCAAGTGATCAGCTACTCATAGCTCATGACTTTTTATTGTGACACCTATCTAGTAATTTATTATATGTGATGTCTTGTTTTTTTTTTTTTTATCTTGATTACTTTATCTGTAATAAAGTTTGAATTAAAACAATAAACTATCTCTGGAGATATTTCATGAATGCTCCTTTAGCCTCCAGGCTAGGTATAACCTACGTGTTTGACAGACAGCTGAGCTGACAGGTTCTCAAGGCACAATGCAAACAGTTAGCTCTGCTAAATGTAGCCCACAAGCTATGGAATTGTCACTGTAAGGCAACTGAAATAACTTGGTTACACTTTGGTAAAGATGGTGGTCGTGGTTAAATAAAACCAATGTGGACTGTTGTTTGAATATGGGATGTAAACAGGGACATCAAACCATCCACCTGATCACCACACATAAATGAATAGTGTGGAACATTTCTGCATTACAATGTCCAAAAACAACTAGACCTATGTTAGATATGTTGTTGAGTTGTGTACTTACATTATCCCAAATGTTCCAACCATGTTCAAACCTACAGAAATGCATAATTTTATTAAAGCAAATGGTGTGTTTCCTTCTAGGGACACATCAGTCAGTAAGGACATTAGCAAGTGTTACTAAGTATAAGAAGGCATTTATAAGATTCTTATTACCATTAATATGTGTTAATAAGACTATGTAACTGTTAATAATAGCATAATAAACATGTTTATTGCTAGACTAGGACATTTATAAGCAGTCATATAAGAAACGTGTCAACTGTTTATAGAATGCTTGAGAATGTTAATAAAAGGCTTATGAGCTTCTTATAATTGTTTATAATAGAATAACAAACATTTATTTAGGTCAACTAACTTTCCTACTTAATTATTAATTTATTAGCTGTTATCTATGCACTTATAGACAGTTAACTATGGATTTTAGGGGGTACTGGATCTAAAGTCAACCTCTGTCTTTTCAGTTTATATGTGAGTGGTTTTGTGGTCCAGAGAGGACAGTTATTACTCACAAAACCATAAGAAAACACCAGTAGACTTAGTTTATATGTAGGATTTTTAAGAATTTGAACAAATACCATCCATTCTTGAGAACTGGGACAAATCACGCCCCACCAAAAAAAAAAAACTTTTAAAATTATTAAAACCAACACTCTAATTCCAATATTTGGTAAATATTTATTCTTAAAGGATTTAAATATGTGAAAATATTTGTAATTTATGAAATGTTTTTGTTTGCTTGATTTTTTTAATTTCTAAGTTTGCTCTGTGCCAGAAAACACCCTTTGTCCCAGACAAGAGTTTTATCTTTTAAAATATATTTTCCCTGTATAATTGTAAAACTTCCTAAACATATGGTTTTGTCCCAGTGCTCAAGAATGCATAATTACTCCTCGGACTCCACCATGTTTCTATAGTAGCCCGGAATGGACAAACCATACCTGGCTCTGGATGCAGCCTTTCAGATTTGGCACAAGTTTCACAGCCACTGTAGGATCTCTTGCACACTTGGAAGCGGACAAGGTGTTTGCACTCTGCAAGCTCACTGCTAGATACCACTAAATCCTGCACACTGGTCCTTTAATGTGGACAGTCTGTGAAAATGTAGAGTTTTTCTTTGTGGGTCGATGTTCTCATCAAAACTTCCGAATGCTCTTCAAGAGCAAAACAGACAAAGGCAGAAACACTCCAGCATGTAAACAAGTTATCAGAGGCAGAGAAACACACACCAATGAGTTTAATATGGCATCCTACAGCTGCGTGTATGGGATGCATGAATGTACATTACCATTTAGATAGCGGGTCATTTGCGGAGCAGCTAGGTGTTGATCTGGGCTGTCGTGTTTTGGAAGACATCTCTCAGTTATGGGCTGATCAGTATTCATTGCAACGAGACAATTTCAAAGAAAGCGTAGACTCTGAATGCTAAAATATCCTATCTGCACATCTCTTCATAACAGCAGCAGATTCTTTTCCACCGACTAAATGAAAGCAAATTCTCAGATTCTCAGATGACAGACGGAAGCTGTCTCATATTTGACTTATATGTCTGAGGTAAGCAAATACAACTTCTTCTTTATTTGTGCTGGTACATGTTATTTGGATTTCTCTGCAATGTTTCCTCTCAAGTCATTCTTTTATATTACATTCAAATGGAACAGAGCCTCCAAAGAAAACCTCTTTGGAGGCTCTGTTCCATTTGAATGTAACAGAGCCTCCAAAGAAAACCTCTTTGTGTTGCCCAGTCCAGACTGGGGCTATTTTAAGCAGGTTGTGAAGGACAGTGGAGCTAACAGAGGTTTGGGATGAAAGACCCCCCTTGCAGGGGGCACTGCAAGGTAACAGAGAGGGAGAGCAGTAAGCTGGGACAAGAAACCCAATCCCTTTAATACATCATTCTGTCAGGCTGTGTTTACACTTTATCAATATACGGTTTATTTTATATAGTGATTGGTTAAACTCTTTGTATTAAAGGTCCAGTTTGTAAGAATTAAGGGCATCTACTGGCAAAATATGGCAGAAATGGAATATAACAGAAGTATGGTTTCACTTGTGTATGATGACCTGAAAGGGAAAACAGTGTTTACTTTAACTTATGAGGATATGATATTATTATGATTTGAAAAACTGCTAACACTTTATATTAAGGTGCTTGCAATATGTGCTAGTTAATGGGTAATAAGGCACTTATAAGATGCATATTAACATGTATCTGTTATAAGACTATGTAACTGTTAATAATAGCATAATAAACATGTTTATTGTTAGATCATTAGACATATGATTATACGCAGTCTAATAAGAAACTTGTCAACAGTTTATAGAATGCTTGAGAATGTTAATAAAAGGCTTATGAGTTTCTTATAATTGTTTATAACAGCATTACAAACATTTATTTAGGTCAACTAACTTTCCTACTTCATTATTAATTTATTAGCTGTTATCTATGCATTTATCAACATTTGGAAGCGTCACTTAGGATCGAAGTGTAAACACTTGAACAGTTAACTATGCATTTTGAGGGCACTGGATCTAAAGCATGAACATAATTATTAAGGACAATCCTGAAATTCATGCTAAAAGATAAACCTTTAAGTCAGTTCATCTCACACCATTTAGTTGACTGAAAAAGCAATAGATTTATATTATTGTAGTACCAAGAGGTTCAATGTTTATTTTCAATATGAATTATTTATGTAATAATTCATATTGAAAATATGAATTATTTATGTAATAAAAGATTGATACAGCACTGTACTCATAGTACACCCCATCAGTTTCAGAGACCCGAGTCCCAGGATAACAGGACCGCTAACTGAGCTTCACTAGCTAAAAGCAGCTACGGCACAGATAGTATTAGTGCGCCGTTGACTGCAAAGCACAGCTCCAGAATGGTGGTGTTTTTATTTTTTTTCTGCGACTAACCGATAAATAAAAACTTAAGCCTCTTCTCACCACTTAACAATTTAGTCGACTATTACAGGGACACCCTAACCTGACACACCAGATGGTTTGTCACACAGAAACATTTGGGAAGTCCTCCTAAGAAAATGTTTGGAAAAGGGCGAGTTAGCAAGTGAATCATCTGTCTATCCTGTCTAATATGGGCTAACTTCAACTAATTGCTCTTGTCTGAATGAAGAAACACTCTCCAGTTCTGATAAAACTGATGCTGTCACAGTATCCACACTAACCTCTTCAGGAGCTGCCATTGTTTGTTCAAAACGAGTCAATAATTCTGGCTGTAGCCACACCTGAAACCACGCCCATGGCTGCCAGTAGTCCCTCCTGGGACGCTGACTGGCTGCACCACTTTTGGTCCGGACACAAAAATAATTTGAAGCCTGACAAGACGGACTCTCACTTGAACTTGTGATCTCATAAATCTAGCTGCCTCGCAAGGCAAGGGGCAAGTCTTCTAATTAGTAATAAAACTGCCAAACAAAAATCAACCAGTTTTCAAGGCAGTACATTCAAATGTTGTTCATTTCACTAAGAAAACCAAATATGTTAACCTGCTGGTGGCGCTAGAAGAGGAATAGTCATCAGGCTGCCAAAATCAGCAGGAATCATCCTCTTGGTACCATGAATGTCCACAGTTGAGAAGTTGCTGAGATACTTCAGTCTGGACCTCAGTGGTGGACCAACCAACTGAACAAGAGACATTAAAAATATATAATTGATGAGACCTAATTGCAGAAAATCAAACCTCTTTATTAACCTGAAAAATTAACATCAACATAACAACACTGTCAGCCATAGAGCCCGGATAAAAACAAGAGCATCATCAAGTTGTTCAAATAAAAGAGAAAGTAGAAAGACCCAGCAACAGACCCAACAGTCAGTATTGTTGCTTAACTATGAAGTGTTGGTTTCTGAACCACAAACAGAACTAGGTGGCAGATCAGGAAATGCTCTTTAAAATCTATCTTTAACACTTGCTGTATGACAAAATCTATAGTCTATCCCCAAATTCCTCTGGTCCCAGTTTTATTGTCACGTAAATGTCTTTGTGTGTTTGTCCGCATCAATCATGTGTCCCTTTCACTGTGTGACAGGTGGATCAGCTGTCAGGCATCACACCACCAGTCGGGAATTTCACCTTGGCCATATTCAGAGTCCCTCCTCTCTTTGTAGCAGCCGAGGCAAACATACACAGGAGAATAAAAACATTTGAAACACCGGCATATGACTCATACTGGCACATACAGTGCATAGCAAACACACACGCACATGACAAACACATCCTCTGTGTCTCTCTCTTCCTGTTTCTATTCTATTATCATTCTGTCCATACACAACATGATGCCCGTCCACCAGGCCCTGAAGAGCTGACCTCCCCTCAACCTCTGTGATGTTACAGCCGTGACGCCTGGTTCCTTCACAGAAAGCTGCCATCTGTATCCTATCTTTAGCCTGTTATCATATCTTCTCTCACGTCCCAAAATTCTGTCAAATCATAACATGCCCACTGAACAACAGTGTTAAGGCAACAGTCCATTGAAAGACAGGAAGACGAAAGTTCTTGCTTTTAGAAGATCCATGAAATACTGAGAGAACACAAAATGGCACTGAAGGAGGCTTAAAAAAATGATTCTCTGAAGTATTTTGATTCTTGTTTTTAAGATTCCTGAATCGATTTTCAGACTGTGGAATCAATTTCTTTTATATATGGAAATTAGCATTGTGATTACAGTAATGTCATAATTCACATATTTAATATAAAACCATGTGTCTGTGGAAACAAACTAGTCTGGTGTTGAAAAAAAGAAAACACATATTGCAATAAATTGTAATATAGAATCACAATACTTGAAAACGTGCAACACATATTGAATTGACAAGCAAGTTTCGTGATTGTATCAAATTGGGAGATGTGTGTACTGAACCAAATTAAAAGCAGAGGGCAGTCCTGGCTAAACCTTCCAGTAATAGTTGCTGAATTAATGTTTCATACATTGTCTCTGCTAATGATAAGACAATAGTCTACAGCAGGGCCTCCAAACTTTTTCAGCTCAGACCCAGAATAGAAAATTGGTGTCTGCCTTTTTTTTTTTATGATACCTGAATCAGTTTTTTTATTGCTTGATTCAGATTGAATTTTTATAGGGCTGGGGTCATTCGTCACCATAATCAACGTCATCGATTATGAAAGTATGTCGATTTGCATATGGTGCAATATCACTTCGTTATGAAATGTAACATATGTAAATGTAAATTATTTGTTACATAGATTAATAATAATAAAAAACAGATAAATTAAATGTTTAAAAAAAATACTCTTTAGGTGCAGCCCTAATTTTTCTATATAAAACTAACACTAGGTCCATTAGATTGATGCTAACATAATTCCCTTTAAGACACATTTTACTGTGCCAATGGGCAGCCCAATTAAAATGAGTTCATGACCCTAAGTTTAGGAGCTGCTGGTCGAGCGCCATGCTGCAAGGACATACTCAGACAAAGTGGTGCTTTGAGCTAAATGCAGACATCAGCATGCTAACACACTGATGTTAAAGAACCAGTGTGTGGGACTTGGTGGCATTTAGCGGTGAGCCTGCAGATTGCAAACACCTCATTCTCCTTCCTTTCCAAGCATATCGGAGAACCTACAGCGGCCACGAAACCGTCATAAAATGTGAAGGACTGTATCTTGAGCCAGTGGTTTGTCTGTTCTGGCTGTCTGTAGTGGACCAAAATGGTTGATCCAACCAACTGGCTGACAAAATGTAACCAGCTATTGGACACCAACTCTACAACTGTGTCTCATCAGACATTATGTCCAAATTTGGGAAAGAATGTGTATGTGTTTTTGTACCTTGGCATCACATCGTTTTACTGTGGTCATTTTAAATGGAAAGTACTGGTATAATTTGATTAGTAAGTATTAGTAAGTAGTCTGTATTCTATTTTTCCAGGACACAAAGCGGCCTACAGTGTGTTTTCCTCTGTTACTAAGTTTGAACAAAACGATCAATGACTCTGTAGATGTTAATAAATAATTCACATGAATATCATTGAATAAAAAGGCTTCACTGAGAGCTAAAGCTCAGTGTAAATGCTCCTCATACACACATTTACAAGTGGTTCAGTGGCTTTGTTTTCCAGGAAAACCATTTCTTCTTGGGCATCGGTTTAAGCCACTGTTGGAAAGTCATTCACCAGTACAAGCTGAGCGTGACCACTAGCAGCGGTACCTCGCCACCTCAGACACAAACAGATCCACACCATGAAGCGTTCAGTATAACGGATCAAAGTAACAACTGAAGCTCCAGAACAGTAGTGCCAGAATGTGGAGCAACACCCAACACCACCACATACACACATACACACACTCAGACTGGAGTCACACACACGCATTCTTACACACATTCAGATTCACAGTGCAACAAGAGATAACATTTCATCTGCCAAAGTTGTGAAGCAGTTTGCCATTTAACAGAAGAGAGGAGAGATGAAAGTGTTTATAGCTACGTGTGAGAGTGTAAACAGATCGTATAACCTAAGTCACACACACACACACACACACACACACACACACACACACACACACACACACACACACACACACCACTACATATATATACAAATAAACAAGTAAACGTGCTATTATAATTATAATTTTTTAAATAATTTGTTTATAAAAAAAATTTGGCCCTTTAAATTTGTGTCCAATTTCTGTCAACTCATTTTCACAAAAACATTATTTAATCTGGGAAAAAACAGGTTAGATGTCTCACTTTCTGGTTCAAAAAAAGAAGGACTACTACTCAAGCTCTGATAAACTCTCTATATATATTTGTTTTTTACAAATTCATTAAATAATATTTCTTTCAGATGTGTCTCAACCATAACATGTCAACTCGTTAACACTTCTAAATCAAAGCTAAATAAGAATTATGGTTTAAAAATGTGTATTTTGATTAACATTAAGAGAGATACTTTAAAAAATAAAATGGCTGCTCACCATGACTATGCTGTGAAATTAAAAAATCTAATGTTTTGTCAATTCCATAAGACGTCAACCCAGTCAGATTTTCCTTTTGACGGGATTGATGGTTACATTTAATAAAAGATTAAATCACTAGAAGGTTGGCCTGTTAAAAGTTTAAACAGTCAATAGTTATTTTTCTTTATTTTCCAGCATAATTGAAGAGTAAAAATCAAACACCCCCACAAAATACAGTTTTGTCCTGATTTTCAAGAACGAGTGTCATAATAGTTTTGGCTGTCATTCCTCTTGGTTCCAATAATTTACTAACTGACTTCCAGCATCATCATTGAACTGAACTGTTGGCCATTTAAAAACTTTAAGACATATCGTATCATTGAACATGTATCGAGATACAAACAGAATCACTCTCAGTCAGTGAGATACACACCCCTACCTTTTAATTATTTTCCACACGCCAACGACATCAGATACACGCCTCTATATACCAGTCAATTGTAGTATAGGGATAAGCAGCTCACACAGGCGATGACAACAGGACATAGGTATGTCATATATAGTTCTTTATGCAACCTTATAAATGTGAAACCAATTCTAACCAGGTTAAATGTTTACAACGCAATAAAAAACATGAACCGTGGCTCAGACTTTCAGGTGTGAAAAGGTCCTTAGTGACATCTGGGGGGAAAAACTGTGGCAAAAAAACTGTGGCAACGCAGCCTGTCATACCTTGAGGGGTGTGTCAAAAGACTGAAGGACCACCTGAAAAAATTGTTGCAGATCATTTTTTGACTAAATAATGCATTACCGTGAACTCTACCACTGGTGGCCTCATGGTCAAAAAAATGCAACACAAGTGCCCTCCTTATTGCCCCTATGGTAGATAAAACATGATACAGTGCCCTCTAGAATTCCCTTCAGTGGGCAAAATGTGTTTAAGTGCCCTGAAATGCAATGCAATGCCATACAGGCTGCCCTTCATGTTTGAAAATCAGTTGTCCTCTATGGTTCTCTCAACAGTTAAACAGTTAATACTTCCTTGTGTCTTTTTATTACAGAGGAGTTGTGGATGTTAAAATTTAAGTCACATAAGAACTGGAACTGTTTCAACATAAATGCATCATGACTTTAAGTGTGCTGCTGCCCCACCACATGCTCCTGGGGCCATTTTTCTTTGTGCCTGCCCCTCAGACAGTCCACAACTGAACTCTACATTGAACATTCAAAAATGTTAGCACTGAACATAGCCAGGAAACTTTGCAGAATATCAAATAAGAAATGTATGTCTGACACTAGGATTGAGCCCTGAAGACTAAAAAAGTACAAAGATGAGGAGATGACAAGTTAAGACTGACCTTATACACAGATTTCTTCTGCAGACAGGAAAGAGCTCTCCACTTCTGGGGACTACAACTGCATAACCAACTCCCTAAATCCCACAAGAACACAGACCTTCATTGTTTATTGACATCTGCCAGTAAACGATTAGCCTTTCTCATTTATGCCGCAATGTTCAGAAAAAGGCACTGAGATCAAACTAAAACAAAACCAAATGTTGGTGAACTAACAGAAGGAGAGATGTGGCCACACAGAGCGTTAACTCCTCGAAGAGTTGGAAGAAAACTGGAAGAACAAGGTGAACTTTGCTGAGCTGTGGACTGAGGTTCTGCACTGAAACCTCTGTGTCAACAGTTTTTGACTGAAACTATTTCTTCAGTAGACTTAAAATGAAAAATACTGACAGGTCTGCGGATTATCCCAAGTAACTGGGACATTGTTTCTGGAAGGACACACTGTTTTCTACAACATACTTTGTGATTTGGATGAAGGATGTGAGCTCTGACTGCTTTCTATTTTGTCCCATTCAGTGTTAGAACCAGCACTGTACAGGGCCAGAACTCTGGCAGTGCTGCAGCCTCAGTGCCTTTGGAGGCTCTCAGTGATGGGAAGTCAGCCATAATTGCGATAGTTCAATTGAAATGACAGCTCACATTTTCAAAATCTATCTCAAGTTAAACTAACAGAACATTTTAAATGTGTCAGTGCAGAGGAATATTCAGCAAACACCAAAGAGAATATAACTGATCAAAATGTCTTACTAACAAACAGTTTGCATTTAATAATAATTCCTTTATGTTAATTAGTATTTAGCAAAACTAAATTGTTCAGGCTGCAATAGTACAATTGCCCTCACTCACCATTTAGGATTTGGGAAAGACCAGACAGCCACCATCAGATGTTAGTAGATCTTTGATATTATTAGGGGCCTGGTCATGTAAGACCTGGAAGGTGAACTAAAAAAAATAAATTAAATCAGTATGAAAATGACAGGACGGCCATGCAACGAGGCCAGAAGTGGATTCAGGATCTTGTTTTCATGAACTGGAGATAATCCTAGGAACAGTATTTTTAACCAATTGAAGGCGACAGAAAGTCCAGAACAGTTGGAACAGTAATGAACCCAGGATTGACCTTTGGGGAGCACCATGATTGAAATGGGAAACAGAAGATGGGGAATTTCCAACACCTGTAGGTGACTTTCAGCATTAATGGGGCCTTCACAGATATGACAGTTACCCATGATGCCATGGGCACTAACACACCTTCATTACCATCACAGATGCTGTCTTTTAAAGTTAGCACATTTTATGTATACGACATTGAGATCTGTTAATTGATGTCCATAAGGTTCAGGGTCTCCTAAGCAGCAAATGAAGAGACGTCACTAAAGCATGTTACATGCATTACATGTAACTGAACAGTCACATGCAGTTCATTAAATGAGATGTTTCTAAGAAAGATTGCTGCACACTGACCTGCTTTTATTTTGAAATATTAATAAATTCATTTTTCACACGGGGAGATTTCATGCCCTACTTCTCCTCCTTCCTTCTCCTTTGTGTTTATTTTTTGTCAGTCTGTGTGTGTGTGTGTGTGTGTGTGTGTGTGTGTGTGTGTGTGTCCAGTTGAAGAATGTGCGCATAAACACACACAATCAGCATTCTTTGAGACCTAATTTGTTTCATTGTTTGTGTCTGTGTCACAGGAATATGCACATGTGGACCCATATTAGATTGAGTTTGTGTGCATGTGTGTGTTGTGCAGGCGTGTGTGTGTTTAAGTATATGCAAGTCTTTTGCAATGCCTATATATTCATGAGCAAAATCTTCTTGAAGCTCCATCAGACATTCAACAACCATTGTAAACATGGCCCAGATTTCTATGAGTGTGTATGTGTGTCAGTGTCTGGTTTCCATTTGGGGCTCTGTTTTGACCAAACCAAGCATGACCGGTTGTGGAGGCCATGAGACTTCCAGAGCAGCAGGGTGAAAGGACCTTTGCAGCCCCGTGAAAAAAACCCCTCACTGCCAGGTGACAGTAGGCCACAGACTGACTGAGTCTACATTATGACATCCTTCACTGTGCGCTGGATGTTTAAGATGCATTTGTTTCTCAGATATTCGGAGTGATTGGCGTTTTGGTTCCGGCTCCATTATCCATCATACAGGCCACACTAGGAAGTCTTTGTCGCCAATTTGCTGATTGAATAGGCGACAACACATGACAACATCCCCCAATGTAGGAAAATAGACAATTAGGCAGTCAAATATTTCTACAAAATTAGTCCCCACCAGTGCGTCCTTTGTTTTCCATCATCAGGACATCTCATTATCTCTTTCATAACATGGACACTTAATGGAGAAACAGAGTAAAACTGGGTTTAAAGCTGTTTTACAGTAACTATTTTTTTTTCCCCTTTTGGCCACTAATTTTGAACTGTATTATTGTATTATGCTATTTCCACTAATAACCACAAGATTAGCCAAATCAACCAGGACTGAAATCTTAAAAATTTTATAGCAGTATTAATAGATTCTTTTTTTTTTTTTTTTTTTGGACCATTTGAGGCAACAGTGATATCTGCAAACACCCTTTTCCTACATAGTTATCACAACATTATTGTTTCTGTGGCTTTCAATAAGCTTTTAACCAAAACACAATGTATTGTGAGTTACAGTTGAGCTGACTGAAAAGCAAATAAGGTAATTGAGGCAGATCAGGCTGTTTATTTTTTTAACCAAACAGGGAGTAATAAGGTGACTTGCTATGTTTGCAATCTAGCTAGCTAAGATAGCTAACTCTGTATTGCTGAAACCCATAGTTGACTGTTAATGTTCATTTATCTTTTTTTTTTTTCTTAGGAAGAGGCATTGAATACATTCTGCCAAAGGATCACCATTTCAACGTTTCTCAGGCTGTTACTTTCAGCATGTACCTGAGTGGGTTGCAGCTGAGTGTGAAGTGACTAGGATTAGAGGCAGAACCTCCGATCTGTGGCCATGATTCTGTGCCAGAAGCGCCAAGCAAAGGAGCTGAAGAATCTCAGGGTCTTTGCCACGAGATCAACCAGTGGATTGATGCAGCATCAACAGTAATGTGGGTGTAACGGACAGTTGTGATGAAGAGGCAACTGAGCCAGATGGCATAGTTTTCAACTTACCTCTAAATCCATGTCCCAACCCTCACCTATAGTCATGAGCTTTGGGTAGTGACCCAAATAATGAACCCACTGGGTGATTTTTCAGCTGACCTGGGAATGCCTCAGGACCTCCAGGATGAGCTGAAATGTGTTGCTGGGGAGAGGGGCGTCTAGAATACCCTGCTTAGCCTGCTGCCGCCATGACCCAACCCCAGATAAGCTGATGAAATGGATGGATCAAACACACCTTGATGTACCTTGGCAAGAAAAAAAGTTTGGATTTAGAGAAGAACAGGATTGTAATGGGACCTAAACTGTGTGTAATTCTTTATGCATTTAAGGAAACCTGGTCTCTCATGCACATTTCATTTGAGAAATCATGTTATTCAGAAAGCAGACAAGTCATACAGGTGAACACACTTGCTGATCGACATTTCTCAGAAGAGTCTGGACCGTCTGTGTGGAGGAGCTAAGGCTAGCTAAATGAGACACTGATGTTGCAATTTGAGCTTTCATTCTTCACACTGAGGTATTGTGTAGCGTAACCTATCCCTTCTCTAATTTAAGACCTGGGGACAGATAAGGTAGGACAAGGAAGTCTACCTCAGGTATCAGTCACACAATTGTTAGAGTTTAACACATCTTACAACAGTGTACTGGCTATCACACAATCAGGTCGAGTGATGTCATTTTTTATGACTTGAGAAAGTACACCATCTTGGACACCATCCATCCTCCACATTTCAAATACACGTGATCACTAAAATCATTCTGTTCTTCTGGAATTCTTGATTCATGTATTAGAGTACAAATTATGTATTTCCTCTTCATCTACATTTTCTTCTCTCTTTTACTTGCATCTCTGTAAACTTGTATTCCCCTGCTCTCCCCCTTCTCCTGCCTGGCAAAACCACAGCGTGTTTTATGACTGTAAAATATTGACCCAGGAAAAGGGGGCCAGCTGTACGACAGCTCTCTTTTCCCAAGAGGCCTGCTAGAAAGAACTGGAACGAAGGACAAAAGCATCAGTACAATGTGCTGGTCTGTTTGTAAGTATAGCTGCCAGGCTCCTCTCAAAGTGTAACGTAGGGTCACACATGATTACATCTGTCCTGACTGTGAACTCTGTCTATTATCACATTATCATGGAAGACACGCTTTGCCTTACACCTTGAATGCTCTGATGGAAGATAATTACAAGGACTTTCAGGTGACATAACACACCCTCTGCTGGTCATAATAATAGTACTCAGCTGTTGGAGGCTGGATTAATATCCACACTAATAATAGAAATATAAACTATAGTAAACCCCTCTTTTATTTGCATTGCGACCAGGAAACTGAGTGTTTTGGTAGTCTTAACAATGCATTTCTAAACACAAAGATCTCTTGCAATGAGGTGGATGAAAGCTTTTTGAAAACATTGTGGTGTGAATGTCAGCTTATCAACAAACATGGCAAAAGCAGGTGGCAGAAATTTAGTTCTGGAAAAATTTGAATGATCATCAAAAACCCTAATGCAGTCACTTTCCTGAGGTTTTCTTATGTAAATTTCTATTATGAGATTATCATTAATGTCAACCTAATCGTAGAAATTCTTTAAAAATTTTCTTTTGTTGCCAAACCCAAGACAGCATGACACAAAGGTTAGGGAAACATGGCATCCATTAAACGGAACAGATTTTACACAAGATCTGTTGGGTTTTGGGGAGTGCCACGACATATTTGACAAAAGTTTAGCGTCTCCAGATGGAACTGTGTTAAATGCATTAAATTAAGTGATGTCACTTGAGTCAGCGTGAGTTGGGGCTGAAGATTACAAGTTTGACAATGAAAATCTCTGCTTAAGGATTGAGGCTGCATTAGCTGCTATTAGCATAACACACAGATGTCAAGTGCAGACAAACAAGTTGCATTATGGGTAATCTAGGCAACAGGGTTTTACACAGTATATAGGTTGTCTGCACAAGCAGCTCATTACGATCCATATTTACGTTTATTGTTAGGCTGTGACCTCTAGTGGCCATAGTAATGATAACTGGAGCAGCATAAAGAGCAAAAAAGTCTGTGTATGAAGGGGTGGATGGATGGGTCAAACAAATACAGTACTTTCTCTCAGGAGACTGAGGTTTGTGTCCTGTGTGAAACCAATAATCAATGTTGACTTTTTAAAAGTTACTTGTGGTTTATTGTGTACGCAAGTTCCCTCACGTCACTTGTATCATGCGACTTCCATCATGGAACATACATTAAGTACATATTTTAACCAAAACCATGATCTTTTCCTAACCCTAACCAAGTAGGTTTGTTTCATAAACCTAACCAAGAACTTTAGCATGCCTAAACCTAACTTAACTGCTGCCGATTCACAATGCAAACCATGCACGGTTAACATGACTTACCCTAATGTGTCATACTTAAAGTCTGTTAGGCCTATCTTTGTTGTTTGGTCTCCTTGTTGTCTTTCTATAAAATAGGTATAAGAACATTTTGATTTGAAAACTAAGCAGAATGTATGGAAGAAAAAAGATACCTGGTTCTGCTGCATCGGTTTTGATCCTTTCTTTTAAATGCCATCATGAGTCCAACAATGTTGGGGGAAAAAAAAATCATGGATGAAATCAATTTGTGGCTTGTCTTCCTCAGGTCTCGATGGTGGAGAGGAAGTCGTATAGCTCGGGTCCAGCGGGTTACTCCTGAAGTTGTTTGATATCCTCCTGGATCCACATTCCTCACATATTCTATATCAGAAACTCTTTCTTCAAATATTGCATGTTTGTGATTTTGCTTTTCTCTTCTCTACGGCTCTCCTTGCAGGTTTCGTTCATTTTTTTCCCTGTTAAAAGAGTTTTTCGGGGTTCCTTCCTTACTCTTTTGAGGGTCTACAGGACAGGGGGTGTCTCACACTGTACAGATTCTAAAGCAATGTGAAGCAAATTTTTCTTTGTGATATTGGGGAACCAAAATAAAATCTCACTTGACTTGTTATGAGTGCGAAATGCCATATGGTACCTCCATGGTTTAGTCATTTTATAAGGAGGGCCCTCAACAGGAGTACATGACAGTGTATGGGAATAATCCATCTGTGAGTGTTTCCCCTCCCTGAGCCTCAGCACTCCATCACCAAATAGACCTTAAAATGACACAAATGCACACATTTGGTTGAGACAAAAACTGCTGCTGACACAGTTCCTAAGAGCAGTTAACATTTCTTAAAAAGACACGGTGATGTCAATTAGTTGGATAATCCAGACTGAAATATTTCAATGACTACTGGATGTCTCACCATGAAATTTCATACAGGTATTCAGAGGATGCTTTCCAATGACTTTGATGGTTTTCGCACAGCCATTGAAATACATGAATATCTACAGACATTTATGTATCTTTACATACATGCAAACATAGACAGATCTTCTCTCAGACTGGGGAACTTCTCCTGACAGCTCATTCATATTTCTTGAGTACTGTTCACCTCATATCTTTCTGCCCCACTTACATCAGAAGTACAAAGTAAGACCATCCCAGAACACACAGGAGCCAACCTTGGCTGACATAGCATATCTCTACAGCCTGACATGCCATCACATTAATAAAAACACTACACCTCCCATGAGACCTCATTAAGGCCCTCTCGGCTGTGCTGATAGGACAGAATGAGGCTCTTGCTTTGTACGCTGGACTACACCACTACCTCAGGCAGGCACATGAAAACACTGTCCCAAGAATAAAGGTCCATTGTCTGATTCCTGCTTTGCTCCCACTCACTGTGTCACTGTTCATCCTTCAAACGCCGACCCTGCCACAGCAAGCCCCATGCCAAATGTTCCTGGTCCACTGGGCCTGGGAATTTGGCAGCCAGTTTACACACTCAAAAACAGAGGTACAGTTTTGTAGCCATTCTGTCACAGAGGCTTTATAATAGCCACATGGTGGGCCCTCATGAGCACAGATGTGAATCATTTGATTGGCCAGTAAAGAAGTTTCAGTCTCATCTCAATATACTTGTCACCAACGACTAGTTGGCACTGAATGTGACGGCTTGGACTGGCAAGAGATTTAATATACTACTGAACTGAAGACACTGAAGAATCAGCACTGAATGTTGGGCTGAATGGACGTTGATACATTCACTTACTGTTATACATGCTGAAGTAATTTTGAATAGTGATGAGTTTATGTACTGATGTACATACTTAAATGCATTTGAATACTGATCCAGTTGCTTCCCTTTGGGAAAAAAATGAAATGACTACACAAGTCTTTGTACTGAAGTGAATGATGTGATTGGAATTAGTAAAGTGATTTCCACCTCTAATATGCCCTCCTGGTGAATCTTCTCAGTATCTTTACCCTGCAGGAAGCCAACCAACACACAAAGCTAAGATGATTCTACCTCCTTCTTCACTATCTGGGTCTCTGAAACAATAACAGCTACAGATTTTAACCATTACGAATTTTGTTCAAATTTGTTTTTCCGCTACTTCTTCAACAAATTTTGAGCAATCAGCATCATAGTTGGCACAGTATGTCTGGACCAATCTGGAAAGAAAAAAAAGATATTCCATACATTTTTGAAATTATAGTTTAAAATCTGTGCCTTTAAGTTCAATTTTTCATAAACACTCGGAAATCAACATTGCTTAAGGTCCTGTAACCAAACTTGGTGCACATGTTCAGATCCCAGGTCTGAGCTTCACTGCACAGTCTGGTTCTACCACTAGGGGGCTCCACAAATGTGAAAAGTTTATATCTTGTCATCTGCTACATGGATTCATACAAAATTCGGTTTCTGTTTTACACTCTTTGATGTTTTAACCATTTTAAGTTTAAATAGACAAAAATACTCCAAGTACCTGTGCTGCAGTCAGTATGTCACCACAAAGGTCCAGGGTTTAAGACGGCCAAGTCTTACTTGCCAACAATGTGGCAATTCATGCATGCATATGTGATGTGGTTTAAACTGCTTCTTTTCAATTAAATAAGAAATAAGCATCCAAATAGCAATCTGCTGGGACGCTGATCATTGCGGTTTGTGGTTAAATATACATTCTTTTGATTTGGGGTACATTATTGTACATTTTACTTGCAAAACAGCTCCCAAAGAGCCTGCTAGAAAGATGTCGAATGAAGTACAATAGCATCAGCACAATGTGTCAGTCTGTTTGTAGGTATAGCTGCCAGGCTCCTCTCCAAGGGGAAATAGGGTCATACATGATTTCATCTGCCCTGACTAGAAACTCTGTTGTCACATCATCTTGGAAGGCATGCTTTGCCTTACACCTTGAATGATGGAAGATAACAGTATAGAGGACTTTCACTGAAGAGAATTTCTGCTGGTCATAATAATCATTCACAGCAGGAGGCAACAACAGCTGAGATGATGTCCATAAATATACAGAGAAAAAACAACAAGGAGCCTGATAATTAGATTGTATTGACATGTCATTTAATTTCATTATTCACTCTCACATCTTTTTGACGTTAGCTAGTTTCTGCTTGGAAATCAGCAGCAAGTTATGCATCAGTCTCCACAATCCCATTTTCAGTCGACATAGTTTCTAAGAGCAGTTAACATTTCTCATAAGAAGTATGCCAGCTTAGGAGGTGTCTCAGGGACATCTAATCACGGTGATGTCAGATGGTAGGTTGGTCCACAGCTCTGATCCAGACTGAAATATCTCAACAACTGGCGGATTGCCATGACATTCTGTACACACATTCATTGTCCTCAGACAACAAATCCTAACAACTCCGGCAGTGATTTCTTTCTGTTGACATGTTGGGTTTCAACTGAAATGTCAAAATAACTATTGGATGGATTGCAGTGAAATCTGGTGCAGATATTCATGGTGCTCAGAGTAGGTTTGCTAATGTCTTTTGGTAATATGCTGACCCTGATTGATGGAATGACACAAATTTTGGTCAGATCTTCCTGTAAAGCCATTATGAGGTTTTAAGTGAAATTTTAAGTCTATTGTTCTATTGTTTGAATTGCCAGGAAATTTGGTACACATACTCATGTCCCTCTCTGACAGAACTGGAACAACTTTGTTGATCATCTCACTTTGCCTCTAGCATCATATTCAGGTCAAAATTTACCAAAAAGTACTCGGGAATATAATGACATCCCCCTCAGCAGTGCTTTGTGTTTAGTGCTAAGTTGTATCAATTAGCATTAGCATGCTAAACATGCTAAACTTAGATGGTGAAAATGGTGAATCCTATACTTGCTCACTGCAAGCATGCTGCCATTAGAGTTCAGTTCAAAGCCCATCTATGCCAAAGTTCAGCCTCACAGAACTGCTAGCATGACTGCAGACTTTTGTCTTGTTTCTGTGAATCATTTAAAACAACCACAATCTACCCTATGCATAATCTGCAGATTCTCTCCGTAACATCCCTATTCTTAATCCCTCCTACAAAGATCCAGGAATTGTCCATACCAGGGAAAAAGGCAACATGTCCTCATACCTAAACAACGGAATAGATCTATTGTCACTGCCTCTCAAAAAGACATTCATGACCAGTGGAGACCAGCAACAGGTGTGCTGGGCCATAAGTAAGTTAAGTAGGTCACATGACAACTATGTGGTTAACGTTGTGAAATGATCCCAGTTTGGTCAGGAAGGCCCCGAAGCTATTGGTGGTTTGGGTTCAAATAAGTATGCTACCTTGTGCAAGTCACATAATGTCAGTCATGTGATGTTGGTCACGTATGTAACTTAAAACTTTAAAGTTTGAGTAAAGAACAATTCTGAGTTTGTCACACCACAGAAACGTGTTATTAAACACCCAGTCAATTTGAATAATTAAAAAAAAATGTATAAAAAAAGTAAAAAAAAAAAAAAAAAGTGTATAAAATTAGGCCTCAAAATCCAGATTTTTTTTAAAAGTCAGTTTTCTCTGCTCTGAAATGTTGGGGGTGTGTCCATTCCACTGTCTTCTTATCAAACACCACTCTGACCTGAAAACAACCTGAAACATGGATGCTCTGTCTATCAGCTTTATTGGACATGTCCAGATATGTTTGAGCCACCAGAGCCAGAGGACGGTGACAGGATGGTACTTTCATTTCCTCTGTGTGTGGTTGTTGGAACTGAAGTGAGCTGAAGTGAACTGCTGGGCTGATCTGGACTGAGAGAGTCACTGAAGTTCTTAACTGACCATAAGGAAGGGTGAGGTGAGGGGGAAGCAGTGTCGTTTGTGGGGCTTAAATAGTGTTGGGGGACGAGGGCTGCTGCAGGTCACTGAGCCATTTTTATGGTCCACCCAAAAAAGTCCTGAACACAGAAATCGTGAAGAACCGTTTAACAGTCCAACTCCACAAGAACTACTTAGTTCTCAGTCTTATCATGTTCTCAGCAACTATGTCCTACCATGTATGATGAGTTTCAAAGAAAACTCCCTTTTTCTTTTACAGACTTAAATAAATTAACACTGATTTTTGGTTTCACACAGGACACAAACCCCGGTTTCCTGGGTGAAAGTCCTGTGTTTGTTTGAGCCATCCATCTACCCCTTCTCCTCCTTGTGTGGACTTTCTTGCTCTTTAAACCGCTTCTTTCATAATTACTACAGCTTCTACAGGTCACTATCTCGGTTTTTCCTAGGTGAGGACGGGCTCGTCAGTGAGCCCAACACCAGGCTATCTGAAATGCTTTAAAAATCTGAATTTTGCAGCAATTTATGAGTCTGGAACCTGGCTGCAGCCAGCTCAGTGATCTGAGAGATCTGCCCATTTTCCAAGACAGTGGACCATAATTCTGAGGTCTGGGGGATCAAGTGCACCACTAACATCTAAAAGAATGTCAATAAAATTGATTAACAGGTTCCCCTTTCATAACGTCAGTCCCTACAAGGTCTCAAACTCCAACAGGCTTTTTTCTCAGAGTGTGTGAAGCCCTCTCCCACTGCCCAGCTGGGCTGTCTGGGTCTCCAGCACTGATGAGCAACACACTAACTGGGTTAGGGGAAAAATAGGGCACTCTGGGAAATAAAACAAGGTCCTGTTTTGACTCAAATCAAAGCCCTGGTTCCATGTCAACAAGCACAGTGGGGGGATCAGAAATCAAAAGACGCTGTGTTAGAATCATTTAAACCACTAAATAAAGAACAGTAGCAGGTCCCTGAACGCCACTTTCTCTTTTTAATGAGGAACTCGTCTTGAAGAGAGAAGCGATTGTTCTAAAAGCACTAGATGATTTTTCCATTTGTCTCCATTTTCCATGTAGGCACAGTGAATATGATAGCCAGTGTGCCTATACAGTGTCAGAACGCGCTGCAGTGAAATCGTATAGCTCAGTCAACGGCAAGTAAACGTACCATGATATCCTGGTCCACAGACACAGGCAGTAATCAGATCCCAGTGCTCCCAGCACCCCTGATGCTTTGATGCTTTAACTTCCTCATCTCAGATGAGACAGATTAAAGGTCACTGTTCTCAAAGACAGACTGAGTATATCTTATTATAAACATTACATATTCACAGAGTCATTTGTTTGTCAGAATTAATATAACACATCCACATTTCTTTAATAATATGATCAATATCAATAATATCCCTATTACTAGTAGTTGTTGTTGTTATGTAGTAGTAGTAGTATATTTTATCATGCTGTACTCTACTAATCCTTAAATTCATCTGCAGTGGTTTGGCATATTTGTTAGCGATTTGTGGTGTAACACACACCACCAGTTATGTAAGAAAAAGAGAGGGGGATCATTTCCTGTCCTGGTGTGTGTATGTGTGTGTGTGTGTGTGTGTGTGTGTGTGTGTGTGTGTGTATGTGTGTGTGTGTGTGTGCACATGTCTGTGTGTTTGAGAGAGAGAGAGACGGTGGCAAGCCACTGACTTGGATCCAAGCTGCATGTGATTAAAACAAAACTGGTTCTAGGAATACCCCTGAGGGACTGAGGAGAGCTACAAGGGAAAAATGTACACACACACACACACACACACACACACACACACACACACACACCTGGCCTTTACTGAAAGCACACAGTGCTTCTCTCAAAGAGACGCCTGACTACTGACAGCAGCCTCCTGTGTGGAAAAGTAATTTCATTAGGATCCATAACATTTGAAACATTTTTATTATTTTATTCCTCTATTTCATGAAGTTCAAAGTCTATATTTTGTAGAGGCACAACAGGTCTGTCCACTTAAATAAGCAGAAACATGTACAGTAGAATTGTATTACTTAGTTAAATAGAGTTTATAATGTCATTCAGGTGACTCAAACACACCAGGTTCATGGAAAAGAGAGAGAAAATGTGAAGAAATGTAAAGAAAGTAAAGACACCCGTCAATGTTTGTCTCATTTCTTGTTGTAACAGTGACTTTCTCATTTCTTCATCTATGGTTTATTTAACCACAGATTTCTAACATTGATTTTGTCAGTTACTTCATGCCACTTCTTCGTGAGTGTATTTGTTGTGGCTGGATTACATTTACTCTGGATTATGTGCATGTGCTTTCCATATTCTTCGAGCAGAACAGTGTCATCTTCTGTCTGGTTTTGACTGTCAAAAAATGTTGATGTGAGTGAAGTGTAACCATGGGAACTGAAGTGCACATGTGCTGTATTATGACAGGATCAGTGATTCAATTCTTACTGCTTGATTACACCGGGCACTGCTGTGCAGCCATACTAGACAATGATTCCACCAGAAGTGCCACAACACATCTGCTGCACAGAGGAATTCTTCAACGGGGGGTCCGGGACCACTAGGGGGTCTTCAGAGTTACTACAGGGGAGAGCTGGGTGATATGTTAAAACCATAAAACCATGGATGACCATCATCAGGCCATCAATCGGCGATATCTTCTCTGGGAGATGTGTACAAGTGGTGAATTCACTATGTTATGCATGCTGCGTACGTTCACTATGTCCAAAATAAACTTACAAAGTGTCAAGAAATTAAATATTCTCACACTTATTTTCCATTTTAAACTGAGAAATACAACCATACACATTCTAAATTCAACTTTCTCTCTTTACTGAACTACAATAAGCTTAACTGGCTCGGCCTCGGAAAATTCACTTCATTAAAACTCGACAGCAAAACATGTAAATCTCACCAAAACCATATTTGTTAGTTTGTCCACTCTTCAAACAATCACCTAATCTAGTTTGGTCAAATTAAATCCTTAATTCACCGTGTGAAAAGAGTGTAAAGAATCTGGCTCTGCACACTTCTTCTCACTGCTCACCCAGCTCAGAGCACTCATGGTCAGGAGAGTGAGTGTTGTGCCGCTGGATAAGAGCGCAGCCTATCAGCCAATCATTGATAGACAATATATCTGTCCAGTCGCCCAACCCTACTACAGTGTGTCCAAAAAGTTGTTGTTTGATAAGTTTTTTCCCCCAAATTTAAAATATGTCTGGATGTACAGATTATCATGAATCTAAAATAGCAAAAAAATCATCCCATTTGTAAAAAAAAAAAAAACACAGGCATTTAATTTAGACAACACTGACAAAGGCTACCCATCAATCCTCATGCACTCATGTGACCTAGCTAACCTACAAAATCACTGTGTGGCACCGATCCATAAAAGCAAAATAGTTAGCAGTGTATTATTGAAACATCCTGGCCAGTTAGCTGTATTATCATGTCAAGTGTGCAAACACTAGTGAGCCACAATAAGTTTAGCCATGCTGCAGACTCAGCAGCTACACAATGCAATATATGTTGTAGGGGTCCCTGGCTCCAACTCTCTATTAGCTAAAGGATCCATGGCCTGGAAAGTGTTGAAAACCCCTGGTCTAAACACAAGCAAGGAGGCTTTATGCAACACAGTGAACCCCTAACTTTGGGAAACACAAGGTACAAGTTATTTTGGCCAGTGTTTCACAGTGTTTCCCAGTCAGTAACTTTCTGACATTTTTGTGCCTGACAGGTAATGTACAGTGGGTCTACCACAGCTCTTTTGGCAGCCTGCTGCTGCTGGAAATACCAGAGAGAGTATGAGAATGGTGAGATGGAAACAGAACAGTAAAGCTAGTGGCCATAAGAGTTAACGGCTAAAGCTAACGGCTAAAGAGCACAAGCTTTCTGGGTGTTTTCTTAGTGTTAGACTGGTCGACTAGTCTAAATTAAATTTTGCATTTAATCCACAGGAAAATTAGTCGCCAGGAACATCCCTAGTCTCCAACGTAAGTTTTCGGTTCTCACTTAATTTAATGGCATCATGACTACGAGCCAACTACAGTTTCATGGGTTGTGTTTATCTCATATAAATTAACCAGGACACATATTTGTTTGAACAGCCTGGAAAAACATACACATGCAACATCTTTGAAATCGTTGGGACAGTAAAGGTTTATTTCAGTCTGATCTTGCAACTTTCTGAGCCAAACAGCTGATCTGCACTTTGAAACAGAGCGCAGCAGGACTACACGGAAGGACTACGGTTGCAAGATTGTAGTGTCAAAATTAAAAGCTGTGTGGCGGCAAAGTCAGCAGGAATTTAACAAACATTTGAATGGATACTGTTTATTTTTTTAGGTAGACGTTTATTTATGTGGCTAAAACACATTTTTCTGCCGACCCCAGCTGCAACAATACAATGCTTAGCTCCAGTGCCAGCTCCCTTCTACTAAGTGGGACACGCTGACCATCATCTACTGAAGGTAATGCACTGACCATGCAGAAGTACCTCATAAAACCCTACTTCAAAAAAACTGAACTATTCCTTTAAGTGAGTTTACCACTGTGAAATTCAGAAATGCATGTTATTTGGTTGGTACAGGTCAGTCTGTAAAACTTTAGAACAGTAATCAATTCATTTCTCAATCTGTGATTCACATTATAATTTCACTTTTATTCAATGATAAAATTCAGTTTTTTAATCATAGTTTTTGTTTTCAAAGGTTTTGAAAAAAGCAACAACAAGAAGTTTCCACTGATGAAATAAACACTAGAAACAAGCCATAATCAAATAGGCAGACTGTGTTCAGAAACACATTGGCTTTTTCAAACCAGGATAAACTCATCAATCATCAGAAGTAACAAGCGACATGCTTATTTTCTAAACATGATAGATTGGCAGTACCAGTGCTTCCATAAACCTGCTGGGCCAACTGAGATTAATTAACAAACGCGTTGTGCACCACAAAATCTGTCTCCTGTGTTTGGACATAAAGCAGGCGGCCTTCTGCCGCGCTGCTGCTGTCAGTGGTTAGTTCATCAACTGTTGACACATGACAGCTTTTAAAGCTCCTAATGGAAGCGAGTGTTTATCACCGCTACTGAAATAAGGGCCTGTTGATGGAACGTTATGTAATGTGTTTACTGAGTGCTCATTCAGAGCCACTGCTATATTCATATATGCATGGTTCCTGATATCTGTAAGATCTACGGTGTCCCTAGATAGAGCAGCTGCTGTTATGGATGGCAGATACTGAACATATCTAAGAAGGCGTCGAGTTTCACTGTGAGAAGCTCTGCAGCTCTGCTGTCGTTTCTTGAAAGCTGGAGAACGTGTGACATCCCCCTCCTGGAAATGACCGAGATGTTTTGCACACTGCAGTGATGATGCAAAACAAATTCAATTTTATAGCCTGTAATTTCAGCACAACACGACAGGCTTTTACTGCATTTATTTTCTCTCTGGTGTTCAGTGGAGTGGAGAACAGGAAAAACTAGCTGAGCTCTACGTCTGACTGCAGGTTATGTTTTTATAGTGGGCCTGCCAAGCATGAGGAACTGCTGCGATCAGATGTCAACATATTAACCATTGTCTTCTGGGGCTGATTCCTGTATTTGGTTTGGAATAGATTCTCACTCCCAACAAACCACAAACCTGTCCTGAAGTCAGACGTGTCCTGTTTGAATGATACTGTTAACATCTCGCCAAACACATCAAACTAAAGGAAGAAACAACCCAGAGTTTGGATAAGCAGCTGGGTGTGAACACGCCCTCACAGCAGAGATATCCCACATATTTCCATTCAGATATTTTCAAAACATCCACATTAAGCTGCAGCCCACATGTAACAGGATCTTGAGGGAAACGCCCAATTGATGATGACCAGCATGATGACGGTTTATATGGCGAGGAAACAAATGTGTCCCCAGAAGATTAATCTGACGGACACTGGAAACCCAGAAGTTTCAAATACAGGTCAAATAATTAATATATTCAGCAAAATATCTAAAAAAAAATCTACTGGATGAATTGGCACAAACCTTTGTACAAACACATATGTCTAAACAATTAAATATTAGCATTCTAAGATGCTACTAGCTGCTTAATATTGGCATGTTAGCATTGTCATTGTGAGCTTGTTAAGATGCTAACATGCTAGATCCTCATAGAGCTGCTAGCATAGCTGTAGATTCTGTCTTTTTGTTCATAACATCACGGGCTGGACAATATGATGAAAAAGTCATTATTTTGACTGAAATTGTGACTGTGATGATTAGAGCTGCACCGATTAATCAATTATAAACTGATTATTAAATTAATCACCAACTATTTTGATAATTAATTCATCATTTTGAGTCATTTTAATAACAATTGTCGAAATTCTCTGATTTCAGCTTCTCAAATGTGAATATTTTCTGGTTTCTTTAGTGTCCATGACAATAAACTGAATATCTTTGTGTTCTGGACAAAACAAGGTATGGAGACGTCGGTCTGTGCTTTTGAAAATATTTTCCAACATTTCATGGGCCAAACCAATTCACAATCAGTTAATCATGAAAATAATCAACAGATTAATTGATGAAAATAATCTTTAATCGTTAATCGTTTGCAACATTTGATATGATAAATGTGATCATGTTTGCAGTACAATTTTCACTTTCACTAAAAAAAACATTAAAAACATCATGATGTGATATTTATTGAGCTCTGTACCAAACAAATGTTTTCTTTCATCTGCAGAACTAGATGTTTAGGCCAGTTCATCTCTTCAGCACTACAACACTTCATTATCATGCTGTTCTCTCACACATTTTTCCTTTTTCAAAAAATTGCGATTTGGCTCTAGTTCTGTGATTTGGATATTACACTTTTGTGCAGCCCTTTTTGCAACTTTTTTTTTGCAGCTTTATCAAAAACTGTCAAAGGACCTCAGCTGGCAACATTGAGCCAACCTCAACATGTATCAAATCATTCAACACCGCCAATTTCATGTACAAAAATGTTTCTACAAACAAACTAAAAGAACAACAATGCGGTCATACCCATTGTTGGCAGCTTTGAACAGTTTGCACCCTGGCTTCTACCCAACCTGACATCTGGAACCGGTATGTGGACGACACTGATCATCCTGTGCTGCTTGGTGAGACCAAGACATCAACCCACACATTAAGTTCATGTATCAGCAGGAAAAGGATTATATGTAACTGTACCTAGACATCTGTGTTCCTGTAAAGGCTGACAAGCGTACTCATGCAGATCAATATCTCTATTTTAACTCTAACCACCACTTACAACATAAAAGATCAGTGGTGGTTGGACACAGAAGGCAATATCTGGACAATGAAGACATAGTCTCACATAGAAAGGCTTGTCTCCACAGGAGACAGATCCACTCCACTCAACTGTGTCAGCACTGCACACATTATCATTCTGCTAAAGGGGAAAAAACACCCTAGCTCGCTGTATTTCTTTAAACCAATCATAATTGTCTTGGCCAGCGCAAATGCAGTGATGGTAACGCAAATATATTGTCAGGGGAAATCAGTTCCCTAGTACTACATTTGTGTGTCGGGAGGTGAGCCCTCTTAAGGTAAAAGCTGCTAGATTTTTTTTTTGCGTTTGTAGGATAGACTATGTATAGTATAATGAAATGGACAACATGAGACCACCCTAAAACTGAAGCCAAAGTATCTCCATCGCCCTCTGATGGCAGGCTGCAGTACAGGTCATATATCTTGCCTCCCCAGTCTTAATAGATGGGATATGGGCCAAATTAAAATATCAAATTACACATCAACTACATTTTCCCCAAAGATAGTTTCGTTTCACGTAGTTCTTATCACGCTGATGTTTGTTCAAGTTTTCATTTTCCTGATGAGTTTGATTTTCATTTGTTATTTGATGGTATTAAAATGCAGTCCCATGCCATGATTGACAGCTGAGCCCTGCTTGCGATTGAGTCAGCTGGCTGTATGGTTGGGAAATTATGTCACCAGCGTATCATATCCAGGATATTTTGGTTTCAGTTTGCACAGTGGGAGGAAGTGGGAACCTTTCCTCCATCTTTTATTTATGTCAATGATTCATAACATTAGGTAAGGGTAACCAGGTTAAGGTTATGGAAACATGCCATTATCAGTGTACTCTGAGATTGTTGTTGTTGTTATTTCCTCTAGTGCCACGGATTTTCAAAAATGCGAGAATGCCTCCTGAACTAGGCGGCAAAAGGCAGGCTTATACCCACAGACTACATTCTGTGAGTCAGACTAGTGAAGACAAAGAGCAGCGTGTCTGAGCGCCACTCAGGGAAGATGGCTACAACCCGCTTGATCACTTTTGTCCACATATCTAGAAAAAAAATTACTATATGTTTGGTTATGCTTGCAACCAAATACTGCAAGCATTCTATGATTTAATGTGACTTATGATTGGCCCACTACAGCATCACATACAGCCCATACAGTCCGTGATCAAACGCAGTGTGTTTCATGGAGTTTGTAGTTCAGTGTGCTGAGATGCCACCAAAATGTTGTACAGTACAGGTATACTACACTTGTTAAAAAAAAATGCATGAAATGCGAAAGGATATTTTCAGGATGGTTTCCATTCACATGTTGGGGATGAAATGAAGTACATTTTTGCTTCTATTGGTATCGGTATCATTTTAAAGTTGCAGTGAAGTCAAAATCGATGTTTGTGTTTTTGTTACATGTGTATTGTCCTTTGTTAGCTATACACCAATATTGTTCATATTGTTGTTATTCGTGGCACAATTCACTCAGCAACAAAAAATAATGTGTCTCTTGCATTGACCACAGTTTATATGTCTTCTGAATAGTGATGTGTCGGTCGCGAAGTAGACGAGATCAGGCGGCCACAGTAGGAACTGGAGACGAAAATCTACAGTCAAGTTGGACAGTTTTCAACAGAGTTAAGAGAGAATAGAAGAAGAGACCACCTGTAGGTTACCTGTAGTCTGCAGACCACGATCATAGCAGAAGTAAAGAAAGTGCGTTCTTGATCGCTGATTGAGGTTAAAATAGAAGAGATCCCCCTTCTGATACATGTAACATCTGTTCTTTTATCTGCCTTGTAAAACCAAATCATATATAAGTCATATATATAATCTTTATTATTATCAAAAATATCTGCTTGTTGACAGATTAAAACTTCATTGCACAACAGAAGACTAATATATCCAGTGTTAAATATTACAATAGAAAATTAGTAATTAATATAATATGTGGTGTTTGTTGTCAAAATTAAGCACTCTGCTTTATATTGTAGTACTCTCTTCCATGTTGAGTATGTTGAGTGTATAAATAAAGCCATATAAATAATAAACATTTGATATAATGTATGTTTTTTACATGAGTAATTCATTTTACATTATTTTGGGTAATAAATTAATTTGAGCAACAAAAAATCTGAGGAGCCACTTGGGAGCCGAAAGAGCCGGCTCTTTTTAGGGAGCCGAGCCAAAAGAACCAGCTCGCTAAAAAGAGCCGGAATTCCCATCACTACTTCTGAAGTTAGGTCCCATGGTGGTCCACCAGAAGGGACATGACTTTGCCTCTCTTGAGGGTCTCCAATGGTCATTTAATTTAAGGCCACTGACTATTGTATATTATTATATATTATATATTATATTATAATCCATGTTACAAGAAGTGCATTTACTGGCCTCTGTGCATGATTTTCTGTAAATCCCTTGAGCATGGGTATATGATTTGAAGCCTGTCTGAGAAGCTGAACTCAGTAACATTCAGTGCCCTTACATGTACTGTAGTAACCAGGTTACTGTTAATACACATATACTAACAGCAGGTCAGTAATCAGCTTTCACCCCTACTGACCTGAGTCTGGAAGCACTGATTGCTTGGTTTAACTGTATTGGTGACAGAGGACGCTGCTTCCTGACTCGTAGCAGTGACTTCAGCAGTAGCAAACAGCTGACAGCTATGAAGAGGCAGGTACTGAAGGCAAAAACACTGAATGGCCAATGTTGAAAATGCTAGCCATGAATAGTATCAAAAATGCAGCCATATGTGTAGGTAAAATCTTTTAGATTATAACTTGCCCTTATTCTGGCAACACTTTAAATGATCTATGAGTGCCCTTGAATCCTGCATTGGAACCACTGCCTCTAGGCAACATACAGTATCTGACACTGTTCTTCCCAGTTGGAGCATGCAACAATAGAGTTCATTTGTAATTACTCTGTATAATATCAGAGGCCCAGGGAGCATAGGTTGCGGCATGATTGTTAATACTGACCTTGCATGGAAGGAATCAGGGACGCTCAGGCATCCAGCCGGGTGTGAGCAGCAGGGAGGGAGAACACTGAGCTCACTGAGCATGTGATTATGGAGGAGGTGTGATAAAGAAATATGCAGACTGCTTATCACAGAATGAAACATTCAAGGAGAACATGCTCATCAGTGATATACAGGTAGTTCATAGTTCTTTCAGCTGCGTTAGAAAAAATATTTCCTCTCCTAAATTGTAAACACTGTGCTTTGTGCTAAAAACGTGACGTGAAATCCGATACGCTTCTTTGGCGAGAAGAAATGTGTCATGCAGTCCTGAGTAAAACTGCCAGTACTTTGACAATGGAACAGTTCAGAGGAAAAGGTGGGTGGACTGGTACTACATGTTCCTGTGAACTGTGAGGATTCACCTTTGGTTCTATATGGATGACATTACAGTCCGTGTAAAGGAAAAAGGGTGCTCGTTCTTCGAAACACATTATACATGGTAGATCACAGTTGCTGAAAAGACTGTTGAACTGTTTTTCATGATTTTTGTGTTCATGATTTTTTGGGCGGACCTGTAGCATGGCACAGTGACCTGGTCCCCCAACACTACATACATGAACCAACACACCAACGACACCACTTGTTAAATTAATCATTAACTATTTTGATACTCGATGAATCCATGATGATTTCAGTAATATTTTAAGAAAGAAAGCTTTAAAATTTTTCGATTTCAGCCTTGTTTTTTTTCTTGGTTTTTCTTGTTTTTTCTTGTTTTTTTTACTCCTTTGTTATAGTAACTGCTTTTTTTTTGAGTTGTGGACAAAACAAGACATTTGTAGAAGTCATCTTGGACTTTGGGACATTCTTCCCAGGACAAATGATGGAACTTCAACACTATTTAAAATGAAAAACCATTCCCATAGATATCCATAATACATTTGTAGATATCTTCACTTGTATTGTTTCTCTTAAAAATTCTAGTTGCAGGAATCTGAAAAAGCATTTTTATTAGTCATGAAATTATTTGTGGTTATCAATAACATTTTTACTAGTCACAGTGGATTTTGGATACTCAAAATTACATTATGGATATCTGGAATATCTTAAATTAAAATTCTAAGTAAAAATCTGTACATAACTGAAATGGGATTTTCTCCTAATAAGAATTCTATTGGAAATATCCAGAATGTTCATTTTAGATATCAAAAATCTAATTGTGAAGATCTGAAATCAAAAGCCTAAGATATATGAATGGGAAAAGTGATGTGATTTGCGGGATATCTGAAATGCAAACTGTGGATAGGAGGAATGTCATTGTGAAATCTGAAATGTTCTTTTTAGGAATAACTGAATTAACAGTAAGTGAAATATATATCCAGTCTAGCTATTAAATATTAAAACAGCTTGCTATAAAAACCAGTCCCAGAGGGCTTCACTTTCCCGTAAAATCAAAGGCGTGTCACTGGTGAAAAACAGGTGAAAATCAAACTCATTTCAGAGTTAAATATAACCCTTGGGTGTGTAGGCTATTTTAACCTGGTGAGGCTCTCCAGCAAATCTAAATGAGAGATAAGTGTATATAATATTGAGGGGTCAATCTAAAGTTGTTCCTAAGAGCAGCTAGCATTGTTTGAAGGATGACTGATTGACAGGCTGGTATCATCTCTGCTGCCGTCATCAGCTGTTTACCTGTGTTTGTTTTGGAATGTCTTATCGATAAACAGCCAGACCCGGGGTCCTGAGGGGACCTTCTGGAACACTGTCTGCATGCACAAATATTGACCAAAGTGCACAGCCGCTGTCGTCATCAGCTGCGAGCGGGTCAGTGGCACGAGGTTCGCCGAGGAGATCTGCGAGTGTGCCATGAAGAAAAGCATGTTGCAACAAGTATGTGTTTACACTGGAAAGTAACTAAAGAACATTTATTCAAGAAATTTACTTATTTATACTTTTGAAGTACTTGTACACTTGTTTAGTATTTTAATTTTATACGTCTACACAGAGTCAAGTCAAGCCCAGTATTTATATCTGAGGTTTAGCAGTGTTTCGGAGTGTATCTATGACAAGCATATATGTGCACACACACACACACACACACACACGGTTAAATTGTGGCTCATTTTGAAGGTTATGTAAGCACTGTTCCTACGGTGTTTGCACAGACTACATGAGTCAACTATTAATAACTGAGCACATAATCAAATGTTAAACTAAAGATTGGATAGTTTCATCATGTGGAAGATATTATGTGGCAGTTAGCCAAAAAGCTAGCTAAGTAGGGGATGCCATGGATGCAGCAGTTTGTGCTTTGAATAATTTAATGTACTTCCTTGTGCAGGAATGAAGATACATGCTGTTAGCTCAGTTAGCAGTGAGTGAGCCCCAAGCTACTAGGAGCCAAACCCAGGAAGAACACCACCTTGATACTGTAGCAGATTCCTTGTCATCACACTGACCTCCACTGGTTTCTGAGGCTGTGTGTCCAGGAAGAAATAGGACTTCATCCTAGCATAACATCTGTAAACTGCTTTAGCAGCATAACACGAATTACTGGCAACTGTCAGAGGTCAGAGGTCTTGGGTTCAAAACCTGGTTTGGACATGGACTTTCAAAAATATGCATGCAAGGTCAATTCTCCAGTCCGTGCTCTTGACTTAGGAGCTAACTTTGAACTGGAGCTGCTCCTAATACTAGGATGGGTTAAGCACAGAATAGGGTTGGGCAATAGGATGAATATATCGTCTATCGGCAATGGGCTGAATCCATCACCAGACGCTTTTTTGGGCTGATTTTTGGGGTGATTTTTGTCATGTTATTTTGCTGATGTAATAGTCTACAGAGAGACAGCTAGTGCTCTGTGCTGCACTCTCATCCAGCAGCACAGTGCACACCCACTCGCCCGACCATCAATGCACTGAACTGGGTGATGAGTGAGAGGTAAACCTGCAGAATTAGTCTCTTTGCACTCTTTTCACCCGGTGAATTAAGGATTTAATTTGACCAAACCAGAGGTGGTGATTGTTGGAAGAGTGGACAGACTAACAAAGATGGTTTTGTGAATTTTACGTTTTTCTGTCGAGTTTGAATTAAGTGAATTTTCCGAGGATGTAACGAGCCAATTAAGCTCATCTTAGTTCAGTGGAAGAGAGAAACTTGAATTTAGAATGTGTATGGTTGTATTTCTCTGTTTAAAAAGGAAAATACATGTGAGAATATTTAATTTCTTGACACTTAATAAATTTATTTTGTTTACTGGCTTGCGTGCATCTCCCAGCTAAAACCTGAGAGGATGGGAGGGGAATGAAGATATCGTCAGTCGACTATTGATGGCCTGACAATGGTCATTTGGAAAATTTTAACATATCGTTGTACAGGTCAAAATAAATCTGACCTTTATTTAAAGACATCTGTACAGCAGGATATAATTCTGTAGGACATTTTTTGAATTTGCGTCTGGAGGAATGTAAACAGCAGCTTGAAGACAGTGATGATAATGGCTGACATCTTCACTGAAAAACATTGTTTTCAGTTCGATTAGCAAATTAAAGCTAATCTCTACAAACAAATTTCTGCATATAAATGCGGCTACATTTTTAAAAAAGATAATGAAAAGCTAAATCATCATCAGACCATAGCAGATGGCTTCTGAGATTGCATTTTGGCTGATGTGTTCATCATAATGGAACAATCAGCATACGTTTCTGCTTTCACTGATTTCCAACTTTCATAGACTTGTCAATAGACAAGTTTCTGTGTATTTGCTTCTGCTTTAATGTCATGGTTCTGGTTTACATTTGTCAGTATGAGGATTTCTTACATTATCACGCTTTACTTTCTCATGGTGAAGAAATACCATCAGACTCTGTTTCATTGTGTTATTGCACAACTTTTGGCTGTTTGGGGATGACTGAAAATGTTTCCAATCAATACTTCAGACTATATTCTCCAAAAACAACAGGCTGCACCCTAATGCACATTCCTCATATGGAAATCTTTATCATCATTCTGGCCCTTGTTGTATTCTTTTAAATGTAATTGAAGACATAAACTGTTGTGCTGTTCACTGAGTCCTTATGTGGGGTTCATTTAAAGCCGGGGCATTCTTATCCAAAACATATGTTACTGTTTGCAAGCTACTTACACTGAAATGGCAGCATTCAACCCCCCCAGTCAACTCACCTGACACAGAAACACACACACACCATCTCTCTCAGTCATTTTTTTTTCACAATGACAGGTTTCTTCTTGGATTTTCTGTCTGGAAAAGGCAGATGTGATATGTGATCAGTACAGTTATATAAAGCCTGCAGTCTGTGTATGCATATACAAAAGCAGAAGTGGGTGTCTGCCTTAGATTGCATAAGACATTTAGAACCCAACATTGTCTCTGCTATTACAGTTTTTTCAATTGCTGACATACGTCGCTCAAACCTGGAGTCACACTGTCAAAACTCTTCACACAGTCAGTGAAACAGAGGCCTCTGTGGACCAAACTGTCAATCCTTTTCCACAGCTTTCACACAAAATTCACTCACTGACCACATTTCCCAAGGTCCATGAACCGTTTTCTCACTCACACTCCACCACCTGCAAAACATACATTTACAGCACATTTTAACACACTGTTATAAAACGCATTCAAAACAGAATGATGATTTTACAATGAATAAAATTAAATATGATTTCAACTTAATATGAAATCCAAGATGTCTCACTTGTAGTATTTTGTAGTCTTGTTTTGTGTGTGTGTGTGTGTGTGTGTGTGTGTGTGTGTGTGTGTGTGTGTTTTGTGGTCTTGTTCACAAACAAACCAAAGGGAACGGTACACAGTAGATTATTCTTATTCTCTAATGTGATACTGATTCATGTAATAAATCTTTAAACTTTAAAGATAAAAGTCCATCAGTGTTTTATGAGTGACATGTATGTATCCTGAGTGAGAACTGTCATCTTTGTTTTGATTGTACAAACTTATTTTGAGACATGTATGAAGTGTTTTGGTGGCTTGAGAGAGTTTTGGACATGAGTTTAATTGTTTGGCCAAAATGTATGTTGGTAATGCTGCTGACTGTATGAAGCGTTTTGAAAAAGTGGCTTCTGTTTCGATTGATGCTTGTTAGCAACTGAAAAAAAACAAAATATTTCATCATGCACTAACTCATGTAACAGAGAGCACACTGCTCCTATATCCTTGCATTTGGAGATGATTATAGATTTTATAGATGTTACTTATAAGCAGGGATGTGATCCCTCACTGCCCTCCCACCCACAGACACTACCATCTGCATTAGAAGAAAAGAAACACAACTTATTGCACCAGAGGCTGCTGTTGGGGAAGTTAGTTTGAAACTGTAGTGAAGCTGAAACAATAAACTACGAGCAACTCATGAAAAAAACCCAGAAAAAAAAACAGTTAAAGTCAATCTTGTACTAGAGTTGGGTGATATGTTAAAAATTTCAAAAATTTTAAAAAATGACCATCGTCAGGCCATCAACCAGCGATTAAAAATATATTTGTCCCCCCTCCCACCTCCTCCTGTCCTCATGAGTCTCAGCTGAGAGATGTGCACAAGCGGAGAATTCACTATGTTAGACATGCTGTGTACGTTTACTACGTCCAGTAGACAAAATAGACACACATAGCATCTAGATATTACATGTTCTCACACGTATTTTCCATTTTAACCAGAGAAATACAACCATACACCTTCTGAATTTAAGTTTCTCTCTTTTACTGAACTCAGACGACCTTAATTGGCTCATTAACGCCTCGGAAAACACACTTAATTCAAACTTGACAGAAAAACATATAAAACTCACCAAAACCGTCTTTGTTAGTCTGTCCACTCTTCCAACAATCACCAACTCTGGTTTGGTCAAAATAAATCCTTAATTCATCATGTAGAAAGAGTTTAAAGAGTCTGACTCTGCAGGATGTTTTCCTCTCACTCGTCATCCAGCTCAGCTCACTCATGGTCGGCTGAGTGGGTGTGAACTGTGTAGAGCAGAGGCTGTCACTCTGCACACTGTTACATTAGCAAAATAACATGTCAAATATCGCCCTAAAAAAATGGGCCAAAAAAGCAGTCTGCGATGGATTCAGCCCATCGTCGATAAACGATATATTCGTCCAATCGCCCAACCCTAACCTGTACTACAGTGGTACTGAGAGGGGTTGAATGGAGGTCAATGCAATCCAGCCATCAGGGATATCAAAAATCTCTGACTCATTCAAACACGCTCAGACAGACACACACACTTTCACCCTTGAGAAATCCGTCCACAGACAGCTGACACTGCATGTCAAAATTTCACAGCATGCTAAATTCAGTGTCACCATGTTGTGCAATTGTCCCGACCCTGTGAGCTCCTCTATTTGATGCTTCATTACATAAGAGCGACCAGCCTGGTTAGGCTGACCTGCTCACCTTGGCTGCACAGAAATCATCAGATATGTCAGGCCCACCTGGTGGAGCTGGTGACAGTGGTGGTGGTTGGTAGAAATTTGTATTTCATATTAATTTACAATTAGTATGGAACAAGATAAAAAGGAATACATTGGATTTATTTGTCATATTTCTTGTTGTTCTTCATGAAGTCCAAAATTAGTGACAATTTCCGCTATACAATTTCAAGGGTCAGGGTTGCTTAAAAGAGTGTTCAACTAATTTAGTGTTGCATTCCTATAACAGACAAAAAAAAAGATCAAAATAAATGCAACAGAACCACAGATATCTATTTTATCCCATGCATTCTTCCTCTTTGTCAAAACCAAAGCCTACATTACCCACAATGCTTCTTTAAGGGATAGTTCACCCAAAAATGAAAATTCAGTCATTATCTACTCACCATCATGCCAATTGAGGGTTGGATTTATTTTGTTAGTCTGAAAAATACTGCTGGTTTTTAATAGGAAAACATTGTTACAGGATCTCCCAAACAATGGAACTGAATGATGACTAGTTTTCAAATGGAAACAAACAACTGGGGGGAAAAAAAAGATATAATGCCTCCATACTGCTTGACTGACATAATCCAAGTCTCCTCAAGTCCTGACATGTCATTTGCACACTGTCACTGTGGTTCCAGGCTAAGAATTTACAGTGATGATTCAGGCTAAAAACATGGTGTAAATAACATTTTTCAGTCAGCTTGGCACGTCAGGGCTTTAGGAGACTTGGATTACAGCAGACGAGCAGTATGGAGAATTTTATGTTTTTATTTTCTTGTTTTGTTTTTCACATTTGAATACTGGTAACCAATCACTTGTCTGGGAGATTCTGCAGTGCTGTTTTCCTGTAAACTCCAGCAGTGTTTTGTGGACTACAAAACTCAACTCAACCTTCAGTCTGCATGAGGGTGAGTAGATAATGACTGAATTTTCATTTTTGGGTGAACTATCCCTTTAAATACTTACAGTTTGGTCAGAGATGGTGTGTTATTCTAGTAGCAGCTTAAGTAGTGTTGAGCAGCGATGAGGAGCAGCTACTGAGGTCTGGTAAGCTCACTTCTGTCTTACTCCACACCTCCAGATCTTCTTCAGTTTAAAACTTGTAGTCTTCAGACCCAACTGACGCTCAAGTCATGTGACATCACTATCAGACTTCACATAGATCCCTCTGTAGACACTAAATGCTTTATACTCCCCAACACCATTCTGGAAACAGACTTTCATGTGTAAAATGGCATTTCCCATAAAATAATACTATTAACTTTGCAACCATAAATAGGTAGGTACACATTGCAATGGCAACAGCTGTGCATGTCAATGCTGTGGCCAGTAGCTCCTTCAAACTTAGCTACTTTTCTCTTTTAGTCTTTAAAAATTGAATTAGGCATTGGAAAAGGAAGTGTGGAGTTTGGATTAAAGAGCAGCAATGAGCACAGCACCACCAGGTCAAACTAGCTGAATATTCCGTCCACCAAGAGCATCAACACCTTGATCCTGGATGTTGTGCAACATTTCTCTTTATAAGATTTGGTAAACTGCGACAAGTCAAATTTTAATGTTGCGGCTTACGGACACTTGGATTACACCACAGGAGTAGTATGGACACATTTTGTGTTTTTTTTTGTGTTTTGTTTTTAGTTTAAAACTGGTCACCATTCACTTCAATTGTTTGGATTTGGCTGTTTTCCGCTGAAGCTCCAGGAGTGTAGATATTGAGTGAATTTCATTTTTGGGTGAACTATCACTTTAAGTCTGCTCCTAGATAATGTCTGGTCAGGAAAATGAAAAGTACAGAATGAGACAAGCAACAGGAAACCAAGACTGTCATGCCCAAATCTTATAAAGAGAAATGTTGCACAACATCCAGCATCAAGGTGTTGTCTTGATGCTCTTGGTGGGCGGAGCCGTTCTGAGCTGACAAAATACAACACACAAGACTCCAGTAGGACGAGGGGAGCAGGACTCTGTGTTTTGGTCAATGTTGCTTTGTGTTCAAATTCAGTCACAGTTGATGGACAGTTTCCAGATGTTGATCTTTTAATGTGAAGATGTCAACCATATTATATCGTTGCTGCTGTTTATTTTGATCCCATTGCAAATTCAAAAAGTGCACTGCAGAATTATGTCCTGGATATATACCTGTATGTATGTAATGACTTTAATATAATCCATGTTATGTTTTATTCTAGTCTACTCTGAACTAATTATCTGTGTTTATGTTGTATGTGTGTGCAGCATAAAGGAACTACAACTCTCATTTCATTATGCATTTATTTTGTGTCATGACAATAAAGGACTTTGGTGCCTTGATTCTTTGACTGACAAAGTAATTTCTTGTGCAAACCCAACACATGGAGAGATTATATTTTTTCATCCTGCATTTCTAAAACTGTGTTCAAAGAGATGGAGGACCTAATCAACATACTGTAGGTACACATTTCCTCTTCACACTGGTTTCAGGGAAGCTCATACACAGTATATTTGCTGTGTAAGCAGAGAGCTCCTGTATGCCAAGTACAATATGTTCAGTCTTCTTGCCGGTTGTTCCAACACATTCAGAGTCATTACCCTTCTAACCATTTATTTAACACGTGGCTCAATCATGCCCCAAAATAGATTTAAATAATTAAATTAATATTGTAAACATATGTCAGCTTAGTTTGAACCCACAACCACTGGTCAAGTCTAGGACATTTTCATAAATAAAAAAACACTGATTGTTGTAGGATAACCCACATAAGTCAATGCAGTGAGGACAGAAAGCTCAATAAATCTGCTGTCTAGATTATTTTACACCCTTCATTCTAATAATAGATACTATATATATATTGAAATAATGAGAAGCATTTTTTCATTCCTTCTACAATGTTTGATTGAACACATTTCACTGCAGCAAGTGTAGTTATATTGTAATCTACTCAACCATTTTTGTTATGACTCCAGAACTACATATTTGGTCTGTCAGTGAGAGAAATCATGCATGAATATTTTGTATTAATGTGTATTTTGTAGCTTGTTCTAACTGCAACATAAAAGTGCTATAAAATTTATAACTAACCACATAAAACATACGATTATTTGGACACAGAGATGAAAATAATGAGGTGTAATGTTTTTGCCAGCATCATAACTGAGGTATATTTGTAGCCCTTTGCGTATGTTTACCAAAATTCTCCTATATTAACTCATATTAATGTCTATTGGCAGATAAAGCACATAACTCAACACTTAAGTTATATGATTTTAGCCCACCAGTTATGTGTATCAGACATAAAAACTTCCTGGCATCAGAGCATTAGAGCACAATGCAATGAAAAACCCAGGCTGACTGGTCCCAGCTAGTCTGAGTAAGGTCCTATTTACAGCGGTTTTCTGTTGAAATCCTCTCTTCCTGTGTGGTTTCAGGAGGAGAGAATATGGCCTCCACTGGCAGCCTCCGAGCACAACGAGACACAGAATAAGAGTGAAAATAGACGTTGCAGACATCTCAGTGGACTGACAATTGCTAAAGAGTAGAGGTTGCATATTTGCGTAGGAGTAGTCTGGGTATAGAGAAAGAAGGAGAAGGTTAAAGCCAGAAAGAGATGTTAAAGACATAAACGGAGTAGAATTAACAAAGCAGTTAACACACAGACTGAGAACTTAAGGAATGAAAACAGTCCTTGTGGTTATAAACCAAATGGACAGTGGCCAACTCCGTAATACAGTTATTAAAAGTTAAAAGTTGAAACTCTTGTTAACTCCTGAGAGATTTTTTTTTAATCAATTCAACTGTCAACAGTCCAGTGTGGTTTGGAGGTTATATTCAGAGGTTTTAGCTAGATTGGACTACCAGACTCACAAAATATTAGATCACTTGTGGTTAGAAAGACTGTCCCTTAAGTGGGAATTGACTGATCCCAATAGCAGCTTCTTTTCCTGCTGCGGTGCAATTAGGCCAACAAGTTCTCCAAACTAAATGACAAAATGATCCATGTTCTCTGATCTGATGTCCCTATTGCAACAATTCAACTACAAACAAAAATAGATTTGGGGAAAATTAAAGGATGATCATAGTCATGATTTAAAAAACAACATTGGCTGTTGGGCTAGGGTTGGGCAATATATTAAAATTTTCCAACTACACACTGTCAGCCCAGTAACCAATGACTGGTGGCATATATTAGCATCACAAGCCAGGGGGTGCTGGTCGGATTGTATCTGCAGCTGATGCACAGGTTACATTTTGAACTCATAGTATAGTTTTGATTAAATGAAACATAAGTGGTAATTAAACGGTCTGTAGCCTTTTAATTTTAAAACTGCATTAATTCATGGATGCATTAATCTGAAAGCATCATACAGTCTCCTGCCTGTATGAGAAAATGAAAATGAAATGAAATGAATAAGATTGAGCAGAAAGTGATTTCTTCCCCACAGAAACAGAAGAGTACACATACTGGATTTTTTTTTAGCCTAACGTTTGGCTGCACAGTGTAGAAGTTTCAGGATCACCTATATTGTCGTGGTTTGAGCACTGATCAGCTGGGCTCACAGAGCGCACTGGATGCGCTGCTGTGTGCATGGCTGCAGACATCATGTGTGTGTTTGACCGAGGGGGAGACAGAGACAGGGAGAGGAAGGTAGAAAGAGGGCTACTGCACGCAATCTCTCTGGAAGTCATTAATACTTACTTTGACCGCTGCCGCAGTGGTATTTTCTAGAAAGTTGATCTGAACCCGCCTGTCCCATGGGTTAACTGGGTCGATTCGAGCATCAGTACCTTTTCTTTTGGACAAGTCGAAGCACAGCTGTTGCTGCAGCTGCACATGTTGCTGTCTTACATGTGTTGTTGTTGTTGCTGGTAGTCATTCTTATCCTTCCTCTGGCATTTAACAGCAGACTATTCACAGACATTTCACTTGTAAGCATTTTTGCTGTTCCTGTCATGTCCAGAAGAGTAGTATCTCCGGTACCTACAGTACTGTAAAAAAACAAAAAAAACAAAACTAACAACAGGTTTTCAAAATTTTGGCATTGACTTGGTCCTGAAGTACTGAGGAACTGACTTGGTTCTCGGCTGAACGCTGCTCCACTTCATGACAGTCTTAACGTCTCTGAGGGATGGTAAAGAGTATTCACAATACAATTCATGATTGTCTCACAAACACTATTATTTAGAGACTAAATCAAAACATGTTTGCAACCGCTGCCTTTTGAGAAAATGAAGAACTTCTCCATTTTAACTGCTGATAATTCTAGTGTGTGTCCAATGTAGAAAGAAGAATGTCCAAGTGCTGCACTGAATTGCCCTTGCTGCTTTTTTTGTTCTGTTGGCATCACATTATTTAAGATTTAGAAAATCAATTTCTGACAGTTATGAATCGTTTCAGAATCTCCCACATCCACATCGCAATGCATCCGGCTCTGCCAAAATAAAATCACAAATATCATTAAAAAAAAGAAAAAGCACCCAACAGATTTAGCCCATTTTGTCCCAAGTAATATATTTATCGCAAGTAAAAAGTGTCCCGGATAGACAGATAAGGGCAAGTAAAAACTGACTTTTGGCTAGTAGATTTCAAGTGAAAAAACACATGATGCTGCACTCAACAGTGTAATGGATTCTTTGACTGATGATCTCATGCATTTAATATTAAAGTCAGAAGGTCTGGCAGAAAAGCAGGTTTATAATGTTCGCAACAGCAAGTTAGGCTGCTGTGGGAAATTCCTCAGTCTGGGTTATAAATGATTTCCTCCTTAATGTTGTTATACTGTAACACAAGGTGTATTTATGAAGAGATGTGGTGCAAGCAAGTAATGGAAAATACTGCAAGCTTTGTTTCAAACTTGTCTTACTGGTAGTTAGGAGGAAGTCTTATTATCACACACACCCTCTCTCTCTCACACACACACACACACACATACAACCATGTGGTCATGTGTGTAATGGCCCACAGATGCTTTGCCTTTGCCTCTCCAAAGAGGATATCCTGATGACTGCTGGTGGAGCTGCCAAACCTTCACAGAAACACAACAAAAGAAATAATGCAGAGATGAGGTGCAGATGAGAACATCACTGAAACTGATTTTCCAGACAATGAGATTGGATGTTTTTGTAGTGGAGCCAACGTATGGTACATAATGTTATGTCTTGAGTTCGAGCAGAGTACAATCCAGAGGGACCATGTGCATGCATGTAGGAACAAACTTAAAGGTTCATTCAAAAGTCATTCTTTAACTTGCCTTGGTATCCTACATTCTCACTCACATACACCAAAGAGCTTTTTAACAGGGAACAGGCCTTTAACTTTCCCAGGAGGTCTTTACATAGTTGCTTTTGTTTTGTGAGCTAAATATTACATCATTTCTGGATTTTACAAGCCTTGGTTAAAGTGTTCCTTGGATTAGCAGGTAGCAACAAAGTCAGACCATTTTTGTGCAAAACAACCAACACAAGAGCAGCTGTTAATGTTTGATAAGCTCTGCTGCTGCTGCTGCTACAACCCTGTATGTATTAGTCTTTCACCACATACACAACAAAGGAAATTACTCAGCTTCGTTCAAGATACTGATTGTGCAGAGTATGTGAGCATACACACTGCTACAACTAATATATTAGTTTCTGGAGAAAGTCTTCTTTATGTATGTTCAGACAAAAAATTAAGTGAGTCCCCAAACTGGGGTCACTCCTGCGTTCACCAGCTCTATATAACACATAATGGGTTAGAGGTTAGCACAGAATATAGGACACTGGGAAAAGGGCAGACTTGTCCAAGCTGTCACTACAGGCCCATCCTCCTGTCCATGGTATCAGCAGATGTCCATTTTAGTGCTGCACAATTAATCAAAACTGCAATATGGCTTTCTGAAATTTTCAAACTGCAGGAGGTGCAATATTTGTTAAACACAAAATGTGTGTCAAAAAGTTTAATTTCCTGAATGTTGTGAGGCAGAGATGGCCTACCCTTCATATCAGATTCTAGCAACTTCAAAAAACATCTTCATGTGGTACAGATACCTGAAAAAAAATAAAACAAAAAAAACACCACAGTCATTTTAGCGTGTTTTTCAATCAAAATGAGAATAATGATATGATAATGATATCGCAATTGTAATATCAGTCAAAATAATCGTAATTCATTCAGCAAAAAAATCATTCAGCCTTAGTCCATATACAGTGGGGATGTGCGTGATTACTTGAGTACACGATTAAAGGTTGCCAATCCTCACCAGTCAGAACCACAAATACTAGTCGGTTAAACTATTTATAAATATTTTACTCAAGCACAATGCCAGTTATCTGTTGCCTCTAAGATGTTATGCAGCCGCCCGCCACAAGTCAGACGGCAGCCCCACTGCGTATGCCACAATGGCCCACACAGCCCCGGATGCTGTTGGACAGATGACAGCTCATAAAACCAGCGAGGTTTGGCAGTGTTTTTGATCTAGAAAATGGAAATAAAATGGAATGTAGACTGTGACTGTGACAGAATAAACTGGTATATAATCACTCGACTGGAGCAACGTGACCACATTCTGCACAGAAATGGACATAAACCCGCAAGCAGAGCAGCTGCTGCTGCTAGCACTGCTAAGGTTAGCCACACTGTGTACCAGGCTAGCAGCTAACATCAGTTCCAGGTAAACAATGAAGTTTGCCCACAGACACTGTGATCCTTTTCAGTCTGAAAAGGTGAAGCATTTAGTGAGCTGTTGTCATGTTTTGCAGGTTAATGTGCAATGTTCATATTACATGGCGCACAGCGGCACACATTTTAGTGTCATTTAAAATACAATCTGGCGATTATAGAGAGTGATTAACGACTTCAAATGGCTCTTAATACACAGTATTTTTGGACAGTATTTAACATTATCAATTAATAAATTATGCTCAAGTTTAACTGCTATCTGTGTGTGTTCTTACTGTTACTTACTGTCGTCTAGTCCCAATTAAATTTAGCATTTAATCAACAGGGAAATTAGTTGCCAGGAACATCCCTAATATACACGCCTGTTTATGAGTAGCCTACTGTATAATCCAGTGCCTCAGAGCATGGGAACATCGATGCACTACCTTTTGTGCACTTTGGACCACTGGATTGTTTTTTGAAGCCCATGTTTGCAACAAGCCTATCCACCAACTTAGCTGTAAGCAAGCTAGCAACATACTGCTGTGTTGTGCTGAGCTGTGTGCATGTCTATATGAAGAAGCTCAGCCTCTAAATGCAGGGTTTCCCCAGAAAAGTTGTTAAGCCTGGTGGTAAACTCAGAGTATTAAAGTACTTGACACTGGATTATTTCTGTCGAAGCTTTAAATTTATCAAGTACCCAGCCCTAGTAGCTTGGCATATGTTTTCACGTTGGAGATGGTCATCCTAGCCATTTCACCCTGCCTCTAATCTTTATGCTATGCTAAGGTAACCAAGCTCATTGTGTTTTGAATGAAAAATCCAAGTTCCCTGCAATTTTGTCCACAATAGCCATGTTTATATCAACATATTTTCATGTGCATTTTGAAGTATCTCATTAGGAAAAGGCTGAAATGACAAAATTCTAAAAGGAACTTCAAGTTTGCATAAAACTCTTAAGGTCATTTTGTTTTTCTGTCTTTTGTTTTTAGTCTTTTGATGAAAACACTTTTTCTGAATAAGTTAAGACATAGTGAACATGTGGCTCACATGACTGATCAGCTGTTTTGGCCCCAACAGTCTCCTCATCGCTAGTGTGGCTCTATAATACATCCATGACAGTTCAACACAGATCTGATGGGACTTCAGAGTCAGCGGCAGAACAGATCTAATCAGGGGGCATACAGTAACCAGCGGGGGGCACACACTGCTGAGAACTCAATATATGATATAAATGCTTCTTAATATGAGTTTGCCATCAACCAACACAGCAAACTAGCTCCAATTAGACAACATGCTGCAAAGTCTCTTTTTAAATACACACACAATGTATTGTGCACCCCACTGCAAAAAAAAAAAAAAGCCGATGTGCAGGCCATGTCTCTCCCTCTACCTCCATCGCGCTCTCCATCTCTCTTATACAACACACACACACATATCGAATGTGAACAGTGAATCTCCAAATTTAATTTGACGAATTTAGACAGACCCAAACCCACATATTCCACACTTTGCATAATAATGAAAGCCAAGGCTGGCGCCAAGAAGTGAATTAAATACATGTCTTACCTTCAGAAGAGTTGCAACCGGCGACTGTTGTTGCTGAACCTCCTGAGAACAGTGTCCTTCCACTCAGTTGTACACTTTCTGGTTAAGTCCCTTTCAAACGCCAGCTGAACCAACTGGGTCTTTCTTTTGTGAAGCATTACGCGTCTGTGGTCCGAAAATATGTTTCTCAGGGTGGAGAATGAGTTCTCACACATGGCTGTGGAGGCTCCAAATGTTAAAGCATGTTTGAAAGCAGTCAATACACTCGGCATTGCGGTGAGATGCGTGTGGTACTTGGGGATGATGTGCTGTACAGTCCAGTCCCCCTCGATTGGCTGCGTTTGTTTTTGCGAGCTGAAAAACTGTTTAGCAACCTCATACTCTGTCTCAACAATAGGCGACTGTGACAAATCCATAATGTGCTTCACAGCCTGCACGTCCAGAAATGTGTCACTTTCTGGGTTCAGTGCAACAAGCGCGCGGGCCAACTCCGAGTTGCGCTCGCTGAATCTGTGGTCCATTTCTCCAAGTACTGAATCAATAGTGCTGTAGTACAGTCTCTTCAGTTCTGTTTTGTCATCGCCATCTCTGTGTCCTGTGGTTCCCACAAAGACATACTCATCCATATTGGCGGCCGCTTTGCGTCTCCGTTTGGGTGTCGTGGGTCTCAGTGGAGCGCTCACAGCCGCAGCCGCATCCCACACCTTATTAAACTCCTCGTCACAGCGGAGTCTCCGCACACAGACTGTTGCACTAGCTACGATACTTAAACCTGTCATCAAGTCAGCGTCCTCTCTCTGAAGAAGCTTGTTTGGTGGATCCAGCAGGGCAAGAACTGTGTGCACCAAGTTAGCAATGAACAAGAAGCGGGGCTCGGTCATTTCGCGCAGCAGGCCCGCAGCCTCCATCCGTACCTCTGCACCAAAGGCTAGTACTGTATCAGTCTCAGTCAATAGGGATGTCATGTCGTTGAAGGATTTTAGGATGACTGACACAGTGGCGAGATGTCCCGTCCATCTCTGTTCCAATAGACGTTTAAGGTGCACACCATTACAGTGCACAGCAACTGTCGGCTTTCTGCAGAATTTGTAAAGGGCATTACAAACATGAAAAAAGTCCACTACAGCTGTCTCTGCTGACATTGCGTGCACTACCACCAAGTGTAGCTGGTGGTTCAGACAGTGTACATAAGGTATGTCACGACCAAGCTTCTCTTGCAGTAGCTTCTGGACGCCACCATGTTTCCCAGACATCAGAGCAGCTCCATCAAATACCTGGCTAAGAATCTTTGATGTGTCCAGTCCAGCTCCATTTAGCTTGGCCAAAACAGTGTTTGTTAATGTCTGTGCGTCACCTTTATCAGCGGTTGCTATGGTTATCAGACGCTCTGTGACCTCATATGAGTCATTTACAAATCTGATGACAATTGATATATTCTCACATCCTGTGGGGTCACGGGTTCCATCTACTTTCAAAGTGTAATAGGAGTCCCCCACCTCCCCCACTATAGCCTCAGTCACCACACTGCTCAGTGTACTTATGAGTTCATTTTGCATGTCGTGACAGGTGTATGTGGCGTTGCGTGGGATTGTTTTCACAACAGCTGCCAAATCCGGGTCCTTTTTAATTGTATAGTCCAGTAAGGAGAGAAAAAGGCCGCTCCCTCCCTCCGACATGTTGTCAAAAGCGTCTATCTTTCCTCGTAAAGGCAGCTGGTTTTCCATCAGAAATCCCACAACATCAATGACAGAGGAGACATAATACCTGTTCTTTCGTAGTTGGTCTGCGTTGACAAGTGTTGAAATCTCCTTTCCAGCATCAATGCACCTGTCCCACTCCTTCCACAGTGCGTAGCAAGAGAGGTGCTCCTTTGAAGATTCGTGTTTATGAAGTCCCCGATCTTTCTCCGTGGCATTTTTCCAGTTACGGAAACCCACACTTACAAAAGCATCCAGTGTCTGAGACCTGCGGTGGCCGCTAAACCGCCGACAACAAAAACGAAATGCTGCATTGGCTTTGATGCTGTATTCAAGCCAGTCTCGGTTGTGATACCAAGCAGGGACAAACGAACGCTTCCTACCGTTGAAAATGCTGGCAGGGTACTGCTGTAAAACAATTTGGTTGGGCTGGTCGGTCCCGAGGTCATCTATGGGTGCTCTTCCACAGGTAGCACTTAGGCTAGCAGATGCATCGTGGCTGCTAACACATGATGACTCTGGTTCTTGCTCTTCAGAGGCAGCGGCGCTGGGGCCGGGCGCATTTGCTCCCTCTTCCGTAGATGGAGCTGAAGGAGGCCTATAAGATGCAGCACCGTGTAGCCACTTTCTTATATCCATTCTCTGTTATTTCAGTTTGATAATAGCTTGCTTTCACTGTGAAAAATGCTAGCGCTGTAGTGCTCACTGACCGCGCATTCTCTTGACGAAACGACAACAAATCAAACCAGTAGGTCATAGGTCAAGCACCTGACCAATGAGCATACGTCCTCGCATGTGACGCAAATATAACTAACAAATGTGTGTAGTGGTAGTTGTTTTTTATTTTTTTATGTCATTTACCAAAGACAATTTCACATTCAATACGATATATTTAAGTAATAGATAGATAAAATACAAAGTTTGGCACAAAGGCTTGGTCTGCTTGTGGGTGTGTGGAGGGGGGGGCACAATGACTCATTTGGGGGGGCATGGCCTGCTCATCCTGTTTTCTACAAAGTTTTTCATAATTTGTGGTTCAACCAGAGCTCTTTCAATTATGTCCTCGTGTTCTGCTATGGTATAATGGTTTTCCAGCTGTAGAATTGGGGTCACCTACTGCTTATCTTGATGATTCACTCAAAATCTTGATGCATTTGGACGGAAACGGGGCAACTGTTTGTTTGGCCTCTCCCTTCACAGAAATATTGACTTGAGTATTATTTATCAATTAAGCAAAAATGTATACAGATTTTCAAACTTGAGCGCTTTGATCCTTCAGTTCTACATGCCCTCATATCAACATTCATAATAATGACTTTGCATAATAGTATTGAATATATTACTTTCCCAAAGCATGTCTTTTGCATTACTCCTCACATATGAAAGCTGCAACCAGACTAAACCAGTGACAGTAGTGCTTAGTCATTAAGAGTCATAGCACAGTGTGTTTACTTTGCTTAGTGTTTGGTCAATAAAGGAGCTGCAGTTTTCATAAAGTGTGGATGCATTATGCAGATGTGCATGAGGTGATGTGTTCAAAGCAGATGAGAAGGGAGGAGTAGGAGCTGCCCATTGTCTCACTGTTTCCCTTCTAACAGGAAATGTGCTTCCCTGTGGAAGACTGGTGTGTCTGTGCAGGCTGAGGTGCCGCAGGTTGTTGGCAAGCATTTCGATACACATGCAAGTAGAACACGTGGGCACACATATATTTAGCCACACAAACATGTCCAAGATAAACAGCCTTCCCTTGGCCATGCAGAGTACAGAACAGACACTAATCAGCCCATCCTGTATCTATCATCATGTCTACGGTACAAATGATGGATCACAGAGATCCTGCACAGCTCTGACAACCACAGCTCTCTGCAGTCCCTGAAGTCAATTAATCAGCCCAGACAATCTGCTCAGTCCTAACTCACTCAACTCGGTTCAGACATAAAGCACCTCCTGTCGAGGCATCAGCATGTAACCTTGAGTCTGTCTCAACACCATAAAGCCCGCGGGGACACTGATAAGATACTGTATGTGAACGTATAATATACAGTCTCCAGTGTATGGCATTGATTGCAGATGAGTCTTGGGCAGTGATGTGAGGTCAGGACAGGCAGGGTCAGTGGTGTAGTCTTGTTTATTGTAGTGGGTATGAAGTAAAGACCAATGTACTATGAGCAAATGTGTTTTTAAATTATTGTTGAGGGGGTGATATATGATGCTACAGTTAAATCAGTCCCTCAAGTTGCAATCACAACAATTCATGCAGTTCAACCAATTTCTGTGCATTCTGGACAACCTTGCAATTTTTTTCTCCAATTACCACAACTTTGACCAATAAACCAATCATGTTTTATTATTTACTATTTTTTTTATTCTGTCACAGGTGCTGAAAAGAACACAAGGTTTGCGATTGTTATTTTATCGCTGCTCTTTGCAAGGTTATTTAGAACACTCAGAGCAGAGTGCAAGTTGCTTTTGATATTTACTGAATTCCAAAAAAAAAACTTTTTTTTTTTGGATTTTTCTCTTTTTTGCATTTTTCATTGCAAAAAACATCTAAAAAATTGCAACATGTATCACAATGTTTTACAAAAGCTGCCGTGAGATCAGGCATCATAGGCTGCAATAATCCCAACAAAAGCCTGCAAAATCCTGTAGGGACTGTTAAATTAACAAACACCCTAGAGGCTACAATTGCATTGGACCAGTTAATTGAATCATGCCACATAGTCCTAATGTCAAAACAATACATTCAATTTGTGTAGAGTATAGACAAATGACCAACTGAATTAAAGATGCCTTTTCATTCAGAACCAAAGTTCAATACATAAGAAGTAAATCTCATCAGTGTCAGTGAACATATACACAGCATGTCTGTACCAAAATCTAATGATGCTGGGGATTTGCTGTCACTCATTACACGTCGACTTGGCATGAAGGAAAAACAAGACACTCACTCAGTGAACTAAGTGCTGCTTATTAACTAGGCAGTGCAGCTAAGCTAGTTGCTCGTCAGTGAGTCCCTTCATCTTAAATGTCCACTCAGATGGATGTCCTAACGCATCTTCTCCTCGCCATCACGGGGGTGGATACTGCAGCTGAGCCTGGGTGTGTGGCTAATGTGGTGCTGCGTACAAACCGACAGGTAAAAGCAGAGAAACACCTGAGGTTGATGGTCAGACCTGGGCTGGTCTCACTCTGTTTCCCAGCACCACAAACATTCCCGTCTTCTTCTTTGGATTAGGTAGACTACTGTTTGTTCTTCATGTTCATTTTGACAGTTATCTGTATTTGTTGTTTAAAAACTGTACAGATATTCCACTGGTTCCTTTATTTTGGTCCAGTTATCCAGGTTGACTAAAGAGCAGAATAAAAACAGTTTCTCCCTCAGCTCCCTCTCTTTGAGCTTCCTCCTTTTAAGAGAACTGTATCATAATATATACTGTCATTTTCGTTTTGGTGATGAATTTAATAACATTTTATGGAGAATATTTGAACACAGCCTTACTACAATTCGACAAATAAATACAAATGACTAACAATGAAAAAAAAGAGGTTCTGGACACCATGGCAGGTTCAGCAAGCAATACTGGTCTACAGCAATGATATAATTGTGACTTTAACAGCAGAATAAATCATCACTGTAGCAAACAACATAGAGATATATGAACAGTATAAACTCCACAGCTGCTACGGCCACAAACATGCAAAGTAAACCTATTTCAATGTCAATCTGTCAGCCTCGTGCACAGCAAAGTCCTCAGCAATCTGGTCTTGGTTCAAAGTCTTTGCTTAACAATTCCAGTAAATATTAGATTATGTGTGGTGCATTACATCATTGATTAATTAAGGTGAACTTTGGCAGGGTACAATAATGCCAACCTTATGCCACAGAGATGTTACCCTTAATTTTAGTATATTGTGCATTATTGTACAATTTATTAATAGACAGGTGAGGTGGTGATATTGGACAGTGTTTGCTCAGTGTGATGGCACATCTCTTGACCCATCTGTGATTATTAGTAACCAGCAGTTTATCTGCATAATCTAAAATTTGAAATAAATTAAGTTGTTAAAAGGTTGTTTTCTATTGAAAACACTTCAACTAACACTGAATATATCTACTAAAAAAGCATTGTATGAATATCCTCAGCCTGATATACCTTCTTCCTCTGTGCCATTGAGATCCATTGTTGTCCAAAACCTATTAAAAACACATCAGTGAGCCACACTGCTGCACTGGGTGACATGTTCCTTCATTACTATGAACACACAAACACACTGTAGTTTATTTTGACTCAGTCCTGCACACACCATCCTGCTGTTCACTCACTGGAGCGTGCACTGCTGAAAATAGTCTCCAACTGTTTCCTGCTGAGTAATGTTTGATAAAAAACTACAGTGAGCAGCTGTTTTAAAGATTTGTTGACAAAGAACAATACCAGCCCTATGATTTAGGTCTGAATCATCCTGGAGACTTGAGGATGACCTGTGACTTGACCTGCATTTGTTTATTATGAACATAAATAAATAATACACTACATGGATTAAAGAGATTGTGTCTGCATTATTAATTATTATTATATATTATTAAAGAAGCTAGAAATTGGGCATGCAAAAATGAGGCCTGCAGTCCAAATAGTGATTTGGAACATATTAAATAGGTTGAAATTCTGTTTAATAGACAATCTATGGTTGAAGTGAGTTGTTTCCTCCCCACCCCCTTCTCCCTAGACTCCGAGAAGCTTGGCTGGCTGCAGGAACACTGCAGGAACACAGGATGCACAAAACACTGTAAACTGACAACAAACAATGACAAGTCCTCCACTGTGAGTTGATCAGCTGTTTATATTGTCTATCAATGTAAAGCCCGTTGTCCTGAAAACAAAAGCCCGCTGCTCTGAAATAACTGAATGGATTTAAAACTCAGTTGCTGTCTGTCTCACTGCCTGCCAAACTCCATTAACAGTTATAAACATCTACTCTGTCTAAAAGATTATTAATGATTTCTTATGACTCATAAACAGACGCTTACTCATTCTGCAAACATTTGGCATTAATTGGAACTCTAATTAATATGAAACTGGTATACAAAAACACTTATTCCTGCTGCCTGGAATAGAGGTTTCAAAGGACACCATAGCTGAAACGAAGCCAGTATTTCAACTGAACATGTTTCCTTGATCTCTGAGGACATATCCTGATCATTTTATGATTTATTACATTATTAGATTCTTCTTTAAACATTTTCTTATATTGATACATCTTGTGCTTGTGGTAGCATGTACTCATTTAGCTACTCAGGAGGCAGCAGATGTTTATGGCAGCTTTGACTGCAAATGTATGAAATCAAAGCAAACACGCATGTTCTGCTAACAGATCAACTGTTCTCAGTTAAACACACTTCAGTCATAACAGTGCCTCCTGTGTGTGTTATATGTGGAAAGATGTTGCTAACAACAACTTTGTACCCATATTTTATGAAGTAAGTCATGAGTCAAACCAGGTGCAGCCTGCTGTACTGTATGTTTGTGTCTGTGAGCAGTTGTCAAGGTAAATGCTTCCACAGTGGGACGGACGGATCATATGGGATGAATTAGCTGTCGCTTTCTTGCCCTACCTCCCGTCTCTCTGTGCTCTCAACAACCCCTCTCCCCAAAGTAATGCACGCACGCATGCACACACACACACAGCTGCATACCCCCTACATGCTGTACATCATTATCAATGTACAATCTCCAGACCAGAGCCCGTCACCACCTTCGTCACTTGCAAGACTTGGACAGTCTCCTTATAGAACGTGAGTCAGCAACGTCTTGCGTTTGCAACTTCAGGTAGCGTGACAAATCCTGTGTGTGTCAGTAGGGCGTCAACAGCGCTGCAAGTACAGCTGCGACAATAACCGCATCATAATGTGACACCTACTGCATGTATGAGCTCATACTGTCATCAATGCAAGATTTATTTTTAAGGGTCAATCTCATGTTGAGATCAGTGCATTGATCTGTTAATACGCCTCAGAATCAGCGCTGTCACACACAAGTCAGAAACACAGCTTCTGACTGGTTGACAAGTCAGGAACACAGTCTCCGATCGGTTGAAAGACTCAATCCAAGGCATTTTGGGATTGCCAATGGGCAGCTATCAACATGTTAACAACAACAACAACAACTGTTTTAAACACAGAAAAAAAGATAAATCATCGCAGAACATGCTGCAGTTCAAGACTGGGTTTGCAGAGCTTCTGAAAGGGATTAACCATTCCTGGTCAGCTAACTTCAGGGTTAACCCCTTTTTTTCCAGCAGTTAGGAAACACAGATGACACTTTTCTTGGTCTTGAGAGGTTGCAGCGTTTATTAATTAATAAACTGGAATCTGAAATGTACATTTCCTTCCAGACTGGCAAATTATAGCTAGTGCTGCACGATTTGGTTCAAAAGTCATATTGCCATTATTTTGACTGAAATTGCAATATGCGATACAATCAGTGGAAATTTTCATTGTCACTGAAAAAATAAAATTATTAAAAGCCTGGTGATGTGATACTTATTGAGGTCTGTTCTGTTTTCTTTCATATGGAAAACAAGATTTTTAGCCCAGAACATAGGCCTGGGTGATATAGCCAAAAAACCTATCACAATAGTGAAGTTTCATATTGGTCTATATCGATTATAATTGATCGTGTAAGTTGTGACTGATATGTTGTGTACTCCAAAGGGTGGAAGTGGCTGAGGAGATAAAATAAATTTGTTGTATTATATTCCAACAATATTACAGTGATGACTGTTGGTGCTATCACAAAATGTGAGATTATTTTATAAATAATCATCAGTAATGTGGATATAATGCCTAAGTGAGTAAAGGCAAATATGAGCTCAGCTGGAACAGTCTGGTAAATTTTCAGAATGACATCACTTAACTGTAATGCAGCCTTTAAAACCAGGAAAAGACAACACTTCTGACATATCAAGATATAACGATATCCAAAATCTATCACGATATCTAGTGTCATATCACAATACAATATATATCATTATATTGCCCCGCCCTACCAGGACATCTATGCTGCACTACGGTCCTTCATTATAATGCTGTTTTCTCACACACTTACACACTGCTCTATTCCTTAAAGGAGCTACACTATGCTTATGACAGTATTCTTCACTACAGTCCAATAAAAAGTAATTATTAAGGCAGTCACGTAAACCACCCGCACAATAATGTTGCTCTGTTATCGTGGTACGAAAAAAAATTGTATTGCCCACAACCCTCGCTGCAAGTCACAATAAAATGAAAAACTGTGATGTGTATCAAAAGAGAGGCTATTTTGTTAGCTATGATTACACTGGCTCACCTCGGACTTATGGAAGACACATCCTGTAGGTCTAAATGTGAGATGAGTTGGTCTTAGGAGGAGTTCAGGGTTCCCCTCCCCTTTCATCATGTACATACAGCTGATAAAGGACAGTCCCCATGTATTTATACTGTATAGAGAACATGATCAACAGCTTCAGCTGCTGACCCATTTGATAAACTGTCAGAACAGAACACAACATCAAGTACATTACGTACAAGGTCAACAAGCAGAGCAAATAGCTCTGCACAAGTTAGACTGCTGTGTCACATGCAGGCCTGCAGCTACCACTGAGGACACAAAGGTTATGTCCTGTGTTTTTATTTGTCTCAGAATGCTTTAAGTGAAATTTAGATTTTAGAATTTAAACTGAGGGTGCACAATAAGCATCCTTTAATTTGACCATTTTTTGATCAAGAAAAACAAAGAAATACATGAATAGGTTTCAATTCTATTTAATAAATTTTGAGTCAAGAGCACAGCTTTTAGACCACCTAGAGCAGGGTTTCAGTGTGGGTCTGGGGTATCTATTTCCTATGATTTCTAAGCAGATTTATGGAAGTTTATTGGTAACAGACACTGGAGATAATAATATCATCAGAAAGCAAAAGTTACACTAAATATAAAAAGAAGGCAAATCTGAGTGTTGAAATTTGACTTATTACTCTGATGTCTGACACAAACCGCAGAATTCATAGGCTAAAGTAACTCAAGTGCTGAGATGGCAGATTGCAAACACCTCATCTCACTTTTCTCTTCCAACCATATAGTAGAAACTGCAGTGGCTGTGAAACCCATGAAAAACGCCAAACACCATATGTATGTTTGTCTGTTCTGGGCTACTGTAGAAACATGGAGGTGGAACATGGTGGATATAAAAGACTCATTCTAAGGTAAGAAAAACATGATTCTTATTTTCAGGTGATACATAATGAAAATAGAGGTGTTGGTAAATCATATGTTCAGGCTTATCCATTTCTGTCACTCTCTGCCAATAGATTCCCCTAAATCTTACACACAGGTCCATTAAAGGGGTAGTTCAGTTTTTGAAGAGGGGTTGTATGAAGCGTTTATGCAGTCAGTGCATGGAGACTCAGTAGATGGTGGTCAGCACAGTCCCAATTAGTAAAAAGGGAGAGAAGTTCTGCTCTGGAGCTCACAATTGCACTATTGTAGAGGGGGGTCATCAGAAAAACATTTTTTAATACATCAATAAAGGCCTACGTAAAAAAAAAGAAAAAGAAAAGAAAGATCAATATCCATTCAAGTCTGCACTAAATTTAGAATATTTCCACTGCCTTACTTTGCCCCCAGACAGCCTATTATTTTGGCACTACATTTTCTCAACCGTGGGACACAGCCCAGAAAAAAAAGAACAGCACACACCATCTTTGAAATCATAATGAAAATAAATTTTGACTTTGCAATCCTCTGAGCCAAACAGCTGATCTGCAGAGCAACAGAAAGCACGGCATGCAGAGTAATATGCATACATATATATATACACATATATATATATACATATATATATAATCCTATGCAGAGTAATATGTGAAAGGACTATGGTTGAGAAAATGTAGTACCAAAATAAAAGGGTATCTGGCAGAAAAGTAAAGTAGGGGAAAAAAAATCTAAATATAGCGCACACATCAATGGATACTCACTTTTTTTAGGGTGGGCCCTTATCATATTAAAAATGTTTTTCTGCCAACCTCATCTACAACAGTGAAGTGCTGAGCTCCCATGTCAGGGCCTCTATCTCCTTCTACTAACTGGAACCACACTGACCACCATCTACTGAAGGTAATGCACTGAAGTACCTCAAAATTATCCGGGAGCAAGAGGGGCACTTCGATTTATAACTGTAGTATTTCTGAAGTCCTGGGTACTACCCTGGTGTCAGAAGAAGTTAGCTTTTACTTTTTCCATTTCTTCTTGGCTATATTCTGTATTGTATGTATGTTGACTTGGGGAAAATTCATGACCCTCCATCCACCATAAATAATCATATTTTATTATTGTTTATTACCTTAGCCCTCTGACCTCCCTCCCTATTATCCCAACTTTCTGTGTCTTCTTCTATGGTAGTGCAAAAGTTGCCTGTGACAACTCCAGCTTTGAAACACAAAAACACAACGCCAGCTTAGTCTAGCCATCGCAACGAGCAAACACACATAACATCCACCTGCATCTCAACAGGATTTTCAGGAACACTCAAAACCAACCACACAACAAATTAGTCCTTTTCACAGCAGCCATTCTGACATGAAATAGTAGTGAAAACACAGGTGTTACCAATGACGCTAATTATGGTTGTGATTCATTCAGGTCAAACAGAGTCACGGTGCTGATATTGTGTATATTGGCTCACTGGAAAGGCTCTGCTACATTCAGTGGAACAGGGACTTAATTAGTATCATTGATAACACCTGCTTTTACTCTACTGTTTCATTTCAATATGGCTGCTAATTAAGGCTCCTCTCTATATAGTGTAGCAGAGTCTTTCCAGTTAGCCAAAATGTACAACAGCAGCACCCCGACTCTGTTTGACCTGAATGGACCAGAACTTGAATTTGCGTCATTAGTAACACCATGTTTCATGCCAACATGGCTGCTGTGAAAAGACCATCCACCTGTATCTCAGCAACACATGATTCACAGAGCAGGTACACTTTAGAGAAGCTAACAGCTCATTAGCAAAATATGCTGCTCTCAACCACAAATAAAGAGAATTGTTTAAGCCTTCTCTGATAATATGAACACAAACAGTTTGAAAAGGGTTGAAAACAGCTGTGGTGACACATATGGCATCATCCAGGTCCTTCCTAATGTTTTGGTCAGTTCAGGTCCGCCATGAGAGGAGTGCCTTTTTTATATTAGTCCTCCATTCATCTTAAACGCTGGATGAGTGACTGTCCGACAAAAAGTGATTGTGTTGCTTTAATCAGGAACAAACAGTCATACTGTGCATATACAGTTAACTTTATTTATGTGGCCATAGCACAGGGATGTCTTTGTCAAACTTTAATGTTTCTCTGACCTTTTCCGTTCCACATTATCACTTTTTTGGTCATTTACTCATTTCATTTGTATTTTCGACGCAAATGCTGCTGTTTCTGGTGTCATTTTATTTGATTATTTCCTGACGTTAGGATGGACTGATCCACTTGAAGGGGTGGGGGAGGTGACAGTCAGTACTACTTCTGCACCTGTACAGGTAGCCTGTTACAACACGTACTTTGATAAGAAAATTATTTAAAATAAATTCGACTACAACTATTTAAAGTTATATGTCCCTCCGCTATTGCCTAAGTAAAAACATATGTCCCTCCGTAGTGTATTTGACGTTCCTCCCCAGTTTTTAATAATATTATCCCTATAATTTTTATAGGTCATACAATGACAGCAATAGCTATGTCACATCCATCCAGTATTATTATTATACAGCACTATACAGCAGCTTAATAATGATATTAGTAATGATAATAATGTTTATTGTACTGTTAATTCTTCTTCCATACTTTATTTTGCTTATTTTTCATACTTTGTTGCCTGTTTTTGTACTGTCACTTTAATTGCTAAAGTCTATCAATCTATTTTTGTTGTTAAATTTAGTTGTTAACTGTATCTTTGCAGAAGGTATTTTTGCAAAGGACAACTGCAACTTCTATAAAAACAAATAATATAATATTTTTTAAAAGTAATAATTTTTTGTTTGTTTGTGTTATGCACTAGTTTCACATCACTACTCAGGAATAGCTGAAAGTTCAGGTATCATATCAGAAAGGAAAAAATAGTATTGGAAGAGCTTTACTAAAGAAAACACAGACATGTTTGTTTCTGTTCAGGTTTATTTGTAAATGCATCTTGGATAGAACAAAGAAAAAATATATATAATATATTCATATGTACTGAAACGTTAAGTTATGTACACATTTAGGGTTTACACTAGAAATCTTCACAACCACTGATTTGTTTTAAGATATGGTATCAGAATAGTCTCTGTGTGTTTCCTGGATGCAGCCATGTACACTCCTGCATATTTACATACATTCATAGGATGCGATAAAACACCTGTGTTCACACAAGCATTAAAAATTCAAAAATTGAATGAAAGGAATGATGTACAATGTTGTGTACCCCTGCTCGTTGTCGCTTTACATACATGAATTACGCATGGACGGCATTGTCACACCCCTGCAAGTTCACAGCGGGGCGTGGAAGGCTACATGTAGCAAACAATGTCTGAGAGCAATTACAAAGTGTGTCATGGCCTCAAAGGGGATGTTGTGACTACATTTCCCAGAAGCTCATTCTCCTGGTAGTTCAGCACCATGGTGTGTAGTGTGTCCATTGATGTCACCTTAACATAAGTGCCGACTGAGGGCGAAGGCTGTCAGGGTGTCTCCAGTAACAAATAAAGCAGAGTTGAGGCAGATTCTGTGTCAAATCGTCAGCAAAACAACAGTTCAAATAATAATAATAATAGCAGACTGAGACATTCAGTTCCATGGCTGTGCACTGACTGACAGGGGCCATACTATGACCTCACTTCACACCCCATTCAAATATGGGTGACACTTTATATTAGGTTCCTGTAATAAGATTAGTTAATAAGTAATAACACCACTATAGATACTTATTAATTAATATGTGTCAATAATAATTATAATAGTAAAATAAACAGATTTATTGTTAGATTATAAGACATTTAGAAGCTGTGTTATAAGAAACTTGTTAACAGTTTATAGATTGCTTGAGAATGTTAATAAAATCCTTATGAGTCCCTTATGTTTACTCATAATAGCATTACAAACACATTTATTTAGGTTAACTTACCTATTGTTATTTTAAACCTTTACTTATCTTTTGTTGCTTTATTAAGATTTCTACATACTTCATTGCGCATTTATCACTACTGGACTGGACTGGACTCCTATTACTGGACCTAAAGTGTGAGGTCGTACAAAGTGTGTGTTTATTAAGGTTAATTAATCCTTTATTATGCACTTATCAACAGTTAACTATGCATTTTGCATGCACTTTATCTAATGTTTGAAAAATGCTTATTCACGTTAATTAATCCTTTATTATGCACTTATTAACAATTACCCATCTTTTTAAAATTATTACTATTTTCATACTTTTTTCCTTTGCTAAGATCTGCTAATAAATGCATAATAAAGGATGTAGAAATAATAGTAGTAATAGTAATAAAGCAACAACAAAAGCTTTGTAAAAGTTTACAAATGACATAAGAGGTAAGTTATTTGTACTCAATAAATGTGTTTGTAATGCTATTATAAGGCTATAATATACAATTATAAGAAGTTAAAAGGCTTTTATTAATATTCTTCAGTAGTCTATATACTGTTCACAAGTTTCTTATAAGCGTTTATAAATGTCTCATCTAACAATAAGCATGTCATTATAGTATTATTACCACTTATATAGTTTTATTAACATATATTAATGTAATAAGCATCTTATAAGGGCCTTATTACCTATTAACTAATGCTTCTTACAAGCACCTTAATATAAAGTGCTACCAAATATGGATCACTGAAAAGCTTTGTTTCCCAAACCATTTGGCTCTCCAGTAAGGATTTTGTGGTTCAGTAAGGCCAGAGAAGCGAGACAAAAAGACCAGCAAATAGGTACACATGACTTAGCTTAATAACACAATAAACGAAGATCATTAAACACACATCAGAAGGCCAATTTAACAATCACTGTGCGCTTAACCTCTTAGTTGTGTTTCACTTTTTTTTGCATTTCTCATGTCATCTTCCTCCTTGTGTATCAGCAGGTTCACAAAGTTGCTGTAAAATGTGAGCGGACTCCCCGTAGCTTATCGTGAGATTTCCCTTACTTTGTTATGCAATCAGTAGTTCATGTCCACATATTATAACCGTTATCTCCCTGTGCATCAATGCAAAGTTGAATAATAAACCGTACTGTCGATGAACTGTGGTGCAAGGCATGAAAACTAGGACAAAGCTATCAGAGCAACCTCACAGCAGAAACCTCTGTGGACCCCAGGAAGAGTAACTACCACTCTGGTAGTAGCTAATGAGGATCCCCAAAGAACCTCAATCTGACTTCCTGTACATTGCATAAGATGAGGAATGTCCAAGACATTGGCAGCTTTCAGGAAGATAGAAGGCAGTTGTTTTTATCCAGGTAAAATGGACATAAAAGGCTATTACCAAAGCTATCACATAATCCAGACTGAATGAAAATAAGCTTATCTTATCTTCTGCTGAGGCAGGCGATAAGGACAGAACAAACATAAGGAGTACAACATACCAAAGCACCAACAGCAACAACAACCTTTTTAGCTGATAACAGGATGGTAACCGCGTTGGTTTACTTTTGTATAATAAATTAGAACAATCACAGACTGCTGAACAAAAAGCAAGGCGTGCCTCCAACCACACACTCAAATTGACTTGATGAAGGCGCAAACATTTGCGCACACACCCGTACATCCACGCCCACATCTTGCTCCCTTGGCCTATGTCTCAGCATTCCCAGTGCTCCCAGTGATCTGAGCGGGGCGTCAGTTTGCTGAGCGAACTGTCCGGCTGCTTCGTGGAAAACGGTGGACTTTGATGTGTTTTGAGAGGTGGTCACTGCGGGCAAACTTCTTCTCGCACACCGGACACTGGTAGGGTTTCACGCCCGAGTGGGACCGCCGGTGCCGAGACAGCTCGTCTGACCGGGAAAACCTGAAAGGACAAAGAGCAGGAGGTGTTTCATATTCAGCAAACAGAGTCAGAGGTGAGGACTCGAGTCACATGATTTAGACTTGAGTCAGGAATCTGATGATCTTAGACTGGACTGAATGAATGAATGAATGACTTGACTTTTATAGCAATGACTCATGACTTCCCTTGGACTTTTGACTTGGACTGACTTAATACCCTTCCAAAACTCTAAGTTACATGACTTGATTCCAGTCATGTGACTTGGACCTAGGACTCGACATTATAAAAGACTGACTTGACTTTAACAGCAGTGACTTCAATTTTTAAAAAATTCAAATAAAAATAAAAAAAATAAAAAAAACAGCAGTGATTTCCCTTGAACTTAAGCCTTTTGACTTGGAATGACTTCATATGTTTCATTAGTGTGCAGCTTTTATTTTTCCTGACAACTGATATACTTCTAAAAGGGACAGTTCACCCCATATGAGTCACATGACTTTGACTTGAGTTAGGAATCTGAATGACTGATTTGACTGATGACCTTCAACTCAACTTGGTAAAAAACTGATTTGACTTGCTAAAATCCAAAGATTAAAAATAACGTCATTAAGGTGTGCAGTGGCTTAGCTTTTATTTTTCCTGACAACGGATATACTTTTAAAGAGGCAGTTCATCCCGAGAGTCACATGATTTGGATTTGAGTCACATGACATTGTACTTGAGCCAGAAATCTGATGACCTTAGACTCAACTTGATAAAAGACTTTAACATCAATGACTCATGACTTCACTTGGACCGAAGCATTTTGACCTGGAATGATATCTTTCCAACACCCAAAGATTAGAAATTATGTCACTGTCATTTCCTGAAAATGGATTTTCTTTCAAAGGAACAGTTCACCGCTTATCTAACTAGATTCTTTTGGTGTGAGTTGTTGAGTTTTGGAGATATCAGTTGTAGAGATGTCTGCCTTTTAAAAACCCAAGAGTAATATATCTTTCCATAAATCATGGCCCAGTTCCTCAAGATAAAAATTGTTCTACCATAATATACCTGCCACTGTATTACCTTGCTGGCTAGCTCATTGGTATTAGTTACAGCTCACTGGGAGATCACCATTAATGTTTACATCTCATCTCTGTCAATGCAACCAGTGAAAACACATGGCCACCCACCATAGGCTGCTTGTACTCGAAGATTCTGTCTGTTAAGAATCGGCAAGTGCTTGTTCATGGTGGTCTCTGTAAATAATATAAAGAATACAGTCTAGACCTGTATATGGCAAATACCCTGAGATAATTTCTATAAAGACTGACTTGGCACTAAATTTGGTCAGGGGCACATGATGACTTGTTTAACACTGTGGGACTTGACACTTCACAGCCAAGTCCCACCTCTACAGAAAATGAATAAGAGAAGAATAGTCCAAATTTAGCAGTCCGTCTCACGTGTGTTTGGTTTGGCAAAGACGATCGCACTCCACATGTATCAAACTAGTTGCACAAAACAACCAGAAACACCTCTGTTCATGAGAAAACGTTTGTCTCCTCTGACCAAACAATGACAATAGATCTGTCAAAACCATTTCTTTAGAGGAAACATGTGTTCAAAAGTTATTTCACAGCTTCAAACTTGCCAAGTGCTTTTATGATGCAATCGAAAAAAGGGACACAAACCTTGATCTTTCCACCACCCTTGCACTATTATTTTACTCCGTGTTTTTCCTAACATGCACCACTACCGAGGCCAGAAATTTTCCCACCAAGCTCCTTGGCGTAATTATCCATCGTGAGCAAGAATGCCTCACATGTTGATGCTAGAGCTCAGTTGCCTGTAACTCATTTGGACAAGCAAAGCATTGCAATGGGGTTAGCATGTGAGCCATACACTACTTGGCTGGAGCCAAAAAGATGACAGCTCCGGGGCTTCTTCCCAGCAACCCGGTTCTCTGAAACTGACTGTCCCCAGCCAGCCTCTGCATTCCAGATGTTGCTCTGCTGACCTGACAAGATGATGAATCGATATAATTGCACCCTGTAATTAAGCAGCAACACATAAAGAGCTGCAGTAAAACCCACTGGACTTTCCGTCACATGAAGATACAACAAACTTACAGCAAAGAGCTATAAGTAATGCTGCTGTGCTGATAGACATGATTAAGTTACATGCAGCATCTGACAGCAGTTTGTTCAGGGAGACACTGCCAATAAAACTATTCCATCACCTCCCAAAACACCTACCACAGGCTTGATTGTAAAAAACTGAAACAAGCTAATCAAATCTATACAATGACTTGGGTGGATGCAGTGATGGACTGGAGGGGCAGGAGTGAAAAAAAAACTGGGCACCAGCTATATGCAATGGGGCAACAGCGCATTGAAAGTCATGATGCACTTTATTGCATTTTTTCTACGGGAAGGACACTTTAGAGGGCAGTTTATTATGGTTTGTCCACTGGAAGGGCACTGTAAAAGCCTCTTTCTAGCCACTCCAAGGTCACTTTATCATGTGTGTCCTACTGAGAGGACACCCTAGGGTGCACTTTATCATGGTTTGTCCACTCAAAGGCCACTCTAGAGCACTCTTTATCATAGTTTGTCCAAAGAAAGGGCACTCTAGAAGGCACTTTACCATGTTTTGTCTACTGGAAGTGCACCCCAGCAGGTACTTTATGATGTTTAATCTACCTTAGGAACATCCAAGAGGGCACTTTTGCTATGATATTTTGAACACTGGGACAGTGGGGGTGGGAGTGGGGGAGGTGGTTGCCCTATGCCCCCTCCTTGAATCCACCAGTGGGTAGATGGATCAGTTATTCGACAGAGGTTTTGACTTTGCATGCTCAGGATATATTTACTGTAATGTGGAGCAGGCAGTCACAATCATCATTGCGGGATGGATGTGGGATGAAATTTCAGACGTGCAAGGCTAATGGCTCCAACAAATGTTTCATATAATGCACTGTTTCCCAGTAGACTGCGCACATACACATCTGATCCACAAACAGTTTAGTTTGTAGAGATGGTCTCAATGTGTAAACAGTAACACTATCACTGTCATACTGAAGTCTGACGTTCCACCATCTGGTTTGGATTTGCTGCTATGTGAAATGACAAAGTGTAAGAGAAACAGACAGCTGCACTTTTCCCCCCCCTGGTTCCTGAGAATTTTCAGCTTCGGGTGAACGCTGCACTTGTCACTTTCACTTTTCCCATAGTTATCCAGTCTCAGTAGAGGAGGGGAATTCTTGAGAATTGGGGCAAACAAAACTTAAAAAATGATTAATACTAACACTAATAATTTTTTGGTGAAAATGTATTCTTTTAAGATGTGTATATATACGAAATATATGTAATACATATATGAAATATATGCCATGTTTTGGTTTGCCTAATTCTTTGAAAATCCTAAACTTCCTCTGTTCCAGAAAACACCCTTGTCCCACACAAGAATTCATATAATTTAAAAATGTCTTTAAAGATGTGCTATTATAATAATCTTTGTTTTAATTTTTTGTAAAAATCTTGGGCAATTAAAGTTGTATCCCAGATTTTTGGCAACTTAATCAGGCATAAGAAGGGTAAGTTATACCCTAAGGACCCCTGTTTCACTTCCTGATTTAAAAAAGGCAGGAATACTGCTCAAGCACTGGTGAACTTTATATTTTCTGACAAATTCATTGAGTAATATTGCTATTAGATGTGTCTCAACCATAACACGTCAACTTTGTAGTCCTAAATAAAAGCTAAATAAGAATTCTGGTTTTAAAATGTGTATTTTGATTAGCATAAAGAGAACTCTGAGACACTTTAAAAAACAAAGTAAGTGTAAAACATCAACTCCATCAGATTTTCCATTTCATGGAGTTGATGTCTGCATTTAATAAAAACGTAATGGAGGTTGGTCCGTTACAAGGTTTAATAGTCACGTGTCTGATCTTTTAAAATATATTTTCCAGCATAATTGAAGAGTAAATATCAAAAGCCCCTAAAAATCTGGCTTTGTCCCAGTCCTCAAGAATAAGTGACACACATACTGGGCATACAAACGATGCTACTCGCTGGGATGTTTCCTTGCCCTCAAAATCTCAGGAACCCACACAGACTGGCAGGTCTCCCTACATGCATCAGCCTTCCTCCCAGTCAACTGTGTGCATCCAAATCTGATGTACAAACTCATTCTGTAAACAGTAACACCATCACTGCCACCCTCAAGTCTGACGTTCCACTATATGGTTCGGATCTGTTGTTTTGTGAAATGACAAAGTATTGGAGAAACGGAGGATTTATAATCTTTTTATCCACTTTTAGTGCCAACTGAATCAATCTGAAGCAGTTTTCTTTCTTTCTTTTAAATGGATTTGTTTTCATTTCCTGTCAGCTGAAAGCGTTTTTATTTATATAGTTCAAGTAAATCCAGAATAAGTGGATTTACATTTCTTCAGATTAAAAAAACATGCAAAAAAAGGCTCCACTGCAGACTGCCTTTCAACAGAAAACAGTGTAGGACTGGGCTGGCACATCTGTCAAAGCAGGCAGGAATGAAAAGCAGCCGATCCTGTGCAGCCCTCTTTTTCCGACCTTGACAGAGAGGGGTGGACTGCATCCTGTACAAGTGTATGGAGGTTTCTCTTTTCCAGTTAAGCATTCCCCTCGTGTGTGGGCACATTACTCTAAGAAACCCCCCCAGGGAGTCCCCAGCTTCGTTCCTCCAACAGTCTGCTTGAAAGAGCTGGGTAACACAGCTGATATCATGCTCTCTATGAAGCAAAAATATATACCAGACATCAACTGTACTGGACAGTCTGAATATTTAGGCATTTTTAAATCTGTAATCGATGTAAAATTCTCAGTGAATGGTTGGAATCCATGCTAACACTTTAGCACAAACTACAGCTAACCATTGTAGGCTATTTAACTAATCAGTTTATATGCCAGATTGAAACAACATATGACACGATTGTGTTCAACTAGCAGAGACTAGCTTCTCTGTTCTCATGGGATTAACATGACTGTTTAAGCTCGATGTGCTCTAAAGCTCTAAATTGACTCCTACAGGACGTAACAAAGTAACTACCATAAGTAAGACCTCTCTGAATTGCCTTTTTTGTACTGTGTTGTACAGCATGTGCCACACAGGAAGACTGACAAACTTTCGGTAACTTAAGATAAACCACAGACCTTGCTGTGAGCAGTTTCATGTAGGAACTATTTTCTTTCTACCGAACTACACCTGCCAACCATATCACCGCACAAAAGGAAGTGGGTGTCTACTCATGGAGGAGAGGCTCCTGTTCATGGACAAATTAATGCCATCCAAACTTCTCCAAGCATCTTTCTTTGGGTTCCACTACAAAGAATTTGAAAAGTAAAAATCCCTCTATGGAAGAAGACTAAATGACTGCTTACTAAACCATGCCCCCCTCAAAAAAAATGTCCCTGTATTAGCTGTGCACAAGGCTGGATAACCAACTGGGAAATGGTTAACTGCCTTAGGGCCCCAGACCCTCAGGAGCCCCTCAGGCTTCAGGTTCACTGCATTTCATTTGGCTTTTGGTGTTTTGTAGAGGAGCCCTGTGCCAAAACGTAGGTCTAGGATAGGTTGAGGCAGATGGCTTCCCACCCTGAGCCTGGTTCTGCTCTACGTTTGCTCTAAGTTCTACCCAGCAGCTAATTCTTGCCTTGCCTTTGCTCTAAATTCAGTCATGTTTGTGCTAATTTGATCATAATTTCTTTTTAACACGAATTAATCTTCATGCTGTATAACACAAACAAACACAAAATGGTTACTGTGGATGGATGATGTTAGTGTCTTAGTAGCATCTGATATAGCATTTAGTGTCAGCATGGAGCACTGGAGGCACTGATCTACAGGACTGGAGACATGAGGATGGCTTTAGTGTCTATGTTCTCTTAATATTATGAGCTAAGCTGAAAACAATCTAGTAAAAATCTAAAAATTTGGCAGACCGATCTCCCCGGAAGAGACTTTGCACTGTAAAAAGCTACGTTGTGATACATTTGAATGTACAGTAGCACACTGAGTGCATCGTTCCATCGAGCTGTTCCCTCCCTGTTCCTCTCAGTCCATGAGGAACCTTGACTGATCCCTCTCTTCCCTTTCATGCAGCGTGGCAGCCTGGACGTTCCTAGCCCACAGTCATGGTAACTATTCAACACTTTGTCTTTGTTCGCTCCACTTCCTCACTGCTTCTCCCTTCAAATGATTGTGTGCAAAACTGAAACAGGCCTTTTTCTCCCCCTCTATCTGCCTCTCTGCCGCCTCGCCCCCCACCCCCCCCACCCCGAGCCACCACCAGCACCAGCACTTTTTCTCCTGTCTTTTCTATTTTAAATCTCAGTTACTCTCCGCTCCTCACTCCATTCCTTTCCTTCTTTCACATTTTGCCCAACTTTTCTTTTCCTTCAGTCGGCCCCCTCATTTACCCCATCACATACAGTGGGTTACACACATGCACACACACACTGGTTCTCACACACACACTTCCATCCAAACTACATCCTGCCTTTTGTGTACAGACAAGAGTCCTTTGTTAGTTGGAACACACAGCCTGGATTACTACTGCACAAATTTCTGCAGCTCCCCTCATATATTAGGACAGGCACAGCTTTACAAGTACAGTACATGACTGGTGGCCCGTTGCCAGGTTGGCACTATAGTCTAACGGACCAAACAAAGCTTTTAAGGGATATTATTGATCCCTCGGTACCTGAACGTTTAAAAGAGGGGGCTCCTACAAGACTGATGTCTGCAAGCTGTGGCAGGTAGAAGCCAAATTACATAACAGCTGGCTGGTTGGGATAAAGTTTGCCTAACGTGTTCAAGCACATTTAAATGTAAGCATACCATATGATGAGTGCATACATGCAAGACACATGAAAAACACACACAACATGTCAGTATTTGCCACTGAGTGGCAAGTCCTGGTACAGAATGTCTGCCGAGTATTCAGATCAGTGGGGACCCAGTAGTCTAGTCTATTTATCCATCCAGATTTTTTTTGGTTTGAGTTGCAGTTTTGGAGAAACCAGCCATACAGATGTCTGCCTTCTCTTCAGTATACTGAGGCTAAATTGCACTAGTCCTGTTGAGTACAAAGCACTAAAAAAGGCATTTGAAAAATTCCAAACCAGCATCTCTTTCCAGAAATGATGACCCAGTTACTCAAGATAATCTGCAGACCTTGTTGTGAGCAGTTTCATGTAGGAACTACTTTCTTTCTGCAGTAGAATCTACCAGAATTACTTTCTCACTACTAGAAATTATACTGGAGAGAAGGCAAACGTCTCTAAGACTGATATCTCCAAAACACTGCAACTCACACCAAAAAAATCTAGCTGAATTATTTGCATTACAGGCCAGGGGGAGAATATGTACTTTGGATTTTGCGGTGAACTGTCCCTTTAAGTAATGGTTTACACAAAGGCTAACTCAACATTCATTTAATTTAACTTCAGTGTTTCCCATAGGTTAACTGCTTTGGGAGGGTGGATGGGTTTTGGCCACAGCAACTGATGCAATATACAAGACGGGCGTCTTTGAAAGCTAGCTGACTATCTGGCTAGCTTTGACTTGACTAGTTTGGGGTTGACATCTGTCCATCTTTGGTTTTAGATGGATTCCATTAATAAATCACTTGTTGAGAAGTTTTCTTTGCTACTTACAGCAATGTAACAAGTTGTTGCTGTCTCTCCTCTGCTCCGCTCAGTGTGTGCAGAGCAGAGGAGAGAAAGGAGGAGGAAAGAAAGCGCAACAGTAAATGACAGCAAAATGCAATAAAGACTGTCACACTGAGCTGAAATGAAACAAGTGCATACATTTTAAGTAAAGAAAAGTAAGATTTTTTTTATTTTGGGGGGGGGGCAATGGTAGGGGAAACACTGACCTTTATAAAGTGCAATCAGATAACAAGCATTAACTTGAAGTGTCTTTTTCCTTAAAATTAAATTCCAATTCCAAAGTTTTCTTCTACTGAGAAATCATGTTTTTGCATCAGTGTGCAATAGCAAATGACTAAATGCTACAATACCCATGAGCCTCAGCTGATGTTGCTATGGAGAAAAGGGCTAGTCAGAGACCCAAATCATAGCTGTACCAAATTCTAAACATGTTATCAATATTGAGTCCGACAGCAGATGCAACAGTTATAAAGTAAAAGTGTCTGTTGTACAAACTGAACTCTGCTGGAAGGGCAGTTGTAAAAAGCCCCAGCATCAGGTGCAGGCAGACATAAAAGTGAGTATACTTTTGTGAAATACATTACCATGAGCACATTAGCTGGTGCTAATTTATCTAAATAAAGTCTAACTTGACAAGAAGCTAACATTACAGCCAGTGTGTGCTTAACGTCAGCGTTACTTTAGAACTTGTCTGTGGACGTCAGGTACAGTTGTCGTGGTCAGTGTGGGGGATGTTTGATAGACCTGAAACTCCAAACTACATAATGAGCTAACCTTCTAAGCATTCATTTTGTTCAAAGTAAGACCTAAAGATCTAATGTTAAAGATCAAAGTAAGCGTTCTACAGACAAATATCTTTTCTTGTAAAATGTCAGCTGTAATTGGTAACCAGGTCTTCTAACCCTGGGAAAATTTCCTCAGCATGGCATCGCCCTCATGTTTGTGAATTAAAATGAAATAAGATTTCATTCTAAATGTATTTTGTATACTCTGTGGGTCTCATGGTGTTGCAGCAGTTTACTTTATGTCCTGGGTTAATGTCCCCTTTAGACATTCTGTCTCTGATCTATTAGTACTGAACTAGAATCAATTCAGTCTTAAGTATTATTTTGGTATCAAGTATCATGATATTAAACTGGGTACTGCTATCAAAATTTTGATATGACAACACTTGATTCATCTGTTTGGCACAACTACTGCAGCTAAAGAGAACATGGCTGAGGAAGAGAACGCTGCACTCATTTTACCAGTTTGAGTCAGTCTCACTGGCTGACCTGACGTCCTCAGGAAAACAGCCAGCTCAACTCTGGCAACTCTGAGCTTGAGTCACACTCCATCACACACACATAAACACACACTTTCAAACTGATGAATGTAAAAAGACGCTTTACTTTAATGTGCAGAGGAATTGCTTCACTGATGAAGACATCCAAGTTCTCTCTCTGCCTTTCTCCATTACACACAGCAGGTTCCAAATTAGATCTCGCTGCTTTAGCATACACAAATACACACACACACACACACACACACACACACACACACTCATACTGGCCCAGCAACTGCACAGCTGTCGAGTCTCAACAGGAGGTGCCCATGTTGTGCCCATGTGACTGCAGCCCACATGCTCCGTCCCAGATTTAGTTTACATCTGCAAAAAAAAGACACCCCAGCTATTCTTGCTCATCCCAGATATCTCACTGCCTGACACTGCGTGTGATTGTGCAAGCCAACCCATCTATATTGCCAGCGCCTCACATCATCCCAATTAACACTTGGGAGGCTGCATGACAGCCATTAAGAGCTCTTCAGCTGTAGGGCTTAGTGAAAAGAAAACAGTATGATTGTTTTTCCTCTGCCTTTCTATTATGGATAGCTGAATAACTGTGAGGACCACGTCTCTCTGCTGAAGCATATTGCTGACATTCCACAAACAGAAAGCCAGTAAAGCTTTGCTTCCATGGTAATGAACCCTATTACCAATAATGACATTCATGTTGCAGAGCTGCTGCTTTTCTCATTTTCAGTTGCTCTGGGCTTTGGGAGGGTGTGGGGGGTCCGGCTCTCAAGACCCTCCCTCGCCAGTGCTAATAGATGACCCTTAAAGTGACAGGTCAGTTCAAGTGTCAGTTAAAATCTGCACCACACTTGGTTCCATTGAGCAATGTGACACCATGCACGGCGCATAGACATGCCCCACTGACATATAATTACTGCTGCTTCCAGCCAACAGGCCACGCTAACAAATGAGGGTTAAGCCCTTTTAAATCATGCAGACGAACGCTGGAGTCTGCTGTTATTGCTCAGTCTAGCGAATAAACAAACCTTTAAACAGGCTTTATATAACCAGTCATAAACATGAGCCAATCACTGAGTCTAATCTGCTAAGATAACAAACACATAAACGTAAAAACCTGTATTCTTCAGTTATGGACATTTTGAATGGGCAGAGATCATTCTGTCTGTGACCCGGAAACTAAAATCACAGTCATATATAGTCGTTACATCACTGTAGAACATTGTATGCTTTGTTTGGTGCTGGATGTTGGTGCTAGTTCTAGTTCAAAACCTATCTATGATCTTTCATTAAAAAAATGCCTCTAAAACATTAAAATCACATGCATGATTGACATTGCACCTCCTATGAGCTTCAATACAACGGGTACAAAAGTCTGGAGCACAGAATGTTCTGTAGTGATGTAATGACCCATCTTCTTCTTTAGTTTTCTTGGTCTGAGGTGAGTGTTTGATGCTGTGAGCTAGTGGCCTGCAATGTTTAAAGAGATAAACTTGAACTTTTCATGTGGATGTCAGTGTTGTCAGTTGAAACAATAAATTCCTCAGTGTTGTGCTGTATTGACCAAGAAAGCCGAGTTCTTCTGCAAACGGATCCATGTTGGCAGTACCTACATGTATCAGCATACATCGCAAAACAAGCTTCCAGCACCCGTGATCATGTGACCTTGTATCACAACCCTAGACTGGGTACCAAACTCTTACTTTCATACTTTTAAGGGTTACTGACAGAATTTCGTTGGTGCTACCAAGTACGAGTTCTCGTTAAATCAGTCGGTGCCAAATTTCGATACCTGGGAGTGCATGTGGGTGAGACTATCTCAGAGTACAGAGTGACAGGCTGCAGGTTGTAGGGGATAGCTCTGAGATGAGAGAAGGAGGGATTCTATTTTGTGTGGTATATAAAATACCAAATACTAAAAAGTTGAAATGGAGACATTTGGAAGTTTTTGACAATTTAAATTACATTTTTCTTAATGCAAAGAAAGTAAAGTACTGAAAAAAGGCACTTTTGGGTACTGGTAGGTAGTGGTATTGACACTCATCTAACACGCCCCCTGACTACCCAGAGGAGGAGACTAGAAATCTAAGCTGAAATAGCCTGCAGTTCTTCATGCAACATCAGTGTGTCATCATTGGATGCAGGATGAACAGCAGTAGAACTCAGCTTTCTTGGTCAATAAAGCAGCACTGAGAAATGTATTCCTTTAATTGACTATATTATGCCATCAACCCTGACTGGACATCCACAAGAAGAAGTGCCCGACCTTCCCTTTAAATGTCTGGTGAAATACATTGATTTAATCAGTCCAGTACACACCTCCATCCGCAGCCCTGCCAGTTACAAGCGAAAGGCTTCTCCCCCGTGTGTCTCCTCAGGTGGGCCTTCAGGTGGCTGCTCTTGGTGTACATCTTGGTGCAGCCAGGAAAAGTGCATTTGTGCATTTTGATAAGATCCGCCACCGGGTTCTTCTGGAACTTTTGGCCTCCAACAAGAATCCCTGATCCCTGGGTGGCTGTGCCATCCCCGAGCCCCAGAGGCTTGGCTGCAATGGGGACAGGCGCAATGCGAACAAACTTGGAGGAGACATTAAGGCTTGGGGAGGGCAGGATGTGGGGCACCAGGGCAAAGGTCTGACCTTGGATGTTTACCAGCAGCTGCGCAATTTTGATGTCTGAGGCTGGGGCGGGCTGTGGGGGCTGGGCTACTGGGGTTAGAGGTGCTACTGTGGGCTCCTGCTTGATCTGAAGGGGCTGGATCTGTAGGATGACCGGCATCCCACTGCCACTTGTGCTGTTGTCCTCTGATGAAGGTTTGCTGCCTGAGGCCTTCTTGGCTCCTGTGCTGGATTCATGTGTGGAGTTAACTGCAGTTTTGGTCTCAGTGGAGGCAGCAGGGGCCAGGCCAGCAGTGTTGGCAGTGGGGACAGTTTGGTCTGAATACTTGGCCTCTGGCTCCAGTTTAGGCTCAGGGGACGCCTCCCTGCACCACTCCAGGCCAACTTCTAGACCGAAAGCTTCCTCCAGTCCTACTCCCAACCCCGGGCAACTTTCTCTGACCTCCTGCTTCATTGTTACCACCTCCATATTCTCCTCCAAGAACTCTTCAATCTCCTCCAGCGTGGGCTGGAAAGACCCTCCGAGCTGCTCCTCAGTCTCCACATTGGACCAGGGAAGGAAGTGAAAATTTTCCTCCTTTACAGGCTCACGTTTGGGGGGCTCATCTCTCCGTGAGTCCCAGAGAAAGGTTGATAATGGTATAGGTGCCACAGATCCTGCAGGCACACCGTTGGCCCCTCCTAAAGAGGCCTGGGACAGCAGGTGATCCAGAATGCTGTCCTGGCTCTCAGCGCTAGAATTGCTGCCGTAGCTGGAGCTGAGCACCTGGGAGTCTGGGCTGGAACACGAGCGAGGGCTGGATGACTCGCTCAGGTCGTCCTCTGAAAACGGCGAAGGCATCACCTGATAGGAGCCCAGGTCTGTCACCATGTCCGACAGCCGATAGGCCTGTGGAGAGCCACCGTAAGGAAGAAAAGTCCCCTCGCTAACTGGGGAGTTATCCACCATCCCTGGACAGTGCCAAACCGCTGTCTCTGGTTGGATTCAGAGTCTGTGTTTAGGATGATTTGTAAGAGAAGTATTCCGTGTGTTGCTGGGAAAGTTAGGCCAAACACACCAAGGTCACAAGGACACACTTCCCACTCTAATGAGATAGTGGAACACCTGGTGTGCTCTCTCAGGGTGGAAAAAGTCAGCGTCGGGGAAACACTCGTGCAATCCAAGGTCTCCAGCCAGGATACAATATGTCTAAACAGAAATAAACAAAGACAGCGTGTTAATCTTAATCCCACATGTGCCTACTGCTCAAATTCAAAAGAACAGTCTGACTTTATAGTAAGAGTATTAGGTGATTATACATATCTACTGAAGAATGTATATGGTTCCATATCCTCTGATCCATCTGTCAGCCTGTATAAGAGTCTAGTCACAGTCAGTGTATGCAAATTCTTAAGTGCTGCAGCAGCATTTTAGACGTGCAAGTTGATAGTTGAATGGGGCTGTCATTTGAAAGCAGTGACACAGCACAGTGAAAAAACAACTTTATGATATAACACAAGGATACTGCGTCACTGTGGAATGTATTTATTGTTTTAAACAGTGTATCCACTGCACTGGTTCCCAGCACTTTTTTCACTTTCCTTACACTCAATGCCTCCCTGTGACCCCTTGTCTCAGATGTCAGTTACAGTTACAACAAACAGTGATGTTTCCCCTTCAAAATGAGTCTTTTCAGTCATTTTTTGTAGTCCTGAAAACTTTTCTTTGAAGCCTGTCTATATCGCATTATAAACATACAAATAATGTGTTTTAATCTGCATATTGCACTGTATAATTATAGTTGTAAACACTCATAAATATTTGCAATATTTTATAACATAATTAACATAATACATAATTACTAGTCACAGATGTTTTCTTTGCAAGGATGATATTTTTCTCATAGTTGTAATACATTAATGCATTAATTAGTCAATGTTATAGTGCATTATGATAGGATTATAAGCTGCTATAAGTCAATGGGTGTTTTATGTGACATAATGAAATTCCCTGATGAACTGCCCCTAATCCTGACTTTGGTATTTCTCATGGAAGGAAAAAAAAACATTGTTAAATCAAATAGGATATATAATTAGAAATTACATATACTCAATTAAGATTCTTATTAATCTTCTCTTTCCAATCAATCATTCTTTAAGGGTTATTGTTCATTCAGCATGCGTTATAATACACTATGAGCCTTGTAAAAAGAAAAAAAGTCACTTTGTGGCCAGAAACTATATTTGACCTTTTAAGTCACTATAAATTGCTTTATGATGTGTTATGATTATTGTAATTAAGCATGATGAATATTTATGAGTGCTTATAACTATATTTACACAGTGCTATAGGCAGATTATTATGCATTATAAGTGTTTGTAATGCATTATAGACATGGGCATCATAGAAATTGTTAAGTTTGATTGTGAAGTTTATTCTTGACCTTAAGGACAGTAGCTGATTAAAGGCCACAAGATGCAGCGGAAAGCTCCAAATTAAATCCAGTATGTAGACCTTGAGTTAAGAATACACAATTTTGTGTGATGTGTCCTCTGTTTTTTGTCCTGTTAATCTTCATCTCTTGTTCATAGTTTCCTCCTACTTGTTCATAGTTTCCTCCTGAAACACTTGGCTTGTATATAGACTTTTATTTATGGTGTCCAGTCTTTATTCTTTACCATTCTATACTTTTATTTGTTCAGTTTTGTTGTCCTTGTTTGTCGCTGTATGTCTTACTGCTGTATGAGTACATTGAGAACAATGAAAATCCAGAGTCAAATTCCTTTTATGTGTCGGCAAATAATACCAAGTCTGATTCCGTCTGATCACATGAGCCTCAGATTTATCCTGTAACAGATTAGGGGGGTCCTGAGTCCCACAGGTTAGGAGCTCTGCTGTACACTGGAGAGACTGTTGTATAAAAACACCACAACCATCAACATGGGGAGAAAAACAACCAGCAGAAATTCTACATTCAGTCAATCAGTCACAGTTGTTCATATTATTTTCTGATTTTACTACAAATAGAAATGCAACAATTATTTGATTAAGGGATTAGTAGTTTAAAAAACATTAATCAGCAACTCTTTTGAAAACTGATTAGCCGTTTATGTTTTTTCAAGCAAAAACTCTGAATATTTGATGGTTCCAGGTTCTCAAACACCAGAATTTTGCTGCTCCTTGATCATACGTGATGACATCACTCCGTGCACGAGGATACTGTGCTGGACATTTGTCACTGTTTTCTGATGTTTTATAGACCAAACGGTGAATCAAGATCATAATCAGAAATAGAAACACATTACACTACATTAGTGACTCATAGTCATTCTTTTTCCATCTATTGTTTTACTACAGGACTCGTCTAACCATTATTTTCATTGCTAAGTAATCTGTAGATCATGTTCTTAATTCATCGATTAGTTTAAATGTCATATTTTAATTTAAAATCATGTGCAATATTATTTTTTCATTATTATCATGTAAAATATTACATTTAATATCATGTACTATTTTTACATTCATTATCTGATGCAACATAACTTTTTATTACCTCTCAGTATCATACCAATATTACTTTTTGATGTAATTGCATTACTGCCTTTTCTATTTGAGCTTATTTTTGTTCTTACTTTATCTTACTGCTATTATAATTCTATTAAGACATGACTTTTTTCCTGAAAAATTACTCAAATCAATTCTCAAAATAGTTGGTGATTAATTTAATAGTTGAAAAAGAATCGATGAACTGATTAATCATTGTAGTTCTACTAGATGTTTTCACCCATCTCCTGTTATAACAGGGTTATCATTCAATAACCTTTGTATGGTGCCCTACTTAAGCATCAGTCTGTTTGACTTGTAGCTCAATAGGCTTCTAAAGTTGTGTTAAGTATGGCTCAAAAACAATGAGAGAACATGTAGTTTCTGCTCCACTTGATCACACTTGTTTTGATCATGTCCCACTATACACTTCATAAATAGGTTATTTTCCTGGAACAGAGAGCGTCGGTCATACTCACCCCCTCCTTCCCTTCCCTCCCCTATCCTCCCTCCCTTTCCAGGGGCCCCTGCATGGTCCGACTGACCGCGAGTAAACCCAACCAGGGAAAAAAAAAAAAAAACTGTCAACATTATTATCACAAACACCACATGGGGCAGCCGGGAGCAGCGTGCGCTCCTGCACTGCATGCGTAAATCACCTGGTCTGCTTGTTTACGTACAATTAAAGAGCAGTAAATCAGTCACAGCGCTGCCTTTGAAGTTAGGGGGACAGATTTCACACATCGGCCCTCAGACTGATCATTACATAACGCAAGCTGGTACGTTTTTGCTGTCTCGGACACATTTTGATTCATTTCACATGGTTTTTGGAGAGGAACGTTTGGATATAATATCCTATAATGTCACAGCAGGAGCCTCGTATTTGTAATTAAAAGTCTAATTGTCCTATTTTTACAAGTGAGTTACAATTATAGCCATTGCATGAGCAAAACCATCAGATTTTGCATGCAGCACGGATCAGAGAAGTTAGAAATCCCGTCAGACGCGCAGCTCCAAACCAAAACTCATTCAAAATTCATTCATTTTTTCACCTTCTATTGTTAAACTGGACCAGAGAGAAATCACAATCACAATATAACCTAGGAGTGCGTGCTGCGTTTTTCCGGCCGTCCCCACCGCGGTGCATAACACATGAGTAGGCGCGCGTCTCCGCTCTCAACGTAAACATGTTTTCGTCCTGCCTGCTGCAGCATATGGCACCGCGCACACACGCTGCACCCCTGAACGCACCACTTCACGAAATAAAAGCTCCAGTCTTACCTTGTTCACTCAAAGCAGATATAATCCCAGAGCAGAAGGCGCGGGATGGATGCTTTTATCCGTTGCGTATCGCCAGAGCGGGTTTTGCCCTTGAGACTCGCCATGCAGCGGCAGCAGCAGCCCTGTGTGCAGACTGGACTGACTGACTGAGCGCTGGCTGAGTTCTACTATATGGCCGTCACATGACTGCCTGTGTGTGTTCAGGGTTACTGTAGTGAGAAATAAGAGGCTGCCGCTGAAGGCTCGTCCCCGCTCTGCAGCCTCATTGGTCGGCTGCGGTGGGATGGAGGCGGGTCGTCTCCGAGCTGTCACTCACAGGTTCTGCTGCGTGGAACTACATGTGGAGGAACTCTGTGAAGGAGGGAAGAGCTGCAGCGTGTTATCATGATAAATAATAATCGCACGGGATGCAGGCTGGAAGTGGGTCAGGTGGATTCTGGGACGTAAAGGATAAATAACACTTGTCAGGTTTTCATAATGTTTAGGACCCACTTTGTAAAACATAGTAGCCTACAGAAGATCAGGATTCATTTGGTTTTAGACTGATCAGACTGATTTAAACAGCTGTTCAGAAGTTTCAGAGGTAGTTGAGTTTCAGTTTCATTGTTTTGCGCTGGTCAAAACACAAAGATATAGAAATGACAAGAGCACAAACCACTGATGTTCCCAGTCCTATGTAGGGTGACCATATTCCAACAAACCAAATGAGGAACACATTACCAGTGTAAGGATGAGCTGAAGCCCATACTGACCAAAATCACTAAATCGGACATTGGGAGGGGAGGAAGACAAAAAGTATAATCCAGTATGATCCATTAGCCTAAACTAGTCATTCCCAAACACTGGTTTGGGACCCATATGTGGGTCACAGGAGATTTTAATTGGGTCCCCAAATAAATAAAAAAGACTATGGAGGAAATTCTGCAAATTTAAGATTTATTTCTGCAGTACAGCTTTTATAGAGCATTTAAAACTAGTACTACAAACTACAAACGCAAACTACAGTACTACAAACACTCTGATGAAGGCTTTGTGCCGAAACGTGTAAGAATTTGTTTTTTGTGATGTGAACTAAATAAATACCTGAAATGTGACTATTTTGTCCTCCCTGACTTGAAGACTTGAGATGTACCTTTCAATTTTTTGGAATATGCTCACTGGATTTTGGGTTTAGCACTCCACTGAGAAGCCCATTGTTGAAGCGCAACCTCTTTTTCTAAAAGCATTTAAAATGTGTCTGTTGTTTTACTGATGATAGGAAAAAGTGAAGGTCTGTTAATTCTGTCTAAATGCACTTATTGTGTCTCATTAATAAAGCAGGCTAAAATGTTCTGATGTTTTCCTGATAAGAGGAAATGAAAAACAATGAGATGGCCTGTTAACTCAGCCTAAATGAATTTATTTCTTGTTTGTAAAGTTTTAATGTGTAAATGTTTTCAATAAAACGTCAAGGTAATATATGGTGATGCAGAAATGTCAGTAAGAATGGTCAGGAATGTTCATACTGAAGAGGCCTAGTCTGACTTGGATTGTGACAGTTTGTCACTTTGAGTTGTGAACAAAACAAGACATTTGAGGACGTCATCTTGAGCTTTGATCAACATTTTGCACCATTTTCTGACATTTCATGGACCAAACAACTAAACAATCCATCCATCCATCCATTGTCTTCCACTTACCTGGGGCCGGGTCGCAGGGGCAGCAGTCTGAGCAGGGACACCCAGACTTCCCTCTCCCTGGACACTTCCTCCAGGTGTTCCGGAGGGACCCCAAGGCGTTCCCAGGCCAGCCGAGTGACATAGTCACTCCAGCGTGTCCTGGGTCTTCCCCGGGGCCTCCTCCCAGTGGGGCATGCCCGGAACACCTCCCATTGAGAAAATAATTGACAGATTAATTGATGATAATGATAATAAAAACACTATATTAGGCTAAACAATTTCATCATATTTTATATTGAGGTAATCCAAAAGTAATGGAAAGTAATCAAGTCACATTACTTAATATTGTGATACCTGTATTACATTCTGACTACATTTTTTAACAGGTAATGAGTGACTGTAGTGGAATACATTTTTTAAAGTAACCCTCCCGACCCTTCAAGTAACACAGATGAAATGTGTTTTAATTTGAAATGTTGGTGGTGCTGACTAATCAAAAACGCTGCTGTGTGTGAAAATATTGAGATAAAATGAAGCAGCAGTGTAACTGAGTCATGTTGTGGGCTGTGAATTTCTTCTTTTAAAGGAGCAGAAAATCTGTTTGACCATTTGAGCATGATGTTTTTTAGATGGCTAGTCTGAGTGAAGTGTATTCAGTAGCACATATTCATACACTCAAGGTATTATGAAAAGCTTAGTTGTTTAAGAGATGGAAAAAAAAACAGTACTGACAGTATCAGACATGAAAAAGTGATATTGAGCCACCCTGAGCTGAGAGGTAGTCTAAAATGTTGACATTATAAAATGAACATTTCTATTTTGCCTCCTTACATGTAACATCTTTCTATTTTGCCCTCTGGTTGATTCAGCAGCAACAATAGACAATAGACAAGTAGTTTTCCAGTCTTTGTTGTAGCTGTATTTCCTTTTCTTTGTGGTAGTTTCCATTATGTCACATTCTGCCTAAATCTGCGTAGCTTGTGGTGACTTGCAAATTTTTCTGTTAGGTGCAGTTTAATTGACATCAGTGATCACTGATGACAGCCTGTCCTGCTTACCTCACAGCCACTGGATCAAAGACAGACTTTAGAAAAGTATCCGTCCTGCAGTAGTTTGACTTTCATCGAGGGACATGGTCTCAGTATGTGTGACTTGGGACAAGTGATAAGAACACTGTACTTACCATCCAGTGCTCGAATGTAACTAAATACATTTACCCAAGTATGAAACTTAAGGACAATTTTGAGGTACTTGTACTTTACCTGATTATTTACATTTTATGCAACTTTATACTTCTGCTCCACTCCATCTCTGAGACAATTACTTACTCCACTATTGTTTGAGATCTAAAGATACTAGTTAATTTTAGATTACAAGTCTTCATAACCCTCCTCTTAAAAAAATCTCCAGATGTGTTGAATGTTTAATATTTGTGATCAACTGAAAGATGAAGTGTTCCCTAATGTGTTGAGAAAATCCTCCTTCTCAAGCTAAATAAAGTCTTTAAAATCCTCATGGATCATCTGAAAAATGTGGCGTCACAGAGCTGAAAACAGGCTGTTTTTCTGACACCATGAAAAGATGAGAGATTTGTGGTTCCCACGGGACAGCCACGCTACAAATATATGATGATCTTATAGACCATGATGCATTGCTGTAGATTAAACTAGCCAAGTGTTTATAATGTAAATGAGCTCAACCTTAAACATCTACAGCAGTAAAAATGCAACATACAGATTAATTCAGCATTAATATTAATCAAAAACCATTACATATAACAGTAACCTTGAGTACATTTTGTTGATAATACTTTTACTTAGGTAAAGTTTTGAATGCAGGACTTGTAGTGGAGTATTTTCACAGTGTGGTATTAGTACTTTCACTGAAGTTTGATGGAGATCTTACTGATAAAGCATGACATTATAAAAGTTATGAATTTGGTTGTCATCTTGCTCAAAATTTCAGGCTGGATTGTGGATCACAAAACAGAGCTTGAACAATTCACAGTACTGTCCACAGATGTCCTGTGTACTCATGCTGCTGCCACTACCCATAAACCACTGGACTGGATAGCTTTCACACTCACCACTGTGAGTTAAATGAAAGGATTATGCTCATCACTGGCAGGCCAGTGTCTCCAATAATAAGGCCATGCTGTCTAAACTGCTGGATATTTAACATTTAGTCAAGATTAGAGGTGTTACCCATGACTCCAGATCACACAACAGGCTGGTTTTAAAAGATGCTCACACTAACTCCGAGCCTGGACAGACTTGTTACCAGTACTTTGGGTTTCACTCAACATTAACAAAACATTTTGCTAAGGAATCTTTACAGGAGCTACATGTAAGAATAAGTCACCTGTCAAAGTCATACTCCAAACAAATAGGGGTCAGCACATCGCCAGAAAGCTGGGGTTTCTCTCCCTATGTAAAAAAAAAAATAATAATTAAAGGCACAGGTGAGTAGGTGTTTCTGCAAACTTAGCAAACATTGTTAATAACATTATACAATTAACATTAACAACTGTTAACTTACAAATCAAGGAGAAAGGTTGAGATTTCAGCATCAAACATCAATCCTCTATTCACCTTGTGTGACTCGCTGTCACCTCTTGAGGTACAAAGTGGTATTATGAGGCAGGACAGGCAGGAGCTAGCTGGTTAGCATGCTAACTTCAGTCGATATCTCTGTAACAGAATATATAATGTCTTGGACATAATGTCAAAACTGTTATTTCTTCACATTCTCTGAATTTATCATGATTTTGCTGTTTTTCCCCAGTATTTTTAAACTAAAAATTTTACATATAACTCCTTTTGACATAAACGTCCAGAATATGAATACAACAGAAATGGAATATAGTATTCATATTAGTACATTTTCATCAGTGTATAATTACCTGAAAAGAATCATGTTTTGTTTCCACAGAATTAGAAGGTGCAGTTCTTTGAGGCCCCCATGTTGAACCACCATGTTCCTACAGTGGCCCAGATTGGACAAACCAAAGGCTGGCTCTCATGCAGCCTTTCATATGTTTTGTGAATTTTTCCTATATGCTTGGAAGAGGAGGGTGAGGCGATTGGCATTCAGATTGGTACAAAAGTCACATGATGGAAGCCAGGTGATATTAAACGGTACTTGCCAACCTCAAAAATCTCAAATATAAGGAGAAAAAAATTTGAGTTTCAGAGACGTTTCCTCCATTTTATTGACTTAAAATAACAAAATAATAAGTGTGCTACAAAAGCACTTTGAAGTTAAATACTTTTACGTGTTTATTAAAGAAGACAGAACACCTTGCCCCTCTTTGGTAAATCTCAAAATGCACGCATATTTCCTTTAAAATTTTCCTTGAGAAACCGGAATTCTTCTTTCCAGGAAGTCTGATTTGGTGTAGCTGTATTGTTGTGGAGGAAACAGTAGACTTTTTGAGTTGAAGGGCTTAGCTAAGCTGTGCAGTGCCAGAAACAACTTGTGGTAATGAAAGGGGGGAAAAGTGTGAAAATTTGTCATAAATCGGTAGAAATACAGAAGAACAGTGATCCCAGGAGGAAATAGGAAGAGTCAGCTTAGACGACATTTATTATTTCACTGAGGTATATGGTACACGATGATATATGTGTAAAAAAAACAACATGACAACAAACTGAGCTGCTGGTGACAGAAGTCATTGCAGCATGTCATATGCCATGTAGCAATATTGTCTATCCTGCTACTCTTTGTCTCTTAATATGAAATGAGCTGACTTAGAAAAGTATTGCTGGGTTTTGATACTAATGGCCCCTAGAATAATGAATAAATAGGAAATAATTACACTTTGCTGTGGCGCATAGTGACACATCAGTGGGCTAAGATTATGAGCAGTTGATGGTGGCCGACTGGTAACTGAATAAAACCATGTGGCAAATAAACTGCTGTTGTAGTTGGAGGAAGTCATCCCAAGATAAAGTTATATGTGGTAATATTTCCACAATTCCTTATAAATTGATTAGCTAGGAAATGCACCTATTTTTGTAAAGATTATTTTTTGGGCTTTTGCCTTTATTCTGATAGTGACAACAGAAGATATGACAGGAAAGGGGGCAGTGAGAGAGGGGATGATGCGCAGCAGATAGGCTGCTGTCGAACTGGCGGCCGCTGCAGAGGACTGACAGCCCCAGCACATGGAGCACACACTCCACCAAAAGAGGTACAGGGGCGCCCCGAAGTTCCCTATTTCAATTTGTTTATTTCGTTTTATATTTTCATTTTCAATTAATAAAAACTAATCCAACTTTTAGAGCATGTTTTAAATAACTTTCTTTTCCCAGTGACGGAATTGCAAATTCTATCTTCATAATTTCTAAATACGATAATTTCTAGATACAATCTTAGTACCAGATCCAACTCTAAAGGAGAGGGCAGTAAAAATGTCTCCCAGGAAAATTGGGAGGGTTGGCAAGTATGTGTAATAATACATAAATAAATACATGGTTAGCGTTGTGAAATTGTCTCAGTTTGGTTAGGTAAGGATTAGGCACCAAACTGACTTGGTTAGCATTAGGACAATATTACACTTTGGGTCAAAATAGGTATGTTATGTTATATGACATGTAAGAAGCATAAATTGAGTAACTTCAAACTTTCACAATGGACTTTAAGCGTGTTTGACTGCCCTCCTGGCTTCTTTGCTCATTCTACCGCTTCCTCATAATTAATACACCCACTAAAGGTTGCTGCAATGTAAATATGAGTCATATTAAGCTGTTTTCACAGATGACCAATGCAGCCATTATTTTGGTGAGGACGGGACGGTTTCTGGGGTCAAAAATGAACTTTGCATCTCTGTCTCAAATGTATATGTTCCATGTCTCTACTATAAGTCCTGCTGCTACTGTCCCAGCATGACCACAACAGAGCATCAGGTCAGTTACCAGCGGGCGAGCGGCCTATCAGAGGCCTGTGTGGGTCACTGTGGGTCAGAAGAACTGGGAGCCTATCAGTAACCGGCCTCACAGCGACATCAACACTTCCTCACACACACACACACACACACACACACACACACACACACACACACACACACACACACACACATGCAGAGGAACTCTCTCTCTGTCAGGAACAATGTGGGAGAACCAGTCAGGCTTGACAGGAAGTGTTTTAGAAGCAGTAAGTTGTTCTTTAACGTGCTGTTTGTTTAAGTAGTCACTCCAACATTCTGACACACATCACACACATCTCTCTCACACACACACATACACAGAAAGAGAGAGTGTTTATTATTCTGAAACTAACAGCTGCAATTAGGTGGATCCACATAATTGGCTACAAGGTGACAGACTTTTTCTACCCACACTGCAGCATTTTAGCGCCTGGGGGAAGAAGCTGAAAATAGACTGTGAGGCGGTGTTGTGTTTTTAATTCTCTTTCTCTCTGTGATGATTGTGTTAGTGATTACATGGAAAGTCTATGTGTTCTGATGGGTCTTTGTTCTTTTCCTGTTCAGAGAGGGAGGCTGCTGACTGATGACGGGGTTAAATGAACATTTACAGTAACAACTGCTGTTTTAAGACTGAACTTACAGTAAATAGTGGTACACATGGAAGTGCTGGCTGAAAATATGTTAGAGGCTTTCATTTTCTTTCACAATGTATGCACATGGGGAAAAGTCTTTCTGGGCTGCTGGGCATCACATGAGTTGTAATTACATGGTTTAGTCACTATATAGCAAATTGGCTTTAAAGCTTGGCAGACTTTCTGGTGCAGACAGCTTATTATGACCCACATTTTTGCTTTTTGTTAGATGGCGACCTCTGGTGGTCGTAGTAATTTTGACAGGAGAAAATGTGGAGGTCAGGTACTTAAGTCTTGCATAGCAGGACCTCTCTCCACAGCACTCAGTGGTCTGGCTCCACATGTACACATGCTGCTATAGGGAAAAAGAAAAACGCCCTGCCTTATTTGCATTTCTATGAACCAATCACAAACGTCTTGGGTAGTGCTAAGCCCAGGATGCAGAGGTGGTGGTGGAGGGCAGGCTTCAGCATTAAAATGACTACATCACTGCAAAAGAAAAGGTAACAGCTGTTAGCTTGTTTATGTTCGTACCATTAGCATCCCATTCACTAATTTGCCATTTTCAGCGTGTGATTAGCAACTATTGTTTGTGTTTTCCGGGGACTTTGACAATGTAGGTGGCATATGTCACAATGGTACTTGAAGCCAACCAATGGCACCACTACCAGCAGTGTGCATCCGGTGAGTCACACTAGAAGTCAGATGTCTTAATTTAAAGAATGATAAAGTCTGTGTATGGAGGTCGGGGAGGATGGATGGGTCAAACACATTTAGATTTTCAGGAGACTTTACTCACAAACTGAAATACTTATTTTAAACCAAACTATGATCTTTTCATAAACTTAACCAAGAATACTCAACAAAAACATAAACGCAACGCATTTGTTTTTGCTCCCATTTTTAATGAGATGAAGTAAAAAATCTTTTGAGCACACAAAAGGTGTATTTCTCTAGACTTTGTTATTGTTGAGGAATGATTGGTTAACATAGGAATATTAGAGTAAGCCAATCAGAGGAAGGATAGGGCAAGTCAAGAGTTTGCGCTCTTGGGGGAGAAATTGCTATCTGTAGTCCTATGTGAAATAGTCACAGTTCAGTTAATGTGTGGAGTGACCTTTTTTGTGAGCAGTGACAATAAGATTATTGCTAAAACTTGAAACAAGCTGTGGTCAATGCAGACTCCAAATTTGTGCTTGGAAAAAAATTCCATGCACAACATTTTTAGGGTTGTAAATAAAGATCAAAAGACCAACATGAGCTCAGTCTAAAAAGGGTTAAATATCATTTTTGAGAGGCCCGATGTTCTCTCTCCTCTTCTCTTCTATTTCTCTGTCCTTGTTATTCTGTAACAGGATGGCAATTACGCAACTTCAGCTATATCTTCCTCATGTTCCTGTTCCTTGTATGTACAGAGGGTGGTGGGTTACCTCAGATGGCCTGTCAGACAGATACTACATGTTTTTGCAACACATCAGATAGCTTTGTGATTTATTATTAGAGAGCCAGATGTAGTTTGTATGTTTTGTCTTTTTGTTTCTATAAAGTCCTCTGAGATTATCAAGATAAATTAAATTGTAAAAACAATTCAATCCACAATAAAACCATAGCTGGGGTTCCCTTTTTCAGACCAAGTGATGTGAGCAAAAACAGCAGTGACGGGATTCCTTCAAAGAATAAAACTGGCAATATTACATATTTTTACTCAACCATCTTCCCTACCCTTTCAGTGGCACTCACCCTAAACCTGTTGGTTTTTACTGAAGATATAAATCTTTAAAGGGACAGTCCATCCCACAAATAAAAATGCATATTTGTGTAGAACTATTTAACCATCAGGATAGCTTTGGTGTGCTGTTGAAAAACTCAACAGCAATGTCTCTTCACAGATATCATGACACAGTTATGCAAGATAATCCACAGACCTATCTATGAGCAGTCTCATGGAGGAACTATTTTTTTCTACTGAATTACACCAGCTAACCATATCGCCACACAGAAGGAAGCGTGCATCTATTCATGGAAGAGAGCCCTGTGTTCCTGACAACATGGGATATAAATATTTATGGTATCCTGCTGTAATGTCAGCCGCACTGAGCTAGCTCGCCCAGTAGACAGCAACGTTTTTTGGTGCTTTGAGCACTGCAAGCTGAGTGCTTTCTATTTCCAGATGTGTCTACGACCAATATGCCCGAAACTCTACAATTCACACCAAAACATTCTAGATGGATAAATAGCTACGACGGGTAAGGGGAAAATGTCTTTTTGATTTTGGGTGAACTGACCCTTTAAAACACTGCACAAATACATAGATTAAAAAAAGACTCAAATCTCCTTCAACAACTGGTCACTGCAGCGCAAACATTTCTCAAACAGCTGCATATGGTGTGCTTGTTGGGGACTATTTTCAGTGGCGGACTAATACACATTTGGTGCTCTAACAAGTATTTCTGGTAGCAGGACGGTGTTTGTGAGACTGAGTCAAAATAGACTACAGTGTGTGTTGAGGGGATGAAGGAACATGTCACCCAGCACCCAGTGCAACCATAGGTGGCTACTTATAGTTAAAAGTGAGGGTGTGAGATTAACATTACAGGAACAGTTTCATTATCATCTGAAACTGCTATTTCCTGAAAATAGAGTCTTTGATCCTGACCAATAAAGCTGCTCTTTCACAATAAAGCTCAGTTTTAGTACCATTGTATATAAATAAGTATCAGTTACTCAGTGTGTTCTGTACTTTGAGCTGTGAGTGGCAGATAAAAGCACATAAAGGGTAACCATTTACTGCATACTGCTGTTACAAACTTGCTGATATTTAGCCCGATCTGCCAGCATCAGTAATCAATACGTTAAGTAAGTGCAATTAAGTAAGAAAGTAAGTTGAATTAATATCCAAATCTTTCATCTGCATTTTTGTAACCATCATCTGAGCCATCTGATCACAAACAGGCCAATGAAAACCAGGACATATGGACGAAAAACTAAACACTACAGCAGCACAGTGTTGAAGTAAGGATGTTGATGATCAATCATTGATCGATTAATCGGCATTGAGAATTTAACCAATGAAAACTGTATCTATGAATCATCTATAGTCTAGAAATGGCAGTAATTTCACCTCATTCAACACTGTTATGTCTGTCGTTGGTTGCATAAAGAAACTAAAACTCAAATGAGAAAAAAATGACCAAACAATGAGAAAAAAGTAAATAAAAACAAAAAAATGTGTTTTGTATCTTATAGATGATTAATCAATTGTGAGGATTTGGTGAAACAGAAACCTCTGATTGAATGTCAGCTATTGATAATGTATGAAACATCAGCAATTAAAAAGGTACTAATACTCTGAGTAGTTTTTGAGACGAGTACTTTGTACTTTTATACCAGTGCTTTTATTTATAATTGAGTAATATTTTAGTAATGTAACAGTACTTTTCCTTGAGTACAGATTTTCAGTACTCTTTCCACCACTCCAAATAATTAACAGCAGCAGATAGTGTTTCTGTAGTCTTGACAAAAAGTTAAAAATTTAGAAATTAGCGACTTGAATTAAACTAACCCCCCTGCGCTCTACTGCACCAAACTCTTTTTAAAAAATATGAAATATGAATGATTCCTTACGTGACCATAAAAATACATAATTCTAGAAAGCACAAAATAAAAGGCGTCTAAGTTGACAGTATTCATGTCAATTCAGCATCAATATAATCCATAAAGATAAATCATATTTCTGTACAAACTTCCTATTTTGGATTTTGTTCCCTCACCTTGCTACCAGCCTCCACTGGTTAGATGTGTTATTTTAGTGGGATTTATTTTATGAATTTCATCGTTTTGACTTGACCGAGCTCAAATCTTAAAAAATAGCAAAGCTGTATGATCAAAAAGCCGGGATGCAAAAGTTCACATTTGTCTAATACTGGACGTGCAGCTGCTCCACTGCTCGGGTGTCTTCGAGTGTGACACCGATGTGTTTTTGGACAACAGCGAGGCTCTATGGCACAGATGAAGAGGAGACATCAGGCTGAGCACACACACATAATACTTGTTAGTAGAATCTATTGTGCAGATCATCTCCTCTCATTACTCCCTCTTCATGCAGTTGCCCCCTGTCTTCCCCCCTCTGACCCCACAGACTGCAGTGAAGTATAAAGTAAAGGGCTTGACCAGTCTCTGTATGGGGCCTATACAGAATGCATTACAGTAACTGAATGTTATTAGGCCTACCATGCTGTACGACAGGCAGAGCAGCATGTCTGTCTGATCCCACTTGACCTCTTAATCCAGCCATCAAACAGCTGGAGCCAAAAGCCAGGGGACTGTCCCTGCAGGGCGGCTCTGCCCGGCCCACAGATTACAGGCTCGGTCTGGATGGATGAGAGCGCTGCTGAATCGAGGATTAGTCGTGTGCCTTTGCCCTACTTCTTCCTCTCTGTCTCCATCTCCCCGGGGATGTGTGCAGGCTCTGATTTTCAGATGTAGATGTTGAAATCTGAAAACTTGTTCCCTCCAGAGATGCTGCAAGTCTGAGGAGGCTACATTAGAGATGGAGAAGGTCTCTCAGTGTAAATATGCCAAATGATTTATTCCAACAACATGCAGCATGTGAGATTTGACACCATTTCATGTATTTACTCAGTGACGACAAGTACAGAAGAATACAGACTCAAAATGTCACTTTTTTCTGCCGTTTGATTTCAAATGTGAATCAAGTTCAGTTCCCAAAGAGGAACTGGACCTTTTTTGATCCTGAGTGACTCTGGACCAAAACCTTCAATTACATGTTTCTTTTCTGAAATGAGTCATGACCAATCAAATCATCTGGTTTCCTGCCAAATTAAAGCAAAAGCATTGCACAGTGTGACAGAGGGACAGAGGTCAGAAAAGTTCCTAATAGTGAAGAAGTGATGTCTATGCAGAGTGCCAGGAATATAAAAAACAAACTAGAGAAGGAAGATGGTTTTTTGTTGTTGTTGTTGTTGTTTTTGCATTTTGAGAATTAATTAATGTTAAGAATGTCTTGACATTTTGACGTTATACACATAATTTCAAGTTTATTCTCGAGAGTCTTGACATTTAAAATTTATTCTTGACATTTAAAATTTCTTTTCAACATTTCATCTTCATTCAACTTTATTTTCAACATTTCAACTTTAATCTCGACATTAAATTCATTCTCAACATTTCAACTGTGTGTGTGTTTGTGTGTGTGTGCATACAGGTGCATATGAAAATAAACTGTGCAACTGACACAAAAATGCTGCTTCAGTGTAAAGCCAACGTCAAGATTAATGCACCACCACAATAATAGACCCCAGCACCTGAGAATCTTATGTGCACTATGTCAACCTGCAGCCTCTTTAAGCTCTTCTCTTCACAGTGTTGCTGCAACTCCTGCTGCTGCAACAGAGGTTAATAAAAGTCATGGTACCATGATGGTTATTAATATGATGTAATTTGTCAATCTACAGTGCCAAGTTCATATGCTTATCTAACACTGCAAACAGTGGACATTTTGCCAGAGGCCAAAGATTTGTCGGGTCAGATCAGAGAGAGGATGAGTGCAGCCTGGAGGCAGAGAAAGAGCACTGTTTCCTCACTCTGTCAACACATCCATCAGAGATACACCAAGAGATAAAAGAGACATAGAGTCCAGCCATCCAACACTGAGCTGTGTGGAAATCCAGGTCTCACTGAACCAGGAAATGTAAAGTTATCTAGAGAAAATACCCACTGACTTGACCGTCCAGGTGGACTAGTAAGGAGCAACATTATAGAATGATTAATTAGACAAGACCTCACCCATCATGCTCTGAGCCAGAATTCAGCAAACATGAAGCAGTTAACCTGAAATAGACCTGTTCCACAGCATTAATAACCTGTCATAGAGGGGAAAGCACAAGTGTAACTAATGACACTAATCTCCTCTAAGAGTCCCAGTGAGCTGGAGCCCTGGGACTGACACACCTGAACATAATCCAGACATCATTATCACTATTAATTACACCTGTGTTTCTCCTGCTGTAAGAACTCCAAATGTTTTTCACAATGTTCATTTTCTATTTGTGCTTCTACACCTGCAGCCCATTTTTAAGTTTTGGATTTATCCTCAAATTTATCATATGATTCTTGATAAGCACATGTGCAGTGTTATTAAATATCTTGACATAAAAATGTAAGTACTTAATAAAGTCATTTAATAACATTTATGAAGCATTTTATGGGTCCAAACATCACTTTGTTCATGTGTCACAGCTGTGGTCTCAATGTTCAGATACGTTAAAGTAGTTAATTCAATTACAATATAACATTATTTCATTTTATGTAAATATTACTTTACATCATATCCAGTCTTACTGATCAGTTATATGATTTTTTTCACCTAAATACACCTGTCCCACACTCTTATGTCCTCACTGCCATGCTGGACAAATTCCATGACAAAAGTTTTTTTTTTTTTTTTTTTTTTAAGCCAAACAGTTCTAGTTTGTATAGAACAGAAGATAGCAGGTTAGGTCAGGCCATCCACACTAAAGTGACCCTCAAGATGAAGAAAATGAAAGGCAAAGATCATCGTCTCTTCTGGAGTATTCATTGTACATCCTTATCAAACAGCTTAGTAACTTTGTATTCTGTAACTACATTTTAAACATAAATTTTCATCACTGTTAAGTTGATGTATATTAGATGCTAGGAGTCAAGTCAACAAAGCAGATCTTGCTACCTGCCATTTATCTGCAAAAATATCAAAAATGTTATTTCTGTAACAGTTCAAGGATTGTGGTAAAGACATTGTGTTGTGGTAGAGACAATTAGAAGTTACTACAGTATTTTTCCCCTGTGCCCTCACTTCCAGGGGTAGAAGTAACTAGGTAAAAGTACTCAAATTACTTGTACTATTATGAGTAGATTTTCAAGTCTGGACTTTTACTTGTACTGAAGTATGCATTACACCATGTAATCTACTTAGTTACTTTTAAAATCATAATCGAGTACTACCTAAAGTTTTAATTAATATCCAAGCCTTTCATCTGCATTTTTGTAGCCAATGAGGTGATCTGATCACAAACAGGCCAATGATAATGATGACATATTGACAGAAAAATGGAGAAAGGATGCTAGTAATTAATCACTAATTGATAAATTGCCTATGACAATTTAACCAATTAAAAATGTATTCATGAATATTTAATCAATAGTCCAGAAATGGCAGTAACTGCACTTTATTTGACACTATTTTTGTATGGCGGAGCATTTGTTGAATAAGGAAATTTAAATTTAAAATGAGAAAAAATTGACAAAGCAAAACAGAAAAAAAAAAATGAAAGTGAGACAATAATTTAAAAATACATGTGTTTTATATCTTCTAAATGATTAATGACTAATCAGCTGTTATCATTTTCAACTATTGATCTGGAGAGGAGACTGTGACCACTGAGCAGAACAGAGCAGGAATTTAAGAAACTGGTCCAGTGTTGTCCATTAACATTATAACACTGTGTCCTTAATGACACAAGTTATCATTCCTGTTCTAATTTAGTTATTAATTTGTTTTTTATTTGCAAACAATTTTAACACCTCAGTAGAGATGATTTACAGGTTAGAATTGCAACATCTGTCACAAAGAGCAACATATTTTCTTGTGTGTATGAACACAACTGACATCTGTGCTTACTGTCCAAATTACTCCAGTATATAAAACAATGCAACAAAGCTTGATGAAAATACAACAGTGTCTTCAAATCTTATATAAATTAAAAAAGAAAAATGTATCAAATAAAGGCTGCGGTAACGACAAATGTGTATAAACAAATGGTGCAAAAAATAAACATGTTACAGATTAAAACTGTAACGGCTACATGCAGTTTTTGGTGTGTATTTCTATATTTTATGGCCTCTGATGGTTAAACTTAAAATTCATAGAGGCTGATTTTGAGTCAAACCAACTCAGCAATAAACCTGATTCTGATCCTGATATATTTCTGTTTTGATCCTTGAACAGTGGAGACATAAGCAGGCTATCAGACAAACAGGAACGACTGAGGCAGAATGGGTTTCACATCAGCTGCCAGGGTGTGGTCACATGACTGAGAAGAGACCAGATTGAACAGATAAAACAAGATCCATACGTCCATGTGTCATCATATACAAGTCTTGAACTCTATATGCACTCAGGTAGCTATACTGTACAGAGTTGCAATTATTAATCCACTATTAAATTAATCACCAACTTTTTGATAATCAATTCATTGTTTTGACTCATTTTAAAGCAAAAAACAAAAAACAAAAAAACACTCAAATTATCTGATTTCAGCTTCTTAAATATGAATATTTTCTGGTTTCTTTACTCCTCTAACAGTAAACTGAATATCTTTGAGTTGTGCACAAAACAAGACATTTTAGGATGTTAACTTGTGCTTTGGGAAACACTGATCAACATTTTTCACCTTTTTTCTGACATTTCAACTGATTAATTGAGAAAACAATTGACAGACAAATCAATTAACTAAAAAGTTATTAGTTGCAACCCTATTACTGTATAGACACAACAAAAACACTAGTGTCATCAGTCATCAGTCACCAGTCAGAGACAATTCCTCATGAAGACCACTTTTCTTAATGAGGCTGCTTTTCAGAAAGCTGTGCAAAGGATTGTGGGTCAGAATACACCAAAACAAAACAAACAAACATTCTAGCTTACATACTGCAAAATGTGATCAGATGCAGTAAGTCATCCCTGGGAGGATTTGGCCAAACTGTTTTCACCAATACTGTCTAATATTGTAATCACTTGGCTTCCTTTGTCAATCTTATGAATCCTCACACACGTTTCTGGATGTTCTCAAGCAGAAAATCACTTGGCATTCTGATCCAAGTGGTTTTTGATCAACATCAGCACCTCCACATGGTTATAATCTGCTGGATGGCACAGAATCAAAGTGTTGAATCTGGATAAGCAGCTTATTTAAAATGTCTTGTAATAGTTGACTTCATATTATTAATGCTCATAGAGCTTTTGTGTTCCCAAAGCACATGTTTTTATGAGTGTGAACAGGGCAGTGAAATGAGTGAAGTAACATTAATGAAATAAGAAGCATTGCTCTCGGGGAAACCACCCTGACTACACTGATGAGAGAAAAAACTGCTTATAAATTTTCATTAATTTTCTACTATGAGATATTTGCTGTAATCAAGCAGAATCACATTCAAATGCTGCAGCGGTGCCCTACAGTCTACACAAATTAAACCCACAAGAATCAAAGTTAAAGGTGAATTTGACAGGTGGTATTTTTCTTTCAAATTTTCCATATATATCAAAATAATATTGCTATCATGAATTACATTGGATACTATCATTGCATAGTGAGAATCTAATATCACGACAGCCCTAAGCCCTGTGAGCACAGAGAATGAAGTGTGATTGTGGTATGAGAGGCAGAACCTTTTGGAGAGATCTGGATTACAGTAAGTATGTCACCTACTGCATTTTCTTCTGTGCTGCTCTCTGGAATTCACGTCAAAAGCCTCCACATATTTTGACCTCTTGGTGTAATTTATGCCACTGCACTGACCTGCAACACAACAGCAGTTAATGATAAACCTTGTTAAACTCTGTGAAAAGCTTGCAACTCCAGCTATTGTTGTTATCACGCGGTTGCACCCAATCCCATGTAGTGTGGTCAGAAGGTCAAAGAGGCCGACAGCAGCTTGAGACGTACCAGGCAACAAAGAAATCAAATCACTGTAATAACTGTACAGTGATTGTGTCAGTGCTGGTGCCAGTACATGGTACACATCTAACCTTGTGTCAACTGACTGTGTCTCTCTGTATGGAAGGATTGGTTAACACTACATGACTTGGATGCCATCTGCTGGTTTGGGAAAGGTACTTAAAGAGGTATAACCGCACACGTTTTGTTTTTCTTTTTGGGATTTGGGTGAGGTGACCCTTTAAACAGGGTGATGACGTAGTCTCTCCACTACAGCTTTTACTGGCAGGTTGGGACAGAGCGAAGCTATTATTTGACTTGCAACATGTTTGTCCTGTGTAGAATTTGGAGAAAGAACAGTAAGTACAAGGGGTTATGGGAAATGTAGTCTAAATGTAGAGAACAACACTAATAATACTGAGCTGAGTCCCAATTGCAAATGTTTTCTTTTTACTTTCAGTTTGTACTACAGCTGTTATCACAAAGTTTGCACTGTTGCATGCAGTGTGCATACAGTTGGGACATACGACTTTGAAACATTGCTCGCTGAATTTCGACTTTTGCTGATACATCCATTGCAGTTGAAAGCATGAAGGAAAAGTATGTGCTTTGGAATACGGCAGAGCTGTGATCTGACTGTGCTCTCGCTGCGCCTCGGTTGATGTGAAGTGTCGTCTGCTATGCAGAGGATTGTGGGTCAGAATAGCCAGAAAAGCATACCAGATGCAGAAGGTCCTGCTATTATTTTAGGCATGCTTTGACATACTAAATCTTTTTCTGGCATACTAAATAGTATGGTAGTTAAGTCTATTAAAGTGTCACAATTAGAACTGTTTTCTGTCTACAATCTCTTAAATTGGAGTTCACTGTGTATCTTGATTAAACTGCACACTTACAACTAGATATTTTTCATGTTATGATGTTTACACATTACTAGATACTAGCAATTTATTGGATTATTACAAAAAACCTTTCTTATCACTTTATCTAGCGATATCATAAAACATTAATTATTTCATAAAACAAAAATGTGAATGAAACTGAAACTAACATGAAAACAAGCTTGTAAAAATGAGGAATGTGTGCTGCTATAACAGAAAACTCAGCAAATATTTTTTGTTGTCATGGCGGCAGCGGTCTCTGTATGTGCAATGTTTTTCCATCCGTTTCTCTTCAACTGATTCAGTCATCTTCAATATTGGAATGCACCTGTTTCACAGCGGCCATTTTGACACGAAATAGTGTAAACACAGGTGTTACCAGTGATACCAGTGATAGGTTCTGTTCCATACAGGTCAAACAGAGTCAGGGTGCTGCTCATGTGTGTGTTGGTTCACTAGAAAGGCTCTGCTTCACTAAAAGGAACAGGATCTGAATTAGTGTCAGTGGTAACACCTGTTTACACGATCATTTAATGTCAATATGGTTGCTGGGAAAAAGGTCTATTGCAATAACTTACCAAATCTTTCATCACTGGTACATGTTGCATTTAGTTGAGATGATATTAGAACCCTTGTTACAAGTTCTGATAACACTTACAACTACAAAAAGTACAACAGAACATTACTCCAAGTCAAAGTCGAAGCAGTTGTCTGACATTCTGCATGTAAACTAATGTCAGAACATGTTGCCAATATGAAGTGCCTTAAAATAAAAATCATAATGGCGTCTGTTATCTCACGTGTCTTTTTTCCTCTGTCATTCATGCAAAGATGGTGCACTGCCACGGGTTCAACTGTGTGTACACTGGACAAAAAGTCAACTATTTTTCATGGTCGACCATATTTTTGGTTTACTTTTGGCATCATGCATCTGGAGGGCTTCAAGGTCCCAACTAGGGACAAGAGTTGAAAATTAGCAATAGCTATAAACTCTCTCAGGTAAAAGTAAACTAAAAGCAAGACATTTCTATGGGGAAAATCCAACCTCTGATATTGTCTTAAACACAGTGTTATCAATCCCCAAACAAAAAACCTTTTGTTCTGGTCAAAATGACACAACACCGCATTTCTCATATGATTAAAGGTCCAGAGTATAATAATTACAGGGATTTAAAGGCAGAATTTGGCAGAAACAGAATATAATATTCATAGGTATCATTGTCTTTTCATTACCTTAGAATGAGCCCTTTATATCTACAGAGGGTGCAGGTCCTCTTCCACAGAGGCCACCATGTTTCTACAGTAGGCAAGATCAGACAAACCAAACACTGATTCTGGATAGAGTTTTGCGCAACTCAAGTTTTGTGGTCATGGTAGTTTCTCCTACACACTTGAAAAGGGGAAGAGGGAGACAAGGTGTTTGAAATCTCCAAGCTCACTGCTGGATGCCCATACATACATAAAGTGGAATGAAGGTGTCTCCACACAGTGTTGTGATTGTGCTTTGATTCTTTTATTCATCTCTGTGTTTGGCTCTGCCATTCTGTAAACCCACAGCTAAATAATAAATAAACAGATAAAATTATTACAGGAAGGTAGTAACTCATGACATACGGTATATAAACACAAGAACAGGCATGTTTTCAACATGGACTCACTGCTGCCATAGAAAAATAAATCTAACAAAACATAAGAAATCAAAAGAGCAACAAATAAAGCAGATAACCTGCCAGTGGAGGAATGCACAGCGTGAGGTGTCTGTAAGGCAACTGGAGCGTAGACAGCACACTGAGTGTGCATGAGTGGCAATGTGGCACCATGGAGTAGACACCGGTACTGTCAAAACCCACAGACAGGACACAGAGGGACAGAGAGCCGCTCACATGTCTCTGGGACAGGATGATGCTCTCAGGTTGATTTTGGTACAAACTGGACATTAGAAATAAACACATATAATAATCTTCTCAACAAAGAATCCTCATCTCTTCCTCTCAAGGTGCATTATCTGTGGACTCACATCCACCCCCTCCCCAAACTACGACCACATGTCCAAAAAGGCTCTCAAAGTCCTGGGATTAGACGAGGCAACTGTTTGATTGGAGTCAAACATCTCAGGGTCTGTTTGTTGGTGTAAACTGTGGAGAGTGATGACATGCCGGTGAGTTCTGCAGCTCTGTGCTGCTCACTCCAGGTCCTGAAGATTGATTGTGCTTCCCGTGAACTGCGAGTTGTCTGAGCCGTTGTCATCCTCTGTCATCACTGAAGGTTCCTGTGGGGAGACACAGTCACACAGCTCAGTGATCTTCTTTCAAAACCAACCCAATATCACAGAAATCATTATCCCACACTCTGTAGTTCACCAGTGCTCCCACATGGTGGTTACTACAAATACACTGTTCAAATATATCATATGGCAGGTCATTCACAGTATGGAAACAGAAATGTACAGCAGGGCTGACCCTGACTAAAGCAGTTCTTAGCCCACTAACATTTGTTAATTCAAACCATTAGCTCACTAGTCATTGCATGGTTATGATATTCATTTAATTACTTAAATACATATATTCTGGGGCCAACTAGTCACCTGTTAAAGAACAAAAGCAGTAATGATTCTGAAAGTGCTGGACCAAACAGCAAGGAGACTGAACATTTTGTTTATTTATTACACAGTATAATCTTGTTCAAAATACAGGAATAAATAACTTCCAACTTCCAACAAAAACAAAGACTGGCAGAATTATCAACCTGATAGATGGTGTATACTTACAAATTATCTCTCTGAGTTACAAGCTCACTGTCAACCACTTCACACCTCCTGTCCCTGCCATGTCTTCATTGTCCCTGGAGTCAGAGTCCTGGTCGGAGCCACTTTATCATCTTTGTACTGTATTCCCGGCTGTCAAACTGACCTCTGACGGTCTTGGAGGCTCTGTCCCAGTCTAATAGGATGGCTAACTGAGCTAAATAGCTAAAGGCAGCTACAGCACAGATAGCAGCAGTGCACTGAGGGCTACAGAGTCCTGGGCCTAACAGCAAGGCACAGCACTGGAATGAAGTTTGAGGTGGAATTTTTTTTTCTCTGACTAACAGAAAAATGAAAATTTGGTCAACTAAGACTCATCTCACCAAGTTTAGTTGACTGTTAGTGGGCAGCTGTACTGAAATGTCACCAACAAGTAAACACCTGTTGCCAAGTGCAGGGCTTATGCTCCTTCAACAGACTGAAGAACAGCTTTTAAGTTCAGTTGTTTTTGATTCTCATCTTTTTTAATCTACAGTTCACTTTGTGTGTTCATGTCTCTTTATATTTGTGAATGTAAAACAATGTTTGATTTCCTGTAAAATAAAAGCTCACTCTATCACTGGGTGCAGTTGTGTGCTAAAAGGCATCAAAAATTGTGGATGAAAACTTGAGTTACCTGTAAAATGTTGACAGGCAGGTCGGCAGTGAGCTGAGAGTGGGAACTGGAGGGCTGAGAGCTCAGCTGGAAGGCCAGGTCCCCATCACTGGCTGGGTCGTCCTGCGTGCGCACAGGGTTTGATCAGTATGTCTTTCAACAAAGGCTACACTTTATGAAGCTATTCCCTGAGGTCAGAATCAACCCATTTTGGAAAATACTACTCTCAACACTAATCAAAGAAGCTGTTTAATTTCAGGTTGTTCGTCAGATCTACACAGTGTAGATGGGAAACTAACTGTATAAAATGTAATAATATTGAGGTTCTCACCTGCAGCAGCTGAATCTGGACATACTGGGCCCCAGTGACAGGGTCTCGCAGAGTCAGGCCTCCATTGGCTGCTGCAGCTCCTTCACAATAACGAGCACCGGTGGGAGCTATAGGTGCTGGGGCCGAGGCTGCCTTTGCTCCTTTAGTTTTTCTCTGACTAGATCCTGAACTCCCTGGACCGCACAAAGACAACACCATCATCATTCACTGGTGGATACTCACTTTATTCTCTCTGTCTAGTCTGGATGAGGATTATTAAACAAAAAGCCTGAAATTGGTCATCATGTGTCCTACCCGAGGAGGCTGAAGGACCTCTTTGCTTCTTCTTCTTGGCCAGCTGGATGGCTCTGTAGTCAGTCCTGGCTGAGCCTCCACTCTCCTGAAACACAAGATGGCAACAAAGTAGTTACACAAAACCCCAACAGTTATGTAGGTTTTTGAAGGCCAATAACATCCACAGTCAAGATGCTAATGGCAGATATGGTGCCATTTCATAAAAAGTCGATCCCTACATATCAATAAATACAAAAAGCAAGTGAAAATTAATTTAGCGTTGCATTCCTACAACAAGAATTCTCAAACTTTTTACTCAAAGGTCAAAGGTTGTGAATGATCTCCAGCTTCACTGTGTTTTCAATGTCACTAAAAACTTATTGATCGATAGAAAATGTCTGAACATCATAGCACATTGTATTTATCACACATGATATGGGCTGGTCCAGATTTGACTTGCCATTAGGTACACATTTAGACCTCGGTCCAGACTCTGAGAAGCTTTCTCCTACACCGACAGACTCGAGACGGACAGTTTTTTAAAAAAAAGAAAGAAATGTTGTCCTTTTTATTCCCAAGAATTCTTGCGCCTTGTCAAAACCTGGTGCCTACTTTACCCACAATGCAACTCAACTACCATCAGTTTTAGTCAGGGATTTGGGTATGTTATGCTAGTACTATAGAAATCTTTATAAACAGGAATGTGCATGAAGAATCTATAGGCAAGGAACAGTCTGAATAGCACTATCGGGGGATTCAAGATAAGGATTTCTTTTTAATATAGCCGCTATTTACCAGCTAATATATGGACCTACTGATATAGACCAATATAGCTGGATAGGCCAATGTCAGCTCAAATTTTTCAGTCTCGATTTTTTAAATTCATCTGCTTTTTATGCAGATATGTTGACAGAGGTTAGCTTCCAACTCCATTCTTGTGTCTCAAGTTGCTAATCAGACTCTAAACAATGCACAGAGGAGAAAGAAGGAAGAGGAAGTCTTGGCCCAGATATTCCAGCCTCCACCTGAAGCCCTGAAATACTGGCCGTTGCCCACAGAGGCTAAATCATCCTCTGAGATTGTGATGGAGGCAGCTAATGTAGCCTTGAGCCTCAAGTCTTGAGAAGAGATGAGGAGCAGCTACTGAGGTCTGTTAACTCCACACCTACAGATTTCTTTCATTTTCAGACTTGTCTTCAGACTTAAACAATGCTGACTAAATCAGTTGAGGAAATTTATCAGACTTTACACAGCTTCCGTCTAGAGACACAAAAGATCTTGATACTACGTTTTCACATATGTAATGGTACTCCTCAACACTTGGAAACATACACTGATGTGAAAAATCAGAGTTCCTCTTTCAGCACTCACCAGGAAGCTACTGGGTGACACAGCGTTGAGTTCTTGATCTTTCTGTGGGCTGAAGCTGCTGCTGTGACCCGGGAAAACAAACTGGGTGAGGACTTTTCCTCCCTCTTGAGGCCCCAGCACCTCCACGCAGCCCAACAGAGGACCAGCTCCACCCTGGCCCCCCACCTCCACCACCTTTGAGGGTGAGGCCAGCAGCTCAGCAACAGGGGCCACCGCCAGGGAGGCGGCTGGCTCCACGCTGAGGGCACTGGAGGAGCTGAGTGGGTGCTGCAGAGTGGGGTCCACGGAGACACCAGCACCCTGCATGGTGAGAGCTGTGAGGGTTCCCAGGGCCTCCGGAGTGACAGTCTGCACATCATCTAGATTGAGAGTGCCCTGTGGGGGCAGGACGTCACCTACTGTTCCTTCCAGTCCGTGGTGGGGACCCATGTCAGCGCTGGCTGCCAGGATGAGAGGGTCCACAGCCTTGGCCAACGTGGCACTAGTACTGGTACAAAGCGTAGTGCCGACCGAGGAGGGGTCGATGGTGAGAATGCCTGAGCTGACCAGAGAGAGGTCCATGGTGAAAGTGCCATTGGAGCTGCCCCCACCGACAGGAATGCCCACTCCGATGCCAGTGGTGGGTGCGGCGCCTCCAGGCACAGCAGAGAAAAGAGAGCTGAGGTCCAAGTTGGTCAGCTGGTCGCCCCCGGCAATACCAGGTCCTGCAACTGTTGTTGGGGTGGAGCTGATGAGCTCACTGCTAGGGGTCAGGGTGGGCGTGGTCTCCATCTGGCTAAGAACATCTGGGGTGGAGGAAGGTGCAAGTTACAACATAGACTAGAATGGATCCTAAAAGTTTAGTAAATCTGTTTTACATCAATAAAAACATCTCTCTATGCCTCTAAATATGAAATTCAATAATCCTCTAAGCATCAGTAACTCCATGTTGATTCAGTCATTAAAATAAGTTATCACAGACTGTTTGAAGAGGAAAAAAAGTCATCCTTCTCAATGACTGCTTCTAGAGAGAAAAAAAAATACTGTCTGAAAGCCAAAGCTTGTTTTCTGAGGAACTTCACGATTTTCCTACATATACAGTAAAACATCTGTATGCCGAAGCAGAGCTGCAGCTCACGATTATTTTCATCATTGATTGAACTGCCAATAAAGACAGTAATTCAGTTTAATGTCAGCTTTGCAACAAACCTAAAAATATTTCTCATCTTTCATACATCATTAGTATTATTCAACTTTTAAAACCAGCAATGGATTTGCTCCCAGCTACTATTCAGACTCCCTCAGGTGCTTCTACAAACATTATAAAGAGTGAAGCTTACACTATGTTTTGCAGCCTTAATTCCTTCCCCTCTTTTACAACTATTCATACTCTTTTCAACTTTTATCTAGTCATTCATATTTCAAGCCAGAAACTCCATTCAACCCTTTTTCCACACCATTTATATGCGAGTCTATTTAACTTTTAAACCCTATTCATACTAATTAGACCCGTTCCCACCTTTCCACCTTGTCATACCTGTTTTTGCATAGAAATTAAAGCCAGTAATTCAGTTTGGAGCCAGATGTCAGCAAATCTTAAAATATTCCACATCTCTCACATATTGTTTTTTTTTTTTTTTTTTTTTTTTTTTACTTTTTAGAGCCAGCGTTGCAACTGAGCATCAGCTTTTCAACATCCATCATTCATACCACAATTTCTTCACAAAGTGCCTTCTCCAGTTAACAATTAATCTGGCTAGGATTCATGTCAAGATTATCTTCATGAAGAATTGATTGTTTAGTAGTCTATAAAATGTCACAAAATTGCGAATATGCTATCAGTTTCCCAGAAACAACATGGTGGTATTGCCATCAAAATTAATGTTAAATGTATTTACCAAGAGGTAATATTCTGAGTCATGATCAAAGTCAAACATGTATTTTAGTCCAACCAGCCCAAAACTGTCCCGTATTAAATTTTGTTTGGGCACTTTGCTTTGACCTGCTTAGATAAGCTTCCATTCAGCATATTAATAAATTGCAGACTTAAGTGGGCTGCCTATGAGTTGCACCACTCTGGTTAAGGATGAAGGTTAAGTTGCCAAACAATTACATGCATGATTTTATATGTCATGAACCATCAGCGATGGATACTAACCAGGACTGAGGTGGTGGTGTTTGAGCATGTGGCTCTTAAGGCTGCTGCGAGAGGAGAAGTGCTTGGAGCAGTTGGCCACAGGACAGCGGGTCCTCAGGGTGCTGGCGTCCTGCTTATGTTTCTTGGAGTGGATGTACAGGCTGCTACGTGCTGAGAACTTGGCATTACAGCCTGAGGAACATAAAGGAGACAAATGAAATAACTGTTCAGAAAAAGACAAACCGTGAGAAGTTCAAATTATTTGACCGAGAGAAAGAAAATCAAAACATTCTCTTTGTTTACTTGTAATGGATCAAAGAGTTGCATGTGATTTGAAAAACAGGTATACCCACTGACTTCCTCCCCGAAAGTCCTACTGCTATACACTGTTTCTGGTACATGTACAAACCTTCTGCATGGCACTGGAAGGGTTTGGTGCCCAGATGGGTGATACTGTGACCCTTGAGGTGCTCTGCCCGGGTGAAGGATTTCCCACAACCCTCCTCTGTACAGACAAAGCGACGGTCATCGTCATGTTTCCTGATGGACATAAAGAAACAGACTGTGGTCAGAGAGACACTAACACTCACACATCATTACAGGTACAAGAGACGGACAAACAAAGAAAAAATACTTTCAACTTTGACTGTAACTACATCTACTATATCAAACTGAAATCACAATTTCATTGTGTTTTCAGCAGCAAACAAATTTCACCAGTAAAGCAGAACTGCAATGTCAAATGAAGTTTATAACAATCAAAATAAACAACAGACGTTAAAAAGAGTGTTACTTCATGCCACAAACATGCAGTAACAAAACATACAAGAACTGCATCAACACCACTGTGACACAACACTGTATCAATGCTGACGGACTTGTATGACAAGGCCTGGTTTTCAAAACTGGTTGCACTTGGTGAAAAATCTGGTGTGTGAAAACATCAGATTTCCACACAGTAAAATAAAGTAAAAGTGCATCCTCCTGTGCAGAGTTCAGGTAAGAAATACCAGCTGCTGAGAGCACAGTCAGTCGCTCTCCGAGTGAAGCTGCACTCCATTTCAATCACTCTTTTCCGCTTCCATCACAGTTAGTTTTGTGGTTTGTGGTGATTTAGCGACTCGGTTTATGAAGCTTATAGCCTGTCATGTTGTTGCACTGCTCTGCATACAATGACACGGCTAAAAAACAAGAACTGAAACTTGTTTACCAAACACTCCACCTCAGGTTTCACCGTCCCTCATCTGTTAACCACCAGTGTATGTTGTCATGGAGACTTTTTTTTTAGCAAGTGCACCAGCTAATAAGGAAATATATTTACGAGTTCACTTATTCAGAATTCCTCATTGAAATGTTATCCCTGTGCATTTTTGTAAGCTTCTGCTTCATCCGGTCATTGAAATTCAAACTGCACACACAGTGAAAACAGGAAGGAAACATGACTGCTCAAATCTCAGTCAACTGAGGGGTCTCCAACAGATGATTCAACTCATCAACTTTCAGGGCACAGACCTAAAAGCCAGGCTAGTTTTACTTACTCCTACTTTTCTGACATTAACTGACAGCAACTTTTGGCATTTAACCTGTTAATACTGGAGTGAAAGAACTCACCGTTTATGTCGGAGCAACTTAGACATGCTGGTGAAGGACCAGCCACAGCCCTCTGAGTCACAGACAAACGGCCTCTCACCTGGAAACAGGAAATTTAAAGTTTATTTACCAGCACATAGGTTCTATGACCTATATCACCAGGACCAATCAGCTGGTAACCAACTCATTTTCAGCTTAACCCAGTTTTATTTGCTGCAACCTATGCTGCATCATGAATCTGCTCCAGACTGGGTTCAGTTTAAAGGATTTACTCCCGACAGTTTCAAGTGATTTGTTTTGTAATTATAAGGTTTTGGAAATTTGGCACATTCATAGCTGCTCTCATCTGAAGTGAGCAAACAGAGAGCAACACATTCACAGTGATCATCATGTGATTGAGGAATGACTTATACTTGAAGAAAATAGCCTCAAACATCTCTGTGGTCTGAATGCTCACTATTGTACAATTTAAAAAACACATTTAATCAGAGCCACTTCACACTGTTAAGTTTGATTACAGCACATTAGAGCCTCCCTCCTGAACAACTCAATATAATATAAAGCAATATCACTGACACTGTAATCTAGCATCAGCTCACCAGTGTGACTTCTCATGTGGATTTTGAGACGACAGGCCTTGTCATATGTTTTGTCGCAGCCTGGGTAGGTGCAGGTGAAGTGTCCCGTTTCTCTGAAGTGAGTGCGATTGTGGGAGAAGAGGGCACTGAAGGTGATGAAGGTTTTCTCACAGCCTGAGCAGGACAGAGAGAAACATGTAAGAAGACAATCGCAGACTGAAAAATGCATTTTATACCAGGAATATACTAACACCTAAACTGTTGATTATCGTAACCAGCTTACTGCAACAGTTAAGATTTTAAAAGATTTGCCTCTCTAAAATAAAGCTTGAAAAAAGCTTCTCAGTAAAAATCCAATGAGCTTCTGCAAAATATGCCACTGTTTGCTCTGTCTAGAGAAAATAAGGATCCTTGAAAGGATTGTTCAGGATATTTGAAGTGGTGTACAATGTAGTTATCCATAGTCAGTGTATTATCCACAATTTTCACCGCTTTGCCAGACAGCCTTTTCTGACAGGAAACCACAACTATATAAGCCAAATATTACTCTCTTCAAATCCACAAGACCCCTTAAGCAAAAACAGTAACATCACAGAAGAAAAAATACGTACATATAATATATAATAGAATAAAGGGGTTGCTGGTATATTGTTGCCTCAATTGGTTGTTTGAGTTTTTGTCTGACTTGAGTGTTTTAAAAAATTACTTTGGATTCACTGAAGTCACAAAATAACACAAACTAACCATGGCAATAGACCACCAACTCCTGTGTTCTATGAGGTAAAATTTCTGTTTTTGCCAAAGGAGTCTGATGGCTTTTGAGAGAGTGATATTTGGCTTATTTAACAGAGGTTTCCTGCCAGAAGAGGCTGTCTAACAGAGGTAAGGTAAGAGGTGAAAATATTCTGTTGATACCATAACTGACTTTTTAGGTGGCTAAAATATGTTTTGCTGCTGACCATGTCCACAGCAATATATTGTTTACACCAGTACTCCTGCTGCTCCTCCAAACATCATCTATTGTAGGCAATACATTGCCTATAGATAAGTACTTCACACAACTACACTTTAAAATCTCCAAATTATCCCTTTAACATAAAATCAAAATACATTTATTCTCACTCTTTGCAATAAAGTATCATTGACAGAGAAGGTAAAAGTGACTGTGGTGTGCATAGTTTATTACCTTCACCTTGCACATTAGCAGCTCTAAATGCTTTGTGCAGCTTTAAAGGGGCTATACTTTGAAATAATTTGCTTCACATACATTTACATTACCAGACGATCAGCCAGCAGCAGGTGGAATTAAAGGACCAGTGTGCAGGATTTAGTGGCATCTGGAACCTACAGTGGCTGCAAAACTTGTGAACAACGTTGAAAGGTTGTATCTAGAGATAATATTTAATTTGGCCTTTCTGGGCTACAGTAGAAACATAGTGCATAGGACATGCTCCCTCTGTGGATAAACCGCTCATCCTAAGTTATGTAAATACAACAATTCTTATTTTCAGGTACTGATAGACTAAGCATACTTAAGAAAATATACTTATGAATATTACATTCCATTTCAACCGTATTCTGCCAATAAATACCCGTAAATCTTGCACACTGGACCTTTAAGTGTGTAAGGGAAATTGGGAAACTGTAAAATGACAAATAAAAACAAAATGTAAAAATACAATCATTTGGCATATGTTACCTGGGAATTCACACTTGTGGGGCCTCGGGGGCTCGAAGTGGACCCTCTGGTGATTGGTGAGACGTGTCGCACTGCGAAACCTCTCACTGCAGATCTCGCAGATGAAGGCATTATCCTGCTCATGGACTTTGACATGAGCCTTCAGGTTGTACACTGTGGTGAAACGCCTCCCACAGCCTTCAAACAGACAGGTGTGTGGCCGCTGTTTGTCATGGGACTGAAGATGACGCTTTAGCTTGTAAGACGTGGCAAAAGCCCAGCCGCAGCCCTCTATGGTGCACTGGTAGGGCCGTGGGTCCTCTGCATGGTTCAAGAGGTGAACTTTGAGCTTCTGTCTTGTGTCAAACACACAGGAGCAGCCCGGTTCTGGGCAGCCAAAAGAGGTCACAGCCTCTTTCTTGGACCTGATCAGCGGCACAGACTGGAAGTCAGCATTGTCACCATCTGTCACAGCGGCTTTGGGGTTCGGGGTGACCAGATCAGCCTCTGTCACAGCACACAGCACCCCTGCCTCCTGCTTGACGATGGGACATGAGTCCAGAGAGGTGCCCAGCTCTGATAAGGAGCAGTCATCCACCAGAGCCAGCTCAGAGTCACTCACAGACAAGCCGGGCCTGGGCTCGTCCTGCTGGCTGGAGCTGCTGGACACGGCCAGCGTGCTGATCTTCCCGATGGACTTGGTGCCACTGTCATAGTTGAGAAGAACAATATCCTCATGATCTTTCATGCCGAGATGCTCCTTCAAGCTGACCATATCATCCTCTTTGTGCACGTACCCCTCTGGTGGGGCAGCCAGAGTCAGGATCCCGTTCTCTATGGTCACTATGATGCTTTGGTTGTTTATTGTTATAGTCCCGGAAAAGGTTTCACTAGCAGGCGGGCTCGTGGAGGCCGTCACCGGGTTTGCACTGTCCTGCAGCCCCGCTGAGTCTGAAATAAAGTCCGAGGTGTCCATGGCCTCCACGATGCCCGAGCCCCCTGTAATCAAGGCACTGCTCTCCTGCGATGAGAGCTCCCTCACCAGTTTACTTTCGTTGTTTTCGGTGCAAATCTGCCCACAAATCTTATCGCCATATTTGTTTGTCAAAACAACGTCTTCGACAGTGTGCTGGTAGACAGTCTGTTTAGCATTAGCCACCGTAGAATTATCGTTTAATAAATTGAAAACATGCTCTGTTTTTTTCAATACCTGGTTATCAAGACAGTTCAAGTTTTCATTAGATTCACAGAGAATAACGTCACTGCTGTTTCCAGCCTCCATGGAGCCTCCGGGACGCGCTTTACAGCTCTCTGCCTTCTTACCTTTCATTTTATCGCCGTCCTCCGCTCGGTGTTTGCTCGCCTCGCCACCGCCATCCTCTTGAACCACATTAAAAACAACATACAGTTCCTTGGTGGTGCTTTTATCCGCCCTGTTGCCTGTGTTGAAGCTCCCCGGCGCAGCAGCGCTGCTGTGGCTGCCCACTGAGGGCTGCTTGAAGGCGCTGTCCTCTCGCTGCTGCCGTAAACCTGGAGACGGTAACGTTAACTGCCGCTGCGGCGTCGAATCCTCTTCCCCTTCAAACAGAGGCAGCGCCATTTGCATTACAGTATCTCCGCTTTCTTCCACATATTTCCAGGCAGTCCTAACAAACTCGTGCGAACCAAACATCGCGTTGAGCTCATTCTCTTTCTCTGTGTTCACGTTATGAAGTCCGATACTCGGTCTGTGAGCCAGTGAACTGTTTTTATCTGTCGGTTGTGGTTTGCTAACAGGCGAACAAACCGCCCCGCTGCCATTTTCCGCCAGTAGGTGAAACGAAGATGTCCTCGGCCTGGTGTTGTTGTTGTTGTCACTTTGAGGCTCTGGCGACGCCAGGAGTCGGTCCGCTTCGTTTTCGGTGGGATTAAAACGAGGTATCGTCCCTGTCGCTGTTCGAAGCGGAGACGGAGTGGTTCTGTGTAGGGCGCCATGTTGAGAGTGAATGTTTTGGGCATCAGAAAGCCCCTGGATTTCCATCTTGGTATCCCTGTAGCAGCGACACAGAAAAGACCCGCCCTAGTCGATGGAAACGATCCAGACAGCCACTACACAGTTTACATCAGGCCGGGTGCTGCCTTCAGGGCCTGCACGGGAATCTCAGTTCACAGATGTATAAAATGGTTGCTTGTTTATTAACTACCAATGTCTTGTTAAATTGTGTCTTTTCCATATGAAATTCGGCTATACAACTTTTCAGAGTAAGTGTTCAGAGCTGTGGTACTCAAATAGCGGCCCGCGGACCCCCAGGGGTCCTTGTAACTCTGCCAGGGGTCCGTGAAAAGTCTTCAGATTCATTATTTCCTTTCCACAAGCATTTCATAGGCCTATCATATCCAAGTTTCAGTCTATGTTGTTCTTATATTTGTTTTTATCACATTTATTTTTATATTTTATTATTTGACTACTGTAGTTATATTCTGTATTGCCTATTATTTGAACTGATGAGAATTCACTCCCTGGATATGTGTTTATGTTGGATAGCTATTCTGTGTTGACATGGCACAAATATTTTAACTTAATTTTAGGATATTTGATTTTAATTTCAAAATCTTTTTAACACTCAAGTTTGACATTTAAGAGAGTAAAAACAAAATACATAGGCTGATGCCTAGACTGACTACATAGCATTATTAAACACCTGATTCTATTTCACTTTGCCAAGTCAGTATTGAGTAGCTGCATGACATAACAATAACTACAACAAGAAGCTAAGATGGTCAGTTTATACAAAGACTGTGTGGTGGGTCCGTCGAACTTTGAAGTAGGAGCTACGAAGAGTACCTGAAGGCCTCAAAACATCATTTGGTTCAGGGAAACTGTGGAGTGGATTTTGTAGCAGAGTTGGATCCGAATTGTATTTGTTATGACCAATGAGTAGAACTTATCAATATACAGTATTAGTATGATCCATTCTACTAATAATGTTTTAACGTTTGATTTATATGTGAATCCAAAACTCTTTTCTCTTACCTTAAGAAATCAACATTTCCAGTCCCAGTCAGTGTTCTTTCATTAGATTTCCACTGAGTGGCAGTCTAGTACTATAAAACATTACAAAAATCCTCCTCAGAAGAAACATCATAGATTATCTCTTCCATGATTAAACCAATATTTAAAGAGCATAGCACCCTCAGGGTAGACAACACATGCAAGACTATTACAGACTATTACAACTGAACCTCTGACTGTGATGATGATGTAGCACAAAATAAAACATAGCATGTTAAATTTATAAAAGCACTGTCTCATTAAATCACTTCACATTCAGAGACATAAAATTACAAGTTTGACAACTTTCTGTAATATGCAGGCTAGGAGCCAACATGTATTTTATTTTTTACTGTAATGCAAAGTAATCTAAGGGATTGTATGGTAATTAATGGAATCTTATGATTCACTTACATAAAAAAAAGCCATGACCTTCTCCAGAGTTATTACTTTGGATCCTCCTGTTGACTTAGAAAAACAAAACTGTGAGCTCCTCCCCTCAATATCTCAAAAAATGTAATAAAATGGAGCAAGTCATTCTACCAATACCTAAAAGGGGTAAAACATTAACAATTTAAGATGGTGTCATATAATATTTAAATGGAATAATAATTTTTACAATGGCACACAAACTGATGAATATTCCTGCCATTCTCTGTTTTTGAATAAACAGATTCACTGGAAATATTTAAGGTGGCACAACATAAAAAAAAGTGTAGCAACAAGTTGCATAGCCTTTTTGGATTTATTCAGTTTTTAGAACAATTGTTGCCAGTGTTTAATATTTGGCCCACCGTTTCTACATGTTGAAATATTAAGTTTCCTCAACCCACTACTGTTGCTGAGTAAATTTTCACTTGGGTGAAGTTGACTCAGAATTTATCAATTAAAACTAAACAAAAGGCTGACCATAGTTTTAATATTGGCCAAATGTATGGCACATAACTTTTTTTAAACCTTTTGTTATGATGCAGATTAAAGGAAAAGTAGAATCCTGTGACACAGACAATTTTTTTCCCCTTTTTTCTGCAGTATCTTTATGACCCAGTGCACACACTAAAGATGTCATCTGCAAATATTTGAACCCCTTTTCCATTAATATATTAATTAATATATAAGTTTGGGTTGAGTAAAAATTAACTAGCCTTTATTAGATTACAGTCCCTTCAGCCAAAGGAAACATCACCCTTAATAATGTTTGTACAGTCGCTAACAAACCTGTCAAAATAACAAGAGACTACACTGCTTGGCACAGACTAGAGATGAGCCTTAAATAATATTTTTATTTGGTTTCTAAGCAAAAACTTGAAAACATTGACAAACCTAATACTAAACTCTGACCAACACAAATGGAGACAAAAGAACGGAGAAAATCAGAGAGGAACAAAATGGAAGGAAGGAAGACCGTTCACAAAATATTCTGTACATCACTTGAGATGTATTTACATTTGACCTACATGTAGGCTGTACGGAAACACACGAGACCGGGGAGAAGCAGTGAGCAGTATATTGTCTGTCAGTGTCATTAACTAATACTGTACACACTGTATAGAAAGCTCAACATGCTTCATACAAAAATATCCAATAAGTTATGTGACTTTGGGTTGGTGTACTGTCATAACACATGCATGCATGTTTTCAACACTGTGATACAAATCTACCCTACTAGTCATGTATGTCCTATATGTTTTGGATTATTACACTGGCAGTTCCTTCAGGTATACTGTACACAAGAACAGTAGAAATAGAAAGAACGCTCCCGCACAGTACACAAGTCAACACATGTAGGAATGTTGTCTGAAGTCATTTCCAGATATGAATAAAGATACAGTTTTTCTGAACAAGTACAATCATTGGCAGCATATCAGCCAAATAAGCATGCAAAAGTACATGAATTTCCTGTTTTGTCATATAAAAATAGAGTCCTCCCTCGCACAGACTTGTAGGATTATGACAGAAATAAGGCCACATATCCATTTCCTTTCTGATACAATATGATACATGCTTAAATATGATCCAGACAAATCCCGATGAATCTGTTCATCGTTGTTATTATTGGCTTTATGGACCTCGCCAGCCTTCTTGTTTTGTGTCTTTAGTTATTTTCTAACCCTACAACAAGTGTCAAAGGTCAGGATTTTGACCGAACTGCACAATATACAGTTTTTACAGAAGAGTATTAGGGCCAGGCAATGAAAGGAAAATTGGAGATTTTATATATATATATATATATATATATATATATTGCATCATAAATAAAGTTGTTTAAATCTTGGGTTTAAAGTTGAAATGTCACAAATAAAGTCAAACTTTCAGTTTGAGTGTCTGGCTTAAGGGAGAGAAATGAGAGGAGGAAGGTTTTTCCACTTTGCATTTCACAAACTAAGTTGAAATATTGCAAATAAAATCAAAATGTTGAGAATGAAGTTAAAATGTCAAAATGTTGCCAATAAATCTGAAATGTCAGGAATAAAGTCTAAATTTTGCAATTAACGTCAAAATGTTGAGAATAAAATCAAAATGTTGCAAATAAAGTTGAAATACCATTTTGACTTTATTAAATAAAAGGTATTTCAACTTTATTCTCGTCAGTTCAACTTTATTTGTAATATTTTGACTTTATTCTCAATCTTTCAAGTTTATTTGCAACATTTCAACTTTATTCTGAAAAAGAAAAAATCTTCCATGATTTATTTTTTCTTATGCCTCACACTAATACTTAATTCTCCACATGTCAACTTTATTTTTGACATTTTATTCTGAACATTATAACTTTATCCTTAAATTTTCAACTTTACTCTCAAAATATAAAGTAATTTTCCCCCTTTGCCTGACTCTAATGCTCTTCTGTAGTTTTCAGGATAAGGAAAAGAGAGCACAACCTGTCACCGTAAATAAATCTGGGGTTTCTACACAAACAGCGGCTCACTTCTGCTTGAACCATTCATGCACATGACAAAAGCATAACAAATGAATCACCAAAAAAAAAAGTATAAGTCTGAAAAAAAAGTCAACATTCATTGCAAATCAGCCTGTTGAGGGAAAACTGTGCAGACATTTCCAAAAGTAGTTGCACCTCCATACAGTGACTTTGACACAGCACCGCACACCAAACCTCACTCTCCTGTTCACTCGTTTTCTCAGTGTCTTCTTTCCAGTAAAAAAAGAAAAAAAAGAAGAAGAAAAGTAAAGGTGACCCCGACACTTCCACACACTCTCTGCTACATATGAAGTATTCTGGCCTGTGAACCACACACTGACCGGCTCTGTTCATTTTAAACAGGTACAGACGCCTGGCAGCTTGAGAACTAGAGGCAACCGCCTTATGAATGATTCATAACAAATGACAGCCCCAGCTGAGAGAGTTACAATTTAGAGGAGGATGGGGGACAGCAGCAGAGCACAGATACATGGGTATGTTCAGCTTTGCAGCCGGGGCTGAAATAATCTTTACCTCCTGATATTGTTAAATTGTACAGTGGCTGGAGGAAGTGGAGGATATTTCAGTCTCTTCTCTATCCCGAGCCAGTTTCATGGCCTTATATATTTCCTGCTTTCAGGAGGTGCCTCCTTTCGCGTCCGAGTGGGATTAGTTTAGACTTTCCGACGCTCCGTCTCTGAATGTTGACCTTGAAATGTGGAGCATTCGCCACCCCTTTACATAAAAACAGATTTGAATTTCATGTTCAGCACACAGTAATATACAGCATACATTTTCATGAAGCAATAAAAAAAGAAACGGGGGTCCGTCGTCTCGCAGATGCCACAACCAGGACAGGATTTAATTCCTGCTTCTCTATTTTCAGATCCCCTGTGATGCTGTCAAGCCTTTAAAATGCCCTGAGAATAAACAAACAAGGAAAGGACATCAGCCTCACTGCTGCTTCTCTTTACAACTGATTGAAATCAATTGCCCGGCTACTTTGGGATTTATTACTCTATTTCAGCAGACGCTCTTATCACCGTGAGCAGGAGCAGTGTCACAGAAACTGAAGTGGGGTGGACGGACGGGACTGGAGACTTCTGCAGGACGAGCTGTGTTGGCAAAAAAGTCTGCAGTGGCTTTTGTCTCTCGCCTGAAATGTTGGAATTGATGATGACGGAGGAAAAAGTGCTAAACTACATCTGAAGCCTTTGAGTTAAATGCAGTTTGTGGGTAAATGCAGAGTCGTGTCAGGTGCTGACAAAAGTCAAATGTTAAAAGGATCAAAAGTGTGTTTTCTTACACTTGTAATCCAGATCTTGCCAGGGGGATCCTCACCCCTCACCACCTTACACTTTTAAAGGAATGTGTCCCTTTAAATTTACCGTGGAAACAATCTTCAGAATCCCAACTTGGTTCCTGAAACCATGCAAATCACATGTACACACACGGAGACACAAACACACACACACCCCACCCCCTTTGCTCCAATCTCCAACTGCCATGCCGCTCCGCTCGCTGGCCTCATTTCAGGCGTGCACGTTGCGGTCCTTGGGGGCGGCGGTGGTGGTTGTGGTGGTGGTCGACATTGAGGGGGAGTCGGAGGTGGCGGGCAGAGGGGGTCGTGGCTCGATCCCCCGGCTCTTCATGAAGGACAGCAGCTGGTCGGGGATCTCTGCAAGGACGTCCTTGGCCAGTCGGGCCATGCTCAGGACCTGGTTCCCCGAGCGGTCGATGTAGTCCCGGAAAGGAACAAACTGCAGGGGAACAGGAGAACATGGATGGTGATGATAATGATGATGACAACAATATGGAAATCTGCCAATGTTTGATATTTATCAAATTGGTATTTGTTTGGTATCAGTACATTACTGTTAATAATGGTTATTAAAATCAGTTTGGCATTGGAATTAAATCGATTTTTATCAATTTTTTTTTGTCTATTTTCGTCTTGTTACATCTTTAATTTTTTTTTTTTCATTGTATGTCTTCTTGTCTTTTTTGTCTTGTTACATCATTTTAGGCCATTTCAAATCATTTTAGGTCTTTGGAGGTCTTGTTATACTAAGCACCTCCCTCCTTAGTTACTGTTGCTAAGCCCTTTGATTCTACATCAGCCCACATTCTCCTCCCAAACCCCCACAGAACAAATGCAGATGCAGTGGGATCTAACAAGTTTGTCTGGAGGTAGTTACTGCAGCTAGTAAGCTACTATTAGTTAGCTGGACATGCTAACGTTAACAGCTGATGTTAGAGCAGATGAAGACAGAGTTTAATCCATTCACCACACGTGTGCTCTTGTGTTTCACTTTCTTGAGAGACCACAAAAAAGACTCATGAAACGCTGAGTATCACTCTTCTCAGAGTCTCCTGCACACCACTTCTACATGTAGATAAATGGAGAGCTTGACAGCTCTAGTTACGGCCTCAATCTGCTGAAAATAAACTGTCCTGCTTTAGACTTAGCGTTTTGTCGTACTCATCTTACATTCATGTGGTGTTGTATAATTGGAATATCTGAAAAGTGGCTAAATTCATGTGAACGCCCTGTCAGTATGGAACAACAACCCGAAAAGTCAGCCAAAATTTTGCTTTCCAAGTTTTCTGTTGACATCATATAGGAATAAATAAATAAATATAATGAAAGAAAGTGAATATTTCTTTGATAACTTTTTATTAATTCATGCATCATTTTTTTCTAACAGGTAAACTTACTAACTTATTCTTAACTTGTACTGTACTGTACTATTCCTATCTTATTTGTATCTTTTGTCTTAATGTGTACAATATTCTTATTTGTGCATAATTCTTTAGCTAGGAAGTGGCTGAATGCTAACATTACCTGTGGTATCTAATGGGTTATCAAATGTTCTATTTTGACTTGAAATATAGCATGATGTCTTTTCAGATTTTCACTATCAAGTGTGTTTTAAGTTGCAGATCAACAGGGAAATGGTGAAATGATAATAATTTGTCAGATTCCCTGTTTATGCAACTTGTAACCAGGAACACAGGTCAGAAGAGAATGACCACACAGTAAATATGGTGAATTCAGTCCAATATCAGGCTAAATCAGGCTTTGTGCTAAACTTGAAAAAATGACTTTAAAGGAATTTAAATAAAGTTTGAAATTTAAATAAAGTTGAAAAAAAAAAGAAAAAAAATAGAATGTTCCCGTGCTTTGATCTCTTTAAGTGCTTTGATCTGTGATGTCACATTCTAGAACACATCAGTTTACCTCAGGACCAGAGAGAAACATTCACTCTCAGCAAGCGTTCGGAAGTACAGTGTGTCGTATTCAAGTCAAGTTGGAGTTAAACAAGTCAAGTTGGAGTTAAACAAGTCAAGTTGGAGTTAAACAAGTCAGGTTAAAGTCAAGTTGGAGTTAAACAAGTCAAGTTGGAGTTAAACAAGTCAAGTTCAAGTCAAGTTCGAGTTAAACGAGTTAAGTTCAAGTCAAGTTCAAGTTAAACATTTACTACAACCACCTCATTACAGACAGATGGATCGTAGGAATAATCCAAGGCCCAACCAAACAAGAGTGGAGACCTTTCCTAACACTGACAGTCAGGACTTTACTACACCCACTTCAGACACCACCCCAATGGAGCAGCAGGAAGCACCCCAGCCCCGCAGCAGGCATATCCAGCACCTCATTAAGAAAAACGATGATCTAAAACGCAGACTCACCTTGTCTGAAGGTCATCGGTTGGAAATTTCTGTTGAGAATGACAAGTTGCGGGAAAACAAGAAAGCTCTGGAGGAGAAACTTAGAGAGTTGATAGACAAGATTAAGGAGGCTGACCAAAACCATCAGGCAGGAGTCGTCTTGGACCACGAAGACTGGGAAAATAAATATAAGGCTCTGGAGGAAAGGTTTAAACTTGAGATGGCAACAAAAGACAACATGATCAGATTGCTTGGATACCAAATCTCTGATCTAGAGTACCGTCACAAACTGCAGAAGGAGCCAGTGGGTAACAACCAGTCACGGAGGAGAGCCAATCATGTCCAGCAGCTAAATAAGAAGATTGAGGCTCTGGAACAGAGGCTGAAGGCGTCCCAAAACAGTCTGGAGAAGGCAGTTGCTGAAAATGAGGTTTGGCAGAATAAATTCAAAACCCTGGAGGACAACTTTAATGATGAGATGGCTGAAAAAGAACAGGTGACCCAAGGTCTCCTGACAAAACTGGTCTCACAAAACCAAGACTGGGAAGAGAAGTACAAAGCTCAACATGAGAACTTCAGCAAAGAAATGGCCAAAAAAGAACAGGCCACCCAAGATCTCCTGACAAAGCTTGTCTCAGAAAACCAGGACTGGGAAGAGAAGTACAAAGCTCAACATGAGAACTTCAGCAAAGAAATGGCCAAAAAAGAACAAGCGGCCCAAGACCATATGTTGAACCTCGTCTTGGAGAATCAAGAATGTCAGGAGCGGTGTCAAGCTCTGCAGCAGAAATTCAAAGAGGAGCTAATGGAGAGAAACCAGAGCTGGCAAACAAGAACAAACCAGCTGGAGGAAGAAAATAAACAGCTAGCTGAAAAAGAACAGAGCCTGAAGACAAAAGTAAACCAGTTGGAGGCAGAAAACAAAGAACTGTCTGAAAAATTGGAGAAAATGGACAAAGCCTCTGAAACGCTCACAGAGACCACAGACCAGCCGTGTACCAGCAATGTGGAATCTCTCCAGGGAGACAAACCTCAGGTTCCAGAGCCTAAAGACATGCCAGAGGAGTCTAGAGAGGAGCAGGTGGGACAGACCAAAGATGAAACACTGGACGCAGAACCAACACAGATGGAGACCAGTGAAAAAGATGAGGCAGAGATAAAAACTGAAAAACAGGAGCAGAAGGTGGGGAAGCGCAAGAAAAAGTGGAAGTTTCTGAGCCGGATGTTCAGAAAAAAAGACAAAAAGTGTGACGACGACACCCCCGCTCTGTCTCCTTCACCTTGTCTCTCTTCTCACCTCTCCTCTGATGCCTCCTCCACCCCACCCCCCTCGCCCCCTGCTTCACCCTAACTCCGTCCTCTTCCCATCCTCTCTTACCCCTACCCCCCCAACCCCAAACCAAATTCAAAAAGATTTCTAGGGATTTTCCCTTTTCGTGGGTTTTCTCCTGGTGCTCAGGTTTCTCCCACAACATCTAAGAACCCAAACCACCCCACCCCACCCCATTACTCCACATCCCCTATTCTTTTCTTTTTTCTCTTTTTGTGGGTTTTCCCCCCACATCTAATTCAATCAATAAAAATCAAATAAAAATTCAATCATATTTCTGTCTGTTTCTTTGAATAGAGATTTAAGGTATAAATAAGTATGTTAAGACATCATGGTGGCTATAAAGTACAGGTAGTGCTACCTGTCATCAAATGTTGGTTTGTATATTTTGATTTAACACAGAAATCCAGTTAGCTAGCTAACATGTCAACACTAATTCCACTACTGCAACTACTGGGCCTACTTACTGAAAAAACATGTTGGGACTGTGGTGATTCTGGTGACTGGAATGGTGATTAATAATTGTATTGGTTGGTTTTAATTGACCATATTACAAAAAAACAATCTATTATCTATTAAACTAACTATTAATTAACATGTATTATTATTAATTAAAATTGTAAAATAAATAAAAACAACATGCATTACGTTCTATAAAAGGATCAGTGACATGACATTAATTTTTTTGTGTCACTATATTTAAGTTAAATTTAAAAGAATTAAATTTTGAAAATAAACTTCCACACATTCCCCTTTTGAAACCCTAGTCTAAAATTTCCGTTTTGAATCAACTGTGAGTGAATATCTGACTACACGGTGTAACTGTGAAAACTTTGTACCAACTGATTCAACATGTTTAAAAAAGGTGAACACTCAATAAACTAGTTAATATTAAATACAAGTAACAGAACATCATTCATGAATACTATAATCATGTGAGTGAGGTCACCTTCCCAATTCATTTTTTGTATATTGTGTAAGAAAACCATGTGACAGGAAATGATATGACAGAGAGGGACTGACTGCTGCATGACAAGGTTATAATGTCTTTACAGTATAATGTGACATTTTTATGATAAGGTCAGGTATGCTGAGGTCTACATGTCAAATGGTACGACCCCAAGAAAACAATGATAATTCATCATCATTACAAAAATTAGTATTTACTTTAAAAATGCAAAGTTTTAAAGTAAAAGGAGGTCAGTTTAATCAGACATAGTTTATGATGCTGATTAAAGATTTAATATGAACCAACTTACTATGCTGAACTATTTTCAAGTGGTTAGTCTTATTTTTTTTTTTTGACAAAGTGATGATTAATACACAACTTCATAATCAAAGCTTTGTAAGGATAGAGTCAAATCACCATGTTGAGCTTGGTGTTTTTTTCAAACATTTAACTTTAATGCACATTTGTATTCCGTTCAATTAGAATTTTAAGCAATATATAATCAATGAATGGGGTCCAAGCTGCTAAAAAATATTTCAGCGCTTGTAAGACACAAGCATTGAAAAGACACACAAACACACAGAAGTCAACTTGTTGGCCAACAGGACTTGGTCACATGTGGATCTGAACCCTCAGAGAAGATGACTTATAGACTGCACCACCAGGGAGACGTGATTTCTATACACCATCTTCTTTACAGCACTTCATAATTTTCCCCTGAGACACCTCTTGTCTGCCACTGAGTAAACTTTAAGTGACAACCTGCGACTTACTGACAGATTTTAAAGATATTTCATATTATATTCAATGCAACAATAAAAAGTCCAGTGCAACTGATAAAGTATAAAATAAACTCAAATTGTGAACACAATAACTGCAGGAAGTTTGTGGAGTAATTAAGGGATAATGTACAGTAAGCAGGTCATCATTGTGAAAGAAACCCTGACAAGGTGATGCAGGACCCTGACATGAAGCATAATAATAATAATCTGCTCACTGTATATTATCTTATTTATTACATGGTTATTGAAAAAAAATATTTGGCACACATTTGTGTGAGACAACGTTAATTTTAAAATGATTTTATGGCTTTATTTTGTAATAGTGACCTGCTCATTGCACATTAACCTGCTTGTTACGTGGTCATGTACAAAAAAGGGCAACAATTTGACAAAATATTAATTTTCAAATCATTTTAGTGATTTAACAATGATTTTATAGCTCCTCCAGTCCAGAGTCATCCTCCAGATGATCAGAACGTGTCCATAGCAACGGTCTGTTATACATAGCAACAATCTGTTCTGCGTAGCAACGGTCTGCTATACAGAAATAACAGACCTTAGAAAGCTTAATTGACCAATCAGAATCAAGTATTTAACAAATCCATTTAATAATTCCTGTCTTACAAGTTGAGACAATTATATCAAATGTGCAAAAACTGAAATATTTTTATATTTTAAAACTGAAAACACTTAAAAGAATCAAAATCTTGGTGATAAAATTCTGACAAGAATCTCACATCATTCTGATGGTTTCAGGTGTTTTGCCAAATATTTTGGTGACGTCTCATCAAACTGCTGAGCAAAAAATGTGCGTACAGTACAAATAATAGCAAGACATTAAATATAACTGCAGACTCACCGTTTGACTGATCTGAACTCAATTTGAAACACTTGATCTCAACTATCTACAGAATGTCTGTGTTGATTTTGGTCCCATTTGAATTGAACTGACCTCAGGCTGCAGTGAGACAAACTTCTGTCACAATTCAGCAGATGTGTTGAAGAAATTTCAGCTCTGTAGGAAGGACAGCTGATTTTTACAAGTTTGGATTGTGAAATGTCTAGAAAATTAAAAATTGTTGTAATAAGTCCTGCCCACTTTAATCAATTATTACCAAAATTGTTTCATCAACTGAGTCATGACTGAAGACTGTGCAGAAGGATTTCCATACAAAACCATGAATCCAATTATGAGATATAAATGTTTTGCACTTGTGGCGCCCCCTAGACATTGTAGAAAATGAAGCTATTTCAATAAAAATTGATTGGTTCATAAAATCCAAAAGGAATGATGAATCAAAATTCTTTTGATAAGTTTAGATCAGCAAAGTCTGCTGATGATGCTGACTCATTTTTTTTTTTTTGCTGATTGGCCAAAAGGTCTGGGAGGAGTTTGCAAAAACAGACTAGTTGAGAAAAGATGCAAATGAACAGTGAAAATGGTGAAAGAATTTTGAGTCTATGCTAAGCTGTTTTTAAGATAATTGCAAAAAAGTAAACTTGTTTGTTAAAGCGCCACCTTGAGGTCAATGAGTGTCATTTTTGCTGCCTGATTAGTGGGTGGAATTTGCAACCCTCCTACTAATTTTGGTGAAATTTCATCTTGCAGTTTTTGCTGCACAAACACTCTTAGTGGAGAAAAATAAGAAGAAGGAGAAAGAATAATCTGACCAAAAACAATCACGGTCCACAGCCAGCGACGCTGCTAGGACCCCTTATGAGCTTCAGGCTGTTTCAGCAGACATGGAGAGCAACATGAATATTCACTGGGACACTAGTTTCAGCCAACCATCACCGAGATGCTAAAGCACAACAACAATTTACTCCTACCCTATCCTTTATCGCATCCATGATGTTTCCACGTTGCAGCTTAGACATTCATAACACAACAAAGTCATACTTTCCAAATTTAAGACCTCAAAATTATGGGAATGTTGAAACCAAAGCAGGGTTTCATGGACCAGATCATTTCCTCTATTCTGGTGATTTTTAAAGCATGAAAATAAGAAAATAATACATACACATTTTTTTCAGACTTGTAACTGATACTTATTATCTGTAAAACATAGTGGGACCACATCATTTAGCTACATTTGACTAAAATAGCACAGAAAAAATTATATTTTACAACCGTTTTCCCTAAGGGTGTTCGTTATGCCATTCTCAGGAAAAATGTGCCTCTTTCCTTTAAAACTGAACATAAGAAACAGGACTTCTTTCCAGGATGTCTGAGATTTCCTTAAGTATATTTTTTCCCTTGTACTCTCTGTTCACCATAAATGGGTAAAAATACAGGAGAACTGTGACCCCGGGAGGAAACCAGGAGAGAGCAATGACAAACATGATTCTCCCGGGGAAATAGGAATGGCTGGCAATAATGACCGAAGTCAGAAGAATGAATTCCCACCTATCCACAGAGCATGTGAATGCAACCTCAAATAATATGCCAAGAATATACAGTGTTGTTTCCTTGCTGGTCACGATGATAAAACATCAAATCTGTGACTCATGAGGGTTGAAGCGCACAGTGTATGAAGAATGTATTACCTGGACGATGTCTCTCTCAGCAAAGCGTCCCCTGGAGGACACTCTGACCTCATCCCCATCCAGCTCCTCCATCGCTGCAGGCAACAAACACAACATTTAACTGTTATGTAGATGAACACTGTGATTCACATGCTGAACAGCTTAGACACGCTGCTTTTTATAGAGCAGTTCAAGATGAAAGTCTTTACCTGTCAAAGTGACACAAATACAAAATAAAAAATATATATATGAAAAGTATTTAATATGGCATCTTTTCTGTCCTGGGACGTGAACTGTGTCTGAGTGTTAAACAACAACAGAAAAATGAGATTGTACATAAATTAATTTGCTTTAGTTCGACAGCCTCCTAATCCAACACAAGGTGACAGGTTCCTTTTATATTTCTCCTAGCAGGTGTATTTGTTTTAGTTTTGTATTTTATTTCATTTAAATAAAATCTTAAGTTATTGTGAGTGTGTGCAGAGAGAGTGCAGAGAAACATTGTCAAACATGTTGATTTTATGATAAAAAAAAAAAAGTTAGACACTCCCATATGAAGATCTTGTGTCAGTCTTCAGTTAGTGTGTTTTATTATTATCTTTTTTCACAACAGTTGCAAACAAAACCTCAGTTTTTCTCAGTCATTACTGGAATTCATTATAAACAAGCACCACAAAAAACTTTAGCTGTCTGGCTAACTTGACTCATTTCCAGTGTAAACAAAGTTAATTATGTCTCACAGGAAAAACTTCAGCCTCTAAAAGTACATTCATTTCTACCAAATCCTCTAAACAACAACTGAAATAAACCTCTATACTTGCAGACGTAGAAGTTTTTTTGTTTATTTTTACAATAACACTGTGTTCACATGAAGCTTCCAGCTGATTTCTGTGACAAGCCTTTTGTCTAATCTTGGGTGAAGCGACCAAAGAAGCTTTAACACTTTTTATGAGGGTCGTGTCTATAATGCATGACACATTCATAAGACATTATAATGCAGTTATAAGGCTTTATAAAACTCTTAAGAAATGTTTATAATCATGCAGAACATAAGAATGTTTGTAATTTATAAGTGATGGAAATAATGTTTTTTAAGTTCAGCATTCATAATGCTTTATAGCACCGTGTCAAAGAGAAAGAGAAGACATAGAAGAACCTGAGTCCTGAGTTACACAACACCTTATAACCACCTTACTTTAGCCAGGTATAAAGACACATAGAGAATAGCCTATTAGGCCTGCAGTATAATCTGTTATGACAGGTTAGAGCAGTTCTCTATGTATCTTTATAACTGGCTAAAGTTATGATAGTTATAATGTGCTGTGTAGCCCAGGACTTCTTTCAAACATTCTTATCACATGGAACAATAAAACATTATGAATGCTGACCTAATAAAACAGCATGTCAACCTCTGATAATACTTTATAAACCCTGTTGTTATGTGCGATTATTAACCTTTAAATTCTATTTGGTTCACCACATGGTTCCAGCTAAAAAAAAACAATCTTGAATTACATTAATTACATTAAATTAAACATAAAAATTATTTTTTAAAAATCATTTCATTTATCAATTATGCAGATTTAATTTCATAAGGTAAAAATGTTCTATAAGAGGTGCACTGACAGCTCACTTGGTAGATTCCTAGGTGTCTTATTGCCTGTGGGCCTTTGCTGCATGTTGTCCTCGCTCACCTTTCCTTTCTATTGTCCAATAAAGGCAAAAGGCCACAAATATGATCTAAAAAAGCTATTTAAATATAGGATCTCTAATTATTAATTATTTTCATAATGTGAGCATGGTGGACACAGTGACACTTGGCGCAGTGAGTAAATGTGAGGCCTTTTCCACTAGTCTTGTATAGTCAGACGTCTCTCCACAGCGCTCAGCGCTGGACAAAGGTCTGGCTCCACATTTATACATGTGCTATTGTTTGCATTTCTTTAATCACAACCGTTTTGGGTGGAGCTGAGCCCAGGATGCAGCAATGGTGCTGCTGCTGAACTTATTTTAGTGGAACATTTGCACATCAGGAGGCAAACTCTGGCATTAAACTGTCTAAATCACCCCAAAAAGTAGCAGCTGTTAGGCTGGAAATATTCTTGTCTTTAACTATGTGTTCGCATACGCATCCCTACGCATCCCTACGTTTCCCTACACTTCATGGCTGCCTCACGTATCCTGCATCCATTTGGTGTGATGCTTGTGCGCATCATCAGAAATTAATGCTACGCATACGCAAACACAAGTTAAACAGGAAATACACCTCCAGCCTTAGCTTTGTTACGTATGTAACATTTGCGTTCCAGGTGCTGATTTGCCATTTTCAGTGTGTCGGTTGCAGCTTGGAGGCTGTTGTTGTTCCCCGGGGGCTTTGAAAACGCAGATATGCACAGATGTCGCAATGACAACTGAAAGTAAGCCAGCCAACAATAGCAGACGTCTGTGCACCTGATGAGTCAGACTACATATCCACCAACATGGAATGTTAATATATATATATATATATGTATATATATATATATATATATATATATATATATATATATATATATATATATATATATATATATATATATATACATATATAAATAAATCTCTATATATTGTATTATAAAATCATATATATAGTCTAGCTTCATTCATTATTTTTTATAAGCACTTGAATGTTGGCCTGTTTGTATCAAAGCTGAGAAAACAGTGCTTTTGTGAAACAAAAGTTGTGTGAGACATTTCTAAGCTGAACATCGACTTCACATTTTTATTTTTGGTTTTTATAACTTCATATTACGTGTGACATCACTGTCACCAGTGTGGCTAACATTAGGCGTCCCCCACCCAAAACACTCTGTCCGAGAGGCCCAGGGGTTGGAGCACTCTCTGCCCCGGCTGTCAGGGGCTGCAGCGTGAGCAGCCCCACTCAGTGCCCGGGCTCTGCAGCCAGGTCGCGACACTCTCTGCCCCACAGATCAGCCACTGAGCACCAATGTTTTCACCTTCATCTTCTTCTGCTGCTGCTCATTCCAGCGGTTCTCTTCTTCTTAGAGTGACAATTTTTGACAGATGATCTGTCACAGCATCCCCTATCGCCTCGCAGTGAAAACAGCAGTTGATGAGATATCTTGTCACTGGCCGGGAAGCATTGTGTCTTAAATGATGAGATATCTCATCGATGACGGGGAAAGAGTTAACAATACATTGAAATAAATGTTTGGCCTGTGATCCACTATTAAGTTTCAGGTTTGACCCTCCAAGGAGTTTGTGCAGCCCTACATTATAGACATGACCTTCATTGAAAGTGTTCCCCAAACTTTTTTTTCATAAATCCATACAGCCCTTTAGTACAGAAGAGAGAATGCAATGGTGGTCTACATTATAAACATTTTTCTTCATAATTGAGCCTCAATATGTCCATGATGTTGCAAACTAACTAAGACCAGAGGGAACATGAGTGCTGAACGGGCTGCTGACGAGTCAGGCAGCCGTCCTCAGGGACTAACAAAGAGCTCAGACCAGAGACAGGTTGGTGGTCCTTCTGTGCCACATCTGTTCCCCACTGCTCTCTAAGTGAAGGAAGAAACAATAACTTATTCTGTAACCGAACCTCATTAGTGCTTATATAGGCCACAGGAAGGAAGGTAAATGTCCTGACTGCAAAAACATCGCAGCTCTGCGTCCTTCTGTCTATTTATAGTTTTCTTATCAACAAAGCAAATCAGATGAGCGAGTGACAAACAATCTGTGGCGTTCCCGAGAGGAACCATTTTCATATTTATATTTATTTAAAGTGGAAAGAACGGATGCTGAGGGAGGGATGCTGATGGGAGACGGGTGAGGCTCCACATGGCACACAGACGTGGCAGATGGTGGTCGGGAGCAGCAGGGGGAAAAGAGCAGAAGAAGGGGGGAAGGAATAATTTGACACGTCTGTATGAGGTAGCGGACGGAGACGGACCGGGACAGGACAGAGACGTGGAAGGAGGGAGGAGATAGAATAGAAAGAGTGAAGGTGGAGGGTTCAGGTGTGATGGGCAAACCTTGGTATGTGGGGAAGGGGGGTGGGGGTCCGCAGAGACGCTGAACCTCCTGTTGCCCTCAATATTACATGCCAGACTCTGCACAGGGCTCAAACTCTCAGAGGTATGTGGATGTATAGAAATAACACACCACTCTGCTCCAGCTCTTCCACATCTGATACACATTTCCACACACACTAAAGCCGAGGACATACTTGCTTTTAATAACACATTTTCATACGCATCATGGCTGCCTCGCGTATCACGCGTCCGTTTGGAACGATGGTTGTGCGCCCTCAGGAATTAACACTACATGAATGCAAACACAAGGTTACACAACGATCACAACTCAACTCAGCTTTATTCATAGCACCTTTCATACACACACGCAGCCCAAAGTGCTTCACAAAACAAAATTAAAAGTAGGGCTGCAATTAATCGATTAATTGATTATAAAATGAATTGCCATTTTGACACTATTTTGTATCAGAAACAGTTTTGATAATCAATTAACTGGTTTGAACAGTTTTTTAAGAAAAAAAAAGTCAAATTTCTCTGATTCCAGCTTCGTAAATGTGAATATTTTCTGGTTTCTTTTCTCCTCTCTGAGAATAAACAGAATATCTGTGGGGTTAAGAGTAAATCCTAAATGTTAGGCTTTGGGAGACACTGACAGACAATTTTCAATTTTCTGACATTTAAAAACAAGCAACTATTAAACCATTAATCAAGAAAATAATCGACTGATAAATCAACTCTGAAAATAATAGTTACTTGCAGCCCTAAAACAAAGAATAATAGAGATTTTGAAAAATCAATAAAACTTTTGCAAGAATAAAATTACACCAATAAAGCAGTCAAATGTTTAAAAAAACTATAAATGAAAGTCAGAAGAATGAAGTAAAAGAAACACTAAGGATAAAAAGTTTGTCATGACCAATGATTAATGCTTAAAAGACCAAAGTTATAAAATTACTCCAAATTAAAAATGAAAAAATAGAATAAAAAGATAGGTCTTTACTTCTCTCTTAAAAATACAGAGAGAGCTCACCATTCTAAAGTTCAGACACAATGATTTCCATAGTTTAGGGGCATAAAAACAGAAGGCACTCTCATCTGTATGTCTATGAGACACATAAGGAACATTTAGCTGAAACAGAAGCAGTGGAGGACCTTAGTGATTTGGCTGGCACATAAAATGAAAGAAGATCCTGATGTATGGAGGAGTGAGGTCAATCAAAGCTTTAGGATCAAGTGAAAAAAAACTTTAAAATCAATTTAAAAGTACACAGGTAGCCAGTGTCGTGTTTTAAGCAGTGGCATAACGTGATCCATTTTCTCGGTTGTAGTTAAAACTCTGGCCTCAGGATAGCTGTACTTTCATTATTGACTTTTTGGGTAAATTAGTAAAAAGGGAATTGCAGTAGTCTAAATGGCTCACAATAAAAGCACGAGTGGCCTGACAGGGACATACATGGTCAGTACATGGGGTCTGAAGATAAACACAGTGAAGAAAAAAGATAAACTTTCACTTTTTAATCATCAGCCTGTAACTGTCAGACCAGCAGTGATGGTATGGTGTCATCAGCATCATTGTCTAATACACGGAAATGTATTCTGTCTCTGTCCCTGAGGAGGACACACATGTTGAAAGTTGGTGCAGAAGACACTTTGGCACTTGAACAACCTTAATAGTTTTTAATTAACTTTAATTAATGTTGCTTATCTTGGAAACAGCACTTGGTAAAACAATCTACTAAATGGATTTTGGGCTGTGGTTGTTTTGTCTTTGTTTGTTTAATGAACAACTGAAAAAAAGGAAATAAAATTAAGAAAATAAGGAATATGGAGATGACATTTGTTTTCACTCTTTAGAAAACAAAGATGTTTTAGCGGATGGGCTACCATAAATAAATAAATAAATCTAAGGGCGTTTCCCAATTATCTTGTTTTGTCCAGACTTTTGGACTTTTCAGTTTGATCTGGACCAAACTTACGTGTGAAACCTTCCCGGGATCATGTTTCTGATCAAAAAGCCAGACTTTGGGGCAGCAAAAAGAAGCAGCCCTGGTCTGGATCAAATTGAACCATGGGTCAGTTTGTTTCCAGTGTGAAAACATTTTTTTGATGGTTCGGACTTTCAGACAAGTTACAGGAAATTCTGACAGGATATCATCAACACCCTGTAATAACCAGAGGGCTGGACTACAAAGCCAGTTTGATATGGGGTGCTTCCACACCTAAAAGTCCTGACCAAGGTTAATTTTTTTGAGACGCTGTTTACACCTGGTCTGGTTAGTTTTAGTTTCACATTGCAATTCACCAAGGCGGACTGTCACACCTACTTCCTGTGGTCATCACCCACATGGGCTGCGTCTCCTTATATTAAACAATGATGGACGTCCGTCTGACGTTGGTGTGTTTACAATTCGGCAAATGAGATGAACAGGTTCACATTGCTGTCACCATAATATTATTACTACTATGTCACTACTACCAGCAGCACCAAAGTGAAACAACTGAAAAGTGTCGACTTCATAAAGTCGTCAGCCCAAATGTTAAATTAAACATCTGGTCTCCTCCAGTCCCCATGTGCTCCCGCGGCTCATTTTGTTTTGTTTTTCTTTCATCCAGCTCTGATGATGTCTTGTTGTAATTTTCTGTAATTGGTCTGAAAGTCTGAACCATCCAAAAAATGTTTTCACACTAGAAACAAAGCGAGCCATGGTTCAGTTCGATCCGGACTGAGACCACCTCTTTTTGCCAGCTTTCTGGTCCAGACTACAGTCTGAGGGAGGTTTCACACGTGTTATTTTTTTGGTCCAGATCAAACCGAAAAGTCTGAAAGTCCGGATCAAACATCACAGGTGTGAAAACACACATTGTTGGGCTTTATTTGCTTTAGCTGGCTCAACAAATCCTAAAACACCAGTCAGCGATAGCAAGCATCATAACGGTGAACTTTCTTTGTTTTCTTTGTTCTCTTCTTCAGGCTCTGTGTGCCTTTACATAAGTCATTTAATGCATCATATGACTCCTCTGAACAAAATGGACTGATCACATGCTGCCTACTTCAGTCAAGAGGAACAGGTTGTTAAAATGGAGAGCGGTTGAGAGAAGTGCATTTAAGTCTGACACTGTCCCATAATGAAAGAGACATGGAAATCACTTTGGTCTCTGGCCAAATCAAATTGAAAAGAGTTTTAGTGATTAGATGTTATCAGTCATGAAAATTAATAGACTAATCAATTAAATTCAAATGGCTGTTCTATTAGCTGCAGTACAAAGCAGACAAGGATGTAAATCAGGATCAGGCAAAAAACGTTCTCTGTTTAAAATTTAAAGTGTTAATATGACCTGAAGCAAATGATTTTCTGCATCAGCAGCTGAATACATGTAGGGTCCTGTGGTAACATGATGCACACAGTTTGCACTGCCGTAAGTACACTTCTGCTTCAGAGCAGGTCTGGTGTGCAGCATAAGTTACCATGGTGACCTAACAAAAAGACAGCCACCTTTACCTGACAGCAGGCAAGAAAAGTCAGAGGATCACCAAGTTATTACAATTCATACTGAATGGAACATGTATGTCTGGAACAAATTTTATGACAATCCATCCAATACTTGTTCAGATATTTCACTAAGAACCTCAGATATCAACCTCAAGGTGGCGCTGGTGGCATAATTCATAAAATATAACTGGTATTGTTCTATACTTTTCTGACTGTCAACAAATCCCATGAAAAAAACAAAAACAATGTGTTAGTCTGTGTGCCACTCTACTTTCTGACTTGCCAACCCTGTCTGTGGCTTTCTCGACTTGTTCACCCTCATGCTGGAGCAGTGTGTGAGAACTGCTGCGGCTCGCGCATGCTGTGGTGTCCACACAGGCTGTGGTGTCCACACAGGCTGTGGCGTCCACACAGGCTGTGGCGTCCACAAAGGCTGCGGCATCCACACAGGCTGTGGTGTCCACACAGGCTGCGGCATCCACACAGGCTGTGGCGTCCACAAAGGCTGCGGCGTCCACACAGGCTGTGGTGTCTTTTTACAGGGAGTTTGCATAAAAGTGTGAAGAGAATAAAATAGCTGTTTTCTGAACGCAATCAGTGATTTTCCCCCTCGTTCAGAAAGGGAGGGAGGGAGGGAGGAATAAATGGAAAGAGGAAGAAGAGAAAAGAGAGAGAGGAAAAAAAATACTGTCTACAACTGATTTTTTCATGTCTGTGACATACTGCACAGATGTAAACAATGAGAGCTGTCCTGTTCCTGATATCATGTCGATATGTATTTTTGCTGAGAACCACACGCATCATGAGGAAAAAAATAGGCAAGCCTGACATGTGCATGAGTCGCACTGCTCCAGCGGGCTGTTTGGACGCTCTTACTGGTTAATATGGGTACCAAAATGAAACCAGCAGGTAACACCACGCACACACTCCTCAAGTGTGTAGTATGAACAAGCCAACAGTCCAAAGACCGCTGGTTTCTACTGAAAACACTGCACAAATATATAGTAACAAACACTCAGTGATTTCAGAGGGGCACTGTCATTTTGAAATAACTTTACTCAAACAAGAATAAATAATGTTTTTGTTGTGGACTACTTTCAGATGTGGATTAATACAGATTTGATTGCTTATAGATGGGCTTGTATTTGGGGCAGCAGGACTAAAATAAACTACAATCTTTTCATGGGAATTGTTATGACAATTATACATTTTCATCAGCCTTATTCTTTAATATATTTGTTCAATGCATTACATGTATAGGATATGTTTTTACCCTGGCCATTACCTGGCTTCTTTAAAGGAGAAATCCTTAATACATCGACTGTAATAAATCATAAAATGCGCACAGTGTCATCAGAGATCAAGGAAATATGCTAAGCTAAGATAGTCCCTTCTCTGACAACAACACTACAGCTGCGGTGGCCCCCTCTGAAATTTCTGTTCCTGACCAGAATAACTGTTTTTGCCTGTTTCAAATTAATTAGAGTTCAAATTCATGCCAAATGTTTGCAGAATGAGTGAGTGTGTTTATGAGTCATAGGACAGCATTAATAATCGTGTAGAGGGCATAGCTGTTTATAACGGTTAAATTAAGCAATATCTTAATAGAGTTTGGCAGGCAGTGAGACAGACAGGCACTGAACTCCAGAGTGTGTATTTTCAGAGCAGTGGCCTTTTGTTTTCAGAATAACAGCCTTAACTTAACATCAACAGACAACTGACAGTTCTAAACAGTTGATCATCTTACAGAGGAGGATTCATCTTCGCCTGTTATTTTAATTTGATCGTGTTGTGTATGTCCTGCACTCCTGCAGAGCTCCTGCAGAGCTCCTGCAGCCTGTCTGAGCTGAGAGTCTGGGGAGGAGGTGGTGGGGGGAAAACAATTTGCTTCAACCATAGATGGTACATCAAATAGGAATTCAATGTTAATGTTAATATATGATCTATGGATATTTGGACTGCAGGACTCATTTTTGCTCACACGATTGCTAAATATTGGTCCTTTAGAAAGATACTACCTGAACAAGAGAAAATCCATTTAAAGTAAATGCTGAATCCCACTGAAAAAAGATTTTGTATCTTGTAAATGTCAGAATATGTTCAGTGCTGCCATTCAAAATATGCACAAAGTACATCAAAATGAATTCATAAGTGATGTTCATTCAAAATATATCTGTGTTGGCAGATGCATCCTGTCAAAAGATGTGTGTCTTGCTGTGCATTGATGTCATTCACGCATTTCACACTTTTCATTTCTATTCAAAGTAATACATCCTTGTGCTGTACAAAGTAATTTGATGTTCCTGATGTTTAATATCCTCAGTTGAACTACTTGAATTCCCTGCAGGGATCAACAACATTAATCTTCTGTTATCTTCAAACATTTTTTGAATGAAAGCTACTCACATTTGTGGCCCAGTTTTGTTCATTCTAAAACATATCCCAAAATATACGTGAAATGTATTTTTAGCAGCGTGGGGAGACAGATGAGCTGGAGGGAACAGAGAGAAGAAAAGATGCAAGGAGGGATGATACAAGCGGGAACAGAATGGGTTATAATAAATTTTGATTTCAAAAGGCTAATCCCCACATGGCGCTCCCTCGGAGGGCTTGGCTCTGACTGGGGGTGAGTGATGTGTGGAAGGTCTGCTCAACCAGGGAGCAGACCTGGGCAAAACAGCAGCTGAATTCATTCTGAGCAGGAAAATCACAAGAGGAGCAGTTGATTTATCCGCTTTTGGGAGCGACACGTCTGCTTTTGAAGCTTTTCAAGCGTCACAGAGGGTGAATCAGGCACACATCAGGAAGTTCTGTATGTTGAGTGACAGAATCTGCAGAGTGTTTTGTGTGGCTCTGACTGGAGAGTGAAAGGAGTATCAAAGATGATTCAGCAAACACAACACTGAAGCTCTGCTCCTGTCACTTTAATTTTCGAAAGTCTTTCATACTTTGGTCTTGCGTGATTAAAGTGAACTGATCCTCAGAACTCCGAGATTAAACATGATGTCATGGGATGGTGTATAAATAGTACGTTCCCATTAAGTCAAAATCGATGTTTTAGTGTTTGTATCGCATATATTTCGCACAATACATCACCATTACACCAGCAACAAAAACAACAATGAAAAAAAACGTCATTTTGTAGGTATTCTAGGGTATTTTTAATGGTTTGTAATTCCTGGAAAATGACTGAAATATCTTGATGACTCATCCCACAAAATTAGTGTCCAGTGAAATGCTTTCTTTCTTATGATGCTGTCAGAGTGGAACGTTTCTGTGGGTTGGGCCTCACTGTACAGAAGCACTACTTTATAACTTTAGTCACTGTTTTGGGTGAATCTGGATCGTATTTTAAGGAGAAAATATTTTCTGCTTTTCCCTCTGATGTTCTCCTGCTGCTCTGAACAGACAGCTTTATTGCACTTGTTGTTGAGGTAGCTCACCATAAGGGCAACGAAACCGGACTCAGCAGCCTCCTAATGAGCACAGTCGGATCGAGACCAAACACAGCCTCTGAGATCAGCAGGGAATACAGTGCTGAGGTTGTTTACTGAGTCTCCTGATGGAAAGAGAGCTTTACTTGCTGCTAAAGTAGCTAACCGCTAACTGCCATTACCTTGATTAGGAACCAAACCTGTCAAGAAAACCACCTCAGTACTGTGGTACTGTACTGGGAGCTCTGAGGCCAGGAACACTTAGGCTCCTGTGAACACCAATCAATGTCCTCAACAAGTCCCTCCAGTTCTGCTTATTTCTACAGGAAACATGTATATGTCAGCAAGTAAGACTGATACACGTTTCATGAACATTTTGAGTGTCATTTCTACATATTTTAAGATTTTTGTTGTGTCATTTAACACCATTTAGTCCAGCGCATTTTATGAGTTTTGGATGAGTTTTGTATTCGTCATTATAGTCAGGGGACCGTCATCATCATCACTTTATGGTTAACGTTGTGGAATGGTCACAGTTTGGTTTGGTTTAGGCACCAAAACAGCTTGGATAGGTTTAAAATGTTTAAAGGGAAAAGGTCGTGGTTTGGGTTAAAACAGGTACATTACTTGCGTAAGTTAAGATGTTATGAAAGTTAACTTGTTATTAAAGTTTACCTTTACAGTGTCACTTCTGTCGCTGTTTTCAGCACTGTCTGTTTTAAGTAAATGAAGAGGAGACACAGGAGAGAGAGGAGGAAGCGCTTGTTTTGTGTGAGCACAGCAGCAGACGTCCAGTGTGAGCGGTGCAGACAGAGACAGGAAGAGAGAGAAAATAGAGGAAAGTTACAGTGGCAGCTCTGTGATGCCAAAAATGAAATATATGCACATGCTAATGAGATGTATCGATTCGCTAGTGCTGCATTGATTTGTTTCTAATTCATGTTTTTTTTTTTTTCAAATACAGGCCGTCTGAACTGATGTACTTGTATCTTACACATTAAAGTCCGATGCATCAAATGCATGCAATCATCACACCCCTATTAAATACGTTACACAAGTTACGTTATGTTCTAAAGTTTAGATAAATCAACGATGACCTGTGATTTTTACACCAGACACACACGGTGTGTGTGTTGACCCATCCATCTCACCTCCTACATATACACACTTTCTTGATGTTTATACTACGTCACCTTACATTTTTATCTACAATATTTGTGTGTAAAATGACACCCTGTCTCTGCATAAGCCATTACAGACTAAATGGTGTGAAATGACCCATGAAAAGCAAAAAAGGAATTTTCAACATGCAAAATTATTTAAACACGCGAGGGGGCTCATAAGACATATTTAAATGAGCTTGTGAGGTGTTGGATCATGGGAGTTTTTATCTCTACTTTTAAGCAACCACCATAGGTGATGAAAATCTATCTGATGTGACAGAAATGCTCATGAACGAAGTAATATTAAAGTTACATTCACATTAAGTTAAGTCATGTGTGCACAGGTCCTGCTTCACTTTCTGAAGTACTTGATGGATCCTGTTTTTTGCGGACTAGAAACTAGCTAACTACAACTAGCGGGATACGCACCGTTACTTTGAATAAATGATGTATTTCTCTACATTGAACATTGTTGGAAACATTTGCGATAATCTAAGTGCACAACTCAACAAAATATATAACGTGTGTATAGCCTTTTTAGACATTTGAATGCAGAAATGTAACATATTACAGTAAAAGACATTGGTGTGTTATTCACGCCTTTCATCCAGACCGGCTGGATTAAACTGGTGACTGAGGTAAATGAATCTATAAATAAGTTCACCACACATGGCCCATGTTGTTCTCTGACTCTCTATACTCCACTGTGTGCCTCTCCTCCTGTCATGCCCTTTCAGTTCCGTCATCTCTGCTCTAATTTCTCGTTCTCTGTCACACACAAGCGTTCACCCCTGACCTCAGCCTTCGCCCTGGCACATGAATAATAGGTCCCAGCGAGGGCTCGCTATTCTTTCAGCTAGAATAATTTCCAGGCTTTACCTTCCTTCATCTGGTGATTTAACTCCAATCATTTTGCCAATTAATGTTCAGAAAGTCAGCCATGCATTTCAATAGTGCTCCAACAGTGAGCACACGAGGAGAAGTCTCTTTTTATATCTAGCACGGATCAAGCTGTCCTGCTGAGAGGATCCAGAGATGGATTCATCGCCTGCTCATTCTTAGAGCATGTCTCTAAAAAATAACTGTGAGTTCAAGAGTCAGATCTTACAATATAATATTCTTTTGGAATGTGACAGGAAATGTTGAAGCAGGGTTCTACGATGTGACTGGGCATTAATGATGTTTTTGCAAAAGAGACACTCAGAGCAGATCAGTTTAACTATATGAGTTTACCTAAAGTTCAGCTCAGCAGCCCATCATGACACTGCACATCTCCTGTGAGAAATAAATCTGTTCCATAGCAAGTTAAAATGTCAGGGGGATTATTAAACATCGTCATCTGACAATCAACCATCTTTTTGTCCTTAAGTTTCTTGGTAACATTTTAAAATATGGATCCATTAATTAACATTAATAATGCTGTAATAAGCATTAATTAACGGTTAATTAATACTCAGCTAACATGTCTAGTAATCATTTTGTAATGGCATTCATGTTAACTATGGTATTAATGGTGTTAATAAAATAATAATTTAACCAACTTGTATTTTTGGTGCCGACTAGCGAGGGTGGCAATGTTTAATCAACTAGATGAATAATAACACACAGTCCTTGTTAATTATGGTTAAGTAATACTTATTCAGCATTAACACATGCTTAATTTCGGTTAGGCTACATAATGCTTATATAACATGCACAAAGAATTAAAGGTTAGGCTACAACTTAATGAACATCTGTGTACATGAACACAAAGGAACGAGCAAACAGGACCATGGACTGTATCCACTGAACTCTATCTCTGTTAAAGGTAAGTCATAAGCTGCAGGATGGACAAGTAATTAGACAATTATTTCCCTTAAGGAACACTTGCAAAAGCATTTTTCTCTTAAAGAAATGGTCTAGCTGTGAACTTCATGATATACATGATAACCATGCACACACCGACCACTTCATTAGGTACACCTTGCTAACACCAGGTTTGACTCCCTTTTGCCTTCAGAACTGCCTTAATTCTTGGTGGCATAGATTCAACAAGGTTCTGGAAACATTCCTCAGAGGTTTTGGTCCATATTAACATGATATCATCACACAGTTGCTGCAGATTTGTCGGCTGCACATCCATGATGTGAATCTCCTGTTCCACCACATCACAAAGGTTCTCTGTTGGATTGAGATCTGGTGACTGTGGAGGCCACTGGAGTACAGTGAACTCACTGTCATGTTCAAGAAACCAGTTTGAGATGATCTGAGCTTTGTGACATGTTGTGTTTTCCTGCTGGAAGTATCCATCAGAAGATGGATACACTGTGGTTATAAAGAGATGGACATGGTCAGCAACAATACTCAGGTAGACTGTGGTGTTTAAATGATGCTCAGTTGGTACTAAGGGGCCCAAAGTGTGTCAAGAAAATATCCCCCACACCATCACACCAGCAGCAGCAGCCTGAACTGTTGATACAAGGCAGGATGGATCCATGCTTTCATGTTGTTTACTCCAAATTCTGACCATACCATCTGAATGTTGCAGCAGAAATCAAGACTCATCAGACCAGGCAACGTTTTTCAATCTTCTGTTGTCCAATGTTGGTGACCCCGTGTGAATCGTAGCCTCAGTTTCCTGTTCTTAGCTGACAGGAGTGACACCCGGTGTGGTCTTCTGCTGCTGTAGTCCATCTGCTTCAAGGTTCAGAGATGGTCTTCTGCACACCTTGGTTGTAACCAGTGGTTATTTGAGTTTCTGTTGCCTTTCTACCATCTTGAACCAGTCTGGCCGTTCTCCTCCTCTGACCTCTGGCATCAACAAGGCATTTTCAGAGAACTGCTGCTCACTGGATATTTCCTCTTTTTCAGATCATTCTCTGTAAACTCTAGAGATGGTTGTGTGTGAAAATCCCAGTAGATCAGCAGTTTCTGAAATACTCAGACCAGCCTGTCTGACTCCAACAACCATGCCACGTTCAAAGTCACTTAAATCACCTTTCTTCCTCATTCTGATGCTCAGCTTGAACTTCAGCAGGTCGTCTTGACCATGTCTACATGACTAATTGCACTGAGTTACTGCCATGTGATTGGTTGATTAGATATTTGCATTAACAAGCAGTTGAACAGGTGTACCTAATGAATGGCCGGTGAGTGTATATTAATATTAGTTAGTACCCTGATTAATACGTTAAACCTTTAATCAAGTTAACAAGAGATATTTGTTAAAAAATTACTTAATGCTTATTATAGCATTAATTAACTTTTAAGTGTGAAGGACCTGGAAAGCATCCTCCTCACTTTATTGTATTAACTAATGTCAATAGCATCTTTGTAAACTATTAAATAATGGATTAATTAATACCACAGTTAACATGAACATCATTAGTACATGATTACTGGACACATTATTTAACTATTAATTAGCTGTTATTACTGCATCACCAATGTGAATTACTGGACCCTTATTGTAAAGTGTTTCCAGGTTCTTCTCTCTCAGACATAATGTTCAGTGGAGGCAGAATCAGAACCGTGTGTCTTCATGAAATAAGATGAGTTTTCTTGGTTTCCTTTAACATGTAGTCTTTCATCAGAGTACAGAAGGTGCTTATCTACTTTAAAAAACAAACAGTACTTCTGAGTTGTGTGAAAGAGGGCATGTTAAACCATTTGTTCTCTATGAAACTAAACAAGAGGAAGCCAGACTTCTTCTTTGAAAGGCACAGACTTTCACATCTCCATGGAAACAGATTTTGTAAATAGGTCTAGGTATCTGATAGACACAGAGAGTGCACTTTATAAAGTTGCTTGTATAGGATTTCTAACTAAATTAAAGGCAAGATCAATGTAAATAATAAGTAAAAAATAAAAATACATTTTATCCTTCTGGACAGTAGTGTTGTTTATCCATCTAGATTTGTTTGGTGTGAGTGGCAGAGTTTACAACATAACTGGCCATCAACTTACAGTGCTCAAAAAAGTACATTTGAAAAATTCAAAACCATTGGCTCTTTCCAAAAATCATGATGCAGTTACTCAAGACAGAGTAACTACATGAAACACATCAACAGCTCATAACATTGTTTCACAACAAACTGTAGTGTTCAACTTGTGTTTGATCTTATCTGGTTATAATTCTGGTTACATTCATGGATGTTGAAAATGTATCTGAAAATTAAACTCAAATCTCAAATCTGAAAACTGTTCACAAAACAATGTCATATCACCATGACATACAAAAATTCAGTTTGTTGTCCAGTAATATGTCTGATCTTTGTCATAACAGAAGGTGTGAATGTTTAAAATGATTAATTGAGCAATATGTTAATTGAGTCTGGCAGGCAGTGAGACAGTCAGTCACTAACTTATTGTCTAGAGTGTGTATTTTCAGAGCAGTGGGCTTTTATTTTAAGGTTTAACTTTACATTGAAAAACAACTGACAGCTATAAACAGCTGATCAACTTACAGTGGAGAACCTATCATCACTTGTTACTGTCAGTTTATGATGAGCTTGCTGCTCCGTCTGAGCTCCTGCAGGGCGGTGGGGGGTTTGGGGACAATTGTTTTAACCATAAACTATGGCTCCAACTCAGTATTTGGACTGCTGCACTCATTTCTACATGAGCAATTGCTACATTTTGCTCCTTTAAACATTTTCTTTTCACAGATTATTCTGGAAAAAAATGGGATCTCATGTGTGAAATATTTACAAAGACTCTAAGAAAATAGCAGCCGGTGAAATGATCATGTACTTGAGGTTTGTTTAGTTCATATGGTGCGTCTCCTGGATGGTAAAGCATCATCAGTCATCATCAACATGAGTGAATACAGCATTGATCAGAGCTGATCATTCATGACAGTGGCCTTGTGAGTTTATTTACAAAGACCAACCCTGTATTCCAAATCACATTATTTTTCTTTTTGCTTGTAGGATGTACTGCATCTGCTCTTACAAAGGATGTACTGTTGCATTCAGTACGCATTCAATTGGGACATACTACATCCTCAATGACACTCTTGCTACTATACCCATCACAAAGGATTGTGGGTCAGAACTGCTAGAAAAGCATGGTGCATTGCACACTGCAAGATACAGTCCTGGTATATCCTGGTATATTTTGGCATACTGCATTTGACAAACTATGTATTGGAACATGCTTTTTGTTGTTGTTGTTGTAGAAAATGGTGCCTGGTTTTTGTTTGTTTTTGACAGTGAAGTCTGATTTCAACACAGATTTGTTATTCACAATGCCACCTTATCGGGGGAACAAATGGCTGTGTCCCCTGGATGTATCAGTAGGGAGTTTACTGCATCCTTTCAGAAGTGATCTAAAAATCATGCGTCTTTAATCTATCTGTGTTTTCAAAGTCCCCAAGAAACAATAACAACCTCAGAGCTGCGTACAGTGTACATGCTGGAAATGGCAGATTAGCAACTGGTTGCTAATGGTACCAATGTAAACAAGCTAGCAGCTGTTATCTTTTCTTTAGCAGTGATTCAGACCAGAGGTGGCAAAAATATACATATTCTGTACTCAAGTTAACTTGTGTAAAAAAAAGAGACTGGCAAAAGTATTAGTATTGATTCAACTTCTTTGCTCAAGTAAAGTGTACTCAAAGCATAAAAGTACCTCCTCTTTTGTCCATGGTCCAGTCTCCCTCTCCATCTCTTATGTCTTGTTATGTCATTTTGTCCTCACTTTGTGTCTTTTATGTTGTTTTCGTCTTGTTACATCTTTTATGTCTTTTAAATCTTGTTATATTTTCTCTGTTGTTTGTCTTGTTTCTTACATCTTTTGGACTGTTTTTGTCTTATGTCTCGTCTGTCTAGTTACACCTTTTATGTTGTTTTCAGCGTTTTCATCTTGTTACATATTGTTCAGTTTTTTACATTCTTTTTGTCTTCTTACATCTTTAACACCCTTTTCATCTTGTTGTCTGGTTACATTGTTTAAGCTGTTTTCGTCTTGATACACCATTTTTGTTTTGTTGCGTTGTTTTTGTCTTTTTATGTCTTGTTAAATGTGTCGTCCATGATATGCACTAATGGAGACCAAGGAATCATCTTGTGTTATTGTTTCATCTATTTAGGTACATATTGGTCTTGATGTTGGGAAGGCGGTACACAATGATGCAAAATGAAAATAGTCAACAATTCCCATCAAATGCATTAAAACTTAAGTGTAGTAGAAACTACAGATATTTATGTTTAAATGTAGGGAGTAAGGGGCTGTCAGAAAAATAAAATACTTAAGTAATAGTACTGTAATCAAGCGCAAATACTTCTGAATCTAATGATATTCAGTAAAGTAGTATTTGTGTTTAGTTACTTCCCATCTCTGCCCCCTGACACTAGTTTACAGGGACTCCATCGCTGCATCCTGGGCTTAACGCTGCCCATAAAGACTGTGATTGGTTCAGAGTAATACAAACAAGCCAGGGTGTTTTTCCCCTATAGCAGAATGATAACGTGTGCAGCCAGACCTTTGTTCAGCACTGATCGCTGTGGAGACTAGTGCACACAGCAGTCACTTGCATTTTTCTTCAGGAAATGCTCCTCTAGTTGGAGATTGTTGCTATGATGCAAGAATTACAGCATCCTTTAAGCACACAGTAGTACGAGGAGAGGTCTTCTGATTGGACAGTCTATTTGATCCTGTCTGTAAGCACCATGTCAGTGATTTTTATTCAGGAGCACTAAATTAACAAATGTCCCTTGAGTTCCTTTAATGTCCTGTGGTCATTCTAATCTAACCGGACACTCCACACATGTACGCCTTTGCTCCTCAGTATTAACAGGTTGGGTTTTCCAGTGAGATGCTTTTTAAGTGTTTTGCAGCTGACATTTTCTGTCCGTGGCTTACCACAGTCCCCTGGTAAATTATTAAACAGTGTGGATGACTGACTGATATTACAGGGATGTAAGTGGGGGGTGGTGGGGGGGATAAATAGGGGATTTACACGTTATGCTGCGGAAGATTTGAGGCATTAAATAGGGTGAAATTTGCATATATATACATGTGTATATATGAATTATTTGAACAATGCATCAACACAGTTGGCAACAGAGAAACGGTTCCTCGATTGCTTTGGGTAAACAGATGATGAAAGCTCTAAAATGACCAATACGCCCACACACACACACACACACACACACACACACACACACACACACACACACACACACACACACACACACACTTACCATCAAACTCAGCAGGACCCACTCCTACTATGATGATAGACATGGGCAGGGAGGCTGCCTGTGGAGAAAACACAGGAGGAGTGTGAGCCAGACTGCTGTTCCCCAACTCACATATACACACTGTGCACAACTTGTTTGAGAGTACAGTATGTATGTATATATATTCATGAGTATACATGCTTGATACACAGATACAAGGTGATTTATTTATCATTTAAAACGAGGCTGTTTAATGAGATGTTGTTGCAGCTCCCTCTGTGATTGATTAAATGTAGCTGGCTAAAAAGATGATTAAAAATATAGAAGAAAATCATTTAAATGAAGGCGTGCTGAGGATGAATGAAGCAGTATTGCAGCCTGAGGGATTAAGCTGCTCTTCAGTCTGGTGGTATGGCAGCAGATACTTCTGTATCTCCTGCCTGATGGCAGCAGGGTGAACAGGTTGTGGCTCAGGTGGGTGTTGTCTCCATGCAGGCACCTTGTCTGACCAGTACGACTGATTGCTGAAGAATTTCCATGTTCTACAATCATAGGACACTTATTGTGCAGACTCTAGGTGTCTGGAGCTGCAGATATCTTAGACCTTGGATTAAGTCCTAACAGCTTTTGTGACACTGATGTTGTTGTTTATATTATCTGGTGTCCTCCTGATACCTGATTCTGTCTGATATGAGACATACTGTAAAACTGAGTGCTTCTCTTATGTCTTTGAGCTTTTGGTATGAACTGTTTCCATGTGTACACGCTGTACCAAGATCTTCTCCACAGACGTGTTGTATTTAAGTAAGAATATTCTTTTTCCCAGTCAAAATGAGGACTGACCAGAAGTACAACTTTTTCTTGTTTTCGGCAGGATCCGAACCTACGTGGGGAAACCCCGATGCTCGGCAGATGGGTACCAATGGGTACTTCTGGGCAACTTTAATGACCCACTGTTAAGTCTCAACTGTTATGTCTCCACTGTTATGTCTCCAGTCAGGATGCTTTTGATCGCTCCTCTGTAGAAGTTGTCAAGAACATGGCAAAGGGATTATGTCTTCTTAAGTTTCTTTAAGAAATGTTTCTGAGCCATCTTTACTAGGGAGGAGATGTGTGATGTCCATGACTGGTTGTCCGTGGAACTCAAAAGTGTTCTCTTTAATCTGTTCCACCTCAGCTCCACTGGTGTAGACAAGTGTGCAAGTGTTTGCCTCCTTTCTCCGAAAATCAACAATAAGCTCCTTGATTTTGCTGATGTTGAGCAGTAGGCTGTTTTTTGTGCACAACTCTGCAATACTCTTGATTTCTTCCTGATATGAAGTCTCATTGTCATTTGAAATCGGGCTGATGATGGTGGCATTCACATAGGGTTTTCTTCATGTCGGGGGGTGCAGTTGTGGGTGTACCTCGTGAACAGGAGGGGGCTGAGCACACAGCCCTGGGGGACTCCGGTGTTGAGAACTGGAGTGGAGGAGGTGAGACCACCAATCTGAACTCTCTGTGAGGAAGAGGAATATCCACTTGCAGTTTGATACTCAAGTCCAGAGTGCTGAGTTTGCTTCATGGGGGAGATTGTGCTGAACGCTGAGCTGAAAGTCCAATCCATCCAAAGAGTCCAGGATTCTAAAACAAACATGGAACCAGGGGAGGGAAGCCAAGACTGGGGTGATGTCTTGTTGTTGAAGCCTAGCTGCTGAATTCTGAACCAGTTGGAAATAAGAGAGTGACTTGAGAGTTACAGTTGTCAGGTCTAGAGAGTGTCGGAGCATTGGTTTAATTCTGGAGATGGTTCTCTTGAACTCAAGGAAGCAGGACTGGACGACTGTATTTGATCTGTAGTTCAAATCTTAGATCTGAATCAGAGTGCTCCAAATTTCTGGCAGCAAGATTAACATTGGCATTACACATTTCAACCATGTTAATACACAATATTGATTAGTGCAAGTTCAAGTTTCTGTAGGAGACAATACTTTCCTCTTTTCTTCTGTCATGGTGGCTATCACTGCTAAGAGCCACTTTGTCTTTCTGATTGTACTCCAAACAAATCGGAAACACGCCACCAAACTTATAACAAAGTAAAGGATATATTATCTGCTCTATAAATGTGTTAGCAGGGATTATAGCAGCAAAATGCATTTTACTTTCTGGTAATTAAATTCCATAGGCCTGTGTTATGCAAACTGCCTCTTATATTTCCATTTTTTCACTCTTTTTAAACACACAGACACACACACACACACACACTCAATAACTCCATCTCTGTGTGGTGACTGCAGTGTTAATCCTCCAGGTTTTCTGGGGACCACCACAGCACAGGAAGGGATCTGTTAAATCCTCTCCTACTGAGTCCTGTCATTTCTTTACACACACATATATGATGTCTATCAGCAGGGTTCTGGGAGGTCCATATGTCATTAGCTGTGTTTTCATCCTGTACTGCAAATTTCTACCAAAGTTGGTTCATTAGAGGTGGCGCCAGTTCCTCAGTTGGAAAATCATTATAGTGTTGCAGTAGAAGAGGGAGCAACAAGATGACCTGATTAAAAGATTGCTGGTCGAACCTCAAACAGTGAGAATTTCTGCAGAAAACAGGATGAAAATCAGACATTTCTGTTCATGTATGAATGCGAAGAAGATACTAATTCAATTCAATCTTCATCACATCAGAACTTATGTAGAGCAACCCACCCGTAGCTGCATAGTAGTAGTACCTCTGGAGATGCTGCACCACCTCTGGTGTGGAAACAAATGTATAACTTGGAGCCTGGCAATCATGCGATCTTGTGATCTCGCAAATTTAGCTGCCTCGCATGGTAATAGCAGGTAATACCAATAGTGAACTGTCCCCTTAAATTTTGCCATTTCTATCAACTTTTTCTAATGCAATACTTCAAAATGTGCATAAAAATAAAATACACTGATAGAAAGTGAGAGGTAACTAACCAAAATTGTGTGTAACATTGCATCATTATATCTTCCTGAGGTATCTGTGGTGACTTTAGAATAGAGGACACCATAAGTACAACAGATAAAATTGAGATTCTTGGGTAAAAAATGTACTTTAATTACAAAAGATAACCATAAAAGCAGTTTCAATTCAGAACTACCTATAAACACAGATTTCTATACAGCAGTTGCCATATCAACTTTAATTTGACATAAATCTGTTGTAACTCCTCTGTTTTAGCCTCGAGCTGTTGAAACACTTGTTTTGAATTTCTCTTCTTTCCTTTTCAGCTCTGATTTAGCTTCACTGACTGGATGATGTTTAGAATTTAAATGAGATTTTACTCGCTACAGACAGTTTTATGTTTCATGTGCAGTGTTGTGTCTACTCACATTGACCACAGACTCTTTGGTCTGAGCCATGTCTGAGATGACTCCATCTGTGATCATCAGCAGCACGAAGTACTGGGAGCCATCAGTCACCTCTGCAGCACACCTAACATCAGAACACACACACACACACACACACACACACACACACACACACACACACACACACACACACAGAGAGAGAAGTTAGGTTAACTCATTAAGTGTGTGTAGACATAAAATTCAGAGTAATATTACAGTTCCAGTATGGTGGTACAAAGCGCTGACAGCAGAATGCATTTTGACACTTTTTAGAAAAGCAAAAGCAAAAAAAAGCTTACTCGCCTTCTTAATAAATATCAAAATGACACATTAACAATTCATCTATGGCAAAGTGTGTAGACAACTGTTAACGTTAAGGAGGAAACTATACACGTTCGCATACGCATCGCTACGCTTCATGGCTGCCTCGCATATCCTGCGTCCATTTGGAGCAATGGTTGTGCGCGTCCTCAGAAATTAATGCTACGCATGCGCAAACGCAAACACATGGTTAAACAGCAAGTATATCTGCAGCCTTACAGTTAGCTACTTTAGCAACAAGTATGTTAAAGCCATTTGTCCATTAGGAAACTAAATTAAATGAACGACAACAGAAGCTGAGCAACTGGACAACATCAGAGAAAAAAACAGAAAACTTTTTCTCTATAAAATATGATCCATTCTCACCCAAATCACTGAATAAAGTTATGCTTCTGTTTAGTGAGGCCCCCAGAAACACTCAGTCCACTTCAGTGAATGGATGCATTTGTCTTTCGTGTACCATTGCATCATGAACAAGAAAAAGTTTCATTGGATGTAAATTTAGTACACGCCCCAGAGTACAGGATGAGTCATCGAAAGTTTTTAATCATTTTCTAGCAAAAGACAAATTCTGATATGCAATTAAAAATACCCCCAAAATGCTTGAAAAAACTTTTTATATTGGTGTATAGGTGACATACAGCAAAAAAAAAAACAACATCAACATTCTGTCACTCATTTTATTTTTTAATGCAAAGTCGACATTGTTTGACATGTCTTGACAACTTGACATTAATCAAAATATAAACATGTTATAGCCTAATAACATGGCCTAATTATCAAACTCAACTACAGTGGAACAATTTTGGCTTGTCGTAAAAATATCATTAGATGGTATAAGACCAGTTTAATGATAAAGTACAGTGCCAGGGTGATTTCCTGATGGACAGATAGCTTTATTGTTGCTAAAGTAGGCTAACAGCTAACAACTAGCTTGGTTAGCTGAGGTGCTAGCAGTCCTATTCACTGTCTTAGCCAGGTGCAAGGAGACAAACTCGAACAGAAAACCACCTTGGTACTGTATTCCTTGTCATTTAACTGGCCTCCGTTGATTCAGTTCTGGTACAGTTCACTGGAAGTTCCCAGTCTGCCCAGCATCAGCTAGACACCAACACTAGCTGCATGCAGGCCCCTTCAAATAAAGTAGGTAACCCAGCCGGACTGAGACCAGTGTTACCATTAAGTATTACCTGATATTTTTAGACATTTTTAGTGGTATTCTGTTGCACTTTCTTACTTTGTTCTGCATCTGCTGCACACCAGTTCTCCTCAGGATAATTAACGTTGTATCTTATCTAATCTCCTCAGTGACTTTGTACCTTGTGAAGGTTATTTATTCTGTTACCTGCTGATTCACATTAGACAAATGGGCTACATACGTATCATTTATATGAGCTTTCAAATGAAATGTGCGTCATGCTCTGCAGGTAATTGTGTAACCATCAGATGCTCTGCAGGGTGTTCAGTGTGTGGATTTACAGTAAATGTTAAGCTAAAGAGCAGATGTTGAGTCCTTCCCTGCCAACACAGGCTCCTCATACAAGAGTCCACATAAAACAGTGTTGTATAATAGAGTATTTTTATTCTACTCTATCTGGTGTGTGTGTTTGTGTGTGTGTGTGTGTGTGTTGCAGGTAATGCTAGGATCCCAGCAGGGAGAAGGAAGACCTGCTGTCTGACTCACTGTTTGATTGGCTCACACTCTCAGTCTGGCCTGAGGCTGAGAGCAGGCGAAATGGCAAACTGTCTCTCCCTCTGCCTGCCTTCCTGTCTGCTGGATTCCTCTCTGTCTGTCCTCCTGCCTGTCTCAACGTCCGTCCCCTCGTGTTTTCTATATTTTCCTCTCTCATCACACATCCTCCGTCCCCACACCCCCAGCTCGCTCACACTGTCTCTGCAGAATAATGGGAAAGTGTATCAACAGGTGGAACAAATTGCACTGTTTCCCCTGAAAGCAAAGTCTGCAAGGACTGCAGTCACTTCACTTATCCTTTGGGAGACACTGCCTTCTTTGTCTTTAGTGTGTGCATGTTCATAACACATGGATCTCATAAAAAAAAAATCTGTGTCACCTGCTTATATATGTAAAGTCCAATTGAAACTTGTCCAGCACTTATGTTGCGCCTCTGGTACAAAATGTTCAGCTCTCGATTAAACTCATTTATTACAGCACCAGTGCAACACCGAAAGTTTTACTAGAGAGCAAGAAAAATGTGTGACTTTTTTGACCCTTCAAAAATAACAAAAACAGCTTGAAAACATCAACAGCGCAAGAACTTCAGGTAACAAATAAACCTGTGAAGATCTCTACAATATACTAGCTCTGTTGCCTCTATAACTGTGATACATGGTTACATTTTTAATCCATTGCATAGCCTGAAACAGATAAACATAAAAACCAGATTCCACTTCCTTTGTATTAGACTAGATTAGATCACCATGTAATTTGTAGTGATGATCATACTTTGCAAAGCTTCTTGATGATCTAATTTGATGAAGATGGTTAGTGTTTATCTGGAGAGAATAATGTGATAAGTCAGGGATGATAAAATGCTGCAATCACAGAGGGCACAGAGCAGAGTTATCCTGACTTGTCCTGCTGCGTTTCTCACCACTCGTGGCCTCTGCAGTCTCATAATTGGCTTTTTTATGGTACTCATTCAACTACTGAAGTCTACAAAGCATTCAGAGAGCACCACAGATCCCTTGAGTTGACTTGGTGCCATGCCATTGTTCCAAAGGCCCATCAGCCTGAAAAATGTACTACTGGGGCAAAAGTCCATTTGTGCAACAGAACGTTATCCTGAAAACAAACGCCTACTGCTCCAAAGGCCCATTGCTCCCAAAATACACACTCTCCCTACTGTTGTTAGTTTGGTGACTACTGCCTCTTTCAGTCTTAACTTTCTCTAAACTGTAAGTGCAATTGTTGCAACTATTTGATGGGACATCAAACTCTACTGTGTGTTCGCAAAACTAAAAAAGTAACTCACCCAAATCATTTCATTCATGTTTCAAAACCTAGTTTTTGTGTCAGTAACCTGACCAATGCCGGCAAAATGAAAACTTGTCATGTCACTGACTGAGCTGCACCACTCAAAACCTTAGAGTTGTGTGATACACAACAGCATTCTCCTAGTACAGAATATAAGCTTTATCTTTGCATGCTGTTGTGTAGAGTTTTTTTTAAGACTCAAATTTCAGTTTGTAGTAAAGAGAAAAAGGATACAAACATATAAATTTACACCGATCAGGAATAACATTATGAGCACTGAGGAAGGAAGGAAGGAAGGAAGGAAGGAAGTCCCAAGGAAGGAACAGTGGTGAACCGGCGACAGGGTTACTGTAAGTTGGAGGAAGTGGCCTGGTCTAATGAATCATGTTTTACATCACATGGATGGTCGGGTGCGTGTGTGTCGCTTACCTGGGGAACACATGGCACCAGGATGCACTATGGGAAGAAGGCAAGCCAACAGAGGCAGTGTGATGCTTTGGACAATGTTCTGCTGGGAAACCTTGGGTCCTGCCATCCATGTGGATGTTACTTTGACATGTACCACCTACCTAAGCTTTGCTGCAGACCATGTACACCCTTTCATGGAAACGGTATTCACTGATGGCTGTGGCCTCTTTCAGTAGGATAATGTACCGTGACACAAAGCAAAAATGGTTCAGGAATGGTTTGAGGAGCACAACAATGATTTTGAGGAGTTGACTTGGCCTCTGAGCCCTGGAATGTGCTGGACAAACAAGTCTGATCCATGGAGGCCCCACCTTGCAACTTACAGGACTTAAAGGATCTGCTGCTAACATCTTGGTGCCAGATACCACAGCACACCTTCAGGGGTCTAGTGGAGTCCATGCCTCGACGGGTCAGGGCTGTTTTGGCAGCAAAAGGGGGACCAACACAATATTAGGCAGGTGGTCATAATGTTATGCCTGATCGGTGTATATATAATGAATTTATTTGTGTACCAATGTGTTACATGCTGGGGTGTAGTGGTAAATACAGAGGTAGGTAAACTGTAGTATGCACACCTTTTTCCCCTCATTGATTGATCCAGTTCTTCTGAAAATAGCTGAATAAATGCTCAGCCTCATTTCAAAGAGATGATAAACTGATTTGCTGATACTTGGGTTCATGCCCCACTACACCCCTCTTACAAGTACTGTAAACAGAAAATTTACTTTTCCATATAAAGTTATATATAGAAAACTTACCACAAAATGACGTCCACAGGATTTCTGTTTCTATTTCATTACTGTAACCTGTGAGGTCATTTGCCAATTTAGTCCACATCATAAACATAACATATCATAGGTATTTATGGAATATATATGTATGTCTAATACATTTTGAAAATGGCATGAGTCATTTTGCAGGTGACGGCTCAAACAATGAAATAAGTTTAGAAGTTATAAAGAGTTTGACAGTTTCACTGAGAATCAACTCATCAGTTTTGGTCAGCCAGCCATAAGCAGATGGTTACTGCACAAACTGTGGACAACTGTTTTTACTCTTTCACACGTGTGCCATAACAGATGCAATTAACTTGAATGAATGAGAAACTCCAATGTCTTGCAAACAACAAACTATTTTTCAGAGACCTGCACTTAATGTTTTGAAAAGAGAAATTCTCATTTGAAAATTGAGCCAAGGAGAATGAGAAAACATTTACACAACATTAACACAAGGCTACCCAGGAATCCTTGTGCAATCATGTCAGTTAGCTAACCTACTAAATGACTGTGTGGCCCGATCCATAACAAAGTACTAGTTAGGGCTTCGATTGTGCCTGAAAAGTTAAGTCTATCAAGGCCCGATGCTGACAAAATTCTGTCTGAAACTGACCCAAACCCGACCCTCATTTCAGCCAAACCTGATTACAGCCTGACATTTTTCTTAACAAGTTTCCCTCTATGTGCCAAACAGTGAGAGTTTTCAGTGACAGGGACAATACATGCAGGGATTTGGAATTGGCAATGACTAAATTAATAAATACTAATAAATACCATATTAAATAAATACTGTATATAAATAAATATAGTACAGCTTGTACCTGATGTGCACTCATGAAATATGTGAGAAACTGATAAACCCTCCACTTCACAAACCACCAGTGAAAGTGCAGAGACTAAAGCTAACACAGCTAACATTAGCCATGTTAGAACTGCTGCAGACTAAAACCTAAAATATTCCATATCTCTATCAGAAATATCTCTCTGTCATGTATGCAGCTGCCAGACACAGATGTGTGAAGCTGAATCAAAACACTACCTATCTACCTGCTTTATTTCCTAAGGGTCTTCTACATGATCTCTACCATAAGATATAGGCTTTGGATTCACAGACTTCAAACACCTCACTGCAGAACTCTGCAGCAACCCTGAACCTTCAGTTGCACAGGACCAGGGTAGCAAAATGTAGACTCTTTGATTCAGGTTGTGTTTGTGTGTGTAGGCTGGTTTCCAATAATAACTTAAATAGTATTTTGACAGATAAACACTCCAACTTTCCTGCCCACAAAGACACACAACGTGGCATGAGACAACACACAAGCAAATACAGCACACTGACAACAGTTAGACAAAGTAAGCAGTAAAGAATATAATAGGTGTAAACGCACACAAACTGTTGGAGAGAGGCAGCATATTTTTAAGCGGCTGTGATAACATGATTGTGTTCCAATAAGTTACTGTATATAGCAAGAGTAGCCGCATGTGACCATCTATATTTATGTATATTGGATTATACCATGCATCCTCCTCCTCCTCTTCATCACTACTCTAAACCTCCCACATGGACGACAACAGCAAAGACGAGGTGGATGAAGAGGAGGAGGATAAGGTGCAGTACCAGGAAGCGCTGGACTAAGAGGAGAAAGAAGAGGAGTTTAATTAATAAGAAAAGAGGGAGAAACCAGAAGCAGGGAGAGCAGATGGGAGAGAGCGACAAATGAGGAAAGACAACAAGGATGTGGAGGAGGTACAGGAGTAGACAGCCAGAGTAAGTGAAAAAGGTAGAAGATGAAAAGAAAAAAGCAGAAAAAGGGGAGCGAGGGAAGGGTTGCGCATCTGGTGATCACAAAGCAAAAAATATGGAGACATGAAAAAAACAAAACAAGAATGAGAGAAAAAAAAAAGTGTGAGGACAGGGAGCAAGGGAAGAAAGTTTCATGTTCTCTCTCTGAATGGATGATGGGAGTTTTGAAGCTCTTGAGCCCACAGCAGAACAACACAGCCCTGCTATTCTCCATTTGATTATGCAACCACAATCACACTTAACTGGGACAGGATATTATTGCTTTATATGGGGGCTAAAAATACAATAGCAGGTAATAACCAGCCAAAAATCCATTAAAAACTTAACACCGGCTGTACTCCAGAAAAGTTTTATTGGTGAAATTTAATTTGTTTTTAAAAAGAGTTTGTAGGATGATGTGCTGCAGGGTTCAGCAGGAGGACAAGGTTTGTTAACTTATTCCAACCTATTTATGTTATTTGAAGCACTGACTTTGTGAGTGCATGGCTGTTCAGAAAAGAATCAGAAAATAATAAAGTGCACTAAATGTGTGATGCATAAGGTTCAAATACTTCATAACTCCAAGAGCTACTAAATGTAAGATACAGAGAAAAAAGAGGGATGCACTTGAAAAATGAGCATAAATGTGTTAAGACTCACATTTGAAGCCCTGGATGTCAGCAATAACAAGCTTCACATTGTTAATAATTACCTTCTTTATTCATTGTAATAAAATAGTGTAAAATATTCAACTCTGAATCTTCTAATATGAAATAAATCTCAGTCTCCTTGTGGTTGTTTTGCAAATATAACACTCACTTCATACTGCTACATGATAGACCTGATGATGTTCGATTAGCTGCCTGTGTCCTGTGGTTCTGCACATCACTGTACTATTTCTGTGGAAGTATTATGGTATGCTAGCAGTGGACTGTTGCAGGTAGGGTTTAGTTATCAGCATGATATCAAAGAGCTCAGTTTTCTGTTACAGTTTCATAAGAAATTCTAAAATCATAACTATTTGTCATGATCACAGACTTAATTAAAGAAGGAGTCAACAAAGGAAAAAAACACTGTATTTATTGCAGTATTGTCCATTAACTAAAATACTTGGTTAGTTCATATAGGGAGAGTGGACTGAGAAAAATACAAATACCTCTAGACTGTTATGTAACGCAGTGCAAATGGAACTACAATAAATACTAGGGATCTTGCTTATCGCTGTTCAGTTTTTGTTGAAACTACTATACTTGTTTGTGTGTTGACTTGGCTGGTGGTGTATCTCTAGGTGGGGTTTGGTGGACAGGTATGAGTCAAAAGTCGATTTTTATTCCAAATACACCTCTGTTTATGAGTCACATCCTACAACTGAAGTAAACAGAGTTTAAAAGCACCTTGAAAGAGTCATCCTTATGTGAAGAAGCACGAGGAGTCTGCATGTCACAGTAGATGGATGAATAGATGCACAGATGGATGGACAGACAGACAGACGGATGGGTGGGTGTCCTGTCTTTTACAAAAAGGTGCTGGTTTCCTTTACAAAGATTTTTGCAAAGACAGTCAAATCAAATCGGTCAAAATCTTTCCTTAATTTTGGTGGAATAGTTTTAGTTGTCAAATTAAAAGATCATTTCATTTTTTTTAAAGCTATTTTTTATTTTGTGTTGGTTTGTTCATCACAACTACGATCAGGCAGTTTTGAAAGCAAATCTGAAATTTAGAGTTACCACAGTGTTGTCGCTCACGAGGGAGTCTAAGCCTCCTGCAGCAGCACCACTGAGGATCTGTGCTGGCGATGTAAAGAGGTTGCCATACTTCATGGAGCAGGGTATCATTAACCTTTAAGGTGACACTGAGGAGCTCTCTGGAGAGCATCCTGAATGCTTTTGTACCTCTGCTCTCCAAAACACCGGAGCTTCATGCTGGAAGCAACAATGTTTGTGATAATTTGCCCTGCCAGGGGGTCAAGGAGAGGTCATCTGCTGCTGAGATGTGCATCTAATAACAGGAGTTCAAGTCCTGCGTGTCACACAAGTCGAGACAGGTCAAGGCTCAAGACTGTCAAAGTCCTGAGAAGGACACAGCAGAAGTATTGGTAATGTGTTTTCACCTTGTTTTGCACTTTGAGTTAAAGATACTTTCAGTTGTTTTTCTTTCAGATTTCCTTTGGCAATGTTAGTATCCATTTCCCTTACCAATAAAGCCCCTTTTAACTGAATTAAAGTTACCATGTGGAGCTTTTCTGTTAACAAATGTTATGTTTACATTCAGTGTAACTCACCAAAACATGTTTTATGAAGAAGAAAATGCACTAAACACATTTATTTAGAACTCAGGGATACACACAATTTGCGTTGGTGGGTAACAGTGAATGTAAACAATTCTTGTTTGTTTACAAGAAAACTCCACAGGGCACCTTTAAAATCTGAACATGCCTGGAAAAAACATAGAACGCAAACTGAGATTTCTCTACAAAGACAGGGATGATTGACAGACAGCTTCTAAAATATGCATATCACGTCTCCAGCTTCCTGCCATCAAGTCACTCAGATGTTTCCTGTTTGTATTCATGACATGCATACAAAACAGCTGGCTTTCCATGATGGCACAGGATAAGTGACACATGCATATGAATTACATGGAAATGTGCATATTTTATGTATGAGACACATAATGTAAAAGCGTGTATGAAGGTATGTGTTTGTGTGTATGACCGCATGTGTTGTATGCATGATTATCACATGTACACATTTGTGCACAAATAGATGTAATCTCTTTCTGTGTGTGTGTGTGTGTGTGTGTGTGTGTGTGTGTGTGAGTGTGTGTGTGCGTGTGTGTGCGTGTGTGTGTGTGTGTCTCACCGAGCCACCTGGTTGATGACGGGAGCAAAGTTGGTTGGGCCGTACAGCTGAACAGTTCGCAGGCTCTGGAAGTAAGCCTCTAGTACACCATCGATGCCAACACAGTTTGGGTTTTCTGTATTTGAGTTCTGCAAGAGAGAAAACATCGAAACTGTTGGAAGGAAAACAACAAAGATTTTTGTCTTGTCTTGAGAAACCTTGGCCATCAGTCTTGCTGTTATTTAAGTCCAGCCACCACCAATATTTATCAGGTTTCATGAGTATTATAAATAGCCACCAATCTGCAACCCCTCTGGTATCAGAAATGTTCCACACTACATGTTTTTCAAACCTGGAGTGTTAAAGTGCAGCCGGTCTACAACTGGACACCCTCTCAATATGCTTTTTTCAGTGAGATGGGCTCACGACACCGAGAAAGCTCAACATTGTGTTCCAGTGTCCCAGAATAACCCCCCTCTCTCTACCTGCACCCACACACTCAACACAGCCCTCTGAAGCAAACTAACACTCTCCAACACTGATGACTGGCCAGTGTGTACTTTAAACTGACAGTGCACAAAGCATAACTTGCACAGGCCAGTTGAATCCTTTGAAAGTGGGATTTTCCAACACACTGTCTGTGTATTCATGTGGAGGTTGATCAGCCTCGCTGCAGCATGCTTTTAGATATATACTCAAGGTTTCCGCAAGTGCACACCCAGTGGCCCAACAGGCCTAAGTTGACTCCCTGCTGGGCCTAAACATCTAAGAATGTTTATAAAATGTATTAAAATGTATAACATGTTTTTTTGTGTGTGGTGTGTCTGGGGAGTCGGTGGGTGCAGTGTCTCAGGTCGTAGAGCAGGTTGTCTGCAGATCGGTGTTCTGATCATTTATGCTGCTTTTTTTAAAAACACGCTACTGTAACACAAATCAATAGCAGACTAACCCCAACCCTAACCCCTAACCCAGAGAACCACAAGGCAGCACATCGCAATAGGTAGCACATATAGATAGAATATTGGTCACAAGCCCTGATAAATGGGGAAAGTCGCACCAGGAAGGGTGTAAAAAAATATGTGGATCAAATATGTGGATCCAGACTGGGTTGGGAAGGGGCCTGGCCTGCCTGTGGGCAGATGATCCGCTGTGGCGACCCCTAATGGGAGCACCTGACAGACAAAAATAATCATTTTTACTAATGTCCTATATAAGTGGTAAACTTTAAGGACGAACTCGGTGCGTAGGCCGTGTGTGAATTGTTAGTGAGTGTAAAGTCACTCAATATAAAGTAAGTGGTAATGTTACCACTGTGAACATGGTAGTGAAGTGTGTGGACAGTTTAGCCAATTTGTCAGCGAACAAAGTCTGAGCCAAACCTAAGAGATGTACAGAACAGCTGCAGACATCACAGATATGTAGTTGTTCTGTTTTAAGCCAGTTTCTGGGATCTGCTAGGAGGACGTGTTGCACACTTGTGAAGACAGTATATCCAGAGTTTGTAGTAGCATAGTTGCCTTGCAACAAGTCGTAGAGAAGTCCACACAGACAAAAAAAATTGAGGTATGCGAAATTCTGCACAGAGCCTACATGTACACCATCTGATGATGAAATTTTTGTCACAGGGACCAGGTTCACTAAAGGTGGACTGAGCATTACAGTGGACCTCCAGGTTTTGCTCAGCAAACACAGGAGTTCAAATTGTTTTTGTTTTTTTTCAAATCACCTCTGCACACAAAGGCAATCATTTCCTGAAGTGGATATATATGTTGGATTTTCAGTTTTGGGGAGTTATAGAAATTAACAGATGCAGGCTTCCAATGTTGGGAATGTGTGTAGGGAGGGGGTTTGAGATGGTGTTTGACCATCTGACAAGGGACTTAAATCTTCTAACAGTTAATAGAACCAGTTTGATGTGTTCTTTGTGGCAATTTGTTCTGCTTTAAATTGCCATTAGAAGATGGGTAAGCAGCAAGAATAAATGCACAGTAGCAAGTCAACTTGAACAATGCTCAGTTGGTATTAATTAGCCAAAAGTGTGCCAAGAAAATATTCACATTATTACATCACTTGCAGCAGCCTAAAATGTTAGCACAAGGCATGATGGATCCATGGATTGATGTTGTTTACTCCAAAGTCTGCATCTACCATTTGCATGTGGCAGCAGAATTGAGGTTCATCAGATCAGGGGACACATTCTAATTCCCAATTTGTCAAATGCAGCAGCTTGGTCAGTGGCTCTAAGCTTCAAACTATGCACTAGGGATGGGTCATAGTTTTTGAATATTCAAATGGTCATTAAATTATATATATATAAAAAAAATCATCATTCATTCATCAATCATTTTGTCTTGTAAAATCTATTTTCTCTTATTTGTTTCCTTTCTGTCACTGACGCCTGGAAATAATGAGATACTACCAGAATAGTTTTGTAATTACAGGCCCAGTTAGTATTGCCGACGAGACATCTGCAGACCGCAATGTAATTTATTTCAGAGTGACAGGCTTGTAGCTGGCGCTGATGACGGCATTGTTTGCATGTTGCCATGACAACATCAGAAGCCCCCCTTTTGAGGTTAAATAGTTTCTCATGCTGTTATAGAATATTTTATTTGTTGTCATTTGGGATAGATTAAGAGCTTGAGTTATTATTATGTTGTTTCCTTGAATATACAATGTCAAATGTATTTTCTTTGTGAATCACGTGACAATGACCCGGAAGTTTAGCGGGAGAAAAAGCCGGGCAAAAAACGAAAAAAAAGAGAGACTAAAATGCCGAGCATGGACAGCGGACGTTTACGCTCTCTCCCTTGATCCTACAGCTGGTCTACCAGGCGAACACGGTAATTAATATGACAAATTACCCTGTTTTTAATGCTGTGTTACTTGGGTTTGTAGGGAAATGAGACAGAATGTATGTTTATTATTTTGAGGTTTGTGCTTGAAACTATTTTCTGTTTATTTCTAGTTTTCACGGTGTCCCATGATACATCTTCACAAATAAATGTGCGTATGGACATCAGTACGAAGCGTGGACTCTTATGACCAGTGTAGATACAGTGAAAACGTGGCCTAATCCATCTCATTGAGGTGACTCGTATCCTGCACGTAAACCACGGCTCCAGAGCGCGGTTCTGCTCATCCTGCGGTGAACTACAGGCTCCTGTGTGCAGCTGTGCTTCTCATCCTGCGGTGAACTACAGGCTACAACGTGCAGCTCTGCTTCTCATCCTGCGGTGAACTACAGGCTCCAGTGTGCAGCTCTGCTTCTCATCCTGCGGCGAACTACAGGCTCCTGTGTGCAGCTGTGCTTCTCATCCTGCGGTGAACTACAGGCTACAACGTGCAGCTCTGCTTCTCATCCTGCGGCGAACTACAGGCTCCAGTGTGCAGCTCTGCTTCTCATCCTGCGGCGAACTACAGGCTTCAACGTGCAGCTCTGCTTCTCATCCTGCGGCGAACTACAGGCTCCAGCGTGCAGCTCTGCTTCTCATCCTGCGGCGAACTACAGGCTCCAGCGTGCAGCTCTGCTTCTCATCCTGCGGCGAACTACAGGCTCCAGCGTGCAGCTCTGCTTCTCATCCTGCGGCGAACTACAGGCTCCAGCGTGCAGTTCTGCTTCTCATCCTGCGGCGAACTACAGGCTTCAACGTGCAGCTCTGTTTCTCATCCTGCGGCGAACTTCAGGCTTCAGTGTGCAGCTCTGCTTCTTCTCCTGCGGTGAACTTCAGGCTTCAAAGTGCAGTTCTGATTCATCATCTGCAGTGGACTGCAGGTACATTGTTCAGCTTCAGGTCAGACTGCAATACTATAATTTCACCTCACATAAATGATGGACAGTTCCACAATAAGCTACGAATAAAGTTATAGTTGCAATTAAGAAGTTAAGGTTCTCAATACTGTAAAAATAGAGTGATCAAAGAAAGGTACATACTAAGCTGTCTTGATTGTAACTGCTAATCTCACATTGCACTTCCTGTAAAATCAATAACACTTGTAAATCAAAGGCTTGGGACAATTGGAGCCCTTTTTTGTCATTCTAACAATAATTTTCAGAGTGGTATGGGTAACAGCTATAAGTTAAAGCTGCATTGTAAATTGGCTTAAGCAAAGTGCTTCATTATCAGTCGCTACAATTCATGTGCATATGAGTTAGCTTGTTTCCTACTTTAAGTGTTAATTCACGAAAGGTTACAAATGTCAGTTCAGGGTGAACCATTGTCTCATTGTGGTGGGTTTGCTGAGCAGGTAGATTCCCTGCCAGAAGCCCAGGTTTGCTCAGACTCTGAAACTGATGTAGCAGAGAGAGACAAAATAGAGAGTGTTTTTCAGGATCAACCAGACAAAAATGAGAAATCTGAAACAGTGCTTAAAGAACTTAACTCAGTTGCTTCTAAAACAAGACAATCCTCCCGTGAAAGACGTCTAACACCTAAAATGCAGGAGCTTAAGGAACAAGAACTAGCTCAAAGGGAAAGGAAGTTCAAGTCCATATATGAGAAATGGAAAACTCAAGTAAGGGACATTCGCACAACTCTAAAACATGAGTGCTCTGAGAGTGAGTTGTATGACATGATGGATGTGGTCGAGAATGCAGCAGCTTGGTCAGTGGCTCTAAGCTTCAAACTATGCACTAGGGATGGGTCATAGTTTTTGAATATTCAAATGGTCATTAAATTATATATATATAAAAAAAATCATCATTCATTCATCAATCATTTTGTCTTGTAAAATCTATTTTCTCTTATTTGTTTCCTTTCTGTCACTGACGCCTGGAAATAATGAGATACTACCAGAATAGTTTTGTAATTACAGGCCCAGTTAGTATTGCCGACGAGACATCTGCAGACCGCAATGTAATTTATTTCAGAGTGACAGGCTTGTAGCTGGCGCTGATGACGGCATTGTTTGCATGTTGCCATGACAACATCAGAAGCCCCCCTTTTGAGGTTAAATAGTTTCTCATGCTGTTATAGAATATTTTATTTGTTGTCATTTGGGATAGATTAAGAGCTTGAGTTATTATTATGTTGTTTCCTTGAATATACAATGTCAAATGTATTTTCTTTGTGAATCACGTGACAATGACCCGGAAGTTTAGCGGGAGAAAAAGCCGGGCAAAAAACGAAAAAAAAGAGAGACTAAAATGCCGAGCATGGACAGCGGACGTTTACGCTCTCTCCCTTGATCCTACAGCTGGTCTACCAGGCGAACACGGTAATTAATATGACAAATTACCCTGTTTTTAATGCTGTGTTACTTGGGTTTGTAGGGAAATGAGACAGAATGTATGTTTATTATTTTGAGGTTTGTGCTTGAAACTATTTTCTGTTTATTTCTAGTTTTCACGGTGTCCCATGATACATCTTCACAAATAAATGTGCGTATGGACATCAGTACGAAGCGTGGACTCTTATGACCAGTGTAGATACAGTGAAAACGTGGCCTAATCCATCTCATTGAGGTGACTCGTATCCTGCACGTAAACCACGGCTCCAGAGCGCGGTTCTGCTCATCCTGCGGTGAACTACAGGCTCCTGTGTGCAGCTGTGCTTCTCATCCTGCGGTGAACTACAGGCTACAACGTGCAGCTCTGCTTCTCATCCTGCGGTGAACTACAGGCTCCAGTGTGCAGCTCTGCTTCTCATCCTGCGGCGAACTACAGGCTCCTGTGTGCAGCTGTGCTTCTTCTCCTGCGGTGAACTTCAGGCTTCAAAGTGCAGTTCTGATTCATCATCTGCAGTGGACTGCAGGTACATTGTTCAGCTTCAGGTCAGACTGCAATACTATAATTTCACCTCACATAAATGATGGACAGTTCCACAATAAGCTACGAATAAAGTTATAGTTGCAATTAAGAAGTTAAGGTTCTCAATACTGTAAAAATAGAGTGATCAAAGAAAGGTACATACTAAGCTGTCTTGATTGTAACTGCTAATCTCACATTGCACTTCCTGTAAAATCAATAACACTTGTAAATCAAAGGCTTGGGACAATTGGAGCCCTTTTTTGTCATTCTAACAATAATTTTCAGAGTGGTATGGGTAAAACAAGACAATCCTCCCGTGAAAGACGTCTAACACCTAAAATGCAGGAGCTTAAGGAACAAGAACTAGCTCAAAGGGAAAGGAAGTTCAAGTCCATATATGAGAAATGGAAAACTCAAGTAAGGGACATTCGCACAACTCTAAAACATGAGTGCTCTGAGAGTGAGTTGTATGACATGATGGATGTGGTCGAGAAGCTGGACTCTGAATTGAAAGACTTATATGATAGCATACGAGTCCAAACAGCACCAAGCCAAGAAATTCGTAGAAAAGTTGATGCATGCTCAGCTGTAACAGCAGATTTATTGGGACTGATGAGAATACGCCTCACTGAGGAAGGAGAAGAGTTTGATGCTGAGGCAGAAAAATCAAGGCTGCGCATGCTGCTGAACAGTGAATATGCCAGGTCCATATATGGATCAACAGTCTCCAGAACCACTGCTCTCAGTCAGCGCTCCAATCATCTCTCAGAGTCACCAAGCATTTCGGCTAGGAGGGCAGAGACAGCTGCACAGCTAGCTGCAAAGAAAGCAGAAATGGAAATGCAACCTGTCATTGATGCACAACGTCAAGAACTGAAAAAGCTTGAAAATCAAAGAGACATTGAGATAATTGAGGCAAAGCTCAAGGTATATACTGAGGAGGAGTCAAAAAAGAGTGAGAGATGTGGTCCTGTATGCAGTGAAGTGAGAGAGCCCAATTTACTTACTCCATCTGCAACATGTCAGGAAGGGCAAGCTACAAAAAATGAGGCATCTCTAATACACACATTACAAGAGTCAATGGCCCTCACTCGACTTCCTCTTCCAGAGCCTCCCATATTCTCTGGTGACCCACTGAAGTTTACAGAATGGAGCACAAGCTTCAAAGCCCTTATAGAGAGACGGTGCTCAAGTCCTGCAGACAGGCTGTTCTACCTACAAAAATACATTGGTGGGGAAGCAAAGTCTGCCCTAGAAGGCAGCTTCTACAGGAAGGACGAAGAGGCCTATCAGCAAGCATGGGAGAAGCTGAATGACAGATATGGTCACTCCTTTGTAGTGCAACGTGCATTCAGAGAGAAACTTAACAGGTGGCCAAAGATAGGTGCAAAAGAGTATCTTAAGCTAAGGGAATTTAGTGACTTCCTGCAATCATGTAGCAGTGCTATGCCTCATATCAAGGGTCTTCAGGTACTGAATGACTGCGAAGAGAATCAGAAGATGCTAGTCAAACTCCCAGATTGGGTAACATCCAGGTGGAATCGTTATGTAACGGAAAAGCTGGATCAAGCCAAAGACTACCCAAGCTTTAAGGAGTTTGCCTCATTTATCTCAAAGGAAGCACGCATAGCATGTAACCCAGTGTCATCATTGCATGCCTTAAAGCCCTCTGAAGAAAAGTCATTTAGAGAAACAAAGCGTCCAAAAGCAAACACCTTTGCCACAAGTGTGAAGGCTTCAGATGCCTCAAGTAACACAGCCAAACCTAACGATGTTGGTGAGACAAAGTCGAAAGATTCCCACATACCAAAGAAATGGAACACACCAACACATAACCCAGGCCCTGTCAAATGTATGTGTTGTGGAGAAAACCATTCAATGCATAAATGTCAAAAGTTATCGGACATGGCAGTGGAGGAAAAGAGAAAATTCGTTCAGGATAACAAGCTGTGTTTTGCATGCCTCAGGAAAGGACACAACTCAAGAGACTGTAAAAACAGAGCCATGTGTGGCATATGCAAAAGGCACCATCCAACTCCATTGCATGAAGAACGTCCCCCGCCAGACAAATCTTCTTCACAAAGTGTCCCACAAGTAGAGGAAAGTACATCCTCTCTCTCATGCTATGTGAATGGAGGGGAAGGTGAAAGCACATCAATGATTGTGCCAGTATGGATCTCATCACCTAACACCAATGATGCAGAAACACTGGTGTATGCCTTATTGGACACTCAGAGTAGTCACACATTTGTTGACCAGGAGGTGTGTGAAAGACTGCAGGCAGTAATGGAGCCAGTAAAACTAAAGCTTTCCACTATGATGGCAAGAGACTCAATTGTAAAGAGCCAGAGAGTTAGTGGACTTAGAGTCAGAGGGTTCTCCTCAGATAGCTTTATCGACTTGCCCCCCGCCTACACAAGGGACTTCATCCCCCTTGAACGTGCACACATTCCCACCTGCAAAACAGCTAGAAAGTTGAAACACCTGGCAGCCATAGCCCACGAAATGCCCTCAATAATGGACTGTGGGGTTGGACTCTTGATTGGTTATGACTGCCCCAGAGCACTAGCACCTCGAAAGGTCATCACTGGAGATGATCAAGAGCCTTATGCTGTTAAAACTGACCTCGGTTGGAGCATCGTGGGAAGCGCACCCCAATTTGTGAACTCCAAAGACGTGACTGGTCTGTGTCATCGTATATCAGTCAGGGAGCTTCCACCTGTGACACCAGCTGCTGCTATTAAAGCACTTGAGTCTGATTTTGCAGACACCAGACCTGGAGAAAGGAGCATATCTCAAGAAGATATTCAGTTCCTGCAATTCTTAGAGGGAAGAATTCAACAGAATGAGTGTGGACATCTTGAGATGCCCCTTCCCTTTAAGGCATGTCCACATCTCCCAGACAACAAGAAACTTGCCTTAGTACGTCTGAAGCACCTTAAAAAGAAACTGGACAGAGATCCTAAATTCAAGAAGGATTACATGAAATTTATGGAAGGTGTTTTCAAAGATGGCGATGCAGAGAAAGCAGATAAGCAGCCAGAGTCAGGAAGTGTGTGGTACATCCCACACCAAGGGGTTTACCACCCCAGGAAACCAGAGAAAATCAGAGTGGTGTTTGATTGCTCTGCAAAGTACGAAGGCACTGCCTTGAATGACCACCTGCTAACAGGACCGGATCTTACAAATGGACTGACTGGAGTACTCTGCCGTTTCCGTAGACATCCGGTTGCAGTCATGTGTGATGTGGAAAAAATGTTTCACAGGTTCCACGTCAGCAAAGAGGACAGAGATTATCTGCGGTTCCTGTGGTGGGAAGATGGAGATACAGACTCAGAACCCCAAGAATATCATATGAAGGTTCACCTCTTTGGAGCATCGTCATCCCCAGGCTGTGCCAATTATGGCATGAAGTATCTCGCCCACCAACATGAGAAAATGTACCCTTCAGCAGCTGGCTTCATCACAAAGCATTTCTATGTAGATGATGGCCTCATAAGCCTGGAATCCATTGATGAAGCAATTAAGCTGGTGAAGGAGGCCCAAGCTCTGTGTGCTAAAGGAAAGTTACGCCTCCACAAATTCCTCTCCAACAAACGAGAGGTACTAGAGTCTGTCTGCATCACCGAACGTGCTGCTGAGGTGAAGAATGTGGATCTCAACTACGATGATCTTCCAGTACAGAGAGTGCTGGGAGTAAGATGGAATGTAGAGAGTGACACCTTCTCCTTCAAGGTCTCCCTTGATGAGAAACCAGCAACAAGACGTGGAATTCTATCCATTGTTGCCTCAGTGTATGATCCCTTAGGCTTCTTGGCCCCATTCATCCTCCCAGGAAAGAGGGTGCTTCAAGAAATGTGTCAGAGGGGTGTCAGCTGGGACGAACCACTACCCAGCGAGATGAAGCCAAGGTGGGAGAGTTGGGTGAATGATTTGAGAAATCTTGGAAAGATTCAGATCCCTAGATGCTTTACACCAGAAAACTTCGGGAAGATCCTGGAAGTCGAACTGCATCACTTTTCAGATGCTAGCACTCAAGGCTACGGTCAGTGCTCGTACCTTAGACTGGTGAGTGAAGACAAGGTGCACTGTACCTTGATCATGGGCAAAGCAAGAGTTGCACCTACAAAAATAGTCACCATACCAAGGCTAGAGTTGACTGCGGCTGTGATCTCTGCTGCTGTGAGCAACATGCTGAAGGAGGAGCTAGAGCTCAGGGTGGACAGAGAGTATTTCTGGACAGATTCACAAGTGGTCCTCGCTTATATCAATAACGAGGCTCGACGGTTTCATGTCTTCGTCGCAAACCGTGTCCAGAGAATACGGGAAACCACTAACCCAGAACAATGGTGCTACGTTGATACTGGAGAGAACCCTGCTGATCATGCCTCAAGGGGCCTCAACGTAAGCGAGCTTATCAATTCAAATTGGCTCACAGGACCCAGATTCCTATGGGAGAAAGAAGTGGTTACAAACCAAGGAACTTCAGAGCTGCTAGTAGGAGATCCTGAAGTCAAGGCAACCCAAGTGCTGAAAACTGAGGCCATAAGGCAAGTTCATTTTCAAGAGCGACTGGCACGGTTCTCAAAATGGACCATGGTGGTGAACGTCATCGCACGCATTCAGCGATTAGCTAAAGGGATTAAGACAACAGAACCTTTAAATGTGGAGGAAAGAAGGAGGGCCTCACTCACTCTCATCAAGCTTGCACAGCAAGATGCCTTTGTAGAGGAGTTGCATATACTCAGCCAGAGATCTGGAAGGCTGCCATGTAATCACCCACTGTACCAGCTTGACCCAGTCCTCCAAGATGATATAATGAGAGTAGGAGGACGTCTGAGGAGAGCATCTACACCTCTTGATCTGAGACACCCAATAATCCTCCCAAAGGATGGTGTTGTCACACGTCTCATCCTGGCACATCATCATGAAAAAACACAACACCAAGGCAGAGGACAAACCATGAATGAGCTGAGGGCCAACGGATACTGGATTATTGGTGGCAGTAAGGCAGTAGCCCAGTATATACGGCAGTGTGTCCCCTGCAGGAGAGCTCGTGGGTCACCACAGGAACAGCGTATGGCAGACCTACCCAGTGACCGGGTTGATCCTTCACCACCATTCACATACTGCGGTATGGACTGTTTTGGCCCGTTCCACACCAAGCAAGGCCGCAAAGAACACAAACGGTATGGTCTCCTTTTCACGTGTCTCTGCTCCAGAGCAGTTCACATAGAGATGTTGGAAGACTTGACGACCGATGCTTTCATCAATGCCTTACGGTGTTTCCTGGCCATCCGAGGAGCTGTTAGACACATCAGATCAGATCAGGGATCTAACTTTGTCGGAGCAAAAAATGAAATGGAAAGAGCTCTAAATGAAATGAACAAGGAAAGAGTGACTGCATATCTGGCAGAGAAGCAGTGTGACTTCCACATGAATGCACCAGGCTCAAGTCATGCTGGGGGCATATGGGAACGCCAGATTAGGACAGTGAGGAGTGTACTAAACTCAGTCCTAGCACACAGTGCCGGAAGATTGGATGATGCCTCATTAAGGACATTCCTTTACGAAGCCATGTCCATCGTAAATAACCGCCCACTAACTGTTGACAGCATCAGCGATCCCACAGGTCTGGAGCCATTAACACCCAACCACCTGGTCACCATGAAATCCTCTGTTCCACTGCCTCCACCGGGTAAATTTGTTAAGGAAGACTTGTATGCCAAAAAGCGATGGAGAAGAGTGCAATATTTGTCTGAACAATTTTGGAACAGATGGAGAAAAGAATATCTTGCCAACATCACACTCAGGCAAAGATGGCATACTCCAAGACGAAACATACAAGTTGGCGATGTTGTAATCGTCAAGGAAGAAGAGATCCCTCGTAATGAATGGAAACTTGCTAGGGTCCTTGAAGTACATAAGGATGATGATGGACTGGTACGAAAAACTACAATACAGTTAGGAGAGAGAAAGTTAGCAAAAAGGGGAGAACGCCTCAGCAAGCCTTCTGTTGTTCAAAGACCCATCCAGAAGTTGGTCGTTCTGGTGGAAAGCAGCTAAAACATTCCTCCAACTTCAACCCAGTTCCCTAGCGACCACTCATCTCCTTTCACAGCTAGTGTTGGAAGGTTGAACCTATGTGTATTTAGAGGTGTGTTCAATTAATGTTGTTTCACATTAATGTTGGTATGAAACTTTGTGTTAAAGTAAACATGTCAATTTTGACCAAAGAGGTTACAAATTTCAACAATATTGCAGTTCTAGATGTTCTCTGAGTGAACTTGAAAAAACTGGGAAATTACCATTGATTCTTGAAGGGTGTGCGATGTACCAAACACCACAGTTGTATTTGTTATTAATGAATCAAGGGTAATTTGGTGGGAGTGTAGCTGGCGCTGATGACGGCATTGTTTGCATGTTGCCATGACAACATCAGAAGCCCCCCTTTTGAGGTTAAATAGTTTCTCATGCTGTTATAGAATATTTTATTTGTTGTCATTTGGGATAGATTAAGAGCTTGAGTTATTATTATGTTGTTTCCTTGAATATACAATGTCAAATGTATTTTCTTTGTGAATCACGTGACAATGACCCGGAAGTTTAGCGGGAGAAAAAGCCGGGCAAAAAACAAAAAAAAGAGAGACTAAAATGCCGAGCATGGACAGCGGACGTTTACGCTCTCTCCCTTGATCCTACAGCTGGTCTACCAGGCGAACACGGTAATTAATATGACAAATTACCCTGTTTTTAATGCTGTGTTACTCGGGTTTGTAGGGAAATGAGACAGAATGTATGTTTATTATTTTGAGGTTTGTGCTTGAAACTATTTTCTGTTTATTTCTAGTTTTCACGGTGTCCCATGATACATCTTCACAAATAAATGTGCGTATGGACATCAGTACGAAGCGTGGACTCTTATGACCAGTGTAGATACAAGGCTGTTTGCCGAACATTTACAAGCTTCCGATCTTCGAATACTTGTTGAATAGTTCCCAGTGAATATCAAATAGCATTTTGGCTTGAAATGCCAATTGCTGGAGGAGACCTCCTCCTCATCGACTTTTAGGTTTTGGGACCAGCACGCTTCCGCTGCGCTATTTTACTAAACCCCAGATGGGACCCACAGTCTCTGGCTTAGGAGGCCTGTACCCTAATCATTAGACCACTGGGGCTTCACATGCCTCCAAAAGGCCAGTTCTCTGGACATACATTGAGTTCTACTACCAAATAATGATATGGGAAGCACAATCTGTTTTTTGTTTTTTTAATTAAGTGACAATGCCACCTGATACTGCTGTGGCAGAGAGACAGAGTAAAGCTCTGACAGAATGAAGCCTACAGACTAAATTGTATCAAGAAGAGCAACTACAACTACAACTATAAAAGAAAAGTGTTTCAGACAAAATCTTTTACATTATCACTTTAGCTCAAAGATACTTTGATACATCACTAAAGTGAGCACACTTGACAAGCATATTGGGATAAGTTATTCAGTCTTGTGCTGAACCAATGCTCTTTTGAACTATTGCCGTCAAGATGACAATTGTTAGACCTGACTGGATTGAGCTGTTGATCCATTCAGAGTGACAACAAATGTTGGTTTAATCCATATACCATTCTGTCAGTCTGTGGAAGAGACAGACCTGCTGCTAGGCAAACACCAATAGCAGAGGATGGTTTCGATCCATCGACCTCTGGGTTATGGGCCCAGCACGCTTCCGCTGCGCCACTCTGCTATGAAACACCCCAGATGGGACTCGAACCCACAATCCCTGGCTTAGGAGGCCAGTGCCTTATCCATTAGGCCACTGGGGCTTCACAGTGTACACTTTTTCCAGTTCTGTTGACATCAAGCGAGTTCCACAAAAATACAACAACATGGGGAGGACTGTGTGTGGGTTTTGAATAACATGACAATGGCCCCTGATGCTGCTGTGGCAGTAACAGAGAAACAGAGTGAAGCTCTGACAGAGCAGAAACCTACACACTGAATTGTGTCCAGAAGAACAGGAAAAAACTACAACTATAAAAGACAATAACTGTTTCTCAATATGCGTTCTTCTCTGTACTTGTGTTCTTGTGTACTTGACAAACGTCATCAGTCTCAGTCCAAGTACTGTTCCAAATCAAAAGTCTGCATCTCGTCAAGTACAGTCAAATACCCGGATGTGTTCTTGCCCCGCCCGTTTTATCGAGGATGCATCGGGTGGTGACTTCTGTGGACTTGGGGCAGCCACGTATCCCAGAATGCATTTCGTAGCAACAATGGCAGAGGAGAGGAGCCACAACATTAAGTTACAAGTGTTGAAATACTACTGTTTTAGTACCATGGAATGCAATGATTATTTTATGCGAGAATGTAGACATTAAAACTTCAAATCTGTGGTTGATTCATCACGATAGCCCGTACTTTAAAATTTGCTCCGATGTTTTCGGAGATGTGTCGTCCTGCTAACGGGATGGACAGCATACCTCGCCAGCTGGCAAGATGACTGGGCTGTTAGCATACATGTTACCCTACTAAAACAGCCTTATCCCGGCATTACCTTTTGAAATTGGCCGCTGGCTCTGATGTCTTTATTGTAGTAAAATGAGATATAATTCGTTTTCCGCACATTTAAACCAAAAGATACAGGGTTGTGTTTTATATCATATTTCGTTTTATTTCAAATATACATCAATGGTGAAAATAACTGGAAGTGGGTAAGCCAGGATGAGCTGAGATGGTGACATCATCAAGTACGCTACTGTCCCAATAGCAGAATGACAGTCCTTTGTCCTCCCATCCTCGAGAGACTGTACTCCCAAATTGAACTTGCTAAGTCCGAACTGCCAAGTCCGTAAGTCCAAACTTGGCATACTTGGTATTGAGAAACGGCAAATGTTTCAGAAAAAATCTTTAATGATCTCACTTTAGCTCAAAGATGGTACTTCAATACATCACTAAAGTGAGCACACTTGACAAGCATATTGGTGTAAGTTATTTAGCCTTGTCCTGGACAAATGATCTTTTGAACTAATGCTGTCAAGATGACAACTGACAGGCCTGGTTGGATTAAGATCTTGATCCATTCAGAGGTAATAGCCCTGCTGCCAGTGAAACACAAATAACAGAGGATGGTTTTGATCCATCATTGTGGGCCCAGCACTCCCTCACTGAACTAGTCTCTTGTCAAATACCCCTGATGGTACCTGACACCACAGTCCCTGGTTTGATAGGGCAGTCCCTTCTCCATTTGGGCTCGGGGGCTTGACAGGCCTCCAAATGAGCAGTTCTGTAGACAAACATTGAGTTTGTCAAAGTGGTAGAATTGGAAAGGTAGCAGAACCAGTTGACCGCCAGTAGCCTCGGTGAAACCAGGTTACCCATAGTTAGCCAACATACGTTAGCCTGCTAGTTAATACAGGCATCATGATGATTGGTTGGATTATGCTGTTGACTCATTCAGAGTTAGTGATGTGTGTTTAATCCATATGACTGTGTCAGCCACTCAGAAGGCAGTTGAAGAGACACCCTGTTTCCAGTAAAACACCCATAGCAGAGGATGGTTTCGATCCATCGACCTCTGGGTTATGGGCCCAGCACGCTTCCGCTGCGCCACTCTGCTATGAAACACCCCAGATGGGACTCGAACCCACAATCCCTGGCTTAGGAGGCCAGTGCCTTATCCATTAGGCCACTGGGGCTTCACAGTGTATGGTTCCACCAGTTCTGTGGACATACAGCAAGTTCTACAACAACGCAACAACATGGGGAGGACTGTGTGTGGTTTTTGAATAACATGACAATGACCCCTGATGCTGTTGTGGCAGTAACAGAGAAACAGAGGGAAGCTCTGACAGAGCAGAAACCTACACACTGAATGGTGTCCAGAATTACAAAGAAAAACTCAAACTACAAAAGACAGCATTTCAGAAAAAAAATCTTTAATTTTCTAACTTGCACTTTAGCTCAAAGATAGTACTTCAATACATCACTAAAGTGAGCACACTTGACAAGCATATTGGTGTAAGTTATTCAGCCTTGTCCTGGACCAATGATCTTTTGAACTATTGCCATCACAATGACAATTGTTAGGCCTGGTTGGATTAAGCTCTTGGACCATTCAGAGTTACAACAAATGCTGGTTTAATCCATGTCCCATTCTGTCAGTCAATGAAAGTGATAGCCCTGCTGCCAGTGAAACACTAATAGCAGGGGATGGTTTTGATCCATCATTGTGGGTCCAGCACTCCCTCACTTAACTGGTCTCTGTTAAATACCCCTGATGGTACCAGACACCACAGTCCCTGGTTTGGTAGGGCAGTGCCTCGTCACAACACTTGTGTTCTGGGGCTGGACAGGCCTTCAAATGAGCAGTTCTGTAGACAAACAGTGAGTTTGTCAGAGCAGCGGCATTGGAGAACCCAGCATTAACTGAACCAGTTGACCACCTGTTTCATGATAGGGGCTGTTTCCAGTATTAGCCTCAGTGAAACCAGGAGACAAATAGAGAACTGACATAAATCGATCCTGATGATGATTATTGGTTGGATTATGCTGTTGACTCATTCAGAGTTAGTGATGTGTGTTTAATTCATATGACTGTGTCAGCAAGACAAGAAGGCAGTTGAAGAGACACCCTGTTTCCAGTAAAACACTCATAGCAGAGGATGGTTTCGATCCATCGACCTCTGGGTTATGGGCCCAGCACGCTTCCGCTGCGCCACTCTGCTATGAAACACCCCAGATGGGACTCGAACCCACAATCCCTGGCTTAGGAGGCCAGTGCCTTATCCATTAGGCCACTGGGGCTTCACAGTGTACACTTTTTCCAGTTCTGTTGACATCAAGCGAGTTCCACAAAAATACAACAACATGGGGAGGACTGTGTGTGGGTTTTGAATAACATGACAATGGCCCCTGATGCTGCTGTGGCAGTAACAGAGAAACAGAGTGAAGCTCTGACAGAGCAGAAACCTACACACTGAATTGTGTCCAGAAGAACAGGAAAAAACTACAACTATAAAAGACAATAACTGTTTCTCAATATGCGTTCTTCTCTGTACTTGTGTTCTTGTGTACTTGACAAACGTCATCAGTCTCAGTCCAAGTACTGTTCCAAATCAAAAGTCTGCATCTCGTCAAGTACAGTCAAATACCCGGATGTGTTCTTGCCCCGCCCGTTTTATCGAGGATGCATCGGGTGGTGACTTGTGTGGACTTGGGGCAGCCACGTATCCCAGAATGCATTTCGTAGCAACAATGGCAGAGGAGAGGAGCCACAACATTAAGTTACAAGTGTTGAAATACTACTGTTTTAGTACCATGGAATGCAATGATTATTTTATGCGAGAATGTAGACATTAAAACTTCAAATCTGTGGTTGATTCATCACGATAGCCCGTACTTTAAAATTTGCTCCGACGTTTTCGGAGATGTGTCGTCCTGCTAACAGGACGGCCAGCATACCTCGCCAGCTGGCAAGATGACCGGGCTGTTAGCATACATGTTACCCTGCTAAAACAGCCTTAAATCTCTGACAGAATGAAGCCTACAGACAAAATTGTATCAAGAAGAGCAACTACAACTACAACTATAAAAGAAAAGTGTTTCAGACAAAATCTTTAACATTATCACTTTAGCTCAAAGATACTTTGATACATCACTAAAATGAGCACACTTGACAAGCATATTGGGATAAGTTATTCAGTCTTGTCCTGAACCAATGCTCTTTTGAACTATTGCCGTCAAGATGACAATTGTTAGACCTGACTGGATTGAGCTGTTGATCCATTCAGAGTGACAACAAATGTTGGTTTAACCCATATACGATTCTGTCACTCAGCTTCCTGCTGCTAGGTAAACACCAATAGCAGAGGATGGTTTCGATCCATCGACCTCTGGGTTATGGGCCCAACACGCTTCCGCTGCGCCACTCTGCTATGAAACACCCCAGATGGGACTCGAACCCACAATCCCTGGCTTAGGAGGCCAGTGCCTTATCCATTAGGCCACTGGGGCTTCACAGTGTACTGTTCCACCAGTTCTGTGAACCATGGATGAAATTTTGATTTCAAAGGTGGGGGGGACACGTGGCTTGAGTACTGATGTAAAATGAATAAAATGTCCATAATTCAACACAGGTGATGAATGCAAGTCATCAATTTTATATCAATTTTATAGTCTAAGGACACAGAAATAATACATGAAAATAATAAATAAAATAATAAAAAGTCTATCTCTTTGGCATTAAATGGAAGCTTTTTAAAATATAAATCTTTGCATTGTTGAGGCTCTACAGCCTTACTTAATAATAATAATAATAATAATAATAATAATAATAATAAGAAGAAGAAGAAGAAGAAGAATGAGAAGAAAAAGAGGAGAAGAAAGAAGGAGAAGAAGGAAAGAAGGAGGAGAAGGAGGAGGAGAGGAAGAAAAATGAGGAGGAGGAGAAGAAGAAAATTTACAAGATTATTGAGAGTTTTGTAATTGATGAGGAGGATCTTGAAGTGGATTGGGAGCCAGTGAATGTGTTGCAGGATTGCTGTCATGTATTCCTCACACTCTGACTTCTAAAGAAGTCTCTTATGTCGACTTTTCTTTTTTTCGACATCCTGGCTGCGCCTAATGACCGAACACAGAGACACACGGATTCAAACGTCAGTGTAGGCTCAATGAAACCTCTGTACAACGTGACGTGACTGAGGCAGAACGATCATCGCCCTCCAAAAAATGATGGTGTGATTGACGCAGGGATCATCACACAAGAAGCAGCAGAGCCAATCACGGAGCTTGTGGGCGGTCCAAACTGAGGGAAACAGTCTTCAGCTTGAGCGGCCGTTTGGTCCCAGTGCTGACGTCACATGCTAACGTAACATTGTTTTCGGATGGTTAAAACTGCAGGGGACTAAAATGGGCTTTTGAAAAAGTGCAGGGGACATGTCCCCTGTGCCCCCCCCCCCAAATTACGTCCACGCTGTGGAAGAGACAGCCTGTTTCCAGTAAAACTGTTTCAGACAAAATCTTTAATGTTCTCGCTTCATTTCACTCCATCAATGTGTGCCCAGGACTGAACTAGTCTCTTGTCAAATACCCCTGATGGTACCTGACACCACAGTCCCTGGGCAGAGCTCCGTGGTCAACTTCACAATAATTAAATGCAACATCCAGATAGACTTTCAGAATCAAGGCACAAAAACTACTTGGCTAGGTTTAGGAAAAAAATCATAATGTGAGTTAAAATAAGTAAGTTAACCCTCTAGGCCCAATAGAACCTATTCTATATTTCATACTGGAATACCCCAGTGTATTAAAATTTTAAAAAAGTCCTGAGCTTTGAGTTGTAGATACTTCAAAATCAATCATTCATCAATAACCAGAACCAGATATATTCATTGAAACACTGACATCCTTTTCACTGTTAAACAGCAGGACCCCTTCAGTTCAAGACACAGACCTTGTTGTCTGGCGGAAAGCGCAACATAGACTCAGTAGGACAACTGACCAGGTTCTCCATATATAAAATCAATGATTTTTCTCATACAAATGTTGCCAAAAATACACCTTACAAGACACCTGGAGAAAACGATACAGATATTTTGAGTTTTTTTGTTGTAAAACATCACATAATCACCATCAGTAAACAGCAGGACTGTCAGGCTCTCCCTGCCCAAGATGGAGGCTGTTTTCTGAAGTCAAGTGTGACGAAGAATCTGTAGGGACAACTGACTGGGCTGCAATTCTTCACACATAAATTCAGTGATTTTTGTCATGTAAATTGCCAAAAACACAACATGTTGCCACATTACTCTTGTTTGCTTTTCTAACATACTTGTGTGGGGCACAGTGTGGGATGTTCCTCTTTTATTTTGAAAGCCCAGTGAAGGATCTGTTGTTGTCAGACTCTGAATGTTGACTCAGACAGCAAGCAGAGAAAATGTTCTGGATCATATTTGTTATAAAATTCACTTGAAGTTACTTTCTCTTCTTTTCAGCAGACTGAGATTCATTTCAGCACAACTATTTACAGCAGTTTCTGTGCTACTTTTTTTGTCTGGCGTATTTAGAAATATGTTGAATGAAAATGGGTCTAAAAAGATACAAATTCCACATATTTGGTATCAAATTAAAGGGGAAATAATGTTTTTTCAAATGAAAACACTTGCAGTTGTCATTTTCTCTCTATTTTTGAGACAGAGCTGCTTGTTTAGGTTGAGTAGTAAAGTTAAAAGTTAAAGTTCATATAACAAAGGCAACATAACTTACATATTTTAAATACATTTCTAAAAATCAAGGCTAAATATTGGCTTCAAACACACCTAATAAAATCAATTTCCTATTTCAGACATCAAATCCAGACACAGATTACAGTCAATACCAGGTAGGGATTAACAATGTTCAAAGTCACATACATCATTCTGATGTTTGGTCTGAACAGTCACATGATTTTACAAAGCAACATGTGCTATGAATTCTCAGCGGTTACAGGAACTACACGTGGATTTTCACCTGTGGCACTTGTGTATCTGATGGAAGTTGCACTCGTCTGAATCATGCTGACACTTGTGCTTTGTTCTGTGTGAACCAACGTGCTCTTCAGACTATATCATTTAGACGAGAATGTGTCGAACCTGAGAGGAGCTCTTTGATCTGCTTCTGCAGGAGAGAACGATTTCTCAGGTTTCTCTGGTAAAAAAAACAAAAAACAACTGAGGAATAATTGACATCTTAACCCTCTAGTCTCTTTGGATTCCTTTCCTGTCTTTGAAATACTGTTCATACATCACTGTCATAAATGTGCAGTACATCATGTCCATCCATTCAACCCCACAATACTTCTTTGACCCAGCCAAGTTATCAATTATCTGATCATTGCTTTGAAAAGGCGTGGGCTGATTAAAAAAAAACACTTCAGTCAGTCTCTCTGAAGAATAAAGAAATCTCCTCACAATCATATTAATCTTCTCTTAATTTCATGCATGACTTCTTGGACAGTTATTCATTTAATATGATGAACCTGACGGCCACAGAAGGTAGCTGGTACTTTCCTTCAGGCAAATCATACTTATATCATCCATTCTAGAAAACTAAGACAAATCATCTCCATCTAAAATTTATGAATACTAACACGAATTCGATTTTGTTTAGTAAAAATTTATATATATGAAATAGGGATGTAACGATGCATTGTGAGACAGTTAAAAATCGATACAAATGTGTGTCAACTGAAAGAGCAGAGCACGTAAGACTGCGTGAGACCGGCCCGACCCAGAGAGAAAAAGGTATGTGTGCCTCTGACAGAACTGGTTGGATATACTGTGTTTAATTTTGCACACTTCAAACTTCAAAAACACTTTCAAATTCTGTTTCCTACACCCACAGTAGTGTTAGCAGGACGGAGGAGTGAGGATGGGAGGAGGAGATGAAGATGATATATTGTGCGCTCTCATGCTTTCACTCCTCAAACCAGGAGATCTGTCTTTAAAAATCTTTTCTCTTTATTTCCTCCTGGTGAATCTGCTGTCATGCTGCCATCACTTGCGTTTGGCCTAAACTCGCCGGTGAATTAATGAGGGCACATGGTCACACCTGATAGGTGAATCCCGCTGTGTGCTGGTGGTGTAAGGGGCAGGACAGGACAGGATACACCTGCACCCCTGGTACAAGACGGCACACCTTGACTAAATTAAATCCATTGTGCCTCACGTTTTCCACTTGTGCTTTAGATCAGTGTATGACAGAGACCTCTGTGTTCAAAAATGAAGAGGGCGAGAAGATCACAGACAAGATTAAAGCTGCGTGCAAATACTGCAAGAGGGTGATGACCTACACAAGTAACACAACCAACATGATGCAGCACGTCACCTGGAAACAGAGAGAAGCTCAAGTCAACACCGTCTGAACAAAGAAACTGTTCAAAGAACAATCCACACTGACAAGCACATTTTCAAACTAGGAACACATGCAGGACTGAGTTTGTTTATTTGAAGAGATTTCATTCAGTTCTATTATTCATTTAGTTATATTGATGTGGGATTTATTTAAAAATCCAATTTGTATTAAATTTTTATTTAAGATAAAATATCATTTCAGTAGCACTTTTAAGAAGAGGTCATATGGGTTGTTTTGGAGTTTACTCTACCTTAGAGATAAAAAATAAATTAAAAGGGATTTTCATTAATTTGTTAAAGATAAGAGAAAATATATGTTTTAGTACATATATGTATATATACATATATATATTTTTTTCAGTCATAATTTGTCTGCAAGCTCATTCTCATTCTCAAATTGTAATGTGAAGCCAGTACCATATCGAATCATGAGTTGAATGTATCATTACATCCCTTATATGAAATATATGGAATTTCTGAAATGTTTTGGTTTGCTTTTATTTTTTTAAATCTAAACTTGCTCTGGAATAATATCTGATATTGTTGGGGTGCAAATACCGTATCTTCCAAATGTTGTATTGTTAAATGACGATTCCACCATTAATTTGTTAAACTGTCAGAGACGGGTTCTATTTGCTGGATTGACAGCTGCCAAGAAAATCCTCATTGCAAGGTGGATATCCCCACTCATTTTATGTATTAATCATTGGATATCTTCCTTTCATAACATATTAGTTTTAGAACTGTCAATTGCATCTATAAACAATGCAAAAGCAGAAACATTAGAGGCCCTCAAAAGAGCTGTGGAACAAGTAATATCACTGATGTGACCCATGATTGTAGATATGTATGAATTAATATGTTCATGGGTGAATATGCGGGGGAAACACTGAGAATATGGTACAGTATTAACATAAACATGATTATATGAGCTCCAATGACTGCAAACAAACACCCCTTTACTCTTACTTTTTTTTCTTACTTTTTTTTTTTTCCTTTTTTTTTCCCTTTTTAAATTTCTACAAAACGGCAAGGGGTGGGAGGGAGGTGTATAGGGGATGCCTACTGGCCCCCTGATTGTCTGTTTGTTTGTTTTTTCTGTTGTCTTCTGTAATTAATTGTTTATAATGTGTGTAACTGGGAATAAAACCAATAAAAAATTGGTCACAAAAAAAAAAATCTAAACTTGCTCTGCGTCAGACAACAGCTTTGTCTCAGACAAGAATTCACAACTTCAAACAATTAAAAAAATTGTTAAAAGCCATCAACATCTAAAATGAACATTACCTACTGATAACATAGGTGTTAAAATGTGCTATTATAATCATCTTTGTTTTAGAAAGGTGGGAATTCTGCTCAAGCACTGGTAAACTTTCTATTTTTTGACAAGATCATTAAATAATATTTCTATCAAATGTGTCTCAACCATAACATGTCAACTCTGTAGCCCTTCTACGTCTAGGCTAAATAAATTTAAAAAAAAAAAACTTAAAAAAATATAATGGCTATGACTATGCTGGGACATTAAAATGTAAAATTTTGTCAAGTTCAGAAGACATTAATTTTCCATCTGACGGAGTTGACTTCTATATGTAAGAAAATATTAATCACTAGGAGGTCGGCATGTTACAGGGTTTCATAGCCAAGAGTTTGATCTTATAAAATATATTTTCCAGCATAATTAAAAAGTAAAATCAAAACCTTCAAAATAAGGTTTTCTCCCTGTTCTTGAGAATGACTGACATTCAATAAAAATAACAGACCAGCTTGTTCATTACTTGCAAATTTCAGTTTTGCATCATTCACCAGTGAACCATCTATACAGACATTAGCAGTAATCTAGCTAATCTGTGCCTGTGTTTGTGTTGGGCTCAGAAACTCCACTACTTTCTGTCATCTCCCTCCAGTTTCTCTCATTTTGTATCTTTATGGAGCAGATTCATAGAGTATTATTATATTTTTCATAGAGCATTTGCAGGGAAATTTGACTGAAAGACATTTGAAAGACATCGGGCATCATGCCAGACCATCTTCACATTCTTCTAAACCTGTCTTATTTGTTTCTGCAAGGCTTCCTCCTACACTCCTCCTACACCTGTAGTGTTTCAGCTTGATGAATGTCACTGGATCATGAGTAGGTGTGCGTTTGTGATATCTGATAATTAGTATTACCAGGCTGGGTGTCGTAAATGACAATACCAGAATCCTTAAAGTGATACTGATACCAGCAGAGTACTTCATTTGATACACGTTATATGTATTGGAAGCATTCCTGAAATAGTCCTCCTACATTTTATACATTCATTTTTATTAGACACCACAAACACGTATATTTGGATTCAAGAATTCAGCGATTGTTGATGACTTGAATCAGAAGGGAACAGTGTCATGTCATGTGTGAGAGCCCATTTCCACCAGTGAGATAAAGATCAAAAAGGATAAAAAGTCATAATTATGAGATAAAAAGTCTAAATTATGAAATAAAATATTAAAATTATGAAATTAAAAAGTCAGAATTATGGGGTAAAATGTTAGAATTATGAGACAGAATTAATTACTATGAGATAAAAGGTCTTAATTATTAGATAAAAAGGTAAAACTACATGAAAAAAATTATGAGCTAAAAGGTCAAAATTCTGAGATAAAAAGTCGGTAAAAAGTTGAAATTAGGAGCTAGAAAATTATATGATAAAACATTGATATTAGGAGATTAAAGGTCCAAATTAAAAGATAAAAAGGCTAAATTGATACAAAGTCAACATTATGAGATACAAAGTCAGTAAACACTCAAAATTGTGAGATAAAAAGTAATAATCGTTATATGATTTTTGTTCTTTGTATGTTGCAATTATGTCTCTTCTTAATCTCATAGTTATAACCTACCGTGGGGATATTTTTTTCTTTCATTGGCAGAAATGGGCTGTCATGAGGAATCCTGACTTGGTGACTCAACATAATTCAAACACCTTGTTGTGAGCCGTTTCTAATGAACTACTTTCTTGCTAATAGAAAGAAAGTAGAAAGAAAATAGTTCCAGTAGATTCTACTACAGACAGTAAGTATTTCTGACATGAACCCGCTCACAAGGTCTGTGAATTAGGAGTAACCGGGTCTTTGAGCACCACAAGCTGAGTGCCATTTGGTACAAACATACTGGAGAGCAGGCCGACACCTGTATGGCTGATATCTCCACAACTCTGCAGCTCACACCAAAAAAGTCTAGATGGAGAAACAGCACTACAGGCCAGGGAGAAAATATGTATTTTTGCTGCTGTGAAATGTCCCTTTAAACTAATTAATTGCCATCTACTTTTGATAATACACTGACTATGGATAAGAACCTCATACAACCCCAAACTATCCCCTTAAAAATGACAGTGAAACCGACACATTGCAACTAAATTTGAAATCTTCTGAAATAGTGAGTAATAATGTTTTTTTTCCATGAAACAGATGATTAATTTTGTTTTTCCACATGTGTCTGCAGCTGTCACACTACTGTCCACAGTGCAGAGCTGTGAGTAGCTCCTCCATTTCTGCCTTGCATTGCATTTTATAGCAATTTCAATCTGCATGCCGGCATTTCTGAATACACTACATTTTATTTTCCACCGTGTTGGCACTCCAGACTTCAAACTTGAATAGAATTAGCGGTGAGTGTGAAATAAAGACAGCTTAAGTGTTTGTTTATCACAGTGAAGGTCCCTGGCGGCTCAGTTATGGTAAAGACTGGATTTTCGTTACCAATACTGGTCTGGAGAAAAACATTTCTGTGCTTTATGACTTATCAAACATGAACGCAGCGTGCCTCCATCCACAGAGCAGGAAAATGACCACCAGCCTGATTATCACCAGATCTCAGCCACATTCATCAGCTGCAAATCATCCAACAATAATGCAACATTATTAAAATACCACACGTGTGTGTTTTTGTGTTTGCAGCGACGTGACGCAGTAGCTGCTGACAGCTAATCATCCTCTCTTTTTCAAAGGCAGGTTCGTGCGCACGCTCTGAGGCTTTCTGCTATCTCTCTCCAAGATTACTTTTTAATTATTTCCCCCAAGACTGAAGTTTTTGTTTAATAATATGGATTTCTTTAAAGCATCAAAAACAGATTCAGAAGGCAGTGTTAATTAACACAGAGGGGCTGTGCAACAGAAGCTCAGAGTTAATCAGTGTCAAATAACCCTCATAAAAGACAAATATTTGATCGAACGCCCTTGTGAAGAAGAGACCGCTTCAAGGTACATTGACTCTTAATTTATTGGAAATGTGAGCTATTTAAAATTGCATATGTTCATATGTTCTTTGTTAGGAGTTAATATATGCAAGCGCTGCTGCTTAATTAATTATTCTGACCTTTATCTGAACTACGGACGTGTCTAATTATACACATATGCGCAACGCCTGATTCCCTTTCTCATTTTATACAATGTAGATTTAAACCACATAAGTCTGCACAGGTTATTAACTCGCTGATCTGTCCTACGTGAGACATATATTATGAGACAAGATGCTAAAACTTTAAACATTCGATGAACTCAAGATTGCTGGATGTTCTCCAGGCAGTTTCCAAACAATAGGTTCCTAATTAGAGTTGCCTTAGCATGACTCAGCGCTGGGATTTGTCACGCTGAGGTGAACTCTAATTGGGAGAGCTGATAGAGCGGCCGCTCGCACGGAAAGGAGCAAAGTTACACAAAGTAATGAATCTAGACAAGGCAGATGCCGACGCTCTCGTCCACCGTTGGCTTCTGACTGCGAGGGAGCCAGGAGGATCATGGCGTTTGACAAACCTGATTGAAAACGACAGTTTCAGGTCAGGGAAAATGATCCTACGGTCCACTAATGAGAAACCTAGGGCGTGTCACTGAGATGTTTACACCCACATGAAAAGACCTGGCTATATTATCACTGTCTTAAAAGGGAAAGTTCAACCTCAAATCAAAAATACATATTTTTCTTCCTACCCGTGATGCTATTTATCCATCTATACAGTTCTGAGAAGAGTTTTGAAGATATCTGCCTCCACTTCAATATGATAGGACTAGATGGGACTCGGTTGTGGGGCTCAAACTGCGTAAAATTACCTATGAAAAACAATGTCTCAATGTCAATGTCTCTTTCCAGAAATCATGACCCTGTTACTCAAGATGATCCCATAGACCGTATATTAAATAGTGGACGGAACCTCTGGGTCTGAAAAAGTGAAGCCAGCACAGAAGTCCCTTAAACCTGTATGCTTTCTAATGGCCCACAGGGGGCGACTCCACTGTTTGCAAAAAGAAGTATGATTGAATGAAATCTTATGGCAAATTGACACTACTCATTGGATTTATGACCTGAGTAAACAGTTTCATAATGGGTTTATGGTTAGTAAAACAGACAACAAAACGGAGTATTGTTATGCTTTAGGTTGGAGATACCATGTGATTGTCCTGTACCACACATAACTTATGCGACTCAGACCAAACTATAAAATACGGTAGTGTTGAGCAAATATGGACCAGTATTGTGTTAATAAATTGCCTATTTCTCACTTAAAATGTTTTAATTTTTAGTGCGCTGTTTAGCTGTAATACAAGAAAGGCAGTGAGCGAGGCTCCCATTATTTCCTGCTGATCAGATGAGCCTAAAACAAGCACCGCCCAAGTTGCAGTGCATCACCCACCAGCTCCACACTTTTGATGGTACTGTGCATGCTCGGGTTGCAAAAATGGCGACCCCCGTAAAGCCAAGCTCAAGATTTTGAAATGGCAGTCCACAAACCAATTGGTGACATCATGGGTGGTTCACACTTGGATAATCCACAGACTTTGTTGTGATCAGGAAGTGTGCATTTACTCATGGGGGAAAGGCTTGTGTTCATGACAGTGCAGGATCTAAACATTAATGATGTCCTTCTAAGCTGAGCTGTAACATTAGCACCACTGAGCTAGCTACCACTATGGTACGGCTGGTGGGTGTAGTTCAGCCAAAATAAAATAGTTCCAACATGAAACTGCTCACTGCTGTGGATTATCTCGAGCAACCAGATCACGATTTATTTTATTTATGAGTTGAGTTTTTCAATCTCAAAAACTCACATCAAAACTATCCAGATGGATAAACAGTACTACAGGTAAGAGGAAAAATATGTATTTTTGATTTAGGGAGGAACGGTCCCTTTAAAAAAAACAAAAACTCTAATACACAATTTTATTTTCCTGCAGCCTTGGAACAACACCAAATATAAGAATCTCCTTTTTATGTTCTTCTTCTCCCGCCCTCTTTTCTCTTCATTTCCTCTAAAGTAGCTGTCCAGGGAGGCAGGCGTGTGGAATCCAAGGATAAGTCATTATTATTTCATTTTGCTGCTTCACTAATTGCTATTGTTGCCATCCCAATGGCTGACAACGCTAAGCTTAGCTGTGCATCATCAAAATGTCTCTGTGTTGCTGCGCGTCTGTCTGTCTGCTCTCTATTCTTTCTCCATCACCTCCATATCATCAAACAGATGAACTTCTTTTCTCTCAACATGCAGCATGATTCACAATGTTTTCTTCCTCCCACCTCTTGTTCCTTTCCTCTGCCTCAGTCAGCCACTTCACAACACTACTCCACAATGCCTACATCTTGTGGATTTACGTAACCTTTCCTTTTCATTGACTTAACAAGTTGTCCTGAGTTGCATCGCACATGGTGCCCTTGTGTGCATGCACGTGAATACACAAAACCCACACATGAAAACATTCATTGGTGGGCTCAGAGGGAAAAAAATACAGCACACTTGCCCTCTTGGTTGCTTTGACGGCAGAAAAAACATGACGAGCCCTCAGGTTTACTGTCCCAGTGGATAAAATACGATAAAGTGCCCTCTAGAGTGCCCTTCAGTTGCCAAATTTGATAACGTGCCCTTTAGAGAGCCTGTCAGTGAACAAAATATGGTAAAGTGGCTTATAGAGTGCCCTTCAGTGGACAAAATGTGCCCATGAGAGTTCCCCTCTGGTGGACAAAACATAATAAAGTGCCCTCTAGTGCAGCTTTTAGTAGACAAAATGTGATTAAGTAACCTTTAGAGAACCCTTCAGTGGAAAAACTGTGGTCACGCGCCATTTAATAGGCAAAATGTGCCCTCTATAGTGCCCTTCAGTGGACAGAATGTGGTAAAGTACCCTTCAGTGGACAAATGGTGGTAAAGTGTGCTCTAAAGTGCCCTTTCAGTGGACAAAACATGATAAAGCAAGCATGATGAAGTGTCCTTTAGTGTGCCCTTTAGTGGACCAAATGTGGAAGAGTGCCCTTAAAAAAGTACCCTTGAAACAATATGTCCTTGAGTGTCCCCTTCCAGTGGACAAAACATGATAAGAGTGTCCACTAGGGTACCCTTGAAGTTCCCTTCCAGTTGATAAAATGCAATGCGGTGCCATGCAGACTGCACTATATGCTGGAAAATTAGTTGTCCTCTATGTGTCTCTAAATGGTTCAATAATTAGTAGTTCCTTGTGTCTTTTTATTAGAGTTGTTGTATTTGTTGTCACATACTAAAACAAATTTAACTGTTAATTGAACTGTTTCACCATAAATGCATCATGACTTTTAGCATGCTGCTGCCCCAACTTAACAGGGGAACTTCACAGGGGATCATTACCTCAACATAACCTAAACCAAACACCTAAACCAAACAATATTCAGTCTCTTTCAGTTCTATGTTGGTTTCTACCAACAGCCAAGGAAAATATCTGTCTTTTTAGCTGCTCAGTGCTTCACTATGTCAACCAGCTAGTTGTTAACTGTCTGTCTAATGTTTTTTTTTTTTTTTTTTTTTTGCTTAAAGCCATGGCCTGCTTCAGCAAAACAAATGGGGTTGATGGGAGTTTGGAAACTAACCCAAAAGATTCGGTGAAAATGCACAGTAGAGGGACTTGATCATTGCTCATAGGAAAAAATATTGATAGAAAGCACTGAAGTCCAGCAAGTTTACTCACAGTTGTATCATCCAAAGTCCAACATTAGGGTCTCTCACACTATTGGACAGTGTTACTGTTGTACAGAGGATACTATTTTTTGGCTTGACGCTCCGTTTTGCCTTGACAGTGTTTGACTGCATTTTTATTTGTCCAAAGCCAGCCTTGAAGAATGTCCAAAATGGAAGCGAGCTCTACATCAGCGAGACCTCTCATCTGACAGATGGACACTTTTCGCATCCTGGCAGTGATTTAGACGGAGCTGACACAAGTCAGACACAAATAAAACATTTAAAAACAGCAAGTTCAAGTTGGCAAACCTGCTCCTCTGCTGTTGCAAAAATGTGCTTAACATGTGAAAACAGATCAACTCAGGTTTGTGTCAGTGTTCAGTCCAAAAACAGAAGTACCTCTGCACTGTGTATCACAAAATGTCTTGTACTTGTATCTAGACAGAGACTACCTTTCCTCTCTGTCTGTCTCTGTCAGTGTTTTAAATCAGTGTCTCTTACCAGTGGGAAGGCGTGGGAGATCTTTCCATCAGGGGGAAGTTTAGCTCCAAAGCCGTATGCTGGGAAGAGTTTGTCACTGTCGTAGTCCTGGATAATCTCCCCCACAGCCTTCAGAGCCATGGCATACGCATTCATCTGGTACGGACTCATGTAGTGCAGTGAGGTGGGCTGGGATGGGTTACCTGGAGAGAGAAGCACCACCACACCCATAGCAAAGGATCTCATATTACTGAGGGATTAGAAAAAGCATGTGGCAACATTAACACGACCGAGTAACCTTTTAGAGAATCCAGACATGCTGAAGTCACCTGATCATGGTAAATTTATTAATGTCACCTTCTGAAACCACTTTTTCATAAATTCATTGATTGGATACCCTGTAACTTCTTTCTTTCTTTTTTGTTTATTAAATTTTTTGCCAATAAAATGAGGAATATACATGCATAAATATCATTCCCCGTATCTCAAATCCCCCACAAAGTAACAAAACAAGCCAAAAACACAACACTGGACATAACAAATGTGACAACATGAAGGGGGGAAAAAAAGCAAGGTCAAGAGTAATAAGAGTGTAGGGCTGGATGTGTGACATCCACACATATCATCCTCAAAATATATTCAAACAACAAACAAAAAAGAATACAAACAAAACAACACGAGCTATTGCACTCAGATCCAGATCTGGAGGTTTGGATACTTTCAAATTTCAAACTATGCACTATGCGCCAGAAGAGATATGTCATCTTAATTTTCATTTTATTTAAGTATAATAAAACCTATATATCATCTTAAAGTGATCTACTTTATACCTTAGACAGTAAGAGCATTTAGGAGCTTTCCTGCAAATATAAAACCAGTCCTTCTGCTGTGTTTACATATAGAGGTCTTATTCCCACTTCTGTCTTATTGCACTGTATTCACTTTTAAACTTTCAATAAGGGCATTATAAATCTTTGAAATAACTTTTTCATTGTTCTTCTTCCTATTGTTTAATATAACTTCATTTTTTATGGCTCAGGTTCTTGAAGAAAACGCTGTTCAGCATTTACTTCATGCCTTATTTGGAAAAAATCTAAATAAATGAATACACTGTGATCCCTAATTACTATGCATGCAGTCTCATGCCAGAGTTACAGATTTTGAGGGAGATGTAGTCCTAATTTTCTTAAATTTTAGTCTTGCAAATGCAGAGATTGGTTGACAGTACTATGAAATAAATATCATATATGAGGAGGTGCCAAGGTGTAATATGTAAGAATTTGCTACCTGGTGAATTCATAGGCCTACTCTAAACAAACAGGGCAGTGTAACTGCTAATTGCTGCTAACTGTAGCTGCCACTTGCTCGTCAGCTCAGTTACACATGCAGCTAATGGTCTGGAACACCAAGGGGGCAACTGGTGTTTACAACGCTAGCACAGGGGCTTTGGACCGGGCTAGACCAGGGAATACAGATCCAAGTGGCTCCAACCAGGACTCTGACACCAGGGGTGACAAAGACAAGGTGAACTTTTAGTTACAGTTGGCTGGGGAGCTGGGAAGTTTATGGCCGGGGCAGGGCCTTTCTGTGCAGAGTTTGCATGTTCTCCTCATGTCTGCATGGGTTCTCTCCGGGTTCTCTAGCTTCCCTCCACAGTCCAAGAAATGCAGCATACTAGGTTAATGATAACTCTAAATTGCCCATAGGTGTGAATGTGAGTGTGAGTGGTTGTTTGTCTCTACGATGAACTGGCGACGTGTGTAGGTGTACCCTGCCTCTTGCCCAATGTCAGCTGGGATAGACTCCAGCCACTCATGACCCAAGGACAGGCGGATAAGCAGTTACAGACAATGAATGAATGAATGCTTTTATACTGAATGTCTGAGGGATACATTGGAGGTCTGCAGGAAAACATCAAATCACAACTCTATTGCTCTTTCCATATGAGCTCACTCACTCTTCACTACAGAGTACAGTATCAGTCCTTATGAAGTCATATTAATAGCTGTAGAGGGCTCTCTACATTAAGGGGAAAGGTTTCACAATAAAGAACAGGTCAATTGTGGGACACTTGTGCAAACATCTATCACCATGGATACTGACACTGACTGCTCGCTCATTCATCTGTTAAGTTTAACTGCATACCTTTTACCCACACACTCCTTTTATAGATTGAGATGTGCGCATTGTTTTTCTTCTTTTTCAGATGGCAATGTTGTCCAGAAGTATGAGGACCTTTGTGTTTAAACTTCTGTGAGAGATGTAAAAATAGATCCTTTTTCCCCCTCTCCCATCTCAAATATGTTCCTCATGTAATTTTAAATCTCTCTTGCAAAAAGGGATAGGACCTCTCAGACTTAGACTCACAAGTCAGTCTATAAACGCTCCACTCAATAGAGGCTGAAGACAGTTTCCCAGCTTTTGCTCAGAAGAAAATCTGTAATACTTGTGGGCATAGTGAAAACCATATGTTGTAGAAATATTACAAAGGGGACCAACTCGAATGTTGCGGGTAGAACACTTTGACTGAACGACAGACGTGTGTACATTTGCTGCAGGCACAAAGATGAAACGCTGTCCTACCGTTGGATGCTGTGAAGTCGATGGCCACAGTGAAATTGAGTTGCGTCCTGTTGAGAGATTGAGCACATCAGTATCGTTAGAAACTGAGATGTTCCGAATGTGTCAGCGTCTCCAGATGGGAACACATTTACAGCTGTTCAGGCAGGCCAGACAGAGAAACTCATCAACGGCTCACTGCTGTCACTTATAAAGCACGAGGCGGGGGATCTGCTCCATGATTCAAACAATACGGGCTTCTCAACTCCATTAACGGTGCTTTCCATTTCAAGTGTTCATAATCACCGTTTTGTGCTGATATTCAAGTCAGTCTTTACATTTGACTCATGCTGAAGACTTTCTATGTGTTTCTCCAAGAGTTTCATTCATATTACTTGAAACTGCGTGCTAGAATCTGTACATGCTTTGGAAAAACAATGGTATTTTAGATTTGCAAATGGGATTCTTGCATTGCAGGCTGCCATTGATTCAACTCGCAGAGACTTGCAACTTACGTCACAGGGAACAAAAGAGAACAATCAAAAAAGACTGTAAGGATTTTATGAACAGATGAGAGAAAGTTCCCCAAATACACCAACCACTTACAACACATATGTAAACTACAGTAACAAAAATACTGAAAATAAGATACATGTGGATTTTTCTTTCTAACTGTGCAGTTAAACTTCCTGTAACTCCTGTCTCTCAATGCAAAAGTCTAAATGCTTAAAACTCTTCACCACACTGCTACAAATAACCTCCTTCTGGGAGAATAATGAATATTTTATATTTTTCTAAAAGTAGACAAACTTAAATATAGTTAGTCAAAAAATGCTGGAATAATCCTATTAAGTACCTAACATGTCAGTTTTTTACCTGCAGAATGCAAACCTCTCTCAGATCGCTAAAATCCCCAAATAAACTACCCAGAATGAAAACAGGAAACATGACCACAAACAGATGTTCACTGTACTAACATAAATAGAAATCAAAAGCTGTCTGAATTGTGGGTAAATCATATTCAACAAGCTAAAAATATAGAAATGCAGAGAAGTAGCAGCTGTCTACTTTGGAATTTGCAGTTTAAAACCAATTATTTCTTAGATATATGCCATTAAGGATGCACCGATACCACTTTTTTTTCCAGACATAGTACAAATAAAAGTACTTGCTGAAACTGATTACAGATACGAATGCTTAATAATGTCATTACACTTCTTACAATAACTTTAAAAATTGTCATCAGATGTTCCTCACTTTTGTTGCTGTTTCCTGCAGCTAATTTAACAGAGGTTAATATATACATGACATTTTTGGGTTATTTGTATTTGTTATTTGTTACTTTACTAATTTTGTGTTCCTTATTAAGCTGTGCAGTTTACTGTGTACATGATATATTTCACTAGGAATAATTCCACAACATTATTATGGACTTGGAGAATTAAGTTAACTGTTACATATATTTATTTCATTATCATTTACAGCATTTTAACTGTTATTTTAATTTAACATTTACATGTGTAGTATTTAAGTTTCTTCTTCATGTCTCTCTTGTCTAAGAGTTAATTAGTTCCTACCTGTATGAGTGTGGTAACGTGTGCAACACTTTTGTTTACCTGCTGTGAACCTCAGAGAGTGAAGTTGGGTGAATTTTACTGTCAGGCCATTTTGGTGAAGATGAAGTACACAAAGAGAAGTTGTAGCAGCTTATTACCAAGAAAAGAGGTTTACAGACTGGTGGCGGCTGTGTTTTTTCTTTGTCTTCGGATTAATTAGTCGAGGCATTCAACTGGTTTATGCCCACCAGGATTTATTGTACAGCGGCTGGCTGCGGTCTACAGGTGCTCTCTCTGAGGATGTTTCAGTTTTACATGGACTTACATAGAATTTCACGGACAGTGGCCAAAGTCACTGCAGTCATTAGTGGATGACGTTGAGAACGAGTCTCTTGCTGACACAAACAAGACAGCATGAGGATAAGCATCAGCAAACTCCTTGAACTCTGCATCATATTGGTTCTTTAGATGTTTACTTGTATCGAGCGGCTACTTTTCTTGACGTGGTATCCAGTGTGGGGTATTGGAGTAGTTTCATGAGTATGAATATGAGAACATCGGACAGTATTGGACCAACACCCAATGCTGGTATCGGTATCAGTGCATCCCTATATGTCATGGTGTGACTGGGCCTTATAGTACATTCACGTGCTCCTCAGATGATCCCAGTATCAGAGATGGGAAGTGGATGGATGCTACTGATGCTTGAGGATAACGGTATAGAGTCAAGGACTAGTTATCAGTGTCAATTCTGATAAACATTTCTAATTAATCTAGGTCACACTATGCGAACAGCAGCTCACTGTTACAATTTAATATTATATTACAAATTACGTGTGACAAAAAATGATATGCAATACATGAATTTATGGTTATCATAAAACTCGTGTTTCAGCTAAACTACTCATGACTTTCCAAACTGTTCTGATTTGTGTGTCTTTACGTGAGTTTCAGGGTCGGGAAATCATTTGTCCCATTATTCCGACACCACATGAATGCACTATTAAAACAAGGAAAAACCCTGTTATACTCTTTTAACTGCTTCCCATAGACACTGATGGAAGATGAGACTGAGCTCTTACCCTCCTCTGATGAAGTCCACAAACGTGCACTCGGACTCCACTTTGAACGACAGCAGAGTCACCTTGAAGACGGTGGACAGAGTGAAAGGGAGAGGACACAGAGTCAGGCAGAGAGCAGAGGACAGAGATAGATCAAAAGGAGGCTCATAGCAAACACCATCTGTTTACTGCTCTGACATGTCACTGCTGCTATGACTCATGTCCATGAAACATGCGACAGCTATTAAAGCAGACTCCAACAGGTCTCACCGTCCCTGAGTTGACGTATTTCTTCTTCTTGCCTTTCTTCTTTGGATTCAAAACCTTGAACACGGGACAGGAAACAAGAAGTGAGTGTTTCAGCAAATATGCCTCATTCAGTGCATGTCTGAGCTCCTGTGGGTAGATGTTGATAATATATTGTGCTCATACAAGGGCTGGAATTTATAAAACAAGAGTTATTACTTAAATGAATAATATATGACACTGCCAAGGAACTATTGATGTTGTTGCAAGTTCCCAAAACATTGTTAAATTTTTGATAGCCTTTACACTCTTAGGAAAATAAAGTTTGGGAGAAAGTCTTGGATAAATTATTTGCTGATCGAGTTGTTCAACTTATTCGTTGCTGTTTTTGTATTTTACCTCATAGACGTTGAACTGGCTTTGGCCTCTGGACAGTTCTCTGTAGCTGGTGGTGAACTCTCCGATAAAGTCATGACTGGAACAAAGAGACACAGAGACAAGACAGAGGAAAACTGTTATACTACATCAGTAACACGTAACGTTCCCTGATCTCCTGTCTGCTAGAACAGGGATCTGCAACCTGCGGCTTCAGAGCTGCAAGTGGCCAATTGTAAAAATATTTAGCTATACAGAATGAAAAAAAAATTTAATATAATAATTTAATATTTTGTCAGCTAAAATCTGTAACGTAGCCTATGATCACAGCTCAGTGCATTTTCCTCTAGACTTTACTGGTGGCTCGTCTTAACTCACCCTTGGCTAGCTATGGATGCCAAATCCAAAACACTTAAAGGTGCAGCTCCAGACAGATTTTGTTTTTTCGTTTTCCACCGAACTAGAACTGCACATATTCAGTGGGCCGTACAAACAGAGAGTAAACCCAGAAGCTAGGATGATTTTGGCTCATGCACCAGGCGAGCAACTCTCACTGGACTGAATGGGGGCCATATTTGCATTCACTATTTAGTTCATTATATCACATCTATGATGTGACAGTGATGAAGGCTAGCATGCAGAACTAGACCTGTGCAAGACTCTGGCTGTGTTTAGTAAGTCCTATTAAATACCGAAATTTCTGCATATGACTCTTTATTGTCATGGTTTGGGGTTTTTTTTTAGTTATTTCCTGTTTTATTTTGTGGTCCTGGTCCTCCTACGTGTGTCTACACTTTACCTTTTGTCTTTGTCCTTTTTCTGCTTGTTTTGATCACCATTTGTTTGACCTGTGTTTGATTAGTTCCACCTGTCTCTGAGAAGTTTCTTGTCTATTCAGTCCTTTTGTATCTTTGTTTCTGCATCAGTTTGTCCTTGCCTTTGTCCGTTATTGGCTGTACTCCTGATCTTGTTTTCACATACTGGACTTTGGATTAGTTTTCATGGACTTTGTGTTTTTCATTTTGCTCTGTGTGACTTCCTCTGGTTTTGACCTGACTTACATGAGCTTCTTATTCATTCATTTTCCTTATTAAAAACATCTGAACCGTTTCTGCTTCGCTGTCTGCATTTTTGGGTCCAGCATCTAGTTTTATTTTGACACACTTTGACAGTTATACTCATTATGAGGAGAAAAAGTGTCAGCTAAATGTAGCTCATACAATTAGAAAATTGTTTTTACTTGTTTTACAGTTAGCGTACATATCTGTAAGGCTGCATGCTACAGGAACAATATGTAGTAGGCTTAGATTTGATGCAGTGCAGTGTACTGATATATAGTGCCCACCCCGAAAAAACTAATTCCCGCTGGTGCTGCCTGTCACTGATACTGTCTGATGGCCTTATAAGACATTTTGGGAACCACAGGTTCTGTTATTTAGGTATGTGGACATCTAATTACAATTTTGACCAAACAAAGCAATTTTATAGCAAAAGTGAATTTTAGTTTTGGTTCAACTGTACATGCTGTGATTTATGAGACTTTATTCATAATATCCAGGGTCATCCATTAATCTGACTGCACAGAGAATGCCTAAGTTGTAATAAAACAGCATTTACATTTGCATTTAATTTCACTGCATGCCGTGTGTGTTGTAGAAAGGAAAGGCCTTTTTCATGAGTTCAACACATTTCCCCCTCCAGCATCATCATACTGGTAAATATCAACTCCCTCCATCCCCTCAGATCATCTCTGCGTCTCAGTACATCACCACCTGAAGCTGTGCGTGACACCAACCATGCCTGTGTGATGCTGGTATTTAGAGGGGAATCCTTAAGGAGCAAATGATGAGTTCATCCCCCGATGGGTAGAGAGGGACGGTGAAATATAGAGGAAACAGTAACAAAGCAACAATATAGAAGAGGTTTGTGTAAAGAATGAGAAAACTGAAAGTTTAAGAATGAGTTACGCAAGAAAGAAAAAGAAGAACAAAGTGTCAGCAGGTTGGTGTTGTTTGTTAATCAAGTTCTTGCTTAATTTTCTGGTGCTGTCATGTACGTGGACAGGATGCACTGTCCTGTAATAACAAGACATCCATCCTTCTCCTCTTCCCTTATATTCTGTAGCCTTGTCCCCTGAACATTAAATATATTACTGTAACCAGTCGAGGGTGATGGCTGCCCACCCTGAGCCTGGTTCTGCTCGAGGTTTCTGCTTTTTAAAAGGAAGTTTTTCCTCAGCACTGTCACCAAGTGCTTGCTCATGGTGGGAATTCTTGGGTCTCTGTAAATAATATTATTAAAAGTACAGTCTAGACCAGCTCTCTATGAAAAGTCTTTTATAATTTGCCACTCTATAAATAAAACTGACTTGACTTAAAGCACTACTTAGTTTTAATGATATGTTCTTCATTCAGTGGTTATACAGCAAGTTCACTTTCATTCTACAGAAAAAATCCACTTTAAAATTAAATGCCAGTAAAGAAAAGTTAACTTGACCCTCATCTCCATGAGTAAAGATCATACCCATTACGTGCTTTTTGTGCCATTATCTACTGGTGAGTCTACATTCAGAAATGACTGAATTAGTTCAGAGTTTGAGGGTGTTTGAGCCCCACAACCTCACTGTGATGATGGAGCTTCTGTAATACACAAACTGTGGCTTTCATTAAGTTTGCTGAAGACTTGCTACTTGCTAAACCACAACATCTAATTTTTTATTTCTGCACATAGTAAATACAGAATATGAGATGTGTGGGTGAGGAGAACCTGGAACTGCAGGGATATGAATTGTTAAATCTACTGCACCTTCAACAAAGCAGGGCTGAATAATGAAAGTCATATAACAAGTAACATAAGACTATAATAATTACTTTTGTTGTTAAGTGATTATCAACGTCATTTTATAGTAGTTTAGTTTTTAAGTACATAATGTCAGCCATTCTTGAGAATTGGAACAAAAACGTATTTTGAGGGGATTTTGATTTTTACTCTTCAATTATGCTGGAAAAATATTTTTTAAAAGATCAAACTCTTGGCTATTAAACCTTGTAATGGGCCACGCTCCCAGTGATTACATTTTTTATTAAATATAGACGTCAACTCTGTCAGATGGAAAATGTGACGCAGTTGACTTCTGACAGAGCTGACAAAATGTTACATTTTTTCATTGAGGAGTCATTTTATTATTTATTATTAAAGTGTCTCAGAGTTCTCTTAATGTTTATCAAAATACACATTTTCAAACCATAATTCTTATTTAGCTTTGATTTAGAAGGACTACAGAGTTGAAATGTTATGGTTGAACTAGGGATGCACGTGATTAGTCGACTATACGATTAAACATCCTCACCCTCACTAGTCGGCACCGGAAATACTAGTCGTTTAAAATATTTATCAATATCTCATTCATGCATGATGCCAGTTATTTGTTGCTTCTAAGATTTTATGCAGCCGCTCATCACTAGTTGGAGCTACGGCACTGGAGAAACGTGACCACATTAAGCACAGACAGACATAAACCTGCAGGCAGAGCTGCTGCTGCTGCTAGCACTGCTAACGTTAGCCACACTGTGTGTCAGGCTGGCAGCTAACGTTAGCTCTGGTTCCTTTACCTGCAGACACTGTGATTCTCTTCAGTCTGAAAAGGTGAAGCGTTTATTGAGTTGTTGTCATGTTTTGTACATTAATGTGTAAGGTTTGTATTGCACAGCGCAAAGTAGTGCACGTCAGTTGCATTTAAAGTACGATTTGATGACTGTAGACTGTGACTAACAGCTTCAAATGGCTCTTAATACAGTAATTTTTTTTGGACAGTGTTTAATATTATAAATGAACAAATTCTGCTAAATTTTAACTGCTTTCTGAGTGTTTTCTTAGTGTTGGACTAGTCTAAATTAAATTTTGTGTTTAATCGACGGAAATCAGTCGCCAGGAACATCCCTAATTGAGACACATCTGATAACAACATTATTTAATGAATTTGTCAAAAAAATACAACGTTTATCAGTGCTTGAGCAGTATTCCCACCTTTTTTAAACCAGGTAGTGAGACAGGGCTCCTTAAGGTATAGCTAAACATTTTTATGCCTGGTTTTTGTAAAAAATCTGATGGAGCTGACAGAAATCTGGGACACAAATTTGAAGGGTCAACATTTTCATTAAAAAAATCAACTTTAAAGGACCAGTGTGTAATAATTACAGGAATTTATGTACATAAATGAGATATATTATATATAAGTATGTTACTTATTATTATCAATCAACGTAAACTCATAATCTATATGTTCCTGTTACTTTAGAAATAGCCATTTATAGTTACATACTGTCGGGTCGACTTACGGAGATCATCATCCTGCGCCGTCTACGGCAGCGCAGAGCGGACAAACTGCACTAACAGAGAGTCTTGGGAAGCCCATGGTGACCTTACGTAGACGCCGCAGCGTAAACACGGAAGTAGACGGGGAGGATAGACGCGGGTGATTGCTGGCAGACCATTTAGCGTTGTGAACCTTGACTGGCACAGTTTTGACAAATGGAGGATCATACATACACTGTGCCAGAACAAAAAGCAGCGGACAGTGAATCCCCGTCATCCAAGAAGCGGAGACGCGAAGAAAGTAAATGCAAGCATGACAGGAAACGGAAAAAACACGAATCAACGTCGGCATAGCGTTTACACGATGGAAATCGCTGATGGAGGACAAACGTTTTCACAGTGACACCGAGGTTGCCTGTTTTTTGCTGGACAGGTAATTCATCCTACACATATAATTGTAGTTTGTTGTGAGAAAGCTTTCGCTCGCCATTTTGTCCGCTGACGGCCACCTTACTCTTGGTGAGAGAGGGGCGGTGTCGGGGTAAATCCTCTTAGTTGCAATCTAAGGTTTGAATGCTAGATGCCACTGGAAATCACACACTTCTCCTTTAAAACAAAGATGATTATAATAGCACATTTTTACACCTATGTTGTTAATATGCACTGTTAGTTTAACATTTTGAAGGCTTTTAACACATTTTTAAATTGTTTGAAGTTGCAAATTCTTGTCTGGGACAAGGGTTTCCTCTGGCAGAGAGCAAGTTTAGAAAAAAAAATAGAGCAAAACATTTTATAAATTACATATATTTCGTATATATAAATCCCTAACGAATACATTTTCTACAAAAGTGTTAGCAGTAATAATTTAAAATACGTTTTGTTTTTAGTTGGATGTGATTTGTCCCAGTTATCAACAACAGTTGATATATATAATGAGTATTTGATTATATTTTTCAAATAACATGCTCAACAGTGGCTGGTGGGTGAAAAACACTTTTGAAATATAACCATGTCTAACTGCTCTCCTCTCCACAGATATCTGACAGCAAGTTCTGTTTGTCCACTTGCAAAACACTTGGCCCAAATGTATTCAACAATTTCATATTTGAATTTTTATCTTCTGTTTCCACATTTACAGGATGTCCTGGACAAATGTGTTGGCAAAAGTGGATAAAAAGTCATTTCATATTAGTTTTATTGCTCAGGCATTCAAGTGAGATGCCACAGCAGTAATGGCTTGCGTGACTTCCACCTTTGGTTTGTCTATATGCAACACAAATTGTAGTGGGATTGTTGCTTTCACTGGGCCAAAACACCAGGTTTACTTTCTTCTGTGTGAAAAACAGCACACTGTGCATTCTCAGTGATTACAGAGGAGTTTACTTTGACAAGATCATGCCTCTATTTTAAAGTTAAAGTCTGAAATCTCTGATAAGGGCTTGTTGACTAAATAAAAGTTCTTTACTGTGATGTTCTGGGAAAAAAGCAATTGTCTGTCAAACTTTGAAAAAGCAACTCTCTGTGTGCAGATATGCAACAGAATTACCTCCCGATGACTGTCAGACTGATATCAGTCTTTGCTGGAACACTGCGAGACAAACATTTACCTTGAGTTTCCTCCTGTCATGCAGGGATTTGGAAGTCTGGGACTGGGGATTTATGAAAAACCACACAAATTTCCAGTGAATCCAAACTGAAATTTATGGACAGCAGGAACACAAGGCCAGACAGCCTGAAAGACCCACATGAGGTTTCCAATTAAGCCCCCAGGCCTGTGGGAGGAGCCCCTGCAGTAACCCACTGTCAGTGAGGGAGAGAGGCTCTGTCAGTACCATGGTCAGCGCTCATAAACCCTGACCTCGTGTCCACTCAGCTGCTACTTTTCACCTGCAAACTGTCTTTGATTTATCACCCAGCTCATGCCAGGCGGGTGGAGCCCTCCATCTGTTCTAATACCTAATCATCTGACTGAAGGAGCAGAGTCCAGACAGAACAAGGTGTGACATTTGAGGAATTCAATCTGCAGCTGAAAATGAATACAGGAAAAGAAAAAAGAAGAAAAAGAATAACTTACCTGCCGTCTCTGTCCCAGTCGTAAACGTCCACCTTGACCGTCCTGGAGGGAGGTGAGACAGACAGAAAGAAGAGACGGTGAGGGCAAGAAAGAGCAGTGGCAGAGAGAGATTGATAGAAGGACAGGAAGTCAGGAAGTAAACTTTTCTTGGACACACACATCCAGGGGGCGACTCCGCTGGTTGCAAAAAAAAGTCTAGTTGCATGTAAGCTTATGAGAAAATTAGGTTACTTCTCACTTGATTTATGACCTCAGTAAACAGTTTCCTAATGAGTTTATGATCTCAATTGTTAGTTTCAAGCCTGTTTCATTACAGCATGATGTCCATTTTGTAAATTATGGTCTCACTTAGACTAAAACAGACTAGTTCTCAGGCTAGTTTAGAGGTAAGATCTTAAGCCCAAGCCCGAGTTCGAGCCCAACCCGACCCGAATTTCGGGCTGGGTCGGGCCTAAAATGTCAATCATTACGTTCGGGTCGGGTCGGGCCGGGCTTCTCTCTCGCTGACTTTTTTTTTTTTTTTTAATAAATATATGTTTATAAAAATGTATACTAAAACGATGTGTGGATACTAAACTAAGGAATACTTGTTATAAAATAAATAATTTGGATAAAACAGAGAAGGCGCTGTAAGGTAATTGTTATTTAACTACTAAACAGGAGCCGCAGAGCCAGAGCATGCTCTGCGCACATGAACGCCGCCCTCTTAATAATCTTCCCCTCCGCAAGTCCGCATCTATTTTGACCTGGTATCCCCGATATGGAGCAGCAAGAAGTCAAGGATAAAACTAAAGACAGGGGAACTGAAAAGGCAAACATGCACCGGTAAGAGTGAGGTGTGGAAAAGCTTCAAATTGATTGTTGAAAATGCTACAGAAACTTGCGTTGGCTTCGCTGAATGTAGTCAATGTGGCGCTTTGCTTTCATACGAGAGCAAAAAGACTGGCACCAAAGAACTCCTTCCTGTCTCTGTCTATTATCCACCCGTCATTGTTCTTCTTTGTCTCTCTGCCTCTCTCTCTCTCTCTTAAAGTGCCACGCTAGATTCTTAAGGACGTACTTCTGTTGTGGTTTATGGCCCAATTTTCAACCCGTCAAAATGACGGACGGCCTTAAATTTTTCCCGTCAACTCTTAAAAAAATCCGTCAATGATGGAAAATTGTCGGTTAATGTAACCTCTGCAGACACAGAAATATAAAAGATGTAAATGTTTATACAGTCTTGTTTAACTTAGATTTCGTTACAAAAGACAGGCTTTAATTTGTTATCATAAATCACCCCTCCTCCTCCCGAGTCCTCACAAATAAAATATGAAATTTCGGGTTTGCTTCGGGCTCGGGCCTGCAAATCAAGTTAATTGGTCGGGCTCGGGCTGGGTCGGGCTTTAATACCCGCGGGCCTGGGTCGGGTCGGGCTGGTATTTTTTAGGCCCGATCTTACCTCTAGGCTAGTTCCATGCTTTCAAATGAGTCAGTGATGGTCCGTGATTCATGGTTGTTTTAATCAGTCAACCAATCAAAGCTTTTAAGAATGTGGATATTTCACAAGTGTAAGCCCACTATGATGTCACCTTTTGGTTTGTGGGCTCCCATTTTGAAGCCCTGACTTTTACATTTTGGCTGGCAAAAAAGATAGCAGACTCCCGCACACTGTCTCGCTTTCTAGTGATTTATTGAATATCTGACGTTTCAGTCCAAACGACCTTCATCAGGTATACCTGATCAGGTAATCATTGGTTGAAATGACTTGAATTTAGCTAATGCCATTGCTTGTTTTAAAAGGAGGAAAAAAACATGATTTGATTTTGATGAATGAACACAAAGAAATGGGTTTGTGGTATATATTGTTAAAGCTACAATATGTAATATTTCCACATTAAAATGTCTGGAAATAACAAAAAAGAATAACAAAATAAAGGTACCAAACATTTTTCACAGGACAGCAAAGCCCTGACCCACCCTACCCTGCCTCTGATTGGCCTGCCCTGATATTCTTACCCTAATCCTAACCAATCACTCCTCATGCCAACGAAGGCAACAAGGTCTAGTCAAAGAAGCAGGCAGAACAGGGCAGGGTGTTGAGGTTTTTTGCTGCAGTGCCTACATGTTGGTCTCAATAACACCAGCACTGGCCTGAGACTGACAGCACGGCCGACTGCTGGCATTATTCTGACCACCACAGAGTCCAACATCCACTTCACACACTCAGCAGGCTCTGTCATCACACTGACTTTACTCTGTCATTCCAAAGAAAAACACATCAGTATTTCCGGTAGCAGATCAAAGTTTTAAAAAGGAAACTTTTTATATTGTATTATTTTTGTTCCTCCCTGTTTGAACATCATGCTTGTTCAGTGCAGTTTCTAACTGTCACATTCACAGCCATAATTCTCCCTGACTGAAATACGGACTACTTTTTATGCCAAGTGGATGTGAAGTGTTTAAAACATTTTAAAACCAACATGGTGAAGATAAGCTCATTTATCACCTGCCAGCAGTCAGACTACTCAGACCCTTTTGACAGTGGTGGATGACAATAACATGTAACCTGTGAGACCTGTGCTGTCCCCTCACCTGTCATAGTCTCCATTACAGAGTGCTCGAACAGGGATGGTGAACGGCTGCCACACAGGGTTCAGATTGTTCTTGATCACCTCGGTCTTGTGGCAGATGGTGAAGCTGGAAACACAGACACAGCTCAACATGGTGAGGATGAGAATTCAAAAAAACTTTTTGTTCAAAAGGAATACAAGTTAATGGGAGCTAGCAAGGACAGAAAATCTGTCAAAAAAAGGTTCCTACAGTGGTTTGATCTCCACATCCTGTAGTTTGTAAAATTTGGTTAACACTTTATCTAATGGACTGTGCATAAGACTGACATGACACCTGTCATAAATATGAAGGAGCCTTTATGAATATTGATATTTTCATGTCATACCTTTGAAATGACAACTTCACTTTAATCACTTGTCAGTGGCTTTATTATGACAACTTGACACATAACTTGTCATAAACATTTCATAACAGGCCTAATTATCAAACATGAAGAAACTATTTAGCTTTATGTTTTAATGTTATACTGTCATATGTGGTTGGTTTTAGCATTGACTGTCATGAGACCATTATAATGTTTCATGAATATTTTTTTTTTTTATCTTGGTTAATGTCAAGTTGTCATAACAAAGACATTGTTGTCTTGGTTAATCTCAAATTGTCATTGCAAAAACATTAACAGGTTATGTGGTTTGGTTAATGGCAAGTTGACATTACAAAGACACCGACAGGTTATGTTGTCTTGGTTAATGTGAAGTTCTGCTTAATGTTCAAGATAGGTGTTATGTCATGGTTATAAGTGTGTAATGTCAGTCTTATGCACCCTTCAAATGAAGTGCTACCAAAGTTTGCGAAGTAACAATTATGTGCGTATGTGTGTGTAATAGTTTTTGCTTCCTGCGTGAGTGTTTAAAGGCAGCTCAAAAACCCAGACAGTGTGTTGAAACACTTCTCAGCTGAACGAATTCTTCAGCATGAGACAGCAGAAACAGGCTCACACTGGGTTTTGATCCTGAACTGTACGTCTGAAATATTGAAGGCTACAGTAAGTACAGATTAGAACTTTCTGTCTCAGTGTCAAGAAAATCTATTAGCCCTTCTTCCATCTGACGGGCAAGAAGCTTTCAAACTCCTCATGGGACTGGATCCAACAGAGAAATCTGCTGGCAGATTTTCAGCTGCTGCCAGTAACAAGGGAAGAGTTGCGACAGAGCAGAAGAGCGGCATGCTCGCCCCGGCTGGGGGACTAACAGATGGACTGAACAATAAAGGATTTACAACACACACACCTAACAACAAAACACACACACTTACGTTCCGTCCTCGTTGCTCCGGTAGAAGACGAGGAAAGGGTCAGACTTGCCAAAGAAATCCTTTTTATCCAGCTTGTTGGCACAGAGCTGCATGGTGGCTATGTCCTGAGAGAGCAACAACAGTCTGTCTTCAGTCTTACAGGTGGACTTTGAATGAATCACCATGCTCATTTGTTCACATACACTTGAGCCCACCATCTCAAAGACCTGATACCTCCCTCAAGTCCATAAAAACACACCGTGACTGGTTTAGAACTGAAAGCCCACTGGTTAAGACATGGGACTTCTCTTGGACCTGGGACTTGGCTGTCTATTTTAAAGTGTACTTTTGCAACGTGGACCACATTTTCCCATGTTACCGTGTCTACAGAAGTAATGGGAGCAACAATTTTTCGGTCCAGTATTGAGGGAGACCACTGCAGCCAGCAGAAGTGTATCTAAGATACAAGATATTCCCTCCAGGCAACGGCACACCATCGAAGTGCGTCCACTAGAAGTGCTTGTTTTATCACTGACAGGCTCAGATTGTTCTTCAAAGTCTCTAACAACATTATGGAAAGGATCCCTACTAAGACAGACTGAGACAGAGTAAAATATATTTTGTTTCACTAGAAACAGCTGTTTTATTGCCCTCACCAAACTAACCAGGCTCCCTATGTAAAACTTTAAATTTAACATTGTCACCTTCATTCAAACTCAACTGAAACAAAATAGAACGCACCAAAAAGATCTTGGTTGATCTCTCTCTGCTGTTCCAGCAATCAACTCTGGTAGTTTGGTTGAACTAAACCCTGAATTCACAGAGGGAGATGTAAAAAATATTCTTGTTTCTCCCTGCGATGTCTCTGATGTCCAACCTCCCTCTCACTCCTCTCTTGATATTTTCACATGTAATGCTGTGAAGTAAGTGTTTATTTAGACCAAACCAGAGCAGTGATTGTTGAAACAGTGGAAAGAGTTTTATTTTATTTCTGTCAAGTTTGAATGACCAAATTACAGTTTTGTAAAGGGAATCTGGTTAGTTTGGTGAGATCAATGAAAGAGATTCTAATAAAAGGGATGTTCACCCATAAAATTCAGACATTATCTACTCACCCTCATGCTGACTGTGGATTGGTTTGTTTTGTTAGTCCACAAAACGCTGCTGGAGTTTCACAAGAAAACAGTGTTGCAGAATCTCCCAAACAATGGAAGTGAACAGTGACCAGTTTTCAAACAGCAAAAAAAAAACAAAAAAAAAAAACTTCCATACTGCTCGTCTGATGTAACCCAAGTCTCGTCACAACACACACACACAGTTCAGACAGCATACATGTGCACATGAACATGGCTCCAAGTTAAGGAGCTACAGTGAAAATTCAGGCTAAAAACATGGTGTAAGTAACTTTTTTTTTTTTTTACCAACTTGGCATGTTGGGGCTTTAGGTGATTTGGATTACACCAGACGAGCAGTATGGAAGCATTTTATGCTTTTATTCTGTTGTTTTTCTTACGTTTGAAAAAACTGGTCACCATTCACTTCCATTGTTTGGGAGATTCTGCAACACTGTTTCCCTATGAAACTAAAAAAATAAACCAGACCTTCAATCTGCATGAGGGTGAGTAGATAATGACTGAATTTTCATTTTGGGGTTAACTATCCCTTTAAACATAACGTATTACAAAAAGGCCTGCCTTTGTAGGGATCTTTTCCATAATGTTGTAAGAAACAGAATAACAAAAAATAAGCACTTTTAGTGGATGTTCTTGATGGCGTGCAGTTTGTCAAGAGGGATTCTGTTGTAGCTCAGCTTGGTTTCTGACAGCTGCTTCACTCTCGCTCAAAAATTCTTATTTGTCTCTTAGACACAAAAACAACCTGGACGCTATGAAAACATATCCTTTAATACTACATCTGCAGCCACAGCTGTGGTAAAGGCATTGTAGTTCTTTCTTTAAGAAAACATGAATATTACTGTATAAAAACTGGCTGCTTATGTGTGAGGATCCTGTGAAAGACAAGCTACATAAACTTATTTCCTGACCTCAAAATTGCACTGCACTCTTGTGAGTGTGTATGAGCCAATCAGGAAGGTGCTGACCTGTCTGAACTGATGCACACCTCCTTTGTTTGGCCTAAATCAACAAAACAATATTATAACATTATTTTCAGTTTTCATTTTTAGCCTTCATTATATTTATATTTATTTTGATTATTAAAGGGTCACAGCAGTGATTACTGTTGCTTATTATTATCAGTATTACACATAGCAACAGTACTTAAAGGACCAGTGCGGAATGAGCCTTTATATCTACAGAGGGCACAGATCCTCTCTCACAGAGGCCACCATGTTTCTACAGTAGCCCAGAATGGACAAACCAAACACTGGCTCTAGATACAGCCTTTCACGTTTTCACGGCCATTGTATGTTCTCCTACATGCTCGGAGGAGAGAGTGAGACAAGTTGGTTGTAATCTGCAATCTCACCACTAGATGTCACTTATCCCACACACTGGTGCATGAATCAACGTGAAAAAAACATTTGAACTCGGTTGTTCTTGTTTCTTTTGATAAGCGCAGCGTGTTTAGACAGACTTCCCTAATTCCCCAGCCTGTCTCCTATAGGTGGGTTTTCAACCGATGTCATCATGAGATGTACACATGAACCAAAATAACTTCAGAGTTTATGAGGAGATCAACGTGAGGAGCTGTCCTCGTGCAAATGGGTGGGTGTAATGGGTGGAAATTATTCAATATCTCAAGAAGCAAACCTCCCTTTGAGTTCAGAATGTATAATTAGCTATTTGCATCTCACCACCTGGACAGAGCCCTGGATTTTAATCAGATGCTGGATAGTTCTGCACAGGTGAAGAAAAAACAGCTAACAATGTTATTTTGTATTTATAGCTGTTAAAAGAACAGTGCAAATGTTTCTTAGGCTCTATGATGAATATTTTTCAGTTTGACATACATTTAGTGACAGCTGATAGAGATGGAAAATGCATAAAGCTGTTTTGCCAATGATTTTTCAGAGAAGAAAATCACACACAGGTGTATAGAGGGTCTTTCCAATTTTTTTTTTCAGTGAAATTTTGCCCATATACACAGCAGGCACTAATGTAAGCCATCTGGGAATATATGGAACGCCTGGCTTCTTCAAGTGCCAAGAACAGTAATGTCCAGCTGCAGTAGAGTGAAGTGTCTCCCTCTGATTAGTCTGGGACATCTGTCTCAAACTAATCAGGTACAAAAGTTAGAGGGACACTGGTTTGTTAAAGGGATAGATCAGATTTTTTTGAAGTGGGGTTGTATGAGGTAGTGATCCACAGTCCGAGCTACACGCTAAGCAATGTACTGCTGTGGACACTGTCAGCAGCAAAATGTATTTTAGGCAATGAATAAAAAACAGTTTAAGCATACATCATGTACAGGAAACTGCTGTCATACAAGACAAATATCAATCTCCCCAGCCTCTATGGCAAAACAAAACCTTGCAGAATACAGGACTTGCTGATCTACCTTGATTGCTGTATTTGTTTGAGTTAATATGTGACTTCAGTGTCTAAATTACTGCCAAAGGAGTCTGGTGGCTTTGGCGAAAATGGTACTTGGTGCTCTTTATTCATCAAGTTTTTTTTTTTTTCTGTGTGAGTTGCAGAGTTTTGGAGATATCTGTAGAGATGTCTGCCTTCTCTTCAGTATGATGGGACTCAGCCCAGGGCTCAAAGTGCCAGAAAAATACATTTAAAAAATACAAAACCTGTGTCTCTTTCCTAATTATTCTAGATAATCCACAGATCTTGTTGTGAGCACTAGGAACTACTTTCTATCTACCAAGAAGAAAGTAGTTCCCATTAGGATTTTTTGGAAAGAGACATACTGGAGAGAAGGCAGACATCTCTACAGCTGATATCTCCAAAACAATGCAATTCACACCAAAACAATCTAGTAGGATAGATAGCACTACAAGCCAGGGGAAAATATGTATTTTTGAATTTTGGGGTGAACTGTTCCTTTAAACTGATAATGATTTTTAGGTGGCAGCTGACCCTGTCCAGAGCAGTACATTGCTTTGCTTCCTACTCCAGTACACCTGCTACTTCTCCAAACTGGAGCCATGCCGACCGCCATCTACTGTAGGTAATACACTGATGATAGAGAAGTACCTCATGCAACACCACTTCAAAAAATACAAACTATGCCTTTAAAGACTTTAAATAGAACAGATACTTCATCTATGACATAAACCTAACCAGGGATGTTGTTCCAGAGAAGGACTTGTGACCCATAACTAACAAATGTGAATGTAAACTTTGAGTCCTGAAGCCCTGAAGCTCTTTGTGGTATACCATCATCTCTGCTGTACAGCCTGCAGTGTACCTTCACCCTCCTCACATTCATATGTATGATCTGCTATGAGGAAGGTTAAACTTAATTCTGTGTATACATTACAGCAAACTCCTTCCGCAGTATTCAAATCATGGCCATGTAATTGCATAAGTTTGCATGTACAAGTGCACACTGTATTACAATGGTAAGCACATTGTGTGTGTGTGTGTGTGTGTGTGTGTGTGTGTGTGTGTGTGTGTGTGTGTGTGCTTGCATGTGCCTCTCTCTTTGATTGGAGTGTCTAATTATTTACCCACTGTGGCAAGAAAAGCGAACTATAAGACTGGATAAATAATTCATGAGCAGCTCTCATCATCACTTTGAAGGAAAAGTACAAATTCACTTTCTTCCCACTTGATGCAGATGACAGAATTATTCTGCGCGGTCATTTAAATTCACTCTGCTGAGTTAAAAATGGAAACACACGACGTGACTGTCATGAATTCAGGCTGGAGTGCTTAACTTCCTGACCCCTGTCTCGGACTGTTTGTATAACCGAGTGTGTGTGTCCGTGTGTGTCCTGAGCATGATCTGATACTAACCCGGCAGTTACTGAGCTCCTCGGCTGTGAAGATGATGGTTCCGCACTTCTTCCCAGGGATCCCACTGAGAGAGAGAGAGGGAGAGAGAGAGAGATTGAGAGCCAATTGAGGATTACAAAAGCAATAAAGACTCATCCTGCAGTTATCTGTGGTTGTACATGCAGCTACAGGAATTGGTCGTGGTCATTTTTCTACCTCAGAACATGTATATCAATATTGCTAACAAGATGTGTGATAATACAGCCCCAATTCCCCAAAATTGGGTAAAATGTAAATAAAAACAGAATGCAAATCAAAGAAGTCACTCTGTAGAGTTCAGATCTCTGCCAGGTAACAGATGGTGAAGCACCTACTGCAATGCCACCACAACTGACAGATGCAACCAGCGGAGATTTGCAAAGCTCCAATAATAACATGACCTCTGCATATGTTGTCCTGAGTTGAAACAAGGTTTCAAACTGAAACAGTTGTTGATCATTTGCAGCCCCTAGTGGGACTGGGAGTGAGAAGTCAGCTGTCAATGGTCGTATGAAACAGGGCAGTCAAAAAATAAAATTACTGCCTTGCAGCTGTTTGTCTCCACCAACCAGTCAAGTTACAGTTTACATCCACATCTGTCCAGACTTACATAATGTCTGTAGTGAAGACTTTGAAGGAATTTAATATGGAACTTGCCACTATATTGACCTGTAACTTTGAAGGAATTTAATAATGGTATTAAGTGTATTGTTTTCACTGTATTGACATGTGATTCCAGTAATAAATTTTCAATGAGAAACATGCCTCACTCAGAGACTATTTTTACAGTCATTATGATGTCACAATGAAGCTGAACTCTGGGATATAAAATGTCATCACCTCATTATTTTATCCTGTTAGATATTTATCTGAAATTTATTCATAGTGCAATAATTCTTGAGTTATGCAAATAATGTGTGCACTCACAGTAACATTGACCTTTGACCACCAAACTCTAATCAGTTGATCTTTGAGTCCAAGTGAACATTTGTGCCAAGTTTGAAGAAAGTTTCGTCATTTATTCTTGAGATATTGTGTTCACAAGAATGGGATGATTGATGGACAACCTGAAAACATAATGCCTCTGGCTGTCATCAGCACAGAGGCATAAAAACTAGATGAGAATTTGAAAGACAGATGACTGACAAATAAGCTGAATAACAACTTTATAAATCTTTTTACACTAATGTGTCTGACTTGCATGCATGTGCAAATTATGCTGCTCCATTTAGTTCAATCATTTAGTTCATTGCAGATGTCATCTGCTGGGACATCTGCAAAAAAATATATTTAGATAAATTCATGGGAATGGGCACAGGAAAAAGTGAACTAATTGCAGTTGGACAATGGCTGAGGAAAAAAAAAAGTGGAAAAATCAGAAATCAAAATGATAGTGAAGTATTTTTAACATCTAAATCAGCTAATATCTTCAGGCCTAATCAGGCCTCACCAGGACTGTTTTACCGAGAAAGCTAATAACTCAATCTTAAACTCTAAAATTCACATCCATTCAAATATTGGGACGTCACGACAACGATGTAGGCTTGTTGCTCGCTGCTCCATCAAAATGAAGGACATGCAGGCAGTTGTGGACAACACATCGTTGATGGCCAGGTAGGACATTTGGGAGAAAACTGGTGTGATCACAGACTGTGAGAATAACATTCAGTTGATGGCTGCAAGGTAGGCAGATTGTCACTGAGGAAACACATCAAGAGCTGCAGGAGCACAGGTGCTGCGCAAAATGGCGTATACCATTGTAAGGACAAATGACAAGTGAGCAACTGTAGGCAATATGTGTGCTTAATCACATGGCAAGCTCGGGCAGATCCAGACATGACTTGGAGATAAATGCAGGAAACTGGATGGTTTTGGTACTGAGCTTTGCAGATGTGGTTTTGCAAAACTGAACCTGCTCTAAGCCTAGCCCTGTGGTTTTTGTTGTGTGTGTATACCATAATGACAAAAGCTCCCCTAACCTTAACAAAGGAGTAATGTGAGCTCAAAGCATGATCCCCTAAATCTAACCAAGTCGCTTTTATGCCTAAACTGAACCAACCTACATAACTGACTAATTTTTCCAACTGTGTTTTGAAACAGTTTTGGAAGGCAGACAAATAATGTCATCCTGCTGGTAGGGGTATAAGATCAGATTCTGTGTATCATTTTAGAGGGCCTGGATACACAAACTAATCTATTTTAAACAATATAATTTGGAAGATTAGTTGATTCCATCATATGCACATGAGAAGGATGTGCAAAAATCATGACCGAAACTGTAGATGGAGGCGATTCATTCTTACAAATCAAGCAGTAATCCTCTATCTGCTGATCCCTTTGCAGCCAGTCACATTACATCCCGGTAATTAATCACAGCAGCAGTGACAGACGTTCTGACCCCACATCAGATCCTAACCATTCACAATTACCGCAGGAAGAAAAAGCGGACTTCTGCTCTGGAGACGTGTCACCAATCTTCTGTGTCACCAGCTCAGTTCCTGCCTCTTAATTTCTCTCAGGAGGAGATTGGACTTTTCATTCAGTGATGAATTACAGAACAATCTGGGTAATTGTATTGAAATTGAATCTGGATTAGAAAACGAGGCCTGAAGTCATTTCTCAAAGGGAGGAATCCCCTGATACAGCAGGGGCTCAGTGCTGCTTCCTGCTCAGTGTTTAAGCTGCTGGAAGATCCTTCGTTGCTGCTGTTGCTCCTCCAGTGTTTTATAAACCTACTCCAAGCTAACAGACTAGCTGTCAGGAATTTTCTGCCTAATCTTCAAAGCTCCCTCTATCTTCTCTAAAGATGTGTTCAGACTGAGTGCAAAGCAAATTTTAGAAATGGATTGGTTGTACACAGTCGTCATTCTAAAGACTCATGTCTAAAGTTTGTTCTGTGTGGTGCAAACTGAGACAAAGAGACATCCTGGTGAATTGGAAATGGTTTACTTCTCCCACAGCAGAATGACTCCACTCTGTGAAAAATATAGTCAAAAGAAGAAAAAGGAGAGAAACTGATGAAAATAAAAGATAGATGACTGACAGAATGGGATTTAAGGAAATGAAACTGAGCGCAATACAAATTTTGCCTTGTTAAACAGGAACCTGCCTGCTATTTTCCTCCAGGTTGCTTCCTGTGTCTGCAAGTTTTGTGATCAGTCTGAGCTGTCAAACAAATGAACACATTGCATATTATTGCACAGACCTACAGCACAATTTCATGATCATGAAATCTGACTGCACCCTAACAATGTATTGTCCTTGCTGCGACAGGAACACATGATAGCAGAATAGTCTGTAGTCCTTTTCTTCAATGTACTTTTACCAAGTACAAGTTTTACCAATTTTATTTTTGGGCTGAATGAAAACTTTGGTAAAAATTTTCCTATTACTGGAATGGGAAAAGCTGCTAGCTACTAACATTTGCTGATTAGCACCAAACACCACATGAAGCTGATGGGAATATCATCAGTTTGGTCATAAAGCAGAGTATTGAAAAACTAGTTAAATCTTTGACCTGATCGTGGTGCTGGATGAAAAGTCAAAGGACCACTCTAACAAATCATCCTGATTCATCCTGAGGGAGATAGAGGATAATCAAAGTCTTTAGGGTTCATTTTCTTGGCACCATTGCTAGCTTTACAAAATTTCATTAAACTCAGTTAAGTAGATCTTAATAGAGGGAGAACCTTTTACAAATGTGGTCTCATGTTTTTCAGGACATATTTTAGCCAAGTTTTGTCTGCCGGTTCCTATTCAATCAGAACTTTACTCTCGGCTGGTCTCCTACTCCTCTTTCAGCCCTTCCCATATTGTTGCTTTGTTGTGGAACTCACTGGACATTTACAGAACTGGTGAATTTACACCCTGTGAAGCCCCAGTGGCCTAATGGATAAGGCACTGGCCTCCTAAGCCAGGGATTGTGGGTTTGAGTTCCATGTGAGGTGTTTCCTAAGCAGAGTGGCGCAGCGGAAGCGTGCTGGGCCCATAACCCAGAGGTTGATGGATCGAAACCATCCTCTGCTATGAGAGTTTTACTGGAAACAGGGTGTCTCTTCTGAGTGGGTGACAGTCACATGGATTAAACACACATAACTAACCAGGGATGTCCCAATACAACTTTTTCACTTCCGATACAATACCGATATTGCAGCCTTGAGTATTGGCCGATACCGATATCAATTCGATACGATATCAGCACGAATCAAACATACTTTTATTACTTATTTTGTAGTATGGAATGTTAGAAAAGGCTTGATCAAGTGATGTTACTCAAACAGAGAACAATAGTCAGCAACCAGAGTCACCTATGGATAGAAGTACTGGAGTGGAAAATGGACTGCTTATCAGAGCGCTTATATCGGAGATTTTAGATGCAGTCTGATAAAATCTGATACTCGTTTTTTGGCTGATATCGGACCAATATCCGATATCAATATCGGATCGGGACACCCCTATAACTAACTCTGAATATCAGCCTGTATCAACTAGCAGGGTCGATGTAGTTTGGCTCTCTATGGGTTACCTGGTTTCACTGAGGCCAAAATTGCAAACAGTCCCCATCATGGAAGTGGTGGTCAACTGGTTTTGCTAACTCTGGTTTTTTCAATGCTGCTACTCTGTCAGACTCACTGTTTGTCTGCTGAACTGCTCATTTGGCCTGTCAAGCCCAAGAATCCAATACACAAGGCACTACCTTGCCAAACCAGGGACTGTGGTGTCAGGTACCATCAAGGGTATTAGATGAGAGACCAGTTCAGCAAGGGAGTGCTGGACCCATAATGATGGATTAAAACCATCCTCTCCTATTGGTGTTTCACAGGCAGGAAGGCCATCACTTCCACTAACTGATAAAAATGAATATGGATTAAACCAACATTTGTCTAACTCTGAATGGTCAAGAGCTTAATCCAAACAGGTCTAACAATTGTCATTCGGCATACATTCAAAACAGCATGAGTTCAGGACAAGGCTGAATAACTTACACCAATGTGCTTGTCAAGTGTGCTCACTTTTGTGATGTATTGAAGTACTATCTTTGAGCTAAAGTGAGAACATTAAAGATTTTTTTTCTGAAATGTTGTCTTTTGTAGTTTGAGTTTTTCTTTGTAATTCTGGACACAATTCAGTGTGTAGGTTTCTGCTCTGTCAGAGCTTCACTCTGTTTCTCTGTTACTGCCACAGCAGCATCAGGGGTCATTGTCATGTTATTCAAAACCCACACGCAGTCCTCCCCATGTTGTTGCTTTGTTGTAGAACGTCCACAGAACTGGTGGAACCATACACTGTGAAGCCCCAGTGGCCTAATGGATAAGGCACTGGCCTCCTAAGCCAGGGATTGTGGGTTCAAGTCCCATCTGGGGTGTTTCATAGCAGAGTGGCGCAGCGGAAGCGTGCTGGTCCCATAACCCAGAGGTCGATGGATCGAAACCATCCTCTGCTATGAGTGTTTTACTGGAAACAGGGTGTCTCTTCAACTGCCTTCTGTCTTGCTGACACAGTCATATGGATTAAACACACATCACTAACTCTGAATGGGTCAACAGCATAATCCAACCAATAATCATCATCAGGATCGACTTATGTCAGTTCTCTATTTGTCTCCTGGTTTCACTGAGGCTAATACTGGAAACAGCCCCTATCATGAAACAGGTGGTCAACTGGTTCAGTTAATGCTGGGTTCTCTAATGCCGCTACTCTGACAAACTCACTGTTTGTCTACTGAACTGCTCATTTGAAGACCTGTCCAGCCCCAGAACACAAGTGTTGTGACGAGGCACTGCCCTACCAAACCAGGGACTGTGGTGTCTGGTACCATCAGGGGTATTTCACAGAGACCAGTTAAGTGAGGGAGTGCTGGACCCACAATGATGGATCAAAACTATCCTCTGCTGGAGTTTGGGTGGAAAAATCTGGCCTGCCATTTCATCACACCTACAATAAAGAGCAAACAAAGTGGTTCACAACAAACATGTTGGAGGATGTGTGGGAATAGAGAGCCAAATCACACACACATATTTTGGGAGTGCCATAAATTAAATTTATTTTGGAAAAATGTAAGTGATGCAATTAAAGACATTTTAGGATATCCAATACCAAGGGAATGCAAAGTTATGTACCTGTGTAATATAAACGACTATGTCATTGATAATGATAGGTGTTTAACCAGGATATTGTTGGTAACAAGCAAGAAGGTAATAACAAGAAAATGGTATAAAACAGACCCTCCTACCATAGAGCATTGGTTAGAAATTGTGAGAGAGATTTATAACATGGAAAAAATGACCTATTTGCTTAGACTGAGAGAAAATGTGTTTATGTGCAAATGGAAGAAATGGATGATCTATGACAGAAAGGAAAATGTGCATGGACCTATTGATATTTAAACCTCAAGATGATGAACTTGTGTATGCCCTTTTTAGACTACAGACACTTATAACCATGACTGTTATGTTTTTACTTATGTTTATTGTGTTTTTATTTTCTTGAATGTGTTACTTATTTTCTTCCTTTTTGTGAAAAAGTCAGAAGTTGACATTCTCAATTTGTGGGGTTGACTGTTCAAACAAAAAACCAATAAACATTAAAGTTTAAAAAAAACAAAACAACTATCCTCTCCTATTGGTGTTTCACTGGCAGCTGGGCTATCGCTTCCACTAACTGATAAAAATGAATATGGATTAAACCAACATTTGTCTAACTCTGAATGGTCAAGAGCTTAATCCAAACAGGTCTAACAATTGTCATACGTCATACGTTCAAAACAGCATGAGTTCAGGACAAGGCTGAATAACTTACATCAATGTGCTTGTCAAGTGTGCTCACTTTTGTGATGTATTGAAGTACTATCTTTGAGCTAAAGTGAGAACATTAAAGATTTTTTTTCTGAAATGTTGTCTTTTGTAGTTTGAGTTTTTCTTTGTAATTCTGGACACAATTCAGTGTGTAGGTTTCTGCTCTGTCAGAGCTTCACTCTGTTTCTCTGTTACTGCCACAGCAGCATCAGGGGTCATTGTCATGTTATTCAAAACCCACACACAGTCCTCCCCATGTTGTTGCTTTGTTGTAGAACTCACTGTACGTCCACAGAACTGGTGGAACCATTCACTGTGAAGCCCCAGTGGCCTAATGGATAAGGCACTGGCCTCCTAAGCCAGGGATTGTGGGTTCGAGTCCCATCTGGGGTGTTTCATAGCAGAGTGGCGCAGCGGAAGCGTGCTGGGCCCATAACCCAGAGGTCGATGGATCGAAACCATCCTCTGCTATCAGTGTTTTACTAGAAATGTGGTGTCTCTTCAACTGCCTTCTGAGTGGCTGACACAGTCATATGGATTAAACACACATCACTAACTCTGAATAGGTCAACAGCATAATCCAACCAATAATCATCATTACGCCTATATCAACTAGCAGACTAATGTATGTTGGCTAACTATGGGTAACCTGGTTTCACTGATTGGAAAACAGTGCCCAATGGGACTAGGGACTAGGCACTAGTTCAGCAGTGGACTGCTGAGCCCACAATGATCTAGCAAAACCATCCTCTGCTATTGGTGTTTTACTGCAGCAGGGCTATCTCTTCCACTGACTGACAAAATGTGACATGGATTAAACCAACAACCAAGAGATTTACTCTGTGTCTTTGTTACTGTTGCAGCAGCACCAGGGGCCATTGTAAGGTTATTTAAAAACCACACACAATCCATCCCACATTGTTGCTTTATGTGTAACTCACTGTATGTCAACAGGACTGGTATAACTGCATCTTTCAAGTCCCCAGTGGCCTAATGGATAAAGCACTTGTTTCCTAAAGCAGTGATTGTGGTTTTGAGTCCCATTTGTCTGTTTCACATATTTCTTCTTTCTTGTTTTTCATGCAGATACTGATTAATTTTTAGTTCTAAACTTTCCTAATTTACTTCTGTGTAAAAATGTGTCTATTTTATGATAATCATCACTATTTCTGCATTGCTCTGATCTTTGCTCTGGTCCTATCTCATGAGACCACATCTGTGAAAGGTTTTCCCTCTGAATGGTCCGGAATATCTCAAACTCTGTGCGTGAGGGGATTACATACTTACAGGAAAAAAGCTGCATAATTAAAAGTTTTCGAGTCAAGTCAAACCCGGAAAAAGAAGTTGGAAAACCCTTATCATCCACTTGAAAAATTCCCCATGGCTACAAGTCACACTCTACCTAACAACACGACATGGCGATTCGTTCCATCCACTTGAGGCCGCGCTGCTGCAAGCAGGCCGCCTGATGCTGCACAGTGATTAAAATGCCGGCTGAGATTCAAGGATGTCGCCATAAACATCCATGACACACACGCAGGCACAAACACACCAGAACACAGGCACAGAATCTATTATGCTGGAGGTAACCACAGATGATAATATTGCACACAGACACAATATAGTCTCCTTGAGAGACTGTTTGCTGTGACCTTGAACCGTGGTTTCACATTTGTCAGTCAAGTGTCCATTCCTCCACCTCTTTTGTGAATGCAGTCACGTAACGCCTGCTGCATGAGGGCAGGTAAAACTCAAATATCTTCACTTGAAACAAGAATTAATTCCTATACTCCCTTCCTCTCAGTGTGATTTTATTTTTAATCAATCTCTTCTGAGCCTCCTACTTAAATGAAGAACACTAACAGTGATGTATGAGCTTCTGCGGGCAGCAATCGCTTTGATAATGACTTTTGCATGGTCAGGTGGGGCTATGGGGATGCCTGTAGTACGGCACAGGTGCACACACATAATGCCACTGGTTTCCTATTCCCCATTCCTGTCGCTACACTGCTACCAAAACCTTTGGTGGTCAAGCTGCAGCTATTCGACTGGAGCAGAAGCATAGCAGGATGGAAGAAATCAATACAGCAAAGATGAAGAAAATAACTTAAAGATGGAAGTCCTAAAAGAAAGTGTGTGTGGATGTACTGTATGTGCTTCTGTGTGTGTGTTAAGTCCTTAAGCAGGAGTTTTCCCACACGTTTCTTGTCCTCCTCCCACATCTTCAACTGCCTGATGTGAGTCCCCACTCCCACACATGTTATACAAGCTTTCACACACACACACACACACACACACACACACACACACACACACACACACACACACACACACACACACACACACTTGCTTTACTAAATTCGCAGGGACCATCAATGACATAACATTGTCATAACATTGTCAAAGCATTCCCTCGCCCCTCTCCCTAATCATTGTCTAACCCTAACCTTAACATATATATATTCTCAGACAGTCCTTCAAACTTGTGGGTTCCAGCCTTTTGGACCACACAAAGCTGTCAGACCCCACAAGATCCTGAGTTCCCCACAGTCTGACAACTAAGCCTCAGCCACTTGTGTCTCTAAGACCCCACCTTAAACTGATTGTTACTGCCAAATTTGTGATCCAAACCCAAACCATGAGCCAAATCTATGTTTTTGCTATTTAATTTTGCACCAATCATTAGTCCACCAGGCTACATACACATATTAAGCATGTCATGGACTTTCATATGATTTGACATATGTCAATTGATGCCCACACATGGAAACATCTTACAGCGAGAAGAAAGAGTCAAGGAACATTAACACGGTCTCTCCTTCCCAGAGTAGTTTCGATAGAGCTGCCAAATAATTATACTGAGATTTGCAAACTAAGCTTTCCTATTGACTGGGGAGCTAATGTGATAATTCATGCTTTTTTCATTGTGTGGCAGAACGCTGGATCCTACATTTCCACAATGCAACTTCTTTTCATCAGGCCCTGCCAGGTAAATGTCTAATGTCTTGCCAGAAACAAACATGAAAATGAATGGTCACAGTCGGTGGAGTGGATGTAGTCACTCATGTGGGTCACGCTCCAAGAACACTACATCCCACATTTCCCATAATGCAGCATTATAGTGTTATTTCATTACACCACCCCAATCTGTCAAAAACAACAACACATCCTCATACTTAAATGACAGGTCAGTTGTCGGTGGAGGATATCAATGACAGGTGTACTGAACCTTAAGCATGTCATGTAAGTCATGTGACATAAGCCATCTGACTTTAAACGTGTAGTTAATGTTATGAAATGGTTCCAGTTTGGTTAGGTTTAGGCACCAAAACTACTCAGTCAGGTTTGGAAAAGATCATGGTTTGGGTTAAGTCATGAAAGTTATGTAACTTAAAACTTTAAATAAGTCAAGACTGACTTATGAGTTCACACAGGACACAATTCCAAGTGTCCTGAAGTCATGTGTTCATTTGAGCCATCAATCCACCTCACCTGTTCCAGCTTCTTACTGCTCCTGTCATAATTACTATGGCCACTAGATGTTGCCACATAACAAACAACCATAAATATTGGTCATAATAAACTGCTTGCATCGTTGGCCAATATAGCTGCTTTTCTGGTGAGGATGGACTGTTCGTTTCCAGTATCTAACCAACAGACTTTTTTTTTCATTTAAGTATGACAGTGATCATTCCTTGTGGCCCTTAAGTCAGAAGCTTGCTTACTAGACTATACTTTGGGGGTCTGCATCTCAACTAATGTGTTAGATTTGTCCATTTTAAGTCTTGGACACCCTCAGTTTCCTAACATCTCACATAATGATGGTCTACAAAAGAATAATGTCACAAACGAAGTTCACCAAAATTGAACAAGGAATAAATTTTCTTTATCTCTGTGTGAAAATCCACTGATTAGAACAAGACAATTGAAATTAATTGTCTGTTACACATGCTGGTGTGACCCAGCCCTCAGAATGAGTTTAACACTGCACGACACCAAAAACAGAGGCAGCATTTCCTGGGTTCATCTTAAGCCAAGCTTATCTAAGAAAGGGCACAACTGGGGAAATGATGCCTGCTCACCACCAAACTCATCTGAAACAGTACAACTGACTCTTACTGTGAAAAAGTTGAAAGTGAAGTGGTGCTGCCCCTCTGGGTGCCAAAGCTAGAAGAATCAAAATTTGAAAAAGTTTCTTCCTGCGGTGATTTCTTCTGCTGAGCAGCAAATCTCTCAAACCGTGACTGTCACTGATGCAGTATAATCCTTTGATTCCTCTATTTCTCAAGACAGCAAGAAAAAAGATCAACATGAAAAGAAATCTTGAGCCAAAAATAAACGAGGATTTGTATTACAAGGGAAACAGTCTTAATAGGTTATTAAAGATATATCCAGTTATTGCTCATTTACTTGAGTATTATTATTTTGGGAGACTTCCTACTTTTCCTAGACTACTTTTCAGAGGGAAATATTGTACTTTTTATTCAACTGTACTGTCTACAAATTAATCAGCAGAGTGAGACTTAAGATTTAAATAAGATATTACTTAATAATACTGCTGTTGCCAGGTAAAAAATCTATATCTGCTAAATGTTAAATTGTCTGAAAGACAGTTTTGCTTTCACTTGAAGCATTTTTGAATGCAGGATTATCTTTTCTGCCTCTGATGCCCCAGAGAGCACTCAAGTCTATTTGACCAGAAAACTGTGGTGTCTGACACAGTGCTATGCTCATCTCACTCCATCAACTGAGAGCAAACAGTAAAGCAAACAGTGGAAAATTAGGTTGAGTTATGTACAGCTGAATTTCTCAGGATTACATGAATATTATATAACGTCCCTGTGGCCGTGTAAGGACATCATATACTTGTGGAGAGAGAGAGAGTATACAACATGACTAATCAGGGCTTTCACCAGTGAATGTGGGCAGCAAGCCATCAGCCTCCTGACTGTGTGAGCAGTGCAGGAGATCCCTGTCAGAGCTCTAAATGCATGAAAATGACTGTAAATGCAGCACTTTCAAAAGAACTGTGAATTGTGTTGTATTTTGTGTGTGTTACAAAAGAACCACAACTCTAATTTTGTTGTACAACCCTGTGTTGTATAATTGATAAATGTCTTTGATATCAGTGCAACGCCTGGATGGTTTTGTAATAGGTGATGGTGTACAGTGTCTTTAATGTGGGGGTGTGTGACTGAAATGACTGAGGTAGGATATTCAGTATTCATGCAAGGGTAAGTAAGATAGAGAGTATAGAGAGTAATTAAGTGAATATACTAAAATACTCTTTGCTTTTACTTAAATTCTGTACTTTATTTTTTGAAGAAAAAAGTAAAGCTGGCATTATAAACTTGGCATACTGGTTTGAAACAGGTGAGAGGTGAGGCAGGCAGTGAACAAACCTCCAGGTCAGTCCAATTTATTTGGTAGAGAAAACAACAGCAAATAATAAAATTATTACCCCAAATTACTGTTGTACTGTACTGTAATAACACATACTCGTACCTAAACACCAGAATAATTTGACTGTCAGTTACACCCAAAACAACATATTTTACCAGCAGAGAGTACCCACAGCGACAGGCTTACCAAACCTTAACTATGTTATGTAGGTCAAGTGACATAACTCACGTTATGGTTTACGCTGTAAAACAGTCAAAGATCATGGATTAAAACAACAATGTTATGTATGTCACATGATGAAAGTGATGTCACTCATAGAAAAGAAGTCTCATCCATAAATACGTTTTTAGTTACTCAAAACTATAAATAACTCCATGTTCACACAGGACCCGACCACTAGTCTCCTAGGTAAAGTCTTGTGCTTGTTTGAGCCAACCAATCATCTCTGTCTCACTCCCTTTCCCCTGTCACACTTACTACGTCCACTAGGAGGTGCCACCTAACAATACATGAACATATTCAGATTAAGTTGCTTGCACTTTCAACCAACACAAACATTTTTTCTGGTGAGGACGGGCTGGTTTTAATTAGGGATGCAAATAATGTATTGACTGAAAATGTATGTCTTGTGTAGCATTTCTCCAGAGCTCACAAGTTTTCATACAGTCTGGTTTGGTGCAACATGAATTAATGTTTCATATAACAAATTTGCCATTAGACTTGTTCAAATATCACTTCAAATGAGGGGAAAAAGTATGTTGTATCGTATTATTAATTTACTGTTAACAAGTTCAACTATCAGTTAAGGAAAACGCACAAAATTTGCAACCCTAGTTGTAATGGTCCTTTTGACAAAGCAGTCAACCAAACATCTCTCTTCACTCGGTGGTCACTGCTGCTCCCCATTGTCTTCTGTAGCTACTTTGGCACTTTTCACGCTAACATACACTGTGTTAACAAGTAAGCCTACCCCCTAGCCTGACAACCAGCCAATAGGGAGACACTGTGGCGTGACAACTCACAAGACTAGGTTAAAACCCAGTATATGGCTGAACCATGTCAGGTCAGTAGTAGTGTCTATAACGCAAATTCCTAGTATCTACTAGTGAATATTCATCTGCGGGGCGCCCCTATAGCTCAGTTTGGAGAGCTCATGCCCCATGTACTGAGGCTGTTAGTCCTCTGCAGTGGTCGCTGGTCCATTCTCTACCCCCTTTCCTGTCATATCTCCAGCTGTCCCTATCAAAAAAAAAAGGGAAAAGCCCAAAAAATAATCTTTAAAAAATGGTCATCTGCAATTTTCTGTAGTGGTCATTGTAATGTTTCCTCTTAAAGTAAATAGACTGCAGTCATATAGCGCTTACCAAGTATCTTTTATTCAAAGCACTTTACAAAACATGTCAACATTCACCCATTCAAACACAAAAGAGGTGACAGTCTGCTCATCAGGAGTGATACAGCACTTTCTATTCTAAAGGGGCCCATAATGATTCTATGCTCACCCATTCACACACAAATGCACACTGATGGCACAACCGTCGAGAGCAACTTTGGTTTCAGTGTTTTGCCCAAAGTTACTTTGACATGCAAACTGTGTGAGCCGCTGATTGAGTCGCTGACCTTCTGATCAGTGGTCGACCCACTCTGCCTGAGCCACAGCCCCCTCTGAACAGCATATTAGTTACAAAAGCAGCAAACACAATAGCTTCCACTCATACTGTATCTTAAAATGTTTTATTTGAAAGAGAGCTCATTCTAATTATCTATTAACTCCCTCTGCTCTTTCATAGGTTTCTATCTGTGGGACGTCTCGTTTTTTCTATGACTCACTCTGTATCGAGTGTTTTGTCAGTGATTGTTATTTGGGGCGCTCTCTCTCTCTCTCTCTCTCTCTCTCTCTCTCTCTCTCTCTCTCTCATGCCTCTCGGCACATGGTGAGCTGTTTTCTCTGTTTCTCACAGCAGTAGGTTTTCTGTTGTTTTCCACTTTCATTCTATCATGGTAAATATCAGGTATTATACTGTCTCTGTGCCATCTGTGGGCATATGATGTTCTTTGATGCACTGTTGTGCTGTGAAACATTGAACAGTTTATTGATTTTTTTCATGTGTGTGTGTGTGTGTGTGTGTGTGTGGATGGTGGTTTAAAATACTGTTTTTTGGGAGCTGACTGTCCAGTCATAGCTCAACTCATACACTAAGTGAGACTGAGGTGTGGCCATCATAGTAAGTGAGCATAGACTAAAGGTCTTCAGTGCTGCGCTTGCAAAGCCTTAGTGGTTTATTCCACTAGACGCAACATGTCTGCGCCAGTCTTTTGATCTGTCCTCCACATGTCTGCAGCCTCCATCAGCAGTGTTTCAGAAACATCTCAGCAGTGGAGCGTCTTGCCCGCCTCATCATGTTGTGTTGCTCAGATTTTGTTGATTTGGTCCTCTTTTCTTGCTCTTTGTGCTTCTACCATGGAGAAGTAGGTTACATAGTTAAATAGTTTGTTTTCTATCTGTCTTTATGATCGCAAGTCTGCACGGGGTCTTTTATTTTGAAAACTGACCAGTTTCTCTCTACTTTTTCTGCCTACTCGATCTGCTCCATGCTAATTGACATGGAATCTTTCAAAAATAGACTTGGCTTGAATTTGAAGTGGAGCGGAGCAGAGCCGTGTCTGGGATGCGTCAAGGCGCTGCTGGTGGAATAACAAGCCCTGTGTAGAATGGCAGCTAACAGGTCCAGCTGCTGCGGTGCAGCCGTAACACGACACAGCCGTAACTGGTGGAACTGAAGGGGGTGGAGTCAATGGATGGGTCAAACAAACACAAGCTGTTCACTCAGGAGTAAAACCAAAAGTAAATATTGATTTCTTTTAAAGTTATACATCGTACACAAGTTCTGTTGCAGTTCTGTTTAACCCTAACCATGATCTTTTCATAAACCTGAAGGACCTTGGAGTCCTCCATTTTCCAGTGGGAAAACTCAGCTGACCAGTGGTGGAACTTCATCACTCAGTCACATTTTTAGTGCTGGCTCTGCCTTGCTGTGATCCAGCCAGAAGGCAGAAGCTAATCTGGCTAAACTCTTGGTTTGTTTGCAAACTGACTGACTGCTCACCTCTCTGCAATTACTTAAGTACAGTTTTATCATAGCTGATAGACCTACAAAATAAAAACCAAGTTAAAAAAAAACCTGAAGTCTATTTAATAAACGCAGGTGAAAAAAAAAAACTTGGTTAAAGATTTATTACCAGCTGCACAAAGAATGTCAATTATAGCTTGAAATGCCTTTGGCATGTAAGGGATACCAGACCCTTCATACATTTGCAAGTCATGTTATCACTACACACAAAGCTTAAAAGTCTCTCAGATCTAAAAATCTTTGAGCGAGGGTTTTTACAAAGGTGGAGCTTTCATCTTTCAGCAACAGATGTAGAAAGCAGAGAAATGGGGACAGCTGCACAGATCTGCTTTAACAGTGATATACATCAGACAGCAGATCATTAACAATGCTCATCCAGTATTCATGATCAAAGATTAAACAGGACTTCAAATGCCATCAATAAAACATATCAACTAATTGCAAAGTTTCATCTAATTGAATGATGTACAAGTGGGAGCTTTACCTCTTTTTGAAAAGTGAAAAAGTTATAATATCTAAAATGATAACTTTAAAGGTCTACAATAATGAGAACTTTATAATGTATAATATGATGATAACTTTGACTTTGGCTTTGACATCATTAACACAGTCTAGCTCCTCTTCCTCCTTACAGTTTTTTAGACTTTTTCTACACTGAAATAATCATGTTACTGATGTTCTCATTTGAGCTGAACTTTGCTCTAGATGAGCTAATATATTCCTGATTATTGTTAATTATATGCAAATCAAATACATCACGAGAGGGTTGAGATTAATCTTTTTGTTTTTTTTGTACCTTCATTTTAACCAGGTTAGTCCCAGCGAGGTTTAAAAAAGTATTTTTTCAAAGCAAACCAGGCCAAGACAGCAGCATCATAATGAATATTAATTTAGAAGAGCACCAATGTACAATAATGTAACCAGCAGAATGAGGTCAAAGTGACATGAAAAAGCATATACTGTAGACCCAAGACGCTTCATTAACCAGAGGGCTCCTGCCCAGAGAACAGTTTTATCAGTTAACTGTGGACACGTGTGTGTGTATATATAAAGCATATACAGATACAGGTAGGTATATGAAATGAAAACAGATGTTTCATACTTTGTTAAAATATGTTGTAAACAAAGAAAATGGAGGAAAAGTTGGTTATCGTTCTTGCAACAGAGCCTGTTTCAGAAGCAGTTACTCAGACTTGTAATGGAAAGTGAGTTTGTTTTTATCTTCAGTTAGCTAAAGGCATTAGCTAATGCCATTAGCTACTGTACATTAACTCTGTGATTGACAGTGCTGCCTGCTCTACCACTGCAGGCTTCTCAAAATAAAGCCGGAGCCCACCCAACGGTTTAAAGTCAACAAAGATCAGGCCTTAATTCAGAACTGAACTTCAACAAAAACTTTTCTGAGACCATAAAAAGTCCCTTCCATTGTGCTGCTTGGAGGACAAAAAGTACGACAGCACACCAGAATGTCCGTACATATGAAATGATCTATATGAATAAATCATGAAGTCGGCAAGCAGAGCAGTATGTAAGAAAGTGAGAAAGAAGAGACAGGCGCAGTTGACAAGAGCAATGAAAAATGATGTCACAGTCACTCTCAGGAGCCAAACTCACTAATTAAATAAGAACTTAAAAAGTCCTTCATAATATTTGAGACATGATTTTGGAAGGAGAAGAAATAAACTCTTGTCGCTTCACAGGAGAAGCAGATTTGAAAAGGGAAACTGAAATCACTCACAAAAACCTGCCTGCCAGCAAAGCTGCAATGATTTTTTTTTTAGCCACGCTAACAACAGTCTTTATGAATTGCTATGTCTGTCTGTAATGTCAGCTAAAGGACTGTTGATTAATAGTCAGTAGCAATTAAAGAAATCCCATTGATTCAGAACATTAACACCGGACAATTGTGCAAAACCCTGAATTGCCTTTGGTGGCAATGTTCTTTAAAGTTTAATGTCATTTTAAAATGATTTCAATTACAATGTCTGTACACATCCAGCCTGTTCTCACTCCCACAGTGTTAAATACAGCAGATTGGTCAATGCCCCTATGTTTCAAACCATGGCGCTGCAGGTACATCACTTCTTATAACATTATAACATTATGGTTCGATGTGCTGTTGAGGTCAGGTGACATCACATAAAAAGTCTGTATGCAGGAAGTGCAGTCGATAGATGAACCAAACAAATAGGACTTTCATCCAGAGAGGGGTTCGTGTCTTTTTAACTTACATAATGTATATAAGTTACATTACATCCTGCATGTGCAGAACTGAGGCTACGGTATCAGCAGCATCATAGTTCGAAGCGTACAGCCACCGACCATGCTGCTGTATTTGAAAAATCAGGAGTGAGTATGTGTTGGCATACCAACTATGGTGTGGTATGGTTAAGCACAACACAACCACCCATTAACCCAACCTCTATGCCTTACTCAACGCAGTACTTCCTGCATTCACTCTCAACTTTGGCATCAGACATAAACTGTGCACTGTGGAAATGTCCACTGTGAACGTACAAGCCAGTATCACAGGAGCTGGTGTAATAATCATTAAATGCAATCACTTTCTTTAGATGTGTGTACATGGACACAAATTGTCAAATTTTCTTTGTGACAGTCAGCACAACTTTGAGGAAAAGGACAAATGTAGTATCAAGGGCAAGAAAGTCCACACTAGGAGGAGGACAGGGTGGATGTGTGTCAAACACAGGACTTTCACATAGGAGACCAGGGTTTGAATGCCATGTGAGACTAAGAGCCACTGCTGACAGTAGTTATACTAACCCAAACCATTATTCTTACTTAAACCTAACCAAGTAGTTTTGGTGCCTAAACCTGTCTAAACTTACTTTGGAAGTGTAACTGAACACTGCATTTTAATTAATAATTGCAGAATGAGGACAATAGTGCATTATTCTTCTGTTTGAAAGTCATGCTGAGTGTTACGAAAAGTCAAGAAAATTGTGTCCACATCATCACCAATCTATAGATTCAAACTTCATGACAATTTCACAAACTGCTATGAGACCATGTTGGAATGTACTTGATAGGACACAAGGGTGAAATTCACCTCCTAATGCTGAATATTATAAAGAATAGGTAGGTTGTTACTAAATATTTGAAGAAAAGGAGATTAGTGGATACTACTTAGGGGTAGGAATTATAGCCCAGGAAACAAAACTAGAGAATGGTTCCTTGGTGAAAATGCAGGTAAAGTTTCTGAGTCCCTAAAAAATTGCTGAAGTTGAACAGGGCCTATCCTTTACAGGCGAAATGGATTATTTTGGTTTTACTGCTTTATTTTCAGTTTTATTTTCATTGCCGTCAGAGCTTTACTTGATGTGAAGTAGCATTGTAGAGACTTCTTCACAGTTTAATCATGTCGGCAACAGATAATTAAACAATGGCATCATCAGCATAAAGATGAATATTTAATAAAGATACATTAATAAATTATGTTTCTTTTGTTTGTGCTGCTGCTCAGGTCATTTTATGCAATCTCTTCATCAGCCTACGGCTTTTTATTTAAAATAAATAATACATAACTTAATTTTCAGTTCATAGGTAATAACATAAAAACGTTACAGACATGATGTCCAATATTCTTGTTAATTTATCATTATCATTTATCAAAATTACAGGACATTTTAAAAAATGTAGAAAGTGAAGGTATCAGGATATAGTTTTTGGATAATTTATCATTAAACACTTTCATTTTTAACATCTTTTGGCTTCATGTATAGCTGCAGCACATACTAAGAACTCCACTGTGTAACTGCTTCAGCAGATAAGAGAAATATATTTTATGATGTAATTTCCACCTTTGAAGTCTTTCTAAATGGAGAAAATAGAGCACCCTCCTCTGAGCCTGTCATCAGGCTGCAGTGATGGCCTCCAGCAGTTTGCCCCATATAGGCCAGTCCTCATCACGTCCACTCAACAGAGATAGAGATGTCCTCTGTGGTCAGTGTGACGGCTCTGGGAGCAGTGCCACATCTGTGACCCTGGCTTCACTACGGATGAGTTGTTGCCATGGTGACATATCATTGATCATAAAAATAATAGCTTGATTTGGGAGAATTCCTGAGAGATGAGGTGTCAGCATGTGATGGACACATATAGAACAGGTGTAATATACAGTATACAGACCTATCATGTTTCTAATGATGGAGGGCTGCATGAATTGTTCCTTCTGGCATTAAAGAAAGCCAGGTGAATACACTTGGAGGCTATTGTACTATTTTATTTGTTACCTTAAGGAATTTTTCTTCCTGTGGGCTAAAGGTAATATGACAGGTAATAAGTCATGTTTGGGGTCAGTTCCAAATCCTGAAAGCGTATTTCAACCATCTTAGCCTCCTCTCTGTCTCTGGGCTGGCCAGTGCAGCTGTCCTGATTAGGGCTGTAAGAAAATATTTGCAATGTTTTCCTGAAATCAGACTGAAGATTATGATTAACTGTTGGTTAAAATATGTTTTCTCTTCCTGTTTTGGTGGCTAGTGAACTAAAAGCATGTTTGCTATCATAATATGGACTGACATGGAACAAACCTGGACTCAAGACAAAGTGGGAAATGTCTGCATTATTAAATTTTTAATTCCTGCTATCTTACATTATGTTCATATGCTCGGTCCTCTAAAGTTTGGAGCCAAATAAATGTTCAGTAAATAGCCTGTCACTCAAAAATAAAACACATCTGATCTGCTTCCACCCCTGAGAATAATGGATTAGGAAGCATTGCTATGACGGTAACAGTGAGAATTTGGTCAGACAAGAGTATATTGACCAACCAATCAGCCAACTAAGCAGAAAGTGTCAATTCTGCAGCCTTAGAAAATGCAATGACAGAAATAAAGATGTGTGCCACGGCTGCACTTCCTCACTGTACAAAAATTAAGTTGAGTTAAGATGAGTGTTCTTGCACAGGTGACAATATTTGGAGCCAGAGTCTGCGCAGTAGTGACCAGCATTGGAGCCACACTTTTGTATTCCCGTCCACACAGCCAGCTGACGCAATCGCGTGCAGAGCTCGGCTGTCAATCATGGCATGAAACCCCTGTTTTGTATCATCAAATAACTGATTAAAATGAAACTGATCAGAAAAATTAAGACTTGAGTGAACATCAGCCTGATAAGAGCTACCTAAAATGATAGAAACCATCTTTGGAAGATGAAAACCACCAGAAAGCAATCGAGAAGCTTTGGCTTTACTCTTGGGGAGTTCTCATGTGGCCCATTTCTAATACATGTGTGGACAGGCTCTAAACATCAATTAATAAGATAAGCATAAAGATAAGATAAACTTAAGGGACAGTTCACCCCAAAATGAAAATTCAGTAATTATCTACCCACCCTCATGCTGATTGAAGGTCAGGTTTAAAGTCCCCAAAACACTGCTGGAGTTTCACAGGAAAACAGTGTTGCAGAATCTCCTTAACAACTAAAGTGAATGGTGACCACTTTTCTAATGAAAAAACACAGATGAAAAAAAAATTAAATGCCTCCTTAATGATCATCTGGTGTATTCCAAGTCTCCTAAAGTCGCGACATGCTGCTTGCACACTGACACACCACATACAACCAGTTCTGACAGTGTGCATGTAAACGTGGCTCCAAGCTAAAGATCTACAGTGAAGATTCAGGCTAAAACATGGTGCTAATGACATTTGAAGTCAAGACTTAGATCACACCAGATGAGCAGTATGGAGGCATTTTATGCTTTTTTTTTTCCTGTTTGTTTGAAAACTGGTCACCATTCACTTCCATTGATTGGGAGATTCTGCAACACTGTTTTCCTGTGAAACTCCAGCAGTGTTTTGCAGACTAAAACCGTAAACCCATCCTTAAGTTGGCATACTATCCCTTTAAGATTGTGGGAGACTCAACAAGCTGCCAAGGATAGGGATAATGGAGGGATCTCACTGTGGCCTTCCAAAGGATGAGGAAGTAAACAGTGTTTATTTTCCTCCACTTCATATGTAGTCACAAGTGTTCGCTCTCGAGGTACTCGTTCAGAGAGAACTCAGAGAAGCTGAATTGGGTCATCAAGGTTGAAGCTTCACTGTTAAATGACTAAAATGTCTCCCTTTTACACGGCATGCTCAGCATCTGCAGGTCATCTGAATCTCTCTGAAACGTACTTGAACCTCGGTGTTTACTCGGCTGCAGTAGCCTCAGGCTCTAACTGAAAGGTGTCGGAGCAGCAGAAGCGAGGTGTCGATTTTCTCTTTGAACTTCAGGATTTCCTCATAGTTTTTCCACACTGCTTCAGTTTTCTCCAAACACACTGTGTGACAACAGAGAGATTTTATGACAGGTCTTACAGGCAGCAGAGGAACTTTTGACGTTACCAAATCTGCCCAGCAACACCTACTCTCTGCAGCTCAGCTCTCTGTCATAGAGACGTGGACATGGAGGAGCAGTGACATGAGTACATTTGTGTGTCAGTGTGTGTACACATAAATATGCATGCACATAAATATGAATACAGCCATCACATGTGTGTGTCCGTTCCTGGCGATGTGTGAGGTTGTCCCCCTGTCAAAGTGTCTCTCCCTGTGGAGCCTTCTGCATGGGAACACTGCTGTTCATTTTCATTACGAGGCAGGGAATAGGAGAGGAGAAGGGGGATAAGGGAGGAGGAGGTGGCTGGGTAACCGGTAACATTGGCCTCTGCCACACACACACACACACACCCTCCATCCTTTTCTCTCCTGTCACCCACTGATGGGGATGACAGGGCGACAGGGCGACTGACAGCATGAGCAGCTCATTCAATTACACAGCTCTCTGATGAAAGGCTTTCATGTTCTCCGGAGAGAGCCGGGGACGGAGGGAGGAGAGAAGGGAAGAGGTCTGCATTTGGGAATAGGCAGAGGGGATGTGAGTCACGTTGATGATAAGTGGGAAGCATAGAAAGGAATTGAAGTAGGTAAGAGTTGGCAAGTGTGTGAGGTACGATCAGACACGAAAATTGCGGTTAGGAAACGATAAGGACATGTTCACTCAAAACAACATTCATTTGAACATCACTTCTCTAGTTTGGTTTGCTTGGCGGGGTCGGATGAATACCACTAGAACTCTGGTGACACCAGATCATGACCTTCTCAATTTTTCAAGCTACCAGACTGAAATTACATTTGTGCTGTTGTTTCAGAATTATATGAGAGCCCAGAGAGGCAGGTCAGAAAAAAAAATCTGGTGATCCATTTATGACTTGGAGGAACAGGTGGATGTACCCTGCAGGCAAAATGACCCTACTTCTCACTTGATTTACAATCATGGTACACAGTTTCATAATGAGTTTTTTGGTCCCAGTCGCTAGTTACAAGTCGTCTTCTGTAGAGCGTGTGTAAATTATAGCCCCATTTAGAGTAAAACACACCGTAAAGCAGGGAACGCTTTGGGGTGAAGTTGCCATATGATTGACAAGTCATTCTTAGTGAGTCCACCCAGTGTGACACACAAGAAAATCAGATCAAACTGTAAAACCCTGTCCTAACTGTATGCTGGTGTCAGACTGTCATGTCACATCGGATGCTCTCTGTCCACAATGAATCCGTTTGAATATGTAGTGTGGTGACAGAGGATGATCAAATGTTTAACTGACTTTCTGCTGCTTTCTACTCAGAGTCTCCATCACATTCATCAAAACTACTTGAAAGCACGCCTCTCACTCTGTCTGATCCAGGCTGAACGCTTTAGTGATGCGTACAAAAGAGATTATTATAATATCATGTAGACTGCAAACATTTCATTTATTTTATTTTCTCACTGGAAGAAAAAACAGTGGCGGAGTATCGCTCTGGTGCGCTCCAGCAGCACACCGCTGCCTAATCAAACAACATACAGGGCGGAAAATTAGAAGCAACCGCCAGCAAAATGCTGGTAAAGTATCAAAGTGTTCCAGACAAGAAATGATGACGATGATGATGAAGGTGAATTTGAACATCTATCTGTCAGTGTCTGGCTGGCGTTCACATTTTAATAAGTCAATTTCTCATCCTGCGACACCAGTCAGCTGGTAGAGAGAGACGTAACAGCTCAAGTGAAAGGTGGGTGAGTACTTGCTCCCACATTTGTACAGAAAACACAAGTTTTATATTAGAATATTTGGATGTTTCCTACTGGAAATGACAAATAATATAGCCAGCAGCAATCAGCTGGTATTAGTGAGGCACATTTATCTTGATAAGCAGCTCCCTGCTGATCTCCGACCAGTTATTAAACACTTTATTTAGGTTTTTCTTGTTAAATGAAGAGGTATCATGTAGCTAACACCTCATCTCAGCTTCATCAATCACCCGTTTTGCAGTGCTTGCAACAAGAGCGACAGCAATAAATAAGAATATGCGTGAGACAAAATTACTGTTCAAAACAGAGCGCCACATCGCATCGTCCTGCAGCCAGTTAGGACGTTCTCATAGAGAACAATGCATTTTGTTACTGACACTCACTTGAGCCACATGCAGTTGGGACAAGGTGTAAAACTAGGCAGCGCTGCTCAAATACGGATCGAGGTTCTGTTACTACATTTGCTATTTCTAAACTTTTCAGAAACATAATTTAATGTACTGTTTAGCTGTAATACGAGTAACTTTTTGACCAGGCAGGCTGGCATTTGACCAAGCACTGCTCAAGTCACAGTCCATCACCCACCAGCACCCTGATCTTGTCAATACTGCACATGCTCTGGTTGCAGAAGGTCAAAATTGCAACCCCCATAGTGCCAAACCTGAGTAGTCCACAAACTGATGGACACAGTATACACAGTATGTTATCACATGCTAATATGAGCTCATATGTCTAATGAAATGTGCTTGCACGTTGCACTGCAGCCTAAAGGTACAGCTGTAGTCAAGAGTTTGCATTTAATCTCACCTTCAGTATCTAGCCTGCACTGGTACATCAGAACGAGAACACAAAATCCAGCTCAATCAGCAGTCTGATGGCGCTGAAAGGAAGATTTGTGGATATCACATCACTCTGGATGGGGTCAATCACCCAGTCAAACTTTTGCTAACTTGCTAGCTTATCGAGCGTCAAAGGAAGGCTTGTTTCTTTGGCCACATAGACAACTGCACTGAATGCTATGTCAAAGGTTCACGGTTCATAAAGTTATAGGGTCATGTTACATAATTCGAGTGATTTATTTTTTCATGATTTATGATTTAAATGTACATTTTTAAAACACTTTTTTATGTACTTAATTTAAGTTATATTTTCTGACCAAAAAATTACTTTTTCTTTTAGCTGTTTCCTTGCAACCTCATTCTATATCCAATGACCTCCCCTAAGTTTGGGACGAGATACTTTAGAGACACTATGTGTACAATCTGTATGTTTATATATATTACAATATTTATATTACTCTAATGACTTTAATTTTGTTTGCAAAAACCCTGTAAATATTGTGGCAGTTTATGTGGCACAGTTTATTGTTCTCAGGAAACCCTGTCAGATCCATGGAGGGGCATGTATTGTTTGCCACATTATCAGTTTTGATTCTACCTCAAGAGGTGCCAAGAGACATTTGTCTTTCAAAAATTCTCAACTGGTGACTTTAACGGTAAGATTTTATTTGAAAGGGTAAGCATAAGACTGACACGACACCTGTCATGAACCTGAAGGAGTCTTTATGATGATGATATTGTGTTGTCATCACGTGTCATTCAAGCAATTGTGTAATTAGAATTAACCAAGACAACATATCCTGTCATGAACACATCGTAGCAGGCCTATTTATCAAACAAACCAAAAAAAAAAAAACTCTTTAGCTTCATGTGTTAACAATACATTATATCGTCATGTGTGGGTGGTTTTGACATCAGCTGTAATGAGACCATTATAACTGTGTTACACTGTCAAGTGTTACTGCTTTAACTAATGTCCCACGTATGAGAATTAGATCCATATGTTATAATGTAAATACAGGCACTGTAAGTGGACACAGATCTTCCCATATGTGTATTTTGGTTTGCCCTGTTTTTCATGGTTAACTTGAACAATGTTGTAGGTGTGTAGACTGCAAAAAAATCATGCATACACAATGAAAATAAAATTGCTACACATCACTCATTTGACTCATTTTCACCCTATCACACTTGGCTCAATAGGTGTATACATCCTGTATGATCTGTACGTATATATGTGTTGTTCTGTATGCATGAGGAGGAAACACTCTCACTCAATGTTCTTTTCTGTATCCATTTTCATGTAGATGGTGCAGCATGGGCTTTACATGAACGTATCAAAACACCTCCACACTGGTGTCTGGGGTCTTTCTTGGGAAAGTTCTGCACACATTTGTACATTTCTCTAACACACTGCAAAATTTATACTTTTAGTTACATTACAGATGAAGTACTGGAGATCAGTGTTGGGGAGCAGTGAACAGTTCAACTCCATTCACATTTGCATTGTGATTCAAGTAGTGAAAGGACTTTTTGGCCTTTTTTTTTCAGACCTGATCCTCGTGTACACGCCTGAAGTGGGTACACAAGCTCTCACTCAAGCAGCGCGACATGAGATATACGAAATCTCACGATACCTTCACACCTGTGTTTACATGCTACCTGGAAGAGACTCAGACAAGATCTGCTCAGAAATAGTGACTTGTTACGCAAAGAGTTGACTTTGCAAACTTTCAACAAAGAAGAAAATGTCAGAGGACTTCGGCACGCACGCGGATCAGGTCTGAGAGGCTACAGTTGACATTTAGGCTAAAAACATGGTGTAAATGGCGTCTTTTTGGATCAAATTTTAATGTTGCAGTTTACAGACATGGAGACATTTTGTGTTTTTTTGTGTTCTGTTTTTACATTTTAAAACTGCTCACCATCCACTTCAATTGTACTGGATTTGGCTGCAACGCTGTTTTCTGCTTAAGCTCCAGGAGTGTTTTGTGAACTGGAGATCTTCATCCATCCTCACATCAGCACAGGAGTGAGGAGATATTGAGTGATTTTTCATTTTTGGGTGAACTATCACTTTAAGGACTGAAATTACAAACAATTCACCATATTCATAATTTTCCTCTGACTTCACAGGGTGTGAAGATTAAATGTTTTACTGCTGTGTTCCAGGTTGCAAGTTATACAAATGTAGAGAATCAGACAAGTCTTTATGATTTCACTGCTTCCCAGCTGATCAGCAACTGAAAAGATAATGGACAGTGAAAATCTGGAGGGACATGGGACCATATTTCAAGTTAAACAACATATTTGATAACCCATTAGCTACTGTGAGACAACAGACAATGTTAGCATCCAGACACTTCCTAGCTAACGTTACCAACATCACTACTGACACACAAGACACACACTGCTTAAGTGCTTGTAACACACTTTTCTGTTGGATGTAATCTGTATGAACATCACACAAAAATTTGTTCCAGTGACTAGAGCTGCAAAAATTAATTGATTGTTAATCAAACATTAAATTAATCGCAGAGTATTTTGATAATTAATTGGTCTGTGCAATTTTTTATGAAAAATGTCAAAATTCTCTAATTTCCGCTTCTCAAAGGTGCATATTTTCAGGGTTTCTTTACTCCTCTGTAATACCAAACAAAATATATTTGGGTTGTGAGTAAAGAAGACATTTGAGGACGTCATCTTTGGCTTTGGATAACACAGATTTACATTTTCAACATTTTCTGACATTTTAAAGCAAACAAATATTAATCAGTTATTCAAGAAAACGATCAACTGATTAATCAAAAATAATTGGTAGTTGCAGCCCTAAATGTCACATAACGTTTTGTTACATGTTTAACCAGATCATTTCTAACATTCCCTCACAAGCTTGATCACATCTAGTATGTTTTCCTTTCAGGGTTAAATAAACGTGTTCAAGATGTGCTTTGATATTTCAGAATTAATTTACACATCTCCTATCAAGTGTTAACGTCAGCTAGGAAGTGGCTGAACGCTGATGTTAGCCGCTGTACCTGATGGGTTATCAAATATGTGGTTTTAGAGTGAAATATAGTCCAATGTCCCTCCAGATTTGAACAATCCATTGTCTTTTCAAATGCTGATCAGTCAGGAAGCAGTGAAATTAGAACAATTTGAATGTAGAACACAGCAGTGCAACATTTGAGCTTCCAACATTGAGTGTGACATCAGAGGAAAATGTCCACCGTGTGAATTAGGGGCCATAAAAGGACAGTTAAATTAAACCATTGCTTTTGACTGACTGATGGACAGTGCATCCCCATAAATAATGCTTTTTGATGTATGAACAAAACATTAGGGAACTTTTTGCAATAACTTCTTTTGAGTGGCATTTCCTGCTGGTACGTGATGTTTTTGTTTTATATTTTGTTCTAATTTTGGAACGTGTACATTTTAAGTTTGAACCACTTTTTCTAAGCAGCTTTAGTTCACCAAACTAGACTTCTCCCTGGGGTAACTTCACTGTAGTTCAACTTCCTCCAGTGTGAAGTAATTGGTAGCTTGCAAAGCTTTGCTCTCAAAGTAGCTTCCCCAACACTGCTGGGGATTTAGCATGAGCGGTGACAGCCACCATTACTGAACAGACAAAGAAACCAACAACCCCAACAGCAACTAAAGAGTCATCGGCAAAAATTCCAAGAAAAGTAATCTCAGGTAATTGCAGCACACCGTCAAAAAGAGAAGGTCATGTGTAATACCACTTTAATCGCACCATTTTCCTGAATGCCCTGACAATAGCTGCTTTATTGTGTGGGTGTACAGGTAGCCAGTAGCCAATGAATGAAGGAAGAAAATAAAGAAAAAGGCAGAGAAAAAAGGGATTAAAGTAGGTTACAGCACTACTTCCCTCTTCTTCTTTCTTTCCCACCAATTAAAGGCTGCACTTGACACAGACATCTCTATACCCTGTCTCTTTTGTTCCATTGCTCTCTCTGATAGTAATTAGATAACGAGCAGCAGCCTGCTACCAAACTGAAAAAGAAAGTCTATTTATTCATCTGTGTGTGTGTGTGTGTGTGTGTGTGTGTGTGTGTGTGTGTGTGTGTGTGTGTGTGTGAAGGCGAGGCAGGATAGGCTCCCCTCTAACCTATGAATGAAGGAGTAAATGAAGTGAAAGTAGAGCCTCACACCAGCGATCCAAAATGTTTAACTTGATTTGCGACTGGCCCTGTGGATAACCTACCCTAACACAACTGGCTTAAATCGGTTTCCGAAAAAACAGAGACCAGATCTGAAAGAGACCCGAGGACCTGCAGCAATAGAACAGGACCATTAGACAAAATATAATTTGGACCCAGTCTGATTTATGTCCCGTGTCACTTAATAGAAACCATGGAGACCTCTTTCTTGGAGTGGAGTTGTTTTGTCCATCCATCCATAAAACATAATAATGAAAAATTTAAATAATACATTTAAACTCATCAATATCAACATTGTTTTTCATTTCAATTATTCTGTTAATTATTTAGAGTATTTTACACACCACATGAAATAAAAATCCCTCTGTCTCTGGTCTCAAACCGTCCTTACAACCTGCAGCCTGTCAGTCAGTCACCAGGGCAGCACTGTTCCTGACATCACAGAGGAAACACACAGGATGTCCTTCCTGTTTGTTATTGTTGTCGTTGTCGTTGTTGCTGTTGTTGTTGTTGTTGTTGTTGTTGTTGTTGTTAGCACCACTGTTTTTTGGTTTGTTTTCATACTAAGGTTTCAGACATATTTCTAAAAGTCACACACTGTTGTGGTAAACTAAATATATTAGTGAGGAGTTTCAGTGGCTGAGTGTAGGCTAATGCTAGTAAAATGCTAAGCTAACCAGGGGCCTGTACTATGAAGCAGGATTTGTGGTTAGTGAGGTAACTTTCAGGACTGCTGAGCACTTTGAATTCTGTTTTTATATTTATTTGCTTCCATGTTTGTTTTATACCGCGCTCTGACCAACTGGTGCATTAAGTACATTTGATCACACTCACAATTACATCATTTAATACATTTGATGATCAGTCTGCAGATCAGAGGACAGACAGACGATCATCAAAGGTATTAAATGATCTATTTCTCTCCTGAGTCAGCTTGACATCACTGAGTGCTGCTGAAAGAATAAGACTAAAACTGTTCTAAGATACACATATGCACCACATAATTTAATGGACCACACAAATGTAATTATAGTCAGATCTACTCGTGCTCTAATAATGGAGCGGTGATATTTTCAGGCCCTGTGTCCACAGTGTTTTTTCCAGCTGAAAACATCAGGCACCCTCATGAAAACACCCAGATGTGAGCGCATGAGAGGCTTTGGAGACGCAGTGAGGACTATTCATTTACGCATTGAACTGTTTTTAATGTGTGATTAATGTCGTGTTCTGTGATCATGTAAAGTGTCTGAGTATCCTGAAAAGCACACTATAGAATAAATATATTATCATTATTATTATAAACAGTCTGCAGGGTTTTATTTTGTTTGTTTTTCTGGCTGTCCTTCTTGGATGTGGCAGCTGCAGGAGTGTTTCTTTCAGTCTGTATTATGATGGTTCAGATCTCTTTTTTCTTCATATGTGACTTATACTATAGTCTGCTCCTCATTTGTAACATATGCCGCTCTGCTGACAGTAAACTTGTCAATGTTTTGCGATTGGTCAGATGCTTCAAACACCTAAAGATATCCTGGGTATGTTGAACCTGCTTCCTAGTACAGACCACAGGCCAGATATCACAATAAACAGCCCAGTTATCTCCAACAACAACTTATCCTACAAGCCAATTCATCACCTGAAGATGTCAATGAACCTGTTGAAGACTCACTCAAAGTTGTACATTAAGGGATAAGTTAAGGGATAAGCACTCTTTAGCCCTTAGAAACACTGTATTCTGAGTTTGTTAGATGTGTTGCTCTCTCCAGCTTTGCATTTCATGTTACATATACTTCAGTGAGTTTTGAAAAGTTTAATCACACTTGTGACCACTGTCCGTTAGCTCTGACTCACTGACTCACTCCACTCTGTGACCGAACAAGCTGCTGCTGCTCGCTCTAACACCGCTCTCTAAATGCACTCCTAGGTATCAAAGTTTGGATTGATTATTGAGTATTAAAAGTACAGAATTCTGTACCCAAGTCTACCTGCCAAGGTTTTGGGTGGTTTCCAAGATTTACACTCCAAATGAAAAATCTACCCGCATTAAGCACTTTCCTCCCTGTTGGAGAACATGCATGGTGTGCATGTAGAGTGCACTTAAATGACAAAATCACAATTTGACAGACAAAAGTGGTGATAGGGATTTAAATTTGATACTAAGATGGAACAAAAATATAAAAAAAAGACTGTGACAAATGACACTATTTAATGCAGCGCAGGACTCAAAATAAAAACACCCAATTACAGATTGTGCAATCTTTCTGTGTACATTTCAGAGAACTTTACAACGTGACCCGTGAACAGGTACCAGCATGTGGGTCAAAAAATGCTGAATTTTAATTTTAAAAATGGTTGGTATTGACTTGGAGTCACTGGGTCACAAGCTGTTGAAGAAACTATTTTTTTCTATTTAAATATTCATGTAAAACAATCAATTACACATTATCAGTCAAAATAGTTGTGCTACATGATACCAGTTTATTATTATTTTTAAATGATATTATTTACTAATATGGGAAAGGCAGAACAAAGTTATTTGGGTTAAATTTTTTGTTCGATATTTTAACAAGGTGGCTGCCAATAATACAAAGGTAGCTTAACTTTAAGTTAGATAGGCAGGGAAAACACTGATCCATCCATCCATCCATCTGAATGACTCCAAATCAGAAGGGCTTTTCAAACTGCACTTAGCCCAGGGTTAAAATGATTCTTAGAACTTTCTTAGCCCCAGGCTAAGAAAGCTTTCATACTGGCACGATCTTGGCACATCCCAAAGCTAATTTCAACTTTAGCCTCGGGCTTACTGGTCCTGCTCCAGAGCAGTGTTAGCAGGGTGAAATCAATTAAACTCAGGGCTAAATGTGCAAGAAACTGGGCTAAAGCCTGGTATTCAAGACTGTTAATATTAGTTGCGTGTTCCAACACACATTTAACACGGTGCTAGTAGAAATGCAGTGTGAATCATACAGCCTGAGGCTTAGGTTAACTCTGGGTTAACAACGTCTGAGTGAAAAGGGGGTAAGGTATCCAAGGTTTAACTCTTAGCCCGGGGCTAAGGATATATGCAGTGTGAAAAGGCCTTGAAATAGCTACAATTACCCTTCTGGCTCCAGCACCAGCAGCATTAACAATATCTCATCTATCTGTGTGATTTATCTAACAATGTTAAGACAGAGGCCCATAACTCAGGTGTTATTTTGACTCAGAGATGTCTTTTGATGCTCAGGTGACTGATGTGCTGCTTTGTCCAACTGAGACACTGAACCAAGACCAGGTCATTCCTTTCATCTGCAAAGTCATCCATGCTTTTATCTCCTCTTGCAACACACTTTATTCAGATATCAGAAGGCGAGACATTCAAAGAGGAAATGCTGCTGCCAAGCTTTTAACACAAGAAGCAACCACATCGCACCGATCCTTGCTGCCCTTCACTGGTTACCTGTGAGTTTTACATTCACAATTTACTGCCGGATTGCTGCTTAAGCTCTATCAATGACTTGTCAATAAAGTTGCTACTGCTGTTAGAGTCCCTCAGCTGTGGAACTCTCTGCTTCGGGGTGTTAGGCAGGCAAACTCAGTATCTTCTTTTATATTTCTTCTTAAGACTCTTATCTGATGCTGTTAGTTGTAATTATTCAATTTATCTTGTTTCATATCTTTGTTTTAGTTTCCTTTACTGTTACAATTAGTTTTTCTTTTTAAGTTTGATTTGAACTTTTTGGAAGGTGCTGTATGAATATAGTTATTATTATAATACCCCATTTATATTTTACTATCCATACAATTTCTGGTGATAACTGCGGCAGAGGCAGCAATCTAATGCCGTGTTTGCTCTGTTTAATACAACTCAGCTCAGCTTGACACAACAAACTCTTTTTGGTTTTCCACTGGAAACCGTACTGTTGCCTGGTACCTATTTTAGTACTATCTCTGTTGAGGTTCTGAGTAAACTGAGCTGATACTAAATGATGGAGTAAAAACACTGCAGATCAGATCAGAAAATCGTCACTAATGCAACACAGAGAGAGTTGTCTCGTCTGTGTCATGTGTCAAACTTTGATACTTTCCATTGTTCCTTTGTTGGTGTCGTGCTTAAGATGATGTCGCACCGGTTTCATATGGTGTTGCTATGACGATCAGCTAAGAATCAAGCTTACACTGAAGAGTCAAAAAAAGTACAGGGACCAAAAGCGAGTGGAATCAAGGGCAGCCGATGCGCCATAAAAGACAAGAAGGAAAGTAGCTCACTTCCTGCAGGTATCTTGCAAAACTCTACACAGAAAGACTGTTACTTTGAGTATTTTGGTCTTGGTGTAACCAGAATGGGAGCTCTGTCTCTGCAGGAGCTCAAGCATGTTCTCACTGGGTGTTGGGCTCCACCAGGGTTGTACCTCGTCAGCAATTCTGTTTGTGTTTGTTATGGAAAAAAAAACTTAAGGTCCAACCAGTGAGGGAAGAAGTCTGGTGTGGCAGCCTGAGGACTGCAACTCTGCAAGAGCCCAAATGATATATTGGTCCATCTTTAGTATTGGGCCAAAATAGGTCTATCACAGCTATAACGGTCTATATCTGTATTAGCATATATGCAGTCAGATATGTGCCTATATGAAAACTTTTTTAACAGAACATAATGCAGATTGTTTTTTTCCTTGGCTTTACAGGCAGCATGCTGTGTGTGTTCAGGTTTAACCCTCTGAGGTCTGTTCATCGCAGGCATTGTAGATGTTGTATTTATAAAGTAGGATGTGTTTTCTCATTAACATCTTGACAAGTTCTTATCATACAAACATGACAAAGTATTGACAGAAACCTTCAAATTTACACTTGCCAATGACTCTACATACATTACATACATACATTACATTTTATGAATTAGATAGAACATAAATATGTTTGCATTGTTCTGTTCAGGAGCTAGAGCTCTGCAGTCCCCACACCCATTCACACCCATTCACTCTCATTCACACCTCACCCCTTCCCATACTGACAAACATCAGTAACATGAATAGCTTTATAGCCATTCATTTCTCCATTTGAAAAGATCTGAATGGGTTATTTATTGTCTTCTTTACATAGCAAAGACTCTGTGCAACCACTGTGACTGACCAAAACAATTCATCACAATGTCTTAGTCTGTGCTTTTCAGTTATTTGTGCACGTGTGCAGAGCCACTGTTCACAAAGTCTATATTTTCTGTTGATTTTAAGAATAAATTACAAAGCTGATATACATACTGACATATTACTGTGACTGAGTTTGTGCTGAAAACTAGGACTGCAAGGATGAATCGATTATTAACTGACTATTAATCTTATCACCAACCATTTTGATAATCGTTGAATTGGTTTGAGTAATTTTTTAAGAAAAAAAAAAAGAGTCAAAATTCTCTGATTCCACCTTCTCAAATGTGAATATTATCTGGTTTCTTTATCTCTCTCTGACAGAAAATCTTTTGGTTGTAAGTAAAATAAGACATTTGACATCACCATCTTAGGCTCTAGGAAACACTGATTCTCATTTTTCACCAACATTTTAAAACAAAAAACTATTACTCAGTTAAATAATGAAAATAATCGTTAGTTGCAGCCCAACTGAAAACAAAAATATGAAACACATAGGAGCCACTGTGTTGCTGCAATGTATCATATCAATATCAGTCACCACAGTTTCTCAATTAGGAGTGAGTGAAAGTATCAGTGAAAGTTTACTGTTTCAGTGCCATGATGTCATTTTGGCTGATAGAGTTTATTATTAATCTGTAAAACATCCTGCCTCTGTTACATATCTTTATCACAAGTGTGATGGATGGCTGAAAAATTTTTTGTTTCGGTATATATTCTACATTCGGCCCCAAAAACCTTGTATCCATCAGGCCCTAATGTCTACTGATCTCGATCAAACCAGGTAGTTTGCAGCCAGGGATGAGGAGTCAGTCCCCCAAATGAGGAGCTTTGTGGGGCTCAGGAATGCTGCTACACTATCATGATCAGACTATTTGCATTTTGTGGTATCTGGACCAAAGCAAATAAAATGAACTCATCAGAAGGAGGAGCTCCTGATTTGGAAATGACACTGCTTGTGGGGACAGATTTTACAGAAAGGTGAATATTTGTTTTTCAGTACATAATTTAAGACAAAGCGTGTCGGGCAGGCAGTGGAACTCCAGGGAGCAGGGGACGGCATCTTGTAGAGAACTCTTTTGAAAAAATCTTTTCTTCCGCAAGACTGCGAGTACGAGAGACAGAACAGCGAATGAGAATAGCAGGAGGACGTGCGCCCTTCTCCAGCGTCCCCCCGGAGCCCATAATGAAAGATAAAACATGTCCACTGGCCTTTTTCATAAGAGGGAGGACGATTCATTATGCATGTTTGTGTTTCTTGCTTCACGCTCACCCTCCTGTGAAATGTGACGAGAAATTTCACGCAGGGTGAGAGGAGAGCTTTTTAATTGGCAGTGAGGGGGCATTGTGGGTAATTCTCTTTACACTGGTACTAGAGTGGATTATTGAGTAGTTTCAGAGCAGAAAGCATCGGGAAGTAAATGAGAGGAGACAGGAAATATTTTGCTGTTCTTGCTTTACTGGAAGCTCTCTGGTTCATTGCTGGTTTGGCCTACATACAACCAGTGAAAAATCATATTTTAAATGAAACCAGGTCAGAGGCAGCCACAGAAACATGCATGTAGATTGAGCTGCTGTGTGAAATACTCACCAACACTAACTTCTGTACTGTATTATTGTGGCCAAAAGTATTATGGTATCCAGTATTATAAATTGTCCTGAAATACCACTATTAGTCCTGAAATACAGTTTTTTTAACACATCGGGCATCAACACATCATCATACAAACACGCCACATCAGATTCAACTTCAGATAACTGTGTAAATGATCCACCTGTATGTATCTCAGTGCACGTGCATGAGACGTGTAAATTAACATAAATATCACCCAAATAATACCATATAAGGCTGCGCTTCCTGCACCATTTGTCAGGAAGTGCTCATTCATGAAAATGGCTCCAAAGAGTAAAAAGAAGAACTTTACAAGATTTAAGTTCTCCTTTCAGAGATGCATAAAGGAAAGTCTGTCATTTTAACAGCGTCAGCAGTGGAATTAAAGAACCGCTAAAGCAAAGAAACGGAAAAAACGATTGCTGTTGATGCAGTGTTACCTGAGGGTCAGACTGCCACTGAAAAAAAAAGAAACATCTCGATATGAAAGTGGCTTTAAAGAAAGAAAAAAAGAAAAAAAACACCTCGCCAGAGCAGAGCATGACTGCAGCAGGAGGGGGTCAAGGGTAAGTTTCATCACGGAGACAGAGGACAGAATAAGTGAGGATGTTCCAGAAGACAGAGACTCCATAAGATTCAGAAAATATACATCCAGAACACCTGGCAGTAGGTAATCGTTTAATTAATGACAATAGGTTTTATGTGTGAATTTACTATTATATTATGATTAGAAATGCAGTCAAACTGGATAATGTCGACTTAATTATGAAGTGTAATTTATTTTTCAAACTCAAAATGTCTTCAAACTAATGAAATAACTTTGGATTGGATAACAGCAGACTGACGGCACATGACTCTATGACGTTGTGTTCGTACCTGAGAAAATTAAAAAAACAAAAAAAAAATTGGTCAACACAACAAGTTCTTCTAACTCACTTGTACACACCACTTAAGAACAAATCTGTTTGTATGAGTGATTCTAACATGAGGCCCAATGTTCTGCCTCAGAAAAAAAACCCAACAACTTCAACTTAGACAAAGCTTTTGTTACACTTGCATTAAAAACATGATAAATACGAGAAGGTTTACTGGACACAGTCCTGACACCAGAGGAGAATAACCAGCCAGGCATTAGTTCTATTTTATGTAGGTATATGTGTTAAAAGAACAACACTGATCACTATAGTTATGCAGATGATATTCAGATGGTGTTCTCAGGAGTTCATCTCAGTCCAGGAGATCCACTGTGTCACTGCTTAGGAGAGATAACTAACTGGATGAGCCAAAATTTTCTGCATTTAAATAAAGACGAAACAGAGATTATCATGTTTGGCAACACAGAGAAGATAATTAGTATTGGTGAACACCTTAATTCTAAAAACTAAAGATCAAGCCTGAAATCTTGGTGAACTAATGGACTCAGATTTCACTTTCATCACTCATATTAACGCAATAAGTCTTCTATCATCTTAAAAACTACAACCAGAATCTGAGGCTTGAAATCCCAAAATGACCAAAAGAAGCTCATCCATGCGTTTATCTATAGTAGACTGGACAACTGTGATGGTCTCTGAACTGGTCTCCACAACAAGACCATCAGCTGTTAGAATTTCATCCAGCATTAAGAGAACAGAGCACATCTCATCACTATGATTTTAATCTACTGATTGTATTTTCTTTTACATTACTAATCTTTTAATGACTCTATTTTATTACTATGTTATGTGTTTTGTACATTATTTTAATTATATGGATGATCATTTTATGAGGCATACTTAATTGCCCCTGTAATTATAAGAATTTAGATAGTGAAGTCTATATTATTTATAAGAATGGCAAAGTATGCTGAAGTCAGGTAGTCTCACCCCACTATTAAGGCTTATAATTAATACACAAAGAGTCCAGTTATTAGTGCAAAACAAAGTCGCTAAAACAGAGAGTTCATGACAGCTGCCTCAGCACCACAGACAGAACCACACATCAAACAAGCAAGATTATAACAGCCTGAAGCTCAGGGGACATTTCATTTTACTCTCACATTTCTATTACCTGAAAAATGCCCAATAATTCTAACCACCTCAAACTGGAAGACTATTCAGGGAACAACTTACACGAAAATGATATGATGAAATGATGACTCACACAGACCTGCAGAGTACCTGTAAGGTAAGAAGTAAGAGGTGCACCACACTTTCAAGTGACTTCAATGTAGTAAAACCATCTATGGCTGTATGAGACGCACAGGGTTTTCAACGCAGTACACAGAGAGAGAAAGTCCACATCTGGAGGAGGTTGGGGTGGATGGATGACTCAAACAAACACAGGAGACTGAGGTTCATGTTCCATGTGAAACCTAAACGTTATTAAAAGTTATGAGATACATAACATTTCGTGTTTCTTGTGACTTGCGAGTCACTTCAGTAATGTCACAATGAATGGCCTTATCCTAAACCTTCTCAAGTAGTTTTTATGTCTAAACCTATTCAAACTGATTGTTTCACTACTTTATCCATGTGTAAAAAAGCTTTCATGGCAGTGTCTGATACAGCCACTAAAGGGTAGCTCATGCCCTGTAATGAACGCCAAGAGGCGGTGACAAAATATCAGTGTCTAATGAGTTGGGATGAGAATGGGAGGACAGGGAAGAGGAGACTGCAAGAGAGACGGCACAGTGGTGGCTGCACTTGTCCATGCTGTGGTTGCTGGCTTGGTGGTAATGTCAGCGCTGGTTCCCTTTTCCTTACTGGAATCTACAAAACTGCTAGCAATGGCTGATTCTTGTAGTGCTGCTGCAAATGCTGAGTGACCATGACAAGTGGCTCAGTGGGCAGGCAAAGACCCACAATGCCTTTTCATGGCAGCGGGTGTGGCTGAAGAACATTCAGCACAGGACTCCCTAAAAACAAGGTCTTTCGTGCGGATGAGCGTGGTTTTGCAGGACGTAGCAGTGAACGCTTCAGAGAGCTCACTGGTGAGCTCTGAGTCCATTAGGCTATTATATGCATATGAGATCATTTTATTTTCTAAAGCTTGTAAAATTAGACAAGCTACACTAAATAATATGCCTATACCACATGAGATGAGTTTATTTAATGTCTGTAAGTCTTATAAGCACGTTTGGCCAAGATACCAGACTGAAATCAGAATACAGAGCCCAAATCTTAGTATATTTTTGTTGTTGGACATAATTTAGTCCATTGTGTCGATAGATTTTAGCACTATTTAGTGCAGGGGTGTAGTGGGGCACAAACCCAAGTAAATGCAGTTTATCCACCTCTTTGAAATGAGGCTAGGCCTAGTTTAAAATCAATCAAATCAATTGCATCAATCAATGAATATTGTCTTACTGTATTTACCACCACTGTGCAATCGTAAAAGAATGTTATAGTACTGACAGAGAGATATTGTTGGTAGTGTTATTTGCATCAGTATTTTCTACTACAGTTTACTGTAAAACCAGGTACTACCACACACTCAGTCAACTGCCAGCTTTCTCAATGGCTTATGGCACAATTATCTGTTTTGCTTCTTATTTTTGTGATGAAAAAAAAATCATCAAAAATCAGAGTACTCTGATCCATGTTGAGATTGGATTTTGAGTCTGGATTTGATCAGACAGTTGGAAGCAATATGTGGCAGAGAAACATCCACACTGGTGTTGTCTTATGCAATATGCATGGTGTCATTTCCGATCCAAAGTGAGCAGTCTGGACAGACACTGGTTGAGACAGCATCCTATCTAGGTTAGACCCAAAACCCAGCGAGCAGCTATTAGGTTGGCTTTAATAATAAATGGCCAGTAGGACTGAGGATGGGCGTCTGGGAGGGGCTGTGAAATAGCAAGGAAGGCGTTCATCAGCGAGCGGTGCAATCCCTGCCACGCTTATTACCCTCATTACACTCAAGGAAACAGCTAATGGCAACGCGCTGAGAGCATCGAGGCTGAGGTGGGGAAAAAGGAGCGAGGAGGTGTAATTTCTGTCCTGACGTGGGAGCTGGTGTTATTGGAGAGGACGTGAAGTCTCGCTCAGGCTCAGCTTATTGCATATTTACCTCGGCTATTTTAAGAGAGTCAATTAAGGGAGGCAAGAACATGTCTTTATGATTGTAATGTAATATCACAGCCGTGTTCTCCGTGCTATTTAGACTGATTAATTAATAATCAATGTATATATCTATAGCTTATATGCTAACTGGAGGGTTAGCAGAGGTGCCAGCCTAGAGCTGTTGGCTGGATGTGAACAGAAATAAATCTCCAGAGACACTCTGACCTCCTTTTGCAGCTCCTGTGAAGTACGGGGGGTTGCTGATGGAAAGAGTGACAGAGGGAGATACAGAACAGGGTTCCCCATGGCTAACCCAGTATGGAGCCATACTGACTCTCACTCTAATGGTCCTCATATATTTTATGTGAAATGGTTAAAAAACACACAGCAGCATAATCTGAGCTGTATCATTTGACACCACTGTTCTATTTTTAAATTGCTTTATGGTTCATCTGCTTTACTATTTTAGGAAGACAGAGCCACGGGGCTTCTTGGAAGTTGTCATCATCCTGAATTGAAACTTTTGGATATCAAAATATTCAAAATAATTCTGTATTTATATTCATATTTTGATGGTTACTTTCATCAAATGTAAAAAATCAAAAAGAGAAGATTTGGTCATATAACATAACGATAGCAGAGGTCACATTGAATGAGCACAATGAATAAAAAGTTTGTTTGCAGCTGCAGATTTGTTAAAAATGGTGGATAAAATAAAATGCCACAAGTACTGGACCATTTGATGGTTTGCTACACAGATGCATCTGAAAGTCGTCCTTAGAAACTGTTTGGAAAAGGGCAGGGACTTTCAAAAAACACTTAGCAGGTCATTGGATGAACCATCTGTTTATCACATTCTACTGCTGAAGCCAGTCAGGAGAAGAGTGAAAACATCTTTTCCACTGAGAAAAGCCTTCAGTGTCGTTCTTTGCTCTTCTTTTAATGAGGAAGTTCAGTCCAGTCTGATGTAACTGATGCTATCACAGTATCTACGCTAATCTATTCAGAAGCCGCCATTGTTTGTTCGAAATGAGTCACTTCCATGAACGCTTCTCAGTGTTGTCACACCTAAAACCACACCCACAGCTGCTGGTAGTCCCTCCTAGGATGTTGATTGGCTGCACGACTTTTGGTGTCAATGTAAACAGTTAACTTGAAGCCTGGCTAGATGGATTCTCACGAGATCTTGCAAATCCAGCAGCCTCACAAGATAAGGAAATACTAACCCCAATCAGGAAATATTTGGGGTGTAAAATAAGAACTTAATTTAGACCTAGGCCCTTATGATGAAACGCAAGGAGTTCCTCCAAAAGTTCCTGCGGTGGAAACATGGCTAATATTTACATTTCAGCAACAACCCTGCCCTGTTGAATCTTAGCAACACATCCTCATACCTACACGACAGAACAGGTCCATTGCCAGTGACTCCAAAAACAATATATATGACCAGTAAAGCTGTAGCAGCAGCTGTTGCAGTAGTGGGTAAGTATTAGGAATGTTCCTGGTGACTAATTTCACTGTCGATTAAATGCAAAATTTAATTTAAGAAAAAAGCAGTTAAAGCAGGAGAATTTATTAATTTATAATGTTAAACACTCTCCAAAAAAATACTGTGTGTATTAAGAGTCATTTGAAGCTGTTAATCACAGTCAACAATCGCCAAATCGTACTTTAAATGCTGCTGAAATGCGCACTACTACTGCTGTGCAATACAAACCTTACACATTAATGTACAAAACATGACAACAACTCAATAAACGCTTCACCTTTTCAGACCGAAGAGGATCACAGTGTCTGCAGGTAAAGGAACCAGAGCTAACGTTAGCTGCCAGCCTGACACACAGTGTGGCTAACATTTGCAGTGCTAGCAGCAGCAGCAGCAGCTCCGCTTACAGGTTTATGTCTGTGTCTGTGCTTAATGTGGTCACATGTTTCTCCAGTCAATTGAATATATATCATTCTCATTATTCTATCACAGTCTACATTCAACAATATTTCCATTTTCTAGATGAAAACATGGCCAAACAGTGCTGGTTTTACAAGCTGCCATCTGTCCGACTTTGCAGATATAAACATGGTTGCCAGGGCGATCGGTTCATACGCACTGGGCGAGAGGGGCTGTTGTCTGACAGTGCTGCAGCCCAGACTAGTGGTGGGCGGCTGCATAAAATCTTAGAGGCAACAGATAATTGGCATCGTGTATGAATGAAATGTTGATAAACAGTTTAAAAGACTAGAATTTCTAGTGACGACTAGCGTGGGTGGGGACGTTTAATATATAGTCTATATTGTATAGTCGACTAATAGCACGCATCCCTGGTAGGTATAGTCACAAACACTTCTTGGTTAGGTTTAGGAAAAGATCATGGTTTGTGTTAAAATGAGTACATTATGTATGTAACCTGACAGTAGTGATGTGACAGAAGTAACTCCTAGTTGAAAGTCCTGTTTGTTTGAGACATCTGCCACCCACACCTCCACATGAGGAGTTTCTCACTCTTTATACTGCTTACCCCTCTAAATTAAAAACATTTTTTGATGACACCAAATTTTCCGCCCCTCATGGTATTTTGTGACAGGTTTAGTAAATATCCTCCATAGTTTCCAGGCAGCTGGATCACAGAAACACACTTGAAGGCTACGTGAAGCCTACAGTTGTGGATGAATTGTATTCGCAGCAGCTCTCAGGACAGAAAATGTTATCCTCCAGGCACAGTGAACAAATACTGCAAAGTATCAAAGAGGGACTGGAGAGATCAAACTGCAAAACACCTTTTCAAGTTTTCACTGAATCATAATGGCCACCTGTCTGGAATGACAAGCTATTTCTAGTCGGCATATGGTCTTAGTCACGAATAGTCACCGACAAGAAATGATGTTTTGCCCCTTACAGCAACCCTCTGCGAGGAACACATCAGAGTTAAAAACAGAGAGGAGAGATGAAGCCTGCACCAACCATGTGATCAGAGAAAACAGCTGAAATTCAAGGGCTTTCCACTTGGCAAGGTGTCTTTTGTTCTGATGTAGGTACAGAGAGAAAGAGACAAGAGAGACAGCCTGCGGGAAAGAGAAATATTACTTTACTTGGCAAAGTAGACACCTGAAGGCCTTCCAGCTCTCTCCTTCTTCTCTCTAAAAATGGTTTTTATTCACTTTTCTGAAACTTTCTTTGATCCCTCTGCAAATTGTCTCCCGTCATTACTCAAAAGTTTGGTCCTGCTATTTTGTACTTCTGCGATGACCAGTCTCTCTCAACATGTCAGCAATGGATACACACTGCTTCTATGGGTGTACACACTCCACAGCAGGGAGTCATAGCACCCACTCAACCGCACAAGCTGTTTGGAGGTGTAGTCGTAACAGCGCTGTGGGAGCCTGGCATGCATGCCACATGGAAAGCAGGCCTGAGGCCAGAATACAGTGTGACTGACAGGAGTGAAATATGTTGTCTGAATGAAACTCTGAAGGTCTGATGAATGAGAGGAGGCTGAAAGACTGGCAATGGTGAGAATGTCAGACATTTAAAATGACAGAAAGATGCTGTCATCTATTGTATGTCTAAACAAATACTCCTTGACAGATATTTTTGTGACTGTCAACAAATCCAATGAAAAGACGCAAGTCAACAATGAACTGATCCTACTGACAAGCATTGTGTGTGTATCCACGGCCTGATATATCTCATTATTCTATGCCATAGAGCTCAATTGTGGTCCAATGAGTCACACTGTTGCACTGGGTGACATGTTCCTTCATTACCATAAACACAAACACTGTATTTATCTCTACTGTCCACAGATAATCTCACTGGACCCATCAGCCTAATAGTTTTTGTCTATATCTATGACTGGATGTTCAAGGACCCGTTTCTCTGACAGCCCTATTTTATAGCAATTGCTGAATCCTTGCTCCTCTTCATTGGCCGGTGGGGGATGCAAGTTGTCAACAGCTGCTAGGCTAAAAACAAGCTTTACCTACCTTACCTCAAAAACTGAGATCCACAGAATTTTTTTTCAATTTAAACCAGAGCATCTGCAGATTAAGTCCATACCAGATATGTTATGATCCACTCAATTTATGCACAATACAAGATGAATAAATCCCTGTTTTGTTAGCTTTGCTCCAGCATTCAAGATCTGCTAGTAAAGTACACCTACTTCATTAAAAACCTTTATATTGTGGCTCAGCAAAGTGCCAGCTCAATGATGCCCCTGACCGTGATACTTTGTTTTGTTTTTATATCATCTTTGTGATTGTTTGGACTAATTTGGAAATTATAATAATATAATAATTTGGGAAACAGTAGGTCTATTATGCTGCATACACTGTTTAGAGACCAATGAAGGAACCGGTTTTAAAAAGTTTAAAAAGATAGATGTAGTAGATATTCTTTATGGCTTTTGAAGATGTACCTGGACCTGGATACAATTACCAGATTATGGTTTCTGACTGAGGAGCTGGTGAGTAGATAATAAATCTTCCCACCGTTTGAGCATTCAGACTTAAACCATTAGATTTGGTGTTCTTCTCTTTCTGAAATGGGGCACAGTATGCACTACAGCCGTCATCCATCTGGCTTGTAGCCGGCAGCTTGCTAGGCTATGTTTTTAGCATCTTCTACTCTACCAAAGCAACTCCAATATCTTCTGTTTGTGTTTTGTTTGTGTGCGTATATTTTGTTAATTTTGAGCTTATAACAGTAGTTGAGGTAACTAACTAGTGCAGTCATTGTACCACTGAGATGCCAGCAACTGTCTCAAAAAGAGACATGTTAACTAAATCTAAACTCTCATTTATTCACTTATTTCTGTTATAAATCCGTTCAGGGGTGGCCTGGTAACTCAGTTGGTAGAGCATTTGCCCCACTGAGGCTGTGAGTCCTCTGCAGCGGCCGTGGGTTTGACTCCTTTACTGCGTGTCATTCCCCCACACTTTCTCCCCCTTTCCTGCCAAATTAAAAGCATAAAAGCCAATGTACCTATGTGTATAAAAAAAAATCCATTGAGAAAGTGATGGAGGAATCAGAACAAAGATCATTAAGCTTAAACTGCCCAAATCAGGAGCCAGCACAAAACTAAATTCTACACAAAACAAAACAAATGATAGAATTTCAAGACTGTAATCAACATTTCAGTGTCACGTTGCACACTGCACCACATTCTTTCTCCTCGCTGCCAAACACTTTTCAGCACTGACATTTTACTTTAAGCCCTGCTTGCTACATTTTCACCTAAACGTCAAATAACAAAAAGTCCAATTAAAAAAAAAAGTAGTGAGAAGCAGCTCCTCATGCAGAAAAAAAACTCAAGAGATCCACTTTAAAGTGAAAGGATGTGCCTCCGGATGGGATTTAAATTACAGAAGGTCCAGCGAGCTTGTAGGATTTGGGTTAGTAAAGTTAGTAAGTAAGGTTAGGCGGGTAACTGTGGCTGTAATTATTATTTGGGTGGGGGAGAAAGATACCCACATAAGCATGCTGGATGGGAATAAAAGCATCTCTTTAGTATTCTGGGTAACAGGCAACTGGTTGGATGACCCTGGGGAAGACCCAGAACAGCTGGAGGCACATATATCCCATCTGTCCTGGGAACGCCTCGGGTTCCCCTCGGAGCAGCTGAAGGACATGACTGGGGAAAAGGACGTCTGTGAATGGACGGACTGGTTTGTACTTGGTGAACTTTTGTCCCATGTGTCTCCTTGAATGACAGCAGCATGGACTATCCCATCAATCGTTGGACACTCGTGCCTCGTTTTTAGCTTTTATGGCCAAGTTTCCTAATTAAACCATCATCCGAAGTGGAAATACAAAGATGTAGCAGTGATGAGGGGGGACATTCAGCCTCCGTGCCACCCAGTCATTTAGTTAGTGAGCGTAAATAAAATATGCTGATCACCTGCAGGGTAAATGCAGCTATAAATAGCCCAAAAAGCCTCCCAAAAAAACCCTTAAGAACCCCTCAAGTTCCCTCCCATCACCGGTGCCAGCCAGAGCAGGGCCCACCAGTAGAAGTGGATCCGTTTTCTCTGCCAGCGTCTCCTCACAGCACGGGTGTGACAGGGAGATGGTGGGTGGCCTGCTATGGCATCTCCAGCTAATTATCTATTTGGACAAAGATCAAACACCCCACTGTGGAAATTATGTTCAATGTTTATGCAAGTCTGAGCATCCTGTGTGCCAAAAAGTCTGCTTAGAGTGGGGAGAAAGGCCAGGAGAAAGGCACGATCAGAGGCAATGATAAGGTGTAAAAATAGTTTCAGGGACACAGAAAAGTTTTGAACATAACAAATGTTCAGTACAGACGCACATTTGTTGTCTTTAACCGTCTTCTCTTATTAACTTTGTGCACCATGGCCAAACACTATTTATTGTGTATTTCAATGCATATACATTATCTATATGCAACGTCAATGACAGCTTCAGTCTCTGTGTGTTTTAGGACTTGATTTACATAAGCAGAGCAGAGCTACAGAGCCTTCCCTGTGTCCACTGACTCATACTGCAATCTACTTGATATATTTGTTACAGCTGAGATCAGTTTGGCTCATTTCAAATGCAGGCATGCATCTCTCACAATCACCCTGTATTCAGCCTGTATCGCTGTCATTTTGTGGAGATAAACTTTCTGTAAATAACACAGATCTGTCTTCAGTTTGCTTTCCAATAGATTTCAATGTTTATCTGTGATGCGTGGTGCCACTGCAGTGTTTCAATCTTCAGTGCTCATTGTCAAATAATTCGACTAACATCAGCTTACAGCTCAGGTAGAGTCAGTTGAGAAAGTGAGATAAAGTGAACAAAGACGCGACTTATGTTGATAAGTGGATATGATTTTCTCTGTCCGTGTGCTTATCGTAGAAAACAAGGGGTGCTCAGCTTCCCTTAGCTATTGTGAGGCACACTGCAGGAAACGTAATCCAAATACTGACTTATAGGACTAGTGTGGTGGATTTCGTGGAATCTAGCAGTGAGCTTGCAGATCGCAAACAACTCGCCTCACCCTGCCTTTCCAAGAACCGACAGCAGCTGCAAATGGAAAGATGCGAAAGGCCCGATCTGGAGCGTGTGGTTGTATAGAGTCTTTGTTGAGATACAGAGCAGTAAGTCAGCCTTGCTGCTAATTTGCAGTGACTAACTGCTGTGATGCTGCTAGAAATTACCTGCTGATTATTATACAATAAGTATTAATTTTAAAAACCATGCAGGCTCAATATTTCTTAACTTTCCAAGAACCCAGAAAGCCACATGTATGTGCTCAATGTCAACTTTATGTAAACTCTGTGTGCCAAAGATTGAGCTCAGAGAGTTACGTTCATCACATCCTCAAACTGAAAAACCAGAATAGGTCGATTGTCTCACAAAATTACTCACAAAACAACATATATTACCTGTTGACATGACAATACACACGTGGTTTACGTAGTAAAACAGTTGCAGTTTGGTTCGGTTTAAGTACTAAAACTACTTGGTTAGGATAAGGAAGATATCATGGTTTGTGTTAAAATAAGTACATTACATATGTCAAGTGTTGTAAGTACTGTCACTCACATGGAAGTGACACAACGTTACACAAGTCACATTCTTAATGTTTTAAGTTACTCAAAATGTTATATAACTAAACATTTACTTTTTGTTTCACACTGGACTCAAACACCGGTCTCTGCGGTGAAGCAGTCCATCCAGCCCAACTCTTCAAGATGCGGACTTTCACACTCCTCATACATCTTCTGTCATGTTCACCATGTCCATTAGGGGGCGCTGCCTATAAATGGACAAATCAGTCAGAATGTTCTGGTGAAGACGTTACTTTAGATGCTCATGTACAAAAACCTAAATGGTTAAAACTATTTTGAATACTTTTAAGATGCTTACTATTATGAACATGAGAGCCTAAATGACATAAAGGCTGTTGGGTGGATCTGGGTTTCCAGTGGCTTTAAAACTTGTTGGTTGTCCTCTTCTCACCTCCACAGTTTGTACTCTCTTTATTCTCCTGCTCCCTGTGTTTCATTATTCATGTGTAAAGGCATCATTCAAAATTAAAATGAGTCCTAAATGGTGCACAGCACAGTTGGGTGTCTGAGGGACACTGTATTGCATTCAGCATTACCACAATTACCGAACATTAGTGAAGTTTGAGTCTGTTATCAGGAGTTGAAGTTATCTGCAGATTTGTTACAGAGCTGGAGTGACCAGAGAGCAAGAAATTAAGGTTTCATTCAAACTAATATATCCAAGGTCTCCTTCTCTTCTCCTAATTGCACAAAGGGTACGATTTAATTAAGAGGGTTACAACCAGTGGTCAGTGATGAGATGTAGAGAATGAGAGGAGTAGGGGAACCTGCCACGACATATATCATCTGAATCTTAATCTTATCAGGGCTAAGAGGGCTCACCACGTGGAACGTAATTACAGGAATTTAAGGGGCGGCGAGTCGCCACAATGTTGCTCTGAGGCTGAAGGGGGAGACAAGGAGGATAATAAAAATACCTGTCAGCGAGGAACATCCCAGCCGTTTTGACTCAGTCTATTGTCCTCCAAAGTGATTTGACTGTCACACTCAGTCAGTGTAATAACTTTCTGAATGCTTTCAGTCCAGGGCTGCATCAATTAAGTTTTAACCACAATCTACATGAAAGGGCTGAAAAGGACCAAAAGGATGAATATATTCAGCCGGTCAGTCTGTCTAACTGAACAATGAATATGGAAATGAGAATTTTCTTTTTAAAAATAATTTTATTATTTATTTGTCACGTTGTAATTGTTCAAACAAGAGAATGCCAGGTTTGTGTTGTAGTCAGAGGTTAGGGGGATTGGGTGGTGGTGGTGGTGGGCTACCCTATCACCTTCCTCAACTGATTTAGCTCAGACCCTCTAGCTCATACATCTCAATAAAGCCCCTCGACAGCCTGTTCCTGCTGTAAATTGATGTTTGCGGCATTTAATTTATTTGGGAACGTGACTCTATCTTCTGTACCGGAGGAGATTTAATTATGCATGTACGAAATAAATAGGTTGGCTGGTTGGGTAGCAATTCATGGCGGCACAGTGACCTATGGATGGACTTATTATTAAAGCAGAGAAGAGGAGAGGGAAAATGGCCACAGGAAAGTGTTTCACATCATTTTACTCCATAAATGAAACTAACAGAGCAAATATATACTCAGTGTGAGTGCTACAGAGTCTCTGGGATCTCTCAGGAGCTGTTAAGGAATGTTTAAAAATGGTGAAGACCCACTGAAGGCAGTGAGGACAAGCCTGCTGATTTGTTTTTATATGGGATGTCAGTGAATCGTTTCTCAAGGCACTGTGGGATAGATGAAATTGAGAGAAGACGGGATAGAAGTCGAAGATGTGTTACTTAAGGAAAATGAAGGTGAAAATTGCCTAGATGCTCCACTGCAATTTGCCAAAAAATAAAATATGATCTAACACACAGCAACAAAGTGTTTGTCTTTACCTAACCGTGACGCCCTCTGTCAAAAAATAGTTTTAATACTTTATTCCAAGTGTCTTCTCTGTTGATTCAAATTATCACCCACCAACGAGTTCTCAAAATTAAACAACAAATTACGTTGTTTGTCCTCTAGAATGACAGAAATTATTTCTGATGTGATGCTGCTATCAGCGGGACATTTTTTTCTCTGTCCTTTCCGACACAGTTCCAGTCACTGTTGAAAAATAATTAGGTTTTATGATGTCAGCCCATCCTGACCAGGAAAAATGTCCAGTGTCCACTGTTTGTGCAATCAGCTTATTACGACCCGCAGTATAAGTTTGAGTCAAACAAAAAAAAGACAATACCAGTTCCAAAACCAGTAGCCTTACAGTGATACTGACACCACTAGAGTAAGTAGCCTAAGTTGACGCTCCCACTGGCTCTAAGGATCAGGCAATTTCATTTTTGGGGAACGCATTTAAGCTCACCAGCGCCACCTGTTGGTTACAGTGTGAATGCACTATAGAGAGGTGAAGTCCCTCCCCTTCTGGTGTCCTCCACGGGACCTTATTTCAGAAAAATTATATGTTAGTCAACGGCAAGAGGCAAATAATTATTTGATTCCGTTTGAATTGTGCCATGAATTACACGTATGTTTTTTGTCAATTTTAAAATATAACATAAAAAATCAAGAAAGTTGCAATTTAATTTTTTTTGTGCCATCACCCATCTGCCAGTCAGTCTGTTGCCATCAAAAAAGACACTCGGCCGCCGGGCCTGACAACTTTGCTCGGGGAAACCCTGCTGCGACTACTTCACAGTGTTAACCACGTCTTTGACATCACGGCACGAGACTTACGCAGCGTACTTACACTCACAAGTCTGTCTCTAAATGCTTTTCTCAACAGAGACTAAGGACAATCTCACAGCTCTCATTATTCAAACTGGGTGGAAATAATTAAAGCATTAAAAAATGTATTGCAAAACCAATCAAAAGTCTTTATGGCAGCCTTTGGGGGTGGTGACATGCAGAAGTCCTGTACCTACTAATAAGGTGTGTCCTTGAAAAAATGTAATGAACACAGGTTTCTTACTGGCTGTATTTGCAGTTGTTCAAGTAACTACCTTGCATTTAGGAATACCCAGATGATTGGTAGGTCTCAAGATCTCCGATTGTCTGGGTATCGCGGTACACCTGTCGCTGGTACTCTCCATTGGTCATTAATGTTGTTTTGGTCATTGGGAATCAACCTATTCTCTCATTTAGGATTTAGGATTTTATTTGATAGTTCTATCTTTAAGGTTTGGTTAGGTTCAGCCACAAAAACAATTTGGTTGGGGTGAAGAATCGATCATTGTTTTGGGTTTGGGTTCCATCACAAGATTTTGTCTCTCAATGAAAACATCCAGCCAGTCTTCACCAGAAAAACAGGATATAGCCTGTACAAGCAGATTAGTGTGACAGTTAGGCAGCAACCTCTTGTGGCCACAACACTTATAAAAGGAGCAAAGGAGGAAGTTAGGTGACGTAGCATTAATAGCGACAAAGTCCATGTAAGGAGGTGGCTGTGGTGGATAGAGGGGTCAAAAAAAGAGAACACTTTCACACCAGAGACAGGATTTGAGTTCCATGAGAAATCAAAAGACAGGGATGCGCTGACTTTTGTGACTACTGTCATGTCACATACGTTATGTACAACACCACAATCTTTTCCTAAACCTAATCCAGTAGTTTTTAAGTCTAAACCTAACCAAACTGCTGCTGTTTAATGTCACAAGACTTGCACACTCTCCACAAGTGACATATGTCGTTTTGGGAGTGCTTGGTAGTTGACCTGTTCTGTTGTTACAGGTATGACGACGTGACAACATCGCCCGACTTCTTCTTTTGCTCTTAACAGACAATAGTCTTAATTTATACAACTGGGACAAGTGGTGTTCAAATGTAGGAGTATCTACTGGCTTCTGGCAAAAGGGATTGGGGAGAATATGTGCGTCTTGGGGTTTATTAGGGGCCCACAGCTCATTTCTGCCCTGGGACCCCCTTGTGGATTAATCCCTGACCTTTAAGCTCTACTTTTAGATCTGTCTGGGGGCGTTAATCCCTGAACCCATACTTTTGTCAAACAGAGCAACAAGAAATTAAGGCAGACTGAAAAGCTTCAGACTGTTCTGGAGAGGTGAGAATCCTAGAACCTTTGAGGAGGTCTGTCAAGGTTCACTGCCATCCTGAAACTATTTCCCACACTGTCTGCTCCCAAGAGTCCCCACAGGCTTAACTCAAAGCTCATCTCACCTCCATGGCCCTGCGAGGTTGCTTCCTCACAAACTACAGCTCAGGCTGGGGACTTAGCAGCAGCCACAGCCTCGCCACCCAGAGTCTCCCACACAGGAGCTCAAGTCTCCTTTCCATGGCAACCTCCTCTCGGAACACCTCAAAATAAATACGACTCAGACAGGCACAAGGGCGTGCTGACAACAGTCACATCAAAACACAAAACTTCCTGCTCAGTCAAAACTCATCCAACTTATCAAAGGCAAAACTAGAAGCTTTGATGTTCCCTTCAGATCAGAATCAGCAGCTTTCAGAGAGATGGCAATCGTCACATTCCTGTCAGATGAACAGGGCTGATGTTAAATGCTGGGTGGGCCATGAACACTGGAGTGAGGTGACAAATCAATGTGAGGGTCTGTTAACAGGCAGGAGTGATAGGAATTGATCAAAGAGCTGGGCCCATGCCAGTTTGCTGTATCAGTGGCACGCTGGATGGGAAAAACATCAAGCATCCATCTACATATGGCTTTTTAATATTTAATCAGACGAACTGCCAATAGAAAGAGATTTACATCTGAGAGGCAAAGCCCTCATTAAGTAGGAAAGTTAATCAAGTGTGCCAGCTGATATGTGCTCTGCTCATTAACAATTCTTTTGTCAACCCTCAGATGAATATACTGTGTGAAGTGTTTGGTTTTGCTGAGATTAATACCACAACTTAGACAGAAAACTGCATCTGAAGATCGAAGTGGAATAAATCCAGGGGCCGGGTGTCAAGTGATATCTGCAGAGGCAGACCCCACAGCTCAGGTGGACAAAGAGCAAATCAATTATGTCTCTTAGGGACTGAAGACCTCCCATCACCCCCCTCTGCTACTCACTCCTTCACATATAAGAGCGGAGAAAACTTCAGCTTCGCTGCGCTGTAAATACAAACCACAGGGACAGGCTGGGCTCTCTCCTCGCCATATTCAACCCAATTTGAATTTGTAATGTGTGAGGCAGCGCAGGAGAAATTGTTGGAGAGCGGAGATGCCCCAGTTGTATGTGGTGTCATTAAAAAAAGAGGGAGGAAAGAAATAATTCAAGCAGGAAAAAAAGAACCTATTCTGGTATGTCCGCTGGTCGAAGGCAGCTGGAGAAATAATGAAGAGAAAAATATCAGGCATGAACGAGTACATGTGAAATAATGTGTATATTTCATTATATAGTAATCGTGGCTGTGTCAAAGTCACACACTGTTATGAACAAAGGTTCTAAAAGGGGTTCTTTGTGGAGGGAAGAGAACAATCTGCTTCTGAGGAACCCTTTGTTTGAAGAAAGTTCTTTGTAGGACTAAAGGTTCCATTTAGAACTCTTTTCATCCCAACAAACCTTTTTTAAAGAGAGTTAAAGTCTGTGAAGAACTCTTTCATCAAGGATTTGTCACAGGTTCTTTCTTTCAAAACCCTTGGATTATAAATGGTTCTTGAAAAACAAGATAGGTAAAAAGCTTGGGGTATAGAGGTGTTCCCTATAGAACCCTCCAGTTGGTTTCTACATAAAATACTTGTAATATAAAACGGGTCTCTGTCAACCCTTAGGCAGGTTCTAGATAAAAATCCTTGGGATATAAAAGGGTTCTTCATAGAATCTCCTGGGTGGGTTCTTCTTAGCACCCTTAGAATGTGAGGGCACTAGGTGGAACCATTACACAGAAGAAAGGTTCTCATAGGGGGTTCTGGATGAAACCTTTCACAGATGTTTCTGGGTATACCCTTTTATGTCGGGTTCTAGGTAGAACTCTCTGAAAGGGTACCAACTGGAAGATCTATAAAAGGTTCTATAAGGAACCAAAAAGGGTTCCACTATGGGGACAAGCCAAAGAACATTTTATGGTTCTACTTAGCACCTTTATTTGTGAGAGTGTGGTGGAGAGGTGACAGTCACTATATGATAAACTCTGGATTAATAAAACTGATGGACAGACACCCCCTCCTGAGTATTTCACTGACCTTATATATATATTTATAGATGGTCATACATGCCCTACTTCCATGTTCACAGACACCCACTTTGCTGGTGGACCCACTGATATTGGTTGCCATGGATACCATTCAATCATTGCAGGTCCTGGCTCCCTGAGACGTCTCTTGATGTCGGCGGGTGGTATAGTAAAAATAGCAACAGGGAAATTAAACTTGTGGGCCTGTTAGGTTAGGTTTATATATACTGTATTTTTTTTTTCTTAGAACGAATGTATATCAGTTCATTTTTATTACATTGTAACTGAAGGTAATTCCAAGTCATATTGAAAAGTTGAGCATCAGATCAGCTGACTCTGGTGCTGCTTTCAAATCTCATCTTAAAACCTTTTACAGAAAGGCTTTTCCTGACAGCTGACAGACTGAACTTCCGTGGTCAAGACTACTGTTTATGTCCTTCACTGAGATTTTTTTATCTTTTATTTCAACCTGTTCACATCCCAACTCTGCACATATCGACATCTACATGGAGTAAGTTACTGCATGTGGATCATAAAACCTTGAACACAACACCGCTCATAGAAATAAACGTCATAGGGCCTGATTTACTAAGATCCCAAAAGAGTGCTGAGTGCGTGTGCCTTCTAACATACTTCATGTTTGGTCGGTGTGCGTTTTGCAGGTGATCAACTATGAATAATTGCGTCAGTGGCACCAGGTGCAAATATTGTGGAGACAGTAGGATTTAAATGAGGGTTTTGTGTGTTTTACAGGTTTCCGCCATGAGGAGTTTGGATGGAAAACACAATGATTACAAGCACTAAATTAAATTCACTTCCATGGAGGTGTTAAATAAACATTGTTGAGCCACAGCAAAAAAAAAAAAAAATCAAGAACAACAGATGAACTTAAGAGAAGATGGTGAGATATAAGGCGAAGAACAAAAGAAAAATTAGCTTACAATAAAACTTCTTCAACTATATTCAATAACTAAATAAACAAACAAATAAATGAATAAAAATATGAACAATAATAATAATAAATCCACTGTGCGGGAGGTGTGTGTGTGGCTCCAGTGCTCAGGTGGGACACTCGGTGCCATTGTCACACACACCAGGCAGCTGACCAGCCTGTATCTGGTCTGATAATGGCCATAAATGCCCTGACAAGAGGGATCGAAGACAGGGCACAGGCAGCGGTGAGGTCTCTCAAACCATGCGGTCCCACGGCGGAGCAGCCGGGGTCTGGAGAGGGAGGAGAGGTGCGTGCTGTTGGAGAGGAGCGCACTGGGGGCAGAAACGCACTACCTGCCAAAAAAACCCCAGTTCAAAATGTAATATTGGCAAAAAGAAGGAAACAGGAAGACACAATAAAGGTCAGTGTTCTTTAGACTGCAGTGGCTGTGAATTTTCAGCTTCATTTGACTGCAAATTGGCTGCAATAAATTTATGGTTAACTACAATTATTTCAGGCTTGGTAACTCATAATGCATGTGCAAAATTAATAATTTGCATTTTCTCCTCCCAATATTTTGCACACTGAGGTAAAAACGCCCCATATTGCATACTTAAGGCAAATGTGCTAAACGAACACTGTGTCCTGTCTTGCACATTTGAAAAGACACGATCCTCAGTGCACAATGTTAGTAGATCAGTTACTCACACAAACCTTTAGTAAATCAGGCCAAAAGTGTGTTTTATTGGGAAAAAATGCAGCTCCCCCATGGCTGTGGTGTTGACTGAATCAGATGCAAATGCGGCATCTACAGTCATGTCTATGACTGTTTGACAATCAGCAATAAACCTCAAAGAAGTAGAAAAAGAGGAAGAAGAAGAAAAAACACTTGTTTGCCAGCTGCCAGTAAACATAAAAAAAGAAGAAACAAACCCTGTCATCATGACCATTTTTGAGAGAAAATGAAGAGAGATCTTCAAAGTTTTTTTTTGACTGAGCTAGTTGTGATTACATTTGTAACATTTCATTTTTTATTGAAAAAAAAACTGTTTTTTTTTCCATTAAATTGACTAAAACTGATAGCTATAAGCCTCACTGATCCAGTATCTCACTCTGATCTGCAACTTACATGACACGCAGAGTGATTCCACATCACACGCTTCAACAAACACTCCTCCATATTTTAATTACTTCTCCTCTGTGTTCGCTGCTCTGCATGAAAATGTCTTCTCAGTACCTTCTCCACTATATTTATATCAACACAATGCATGCTGGGACTGACATTTCAGTTGGATGTATGTGTATTTTTGTTACAAAACAGAAAAAGGCTCTGAAATGTCTCAGTATTCAAGTCATTTTATCGGTCACAGGTGTTCATCAACAACCTCAAGACAGATTTATTATAGTCTGTTTGTGTTTGGAAATCCTAAATATCTCACTTGCTGTACTTTCAATAAACCATTGAGTCCAGGTCATGTGTCAAGTGTCCCAGCAGCTCCTCTACTTTATGCAGAGCTTGATTGTGTAGTACATTACCACAGCGCAGGAGGCGGTTCAGTTTAGGTCAGCGGGTGGGTGATTGCTATTACAGACCCATATTTCAGTCTAGGAGCACGTATGCTGCCTAAACAGGAGAGCGCGTGTCGTGACTCGGTGCTCGAGGTGGGTTTCCCTCGTAATCCTGTCCTCCACGCGCTAAATGCCACAGGGCTCTCTTCCTCTCCCCACCCGGCCTCTGAAAATAGATCCTCGCCGCGGCTCTGATGTCATCTGAAGCACAGGAGAACAGAGCAGCATGGTGGGAACGGCTCACCCAGCTGGATTTTTCAGCGGTACCAGGCACAAAGTACACTTCATGCGCGCAGTTGCTGTGGAAACCTGTCTGCCATTAAAAGAGGATCAATACACTTTTATAATTTCCGTGTCTGCGTGTGTGTTTTCAGGTGTGTGCGTCTATGCTCTAAACTTCAAACTCTTCCAGTACATCACGTTGTTCTGTGTTTGTTCCCGTCCTCCTTCAGGTTCTCATTCCTGTGTGTTTTAACTGTCAGCTCACACTCTGACATTGAGCACATAATGATGTGTCAGTGTGCTCCATCACTGAGATCCTCCGTAAATACAAAGCTGATGCAGTCTGCAGGCATCCACACAGACACGTGTCTATGAAACCAGGACATGAATATCTTATTATGATTAACAATTACTGAAATATGTTTTGGTAGTTTCACAATCAGATAAGAAAATCAACATCAGTTTCACATGTCTGTGTCCTGCACAGAGGTACTGCAGGACCAGAGTACATTTGACCAGTAGGATGCAGAGGAAACTGCTGTTTAATGTACATTATGTGTAATATACCTTGTTAGCTAAAAAGCTAGCCACAAACATGTATATTAGGTTAATTCTATCAGTGACCCTGACCAAACGCACTGGCTTTGAGGTGGAGTTGGTCACCCTGACACACCAATTGGTTTGTTACACAGAACCACCTGGGAAGTCGTTGTTAGCAACTGTTTGGAAAAGGGCAGGCAGTTAAAAAAAAACACATGGCAGGTGATTCCATGAACCATCTGTCTATCATGTTTAACACAGGCTAGCTTCAAGTAATCAGATCAAACTCTTGCTAAAGATGGTTGGGAGACAAGTGAAAACATCTTTTCCATGGAGAAAAGCCTTGAGGGACGTTCTTTGCTCTTATTTCAGTGAAGAAATACTCTCCTGTTCTGATATAACTGATGCTATCACATTATCTACGCTAACCTCTTCAGGAGCTGCCATTGTTTGTTCGAGGCGAGTCCCTTCCATCGATGCTTCTTGCTGTCATCATGCCAAAAAACTACACCCGCAGCTGCCAGTAGTCCTTCCTAGGAGACAAGTGTGAACCCAAACTGATAATCTGAACCCTTGCAAGATGGATTCTTGCATGATCTTGGGATCTCATGAATCAGGGATGGGTTTAAATGCAGAGTTTTCCTCATGTAAAGTGACAAGAGTCGGGAGAATAAGACAATGTACCCAATGGTTAAATACAAAGTCTTGTGTTCTTTTTCTTCATGTGTCTGAAGAAATAAGACACAAGATCTTCACCTCATGAGACATGGATCACCTGTATATTGCAGGTTGCTGTCTGGTGTGTTAAGAAGAGGCACACAGAGTGTAAACTAATGGCTATATTCCAGTCCAACTTTCAGTAAGCAGTTTAAGTGACAGTCCCTGGGTTTTGTCTTTCATCAGCATGACCTGCACACCACTCTGTATATACTTAGCAGTGATTACAGTGATACAACCACTGGCAATGAGATTCTTCAATTTTCAGGCTCCCTCCAACACTGCTCAAACAACAGGTACAAAAATAAAATCATGTCCCATCATCCATGCCTGAGCCACCAGGAAGTGCGCCAAAACAAATCTGACATAGTAGCCAAACCGAGAAATGACATCACATGATGCACAGCAGCCCCAAAGGATGTTTTCCCATAACTTTCCATTGTGAAAGGAACAGCTGTAAAATGGTAGGCACATTTTTTGGGGTGCCACACCCCGTTTGTTTTATCAGAATTTAATCCATTCAGTCCAATAACATTAGGAAAGTCCAGAAAAGACGCACAATTGAATAATTTTATCCCCATTCATTAGCAGAGGGATAAAATGGAAGTTAGCAGGTTTGGCCGCTGGTAGTCTCTGCTGTCTCTGGTGCCACACCATGCAGAAGCATGTCCAGGTACCCAGAGGTCACCTTCATGCACCCCTGAGCAGTCTTCATAGAAATGAACGGAGGCCCTCCTCCAACGTACCGAAGGTTGGCTTTAGTTTTTCAGTCCACAAAACACAGGAAAAAATTACACCATTACAGAATGTCTCAAGCAATTTAACTGAATGGTGACCAGTTTTCAAATGGAAAAAAACAGCCGAAAATAAATAAATAAATAAAATGCCTCCATACTGTTCATCTGGAGTAATCCAAGTCTCATAAAGCCCCAACATAAAAGACGTAATTTACACAATTCACTGTAGATCTTTAACTTGGAGAAACGTTCACATGCACACTGAACTGGGTTTGTGTGGCGTGACGGTGTGTCCATGAAAGTGAACGGCATGTTGGGGCTTTAACAGACTTGGATTACACCAGACGAGCAGTACAGAGGCTTCTTTTAAAATTTTTTAAATGTTTTTTTCAAGTTAAAAACTGGTTACCATTCACTTCAATTGTTTGGGAGATTCTGCAACACTGCTTTCCTGACAAACCCCAGCAGTGTTTTGTGGACATAAAATTAAACCCTCCATAAGGGTGAGTAGATACTGTCTGAAGTTTTGTTTTTGGGTGAACTATCCTTTAATGCATCCATGGGTGGTGCAGGACCAGATGCTGCCGTACCAGGCGGCAGCAGGCAGAACAGTTTTTTGACGGGGGTGATTGACGTCTACTAGTTGTATGACAAGCCATTATGAAAATTATTTGCCTTGTAATTATAAGACTCAAAGTCATAATTATGAAAAAACATTTTCCTTTTTTTTCTTAAGTGAATGTAATGTGCTTTCGGACAGTCAAGCCTCAGCTGAATTAACTGACGTTACGTAACTTTCTTAGACTTTCTCTTCTGACAGGAGGTGTAGTACTCCCTGTGAAGAGTTTGACTGTGGTGTATGTTATAAACTCACTGCAGTGTGCTCTAAATACAACAGCTTTTCAGTTGTTGGAAAAGTTGTTTTCACCTTAAACACAAATACAACTGCAGTTTCCCTCTGCTTCCAGTGTTTGTGCTAAACACACCCTGAACTCTACCTCAGGTAAGAAAGTAAACAGATTTATATATTTATATATATTTACCACAATGTCAGACTGCAGTGCCATAATATCCCTGTCAAATTTGCTTGTTTTATGGTCACTGAATTAATCCAACCTGTGTATGTCTCTGTCCTTCAAGCGTTTCTGGTTTTGCTGTGCACACTGTACCTGTAGCTGCTTTTATATTCCTGGCTGTTGACCAAGTGAGTGTGACTTCTGTGCAGGTTTCAGTCTCCTGCAATCAATAACACTCTCTGCTCCTAAACACACTTTGCCTCTTAGTAACACAACCCACGTCCCTCATATAGCTTCAGTTGATGGGACCCAGCCAACAATCCTCCCCCCCATACACACACACACACCCCCACACACACCAAAGTTGCTGGAATCCAGCGCTGGCATCCAAGGGCATCGGAGCCTCTCCCTCTCATTGACAAGCTGTCTGAATTAGGAAATGCTCCCGCGGGCTTCAACAAAGATAAATGACAGCGCGGAGTAGCAGCCCAATCGGCTTTGACAAACGGAGGGGGGTCTCAGACAGGAAATGTGATTTATAGGTGGCTGATCATTAAGTGTGTGACTCTGAAAAGGAGTTTTGCTTTCACTGTTGAGTTGTTTGTGCTTTCACTTCAGCAGTAGGTTTTCAGCAATCAAACAGCACTTACTCTTGTATTTTTAGGGGGTTCCGATTTTTACTCTTCAATTATGCTGGAAAATATATTTTAAAAGCGGGAACTCTTGGCTATTAAAACCTTGTAAGGAGCCAACCTCACAGTTATTCTTTTTTTAAAATCAAATGTAGATGTTTACTCCATCAGATGGAAAATATAAGAGAGTTGACGAAAGCTACATTTTTCATTTCACAGCATAGTCATAGTGAGCAGTCATTTTACTTTTTAAAGTGTCTCAGAGTTCTCTTAATGTTTATCAAAATACACATTTTTAAACCATAATTCTTATTTAGCTTTGATTTAGAAAGGCTACAGACTTGACACGTTGTGGTTTAGACACATCTGATAGCAATATTATTTAATGAACTTGTCTATAAATAGAAAGTTTAGCAATGTTTCAGCAGTATTTCTGCCTTTTTTTAAAACCAGGAAGTGAGACAGGGGTCCTTACGGTATTGTTTAACATTTTTATGTGTGATTAAATCATGTTTTTGAAAAATCTGACAGAGCTGATGGAAATCGGGGACATAACTTTAAAGGGCCAACATTTTCATTAAAAAATTATTGTAAAGGACCAGTGTGCAGAATTTAAGGGCATCTAATATTTTACATTTTATGCCTTTAATGACAGGACAGGTGAAGATGTGCCCCCGCACATGGGGCGCATGCCCCATCAACCGAGCCACCCAGGCGCCCCGTAAAGGGCTACTTCTAAGGTAACAAAAACACAATGATTCTTGTTTTCAGGTGATTAGACACTAATGAAAACATACTCATGAACTATTTTATATTCCTGCCACATTCTGCCAATAAATCCATGAAAAGTTTAGACATTTTTATAACTATGTTATCAGAAGGTATTTTAGGTTTTAGATTTTGAAGGGTTTTAACACGTTTTTTATTTGTTTGAAGTTGTGAATTCTTGTCTGGGACAAGGCTGTTGTCTGACACACTTCAGAAATTGAAAAAATTAAAGCAAAGTATACTATATGTATATATAAATCTTTTGGGGGGAAAAAATGGAATTAGAGTAGAATGTTGGTTGTTGGATGTTGAATGTTGGAAAGGTTTTTTGTTTGTTTGTTTGTTTGTTTGTTTTTTTGTTTTTTTTTGGTAAGCCATGATTAGTCCCAGTTCTCAAGAACGAATAAAATGAATGTTTAATAAAATTTGGGAAACTTGCAGTTTAACAGGAGACTTAAGTCCACTTTGGTCCTCTTTCACATCTCAATTAAAAGAGAATGTATCTTTGCTTCCTACCTGTCCTCTGTGAAATCATACCTCAAAACATCTTCATCATCATCATGCTTTGAACACACGAGGCTCACCATCAATTTCTAATTATAGCCAGAACATGTGGAAGGCCTCCAGGCTCTAAAACACATAAACAGGAAGCTTGGCAAAATAGTAGCCTCATCTTGTTTCCTGTTGTCAGCCTCAGGCAGACACACCGCTCACCACACTGAGCTCTCCAAAGTGGGGAGACGAGCTCCCACTTTGTCCGTCCTGCTGTCAGCAGCCGAGTAGATGATGGCAGATCAATCAGAGACAGACAGGTGACATTCAGAATTTTATCAGAATTGGATCCTACAGTGTATTCTTACAGTAGCACAAAACACAGCAGCTTGAGTGACAGAGTGTCGTTTTTAAGTGTTATTACCTCCAGGGTAGTTCATACTCCAGTATGTAGGCTATATTTACTCTTGGGAGCTCTGGAGTACAACCACAGCTCTCCATCACTGACCAATGAGGAACTCCAGTTGAAGGGTAAAAGGCTCACCCAAGGACACTGTAATGATATGTGAAGGGACTGGGGGCTGCCTGCAGCCTGCTGACCCCCTGATAGTCAGAGGAGGTGATGGTCATGTTACAGATACAATAAATACAGTATGACTTACAGTAAGCACTGTCATCACTGTCTACCACCACCATAATGACTTCCATACTGACCCCCAGTACATCAGTTCATTCTAATCAATGACAGACTGACAGAGAGCTGTGGACCAGATGATCCAACAGCCTCAGTGAAGATACTGCAGAGAGATTCCAGCCATGAAACTTCATCTCTCTCATCATTATGACATCACCAGGGTTGGGAGGGTTACTTTAAAAATGTATTCCATTACTATACTGTTAAAAATTGTAATGAAGGGATTCTGGGATGCCTCGTAGCTGAGCAGACGTGTCCGAACTGAGCTCTCTAACTTATCCTATAACTTAACATAAAAAAATGCTAAATTAAACGGTGGAGTGGGTAAATATAACCTAAAATACAGCTGATGTGGAATGGATGCTTGACTTCGAAACAAAGACCGAAAGAAAGATAAGAAAGACGACAAAACTGTTGCTAGCAAAGAAGGAGCTGTGGCTAAAGTTAACACTAGCTGAAGCGAGACAAACATGGCCGCGGTGAATTCAACACTGTGTGAATCTGTGGACGCAATCCATGGGGGTGCTTCCCGTGTTCTCAGAGAGATTCGTGAGTTAAACAAGTCTCTCTCTGAGAAAACTCACTTGAATTCAGCACAACTGCAAACTTCCATCAATGGAGTGAAGGCTACTCTGGATAATGTGCTAATGAGAGGCTGAGAATCGTATCAGTGGCACCAAAGATGCAGTAAGTGAGATTAAACAGCAGACAAAGCAGTTAAAAAGTGACAACGAATTCTTCAAAAGAAAAGTCGACCAGCTCGAAAATCACAGCAGAAGGAATAATGTTCGTGTAGTGAGACTAAAAGAAGGTACCGAGGGCACGCAACCTGTGAAATTCTTCACAGACCAGGTGAGCCTCCTTGTCTCAGCCCCAGACCTGTTTTGATCCATCTACGACAGTTTCAATATCGAGAAAAAATACTGGCTCTAGCCAGGAAGAGGGGAAACATCTGCTACAACAACATGAAAATCACTTCTTCCCTGATATGAGCCTAGAATTAGCCAAACGTCGTAAGCAGCTCGTCCCTGTCCTACAAGTGATTAAAGCGAGGAAAATCCCATGCTACCTCATCTATCCTGCATGCCTGAAGGTCCAGCTAGACGCCGGAGGAACCTGCTTTTTCGACACTGCAGGGGATGCCTTTACATTCGTCAACAACGTGACGCGTGATGGGCAGCTGACTCCCAGGGCTGATCAATGCAAAGCACTGATATTGAGTCCTGATAAATGAAGAAGACCTGTCCATAGTACTCATGAGATCGTTACACTGGCCTATTTTGATGGTTTATACTGGAGCAGAACTGATTGTTTAAGTGCCTGACATGGCTATTGATGTTACCTGCTCAGAGCTACTGCCCCTGGGACAAGTGAATCAGATGGATGTCAGCCTCTAGCTCCTTGGCATTAGGATAAGCTGGACTGGTCCTCCATATCAACTATAATTTCATTTTCATACTTTTTTGCCTTTTTTATTTTGGTTTTGTACCAGGGTGCTGGTGAGTACAACTATAATGTAAAGGAGTGATTGATTAGTTAATAACTGAGCATGTTATTACTTAGTTCACTTTATTATTTTTTTATTATAATATATAGCCATCCATCCATCTGGGTGGTCAGGGAATGCATCTCAATGGGCTGAAATGTCTCCCCCAGGTCGGATATGATAGTATTTGTTTTTACGTTTTTAGAAACGTTACGAGAGCTCGCAGATTCAGTTCAAGTCTGAGTTTAGGAAGAAGGAAAGGCGAGCAACTTAGATTCCTCACACTAGGTTCACGTTTGATTGTCAGGATGTTTTTTTTGTTTGTTTGTTGTCTTCACTTCTTACCTATCAGAGAGACATACACCTTGGAACATTCTTTCTCCATAACAGCACTGGTTGGTTACTTTACTTACATAAAAAGGATAATAGTTCACTTACTAATCATTACAACTTCAGCTCGTGTTAAGTTCATTGAAATTTGTAACTTTTAATATCAAAGGATTGAATAGCCCTATCGAAAGAAAAAGAGTCTATACTTACCTCACAAAATTAAAACCAGACATTGTTTACCCACAAGAAATGCACCTAACAGACAGCAAGCATAAAAAGCTGAAAAGAGACTGGGTAGGTCAAGTTTTTTTCTCGTCATTTAGTTCAAAGTCGAGAGGAAAAACTATTTTGCTGCATAAAAATGTCCCCTTTATTGTTACTAAAACTACATCTGACCCATCTGGTAGATATATCATGGTACAAGGGCAGATGTATTCAGAATCCTGGACCTTTATGAATATTTATGCACCTAATTTTGATGATCACCTATTTATGCAGGAAGTCTTTCTTCAGGCCTGGGTTTCATTTGGTAGGAGGAGATCTGAACTTCTGTTTAGATACAGTGCTTGATAGATCTTCCAATAGACCCTGCCCTCTCACCAAATCAGCCAAACCACAATGTCTTTTATGAGAGACTTAAATTTGATTGATATCTGGAGGCAGATGCATCCACAGGATAGAGACTAATCATTGTATTCGCACCCTCACAACTGTCATATCTGTATAGATAATTTTCTGATTTCTGGTCAAATACTTCATAGAGTAATAGACACTGGATACATTCCAAGACTGATTAGTGATCATTCTCCTTTGGTGTTGTCTGTCCATCCATCCCCGACGAGGTAACCAAAACTTACAGATAGGGGGTTTAACCCTACACTTTTAAAACAATCCGAATTCCGTACTTTGATCAGAGAACAGATTGACTTTTTCACTTCAACAAATAGGTCATCTGCTGCTAATATTTTCATTTTTTGGGACACATTAAAAGCCTTTCTGCTGGGCCAAATCATATCTTATACAAAAGGGTTAAAGAAGAAACACAGTGTTGAGCTTAATACTCTAGAACTACAAATTCATACACTTGAGAAAACATACCAAAATGCCCCAACTAAAGACATATACAGAGAACTGGTGAATCTGAAATTAAAATACAGCACTATGAACACATATCAAGCAGAGAGGGCAATAACTAGGTCAAAACAACGATTCTATGAATGGGAGAAATAATGCTATAGAAGGACCCTCCAAAGTTATAATTTTTATTATCCCACTGAAATTAATGAGGCCTTTAGAAAGTATTATATGGACCTTTATATATGACAGTCTCATGGAGATTTATCTCAAATGTAGTCTTTCTTATCCTCCATTGACTTGCCATGTTTATCAGAGGAAGACAGGGAGATTTTCTAGGAGTGGACTTTTGGACACCATTAAATCACTTCCTGTAAATAAATCCCCTGGGATGATGGCTTTCCATCTGAATTTCAAGACCTTCTTATACCACCATTGATGGAGGTGCTTGAGCAAAGCAGGAGGGATGGGTGCTTTCCGGACTCTTTCTCTCAAGCTGTTATTACAGTTATTCACAAAAAAGGGAAAGACCCACTAAAATGTTCCTCATATAGACCAATCTCCCTCCTCAACACAGATTATAAATTAGTAACTGAAATGATAGCTAAGAGATTAGAAACATTTCCCCCCCGCTAATCAACCCGGATCAAACAGGGTTTATTATAAATAGATTGCCCTCTAATAACTTAAGGCGTTTGTTTAACATAATACATCTTGCTAACAAAAATAAGATACCAAGTATAGCTGCCGAAAAGGTTTTTGATATGGTTGAATGGCCATATCTATTTTGTGTTCTGAAGAAATTTGGCTTTAGAGCTGGGTTTACTGATTTGATAAAATCTCTTTACAGATCCCCCAGGCTCGGGTTATTTCAAACGGGGTCACTTCTGACTCATTCCGGCTTTATAGAGGCAACAGACAAGGGGGACCCAGCTAGCCCCGCCCCCTTTGTGCTCGCCATTGAGCCCCTGGCAGCGGCCATTAAGAGTGATCCTAATATATGTGGCTTTGAGATTGGCACTGATACACACAAGATTTTGCTTTTTGCTGATGACATCATTTTATTTTTAACCAACCCTGAACACTCTCTTTCTTACTTGCAGGAGATGCTGGGTACATACCGTTCATTTTCTGGGTACAAGGTTAATCTTGACAAAAGTGAAATTTTGCCGCTGTCTGTATTTGATTTCAGTAGAGTTAAGTATAGTTTTCCTTTTAAATGGTCTCCTATGGGTTTTAAATATCTAAATATATGTTTTTGTTGACAGTAACCTTATAAATCTCTACAAGCTGAATTTAGTTAGCTTGCTTCAGAAGGTGGTAGCAGATTTTAAAAAATGGATGGACTTGCCGCTTACATTACTTGGTAGAATCAATGTTACAAAGATGAATATCCTGCCTAGATTCCTATATATGTTTCAGTCACTTCCGATCCATGTCGCAATGACATTCTTTTCTTCCCTTAAAAAATTAATCAGACAGTTTATTTGGCATGGTAAGACGCCAAGAGTCAGCATGGATAAATTAACTCTGGATTATGAGGATGAAGGTCTGAAACTCCATAATTTTCAGCTGTACTACTATGCTGCTCAGTCCAGATTTGTGGCACAGATGTTTGACACGGGCCCTCCTCCTTCATGGCCCAATATTGAAAGGTTAGAGATGAAAGAGGCGACACCAACAGATTTACTGTATAAATGGGATAAAAAAAAAAACCCAATCAAAACTGCAACTGATAATCTTTTAATCATCCATTCAATCCAAGTTTGGTATAAACTCTGAATCTTTCAAGCTAGAAGGATTTCTTTCTCCTAAAACCTTGTTATGGGGAAATAGATTGCTACCAATGATCCTTCAGAGTTGCAGCTTCAAATCTTGGCAGGAGAAAGGTATTTGTGTATTAAGTATTTAAGTATTTATGTCTCTAGAAAAGAAAAGTACAGTTTAACAAATAAAGTAGGGCTGGGCTGTATGACAAAATTTTCATATCATGTTTTTTTTTTAAAAATCATATCAGTTTCATGGTATTTGATGTTGTTTTTTTCATGCAACAGTGTTCTTACCCACATTTTCTTCTAATGAGAACAGAATTACTGCAGATGATTGTCTTTAAACAGCCCATTTTACTGTCAAAAGGACTGTATCATGTTTTTTTTTTCATGTCCAGACAGGTAAAAGCATGACCCCTTCAAAGTATGGTTACCATCACATGGTGGGGACGAATATACGATTAAATGTCCCCACCCACACTAGTCGGCACCAGAAATACTAGTCATTTAAAATATTTAAAAATAAAGAATTTGTCAATATTTCATTCATGCATGATGCCAGTTATCTGTTGCCTCTATGATTTTATGCAGCCGCACGCCACTAGTCAGGGCTGCGGCTCTGTCAGGCGGCAGCCCCTCTCACCCAGCACGTATAAACCAATCACCGTGGCAACACCGAATGTTTACATCAGCAAAGTTGGACAGATTAATGTAGACTGTGACAGAATAAGCTGATTTATTTTCACTTGACTGGAGAAACATGACCACATTAAGCACAGACACGGACATAAACCTGCAAGCACAGCTGCTGCTGCTGCTAGCACTGCTAATGTTAGCCACTCTGTGGCAGCTAACGTTAGCTCTGGGTCCTCCTTCTGGGTCCTGACCCTCTTCGGCCTGAAAAGGTTAAACGTTTATTGAGTTGTTGTCATGTTTTGTACATTAATGTGTAAGGTTTGTATTGCACAGCGCAAAGTAGCGCACATTTCAGCAGCATTTAAAGTACAATTTGACGATTGTAGACTGTGATTAGCGTCCTCAAATGGCTCTTAATACACACACTATTACAATTCAACTTTCTGCACCAACTGTATTACCCCACATAAATTACACAAATACAACTCCAATATATCACCCCTTTGTTTTAGATGTGGCACAGAGGAAGGAACATTCCTACATTCTACCTGGCAGTGTTCTAAACTGCAGTGGTTTTGGTGAGGGGTATGTGAAACTCTATCAAACATCCACGGGGTTACGTTTCCACTGGACCCTGACATTTGTTTATTAGGAAACCTTAATAATTCCAATCTTGAGACAAATTATGCTAAGAAACTTACAGAAATCCTTTTGGTAATTGCTAAGAAATGTATTGCAATAAAGTGGAAATCAGACACCCCCCTTCCAATTAAAATGTGGCTGTGTGAAATTAATAGCTGTGTGCCCCTAGAGAAAATAACCTATTGGATACAGAAAAGAAGTAAGACTTTCTACAAAATATGGCAAACATTTTTAATTTATATGGAAAATCTTCCAGCGCACCAGGTTGACTAATTTCACAGTATTGGAGCTTGACTTGATCCATGAGCAGTGATGCTACCATTTGTCTCTCTGTATCCCTGATTATTGTATAATGTATTTTATTTATTAATTTTTTTCTTTTTTAATTTAATCTTTATTTTTTCCTTCATTTTCTATTGTCTTGTCATCATACATGTTTATTTCACTTTTACTTTGCCACCTTGTGGATATTGACTTTGATTTAGTCCTTTCATTTGGTGACTGTTACATTGTTCCTGAAAAAATCTAAATAAAATATTTAAAAAAAAAAAATTAAAATGAGTAACCTAATCATAATATTGAAGTAATATATCTTGACTACTTTCCGCTACTTTTGGAGGTGCAATTGTTTGTAAGTTTATTAATTGTTTGTCCAGATATTCCTTCCTTTGTTATTTGTGACTGCATGTTTTGATCAATAGCTCTAATTATGCACTATGGATGCACCGATACCACCTTACTTTTAAGTACAAGTACTTACATTTGGGTACTTGCCGATACAGAGTACCGATATGAGTACTTAATAATGCCATTAAAGTTCTTACAGTAAATTTAAAAACATATTTTATTGTCATCAGATGTTCACTTCCTAATTGCAACAAATCATAGTTGCTGTTTCCTGCTACAAGTGTAACCATGGTTACTGTAAACATTACATTTTTAGGTTATTTGTAGTAAGTTACTTTACTGATATTGTGTGCCTTCTTAAGCTGTAGTTTACTGTGTACATGATATATTTCAGAATAGTTATGGAATTAAAGAATTAACTTTACTGCTAGAAATGGTGTTATATATAATTATTTCACTATTATTTACAGCATTTTAACGGGTATTTTAATTTAACATTTACATGTTTAGTTTTTAAGTTTCTTTTTCATGTCCCTCTTGTCTAAGAGTCAATTAGTTCCTACCTGTCATTGTTTAGAGGGGACAGGTATGAGTGTGGTAACGTGTGCAACACTTTTGTTTACCTGCTGTGAACCTCAGAGAGTGAAGTTGGGTGTATTTTGCTGTCAGGCCATTTTGGTGAAGATGAAGTACACAAAGAGAAGTTGTAGCAGCTTATGATGAAGAACAGAGGGTTACAGACTGGTGGCAGCTGTGTTTTTTGTCTTTGGATTAATTTGGCATTCGACTAGTTTATGCCCGTCAGGACTTATTGGACCGCTGGCTCTGTGCATTTTTTTCAGTTTTACATGAACTTACATGGAATTTTATGGACAGTTTCCAATGTCGCTGAGGCCATTAGTGGATGATGTTGAGGACAGAGAGTCCCTCACTGATGACGACGACGTGTCCAAAAAACAAAAGCTTGTGTCAAGCGGCTACTTTTTGTGACGTGCTATCAGGTGTGGGGTACCGGATTAGTTTTATGACTACAAGTATGTGAGGACAGTATCAGACTGATACCTTCTGCTGGTATCGGGATCGGTGCATCCCTATTATGCACATTTATTTACCAATATTTTGGAGGGACACAACTGTTCCTACCAATATTTGGGCAAACTCATTCGGATTATTTTTGGAATGAAGTCATGTTTTATTTCGTGGTTACTTTTTAAAGTTACACTCTTCTGTTGACCTGGTTCAGCAGTTCCACCACATCTCAGCTGTATGGTGCAGTGTAATGTAGTGATGAGTTCAGCAGCAGATCTGCCAATCACTATCCCCATTGGTACAACATCACTGTCCAGAGATCAGTGAGGAAGCTTTACTCTGTCAGACGTCACGTCACTACGTCACTCACATGAGCACACCTTGCAAGAATGCTAGCAGCTAACTTTAGCCACTATCTTCTTAGTCTAAAATTAGTTAAATAAGTTGAGAAATTGTAATATTGATTGATTTGTTTTCAAACATCGTCAGAAGAAAAAGCGCAGGCCATGTTGGATACCAACTTTTCAACAATACAACTGTCAATGGTGAATTTGAATATATTTTAAATATCAGGGATTATTTCCAAACTGTTCACACTCAAACTCACACATAACTCTTAAACTGTCGAGCTCCAAGTGGACTGACATGTTGTTGTGTCCTTACCAATGTTGAGACCAAACCTATGTCCTCGCTGGTGCAAAGTTTGACTGAGAAAGAAGATACTGCTGATCAGCAGGTGAGTTGATATTCCATTTAAAGCTCTCCTCTCATCAGAGTGCAATTACCACAAGTGATGACTCAACATGTGACTAATGTTTATATTTGTACTCTAGTTTGTAGTGCGTGTCATCCATTTAAACAGAAAGAGATTACACTTTATTTACTGACTGAACATTTCTTTTGAATTGCATCAGGGGTCGTATATCATCATGTGCTTTGGATAACAAGTGACATTATCAGTGGTTAACAAATACATCAATGGGCGCCCCTATAGCTCAGTCGGTAGGGCGTGCGCACCATGTATGGAGGCTGTTAGTCCTCTGCAACGGCCGCTGGTTCGAATCCCGCCTGCGGCTCATTTGCTGCATATCATCCCCTGTCTGTTCACCCCCCTTTCCTGTCATACCTTCAGCTGTCACTGTCAATAAAAAAAAAAAAAAACATCAAATCAGAAAGAGTAGTGTGAGTAACTTCTTAGCCACGCTGGTCACGGTTTGTCCTACACTCATGGAAGAGGCGGGTGAGGGGAGTGGGTTGCAATATGAAAACCTACCACTAGATGCCACTAAATCTTAACCTGACATGCCAGGTGGTTTGTTACACAGAACCATCTGGGAAGTTGTCCTTGGAAAAGGGCAGGTACTTTTAAAAAAAAAACATAGGTAGGTGATTGGATGAACCATCTGTCTATTACATCTCACACAGGTAAACTGCAACCACTCAGATCAACACTTCCATGGACGGTTCTCACACCTAGAACCCTGCCCATAGCTGCCATTTGGGACAGTTACTGTCTGCGCCACTTTTGATGTGGACACAAAGGAACAACTTGAAGCCTGGCAAGATGGATTCTTGTGTGATCTTGTGATCTTGCAAAATCACCTGCCTCGCAAGGGAAGTTATTTGTTGGGTTCACCACTTTAGTTCAGCCTAACATATCTCAATAACTGTTGGATGTACTACCATTACATTTAGTACACATATTGGACCAAAAACTCATTTGTTTGACAGCCTGTTATCTAAAAAAATAAACACCCATTGCTCGAAAAAGCCCTGCAAACTCAACAACTGTAGGGAGAGTGTATATTTTCAGACCAATGGAAGTTTGATTTTGGGACATTGAGCCATTGGAACAATGGATAGACCCCTGTTCAGTGGTCTTGGAGTGTGTTGAGGACTGGGATGAAACATTTTTTATCGAGATCTGTTTACGGTGACCAATCTTTACATCGCTGAAGGAGGGGGTTAAACATTAATCTTGCCATAAGACACATTTTGGATGATTGATCCTAAAACACTGGAGAACACAGACTGAGGCGAAAGATTTTTATTTTCTTTCATCAACTCAGTATTTTTTGATCAGTTTCCAAATTGTTTCCTGTGACAAAATCCTTACATCCATGCATGCTCTGATGGTCAATCCTTTGATAACTAGCAGCCTTGAGCCCTAATGTTTATTCATCATCTCAAGTAAAATATTTCAGATTTACGAAGATTTTTAATATATTTTGATATATATTATATTATTTCTTCTGTTTTGATAGGTATGAAAATCAATATAAAATGTGTAACAGTCTTGGGGTTTGTCTAGTCACGTCCTGTTTTATGTTAATAAAGTCTTTCCTTACGTGTCTTTGTTGTCTTAACTTCCTGTCTTTGTCTGTTTTTCCACTCTTGCGACTTCTGGGGGTTGTTCCATCAAGGCTGATGAATAAGTCTGTTCTTAAATGAAAAAGCCTGACTTGAATTAACTTCATCTCAAGACTTAAGTTGTTCCACTAAGACAATTCAGCCTGCTCAAGTCAATGGAAACTCAAATAAGGCTAAAACACGCTGTATTGTGAGCGTGCACGGAGAACAGAAGCAGCCCAGAACAACTGACTGTCGAAAAGACGATAAGAAGTTTTCCATCTTCTCTGGTCGATCTTCAGCTGTACTAATTAGCAAAAAGGCAAAAAGCCATTTAAGAGAAGATATGTATGTGTATATGATATGATAATGGTTTTTTTTGTCTTCACAGCTTGAACAAAATGAGCGGATGAATAAATAACTTCAAAACAACTTTGGGACATGTTTTTAAACTATAAATGTTAAGCTTTTAAATAAAAGGGTGTTGTTGGCCTTTGAAGACAGTAAAATTTGGGAGACAATTTTTTCTGACTTTTTTAAATTAATACATTCTTTGAAACTCAAGTAAACCTGTAAATTCATGCTTAAACAAAGGTCCAAGCTTACCATGGTTACTGAGCAGGGATTGCTATAAGCCACAGCCATTGAATTACTCTCACTTAAATTAGCCAGACTTATCAGAATAAGCCAGGCTTTTCCTTTATCCGTCATTTCCACTGGCACCTGATCACCTCCCAGTGTGTTCAGACTTTTGTTTGTTCCCTCTTCAAATGCCAGTTTGTCTGTGTCTGTACGATGAGCATCCCTGTGCCCACTTGTGCCTCTTTTTTGGATCTTTTCCTTGTGTTTTTCCTTGCGGCTTGTCTTCTGTTTTTGGATTTGTACTTTTTGGACTTTTCTAAGCATAAGCCGTTTTTGTTTTGACTTTTGTGTTTATTAAAAATTTTAGAACAGCCACTGCTTTGCTTCTCCTTTGCATTTTTGGCTCCACATTCTTGTCCCGCTGCTTGAAGAGTTCATGCAGTTAATGTAAATTTGGCCTAATTTCTAATGATGAAACATTATTAGAAATGTACAATAAAAAACTGAAATGAAACCTTTGCCTGTTCTCAAGACACTCCAGGGTGTCACGGCGCCCACTTTGATAACCACTGCTGTCGACTCACCACCTTCATTGAGCAGCGTTGCATCATCTGACACCCACAGCACACACTGAACTTGACATACAGATTGACGTACACACAGAAGACATATTCACGGTACAGCAGCTCCATGTGCCCCTCTGGTGAGCGGTGAATATGACTCGTGTCAAAGCTGTGAAATACGGCAGTGGTGTATCATAACATGTTGAAGCAACTGTTGACTGAAGTAGTTTTGCACCACACTATAAAATAAGATCACATTAGTATTCTGTTCAATATTTGACCCAAACTCAGCCCCAAAAAGCATTTGATGTCACTGATGTCACTGATGTCACAATAAATAAATACCGAGCAGAGCGATCACACACTGTAAACAGAGTACGAGAGCGATGCTGTGATGAACTCTGATTCTCCATGAGTCCTTAAATTTGTCAGTTGTCCAGGCTTTAGTTGAGGTGAACAGTGTGATGTCATCAACAGCAGCAGTCTGCTGTTGCTTTTAACTGTTGCCCTCTTATGTTCATTTATGTAACTATCTTCGATTTCTGTGTTGATTTAATCCCCTGAGCAATTTATCTCACTATATGGATTCCACTATATGAATTTAGTTCCAAACATCAGGAATGTTAAAGCAAATTATGTGATTCATTAATCTACAGTAGTCCAAAATGATCTGTTGTTTCTGCTAACGTTGTGTGTGTACATGCTGTACTTACGAGAGCGTCCTCTCCAGCCTGCTGCCGGTCGAGCCGATGATCTCCCCCAATGTACAGAACATCTGACCCAGGAAGTCCTTCACAGAGGAGACCAGCGCATGGTTAATACAGCACAGTACAGTCAGATGGTACACATGCAACTCAGCATCACTGCATCATTACTGTTACTGTAAAATACTGAAGCTGAAATTAAGATATATTTTCACATGGTTGTTAAATGAAAAGCATAGGTTTACATTTACTTCCTCATTATATAGGTTTCATGAGGTTTAAGCCAGTGCATCTTGTCATTCATTCACTCTCACTGATTTACATGCTCACTCACTCACTCACATGCTCACTTACTCACTTATTTACTCATTAGTCAAGTGTCCATCCAAATAAAGAGCACAATTTCACTAAATCTACAGAAAATCAGACAGACAATGTGAACTAATGTGTAATTCCATCCACTTGTTATGTGAATATCAGGAGTAGGACACATCCAGATAAACAGAGCTGCTATTTTTGCAGAATAGACAGTGTCATGAGATGATGTAACTAAGAATGTGGAAAACATGATAATATTTCATTTGTTTATTTCATGTATTAATTTGCGTCACTCCACACAGCAGTGATGAACCGTGACTATCAAAGCTGGGACTTCACTAAAATATTCACTTTCTTCCAGTGGTGAACCGGGACTTCAGTTTGGCCAAAACTTAGCCAGACACACCAAAAATGCAGCAAAATGGAAAAAGATTTTGCTGGAATAAGCGTCAGGCAGCAGGTAGCTTGTGACAAGTGTTTGTAGTGTGTAGTTGCCACATACAAAAAAACCTAGTACAGGACAGAAAGCAGCACACAATGACAGCAGAATAACTAATGAAGCTCAGCGTAAGTTCAATCAGGAAGACCTTCTATTACGCTGCCTTCATTCATAACTTTCCTTTACTCGTCTCTCTCTTCTTATTCCCTCTAATCAGCTGTTTGTGGGCGTTCACCTTCGTCTTTACTATCCAATCAGATTTTGCCACGGTTGCGATAGCCAGTCAATTTGCTGCTGCCAAACTTTAAATCGCCTCTGTCTTTGCTCCATCAGTTGTCATTCAGTCAGTCGTGTGACCCTCCTCCACCCCTCTCTCCTCCAGTCATTGGACCCAGGTAGCAGAAGATGTTCACCTCGATCCTCCTCCTCCTCTCTCCTCCAGTCTTCAGGTCCAGGCAGCAGGAGTCCAGAACCACAAGATGTTCACCTCGATCCTCCCTGACGCCTCTCCTCCAGTCTTCAGGTCCAGGCAGCAGGAGTCCAGAGCCACAAGATGTTCACCTCGATCCTCCTTGACGTCTCTCCTCCAGTCTTCAGGTCCAGGCAGCAGGAGTCCAGAACCACAAGATGTTCACCTCGATCCTCCTTGACGTCTCTCCTCCAGTCTTCAGGTCCAGGCAGCAGGAGTCCAGAACCACTTCACCTCATCTGTCTCTGCTTTGCACCTCTTCACCACCACCAGTGTCTAGACCTCGGGGGGTTCTCTTCTCTACAGCTTCATCACCCCCATTTATATATTGTTTCACCTCAATGGGGTCTAAACGCCAAAGACTTTTCATGTTTCATATCTCATGCATGTGCAATAAACCATTTTCTTTTACTCTTAGTCTCTTCCTGATTGAAATGCCTTTCTGCAGTTTTCTGTACTTAAACTTGTATTAAACAGCAGATAATTGCCATTTACTCTGTCACTGCTGTATGGATAAGTTATAAGTATTAAGTTTGCACTTAATACTAAAAGCTGTAATAATCTATATCTATGTATCTATATCGATATAATCTATATTTTTTATGCATATAATTAAAGAATAGTTTTCTGCTCCCGTCCAATCTACAAATGACATACAACATAATGAAATTTTAATTAAATGATCATTTAGGCAATAAGCTCAATACCAATCAATACCATTACTAATTACCATCCCAGTCACCAGAATCACCACATTCCCAACATGTTTTTGCAACAAGTAGGCCCAGTAGTAACAGTAGTGGTATTAGTGCTGATATATTAGCTAGCTAAATTGATTTCTGTGTAGCTGTTATTATTTAAGATTTACACTTTAAAAACTCTCACAGGATAAGGACACAGTGAGCTGAACACAAGCTGTATCTACAGAGCCTTCAATCAATTATTTTCCTCAACAATATTTATTTATGTAATCCCAGAAAATCTTCCTAAGAACAACCACTCAACAAACATTTTATTGTTGAATTCACTCTGCAAAGTGGGTGGAGTCATGTGATCGCTTTCAAATGCGAGGCGAGCATTGCTCACTGTGAGGTCTGCCATTTTATGCAGCGGATGTTGGATGTCAACTGATCTCCTTGACAGAGGACAGTGTGGACTGAACTTCAAGGTAAGAATAAAGTGTGCAAAGTAAAGTGAGTTAGCTACAGTCTTCAGTTTTCAGATTGTTGTAGAATTAAAAATAAAGTAAAACAGAGGCTTTTTTTCTAAAGATATTTTTACCAAGCAGTTTTATACTAGAGGTCTGTAGTGTAATAAATGAAAGGCTGTAGGGTTTCAACAGCCGGTAAATGCTGGTTTTATCTGGTAAAATGTATTTAAAAAGGAGGTGGTCAAAATGTCATACTAACTTAGCCTGCAGCGCTAGCTTAGCCGCAAGCTATCATGTGCAACTTCCAAGTGGGAGGACTGTAAAAAGTCAGGGTTTTGGTTGATAATGTGGTCAGGTAGGCTGCCAATGTTAGCAAGACAAATATATTAACAGCTGTGAGGCCACCAACAGGCTCATCATAGTGTCAGGTTTTCCTTAACCTCTTAACACCCAAGTACAGCGCTTCTGTGATTTTACTCCACTTTTACAGAGAAGATGCAGTTGAGGCGAGATGAGGTGAAATTTTCTTTATGAACAACTCCAGTCTGCAGTTGTAATTTCATAACCACAGTGCACAGTATGGTTGGGCAACTTGATGAATGTGTCCCTTATGTTGATGGACTGAATCCATCACTGTTTTTATTAACCGATTTTTTTTTTTATTTTGCTGATGTAATAGTCTGCAGAGTGACAGCCGCTGCTCCACGCCGCGCTCTCATCCAGTACACCCTCTCACCCAACCATGAGTGTCCTGAGCTCACAGAGCCAGACTCTTTGCACTCTTTACATGCAGTGAATTAAGGATTTCATTTGACCCAACCAGCGTTGGTGATTGTTGCAGGAGTGGGCAAACTAACAAAGGTGGTTTAGGTGAGTTTTTAGTGTTTTTCCATCGAGTCCGAATTAATTACTAGGACATTAATAGGTGTTAATGAGCCAGTTAAGCTCATCTTAAAATGGAGAAACTTGAAGCCAGAAGGTTTGCAGTTGTATCTTTGTTTAAGAAGGAAATATGTGTGAGAATGTTGAATTTTTTGTCACTTTGTGAGTTTATTTTTTTATTGGGCATAGTGAGCGTACGTAGCGTACATGGAATGAATGAATTCGTCGCTTGTGCACATCTCCCAGCTGACACTGCAGAGGACAGAAGGTGGGAGGTGGGGTTCAACCAGCCCAAAGCCATGAATCTTAAAATGAGTCAAACTGTTGTAAACTGAGCTGCTGGCAGAGGCAGCTCCTCCTCTGTCTGCCTGCTGCAGGTTGTAATTACAACAATAATAGTAATGATAACACTAATAATAATCTAGTTATAATAAAAACAATTCTAAAAATAGGCTGTCAGAGTATTGATAAAGAACAGAGCTGATAATATAAAGATAAAATCCTAATAATACCCACCCAGCTGGTGGTTTCACTCTGACTATGAGCAAATCACAGTTCAAATCCCCTCACTGTAAGCCTTATTTAACTATTGTTATTTTGTGATTATTATTTCTGTGGCACACACTACAATCACTCACAAAAATGTTAAGGATTGTTTAAGACACAAATTTTGGTTAATAAATATTGTAATGATGATGTGATATAATTATGTGAAATCCTTTGTTTTTAGTCAAATAACATCAAATTTTATTTGGAGAGGGACCCCAACACCGCTGCATTGGGTATCCATACAACCAATGTGTTTAGGAAGAACAAAGAATACCAAGGTCCACCTTCCACAGTCTCACAAACTTCTGTGAGAAACACTGCATGAGGTCATACTGGGTAGAAGTATGCACAAACATGAGGTTAGTTATGGTAAACAAAGTGTGGCAAATGTGTTGACTTTTCTAATTTTTCTAATGGGCTAACAGGCCACACAAAAAGTTGGTATGAATTTGAGTGGCAACACTGTAGATAGTCTTTGAATGGTATTGTACATGTTATTTTATTTTAAAAAGTATATTTCCTCCAATAAATTAATTTCTTTATATTTGTGGTGGTGATATACCTGTTTCAGAACTAGCCTTGCTCGCTGTTAAGCTAACTGACAATATGCCTGTATTACTGTCTGCGAAGACAGTTAATGTGGTTGGTTCAGTGTGTTACAGTGGCAATAGAAGTTGCTGCAATAGTTGATATTAGTATGTGAAATGTAGACAATGTAACATGACTAGAACTAACATTAAAAGTAAGGCTGAGTCTCAAAATAAGAGTAGCTGTGACCACAGTATGTCTTTAATGTAAAAGTGAGTACTTTTTGCTTTTTTGTTTGATAAAAATAACTATTATAAGAATTTGTGGTCCCTGCTCGGTCACTGTGCAAAAAATGATGATACAAGAGACTACCAAAAGTTAAAACTGATTTCATGGAACAAAGGCTTGTGGATTTTGCCTCCTATTATTTTAAATTTTATCAGACATCCAACTGTCTGTCAACAGTAAACTAAATTTAGTTTTTAAATTGTATGCCTTTTGTAAAATTTTCATCTTAGTGTAACCCTAATGTTTGGTTGGGGTCCTGCAGACCACCGGCCCTCTTGAAACACTCAGAGAAAGTCTTAACATTGTTTTATCTATCTTGTTATTTCATGACTTTTCCTATTGACTTTTTATTAAGGTCATAAATTATTTGAAGGATGCAGCTGTTAATATTTTTACTCAAACAGCAGTGAGGTCTATGAGATGTCAAACAATGAGGAAGTAGACTGGCTTCAGTGTCAACGTAACACAAGACCTAATTAAATATTCTTTAAGGAATTACTGATTTCAGTATATTACTGCTAAATAAATATGTGTGACCATTATGCACTATAGTGTATGTATAGTGCATTATTCAGTTAATAATTACAGTAATTGTTCTATGTTTTGTTGCAAATAAATACCATGTGCCTAACTTTAATCTGTTAATGTATTTGTCTGAGGTTTCTCAATACATTTTTAAACCATTTGTTCATGTTATTGAATACATGCTTATTTGCATGAACATCCCTCCTTCTCATATTTTCATAAATTAACTGTTTCATTAGTATCACTTTTTTAGGAGACCATCAGATCTTCATGGAGGATCAATTCACCTGCATATGCAAAGCTCTGTGTTTCATTCAGGTACACAGCAGGTAAGCCCTCATGAAGATCAACATAAATATTTGAAAGGTTTTTGCAATAAATGCTTTTGTGTCAAACTATTGTCATTTGCATGAGAAATTAATGCTTCCAAAATAAAATTCAGTGTAAAAACAGTTTTCTGACAAGTCAGCAATCAATCATTCATTCATTCACTCTCTCACTTAAAAAAAACAAAAAACAAAAAAACAGTGTAAGGTTCTGTTGAAGTCTGATATACAAGATATCAAATCAGAGTTGTTCTAAAAATTTAAAGTTTTCAAAGCAGTCTCTACAGAAGATGTCATGTTTAGTTTGTATCTGAACTGGATAATGTAACTTCTATTTATGCTGATCTTTATCAACAAATGAAACTGTTTGTCTTCACTATTGTGTTATTTTTGTCATACAGGGAGCAGCAGAGAACAGTGCATGAGAACCTGTAAGCGCACAGCATGAGGATCTACACTTGTGAACCACATGTGTTTTTATCTCAAAGAAATCCTTCACTCAGCTGCCCTACATATGGACTTACAGAAGTGACTGTCCTCAGACAGTGCATGTCAACTTTTCCTCACAAGAGAATATGCAGACAAAAAGACACTACTGTGAAGGTGTTCTAGTGAGCTGCATTTTATGCTGATTTCAGCATTTCTGGTATACAAACTGTTTAATGTTAAAATGTTTTAAGGATGTATATACATGCAGTACTCTGAAGGCGTTCTAAGCTGCATTTATAAGATGAGTTCAGACTGAATACTGGATACAGATGTACTCAAATGTTCCAACTACTGTTCAACTCATTGTCACTGACAGTGTAAGGCAGTATTTTTTTTGCCGTTGTAATGTATTTAAGTTTAAATATGTACGTTTATGCTTTATTTAAATGTCTGTCACTAATACACAACACAAATAATTGTGTATTAAAACATTTAAAAGATAGGAATTAGTCTGACTTAATATTTAGTATATGAATTCAGTGAATATAAATTATTGGTATTTATGACTTAATTGTGTCATGTAGTTAAATACTGACATTTTTGACAACACTTTAACTTTCCTGTTTACTGTAGATTGTACTGATTTTTTTTTTACATACAGTCAAATACATTTTACAGAGTTTACTGAACGGAAAATGGAAAATGTTGGAAAATGTTGCCTCAATTTTTTCAGTTGTATCTAAGCAACAGTTTTTATAGTGTAAGACTTAAAGCATTCAAAGGAAAATAAATGGTTAGACTTAATAATATTTAGTACATTAATGCAATGAATACAAATGATTGTTTTTTATGGTTGGAAAAAAGTGGTTGGAAAATGTTGACTCAATTTTTTTGAGCTGCATGATGAAACAGTTTTCACAGTGAAGGTGTCAGCTGTCCTATTTTGTTTTTTGAAGAAATGAGCAGTATGTTCACCTGATGAAACCGTAAGAGAAAAAGCTATGCCTGTCTGATTATCTGTGGCTCATGCTGAAACTAAGTGCCTAACTAAACTAAGCATCCATACGCCATACGCTTGACTGAACTGATGCATCCAGTGCAGAAGCCCTTATGAAATGCAGGGCCACTTAAACAATGTGTTCACTGTAGTTTTGGAATTAATTTTTCTACCACTTGTTCTGTTTCTCTTGCTCTGTGTCTCTGTTTATTTTCTTTTCTGTATGGTGTGATGTTTGTCCATCTCTCCCTCTCTTAGATTGAGGAGGAATTCTGACGGATCAAACTGAAGCCACCACAGTCCACATTCCTGGGGAAGCTGGACCAATACACGCCAAAGCTGTTGAGTCTGTACAGGAAGAAGGGAGGCGCTGTGGGGCAGAAACTCGATGACACCTTTGACATGTTGATTGAGGCACGTATAATGTTGCAGTTAGTCTTTTGTAGTAGCATTCTGATGCATGTACTTAGCATAATCTCATGATTCATATTTTTGTAGGACAACATCACTGAGCAACAGTTCATCATGGTCTACAAGGTAAAAAGAATATACCTCTGCTGATTGTATTCAAACCCCTGCCTGTATGAGACAATAATGTGCAATCCAGGATTGCTGATGGCTTAGTAGAACCATTTATATGTGTTTCTACTGAAGTATTCATCAAATCTTCAGGTTCTAAACTAGAAATAAACAATTATTATTTTTGTAAAAGTAATAAAAACAATCCAGTGAGATGTACTATATAACAGCTGGAGATAAGCACCATTTTAAATGTATGTATTCACTTTACAAGACAGGTTTTTTCTAGTCATTTTAGATGCAGATTTTCAACATGTATCAACACCGTTTATGCTTTCATATAATGCTTTTGTGTAACCCAAATGTTGGGACCAGTTAATGCTTGGATTGGTATTAAAAAGGTATTAAAAAGCTAAATTCAGTTTGCTGATTCCTGCAGATACCCAGATTTTTGATGATGATGATGCTGCTACTGTTGAAGAGGCCCTTACTACATTTGTCCTCAATACCTTTGTGGTCAGCAAAGCCAAGGATGAAGGTCTCGACAAGCAAACAGGAACGGGGGAGCAGAGGTCTTCTTTACATTTTAACAAATATTAATACCTGATTTTTGACTCGTGAGTGTTGTTCAGAGTATCGCCGTGTTGACAGGTGGAGTCAAGGGATGTCTGTGTCCATTTACCTGTGTTTTAATTTGTAATCTCCACAGCGGATTGTCAGGATTTTTTGTGAGCATAGACAATAAACCCTGTCAATTTTGGTGAATTTATGACTTTTCCTTTAGCACCACCATCAAACACAATTTTGTCTTGTACACAATAGCTCAAAATCTGTGGTGCAGATATTGAACCCTGTTGATTTTTATTATTTGATTACCACAATGTCAGCTTTATTCAAAAGGTATCATAAAGTGTAATAACTTGATTGCTATTATATTTTACTGAAAAATATTGCACGTGATCTACTTAAAAAAAACTAAGGCAACTTTTTGCAAATTATTATGTGGGTCAAGCAAGACTTATCTTTGTTTGAACTACTTATTTTTTGCATGTAAGAAATGCATTTTCCAGGTAAAGTCAGTACAGTGAAATCAAAATATAAAAACCAACATTTGATGACAGGTAGCACTACCTGTACTTTATAGCCACCATGATGTCTTAACATACTTATTTATACCTTAAATCTCTATTCAAAGAAACACATAGAAATATGATTGAATTTTTATTTGATTTTTATTGATTGAATTAGATGTGGGGGAAAACCCCCAAAAAGAGAAAAAAGAAAAGAATAGGGGATGTGGAGTCATGGGGTGGGGTGGGGTGGGGTGGGGTGGTTTGGGTTCTTAGATGTTGTGGGAGAAACCTGAGCACCAGGAGAAAACCCACGAAAAGGGAAAATCCCTAGAAATCTTTTTTAATTTTTATTTGATGTTTATTGACCGAATTAGATGTTGTGGGGGAAACGTGAGCACCAGGAGAAAACCCACGAAAAGGGAAAAAAGAAAAAAATAGGGGATGTGGAGTCATGGGGTGGGGTGGGGTGGTTTGGGTTCTTAGATGTTGTGGGAGAAACCTGAGCACCAGGAGAAAACCCACGAAAAGGGAAAATCCCTAGAAATCTTTTTGAATTTGGTTTGGGGTTGGGGGGGTAGGGGTAAGAGAGGATGGGAAGAGGACGGAGTTAGGGTGAAGCAGGAGACGAGGGGGGTGGGGTGGAGGAGGCATCAGAGGAGAGGTGAGAAGAGAGACAAGGTGAAGGAGACAGAGTGGGGATGTCGTCGTCACACTTTTTGTCTTTTTTTCTGAACATCCGGCTCAGAAACTTCCACTTTTTCTTGCGCTTCCCCACCTTCTGCTCCTGTTTTTCAGTTTTTATCTCTGCCTCATCTTTTTCACTGGTCTCCATCTGTGTTGGTTCTGCGTCCAGTGCTTCATCTTTGGTCTGTCCCACCTGCTCCTCTCTAGACTCCTCTGGCATGTCTTTAGGCTCTGGAACCTGAGGTTTGTCTCCCTGGAGAGATTCCACATTGCTGGTACACGGCTGGTCTGTGGTCTCTGTGAGCGTTTCAGAGGCTTCGTCCATTTTCTCCAATTTTTCAGACAGTTCTTTGTTTTCTGCCTCCAACTGGTTTACTTTTGTCTTCAGGCTCTGTTCTTTTTCAGCTAGCTGTTTATTTTCTTCCTCCAGCTGGTTTGTTCTTGTTTGCCAGCTCTGGTTTCTCTCCATAAGCTCCTCTTTGAATTTCTGCTGCAGAGCTTGACACCGCTCCTGACATTCTTGATTCTCCAAGACGAGGTTCAACATATGGTCTTGGGCCGCTTGTTCTTTTTTGGCCATTTCTTTGCTGAAGTGCTCATGTTGAGCTTTGTACTTCTTTTCCCAGTCTTGGTTTTGTGAGACAAGCTTTGTCAGGAGATCTTGGGTGGCCTGTTCTTTTTTGGCCATTTCTTTGCTGAAGTGCTCATGTTGAGCTTTGTACTTCTCTTCCCAGTCTTGGTTTTGTGAGACAAGCTTTGTCAGGAGATCTTGGGTGGCCTGTTCTTTTTTGGCCATTTCTTTGCTGAAGTGCTCATGTTGAGCTTTGTACTTCTCTTCCCAGTCTTGGTTTTGTGAGACCAGTTTTGTCAGGAGACCTTGGGTCACCTGTTCTTTTTCAGCCATCTCGTCATTAAATTTGTCCTCCAGGGTTTTGAATTTATTCTGCCAAACCTCATTTTCAGCAACTGCCTTCTCCAGACTGTTTTGGGACGCCTTCAGCCTCTGTTCCAGAGCCTCAATCTTCTTATTTAGCTGCTGGACATGATTGGCTCTCCTCCGTGACTGGTTGTTACCCACTGGCTCCTTCTGCAGTTTGTGACGGTACTCTAGATCAGAGATTTGGTATCCAAGCAATCTGATCATGTTGTCTTTTGTTGCCATCTCAAGTTTAAACCTTTCCTCCAGAGCCTTATATTTATTTTCCCAGTCTTCGTGGTCCAAGACGACTCCTGCCTGATGGTTTTGGTCAGCCTCCTTAATCTTGTCTATCAACTCTCTAAGTCTCTCCTCCAGAGCTTTCTTGTTTTCCCGCAACTTGTCATTCTCAACAGAAATTTCCAACCGATGACCTTCAGACAAGGTGAGTCTGCGTTTTAGATCATCGTTTTTCTTAATGAGGTGCTGGATATGCCTGCTGCGGGGCTGGGGTGCTTCCTGCTGCTCCATTGGGGTGGTGTCTGAAGTGGGTGTAGTAAAGTCCTGACTGTCAGTGTTAGGAAAGGTCTCCACTCTTGTTTGGTTGGGCCTTGGATTATTCCTACGATCCATCTGTCTGTAATGAGGTGGTTGTAGTAAATGTTTAACTTGAACTTGACTTGAACTTGACTTGTTTAACTCCAACTTGACTTGAACTTGACTTGTTTAACTCCAACTTGACTTGAACTTGACTTGTTTAACTCCAACTTGACTTGTTTAACTCCAACTTGACTTGTTTAACTCCAACTTGACTTTAACCTGACTTGTTTAACTCCAACTTGACTTGAATACGACACACTGTACTTCCGAACGCTTGCTGAGAGTGAATGTTTCTCTCTGGTCCTGAGGTAAACTGATGTGTTCTAGAATGTGACATCACAGATCAAAGCACTTAAAGAGATCAAAGCACGGGAACATTTTTTTTTTTTTTTACTTTTTTTTTCAACTTTATTTAAATTTCAAACTTTATTTAAATTTTCTTTAAAGTAATGTTTTTCAAGTTTAGCACAAAGCCTGATTTAGCCTGATATTGGACTGAATTCACCATATTTACTGTGTGGTCATTCTCTTCTGACCTGTGTTCCTGGTTACAAGTCGCATGAACAGGGAATCTGACAAATTATTATCATTTCACCATTTCCCTGTTGATCTGCAACTTAAAACACACTTGATAGTGAAAATCTGAAAAGACATCATGCTATATTTCAAGTCAAAACAGCACATTTGATAATCCATTAGATACCACAGGTAATGTTAGCATTCAGCCACTTCCTAGCTAAAGAATTATGCACAAATAAGAATATTGCACACATTAAGACAAAAGATACAAATAAGATAGGAATAGTACAGTACAGTACAAGTTAAGAATAAGTTAAAGAATCTACATGTTAGTAAAAAAAATGATGCATGAATTAATAAAAAGTTATCAAATATATAAATATGTAAATATTCACTTTCTTCCAGTGGTGAACCAGACACACCAAAAACGCAGCAAAATGGAAGATTTTGCTGGAATAAGCGTCAGGCAGCAGGTAGCTTGTGACAAGTGTTTGTAGTGTGTAGTTGCCACATACAAAAAACCTAGTACAGGACAGAAAGCACCACACAATGACAGCAGAATAACTAATGCTTTTCTGCAATTTTCTGTACTTAAACTTGTATTAAAAATAGATAATTACCATTTACTCTGTTACTATTGTTTGGATAAGTTATAATTAAGTTTGTGTTTGATAATAAGAACTGTAATAATCTATATGAATCATTCTGACTTTCTTTTTTATTATTCTTGTTTCAGCACCACACACACAGTTGCATGTAGCATATATCTCCAGTTATATTACTTTTGTCTAACACAGCTCTGTCTGCTGTGCTGCACTGCTAGAAGTAGCTTAGAAGAAGAAGAAGATTCAAATGTCTGAAAAAATTTTTCTAAGAGATTTGGGGACGAGTGTAATTTCAGTCTCCAAAATAACAGCCCTTTGCATATCCTCTGCTATGCAATGAAGAAGGCAGCGCTATCAAATTAGCCACCTAGCAGCAGTGTCTCAACAGCTTCATCTTGAGCAAGATATCACTGTCCTTCAGGAAGGCCTACGGGGATTATTTTTGGTCCCTCCCACTGTAAATCAAAATGTGATCGGTTAATTCACCTGTCCTCACGGAGGCTGTAGCCTTTTCTTGCGGTAATGAAGTCCTAACCAATGAGTGAGCCAGAGCTAACGTTTCTCTACCTAGATACAGCAAGAAAAAAATCTGATTGGGTAATTCTACTTTGCTGCTTTCAGGACACTAACCCTTCCCTTTCTGAGCAAATCTGACAGAAAATTAGGTTGAAATTTGAATTACAAGAGAATAGCCTAATAATTAAATGAAATAAATCAAATATAATATATTTAAATACAACATTTAAAATATTGATATCTCAAGGGTTAGAAGGCCCTCAGGGTTCCTCTTTGCTTTCTTCTGCTAGATTTCTGCATATATGCATCTCCATTTCTCTACATAGTGACGCAGTGCTAGAGGCTCTAAGGAGAGCAATACTCTCTGTTTCATGGTCTGGACAGTGGTGTCTTTTTTGTGGTCTCTCACAAACGTGAACAGCACACATGTGGTGAATGGAATAAACTCTGTCCTCATCTGTTCTAACATAGGCTGCACATGTTAGCATGCCTGGCTAACTAACACTAGCTTACTAGCTGCAGTAACTTTACCTCCAGACAAACTTGTTAGGTCCCACTGCATCTGCATTTGTTCTGTGGGGGTTTGAGGAGGAGGATGTGGGCTGATGTAGAATCAAAGTGGGTTGACTATGATGCATCTCACTCACTCTCATCTCACTTGCTGTTTCGGCCCAGGTTATCTTAGCTCTTATTGCAACTGTCTTTTCTGTGACAGCAGTCTGGCTGGTCTGGCTGAGTGACCCGTCTCAAGGTCCACTGCACTAATGGAGTCCCTGCGTTTCCTTTTCCCACATTAATGAGAGTATTTCTGTCATCTCTCATGTAGATATACCTGCTGTACTTCACCATCTGACCAGTGTTTGCTGAGATGTAAGCCAGCTTTAGCCTGTCTTTTAGCATAACCGTTTTAACGTAACATTATGTTCACAGCTGTTTACATTTACACTTTCACAGGGTTCTTATTTTAAAACGTCTCAGATGGAAACATTAAAATGTCAGCTGAAGATGGACTCTTTGGACTTAGCATTAGCTAAGTTAGCATTAGCATTAGCTAAGTTAGCATTAGCATTAGCTAATGCTAACTTTTACATTTACTGCTAGCATTTACCCTGTTCCAGAGTGATGGGGGCATCAGAGTAAGAAGAGAAGTGGATGAAGTGATGCTCCCATCATGCCTAGTGTCTACTGTACAAGCCTGTGGGGGCAGTGTTATGATCTGGGGTTGCTTCAGTTGCTCAGGTTGAGGTTCAGAAACGTTATGTGTCCAAAAAATGAGGTCAGCTCACTACCTGAATATACTGAATGAACAGGTTTTTACATCAATGGATTTTTTCTTCCCTGATGACACAGACATGTTCCAAGATGACAATGTCAGGATTCATCAGGCTCAAATAGAGAAAGAGAGGTTCAGGGAGCAGGAGACATCATTTTCACACATGGATTGTCCACCACAGAGTCCAGACCTGAACCCCACTGAGAATCTTTGGGATGTGCTGGAGAAGACTTTACACAGCGTCCGACTCTCCCATCATCAATACAAGATCTTAGTGAAAAATGAATGCAACTCTGGACAGAAATAAATGTTGTGACACTGCATAAGCTTATAGAAATGATGCCATGGTGAATGCATGTTGTAATCAAAGCTAAAGGTGGTCCAACAAAATATTAGAGTGTGTGAGTGTGAGTGTATATAAATCAAGAAATACATTTTTTCTTTTTTCTCAAATTTCTGGTGTTTTCTACTTGGCCGGGCTTAATGTACAAGTTGAAAATAGGTATAAAAACAGGTGGATGGAAACTGAATCTCAAAATCATACATTGACTTACTCACTCAGTGACTCACTGACATTTAACAAACAACACCTGTGACTTTAAATTTAATTAAAACAAGAAGAGGTGACGGTCAAATGCACTTAAACTTATACTCTAAAAACAATGTCATGTATAATAATATCATCTCATTCTAAACAACATCTTGTAAAAATTAAAATCTTCACACAGTTTATTATTAGTTTTAACTTATGTAATGCATTATTAAGTGATATGTGTTCCTATATGTTGGTCATAAAAGTATCCAACCAGCTTTGCCCCACAGATGAGACAGTGAGCAGAGATGTTACTAAAAATCCATTGAAATGAGCAGGTGACTGAGAAAAAGATGCAACATTCTGCCTGTGGGATTTTGAGATTACAGTCGTAGTCTCAGAGATGAGAAGATTCATTCACAATCCTACCCAGATGGTCTATGGAACACTGTTATATGAAGCAGTTAAGCAGCCACACAAACACCATGAAAGGTCATCCAGCTGTTTAACACATGCTAACACCTCAGCTCGGGTCGAGAAGTGTCCAGCAGATAATGAGGAGGTGAAGTGAAATAAAGGGATACGACAGGATGTGAGCCTACCTTCTGCTCGTCCGGGTGGGGAGGCAGTAAGAAAGGCAGAAACAAGTTAGAGGAGAAGCTGAAAAGACACAACGAAAACACCTCAAACTCATATTAAAAATGTAACACTATATTTCATATAAAAAAATAAAATAAAGACAAAGCTGTTCTGAGCTGATGTAAAATTCTTTTGTAAAGATTTTATTATTACTAATAAATCATTGTGTAGAAAATTAAACTCAAGTTATCCTTTAATTTATACTTTCTATATTGTTTGTGCTTGAAATCTAACAAAATGCATTAAAAGATGATCAGGTGAGTCACAAACCTGAACACATATACAACAGTAAAATAGTTTAAAACAAAAAAAAGTTAAACAATGAAACAAATTGATTGCAAAACTAAGAATAAAGCTTAAGAATTTCCCTTTAACTTCAGTCAGCAGGTTAAAGAACTGTGTCTTTTGTGGGCCTCAGTGCACGGTTTTATCATTTATTCATATATCATGTATTCACCAGGTGTCCCATGTAGCTAACATCTCTCAGTTTCATCACATTGGACCAATAGTCCAAATGCTTATATGATAATCAAGGTGGTTGGGAGGAGTTTATCCATCTAACTTTATTAGCATTAGCTTGCTAGTTACAATTTCTTAGCTACTGCAAGGGATTATGCAGTGTAGGTTCAGCAGTACAAAGTATGAAGCATAAAGTAAATGATCAGCAGTACCTGCGCTGGTATTTCATTTCTAAGACAAAGCATAGCTGTAGCTATAGGCGGCTGGCTGAAAAGGCTGGAAGTTAAGTGGCCTTCACATGATAAGAAATTTAACCCGGACTCATTGTTAAGTAGAGCGCAGAAAGGCAAAGCACAGAACTATAATCGCTACGTCCTGTCTACTTGGTACACAAACACCTAAGCTAATTTTAGCACTGGATTTAGCTAAGTTCATAAGATTAAATCTCATAGCCTGACCTGACCATGCATTAGGTTTACTCATGATATTGTGGTCTTTTTTTAATTATGTGATATGAAGTTTGGGGAACCCTGAAACACTTTTCTTCGGTCATGTCTGAAAGGGAACCCTTGATTTGCGAAACTATTGTGAGATTCATGTATGTTCTTCCTCAGTATGACATCGCACAAATGTAAAAAAGGTCACTCTTTGGAGACCATCAGTCTGCTTCTCCTCTGCTGGTGTCACTTCCACACACCTGTGGTCTCTTCTGCCTGCGTCGTCACATACAGCTGTTATCTCATTGGTCGTGCTTTGAAAGGTCAGCGGCAAACAAGGTAAAAGTTAAAAAAAATTCAATTTTGAGCACAGCAGCAGATCTGAGCCGTGCACCATGCTAAGGGTAGTGGTGCTGCTTAGTCAGGCCTCACTGTTCTGTCCATAGGAAACCAATGGGACTCAGTCACTCAAAGCTCGGTCATTATCATGGTATCAAGTGTTAAGGCTCATATATGTTACATATGCAAATAGATACATCCATGACTGCCCACATACATCCATGCATTCTTAACACTGGCATAAGAAGCAATACGTGCACTAGAGGGCACCGCTTAGAGTCAGAAGTTTCTGACAACAGCAAACATGGCGAAACAGGAGGAGGTTATAATAATGAACATCTTGAGAAAGAAGCAAAAGCGAAGGCAGTGTTGTAGATGGCAGTGGTCTGTGTTGTCATTAAACACATCACGACATGTTAACTTCTCTGTTGTGTCTCATCTGAACTACAGACTCTTTTACAGCCAACGTCATCAAAAAGTGTGTGTGCATTTCAGTAAAGGAAGTACCAGTCCTCCCAGTCATCCACATGAGTTATCAAGCTGCAAACACTAAAATCAACAAAATGTCTATAATCCACTCGTCAACTCAAGTTGTAAAGGACAACAGGATCATGACCATTTCAACAGAAATGGGCGGTGTCTATGACAGCAAGCTATTAAAGGGTGGACCTGACTGAGGATGTGATCAAAACTCCTTGTGTTTGCAGCGCCTATTGATAAGCTGTTGCGTTCGCCACACTTCAGTTGCCAATTGTTAAACTGCACGCACAGCTTCCACATTGTTAACAAACTGTAAAAGGCTGTATTGGCTAAACTGCTACACTGTCCCCAGGACTATTGGAGGAACTGCTCCACATATCCATATGTTTTCAGAAAACATGCACAAATACAGACAAAATGAACACAGAGTGCGAACAGAATGCTCCGTCCATATTTGTATCTAGCTTTAAGCTAAGACTGAAAAATAAGAGTTTAAAATCTAAAATAAAATGAGCTAAAAGCAACTGTCTGATCCTCCGGGGCAAAGATCAATGTTTCAGAGCTTCCAGTTTAGCCAACAGTTATTCAGATTTTGGAGATCTGACCCAAGACTTCCATTTCTGGGTGCCCGTCATTGTCTATAGTCCAAATACCAGCTTGAGACAGAAGAGAGGATGGCAGAAGACATTTGGCTAATCTCTATAAACAAACACCTGCACATGAATGTAGAGATTTTTTTAAAAGAGCTGAAAAAAGCTAAACTGTTTTCAGACCATAGCCAATGGGGTCTGAGATTGCATTTCAGCTAATGTGTTCCCCTCTTTTGGTGTCCACATGGACTGTTCACCTGCACCACAGAGAAAAATGGTCGACACGTCTCCACTTCCTCCAGATGGACAAAAAAATAAGCCAAAATATCCTGGATATGAGCGCTGCCATGCTATGCTGGTGAGCCAGCAGTGATCAGAGTTGGACACGCGGTATTCAGTTCCTGTCCATACACCTTAGCAGCCTGATCACAAGCAGAGCTCAGCTGCCAATCATGATGTGAAACCCTGTTTTAAAGGATCAAAGAACTAATTCCAACCTAACCGATCATAAAAATGGACAATTGAACAAACACCAGCATGATAAGAAGTACCCCAGATGATAAAAATCATCTTTGGCAAAAAGACTTTTGCTGTGTACTTTGACTTTTAGTTTAGCCTATCTTCCATTTACTAACATGAAGGGGGTGGGGTTTATTGCTGCAGCCAGCCATCAAGGACTGTTTGGCTTAACATTCAGGGAGGTGTCATGTCTCTATCTTATACAGTCAATTGCTAAAGCCAAAATATAGGATTTGAAAAACAAGGGACAGTTGACACCAAAATAGCATGAGCAGTTTCACGTAGGAACTATTTTATTTCGACCGCACTATACCAGCCAACAGTATTACCAGGCAGAAGGACGTGTGCATCTACTCATGGATGAGTAGATGACTACTGAGGATGGCATCCTCATTAGCTGAGATTTAACCTCTTCATGTAGGAACAACTGTCTTTCTGCAGTAGAATATACCTGAATTACTTTAGAATCTACCAGAACTTCAGAAAGTAGTTTTTACAAGAAACTGCTCACAAACAGGTGCCTGGATTATCCTGAGTAACTGGGTCATGATTTTTGGAAAGTGACACTGGTTTTGAATTTTTCAAAGGTATTTTGCTGGTTCCTTGAGCACCACAAAGCTGAGTGCCATCTGGTTCCACTATACTGGAGAGAAGGCAGACATCTCTACAGCCGATATCTCCAAAACTCTGCAACTCACACCAAAAGTATCCAGATGAATAAACTACACTACAGGTCAAAACTATGTATTTTTGGATTTTGTTTTAATGCGTTCAGCCCACGGACTGGAAGTTAAGGGAAACTTATAAAACTTTATTTCTTTCTTATAATCAGATTTTTGACTCATCTGATGGTTTTCACCACCTCTTGTCAGTTGTCACATGTCTTTGTGGAACATAATGCAATTTCTCAATGGCTGCTTACGTGTTTGGAAAGGTTGGAGCTCCTGGTATCCACATTGTACCTGCAATTGAACAAAAAACAATGGACTTAAGTGATTTTTCTTGAGAACACACACTGCTATCACCTAACATAATGAAACACACATCCATAAAAAGAAAGCACAGAACACAACCTTAAAGAAAACAAGAAAAACTCCCCAGTGTACTTTATTTGACAAGCAACTCATGGCAAAATGGACATCTCTCCTGGGAATACAAAGATGAAACTCTTGCATGCAGATTAAATAATTACATATAGTATACACTGGGGGATATACAGTATTCTGTATATACATAATAGTGATGAAAAATACATGTACAGTATGAATGTGGAGCAGCATTGCTATGGAATGAACTGTGGGATCAAGGTGCAGATTGAAGTCACATCCTCTTCTTCCTCTTTCTTAAGGCTACTGTCTCCCGGAGCAGCTCCTCTTAAGAGCCGTCACCAGGGACTTCTTTGAAAAGGATTCTGTTCATGTTTGACAAAGGAATTCCACTCGTGTGTCGAATAACATTACACAAAGATCATGTATTCTTGAGCTCCTCATCTCTCTCTGGATCTCTCCGTCTCCCTCTCGGCCCAGCTCGTTTTGCTGTCAGCGTCTTTCTGAAGTCGGCGGCAGAGGATGAAGGACGACACTGAGCTCTGCAGAAACTGGCTACAATCTTCCCACCTGCTTTATGATCTCTTTCTCCACTTCAGTTACGGAGCCACATATTTAACCTGACAGTAATTAACATCCCCACTCCTGCAGGAGTTCCGAGAAAGTCTACGGAGCGTGGAGGGTGTAAAAGGAATTCTTTATTGACTCAGAGGAGGAGCAGCACTGAGTACTGTACTCAGCTACTTATTTCAACTTTATTATAAAGATGCAGTGTACATCTCAGCAGGGTTCGGTCCTCAAGAGAGCAGGCAGTCGGAGAAGATGAGTGACAAAGCCTCTGTGTTGTAGTGCTTGTGCTGAAGCCCTGTGGACCAGCTGCTCCCCTGTTAGCCAGGGGTGAGCTCAGAGCTACGACAATAAAGTATGACTGCCAGACTTTAAACATTTCAACAGCACAGCCTTCAATGTCTAGAACACTTTAAACACTCGGCACATAACTTCCCCAGTTACTGATGCTTTTTCATTCACTCTGCAACGATTTTTGCATTTCAAAGTGAAACAACTGTCTGGAAGACTGAATGTTGGAGGACAGTTTGTTTATGTCCCGAGCTCCTCTGCCTTTAACAGCTGCCTTTCCTCTATTTCCCAATATTTGTTTTCACATTTTTTCCCTATTCTTACACCAGCACTTCTTTCCTTAAAAAATGCATACATAATTATCCATCTAATTTGCATGTGAAAACACATTGTGCAAGAAAAATAATGCTTTTTTTCCCTCTTTGTAACAAGGACACGTTTGTGCTAGAAATACACCAATCGACCAGGACTGAAACCTAACGGTTTTCAGCATGACCGTCCCTGACCAGTTACTGATTCTGTATTGGTCAAATTCACACACATGATCTGAGAAACGGTCACATCATGCTTGCAGCAACACAGACAGTGATGTCACAGCCACATCAGCACTGTTCACACAAACACATGCACACATGCTTGCATGAGGTCAGCGTTCTCAATAGATTCCAAGAACAGGATAACGAGAAGACAGACAAGGAGACAGAGCAGCTGACAATGTCGCAGAACAGCAGTGAACTTTTAGCTCTTCATGCTAATGTTATCCAGCAGCAGACTGCTGTTCACAGAGGGACAGTTAAAATCTCACCTCCTGTTCTGGATGAAGAATAAACAACCTGTGCTGATGTGTCTCCTCAAACATTTTCTCATCCAGACTCATTTAACTTCTGCTTCTGTTTACATAAGTTTACATTTTGTTCCACACAGAACTTGAACCCTGGTCTCTTTGGTGAAAACCCTGCGCTTGTTTGAGTCAGCCATCTATTCACCCCACCTCCTCTAAAAGTAGACTTTGTTGCTGTTTATACCTGCCCTTCTTTTGTTGTACTTATGATATCCACTAGGGGTGCTGCCTAACACTAAATGGACAACCAGAGCGAGAGCAGGACAAGTATCAAAGGTATTATGGAAAACGCTGTATGAACAAGTACAATGTTCAAATCAAATCAGAATTTTGACAAACAAAAACTGTCACAGCATATCATCAGGTCAAAATATAGTACTTTTTTCCCAGAGAGAATTAAACCCAAAAATTACTATTCAATAAAAAGTCACAAGTAATCCCAATATTATTTGTCCTATCTTTTTCCTTTCTCCTTCTCCTGTCATACACTGAAAATAAACAAAAATAAAGAAAAAAGGTGACAAATTAGAGAGGAGTGGAGAGGAAGATTATGTTATTTCCCAAGACATACTTGCTAGGGCAGATGTTATCAGATGTTATCATTCGTCTTTTAACAGGCAGGCTGTCTGTTCCATATTCAGTAGGTCCAAATATTCTTCCAGCCAAGAGTCTGTGGAGAAGCAGGCTGGTTTGCACTGCTTCCAGTTTAAGAGGATTAACCTTTTTGTGCATAAGCAACCCAATGTCCACAGCAACAATTACTCTGACAACATTGTCTGTTTTTGGCCCAGAAGGTAGGCTTTGGGACAGACTGACAAATTAACATTAAAAAAACGTTCATTTTCACAGTCGATTAATTGGTTGCTTAATTTATTGAGTAATTGACTAGTAGTCGTTTGATAATAAAATGTCAGAAAATGGTGAAAAATGGTGATCAATGTTTCCCATAGTCAAAGATGACATCCTCAAATGTCTTGTTTTGTCCACAACCCAAGAATATTCAGTTTACTGTCAGAGAGGATTAAACAAAACAGAAAATATTCACATTTAAGAAGCTGAAATCAGAAAATTTTGATTTGTTTTCTTAAAAAATTACTTGAATCGATCAATTCATTATCCAAATAGTTGATTAATTACTTTAAGAATCAATTAATCGTTTAATCGCTGCAGCTCTCGACATAAGGGATATTACTTCTAACCAGAGATTTTTGACTGCTGGAGAGTCACAAAGCAGGTGGAGTGACAAACCACAGCTGCCACATTGTATACCAACATAAATCTTAGATAATGTGACAGGGGTAATACATGCTCTATTCAAGATCGTATATTGAATAAGATTAAATCTCATAGATTTACAAGAGCTCAGAGCCCAAACTGTATCCCTCCTTTACATAAATAAAGTTGTGTTTTTAATTAAAGCTTCACAATTAATCGCAATTGCAATAAAATCATGATATGGCCAAGTATGAAATCCAAATTGCAGAACCAAAACCAAATCAAATTTCTTTGAAAAAGGAAGAATGTGTGAGAAAACATAATTATAATGAGGTACTGTAGTGCTGCAGAGATGACCTGGGATAAAAATCTTGTTTTCCAGACTGATTTTTTTCAGTTAATATGAAAATTGTAATGCAAAACTGATTATTTCTACTAATGTGTTGCATATCATGATCACAAATTCAGTCAAAATAATCACAATATGACTTCTTTTCCCTAATTGTGCAGCCCTAGTTTGTATGTTGTGTATGTTGTGCTTAAGTAGTTTCAGTAGATTCTAACAGAAACAAAAATATGAAACTACTCACAACAGGGTCTGTAGATCATCTTCAGTAACCACGTCATGATTTTTGGAATGAGACACAGGTTTTGAATTTTTCAAATGTATATTTTGGCGCTTTGAGCACCACAAGCCAAGTGCCATGTTGTTCCATTATACTGGAGAGACAGCAGACATCTCTACAGATGATGTCTCAAAAACTCTGCAGCTCATATCAAAAAGATCTGGATGGATAAGGAGCACTACAGGCCAGAATAAATAAACTTATTTTGATTTTGGTGTGAACTGTACCTTTAACTGGGGTATAAAACATTCTGAATTAGGGAGGAGACAGGGTACAATCCCTCCTCTCCACCTCTCCTTTCTCTCAAAAACAACAACACAACAATATTACAATGGCACTCCCTGATATTAAAGAATATAAAAAGAAGAATATTAAAATCAGGTTTCCCTTCATCTTTCTCTCCTGGATTCAATATTTGGTCCCTTTTCTCTCTCCAATACTTGGAGCCCTGTGATGGACAGGTGAGGGTTCTGCATGGTCAGAAAAGAGACAAACACGGCGTTGTGGCGTGACGGGACTGACAACTGTGTGACGAACTGGCCGGCAAACCCTGCGTCAGGATAAGGCGAAAATACAGGTTTCAGAATTGTACGGTACGCTCCAGCTCCATTTCTAGCCACGACGATCGAGAGGGCATAAAATGATGGGAGTTATTTTGGAAAATGAATATAACTCCAGTACCCACTAAAATCACTTTGATTGCCTGCTGCTTTCTGGGTTTCTTTTTTTTTCTCAGCTCGACGTGTGCCAAGTGTCGGGTTATAGGGCTTTGAAGAGGGAGGTAAAAGCCGGGGACTAATGGAAATAATGGAATTGAGAGGGAATGTAAGAGAGCCACCAGCTACATACACCACCAACCGTGGCACTGCAGCCTGCCCAAAAGTGCCAAATGCAGTGCTCTCTGCCATTTAAAACAGTCACTCCGCACCCCCCGCCTCTCCACACACACACTTTCATTATATCTCCATCCTGTGTGTATCACCACTAGTCTTCAATCTCTCCGCTCCTCCATTTCAACCCCCACCCAACACCCGCTTTGTACAAATCTCCTTCTCCTGCGATGTCAAATTGAGCTCGATGCCGAGCTTGGGTGGGATCAAATGAAATTACCACACAGTAGGATAAGCCTGTGAGCGATGGCCAAATGAGATTTGAGTGCGCAGGAGCAATAGAGTTGCTAAAAAATCTAATGACCTTGATTTACATGGCAGGCAGTGGAGGAGCTGGAGGGCTTCTCTTCAGAAATGAAGGTGAACAATGGAAATAATTTGTGTTTTCATACAGTGGAAGTCACCTTCATATTCCTTCAGATCCTCCTTTTCTTTATTTTGTTTGTATTTCACTCATTCTTGAAAACTGGGACAAAACTGTACTTTGAGGGGGGTTTGATTTTTACTCTTCAATTATGCTGGAAAATATATTTTAAAAGATCAGACACTTGGCTAAAACACCTTGTAATGGGCCAAGTGATTAAAGTTTTTAAGAAATGTAGCCTCCTACAGTCTTACAGCTGACAAAATGATTCATTTTTCATTTCACAGCATAGCCTTGGTGAGCAGCCATTTTATTTTTTAAAGTGTCTCAGAGTTCTCTTAATGTTAATCAAAATACACATTTTTAAACCACAATTCTTATTTAGCTTTGATTTAGAAGGACTACAGAGTTGACATGTTATGATTGAGACACATCTGATAGAAATATTATTGAACAAATTTGTCAAAAAAAAAATAGAAAGTTTTTATGCCTGATTAAATCATGTTTTTGTAAAAATCTGATGGAGTTGACAAAAATCTAGGACACAACTTTAAAGGGCCAAATTTTTCATTGAAAAAATATTTTAAAACAAAGATTCTCATATCTGTGTTATCAGTAGTTGTGTTGTTGTTGTTTGTGTGTTGTATCAGCTCTCAGATGTATGTTGCTGCTAAATGAAATTGTAATTAGGAGTCAAAGCAGCGTCACTTGCCCTATTTTTTTGTTCTGATATTCTTCCTTTTTTCTTCCTCTCATTATTTTTCTCAGCTAAAAGTGTTTGTGCAGCAAAAACTGTAAGGTGGGTTGAAAATTCCATCCACTACTCAGGCATCAAAAATAACCTCGTTGACCTCAAGGTGACGCTACAATAATCAAGTTTACATTTTTGCAATTATCTTCAAATGGCTTGGCATTTACTCGAAATTCTTTTGCCATCTTAATCATTCAATTCATCTGAATCTTTTCTCACTCAGTCTTCTGCTTTTAAAATGTCAACTTTTATGACTTTCTCTAAATTTTATCAAAAATCTGTTTTCACAAACTCATCTCAGTCTGTCAGGCCGGTCGTCCTGAAAATAAGTCAGCATCATCTACAGACTTTACTGATCCAAAGCTATCAAAGGAATTTTGATTTGTCAATCCGTTGAGATTTTATGAGCCAATGATTTTTTATCAAAATATCTCATTTTCAGAAATTTGTAATAACTCATGAACACATTTAGATATCAACATGAAAAATAAAGAATTTTCTAGACATTTCACAATCCAAACTTGTAAAAATCAGCCGTACTGAAGAGCTGAAGTTTCTTCAACACATCTGCTGCATTGTGACAAAAGTTTGTCTGTATTCAATTCAAAAGTCCATCGCTGTATTTTTTATAAACATGAAAAATCATTTAACTTCTACATCTCCACAAGTCTTCATTCAAATGGGTCTTTTATATGTATACATATATATATATATATATATATATGTATATATATATATATGTCTATATATATATATATATATATATATATATATATATATATATATATATATATATATATATATATACATATGTATATATAGATAGATAGATGACACGGGTCCTTTGCGAACTGAGAGCAACATTTTTGAGCTGCACCAAATCAGAATCTGCGTCAGGGATTTGGGGTGTAGCTGTCTTTGTAGCAGACACTCCTGAGATTCTGCTTTATTAAAAAACTTGGATTTCTTCCTCTTTGTGGCTTTGTGCCAAGACAGTTACTCACTCTCATAAAACTCAGCAGTAAGAGCATTACAGCGTGTAAAATGTGCAGCAAGGTAATTAAAGCTGATTTATATCGTCATCATGGTGGTGATTAGTGCAGCAGAATCACATTACTGTTATGTGAGTGTCAGCCAGTGAAAATCAACACTGTAATGACTGGTTACATTTTGAACAGGCATCACGAGCCACCATGTGTGGAGGGAGACTACATCACAGAGAGGCTCAAAGTTTATGTGGGGACATAAAAATGTACAATCTTAAGTCCATTAACTTTTTATTCTTTTTATTCACTGGCTCTTTTTCAATTCAACAATAGTAATGGTAAGGTACTAATTAGCAAAACACAACATTTAGAGGAGCTGCCAATGAACAAGTGCAGTATAAATTAAAATTCTAAAACTCATAATTATTGAATGATGCCAAAAACATAATATAATCTGGCCCGCAAATTATTTTATTTAATTATGTGCTCTACTTTTTTCACAACAATTTAAACTACCCCCTCAACTGAAACCAACTGAAATTAAATAAAAACCCAATTCTTTCATAAAAGTGTTTTGTGTGTATGTATTTCTGTAGCACTGCATGATATGTCCAGAAAAGAACAGCTCTATATTCCTCCATCAGCAAACATAGTGACAGAGTGGATTATAAAGTTATCAAGTAACAGTTACACAACAAAGCTTGAGTTTTCACGCATTTGACAAAACCCGCAATTTTCCACTTGCTATTTTCATCAGAGGTATTAATGACCAACTCAAAGTGACAGAAGAGTTCCAGAGTTTGTGTCAAATGCACGGCTAATTAATGTATTTAAAATCTACAGAAACTGCTGTTTGCATTTAAGAAAACAAATGCAAAAGGAAAACGCTGCATATCCAGTCATACAATGGAAGCACTCCAAGCCTCTAGGGGGCAGTGCTGAGACAGACAACACACGCACCAACGTATGTTATGGAGCAGGTGAGGGAGTAAGTGAGAAGAAGAAAGTTCTGGTTGGAGGAAAGTTGGAGTTGGAAGAGGCCACATAAAAACGTAAATATTCTTTTTTTTTTGCTTTCTTTCTTTTTCTTTGAACATTCGGCCTCAATTTTTTACAGCATTATGACAGAGCAGCAGATTTACATAGCTGACATTAGTGTGACTTCTACAAGAGTAGTGTATCCATAGTGGTAATGTTAGCTAACATTACTGAAATTAACTTTCCGGGAGACCCCAGTGATTTGATTGCATACATTGATACGTCCATTGTCTGTCTCTCAGGTGGAAGCTCAGCACTGCCCCCTAGGGGCCTGGAGCACCTCCATTGTATGACTGGATATGCAGCATTTTCTTTTTGCACTTGTTTTCTTATTTGCAGTACGTTTCTGTATTTGCAGCGTGTTCCTTTTGCATTTCTTTTCCTATATGCAACACACTTCTGTATATGCAGTGCCTTTCTGTATATGCCGCACGTTTGCTCTTGTCGGCCACCGTACATTCTTGATCTTAGGATCATTATCTGTAACAAGATAATGTCAACGGAAGGTACATTTTTTTCCCCTAACCCCTTCTGAACTGTCACTCAGATATTCAACAGCAAGAGTGGGTTGAAAACTACTTAGCGCACCTTCAGTGGAGATGATTTTATCACAGTATGCAAATAATTAGAAAATAGTGGGTAGACATCTACTGTATATAAGTTTAACAGGTTTTTTATGAGTAGCAAAGAGGGAATTACATCTAAATCTCGCTATACAACCCTGTTATATAAGGATAAGTTAATCATCATCAGATGTGCTTGAGTTGACTCGGGGTCTTGTCACTGAGAATGGGTTATGTAAGGAACAAGCAGCAGAAGTGAGGCTTGACAAACTAAATATAGGGAACATCCTCTGTAAAACTGTGGATCTTGTACTGCTGTTGATTTAATGATTGTGTAAAGCAACAATAAATGTGTGTTCTGAGTTTGTCACAACACAGAAACATGTGTTATTAACCACCCACACAAATTGATTAAACAATTATTTTTAAAAAATTGCTATAATCTGGTCTCAAAATCATGAAAAAATTTGCAATTTTTTCAGCTCGGAAACGCTGGGGGGAATGTTCACTCTGCTGTCACAGTGTCAACACCACTACTGCCTGAAAATGACCTGAAACATGGAGGCTCCATCTAGCAGCTTTACTGGACGTGTCCAGACAGGTTTGAGCCACCAGAGCCAGAGGACGGCGACAGGATGGTATTTTTTTATTCTTTGTCTGGTTGTTGGAACTGAAGTGAGCTGAAGGGGAGGGGGTGTTGTTCGTGTGTCGGTACATGGGGCTTATATAGTGCTGGGGGGCCATGGCTCCGGCACATCACCGAGCCATGTTTCAGGTCTGCCCAAATCCTGAACACAGAAATCGTGAACAACAGTTCAACAATCTAACCCCACAATTCAGTACTACAAAGTGCTTCAAAGAAAAACTCCCTTTTTCCATAATATGATATTTAATGGGTTAAGTCCAACAATAACTGAGGCAGGACTGGGGAAATCTTATCAAAAATCAATGAATAACAATAAATAATGTAATTATTTTAAATTTTTACTGATTTTATGACAAAACATGAGCCACCTAATTACATGTTACGATTGTATGTGTTATTAGTATTTCATATTCTGTCATTGTTAAAAGGGCAATGTATGAATCTCTTTGTGTTAAATGTAATGCACAGGCTGGTTGTATATGGCTCAAGCTTTTCACATCATCATTCAAAAGACAGTTCAGCTTAGATACAACTTTGCTATAATTGTAAATACAAGCATAAGTGAAACTTTTTTAATGCGTGCAGCTCAGATGTGCGAACTACTTTGACGTGACCTTAACAACTTGAAGAGAAAGGACGTTAATGGCAGGACACATTTTAATTGCTTCATTACAGAGACTCATTAGCTTTTAATGACATTTTAAATGTTTGAGACAATGGACAGCATTACAAAAATCACTTTCCCCCATTTAAACTTGTTTCACTCCAACAGTCTCTGCTTTATTTGATACATTTATTATTATGTTTTGGTGCACATTGTACGTTTATTTCACAATGTGCTTTGGCAGGTCTCAGGACGGCTTCTGAATGAATTTAAAGAGGAAATGTGAAGGCGGTCATGTTGTGATTTGCATATTCAGTTTGCATCATGGATGAGGACTCCCTTATTCACAGTCTAGGCTTAGAAACAGCAGAGTGCAGCAGCGCACATTTAAAAACCTAATTACACACCACTGCACGGTGTGTTAAGTTAAGGTCTGATTCATTCCTTAAGGGTGCACGAGCAAAATGTAGAACAGCCTTAATTAGGTTTTTGTACAATAACCAATGATTGCAACACCTGTGCTCTCAGTGTGATGGAATTTACGCTATTAGCACCCATGGCTAGGTTTATGTTCTCTTAGAACTACTGTCATTTGTTTGATTCTACAGTGGACTTGCCTGCTGGGTCTTTAAGCTCACACTATTACAGCCTCCATGGCTGAAGCAGCTTCATTCCTCTCTAATGTCGGGTTCAGACACTGTTTTACGTAGTTCAGACACTGTTGTATCAAACCTGAAATCTGTTGGAAGACACCAGTCTCTAAACATAACAATCACCATCATCTACCCCCTCCTGGTCCCACACTCATGGTTCTTTTTTTGACTTGGAACCTGCAATCATATTATATGAAAAACAAATCCCATCACTCAGACATGTGCTCTCACTGACTCTTTGGGATTTGGTAAAGTACATTACAATGACCTGAATCATGGCTGTGATTTGTTTGGACCAGCCTGTCCTCACTAAAAAAAACTTCTGCGTTGGTTAATGGTGCAAGCAGCTTATTTCTTTTTATCAAAAGGCTCTGCCCCCTAGTGGACGTAGTAAACATGACAGAAGAATTTTGTGTGAGCATTTATGTGAAAAAACAAATTGTTGGTGACGGTGATGTCATTATAGGATATGGTACTGACGGTGTCTAGCTTACAATGCTTTGTGTCTGATTTGCAGTTAGCCTTCTCAGACAAGTCTTGGTGGGTTTAAATACTTAGAATAAACCAATATATAGGAAATGAGCACCCTTACTTCATAGATTCTATCTAAAGGACCCAATGACACTTGTTGCCATGGACCAGCACACCATTTGGCTGAAATGAGATGATTTACAGGTATTTTATGGGGCTAATAAACTGCTTTTATAGTTGGAAGAAGTCATGTCAAAATAAAGTTATATGTGGAAACATTTTAATGATTCTTTATCTAGTCAGATTTAATTAAGTAGCAAGGAAACGTAGCAGAAATGACCTGACAATTTCTTTTTAACCTCCAAATAATTCTTCAGTTGTCCAAGTTCCCTATTGTAATAAATGAATTTAATTTTACATTTTTGTTTTCCATCAATTAAACAGTAACACAGCTGCAACTTCTATGTGTCAGATAACTTTATTCAAAATGATGGCATTGCCTAATGGTTGGCTCAAATGAGCACAGGACTTTCACTCAGTAGACTAGGTTTATTTTAATTTTGGAGTAACTTAAAATCTCATTAAGGACATGACGTCCATTGTAGTTATTTTGACCCAAACCATGATCTTTTCCTTTATGTAACCAAGTAGATTTATTGGCTAAAACTGCAACTGTTTTCCAACATAAACCACTGATATAAGAAGTTATGTAAGTTATGTCACCTTACTTATGTAACGTAGTTAAGGTCCAGTCAGCATGTCGCTAACGAAACTCTCCACCAGTAATATTTGTCATTTTGGGAGTAATTGGGAATCAAACTAGTGACCCGCCGTAAAGGTAAGAGGACGTGTTGAAAGACAAATGCTGGATACACTTGAGGTGCTTTCAAACAGTAATACCCCTTTTCCATACACAGAGCTGTCCTGGCTCGACTTGGTTTGACTTGACCCATCAACCCAGCACAGCATTTCTGTAACAATATGGCGACTCGCTTGAAGGTGTGTCTTTATCTGAAGACGAACTAGAGGAAGCTTGAGTCAAGCAGCTGTAAAGTGGTGGATAAACATCATACATGTCACTGGGATAAACACGCTGTCTCTTTAAATTCTTCATAATAAAAGTCCCCTTTTGTTTGTTAGGAAATGGTTGTAGCTATTATTGCATGTCTAATAGTGTTGGCAATATTTTCCTGATACAATGATTAACATTAGCCTATATCCTATAGCCACCCTGTCTATGATCAGAAAAATAGACTAATATGCTAATAGATAAAGGAGACCTAAGAGACTTGAGTAGGACTGCAACGATTAATTGCTTATTGATTGATTAATAATTTAATCATCAACTATTTTGATAACTGATTAAGTGGTTTGAGCAATTTCCTAGTAAAAAAGGTTAAAATTCTCTAAGCTTCTAAATGTGAATATTATCTGGTTTCTTCACTCCTTTATGACAGTAAACTGAATATTTTTGGGTTGTGAGACATTTGAGGACGTCATCTTGGGCTCTGGGAAAGACTGATCAACATTTTTCACCATTTTCTGACATTTTAAAACAACCAACTTTAAATTAATTGAGAAAACAATCAACCGATTAATCGACTTGTGGCCTTGTTTTGAAACATTCAAGTTTTCAGTGAGAGTCAGTGGTGTTGGGTCTGAGGGCCACAGGCAGGGTGGAGAAGTCAGAAAGTACTGAATGACTCACACTTGGTTGGTTTTGATCTGTTCACGGAGTTTGTTGACAATAAGCACCAGACTGTGGCAAACCAGAACTGTTACTCTATGCATGTGACATATCAACCTCCTACAATGAAATGCAATGCAACAGTACACATGTAACTATCAGCTAAATGTGGCATTCGAACCATAGAACAAATCATTGTGGATTTACAGGAGACAATATTTCAAATGATATATTGCTTTTATTGTCACGATTCAGCAATTCATTGAGTCCATTCATCTCCCGTTCCTTATGGAAATAATATATCACTTTGCTCCACATCTATCTATTGTGACTCAGTAGGCTAAAAATAACCTGTGCGGAGAGGTGGGACTTTAATAATTGATTCCCTCTACTGGGATGTTCCCTTTTATTGGAAACCCCTCTCATGACCCCATATCAGGGAGACCACAGCACTCTCCTGGGACTCAGTACAATCCATATCTGGGCCACGCTGGATCCCTGTTTTGAAGACAGTTTTCACCATTCTCTGTCGTTTGTGAATGTGAGGCTGTCTGTCTAACAATAAATATCAGTGCCATCAGTGCAATACTGACCAAGACCATGTTAGAAGGCCGTGAGGTTATGATATGTTTCAGTGATGTTAATCGCCAATTAATTGTCCTCATAGACAGACAACAGAGTAGGTCAACAATTACTCCCAAAATGCCATGTAAGACATTGGTGAGTACCAGACAGGTTGGAAGAACTGGGTAAGGCTGGAGAGGACATGTCTCTAATAATATCCATGGACTCCTGAATAGGGTTGGGTGATTTGACAAATATATCGCTGAAGCCATCGTCATCGGCTGATTTTTGGGGCAATAATTGTCATTTTATTTTCCTAATCTAATGGTCTGCAGTGACAGCTGCTGTTCCACAACGTGCTCTCATCCAGCGGCAAAGGACACACCCATTTAGCCAGAGCCGAGTGTGCTGAACTGGGTGAGGTGAATTAAGGATTTCATATGGATTTGGGTGAAAAATTTTTAGCATATCGCCCAACGTTACTAGTATCGTGCCTGTGCTAATTAGAGATGTTCCTAGAGACTAATTTCCTTGTCAATTAAACACTAAATTTAATTTAGACTAGTCGACTAGTTAGTTAATTAGGTTTCCTTTTACTGCCAAAATAATTAATCAAAAAATGAATTACTAGTGACGAATCTAAATCTTGTTTTTGAAGCAGAGGACTTAAATTTTGTGAATGAACAAAAAACAAAAATCTGACAGATAACTTACGGAGTTAACGTCATATACAGGGGTGTGTCCAGACTCTTTTGACTAGGTGGCCCTACCAGAGCACTGACATTTCATCTATCTACCTGTCTGTCTGTCTGTCTGTCTATCTATTATTAATTATTTATTTAACTGGAAAAAAGTACTAATCTCAAACACATAAATATACACATCATATCAAAGAGAACTGAGAATTTGCATATGTCAACTCAAAAAAGGGGCAACAGAGGTGCACTTACTTGAGTAAAATACACCATATCTAAATAACCTAAACAGCTGAATTACACCATTTCCTGTTAGAATTAAATATTGACTTATTCACACGTTCACTCTGAAACAGTATTTTGCTGGTCTGAGTCCAGTATAATTTTAGGCAGCTAAATGTTGCTTGCTTTATGTATGTTACTGTTGAAGGGACAGTTCACCCCAAAATCAAAGACACATATTTTTTCCCCTGGCCTGTAGTGGGATTTATCCATCCAGATCCAGGAAGACAAAATCGAGCTAAAACTGAAGTAAAACAAAACACAAGCAAAGACATTAAAACATAGAAAAACAACACAACACAGTAAAAGAGATAAGAACAGTAAAACATAGAAAAACATGACACTAAGAATAAATTAAAATAAAGAGGGCGGAGATTACAGAGACATAACATGTTGATGTCAAGTCAGTATAAATAGTAATGGAATGGAATAAGACAACATCATGTAATGTCAAAATAAATAAGTACAAATAAAAGGATACAATTAAAAATATTATAAAGGGACAATGACATCACATAAAAGCAAGTCTATAAGAATGGGTTTTAAGAAGTGATTTAAAAGATGTTAATGATTCTGCAGCCTTATCTCCTCAGGCAGGTCGTTCCAAAGTCAAGGGGCCCTGATGGAGAAAACATGGTCACCTTTAGATTTAAGCCTTGACTTTGGAACAGCCAGGAGGGCCCCGCCTGAGGATACGTACCAGCTTATAAGGGTAAATCATTAAAATTATCAGTAAAATATTTACATTAAAACTAAAACGTACAGGAAGCCAGTGTAGTGAAGCCAGGACTGGGGTGATGTGATGTCATCTGTTGAAACCAGTAAGAAGCCTCGCTGCTGCGTTCTGGACCAGTTGGAGGCAGGAGAGTGATTTTTGGTTGATGCCAGAAAGAAGTGAATTACAGTAATCGAGTCTGGAGAATATGAATGAGTGGATGACTGTTTCCAGGTCAGAGTGTGGGAGCAGTGGCTTGATTCTTGAAATGGTACGTAGATGGAGAAAACAGGACTGGACAACTTTATTGACGTGTGTTATATTACTCGTAGATTTCTGGCAGTGGAAGAGACATTTGTGGACAGAGGACCAAGGCCTAGTTTTGATGCGAATAATGGAATTTGGTGGAGTGAACAGTGTGACTTCTGATTTTGAGCTGTTGAGTTGGAGAAAGTTCTGAGCCATCCAACAGTTTATATCACTGAGGCAGTCTGACACAGCAGCTGAAGACTTCCTGGTTCATCTGGTCTCAGCAGCAGGTATATCTGTGTGTCCTCTGCATAACAGTGGAATAATCTAGCAGAGTGGGAGCATATAAATAGACAATAAAATTTGACCTAAAAATGAACCTTGAACCACAGGCAATCTGGGTTTTAGAAGTGTGATTGGCTGCAAAGGTTCTATCTAAAAGGTAGGAATAAAACCAATGAAGTGCAGTGTCTCTGATGTGTCTCAGTGTCTCTGAAGACGGCCAATTAAAATGGCCTGATCCACAGATCAGATTTCATAAAATACATATAAAGCTGTTTTCTTCCATTTTCTTTCTTGTTTTTCCCTGCAGTCTCTTTTCCTTTTAATAATAGATTCATTTAGCCAATGTTGTGTTGAACTCTTGGACTTTTTGTCTTTGTAAGGAGCAGTAGAGTCCAGAACAGTCTGACAGGTTTAGTTAAAAAGGGAGACCAGCTCCTCTGTGTTAGAATCTGGATTAAAGGCAGTTAAAGAAGCAGCATTAAAAAGCTCAGAAAACTGACTGGTAGACAGAGAGTTAAAAACACGACAATGAATGGGTAAATTGCAATTAAAAGGTAGTTGGGATAAAATTACATTAAATAAAATTGCTTTATGGTCTAACACACAGATATCCTTAAACTCTAGTTTGACATGACTGAGACAGTGATGAATAACTAAATTGAGTGTGTGACCTTTAGAGTGTGTGGGTTCTTGTACAGTCTGTGTGAGATTAAAAGACTCCAGAATATCCATAAAATCAGTGACAAGAGACTGAGACGGGCAGCATGCATGTATGTTAAAATCACCTAAGAGGAGAATTTTGTCAAACTTTGAAATCCAGATGATATAATAAAACTTGTGGCGCTCAAAGGACCAAAAAAAATAAAAATAAAAATACTATAGGAACTACTTTCTTACTGCAGTTGAATCTATTGGAACTACTTTATTTTCTACTAGAAAGAGAGTAGTTCCTACATGAAACTGCTCACAACAAGGTCTGTGGATTATCCTGAGTAACCGGGTCAGGATTTCTGCAAAGAGACACTAGTTTACATGTATGCTTTGAGCACCATGAGCTGAGCATGATTCAGTCCCATTAAACTGGAGAGAAGGCAGACATCTCTACAGCTGATATCTCCAAAACTCTGAAACTCACACCAAAACTACAGATGGATAAACAGAACTACAGGCCAGAGGAAAGATATGTATTTTGGGGAAACTGTCCCTTTAAGCTCCTCTGTGTGTTTATAATGATCCAAAATCACTTGCAGTATACATATATGCATCTGATCATGTGATAATGAATGTGAATGTATAACGAAGAGTTCTGTAAAGCCTCTGGACATTTATGAACTCAAGTTTAGTAACATTCTTAGTAAATGCAGCCAAAGAAATGTGGGTATTTTGCGTACTTCATTTTACGACACTAACTGAACTCTCTGCCTTCATAGCTCCTGTGATTGCTGCTGTAGTGTCGTCTGTGGCACCTGTAACATATGCACATATTAAAAAAAACTGAATAATTAAAAAGAGAGTTAATTCTTTTGTCAAGAGATCAGGACAGGCCATTTTAATCATCTCCTAGTCTCCTGGCATTTTAGGCAGGTATTAGGCTTTGTTGAATTGCCCTGCATGTTAAGTTCTCATCCAATTTATGTTCTTTTGACATTTTCTGAAGGTTGACAAGGAGCAGGAACAATTCTCAGTGCATTATCTTGTTCATTTAATTAATGACCCCAACACCGAACGTTAACTTGAGTTGTTCTGGGAACATTGTGCATACATTGTTTAAAAAAAGCTTTCATCAAGGAAAAAGAAAAGACCTTGAGGGACAATGTTGATTACTTATGTCAAATGTTTTCTGCAAGAGGAGGATAAAGCGGTGGTAAACAACTGATTTGATGAATTAACTACTTCATCCCCACTGAAGTGAAAACAGAATATAAAGTGAAAGCATGCATTCAGAGGGAGTTTAACACCACAACAGCAACAAAAGATTTGCTGTCATGTGTGAAGGGAAGTGATTCAGGTAGGATCCACAGCAGCTACTGAAGCCAATGAAGCACGACATTTCAGGGCTTTGAAGAGAGGGAGAGTGTGTGCGTGTGTGTGTGTGTGTGTGTGTGTATGTGTGTTATATTTTCACTACTTAATAATTCAGAATTAATGATTTACTTTGTCAGGAGATTAAGACTCCTCACTAAGCGGGGCAGCTGCTGTCCCAGGGGGAGGAAGATTCAAACTCAACACTCAACGCAATGAAAAACTTTTATGCAGGCAGAATAACACTGCAATTGATTTTCTGATTTATAAATTAATTTCCAGCTCACGCTTTTTTCCTCATTCACTTTTAACAGCTCTGGGAACACGACTGCAGCACAGTCTCGTTTCTCTCTCTCTAAGGCTTTGCCTTTGTCTCACCACAGTCCAAATGATAGTAACATGGTTTTAGTCTCTGTGTTGACTAGTATCAGTCTAAACAGGAACCTTCTGATGAAACTTGACCTTGCCAGTAAATCTACTGACCACTAGGACTGCAACTAACCATTATTTTAATCACTGATTATTCTGTTAATTATTTCTCAATTAATCGATTATGAATCAATTAGTCATTTTGACAGTAAAATGACAGAAAATGCTGAAAATGCTGATCACTGTTCTCCAAAGCCCAAGCTGACATCCTTAAATGTCTTGTTTTGTCCAAAACACAAAAATATTGAGCTTACTCTCATAAGAGGACTAAAGAAATTAGAAAATATTCACATTTGTGAATTTGAAATGACAGAATTTGGACATTTAAAAGTCTCAAAATGATTAACAGATTATCAAAATAGTTAATTGATATAATAATTGATTAATTAATCACTGCAGCACTACTGAACACAGTGATTCGATTAGTGGAGTGGCAGAGCAAACCTATTGTTCATTTTGTGATTGAAGGTCGCGTTCAGTTCTTTAGTCCACAAGACACTACTGGAGTTTCACAGGAAAACAGTGCTGCAGAACCTGCCAAGCAATGGAAGTGAATGGTGACCAGTTTTCACGAGTGAAAAAGAAAAAAAAACTGGAAGAAAAAACATAAAATGCCTCCATACTTCTCACCTGGAGTAATCCAAGTTTCCTAAAGCCCCGACATACCATTTGCACACTGCAGATTCAGGGTAAAAACATGGTGTAAATAACATTTTTTTTTAAAGTAAACTTAGCATGTTGGGACTTTAGGAGACTTGGATTACTCCAGAGGAGCAGTATGGAGGCATTTTATGTTTTTATTCTGTTGGGGATTTTTTTACATTTGTTTTGTGAAGTAAAAAACTAAACCAGACCAGTATGAGGGTGAACAGATAATGACAGAATTTTTATTTTTGGGTGAACTATCCCTTTAAAGGTAACTTTTAGGGGTGTGTATCTCACTGACTGAGACCGATTCGATACATATCTCGATACACGTTCAACGATACGATATGTCTTATAAATCTTTAAATGGCCAACGATTCGGTTTGATACGATTCAGCTCTGTCACAATATGATGCAATACAACACAATGCAATGTGTCAGTCTTTACATTCTGATTGAACTAATTCTACATTTGTAGAAAAATCCTGATAGTTTTACTAAATGTAATAAAAGTAGAGACAGAGAGAAGGAGACATTACAGTGGTGTTAACATCTTATTGTAAATAAGATCCTGTAGACTAAATGAGAATCTGTGAACAAACTTTAAAACAGTTTAAAATATCAGTATTTCTGCAGTAAGATGATGTGCTGCCCTGTTTCATATGAAGAGTGCTGTGGTTTGGATCAGTGTGGACGAACAGTGATGCTCTGTGTTACCTGTTCTCACAGTGACATGACGTCTCTGTGGGTCAGACTCGTGTCTTTGTTCTCTGCTGTCGGACACGTTTTGTATAAATGATCTGCAGCAGTGTTTCTTATCTTTCTTATAAAACACAAACTTAGTCTACACTTGCACGTTATTAAAGTTTGGTGGTGCGACGTGGTACAATGTCACTTCTGTCGCTGTTTTCAGCGGCGTCTGTTTTAAGTAAATGAGGAGGAGACACAGGAGAGGGAGGAGGGAGGAATGGAGGAAAGTTAACAGTGGCAGCTCCCTGATGCCAAAAATTAAACGTATGCACATCCCAATGAGATGTATCGATACACTAGTGCTGCATCGATTTGTTTCTGATTCATGTTCAGCTTTTTACCGATGCAGGGCCGTCTGAACTGATGCACTCGTATCTAACACATTAAAGTCTGATGCGTCAGATGTATGAGTGAATCGTTACACCACTAGTAACTTTTGTCATTATTTCAGTGTTTATGCTGTTAATAGAAGTGTTGTAGTACGTTGTAGTTCATGTTGTCTGTGTATATAAGTTATATTCACAACAGCATAATGACTTTATCGGTATGATTCATGTTGGCTACCTAATAAGCTCCCCTGATACCAGAACTACCTGTTCACAGGGGCGGAAAACACTTCCATGGTAACAGTGAGCTCCATCAATCACCGTTACTGTTACATATTTTGGATTGTGGGTAATGTAGTACTTCTTCTCGACTTTGTGAATAAAATAGTTTTTTCTTAAAACAAGGTTGATATCATACAGACTTGTGTCGTCTACAGGAGGATAATCTCACTGCTCGTGGCAGGTCCACACTGGATGGTTATAAACATTAAGACTAATGATCTAAATCATCTATGCAGAACATGAATGGGATTTTCAGTTCTGGAAACTCACTTTTGAGTTCTGTATAGGCTGAACATTCAGGTTAGTGCTGACTGTTGCTTTCACCAGTTAAAATGACAAAGAGAGAGATCCTTTGGGAGGGTAAAGAGTACACCACTGTTCATCACTCCAACAGAGTGATGCGTCTCCTCTCTTGGTGATCACGTCACTTCAAGGTTCAGGAATCGGAAACCTCCCAGTTCAACTTTCATTCCTATCATTAATCAATAATTTAAGCTTATAATGTGTGCAAAGGTCAGTGGGATACATCGGATATTGTAATGAGCCGGATACATATTTAATCAACATTGCATTTCACCTGCTGCTATGTAAATATAAGCAGAGATAAGTCTTTGTTTTGCAAGTCAGAACTAAGTCTCAAGTCCGTAGTCAAGACAGTTATTTATGCAACTTGTGAGCCTTCAAGGATAAGAGGTTACAGATAATCAATTAATAAAGTCATCAAATTTGTGACTCGAGTCCAAGTCACATGACTTGAGTCCACAGCTCCTAATAGAGGTATTGGACAAGTTTCATGTTGAAAAGACTCAGCTGTTTCTGGAGCACTGTCACTTTTAGCAAACTTCAAACTGCACAAAGAGTGCATTTGTTGGGGACTATTTTCAGCAGCAGATTAATCCACATTTGGTGCTCTAGTGAGTATTTCTGGCAGCAGAATGGTGTGTGTGGGACTGAGTCAAAATAAACTCCAGAGTGTGTGTTCATGGTAATGAAGGAATATGTCAGCCAGTGCAGCAGTGTGGCTCAGAGGAAGAAGATATCAGACTGACACACACACAAACACACACACACACACACACACACACACACACACACACACACACACACACACACACACACACACACAATACTTTTTTTAGCAGTGTGAATACTTTCAAAATGTACAATGTACATATTACTGGTTATAATCATAGTTGCTTCAGAATATTACTGCCTGTGAAGAGTAATCTGTTACTGATTACACTATTTTTGCAATACTTTCACCAAAATAACTGACTGGCGTTGCAATGAAGGTAATATTGTTTCATATCGGGCGAGTCTATTGTAGTTCATTACAAATCCAGTGGTGGGTGATGTTGTGTAGCCTAATGAAGGCTCTCCTCCTCACCAGGTTTGCTGAGTGTGGACGTTGTAACAAGTCTAGTGATGGCCAATATTTCCCACATTAGTTTTATTACTTTGCTGTTTTATGTTCCAAATTGTAAATGGACTTTTTGTTATTGTTTGTAGAGTTGGGAGGGTTACTTTAAAAATGTATTCCTGTTAAAAAATGTAGCTAGTTACTTAATTCAAGTATCACTATACTAAAGCCTTACTTTATTACTCAGTGTTACTTTTGAAGTACTTCAGTACCAAGCTGGTGAATTTCTTTAGCCTTATATAATGTTTATTTATTGTATTTCCATTCTGTGTAGTTAACGTTAGCTGTTGGTCTGTGTAGGAAAAGTTAGCTGTTCTTCTGTGGTGCTAATGTTAGTGGCACTGCATATGGAAGTACATCATTCTTTATGTTAAATGTATTTTAAAATTGTAATCCTGCTAGTAATCCTGTTACATGCCTGCTTGTTATATGTTCATTCAGATGGTTTAGACGGTAGTTTATGTTGATAATTGTCATTTTTGTGTAGGTTTATAGTTTTATAGCATTTTACTGGCATGTTTTGACAACGTGACTCCTCCCACTTCCTTCTACTCCTGCTGCCCCCTGGTGGAAGTGGCACAGTGTGGATGAATTTGGGAGGTAATACCTTACTTGACAAAGTAAATGTAGTATTACAAAAATCTGTGATGTTTTATTACTGTTGCCATTATTTCTAACACTGCCTGTTAGTAGAACTCATCAGTTTCGTTCTTCACGTGAGATTTGCTGACAATAAGAGATGACCGTTCATCATTTACAGTTAAGAGTCAAAAATGAAAAGTTTGTTTTTAGATTTGACCTTCTGATGAGCAGAAATGGGACATCACAGTCAACAATCTTTTGATGTAACTTTACATCACTGTCACTCATCTACACTGGACACCATGTTGAATTTCCAGCTTCCTCATTAACATTTAAAGTCTTAAAAAATATCAATTCAAGTTGCAGCTTCTTTTGTTAATGGCTGAGGATTGGGATTAGTTTAATCAGTGCTGCAGCCCGGTGTTGTTGATGTTCACAGTTATTGATCACACGGTGATGGGCAGACGGGTGAGGAGCAGTTCGGATCAATACGAGGGATGCGATAGGCTCTCAGGCCTCTTCTTGTACCTGACCCCATGCTGGGTCTGTGCTCCGAACCCCCCGCAGGAGCATCGATCTCCCGTATGGAAAGAATGGAGGTAAAAGTCTAAGTTTCCCCCTCCTGTCTGCCTTCATCTACCTGCAGTCTGCTCTGTGACTGACTTCACAGTCAAAGGCAGGGTTTGAAATGGATCTGCTACAGAGAAGTTATGCAGATCTGCAAATAAACAACAACAACACTGTTCTCTTTTCTTTGACTCCTGTGGGATTGACATTGGCCTCGACAGACAGCAGAGCTCACTGTGCTCATTTATAGACTCTGAAAGTAAATTTCCCTGGTAATTCTCCTCATAAATACTTTAGAACATCTTTATAAACTTTAAAGCTTTGAACCAAACAAAACAACTTTGAGATGAATAATGAGCTCTTGACAATAGATTCAGTGGGAAAACAGATTGTGACAAACATAAAAAGATAATAAAAGGTTGAGTACACACTGTTTTAATGAATGAACTGCTTATCTACTGATATGCTCCGTCCATTTTAAACAGTAAAACTAAATCAGCAATGTCACCATATGTCTACCAGCAGAATATTTCAAACTGTGAGAGCGAAGGAACCAGCGGTGGATGTGTCGACCTTTGATAAAGAAACAACTATTTACATTTCAGCGGTGATTCAGAATTCAGATGACGGCCTTTAAACAACATTTTTTTATTGAAGACTGTGAAACTAACAGAGTTGGAGACTTGCTGTAACAGTTGGGGTTTTATTACCTCGCTCAAGGGCCGTGTGGTGATGAGGGAGACGCAAACTGCGCTGGTTGATTTCCCCTGACCCAATTCTCACCCATAAATCTCCGATTTCATAATAAACCCACAAAAAAATAAATACAATTAACAAGCTGTTTAATATTAGTTACATTATCAATAAAACATGACAATGTAATTTTTTCAACCAAGTTTCTGCTGTAACACACAGTAAACTACAGATGTTCAGTTAGTTTTAAAATAGTTAACATTAAGGCTGCAACTACCGATTATTTTCACTGTCAATTAATCGCCCGATTATTTTCTCAGTTAATTGGTTAATAGGTGCTCAATTTAAAATGAAAAAAAAAATAAAATATTCACATTTAAGAAACTGTAAATCAGTGAATTTTTGAAATAACTCAAACTGATTAATCGATAATTAAAATAGTTGGCGATTAATTTAATAATCGATGAATCAATTAATGAACTTGTTCAATACCATGTGTTTTCAACAACACAGTATCTGTATCTGTTAATTATGGTATCAAAACTACAGAAGATAATAATTTAACTTTCACTTTAGACTTCAGTCTTTACTGTCCTCACTGAAATCTGTCTTGCAGCAAAACCTGACAGTGTTCAGACACTTGTTGTGTCTGAACACTTGTGATGAGGTGATCTGTGTTTGCCTTCAGTTTTTCCTTTGTTTTGCCTCCAGTTAACACAGTGACGTAACCATGACGTCGGCACTAAAAGGGTCTGTGTGAGCTCCTAATAACTGTGGATTTGTGTTCCCAGCTTCGACACAGCAGGCTGCGTGAACTGATCAGGAGCGAGACTTATTTATTACAGCCAGCAATAGCAGCCAGAAGCTAAGAGACAGACAGCAAATGGAACAAACTGAAAGGTCAATTCCAAAATGGCCTCACAGCCCAGTGTTTGTTCTCCAGGGTTTTGTTAAGGTTGTATGTAGGCAGAGATTGGAGGGTCAGCACTGACTCACTAGGCGGACGGTCAAACCCGTTTTTAGCCACTGATGCACTGATGCAACACCTGACACAAGGAGAGCAGCAGATAAAACATCCTCTAAAATTAAACCCATATAATTATATTCATTAGCTTAAACAGCATATAATCACACTTACAGAGAATTTGGACAAATCATGCCCCACTAAAAAAAACAGGGATGCACCGATATCACTTTTTTTCAGACCGAGTACAAGTACAAGTATTTACATTTGGGTACTTGGCGATACCAAGTACCAATATGAGTACTTCATAATGGCATTAAAGTTCTTACAGTAACTTTTAAAATGTTTTATTTTCATTAGATGCTCACTTTCTAAATGTAACAAATCATTGTTGCTGTTTCCTGCTACAAGTGTAACCATAGTTACTGACATATTTAGGTTATTTGTAGTAAGTTACTTTACTGATTTTGTGTTCCTTATTAAGCTGTGCAGTTTACTGTACACGTGATATATTTCAGTACAATAATTTCACAACATTATTATGGACTTGCAGAATTAAGTTTACTATGATAAATGGTGTTATATGATAATTATTTCATTATCATTTACAGCATTTTAACTGTTATTTTAATTTAACATTTACATGTGTAGTATTTAAGTTTCTTCTTCATGTCTCTCTTGTCTAAGAGTTAATTAGTTCCTACCTGTCATTGTTTAGGGGGGACAGGTATGAGTGTGGTAACGTGTGCAACACTTTTGTTTACCTGCTGTGAACCTCAGAGAGTGAAGTTGGGTGTATTTTGCTGTCAGGCCGTTTTGGTGAAGAATAAGTGCACAGAGAGAAGTTGTAGCAGCTTATTACCAAGAAAGGGGCAGCTGTGTTTTTTATTGGACAGTGGCTGGCTGCAGTCTACAGCTGCACTGTGTGCATTTTTTTCAGTTTTACATGGATTTACATGTAATTTTACAGACAGTTTCCAATGTCGCTGCAGTCATTACTGGATGATGATGAGGACAGAGTCCATCGCTCATGATGATGGTGTGTACAGAAAAAGAGGGTAAGCATCAGCAAATGTTTTGAAGTCTGCATCGAGGCAGTTCTTTAGATGTTTACTTGTATCAAGCAGCTACTTTTCATGACGTGGTATCAGGTGTGGGGTATTGGAGTAGTTTTATGAGTGTGAGTATGAGGACAATATCGGTATTACATTCCTAAAAAAAAACCTTACAAAATTGTTCATACTGATAATCTAATTCCCATTTTTTTTGTGTGTGTGAAAATGTATTCTTTAATAATTTATATATATGAAATATTTGTAGTTTATGAAATGTTTTGTCTCACTTTTTTTTTTTATTTGTAAACTCCCTCTGTGCCAGAAAACAGCCTTGTACCCAGACAAGACTTCACAACTTCAAACACTTTAAAAATGTGCAAGTCGATTATTTTCTTGATTAATCAATAAATACTTTACTACTACTTTATACAATTATAAAATGTCAGAAAATGGTGAAAAATGTTGATCAGTGTTGATCAAGATGACATCCTCAAATGTCTTGCTTTGTCCACAAACCAAACATATTCAAATTATTTTTATAGAGGAGTAACAAAAAGCTGAAAATATTCATTTTTAAGAAGCTGGAATCAGAGAAATTGCACTTTTTTATCAAAAAATTACTCAAACTGATAAGAGTTGCTGATTGATTTAATAATGGATTATTTGAATAATTGCTGCAACTCTAGTTAAAAGCCCTCAAAATCTAAAACTAACAATACCTAATAACTTACACGGCTGTAAAAATGTGCTATTATAATTATCTTTGTTTTAAAATCAAATTTTTATTGGAAATGTTGCCCTTTAAAGTTGTGTCCCAGATTTCCATCAACTCATCAGATTTTTACAGAAACATGATTCTGTCTCACTTCCTTGTTTAAAAAATGTGGGTATACTGCTCAAACACCGGTAAACTTTCTATTTTTTGACAAGTTCATTAAATAATACTTCTATCAGATGTGTCTCAACATATCATGTCAACTCTGTAGTTCTTCTAAATCAAAGCTAAATAAGAATTATGGTTTAAAATGTGTATTTTGATAAACATTAAAAGAACTCTGAGACACTTTAAAAAATAAAATGGCTGCTCACCAAGGCTATGCTGTGAAATGAATAAAATTAACAGTTTGTCAACTCTGTAAGACTCTACATTAAATAAAAAATGTAGTCACTTGGAGGTTGGCCCATTACAAGGTTTAGTCCGTTTTGTCCCAGTTCATAAGAATGAGTGATAGACAAAGATGAAGAGTACATTTTCTGTCCAAAAGACATTTCTTCAAAAGGTAGGAGCAAACTTTTAGGAGTGCTGTCTGGTACTAGAAATCTCTATGCTAGAAAGTCTGTTAAAAAAAAAAAAAGCTGTCATCTGACAATGAAAAACAAACAGAGTGAAGAATTTTTAGGGTACAATTTTCCAGAATTTAATTTATTTTCTCTATTTTCTGAAAATATATAAATATTTCCAATGTTTTTCTCATTGGAACACAATAAGATGCAAAAAACTGTGTTCAATACTGCTGATCTACAACAATTTGGTGAGAATCTCTCAGTGAAAATGTTTTTATAGTACAGTACTCAGCTTCTAAACCTAGTGGGTATGAGTCAGTGGGCCAGAATAAGAGGAGTCTTGATTGAAGTCATTCCCTGATATAACAAAGGAGACAGACAGCGGTGCTGTAGAGGGAAAAAAAAGGCGGAGATGTTCCCACTTACACATCAAAGCGGAGGTTCTGCTTCTCTTCAAAGAAGAAATCAAGGACAAACTTCCTCACAAAGTCGGGGTTCAGCGTATTATCGATCACTTCTGTCCGACCGAACTGGAGGAGAGACGAGAGAGAGACAGAGAGGAAGAGACAGTCAACACAGAGGATGATCAATCAGTACATTTTGGTGACAGGGAAAAGACACAAGCGAGCTAACGCCTGCTGTTGTGTTGCTTCTTTTGTGGCTTTACAAGTTCTCATCCAGCAAACATTTGTAACAAAGTGACACGCTGTACGTCGTCTGTACAGGATTAAAGCAGAACTCAAACTAGATTTAAATGTCTGATACAGTTATCTCACTTGGAGTAAAAATGACCCAGTTACATTTATGCTCAGTCGCTCCACTTGTTGCAGAAGAGAAAATGTTTGGAAAATGGTTTTGAAAGCTTCTCATTGGTCATTGAATGCAGGGAGAGTTGCCACGGTTACTCAATTTTAAAACCCAGCGATTTACATAATAAATTCAATTATCTCATTATCCCCAGATAACAAATGATGGCTCTGCTGAGCTGATTAATCCTGATAATCTGCAGGGGGATGGAGGGAAAATTGATAAAGGCAGAGCTAGATATTACTCTTGATCAAAACAATTATTGCATAACGGTACAGTACCAGTTAAAAGTTTAGACACATATTACACATACTTTTATTATTTTTCTACATTATAGATAAATACTTAAGACAACACAACTATGAATTATGGAAATTGTGGAATTATGTAGCAAACAAAGCAAAATAAGTTTTATATTCTTATACAGCAAAAAGACTCATAGTTTTCTGTGCTTCAAATCAATCTTAAATAAATCTTTGATTGCAAGTGCACAGGACACTGTGTGAGTCTTTTTAAAATGTCGATTCATAGTATCCTCCTACAAACCTGTTGACCCACAAGTGTGCAAAAGTTTTTTTGCTCTTTGATGTTTCAAATTCTTCAAAGTAGTAGTAGTAGTTTGTACACTGTTGGTATCATCTGACCCATTTCTTAGAAAAACAATGAAAAAACAGTGAATGATCTAAACTTTTGACTCTCACAGACATATGAAAAACGTGTATAAAGAAATCAGAACAACTTTAATAGTAACAGCATAAGGTAAAATATAATACTATGTTAAACAGATGTCAATTGCAGTATACACACATTTTTTTTATTTGATTTTTGTACTTCCACCATGTTTTTTTGTGCACTGGGTGTTTTATTTTGAAAATCTACCGGTTTCTTTATTCCATTCCTGTGTCTGACTTCCCGCTTGCCTCAATCTGCTGGTTAGATTGAGGAAAATATTTTTTTAGGTTAAACTAAGTAGGCTAGTAGGGCTCAGATGGGAGATGCATGCAAGCGACAAATTCACTGTTACGCATGCTGCGTATGTTCAGTATGTCCAATACACAAAAAAACTTACAAAGTGTCAAGAAATTAATATTCTCACATTTATTTTCTTTTTTAAACAGAGAAATACAACCGTACACATTCTAAATTCAATTTTCTCTCTTAACTGAACTAAAATGAGCTTTATTGGTTTATTAAATCCTCAGAAAATTCACTTCATTCAAACTCAACAGCAAAACATGTAAAACTCACCAAAACCATCTTTGTTAGTTTGTCCACTCTTCAAACAATCACCTAATCTAGTTTGGTCAAATTAAATCCTTAATTCACCACGTGAAAAGATTGTAAAGAGTCTAAATCTGCAGATTGTTCCCCTCTCACTCCTCATCCAGCTCAGAGCGCTCATGGTCCAGTGAGTTGGTGTGTACTGTGTTGCTGGATGAGAGCGTGGCACGAAACAACAGCTGACACTTTGCAGACCATTACATTAGCAAATGACAAATACTGCCCTAAAAATCAGCCCAAAAAAGCGACTGCCAATTGATTCAGCCCATCGTCAATAGACGATATATTCGTGCAGTCGCCCAACCTTATTATATAGTGTTGAGGGACCACGGCTCCGGCACGTCACCAAGCCATGTTTCAGTTCTGCCCAAAAAATCCTGAACACAGAAAGTGTGAACAACAGTTTAATTTCACAATTCAGCACTACATAGTTCTGAGTCTTTTCACATATTTTCAGCAACTATGTTTTAACATATATAATGAGTTTACAAGAAAAACTCCCTTTTTTCTTTACACAAAGTTATGTGTGCAAGCAAACATTCTTTACATATGTGATGTAATTGAAGTACATTACATAAGTTAATTTACATACATAAGTTAAAATAAGTGAACATTGGCTTTTTGGCTTTACACAGGACACAAACTGCTGTCTCCTGGGTGACCGTCCATTCACTCCACCTCCTTCATAGGCTGCATTCCAAATCACGTACTTTTTCGTTTAGTACATACTGCAGCTGCCTTTAAAAAGTATGTACTGTTTCATGCACTATGCACACCACTACCACATACTACTTCCTTATAAGCTGATGCCCTGAACTTTGACCCTCCTGCTCACGTACCCATCACAAAGGACTGTGGGTCAGAATAGTCCAAAAAGCATGCTGCCTTGCATACTGCAAAATGGGACCAGGTACAGTAGGACATCCTGGTATTTTTGGTATACTATTGGGACATCTTTTTCTGGCACACTAAACAATCTGGTAATATGGGTACTGGAACACACAGTTTGTCTCGTCATCCTACTTCATCTGTCATGTTTGCCTCTATGACATCTGTGTGTAAAATGACTCACCATCTCTGCACAATGTCAGTCAGTCCAAAATAAATGGTGTGAAATAACACACAAAAAGCAAAAAAGGTGTTGTGATAACACAAAAAGACTTAAGATATTTCTGTTTTATTCATATGCCTTGGCTGACAGGACAGTAATTTGCCAGCATTTCCTGTCGTACTGTGATGAACATAAATAGCATCCTCTAAGTGAAGTGAATCTCCTGTTGATTGCTGTACAATCACACACTCATTCCTCCACTCACAAGACAATCCCATCATGCTCTCTGACAGGTGACAGTGATGAGCTATTGATCTGACAAAATACCTATAACTCCCTCCTCTGCTCCTGCACTCCTCTGTCAGTCAGCGTCCTGGCAGTGGAGAATCTTCTCCATCAGGTATTAATCCCTCTGGTTGGCTTTCATTCAGAGCTCAAAAGCTCATCAGCGGCTTTATGAGTTTAGATTCTCACAAGAGACAAAGTCATGTTGTTGACAGACGGCATCAAAAAGTGACTCACTCACTAAAGCCGTCACTAATTTACTAAGCAGCATGTTTAATCATGGTGTGTCCATACTGAGATCTGTTTTTTGTTGTATATTACAGGGCACAGATGAGTTTAACATGATAATTATTATAAGTGTCTGATTGTACAGTTTGAAATGACCACATCTATGTGATGATAAAAGCCAGTCAAAAGGATAATGAATGGTTTGCACTTCATCCCACAGTGTGATTGCCTGATAAAAGCATTGTCAACTCATTACACTCTATTTTTTATCCATTTTTTTTCTTACCATCTTACCATGGCAACAGCAGCACATGTAGATGCTGTAGCTCCTTCAAATTTCACCATTCACCACATTTGTTATTTTAATGTTATTTTTTCAGTGACTCATCCATGACAGAAGGACTGGAAAGGGAACAGTGGGGTATGAATTAAAGAGTAGCAGGTCTCAAGATGACCAACAAGGCACACAGCATCTTTCAACCACCTAGACAGATCAACCGGAGGAGTGGAAGAGAGCAGGGACAAGCGCCATGCTAACCCTGCTGCACTTGCCTAATGCAGATGAAACGGGACTCCACTGCATCCCAGGTCAAGCTCTTGCACTTGATGGGTAAACCATACACCAAGCTGATCTGACCAAGCTGGTCTTTGGATCAAGGTTGCTTGGTGCTCGACGAAGTCAAAGTTGATGGGAAATGTTTCGCACTTTTTATGTGAAGATGTCGACTATATTATCATCACTATGTTTTTGAAACTTGAACATGATAGTGGTTACATGTTGGAATTAAATTCAGTGACTGGGGGCAACTTAATCAGCTATATGCCAAAACATGAACCTTCTGAATAGCCACAACTTCTACTGGGACTGCAGACTCCAACCTATAAACAGACAACATCAAGTGTAAATTATTCAGAATTTCAGCATTTGAGCTTGAGCTGCAGTGGCCTGGTAGCTCAGTTGGTAGAACGTTCACCCCATGTACTGAAGCTGTCAGTCCTCTGTAGTGGCCGTGGATTCAACTCCCACCTATGGCCCTTAGCTGCCTGTCATTCTCCCACTCTCTCTCCCTCTTTCCTGTCAGATCTTCAGCTGTCCTATAATTAAAACTTGCATGTTATGATATTTAAAGCATTTTTTTTTTTGCAATGAAATTGCAGAAGCAAGTAAAAATCACAAGAAAAGTTGGGTTTTTGTTTTTTGGTCTAATCCATTAAAAATCAAAGGCAACTTGTTCCAGTGAGAATAAAATTGCACTAAATTCTAAATATCCTAAGTAACCTCACCAAAAAGGCTCAGGATTACAAAAATTCTAACAAAATATGTTTTATTTGTAAATGAAGAACCTGCTCAAGCCCTACGTTTGGTCAAATATGCAAAAATGTTGCAGTGACTGGACAAAATTGTAAGGTTGTGCAAAACTCAAGGGGATTGGTTGATTTTGCATTAATTATTGTGATCACAACATCACGACTTCCTGAAGGGACTACTGTTGCCTGGTTTCTTGTAATTTTCAAAATAAATAACAATGTTTAAATTGAGAAGTTTGGACTTACTGTCCCATTTACTGTTTCCTTATTAGGTTTACATAGTTAGGTGAACCCAGGACACTCGCTTACAAGACCATTAAACTTTTATCTTAAAGAAAACTGAGACCATACTATACAAAACACTTTGCAAATTTCCACTGGTGCATCTGGCAGCTGTGGTAGCATTGCAGTAGGTGCTTCACCATCTGCTGCCTGGCGGGGTTCTGCACTATACTGGGTGACCTCCTCTTTTTTGTGCAAAAAACATAGACAAACTAGGGCTGGGGCGGTATGACAAAATTTTCATATCACGTTTTTTTTTAAACTCATATCAGTTTCACGGTATTTTTTTTTTATCAATTTCATGCAACAGTGTTCTTACCCACATTTTCTTCTAATGAGAACAAAATTACTGCAGTTGATTGGCTTTAAATAGCCCATTTTACTGTCATAAGGATTGTATCCTGTTTTTTTTTATGTCAGGACACAGGTAAAAGCATGACCCCTTCAAAGTATGGTTACCATCACATGGCAGGGACGACTATACAATTAAACGTCCCCACCCACATATTCCGGACGTTGTATATGAAAAATTGATATCATAACAAAAATAAAGACCGGTTTTCAGTACGAACCAGTATACCGCACAGGCCTAAGACAAACTATCATTAGTATTTGTCTACATCTTTAAACACGTTCAGTCCCAGTGTGCCTTTATGACGCAGCTGGAATGCTTTGTATTTGACTTGGAACTCAATATCGACTCCTGCTTAAGTTGCTGGATGAACAAAAATACATAGAATCAAAAAGACTCTGGGGATGTTAAGAAGAATTATGACTTAATGTATGCAATATGTCAACTCGTGGGATCTCTGGTTGTCTGGATGTCATGCTTTGTTATTTTTTAACTTAATGTTAAGCTGAGGCAGTCACTGTCAGTTTAACAGTGAAAATGCTGCTGTTGTCTCTGAAAGGGAGGGAAACATAAATCTGTTTTAATGCTTCAGAGGCATTTTACTGTTGTAATCCCAGTAAACCATATCTTAATACTATGCAGATATGACATGTACTTGTATGTTAATGGCAGGCTGAAATAGTATCAGACACCCACAGACTGTGTTGTTCAGTACAGACACAGGGAAAGCCTCCTCCCCCTCTACAGCATAGCGGCAGTGGGGCAGGCCGGAGCGGTGGGTTGCTGTCGTGGACTGAAACTCAAAAGACGTCTTGCCACCGCCGCTCTGCTGACAGCTGCCAAAACACCCAGCGGTGGCACCCGTAACCCTGCTGATCCTTAAACAGAGCCCTTTGTTTCATATTCACTTGTTAAGTGTTTTGCCTGGCTTCACAGAGGAAGAGCCCTGACATGCATCAAGGGACGGGACGGAGAGAGGCTCATCGAATTCCCACTGGACTTGAGAGCCTGGAGGAGGAGGGTGGAGGGGGGGGCAAACCTCTTGGCTCACTGTTGCATCACCATCTCTTGATCCAGCTGTGACAGAAACGTACTGGAAGACCATACTGCACGGTGCCCATAAATAATCATACAAAACATGTACTCCTGCTGGGAGTATTTTTACAGGTATGGTTTAAAAAATCTATCACTATTTTGTTTTGGTTTTGTTGTTCTCCATCTTTACAAAAAGGAGCAAGAGACAATAAATGAAGTCCTAAAGCAAAAATAAACACAGATTGGATTTGATTATTTTATTACTTTGTGTCCTGATTAGATCTTGCATTAGAATAAACTCCAATAGTCCCCATTAGGATAAATGAGCTCTTGTACTGAAAAAAACAAACACAAAACAGCAAAGAAAAATACCCTGGATATGACAACACATTCTCATCCCCATGTCGTAAAGGTAACCTTTAGTGGCTATATGAGACACGGCCCCCCAAAAGAGGAGAATGAATGATGAAACTACTAAGTCAGAAAAGATCATGTTTTTTTCTACTTTGTATATTTACACCCCCAGGTGCAAATACTGCTTTTGGCTACTGACACCTGGATGCTAACAGATTCTGCATTGATGTCTGAACTGCATTTACATACATTCACCGGCCACTTCATTAGGTACACAAATATCTAATCAACCAATCACACGGCAGCAACTCAATGCATTTGCTCATGTAGACATGGTCAAGACAAGTTCAAACTGAGCATCAGAATGAGGAAGAAAGGCGATTTAAGTGACTTTGAACGTGGCATGGTTGTTGGAGTCAGACAGGCTGGTCTGAGTATTTCAGAAACTGCTGATCTACTGGGATTTTCACACACAACCATCTCTAGAGTTTACAGAGAATGATCTGAAAAAGAGGAAATATCCAGTGAGCAGCAGTTCTCTGAAAATGCCTTGTTGATGCCAGAGGTCAGAGGAGGAGAACGGCCAGACTGGTTCAAGATGGTAGAAAGGCAACAGAAACTCAAATAACCACTGGTTACAACCAAGGTGTGCAGAAGACCATCTCTGAACCTTGAAGCAGATGGACTACAGCAGCAGAAGACCACACCGGGTGTCACTCCTGTCAGCTAAGAACAGGAAACTGAGGCTACGATTCACACGGGCTCACCAACATTGGACAACAGAAGATTGAAAAACGTTGCCTGGTCTGATGAGTCTCGATTTCTGCTGCAACATTCAGATGGTAGGGTCAGAATTTGGAGTAAACAACATGAAAGCATGGATCCATCCTGCCTTGTATCAACAGTTCAGGCTGCTGCTGGTGGTGTGATGGTGTGGGGGATATTTTCTTGACACACTTTGGGCCCCTTAGTACCAACTGAGCATCATTTAAACACCACAGTCTACCTGAGTATTGTTGCTGACCATGTCCATCTCTTTATAACCACAGTATATCCATCTTCTGATGGATACTTCCAGCAGGAAAACACAACATGTCACAAAGCTCAGATCATCTCAAACTGGTTTCTTGAACATGACAGTGAGTTCACTGTACTCCAGTGGCCTCCACAGTCACCAGATCTCAATCCAACAGAGAACCTTTGTGATGTGATGGAACAGGAGATTCACATCATGGATGTGCAGCCGACAAATCTGCAGCAACTGCAGTTCTGAAAGCAAAAGGAGGTCCAACCTGGAAAGGTGTACCTAATAAAGTAACCAGTGAGTGTACATGTCAATTCCTGCACATGTGACTTACTGGGATGTTAAACTGGAACCAAGCCATCGTTAAGTTTATTAGCAACACCTGTGCTTTTCCTGCTGTGATTACATCTGCAATGACTAGTCAATTTATTAATTACTTTTCAACTATCAAATTAAATTATTCACTAACTATTTTGATAATCAACTTACTGTTTTGAGTAATTTCTGTAAGAAAAATGTCCAAATTGTCTTACTTCAGCCTCTAAACTCTAAACAGACTCTATTTTTTGGTGTCTTTACTCCTCTTTGACAGTAAAAGACATTTGAGGACATCATCTTGGGAATCAATCATCTTGAATCAATAAAATGATGGCTATATTAATCAATAATATGAGTAATCATTGCCCAAGCTGTGACAAGTCAAAATGTCTACCTTTTCAGTTTGAACCAATTACAGAGAAGAAGTGAAAAATGAAAATATATGCTTTGCAGAGTGCAAAACACAGGTTTAGTTTCTGCATGTTTGTGTTCCATCAACATGACCCCACTTCTCTTAGTAAGGACAGAATCCCAGACGTGTCCACACAGCCAGTCCAGTCCAGGCCGAGCTGTTCTGATGGGAAGAAGGCCGGTGTTTTTGAGGGCCTCTGATGCATGACATAGTTTTAAATGCAATTTAAAATTTTCATAAAAATATGATGAGATCCTCTCAGGCTGCATATAGCCACATTAACTTCCATTAATAGACAGCCAAAGTCATGATGTCATGTCTGGGCTAGTCTATGTCCTACTAGCTTCTGCAACGCCATGAAATCTCTCATTCAGCATTCCTTTAATCAGCCTGTCTGAAGGAATGAAGACAGTTCCTGAGGTTTGCCTTTCATATTCTAAAACACTGACTTGAGACACTGAAGTCTTTGTGATTTTAACAAAGTTAAACAATTAATTTACTTTTTCTGTTAGCAATGAAAAACTCTAAGCGTGGGCACTTGCATCATTGTGACTTAATTTTGTCTGTATCCATTATAATGACCAACACCCTGTTCTAAAGTCATGTGTCAACTTTCCAGCTGTAATCTCTGCTGTGTCAAAACCTCTGGACCAGCTCTGTCCTGCCTTGATATCAGGACAGGCTACTTGCTTCTTTTGTCATGATATTTAACCCACGCATTGGAATTGTGAAAATTGTTGTTTGTTAAAGCCTGCCAAAAAACATAAATATTGAATGAACAACAATATTAGATTTGTTTTTCACAAAACTTCTGTCCTCTTCTGAACATATTAATTGAGCCAAATGGCAAACTGAAGAAAGTCTCTCTTCCAAGAACGGATTTTGTTTTTTGTTTTTTTGCTGGTTATTAGCATAGCTACAAACATTAATGGGATTTTGAATTTGGTTATCTGCAACAAAACCCGAAAGTTCTGGTTTCACTCAAGCGAAATAAAGTTATTACATCACTAACAAACATTCAAAGCTCTGTTTGGTGCCAGACTTTGGTGCCAGTTCTATCAAAGCTTATGCCTATAATCATCTTTGGATAGACCTACTGTTTGGAGACCAACAGCAAGTAAACAAATATGCATATTTGGAAAAAAATCAGTCAGTATGTTATTCTCTGAAGTGTGTTATTTCATTTTTTAGAAGCGTATCTTTAGAGGTATCATATGATTTGTTAATGACAACCCCGCCTTCTTTTTCAGTTTCTTTGGTTTCATTTCGGATCTTTCACACATTGATGGCATGGTGCAAAAACCACTGACCATATAAACTCATTTCAAAAGGAAAATGAAAAATGCTGAACTGCACGTGAGAAGGAAACCGGCCATTTTCCATGCTGTTGACAGTATTCCTGCACAGGGTCATGTGTGACTGGAGCGTATCTTAGCAATGTAGAGTTCCCAGCTCTCATAATATGCATATCTAATATGAAACTGGAGCAACCAAAGGAAATTCAGGGCCCAGGATTTACAGACAGCACCCTCTTTCTTTGCAGCAACAGTGATATCCAAACTGAGCAGTCTGTGGTTTTTACCTCCAGGCAGCAATGTGTGGTTTATAAAAGGAGCTATGCTGAAGAGAAGTTCTTATGCTGAGGCCAGTACAGTCAGGTTTGATCTGTGCAAGGCAAGTGGAGCTTCTTTAAGCAAAAGGGATATCTACAGTTAGCACAGATCTGTTCAGTAAGGCAGGAGGGGCATAGCAGAGGCTAATGAACAGGCCTGTGGCCTTTGTCAGATCTAGGACCATTCAATAGGAAGACCCCTGATAGATCATTCAGTAAAGAGGAATATAAGAGCTGCAGGGGATTGTCTCTGCTACTATTCTCCTTTCCTTCCTATACAAACCGTCTGGCACTGTGGGAATTCTGAGTTTTTAAAGAATAAAGAGTCAGTAGCCTGTTTCAGGAGTAGTACACCAAACTGTCCTGTTAAATGCACTGCGCAACCTTGCTAATACAAGTCCTGCTACACTTTTTGTTCTGGCCCTGCACAGATGGGTATAAAAAAAAACCTAAATATGGCATTGCGGCTCAGCCTTGAATACAATTTTGCCCAACAGCCACTCACAGTATTGAAGCAAAAAAGTCCCCTCCAGCCCAAAAAGCAGGTCAGTTATGACTCTTTTAATTAAGATGTTTTTATATTTGTAATTTTATAGTTGTAAAACTTTCCTGGACTTTGTGACATCATCATAATACCATGGACAATGCAGAAACTCACAGGCGGGGGCAGCAGGAGGAACACTTCTGCATATCTTCAGTGGGCTGCATACTGCGGAGGTAAACCTGGAAGGTATAAAACATTTTGATGTGTGTGCCAGGTGAGCAGTTCTTATTGGACTGAATAGGCGCCATCTTTGTGTGTGGTCTGCAGGCCTTAATAGTACATCCATGGTTCTGAACGGTGAGAAAAGGGCAGGAAATCCTCAATAATGTGAAGTTTTACCAGCAGGAAGGAGGTTTGGTACTAGCTTTACAAAATTCTGTTAAACAAATCCTTGTGATATGAGGAGTATGTCATTTTTTTGTTATACTTCATTCCTGAATGTTGCTGATGTAGTTGTGGAGCAGTCTGCTGTTAAATGTCTGTCTTTAAAGGGACAGTTCATAAGAAAATCAAAAATACATGTTTTTCCTCTGGCCTGTGGTGCTATTTATTGATCTAGATGATGTTGCTGTTAGTTAGTTAGAAATGTCTTTTGTTGTGATTGTATTTGTCACAGACACAAAGGAGATTTCATTACTTCTTGGCATACAACAGCCAGAGAGAGAGTGACAGGACACAACTTCTTAAAGTCTTGCTTTCACATGGTGGTTGCCAGGTTTGGTATCATTGTGCCTGCACAGACAAAAAAAACCTGTGCAGAAATACTGGGTGGATGAATAAACTGTCCTTTGTCAAGGAATACTTTTAGCACACAACAACAAACTATCGGACTAAACAAAAAAGATGTGTTGATTATTTAGGTAATGGCACTGGCCAGATTAGCTGTTTCCAGCTGCCTCTAGTCTTTATGCTAGGCTAGCCTAACAACATCCTGTGGACAGCTCTGTTCTGTAACACATGTATAAACATAAGATTGATCTTTTAATTTCCTGTTTTTTTTCCCAGGGCTTTTTAAATGTTTATGTAATAAGTGGACTGAACTGAGCAGGATGGTCCATCTAGTGTGTTGACTTTTTCTTTGGCTTGGCCTCCCTTCTTCTCAAGAACATTACAAATTTGTAAATTTAACAGAAGCGGTGCGACAAAGAGGGCTTTGGCACTGGAGGGCTTTGCTGGCATTTTTTTATAGTGAAATTATAAAGAAGAAATATTCTAGTCTGTCATGCTAACAGCCAAAAACACAGCAAAAAGCAATGTAGGAAAACACCCAGTCACATCATTATTCACATGGGAGCACTGTCAAAAGAAGACTTGTACAAGTTTTAATTGCTACAAAGGCTAGACAACTGTAACACTTCGATATCTGCGTAATGTGCTACCACACAGTTCAGACACACAAAGGAAGAAAAGGCTCCTTCCCCACTCTGAAAAATACAAATTCAAACAGAAGGCAGCTGTGAGGTCAGAATAATAAATCTCACTGTTGTTGTGTTTCTCAGCTGCTACTGTTATTACATTGCTGGCCTTGTGACTTGTGTTGTGGTTCTGTGGAGCTGAAGAGCTTGTATGAAGTGCTTTTTACACACATTTACTACTGTGTTCTTTGTTCCTGTCTCTGAAGTGGTTTTCATAATGAAAAGCTATTACTGAAACATTGATAATATGAAGATAGAAATGCAGAGTCTGTCAAATTTCTCACTGTCTAACACCATCACTGTCAAGCCCAAGTCATCAAGGACACAACATTTAAGTCCACACAAATGTTCAGGACTGTCAAAGTGACACCAAACCTTATGTTCACTTGACACGAACACTCATCCCAGATTGTGTGAGATTTTTTTATGCTAAGTCAACAAGTTTGATTTTTTTAATTCATTTGACTAAAATTTCAAAAGCTAATGTTAGGGCGAGGCAATACATTGATTTTATATTGTATCATGATATGAGACTAGGTAATGTGATAGATTTTGGATGTTGTTATACGGCATAAATGTTGTCTGTTCCTGATTTTAAAGGCCACATACAGTAAAGTGATGTCATATTCTTAACTGTGCCTATTTGCCTTTACCTGCTTAGTCATTATATCCATTTTACTGGTAAAAAAAATCTCATTGTATTAATATTTTGTGAAAACAACAATAGTCATCCCTTCAATATTTTTGCAATATCAAGGTATCTGGTCAAAAATATCGAGATTTTTACTAATTTTATCACCTCAGCCACTTCCACCTCTTCTAGCACACGACACATCATCAGTCACAACCTACATAATCGATAATGATCAATACTGACCAATATGAAACTTCACTATTATGATTTTTCATCTATATTGCCCAAGCCTAGTTAATACAGCCTAATTAGCAACACCTATATTACACAGCCTGTAGTTTGATAGTTTACTGAATTAAAAAATAGTTGTAAAAATATGTACTCAGTGCTTTATGTTCATATGATGTAGTCAAGTTCTTGTTTAATAAATCAAATAATTTGTGTTAATACACCACAACACATTATTACAATAAGAGGTTGGTTTTTCACATAACTGCAGCAATTCCCTGTGTTTTTAACAACTTATTCTCTTCCTGTTAGGGCTGCACCGTTATTTGATTTTATCAGAATTGAAATATGGCTTTCTGTAACTTTAAAATTGCAGGAGGTGCAATACTTGTTAAAAGCAAAATGTGTGTAAAAAAATTGAAAGTAATGAATGTGGTGAGGCAGGTTCCTGCAAAACAACATGCTTTCCAATCAAAATAAGAATAATGGTGTATAAACTATCATTAAAAATCATTCAGCCTGACTTCTTGTACTCACAATTTAATAAAAATGAGTCAAAGCAACAGTTATTCTTAAGAGCGCAGGTGTAGAATATTAGCAGACATCCCAGCATGCATTGCCTGATAGCTGAAATTCTCTTGAGAGCCTTCTATTTTAATAAATTGAAGAAAACATGTATGATGGAAACTTGCTGTTTTGCTCATTTTCACAGAAATGAAACATGGTGAACCATGACAAAGGCACTGCAAGGTTTAAGAAAAACATCATAAGCCGCTTCTTAACAACACATTTACACTACATGAGATTTTTTTTCCTATTCTGATGTTTCATTTGTTCAAAATCAGATTTTATCTATTTATTTATGTCTCTAAATATGGAAATATTTCTTTAATGCATTCTCGAAACAGACATATAAAATAAACAAATAAACATTGGATACGAAAAGATATTATGCAGTTGACTAAATAGTTGATATGTAGTTGATTAAATCCCTGCAGCCGTGGAAAAGTAAGAGGAAAGATGTTTTACACCATCATTAATCTTAAAGGAAAGAGGAGCCCCACTGCACACAGTGATCTGATGCAGGTACCTGGATCTCACTGTGAGTAACCAACACCCAGCTGCTGCAGAGTAATCAACAAAAATACTTAGCGCCCGTAGACATGTCCCCATTGTCCTTGCTCGCTACTGAGTTGCGTCACGTTCAATCAAATGTGACGCAACCCCAGTAGTAGTGGAGCGTCTCCTGATTTCAGAGGACCCGTTCTCTCTGCAGCTGGTGATGAGGAAAGTGAAGCTCGAGGGTTTCCGGCACAAGACAATGCATTAAACTGTGTGTGTGTGTGTGTGTGTGTGTGTGTGTGTGTGTGTGTGTGTGTGTGTGTGTGTGTGTGTGTGTGTGTGTGCGTGCCTCCCAGCAGCATCGTACTGTGAGCAGGAAAACAGCCGGGCAGCATTGAGGCAATCAGGGCAGCTTTTCTCTCTCGTTCACTGTGCTGCATCTTAAATGAACTGTCTACAAGGAGACAGTAGACAGAGAGAAAGGAGGACAGAGGGAGGGAGAGGGAGTTTGTCCCAACAGAGCACGCATCCACAAAATTCATGTAACACCCCACAATGTGGACACAGAATGTCAGTTGAAATGGGGATAGGATCATTATTGTTGTTATTCCCCAGAAGTTGTTGAAAAAGTAGGTTAGCATGGCTGTGTGCCTCCTGGGGGAGCAGGTTAGGCTGGCAGTCAGGCGCTGTCAGAAATGAGCTAATGAAGCAAGAGAGAGCGAGAGAGAAAGAGGCAGCAGAGTCTGGTGGAAACACTTCAGTCTGTAAAATATTAGAGCAAAATAACTTATTACTCTCCAGGGCCAGACTGAGCGTTCCAAGCACCCTCCACTCCAAATATACAACATCTGGTTAAAGATTCAGGAGGCAACAACTGACCCTTCGCTAAGCCCCACCCCCCTTAGTTACTGTTGCTATGTTTGTTAAGCTTTCCATTCTCGCACAATATGTAAAGTGGCAGGTAAATCTTAGAAATACAAGGTCTTCAGTTCCACAGAGAAGTAAACAAAAGTAGCGTCTTATTTCTAGCAGTAATGAGCTGGTAGAGTTAGCTAATGTAAGCTAACACTAATGCTAAAAGTATCCAAGTCAGCTGAGAAGTTCGTCTCCCACTGAATTTTTTTATGTTTCCGTCTGACACGTTTGAAACCGAGAATCTTGTCAAAGTTTATTAAATATGTTAAGTTACTTAACAGCTGTGTAGCCTACATGTTATAAAGTTAATGCTGAAAGACTGAGGCTAAAGCTACGTCACAGAAATACAACACATATATGCATTTGATAGACCATGTAACACCTCAGAACGTTCTATTTGGTCTTAGTATCTGCTGTGGACACTTCACGTCTTGGTTCACTGTCGTCCACTGCATTTCAACATGGCTGCTCGAAATTCCTTCTTCTGATCTACACATTCATAATCGTCCGTGTCTGGAGTCGTAATTTCAAGCATTCATTTTCAGTCTACCTTGAGATGATCACCCAGCCAGACGGCCACTGCCTCAGGAAGAGAGTCGGGTTAAGAGCTAAGCTAACCCAACTGAGACCTAAAAGAGCGAGCTTCATTCTGCACCAGCCCACATCCTCCTGCATAAATAATCCTAATGTAACCCCTAGTAGTAACCCCCTCGGCAAATGCGGTGGTATTTAACACAAGTCTGGCTGGAGGTAACATTACTGCAGCTAGTAAGCTAGTCAGAGCAGATAAAAACAAAGTTGTATATTTTCCTCACGTTTGCTCTTGTGTTTCAGGTTTTTGAAAGACTACAAAACAGACATCGCATTCCAAACTTGTAAGATGGCGAGTATTGCTGTTCTTCGAGACAAGACGACGAAGAAGTGCACACCATTTCATCATGCAGAGAAATGCAAAGCTCCACAGGCCTGCAGTACCAAGTTACAGGTGCCAATCTGTGACTGACCTTCCACCCCTCTCTCTGCAGACTTTATCATTCCACTAAGCCCCTCCCTCCGAACCCACCAGCTTGATTGGCAGCAAAAGGAGTCGGGTGCCCTGTGAAACCTGCCACGTAGGGCCCACTCTCCACGTCACAAGCCCAACCAAGATGCCGGTCCTATTAATCTACTCAAAGATGCTCCTCCAGCACTTTGTGGCCCCAGGGCACAGCGCTCCAGGCTTCAGCTCTATGTGTTGAATGCATTTCTTTCCTGACAATCTTGAATCCTACACTGTTTACATCCATGTTTACTTGCCAGCAGTCTTCTTCTTCCCTGCCGGTCAGTGGAATAGCAGGATACACTCTGCATTAATGTCTATCATTCACATAATGTATGTGTGCATGCATGTGCATCCGTTATTTGTGTGCAAGACAGAGGTGGCAAAAGTCAACACATTCTTTACTCAAATAGACGTACAGATACTTAAAAGTAGAAGTACTAATTCAATATCTTCACTTAAGTAGAAGTGAAGTCTTTTTTTTGTTTTTGTCTCGTTACATCTTTTTACACCATTTTTTTCTTTAATGTCTTTTCTTCTTGCTAATTCTTTTTACTTTATTTTCGTCTTGTTACGTCTTCTTATATTCTTTTTGTCATTACGTCCTGTTAGATCCTTTACATTATTTTCATCTTGTTGCGTCTTTTACGTTGTTTTTGTCTTGTTATGTCATTTATATCTTGTATGTACATCATTTTCATTCTGTTGTCAATACTTCCCCTTAATGATTTAAAACTAAAATAACATATACAGATGTTTGTGTTCAAATGTAGGTAGTAAAAGTGAAAAGTCATAGAAAGAAAGAAAAAGAAATGCTCTAGCTAAGTACAGATATCAGAAAAAATAACTTATTTAGAGTACCTAAGTACAGTAACAAAGTATTTGTACTTAGTTACTTCTCAGCTCTGGTGCAGGAGAACAAATAAAACGTAGACCCACTCTAAAAATATACTACTAATGATATTCCCTCATAGACCTAGTGGTCAAAAACTCCACAGAGTACCTTTAACTGTAGGAGTAATAATTTTGTTTTGTTTTTTTGCTATTGCTGCAAACAGGCTTGGTAAGACTGGTGTCAGCTGACTGTACAACCAAAACAATGAGCAAAAAGAAGTTAAAATGTTCCACTGAACCCAAAGGGAGCATTTTACACACTAAACATCACTGGGTTAAAGCTTTACCCAGGTTAGCACCGACACAATAGTGGGTTAACATTACACAGTAGCAGTGGGATGTTTTGATGTCTTATTGTTTTTCTTTTTCTTTCTATAATTACTGTTAGTTCTTTTCAGCGATGTTAAACACAATCAGCTTAAGTTTTATGTTTACAGTAGAATCAGTAGGACTTGTCAGTTGCTGTTTGAAAATGCACCAAAAAGTTTTGTCTTATTCCCAGGGCGTCAAATGCTGATGTTTCGGGTTGGTAAAGCGCCCCGCACACGGTGAAATAATGAGAAAATAAGAAGGTGCGGGTGGAAGGCGTGCTCTCTGCGGATGCTGGTGCCACCACACACTTTCTGATGGGTCGTGGGTGATGATTGAGAGGGATTATTTTTGTGTGCATTGAGTTTTGGAAAAATCCTGCATAGTTTGCCTTAAAAACAGGCACAAATTTGTTGTACAGTGTGCATGTCACACTGAAAACTGCAACAGAAACAGTGACATGTAGTTTGAAATTAGTACATTATAACAGTTTGCAACTAAACCATATTTTAGTTGGGTAAATAACCAAAGGCTAATAAAACATAAGGTCAAAACTAACCTTTGTCATGGATAGTTTTCTGTTTATGGATGTGGGGAAAAGTTAACCCAGTAATTACACTGGTGCTTTGCCTCTTGTAGGGAGAACTCAGGGTGGTAATTCTCTGTTGGCTTCTCATGAATCTTTTAATCAATTTTTAATAGAAGTATATCTTACAATATCTAAATAATGAAAGAAATGAACAGAGGAACCCATGGAGGGTTTACATGTTCAGTTTGTTTGGGGGCCCCTGGTGGCTGTGAGGCTCTGACCAGCTGCTTACTTTGCATACGCCTCAGGCCAGCTCCGCGCGCTTCCCAGTAACAAGCAGCACAAGAGATTACTATTTCCACAACACTAATTATACACAATCTACTACCAATCTGACGCTGCATTTCAAGCCCTTAATTTCCTTCTTTATAATCAGTTGATACACACTAAACCAATCCAGCCTTGAGGAGACACAAAATGCCACAAATTTTGAGACTCTCTGGGTGTATTATTTCAGGACAAGAACAAGATGCACTGCCCACTACCCACCTTCCTCATCAGTCACAGGAAACTAACAAAGGCTGGACCAATATGTTATATTCAGGGACGATACTGATATCAGTTGTTAATCAAGGAAACTGACAGCTGATATTTGGAACTGATATACATTTAATATCAAAATGAAAGTCTTTGTGACTACAGACAGAGAGAGACGGATGCATCACTCACTGCAATTTTAGCATCTACCTTGCATTTAAAAATCCCAGACAATCCGGTGGTGGAGATCTCTGATTGTCTGGTATTGAAAGACGTGCAAGATCTTATCAGTGATTGAATAAAAAAAAAAAAAATACAGATTCCAATAATCATTAAAATGCTGAATATCGGATGTGATAATCGGCCAGGCTCATAATCTGTCAACACAACTGTTCTAACAGCTCGGGCACGTTCTCACTCTGCATCAAATACAGCAGACTATGATGCTATAGATTCTCCACAAGCATCATTTCTGGAGACACCACTCCAGCATTGTGTGTTGAAGAGCAAGAAAGTCTGCATATGGAGAAGGTGAAATGGAGGGATGGATGGATGGACAGAACAACTGATTTTCACAAGGCTTCATGTCCCATGTTGTTAAATTAAATTGTAACTGTAGCACAGCAGTCCAAATAGCGAGTTGGACCTATAGACATGACATTATATGGGTTGAAGCTCAAATTTAATACATGATAAATGGTTTACTGTCATAGAGGAGCAAAGAAACCAGAAAATATTCACTTTAAGAAGCTGAAAACTGAGAAATTTGACTTTTCTCCTTAAAAATTACTATATAATAATATAATATTATAATATAATATATATAATATATAATAATCGATTAAAATGCTCCACAAAAATGATCATTCCCACTAATCATATCACATACAGCAATTGCAATTTCAGTCAAATAACCAGAATATTACTTTTTTTTTTTATTATTATTAACCATATCATGCAGCCCCACTCTGGATGCCTGCCTGTCTCAGCGCCTGCCAAACTCCATTAACATTCTGCTAAATTTAACTGGTATAAACATCTGGTCCTTCTACAAGATTATTAATGATTTCTTACCACTCATTAACAGACACTTACTCAGTTGGCATTCAGTATTAATTTTAACAAAACAAGACGTTTTAGTGTTGTGGTTGAAAAGCCAGTATTTCAACTCGGCGTGTTTCCTTTAACTCGATAACATACCATGGTCATTTTATGATTTAGCTTGGTTAATTTATTACATATTTCTCATTTAAATTACATAGTGTATGCAGCTTGTCTCATGTTAATTGTGCAAGCTACCTAGATTTTTGATTCAAGATGTTTAATATCAAAGTACAATCATGTGAAAACCTTTTGCTGAGAAGCTCCATTAAAGAGTAACTTAAACAGTAGGCAAGTTAAGTAATAAATGCCAGAACAATGAAAATAAGATAAATATAAAGTAAAAGCGTAAAATAAAATTAAGTATAATGTGTATTTACTAATTATATACAATAATTAAGTAAACATACTCGGTAGGACTCCTAACGAAGTAGTTTTGTTGCTAAAAGTTATTCTGGAAGTCCATTTATTATTGCTAACATGAATTTGAAGGCCTCCATGTGCAGAACTGACACCAGAGGTAACTACAGCATGGTAGTTAGAAGTGGAGGGTCACTGACCAAGGTGACACATTAGAACTGAGAACATGTTGGATTTTCAGAGGGAGAAAAGTTTGAAATGGCCTACTTTGGAGGTGAAAGAGAGGAGGAATTCTAAAACAGTACTGCTCCAGCAAAATAACGAGTGAAATTATTTCTGAAATGAGCAAAGAAACAGGAGTACTATCTAATATGGTTTGGTTAACAAGCCCAACACTGACAGAGACAAGAGCTTGAGGAGGAGATTGGTTTCTTATAATGGAATATGAGCTGTCTCCCTGTCTCTCTCACACACACACAAACACACACACACTGACAAGAAGTATCTTCTAATAAGCTCTGTTAGAGACAGCTTCTCCTTTTGTTTCGGAAGTTTTCTGTGCGCTTACTTCTCTGTCACCCACTAAAAAGATCAAGATAGTTGGTTTTTGGCAGAGCTGTAATTATTTTTTCCTCCACATTAGTGTGAGAATTAGATTTCTGCTAATTGCATCAAAAAATGCCTGCAGCCAAATCTGCCAATGTGTTCAGACAGCCCACGCACTACAAGCCGGTGACAATACACGTGTCGCAGGGAGGCTGCTTGTTTCCTCTTGCACATTGACAGACAGCTATAGTACTGTCCAAGAAGACTGGAAGAGGAGGAAGTGGGCAGCTGAGTGGGACCTGCAACCATATGGAAGATCTCCAACCATGGCTGCGCTCCAACCTGGCAACCCAAGCCTGAAGAAAGCTCTTCTGCTCTTCAATCAGTCCAGATTTATAAAAATAAAGAGCAGCGGAAAATACATTCACAGCCAAACCATGTGCCTCTGTTGCTGCTGTAATCAGCGACAAAATGCCCCGGAAATTCCACCGAAAGAGGAGGAAAGCTGTGGCTCGCCGCTGAGATAGAGAGGCAGTGAGGAAAATAAAGTTTAGGATGCTCCTAGATAAACTTTTATCTTCTCACAGAAGCGAGAGGCATTTTATGATATTTTCCAACTGTGATGTCTTTGCTTAGATGGAGGCTTCAGAGTTTATCCTGCACACTTTTCTAAATCTGTGATAGGATTACCGCGCTATCGCTCCAAGCAACCTAATATTTTCCCAGCGACTCGCTCTGAAGTTTAAAAAGGTGTGCTGCCTGGATGAGCACGGCAGAAATCAGTTTTATCATTCACTGTCACTCAAGCTGAAAACAGAAAACCCTGCAACCCTGACTAAAAAAGAGAGAGATAAGGAATACTAACTGGAAATGTGATAACAAGAACAAAAAAAATTATGTAGAGAGGCTGTTATGATGACTAGGTAAGGCATACTTCTACCTGTAACAAGCTTATATACTGCAGCTGATCAAACATGAATTTTGTCACATGAAATAATGATTAAAGAAGGTTTTATTGTAAGTTTACGTGCTTCACAAGATTTGAAAAAGGCAGTAACAAGGACTGACTGCTGTAAGTACTAGTAAGCTTTAAGCGTTACCAATGCATCGGCTGATATTTAAAGGGGAACTACTTTCATTTTGGGTTTTTTGAGATTTCTATAGCATTCTGTAGCTTCCTGGTAGTGTTCCTCATGCATGCACATCCAAACATTCAAATTTTGGTTGAAATACGTAGATTTCTGGGTCAAAATGCTATTTTTCCTTTGCTATTTTTATTATTCTAAAACCTTTTTTCCCCATGTGATGTGACGGAGGTTTCTACATGATGAAGTTGCTATAGAAACCCATGATGTTGAAGGAGCAGCATGTAAAACATGTCCACCTGTCAAAGTTAACTCCACAAACAGGAGGCAGCGTATCAGCTGCTGCTCACTGTAACTCTCTTTGGTTGTAGCTAGCCTGCTAGCTGTTGTTAGCTTCGTTTGCTGTGTAGCTGAAGGCTCTAATATGACTGGAGTCTGTCCGGAGCTGCAGCCAGGACCAAACAAAGTCTCTGAGACCAACAGGCACAACAAGGAACACTATATCGAGCTGATATACAGCGGCTCTGATCAGGACTCTGTGACTGATGGAGACAGCAGGTCAGGACAGGAGAGGTGTAAAGCGGAGAGAGGTGGGAGAGGGAGGTCAGGTATCAGAGAGGCAGCAGGGAGCAACAATATTTTCACTTTGGATTAAGGATTTATTTTCAACCAACCCAGAGCTGGTGATTGTTGAACAGAGGAGAAACTAACAAAGACTTTTTGATGAGTTTTATTTTGTTTCTGTTGAGTTTGAAGTGTGATTTATGGACAAACTCGTCTTAGTTTAGTAAAAGAGAGAAATCTGAACTCAGAAGGTGTACGCTTTATTACAGACAACTGGTGTAAGAATATTTTCTTTCTTGACATTTATTTTGTTTTATAGATTATAAAAGACTATACAAGCTAAGAGCTTGTGAAAGTTGCAATGTCTCATATACATCTCCCAGCTGAGACTACAAGAGGATCAGACTCTTTTTGTGTGAGAGGAGAGGAGGGTGTCAGTGTGGTTCGTTTCCTTTTGTAAAACCCAGAAATGAACAGCAATGGAGTCGCCTTTCAAATGCTGTTCTGGCAGCCTCTGGAAATGTGCCTTTAAATAGTAAAAATGCATATATAATATCAAAGTTTAGTTACATAACACATCCAGAAAGATCTGAGTGAAAATAACTATGTATTCATAACTAAAAGAAAACCAAGTCCAAAAAAAGCACATTTTGCCATTTAGCCCTTTTCTCAAGACTGTGTGGACGTGGCAGATCATGTCTCAGCTCCCTCAAGAGTCCCAACACACAAACTAAGCAATGTAGCTACCGCTGTGTGTGGACCACTGGAGACACGAGCAGCAGTAAAACATATTTTAGACACCTGAAAAAAAAATCAATACCAGTTTAAGTGCACATTATATTTTCACAGTTTTACTTTGCTGCTGTCACACAACCTTTTCAAATGAGAAACTGAAGCTGCCTTCTATGTTTTCATTAATGCCACCAGACTCCTTTGACAAAAAATCATTTTGTTAGTTTGAGTTATTGCGTATTTTAACTAGAGTTTGGATCCAAACTATGATTACTTGCTGTGGAAGGAGACAGTGGTAGTCCTGCAACTCCTGTGTCCTGTGAGGTTAAGTTAAAGTTTCTGTCAAAAGGAGGCGATGGAGAGAACAAAGACAGCAACTTCAGTTTCTCATCTGAAAATGCTGTCTGACTGGAAAGTCGTGAAAATGTTCTACATATATTGTAAACTTAAACTGATGCTGTGTGATGTTAAATTGTTAATTTTGTCAAAGGAGTCTGGAGCAATATGAGTTTTGTTTTACCTGTTTGAGCTGGACAACTCAGCAACTGATGCAGATTTCTTATGATTGGTTTGCGGAATTAATTGCTAAATTTTCATAATAATATAATAAAACAATCTGAAAAACAATAACATTATGACATTAATAGGTTTTAACATAGAGATGAGTTGTTACTAAATATTTTAACTGGCAGCTATAACAGCTGAGTAGCTACCTGAACCTACTGACACAGCTAATAGTAGCATGCTAATATTTTCCAGGAGAGAAGAAACGCTGCTGCAGCAACCAAGAACATTTATAAAAAAGTCTTTCATAGCAAATGCATTAACTTTGTTATATTCATAAACATCATTCAGACTGGAACCATGTCTGTTATTGTTGTCTATCTTTGTTCAATAAAACTGTTATTTATCGAAGTTTTGTCCCTCCCAATGATGATTCTGTTTATGTAGTTGATTGCATTTAAATGAATAGCACTACAGGTGGCAACCAATATGCACATTACTAATGTAGTGAATTTACAAGCTAAGACATTCCTGAAGTTTTATCAGTGCAACACAACTTAGTAAATAACTAGCTTGAAATCAGCTAATAATTAAGACTTATTAAGGAGCACAACGTGGATTTAGAAATAGCTGGTGCAGCTCAGTACTGCAGTGGTTTTATTTCCTGTGGTGACATGAGGTTCTATCTTATGCCTGGCATGAAGCCGCACAGAGCGCAGTGCAGCTGTCATTGCTATTTTCTGACCAACACAGGAGTCATTTTCTCACCTGCCTGCAATGTGTAGGTAGCAAATGTACTTCTGTGCACCCATAGGTGTGTGTTCTCTGCTCTCAGTCAGCAGCTCTCTTCATGAAGTAAAGGTTTGTGTATTTTGCATTCCGCTTTTGTCCAAAGTTTAAATTTGACACTACTTTTGGAGCAGCCAAACTGTACAGGTTTTTCCCAACTTCCTAGACATTGTTGTTGAAAATAACGTTACATAAAAAGTAAGTGTAAAAGTAGAAAATTTTAAACTTGGCTCACAATAATTCGTGCTCAAACTGTAGGGAGATGCAACCGCAGCAATGGCAGCATTTTAACTTTACCTTTCACTTTTCTTCTCCAGATTTGTCTTCAGTTTCACAACTTGTGCACACTCTGCTTCTGTTGCACTGCAGTTAATCCACGTCATAAAAATCAACACTCTGATTAAACAGCAATGCTCCAGAGGAAGCCACACCTGGCTCTTATAAAGGGAACAGCAAAGGGCATTCTCACTGGTTTCAGTCATGTTATGCCCAAAACACACCTATACTTAATTATGAGACGAAATACAACCTCTTAACATCCTGCACCCTGGTTATGCTACTGATTAAATATATTACTGATTAACTAGCAAAGTGGAGTTGGACACGTCCTAAATGCATGTGTGCCGTGCACTTCAGACCATGTAAGTCATCTAAATAGGGTCCATTAGGTTGTGTTGTGACAAGTTTAACATAATTAAAAAGTGACAAAGCTGTATAATGAAGACTTTATTAAATGCAGCATATTGCTAGCTCAGGCAGAGAATTGAAGTCACCCTTGCATAAGCTGATCTGACCAATCATAATCATGCAGGTGCACAGCTGAACCACCTGTTGATTGTCAGATTTAAAATTCATGTGTTCAAATTAGTTCTCTCTGCAGAATCACTGGTGCTCAGATTCTTTAAAAGCATCCATAAAGAACATCTTTTTGTTACAAATCTAACTGTATCATCATTTCCTGGTAAATGGTCTACTCCTTTCTCGCTGACTGAACTGTCATTGAGTTACACACTGTTGCATTGAGGAGTTTTGTGCAATAGAGCTGTCTAAATACTAAGTGACCTATGTATGTAAAAATGCATAAATCAATGAATATACGTGACATCCATTTTTATTATGTATAGCCTATTTTGTCTTCAGTGTATTGAAATCACCTCATGGCCCTACACAGGAAAACTGACATGCATGAGTGGTTGAATGTTTAAATTACATTTACATTTAAACTGAGATGTTGCTTTTGCACGCTTTTTCAGGATTTATGTTTCCAATCTGTCCTTTACTTGGTCATTTATTTTAGAAATGTCTTCATTCTATTGTGGGAAGAGAAATAAATAATACAGGATAAACACCCAACGGAAATTGGTTTTCTTAGTCATTACTTGTTAAATTTGTTACATGAACATAAAGATCAACAGAAACCACCAAAATAACACAGAGGAAGAAAGAAAACGGACTCCATCAGTGTCTCCTTGGTTAGCTGTGTTCATATTGAGGGTTATCATGGGTTCATTCAATACTGACTCATCAGCAGCAGATAACTGCTCCATCTCCTCCTCCAATCTTAAAGGCCCAGTGTGTAAAATTTAGGGGTATTTATCTGCAGAATATGACAGAAAAAAAAAGTAATATTCTTAAGTATGTTAGTGTTTAATCATCTAAAAAAATTGTCAAAGGCCGCCATGTTGCATCACCATGCCTCTACAGCAGCTCAGAACAGACAAGAGGGTCACGGGCACCGTCCGACATGCTTGGAAGTGGAGAGAGGAACAAAGTGTTTACAATCTGCAAGCTCACCACTAGAAAACACTATATCCTACTCACTGGTTCTTTGACATAATGATTATACCAACCACAATATTTGTCAGGATGAGCTCAAGTCGTAACAGAAAAACTCTCCACTGTCACCAAGCATATTACAAACTCAAAATGATGATGATGATCATCATTATTATTATTATTATTATTATTATTATTATTATTATTATTATTACAATTAAACTAAGCTCAGGCTTCAAGGATTTTCATTTAAGAAACAGCATCGAATTATTTTTACTTGTGTGCAATCATCTGCATCTTGCACATTTTTAAGATTTTTTTAAAAAAGCAGATAACTTAAGGGTCTATCTCACTAAAACAAAAACAAAAGATGTATGTATATATGTGATCATGGGAGTTGTTGTCTTCATTGTTAACAGACAACATAGCAGATGAAAATCAATCTGACCTGGGCTGCACCTAATGATCATTTTTTAAATGATTAATCTATCAATTAATTTATCAATTGATCTAACAATTATTTTGTCATTATTCAATTATATAACAATTAATTTATCTAAAATACATATTAAAAACTTGTTTCAGTATTTTATTCCATCATAATCCATGCTGGTCCTCAAATTCTAACGGAGCTGTGATGCATGTTAATTTAATCACTAATCACTGTCAACCCTTCACTGAACTGAAAAAAAACAGTTATTTGTCTTAAAACATTAACTGGTTATGACATGGAGTTATGTCATCACTGGAGTCACATGCAGGTTAGATGATGACTGGCAGTGTATTTTTGCATCAGTGTGAAGCAAAGAAAATACCTTTTGTTGTTTTTCTGCCAACTGAAACGCATTACAGTCTTAAACATTTTAGCCATTTCTGTCTCATACGTGGCTGATAAAGTGAACGGAAAGTACAAAAGAGGGACAGTTAAAATCTCACCTCCTGTTCTGGCTGAAGAATAAACAACCTGTGTTGATGTGTCTCCTCAAACATTTTCTCATCCAGAAAGTAAAGTTTTACTGCAGCAAACTGTTGCACAGCGTCCATCTCCGGTTTGTTTACATCTGCTTCCACAGGAGATCACGTGAAATCACGTCCCGCGAAATCTTGCGAGATCATGGGATCTCGCAGGATTTCAGCCAACATTCAGCTGATTCATAATCTTAATGTCAAAAAGTAATAAGCCCTGGCTGTAACCTGGAGGACTTTGGAGAAAATTTAAATAGTATTTAATGAAAGACTGAAAATCGGAATCGGCAGGTCAGACCCTTATAAAAACCAGAAATCGGAATCAGCTAAGAAAATTGCAATCGGCGCATCTCTAGTGCAGACATCACTTTTCACACAGGAGTGATGAAGAAACTTCTAGAAAATGTATCTTAAGTGACTTCCACTAACAGAAACATGTTCCACATGTTGATAATCCTCATAAATCATGTTTTGGTGCTGACACAAAGTAAAGAGGACGATGCTGCTGCTGCAGGAGGAGGACAGGTCGCTCGGTGCTTCACTTCCAGCACTCTGGAGGAGCAGTTTGTCCCATTTGGTGAGTCACGTCCAGTTTGTGGAGCTAAAGAGCCAAACTGTTGCACTGTCTCAAATACTCTCACACTTTAGATGATCATGGTGAGGTTTGCTCTCTGCAGCTTGTTCTCCAGGTGAATCAATGCTCTGACAAGGCACAGCGGTTCAACAACAGAAACTATTTTCATGGACCAGCTGATGTATTTAAGTTTTATTCATGTTATGTTTAGTCACATGCTCTGACATCCTTCCTCACTTTCTGACTATTCTATGTTTTCCTGGAAATACAGAATCTAGCGACTAGCTAGCAGCAGCAAGGAGGAAACACAGTTACCTTGAATAAATTACATTTTGCTTGTTGTTGTTGGAAAAATTTTGGGATGATTAAGGACACAACTCAACAAAATATAGAACATAGGTCCAGTGTTTTTAAAGATTTTAATGCGGATTATAGTTTTAAATTACATAAAGTGTCTGATGTAACTTAACTTAGATCAGACACTTCTAGGACCCCAAGGACCCCTGTCTCACTTCCTGGTTTAAAAAAGGTGGGAATACTGCTCAAGCACTGATAAACTTTCTATTTTTAGACAAATTCATTAAATAATATTTCTATCAGATGTGTCGCAACCATAACACGTCAACTCTGTAGTCATCAACATCTACGTTTAATACAAAATTTAATCACTAAGAAGCTAGAAATCTGACTCATCTTATTCTTACTTAGTAAGTAGTTTCAGTGCCTAAACCTAACTAAAGTGTTTGACGATGTTAACTTCACCTAAGAGGTGCACCTGATTTCACAGAAGTTGACAGGAAGTATTGGTGTATCACTTGCAGACATGTGGACTTTGTCTGCACTGCACACTATTTAAAAGTGAAGTGACCTGTTATTTGTATGCAGGCTGAAGAGACCAAGTTGGTAAAATGACTCAATGTTTCTGTCGGTTTGTGACTTTGGCTGAGATCACTGCGACTTGCAACAGAGCCACTTACCTGCAAACTGATCCATAATGCTCTATGGGTGCATCGACCACTACTTTACAGTTTGTGTCTGTGCAGAACTGTGCTGAAAGCGTCCGTCCTCTCCCTGTGAGACTGATTGAGGCTCACTGAGATCTATGTCTATGTGTTTGGACTCCCGCTGAGGTGAGACTGATTTTCTTTGATCACACAAAGCACAAATTACTGCAAAACAGAGAGCGAGAGACATCGAGGCAGAGCAGAGAGAGAGAGAGAGAGAGCAATATGAGGCTGTCTATATGTTTACACAGCCACTGTGTTCCAGGGCCGACCTCCCAAAGCATCTCGCATGATTTTCCAATTTCTGAATTCCTATATTTGGCTGCTCAGGCTTCACAGAGGGGCTTAGTTTTTATTACATTCTGTTTGCTATAAAACACTGTGATGAGTGTGACCGTCACAGGACATCTCGCTCCACGCCTGCTTAGACTCTCTTTAGCTGTGACCTTCCTGCAGGAAAGCACAGGCCATTTTTTACATGTGGCTTTTGTTTGGCTTATCACAAATGTGCTGAGAATGACAAATGCTTTTGAAAGGATTGCCGTTATTTTCAACCTCGGCCTTGTTTTGGAGGATTTTTTATTTTTTTTTTTGTTTTGCCATTTTGCTGAGTGACTGTTTCATTTCACCAGCGCCTTCAGCATCTTTTGCTTCTTCTGCTCTCCAATACACACCCAGTCAGAAGCATTTATGAGAGCAGTTTGTGAATTTAAAATCAACCCTTAATTAAAACACAAAAGTGTTGAGTGTGTTACTGTGATTATACTGTACATGTAAGTGGTAATTTTGACATTCACGACTCACACTGCAGGCACTGCTAGATTAGTGGTTTTGGTATGTTTTTTTGCTGATGAACAGTTCTGATGGCACATGGCAGATATATTTGCAGCCTAAATCCTTTTGCTTCATATCCTGACTTGGTTATAATCAGGATACGAAGGCAACTAAAGAGCGGCTGATGTGTGAGAGGTTTTACCAATGTGATCTCCAGCCCTTCATATAAGGCTGTAACTAATAATTATTTTAATCATCAATTAATCTGTTGATTATTTTGTTGATTAATTGATTTTTAATCGATTAGTGGTTTGAACCGTAAAAAATGTGAAAAATGCAGATCACTATTTTCCAAAGCCCAAGTTGACGTCTTCAAATGTCTTGTGTCCAAATCACAAAGATATTAAGTTTACTCTCAAAAGAGGACTACAGAAACATAAAGTAAAGAAAAGTATTCACATTTGAGAAGCTGAAATTAGAGAATCTGGACATTTTTCTTTAAAAAAAAAAAAAAGCCTCTAAACAATTACATTATTATCAAAATAGTTGGCGATTAACTTAAGAATCGACTCAAACTCATTTGCCACAGCAAATACATTCTTAAGGGAAACATAATGCAGACCAAAATATGTTTATATTAACATAATGTGGAAATGTTGATAATTAACATGCCTGGCCAGTGGCAAAATACTGAACGAATCAGTAAAACTGTCACTGACAACATATTTAATTTTTTTTCTCACAATTTAACCAAACATGATATTTCATTATCTTGACCAAAGTGTTTTTGTTACAGAAATGGATGCAGACTCTGGTCTGTGGTGTTAAAGTCCTACACTTTGCACGCCTGAATCATTTCAAACAAACATTTGTGAACATAATCTAGGAAGGAATTACATCTGCCACCGCAACCCACACACAATGATGACAACAGTTTAGTAATATACAAATGTAATTTCTAAAAGACAGGGATGAGATAGTGTAAATAGAATACCACTTTTATGAAGATGTCCATGTTTACACATTATAAGCTGTGTGACATTTAATGCTGCATTTTAGTTTTGGATGTGGTAACAATAGTCAGGTGACGTTCATCGTCATGGTTTTGAAACACTTACAGTTTGGCAAGAAAAACTACTTGGTTATGTTTGGAAAAAGATTGTGTTTTGGGTTAAAATCAGTATATTACTTATGCTACTTAACTTACATACATGGCATCATTTCGTCACCTGCGTAAGTTAAGTGTTAACATCTCACTGTTTATGATTATGATGTCACCTGACTTTTTTCTCTCTTTGGCATTTGCATGTAAAATGGCATGGGGTCTCTGCATAAGTCAGTACAGACTAAATGGTGTAATATGACACAAAAATAGTGATAAATGAAACAACTTCAGACATTGGTATGTTGCATCCATATAGCATTTGGTGAGAGTGGGCTGGGTTTTTCCCAGTGAGTCGTTTGTATTTATACACATAAAATGTGACATTCTGTAAATGCAGAAAGTCCACATGCAGAGAATGGGTGGATGGAAGGATCAGACAACACAGGACTTTCACCCAGGAGCCCAGAGTTCATGTCCTGCGTGAAACCAAAAGTCAAAGTTGACTTATTTCAAGTTTTAAGTTACTTAAGCTTGTTTCTAGGAGTGTGAATCTGTGGGACTTCATTATTTGATTCAATTATAATTCAGAGGGCTACGATTTGATGATAAAATAATTCTCGATGCATCTTGATGTATCAGAATTTTTAAATTTTGAGCCATGGGGTGCAGGTTGCATTTTATTTATCTGCAGCTGGTCACAACTCAAGAAGTAGCCTTGTTTAGAGTTAAACATGATGCACGTTACAGGGAGGATCTTTTTTGTCTGGTTTGATTCAGAATATATTTTTGACTGATTTTATAGAAAAGATGGCACAATTTTCAGTCACTTGCTCCACTTTCCTTGAAATACAATATAAAACATGAACAGCAATGAAATGATCTGCAGCCTTTTTATTAAAAGTTAACAGCATTAATGAATGAATTAATCAAATTGAAAGAAACCTACAGTCCTCTGTCTGTATGACAACAATATGTTATGTCTCCAGCAGTGGAGAGCAGTGTCTCTGCTGCACCATCAGCTCTGAGGGAAGACCTCGGTGTCCAACATGCAGAGCAGGTACAGAGTTTTTGAGAGTGATTTTCTTCATCACAGAGTTGGCTAAAGTTGTTAATGCCACGGTGTGTGTCATGCAGCCACTCTCGTTTGTTAGAGCTGATCGCTGCTTCGCTCTGTGAACGTCTAAATGTTTCTGGGTGATGCTAAAAAGTATTCATATTCGTCTCGCAAATGCAATTACTTAGACACTAAATTAAAACATGATTGCAACCGCTGCCTTTTGAGAAGATGGAGTACATCTGTCCTGGATAACGGCTGATAACTCTAGCGTGTGTGTGCTGCTGACTGTCCGGGTGCTGCACTGCCCTTTTCACTCCGTCAACTTCATGCTAACTGACATTTAGAAAATAGATTTTTGACATTTATGAATCGATTAAGAGTCTCTGGCGTCCACATTGCAATGCATCTAAGAATCAAGTATTTCCCCCACCCCTACTTGTTACGTATGTGACTTCTGTCACGTAGACAACGTACTTATTGTCACCCAAACCTTCTTTTCCTAAACCTAACAAAGTAGCTGTTTGCACACCGTCACAACACACACACACACACACACACACACACACACACACACACACACACACACATAGTTCAGACAGTGTGCACATGAATGTGGCTCCAAGCTAAGGATCTACAGTGAAGATTCAGGCTAAAAACATGGTGGAAATAACATTTTTCTAGTAAACTTGGCATGTTGGGGCCTTAGGAGACTTGGATTACACCAGACGAGCAGTATAGAGGCATTTTATGTCTCTTTTTTAGTTTGAAAACTGGTCGCTGTTCACTTCCATTGTTTGAGAGATTCTGCAACTCTGTTTTCCTGTCAAACTCCAGCAGTGTTTTGTGGACTGAAAAACAAAACTTGACCTTCAATCAGCATGAGGGTGAGAAGATAATGACTGAATTTTCATTTTTGGGTGAACTATCCCTTTAAAGAAACAGAAACTCAACCATCCCTTCAACAAACACTACTACAGAGCACTGCTGTTAAACTGAATGTCCAGTTAGAGAAAATTTCCTTAAGCAAAGGTCTGTAACATCATAATGTCTAACTTGCATTATGATTTAGTGTGATATATACTGAAGTAGCCTAGTAGTTGTATCAATGTCTACATGTAATCAACATCTGACTGTGAAATCAAATAAAGAAAGTATTCAAAAACATTTCAACAATATTTATTGTCGCTTAACATTGAACTATACATATATGCATTTAAAAATAAAATGCTTTTGAAAAATTGTGCATCTTAAAATAAAGTGCTTAATTTTAGAAAAACTAAAATAAAGTGTAGCAACAGCTTGAATTTTCTTATTATCTTCTTTCCTGTCTCTCGCTCACTCGCCTCTTCCTCTCCGTCTTCTCTCCTTGTATCACTTCCTTTCTATTTCTATATTTCTATTTTTCTATTATCTTTTCGTTTGTCACTCACCTCTCACCTCTCTCATCTGACTGTATTCAGAGTCGCAATGTTAATCGCCTGGAATGCAGATATTTGATTGGCTGGGTAGCAACACGTGGGATGGCTTAACATGCATGCAATTGGTTGGTGCATTTCCTGATCAGCTAAACCAGCGCTGTAAAGACTAGAAAAGTTGTGCCAGTTAAAAAAGAAGGGTCTTGTCAAAATTTAAAATCCCTTAATAATTTACTGGTTATAGGTCCGCGTCCGTATGGGACAGCGCCTGGGTCCGGACTCAGACCGCGGTCCGCCTGTTAGGGACTAAGGCTCTATATAATAGAAGATTGCACATTACTCACCTCTCTCCACTCCTTGGTCCCCAGGCCTTGTAAGTACAACACCACCACTGAGAAAAGAAACAAATATAAACATGTTTTGGAATTACTTTTGCACTTTGTAAATTTCAAGGTGAGTAAAAATCTCCAAGTCACACATCATGAATTCAGATGATGACAGGCGCAGCCCTGCAGTTCAGCACTGCTTGCAAAAATGTCCTTTCTTAGATGATCACACGCTCCTCTTACAGTTTTCCTGATCGGCATCTACAAAGAAAGCTAGAGCAGCTACATTATATAATGAATAAATCATAAAAGCATAAATATTTACAAAAAGCGCAATTATATTTTGTAAGAGACATAAAATTCTGTATGCATGAGATATGAATAAGGGCTGTAAAATAAAAGATTAAACTTTGATTGTGCCTTCCAGGAGACTGTGGTGGTGCTGCAGAACAATAACAAGGTAAGGCAGCGAGGGAAAACCCAATTTAAATAATAATTGAAATTAAGCTATTGAATGCATGGGGTATTAAAAAAACTGTAGAACTGCAGTAGAAGAAAATGTTGGAAAACCACCAACAAAACAGATTATAAATCCCTTCCAGAGCTTTGTTGCAGTTGACTAATTTATTAAAAACTAAATCATCTCTTTATATGAAGAAAATTGTGGACCGTGTGGACCCAACTGTTTGCTGAGTGTAAGGGAAGCTCTGAACAAAAGCCCAGCAGACTTTTCTTATAAATAAACAGAAGTTATGTTTACATTCAGTGTTTCTCACCAACATGCATTGTGTTTAGTCTACAGTTGTGTTGAATAAGTGTCATTTCTCACAAAACATTTGCAAAGCAGATTCTCAGTATTTGGATGCAAAAACAGAAGAGACTGTAAATCAGGCTGCTTTCTGGAACTTCCTGCTTTTTCCTTTCATTAGTTTTCACAATACAGTGTGACATAACACTTCAGAGAAGCTTTATACTTGTTCTTCTAAACATTTTATGTAAAAGGGACATTTTTCACTGAGATTTCATTGAAATATTGATTTCATATTTTCTGTCATAATTTCATCAATATTCAAATTCATATACTCATTAAGAATTGATTAAAATGTAATAAATAAAATGTTAAAAAGCTAAATTTTGATTACAAATGTGTCTATGTAAGATGTACCACCTTAAAATAATATTTGGTTGACAAATGTGTTGCTCTTTATGTGAGGTTTTAATTTCATATGAAGTGTAACAGGTCACATGACCATGGTTTAGTCAAGGGTACACCTGTTGCATTATGGGTCAGAAGCAATACAGCTGCAGAGAAAGCCAACATGGCTGCAGAGGAGAAACATACACCCCCCAAAAAACATATTTTGCATTGTCCGAGAGGTGCACACACTAATTTGTGATTTGTTTCATTCATAAGTGTTTCTTCCTTTAGGGGAATATGCATTTCATAGTTTGAGCGAGATGTTTTTCAGATGGTTAGGTTAAGTAAAGTGTTCCATTAACAGGTATTAATATATAAAGGGTATTAGTAACAGCTTTGTAGTTTTGAAGAGAGAAAAAAGAGGATTGGATTGGTATCAGCAGATACTCAATGTTGCTTCAATATCGGTATCAGATATAAAAAAGTGGAATCAAGCTAGCCCTAATAAGATGGAGGAAGCAAGTGTACATGACGTCCAGCTGTTTGTAACTGTTAACAGAAACAGTTTGCAGGGAAACCACAGAAATGTAGACTGACAATTTCATGGTCAAAGAAAATTTATATCACATTGACACTTCTGTTCAAATTCCCATGCTCCCTGTATCTGTGCAGTATTTCTCTTCATGTTGTCTAATCAGATTCTCAACAGAGACACTGGTGTCTAAAAACTGCACTGACAGAAAAGAGGCAGATGAGAAAATGGAAAAATAAGTTGGGACAGTGAGAGCAGGGCATCAAGGCCACTGTGACCACAAGGTGTGTAAATTTTGGTGTGCCAAAGGCCAAACTGATTTGGCAAGGCAAACATTGTGCCGTGCCTGCTGTGAAATTCCTTTCCTGGTGGTGATATTTAACAATCCTGCCAAACCCTGGGTTATCTTCACTGGCAACGATTTTAAAATCATGACTTTCCATCAGAGTTTCCTGTTGCCATTAATCACCAATTATTTTACAGAGAAAATCTGAAAGTCATACATATTTAAATCTTTAGGCTTGAATTTCTCAAGAGCCTGCAAAGTCTTCTTTGAGATTTCAGCAAAACTGATCCCAAGTGGGCCAAACTGGTCAAAACACTTTACAGCACTAAGTCACACACCACTGTGTCAGTGATTTAGGTGAAAGTGTATTATATCTTATGGAGAGAATCTTTTCTGGTTTTCACTCTGATGTCCTCCGGCTGCTCCGCCTCAGTCCTCTGTGATTTGCAGAGTTGGACAGAAAGCTTTAGCTTGTTGCTAAAGTAGGTTAACCCCTGACAGCTGCTAGCTGCCTTCAGCTCCTCAACTCAGCACAGAGCACCAGGGAAGGGTGTTTATGCCACAAGCACAGGAGTTTTAGACTTCAAGGAGGACGTTTTCAGGCCTGTGGCGAGGGAGAAGCAACAGGGAATGCAGACAGGAAGTAGAACTGGTGTCATGCTAGAACCGGAGCCAGACAAGAAGGCAGCGGGATCAGGCTCATCTTGGCACCATGACAGAGGCTAAGAGATAGACAAGAACGTTGATGGAGGAAGCAAAGAAGAGAGACAGAGCAAGAGGCCGGCAGACAAGAGGAAAGGTGGGGCTGGTTTTTAGTGATTGGTGAGAGCTTGGTGAAATAAAAGGTTGACAGACAGACGGTGAGCTGGTCTTCTTGCTGGTGAGCTGGTCAGTAATATTAGCTGCTTTCTCTTATGTCTTATGTTGTTGCACTTGTTTGGTGTTTCTCTGTGTTAGCAGAGTTGTCGACCACTGACCTTTCATCGTAAGTAATATAATAATAACACACATGTATAGCTTACAACAATACAACACATAAATGAGTTGTTCTCTGAAACTGAGACTGCCAAACAATTAAAATAAAAAATATAAAATAATAAAAATATCAACTCTTGCATAGTCTTTCTTTAAGCACAATGAACACCGGTAACATTTGACTGGAATTTCTCCCATTAGTCCTGGACATTGAAATCTTCCAGGACACGTGGACCAACACCAATCTTTTCTAATCTTCTGCTTTCCATAATATCTGCATGACAACTACAGTATGGTTAAGACTATGGAAAGACTACAGTCATTAACTGTTGGATTGTGACGGAATGTGAACTCCAGAAAGTTGGATGCACTACATGAACCATCCAAACGCTTACTTTTTCCTTTGCTACGTAAAGGACACTGCTGGCCATTTTGGGTGCCCTAACTGTAATTGCTTTGTGTTCACAAATCTGCATTAAATATTGTGTTTGAGTTAGGCACCCAATCAAATTCTGAAAAAACTGAAAGTTTAGAATGGATAAGGGCTAAGAACATTATTTACATTATTGACTAATATGATGGCCATTCCCATGATGCTCTATCATGTCTTATGAGCAGTTTTTGGGGTGATGCTATATATTACAAATGTTTGGTGTCATCCATGCAAGATTTGATTTGAACAATGGTCAAACATCCCTCCAAAATACCACACTGAAATACAAAAATGTTTGACATTTGAAGATTTCTGTAAATATTGTACTTTTCAGCCATTGAAAGTAGAGAACTTCTGTTCTTACACAGAAGTGCTCCTGCTTATTGTCAGTATAGGCAGGAATCCTCTGAATGCTCCCAGTCTTTAGCTTGGGGTTGTGAAGTTTCGTGAGCCTGTGATTATCCTAGAGGTCACTACAGGTCATTTTATACAGTGAATTCAAGTTTAAAAAAAAACAGGTCTCACTACAATGAAATGGTTACTATGGGGACTAGCATCATCATCCATGAATACTGCTGGGCTCACTGAATCCACAAGAGTCTCAGCTTTCCAGTCAGACCCAATTTATGATATTCCAACACTGTTTAGAGACCCTAGGGTGCAGAAATATTCAAATAGAATGGGTGAAAATAACACAGTTACATTACATGCAAAAATGTCATGGTTTTTCTCCCAAAACTGCATGAATTAGCATAAAGTTAACATGTCTGTAAAGGAGAGACACTTGGGTATCCACTGAATCCATTTTCAGTCAGATATTGAAAATACTGAAATGGCTATGCTAGCTTGATTTGGTTGTGGTGAATGTGAACTTCTTCTGTGTTGCCTTCCTGTTTATCTGTTGCCTGTTTTTGCAAAGTTTCAGAGCGACAGAGACACAGAGTGTCCCCATAAGCATAGTGAAAGCTCATTCCAGCCAGGCGCACTGTGTGAGGGGAGATGGAGAGACGCTGGTGCCAGAGGAATGATGATTGGTATTACAGCATGCATGAGACAAAATCACAACACAATAGATTTGTGTTTATTTCTCCCTGACGGTCTAAATACCTAGCTTGCTAGTCACGTAATTCATATGTTAAATATTTTGGCAGTGAAAAGAGACCCCTGGCTAAGTAGGCAGAGGACCAAACCACCGTGAGAAAAATGACAGGGGGATTTGCAATCTTTGAAAACTTAAAAATGCAGCTGTAATTATCACAGGTGCTTTGTCACAATAATGGACCTCAGAAACATTGAGTAGACACTGACAAACAACAGTGGTTATATCTGACGTTTCTGATCGCAGTTATTGCCGGGTATAAATCAGTAATACCCACATAATGGTGGGGCATGTAACCTGACATGCCAGATGGTTCATGACACAGAACCATCTGGGAAGTCGTCCTTAAAAACTGTTTGGAAGAGGGCAGGCACTTTCAAAAAAAACACTCGGCAGGTGATTGGCTGAGCCATCTGCCTCTCACATCTGACACGGGTTAACTCCAACCAATCGGATCAAACTCTTGCTGAAGCTGGTTGAGAGAAGAATGAAAACGTTTTTTCGATGGAGAAAAGTCTTCAGTGTTGGTCTTTGCTCTTCTTTGAGTGAAGAAATACTCTCCAGTTCTGATATAACTGATGCTATCACATTATCTTTCTTAACCTCTTCAGGAGCAGCCATTGTCGAGTTGCTTCCATGGACACTTCTCACTGTCGTCACACCTAAAACCACGCCCACAGCTGCCAGTAGTCCTAAAACACTGACTGGCTGCACAACTTTCAGTGCGGACACAAACAGATACCTTGAAGCCTTGCAAGATGGATTCTTGCATGATCCTGTGGGTCTAGCTGCCTTGCAAAGTAAAGGGACGTGTCCCTACCCAATTTCACACTGTTGCCCTTCCTGACAAACTGTTTGGTTGGTTAAAACTGAGCCCACTACAGGCTCTGAAAGACAGTAAATTTGGCTGAGGATGAGGGTGTCCCTGCTGAGTTTATTAATAAAGTAGGTAGAGCTGTGAGAGGCTGTTCTGGTACGTGGTGCCCTGCACACACCCTGATGTGATGGATGCTGTGCTGGGCAGCATACTATAAACTAGAGCTGCAACAATTAATCAATTGTTAATCAATTATTAAATTGATCACCAACTATTTTTTTAAAGTAAAAAAGACAAAGTTCTCTGGTTTCAGCTTCATAAATGTGAATATTTTCTGGTTTCTTTACTTCTCTATGACAGTAAAATGCATATCTTTGGATTGTGAGTAAAACAAGACATTTGAGGACGTCATCTCAGGCTCTGGGACACACTGACATTTTTCAACATTTTTTGACATTTCAAAACAAACCACAATTAATCAATTAATCAAGAAAATAATCAACTAACTAATCAACTATGAAAATAATCGTTAGTTGCAGCCTATTATAAACTATAAAATATAGAAACAGAAAAAATCAGTAGAAAATACACACTGATTGACAGCTGATTTTTTTTTTCAGTTCTGTGCAGAAATGTGCCAGAATGACCTGTTAGAACCAAAGATGGAGAATAAATTACACCAAACAAGGAATGTCACTTAAAAAAAGAAGTTATAATGCATGCATGCTGGAGCAGCATGTGGGCACCACACAACTCCAGCCTGTCCACACGCACACACACACGCATGCGCACGCGCACACACACACACACACACACACACAAGCTTTCAGCTGACAGCTCAGTTGGCTGTCCAAACACTCAGGGACTCCTCAGGCCTCCTCAAGGTTAAAAGCAGTGCATCTCTTCCATTAGACAATGCTCCTCTTCCTCCTCCTGCTACCACCATCCTACTGCTCCTCATCTATTATCGGTTTAAGGAGTGAATATTGTGAGAAGATTGTGCAGTTTGTATATTCTATGTTCAAATATGTTTGGAAACAGATGAAACAATGAGAAAATGATGAATAAGAAACAACATGAAGTGAAGTTTAGTTTCTCTCTCCTCCCGTCCTGTCCACTAGCTTCCTACTCTTTCTCTCTGCCTTCCTTTCCTCCTATTTTTTCTGGCCTCCTCTCCTCCTCCCCTCTCCTCTTTCTCCTCCTGTTCTCTCCATTCCATCCCTCTATTCCTCCTCCTCTCCCCCACACATCAAAGCAGAGCATGGTAATGGCAGGCAGTGCAGAGAGAGAGAGGCTCGTGTTTGTGCTTCAATGGGACAGCAGGCCAGTCGACCACGACGACCCAGCCACCGCTGGGACCCGTACACCCCGATTCTCCCTGCTCTCCTCTTCAAAGGAGGAAAAAAAAGGATGAAGGGAGAGGGGAAGAAAAACAGGGTCAAGCTAAATTAATAAATACCGAAACAGAGAGGAAGAGGCAGGAGGCCAAGAGTTTAGAGACGGTTGGCTAACTGATTCCATTTGGTAGAACGAGAGAAAGTGAAGCATTTATAGGCACTGACCAGGCTGAGTGTGTGTGTGTGTGTGTGTGTGTGTGTGTGTGTGTGTGTGTGTGTGTGTGTGTGTGTGAGGTGTTGTGAGAGTATGGCACGAACAAGCATCCATCCATCATCATCACAAACACATGCACTATGTATGTTCTGCACAGCATTCCTGAAATATTTACATTGTGTGTGTGTGTGTGTGTGTGTGTGTGTGTGTGTGTGTGTGTGTGTGTGTGTGTGTGTGTGTGTGTGTGGGTGTTTGCCCATCCCTAAAATCTATTTTCACCCAGATAGATGGGTGTGGTTTTGCAGGACACAGCAGTGCACTCTTCGTCTTGTTCACACAGACAATATGAGATCAATTTATTTAACACATGTAGTGTAACACGTACATATAAAGACATACAGAAGATATTATTCATGTCTTCCTATCATTTGTATATTTGGTCTCATACATACCTATGAATATGGAAATTGACCGTGTGCCTTGTAAACATGTTTGGGCTGGAAGAAACTACACTGGAAAAACAAAATTGTTGAGAACACGCAAAATTTCATCTTACTTCAATAGATTTTTGAGTTTTGAGCACAAACCGAACTCCTACATTTTGAAACAGTTTTACCAACTAAAATGTTTTGTTGAGATAGTTTACTTTTCTTCTCTACATAAACTTGAGGTTTGAGGTTTAGAAACTCCCAAAAAATTATATTTCAAAAAGTGCTGTGTAAACTCATTTAAGTGACAGTGAATAATGATTAATAATTTTATATTTTCAATTGAAATCATTTAATTTTCAAGCACTAAAGTAATGATAAATTGGGTTCACAGCTCATTATGAACAATTAAATAAAAAAAAAATCTCTCAAAGTCAAATATTTCATTTTATCTAAAAAAGCTAAAGGGCTTATTATTTATTTCAAATTTTGAGAGAGTTTAATTCAAATGATCCAGTGTTTTATCAGAATATACTGCTGCTGCAACATTCAGATGGTAGGGTCAGAATTTGGAGTAAACAACATGAAAGCATGGATCCATCCTGCCTTGTATCAACAGTTCAGGCTGCTGCTGGTGGTGTGATGGTGTGGGGGATATTTTCTTGACACACTTTGGGCCCCTTAGTACCAACTGAGCATCATTTAAACACCACAGTCTACCTGAGTATTGTTGCTGACCATGTCCATCTCTTTATGACCACAGTGTATCCATCTTCTGATGGATACTTCCAGCAGGAAAACACAACATGTCACAAAGCTCAGATCATCTCAAACTGGTTTCTTGAACATGACAGTGAGTTCACTGTACTCCAGTGGCCTCCACAGTCACCAGATCTCAATCCAACAGAGAACCTTTGTGATGTGATGGAACAGGAGATTCACATCATGGATGTGCAGCCGACAAATCTGCAGCAACTGTGTGATGATATCATGTTAATATGGACCAAAACCTCTGAGGAATGTTTCCAGAACCTTGTTGAATCTATGCCACCAAGAATTAGGGTGGGTCAAACCGGCACTAGCAAGGTGTACCTAATAAAGTGGCCAGTGAGTCTATGTTAGCACTACTTACTTGTCCATATTTCCAGTTTTAAGTTATGATGGTCAATACGAAGATTTATTAACAGTCAAATGAAATTTATTTTAAAATCTGCAGGGAAGACTGATCACAGTTGCAGCTGTGCCAGCAGTAAAATATGTATCTATATATATGTATGTAAAATATGTAATCAGCGATCACACGAAAATGTAAAACTCATTTCTGTTTGAAGTTAAAATCAGGTGTGAGATCTCCTGTATGTTTAACCTTGGGGTTAAGGCAAAGATTAAGTTAATAAACAACTGGTTTTGGTAGCTTATCCAAAAGATGAGGGGATGAACTGATCCGAGCCAACAACATTGTGTATCGGGTACACAACACTCTGTGTGACGCAGGACATAGCTGGGTGAAATATCTAGTTTTTGGGTCATGCAGGGAGAATAGAGGGTTACATACATACAACTGGAATCACATCCAGTAACTACCGTTTCTTTTTTGCTAAGTTGATTTGTTCAGCTAAGACACTGTTTATGGAGTTGTTTGCAACAGTGCAACCTGACCTTGTTAAACCACATAGTCAGTCCAGTGTGTATGATTTACAGGCAGAAAATGACACAAATAGAATAATATTACTAAATATGTCTCAATTAGTGTACAATCACCTGAAAATAACAATCATTTGTGTTTTTGTCACCTGAGAATGAGCCCTTTGATCAAGTGCACAGGTTCTTTTCCACGGAGTCTGCCATATTGTGCCGCCATGCTTCAGTACGGTAGCCCTGAATGGAAAAACTGCTCTTAGACAGGGCTTTTTTGTTTGGAAGGGGAGGGTAAGACGTTTTTGCAATCCACGAGCTTTAGATTACACTAAATCCTACACAATGGTCCTTAAGCATTTTCTGATTTAATCCATAAATATAATCATGTTTGAGCAATTTCAACAATTTAGTTCAGGTTAGTAAAACATCATTGTCATAGTTACAGACTGAGAAGCTAATGCTGAGTGTTGGCAGGAGACAGGGTCAGACATTGTTTTACACCCAACAATTTTCCATTTTCACTTCCTACTCCCTCACTCCTCACTGTCCTAAAAGAACATCACACGTCATTCTGGCAGGATGGGAAAGTGGGCAACTGTCCCAGGTGCCACAAAAGCCTCATTTCCTAATTACGTTTCCTAATTAACTGTAACTTTGTTTGGAAATGGGAATATGTTAATATACTGACACAAAATAGCTTCATTGTTTAAGGTAATATTGTGTTTACAGGAGACATATACCAAAATGAATTTGTGTTTTACCAGTACTGTCATAAAAATACTTTACATGATGTACAGGCAGTGGGAGTGTGGGTATTAGCAGCTCATTTTACAATGCTGTCATTTTCTGGGTGAAGAGTGGAACCTGTGGAGCTGCTCTCCTGCAGATGAAAAGAAGCGGACAGAGACTGGATGTGTGGAGGACATGCATCACTGTCTCCATCCTCCACAGGACAACAGTGGGAGCTGACAGGGACTGCAGTGCAGGTGGGACTGACCATTTCAGATTTGGAGAAAAAAGGGAGAAGGACAAATACAAAGGTAGCACACTGATTTTTGCAAAACAGCTTAAAGATGCAATATATAAAATATAATAACTTACCAAACTAACTCCAAACAAATATTGGCCAACATATCACCATGTAAATTGGTAACTTAAGGGTTTATTTAAAAAAAATAGAAGTGGTGGAACAGTGGAAAGATGAACCAAACAGGGATGTCACAAGAACCTATACTTCGGTCCTAAGTTGATGCCAAATTGGTAAAAATGTGACAGTTCTCATTTTTTTACAGTACCCAAGGTACCGACTGTACTGTAGATACGATCTTTCCTGACCTGACATACACAGCATATACGCCTGCAAATGCTGTAGTCTGCCATTAAATGCCAAAGGAAGAAGAAAACACAGTGGAACAAAAACAACTGTGTGTAAGAAGGTGACATATCCAGCTGCAGCTCCACCTTAACTCATCGAAAAGAAAAACAGTAGAGAGAGCTGTCTACAGAAATACACTGAAAAATGAGAACTGTCGGACCAACTTTAAAAAAAATTACTTCAGCACACAGTGGAATTAAATTTTTTAACAGTTTGCATTAATGCAACTTAAAATGAAGGCAAGTCAACTTTTTCCAATTTTCTAACTCAATTTTTTTGCTTTACCTAAAGGTAAACATGATGCTCCTTTAACAACGTAATAGTATGGCTTCAGGAAAAGTGTTTTTATAGTGACATGAGTGTGTCATTTTAGTTTGCTAAATATAACCAATATAATTGCAGATGTTAGCATTACTTAACATTAACGGGACTTAACGATAGCTGGTTTAGTTCGGTGAGTTTACTAAAACTTAAACAATACAATTTTACCAATTAAGATGGACCATTTTATATCTGGCGACTGAACTATAGGGATAAAATCTGGAAAAGATGCAACATCAGATGTACAACACTAAGAGAAACCTAACTGTTCTGTTGATAATGCTAGCTCAATTTTTGAATTTCTCTAAAGCAAAATTTTAGCCATATCTTACACATTGCACCTTTAATGTGACATTAAGCTTCTTTTTGGTTTCTTGGGGTAGATGATTTCTACTTTTAAATATGCAAATGCAGGAAAGCCTGGACTGTCCTTGTGACTACTTCTGTACTTCAAAGAGGTGAATTCGGTTCTGCTTTTTTTTTCTGAGGGTTTAATTAGATGCAGTTTCTGGCACATAAAAGGTTGAAAAGGTCAGTTAATTTTGGGAGAGAAGACCAGCAAGTGCTGAGTGAAGGAGATAAAAGTAACTTTAGTACTTTTTAAAAAATCACTGATTTTAAGGCAGAAACTGGGTTATGGAGAACTCATGAATGAGTGTTCTGAAAAAGACGAGATTCTATATTTCTGTGCTAAACTTCAAAGCAGTAGTCAATTGCTGGTGGTTTGGGCCTTTTTAGTGTGGAAGCAAAGATTTGTGTGATGGATTATCGATGCAAGGAGAAACCCATCACGGGGAGCTTTGCCTGGTCAGCGCTGGCTGCCTGAAGGATGTGAGCAGATGATAACTGGAATCACAAATCTAATCTCACAGGCATTTCCACAGAGATGAAGGTCCAACTGAAGCCCAGCGCACTCAGCCAGAGACTCTAAACACAGGCCCAGTCATCCATTGGGGTATCCTCTGGGTCAATAGCAAGCTGGATGCGTATGTAACAGCCAATCATTTCCTCTATACCCATGTTTGTAAAGGAGGGAAAGGAAGGAAAGAACTATTGTGCAACAGAGATTCTGCCTGTTAACTCCATCCTCAAGAAATCTCATCTGAATTATCAGACTGCAACACAAAACCACTTTAACACAAAAGCAGCACAGTGTTGAGCTGATAATAATAAGTCCCAGCTGATTTATGAAATGCAGCACTCTTGGGAGGAACATTCACATTTAGATGTAACCTCTATTAAAATTGAGAAAGTGAACAGACTTCCAATGAAAGGCTGCCATTCAAGTTGATTTGAATACAAAGTCACAGAGGGCTAGTCTGAAAAACCAGACTGAACGGCTCTTTCACTGCATTATTCAGTCTGACATTGTGTTGGCCATTGTCTGCTTGGAACTTGTTGATATTTTGACCTAACCAATCAGGGCTGAGTGATGTCCTTTCGGTCAGCATGGAAACTGTGGTAGCGGTTGTAAGAGACTTACTGTAATAGGTAACTTCAGTATTTTTTCAATGTGAAACCTATTTTCCCATGTTATTGTGTCCAAGTAACTAATGGGAACAAAAATCTTTGAAATTGGTTGAGTGTGAAGAGCGACAACTGCAGCTGTGAAACAGGCCGCAATGTGATCCTCATGGGTAACTGCAAACTGTCAAAGTACATCCTCTAAAAGTGCTTGTTTTGCCACGGACAAGCTCAGATTGTTGTTCTAAGGGTGTTTTCACACATAGAAATTTGTAAATGACTAATGATTCATTACAATACAATTCAGCCCTGTCATGATACAATACGATCTAATGCAGTGTGTGAATGTGAGACAGAGAAGGGGACATTACAGTGGTGTTAACATCTTAGTAGGAATCTCATTTGTTAATTATACTGTAGCTTAAATGAAAATCTGTGAACAAACGTTAAAACTGTTTAAAAAGCACTAAGTTGATCTGCTGCTCTGTTTCATATGAAGAGTGCTGTGGTCTTGATTGAATATGACTGTGTAGAAGAAGTGGGGTGTGGGGGAAGAGTGATGCTACATGTTGCCTGCTCTCATAGTGACATGATGTCTCTGTGGGTCAGACTGTCTGACATGTTCGCTTAAATGCAGCAGTTTTCTTATCTTTTTTATGAAACCCAAACTTATTCTACATTTGCATGTTATGAACACTTGGTGGTGTGACATCAGATCTTTCTAATAAACAACGAGTTGATTACATTTGTAAAACTCAACACGCACTCAACACTCGCTGCAGTATATGTAATGTGTAACGCAAAGCTGGCATCTAATGAACACAAAATACAGAATATCTGAAAGCTATAAGGTGCACCATTTTCATAACCTGACAGTCCCCCACTGCAGCAGCTGTTAATGTCAGCATACCTTCAGCCAGCATCTCCTGGGGCAAACATCTGGCTCTTTAGCTGCTAAATGTTCTACTGTGTTCACTACTTAGACACCACATTTATCTGTCTGCTGTTTGGTGCTGTACAGGAGGTGTACAGTGGTTCATCATCAGAGCTTTTTACTGGACACAACTGCCTGCTGCTGCTGGAATCAAGATTTTCAATACGACCTTTCCACTAACATTGAACTGGCCCTGTTACGGTTTCCAAAATCCATTTTAAAATGTTGGGAGCCAAAAATATATTGCAAAGTTGGTCCCCAGCTGCAGCCAAAAACAGCAGGTTTTCTTTGGGAACCAAACTGGGGATGTCATGTTCTATACGTCACTGTGTGTTGCCCAATGCCCTCTGTTGATGATGATCCTTGATTACAGTGGTTCCACTAAAATGCAGGCTGGTTCACTGTTTAGCACCAAGATCACAAGAATATCAAACAGAACCAGTTAAAAAACAGAGCTCATTTGGTGGGAAACTGCAATCAGGTTATTATTCTCTGTGCGTCATTACACACTCCTTCCACATTAAACACAGTCATTCAATCCACTATTAATATGTATTAAAATATTTATTAGTGTAGCTTAACTTTGCTGAAAGTATTTCTTCACCTGAATAATTAAACAAGCACAATTAATCTGTACATTTACTTTACATTAAGTTATTATTAGTGGCATGAATCATGAGTGCATGCTAATTAGCTTCATATAATTAACACTGTAAATGGTACAACACTGAACAATTCATGGGCCATCTGTACATGTATTTACATGACATTACACATTACATGTCTGTCTGATGATACTGTATATAGTGTAGGCTGCATTTGCTGCTAATGGCTTCTATATGTATTTATAATGTTTCACCATGAACTTTAAGGAGCTATATGTAGCCACTGCATGTGTAAAAATAACTACTGCAGTCTGAATAGTGAATTGGAGCTATATACTGTAAATTAAATGGCTTGTAATCCTGTTTAATAAACAGTCTATGGTTGAGGTGAGTTGTTTCCCCCCACCCCTCCTCCCCTGACATGGCAGAGACAGGAAGGTTGCAGGAGCTCCATAGGGGTGCAGGATGCGCACAACCTCTTAAACTGACAATAAGAAGTGCACTGCAAGTTGATCAGCTGTTAATGACTGTTAATTATGTGTCAATGTAAAGTTAAGTCCATTATCCTGAAAACAAAAGCCCAAATACACACTCAGGGTGATGAGTCAAGTAGCTGCCTGTCTCACTGCTGCCAAACTCCATTAACATTTTGCTCGATTTAACAGTTACAAACAGCTACACCTTCTACAAGGATTATTAATGATTTCTTATGACTCATAAACAGACACTTACTCATTCTGCAAAAATTCTGCATTGATGTGAATTCTAATTACTGTCAAATTGACATACAAATCAGTTATTCCAGTCAAGAACGGACATTTCAAAGGACTGTGTCACATGTCAAATGAAGCAAGTATTTCAACTTAACATGTTTTCTTGATCTCTGATGACACAATTTGGTTATTTTCATGATGTATTACAGTAAATATATTACAGATGTCTCCTTTAAAGTCTTATACTTTGTTGTAACAACTTAAAACTCAAAAGTATGCAGTTTTGACTGGGCAGCATGTCAAAGTACTAAATTATAAATGAGAAACCAGTTGTCCATTTGTCCAATTAGACATCATGTGACCTCAAACAGATAGTCAGTTAGTGAGTTATCAATCGGTCAATATGTAAAGGATCAATACAGGCTGTTACCATCTATTGAGTGCATCAGCCATGATCTACCTAGAGACCGGGTGCAGTCATTTATCAGTGGCTGTCAATGCTGTGTGACATTATCAGCATGTATCGACCCCGTCCTGTTGTGGCCGGACACTGGGGTCACATAGCAGGGTCTAACCAGGGACATGAAAGAGCTGAGGGGGCACGTGGCTGCAGCGAGCCCAGCTCCCCTCTTTCCCCCAGTGGGGAGGAAGGGTTTGAAGTTCAGGACACCTCTGACATAATCATTACCCTCCATCATGGCTGTCCACCTCCGCCTAGGTGAGGAAGAAAGACTAATCTATGGGATGTATCAATAAAGGACCCCTGACCTGAAAACTGACTGTGTGCACGAGTGTGTGTGTTAGCTTCCTATCCCTGCAAAACTGTAAACCTGAGCCATATATCTGTCCAAAATCTGCAGCTAAATCTCTTTCTGATCCTTTGATTACATTTATCATTATTATTATTATTATTATTATTATTATTATTATTATTATTAAAATATCAAGCTCTTGGCTATTAAACCTTGCAACAGGCCAGCCTCCTTATTTTTTTAGATATATACATCAACTCTGTCAGATGGAAATGAAATGGAGATCTGACAGAGATTTTAAAGGCTTTAAGCACATTTTCAAATTGTTTGAAGTTATGAATTCTTGTCTGGGACAAGGCTGTTTTCTGGCGCACAGCAAGTTTAGAAATTAAACAAATAAAAGCAAACCAAAACATTTTCAAAATTACATATATTTCACATATATTACATATCCTTAAAGAATAAATTTTCACCAAAAACTGGAATTAGGGTGTTGGTATTAAAGGGACAGTTCAACCCAAAATCAAAAAGTCATATATTTTAGGTACTTTGAGCACCACCAGCTAAGTGCCTTTTAGTTCCATTGTATTGGAGAGAAGTCAGACATCTCTACAGCTGACATCTCCAAAAGTCTGCAACTCTCACCAAAAAAAATCTAGATGGATTCACAGCACAGCAGGCCAGAAAAAAAATGTGTATTTTTGATATTGGGGCGAACTGTCCCTTTAATACTTTATAAAGTTGTTTTGTGGACATGATTTATCCAAATTCTAAAGAATGGGTGAAATACAGAATATAAGTATACATAATCTTCCACATTTTAGTCTGGGGATGGTACTCCTGTAAAGTAATAACTATAAAACGAAGCCCACAGATGATGTTAATCCCAAAACTGACTGAAGAGGCAGGACATAAAGCAGATAATTGTCACAATTTTTCATTTAATGGCTGCTGATGCTGAGTTCATGAATGAACATCAGCATATTATAAGATATCCTTAATCCTGCCTGATAGCCACAGCAGAAAATCTTCTTTCTGCCTGCCTGTCACTGTGTTTAATTCCATAAAACCCTCTGTTAGATTGTGATGCATGTTGACATTTACCTCTTTTCTTGCAATATGAAGCAACATTTTACAAAATCAGAAAGTTTACTTGAGTTTTTTTGGTTTCATCATAACTACTGATTGTTAAACACGATGAAAGTCTGCCGTCCATGAAGCAGATCCAAGTCTACAGACTGACATTAGATAATTAGGCTTCTTCTATCCCAAAGATAGTTTGTTACGGGGCTGGGAGATTAAGGTGCTGTGAGGACACACAGAAACGGCACACTTCTCAGTTTTCACAAGTGTGAAATCTTGTGAGATGTTACATCAAACAAATCTCAGTTGGTTTTACAAGCTGCAAACAAAACTCTCAAATAACAAGCACAAGGCCCTAAATGTTTGTTTTATTTCAGAAGTGCTATGTCCACTGCTCAGGCACTTTGAGTTTGCAGTTGTTAAAACATAACTAGTGCCACTTAAATCAGTGGTTCTTAGTGTAACACGGCTCCTGAGGGACTCCAGCAGTGCAGATTTTCTATCTCTTCCTGCTCCACACACACACACACACACACACACACACACACACACACACACACACACACACACACACACACACACACACACCCATGATGATGAACTACGAGAATTTGGGCAATAACCTGACTTTTTAATCAAGCGCCAATCTGTCCACTTTGTTTTATAACCAAATACTTGCAAAATCATAGTGACATTTCTATTAGCCTCGACAGCCATTAATTAGCAAATGTTAGCATGCTAACACAAAGAAGCTGGTAAAAAAAAAAAAAAAACACCTGCATGTGAGCATGTTATCAATGTCACTGTCAACATGTTAGCATGCTCATGGTAGCACTTAGCTCAGAGCCGCTGAGCCCCCCAAAAATTTTCAACAAAGGAAATATTTTTGCCAAATTAAAACTAATGTTATCTTATTTGTCTTGCCAACCATTTGGAAAATATACTTCATTTAAACTTGACAGAAACTGTCATTCTATAGAGATTAGGGCTGATATTGATATCAACATGAAATAGTGGAGTAGTTCCATTTAGTGTAGCCTTTCTACTGAGCCAACATGCCCGACAGCAGCACCCTGACTCTGTTTGACCTGTACAGATCAGGCTTTTGATTAGCATCATTGGTAACTCCTGTGTTTATATCATGTCAAAGTGGCTGCTGTGAAACAGGTCTACATGCTTCTTCTCTGCTGTTGCTGCCCTCTTTGGGATAACCAAAGTTAAAGTAGTCAGCTTGATGACCATGAGTCTGTCACTGAGCATCAGCTTCACTCGTTCTTCAGAGGCACACAATTAAATCAGCAATCAATAGTCTCACAGAGCCACTAGCATGTCCGTTTGCCCAGGCTGTATTGAAGACAGTGAATACCATGTAACCACTAAACCTCCCTGGTGTGATTCCAGCTGGGAACTTATCTGCATCTTTACTATTTACTATCCAATAAAGCAAAGAAGAAAATACTGAATACTAAATCTTGAAAAAAGTTGTATTGCTGCTGCATGATGATACAGATATTCTAAATTAATCATCAACTCATAATGCAATTAAAAACAATTATAGTAGATATAAACATGCATATTTACTGTGCTTACAGTTTTTTAGGGAGTTGATGCATATTAGAAATGCACAATTAATCCCAATATTATCGAAAATGCAACATGAACTCGTGCAACATCAAAGTCACAGAGTCCTGCAGTTTTTTCAAGAAGGAAAATGTGTGACAAAACAAAAGGATTATAATGAAGCACTATAGAGCTCCAGAGATGTCCTGACCTACAAATATTCTCTCCGGATGTAAGAAAACAATTTGGTACAAACCCATTTCAGTCAAAAATAATTACAATATGACTTTTTTTTACTATATCGCAGCCTTGATATATCAGAATTAGTGCTAGAACTAGTGTAGGTGTAGGGTTCATTTAGCAGAGAAGTTATTCTCTGTCTCCTGTCCAGGGACTACACATGAAAATTAGCCTATAGCTAACTCTGGTACAGCTAAGGAGCTGTGCACTGTCCCTACCAAATACACAAATAAAACAACATTTATTTTCATTATCAACTAATCTGTCAGTTATTTTCTCAACTGGTTCTTTGGTCCATAAAAAGTCAGAAAAATAATGTCTTCAAATGTCTTGTTTTGACAACAGCCAAAAGATATTCAGTTTAGTGTCAGAGAGGAGTAAAGAAACCAGAAAATATAAGAAGCTGAAATCAGAGAATTTGGACATTTTTTCTTTAAAAATGGCTTATAATGATTAATTAATGAATTATCAAAATAGCTGTAAATTAATAGTTGAGTAATAATTGATTAATTGTTGCAGCTCTAATCAGAATTAACTCAAGGGCCTAATGACAGAGTAAACATGCTCAATATATATGGAGGATATTCTGTACAAACTGTGAAGCCTGTGGGGAAAATTTGTTATTTGTTATATTGGGCTGTATCAGGGGTCTGGAACTTTTAGTCATTAGTCATTTTTGGCCAAACAAAAAGGGAATAAATCTGTCTGGAGCCACAACTGCTGATTTTTTTTTCCCTCTGAGACCTGTTTTTTTAAATTTGGCCTCCATAGCGAGCCTAGCAAGACTCAAGACTAGCCACTGGCAAAATTTAGAAAAAGGTTACTAAGTCATAGATGTAGGCTATAGCTGACAAAATATTGAAACATTGTTATTGTTCTATGTATATGCAACACATTTTTTACTATTGGAGAATGTAAGAATCACACCAGACCTATAACAATGATAAATGAAAATTAAAACGTTTAAATAAGAATGGTAATTCATTTCCATATTATTTTTTGTCAAAGCCACAGAGAGCCACTGGAGAGTGGCAAAGGAGCAAAATGAGGCCCCAGAACCACAGGTTGCTGACCCCTGGGCTATACAAATAAAAATGACGTGATTCGACTTTGACTTAACATTTTATAACTACTAAAAAGTATATATATATATATATATATATATATATATATATATATATATATATATATATATATATATGGGGCTGGCGCAATCCGTTGATGTAATCGACATCATTGATTTCAAAAATACAAAGATTTGTATATCGTGCTTCAAAGCATCATTATGAAGTGCTGTGCCTTGTCAGAACATTGATTCACCTGGAGAACAAGCTGCAGACAGCAGCTGCCATGATCATCTAAAGTGTGAGAGTATTTGAGACAGAGATGCAACAGTTTGGCTCTTAAGCGCTACAAACTGGACATGACTTATTTCAGCGGGACAAACTGCTCCTCCAGAGTGCTGAAAGTGAAGCACCGAGCGACCTGTCCTCCTCCTGCAGCAGCAGCATCGTCCTCTTTACTTTGTGTCAGCAACAAAACAGGATTTATGAGGATTATCAACACGTTTCTATCAGTAGAAGTCACTTTAAATTTATCTTCTAGAAGTTTCTTCATCACCCCTGTGTGAAAAGGGATGTCTGCACCGCTGCTGTTAACTTTACACCATGTGTCAACAAATGGTGTTGTTCTACCATTTTGTACTTTCTGTTCACTTTATCAGCCACGTATGAGTCAGAAATGGCTAAAAATAATGTTACAGACTGTCTGTAACTCATTTCAGTTGGCAGAAAAACAATGGAAAGTTTTGGGTTTTTTTGCTCCACACTGATGCAAAAATACATTGTCAGTATTCATCTTATCTGCATGTGACTCCAGTGATGACTTAACTCGTTATAATGTCATAACCAGTTGGATTTCAAGTCAAAGAACTGATTTTTCAGTTCAGTGAAGGGTTAACAGTGATTAGTGATTAAATTAAGTTGAGTTTATTAAATAGGGTGGAAATTAGACAAATTTTAAAATATTATCATTATTTTAATGTGATTTATCTGTCTGTTTTTCAGGATTGGATTATGACTGAATAACAGATTCATTGTTACTTGCATTAGAGACTACACTACACTACACTACACTACATTTCCCAGACTCACTCTGCTTCCCTGCTCCCTCACACGACTAAAAGTGTCATTCAGTCACTCTCATCTCTCCATCCATTGTCCTGAACTCTCACAGAGCCTTGTGTCACAGCTTATTCTCTACATAAAGAAGGCTCTGGTGCCAGAAAGCTATCAAACAAGTTCCCCTCTGCAAATGTGACTGTTACACAATGGCCTACAATCCACAGAGCACCTCTACCTGAGGGGGATTTGACATTAGAGCTCCTGCTTCACACTCGATTTGTTTTGACTTGACTTTTTGTTGTGCGGAGCAGAAAACAGCACAGTCTCAGCCGGGTTTTGTCGGGTTGTAGTGAACGACGAATGTTCAAAGAGAATTTCTTTTCTTTTGGTGATAGTGCTGTGTGTGCTTTGACACTGAGATCTGAGGCTCCTTCATCTGAGCTACACAGAAACACAGTCACACTGGAATACACCACCCAACAGCACTTACACACACACACACACACACACACACACACACACACACACACACACACACTCACACACACACACTATTTACACACACAGACACACACACACTCACTATCAAACATCTGAACAAAACTGATGACAAACACACACACACACACACACACACACACACACACACGGTAAACCTCAGGCAAATAGAGCACTATAAGCACCAAAACGCAGAATACTGTATATCATGTGCGCGTGCGCACACACACACACACACACACACGCACGCACGCACGCACGCATGCACACACACACTTGGAGCAGTGCCTTTAAGAACTGTGTTTGTAGTTGCATGTCTATGCAACATTTACAAATGAATGTTTTTTGAATATTCAGCCCATCCAAGTCTGACTGAATCATTGATGTGTTAAAGGAAAATTTTGGTGTTTTTTAAGTTCACACAGAGCCCCTTGTATTAGGTATTGTAACTGTCCACTAGGGCTGCACTATTAATCTACATTTTACTGACATCGCAATATGGCTTTCTTTAATTTTCAAATCACAGAGGGTGCAATATTCATAACAATAAATAAATCAATATCACAACTGCAATATCAGTCAAAATAATCGCATGGGATCTAATGTTGGGGCAACTTGTCAGCTATGTCTCATGCTATGTTTGCAATGATCCTCACAAGGATTATCTCAATGCCCCAGTGCAGCACTGCAACTAAAAAATAACACCTATAAAACTGTGCAATATTTGCAACACTTCCCCAGTCTAGAAAAACTATTTGATGTGCCTTACATCATCTCAGGTTAAAATCTAAAGTGATTTGCATGTTATCAAAACACCATTTTTGCTTTTCACATGACATTTCATGTCATTTTGTCTGTACAGAAATGTCACAGAGGAAAAAATGTGAGGCGATGTAATATAAAGGGATAAAGTATGCATATGGAGGAGGTGGGCTGGATGGACGGATCAAACAAACACAGGACTTTCACCCAGAAGACTGTAGTTTGTGTCCCATATAAAACCAAAGGTAAATCTATCCTTAATGTAACTTTAGTACATATGTTAACTTAATGTACTTACATCACAAACGTGATGTACTTCTGTTACATATGTAACCTTACTAGCATACCCCATGGTTTGGGTTTGGGGAATCTTATCCTACACCCAACTAAGTAGTTTTGTTACCTAAACCTAACCAAACAATGACAATTTCACAACACTGACCGCCACAAAGATCAGCATAACAACGAAGATCACTTAACTATGGCGACAAAAGAAACCTGACAATTGTCACCATGTTATAAATGTAGAAAAAATGCCCTGGACTAAACACAAAATGACATGCAAAAAGCTTAAAGTTCAATAAATGCAAAAGCAACAATAAATGTGTGTTATTAATCACCGAGCTAAATTTGCATGATTACAAAAAATTCACTAAGTATTTGAAATTAGGTTTCAAAATCCTGTAAAAATTAGAGGAGGTAAGCAAATAACATTGCTTTTTTAACTTGGAGGACTCGTTTTAGTTCTGTCACAGCACAGCACCAGCCACAGGATATAAAACACTGCTCCAATAATATTAGAACAATCAAACAAGAAATCAGACCGTCTGTAGGACTACAGATGGAAATTACCATCTCACCAAATCTGGTGCAACCATGTTTTCATGTCTTTTAAATGATCAGAGTCACTGCACACTATCTTTTTATAAATCAAATAAACTAAACTAACCCAAACATCACCACATCACTAATTGTTTGGGCAATTAATCAGACATTAAAACTGAACATCAAACTACAAACTTGGAAATGCTTGGAAATCCAGCCCAATTCTGAGATTAGTCTCCAAAAATGACCTCTTTAAACATGTCTGTGTGTGTGTGTGTGTGTGTGTGTGTGAGACCAACAGTCATTAAGTGTCAATAATCCTCCACCGATGTTTTTGCCCTAATTGGGACTAGACTTGATAAAAGGCTGCCAGTTGACCCCTGGGACGCAGCTTTTCATTCACTGGGTTTCTGTATTGTGTGTGTAAACGCTCTGGGAGACACTCGCTGTGTTACTGCTCGCTGATGCTTGCTGTGCGCTGATAAGGTGCGTGAATGAAGTGGTGATTTAATAATCGCCGCATGAAATTGAACACATTCAGCTTGAGCACTGTGTAAGTGGCATCGGGGATGTGAAATCACTTCAGAGCTGAAATTACAAACATGGACGTTGAATTTGATTAGTAGAATGAATGAGAGGATGGCAGCAGTTACCTGGATCTGACTTGGAGAAGGTGTCCATGTCTAACAGGTTTCTGCAAAGAAAGGAAAGAGATTGTTAGAGATTAAAAGAGAGTATTTTGTCTGTGAGGCTGAGATCTGTTTATTTTTTGGATACAGTTATATTTAAAGTTCATGTAAAGTGAGTGTTTGTCACACCACAGAAAAAAAAATCTCGAAGTATATAAAATTAGGTCTCAAAATCAAGAGATGTGTTCCATTAATAAACAGTTTCAGTCATGTAAAAATGATTGTAACGCAGTCAGGAGACTGATCCATGAATTCACTTAAACACAACATGACAGTAGCATTGGTTGCAGCTAAAAATATATACAGCAGTCAACAGCACAGAAAAGTTAACAGATAGAAATATTTCTTTGATCCCATTTGAATTGCGCTTTGAATTACACATATGGTGTTTAACCATTTATGTCACCACAAAACATTTAGTTTTAATACATAAAGCACAAAAATAGTATAGTTAAAATACATCACCAACACAACTTGACTGTCACCTTGACACATTTAACCTTGTTATTCCAGAATGGGAGAAGAGGTAGCCAAAAAAATCACTACTGTACAAGTTTGGCCATGTTGACAGCTGCAGATTTGTAAAAGGAGAGTTAATCACTTCTGTAATAGGTAGCATGCAAGACCAACTGTACAGGGTAATGACATCACTTATATATCTTCTGGGTGTGTAGTAGAGGTGGAACAGATCATCATTGGTTCATGGTCTGTACTAATCACCCCCTTTGGTTCGGAAGCATGTGATCCATGGACTAAATGAAACCACCATGCTTCTAGTGTGAAACACAGTTTTACTGTTGCTGTTACTTTTTAAAGTAATAATTCCCGGAGTCTCAATGCAGAGTTGCGCTTTTACTTTATGACGCATCTCTGTGTTTACCATACAAAACAACTGGATTCATAAGATCACAAGATCACGTGAGAATCCATCTTGTTGGGCTTCAAGTTATCCATTTTTGTCAGCACCAAAAGTGGTGCAGCTCATCACCGTCCTAAGAGGGACTACTGGCAGCTATGGGCGTGGTTTTAGGTGTGATGACAGCCAGAAGCATCCATGAAAGCACAGATCTGATTGGTTGAAGTTAGACTGTGTTAAACATAATACAGATGGTTAATCCCATCACCTGCCAAGTGTTTTTTGAAAGTGCTTGCCCTTTTCCAAACAGTTTCTAAGGACAACTTCGGAGATGGTTCTGTGTAACAAACCATCTGGAGTATCAGGTTATCTCTGTGTGGCAGCAGAGTAAAAAAAAACAAAAAAAAAGGACGAGTGACTGATTTAAAAGCCGTCACATCGCTTTATCAAGTGAATCCCTGGCCATGTCGTCGGGCATTTTCAGTGGTGTATCTGGGAAACTGGGAATGCTGTTATCATAAAAACAGATCATAAAATTGTGATGTTTATTCTATCTTTGTCGACATCTGCTACCTTAACTTCTACACACAGCTCTGCTCAGCTTACCGGACCAGGTCTGTGTCCCTGTCTGTCTGAGTCACAGCCTTCAGGGTTGACAGGCTATTACTCATGACTTCAGAATGTGCTGTGGGTGGAGCATTGAGCAAGAATACAGAGTGTTATACTGTATTACACTGTACAGTGTTTAATTATCTATTATATGTACTATTGTACAGTACAGCATAATACAATAGAGTATAGTATTCAAAGTATACTGTACAGTATTATTACTGCAGTGTAATTTTATTATATAGTTTATAATTGTTATTATTATTATTATTATTATTATTATTATTATTATTATTATTATCATTATTATTGTTATTATTATTATTATTATTATCATTGTCATTCCTGTACTTACCATTGCATCACTATGGTTACAACTACAGACAGAGATGGATCAAAGTGTATTTTTAAAATAATTTAATCCTAATCCCATTTTTGTTTTGTTTTTCACTGATCCAAAAATATGACCCGATCCATGACTCAAAACAGTGATATGATCTGCTGCGCAATCTTTTTTCCAATTACATATTTTTACAGTGTTACTTAAGACAAAGTAACAACAAACTTTCTTGCCTTGCAAAATTATCTTTTAAATTGGAAAACATATGTATAATTCATTACACAATTCAAAGGAGAACAAACAATTATTTGTCTCTTGCGGTTGACTACCTTACATAATTTATTTGTCAAAGGATGGCAGCCAACAGCTTTGTAACTAAAAAGAAGCTTGAAGCCACGCAGCTCGTCCTCCAGCCTGTAAGAACAGCTTCATTTCCTCCCTCTGAGCAATAAAACACAGTCAGTCAGCCAGTGCTGTGTGTAATTAGTGTAGTGTGGGCACAATCTGAATGTGTTTCTGTTTGTGTCATTGGAATTCCTCCAGTCAGCTCAACCAACACAAAGAATAACTGGAGAGGAACGAGTTAAGGTGCAAACTCTCATCCCCTGGTCAATAATATTAAAGCTGACACATAAGAGGATTTCATGTTTCCTCATTTTGTAACTGCAGCAAGGGAAATGAATCATAAACACACAAACACAAAGAGCATCATAACACACAGACATCAAATCATTGCCAGGATTACGACCTAATTTCCTCCTAACAACTTGACACATTAGTGTCATGAGAATCGACCGCGATAACAAACAGTGTTCGATACAGCACTGAGGAACAGTCACTGACAGATGGAAACGCTCCTCTCCAGAGGTCTTGTAGCTGTCAGGGTGACGAGCAGCGAGTCAGAGCGACTGCGGGGAGCGGCACAGTGTGCATCCTCACATGTTCACGCTGGTCTGTTCGTGTCGACATACGTGTTCATATTCATGCGTGGGCCTCACTACACCCTCCCCTGCTAATACTGTACAGTGTGACAGTTTGTAGTGCTAAAACACACAAGTGTAGAAGCCATATGGGCTCCCCCCACGTAAATAAATGCTTTTATCCTACAGGGCGGACTATTTTCACCTTCTGCACAGCACAGAGTGAGAGAGAAATCAAACTAGAACTTTCAGGTCCTACAAGTACACTGAAATAAAGGTGCTAACTAGAACCATAAAGGGCTCTTTAGCTTGTCCCCACTGGAGAACCCTTTTTGAGGAAACAGCATTATAATGAGGTACTGCATAAATGACCTGGCCTAAAAATCATGTTTGTTTTGGTAGAGACCTCAATAAATATCACATCATCATGATTTAATTTTGTTTTTTTTTCAGTGAACAAGAAAATTGCAATGCAAACTGATCATTTCCACAAATCATACTGCATATCTCAAATTCATTGAAAATAATCACAATAGGACTTTTGAGCCAAATCGCGCAGCCCCACAGAGGACAGCCCGAGAATCTACATGTTCCTCTCAATCTGCAATAAGATGGTAATTTCTTTCCAACATGTAGAAATTATCATTCCCTCTAATAGCGCAAATCATAGCGTAATTACATTATCAGTCCCTATGCAGAACCCAACACAAAGGGTTACACATTGAACCAGCCGCAATACCCCTTCTCGACCAACGAGAACCTAGTGCTAGTTCGGTTCTGGTGCTAGTGCAAGTTCAGAGTTGGTTGAACCTGAGAACCATCTAAGAACCAGTTTGCTTTTCCACAAGCTAGAGAGCCAAGTAATTACGTAACTGCACACGCCCCTGGTTTCCCAGCAACACTAACCTCAAGCAGTTCACACTCCAACACAGTAGGTGGTCGTAACGTGCCATAACACTGATTGCCACTTGTGATAAAAGGGAAGAAAAAGAACCCCAAGAACTTCAAACTACTTCTTAACTACTACTCACCACTACTACTACCTACTAAATGAAGGATTCCATCTGCCATCACAGCAAACTGATCACACGGAAGTGGACTCAAGCAAGAGACAAGTCTGTCTCAACCGGTGTATGTACTTTATTTATTAAATGCATTTAACATATCAGATACTTTAGTTAAGGATGAGTACTTCTTCAAACAGCCAAATACAATGTAATACCAGCCTGCAGCCCCTCACATCTCCAAAACATGTTGCAGCAAATTTTCTTACTCTTTGGCCCTGAAAAAAATGTTCAAACTTAATAAAGTGATGTATTATCAGCTTTTAGCCTGGCACAAAATCTCCACAATTTGGAACTTTTCCTTTTGGCAGTTCCTGATAGTCCCGCCCCCAGCCCTTGATGTAGCTGAGAATCCTTCTATGATGTAATTTCCACCCAGAAGCATCTCTGCTGGTTCTAGACAGAACCTTTATACTTTTGAGGTGCTAACAAGAACCCACCCAGGAGAATCGAACACAAACCTTTTTATATTCTGAGGGTTATATCTAGAAACCCCTCTTAGGGTTCAACCAAGAACCTGTTTATATTCCAAGAGTTTTATCTAAAACCTACTCAGGGGGTTTCACAGAGAACCTTTTTATATCCCAAGCAGGGGGTTCTACCAAACCATTTTTATATTCCAAGGGTTTTATCTAGAAACCACTCAGAGGGTTCTACTGAAAACCTTTTTATATTCTATGGGTTTTATCTAGAACCAACCCAGGAGATCCTACTGACAGCCCTTTTATATTATAATCCAAAGAACCCTTGGTGAAAGAGTATTTCAAGAATTGGGTCTGGGTAGAACCTCCACCCTTCAGGAAGAACGCTTTTGGAACCCTTATTTCTTGGAGTGTAGAAAACGTCAGTCAAAATCACACTGAATGTAACAACACATAATTTCATACATGACACAAAGTTGGCCAACATAAATTTGTTCAACAGTGTGTCATGTGGTCATTTGTCTGGGGATGGTTGACTATTAAAAAGAAATTTAATATTGTTGCTCATTCAATATTTCTGCTGCCTTTAATAAACACCATTTCCCACTAGCCCTAGACAGTCACCGGCTATACCACTGGCTTGACAGATGAGTGGTGAACTATGAGAATAGACTTGTCAATCTCCACAGTCTAGACACGGCTGCAACAACAACACCTTCGAACTTCTTTGAAAAACATCATCCCAAAAGAACAGAAAGAGGTGAATATGGTAACAATGGAATACAGTAACCCTAAGCAAACAATTTCATGGGACTTATAGTTTTTTTGGCTTGCTTCTAAATTAATTATTGTTTAACTTTGTTAAAAACAATACTTTAAATTCTAAATACCAAGTATAGATATTCATTCATCTTAGAAAATTGATACATTGATGGAAGAAGATTTCTCCATGAGAAGGTGCACTATTTTACAGTGGAGGAGCATCATGCTGCTATCTAAGAAGCATCAAGGCTGTACCAACTATGTTTGTGTAGATTCTCAGTCATCCAGGTCATGGCATTCATAGAAAGGGTTGTCATAGGCAACTGGACTTGGTAGAGTTCTTGAAGACATGTTGTCTCTCATCCAAGAGGCAAGTCCAGTTACCTGTAACAAGCCTTTCTACAAACTGTACCAAATAGTTACTACATGAAACTGCTCTCAACAAGGTGTGTGGACCAGGTCATTAGTCTGACTCACCAGATGCATACTGCTGCTTTGAGTCCAGTCATTGGTCGCTTGCTTCAAGCAGCATCACGGTGTCCACTATTTGTATTTCCAGTCCCCAGGAAACAAAAACAACCTACAAGCTGCAAGCAATACACTGAAAACGGCCAATTAGTACCTGGGGGCTAATGGTACGAACATAAAGCAGCTAATAGCTGCTGCCTTTTCTTTTGCTGGGATGTAGTCATTTTAATACCAGAGCTCAACTCCAGACATGTAAATGTTCCACCAAAACATTATTTTGCAGCAACCTGAGCTTGGTAACACCCAAGACGTCTGTGACTGGTTTAAAGAAATGCAGTCATGGAAGGGCATTTTTTTCCCCTACACCAGTATGTGTATGCATGGAGCCAGACCGTTCTCCAGTGCCAGCTAAACAACACTACCAGGTCATGATTTCTGGAAAGAGTCATTTGTATCGAGTTTGTAAATGTATCTTTTAGTGTTTTGAGCACCACAAGCCAAGTGCCATTTAGTCCCATTACACTGGAGAGAAGGCAGACATCTCTGTGGCAGATACCTCCACAACTCTGCAACTCACACCCAATAATAATTTTAATTTTGGGGTGAACTGTTTCTTTAATAAAGGCATAAAAAATACATTGTGCCTGGAACTCACACATGCATATATATAAAGCAGTGGGTTTGTGGCAGCTCTCCAGCTCTGCAGGTTGATGATGTTATGCAATGTCAGTGGATTAAAAAACTATCAAACACCAAACAATCAATCATCAGCTTGGCTTTTAACTGGTTTAACCAACACATTAACTTCATGATTCAACAAGATCAAGTTGTGCTGATTTAAAAAAACACATGTTGAATACTTGCATAGAACACTTGCATATGATTTGTCTTCATTCACAACTGAGCTTTCTCTTTATTTATTAAAACCCCAGTGCAGAACTCCCTTTGGATATCTGCCATGTGAATTTGTGCTGACTTACAGGATGGCATATAAAAAGATGCATTTGTTTGTACTATATTGGGTATATTTTTCTGCCTGTTTATTGCATTATCAGGTAATTACTGGTAAAGCCACATACGTAAATATTAATTTATCTACATCTTTATGTTATCAAATTGTTTACTCCACATAAGAATCATGTGGCTGTTTATTGGTGCCATATTGCTGTTATAAATAGCCTTAAAGATGTGAGTGTGTGTTCTTCTGAGTCTCAGACTGCTACACACGGTATATCTGCAGGGAACTGGAGACATTTCCTCAGGGATATGCTGCCAAGTCTGTTTTCTTTTTCGATGCTTAATCACATCACCCTTTCACATGTCGCAATGTCGCTTTTATTTACGAGCACAGACACATCTTCCATGATGTGTGTTCCACAATATGCTGAAGCCGGCTGGTGAGTTGGCATACTGAAATAAATATTGGAAATTTGAAATACCAGCGATACACTGGTGATCAAGCTGACACCAGTGGCATGTATTTGATGAATAAATCTCTAACATTACAAACAACTGGTATTAAAGTATTTAAAACATCAATAGCACAATGATGAAGCTCAAATTTCTGTTTTTTCTTGAAGTATTTTTCAACATTTTCCCACTAAGTTGTCTTGCACTTCTTCTCCTTGGGTGAACGTGTATTGAGGGATTTATTAGGGGTTGCTTGTTAGCAGGGGATCCATTCTGATAAGGCGACAACTCCCACGTCTATGACAAACAAGGGGCAATGAACCACCAGAGAGAAAATGCTGCTCTTCTGCAGAAATCCCAAAATAATCAGATATGCATACAACTAGAACTGCTGCCTGTCACGGAAAACTCTAAAGGGTTTTGTTTGGTGCTGCACTTTTGCTCCAAGAGCAGAGAATCTGCTTCGTCTTCGAAGATTAAGCTCATTTAGGTGACAAAGGATTTTGCTTGTAATGTGGCCTCATGCTCGAGACCTTCAGGACATGATGGGGGAAGTTGGGTATCCAATCAGAGCCGTCCCCTGCTGAGATTGACATTCTCCCACTGAGAAGTCCTGGCTCCCTGTGCTCACTGACCTACCTGGCATTTCACTCTGAAAGCACCACAATGTCACTTTTTAGCATCAGTGTGTGGCAGGTGGCCACAGCGCAGCCAGCACACTCGCAATGCAGCTCTCAAATGCCTTCAGAGCACCACAATGTCTCCACTGACATCCACTAAAAATCACTAAAAACTTCACGCTAAAAAACACTCTATGATCTTACACTCAGTTCATTTACCTCATTAAACCTTTTCAAAATACTTTAATTAGAAATACAACTACTGATTATGGTCATTATCAATTTTCTAGATAAAATCAATAAGTTATTTGGTAAATAAAATGTCATTAATGGTGAAAAATGTTGATTTGTGTTGATCAAATGTCTTGTTTTGCCCACAGCACAAAAATATTCAGTTTACTGTCTGAGAAGAGTAAAGAAACCAGAAAATATTCATGTTTCAGAAGCTGATATAAGGATATTTAGATATTTTTTCTAAAAAGAAAATTATTCAAAATGATTTATCAATTATAGAGCTGCAACAATTAATCAATTATAATCCATTATTAAATCGACTACCAACTATTCTGGTAATCAGTTAACTGGTTTGAATAATTTAAGAAAAAACAGCCAAAGTTCTCTGATTTCAGCTTCTTAAATGTGAATATTTTCTGCTTGCTTTACTCCTCTCTTTGGGTTGGGAGCAAAACAAGACATCTGGATGTCATCTTGGCCTCTGGGAGACACTTATTACGATTTTACCATTTTCAGACATTTTATAGACCAGACAACTAAACAATTACCCGAAAAAAATAATTGACAGATTAATCGATTATGAAAATAGTTGTCAGTTGCAGCTCTAATAGATGATCATAATAGTTGGTGATTAATTTAATAGTCAATTAATAATCAACTAATCATTGCAGCTCTACATCTACACCTTCATCCTCACTGAAAAATCCAGAATCCATAAATATATGAAAAAACTTTGTCTTTAAATCTTGAACTGCTGGAGACAGATGTCTCCTGCTTCAGTGCCTGCTGGTGTTGTAGAAACAACAGGAAACCAGGTATTGTACTGGCCGCTGATTTGGCCAATTTATTAGCATGGTTGGAGCTGCAGCAGCGGCTGTGACACACAGCTCCTGGGGGTGATTAAGCTACTTTATAACACTTAGCGCCTGATTGCTGCAATTTGTGTCAATCATTGTGCTTCGTCTCCCATATGAGTCATATCTAAGTCAAATATGAGCACAAAGAGAGGTTAGATATTCTTAGATACAGTGTGAGTTAAAACTGCTGCTGATATCATTCTGAGGATATTATGACTCTAAAACCTGCCTGAGAATTATCAGGTTTTTTAGTTGTCTTCAGTATCAAAGTAATCCAATGTTAGTTTTCTGTACATCCATGCATACATTATAAACACAAGCAGCTAATAGCTAATTCAGCATAGTCTTAATGCTCCAGTGTGTAACATTTACAAATATGGCAGACATTGGAATATAATATTCAGAAATATTTTTTCATTAGTGTATGGATGGAGTCCATGGATTCCACCATGTTGGACCACCATGTTTCGACAGTAGCCAAGAATGGACAAACCAAACACTGGCTCTGAATACAGCCTTTCACATTTTTTAAGTTAAACAAACTTTGTTTCATAGACATGTTTAAGAATTATTCTGTGACCTTGCCTGAACCTGAACATTTGCTATATCTTAATAAATTAAGGTTAATGTGGTGCTGTAAATATGACTGAGCTCCAGCAGCCTCCCACTCAAGCTAACATTAGCCCTCTTTCAGTGGTAACAATTAGCATCCTCTGGAGGCTCAGACGTTCTCTCTGCTCTCCTTTTGAGATCTTTTCCTCCCAGTGAAGGATGGGGAACCAGGCACTGTGATGGATTTGTTTCTTTATTTGTTTTACAACCTGCTACACAGCAGATTTTTGGCATTTTCCTATCTCTCAGGGGACGTGGCTTTGCCAACTCAGCTGGATGACATATTGCCAGTCCGATGTGTATTTACATCTCCCCAAAGCATTACTGGAAATGTAAAATGAGATTATTTTCATTTTCAATTAATCTACAGATTACTTTCTCATTTAGTCAATAAACTGCTTAAATGCCAAGCAGCATCAGAATCAGGTTTATTGTCCAGTAGGCTTTCACATATTAGAAATTTGTGTTTTGGTGCGAAACAATAAACATAATAAATAGAAAAATATAAAGAAAAATAAAGAGCAAGTACAGCAAATGAAGAAGAATGAAAAAGAAAATAGATTGATGGAGAAATATTGTAAAAATATGTAAAATATGTTATTTAAATGAAAGAGCTGTACAGTTTTGAGCAGGAATGTGGAGAGTATTCACCAGGGAATGTCCAGAAGTTCTCAGTATTCATTACAGGACTCTACAAAAGTGCAAGATAGTTATCCAAAGAAAAAGATATGCGTCAGAGTCAGTGAGGGTCTCTGGTCTTGTTAATGGTGCAGTTGGAAGGGAAGTGATTATCAAAATCACCTTGATCCCATCACAGCGTCTTCAAACATCTTGTTTTGTCTGACCACCAAAACCCAAAGATATTCAGTTTACTATCTTAAAGAACTAAGAAAACCAGAATATATTCACAAATGAGACTCTAGAACCAGTGATTCTTTTTGTTACTCATGCCAGTGATTCAGACACACACCATAATGTAATGTCTGGTTTGATTCCAGCTTTGCTACATGTCATACCCCTCTCTGTGTTAAAATGTGAAATGAAAGGGTGGCCTGGTAGCTCAGTTGGTTGTTTTTCTTGTTTTATTCTCTTGCTGTCTTCTATGATTTAATCCAGTGTCATTCAGTTTGGGATAACTGTCCATTTCTTCTCCTGAAACTGACACATTTTTAACTCAAGCAGACACATTATCACATTTTTTTGCGCCACCTGAACCAAATCAATGTCTTTCGCCTCCATTCACATTTTCCCATTGCCTCGGTTTACATCCATGACACCTCTCTACTTCTCTGATTACACCACATGTACTCAAATGTAGCCCCTCCCCCAGGGTTGGCCAGGTACCCCCAGGGACAGATCTTTTTCACAGCAACACAGACTTGTCAGCAATCACCACTTTGGTCAAAATAAGCCTTTAATTCACAGAGTTAGATGTGAAAATATCAAGAGACAGAGATCAGACATCAGAGAAGCAGAAGGGGAAAACGGTGTGTGGAGACAGATTTTTACACATCTAACCCTGTGAATTAAAGGCTTATTTCAACCAAACCAGAGTTTATGATTGTTGGAACAGTGAAAAGATGAACCATGATGGCTTTACTGATTTTTATTTTGTTTCTGGTCAGTTTGAATGAAGTGTGTTTTAGCAGGATAAAATGACAGTTTCTGTAAGTGGAGTGTGGTGGCTTTAGCAAGAGGATAAATCGGTTATTTCTGGTTAAACAAAAAGGATCTTACCCTTAAACAAAAAGCCCTATCTCTATAGAGATCCTTTCCATAATATTGCCAGGCACATAGAATAAGAATCTGAGCCTCTCAGTGACAAAAAAAATAACTTTTAGTGGACATATAGTGACAGCAAACAGTTTGCCCAGAGGGATGCAGCTGCAGCATTCTCCCTTAATACTGGACCACAGACAAAAATGGCTGATCCCATTAATCACTTAGAAACAACAACATGGGAAAAATGGTCCAGGTTGAGTTACCCTTTAAATATGAATAAAGTAGTCTTTTTGGTTTTCATAAGAAGTCTAGTAGCTGCAGTTTGCATAAGTCATGGTATTTAATTGGTCTTTTTAGGAACAGCTGTGAAAAGACCATCATAGCAATAAACCCTGCTGGACCTAAAAGCATAAAGTCATGTTCTTAACATAAGGCCTCTATGTTTGGCTAATTTTTTGCTTTTGTAAAAAGGTAATTTAGTTATTGTTTCCAGTTTTTAAAACTCAGATAACAATCAAACACCAAGGTTTTAAACAGCAACCTTCTCTTTAAGTCCTTCTATACAGACGAGTGGTAATCTTAAGTTACTCCTCAGTGTTCTCAAATGAGATGATTTCAGCTTCATCCTTGTCAGCCAAAGAAAATATTAAGACATTCATTTGTTAATTTGTTAATCTCTCACTCGTGATGGAATTACCCTTGCTTGCCGCATTTTTTAACATTTCCTATTGGTTGGATGTTTTGCTTGAAGACTATAAAAACAAAGCCTATTCTTTCTGTATTCTTTGAGAAAACTTCCTTTAGGTTTATCTCCTATTTAATGCATGACTGATGATTTCATTGTGTGTTGAGTGCCTCATAGGCAAACTTCCACGACAATCATTAATTAATTAGCTAATTGATTAAAAACAACTTTTTCAATGACATTGCTGATAAATGGTGGATTGGATATGGGCCAGGAGTTGTTCATTCTGGAGGAATCAACATTATTCTTTTGGAGTAGAAGTTTCATAACAGTTGTTTTCAAGGACTTGAGGAATGTGCCAGACAGCAGCAATACATTTACAATTTTAAGCACATCTGCTGCTATGAGGAAAACAGATTTGAAAAAGTTGGCAGCAGAGTATCTAAGTAGCATGTGGAAGAGTTAAAATTCTGTAGTGTTTCTGCCTGCAGTTTTATTGTCTTTCAAACTAAATCCTGACATTTCAAATGCTGAGTTTTTTCATAATTGAAAGGATATATTCTGTTAGACTTCATCAACTTTATCCTTGAAAAAGACACAGACTTGTTGCACTTATGAACATAGAGAAGTTCAGGTGTCAACCATGTCAGCTGGTTAGTTAACTTCTCCACAGTTGCAAATAGCAAACAAGTTTTGTTAATATTTCTGCTGAGGATGTTAGAGAAAAAAACTGTCTAGCTTGGCATATTACATACTAAAATACTAAAAGCCTGGATTTCTTGGTGGTTTTGGACTGTTTTCTTTCAGTTTTACTTGAGCGATGTCATCCATAATATTTACCAATTTTGAATTGGAATTATTCAGCAAATCATCAACAGAGTCTGACAGCTGACTTGAGGTCTTTGAGTATCCTTGTCCTAGATGTGTTCTGAATGTTCTGTTCTGTGGGAACTTAGATACATCAAAGAACACACAGAAATGATCAGACAAGGCCAAGTCCTTGATGGCTGTAGACATACAGAGACCCTTTGTGATGACAAGTTCCAGGGTATGACCAACAGAGTGAGTCGGCCTCTGTACATGTTTTGGTCCAAAACTTTTGGGAAAGAGCACAGCTCTGCTGCACTGAGGAATTTATCACTTTGATTGATTACATTTACCATCAACAATGACTAGACTGGGGCGCTTGGATAGCTCAGTTGGTTGAGCGTGCACCCCATGTACAGAGGCTGTGAGTCCTCTGCAGCAGCCGTGGGTTTGACTCCGTTGCTGCGTGTCATTCTCCCACTCTCGCTCCCCATTTCCTGTCACATCTTCAGCTGTCCTGTCATACAAGGCATAAAATACCCCCAAAAAACAAAACAAAAAAAACAATGACTGGACTTCCACATGAAAAATGCTGAATTTTCCCTTCACTTAGAGCACATAGGTGTTCAAAAGATATAAAGTCACTAAAGCTGCAATGATTAATAAATTATAATTTTTTTTAAATCAGATTTCAACTTTTTAGATGTAGTTATTTTCTGGTTTCTTTACTTCTTTATGACAGAATATCTTTTGGTTGTGGAAATAACAAGATACTTGAGGGTGTCACCTTGAACTTTGGGAAACACAGATCATCTTTTTTTTTACCACTTTCTGACATTTTACGAACCAAACAACTAATTGACTTTGAGACTGAAAATAATGAACTAAACAACAATGAAAATAATCATTAGTTGCTGTCCTAAAAGTCACCAAATGAGAACAGTTAGCACTGAAAACATTCTCTGACAAATGAGGCTATCACAAAGAGCCCGATATTTTTCTCAGGAGTTGTGGGAGACTGGAATACATTCATCAGGTGGCCAGAAACACAACACATAAATGCTAATTACAGATGCACTAATTAACCAGCCACAGACCCAAACCAGATGATTTTCAGCATGACTAGCCATGACTGGTGACCGGCCGGTCAGCTGCACATATCCAATTCTTTACCAGTCAAATTTACACATGTACTAACAGCCAACACAGCAGTGGTCACAGCCACAATGATGCTGATCACAGCCACACACACTCAGACACAAGGTTACATAATTTTGGCGAAAGCGACAGATTCCAAGAACAGGATAAAGAGGAAACAGACAGTCAGCAAGGAGCAGCTGAGCAACGGTGTTGCCGAACAGCAGTAAACTTTCTAGCCCTTCATGCTAATGTTAGCCAGCAGCAGACTGCTGTTCACAGACTCACAGTTAAAATCTCATCTCCTGTTCTGGTTGAAGAATAAAAAACGATTGTGTTGATGCATCTCCTCAAACATTTTCTCATTTATCCAATTTAACTTCTGCTTCTGTTTTCCTCACTGCAAAACTTTACTACAGCAAACTGTTTGGCCGTGTCAGTCTCAGGCTTGTTTACATCTTCTTCCACCTGAAATCACATTTCCTGTAAGATCTCATGAGGTCATGCTTCTCTCTGGCACATAATCCTAATAGTAAAAAAAAAAAAAAAAAAAAAAAAAAAAGAAAAATCCTGGCTGTAACCTAGAGCACTTTTGGAGAAAATGCAAAAGTTATTGAATAGTCAGTGTTTTATAGTTACATTTACAAAAAGTTACAAAAATGTTTGTGTATTCTGTCAATTATAGTTCTTAGAAAAACTGAAAATCAGAATCGGCCAAAATTGCAGTCGGCGCAGTCACTGCTAACTCCTTGCGGTAGGAAAAAAAAACAATGAAGGCATTTGTTGATGCACAAATGTCTTACAATCAGTCAGATTTTTTTCTGCCATTAGAGGCCACTCGAGTTTTTAAAAACACTGCTATTCTTTATTTGTGACATATTCCCATTTTACAAACTGCACGTCTGTTTACTTCTTGTCAACTCTACAGTAAGGTCTCCCTTGCCTCTAACATTAGTGATCACCTGCAGGGCTTGACATTAGCACCCGCCCACCCGCTAAATGCTGGTAAATTTCAGCAGTGGTGGATAACACTGTCATTCTTACTTGCCACTTTGACAGGTAGCTCTGGTCTGGGCAATCAGGATATTTCTTAAATAAAGGCAACAACAGCCAGTCAGTCAGCTGTCTCTCTGCCTCTGCTCTGTCTGTCGGTGCCTGTCTGCAGGAGGGCCGGGCTGCTGAGCCCCTCCACACACACAGTAAACAGCAGCACAGCTTCAGAGCAGAGCTCACAGTGGAGGGAGTGAAACTGACTTTTGGGTATTATTTTACTGGAGTCATCAATAACAATGCTCATTACTGTGTAGTGTAACAAAAGGGAGACACTTGTTGAACAAGCAGATCACAAACTCGGCCACCAGGCTTGTCTTCCATGTTTGCAAAGTAACAAGTTTACATTCAGATGTTATTCAATATATTATTTTATCACAAAATATATTCTAAACCAAGCCATGTTTTGCACAGTTCAATGTTTATTTTATTCTATTTTTTTTTATCTTAAAGGGATATTTCACACTAAAATAAAAATGCTGTCATATATATACCAACCCTCAGACTGACTGAAAGTCATGTTAAGTTTTTTGGAGTTTCACAGGGAAACAGCATATCAGAATCTCTCAACAATGAAGGTGAACAGTGACCAGTTTTCAAACAGAAAAACAAACAAACAAAAAAACATACTGCTCGTCTTGTATAATCCAAGTCTCCTTAAGCCCCAACATGCCAAGTTTACTTGAAACATTTACACCATCTTTTCAGCCTAAAACTTTACTGTAGATCCTTAGCCTGGAGCCACATTCACCTGCACACGTCTGAACTGGCTGTGTGTGGTGTGATAGTGTGTGTGTGATAGTGTGTGTGTGTGTGTGTGTGTGTGTGTGTGTGTGTGTGTGTGTGTGTGTGTGTGTGTGTGTGTGTGCAAGTGAACAGCACATCAAGGTTTTGGGAGACTTGGATTACCCCAGACGAGCAATGTGGAAGCATTCTATGGGGTTTTTCTTTTCATTTGAAAACTGGTCACCATTCACTGGTCACCAAATTGTTTGGGTGAACTATCCCTTTAATAAACTATATTCTTACTTTAAAAAACTATATCTTAATAAAACTGGCAGCATTATCAAATTATACATCTTCATAATAAATGACTATTAAATCAATTAATACCTAGTTTCATTTATTTCAGCTTCTTAAATGTGAATATATTCTGGTCAGTGATATGAATATCATTGATTTGTGGACAAAACAAGACATCTGAGGACGTCACCTTGGGGTTCACACAAATCAACACTTTCTGACATTTTATGGAACAAACAACTAATTGATTAAAAGTGGAGAAATGATCATCAGATTGCTCAATAAAAGAAAAGTTACAGGACACTAACCACTCAACTACTCATCTGAAGAGCCAACATGAACCAGAGCTTGTTCTGCACCGCCATTATCAGCAAGAGCCTCGTGCTCAACATCATCCACCAATGACCACAGAGACTTGTTGTGAAGTTCTGTCTGACTGTTTAGGAACAGTCCGTAAAGTTGGTAAACAGTCCATGTAAGTCCACCTGCAGACCGCAGCCGCTGTCCCACAAGTCCCGGCGGGTGTCAGCTAGCTAGTTGAGTGTCTCGGCTAATTAATCCACAGACGAAGAAAAAGAAAAACACCACTGCCATGAGTGTGTAACTCTGTTTTCTTGGTTGTTAGTGTCTTCCCTTCCTCCTTGCTGTGGGTAATAAGCTGCTACAACGTGTTCACTCTCTGGGGTTCACAGCAGGTGGTGTCGCACATGGCACCACACTCATACCTGTCCCCCCAAAACAATGGCAGGTAGGAACTAATTATCTCTCTGACCCGGGGCGGGTGGGGGATTTAAATACTACACATGTTCATGTCTAATTAAAATAATATTTAAAGTGCTGTAAGTGATGATGAAATAATTATCATTTGTAACACTGCATATATAAGTAAACTTAATTCTGTCCATAATAATAATCATGGAATTATTCCTACTGAAATATATAATGTACACTTTAAACTGCATGACTTAATATGGTACACAAAATTAGCACAGAAACTTTATACAAATAACTCAAATATGTAATGAGTACGAGAAACAACAAAACAGTTTGTTACTTTTAGAAAGTTACCATCTGTTGAAAATAAAACATTTTAAAATCATTTTAAGAACTGTAATGGCATTATTAAATATTCTTATTACATGACTTTATTAAATACTCAATTCTGATTCATCAAATACAGCATTCTAAGGTCCATTATTACTGTATAACAGACCGTTGTTGTGAAGAACAGTTCATTGATATGGACACAGTTCTGACCATAGACTCTGGAGGAACAGGAAAACCATGGTTAAATCACTAAAATCATTTTAAAATCTAATTTAATTTTAGAATTTAATTTCTGTGTCAAATTATTGTTTTTTTTAACAAGCATGGCAATGTACAGAGAGCAGATCACTACTTCGATATAAAGCCATAAAACCATTTTAAAATCAATGTTTTGTGTCACACAAATGTGTGCCAGAGTTTTTTGCGTGTGGTTACCATGTAATAACTGGGATAATGTACATTGAGTAGGTCATTATTGTGAAATAAACCCCTTCACTTTGCATTACAGTTCTGAATCATCCTGTCAGCATTTATTTCACAATAATAACCTGCTCACTGTACATTATCCATAACTTTTATTAACTTTGGACTGAACTAGCCACAGTGGTTAATGAGAAAAAAGTTCATATCAAGCCGTGATCACCTGACAGTACTTTTCATCCTGAAGTTAGCTACTTTACTTTACAAGGTTACTTTTATATATATTGTATATAGCATTTGTGACCATTTTGATGGTCATCTCAGTGTCTTTGATAACTGCTAATGACATAAGCTAGTCAGTAGCACCAACATTAGCCTGATTTTTACAACTTATAACTAACATTATATCACTATGGTTCTTCTTTTTACACTTGATGCTTGCAGAGCTGCCAAAATTAACCCCCCTGGTTACCTTTTTTTGTATCCTAATTATGTAATTATGTTACATGTAATCCATTACTCCCCAAGCCTGCATATTATAACTTGAATTATTTGCATGAAACCTGATTCAAATGTCTTTTGGCCACATACATTTTTAAATTAAAATAAAGGAATGACATGAAAAACACATACATAAAATATTCAATAATAATTCACTGCTGTCAGCCAAATATGTGTCCAACTCCACTCATTTAAAACAACATATTGTAATGAATACAATCATATAAGCACCCATAAAGTTTTCAAGTTCGATGCATAAACTATCCATTTTAGAAAATTCCAGGTGTAGGCAGCTACAGTATTTAAATACCTATGGCATCCCACTAGTCAGAGATGGATTGATGGTGGGGGGGGGGGGGATTGGGGTTAATAGGTGCTTTGCTTACACAAGAGGGGTGGTCATTTATTTCCTCGTGTCTCATTGAAACAATGGTGTGCCAGTGGTAATCACTGCAGACTGCAGGGTGGCTGCCACGCTCAGCTTGTCTAATAGGATCTAGAGGAGCGGCGTTTGGGTGGCAGGCAGGCAGGCAGGCTGCCACTTATATAAGACAGAAGAAAAACACAGGCTTCTTCCACACTATCTGACTGCCTGTCTAACCCACATACACACTGACACATCATCTGACAGAGCCATTTACACACACAGACACAGCACGCTTACACTTTTTTAAGATGGAGCCTCCGTATTGTCATTGACAAGTGATCAAATCAGATTTGTGTATTTACACAGCAGAATAATTTCCTGTCATTTCTGATCTATTTTTATGGCAGAATACACAGTCTGACAGCTTTGGACACAGCAACAAGCCTGTTAAGTGTAGAGAAAACACGTCATCACATCGTCTGTTTCATCACACAGCTCTGATTAAAGCACATTGCTGACAGACATATGAGCTGTCTTAATACCTGTAGCCAATTCAATAAATGGTGTTTCACAACTGTAAATCCACACATCATCATGTTCCTGGAACTTTTTACATCAATGAATAACTCAAGTCTTCCTGTCTTTTATATTTCAATATAAGTAGTCTGATTAACATCACTAACCCTATGGGTTTACAACTCTGTCTCATAGAAATCATGTTGATAATAAGGTTGGCATTACACCGTCACTGCTAAATGGCCTTGGCACTGTACTCTGACCTTATAACATTTAACAACATCTTTATCACTAATCCAAATGATACCACTTTAGTTGAAATCCAGGGAATTACTCAAGACACTGTTACAAAATCATTTGACAGTGTAATAAAACTTAATAACATCTTTATGACAAGTCTAAAATGCACCACTTTACTCAAGGTCTAGGGAAATATTTATGACACACTCATAACAGTCTTATGACAGCCAGTGTCAAAATCAACATATGACAGTTTAATGTGATGTTAAAACAAAAAGCTAATCAGTGTCTTTTAGTCTGATAATGTCAAGTTGTCATAACAAAGACACCTCAAACACTGTCAACTTTGCATTAAAAATAATATAACTGAAAGAATGACACTTAATGACAGCAGCCACAAGACACCTTCATTACCATGACAAGTGTCATGACATGGTTATGGAAGTGTAAAAATGAAGTTTTACAATTACATTTATATAACTACTTTCAAACAGGAAAAATGTATCATGAGAAAGTGTAAATCTCTCTCCCTTCCCTGCTTTCAAAAATGGCTAAACGTCACGGTGTCCTGTCTATAAATTGAAGAAATTCAATATAGTATTTTGTCAAATATCCACCCGAAGTTTCTTAAGATCCCTTTATTGATCACATTAGGAGGGAGAGGTGTCATACTGGGACCTAATTACATTGGACTGCATTGTACTGTGCTGCATTGTGTTATATTGTGTTTTAATCCTTCAGGCTTTCATTTTTTCTGGCATTCCTTGACCTCACTCTGTCTTGGCAGTAGGGAGTAGAGTAGGACTCAATCCGCTTGTGGACATTTCAGTCATTGAACGGATTGACGTGTGCACCTTTTCTGTGAGCTGGCAGTTTGTTTGTTTTATTCGGTTCTGTTTTGTCATGTCTATCAGTCTATTTTTGTTCTATGTGTTGCAGAAAAAAAGAAAAATTTTCATTAATAAAATTAGAAAAAAACATGGAAAATGTTGAAGGAAATATAATGTTGCACACATGTTTTATCTACATGATAAGGATGTGTTGTTAGCTAAACTTAGGGGTGGGAATTGAAAAAATTTTATTGATATCAATGCCATTATTGACTCTTCTTATCAGTCAGATTCTTTATCCATCCAAAATGTCATTCTACACAGGTTTCAGTGTCAGTACAACTGGTTTATTATCTCTGAATTTGAACACAGAGTAGAAAAAAAAATCTCTCTGCCATGACTCTGTCTTGTTCCAAGTTTCCAGCAGTGGAGATGCACAAGTTTGACATCATTGTTGTGCAACGTGCGACTGTCAGAAAAACATGCCGGCATTGATAAAAAGAAGTGATAAGCCCCGAAGCGTACAATCGCAATGAATCAGATAATTTAGAACTGCTTCTCGACTCCCTAATTAACATATCTGGCAATCACAAAATGTTGATACTGAATTTAACAGTAACATGTTCACTGACAACACATTTCATGTTTTGGCAGGATAATGTCAGACCTGGAAAAGGGAAAGACAAAGCCACAAAACAAGATGAGCAGCAGCTGCACATGAAGAGAGGAGGAAGTTAAAATTTATGGTCCCAACCACAACTCTGTACTGAGCTGTGTGCTGATAGATCCATGGAGCTCTCCATGGTGCTGAAGCAGCAGACTTGCCTTCAGATTTGCAATCTGCAACTTTTTCTGTCCCACCCTTCTGTCAGTTTTGTCCTGGATCTACAATATTCTCTAAACTATTGTAGCTACAGGCAAAATTGTATGAGTTGTACATGACGATATTAACTAGTCATAGCTAATAAAACACACCAGGTCCATCATCTCAGTTAAAAATTAACAAATCGCCTACTGCTCACTGCTACATGCTTCTGTTCCACCAGAAAGACCCAACCATAAAGAAAAAAGCCCAAACAAATGCTGCAATGTGTGAAGATAGCATTATTACTTTGGTCTCCTGGTGGTAGTATCAAAAAGCAGCCTGTTCTCACTAGCAACACATTAAATATGGCAGCTTGGTGAGTGACCCCATGCTTCATATTATGAAGCTTCACTTTAGAAAGCAGCCCTCTGGTATTACATTTTGATGTTCCAGTGAAGGTGAGAAAGTCCATGTATGGAGGAGGTGGGGTGGATAGATGAGTCAAACAAACACTTTCACCCCCAGGAGGACAGGATTCATGTCCTGTGTGAAACTAAGAGTCAGTGTTGATTTCTTTTTCATTTATGTGATGTGTTACTGTATATATATGACCTTCTTTAACAAAGTTGCCTATTTTAATACAAACCATGATCTCCTTGTAAACCAGGTAGTTTTGTTGCCTAAACCAAGAAGCTTTTGTGCCTTTATTTTGAAAGTCCCCCACACTACAACTGACGTTGCAAAAGTCTTATTGCTAACCAGGAAGTGCAATGACAACAAAGAGCGCCGCTGGGAGTTAAATTATTAACTTATTATCATAAATAGAGTATTTTATTTCTAACGTACTAATGAAACTAAAGGTTTCATTTTATTTTCCAGTTTTTGGCAACAAGAAAAAAAAAACATCCAGAGGGCCTCTATTGTCCAACATCTCCCTCTATTTACATAATATGGTTTAGTCCTGCCCCCAAACCAGGCGCACATGTGTTTGATAGCAGTGAATTGTGAGCGAGGAGCATGGTTTGATTTAGCAGTGAAAATGAATCAGTTTTGTCCATGGTGAAATAGGCTGCTATCATTAGTTACTTAATATTTTCACATTTCACTCCTCTTTTAGCTGACATTTAATGAGTGCAGGCGAACTTTTAGCAGACTCTTCATGGTAAATCAGTTGTCCCTGCTTGCTCCTGGTGCCAGATCCCACAGATGCACATTCAGCTTCAGGCTCAGCAGCCCAGTCTCCCCATCCCCCCAACTGAACCTGCCCTCCCCCCGCTGAAGAGGGTGAGCAGCACTGTGTTAAATCACAGGTCATTCCAGGGTGATGTCTTTTCTTAATATAATGATAAAAAATATTAAATCCTTTTCACCGACAAGAATTCAAACAGTTATTTCCACATAATGATTATTATAATATAAATATGGTAATTTACTTGACATCTACTAATGGTGATATACAATCTCATTTTAAGTTATTAATTGTTGTAAAGATACTTTTCTTCCATTCAAGAATTTTATCATTAAAATTACATTTAGACTGTAAAAGGTGGCCTTTTGCACATTTCTTATAGAGGGTATCAGACCAGTCTTACATCAAATAATGAATTTCACTGTATGCAGAAAATTTCATGCATCATGTCTGCACAGTGGTATATTTTCACAGCTCACTGTCAGTAAATATTGTACAGTCAGTATCAGATTGCAAGAGAGTTCCAAGACGGCCGAGTTCTGTAAAGCTTTGAATGGGTCGATTGGGTTCTGAAGGTTTGGTTCCAGTTATAGCACAGAGTTGGCATGGCTTTCTGTGGTGAACGTGATACCTTTTCATGGGGCCCAAAATCTCTGATGGTGTTCCTGATGACAAACTTTCTGTGGCCCAAAAAGACTTTTCCTCATAAGCTTACATTGTGAAAGAAGCAGAAATGGTAGATAAGTTATTTTTAACATCTAAACACCTGCAAAATGACTCATTTCACCATCAGAATTGGATCCATTTGGTCCAATGACATTTTGAAAGTTTGCGCAATTAAATCACTTTATCCCCCTTCAACCTAGCGGAGGGCTAAACTGGAAGTTACCTGACTTTGGTGGATGGCAGAATACACTCAGGTTAGTTGTCCCACTGCAGCTAAGTCAGCTACAACTCTTACAAAAAGTGGACTGACAGGCCACAGGATTTCTGACATTAAAAAGATTTTATTTTTTTTGTCATAAAAGAGAAATTCTATTCCTTATCCTGAAGTTAGAAAAAAAAGTTTGAAATTGTAATATCGCTGAACACCAGTGGAGGATTTCCTCTACATGTCTTTAGTTGTAATGCTCAGTGATGGGTCTCCTCGTCTTCTCGTGTCCCGATGTGACATCAAACCGCCGTCATGTAGTTAAAGCAGATGTGAGCGGTCAGCTGCAGCTGCCTGCCTGTCTTCACATTAATATACTTGTTCTGTGCGGGAGCATGTATCTCCCCAGCTCTCCCCTGATTCTCATTTCCACTCTTCACTTGTGTCTTATCCATCTGAACAGAAGCCGCTGTCAAGCATCCTAACCTGAATGGAGAAAGCAATCCACCTCATTACCACCTGCAGTGGCTTTGAGCTAAAAACACGACATCTGGGCTGTTTGAGGATGAAACCCTTAATGGAAAAAAAGAGACGGGAGAGAATAGATCAACTGGGACGTCGAGTGCGCGGAGACAGACTGATTTCTGTTTCTTCCGGCAAATCCTCCTCCTATTACAAAACAAGCTGACTTCCTTCAAGATCTAAAAAAGTAAGTGAGACACAGACCAGGAGAGCCTCATTTTAGATATAAAGTCACACAGTCACCTCCAGATAACCTCCCCTGCTAATACACTGACATTCATGCAATAATGAGACTGTGACTACCTGAAAAATCATCCAAATGTCAAGTATGTGTCAAAACACACCAGGCACGTCCTCTCAGACAGGATGATGAAAGGAGCTGAGTCGGGAGGATGGTGAGTTCAGGGTTCGGCTTGTTGGGTGAGGCAGCGGTTGTTCAGATGAGAAGAAATAACAAGATGATCACAACGCAACAGAACTACAACAGAGTCAGAATCTACATCAAGATTGTTCCTGTCAGCAGAGATGTTTGTTTCATGTAACAGGCTCAACTGGTGCCGCATGTCATCTTCAATCATCTTCAGTGCCATTACAGAACTCTATGTCTACTTACAGTCACAGGAAAATCATTTTCATGTCTTCAGCATGCTCACAGTCTGTGAGGAAAATCCATTTCTCATCATTTGCTGGACAGGATGTTTGAGTAGAGGCTAACATTTGATCAGGAATCCAATTGGACCCCTGAGATAAGAGGGCCATTTGCATCATGGAGGCAAATAAGAGTCACTAAAGGGATAGTTTGAATTATTTGATGTGGAGTTTATGGGGCACCTACAGGAGATGTCAGTCGAGAAGCAAATACAAGTACCAGTGAGGAAGCTAAGCAATGCTCAGCAGCAAAATCAATACCAGTTTAAGTGTACAGTATATTTAGAATATTTTCACAGCTTTACTTTGCTGTCAGACAGACTTTTCCAATGGAAGACTAACCTGTTATCAGCCAAATATCACTCTCTCCAAACCAACCAAACTCCATTGGGGAAATCAGTCATTTTAGCTTGCAGAACACAGTTGCTGGTCTACTGCTGGTACCTTCTGATCTGTGTTACAGTGTGACCTCTGTCTTTTAAAAGTTTAGTTGAGATTCACCAAAGTCACTCAATAACCCAAACAAACAATTGATTGAGGCGGCAGCAGTGTTGTCTGAGGTAAAATTACTGATTTTGCCAATAGAGTTTGGTTGAGTGAAAGAGAGCAATATTTGGCTTATATATTGTTGGTTGCCTGTAGCAAAAGGCTCTCTGACAGCAAGGTAAAGTGCTGAAAATATTCTAAATATAATATACAGAATTACTGGAAAGAAATATATAAGGCAATACAAACATCTTTACCACTCATCTATCATTAGATTTAAAAATCATACATTAGGATATATTTCCCTGGAGGTAAAAGGTATAGAGAGATATTTAATGGGTGTGCTGCTGGGAAAAAAACTTTGACCGAAAGACGTATGATGCAGGATAAATAACCTGATAGATGTGACAACAGAGATTTATAAGATGGAAAGTGATGGACATCTTCACATGATACAAGGAAAAATGGGTGCAATGGGTCAAACCTCTGAGACCAGGGGGTGTCTCTACAGCTCAGTTGGTGGCACATGTGCCCCATATACTGAGGCTGTTGGTTCTCTGCAGTGGTCGCTGGTTCAGTTCCTGCTTGCGGCCGATGTGCTGCATGTCACCCCCCCCACACCCCCCCTCCCTTTCCTGTCATATCTTCAGCTGTCACTATTCAAATAAAGGAAGAAAAAAAAAATCTAGACCAGATTTTATTAAGACTATGAATTGAAGGAACATTCGTCATTTATTGTATTTCTGTTAAGTTTGTACATACCTCACTGTAACATTTATGTAATGATGTGAAGCCTGCTACAAGCACTTTCATTTATATATTCAATATTTATTTTTTTTCATTTATTGTTTCCTCTTTGGATGTATATAGTGAAGTTTTTTGTTTATTCCTTGAAATTGAAAGGAAACAGGTCTCTGACTATGACTCAAACCAAATAAATAAGGCTGAGAGACTATATATTTGGTACAAGATCCTCTCTTATGGTCTTTTTTCTATTATGGACTTTGAAAGGGTACCATACAGTATATATAAAGCATGTATACAAATATGTATTATGTATATATACATTTTCTCTCTTTTCTTAGTACCTGCACACCCATTTGTATTACTGTACTTGAAATAATAACTGAAATATGGCACATACTTAATTGATATTGATATTTAGGTGTCTAAAAAAATAGGTTTTCCTGCTGACCCTGTCCACAGCAGTACATTGTTTACCTTCCTACACCAGTAACTCCTGCTGCTTCTTTAAACTGGAGGTGTACTGACTGCCATCTACTGTAGGTAACACACTGACTGTACATCATACAACCACACTTCAAAAAATACAATCCCTTGAATATTCTGAGCTTGTGAAATGATGTTCACAAATAATTTCACAGCTTGCTCCATGTGGAAAAAACACAACAAATCTCACAAATTCAAGTTTGTGAATGTGAAATATTTTGTGCATGTGTGAAAAAGTTTTGTAGCTGTACAAATATTTTGTGTGATTAGGATTTGTGCAAGAATAACTGTGAGGTTTCACAAAGTGAGAGACAGACACACAAAATTGATTCTGTTTCTATGCCTGAGCTGACTAGCCATTTTATATCTACCAAACTACACCCACAAACTGTATCACAATGAAGAAAGAAGCGTGCATCTACTGATACAGCATGTTATCAAACAATTTAACATTTGCACATACATTAGCATTAAATATTCTTCATTTAGCTCTATTTTGGTCTCCACCAAGTCCTTCCAACAAGATCTGCTCAGTGCTGCACTGTGTTGTTTGCTGCTATGGTTTTTCACCAACAGTTTCACATTACACAGTCATTTGATTCATTGTAATATCAAAATCTTGATTAAAAGCTACTGATATATATCAGTAGCCTACAGAGAGTCAATACAGAAGCATCTCATGCCTTGATGACTGTCATATTTAGACATATCCAGGTTTTGAAACAGAGGATTTGTAATAATCAGCATTTATTCCTTCATTCAGATAAGATTATCTGCAACGGGGTGCAAACATATGCTAACAATGAAAAGCTCAGCTCAGACGCTACCAACAGCATTAAAGGAGAAATCTGTAATATATTTAATGTAATAACTCCTAGAATGACTATGATATGTCATCAGAGGTCAAGAAAACATGCTAAGTTGAAATACTTGCTACTCTGACATCAATGCTGCAGCTGCAGTGTCCTCTTTATTCCAGGCCAGAATAACTATTTTAGTTTGCCTATTTCCCAAATTAGAGTTCAAATTTGTGTTGTTTGTTGTTTGCAGAATGAGTAAGCGTCTAGTTATGAGTCAGAAGAAATCATTAATTATCTTGTAGAAGGCAGAGATGTTTAAAACTGTTAAATTGAGCAAAATGTTAATGGAGTTTGGCAGCAGTGAGACAGGCAGCCACTGAACTCAGAGTCCAGAGTGTGTTTTTTCAGAGCAGTGGGCTTTTGTTTTCAGGAGAACAAGCTTAACTTTATATTCACAGACAACTGACAGTTATAAACAGCTGATCAACTCACACTGGAGGATTCAGCATTTGTTATTGTCAGTTTACAGTTATGCATCCTGTGGAGCTCCTGCAGCCTGCCTGAGCTTCTTCAAGAATGGGGAGTAGGGGGTGGAAGAAAATAACTCGCTTCTACCATTATTTGTAAGATAGGATTTCAACCTATTTAATATATAGTCTATGGCTCTGACTTCCTGTTTGGACTGCTGTACTCATTTTTGCATGTGCAATCGCTACATATTGCTCCTTTAATGACGGCTCATGAAGCTAGCAAGTCAGTGAGCCAACATGCACAGTAGCAAGAAACAGAGAACTGACCAAACTGAAGGGAATGCACCCAATTTCATTTTTTTTTTTTTTTAGCTAAAGTTGCACAGCTGAAGGTTTCTTCAGGTGTAGAGTCATCCTTTAAAAACCCAGACTCCTGCTCTGACTCCTCTCTGTGTACCTGCTGTATTCACAGCTGACGTCCGGTTGGTCTGCAGTGAGGATCCTCCTGGACCCCACTGAGCCAACCTCATTCTGTCAGTGTCAGGGAAGTGAAAGAGCCCCTCTCTAACCCCTCTGGACTGGTGGGGTCCGGGGACACTGAGGAGCAGGAATAGCTTGTCATAATCAGCAGCTTCAGGCTTTCTTAGCATGTAGACATGACCCAGGACATGGACAGGGGACGTATTCCATTATTTTTGTTCTGCCAGTACTCTGTGCCAGGTGGACTGCAGGAGGCCCTGCTGGTGGCACCACTGACACTCTTTGTATTTCAAACTTAAAATAGTTTTTTGCCTCGTGGGGGCATAAGAAAAAAATGTAGAGCCTCAACGACTAATCGATTATCAACCGATTATTAAATTAATCGCCAACTATTTTGATAATAGATTGATCTTGTAAGTTTTTAAAGAAATAAAAGTCAAAGTTCTCTGATTTCAGCTTCTTAAATGTGAATATTTTCTGGTTCCTTTCCTCCTCTCTGACAGTAAAATGAATACTTGTGCTTAGGGAAACATTGGTCGATATTTTTCACAATTTATGGCATTTTGTTGACCAAACAATTAATTGATTAATTGAGAAAAAATAATCAACGATTTTAATCAACACTGAAAATTATCATTAATTTCAGCCCGACAGTAACGCAAGTAAAACATAACATTAAAGGTGCAATAATTTATTTTTTGGCACCTGATAATTCTGTATTAGTTTGTCACTATTAATGATATATTCTACTTTAAGTGACCATTTGACCTACTGCAAGTGTAAAAAATAATGTTAAGCGCAACTTTAAAGCTGCTGCACACTGGGTTTGCACTGAAATCCCAGTTCACAAATGTGTGTGTAGTTTGTGGTGTTTGAACAAGGATAGTCCACAGCAAATCTGAACAAAGTACACACTTCTTCATTGCTTTCATGTATGTTTTTTACAGACTCACATTGATGATAAATGCAAGCAAAAGAAAGTATTTGGTTTATCAAATCAGGTGACATGAGACCATCACTGTTTTTATTTCTTTACAGGGATAAATCTGGGTTGTATATGAGCTAAAATAAGACTCTTTCCTCGTCCTTTTGTTGTTGTAAATGTGTAACAGATGGGTTAAAGGACCAGTGTGTAGGATTTAGTGGCATCAAGCAGTGAGGTTGTAGAATGCAACCAACTGAATACTGCTCCCTTCACCCTCCCCTTCCGACAAATAGTCCCCGAAACTGAACAAATATGGCAGTTCAATATAGTGACCTCTGGTGGTTCAAACATGTCTGGACATGTCCAATGAAGCTACTAGACAGAGTGTCCATGCTTCAGGTGGTTTTCAGGTCATAATGAGAGACAGCACAGCAGACACACAGAGAAAACTGATCATTCTTGACCTACTTTTATAAACTAATTATATATATATTTTTTATTACAAATATATTCAGTTTTATTCATGTTAGCCAGTGTTTGGCCTCTAAAGGGACAGTTCAGCCCAAAATCAAAAGTACACATTTCCCCCCCTGGCCTGTAGTGCTGTTTATCCCTCTAGATTGTTTTGGTGTGAGTTGCAGAATTTTGGAGACATTGTCCATAGAGATGTCTGTGTCCTCTAGAATACATAGGACGAAAGGGCACTTGGCTTGTGGTGCTCAAAGAACCAATCTGAAAAATGCAAAACCAGTGTCTCCTTCGAAAAATCACAACCCGGTTACTCTAAATAATTCACAGACCTTGTGAGCAGTTTCATGTAGGAACTACTTTCTTTCTGAAGTAGAATCTACCAGAACTACTTTAGACTTTGCCGGAATGATTTTCTTTTCTACTAGAAAGAAAGTAGTTCTTACATGAAACTCCTCACAACAAGGTCTGTGGATTATCTTGAGTAACTGAGTAACTTTTTTTTGGTTCTTTGAGCACCACAAACTGAGTGACATTTAGTTCCATTATACTGAAGAGAAGGCAGACATCTCTACAGCTGATCTCTCCAAGATTCTGCAACTCACACCAAAACTATCCAGATCAGTGGTTCCCAGCCTTTTTTCTTCAGAGCCCCCCCTACTTGTTTCTAAGAAAAGCTGAGCCCCCCAGCCCAAAGACAGGCACACATACATGCAGTAAAAGAATAAATGATTTGTTTCAAAGCTGTCCAAAATATGTTTCGATTCTTAGAACCTTTACTTTTGGTAAATGTCTCTGTTCTAATATCAGCTGAACATTTTGTCTTTTATACACACTCATTCTTACCAAAATAACAACAATGATTTATTATTCAGAGCTTGAGAGCTCGCAGAGTTGAGGTCTACAAAGTAGCCGACTATTTTTAATTGAGAAAATGAAATGCATCTAATAAATAAATAAATAAATAAATAAATATATAAATAAATAGTTTTGTATACAGGCTTTTGTACAAATTGCAGCATTCATACAGATGTTGGAAATCATTGGAAACACTTGAATTTTAATGTTTTCAAGGTTTGAAAAGTGTTTAGATTTTGGATAAAGTGCTTGACACTGAAATCACATTACTGTCATAATAAGTTAGATATTAGAAATGATATTTTTTTTTTTTAAAAAGTCAAATATTTGCTGAGCCAGCTTGTACAGGAAGTTAACGATTAATCATTAATTGATTAATTGCCAAATAAGAATTTACCTGATTAAACATGTATTAATTGATGATTAATCAATAGTCTAAAAATGGCATTAGTGGCACATCATTAGACATTGTTTTTTTCTGGTGGAGCCAATCATTAAATAAGGAAATTTGAATTAATTTTGAAATAAGAAAAAAAGAGAAAAAAGAAAAAAAACGAGAAAGAATGTGTGTTTTATAACTCATTAATTAATAATGATTGATCAAGTAATCAATTGTTAGCATTTTCAACTATCAGTCGATGAAAATTTACAAAATTGTCAACTCTAATAGGAGGCCAAGTCTACGTACAGACAGGTGACACATTTTGAAACATGAAACTTTGATGTTATTTCCTTTAATCCATCACCTGATTTAATGTGAGGAAGAGGAGAAATATCACTTTGTATATAAATATGTCATTTAGCAGCTGGAAAGTGCTGGAAAAGCTTGAAAATGCTTGAAAAGTGCTTGAATTTGACTTTGGGAAAGGTGTATGAACCCTGAAATTGTGATTGTAGTGGACATGTGCAATTCTGATTTTGAGGAGGTCAGAACAGACAAAGTCTTGGGGACCCCCTGTGATTTCTGGTGCCCACCTAAGGGGGGCCTGGACCCCAGGTTGGGAACCAGTGATCTAGACAGATAAACAGCATTACATTACACATTCCAGAGGGGGAAATATGTATTTTTGATTTTGGGGTGAACTGTCTCTTTAAGTAGGATTATAATAGGTCTGTGTTTTGACTTTATATCAGGGAATCAGCCAACGCCTCAGTATGGAGACATTCATACAGGACAACCTGCTGTCTGTCTGTCTCTCTGTCTGTCTCTCTGTCTCTCTGTCTGTCTGTCTGCCATCACCTCACAGCATCTTCACCTTTTCTTTCTTTTATGTCATTTTACTTCCTTTATCTCCATTACACATGTCCTTGAAACACACTAACTTTAGTCACACTTTTTTTTAATTTTCCAACACAATTACTTTTATTCAATCTGCATATTTAATTTTTTCCTTATTCCATATTCATTATTTGAATCTTTTAAAACATCATTAACAAACTGTCCTTGTACTTCCGCTCTTCCTCCTGAGCTGTGCAGTTTGTTTGTAGCAGAGCTGTTGTACAGTGTCCATGTGCTAATATTAGACTGCTTATAAAATTAAATTATAGTAGCCTATTGTTATCTGATTCCCTTCTCTTTCTCTTCAGGCCTGATTAAAAGAAGCATTCTTCAGAGCAGAATGAGATTCAGTGTTCAGCCCTCTCTCTGTCTTCTCTTTATTGTCAGTTGGCACATTTAATATCCACGCATTCATGTGATCTCAGAGTTGCGCTCTCCGGAGCTCTCCAAGGCACTCAGAATAAATCCTGCTACTGTTGGTTGCTGCACCCCCACGCACTTCTACACCCACAGCACATGCAAATTCCTCCTCAGGAAAAAAGAAAAAGAGTTGCTCCATGCACGTTAAAGCCGCACAATACTGATGAAAAAGCGTGAGGAAAAGTGTGAGGATGGCACCAAACTGCGCACAAGATATTCAGAGACCCTTAAAATAAACCGTGGCGACAAGATTCACTTTAATACCAAGCATGTAAAAATGTGTGAATGTGTGAAGGCAAACAGATGAATGACAGGTGAGTGCTGGAGGAAACACGTTTGCGGGGCTCACCTGCAGGAGACGGTGATCTCTATCTTTGTCGCAGGTACGGTGGAGTTGAGAGGGTCGAATTCCCCGATTGTCGCCATGGCTGAAGGTTTTTTAATCACTTCTTCTCTATCCTGAAGTTGTCACTCAGATCTCAGCTGTGATTCTCCCGCGGCTGTGGTGCTGAAGCTGCTTCCATCCACCCGAGACACACACACACACAGAGTGGACCGGCCGGCTCCGGCAGGACTTACAGGAGACAGGAGTTGGTGCTGCTGACGGTGGCTGGAGCGCAGTTGAGGGCAGTTGGGAGGCATACCTGAGGAGGAGGAGGAGGAAGAGGAGGAGGAGGAGGAGGAGGCTTCATTCATGGAGGGAGAGAGTGAGAGAGAGAGAGAGGAGCTCCTCACTTCTCTCCATCCATCGCCAGGTGGAGGCAGAGACCTCCACAAGTTCTGGTGCTGCGCCTGAGCGCAACTTGTGCTGTTTGTATGGAGGGTGATTAGTGCCACGGAGGCGCTGGGTTTATAAAAACGTTCTCAGATAAGTACCTGAACTTAGTCTTAGGATCATTTCTGTCCATGGGTTTAAGTTTAATTCATAAAAATATTGAGCATAAAAAAACTTTGCTTAAGGAGGTTCTGAAAATGATTTTAAACTTAAGTACATGTGATCTATAAATCACACATTAATTTAGTGGTGGCGTCAGTGATTTCCTTTTATATGATGCAGCACTGATGAAGGATTTGTCAGGAACATCGTAAAAAAGAAAGTTGAGAAAACAAAACAATTTTAAGGCAGCTGTCCTTGCCAGTGTTATTTTTTTTTTTATTTTTTTTAGCTTCATATCAAACTCAAACTCTTATGTTTGAAATAAACTTCAGAAAAAGGTTTTTCCAACTTATAATCTTTTGTTGACATAATCAACAGATCACAAATACATGTTCAGTGAACTCATTAAAGTGAAAGTGAATGATGTTAATAAGGTAATATTTTCAGTTGAAACATTTCATTTTCAAGGACCTTAATGTTGATAAATCAGGGGAATGTTTTTAAGAACAGAATTTTTGGGTTTCTAAAACTCAAAGATTCAAGTTTATTTAAAGAAGAGAGTAAATTATTCAAACAATAAAAGATTATAAATTAACAAAACTCTTTTGAGCTTATTTCAAAACGTTAGTTTGAGTTTGACTTAAAACTAGAAAACTGAGAAGACGGTTGCCTTGAAATTACGAGTTTTTTAAACTTTATTTTTAATTTAATTTTATTTATTTTTTGTTTGTTGATGGTTTTTTTTTGTTGTTGTTGTTGAACTGTAGAGACAAAATCACAGTGATGGTAGATGAGACTGGGGCCAGAGAACACAGATTATTTGGTGGACAAAATAGACAAAAATGTAGCTTGGGACTGTGTCGTTATTAATTTCTCACATCTTTAATTATAATTTCTATCAAATTGTTCATAAAGTTGAAGCAAAGTTCACCACTGGCTGCAGCACCCCGACATAACCAGCAAGAAAATCACTTCCGCCAAGTCAAGACTTTGCTGAGAGATAAAATCATTTTCATGACAAAGTGAGGTTTTAGAAATAACTGTTTATGTTTGTTTTTTTAAAAACCTTAAGTCATACTAAGTTACATAAGTTCATGTTATAAATGAGGCCTCGGGCGGAGGAGAAGCAACAGCAGGTGGCTAAGTGCTATCTAAGTGACATCTTTTATATCACTCTTCAAATCATATCTTTAGAAAAAAAAACTTTTATTAATTCAAAAACTCATGATGATTCCTGACTCCTTACTCCTCTTAACCAGTCAGTAGGGCCTACAAGTCATCTGCAACTGCTTGGCTAAAAACAAGGCTTACCTACTAGCAGTGTTGGGAGGAACTAGTTCCATGTACAACCCCAATTCCACAAAAGTTGGTACACTGTGTCCAACATTACAAAAACAGAGAGCAATTTTTTTTTTTTTTTGACTTGGATTCAGGTGTTTAGACTGATCAATGTTTTTTTTATAAATATACACTCATTCTGAATTTGATGCCTGCAACATGTTTAAAAAAAGTTAGAACAAGAGCGACAAAAGTCTGTGAAAGTTGTTGTTTGCTCAAAAACACCTGTCTGGAACATTCAGGTAAACAGGTTCACTGGTCACAGGTGACAGTCTCATGATTGGATAATAAAGAGGCATCCCTGAAAGACTCAGTGGTTCACAAGCATGGATGGGATGAGGTTCACCACTTGGTACAACAGTTTAAAGAACAACATTTCATCTACAATCCATAATGTTATTAAAAGAGAAAATGCTGAAAACCAGCACTGAATATTTGTGACCTTTGACCCTTCAGGCAGCACTGCATTAAAAACTGCTTTAAAAACCCACATCATTGTATAAAGGACATGAGCTCAGGAACACTTTGGAAAACTGTTGTCAGTAAACACAGTTTGTCTCTGCATCTACAAATACAAGTTAAGACTCTACCATGCAGAGAGAAAGACATACATCAACAACATCCAGAAACACTGCAGACTTCTCTGGACCTGAGCTCATCTGAGATGGACTGACGCAAAGTGGAAAACTGTGCTGTGGTCTGACCAGTCCACATTTCACATTGTTCACCAGCTCTAACTTCAAAAGACAGCAGCTGTGATGGTATGGGGGTGTGTTAGTGCCCATGGCATCATGGGTAACTGTCACATCTGTGAAGACCCCATTAATGCTGAAAGGTACATACAGGTTTTGGAACAACATATGCTGCCATCCAGACAATGTCTTTTCTTACAGACGTCCCTGCTTATTTCAGCAGGACAATGCAAAGACACGTGGTCATGTTCCTACAGCGTGTCTTCGTAGTAAAAGAGTTCAGGTTCTAGACTGACCTTCCTGCAGTCCAGACCTGTCTCCTATTGAAAATGTGTGGTGCATTATGAAGCACAAAATACAACAACAGAGACCCCGGACTGTTGAGGACCTGAAGTCGTATATCAAGTAAGAATGAGAAAGAATTTCACTTTAAAACTTAAATAATTAGTGTCCTCAGTTCACAAACACTGAGTGAGTGTTGTTAAGAGAAAAGCTGATGTATCACAGTGGTAAACACGCTGCTGTCCAACTTAAACAAGTGCCACCTTGTTATCCTCAAGTATTTCTGGTTATCTGCTCAGTGAGAGGCAGGAAAGTTAGTTTCAACTGACTGATTGATGAGTGTTTTTAAACATGTATTGTTTTCTTGCTTATGTAACCTACTTTTGATCATTTTAACTGTAATATTAGTAACCAGAAAATTTCAAACAAAATTTTGAGTGTGCCTGATGCTCGCTGCCCACTAGTATCTCCACCATATTGCCAGAAGTATTAATAGCAGTATGCAGATGTATCATTGAGGTTGTGTGTGTCTGTGTGTGCACATGCACGCGCTGTCACTGTCACACTGTGTGTATGCATGAGAGTGTGTGTGTCTCTGTGTATGTATACGGGTGAGAGTGTGTGTCAGTAAAAGTTCCTTTACACATAGAAAGAACTGCTTTTGTGTGTGTGTGTGTATATATGAGAAGGTGTGTCAGTAAGTATGACAGAAGAACAATATGACTGACATTAAAAATGTCAGTAGGCAGCCATGGATATTAGACTTAGAGCTAAACATTCAATTAAGCCAATCACAATCAGCCTTGTCAATTTCTGCCCAAACTGTGAGTGGACATGTATCCACTGTGTAGACAAGATGAACATTTCATGAATGAATGAATGAATTTAATATTAACCAGCTCAAACTTTGAATTTATTAACAGTTAATAAAGACTGCAGTCTAAAATGTCCAAGTTGGACACAGAAAGACACAGACAGAGACAGACAGACAGACAGGCAGGCAGTGTTTTTAAACTGTTAATAACTTCACACAGATAGAAAGAAGAGCTTTTGTGTGTGTTTATACAAAGTTTCTAAAATGTCTAAAAGTTTAAAACATGTGAAAACAATCTGTTGTTGCTTTTTTGTGTTTTATCAATTATGAACTTATCAAAATGATCTGGAAATGAATGTCTGAAGCTTGAAACAAAGAAAGACACAGCAATTCACCCTTCACTAAGCCCCGCCCTCCTTAGTTACTGTTGCTAAGTCTGATAAACTTTCCATTCTGGCACTGCATGTCTGCAGTTTACAGTGATATCAGTGGCAGATTGAACATCGAAGCTACTGTTGAAACATGACGTCTTTGAATCCTTAGAGAAGTTAACAAAAGCAGCTTCTCATTTCTGATGATGGTGGATTTTGTTGGTTAAAATAATGACTCACAAGTAGATTTCAGAAGTGTAGCTGTCTGATGTAAGCTAATGCTGACTCCCTGACTGATCCAGGGGAAGGAGATGCTCCCTCAGCAGGCGTCTTTTAATCACATCCAGGATTCCTTCCATCCACAGCCAGAAGGGAAAAACTTCTCATTGGCACTTTGCTGCAGGACAAAAGACACAAATGTTTAGAAAATGCATTTTGCCTTAATCTTTATTTATATTTCTAGTATTATGTTAGTATGCACCAACATGCCACAGCAAATTCCTTGTAAGTGAAAACCTACTTGGCAATAAAGCCATTTCTGATTTTGACATTTTCATAACCTGGGTGACTGAGTCTCACCTTGCAGAACCTGGTCCAGGGAATGAGTCCCTCTGGGTTCCTCTGGGCTTTGGCTCCTGCAGAGAAACATTCAGGTTTACATTAAAACAGGCCTTAAAAACATCTGCAGCTATCAGAGGGGTTTATTTTGCTTCTTGTTGCGTTTTTGATTTTTTGCGTTTGATCATACCCAGCAGTTTGTCGGCCAGCATGTTGAGCTGCTCCTGGTTCAGGCCTCGCTTGGTGATGGAGGAGAACTGCCAGCTGAGAACCTCCGACAGCTGAGACCACTTCACTGGAGGAGGGGTGAGGAAGAACTTCAGATTCTGAAGATGACAAGAGAAAAAACATCTTAACACACTCGACTGATACTGGATTTCTGAAGTCAACCAAGATATTTGAGATTGATACAAAAAAAATTTAACTTATTTATCCAATGATTTTTACATAAACAAGTGACGCATAGAAACATTTGTGATAACATTAATTTTAGTTACATAAATATACAGAATTGCACTTTCTGTAAAACCTTTTGTACAGTTATGATTAGACTTTCCCTCGACCTCCTTACACTCAAACACCATAAAGAAGCTAAAGATGAATCTGACTGATAGCATTTCATACATTTTCTATAGATGATGTGATCATTTTAGCTCACCTTGGGCTCGATGGTCAGCATGTTGTACCACAGGATGGAGGCCCAGCCACTGGGCAGCTGACACACAGGGAGAGACATGGCCTACAACAACAGCAACAACAACAACAACAACAACAACAACAACAACAACAACAACAACAACAAAACACATGCAAACAACAAGATGTTAACAATAACTTGAAAATTTCACATGAAATTTTGAGTGTGCCTGATGCTCGCTGCCGACTAGTATCCCCACCATAATGCCAGCAGTATTAATAGCAGTAGATGTATCATTGAGGTTGTATGTGTCTGTGTGCACATGCCTACATACACACATGCATACACTGTCGCGTGCATGTGTGTATGTACGTGAGTGTGTGTGTCTCTTTGTATGTCAGTAAAAGTCCCCTCACAGATAGAAAGAACAGCTTTTGTGTGTATTTATATAAAGTTTCAAAAATGTCAAAACTGGACACTTCAGGTGTAATTCTCTCTGTATGAGGTTTGAACAGCCAAAAACAGCTTTAGGTCAATCCACCAATCAGAAGACAGGACCAGCCTGCGGTTGGTGAAACTGGCCAATCGCCTGGAAGGATCAAAATAAAGAATGAAAGAAAGAATTTAACCTGAAGCAGCGAAGGTTTGAATTTATGAACACTTGAAATAGACCGCAGTCTAAAATGTTAAAATTGGACACAGAAAGACAAGACAGACAGACAGACAGTCTTTTTAAACTGTTTCAAACCTTGAGCTGCTTCAGGTGTAATTGTCTCTGTATGAAGTTTTAACTGCTAAGAACTCTGGTGAAATTGGCCAGTCGCCTGTGTGCAACAGCTCAGCGAAATCTGAATATTGAGATGACCTAACTGCTGTTGGTTTATTCAGCCAATCACCTGTATTCAACAGCACAGTCAATGTTAAATGCTCAAAAGCAAGGCAAAAATTGAAACAATGTACCTCTCAAACTCCAGCTGTTTAATGAAACACCGTAATTGCTACAGCTAAAAACCGAATATGGTGAGTGACAGGACGGGTTGCTGAACGTGATGGTGCACATTTAAAAAATTTATCTCTGTGGTGTGAAAAATGAGGTCACCACCGGAAGAAAAATCATAATAAGAAAAAGTATGGAGGATTATATATAGTGTGCCTCCTCAGGCACACTGAATTAAAGCAGATTTGAGAAATGGTACATTAATGCTGTCCTGTGTGCATGTATTTGTGTACTTTATGCCACCCCTGCAGAAGTTAGTGCCACTCCAATCAAAAAGGTTTGGACACGCCCCTGTGGAGAAGAGGAACTTAAAGACCCAGAGAAGTAGAAATTTATCCAAAGACAAGAAGACCATGGAGAGGAGAGAGAAAAGTGTAAGAAGGATGAGTACGAGAAGTAGCAGGACAAAGTGGATGCAGAAACAGTTTGTTAGCCTGTATGCCTGTAACTCCTTTGTGGCACTATTCACCCCCCGTACATTTCCAAACCCATTACATCTCAACAGTTTCTCCACGTTCCATAAGCAGCAAGTACAAGTTAAACCCATCAACAGTGGACTAATAAGATAAATATTTTATGAATGAATAATTCATGAACCACTGAAACATTTTAGTGTTCACACCTCTGAGGCAGCAGGAAGATGGAGCTGATTAAATAACCACAAGCTGACTGGTTCCAGCATGCATCTGGCCTGCTGAGTTGTCGCTGTGTGGGCTGACCTCTGACCTCAGCATTTAAAGGAGCTGAGAGAGAATTTTACCATAGAAATCAGTGTCCTAGTGTCTTATCAAGTTAAGATAATTCATCTAGTTTAGCACAGCTGAATTTGATCAGAACTACGTGTGAATTTGAAACATCCAGTTATATAACAGCTTTATGCAATCACATTACATGTGACACTGAATTCTCATTTGTTGAACTGTACTTAGAGTTCGTATCTGTGTTAAGAAAGAACACTTAATGTCAGCTCCGCCACTGAGGGAACTAGATTGTGTGAATACTTAATACATCTCACCATGGATGATAATGAATAAATTAGAAGCACAAGCACAAAGCTACTGAAATTGGATGTGAAATCAAATTAGGTAACACTTTCTAGGAAGATGGTGTCTATAATGCATTATGAGCACATTAATAAGACTTTATAAGGCATTTATAAGGCTTGATAAAACTTTTTAGAAATGTTTATGATCATGCATGACAACTTAAAAAAGGTTTAAAAAGTACTGTAAGTGGTAGACAATGTATTATAAGTTCAGCATTCATAATGCCTTATAACTCCATGCCAAATTGTCAACAGTGTTTGAAAGACGAATCTGACCACATTATAACTATCAGAACATTGGCCACTTACAAGGACACAGAGAACTGCTATAATGTATCATAACAGACTATAAAAGTTTCTGAAATGGAATAATGTCTTATAAGCATCATAAAACTGCTAAATAAAACTCATAGTCATACATCACAAATATTTATAAGACACTGTTCCATTTCAGAAAGAATTTATAATCTGTTCCATTAAAAAGTTATGGCAGTTATAATGTGCCCTGAGTCTTCTTTCAAACACTGTTATCACTTTGCACCTACAATACATTATCCACCACTTATACTTTTAAACCTTGTCATAAGCTGTAATGCATGATTATAAATATTCAGTCTTATAAATACATGGTGTCTTATGAATATGCTTATAATGCATTATGGATGTGACCTTCATAGAAAGTGTTACTGTAAATTCATTTGAACAAGAAAGGGTCCAAAGAACTTGTCTTAAGACAAATTCATGCAATTACTAATAACTTATACTGTGCTGTCACCTTACTTAAAGCTCACAAACTTATGTTATAGTGTATTAATGATGTTTATAAGACATTATTCCATTTCAGAAACTTAAAATCTATAATCTGTTATGATCCAGTTCACTATGAGTCGTTGGCTAAAGTTATAGTGGTTATAATGGGCTCAGATTCTTTTTTCAAACAGTGTTATTACTTTGAAATGTAACTATAAAGCATTATGAAGGCTGAACTTACAATACATTATGTCCACCACTTATACTTTATAAACCTTATTATAAGGTGTCATGTCTGATTATAAACATTCATTCATTCATCACCCATAACTGCTTATCCTTGACGGATTGCAGGGGGCTGGAGTCTATCCCAGCTGACATTGGGTGAGAGGCAGGGTTCACCCTGGACAAGTCTCCAGTTCATCACAGGGCTGACACATAGACAGACACCCACTCACACTCACATTCACACCTACGGACAATTTAGAGTCACCAATTAACCTAACATGCATGTCTTTGGACTGTGAGAGGAAGCCGGAGAACCTGGAGACATGAGGAGAACATGCAAGCTCCGCACAGAAAGGCCCCAGCCGGCTAGGGAATTTGAACTCAGGACCTTCTTGCTGTGAGGCAACAGTGCTAACTAATGCACCACCATGCTGCCCTGATTATTACCATGTATAGTTTTATTAAACCTTATAAATGCACAATGTCTCATAAATGTGCCTGTAATGCATTATAGACATGGCCTTCATAGAAGGTGTTAAATTAATTTGAATTAGAAAAAATCTAATGAGATTTAAAGCTAATTCTTACAGTTGCTAATAGCCTTGAACAGTGCTGTCACTTGGAGCCCACAGTCAGGCTATAGTGCATTATTAATGCATAATAAAAAGCACTTAAAATACTTAATAACATTGTTATTATACATGATTCTAAACATATAGAGAGAATATAAGGAGTTTCATAAAGCATTCTAATGTCTTATGAATGTGTCATAGTAACAGATTATGGATACGACCTTCACAGAATGTCTTACCACAAATTAACTGACACAAGAAAGAAATAGCCCCAAATCTGTTGTTTTTTCCATTTATTCACAATTGCCACCTGCTGCTCAGCTCACCTTACATTGTAGCCTGCCGCCTGCCAACAATTAAGAAAACAAAAAAACAAAAAGATAGAATTACTTAAAAATGCATCAACTGTACAAAGAAAACTCCTTACACAGAACATCAAGATGAGTGCAATGCAGCATTTCAATAAAAGAGATTTAAAAGAAATAAAAATTCATTTGTAAAACAAATAAAACCATTATATGCCGCGATTGAGAGAGACGTGGAGGACGTCGTGCAGAACCAGTGAGTGAGAAAGTGACAAACTGAGTGAGGAGGTGATCTGAGGAGTATCTGAAGTAACTCCTTACACTGATCATTTTCAGCTGTTTGAAAATGACAATAATGCTGAGAGTAGAAAATAAAAAATGATATGAAACCTCGACTGAATTAAAAGAGATCTTAACAAGAAAGCTTGAGACCTGACAGGGAGATGAGGCCGCGCCTGAAAGTCTCGAATAAAGCTGGACAGACTGTTCTACTGTCAGTTTGTGTGCAGGTACAAAATAAAACCACTTGGACAGCCCGGGCACAGAACTGATACATGCGGTCATATGAAATAAATTCTTACTGCATCAAGGAGAAAGGAAACCGAGGACTCGTGTGGCTTAAAAAAAACAGCTTCAGCAAATGCGGTTTTGTGGAACAAAGGAAGCAGAATTTGGCTTAGAATCTGACAGAACACCGAATTCTGCCAGCTAAAGGAACATTTGAACCTTCTGGGAAATGTGCTTATTCAACTTCTTTCTGAGAGTGAGATGTGAAAATCGACACCACTTTCATGTCAGCCTAACCTGGAATAAAGACTGGAAACAGACAAAACACCTCTAACATTGACTGATCAACACATGTATTATTTGTTTAAAGTGGAGATGAAGTGCTTTTAAAAAACAAACAAAACAAAAAAAACACTTTTTGATCACATCTCCGATCATATTGTGCACCTATTTAACAATATATGCCAAACAAACAAAAGAAAATAATTTCCTTGTGTTCTAAGGATGCATACTGCTGCCATGCCAGAAAAGGAAAAATGAGAGTTATCACGTTATCATGTAAAAATGCTGTTATAACAAGATATTTTCATGTTATAACAACATACAAACGTATCACATTATGACAAGAAACCTTTCTTGGAATATACCATTTACCTTGTTATAATGGGTAAGTTTAAGTTACAAGAAACTTTTAGTCTTATAACAATATTTTATTTTGTTATGCCATAAAATGATAGCTTTTCTGTTATAATTTGACATTATAAAGATTTGTTACATGACTTGAAAAATTTGATTCTGATTGGTCAGTTGCAGCATTCTAAGGTCTGTTATTTCTGTATAACAGACCGTTGGTATGAAGAACAGAACATGGACACAGTTCTGATCAAAGACTCTGGAGAAGTTATAAAATCATTCTAAAATGAATAGTTAGTCAAATTAGTATTGTTTTTTTCAGTGAGTAACCATGTAATAAGTGGGATAATATCCAGTAAGAAGGTCATTATTGTGAAATAAACCCCAACAGGGTGATGAAGGACCTTATTCTTTACATCAGTTATCACATCACAAAGTTTTTTTTATAATAAAATGAGATGGTTATAACAAGAACATTTTCTTGTTATAACCTTTGTATGTCCTAACAACATGAAAATATCTCATTATAACACAAAAGGTCATTTATAACAATAAATTTCAAGGTAAAAACATGATGCTAAAATTTTTCTAAAATTTTTCTTTTTCTGGCTTGGCAGCAATTTGCTGCTGTAGTCTTCAGGTATAAACGTCCAGTCATTTTTTAAGCTGTAAAACTAAATATGACGTGTGCTTACGTAGGCTTGAACCAACCAATATCATGACATCCACCCATCAATTGATCTGCAACTTTTAGTGGCACAGAGCTAAGACTGTTAGCTAGCTAGCTAGCTAGCAACAGTCAGGCTATGACACACCCACTTGTCAACGTTCTAATTAAATTCCTCCAAACATTTTGTCCCACCTGCCTATCCTCTTTCACTCAGAAACACATCACAATAGCTGGAAGCTAAATATTCTGTTTCATCTGGACAACATGAACATGAACAGAGATGTAAAAAGCCAGAGATGCTGGGCTAACAGATAAACTGTCTTTGTGTTTGGCTTCAGCACCTCAGTCTTCATGCTAATATAGGCCAAACACTTTCTGGCATTAGCCGTGTAGCTACCTGAACTAGCTGAACACAGAGACATAATGTTGGTGACAATCCTCTCATCTCACCATGGGAAAGAAAGTGAATACATATTTGCCCCACAATTCCCTGTAGAGTTCCTCCTTAAATCAAGAAAATCCTCTCCAGCTACAGTCTTTTTCAAAGGCAGAAATGGAAAAAATGTCTTTGCGTCTCAAATTAGGGGGTGAATAACAAATACTGACTGAATCTCACCCATCAACCTTATGATGAGTGTCCATAAGACTCAACAGTTTTATGTACTGTACAACAAATAAAGACTTACAGTCCTGCAACCGAGGGACAACCCCAAAAGCTTTATTCCGAAGCTAAAGCTGCTAATGCTTTACAGTCAAAACTTTCATTAACAATCAGCTGCAAACACCCCACGCTCTTAAAACCATTTAAGTAACAGAAATACACCTGAAGCTGGACCAGTAGAAGATCTGATCCAGTGTGACTGAAGATTAAAAAAGGCACAACAAAAGGTCCTGAGGTACAGCAGCCATCAAAACCATTTGGCAACACCTACAAGCTCCTTTCAAATAAAACCTCACAACAGAATTCTCTGAAGAAAACGACCTCTAGCCGAGAGCAGCTCAGGTAGAAATGTCTGTCAGAGTGCGACATGTTTCTGAACAACAGCTGTGTTATAATAGCTGGGCGGAGATCTCAGCACAGGCAGGAATCATGTGGACCTCGCTTCACTGGAGTCCAACGAGAAAGAATATTGAAAAGGCATTCGGTTCACAGAGTTGCTACCATGACGCTTAGTGCCTCTTGTGCTACCATGTCAGTGCTACTGAAGAAGAAAGAAGATGAAGAAGAAACTACTGGATATAGACACAAGTAGAGGATATGAGACATTAGACCAGCGAGGTAAAATGATCACTTCATTTCCAGGGTTTCCAAAAACTGCAGTGGGAGGCCTTTCAGGAACAGTCTCTGTAGATGTTTAGCCATCAAAACTGTTTTTATAGGTATGAAGAAAATATCAGAGAATCTGCGAGTTACCTAGTTTAAGGATGAAATCAGATTTTTTTTTCAAGACCATCTTCCTCACATGCTCTGTGTACACCAAAACAGTCACTGGTTGCTGTAATCATTCCTTCTGCCCATACTGGCTGTGACTACATAACTTTGTAGTGCATGAAAAAGTGTGAAAGTCACATTTCTTCTAACCTCTTTCTGTGGTGACAGGCTTTTCACTCAGTCTTCAGGGGTGACCATTCTAAATAGCAATAAGCACTTTTGCCTTTGGATGAGTTCAGACAACACTCTGTACAAACTTGTTTGTAGGGTTGGGCGATATGACAGTATATACCATGCAATGGTAGAAATGTGTCCATCGGTAGGGATTTAGCAACAGTTTCCACTGCTGGAGCTATCCCTTCGTGTCTGAAATATATTTGGGGCAGTTTATGTAACAAATCAGGGCTGGATTCTTGCATGATCACACAGATCCAGCCGCAGCACAGTGTAACCTGATTTGGGCAGCAGGGCTGCTTACCACACGCTCACGTGACAGTTGTTGGCGGTAATGCACCTCTACTCTGGTTTGCCAACCACCGCAGAAGAAGAACATGACAGGAAAACATGGAGGAGAAGAGTGAGATTGCAATTCGAGAGCAGTGCCATATCATATGGATATTTTAAACCATTTCTTAATTAAATTTACAGAAAAACTACGGTATGTTGACATCCACTGTGACCCTGATATTACAATAGAAGACTATGATGATGATTTTCACCCAGTCTTCAAGTGTTACCATTCTTAACAGCTATAAGCACTTCTGCCTTTACACGTTCACCTTGTACACCTGTGTAGGCTGGACAACATGATGGTAGATGGTGCGGCAGTTGTTGGCGGTAATGCACCGCTACTCTAGTTTGGCGATCACAACAAAAGAAAAAAGTGACAAGGAAATCTGGGGTCACATTGCAATTACAGAGCAGTACAATACACTATGAATATTTTAAACCATTTCATAATGGAAGAACAATTTCTGTATTGTGATATATACCGTAACTGTGATACTGTGATAGATGACTTTGGCCCTATCACCCACCCATCCCTACTAGATTTTATACTTGAGTTCACACTGAGACTTTAAGGTGTCAGTATACTTCAAAGATAATGATTGTCTCCAAATCTTTAACAAGTCAGCTTCGGAACGCTTCGCCTGGATGTTTACGTGACTTTCTGAAACCAACAATCCATCCACTTCACATGGTTATCAACCAGGAGTGCAGAGGTGACAAAGTGTCAGGATTTGAACTTTTCTTGCAACTTCCTGAATACCATTAACAAAAAAGAGCCTGCGCCTTTATCCCTACTTGAACACCGCCTCTCGATGCCCTCTGTGACAGCAGGCTTTTTCACCTAGTTCTGAAGAACAGGTGTGCCTTCAGGCGTGGTTAAACATGTCATATGAACTAGTTTGATTCAAACATAGTGAACCCTTAACCCCAAAGGGACCTACCACATTCCTAATCAAGTCACAGAATCTGACAAAACATAGGTACTAACTTAAACTGTTGAAGCTTCGTTAGCTTCGGCTTAATCTCTATTAAAAGAAGAATCTGTAAGCAAGGGACATGATTTTGGCATTGAAGGCGTACTGGTTTCTGCTTACAGTCCAACTACATTTGACCAACCACGTTTGAGCGGGTTTTGGTTGCATGCAGATAAACAGTCTGCGCGGAATGACTGGTGTGTGGAAGAGGAATTCTTGGGCTGGATATCCGTTATCAAGATTACTGCTGGCTAAACTGAAAGACCATAAAATTGGCTGTCAACTGCAGAGGCTAACACTGCTTCCTAACTGGAAGTGAGTGAGCAAACTCGAGCAGATGGAGGGCGAAAAAAAAAAGTCCAAATATGAGCGATGTCGAGTGAGTTGTAAGTCAGCCTTGTTTTTACATAACTGGAGGATAGTTCAGCAGACAGACAGCTCCTCGTTACCTTGTAAAACTTGTCCATTTTGAGGATATTCCCATAAACAGGCTGCTGTGGATCATATAAGGTGTGTTCCTCTTAACCTTGTTAATTAGTTTCTCCTCCTCCCTAATCACGGCTTTGATGAGGGGGGAACTGAAACTTCAAGGAAGTCGGCATTGATTTTAACCAGATAAAACAGGCTGGAGGTGAAGCAACTGCAGGAAATTTCGCTGAAACAGAACCCAGGCGAGCGGTTTTTCAGTCAAGCAACACATCGTTCAGCTTGTTTGCTGACGCACAAAGCAAATTAGGACATCCTCATTAGAAAAATCTAAAATGATCTGATGTTCGCTCGCATCGCTCCCATGTCAACTGTCGTCAGAACATAGATGATTGTTCTGAGATTGGCTTCGGCTTAATTAGGACTGCAGATTTTTGTCCACTAACTCCTACAGCAGGGCAGACAGAAGGAATTATTACAGCAGCAAATAACTCTTTCAACATACATACATACTGTATTAAGACAGACTTGTAAAAACTCAACCTTATCCTTTAAATCTACCCCAAAGCTGTACGCTCTAAAACTGATTACTGTAGATATTCTGACTTCAATCAAATGTGCCAAATTAGAAACCAATAAAAGCTTGATATGATTCCTGTCGGAACACATTAAGTGCTGTATTTGTCTCATCTTCAAAATCCACCTAAATAAAACAACTTTCCTCTGCTTGGATCAGTTAAAAATAGCAGCACAAAACAAAAGAACTAAAAACACATCGTCTTCTTTACACGGTACAGTCACTGTGAGGACTCTTCAGGGGTTTTTGAAAAATTGTGAGCAGATTAAGGAAGAACCGAATAAGGAAGAATACAGACCCCATGTTCTCAGCCACTTACATTTCATTATCCCTTTTTGATACTGCGGCTGAAACCATTTCCCTCCCTGAAGGTGACAGACGAACTCAACATGGATAATTAAAAGTCCAAAGAAAAGTTGGAGAAGCACAGAAAAAATAAGATCCTGACATGTTGGGTTTAAAAACAAAATCAAAGAAAATTCAAGGAACCAAAAAAAAACAAAAAAAAAACAAAAAACGCTTCACCCCTGAATTGTACAGAGATGTTTGGCACTTTATTGTACTGAGTCCAGACATGGATGGATGGAAGCAGAAGGAGGGTCTGAAGTCACATTGAGAGGGTTCAAACAATGGCGTTGGTGCCCCGGAGGCCGACCCCGCGGGCGAACTGCTCCAGCAGGCCGGAGATGGCGCCGGAGGGGCTGGGCGCAGAGGACTTGAGGCCGACGGTGGAGCTATAAGCCGCCAGGAAGACTTCCCGCACCGCCTCCAGACGGGCCTGACGCTCCGAGGGGAAGGGACACCTGGAGAGGAGAGAGGAAGGAGGGAAATGAGAGGGAGCAAGATAAGACAGGAAGAAAAAGGTTAGGGTGGGGAATTCTATTTTTACTGTGCTGTAAAAGAGAATAAAAAGATGAAGTGAACTAAATCAGAAGAGAATAAGAAGAGAATGATGCAAGCAGAGGCAGTTTGGGCAACAATGCACTCCTGAATTAACCATCACAGAGCTGACACAATCATCAGCACCACCTCTCTGCTTCTTCTTCTCAGCTCCTCTCGTTCTCTCAGAGTTAAGATGGATACATTATTTGGCTTTTCCGACTCCAAGCGACGCTGGCGGGACACACTTGATTTGGCAGTTAGATCAAGCAGAAATTAAAATGTGTCCCCTGCTGGGAGCCCGGAGTAGAGGGATGAGTCAGAGGGAGAACCTGGAGGAAAATTCACCTCCCCCTGATTCTCCTCCTCGTCTATCGCTCGGTTCAGTGGAGGGACAGAGATCAGGGACAGACAACTGCACATCCCCCTGTCAGGAGACCAGCTCTGCTGAGCGATACTCATTCCATGACACCTGATGACGTGCCCTTTTATTTCACACCAAAACTGTAAGAAGCATAAATGAAAAAAAAAAATACTGGCACCAAAAATTAGGGCAAAATCTCTGTTTATTATGCCCTGATGAGTGAAGACGAGATGAAAGAGGTCAGGCTCTGTTCAGGCAGACAACTGAAGTTAGATCACAGTAATCAGGCGTCTTAAAGTAGTAATAAATCCAGCTAGCTTAAAAAGCCGAAGGAAACCATTAGCTGCTGATGAGTGTCTCATCTTCAGCAGCAGCCTGTCAGGTGAGAAAGAACGAGAAGAGAAAAGAAATGAAAAGAAAAGGAAGGAAAAGAGGAGAAAAGAAAAGAAACAAAAGTGGTAGACGTCCTGTGGACACGTCTTTTTTATATTCAAATCAAAAGAAAGAATGTATCGTTCCCAGGACAGAGAATCTTTTGGATTAGAAAAGTGCAAAACACAATGTATTTGAAAAGACAATGAAAACACAGCGTCCCACAGTGTCTGTCTGCCAAGATAAATATCAGTTATGTAAGTTGACTGATTTGATGACATGTATGTTAATTCACTTTTCAGGATTAACTGAAACGTGCTCAAACTTGTGTGTGGATTCAGGGCGCATTGCTGTGCTTCATTAACATTTTGTTAAATTTAACAAGTTGAGCTCACAGTAATCATCTACTGCCTTGAAAAGATCATTTATGATTTCTTACGACTCATTAACAGACACCAACTCATTTGCTGAGCATTTAGAATAGTTCGGTATTAGTTCAAGCTTCATGTAGAGTCAATAAACGTGATGTTTCAAAGATAATGCTCGTCTATGTTAACAACAAGCATTTCATGCATTTTACTGCTGATTTATTAAAAGAAACATGACGACAAGTTTAGCAGAAAATCTTGGTGAGATATAAAAAGTCTGTTTTTTAAGGTAATAAACATTATCAGTGTCTGAAAACCAATAATATATCAATAATCACGTTAGGCAGACTGTGTCAGTAACATATTCTTAGCAGAGATGATCAAACACAGTTCAAGGTCTACTTACCCAATGGAATTTTTATATCCTTCAACAAAACAGTTATAGTATAATGAAAGTGTCTGAGAAAATTAAAGGTTTCAACATTAATGTGTTTTTAACTTGTCCTTTCAGGTAAGTGGGTCCAAAATCTACTTGTCCAAAGTCAATGTTTGTATTACTGGTTATCAACTAACAACAACAACTCAAATGAATTGTCATGTTTAATCTTAAATGTCAGAAAATATAAAAAAAAATCCATCCCAGTTTTTTCAGTCTTGTTTTTTTTCAGTTCAAAACCAAAGAAATACAGTTTAATATGAGAATCAACAGAGAAAAGCAGTACATCTCCATATCAGACAGGCTGAGACAGTGTTCTCTGCCATTTCTGCATGAAAAACTAGTTAGAAGTTTAATCAGTTATCAAAATAGTTTCATATTTAATTCTTTTGTGCCACTTGCCCCAGGCAAGCCTTACTGCTGAGCCCTGAATTAGGACAAAATCTATGACTGAAACATTGACTAAGATTAGATTAAAATTAAAACTGAGCTCCACTGACTAAATCTGGACTAAAACAAAACAAAAACAAAAGACTAAATTGTGACTCTCTAATTACAATTTTCAGTGAGCGACTAAGACTAAAACTAAATTTAAAATTCTTGTCATTATTAGCCCTGCTGAGCTGGATATATACAGAAAAATGAAGTTATAAATGCCCTCTGTTGGACAAACAATCTTTCTAGTTCTAATTGATGTTTGGTACTTTTCTGCTGCAGTATTTTGTTACTTGTAGCCACATACATGCCAATACTACACACACAGAAAGGCCATAGAGCACAAAACAAACATGGTTGATCTGTTTTCTTGCAATCATGATATAGTTGTTCTCATTGACACATTTTGCTGTTTTTGTTGTCAGACAACTGAACAAGTGTAAAATTATGATCTCCTCACGGCTCATGTTTGTGAAGCAGGCAGTCGCTCCCAAGCTGCTGCACTGCTGATATAATCATGATTTCCTGATCATGACACTGTCTGACAACTGTGCTGTGTGATTGGATATAATGACTTTTTTAAAGTGAGTAATCACAGAAAATTAGAGGCAACAAAAGGTTGTCTTTAACTTTACTTTCACATAGACTCTGACTGTGATTGGGCGAGCTTACATCACCTTGCAAAAGCTCAATTTTCCATTTATAAACTAAAATGCCAGAAAAAGCTCTGTACTGAGTAAAGAACTTTGATCTACTGGTCACACCAGATGAAAAGTCAGGGGGTCACTAGTCATTAGGATTCATCCTGCAGGGAACATAAAGTTCATGGCAATTAATCCAACATCTGTCGAGATATTAGATGGACCAAAGTTTCAAAATAATTGTAATGAACTTCTCTTCTATAACAGTTGTCAAAGTGGTGGAAGTACAGAGATAAATGCTGGAGAGGAAACCCATCATCCAGTCACAGAGACTCCTAATCTGTTCCTAATATTGGACCTCACGCAAGAACCCATTTATAAACACATTTTCTCTTATTTTCATTCGTATCCACAATCTGTTCTTATTTTGTTACCCACTAATGTTTTATTAATTTTGCTCTTCTCTAAGATAAGAGGAAAACACTTGATTTCACAGTCCACTCATCATTTGTTCAACACAAGGAAACAAAGTTTGAAAAATATTTACATATTTATAATTATTATTTAAAATACGTATTATTGATGTATTATTATTTGTGATAATTATAGCTAAAATATCTATAGTTATATAATAACCACAAAAATATTCATTGTTTCACCTAGGGAGACCACTTTAACTGCTAACAGATAAAGGTGTTAACAGTTAAAGGCGTCATATTTTGCAAGTCTTCCCACATCTATTTCTTGCTTCATTAATTTGCTGCTTTTATCTATTTTAAATCAACTTATGTTAAATACTTTAAGGATTTCAGACTGCTGGTCAGACAAGACAGGTAGTTTAAAGACCTCACAGAAATTTATCAGACAAGTCAAAAATAGAACTAAATTTATAATTCAATAACTAATACTGAAATATAAAGCTTTTCCTTTAAACTCCAATCAGGTGGGAACAAAATAGCAAAAAGCTTTAAATTTATTTTCCATTAAAAAAATAATAACACTAACTTTACATAACTCTAAGTCTTTCTTAGCTCCTTTATTCTCAGCTTCAGTTACTTTGTGTGTCTCTGCTGACACATTTACCTGCACAGTACATTGATTTCACTACTTTACTTCTTCTTCTTGCAGTCTTTTTTATCAGTGCCTCACTAATTCTTGGCCAAATCTTGTCCCAGAGTGTTTGCACACAGCAAAACACCTGCCCTCAAATAGGGTGCGTCACCTATGCTGATAAGAAACAATCAGCAAACTCTTGTTTTCATTCACTGAGTTCCAACAGAAAGCCTGACTGGAAGGACAGCGGAGGACGGGTTTTGTACAGCGTTAACTTACATTCGTCCACTGGGTCCTTCATCCTGAAAACTGAAGGGCAGGGGGGAGTCGTAGGCAGCAGCGACAGCTGAGGAGGTGGAGGAGACGGAGGCCAGAGGTGGAGGGAACTGGGCGTGGTCATGGATGCTGCCACAACCTGAAACTATCTGCCAACTCCCGTATTCTGTAGAGAGGGAGGAACCTGACCGAGTGTAGTCTGCTGCTAGCCTGAGAGACACAGAACACAGAGAATTAACAGGTAGATCAGCTTCTATCTGTTCATTAGTTACCAAACATCCAGGTATTTACAGGCCTTCTACGCTGAATAATGAAATACAATAAGCAGATCATTTTAAACCCCCTTTCAGTCTTCTATATATGTTCTTCTCTTTCTTGATAGAAAGTGTCTGCAATGTTCCTTCTTTATTCTTTTTTTCAAATTCTACTATATACTATAAGCAATAAAAATGTATCTATTGTATAACGGAGTTTCCTGATGGAAAGAGCTGCCTGACATCAAGGTAAAGCAGTGAAAATATTCTAAACATCGCGCACACTTAAACTGATGTTTATTTATTCAGGTGTCTAAAGTAGGTTTTGCTGCTGACCCTGTTCACAGCAGTACATTACAACGGTACTCCTGCTGCTTCCACAAACTGGAGGCATGTCAACCACCATCTTCTGTAAGTAAAACACTGACTAGTGTAGTAGAAGTACCTCATACAACTTCAAATAATCCACACTATCCCTTTAAGGTGTATGTTTGTCTTCCAGGGGCAACGAAGCCAACTGTAGAATCAGATATTATCCAATGCAGCTGTACACTCAGCTCTGATCTGATCAACTGAAGGGAAAACACCAGTGTAGATGTGTTTGGACAACCTCTACACACTGAAGAGTCAAGGCTTATTAGGTCTAAAGCATGTTTAAATAATGTTAAAAGGTTTTCATCCTATTTGAGCAACTGTTGGCATCATTTATACACTGTACATATCACGTGAACACAGCAAAATCATTGTTTCATAATGTGTGTCAGCTGAACACCAGAGAAAGAGATTTTCTCATTGCTCATTCATGAGGTGCAGTTTGAGGCCACGGGCTGTGTGAGTGTGTGTGTGTGTGTGTGTGAGTGTGAGTGTGTGTGTGTGTGTGTGTGTGTGTGTGTGTGTGTGTGTGTGTGTGTGTGTGTGTATACACTGGGAGTGAAAGCACTGTGCCACTGGTGATCATCCAAAATTTACATTACTGAAATGAAGAGCATGCATAAAAATAAGATGGCACGCAAACTTGGACTGGATGACAGAAGTTGTATCGACTTGCTCACCTTCTTCCGGGGACAGCCAGCGGGCTGCTGCCAGTGCGTGTGACGCCGTGTTCTGATTGGTTGGAGGAGGAGGAGCTGGAAGACCTGGCCTCGTTGAGTGGATGGGAGAGGTGCTCTTCCACAGGGTTCTGCTTATTCCACACAACCATCTGAGGAGAGGAGGTGGTACCTTTTCTCCTGAGGAGAGAGACATGACATCAATGATCAGCATCCACAGAGGAGGAGGAGGAGGAGTGTATGCAGCACTGACAGCTTGTGATGCAAATTATAGCGATGGAGTTAAAGGGACAGTTCCCTTCAAAATCAAAAATATACATTTTTCCCCTGGTCTGTAGTGCTGTTTATCCATCCAGATAGTTTTGGTGTGAGTTACAGAGTTGTGGATCAGGATATCAGCTGTAGAGATGTCTCCCTTCTCTCCAATATGATGGGACTGGATGGCACTCGGCTTGTGGTGCTCAAAGCATCAAAAAATACATTTGAAAAAATTCACAACCAGTGTCTCTTTCCAAAAATCATCACCTGGTTACTCAAGATAATCCACAGACCTTGTGACTTTGAGTTTCATGTGGGAGCTACTTACTTTCTGCAGAAGAATTTGCAAGCACTACTTTCTTTATATTAGAAAGAATATGTTAGAAAGAAGTAAGACATCTTTACAGCTGATATCTCCAAAACTCTGCAGCTCCCACCAAAACCATCTAGATGAATAAACAGAACTACAGGGTAGGGGGAAAAATATGCATTTTTGATTTTAGGGTAAATTGTCCCTTTAAATTCTGATGATAAACTTTTATTTTGATTAACTTGCAGCATCTTCATAAATGAACAGTTCCTTCTGAAAATTGTCTGAAATGGAAATATTTGACAGTAGTTTGCCGTTTGATTGCACTGATCCAAACCAGTCCAACTCTGGGGCTGTGGCCTTGTTTTGATGGACATTAGCGCTGCATGAAAAAACAGTGATTAATTTAAATGAGAGCAATGTGCTGGCACAGAGGGGGTCTGGACACAGACAGCTCTGGCACGACGCAGCGTTGTCTGGCCAAAAAAAGAAAATTAAACTGGCCCACGTTGCCACAATGATTTTGGATATTCTTTCAAGACATCGTCTGGCAACACACACAGTAGAAAGTCAAGTCCAAGCAAGCGCACATTCCTGGTTGATTGTTAGACATAAACAATGTCTTTCACTCATCTGAAAACTGAGACAAAACTGTATTTTTAGGGGTTTTTGACTTTTAACCTTTAATTATGCTGGAAAATATATTTTAAAAAAGACCAAAATCTTGGTTAGATGGGAAATTTGATGGAGCTGACATCTTATAGAGCTGACAAAATGTTTTCCATTTCTCTGCACAGCCGTAGTGAGCAGCCATTTTATTTATAAGTATCTCAGAGTTCTCTTAATGTTAATCAAAATACACATTTTTAAACCATAATTCTCATTTAGCTTTGATTTAGAAGGACTACAGAGTTGACATGTTATGGTTGAAATACATCTGATAGAAATATTATTTAATGAATTTGTCTTAAAATAGAAAGTTTACCAGTATTTGAGCAGTATACCCACATTTTTTAAAGTGAGACAGGGGTCCTTAGGATAGAGCTACCCCTTTCTATGCCTGATTAAATCATGTTTTTGTAAAAATCTGGGACAAAACTTTGTATTGGTATTGTTAATTTTAGATTTTGGAGGCTTTTAACACATTTTTAAAAATTTTTCGAAGTTGTAAATTCTTGTCTGGGATGAGGATGTTCACTGGCCCAGAGCAAGTTCAGAAATTAAAAAACATAAAACAAACTTTAACATTCTGTAAGTTATTTATATTTCATATATAGATCCTTAAAAATATATTTTCAGCAAGATTAGTGTTTTGGTATTGATAATTTTTAAAGGTTTTTTATAGGTAATTTGGGTGGTGGGTGATTTCTACCATGAACCGCACAGTCATCAGGACTGAGGCTAAAATGGCCACATTCCATTCCCCAGCTAAGCCCCAAAAGTCAGTAAGCGAACCCTTGAGCACTTGCTGATTTTGACAGCTCTAAAGCTTCACAAACTTACTGAGAGCGTGTGTCAAAGCCTCTAAGTCCATTGTGACGAACAGTGGAACTGTGATAACTTGGCTGTGCAGTGTCTCTTTCACAATCACGGATGTGCTGCTGATATATCATTGTCTCTGGCACCTGAAGCACAACGCCCCCACCAACACTGCCTATGTGTTCTTTTTTTTTTTTTTTTTGTTACAGCAGTACTGTTCAGCCTAAACACTGAGGTACATGTTGTTCTGTGGGTTGGTGGTCATGGAAATGCTCAAATTCAAACATACCGATGAAATTTGAGTCATAAAGACGTATCTATCAACTTTCCAAAACATAAAACATTTTGAAAAGATCTTAGAATTGCCTCCTTGCAGTTGTATGCCAACAAACTCATATAATGTGTGTAGTGGAGACTTAGAAAGAATTTAACAAAAGGTATTAAGTGTATTTTTGACTTAATGATTCTGACTAAATGGTTGTCCAGGCCTTTCTAAAAAATCACATTCACAAGAACAGAATGGATAAACATACAGATGGATGGACAGACATAAAGCCTCCAGCCTCAGCTGTAGTCAGCAAGGAGTCATAACGAATCCCTGACTTTTGTGAGCCTGTGTGTATGTGATACTGACCAGCTGGAGGCCTGGGGTTGGCTGGAGAACAGGTCCACAGTGTCTGTAGTGAGGCTGGAGGCACCGCCCGCCTCCTCAGTGATGAGGGAGAACTCGCTGCTCAGACTGGTCACACTGCCGCGATCCCTCGACTCTGAAAGCAAACACACAGCACGGCCGTTAGTTTAGTTTCACGACTCAGTAGACCTTTCTCACAGCAGACACAGCAGCTGAAGTGAAACCAGGACTTCTGGGTTCTGTTCAAGAGGGAAGAAAACCTCATTCAAAATCCCACTGACCTAAACTAATCTAATAACTCAAACTCCAGCATCTGATGAGAGCCTGACTCAGCAGAACCTCATTTAGCTTGATTCATATGTTTGGTAAGGATGTTAGGTTTTTTCAACAATCTAATGTTGTTCATTAAATATTTCTGTCTATCATCTCACTTTAGCAAACAACATTTCCCATAAGCCCTAAGCCAGGGCTGCCCAAAGTGGATCCCCTGGGCCACAGTTGGCTTGCCATGAAGTTCAGTCTGGCCCACCAGATGCTACTAGTAGAAAAAAGTAATATAAATTGCTATTTATGCGTGGGTGTTTGTGTGTGTGATGCAGAAATGCTCTTTAATTGCACAGCAGGCATTAACTCACTGTGCAGGAAGTCAGTCAAAATTTAATTTTGTTTCATTTTTTCTGCTCATGTACTGCACATCTACAGAAATAAAAATATACCTAACATTGTTAACAATCAATTACAAAAATCTACATGTACCTCTCATGAACAAAAAGGAACTGTGAGAAGATAAAACTAATTTTTACTGCTCCTTACTCAAAACATAAATAAACAGTTAAAATACATGGTCTATCTAAAATGGTAACTGACAACTAGAGTTGTCATGATAGCAGAATTTCAAAACTTAATACAACTCTTATATACATCCGTAAAAAAAAAAACACACAGAAAATGATACAAAGCCCACAAATTGTTTTTCCTGTAATATGATATATTAATATTGTACGCATTTAAAACAATACTGTACAACAGGTGTTTGGGCACCTCTGCCCTTGACCTTTGTAAGCTCAATGTTGACTAAAGAAGCAAGTCCTTGTGTACGTCAGCAGTCATGGTTTGTTCACGCATCTGTAATAACACCTGGACAGAGAGGATTTGAAAAGATTTGAGGCAGCAGAGATTTCAGGTATGAAGCAGAAAAATTAGGGTGTTGGTGAGTTTTGTTAGTCTGACATCACAAATCTCTCAGTTCAGTTTTGATCTCAGAGGAGCCTTATCTACAGATGCAGACCAAACCACAAATGCATGTTGGTGCAGCGCTTGGTCCGTTTTCAAGAAGGAAAAAAAAGTGGCCTGGTTGCAAACTTGTAGATTACAGCTTCACGGTACACTAAAAAAAACATTTGATGCGAGACAGAGGCAGTGTAGTAGGGCTGCAAGATATGGTAAAAAAGTCATACTGTGTATTATTTTGAAATTGTGATATGTGATACGATTAGTGGGAATGATCAATTTGCACTTTTGCTGAAAATAAAAATTAGAGGAGGACGAAGATTTTTAGGCCAGGGAGTCTGTGCAGCACTACAGTACCTCATTATAAAGCTTTTTTCTCATGTTTTTCCCTTTTGAAAAAATTGCCATTTGGTTCTGGTTTTGCGATTTGGATACTGCACTTAGTCATATTGCGATTTCAATAATATAACAGCATTAATTGTGCAGCCCTTCAATGTAGTAACAGAATATTGATCCATATTTGATCAGCCCTGACTAGTTTGGCAGTTTAATCTATGCCTGGTGCGCTTAAAATGTCAGACTTTCCGAATGTGGACCAGTGATACTCCTCTTGTCAGTCATCGTATCAATCCCACACCATATTAAATAAAGGCTTGTGATTGGCCTGAAGAGATATGTGACAGGTAGAATTCTGTCTGAAGGGGAAGGTGGTCAGATGTATGTTTCATAGATATGGATGATGCTTGTAGGTTTTTCATGGCAGCTCCGTTTATTTCAGCACTCAAAGAGTAATTGTTGTGTACTTTATCAAAATCAGGGGGGTTTCAGTTTCTCCTAGCAACTGTTGTAGTGGAGCCGATTTCACATTTTACAATATGAAGAGTAACCCTGAGGAACATGCTTCAGTTTTTCATTAAAACAGATGAAAGAAATGCTGAATGAGAGATTACACTGAGTTACAGAAGCCAGTGGAACAGAGGTTAGCCCAGAAATGATGTCATGGCTTTGCCTTAATAACATTAATGATGCAATCTGCTTGGAAGTCCTGGTATTGTGTGCCTTAGAATAGCTTACTGGAACACTTCATGTAGATGAGACATTGTTATCCTTGTCAATCACACATGTGCTATTCCTGGTATCATCTTTTTTTTCAGCTTTTGTTTCCTTTTCTTCCTCCAGTTGAGCTAGAAGTGTCTATAAACTTCAGCTACATAGACTAAACCTATTGAACATGTTTTTAAAATGGTTTCACTGTTCATCACAGCAGGGAGATAAACGTTGATCAAAGAATCTTTTGGCATCACTCTGTGTGAGCACACTGAATACTAAATAGCCCTTTATCGCTACAGCAAAAACCTGTACACAACAGAGATAATAAGAAGCCATTTCCACCTGTGAAACTGATGAACTATGACATGGAGCGGTGTAGTGATGTGAATGCCAGACTCTGCTGAAAGTGAAAATGCCTGCCGGAATAATGGTTCGTGATGCAACATGTTTTGGATTCGAGCCTTGCAATTTTCTAAAGAGATGAAAGTGCAGCGTTATCACCAAGAGTCTCATTGCTTTGTCTCTGGGCCGACACTCCGCTCGCAGCACTCTGAACCTTTGTTATTCCTCATTGCATCAGACTGTAGGCAGTGGCAGGAGCTCCCTATGCTGCCAACGTACGTCACCAAAAAGACTTTTAAAGACACTATAACAAGCTGGACTGGGATCAAAAAGGTATGATGCACTGGGCTGACCCTGCCGTTACCCTTGCTCACACCTCTGGAGGCGGGCACTGGCTGAAAGCCTGACCTCTCTCTCGCTCCTCTCCCACCTCACGCCTCTCCTAAACCTGCCATGTCAGAGTCCTGGTCAGTCGGAGCAGCTGTAAATCACTTTGGTACTGTTTTCCCTGCCTCCATCTGTCTCACAGGATGTGATCTGTCCTGGTCCGGCTGTGTTCACTTGAAAAGCATCTGAACTTGCATCCATTCTGATTCCGTTCTTCTGTTCTGATTGTATTGCTCATTGTGGCGCTGCTCCCTGCCAGCATCCCATGTTGAGTCCCCCTGCCCTGCGCCTGAAAACTCCTCCTCCCGGTGGTGCAAAGCCCCTAAGCTTGCGGTGTAAACTCCAACATTCTCCTGATGCTCTGTACTGCTTGCTGCATGGCTAACTGAGCTAACAGCAGCTACAGTTAGCTGTTACTCTGGTGATTCGCTGCACCCCATTTGTTTGACGTATGCAAGTTTCAACATTAACTGTGAACTGTGGCCACAAAAAGTTGCTCTGTGGCCACCAAGGTTTAACTCCACACTGAGAGCCTTCACCAACGTGCTACAGTTCTAAACCTTTTAATTTCAACATTGTATGATATCAATTCATGGAAAAAGTGGACAACAAAAGCGAATCAAGTTCGCATTCAGGACACAAAAAATGCATTGTTGCCACCAAGTTTAGGGGGCCAGTACTAAACAATATTGGCATTTATCTCCGAGTACAAATTTGATAAGTAGTTAAATCTTACATATTAAACCTTTAAAATCAATGTAGCATTGCGTCATAGCCCTTTAAAATAAATGACACTCAAAAAACTTCAGAAATCATAAATATCTATTTCAGAAAGTTCAGATGTGGCCATGCGGTTTTTCTCTTTGCACATGATAAAAGTAGCCTTAGAGGGGTTTTGCAGACTGGAACACTGAAAATGATGTGTGCTCTTAATGAGAAATCCATCAAAAGTCTATCAGAGGTGGCCTGGATGTAGGCCTGTATGAGACACACTGACTTACTTAACTGGCAGAGGTCTTCTACAGTGAAATCACTGTCTTTGAAGTGGGAGTTCTTCCTTCTGAAAGCCAAAAAAAATAAAAAATAAAAAAATGATGAAATAACGAGATCAAAAGAGAGAATGAATACTGGATTCACAGGGTGAGGTTTGCCTCCAGAAGCTTCTCATTCATCAAGTTAGTTACTTACTGTAGGAGTGTTACTATAACCTTCAGCAACAGATTAGTGCAAGGTACAACACAGATTTATCATTTATCAACACAGGGTTGTACAATGACATTAAGTTGTAGTTCCCTTTTTTGTACTCACAAAACAACATTAATTTTAAATACATAGTTTGGTTAAATAAATATGAATAGAAATACATACATGACTATAGCTAATGATAGCCTTACAGCAAATATTTCAAAGAAAAGACAGAAAGGAAGACAAATGGAGGAACACACCTCTGTTTCCTAACAGCAGAGAACTTCTCTGAGACAATGTGCTTCAAAAAATTGAAGCAAAAAAAGAAAATCTGTGGGAAAAAAAACAGTTTTGATCAGAGGAGAAACACAGCAATCAAACATGAATCACTGCATCCAGCAGGTGTCTTAATACGTGCTGTCCTTTCACATGAAACAGCAGCAACACACTCCAGCTAACTGTTAGCAGCTACAAACAGGTGAGCTGAATGTGCCTAAAGGAACATGTTGATTCTGTTCTACTGAGACTGTCCTCAGTATACATGTCAACATTTCTGTGGTTATTGTTGTCAGTGTATAACAGCTGTTATGATATGATACTGATGTTTTAGACCTCTGACACATTTTCTTCAATTAACCTTCAGTGTGCCTGCAGATTTATGAGGCCAATACAATTCTCCATATTTAAGACAATGACGTGGATTGATTGCCATTATTTGTTATAAACATACAGCCCCCGAAATCTCTTTTTTAAAAGAACTGTGACCACACAATTTTTGATAAGGACACTTCACATTTGAATAATGAGCTTGTCAGTGTTCTGTGGTGGATGAATGGCATCATATGTGGGATTTCTCTCCTGAAAAGTCTTGTTACTTATTAGCATGAATGTTAAGACACATATACAGTATCAGTGATAAGCTAAAAACACTAATTTTAGCCATGCTGATGAATCTGTTGAGCTCTACTAAGACCGGCATACTGACATGATACAATGAGCATCAGAGTTTTAACACATCAACAGATGTAGAATTGGGCTTTTTGCTTAATTATTTGCAACAAAACCAAGTTGTCACTCTCTGAGAGGATTGTGTCTTCTTCATGAATATGTATTCAGTGGTCAAGCATTGCCAAATGAACTGAGATATCCCAGATTAATTCACATTTAGTGAACTTGAGACTCATTTCGCTAAACAGAAGCTCTTTAATCATAATCATAGAAAAAATTAAAAACCTGGGTTGCAGATCAACTTACCTCCTCCCCTTTGGAGAGTCGATCTGGCAGCATGTGACTAAAAATAGATACAGAGAAATGTGCTTCATTATTTGCCAGTTACTTACATCAAAAACTACTCAACAAAATCCCAGAGAATCTTCTGACATGAATGAATCCACTAAACTGCATTAGCTGGCATGTTTGATCTGAATACTAAATGAAATGAGTGCACATACAGAAAGTAAGTGAGATTCATTTTTGTGAAATTTGTTTTAGCTGCAACTTCTTACTCCAGAAGAAACAGCTCCTATAAAGGAAGTGGCAGAGATCTGTGGTAGTGGAGAATCATTGTTTACTCTGTAGAATTTTTCATATAATTTTTAACATATTGACAAGCATCAACAAAATTCCATTTACCTCAGTTGTATGAGTCAGCAGAGTAGGTTTCACTGAGACTAAAATTAAATATGGCATTAAATCATGTTGCACTACACTTTAATACTGTCTTAAAATTGAGAAAGATTAAATTAAACCCATGTTAAAGTATTTACTCTAAACCTACATCACATGTAATTCTGTTGTACCAAAAAATGTGATTCATTATTAACTTTGAGGATGTTGAACTTTTAAAACAGCTGATTTTTTGAGGTTGGTTGAGCAGAATAATTAAGTTCCACAAAGAAAGTTAAGGGACAGACTCAACAAAATTGAGTTTTTTGATTTGATTTTTGATTTTTTTTTTTTTTAAGTTTTCTATTATTTAGCCATATTGCTCCATTAATCAGAACAACTTTTTCACAAAGCAGAAGAAATTAGAGCTTTTCTGCCGAGCCATGACAAATACGCTAACTAGGCAGAGGTTAACTAACATTTTAGCTCGTTAGCAAACAATGTAACATCTTGTTATCTTCTTAAGTAGCTAACTATTATAATTTATTTTAATTTGGGTAAGCAAGCTTCTCCATATTAATTTAACTTTATTTAATTTTAGTTTATATCAGTAAACTTGGATTTACTAAGTAAAGATCAGTTTTTAATTGTGCAAGTGGGGTCTTGAATCTGAATTTACTCATTTTAAACCTATTTTTGCTAAACTCTGATTTAGAATTAATGTTAGATTGGGATGCACTACAGTATGTCCTTATCGGAGCAGCACGTGTTAAAAAAACAAACTTAATATCAGATAAAGTTAATTTATGTTGGTGCAACCCAGTCTTAGTGACATAAAGTCTATTTAGCTAGACATCACTGGGGCTGAATGAGAAAATTTATTTTGGAATTAGGGTGAATTGGACCTTTAACTCAGTTAATCAGATTCAAAGTGAAGGATTTCACCGGGGACCATGATTAGCGTTTGATTTTTCCCCTTTAATATGTGCAGACTACTTCAAAAACAAATTGTTGAGAGATTTTGGAGCAGCATCTACTCCTCTCTCCTGAGAGTGACTTTCCAACAGTGGTTACAGTCAGTTCAGTTCTGCTGACAGCGTCCATGAGAGAGGACAGAAATCAATAGATTACTCCACAAATAACCTCAAGTCCAAATGTGATTTTGTTGTGACTGATGAAGTAAAGTGCAGAAGCTACAGCACCTCTGGGCTCTCCCACCATCTCTCTGCTTCAGTGAGCTCTCTCTTACACACACACGCTCACACACATACGCACACACCTTTTTCAGCTTGGCCAAAGTCCCGAGGGCTTGGGCAAGCCTGCTGATGTATAATTACATGGGCTAGCTGGCAGTGAAGGGGCTTTTTACGAGACTGCCTCTGATGAGCTCAAATTGGAGAGATGGTGCTGGTAATTATGAAAGGAGAACCCCAAGAGAGAGAGTGTGTGTGTGTGTGTGTGTGTGTGTGTGTGTGTGTGTGTGTGTGAAAAAGTGAAAATGTGGAGAGTGGGAGGATAAGAGATGTGGTCAAGAGCAGAGCCAGTGTGTACTACTTGCCTCTTGTTGTCCCGGCCTCCCTCTCCTACTGCTTCATTAACCAGCCACTTTTTAATTACGCGTTGCAGACAAACACGGAGCGTCTCAGACCAGATGGCACAGAGAAGTTGCAAATGCACCTCTAAATTATTTATGCCGACTAATGCGCTGTGAGTTATGTCTCTCCGTGAAGTCATGAAATTATGATAATGGTGATTATTTTTACCCAAAGAGGAACCAGTCGTAAGCGATGGTCAGATACAGGATCTGGGCCGGCTCCAGACTGGCGTGCACCGCGCCGTCCTGTGAAAAATACATGACACGAGCGAGTCAAACATCTCAAACATCCCCGTGTTGAATAAAACACCACGGACCAATCATCCACAGGACGTCATGCAGCTCCGGACACACAATCTGGATCTCTGATTCTGTTTGAAAAAGCACGTGTGGTCTGTGGTTTCATGAGGAGCCTCCATGTGTTGAGAAAAAAAATTACATATTTATAACAGAAGGCTCTATTTTTAATAAAGGCAGTAGATACAGAAGAGGCTAATTAAAGCTTGTGTTTGAAATGGTAAATGAGTTTTATGTGAGAGGTATGAATGAGGAGGGGCACCGGGGCCGAGGCAGATGGATCCAGTGTGGGATTACTCGAGTCACTAATGAGTGTTGGAGGGCCCAAACGAGCTGCTGGGTGACTGGGTGTCATGTGGAGAACCACCGGGGGGAGAAGACAGGAGATGAAAAGACAGAAGGAGGAAGAAGAAGTGAGAACTTACTGCCCACAGAGAGAGCCTGAGGAGGGACACAAACAGAGGCGTTCGGTCCCAGCCTGATATGCAGTGCACCAGGAGGCCACTCTCATCTGAAACGACACACAACAACAGCACATTCAGGAACAACAGCTCGAAAAGTGCTCTATACAGGATCACAAGTGCATTATCAGCAGACAGTGTATATAATTTAGAACAGGCAGTGTTGTGTCACATACATACATGAAAAACCATGTCCTACAAAAAAACCCCACTCTAATTCCAATTTCTGTATATTTTAAGGATTCATATATATGGAATGTATGAAATATGCTGGTCTGTTTTAATTCTTTTAATTTCTAAACTTGCTCTGTGCCAGAAAACAACTTTGTTCCAGACAATTAAAAACAATTTAAAAATGTGTTAAAAGCCTTCATAATCTACAACCAGCAGCACCGTCTGATTACATAAAATGTGCTATTATAATCATCTTTGTTTTAAAATAATTTTTTATGAAAACATTGGCCCAGATTTCCGTTAACTCCTGTCAATTTTTTAGAAAAACATGATTTAATCAGGCATAACAAAGGTTAGTTATACCCTACAGAGTCAAACATTTGCTGGTTGCAGCTTATTTGTCATTTACGACAGCTTATGAAGAGTCTTTGGGTTTCTGGACTGTTGATAAGACCAAAGAATCAATGTGAAGAACCACTTTGGGTTCTGGGAAATTGTGATGAGCTTTTTTTTCCACAGGTTTCATTTCAGGATGACATTCTAAAGATGAAACGATTGATCAACTACTCATGTAAATAATGATCAGATTAATCAGTAATAATCTTTAGTTTCAGCTGCATTGACAAAGTTGTTTGACATGTTGCTGCTGGTCACCATTACATCTCAATGTCCCGTTTATTATTTTCTTATTAAACCTGCTCAGTTAGGTGAAGCCAAGATGCTCAACCACACCGGTGGCAGCAGTGTCTCTTTTCTGTGGACAGCTGTTAGTGTGCGTCTTTCAATCATGCTGTTGTTATTTGTGCTACTGTTTTCTTCACTTAGTTTCCTCAGTATAGAAAGCTGGCTAACCTTGTTTCAAACTTCAGGGGCTGAACACAACTAAGTTACAGACGTGATGCAGAGACGATGACCCTTTTAAACTCTGCATGGGGATGTACTGTGTGTCAGACGCTGACCTGGCGGGGATGTAAGAGCTGATCTGCCTGCTCCCTTTGCTGGGATTCTCCCTACTCTCTTGAGCACATCAGCTTTTCTGCAATGGGACAGTCATCTTAATATGGTAAAATGTCTCACATCCTGAGCACAGAAGCTGTTGTGATGTCTGGTGGCATGGCTGCATACAAATCGGTAAACTTAAACTGACCTCAGCATCTTTCTATAAACTGCAAACTGAGCAACAAAAAACTGAAACTGTTTTGGCCATCAGACCATGTTACTGCAACACTCGGCATATAATCACTAAAAATGAGCAGTTATAGTGAAGTCTGGGTGCTAAAATTGTGCCTGGGACTGGATTGTGTGAGTGCATTTTCAGTTGTTTGTTGAAAAATGTGTTTTTTTAATGGATTCTAATTCTTTTTATGTTTTCCTCCATTCTTCTTCCTTTTGTAAAAGTTGGTTCACAAGTTTCTATCCTGGTTAAACAAATGAAGTGAAAAAAGAATTAAATGAATGTTCTTCATTCACCTGCCTCTTTTACAATTTAATGTGATCCAATACAACAGCTCTGCCATGAATTCTGCTTTTATGAAGTTGCAGTTTTGTTGACACTGTCAGAATGGTGAGGTGGTACTGAGTAGTCATGTTGTACTGGAGTGCATTATACTGACAGGTGTTTTTAATATTCTGCTGTTCTCATGTATGTAAATAGGGTGGACAAATTATCAGAAACGCCTCTCAATATAATGCAGTCCAGTTAAAAAATCACTGCAAACTTCAGCTTCAATAATACACATGTATTTAAGTGAACACTTTTCTGACAGCATCAATCAAAAGTGAACACTATTATTTTGTAAATGCAGGATTTATGGCAGAGCTGTTGCATTGGATCACATTAGATATTACGGGTGTACCTGATGAAGTGGCCAGTGAGTGTATTTTGATTAGGCATAATGTGGCATAAACATTCACACTCATTTATGCACTCTAGTCATGTGTCACAGAATTTCAGAGCAGCTAATTAACACGGTCACTAATGTATTCTGCAATATGTAAATTCTCCTGAGGACATTAGCATAGGTGTGGCTCCGGGTCACAGCATGACACACTTGAAACAGGTGAATTTAGGGAAACAAGGACCACACTCACTCATTTTCAAGGGCTGCAAATAAATTATTATTTTTTCGATTGATTGATTAATTAATAAATCACTTTGTCTATAAAATTTCTGAGAACCCAAGGCAACATCTTCATATTTCTTATTATTTCTGACCGACACGGAAAAGCAGAAAATCTCCTCACTGAGAAGCTGAAACCACAGAATCATGAGTGAGTCTTTCTTTTAAAAATGACTCAAACTATTAAACAACCAGCTAAATTAATTATCAAATGAAATTAGGGCTGCATCTAATGATTAATTTCTTTGTCAATTAATAGGTCGATCATTTTCTCATTTAATCGATAAATGAACCCTGTCACAATCTTTTCAGTGGAAAAATACCTTTTCAAGTCTTTTCAAGGAAAGGGGGGGGGGGGCAGTAAAGCTCAGGGTCCCAGATATTAAGTGACACACATTTTCCCAAAAGGGTTGAATTCATGGGCACAACCAAAATATGTGTGCATGGTCTGCTTGTATTGATCCACATTCCCATCAACAGGGATGCTGGGTCCCTGTTAGCTTGGATTCCAGCTTTGATGGAATAAAGTATCAAATCAAGCTCTTCTAGGCAAAATCCCACCAGGTCAGTGAGTTAGTGGTAGAATACTAACTGTTCAAGGCAGGTAACCACATCTCCTCAGGTATTCTCTCCCCAAAGTCTTTCTCCCAGCACTGTTGCACAGTCAGTTGAGTTTTGGATTGCACCAAAGTACTAATGGTCTTCACTGGGCAGATAAATAATCACCCCTTGCCACGCCTCCCTCCTCCCTCGGCAGGTTGAATATTTGATTAGAAGTCTCTTTTTATTCCACAGAAACCTGGAAATAGCTTTGTCTCATTGTCTAAACCGTGCTGGAGGTATCCCCACCAGCGACACCGTGAATACATACAATAATTTAGGAACAATGTTCATCCTGATTGATCTTGCTGCCTAGATCAAGGGAGAGCATGGCCCACCTGTCCAGACCAGTATACATTTTTTTGTTAATCCGATTAGAATTTATGGCATACAGGGAGGAGGTATCTTTAGGTATGTAAACCTGAAGGTATTGAATATATGGTAAGTGCCAATTAAACTTTTACTTATCTGCCAACTCTTTATTTGGGGTGTAGTTAAATGTCAGGGCCTGTGTTTTATGGATGTTGAGGATGTATCCAGAGAAACTCCCATACTTCTTTAGGATATTCATCAGTACCCCTGAACCGGGACTTTGCAGTGTCACTAATAAATCATCTGCATACAAGCAGGCTTTATGTTCCTCCCTGCCTATATTTATTCCCTCCAAACCAGTTTCCTGTCTAAGAATTTGAGCCAAAAGCTCATTAAAGAGATTGCATCTTTACTGTAGGGCAAAGGAGTTTGAGAGACTGCCATTTATTTTTATCCTGGCTATCTGGGATGAATACAGTGTCTTTATACACTGTGTAAACACTTCACTGAACAAAAATCTATCTATTACTTTGAACAGAAATTCCCAGCTGACAGAGTCAAAAGCCTCCTCAGCATCTAGGCTGGAAGAATAGTGCTGCATTTCCTTCTTAATATAATCAGTGATATGGAGAGCTTTCTGTATATTATCAGGAGTTTGCCTGGTTTTAATAAACCCAGGTTGGTCCTTGTCTATCAAGACTGGCATCACCTTTACCATGCTCTTGGTCAGAATTGAAGCATTCAATTTATAAACTGTAGAACAGAACACTTATTGACCTATATGATTCACACCTTTGCCCTCTTTTGATATTATGGAGACATAGGCCTCCCTCCAGGAAGGTCCCTCCCAACAGTGATTCCCTCATTGCCTTATACCATTCAAGCGGGTATCCATCGTACCTGGTGATTTACCTGCATTAAGAGCTGAATTTGTTTTGTCAATTTCTTCACTTGAGATGTCAGAAGTAAGTTTATCATTGTGCTCTTTGTCAAGAGAGAGAAGGTCTAATGAATTCAAAAACTCTTCAATATTTTGTTCACTAGCTTTCTCTTTTCAAAAGATTTCAGGATTCCTTCTAGTTTGGTTGTTATTTTATTTGTCATAGGGTCTTTAATCCTATCAGTTGTGCTTTCTTCTCGACTTCCTGCTCAGCAGATCTCATTTGCAAAAGGACAGATGGGTCTTTAATAGAACCATGATGCCATTTCAGGTCCTTAAGTTTCTTTAATGATTATTTCCATTATTGATCAATCTGTTGATCATTTTTTCCAAAAGTCTTACAAAGACCAAAAAGCTGTCCTCAAGTGTCTTGTTTTGTCCACAATTCAATGATATTGACTTTACTGTCAGAGAGGAGTGAAGAAACCAGAAAATATTCACATTTAAGAAGCTGAAATCAGAGAATTCTGATTTCTTTTCTTGAAAAAATGACTTAAATGATTAATCGATTAACAAAATAGTTGGCAATTAATTTAAAAATCAATTAATCATTGCAGTTCTAAATAAAATAAACAATCAATATTCTAATAATTCAATATGATCAGACAATTTAAATTTTTTCTCTATCATTGAAGGCAAAATTTTATTGCTGAATAATTTTCATCAAAAACAACAACTTATGTAAAAACTAACAGTGCCAACAACTATAATGAATTTGACACTTTCATCCACAAATAAAAGACAAGGGGAAGAACTGGAAAAAGATCCAGTCAGAACTAGTTACTGTGTGGCACAGAGGTTAGATGAACACAACTGGACAGTGCTCATCTATTCAGGAAGACAACAAGCATGTGCTACATGTCTCAAAATGTACAGAAATGTCAACACTTGGAAGGAAGAGAAAAACAGACATAGGTATAAATTTCACATTTGATGTCAGAGCCTTTGTTTCTTTGGTTTGTGTGGAGTGACAATCGCCAGAAAAACACAACAAACTTAAGGGGATATTTGCAGATGAGTTCTCCTAAAATTCATGCAGAGACAATTTTCCTCTGGCCTGTAGTGCTGTTTATCCATCGAGATAGCTTTAGTGTGAGCAGAAGAGTTTTGGAGATATAATGGGACTAAATGGCACTTGGCTCATGGTTTGCAAAGCACCAAAAAAATCTTTTAAAACATTCAAAACCAGTGTACCAAAGTACTTCTTACATGAACCTGCTCACAACAAGGTCTGTAGATTATCTTGAGGAACTGGGCCAAGACTTTTGCAAAGAGACACTTGTTCTGTATCATAAAACTTTTTTTGGTGCTCTAAGCACCTCAAGCCGAATTCCACTAAGTCCCATTATATTATAGAGAAGCCAGACATCTCTATCTCCAAAACTCTGCAAGTCACAGATATGTTACTTCAACATTTCATTGGGTATATGAATAATCAATACAAGAAAAGAATAAGCTAAAAAAAATAAATAAATAAATAAATAAAACACTAAAAACCTAAACTAACATGTGCCCTCAATAAAAGCTTATCTGATCACCCTCCCTCAAAAACAACCACCAGCACCACCTACCATCACTGTTGATGATGTGGAGCAGCAGCTTCAGGTAGTTCTGGGTCTGCTCCACCAGGTCCCACGACTGAACAACACACACACAAGTAAACACACTGTTAATGTGAAAGAAATGTAAGCAATGGTTGCACAGTGAGGTCTTAAACCAGACAATGTTCCCCTTAAAGAAATATCATCCTCAGTATATTCTGCATCAGCTTCATCCAGCTTTTTGTTTAACCAAATGAAATATTCAAACCAAGGTCTCAAGAATGCAGCCTGACATATCTGGTAGTTTTGATTCTAAAATAAAGTTCTGTGGGTTTGAACAATGTTTGGCAGCACAGAGTGACTCACTGAGGTTTAAACCACACTGTAACCATGACTGTATGTGCGCAGTGCAAGTGGTTATGAATCATGACCACAGCACTTTGCAGGTTGGACAACAGATGGCACTGACACACCACAAATAGAACAGAGAGAAAACTGAGTCACAGCCGAGAGAGAGGAGAGGAGAGGAGAGGAGAGGAGAGGAGAGGAGAGGAGAGGAGAGGAGAGGAGAGGAGAGGAGAGGAGAGGAGAGGAGAAAAGTTAAGAAAAAAGACAAATGTAAGAGAGATACGGCAAAATGAAAAGAACAGTAAGAAGAAAAGACAAGAAAAGAAAAGAAAAGAAAAGAGGAGAAGAAAAAAGACAAGAAGAAAACAACACAAAAGAAGAACGTAAAAAGGAAATAAATGAAGAGAAGAGCAGAACAGTTAAGAAAAAAGTAATAAAGATACAGCATAAAGAAAAGAAAATTAAGACTAGAAAAGAATGAAAAGAAGAAAATAAAAGAAAAGGAAAGAAAGGAAAATAGGAGAGGAAGACAAGAAAAAAGAAGAGCAGAACAGAAAAGTAAAGAAAGGAAGACAAAAGTCAGAAAGACGAGACAAGAAGAGAAGAGAAGAGAAGAGAAGAGAAGAGAAGAGAAGAGAAGAGAAGAGAAGAGAAGAGAAGAGAAGAGAAGAGAAGAGAAGAGAAGAGAAGGTCACCTGGTACTGAGTCCAGTCAATGTTCAAGTTCTGAGTAAAGCACACAGGGATTGTCAAAGGAGCGTCCACATAGTCCTGTCAGTGGAGACACAGAGACACCAGATTAATAGACCAGAGACACATTCTGCACGATCCCACACTGAACAGACTCACATCAGTCTGTATACTGTACCTGGTTCCAGTTGAAGACCAGACCCTCTGCTGTGTAGTCTCTGTCTTTGTAGTCCTTAAAAAACTCACACCCTAAGAAAGACAAGAAATCACACATTCATGATTTTTAACTGAATGTCTCAGTTTTCTTGAAAATACAGGTAATAAACTGTGACTAATGTACTACTATGAGGTCCAGCTGTGGGTAAATTACACACTAAGGTCTATGAAAACTTTCACACTGTTTCATGAAAACACTTTGTGTGAAGGGGTGTTCATAAGACTTGATGTGACAGTCTTAACTAGTCATGAACATGAAGGAGCCTTTCTGAGGGTTTATTACTGCTGTCATGAAGAGTCATTCAGTCAGTTACGCTATTTTTTTATGTAAAGTTGACATTGTTTGAGAGGACACATCAAGCAAGACAACTTGTCATAAACATGCCACTGCAGCGACAAACAATTTAGCTTTATGTTATCATTACATGAAGCTTTGCTCTCTTGACACTTTAATAACTTTATGAGAAGTCATAAATGTAGGTCAAGGCAAATATTCATGACAGAATTATAAGTTTTATTACACTGTCAAATGCTTTCATAATGACGTCATGAATATTTCCCTTTACCTCAACCACAGCAAAACCAGGAGTGTAAATCAAACGATTCACAATATGACATATTGATTCTTTAGATGACAATATGATATCTGCTGATATTACAAAGTCTTCCTCAATATGATTCAATTACATCAAATTGAGGAGCCTGTGATCAATATCAGACTATATTATATCATTGAACACATTCAGTTACAATCATGTCAACTCACAGAAAGCAACTGAATTAGAATTTGACCATTTTTTGACTGAACTCTTCCAGACATTTGTAACACATACATGCCAGGTACATCTTAAAAATGATGATAAAGATCAATATTTTCAGTTTGCATTGATCATACTGGATCACTGAACATTGATTCGATATATCGATCTAGATTCTAGATCAATATAGTGAATGGTATTGCTTAGGGATGTATCATTATTCCCCTAAGCAATGGATGTAACAAAGACATCTCAACGTCAACTTTGCAAGTGTCGTGTCATGGTTATGATGGTGTCATGTCAATCTTGTACAAACTCTTCAAATAAAACGTTACCATTTTAACTGTTTGATTATGTTTTTAAATCCTGTTTCATTCAAAAGTCTTTTGCTCTATTTAAATTCTATAGTGATGACACGCTGCATATGCATTATTGATTTTCATAAATGCAATGTCAAACACAATAAAACTTTTATGATACAGATTTGATTTGTGCATTTAAAGAATTCTGATTACGATGTGTTGAAGAGCATTTTTGTACCGAGTAAAAATAAACGTCATTGCTCTGTGGTGTACTAGCTATGTAAGTGTGACACTGTTTCTGGTATTTCTGTACCACAGTCTCTTGTTACTTATCTGCCAACATATACACAGACACCTGCCTATCTTCAGTAAGCTAATGATAAACAGTATTGTCCTGGGCAGTTTCATTGCTGTGGCTCCAGTGCAGTGACTGAGAATATCGACATTAGGAGTTTACCTGGGTAAGGCACAGAGAGCAAAGTGAAGTCTGCATAGCGTTGGGCCTTGTCTGCCTTCTCAGAGGATGTCACACTGCAGAGATAAAAAAACACACAAAGAGTCAGATGAGATACACTGTGAGCATTCACAGGCACATACACATAACTGCAGTACAGTATCTTAATACACAACATTCTTACAGAAGAGCGCGCCCCTTTACTGGCCAAAGTGGTTTATTACAGCCGTAGCAGTATCAGTTATATTTCATGACATGCAAAAAGATTCTGCTGGTACTGAGGCTTTATTTTGCATTTTGTGAAACACTGTCTGCAACTCACCCTTAATTGTAAGTGTGTTCTTGTAATTCAGAATATATTGTACAGTATATTGAAGTTATTCATGAAAAAATCCATCTTTAAAAGGTAACTTTGGTATTTTTCAACCTGGAACTTATTTTCCTATGTCTCTCTGTCTAAGTGACTAATGAGGAAAACAAATTTTCAAACTTGTCCAGTGTTGAGGAAGATGGGGATGCAATGTAATCCAGTGGGCAACTGTGACCATCAAAGGGCATCCACTTGAAGTGCTTGTTTTGCCGCTGACAGGCTCAGATTGTCTGTTATTGTGTCTGAGGACCCCTACGGAGATAGACCTTTCTGTTAAGAGTAAGATACTTTTCGTTCAAGCAGAAACAGCTAATTTTATCGCTCTTTTCAATGCCACCAGACTCCATTTACATAAACAGTCATTTTATTATTGTCATCTTCATTCAAACTCAACAGAAACAAAATAAAAGTCAACAAAACAGTCTTGGTTCATCTTTCCACTGTTCAAACAATCACCAACTCTGGTTTGGTTGAAAAAAAAACTTAATTCAGATGTGAAGATATCAGGAGATTAGCCAGAGGGAGGTCAGAGATCAGAGAAGCAGCAGGCAGGAAAACATACAGAGCAGGAATATTTTCACATCTACCTCGGTGAATTAAGTTTTTATCTCAACCAAACCAGAACTGATGATTGTTGCGAAAGTGGAAAGACAAACCAAGATGGTTTTGGCAAGTTTTATTTTGTTTCTGATAAGTTTGATTGACAAACTTAACAATGACAAAATCACTATTTCTATTACTGGAGTCTGGTGGCTTTGAACAGAGTGACAAATCGGCTGTTTCTGGTTAAACAAAAATGATCTTACTCTTAACACAAAGTGCTATTTATGTTGTCAGACCCTTAAAATAACAGTCTGTCAGTGGAACAAACAAGCACTTTTAGGGACACACTTTGATGATGCGCAAGGAAGCGGTTTCATGGCTGATGGCTGCAGTGGTCTCACTCCCTTCTGGAGCTAATTCAAAACCTTTTCTACCCATTAGTCAATTAGACACAAAAACATGGAAAAATAGGGTTCAGGTTGAAAACTAATGAAGCTATGCTTTAAACTACTGCTATATCGTATAATAGATCACTGCCCATTTCCTGCCTTTCTACATAAACTTTGTTCAATTCCATTTTTCACATCCGTCTTTAGTTTCTCCTGGGGTATTTTCAAACATCTGTTATCTGTTATATTAAGTTATAAATATACCCCAAAACAGCAAAAGTACCATCTGTTCCAGTCACTAACAACTACAGTGGATTAGCCCCTAAAATACCAAGAATGATGTGACAACAATTACCAAGAAAAAATGTGACTAAATCTCCAGCCTCCCCAGCTGGGACATAATCACAAGCACAATGCACACACCCAGTCTCCTAACTCAGATCATGGCAGAATCTGCATCTGAAGCCAAATACACTGAGTCAATATTAAGATGCCTCCCATAAAGTTTCTCCCCACTAAGTCCAGAGGAAACAGTGACCTAAATAACAGCCAGAGTGTGGATGAACTAGTCCGTTCTGTTCCTTACTTTAGGCCAAACTTAACCTTCTTGTTCTCCACCATCAGGTCACAGATGTAGCGAACCGAGAGGTAACGTAGCAGCTTAATGTCGTGACCTCGGACCTTGTCAAAGAGCTGGGAGTCCCCGTTCCTGAGGAGGAGGGAAGAGAGGGGAGGAGGGAGAGGCAAACAGTGTGATGGAAGAAGAGAGAAGGAAGAAAATTACATCAAGGAAAAACTGGCAGAAAAATAGACTTTCCTTGGTCAGATGTTTTACTTTGATGAGGAGTTTAAAAGCTGTCTTGCGGTCGGTAAAATATTTTAACCAGTGTCTGATGTTCATTGTAGTCTAACTGAGTTAAAATGATTTGATTACCTAACCGCACTGTCATCCTCTGGAACCTCCTCAGACTCTGTCCACGTGTCATCACTGCCCCCTGAGAAAAACACAATCGTACAAGGTTAACATCTTCACTTTAAGAGAAGCTAATGACAAGAACTCAAACTTATAATTACTGTAATGTAAAATACCAGCTGATCTTGTTGACACAAGTTCAGTACTAATTATAGCCTTTCATAACCAATCTACCAGGTCAGTTTTAAGGTAGATATACAGATATATGTACATCCAGATAAAAGACAGGATATCATCTTAGACTTTGTATATCGTTATATCATGATATGGCGTAATTGCTGTCTTTTTCTGGTTTTGCAGTAAAGTGATGTCACTTTCTGAACTTACACACTGCTCTAACTGTTCTATAATTTGATTTTAACCAAAGAGTCTTTATATCCACAAAACTAATTATCATTTATCAAAGATCTTACTGTGTTAATATTTCGTGAAAGCAGCAATCATCCCTACAATATTGTCACAATATCAAATTCAAATAACTTTATTGGCATGAACAAAAAACATATTTAAGTATTTCAACATACTGTCAACAACATGTCCACGGTGTACCCCGCCTCTCACCCAATGTCAGCTGGGATAGGCTCCAGCCGTCAAGGATAAGCGGTTACAGACAACGAATGAATGAATGAATTCTTATTTGTAATATCAATATTGAGGTATTTGGTCAAAATATCTTCCAGCCACCACTATTTGAGAATTTATGTTATCCCTACAAACACAGTATGTCCCTGCAACATTGCAATTGTGACGTATCACTTGTGATGGTGGAACCATGTTACTTACTTAATTACAGTTACAACGTTGCCAATATTTTTGTTGTGCTTATGTAGTTAAAATTCTACAAGATAATGGTGATTTTGCAATATGTGGTCAACGTCCTCTGCATGAAGTTGTCTGTTCTTTCTATGATGTTGCTAAAATGTCACAGCATCTCCAAAAAGTGGTGGCAATGTTGGGACAACAAACTGGGGTGTTTAAATGTGAAGTACTTCTTTATTGTTGAACTGTATCAAATGAGAATTTTTATTTATCTATTCATCTATCCAGCCAATTCAATTCAATTCAATTGCTTTATTGACATGACATAACACTGTACAAAGTGCCAAAGCAAAGCATTTCTGAAAAAGCCAAACATATAAAAACACACTGAAAACAGACTAGAACAAATCACATACTATAAAAAACCTACAAAAGAGGAGCATATTACAAAAAAGAGTTCCACAAAATGAAACAAATATCATTAAATCCATTGATAAGAGCATGTAATGTCATCTATCCATCCATCCTTTTGTTATAACAAGAACAGGAACTGTATACAGGTCAAACAAAGAATATTCCTGCTTATAGTTGATGGATGTTGACAACTTACCAACAGTGCTTGTCTCTAATTACACTTCACTTTCAAACTGACAAATAAATCAAGTAAAATGTGCCAAAATCTGAAGAACTGCTGATACAACATCACCCTCAGACTCAAGCGTGGGAACAACTTCACAGTGAAAATGTAAATCAAAACAACTTGTGATCAATTAGAATTTATTAATCATCTTCAGCAGATTCTCACCCCCAGAACTATTTGTTTGTCACAATAAATTCAGACGGGGCAGCTGACGCAGCAGCTTTGACTCAGCACACTGAGAGCTGTTTGTTTGGGAGGATGCTCTCTGATGACATCTCACTCTCCTTCTTATGCAGGTTGAATGCACTTATTGTGAGTGCTTTGGATAAAGGCATTTGCCAAATGAGTGACAGTAATGTAAGAGTCCAGTCAGCGAACTCCGTCTGCAAGCTGCTCCACCTCAACTCCATCTGCTAATAGTTCACCAGACCTGTTTTTAGACCATGGGAGAAGTACTGCAGACATCAGAGACCTCACTGAGGGTGTGTATCCCTTCTGACCACTCATCTGCTGGATGCTGCCTAATTACTACATGAGTGATAGGAACATATTGTCACTGCTTCAGACCTGCACTGCAGTAAAATGCACTCCAAATTTCCTTAACTAGTGCCCGGGGCATTTATTTACCTCAAATACAGAAGGTTTATTGGTATTTAGTTCTAATTCCTGCTGTTTGATACTTGTAATTAGTTGTATTGTGGCAGGCAGTCCAGTACGAGAGACAGGAACCAGCTCTCAGCAACATTAACCCTTTCATGGCCTTCCACACAGGTGACAAGAACTCTAAAACACTTTATCAAAATACAGCTGAAGTGAATCAATCTAACAGCCACCTCACTAATGAAAATAAACAGGACATTGTGCAAACACTAACAAAAATCACATTTGCATTTTGGAACATAAAACAGCCAAACTACTCAATCAAGCACTAGGCATGATGGGAAACGTGGACCATTGCTACAATATTTCAGAATGAAGCCTCATTTTGAGCCGTGCTCGTCTGCCCTCTTACATACTTACAGCATGATGCTGTCAATACAAACTCAACACTTTCAGTATCCATTTCAAATTAAAAGCCCTCTAGTGTTTCGGTGGACAGTACAAGTTTGTTATGAGGTGGTGAGAATCTAAAACAGTGCACTCAGCAAATTTGTTCATTGCTGTCATGTACTTCTATAATGAAATAAATATGTTTCATATGTGTTTTAAACTCATGGTTCATTGTATTCTTTGTCAGTAGCTTATTAATGTAGATGTTATGCCAATTCCACAGGTTCCACAGAGACTTTGGATCTGAAGGTGATATCAGTAAATCACTCTAAAACTAGGGTTTCCAGACTTTTATCAGACACAACTTGCATTCAAGAGGCACATAATTTGGTTTAAACCCAAATAGAATCAGAGTTTCAAAGCTTTTTGAAACAAACAAAAATCATGAGGTTGCTCATTGCGGCATGTTCTCCTAAACTAACTGTCTCCTGTCCTAAACTTTGGCACTGCAAGAGGTCCTGTCACCACCTGCCACTATAAGCTTTAAAACTCTAATCCCATTCAAACACAGAAACCCTAAAGGTAAAGAAACACTCCTTGTTACACCTTTGTTATTCCTTTTACCTACAGTACACATATACCAGGTTTCTGCAACGTGCAGCTCCACAGCCTTTATAGTGACAAAAAAGTATATGGAATAGAATATTATTTTTTTAACATTTCATTTCTATCTATCATTTTTGTAGGCCTAAAGTGATTCTTACCATATGTAAAGAGGTACAGTATATAGTATATATGCCAAATAATAAAAAATGTTTTAACATTTGGTCAGCTAGTATGTGTGTCATAGCCTTTTCCTATGGCTCAGCACCTTTTCCTCAAAATTTTGCCAGTTGCTAGTCCCTTAACTAGCAATGGATGCCAAATCCAAAACAAGAAAATTCTCAAAGGAAAGTACAGAATTTAATTGTTGAAGCTCCAGGCAGATTTTTTGTCTTTTTCTGGCCAAAAAATGTCTCTTTTGAGTGTAAAGGTTACAGACCACTGATCCATATCATTTTCTGCAGACAGCGGGTGTGGCTGCTTCAGAAACCACTTTTATCAAACCATCTGAAAGAAGCTGGGTAAAGTTCCCCAGCACAGCTAGACTGGTCCTTTCTTGTAATTCCACTATCAGAATGCATTCACATACAACCTGAGGGGATAATTCCAGTTTATTATAGACTGATGTCAACAATTAACCCACGCAGAAACACCTCAAACACTCAATAACATGAGTGGTCAGACAATCAGAGCCTACCAGAACAACCGCTGATAACTAATTAATCATGTCAAGGCAAACATTTGATGCTTCCAGGTCAGGTGAATAGTTTTGGACAGCTGGTTGAACAAAACAACACATTTAATAATGTGACCTCATGCATTAGGATATTGTGAGTGGCATTTTTCACTGTCTTCATTTGGTTTCTTTTATAGAACAAATGATGAATCCATTAACTGAAAAAATAGTTAGCACATTAAATCAATAATGAAAATAATCATTAGCTGCAGCCCTAATCTAAGATCCCTACCAGCATTGTTTCATATTTTAGCTCATTTATCATAAATCATGTATAGCTTAAACAGCAGCAAATATTTTCAAAAGCAGATCTCAGTGTTTTACAATTCTGAATGTGAGAGACCAGCTGAAGAAATGAATATGGTTTATTTTTATCATATTGCATTATGTGCTGGATGGACACATGCTTGTTGTATTATTATATGTTGTACTAGGTGACCTGAATGAAGCTCAGCTCTGGTCATTTAGAGGAACATTAAGTCCTGATAGGAAAAGTTTGACAGCTGTGTGACAACTGCTGCAACTATTCACATGTCAGAGAACACACACGGAACTGAAACCTCACATGGAAAACAAGCTGGCCACAACTTCCCCTGTTTAGGTTAAATTTAAGTTTTGCGTGTGTGTGTGCGTGTGGTACCTGAGAAGATGTAGTTGTAGCCAGTGCGTCCGTACAGCTCTCCCCATCCTGCCAGAGTGGACGACCGGCATATATGCTGTAATGAGGAAGAAACATATGTACATCAGTTTCGTCTTACCGCACGCACCAGCACCTGAAGTTACAGCCAGTGATAATCTGGTCACCTGCACGGCCGAAACATACAGAAAAGAGGTAGTGGCAACCACAGAAAATCTGCTGATTTCTTTTTAAGAATCGATGACACATTGCTGCAGCACTCTTTGTCTTTAAGTACCGTTTTATAACAAACAAAGATTTGAAGTTGATAATGTTTACTTGTAGGGGAAGGAAAAACTAAGTGATGTTATTTTAATTTCATATTTTTGCATCAGTAGTCATAGTCTGGTTTGAACATACAGAAAACTCAAAACAGTGTCAAACTAAATGAGTATTGATTGTGTTGATGATCTTATCACACACATCAAGAGAAGTTGTCTTCCCAACATCTGTGCCATGGTGAATAATGCAAGGTGCATCACAGGGGAAGTGAACATGTGGCTGAATTTGTTGCTATAAGAATTCCTAAAAATGCATGTCGAGTGGAAAAGATAAGGCATACTGATTTTCTTTAACAAGGTAGAAAACAAATCAGACTTACAGTAGATTTGATGCAGGCTCCATTGTTGGAAAACTACAGATCCCGCAACTCTTTCTGTCTTTAGTGATTTGATGTAGGGCTGGGTAACTATTATTTTCATTATCGATTAAACATAAGTTGTTTTGTCCAGAAAAAGGTAAACAAAAATGTTATTCTGAGTTTCTTAAAGAACAAGACAAGGCCCTCACATGTCTTCTTTTTTGTCCACAATACAAAGATATTCTGTTTTCAATGCATAGAGGACAGCAAAAACAGAAAATATTCACATTTTTATGAGGATGAAATCAGAAAATTTGGACATTTTTTTAATTAAAATGTTTATTTATTAAAAAGTTGCTCAATCAATTAATCAATTATCAAAGTAGTTGGTGATTAGTTCAATGGTCAATTACTCAATTAAATTGTAGCTCTAATATGGTGCATGTGACAAAGAGCTACACTGATTAATTAATTATTAAATGAATTCCCAACTATTCTCTTAATTGATTAATCAGTTTGATTTATTTTTATTTTTAGGAAAAAAGCCTACATTTTCTGATTTCAGCTTCTTAAATGTTAATATATTTTGGTTTCTTTACACCCCTCTGACAGTAAATTGAATATTTTTGAGTTTTGAGTAAAATAAGAAAACGTCATCTTAGGCTTTGAGAAACACTGATGAACATTTTTCAACATTTTGTCACGACTATTAATTGGGAAAATAATTAATCGATTATGAAAATAACTGTTAGCTGCAGCCCTGATGTGATGCATAAGTCTCACCATCTCAGGTGTTCAACACAAATGTTGTTTGGCGATACAACCCAAACCACATGGATTTGTTTTTGCAAAGGCTTTGTAGCTATCTGCACTATCTATTCATTTTTCAAATGATTACGTTTTTGGTGGTAGTTTTATCATTATTTGTTTACAGTGAAGGCAGAACATGGTACATGATTGCATGGTACATGTCTTAGACCAATGGTTCTCAAACTGTGGGGCATGAAGACACTGCAGTTGAAGTGTGGATGACCAGGGGGGAAATATGGTGTGAAACTAAGTTGAAGGAAGATGATTAATGAGGGGAAATAAAGAAAAGTTTTATGGATACCATCATGCTGACATTTATTTCACTAAAGTTCAGCTCGGTTCCTCTTTGGTTAATTGCTTCCCCTATCAGTATTAACACTGCATTTAAAAAAATATGTGTGACTTCATAGTTTTTTTTTTCGGTTTCTGAAGGGGTGCATGCCAGAAAAAGAACTACTGTCTTAGAACAAAAGGTTATTAGGACACCCGTCTCCAGGATGTGTTTGCATCTCTTGTAATCAGGCACACCTTTCTGGGGTTTGGTGTTGCATGAGAAAAGCATGAACAAACATTACGCATTTTAAAGGGACTTCAAAGTAGGGTTGAATGAGGTAGTCGATAGTCGGTGTATTACCTACAGGAGATGGTGGAGTACCAGCTGTGGATGGGATCACCAGTAAACCATATTTTATCCACTTAAACTTACATTTTCATTACTTTACCTTGCTGTCAGAAAGCCTTTTCTGACAGGAAACCACTGTTATACGAGTTAAATATCGCTCTTTCTAAACCAACCTGTTAGTTTGTGTTATTGTGTGACTTCTGTATAAAACATCACACAGTCACACAATCACACAAACAAACTAACAGACTGAGGCCGTGGTAGACCAACAACTCCCCCTTACATGGTGATCTCAAATGACTGATTTTGTCAGTGGAATCTGGTTGATTTGGACAGAGTGATAATGAACCTGTATACCAGCGATTCCCCATCAAAAAAGGCTGTCTGATAACAAAGTAAAGCATTGAAAATGTATACATATATATATACATACACACACACACATATATACACATATATACATATATATATATATATATATATATATATATATATATATATATACATATATACATATATACATATATATATATACATATATATATATATATATATATATGAATATATATAAGAATTTACACCAGAAAAATAAAGAGGACTTGAACACAATGGGCCTCATTCATGAACAGTGCTTACACACAAATTTGTTCTTAAAACATGCACGTGAATGTTTTAGGCACAAATCTGGGATTCATCAATATTTTCTTACCTCAAATTTGCAAATAAATTTAGAACTACTTTAAACCATGTGTACGCACAAATGATGACAACACGGATGTCTTAGAAAATGTTCAAACACACCTTTTAAGTAAATATAAAGCATGGCAAAACCCCAGTCATTTGAAAAAGCTTTAATAGAAGTCTTAGAAGTGTTTTATGGTTGATATACTTGATTTTATTTTCCTTGTTTTTAGGATTTTATAATAATAATGTCATGATTGTTTGTCTTTATGTTCAGCATATTTATTGCATTTTATGAATGTACTGTGCTAGATCATTTATTATTATTATCATCATCATTGGGTGAAAGTTCTTGTTCACTTTCACCCTCATTTTTTTTTTTCATCCAACTTGTAGATATTTCCAATAAAAACTCTTATCTTGGACTAACAGGTCAGATGCTCCTTCTCCTCCACCTGTTTCCTCACTTTTCTTCTTGTCTGTTTTTCTTTTTAACACACCAATTTTACTTTCTTTTTCATCTGAGACACAGTTCCTTTCTCCTGGGACAAAACACTACATGCACCGCTTTGGTTATTGCAGCCCAACGAGTTATTATTATTATGAGTCGCAAAGGTGTCTTTTCTGTCCTCCTCCTCAGATATGGGCAGTGCAGTACAGATTGAATGGGTGGAGGTTGAAAGCATGTAAATCAGAGAAGTAAAACATTATATCCTGATTGTTTCACAGTGGTTAAGTTCTAAACACAAGTAAACAGCCCCACACACTGCAGCAACGCCTGATTCTGCCTGAGTGTGAAGTTGGGATTTCTCTGCTTCCTCTATGATACTTTCCTATGCAAACATATTTCCTTAAACAGAGAAAAGGGGGTGTGTCCGTATGCAGATAGCAGGCAGGTACAAGTCAGTTTAGAATGGTTCTCATTCACATACACACGGTGGTAGGAACAAACTTATCTGGTTTCATGAATCAGACGGCGATTTTGCATGAGAACTTATTTTGTGAACACAGTAAGAACATTTGTACTCACATGTACTCATTGAACATAAGTGATACTAAACTACGAGCAGAGTCTGAGCAGCAGTACCTTGCCGTTGTAGAGGATGACGGGACAGACGAACCTCCCTCTGCAGCGAGCCAGCTTGCTCCGGTTCACCAGGTCCTGCAGCTTACTGATCTGCACTGTGCTCTCAAACCTGCACGCACACACAGACACACATGACCACATGTCATCCATCAGCCGGTCTTCTTCATCATTTCAATCCGATTTAGCACGTTCTACAGAAAATGCAATTATACAGCACTTGACATCAGAACTAAACACTGTGGAGTCATCTGAAACAAGCTAACTGCTGACACCTCCACATAATCAATTGTTCTGATCCTCTGAGATTTTAGTTACAGTTGGGACATTCAGGAAGACTCAACATGCATTGACTATCTCATTACATTAACCAATATATCTTTACTGCCAGCAGCTATTCTGGCCATGAAAACACAAACACTATAACTAAGGTTAAATACGTTACAGTGTACATTCAAACAGCCTCATGAACATCTAATGTGATCAAAAGTGAACTGACAATACCCAAAGAGGGGCTTTCTGTGAGACTATGTCTAAATTAAGCTGCCTAAATTGTAAAACGCTGTAAAACGCTGTTTCACGTGAAAACAGTTTGCGTCCGCATTAGTGTCTCTAGGTTATTTTTGTTAAGATGTCTGTCTGCAGAGAAACACCTAAACATGAAAACGGCTATATCTCTTCTTCTTTTCCAGCTGTTCAGTTGGCAAACAACAAAAACATTACCAACAAAACATCTGATGAGGAGTGGGACAGACAGCCCCAGTGATCATTATTTCGTGGTCGGGACGTAGTCTGACTGGATCGACATAAATACAGTCCATCACACACTATACGTTTGTGAAGCTGAAAGCAAAGAAAATTTTTACTGAAAAATGACTGAAGCAATTAATCAGCTATCAATTATTTATTAATTAAATAATCAACAAATTGTTTGCATCAGATTTGTTTGCAGATAGCCGTGTTTACACCTGGTATTAACACGTATCCTGCGTGATCCAATCACAGATGGTATCATGTGAATGCACCTAAGATGTGTTGAGGACACACTGACACCTGATCGCTCAGACCACATTAGGAGGTGGTCAGCAGCAGCATGTGCACAAATGTGTCCTGGGCGAAAAATTAAAAGACCACCAACTCAACTGATGTCCTGTGCGTAATTAATTTGGTACACTGTGATGCAAATTGTGTTTGAGCTCTCTTACCTGCCAAGATAAGCAGCAGATGTTTGTGAACACACTGTCTGTTTTAACTGTTCTCACCATCACTGGAAACAGTAAGCAACAGTTGGTGCGTGATGAGAAATTTCATAAAGTTAGTTAAAAGTCTAAAATTGGAGTTAGAAGCAAAACATTGAGTTGTTTCTTTCCTTGTAAAAAAAAAAAAAAAAAAAACATTAAATCAGTTTGTTGTCACATCTCTGTGCTGGTAGCTACTCCATGTTTGAAGTGTGTAAATCTAGCAGCGTTTAGCAGCTTGATGTTTGAACACTGAACTGATTTCACCATTTATACTAAATTTATGATAGAGGAAATTTTTTTTATTGATAGTAAACATAACAGAGAAAGTCTCTGAACTCTGTTTAAAAATCGTTGTTGAGTTATCAGAAACTTTATATATTTCGTGAGACCCTGTCTAAGACAATTTTTTAATTATTTTAGCCTTCTTGAAAATTCGGCAAATGTTATACATGAAGTTATTTTTTCTTTGAGTTAAACACATTATTTGTCCAGCACGCTGGCTAATACTGTTCAGCCACCACTTAAAAACAACAATTCATTCACCTTTGCAAATGGAAATGATGTAGCTACCTGTTTATTAATGCTGCACAATTAATCGCAACATCAAAATTGCAATATGGCCATGTGCAATATCCAAATTGCAGAAGCTGCAATTTTTTGGTAAAGGAAAATGTATGACAAAACACTGGCATAATCAAGTACTGCAGTGCTGCAGAGATGCCTTGGCCTAAAAATTTTATTCTTCAGATGTAAGAAAACAAATGTCACATCATCACAATTTTTTATATTTTTCTTTGCAGTGAAAATAAAAAATGTGATGCAAAAATTATCATTCCCACTACTCATATCACACATCACAATTTCAGTCAGAATAATCACAATATGGCTTTTAAACCATATGCATCTGGAGATGCATTTTAACAGCACGTGTGAAGTGAGTGTGAGTGTGTGAGCTGTCCACTTGTGATTGGATCATCCAAGACACAAGTTAATACCAGGTGTACACAGGCTCACTTAGAATCGGGATTTTTCAGGCATCTAATTCACTGAATAAGACAAATAGAGTCTCACTACCCACTACTGGCTAGAAGCAGTGCATGTCTGATGTTTCGTCTTAGTTAATGACTTATTGTTGTCAATTAAATCAACTTATAGGCTGGCAAATTGTTTCAACACAACTACATACACTGTGTCAGCACAAATGATACTGCCTAGAAACCACTCATATTCATTGTTCACATTTTTTTCAATTAACCTCAACTCTGGTGTGGCTGTAAATAATTGAAATGTTATTTCCCAGTTTATTACTTCGCATCGTGGGAAACGGCAGCACAGACTATGACGATGAAGCACTATGCAGGGAGGAAACGTCCTCTGTGCACACGGGGAACTTGCCAGACAAGTAGGCTTCTTCAATAAAGTATATGAAAGCCTCCTATGGTAAATCACGTCTTTTATTCCCAGCACTACAGTGGAAAACAGTTCAGCTACATTAATCATCAGTGAGAAATAAGGGTTTATTGAATCACTCAAGTTTCCAGCTCCAACGTGACCTCATGTGACAGAACAGTCACTTTACCCTCCTGCTGCTGTGATGCGATCAGAGGGGCTGGAGACGGAGAACTTTGCTCCCTGCACCACAGTAAGGTGTGCATGATTATACGGTGATACAAACAAACACAGGGGTAATTGGTAACTGAGTGGACTGGACTTTGCATCTGAAAATGATGTACTGTCTGAGCAGTGGAGAGGTACCTGTCTCTCTCGACGTCTGTGCATTCATACTCCAGGAAAACAATCTGCCGTGGGTAATGGCCGCACACTTCTCCGTTGGAGTTGTGGATGATACTATACTTGTAATCTCTGGCAAATAACTCCAGACAACGCTTCTCTATCGCCTCCACCTGAAAATAAACAAAGACAAAAGTTATTAAAGTTGCAGAAAAGTTTTAAAGTTACAGAACTTAGTAATAGGTCATTTTACAGCAAAATAAATCAGTAATTAAAATGGGTATAGCAAGATCCAGATTCAACGCTGTAGTTGATATTACTGTATTTGACACCAGTCACAAATATCTAGGAATTTATATGGAAGGTATATCCACAAACATAAATGAGGTAGGATTCAAAATCAAGGTTACCTCTATACTGGTAGCTTGATGACTTATTTATTACAATGACCACGTGGATAGTAATGAATCTACTAATGTCCCCAAAAATAAATAATACATACTGTACATGCAGATCTAGATGTTCTGTCACAGATGGTGGTAAACTCCCATCTAAATGGGACCAGCTAAATGAATGTCACTCACATTCAATATGTTACTATGTGTAAAGTGTGAAAGGATTAACACCGTTCAAGTCACCATGTGTGGCATTCAGGATCATAATAATTAGAAGATTGCTGTACTGTAAGCATGCATTTGCCTGATAGAAGGCAGTTTTACTCAATAGTTGTCTGCTCTTGAATGACTAATTTTTATAGCTCGATCGATGCTGGATTTTTGGCACAGATGCTGGCATTAGAAAGTAAAAAGGAAATTCTAAAATGTATATGTCGGCTGCTACTCTTTATATATGTATAAAATCCAACATGACACCAGAACACCAAAACAGTACATTTTCACTGGTACTGTTAATAATTGTAAATCACTACAAATCTAAAACAAAAACAACAAAATAGAGGTACTTGAATTAAGAAAGAGGCTGCCAATAAAACAAACATTTTTTTTTACGTACAAAGAATCTGCTATATGTTCTTAAAAAATAAATAATAAATAAATAAATATCGGACAACATATACAGCAATATCAATATAGACCCATATAACTGTGCTAGGCCAATATCATCAGATAATATCAGCTGACCAATATATCTGTCTGGCTCTACTAATTTTCATTCAAAAACAATTAATTTATTTATTTTTTTGTGGATGGACCTTTAATATATCAATGATACCATGTAACACGAAAACTGCTCTGAATGTATGGAAATCAGTATTCAATTGGGCAAAAATCGAATATACTCATCAATGCCAATGTCATCCCTTTCAGATATGAATAAAGGCCACGAATAAATAAGAGGGGTTACACCAGCAACACAAACATGCATCAAAATACCTCACAGTCTGAGGTAGAAACAGGGTGCAAAATGAACTCTAGAGATATAATAATAACAAAAACTAAAGGTATGATAATACCATGACAACAAGTCCATGATAGTTATCACGAGATTAAAAAACATAAGAAAAATGACAATTTGAAAAATCTGATGTGTAAAACATGTTTCATTTCAACTTTAAAAACTTCTGCTTTCATTTGTTAATAAAAATAAAATAAAAGTGGCAAGCCATGATGCATGGATGTGCAAAAAATTGACATGAATTTATTTTAGCAATAAATATTTTATGTTATGTTTTATGAGTTATTTATGTGCTGCATATGCAAAAACAAAAAACAAAAACAATGTAGCAGTTCTTTTTTGAGGGGGTATTGTAATACCATGATATTCAATATATTGTTACATCCCTTAACTAGTGTATTTTTCTATTTTTAGCAGCCACTCAATAAATAACCTTTGGTTGTTTTTTTTGGCTGATGAGTGAAGCAAATCTACTAGTCAGCTACATACTTTACCAGTATTTGGCTGACGGCTGGTGACAAGTTTGAGCCCTGGGTAGAAAACTGTCTCTGCATAAAACACTGTAAATTTATGGGGAAAAGTGCAGTTTGGTGATTGACATATATGCCGAACAGGGAAGCGGTTCCTTAAGTTTATTTATAAGTCATATAGCACTACCTAATATATGTTGTTTTGCTGATGTACAAAGACACTTTACTTTTCTTCATTCTGCAAGGGAGTTCGGCTTAAAACTCGCAGCTTTCTACCAAGGACAGAGCTGAGTCAATGCCTAAAATACTTCAAATGTATGTAAAGTACGTGTAGTTTGGTGAATCAGATGTATGCCGAACTGGACAGCGGTTCCTCAAGTTTCTTTATAAGTCATATATCACTACAAGCAGTACATGTTGCTTTGCTGATGAACAAGGTCACTTTAACTTCCTTGATTCTGCAAGGGAGTTCAGATTATGAAACGCAGCTTTCTACCCAGGACAGGGCGCCGTGTCTATGCATCAAAACATTGTAAATTTGTGGAAATTAAATGCAGTTTGTTGGATCACACATATGCCGAATTGGGCAGAGTTTCCTTAAATTTGTTTATAAGTCATATATCACTACATACTGTATATGTTGTTTTGACGATGTACAAGATCACTTTAATTTCCTTGATTCTGCAAGGGAGTTCGGCTTAGCATTTACGCAAAAGAAAATGACAGGTTGTCAATCTAACGTTGAGTCCGAAACTTACCCGAGGAGTGACTTCTTTCGCTCTGTACTGCATCTTGGAAAACAAATCTATCAAATCCGCTATTTCCTCGCTCTTTCTGACCGACAGACCGGCGGCCGTGAAGCCGCCAGCCGCGGAGGGGGAGGCGGCCATCATAGCGCCGCGACCCGCGGTGGTGGCCTCTAGCCGAACTCGACCTCCTTCAAACACCGCGGAGCCTTGTCCTCTGGAACGGGAAGACCGACCAGGCCATCCCTTACCGGCCAGCTTCTTCCTGACTGCCCGCTTGAGGGGGCCGGAGCCGGGGAGTCTTCCTGAATTCAGGGCACCGGCGGGCGGCTCCACTCTCCGAACACAAGCGTGTAGCCAGCCCGCAGAGCCAGCCACTCACACCGCGGCACGGCTGCTGCTGCTAGCGGAGTTAGCACGACAAGCTAACAGGCTAGTCCAGCTTCACAGACGTAGCACAGGTTGTTAGTCGTTTCCACTAACTCAAAACCCTCGTATACTCATTCGAGACTATTTCAGACCTGTGTAGTCCTCCTCATTACCACTGTTTTGTTTGTGACATCTGATGAAGTAATGGCCGACTCCCAGCAACACCTAGCTAACCCCGGACAGCTGGAGTCAGGAAATCTCCAGGATCCTCCCCGGCCTGTTCACGTTCCCTCAATGTCACGTATTCATGTCTCCTTAGTAACCGCGACCATGATGATAAACGAATTAAAGTTAGAGAGCGGTCGATCCTGTGGCTGCAGGATCTCAGTGCTGCATATGTTGTTATAGATGGAAGCCCCAGCAGTACAGAGTGGTGTTGCAATCGCTGTACTACAGTCTGAAGGTACAACAGGCGGTAAACAGGAAGCTGTCATGCCCACGTGACAGCCATGTCCCCCTCTTTAAATGACGTTTGTTGTTGATCAGAACGAGGGTCTGATGTTTTGGACTGTCAGCAGCCACAGTTTGTTTACTCAAACAATCTCTCCAGTGCTGCAGACAGAGCTGTATTTCATGTGACATATTATCCATAGATGTTAACTTATCCTTGGCCAGTAACTTCTAATATATTTTTCACCTCCTGTGCGCCATAATTCCCCATTTCCCAAGTTGATCGTTACACACTATTCTCCAGTCTTTGTTAAAGGGACAGTTCACCCCAGAATTAAAACGTGTTTTGACGTATTTTTTTCCCCAATGGCCTGTAGTGCGTTATATCCGTCTAGACAGTTTTGGTGTGAGCTGCAGAGTTTTGTAGATATTGGCAGTCAAGGTTGGGATGGTTGCTTTAAAAAAATATTCTAATACAGTTACTGATTACCTGTAGCATAATCCAAGTATCACAATATTAAAGTAATATAACTTGATTACTTTTAGGGCTACATCATCATTTAATCAATTGATTATTTTCTTAAGTAATTGATCAGTTGTTTGTTCCATTAAATATCAGACAGTTTGAGATGATGTCCTCAAATGTCTGGTTTTGTCCATGCCACCACAATATTCAGTTTACTGTCAGAAAGGAGTAAAGAAACCAGAAAATATTCACATTTCAGAGGCTGAAATCAGAGAATTTAACTTTTTTTTTTTTTTAATTAAAACATGACTGGAAATTATGAATCGTCTTTGTGGTGATTTAGTGTCCCTTTGTGGACATTATGCCTCTTTGTTGTCATTTTGTATCTCAGACCCCCTTAGAGTGTTTCATATACTTGGGTTTATCACATGAAAAAAGAGCTTTGTCATCCTAAAATAACGAAATAATCAACACATAATAATGACAAAAACAAGCTTTGTTATCCCTAGATAATAAATAATTATCCCATTATCAAGAGAAAATTAGCTTTGTTATCTCAAAATAACAATAATTAACCTGATATCACAAGAAAATGAGCTTTGTTACCTTGAGATGACAAAATTATTAACCTATTATCAAGGGAAAACAAACTTTGTTAACTTATAGAATAAAAATAATGATCTTTGGCTAACGACATTAAAAAAATATTTGCAAGCATGTCTGTTCTTAACCAAGACAAAACCAGCATTTCACTTTGGCAAATCTTTAGAACAGACACTCAGATCTTCACAGTGGTCTGTAAAGGTCTGTTCAAGAAAGACTGATATAATGTAATAAAAGGAAAACATTCAGCCATGGAATATAATTAGATTGTATTGGTTTATCATATTACCATGGATACAAAAATATTGAGCAGATGACTTCATGCAGTCAGAACTTTATCTTCTCTGTTGTTACCTCACCTGGATGTTTGAGCATCACTGTGCAGAATGATGCAGTGTGTTTTTACATTCATCAAGAGGGAAAGTTTCCCAGTTGTAGATGTGAATCTACAAGGTGAATTTAACCTTTTTTCAGCAGACACGTGTTACATCCTGCACTTATTTGCTTATTCATTGAATCCAGATTTTCCAAAGAGAGGGGCGTAAATGGTTTTAAGAAATCTTTTCAAATTTTCTGTGAAGACAAAAAGATATCACAAACAAATTATTATTCAAAAAAGTATTTTATATGTCTTAAAAAAGGCACAGGAGGATCTTTACATTTGCACTGAGTGTATGAAAACATATTTTCCATAAATATTTCCATAACATAAGTTTTGTTACAGGACTATTGGTATTGTTGATGACGATGGTGGTGGCAAATCTTATTGTGAAACAAACAGACAACGCTTGTTATTCTCCCGTCCATGAGAAAACAAGCTGAATCAGGAAAGTATTCTCTGAGGAGCTGATACTGATGTTTAAGAGCATCAAATATATCAAGCATATATATATATATATATATATATATATATATATATATATATATATATATATACATACATATATTTATATATATTTTTATATATATATAAATTATGTATATATATATATTTATATATATCCATACATATATTTATATAGATTCATATCAATGTCACAGTAGTGATTGTCTTTTTTAATTGATGCATTCTTCTTCTTGTCAAAACCTAGTGCTTATCTTACCCACAATGCAACTCACCTTATTCTCATCGACAATATAAAAGAAGTGGTTCTTACCATCGTGACATCACCTCTTGCTTTGTGGAGTACTGTTTTGAAACCTTGAGTTTAGCACCATGGCCATATCAGCATTATAAAGTGACCATATTTGGATAAGAGGGTGTAGCTGCAGAGGAATTAGGGCTGGATCTCACGGAGAACCTGAGGACAAAATGCACACCAGCCCCCCACTGTTACCAGCCTGGTAGTGCTAGCTTGATGTAGTTAGCAAAGTGCCTCTGGAATTCTGGTCATTTAATGCATGTATACTGTTTTGTACATTTCACAAACTCTACAGCAACACCTCTTTCTAAAAGAGAGAAAATAGTTCTTGCATGAAATGGCTCACAATGAGGTCTGTGGATTATCTTGAGTAACTATGTCAGGATTTCTGGAAAGAGATACTGCTGTTGAATTTTTCAAATGTATTTTTTTGGTGCTCTGAGCACCACAAGTTAAGTGCTATCCTGGTCCCTTATATTGGAGAGAAGGCAGACGTCTCTGCAGCTGATATCTCCAAAACTCTACAACTCACACCGAAAAAATCTAGAGGGATAAACAGCACTACAGGCCAGGAGAAATGTATGTATTTTTAAAATTTTAGGATGAACTGTCCCTTTAAATGTAGTCGGTGCCGTGGATATGCATTGTGACATCTCCATCCTGAGCAACAGGTTTCTGCCGTAGTCACTTGTTAATAAAAGGTAGCCACACCATAAAACATGCCCTGTGACACACAGCATCAAACCTTTTTATGAAGTCAGGAGGCTCTGAACACTGTCTGAAGTGGTTAGAGGATCAGTTCATTCAGGCACCTGTGGAAGATGAACAGTTCTGATGAATATTCAATGTATTGATTATGGGATTCTTTGCCTCTAAGTTGTGAGGAAGGTTGAGTGTAAAATCAATAGGAACATTGTACTCAGAAAAGTTACTGTGCTTACACAGTGTTAACATCTGAAGAGAAATGATTGAATCAACACTGGTATGGAATCAGCAGCTGTTGTTTTTGTATATAAGGCAAGACACTGTGAAAGACCTTCAGAGCACACTGTGCTTGAGTCTTCTGTCCATGCTGCATGAAGTAAAGAGATTTGATTCATCACACCGTCTTGGTAATTCTTCAGAGAAACAGCAATTCTTACTATTTAAATAAGAATCTTTATGACACACCACCATCTGAGTCCAAGTTTGGCTTATGAATATCACATACATAAACACTTTTGTTCAGTAAGGTGAAAGTAACTCAGTACATTTACTCAATCTGTACTGCTGCTGCAGATCTCCTAACATATCCAAAAGTACATGTGGTAGTCAGACAAGGCAATAACTGGACTATCTATGACTTCATGTGTTGCTTTCACATTACTGCATTCCAATGAGACTATCCTGCTGAGCAGGGATGCACAACATTGGATTTTTGACAATATCAGACATGCAGATATTTTAAAACTCATTTTGGCCAATTGCACATACCGATATATGCAGATATTTGTTTCCCACCTGGCTGCAGAGAATATCAGCTCTCTCCTAAAATGGAATAAATATGTCAGGTAGAAAACCTGCATGTCCAAAACCCTGTTTTTTAAAACCAATTGAATGCTGCTTACTCAAAGTTAGTAGCTATTTTAAACATGTCTCTACAGCTAAATATTTGCAAAACCCACAGACAGACACGAAGGGTGACCAATAACAGTGATTTATGGAAAAAATAAAAATGTCAAAATACTGAGATATGAGGTTTGCCTCCAACAGTAATGATATTAAATGGCTCATTTAAACTGTCTGTGATCTGGCATTTCACTGTTTATTTGGAACAGCATTACATTAAATGGCATCATCATAATAATAATGATAATAATAACAAGAAGAAGAAGGATGGTATCATGGTGGTGTTTTCTGTAACACCAAAAATCTTAAATGTCATCCTAGACTGAGCTAAGATATGACCCGGGAATCCAACTTTTTTTTTTTTTGTTTTCACTCACTCACTGAATCTGATACCTCAACTCAGGGGATCTGTACAGATCTGATACCAGTGCTCCACTTTCCCAAATCTCATATCTGTGCACCTCCACATGTGGAACTCATTGTGATTTTTATCTAAAGGTAACATGAGGGAAGGGACTGCAGCACTCAGAGGTGTGAGTTTGTAGTCTGCTGAGGCTCAGAGAATGGAACTAATAGCAACTTTTTTTTAAGGCTTTGGGTTATTTACTGAAATTGACACAGAAAATGCAGCAGCATGATGGGCTGTAAACTTTACACACCAAGGAGCGGAGCGCAGGTGATCAGACTCTACAGCCACCTGCATCATGGTGCGTTCAGGGCAGGTGACACGCTGCAGGGGCTGAAGACTGCTGTTCACCCTGGGATTTTAAAGACTATCTGAATAAGCAGGAGGACACACACTTTTCTTTTCTCTGAGTGTTTGAAAATCTGATGTTTTCATATCACATAAGATGAAGACTGGCATTGAAACATGACTCTTGCTGGTAAAACATACTCATGTAAGCTAATAGAGGAATTTAAACATAAACATAAACATAAACATAATTCTTTGATTTAGAAGGGCTACAGACTTGACATGTTATGGTTGAGACACATCTGATAGAAATATTATTTAATGACTTTGCCAAAAACAGAAAGTTTACCAGTAGGGTTGAGCAATATATCAATATTATATCATATCATGATATTATTGTAAAAGATTTGGTTATTGTTATATGGCATGAATATTGTCTTTTCCTGGTTTAAAGGCTACAGTACAGTAAAGTGATGTCATTTTCTGAACTAACAGACTGTTCTCTACTCACTTAGTCATTATATCCACATTACTGTTTGTTTTTGATTGAAAAATCTCACTACGTTAATATTATGTGAAAGCACCAGTAATCATCTCTGCAATATTGTTTCAACATTGATATTGAGGTATTTGGTCAAAAATATTGTGACATTTCATTTTGTCTATATTGCCCAGCAATAATACAACAAACTTATTTTATCACCTTAGTTGCTTCACTCATGTCATCAGTCACAGCAAACATGACCAATAGTTATTGATATCTCCTGATATAAAACTTCACTATCATGATGGGTTTTCAGCTGTATCGCTCAGGCCTACCTACAAGCGCTTGTGCAGTGTTCCCCATAAATATATCATAAGGAACGAGATAGTCAATACAAAGACGACCCCCATTCATTCCAGTAGAGTTGCACGCCTGGTGCATAAGCCGAAAAAGTTTTCTAGCTTCCAAATTTACTTCCAGGTTAAACAGGCCACTGAATATATGCAGTAGTTTCCCCCCCGCCCCGCCCCCCACTCACAAGTCCCTGCTTGGCACACACACTTTACATGGTGATGTTGTCACAGATTTTAAATAATTTTTATTCTGCTCGAAGAAAGTTATAAACAAATATAAATATCTAACTTCATAAAAATCTGACACAGTTGACGGAAATCCAAGACACAACTTTAAAGGGGCAATATTTTCACAAAAAAGTGTTTATCTTAAAAGAAATATGATTATGATGGCACATTTTTATACCCATGTTACCAGTAGGTATTGTTGGTTTTAGATTTTGAAGGCTTTTAACACATTTTTAAATTGTTTGAATTTGGGACAAGGATGTTTTCTGGCACAGAGTAAGTGTAGAAATTAAATAAAAGCAAACCAAAACATTTCATAAAGTAAATATATTTCACATAAATTCTTAAAGAATGAATTCTAGTGTTGGTATTATTATTATTATTATTTTTTTTTTTTTTTGGTAGGATCTGATTTGTCTCAATTCCCAACAATGGTACCTATCACTTGGCGTTATAACATCACAGTTAGCCTGAGACGTTCATGTTATGATTGTATATTGTTACTATAGGACAGGTTTCTTGTTATAACGTGATAAATTTGTTTGTGGTAATAATGTGAAAATAAAACTGATAATATCTTGTTAGAACTTGAAAAACATCTTATAACAGTAAAATGTTCATGTTATAACGTGATACTGACCTGTTTTAATTTTTCTGGGGTGGCTGCCGTATTTGATCAGATGTGAGTGTTTGTGTGTGTCTGTAAAGAGGGGAGGGGGTCAAATTTCTGCAATATCAAAAATCATCCACAAGTCGTCGACGTTCCTCAGCTGCGCGCACGGAGAGAGAGAGAGAGAGAGAGAGAGAGAGAGAGAGAGAGAGAGAGACCCGGGGAGTGAGTGAGAGAGTCACAGCATCAACACCTCAGTCATGGGGCTGTCGGTGTGTGCGCTGCTGGAGGACTGATTTATATATTTTTATACATTTTTCACGCACACTCGGACTTTCATCATGTCAGATTTTCCTTTTCCGTCAACTTGTCCTCTCGGGTGAAGCATGTCACAGCCTGCATCTCTGTCTTCCTTCATTTGTTCTGCATCTGTGTTCATGTGCGGAGGATTCATCATCAGCAGCAGCATCATCATCATCATCTCGGGGAAACTCGGCGGCTGCATCCCGTCTCTCCTCTGAAGCCTGCTGGGTCTGGATGCTGCACAGAGGCGGAGGTGAGGAGCTGGAAGGAGACAATGCTGCTGAGCGCGTCCATCACCGGCCGCTGTGTCTTTACGCGCTGAGAGGAGCGGAGGACAGGAGCGGAGGAGAGGGGGAGAGGGGAGGCTTTTCCCGTCAGTTGAATCACGCTTCGCCACTGAATTGATTGACTGATCAGAGGGGAGGAAGGAGGGAGGAGGGGGGAGCGTTTGGATGTGAGACTAATCCAAAAAGAGCAGATCTGCTGGGGGAGACACTGGAGCTTTGGACATTTGTTGTGGAGGATTTCCTTTTTTATTTTCTTTTTTAAAATATTTATTCCATCCTTACTACCTGCGGATAGAGGGGGGTACAGGGGGATCCAGAGGAGAGGGAACACCAGGTTGACGCTGCTGTGCGGGGGGGTTTGGGGGGGTGGGAGAGAAAAATGCTGCCTTCGCAAGAAGCCTCCAAAATCTACCATGACAACTACATGCGCAACTCCCGGGCCATCGGGGTCCTGTGGGCAATCTTCACCATCTGCCTGTCCATCATCAATGTGGTGGTCTTCATCCAGCCCTACTGGATCGGGGACAGCGTCAGCACCCCCCAGGCCGGCTACTTCGGCTTGTTCCACTATTGCGTGGGCAACGGCAACTCCAACCGGGAGCTCCTGTGCCAGGGCAGCTTCTCCGACTTCGCCTCCATCCCGTCGGGAGCCTTCAAGGCGGCCTCCTTCTTCGTGCTGATGTCCATGGTGCTCATCCTCAGCTGCATCGGCTGCTTCGCCCTCTTCTTCTTCTGCAACACCGCCACGGTCTACAAGACGTGCGCCTGGATGCAGCTGCTCTGCGGTAAGGATGGGGGACACTGTCGTGTTTTTTGGGGGGAAGTTGTGGGTGGATGGGTGGATTGGTGGGTCTGGGGACCTCCCATGCTTTTTGGTGGAGGAGAGGAGCTCAGTATTCTCACCTCACTTGTCTTGATGTCAGGCTACACCTCAGCTCTTTGTCAGAAATGTCACCATCGCCCAGATCCTCCACAGGAGGAGCGCAGCGGGAGCGCATCGCTCATTCTGCGCACGAACGCAGCACGGAGGACTGACTGGGTCCTCATCAGTAACACCTCCCACTCTGCCTGGCTCCTGTGGGAGCGCACGGGTGCTCCCCGGAGCTCAGGACGGAGCTGAAATGTGATCTTACACCTGATGGAGAGAAAAGATGAAAGAAAGTCCCCAAGATGAATCTGGAAATCATGTGATGCGTTCAGGTCCATCCCTGGAGAGTTTGATTACCTGCATGTTTTAACTGAAAAAATAGCATCTTAGTAATCATTATTCCACTATGTCACCAGCAGAGCTGCAAGATCATTAGATTCAATCGATTACTCAGTTGAAGGAGAATTAATTGCCAACTATTTTGATAATCAATTAATTGTTTCAGTCACTTTTCAAAAATTTCAAACATTTGCTGGTCCCAGCTTCTTGAAGAGACAATTCATGACAATTAAAAACAAATATTTCTTCTCTGCCTTGTAGTGTTATTTATCCATCCATATAGTTTTGGTGTGAGTTGCAGAGTTCTGGAGATATCAGCCGTACAGATGTTTGCCTTCTCTCCAATATAATGGGAGTAAATGGCACTCAGCCTCTGGTGCTCTAAAAGCCCAAAATAACACAATTGAAAAATTCAAAACCAACGTCTCTTTCCAAAAATCATGACCCGGTTACTCAAGATAATCCACACACATTGTTGCGAGCAGTTTCACGCAGGAACTGCTTTATTTTTAGGTAGAAAGAAAGTAGTTCTGGTAGATTCTACTGCAGAATGTTCCAAAATGAAACTGCTCAGAACAAGGTCTGTGGATTATTTTGAGTAATCAGGTCACAATTTTTGGAACAACGCACTGGTTTTGATTTTTTCAAATGTATTTTAGGTACTTTGAGCACCACAAGCCAAGTGCCATTTAGTCCCATTAGTCTCATTGTGACTGAAAAGAGTGTCTATCCACTTGGCATAATAATGCAGCTAACTGGCCATTATGTTCCATAACACAGCTAACTAGTTTACTGTTATGAGTGCTACACATAATTCAATTGATTAGCTAGCTCACATGATTGCATGAGGATTCATGGGTAGTGATGAATCAATGATTCAAAACTGAAGACTCTTCTCAGTGAATCAGGAGTGACAGGTCCTCATCTCCACAAACCCATTCACTGACTCGCCCCCCCCGACCTCTACTGGCCACTGCAAACTGCGAAGACAAGGCGAGATCACAAGTCACTCACACTCTGATATTATAGCATCCAGTTCATTACTGTATTAATCAACGCTGTGAGAAAAGCAACTACTTTGGCACCTGTTTCAGCTCAGTACAACTCCCCCAGCTTGGAGCACACTCCCTGCCCTGAGCTGTCTGCTCCAGGCTGCACCAATCACTCACTCACCTACAAGTTCCATGCCACAGTCGGTATCTGTCCATCCATCAACAAGCATCATAAATCCCCATGAAATGATTCATTTCACTATGTACATCTGGAAAATGTACAAGAGCTGTGGAATGAAACCATTTTATCAAATTGAGTTAGCTGAGGGCTCTTTTCAATGAGTGACTCATACAAACTCAATTTGGTGAGAAAAAAAAGAAGTCGAACTTCCCATCTCTATTCATTGGTAGCATTTTGTCAATGTTGCCTCAATCAAATGTTGTTTTGGGCGGGTTTATGAATAGACCAATTTATCTTCGCTAATAATATGTTGAATCCATGTTAAGGTGTATTTTTGACACATTTTAATTTTGGGGGGAAAAAATAATCACACAATAATTTGGTGGGAGCCCTTACAGTAACTTAGAAGACCCCTTAGGTGGTGCAAACCCCATTTTGAAGACACATGGACTAAACGATTCATTGTGAAAATAATCATCAGACTAATCAAGAATGAAAATAATCGACAGTTGCAGCTCTAGTCTCCAGTAGGGCTGTGTATTCAGAAGAATCAAGTGATGTGATATGTATCGTGATACAGGGGTTACAAGTCAATATTTTGGAATATATTGTGATACTGCAAGCAAGGAGATATATTGCTATTTTTTAAAATTTGATTCTAGGAAAATTGCCATAGTATAAAGAACACGCTGCTGTACACAAAACATTAAAAAAAAAAACTTTTTTATTCAATCAGTACAGGGGAGACAGATAGCAACACTGCTATTTAGCAGTTGGTGATTTAAACACGACACAAAATGGACCACTGCATTGCAAAGATTTGCACATAGTGTTTATGAAATTGATACAGTATTACAAAATATAATATTGCAATACTGTAGTATATATTTTCTCACACCCCTCGTCACCAGACGTTTTGCTAACATTAAGAGGTGTTGAAGCCTTGCTGGCAGACCCTGGGTCATCCCCAAAAACCTCATCATTCTGACACTGCCTGCTCAGTTTCATCCGGCTGCTTGAGATAATGTGTAATTGTATGGAATTATGATAATGAAATGCCTTCAGCAGCGTTGCATCAAAGATCACTGCTTCTATTTTGGTTGCCATATCTGCCTACCAGATTAGCCTGCATTATGCATGATCCGCACATGCATTCCAGTAATGTATCCCCACTCAGCGCACTCATTCATCTGTGCAAGAACTGGAACAAACTCCATGTAAAGGCTGTATTGTGTATGTAATTGTATTAGGAGGTGCAATAAGCTGTCAGATAGACACAACAGAGCAGATTAGAGAGGGAAACTGGAAGAAAGACTGTTTGCATCAGTGGCAGCAGCAGTGGAACAGAGTGAGGGGGAAGAGTTTCAGTTTTGTCAATACTGTTAATGTTTTTTTAAATTATCAGTTTGGACCTCTCACCCTCCTCTCTATAGTCATAGACTCGGGCTTGGGGAGTTAGGGACTACATGTAACAGGATTACATAATTAGGATACAAAAAAGGTGACTGTATTCCATTACAGTTACAGAAAAAAGACGTAATCAGATTACAGATACATTTTGTGTAAATGGGGATTAGCAGGATTACAACATTATGATACATTTAAAATAAAGAACTCAACATCTAATTTAAAGAAACATTTACAGGTCAGACCAACTACTAAATTGAGCTACACAGACCAGCTACTAATGTTAGCTACACAGACCGACCACTAACATTAGCTCCACACAACAACCGCTCACTTTAGCTACAAAGAACAGCTGCTAATATTAGTTACAAAAAACAACTGCTAAAATTAGTGACACAGAACAATCACTAACATTCGGTACAGAGAAAAACCACTGTTACCTACGAAGAACAACCACTGTTAATTTTAGCTAAGTAAACCAATCACTAGCTACACGGACCAAACACAAACATTAACTACACAGAACAACCATGAACGCTAGCTCGACAGAACAACAAATGATGTTAGCTGCAAGGAACAACCACTAACATTACACTACTAACATTAACTGACTGAACCAACCACAAATGTTAGCTACACAGACCAACCACTAACGTTAGCTGCAAAGTACAACTGCTACACAGAACAACCACTAATGTTAACGACAGAGAAATACAAATAACAGTAGCTGCAAAGAACCACTTGACTGCTAACATTAGCTAAGTAAACCAACCACTAGCTACACAGACCAAACACAAATGTTAGCTGCACAGAACAACCACAAATATTCAACCACTAATATAAGCTATAAAACCAGTCGCTAATGTTAGCTGCACAAAACAACTGCTAATGTTAGCTACACAAACCAACCGCTAATGTTAGCTACATAGAACAGCCACTAACTTTAGACCACTAACATTAGCTAAACAAACCAAACACTAACATTAGCTACAAATGCTACACTGTTTAATGTTCAGTTACATTCACACAAAACAACTTAAGGAATGTAATGGTAAAGTAATGGAAAATAATCAGGTTACATGACTTAAATGTTATGGTACTTAGACTAGGATACCGGCTACATTTTTTAACAGGTAATTAGTTACTGTATTGGATTACATTTTTAAAGTAACCCTCCCAACCCTGCATAGACATGCATTATAAACTCAGTTGTGACAGATTCATGTAGTAGCAGTTACCTCTGTGTGTGTGTGTGATCATTCCCAGACTGGTGTTCTCCCATCAGTGAGAGATGAACAGATTGTATCAGTTCAGGTGGAGCCTACAAGTGTCTCCCGCTAGCTCAGTCGACATCAAAGAATCCCCTGGCGGATTCCTAATCACACAAACCGCTAATTAACTAGACGTGATGCAGATGAAACTGGTCTCAAACGTGTTTAAAAAGGCACCAAGTGTTTCTGGCAGGTGGGAGATGAGTTTCACTGTGTTGAAAATGAGCTCTGATAAGTTTTTTTTTTTAGTTTTCTCTCTGTACACAGCGATATTATTTCACAAATCATTGCTCCAATGTTCTCACTGACAGGCTGTATAGTTGTGTGTGTGTGTGTGTGTGTGTGTGTGTGTGTGTGTGTGTCTTTACATGTGGGAGGAGGATTAATTGTGCATTGGTCTGGAAGGGCTGACATTATCTGGGAGGAGGTATTGATGGCTCGATTATTCCTTCCCACAAGGCAGCTGGAGCCAGGGCTGTGTTGGTGGCGGTGGACTCGGGACCTTTAGAAATCTTCAACTTTCTCCTGCTCTCTGTGTCTCTGTGTGAGAGAGAGGCAAGAAAACAAAGAGAGATCGACACATCAGACAGATAAAGAAAAGAAGTGCTGGAGGAGAGGGGAAGTGAGAGAGTAGAACTCAAAAATAAAGGACAGTCGTACAATAGACGGGGTTCCCATTTCCAAACAAGCACAATGTGAGCACAGCAGGGGCTGGAAACATGTTGCCATTATAGGGAATGGAAATGTGATGTCATTATTGGAGGATTCCAATTCGGCCTGAGCGATATATGGATTAAATTATCTATATTTGAGTATGAATTAATGTGCGATACAGCAGATTATCATATTATCATATTTTAGTTTTCAGTGTTTGCACTGGTCACTGCTTGTTACTGCTTAAGTGATCCAAAACATCAACTGGCAGCTTAGATTCAAAGCTCAGGTCAGATCAGAAGCCCATCAAAGCCAAGTAACATTAGTAAAAACTAAAAAGTAACATTAGTATAACAAATGAAAACAACCCAACACATCCTGATACTAAAACACCGGATTACATCAGTTGTCAATTACTCTAAAAACTACATATATTACGGGTGGAGAATACAAGAAGCGACAGGCTGACTGGACCTTAACTATGTTACATAGGTCATGTGACATAACTCATGTGGTGTACATTGTAAAATGGTTGCAGTTTGGTTAGGTTTAGGCAATAAAAGTACTCAGGTTAGGAAAAGATCATGGTTTAGGTTAAAATAACTGCCCTATTCATGTCATGTGACGGAAGTGACATCACTTGCGCAATGGCAGTGATTCACCCAACGTTACTTCCATAACAACATTTTAAGTTACTAAAAACTTAAAATAACTCTGTGTTTACTTTTTGTTCCACACAGAACTTGAACCTCAGACTCTTTGGTGAAAGTGCTGTGCTTGTAAGAGCCATTCATCAGCCCACCTCCAAATACAGACTTTCTTGCTCCTCATATTCTCCTGTCATGTTCACTATGTCCACACGGCCAGATAAGCTGCTTGCACTTCTGACCAACACACACATTTTTCTTGTGAGGATGGGCTGAATTAACAAGTAATTTTAGCATAACACATAAAAAATAATGTGAGCATAATACATTAAAAAGTATTGGCAATGGCATAATTGATAAAAAGTAACTTTGGTATAACATAAAAAGTAAAGTTGGCATAAATAATAAAAAGTAACATTAACATAACGAACAGAAAGCAACATTAGTATAATGAACAAAAAGTAATGTTAGCAAAATAAATTAAAAAGTAACACTAGCACAGCAAACTGAAAAACTAAAGTTAGCATAACAAATTAAAAAGTAACGTTAACATAATGTCATAAAAAGTTAAGAGTACATAACATCCCTCATTCTGAGTATTAATGTCAGCATGTATGAAAGTGCTGCTGTTTCCTGGGTGTATTTTATTAGTACAAAAACGTGTTGTGTGACTGTAGCGTAAGCAGGCAAAACTTCAAAACCAGATTTCAAAAGTAGTATTTATCAGCTCCACAAGAAAATTTTATTTATTTTTTTATCTGACAACAGTAAAAGTAGTAGGAGATGGATTTAAAACTGTCAACAAAAAAGGAATAGCCCAGAATTTTATTCTCAGTGAGAAACTGGAGCAGTAAACAGTGGGTTGTGTTGTGTGTGTTAAACATGAAAATGCAGGCCTCTTTCAGGATGTCCTCAGTTTACCTCTGTTGTCTCCCTGTGCCTCTGACCACTGCTGGCTGTGCTCTGAGGTCCAGAGGTACCACAGAGGTCCTGGATGTGTTCTGCAGCATCTTCTCATCAGATACACATCTCGGTCCATTAGGCAACATTATGACAGAGAGCTTCCTGTCGGGGGAGTTTCTCAGCAGGCTCAGTGGTGCCCGTCTCATCAGTAAAAACTGACTCAGCGTCTCGTCTTGAAGGAGAGAGCCGAGGCCATGCCAGGACACTGCATATGGAACATCTGCAAAGCCTGAAGGGAGCTGGAGTTTATCGTGAGGCAAAAAGCAGAAGCCTTGGCTGTAGTGTCTATGTTTGATGAATTATAGCTGTAGATGAGACTAGGCATGTGTTATTTTGTGTTTATTTAAAGCAATCTGCCATCATGCTGTACAGACAGCATGTCTCTCAGAGAGTTTTTTGAAGGAAACAAAATAAATGTTTTTTTTATTGGTAATATTTATCTCCAGTTTAGTGCGATGTTCTTGAAGCAGATGCTAGAGTTGGTAGGATGGTGAAACCTTATGTTCCACACAAACCGCTGCACCAAAGCACAAACTTTGAAGTGCTGTTTCATATAATGCATATAGATTGTGTTGCATTTAAGTGTTTTACATGGACATAAATATTACAACAAAAGAGGTATATTACATGCACAGCTGTAAGAGTGCGTGTGAGTATTTTTAAAGGTATGTTTTTATTAGTGTATAATCACTTGAAAAAGAGAAAATTATGGTAGTTCGTAGTGTTTTATTTTGTTATCTGTCTCGACCGCAAGTGACTTGTTTTTCACTCGCACGTCTCCTTTCCCAGCTGAATCTGACACATGTAAATGTGAGCTGAAGTGTTAAGTTAGTCTTCAAGTCTATTTTTTCAACAATGGGTGTGTAAGCATGAAGTTGGTGCCAGGTAAAAAGCCACTGAAAACATTTTATCCACATTTTGTAAACCGGAGGTCAGCCCACAGGCTGTTTTCATGGGCAAACTGTATATTTACTGCCACCAGACAACTTTACTGCTAAAGTTTAATCCCTCTGCTCTGATCACCAACACCTGTCTGCTCTGAGCACAGTCACTGACACTCTTTTTCCCTCCACTATTTTTTCACCTACACCCACTGTGTGCACACACACCTCAGTGCTTATGCATTGTGTTGATGGAAAATAGATCAGGAATATTCACACATATCAAAGGAAAACTGCACACAGCCCAGACAGTTTGGCTGCTCATATGATGCTGGATGCAAATGTGCAGACAATACAGAGCACAGTGCCTCCAGGAGGTTGTGATATTGCGGTTGCAACAATTCATGCAAATTCAACCAATGCGAATCCTGCAAATTCTGTATGACCTTGCAATTTTCCACCAATCACAGCAGCCCCCTGTGCAAACATGATACATGTATGTCTCAATGAACTGACTCAGTGTTCTGTTTTATTATTCACTACTTTTTTGCATTTGTTTTTTTTTAGATTTTGGAATGGGTACTTAAAACATTTGTTGGTGTTACTTGACATTCGTTAACGCTCACTTTTATTTCATGATTCTCTGTTTTTGAGTTTCGCTCCCATAAAATTTTGCTTCTTTGTGGAATACCCATCAACTGCACTTCATTTACAAATAAAACTGATTTTTATCATTTTTGTAAGTCTGATCCTTTTGAGTAAGGTTAGTTGCAACACACAGAACACAGTGCAGTTTGGTTCTCACTGGAACAAACCGTCTTTGATTTGTACTGAATTATATATTTATATAAAAATAATTTTAAGTTTTCTCTTGGTCCCACAATTTCATTGCAATGAATGTTTTAGAAACGCTGCTGTGAAATCAGGCATTCTAGGCTGCAACAATCACAAAAACAGAGTGCAAAATCCTGGAGGGACTGACTATGTAGACAAACATGTCATTGTGGCATGAATGATGTTGTCACGAGCATGATGCTGATGTGACGTTTGTGGTCTAGACAAAAGGTGAGAATGAGCCATTTACATCTACAGAGGGAGTGGGTCCTCCTCCACAGAGTCCACCATATTGCACTGACTGTGACGGGTGTAGTTAGAACCCAAACGCAGCACTCTGGAATTCTGGGACCGTTGGTAAAGACTTTTATTCACACACAAGCAGAACAGGAACTCGAGCAGATGAGGAAACGCAGAAAACAGTTCTTTCTTCAGGCTCAGGGCCCACACAAAGTCTCTGGGTTTCAGGCTCGAGGACTGGGTCAAGCTGAGCCTGAATGTGGAACCGAGGGGGAGGGCGTGAACCCTCGGACCCGTACAGTTCTGTTCAACAGCAGGCAGGAGTGACAGAGAGGGGCTTACAGGAGACGAGGTCAACAAGGCGAGGAGTCCAGAACCAAAAGTGCAGGCCGATGATGCAGCAGAGCAGACACGGGATGAGCAGCAGCGAAGACGGGAACAGGCGGAGAAGTCAGGACCAGGTGAGCAGACAGAAACCAAAGACGCTGAGGCAGAAGTCGTGGTCAGGGACAGAAGGCTGGCGAGTTTACCAGGAGACAGGCGATGCAGGCAGGTCAGAGGCAGACAGGTTCGGCAACAGGAGGTCAGGCAGGAAAGGAATGCTGGAGAGTCTCGCATGAATGCTGAGGAACAATCTGGCAAAGAGTGAGAGTGCAGGAGAGGCTTATGAGCAGGGCTGATTGTGGATGAGCTGCAGCTGTGCCAGCAGGTGAGTGGAGTTGAGCTGATGAGGTGGGAGTGGCTGACAGGTAGAGTGGAGCAGAGACAGGGAGAGTGGAAATTTACTGGGGCAGAGGGACAGGAGGGAACTGGGGGAATGGAGCTGTGACACTGACATGTTTCTAGAGTATCCCAGAGCAGACAAACGGCCTTTCACATTATTTGCAAGTTTTGCGACCACTACAGGTTGTACTGCATGCTTGGAAGGGGAGAGGCGAGGTATTTGCAATCTGCGAGCTCAGATGCAACTAAATCCTCCACTTTAAAAGTCCTAAAAAGGCTCCCTTTGAAGTGTTTCCCAAACTTTTTTTTCTGGGGACCCACTTTCTCAAAATAAACCATGTGACATAATCCACAGTAGACCTTACTAACAAATCTTGATAAGACTTAAATTGTGCATTAATTAATGTTCCTCACCATTTTAACTTCTATTTCTGCATCATTTTATATAATATTGACTACAACTACAATGATTAATCGATATCGATATTAGAGCAAACAGCAACTATGTTCATAATCAATTCATTGGTCTGAGTCATTTTTAAGTTTTTTTAAAATCCAAAATTCTCTGATTTCAGCTTCTTAAACAAGAATATTTTCTGTTTTCTTTACTCCTCCATGACAGTAAACTGAGTATCTTTGGGTTGTGGACAAAACAAAACATTTGAGGATATCATCTTAGACTTTGGGGAAAACACTGATTTTTTTATTGTTCTGAATTGTTTAAAACAAATATAGAACATTTTTACATATTTGGTGACCCAAATAAAATCCAGTCTTTGTGAATGACTGCTTTAAACTGATGTTTTAAAGCTTTAACTATAGCAAACCGGATCTTAGTGAGAGAGGATGCTACTGACAAAAAGTAAAATATCATTTATATTCATGCTGCTGTAGCAAATTACAAAGTGTTGACTGTAGCTTCCAAATGTTCCAGTCTGTATCCTGGTTGTAAAGAGAGAAGAGCTACATGTCTTTTCCATCAGAAGTTCGTACCTAACTATTAATGCCTGTTAGCACTGCTGAAGCTTCTCTCCTGACTGTCATAAAGGCTACATGTGACTTTCTCTGGAGGAAGCTGACATATGGAGGAAGACTCCTCCTGTTTATTCAGAGTGGGTTGTCACTCTCTCCATGTCCCCTCCTACATTTCCTTTACTTCTTTACTTCTATCCCCAAAGCTGTCCCTCTGTCATATCTCAGCCCTTTTCTTCTCCATCTCATCCCACAGAATCAAGTCTTCCCTTGTTGCGTCTTCACAGCTTTCCCCTGCAGGCCTGCTGGTGTTTCCCATTGACACATCGAGTATCAGCTGCAGCTTCAGAGGTGTGAAACTGAGGACACACTCGCGGCGCATTAGTTTTACACTTCTCCTCTGAAAACAACAACAAATTCTGAGAAATGTTGTCACATTTGTTTGTGATTTTTAACAGTTTTTCTTCTGTTGTGGGGGGAAAAAAACACTTTCTGTGTCTGTGGTAGACGTATGCTCCAGCACTCCATAGATTACAAGAAAAAAATAACATGATTTGTCTCTTCTGCTGGTGTGAATGTAGCACAGAGAAACATGACCTTACTGCTCAGATAAAAGTGAGGAGTCATCCATCCGGTGTTGTATCTTTGCCTTAACTGGTGAGCAAATCATGTCATGTTTGTGACTATTTTAAATGCTGGCATGAGCTCAGCTGTAAGCTCAGTGATATATAAAAGATAGGCCCCATAGGTGGTTTGCTGGGTCAGTGCAAAATAGTGCAGTGCAGACAAGTTCTCTGAAAAATTGACTGTCTGCTCCAAAAGGTGCCAGAAAAAGCTCGGACAGACAGCTTTATTTCCCCCAACAACACATTCTTCAGGTACTGAGGAACAAGAATTTAAGTACTCCGAGTCTGACGGGTCATCAGAAGTGACTCATTGAAAGAGGCCGTATTGAATCTTTTTTGGATGGTCCAGTCTCAATACTCGTCCCTGCCAAAGTCATTTCTGAGAGGCAGCGTGCTGTGCAGAGTCATCCTGATGGAGTGTACAGGAAATCGGTGACAGTGTTTTCCATTATATAGGTATTACTTCACCATTATCCAGGAAGTGGAGAGTGGATGCTGCTGCCTGAATTGATCTTGTTAGAGGCTGATTTATTTCATCATGCATTTAGGGATGGTTTTATTTGAGCCTTGATTCCAGCCTTGAGTCCAGTCTTGAGACTGATCATTCAATCCAAAGAAAATTAATCTGCAGTCATCTTGATAACTAATTATTTCACTCAATTTTCAAGCAAAAATGTCAAATCTTTGCAGCTGAGGATATTAGGGATGTGTTCGATTAGTCGACCACACGATTAAACATTTCCACCCTCGCTTGTTGGCACCAGAAATCTATATACTATGAACTGTTGGATGGATAAAACATCATCAATCTCAACATTATTAGATCAGAATCTTGTCATTTTGAGATCTTTTCTCGTAATTATGATCAGACAAGAGTTAAAATAATGAGATATGGAACAAAAGAACACTTAGCTCATCTATTAGATGAGTCAGGTGTGTAAGAGAAGGGCGAAGAGACCAAAAGGTTGCAAAAAGACTCTCTCACACTGTCTAATTTGCAATATAACGTTTATTTGCAACATTTTGATACTGGACCTTCATCAGGCAAGTTTCAGTCAAATTTACCTCTGCCCTATCCAGACTGCACACATTTAATCAAGTAGGACCCTTTAAATAAACCCTACAGATACAATAACTGATCGCAGCGGCAGTCACTACAATTTACAAATGTAACCTGCAATACTTGTGAATGTAGTACCTATAAACTTGTTTGTAATTTGTATATTTTTTGAGAATGTGGTTTAACCTTTAGGTACTGACCCATTCAAACATTTTATCATTGTTATTATACAGAATTTTAATATTCTAACTCTGTTCTGGATATTGTAGTGTGTTTAATAACTCCACTGATAATTTCGTCCCTTTCTTTGCACTTGGAGAATGTGATTGGGCACTTCCTATTTAAGATGGCTTCTCACTGACACAACGAAGGTCTAGTCCAAAAAGGTTGCAAATAAATGTTATATTACAAGTCAGACAGGGTGTGGGAGTCCATTTGCAAAATCATGACATAAAGTAAGAAAGTAAGGAGAAATGAAAGTCAGAATCACAAGAGAAGAATTGGTTCTTTGGTGAATGCAATGTGCTTCTGCAAACAAGACAGTAAATAAGCCTATTTGTCAAAAGGTCAAACTATTCCTGTAAGACAACACAAGCAAATAGACAAAAGAAGAAACTACACTCACTGATCTGACAATGCATCAATGGCATAAAGATGTACTCCAAGTACAAAACTTAGAAACAGAGCAGCACTTCAAGTAATGTACTTCCTCAAATAAAAGCTGGGTCTCAAATAGTGGCCAGGGTGTGGTCAACACAAACATTTAATTGTGCTATCTTCAGCATCTTATTGTTCTGGATTACTCATATTAAGTTTTATTGTCTGATTTCATGTACAATTTATTACCAACCTACCTGAAAATACTCTGACATGACTGAGAAATACAACAGTGTATTTCAGTCACAAATGTTCTAACAACTGAGTCCCTTTCTCTCCACTCAGGTGGATCTTTTCTTGAGAATTACTTTCAGCGTTTGAGCCACTCACAACTCCCTCGCCTTTTTGACAAACTCAGCAAAAACCTCCATTTCATCAAACAGAGCTGAGTGAAGCCCTGAGGCTTTGATGGCTGGGAACAGAGTGAGACTGAGAGTTGTGATGGCTGGAGCTCTGTATGTTTTATGTTACATTTAGCTGGCACTACAATTTCAGCCATAACTAACTCATCATCAAGCATTCCACAGAGTTTCATAAAGGTGTTTTCCTTTCCTTTTCTACAACCACCTTAATGCATCTCTTTACCCAAGTAACAATATAATGACCTTGCGAAGTATAAATAACATGCTGCTTGCTGAGAAGGGGAGTGATGGTTGGAGATGAGCATTTTTTTTTTTAGATGGAAAAGGTTTTGGTGTTTTGGTTAACGTGGTGTTTGACAGAGAAGCTGCTGTTAACACAAGTTTAATGTGAGGATGTTGGCATGAATGCATGGTTTAATATCAGTGAAGCAGTTGGTCAGAGTGGAGAGGGTTGCAGTGGCAGTGGATTTAGTGGAGATGTAAAGGTAGACATCATCGGCATAGAAGTGGAAGTAGAGACCGTGTCCAAAGGGGAGTTTGTGGGGTGAACAGGAGAGGACAAAGTACCAAAACCTGGAGGACACTTTGGGACAGCCATTTATGGTGATGAAGTGTATGACTTTAGCCAGAAGAGGACAGTACTGGGGGAGAAGAATGGTGCAGTTGATGGTTTTGAAAGCTGCAGTGAGGATGAGAATGTTGAGTTGACCAGAGTCTGAGGAGAAGAGGAGGTCGTGGTTGACTTTAACACCGCTTCTTAACATGCATGCTTGATAAAACCTCACTTGAGTGAACACGAGCGGATTGAGAGTGAGAAATTGGCCACATACACTACAAGCAATGTCACAGCGGTGCCAAGAATAAGTATATTACTAGGAAAATCATGACTTTCCAAGAAAAGCTCCACAAACGAGCAAAGTCCTTTTTTACAATATACGTTAGTCTCTCAAGGATGTTAATTCCTTTGTCCACATTCAAATGGACAGTATATCCATGTTCTTCCATAACAGTGCAAATATCCCTCTGGCCTGTAAAAGTCTAAAGACAGTAAGCAGTGACTGCTGCAGAGTCACAACAAAGTCTTCAGGCTGTGTTCCTAATATACCGAGTCTGGCTTGGCCACTTCAATTATGAGGCTTATTCAATCACACACAGTAGAATTGCGGTAGCTTTGTACACTCTCATACACAATGAATTAATGAAGCTTTTTCCTCTTTGCACTTCACACAGATATCTGGGATATTAGGGAACAACAGACTTAAAGTGATAGTTCATTCAGCCGATTGACGGTCAGGTTTATTTTGTTAGTCCACAAAACACTGCTGGAGGTTCACAGGAAAACAGTGTTGCAGAATCTCTCAAACAATGGAAGTGAATGGTGACCAGTTTTCAAAAGTAAAAAAAAGTGAACTACCCATTTCACCTGCCAGATGTAAAATAGGTTTGCATTAACCATTTATATTGTAATAACTTAAATTTTGTGTTAATAGACTGGATTTGGGCCTTAAATATTTATTCCTAACTAAGGTAATATTCTTTCATCAGTCTTGTTTTATGTAATTGGGTGACAGTTAAATAAAGTGTTACCCTCTTTTTTATTTTTCTTAGTGTGCAGTGAAAAGTGGATAATAATGAAAATGAAAACAGTCTTACAATATAAATTTCTAACAGCTATTGTAAATATGAAAATATTGATGTAGAAGTGTAAGATTAGGATTCTTCATAGAGAGTTCTGTACAGAATGATCAAACCCTAGCAGAGTCTCTCTCTCTCTACAGTGATGAGGATGCAGCTCTTTCTTTTCAGTGTTGGCAAACGTCTTCCAGACTCAGAGTCAGTCCTGTGGTGGCAGTCTTTGTCGTGGCAGCAGTGCAGCCTTTGTGTCTGAGTTGTGTAGGAGAGAAAGCTCCTCACTGATACACACAGAGCAGTGAACTCGCTTCCATCCAGAGACAAAACAAGAGGAGGAAGGCTGCAGTAAAGAGGCAGAGAAGTGTGTTGATCTCCACTGTGGATTTACTGACGCTCACTTTGGACTTCTAGTTTTTTATGTCATCATTGACCTGCCTTTCACCTCCTTTCCTTTGAGCTATGACACATGTAGCACTGATCATTTCTCAAGCTTTTTCCAACTCAACCTCCCTCTGATAACTATTCGTATTGGTTGATCTTGCAGGGCAGAATTTACATCCAATGCCAGCACATTCAGCGCTGATGCAGGAACTAGAGTAATCTTTTTGTTGCAAGGAAAAAAGAAAGGGTATGGCGGCCGGGCTGGCGGATGACCATTTATGTGTACAGGCGTAGACTTAAGAGGGATCACAGGGGACACATGCTGCTCAATATCTGTAGCACATCCCAATAAAACAGTAGCTCATAGAAGCAAAGAACTTTTTCTGCCATGCATGAGTTTACTTTTAGAAGGTTTGTTTGCTAGTTTGTTCACTAATGCTGCCTGCCCATAATTGAAGCTTATCTAGCCTTAGCATAGCTAGCTAAGGCACAAACTTAATTGAATACATTTCTTGCCCAATGCTGAAACAAAACCAGCAACCTTAGGCTTGTAATGCATCTGACTTTTTGCATAGAAGTCTGATATTCAATGACAAATTAAAAAAAACAAAAAAACATTAGCATTTAACATTAGAAAATACTGTCATTGAATATATGCTAAATTATGCTTTGTTTCTAGCCAGTTTTTCAAATGTGACTGCTGTGAGCTTCCCAAATGATAATTCATTAATTATGTTGGATTGAAGCTTTAGGTGCCACATAGAGAAAACATAACACTGCAATGCTATAAGCTTTCATATCCTAAGAAAAAAAGCACCCCTCACCCCTACACACCTGAGCAATCAGTGCATGAAGTGAGTGTGATGATCAGATTGTTACCTGACAGTTGCAGGATAAACAGACGTCTTAACGGATACGCTCACAGTTTTATTGGTCACATTTCAATGACTACTACTCACTGTCATCATCACTGTGAAAGTTTTGCTGCTGGTATTCTGTGCAAAAAAATCTGTTTCTCTGACTGGGTTGCACCAACAAGATTTAATTTAATCTAATCAGAGTTTATTCAATATAGATTTGGTTTCCAATCCTCCTGTTCAGCTCCGTAACAGTTTCCTTGATGAACTGGTATCTTGACAAAAATTCAGCAGCATCAGAAAACTCATCTGGATGGAGCAGCTTTAGAAGTTAAACCTCCTCAAGTGTAAGTTTAAAGTTAAGACTGGATCACACTTTAAATAGGATTTTAAAATTTTGGTGCAACAGATTAAATCTAGGTTTAGAGTAAAAGCTAAAGAGAGATCAAAGAGAGGTTTAATATTAATCTTTTTAAACCTTAAACTAGGTTTAAACTAGGTTTAAAGTTTGGTGCAACATAATTTAAACTTAAACCATGATCTAAACCGTCATAAAAAATGTTCCCAGCTTCTGTGCACTTAGCCCTCACAGGGTAATACTATTTATATTATTTTCTCTTAATATAATGCTGCACACCATGTGTATTATCACGTGTGTAATTATCCTGCACAGTGATCCATATATATCCATATTCTGTCTATACATCCATATATTCTGCCCATATATCTGCATATATCTGAATAAGTGAAAAGTGTATATCATGTATATAATCTGAGTGTATAGTTTGTTTATTCTATCTATCATTCTCTCCTTTTTGTATCTGTACTTTTTTGGAGCTGCTATAACATGAATTTCCCTGGTGTGGGATCAATAAAGTTTATCTTATCTTATCTTTCGAGGCACATACTGACAGCTGAGGATTTATTTAAGACATCAAACGGTCCCCTAGAGGATCTATTCCTCGATCTCCATCCGTGATTTAGTAGGAAAATCTGACTATTCTCATGACACCTTTTCTAACCTGCTGTGAAATGTGCAACATGGAGCAAATATCTTTACTGTGGTTTTCATCTTCATCAGTGTCTCAACATAAAATATACAGTAATTAAATGATTCAGGGTATGTACATGGAAGAGGACAGTTGATAGATACAGTGAAAGAAAGGTGCTAAAAGACATGAAAAGACATGAGATCAAATGTGAGTTGAGAAGAATGGTAATTAAAGAGGTAAAGAAATCCAGCAGATAACCAACAGGATCGAATATATGCATGGTGTATGTATGTCTGCGTCTGCTAATGCAGAGTTAATCTCCAATCAGAGGGGAGACTGCCCAGGGTTTCACATCACAGCAGCCTACTCTGCATACCCATAATCCTCAGTTCTCTCCCCAGAGGTTAAGCCTCGACCAATTACTCTCCATGCCATGCAAAACCCATCATCACTGACAGATCAGACCATCGAGGCCTCCTCACTCCTCCTCAGCTCCTCGGACAGCAGAGGTAACAAGTGAGGCTGATGATGCTGCGAGTGTGAAGTTATTCATTTTATGACCTGAGTGTTGCATCATAAAGTTTCACAGCATCATTTCTAGAAATAAATCTACTGACCCTCTTCATCATCGACTATGTCCTCTATTGATTTGCTGAATATAGCTTTTACTCTTTGATATAGTAGTAAAAAGACTGTTAGAAAACCACTTGGATGTCAGTGTTTCCCAAACTTTTTACAGTCCCCTACCCCTGATGCTCAACATCCAGCTACATACCCAACCTATTTTCATGTGTGTAAACCCCCTCCACACATACATATATACATATACAGCCGATATGTAAAATCTACTTCAAACTGAGAAATATTCAACTCTTAGATTAAAGGAGAAATCTGTAATATATTTACTGTGATAAAACAAAAGCTGATCGTGATGTGTCATCAGAGATCAAGAAAACATGTTAAGTTGAAATACTTGCAACACTTGACATGAACGCTACAGCAACTGGTTCCCCCTTTGAAATTTTGATTCTGGACTGGAATAACTGTTTTGTATGTCTGTTTCACATAAGATGGAGGTAAAATTAATGCAGAATTTTTGTCAAGCGAGTAAGTGTCTACAAAATCATTAATAGTCTTGCAGATGGAGTAGAAGTTTATACCTGTTAAATTGGGCAAAATGTTAACAGAGTTTGGCAGGTAGTGAGACAGGCAGCCACTTAACTCATTGTCCAGACTGTGTATTTTCAGAGCAGTGAGCTTTTGTTTTCAGGATAACGGATAACTTGGCTAAATTGACACACAATCTGCAGTTATAAACAGCTGATCAACCTATAGTGGAGGACTGGTCCTCACTTGTTATTGTCAGTTCACGAGATTATGTGCACTGTGCGCTCCAGCGGAGCACCTGCACCCTGCTGTCTCTGCTGTGTCTGAGGAGGAAACCACTGGCTTCAACCACTGATCGTTTTTAAAACAAGATTTCAGCCTATTTGATATGCTATCTATGGCTGCAACTCCATTTTTGCACACGTAATGGCTACACATTGCTCCTTTCAGCATTACCAGGGGTTGTGACTTGTGGAAGGTTTATGGTTGTCCCAGTCAACCAGTAAAAGCCTCTGCACTATTTCTGAAATACATTTATTGATCCCCAGAGGGAAATTTTTTAGTGACCCAATTTCCCTCCAGAGATCAATAAAAAATGTTGCTGAAATAGTGCAGAAACGTTAACTGGTTGGTTGGAGCAACTGCAAACCTCCTACAACCTTTTAATCGTGCAGAGGGGAGAACAGGAACTTGCAAACACGTCAGTTGTGTTTACTGGATGACTGAGCCGGTCGTGTGTTTATCCCTGCACCACATCTAACAATGTTTTCTAACATTCTAAAGTTAAAGGGTGAAGTCAGCAGGTGCAACAGTCAGAAATCATCACTATATTATGAATTATTGTTGGTTTGGAGGAAGGTCCCATGCACAGTATGTCAGAAGCTAAACTGTCTTTCTGCATGTGTGTCAAAGAGGAAACAGTCTAATGACACTGGATCTGGGCCTAATGTTCTCAGGCTGGGTGCAGATGCTAGTTTAATCAGCTCTGTGGTGCAGCTCTGCAATGGGGCTTCTCCTGGCCACTGGGCCTGCTGAATGAGCTCTGTGGAGTTCCAGCAGACTGCAGGACGGCCCGACAGACGCTCGCCCCGTCAGAAACAGCAGAGGGACAGCTGCTCTGCTCCGGACCAAAGGAACATGCCAACACCTAAATTATCACATGGATAGAGGGAGAGGAATGATTTAAAGCACAGTACTGTGCTGCTTTGATGAGGGTTTAACATGTAAAGCACCTTTCAAGTACAAAGACAATTCAGAGTAGAGTTTTTAAGCCTTAAAGCACATACACAAATTTTGGAAAATTATTTAATTGCTATTTTCTAATGTATATATAGACTAAGATAACAAAAATTAGTTTAGTTTCCAATTTTGGCGTATTCCCCAAAATGCATTGCCTATTTAGTTTTTTTTCTCTATTTTTTTTAAATAGTTCATATATAATAACTTTTAAAACATTTTATAAACAATTTTTTTAAACAATTAGCTACTTTCTTTTGTGTTTTGCATAAAACGTTTTGAAAAGTAAAAAAAAAAAGCTGAACACCAATTATTCAGTTTTTAACATACATTTTGAACTTTGGAAACAAATCTAATCTTTGAATAAACAGCAAGTTATTAATATTAATAAACAAAACATCTTGTTCCTGTTTTTATGCCACCATCTTCATATGTTAAAAAAAAAAAATAATAATAATATATGTTAAAAAATAAAAAAAAATATCCTATCAGCAGTGGATGCTCAACAAACAGGAAAAAGTTGCAAGTATTGTTACCAGCGGCCTGCAAAAACATCTGTACACTGGTGAAGTAATCAAAAATGAAATAAAGAGTAATCAAGTATTTCACACATTTATATGATTGATTATACAGTATAGGCTTCAAAACATAAGTATATCTGTGAGTGATTATCTCTGTTTAATATCCTCATCTGGGCGACATTCAGTGTCTGATTATCAAAGTTGTGAAAATGTTATTTATTATTTTTCAACACAAACCTATAAAATGATTCTTGAAAATATTGTCTTAAACAAAATCCATATCACCATATTTTTGATACAAATTATGAAAATACTTTTGAATGTTGGTATGAAGTCACATGACCTGAGTGCTTGACCCCTCCCCCCTCCAGTGTTTCTCATGAAATAAAGTTCCATCTGTCTACAGCAAAATATAGTTTGACTTGACCTTGGTCGTGACTACCACAGATGAACTTAAACCTAAAAAAAAACTCTTGAAAGTAATTGCACTGTACTTAGAAAGTGAATTCTGTGTCACAGAACAGCCCATTAGCTGAACACGAGGTTTTCCTTGTTTTCCAGAGGAACCACTGAGCCGGCTCTGGGAATATCCTCTGCCTCTGATGATGGAAAACAATGTTAATGAAACACGTCTCCCCTGAGACGAAAGAGCGGGTCTACAATCACAACAACACACCACTTACACTAACACATGAGGTTACTGTCTTTGTTGTTCTCACACCGCTCCATGAATTGGTGAGCGAGTAATGAGAGAATAAAAGAGAAATAAGGAAAATGAGGGAAAGTGCCACGCTTGCAGCAGGCTGGGTCTAATTAGCCCACATTCAGAGAATGCAGAGAATACAATCCTTCAGGATCTCAGCTTCACTCCGTCTCTTCTCTTTCTATACTCACTGCGCTGTTGGCCACAAACTTCTAAGCACAATCTGGCCTAGTTAGTAATGATGTGTTGCTGTTTAAGTGAGCTGGGTCGTGGTTTGACCATGGAGTAGTAATTAAAAAGAAGATCAGATATGTGTACCCATTTTCTGTTTGCTCTGTCAACATGAACTAATAAAAAGTTGTTCACAGAAAAAAAAAGAAAAAGAAGATCAGCAAAAAGATGCAACGACCAAGTACCCGACGATATGCTGGAGCTAAACTCTAGTTGTATATTTAACACAGTCAGGGTTCAACTGTACACCAATGCACCTGTGAAAAAATGGTGACATTGATGTGAAGATAAATTACAGCAAAGATTTTTTTATCGTGTAAAGGCAATCTGACAAGGGAATAGGGCTGAACAATTTTGAAAACATATCTAATTGCGATTTGTTTAACTGAGTAGTGCAAGTGTGATATGATTTGCGATTTAGAGGGGATGCTAATATTTCCATCCTTATTCTCAATTTTATGTAAAACATTATGGTGTGATTTTTGTATCAAACAAAGATGTTTTCTCAACTCTGAAAAAATATGATGTGTAGGCCAGAGCATTTCTGCAGCACAGTGATATTTAATTTAAAATTGACACACATTTTGCATTTAACACATGTTGTGCCTCCTGCGATTTAAAATTGCTGTAGACCACGTTGTGATTTTGATAAATTTTTCAGCCGTACCAGGGAAGAATGTTTACTGCTTCATTGTAAACTATTTAAGTCAAAATTAAAGGGAAAAAAGCCATTTTAACCCTTTCAAATCACACCTCCAGTCACACTGTGCACCTATTTAAAGAGAGTTTACCCATCAAAAAATAGTTTTGGTGTTTGGAGATATCAGCCATAGAAATGTCTGACTTCTCTCCCATATCATGGTTCTACATGGCACTCAGCTTGTGGTGCTCAAAGCACCAAAACAAAAAAGAAGACATTTAAAAAACTCAACAGCAATGTCTCAGGAATCATGACTTGTTTACTCAAGATAATCCACAGACCTTGTTGTGAGCAGTTTCATGTAGGAACTACTTTCTCTCTTGCAGAAGGAAAGTAGTTCCTGTAGATTCTATAGCAGAGTGACAGTAGTTCCTGCATGAAACCGCTCACAAGGTCTGTAGGTTATTTTGAGTAAGTGGGCCGTGATTTTTGGAAAAAGACACTGGTTTTGAATTTTTTAAACTGTATTTTTTTTTTTGTTTCTTTGAGCCCCAAGCTGAGTGCTATTTAGTCCCATTGTATTAGAGAGCAGGCAGACATCTCTACAGCCGATATCTCCAGAACTCTGCAACTCACACCAAAACTATGCAGATAGATAAACAGCTCTACAGGCCAGGTGAAAAATGTATGTTTGATTTTGGGGTGAACTGTATATGCAAAAAAAAAAAATCAATTTCTTTGTATGATTAATTCAAAATCCTATCATGTTTTTTTTCTGTGAAACTAAATGACACGTTTACATCATCCACCCATCAATCAATCTTCAACTTTGAGATTAGTTAAGATTCATTAGTTTGTTCACTAGCAACATCAAACTAATATTTTACTTATTGTAGTGATTGCTGTTAGGCCAGGGACTTTTCTCTGGCACCCTGTTGCTAACTGTGCTGTAGCTGCCATGAGCTCAGTTAGTTGTCCTGTGGGATGCAGCCTCTGAGATCAGTGCAGGCCAGTTTGACAGGGAAAACAGCACAAGGGGATTTAATGTCACAGTCACTCCGACTGGACTCTAACTCCAGACAACGATCACCCCTCCTGTCCCCGCCTGAACCCCCTGTGTGGTACAGGCGGGGTAAAGCAGTAGAGGAGTGAGTTTGTAACTTAGCCACTTAATCTGTAAATACACATTATCCATAGTGTTGATAATTCCACAAGTTTTTGTTTTTGTGAAGCTGGAAGTTATTTATTCCCTTGTTTTAAACAACAAGAGCTGTGTGAGGTTATACTTGAAATTGAAATTAAGTAAACGTTGTTGTTCCCACACATTCACTCATGAACTTTTTTGCTGTTATTAGTCTATACATCATTTTCTTTAGGCAAATGCTGCAGATTATACCTTTAAATACATATAATTAACATGAAACGACTGCTCGACTAATAGCTTAAACCAACAACTATTGACTAACTAAGAAAACCTTTAGTTGGGGACAGCCCTAGTACTTGGTTAGGTTTAGAAAAAGATCATGGTATGTAAATTCATGTATGTTATGTAATGAATGGGTCAAACAAACAGGACTTTCACCCTGAAGAACAGGGTTTGTGTCCCATCTGAAACCAATAGTCCACACTGACTTCTTTTCAAGACGTTATGTAAGTACGCCGGACATAACGTCTGCAAATTATGTAACTTTTGTCTGTTGCGTAGATAATGTGATATTTTCCTAAACCTACCCAAGCAGTTTTTGTGCCTTTATTTTGAAAGTCTACCTGGACATTGTATATTTATTATTACTAATTTGTCCACAAAGCGCTGCATGTACAAAACTGACATGAGGGCAGAAACCTGACTTCAAATGAGCACCAGTGTTGCTCTGTGACTGCTGGGTGTGTAAATTAGAAATGATTTGATAACGAGTTAGTCATCTGAACTTTAAATATTGATAATAGCCTAATATTGTCTTTTCTGCTTGTTCTGCTGCTACAAACTGGCCACAAATGCCATCAGTTAATGTAGATTTAAGGTGCATGTGAACAAACTGGAGCAGATACCCTAATGTACAATCCACTAGTTCATTCCAGTCTGACAGTGAGTGTGTTACCTTGTTCCATCCCCCCATAAGTGATCATAACCACTTATGATTTTTTAATAACCTTCCTGTCCGTGATAGAAGAAGAATATCTGCATGTGGCTGGCAGGTGTGGAGAGGCACTTCCTCTCAGGCCGACCCATGCTGGGAGATAATTAGGCTGAAGGCACACAGTGACAAATTGTCAATCAGCTGCTAATGTTCAGCTATTGATTTTGTGGCTTGTTTAATGTTTATGCTGGTTTAAAGGGCGGAGAATTGAGCAGTTGACGTCTTCTTTGCACTGACTGCTTTTCTACAGTGAAACAGACAGCTCTCTTTTAGAGAATGCCTCTGAGAATTGATGTCCATCAAGTGTTTGCATCGTCTTAAATAGAGACTTAAAAGCTTCCAGCATCATAACCGGTGCATTCTGTGTTTGTGAGGAGGCTTTTCCCGGTTGTCTTTTGAAGACGACCTCTGAAGTGAGGCAGATGTAGCAAAGGAAGTTGCGGTGCTGCGATCACAACAGTTATTGCTAATGCACCTTCCAAATATTATTCCAAAATTATTTATTTTTATCAGTGCTCTGTGCACACTAGATTTTTTTTATAATCATGTGCCAGTTTTTAGTTTGAGCTCCAAAAAGATTTCACTTGCAATGCTTTTTTTTTTTAGAAAGGCTGCAGTGAAATCGGGCATTTTAGGCCACAAAAATACCCCCAAAAGCAAGTTTGTTAAATTACAAGGTTGCACGCATCCTGCATTCGTGCTGAGCTCCAGCAGTCTGTCTGTCTCTGCCGTGTCTGAGGAGGAGAGGATGGGGAAACAACTCACTTCAACTCCAGATTGTCTATTAAACAGGATTACACATGTTTTAATATACCAACTCACTATTTGGACTGCTTTACTCATTTTTGCACACACGACCTACAGCTGCTGCAGACAACTCACAGCCTCAGTACATGGGGAACACACTCTATATAGCATAACCCTTGTAGAACCTTTTAATGTAGAAAAGTTTTGCTCGGAACCCTTTCAGAGAGTTCATCCCAGAACCCAACGTTAACAAAACCTTTCTGTGGTGTAATGGTTCCACCCAGAACCCTCTCTGGGGGTTCTTTGAAGAAACTTTCCACCTTATAAGGTGTGTGAACAGGAACTCACCCGGGGGTTCTACCAAGAATCTTTTACATTACAAAGGATTTATTTGTGACCCACTCAAGGGTTTTATCTTGAACCCATTCAGGGGTTCTACCTTGAACTCTTTTCGATTTCAAGAGTCTCATCTAGGACCTACCCAGTTGGTTTTACCAAGAACCCTTTTATATTACAAAGGCTTTACCTAGAACCCACCCAAGGCGCTCTACCGAGAATCCTTTTATATTCCAAAGGCTTCAAGGATTTCAACAATCCTCGAAGAACTTGGGTTTCTTTGGATGAATAGGGTTCTTACAAAGAACCCTTGGCGGACACTTTCTTCAACAAGGGTTCTTCAGAATCAAATAGATCTGGGTAGAACCTCAGCCTTTCAGCAAGAACCGTTTTGGATCCCTTATTTCTAAGAGCGTGGATGCTGCAGAAACATTATTCAAACACAAAGCAGCACTGACACAAAATAATTCAGACCAACAGAAAACAAGCATTGAATGGAGAGCAGCATCAGGATCAGAGTCTGAAACTGTCACTGGAGTCAACCGAGTTTCAAATCAAGAGAAAAACATTACACAACTGATATGATGCAAGAATCCTGTTTGATTCAAGTCATTTTGCTCTAATGAGCGCTCGCTGTGTGTTTTCTGACTGACCTGACACATGTGTGACTCTGACTTTTGATTCTAATCTGGTGTTTGGTCCAAGGCAGATGATGATACATGAGCGAGCCACGCTGCCTGTCTGTCTGTCTGTCTGTCTTTCTGCTCCCTTAGACACACTTCACTGGTCCCACTGAATCCAAACATTACATAAAGACCGTCTATACACACACATTTAATGGGCTATTTTGGGATGCTTGCTACTCGCAGAGCATTTTGTATTTTTTTGACACCACAGCATTCTCAGTCCCAGCCCCCGCACAAATAACAAGACTGAACAATCCACTGCTCCTCTGTACATCTGTAAAACAAGCAAGGGAAATTATACACCAATGTACATTGTATGTGTGTGATAATGTGTGTATTGTCAGCTCAGTCAATCAGACAGCGTTGTGTTTATCTCCTCTGTGACACTCGGAGCTTCTCTCCAGCTCATTAGTGCTTGACATTTGATGGAGTGTGTTCGCTGGACCCACACTGATCACTCATCCATATGTTACATGACACATTTTTTATCACTTTTTTGCATTCAGTGTAGATCTGTGGACACCGAGGCTTTAAAAAGCACAAATGGGACTGTTGAAATCAGCTGGAAAATCTCTGTGAGCGCTCAGTGTTTCATGAAGAACTGCACAACAGTACTGACCGCAGCACACAGAGCCAACAACACAAACAGCTCCAAGTAAAGAAGCATGAAATCAGTTCTGTTATGAACTTGAGGCTGCAAAAACAAATCACCAATCATACAAAATGTACATAATTTAAAAAATTACAGTTACAATTTAAATGTTTTAGATTCAAAAATTGCAGTTTTTCACAAAGATGATAACACTGGAATTTACATTTGGCTGTCTGTGGTAAATATATTTATTTTGGACAATTTTGCTCCTATAACATGTAACATAACATGTAAATGTTTTGTTTTGGCTGAAGAAAAATTAAAGGTAGGGTCTGAGCTGCTCCTAAACATGTCAGATGCGGATGTTTTGGGACGGTGAAATGTCCCAAGGAATGCATAACAAGCATAACAAGGAGACAAAAAAAAAAATAAGGAAATACAGGCAGAGATACAGCCACCACCTCACTCTTCTAGGGGTCATATGTGATGACTGAAATGGACTGTCATATGAGTTTATATATTGTTTTCCTTAGGAAAATGTTGCAGATTATAACCACTCAGAAAAAAAATATCATGCCTAATGTTATTGCTTCTATACATATATATATATATATATATATATACATATATATATATATATATATATATATATATATATATATATATATATATATATATATATATACATATATATATATATATATATATATATATATATATATATATATATATATATATATATATACATATATACATATATATTTTTATTTTTTTTTTACCCTATTCACCTGTGGTATGTTGTCGTAAGAAAAATTAAGTAATTTGTTATGATTGCTAATATTAGTTCAAGGGGAGAAAATATATTACTCTGGAAACAGTTCTCTTCATATTATTATGCTGAAACCAGTGGTGGTGCAGTGGACTGCAATCTGTGTGTTAAACTGTGTATTAATTATTGAACTCAGCTTCAAACACAACCTGGAGTGAGAAGGAAGTTGAAGTGAGGTGAAGAGAGGTGAAGAGAGGTGAAGAGAGGTGAAGTGAGGTGAAGTGAGGTGAAGAGAGGTGAAGTGAGGTGAGGTGAAGTGAAATGAGTTGAAGTGAGGTGAGGTGACGTGATGCAGTGAGGACAAATGTGCAGTTAGAGGCAGGAGACTGAAAATTTACTTAAAGTGCAAAGATGGAAATATTCTATATTTTTCTTATTGTCAGCAAATCCCAAAACCAATATGTTTGTTACTATTTTTTTTTGCTCTTCTTTGTTTGTTTGTTTTTTTATATATATATATATTTGGGGACTATTTTATGCCTCTTCTTTAGATGGGACAGCTGAAATGAAGACAGGACAGGGGGAGAGGGAGTGAGGGGGGCTGATATGCTGCAAAGGGAGTCAAATCCACGACTGCTGCAGAGGACAGACAGCCTCAGGACATCAGGTGTACAACTGAGCTCCCAGGCCTCCATGTTCCTTATCACTCTGCCCTGCTTGTGACAGTCAGTCCAAAGACCATTGTTTCCTGAAGATGTAAAAAATCATTATGTTTATTTAGAAATCTCAAAAAAAGAAAGAAAGAAATCACAAAGAGAGCCTGGAATCTCATTCTGTTACACAGAGATAACTGAACTGACACTGAGTAAAGTGCAGGTGTGTTTGATTTAGTGACCAGGGCAGGCCAGTCCTCACTTAGACAGCCTGAGGATCTGTTGCAAAGATAGGAACGACTGTTGAGGTGAAAATGCTAAATTTCTTGGGAAAATCATAACATTCAATTGCAGACATCTTGGTTGCAAACCACAGGTGATTTTATAATCATCATTAAATGATGACTGTGACCAATGAGCTGTGACACTGAGTCATACTGAATGGCAAGAAACATAGTTTAAAATCAACTACCTAAAATACATGACAACAGCAGTTATTCACTGAAAAAACAACTGCAATCTGAATGTAGTTAAACTAACATCAAAGTACTGCAAGTTTTAGTTAATATAGTAATTGTAGTACATGTAATAACTACACCTAAACACTGTCAGTGAAACAAGCTGAACTACTGTTGGAAGAGTCCCAGAGAGCAGGCAGGACAGCTGAGAGCTGCTGACAGAGGCAGGATCAGCACCTCCGACAGTGACCTGATTCACTCTGACAACAGTGAAGAGCAGCTCCCAACATAAAACGTTTCATGGAGGAAAAACTATTGTTACACTGATGTATGTGGGCTGAATATTTCAAGTCTACTGCTCTTAACTTCACCAAACTGATATGCAGCACTGAAGTGTAGTGTGTGATGAAGTGCTGTATTGATATGTTAGTATGTAACAGTACATGTAACCTGTGTCCTACAGGGGCGACACACAGCTTGCAGCAACTGCTGGATCACAAGACAAGTCAGATTTTCCACCAGGGTGTAATTACTTTTTTGAGGAATGAGACGATGGACAGAAAGAAAAAAAACTTTTCAAAAAGGGTCTTGGTGTAGTTGTCAAAATAAAATTCCCAGGGTCCCAGTGGAGATGTTTTCTGACCAACAGCGCCCCCTAGAACAGAAGTGTATTCTAATCTGATGCTCCTGCTGACACAATGACATCATTTGTCTGTGTCCTCCAAAACCATTACAAATCACTTTGTTGTATGTTTTTTCAGTGCTGATACTGGTACCAATTCTTAGTAGACTAATCAAGGAAACCAAAAAGTGATTTGGAACCAATATACATTTGCAATAAAAAAACATAGTACATTTATTCAAGAACTGTACTTAAAGAGAATTTTGAGGCACTTTACCTGAATATTTCCATTTTCCGCTACTCACACTTCACTCCACTTATTTTTTGACAAATATTGTACTTAAATACATTTATTTGATAACTTTGGTTACTAGTTACTTTGCAGATTCAGATTAATAATATAAATTAACTCATAAATTATGATGTATTATTATAGATTAAGCTACCCAGCAGTAAAGTAATTAAAATTTGTAATTAAAATGAATTAAAATATGATAGAATAAGTAAAACGTAATTAAAAAATACTCCACCACCTTCAAAACACTTTACATCTGCAGCACATTTTTCAAAACACTGTTTTCAAACTGTACATGTACAGTACAGTACAAGTGATTATACTGTACATGTTATAAAAGCCCTGGAGTTAGTGTGTTTCAACATTTTACTATTTTTTACAAGTTACTACATGTATAGACAGACAAAATAAAGGATATTGAAACAAATTTCACCAATAAGGTGTACAGATGTTATTCTTATTCTACAAAAAAACCCTGATTTCCGTGAAAAATCAGTCAAACTTCAAAGATAAATGTTCATTGATGTAAAGATCCCTGGTGTTGATGTTTTAGCTCAGTGTTTGCTCTTTGAGTGAGAACTGCTGCCAGTGAAGGAGCTCACTGTGAGACACGTATGAAGGTTTGGTGATTTTAGGCCACAACAATCCCAAAAAAAGCCCACAAAATCTTGGAGGGACTGAATAAAACACCTCCAGTATTTGGATTGTAAAATTTCTATTTAAAACAACCAGTGTTGACTGCTGGGTGGATCTGTCCATCCACCCTCCAAACAACCTCCTCTCTTATGTTGTTATGCTACTATAGAGCGACTTTGTCGTTCTATCATAGCATCACCTGAGCTGTTAAACATTATTATTGTAAAGTCATAGCAGTGCTGACATCTTCAGCTTGAGCTTATTTAAGCATATGGACAGTCATCAGATATTAAAAGTCAGTATAGCTGTGAAGTGTAAGTTTCTGCCCGTCATACTCTCTCCCACACACCAGGGCCTGTGCTGGCATACTGTCTGTGTGTGTGTGTGTGTGTGTGTGTGTGTGTGTTTGTCCTGGCTGTTTGCAGTGTTTTGGCTGTCAGTGTGTATGCTGCTGCTGTGTGTTGGTTGGTCTTTGTCCCATTCATGTGACTCATCTTGTCCTCATAACAAATACATACACACACACACACACACACACACACACACACACACACACACACACACACACGCTGACTGTCCTGTTCACCGTCTTCATGTCTGTTTATTGCCTCGCCATCCGAGCGAGGTCTGAGAACTGGATATATATTTTATCTACACCCCCACCCCTCCTCCTCATAGGTCCAGCCAGTTGCCAAGGCAACCCCACCTCCCTCCCTGCATTCGAATCCCTCCATCTTCTCACCCTATCGCCTTCTCTCTCTCTCTTTCACTGTCTATCCTTCATCTAGTTCTGTCAGCCTGGTTTTCCATCCAGCAGCCTCCCTCCTCCCTCCTCACTCACTCTCTCTCTTCCTCTTCTATCTGCTCACGCTTTCTTTATTTATTTCCCCCTCTGTCTTTCTCCCCTCTTCATCTCTCAGTAGGATTGTGACTTGCATCTAATGTTTAGTAAATCAGGAGAACATATGGTATGTGTGTGTGTGTGTGTGTGTGTGTGTGTGTGTGTGTGTGTGTGTGTGTGTGTGTGCGTGTGTACGTGTGTGTGTACGTGTGTGTGTGTGTGTGTGTGTGTGCTCATTCATCTTGAAGTGGTGTTGTGCTGATAGTTGTAGGAGCACTGCTCCAGGGATAATTGGTTGTATCGACCAATGCTGCATGTGTCACAGTTGTGCTAATTGAGAAGCCAAACATGCGTGCTAATCTCTCTCACACACAAACACACACAAACACACACACACACACACACACACACACACACACACACACACACACACACACAGACAATGCACCTGAATCTCTGTTGACTTTGTCCATATCTCTTCCATCTTTTGACCACACATTGTACTGACATCTCTAAACAGTAATTGTAATCTCGCTGTCACTCACTTGAATAAACCTGCTCTACCTCGTTTTCAGTGCACGCTCCTCAGTACAGTGTATTGTACATAATGAAAAAACATTTTTTTAAAAAGTAAGTAGTAAAGTAATTAATAATAATAATAATAACAGCAATGATAATAAATACAATGACAGAAAAGAAGAGAAAAAATAATAAATTAATTAAAAAGTGAGTCTATAGAGAGAAAACATAAGTACATACAAGTACATACACTTGTACATACACACATATATACTCATACATATACATATAAATATACATATACATAATACAATAAATTTGATTAGAAATAATAGGGATAAGAAGGTATCCGGGGTGTGACACTGGGTTAAGTAAAAGCACTTTAATCTGGTCTGGAATGTCAGAAGACCAAGTGCATTTCCAGGGTTTGCTTATTTATTTATTCACTGCTGTAACTGTGTGGTGGATTTATCAAAGAATGTCAGAAAGTGTCTCCACACTCTAATAAATTTCTTTTCAGAACCCCTCACTGTAAATCTGATCTTTTCTAGTTTAAGATTCATCAATACATCCCTTATCCATTGAGAAACTGAAGGTGGCGCAGAATCCTTCCGCCTTTACAACTTTAAAGTGGAGCAAGGAATGTCTGGCACACATGGAGGAGGAGTATACTTTCTCCAGTATCCATGCCTTCCTAATGCCAGATAAGGATGGACAGTTTAGATTAGAGAATAAGCCTAATATTGATGAGATTGCCCTCTTTTCTGTAGGGTTGGCAGCCATTATGGAGTCAATTATGTTGTTAGAGGGTTTATTAGGGAATTGTGGAGTAGCCCCTCTAATATAGTGCCTAATCTGTAAATATTTGAAAAAATGTGTTCTGGATTTGTTAAATTTCTTTGACAGTTGTTCAAAAGAGGCAAATTTGTTGTCCACATAAAGGTCACTGAAACTTTACAGCCCCCCCCCCCATGCCACATGTTGAATGCTATATCTTGTATTGATGGTTGAAAAAAATGGTTGAACGCCACTGCCCACATCAAAATATTTCCTAAATTGTGAAAGTATTCTCAGTGTCTGATTACAGGGCTGATATTAGACATGGTTAATGATAAAGGCATTGCTGCCCCGATTAGGGCTGGTAAGGAGATAGAGCCACTGAGATGTGTCTCCATCCTTACCCAGGTGGGACAGTTAACAGTTTGTTTAAAGAGGTCAGTAAAGTGTTTTGTGACTATAATCCCAAGGTAGGAAAAATATCAGCAGTTGTATTGAAAGGCAATGTGATGTTCTCCGATGTTGCGATGTCCAAATTTAATGGGAACAGTTCACTTTTATGCAAATTCAGTTTGTAGCCAGATATCTCCCAAATCTTTGTAATAAATCTAGAATTATAGGAATCGCCTTTTCAGTTTGAGATATGTAAAGGAGGAGGTCATCAGCAGAGAGGGGTACCTTATATTCTATATTACCTCTAGTTATTCCTGATATGGAGTTGTTTGATCAACAGCCAAGGCCAAAGGCTCAATGGCCAGAACAAAAAGCAGAGGGCTCAGGGGGCATCCCTCAAGTCTCAAAAAGATACTGCCATTCTACCCTATCAAATGCCTCCTTGGCATCCATAGAAAGGAGACATTCAGACTTTTTTTGAGGGTATAGTATAGTATATATGGGTATAGATTATATTCAGCAAGCGATGAATGTTAATCTTTTAGGTTTTTAATCATGTTTGTTCAGAAATTATGTGCAACCATGTTACATGGTACTTATACCTTTTTAAAGACCCCCTCCAGTCTGCATGTGGTGTTTCTCATGTGTTACAAGAATTATCAGGAGTGAAATAAGAAGAGATGTGAATTGATAAGATTTGACTGATACCAATGCCATTATCGATTCTGCACATCGATCTGATTCTTTATAAATTCCTGTGGATTTTCTGTGTGGAAAAAAGTAGTAGTAGTAGTAATGGTAGTATTGACATCATCAGCATTATGTGTAAAGTTATGCGAGGCTGAAACTGAACCTTGCTGGTGAAAAGTTCTATGTTTGAACTGTTGCTGGACTGTGTTTGGGAGTTTTCACCATCTGGGAGGTTTGTTTAATGTTCATGGCTTCCTTCAACCTTTGTGGAGCGCTGTTGTCACTGTTTGTGACATGTTTGTTCAGAAAACGGTGTTTCATGATGGTCATTTTTGTGCTGGTTTAGAGATGTTTTCGTTGAAACCATGAGTGAGGGGTCTTCTACATTTCACCACTGCAGCTGGAGTATCTATACAGAGGCAGGACCTATAAGTTTCAGAATACGCCTTACACTTTAAGATGTATGTGGAAACATAAAGCCTCAAGTTATAATACATATCATAGAGAAAGGAAATGCAGCAATATCTGTGGAACAAAAGTGCACACATGCATGAGTTTAATTACCGTGAGAATCAATAGCATAATCAACAATACAACTTCTTAATGATGTCGATGGAAGCTGGTCCTAACAACATAACAAGGTATCTGAACTTATTTTGCAAAGAAAACATATCAGACACAATATATTACTTATTGTAGAGTATTTTATATTATTTAAAACATGACTGGGGGTGGACTTTAATGACAGGGGCTGAAGGCGCTTTACCATCTTTTGTTATACTGGCATAAATCGTAATGTCAGATAGAATGATACAAAGACATGAGAAATGCACATGCATATTGGTATTTTTTAATCATTTTTGTTCCATATGAACAGAAAACACCAACACCATTGTTCAGCTTCTGTAGCAGAAGAAGTTTAGGAACCAGTGCACTAACCTGCACGTGCATCCAAACCAAACAAACAGGGAAGCTGAAGAGAAGCCCCTCAGAGATACTAAATAAAAAGGGAAAAGTCATCAAGTCACAAAGAATCTTATGCCTGGCTACATCATTTCAATTTGCAAAGACCAAATCTGTTGTTTTTATTTTTTTTTTTAGGTTATTTTTTTGGCATTTTTGCCTTTATTGATAGTGACAGCTGAAGGTATGACAGGAAAGGGGGGTGAAGAGACAGGGGATGACATGCAGCAAATGAGCCGCAGGCGGGATTCGAACCAGCGGCCGCTGCAGAGGACTAACAGCCTCAATGCATGGTGCGCACGCCCTACTGACTGAGCTATAGGGGTGCCCCCAATGTGTTGTTTTTAACCAGCAGCCCAACCATACAGAACACACTGGAACTAACAGGTACAATGTTTTTTACACAGAGAAAGAAAAACCTTAACATAGGACATTTGCCAAATTTACAAGAGGGCACGAATAATTAAGAATTTGTTGTAGACAGTGTTTTACAAAGTTTATAAAGTTTCTTCTGACTCAACAACAACTCACAAAATTGCATGATTTTTTTTAAAAAGAAATCTGGGGACTTCATGCACAGGTATCAAATAAAATGTCTTTTTTCATAAACATAGTCTAAATGGTGAAATCAGTTGAAACAGCTACTTAATGTCAGCAGGTAGATTCACTTTAGGCACAAAGTAGCCACCACCAAACTGACACAATTTCTTTTCGAAGGAAAGAAACAACTTAATGTTTTGTATTAAATGGCAATTTTACTAGACAGTGCAAACAATAAAGAATTTGCCTGAGCCATTACAAAAAGTTTCTCCTAACGTGACAACTGTCAAAGTTTTGTGATTTTTTACCTTTTTTTTTTTAAAGGTAGTCGGGGGATATAGCGGTTACTTTTTCAATGGTGAGATCAGCTGAAACAGACAGTGTGTTCACACATATCTCCTGCTTATCCTGGCAGGCAAGAGAACACATAATCTGCATCACAGTGAACCAAATGATGTTCTTACAGGACATCAGTTGAGTGGGCGGTCGTTCAATGTGGCCTGAGTTGTAGTGGTAAAAAAAAAAAAGGTGGGTAAACTATAAACGTCTGCTGCAGCTGTTTCATGCTATTTTAACAAAAGTGGATAAACTTCAGTTGCCCATATGTGAGACTAGAATCACTGAAACCAAATTATATATCCCTATAAATATAATAATGCTGATGTGGGGTTCAGATCATTAATGAACAATCAATATTCAATTCTACATTATTTCACTTACTGGATTTTGACATTCAACAGTCAAAACTATTTACAGACTGTCCACAGACCCCATGTGTCCCTGCTGATCCAGCCAGTATCACTGGAAATGGAATTGAATGCAGGGGAGGCGGTGGGGGGGTGGGACTGCAGAGGAAAAGCGGCTACGCCCCTGGACACACAGTGACTGATTGTCCTCATCATTTACACAGAAATAATGTAGTGTTTACTTGGAGGGTTGTGTAGACCTATAGATGAGCTGCATGATAGTGGCAGGCTTCTGTGGTCAGTGTAGCAGCTTCAGCTGTATTCAGAGACCACTTGTGATTGGACCGCTCAGGATGCACGTGAATACCAGGTGTAATCAGGCCTTTAGGGTGCAGGAATTACAAGTCCTGTGATAAGTGCTTGTGTACTATAATTGTCTGTCCAAAATGAAGAGGCTCATATTTATTTTTGCATGTTTGTGTCTGAGCTAGTGGGAACGTGTCTGTTGTCGACTGTGTTGTTTTGAATTAACAGAATCAGTTAAGTCATCTGCTCCGCCTCCTCACAGTCTGTCCAACCAAATGTTAATTAACGCCTCTGAAATGCCAAAGCCTCAAGGCCACCTGGGAAATGAAGTTCTTTTCAAAGCTGAGAAAGGAGAAGAGGAAAATCAATAAGACAGCCGCTGTGTGTTTCATAGAGAGTTGCACTGTAGAAATCCCATCAGGAAGACAAAAAGAGCCCATCAGAGAGGCGTCCTGTCAATCATCAACACAGACATTCATCTTCCTATTTCTCTGCAAACTCTTTATTTCCTGTTTGGAGCGATAGCATCCAGCCCCTGAGCTGCAGATGTTGTTGTTTCTCCATCACACTGCAGCTCCTGGTCTCTTTAAAGAGTCGGCACTGATGACAGGACTTAATTAAATTGTGTTTGTTTTTCTTCGCTCATTTTCTGGCAGTGACACAGTGAATCTGTTGGATTCTCTCACATGGAGAATAAACTTTGTGAAGAAGTGCATCAGCGCATTAAGTCTTCACGTTGTTATGGAGATGCTATAAAACTCATTTGCGTGTGAGGGTTATTTTCATTCTCCTTCAGAGGGCTTTTCTGGAATGACGCAGTGCTGATGGTTTTTTAGACGCTGGGAAATCTTTCAGCCATATTGCTCAGTGTAGACTGCCTCCTACAGCATTTGTCAACCACAGGCTCCATCCGTGGAAAATATTTGGCCAAGTCCTGTTCTTCTTTGCAGCTTTCAGAATCCAAAAGCAGAGGCTGTGGAAATCCTGTCCTGCTGCAGTCACTCGAAAATTCACACACAGCTGACTCAGTGACACCAATACAGTGTCAAAACAATGAATGTCAAAAATATGACCAATCAAAGCTATTCTTAATTATTTAAAGGAGAAATCTGTATTATATTTACTGTAATAAATCATTACACAATGATAATATGTCATCAGAGACCAAGGAAACATGCAGAGCTCCTGCTGCCAGCCCAAGCTTTGCTGAGTCTTTGGAGGAGGGGGTGGGGAGAAACAATTTCCTTCAACCATAAACCGTATATTAAATAGGGTTTCAACCTATTTAATACTATTTAATATACAGTCTATGGCTCCAACTATTTGGACTGCAGTACCAATTTTTGCATGTGTGATTGCTACATATTACTTCTTCATGATATTAAAAGAAGACTGAAAGTCTAAAATGCTTATTATGCTGATTATTGCACTTAGAGGGATTAAACCACACTGATGAAGAGCATCTCTGTGATGAGGATGAAATGTTCATGTTGAACTGAGGCTGGCATATAAAAGGCCACAGGTGCCTGAAGGGCTCAGCATGCTCTCTGTGCCAATCCACGCGTCATTTCCTCTGTGTGTGCACACTGAGAGCAACCACTGATCTGTAGACTACATACTGTACTGTACCAGGGTTACTTTTAAAACATAATCCAATGCAGATTACTTCTCCTGAAATGTAATTTGTAACATATTCTGTTAGATTACTTAAATTTAAGTAACATATTCTGAATACTCTGGATTACTTTTAGAATACTTTAGAAACATCTTGCTGAGTCCATTTGTCCGAGTCGATGTATTTCACCCATTCATGAGAACTGGGACAAATCATGTCCTACTAAATAAAAACTTCAAAAAGTGTAAATACAAACAGTTTATTTCAAATGAAAATGACTATTTAAGGATTTATATATATGAAACACTGTAAATATAATTTATTAAATATTTCGGTTTGCTTTAATTTTTTTCCAAATTTCTAAACTTGACCAGAAAACACCCTTGTCCCAGACTTCACAACTTCAAACAATTTAAAATGTGTTTGAAGCCTTCAAAATCTCAAACTAACAATACCTACTAATAAAAATATATATATAAATGTGCTATTATAATTTAAAATCTATATTTTTACGAAAATGTTGGCCCTTTAAAGTTGTTTCCCACCGACTCCATCCAATTTTTACAAAAACATTATTTAATCAGGCATAAAAAAGGTTAACTATTTTAGCTAAGGGCCCAATCTGAGAGCGGCAGAGCAGTAGGTGCTACAACCTGATACTCTCCACTAAAGGCACATTCAGCTCAAATACACAGGCTCAACATAAGGCACAGCACATAATTATACAACAGCTACACCAAACCATGAAAAGAGAACTGCACAAACACAGTATACTGGTTGTTTGGTGATGCTGGTGTGGTTACATTACATCCCTGCTCAATTTCAAGTTTCCACCCTCATTTGAAATTTCCACAGCTACATCAGGGGGACCAAGGGAGAATGTGTTTATTATCTCCTCCAGGCGTAAGCTTGTCCGAATCTGATCTCACATACTACTTGACCCAGCCTAATATTATTCATGCACACACACACACACACACACACACACACACACATACACATACACACACACACACACACACACACACACACACACACACACACACACACACACACACACACACACATATATATATAAACCCTGACCCCTCACTCCTCTGAACTGGCCAGGAAAGGCCACAAGTCATTCACAACTGCTAGGCTAAAAAGGTTTACCTATAGGCCGTGCTGAGTAATTTATTTCATTACAAAATAAATGGAATTGTAATCTGTCACTTATTGGCAAAAAATATAATTAATTAACAGTTACTTATCGAAATGTCCGTGTTTACAAAGAAGTTACACGTGAATTCTTTCCAGGTTGCCTGGCAAAGGTCTGCAGTTTACTGATTGAACTCTTCTAGTTAAAAGGTACACTTATACTTTTTGAATCAGAATAATCAAAGACAAAATTATTACTAGTAGTATTAGTGGTCTCAACGCAATAATGACCCATTCTGAGTGGCCCAAGCAGCCCATAATCGGGCGGTCCTTCTAGTAATTTCCCAATTTCCAAAACATTCATACCAGAATGAGTTATTTTTAGTTTTCTTGGATTCACAGAGGGATGAAGCAAATGACTGACAAAAACCACAGTTCACTTAGACCCATCATTCCTCCAAAACACCCCAAGCTCTATTTTTCATTTACAAGAACATCTCCCAGTTTTATCGCCACCACCAGAGATTCCATTAAGATGGTCTGGTAATTGCTCCTGAATCAAATAAACTGCAAGTAAAATGGGGGTTTTTTTTCAAATTCCCAGAGCACAGCAGCTCCAACCACCCAAAGCTAGAAATGATGCACACAGATTACAGCTTTCCCAATATAGAGCTGTTTTGTTATCACAGTGATGATAATGGTTGATGGATTGGAATCAGAGAAGTGCCAGAGGTCACAGAGTCTCCAGCATGAAGTCATAACCTTGATGGAGCATATTTTATGATCCATACTATATCTATACAGTGAGCTGTGACTGTGCTTTGGTTTTATGTTTTTTAAAGACAGGCTTGTATAAACATGGTGTGGATGTGTGTGGGAACATTTTGTTGTGTTAATTCAAATTAAAGGACGATTCCCTTACAGTGATATAGCGCCTTATATAATTTCCCATAACTCCTAACAGCAGTAGAGGAAGGAAAGTATGCACCATTATGTGAAACTAAGTGGTGAGAAATTCCTCACATTAATTCAACTTAAAGGAGAAATCTGTGATATATATACTGTAATAAATCATAAAATTTCCAATGACGTTAGAGATCAAGCAAACGTGCTTCACTTGACATAAACACTACAGCTGTTCCATTCAGGGCTGGAATAACTGTATCTGTTTCACATAAGAGTTCATATTAATGCCGTTTTTTTTTTTGCAGAATGAGTTAGTGTCTGTTTATGAGTTGTAAGAAATCATCAATAATCTTGTATAAGGCGTAACTGTTAAATTGAGCAAAATGTAATGGAGTTTGGCAGGCAGTGAGACAGGCAGCCACTTATCTCATCATCCAGATTGTGTTATTTCAGAGGCGTGGGCTTTTGTTTTCAGGATAATGGACTTAACTTTACATTGATAGATAATATAAACAGCTAATCAACTTACAGTGGAGGGCTCGTTGCTTTTTATTGTCAGTTTACGAAACAGTGCACATTCTGCAGCCTGCCTGTCTCTGCCATGTCTGGGGAGGAGGGGGCGGAGGATAACCACCAGCTTCAACCATAGATCATATGTTAAACAGGATTACAAACAATTAATATACAGTCAATGGCTCCAACTCACTATTTGGACTGCCGTATTCATTTCTGCACGCATATTACTCCTTTAACTATATATTCAGTTACATATAGTTTTTTTTCTGTTAAATTATAGACTACAGTTGGTGGAAGGATCTTGGTTTGGTTTATCTGTTGATTTCAATTCTGTAGGATTTGAATGACAGTATGCAGTCTTCATATAACTACAGAGATGTTGGTTCAATTCTAGTGAGGTAAACTTGCAATAGATTAAATAAAGCTTACATGTTTTAAAGGCATTAATGGTGTTTAACAGTGCACCCTAAAGTGAAGAGAGCACCAAGTTTTTTGAATATGTTACTGATGCACTATGTCACTAAAAACAGCATGTAGAGCCAGAATATTTTCACGTCTACTGCAATATATTAAGGGTTTATTTTGACCAAACCAGAGCTGGTGATTGTTAGAACAGTGGAAAGGCTAACCAAGATGTGTTTGTCAGTTTTACTTAGATTAAATGAAGCCTGCTATATGATGATCAACAGGGTAAAATAACTGTTTCTTCTTGTTAGGGGGAGGTGTGGGTGATGCACACATTTGTTTAGGTCTGAGATGCTGGGGCTCTAGTGTGATAAATAGTGTTAGTAAATGTCACATAGAACCTTTAAAAACTACACTTTCCATAAAACCTGTTGATTCTTGTACATCCTGTCTACCCCCCTGATGAGGCCAGTAAACATGGTTTATATACGCTTCCTATTATGTACAATAAGACCCTGAATTACATGGTTAGAAGACTGTAGTGGATTTGGATTCACAGAAGCTTTATACTTAATAAAAGAGTGACGTCTGTCTTTTGCTGATTGATAATGTGTGTGAAGATGGGCAATTGAGGAGTTTTATGATGGAACACTCATTGATTTGATATAATGAAGATTATGCTAAGCTTTTACTGAGGCCACTGTTATCAGTGTATTATTACCGCAGAGTGACAGGCTGAAACAAAGCCCACAGTGAGTGAGCAGAGTGTCCAGTGAAGACTGAAGAGAAGATACAAAGTACTTTGTAGTACCACTAAGTATCGTGCCTCAAAAATGGGATCAAGTCAGTGCTGATCTACAAAGCCCGGCCACACACACACACACACACACACACACACAATTCCCACAGTTTCCTTCTCACATGAATGAACTCATTTGTACAGAATCCAGAATTCTTCCTAGCTTACATGAGCATGTACACACATACACACACACGCAGGGAGAAGGGTTATCTGCTGAGCAGTGAAACCTCCACAGCTTCCCTGACACAGATTTAAACACGCCTTGATTAATTATTAAAAGTGAGCCTTGTTCACTTCTGTGAACCAGGCAGGATGGAGGGAGAACCACAGGGAACACGCCAACTCTTCACACCAGATTAAACCTGTTATGGTCCGCTCTGCAGTAAGTGCATGTCATGTTCTCACTGTGCCCATAAACACAGAGGCAACACACTTTAAACTGGTAGAATGTTTGATGAGGTGGGACACGTTCAGCAGCTTGTGACACTGACCCAAACCTCACCTGGGTCACAGGGTCAGTGCTGAAATCAAACACAGACAGCACTCATCTGTGTGCCTGCTCTCTGCTTTTATTTAGCCTCTTTAACCATTGTGCCTCCTTATTTCCTGTTTGGGAGACTGACTGATGTCTGCCCATTGTTCCAAAACCGTCATAATCCAAAAAATATCCAATGGGACCAAAAGCTGTCTTGTCTAGACCCTTTCCTTGAAGTTTTTAGACAAGAGGTTAGATCAGCCTCAGGTGAAGGGGTGTGTGCACCAAGTAAGCTCAAACTCTCATGATTTTATTTTGACACTGGAAATTTGTCTGCAACAGTAAAATCATTTGAAATGTCATTTAGCAAAAGGCCAGAAAGACAGCCTATTAAGAGCAAAACCCCACACAATTCAGCACCATGGACAGGGCCGACAGTCACAGAAGTAGCAACTGCAGGGAGGGAGGGTATTTTAGGAGCAATGGGTCTTCAATAACTGTTTCATTTCCGGATTACAAGCTGTTGGAGGACTGGGTTTTTGGTGCAATTGGACATTTTTTGGACTACTGGGGTTTAATTGGGCTAAAAGAGTAGATATCAGACTTACATCTGACTCAAAATGAATAATAATGTTGCTGGATGTGTACTGGATGTTGCTAACACATTAGCCATGACATCATGGATGAGTGCAACCCTGTGTCATACTGCCGCCCCTTTTTAGGTGAAAACGACTACAACTACCAACATTAAGACACTTTATTTTGCTGTTTTGGTACCATTAAATCAAACCCCTCCTTCATAGTAAAAACTTTGGTTACACAATCAGTAAGACTTTTCTGATTAAATCCAATCTACAGGAACACTTGGCACACATGTAACTAACAGCAACTAACCAGTGATCAAGTGTCTGACACATGTACTGACTGGCTGCTTTTACAGTGCTTGTTTTCACCCATGTCTCTGTCCCCTGTGGGACAGGGACGCATTGTATGGCTGCTCTCATCTATAAGGTGTTAAAGGTCCAGTGTGGAAGATCTGGTGGACTTTATTGACAGAATATGGCAAACATGGAAAATAATATTCACAAGGATGTTATCTTATAATCGCCTGAAAGTAAGACTTGTTGGGTTTTTGTTACCTTTCATTTGTTTTTTGTCCTCTTGATGCAAGCACAGTTCTATGCTCTAATGTGTTCTGGTCCATAAAAAATAATGATGCTCACTTCTACCACTCCATGTCTATAAAGTGCCATACAGTCTGAGTCCAGACAGAGTTTCCATACTGCATCATCACTGTCAGAGACTGTGGGGATTTCCTCGTCTTCACCATCCTTACATCAGCTGAAACCTAAAGTCCTGCATGTCCCTGCACACACTGAGCCTGTACATCAGCTGAGTTTCATGTGGTCTGAGCACGGCTCTCTCTCTCAACAGTAGCAGTGGTCCAGTAAATGAGGCATTCAGGGACCCATCTGTTAGGGCCAGCCTGGCCTCAGCTGGACTCTCAGCACACCGGGGGAGCACTCAGGCCTTATGGGAGCAGCACACATACACACAGTATCTCCACAGAAGGGCAGAATAAAAACATTCATGTGTCAAATGTGCACAAAACACTGAAGCCCTGAGGTGTAAAATACACATATTTGGAATGTGTGTCTCTGCAGAGTCATTACATCATATCTTCATATTACAGTTTTAACAGCCCAGTCCCTTCAATCTGTTTAGAAATAACACAACATTTAGGCTTTAAAATTGCATGCAGTGCATGAGTCCAATTTTACATGCAGGTGATAAACCAATCTAACCCATTACAAAAAATATGACTTATGGAAGAGGTGTGATGGATGGATGGGTCAGTCAAACAGGACTTTTACCCATAAAGATTTAAGTTACGTAACATTTAGTATATCACATCATGTATGTGTAATGTACCATACTTATTTCAACCTAAATCACAATACTTTCCTAAACCTAACTAATTTTGTTGCTTTTATCTAACCAAATTACGAATTTTGCAACATTAACCATGTATTTATTTGTTTTACCATGTCGCCAAAGGTCGCCTGACTATGGATCTGCTCTCCACCAAAGCTGCACCTGCACACAAAATTAGACTTAGTTATTTGCACTGCAAACTATTTGAAAGTGTAAAGTTGTATAACTTGTGCATATTGGAAGAGACTGGGTTGGGTTTTGAAGATAAACAAATCACAAAGTGTATTTGTGTCTAGAACAGTGTAGTGCCAACAATCTGTGCACACTTGTCAGCCTTTCATATGCATTTTGTTTCCACAACTTTCTCTTACTCTCTTTTGACATGTTTTCTGTTGACAAAGAAAAATGTTCAAATTGTGGGTTAATGGTGTGTTAAGTGCTGTAATTATTTCGTGCTGAATCATATTGGAATCATATGAACCATATTGGTATTATTTGAACGCTGGACAAAGCCAGACTAGCAGCATTATTATTATTATTTTTTTTTTTTTTTTTTGCTCATCTAACACCTTAGCAAGAAAGCAAAGTACAGCCCGTTCTCACTCCGAACACGAGGTGCCCCTAGTGTATTTGATGTGCCAACGAAGTCAGGCATATGGGGGAGATGGGGCGGATGCATGGATCAAACAATCACGACACTTTTACCCAGGAGACCAGGGGTCGTGTCCTCTCTCAACTGTTGCCCTCTTTTTAACATACATGAACTGACTTACAAGGGCTGGGTATGTGTATTCAGTAGCTTTAGGGTATTGATTGAAATAACTTCTCCAGTGAAACAATACCTGCATGCAATCCTTTTGGTGCCCAGATCAAGGAAAAAAATGTGAGTTTGCTTGTAGCCAATCACTGCAAACATTCATCATAAAGAAGAACCGTTGAAACAAGGTATCAAATGAAGTATTCTATTGGTATTGGTATCCTTTAAGTGCAGTGGTGGACAGTAACAAAGTACATTTACTTGAGTACTGTACTTACGTACATTTTTTGAGTATCTGTACTTTACTTGAGTATTTGTTTTTTTGAAAACTTCTGACTTTCACTCCACTACATTTCAAAGACAAATATTGTACTTTTGACTCCACTACATTTCTAGGAAGGTTGTTGTTACTTTTTGACTGAGCACATCGTTGAAGTCAGCTGTTGGTGTTTTTTTCTTTTCTAAAATGCAATTGGTCACATGCTGTGTTCCTCACAAAAGGAAACCAATCACAGTAGCTCCTCTCAAATGGGACTGATGTAAAAGCAGAAATACATCCAGGCACTCTGTAACAAGAACAAGGAAACTCTCCCTCTGTCATTCAAACAAAAAGCAGTAATGGTGACGGCAGAAGAAAGACTAAATTAAATCTCAAGATGTTATTATAATTATTAATTGTTCCAGGTAGCTTTTAAAGTTGGATTGTTTTTATTGGGGTGAAAAATATCACATAATTCATGTACATACTGCCTCTGAAGACAGAAAGAAATCTCAGTTATTTAACAGACTTGGAGAACTCATTACAGTCAGCTTCAATCTGCTTTTATACAGTGATTTTAATACAGTTACATCAGAAAATGACAACAGCTGTCCTTTTTGTTTTTGATTGTATTTCTATGCTGAAGTTTTTATAGGTGTTTCTATAGACTTTGTGTAGCAGAGTGGTTCTACAAGCAAATCAGTGCATCATTAGATGGTTTCAGAGAGTTACAGGCATAGACATATATACTTAGACGCCACATTGAGCGGGTTGGCCCGTTGCTGCGATACGTCAGCGTGTCCACCATGTTGGATGTGGCAGAACTGCCCTGTAAACTAATGCAAGGAAATGGACCAAACTTCATAAAGCGCCTTTCTACAAAGTGATTTAAATTAATGCCCTTTATTCACCCATTCATACATACATTAATATATTTGGGAAACAAATAGGCATCAAAAACAACTTATGTAACTTTTAATGTGATTATTATAAATGTTTATTCCTTATATGTTTAGGTATTTTTCTAAGATTTTTAGGAGTTTTTACAGCTATCAATGTACGTAACACTGTTACTGTGATGATAAATATTGAAATATTAATATTAAACATCTGTGTTTATAATGACCAGATCCTAAAACGTAGATGTGACAGGTGGGTTTTCTGAATAAAGAGCACGGACGTTTACATTTAACTGATTTTGATTAATCATTTTGATATTCAGTGATTGATGAACATATATACATACATATATCTGTACAGGGGGGCATTGATGAACATGTATTAGGGCTGCAACGGATCGCAGTTGACCCGTGTCCCGTACAGATCGCCCGTTCGGCACGCGTGTGATCCGCGAACCACATGTGAGTATCATAGTTTTACTGACTACAGAGTGTAGTTGTAGTAGTTTATCTATGTATAGTACATATATAGTACAGCACTGTATAAGTTTGAAGTTTTTAATATATTACCATTATCATTACTATTATCATTATTATTACATTACATAACTATGGTGATAATTACAGACAAAGATCAAAGACAAGTGCATTTTTAAAATAATTTAACCCTAATACCACCACTTTTTTCTTTTTTGCTGATCTGAAAAATGATCCGATCCGTGACTCAAAACTGATACGATCCAAACCGTGAGTTTTTTGATCCGTTGCACCCCTACTTAATACTGCAGGTAACTAACTAACTAACACTGCCTATCATGTTAGCGCCATTTACCTCATTGTAAAACCTGCTATTACTTACTGTTAACGTTAAATGAATGCCTTCTCATGCATTACATTTAGATGACCATGACGAGAGACACAGTCTGACTGACTCAGAGGCTGGCAGTACTCGCTCCAGTTCACATCTAGCTTCCTGTTTGTTCTCTAAATGAGAATCGATAAGAGAATCGATAAAGAACCGAATTGTTAAGCAGAATCGAAAATGGAATCGGAATCGTAAAAATCTTATCAATTCCCATTCCTATTCTTGAGACCACAAAAAAGACTCATGAAACGCTGAGTATCACTCTTCTCAGAGTCTCCTGCACACCACTTCTACATGTAGATAAATGGAGAGCTTGACAGCTCTAGTTACGGCCTAAATCTGCTGAAAATAAACTGTCCTGCTTTAGACTTAGCGTTTTGTCGTACTCATCTTACATTCATGTGGTGTTGTATAATTGGAATATCTGAAAAGTGGCTAAATTCATGTGAACGCCCTGTCAGTATGGAACAACAACCCGAAAAGTCAGCCAAAATTTTGCTTTCCAAGTTTTCTGTTGACATCATATATGAATAAATAAATAAATATAATGGAAGAAAGTGAATATTTCGTTGATAACTTTTTATTAATTCATGCATCATTTTTTTTCTAACAGGTAAACTTACTAACTTATTCTTAACTTGTACTGTACTGTACTATTCCTGTCATATTTGTATCTTTTGTCTTAATGTGTACAATATTCTTATTTGTGCATAATTCTTTAGCTAGGAAGTGGCTGAATGCTAACATTACCTGTGGTATCTAATGGGTTATCAAATGTGCGGTTTTGACTTGAAATATAGCATGATGTCTCTTCAGATTTTCACTATCAAGTGTGTTTTAAGTTGCAGATCAACAGGGAAATGGTGAAATGATAATAATTTGTCAGATTCCCTGTTTATGCGACTTGTAACCAGGAACACAGGTCAGAAGAGAATGACCACACAGTAAATATGGTGAATTCAGTCCAATATCAGGCTAAATCAGGCTTTGTGCTAAACTTGAAAAACATTACTTTAAAGAAAATTTAAATAAAGTTTGAAATTTAAATAAAGTTAAAAAAAAAAAGATAGAATGTTCCCGTGCTTTGATCTCTTTAAGTGCTTTGATCTGTGATGTCACATTCTAGAACACATCAGTTTACCTCAGGACCAGAGAGAAACATTCACTCTCAGCAAGCGTTCGGAAGTACAGTGTGTCGTATTCAAGTCAAGTTGGAGTTAAACAAGTCAAGTTGGAGTTAAACAAGTCAGGTTAAAGTCAAGTTGGAGTTAAACAAGTCAAGTTGGAGTTAAACAAGTCAAGTTGGAGTTAAACAAGTCAGGTTAAAGTCAAGTTGGAGTTAAACAAGTCAAGTTCAAGTCAAGTTGGAGTTAAACAAGTCAAGTTCAAGTCAAGTTCAAGTTAAACATTTACTACAACCACCTCATTACAGACAGATGGATCGTAGGAATAATCCAAGGCCCAACCAAACCAGAGTGGAGACCTTTCCTAACACTGACAGTCAGGACTTTACTACACCCACTTCAGACACCACCCCAATGGAGCAGCAGGAAGCACCCCAGCCCCGCAGCAGGCATATCCAGCACCTCATTAAGAAAAACGATGATCTAAAACGCAGACTCACCTTGTCTGAAGGTCATCGGTTGGAAATTTCTGTTGAGAATGACAAGTTGCGGGAAAACAACAAAGCTCTGGAGGAGAGACTTAGAGAGTTGATAGACAAGATTAAGGAGGCTGACCAAAACCATCAGGCAGGAGTCGTCTTGGACCACGAAGACTGGGAAAATAAATATAAGGCTCTGGAGGAAAGGTTTAAACTTGAGATGGCAACAAAAGACAACATGATCAGATTACTTGGATACCAAATCTCTGATCTAGAGTACCGTCACAAACTGCAGAAGGAGCCAGTGGGTAACAACCAGTCACGGAGGAGAGCCAATCATGTCCAGCAGCTAAATAAGAAGATTGAGGCTCTGGAACAGAGGCTGAAGGCGTCCCAAAACAGTCTGGAGAAGGCAGTTGCAGAAAATGAGGTTTGGCAGAATAAATTCAAAACCCTGGAGGACAAATTTAATGACGAGATGGCTGAAAAAGAACAGGTGACCCAAGGTCTCCTGACAAAACTGGTCTCACAAAACCAAGACTGGGAAGAGAAGTACAAAGCTCAACATGAGCACTTCAGCAAAGAAATGGCCAAAAAAGAACAGGCCACCCAAGATCTCCTGACAAAGCTTGTCTCACAAAACCAAGACTGGGAAGAGAAGTACAAAGCTCAACATGAGCACTTCAGCAAAGAAATGGCCAAAAAAGAACAAGCGGCCCAAGACCATATGTTGAACCTCGTCTTGGAGAATCAAGAATGTCAGGAGCGGTGTCAAGCTCTGCAGCAGAAATTCAAAGAGGAGCTTATGGAGAAAAACCAGAGCTGGCAAACAAGAACAAACCAGCTGGAGGAAGAAAATAAACAGCTAGCTGAAAAAGAACAGAGCCTGAAGACAAAAGTAAACCAGTTGGAGGCAGAAAACAAAGAACTGTCTGAAAAATTGGAGAAAATGGACAAAGCCTCTGAAACGCTCACAGAGACCACAGACCAGCCGTGTACCAGCAATGTGGAATCTCTCCAGGGAGACAAACCTCAGGATCCAGAGCCTAAAGACATGCCAGAGGAGTCTAGAGAGGAGCAGGTGGGACAGACCAAAGATGAAGCACTGGACGCAGAACCAACACAGATGGAGACCAGTGAAAAAGATGAGGCAGAGATAAAAACTGAAAAACAGGAGCAGAAGGTGGGGAAGCGCAAGAAAAAGTGGAAGTTTCTGAGCCGGATGTTCAGAAAAAAAGACAAAAAGTGTGACGACGACACCCCCGCTCTGTCTCCTTCACCTTGTCTCTCTTCTCACCTCTCCTCTGATGCCTCCTCCACCCCACCCCCCTCGCCCCCTGCTTCACCCTAACTCCCTCCTCTTCCCATCCTCTCTTACCCCTACCCCCCCAACCCCAAACCAAATTCAAAAAGATTTCTAGGGATTTTCCCTTTTCGTGGGTTTTCTCCTGGTGCTCAGGTTTCTCCCACAACATCTAAGAACCCAAACCACCCCACCCCACCCCATGACTCCACATCCCCTATTCTTTTCTTTTTTCTCTTTTTGTGGGTTTTCCCCCACATCTAATTCAATCAATAAAAATCAAATAAAAATTCAATCATATTTCTGTCTGTTTCTTTGAATAGAGATTTAAGGTATAAATAAGTATGTTAAGACATCATGGTGGCTATAAAGTACAGGTAGTGCTACCTGTCATCAAATGTTGGTTTTTATATTTTGATTTAACACAGAAATCCAGTTAGCTAGCTAACATGTCAACACTAATTCCACTACTGCAACTACTGGGCCTACTTACTGAAAAAACATGTTGGGACTGTGGTGATTCTGGTGACTGGAATGGTGATTAATAATTGTATTGGTTGGTTTTAATTGACCATATTACAAAAAAAACAATCTATTATCTATTAAACTAACTATTAATTAACATTTATTATTATTAATTAAAATTGTAAACAGGGTAGGAGCAAAAAACTCCTTGACATCAACTTATGGCTATAACATTACAAAAAAATAAATAAAAACAACATGCATTACGTTCTATAAAAGGATCAGTGACATGACATTAATTTTTTTGTGTCACTATATTTAAGTTAAATTTAAAAGAATTAAATTTTGAAAATAAACTTCCACACATTCCCCTTTTGAAAACCTAGTCTAAAATTTCTGTTTTGAATCAACTGTGAGTGAATATCTGACTACACGGTGTAACTGTGAAAACTTTGTACCAACTGATTCAACATGTTTAAAAAAGGTGAACACTCAATAAACTAGTTAATATTAAATACAAGTAACAGAACATCATTCATGAATACTATAATCATGTGAGTGAGGTCACCTTCCCAATTCATTTTTTGTATATTGTGTAAGAAAACCATGTGACAGCAAATGATATGACAGAGAGGGACTGACTGCTGCATGACAAGGTTATAATGTCTTTACAGTATAATGTGACATTTTTATGATAAGGTCAGGTATGCTGAGGTCTACATGTCAAATGGTACGACCCCAAGAAAACAATGATAATTCATCATCATTACAAAAATTAGTATTTACTTTTAAAAAATGTGTTCTATTAAATATTTGGCTCATTCGGGATGAACTGCGCCTCACCTGGAGACTAGACAAGAACAGGCAGAGGAGGACCACTTCTACAGGAGGCAGAGACAAAAAGCTGCAGCTAAGTCTGACAGTTTCCAGCAGACTTCAGAGAATATACAGGAAGAGACACTAACTTCATGTTAGATCACCTGTAGGTGACCTGTAGTCTGCAGACAATGTTCATCACTGACAAATAAAGTGTGTTCTTGATCGCTGATTGAAGTTGAAATAGAAGACAGTCCCCTTCTGTTACATGGAACCTCTGTTCTTTTATCTGCCTTCTAAAGCACTTTGTCATATATAACCTTTATTATTATTATCAGCCACAAAATATCTGCTTGTTAACAGATTAAAACTTGTTTGCACGACAGAAGACTAATATAAGATGTTAAATATTACAATCACATGTGGTGTTTGTAAATTAAGAGCCAATCAGAGCCTGTGAGCTCATTGATCAGGTGACAACGAGGTGCTTGCAGTTGGTGCCTGATCCCAAAAACTGTGGCCGCCCCGATCTCGCGAGGTTATTGTTGCCCATGTGTCCATGGTGACAGAGCAAGTTGGGATCAAGTCAGAGACATGTCTAACTGGCATGCATTGTGCAGTGATTGCCGGTGATTGATTCTGCACAGGCCTGGCTCATCTCGAAAGCAACTGTTGTTAGTCTTGTGTAAGAAGACCATGTGACAGGAAATGATATCACAGAGAGGGACTGACTGCTGCATGACAAGGTTACAAAGTCTTTATGGTATAATGTGACATTTTTAGGGTAAGGTTCTTGTCTTTTTTGTCTTGTTACATCATTTTAGGCCATTTCCGTTCATTTTAGGTCTTTGGAGGTCTTGTTATACTAAGCACCTCCCTCCTTAGTTACTGTTGCTAAGCCCTTTGATTCTACATCAGCCCACATCCTCCTCCCAAACCCCCACAGAACAAATGCAGATGCAGTGGGATCTAACAAGTTTGTCTGGAGGTAAAGTTACTGCAGCTAGTAAGCTACTATTAGTTAGCTGGACATCCTAACGTTAACAGCTGATGTTAGAGCAGATGAAGACAGAGTTTAATCCATTCACCACACGTGTGCTCTTGTGTTTCACTTTCTTGAGTAAGGATGGGAATCAAAAACCGGTTCCCAGTGTTTCAATTCCTTGGAATCATTTGCCAATTTTGCAAACGATTCCCTTATCGATTCCAGTGGGCGCGAATGATGTCACCAGCTGCAGTGAACAGACAGGACAGATGCGGCTGTGTGCAGCTCATCTCTGTGAAGAGCGACTGATTTAAAAGCCGTCACATTGTCTTGAGTGAAATCCAGACCATAACTTTTTTCACTGATGTAACTCTGCTATCACCAAAGAAACTGATCATAAAACTGTGATGTTCATTGAAACTTTGGTGATATCAGCTGTCTTAACTTCTACACAGCTCCTCTCTGCTCACCGGTGCAACTCTGTCTGTGACACAGTGTGTCTGCTGATTGATTGATTGATCATGACTTCTAACCAATCAGATGTGCTGCTGTAGGCGGGACATTGAGCCAGACTACAGAGCGTAGTTTTGTATTATACTGTACAGTGTATAATGATCTAATATGTGTATAGTATATACATAGTACAGCACTGTATAAGTCTGAAGTTTTTAATATTATTACGATTATCATTATTATTACATTACATAACCATGGTGATAATTACAGACAGACAAAGATTAAAGACAAGTGCATTTAATAATTAAACCCTAATCCCACCACTTTTTTCTTTTTTGCTGATCCGAAAAATGATCCGATCCGTGACTCAAACCTGTGATACAATCTAAACCATGAGTTTTTTGATCCGTTGCACCCCTAACATATATACAACTACAGTGTGTGTGTGTTTGTGTGTGTGTGTGTGTGTGTGTGTGTGTGTATTTCTGTGTTTGTGTGTTTGTAAACTGAAAACCTTGGAAAAGAACGGTCTTGCACAGCTTTTTCCGTGTGCTGTCACTCTGCATGAATGAATAAGGCATATTCTCCGTTCGCTCTTGCCACACCCAATATGGCGGCGACGTCGACGTATGATTCAGCGCTCAATGCGGCGTCTACGTATATATGTCTATGGTTACAAGCTTCTGTAAATGCATCATGAAAACAATACAGCATGTATTGATATTAGAAAATTTACTTTGTAATTTGTACTTTTGAATACTTAAGTATTTTTAAAACCAAGTACTCTTGTACTTTAACTCAAGTAAAATTTTGACTGAGCAACTTTCACTTGTAGTTGAGTAATATTTGGCCAGGAGTATCTATACTTTGACTCAAGTACTGGGGTTGAGTACTTTGTCCACCACTGTTTAAGTGTACTGGTAGTGCAGTTTTTTAAATGATATCCAGCTCTATAATTTACATACATTGCATACCTTATGTATGTTTGTTCTGATGTGCCTTCAAAAGTCAGCTGACATAGAAATAGTGACGAGGTCTGCATTTGGAGGAGGTGGATGGATGAATGGATGGATGGATGAATGGATGAATGGATGGATGGATGGATGGATGGATGGATGGATGGATGGATGGATGGATGGATGGATGGATGGGTCAAACAAATATAAGACTTTCACCCAGGAGAACAGGGTTCATGTCATGCGTGACGCCAACACTGACCTCTTTTTAACTGATGTAACATACAAAACTTAAGTTACATAGTTTAACTTACAAAACTAACATTCTTTTTTACATATCTGACCAAGTAGTTTTGGTGCATAGACTGAACTGTGACTGTTTCAGTGTGAAACATAAACGTGTTTATTATTGTTACCATGATAAGTAAGGCCAACAAACAACACCTAATTATTGCTGACATGATGACAGGGGTCACCTGACTTTGTACTTTCCTGCATGTCCAAAAAGTTTCTCAGCAAGCTTTATTTTCTTCTACCCAAGTGTTGCAAATTTATCATTGATAACTGCAGAGCACTGCATATCAAAAGTGATTCTACATTGAGTGTCATAAGTTGAAGCATAGCGCCACTGAGCAAGCTGCCATATTTGATGAGTTTGGACACGAACATGAGAACATGTCACAAAGTAGTTTCCCAAAACGTCTAACTACTCCTGTAATGGGTTTCTATAATGTTAATATATTTTATATATGTTATCCTTAACAAAAAAAGACAATGTGAATTTATCATGTGAATCAGGGTTTTCCATTTATGTGAAATAACATGTCTCACATGTGATTAAAAAAATAAAAGATGTGATTTAAAAAAAACAACACAACCTTTCACTCCTTCCCTCCTTCATGCTGGCATGTTCTATCTCTCCATTTCTCTGTCAGTCAGTTCAAAGACTTCCTGTACTAAAAAACACAGAGGAAGAGAGATCGAGTGATGAGACAGATACTGGAAATACCACCACAACACACTTACAACCCACAGTGAGATGGAGAAATAATATTTGGTTTTCCCTCAACCCTCTTCCTGTATTGATTTTCTCTCCTGTGCTGTTTCTCAGTGGAACATCACTCCGGCTCCAAACTCGAAATTTCTCCAGTCAAACAATACCTGCATTCAATCCTTTTGGTACCCAGATCTAGAAAAAAAAATACTATTTATATATTTTGAATGCAGATAATCACCAGTGTGTTCCTCATAAAGAAGAACATTTGAAAAAAGGTGTTGAATAAAGTACTCTATTGGTAATAGCATCATTTTAAGAACACTGATATTGGTACTGGTATTCTAATCTTTTAAGCAATACCCAGCTCTATAACCAATTTTACATAACTTATGTACATTAAGTTTGTTTTGATGTCTGCATTTGGAGGAGGTGGTGTGGATGATGAAATTCAGACTTTCATCCAGGAGGACAGGGTTCATGTCCTGTCTGAAGCTAACATTGATTTCCTTTTAATTGAAGTAAAGTACAAAACTTAAAAAACTAATATCATTTTTTTATGTACCTAACCAAATAGTTTTAGTGCCTAAACCAAACCAAACTGTGACCGTTTCACAATGTGAAACATAAACATATGTTTAATATTGTTACCATGATTAGTAAAGGTCAGCAAATATCACCTGATCATTGTTACCATCATGACAAGGGTCACCTGACTTCATCCTTTCCTGCACGTCCAAAACTGATAAAATGTGAAAAGCTTTTCAGCAAGCTTTATTTTCAAAGTTTATCTACACGTCATAATTTGAAGCATAGGGCCACTGAGTAAGCTGCTGCATTTGATGAGTTTGGAGTGAGAACATGTTGTATTTCCCAAAACATCAAACTTTTCCTGTAATGGGTTTCTATGATTCTAATAGATTTGATAGATTTTATCCCTTAAAAAAAGCAAATTGAAAATGAATTTATCACGTGAGTCAGGTTTTGCATTTATGTGAAATAAGATGTTTCACATGTTGTTAAAAACAAAATTAAAAAAATGATTTAAACACTCCCTCTCTCCTTCATGTTGGCATGTTTCACCTCTGTGTTTCACTGTCAGTCAGTTCAAAGAGTTTCTGTACTGAAGAACAGAGAGGAGAAGAGATCGAGTGATGAGGCAGATAGTGGAAATACACAACACACTTAGAACCTCCAGTGAAATGGAGAAATAATATCTGGTCTTCTGTCTCACCTCTTTTCATCTCGTTAACTTCATGTAACCCTCGGCCCGACTCTGTTTTACACATAAACCTATTTTCTCTCCCTCTCCTGCCTCACCCTCCTCTGTCACTGCCCTGACTTTCAATCTTGCTTTGCTCCACAACTTGTCCCTCTTCCTGTATTGATTTTCTTTCCTTTCCTTACACACCACCCGACCATATCCAACAACACACACACCAAATACCATTACACCGCTCTGTATATGACCACAATATCCAACATGCCACTGTATTCAAATAACTCAGACTCTTTCTATCTCTTACCTGCAGCCGTGTGTCTGGTGCTTGGCTGTATCATCTTCCCGAATGGCTGGGACGCCGAGGTGATCCGGGACATGTGTGGGGAGGACACAGGGAAGTACACCCTGGGCAACTGCTCAGTGCGCTGGGCCTACATCTTGGCTATCATCGGCATTCTGGACGCCCTCATCCTCTCCTTCCTGGCCTTTGTGCTCGGCAACCGGCAGAGCGACTTCCTGCAGGAGGAGCTGAAGGCTGAAAACAAAGGTGAGAGGTGGAAGAATTTTATATTATCACAATTCTAAACATTTTTAATAAATTATAGGGGAAAGGATGATATCATAGTAAAATACCAAATATAAACAGCTTACAGCTAACAATGAGAGGACTGGAAAAAAAAATCTTGAATGAAAGCTCATTTGCATAAAAGCCTGAAAACAAATGGCTATTGCTCCAAAAGCCACATTACTTCAAAAATACACTCTCTCATTGAAGTTAGTTCAGGAACTACCAGCCCTGTTCCTAGAAAGGACACTTTGAACCATTGTTTACTGTCGTAGACAAATTGCCAAAATGATGAAGGACTGAATATTAGGGTTGGGTCATTTGTTAAAACTTTCCTCCTGGCCACCATCAGCCCATGAACAAGCAACTGGCAATATTGCCAATTGCTAGTTTGTGGGCTGATATGACCTTTTACCATGTCACACCACCAAACTTTCATAACGCACAAGTGTAGAATATGTTCGGGTTTCATAAGATGAGAAAAGCTGCTGCAAATCATTTATGCAAAACATGGCCCAGATATCCTCATCATGGTCAGATGGTTCCAAAATTGCTCCCTAGACATTTTAGACACTCATCACCATTTTTGGAGTGTGAGGTGTCATTGTCATTGTTAGCGGAAAGTAGTGAACACGTCATGACTACAACTTTTTCATTCCACTGTGCAAATTTTCAAGTAATATATAAAATTTCACTCTCAGAATTCAGGCACTCAACTACAATGGCAGACAGCAGATACTGTGCACAGGAAATAGGGAGTGTTTTCAGACACAGCTGAAGTCTGATCAGGTAAAATTACAGGAAACATATACATGGGTCTGTAGGTCTTTTAAGAGGAAATTAAAGGTTGTTCCCCAGCTCTAGTCCTGAGGGCACACTGTTCTTCATGTTTTAAATGTTTCTTCTCTTCCAACACACCTGATTCAAATGATGAACTCATCATCAAGCCTCTGCAGAAGTCTGATAATGACCACTTCATTTGAATCAGGTGTGTTGGAGCAGGGAGCAACCATGCAGGATAGTGGGATCTAGAACCATGATTAGAATTACAGCATATTAAGGAGTTTTAATATACTGCATACAAAGTATACTCACCAGCCACTTCATTAGGTACACCTACTCAACTGCATGTTACCAAAAATAACTAATCAACCAATCACATGGCAGCAACTCAATACATTTAGTCATGAAGACACTGATCATCAGAATGAAGAAAAAAGGTGATTTGAGTGACTTTGAACGTGGCATGGTTGTTGGAGTCAGACAGGCTGGTCTGAGTATTTCAGAAACTGCTGATCTACTGGGATTTTCACACACAACCATCTCTAGAGTTTACAGAGAATGATCTGAAAAAGAGGAAATATCCAGTGAGCAGCAGTTCTCTGAAAATGCCTTGTCGATGCCAGAGGTCAGAGGAGGAGAACGGCCAGACTGGTTCAAGATGGTAGAAAGGCAACAGAAACTCAAATAACCACTGGTTACAACCAAGGTGTGCAGAAGACCATCTCTGAACCTTGAAGCAGATGGACTACAGCATCAGAAGACTACGATTCACACGGGCTCACCAACATTGGACAACAATGATTTCTGCTGCAACATTCAGATGGTAGGGTCAGAATTTGGAGTAAACAACATGAAAGCATGGATCCATCCTGCCTTGTATCAACAGTTGAGGCTGCTGCTGGTGGTGTGATGGTGTGGGGGATATTTTCTTGACACACTTTGGGCCCCTTAGTACCAACTGAGCATCATTTAAACACCACAGTCTACCTGAGTATTGTTGCTGACCATGTCCATCTCTTTATAACCACAGTGTATCCATCTTCTGATGGATACTTCCAGCAGGAAAACACAACATGTCACAAAGCTCAGATCATCTCAAACTGGTTTCTTGAACATGACAGTGAGTTCACTGTACTCCAGTGGCCTCCACAGTCACCAGATCTCAATCCAACAGAGAACCTTTGTGATGTGATGGAACAGGAGATTCACATCATGGATGTGCAGCCAACAAATCTGCAGCAACTGTGTGATGATATCATGTTAATATGGACCAAAACCTCTGAGGAATGTTTCCAGAACCTTGTTGAATCTATGCCACCAAGAATTAAGGCAGTTCTGAAGGCAAAACCAGTACTAGCAAGGTGTAGCCAATGAAGTGGCTGGTGAGTGTAGGGCTGCAACTAAATAATATTTTCATTATGGATTAATTTATTAATTATTTTCTTGATTAATCAATTAGTTGTTTGGTCCATAAAATGTTGGAAAATGGTGAAAAATGTTGATCAGTTTTTCCCAAAGTCCAAGATGATGTCCTCAAAATTGTCCACAACCCAAAGAAAACAGAAAATATTCACACTTGAGAAGCTGATATCAGAATTTTTTTTTAAATGACTCAAGTTGATTATAATCAATTAATTGATTAATTGTTGCAGCTCTTATAGAAAGCAAAGAATTTCTCCCGACTACTTTTTGACTAATGCAAATACATTCAACTGAGAAACTGAAAGAAAAGGATAATCCGACCCGACTATGACAGTGGAGCCCATCAGACCTCTGCATCTCTGTCACTTGATTCTTTCTCATTTCTTATTCCTATCTTTTATCTTCTCACAAGCCTGATTCAGCTAGAAAAAAGTCTTTTCACAACAATAGAGTCACACTATATTAGGAGCGGTTTTAGCTGGTGTACCAGCATCTCTGTTTAAATTTAGGGTCATTTACCAGCATGGGGCCAACTCAGCCCAGCCAAGAGCAGAAATCACACAGAAAACAGCAAACTCAGAGCAACAGCCTCAGCTTCATCAGCTCATTCAGCAGTATCCAGAGGATCACACTTAAATGAAAGCAATCAACCGTATCAGCCTATCGCAGAAAGGAAGTGAAATAAATTGCTGAATAATCTAGATGATTGATGATTTATAAAATGTGCACACTTCCTAAATTGAGGACGCATGTTAATTAATTGATTTGCATGCATGATTTATTTGTTCATCTCGGGTGTGAGCTGAATTGATGTACATGTTGTGCGCTTTAACTGACCAGAAAAAGAAATTTAGCACACAACAGCATTTCACAAACTCCACTAAAGACATTTAGCAACTCATTTGGGTAATGAAGATTAATGAAGATGTTCTCATGAGTGCTGACTAAGCTAACAAACTCAATCTCATGCTGTGATTACGCTGAATTCTTCAGCTGCATGTGTGGTTGGTTGATGTATTTATAACTAGTGTATTATGGCTTTTGTATTATGGTATAACTGATGTGTTTATACCTGGTGTATTATGGTAAATGTTGACCGGTGCTGTGACTTCACGATGAGGTGAGGACTGAGTTGAGCTGCCCTAAGAGAAATAAAGAATAAAGTCCCCCAATTCCTCTATGTGTTTGTGTGTGTGTGTGTGTGTGTGTGTGTGTGTGTGTGTGTGTGTGTGTGTGTGTGTGTGTGTGTGTGTAGAGGAAGTTTCCATGGTTACGTGTCAGATTCCAGCACGAGGCTGTGGTTTCCTCTCACTGCATATGTCTCTGTCTGTTTATGTCTCTCTCTTTCACTGTTTGCCTCTCAGTCTCTCTCAGTGACTCTCTACTAGCTCTTTTGTTTTCCTCTCTCTCTCCCTCTCTCTATCCTTCTTCCTCTCTGTCTCCGTGTGTTCTGTGTGCATCCTTTACATCCTTAAGTCTGTAAATCTGAGCAGGTGTCATGCAAAAACACTTGCATGTGGTATTAAACCTGCAGTGCAGGACTTTTACATATAAATGAACATCATTCAAACCCTTGCTTAACAAGTTTACATAATGCCAGTTAAGCCTTGTCAGGTGCTTCATGACTGTCACACACAATATGTTAAAGAGATGTATGTCAGCTAATTTTATCTTTCATAGTAAACTGAAATTTCAAGTTGTGGCGTTGCATAAAATGTAAATAAACACAGAATGCAATGATTTGTAAATCCTTTTTGATTAGTGGTCAATTGAATACAATACAAAGACAAGATATTTTATGTCCAAACTGATAAACTATACAATCATTTGGAATTTCATGCCTGCAGCACATTCCAGAAAAGTTGGAACAGAGGCAACAAAAGACTGGAAAAGTCGCAGAATTCTTCAAAACACCTGTCTGGAACATTCAGGTAAACAGGTTCACTGGTCACAGGTGACAGTCTCATGACTGGATAATAAAGAGGCATCCCTGAAAGACTCAGTGGTTCACAAGCATGGATGGGATGAGGTTCACCACTTGGTACAACAGTTTAAAGAACAACATTTCATCTACAATCCATAATGTTATTAAAAGAGAAAATGCTGAAAACCAGCACTGAATATTTGTGACCTTTGACCCTTCAGGCAGCACTGCATTAAAAACTGCTTTAAAAACCCACATCATTGTATAAAGGACATGAGCTCAGGAACACTTTGGAAAACTGTTGTCAGTAAACACAGTTTGTCTCTGCATCTACAAATACAAGTTAAGACTCTACCATGCAGAGAGAAAGACACATATCAACAACATCCAGAAACACTGCAGACTTCTCTGGACCTGAACTCATCTGAGATGGACTGACGCAAAGTGGAAAAGTGTCCTGTGGTCTGATGAGTCCACATTTCAGAGTGTTTTCACAAATCATGGACGTCGTGTCCTCCAGGCTCCAGGTGTCCTCCCAGAGCCTTCGTAGTGCTACGTGTGTCATAAGTTGTATTTTAAGGTCTCCCTTAAGGTTGTCCCAACTCTGGGAAACAGCCCGTAACCTTAAGGGAGACCTTAAAATACAACTTATGACACACGTAGCGCTACGAAGGCTCTGGGAAACAGGGTCCAGATTGTTATCAGCACTAACTTCAAAAGCCAGCAGCTGTGATGGTATGGAGGTGTGTTAGTGCCCATGGCATCATGGGTAACTGTCACATCTGTGAAGGTCCCATTAATGCCTAAGGTACTTACAGGTTTTGGAGCAACATATGCTGCGGTCAAGACGATGTCTTTTTTCAGAGACGTCCCTGCTTATTTCAGCAAGAAAATGCAAAGACACATTTTGCTCGTGTTCCAGCAGTAGTAAAAGAGTTCAGGTTCTAGACTGACCTGCCTGCAGTCCAGACCTGTCTACTATTGAAAATGTGTGGTGCAACTATTAGTGTCCTCAGTTCACAAACGCTGACTGAGTGTTGTTTGAAACAAAAGATGAAAGTCAATTAAAAGGTCATTCAGTTTCCAGGTGAATAAAGGAAAATTCTTAATCTTCGTCTGTTTGTTTTTTCTACAGATTTCGCTGTGTCAAGGGTAAGTTCACACTGTCGATGTTATTGTTGTGGCATGAGTGTGTGCATGATGGTGTGTGTAGGTTACTTTGTGAAATCTAACATATGTGGATAAAACTAGATAAAAGTGTCTAAAATGAGCTGAGAAGAAGAAATGTAGACAGCCCCTTTCAGGCAGGTATGAGGGTGTAAAAAATGTCCAGGACAATGATATACTGCTAGAGTATCATTATCCTGCTTGTATTATTAGTATTACTGCATTTTACAGCATTACTATACATGCTGGCATGTTAACATGTATCTGAGCATGTTAACACTGTACCTACACATACACAGTGTTGTGTAATACATGTGTTATGTGTAAAACACATCAGCACTCAGAGGCCTGTGTTGTGTGTGTGTGTGACAAAGAAAAGGCAGCGGGTCTCTGCGTCCCTGAGCTGAGCCTCTCAGGCAGCACTTACTGAGCTTCCACACTGTGTCATGCCCCAGGCAAAGAAGCTGGGGACTTCACATGTAGCAGCACTGCTTTGAGTTTATATCCACTGTGTTTTTATGTGTTTTGAATTTGCACATTTCAAAGAGAGCCTGAATATTGCATAAAACTTGTTTACACTTGGCCGAGGTGCAAAAGTTGTTTTTTGAGTTGGCGGTAAAGAGAATACGGAGACATATTTTTTTAAATTAAAGATGATGTCGTTGGACCTGCTCCCGCTTCTTCTTCGTCTTGTTTATTTCCTGCAGTATTACCGTATCGTTTTAAAAGACAGCAAAACCAAAACTCTGTATAATGTGTGCAGACAGAGGACACAAACTGCTGCAACTTGTGTTATCACAGCTCTTTTGATTATCTTATTACTTTAAATTGAGGCTACAGAACACATGCTTAAGTAATGCATGACTAATGCATGACTCATGATGATTTAATGCAGGATGTGTCGTGAACTTCTATCAGTTTATGTGATGAGTTAACATGTAACTGATCATCCATTAAAGATTGTTAAAGGTCCTGTTGTGTAAGATTTAGGGAGATCTATTGGCAGAATATGGCATTATTGGGATATAATATTCATTTGTGTCATTTTATTAGTGTATAATCATGTGATAATAAGAATCGCTGTGTTTTTGTTACATTGAGCCCTTTATATCTATTTATCTACATAAATCTACATCTGCATTTATAAACAAAGAGCATTTGAGACCTATGCACTGGATCAGCTTCTCTAAAACTAGAACAGCATTGTTAAAAAGCTCTTCTTATTAAACTATGTTTAGTTATGTTTGGCTGCTCTCTGTGATCTGCAAATGCCAGAGCTTCTCTCGCACATGAGAAAAGACAGTCACTGACATTGGAGCGTTTTTTACAACACATCACAGATATGTATCGATACATAGACCTCCGCTAAGGCCTAGAGTCCAGTCTACTATGATAAGCAAATCTGCAAGTACAACTGCTGTATACGTATGGATATATTTCCAAAACTATGAATGATCCTGCAGCATATTTTAATGCAAAACACTGCTTGCTCAAATGAAGATAATCTGAATGGATGTTTAATCTACAACAAAGTCAGAACGTATGATCGTTAAAGCTAATATTTATACTGTATTGTAGAAAATGATTAATAATTCTGAGTTATACTAGCCCAGAATAACCTTTAAATAGGCTTTTTTTTGTACATCCACTTGGAAAAACTCAGGGACCCCTGCCCTGCATGTTTTAGATGTTTCTCTGCTCCAGCACACCTGATTCAAATGATCAGGCTGCTATCAGGCTTCTGCAGAGGCTTGATGATGAGCTGATTTAGACATTTGGGGTGCTCTACAGTGGTTCCCAACCTGGGGTCCCAAAGTCACAGGGGGTCCCCAAGGCTTTATCTGCTTTGAGATGCGATGAGATTTACACGTTAACTAAAGTCACACTTCTAACAAAAGTGGACCTCTCAAGCTCTTTGATTATGAATAATAATTATGGTTTTGGTAAAGATAAGTGTATAAGCCTACTTTATTAGGTTGTTAAAAGAATCAATATGAATCTTATACTAGAAAAGAGACAACAAAAATGGATACAAGTTTTTAGCCTTTATCTAATAAAGGCTAAAAAGCTCAAACAATAATAATAAAAAAAAAGATATAATTCAGACATTACTTACACTTACAATACTTACTGATAAGATGATATAAAACTGTGCTATTATAATAATATTGTTGTTTTAAAATATATTTTTAATATTTTTCTTTAAAATTGTGTCCCAGATTTTTGGCAACTCTGTCACATTTTTACAAAAACATGATTTCATCAGGCATAAAAAGGTTTTAACTATACCCTAAGGATCCCTGTCTAACTTCCTGGTTTAAAAAAGTTGGGAATACTTCTCAAGCAATGGTAATATTTGTATTTTTTCAACATTTTATTCGAAATATTGCTATCAGATGTGTCTCAACCATAACCCGTCAACTCTGTAACCCTTCTTAATCACAGATAAATAAGAATTCTTTTACATCTGCTCCATCAGGTTTTCCCTCTGACGGACCAGACATCTACATTTAATAAAAAATTTCATCACTAGGAGGTTGGCCCATTTCATTTTTTAAAATATATTTTCCAGAATAACTGAAGAGTAAAAATCAAAAATATAGTTTTGTCCCAATTCTCAAGAATGAGTGTTTTTTTTTAATCATGCAAGGACAGCATTAATGTGTGTTTCTATCAAATTCATTGTCTTAAATGTTTTTATCTCTCAAACTACCTCCAATCTATGAAAATTCCTGCACAGATTGTGTCTCAGAGTCCAAAACTCATCAGAGTAATCCTGCATGTAACTGCCAACGTTTGTAATTTAAAACATCACAGAGATCCATTCCTGTTGGCTGCGTTTATTTTCTCCTCAGCTGACACTACCTGGTGTCAGGTCAGATATCCTGCACTCCTCCTCATAGAACACATGATGTTTGGTCACATTAAAGACTCGAGTAAAGTGATATATTCCATTCAGGGCACGTGGGCAGACTAGAGGGCTGCACTGAGGCAGAGGGGTAGAAGAAGAGATGGAACAAGTGGGAAAACAAAAGGTGGGAGCATGTCGTAGAAAACATCCCCGGGCACAATGCTTTCCCAAAGGAGCGAGGCCTACTGCGAGTGGAGAGGAGACGTCAAGTCGAGGAAGGCCTTTCACTGAGGAGCGTGTCTGCTGCGTACACCAGGCCCTCTGGCTCCTCTGTGCGTGTACGTCAGCATCAAAGAAAGAGAGGATGGAGGGGAAAAACAGCCTAATTACAAGCCAAGCTGATCTACAAAAAAAAAAAAAAAAATCCCACAAACACAAATGTGACGTGAGCAGCTGGGTGCCGCGGTGCATGAAAAATAAATTGTTGAAAGCACCAGCACGAGGAAAATCATCTCTACCTCTTAGCAATCTACAAGAGGAAGAAATGGGAAATCTTAATGTACTGCAGTGTTTCTTTCTGCCTACTTTCAGGTCTCAAAATTGCAAAGAAATTTGCAAAATATGTAATGTCAGATCAGATCAGATTACTTTTCAGAGTCTCAGTAGTACTCCCTATGCCTAGTATTTATTTATTTTTTGGTCCTGTGCCATCGGTGCTGGTCTGTTATTAGGGACGTTCCTGGCAACTAATTTCCTTGTCAATTAAACGAAATTTTTAATATAGACTAGTGGACTAGTCTGACAAATAGAACACAGGGAAAATGGTTAAAATTTGGCACAATTTATTAATTGATATTGTTCAACATTGCCCAAAAATTATAAAATACTTCAACTTTATTTTCTTTTTGTACATTAAAATACTAACTGCGCTGGTTTTATAAGCTGTCATTACAGATGTTCCTGGCAACTAATTTTCCTGTCCATTAAACGCAAAATTTAATTTAGACTCGTCGACTAGTCTAACACTAAGAAAACAAAGCAGTTAAAATTTAGCAGAATTTATTGATTTATAATGTTAAACACTGTCCAAAAAAATATTGTGTGTATTAAGATCCATTTGAAGCCGTTAATCACAGTCAACAATCGCCAAATCGTACTTTAAATGCCGCTGAAATGCGTGCTACTTTGCACTGTGAAATACAAACCTGACACATTAATGTACAAAACATGACAACAACTCAATAAACGCTTCACCATTTCAGACTGAAGAGGATCACAGTGTCTGTGGGTAAAGGAACCAGAGCTAACGTTAGCTGCCAGCCTGACACACAGTGTGGCTAACGTTAGCTGCCAGCCTGACACACAGTGTGGCTAACGTTAGCAGCAGCAGCAGCTCCGCCTGCAGGTTTATGCCTGTGCTTAATGTGGTCACATGTTTATGACATTGACATGTTTTATATTTATGTTGAAAATATATCAGCTTATTCTGTCACAGTCTACATTCATCTGTCAGACTTTGCTGATATAAACATCAGGGGTTTATCAGATTTTATGAAAGTGGGCTTGTGATTTCGAGGTTCCTGGACCAGTGATAGAAGGTAGTCCCATCTAAACCAGCAGACTTACTAAACCACATGTAGAAGAAAACAGGGCAGCTCCTGGTGTGTGTGTTTGAAGTGGTGTGAATGTGGAACAGTGAGTTGCTTGAAGTAGCGTACTTGCTTTGTCAACCCTCTTCAAACAGATGTTAACAAACGAAATAAACCATGATGATCTTCCTCCCTGTAGCTCCATCTTGGCTCGTCTCTACGAATGGACGGAGTAAGACCAACCAGATTTTCCCGTTAGCTAATATGACATGTTGATCCAGCTCTGCAGCATGTCACCCTGCATGCACTTGGTTACCTCTTTGTGAGAAACAGATGGCTGTCCTCTCCTCTGTCTTATGAAGGCCAATGCACTGTGAATCCCTATTTACCTCTCAATATTGTCTTTGTGTTGTTTTGGATGTTATAATAGAGAATGAGTTATTTGTGTTCTATGCCACAGATGGATTTGTTTGAAAAGAAGAGTGTAGACATAAATGTTCATTACACTGCTTTAAAATCTGATCTGGAATCAAAGGAATAGTTCAACATTTTAGGACATGCATTTTTGATTGATATCACTCTTATATCTGACCATTAAGTATGAAGTTAGTGCCAGGCTAGCAAGTATAAGTTTAGCTTAAAGGGATAGTTTGGGTTATTGAATGTGGGATTGTATGAGATAACTTATCTATAGTTAATATACAGTATTATCTACAGTGGATGGCAGTCAGCTAGTTTTGCCACTTCAGGATGGTTCGCCAAAAAAAAGAAAAAATGTATGCTATATTTAGAATATTTTCATCACTTTACCTTGCTGTCAGACAGCCTTTCCCAGCAGGAAACTTTCGCTCACTTTTCCAAATCAACCAAACTCAATGGGTGAAATCAGTCATTTTACCTCACAGAACACAGGAGTTGCAGGTCTACTGCTGACTGACCAGTTAATTAGTTTGTGTTATTGTGTCACTTTGGATCCAAAGTATCCATCTCTTTAAAACACCAAATCAGATCTAAAAACACTGAAGTCGCACAATAATACAAAACATGAACTGTTCCAGGCAGAGTAGACCAGCAGCTCCTGTGTGTCCTGTTAGTCTGGTGGCTTTGAACAGAGCGATCCAACAGCTGGTTCTGGTTAAACAAAAACTTTGTCCAACTCCCTTTCACAGGAATATCTTGGTTATGCTAATTTTCTGAGGTGGAAGTTGTGTTTAGCTGTGTAGCTGACTACATGTTATCTGCTTTTGGATGTGTTTGCTGTGCATACACTGTGTCATAGACTAATACATCTGCCTTATATTATAGACATGGATTGAATTATAGTAGAGCTGGGTAGCTCAGCTCCCCTGAAAAGGATGTGGGCACCTCTGAAAGCTTACTTTGAGATATTAGGGGGAGCTCTAAAACATTGCAATCAGCTGCTCCTGCCTATGATACTGTATGCAACATCCTCCTATGTAAGAACAAATATCTTAGTAAATGAATTTTGATTTGAGAATTCTTCACATTCAGATTAGATGATATTGCATGATGTGTGATTCTTTAAAGGGTGAATATGTGAAGCATTAACATGCTGCCTGTGCCCCCCTGCTGAATTCATGATCTTATTTTTAAATTCTAATATATTTTTATCTGATTAGGCCTGTTCTTGGATTTTGAAACAGGAGCCTGATATTGTTGTTATATGTCTGTAAAATGTATGAAACATTATTGACAGGATTTATGGTCTGTAGTTGTAACAGTAGAGCACTACAGTAACCCTGTATCTGACTGCTCTGCTGTGCACTTCCATGCATGCACATGCATGTAGCGATGTACGCTGGAAAGGCCACTTTGTAATGTGAACCCTGATTATAGAAAAATATGGAAATTTTGAAGGTTGCACATGACTCCTGGCATGTGAAAGCACTAAGGTTGGTACAGTTTCAACAGTGTATGTCTCACACACATTAGCAGATAATAACAGCCACTGTCTGGAATTAGTAAGAGAGTATGTTTCGTCTGTGGTTCAGGTGAAATAATCCTTTCCATGATTCTTCACAGCAGTGCATGTATTCTCCCCTTGTTGGCCCGACCTAAATAAGTGGTAGAGAAAAAGACTGGGGGTTGATGGGCTTCACATTGTCCCTGGCTGTACTGCTTTTCAGGCTGAAGAATATCGATCATATTGCCTGTGGTGTCAAGACCATCAGCACACATTTGGCATCCACCCAGTCCGATGGAGCCAGAGTGATGGGTCATCTTAAATAGATTAATAACACAATAACCTCCAACCACTACACCTCAACATCCACACCCCTCTGACCCCATCTTCTTGTCCTCTGATTTTCATTAAATTGTCTTGCATTAAGGATGAACCATCAGAAAGCTCCAGCTATTAATATCCTGCTCCACAGGTCGCAATCATCAACCCCAACAATCCTCCACCCAGCAAATCAGGAGGTCACCCAGAGACAGCTCCCACTGTGGTTATAATGGAGGGTTAGGACAGCAAATCAGATTGCTGCTTGCTAAATTGAGTTTCTGACTTAAATGGTCCTTGTTATGACCTCGTTATTGACATGCCAGCAGGTAGCTCATCAGCAGCTTCTGTTAGCGTGCTTTTCTGTTTATCTATAAGAGAAAGAGCAGTAATAAAACTATTTATCTCATTTATATTTTCAGCTCTTATTGAAATTTAAAATATTTTCAATTTCACATTCAAACAAATCAACCGAAAATGAAAGAATTCTACTTTTACCCTCCTGCAGGTTAATAGAGAAGAAAAACCTCTGTAGGATAATCCTGTACTAAAAGAAGGACGTGTTTAAAGGGAGTCTGGAAAATATGAGAGAAAATGTATTAAGGGGTGACCTTTCAAGCCTGTTGCATTAGTATGTTTCTTTATGTTTGTTTTGGGTGCCTTTCATTTTCCACATCTTGCCGGCTCGTACTGACTCATATGTCAGAGCCCTTCTGCCACCTCTCTCTCTCTTCATCTGCAGCCAAATGGAGCAGAGCAACCGACACACGAAGGAGATTAAGTGACTCTCCAAAATCACAAATGATGATGATAATGTGATGTCATGACTTGCACAAGTCAGAATTGTGAAATCTGACATCCACAAACATGTAGAACATAAAGCTGTTAAAATTAGCTCCACTTTTCAGTATTAAAGGACATCAATAATTATAATCCAGTAATATAATATGCATTGTTCTGCATGCATCCTGCATGATGCATGATGACTTTTGGTACTTTAAGCACATGATGGCAGACCTTTGAACATGGGGGGTGTTGAAGTTACTGGATTGTCCTTTGAATTCAAAGTAAAAATTTAGCCTAAATAAAAAAGCAGCAGCAGTATTGGATGAGTGAATCATGTGGGTCGTGTGTTTCTTCCTTCATAGGAGCAGAATAATTGTTTCACATTTTTTAGATGACTAGGTTAAGTGCATCCATATAAATGTATGCTTAGCTTAAGAGGGGAAAAGATGGTATTGGTAGATACTCAAAGCTGTATCAGTATCAGACATGAAAAAGTAGCATCTGCTGTCCTGGTGTTTGACCAATCAGTGTTCATTCTTGCCATCCCCATCCAGATGGTTTGTATCCTCTGTACTCCTTTAACCCACTGTGTTATTTATATCATTTGGTGTGAGTTAGTTAGAGTTTTGGAGATCTGGCTGTAGACACTTCTCTCTTCTCTCCAGTATAATGGAACAAGATGGCACTATTCCTTTGGTGCTCAAAGCAGGAAAAAATACACTTTAAAATCTGAACTCTCTTTCAAGAAATCACTACTATAACTACAGAATGATTTTATTTCTATTAGAAACAAAGTAGTTCTGACATGATACTGCTTACAACAAGGTGTGTGGATTATCTTGACTAACTGGGTCATAATTTCTGTAAAGAGACACTGGTTTTCAACAACTCAACTCACACCAAAAAACTAGATGGATAAATAGTACTACAGGCCAGAGGAAAGTGTGGCTTTTTGATTTTGAGGTGATCTATCCCTTTACAGTCAGCATTAAATGTGCATTTGTGCCCTTTGTCACTTGTTTGGCTTCATAAAACACAAGTCAGTGTTACAGTGTGAAGCACACAGGGCATGAATGAGTGCTGGCCCTTCCCTCCTGTGTCATCCTCTCTTCCTGACACATTTCTCCCCAAACACATTTTTTGTGGATTTCTCTTGCTCTGCTCAGATGTTGCTGCAGCGTCTTGACACCATCTCTCTTCTCTCTCTGTTCCTCCTCCAGATTGAAATCCGGGAAACCAAGGATCCAAGATTTGGAGTCCAGCGGTTTCACTGAGAGCCAAACTTCCTCTCCTCCTCTGCAGTTCCTACCCTCCCTCCCTCCCTCCCCTCCTTCCATCCATCCTCCTCCTGCTCCTCCTCTCCTCTCCTTAGCTCTTCAGGTTAAACCCTTGATCTGGGCTTGGAGGCCAGAGCCCAGCAGTTTGTATGATAGAACTGAAGTGGAGTCATCTGACAAAGGTCAAACACTATCTGTTGGACGAGAAATGATCCTGGACGAAGTTTGACCATCAGCTTTATCAAACTCTGGGATAAAATCATTCATAACATACAGTCTTACTGTCTCATAACATTGTTATAACAAAGATTATTAAGTTATTGATAATGATAATAATGCTTGCAGTGGGAGTATTCTATGAAAATATACATATTTTTATTGAGTGGAGAAAAGCTATTTCCAGCTTTAAAAATAACATTATGAAGTGCGTATGTAAAAGCACACAGGTGCTACTTCTGACATAACAAAAAAAGAAAAAAGAAAAGAAAAAAAAAGAACAAAGGAAAAAAGATTTTGTACAGCCACAGTGTAATTTTGAAGTCTTTTTCAGGCCAATTTTCAACTGCTCTTTGTATATGACAAGGTCTGATCCCAGGAACTACAAAAAGAAAACATGTATGTAAATGAGATGTTTCTATGGAAACAGGGTAAAAAAAGAGACTCTTAAGCATTTTTTTTTTGCCCCCATACATGAAACATCCCTGTACGCTATAGTAAAACCTGTTTTATTGTTAAATCATGAAAAAAAAGTGTGGATTTCACTTGTCTTTTAATCCTGTGTGCAATTTTGAGCCACCCGTCATCCTTCAGTCCACACGACGCTGAGAGAAGGAAGAGCTGAGAGGCAGAGAAACATATGGAAGACGAGGATGACCACACCTGCAAGTGTTCTCTGTCTCAAGATCACAAGTTCATTATTTTGTTATCTCAAGTTAACACGGCTTGTTTTCTCCAGATAGCAGAATTCATTTGTCATCTCAACAGAACAAAGCTCAGTTTACTATGATAACAAGATATTTTGTTATCTTGAGACAACAAGACTTGGTTTCTCGTGATAATGGGCTAAATCTTTTGTTATCTCAAGATAACCCTTTCTTTCTCATCATAACTGGGTTAACCGAAATATTTTGTTATCTTGAGATAACAAAGCTCAGTTTCTTGTGATAACAGCTTAATTATTTTGTTACCTCGAGATAACAAGGCTTGTTTTCTGGTGTTAACAGGTTAATTACTTTGATATCTCGAGATAAAGTTCAGTTTCTCATGGTAATTGGTTCAATTTTTTTTTTATCAAGATAACAGAGTTTGGTCTTTCATGATAATGGGGTTAATAATTTTGTTGACTCAAAATAACAAAGATTGTTTTCTTGTGATAACTGGAATAATTATTTCATTCTTAAGATCATTTTCTTGGGATAATGCCTACATTTTTTTGTTATATCACAAAAGCAAAGCTTGGTTTCTCTTAATATCAGATTTATTTATCTTGTAATCATAAAGAAATGTTATATTGAGATTATGGCAGTGAAAGAATTCATCTTCGACTTCCAGAGAAATGTTCTTCCTGTCCTCAGCTATTTCATTCATTCACATTTCACTATATTTGTTTTTTCTTTGTGCTTCTTCCCCCCCCCCCCTCACTGATCGTGTTCAGTTCTGCTGTAGTCGACTGGGTTTTGGTTTGTACGTTGTCCACCACCAGGAAAGGCCCTGCATGCTGCATCTATCTCAGGCTTGCAAAGACGAGGCTTCCTGCACACACTCAGCGGGGCTCGGACTCCGTTCAGTCCAACAGGGAGTCTGCTGCACTATCCAGGCCCACCAGCTGAAGAGCACAGAGCTGAGGCTCCATGTTGAGAGGACAGACCCAGCACAGACAACAGACACACTGTGCCACCCCCCTGCTCTGATTCCACACAGGACCCTTTGTATGGAGTGAGATTAGTGCTTTAAAATACAAACATATGAATTTGACAGGTTTATTTTGAATGGAAGGCACCACTGAATACAAAGGCTGGAAACAAAGCGAGACGGACCCAAATTAAATTTAGTTTTAAATATACTTTTCTCAACCCAGACTTTGATCTAAAATACAAATGTGGTGGCCAACAGACAACAGACAAGTACAGATTCAGTCCAACAATAAAACAATGAGCTGCAAATTCAATGCCAACACCAGTGTACTGAGCCCCTGAAGTGCTTTTCTTTTATCTTGTGCACCAAACTTAATCATCTTGTGGGAACAAATTATTATGCTTTGCACACAAGATAGAAAGTATCACCTTTCAATGGCTTGGGGAACAAGTAATTATCTTGTGTGCACAAGACACATGACTTTACAGGCTCCATAACAGTGTAAAAGTGTTGATGACCACAGTACTTGGCACATAATTTCACACTTGCGTTTTCAGAAATATACTTGATACACCTGATCATAGTGTTCTTAGCTAGACTACACTGCAGTGCAAGTTCTTTACTTGCTATTGGGACTACGTTGCAAACACATATCACACCTCTTCATATTACTGCACAAAGCACATTTCATACTCAATATGACAAATTTCTTCCTTGTCTTTCATCCATGTTTACCAACTTAAAAAAACCTGGCGTTGTAGGAGTGACACATCAGGTTTTCTAATTGTTTAAACATCTGTCTGAACAGATAACCTGAAGGAGTGCCACAGAGATTCCACAGGCTCCAGTATCTGGACCCTTCAAAATATATAGAAATATAATATTAAAATATCTATATTTACAATCTATAATGTCAACCCTCAAATCACATAATGTTTGGGACAAATCCTTCAAGTGTTTTCAGTAATCTGAGCCTAATGCTGATACTGAGATGACTCTCGTACTTAATATTACAGACATATTCCATTGTTTAGTTGGAGCACCAAATGATTTAACTGACAAACCATTGAAAATGATGTAAAACAACATAACCTGAGATCAACCACATTTCATGGTCCTCTTTCCAAAGGTCAAAAACAAACTTCCATCCAACTTTAAAATAAAGCTTCCGGTTTGAACTACTGTTCTGAAGTAGTCAGAGTTTGACAAAACAGTGTGAGACCATTTTTACAACTACAGTCACTACAAGACTATTAGTATTAATAATGCAGATTCAGTTCAACTTTCAAAAATGTGACACCGGTTCTACTATTGTACTAACAACTTTATTACATCTGCAATTTGGAATGAGTTTTTTTGTATGACAGATTTGTTTTGGGCTGATGTGTGGTTTTCACTGTGCAGTGTTTGGTTGGTAGGACCAATAGTCCAAGCCATGACATTTAAGCTTCATCAGCAGTAGTTAGTCCTTCTGAATGAATCATATGCCAGCAGGACCGAGCTCACTGAGGACACAATACTGAGAGCTGTCCCCTCTCTGTGTTCCTCCTTTTTATTCTTCATCTGCCTACAAATATTCCACTTTGTTCCCTCCACTGTTATTCAGTTGTGCCAAATGAAGATATGGGAAGTGTACTTTTATATTTGACCCCTGAATTTCTATTTCAATGCTCAGTGTGTTCTTTTTTTTTTTTTTTTTTTTTTTTTTTTGGTATGGTTTGATTTTCATTGCTCTGCTATTGTTGTATTGTTCTTTTCTCTGGTTATGGGATGCTGTGGTGTTTCCCAGTATTAAGAAAAGGAATGTTTTGTGCAGGGTTGTGACAGGAGAGTCCAGCATGGCAGCCAGTGTAATACACCACCACTTTCTCACCATCGGTGTTGTTGTTTTAACAAGAAAATGAATAAACGGATTGACTCTTAATATTGTTCTACCTTTTCCAGTTCCTCATTTTCCATTTCACTTTTTATTACTCTTTTTTAATTGCCAAGACAAGAGTTCAATGCTAATGTGTTTTTTCACTTGTCCAGTTGGCCAAGTGGGTCAAAAATTTACTTGCCTGAAGTCAATTTTTACTTGCCCTGCACAAATAGTTTTATTATCAGTTATCAAATAACAGCAAAGACTAAGTTTAATTTTCATGTTTAAGCTAAGGCTACAACATCTATAAAATGTCCATCCCAGTTTTTAAAGTCCATGTTGATGTCTTGAAATGTCTTGTTTTGTTAGTCTCAAAACACTGAATATATTCAGTTTAATATGATAATAAATTAAGAAAACTGAGAAACCTCCATAACTGAGAGAATGAAAACAGCAACTTTTACCATTTTGCATAAAGACTTACTTTTTTTTTAACACTTTCCCCTACCAGCCAAGATAAGTTGCCCAACATGGTATAATACTTGACCTGAGCAAGTGGGCAATCCTTCTTGTTGAGCCTGAAGACACATTTCTTAAAATTACGTTCCATCTCCCAAAACAGAAAAGCATACCTGCACACTCATCATAACAAATGCTCAAAACCTTGTATTCTTAAAAATAAATCCAGCTTTTCCTTCAGAAATCATGCAAAAGCCATCAAACACACTGCAAAATAGCAATTATACACCAGTGAGGTGAGCAATGTGTAACCACAGTGAGCACAGGCGAGTAGTGACCTGCAGCCTGCTGCTGCTAGCACTGCTAATGTTAGCCACACTGCACAGCAGCTAATATCAGCTCCAGGTAAACGCTGTTGTTTATGTGCAGACAACTGTTCTGTTCAGTCTGAAAAGTTAACACACGTGGTGAGTTGTTGTCACATTTTGTAGGATAATGTGCAATGTTCATAATGCACAGCGCAGAGTGTCACTCATTTGCATTTAAAATACAATTTGGTTATTGAAGAATGTGATTAATGCCTTTAAATGGCTCTAAATAAATGCAGCATTTTATCACAGTGCTCAACATTACCAATAAGTTGTGCCCAATTCTGTCTTCTTGCTTTCAGACTAGCTGACTAGTCTAAACAAATGTTTTTGTTTGACAGGAAAATTAGCCGCCAGGAACATCCCTAATCTAATTTATATCCTAAAAAATATTGAGACCTTCAATTCAAACCCCTCAAGCCGATCCATCTAGCACAGAAATGTCATTTTGTTATTAGAATGCAGTGAAAATGTTACTGACCAAACAGTGAATGCATTGAGGAATTACTGGACAGACTGACCAAATGACCGAATGCTTCATGAGGTCTGCAGTTGGGAACCTTGTAGACAAATGTCAGAATCATCTGGTACATTTTAAAAACAGAGCTCCACCACAGTCATTATTCAGAACAGGAACAGCTCCTTCTCTGCTGCCATTGGTGCTCTGAGTTCACACCAGAGTCACTCTTCACTACACCACCCTCCATTCATCCCTGTTCCATCATTATATAAGAGGCAGCAGCTGACCCGCATCTCATCCTCCTGCTCTGTCCACAGTCTGTACAGGAGACATTACTGCTGGAACATGGAGCCCCGGGGGACATAGCACACCCAGACACTGCCACTATATGTGTGTATGTGTATTTGTACTGGCACCTTTGTGAGGACCACAGCAGGTTATCAAGCTTTGAGTGAGGACCACTTTGGAAAGTGAGGACATTTAGGTTGGTCCTCACAAGATTTTCACTGTAATGTCCTCTAGAGGCTAGAAATATGCTTCTCTCAAAGTTTCAGAAAATGTTTTTCCCAAAACACATGTTTACTCAGCCTGAATACACACACTTTTGCTTTCTATCGCCCTCTAGTGATTTTAGTGATTGTTTTTTTTTTTTTTTAATTTACTGCACCACGACGTCTAAACAGATTTTTGACCATTACTTAATACTTAATATGTGAAGTATGACAAAGAATGGTGAAGTGATAACATTTTATATCCAATGGGTCAAAGGTCGACTTCATTATGACATAATTTTCTGTAAAAAAAAAAAAAAATTCTGGCAGTTATTCAACATCATAGCTCAGGAAAAGAACTTGGGTGGTGTGCATAGGCAAACAACCATGGTGCAGTAATTCTAGCTCATAATTAACCATCATTCCTATTATCAATATGATATGAAAGCATATTCATACAGTATTTATAGACCATTTCAGTTCTAGTACCAGACAACTATTGCTAATATTACAAAGATTAATAGAATACACCACTTAGAGCCCTATCTTACACCCAGTGCAAAGCCGTTACACCACTGGCGCAAGTGGTTTAGCTATCTTACACCAGTGCAAGTGCCATTTTTGCCATGTGTGAAAGATAGCAAATGCACTTGCACTGGGTCTGTGCCGCTGTGGGCGGGAGGTCTAAACATGAAGGCAAAATGAAGGTGTGGCCCGGCGCGTTTACTATCTTGTGCTCAGTGCATTGGAGTTAAAAACCTCTTGCGCTTTAGTCTTTACAATCACAAAACACCTTCCTTTATGTTAATTATTTTCCTTACATGGGAGTCTGAATTAGTAAAGTGTCATTTAAACATGTTTTCTATCAGCAATAAAGTGTAAATATTGAAATTCAAAAACTGAGGCACACACATCTCCACAATCACAGAACACCTTTCATTAATGTTAAATAATCGTACGTGTAATTGTATCTTTAATGTTAATCTCACTAATAAGAAAAAAAAAATGTACTTTTTAATTATAAAGCCTAATAAATGTAAACAGACCTGCAAAGTGCTCACAGGACAGGATCACACCTGTCAGATCGTCTTTATCAGATGAGTCAGCATGACAGCTGGAACAGCTGTAGTGTTTGTGTCTGCGTGTTTGTAGTGATGCAGAAAAACAAGGACTAATCAATTATGATGTACAACATACAAAATATACAAGACACTATATTTGACCACATGAGTCCGGCCCGACCCGGAGAGAAAAAGGTCTGTGTGCTTCTGTCAGAGCTGGTTGGATAGATCTGTATGTAATTTTGCACTTGAGGATTAGGTGGGAGAGGAGAAGGAGGAGCATTGACAGCCGCATATCTGCTCCTCCACCTGGCTCTCTCTCTCCTGCTCCTCAACCAGCAGAGTTTCATAATAATAATAATGATGATAATAATAATTAATTATAAAATACAACACAATTTCAAGGTGCTTCCATGTAAAACATAACCAGTTACATATCTGCATGACATTAATGCTTTATTTATTGTGTTGGTTTTTGCAGGCGTTAATGTAAAATAAACAATTTCCACATGAAGCTGTTTTGGAGACGTCCTGCTGTCTCCATATATTGCGTGCTCTCACGCTTTCACTTCTCGAACCAAGAGATCCATCTCCTTGCTTTCAAAATCTTTTCTCTTTGTTTCCTCCTGGTAAACCTGCTGTCATGCTGCCACCGCTTGCACTGCTGATGGACCTGCTTCTTAAAGGTGATGAGAGCTGATTTTTTGATTGGTTTATTGCAAGTTCGGCCTGAACTCGCCTGTGAATTAATGAGGGCACTGGGTCACATCTGACAGGTGTATCCTGCATTGCACCGGTGGTGCAAAGAGTGGGGTAGGGCGCCCCTAGCACAAAATGGCAAAGATGTATTTGGACACACCTTGAATAAATTAAATCCCTTGTGCTTTTCCATTTGTGCTTTAGATCATTGTAAAACAGAGTAAATGACTGACATTGCACGCATCTATACAAACAGTCTGTTTGAGTGTATACATATGCATATCTCACAGAATTTTTGCACCTTGCACAGATATTTTAACACAGATCCATCAATTGTATATATTATTTCTATTCTATCTTCTATATTTATTTTTAAAATGTTTTCATTTCACTTTTCACTTTTAATTTTTGTATTTGCACATTCTACCTTTGCATGCTACTTTTACTCTTTACCTTATCTTCGCTTAACTGAAGCTCTCAAACACACTTACTGGTGTAAATCACAAGTTTTGACATAATAAGATATTATATCAATTTTTGATGATATGATACAACATTTGGCGATATCACAAAAAGGCTGCCACAATATGATTTGTTTGTATTCTATAGCCTGTGATCTATATGAAGTATAATCTTCCCATATAAGACAAGTACACAATAAAGTTGATTTTAAACTGAGTTTATTAACACACTGTAAACATGAGTTAATAATAAGAACATTTAAAGTTTCAGCAGAAAACAGCGTTGCAGCTAATTAGAGTGAATGGTGACAATGGATAAAATGTAAAAAAAAAAAAAAGAACACAAAATGTCTCTGCTCTCTGTGGTGGTCGATGTATCGTGAGACTTCGTATATCTCTTAATGGACGCACGTGTGAAGTCACTTGGATTACACCACAGACAGCAGGATGGAGACATTTTGTGTTTTTTTTGTGTTCTTTTTTTCTAAATTTTGTTCTTTTGTTCTAAATTTACCCCTGAGGGGGAATTCAGCGATATGTGACTGAATTAGCCCCATCTTTTACCTTCTGAAACACACACAAAAAACAAATTAATGCATTACCAATTAACTTAGTATGTAATAATTAATATAATAGCACAACAAAATGCAAATACAATATGATTTTTTTTAGTTTGTTGTTTAAATATTTTTTTACTTTTACTTGTCTTAAAGAGTCACTGTAGTTGTGCTAATAAAAGTGATTTTATTTTTTAACTTTATTGTGGAGCTTGCAGCCTGTACAGAGGCCTGAGAGTCAGAGTAGAGGAATGCAGGATATTGTGTTGTGTCTGCAGCCTGTAGCTCTGCCTTAATTTCATGGCCTGTCAAGGGGAGTGGCCGCCCCCTCCCTGTACGTGAACTGCTGCTGCCTCTCAGCACAGTGAACGGCCCATCCCCCACACTTTGCTGGGCCTGGGTGATGAACACACCTGCTCTCCTGTGAAGTAGCATGGCAGGACTTTGGCAAGATTTAGCAGAAGGGTGCAACGACTTAAGAGTTCATCACTACGAGTGTGGAAGATGTTTTTCGACGAGACGAGTTTCCGAGCAGGTAGGTGTTCAGTCAGGTCATTAGCCTTACCTTGGGCGGAGATCCCCATGACAAACACATTACTGCTGTACACTGTGGGTTTAGGTACACATGGAGTTGTGTCCATGTCCTCCAACTCACCCTCCAAGATGTCCTCATATCCCCTCATTTCCTGCATGACTTTGAATGTCTTGTTGCTGACAGGAAGCCTGAGAAAGTGAGGGGTTACATCACTCTTATCCTCTTGCACTCTCATGAGAATTGATTTCTTCATGCACACAGTGTTGACATTTGCCTTGACAGCGTTCTCTTGCTTAATCCTAACCCTCCTTTTCCTCTGTACCCCTCTTCTCCACATCTACCCCCATCCTTTCTCTTACCCTAACCCTAACCTTCTTTCTTTGCCTAATCCTAAAGGGACCTTCACATGACAAGAAATTTGCTCTTCGCTCACCGCCAGGTAGGGCGCAGAGGCACCGAGCCGACACGGTGGAGCTCAGGTACATGTCATCAACAAGTGTGAGCTATTCACTGTTGCTAGGCAACACCAAACAGTACTTGTCACTCCGGAAATGAAAGAATCAGGAGGAAAACAAAAACTAACAAACATTGTTTGTACATTGTTGCAGTAGCGATTCAAAACAGGCCGCTGGGTCTGGGTACATGAAACTTGTACATTGTTGAATTGCTACGAAAAAGGGGAATTTAACTTGGTCAGAGAGCTACGGAGTCACGATGAGAGGTTCCAGTCATACTTTAGGTTGGACAAGAATCAATTTGATGTCCTCCTGGAGAAGATAAAACCTCTCATCATCAAAATGGACATAGGATTCCACCGTCCCATCTCTCCAGACAAACGGCTGGTCATCTGTTTAAGGTAAGATTGTTTGGTCTGTTTGACAATGAAAATATATTTACATATATTTATTTACAGTTTTATTTTTTTTAAATCATTGCATGGATTATAGTAAATAGCATATTATTGCAAATTGTTAATTTTTATTTATTGTTTTCATTGCGATTATTGACTGAGCTGTTGATATGTTCAGTTCACACAAGGGTGGGAAATAGGCACCAGCGAAATGTTGGTAGAATATTAAAGGGGTATATTTCAGACTCAAAATAATAAGATAAGATACTCCCTTATTAGTACCACAGCAGGGAAAATTTCAGCGTACTACACCAGCAAAGTGGATAGCAAAAATGTAAAGAAGCATAAAAAAAACTATAAAATAAAATGAGATTTTAGATGTACACCTTTTAAAAGTAAATGATCTACTCTAACACAAGCACACACTCACTTTATTCTTTATTCTTTTTTTTATTGTGTGTATTTTTTTATTTGTTAATTTGGGGTATTTTTTTTATTTATTTATTATGCGTATGTTTTATTGTATTGTTTTAACTTCACAGAGATTTCCAAGATTTCTAATTCTCTTGTAATCTGTCCCTGAGCAAACGGCAAATAACGTTTTGGACTTGTACACTGTCTGGATATTTTGTATTATCCTGTTAATATGGCTTATAATCTTTCTTTGTGCCCCTTATAGGTACCTTGCCACTGGGGATTCTTACTCCAGCATTGCCTCAAGCTACCGTGTTGGAGTATCCACAGTGGCAACAATCGTTCCCAGTGTTGCCACAGCAGTTTGGGAGAGCCTAGTGGGGGAATACATGCCTGTTCCCAAAAAGGAAGATTGGCAGGCGATTGCCAGTGAATTGCTGCAGAGATGGAACTTCCCAAACTGTGTCGGTGCAATAGATGGTAAACATGTTGTTATCCAGGCTCTTGCATCATCTGGGTCACAGTTCTACAACTACAAAGGGACATTCTCCATCATCCTGCTGGCTGTGGTCGATGCCAGGTACCGGTTCCGGGTGGTAGATGTTGGTACCTATGGAAGAAACACCAATGGAGGCACACTTGCTGTCTCCCCTTTTGGAAAGGCTCTCCAGGCAGGCAGGCTGGATCTTCCCAAGGACCTTCCTCTCCCGAGTGCTGAACATCTTGGTCCAGCACCACATGTGTTTGTGGGGGATGAGGCCTTTCCGTTGCGCAAGGACCTCCTTCGCCCTTTCCAGGACGTCAGCTCTCAAGACAGCAGTGTGTCTCAACTACCGGCTGTCCCGTGCCAGGCGGATAGTTGAGAATGCGTTTGGGATCCTGGCAGCACAGTGGAGGATGTATCACAGAGTCACTGGAGTGTGCCCAGAGAACGTGGATAAGCTGGTGAAGGCAACAGTCATTCTCCACAACTTCCTCCGATGGTCTGATGCAGCTCCACCAGCTCAGTGCCCTCATCCAGAGCCTGATAGGCCTGCACCTGCTTTCCAGAACATCCCCAGAGTGGGAGGCAATAATGCCGCTGCCACAGCACTCTGTCAGAGAGAAATACACCACATATTTTTCCTCTCCCGCTGGTGAAGTACCATGGCAACACAGTCTGCTGTAGTAGGGACCCTGTACCCTGGCCCAAAAATTATACGGGTTGTAATCATACATTGATCTGCATCAATACAGTTCAGGTCAGAAGTTTACATACACTTGTACAGAGCATGTTTATCATGGCAATTTTGAGTTTCCAGTGACTCTTATAACTCGTAATTTTCTATGATGGAATAATTGAAATGTGTCCTTGTTACAAAAAACCAATCATGCATTTTGGTTCTTTCATAATTTTATTATTGCTCTTCTGGAAATATGACAAAATCTGCAGGGTCAAAAATATATTTACAGCAATGCTAATATTTGGTTAAAATCCCCTCAGCCATTTTCACCTCAGTTAGGTGGTTTTGGTAGCCATCCACAAGCCTCTGGTTGTATCTTTGACTGCTGCTCTTGACAGAATTAGTGCAGTTCAAATAATTGTTGTTGCTATTTCCAGAAGAGTGATAACAGGGCTCCAGACTAACTTTTTTTTACTAGGAGCACAGTGGCCCCTAAGTTTTAGGAGTGCAAGCAAAAAATTTAGGGGCGCACACCAAAATCAACTATTCACATTTCCTCTCATTTTCACTGTATTACTGATAAATACTTGAACAATAAATGCAGAAACTATAATGTTTTCCTTGGCAATGGAATAGGCCGTGTTAAACTTTAATATCAATTCGGCCTCCTCTGTGCACTGGTTAGCAGCCTCATGTCTTCTAAATGCAACTGGGAGTGGAGTTGCACTTTCATTACACAGGTCACGGCACATTTTATGTTTCAGACTGGCACTGTGTTTGCTCAAAGTGTTGTGTTTTAATTGTGTGGTGCCAGTATTATCAGTGAATTTCATGTTCCCCGCATGTTGTGGGTATCAACAGCAGAATTTGCAGTTGATTGAATTGAATCCGTCTCCTTAAAATACCTCAGCCAGGTGAACTCGCGCAGCCACTCATCGCGAAAACAGAATTTCCTGGCTTTTTTTGCCACGACCGTTTCCTCACAATCTGAGTCGGACTCATTATCAGCATTTGTCTCCTCTGGAACACAAGGTTTACTGGGGAGAAAGTCAGAGCTGATAGTCCTCTTTGCCATTGTTCATTGTTTACAAGAGTTATGTGAAACCTGTGGATTCGCGCGATAACCCCAAGACCGGCCTCTTTTCACACATAAGCCGATCACAGTGGTCGTTCGGCCCCCACTCTCACACACACTGGCCCGCCTTCTTCTTCGTTGGTGTTCGTCTCCTTTCTTCTTCTTTTGGAGTTAATGTCGGTTGGCAAACCAGCTCATTTGTGCATTACTGTCAACTACTGGGCTGAAGTGTGGAGCAGAAGTTTGTCAACAACAAAAAATATTCCATAATAATAATAAAAAAAAGCGCAGTAGCGTTGTTGGGTATATATAATATTTATTTACAAGTGGTGATTGTATATAAAATTCTCCTGCTTTTATGATAAAGATTTGAAAACAGAAGAATTATTTCATGAAAAATTATTTAAAAGGAATAATTGAGATTTATTTCATTAATTATTACTGCTCTTTTTTCAGATAATTATCAGGAAAATGACAGCTTTTTAACGGACACCAATTCAACTAATATATATGGAAAATCTATTGTAAGTATTGTATTCACTCATATCATGTTTTAACCTCATTGCAACTGATAAAATAAACATTTGAAATATTGCTATCATCATTTCATTGCATTGCTGTTTGCTTTCTGTAAAGTGGTTAATTTACTATCGTGATTATGTTTGATGAAATTATGTTTCAGGCCTGAGCCTTAAAAAAAAGGCATTTGCAATATGCAATTATATTTGTATTATGTAAATATTCAATTCATCCAAAATCTGTACAGAAAGGCATCAAAGTAACAAGGCAAGTCTTAACTTGTACATTGCAAGAACACTTCAAAAACAACATCTAATCTAGTATACAAATACATTTTCTCAATGACAATACTACTGGCAGAAACACACCAGAGGGCTGTACTACAAAGCAAGCTCAACACAGCCAGGCTTTCTTTGCATGATCTGGCTCAAGAAAACCTAAAACCACAATCAGAGATAACAGGTATCACGATGGTGGTTATCAACTCACTTTGTTAATCCAGGCTTTCGTCTTCAGACTCTGTGCACGCTCACATAAAAGGGGCGTTTGTTGCGTCATTTCACTCTTCTTCCGCATGAAATGAAGTGATCGTGAGCCACTTAGCTACCTCAAGTTGTTATAATTAGGAGCTGTGGAAAACATACAAAATACATTACAGCAAAAAACAACCTTGTTGCTGCAAATAAAACAGGAGAAAAATGATGTCAGAAAATTACTGATGGACTAAATGCAGTCTTAATGCTGCGGTTTATTCTAACATGAAAACTGCTTATTAAACAATAAAACTCCATCCAGCAGATTTAAACATGATGAAGTCTGTCTGACACTGTCCTATGATGACAGAGACGTGGACATCACTGAAGTTTTTGACCAAACCAACGTAAAATGAGTGTAACTGATTTAAGACTGTCTGTGATAAATGATGATGAATTTTCTAATCAGTGATCTGAGCTGCAAAATCACCGAGACAAAACAGATAACAGTAAAAAGTATTCAAAGTGTCTGTAGTTGCTTCATCATTATTTTACTGTGTGGATTATATACGATGTAAATTTAAAGAGTTAATATGATCTGGAGCAAACGGGGAAAATGACTCTGCATCACCAAATGGAGGTTACCATGACAGCACGATGCAGACAGTTTGTGCTGCTGTTACATTACATTATGTTACATTTTTACATTATATGGATTCGTTCTGTGATATTATGAACATACAACTCAACAACTTTTCTTTTTTAACATCCTCCCTCAGATTAAAAGCTATATCGCTCATAAACAACCTTATAAGGACAATAATCATTTAAAGAATGGTGCTTTTTACAGACGATTTAATCTGAAACTCTGAACATAACCTGCTCCTGACCAGGTTATGAGTTTAGCATCAGTTACCATGGTGATCTAGCAGGTTAAAAGAGAGCCGCTTTCGTGACACTGAAAACCCTGGATTTAGACTCAACATAGCTTGCTAACACATTAATCTCGCTTCGTAGTAGACCCCTCTGGATCAGTGTATAGAGTTTAGTGTGGCATCTAATGGTGAAATTACAGATTGCACAGACTCCCATTTTAATCGTTTAAAGTTCGCGAAAAATGCAAAATGCTCTATATACAGGTACTATTTAGTTTGTTCCTGTGGGCTTCCTTTGGTAAACATGAGGCGCCACATGGCGGCCTCTATTGAATATGACCTATTCCCTCTGCAGATATAAACAACTCTTCTCAGGTAACGTAAACAGAACAGTGCTTATTTTCAGGTGGTTCTACACTAATGAAAACATACATTTGACTTTGTCAGACTTCAGTGGCTGAGAACTTGGTGCAACTGGGCTCAGTTTATATAAATAACAGATCACATTTCAGGGGGTTAGTGTTAACTGGGCTCTGTGTAATATGGTTAAAATTTCAATTTTGGCTTCTCCTCTGTGTTTGGGGGATAGGCTTCTTAGTATTGGCTCAAGAGGAATAATTCCTCTGGGCCATCTTCTTTATTTAGTGCAGACATAAAGGCCTGCTCAAAGCCTTCCTCTGCACGTGGCCTCTTTACTCTTTTACCAGAGGGGCCTTGGGCTTGAGATGGAGCCTTGGGAGGCTGGGCTGCCTGCAGGGTCGCTGTTTGGGGGGCACTGACATGGTAGGCCTCAAGTTTTTCCACCGTTTCTTACACTCTTCTTCTGCAAAAACAAACCACAGCTCTATGTAACAACATGATACAACATTACTATTGCTGAGCTAAACGACAGTTTATCTAGCACTGATCCTGTCACTGTGTCTGCCTGGAATATCAAACGTACACAAACAGCTAAACTAACGTTAGCATTGTATTTAGCTCAACGGTAGTTCGTAAACTCTGCCTAATCACAAACCTGGTAGCCCGATCTGACTACTGACATTTCGCCAAGCAATACTCTTCCTGCCGAGATCATGGTATGACTTTAATGTGGTGTTATACAGTTCAGGGAACTCGGAAACACAGAGAATGAGCTTTTCTTCCATTTTCTCTCCCTCCTCTGTTTGTATGTGTCGCTTCTGGCTATGTCACATTCAGCTGTTATCTCATTGGTTGCGTTTTGAAAGGTCAGTGGCAAACAAGGTCATAGTTCAAATAATTTGAACTTTGGGCGCAGCGATAAGCTGCAGATCCGAGCGGTGCACCACGCCGAGGGTAGCGGTGCCACTAGGTTGGTCAGCACAAAGCGTTTTTACCGCTGATCGAGGGCCATAACTGCCCCCCCCTTTTCTGTCTCTCCCTTTCCTTGCCTAATCGTAACACTCCCTCTTCTCCCTTTATACCCCATCCCTCACCTTATCCGAACCCTAACCTTCCCCCGCTTTACCTCTCTTTTCTTTCCTCAGTTTTTTTCTCTTTCTTACTCTCCTTTTCTTTTTTGTTTTCTTCTCTCTTTCTCTCTTTCTACTTTGCCTCTCCCGTCCTCCTCCCCAGTGGCGTTAGGCAGAGGGGAAATATAGGACAGCCTACTCCGGCGGGGTTGTGGTTGAGATTAGTCCATTTCCCAATTCTTATTTCGGTACTCCTGGCTACATCTTCAATCTGTCCCTCCTTCACTATCTCCCTCTTTTCTCACACTCTCCCTTCCTTAGTCAGTTCGACGGCCATCCTGTCAACTGTGGAAATTTTCCTACTTGGATTTACTGCATTGACTTTGAATGGGAGACATTATGGGACTGTAACTCATGAACGGTTTGAGGACAAGACTTGACACTTTCAGGGAAGGCATGGAGCTCAAGGACACACAACCACTCCAAATTTCTTGTGATGTGATTTCTTCTGATGTCATACAGACTCGTGGATGGCACCGTTGGATGTGGCATGGCTGAAAACATATATACAGGAAGTTGTCCCATGTCTCTGCCACCTTCAGGAAAGAATTTATTGCACTTAAACCTTTAGTTTTCTACCGCAAAGCATGATGGGCAATGACCTCCGCTATTTTGCTTAATAACACGGCTCAGGAACATCAGCATGTTGGATGAATCAGATGTGGTCGGAAGGGTGTGCTGAGGTGGTCAGATGATCCTAAGCAGATCCTACCCCATGGTATCGGCTTGGTTGTGTGACTACAAAAAAGCTCAGTTGCTCACACAGGCAGCATTCCTACACTCATTCACGTGTGCACTTAAACTCCATGCTACTACATACCCAGCCTCTGAAAATGTACATCCCTATCTCTATCACCATTGTAGGTACAATGGGAAACACTGTCAAGTTACCAGGGCCTTTCTATAAAGATAATCAAGCTGTGTTCAATAATGACCACATCTATGAGCTGATGACGACCACAGTGGGTTCCCAAGTTATTATTCGTTTCCTCACGTGTACTGACCAAGGCACCTACAGAGTAGGAAATGAGACTTTTCATTTGAAAGCTGACACATGCGGTATGTTTTACTATACTGCCCAGATGGACAAGGTTAAGAAGGCCGCGTTCATTAGCACGCTCAACAGTGTCATTAGAATATCTATGTTGTATATGTGGAGTTTAGAGTTAGGCAAGGAGAGAAGGAGGTTAGGGTAAGAGAAGGGATGGGGTAGATGTCGAGAAGACAGGGACAGAGGAAAAGGAGGGTTAGGATTAGGCAAGAGAATCAATTCTCACGAGAGTGCAAGAGGATAAGAGTGATGTACCCACTCGCTTGCCTGGGCTCCCTGTCAGCAACAAGACATTCAAAGTCACACAGGAAATGAGGAGATACAAGGATATCTCTCGGAGGGCGATTTGGAGGACATGGACACAACTCCACCCGTAGCTAAACCCACAGTGTAATAATCTTCATAACAGTAATGTGTTTGTCATGGGGATCTTCACCCAAGTTAAGGGTAATGACCTAAAAGGTATATTCAGTAACTACAACAAGGTCCTCGTTGCTAGAATAATATCATTTGTAGGGGTTGCAAAATTAATTATTTCTAAGATGCACTGCAATGCAGACATGGATGATTCTGCATCGATGCAGTGACAGAACATAATTGATTATAGTGTAGAGACGTTCTGTTTTGATTTTCTAGCCACGCCTGGATAATAAAGTTCTAAAATTCAAAATAACTTCCTCGTAGCAACCTAGTATTTTAAAAACAGATCTCTGGGCACATTTCAGATTTTATGAACTTGCCAGGAATCACGAACTGGACAAGACACATGTTGTGTGTTAAGTCTATCACACAAAAATCTAACACCTTTAAAATACCACTAACTTGAGAAACCACATTAGCCGTTTTCACTCTGAGAAGCTAACGCCTGGAGCAACTAAGAAAACAGCAGATCCAGCCCAGCCAAGAATTGATGAGATGCTGTCAACTTTGCTGCCCAACTCTGAGAAAGGGAAGAGAATCACCCAGTCTTTCCCTATCAATTAAACACAAAATTTTATTTATACTAGTTGTAGAAAAGGCCCCAAAGTTTCCAGTTTATTGTATTCACTGTTGTTGATGTGCCTTTAATTATCTGTTCATCAGTGTTCATTTCAGTATTAATCTTACAGGTGAGCCAGCTCACGGGTTGGTTATATTGTGAGTGACATCACAGTAGAAAGCGAGTGTGTGTGCCAGTCTGACGGTGAGCTACGATTGTGCAGGACACTAACTTCAGTTTAACCCTCCTATTATCCTTGGGGTCAATTTGACCCCATCCAATGTTTATAATTCAAAAAATAATAGTTGACTTTTTTTTTTTTTTGCTTCATATTTCATGACTTTTCCTAATTTGATGGGTACAATTGATTAAGCATAAAATTATCATGATGATATTTTTTAATGCGCTGAACACATATTGCACACATCAGTGTTCCTCTGGGGTCAATTTGACCCCAAGCTGTTTTAACCGTATAAAACTTGTCTGTCTGTGTGTGACCCATGTGTGACCTAACATCCCCACACCTGCAGGTGCAGAGTTGACACTTTTGAGTTGATACATGACATAGGGGGGAGGGGGAACAATATTGGTAGGTGTCAGGTTTGTCCCACCCGAAATGATTCTAAGACCAGCATGACCTGTTCGCCACGCAAGAAATATGTCTGCAAGGAGCATGAACACACTGTCTGCACATCCTGTGTAAAGTAGTGCAGACTAGAAGCTTGACTGTGGGCCTAAAGAACTGTTCCATGTTCTGACTATCTGACTGATGTTCTCATTATGATTTTCTGTTTCACAAATGGGTGAATTTTCAATCATGTAAACCCTCTCACACACACCCCAAAAAACAAAAAAACAACAACAAAAAAAATCCCCAAAAAACAAAAACAAAAAAAAACATAAACAAAAAAAAAGGATAACAAGAGGAGGGGTGAGTGAGACTTTATAGTGACTAACCACAAATACATTACATAAAAAGAAGATAAAAATAAGTAAATAAATATGTTTATGAGAGGAAAGGGGGAGTCATTACTCATCATCACTCATCATCACTCATCATCATTAATGTTGTCAGTAAATTTGAGAAGATTTCTAATTTAAAAGTTTGGCCTGATGGTGGCGCTAGAGGACAGGTCAAGGTTTCATTATCAAGGGGTTATTTATGTATTCAACAAATAAACAAAGTGCCTGACACAAAAACTTGGTCAACAGTTTTCTGTAAATCATTTTCTGGAGGCAAATATCCCTGGGGTCAGATCGACCCCGAGTGTAAAATGTGTTAGTAATATTTGAGGATAACAGGAGGGTTAAGTTGTGTGTGTGTGTGAATGACAAGTGAGTACAACCATTGCATGACTGGTGTTATATTTCTGTGTTGATATGGTTGTGCATAACCTTTACTGACTGATGTAGACGAGAGTTCGGAGCGAAATGACTTTAATTACCTGCCGTGTCGGCTCTGTGTCCATGCCTGCTGGATCGCCACCTACAGCTCACCTGTCCCTGCACGTTGGGTGTAAATATGACATGTATGTTCATTTTCTGGTTCAAGTACAGTTTGGGGGGTGTTGTCGCTGCACTAAAATGCAGAGTAACTAGTGTTTATCACCAATGTTTAGCGCTAATTTGTCACTGGAAGTAGCACAGTAGTAATGCCAGTTAGGTTACTGGAAGTGATGTGTAAAATGATGATGACTTGACAGATGAGACAAGTCTTAGAGACCTGTGTGCTGAGTATTTTAAGTGTTTGTTTACTAGTGTAATAAGGGAGAGGGATAAGGTTGTAAGCTTTGATTACCTACCTCATTTGATTATTGTCTGTTTATATTAGACTGATGATATGTTACAGGTTGAGATAATTCACGGATATGTTTATTTATCCTTCATTCTTTCTTGTAGAAAACCCACACACACATACACATACCCCTAAGACTTGTAGAAGAAGAGAATATCACATCCTCCTCTCAGTCTTTTATTCCCACATACTCTGAACAGCCCTAAGTAGTGCTCTGGCCAGCACCCCTGTGTGAACCTGGTGACCAAACCCTGAGCCAGCACCCTACCAGACAGAATAGTGTCCTCTCCACTACACTAGTCAACTAGTCTGTCAGTAAGAAACTACTCAGAAAGCAGTTAAAATTGAACACAGCTTAGTAATTGAGTTGAATGTCAAACACTGTCCGAAAAATACTGTGTAATTGAAGCCATTTGAAGCTGTTAATCACGGCCTACAGTCACCGAATCGTATTCTGAATGCACTGTGGAATATGAACATTGTACAATAACGTACAAAACATGACAATATCTCTAAATGCATCACCTTTTCAGACCAAAAATGATCACAGTGTCTGGTTTGCATTTGCAGAAAAAGCATATGGATATGAAGGATGTAACATATTCCTTCTGCTTTCCAGTAAAGTCAAAAGAAAAAAAAGGTTCTTTTGGATCAACTGCATCATAAAGGAGATTTCAAGCACAATGCCAAAGTCCTGGAAGAAGACTCAGGACAACTTGTGACATGGAAGCAGCCCTCCTATGAGGCTTCATTTGAGGATTATTTGCCATGCTCATATTGTTATGGGATGTTTGTTAAAAAGGAGTTGTGGAAACAACCAGTCCTCATGTGAAGTAAAAAAATTACATGTGATAAATAATGTACAAAAGAGAGTACAAAGTACAAAGTCTCGCTGCACTCCTGCTTCCAATAGCTGCTTCCTCCAGTGGATGTCAGAAGGTCATAAATAACATACGTCAAGATGACGTGTCCTTTCACATCATGAGTGATTCTTTGATTTGCATGTATGGTGAATCACTGTATGCTAAACATGGGCATGTAAAGTCAAGACACCAGTACACTGTGCTTTGTGTTGGTTGCTAAAGACATGGACAAGACTGTGAGGGGTCTTGAAGATTTATGTGCATCATCAAAATTTCAGTTTGCTGTCAGTGTGGCTAAGAAGATTACAGAGTTTAGTCCAGGCAAAAATGAGTATGGAACACCATCCACAGCTGTCAAAATTGGATTCTGTCTCAAAGGAGCAGTGAAGGTCCTGATTGGACAAACACTCATGAATGATGATGACCTGGCAGAGAGGAAGGCAAAAAAAAAATCTTGAAACTTATGGAAAAAAAACTGGAAGAACCGTGTTTCTGTCAGTGCTCATCAAACAATACAAGAAAAGAGATGGAACAAACCAGATGACATCCCCCTGACCAAAACTGTGATGACTCTGAGGGACCATCTCAGGATGGTGGAAGAATAAAGCAAAGAAGGAACTGACACAGGAGTCAAGTTTAACAGCCTACAAGATGTTAAATGAGACGGTTCTGGCACAGGTCATCATCTTCAACAAGTGATGTGACGGGGAAGCATCATGCTTGACTCTTGACACCTACAAGACAGCAAGCACAAATCCCATAAACGAGGACATTTATGAAACCCTGTCTCCTCTAGAGAAAGAACTTAGCAAGCTGCTAACTCGCATAGAAGTCTGGGGGAAAAGAGGCAGGAAGGTACCTGTTTTCTTGACGGAGAGAATGCAAGAGTCGATCAATTTGTTGACTAAAAGGAGAGATGAAGCTGGCATACCTGCTGAAAACCCTTATCTCTTTGCAAGACCTGGTGCAATGACAAACATACGTGGATGTGACTGCCTGTGAAACTATGCAGAGGAAAGCAAAGCAGAAAACCCTGAGCTACTGAGATCAACTAAATTGAGAAAACAGGTGGCCACTCTCAGACAACTCCTGGATTTAAGTGAACAAGAGCTGGAACAAGTTGCAAGGTTCAGGGGGCATGACATCAGAGCGCATCGCAACTTTTACTGACAGACCGACAAAACCTTTCATGAAAGTAAACTTCTGTTTGCAATGGAGCAAGGCACTAGAACCTTAAAGGGGAAGAACCTCAACACCATAGACCTTTCTGTGTGGTATGTATGCACTGTAACTGATACAGTTTTGTCCTGCTGTTTTATACTTGTCACACACAGTATTGTCATAAGACCCTAGGAAGACCAGCTGATGTCATCATGTTAGCTCATGGAGATCCTAATAACCAAGAAGTGTATTTACAGACATAAGAATTCACAAGAAGAAGGCTAGTGACTTATTTTTTATTTGTAGAGTCTAAACCAGCTGGACAATATCAATGTCATTTAATAGAAACAAATTTTCAGGCAAACGTGGAAGGCTTGTCATCTTTCACAGATGAAACTCCCACATCAGCATCTGACACTGTCCCACAGAATAAAAGAAAGCCAGACAGAGAGGAATATGATGGTACATGCTCAATTCAAATTCTGTCCATTTTAAACGTGTGTGTTAGAGCTGCAGTTATTAGTTAATTAATAATTTCATCTGCAACTATTTTGATTTCATTGATTCATCTTTTAACATGTTTACTGGTTCCAGCTTCTCAGATGTGAGGATCTAATACCCCTCTCTGGTTTATATAAACTGAATATTTTTTGGTTATAATGAACATTTTCATTATTTTCATTCATTTTATAGACAAATAAATTTATTGAAACAATAATGGGAGGTTACAATAGTAGTGAAAGTGATTATAACTTGTAGCCTTCGTCTATTCTCAGTGACTCCCTTTTTTTTCACATTTCACATTTTTTCACATTCTATCAGAAATGTTTAAGTTTAGTTAGATATTATTTATTAAGGTCATAGTTAAAGGTGCTGTTGTACTTATTTTTTGGTTAACATTTTGTGCTCACTGTTTATAACCAGGAGGGGGACAGATTATTAAAAACATTTTTGAATATAATGTAGTCCAGTAAAACACCATCGTCATGATGTTAATGATGAAACACAGAACTAAATTAACTCCTCTGTGAAAGTGTCAGCAAACTCTGTACAACATCATACCAGTCTTTATGATGACTTAATGGCTTTGCAGTTTTATTGAAATGAAGCATAATAGCATGTTAACTCCTTGCACATATTAATGTAATGTAATTGCCTGCTTTGACTGTCTTTCTCCTCCCTGCAAGAGACTTACACCCTGCACTGAGGATGGGACTTCAGATATGAATGGTGAGTTAAAACTACATGAAAATTACTGGGTTAGGAAGGAGGACTGACTGAATAATCTCAAAATAATGGACAAAATTCATTTGGTAAAACTTCTCAAAATGGTGAATATTTATAGCTACTCTGTTTCCATAGAGTAGAAAAAAAAATCTTAATAAATGGTTAAGTCCACTCCATGCTGAGATTCCAAATATGAAATACAAATGTGAATTAGATCAGATAATGTTGTTGCCTGATATTAAGAGCTAATAGATAAATATAAAAGCTTAATTCCTTATAGAACACTTTATTTGGCTTTCACTGTCAGAGCAAAGTGAACGGATGTTCCCGCAATAGCTGAAGCAGAGAAGTCGACTCCATTGTTCCTGTTCTTTGTCACTACATCCTGGAAATATAAAATTCTTTTAATCAACAGCAGTTTTTGTACTTGAGGATTGGATCACTAACATTTGACCTTTCTTTCACAGTTGAAACTCTCACATCAACTTCTGAAACTGTCCCACATAAAGGGGGAAAAAAAAGGGCCAGAGAGGTGGACGATGGTAGGTTTTTCTAAAATACAGATTCTGTCCATTTTAAACATTTCATTACAAACCTTTGTAAACTCCATGTTCTCCACATGCTTTCAGTTTTCTTTCCTAAGGAGTATTTCACTGCTGTAAAGATGGCTCTTGCATCACACTCTTGTCTCTGCAGTGGAAAGACACAAATATTTTGAAATCTGAAATATTCTGAAATCAGAATATAAAAAAAATACTCAAATGGATTAAGTGATTATCAAAATAGTTGATGATTTAATAATTGGTAAATAATCAATTAATCCTTGCAGCTCTCATGTAGTCTCACCTGGCCCTCTGAGGTCACGGCTGTCCTTTGACTCGTGCAGACAGAGAGATGACAGAGTGAGCGAGTGGGAGGAGTGCACAGAGGACTGCGAGGCACATCACTGAGGATATCTGTTATTATCCCCATCCAGCCAGCAGTCTGGACACGCTGCTCCACAACAAAGAAAGCGCCAATCTCTTCTGACGTACCGTGCGGCCCGCCACCCTCCGGCCATCTTTTAGCTGCTCTGTCATGGCTATAAATAGCTGCGGCTAGCGTGGGCTAAGCGACTCAGGGGTGGAGAGATTTGTGCGGTGTTCCAGGAGATGTTTCCATGAGGTTCGGGTTACATGGTAATGTGTTCCTCAGCTTGATGTTGCATCCCTTGATGTGAGGAAGGCTCTTGATTGAAATGGATACTGTTTCTCTGTGATGGTACCATGGCAGCAAGAGTACAGACAGACTGTAGAAGATTACTGTCTGTGTCATAGGTATGCATTTGTATTCACTTGCATACACACAGTACTGCTGTTAAAGATTTGTAGCATTGAAGGGATCAGTCTTCTCAGACTACATACATATTTGTGCTCATACAGGTATATGGATGTATATGGATGAATATATGTATCATTATATCATGATATGTCATAAGTGTTGTCTTCTACTGGTTTTAAAAGCTGCAGTACAGCAAAGTGATGTCATTTTCTGAACTTACCAGGCTGTTCTAGCTGGTCTATCATTTGCCTTTACACGCTTAGTCCTTATATCTAATGTTAGAAATAATTAAAACTAGGTGTGGAAAAAACATTTTAATGAACTGAAATAAAAAGATTTTAGAAAATGACATAGCTAAAATTATATGTATAGGGAATGTATTTGGTTTTAGTCAACCAGTACGAGGGGGCATTGGTGTATACTGGGACTGAGATGTCAACATGACTGAGACAACTGAGGAGTCTACTACGAAGTGAGATTAATGTGTTAGCGAGCTATGTTGAGTCTAAATCCAGGGTTTTCAGTGTCACGAAGGCGGCTCTCTTTTAACCTGGCTAGATCACCATGGTAACTGATGCTAAACTGATAACCTGGTCGGGAGCAGGTTATGTTCAGAGTTTCAGATTAAATCGTCTGTAAAAAGCCCCATTCTTTAATGGCACACTATAAACCTGGCACCACCTCTAATAATATGAACACAAACGGCCTGAAAACAGTTGGGGTGATGCACACAACAAACATATGGAGACTTTATAGGCCTAAATTAATCTTAAAACAGTCTTACCTTGTGCAGTGCATTTTTCCTGCCTCTGTTTCGACTGAAATCATCCACAGTATCATCACAGTCCAAATGTGTTGCTCTGTTCAGTTCAGCCATAATCCTTTGGTCCTCAGTTCAGTTTAATCCTGAACCAAAACTGTTAGTCTGCAGCTGCTTTTACCTGGAACTAACGGTCAGGATGTGCACACAAGTAACTTAATGTATGTGACAATAGCAAAAGGATGTTTTTGTGAAACATTAATGTTTCACAGACACTTTCTGCTCCACCTTTTTACTTTTCAGTCCTGTATTCTGTAATCTGCTGATTATTTTCAGGGTCGGTTCATTTATGGTTTGTAAATAGTGAGAAATATTCATCAGAATTAGTTATGCCTAAAAGAAGGAAAAGCATCAAACCTTAATATTTGAGAAACTGAAACATGACATGTCCGCCATTTTTGCACAAAATAAAGACTTGAACAAAGAATCACTTCTCAAAACAGATGCTGAAAGTCTCCACCAGTGCAGAACTCAGGCTGTTTGAGATATACTGAGAGACAGTGTTGGGAAAATTCACTTTCTACATGAACTAGTTCAAAATTCAGTTCACAAATTTTAAAATGAATTAGTTCAGTTCATAGTTCCAAAAATGAACTAGTTCATAGTTCTTTTTTTTCAATATGTTGCTGCAAGCTATTATTTTTCAAAATTATTGCCTCAGCCCATATAGAACCACAGACAGCAATTATTTTATCAGTTTTAATGTTGGAGTGTCTTTTGATTTTTTATTCACTTGCACATACCTTGAAAGGCTACCCGGGTGCTTGAGTTCAATGTGCCGTTTCAGGTTTGCTGTTGATGTAACTCAGGGGTGTCAAACTCAAACACAGAAGGGGCCAAAATTTAAAACAGAGTCTAAGTCGTGGGCCAAACAGGATTAACATTTATTAAACTGTCTAAAACTGACTATGTTTTATTCAGAAATATGAATTTGAACAGCCAGACTGCAACAACTTTTTCCTCAATAAAATAAATAAGATTTAAAAATGTTTTTTTCTTCAACAATAACAAAAGAAAACGAGAATATTTCAGCTCAGAATATTTCAGCTCACATATCCAGGTGGGGGTTCCATTTGAAAATGCTTTCTTTTTGTCTGCACACAAGATATCGCACACTTTAATCATGCAAACCCTCAATGGCACTGCATTTGACATAAAAATATGTTCATATAATAATATTACAAACCCATCAGCCCATCAGGTACAGATGAACATATTGACCTGCTCAATTTAACATTAAGGCCAAAACGCACTGAGAACTTCAACAGAAAAGTCAACTGTAGCTTCTATGGTGCACTGCAGGCTTCAGATTTAAAATGTAACACCACAGAACCAGCAGTATTTTAGGAAAAGGTTAAACTGCACACTGACACACACTGAGGAGATGAAGAGGAGAGACAGAGTCTGGACTCTTCATCATCACTTACAATAATGCAGCAATTAAGTATTTAAAAGTACACAAATCAGACTTGGAGTAAAAAAAAATTGCGCACCACAGAAGTGTACATTAATATTATCATTCATGATCATAAAAAGTTTTTTATATCAAGTCGACACATCTGTCCATATTCTCTCTCTCTCTCTCTCTCTCTCTCTCTCTCTCTCTCCCTCTCCCTCTCTCTGCTGTGGGTCAGTCTTATTTTTTATTTTTACCTGGTTTCAGGTGGAGCTGCAGTTCATCTCCCTCCTCTTATACTTGTGTTTCTTTGCACTGAGTCAGTTGCCTAAACAGACAAACTGTTTACATTAGACAAGGCTGTCCTCTATCCTCCCTTCTTTTTGCATTGGTAATTGAACCCCTGGCCATTGCAGTGAGGTCACACACCTCCATCTCTGGGATTGAAGTAGGGGGAGAAAACCATGTAATTTCTTTGTATGCAGATGACATAATCTTATTCCTTACCAACCTAAACTCATCTCTCTCTTCATACCTGCCCTCACTGGACTCTTATCTACATGTAATAAGATATCTGGGTATAAGGTTAACGTGCAAAAAAGTCTGGCCATGCCCCTCAACTCCCTGGCAGAAAAATTCTCACAGTCTAACTTTCCCTTCCGATGGAACCCTCAGTTCATGGAGTATTTGGGTTTGAAGATCCCCAATAAATTAGAAAACATTTTCTCACTGAATTATGAAGCACTGCTGAAAAAGTTGGAGGAGGATCTAGATAGGTGGATGCTATTACCAGTCTCTCTGACTGGACGAGTAAACTGCATTAAGATGAGTGTCCTACCAAAATTTCTTTATTTGTTTCAAACCCTTCCTATAACTATACATAAGAACTTTTTCAAGAAACTGCAAAGTTTGATATCAGCATTTATTTGGAGGAGGAAGGTCCCTAGGATTAAAATTAAAACCCTCTACAACATCCCCCAGTATGGAGGACTGAAACTCCCTGATTTCCAGCTATATTACTGGGCTGCTCAGTTAAGGACAGTGTGGCTTTGGCAAACGGAGCAAGTTAACTCCCCTGCTTGGAAACAAATGGAGCAATGCCACACATCAGCTGTGCCTTTGGCTGGCATCCCTTTTATCCAGTCATACCATACTGTGAAGAATGACACAGATAATCCATTAATTAAACATAAATCTAGAATCTGGTTTGCCATTCAGGCACATCTTAATAGTGTTATTGCACTGCACAGTAATACTCCATTCCACACCAATCCTGCCTTGCCTAATGTACTTAGAGACAGCATAACCAAGTTGTGGCACAATGGAGGAATTAAGAAGTTTGGTGACTTGTATAAGAATAACATACTTATGTCCTTTGAACAGTTGTGTAAAGTCTTCCACCTACCAACTACCGACACAATACAGAACATTCCTTGACAGCATCACAGAGCATGTATGACAGTGCGACAAAACAAGACAAAACATTAGGGTCCAGAAGTTAAATAGTAATAATGAGTAAAAAAAATAGATGAATATATAAATGGACAATTAAGATATCACAGTACAATGTGGGGTTCCCCTCAGTTAGAGAGGTATCTTGTTATGGGTAGCCACCTCCTCAAAAAGACATCAGACCTTAATTGTAAATGAGCAGTTAAAGCCTCCATTCTGTACACCTCCCCCAACTTCTGTTGCCACTGTGCCACTGTAGGTGGCTGTGAATTCATCCATTTTATTGTCACCATTTTCCTAGCAGTCATCAAGAGTATATGTAGCAGGTGCTTTTGGTCTTTGGTGTATAAGTCTTTAGGAGTTAAATCGAAAAGAAAATGACTCGGGGTAAATAATAAATCAATTCCCAGAACTTTATCTATCTCGTTTTTTACCCCCTTCCAGAAAGGAAGCATCATTGGGCAATCCCAAAATATGTGCGAATGGTCACCAACCATTCCACATTTTCTCCAACAGTATATTGCATTTGGGTTATCTACAAATTTAGAAATCACAGAAGGTGTCTTAAAAAACCTAATCTTCATCTTCCAATCAAACTCCTTCCACATGTTACTATTAATACCCTTATGACATCCAATGCATATCGTTTCCCACTCTTCATCCCCAATTATAATATTTAACTCCAGCTCCCATTTATTTTTGATATAAAAAGTACTGTCTGGTGTATCCAGTAACAGACTTCTGTATATATGGGAAACATGCTTTTTGTTGGGTAGCTGATGTTTAATTATATTAATAAAGTAAGTTTCTATGTTTGTTGGAGCATTTTTAATTGTATTCCAGTCTTTATGACTTGTGATGTAATGCCTAATCTGAAAATACCAGAACATATCACTTTGAGGTAGAAGGAATTTGTCTTGGAGATATGAGAATGGCTGTAAAACATTGTGGCAAAACAACTGGTCAATAACCCTTAGTTCTCTGTCTGCCCATCTCTTAAAAGTGATATCTGTTATTGAGGGGGGGAAATCTGGATTTCCATCAATCTGCATAGCCCGTGAAAGGGCAGCTGTCCCCCTAAATCTCTTTTGGACTGTTGACCATACTTGTAAGGTGTGTTTCACCCATACATTTTTGATTTCCAATTTCATCTGGGACTGCTTGCTCAAAAACACTAGAGCAGATAGAGGTATACCTGGCAATGAATTCTGCTCAATGTTTACCCAACCCGACTCCATATCATTATTAATCCAGGCTACCACTGCTGTTAGTTGCGCTGCCCAAAAATAATATTTTATATTGGGGAGGCTGAGTCCACCCTGATTCTTTCCAAGAGTGAGCATTTTCAGTCTCACCCTTGGTCTCTTATTTTGCCAAACGAATCTAGATATAAGCTTGTCCAGCAGAATGAAGGCTGATGTCGGGACCCCGATTGGGAGTGACTGAAACAAGAACAAAAGTCTGGGAAGTAGATTCATTTTAACAGCCTCTACTCTACCCAAAAGGGATAACGGTAGCACATTCCATCTTGCCAATTCATTTTTAAATGTCTCAAATATTTTTTTTATAATTCGCCCGGTATAGTTGTGTTACTTGAGGAGTAAGTGTGATCCCTAAATATCTGAAACCTTGTTTAGATCTACGAAATGACACTATATCCTCAAGCTGGCTAGGCCATGCCCCAGACACCATCATTGCTTCTGATTTACTAGGATTAACTTTATACCCAGATACTAAACCATATTCATTAAGATTTTGTAGGAGAGCTGGGATTGAGTGGACAGGGTTTTCAATAAATAATAATATGTCATCGGCATATAAAGCTATTTTATGTTGGTTTCCACCCTCATCTCTTATTCCTTGTATAAGAGGGTTGCTTCTAATCAATTCTGCTAGGGGCTCAATGCTAAGAGCGAATAGGGCTGGTGAAAGTGCGTCCCCCTGCCTTGTCCCCCGTCCCAATTCGAAGAAATCGGAGCATTGGCCATTAACTCTGACTCTTGAGCGCGGGTTCATATAAAACACTCCAATCCAACTCAAAAAAGTTTCATTAAAGCCCATATAGGCCAATGTTTGCTCCAGAAATGTCCAGTCCAGTCTATCGAATGCTTTCTCAGCATCTAGGCTGAGAAGCATTGATGGAGTCTTTCTCTTCGAAGATTGTTAATTTAGAGTTCGTCTAACATTATTGGTGCCCTGCCGTCCAGTGATGAACCCCGTTTGATCTGAGTTAACTAATTTCCGAATGTGTAATTGTAGTCTATTTGCCAAAATAGAGGTCAAGATTTTTAAATCCTGACAAAGCAAACTTATAGGCCTATATCCCATACACTGAGTGGGGTCCTTTCCGTCTTTGTGTATGACTGTGATTATTGCCTCTGACCAAGTTTTTGGGGGGTCCCTTTCATCCAGTGCATAGTTATATGACATAAAATTGGGGCTAACTCATTAACAAAAACTTTATAGTATTCCCCAGAGTATCCATCGACACCCGGGGATTTACTATTCTTTAACTTACTAATACTATCTATTATTTCCTGTACTGTTATGGGGGCACACATACTATCAGCCTCAACCTGAGATAATCTGTTCAACTGGATCGAATCTAGTAGTTTTGTTATTTTCTCCTTCTTCCCTGATAATTCTTGGCCTTCATATAATTTTTTATAATATGCAGCAAACGCCTCAGCTATTTCCCTCGGTTGTGAAGTAATTCTATTCGTGTCAGGGTGTTTAATTTTAGGTACCACACGGTTCGATTGAGCTTTCCGTAGCTGAAAAGCCAATAACCTACTTGCTTTATTACCCATTTCATAATATTTTCTTTTCACAAATCTGAGCATTCCCTCTGCTTTATATGTAAGTAGATCATCTAATTTTTGTCTCTCCTGTTTTAATAAGTCTAATATATTCCTACTTCTTGATATTTTATGTTCTTTTTCTAACCTCATAATTTTAGTCTCCTATTCAAGTCTCCTGGCTTCTCTTTGTTTTTTCATTCTTGACGTAATTTGAATGATATGTCCCCTCATAACAGCTTTGGCACCATCCCATAAAATAGATGGAGTAACATCTCCGTTGTCATTTATATCAAAATATTCTTTTAGCCTGTCACGTAATTCCTGTTGGATTAGGGGGTCATTCAGTATTGAGACGTTAAGTCTCCAGTATCTAAATTGTTTTTCTTGACCTAAATTTATGTTCATCTTAATGGGGCCATGATCCGACAAAGTTATGGGGTCTATCCTGCATTCTGTCACTCTATGTACGTCAGCCTTTGAAACAAGAAACATATCTAATCTGGAGTAGCTCCCATGAACTTGGGACCTATATGTATAATCTCTGTCTCTGGGATGATGATATCGCCATATATCGATCAAGCCCAATCCATCCATCATTCCCAGAACTGCAGCTGATTTTCTAGTTCGAGGTCCCTTCTCAGCAGGTAGTCGGTCCATACTTGAATTTAGTACACAATTATAATCCCCCCCCAACCACTATGATTCCCTCCCCTTCATCTGCCAATTTGGAAGCTATTTTCTTAAAAAAAATTGGACAGTCCTCATTTGGTGCATACAGGTTCAAGAATGTAAATCTATTTTCCCCAATTGTACCTATCACCATTATATATCTTCCTTCCTTGTCTTTCAGTACTTTTTTGCTGTTAAAAAAAACATTACTTCTCAATAAAATAGCAACCCCTCTTTTCCTCCCTCCTACATGAGATGCACTGTATACGTGTTTCACCCACTCCCTCCTTAATTTCAGGTGTTCTGCCTCAGACAAATGTGTCTCTTGTAACATTGCAACTGAACAATGTAAAGCTTTAAGTTGATTGATTATTTTCTTTCTTTTAATTGGACTTCCCAGACCCTTTATGTTGTAGCTAACCACAGTCAAACCATCCATGTAACACTACTTTCAATCCTTGCTGTCATAGTGCTTTGTAGTTAGCTTATACATGCTAGATGCACCGTCACCTGCTATTAAAATCCTCTCAGTTGTCAAGAAAGTAACACAAAACAGAACAAAAACTATGTACAATTCCCAGTAGGGAACATCAGAAATCGAACACATCAACCTGGCTTCCAAGTCCTCAACTGGCCTATCTTCAATAGTGACCAGTCCCCGTGTGGAATCGGGCAGAGGGTGGCGGAATCCCTCCGGGATAATGTCACATTGTGCAGCAGTCCCACTCCGTCGGGTAAACTGCTGTGGCCCTATGATGGCTGAGTGTAAATCACTCATTAAGTCAATTGCAGCTGATGCCTCAATCCAAACGACGTTATAATATGCTGTTGTTACATTCTGGGCTTGGCAAAATATAAAATATATTTAATTTTTCTTCTTTTTTTTTCTTCCTACTAAACTTGAAATAAGATTTCAAAATAAATAAATAAATAAAAAAAATATTCTAATAATAATATGTGTAAACCCAACAACACCACTGTAGTGGGAGGATAGTAAGAACATTTAACTTTAGTCCATCTAACAGAAAATTATTCAAAGCTGTTCAAAGCTATCTAAATAATAATAATAATGATAATAAACCTTACTTCTTGCATAATATGCTCAGTCATTTCAAGGGAAGAAAAACCTGCAATCTTCTTCCGTAAACATGCTGACGTTCCGCCCACCTCAGTTGGCATCTCGTCTCTCCCACCTGTGTCTGGCCAACTCTTGCTCCACTTTATCCTGTTCGTCAACTCGGATCTGGATGTTCAAGTCCTGAAGTACCGGTGCTGCGTCCATCACCGTCTTTCCTCGGAGCCCACTGTCATCCTTAGCCGAGCTGGGTACATGCACTTCGCTTTAATATTTTTCTGCTTCAGCTGTTTAACAACGTATCTGACCCGGGCGCGTTTTCTCTGCAGCTCAGGTGAGTAGTCATTATCAAAGTAGATCTGCCTCTCAGCCATCCTCACTGTGCGCTGCTTCCAGGCTTGCTACAGGATCCACTCCTTCACTGTGTAATCCGCGAATTTAATCACGATAGAGCGAGGGGGATCATTTTCTTTTGGCTTCGGCATGAGCGCTCTGTGCGCCCGGTCAATCCTGATGTCATCTTCAGTTAACGGCAGATCAGTCAGCACCCTCGGCAGCAGCTTTTTGATGAAGACCACCATGTCTTTACCTTCGCTTCCTTCAGGAACCTGATACAGCCTTAAGTTCTGTCTTCTCGCCCGGTTCTGGAGGTCCTCACATCGTTCCATAAGTTCTGCCTCCCGCTGTAGTAGAAAGCCGATGGCTTTTCCGTGAGCCGCGGTGATCTCCTCCGTGGTTGTAATACGCTCCTCTGCGTCAACAACCCTCTTATCCAGCTTTGTTAGCTGTGCGCTTAAACCTCCAACTGACGTTTCAAGTCTTGTGAATGATTCCCTGGTCTGGCCTTTAAATTCCTTTACATCCATCCTCATCTGTAAAATGTCCTCCCGTATTTCTCGATTCGATTGGACGATAGCTTGCAGCATCTCCTCCATGTTTGTAGCAGCTGCTTCACCACCTTTGCTAGCACTAGCTCCGTCAGGCTTAGCAGGCTTGTTAGCTTCAGCGGTTTCCGACGATTTTTCCTCCCCTTCTTTGTTTCTAAACTGATATCTAGCAAGTCTATCGGAAGCGGTTGTCTTTGTGGTGTCGTTGGGCATGTTTTTGCTGAGTTTTGTTCTAATGTCGTTTGGAAAGTTGGCTAATCAGCAGACCTCAAACTTTTGCGTCCTACACGAACATGGAGCTGCCGGAAGTCCAGAAAATACTCTTATATGTAGACATGTAATGATTAATCAATATAACACTGGATGGGTACATCTTCTGTCTATCTTTTCAGCAGTAAATTGCACTCTTTTGTTTTTGTTTTTTTTTACTTATGATAATACTGCCTTTACTACGGTTCCTGTCGTAGGGTGGGAGGGACTGGTCTTAAGGGATTAATTTTATTAATTCTTTTTTAAAATTGTTTTTTTAAACTGTTGTTTTTCCGTTGCTTCTTCTTTATTTGTTTGTTTGTTTATTTGTTTGTTTGTTCTACCTGTCTTTGAATCTCTTTAAACCATTTTTTTTTTATTTTTTTTTATTGTGATATCTTATCTTCATACGCTGTCAAGTAGACTGTTCTGAATTCATGGAAAATACAATAAAGAGATTGTTCAAAAAAAAAAAAAAAAAACCTGTTTACATTGTTTTTTGACAACTCGCGACTGACGCAGTGCATTGTGGGACTTGTAGTATGAGTGCTGGGAGTGCTGTTTACCGACAGGCCATTCATTATAGACACATGAAATTATCTCGTGGGCCGTATATAATTGAATCGCGAGCCAGATGAGTTTGACACATGTGATGTAACTGAAGTACGGAGTTGCTTTTTGAAACCCGGCAGGCAAAGTTTGCACAAAAATGTACGATTTTTCCCAGTGCAGTCCTCACCGACCTTCTCATAAAACTGTTTTCAATGATCATATGAAGAGTCTGAGGTAGTGCTGCTGCTACATGTTGCTGTTGTTGTCGCCTCTATGTTGCTTTGTGTTTTCATGATGCACGCGGTGGTGTGACACTGGTGGCTGGTGTTGCCAGATTGGGTGTTTTTTCCGTTACATATTAAGGCCTGTTTACGGTGGTTTTCTCCTGGAAGGCTCTATGGAAATCTGGCACCCTATTGAAAAAAAGTTAAACTGAATGTTCGCCCAAAATATGAACGAGTTCATGAACTATCGTTCAGTGAACGCGTTCAGGCACAACACTGCTGAGAGACATGTAGAGACCAACTAATGTTTTAGCATGTAGGGCAACTTTTATGGCCTTTTTATGGGATCATGTTTTTTCCACTGAACTGTGTGTGTGTGTGGTGTGACGGTGTGCAAATGGCATGTCAGACTTTAGGAGACTTGGATTATACCAGACGAGCAGTATGGAGGTTTTTCGTGTGTTTTTTTTTTCAGTTGTTTCTTACATTTGAAAACTGGTTACCATTCACTTCCATTGTTTGGGAGATTCTGCAACACTGTTTTCCTGTGAAACTCCAGTGTTTTGTGGACTAACAAAATAAACTCAACCTTAAGTCGGCACAAGGGTGAGTAGATAATGACTTCATTTTCTTTTTTTGGTGAACTATCCCTTTAACCTGCTAACTGTCTTATAACCCGTGTGTGTGTGTGTGTGTGTGTGTGTGTGTGTGTGTGTGTGTGTGTGTATTTGATGAGATTGTTTGTGTGAAGAATCCAGCAGATCTCTAAATTCTGACTCAAACTGGGACCAGAGCAGAGCTGCAGCTTTGCAGACTCAGTGTTAGTGTAGTTGTCAGTAGGTCTGAGAGTCCACTGGGTCTTTGGAAAAGTTGTAATGTACAGTCTCTGCAGGTGTGTTTGAGTGTCTGTGTGGGACTTTGAGACATAAAATCTTCAAATAACTTCAGATTTTTGCCACCAGCCTGTGTGTGTTTGTGTGTTGCTGGCTCTGTCAGAGCTGTGCTGCAGACGGTGTGTAGACGGTGTGTCTGTGCCATCTGGAGCGGTGAGAATGAAGACTTCCACATGCTGACAGGCCTCAGACCAGCCATCTGCTCGCTCTGCGCTCTCCTCCAGTCAGACAACCTGTCGTCAGTGTGTCCTCCAGCGCCGCTCGGCACCAACATACCTGTTCACTCACTGGGTCAGTCAGTCTGTGTGGCTGCAGCCTGCAGGAAGACACACACAGTGAAGAGCTCACACAGGAAGTGTGTTTTTCACCACGAGAACTGGAACTCAGTCAGGTGTGTGAGTGTAATCGTCTGCTCAGAGACGGCTGTTCCACACTGATCACCACTCTCACACTGATGAGTTTCTTCTGTGTCACTCTGGATTTTAGGGCTCTGACAGTGAGGAGCATCTTGTCTTTGCTGATTCAGAGGACAGACATAAATCAGCCACAGCCATAAATGTAATTGATTGCAATGTAGGGGAGACCGGGGACAATCGTAACAGGGGGCCATTGTAACACATTAAATTGTTTACACTTACTCTCCATATGCTCAATAGGATATCCTCTCTCTCTCTCTGTGGATCAGGGTCATTTCCTCTGAGCAGATGTTTTAACAAAAAAAAAAAAAAAATGGTTTGAGTTCTAAAAGTTGCTGTTTGTTTTTGCAGGATTCTTTTTCTGCATTCTAGACTTTATATGTCTATGAATTTAAACTAACATCAATTCTATATCTAGAATTTTGCTTAAAAATGAACATGGAACACTTAGGTTGCTAGGTGTTGCTACCTAGCTGACAAGATTTTATCATGGCTGCAGGATCGGAACGATTGTCCCAGCCAGCCACATGGTCTTGTTTGTTTGTGCTGACACACTTTTTTGTCAGAAAAAAAAATATTTCACTAAATTTAAATGTAAATAAGAAACTTTCTCAAAATGACTCACATACTAAGTCATTATTTTTAAGAAATCATTAAAATCATTCTTTTGAAATATTAAGTCAATATATTCAGAAAGTTTCTCATTATTCTGAGATATTAATTTCATATTTTTACATAGGGGAGACCAGGGGCAATTGTAACATTTTGTAAAAATCCTTCATAACTCACTACTTGCAATACAATAGTCATCTTTTGATATAAGAAACATATATATAACTATACTATTTAATAATACAATTGACATATTTTCACCAATAAGTACAAGAATGGAATTTAAAACTACATGCAAGAAGTCAGAGTGTAACCATGTAGTTTAACATCATTATGTAGACTCTAGTGTCTCTGGTAGGAGGAGATTTTATTTCAAATAAAGGTAAAGGGGAAAAAGTAATAAATTAACATGAACTAGGCCATTTTAGTCTCTGAACTGAAGTTTGAGCGAACTCTTTTTAAGTGAAATTAAAATTCAATATTACAATCTTGTCCTTATTCTTTAAAAAACATCAATTATATTATTAATGCACATACACATGCTTCTGAAATGAAAGGGTGACTTGTGCATTTCAAATAGTCTCTGAATTATGAAGGGTACATTTTTTAAAAACTGGTGCACTTGCCCCCGCTCTCCCCTACATTATTTACAGATGTGATTAAAAGTTGTTTGAAGCTATGAAAACCAGTAAGCCACTACAGTTAGCTGGTTAGTTTTAGATATATGGCCTCATGGACATTGAATGAGTGAGACCTACAGCCACCTAAAGCCCCAAGCTCACTGCTTTGTATGATGATTGTTGTACTGTAAAGACAAAATATAAAGAAAATCTGACCTTAGAAAACCTTTTTTTTTAACATTAGCAATCATCAGGACAGGGTGGATAATCTCAACAACAGTGAATCTTTCTATCCTCGTGCTTTCACAAACCAAGAATCGAATTCAGAGCCTCCCCCTCTCTGCTTTATTCACCTGCAGCTCAATGCTGTCCTCTAGTGGATAAAGACAGTACTGACACTCTGTCAGTAACACTGGACTCAGACTGAATTAAATACAAAAAATAAATAAACAGAGAAGAGCTCAGTCAGAAATGATCCTGTACAGAATGCAGTATTAGTGGATAAAGCACTTGAATCTTGTTATTGCTGATAACCAGCATATGAAGAAACTCACTGAGATTCAATGTATTTTCCATTTAATTATGAAAGATTATTTATTTGTACATAGTAACTGAATTGGAGAGGTTGCTTAATAAGGAGGAACTCTGGATTCCTAAACTAAGATCTTTAATAAGGATTCAGACTTGAAGTCATTTCTGTAGAGATGACTAGATTATATTTGTTGTCTGTTTACAGGGCTTCTTTCGAGCTTTTGGAAGTGTAACTCTTGGTGTGTTCAACCCCAACACAGATGGACCTTAGAATGAGTGTATTTGTTAGAGAGATTATGATTATTATGATAAAGAAAGAAAAAGCTGTCAGTGTTCACTGACTGAAGCATGCTGTACTGGAGGACAGTTGTGTGCACACTTGCCAACCCGCCCCAATTTTCCAAAGAGACCCTCTCCCTATTTCCTCCCAGGATCACAATTCTCCTGCATTTCTCCCACTTTATGACAATTGTTTACACCATTTGATCGTTTTCATTATCACCACCTGTTTCTAGCACTGCACAGGGTGTATAAAAGGTTTACTGTTTCCACACGAACAACACAGCCACACTTCACCAGACTCTGGAAAGAATGATTCTTGTTCCTTAAGGAGAGCTTTAAAGGACGCATGCATTTTGTAAAATCTGCCACATCAATTTTCTTTTAGGGGCGGGGCAAAAAATAAATACATGAAAGAAAACTGGTGAATATCAGTTTATGGCAGATATTTACCAAAGTTCATGACAGAGGGGTGATTCATTATAAATTCTTTCCAAATAATTTAAAGTAAAATTAAAAGTGTTTCAGATAAAATGCTGTAGCAGTGTGCCTTATTTTGTTATTTTCACTCTTTAAAAGTCCTCAAAATATAGGAAACAAGCTCTGAAACAAATTTGTTTGTTTCAAATCCTCCCTATTTTTGACGTATGGATGTGTAACATGTTGTAATTTTTAGAGACATACATATCTGTTTGCTAAAATTTGTCTATCACCCTTTTTTTTAAAAAAAAAAAAAAACCATAACAGATTTGGATTTTTGTTTCATGAGCAGCATTTTATGTATATTTGACCTTTTTATTAATTCAAGTTAAATTTATTTTGTTCTTTTTTTATTTTTAGTTGGTTATAATTATTAAAAATACCAGTGGAAGTTTACCATTTCAGTGCCCTGATGTCACTTTGTCACAAGTGTTTGATAAGCACATTTAAGGAATCATTGCAAAAAATGTCTGGATTAATAATCAGGAAATTTCCTAAAGTAAGAAAAATGCTGGATGTGGATCCACAGCAAACACCGACTGCTGAGCCCACAGCCTCTCATCTATTCCACTCATACTTTAGTTTTGTCTGATGTTTTCTATTCTGGTCCTGAGAGGAAAGACATTTTGTTTGACGTATTTTTATCATTCGAATGACAAATAAGTTTGAACTTTCTGCCAAATTCCACTGAAATGTTAGCAGGTTATAATACATCCTGGTGACGAGCGAACAGAGGCAAAAACAAGCTTCTCAGTGGGGATCAGAGGTCCATCAGTGGGACTGAAGAACCCATTCTGCTGGCTGAAAACAGGCTTTGCAACGAGCTGATAAAGAGCCCATTAACCACCAGAGCCATAAAACAGAACGAAACACCATCATCCTCCTGCTCGGCCCGCGTGCAAAACATACAAGTGACTCCCTGAAATGACACATCACAATGGTAGTTTTCAAAATACATTACCATCATGATTATTTTATTATCAAAATGCATTACATCTCTTGCTTCTTAAACCTGTTGGAGGGGAACAATTGAAATAGTTACTACTATGATCTGTGTAAAAATAAAACCAAACCAACAGAATGATCTTTACAAAACAAAGAGAGAGAATGCAGCGTCTGGTTTTGGGAGGAACAGACCCGATGATTAGCTTCCAACCATCTGACACAGTTGGTCACTCAGACCCTAAAAACAAGTATCATGCGATAAATTCAGTGTACTATATTTCTCCATACAAGTCTATATCACATTTCTTTCTATACAAGTACACATAATCATACATATTGTCCTATTGTGTCTTTTTTGTTGTATTTCTTTCGTTTTTAAGGTGCTGGTTAATTTTGGGTCACAACTTGATTTTTTTTTTTCAATCTGTCGAACATTCATGTAACATGAGTACCCTTCTATGTGTTTGTGGACTGAGGGGAGTAGAAGGGGGTGGTGGGTGTAAGCGGTGGGTGGGGGTCCAGTCTCATGACCGGGCCTTCGGTCCTTGAAGTCTTCCACACAAATGTGGCCGTTTTTTTTCCCCACATTCGGTCCAAAAAAAACAGAAAAGTCTGAGAGGGAGGAGAGGGCGCGTCCTGCTGCCGCCCAGCTGTCAGCTTAACGTCGGTTTGAGGTCCCACTGCGGCGGTCAGGAGGACCGGCTCTTTCTCAACAAGTCAGTTTGTTAAAAGGAAAAATAAAAATACAGCATTCTGTGGAAAGGGAAGCAGCTCTCACACGAGAACATAGCAGCTTTTTTAACCTAGGTTTTTATAAACAATCCAACACTCCCTTCCCCAGTTTTCCTCGGTGTCACACGGAATGCAAGGATTGGTCAGAAAAATAATACATATATATTTATATATATAAACTGTATATATTTAAAGAAACCCTGCAGGATAAAAACAGTCAACCCAACATTTTAGCTTAGAAGTTAAGATGAATTATTTGCTAAAACTTCATAATAACCATCATTAATAAGGGGTAGATTGATAGTTAATTCAACTTTAGTTGATAATTATTTAGTTAACAAACATTCAAATCATGTGAATAATTGCTTTTTAATCAATTGTTAAATTCTATAAACATCAGATGGCACTGATCAATAATCATCCAGATAATGTTTATGTTCTCACTCGCAATTGGTCAGTTAGCGATAGTTGTTCGGTGGCGCTATGCTTCAAACTATGATGCTGTAGGTACAACTGTGGTGACAGTTTTGCAACAATAAAAATGCAACATCTGAGGAGACTTTCAAAATAAAAAGGCACAAAAAATTATCAGGCTTTGGGTTAAAATAAGTCAATCACTTACGGAAGTTCACGCACATAAAGAAACATTCATAAGAATTGCTTTAATCAATTGAAACTTTAAAATAGCTATCCAAATTAAGTTTATAGAGGTTTAGAAACTCATTATTTAGCATTAACAAAGTGTTACATATGTCTTGTCCAACCCTCAGTGTCAGTGGTTCTCAATCTGGGGGTGGTGAGATATTTTCTGGGGGTCGCCAGGTGTTGGGGAGAATAAAATAAAATACTGTGGCAAAGCAGCATGGACATCAGTCCCATAATGAGGCTCAACGTTAGAGACAAACATTGAAAAATATGTTAAATACAGCTGGCCTCGAGAGTCAAACACCCCATTTATACCTGCTAATAAAATGTGATCTGTATCTGGATATGTTATCCAGACTGTTGTACAGACTGTGTTTGGATCTTAAGTAGGTGTAAACACAACGTAAGACAGACTACCTCCAGAGGTGGTCCTGCAGATCTGATCACATTCTGATCACCAAGAATTTACAGGTTTCTTCTTATCAGGGAAACACATCCAGATACAGATCGCATTTTAATACCAGGTGTAAATGGGGTGAAAGTGTGTATGTGCAGGTTCTGATGGGATATACACAAAAACTCTTTTTTCAATTTAGTGCCACAGTATCGTGTTTAACCGAGCAGCTATAGCCAGTTTTGCTAGCTACCACACAGAACGATAAATATGTAGCATTCTTAGAAAAAGAGTTCCAGCTCAAGACTGGACAGGAAATGGAGACTGTGTCAGAGACTCAAGTTCCCACCAAGCTTCACAAGTGTCACCCCAACTTTGTTTAATATAGATTTTTGTGAGGGTCGCAAACTCCAAACTGATAATTCTGAGGTTTGTAACTTGAAAAGGCTGAGAACCACTGCTGTATGCAATTATTTCTTTAAGTTTTACAAATAGAGCTGTGACAGTAAATCAGTTATTAAATTAATCACAAACTATTTTGGTGAATAAATGTCAATATTTTCTGGTTTCTCTACTCATCTCAGACAGTAAACCGAATATCTTTAAGTTGTGGGCAAAACAAGACATTTGAGGACGTCGACGGGCTTTAGGAAACACTGATCAACATTTTTCACTGCTTTATAACATTTTCCTGACTGATCAACCCTTTGATTAATCAAACAAATCATTTGGGAATCATTAACAAATACTTCATGAATATGTATAAAATGTTTCAATGTGTGAAACAAACTGTCAGTTTACTAATTTACTTAGAATGTAACTGTGATCAAATCTTTTCAGCCACGATACAAAATATGATTTATAACCTAATTATTTCATATTGCACAAACTAATGATGAAGTAACATAAATTAAATTATAGCATTACTTTTCTTGTTTGTGGACAGTAAAGTGACTTAACTAAAATTTTATTAACTATGAATTAAGCATTTACTAATGATGGTTATTATAAAGTGTTACTGATTATTCACCTCTTCTTGTTCCTGCATCCCATCATCACTATATTAAATGATCAGTATGAATTTGGAGGTAAAACAAAAAGCTGATTTCAATGACAAGATGAATGCAGCCGTATGTGGGGAACATAACTGGATTTCAAATTTATTGGAAAAAACAAGAATGCAGCACCATGAATCATAAGACCTGTACGTCTCAAGTACAATATCAGAAGTGTACAGTGAAGTAGTCCTAATGTGAAACCAAAAAACAGTCCAGTGGGGGATGAGAGAACAGAAGAGAACCCAAAAAAACAAAAAAAAACAACAAACAGAACGTTGGAACAGACAGAGAACGTAGAGAACAAGAAGGGCTGTTTTTCATGTTTGGTGAGAGAACACGGAAGCTGGTAATCATATGGAATGATCCTAATATCCAGGGAGAACTCCTCCCTCCTCCTCCTCCTCCTCCCCCCATTCCGCCTCTCTAATGCATCTTTAGAACGGATGATTAACATGTGCATCGTCACCCCCCCTTTCCAAATCAGACACTTATTTACTGCAGCACAGACTCGGCCACTCGCCAAATCACAAAAGTAACGTTGACCAAAAAAAAAAAAAAAAGTTAAAAAATAAAACTTTCAGTTACATATGCATCTCAGCATTTATCCAACCTGGGTACCATGACGACAGGTACGGCTTTTTTGAACTTTGTACAGACATTTGTGTGGAAGTTTACACTCCGACATTATAGAGCCTGTTTGCACAGTCCGGCACATGAGGAAACACTGGGGACAATTTCAACTTACATGTGATTTCTTTTGTTTTTTTGTTTTTTTTCCCAGAATGTGTCATCCAAATCGCTTTTTCCACTGATTCCGTTAATGATGTCCAAAGTCAATGATTAGCTTTGTGCAGAGTGTGGTAATTTGTTTTTTGTTTTCTGAAAATAAAGAAAGAAAAGACAGAAAATAAGAAAAGGAGAAATCCGTAAAGAAGTCCTTGCTCCTCTTAGGTCTGTACATTTCCCCTCCCCAAACTCCCTGAGCCCCATTTTCACTGCAGCTGTAGGGGTTGAGGAGGTACGCAGCTTCATACACACTCACGCACACGCACACACTCACTCACGCATACACAAGGTCCTAAAAGCTTCCTGACTGTGTCCTTACTCCAGGTCCCTGGAGGGGGGAGTGCTGGAACTGACTGAGGCCCGTCCCTCGCTGCGGGTAGTGAGTCGGTCCGGAGTTCGACAGCAGCCTGGAGCCGGCCTGCAGCGCCGGCTGCCCCGGGCTGCCCGACTTCAGGCTGCGAGACGCCTGCTGCTGACTCCCTCTGGAGGCCTGGGCGCCTGAGTCTAGTTTAGTCTGCCCGTGGGCCCTGGGGCCTGAAGTGGGAGTCCCCGCCAGGCCGCCACTGTTCAAAAGGCTCGCTTTTAAGTGGCTGTTGGCGTAGCTGTGGCCTCCTTCCACATTACTGCTGCTGCCACTCTGCTGGTGGAGGGAGCCCGCTGGCAGCCTGGAGTCTGAGGAGGAAGAGGAGGAGGAAGAAGTGGGGGTGTGGCTAGGGTAGGAGGATGGAGGGTGGTCCTGGGACAGTCCCGGGTGAGAGGTGCTGAGGCGTGGGTACAAGCTCTGGCCTGATGAGGGACTGTAGGAACCCCGGAATGGAGAGTTGGAGGTTTGCTGGAGGAACGAAGGGCTGTCCGTCTGCCGGTGACTCTCTGATGACTAAACACACACAGAACACACACGCTCACTCTTTGAGACAATGACACACCTCTACATGTCATGTGGAAACAGAGAAGTGGTGTGACAGATTCCCACGACTAGTACTTATGCAAATGGGCAAATTACAAAGGCATCTGCAGCTACAAACTAACAAAGAGTTTTATTTATAAACTGAAATAATGTTTATCTTGTACTTGTCGGTGTGGAGTATTCAAAGTAGTGTTATATTAGCATTTATCAATCTTAAATGATGGACTTTTGTGTTATATACCATCAAGTTGGATACATCAGATTTTTCACATAAAAGTTTGTCAGAAAATGTTATTTACTTCAACATGATTTAAATGCAGCATTAGCCTGGCATCAGGGTACATGTTAACTGGCAGATGCTGGATTTTGCCGTTAACATTAGTAGTTGTCAAGCAGGACATATCAATGGCCAAAATGTCTGTCACCAACTTGCTGCTATCAACAGTAATGAAAAGTGCTTACTAAACAGGGTGATTTAATTCTGGAATGTTAAATTAGCATTTAGCATTTTGTTGTTGTTGTTATATATGTTCACAACTCCTGTATGTCCAGATGAGGAAAGCACAAAGAAATTAACTTATCATAAGTGTAGTGCTGCCAGACTGCAATAGACAAGCACCCTGCAACTTTTCCCAAGCGAGGACACAGAATATTTGCATCGTTTATTTTAATAAATTTTAGATCAAATCATCAATAAAGTGTGCAACCCCAGTCAGAGTGCAGCCTCTGTAGTGAGCGGCATCTTTTTCCAGTTGTTTGAACTGATAGCACTACAGCTTTGCTATTATAAGGCTGTTTCAAACAAACACATGGTAGTCACTCTATAAGGCCAGAATTCTGGAATATTAATGGCCATATTGGCTGTCAAAAAAACAAATCCAGTGTAAACTCTGGAATCCTGGGTAACCAGGGATGATAATGATTAATCGACGATCAATTCATCGGCTGTTAAGATTTTGATGGATCAAGTAAAATAAACAATCAGTCTTCTATCTAAAAATCTGATTTATGGCAAATATGATTTTTACGAGTGTGCCCCACATTTTATCTGATATTCAAGTACTGTGTACATTTCATAGGCTAATGCTGTCAGAGAATATGGAAATTAAGCATTGATTATGAGAAAAATGCATTTGGTATAAGAAAAATGTTTATGTTTTGAACAATAAATAATCAATGAATTGATTATTTATGCTACCAATGATTGTTTAAAGAAAGTGCTTACAATTTGCAACTCTATGGATAACATCAAATCAAAATGAAAATGCTGCCCAAGTGCACTGGAGATATGATCACTGAAACTGAATACAAACAGCACCACAGAAATACACACATGGTGATTGGGCAGCTTGTTCACTAACATCACTGTTACAAACATACTGGTGTTTGTGGAACAGGTGCTATAAATGGTTTGTAGAGGCTACCTGGTGTGGATACACAGAGGGACTGTATCTGTGTGGACTCTTCATGGGAGAAGCCATGGACGCTGCCTGCATCTCATATCGATCTGCATCTGCAAACACAGACAGGATGATCAACTCCAGCACCGACAAAAACATGTTCAAGCACAACATATACTGCCCTGTGCGGAATTATATCTTTAGTTTAACTATATTCTTGTTGATATTTCTCTATTTTTTCAGCAGGAATCCCTTAAGTTTAATGCCTTCTGTACCAGATTCCTTCTCTGATGAGCCGTCACTCCTCTTGTAGTTCCGTTCCATCTTGATGCTTCTCAGCACTCGCTCCAGAACCCCCTGACCTTCCCTCAGACGTTCAACAGTCGTAGGGACCATCCTAAAGAAATTCCAAATCCAGAGGTCAGACAACTTCCAGGTGATGTGACATGTAATGAAAGGCATCTTAAATATGTTGGGCCTCTCACCATTGGTTGTTGCTGTCCTGGCGTCTGGACGAGCCCTGGTGGTCTGGAGGACTGACCTCCTCTATCTGTGGGATGGAGGTGTGCGTTGAGGAGGAGAGGGAGCTGTGTGGGGAGGCCGGGGGCTGCATCTGCTGATGGGAATGGGAGTGATGGGAGTCCTGGGGGTATTGGGGGGCGGGCCGGGTGGGGGTGCCGCCCAGAGACGAGCTGCTCCCGACCGACTCAGAGTCCCGGCCGCTGCCCTGCTTCCTCTTGCGGTACTCCAGCAGAGACACCTGAAGCAGCAGCAGAGGGAGGAGAGCAGCTGTTACACACCTGACGCACAGCTCTGATGTGCAGCTTTTACACACAGCGTCATGTCATTCACACTGATGCCGGGCCGCTCACTCAATCACATCATTCACCAAAACTGAGTGATGGGCAGACCGCATGCACCACACCAGAGAGGACTCACCTGGAAACACTGTTTACAACTGATCAATGTGACAGAAAGAAAAACACAACTTCATCACCATGGAGATTACCTCTGACATGAAAATGACACTGTATGCAGCTCTGGTTTGGTTCCATTCCATTATCATTCGTCTAGTCATGAGAAAGGCTCATACTGTAGGTCACTGAGTGTGTTCTGTTAGTAACATACAGCATCCAAAGCTTGGACGACAGAGCAGGCAACTTTAAATGCACCACGCGATGATGCAACCACGCTGAAACAACAGCTACACAAACACTCATATCAACATCCACGCACGACATATACACACATCTCCACTGTTAACAATGAGAATGAGAGCACTCGTCCCAGCGTAATGTCGTCATGACACAGAGGAGGCTTGTGGGAACTGAGGGGGGTGTATGAAAGAGGCAGGGGAGAGGGATGATGTCCACTCAGTCAGGTACTGACATGGATGGCTTTTGCCTGAATTTTTTGACCCATACAACAAGTGTCCTGCTACACTTGTCAGTGGCTTTTTGGATTACATTTTACACACCTTAAAAATACAGGATATATACAGTATTTAACTGTTGGGAAACCCTCTTAAAGGGTGGCGGCAGATTGGCCAGCCACCCCTCAAGCCTGGTTCTGCTCAAGGTTTCTGTTTTTCCTCGCCACTGTCATGTTAGTGCTTGTTCACAGAGGGAGTTGTTGGGTCTCTGGAATATTACAAATATTACAAAGAGTACAGTCTATATTTGCTCTGTATCAAAGTATCCTGACATAACTTCTGATGTTACTTTAGAGAGATTACTACTTTATTTTGACATAAGCTGTGGCCACCATGCACATTTTACCTGTGATCAGGTCAAACCTAAGTTTTGTGTGCTGCTAGAGGTTTGTATTAACAAGGTCACTGTTGGTTGTCTGTTCCAGTACCAAACAAAAGACTGTTTAAAGGAAAACTACAAGAGCTGCAACAATTAATCAAATATTAAATTCATCAGCATTTTTTAAAGACAAAAAGTCTAAATTCTCTCATTCTAGCATCTTAAATGTGAATATTTTCTGGGTTCTTTCCTCCTCTACAACAGTAATTTGAATATCTTTGGGCTATCAACATTTTCACCATTTTCTGACTTTTTTTTAGGAAAACAAATATTAACCCATTAATTGAGAAACTAATTGACAGATTAATCAACTATGAAGATAATCATTAGTTGCAGCCCTAAAAACTACTGTTATTTACAACTTGAGTTGTAGTTTTGGAGCTGTGGGCATCAAATCTATTGCTTTGAAAAATTTACACTCAACAAACTGAGATCTGACAAGCACCCAGCTTAGTCAGAGTTACTCTGAAGAGAAAACGATGGTCTTGGGGTAGTGCAGAGAAAAATATACATTTCAGCGTCAACCTACTGCAGCTGTTTAGACTCTTGTTTGTTTTTCTATGCAATGAAGGGGCTATTAGCAACATTTCATGTGTACTCATTTTCAGTTTTACTCATATATTAGATAATCTGTAATTTGTTCAGTCAGTGTCACAACATCTCAAGATCTCAGCAATACTTGCTATCATGTGTAGTGCACTGTTATTACCAATGGCTGGAGACAAAACTAAAATTTAAGTTGTAATAAACCATCTTTTTTTTTTCTGTATTAACTTTTGTTCTGTTGCATAGATGGGTCAACTGACTAGGGATGGGAATCAAGAGCCATTAAGAGCCGGTTAAATATTGTCCACTTTCAGGGTGACAAGCTGCTGACGTCAAACTCATGTGTCAGTGCTGTTGGAAACTTGCAACAGGAAGGAGTCATGGCAGAGAGGAAGAAACAGCCCATGGCCTGGTTTCATTTAATGAAGACAAATAGTTTCAAGTGATGGTGGAAATGGCAGCATACTCTGAAATATCACAGAGCATGAGCTTAAATTCCAGGAATGTCATGTATTTGACGCTCATGACTGCCACTGCTTCCAACCACTACGTCCATTACTCAGGACAAATATCCTGTAATAATAACATCAGCGCCAGGCAGGCAGGCAAAGCAGAGTTTTTCTTTGACTATGAAAACCTTTCTGAAAACAAATGCTGTACAAATATTCTCCAATTTCATCAATTTTAGATGATGACAGAGACTGCTATTACAGCTAACTCTCAGTCAGACAGCTCAACTAAAACTGGTCATGAATTAATAAGGGAATCAATAAAGAATCAGACCGTTAAGCAGAATTAAAAAACTTATCAATTTTCATCCCTACAACTGAGCCAATTCTGGTTGAACCTGAGTCATGAGTTAGTTCAGGCTAATTCTAAATAATAACTACTTGTAAGTAAGAATACTAATACTGGATACTCCTATGTAGTGGGCATCTATGCAAAAACAAAATGTGAGGTATTTTACATTCACTTTTTTTTCATGTTTTAGAGACCTTTTTGAATATGTAGCCTTGCATGTCTCAACTCTGTTAGAAACCACTGATTTTTCAGGAGCAGACCTCTACATCTACTAATCCATTATCAAATTAACTGCCAACTATTTTGATAATTGATTAATCAGTTTGAGTTATTTTTTTCAACAAAAAAACTGATTTCAGTTTCTTAAATGTGAATATTTTCTGGTTTCTTTACTCCTCTCTGACAGTTTCCTGAATATCTTTGGTTTGTGAGTAAATCAAGACATTTAAGGATGTCATCTGTTTTGGGGAAACACTGTTCAACATTTTTCGCCCTTTTCTGACATTTTAAAAACAAACAATTATCTATCCTCACACTTACTTACAGGACTATGTGATGTGACCAGACGCATAAACATGTTAGCTCAGTTTAACATTACATATGCAGGATTAGGACTGATGAATTGTCGGACTCAGAAAACTCCCAGAGACATCCATTGGTGGCATCCTTAATTCACCCTGAGCCCCAGAACATTCCCATGATGCCTTGTGGTATTGCATTTTGTTTGCTGTCAACCAGCTTTTGGCAGCAGCGGACGGATGGACCAGGGATGACGGTTTACAAAGAGCCATGAATGAGATGGAGCAGAGACACATGGGCTTCATCTCGACACTGTCATGAGATATCATGGACCATTGGCCTCTCATGTTGAAGGCAATGGATGAACCTTTACAGACTTCAATGAGTTTGACTGAAATGGTACAGTAACTTAAAACTCCTGTTCAAAACTATAACGCCTGACTTTAATGTAGGTTTGGAGGAGGGGGAGGGGCGGAGCTGTCAGAGCATGGGGTGGGTGTTGTATGCAGATGCAAAGAAACAATATTTACATGCACACTTCTAAAGATGTAGTTGTAGGGAGAATATTCACCATATTTTGTACTGGCTTGTATTCACTTCTTACAGCTATAGCCTGGTAATCTGGCTTCCCTGTCAGCAGACTAATGGTATGCTGGTTGGCCCTCTGCCTTGGAAGAAAAGTGGAAGAGAGACTTGGCAAAAAGTGTCAAGGAGCAGCGGAGGGGAGGGAGGGGACGGTGGGAAGGGAGAGGGCTGGGTATCATTCAAAGTTTTTGAATACCGGAAAAAATAACTTTACGTCCATACTGATTACTGAATGATACTTTTATCGATACCAATTTTATAAAATCCATTTTAACAAAAAGAAAATGATATTACATATAACAGTACAATTACTCGCTTCAAAGGAGAAAAGTGTCCAAAGACCTGAGAGCAACTAGAGGTGTCTGCTTACTAGACATATATCTGTCTGCCAATATTATCGGCCAAATATTTAGTCCTAGTCAGTTTTATCGGCAGTATTTTATGTATATTGGATCCCCAAGTTGTTATTATTTATTTAATTATATATTTATATGTTGGTTTTTTTTTTAAACACCAGTGAAAATTTGCTATTTTAGTGCCCCAATGTCATGCCACGTTAGCCATCAGAAACCCTCTCCTCCTCAGCGACTATGTACTATGTGGTGAACAGACTTGCTAACAAGTTAACAGGTTAGCTCTTAGATCTTTTTATGGGCATCTTGTGTGCTCAATGGCTCACTGATGCCTATGAGATTAGGTATTAAACTTTGGTACAGTATGACAGAAAGAAAGACAGAAGCTATTCTGTCTGAAAGCTAGAAGTTCAGTACCCAGCCCTAGGAGAGTTGGAAGGGGGGAAGGGGGTGGAAGGGTCAAAGCTACAGAGTGGAAATCATTTCAGATATACACATAAAAATGGTTAAATATGTTTGTTTAAATGCCTGTTGCTTTTGGATTTGACCAGCTGACACAAGGGACCAATTGAAATATTTAAGACAAAGTCAACGGGTAAACACAGAGCAAGGGGGAAGCACATCATGAGGTTCAGCTTTTCAGTTTGCACATATCACACTCAAAGTCATTCGAACAGATGAACGTCCTTAAGATTTACCTGAAAAACTATCATCACAAAACTGTTTTACATTCTCATCATTAAGACATGGACAACTTGCCTTCTTCTTTTGTGGTGGGTTGCTGGTGTGAGGAGGTGTGCCACTGTCCGGGTAGCTTCCCCCGTAATGAGGCTCGCCGTAAGGTGACATGGAGCCGGTTCCCACATCTCCCAGCAGCCCCTGGCCGCTTAGAGAACTATGGAAAGACTCCGCTGGGGAGAAGCCGCCTTCTGACTGTGAAAGGCGGCGGTCGGTGGCCACGGGGTTCCCCAGGTTTGCGTTGAGGGGGGAGCAGGTGTATATGAGGTTGAACTCTGTCCTGAAGGCCTGCTCCCTGTTCTGGGGGGTTAGGTCTGAGGAAGGACAGGACACTGGGTTTAGGGAGCTGGTCCCTACAGACGATGGGCCCTGGGAATCGTGGCCTGAGGGGCCTCCAGGAAGGGAAAAGTCATCTGAGGTCGCAGCCACGGGGCTCTCCAAGCTGGAGGGAAGTGACAGGTCTGGGAACTGAGGCCGAGGGACGTCAAAGTCTGTCTGAAGACACGGCTGAAACGAAGAGACAGAGGGCGAGGGCAAAATTACTTACAAATTAGAGTAAGAAGTCAGTAGTTAGAAGCATTTAACTATTTGCAGTGGAGGGGTTAGTGGTAGAGAGAAGGGGATGTACCTCAGGAGAGATGGACTCTGGCCGATGAACAGGAGACGCCTCAGGGGATGATATGTTCTAGAGAGAAAAGCAAAGGCTGTTAGAAACTTCATAGTGCCAAAACAAAAGGTCTGTCCCAATTATCCATGCGTATTAACAGCAAATTAAGTTTCATTGGTGTAGTAGTGTACTTAAATCCAACTTTAAGATACTTGAGTATTTTAGTATTTTATGCTACTTAATACTTCCACTCCACGTTTCAAAGGGAAATATTGTACATTCTACTCTACTACATGTATTTTACCGCTTTAGTTGGAACTTACAGTTAGAATGAAGAGTTTCTGCAATGGCTTATATAACAGGCTCTTAAAATACAACACACTGAAAGAAAGAATATATCAGTAGTTTCCAACTTTTTTGACTTCTGATGTCTAAAAATTTTGGCAATTTTTAGTGCAAACTTTACTGCAGCCACACTACACAACAGGGATCTAATAAACTTGAGTGCAACATTTAAGTCTGATGTTTGTAGACTGTAATATGATCACACCTACTAAATTGCAGGCTACAAATCAAGGTAAACATAAAATACTGGTATTTATGTGTATGGAGTAAAATCTAAAGAGGAGGAAGAAGAGGAGAATGTAGGTTTGGCCATGGTAAGGGAAAAGACGCCAACGTGGGACACCAATTATGCTTGAAGTGAAATTAAGTATTTGTATTACGCTAAAATGGCCAACCTAAACATATGTTTGTGCATTCCTCTTGGTTGGTTGGTTGGTTAACGCAGGTCATAGATGAAGTCACATTGTAAGATAGTTATCCTAAATTTCTGACACTGTGAGAACTTTGGTTACAAAACCGTGCTAATGGCCGTGTTTAAACTTCACTCACAGTGCGATGTGGGACCAACATTTTGGAGGCACAACTAAATCACCCCGTTTCTTTCATGCTGGTCATCTTTCATCTGGGACGTCTCAAATCACACACACATGTAGCTTGGCATACAACAGTGTGTTGTGGGGATGACATTTTAGATATCTATGAATTGTTAATGGCTCAACTGAATAATAATTTTTCCCTCCCTCACTTCTCATTTGGTTTGATTTCAAGAAATATTTAAATGATCCAATATGTCACCAAATATCAAAGACTAGCAAAAAGCTCAAAAACTTCAAGCAGACTTGTGTATCAGAACTTTTATTTCATTTCTCTCCCATTAATCATCTCACAACCCCTCAGATTTAACTGTATATAAAACTCTCTATACAAAACTGTATAAAGTAGTACAAAGTGGTACAAAGTGGTACCACCTCCAGCAGCTACACCAGTAACATGCTGCTTACACAATGATGCTTCTATAATAAAAATGAATGCCATATAATTTAATATACAGACGAATATACGGCTAATACTTATGTACTTCAATTTAAGTAGGATTGTTCATGCAGGACTTTTACTTATAATAGAGTATTGATACACCACTGTTCTGGTACTTTTACTTAGGTAAAGGATGTAAAAATGTCTTCCTCCACTAAGTGTTGGTGTTGAAGTCTAGTAGTTCTTTTCAAAGTGTTTAATCCAAAACAAGATCTAATTATGTTGAGCACCAAAAGATTAATTTGTACAGAAACAACAGTTTATCCTTAATGACTAACAGAGCTCCCCAGATATTATTTTATATACTAAACATACCCATGAGGTTTGAATTAGCTGACTTGAATCTTTAAGATAAGCATTTATGCTGATATTAACACATTACTATCTGCCTACTGGGAAGCAACAAGTCTTCCAGCCACTACCAGGACAATTTAGTCTTTGTCAATTTGATCAAATTTGTCAACACAACGAGAACAAGGAGGCACTGGTGCAGAGGTTTATTGAAACTGGGATGTTTAAATAACTGCTTTAAGTTTGTTAGTATTGTAATACCTATTTTGAACTTCTTTCCCCTGACAAATACCCCTCATATTATGATTTTTTTTAAAAAACCTAAAACTAATACTGAAATTAATAAAAACTTAACAAAAATAAATCATTTCAGACAATAAACACTTAACTGAAATGGGCAAACCCACTCTAAAACTGAATAGAAAACAAAAATTTAAAAAACAAAAACTAGTGAAAAATACAAAACTCTGACACACATGTACTATGTGAACTGTCAGAAACAGATTTTGTGTACATGGGTGTTGATGGGGTTGGGCTCTTACTTCAAATTGCAGTGGTGTGTTGCAGCGGCTGGCGGGCAGTGAGGGCATGGGTGAGTAGGCCAGGCCGTTGGGCAGCAGGGAGCCACAGGGGTTGTGGAGCAGCGGGTGGAGGGAGTCCTCCGGGAGCGGTGGTGTGATGGGTGACAGTGGGCGAAGCAGGTGGTCCGAACGTGCTGGTGTCGTCTCTGCCATGTACTTGGAACGGCGCTTCTTAAACGGTGCATTGAGTTCTGTGATTTTTGAAACAGAAAAAGTGGAAAAAATATAAGTGAGTTGGAGAAACAAGAATACATTTACATTTCTAGTATCAAGAAGGTACAGCAACACATGACAGTTACAGTAAAATATGTTTTATTAAAGTATCTGGATTGCATGAAGAACAAACCCAACATTTAATTGTTTTTTTAGTAACAGTACCACCAGTTGCTTAATTCTGATCTACAGCTCATTCTTCTTGCAGCTTTGTTGATGTCAGAACATGCATCAGTAACTGAGTCATCCAGATGTAGGTGGGGATGTACGTACCACTGGACAGGGGGTTGGGGGTGGATCTGCTACTGGTACTTTGTTGGGAGGAGGTGGACTCTGTGCCGTCCTCCACACTGGCTGAACAGCTCTCATCCTCCAGCTGCTTTATCCATCTCTGCATCAAGACAACAGGATAGTTGGCATAAAAATAAAATCACTTTTCACTTTTCAGATAAGCGTATTTAGACTTCACATACAAAAGAAATGTCTTCAATTTAATGTAATTCAATACTTCTTAAAGTTCTGAGTTTTATGAAAGAAAAATTTGGACAATTGATGGGAGCATATTTTGTAATACAAGTGAGTTTAAGTGATGTTCATTCACATCAATGCATTAATGAACAGGTACAATTCATTTTTTGACCAACAAGAACTGCTGATTTTCTTCAACTTGTCTTTTTTCCACTGAAACAAATAACATAAACATAACAAATTAAACCAAAATGCCTCTGCATGGTTCGATAACACCAGTGGTAATTAGGAAAATATGTATTTGTCATTTGGATGAAAGACTTTTAAAATGGGATTCTGCAATGGGAAATGTATAAAACTGTCATATTCAACTGCATTTCAGACATTTTAAAGCTTTCAGCTTTTGATGAATGACCTTCAGCAGGCTTGTATCAGCACTTCATGTGAATTTCCTGAGGATGACCACACCCATATACATGTAATATTCATATATTCCATCCATCTATTAGAACCAGACAGATACATATTGGTTGACTGATATTATCAGTGGCGTTTGTTAGTTATGTTTCTAATTTTACAGGTAGGATTTTATGTATATTTCATCATTTGTCTTGATCAGTTCTTCAAGTTGTTCTATCTGTGTGGCTTCCCTTAAATGTTAAGTATCATGACTAAAAATACCAGTAATATGAGTTTTTTTTTTTTACACATCTGTATCACATTGGCCACAAAAATCCATTTTATGTCAGACTCCACTATCTGTACTATTGCTGCTTGTCTCACCTTCTTGTAGCAGCCATAAGTGCCATCCATTTGGAGTGGGCGGGGTCGGCGTCTCTCGGGGTTGAAGGGGGAGCCGAAGCGGACGTAGTGTCTGGGTGTGGTGCAGATGAGTGATGAATGTGAGAGGCCTGGCAGCATGTTGAGGGTGGTGGCCAGCACCGTGGGGTCAGTGGTTATCCGCAGCGGGCGCTCAACAGGCACCTCTTGGTGGAACTTCTCCCCTCCAGGAACCTTATCATTCAACCACTCTGTCACCAGGTACTGAGAGCAAAGACACACATTCATGATCAACTCTGTGTTTGCACGGAATATACTGAATAATTAATATGATTAGGAAAGCTTGACTTTATGGAAGCCCATTTACACCTGTAAAAGCAAAAATATCCTCATGGTAAGTCATAATGATGAGATAAAAAATGTAACTAATTTGATAAAAAAAAAAGTCATTATGAGATAAAAAGTCAAACTAATAAGATAAAAAGTCAGAATGAGATAAAGTCATAATGATGACATAACATAAAGTCATAATTATTAAAGTCATAATAAAATCTAAAATAAAATATTAAATAATACAAGTTGAAATTATGAAAAAATAGTCAAAATTATGAGGTAAAGTCTATTATGACATAAAAAGTTTAATTAATAAGATAAAAAGTTGTGATTATGAGATTAAAAAGTCATAGTGACTTACCATGGGGATATTTTTTTTTCTTTTGCTGGTAGAAATGGGTTTCCATACGACTCTAAATTAAAATAGTCATAATCTTACAAATAGTTTCTATGAAGTCTCTTGTTGTCTCACCTTCTTGGTTTTGGGGTAGCGTAGGTTGCCTCTGTTTATGCAGTTTAGACCCTGTCCATCTCCATCTAGGAGATGCCCCCCCAGACTGCTCTCTCCATGGCCGTGTTCAGCACCATATGGACCCTGAGATCCCTCCTCATCCAGAGCAGCGCCCTGATCAGCTGATGAGGGCGTAGCTGCCATTGCTGCGGCTGCAGCAGCTGCTGCCGCCTGCTGGGCGAGGGCCTGACGCTGCCGCCGGGCACGCTGGGATGAGCTCGATCGGTAGCGAGAGATCCGACTTTTGGGCCGAGGCTTGGCAGGTCGTGCGGGTTTAGGGGGAGCGACTGGGGCAGGCAGGTTGGGTAATGAGGTCTTTTCTTCAATAGATGGTGCTTCCTGTTAGAAAATGTAGAAACAGAACAGATATAAGCCCAAAAAAAGTTTGACAGATACAGATGTAACAAGTTGATTTCCCTCACTGACCATGACATAGGTGGTGCGTCGCGTGCTGACCCCCACTCCAGTGTTGAGGGGTACAGAGGTGTTCCCTGCGGGGTTTCCTGCCCCGTCCTCAGTTTCCACACCCTCCTCCTTTACCTCTGCTCCTCCAACTCTCCTCCGCCTCCTTTCCAGGCTGTTACATGTCTACATGAACAGGCAGACAAACAAAAGGGGAGTTAGACAGGCAGTCAGAAAACTACCACCCCATTAACACTGGACAAAAACCCCACCAACATCTGGCTTTTGTTTTCAGTGGGAAAGGTTATAACTGGCATTCATATGCAGGTCAAATGACTCTGCAGTGATCACAGGTATAAATCAGTCGGGATGGAAGCGGAAGATGGACATACTAATTTTGCCCCTGCTCCCTTTTTGGCATAATGTTATGAAGGCTTGTCAGTAGTAGGCTCTGTCAGTAACTTCTCTGATTCTTGATAACCTCAGTCACAAATTCCATCCACTTCTATTCAAGTGGCGCTTAAACATCGTTCCAAATTAGTCAGCATTGAGTTTGAAAGAGAGACTGAAGTAAAAGATATAAAAAGTAACTGTCATAACATTGTCACTAGCCTCCATGCTACTTTCTACTGTTTTTGGGCTCCTTTGCGATGCTGACCGTGACACACACCAGAAAAGAAATACATAAAGGAAAATTGGTCTACTGGCAACTGAAGAGGAGTCAATTGCCTACTTTTAGATAGGTTACCCAAATTTTTATTTTGTCTCAAGAATTTCTGAAGTATTGCTCTAATTACAGTCGATTCATGGCACAGAACAAAAATATCTAGCTGTATTGGAAAATATTGAAAATGTCATACTTTTTTACTGGAGATGGTGACCCCATTCTCATCCACCTCTCCTTCCTCTCCCTCTTCCACCTTCACATCATCCAGCAGCCTCTCCTGATGGCACAAACAAAGCGGAACATGAGGAAAACATTGTACTCCGCAGGAAGTAAAAGCAATGCTTGGTTGAATTTTAAAAACACCAAGCACACTTTTTTAAAACTTAAATATTTGATGGAGTTAACCTTTGTTTAACCTTTTTGTTTATTTAGAAGATCTCTCTCACACTCACACACTCTCTCTCTCACACACACACACACTCTCACACACACACACACACACACACACACACACACACACACACACACACACACACACACACACACACACACACACACACACACACACACACACACACACCTCTGTATCACTGGTCCCCTGCAGTTCTTTGGCCTCCTGGTGCTGGTCCAGGGTCTGGTTGCTGTCAGCCTCCAGCTCTCTCCTCCGGGCTTTTCTCCGTCGGGTCTCAGCACCAACCAGAGGGGAGGGAGGAGGCAGGGAAGGGGGACTCAGCAAGCTCTCCCTGGGGCTCAGGTTGTGCTTCTGCACCGGGCAATTCTGGTTGCCCTTATGGCAGGCACAGTCCACTTTGTAATTACTGGTGGGTTGTTAGGAGAGAGGAGAAGATCAGACTGGAGACACAGGACTTTCTGTAGCAGCAACAAGCTAAACCAAAGTAAAACTAACACCTGCCTCACATCTACTGTATGTTTCTATAGAGGAGTTGGACCACTACTACTTATACTTGCTGTGAATGTTGTATGGTTGGTTGGATGTGACCTGTGTTGCTTTTTATGGAAGAGAGATCTGTGTTGAGGAGCAGAACTGACCAGCTATTGAACTCGTAGTCGAATCCAATGGTGACCTCAGCGTCCTTTGTGATTTGACTGACGGCGTAGATACAAAGATGGATCATGCCCTCAGCAATCATATGCCGAACCTGGGGACAGGAACACATGCATCTTTGTTGAGATTCAAAGAAACACACCTGACAAGGCTACACAGAAGGGAAAAGTGAGTGTCAAGCACTGAGATTCAAAAAAGCATGGTGGCTGACCTCAGCATTGGGTGTACAGGATCTCCTGATGAAGCGTGCGTCATTTCCAAAGGTCCTTGCATCAACACACATCTCTACATCATTAAACTTGGAGTAGAACAGCACAAATGGGTAGGGTCTGGAAGAATATAAAGACAATGGTTTCAAAAGCAGCACACAGGTGAGACAAGAGGAACAGGTGAATGTAACCATTTGTCTGCAGAGTCAAATACTGAATGTATACAGTGAATTAACACATATAGCATGACGTCTTACTTTTTGAAGAAGTGCCCGTTGACTTCAAACTGTTGTTTGAGCATGACCTTTCCCCGGTATTCAATGATGAGTGTGTCTGGTTCCAGGGTCTTGGCTGCTCGGAGGATCTTCCTGTGTTTCTGCACCCGTGTTACTCGTCCTAACTGGAGCTGCAAACAGACAATCACATACTGCTTATTTGCAAATACATATTTCGATTTTCAGGGTTTATATAATGTGTTACTCTTGGTTAATTGACCCTTTGCTAAGCCCTGTTCTTCTTACAGTGATAATGGTGGCTGATTTAACATCAAAGTGGTGACCAGACCAGTTTAATCCATTCCTCACAAGTGCTCTTGTGTTCTAGGTTTTTGAAAGACTACAAAAAAAGACAGCACCCTCCAAACTCCTGAAACACTGAGTATCTCTCTTCTTACAGCCCCATGCACACCACTTCAACCTGCAGAGACGAGCAAAGCTTAACAGCCCTGCAGTGCCTGGTTTAGGTTGCTAATCTATGAAGCGAAGGGTCATCTGTGAGTTGGGATCAGGTCTCTGGCTGACCTGCATCTGGGAGCCCAGGACTGTGTTGTTACAGGCCAGCTCGGTGCGGTTGATGGTGTCCATGGTGTCGACTGAGGCGTGGATCTGTGTGGCAGGAGGCGTCGTGCTGCCACTCTCTGCCTTTGAGACGGTGGTGCTGGCTGTGCGGTGAAGCTGGAGGAGTGTCTGGACGTCTGCGCTGTACTGGTTGGCCAGAGCCTCCTCGTATTGGTCCGTCCACTGGCGGATCCTGCTCTCCCAGCCCTCTGCTGTGTTCTCATCCAGCACGTTGGCCTCCGTTGTCGAGTTCTAGTCAGGAGAAAACAGAGAGAATTTCCTCTTTAGAGAAAAGGAAAAGCATGAGGCTCACAGAACTGACTGAAGAATAACTTAAATCTTACCTTCATCCTCATGGACTTCCTAGAACCCTCTCTGAAAGCCTGAAACAAGGAAAATGAAGCCATATCAATACAAAGGTATGTTAAGCAGCCATTATTCTCCATTCAAAAATTAAATGGAGGTGTTCTCAATGTGGCAAGCTTGTTCCCCCAAAAAATTAAAGTTCTGTAGTGGGCTTAGATTTGGTTTCTTCAACCTGTCAGTCTATTTTTTGATAGACTCGTACTCATCCACTCTGCATACCTTGACTTTCTTGCCTTTCGGCGTTCCACGGGCCTTCTCCGTACTCTTCTTCCTCTTTTTGGATTTGCTCCTTTTGACCCGGTTGACAGTAAGTTTGATGCTGGTGGGCGTATGCTGGGTGGCGGTATAGGAGATGGTGGAGGGTGACACCTCTTCATCACCACTCTCAGTGGCACTGCTCTCTCCAGCTGTAAAACAACAACAAACAAAAAAAAATCACCAGATATCCTGGGAAACTGCACTACAAACCACTTTAGGGAAATTAGTTCACCAAAAAAGACAAAGACAATGTACCTGAGACATTTTCAGTCTTTCTGTGTTGGCCTTCTGCTCCTTTCCTCCTGTCGAGTCCCCTGCAACAAAAAAAGGCAATAAAACTCATAAGTAGATACTATAAAATGGGCCATAATTCAAATGTATAACATCAAGTCAAGGTGCATGACAATGTTGAATCAAAAGATTGTATCAACAAAATTACTGAACAAATTAAAATGGTAAGCACATAACTAAACTATTTAACAACTTGAAAATGGCAGTGGATTCTACTAGTCTAGTTTGAGGAGTGATCAGTTGGGGCAGTCACAATGACTGCAATTTTGAAATGCCACGCTACTGACAAGTCAACCACGGGGGTGGAAAGTAACTGCAATGTTTATGTTTTTCTTTTTTCATGAAGCTAGGCCCTACCTGTCACTTCAGCACATATGAAATGAATGAATCAATGCTTAAAAAAAAGTAATTAATGGTTCAAACTCAAGGATGACTGGATACGTGCAGTTTGTGACCTGACTTCAAACTTGAAAGTTTTCCATCCTAGGTTAACCTGTCGAACACTGCAGAAGCATGCTGTGCAAGTAATATGGCTACTACCACATGCTGGGGCAATAGTGAGTTGTTTAGGGACAGTCAAGAGAAACTGTATGAAAGTTAAGTCTCATATAAAGCGAGCTAATAACATGAGTAGCAGGTCAGATGCTGGTAATTCTTCATGTTTTTGTGGAAGTTTTTACTGCAGCGGTAGCTTTGTTGTTGTACAGAAATCATCCGGTTCCACAATGTGAACCTTGCCATTGGTTTTGTGCATGCGTTTCTGTTGCGGTTGTATGTGAATTCACTAATATACATCCCTTGAGGGTAATGATACAGCTGCGTGTGAAAAAGAAAGCAGGAATTCATTTGCAATGTTGTGTAACTCAGATCATAAAGTTGCCCTCTGGGCAGTGAGGTGAGATCCACAGATAATGTTAAACTTTGCATTACTGCACCAAAGAATGGTGCTAATATTATATATCATGCTTTTAAGCCAAGCTTAAGAAGTGCAGAGGAAATTCTATCACTGCCACAGCCCTAATCTCAGTTTGAGGTTTAGAGACAGACAACTTGATTGAATTATGCAGCTGGCAAATGGACAGAGGGCACTGATGTGAATACTCCACACTGCATTTTTGACTATGCCAGTTGAAATAAGTTTTACAACATGTCTTGCTGTTACACTACCAGAATTTTAAGTGTGACAATACAAGAATAAAACAAGGTTTTGTATCTCTACAATTAAATCAATTAAGCTGACTGCTGTGACAATCTCAACAGAGTGACTCCTAATCAACAGCAGTACATATCATTTGAAAGTAGCCTTGGCTGTCAACAGAGCCCTGATGGGACCTGGGTGTTGTTTACACTTGTAAAAAACAGGATCTATAAAACACAATAAATGAAATTTTAACATAAAATATCTAATAACTAGGCCTTTAAAAGTGCACTGCTCCTCTCAATAGCAGAACTTTATTTTGCAGCACTTCACTGTTTTCTCTGTCTGGTCTGCTCATTACACACTTGCACCTGATCCCGCAGATGGAACTTATGCTCCAGGATGCAGCCTGTGCAGGTTTCTCATGTCTCACCTGCAGTTGTCACATTTGATGAGCAGGCCGTCCGGCGTCAGGCTGCAGTGACACCAGCTGGCCACAGCACCGTCCTCCTCTGAGGAGCTGTCGCTGTCGGCTGAGTTGTCCTCGGCGGGGTCGTGATAGCGGGAGCCGCGTACCACGCCGTTGAGATCCATGCGGGGAATGATGGTTTGGGAGAGCGGGGAGGCGGGTGGGGTGGGGGGAGGGGGCGCGCCATAGTTGTGATCCTGACAACACACAACGGAAGACTGTTGCATCTTCAAACAACGGGTGTTCAGGCAAAAAGGGAAACGGAAAATGGAGACGAATGAAAATGAGGGCAAAAAAACAGGTATGTGAAACAGTACAGCTGTTAATAACGGAAGTAGTTTGTTGTTACAGAAGACTAATAGTAGGATAGACATTCATGTTTTTAATCAAACTAGAAGCACCGCCAGTCCATAGTCTTACTCTTACTGTTCTATTTTAATAGAACAAGGAACTTGAAAAGATTAGAAAACAAGAAAAGATTGGACAGATTAAACAGTTATGATTTTCTTTAAAAATGTTTATAATTTATCGTTGATTAATAGAGAGTCATACTAATTTCATACAATAAGACATGCTATGATTAGAATTGATGATTAGAGTAGAAGTGTCTGAACTCACAGCATATGGTAGTCCCCGATACCCATGACTCTGTGCGCTCCCACAGCTGTGGTTGTTGTAGTTTTTCTCATTCACGGCAGGGCTTGCTTCAACTGACTCAGGGCTAGAAAAAGAACAAAAATGATTATTTTAAGAACTGCGACTATAACAAGACTTCTGTGTATAAACAGCAGATACCTTCCACTATGCTTTGCCGCTATGTAAACAACTGTTTTAATACAAGACATCAATCAGTCACTAGATGGCACCACGAGCCTGCAGTTGCTCTTCAGCTTGGGAGAACAGCAATTTAGGAAATGGAATGTGGGCCGCCATTATGTTATGCAACTCCTTTTGCCCTTTAACTGAGCTCTGGCCAGACAGTGAACAACCTTCCTTGTCCCCCTGGTCCTCCATTTCTGGAGAACACTTAAATGTCAAAAGAATCGAAATGACAAAATGTTACATTTTAATTCCAAGGTTTTGTCTATCTCAGCAGGGACAGTTTGTTTTCTCCTGTGTTAGAATCAGTCCTCCCCTCCTCACTGAGGTTTGGAGGAAACTAAAGGGGGCCGTGAACAGGGGTGGATGGGAGAGAGACCAACTGCATTCCACATAACCTCAGTCACGTAAGCAGGCTTACCTACAGAGAAGGGCCAACTGTTCTTACTTAGCCTGTCTGTGGACATTTCCTCAGACACTACTCTACACAACTAGGGCCTGATGTGAAGATATGATACATGTCTACCTCCCTTACACAAACCATACAAAATCAACAATCTTTACAATAATAGAAAAATAACTGTTAGAGATAATATTGAGGTTCCTGAGGGTGCGTTGTCCCTCTGGACAGAAATGTGCAAATGATTACCAGAAAACTGTAACCTTTATTAGCATTACAAATATCAGTTTGCTATTTCATTCAATATGAGATAATATACAGTTGTGGAGGCCAGTTACACACTGCACCCAGTGAGGCTATTCAAACTATCATATCATATTCTATCCTAACAGGTGGTGATAGTTTCAAATTAAGAAACAGCTTTGGAAACTCTCTGGTAAAAAAAAGAATAAAATAAAGGATGTTCAGCTCTTCGTATTGAGTGAAGGGAACATTGTAACACAGTGAGTTAACAACAATCACTGAAATCTGAAGTGGCTTCTCATTGTGAGTCAGTGGTACATTGCTTCATTTTTAGACTGCTTTGAGTTCATGTGCAACCAGCCTGACTGAAGCATTACATACTGTATAATTCCTTTATTTCTTTGTGGTAAAGTTTAGTCTTTGGTGGACGTGCAGTCCCATCTCTTCAGGTGTCTCCAGCAGACTTTGTGGAGAAGACAGAAAACTGCTGACAGAATACTGGAAAGAGGTATATTAATAACAACTCAAGGTGCTACTTTTGTAGCACCTTGAACAAAGGGGAGAGTTCAGCAACACTGTATGGACATATTGTGTTGCATACTACTCTATTAATTAGTGTTGCATACTACTCTATTAATGATTGGATTGAAACCTAATACCTATCACAACAATATTGCTTATACATTTTCTATAGGAATAACTTAAGCTATTTTTCATTATCTGGGAATTCCTGAGACCTCCTCAAAAAACACTGTAGGTTTACTGACAACGAAACTATAATGGAACCTGACTGCTAATATCTGGGGATGCAAGCAACATCATTTGGCTCTTATTTCAAGACTGGTCGAGACTACTAAATGCGGGGAGATCACTGCATATAACCAAGAATTTGACTCATTTTTGATTTGAAATTTTTGTTATTGTTAATGTCTGTTACCCCTCCCCACATCAAACTTTACTTGGCACTTAAAGTAAGCTAAGCTAATGTTAACAATCTATCTATACATATAAGCTACCTGTGTATACACAGATTGTTTCAGGGTGCTAGTTTCAGTATGTTGCAACCACAAATTATGCCTCACTGATTAAAATAGTTTGATTCTTCTTCTTCTTCTTCTTTACTACTTGCCTGTTAAGGAAAGCCAGATTTACTTGCCCGACATGGCATTTTACTTGCCCCATGCAAGCAAGCCTTAATGTTGAGGCCTGCTTTACGGGAGATTGAGGTGACAGGGCATGTGTTGACAAAGTTATCTTTTTGCTTGTGATACACAATGACAAGATAGGCCACATAACACTAATGTATATTTCTGTGTATATAGACATTACATCAATTAGCTAATGTCAGCTCTGAAATAAATGCTAACATTTAACATGCTGCAGTCTCTCTTGGATGAGAGTTTGAGATGTGACAGCACTTGGTCTTGCCTCCGTTTCAGTTTCAGTGGTCTTGTCTACAATGCTAGTGGTTGGACAAACACATAGGCTGTTCACAAACCCATAGTTTAACCATAATATCTACGGAACTTAGTTAGACATAAAACTAGAATGAAGACACCTGAAATTAATATTGTAAAGCTCCACTGCATTTAAAAATTGTGAGTATGCACAACTATGTTTGCACAGTAAGTCAACGGTCAAGTGTTGCTCAGTACCATGGGACAGTTCTATTTCTAACTTTGACATTCACCTTTGTTTACTCGTTTATTTGGATCTGCATTAGCAACTGTCACAACAGCTATTCAGGTGGTGTAGATGATCAGGTTAAACAGGAAGTTTGTTTCCAACCATCAGCAAATTTACTGCATGTAGACAGCATGAACTAAGTGGGAGAGTAAGAGAGGAGTAAAATAACAAAAATAACACACAGATGCACAAATATCTGTAAGGACTACTTACTCTGATCCAGCAGCCATATCTGAGTAAGACGTTTCAGGTGTAGTGACTCCCAGCGCGATTACTATGCTCATGACGTCCAGCACAGCGACGCGTGGGAGGGGGGGAAGAGGGGGGAGGAGGGGAGGGGGAGGGGAGGGACAGGATGGGATGGGGGGGAGGAGGAGAGGTGAGGGAAGGAATCACAGGGTCCCAACTACAGCGACAGACCACTCCAGAGGTGGGGCACCGCCGAGCCGTAGCCCACGGCTCACGGTCATGGGGGACCTGAGGAGAGAGGGCAGCAGACCATCAGTTACACAGCCTGGATACTGACAAACAATCTGCTACATGACTCAGCAGGTCATGTGATATGATGGAAAAAAACCTGCACCTCACTGACCATTGTGTCTTTAATTGGGTGACTGATAAATTTCGGATTGATGACCCTATTACGTAATATTCTGTGTAATACATCATCTCTATTTACATTGACTGTGTTAAATTTAGTGAAAAGTTGATTAAATAAACCAGACAAAACATGAGCAGCTGGGTTTATATGAAACTCAGATATTAGTGTTCGGAGCTTGTAAAGCTGCTTGTCCTCCCCAGGGTTAACAATAACCATGGCCTGATGGCCCTTGACCACAAAAAGTTACTCTGTGGTTACCAAATATTTCATGTAGTTTTATCCTGATACACAAACACAAACAGATTTCTTTAGATCTTTAGTTCTACAAAAACAAGGAACAGTACTTGCCAGCTACTGACTCATAGTTTGGGACTACTCAAGTCTGGGTTTACTAAGCCTACACAAACTGCTAATGCCATCGTTTTAGAAGAACCACAAACACAAAAGGTGGACTATGACAAAATGAAAAGACAAAGAAAAGCAGGAAACAGGAGTTTGATGGTTAGAATAGCCCTTAACTCTAGCTTGTTTTTCATCTGAAACAATGTCTTTAGGAAACACCACAAGGGCTGCAACCAGCAATCATTTTCATAGTCAATTACTCTGCTGTTTCTTGACTGACTGATAAGTCATTTGGTCTATAAAATGTCAGAAAATTGTGAAAATGCCAATCACCGTTTCTTAAAGCCCAAGGTGATGTCCTCAAATGTCTTGTTTTGTCCATTACTCAAAGATATTCAGTTTACTGTCATAACAAAGTAAACAAACTAGAAAATATTTACGTTCAAGAAACTGGAATCTGAGAATTTTTCTTTTTTTCTCCTTTAAAAAAAAAAAGAAGAAAGATTAATAAATTAACTGGCATTTATTTTGATAATCAATTAAGCTCTTTTAAGTTCTAAACACATCACAATTCATTGGAAAAGTGTCCAACACAATTTTCAGTTATGGAAGGCTGTGTTAAGTCACATTAAATTGACTTGTCTGTATAATTTTTTCATAAATTTACATTTATGCCACTAAAAATGCAGCTTGGGGGCCCCTTGGAGGCAGTATTTAAAAATATTAGTGTCTATCTCTGCTCCCCTACTAGTAGTCAATGGGTATAAATCAGGTAATCTCCCTTTAAATTAAATACAATTATAGGCTTGTATCTGCAGAACAGGAAGAACTATTACCACATCGCAAAAGGCCACATTCAAGGCACAGATTTTTATTTGTCGTGGCAGGAAAACCACAGGGGTAATTAATAACATGTGCGTACCAGTAAGACATGCAAATGAGCCAGCATACACTGGAGATGAAACTTCATGGAATGCAGTTTTGAATAATATTATCAGTCACACCTATGCTTTTCATGCTATGACACATCAAAATGTCTGACTTTCAAAGCTTTCTGGTTGTCCTCGTGTGCCTGTCACACTAGAAACCCTGTTTAATCCTACTTTATTTGCGGTATTTATTTGGTTGTAAATGGCACAAAGCACAGTTTGTTACTAAAACTGCTGAACAAATGTATAAGGAAGAGAGGAGTGTCTTCTCCAAGCCTGTTCAACAATAGCAGGTCACCTTGGGGAGAGGTACAAGAGTAAAGTGAAGGTTGAGATTTATGGCCCACTAGATTGATAGATACTTTATTTATTCTATGTGAAAAATTGACAATCACATCAACATTGTTGCATTATATTTAATAATTCAACAAACTGCATTAGTTTAAATTAAAATTATCCTGTCTGACACAACGCAGTTCCTGACTATTAAATGAATATTAACAGAAAATGAAAGCCTGTTCAAAAATGTAAGCACTCTGTGACATATAACCAGGGCTCCTTTACTGAAGGTCACAACAGCTGTCTCGGTTGAACATTGACAGAGGGCTCTCACGTCCACATTACCCCAACACTACACAGGGAAACCATCCTTACATGCCTAATGAAGAACCAAATTTGCTGACTCATGTTGACAAAGAAAGCTTTTGCATGAGAGGCAGTGGAGAGCTTTCATCTAAAATGATATCTTGATAGGAACATGATGCGAGAGGCTTGTCTCTCATCTGTACAGAGGCTTCCAGCATGGAGGAGAGGGAGGGGAGGCAATTCAAAGAGCAGAAAAACAACCAGGGGCTTTACAGCTCTGCTTACACTCAGTCTCCCATTAAGATGCACTGACAAAGGGGACCAGCAGGAGGCGCCTTCCTCTCAGACGCCTGAAGGGGTGAGTCATCGAACATGAGGCCCGACCCTCTCATCATGTGACCACACTCTGCTGAAACACTGACCCACACTCCTATGCTCTGCCTAGCTCTCTCTTCCTCCCTGCCTGCTCACTTGCTCAGACGCAGAGCCAGAGACAGCAGCCACGGCAGCAGGCCCTCCTGCGCTCCGTTCACACGCCGAGGAGAGGATTTGGCTTATAACAAGGTCATCCCCCGGGCAAACACATGCAAATACGTTACCTCACAAACACCACATTGATCAGATTCACCACGATACATGTCCAAAAAAGCAAAGCCTCTTTCACACGACAAAAAAATAATCTGAACATTCAAACACAGGCTGGTTCATTCGTGGAAAGTCACAGCAACAGGATGCATGACATTTCTGTAGCGGTCCCCTGGCTACAGCGGCTGCTGCCCTCGCTCCACAGCACCAAGGCAACCACAGCAAGGCTGGGGACTTCCAATAATGTCAAGGTCAGTTCAACCGTGCTCACTGTCAAAGGGAGAATGTCAGCCCCATCCAGCTGGATACACACACTGCTAGGTAGCAACAAAAAATGTCAGCTGGCTTTGGGTTACAAATGCACAACATTTTAGGGCTGCAACTAACAATTATTTTTATCATCGATTAGTCTCTCAATCACTTTCTTGATTAACCAATATGTTGAGCGCAAAAGTCTTGTTTGGTCTGCAACCCAGAGATATTCACTTTACTGTCATAGAGGACTATAGCTGCAAGAATTTATTGATTATTAAATTAATTATAAACTATTTTGATAATCAGTTATTGGCATAATCAGATCAGTTTTTTCGGGGGGGGGGGGGGGGGGGGGGGGTCAAAATTATCTTTTCCTGGCTTCTTAAATCTGAATATTTTCTGGTTTCTTTATGTCTTTCTGACAAGAAACTGAATATCTTTGGATTGTGGGCAAAACTAGATATTTAAGGGTGTCATCTTAGGCTTATCGACATTTTTCACCATTTTTTGGACCAAACAACTAAACCATTAATTGAGAAAATCACTGATAGATTAATCAACAATGAAGATAATCAGTAACCCTATAGAGGACTTAAGAAACCAATAAATATTCACATTTTACAGGCTGGAATCAGAGAATTTGGGCATTTTTTCTCAGAAAATAACTCATAGCAATTAATTAATTATCAAAATAGATGGTGATTAAATTACAATTGAGAACTAATCAATTACTTGACTAATTGTTACAAACTCTAGAACATTCTGCTACAAGTCAAATGGTCCCAGTGGGAACAGAGACATACAGATGAGAATATACAGAGACACACAGCGGATGGTAGATTTTGATTGTCCAAGAACTGTTCTTCTTTAAGCAAGACTCATTCCTACATTAAAAGATAAAAGAAGAGCATGAAAGGGGGCATGAATGGGTTAACATAAATTTGTAATATACTTAGATATGATGGCATGGATTGGATCCCATGGTGCCCCATCCAAGCCTTAAAAACAAACAAACAAACAAAAAAACCACTGGCTGATTATTATCCCTGTGTATGATCGCTGCCTCACAAAAATAGCCAGCTTGCTCGCTCTTACCTAACTCACAAAGGGAGTCACTATTTGGGCCTCTTCCAAAAGAACCAGACGGTGAACTAGGGAGGTAAATTCCATACGAAGAAGGAAAGCCTTTCTTTACCTCTCTCCTCCTCCTCCTCCTCCTCCTCCTCCTCCTCCCCCACCCCTCCCTCCCTTCCTTGTTCGTTCCTCTGGCCATGAATACCGGGCTCAAATTACCAGCAGGCTCAACAAAGTCTTTTCACTTCCACTAGAACAGAGGCCATTTTGGAGACAAGTCCAAGGGGGAGGGACATACACACACACAAAATGAACAGCAAAGGAGACCCTCTCTTTCCCTCTCTTATCATCTCTCACATAGCTCTCTCCCCTCTTCTTTTTTTAAACACACTAGAGTTCCGACATTGTTAAACACTGGCAGATGTGCACCATACTGTCCTAAAATAAGCTATTCGATCATTCATTAATATTGTTTCTCCAGGATATTGAAGTGAGAACCTTTTTTTATAGAGAGGGAGAAACACATCCAGAACATATGCACAGCATGAACACACAAAATGCCACACTTTGGCTGAACAGAGCTCAGCACATTAAGTTTCAGAATGGATGTCATTAGGTTAACATGAAAACATACATATTAATTTAACTTAAGAACAAAAATAAAACACAAAACAACTGTTGCCAGTGGATTTCACCAATAGCAGTTTTGTGACAGAGTGGCAAAGAGAAACAAGCTGTTAAAAGAAACCCAGGACATTAAAGACGTACAGATTCCAAAACCTACACTTTGTATATCAGCTGATACCAAACACCAACCAGTGTGTTTAAAAAAATCAACTTGGTCAACTTAAAGAGTCTGTTTTGTTTTCCCCAAAACAGTTTGTTCCAATCCAGTTCAAAATCACAAAAGGACAATTCAAAAAAGTGATTTACAGCAAATATCCATGAAAACAAACCAAATCGGGTAATAAAGACTGAAAAACCACATCTGTATTTGCAGTTCAGTAACAGAGATTATATACAATGTATGTATAGACCAGGTACTTACAGTACCAATAATCAGTTAGTCAGTAATTTAGTCAGTCAGGTTTACAGTGTCAGCCTTATCTCCACTAAAACACTGGAAATCCTGTAGAAAGATTGGGAAATACACAATCCACTGGATTATTCATCCTCCTCACACAGACTCCAGAGATTGTATAAGACAGTAATGCGGACTTTGCAACCTGATCTGATGCTCAGGAAAAGCTGCCATTTCTCTCCTTCACTGACCATAAAATCTGACGCACAGGACGTTGCTGGGAAGTAGCAAGGTCCCTTTTCGTGGCTATTGGAGCACAGGCTCATGTACTTGCCAATGCCAGGTGCCGTATTTAAGGCAGTATCAGAGACATTTTCCAATTCTGGTTTGGACATTTGGACTGTGTCAGTATCACTCCCTATGTGTACCTACTCCAGCATTTACTTTCCGAAATCTTATTTTAGTGTCCAAATTACAAATAAATATTATCAACTATATAGCAAGACTGAACAATTACTCAAAATACTATATACATTTAAATATGGCAAAGTGCAGTATGCAAATTTCTGCAATGTTTTGATGAAGATAAAATGTCACAACATACCATTATAAATGAAGCATTGTGGTGTTACAGAGAGGCCCCGTTGTATTGATCATTTTCTCCAGACATAAGGGGATATGCTTGTTTGGTACAGCCCCAGCAAAAATCACATCATCATCATTTTTAGATATTTTTTCAGTGACAATGAAATGAAACAATGGAAAGGGTCACATTGCACCCACAATCTCTCTCAAAATGACTGCAGCAATTATTGATTATTATTAGGGATGTCCCGATCACGTTTTTTTTGCCCCCAAGTACGAGTCATTTGATTTTGAGTATCTGCCGATACCAAGTCCCGATCCGATACTTCACCAATGCATTAATAAGAAGAAAAAAAGAGAACACATCCACATTTCCACCACACGAAATGCCCAATTTGCACACATTACAAGTGGCTGTTGCACTGCCTTCACTGTCCAGTTTAAAATACCTCCAAACTGCAGACATTTTTGCTGTCCTGAGGTGACACGTTTGCCCTGCATTAGCCTACTAACTACCAGCTCACTACTATTATGTTGTCTGAATTCCTCGCCTGCCGTAAATTGTGACGTTTACGGTGTTGTTTCCGTCTGTGCAACAATGAACATTGATGTTGTGGAACTTATTAAAATTAAAACTAAGCCATTGTCATTCCATTTGACAATCTCTTTGTACCTCAGGATGAATTTAAAACGTGAACATGGCCTTGCTTGCTGTTTTGTAAGGTTAGATCCGATAATTTGAAAATCAAGTGACCGGCCCCGATTTCTGATCATGTGATCGGATCGGGACATCCCTAATTATTATTGTAAAGATTAACATCATTACAAATTGTTTTCATTCATAATATATTCATATTTTTTAGCAGATACAAAACCGCTAATTTCCTGTTTCTAATGGCCGAGAAATAAGAAAAACTGAGATAATTTCACAGAGGTATTGTAAAAAATAAGTTCATATAACCTGCACTATACTCACACCTGATGGTAAGAAAGGCTTAGATGGAGTAAGCAACGATGGATGAATTAATAATCCATAGGTCTGATTTTTCCAAATTTACTGACATCAGTTTTACAACCAGAACAAATAACAATTCTGACTTTGATTTTAATAGAACATTTAGCCTAAGAATTCAAATGAAATGCTCTGACATAATCTGTTAAACCAGATATTATTGAAGCCATCATTTAGCAACTAATATATAATATAGCTGTGATAATAATAGTTAAAATTTATTTGCCCCAATATTTATCAAAAGTTTCCGGCCAAAACTGTCACTGTCAGAGGCCAAGTTAACATGAGGTAAGTAGCATCTGTGATTTGGTGAAACTAGAGATTTAAGATGTGTTGGGTGTAATGGCGAGAGGGTGATGTAAAGAAAAAAAAACAAAACTTATATTTCAAAAGTACAAACAGACCCTCAGAGTGATGAGTCTTTTTCTTAGGAACTCCGTTTCATTTTCAGATTGGTAGTTAGCTAGTCAACAGTTAGTCTGACTCTCCTAGCTGAACTTTTAAGTGTGCTATCACTGTTTTTAAGCTTAAAAACTCAACAGGGGCTTCAGATTTGAGGCTCTGAAGTAGCTTGTGCAGTTCAGTCATGAGTCATATTATACCACTACCATTTTACATTGTCAGATGTAACCAGCAATTTGTCATTCGTACAACAATTGAAGTTGAACAGCAAACACAATGCCACATCTACAAAAAACAACACTGAATAGAGCCATTTAGAATCTACACATAGAATCACTTCAGTCTGCAACAGGGCTTAACTTCAGAGAAGATTTGTTTTCCAGAGAGACAACAACGCACAAACATACAGCCAAAGCTACACAGGAATGATTTCAAAACAAACAACAGTGTTAATGAACTATTGCATTCATGACTGCTGCATTTTAGGAGTCATCAACTACTCCCAAATAGTAGTCAACCAGTTGACTTGTGGGAGATACATTTTTTCACACAAAAACACTGACCAATTCTCATCGAAACAGTCTCAAATACAACCAGAAAAATCATGTAGCAAGCTTGACAGAGCTAGAGGTACTTGTTTCACTGTATTTCAGTCCACTTAATATGTGACAGTGAGAAGTGAGTGTAATTCAACCACACAATTGTCAGCTAACAAAATCAAACAATGTTGGCTTACATGACAAAAGCTATGCTAGCTTTCTTAGTTGACAAAAAACTGCTGAAACGAACAATATTATTCATAATTTGATTTTATGTAATCGTGAATGACATCCATCATTTTCTGTCTTATCAATCTCCCTTGATATGTTTGTGCTTTTCTCAGCAATGTGGTCGACGTAGGCCTATATGCCACTTCGCCACTAAAACTGAACAGGTTATCTGGCTGTGGCGGCTTTTAAACAGTGTGTAGACTGCTAACTTGGTGCACCACAGGTGCATACTGGCATAGCAATGGTGCCAACCGTTTTGAGTGTAGTAACAACGAGACTGATTTCTTGTATGTGTAAAGGAAGTCTTTCTTTCTCTAAATGCCTTTAATTCTGTTTATTTAACATAGTACCACGTAAAAAATGATTGCTCAGACAAATCTAAGTTCAACAACGAAATCTTTAGTCGTTAGAAGGCCATCTCAAAAGCTCTCGATGGCCTACTGATGCACTATGATAACATGCTCAAGCAGGCTGAAATGCAAAATCAACTTTGAATGTAACTTGTGAGACTGCTGTAGCAATCTCTCCAATGAACCTGCATGTCCACAGGTTCCATAAAGTTTCACAAATGGTGACCGACTCATTGACAGAGCGGAATGAGCTGTCATGATGACACTATTCAAACAGACATTTTAAACAAATGGCTAATATAAACAGAAATGCAAAACCATAATGACATGCCATAACGAAAGTGCATGGTGGTAAACATTATTCCACTGTGTGTACTGATGGCCTCACACTGCGCAATGTTTAAGTCATGCATGACAACTATGACTTGTCAATAACAACTACCCATAGCAACCCCAGCTGCATATCTGCTGTAGGTGCATTACTACTGTGCTGTGCTAAAACCACATATGAACCATTAGTCTACAATGATGCACAGTGTGATTTTGATAGTCTACCAGTCTATATCTCCTTTTACACAGCCTGTTCAAAGCTGCCTTGCTGTCAGCATAAATGTTTGTTAGTTAAGAAATGGGGGATCATTCTTGTTTCGCCTCTTCACTGCCAGCTAAGGTAGTAACAGAGCCAGGTTGACATCTGTCTAAAAGGGTGAGGTGGCAGGACAGGACGCTGATGTGTTACATGTTCACTGCTGTTTGTGACTGTGTTCTTTAAATCACATATTTATTTCACAAGTTTGTCAGCTGTGTTCAAGCAGAGTAAAATGAGCGAACACTTTCTCCAGCACTAACAGAGGAGAGAAATCCCTCTCCATAAATCATTACACAAGGTGATCTTTTTAACTTAACCTCTGCAGAAGAAATGATGCTCCTGTTTATTAGGAACACATAAAAAGCTTTATGTTTTAAATTCATGAGGCTATCAACTCTGTGTGTGATTAGAAAAGAGCACAAGAGCAGAATCACTTGGTGACTGGTATGCCTCTTTTGATTATGCAATGCCAGCATGCTCTATAAAATGACATGCTGGGGCGGCTTTAGGCTAATGCTGCTTGGTTCAGCGTAAAAAACATAAAAAAACCCCAAACAAAACAAAAACAAAAACAAAACAAAACAGACAGTACAGAGGCAAGTGCTATTGCAGGATCTTTGTGTAAAAAGGGCTTGTGAAAATCCTAACCCCATGTGCTCACTCAGCTTTCAGCAGAAATTCAGCTGAAACTACATGCCAATGAAATTCAAAGAAATGAATGGGAACATATACATGAGCACACTCATTTACAGTATGCTCACAGAGCTGTTCCATTCCCAGAGGTAAAAGTCAAAATAAGGTAAAGCAACTGATGAAGAGACAAACACCTTAGGAAACTTCTCATTCAGTAACTTCCATCACTGCATCATTGACTTCACTAGGCATCTGGACATTAAGACACATTCTTTGCCCTTTGTCTTCACTATCCTACATTCACCTTAAATGAACAGTTCAACATTTTGAGGAAATACACTTATCCACTTACTATGAGAAGAGCAATTCCATTCTCATATGTGTCCATTATATGAATTTACAGCAAGCAATGGGTTAGCTTGGCATAAAGACTGGAAACAAGGGGCAACAGCTCATTAAAAGCTGGGTGTACATATGGCTGCCCAAAATACTAGTCTTATCAATATTGAGATCACAGTTATTTATAAGAATTATTAATCATTTTAGGGACAAAATATTTTTATTGCACTTTAAAATTTAAACAACCTTGCTTCCATGTTGTGCTGCATCCCTGCTAATGTACAAATCTGTGCATGAAAATGGGACTGGCCCTCACCCACATCACAGCCCCTAGAAGCAAAATGTGATTAAAATTGTACAAAAACTTTTTACTCAAAATTAATCAACAGAGCTCTGCTTTCACTTTCACGTTGCGCTACAGTCATACAATCATAAACTAGTCTCATACACTCTCTGCATATGATTTGGTCTTGCTCAACATCACCTGCCCTAAATCCAAAATGCCTCCAAACAACAGATGATGACCCATTTTGAGGGACTATTCTTCACCTTCAGCTCCGAAAATTTGGTTTAGGTTTTGCCTTTCTGCTCTGTATTGTATATTACTCTTCTACTCTGGATTGCAGTCACAACATCCAGTAAATTTTGCACAGGATGCCACAGCAGGGTGGTTGGCTGTTGGTTTAGGAAGCATTTGATTTGATATGCATTTTAGTTTTCTATGAGCAGAGCATGCATTTTAAATATTAATACCACAGTCAGTCAAGTTCATTTAATTGTGGGAAGCCAAAATTGTGATTAATATTCGATTAACAGTGCAGCCAAAGCTGCACAAATATGTCAGGGATCAAGGTTACTGAATTAAATTGTGTCATTAAATATATCCATGGAGATCTTGATATTTGGTCTTTTGAAATACATCCTTGCACAAGAAATTCAACAGAAATACAGCATTACAAGCAGCTACTAACCAAAAAAAGACACTGTAACAAATAAAATGCAGCGTATCATAGGTTAATCAATTGTTTCAACTGGCAGCAGTAAAGTGCTTACATATAACACCATAGTTTAACTTTTATTTCTTTAAGAGCTGCAACAATTACTCAATTTGATTGAGTCGAGTTATTTTTTAAAGAAAAAAGGTAAAAATTCTTTGATTTCAGCTTCTTAAATGCAAATATTTTCTGGTTCCTTTACTCCTTCATGATAATAAGCTGAATATCTCTGACATTTGAGGACATCAATGTTGGGCTTTGGGAAACACTGATTGGCATTTTTCACCATTTTCCGACAACAGATCTAACAACTTATTGATTAATCAACAAAATAATCGACAGATTGATCAACAATGCAAATAATCATCAGTTGCAGCCATAATTTATTATTATATTCACATACATTATTCACATATGTTTTAATTAGCCATTGCAATTGTTGCCAACATTTAATTATTGGCAAGGTATGCATGTTATTTGTTGATGGGAGGGTGATAATCAATGCCTAACATGGCAAAGTGGCCTATTCACTGTCTTCTCCACAGCTTCACAGAGACCACTAGAAGGGTGATATATGTATGCACAAAGATGAACATACATGGAAAATCTGCGTTTGAACGGCATGTCCATGCTTGCACAGTGTCCACCTGTGCCTCGCCAAACCTCCACAACACATCCAGTCCAGTGAGATTACACCAGCCCCCTCAGTCTGCCCCCGCACACATGCTTGCTGTACAAGGCAGGATATGAATATCTGCCGTTCCCCGGCACTGCGCAGGTCGAGCTGCACTCTCTGAGCTACAGCAGGAGGAAATTGAAGATGAAGAACAGGCAAATCAATAGGGCCTGGCTTTAAGACAAACGGGATATGTGGCCAGGGAGAAAGATGGGCTCATTGTAGATCTTATTTCACACTCAACCCAAAAACATTTACAATATCACCAAGAGGTAAAACACACAAACACACACACACAAAAGACATGTCGTGGACTCACCAACCTGCTTCTTATGTTACAAATAGAAAACATACAGTAGATAACAAGATTGTAGTAAGATAATGTGGTATTTAAGTATTAATGTATGTATGTGGTTAATTTGGACTAGTGATGTTTGTAATTAGTCCATTAAACATTGCTATTCCCGCTAAATGCCATCAGAAATATTAATCACTTTAACTAATTATTAATATTTTATTAATGTACAGCGTCGGTTAACTGTTCTGCCTCTAAGATGTTATGCAACCACATGCCTCAATGTCCAGTTCCAATGCCCAGATGTAAACCAGTTCAGGAAAACCAGAGAGAGTTAGCAATATTTCAATCAAGAAAATGAAAATACGGTTGTATGTATTAACTGGTTTGAGTAATTTTAATATGAAACAAAGTCTCTTCTTTTTCTTGTTCTTAAATCTGAATATTTTCTGGTTTCTTTACTCCTCTCTGACAATAAACTCAATACCTTTGGGTTGTAGGCAAAACAAGACATTTGAGGACATCATCTTGGGCTATGAAAAACACATTTTATAGACCAAACAACTAACAGGTTAAACAAGACTGAAAATAATCGTTAGGTGCAGCCCTCGTAGGCTGTTAGGGGTGGGAATCTTTGGGCACCTGCCGATTCGATTACGATTACGATTCAGGGGCTACGATTCGATTATAAAACGATTATTGATGCATCTTTATGTATATTGATGCACTTTTTCACAAACACATTTCTTTTTGTCTCACTGAATAAGCATTCGTCACTTGCAATTTTTAAAAACAGCGCATTTGTAATAAGAATTCATTTCGATTATATTTTATTAAACTATTGGAAATATGTGCAAACTGGAAAGTACCAACAGTAGCCACTAGTAGCCGCAGCAACAGCAGCCTGCCGTCTCCCCGACTCCTCCGTCGGGTGGAATCGAGTTACGGCTTCTCATGTTTGTTGTGTTGCCAAAGTATTTTATTTTAGCTCGACACAGCTTACATATAACGTGGCTCTTGTCCAGTTCGCTTCCGCCGTCGACGTTGTAGAAGCCGAAGTGTTTCCACACGGCTGCTTTTAAATTAGAAGGAGCTGTTCGGACCTCATGGCGAGGTGGCTGCCGGTCGGCCATGTTTGTTTTCCGCTGTGCGCGTGTCGCTCCAGGTGCGCGTCCCAAAGTGTCCCGGTGATGACGCGTACCGCGCTTCTTAGTTCCACATTATTTAGAAGGTTCTGTATCACTTTAATTAACAGATTTAAATAATCGAAATTTGGACGTTTGTGAATCGATTCAGATTCGTCCACGTCCGAATCGCGATGCATCTAAGAATCGGAAATTTCCCCCACCCCTATAGGCTGTGTCAGAAAAGACTGAGCAAATGTGTAAGCACAGGCTCATTCAGCGCAGGCTTGTTGATGGTAAGCAAGGAGAGAAGGCTGCTGGTGCTAGCACTGCTAATATTAGCCACACTCTGCAAACCAATATGACATTGTTTTCTCACTTTTTGACTAGTCTCAATTTAAATTTCCATTTAATTGACTCTTAGTCTCTAGGCCCAGCCCTAATTTGGACATTCTAATATGATTTACAATGGTTTCCATTGTCATGGTGACGTAACAGTCTGAGCACAACCGGACAGAAAAAATGTCAGACAAAAATAATGAGACATGCAAGTGCCCATGCAGCAAAAACACAGTGCTATTACAACAGCGCTTCAATCACAATCTTATCCAAATTGTGCTGTTGTCTTCCTGAAACTCTGAGCCAGGCAAAAGAAAACAATTATGTGATGTAATGGTACACACCATTTCTCACTACAGCAGCACAATCATGGGCCTTTACCACAATTACAAAGCACAAGAGAAGCCTGAAACAGATACGGCTGCTGCAGAGCCAGCTGAAAACACTTTCTGGAGCAAGCTGTGATCAGAGTGGGGAACCGGCCAACTGTTCAGGCAACTACACAAAAATATAACAACAAGGCTTCGTCTGCACAGGCTGGACTTAAGGGGCCAAAGAAATGACACATGAAGAAATGATGCAAACATCTGGCACCACAGTAAAAAAAAAAAGTGTACTATATTTCAAAGGGCCTGTGGCTGCGTTGTCCTCACTAGATAACGCTTAGAATCTAACAACGATGTGGCTGTTGTCACACTGAGCAGTCGAGCGTCCTAGGAGCGCACTGTGGCCCGCCATTAACACAGCAATGCCCAGCTGCCTGAATGGACCGGGACCAGACCGGGAATGAGAGGCACACAATGGAGAACAAAGGCCAAGTAGGTGCTACAAGAGGGGTGGGGGAGAGAGCCGTCGACAGCAGGGCCAGCATGACACAAAATCAATCATCTGTTTCAGGGCAAACAAGCCAAGCACTGTCCGTTTGGTGCTCAGTAACCTAGAGGAGGAAAGAAGAAAGGACTGAGCAAAAATGCTGCTGCCTGTTTGGGCTTGACCACCTCTTCCTGTCATGATTCATACAGCTGGGTGATATATCAAATATATTTGATATATTAGAGTATAAATTGATGGTGCAAAACAGAAGATGACCATATCTTCATATTCAGGTTTTCAGTGTTTCCCCTGGTCGTGGCTGTGGGGTTGTTAGTGTAGTCAGCTGTAAACTGTGTAGATTAGCTCAGGTTGTAGTATAATAGTTACTAAAAGGCTGTGTTGTGTTTACTGCCACAGAAAAAAGTCCTGTTTATGTAACATTACAATGGCATTCTCTTGTACTCTTCAGAGCCGATTTGATACATGAAAAGCTAACTTAGCGAGTTAGCAGCTACGATTATTGTGATTTTTTTCTGCTTTGGTGGAGGGAAAAAAAAAAAACAACTGTAAGACAAAGCACAATCAATCACCTGATCACAATTGTTACTCTACCTACAGCTTCCAACTCCAAAACACCGTCACAACATCCAGTTTTGAGCTTTTTAAATTCATAGCTGCTGACTAGATAGCTTACTTTCACAACAAATCATAACAAATATTCTAGCAAAATTTATTTAACGTAGTCATTGTGCAGTAAAATGGTCCCTGTCAGTGTTTTACTATTACATGATCTTACTGGATTAATATTACAACTGCATTAATGTGTATGCTGTACTTAACTGCTGTGGATGTTTAATGTGCTAATTTTAACACCTTTATATTATGTAGGATAGTACAGTTGTCACAATACCAGAATTGTTCACTTTGATACAATATTAATATAAAAAAAGAGACTTGATACCTCTTTCCATGCCACAGCAAAAAAAAATGTCCACCAAACACTTTTATTAACAACCTGCACACAGTGCTGGCACAGAAAAAGTCACTGAAAACTGTCTGATGTGCTATGCTGCAAACCAAATTTCATACAGGAAAATAAAGACTGAACCGAAGTCTTGAAAGAATATTTGGATTTTCTAAAATAGGTTTGGTACTTTTGATACTATGATCAATTTATATTATATTCTACAATATCATTATTATTTAAAAATTAATGGTATGTTCTTTAGTGAAATGTGTATATCAAGATATATCAAGAAATAACATAAAAATATCTACATATTATTTATAAGCCATTTCACCCTCCCCTACTGTTTCTGTTTCCTTTTTCCCTCTGAAGTCAAACTAAAAGCAGTTTGGGAGAAATTAACTCTTCTCATAAACACCAAACCAACACAGCAGCAAAATTAAAAGACAACTAAACAACAGAGGTATCGAAGCCAAAACCATCCCAGCATTTTTGTGGATTTGTTGTGCATCTGATTGAGATTAGCATGTTATATTTAAAGAGCTTCAGAGAGAAGGACACTCACAGTGGCAGTATTTCCTGTGAGCCATGTCTACTCCCAAATGTGGGGAGGAATGTTTTCCAAGTGGCGGTCTAGCAGAGGCATGGAGCCCAAAACAGCCATCTTGTTGTTAGATAAGCTCATGCTCTGGCATAACATAAACCAGAGACACCCTCTGTCTCTCACCACGTGATCTCACTGCATGACAAACACATTTACATGACATTTCCATTTCCTCTTTTGGCCGACGGGTCTTATTCAGAGCAATGCGAGGGCTTGCCCTGGCTCCACCTCGCAACAACATTTGTAGCACAACACATATGTGAAACTGGCCAATGCAAGACTGCAAGGTGTCACTCGAGGAAAAAACACAGACGATTGGCAGCCATTTTGACCTGCTGTGGTGCTTTCACTGTCCCACTCTGCTTTGAGGTCATGAAATTAAAACAACTAACATAAAATGTTTAGGGAAAGGCAACTAAAAATATGGGAAAAGTGTGTGTGAGGGGGTGTATTTAAATAAAACAAGTGCCAAGCTTTAGTGAGGAGCAAATCTAGGTTCAAAGGGTTCAGAGGTAGTGCTCTATTTTAAGACCAAACCTGTTTTAAAAGCATGAGTGAATGGCTGCGGATTAAGCCTGTTTACAAAAAAGAAAGCTAAAACACCCACCTCACTCTTCCCAACAGGAACCATTTGCTCAAGGTGACAGAGTGAGGCGCTTATGAACAGGAAAAACCTGGCAACAGCCATTCGTTTCTCCTTTTGTTTTTAGCACTGCTGCTGTGCATTACAAAACAGGGCAGCTGTAAGCGGGTTGGTGTCGAGTGGCTCGACTTTGGTGCAAAAACCTCCTTGGTTGTTTTTCTTCTACCCTGCTCCTTATTTGCTCCCTCTCCCTGCCTGACAACACCCTCTGAGCAAACACACTTGGAAAATGTGCTTGTGGATTTTGCAACGTTGGTTTCACCTCACACAAAGCATTTTAGTATTTTCATGGGCCATTATTTGGTCTCCTTTATTGTACCCCTTTAGTTACATAAAAGAAATAGTGGGACAGGAGCAAGGGAAAGGGTGGGAAAGGAAAAAGAGAGAAGGGTGAATGTGGTGAAGCCTAAAATGGCTGCCTGCAGTTCAAAAGGTGGAGAAAGAGAAATCTGAGTATTTGTGAGCCTATTTTCTGCTATACATTCAACCAAATATCACAAGAAGGTAAAGACAGGCAGCATGCGTGACAGTGACAGAAAGAAAAGGAAATGAAGGACAAAACATAAGGGTGCAATAAAACAAGAACAGGAGAGAGAGAGAGAGAGAGAGAGAGAGAGAGAGAGAGAGAGAGATGATTACGTAGATTGCCTGCCTGCCTGCCTCACCCCCCTTTCGGCCTTGTTTTTTTCCCCCAGCCTCCTCCTCCTCCTCCTCCTCCTCCTCCTCCTCCTCCATTATTCTCCCAAGAAGCATTGCTTCTCGGCACGAAACAGAATTAACCAGCACAGCCCTCTGCAACACCGCTCCCCCAGCGCCGAGGAAATGCTGCGCCCCATTGGAGCAGCTCCAGAGCTCCTGCGCCAATAAGAATGCACCGATGAGGCAGGCGTCACAGCGACTTGTTTTTAACCCCGTTGTGCAAGACAGCAAGCCGCACAACACACAGCAGCTGCAGAGGGGAAGCTACAGAGAGGAGAGGGGAAGGTACACGGACTGGTGCTATATCTGTCTCTGAATGGAAAGGAAAGGCAGAAGGTATCCCAAGTCAGTCTCTCATACAACAGAAGCAATCAGGAAAACAATCTACACAATGAAAGTTTAAAAATCTTAGTTACTTTTTATAAAATAAAATAAAATAAACAGGAAGCAAACATTTTAATACTTTCATTTTCATGTAAGACTGAGGAATTGGCTTGCCTTCGAGAAGCAAGAGAAACACTCTTTGCTACACACTAATAAAATGCAGCATGGCCAAACTACAAGAGCCAAAAAACATGTACAACTGCTTCTCGCTTGTGTGAATTTAATCTTTCTGCATCCATACGGAAGCAGAGCCACAACACTGGCTCAGTTGACATAGGCACAACACACATGAAACCTTATTAACATATCAATAGCTACACCTGCCCTCCATGTAATGATACAGAGTGTCATCAGCATGCAAATGGAAAGCTAAAAAGGACAGGGTTTTTTCCCCCCTATTCCTATTCCTCGCAGCAACACCCCCTGCTCCCTCTCTCTCTCTTCTTCGACCGTCCGCACCAAGACAGAATCCTGTCTTCTTCTGTTGGAAGTGGGCCAACATCCTGCTTCACACTCTCTCTTGTACAAGTGCTCATACAAACCGGAGTTTGCATTCTGTGTGGTGTACAATCCGGACTTGTCAGAGCGCAGAGCTCATCTATTCTGATCATGTTTTCAAGGGCAAATCAGCCACATTTCTTGGGTTGTATCCCCTCTGTGAATGTGAATGAGAGACAGACTTTATTTCCTCAGTAAACAGAAAACTGGGCCAGGCTAACCTTGAATGTCTGCACATTCCTCTGATCTCCAATGTTTCAGAGGCCCATATTGGGAAAGGGGGTCCACATCCTGCATTCAAGTACAGTGCTGTGCTTGAAGGCAGTCCTCTTTCAACAATTGTTGTAACACAACACCCTTAACGCATGTATCTCACTCTCAAACATAATCTGAAGCTGTTCGAGAGGCCTGGAAAACCAACATGGCGGCACGGTTCGCTATAGAGCGGCAACAAGCAGCCAAGCAGGAACATGGCATGCTTTCCCAGGGTGGCAGGTTGAGTTAAGAAGGCACGCCAGGGTCAGGGGGAGTGCTGGAGGGGGGCTCGCATTTCCAGTGATTCTGAGTGGCCAGGTTTGTAAGCTGCGGCCCACACAGTCTATTAAAAGATGTGAAACATATTCAGGGAATGTCAGTCACAACCAATGAAAACAAGGCTCAGCACACTGCAATCTGGCTTCCAACAGGCACCAAGATCAATCCAAATACTTGGCGCTGGCTGAACACCCCCAGCAGGGCACGGGTGTAATCTTTGTACTCGTGAAGCAAGGTCGACTACAGCTCAGGAGAAAAAAACAGTTACATGAAGCCACACTTACATTTTAAAATCTCAAACTGTTTTGTCATGCAGAATTCTAACCACCAAAGAGGCCAACAATTCTCTGACACTATATTTTGTCCTGTGGTGATATTTAAACATTCAATCTAATCTTCAATAAAGACTTTTGACTGAGTAAAAAGTGTAACATGGCTTACATATGACCACATGAATTTATAGCACAAATATCACTGCACACAGGCAATCACATTTCATTGACCTAACCACCCTTTATAGAGCATAAATAACATCATCTTTCTCTGAGCTTGCTGTGTCCACTGCTCCAGACACCAGGCAGCAGTACAATGTGAGCCTACGTGGTGCAGCTGAGTGGAGCTCTGCTACTCAGGCGACGGTTAGGACAGCCATTTGTGCTCGGGAAATGCAGGGTCCTAATAAATTAAAAACCACAGGGGGAAAAAACACTACAGGAGAGGAAAGACACTATTTAACCACTAGACCATTCCCCAGTATCACTTGTCAACTAGCTCACAGTCCTAAGTGCATTTCATTTTACTTAAAAATCAACAACACAGTGAAAATGACAAGGCACAGCTTAACCTGGAGACCACGTTTTGATTCCTAAAAATCAGCCCAGCAGAGGTGCAGAGGGAAATGTATTTCTCACATTCAAGAAAAGATCTGAATGATCAAACATCTCAATGATCTTTAAAAACACAGCAGCTACAAGGTCTGCAACTTGGTCGAAACTTATGATTGCTACAATCCGACTCAGCAATGACACTCGCACTTACTCACACGTTGAAATAAAAAATGGAGGCTAAAAAAGGAAACAAGAGCTCCCCTCTAAAATACCACCCATTTCTCTTAACCGCCACCGAGGCTGGGGGTTGGTAGGTGGGGGGAGGTGAAGAACAGCAAGTCACTAACCAACAGATCTGCTTTTCTGATTGCTGGATCCCACACGCAGGAGGGAAAAAAAAAATAACACAAGCACAAATAGAGAAAACACAAGCGAGCTTTCAGCTTGATTCACACGCCTGAGCGAAGTTAGGAATGTTGCCAAAGACAAATGCATTAACATGATGTAGCCAAACACCACCATGATGCAGACTCCATATTTTCCACAAAACTAAACAGAAATCCACAGCAAACAGTGCGATCAATATACAAACACGTCTTCAGGTGTACACATAGCGGAAGGTTCATAATGTCTGAGCCGGGAAGTACTGGTTCAAAATAAGGACACAATCAACTGGAAAACATCCAAAAAGTTAGCTCAAAGGCTAGTGTAGCAATTGTTGCCTATGGCTGACTTGTCTGCTAACCAACACAGCAGCTGGCTGCTTAGCTAACATGAATCGCCAATAATGATCAAATTGCAAGTTGTGTCGTGGACAACTTTGCGAAAATTCGACAGTTTCGTGCTCCCAGCATAATACTGAACACAATGCTGACAAAATAACAATGCAAAATATGTTGTTTACTCTAATAAAACAAGTTTGCATATTACCTTACGCGGTCTGATTCTCAACTTCCTAGCCCCAATAGATGGGCTGCAGGATTCTACACTCAGTTAAACCTAATAACAACTATGCAACAAAGTCGAATAAGGTCCTCTTAATAATGTGCTGCTTGTGTTGTTTTGACAGTGTAATGTTAGATTATGATAAGCCTCTGGAGAAAGACACTGCCGAAACTTGCTCAAGAAAACAAGATTTATTCATTAATAATGATTCCAAATGACACCCATTTGCAGCTAAATTGACTTGGGAAAACTCCACTAATTGTTGATGTAAATCGTTATAATGATAGCTATGTGTGACTGGTTCACCCCTGCTATGAAAACTGAGAAAAAGCTGAACTGAGGGGTTGTGCCTAAACGGACTAAACATTACACAAGTCAAACTCCAGAAAACTTGCAGAATGTTGTTGAGAGCTTTAAGGATATGGTTGCTTGAAATACTGTTTTTCAACGTTGGCTACTGGCTGTTAAACTAGTAATGTGGTGGATTCCCCGACTAACAAGCTAGCTATCAAAAACAACACGAGGAGCTGATCAAAAAAACCACAGAAGATGGATACAGACACAGCCAAGAGCAGCCCTGCAAGGCACACCACCGATATTGGGAGCTTTATAACCAGACCAGCAAAGTGGAAAAGGTAGTGAGGGCAACCAACTTGTTCTAATAAACTTAAGTGGACGCTAAGTAGTTAGCTAGCTAACTTGGTTAGCCTCCTAGCTATGTTTGGTTGACTGAAAACATGGCCAGGTACGTGACTGTTATATTTATGTTACTGACTACATTTATTAAGATAGATATTTACAGTTAACATTGATATAAAGTACTCACCTAAAGAGGCATTCCAAACTTGTACAAGCGAGGCAAATTCAAGAACAGAAGGAAGTCCTTAGAGTATCCCAACATCAAATCCAACCAGACCAGTAGGCCTGTATTCCGGCCTCGGAGTCTCCTGTATCCTTTGCCCTTAAAAGTAGCTCCCTCTCCAGGGGTAGGAAACAAACTTCTCAGTGTCTCCCACGCATAGGCGGAAAGTTAAATTCCCTGTCCTGTTCGGGTGCACTGCATCCATTGAGTGTCTATTATAGATCCCCGGTGGATAAATCCATTTATTTTAGTGTATTGTATATTTACAGTCGCTATTTATAATGGGGTATATGCTGCTGTATGTGATACAGGGCTCTGATTCTGTCTCGGGTCCTTACATTCGCCGAGGCGCCCATCCCCCTCCTCACCGGCATCGACCGCGGGTCCCAGCGAAACTGACACACAACCACGCCACGGGGTTTCCCTGGCGACCGTGCAGGGGCTCTCTCCTTGGGCGGCCCTTGCTGTGATGTCCCGCCTCTCACCGCTGATTCGACAGCAATGTGCCAGTCATGTTACACACTAGCTGTACGTGTCAGCCTTTGGTGAAATACAACGTCGATTATTTTTTTCCGTCAGCTACGTAAAACGGGGCGGGCGCTACTTTGAGGAGGGGTGCGAAAATTCTGTTCCATTATGATATGTGTGTACTGGTGGCGTACAAGGAGGAGAGCAAGAGAGAGTGGCTGGATTCGGGAGACAATTTGACACCCAACAGTGGATCTGTACCTTCAAAGTTTCGGGAAATGCTCGTTATTAAATTCAAAAGCCATGGAATTAATTTCAATTCGTTAGTGGGATTAATGCTTTTTATTTTAGGGTTATATTCATCAGTCTAACGTGGAAGGAGCGTTCATACCAGAGTACAGAGTAGCAAGCGTTAGCTACACGGGGTCTCTGGGGCCCAGTTCCAGGGACACCAGAGGCAGGGTTAGCCCACTGGGTCAGCCCCACCTACCGGTATGTCAGATGAATGGAGTATGAGGTGTCGCTCTGGTAGCATCTGGTGAGGGGTTGGACAGGGAAATTGACCAGTGCTCCTGGGTTGCATCTACTTATTACTGGTCCCTCCTACTTTTGTTCCCGCTGCCGAAATCAGTCTCTTCCCACACTTGGCAGACAGAGAAAAAGTGACCGACACAACGAAAATTTTCTATCGGCAGCGGCTCGTTAAACTAACTCATCTGGGAATAGTACGAGAGGAACGGGCGAAAAAAAACGAGCGTAACTTTTCCTATGATGTTAGCGTTTCCAGACAGGAAATTGAAACGCAGCCCTTGTTGTCTAGCTGAATAATGATTGCCCCGTCCTACCGCAGACAGTGGATTTACAAAGCGTCAAACGGAGACGTTATTTTCAACAGTCAAAATAAATAAAGGATATTTTTGATATTTGGACTGCGATATTTATAAACAAATAGTCACAATGACGCGATTGGTTTCTTGTCCTGTCATGAGACTTGGGGGGCGACTTTGATTGGCTGTGGTGATAAATGCCAACGTCATTTGTTGCAGAGGTCTGACGAACGATGAAATTAGACAGCAGAATAATAAAATTGTTACAGTGAGTCTGGTAACAATTACAATGATTTAAGACTCAGAGTTTCATGAAGCACGTTTGGAAAACATGGTAGTGGTTGTAAAAATATTTGAAGACACGTATGTCATGAAGTCAAGGTTTAGGCCGAACAAAGTAATTACACGAACGTAGTATATATATCATATTGTAATTTATTTTAGACTAGTGGCACAACTGTTAGCGTTCCCTTCACATAAGATAAAGAGTTAAGGTGCTTACAGCGTATCAGAATGGTGGTATGTTCTAGAATCCATGTCCCAGCCACCATTACACAATACTAGTATTGAATCAGGTACACGTCATGAATTCGACATAGGGACGAAAATGTATCAAAGCTAATATGGACAACATATAACGCAGATACAAGTGAATTTAATTGTGTTTGTTTGACGTTACTGAAATGAGATTAATATTCACTTTCCCGTCCCTTTTTGAGGCATCCTCTCTGGTCGTTGCTCTTAATAAACACGACCAGCAGAATAGTTTCCATGTGGTCAATAAGTGAAGGACAATTTACAGGCCGGACAGCCAGGCAAGGCAGTGGCCATATTTAACAATACTGCCATTGTTACTGCGGTGAAAAAGCAATGTCATATGGCCAGTCCAAACCACGCACTGCAACATGGCTGTGTTCAACCCTCCCCCACACTGCTTTCACTGCCACAGCCCCAGCAGATCTCTTCTCATATGCATAGTCTGTATGTTCCAGTCTGTATGGTTAAAAAACACGATTGAGGCAGCTTGTTACTTAATCTGGAGGCATTTTAATGTGTCTCCATAGTCTGAAGCACTCACACAAATGACTGTATAACACAGGAGGTATCAAAGTGTGGACACAATACTAAAATTGATAGAACTTTGGGATTCCAATGGTATGTTCAAATATACATTTCATAATGCATGCATGATACTGCCATTTTTTGAAAGATTTCTGTTACAAATAAAAATCTTTGACATTAAGATAAGAATTCTGGGAGTGGCAGCTCATGGCCACAAGTATTTGTTAGTGAGAACATAAACACACATAGCTCACACATCATTCTTTGTGTAGTAAGATGATCAGTGTGCAAGACTATTTACCAAAGTCCATAACAACATCATTTCTCAACATGTAAGTTGACCAACTTCATTAGTGTAAACAATCCACAACAGGCTGTCAGAGTGCATAATGTCAGGCGTAGCACAAACCTTTACTACATGACAGTTTGGCTCCACAAAACTTCTCGCCAACCATCAAATTCTACCAATAATCCAAAAATTATAAATCAAAATTGTGTTGCTTTTGCATAAAGAAAAAAAAAATACAATACAACAAAGTCCAGTAACTGTGCATACTGTTTAGGATGGCACACCACAGATTATACAGTATATGGCCCTAACAGGCATATGTATACAAAATATAGCCATTTATCAATAATAAGTAACGTTATTGAATCTAAAGGATGGGGATCTTTGGGAGGATAGTTGCATACAGACACAAAATCATTTCAACGTCAAAAATGAGTGTTCACATATTATCAGTTAATAGGTTACCCTTCAACTCAGGAGCAGTGGATCCAACAGGGAAATACTAGGGTGTAGTTATGGGTGTAATTATAATGACATTATGCATTAAGATTCAGTACACGGACCCTTGAATAAGCATAATTACAATATTGGTCAGTCACCAAAATAACCTAATTTGACTTTGCCATATCTAGAAGTGGACAACAGACCAGATGTGTTTGAGAACTGATGAGGGTTCTAGTAAGACTCCTATGTAGGTGGCCTGTTAAAAAAAAAAAAGAGAAAGGTCACCAGAAAAAGACTGCCTTCGTCTTGTTCCCCTGTGAAGAACCAGTCTCTCGCCCCTCCTGCTCTCAACAGCCGACTAAGCAGCAACAAAGAATGAAAGGGAAACAAATGGCTGAGAGTGTTTGTTTTCTGGTGTTGGGACATTCCCCCTGTACTTTAGGTCTTTTTTTTTTTTTTTTTTTCTTTTAAAGATTGTTACACTCTTGCATGCCAAGACTCTCCCTGCCGCTGGGAAATGCTGTCCTCTGCTGGTTGCACAGTGGCACTGCAGAGCCATGCCTCCCCCATTGTGGGTATGAGCCCCTTCAGAGCAGCTTCAGACTCCCAGTGACGTTGTTCACCATTTCCTCCTCACCCATGATGGCCAGGACAGTGCGAGACCCAGACTCCACCTGCCAGAGTCAAGAAGGGATTTAGGGGTTAGATTTTCACATCGTCAGGCAAGGCATTGTCAAAATCAAATATGGTATCTGACCAAATATAGTTTGACAATATTTCAGGAGTGACAACTGGTGCCTCCAAAAGACCTTTACACACAAAAGAACTTTGAAAATGTCCCGTTCCCCTCACCTGGGTCAGCCCTGCATCCTGGACCAGGTAGGTGGGCAGGCTGAGGCTCATGGCCAGGGCCTGCAGCTCTAGTAGATGAGCCACGTTAGTGCCCTGGACCACCACTTTCTTGGCTCTGTACAAACAACACAAACATTATATCATTAATGTTCATTTGGACTGGCTTAATCATTCACAGTGTTACAAATGCTGGCAAAAAATGTGTATCAAAAATTATTTCTGTAGCTGAGCTAAGAAAACAATGAGAAAACTAAGTGTGGAGAGTTGTTAAAGACTATAAGAGACTAAGGGTGATAATAGATTAAAGGTTTTTTTTAATTAAATATTATTATGTAGCTTGCCAGTAGTGTGCCTTATGTATTCAAATCCAACCATCAAAATATGGTTGTATAGTTTGAAATATGTATATTTTAGTGTCAAAATGCTATTTTAACAAGCTTCCAAAAAGATTTCCAACTTGACCTGGCTTAAGTTTCTGCATGATGACATAGCAACATATAAACCCCCCTAGGTCAGAGTCCTGTACAAGTCCAGTTTAACAAACCCACCCTGCCTGCACCCTCTTGAGATCCAGAACTGGCCTGTTGCCTGCATTATCGCCAAGTCAAATTCACACCCCCAACAACTGTGAATGTAAGCCCCACGACCCAACCCACACCCATGATTAAGCACACATACAGTCACTCGTTTGTGTTCTCAACTAGTACAGTGCCTGTGCTCCTGCAGCTGCCGATGTGTTTCCATAGTGATGATAAGCCTAGCTTGTGGCTACCAAAAGCTAATACTTCTAGAATGTTTTTACAAGCGACAAAGCCACTGAAACTCTCTTTAAGTGCAACAGAATCCTACAATGTATTATCCACAATTTGTATCCTCCACTGGCTACTTTTACTTTCATATCATTCATCAGCTGGCCTATGGTGCTGTCACATCAGATGGGGTTAGGGTTGGGTTAGGTGACATCCCATTGTTTGGCAGGATGTGGGATCAAAGGTTGTGTCACAGGCTTTCACAATAAAACTGCCTGCTTATTAGGGCTTGATATTATTGTATTAACAGATATAAATGTTAAAAATACTGCACAACCATTTTCATTTATGTTTTCTCCAGGGAAAAATGTATTGTGTTATATTATCATTCTCAGCTGCTGCCTGCATGAAGTTATTTCATTTTTACCTGTTACACAACATTTTTGCGGGTCACCTGGCAGGTACCCAGTGCAAGGTTGAGCAAGGGGAGAGCATCTGCACTCTAACCTACTTCACTGCTTTTTGAAAGTCCCTGAGTGGGAGTTTCCGTTAGAAACACACACACACAAAAAGAATGTAGATGGAGTCACCCTTTAAGTGATAAAGTTTGTGGGTGTAGCTTGGTACAAAAAATAGTTCCAACATGAAACTGCTCACAACAAGGTGTGTGGAATATCTTGAGTAAACGGATCTTGATTTCTGGAAAGAGACCCTGCTGTTGACTCACAGTAAAACTATCTAGATGGATAAATAACACTACACAGAGAAAGATTTATGTAACCTTAAAATTTCCTTGTGTGTGAAGGCCTGGTCACACATGCTCAAATCCAGGGGACTGGCTTCGCATGCCATTCAACTTTGATATGACAGGCGATGCCACAGCCTCAAAGATGTGAATTTGCAGCCACTCCTCAGCATTTATGTATGTGGGATTAGGCCTTAAATGAGTAAGTAATTTTAAGACTTTACCAAATCTGACATCATCAAAAATTAAGACGTTGTTTACGCTGGACCATACTGACATACTTACCCACTGTGGTCCCACTTCCAGGCCATCTCTCTCCAGCTGTTCTTCTCCTGTAGAGCCTGATACAACCCCACAGCAGCATGGCCGACCTGGGCTGCAACCTGCACAAACACACAGCAAACGGTTCACACAAGGGGTGGGGGAAAAAATTTGATTCTTAGATGCATCGCGATGTAGATGTGCAAGATCAAAAATCAATTTTCTACATGTCAATTAAGATGAAGCTGATGGAGCAACAAAGGCAGAACCAAGCTGCAAGGACAGCGCAACACCCGAACCGTCTACAGCGCACACGTGAGAGTTATCAGCAGTTAACAAGGAAAGATGTATTTCATCTTCTTGAAAGGCAGCGGTTTCAATCATGTTTTAACTCAGTGTCTAAATAATTGTGTGTACAAGATGAAGGTGAAGTGTATTGTGAAAACTATACACCATCACCCAAAGGTGTTAAGTAGTTCACAGAGTGGAGCAATGATCAGCTGTAACAAATGAGAGTGGCTGAGTGACACACACCGCAGCATTTAACAACTTCAACCAACTCTGTGATGAAGAAAATAACACTCAACTCAGTCTGTTTCACCGTAAAAACTCTGTACCTGCTCTGCATGTTGGACAGCGAGGTCTTCCCTCAGAGCTCACAGTGCAGCAGAGAGGCTGCTCTCCACAGCTGGAGACATAACGTGGGAAAAAAAAAACACAGAGCCAAACACTCTGCCTCCTCCTCATTTTCTTTTTGTTATACAGACAGGGGACTGTAGGTTTCTTTCAAAATGATTAATTCATTAATTAATGTAGTTAAAAGAAAAAAAAAATGCCAGTTATGTTTCATGTTGTATTTCAGGGAAACTGGAGCAAGACACTGAGAATTGTGCACCCCTTTCTATTCAATCAAATGACTCAAATCAGACAAGAAGATTCCCCCCTAAATGTATCATATGCATCATGTTTACATTTAAACTAGTCTACCTCATGGGTTTTGGTGAGGATAACTGAACATAAGCAGCTGCAGATACATAAAATCCAACTGGCACCCCTGGCTTAAAAGTTTATAATCGAATCATTGCTCTCTGAATTGTAATCGAATCAAAAGGTGCCCTGAGATTTGTACCCCTAGTTCACACCTATCAAATAAAATTACACTCTAACCTTAAAAAAGATAAGTGCACTAAAATCAATCCTTTTTTTCCTATCTTCCTTCTATTTTTATTCTTCAAAAGAGCACAAGACCTGGTATTACTGGAAGAATTTTTAAAAATCCAGACTAATGAAAATGAAAGACAGGGTTTGTGTGATAACAGAACACATTTTATATCACTGTAAACCCAATGACAGGAGTTATTAATATTAGCTTAAAAGCTAGCTTGGCTAAAATATTTTTCCTTTCTTACCTTCCCAACACCCATGGCGAGGTCCATGTTAACCACAAACACCATCTTGAACATGAGGTCATCGTCTCCCTCCTCCTTAGGGTCAGAGCAGACAAAGAGAGACACTGAGATTTGGCTATGGACAAACTCCACGAGGTCTAATGTACCAAGGTGTACCTGTGGGGACTAAGGCTAGCTTATGGGCACCTCATTCTCCAGCTTGTTGAAGTAGTACATGGCCGCCTCCTCGGCAGACACGTTCCGAGTGTGCAGAAGGGCCTGGAGTGGTGAGAGACAATGGAAAGGGTCAGAGAACAAAGCAGTCAAGTATAGTATGACCGTGCCACAATTTTGACTGACAAAAGAGAAACTAAGCAATAAAAAAACGTAATCTCTCATAGTTGATTCACTGACACTGCACAATCAGTACTGAATCATCATTTGGTATATTCAATTAATGATGATCGTTTTGAGCCGCTGGATGTAACCACAAATCAAATAAGTCTTTTTCCTGAACAGTAATGACTAGGGGTGTAAATCACAAGTTTCATCACGATAACATATAATATCAATTCTCTAAACAACAATATAATGTTTGCTGATATCACAAAGTCTGCTATGATACAATTTTAATTTGATTCAATTCAGGCACATGAGACTGACAGACAATATCACACGTCCATTTAACACATACAGTTTCATTTATGTTACATTTATAAAAAGGAAATACATGATGATTTGGCAATTATATGGCTGAACTCTTCTAGACATTTGTGACACAGACAAGCCATGGGAATTAAAAAAAGGCATACCATACAACAATAGAGATAGATATTAATAGATATTTTCACATTGCACTGATGAACATTGAACTGACAAATTGATCCAGATCAATGTATCGTTACACCCCTATTAATGACATGTCTAGCTACAATCTGATTCAGCTGTGGTATTAAAAATCAAAATGCTCAGTCAGGACCATGTAACAGCTGATTTTACACAACAAGCTAGGTCCCAATGATAGCATCTAAATAAGTCTGTTCATCTGTTTATCACAGTACCATGTCAAGTGTCACAATGGCTACGTTTACATGCACAAAACATTCCAGCTTTTGTCCTTATTCTGAAAAGACAATATTCCTACCAAGCTGTTTACATGGCTAATGAAAAGGAATGTTCCACTAATGCTCCTGTTTACATGCTGCTGTGTATGCTCCAATTATGAGCTGCTTGAGCTTGATTTTGCTTCTGTGCAACAAAATCATGTTTCTTGAAAGTTCTGTACTGATGGTGGGCTTGTTTGACAATATGACCACACTCCCCCTCTTTCATTTGTTCAACCACCTTCTTGAAAAGGTAGCCATTGCAATATTTGCTTATATCCAAAAACCTGAGATATAGTCTTGCAATGTTTAAAAGTAAACATGTTTCTCCTTCAGGCCAGAAATGTGTTTTTCCTTTGTACATGCATCTCTACCTCAGCCTTGAAAACTGTTGGCTAGTTTGTTTGTCTGACCATAAACATGCAGTAGGCCATGTTTTGCAAACGGTGGTATTAACCCCAATTGAAAAACTTATTCCAAATGTGATGTACATGTCCAATGAATGTTCCTAAAATCTGAAAAAGGAAACTCATTATGGAAATCATCCCAATATTGTACAGCAATAAGAGCATGCCATTAAAATAAGAGAAATAATATAATGTAGATATTATTTTCTATGTAGTGGCGCTAATTACCACAATGAATGAATAGTTAACACTTGAGTATTATTTACTGCAAAGTCAGCTATACCACAGAGAAATTAACAGTCAGAATTATCATTGGATGTTGATGTAAATGTGGCCTAAATTAGTGTGCCGTCCCACCTGTTTGGCTGCCTCCTCTGGGATGTCCAGCTCTCTGAGCTGCTGCAGAAACACAGGGTTGACCTGATCCTGAGAGCCAGAGTCTGGGCCGGTCTGTTCCGATGGCTCCATTCTTGACTGCAAACAGGAAAATAGCAACAATGACCACACAGGTGCCACATGAAATATGACTGGCATCTAAATTAACCACATTTGCAGGGTGCAAAATTTAGTTTATTTTGGTCCACTGGCCAAATGGCGAGTTAATGTTCAAATTTTACCAGCCACTCAATTGATCACCATTGTATTATAGGCTGGTGAGTGAATCAGATCTATCAGCCACTGGCATATTTTACCAGCATTGGCTGGTGCTAATTTTAGTCCCTGCATTAGACTAAAAATGGCTAATGTTAAAAATATTAATAACAATGTGCAGCTTTGTGATTATTTTTATCTGTTCAGTATCCAATATATGTATTCGAGTGCATTAATCACGCTCGTGTAAAACATATCTCCATATTCATGCCTCTGAATGGATGCTTGATTATTTGAACACATGGATAAGTGGATGGCTTCTTAGCACAGACATGACATGCAAGAAAAATAATTGAAGTGAACCGTAAAATCTAAAACCGATTTTTTTAAACGAATCGCCTCAACGACTTAACTGTCACAATGTGTTTTAATCTAGTCTAATGGAAATTTTAACATTTCCTAAAACGTCGTGTGTTTACGTACTTTTTCCACAGTAAGGCCTTATTCAAGATTGAATGAATTGATTTGACGGTCTCATGTGCGAGAAAGAAATGCGAAGAAAACCAAACAAAATAACCCTCTTCTAATAAACAAGTCTTTAGTTGCTTTTCTAACAAAAATCCAACTAAACAACTCATTAAGTTACCAGATATCTGTGGAAAGACAGCGTTAACATAGCTAACGGCTAACGCTAGCTAGTGCTACTGTTGTTAGCTCAGCAAACACGTTAGCATAAACACCATTTAAATTAGCATTGAAAACACTCCAGCTGACGTTACCAAAGGTAGCGTTCGTTTGGACTGCTGAGGTATTTAACCACAAACTGTACCAAAGTGCTCCAGGTTAATGCTATCTTGACATTTAATTAAAGCAACCTTTCTTGCTCAACAGCTGCTGTTACAAAGGTAGCTAACATCAACGTTAGCTGCTCCTGCTAATTGGGCTAGCACCAGTTCGGCAGGTTGCCTGCAGGTAGGGTTAGCGATAGTTACCTGTTTTACGCAGCTAGCTCGATAGTAGCAACAGCGACGGCGACTTCCCCGTCTTAATGATAACCTGTGACGGAACAGTTAGTGTTGTAACGTGTTATTACATTCAGTGGGATTCCCGACTGCCCTGTCTTCAGCGTTACTCCATTTTGGACCCTTGTGTTTGTTGGCACAGGATGCTGCTTCTTGACGAGTCGGGATCAGAGTGGTGTTGCAGATTTTCTGGTCATATTAATTATGTGGTGATAATGTGCGCGTGCACAGAGCAGATGCAGACTAATCACCGCTGTCAGAAACGTGAGCATGAATGACAACTGAACTGTATTTTTATAACCTCTTTACCGCATAAGTATGCCACCTGTTGACATAAAATCACTATGTTAATCCCTCCAAATATTTTTAACATATAAACAGACGAGGGTGCACTGTACTTAATATTATATTATCTTGCTAGAGCTGAGTAACGATAAACTGTGTAAATGTCAATAATTAAAGGGGAAATAGACATTTTTCACGGCAGCCATATTGTTATGAAATTGTAAACACAGATGTTCCAGTGATACTAATTAAGGTCCTGTTACATTTAGTGTAGCAGAGTTTTTCCAGTGAGTCAGCATGCACAATAGCAGCACCTTGACCTTGACCTGAATGGAACAGTAGTTGTTCTGTTCCATTCAGGTTAAAGAGCGATATTGCTAACTAATTACTATGAATACCACTAGTAACACTTGTGTTTACTCTACAATGTCATGTTACAAATGGCTGCTGTGAGAAAGGTTTCTTTTCATGTGGATGTCAAGCCAGTGTTGATGGTAAATGTAGTCAGTTGAAGCAATAAATTCCTCAGTGTTGCTGTATTGACAGACCAAGCTGAGTTCTCCTGCTGCAAAATCTGTTGTTCTTCCTGCACCAGTGATGTCACAGTGATGTCACTGCATGTAAAGGAGAACTACAGGCTTATCTCAGCTTGGATTTCTTAAATTCCAGCTCTGGGTAGCCGGGGGTGTGCAAAATTAGTATTTTTGTCTCCTAATGCTATGTTTTGGTCAAGAAAGTAATAACTATAGCCTAGGGTGATGACACACAGCAACATGGGCATCAAAATCTTGTGTGCAATGCATTCTGGTACATGTAGGCACTGCTGGCACGGCTCTGCCACCAGGAAAAATCAGCTTTCTCTGACAACATAGTGACACTGAGGAATTTGTTGCTTCAGGTGACTACATTTACCATCATCACAGACTGGACATCCACACGTAGTAGTGCTTACTGCGGAGCCTAATTTTACCTAGTCCCCCCTACCTCTCTGGTCCTAGTGAGGCTCCACGTCCATTTTATGGGGTTGGGGTAAGATCATCAAACTGACCTAATGTCAGCCTTGGGGTACAGCTGGACTTAGAGGTGGAGCTTGTCCACAAGTAGATATATTTGTTAGTATAATACTCATTGACTTGGTAGACTACATCTCAGTGTCCTCATCTCCATGGTAACCTCAGATTGAACATGCATCCTGTACATTATTAACTATGAGTTAGCCAGGAGGAGATCATATAATAGGTCATATATGTGAGCATCTTTGTAACCATGGCGCTCGTCCACAGTTAATCTCACATACTGCTGGTTCCATCAGCCTAATATTTTCAGTGTACATTGTTGTGATTCACAACATTTGAAAAAGCTTGAAAAATCTATATAAAACCTATATATAAACTATATTATACAGACTGCTGAGTCCTCACTCCTCTTAACCAGCCAGCAGGAGCCTCAAACCATCTACAAATGTTAGGCTAGAAACAAAGCTTACCTAGTAGCAGTGTTGGGGAGTGACTAGTCACATGTAATTAAATTATGTATAAATGTAATTCATAATCATAATAATTTGTAGTCCATTAGAATAGGTACTTAAATTACAGTTATGAATCAAAATGTTGTTGATTACAAAGGTGTTTAATCCAAATATTCTTTTTTTTGGGTTGCTTAACCTCCTCTAGTTACAGACCACATCTCAAGGAGATTCAACCTTAAAGGGACAATTCACCCCAAAATCAAAAATACAGGTTTTTCCTGTAGTGCTATTTATCCATCTAGACAGTTTTGGTCTCCCTCCAATATAATGGGACTAAATGGCACTCAGCTTGTGGTGCTTGAAGCACAAAACCCCCCCACACACATTTGAGAAATGCAAAACCAGTGTCAAGTGTTACTCAAGATAATTCACAGACGTTGTGGGTGGTTTCATGTAGGAACTTACTGCAGTAGAATCTACTGGAATTACTTTCTTTTGACTAGAAAGAAAGTAGTTCCTTCATGAAACTGCTCCAGAACTCTTCAACTCACACCAAAAAAGAAATCTAGATGGACAGATAGCCGTAACGTGGGGGAAAATATGTATTTTTGTTTTTGAAGTGAACTGTCCCTTTAATGTCACATTTTTTTTTAAAGACACAGAAAACACATCATTTTAAGAATACTTTATTACATCAGCATCTGTGAGAAGTGAACACCTTCTCTTATTAAACAGGTTAAATCACTACAGTTACATTTGAAATCAGTATGTACAATGATATTAACACACGGAATAAGAAACATCTTTAAAACTGCTCCTTGCAGAGCCTGCTCTACATTGCCAAATTTATACAGCCTAATAACAAGTTATGATTTTCCCCTCAGGTGGCTTGTCTTTATCATCACTGAGCTCTCAGCCCCGTCTGAACTGACAGAGCAAACCATCTGCTCATGAGTCTTTAGTTGCTTGTGTGAGTTAAGTGATGGGTGGGATCCATGGACAGAAGTGAGACCATTTTTAAAAGATAATCCTTTTTACTGTCAACTTTTCCGGTCACTAATGACTGGGGCTGGGTACTGAACATCTTTACTTCTTAAGTGCAGACTAAACTGTATCTATAGCACTAGCTTGAGTACTGAAAAATAATGTAGCACCAAATATAATGTGATATTGATTTTTTTTTTTTGAAAAATGTGTATATATTCTGCAAAGTAAAGCACTGATTTCTACTGAAACTTGGCGCTGGTGTTGTGTCAACATCTGTTTCCCTGTTGATTTGGGTTACCTCTTTGTTTTCAAACCCAACCAGTTATCTCTCAGTGCCTAACCCTAACCATAATATTATCTAATATAAACCCTAACCCCAACCACAAATGGCAGGTCTATAAGAAACACCATTTAAAGGGGAAACAGAGTTTGACACAAGACCAGCACCAAATGTCCAACTGTCCCCAGCCCTACTAACCCCGAGAAACCATCTCAGTCTTTGTCATTTAAATAAGAAAAACATCAGCAAATATTACCTCATGTATATAAGGTCTCTGTGCTCCAGCTGAAAGCAGAACAGTGTGACAACATGAACTATACTTACTGAAGCAGTAGTATAATTAATATATAACCTGACAAAACAAAATGCCATACAGACCTTCAGCACATGAAGCAGTGCCACCTTGTGTTCAGTACATGAACTGTATACTACCCACGATGTCGACACCAAAACATTTCAACACGTACCATGAGCTCGGCTTGGAGTGGAACAAGGTGAACCATGATTTAATACATAAAAGGAATGTTAAAAATGTACAAAATAGAAATATGACTGACGTACACAATAAAAACACTGCGGTGCACACTAACTTCATTAATATGAGTTTCTTTATGGAAGGATTTTTGTTTTTCCTCTAACATCTTTCCAGTGACTTGTACACTACAGACACATCCACATGAAGAAGTATAAAAGCAAGAAATAAAACAGAGTAAACTGTCACTCAGTCGGGTTTAAGTACCTTAAAATGCTCCAACGAGCAGGTTCTCATTTCTACTATAGAAGATTAGGGCCAAATGTGGAAAAATTTGTTTCCATTCTGAGTTTGTAGGCAGAATTTTCAGTCTTTTAAACTCAGGATTCAGAGTTTAAAATCAGAAATCTGCAAATGTCTGAATTGATAAAGTCATAATTTAGAATTTAAAGTCAAGATTCCAAATTAAAGTCAGAATTCTGAGGTTTACGTTAAAATTCTAAGTTTAAAGTCAGAACTCTGAGAATAAAGTCAAAATTAATAAAGTTTAAGTTAAAATTCAGAATTTATTCTTTGAACACAGAATCTTAAAGTCAGAATTTTGAGATTAAATTTAGGATTCTGTCTTTAAACTCAAAACGTAAATAAATTCCTCACATATGTTCTTAATCCTCTCTGTAGGTTTACAATCTCACACAAAGGAAAGAAAATAATGAACTAGAAAAGTGTGAAATGTCTGAGAGTGTGTGTGTGTGTGTGTGTGTGTGTGTGTGTGTGTGTGAGTGTGAGTGTGAGTGTGTGTATGTGTGTGTGAGTGTGAACCGCTGCAGATGAGAGCGTCCAGCAGGTGTTACTGTATATGTGCATGAGGGCAGATCAGTTGGAGCTGGTTGAAATGTACACAGTTGTGTTGTGTTGTGTTGTGTTGTGTTGTGTTGTGTCAACAACACCGTCACAGAGAAAACAGAGTGTTTGATGCAGCACAGCAGGCTGAGGTAGAGAGTGGCAGTGACTTATTGAACTCTCAGCTATTTGCTTTAAGTAAAGAGGCTTATAAACAACGTTGTGACCATCAGTCTTAAACACGTGTCCATTTCAGAGACAAAAATCTTCAAACATAGTTCACTGTTTTCTGAATACTGCTGACAACATGTAAAATAGAATAAGAACCAGTTACTTCAATACTTTGTACTAGAAAGCAGAAATGTGAAAATACAAGAGGCAGATTGACAACCAGGGCAGTATGTGTAACTGTACACACACACACACACACACAAATCACCGTACACACACAAAGAAATAACTTCTGACCATACAGCAGCGACAAGCACACAAGGCATTAAGAGGTACCGCTTCATAAAATTCACTCCAGAGGGAAAACAGTGACATAAAATTTGACTTTTATCACTTCTATCAGATCACATCAGCTGACTGCAGACCAGCTGGACTCTGTTACATCAGAGCTGCTGTGTTCTGGAGAGATAAAACACTAAAATGATTCCTCCTCCAACTGTCTCTTCATAAAGTTATAATGGAGGGACAGCAGGTCCTTTGTCCAGGTGTGTCTGGTGTCCTTGTGCTCGGGGTGTCCAGACTAAAATCACCGATGTATCCTCAGCCAAGTCCAGACTTCAATTCCAACCTGAATCTTCTGATCCTCAAAAAAAAAGTGTCTTGAAAAACTCACAGTTCTTCGACTCTCCTGACAGGAAGGCTATACTGTCCTCCTGTTTGTCTGTCTCCTGCTCTCCTGCGTTTCAGTTCAACCTGCAGGGTGCGAGTCTCTTAGTTCACCTGCCTCTCCCAGCCCACTCTGTTTCCTCTGTCACAAGTCGGTGACTTTATTCTCCACGGCGGCGGCGATCTGCTGCAGTCTGTAGCCCAGCTGCATTTTCTGGGCCGTGGTGTCCTCCTCCAGCGCCGTGATGATCTGATGACAAGAGGGGGAAGAAGGCACAGGGATGGAAGGACAGAGGTAAAGAGGAGAAGAGGGACAACAAACACAAAAATAAGAGTCAAAATTTCTGTAAAAAGGTCTTCTTTGTGTGGTTTTATTTATCCAAAAGGTTTCAGAGACAAATGTATGATTTCAGTCTACATAAATAAAATGGATTATACTGTCTGAATGTTTATCATGTCAGCCTTTTCTGGAAATATGGTACAACATCCCACTTGACCAAATTTAATTGTAGTGAACGTGGTATTAATCCATTTACGTACTGCTCAATCACAGATGTATTCAGGTCAGTGATTGTCAAACTTTTTGTGTCCAAGCCACAAGTCAAAATCTAAAGGTACACCTTCATTTTCATGCGAAATAGCCTCTATAATCAACAGAGGCAACGAGTGCTAGCCAGTCAGAGGCAGAGCTCCTGGAGTGTGGGTGGGAAAATTTGAGAGTCTTCAGTTGTGACTGACCACTGGTGAGAATGAATGACACCAAATCATTTTGTTAATTTTATCCTTTCTAACTACCCGTTATTTTTCCTCTTAGAGAGCAAACTTGGTCATATCGAGAAAGCTAAGCTGCAAAATCTGTTGTTCTTCCTGCACCAGTGATGTCACAGTGATGCTGTTGGTGTTAAGGAAGAACTACAGGCTGTGTCAGCTTGAATTTCTAGCCTCCTCCTCTGCGTATCCAGGGGGTGTGCTAGATGGGTGTCTCTTCTCACCTAACAATATGTTTTGGCCAACAAAGTAATAGCAATAGGACAGGGTGATGATGCATGGTATCATGGGCATGGGCATCAGAAGCCTGTGCGCAATGCATCCTGGTATATGTAGGATCCGCTGACACGACTTTGCTAGCAGGAGAACTCAGCTTCCTCTGTCAGTATAGCAGCACTGAGGAATTTATTGCTTCAACTGACTACATTTACCATCAGCACTGACTGCACATCCACATTAACAGTGCAGAAAAAAAGTGCACTGTGGCAAACTTTAAATGTCTGCCACAGTGTCACAGTTTGTGATACTACCACTGGGGGGCGCTAAAGGGAAAAGAAAAACACTCCAAAAAATGACTGAAGATGAATGTACATATTCCTCCTTCACAACACAACACACAGCCCCCCTCTGTCATTTATTCAACCTACCTTTGAAAACGTGGCCACTGGAAAATTTGCAAATATCCAAAAATCTGTTGATATCTATGTCTTTCCTAATGTTTAAAAGCAGGTGTTTCTCTTTGGGACCAGAAATGTGGGCTTTTCTTGTGTACATGCATCTCTACCCCAGCCTGAAAACAAAGGCTGAACCAAAAAAAGTCGAAAAAAATCATGATGATGTGATATTTATTGAGGTCTGTACCAAACAAACATTTTCTTTCATCTGGAGAAAAGATTTTTAGGTCAGGTCATCTCTGCAGCGCTACAGTACCTCATTATAATGACGTTTCTTCATTTTTTCTTTTTGTGATTAATTGTGCAGCCCTACTGCAAGCTGTAGACTAGTTGTAAACAGGCAAGAGGCCGTGTGTTGCAAACTGGTCAAAAGTCAAACCGAGAAGCATATTCTCAAAGTGCTGTGTACATGTCCAAAGAACACTCCCAAAACCTAAATCATATCAGAATATCCCACCTGTCTTAATCAGAATAAGGCCTAATTCAGAACGTACAAATGGAATATACTGTTTACAGGACCTGTATCAAATTCAGAATATTGTCATATTCTGAATAATAATGAAAATTAGTGTTCATGTTAATGTAGTGATTCATTAGATTCTACATTGTGGTGCATTTTTAACTTCACTCTGTTCATAATGGGGCATGATAAACTGCTGAGTCAGACTGAGTGGTACACACACCTGGTCATAGTATTTGTTGATGTATTTGTACAGCTCGTGCAGTGCCACCAGGTAGTTGAGCTCTCCAGAGTAGTTCTGAAACACAAAGCGTCAGGTTAGTGTGTGTCTGTATTGTGGATCTGTGGATACTGTAGACTGTTGAGGTGCGGCTGCTCTCACCCTGGACAGCTCCGCCAGAGCAGAGTTCATCTCCTGGTCACTGGCTGAGATGGTCTGCCTGATGTCAGCATAGTACCTGCAAGAACAGAAAATACCATCAACTTCACATGCATGACTGAGATTAAAAACAGATTTAATAAAATGATGAGAGCAGATTTCATGATAAAAACAGATATCATACAAGTGGGGTACAAAAATCTGAGACCAGTAGTCAAGATCCTTCTCTCTTGCATTTATTTGTCATGTAAAATAGTCTGCCTCCACTACATATGTTAACAACATGTGTTTATGTATATATATTCTGATTTTTTTTTACTCCTTAATACTGGTATCAATCAAATATTTTCCAGTCTTCCAGTCTTCCACAGCGAAATGCTGGTATTTCTCAGCCCAGGACTTGTTTCATCTCCTGAGATGTGGTTTAGAAACTGCTACTCGTCCTCAGAGACTGCTATAAGACAGCCTTCTTTCTTTCCTCTTCTTGCGTTCTTTATTTAGCAAATTCTGTATCTGTGACGAAGTTGCTTTCCTATTTCTCAGGGAACTAAGACTGATGTAATGATCTTCAGATTGTCACTTTTGGTCTGATTGTGCTTACATAGCTGATCCAGTTTCTGCAAAGTGTCTCACAGTTTCAGAGCACTGCTTCCTTAGAAAACTTGAGTCTAGTCTGATGCTGGGGAAGCTCCTCTTTGCTCAGAATTTGACTTCTGACACTTTCACTTAGTTCTGATATCATGTTTCTCACTATCACAGTCCTTAGTAAGTAATGATCTGCTGGAAACTTGAGGCACAGCCACATTTACATCAGGCCAACAGTGGCGGAAACTTTTGTTACTTGCACAAGCTGCTGATGAGTGGATTAAATTCACCAGAGTGTCATCAGACTGCATGCTTCATAATAATACAACTGAAGAAGAAAATCTGACCTCTTCTACAAAGAAGCTCAGTTGGTCAGTGACATGACATACATATACATACTCAAAATAATTTAATCAGATGGTATTAAGTTATAGACAACCAAAATTATGTTTCATGACAGAATTCTGCAGGAAGACAAATTAAAGAAAAACACATCAAAGTCTCATGTTTCAAAATGTGTCACCTGTCTCTAAGCAGACACAGCATCCTATATGAGCTGCAATTAATTAATTATTAATCAATTATTAAATTAATCTGCAACTTTTCTTATAACTGCTTAATTGGTTTGAGTAATTTTTTAAGAACAAAAAATTCTCTGATTTCAGCCTCTTAAATGTGAATATTTTCTGGTTTCTTTACTAAATTAGGCTCACTGACTTATTTTATTTCTTTATCTAAAAAGTGAGCCATTTATTCAAACAGTGATTTATTGTTAAAGTAATGTAATTACAATTTAAAGCAGTTTCAAGCACTTCATCCAAAATCCAAGCACTTTTAAAACCTTGAAAACACTACATTAAAATTCACACATTTTCAAGGATTTCCAGCCATAAGAATCCCATTAAATTTAGTAGTGCATAATCTTGTTTTGGAATCTGCAAACTTTCTTATCATTTCCTACTTTACATTACAATATGACAGATTTTCAATGTAGTCTCAGACTTTTGGACCCCACTGTGCTTAAAAAATAGTGTTTTTATACCTAGAAAGTAAATGAGCCTTTGACCAAACAGCATTTTTGATACAATCATTACATTTTATTCCAAAGTGCATCATCATATTTGGTATGAAGTCATGTTGACCAAGGAGCTTTAATAAAATGTGAGCCCACCTCTCTACCATCTGTTTGTAGCGTGGGATGTCTCTGGCATACAGCAGCTTGTTGATGGGAGAGTCCTGATCCAAAAAAAAACAGAAACAGAGGGGATGAGAACCAGAGACAGAAGGAGGGACAGGACAGGACAGGAGACGGCTTCAGGGCTCGTCTCAATGTCAGCTCCATGTCTGATGGCTGTCAAACCACCATCTGATTTATTAACAACTCAAACATCATTTAAAGCCTCAATGTTTCCTCTTCAACCATTCGTGTTTCTTTGCTTCAGCCTCAAGTATGACTGTAGAAAAAATGACTACCACAAAAAAATATTTAAAAAATACATGTACAATAAAACATTTTTTTTTATCAATCCTCTCTAAGTTCTAATGTGTAAGAAGCTCCTCCATGCTGCCTCACCCGTCCCAGCTTGTGCTCAGCGATGGTGCAGGAGTCCATGAAGGTCTGGGCGATGACAGAGAGGACTGCGTCCACGTGGTCCGACGCCTGGACGTCAAAGATAAACTGAGGGTTCTTCACGATGTTGATCCAGAAACGCAGAGGCAGACTGGGGAACAGAGGAGATGTTAGAATTAAAACAACATTCATCTTCTTTTAAACATTACTTGCAGTTGTGAAAAAGCAATTTTTGGTCCTTATGTAATACGGATCTAATATCTTTTAGGACAAAACCCTTTAAACCCTCCATACTCCTGGACAGTGTGTGCATGCATCTTCAGTGTATAATGCTGTACCTGTTGGTCTTCCAGATGTGTATTGTCTCGGGGTCGGAGATGCCGTGTTGTCCCGCCTGGTCGTCCAGCAGGTCAAAGAAGTATTTGACAGCCAGCGGGACGGGACGACTGGTGCTGAGGATCACTGTGAACAGATCGTCCACAAACTTCTGCAACGTCCCCTGGAGAACATCGAAGAAGAGAAGGAAGGACAGTCAAACACCTCATTTACACCTGGTGTTAAAATTGGATCTGTATCCAGATATGTTATCCAGGTGATGAACAATCCAGTCCTGCCTGTGTTTACGTTTACACCTCACATTTTTAATGTGTTCTTGTTATTCTCATTGAGATCAGATCTCTGTTGGCCAGAGCTAAATCTGTGCACCAGTAATTTGTGGTGGTGGTGGCAAATCAGCCCCAGACGGTTTGGAAATGCTGTCTACAAGAAAATATTCATTATTTATCCCCTCTTGTATATTCAGCACATGTATTAAATTATTCTGTGCTTTATGTCAGTTTGTGTTGTAGCACTGGTGTATAGGTCACTGTGTGACTAGAAATATTTAACAGAGGACAAAGATAAACTTTCTGGTGCTGGACTATTTTCGCAACATGTCAAAAAAGAAACAGACTCAAACCTTGTCTTGACAGCTCAGAGAGTGTGTGTATGTTTGTGTACCTTCATGGACAGCAGGCGGGTCAGGTAGATCTCTGGGATGGCCTTGGCCCTCTCTCTCTCCCTCAGGCTGCCTCTGCGGTGTTTGGGCAGCTCGGGCTCCTCGCTGGCTTTCACCAGATGCCACAACCTCACTCCTCCTTCATCTGCGTCCTCCAGCATCGGAGTCTCTGCTCAGGGACAGAGTGCACAAGTACAAGTTACTGAAGCTATCAAAATCTGAGCCCTGATTATACACATGAACAACAGGCAGTTGCACAGTACAACCCAGCACCCCTTTCCCATTTCTGCAGCCTAGATTTATTTAAAGATAACAGAAATAAAGAGGATAAACTGATTTGGATCAATTATTACAATAACAAAAGTGTTGTCATGTGAACTCACTCTCTCCTGCAACGTAGTCGTGGTTGTCATGGTGAATGTGTTTGGTGTGACGAGGGACCAGAGCTACTGTTGCACCATCTGGGACCTGATGAACAACATAAAAACATACAGTTAGCAGGATCAGACCACAGACTCCTGGGGTTACATGGACAGTAGAGCAGCTCTTTGGCTCTACCAGAGTTGTCTAGAAGCTCATTTTCATCTATAGTCCCTGGGCAGGAAACAGAGAAGTACTTCTTGGCTATAAAAAACCCTAACACTGTTGTATAAATACACAACTACAAGACAGAACATATTCATGATACAACAACAGCTTCAGCAATGACATTAACAAGATTTCATGGATGCTAAATAAAGTGATCCAATAACGTGTGTTTACATGCCACAAAGAAATAATCAGAATATAACTTTCCAACATGCACAGAGTGGTTCTGTCTGCTGTGGAAGAAGAAGAAGTGGTTCCACACATATCAGTGAAATTCATTTCTATCTTTGTTTATTGTGCATTTTGTCTCTTTTTTGTTTAAATCAAGGAGGGAGACAACCAGAAATATTTCAGAGCATACAGTTTGTTTCCAAGATGCTGGATTATTTACACAATATTATCATATGGGTATAATTAACATGATATCAATATTTCATTTCATAGTTATCGTCAGTTCAGGTATATTGTGACACCCCTATTTACAACAATCAGATTAAGCATTTAAATGGTAATTAGGTGCAAATATTTTCCTACTGAATGGATTATCAAAGTTTTATATCACTCCCAACTGAAAATTCCTAAAACTCCTAAACCTCTGTGTTTCTGATTATTATTGGAATACTGGGGTCCATGTGAAAACGCAGCTAATCAGTGTGGAACAGAGGAGGTGTGAACTGTGACCTTGTAGTGCTGCAGTGTGTTGAGGCGTTTCCAGTTGCCCTGAACCACAGATGTCAAGTCCTCGTCTGACAGGATGAGATGACCGGCGACACCAGACCTCCACTCTGAACAGGAGACAACAGACACACAGTCAGCACAGTTAATACACAGAATATATTTACAACTGAACAGGGCTGTACTGTACTACTATTGAGATTCAAAGCTTCATTCACAATACTGACATTCATATTTAAATGCTGCACGGTTGTTGTTTATTTTTCATGTCTATTTATTCTGAGAAAATGCAGTATTTCTGTACAGTTGCAGATTTAAGATCACTAATATTATCAGTATTATAGTATTTGTTGAGGTAGATTCCAGTGCTGCTTAAGTTGGTTCTGACTTACGTGATCCAAACATTATCAATAATTCTAATAACAATGAATGAATACAAAAATAAATAAAAATAATAAAAACAATGACTGAGCACTGTCAAGTCCAAAAGTCAACATTCATTGAAAAAAAGGTACTAAAAACATGTTGAAAATAATTACGTCTAACAAAATATTCAGCTTCAATCCATATTTCTTGGTGTTTAGCCTTTCAAAAACAACATTTTCACTACAGCTGCATAATTAAACACAATATAATTGAAATCACAGTATGGCCAAGAGCAATATCCAAATCACACAACCCTGCAAGTGTTTGATCAAGGAAAAATGTGTAATAAACACTGTTATAATCAAATAGTGTAGTGCTGCAGAGATGCCCTGGCCATTTTTTTTTCCAGTGAAAATGAAAACTGCGATGCAAAAATGATCATTTACACTAAACACATTGTATACAACAACTGCAATTTCGATCAAAATAATCGCAATATGACTTTTTTCACCATATCATGCAGCTGTCATTTTTACAGTAGTCTGAAAACTGTTTGCTCTCCTGCTTGTCACACACCAAGTCAGGCAGCACCTATATTAGCATGGCAGTTTAGCAGCAATCTAACAGCACTATAAGTTACATATATACTGATGAAACTGACTAGTTCTGTTTGATCAGAGTGACCACTTCATGGACTTTTCTTGTATTTACTGCTGTCTTGCTGTAGGGGGCAGCAAAGCTCAATAAATGGGAGCCAATTTATAATATGTTGCACTTTACTGTTGCAGATAGAAGGGATTCAATAGCAGAAATGCTGGGATGAACTTCATCTGTAACTCAGTTTTTTTTAGTTTCAGCTGCATCACGTGGTGCGTATGGACTCTCACCCAGGTCCAGTGAGTCGGCGTGGGGCCGGTGGGAGAAGGAGGTTCCCTTGTACACCTGATCCAGCAGCTTCTCCTTCACCTGTGTGATGGTGTCACAGTCCAGCACTTTGGAGGGCAGCGGCTGGGTCTCGTTCACTCCTCCACCCTGCACCAGCACATTCAGAGTCTGCAGGAGGAGAAAAAAACAGGAGGGGTGAGAGAAGGAGAAGGTCGTGGTGGAAGTCTGGGATTCTTTAATTAGATGCCAACAATCATTGTGTTGAAAGTGAGGGTTGTCCTCACCAGGGTCTTGTACTCCACATCCTCTCGCAGCAGGCGGTTGTCATTGAGGGTGTACTTGGCCTTGCCGGTCACAGCGTCCACTGGACCTTTATCTACCTGGTGCTTTATGGCCCTGAACAGCATGTAGAGAGACTCCCCCGCTGAGTCCTGCGCACACACACACACACACACACACACACACACACACACACACACACACACACACACACTTAAGTCAATGAGTAGTAGTACCAGCCTAACACACTCTGCAGGAGAGGATGGTGGGTTCAAATTACATGGACACAAAGACAAGGACATTCTTCAAACTCTTAAATCAGCAACTATCAACTTTGTTGAAAAAAATTCATTCTACAAACTCAAAGTCTATCAGGAAAAGCTGGACTTTGTATTTTCAAAAGAAATTCTTCAACTGTTTAGTTAAGCTTGACGCAGAAAAAAAGCCCATGTCACATCTGTCAGTTGTGTAAACACACTTGTGACTTTTTGGTGTGAAATCTAATCTTAACTGGAAAATGCATTTTCTGTAGATAATGCAGTGGGAGCTGAAGTGCATTTAAAAGCACTGCTGGAAATGCAGAAAAGTGAAATGAAATCTTAAAGCTCAGATGCACTGCACTGTACTGGTGAAAAACCTGGAAGCTGAAAAACGTAAAACTGGCAGAATTGGAAGCTGAACTGTATCATATCAGTAGGTGAGTGTTGAAACACATTCCTAGAAAATCAGAAAGTTAAACTGTAACACTGTAAATGCATGAAGTTAACCCCAATTACTCCAAAAGGCTGACAGAAGAAATTACAAATAATGAAGGTTAGAATAAGAATAGTGTGAATGCTGAATCAGCATAAATCAGCAATCACACAAATAAAATGTTCATCACAAAAGGACTTATGCTTCAACGTGTGTTTTTCCTCAGGCCAACAGAGCAGTCCATTTGGGGAACTACGCTGTCTTATTTATGGACTTTCTCCCTCATATTAGGGGTGTAACAACTCTCAAAACCCACGATCCCATTTGACTTTCAAGTTCACAATTCAAACTGATTTACATTTAAACATTTTTTCAGCACTCACAGCTGTGACATATCGAGTCTTGATTTGTAAAGATCAAGAAATCATTGGTTTTATGTCCTGACAACTGTCATTTACATGTTCAAATTCTTCTTCAAAAAGATTCCACTCCACATGAAGCTACCAGAAAACTACGCTGTTGCCTTTCAAGTGGTTTTTTTTTTTTTTGGGACATGAGACAGCAGGTGAAAAGACAAGAAAATGCAGATACAGCATTTGATTTCATTCAATTAAAGGGGTAGTTCACCCAAAAATGAAAATTCAGTCACTATCTACTCAACCTGTTGATTGAAGGTCAGGTTTAGTTTTTTTAGTCCATAAAACACTAATGAAGTTTCACAGGAGAACAGCGTTGCAGAATCTCCCAAAAAAATGGGAGTGAATGGTGACCAATGTAAAAAACGACAGTAAAAAAACATAAATTTCCTCCATACTGCTCGCCCCAGCATGCTCAGTTGACTTGAAATTCATCATTTCCACCATGTTTTTAGCCTGAATCTTCACTGTAGATCCTTAGCTTGGAGCCACGTTCACGTGTGTCTGCACACTGTCTGAACTGTGTGTGTGTGTGTGTGTGATGTCACAGTGTGTGACTGTCATGTCGAGACTTTAGGAGACTAAGGTTATGCCGGTTGTTTTATGTTTTTTTTCTTTTGCTTTTTTCTGGTTGTTTTTTCCATTTGAAAACTGGTCACTATTCACTTCCATTGTTTGGGATATTCTGCAACACTTTCCCTGTGGACTAACAAAATGAGCTCGACCTTCAATCAGAATGAGGGTGACTAGATAATGACTGCATTTTTACTTTTGGGTGAGCTATACCTTTAAAATTCTGACACTCTCATACATTTTATCACCACTTCATGAGTCCACATCATGGACTCAAACCAGCAACATTCTGCTAACAAACGAATAAATCCTGCAAAATGTTACTTATTTATAACCAACATTGTTTGGGGTAACGTTACAAAAGTATGGTGTTAGATTAATATTTTACTTTGAGCAGTAACAAAGTAATACAGCATATTCCTAATAAGATTTTGGTAATATTATCACATTTCCTACGTCACGTAATCTGTTACCAACAGTGAGGAATTAATATCAGAAACAGGAGCCTATTAAAATTAAATGAAACAGAAAAATACAGCTGGTGTCAAGAAATGTAACAGCTACCTCATTAATGCTTAAAACTATAAATCACCACAGAAATGAGAATTACCAACAAAAAACCATTATGTTCTGAACAGACACTTAAAAAACACAAAGAACATTTGCTTTGTGGAACAAACAAACTACTCAGCACTAAGCCTGATGAAAAATGTGAGCTGTCTACAATATTCTCACCTACATTACAAACCAGAGCCAGAGAGCAGCACGCTCTGCTCCACCAAGGATAAATATATTGATTCAGTACCTTTTCACTGGCATCAGACTAATGTTTACATGCATATTGTTGAAAGAGTAGATGAAGCAGAAATAAATGCTTCAGGTCACGGTTGGGACACCGCAGGACACAGCTGTGATGTGAGTCTGCACGGGGCTGCAGACACGGGGGAGGGGAGGACAGGACTGATTGATGCTTCTTTTTACCCAAAAGTGTTGCAATATATATGGCTATGAAACAACACAACCCTCTTCTCTTTTATAATCCCTAGCTGCCCCAGTTTTAGTAAAAATAACATAAAAGTAGTGTAACTCTACACAGACAGTAATATTGTCACTTATTACTTTCAAATGACAGTAACTCGTGATATGTAATCCATTACATTTTAAAAATAACTTCAACTAACACTGAAAACCAAAGCTTTAGATGGTCCTAACATTTGTGACAGATATTTCATAGTTGTCACAGAAACATAAAATCATGTCTTCTGTATGCACTGACCCTGAGGAAAGCATAGAGGCAGATGGACATCCAGTTGGTCAGCAGCTTCTCCACCACCGTCTCTGTCCTGCAGAGACAAAACACACAGGTTGAATCACTGTGAAAAACACCTTGAACCTAAAATCGCACTCTCAGTCTCCTCCCTCTTCTTACCGTCGCAGCATCAGTTTGGGGTTCTTGGCCACGTATTGTTCCACCAGGTCATTGAGGAGAGTTTTGAGGATGTCAGTGAAATACTCCAGTTTGCCGTGCAGCGCCACCGTCAGCAGGGACGCCACGTAGGCCCTGTCTCTGGGAGAGAACGTTCGCTGGCTCTCCAGAGTGTGGATGAACTGAGAGGAAGAAAAAGACAGACAAATTATACCTCTAGACTAAATCTAAGTACTGTCTTAAAGGGATAGTTTGTATTATTTGAAAGGTGGTTGTATGTGATAGTCAATATATTAGCTGGAGCAGTCAACACACCCTCAGTTTGGAGAAGCAGTGAGGAGACACATGCAAAAAAATCTGAAATCTGAAATATAATGGAATAACTGAATATTTTCACCACTTTCTTTTGCGGTCAGACAGCCTTTTTGGACAAGTCAAATATCACTTTCTCCAATCCAACCAAACTCCATGGGTGAAATCAGTAATTTTACCCTGCAGAACGCAGGACTTGCTACGTACTTACTGCAGCCTCTATCTGTTAATTTCAGTGTTTTAAACGATAGGCTCAGATACTTACCTAAGCCTTTAAAACTCCAAACTTTAAAATCTGAAGTAACCCTTTAAAACACTGAAGTCTCACAATAACACAAACACAAATGAAACAACTGAAAATTACTGATTTCACCCTCAGAAAAGGCTCTCTAACAGCAAGGCAAAGCAGTGAAAATATTCTAAATATTGTGTACACTTAAACTGATATTGATATTTTTTAGGTGGGCCTTTTTTAAATGGCTAAAATACCTTGTGCTGCTAATCCCATCCACAGCATCTACTGTAGCTCATACACTTCATAAAACTCCACATCAAATAATCTGAACTATCCCTTTAAAGCCTCTCTCTGCTCACATCACTGATGATGATGAATACCTTGGTGAGGAAGAGTTTACTGTTGAGCAGGTTGGACAGCTGCACCAGGCCCTGCTCCACCGTCTGCCGCCGACACTCCTGGACGTCCAAGTCGCGCCTCAGTGGGGACTCCCGGTGGCCAGGGAAGAAAATGCGCTCAGCGTACATCCGATAGTCGAGGAACGGGATGCCAGAGCCCACCAGGTCGCTGGACATGTCCATCATCTCTGTCATCAGGTCTGAGGGGGAGGAGAGGTCAAAGATCAGGAGGTGTTGCTACAAACTCTTTAGTCTTCAACTTCCACTGCATATTGTATTCAAAGTGCTGCATGCTGAGAACTGTTAGGAGGTAGAAGCTGGTAAATATTGACACTGGACAGTGTTGGCAGACTAAATTTAAACTGCAGCAGCCATGTGAGGACCATTTTATTAGGAGGTGTGATGTAATGGGATCATTTCATGAGGCCAGTGTGAAAACAAAGTGGATCTGTCAGCCTCTTCTAACTCAAATAAACTCCCTGCTTCTTCCGTCTCTGGCTCTCCTCTCCCAAACTCCTTCCTCCCTTTCCTGCTCTCTCCTCCTTTGTCACGCTACTTTACTCGTTTACCTGTGAACTCTTTCTTGCAGCGGTCTCTCACACTGGTTTCCAGGTTCTCCAGCTGGATCTGGACCTTCTTGTAGTCTCTCAGAGCCTGCTTACTCTTCCTCCTGAGAGACAGACGGGAACAAAGACGGGAGCAGAGAGGGTCAAGCAGGGATAGATGTAATACCAGTTTCACACTGGATTAGTGGGAATCCAGTGAACCTGTGAATAGGTTGACTCAAGTAATTTGACCCAACAAAACCCCAGCAGTGAGGATCAGAGTTAATCATGAGGTCACGCTGGGTCACAAAATGGAAACACTGCCTGATTTGGTAACACCCAAAGGTGACTGTCATGAAGCCCCTTTCACACATGCACTGCAACCCTACACTCATGTAGACATCAGCCGCAGGAGCTGGATGTGTGAACGCAAATGTCTGAATCAGTAGCACCAGAGAGTAAACGTATTTAAAAGGGCAGTTCACCCCAAAATCAAAAATACGTATTTTGCCTCTTACTGTCTGGGTATTTATCCATCTAGATAGTTTTGGTGCTCATTCACATTGTTTCATGTTTTATTAAAATGTTTTTTTCTTGTGCATTAAGGATGATAATGAAATGATAAACATATACAATGGTCTGAAGAAGACAGAACGAGTAGCGCATTCTTTGTCAGTGCACAGCAACCTTGTGCTGCTGCAGCCTTTATGGTAATCTGACTACATTAAATTCAGACTGATGAACTGGAAGTTTTATGGAAATGTTACGGGGTCTGAACTGTGAACGTGATTCAGACGAGACCAACATGTTGTATTGTCATCACATTTACCTAATGAGGTGCATTAAAGGGGACGTTAAGTTTAATTTAGTTGTTACTCAATAAGTTATGGTGCTCCGATCCATCAGCCGCTGACTGTTATCGCTTGATATTTTTTATAGTTTAAAAGAGAGCACTTTGGTGTCATTTCAAAGCATGCTGCTTCTGTCCTCTGCTGTCCATGTTAGAGCTTGACACATACACAGGGACAGGGACTTCACGGTGCATTCAGGTGCATCTCGTAAACTCTCATATCTACATAGCTTTGTATGGCAAAGTGCAAGGGCAATGACAGAGACTTCATGGTGCATTCAAGTACATCTCGAAAACTTAAAAATCTTTCCATGGCCACTAAGGGTCTTTAAAACTGTAAAGTTTCTTTTTTCTTTTTTTCCTTTGAATCACATAGGCCTGAATCTGGCATTGCTTTCTTTTTCTTTCACTACAGCATTGATTATTAAATGATAATTATGTATAACAATAATAAATAATAAGTTAATCAGAAATATTTGATGGTAATTTCAAATTTAAAACCATTGTCGTACTTATTCCTCAGGATGTCTCAAGGCCCACTGCAGGGCCTTCATGGCCCACAAGTGGGCTGCAGCCCGCACTTTGAGAATCACTGTTTTATACTTAAATATACAAAGTTAGGAATAGTTAAATTAATAAATAATCCTACATGATAAACAGAAGGATTCCAATAAACCCTGTGATCTTTATCTGCCCATTTGTGATTGGCCCAAAAAATCTGATCAACGAACCCTTATCAAAAAAGTTATTTATTATCATTGTCATCAAAACATTACTTTTTTTTCTACTCAACTACACAGTTTCAGTCACACAGTCCAGCCACTGACCTGTAAATGAGCACGATGATGAGGACGATAAGAGCCACGATGGACGCACCGACCCCAACTCCAATCTGAGCCTCCAGAGGGAAGGTGGATAGGCTGAGGTTGTCATACTGAACTTTACCAAGAGAGAAGTTCAGGTTGCCCATTTGGACCTGAAACACACACACAGACACGTACACACACACAGTCTCAATGTACAGCAGCGTCCTTGTCAAGCACTCACACATTCACACTCTGCTGACCCTGTAGTTTTACGGAGAGAACGTGGAGAACTCACAGTGAATTCAGGCAGGTTGTCGGAGCCTTCGCGTTTCTTGCCGTTGGCTACGGGTGCAGGCTGCTGAGATGGAGGCTCGCAGTAGAGATGGTTTCTGGTCAGAGTCTTAACAGCACAAACACCCTCTCCGACCATCACCACCACCTCATCCTTCGAGATGGCCAGGTCCAAGTCATCCCCCTGAGAACACATGCAGATAGAACTGTTATTAGATCTTATATGTACGTTCACTTTTGGTTCTTTTCATATTTTTTTTTCTTGGCAAATTTTCAGGCCATGCAAAAGAGTGAAAAGCATATATATCTTTGTAAACTCATTAGATTTAAAATTCCTGTCCTCTCCTCTGACCTCCAGCTGGATGAAGCTGCCGGGGTTGTAGCGGTAGGCCTTCTGAGGTCCCTGCTGGCTCAGGGGCCGCAGGACGGGGTTGCGCTCGTAGGTGAAGCTCTCGGCGTTCAGACTGCTGAAATCAAAGCGTAGGTTGTCCAGCAGAAACTCTACTGTGACCTTTGACCCCCAGACGGAGGAGTCCACCATCGGAGAGCGACACAGGATGAGGGAAGAGGAGTTCACCACACAACGCTCCGTGAACTGAGGAGATGGGAAGTGAGGAAAGAAGACGTTTAATTAAGGAAGAAACCTGCTTAACCAACACACACACACACACAGACACACACACACACACACAGACACAGACACACACAGACACACACACACACACACACACACACACACACACACACACACACACACTTCTGAGGAATGGAGCAAGCAGAGTGGCTGCACCCTCACTTTTTGATTATCATAGTTTTCATTGTGTTGCATGTGGACAAGTCAGGACTAATGCTGGTGATGTCTGTTGGTGTCACCATGTCAAAAAAATAAATAAATAAACACAAAAAACCTAAAAAAAACACACATTTTGCCATTAATCATCTCTAAGGTGGTCATAAAAATCAGGCTGTCAGTCAGTCAGTCTTCTTCACGTCTTGACATGTTTAATATTGTCAGAAGGTAGGTGCACTCTCTCCAGCACCAAAGAGGAACTCAACAAACTGAATGATTACTTTTCTAACAACTGGAAAAAAAAACATCATACACACATCATACCAACCAGCATGTATTTTAATGAGAAATCTTAGTTTTTGAAACCGGTCAGCTCTCATTCCCACTGTCCTCTCCCACTGAAATAGCACATCCAACCAACAGAGGACTTGTAGGGAGTGAAGGCAATAAAATATAACGTCTGTACAGAACTACGGTTCATTTTAATGGACTTCATTGATGCCGAATTGATGACTGTTGACATTTGACCCCTTTTTACCTTGTGTTTTTAGAGTTATGTGTTTTTACACACACACACACACACACACACACACACACACACACACACACACACACACACACAAGAAAATATTAATATTTCATATTTATTAAAAGGGAGTTTGGTGTAATATTTCCCCCTGAGAGCGCAGGGAGCTTAATTAAATTAAATTAATTCTTAATTCATACTGCTGATACTGTATATTTCTAAACATTTTGTCACCACTACACAATCACAAGGTGACTGATAAAGTATGATAAGGTTGTTTGACTTTGGACTGGGAAACATATCAATATTACATCAACATATTGACTAGATATATTTTTGTGGATTTCAAAGATTGTTATATCATGATTTATCATAAGTGTTGTCTTGTTTGAAATGCTGCATTACAGTAAAGTGATGTCATTTTCTAAACTTACCAGACTGTTCTTGCTGTTCTATTTTTCACATTTACATTTTTATGAACGCACCAATAGTCGTCCCTACAATATTATTGTAATATTGAGATATCTGGTAATAAAAAGCAGTCATATATTTCCCAGCTGGATTGTTGGGTAGTTTAGTCTACAGCAAACATTATATTCTATAACATCACCCTCTGTTTGCATTATTGGAGAATTTATGGGATGTCATTTTAGAGAAAAAGTGTATATCGTATATCACAGCATAACCTAAAAATACTAGGATATTAATTATAAGCTATATGACCCAGCCACAATCTGATTTTGACTATTACTGGTTTGATTTATGGTTCAAATGTGTGTATTGATTAGTGATGTGGCTGATTAGGATAACTATCAGCCAGTTGTACTCAGTTGTTGTTGCTGTTGTTGCATACATCAGTATGCCATAAACGGCTGCTCTTTGTGTCATCAGGCCACAAACACAACTAAAATTTGGGTTTAATTCAAATTATATCCAGATGAGTTGCACAGCTTTGCAATTTATCTTGCTAACTCTTAAATAAATGCATTCTATACAGACAGAAGTAACATTTTATCTGTCACTCACTGCTGAAACTACAGAACACAATGAAAAACTCATATATTTTTAGATAATAGTGCAATATAAACTGAGCTTCATGATTGAAGGCTCCATTTTGCAGGAAATTGCAAAGTTTTCCTGCCACACTAATCTCACACTCACAATTTCAATAGTAATTAGGTGCCCATGTACACACAGACCTGTTTGATGGAGCAGAGTGGGTCTCCAGGACAGACAGGGTCAGGAACCATCCTCACTGGCCTTCCCAAACTCTTCTCACTGTCCTCCTCCTTCTCTCCACTCCTCCTCTTCCTCCTCCTTCTTTTCCTCCTTTTATTCTGGCTGATTGACTCGAAGGGAGAGACCGTGACCACCATGAGGGGGTTCTGCACCACGTCCAGGTTGTGTCCTGACACGTAGATCAGCCGACCGCCACTGCACAGAAAACAGAAAACTTTAATTTGACAGCACTTCAACTTTTGGCACCTGACAACTTTCAAAGTCAAGAACAAGAGATGAAGGGTGAGAGATGAAGGTCAGATTGTCAGACTCACTCCAGGAAGCTCTTTGTTGGCGTGGCGTGGGTGATGTTGGGGTTGTGAGTGTAGCGGTAGGTTGAGCTGTGGAGGTGGCGCTGGCTGGTGCCGTAATGCAGGGTGACCCGGTGATCTCCTGTCTTATTACTGCTGCCTGTCACACACTGAACACTGGACCTCTGCACCTCCGAGACTCTGAGGAGAGCAGGAGGAGACACACAGGAGGAGAGACTGATTAATAAACGATGTGATGCTTCGCTGACCCCACAGTCAAACTGTCTGTTCTCTGCTCCCCTCTGGCTCACAGAGGTCAGAGGTCACACTGACAGAGGGAGCGTTAAATAAAGTTGTGGAGAAAAAGAGCAGTATAGCAGTTTCTACATTAAAGTCGACTTTGAATCAAACAGACAGACCCTCAAACAATAAATCTGGTCAGAGTGTGTGTGTGTGTGTGCGAGAGAGTCTTACAGGTTACAGGGGACCCCTCCCACAGTGATGGTGAGGTCAGAGGGACGTCCTGTCAACAGGTTTCGGCCGGTGATGGTCAGTGACGTTCCCCCAGCTTTGGGCCCCCTTTCAGGAGACACCCCCATCACAAACGGGTCCTGAGAGGGAGGAGAGGATGGAGGAAGAAGATGAAAGAAACTGATGATTAACAAGCTGAAAGGGCATTTGAACTCATGTTGACAGTCTACAAATTTCTGGACAATGCTTTTGTTTTGTTCTGTTTTAGCCATTTGCTATGGGGGTAGCAGGAATGGATCAACAAAATCTTATTTACCATCATTAAATCTAATCTAATGTACCTGGTAGCTGAATGTCTGGCTGGACAGGCCAAACTCTCCTCCGCTCACTTTGACAGACACATGGCCCACCTTCTCTCCTCCACTGGCTTTGGTCCTGCACACAATCCTGGAAGACAAATCACTCTTAAGATAGCTGTTCTTAAAGAGGTACCACACACTTTAACATGATTTTCTGAGATGTAAACTGAATGATATGACTGTGCTGTGATGAAACGCATAAATGCTGGTGTTAATATTGACATTTCTTTCCCAATTGTTGGTTGAAAATGGCTCAACAAGCCATCCTGAATTTTGAAAAATCAGTGAATTGATCATTTCAGACTAATCTACGTCATGAAACACCTTTCACGTTAATGTAAAAACGTGAACATGCAGAATTCACATTATTCATGCGGTTTGCGCCACACAACGCAAATTTTTGAAATTGCACACAAATACACATGAGTTGAAAATATTCAACTTGACCGAAAAAGTCAAGTCCATCGTGGGGCTTTTGCCAAATGTTGTGTGGAGAGGACTGGGGTGAAGCAGAGACACACAGCTGACAGACAGCTGCTGAGAGCTGCATCACACACTACTTAGCCATGAAGCCACGCCCCCCTACAGTGGTTGTCCAGTGAACATCACACCTTGCCGCTTGCCCACTTTTTAGCATTTTCTAAAATTATGCAGTTAGGTTCAGAGCTAGGGGTGCAGCACCACTTCAATAAAACAGTCATTGTGTATGCATCCTAATTTAATTAAGGTGATAACTGAACAAAAAGAAATGAAAATAAAGACAACACTTGTGAACTCTACACAGCAGCAGTTTGTACCTGGAGGAGACCTCGTAGAGGCTGGGGGTGACAGTGCAGGGAACCCCAGCTACTGTCACAGAGTGGAGGATGTCTTCAGCCTTCTGGCCCAGGTTGGACCCGGAGATGGTCACTGTGGTGCCGCCTTCCAGCAGCCCAGACAGCGGCTCGATCTGAGGGAAGTCAGGGAATGATTCAATTTAAAATATACTTTCTGTATCTCTGTCTAATAACCATTCAAGTTCAAATTAATTCCTGTTTCAATTTAGAAAAAATGATGGTGAGAAAAGAGCACTGATCTTAAGTATGAAGATAAATTGTGACTATAAGCACCTCAAATGTTATTTTGTGTCTTCCACAGTAAAGAGGAAAGAGAAGAGGTCAAAGGTCAGTACTCACAGAGTGGATGACGGGGGCCGGGCAGGTCTGCTGTACAGGTTCACTGCATGAATCCGAATACAAGCAGCTGGCGTGAGCACCACCACACCACACACAGCCGTACTTGTGGTCAGCTGTGTGGCAGCGGCTGCAGTCAGAGCGGCCCACAGAGCAGTTATACAGAGTCACTGAGGACACAACAGACAGACAAGACAGACCGCATCAGTGTGGTTGTCTCTCGGGGAATAACAGCTGTACATTGAGAGCAGAAAAGCAGCAAGAGACTAATTAAAACTAACATGGCACAGTCTAACCTGGCTCTTAATAAAGAACTTTGACCTCACCGTATAGATCAGGAGAGCTGTCCACATGGAAGGTGTCCCTCCTCTTCACATACACCATGGCATTATACTCCTCCACTGGAGCAGAATATGTGTACTGAACAAACAAGAATGCATTCATTAAAAAACAACAACAACTAGTATTTATTACAGTCACAATATCAGATATCAGAGTAGACAGTTGAATCCTGCCTCAAAAGAAAAATTACATAGGTAGCACTTTCTATGAAGCTCCTGTATAAAATGCATTATAAGCATGTTCATAAAACATTATAATGCATTTACAGGGCTTTATGAAACTCTTTATACATTTTTATAATTGTGCATGACAACTTATAACAAGGATTATTAAGTATTGTAAGTGGTGGACATAATGTATTCTGAGTTCATAATTCTGTATAGCTCCTTGCCAAACAATGTGTGAAAGAGGAATCTGAGTCCTGGGTTATACAGGACACATTATATCTATCAGAACTTTAATCAGTTATAAAGACACAGAGAAATAACAGAGGAGAAAATCCAAGTTTATCAAATGGAATAATGATAAACTGATAAACTTACACAGTGCTGTCACTTTCCAAAGTCATGCTATTGCCTATTATTGATGTTTAGAAGACATTATTCCATTTCATTGCCTTAGAGTTTATAATCTGTTATGACATCTAAAACTGGACAAAGTTATGGCAGTCACACACGTCATTTATGACCTTATAATACTCTATAAACTTTGTTGTCTAGGTTGTCATGCATGATTATAAAACATTTAGGGTTTTATAAAACCTTGTCTTATGAATGTGCTTATAATGCATTACAGACATGTTAGCTTAAATTCATTTGAACAAGAGAGAGTCTAGTGAGCTTACATGTTAAGAAAAGCTTTATACAATTTCTAATAACCTCAGAAAGTCATGCTTGATGTCTTATAACATTATTCCATTTCAGGAAATTAGAATTTATAATCTGTTATGACAGGTTAGAGCAGTTCTCTCTGTGTCTTTATAACTGATTTAAGTTATGATAGTTACAATGTGCTTCGTAACCCAGGACTCAGATTCTTCTTTCAAACACTGTTGTCACTTTAGTGTGGAGGTATAAAGCATCATGAAGGCTGAACTTATAATATATTATGTCCACCACTTACAATACTTTATAAACCTTGTTATAAGTTGTCATGCATGGTTATAAAACATTTAGAGTGTTCTAAAACCTTATGAATGTATTATATTTTAAGAATGTGCTTATAATGCATTATAGACGTGACCTGTTACCGTAAATTCAAGGAAGAGTCTACTGAGCTTATATAAGATAAACCTTTATTAATCGTTGGAGGGAAATTCAGGTGTCGTAGCAGCAGCAACAACAGCAACGAGAGTGAAAGCAAATGCTTTGTAAGCTGAACTTATAATACACTATGTCAACAACTTATAATACTTTATAAGCCTTGTTATAAGTTGTCATGCATGATTATAAACATTTATAAACACATATATAAATAGTTTTGTAAAGCCTTATAAATTATATTACACTATACTATTATACTGTGTTACAAATGTGCTTATAATGCTTTATAGACATGATCTTCTTAGTAAGGGTTACCAATACATGTAGTGGATCTAAGTTTTCCACAGTGTCCCTGTGATTAGCGTCTGTCTGTACCTGGTGTAGCTGACAGGTGATGTCAAAGCTGGATGGATTTGTGTCATCAGTCTCCACGTAGGCGTCCACCACCACTGTCTGTCCCTCAATGACCAGCACACACTCGTAGTCCAGCTCTGTGTCCTGAACACACACAGACTTGTGTTTGTTAAAGGGATCACCAGCCAGGCAAACAGACGTGTGTTGAGGCTGAGTGTGTGTGTGTGTGTGTGTGTGTGTATGTGTATATATACCTGATAGAGGTGCAGGTTGTGAGCCAGTAAGGTGATCTTCCTTTCCACTCGGACAGGGAGTAGTGATGAACCCTGGACCTTCTCCACACAGGGACACGCTGAGGAGCCCCAGCTGACAAAGGAACCCTCATCCCCCTGTTGCCCAACACACACACACACACCCCATATAAACACACAAGTCTTTGTCTTGAGGCTAGAAGCTCATGGCTACATTATCTGCTACAAAGGTAACACACCTGAATCTCTGACTAAACGATCAGTGTTAGAGTTGCATTGTGGGTAATGTAGGTACCAAGTTTTGACTAGGTGTGTGTGTGTAGATGTGTGGAATAAAAAGACAATATTTCTGGTTCTGCTACATTGACTGATTTAAATTTTATTTTTTAAACTATCCATCACGAGTATGAATGTGTTATGAGTGCAATATTAAATGCTTTCAATATTGCTACATATTTGCCTTGTACTCACTATCATTTTGATACCGAAGATAAAAAAACAACAATAATAAAAAAAAAAAAATACCTATCATAATAGTACCTCAGGGTTCTGTTGTTGGCCCTTTGCTTTTCTCTATATATTTGTAACCGCTTGGCCACATTATACACTGGAATAAACCTACACTTCTACGCTGATGATACTCAGCTGTGCCAGACAACCATTCTCTAATTATAAATGTAGAGGCGTGGTTTTAATTGATGAAAATTTGGAAGATACTGGTCATCGGCCCCGCCTGAAACAGTCTGATCAAATAACAGTAACTCTTGATAACTGTGTGATTTCTCCAAGTCGAACAGTCAAGAATCTTGGTGTTACATTTGATCGAACCTTCTTTTAATAAGCTCATTAAAGAAGTATATTTTTCTCAAAGTGTTCAGCTCTACCATACGTACAGACAAGGATGTGACCCAGTGTGAGGAATATTGGATGTCACACACAAAAGCAGCATCCTCAAAGAAAAGCTTACAGTGAGAGTTTAAAAGTAACACCGAGCTGTAAATGCAAAAAAGGGAAAAAATATTAAAACAAAAAACAGCTGCTACAGCAGGCACTGGAGCAGCAGTTTTTCTTGAGATCAGTCTTGAAAGCAAAAGAAAACCAACAAAAAAGAAGACAGGTGTCAGACAGCAGAGGAAGATTGGGAAAACGGGGCAGACAGGGAAGCCTGTTGGAGCTTTGTTCCTACAGTCAGGAGGTGTGGGAGGGGAGTTGCAGCTTTGAGAAGAAGAGCAGAAGGAAGAAGAAGAGGAGAAGGAGGAGGAGGAGTGAGGCGGTTGAACCTACCGGGAGGAAGGCGTCGGCTGGATCATACTGGTAGTCCAGCTCTGAGTCAGTATCCAGTAGGTGGGGGTAAGATGGGGGGGCGTGATCAACCTCACCATCACCTGACAACACGGTGGCAGCTGAAAATGTGGCAGTGTCGTTTTCTGGCTGGACGGCGCTCTCAGCGTGAACATCTGTGTCTTCCTTCGGCCAGAGGAGCACCTCAGCGTCGGTGCCCGGGCCTCCTGCCTCAGTCTGGGAGTCTTGTGTGGGCTGTGCGGTGGGAGCTGGTGTCAGGTCCACATGGAGGGAAGGCTCAGAGTCGCCCGGTTCGCCCACAGGGAAGGGCGTGGGTAGGGGGAATCCAGAGGAGGCCGGGGTGGGAGGCTCTGCCACGCTTAAGGCTCCCTCGGCTTCTTGGGTGTCACGTGGGGGCGACGCCGTCACCACCTCCAGGGGGGAGGAGTCCGCTTCATGAGGCGGGAGGATCAAAGGCATCACAGGCTCCAGATCTCCACTTACACCATCAGCGATGGTGACGGGCGCCAAATCCATGGCTCCCGTGGCAATGCTGGGTGTAGCAGCAGGGCCTTCAGTGACGACAACAAGCTCTCCTGCATCAGTCTCTTCCTCCCTGGTGGTGACCTCTGGGGGTGGAGGAGGTGCCGTGGGTGCCGCTCTGGTCGGTGGCAGGGAGCTGGCTTGCTGAGGGGGCAGCGTGGTGGGCGGGGTGGTCGGCTCGGGGCTGGTGGGCGCAGTGGTGGTGGGTGGAGTGGTGGGTGCAGGAGGAGTGGTCGGCTCCTGAGTGGTTGCTACAGTGACAGGAGCTGCGGTTGTTGTTGTCGTAGGGGCAGCTGTTGTTGTGGGAGTTGTTGTGGTGGTTGTCATGGTGATGGTTGTCGGGGCGGCCGTTGTGGTTGTGGGTGTTGTGATGGCTTTAATAGGTTTGGAGGTGGGAGGAGCTGAGGTGGGGAGTTTAAACTGGGGCAGGGAGGAGGATGGGAGGGAGACATGAGGAGAGGGTGAGACAGAAATAAAAAACTAATGGACAAAGGAAGATGGAAGAAAAACAAGAACTGAACTTAAATGCAAAGTTAAACACATAACCTGCTGTTATTGTGTTAATGCAGCTTATGACACATGCATGATGTTTGTTACAGATTATGCCAGCTTGTACTGACATATGAAGCATTTATGGACACTGATGAATGTATGTAAAAATACATCAGGCTGGGAACCAGACTGATCTATCGAGCTGATGTTTTTATTTGTGAATTAGTCTGCAGGTGCCAGGCTAAAGAGCAAAACTTTGACCACTTATCTACTTACCAGGTTCTTGTGAATCAGAAATACTTCTGTCAAGTACTCGGTGCAAACTAATTAGACACATTCAAGTGCTTTTAGACCAAGGAAGTGCCATAACTGACCCAGTAACCGAGGCTTTGTTTTGATACCCCTAAAATGAGCGACTGAGAAAATATTTTACTCTTATTACAGCTCTCTGACTTATTGGTATCCTGTGGCACTTTGACCTCTTGTAGTGCTATGGAGTAGTTTTGTAAGGACAAGGATGCACAAGTAAGAGCCACTGACTCACTCTCATTCCACTGCACAGTACACATCCACTGAGCCAGAGGGAAACAGCATGTAAAGCCTGAATATTTTTACATCTAACGTGGTGACTTGAGGATTTAATTTCAGCCACTCTAGGTGTGGTGATTGTTAGAACAGTGGAAAGACTAACAAAGGTGTTTAGGCGAGTTTTATTTTGTTTTTCTGATGAATCCTGAATTCAGAAGGTGTACAGTTGTTGTTTGCACACATCTCCCAGCTGGAACTTGGGAGAAAGTTCAAACACACACACACACACACACACACACACACACACACACACACACACACACACACACACACACACACACACACACACACACACACACACACACACACACACCTGCGCAAATATATCTGCCATCACCAGTTGATGGGTGGCTGGTTAGAAAATTCTAACATACCACCTAACCAGCATGTTCTGAACCCCAGTTTTGTACGTACAGGACTCTGCTGTCAAGTTATAAATAATAAGTATGCAACTCTGTGTAGATTTCCAAAATAAAGGCACTGAAACTACTCAGCTAGGTTTAGGAGAAGATCATTACGTTACATATATGTACGCAACTTAAGTATGTTACATAAGTTAACAAGGAATACTTTATCATCTCAGCAATTTAAAGACACCCTGTGAAGGTTCTGAAGTCTATGAGTGCTACTGACCAATATTTTTAAGAGTGGGTCCCTGTTTTTTTGTATCTCAGGGATGGGCACGAGGACACATGTATCTACAGTATGAAACAATAAACATCCCGGGGAAAGAAGTCAACTGCTCTCTGCTTTTTCAATGATATAAGAGGAAGTCCTTGTTAGATCACCAGAATTCACACTATATGTTTTGGTAAGAAACACTAGCTGCTAAAGATTTGCAATTCTGATTATTTTCAGAAAATGGGAAGTATAGCTGAATATCTGCGAGACTCTATGAGGCGTTTGTACTCCATATCTATGGCAGTGCTAGACTCTCATGAATGCAGCACCAAAGACAGCTGAAGAGCTTGGATTCAGTGTTATTTGTGCAACCAATAAACAAAAATTGAGTTCACTAGCTACTCATTTAGGTTCAAAATATTATGTGTTAAAGGATGGGTCCCTTTTTGGGTTTTCTGTTTTTATATCATTCTGTAGCTTCCCAGTAGTCTACCTTATGTACTCAAATCTGAAGGAGGTTGAGGGAGGGCAGGGCATCAGCGCTTTGACCTACATCATCACTTTTTACTAACAGCTTAGTGGGAGTTTTCATTTGAAAAACCCCAGAAAAAGATACAGTTGGAGTCGCCCTTTAATCTGGATGTTTTAAATCATCTAAAGGTAAGATGAGGAATGGAGAATCCAGCATGTAAATCCTAATCCAATCCACAAAGCTTCATTCAGAATCCATTCTGATCTACTGTATGTTTGCCTCTATGGAACGTGCAACTTGTCAGGCCTCTTACATTTAAACTAAACTACTTTTTTATAACAACATGATACCTTTAAGAGCATTTTCAACTTTTCAGTGTTCATTGTAAATTGATCACACACCAGCCAAAGAACTTAATACTTGAAGAGCACAAGCATTTGACCTCTCAGTGAGTCTGAGTGACTTACATGTTGGTTGTAAATGATCACCCCCTCCTCACAGGTGGGCTTGTGGGTACACAAGTGCTGGTGAACGCACCAGTTACAGCCCCATCGGCTCAACACACAACCACGGCACCTGCACACAGAAAGAACAGCATGTGCAGGTTAGAGACAAGGAATAATAGTCTCTGTGGAAGGTAGGACTCGCAGCAAGGTGACAAAGACAGCAGCGGGAGAGGAAAACAATGAGTCAGGGTTAGGAGCTATGAAGAGAACATGGAGAGAGGTCTGATAGAAACAGTGGGTGCTTTTTATCTGCAAGTGGGAGAAGAGAAGGAGAAGGATATTGAGCTACTGTAGCTTGTATCACACAGAGTAATCCAATTGCAGCCAATCTGGCCCCAGTGGTAAGAAAGGTCAGCAATCTAATTGAATTGAGCCTCAGTTTCTTATCAGAGTGGTGGGAAGGGCCGCCATGCACACGCAGAGGCTGAGAGACCAGGCATGTCTGGAAACAGTGAAGGAGATCGGGGAGGATACGAAGCAAACATCGGACACACTGACGCTCAGAAAGTTTTCATCTGATTTGCAGAGGGCTCATAATTATTTATTTTCTATATTTCATCAAAACAAAGCAGCTTTTTAATGAAATTTAAATTATTTTTAGGGTACTAAATTTCTTTTTTTGTTTTTACACATTTACTGATGATATCCAGTCATATTTTTAACTTGTCTGATTGTCTTTTACTACATTTGGTCCATTTCAGGGCTCCATTCTCACTGAATGATGAAATGATAAAGAAGCTGTCTGCCTTCTCTCCAATATAACTGGACTAGATGGCACAAGTCCTGAGGTGCTCCAAGTGCTAAAACAAATAAAAAAAAAAAAAAACAACAACAACAACAACAACAACAACAACAATAATAATAATAATAATAATAATAATCCACAGACCTTGATGTGAGCAATTTCATGTAGAAACTACTTTCTTTCTGCAGGAGAAGCTACAGGGACTACTTTCTTTCTAATAGACAGAAAGTAGTTCCTACAGGAAACTGCTCATAACAAGGTCACTTGACCTTGACACTGGGTTTGAAATGTTCAAATGTTTTTTTGGTGCTGTGAGCACCACAAGCCAAGTGCCACTTAGTCCCATAATACTGAAGAAAAGTCAGACATCTCTACAACCGATATCTCCAAAACTCTGCAACTCACACCAAAACTACTGAAATGGATAAACAGCACTACAGGTCAGAGGAAAAATGTGTACTTTTGATTTTGTGGTGAACTTTCATTTTAACAGCAGTCAGAAAGAGCAAGCAGGAGGTGCTGGTAACTGCAAGATGATTATACAGTCAGAAAAAATACCTGTCATCTCACAAGAGTGTCGGAGCAAAAGCTTCACTTGGTGGTTATTTATTTATTTTTGTCTCAAGTGGATTTATTAAGTTTTGGGGGTTTTGTGAGCACACAAATAACAAACAGCTCAGCAGAAACATAGGCCCGCACGATCAGCATTAATAATAGTTAGAAAAATACATAGGTGCTTTTTAGAAAAATAAATAGTTAAAATAAAATCCAAATATTACAGCCAAAGTTCAGATGACAAAGGGTGAATTGTAATTGCAATATCATAAGCAAAAAGGTTGCATGGGGACAGATCCACAATCAGTCAAATACAATGTTTGCCAGTATTGAAGCTACCGTGGAGTTGGAAAAGCGGAGGTATGGAGTGCATATTTTCATGAACTGTCCTTTGGATGAGTGGAGTAGGCATGTCAAGTATTCAAGAGGAAAACATTCCAAGATTATCTCATGCCAGTTTGTTTTGGAACGAGGTTTGTTATTTCTCCGTGATAAAAAGATATTCTTTCTAGCAGCATATGCAAGGATACTGTACAGTCTGCAAGTACCAACAATTAGATCTTGACTCGGAGGCCCAAGAACTACTAGAATACTAGAATCAGCCCAGAGGCTTTTTTTCATCTGTAGTCCCTGATTACATACTTGTGTTTTTAGTTTTTAAACCTATAAACATGTTTGCAGTGACATTTAAAATAAGATATGGTGGCAACAAACATTTTTTCAAAACTATAGACTCAGAAACTCTTTGAATGAATACAGTTGTTATTTGGGGCTGTTTTCACAGGGTTTATCTATGCTGCTAAATGCTATCAGACAACAAAATATTGCACATTTGTCATTCATGACAGAGCATGACTGCTATACACAGCTCTAACAATTTCATGGGACAGATTATGAGATTATGAGACAGGCTATTATTTGCTTTTGAACCAGCTGAAAGTTTCTCCTTGGTGATATTTTTATATTTTAGCTACATTTCAATTTTTAATGAAGTACACCAAAGTCCAATAATCAAAAGTCCTGAACCGCTTGTACAAACAGGTTTGTTCTTCAGTGGCATGTACAAGTTATTAAAAAAGAATTTGCGGCATTCAACAAATTTTTCATCCTTACGAAAAGGTATGAACAAAATTCCTGAGTGGTACAGGCCTGTTGGCCTCACGTACAGATACTGTAGTCTACCTGTCTTCCAAAGGGGGATGACAAATTAACATTACCCTCCAGCAATGTTTTAAAGTATGTCTGCTATGATTAATATTTTTCCCATTTGTGAAGTTAAAAAAGGGTCTGAAAGCACATGTACTGTTTCAGCCTCACTGAGACACAGACATCTCATCCCTGCAGTAGTGGAATGTGAAAACAAAAACTCAGTATAGTCAAGTTCAGACATTGTAAGGGACAAGAACACAGATTTTGGGTTGAGAGGATACCTTCTGTTCAGCATATTATCATCATGGCCAATTTACTGAGAGGTTTCAGTTGTTTTGTTTTTATGATTTTACTGCCATCTGATCAGTTCAGTAGCTGTTAAAATTCCCAGCTGCCTCAGGGTCTTTGTGCAGGTCGCTGTCCAGGTGAACATCCACTGCTACACCTGAGAGCGAGACATCAGTCTGTGTAATGCCATCGTCCATCTCTGTGACGTCACATCTGCTTGACTGCACGCCATCTGTGGACCACCTTCCTGTTCATAGAGCTAATTTAGCATTTAAACATCATGTCAGACATTTTTTTTCTGTATTTCTGTCACAGTAAGGTGTGACGACTGACAGTGCTGAGTTTGTTGTAGGGTAGGACAATTGAACAAAGATACTGGTCCATCACCAGTTAGTTTTTGGGCAAATTGGATTTTTGTCATTTTATTTTGCTTATTTAATGGTTGGCAGAGTGAGAATCACTGCTCAGGCTCAGTGACATGCTCTCATTCAGTGGCACAGGACACACGATGAGTTAAACAGCCTGCAGTCAGAATATTTTCACAGCTAACTCGGTGAATTAAGGGTTTATTTTTGACCAAACCAGAATTGCTGATTGTTGAAAGAGTGGAAAGACTACCAAAGAGGGTTTTGATGAGTTTCACCTTGTGTTTCTGTGGAGTCTGAGTGAAATGTGCTTATTACAGTGAGCTAACAAGGTAATTAAACTCCTTTTGGTTCAGTAAAAGGGAGAAACTTGGATTCAGAAGGTGTACTGTTGTATCTTTCTGTTGAAGAAGGAAAAGGAAAAGGAAGGACAATCTTTCATTTCTTGACACTGATTTTGTTGTGATTCTTGGACGCAGCTAACGTAACATAGCAAACTTGCACACATCTCCAAGCTGAGACACGGGAGGATGAGAGGAAGTGGGAGGGGGGAAGAATATATCGACAACTGCCAGCTGATTGGCTGACAGGGGCCGGTTTATAAATTTCAACATATGTCTATATGTCTATAATACCCTATTATGTTACTGTGTGCTGATCAACACCAGGACAGACGGTATCTGCAGCCTTATATGGCAGTTTAGTGAAGGCAGTTCTGCTAATGATCAAATCTTACAGACGCATCCACAGTTGGTTTTCATCAACCTGAAACTTTACAGCAGGTTTGTGAACATACGAGGGTTTGGTGAATCCCAACTTGGAGGTTTAGGATAAAAATCTGAAAAGCATGAGGCCTGATGTCTTCCACCTGTCATATGAGGGAGATCTATCCCGGACAAAGCCAGTCAGTGTGCTGTTGTGTTTACAGTTAAATCCAGGCTCAAGGAGCACAGCTGAGCCATGTGATGAGCAGATGTACAGATGGAAAGACTACTGAGAGAGAGTGAAGGGCAGGAGACAGGTGCCTGCAGCCTTTATAGGCATACGCTGATTATATATATTCTTGGATATATGGACCTGAAAGAATGACTGGCTGAATTATAGGAGAGTATTTAAAGTGTGGGGTCACAACTTAGTAGACATGAATTAACAAGTGAGAACAAATGGAAGAACACAGACACAAGACAGACAAGTGAACTGATGGAAAGACAAAGACTGAGGAGGGTGTGAAATGGAAAACAACAGTCTCTGATTGAGAACAAGACTCAGGAGGACACAGGAGAGCAGAGCAGATAAATCATCAGCGGTAACTCACGGCATGCTGCCAGACAGCTGCTTAACAGCCGTACAGTCGTAGAAGGTGAAGTCCCTCGCTGTGACGGTGACGTCGCCGAAGCGAAGAGACAGGGTGACTGTGACAAAGTCTGAGGAGAACAAAACACAGAGAGGAAGAGCTGAAAACAAGGCAGAGTGACATCATGTTTCACCTGAGCCGAGCGAGCAGCTGAGCCTCGGAAAATATTTGTCCAGGCTTATTGTCTCTGCTTCAGTGGGTATGAGAACGGGATGAGTACGATGGTTCTCAAAACACAGGGAGAGGATGTGGGAGAAGGTTTGCTCCAGACAGCCAAAGCACAGAGGACTAATAGGACACATGTGCACCCTGAATCCTCAGTCTAAAGACTGCAGACATAAACACAGCGGGGTTCAAGACTCTGAGGCTTCCCTTCTATTAAACACATGAACAACAAGGAAGTAAAATTCAAGCACTTTCAAGGCACCTAAACCAAAAATTTTCAGACTCTTGAAAGATTTTAGCAATCGATGCATGTGTTGCTATTTATTTTACCAGCTGTTCACACTAAAGGAATAGTTCAGATTTTCGATGTATTTATAGTCAGTGTATTAGACTATAAGTAGATGGCAGTCAGCACACCCCCATTACAAGAAGCAGAGAAAGGAACTAGAAGCTAGACAATGTAATGCTGTGGACAGGGTCAGAAGGAAAAGGTATTTTAGCCACTTAGAAAAGGTCCACCTGAAAAAAATCAATATCACTTCAAGACTTTGTTATATTTAGAATGTTTTTACCGCTTTACAGCCATCTACTGAAGCTCATACACTGACTATCGACTACAACCTCAAACAACCCCACATCAAATAATCTGAACTCTCTCTTTCATTTCATTTAAATGTATGTTTTGATCATGCTTGTTCATTTTTCAGAGAACTTATCTGGCTATGAATGGCAAATATGACAACAGGACTGTTTAATTAAAAAAAAAAAGATTTTTGCCTTATGTGAGGGATTAAAACACCAGATAACAGTGAAAATCAAGTTTTTTTTTCAAGGAATACAGTCAGATTCAAGTATATTTTCAAGACAAGCCCTTTGTTTTAAAGCTGCATGAGGCTGCACTGTATGGGTACACTGGATAAAAAAAAGGAAAATTAAGAATCAGGGAACAGGTTGACATTGAAATGCTCTTCATTATATCCACACTTTGATTTTGACTGATAAGATAATATGGATTCAATTTTGGCTTATTTTATTTCATTATTTCCATTTTTAGGTATACATCATTTCTTGACACATGAGGACAACCAGGTCTGAATACACTGTGGACCTGCAGACAGCCAAGACTTTTTTTGTCTAACTTATAAACCCATGTTCTGTGTCAAAGATGGGTCCAGTATTGAGTGAGAGCGCAGCAGCCAGCAGCCGTGAAATGGACTGCAATGTCATCCTTGGGGAAAACTGTACATTGTTTAAGTGTGTCCACTGAAAGTGTTTGTTTTACCACTGACAGGCTCAGATTGTTATTCTAAGTGCCTGACAGCGCTATGGAAAGGATCCCCGCAGAGACAGAGCTTTTTTTATAGAGTAAGATCCTTTTTTTAAAACCAGAAACAGATGATTTATTGCTCCCGCCAAAGTCACCAGACTCCCTTTTAGAACCAGTCATTTGATCATCGTAAAAGACAAAACAGAACCAAAATAAAACTCGCCAGAAAGGTCTTAGTTTGTCTTTTCACTGGTCAAACAATCACTAACTCTGATTTAGTAAAAACAAAACCTTTAATTCACAGAGTTAGATGTGAAAATATCTGGGGAGGAGCAAGAGGGAGGTCAGACATGAGAGAAGCAGGAGAGGAGAACCGGAGTGTAGAGCCAGAATATTTTCACATCTAACCGAGTGATTTAAGGAGACCAGAGTTGGAGATAGTTGGAAAAGTAGAAAGATGAAACATGATGATTTTGATGAGTTTTATTTTGTTTCTGATGAGTTTGACTGAAAAGTCCTTTACAACGATAAAATGACTGTTTCTGTAGGTGGTGTCTGGTGGCTTTGGAGAGAGCATTAATCAGCTGTTTCTGAAACAAAATGTCTCTGTAGGGATCCTTTCCTTCATGTTGTCAGACACTTAGAACAACAATCTAAACGTGTCAGTGGCAAAAACAAACACCTTTCAGTGATATACTTTGACAATTCACTCAATATTGGACCAGTTACAAAAATTATTGTCACCATTAGTCACTTAAGATGCAAAGATATGAGACAATATGTTCTGGATTGAAAGTAAAACTGTATGATGAAGTCCACTCCAGAAGTTTTGTTTAACAGGCAGCAATGAGGAGAGAATCTGATTTTCCAACTTAAAAGGCAACAGTTGCCCTCACAGGCCCTCGGCTCTGTCTTTTATTAAGTGAGCGCTGCCACTAACCCTCTTTAAGTAAAGGTAAGCCACGGCTAGATCCTTAAATACAGCCTGTGTGTCCGTATCTGAGTAAACCCCCCCAGGCTGATTCTGCCTGAGCTCTGCACCCTGAGAACTACAACAAGCTGTGAGTTTCAGGAATGCAGGCATGGGAACCAGCATGTGTGTGTGTGTGTGTGTGTGTGTGTGCAAGTGTATGAGCGAGAGAGAGATACACACAAACACATACAAATCATGTGAATGTTTGGGTGAGTGTGACCTCTGTAGAAGCTTAAAATTTTCTGTACAAGCCCTTTTAATCATTGCCATGAACTAACTGTAACAAACAAGCTGCTCTCAGCACGCAAAACAATCAGGCAAACCAAACAAAACAAATCACATATCACAGCATAGAATCACTAGATGAAATAGATTTATGCTTTAAAATACAGATTATATCCTGCTGTGTAAGATGGCTTACAAAAAATGGATTGTGTTAGCCTACATTCATGAGCACAGGGAGGGAAGTGTATATGTACGGTATGTGTGCCATTCAATCACACACATACAGAAACACACACATGCACAAAGATTAATCTCATTACAGAATGGAGCCAAATCCTCTGGACCTGAAGTTGAAAAGTTCAAACCAGTAATTAAACTCTTGCTTCATCAGCTTTGTTGCAGGAACAACAAAGAGTCGGGTCTGGGGTTACCACACACTCACCCTGTCCTGGAGGCACCATGGGTACTTGGCTGGGGTCGGGAGAGTGGCAGGTGACCCCGCTCTCGGTGATGATGGCAGGACTGTGGCTATCCTGGAAGAAGCAGGAGTAGGACTCATCTTTCTCCAACACTGGGAGTCCTGGGACTGACAGAGACACCTGTGGAAAGATAGAATATGATTCAAACTGCTGGAAGATGACTTCAGACAGATACAGCAGGTCTGCTGATCATAAGGTTGGCGGTTCGATCCCCAGCTACTTCTGTCCATATGTTGAAGTGTCTCTGGGCAAGACACTGAACCCTACAAACACCCTGTGTGGAAGCTTGCTGCTATTAGTGTATGAGTGTGTGCATGAAAATGGACAAATGATTGACAGCAACCTTGGAAAGCACTTTGGATAGAGGCACTATATAAAAGGACCGTTTAGAAGTCCATATGGCATCCATGTTCGCAGATTAGACATCACCCACATCTAAACCACTATGTGCTACAATGCAGTTTCTTTCTGTCCTTTTACAAGGTAATTTGACATCAAATATTGATACTACAGACTACAGACCACCCGTTAGTTAGCTAGTTTATATTAATAATATCTGTCATAATTTCAAATACTGAAAGTACCATCTGTATGTAGATGACAAAGTCATGTAGTCTTGTGTCTCTACCGCAAAGATATGCACAGACTGATTTTAAAACCCTGCAGCATGCCTTATTGGATGTTTTGAACTCAACCAAAATGAAAAACAGGACTTTATTTTCCACCCTGAGCACACAAAGGTTCAGACCCTCTCTATCAATACTCTTAATTGTGTCTCTATTCAGTCTGCTGATAATTACAAATGGGAATTTGACTGGACAAAAGTCTAAATTTTAAACACCATATTGATTGTCTTGCAAAGACATTAAAAGTCAAACTGGGCTTTCTGTGCAAACAAAAGTCCTGTTTTTCCATGTCATCTAGAAACCGCTGATCTTTTTCTGCCTCTGATTGATTTAGGTGATACTGTTTACAGGTTTGCCTTTCAGTCCACCTTGTCCAAACTTGACTCCCTTTCAGGACCCATGGCTGCACCTTATACAGCATGGTAGGATGGACATCCTTCCCTTTCCAGAGGGTACAACTCTGGTACAGGTGATGACTAATGACTAGTGATGATTAAAAAATGCCAAATATATAAAATTAGATCTCAAAATCATGAAAAAATGAGCAATTTTCTCTGCACTGAAATGCTCGGGGGGTGTGTTGGCTCTGCTGTCTCAGTGTCGGACACCACTACGACCTGAGTGACAAATGCTCCATCTAGCAGTTTTATTGGATTTATACAGACATTCTTGAGCAACCAGAGCCAGAGGATGGTGACCCATAAACTCTCTAATTTTCTCAGTCTGCGACAGGAAGGTATTTTTTCTCTTCATGGTGTGGTTGTTGGAACTGAAGTGAGTAGTAATGACCATCTGATTTGGACTGAAAGAGTTGCTGAAGGTACATTTGTGATTGACTGTTTGGGGGCGGGTGGGGCTTATATAGCGTTAAGAGGACAATAGCTTTGTTGCGTTACCAAGCCATGTTTCAGGTCCGTCCAAAAAATCCTGCACACAGAAATCATGACCAACACTTTAATGGTCTAACTCCACTATTCAGAAATACATAGTTCTCAGTCTTGAGACCCTTGTCTCTTTGAATGATTTTAACCAAAGAATAATGGATTTAGTCACCACTAGCTGCAGTTGCTTCAATTAACTAAGAACCACATGGCTAAATATTGTTGCCTTGCTGAGGTACTGTATTTTATTATGTAATGTATTTTCTGTTGTGCTGTTGTGATGTGATATTAAAATGCTGCTACTTGACCCAGTCTTTCCTGGGCCAGAAGACAACCAGCATCCAGCAGCAGACTGAAGCATGGAAAAACACTGTATAGAAACAGAATAAGAGCACGCATGCAGCAGGTGGAGTTATTGGACAGAAATTTCTGCATTACTGAGTCCTCACCTGTGCCGTCGTAGAGGACAGTGAAGGTCATAATGACAGTAAGTGATTAAACTGTCTGAACACATAAATCTGATCCGCTCACTTGTAAATGTCAATGTGAAATAATTCGATTTGAAAACTAAATTAGATTCCCCTGCTCCAGGAGCATGAATCATGCTGATCAAACTCCTTGACTATTTATTATAGTTTGGTATTTTTACTTTGGCTGTACCGCTCTTCTTCTCATTCATGGGCTGTTTCTGCACTGCAGCTCCCAGATATCATCAGTCAGTCAAGCAGTGTGACCTCCACAGTGATGTGTGTCCTTGGATTTTCTGGATGATGATGTTTGTGTAAGTGATGTTTCTTGGATTGTCTGTTCAGCAGCGGTGGTTGTTAGTGTTCATGTCAGAGCTGAGACTCAAACATCAATATGTTCTAGACAGAAATGTGCTGTCAAGTTACTAGCACTGGTCTGGTCTGGTTTGTTGACTTATTTACTTATTCTTTGATCAAATAATTCCTTATTTAAATCAGTAGTTTGCCTATTTTGTTTGATTTTATATAGAGAACATCTTTGTAGGGTGCTTGTTCATTTTGGTACTGGTGCCAAAACTCTGTGGTTCACTTAATTCAAAACAAACTCATCACTTCCTGTGTGAGCTTTTTACCACACACTTTATTCCAAAGAGAAATCTAAACTATAGTTTAAATGGAGCAATGAAGAAAATTCCCAGAGCATAACACTCATTGAGAAATTATTCTTCTATGAATTATTAACATTTGAAACATTAAAGCAAGTGTACAATTAAAAGCTGTATAAACTGTGTTGGCAAATAGTCCAACAGTTTATGAACAATGATTTCTCAATGCACAATTACATGGAATTCAAGCATTTCACCATCTAAAATCATAATATCATTACAAGTTTCAGAGAATCAAGAGAAATCTATGCATCTGTCATCCAGACAACGTCTTTTTCACAGATGTCCCTCCTTATTTCAGCAAGACAATCCCAAGATGCATCCTGCACATGTTGTAACAGCGTGTCTTCGTAGTGAAAGAGTTCAGGTCCTAGACTGACCTGCCTGCAGTCCAGACCTGTCTCCCATTGAAAATGTGTGGCGTACTATGAAGAACAAAATATAACAACAGAGAACCCAGACTGTTGAGCAGCTGAAGTTGTATATCAAGTAAGAAGGAGAAAAAAATTTAACTTTAAAACCTAAATAATTAGTGTCCTCAGTTCCCAAACACTGACTGAGTGTTGTTAAAAGACAAGCTGATGTATCACAGTGGTAAACACGCTCAAATTCAGAATAAGTGTATATTTACAAAAAACAATCATGTTAATCAGTTTGAACATTAATATCTTGTCTTTGTACTGTATTTAAATGAACACAAGTTGAAAAGGATTTATTTGTGTTTTAAACAGCTTCCCCCACTTTGGAGCTGGAGTTGTAATTTACACCCACCAGGTTTATTTAGATGTATACAGACATTTCAGCTTAAAAGACTAAATGTCCTTAAAGGGATAGTTCACCCAAATTGAAAACTGAGCCATTTTCTACACCCTTATGCTGACTGAAGGTTGGGTTTAGTTTTTTAGTCTACAAAACACTGCTGGAGTTAGACAGAAAAAAAGGCATTGCAGAATTTCCCAAATAAGTAAAATAAATTGTAAGTTTTCAAATGGAAAAAAGAACTGGGAAAAAAAACACACAAAAAGCCTCCAAACTGCTCGTCTGGTGTCATCCAAACCCTGACACACTCTTTGCACACTGTCACAGCACACACACACAGTTCAGATGGTGTCAATGTGGCTCTGAACTAAAGATCTATAGTGAACATGGTGTAAATGACATCATTAGAGTCAACTTGGCATTCTGGGGCTCTAGGAGACTTGGATTACACCAAATGAACAGTATGGAGGCAATTTATGTTTTTTGTTGTTGTTGTTGTTTTAGATTTAAAAACTGGTCACTTACACTGTTTGGGGGATTCTGCAACACTGTTGTGGAATCTCAGTGTTTTGTGAACTAAAAAACTAAACCCAACCTTCACCTTCAAGTCAGTGAGTAGATAATGACAGGACTTTCATTTTTGCGTGAACCGTCCCTTTAAGCCTTCCTCTCCTGTGACCTAACACTGTGTGTATGTTGTGTATACTTTGCTCTCCTGCTATCCACAGGCACCATCTTCCACACAGATGACTGATATTGTGCTTTTGTCTTGCACCGGGACTTGTCAGGACAGGTCTCTGATCATTATCTCCTCTTGACACCCTGACACTTCACAAACACACAAGCACACACACACACACACACACACACACACACACACACACACACACACACACACACACACACACACACACAGTACCCCCAGCCAGCATACAGTAAATCTCTGAGCCCCTCCGATAAGGAATTCTGGGAGTTATGGCGAGGCGATATGTGGGCCTGAGGATTTTTTAATCCACAGTCAACAGAAATCAACAAAGATGTTTCCTCATCTTCCCTTTAATCCTCTGTAGGGATGTGCATAGACAGGTACGTCAAAAGTTTTGTTTTCCTCCACTTTATGTAACTGTGCTGCAGTCTTACCGTCTTGCTCTCCTCCCTGCTGACGTTGGAGGGGTTCAGGTCCTGGACAGTCAGACACTGCTGCTCCATGTCGAAGCTCCACAGCCACTGACCCGGCTGCTTCCCACGAGCACACTCTGACTGAAGCACACACCTGCAGGGAAAAGACCAAGACAGCCCTGTTACATCATGCACAATATGCTCAGTGTGTTGTGAACTCAAGTCAGCCTGTCCATCTCCAAGTTTATGTGGGTGTTTTATAGAGCTTGAAACACAAAGCATGAAAATGACCTTCAGTATATACTGCAAATCCATAAATCAGACTGCGATTGTAAAACTGCACACTATTCCTTCCTGGATGTTTTCCTAAATAGTTTCCAACCCAGCTGGACTGAAAACTATCTTAATGTAAGGGATGTGTGGAAAAAAAGTTGAAAAAGATATATGAGAACTAAAGGAGACAAACAAGTAAAATGTAAAAAACAGAAGTGTTATAAAATGAGGAAGAAAATGAAAGGAGTAAAGATGGAAAGTGGGGAGCAGAGAGGGAAACATGGCGGAGAGAGGGAGGTGGGAGGAGGCCAGGTGGTGAAGCAGAGCTCCGAGGAGAGGGGAGGAGACACAGATGGGATGGAGAGGTGGATTTCTTTCATCAGACTCAGACACAATCCCACCAGACTCAGTTTTTTTTTTCTTTTTTTAACATGACTTGGCAAAAACACTTCAAAAACTAACAGGGGTGCCAGCAGATTTCTCGCCTGCTGATAACTTTGCACGTCAGCACTCAACTTTAGTTTTCGCTACAAGTCTTTGAACTCTACCTGTATGAATCTAAATTAAACAAAACATCTCACAGCAGGAATAACGAGCACGAGTAGCTCATTAATAATGTATTTTGCATTCTTACATAAGCAAGAGAATGACAGGCAGTCAATACAGACTTTAGTTAAGAGCACATTAAATGTGATTAAAGCTAAACTTTTCTTTTTTCCTCCTCCAAAAGAAAATGAAACAGTCTTCATCTTACAAATGAACAGTCAAACACATAAGCAATAAAAGCAGAGTCTCTAAAGTTTTACTTGGTCTCTTCTGACCAGCAGCTTTTAGTAGCTAATATCAGCTAATGTTAGCAAGCCTCAGACAGATTGTTGAGTAACTGACATGACTGAGTCAGTTCACTGACTTTTAGAGCTGGGAAGATAGAATCACTATACTTGAGTACCGATTCACTATGTACCACGATTCGATATAAGGATTTATTGTGACTTTTGTTTGCTTTTTTGACATTACACTTTGTGAAAAAATGAATCACACACTTCTAGAGACTGTGTGTCATGGCTGATCTTCCCAAAAACAATGCACATCACATGTCAGTCAGTCTTTCTGAGTTTTATTTCAGCAGCATCATTGCTATACTGATTTTATACTGGAATATACAATGGTAAACTATTGCTTTGTTCAAAGATCAGAAGAGATATAAGCTGAGAGTCTAAGCACATGTCTTTATATGTTAAGCATGTTATGTAAAAAGAATGAGTTTGCTATGTTAATACTATCATGATCTCAATGCTAATTTCCATCAGTGAATCAATGGGAATTCCCATTATGTTAGCATCTAGCTAACGGACTCAGCACTACTTATTTATATAAATACAAAATCAATTCAGGAATTCAAAAATTGATTCAGGAATTGTGACTTGAATTGTTTCTACTCATTCTACTGTTGTGCTACCCGGGGCAGAAATACAGACAGTGCAGGCAGTGTGGTGTGAACTGGGGTCCTCCAACAATATGTTGTGTGGAGCTCTTTCATGTGATTCAGATTGACACCTCGGAAATTCGACCGCATTCTAAGAAGAACTCATGTTAAATTAAAATTGGCCCCATTTGATATGAATAACCTGAAGAGGGAAACCATCTCATTCATGAATTTTTTTTGTTTTTTTCCTTCTTTTTTTTTTTTTTTTTTTGGGGGGGGGGGTTAAACAATCAGTCACAGTCTGTAACTAAATTACATGTTTGAAAACTATAGATAATCTATCAAAAACTATTCAATGTAATTACTAATTTAATACTACGTTGATGGTGTCCGATGTCAAGTTTCTATTCGATCATGTGACAACACGCTCTAATATACAGTAGCTAGTTTAAGCAAAAAGCCAACAAGCTGAGCTCATGTGTAAGCTGAGTGAGCTTTTATGCCTTTCAAACATCAAAACAGCTGTAAGTGATGAGAGAAAAGAACATGTGGAGAAAGTAGCAGAGCTCCCTCAATTAGATTACTTTGGGCTTTTTGTTAACAGTCGCCAGCCCACAGACAACACCCTCCTCCCACCAATGCAGCACTCTGGCTGGCATCAGCACCAACACTGCTCTCAGCAGTTGATCAACAACAGGGGAGCCACAATTTCAATATTAAATCAACATAATCAGCTAAATCAAATCAAAGTCAGCATCACAATTCTCCCAGTATTTGTGTGTCCACACTTCCAAGATGACACAGCGTAGTTTACCAGCCGTTATATCACACCTGATATCATGTAGACATATATCTTTGTAAAGCAGAATCTGAAAATGTAAATGACTGCTGTCAGGGTGGAAAACCAATAATCTGTTAATCTTTACAAATCAAGACTAGTTTAACAGTGGCATGGCCATCAGTGCTAAAAAAAAGAAATGAAGAAGTTTAAATCTCAAAACCAAATCAAACTGTGCTTGATATCAAGTCAAATGATCTTGTGTGTGTGTGTGTGTGTGTGTGTGTGTGTGTGTACTACTAGTAACTAGTGTGTAGTGGTGCCCATCATAATAGATTACCAGGCATAACTATTGTACACCTTTTTATGTTACGTTTAAGCATTTAGCATTATCATTTAATTGTTATTTGAGGAAACAGTCTCTGCTATTCAGCAAAAGTTACATAAACTGGTTTTAGCATTCACAATAAAAGTTAATCATTGTTTGTCTGGTTACTATTATTCAGTGTCTTTTTCTGTCATAATACTGAATATTTGACTTTTAAATAATGCAGATGCCATAGTTAAACAAAAGGCATGTCTTCAAGTTGCTCATGTGTGTCTAATGTTCAATAAATGTAAACATACATTCAAATGAGATTGACGCAAAACTGAGAAAATAAAGAAATCCCTCATAAATAACTACTGTAACCAGCTGACAGTTCATATTTCTCACCATGCAGCGTCAGTTGGTCCACCATTTTGGTAAAAAACAAAATATCTCAACAAATATTGAACGGATTTCCAAGAAACACACATTAACACACACATTTATGGTCCCCTACGGATGTTTTTTTAACACTTGCAACACTAATGACACAGTGATCGTGGTAAACTCCATAACATCAGCATGTTAGCCTCATCACTGTGAGAGTGTTAGCAGCTACACTTTAATAAATTAGCTTTTTGTGTTAGATGAAGTAGACTATTTTACAGCACAGACTTTAATTTTCAGCTTCACTTAGTCAGAGGCTACATTAGGACACGTCCAGGGCTGGAGTTTGTCTCACCTTCCCTCCAGGACACACCAGCCACAGTAGGGGTCGTGGGCCAGCAGACAGGAGTGGCAGTCTGGGTGCTGCTGGCATTCAGCCACCGGCCTCTTCTGCAGCTGGAAGCAGGACAACACAATCACAGTCAGTCGTGCAAACCGTGCACACTAAGCTCCCAGAAATCTGATTAAAAAAAGAATAGGTGGCCCAAATATCCCAGCAGAACAATGCAAAATGAAAATATGGTCATTAGAATAATCCTAACGACCGGCTGACTTTCTAGAAGAGAGAATTGGGGCAGAAACAACGGAATCTAAATGATTTCTCTTTAGCTTTATTACCACGACGCAAGGAGGACGCGTTTAGTAAGAAGAGCATGAAATGAGGCTACAAGAGGGCAGTTACAGTATTCTGCATCTGTGTGTGTGTGTGTGTGTGTGTGTATACCATGTTGTGAGTCATGATGAAGAGATGCTCCTCTTTCTGGTCCAGGATGAGGTCTGAACTGATGGCTGCGTTCTGCTGAATGGAGATGACGGAGTACTCCTCCACCTCGCCGTTTGGGCCCAGGAACACCTGAACAAACACAAACAAGAATGTTGTCATTACATTAAACGTTCATTTTAAATGAGAACGTAAAAATAGACGGTTTAATTAGTTTTCCTTCTTGCAATTTTCATGACACTGTTATGGCAGACCTGAGAGACTGTAACCACACAGGCTGTAATAATAATTTAAGGATTATACAACAGAAAGCTCCAGAAAAATCTAGAAAGTGGACCTTAAGTTGGGATTGTTTTTTGTCACATTATTATTTCCATGGTGAAGAATGAACTTTGATGCTTGTTAATTTTCCTAACAAAGTTGTGTTCACCTCCAGTGTTTATCATCGAGCTTTAACAAACACACTGAATGCATTTCCTTCATTATTAAACATTTTCCGTTTTTTATTCAAAACCTACATTGTTTAAGGTTAGAGGCATCACTACTTTTTTCAATACCACTTATTTTAAAGCAACACAATGCGAACATTTAATAGTGTTGAAAGTACAGAAGCTCTAAAAAAAATTCTCATTCAAGACCTCAGTTCAGTTCAGTCTTTACTGTCCTTCCTGAAATCTGGCTTGCAGCAAAACCAGACCGTGTTCAGTGACTTTCTTCTGTCAGATGGTGTGCTGGTTGATAAGAAAAAAAAAATCCTTTTTTTTTTGTGCCAAAGCCTATTTTTCCATTTTAGCCGTGGTATTGACAAAGTAGAAAAGTAGCAGAAAAAGTAGCAAGAAAGTAGAAAATTCTGGCATCATTGAAACTCTAGTTTACATCAGTGTTTACTTGCTGGCAGTCTCCTTCACTGCACCACCTGTAGACAGTAGAATAGTGGGATACATTGGCAGGAATGTGCACTGCATCACCTGCGTCTATGTGTGTGTGTACATGAACTAACAAAACAGAGACCCGTTCACAAAAACTCTGCTCCATAGTGCTACTAGCAGCCAACAATGCCAGAAGTTAGCTTTAACTTTTCAGCTAACAGGGATGACAAATCCTAAAAACTCCATTATATAATCATATTAAGCCGCTTCACAGCAGGAACTTTCTGAGGGAACTAGGAACCTTTGGAGGAACTCAGTGTGTTTCACTGCAGGGACCAGGGTCTAAATCAGACCTGGGCAAAATGTGGCGTGGGGGCCAGATGCAACACACTTAAAGGTTTCATGTGAACCTGCAAGGCCATCATGGAAATACCAAAAATACTTAAAATACTACTTTTGCTGTTACTATCATTGTAACCAGTTTGCAGCATGCATGGTATTTTGAAAATGTCAAGTTTTGGACACCAACCAACCAAGTATTAGCTCACAGTTCAGAAGGGGTGACCAACAGTAGAAGTTCCCTTTATAGAACACTTCTGACCAGTCCATTTTCAGAGATCTGTCCATTATTAGGACCTTATATCATTTGTGTCTGGCCCAGGGCAACCTGATCAATTTCTCAAGCGGCACCCCATGAAAAATAATTGCCCACCCCTGGTCTAAATTAATGTCCCTGCTCCACTCCCCACATTTTCAAACTTTAGTCAGCTGACACTGACTCCAGTGACATTACTTGAGGTTATCCATCAGACTTTATACAGCTCCCTCTGGACACACTAAAGGCTTTATACCACTTTTTCACATATTGAGCAGTACCCCTGAAGAGCTTGAAACAGACTCCCTTTAACTCTTAATGTAAGGAACAACACTGATGAAGGATCTACAGTGTATCAAGTTTAGGAATTCTGCACCAACATGATGATGGGACAAAGATTTGACAGCACAAAAAGACAAATCCAGATAATTGGTGCCAACACACAGATGTGCTTTGACACGCAACCACAAAAAACAGAACCAAACTGAAGTGGCAAAAGAAATATGTCCAAATAAGAAATCCTGCACCACAGGATGGTGAGACGGACACAGGCCTGACAGATAGTTGGAGCCAACTACCAACCAAACAACATTAGGAGGCCTCTGTGAGCAGGCAGACATCGTGCTGGCTGTTAAAGCGCAGAGCTGCTGTAATGTGAGTTAATAGGAAAGGGCAGCCTGACCAACTGCTCCACATCAGCCTTTAGATGTTATTTACAGGAGCCTGAACATCAGCTTCAGTCCATCTAATGTCATTAGTGAGATATGAGGGGAACTCTGCTGGAACAAAGACAGCAATCATACTAATGGGAAAATCCAACACAGGTCAGGAAGGAGGTGTGGATCCCCCAATCTGGCCTGTGATGTGCCAGGATGGATCCCTGATGCCAGGCTAATCCCTTCCTCCAGGTATGTGGAGGTCAGCTATGCAGTCTGATGGTCTTTGATCCCACAGCTCCTCAAAGACACACTGTACAGGGTTTAATACCCGTCCACGTCCATCCAGACTACAGGGACATACTGAAACTACACAAGTGACGACTAAAAGACATTCTTCTCTTTAAACAAGTAAAAGAATTTCAGAGGAAACGCACCAGGGGTTTCTGTTAGTGAGAAAGGCAATAATAATACTGAATTATATCAAAATGTGCCAAATGACACAAAATATGTCCAATAAAATAAAACACACACACAGTGGGAGTGGGAAAGATAATAGAAAAAGTTAAACTGAAAGTTGCAGAAGAGTCATTGAATGCTCGCTGCACAAACCCCTCTTTCTTCCAGCATCACGCACTGAGCTGACCTCAACAAAACAAACATTTAGAGATGGAATCCTGACTGCTCAGTATCCGTGTCTTCAAGCAACAGTTTATAAGACCGCTGAGGTTTCAGCAAATTACACTCCCCCCTAAAATCACACTGGCTCCTGTGTCTTCAAAACCAGCTTAACCTCATTTAGTCCTCTTGTTATTCCCAGTAGCTGCAATTAGCCAATCACTGCACTCCATGTTTATCTCCCGGGGGCCTGAGGACAACAACACTAGGAGGAGGTCAACATGTCAAACTAAAAACAAAAGATCAGATTACATTTTCTTATCAGAGTATAAACAAGAAATACATGGACATTCAGGGGAATGTGATAAGAACATTGCTCACCCTTCTTTCAGTCGATGTTATTATTTCTGATCTGCAGTAATGTCTGAAAATTTAGATATCAGGAGGAATCAACAACCAAACAGGGGGAGCACATCCTTTTTTTGTTTTCTTTTCCTTTCTTATCAACAGTACTATCAGCAAGCAACTGTTTACCAAATTATTTTGACAACTTGTTGATGAATTATTCATGAAATTCATTTTGATTGTTTAGTTAACTTGCACCCTAGCCTCTTAATTTTTGGAATCCATCTTTTCATGATGGTTTATAATCAAACTTGTTTTACTGCTTTAAGTGGTGAGGTGGAAGAGGGAGGTCAGTGAATGCTGTGTGGATTTGGGAGTGAATTGGGATTTTGACATAATACTGGCTAGGGTTTGGGTGTTTTTTCCCTTTCATTCATTTATCTTATTCTTATCCGTTTTGTTTATTTCATTATTTGTTATCACCATAGTAACATGTCACATGTCATAGTTACATGGTACCTCTTATTTAAAAATAAATAAATAAATAAATAAAGTATATATATATATATATATATTAAAAAGAAATTTCTGAAAATACTTTTTAAAAAAGCTCCTGAATGACAGAGACCAGATTTAAAAGTTATAACTTCCATTCTTCAGTAACAGCTTCATTAGGCCAGTCAGTTCCGGTGGCTAATTTAAAATCCCAAGTTAAAAAATGATAAATGTATCAATCAAATGTTTTGACATGTATACAATTTCCCAGTTATCTGTGCAATTATTGAACTGTCTAACTAAGGCTGGGAAATATAATGATATTATATCTATATATTATATATTGTGATTTAGGACTATATATGATCTTAGATTTTAGATATCATTTTATACTGATATAGCATTTTGAGCTTAGTCTTCTCCTGGTTTTAAAGGCTGCATTACATTGTCATATCACTCAATACTATAAATACTAATAAATTATGCTGGCAGTAATACTGCAGGGCTGCAACTAACAATTATTTTGACCACTGATTAATCTGTTGATTATTTTCTCGGTTAAACACACAATATTCTTGCATTTTAACACACTAGTTTATAGATCTCATTTTCAGCAGTTGTTTATGTACACTGTTGTTTATGTACAGTGCTATAGTATACATATTATAACATGTTTCTTATTTTCTATTTTTTTCCTGTGCATATATTTCTGTGAGATACTGTAGCATAATGCAGATATTTTTTACATACTTTGTATTATTATTTCTAATAATTTGTCTATGTTTATATCTATTACTAGTTTTGAATTGGAGCAGCTGTAATGTAACACAGTTTCTCCCTGGGGATCAATAAAGTATTTCAGATTTTCTTTTCTTTTTGTTGTTTCCAGCAGTTTGAAGTGCTTATTTTGGGAAAGAATACTGTGTTATTGTTTAGTGATTTAGAGTAGAACTGTATGGAGGAGTGGAGCCTTTAGTGACACCACATTAATGCTCATGATTTTGGATTGACATAACTCATGTCTGTGCCCATTTTTGGCCATTTTATACAGTCTGCCATATAGTTATGACCATAAAGTTTGTTTCATGTAATGCCAGCAAAGCCTTGGAACGTCAGTACAGATGCAGATAAAGACATGAAATAAGAAGTTCAGTTTATTTGGCACACGAGGAAATGCTGGATGGACAGACAGGAAGCTCTATGATTTATTGTGAGAACAAAACATCAGAGATAAACTGTGTTCTAAAGCGGAGAGCTGCTTTAATCAGCTGGGAAACAAACTGCTGAGTGCAACAACAAGCACAGAGCACATTTTACCCTGAAACAGTGTTAAACTATGTTAAGCATCAGCACATTTCAGAGGAGGTAAATAAATGATTCTGGCTTATGTGTCATCTGTAGACTCTGTGAGGCCTCAAAACTAGAGCCAGGACAGCTGTTCTGGAAATTACAGAGAATGCAGGGAAATAAATGAGCTAAGTTTAGTTAGTGTGAGTGTGAATGAATAACTGCAAGCAAACACAGAAACAACAACGTTGTCCTGATGATGTTTTCTCTGCAGCACAGCAAAGAAAGCAAGTGTCTGGATTTGTGAGGTTATTTGGGTCTAAAAGTCCAGTTTCTATTTTCTTAAAAAGTTTGTTCAGTTGGTTCTGTCTGAAAGAACATTCTTCAATTAATAATCTCCTTTTAGACACAAAGTCAGAGGAAGCAAAAGTACATACATTCTGTCCTCTGACTTTATTTAAAAGAGACTAAAAGTAGAAGTACTGATACTTAATATACTTAGTACATTTCAGAGCTATAGACTAGTAAAAAGTCGTCATCTGAAGGACATTTCTACAGACTGTTTCTGTGCAAAGCTAGCTGAACTTCACCTTTTCTCCATGGTTGAGTCTCCCTCTCCGTCTGTTTTTCGTCTTGTTACATCTTTTTTCTTTCTTAATCCCATTACGTTTTACGTCATTTTTATCTTAAGTCTTTTTTGTCTTGTTATGTCTTTGATGTTGCTTTCATCTCGATGAGTCTTTGACATCGTTTTCATCTTGTTATGTCTTTTATGTCACTTTTATCTTGTTACATCTTTTACGTATTTTTCATCTTGTTACCCTCTGTCGAATGTAAGGAGTAGAAAGTATAGATATTTGTGTGCAAACTTTGGGAGGAATAGTAAAAAGTTCGTAGAAAAATAAATAGTAAAGTACATATACATGAAAAATCTACAGTACAGTAACATAGTATTTGAACTTAGTTACTTCCCACCTCTGCTCAGAGTACACTAGATGAACAGTTGAGGGTTGCTGTTAAGTGTGAATTTAAATGCTGATTGTTGGTGTCTACAGTCAGGAGGACACAGACTGACAATGTGTCCATTAATGAGAGTGACACTGACACTGACACTGTCTGCTGTTATGACCGATTTCTCCACATCACCCTGAATGAGTGTCCCTGTTAGGAAGTGCACGTGTCTGCCAGTCAGCGATGACAGTGCACAACACTGAGCGTGGAGCTCCCATATCTGGCCACCGTGATGAGCGGCTCAGGGTTGAGCTGGCTCTGTGTGACGTAACCGTGTAAAAATACGTTAATGGCCGTCATTGTGCTACTTGCGCTTGTGCAGGGGGCCTCAACCACAAGTCACCATTGAGAAAAAAAAAACTGACACAAAGAGCGAACTGTGTGGAGGCGAGCTCACGATCTGTAAACTGCAGCTATCAAGGGGCCTCGCTGCAACCACCCTGCTCCACTGAGCTTCTATTAGTCCACTGTTTCATGTTATCAGTAATCTAAATCATTACAGAGAACAAATACACTATTTTGTGGTCAACAAGCCAAACACCTTCCTAAACTGAGTTTATGCTTCCCAACACATACACACACTCTGTTGTTCTATTCAATCCCTTTTCTTTTCTTTGATTTTCTGTCTGTGGCAGGACATTCCTCGTGTCTTAATTTGTAGCGAGCTTCACGTCGACCTCCGTCTGAACCAACAGAGACACCGCCATACGTGACCCCACCGTGACTCAGCTGTGACCCCTGCCTTTTCCCGCAGCACCTTGGAAATCAAACTGACAGCCTGTTGAGTACGACGCCACTTCAGAGGAGCTCCGCAAGCCAAATGCTCACAGGCTGCTCATCCTGACTGAAAGTTGTCCACATTTCTATTGAGGGGCCCCTCTACTGCCAGCAGGGAAACCCCCTTTAAAGCAGACTGAGCTTCTGTTAGAAAAGGAGATGCGATAATTTACTACTTCCTGTCTCCCATCACAGCACTAAGACACATAATAGGAAGATTGTGCCAAGTTCACTCTTGCTGTTATAATTGGCTTTGGACCAAATATTACTAACACCTTACACTACAATTCAATAAAATTCAACACCATCACAAACAACCATCTCCAAAATGACTGAAGAGTTAATAAAAAACATGTCATCAAAAGCTGAATGTGATAAGCTTTAAAAAGGTAGAGTCTATTAGTCTGTTGTCTTGGAGGTGTACCTGAGTGGAAAAAACTCAAAACATACACAAAAAATGAATGATGGAACAGGTTGAATACATTATAGGAAAGAAAAGTGAAGTAAGTCACATAGTACAATACAGTACACTCTGGTTTACCATGAGCATCATTTTAAAAGTGAGAAAATAATGGGCCAGTGGTAAAAGAGAACTGAACTATCTAACTATTTTATTAATTTATTCATAAAAGTATTTTTTCCATGCACAAATACTGTTTTCAGCCTCTAATATAGGGAGATTTCCTGTTTTTCTCTTTATCACATTAAAGTGAATATCTTTTGACTGAGAAAACAAGACATTTAAATACTTCACCCTGGACTCTGACAAACTGGGATGGACAACTTTCATTATTTTCCTACATTTTATAGATGTTGGAGCCCTAGTTTAAACATGACAATTAATTTAAAGGCTGTGTTGTAATTTGAAAGCTGCTAATAAGTAGCAAGTATATGTCTGACCCACTGGCCTGACCAAGGAGAATGAAAAAACAAAAGCTGAACCCTGGCAAAGTAATAGTTGGCAATCTGAAAAGATCTGAGGGAGTCTGAATATAAATGTTTGCTTGACCTGACAAGACTCTGTAAGTTGAGTTAATAAAGGATTTGATGCCTCTGATCTTTCCCTCTCCTGAACACTCATTGTTTGCTTTATTTTCATCTCACTTTTTTGATCCAGTGCAGCGCTCCTTGTTTTTCTGTCATAATAAAAGTATTTAATATACACCACAAAATTTTATGGAATTTGACTGGCTGCCAGTGTTTCTATTCTTCAAGTCGCTCTGAAAGTGACTGCAACCATATCCTCCACCACTGTGGTTGTTGTTGTTATAGCTGTGATGTGGACTCTGCCATCCACTTGAGCTACAATGATTTTTTAAAATGATATCTTTATAGTTATTGTTCTTGTGTGGACTGTAAAGGTTCTAAAAAAAACTTGCAACATTAACATCATAAATACCTAATGACATCCAGTTTTAAAGTCTGTGACTGTTTGTCCCATATGATAGAACATTGTTCTCCCAGAGGCTGTGATTCACCAGGCAAACACTGATGTGTTTTGTGCTCCATATTCTCATCGTTTACCGGAACAGTGGAGTTCATACAATGAGACAATCTACCAAAATCTTTGTATATTCCCTTCACAAGATGGAAACATAACTCTAAGATGCAGCAGGACTCTGCCCCTGAGATTATTTCTGGGGTGCTGAGTTCAGCCTGCCTGCCTCTACACACTGAGACTATTTTAGTCCTCCACTGGTTGGCAGAGGAACAGAGAACTCCTCCAGTCTGGGGTGAACAGAGAGCAGTTGAACTGGATGTCTGCTGGGTTGACTACCATGTCTGTGCAGGGACATGTATTACAGTTGTATGAGAAATGCCAAACATGTTGCCAAAATGGACTCTGAAGTCAAAATAATGACACAAGTTGTTGAGAATGTCAGGGTATTACTTCATATTTCCAGAAAACAGCACAATCTCTGCATAGCATCACAGTGACCACATAAACACGGTGCACCTTGTTAGTGATTTTGGTGTGTGTGTGCAGAAACACACCAGAATGCGAGCTGTCGACTTGCAAATCTATGACACCATTGTTACCTTGTGCAGGTTCCCCTTGGAGTCTCCTAGGAAGGCTATGGTATGTCCGGCCCTCACGCTGACGGCCACAGCGGTGAGACGAGCGGATGGGCTGTCCAATATGGTCTCCGCTTCAACAGCCTTCCTGCTGGCCATCGGGCTCGGGGTATGGTCGGAGCCACAGGGGTAGGCATCCAACGTATTCTGCACACAAAAAAAAAACAAATCAGTGAGTAGTCAAGCTCAGGTGACATGAAGATATTGCATGTGAAAAATAAAGTATAACTGCTTGTTTTGCTCATAAGAAGCCCTTCAAGTGCTTTGTTATTCATTTCACAGCAAGTAAGCCAGTTACCAAAAATAAAGCAGCAGTGTTCCTATTGTGGTCAGTAAAATCCCAGCAGGATTTATTGTGGAGGGGTTAGGGTTTGGGAACAAACTCTCACTGGATTCCAGCAACTTCTCCGCTCACTGCTTTAAAGCTCACAATTTGTTTTTGCTTCCACAGTTTGGCAGTAGGGAGTCTTTGCTCTGGCGGCATGGTTGTTGTTTTTTGTTCCGGGCAATTTATTTTTTGACAAGAGTGTTTGAAAGTGGGGGTCATTGCTTCATTGTTGGTAATCTCAACAATAGGAAGTAGAGGCAATGAACCTGAGAGCTCAGCCTGTTGAAGGCTACTTGTTTTGATGGATTGCATGTAGTCGGCTGGTGTGTTGTTATGAATGGCCTCCTTATTTGGCCTGTTCTCAGAAAAGAGAGACTGCTGATACACCAGCGCTGCTGAACTCCCATGACACAATGCAACTACAGTGCCACCAAAATATATTCCTGGTTTCATGACTGCACCGTGTCCAACTTTAAACGTGGTGCTAATAACATGGCTGTCAGTGTCCAAACAGCTTTATATAGGACTCAGCAGTCCTCATGCAAGAACATTTTTGTATTCTCATTTTAAATTTCTCTGACTTTTTTTTCGTACAAAGGACTCATACCAGCATGACACGTCAGACTCAGCAAACGCTTTTCACTTCAGATAACTGTGTAAATGATCCACCTGTGAGTATTTGAGTGCATAAGACTGATTAATACCCAGATAATGCCATATAAGGCCACACATCCTGGCCAATATGTCAGGAAGTGTTCATTCATGAAAATGGAATCAAAGAGTAAAAAGTCCTGCTTTCATAGATCCATGAAGAAAAGTCTGTAATTTTAAGTGTCAGTGATGGAATTAAGGCACCTGATAAAGCAAATACCAGGAAGGAGCTCTGTCACAATATGAAAACGGCTTCAAAGAAAAAAATGCCTCGCTGCAGCAAGGAGTGTGTGATGACTGCAAAGGGACAAGGAGGGTCAAGAGGAAGTTGCATATAGCAAAGTTCTCTTAAAATTACTCACACATATAACTTAAGAACAAATCTGTTTGTACAAATGGTTCTTTAATGAAGGTTCCCCCAATCTCTCATTGTTTTCTTCCAGTTTTAGCAACATTAGCTGAGACACTGTCCTAAGCTTCTATTGAGCAAAGCATTTAGAGAGTTGGGAATATATAGTGAGCCTTGATTAAAGGGACACTTCCCTCAAAAATCAAAAATACATCTTCTGACTCTTACCTACAGTGCTGTTTATCTGTCTAAATAGTTTTGGTGTGACTTGCAAAGTTTTGGAGATATCAGCAGTAGCCTCCAAGACTTTCAGTGGTGCAGAAAGAGGCATGCATCTACTTATGGACAAGAGGCTCATGGTCTTAACAGTTTGGGATGTAAACACTAATGGTGTCCTCCTCGCCTGAGCTTTAAAGTTAGCACCACTGAGCTTGCAGCCTCGGTGATATAGCTGTCACTTGTAGTTGGGTAGACAGACAATAGTTCCTACATATTCGTCACGGTCTGTGATTTGACATGATTTCTGGAAAAAGATGTTACTGTTGAGTTTCTTTAATGTATTCTCTTTTAGCACTTTGAGCACCACAAGTTCAGAGCCAACTAGTTCCATTATACTGGAGAGAAGAAAGACATATCTATGGCTGATATTTCAAAAACTCTGCAACTCACACCAAAACTATCTAGATCAGAGGTTTTCAAAGTGGGAGGCAGGACTCTCCAGAGAGGCTCCAAACAGTTTCAGGGTAGGTTCAACAAATGGAATTATTATAGTTGGGTTTTTTTGGTTACCGTTTTCCCAGATTCAGAAACAAATGACTCAGGAATTGAGTAAAACTAAGTAAACTAAGAGCGCTTTTATTCCAAGCTTTATCTTAAGAGAAGCTCACGGTCTCTTTCAAAACCCCTGATCTAGATGGATACATGGTAAGAGGAATGCATTTTTGACTTTTGGGGTGAACTGTCCCTTTAAACTTGATGGTAATAACATGGCTAAACAGTGTCCAAAGAGCTATACATAGACGTCAGTGAGTATTGATTAAGTTAACCATGGGGAGTGTGGGACCATTTAGACGGCCTGTTCTGTCCGCATCATGAGAAGCCGACCATTAGAGGAAAACAAGCAGGGATGACTGCATGCTAAGAATAGCCTCAAACTACATTATGACTACTGAAATAGTTATGAAGTTATGACGTCCAGTCTAGGAACATGGCCTGGAAGCTTAAAGGCTGGCATGTCACTGACTGGCCCGGCTGATGGGAGCCGGTGATTACGCCGTAATGCTGACGAGCGCTGTGCAGGCCGCAATCATCTGGACATTTAGACACAAACACCGAGGGCAGTAAAAACCATGAGGGAGCGAGATAACGAGAACAGACCGCTAAAGTTGCATTTCCATATTCTACTGCTCGATAGGAGTCCTGAATCATGATCGTCAATAACAAAGCATGTTCCCCACAGCTTAGACCTTTGCGTGAGAGTCCGTCCCTGGTGCAGATGGACCGTCCTGGCAAAGACTGAACAAGGATGAAGCTGCTTTGGTGTTGTTTGTGTACAGGGATCCAATTGAGATTTGACATCTTAATGACACTGTAAATCTCTTTTCAGCTCCAAATCTCATCTCTGTTCCCGCTGTTCACTGTTCCCCTCAGGCCATATGCTTTTGTTTTGATTCCCCTTTTTTATACCCTTCACTTTTACAGACATACATTCAGATCTGTCCTGTCTGCTTCCTAGCCCTCACATTTCCTTTTCTTTTACTTTTTGCTTCTAATTTTCTGCTCCACTGTGCATCTGTATCCTTTAAAGGGATAGCTCATATCTTGTGAAGTGAGGTTGTATGAGGTATGTATCCACAGACAGTGTGTTACCTACAGTAGAGGCAGTCAACACACCTCCAGTTTAAAGAAGCAGCAGGAGTTACTGGTGTAGGAAGTTAAGCAATGTGCTGCTGTGAGCAGGGTCAGCAGCAAAACAGATTATAAACACCTCAAATCAAGCTGCAGCCTTTGCCAACAGGAAAGCACTGTTATATAAGCTGTATATTACTCTCTCCAAAGCAACCAAACTCTACTGACAAAAACAGTCATTTTATTTTGTAGAACAAAGGAGTTGCCAGTCTCCTGCTGCCTTGATTGTTTAGTTTGTTTATTATTGTGTGGCTTTGATGAATCACAGCTAACTCTTTAAAACACAGAAATCATGCTGTAACATCACGCAATAACATGAACAAATTAACTGATTGAGGCAGTGGTAGTTCAGCAACTTCTGTGTTCTGCAAAATAAAATTATTAGTTTTGTCAATGGAGTTTGGTTGCTTTGTAGACAGCATTATAAAGTGGTAAGAATATTCTAAATATATAACACACTTTAACAGATACAGATTGTTTTAGGTGGGTTAAATATGTTTTGTTGCTGACCCTGTCCACAGCAGCACATTGTGTAGCTTCCTGAACCAGTGCTCCTGCTGCTTCTTCAAGCTGTCGACCTCCATCTACTGTAGGTAACACACTGACTGTGGAGAAGTACCTCATACAACCACACCTCAAATAATCCAAGAAGTGAAAGGGAATTACAAGGGCTTGGAAGTGGACAGATAGGACAGATATAAGGGTAAGGGGAATCAAAACAAAGCATATGGCCAAAGGGGAACAGTGAAAAGAGGGAATGGAGATGAGATTGGAGCTGAAAAGAGATTTACAGTATCATTAAGATGTCAAATCTCAATTGGATCCCTGTACACAAACAACACCAAAGCAGCTTCATCCCTTTGAGTCTTTCAGTCCCTGTTCAGAAATCAATAACACTTCAAGTGGACGCTATGTTTAGAATATTTCCATCAATTTATATCGCTCTCTCCAAGGCAACCAGACCCCATTGTCCAGAACAGTAAATTTACCTCACAGAACATGTGAGTTGACTTAACAAATGCAAAAAAACTGTGGGTCCCTTCAGCGTAATTTATTTAGTACATCCACAAGTGATGGTTCCAGCTCACTCAAATTATATTGTCTTCACTGCTACTTTTGTTGGTCCATCACCTGCCCCAAATGGCTTTGCCCACCTACTATAAATTGTTCAGTGAATCCAGACTAACCCCTTAAAACACAGTTACACAATAAGACAAACAATCTAACCGATCAAGGCAGCAGTAGACCAGCAACTCCTATGTTCTGTAAGTTAAATGACTGTTTTTGTCAGTGGAGTTTGGTTGCTTTTGAGAGAGTGACATTTGGATTATATAACAGCAGTTTCCTATTGGAAAAGGCTCTCTGACAGCAAGGTAAAGTGGTGAAAATATCACTGTAGCTAAAACACTGACAATGGATAAGTGCTTCATATAACCACATTTCAAAAAATCTGAACTATCCCTTTAATGTCTTATTTTTTTTCTCCTTCAGAGCCTCGTCTCCACCTGGGGTTTCTTTATCCGTCCTTGTCAGGCCTTGTTAAACATTACCCTCAACCCCACCCCACTAAGTATGGCTAATGCCGCCGATCGATGCCTCCCTGACCAGCAATTCTGTTAAATGACACTGCCTGCACTCCCCTCTCCCCTCCAGCTAATCTGCTGTACGTGGCTGCACAGGTTGAGGGGTCAGCGCTGCTTCTCTGTCCTCAACGCAGGAGGAGGTGATGATATAAGAGGATGTCAAACTAACCCCCACTGTCCATGCAAAAGCAATGCTCACATGCAGGCACGTGAACACACCACATAAAGCCAGGAGTTGGTGTAATGAGAGGGCCAATCTAATTCAGTCCCTCCTCCACAGCATTACATTTGTCTATTACAAAAATGTTAAATTTAATTTAGTCCTCTCTGATATGAAGGTCACGTTGCTGGCAGAGGACAGCCCTGGACAGCTTCAGATGCATGGCACCAGCTCTGGCAGATGAAAGCTTTTATTCAGTACATTCATCAGAAAAAGAAAAAACAAACTCTTTGTGTAAGAAAAAATGGTGTGTGTTTTTCTGTAAACACAACAATAAAAACAAGGAGGACAATGTCAAGTATACTAGATTATTCAGTGACAGGTTCATGTTTATGTGAACATTTTCATTCAGAGAAAGAAAAAGTTAATGCATAGTGATCTCTACATTTAACCTGTCCTAAGGAGCAGTGTGGTGTTGCACCAGGGACCAATTCCAACTCTTGGTCAAAAGTGCTCACGGCCAGGATATGAACCCAGGACCTTCTTCTAGTGCTAACCACTGAGTCTGCATATACACTCTCATATATAACAGCCTGAGGGTGGGGGTGGGGGGTGAAATATGTGGTCCCACATCTCATTCTTATTTTTGTATGCAGTCATTCTTAGCATGTATACTGCTTTTCAGTAACACCCTGTCACAGAAACATACAATCACACACACTGATACATGGGAGTGGAGCGGAAACTGCTATCTGGTTCAGTATGTTGATGGCTGTGTGGTTAGCTGTAGAAAGTGATGATAAGGGACTTGTTCAAATGAATCTTAGTGAAAGTTAGAGGATCGAGAGGAGAAGAGGGTCACAGTGTCTGCAGGTGAAGGAGTTAACGTTAGCTGCCAGCCTGACACACAGTGTGGCTAACGTTAGCAGTGCTAGCAGCAGCAGCAGCAGCAGCTCTGCTTGCAGGTTTATGTCCGTGTCTGTGCTGAATGCGGTCACATGTTTCTCCAGTCGAGTGAATATATATCAGCTTATTCTGTCACAGTCTACATTCAACATTATTTCCATTTTCTAGATTAAAACACTGCCAAACCGCACTGGTTGTACAAGCTGTCATATGTCTGACTTTGCTGATATAAACATCCAGCGTTGCCTGGGCGATTGGGCTGCCATCTGACAGTGCCGCAGCCCCGACTAGCAGCGGGTTCCTGCATAAAATCTTAGAGGCAACAGATAACTGGCATCATGCATGAATGAAATGTTGATAAACTGTTTAAACGAATAGTATTTCTGGTGCTGGCGTTTAATCGTACAGTCGGCTACTCGCGCGCGTCCCTAGTCTTCAGACTGCAATTCATGAATGTTTGATTAATATCAATATTTGATTTCTTTTGATTTGTTTAAACTTAAAAGACACAACAGGCTGTGCCTTGTAAGAAAAGAACAAGAATTGTTCTGTACAAACACCAATAGACAGATGTAAAGGGTGACTGATACCATGAAAAAAAAGAGAATATGATATGTGTGACCGGGCCCTCACTCAGCACTACATCACATGTTTCATTGCTCTGATTGGTTGTTTAGTCTATCCGTTTGTGTCCAGACAGATTAGACTCCACTGATTGATAACATCCTTTGGAGGGATTCCAGACTAATTCTCATTTGTGAATTAGTCTGGCGATGCCAGGCTAGTGTGTCAGGAGGCCAGTGCCTCACCACGTCTGTAGGACTCTGAAATCATGACACCAAAGAATACTGTGTACTAGCATTTTGGACACAAAAATTGTGGCTAAAGACTGGACCATTTGCTGCCTTCCAAAATGGAACTGCCTTACAGATATAGTTTAGGATTAGGCTACATGGGTTTAATTTCTGAGAATTGATTTGAGGCAATTATGTATTGGTGCTCATTTGTTCATACTTGAAAAATGACAGCCATGATAACTATATAAGACAAGTAATCACAGAAATAAAGCAAACTGAATCTGATAAACTCACCTCTGGCAGGTTGGCACAGTTGGATTTGACTTCGTACTCAATGTAGGCTGCTTCCTCTCCTGCCTTTTTACCCATCTGTGTGTAGCACAGGTCTCTGGTGGAGTTAATCCTGTGGTCCACATCTTCCAGGTTAAACATGCAGAGGGCAGAGTCCTCGCTGGGCCGAGTCGATGAAGCCAAACGAGTGGAGAAGACACCAAGAAGAGTTTCGGATCCTTGACTCACTACACCGTCCTTGCTGAGACCAAGCTGGACTGCTTGCAAGAGGTTGTAAATTTTTCCTGCCCTGGAATGGCACGTCAAGGGTACTTCCACGTAGGAGTAATAGGCCTGGTCGTCCAAACAAACACGAGAGACGTAGGTGCGGTACTCACGTGACTGTGACTTTAGGTCACGCCTGTAGAAGAGGAAGTACACGTGCTGACGGTGGGCGAATGATGCTACAAAATGATGGTCGTATTCTGAGAGACGGCCAGCCACAGCCAACTTGGCGGTCTCCTCGTAAGAAAAGACAGGTTCTTGGGCAAGGTTCCGTGTGGAAATAGGTGGGTGGCTGCTGGTGTAACCCCGCCCCACAAACAGTACTGGCTGCCTGTCAGGATGAGAGCGCACCACGAGTCCCACCGTGCTGACGTTTGGGTGGTTAGCTGCTACGTACTGAGTGTCCACAGGCCTCTCTGTAGAGAAAAGGACCACATCCACAGAATCCAGACTGCGTTTCTGGCAAATTCCTTGGTTGACACTCCCGCAGGTAATGAGCTCCATGGAATAAGGGTCAACCAGCAGGAGCTTGTTGTGGTTGCTGGTGAGCCTTGCCTGAGGACAGTTGGTCTCAGTTACAGGGGGTAAGCACTCCCGGCTGTCTGTGACGGGTCCAGTGTCATCCTGGAGTTCAGGTTGGAGGAACTGATCTAACTGGAACAGATGATCTCGGGCCCCAACATATACCCGACTGACAGTGGGGTCGGGATGCAGGGCCAAGTGCTCAAACAGAGTGTCATTCCGGATAAAGGTGGGATAAGGACTAGAGGGAGAAGAGGGTGACCCTCGGACAACACCGCTGTGCAATGAGGAGAAGGGCCAGCCACTGGTTAGCAGCAGGAGAGACAGCAGTGTTTGGACTGCTGACGCTGAAAGACGACGCACCATCCCCGGAGGCATGGCAGCAGAGCTGGGGGAAACAGACAGGACAGGTCATTAGAAAAAGGTTGTCAAATGTTTTCATGGCACAGAAACTGTTCTTCATTTTCTGTGCACAGACCCTCTAAATCAGTGGTGCTCAAGCACAGAGCTGCAGCCTGATCAGTGCCAGGCTACAACGAGGTGCTGATTCATCAGAAATCAGTAAAACCCACAACAACAGGATATGGTAGTTTATATGAAGCCTTTTACCTACCTGATCTGCATGTGCTGTGTTCTTATAACTCTTAGTTAAGTAATTCTGGGATAAGACCCCTCCCTGCCAGAGCCACAGTGTCAATCCAATCAGGCAATCATACAGTCATCAATCTCAGAACCAATCAGCTATCGTCAAACAACAATTTAGCCTCCAGCCAATGTTAGCAGCCAATGTTTTCCAGGGGTTCCGCTTTGGCCAGCGGATATCCAGATAATAGATATCTGGACCAAGACTTCATCCTCTGTGTGCTGGTCATTGTTTACAGTCAAAGTAGCAGCTTGAGATGCGAAAATGAAGTTAAGCTCTACAATGTGCATATGAATGCAGACACATTTTTTGAAAAAGTGAATAAAAAGACTGTTGTCAGATGATTGCCGATCTGTTCCAAGACTGCATTTCGGCCTCTGTGATCTGCTTCTTTTGCTCTCCACGTGGACTGTTTTCAAGCATGCAACCAAAGCCTGCTACAACATGATTGGTTAATACTACTCTAACTACACACAAACTACAAACAGAAACCAGAACACTGATACCAAAATTGTGTGCATTGCCTACAGATTCTGCATTCATATGCAGGTTATCTCTTTATAGAGATTACAGAGTCATGAACTCTTGCCATGACTTCGCTGAGAGACATGGTAGACTACACGCTGGACTCAAGCCAGTCCTAACTTGTGGTCATTGATGACCTGCTTGAGAGTTCAGACTCATTGTTGAGACTCATTGTTTACCTGGCAGCATCAACATAATCATTCCTCTTTTGTTTGGTCATATTTTGCGTTATGCACAGAAAAGTGCCCTATGCCCATAGATGTCAACAATGTACACCAACACCATGCTGTAGAAATGAATACATGATATAAAAAGATAAGCAAGACAGCAAAAAATCTGACACACTAGTCTGGTTATTGGGATATCATGAAGCGTCCCAGATGATGAGTCATTTGTGTTCCACCATGACACACCACAGGGGATTAAAGAAGCATTTGTCTTCATTTAATGTCCAGCCTAATCCCAGAATTGAGTAAATTACAATATTCAGAGGAAGTTGAATAAACAAACATCAAAACTGCTGCATATAAATCCCAAAAGATGAGTCTACTTGGAGCCTAGCCTAAATAGTCAGTGAATTTGTGAGAAGCTGTGCTTTACAATCCTCTCAAGGATCTGTGGAGGACCTCTGGAGAACCACTGCCCAAGAGGAACTGTATAGGATATAACATTCCTATAGTGCAGTGAACGTATGGACCAAGCCAACTAATCCCACATTCAATTCTGCTGCACTGAGTAATCCTAAAAGAGAGTTCAAACTTGTACTTTGACCTTGATGCAGATGTTTTTCTACAGATTAACCATCTAAGGACAGCTAATAAAACTATTTTTAGATAAGACAAACATTAATTGTTTCTATTTTTATAATCTCTGACTGTACCAAGAAGCTTTCAACAGTTTATACAGCCTCAGGAGAACTCCTTCAGCATAATAAACAGCTCCTCACCATTTGTTTCCAGTGGGGTTTTACAGAGGCATGTCACCTCTTGACCTCCCAGCAGCTCTGGTTTAAAAACACATCGTTCTGGACAAAACCTGCAACACAAAGGAAAGACAAGATTCATCAGTATACTTCATACGAAGACGCACAGAGTCATTTATGGCAGTAAAAGCGGAGATGACAAACCTCAGCCAAAGGCACATTACTGCAGGCCAACCACAAGCCTGCGTGTTTGCTACAAAACACAGACTCTGACGTTCAAACACCTTGTATTTTTTGGCATCCCCGCGCTCCACTAGAAACCGTGGGAAGCTCATACCCATTGAAATTCCTGTCAGACCTATGTCTGACTGGCTACATCCGTTTTTCGCGAGTAAAAAAGCCCACAGCAGAGGCCAAGTCAAGTAGTGTCAGTCCAAGAGGGCTTTCAGCGCCACACACACTCTCTCCCATTATACAATCCTCCTTCATTGCTAGGATACAAGGTACAAAACCCTTTAGTTTCAGAGCCCCTGCCAGAAAAACAAGTTGCTGTGAGGTAAAAAGAAGATGGCATGAGAACCTTGAGAGTGGTAGAGCTCCCTTGTTTGGGCACCTGAATCTGCGGTTTCACGCATACTTTGAGAAACACTGTTAACGTCTCTTCTAGTTATGACAGCTGAATTACACTCAGTTCTTCTTTTCACTCCATATACAGTATATCCTCCTCTTTCCCACTCATAATCTCCCTCTTCTTTCTATCCACTTCTCCTCCTCCATCGCCCCCCGCACTCCATCACTCCATCCACAGAGGCAGGATTATCTCTTACGAGTTCAGGCAGATCTCCAGTGGGCTTATCCAAAGGCTAGGTTGGGGAAAAAAGACGGAGACAGACCGAAAAAGACACTATTCACCTCACTGAACAGACCGATCCTCATCCAGTGTACACACACACACACACACACACACACACACACACACACACACACACACACACACACACACACACACACACACACACACACACACACCTCTTTCCCTGCCACACTAGGAGCATTAGAAAGCTTGCTTTGTTGGTGGCAATCTCTTGTGTGTGGGAATGAGGGTAAAGGCCTGGCAACAGGCCAAAGGCGTACAGAAAAGAAAAAAAAACAATTATGAACACAATAATTGTGATTGTTGTCAATATAATTTCAACCAAATGTGAATCAAATCTAAAACTCTTCAAGAATTTCCTTGCAAATGTTTGTTTTTCCACTCGATGGGAATTGAGAACCGATTCCATTTGAGTACTAGTTACAGATCGTCTGATCCACTGGAATCTAATACCTCCAAGCTTGTCACTTCCTTTCATCAGTGTCAGCATGTTTTTCTTCCAGTTGTGCATCACAAAACATTTGGAGCTGCAACTATTTTGATAATTGATTAATCGGTTTGAGTAATTCTTTAAGAAGAGGCAAAATCTCTGATTCTGGTTTCTTTACTCTTCTCTGACAGTAAACTGAACATCTTTGGGTTGTGGACAAAACAAGACATTTGAGGATGTCATCTTGAGCTCTAGTAAAAACTGATCAAATTTTTTCACCATTTTCCAAACCACATAACTACACCACCACAAAAGTAATCAACTGATTAATGTTCCAAAGCTCGTCTTCATTTCATGAACAAAGGTGACAACAGTGCTGGTTGTAATGACTGTAAAATTATCATTTAAGGGTGGAAATACCAGCAACAGTGCTGCAGGGATGACGTATTATCTGTAGGCAAACACTGAACACTTGCTCTGATTCCCTCCACAAAAAGCCACGAAGATTTCTGCACTGGATTTTGGATTAGTGCAGAAAATAAGGTCTGCGGTGAACAGAAGTTTATGATACTGACACGTTTAGGTTTTTGAGGTGTAAATGCAATCACCAGAAGCAAAAAGCTAATGTTAGCCAATAAACAAACTCCATGGTTGTGTAAGTGAACCTCATCACGACTAAGTGACTGGCATTAGGCGTGATAACATTTATTTTTGTCTGCAATAGGGTAGGGTGATGTACCAAATTGGTACATGACGATGTCCACAGTGAAACATCACAATGGATGACGATGTTGTTGCTGGGTCTAAAAATGGTCTTCGGCTTGGCACCAAAAGAAAATAATGAACACAACAGGGAGATAGTGCAATGAAAAGCAGCAACTGCTTCTTTTTATTTTCTGTCCCACATGTCAACAACTCTCTACTCTCTATGGCAACTCTGAGGGGACACACTGCCTCAAATAGAGATCAATCTAAAATCATAATGTTACGATGGTAGAGGTCAGTGACTGTCAGCCATCAACGTTTGGCCAAACCCTGGACCGCAACAACCACTACAGTCTCATTTAGCCACTTGTTCTTAAGACATGCAAAAGCTTCAAACTTCTATTTACTGAAACACTATATATTGTAGAACAAAACATAAAAATCTCTTAAGCTTGTGTTAACCACAGACCTTATTTTGGGCAAATACCGGAAAACTTGTTAAAAAATGCCACTGCTTTAAAATTCCAGGGATTCTTCAAGACAGAATAGTTGTGTTGACAATGAAAACTTTTGTTGGCTTACTTTTTTTTGATCAGGAATCAAGATAGATAAACCAATAAAGAATCTGACCAACAAGCAGATTCAAAAATGGCACTGGTATCAATTAAATCTTGTCAATTCCCATCCCTAGATGGCGAGCTCATGCAGAACTAAATCCAGTTCTATTACAAGCAGGGGCACAGATGTCGAGTAGACTGATTGCTGCTGTGACTGACCCCAAAATCATCAAATCTAAACCAAAAGACAGACTTTCTCCTTTGACCTCTGGGGGTGGGAACTGGAGAGGGAGGTTTTTATACTTGGTTAAAAGCTGCAACTCTGTGGCTAAAGAGCCTGAACTCTGCAGTCAGCATGTCACGACTCTCTGGTGGGGAAAGGCGCTTTACAGCCCTGTGCAGATAATCCTGAGAGCACCGGTCCGGAGCCTAACGGAGCAGAGACTGGAATGACTGGCATGTTAACTCGCAGAAGCACTAGTTCAACAAATACAGTGCTTCTCCTGTTTCCTCCTGCAGCCGATGGCTTCTGGAAGCTGGATGTAAATGACTCCATCGTGGTAACGGTGTCGGATTAGAGCACAGGGTTGTCTTCTCCAATAACTCTCAGAATTTGCAGGCTGTCACGCCATTCATCCAAGAGTAACAGCCCAGTCAGTTCCAAATAATTCCCTATTTGCTAAAAGCTGCAAATCAAATAGCCAAAAACTACAGTAAACTGCGCTGCCATCACCTGATTTGAGAGAGGTTTCCCCCGTCCTGCAGTGAATAATCCAATCACACTCAACTTCATTCAGAGTTTGAGACACATGAGAACGAGAGAATGGACTTTTGATTCAATTCTCTCACGTTAAAAATCACATTTCATCTCCAGTGGAAGGTTTTTTAGGGGGGCGACTTCAGCAAGCCAGAAGGTATCAGTCTGATGAGAGGAGTGAGTAGAGGAAATGTTTGCTGTAATTGCTTTATCTGTTCCCTTACTATTAGGTAATGGACTCCACTTTGTTGCAGCTTCATCTGCACAAACAGTGACTTAACTCAGTTCATATGAGAGGATATAAAGTATGAATTCCAACAAAATACTCTGGACAGTTTAACAAATAGAGATGAAATAAATAAAAATAAAGATGCACAAGAAATGAACTTGCGAAATTCATCACGGCACATTTCCAGATAAGTGGCACTGGCTGTATTCAGCGCAAATGCACTGAAAAGCATGAGTCATGCCCTGTAGTTTACTTGGATTGAGTCATTTCCCTCAACAAACAGCAGTACAATTCTTAGGTAAGGTGGTTCAGGGCCATTTTTAGTGCACTGGTGTTTTTAACCTCCTGGAATATTCTAACAAGTTAGAACCAATTCGTCCTAAGGTTGTGTTCATTCAGACATTAGCACTATGCCACTGTTTTGGCACAGTATGCAGTTCTATGGGTAGAATTACCCACTGTACCAACACATTATGAGGTAACTCCACCTTGCGATTGTGGAGATAAAACAATCATGACAACTTGCTGTAAAATCCTTCCTCATTAATTGCTGTGCAGTGGTTTGGTATCTGATAAGTTTTCAAACTCATTCATCTATAAATCAAATTGGCCTTTCGGGATTGTATTACATTTTCTAGTGGGCACCACGTCTCCACCAACGCCGTCCCATGTATATTTAAACACAGTGCCGTTGTTGGTCTGAATGCCAAGTATGTGATAGCTAGTTATCTATTCATATTAGTATTACAGGCTGTGTGTGTGTGTGTGTGTGTGTGTGTGTGTGTGTGTGTGTGTGTGTGTGTGTGTGTGTGTGTATAGTGTAGAATCTAATCAGTATATCAGCTAAACCAAGGTGGTTTTAAAGTCTGAGACTATATGTCTCTCCTCAGACAAAGCTTGCAAAAAGGAGCCCCAACAACTGAGCAAATATAGCCTAATATTGCTGTTTGGTATAACTTCAGATTACACCAAATACATAAACACAGTGTGTCCAAAGGCCATTCTGTGTTATGTCCTATTGATAGCAAATGCAATGAAAAATAATAATAATTCATGAAGTACTATTTTTTCATTTACATTCACAAAACCTCACCTCAAACTGTTTGAAGCCCACCTGGGGAGACGTACCTGCAACTCTAAAAACACCTGTGCTAAGCTGCTATGTCAGCTGATCTTAGCTTTTTGCAGAAATGTCAGCATCAGTATATGTGACAGCTGTTAAACGGACATGCATTTGCTTCTGTACATACTACAGTTGGAGTCTACATATGCACACACTTTCAACACATGCGAACAAAAAAACAAAAAATATATATTAGCTATCAGAAAGAGCTCCATTGTTCGTTATGTTTGGCTGAAAGCATGAAATACCGTACCAGTCAAAAGTTTAGAAACATTTTCTAATTCAGTGTTTTTTCTGTATTTTTATCAGTTTTCTTTGTTGTACGTTAATAGTTGAGACATGAAATATAGAATTATGTGGAATTATGTAGTAAGCAAAAACATGTAAACTACGGAAATTGTTTTACAATTTAGGTTCTTAAAATGCAAAAAGATTCTCAAACAATGTTGTTATTAAATCTTTGGACTACAATTACAAAAGACAGTGTGCAAGAGTCTTTTTGCTTTTTATTGTCACCCCATGGTCTCCTACATACTTGTCGATCAAAAATGTGAAAGATTTTGCCCTGTGATATTTTAGATTCTTCATAGTAGCCAAAAAAAAATCACACTGTTGGTATCATCTGAGCTATTTCTCATAAAAAAAGAAAAACTGTGACTGAGAAGTGTACCCAAACTGGTACTGCACAAAAGCCAAACAAAGGAATGGAGGCTGCACCAGCACACATACTTGGTTAGATGATGACACTTACGTAATGTGTACTTTCACAGCCATGTGGATGTGGAAAACATAAATTGGCCTTTAGCCAGTTTCTTCAAGTATGTACAGGTTTAAAAGTACTGCCATGCACAAACCTTAGTCACATGTAATTAATCAGCAACTATTTTGAGTTTCAGTTTGAGAAGAAAAAAAAGTCAAAATCTCTGATTCTAGATTCTTAAATGTGAATATTTCTCTGACAGTAAACTGAATATCTTTGGGTTTTGGTCAAGACAAGACATCTGAGGGTGGTATCTTGGGCTTTGGGAAACACTGATCAATATTTTTCACCATATTCTGACATTTTATAGACCAAACAACTAATTGTTTAATCAAGAAAATGATGGATAGATTAACTGGCAATAAAAAATAATCATTAGCTGCAGAACTAATGGAATGGTTTTGTCTGACTGAAGGTGGTGTTGGATAGACACTACTGGGTTGGGAGAGTGTTGAATCATCTTGTCCCTCACAGGTGGACATAAAATATCCTTTGATTCAATTCAAACAACTCACTGTTTCATGTTAAAGAAGGCAGGGTCACACCACACTGATGGATCATGGATTTAAAGAGCTGTGAGAGTGAACCAGGACTACAAAGAAGAGATTAAGTGTAAATGCACTTCTTAACTTGTACTGATGTTTTGTTCAGAGGACAGGTAGTTGTAGGGCCTGTATCAGACAGACAGGACCAGCAGGGTAGAATCCCTATAGGACAAACTTAAGTCTACCAACCTCAACACGTCTCAAATAGACTGGAGCCTGAGCTGCAGCCCAAAGACTCCACAACACAGCGAAGCATTCCTGAGAGGCACATTCAATTGAGCCATCATCCGCTTCATTGAGTCCAGCCTTTCATTCATTTTCAATTCAGCTATCCTACATTCTGCAGGAGACAGAGGAGGACAACAGCAGGGAGGGGGACCGAGCATATCTGAAGTGAAAAAGCTGGCAGAGGGACATTAGAGGACAGAAACGGGGTTACAGGAAGACAATGGTGAGAGAGGAGGACGGGGGTGAGACGGAGAAGGGGGAAAACGACGAGGGAAATCGCCACAAACAAGTGCTCGCAAGCCTCAGTGCTCACTGAGAACTGATGGAATGTGACTAATGATAATAAGCCAGAGATGGAGAGAGAGACACAGAGAGAGAGGAGAGAGAGAGAGAGAGAGAGAGAGAGAGAGAGAGAGAGAGAGAGGGGGGAGGATGAGGTGGCCATTAATTATAGTGCCTACCCATAATGCCCCATTCAACACCCACTCATTCGCAGAACAAGGGGGAGGGGAAATAAAGCAAGTTTCTAATTAGTGACATGATTGTGAGCATAAACACACAAATGTGCATGAGCACACACACACGCATATAATGACAAGTCCTCCTCTGTACTATTTAAACAAATAAACACACTCCAAAATGCCCACATACACACACACACACACACACACACACACACACACACACAGAGGCCTCAGCGAGGCCTTGAGTGAATGCAGCCATCTGCAATCACTCACTGCCTTTACATCAACAAACAGTGTTTACAAAGGATGCTTTAGTGGCTGTGAGAGCCTGCGGTGTTCAATTACACAAACACTGGCTGTCAACATCCTCCTCCTGCTCCTCCACACCACAACTGTTACAGCTGTGATATACGAGCTGTGTAAACCATTAGGGCTACTTGGTAACACCTAGCAGGAAGGACAATGATCACGACTGTCCCTTCTCAAAAACAGAACGTATCGCACTACAGAATGGTTCTGGACAGGACCTACTAATGTACTAATAGTTTGTACCACCAGTATACTGGACGGCCCTGAAGGAAGCAATACCCATGAGCCTCACTTGTCGTTGCTATGTGGTAGAAGCCAGTCAGGAACCAATCAAAGCTGTAGAAAACTCAGAGGGCTTTGTGTGAATTGTAAATGAAACACCATGCCACAAGTTGTCAAATTCATCCAAAATGACCAAAAGGGAACTGATTTAAGTTTTTTCATTCAGGCAATGTCTGCTGAATGGGAAGAGTGGGAAAACTTTCTGCCTAGCTGCCACACCAAATTAGCTATTTTCGAATTATATAGCTATAAAATTCATTATTAACTGCAATACAATTGATTGATTGGCTGAATCAACTGTATCACAGTTCATATTGACCTTTGGAGGTAACTGCACATGTGGCTGCATAGTCATTGTGTTGGTTTGACTGTTGCTGTTTTTTGCCAAATGGGAGAAATCATTCCTACCAGAAATTCTGATATCTTTGACTCAGAACTGCAACTAGGAAGCTGACATGAACTTTTCCTCCATTCAGCGGTTCCTCTGCACAGTCAGAATGATGTGACATTAACACAGCATTAGCTTCAAGTTTTTCACCTAAGTGCACCTTGAGAGTCAGAGTTACTTTTCACTTTCCCTTCTTTACTTTCATACTTTCGACCCAGATCTTTTCAGAGCTGCTCATCCTTTGTTAATGATTGATGAGGATTTGACCAGAAAGTTTCATATCCATGCAAGCCTCAGAAGCTCTTCCACTGTCACTCACCTAACATTACCTATGCAGAAAATCAGTGAGACTTTTACTTCTGCAGCAATGACAGTTCAGACTGCATTGTATTAAAGAAGTGGATGTAGCCACTGTGATGACAACGACCATTTTGAATCCTAAAATGTGGCATTTTTACTGTTGCAATTTTGTTGTTTTGGAGCTAGACATGATGCTACTTGGCCAACAGTGTGGTGCTGGAGAAGCAACAGTCTATGAGAAACACACGTAACAGCCCGGTTGAGCCAGGTACCATTAGCAAAGCAAATGCTAAGTTACCACATAATGCTAGTGTGAGGAAGCTGCATCCATAATTCACATTAACTGTGACATTAATTGGGATGCTAATTTTGGCCAGACAAAAACAGGCTTATAACGAAATAAAAAAAATCTTAGCGTGTGTTTTAGTGCAACCAAATGCTAATGAGACCTGAACACACACTATGAAAGGGTCAAAGTTGCAAGACAAAAACTCTGACAACACACAAAAAACAGTGGCTGGGGTGCATCGGTGACTCAGTTGGTGGAGTGTAGGGCCCACGTGCAGAGGCTCCCAGTCCTCACCGGCGGCCGTGGATCCGACTCTCGCCTGTGTCTTTTGCTGTGCGTCTCTTCCCATCTATCAACCCCATTTCCTGTCTATCTAGAGCTGTTATGTCAAAAAAGGCTAAAAAGCCAAAATATGATGAGAAAAAAAAGTTCACAGCTATTTGAGTTTACAGGTTGCCATGGATACGCATTGTTACCCCTCTATCCTGATGGACAGGTTGCCTTAGTAATGATTTGTGAGTTACAAGGTAGCCTCGCCCTAAAGCACACCCTGCTTTATGGTCTACTTTTCAGTTGACATGGTTGATCATTTAGAAAATGAACATCATGCTGTATTGAAGAAGACTTGTAACTAGCAATGAAGACCATAAAGTCATTAACAAACTGTTAATTGAGGTCATAAATCAAGTGAGAAGTAGGATCATTTTCTCATTGACTTTTATACAATTGTAACTGGTGGAGTTTGCCCCAGCTGGCTGTTAAAAAGGAAGCAGCTTCAAGGCACTTCCGCATTGACTTCACCTTTCAGACCCAGTAGCTTCGTGCACTAGTTACAAAGTTTATGAATGCTGCCTCTCGTGTTACTGTGATTCATTCAAAGCCACCACAGTGTAAGTATTTCCTCTTGATTTTCTGTTTATCACTGAGGGAAAACTTGCAACATTTCTGTGCCTCAACAGCTTGCCTGTGCTACTGAGTGTAATCTTGCTTCTCTGACTTGTAAAATATTAGCAACGCATTACTTATAAACTCCAGCTATCAGTCTTCCTTTGGGTGGTCATGCAGGAAAGTTCTGACTGCACTGCTGTCTACTAGAGTTACTCCCACCCTGCTGGTAGCTCTTTATAGTAACTATTAATAACAGTGTCAGTCATAACATCAGAGAGAGCGTGCGTATCACTCAGATCGCTGCCAACATTGCTTCCGGAGATGTTCTAGCAGCACACTGAATCTGCACAGCTGTTCAGTGTGAAGTGTGAGATTTCAACTTCTTATATGGTATCAAGTAAAAATCTGAGAATCAAAATAGATTGCTGCCACATTGTCATGTAGTTTGGAGTGTATCTGCTTTACAGAAAATATTTTATGAGAAAGACTGTCCACATTTACTGAGTCAAAGTTGGTGTCTCTATAAGCCTGTGCAGAAGCAGCAGTGGTTACTGTACTGTGTCAGAACTCACTTAATGCTCTCCCTCTCAGTCACTGCATTAGTCTGCCCACTGGCGCTGGAGCTGGACAGCCCAGCTGGCTGCCTGACAAGAAGTTATTTATAGAGAAACCCCCCAACAATTGCTGCCCGTCTAAAAGAACACATTCCTCCTCGGCTGATGAACTTCACAGGGAGAGAGGACAGGGAGGAGGAGGAGGAGGGGAATCATCGCCCTGCGCTCTCTTCCGGAAAACGTCCTTCCAGAAATTAAGACATAAAAGTCCCTCAGTGTCCCTGATCAGGCCCTTTTAAGGGATGAAGTCGCTCAATGACATGACCGCGGGCACCTCTGGACATGTTTCACTGGTCAGAGGAGAGCCACTTGTCGCTGCAGAGGAGCTGGGTGGGTAGAGGAAGTTCCCATGGTTGTTAAACTTTACGGCCCCTGAAGAAATCATCCTGGGGTGACGGAGGTTGAGCTTGGAGACAAGACAGGGCGGATATCCGGGTCTCAGGGATCACCTCTACGTTTGGGTGGAACTCAATAGCTTTGGCCGAACGTGTGCATGCGTTTCCTTCTTCCTCATCATGAGTCAGTGCTGCTCTCTATGTAAAGGCTGCTGTTCACTGGGCTGAGGTCAGATGTGGCGTCAAACACAAAAGAACTACTCCTGCATGACTTGAGATTCTCTTTTTACGTTGGCATAATCAAAGACACCTGACACATTTAAAAGCTCATTCATGCCCCCTTTATTTCTGAAAATATATATGTCTGTTTCAAACTATATAACCATCACTGCCCACGTACTTTCATGCACACTGTAGGAGGCTGTAACAATGCAACTCTTGAGAAAGAGACAAGAGCGGAGGCAGTGCTGTAAACGGCGGTGGTCTGTGTGGCCATTAAAGAAAGATGACATAATATCCTGTACACTTCAGATAGACCTGAGCAATAGAGTTGAAAAGTCTATCAGGACAGTGAAGCTTCATATCAGTAGACATCAATAATTAGCTATCATGTAGTTTGTAATTGATGTGTTGTGTATGCTACACCTTCCAGCTCTTCCAGTTCAGCAGCTGAGCTTCTCCAAATTTCTGAGACCTTTGACTTCGCATTGTTGTTGCTTGACTTAAGAAAATCCAAAAAAACTGCCATACGGCAACCTGACTAGTTCTTTTTCATCATCACTCATTTTGCACACTGTTGTCTCACATGTCACTCGTGCCGTTTGTCATCTCATATGTAACTCCATGCTGATTCTCATGTATCGATGGAGCAGCTGAACATCACAAGGTTGTGCATCACTCCTAGCACCTAGGGATATGATAGGCTTTTTATACCTATGGCACACGTGAGGCGTGTCTGTTAAATGATTGACTGTTAGTGTGTCACTCATAGCTCGCACCATTATCAAGGGATATGATGGGCTGTTTATGAGCTGGGGCTTATTTGTTTCATGCTTTCATGGTGGTCAGCATTTAATGCATTTAAGTGAAACTATCCAACATATTGATGACGTGTCTATTGCTGATAGATATCACCATCGTTTTATCGCCCAGACCTACTTTCTGGTGTTTAGAACCTCTTAGTCGTGTCCTGATTGTGTCTTGCTTGAACTATTGGCTACACTACCCCCACGACCAACCGTGGTATTACTCTGTTTCATCCATATCCATACGCTTTCAGAAATGAACGCCGAGTATGGACATAAGGCTACGTCCATATTCATATGTGCATCTAACATTTAGCATGTGCTGTAAGACTCACCAGCTTCCATTCAAAAGAGTAAGGTAGTTACTGTGTAGATCATATTGTATTTTGCACTGTGCAGTGTGCACCTGCTGCTTTTATTATGTTAGACACCTGGATTTACTGGAGGCTGCGTTGCACTATTGCATCTACTCATTATGTACAGGACTACAGATGGAAATTAGCGTCTTGCTAAATCTGGTGCAACGTGTTTTTATTTGTTGTAAATGATCAACGTCATTGCACGCTGCCTTTTTTTAAAAATAAATCAAATAAAGTAAACTAAAACAGCTCAGAAAATAAGACTTCTGATTAAGTCAGAAAGTTAACACTGCATTTTGCAGAGCTGCTGAGTTAATATACAACAGGATGTTATTTTAGCTTCTTATCTCTTCTGAATAGTTTTCCATCTTTCTCTTCAAAATAGAGTCACTGATAGAGCTGCAACAATTAATCGATTAATCAGTTCCTTGATAAAAAGAAAATTAGTTGCATGCTATTGGAAAATGATGAATTGTTTCAGTTATTTTTCAAGCAAAAATGTTTGTTGGATACAGCTCTTGAATTTTGGACAGTTGGGTGGACATAAGATTTCGATACATCACTTCAGGCTCTGGGAAGCTGTGATAAGCGTTTTTTCACTTTTTTTTTTTTTGACATTTTATAGACTAAACGAATAACCATGAAAATGATCAGAAGATTAATCTATAATGAAAACAATTATTAGCTGCAGCCTGAACAACTAATTTATTAATCGCTAAGCTCCAAGTCTTTGGTTTCACTGAGCTCTGCTTCCTGCCCAAGTGTTACCACATCATTCAAGTCAGACGATGAACCAAAACAAGATGCTCCTGTCAGCTAGAATCTGTCAAATAAGGAAAAATAACACAAGATATTACAATTTCAAGTCAATACAAGACTCTCCTTTTCATAAGCAGCAATGTCAAAATTTTCATTTTAGCAAACAAACAAGAAAAGAAAAATCAGACAGAAACAAGATGAGCAACACCTCCAATCATGCTGCAATATTCCTTTGAGTCCTGTCAACATGATAAAGGTCCATGTATGTGGTGGAATTAGATGTTAAGGGGCATAAATGGGAGCAAGTAGCGAGTCACGAAGACTATCATAAACAGTCCCAGCTGCCAGACAGGAAGCTATTAAAGTCTGTAGAGTTTATCTGCACCGTAACTCAGATGCAGACAGGTGCGGCTGGCAGCACACACATCATAAAGTATCTACAGTGGTGCGAGCAATAACGTTTGAATGCACTCAAGCACAGAAGCAATAATGCTTCAGGGTAAGTGATAACTCACACTCTGATATTATTTGGCTTTGAGACAAAGCGTTGGTGGTACCTTCATCTATTCCATACCAGAACCTGAAAACACCAAAACAGGTCAGAGAGACTCTGCGATGAGGTGTAACTCACCATAGAGCAGAGCAGAGACTCACTATACTATAAATATAACAAAAATTTATTTATTGATCATTTTACAACACAGGGTTGTATAATGAGGAGCTAGTTAGTAGTTTCATTTATGCTAATAGCAAAAAAAATGATGTATTGTAAATGGTTGAATAAATAATAAGCCAAAAAAACATGAAAAGATTTTTTTCATTGTGAAATGCTGAGGATGAATTTAAGAGCCTGAGGGAAGAAGATGCCCTGTAGTCTGGTGGTATGGCAATGGATTAGGGCCAATAACTAATTATTTTCAAAGTCGATTAATCAGTTGATTATATCTGATTAATTAATTAATTGCTTGTTTTAAATTGTCAGAAAATGGGGAAAAATGTTGATCAGTGGTTCCAAAAGCCTAAGATGACATCCTCAATTGTTTAGTTTTGCCCAAAACCCAAAAGTACTCAGTTAACTGTCAGAGAGGAGTAAATAAACCAGAAAATATTCACATTTATGAAGCTGAAATCAGAGAATTTTTACCCCTTTTCTTAGAAAATTACTCAGTGAATACAATGAATACTTCTGTATCTCTTGCCAAACAGCATCAGAGTGAACAAGCTGTGGCTGTAGTGGGACCTTCACACATGTCCTGAATCCTGGCCTCCTGGCAGTGTTCATTGTACACATTCCCATGAAATACAATCAAGTTAGAACTGGAATGATAAGACATTTTGAAACGTCTGTTTGTATTTGATTTTTTGTGAAAAAGCATTAGTCACGACAACTTACAGAGGTCTCTTTATAACCACACAGACTGGGACTTTACAGCCTTACGGTTAAGAAGTTGCAACATCCCACATTCAGTTCCAGCTAAGGACATTTGTTGAATGCCATCTCTGTCGTCGATACTGTCTAATTCATAAAAGCAAAATGACAAACAAAAAGGATAAATAGTTTCATACTGATTGGAGCTGGGGTGCTATAAGAAATGATATTAAGATACAGCAGAAATATTTTGCTTTCCTATTTCACACTCTAACTGAGTATTCAGATTCTACAGTTTGGTTCTATTATGTTACATAACCTTACCTGTACTAGGAATAGTGCCTAGATAACAAAAGTGAACCAGAGGTGCACTGGTAGTAGGGCTGCAACTAACAATTATTTTCATTATGGATTTATTTGCCACTAATTTTCATTCATCGATCCCTGCCTGTGGCCATCATCCTGCACAACTCCTCCCTCTGACTGTCTGACACTCGAGTAAACAGACTCATTCTGGTCTTATTTCATCTCTGTCAGCAACTATAATCTCATTATTTATTCTCTGTTTATACTTTAGTACACATAGTACACAAGTACTGTCATCACACCATTATACATGACTGTAGCTTGATGCACAATTTTGTACGTAATTTTTACATTTTATATTCCTTATTTCTATTCATTTTATATTTTCCATAAATTGCTGCTGTTAAATTTAGATATTGCTGCTATATATTGTAAAATAAGGCACATGTATCTTTACACACTACTTATCGTATATATATATATATATATATATATATATATATATATATATATATATATTGTTATTGTTATTGTTATATTATCGCTTGCATATACTATAGTAGAATGTGTATATTTTTAAATAGTTCTTATTTTCTAATCTTAAAAAGACCCACAGCCTTGGTACATGGGGTGAATACTTTACCAACTGCCAGCAGCTGCAGTCATTTGAAGACTTTCACTACCAATAGTCTGCATCTAATAAACTACTTGACTACTGCTGAACTCTGTTCAAGGAATTTAAAATTAGACGCCTTTATAAGACCCATTAATAAATAATTCCTGTGCAGCCCTCAATCATATGCTGCTCCCTAAATTGGCACTCAGTCATAAAAATTTTGAGAAACCCTGAAATTAATCAACTAATCATTGCAGCTTTAATTGTCAGAGTAATTAGAACTACAGATAAGAGCTGGATCAGCTCAGCACTACTAATCAGTAATCTCATCACAAGTGCACTGGACACATGTTCAACATACAGATGTGGACAAACACATAAAGAAAACAAGCCTGTTTACTGTATTTAGGTTAATCTGATAATCACATGAAAAAACAACTTCCTGCAGCCCAAATAGTCTGGAGTTTATGCTTATTTTCTTTTCACAGACTCTGAGGGAAGAGCAAAACAAGCAGCTCTTTTGAATTTCTTTTTTTCCTTTTCTTTCTTTAGTTTTGAGGTGTCCTTGCTGCCACAAAACCCTGTCTACAGTCAACTGAGCTGTAAAGAAAACATTTTGTTCTCTCCAGGCATGAAATCTAATTAAAAAGCTGTTTTAAAACAGTTTATTTATTTAAAAAAAAAACTCTGTCAGTTTCTTTTTAGACTTGCTTAAATTGTGAAGTGAGGATCCTTGCTATTTTCCAACAAGTATTAGTTATGTTCCTGTACAGACAGTTACTGTGTGTGGGTGTGTTTCTGTTCAACGTTGGACATGCTGGTCATAATTGCAGGTGCACTGTATACACATGCTCGGTGTAACGTAACCTCTGCACCACCGTGGGTTTGGCAAACCATAGAGTGGTGTGTGTGTGTATGTATGTGTGTGTGTGTGTGTATGTATATGTGTGTGTGTGTTTGTGTGTGTGTGTGTGTGTGTGTGTGTGTGTGTGTGTGTGTGTGTGTGTGTGTGTGTGCGTGTTGTCTCCCAGTGTATAATTCCATTGTTCAGGGACATCACTGTGGATGGCAGCTGTCCAACGGGACACTCATTTACACAGAATAGAAGGGTGGGGACACGCAGAGACCCACACACACAGGTTATCATTACCAACTTAAGGCTGAGACACACTTTGGACACTGTGTTTAACTGCTTAGGGGTCTGAGTGGTTCAGCGGGACAGAATGTTCAAAAGATGACAACCATCAGTCCCAGAGACAGCAGGAGACACTTGACCAGGTGAGAGGGTTATTAAACAGCCATAAAAGTCAGACTGAGCTCTGAGGAGAGGAAGGATGTGGTGATAGAGATCAAGAAACACTAGAGGGGAGGGTTTGAAATTGGAATGATATGTGACACTAATAAAATAAACTGGAAAACTTAATGAAAATAAGCTGAAGCCTCAGGAACTCAGCACTAGAATAAAAATCAGTGAAGTCACTGCAGTGAATAGCTCTGCTGTTCCAGCAGAAGGTCCACTGGCCAGGACAGCAGTTATTATCCTGAGGCAAATTAGCCAAACACAACCTTTGACATTGGTCTGCTCTGTCCCGACAGCTCCGTCCCTGCCCATAGCACATCCTTGGCCACTTATGGACACGAGCGAGTGGCTACAGGCCTTGTGCGTCCCTGCTGTCAGCCATTTTGTGCCCACAGGCTTGAATGGCCATTGAGGCCCTGTTGGCTGATGTATGCTGCAGACAAGCTCTGCAGCTCATTGCTGTTTTCCAAATGGTTTCTTCACTTCACTGGTAATAAAAGAAAAGCTATGCTCATCACCAGGGAACCCTGATCTGCAAACTAGGTTTTTTCTTTTCCAGGTTTTATTGGATGAAAATCTATAAAAATCTAAAACAGTGTGCCTGTTTACACCTGGTATTAACAGTGTCTCGGGTGATCTGATTACATGTGGATAGCACTAAAAACAGGTGGAGACAACCACTCAGATGCACTTTGATCTGACCACTCAAACCACTTGCTGAGGTAGTCTAATACATATTTCACCACATACCTTTTGTAGTGTAAATGTTTGTGTCTTGGGCCACATTGAGGAACTGCTTGTATAACTGATGTCCTCTGCTGGAGGTGTATGTGCTCATATGTACATGCACCTACAGCATCATACATCTCTGTACCATACAAAGAAACCACAACAACAGGCAAAACAGATTCTAATGGATGGAGTACATCTGATGTCCTCCGGCTGCTCTGCCTCAACTCTCGGTCATTTACTTCAGGATGGACATCTAGCTTTACTTGTAGCTTAACTAACTGCTAACTACTGCTAGCTGCTGTTAGCTAGTTAGCTCTGTTAGCTTAGTTAGCCATGCAACTAGCAATCCTATTACCTGACATGCTGGACTGGGAGCTTGGAGTACCTGTGGGGTATTGGTGTTTACACTGCTACCACAGGAGCTTTGGACTGGCAGGAGGAGAGCTAATAAAGGCTTACTTAAGCTTTAAAGCTAACAGGACCAGTAGCTGCATGGCTAACTGAGCTAGCTAACAGCAGCTAATGTTACAGTTGGCTGCAGCTAACTGTTAACTGTCCATCAAGAAGTCCTCACTGAAAAGTGAGACAAAGCATCCAGAGTACATCCAAGAACAAACATACATACAACAAACAACATATTCACCCATAAAATATGATCTGTTTTCACCAAAATTAGTTAATAAAGTTATAAAGTTATGTTTTTGCATAGTAATCAGTGAGGCTCCACCCCCAGAAACAATCCCCTCTAGTCTATCTCTAGTTAAACAGTAAACTTATCAAATTCAGGTTAAAAACATCAACCCATTTGGTTTGCAAATGGAAATAATTTATGTGTTTATTTGAGATGCGATTACAAGTGGTAACTAGAGAGGCATTCTAATGCCAGGTATGAACTGATGTACTTAGAGCTGTCCATTTGAGATCGGATCAAGCAAGACATGTTAATACTAGGTCTAAAGATACTGCAAATTCATTAGCATTATTTCTAGCCACATATCGTATAAATCAATACATGACACCTCCTATGAAATAAACTTAAGCAGATGATAAAAGTTAAATCAAAGAAAGTCTACAGAGGCCAGTTAGCAAACTCTTGGACTGATCTGGAAGATGATCATTTTGACTTTCTGGCTCTTAGATACCAACAGAAGCTACAGTCTGCATGTTTCTGCTCCAATGGACTGTGATATCAGCTGTAATCATGCTCATATAAACAGTCCAAAGTCACTGTCTAGCACTAACTCTCTGGGAAGAGTCAGTGTGTGTGTGTGTGTGTGTGTCCGTGTCTGTGTGTGTTGGTGCACATTTGTGTTTTCATGAGGCAATGCCTTCACAGGCAAATTATAGCTTGTGTTTTGACATGCTGATTATGGCGGGGAGAACTATGCACACACATTATCAGAAAGAATGCAGCAAGTCCTCTGACAGAGAGGAAAAGTACGATGGACGACAAGAGCTATTTTTTTTTCCTGTCCGCTCATTTTCATCACTGAGTTACAGAGCTCAGCAGCAGTAATGGGCCTGCAGGCAGCTGGGAAACGGGGTTATTAACTGCCTCGACATACAGTTTGGAAATACAGCACTTAAGAGTGAACACATGAATGACGATGTGGTGAGCAGGACTTAGGAAGTAGAAACTTTCTGATACACAAATGCTGAGCTGTGATGTTAATAGGTGAAAAAGCACAGAAACAAAGTCTGAGTACAACGTTTGACTAAATTATTCAGCAAGTCATGTTTATATTCACATAAGTTGCCACTACGTTTCTGAATGACAGCACATAAAACTACTAACAGCATGTCAAAAGTAAAAGAGAATTCTGAAAAGCGGTATTTCAGACTTCCAGGCCAGAATCAGCATGCATCAGATGATCTAGTTCGTACAATGTTTCATCTGGACATCTAAAGGCAACATGGACTGAATGGTTACACTGGAATGTGGGACAAAAAGCCTGCTGTCATAGCCTCCTCCTGGCTGCATCTCATCGCCTCCCTGACCTCTCTTCGAGAAGTCTGTGTCTTTTGTGTGCCTTTGTGGAGTCGACGCAGTGAATTGTAGAAATGGGAATAACAGCGCAGCGTTTCAGACAGTCTCTCCTCGAAGGCATTCATGGTGTCACTCGCTTGTGCACGACGCCCGTCTGACAAACACTTCATTTGAAGCATACTGAGGCCTTTGGGCAAGCAACGTGAGCAGGCTGACAACCAGACTGTTAACAAATTCACTTTTCAGTCAGTGAACACACACATTGTCTAAGCTTTAATGGCAATGAAGCATCTAATTGATGTTTATGACAGACATTTAGGTGGGTTGTTGCCCCCATATTCGGCTTAAATACCTTACTCACATTTTACCAGGGTATATGGCATACTGATGGTATTTGTGTAAAATTTGAGTAACATAGCTGGACTCTAAACTGGGTTCTACTGCAGATAGTACAGCCTCAACATAGGCAGAGATGATCACACTCTCACAGTTGGGGGGGAAAAAACACACCCAGGAGCTTTGCTTTGGTCTAAGAAGCTGCAGCCTGTATTAAGTGATAAACTCAACCCCAAACTGTACATTTACTGCCAGGCTGACAACTTAATTTCTCACCTTTTCCTCTGCGCAGGGATAACTGGATTGCGGCGGGCAAGTGTTCCTAACGACATTGTGTTTTGGCTCTTGCTATCATAACAAGCGTTGGATTTTTCACCTGCTAATAGGGAATGTGAGCTGGGTTTAGACTGCCATGAGAGAGGTCAGTTTTACCCTATTGTTTTTTTATTGTTGCAGTAGTAATCCTGAATTGATAATTGTTAAGATTTGACATCGATAAGCAGAACTGGAATCAGAATCGGGCAGAATTGTGTCAAAGTGTCTTTTGTATCACTTACTACCAGCCTCCTCCTACACTGAGTTTGGCTGGTGCGAGGTGTTCGACACTGCAACATGACAGCACAATTTTTTTTGAAGGAGAGTGATGGATCTACATTTCTCATGTTTCTTCATTGGAAAGCCTGGGCACCAGAGTACGCCATCATTGATGTCTACGTCATTGCCACTGAAACCCATGCAGATAGGTTGGTGATGTCTGCAATAACAGTTTGAATGATTTTGATTTGAGGAACAAATGTGATTTGCCTGCAGTCTGATCAAAGCCTAAATGGCGATACACAACGAGGACTATAACTATAAAAAATATACTTCTAGAATCGTTCTAACTCAACTGGACGGAGGAGTCCGGACCACAGGTTTACAGCTGTGGTGAGGACTCTTCCATTCAATTGAGTTAGAACAATTTTTAGAGCTACATATTTCATAGTTATAGTTGTAGTCCTTGGCCTTTAATACAACACACCTTGATATTCAATGAGGTGGGACTAAATAATAGAAACACCACTCAGAATAATTCAACACAAGCACAGTGGCACAAACTGCAGCCTCCAGAATGATACAGATGAATCAGCACTTCTCTAAAACAGATTTGACAAAACATTAGAACTTCCATGAGTTTTCATTATTGCTGGACTGTTTTATTGTAAACTGGCAAGTGACTGTCACTTCCTGTTAGACAGGTGACAACGCATGTACATGACCAAGAAATCCAAGTTTTTCTCCAGCAGAGATCCAGCTGTGCACACTGGGTTTCTCTGATCTGTTACCCTGATTACAGACGCCACTGACATGTTGACTTGACATTTAAGAAATCAGGTTACTGCAGAGAGCCAATAACATGGTGAGATATACTGCATTTTGCTGTATGACTGAAAGGAATGATGCACTATGTTGTAAATAAAATAAGAATACTTTTTCTTTCCATGCAAACCTGATTGCACTTCTAACTTTTAAATCTTTTAATTAAATTTTAAGTCTTAAACACACTCAGATCTTACAATGAGCACCCTTAGCAAAATTTGGAGTACACTTGGTCTACATACCCACCTGATCCTCCAGCCAGCCCTGCTTCACCTCCACCTGCGTTTCTCTACGCCTCACCAGATAAAGTGCTGGTTCAGGGCTTGTAATTCAGCTGGTCTAACCTGCTGTGAAGGCACACTCTCGCTCTGACAGTCTTATCTTTTGTTTGATGCTGTGTGTGAGTGACTGAACAAAGCCAGAAGCTGCTCCATATTCATGACTCAAGTCACAGGAGAGGGGACCAGACACACACACACACCCCTCAGGCCCTGACAGCTTGTTAATGCTACTTGGCCTTGCAGTACAGGATTTCATGCCAGCAGCACAATGCTGACTCGGAGAATCGAACCACTGGTGCAGCCGCGAAATGCAGTGTGATTGGTCCAAGTTTCCTAGCAACGGAGAGGAAGACAGTATCCCCGGTAACATCAACATTAAAACTTCACTTCCTATCTCTTCATGTGTGTGCGGATCTCATAAACCAGTAAGGATCCAAACTCTCTCACCTCATTTTTAATGATCCTGGCTCAGAGTTTGAGTTTTAACTAAAACAGCTTTTCAACTGAGCTTAACTCCTGGCTGTTTCAGAGTTTTACAAAAACTGAACTCCTCTGACACCTCTGAGCAAACTTTGTCCAAATTTGGCACAGAGCCTCTCTGGATGCCCCTAAACTACAAAGTATCAAAGACGATGGCTGCAAAAACAGGCCACTGCAGACCAATTAGCATTCAAGTGACAAAATCATGCAAACATGTAAATATTGTCTAAATGTAATTGTTCATTTTATCATCCAGGATCAGTATACCAAGCCAAACATACATGGCACTATAGTCATTTTTAGACATGTTAGCCACATGGCTCTAGGGGTGGTAAGGTTTGTTTGTTTTGGTCAAGCAGCCAGTCAGTCTGCCAGTTTGGTCCTGACTGAACTACTTTAACAGCATTTAGAAGGATTACAATGAAATATTGTGCAGTAATTCATGGCTCCCAGAGGATGCATCCTGATGATGCTGGTGATTACCAGTAGGCTGACATTTCTAGCTTTTACTGAAATACCTTGGGACAGCCATTCAATGGGTTGCCATGGCATTTCATAAAGATATCCGTGATGCCCAGAGGTTGTATCCTGACAGCACTTTGTCACTCCTAAATCGTCAATTATGTCAGCTTAGTCAGTGGCCCTTCAAACTTCACATGCTTCAGACCATGACACCCTAGCATCAGTTTTCCACATGAAGAGTCCTGTACAAGTTAGCGCTAATTAATATGGAACGTCTGGGCAGACTCTGTATGCTCAACTAAGATGGTGAGCTTGGTAAATGTTGGACAACATGATAATATAAACTTTGAGGCGACATCACTTTAGCAAGCATTTGAAGTTGTGGCCAAAGTTGCCAATGAATGAGCAGCTCTGTTTTAGGCCAATATTGGACATTAATCTAATTTTGGTAGCAATGTGATCACATAACTTTATTTGTCTGCTGGATTAGTAAAGATGGAGTGTTGTTTTCCAGTTGTCTTATCCATGAACAGTCTTGATTGATTTTCCAGATATGCATCATTATTGCAATAGAAAATTACAAATATCTAGAAAGAGGATTTTGCTACTAAATGTAGCCAAATCTTTTCAGTCAACATACATGGAGATTTGGCCATTATGTGGCATCATCTCATTGGTATTGGGATGAACTGCAGATCCTGTCAAGTCCTGCTTGCAGACATGCTGATTTGCATTTCACTAAAAGTGACAGATGTAGGACTGAGGAGGAAGTGAAGCAAAGAAGGCTTTATAACTGAATCATCATTGCATTTTCTCATTATTTTCTGGGACAATAATTGTGCATAGTAAAAACAGAGTCTAGTCCTCTTTCTGAATCTGGGGACCATTCTGGGAATTTTCAACAAGACTGCAAAAATTAAAAAAAAGCTTAATACCACAAATACACCAAAATGTCTGCAGTATAATACTGGGTGAAATGTGCAAGAGAGTGAGGTCAAAGAGAGAAAGGCTGTGTGTCACGGATTATCTTCTGGCAGCATTACTGGAGTCTGCTCCATTTAAACTTGTTCTGTGCTTTAATTATTATGGCCATTTTTAATGTTGCTCTCTACAGTAAGGAGATTTCAGTTTGACAATTATCTGGGATTATCCACTGTCTGCTACTAACCACTCGTGGAATTGTTATGACCACATATTCATTAGTCTTCCATTTGCTCATAAACGCAAAAAAGAACAAGTTTTTTTGTTTTTAAATGCCCTGCTTTTTTGGTTTCATACAGAATAGTATACTGAAATCGATCTCCAGACACCTGAGAATCTCCTTTTATCATTCAGCACACAGCCTGTCACTCCTCCATTAATATTTAAGATGCAAGACAAAAAAGCTGTCAGCTGAAAGATTCTTGGAGCTGCTTTATGCGGGAAAATAGGATCCACTGTTTTTGCAGCTTCACCCAAGACTGAAAGTCGGGCCTGATCTTTGACCATTCTTTTATAAATCTGTTTCTTGCGAGTCCCCTGGTTTTATGGTAACAACAAACAGTTGAAATAACCCTTTAAGGTGTGCTCAGAATATGAGACTCTATGAAAGACATGAATCGATGTGTTTGTGGGTCCACAGGTACAGGCTGACTGTGTTTAAAATTGAGAAAGAAAAAGAAAATACTTCAAATTCAGTGTGAAACTGATTTGCCAGTTTCTCTTTGTCTAGGCAGTGAATAAATGTTAGTGGTAAACACTCAACACAGCATGTGATAAAGTATCATGAAGCAGTGAAGTCCATATATAAGGGACACTTGGCAGATTTTAGTGCTTGACACTTAAACAAACCAGCTGGCCAACCTCCACTTTAACGACTGACTTCCTAGAAAACAAATTTTCCACTGCGGGAACTTTCCCCCACAGAGAAGCAACCTTTGGACAAACTCAGTGAATTTCCATTGCATGTACCCAGGTATAATTAATTTCTGGAGACATTATTTCACCTCCCAAAAAGTCCCTGCTCAGGGGTTTTATTTTCCAAATGTATAGCAACCTTGTGGATGAGGCTTGCAGTACTGAACATTTGTGATTGGTTGAATACTCGCAGAATTTTATTTCAGCCACCATTTAAAATATAAAACTCTGCAGCAGCAAACCACTTTGTTTATTAATCCTTGTGCTGCAACATAATACTAATTTCTTTTGTAACAAGGAGTTACAGAGAAGAGAACACGACAGATGGACTGAAAGACGATGATGTTGTTGTATAGCTGCAGGCAAAAATGATGTGTAAAATCATCCATCACTTTTTCATACGTCAGTTGACTAATTTGCCTAATCTTCGTGGATTTTTAGACCACGGTGACACCTTTTAATTCCAGGAAAAGTAGTTCCTGGAACTAAAAGATGCAGGTACTTTGGGTAAAATGTGGCTTAAGATTCCATTGGCATTCAGAACCTTTCTTATCCATGCATGAAAATACTTTAACTGTGTGAAGGGAACTGATATTTAACAGATATTTCCAAAAATGATTACTGCTCTGATGAGAAGGTATAGACCTCTTTGACACCTGGATATAGATTGATATTTTTCATACTGGATCCCTGCGCATTAAATCGATATATCAATCCAGACTGATGTATTGTTACAACCCTTTTTACTTTTTCTTTTCCCCTGGCCAGTATCGGTCCAATAGATATTGAATATTGGATCAGCTTATCCCTATCCATGACTCCTTTATGCTTACACTCAAATTGGAACTATCATGGTAGTGAAACAGTTAACACAAGGCTGCCACTTCACTGTCCACAACAGGCACTGAGGAGTTAGACTGTAAGCGTAGATCTGGGACTGTGCACAGACCTGATTTCTGTCTCGACATGCTGAGGAAAATCCAAAGTACAGGTTCAGGTTCTGTAGGTGAGATGAGCTGTAACAGAGCTGAGTGAAGGCTCGGCCTCCAACAACCTTCTGAAACATTCAACAACTGCCCTGAAAATTCATTTCCGACTGACATGGCACTCACCTCCGAGCACTCATACACAATATACCCTCCCTCTCTTTTCTTAGAAGCCAGTCCCATAATCCTCTTTTCCTCACAACACTGGGCTTTTTCTGAGCAGCAGGTAACGTGCTCGCTGTCGCAATCTGAGGAGAATATTAAAGGCAGTGTTCTTGGAGGAAGGGCAGTCGAGGTGATTTTGCAAAGCATGGAGAACATGCTCTCACGGAGGGTTAGGACAGACCTGCACACACACAAACACACACAGACACACTTGGGCATATATAAAGGCTCCTTTCTGTGGCTGCCTGGGCAATAACAAGGGCAGTGCAGAGAGAGTGAAGGGTAAATGTTAGTGTGGCTGCTGTGTTGTCTGGTCCTCCCTGAATGCTGTATGTGTGTAAAACACACCGCTACACAAAGAGCTTCTTTGTGGTCCCATGCGGGTAATGCTGCTTTTCCATAGTGTTGCCTCATTAAAACATTAGGGTGTGTGTTGCTTATGGAGCCACGCTTGTTGTATAACATACAAAGGTGAGAACGAAGCAGCAAAACGACTTAAGGACTGCAAAAGAGTCGGGAGTGCAGTAAAAACTAAATGAGCTTCAGCATCAGAATGAAAAAATCATCCTCCTATCGAAGTTGGGAGGCAGACGTGCTGCCAGCCACTCCACAGTTTTGACAAGCCGTGAAACCATAAAGAGCCCCGGGCGTTCCCACAGCTGCGAGTCAGATAATGGGATGATACACAGGTTGATAAGCAAGACAAACACAGAATCAGGCACTCGCACAGTCGGAGTTGCTCGAGGGCTCAACCAAATTAAACTAATTATTTGGGAACAAATCTGTTCAGCAAAAAAAAAAAATAACTCCACTAACTCTGGCTGCTGATTGTCTCTAAAAGCAACACCATCAAAAATCAATAATTGTTGGAAGCCTGTTCCCTCAAGATCTGAACAAAAAACAAAGATGGAAAGATCAGACAAGAATTATTAGATTTTGACGTTTCCTTGTTTTTGAGCAAATGTGACTCTCTGTTCTCCAGGAAATAAATGAGAAGCTGCTTTCATCCAGTGTTTCCCCAGGATATTTTTAAAGCCTGGTGGTACTCACCGAAAAAAAAAACACCTTAAATAGACGAGTTGAGTGGGACAACACACTGACACACTGAGCTTTGGTCAAATGGCCCAGCGGGCAGTCTTTTTTTATATCAGGCAGTATTTAAAAGTGACCACAGGTAGACAATTAGAGCTGCAATGATTAGTCTATTAATTGATTATCAAAAAAGTGGGCATTTAGTTTAATCATTAATGACTAATTGATTAATCATTATGAGTAATTTTTGAGGAAAAAAATGTCCAAATTCTTTCATTTCAGCTTCTTAAATGTGATTATTTTCTGGTTTCTTTATTTCTCTCTGACAGTAAACTGAATATCTTTAGGTTGTGAACAAAAGAAGACATTTGAGGACGTCATCTTGGGCTTTGTGAAAAGTCTAATATTATATGGACCAAATAACTAATCAATTAGTTGAGAAAATGATCAGCAGATTAATCAATGATGAAAATGATCGTCGCAGCCCAAGAAAGAATGACTTAATAAGCTGCATTTATTGTATAAAATAAAGCAGGGAACCTAAGACTTCTGCAAAACATTAGCACATCATGAACACAATGATGCATGATTCATTGCTGCACTTGATCTTCCTTGGCTTGGAGAAAAATTTCACCATGGCATCACATTTTGGAAATTTTGCGACAGAAAAATAAACTCAAAATAAAAAAAAGTAAGTTGAGGATATTTCGATTTGTTTAAAAACTTTTAAAACTGAGTAGTCTGGTACTATATTTGGGTTTTACAGATGCATCATCATTCTCTCTTGAAAGATTATGAATCGATGCAGAAAAGTCAATAATCTGACATTTAAAACACAGTTCTCAACATTATTATCACCTGTAACAATTTTGTAAGCCTGGGTTGTACGTTGCTTACGACTGAGCCAGTTGGATGGTGAAACATACATACAATCTGACCGGCATCCCTGTGGCTTAAAAGCTCGCATATGGAAGCATTTTGGCTTCTATTAAGTTGAAGGGAAAAGGGACCTGGACAAGAGCCGCACTGTATGAAACTTGTGTCTAACTAAAGTAATTATGAACTATTACAAATGTGCTATGTTTTTAAAAGTAGCAAGTAGTCACACAAAGAGAGAGGATAAATCCCATATAGAAATCAAAACATTTGAAGCATCAGGATAAGGGCTGTGCATTGGTAATCAATACCAATCAAGTAGTGATTGAAATAACCCAGTCCCAAGTAGCATTAAAACTTCTCTAGTCAAACAATACTTGCATTCAATCCTTTTTGTACTCAAATCTAGTATACAAATTACTATTTGCATGGTTTTGTCACCAAATGTTCTTAAACGATTCCTTGCCCAAATCATGATGGGTCAATAATCATTTGATCGCATTGTAACTCTTTGAATCGGAATCGAATGGTGCCAAGAGATTCCCACCCCTATCTGACAGCAGCTCTCACATGCAGGATTATCATAGGCAACGACACAGAGGTTTACTCATGTTTCAGAATAGCAACCGCAAAGACAAATCACTGATTTCTGAATGAATGAATATTTGGTAGAATTTTTGGCTTTTTGCAAAGATGTTTTTAGCCTGGTGGCTGTTCCCACCAGGCCTGTGCAATTGTAGGGGAAACACTGCAGTCACTCAAACTTTTTGTTGTTGTTGTTGTTTTTCCACTTCCACAGCCTGTCACCCTCTTCTCCAGGCTCTGTTAAATGCCAAGGATTCCTCCTGGAGGTGAGTGTGGAGCTGCTGCTGCTGCTGCTGCTGCTGCTGCTGATTTACCTCGGCTTCAGTGCTCCAGGCTGGGAGAAGAGACCACAGCCTAACAGCCAATTATGGAGCTCAGGAGGGGGATTTTTATGAGCTGCTTACAATGCAAATGTACTTAATATTTCTGAATATGTCATCATGGGGGAGGGAAGACATTTGTGTGAGAGAGTGTTTGAGAGAGGAGGAAGCTCGTGTGGATGCATTTCTAAGTATCTGTTCATATTGTTAGTAAGTGTCTCAAAGACAGGGCTGTGTAGAGGTGTGTGTGTGTGTGTGTGTGTGTATGTGACCACAGTGCGTCATATAATCTAATGTAACACCATGACAACAACAGCGAGTTACCTCTCAGTGTAATGCAGTGTAAGAGCCATGACATTGTCTGAAGCGATGAGTAATCTCCAACAACAAACCTGCTCTGCCACAGCGGACCACCCTGAAGGTGGACTCGCCATCGTGGTTTGGGCCACCCTTGGTGAGCGCGCCCATACGAAGCCGCTGCTGGCTGGAGCAATGCATGCTGGTCCTGACAGAAACTGACACACGGAGGAACGTCACGGAGGGGAGACGTTCATTAAAAAAAAAAAGAAAAGCAGATAAGAGCTCAGCACATTCCTGCCTGCATCAGTGTTGTTTACTGCACAACTTTACTGACTCTGTATGTGTGTGTGTGTGTGTGTGTGTGTGTGTGTGTGTGTGTGTGTGTGTGTGTGTGTGTGTGTGTGTGTGGTAGAGAGAGGCAGAGATATGATCGCTGTGACTTTCTCTCACCTCTGCCGGTTTTACAAGCAGGAGTTTTACAATAAGGTGCTGAAGGACACGGGTGTCAGTGTGGTTATTAGGCTGCAGAGGTGCAGAGAGATGGAGGAAGGGGTGAAAGGAGGAGAGACGAACTATCCTCCACTTCACCACCACCCATCACGACACATGTCTGTCAGTCATTCTCATTTCTGAGCTCTAGCCACTGATTTTCCACATCCATTACCCCCCCAAGCTGCCTCTGAATTACACTACTGACCTCTTCAGTGTAGTTTAAATGAACTCAGTCTCTGTCAGTCATACAGAACCAGTCTGAGAGCACTTAAAAAAAAGGGTCTGGTCCTGGTTCCATGTAGAATCTGGGGTGGTCCATTTGTGTTGTGAAAGTAAAGCAGACCAAACACAACATTTTATACTAGTGAACATCTGATTCAAGCATAAATTCAAAAGATCAGCTACTATCAATAGAATCTGCTGATCAGGAAATGTCAAGAAAGCACGATGATTTAGTAACCATGGCAACAGGGACGAGCATCAGCATATAAGTGCAGGAATTTCCCCTGACACAGAGGAAAAAAAGAGTTAAACATATGGACCGTGCAGCAACTATTCTCCCTCATGAAGTGATGTTAGGGTACAAGACACTTCTCTGTGTCCTGTTTCTACCTGTCCTCACCATGCAGACAGACAAACACCAGCAGCATGAGCAACACTGAGGAAGCCCCCCCACCCACCTAGGGCTGAGTTTTGTTCAGAAATTTTCAATACCAGTACCGATACCAATACCTTGGCTTTGATACTGGTTCATGAATGATATTCATTTTGATAACAAATCCATTTTGACAAAAAGAAAACTATATTACACATTAAAAGGACAAAGTTGTCCAAAGACCTGGGATCAGCTGGAAAAACTGCAAAACTCAGGTATTGAATTATGAGATGTTTTTTGATACTTGATAGTATTAAAGCAATTCAGTTGGAACCATAAAAGTATTGAAAATCAGTATCCCGCCCTACCTCCATCACCACCACCCCATCAGAGCAAAGCTTTGAGAAACAAAAAAAAAAAAATCACTGAAGTGCTGTTGAAGCTTTGAAGCCCCCAAAAAGCTATTCAGGACAGCCCTCCAGTGCATTATATTTACCCTCTGTTCAATTTTATAAATCTGAAACTACCATTAAATATTTATTTTATTCAGATTTCACATTGGGCTGTGAATTCTGAAGTTTGAGCACGGCTGCTTTAGACTTTATGTTTTATATCATCTTTACTGTCACTCTAGGGGTGAGCAGTATGACCAAAACTTTTTAACACAGTATATGTAGTTTTATATCACAGTAACAGTATGTGTCACTATTAGGGCTGGGTGATGTCTATCAAACAGGCATGCACGACACCCACAGTGAAACATCCCGTACCAGAAAAGCCGACTTGATCACCAGCTCACCACTGTCGTCACCGCCGCTTCCCACTATTGCTCTGACGGCGACCTCCAGCTGTCTCACTCAGCTGTAGGGAGAAGGCAGATTAACTCTCACATCCCTGCCAGGCGTGCATCTGACATACATCCCTGTGCCGGGTTTAAAAGGGCCTTTGTTTCAAGCTTCAGAGGCTGACCACAACTACGATATGTACAGATATAAGGTGCAGAAGTTAAGTCAGCTTGCTATACTGAGAAAGCTAAGCAAAGAAAACAACGGTGGGATGATTGAGAAAAAAAAAAAAACTAGCAGCCTGCAGACAAAAAACACAGCTGAGTGTTGTGGGTTTGTCTTCTCCTGGAACTGGGCAGGTTTAGTAAGAAACTAATAAACAGGATGTGAAGATGTGAAGTTAGTACAATGACCAGCAGCAACAGCGTTTTTTTATTTTCTCTCCCACATGTCAAAAACAGAACTGGACTCCTACCTCATGGCAACTTTCAGGGGACACACTACCTTAAACACAGGAGGGTTTTAAATCACAATGCTGTGATCAGCCATCAGCAGTGCAGTGTTTCCCCTACAGGACCCCCCCTGCTCCCTTTGAGAGAAATAAAACATTTAATTTTATGCTGTGAATTCTTTATGTTCAAATGTTTTTCCTTAGAGATGTTTATTTTGAAAGTACATGGACATTCTCCTTTTTTTTGTCTGTCTTCATTGTCAGGAGACAGACAATGTGCTCTCAGGCTCATGCAGCACAATAACTGGATTCTCTCTGTGTAGTTTGTGTGTTTATTGTAGCGCTATCATGTCGGTAGACTCGTTTCAGTAATTTGCCTGTGGAAATTAGCCATGCCAAGTGATAAGCTAATTGGCTAGCCCAGCTAGCTTGCCCGTATTGCTGTGAACACACAGTTCATGCAGTTACTGCTGCAGTTGTTAAGTATTCACACAGTCATACAGAGAGTATCCTGGTCTCATTTTACAGTTCTTAAATGTTTTTAGTAAATGTTGCCATCAGTCACAGGTATGCAGAAAAGAGCTGAAATACATTAACTGTTCTGTAAATTCATTTAAGAAACAGTTTAAAATCACCATACTGTACTGTACTTCATCACACTTGATTATTTTATTCATTAACTTTCTTTTATACTTTCTTTACTTTCTTTTTTAACTTCCATACAAACAAAATGTCTCACATGAGACAATAGTTGAGTTAAAGACAAAATACTAAAAGTAAAATTCTTTCAAAAGGGAAGTTTCATGGTTCCAAATAAGAACAATAATATCAAGTATTACAGCTTTAGGTTTAGCAGGCGCACATGAACATCAGCCTGGTCGGGAAGCCTCCTGCTCTGTATTTACAACATTTCATTCTCCTCCTCTGGGTTTTACTGTCACTCTCTGAGGCAGTTTGCAAACCAGCTGAGAGGAGCATTACATCTACCAACTGCCATGTCATGTGAGAAAGTGGTAAGCAGTCCTACTGGTCCACACAAGGCACCTGGATTTGTAAGATTGCGAGATCACATGAGAATCCACCTCTGATGTGCTACATATTAGAGTTGCAGGATATAGTAAAATAGGCATATTGCAACGATTCTGAGTGAAACAGCAATATGACTTATGGTAATGACCTTTTTTTGCATCACATTTTTCATTTTTACTGAAAAAAAAATTTAATTGTGATGATGTAATATTTGTTGAGGTTGACAAGCCTGTTTTGTTTCAATAGTGGATTGTGAAGATTTGTGAGTGCAGCACTGCAGTACTTCATTATAATGCCATTTTCTCACACATTTTCACTTAAAAAAAATGCGATATAGTTCTGGTTATGCAATATGCATACTGCACTTGGTCATATTGCAATTTTGATCATATCACGACTGACTGTGCAGCCCTACTACATATCCTGCCCTGAATATATATAAACACACTCAGGAATAGCTATTGCCAAAACTCTACCAGTGGTGCCATTTCTACTCTAAAACTGTATATATCATCACCCAGAGCTGGCCAATATATATATTAATATTGATATATCAATATTATATTGTATTTTGATATGTGACTAGATATTGTGATAGATTTTGGATATCATTATAAAGTGATATGGCATAAAAGTGCTGTCTCTTCCTGGTTTTCAAGGTTTCATCACAGGAAAATTACATTTTCTGATCTTACCAGAGTGTGTTTTTACCCACTTAATCATTACTACTATATTTATGATTATTCATGAAAAAACTGAATTGTGTTCATATTTTGTGAAAGCATCAGTAGTCATCCCAACAATATTGTTACACTGATATTGAGGTATTTGGTCAAAAATTTTGTGATTTTTTTGTCTGTCACCCAGCAATAATACAACAAACTCATTTTGTCACTTTAGCTGCCTTCACTCGTTGGAGTACACAACATGTCTTCAGTTACAACCTACATGATCAAGAATTATCCACTGTCATAGTAGGTTTTTCAGCTATATTGCCCAGGCCAAATATTGCCCAACCCTACTTAATTCTTTTCCTTCTGAAATAAAATCTTGTCTCATCATGTCCTATATTTGCTCCTTGTCCACACCTACAGCCAGGCCCATGATTTACTGCTTTCTCTGTATTTCCTTGTAAACGGTGGCACAATCTGACTTGCACAATTTTCTGAATCACTGATTGCAGATCAACATTATTCATCTGCCATTTCCAAGGAAAACCAGTGAGTAATGTGGCTGGAGTCATTGTGCTGCTTTCAGACTCGTTCCTCTAAACTCCATTTCTCACTCTGCTCTGCTCTGCACAGTGTGGAGTCCTCCAGGCAGTACAGATGCTGGAATGTCGCATCCCCGACCCCCAAGCTCTCTCTCTCTCTTCACTCTCTCACCATAAATAGTGCAGCATCTCCGGAGCAGCTCTCAGCATTCAGAGTTAAATGCTCACACAGGGAACATTTCCCTCTTAGCTCCAGCCTCACCTCCTACTGGGAACATACCGTAAAAATCTGCACAGCGCAGCACGCTTTTAAAGGTGAACCAGAAGGAATGGGCTTTAAATTATTTCTGTTACACAAGACAATGGGGAATGTAAAAATTTAAAAAGGTCTTGAAAATTTATCTAGGTTTGAAAAGAGCAGAGCTTTTTTTCTTCTCTGGGAAGCTCACAGTGGAGCAGCCTGTTTTAGCTGTGGCTGAATATACACACAATAACGTCACTGTGTGCGCTGCTTGTTGCATGGTGATATTGTTTGGATTCTGGTGGTTCTTGCAGTGTTCTGGGTAGAAGTTAAGTCAGTTTTGGTGGCTATTTTCAGCAGCTTAAAGACTGTCCAGTGTGCATTCATCAAATGAGAGGTTTGGAGAGCACAGAGGAGCCTTCACACCCTTCTCAGGGCAGCTGCTGATGTCGACAGACTTACTGCAGTCAAATTTAAGACGCAAACTGTGTATGGGTAATGTATGCAACCTTAAAGATCGAGTAAAGCAACAATAAATGTATGCTCCAAGTTCGTCACACCACAGAAAATATGCATTATTAACCATCCAGCCAAATCTGAAGGTAAAAAAATTCTAAGTATATAAAATTAGGTCTCAAAATCATGAAAAAATGAGCAGTTTTCTCTGCTCTGAAATGCTGGGGGTGTGTCCACACACTGTGTGTCCAAAACCTGAAATCAACCTGAAACATGGACGCTCAGACATGTTTGAGTCACCAGAGCCAGAGGACAATGACAGGATGTTTTTTTTTCTTCTGTGTCGGGTTGTTGGAACTGAAGTGAGCTGAAGTGAACTGCTGGACTGATTTGAACTGAGAAAGTCACTGAAGGTTTGTAACTGACTGCTAAAGAGAGAGAAGCAGTGTTGTTTGTGTGTTGGTTTTTGAGGCGTATGCAGTGTTGGGGGATCATGCCTCCAGCATGTCACCGAGCCATGTTTCAGGTTTGCCCATAAAAGTCCTGAACACAGAATTTTTTTAACAACAGCTTAACAGTCTAACTCCACAATTCAGGACTACATAGTTCTCAGTCCTTTCACATGTCTTCAGCAACTATTGGCATTAGGGATGTTTAATTTAGGCTCTGATGGAAAAACAAACTAGCTTTCACACCGCAGTACATTATGTCCTTAAATATGTCAGATTCTTGCCACTTAGACTCCTGCTTCCATTTACTCCTAAATATTTGTTGGCATTTCTTTTTTTTTTTTTTTAGTCTGTCTTTTGTGTTTGTATCTCAATAGCAGTTTGAGTAGGCTTTGTAAACCAAGACTTCAATAACTCTGACATATTGGTGGTTACCAGGTAACACATGTTGTCTATTTTATAGATACAAAGGATTGGGATGTTTGAGCAACTGTAATTTTGTGTTGGTGAAGGCTTGCAGTATTGAAATCAAACTTGGTGGCCATCTACATGGATTATTTTGTGACCACACAGTAACTTTTTTGGTTTGACATGTCAAACCCTGGGCTTTATGTCTGTAACTAAATAATCTGACAACTACTTTCTCTAGGTTATAAGCTACACAATACCACAATTAATACATATCTTAAATCTCATATTCACCAATTAAGGATGGAAATGTGCATTTTACTTGACTGATATTCATAAACACTGTCAATCAGGTATCATTAATAAAAAATAAGATACAAAACTTTTTCTTTGTTTACATTTTTTTCTCATTTTAAGTCTAAGTTTTCTTACTCAACAAATGGCTCCACCAGATAATACAATAAATCAAATGAGACTCTGACATTTCTACACTATCCATTCATTCTTGATTAATACATTTTTAATCTGTTAAATTTTTAACTGTAATTAATTGACAAATGATTAATCATTAACATCCCTATTACCAATATGCTACTTGCTGTTATTATGCTGTTAACTCAAGTGGTTTGAAAAATAAATTTCTAGACAATTTAACTGTTGAACCAAGTCAGCTGTGTGAAATTACCTTAGACTAAGCTATCTGCATAACACTGGTATATTTTTAAATATCCCACACACAGCAATGACTTTGAAAATTCTCTGTAGGTTGAGTCTCCACTGGAATATTCTCTTCTGCTGCCAAGTTCACCTCTCAAATAAATCCACTGCTTAACTTTCATGCCATGTGTGTGCAGGAAAAATGTGTTATTTTTGTAATGTCACCCTGGGAAACACACCTACCTATCAGCAAATCATAAAGCATAAATATGCAGCTTGCTTTTCCATAACTTGACGTTGAATGGCGGATGAAATGGATGAAACTGCACATTATCTGAGAAGTTGTGCAAGCAATGAAAATTTGATTTATAACTGTCCAAACTGTTGGTTGTAAAGGGTCCAAATCATCACTGTTGCAAAGTTTTCTGCCAAAAAGGGCTGCAATAAGCTCGATTTCCGCAGAGGCAGCATAGCGTGTTCTCATTTGCACACGGGCGGTCACAAAAATTATTCAGATTCTCTCCAAACCATCTTTTAATGAGCTCATTGTCATCAAACACTCCCAAAACATTGCCCCTGCCAGACTATGACTCTGCATAAATAACATCACCTGGCAACTCCTAACACGTTTGAATGTCTGGAGCGCTGCCCAATGTTGACTGAGATGGGACAGAGTATTGATCCAACATTAGATGTTTTGGACTGATTTAGGACTGATTTTGTGCTCTGATAATGAGATAAATACACGCACAAAAAATCAGTGCCAACTCTGACAGTTTTTATACTTCACTGTAAAAACTAAAAAGTTGAGAAAGCTCAAATAAATTTTTGAGTTGTATGCCCAATTCTGACTCTTTTTTTGTTTTTCTGATGTTTCACGTTTCACTACTTATCTTTTGTCGAGATAATTTGCTTTTCTTCTTTAGATAAACTTAAATCTTAATGTTTAGGAACCTCAAAAAATTGTATTTCAAAAATTGCTGGGTGAACTCACTGAAGTGAATGTAAATAAGGGTTAATATTTTAAAAATTTTCAATTAAAATTATTTCATTTTCATGCACTCAAATAATGGCAAATAAGGAGCACAGCTCACAATGACCATTTTAAAAACTTTCTTTTTGAGTTTCTAAAACTAAAAACTATTTTTTTGGTTGTTTATTTCAAAACTCAAGAATTTGAGTTTGGCTCAAAACTAAAAAAATCTATGGCTGTAAATTGCTTACAGATTTATTTATTAATTAATTAATTAATTTATTTATTTTTTCACAGTGTTGGTGCTACAGATGGCAGTCCAAAACAAGGACCAGGCTATGATACCCAGGTCAAGCAAAAAAATGTCGAGTGCTGAAATTATTGTCATGTCTTTTCTACTTATTCCTTGATCAGATATTTCCTTATTTAAATCACAGCTCATCATATTTTATACTAGATTTCGTATGCAGGTGTTTGCATCAGTTTTTAAAATGTTATACATCCAAATGTTTTGCTTATTTTATTCTAGAAGTAGAAAACACCAGAGAAACTACACGGTAGTAAGATATTGAAAAAGAATTGTTTTAGCATCAGTACTGAAACTCATGCATCACACTGGCATTTACATCAAAATACTTTCAAATAATGGGAAATAAATGGAAGAAGAAATGTAATGTGCTGACTGTAAATGATACTTCAATGAGGATAAAGAATGCTTTCTTTGCATGCACAGATTCATTCAGGATGGTGTGAAGTGTGTGTGTGCGTGCAATTTTTCTGATGGTAAAGAAATCAACAGTCGAGTCTCACACCTCGACTCTAACAGTCTCATTCATCACTGTGCTCCAGACAGCACAAGGGTCACCAACCCTCAACACGTACACACACATACAGTAAGGCTCATTATACAGGCAGGCGGGGGATAACAGCACCCACCGCCCCTGCTCTAAATTCACCCAAAGCATCATTCACATCTAAACAAGGTCTGAGTGACCTGACCTTGGAAGGCAGGCAGGCGGGCAGCAGCCAGCACTGTGCTTTCATCTGGCCAGGAGGCAGAAACACAGGTAGATAAACAACACACACAGCCAAGGGGAGCAGCCGGGACTTCTGCAACAGCTCTTTTACTGATATCACACCAAAGAGTTCAGGATTTGATTAAAAAGCTGGAGAAAAAGGACTGACCTGATCCACTGTGGTCCACTGTCGATAAGATGGAGATTAGTCCCTGGCCACAGCTACTCACAAGAAGAGGGGTTGCCAGGTTTGAGAGAAGATGACAGGAGAGGCCAGCACTCGACAGTGAAAGGTGACTTCAGACACCTGTAGATGGAAGGAAGACAAGACATTTTCCTCATCAGTGTCACTGCTGTGAAGTACACTTGACCAGCAAAAACACAGGTGAAAACCCTTCAGGTAATTGGTATTTTGGAAGGTTATTAGATATTTACATAGCAACCAATCAGCACTGTGCACTCGAATGAGGGAAGGTTAAGACTGGCAAACTGTAAAATTGTCTGCAACCAAATCTACTCTGTGAAAAAACATCATGTAGTGAACATTACTACAGATCCAAGTATTCTGTAGACACTGAATAAACAGAAGTGGCAGAACTCAAGTTTTTCTTACAATACCATTATAAAGGTAAAAGTCAGCTGTATTGTGACATATGCGATCATATAGTCAGATTCAGTCTCTACATTTGACACATCCTAGTATTTGGAGGAGTCCAAGACAGTATTTGGAGGAGTCCAAGACAGTACCTCAGTCAGGGGTACTGAAATGTTTTTATGGTGGGGAAAACTGGAGCACCCCGAAGCATGCATGCATGGGATGAACACTCCTACACTACACAGAAAGGCTGGGATTGGAAACCCACGACCTTCTTGCTGTGGGGCCAAAGTGTTTACCACTGCGCTGCCTATTGCCTTAAATGCTAAAAAGCCTGTGCACTGATCCAATAACATGTAGGCTAATTACAAAAGTCCAAAAACAGGACTCTGCTACTTCCCGACAGCCTCCCGAACACCATTTTTCTTCCCAGGATGATGTTGTCATGTTCTGTGACATTCATTCTCTGTATGTAGCTGTTCACGTTTTTTCAAAGAGTTTAACCACAGACAGACAATACAGAGACAGAAATCATATCATATCATACAAGGTAAGTAGTGTACAGTAAGGCTGTCAAAAGTATTGATATACCGATTGTTTTTCAAAACCACAGGTTTAAAAAACTGATCTAAGTGCTCATTAAAGACCTCATTTCAGTCTTTATTTTCCTGCCTGAAATTCTGATTACTGCATAACACACAATGTTAATAACCAGTTGCTGATTTTAAAAAAAGAAAAGGATGGTATATACTATATAGAGTATACAACTGTGAAAAAAAAATCAGCAAACACACAAAAAGTTTAGTTATCATTGGTATTGGGAAGGAGAAAAAAATCTGAATTGGTACTCGGAACATCTCTAGAAAATACTGCCAAATTTCAACATAGAGATATATGGAAAGAACCTCTACAGTGCATACAACCCTAAAACATTTGTTTTCTACCTCTACAACTCAGTTCTATTTAACTTGAAACCATTATGTGCAATATAGAACTGGGGAACATAGTACCCACGGAACACCGGAGCCTGGAAACATAGGAATGTTCCCTTCCCAACAGGGTAAATTGTTATAACTTCAGTACTAATGATCAAATATTACCATGCTAAGCTAAGACTGTAACCATGGTGAACATAATATAATAATGTAATAACATATAATATCTGCTAATCCTCAGCATGTTAGTATGCTGTGCCTCAAGCTAAAATTATTCCTTCTGCATCTAGAAGTAAGTGAAGATCGATTTGGATCCACCTGACATATATTTTGTCATTAGAGGATGTATGCAGGCTCTGTGCAGACATGTGTACACCTCTAATCTGCTGTGACCAAGCAGACTTGTCACGAGGACAGTACACTACAAATACGTAATAATGTTTTCACTAGAGCTGCAATAATTAATCGATTATGAATCAATTTTTAAATTCATCTTCAACTATTTTGATCGATTAATCGGTTTGAGTCATTCTTTAAGAAAAAAGGTCAAAATTCTCTTTCCAGCTTCTTAAATATTGAATATTTTCTGGTTTCTTTACTCCTCTCTGACAGTAAACTGAATATCTTTCAGTTGTGGAGGGAAACAAGAAATCTGAGGACGTCATCTTGGGCTTTGGGAAACACTGATCAATATTTTTCACCATTTTCTGACATATTATGGACCAAACAACTGACTGATAAATCGAGGAAATAATCTATTGATTGATTGACAAAAATAACAAGGCTGCAACTAATGATTATATTCATAATTGACTGATCTATTGATTATTTTCTTTATTAATCAGTTATTAGTTGGTCTATAGAATGTCTATACAATGTTAGAAAATGGTGAAAAATGTTGGTCAGTGTCTCCTAAAGTCCAAGGGGACGTCTGCAAATGTCTTATTTCATTTACAACCAAAAGATATTTAGTTTACTGTCATAGAGGAGAAAAGAAACCAGGAAATAATTTAGCCTATTTTATCTTTAAAAATTGCTCAAATGATTAATTGATTATCAAAATAGTTGCTGATTTATCACTGCAGCTTTAAAAAAGATAATTGTTAGTTTTTCAACCTTTAAAAGGACCACCACAGCACTTTAGGAAACATGCTTATATTAAGGCTGCAACTTAAGTGAAAAGCTCTCAGTCCAACATTTAGCACCACATCCTGTGGCCCCTCTGACATCAGTGTGGGCAGCTGAGGACTGAGCACTCGTTCAACACTGTTGGTAATGGGATCAATGAGATTACACTGCGTCAGGTACACAGCTGCCCGGGCACTGATAAGCTGGGTGAAGTGTCACAACCCCCGACACACATGCTCACACACACACACACACACCTCCCACTCAGTGTCATGACAGGCGCCTCCCCCGCAGCCCCAGGAGGTAAAACCCACAGCACTGAAAGACCTATGACGTGCTCGTCTCATCGAGGTAAACCTGGAGGGGCCACTCCTGCGCCTCACCCCTCCATCTGCGTGTAATGACGGCCACGGCCAATTCCCAGTGCAACCAGTCCAAACCAAGCCAATGTACAGACAGGAGGATGCATTTATGTAAGAGGGAGGAGGGAGCTGGGACAGGTCAGAGGCTTGATTTATGACTCATCCCAACCGTTGTGGTGCAATCAAAACGCACCACTGGTCCCATCCACGTCCTCCTCCCCCGACAGCGGGACAGGGGAGGCTGGGAAAAAATAGGTGTGTGTGTGTGTGTGTGTGTGTGTGTGTGTGTGTGTGTGTTGGGGGTTGGTTGGTACTGTGCAAGCACCTCTCCTCCCTTCTGTTCCAATACAAGGGCTGGACAGCTACATTAAAAACACAATAGGCACCCTCCCAGCCCCCATCAGTCTCCTGCTGGTTGCAACCACTAGTTTGTGTGTGTGTCTGTATGTGTGTGTACACTAATCAGAACATCCAAAAAAGATGCCCACTAACAGTAAAGAATTTACTCTGCGCATCACAACTTTGAGCCTGAGCATAATCAGTGTTTTGAGCGGAGCTGTGCTGCAGGATTTAAGAAGTTGGGCTTTGTGTGCTTTGCATCTTAAAAGCTGCTCACTCTCAGGTTTGGTAGTCTGTAACACTCATACAAAAACTCCAGTTTAAAGTGGATGGATTTGACCTGGAAGAGCAATTTCATCTTGTTAGACTCTACTTACTAATATCCCATTCAATCTAACTCAGTGACATGGGATTCATGGCTGATATTTAGTATGAATTTTTTTATTTGTCTAAAACTCTTTTGAGCATCAATTCACTTGCTCCAGGTCTCAGAATCTGACAAATAAGCTCAGAGCGTTACAAAATCAGTATTGTGTAGGGATGTAATGATCCATCACTTTGGATCAATGTATTGATTCAATGATCAACAAACCAATATCATCGATGCAAAGTGCAAACATCGAACCATACTGTCACCTTTAAGATATGCCTGTATTTTAAAATTCCCGTGGCACGTGTGTGTCAACACCTGTCCATGTGTTCCTCGTTCCTAAATACTGGAAGATACTGGCAGATAACGGCAAACAGCCAAGAAAAATACAATGGGGATGTTTATTCCTGAGAAGGGATACATCAGCAGTTTGGACAAATACGCAAACAAGGCTGTTATGAGATAAAATACTCAGGAAACATCCTGGCCGGGCATCCAGTCAGCTAACTTACTGTTCTTGCAATGGCAATAGTGCTTTTATGGCAAAAGCAGAACAATAAGAGGTGGCAGCTTCTTCTGTAACTGATTCGATAAACAGGTGTATGATATCTCGCATCAATTGCAGACCCAAGAATTGAAAATCGTGGAAGACTTTGTAATATCAGCAAATATATTGATTCTATGGACAATCATATGAAAACATTATAATATAATATATTTAGCCTTTAAAATCTTCTTCTGAGTGTCTGCTCTGAAACTGGACTTTGAGATCAATTACAATTTAATTGTTTGTGTCTCACTCAGTAGTTTTTACATCAATACATTTCCATAGAGCACAGGAATAGACGCTCTCAAATAGCCAATATCACTGATGCAAAGTCAAAACTTCAAACCATATCATTATCTTTAATACATGCTTTTATTTTGAAATTGCCATGGCACATCTGTGTCAACGCATCTGTCCAAGCTCACCTCCTTCATGAACATCGAGACAGTGCTGGCACCAGGCAGGTAATGGAGAAAAACGACAATGAGGGTTTTTGCTCTGCTATCAGAGAATAATGAGCAGTGTGGAAATGTATGCAAATGATGCCGTTATGAGATAAAATACTCAGGAAACACAACCAAACCTAGCCGGGCATGCAGTTTGCCAATTTGATGCTCATGAGTAGAGGAAAATCTGCTAACTGCTTGTTAATTTACGAAATACAAAAGGCCATAGGTTTAAGCTAATAATAGCGACTAGCAAAATACAACTGCTTTGTCTATTAAACTTTCATTGAGCTGAATTTGATACTTTAGGCAAATGTTCTTGTTGTTAAGTTGTTAGTAGGGCTGCAACTAATGATTATTTTTATAGTCAATTAATCAGTTGATTATTTTAGATGGAAAGTAAGATTCAGTTTATTGTCCTAGAGGAGCAAAGAAACAAAATATATATTCACATTTAAGAAGCTGGAAACCAACTACTGGTTGATTAATTTAAAAACTGATTAATCATTGCAGTTTTAGTTGTTAATGGAGTCAATTTAAAGTAAACTTTGCTGCACTTAACCTTATTTACAGTTATTTGTGTTATATGTTCTTTTATGGCCAAAAGCAGCAAAGAAAGGTGCAGCAGCCTTTTCTGTAACTGATTGTTACACAGACAAATGTTATTGTCTCATATTGATCACAGGCCCCCGAAATGAAGTGACTCAAAATCGTTTCATGGCAGACGTTGCAATATCAGCAAATATTGTACTGCTAGTTGAAGAATCAATATAATATTACATCGTGATGAAATGTGTGATTTACACTCCTGGTATTTAGCTCACAAAACAATTTTCTTTGTTTGAAACTTTGAGAGTGATGATGATTAAACTCTTTGTTTGCTGCTCATTGAATAGTTTTGCTATTACATTAATACATTTCTATAGAACACAAGAATAGATGTGCTCAAACATAAACACACACCAGTCAATTATAACACATACACACTATCCATATGAATAGTAGTGTCACTGCACTGTCATCCCCTGCAGTGACACAGATAAGCTCCGTAACAGATCAATAAAGAGGAACGACTGACACACACACACACACACACACACACACACACACACACACACACACACACACACACAGTATCATCAGCCTACACTACACAACCAGCCTCCTTCTACTGTGCCCTCACTCAGCTGAGGATGTAACAGGGGAATCACTGGGCAGATCTGTGTGTGTGTGTGTGTGTGTGTGTGTGTGTGTGTGTGTGTGTGTGTGTGTGTGTGTGTGTGTGTGTGTGTGTGTGTGTGTTTCTGGCTTACAAATACACAGTCAGACAACAATAGACCTCCAGCCACAGAATACAACCACACCCTGACTCTGGCAGAGACTATCAACAAACACATCTCTGTTTGCTCTGGTCCACAGTGGCAGGGGGAGAATCTGTCTGCGCTCCTCAAGTTACACTTCATGACACGCAGTCCATCACTGACACTGATTCTTACTCCTGTCGACTCATTTTTAGAGCTGCAACTAATAATTATTCTCATCATCAATTGATCTGTCGATTATTTGATCAGTCCAAGCTGATGTCCTAAAATGTCTTGTTTTGTTCACAACTCAAAGATATTCAGATTACTGTCATAGAGGAGTAAAGAAATCAGAGAATTTTGACTTTTTTCTCTTAAAAAAGTTGTCAAACTGATGAATCGATTATCAAAACAGTTGGCGATTAATTTAATAATCCATTAATAACTGATTACTAAATCAATCATTGCAGATTTACTCATTTTTGATTAAACTTTGTTATTTCTATACTGTATTTTATTCAGGCAAAGTTCTTGTACTAGTTACTGCACTTCCCTGACCTGGGACAGGATTTAGCAGCAGACTCTGGAGGGACTCTACCACTACAGTGCATTTGTTAAAGCTGAAGCCTTATCAACTGAGGATCACTAAAGAAAACACAGACTTCATGGAGGACTGTCTCACTGGTCTCCTCACTGCTTTACTAGGAAGAAAATACAGTTTGTTTTCAAGCATTGTTTACTGCCATGTTGCCAACAGACCAGCAGACAGACAGATCTTAAACACAGGTTATTCTTTCTTACAGGAAAGTGAAAAGGTTCCACACATAATACTACAGATTATTCCACAAATGTCTTTAATTATTGTCTACTGCACCTTAATACTGTGTGTCTGATCGGGCAGGAGGTGGAGGTATGAATGGTATACAAGTACATAAGCACATACAGTTCTATAGTATGAATTTTGACTTTCCCATCATACCTTGGTAAAGTCGTCCCTGTGTTTGACCAAAAAGCAACATGATAATAAGTTATAATAAACAATAAAAGCACAGATTAAAGAACCAATCACGTTAAAGCTTTTCCAAATTTGAACTGACAGTTTTGGTTTTAGCTTATTTGTAACGATTCACTACAGTGAATATAACAAAGAGGAGGAGGAGTGGGGAAGTAAAAAGTCAGACAACAAGTAGAGAACAATAATCTGCAAATCATGCCAGACAACAGTGGTTATAAGTGGTGGTAATAACTAATGTATGTGAGAAAAGGTTTTGTATTTTTGTTCTATTTACTACTCAGTACTACCTCAGTACTATGTGCAATTTGTAATACACTCAAGAGTACAGTAATAGTTGCCTTGCAGTTGTCATGCCAGTGCTTTAGCCCTGCAGAAGAACTTAGATTGTAGAGATAAATTTAAAGAAAAACAAATATGTTGTGATAGATACAGTTTCCATCCATGCTTAAAACGAAACCATGATTAGGGCTGCAACTAATGATCATTTTTATAGTCGATTAAACAGCTGATTATTTTCTCAATTAATCGATTAATAGTTGTTTGTTTTTGTTTTACTCTAAGTCAAAATACATGCAATTTTCTTTTATGGAGAAGTAAAGACCCTGAGATTATTCTCTTTTAAGGAGAGAAGAGAATTTTGACTGTTTTTCTTTAAAAAAAAAATACTAAAATTAATTAATTGAATAGTTGGCAATTAATTTAATACCTGTATTTAATACTTGTTTAATAATCGGTTAATTGATTCATTGTTGCATCTCTAACTGTACCACACTGCCCAGCCTTCTGTACAGGTATAAAAATGTGCAGTATGTCAAAGTTGAACCAGGGTTTTCCTTTCTTTTTCCATACAAGGGAGTTAAAGCATGTAGTTAAATGTGAACATGTTTAATACGTCTTTGTGTGCCTCATTTTAGCACCATGTGATCACTGCTGATAGTGCCTCCACACAGATCCACTCAGGTTTTAGACATAATCTACACACAGACCCAAAACCAATGGCAATGCAACAAGACCGAAGCTAATTAGACTGAATATCTGGACTAAGCCTGAGTCTGGTCCCAGATCAGGTCTTGATTACTTCTACCCAAGTGCACCAGTAGCCATGTTTCCATCCAAATGTAGGGCAATTTCAAATAGTAAAGTGAGAAAAGAGAAAATGCAAATAAATGCTTGTTACTTGATTCATGGAGATAAGCAGTAGGTGGCTCAATTCTCCAGCTGGAAAACCATTATACCATCGCAGAAGAAGACTTTGCAAGCAAGATAACAGCTTTAAAAGAGCACCAGTCAAAACTTAAACAGTGAAGAACAAAGTAGAAAACCAGATGGAGAGCTGACATTTCTGTTAGTTTCATGTTGTCATGTGAGGACAGCTCCATCAGATCTGTCTGGAGTAATCATGGATGTAACATAGAGACATGAGAGCCATGAGGAAACAGCTGATCAGTTGTGCGAGTGCTTCCATCTCTCATCACCTCTTCAAACAAGGTAAAAAAAAAGAAAAAAAACACCTCAAGTGAGCGTAAAAACTTCTCTGCAGACGTAGGAAAGTTTTTTGGAATTAGGTTTTCAAATTAGATATTTCAAATTACACAGAAAATTTGTTGATGGAAACACGGCTCTGCTGTATCTCTGCACAGAAGCTGCTGTGTGAAATGTCAGCATAACAAAAAAGGAATGAAGGACGAAGCTGCAAAAATAAGTGAAGAGGATTTTTCAATCTCAGGGTCCCAAATCTGCAAGAGCTAATTAAAAGGAGTGACTGGCGCCTCACAGTAGCGCTGCATTGTGTTGATGTGGTTCAGTCCCACACCACGAAGAAAAAACATGTTTATTTCTTCTTTGTCTGAAAGCCTCAAGGGGCAGAAAATATTTGGATTGCCTGTTTAAAGCTCCACAACAACTCCCCTGTATTTTATCTTACCCCCTCTTGTCTGCGTGTGTGCGTCTGTGTGTGTGTTGTGGGTGCTGCAGTAGTTATGGGAGTCATATTGAAGGATTGACAGTCTATTTCCACAGTCTCTCTCCCACACACTGTTATCAGCACAGTGGCCTGACAGCAGCCTAAATACTAGTCATTACTCTGTCCTCCCTGCTGGCCGGCTCAGATAGAGCCTGGTTTGCAGCAGCAGCAGCAGCTCCATGTATCACCGTGACTGATGCTGCACAAATGTTGACACCAGTAAAGTACTGCACATTTAATTACACATTACGCAGTAGATTCATGGAGAGTTTCAACTCCAATCCATTTTTACAATACTTTGTTTACACTCAGGCTATATTCAGCAGCTGACAGCTTCAGTGTCAGTGAGTTTGGATTTTATGTGACTCCTTTAGCTGTGTTGTGGATGTGTTTGCACAGCTAGTAAACAGCAGATGAGGATACAAAGTGTATTTGGTTTCACAGGCTGCTGCTCGCCACTCCTTTGGATCTGTGGCCTTTGAAGGAGTCAGGTAACAGATGTACAAGCTGGCAGTAAACTAGAAACCAGTAATTACACACACACACACACAAACATCTAATCAACATGTTAGCACAGTCACAGTGCAGCACTGCTCCAATTCCCACGTCTTCATTAATTCTTCTTCACAGCAGCAGAGTCCTCTCTGGTCGGGCCTGTTCTCCGAGCTCGACAGCTACAATCAAAGAAGAGCCGCTCCGTAACTAGTCTGCTCTGCCGGGCGGCTTCCTTCAGGCCTTGTGCGCGCGGTCCAACCGGCCGTCCCGTTCTCTTGTGAGTCTCGGGAATCTGAACACTGGCAAGGTCATTACCGAGGCTCAACGGCCCCCCTGCTGCGAGAGGGTCCACACACCCCGGTTTAATTGGCCCTCCATGCTCCCACCCTTGTCTGGGACGTCCCATTTCGTTATGAGAGGTGTTTGATCGTGTCATTGGACGTCTTGTAGTGCAAGTGGTCCATGAGCCAAAATATCCCTGCAGCCAACTTCAACAGAGAAATGACTGTCAGGCACTGTGGCAGGTCTAGTGGCACCTGGTCACAAGAGAGTCACTCTGTTGACACAAAGAGGGTTAAACCTGCTCAAATTTTCCAGGAATGTAAAGTGAGCAAGGCGCTATGTTAGCCAATAAAATGTGTATTGTATGTGTAAGTGCACATTCCTAATACATTATTTCGTAGCATGAACACTGTACTTTAACAGCTGACTGAGAAAAGATAATGTCTAGAGCTGCACGATAAGGTAAAAAGAAAAAAAACATTGCGATTATTCTGACTGAAATCGCGACTGCGATATGTGATGAGGTCAGTGGAAATGATCAATTCTGCATTACAATTTTCATGGACACTGAACAAAAAAATTAAAATTATGATGATGTGATATTTGTTCAGGTCTGTACCAAACAAACATGTTTTCTTTCACCTGGAGATTTTAGTTCAGATCATCTGTGCAGCACTACAGTTCCTCAGTACAATGCTGTTTCCTCATACATTTTTCCTTTTTCAAAAAATTGCAATAAGGTTCTGGTTCTGCAATTTAGATTGCAATTTTATTGTGATTACAATTAACTGTGCAGCCCTAGTCTGGGGGTTTTTAGACCCAGCACAATACACACCCACTGACCCAAAGAGTGAGTGAGAGCCTGTAGGTCCAGAATATTTTCACAGCTAACACAGTGAATTAAGTATTGTTGGTGATTGATGGAACAGTGGAAAGACTAACCAAGACAGTTTTAGTGAGATTTATTTTGTTTCTGTCAAATTTGTGTGAAATGTGTTTAACAATGTAACAAGGCAATTAAAGTTCTCCTTAGTTTAGAACAAGAAAGAAACTTGGGTTCAGAAGGTGATCGGGGGCATTTTTCTGTTTAATAATGAAAATGGATGCAAGAATATTTCCTTTCTTGACATTTAGTAAGTATATTCTGTTTATTTTTTGGATGAAGTGAAAAAAGACTGCAAACTTGTGGCTCTCACACACCTAACTGAAACCTTTATGAATATATCAGTGTTCATCAGTTGCTGGGCCAGCGATGGCCAGTTGGAGACTTGAATACAAATGCCATTATTGATTCTACTTTTTAGTCCAATTCTTTATTGATTTCCTTAATGATTCCTAATCAATTTTCTGTGGGGGAAAAAGTAGACTTATACATGTTTTCAGTATCAATGCAACTATGTTAACTCTGGGCCATTTTCCACCAGATGAGCTTTGGTTCTTGGACTGGTTCTGTTCAAAATCCTTGGAACCCTGGTGCTATCTCATGAACCATCCCACATTTCACCAGTTCTGAGTGGAACCATTGTAATCACAGATGTCATCGACACAGGGCGTTGCACAATGCACAACAAAATGTAAAATATGACACAGCCACTCTGGTTCCTGAGGAAAACCTGCTATGTTTCGGTTCCAGCTGGGAACAGACTTTTCAGGTTCCAAAACCAATCTCCATCATGACTCCTGAATTTGATATCAATGTTTTGCAATGTGCAACTGTCAGACAAATACGTCAGCACTGATAAAAGGAAATGATAAGCTTGGAGGCATATCATTCCAATGAATCGGATCATTTGGAACTGGTTCTTAATTCCTGTCCCTACTGTTGAGTGCTATGGAGCAGGACCACAGTAGTGTGGCTCAGTGTGCCAACCTCTACGAGGCTGTATTGGAGACATATCTCCTCATAGCACGGCTTAAGCGGATCAACACGGGCCCATGAGACAAACACCTAAATAGTGTTTCTATTAATATATGTTTTGGTCCCACAATTCATTTCAGCAGCAGTAGGTTCTATACTTTACAGATAACTTTTAAAACCCTGGTCATATTGGCTTTCTGCAGCTTTTCCATGCTTGGTTTTCTCTCTTCAAAGCTTAATTGGTCAGCAGTTTAAAGCAAAGGAAAATGGTGAGGACGGGTTCCAATTTGTCAGCTGCCTCGCCCCCCCAGAGACCAGCGATGGTGTCTGAGTGTAAATGTGTATGCAATAAGGTGGGGGGAGGGTGCAAAGTGGAGTGTGTATTGTCCTTTCATCCCCTGAGGTATGTGATGGTGTGTGTGTGTCTGTGTGTGTCAGTGGGTCAGGCCTGCTCCCTCAGGACAATCGCACTTTATTGATCCGCCTCATGTGTGTTTAACTGTACCTCTGGGTATCATCTGGACTCCGTCTTTAATCTGTCCATTGTCTCTTTCAATATATTCTCTCTCTTCATCTCTTCAGTCGATCCCAGCAGCCTCCGCTCCATCCATTTCCTCATCGCCCTACCCTCTATTGCTTCTCTTTGTCTCTCTCGCCATCTAATTTAGCTTTCTGTCTCCCTGCGTCTTTGCTCTTTCTCAGTCTGTCTATTAATTTAGTCTGTCTTGGATGGATGGATGGGGGGAGGGAGAACAGAGGCAGAGGACGCCTTGGTAAATGGGAGTGAGGTGAGGGTACGGGACAAGGTGGAGGATGGGAATTACTGAAAAGCAGAGAAAAATAACACTCGCAATGGCTAAGACACGTCTGAGAAGACTCAATCGCATCCTTTGGAAATCTAATTAAACTGTCTCAACAAGAAAAGTGACAGCAAACCTTCTAAATAAATAAACCCTCCACACTTTGAATGCCCAATGACTTTTGATCTGTATCCTCCTCAGTTACACTGTATAACTGCACATGGCTACTTTTCATCAATTAATACAAGAAGTCAGATAAATCTTTAGTCTCTTTTTGTTTATGAAGTCCTTTAAAAAAAAAATCAGACTAAAACATGTAAAAATATGTGACTCACTATGAAAGCTGCCACAGCTCCAGTGATTCTCTTCCCTCTCTTAGACTTGGACAGCAAAGTTGAAAGTGCTTCCTCAATTTCTGGCAAATTATCTGGGTGTGATGTATTCTTTATGGATGTTTATGTTATGTAAGATGTTTCATACTGGGTTTGATTTTTTATCACTCACTGTTTCAGATCTTTGCTTTACAATACTATATCATGCAACATATAAAAATAATGTTAGCCAGAGCATCATTCCGTTAGCCCACCAGAGCAATGCAACAGAGCATTGTATTTACAACTTTATTGTCACGCCAAGGACAGAAAATCAACAATTAACATTGGTAGGCAATCATTTTGTGTAGGCTGCAAACTCCCAATTATGTCACTGTACTGATGCAGAATCTTCCATATACACATCAGGATGTATCTTAGAATCAAAACATTTTTGAAATCTTGTAACAGATGGGAAAGCAAATTCACACAGCTGTTAAGTCAAAACCCCAGCAACGCACAAGCAAATAATTACATCCAAACAACAAAACCACAGCAGAGCTGCAAATGGCTGAGATATCCTCTCATTTTAATACATTTGAATAGCAAAAAGCAGAGTGTGATGCAGGCCAGGGCCCAGCTGAGAATGCCTAATTAGGGCTGAATATAAAAACATTTAAAAAACAGAACAGAACTTGTTTTTTTTTGTTGTTGTTTTTGTCGTCTTCTTTTTTCCTCATTGGCTTGGACAAATTAGCATGCACAAATTAGATCACAAAGATGAAAGTAAAAGTTCTTTGCTGGGATCTTTAACAACCCCCTCAAACAACAAAAGGTTAAAGCTCTTCCACTCCAAACTTCCTTGTTTCAGCATTTTCCTTTCAAAGCCAGGCACAATATGTAAGGGAAACCCATGGATGACCCACTTCTTTTTTTCACCTTTTCACAGCCTCCCACACTTTTGACAGCGCAGGATTCCAACATCAAAAGCAGAACACTGCCTGGTAAAAGCACTCAAGCCTGTTCGGGTCTAATATCCTTAAGGCCTGGAGCATCTTAAAGGAGGAGGGCATTAGAATAAGATATGGAACTAAATGGAAAAAAGCTTCAGGCTGCTGAAAAGCCAGAGTCAGTGAGCGAATGTCATGGAAATGGTCAAGCAGTGATTGAGATTCCGCACCCTGCTCTGCTTGTCCGGGAAGCCTGAGATGAATGTAGGTGACTTTAAATTAAAAAAAAAGAGGACACAATCAGCGAAATGAGTGAGTGGCCCCTACTCTGTGTTCCTCTGTCTCATTCGTGGAAGTCATGTGAAGTTCAGGCATAGTTCATGAGGCACTTGAGACCAAAAGGCAGTCCAAAAAAGGAAGACAAGAGGACGACTAAATGACATGATTTGATTATATTGTTCTGCTTGCGGCGAGTGCTCCAGCTGCCTCGCTCCAGGAAAGTCACCTTGTCTCACTAAGGGTGCGGAGATAAGCGGGGTCGATTGCACTTGGCATTACATCACTTGTTTGTATAATGCTTTCATGCAATGTCCATCAGACAGAGGTGAAAGAAAGAAAAAGACTTTGAAAAAATAGTCAATAGTTAGGAGGTTTACCTCTGAAAGGGAAAAAAGAGAACACTAAGAGGGCTTCAGGCAAGGACTCTGCCAAAATACACTACTCGTTGAGTAGGGTTGCAGTACTTTTAAGGGTGCTGACTGAATTACGTTGGTACTGCAATGCAAAGCTGGCCAAGGTAACACATCTAACCTGAGGAAACATCAGGTCAAGTGCAAAATCTATCTAAAAGCTAAAGAGTATACCATGTTAGAAAGTCCGAAAAACTAAGTCCAATATTGGCGTGCCTGCAGCCAGCGCCAAATCTAACCCTCTATGGACGTCAAAACTTTGAGTCATCAGTGAGTTAGATGGATAAGTTTTCACTTGCTGTGTCTCCATTCAGAATCTTCCATTAGTACACTGTAATGTAGTAGACTTTGTACTATATGTAATCACTTAGTGCACGAATTTCAACAGCGTAGGGCTGTTTCAAATCAAGGAAGGAGGGGCCATTGTGCCCTTACAGATTGCAGCTTCTTTTTGGGCAAACTGAAGGCAGAGCTTTATTGCCACCTGCCAAAACATCTACCAGTTTGTACATTCATCTGTGTTCAATTTCACTTCATTCAATATGAACGCCCTTTTAATTTTATTTGCCTTGTGTTTCTTGGGAGGTTAAAAATACACCACAATCTCCGTCTATGATGGATCGGCCCTCCCTCCTCCTACTGGCTGAAAAGACTCCAATATGTTGATTAACATTTGTTTCACAGTACCAAATCATTACACTTCTTTACACACATCAATTTGTCAACAGTATATTTATAAAAAATAAATGCTTTACTTATATCTGAATAATTCGGTGTTCACAACGGCCACTACAGTCACAGTGGCAGCTTCCTTGGCCTGGGCCACCATGTTGACGAGTTTGGTAGCTCTGCCTCTTCCGCTATGTAGACAAGATGGTGACCGTTGAGGGTGAGAAGTGTCCAACGTTCCACATTCAACTTTTTGGTCATTCCGAGTACAACATTTGGGTACTCACAGCACACTTCATTTTGCCATAATTGTCAATGTGAAAGCACTTGTGCACTCAAAACAGGAAGTGCAAAGTATGTGACCTGAGAACAAAGCAATTGTCTTGGTGGATATTAGCTTAGCATTTTTACTAGCGTTAGCCAGCAGTGAGCCACTCGGCTGCATCTGAAATTACTTGCCAACTTGCTATTTAAAACGGTGAAACAGTACAAGATTTTTTAGTATTTCCACAATCTTTATAGAAAGGGGTTTCATTTTATGTAACGTGCAGTGTGTAAAATGTTATTAATAAATAACAAAATGTTCTAAACAAATAACAATGTTGAAATTGAGAAGTTTGAGAGTCAAATACAGATAAAGGTAGTGTTACCAGGTAAAGATACCAAATTCTTGGTGCTAGTACAGAACAGTTCAAATATTAACACTGCTCAACCTTACCAGTGAGTTTATTTAAGAAGGTACCTGCTTTAGTAATGTGTAGAGCAGCCTGCCACTGCTCTTACAAATGACAGCATCTTTGTCATCAGGAACATTTAGTCCCAGGGAACAAATGGCCTGCCAGTGATTTACAGTCCTCCAGGGAATGGATTTATGATTAGCAGCCACTCTCCGAGATGACCACATCCTTCTGCCATACACAACAACACATACACCGAGTGATAATGGATGCACTACTGACAGGCTTAAAGTCACTAAAGTACCGATTACAAACGTCATTACATCCCACGTGGTCACCTCTGGAGGGAAATGCTGCTATTTGTTGTTGCTGCTTTTACCTCCTCAAGAGGCTAAACAGACTGGCCATTTATTAATTCTCCCATGCCTTTCATTTGGACCATGATGATGTATTTCATCACATGGATCACAGAAAGGAACGCTCTCTATTAGGAACGACATAAGTGAAGTCTCCTCTTCAAACTCAAATCTAATGAAACAGTTTCCTATTATTAACGCAGTCAGCCATTGTCACTTTCCTGGAACTGGTCTGGGTCAACAGCACCACTTTGCCATGTGGATACAAAGCAGTTTGTATTAGTTGCACCACACCCTTTCAAGTCCACAGCTGAAAATGTAGACATTTCCACTGGGAGCCTGAAAAGCAGCATTCATTAATCCACAAAGAGTGACAAGACCACTGACATTCACAACGAGCAACCCAGGTTTACAAGAGTTGGCTTAAAAGGACGGACCATGAATGTGGATTAAATGATCTGCTGAGCTAATTCAAGAAATATTAAGATATAGGACGTTTCCATTATTTTCAAGGGTCAGCTCCCAAGAATGATAAATATAACAATAAATTGTTACAACTCAATTGGATGGCGGACTCCACAGCTTGGTACTGACCGACTTACTACCAAGTACAAATTCCAATACCAATATTCATGAACTGTAGACTATCAACAGGAAAATGTTACAGTGTGCGAGCACAGGAGTGGTAATGACAGCAACGAAAACCTAACCAGAAGGAAATCACATGTACCTCCGTGACACAAACATCAGTGTTGTCCTGGTGGCAGACTGACAGGCTTCAGGTTGTAGATACAGGATTGAGAGGGGAGAGGGATGAATATTTTTTTTATGTGGTGTGTAAAGCTCTAAATAAATAACATAATATTAAAAATAACTAATGTTTGAACTTATTTATCATGATTGAAATGAAAATTCAGCCCTGCAGTAGATAATTGGACAGAAATAATCAAAGAGATTCATGAGATGGAAAGACTCACTTTCCTTCTGAGATTGAGAGAAGATACATGCATCGCAAGATGGACAAAATGGATACAGGGAGGGAGACACCAGCCAGTCTATTAGATTGTGGATGTACACAGCCTGTGTAACATAGTGAATATGCCGCTTGCACACATCTCCCAGCTGAGGCTCGAGGATGAGGGGACATGGGAGGGGGGACGAAGATATCGCCAATCACAGATGGATGGGCTGAAAATGGTCGGTTGGAAAATTTTAGCATGTTGTCCAACCCTTCACTAACGTTCACAAAAGGTTATCATTCATCGGTGTGGATGTTCACATTGTTATCATTATTCTGGTTATTATTATTCATGTGGATGCCCCCCCCCCAACCTCTGCTGTACTTTCTGATCTGCCAAAACAAACTGAGCAAAGCTTAAAAGCCTGGCAACAGCAGATGGTAGATGGAGTGAGAGGCTGATGAAAAAATAAATAACCACTATGCTTAGTCACCTCAGCAGAGGCAAAGAAAGTTCCTACCCCACAAACCAATGCCTTGTTTACAAGAGGAAAAAAATTAACTTTTTGGAAAAGATGCTCTTATGATGTTATCATCATCACTGTCGTCATTAGCAAGTGTCACCCTGCTCTGAGTCACACCCTGACACTGTCAGTACACTGACATTTGCTGGCAGCATAATTTAACATCAGTCTGAGAAGACATTTCCACTTTGTTGTGTCTGTTTCGTTTAGAGCAGTAGACACACCTCATGAAGCAGCCAATAGTTGTCGCATGCTGATCTGATTTCTACCTTCTTTTGGGTCTGCTTAGACAAAACAGTGCTATCATATTTGATCCAGGCAATACATGTGGTAAAGAAGAACCTGCACAAACCAACACGTAACAGCAACAACAAACACATCAGCATGCCAAGTACTGTACCTAACAGAGTGAGCAGGAAGCAACAGGCCTAACTTCCGTGCCAAACATACCAGGCAGTATTTCAGAAGCTGTGGCTCAGCAGTGCTCTGATGGAGCCCGTGACTTCAGTTAATCTGTGCGCACAGTATGGGTTCATTTAAGCAGGTTTATTTGGTATCACTCCAGATTCTTTATCAAACCCCCTAATGTTAGTTAAGAAGTCTGATAGGCTTAAAAGCACACTAATCTGCAGCCCCCCTATCTATCCCTCCCAGCAGAGGTCTGCGCAGGCTGGGCCAGGCCGCTGGTTCTGAAAGACCTGCAGCAGATGTGTTGGAACACATGGTCGTGGTGCAGGCTGAAGAGCCTTTTGTTCTAGAGCCACAGAATACCACACATGAACGAAATTTCTGCTTTGCCACAGCTGTTAAATCATGTCTTTGTAGCGACCCAAGCAGCATGTATGGGAATGTTGCGTGGAGCTTTTCAATTAGGATTTGGTGAACTCAGATGGTAACTGGAAAAGCATACAGATTGCGTGCTGATGAATGGGCTTGCTGCAGTGAACTGCTGAGTTCCATTGAGTACTTGAATGGGCCAATGGAGAGGTTGTGGTGTAAAACCCCATGGCCTAAAGCCAGATTTATGTTTGACCAAGGAGTTACCAGGAATCCTGCCAAAGATACCTTGGGCTTAAATTTTGATTTACAGATTGCACAAGTTCATGGCACCCCTGACACACTACACAGAAGTACCATATGTGATCAGACCATACTGTGCTTTAATTATACTAGTGCAGTGTCCGTTTGGCGTGTGGACAGTTGAAGTGACTGTTTGGAGTGGGATTGGCCCCCTTTTAGTGCTGTTCCTGAGAACCACTCATCCGATCAACTTTATATTTGACACTCCATTCCCTTGGCCTCTCAGCAAGCACCCACCAAGAGACAAGTTGATTGTATGGATGGTTCTTGAGAAGACAGTCAAATTTGTCATGAACGCTCAGACATCATATCTACACGTCTACCAAATGTGGTTGCAATAACACAAAGCATTCAGGTGATACGGCATTTATTGTGGTATAAGCCTCGCCCACAGCATCTGAGCAAATTTTAAGGGCCAGCTGTAGCAAAACTATATAGAATATAAAAATTATACTAAAGTGACTTTTTCCAGCTTGGTCCAGAGATGTTCTGTACCAAAGTTAGTGATGGTTGCTGAAAACTGCTGAACTGCTGTCATAGCACTACCATCAAATTACTCTGTATTTGACACTGCACTTTCTTGGGTCTTCAGCAATACACCCAACAAGTGTAAAAACAAGCAGTTGTTGAGAAAATTAAACAACAAACATAAAAACAGACAGAGATTCCTTCCTTTATAGATTGATACCTCTGTAGTTGCTGTATCCCTGTGGTGTAGTTATGTTTTGTGGAGGCAGCTATGTGCATGTGCTACATAACTACATTAGAACCTCTTTTACCATGGTCTGGGTGAATACGCTTTTCTGATTGTCCAGGAGTTAAAACCTAGTTCAGCTCAAGTTTAATCACCATCAAAATTCATCTGCTACCCCAACTTGTAACCGTGGTAACATTAAAGAGGACAACTGTAAAAAAAGACTACTTGTTATCAACTGCGGCAAGTCAGTTAGCAACTTGATAAACGAACGACCAGAAAGCAAAACCAGCGGCTGATCTGAACATTTCTTTCAATCTGTTTGGAGAATAAGACAAATTTAAAGAATGGGATGCAGCAAACAGGAGAGAAATTGAGAAAAGAAAAAAAAACTGAAAATCAGCACAAGGAACTGACACCAGAAGAGCTTAAAATGATAGAGAAAGAGAAGGATTAGATTAATGTGAAAACAAAAAGCAAGAAATGGGCAGTTAATATACTGAAAGACTTTTTAAACCTAAAACGAAAGAACACAAATTTGGAAACGGACTATAATTATTTCTTGTCATGTCAGTAGTAAGTTCTTGCATCATCAATCTGCAAATGCTTTTATTTCACATTGTTGGCAAATAACCATGCATAAGCGGGATAATCAACTTGTAAGTGTGTATTTAATGGTTTGAAGTCACTTTTGCAGAAACACGTCTTGCCTTCAAACTTTTTAACACACACCTACTCATTGATTATCCCTTGCTTTACACACCACATGAAAGGCATACCCTGTAACTGCAAGTCCCCAGTTTGATTGTGAACATGGCATGTTATATGTCTATCTCTAAAAGCAAAATGGGCAAAAAATAATAATCTCATCAACAGAAAAAAGTTGTTTTAAACTTCTGAACCACTTAAAGCTTCGCTGTAGTCTTAATTTGTAGGACGGCACACTTTGGTTGGTTGCTTTAGTATTTCAGCCCTAATTTTCTTGCAAATGAAGGTGTTTCAAATGCCACAGTCCGTCAAGTACTGAAAGCTGGCACTGAATGCTTAATCAGGCTGTTGCCTACTTGTTCTTTTGATCAGACTTCCTTCTGTCAACCTACTTTTTCATGTTAAACTCCTTTATTTAGTTTAAAACACAAGGATTCTGCTTACTGTGTTACATGATGGTGCAGAAAAAATGTTAATGTACAGCAAAATAAGTTAGATATCAGTGGAAACACTTTGTTATAACTTGTGAATGAGAACCAGCTCTGAGCTTTAGTCTAAAATACATCATGCCCAATGAAGCCAAACAGAGGATCCATTTGCAAGTCTCACCGTGCTTTGTGTATCCTTTTCTTAAATAGATCAGACACAGTTGGCTTCAGTGTGGTTTCAGGGATTCTCAATGCAGTTGTATCTTCTTTAACACTGTAATTTATCTTTCACTTTGTGTGTATGAGCAGTTAAATTGTTAATGACACACTGTGTTCTATCAGACCCAGACGTGCATTTCAAAATGACACACTTACACGGTCTGGTTGTTTTTGGTATGAGACCATCGGTGGCGAGGGAGCACACACACTGTGAAACACGCGCACACACTTATCCAAACACACACACGCTTCACTCTCCTGCAGTGTTTCCTGTCTACCCTGGCTGATCATTTCCCTGTAATCTAATGCTCGGCTGCTCATCTCCGGTTGGCCTCAGCTATGTGTGTGCGCACATGCGCTTCTGTGTGTGTCAGGCTTATATTTCCTGAGAACAATAGTGAACCATTAATTCACTAATGACAACAACAACCTGCATGATTAAACTTCCCACTCAAAATCACAGGTATGGAAGCGTGTGTGTGTGTGTGTGTGTGTGTGTGTGTGTGTGTGTGTGTGTGTGTGTGTGTACAAGAATGTGCATGTAGGCAAGTGTAAGGGCTTTAATATTTGAATGTTTTGCATGTAACACAAGGTCAAGTGTATGTCCTGTTGAGGCAAATGAGGTGTGTGTGCTTAGAGAATCCTGTGTGTGTACTGACCAGCTGGCTAAAGACAGAGGTGACATATATTGAGCTATTGGAGGAGGAGGAGCAGGCATGTGTGTACAGACAAAGTGAAAAAACACAGCTCTAACCTGCTTCAAAGCAACAGATAAGTGAAATGTACTGTGCCCCAGGGTCTCCTAGAGTGGACTGGTGTTTGCACTTAAATCATAGGCTCAGCTGAGTGCTGAAGACAGGCAGGAGTTAATGTGGACATGAGGTGACTCAGAGATAACCTCTGAGACATGCAGGACCTAAATGTGCCCATGTCCTTTTACAGAAATGCTGGTAAGAAGACAAAAGTAACCACTGAAGATGTGCTAGTTGGAGCAATCTGACTATAAGAGAAATGGTTTTATAAGTTTTATACATGAAACATCAGTTCATTTGGCAAGACTGCGTCAGGCTCTGGTTAGGGACGCACCAATCCCACTTTTTCTCCTCTGATATAAAGTCCAATACGTAACCCATAAGTATCACTTGATACTCAATAGCGCTCTGATTCCGGTGTTCTCTTTTCTTTATCAATTCAAACTCCATAAATATCACTATTCGGCCTGTTCTTTTAAACTGTTCAGAGCTTTTCCACTAAAAATAAATGGGTTTGAAAACTAAAAAGTTGGTTACCAACAAAGAATAGCTTGTTTTCCTTAAGGACCCAAGTGGACATGTCATATTCTCCAGGCCATTGGCCACTGTACAACACCATCTTTCAATAAGGCATCCTTGATTACACTCAAAACAGGCTTGTTCACTAGATAGCATCAAGGTTATGAGAACCACAACTAATTTGGTGGACAAGGCTCGTCTGTGGAACTGACTGGGATCATATTCAATATGTGAGGTAACGCATATCATTTAACTATGAGTGGAGATGTTCATGTGCCAACACAACTAAATAGAGCATTTGTTTGGACCTATTTTCAGCTGTGGATTAATACACATTTGGTGCTTTAATGAGTATTTGGGGGAGCAGGACGGGAGATGTGGAACTGAATCAAAATCAATCTTGGGACCCTTTGGCTATCAACTGAAATGGATTTCGCCTCTAGAGGCAATGATTAATGTTTTGAGGCTTCCAGTGTAGCCAGCAGACATTTTGAGGGTAACGGATGTCAAAGCCTAGACTTCCCGTTTTACGCACCAATCATTGTTTACAGTCCGATTAGCAATTTGAGACACAGGAATTGAGCTGGAGGCTAATCTCTATAAATGGATACCTTTACATGAATGCAAAGACATTTTTAAAAATGCAAATATAAAGCTATCGTTCTCCCATGATAAGCAAAGGGATCAAGACTATATTTTGACCAGTGTGTTCCATGAGTACCATTTACCTGCATGCAACCAAAGCCCACTCAAACCTGATTGGTCAGAACCCCTTGTACTTGTAGAGCAAATGGAGGCCACAACACAAACAATATCAAAATCTTGCAAAAATCAGATTCTGCATTCATTTGTAGATATCTGTCCATAAAGATTAAGTCAAAATGAACTCCAGTTCACGGTAAAGAAGGAACATCACACAGTGCAACTGATTCCTCCGAGCTCTATGGCACTGATAGATATAGAAGGATCACTTTGCTCTTTTCCTTTGACAATCAGGAAAATACAAAATATTACCAGATTTATCCTTTAATGTCCATATCAAATGAAGACCTGTCAATCATCTACTTATGGTTCCCAGACAACAATGAGTAGTGTACAAAATGTACCCTGAGCTGGGAATTGCTTTACATTAAGTCAGACGGACTTTCTGTCAATTGGTTTGGACTATAAATCAAAACTTTAAGCAAAGACAAACATTTAGATGAAAAGAAGGCAAGAAGGAACACTGGAAGTCTTGTATGGGAATTCCCTGTATTGTCTTGCATCCTTCCAGAGAGATCAAAGGTCAAGATAGATAAATATACACTGTAGAAGAGCACCAATGTGCCAGTAGGGATTTGGCTGCATTGCTTAAGTTCAACAGGTCTTCACTAAAACAGTCTGCTGACAATTTGCCACCTCTGACCATGATTATTCAGCCTGTTGTCACTGAGTCTTCTCCCTGCACTGTATTCCTGCTTTAAAGCTCTCAAAGCCAGTTGGTGTCGGTCTCAATAACACTTCAGCTGGGTGTACGCTTTCCAAAAAAGGGCCAGAGCCTCGGCCTCCAGCTGAAGGACACTTGGATGGTGTCTGAAACCACAGGGCCAATCTGCCACCCTGATGATGGGGTTTGGGTTATGGACAGAAACTGCTGACAGTGGGATGCGACCCTGGGCGTTCTGCTTATTTGAACCAGCTGGCTGGATGCACGGCCCGCAAAGAGAGGTTATGAGAAGACATAAACGGTTCACCCACCGACACCATCCGCCTGATTCAACCACAACAGCTTCCTGGCTTCCCCCTCACTGGCTGATCCTCCAACCAGGGTCCTCCACACTACCCCGGCCTGGGAATAAATAGTCCTGGCTCCAATTTCACAATGTAATCAAAACACTGGGCTTTGTGGGAGCGCCCAGAGGATAGGAGCCTGGCAGGAGGAGGAGGAGGACTTGGACAAGGAGGAGAATCAAGGAAGGGGGATCAGGCGTTAGTTTATGTAACCAAGGTCAGCTGGAGGAAAAACACAATAATCCTTGGCGAGGGCAAAAACAGTAAGAGCACAGGGGAGGAGGGCCGACAGAGGTAAGAGAAATATGAAAACAAACAGATAAAAGTCGCAGCGGGGAGGCCTCCGTTTGCGTAGCCTGAGCTTCTGGTTTGGCGTGGGGAGGAGTAATTGAGAGCAGCCGCCGACACTTTAAATAGCTGCTGAGTGTGGTGGGACGCGGTCAGGGGGGGGAAGTGGACTTGACACCGCAGGAGGAGGAAACTGCAGTCCCACGAGCCATTGTGTAATTCAGATGAATTGGAGGAAATGGTTAAAAAGGTTTGAGTGATCACCCCAAAGACACATCTGGCTATTTTGGTGTACAACATCAGCATGGGCCCAAAAGACAATTTAACTTTATAATGATTACAGGACAATAAAAATGAGTTAAAGCAATCATTTCTTTGATTTATAACATCAATTCTTGAGAACTGGGCCAAATGATGTCCCACCAAAAAAAAAAAAGAAAGTAAAAATTATTAATACGAACAGTCTAATTCCAATTCATTGGTCAAGCTGTGTCTTTAAGGATTTATATTTATGAAATGTATATACATAAGTATAAAAATGAGCTATTAGAATTATTATAATATTTGTTTTAAAATGTATTTTTCTATGAAAATGTTGGCCCTATGAAGTTGTGTCCCAGATTTCCATCAACTCTGTCATAGCTTTACAAAAACATGATTTAATCAGGCATAAAAAGGGTTAGCTATACTCTACAGGACCCCTGTTCACTTCCTGGTTTAAAGAAAGGTGGGAATACTGCTCAAGCACTGGGAAACTTTATATTTTTCTACAAATTCATTAAATAATATTGCTATCAGATATGTCTCAACATAACATGTCAACTCTGTAGTCCTTCTAAATCAAAGCTAAGTAAGAATTACGGTTTAAAAATGTGTATTTTGATTAACATTGAAAAAATGTAACATTCTGTCAACACTATCAGACTTTCCATCTCTACATTTAATAAAAAATGTAGTCACTGGGAGGGGGGTACGTTACAAGTTTAATGGGAAATAGTTTGATCTTTTTAAATATATTTTCCAGCTAAACAGTAAAATAAAAATCAAAACTCCCTCAAATTCCTGTTTTGTTCCAATTTTCAAGAATGCACAATAAATATTTTACAAGTAAGAGCACAAAAAAAAGGAGGAATTGAGTTTCCTACCTGTGGAAATTCAGTGCCCTGTTCCTGCCTTTTCCAATCCTTCCATGACTCCCATGAGGATTTGTCAAAACCTGGAGTAGAAGGACAAGCAGTTAGAAAATCCACAGTGAGCATTTTTACAGCTTCTTTCCTAAAAGCCAAAAGCATGACATAAAGTCCAACACAAACGGCCTTTGAGGAGCTGTAATGTGGAAACAGATGATGATAGCAGCAGTCAGTGGCTGGAGAAATCTCCTCTACAATATGAGCTTAAACCATTTGCAATGCCTGCCATGTCTTCTTAATTCATGCTACGCAGGTGAGGGCCTCTCTTCTTCATACAAGGCAACTATTGTTCAGCAAAACAACAAAGAGCTTGCTGAACACGGCGAGATGAGAGCGGCCTCAAAAGTCACCATTTAAAAGCCAGACAAATGGCTGCCACAGAGAAGACAGCCTGGCACAACATGAAATATGACCTCTCTGTAGCACTTTCATAACACACACACTCACAGCTACTGTCAGGAATGGTTAGGAGATCAACAGAATTTAAAAAGCAGCGAAAAAATTTGTAATTGAGGTTAAAAAATGCTCTTAGAAGAAATTTTCTAGGGGTGTGAAAATGAACTTGTGTGTATTGGAAATCCAATACAGGAGTCATGGATGTAGTTCAATAACGGGCTGAACAATTATTCAAAATTTTACCAAAATCACAATATGGTCTACTGCAGTTGACCAATCACAGGAGGCGCAATATTTGTTAAAACCAGACCTACACATCAGATTCTGCAGACTAAAGAAAACATCTTTGTAGGGCTGCAACTAATGATTATTTTCATTACCAATCAATCTGTCAATCATTTTTATGTAGTTGTTTGGTCCATAAAATGTCCCTAAGCCCAAGATGACATCCTCAAATGTCTTGTTTTGTCCACAACCCAAAGATATTCAGCTGACTATCAGAGACGAGTAAGGATTAATTGATTATCAAAATAGCTGCACAGTAATTTAATAACTGACATCTAATCGACTAATCAATTAATCAACAAATCATTGCAGTTCTACATCATCTGGTACAGATTGCCACAAAAGTCAGACCTATAATGTATCACATTTACAATCGATAAAAATAATCACAATTAGATATTTTTCAAAACTGTTTAGCCCTAGTTCAATAGTGAACATTCAAATCAAATTCTAAGTGAAATTAGTCTAAAATTTATCTTTCAAATACCACCCCTCTCCTGCTAACTGCTACCTGATTCCAAATATTAGGATTGTTCTGATACCAATAGCAACTTTCCAAAAGCGTTTCATGCAACAATTCGTTTTAACCTGAGCCTACAACAACAAAAGATCAGTAGTTGGTAAAACTTTTTCAAAACCGAAGAATTTGACTTGGGCTCAAAATTGATGTACTATGTATGTAGTATGTTGGCTTGAAATTTTGAGCTGTCTCAACTTTTCTATAGACCTACAACAATGAAATGTGAAAAATATTTTTAAAAAAATATGTTATTAATTTCCATATTTTTTTTTTTCCAAAGTCACAGGGAGCTGAAGAGCCACATGTGGCTCTGGAGCCTCAGGTTGCAGAACCCTGGTCTAGACTATATTCAATACACAAAATGTTGAACATAATGATTAACTTCTGCACTGTATATTACTACACTAAAACAGCCAAGCTACATGGGCCTAATTCTGAAAACGCATTAAATTAAATTAAACCTGGATCCTTCTCAGCTTGAAACCCAAATAAATTCTCATTTTTATGCTTGTCCTTCACTACAGGTGTCCTGAAGCTGTGAAGACAGTATCATTCCCTCACCACAGGAGATTCCAAATGATAGTCATTGTCATGGAATGCTGCCTGAACTTAGACAAAGTATGGTCAAAGTTGGAGATTTTCCAATCCACCCTGAAGCTTGTAAAAGAAAAAGTGGTTTTAGACTGTATGGCCCTCCAACAGCTGATCCTGCAGCTCCTACCTCTGCCCTCTGGACGGGATGCGTCGGGTCTTGTTTTACGGAGATTCCCTTAGCTGAGGAGCTGGCTCACATGCGAGACGCTAACAAACTCATATAATGCTCCCATTTATCTTTGACCCAGACTGTGAGGATAAGGCCTAAAGCTGAGGCAGGTTTAAAGATGAAAGTGAGCAGTTTGGGCAAGATTGATGAACAGATAGCATTGACGTGACAGGAACAGGAAGGATTGTGGTCTTTGCACTAATGTTTGTTCTCCTCAGTGAGTTTCCTATTCAAGGATAAAAGTTGGCTTGTATCACACAATGGTTCATCAGGCTAAGCAAACAGAGTCCAGGTGAGTTAACAAAGAGCCCGCTACACTTTTAATCTGAAAATATCCCTGAATGGTCATTCTGCCAAATCGGTACAATCTGCGGTCCCACAACCAAAAAACTAATTTATAAAGTATTGAAGCATGCAAATCTTAAATCTTCCTAACTATTGTAATCCAAAATAATATTTGAGACAGCAGTTATTTTAATTAGAGCTGCAACTATTAATCCAATAATCAATTATTAAATTAATCACCAACTTTTTAAAAATCAATTAATGGGTTTGAGTTATTTTTTCATGAGAAAAAAGGTCAAAATGATCTGATTCTAGATTCTTAAATGTGAATATTTCCTGGTTTCTTTCTGGATTCTGAGCACATCATCTTGGACTTTGGGAAACACTATTTGGGCCAACAGGAAAATAGCCAATGTTAGCCAAAAAGTTAAAACATTACATTGTTTGCTCACTAACGTTAGCTAAAAAGTTAACAGCACATTACTTTGTTTGCTATTGAAGGTTAGCCAAAAAGTTGACCAAAAGTTACACTGTTAGCTAAGAAACAGTGTAACTTTTTAGCTAATGTTAGCTAGCAAATGTTCTCTAAAAATTTAACTAAAAGCTATATTGCTTGCTAGCTAGCATCCGTTAAAAAGTTGAGAAAAACATTTTTGAGTTAGCCAAAAAGTTAGTGCACCTGAATTTTAGCTGAATTACGACAGCAACTTCATTTTGCTGAATGGTCTCATACTGGCAGCCATTTAATTTTTTCCAAATAAAGAAAAATAATTGTATTAAATAAACAGATGAAATAAATATGCATGTTTGATCTGAATCAGATGAAGTGAATGTTGGGTTTCAATCTTGTCATTTGAAAAATAGGTCCAAACATGTGGAGCACACAGACATCCATCGAGATTGAGACAGGATTAATCGATTGATTACTCAAGAAAATAATTGACAGGTTACTTGACAATGAAAATAATCATTAAATGCAGCCATAATTTTAATATGTATAGAAAACAATCATTTGTAGGGTAGTTTGAAATGAAAAATGAAAATTATACTAAAATGATTTTTGCAATTTTTTCTCACTCTGAGCATAATGGCACTTAAGTTATGATATCATTATTTTGAAGTAACACCTAATCCTTTATTTGAGGGGGAAAAAAAAACACTTTTTATTTGAAAATTACAGATTCATTCAGCTCTCAGAGACCAGAGGCAGTGAAGCCATGTCCTTCAGCCAGCAGCTCTTTTGACACCAGGCCAAATGAAGAAAACTTATGTAAGAGCACTCACACCAACATCCAGGCGCACTCTCTCACGTTAAGGGGGCGTCTTGAATCCGGATGCATTTAAGCCTTAATGGCTCCCTTTGTGGCCATGAAAAGGGGACTGTGCCAATTTCAGCCAGGCTTCCCTTTGTTAGGAAATGTACAGTGACTCAACTGGTGACATGGTGTGTTCGCTCACCCTTGCCAAAATGAGTGAGTCACTGGCCAAAAAAGGCGGGTAAACACCCCTCCCCCAGCCCCACTACACCCCACAAACTCTACATGGAGGGACATCGCACACATGAGTCCTCTCAAACAACTCCGCTGCTCTAAACACACAAAGACCTTTTGACAGCGCTGAGAGGGAGCGGACTAAACTCAAGATTAACATGGGAAAAGAAAAATACCAGTGCAACAGCGCAGCGAAGGCAGGGGGCATATTTTCTGTAAACATGAGACACGTCCTTCAAAGCGACTAAAACTGTCACAAAACAGGAATCTCGTGAGAAAACAGACTTCAAACAGAGCCCATTTCCAGGCAGTCTCTAAAATTAGTCTGAGCTTTCACCCTTGACTTGGCAATGCTGGCGAATTTGGCACACATGATAGCACCATAATGTTCCTGTTTTTTTTTGTTTTTTTTTACTGGCTTCTTAACTTTGTGCGTTCGCTGGAGCTGGAGGGCGTACATATCCCGAACACATCAAAAAACCCGGCCCTTCGCAGGAGGAAATGACACAGCATCACCAAAACCAACAGTGCCACCATTCCTGAGGTTGTTAAGCTGTCGGCCTTAAAACTACCAGTGACAGTGTGCCTCTGGCCGCGGCCGCTCTGTAATTAAGTACCAGAAATTTCAGCTTTTTTCCTCTCTGTTCCTTGGAAAATATATACAGGCTCTAAATACAACTCCTGCCCTGCCCTCTCAGGCTCGCTGGCACAGGGCTGATGCCATCCTGCTCCATTCCTCAAGCCACATCTGGTCATTCAGCCTCAGAGTGAACAAAGGTTAGACCAACAAATTCCAGCAGAAATAAGGCAGAAAAAGGCAGCCGTGGTGTCAAACTGAAACTGAAATAGCATTGTGGTTGGATTCCTGAGAGCAGGAGGTAAATGCGTCCCTGAATCCAAACCGCAGAAATCTTCCTTGGAGTGCTTTGGCAGTGCAAGCACAGGGATTAATCTTTTAACTTTATAGTGAACTAATGAGAGACTGGCCATCTCTCTAAGCCTTAATGAGATAGAGGATGAACGCTTTCCGCCGACAGCTCGGTCATTAAGTCTAATTGTGTTCTCGCACTGAACATGACAAGCAGCACGCCGTCTCTATGGCCAATTCATTCATTTGTGGTACCATGTTTTCCTAATGGCACGCAAAAAAAAAAAAAAAAAAAAGAGGATAAGCTCATCATCGTAATCTGACAACAACACATGGCATGTGTGCCACTTCCCCAACTCGTATTAGCCATGATTGATTTTTTTTTAAGTCAGTGGGGGAAAGGCACACAAGGGTCATCAGCTACGCCTCATCTGCTTACTTTAATTACCCACGCTTTTCTATCCAGCCACACGCCCCGTGCTTTTGCTCCAGTTTTTTCTACTATGTGACATAAAGAAAGAAAAATGTGTTGATTGTCTCTTATCTATACACACACTCACCGTCATATTAACTACAGCTATATTTAATGCCTCAATCCCACTTCATTTTGAACAATCAGAGCACTGTTCTCTTCAATATACCTTCAATTCACTTGTGGATTTAACACTTCAGTCTGTGAAATTTAGAAAAATGTAGCCTTCAAATGTGTTTCCCTCCTTGATAATTATAGCATCTTAACATTTTGGTCTTATTTTTGTAGTTTTTGAAATGTCATGTTATAACAACCCTTTACTCATCAAAGTAATTGCTCAGATCAGGGAACAGTGGCAGTGTTACAATGAAGCGCAACGAGGCGAGACAATTTATTCAGATGATCTAAACCACTTTATTTAGCACACCTAAAGTATCAGCAACAATCTCCCATTGCAGACCACTGCATTCAGGGGAACATTCACCCCAAAATCCAAAATACATATTTTTCCTCTGGCCTGTAGAGCTGTTTATCCATCTGGATAGTTCTGGTGTGAGTTGCAGAGTTTTGGAGTTATCAGTTGTAGAGATGTCTGCCTTCTCTCCAATATAATGACACTAAATGACACTCAGTTTGTGGTGCTCAAAGTGCCAAAAAAAACATTTGAAAAATTCAAAACCAGTGTCTCTTTCCAGAAATCATGACCCCATCACTCATGATAATTCACAGACCTAAGCAGTTTCATGTAGGACCTACTTTCGTTCAGCAGTAGACTCTACTAGAACTTCTTTAGAATCTACCGGATCTACTTTCTTTCTGCAGTAGAATCTACCAGAACTATTGTCTTTCTAGTAGAAGGAAAGTAGTTCCTACACAAAACTGCTCACAACAATGTATGTGAACTATCCTGAGTTATGATTTCTGGAAAGAGACACTAGTTTTGAATTTTTGAAATGTATTTTTTGGTGCTTTGAGCACCACAAGCTGAGTGTCATTTAGTCCCATTATACAGTAGAGAAGGCAGACATCTCTACAACTGGTATCTCCAAAACTCTGCAACTCACACCAAAAAACTTAATATGGATAAACAGCATTACAGGCCAGGGGGAAAATATGCATTTTTGATTTTGGGGTGAACTGTTCCTTTAAGTACAGTAGGTCAAAGTTGCACCAGGACACTGGTCTGTTAACTTTGCTGGACTAGTAACTTTTGTTTGCTTGCTTTTTTCTATCCTAAATACATTAGCTTCGTTTGATTGTCATGTTTTCTCTATATATATTTTTTGCAATGCTTTTCAAACTGAGCATAAACAAAACAAATGTTAAGTGAGTGCAAATCATCCTGAGTTGGACATCAATGTCTGAACCAAATGTCATGGTAATACATCCTACAGTTGTTGAGATAGTTTAAATACTCAAAAGTACAAATGTCAGCCTCATGGTGGCGCAACAGGAAGTCAGTACATCCACAAAGTCTGTAGGCTTCTTCCTCTGGAGAGCGTGAGTGTATCTGTGCAAAATGTCATGGCAATCTATCCACAATTTGTTGAAATCTATCAGTCAGGACCAAAGCGGTAGAACATGTCACTAACGTGGCTAAAAATATGACTCAAACTTAAATTAAATTGAATGGTGATTTCAGAAGTTCTGGACATATTTATCTTAAAGTGATGTTTTTAAAACTTTGAAATCCATGGCAGGATTCAATGTTAATACCACTAGTTCGTTAAAATCTACTTTCCCAAAGTCAATTTTCACTTGCACCAGTACAAACTGTTTTATTTTTTAGTGGTTACCACATAAGAGCAACAACTAAATGAACTGTCATGTTTAATCAAGAATGGCAATGTCTATAAAATGTCAGAAAATAGTAAAAAATGTCTATCCCAATTAATCAGTTTTCAAAACAGTTGAATAGTTTAATTGTTTCTACCACTTGCCCATGACATGGCATAGGTTTTGTTCCCTAGTAACACTCACAGGCCTCTCAGACTGACACCGTGACACAGGTTAATCCCACATTGGTGCCTGAACTGAGTGGGTCAGTGCACATCATCTGACCTGGCTTTGCAACATCCTTGCTGCCACTGAACAATATCTGGCTTTAGTGAACAGCTTTACCATTATAAATGTGAATGTGATTCCATGTCATTGAGGTTTAGACATTTGCCAACTTCCTGAAATATTAGAGAGACAGGATGATGGAGCAGGATTCTCTAGAAAGACAGATGAACAAAACACATTTGGACGGGCCACAGGCAGAAAGTGTGTGAAAAGCTCATACTGTGTGTACAAAAGGGGCATCAGTGGGAAGAGTCACACTCTTCTGGCTGTGACCCCTGCTTCCATCCCCTCTGCCTCTCGTATGGTTTCTCTCTCCCCCTCCTCTCTCCCCGGGCTAAGTAGCCTGGTGTGTCCCTGCCACGCCTGTCAGGCACTTTCACACATCTGCAGAGCTCACACAAAGTCAAAGACTACAACAGCGCTCAGAGTCAATCTGATTTAGAGGCGGCAGACAGCAGGTTTGTGTGGCCCGCAGCCACCAACAATCAATTTGCTGAAGGTGATGTCATGCTTAAATCATCGACAGCAGCTAGACAAATGTTCACCTGCAGCACCAGAAGCTGTGTTGCAAAAATTCCACTTGAAATCCAAGAAAAGTAGAGCAAGGAATCAAGTGTGAACTTGTTCTTTTGCTTTCAGACAGGACTCAATAATGCAGATATGCAGCAGCAGCAGCAGCAGCAGCAGCAGAGGCCCAGGGGCAATCAATGAGGATATCCCCCAACTGCTACTGTAACAAACCCATGACGCCCACACAGCATTTAGTCTACCATTTCCACAAAAACAGGACTAATCAGTTTGACAGAGCAATGTCAATGACTTTTATAATACAAAATAGCTCATTTATAAGGGAAAAATCTTTTCCTATTTGAAATTATATGATTATATTGTAATATATTACTGAAATTATAAAAACAGTTCCTGTTCTGTAAATCCACCCACAGATGACTTACATCTTAATCTGTCTGATGTGGAAACACAGAGCAGGGCTGACGCCTTATTCACTACAGGGCATGGTTGTTTCATTTTCATTTCTTTCAAATTATGGGAAGAAAATCACATCAAGTACATGCGGTATTTCCACGACATTCAATCAACCGTGGCAGCCGCTGCAACACTGTTACCAACACTCCCATGGGATTTTAACATCTCAAATTCGAAGAAATGTCAGTCACACACAAATACAGACACACAGAGTTGCGTCTGTTTTATGTGAAAGTGAGGCTCCACACTGTCCACAGAGGTAAAAATGCAACACTGGTTATGAGCAATGGTGAGGCAGGCCAAAACTGAACTGAAAGGAACTTCAGATGGCAGTTAGTGGTTTGATTTAATAGATATATATAGTCATTAAGTATCCTCAGTGTCTGGTTCAATAACTGAGCTATGAAATGACTTTATTACATATTACACTTCTTCAATTTCAAAACCAAAGGTCATTTTTAGATTTATTTATCTAACATTAGAGTGATAATGTTGGCCATACTTTTCTTTTTCTCAATAAATCCCATGTGCTGCTCGAACCCAACAATAGACTGATCCTACCAACAAATAGTGTGTGTGCGTGTGCATGTGTGTGTCCAAAGCCTAATATAGTTTATTCTTCTGTGCCACAGAGCTCCATTTGTCAACTGTCAAAGGGCTGCTGTAAATTCTCACTGTTCACAAAAGCTCTGGATTAATACCACAGCTGAAAATAGTTCCCCAACATATATATTCCTCCTGTTTGTGTAACATTTCATAAAAAACTAGGACAGCATTATGTGCAAAAAGAGTCCTACTGCAATTATTTTACTAAAATTGAAATTGCAGTATGGAATACGATTAGTAGGAATTTTCACTTTTTTTCATTTTCACTGAAAAAAAAAAGCCATTAAAATCATGATGCTGTGATATTTGCAGGGGTCATGTTTTCTTACATCTGGAGAACACCTCTGTACTACAGTCCTACTACTACTACTACTTTTTTTTCCTTTGTCACATAATTGCAGGGTTCTGCAATTTAGATATTTCACTTGCTATATTTCAGTTTTGATAATATTGTTATTAATTGTGCAGCCCTAATAAAAACATGCAGAGCAAAGCTGTATTAGGGAATCGATTAGAGTTTGTTTGTTTTGTTTTTTTAGAAAGAAACCACACATCTGGTGCTATAGTCAGGGTAGAGGAGTTAAGAATTGTTTAAAATTAGAAAATCACACACAGTACCAGTCAAAAGTTTGGTTACACCATCTCATTCAAGTGAACTTGAATGTATGCCTAAGCTTTTGACTGGTACTGTAAATCAAAATAAATACATTATTGTGCACATTTCAGACACTGATTGTTATCAAAAAGATGACCAAAACATTCAGGGTCCATTTAAAATGACAATTACACAAATCTATCATCAAGTATCCATATGATTGCTAATTAGAGCCCGAACAATACTGGGCTTTTGGGCCCAATACCAATTAGGAGGTAAAAAATTCAGATATCGATATAATATTCTTTAAAAGCACAGTATTTGCAATGATACTGCAAACACTTATGTCAAAGATATGTAATGGAGGCAGGATATTTTTCAGTTCGACAATAAACTTTATTGTCCAAAATTACATTAGTGCCCTGAAACAGTAAACTTCAATGGGAATTTAATAGTTATAAATCATTGTGTAAATATATGAAAAAAAAAAAATAGATTAAACTAAAAGAAAACTTAAAAAAAAAACAACTTACGTAATGTTCTTTTAAAAAAAGACTTTCTGGAGTGGACAACATACACAGATACTGATGAATCTGCATCGCTGTATATCTGTCAGACTCTACTGTTAATCTCACTTTAATACAATGTTTGACAGTCAAAGGAAAAGGAGCATTCCACAGTTTTCCATTTGATGCAAAAACATCAACAGCAGCAGCGGGAGCTCCTGGTAAGATTATGGTCCACATTCTGAAAGGACTGCTCACTTCTTTAGCCGTCTGTACCTGTAATCTGCTTTTCCCATCATATAAAATCCACTCGGAAGCAGCTTGCACCATGAGCTGCTAATGCTGTCACTCGAGTTACGGAAACAGTTTACAGTAATGCATCTTAATAAAACTGACGTAAAAGAATCCCACCTCCTGAAGCTCAGGATTTCTGCGTCAAATTCCATTAAAAGATGTGAAAAGTCTGTACAGTCCTGCAGTAACACTAATGAAGAGGAGTTCTAAATGAGGCCATTGCCTTTCGATTGCCTTCTCCTACGCAGGATATGGGGTCATAGGGTCGTTATAGTAATCAGTTTGTGGTCCATGATCAATAAGCTGCAGACTGAACATGTGTAATCAATAAAAGTCCTGAGGGAACATTTTTATTTAACAGCCCTGTCTGTACAAGTACAGGTCAACCAGCAGGGTTCCTAGAGAGTGAAACTTTTACAGTATTATATTTTAGACCAACATTGATAAAGCTGATTGTTATGACTACATGGTTCAACCGTCTGATTTATCAACACCTAATATGGAAGCAGGATGGATGTGATGAAGACCGGGAGCTTTCTAAATGGTTTCACTTTAAGCAGTCAAACTGGTTTTCCTCCCATCTCGTTTCATCACACATCAAGAGGTAATATGACATACGAGATGATATCTGTGGGGAATGATTTAAAAACATTTCAGTCGCATTACAGCCACAGAAGATCTGCTCTGTTCAGACAAACTAGTGATTTTGTTTTGGACTCAAAGCTGAAAATATTTCAGGTTAACCCTTAATGCTTTATTTTGAGCTGTACCAAAGCCATAAGCCTGTGCGTGTGTCCTGATGGATGGTAGGAAGGTGTGTGTGTGTGTGTTGTTGTTGTTGTTGTTGTTGTTGTTGTTGTTGTTGTTGTTGATGTGAGTGACTTGTTGCATATAGAGGTCCTGACACCATGTTCTGTTCATGTCCTGCTACTGAAATCAACTCCGGCTGGACTCCTTTGGGACATCTGTGCTGAACACACACTTCAGAGTATCCAATGACGTGCGCTGCTCAGAATCCAGGAACACACGTATATCTAAAAAATGTACAAATATGATAACACTGAATTCAAAGTTTGAGTACAAACTGGTTTTGGGAAAACCTTGTATAACCACAGGCTCACTATCACACCTGTTTCATACCCAATAAACAAAAGTTAAGGATTTTTTTTGTCATAAATCAGCCAGGAAAGTTTATGTTAACAGGTGCTAAAAGTGAGCAAGTCTAGGATTTTTATACAAGTTAAAGCTTCAGAAAAACCACTGTGAGAGCGGATGGCAGTTTAACAGCTTACATATGTACACACCTGTTCTGGTATGTTCAACTCTATAAATTTTACATCTCCCATGATGCCCATTTCCGTTAAGACAAAATTAAGTTACATTTTTTTATGGGATTTCTACAACAGTATATCGTGTAGGTTTTAAAAAGGAAAATAATAGATAGAGATGAAAATTCACAAGAAAATACTTGGAAATTCTCTGAGATTTAAGTGGTAAAATTATGAGAAATGATGTGTTTATAAAGTCATAAATTTGCACAAAAAAGTCAGAAATTCTTTGAGATGGGAGCCTTGCATTTATTTGAAAAAACTTGGATAAAATTTTGGTTTTATCCCTTGTCCCACATGACTGATCGATTTAATGAGCTGTAGTTTTCAAAAGCTACTTGGATAGATGCTTTTATAAAATCTGGGCTTTTAGCCAATTACTGAGAAGAAAATATGAAAGGCTGTCAAGTGCAGGTTAACCTGACACTGACTTTGCTATTCTGCACCCCACAGGGAAAAACATGAGTCACCACAAAGTTAAAAGCCATCTAGATTTCGGTGGAATACGGTGGAAAGTACCACAAAGAAAATGAAATGAAAAGTACTTTACCATAATGTTTTTTAACCTACAATGGCCCTCAGAAGCTGTTGTAGATTTCTGTTGAATTGAAGAGTTCATAATTTCGTATTAAAGCTAATAATTACTCTTTTCAAGACTGTGTGGACTTGTATGGCTCAGCCTACCTTCAACCTGAGCAGAGGTCTAATTTAAAAACTCAAAACCCCTGTGGGGGTGTATAGAGCCTTTAAGGATCTGTAGAAATTATAATTACAGGTTATAAAGTATCTAACAATAAGTCACGTGTGCAGTGTAACTTAGACTTTAATGTTACATAATCTGTGCACACCTGATTTATTATGAAATGAAAAATATTACACACAGCAAAGCTAAAAGTTTTATTCTTTCCATGTTTAGCCTCAGAGCTCCAACGCAACAGTCCTGCACAGAACCAGGATTACAAAAGTAAACAGTGTGCAGATGACATTACATCAGCTCATTCTTAAAAAAGTGATCATTAAGGCACGTGATAATGAACAGTCAGCCTGAGCTCGTTCAGTGGAAACAATGTCTAATGTGTTTCTGTAAAACAGCAATAATGCCAAAACAGGAGGGGGAGTTTGTGCAGTAAAAGTTTTACTGCTGCCTTCGCTGATCATCACTCCTGCTGAGTAACACATGAGGTAAACCACCAACACTTTACTGCCGCGCTCTTTGTTTGCACAAAGAGGAACTAAATGAGGGGAAGCCAAGTTGGGTAGATTTTAAGGATGCGAAAGAGTGTTTTTATGTTTACTTCAGTCGATAATAATATTAGATATTTTTCATTTCATTGCAGCAGCACCATGTGTTTGTTTTCCACTGTTGGAGTTTGCCTGTAGACACAGTTTTATTACCTCTGCTGATTTATGGATCACTAAATACTTCACTGCAGACAAATAATATCAAATGGCATGAGAATAGTTAGAATTTTGGCAGAAACTTTTACTTTTTTCTTCAGCCAGTGAATCCTTTAAATATCTTCTCACTCATGTTAAAACATTGGAATTATTCAGAGGGGAAAATCTGCTCCCTTTCTAAGCGCACAAAAGTATTAGTTGCAAGAATACTTCAATCCACCATATGAATATATTGTGACCACAACAGGCCACTGTGCATCTCTACCAGCCCTGGGGGGTCCGGTTTTATCAGCAGGACCCCTGCAGGTCCTAGGACTTGGTTTGTGTTGACGTTTCAATGGAAGGAATGTTAATGACAGACAGCCTGAGATAGTCTTCTGACAATCTGTCAACAGACCAGCACAGGAGGGCAAAAACATTTGAAACAAATAAAACAATACAAATAAAGAATAAAGAAACACACTGAGATAGGGATGCATTGAATGTGGAATTCTTGGCCGATATCAGTGTTTAAAGTAAGTTTGTTCTGATACTGATACCAGTATCAGACAATCCTTCTCATACTTCCAAAAATGTAGAGTCTGGAATCAACAAATATGCAAGTCCATGCATGATCATCACCAAATTTATTAGCCCCGAAATAGGAGCCTGCTACTTCCCAGCAGTATCCTGTGTACCAAATTTCATACAGTCAGTGAAGTCTTGAAGGAGCTAAAACCGATCCTGCAAACCTTACTAAGTTACTGACTAAATGTGCAAAATCTTTGTTACTGAACTTATTTCCTGATTAATTTTGTAGAAATCCATACTAAAATCCCAAGCAGACTTTCTGAATTCCCTTTCTTTTATTATTGTGAATGGCACTGGACTGAACTGTTTTACAGATGGAGCCTCTGAGATTGTTTTGAATGCACTGGTTATCAGATCAGTACTCAGTTTCATCCCATACATAAAGTTCAGGTATAGGAATCTGTACTGGGAAAGAAAAACAGTATCAGGACATCTCTACTTTAAAATAACAATATAACTTCACGCCCCTTCTGGTGGACCACCATTGGGCTTTACCTCTGACAAAAGGAACTGTAGTCAATGGCAAGAGACAAAACAGTTTTTGATCCCATTAAATTTGTGCCACAAATCACACATACAATGTTTGTCAATTTAAAAGGTAATTTTACAAGTCTCAGAAGTTGCTAACTGTTGTAAAACTACAGAAGTATATGACTATGAAGATTCATGACTGGAGAGACTACACACCAAACAGTCATGTTAATAGCTCAAGCTATGGTGCCTGTGTGTTAACATACCAGGATGCGGTCACACAACAGTGGGTCTTGCTCGTTCTTTCTCTTCACGGCTGATAAAACAACCAGGGGTTGCTGATAAAACACATCAGGTAAGATACCATTACAAGGGACAGCGAGATTGTGGTTGGCGACAAAGCCTAGAGACAAGAGATGAAGGTCACCGAGTGGTTTTGTATTAAATTAAACTGCAACAAATTCCGACTTTCTTGTCTTCTTCTTCTATTTTAAATTGACACAAACATCATATGCATAATTTGTAGTATAGATCAAATGAAATTTGTCTCTTGCCATAGAGTACCGGTCAGTTTTTTTCCAAAGTTAGGTCTCAATGGGCACACCAGAAGGAGTGTGACTTTGCCTCTCTATTTAGTCAATAACAAATGCCAAAACCAATGTTTTGCTGTTTTTGTTGTTATTAATTCCCCTATTTGTGCCAGGGAAACAAAGATACTTTGTTAATAAAAAATGATTCACTGTCTTTGAACAAGCACAGAGTTGTGTCCAGGTGGCAGGGCCTCAACTAACGATTATTTTTTATCATCAATTAATCTAATTTGTTGCCTTTACTGTCCACCAACAGTCCAAAACCCAAAGACTATTCATTCATTATCTTAAATGACAAAGAAAAACAGAAAATCTTCAAATTTAAGAAGCTGGAACCAGGAAATGTTTGACATTTCTGCTTGAAATATGACAAAAAACATTGTTGGCACAACAGATAAATATCAGCCACTACCATCTGGCTGATAGTAGTCAACAAAGGAAATGCTGGCCTATAATGATGCTCTTCAAATGATGTGGAGTACATTTTAGTTATTCTGTGCTGCCTGGTTCAAAAGAAAAAGTAAAGCATTTGTGACTTTTGTGAGTTTACAGCTATTTGTATATCAATATGTATTTGACAAATATAGAGAAAAGATAGAATAGAGATTTTTTGTTAACAAAAAAACTTATGTGGAAAGTGTTAATCATAAAAATTTGGTCAAGTCAATCAAGTTTTTTGATTTTACCATGTAAAAAACTGTTTGTGTGTTTGACTGGTAGCCATGTTTGGATTGATGCCAAGTTCACACGAAGGTTAATGAAGCTGAACATGCCATTTGCATGTCAAACAGGATCTGTCCACACTAGTGCTGTCAGATTGTGTTGTACCAGGTCAACATCCACACCGACCCAACAGTATATTACACCACAACTGAAACACATCCAGATTTTCTTTCAAGGGTTGACTTTACAGTCACACCACTAAAAACCAGAGTCCAACATCGACAGCGGCTACGTGCAAAATGTGAATTCAAATGTATGTTGGCAAATAAAATAAATAAGGTCAGCCATTGATGAGTTGCTGAAGTAGGTCTGCTTCACTACAAACTCCAATCACTCCAACACATACGGACTACATTTTGTTTTGTATTGACTGTGCACACTGGCGGCAGCATGCAACATATACAACCATCAATAACTGCCTCGAAACTGTCAACAACCCTCGCTGTCCATCATCACTAGAACTACCTTCATTTTATCAAGCTAGCTAACCAGCTGTATTATCACTACCACTGGACACACACAAGTCCAGCTCAATGTGGTCTTCAAAAAAACCTCTTAGACCATAAAAATCTGCCATGATGGATTTTTGCTAATTTGCATGATGTGACAAGCAGCAATATGAATACAACTTTTTGGATTTTGACTCCATTAATACACCAGACCTGTCAAAAAAATGGCAGACATCAATCAAAATACTTCAAACGGAAGGGGTTAGTGGGAAATTGGCTAACACTCATTAACCACTTGTTCAATCATTATAAATCTCAATAGAAACCTTCAGGATGCGTTTACTGACACATTTTGAGCCTGACCCATAAGGGGCACCACAAATGCCACAAACGTATCTGAAAACCTGGTGTGCCAAATTTCAGTGTGTTTGATGTGTATTTTCAGCGGGAAAATATTAACCAAAATCTGAAGTGCTATATTGATTGGTTAAAGTTGACGAGGTCTATCACATATTTGCATAACGCAAGATGCATTTGTACGATCCTGATTAAAGTCACTGGAGACATTCTGTGCTATGTCTTGAACATACATGAGTTTAATTCGTTCAGAATCTATGAAGGTGGTGGGCAACTGCAACACTGCAGGCTTTGTGATGATGAAACAGGAGTGTGATAATTCTCACTCCTTTTTTAAACAGGATTAAACGAGCTGAAGTGACCTCTGTGAAGCCTGTAACCTGCTCGTTGCTGCTCACAGCTTTTATTTTGGCTGATTTAGCTGCTTCCTTTATGTTGAGTGCAAATTTGAGGCCGCTAATTGACACTGGTGGCTATATTTTAATTAATAATTATATTGCTTTAATGACCTCATATCTTATGCACTTTTATAGCCAACTGAAAAACATTTTGGCCAGTATCTTTTTTTCTTTTTACCAGACCAAAAAGTTAATTTTGGAGCCTGCCAAGAGCACACAGGGCTCAACAATAAGACTTGCACACTTGCCCAGGGCAAGGAAAATGTCATGTTGGGCAAGAAAGTCTGACAATTCACTTGCCTGACCGCACAAGTTGGAAAAAAGAATTAAAATATTTAGATAATCGATTAATTGCTTAAGTAATTCTTCACAGAAAATAGCAAAAAATGCTGTTTTTCAGCCTCTTAAATATGGAGACTTCCTGCTTTTCTTCATTTATTATCATATTAAAGTGAATATTTTTGGGTTTTAGACTAAATTAGCCATTTAAAGACATCACCTTGGACTGTGATAAACTGTGATGGACATTTTTCATTATTTTCAGACATTTTATATACATTGCAGCTCTGAATTAAACAAGACAATTAACTTAGTCTTTTTTGTGTTAAAAGTCAGTCTTACTCACACATAAATCTCAATGCTAATCAATAATTAGATGAAACATCTCATTGCAGCAACAAACTGATACATTAAGGAGACTCAAGGTAACAGAAACTATACACATAAATATACACAACTAACTTTTATGACTCCAGGATTTTATTCTATGCTGCTAGTTAGCTCCCACAGAGAAAGACAGAGGGAAACTTAAAAGCAGGCAGCTTACTCAATAAGACAGACCAGGTGGTAAAGATAAGACAGACAATTGTTCTTTGTGTGAACTACACTTTAATCAGTGTTATGTAATCTGTCATATTGCTTTGTTTTAAAGACATATTGCCATCACATTTTTACAGCAGCAAGAAGAGAGCCTGAGTTACAGTTTGATGTGGACAAACTGGACACACATTTTCTTCTGCTTATTGGCACTCATGGCACAACTACAGATGTCACTACTGAACGGCTGTTTGAGTTACATGAACTTGGGAGGTGGGGCGAAAAACACACCAACACACACACTCACAAAACCCCCTCAGAGCGCTCCATAACCCTGGAAACAGAGGCTCGGTTCATTTGCAGCCAGATTAAGGCGACTGAGGTGGAGCGGGTGGAAAAGATTATTCCTAGTAAGCAAGAAAAAAACCCTTAAGCTCTCCATTAATAACATGAAGGGAGTGTTATTTATGAAAGCTGCCTCAAGGCTCATTGGTATATACACACAGAAGTCTAGTATGTTGTAAACCAAGCTGTTATATTACAGCAACACAAGCCCAGCAATGTGTGCGACACACAGCATATATTCTGGACTGTGAATTAGTGGCACAGTGTGGTTCTGGTTTTATTCACCAGGATTACAGTACAGTAAATGAGGAATGGAACCAAAATTTCAGATCGGCTTAAGGAATGCCTAAATCAAAGCCTTGTAAATCCAACCCAGCGAGGGCAACAGAGCTGCCTGTACACTGCGACGCTGTGCACCGCGGCTCAGCTTACCAGCAAGTGGCAAAGGTTGCCAGGAAACACTGCGGGCCCACAGGGCGTTCACGTTCACACACAGATACCCAAACACACAGATGCAGTCACATATTCATACAAACATTTCAACAGGAGTCTGAGTACCTCTGCACTGCTAAAAGCTTCAGTTGGGGGATAAAAAAAAGGTCCTGCTGAAGGAATATCATGTCAAAGCAAGGATAACAGAGCCCTGTGACCCCTGACCCCTGTGGGAGTGTGAACCAACAGGAAGTGTCACGGTAAGATGACACATGATAGGCAGGTTGTAAAAATACTGCTCTGCTGAGGAAACATGTCGACTGTCTGTACATGACAAGTATGTGACACTTTCAGAGGGTATCAGAAGGTCACCAGGAACTTCAGACAACAGCAACAGCAACAATAACAACAATAAGATGACAACTTTAACTATTCCATCAGCCATTTATCAAGATAAAATACCTAACATTTCCTGGTTATGCCTTCTTGAACATGAGGACTTCTCTCCATTTCTTACCACTGCAAACTGAACACTTCCTGTTTAACAAATCTTAACTCAAGGGTCACTCACTAGCATTTTAAAGAGCTTTGAAAAGCATTTCATGGTTGTCATTATGGTCATTACAAGTATCTATACTACATGTTTAAAACAATACAATTTCTGTTACTTCTTTGAAAGAACAGCTGTATTTTAAAAAAATGATTTAAGAGTTCATTCAAGACCACAGTTCAGTTCAGTCTCTTTCTCCTGTCTGAAATTTGGCTTGCAGCAAAACCAATCAGTGTTTAATGACTTTTAAAAGGTACTGAGGGAAATGACCCAGTATCAAGAAGTATTGAAACTTATCCAGTCAAATCAATCAAACAATACCTGCAGTTGATCTTTTTTTGGACCCAGATTTAGAAAAAACTACTTGTGCATGGTTTTGCTCACAACCGATCATGACAAGCATTCAAGCTGAGATAGCACCTCAACATTTAAAACGCCTGTGGCGTCTGTTTAAAAATAAATGGATAAAATGTGGAAGGATTACTACAGGAATGTTTCCATTCACATGATGGCTACTCTTTTAGTATTAGTGCTACAACTACTGATTATTTTCATAGCCAATTAATCAGTTGAATATTTTTTTCTATTAATTGATTAGTAGTGGTTTGGTCTATAAAATGTCAGAAAATGGTAAAAACTGTTGATCAGTGTCTCCCAAAGTGCAGGATGACGTTGACGATGACTTTTGTTTTCCCCGCAACCCAAAGACATTCAGTTTACTGTCATAAAGGAGTAAAGAAACCAAAAAATATTCATGTTCAAGAGGCTAGAATCAGAGAATTTTTCCTTCTTTTCTTAAAAAAATACTCAAAGCAATTAATTAATTGCCAATATAGTTGCTGATTAATTTAATAAATGATTAATCAGTTACTCATTGCCGCTTAAATTGATATTAATATCACTTTAAGGGTACTGGTGTTGCAATTTTATTAAAAAAAAAAATGCAGCCATAGTGTACAGATAGTAAAAAAAAAAAAAGATAAAGAAGAAAATGATCCCATTTTGTCTGCCTGAGATTTTCTTTTCTTGGCATCAAAGAGGTATTTTATAAATGTTTTTATATAAGTTTGAAATTCAGGTATTGTGACAACATTAATGATCATTATCAGATGGAACTGAATGCCTTACCTTTAGTTTTTAGTTGATAAAATATGCTTTTCATATGTATGGCACTGACCTTTGGTAACTTGTGGTGGTCATGAAAAAAACAATTTAACAGATTAATCAATCACTGTAATGCTAAATAAACCAACCTGATGCAGGCAGGTCTAAATGCTTTAAACAGTGATTCTGACATTTTTTACTGCCAATTTGGCTTCTACTTGCATGACCAACTATGGGCCGGGAAAAATTTATGTCCATTGCTTATAAGCCCTTTTAAAGCTCACTGTATCATTTCAAAGGGCAGAGTGTTGTTTCAGCCAGGCAGGAGCAGTGATATTCAGCTCACATACCTAAAGGTAGGTAGTTTCAGACATCCCAGGAACATTGTTCTGTACTAGTGGGGTCCACCAGCAGCCGGCCAAGGTCCTGAACTTTTAACACGCCTGTCCAACATTCGTCTTTGGCTTTCCATAGCAACCCCCCTTTTCCCAGGACAGAGGGTCCCTCCCCCCAGGGCGTTTAAAGGGAGTTAAAGGGGGGCTGAGTCGATTTAGGGGGAGCTGTCTTGAGAAAAAGGGCGTTTCTGGGGAAACTGAGCGCTCACTGTTCTCCAAGAGCTTTCATGGTTGCCACTTGGCAACAGTCGGCTGTCGGCATTTCAAAATGCTGCTTTTCACGCTCGCCTGCGTGCCGCGAAAAGCCACACACACTAACACGGAGAGAGGAAAAGAAAAAACCAGGCCAGTGTCACCACAGCAGATGCCTCTTGTATTGTTGCCTCTGGAGTCAAAAACCAATGCTAGCCGCCTGACGTCATGTAAATGATATTCAATTTCAGGCGCACTTCTAAGTCCATTCATTTCAAATCATAAGCCAGGATGAATGGCCACCTGTCTGACTGCAGCCATGCGCTGCAAAGAACAATTCAGAGAGAGCAAAAGCGATTTCACACAGATTAACAGGCCCTAAATCTGCCCAGACATCTCAAAGTTTCAAAATTAACATGTTCCCACCAACACTTGACTGACTTTCAACATAACTTCTAAAACTTGTCTTATTTTCAAAGGAGTTGTTCAGATGCTGCAGCTTGGACGCTCGAGGTTACCTTCCAGATGGTGGACACTCCTCCTCAGCCACACCCACTCACCTGTCCTTCCTCTGAGGAGACAGAAAAGGAGTCTGCAGTAAACACCAGCTGTTTTCCGACTGACAGACAGGGGTGGAAACACTCTCACATCCTCCTCTCCCTCTCCTCCCCCCTCTCTCTCCTCGAGGTACGCCTTCACCTCTCTAACCCCCACTTTTTCCCCTCAAAATCCCTCCTCTCTGGTTGGCTGGTCTTTTCAGCCTCCTCTTCAACAAAAGAAACAAAGGAGGCCGGGCCACTTTCCCCGTTTCCCCCCCTGCTGAGAGAAGCAGAAGGGGGTACAAGACCTGCAGACCACCCCTTCCAAAGCTGCAAAGACCCAGCACAGCAAAAACTGTGTGCAAGCAAAATTTCTTACACCAAGGGGTGAAAAAAAAAAAGAAATCATGCAAACTACAAGCAAAATCGCACTTTTCAGCATCCTCTGGAAAATGCACAGGAATGTACAGGTGCAGGCAATAGCAAAAAATGCCAAAGCAGAAACCATCAAAGCCCAAGCTGTTTATGGATTCTGGATCAGTTTTCCAAAAACTAAGGCGTGTGCGGCACAAAGTGCATGAACAAATGTGTGTGGTTATGCACGTGTGTGCTGTGTTCACGGACTTCTAAAGCTGTGGGAGCTAGTTGGAGTTTTAGACCTTTGTAGCATGGATGTTTTTGTGGGGTGGGGCATTATTGGCAGTTCTTCACATGTTGCCATTTTCCAATGTGGTGCTGATCCGCGCTGCCAAACAGTCGTTTTCCACTGAAGGGACTTAACAACATGGAATGGAACATGTAGCCATTGTCTCTGGTTCTGCTTTTGTTTCCACTGTTCTCCGCCCACTTTGAGGATGGGATTGTGGAACTAAATTTGGGCGCTGCTCTGGAGGAGATACTAAATGCAAGTTCAAGCTACTTTCATGGATTTCTGGCAGAGCTGCTGATAGTAAAAAGTCAAGCTGCACAGAGCACTGTTGCCAGGTTGCCTATGGCAACCTTTTTCAGAAATTGGCAACCAATTCAGTAGCAACCACTTTTTAACAAATAAAAAATAGGGGCAAAATGTGCACCCCAACATAAATAACTGTTTAACTATAACTATTGCAACAAATATTAAACATTGCTGTTACAGTCAGAAACAGACGATGCATGTCCAGATGTGGTGTAAAAGTTTGACTACCCCATCTGTACCACAAACCAAGGGGCAGATTGATTCAACTAACAAAAAAACAGATTATCCTGAAATGCAAATAGGAAATTTGTGAAATCCTGGGAGTCTTTGAGTTAGGTGGAAAATTATGCTGCAAAGCATGTACAACATATACTTTGATAAGTGACATATCAAGTTTACATGTTCAAGATAGCACATCCTACAGAACCACAGGTTACTGTAGTTAAGCTTTTAAACATTCTTTTATGTAACATTTTTATTATTATTTAAGAGGTACCACACACTTAAACATGTTTTTAAGCTGTAAACTAAATTATATGACTGTACAGAAGTTTACAATTCAGTTCAAGTGTATTTTATTTTATTTTACAGATAGCACCAAATTTTAACAAAGTTATCTCAGGGCACTGTGCAAATAGAGCAGGTCTTGACCATACTCTTTATAAATCCAGATGTTTCCCACCAAGAGCAAGCACTGAGGCAACCTTGGTGATGAAAAATACCATTTTTTGCTAACCCTCCAGATAGTATTTTTCAATTTTGGCACATTTGATGGCTGTAGAAGCTCTGCTGGAGAGAATTCTTTCCCTTGATGGCGCTACCATGATAAACAGCAGGCTGCCACATGGTTGGTTCGCCCCCTACAGTGATTGTCCTGTGCACCCTTGGCCGAACCCCCTCCTTGACCCCTTGCCCACTTTTTAGCATTTTCAAAATTATATAGTTGATGGAATTAGGCTGATGATGAAGTTCCACCTAATTTATACAAAATATAAGGTAAATATATGATCAGTTTCAGCAAGTTTACTACTGCATCTGTATCAACCAAGAGAAACAATAATTTGTAAAATGAAGAACATGTGCTGGTCAAACAAAACTGTCCAGGCCGTCATCAGAGGGAGGTTAGAAAAAGATCTCTCAGCATCTGCCACAAATGAGGATACAACCACAGACATAACAAGATTATAGAAAAATAAAGTATCACAAGGTGCAAAAACACTACACATTGGCCATGATGACCATTTCAAATATTAAAAGCAAATCAGTATCAGCTCCATGTCGAACATTGTTATCTATTCCATAACCACTTACTTCACTCATCTACCAAACAGTGTATAAAAACAATTTAATTATCTGATGGAGCCGAGCTGGCCCTGCATTTCAATGATGTACTGTAGATCCACAATCCAGGACTTAGTGCAAAAGTCTTAGCAGGTTCTTAAAAGTTAAGATTACAGGAAGCTCCAAGTTACAGGTACAAGAAAATTGAAAATGATTGAAAGGAACAATAATTTCTTTTTGACGATATGCTTTTCATAAAAGGTCTCACACTTCACCACGTGGTCAATCTATGCCACATAGTTTTTACCGGACCCTCCCATACTGATCAGGCATATTTTATCAATCTCTATAGAGTATTCAAATTAAATACTGGACCCCGTTCTATCTATATGCCAGCATTATAATTCCATGTTGATGTTATTCTAACTGTCATGCAATATTAAACACAATTAGTCAACATTTCATGGTAATGTGTTTTTCCTCATCAAAGGGGCTCATCCCATCTATATTTGCATATCAAAGTGTATCAGCATAATAAAAACAAGTTTTAAAAAAAGTTTATTTTTATTTTATTTTGCATCAACTATTTCCTTCTTTTTTGAGGTATTGCCTACAAAGAGATATGATCAATAGTCAATTGTTTATAGAGCTGCTTCATTATTGGTGCAGCCTCCCAGCAGTACTTTTAACTCTTTATATTACTCCTCTACTCTACTACTGTGCAAGAGTAACAGTATGTTAAGTTTAGAGTTAGAAAGTTACATTTAAAGCAGCGCGCCAAATAATTTAATGCTATTAGATATCATGAGTCCAAGATGATCAGTGAAATAATGTGATTTTTATGACGATTTTGCTATGTGTCTTGTGTTAACCAAGTATGAAACAGCAACACCTGAGGAACAGGTTTGACCATGTTGTAGTCATCTGCAATCTACACATACAGTGAAAACTGATATTTATTACAACATATCAATAATAAGTCTGCAACAAAATGGAGGTGATAGAGCTGGTATTGAACCTAAATACTCGTGGCAGTGTGACTGTGAGCCAAGTACAGAATCAAAATCGTACAGGTACAAGTACAGAATCAAAAAGACGGTTGGAACCAAATTCTTAGTCAGATTTTGTCTACTTATTGTCTTATCAAATGTGTCCTAATGTACATTACATTTCTAGCCATTTTTTTTCCACTCTTGTACGGTTTCTCTGTCAAGAAAAAGAGGCTTTTAAGAGGCTTGGCCAATTTTGTTCGATGAAAAAATGGAGCAGAAGGCAGGACTCAAAAGCAAGGCTCGCCCAGGGCAAATAAGATGCCATGTCCACCAAGAAAAGTGGCAAGGCAAGAGGTTATACATATATATATAAAAAAAAAGTTTAACTATTATGCTACTTTCAGCCTCTCATATGTGGATATTTCTTCTTCATTTGCATGGTTCTTCATTTTCTTATTATCAAGTGAAACCATAGAAATGCTTATTTTTTTCTAGATCTGGATGTCAAAAGGATTGTCTGCAGGTATCGTTTGACTAGAGAAGATTCCACTCGGCACTGGGTTATTTCAATCGATACATCAAAGGTATTGAATACTGATATGTAGTTCTAATGACAATTAACTTAAGTCTTGGTTGTTAGGTGATAACTGCTAAAAAATTCAAACAATTTGTACAGGGGCAAGTAAAAATTGTCATCAGGCACATAGATTCTTGACCGTATAAGTGAAAAAAAACATTAACAGTGAACCGTGGAAGGGAATCTGTCTCTGCTCATTTCATCATTCTGGCACACATATTAAAAGCTTTTGGAACAATCCCCAGCCCCACACAGCGAGAGTTTCCAGTCCAGAAAAATTATAACACAAACCCATTATCTAATCTTGTGTCGGCATTGATCTGGGTTTAAAATTAGAATATCAGATTTAGATCAGGCTCCACTTTAAGACAGTAGAGAGGATTAAAGCTTGGGTTAAGAGTAAAGGAATACTGTCTTTAACCGAAGGGCCTCATAAGTACAGAAGAACACCGGTGTGCATGTTGGTGTGTGTTCAGCACTCCTTCCGCCCTCACCTACCCCAGGTACAGGTCTCATCTTCTCATAGCCAGTGCGGTGACAAAGCCCTTCTCATTCATGTCACCTTATCTCACCAGCCGGGCCTCATTCTCTGAGGGCCTTCTACAGACGGCTGCTTCAGCCCCACGGAAAGATGGGAAATGATATGCGAGCGTAGGTATGCATGAATGCAGGCAGGCACAAGGGAATACTGACAAAATGAGAGCTGCTCAAAGTGTCAGGTGTTGAGTTAGGAGCGATGAATTGCAGACAGGAAGGATGGGATGAAATTGTGTGAGTTTTGCACAAGAGATTGATGTATGGATGTTGTAGAAGGATCTGAGTGAGAAGATAGGATGTTTGCAGGAAACGAGGAGCAGATCAGATCATGCTGAATGCCCTCCGGCAGAAGTGAGCAATGGAGCAAGAGGAGCCATCGCATTTCCTTACTAAAACCTTTCCACTGCTTAAAATAAAAGTAAAACAGCAATACAAGAAAGTTTGTCTAGAAGATGTCAGGTATACTTGTACTTACTTGAATTTTGATTTGCAAACCTAAATATTAATACTTCTTTTCTATATACATGTCCTGACTCGGTTTGACTCAGCCCAGTACACCACAATTAGTATTTCTATTAGAACAGGGCTACTCACTTGAAGGTCTGTCTTTTAACTGAAGACAAGCAGCTTAATTTGAGTCAAGCACTTCCTATAAATTTTTCACAATGAAAGTCCTGTGTAAGCTTTTATTATGAAGCAGCAAAACCAGGATTTTTTTTTTTCATCAGTGGTAACAACTCCTGTATGGCTGAAAGCAAGCATGACAGTAAAATACAGCAGATACCTGAATCTAAAAACAGCAACACAGGAGAGAAACTCAACTTCAAGCCACAGAGATTAGTTTTGAAAGAACCGAAATGTCTTTCTCTCTGCTCTCTTGCTCAGAGATGAGTTGAATATGACAACACAAACTTGGTTAAGGCAGTTGCCATGGGTTGGCTGCAGTAGGCGAGACATTGCCAGGAGGTGGAGGTGGGTTGGGCTTGTTTTGGCCCCACTCCAAAGTAGGTCCATCTCAGGCATGACTTGGCACGGCTCGGCACAGTGTAAGTAGGAATGGAAATGCAGAGCATCTTGGTTTGACTCAGCATTAGCAAAAGTGCCAGTGGAAAAGCCCCATTACAGAAATGAAGGTTGGGTACCAAATTCAGTACTTAAGGGTACAAACCAAATTCAACGGGTATGTGAACATGCATCTGGGTGAGAGAGTATCATAGATAAGGACAAGTTAGTCTACATGGTAACAACAAATTTGGGGGGAGACAGATGTTCGCAGAGCCTATGCATACACCCTCTGATGTCAAAATTTATGTCACACAGACGTGGAAAGTATAATACTGTCTAACATGGACAGTAAAACTTAAGGTGAGACATCAACAACTTCTTCAGCATGGTCACGTAATTAATCAGAAAATTGGATAAGTTTTTGTTTGAGATCACTGGGTTTTTTCACTGTCTTGGAGGACGTTAGCTAAGCATTTTTACTAGAATTAGCCAACACTCAGCCACCAGCCACAGCCAAAATTCCTTACCAACATGCTATTTAGTATGCTAAAACACTTTAGTATATAGTATGTGAATTGTACAGGGGAAATTATTACATTATGCAAGCACTACAGTAGCAACAATACTAACAGCAACAACTTTTGCCCTGGTGACAGACCCAGACACGCTAGGTTACAGGGACAGGTTGTGTTAAATGTTCTAAATTAATGTTTAAAATGTTCTAAATAAATAATATTGTTGAAATGGAGAAGCTTTGACATATTTTTTTTCAGCTGAAATTACAATTTGTTACAACAGAGAGAGTAAAGTGCCGAAAAAGGTACCATCATATACCAGTACTGAACTCCAGGTACTGGTACCGTGTTGTTTTAAATATGAATGGTGCTCAACTCTTATAGTTATTCATTCTAATTCATGTTCAGTTTGACATACCAATGCCTTCATGCATCATGTATGTCAGTGATATTAATGAGTAAAAGAGTTATTTTCTAGTTCTTAGTCATTCCAGTTCAAGCTCAGGGGGAAACTGTTCTTCGGTAAACCATCACATCACGTGTACTCCTGGTTCAACACTAACCTTAGGCAAACACCAGCTTCATTCATGACAGAACAACTGTAGAGCACACACACATATACACACCATGAGCTGCATGTGACTGAAGCATGCAGCGTACCCTGATGAGTTAATAATTCACACTCTTACAGAGCTCTTCACATGCTGCTTCAAAGGGATTTCAACACTTGAATCTATTTTACAATCCACAGCACTGTGTGTATCTGGGTCTCCATTTACATATCTGCATAATGAACAGGCTACCCTGTCTAATTAAATCCTTAGAGAATCCTTAGCAATGTTATCACTGCTCTTATTATCAAAGAAAAACCTAACCCCCCCCCCCCCCCAAAAAAAAAAAAAATCAAGGCTTTGCTGATTCAGATAATGGACACAGAAAGAGCGTTACTTCATCCTGTCCAGTTTGTGGCTTACAGTTGTAATGCTCACTGTAAGCAAAACGCATGTGAGTGGAACTACCAGTGACTGGAGAGGGCAGCCAGTCAAATGTGCGTCTCCAGGAACAGTGGTGCATCTCATAACGGCCTCCCCAGTAGCAAAAACAGACAGGAAACCATCATATATTCATGGTGCTGTGTGACTTTAGGGGATTATTTCAATCAGCCTGAAACTCAACATCAATATGCAAAAAAACAAAATCACCCCCACTGAGTTATCTTTTTACTTTCATCTCAATGTTTATGTACAAATGTGCATAATCACTGCATGAATATGTCATGAATATGAACATAAACATGAATGAGTATGTCATGGACCTCTACTACAGCATAGAACAAGTGTACAATATACCACAGAGCAAGAAACTACCAATTTCATTAAATGATGCATGAAAACATCTTCAAATCATTCCCCCACTACACTGACACTTTGAGATACTGTCCTCAGACAAGGCTATATTTAATGTCTGCTATCTTGAGGTGTCCTACAGCGTGGTGGTGGTGGCATCTATAAGTAGGAGGGGCAGCGTGTATCAGATTCCGTGCCCGTTCTTTATCCCTCCGCTCAGGGTTTGCACCGCCAGCATATTGTCCCTAATCTTAGTGCATCTGTTGGCTCACAAAGCTCCATTAAACAGCTAGACCACTCTGATAAGGTTACTGACTTAATGCTCAGTGACATAATTAAATTGAGTATTTAATCTGGCCATGGGAGTAGAGAGGCCCTTAGCCCCTGCCGGGCAAGCCGAGCGTTCGCACGTCGATCTTCAGCTGCCCTTTCCAGATAACTTGTACTTTGATCCCCTTTGGGGTGATCGAGCTCTGCAACGGGCGAGATAAAAGCTGGTCAGAGACAATGTTCACTCCAAAGATTTGCGGTCAGCTGACCTCCCCTGTTAGTTTCTGGTCCATATGAATCCATTAAGAAGATGGAGATGCTTGTGATTCTAGGATACTAGCATGTAAAGGCTGGAATATGCTTAAAAAGTAGACCAAACTAGGTTGCACCAAGTGTCTACAGACATTGTAGCTGTTACGAGGTTCCAGCATTGCTAAAACAGAATAAGCTGCACACTTTCATGCAGCCTCTCCTTGAAAGCATTCATGGTGTTGCACTCAGTTTGGATGCACAAAAAGTCACAGCGGTAGTCACATAAAGAATGAAAAAAAGACTCCGTACTTTTACACCTCTACACATCTGGCCAGCTGCTGTGCAAAATAGACATGCTTGTCTGATAGACATGCCAGTTCTGATATCAGAAAGCTGTGCAGAAGGAGACTATCAGGCGCAGTTTGATGATCTGACAAGACTTTTGTCACTTTGGCACTTCAAAACTATCCATGGGTGTATTCTTTTCAAAATGCAGTAGGTTTATCACAGAGGAAGGAGGTTAAAGCTGCCAGTATACTTCATTAGCACTGCTTGTCAGGTGCTGGTCGAGTAGCTTCAGAGACCCCCTTCCCCTACACCTTTCCAACATCACAGTGGTGGAGTGGGGGGGGGGGGGGGGCTAGGGCTGGCAATTTATGCATTTTTTTCAAAAACACTCTGACAGTCAAATGCATTTCACTCCATGATTCTAACTGCCAGCTGTCAGTACAGAGGTGAGAAAGCTGAGGTTGGACGTTCTCTCTTAAGCCACCTTTTTTCATTCTTTACATTAGAGATGTTCTGATCAAGTACCAAACCATACCAGTGCATTCAAATACAGTATGCCAGTTAAGAAATCCCAACAGTGTGATTTTCAATACCATCATTAATACACTTCTCTTTCTATTAAACTGATAGGGAGCTGCTGTATTGTAGTACGCAGCTTAGGCCACTAGGGGTCAGTCGCTGTGCAATAGAGATACACCGATTTCAATTTTCTTGTCTGTTTCCAATTTCCGATTTTTTAAGGGTCTGATCTGCTGATTCCAATTTTGTCAAATTTTCATTCTTTCTAACTATAGTATAATTCATTTACAAACATTTTTGCAACTTTTCTTGTAAAACTGAAATTAGATGTTCATAATAAAACACTGACTATTAAATATCTTAGTGCTCCACGTTACAGCCAGGCCTTTCTATACTACACTGGATCTCCTAGGACTTGATTTCACGTGATCTCATGTGGAAGCACATGTAAACGAATCTGAGACTGATGCCATGCAACAGTTTGTAGGATAAAAAACTTGGACACTGCTGTGAAGTAGCGGGGTCCCATTTCAGGGCTAATAAATTACATGATATCAGATCAGTGCATAGACTCATGTACTTGCAGATAACCAATCCAGCATTTTAGGCTGTATCAGAGGCATTTCTAAAACTTGGGATTGGACCAACCCAACTCTGCACAACTATTTGTCATTTTTCAGAGGCATGTGAAACATTATCACTGTATACCAGCAGAAAGATAAGGTAAGACAAGACATCTCTGCTCTCTATGTGAAGGTCGGTTTTTGAAACTTCCTACCTGTGTGGCTCTCCAGGGCTATACACACATTTGACTTCCAGAAAGGTCGGACAAAACCAACCAGATTTGTTTGGGCATAACTCGTTCTTTACTTTTCTCTATATCACATCTGACTTGGCACCTTGCAGTGACAGCTTTGTCCTGACTGTGTCATGCTCGCAGATACTTCATCAACGCCCAAGCCGATGAGCTAGTGCCATCACCAGCCAGTCACAGTTTATCAAACCCTCAGTCTATCCTTGATGTCTCCCCACCTGTTCATTATCAGAACGACAGCATAAATGTCACAACGGATGCTCAGAGAGACAAATGACGGGAGTGTTCCCTTATCCTCGCAGACAACGTTTGCCCTTGCACCTTCACTTCGGCTGATGAGAAAAGTTTGCATTGAGGACATTTGTTTGGTTGGAAACGGGGTAATAATGAGGCTTTGACACCATATGCTCCCTGTAGTCCCTCCAGCTGCCAGACTAAGAAAACAAGACCAGTCAACACCCAACCCCCCTGCTAACCTTTTAACCTTTGGCACCTTGACTGTGACAGAATTTTGAGGTGAATCTTGTTTATTGGAGAGGCATTTTACCACCTAAGCTGTCACAAATCCTGTCTGGTAAATGCTGACAGCTGCAAAGTTGCCACTTATAAGCTAAGTGAAATTACTTCCACACACATGAACAAATGCTTTAGAGCTGCAATGACTAAACAGAAAATCAATTATTAATTGATCACTAAATTAATCACCAACTACTTTGATAATTTGAGTTTGAGTAGTTTTTCAAAGAGAAACTATCAAAATTCTCTATTTTCAGCTTCTTCAAAGTGAATACTTTGTGGTTTCTTTACTCCTTTATGACAATAAACTGAATATCTTTGAGTTGTGGAGAAAACAAGACATTCGAGGACATCATCTTGGGCTTTGGAAATAACTGGTTGACATTTTTTCACCATTTTCAGACACTTTATAGACCAAACAACTAATCTCTTCATCGAGAAAATAATCAACAATGAAAATATTTGTTAGTTGGAGCCCTAAAATGCTTTATTATATTTTTTGTCCAAACAGAATTCAACACTTTTATTAACACTGCTTAAGGCTGGGTAATACAGAGACATATCAATATCGTGATGTAAGACTAGATATTGTCTATCGTGATACAGCATAAGTGTTGTGTTTTCCTGGTTTTAAAGGCTGAATTGCAGTAAAGTGATGTCATTTTCTGATCTTACCAGACTGTTCTAGGATTTGCCTTAATCCACTTAGTCATTCCAGTCAGTCCTCATTAATGATGATTATTCATCAAAAACCTGAATGTGTTAATAGTACTTGATGAAAGCACCAACAGCCATCCCTACAATATTGTTGCAAAATTAATAAATATCAAAAATATTGTGATTTTTTTTCTTGGACCAAATTGCCCAGACCTACTATAAAATCATCACATTTGCACTATTTGAGAATTTATAGTATATGAATTTATAGAGGATGTGTATATTGAAATATATATTGTATACTGTAGAACAGTAACATATCAAGATTTTATTTAGAACACGGCCTGGACGATACGGCTGAAAAACCTATCACGATTGTGAATCTTCATATCAGTTGATAATTATTGATCATGTAGATTGTGACTGACATCAAAGGGATGGAAGCAGTTGAGGTGATAAAATGAGTACATATCACAACATTTTTGACCAAATACGTTTACATTGCAACAATACTATAGGGATGGCTATTTGTGCTTTCCAAACAGAGATTTTTTAATAAATAATCATCACTAATGTGGATATAATGACTAAGTGGGTAAAGTCAAAAGGGAATACTTAAGAAAATTACATCACTTTACTGTATGTAGCCTTTAAAACCAGGAAAAGACAACATTTATGCCATATGGCAATATAACAATATGCAAAATCTATCATGATACAGTCTCATATCACGATACAATATAATATTGATATATTGCCCAGCCCTATTAATAACCCATATCGTTCAGTCCTAACACTGATACAATAAACTCAGTATGGTAGATGTGTACCTGCTGTGATAACCATCAATTTTCATACTACAGTAGACCATAAAACTAGTATGCTGCTGTAACCCTGCATCTGACACATCCCACAGACAGAAATTCTTCTTCACTTTCCTTTATGACAATAAGAGTGTTTTGTAGGTTGTCTAGACTGAAATTATTAAAACAACAAATAGTTCTCTTCATTTATCTGACACCTCTTTAAAATTACATTTTTGTGCGTCTGAAGTCTGAACAGGTCGAGCCTTTAGAGGGTCAAATGTGCACACACCATAATGACAGCATTTATACACAAGGCCAAAGGTTATTTTACAAGTCCAGACAGCTCCGGGTGCTGGTGTCTGACTTTAACCAGGTACAAGTACAACAAACGTGCAGGCTACTAGTCCTGCTAATAAACAGTCATTCATTCAGGGGCAATGAAAACATGTGTTCCACTTAAGCCTCAAAGAGTTCACTTAAACATCCTTTCTAATTGCAAACACTCATAGTCTGACATGAACCACAGCTCTGACTTGTAGAAGCAGTGGAAAGCTTTACTTATAACTTGTCACACTTGACCAATTTTCAGTAGCAGCAGCCGATCTTCATTTTAAACGAGGGATAATTTGATTTGGGTCCAGCACAAAATTAACCATGTTACAAGGCTCCAGATGACCTTCTGTTTTAGTGCAGCTCCACTGGCTCACACTGCTGTCAAAAATAAGTTAATTCTCAAAACATGTTAATCTTTGAAAAGAATATTTGTAGGGATTAACTGTATAAAGATAAATAACGAAAAAAAACGAAAAATAAATAAGTTTGAAAACCTGAAAATAAGTTTCCATATAAAAGTGCAGACAATCATGTGAGCATGTGCAATGTCTGGGCACATCCTAGTTTTCCCAGTGCTACAGACAATCCAAAATAAATGAGCAATCATCATCATCATCATCATCATCATCATCATCGGGTTGGGATATTCCATCTCATTTCCTGGCTTACACTAAGCCATCAATTCTGTTATGAGGCAATAGGAGCAGATGGCTGGGGTTTAAGAAGGCACTAAACTGTGAAAGGAGACCATCACCCATGGGACACAAAAACACAGGAGGTCACACTCTCTCGCTGGCAGCCCCTCTGATGAACTGTCGGCCATGACACTTGTTTGACCAAGTGTATTTTAATCAACAATTAAATGCTGCACAAGTTACTGTAAAAGACCTGCATCTGACCTCTGACTTTAAAAAGTATGTTATTAGCCACAGCACTAATCTCTGCTGGTGATTTTGCATTGCTTATATTGACTTGCACTGCCTTTACTTTCAGTTATTTATCTATGAAGGTAGCATTTTTGACAGCTAAATGTTGTAATGGAAGAGTAATCATCCTTGATTGAAATACAGTACTCAACTCATATAAATCTTACTAAATTAAAATATTTCTTAAGATGTAATTAAGTCATTTGATGTATTGTTTTGTTCTTCAGCTGATTTTCTGAATCAAATTGTATTGTAAAATGCACATGTAGTCTACTGTATTTTCTATGAACAGAATACTAATACTAACCTTTTATTGTTGTTCTGTATGGACAAACACAAATACTCTACAAAATACAATGCAAAACAGTTTTATGAGTTATTAGGCTTGTCCTGCAAAGTTGGCACTCACAATACAGGAATAAAACCTGACTGATATATTGGTTGGCCAATATTATCGTCCAGTATCTGCCTATAACAGCTATATTGGTCTATATCAGTATTGGCATATATGTTGACCAATATGCAAACATATCATGAAAGTGATCATTTTTACATTTGTTTTTTTTTTTTCGGTTTTCATATTAGGATCTGACCAATATTGGATTTAGAAAAATGATGAAATATACAAAAAATACTGCCTATAAAGCTAACAAATAAACACTATATGCACTGCGTTCTGACAAGTAAAGGTTTCATTATTGATGCAGATCAGACAACATATATGCCAATACTGATATAGACCAATGTAGCTGTGACAGGCCGATATCAGCCCAGTATACCAGTGAAAGTTTACTGTTTCAGTGCTTTTCCTAACAATGGCATCTGCCCCTAAAATCCAGTATTGGTTAGTCTCTGGACAAAAAGAGCATACTTTGATTAAAAACTACATTTTTATACCTGACCGACCTGCTAATCACACAATCCTCATTCACCAAAGTTAGAAATAAATCTTGGTGAGTGTTACAGAAACAACATGTGACTATTTCGGTGTAAAATCCAATTGTTTTCGGTCGAGAGAAAATGCTGATTTGGAGAGAAAGTGCAAAGTTAGAAATATCCCAGAGTCGCACTGGCTGCTCAGAGTGCTGGTCCACGGCTAGTGGAGGTAACATTGGCCGCAGTTGTTGTGTTGCGTTGAGGAACACTGAGAATTTTGACACTTTATCTCTCACATGCCAGTGCTGAAGACTTCGCTTCATCACTTACCATTTAATTAGCGTTAAACGTCGGTCACACCTCCTACAAAATAATGAACATTAGTGATGCTAGAGTCACGGAGTGACGACGCCTAGAGGTTGTGTATTGGATAAGTTAGCTAACACAAGTGAAGAGGCTCTCTGTTCACCAGTTATTGCGCTTTTTGGCGCTAGCTACCGAGGCTAATATTGGTTAATAAGCAAAAGCCTTAATGAAGAAGCTGCCAAGAGTTAGACCATGCCTACGAAATATGTTTAAACTAGTGAAAAGTTGTTCTAATGACGTTACGACTTCATTTATACTTATATTCACGAGACAGAAGCTCGGTGATTCAGGTGGAAACAAGTAGAGAAACATACGCGGTTGTAATTTAAACTGAGATAAATAAGAACAAGAGTAGTAACAGAGGAGGACTACAGAGTCCAGACTGCCGCTCACCTTGCTGTGTTCAACTCTTCAGTCACTCGCTCCAAACGCTGGTTCACAGAGTGAAGCAACTTTTCACCGGTTTCACTGACTGTAAATTATCCAGTTTGTCCGCAGCCGGTGCTTGTGTACGCAGACAGATAACGTTACTTCTCGAGGTTATGAGCTCACAAATTCCATTGTCGTTCAGTCCAGACTTGCAAAATTTCCTCTCGGGCATCCAACTTTCACTTGTTTACACGCACAACGTCCTGGTTAAAAAAGAAACAAAATCAGTGCAGTTACTCCGCGCAGTCAAAAGTACCGCTGTGTAGTTTCTTTGCTCTGCTTGGCTTCACTCAGCAGGTTTCTCCTCCACATGTAGCCGGTAAGTAGTGGTGGGAACGGTTTGGTGCTGCGCTCAGCGCCCAGCTCTCCACAGGCGTAAAAAGGGGTTTGGCAAAGGGGCATATACCATGATACCTTCAAGTGCTCCTCGGATTTTCTATAACCGAGCCGGACGGTCAAGTAGGCATGCAGTACTGTTTCAGAAAAAATAGCAGAGGTGAAAGAATTACCCAGACCTTGTAGTTAAAGTAAAAGTAATACAAGGAAAAGTCCAAATTTATACTGATGGAAAGTAGTGACTAGCTCTGCAAATACATACTGCTCCATATACTCAACTTTTAATGCTAAGAGAAAACTGACATCTTTAATATATATTATATATATATTGCCTAAGATGTGTCCCTTGGTGCATTGAGAGTTGTTGAAAAACTGCAGTGTTCCTGAACACCATGACTCTGTTGGGTTTTTGCAGTGGATGTATTGGTTCTCAGTCGAATCTAAAACAAGCACACCTCAAGAGCTGTTGCAAAACTTTGCACAAGTTTGAGAGGAAATTTATTTCTGTGCAAAACTAAATACAAAATAAACACAGAAAGAGAGTAGATAATATAAGCAAAGCAAAATCAAAGTAAGTAAGTGAACACTGTCCAGCTGGATTCACCAGGTATAAACATCACTGTTCAGTAAACAAGAGCAGTTGCTGTCATTCTTGTCGACGTATATTGGATTCCACAGAGGTGTTGGCAATGTATGCTGCGATGTACCGTTAGTCCAATATTTCACCCAGCCAGTGAAGGCATCATTTACTGCCAGAGAAATGACTGGTACATGGCGGCCCCCTTCTGGCCAACTGGAGACCTGCATCCTATACAGCTGTCATGGCTTGGTCCTCAAAGGTTTGTCACTTCACAGACCTGCATTTAAATGAAGAGACTGACTGTTACTGTAAAGCACAGTGAGCCATATTAACAAAAAACAGATTATTAAAAACAAGATTTTTTTCTGCCACCTACAGATAAGGGTTATATGTTATGACAGACACTAATCTATTATCCAATTAAAGTTTTTGTATTACAAAGTATTACAAGTGGATAATTCTATAATCCTTTTACACAATATGTCCACACTTCACTTACAGAAAACAGGGGTAAAGGAACTTAATGTAAATATGACAGATGACCAACAGGATGATGCCTGGGAGAGTCAAAGGACCGTAAGTATCTGTAATAAAATAAAAGATTCAACTGAATGTTTTACACAGAGCCCATACATCCCCTTCCCACCATCCTACACTGGATGCTGACTTCTCTTCTCCATGTCACCAATGCAAAATACATACGACTAGTCTCAGCCATGGCTGGAAAAAGAGAGAGGTTGTGGCATATTAAAGAGAGACAGATTGTCTTAGTGTTAATACCAAATGGATTTATTACTGATTAATATAAAGGAAATCTTCATTCAGTGAAAGACAATGCATTCTTCTTCTGAAATGGACAACATACAAAATCAAAGCACAGTGTCATACTTGAATATGTTTTTGCAGGATTACTTGACATGTATCATACATTCTAAAGACAATGTATCTAATAAAACATGGGAACCATTGAAGGTAAAGGCTAAAAGTCAGCTTTATTGTCATTTAATATACAATCAGACAGAGTTCATACACACAGTGATTCAGTCTCTGCATTTAACTCATCCTAGTTAATGGTTTGTATGTCACTGACATATTGTTCATGTGTATAAATAGCCTGTATGACTTTAACATTTACACGGTACACATGTATATGTATATCTTATTTGTTGTGGATTCTATTCATGTTTGTATTTTATTCATGACTACATTTCCCCTTGTATTTCCCTTATCTCATCTCCTCTCATCTCATCTCCTCTCATCTCATCTCATCTCATCTCATCTCATCTCATCTCATCTCATCTCATCTCATCTCATCTTATTTTAGTATTAAGAGCAGTAGACAACTAAGGGACTGTCAGCAACTGACAGGAGATTTGACCTAACATACATGGTTTTGATGGTGGAGAAAACCAGAGCATAGGGAGAGCATGCAAACTGTATTGGATTAGATATAAGCTTAATGTAGTATGAAATATTTGCTAATTTTATTTGTCCTGTATTATGTTTTTGTTGTTTTTTCTTTGTTTCTGTTGAGGGGTATTTGCTCCTGGAAGTGTTGTGTGTTGTTTTGCTCAGGAAAATCAATAAACATATCTTTAAAAAAGCATCAGGCTTACATTTTTTTCTATAAAGGGTGAAAGCTATAATAAATACATTAATTGAAGTTAATTTACCAGTAACACCTCTCTCAAGGACCCCTGAGGATGCATGTCCCCACTTTAACCAGTTTCTGAGTTTCTAAGCTCTGTATACTGTTTAGTCAGCTAGTACATGGAAATGAGAAGGAGGAATAAATAAAGAGAAGCATGATAAATATTAGTATTGGTGTATAAATATGAGCTATAATAATGTCGGATTTGACAGGTTGTCATAGTATTTTATTTGAATTTAAAAAATGCTTTTATTATAATAAATTTGTATTGACACTACAACCACAATCTGTCCAATATTTGCATATTATGGCAATATTATTTTTTTCATACATATACACATATACATTACACATATGTACATGCACATTTTTGTGTTCATATTTGTATGTGTTCAGGGGTGCAGGTATGTATGTATGTATGTATATGGACGAACAAGAAATCATAGCTTTTGCTCTCATTTGTATATATGTATACTAATCGGCTTGCATAATTAACTTACGTTTTTTTGAGAAATTTAATGCAGAAATAAGAAAAATAAACAGACAAAAGAAAGGAAACAGAAAATCATTTCTGCTCACTACATCTGAGATTTCTTTGCCTCAGGTGTGCATAAACTACAGGTTATATAAACTTCTTTTTAAGATACAATAACATGAAATTATCAACCATGAGAAGCAGGTAATTATCTTTAAATGAATACAGTTATTTCCTTCTATTTGCAAAAACACTCCAGTCTGTAGCATGAAACAACCATCATTAAGTATTAGTATGACTGCAGTAAGTATTTCCTGTACACGATGGTGTAGTCCAGTCCTCGTGTGCCCTCCGTTTACAGAGGACGTAGCTCTGAGACATCACATGCATATCAATGCAGACCACACAGAGATCACAAAACCGGCTGCTGAACACTTGTCATCTTTAAGGAGGGTCTCTCTCCTCTCCCCCTCTGTATCTTTGTCCCCTCTTGTGAAAAAGAAGCCTTTATCTCCCCTCTCTTCTTTAATTCTCCTGTAATGAGGACTGGAGACAGATAAGCTGCACTCACTTCAAAGATCACTCAGCCCCACCCACCACGCCACTCCTCAAAAACCAACCCCCCCAGCAAGACCAGACAAGAACAGGGGGATCTACTCTGCTCTTACAATACAGTATATCATTAGACTTATGGTACCTATGGACAAATACATATCAGTTAATACGCCAATTCAATTATAACACAAATTTTGTTATTATTATTGCAAAAGAACAAGAAAATTGTGAATATCTTTTACTTCAACCTTTACTTAACTAGGGAATTGATGAAGAACAAGTTCTTATTTACAATAGTGGGCTGGCAAAAGGCAAAGTCTCTTGAGGAAAAAGGGGCTAAAAAGCATTATTTACATGACATGCAGTGTAACACCAGCATCTGACAGTTCTCTAATAGCATCGGGCAATACAATGACACACACAAGCTGCAAGACAGACAGGCAACAGCAGCAGCAAGAGAAGAAGAATATGAATGTGACAACATGAAGCAGCAGGCAGACACACTGTGGAAATATTAGCGGGTCAGGAAACGGCATGTGAGAATGTTTTAACTAGAGCCCTTGAAAGCTGGAATGAATGAATGAATGAATGAAAATTCTTTAGGCAAATGAATAAAATATAGAAATAATTGAAAAAAAGAGATTAAAACAAGAATATCAATAAAGTTCAATAAACAAAAACCTTTACAACAAACTCAATAGGTGGGATGTTATCCTTTATTCAGTTATTAACAAGATCCTTCATTCGATGATGGTGGCTGAGACTACTATCTGACACACTGGTCAAAAATCACCCATTGATCTTCATTTGGGTTTAGATCTGCTAACTCTGAAGGTCATAGCATACACTGTAAGGAAAAAATAAATAGAGGCTTAAAATTTCACGGCAACACACTGCAACAGATTTTTGAGTCCAGCTCAAACACATAAGTTCTGAAATAAACTTTAACAAGTTTTGCTGACCTGTTGAATTTGAGTTGAAACTCAAAAATCTGTTACAGTCCTTTGCAACTTTTTTGTTTTTACAGTGTAGGATTTCACTATCATGAAAGCATTCAGTAACACAACACACAGCAAGTACATGACAGGTTATATAGTACCTGCTCTAAGTACATGATTTTTTTTCACATTTCTAGTTTGGTGTACATCAGAAGACTGAACACAAGAGGAGTAAAGATAACAACACAATCAGCAGAAACGTCCCATTGTCAGAAAAGCAAAAGTAAAAGAAGTAGACACACTGTTTAACCGACTGGTGACTATGAGAGCACTAACAAGACAGATATTAACTATTAATACAACAGGGAGACAAGAAGAACATTTATCACATGAAAGATTAAAAAATAAATGTGTCAGGAGAGATAAGAAAGCCACAGGCTTATACACAAGATCTCCCTCCTTTTTCTTGGTCAAATAGTCTCTGCACAGCTTTTAAGTATATTTAGGGTAATTGTCTTGTTGGTTTATGAACCCACGACCAATCAGATTCAGTCCAGAAGAGATTCCATCATGCACTAAGATGTTGTGGTAGACGTTCTTGTTCATGATACCGTCAATTTTCACTAATTTGCCCACGCCGTTTCCACAAATGGAACCTCATACCATAATGGAATCTCCACCATGTTTCACTGTGGGTGCATCTGACATCAAAACGTTTTCCAGCTTTTCTGTGGACATAAACATGGTAATACTGACTGAAGAGTTCAAACTGGTACTCGTCCATCCAGAATACCTTCTTCCAGTCATCAACAGTCCAGTGTTTGTGCTCTCTGGCAAATCTGAGGTGTTTCTGGATATTTGCAGACTTCAATAATGTCTTCTTAGCAGCCTGTCTTCCCTTTAAACCTTGTTCCATCAGTCATCTGCTTATGGTCATTCTGGAGACGTTCTCAGACTCTGATCTAGAGGCCTCTATCTCCGCCTGAAGATCAGCAGCGGTCTTCCTTCTGTCTCTGGTACTTAAAATCTTGAGGTGTCTGACATCTGCTTCAGGTAATTTTCATTTCCTGCCTCTTCCTTGGTGCATTTTGTAAGTACCAGACTCGGCAATTGACTCCAAAGCATACTTGACCACACTGTGAGACACTTTCCCTGTTTGTCTCAGAGACCATTCAGCATCATGAAGTGCTTTAATGCCGACTCTTTCATTTGCAGTGAGCTCTCCACGTTTTACCATTTTGAACAGGAATGAGGAATTTCAAACTGAATTCACCTTATTATACCCAAATTAATCAAGAAATTAAATTAATCAAGTGTAACATTCAACCACTAAAACTCATTTTTCTCTTCAGGAATGCAAGTAAATAACTATAATTTGACTTCTTAATCAAGAAATAATAATGTGCTTTACTATTTTTTCTGTTTTTTTAAACAGAAAATTTGATTGAATTCATGGATAACAATAATAATTATATTTTAGCATTAAAAATATCATTTCAGTTAAAGAGCTTCTACATACTGGTGTATTAACCATTACAGAAACATTAAAAAAAAGATTTTGGTAATTACCAAAGCTGTTAGTTTAGGGCAGCTGTGGCATAAACCTCACATTGGGTGGTGGTCTAATAAATTTGTTAAGTACTGTATGTCAAGAAATAATTAAACTTAATGAATTAAATGTGATGCCTCTAGATAACATGAACTTTTGTATTTCATATCTTCGCACCATGTTTCGTTTTATAAAAAGGAAGGTGAAGATGACCAAGCTGTCGAGTGTTGTATGAGTGAACTTGAGAATTAGATTTGAAAAAGTTTAAAGAAAAAGGCAAAAACTAATATTTATTTATAAACACACATATATGATTAATATCTCTATCATATACTGGAAGAATGTTTATGAGCTGAGGCCTCAGTAGAGTCTGAAAAAGTTGACCCATCTTACAAAATGTTTTTGCAGCAAATAAAGTTTCTGAAGATTGGTGGGGTATATTAGCATGAATCAAATAAGGATAAATCATGCAACAATATAAAGTTAATGAATAAGAAACATGTATAAAACTTCAAAGTTTTCTGATGACCCCCTGTGACTTCACAACTTTGTTATGTATAAAATGTTTGTTTTTTCCAATTTAACTTCTCAGCAATGAAGATGCCTAAAAAAAACAAGTGTCAGAAACTTGAGAAATTTCTTTCCCCCCTACTGACACTGACATAACTCTTTTCATATCTCCTGCTCCGTCCTGCAGATATAATGAAATTTGACTTTTTTATATTTAATGAGAGTTTATTCAGTTGAAACCACTTTTAATACGCTTTTTAGAAGCTGATAGTTGCATTATACCAGGGGACTCTAGGGCCACTGTCGGTCTGTATGTATGTTTGTGTGGATGTGTGTGTGTCTCTCAGCACAGGCTTGTATTCATGCTGCAGGGCGACAGAGAAGTGAGTTTGAAAAGTGGAAAAGCAGAGTGTGAATGAGTGTGCCTGTCTGTCAGGAGCAACTCACTGTATTCATGTCTCTGTGAGAAACACTGAGCCATTCATCCCCAGAGTTCACACACGCACACACCGAGCTCCCGGTGTCGTCACTCTGAGAACCAACTTGTCTTTAGAGAGGGGAGAGGAGCAGGAGCTGGGCGGGGTGGCTGAGAGAGGATGGGGGATGGAGGGTGGCGAGCTGGCTGGTAGGTTGGGGGAGGTGTGGGTCAGAGGGCAGCCTCCCCCTTCACAGTGTGTTCATTATCACACACCCAAACACTGTGACAGGCTGTCCACTCTCAGCTCTAATGTGCTTTAATGCAGAGCTGATGGGAATAAAAACAAACTGTGCACCAAACTCCTTTCACTCACTGTTCTTCCATCACTGAGGGTTCATGGAGGACATATTGGGGGATGAAAAAAAAACATACAAGCATGACCTGATATTTATATGTGAAGTGTGTCATAGTTATCCATAGCTGAAATGATTAAGTAATATCAGCTACATGACTGTTTTTATTAGGTTACACCAAGAGTCAACCTGAGCAACATGTGGTTCTTTAACCACTCTGCAGTAGCTCCTTATAGCTTTGGCAAAAAGTTACATGGATTTAACCTGTTTTTGTAACATGTGAGATTTGGACCCAAGTGCAGCACACTGAACAACAGGGGATGTCAGTAACAACCTTTATTAATGGCTTAACAGAAAACGGTAGTAGCATGCAAGTAGTCACACGGATCAGTTGTTAGGTAGGTGATGGTACCAGAGGGATCAGGCAGGAGACGTCAAGGAGGCAGTGAGTCGAAAAAAACAGGTGAGCAAAGACTCCGAGCAAACAATCCAGCAGAGAGTGGACAGAAGGTGAGTAACGGTCAGGTAGAGAGTCAGGGATCCAGTGGTGAGGTGAGTGGATACACTCCGCTGGAACACACAGGGAAGAAAACAGGGACACTCACACTACAATGTTGTGGGAGGAAACACCAAACAGCCACAGAGACAGGCAGACAGGAACCAGGAACACTGAGGCAGATCTCATGGTCAGGGACAGAAGGCTGTGTCGATTTTCCGGGTTACAGAGACAGGCAGGTTTGGCAACAGGGAAAAGTCTGAGAAACAGTGCTGGAGACTCTTGCAGGGATATACTGAAGAACAATCTGGCAAGGAGTGAGGGCTCTGGAGAGGTTTATATAGTGGGCTGATTGGGGGTGAGCTGCAGCTGAGCTTGCAGGTGAGTGGAACAGAGGTATGGAGAGTGGAAAATCACTGAGGCAGGGGGAGACTGGGAGAATAGAGCTGTGACAGAACCCCCCCTCAAGGGACGGGTCCCGATGTCCCAAAAACAAAGTCCAAGCTGAGCTGGGTGGGTGGAATGGGTCTGGAGGAGCGACAGATGAATTGTGGATGGACCGTCCAGTTGGAAGGCTGAGGAGTGGTCTGAAGGCAGGGCAAACAGAGGAGGCTGCTCCAGAGGACAGCCTGGAAGCTGGACAGGGGCTGAGCTGGAGACCTCAGCCAGATGGCCCAGGGTCAAGGCAGAGGTGGAGCCAGAGCCCACAGCCGGATGGCCCAAGGGTAGGGCAGAGGCAGACCTGCAGACTTCAGGGAGGCAGCCTGGAGTCAACCCAGGGGAACAGAGCAGATCTGGGTGACAACCATGATGTTGTCAAAGAAGGTGAAGATGGCAGAACCCCTCTGGTGGCTGACGGTGGAGACAAAGACTGCGGCAGCGACCCTGTGAGGACAGGAGATAGCAGCGGCAGCAACCCCACTGGGACAGGAGATGGCAGCGCTGCCACAGGAACTGAAGATGGCAGCTGCAGCACCACCTGGACTGAAGATGGTGGTGACTGTGGCCCAGCCGGAACAGGAGATGGCTGTGGCGGCTGTGGTGGCTGTGGTGGTGGTAGTGGCGGCAGTGGCCCTGCCGGGACAGGAGATGGCAGTTGTCGCCCAGCCAGGACAGGAGATAGCTGTGGCACCACCAAGGCTGAAGGTAGCAGCCCCACTGGGACTGAAGTTAGTGGTGGTGGACTCACCAGGACTGAAAATGGCGGCTTCGGCTCAGATTCTTATGTTTTGAAAAAGTTTTTACCAACTACTAATCTTTTGTTGAGGTAATTTACTTTTAAACTTTTCAATTTTACCCCGCCCACCCCAACAATGTATTTAAAAAATATTGAGTAAATGCACTGCAGTTAATGTGAATGATTTTTATATTTTCAATTAAGTTTAATTTTCAGACACCAAATTAATGACAAATGGTTTACAGCTCACTGTGACTAATTTTTTTTTCTTAAATTTCTAAAACTGAAAGAATCAAGTTCATCTAAAGAAGAAAAGTAAACCACCTCAGCTAAAGATTACAGGACGGCAATTTTTTAAAAAGTTTATTTGAAAAGTCAAAAGTTTGAGTTTGGCTTAAAACTCAAAAATCTATTGCAGTCAGTTGCTGTGAATTTTTTGAGTTCCAACTATTTTTTATATTGTAAAGTTCATTGTAAAATTCTTACATTCTCCTACTGTAAAAATACTACACACCAAATTTGAAAAAAAAAAAAGAAAAAACAGTAATTCATATTTTGTCAATGAAAATGTATGTCATAGCATACATCTATGGCTTGTTACCGTTTCCTCTATATTTTGGTGGTGGTTAGGGAAAAGAGAGAATTTAACTGTTGTAGATCCTGACAGATTTTTTTTTCTTCTTTTGGCCAAAAATGGCTCTCTGATCATAAAGGTTGCAGACCCCTGAGTTACACTAATAAGCTTACTGTTTCTATATTCTTACATAATATGTACAATAGATTTTTATATGTTTATATTTGTTTTATTCTTATTCTGATTTTAAATGTCTATGTGTGAATTCTGTCGCTGTAGTGAAAATGAAGGGATTCTGATTCTGATGGTATTTGACTTTTGTAGTTCTGCTTCTTTTTTCTTTTCTTTTACAATGTTTATTATTATGTGCCAAAATAAAAGGCACATTCTTTATATGTGAAAACCAGTGGTGGACAGTAGTGAAGTACATTTACTTAAGTACTGTACTTAAGTACATTTTTTGAGTATCTGTACTTTACTTGAGTATTTGTTTTTTTTGGAAACTTCTGACTTTCACTCCACTACATTTCAAAGACAAATATTGTACTTTTGACTCCACTACATTTCTAGGAAGGTTGTTGTTACTTTTCGACTGAGCTTTGAAGTCAACTGTTGGTGTTTTTTCTTTTCTAAAATGCAGTTGGTCACATGCTGTGTTCCTCACAAAAGGAAACCAATCACAGAGCTCCTCTGGATTGATGTAAAAGTGGAAATACATCATCCAGGCACTCTGTAACAAGAACAAGCAAGCTCTCCCTCTTTCATTCAAACAAAAAGCAGTAATGGTGACGGCAGGAGAAAGACAAAATGAAATCTCAAGATGTTATTATAATTATTAATTGTTCCAGGTAGCTTTTAAAGTTGGATTGTTTTTATTGGGGTGAAAAATAGAGCACAATTCATGTATATATACTGCCTCTGAAGACAGAAAGAAATCTCAGTTATTTAAATGACTTGGAGAACTCATTACAGTCAGCTTCAATCTGCTTTTATGATGTGATTTTAATACAGTTACATCAGAAAATGACAATAACTGTCCTTTTTGTTTTTGATTGTATTTCTATGCTGAAGTTTTTATAGGTGTTTCTATAGACTTTGTGTAGCAGAGTGGTTCTACAAGCAAATCAGTGCATCATTAGGTGGTTATAGAGAGTTACAAGCTTCTGTAAATGCATCATGAAAACAATACGGCAATGTACTGATATTAGAAAATGTACTTTGTAATTTGTACTTTTGAATACTTAAGTATTTTTAAAAACATGTACTTTTGAATACTTAAGTAGTTTTAAAAGCAAGAACTCTAGTACTTTAACTTGAGTAAAATTTTGACTGAGCAACTTTCACTTGTAGTTGAGTAATATTTGACCAGGAGTATCTATACTTTGACTCAAGTACTGGGATTGAGTACTTTGTCCACCACTAGTGAAAACCAACTTGAACCTATAAACCTTATTCTGACTCTGTTAAGTTCACTCATGGGCCAGTGAAGAAGTGATCAGTTTTTGGTGAGGTTCCAGAGCCAATACTGCCACCATGTGGCTATTTCTAAAACACACAACTCCTGAACCATCAGATCACGCAAACTTATAAATTTCTAAGATTTCTTTGCTTAAGACAGGTATGATATGTCAGACATTTGTGAAAATTCATTGATCACAATCATATGTGAGAAACAATAATAGCTATTGTTCATTGCTTTTGGAAAATTTGGCACATTTAATTTTTTTTTTTTTTTTTTTTTTTTTTTTTTTCGGACAGGAACCTTTTTATTTCACCTTGTGGTTGGCAAAAACAGCTTGGACAGTGTAAATTAAATTGGTCAAAATAACATACAGATTATAATAGACAAGGAATTGTTTTAGTCAAAATCAATTAAAAAGACAATTATTAGTAAGTGCTCATTTGTTCATCACTGTTTGCAACATACATGTAATTATAATTAGAGCAGGTTCCATATGTAAAAAAAAACAAAACATGTAGATATCTAAATTTCTACTCTAAATTCATTCTACTGTGACATGTCTTTGTTACATTAGTTTGTTTTAGAGTGTTTTTGTGATTGTGGTAGAAAAATGCAGACTGCATCATGATAGTTGTTAGAATAATGACAGTTTGATTCACAAATAAATGATCTTATATTTGTATATACAGGCTGTAGAGTAGTTGCTGGTGAATTTTTATCCAGGGTTGGGGTGGTGGGGCAGTGGTGGGTATATTGAAAATCAGGTAAACATGTTAATGTATTGCATCAGTGTATTTCAATATGCCAAAAGGCCTTTATTTGTATTTGCTATGCTGAATGAACTTTATCATATCATCTTATTGGAACTTGATTACTTAAGGTACATTAATTTGTACAAATCCTTTACAATAATTTTCTTTCGTGCTACAACTTATTATGCTGAAAGACTTAACTAAGCAAAAAGTACCTCGATAAGTGCCAAAGACTTTCTTTTTGTACATAAATTCTCCTTAAAAGATACAAAATTCTCAGTGACTCTGTGGTTAGATGTCTTTGACGGTATAAGTACCTTCCTATAAGTACCTACTTTGAGGTTTGTTGCCCACTTTTCTACACAATACAAAACTATTAAACAGTTTTTAAAAGAGCAACCCACCACATTCAGCTTCTATCTCTAATTCTTAATTCTAATTCTTAATTAATTCTTCTGTTTGTAACTCACCTGGATACCTACCTGACCCTAACACTAACCCTTACCCTCCTCTTCCTCATCAGAAGGGATGTTGATTTCAGTGAGGATGCTGTCTGGAAGTTCAAAGATGAAACTCACAACACCTGAGGGGAACACAGTTAAAGGAAAGGTCAAACTTTAAATATCTGTCAAAACATATTTACTAATATTATCATTAATATTATTATAAATATTTGGGATTAAATCAAAGTATACAGGTAATTTATTATCAACACAGGGTTGCACAATGAAAAGACGGTTTAGTCCTTTCATGTCAAATACATACATCATATATACAGATAATGAAAACAGGAAACATATAGAATAAAATAAAACAAAACAATATATACAGTTATACAGTTATTTAAATACATATACAGCCAAAAACTGACTGACTGACTGACTGACTGCACGTTTCACTGAGCCACCAACACACAAACAGCCTCTTTAATTAGCAGTAATATCAGATATTGTGAAGTTCTGCCTCTGTTTTTAACAAAATAAGATTTTTTTATGTTTCTTTTTTTTTATTCTTATGTGTTTTATATTTTCTTTCTGTTCCTTTACTTATTTTTTTGTGTGTGGGATGGTACTTTTATGTTACCACTGATTTTGCTGTTTACCATATTATTTTTTGTAACTTTTCTCATTTTACTGGTAAGAAGACACTTCAAAAAATACATAAAAACACTCATGATAATAATAATAATAATAATAATAATAATAATAATAATAATAATAATAATAATAATAATAATAAGAAGAAGAAGTTTTCAATCATAAGGTGCACGTGAACCAAGCCTTACAACTGCAGGTGCAGGAGTGACATCGTTACTTTTTACTTTTGCACTTTTACGCACCACTCTATCCATTGTATTTGGAGTGGGGAAATGCAAGCCGCAGTAAAAAGGACACAGGAGGGACAAGGAAACGTAGACAGGACTAGGTAAACATCATACAACTACCACATACGACGTACATTACAATACACGCGTCATGACGCACAGTGAACCATGAGTACATTGGTTAAATCATGCGCAAAACCCCAAAGTACTCCTGTGCAGATCAAACTAGTAAATTAACTAATTACTGTCTCAGTTTATGAGTTTATGAGCTGTTTGATGACTGAACACAACAACAACAGTCAGACCTCACCCTTCCCTTCATCACTCACAAACTAGACACCGCGGAAGTTCGTAGCAGAGCGTAAAGTTCTCATCCACCGGGCCTGATTTCAGCCATAAAGCACTTATAAATTAATTTAAACAACAAAAAAACTAAAACTAAAACAAAAAACTAAATTCAACACACTGGACACACTTCCTCCTGGATAACTTTTCAGAGACACATTATTTCACGCATAAATTCCCGGGAACGTTCCCTGGTTTGATTCCACCTGTGCGTCCTGACGTTCGGAGCCAACAGTCTCCATGGTTGCCCGAGAAAAACATATTTTTAGCATTTTATGAATTTCGGCCCAGTCGCCATCTTTTATCTGCACTTTCGATGCATAATTTGGAGTATTTGGTGCCTTCAAACCAAAATAACAGTGTTTTCAAATCACTACACTAATTGTTAACACACTCCACACCTGTCCCGGGATATTTAAGACATTCTGTCCAGAAAATAATCATTTTACACTGAATAACCGTCGAGTGAAAGTCTGTTTTCACCAAATCCAACAGGACTAACGACAAGATGTGAACTGTCCACCTTTAAATTCAACAAATGTCACTGACTGCTGTGCTGATAGACCTTGTAATGTTTTTAAAGGGAGGCACTGATTAATCAGTTGAAAATGATGATAAAAATGAAAAATAAATAAAATAAATGTTAAAGCTGTCTTACCTTCACAGTGAACATCCAGCTCAGTGTTGTCCCACCTCAGCAGGTGTCCCCTGTCAAGCAGTGGTCCACTGGGGGTCATTTTCAGGCTCTGCAGTCCACAAAAATCCAGTTAATTTTCCAGAGTTTAGTTTTTACAGGGAGATGTTTTCCAGTAGATTCCTTCTCACAGAGATTCTCAGAGAACTGAAATCTTTATACAGTTTGGGTTTGCAGCAGGTCAAGAGGTCAGCTCACCTAAATCACAGTCAAAAGTGAAATTAGAAAGACCTGCAGGCCTTTATATACCTGACCTCACTCTGTTTCCATGGAGACTACGCTCGACTCACGCTCGTGCGTGCGTGAGCCTACGTTGATAAATTTTTTAATTTTAATTTGAAGATTTTAAAATATTACTAAAATATATTTGTGGTTGGTGAATGACTGCAGCATGTCGATGATGTTACTCGTGGTCTTCTATGTTTCTGATCCATACAGCAGTCCAGTCTTAATGTTGGAGTTTAAGATTTTGAGCTTGGTCTTAAGTGAAATATTTTTGGATTTCCAGATCTAGATTAGGATATTTAATGATTTTCTGTTTCTTTTTCCAATTCTTGCCTTTGCGTCCTCCTCTGTTCCACCACCCACAGCTATAACACTCCTGAGGTATGTGACTTGATCGACCTGTTCCAGTGACAGGTCCCTAATGGTTGTATGATTTATCAGTCCCTCCAGGATTTTGCAGACCTTCTTGGGATTGTTACGGCCTAAAATGCCTGATTTCACAGCAACTTTTCTAAAAAACTGCAGTGTATGCTGTGATGCTTTTAGGCATGTTTTGCAATGACATTGCAGAACCAAGCAGAAATTACAAAAGAAAGTTGATTTTTTTTTATTTTATTTTTTTTTTTTATAAATCATTAAAAATTAAAGGTAACTTGTTCCAGGGAGAACAAAACCCCACTCTGCTCTGAGTGCTCTAACTAACCCTATACCAAAAGGCTCAAAATTACAAAAATGATTCAAGAAAAAAACTGCTTTATTTGTAAATGAAGAGATGCACCAGTGGGGTATTCCACAAAATCTTTGAAGAATCTTTGATAATCTAAAATTCACAAAATTATAAAATAAGAGTGCACACAGCATTGATAAATGTCAACAACAACAATAATAATAATAATAATTTTCAGTACCTGAGAAACACTGAGATGGACATATATGATGTTTGCACGGGGGACTGCTGTGATTGGTAGAAATTGTGAGAGTTTGGACAACATTGCAAATTTGTACAAAATTTTGGGGGATTGGTTAAACTTCCAGGAGGGACTGAGTCATGTTGATCCTCATGATTTTGACTTTTGGTCCATTTTTTGGAGTCCAAGCTCAGCTGCAGTTGGTTGTAGCTTATGGGACTTGTCTTATTTCTGCTGGTGGGTGTGCGAGAGTAGCGCAATGTCATAAGCAAAGTCGAGGTCTTCAAGATGTTCTATCAAACACATTTTCTCCATCTTTTTAGTGCTGGTTGTTTGTTTCATGATCCATTCGATGCATAAGAGGAAGAGGAAAGGAGAAATTGGGCAGCCCTGTCTCCTTCCAGTGACCATTTCAAACTTTTCTTGTGCACATCCCTGCTGGAGCACTCAGCACTGCATGCCTTCATGCCTGTTCTTGATGATGTTGATGTACTTCAGGCAGATTCCATAGTGTGCCATGAATTTCCATGTGGCCAAGCAGCAAATAAATGTCAGTTAAATATTTGTTTCTGAACTGTTGTTATTGCACCAACAATTGTTCCTTTTTTACAGCTGCAAGTGAACTAGCAGTTTACCACTTTAAATGTCCTTTACTGAGTATTTTCCCCCACGTGTCCACATGTGAGTGAGAACAGAGATTTAGGTCTAATTTGCTGCTGCAGCTCACTTGGTCCAGGTGTGTGCTGACTCTATAACAACTCATTTACTCTTAACACACACACGTACACACACACACACACACACACACACACAGCTCCCTGATGTTCTGCCACCATATGGATTTTGGGCAGATGGTGTGTTTGCCAGTGCCAGTGAAGGCATCGTTATAGTAGCTGATTACCCTCTGAGCCCAGAAAGAGTGTAGAAATAAAGATGCTGACAGGCAGATTCAGTCCTGGAGTCCAGTAGTCTCCCATCAGATGGACATGCCTGAAAAACCTCCAGAAGGCATTCTGACCGTCTACTCCAAGCTCTCTCCAGATGTCTGAACTCCTCATCCCCATGTCAAGGTGACCCCAGCTGCTCTACGGAGAAAATTCTTTTCAGCTGCTTGTACCCGCAATCTCATTCTTTTAGTCACTACACCAGTGGTTCCCAAACCACCAAGGGGGGGTGGGGAGGTGGGGGCATGCCAGAAGAAGTTTGGGAACCACTGCACCACACTTTTAGAAATAAGGGTTCCAAAATGGGTTCTTCATGAAGGGCTGAGGTTCTTCCCAGAACTTCACATTAATGTGCCATTTCTCATATCTACTTTTATTAACATTACAATATCTTACAGTTTCTTATTCCTGTTTAAAATTTGTATTTCAAAGCTAAATAATCTTACTAATCACAGCACAACAGAGTGACACTATAAAAATATAATATAAAGCTACTGTACTTTATTCTTTAAGTCCTCAAAAGGAAATTATACCTCCACTGTACATCTGTCCTCAGGCTGAAACTCCTAAATTCATCCTCAGTACACCATCATAAATATACTACTTCAGGATGTACTATTTTAATCATTCATTCAGTAAATTATTCAGTAGACTAGATTAATATTGTAAAAAAAAAAAAATAAAAAAAAAATAGGCTACACACAAACGTAAACAATGCATATTTGAAAATACTTATCAAATACTCTGTTAAACTAAGGTCCCGCCTATCACTGGACAGATAACCAATCATACTTGAGGATAATGGGGTGGGTGGCCAATTAGACTTCAGGGGTGGCCAGTGAGAAAGAAATTAATAATAAATAATAATGAATATATAAATAATAATAAATTGATTACAATCAATAAGCATGAAATCTATGTTGTGTGTGAGACACTAGTTAAAGGACAAGTCCACATTTTTTCTGGACTGTGAACGCAAGGAATGTTTACAGCAAGCAAACCTATTTCAGTGTTCATATGGGCAGCTGACTTGTTGTCAGACAAGGATGAAGAATGTGAATTTTAGTGATCTTTAAAGTCTCACACTATTCGTAATGTCCAGTAGGTGGCGAGCCAGCACTTAAAGTAAGCACCTCTGTGTGTCAGTGCTGTCCCAACTCATATTGTAGGAAATTGTGGCATAAAGTCCGAATAAAATGACATGTCAGCTTGTGCTGTTTGCCCTCTCTTGAACTCAGATGATAAACTGAAAACAGAAGCGACACCAGCAGCTCTTCCTCGTCTTGATATATTTTGATGTCACTCTGAAAGGAGAGGGGCAGTGCAGAAGGAACTCTTGTCTAAAAAACATAACTGTGCTGATACACATATCAACTAAAATTAAAGTGTTTGCTTAAATATTAAAAAAATATCATTATTGGAAAGGGTAACTTAGGAAAAGACTTATTTACTTTTTTTTCTAACGGCTGTCACGCGCAAGTGAACATCATACGTGCGCGCTTCCTTCCGTAAAGCAGTGACAAAGATGGCGGCACCCGCCGGACCAGGTAAGCTTAATTCGCCGACAGTTCACACACTATCTTTTCGTTGATTTAGCTCATGATATAATTTCCCACACACCATCTTAGCTGCATAGTAGTGTTAGAATTCCCATAAAGTCAGCTTCGGTGTAGTTTTAGCTCTGACAGGACTCTGGGACACAAAATGCTGTCATTAATGCTGCTAGCTAACGTTAGCTCGGTGGCTAGCTAAGCTGGCCTACAGTCTCTGAGCAACACTCGGCCGTCTGCAACAACCTTGATGTATCACAGTGAAGCCAGCCGGTCAGAGAAAAGCCTACAGCAGGATGAAGTACGCACCACAAGTGACATTTGTCGATGATATTGGTCGGTTACTTGGTTCAGGAAGCGGTGACGCCCGTGACTAGCTTGATGAGTAGTTTAGTTAGATAACGTTAGCTGGCAGCAGCAGCAGCACTGCCCTGTTCAGTCATGGCAGGCATTCAGGAAGAGGTGCGCAAAACAAGTTCGTCACTAAAACATTGAAGCCAAGATATTTACTCACGCGGTGTTTGACCACTTTTTATATTTTATGGTGTGGAAATCAACTCCTGAAACAGCTAGCAACTAGTGTTGCAAATTGTAAGCACTTCCCTTAATTGATCACCGGGATCAATCGTCATTTAAAAAAATAACTTCCAGCAAATAATACCAAATGCGTTCTTTCCCCCCTCAATCAAAGCTTTATTTGCCAGCAACATATCGCATATTCTTTTTTAGCATTGCATAGCAGGTCTGAAACATATACAGACATAAAAGCCTACATATTAAAATAATCAGAATCACTTTATTCGTCAAGTAAAAAGTAATTTGATATACTTACATATATTTGAATATCAGATAACGTGAAATGTACCCAAAAACAATCTCTTATATTTGAGAACTTAATTTGCTAGTAGATTGATTAAATTTTTACTTGATTGATCAAATTCTGAATTAATCGGTAATTGATTAAATGTTGTCATCCCTGTTTACAATGTAATTTAGTTTCTCACCCTTTGCGACACCAAACTTAATTGCCCTTCACCCAATGGCAGGTTGGACACACTAATACAGTGATACCTGTCTGAGGATAACCCTGCTGTCATCATGATCAGGACCAAAATTAGCACCTGCCACCAGCCAAAATGCTGGTCAGATGTGTAGGTGGTTGGTAGATTTGCTTCACTCACCAGCCAAACAACAATAATTGTAATCTCTTGAGTGACTGATAAAGTTTGAACACTCGTTAGCCGTTTGGCAAGTGGACAGAAAAGGTTAGGAACTTTGATATTTGTTGGTTTTGGAGGTCTCTGTGGACAGAAGTGGTAGTGTTTTTACAGTAATGAGAACAAAATATAACCATATAAAAATAAAAATCCTTGTTTCTTTTTAACTGACTTATGTACTATTCACTGTAAACACTCCATGTCAACCATTGAGTCCAGCCATATAGAAATAATTGATCTTCTCGTAGATGGTCTTGTTAAATTTATACTTATTTAGATCATATAGAGGCATCAGTAATAAACTGAGACTGAGTTTCATAACCAGTTTAAAATTCCTTGCAGTAGCTGTAATTGTACCAAATATTACACCTGTGTGGTCAGTTTAAACTTAACCTCACGGTGTGTGTTTTTGGCCATCAATCAAGGTGTTCTAGTGATCCATGTTGACAGTGTTCTAAGAGACATGCTGGGCTTCAGATGGTTTTACGTGTGCTGTGAACCAGCAGCTTTGGACAGCTTTCATAGAAAAGTACCTGTTCAGATATGTCCACAGCGGTGTTGCCAGAGAGAGCTTTGCCACAATTTTTCAAGATGACATAATAATAAAACAACACTTAGAGCGTTCACAAGTGTCATAGAATGCAGAGGCTACATTGCACAATTCAACTGTAAAGTTATTTTTCCATGTCTGCCCTCTGCCTTAAAAATATAGAGAAAATAAAGGGACAGTTCAGATAAATAATAGGTTTAATCTAACCTGAGAAATTGCAGCAAGCCATGACAGTATGCCAAATTTAAGTGTACCCCAGGCCTGTAACAGTGATTAAGATATACTAACAAAAGAATTGTTACTAATTGTCTTCATCTGAGTAGTTTTAGTATGATTCATTGTAGGAATCACTGGCAGATCCATCCTTTATGTTAGCCTAAGTTTTGGTCAGCAACTACTGTTCAGGAAATTTACTGGTTATGATAGGACTGAGTTCTCTCCCAGTGTGTGATCAGACAGAAGTCATTTAATCATCCCTTTTTCTGTGTGTCCACAAAGTTGTTGTTCCCCGCAGCTTTCGGCTGCTGGAGGAACTGGAGGAAGGCCAGAAGGGACACGGAGACGGTACAGTGAGCTGGGGCCTCGTGAGTGATGAAGACATGACGCTAACTCAGTGGAGTGGCATGATCATCGGCCCCCACAAGGTGAGCCACCCCCAGGCCGTCCAACATTTTCACACAACATACTGCTCTTCTCTTCAGTTAGCTAATAGGCTTGCAGTTTTGCATTGAATTAAAAAAAAAGGTTGAACAAATGTCTGTGTAAAAAAAAAAAAAAAAAGAGGGACAAACTAACACAGTTGTGGATTATTCAGAGTAGGAAAAAATTGGAAACGGTGAGTGCACTGCAGACACTAACTGGTGCAATTCAGTTTGTCCCTTATGAGTAGATTCATCTTCCATTTCATACTAGTACTTGAGGGGCACACACTGCCTTTGCTGACCTGATTTAATGGCTTGTCTTGTAAGAAAAGAAAATGCCAGCAACATGGTAAATGGAGGTTTTGTTCTTTTTACCTGTGTGGGTGTGCTGCTCATACATATTGGCAAAGATGTAGAATGCTCTTAAATTGTATGGGACTCCCTAAAAATGTCTCCTGGATGGGCAGGATTTAGCAGGAAACAGCAGCGCATACTTAGTTGACTTCATCTACAAGCTTCGCAACCGTCTTGAGTCGAGTACATGAAAACAGCTGAGTTGAGCACAAGCTTGAAAATCCACCTGAAAATGGGGGTTGGATTATATGGATAGATTAGTCTGGACCCTCACAATCCAGGGAAAAAAGAAGTTTGTTTCTTGTGGTTCAAAGGTTATTGGGTAACACGTTAAGTTTGTAAGAGTGCAGGTGGTAGTACTAATTGGTACATTTTTTTTGTCTGATTAGTAGGTAAGATTTCCATCCTATCTGCTGAGTGTATGTGTTATGGTTTCAGAGAACCAGATTTGGTTTTTTTTTAGGCAACAAGAAGAAAAAGGAAAATAGGAAGAAGAATAATTAGAAATAGGTGAATGTCAGTAGGAAAACTTAAAAAACAAACAAAAAAAATATTTGTTAGGGCTGTGCAGTCAACGGCAATTGCAGTAAAAGTGCAATATGGCAAAGTGCAATATCCAAATTGCAAAACCAGAACTAAATCGCAGTATTTTTGAAAAAGGAAAAAAGTACTGAAGAGCTGCAGAGATGACCTGGATGACCTTGTTCTCCAGATGAAAGAAGACATCTTTGTTTGGTTCAGGCCTCAATAAATATCAGATCATCACATTTTTATTTATTAATTTATTATTTTTTTTCAGTGAATATGAAAATTGTAATGCAAAACTAATAATTTCCACTGATCATATCACATGTAGCAATTGAACTTTGAGTCAGAATATTCACAGTATGACTTTTTTTTTTTTTTTACTAAATTGTGAAGCTCTACTATTTGTGTATGCAACATATGCAGCTAGCATTGGGTGTCTTAATTGTGTGAAAATTCAGCATATGAAGCGTGCACATTATAAAAGGTCCAACCAAAACACTCTTCACTACATTAGGTTTTAAAATCAAAGCAAAACATGTTCTCAGTAGACATTTCTGATGAATGAGTATGCTCTGAGTGGCTGGAAATGTTTCAGTTAGTGTCAGTTCTGCTGCGGCATGCTGGAAGCTCTAAGAAGATGTCAGCCGTGTGGGTGGTTTTGTTCCGTTTGGTGGCACTTTGGTGGTTCTGCCTGCCCTCTAAAGAGCTCAGATGATGCAGTACTTCCTTTGGTGGTTTAGAAGTAAAGACAGGTGCATGCATGCACTAGTTAGCTTGCGCTTCTGCTACTTTGAAAGTGACAACCCAGGGCTGTAGATTTAACAACTTCTTTGTATTTTTTTTAACCACTGTCCTGTCCCAAGAAACTTTTCCACTGTCCTGAAGTGACTGTAACGGTTCCTAAATCAAAATGTTGTAAAATCAGAAATGTTTATTTACTTTTTATCATGCATGTCTGTTAGTGGCATAATAAAAAAACATTAAAATGTTGAAGAAATCATTGCATTAATTTATTTTGAGTTAATCAATCAGCTGCTAACGGCTAACTATCTCTCCTTCTGCCAATTTCAACACAGATTTTTTGTTAGAAAATTTGGACTTTTTTCTTAAAAAATTGCTCAAATTGATAAATAGATTATCAAAATGGTTAGCAAGTAGTTTAATAAGCGATTCATAATCGACTTATCATTGCAGCTCTAATTAATAGTATACTGTTTCTTCTTCTTCTTTTTGTTGTTGTTGTTGTTGTATTTACCAGATGTGGGACCCAGGGCGATTAGTCTGGCGGTCTGTGTACAGTAAAGAGTTTGGCACTTTGGTTGTAGTGGTAGCAAGCCACGTCTACACCATGGTTTTGATCCATCCTCCACATGGCTACCTGCCCCTACC